>NC_091541.1:15675000-20675000 GCF_042242935.1 Bactrocera oleae | reverse complement strand
TAGAAAAAAAATAGGTGCTAGAGCCTTAATAGCAAAACCTAATTTCCACAAGTCTAAGCAAATTTTCTAATAATTTAATAGCAATTCAAATGAAGCAAGTGTCAGTTCTGTACAATAAACCGATATATATTGGTTTTACCGTTTTAGAACTTTCAAAATTTAAAATGTATAGTTTCCATTATGATTATATCAAAGAGAAATATAAAAATAATATTACTTTGAATTATATGGATACTGATTCATTCATATATGATATTCAAACTGACGACTTTTATAATGATATTCGTGTTGACATTCCAAAATTTTTCGATACTTCTTCATATCCAATAGAAAATATTTTTAATTTTCCTCGGTTGAATAAAAAGGTTCTAGGTATGATGAAGGATGAATGTAATGGAAAGTTAATAAAAGAATTTGTTGGTTTACGAGCAAAAATGTATTCATTTAGAATTGATAATGATATAAATGAAACTAAGAAAATTAAGGGAATAAAAAAATGTGTAACTTCTACATTGAGTTTAAGTGATTTTAGAAAATGTCTGTTGGAAAATAAATTGTATAATGCATCAATGTATACATTTAGATCCAAATTACATACGGTTTATACACAAAATATAATATTTATAAAGTAGCTCTAAGCAATATAGATGATGAGCGAATTGTACGGGAAAATCGTGTTGATACTTATGCTTATGGTCATTTTGAAACATTATAGTAGTACTTTATTATTGTAATATAAAAAAAAGGAAAATATAAAAAAATTGTATTTTAAATTATTTAGTTTTCATTAAATAAAAATTTTAAACATAATTGTCCATATATGACTGTGTTATATTTTTGTTTCTGTTCATAATTGTAATATATTGGTGGCTTCAGGTAATTAATCAGTTCTACCGGTGGTTGTAAATTTCCAAAACTATCAAAATATTCTTTATAATTTTTGTTTTTATAGTATGCTACCCAATGAGTATCAGGACCATCAGCATCATCTAAATTAAGAATTCCACATTCTTGTGATTTCGGCTTATTCGGTAAAGAATTTCGCATAAAAATTCCCCTGAAATATAATATTTCAGATGCTTACAATATTTCATTAAATCAACATCTGTTAATGGTCTTTTGGGTAGCTTTTTTATTAGTTTTTTGGATAGGGTCGTAAAAATAAACCATATCCCTTTTTATATGGCTTAAGGAATAAACCCTTACCCATAGCGATAGATTCCATATATCTATTATGGCGGGTAGCCTCAGCCAATTGCTCCTTTCCATTCTTGATATCATTTATAACTTTTGCTATAGCTGATCCACCAGATGCTATACCACCAAGTGCACCTAACGCCGTTAAAACAGGAAGGAGTGGTAAAATTCCACCAATTTTTGGGACTGGAATTATTCTCGGTAGCATCTTGTGAAATTTTATAAGCTTCATTAAATGACTGCGGCTTCTTTTTGTTAAGCATATTGATTCCTTTTTTAACTGCTACCAAAAAACATTTGTTAGATGACACTTTTTTGTTTTTCATCTTTTTACGTTTTTTACATTTAGATGTATTTCTTTTTTTATTTTTCATACCCATTCCAAATTTGAGTTTTGCTTTCATTGCATTTGTAACGAACCAAGCGTTTGCTCGTTCTTTTAAATCACTATTATTAGATGTAACACGCTGCCAGGCTTTCTCAGATAGAACTTTATCAGCTTGGTGTCTGCTATTTATATCTTTTGTTTGGGAATATGCAATATCATGTTCCCTGCACGCTGCATCTAAAGGATTTATACCCTTATCTCCTCTTTCTAACCGTTGTCTGAGCTTTGTTCCAGGTCCACAAAATTGATATCCGGGTAAATGAAGTTCAATAGGTAAAGAATTAATCAAATTATTTACAAAACCCTGACCAATCTTTTTATGTATTAGACCCATCAGGTGATTTTTTCTTAACAATATGGTTGAGTGTGGATGAGTTTCAATTAAATGATATCTTTATTATAAAAGTGATGGTTTATATTGCTATAAATCTAGTAAACAAAATGAAAGTAGTTAAACAACGTCTCCAACTTAAGGTTAATAATGCCGACAATTATAGAAATGTTAGAAATGTTACTAGACATAGTCCACTTTTACCAAATTCCATACGAGCTCTAATTGTGGGTCCATCAAATTGTGGAAAAACTAATGTTATGCTCAGTTTAATTGAAAGCCCAAACGGTCTTAATTTCCGAAATATATACATTTATTCAAAATCATTATACCAGCCGAAATATATCTATCTAAAAAGGCTTATTGATCCGATAAAAGTAATAAATCTTTATACATTTAGTGAAAACTTTGATGTTATCAAGCCCACTGAAGCCCAATCGGACTCAATTTTTATATTCGATGATGTAATATGTGGAAAACAAAGTACAATACGAGATTATTTTTGTATGGGTCGTCATAAAAACATTGGTTCTTTTTATTTATGTCAAACTTATACAAAAATTCCTAAACACTTAATTCGTGATAATGCAAACATGATTATTGTGTTCAAGCAAGATGAAATGAATCTTAAGCATATTTATAATGATCATGTTATTGGAGATATGTTATACAAAACATTTTTAAAAATATGTACTGAATCTTGGAAAAATAAATACGGCTTTGTTGTTATAAGTAAAGATGATTCTATAAACAATGGTCAATATCGAAAGGGTTTTGATAATTTCATACAATTATAAAACATCCATACAAGCATATAGCAGACCAGATTCTTATCAGATATACAACTGATAGGTAGCAGATTTTCAAACACTCGTTAAAGATCATGGCAAATAAACAGATGACTGTTTTAGCAAATATTGCTAAGACCAGAAAAGTATAAAAAGAAAAAATTAAAAGAATGAAATTGGGAGAATTGGATAGAATAAACTTGTTGGAGGATACATTTAAACCATTCAAAACCATTAAATGCATTAGTTGATAATTTTAAAAACTCTAATAAATATAATGTTACTAATTTTAATGATAATGATGAAATTTGGGAGGCGGACAGTGTAAAAGAAAGTGAAGACATGAAAGTTGATTCATTGCCAACCGTTAATAATTATATGAATGTTGATGCTCTTGATTTAGAATATTCTCCAGGTAGTTCTCGGAAACAAAATGTTAAGAAGCGAAATCCTGTTAATATCATTAATGAACAATGCTTTGATAAAAAACAAAAATTAGATAAAGTTGCTAGCGTTAAACAAAAAATAAATTTTATGAATGACCCCGAAAGGCCACCATCGTATATTCCAAGTAAACCTCATGATGATGAATTACTAAAAGCAGCTACTCAAAGCAATGTAATGAAAATTAAAACAAATATTGATAATAAAACTGAAAGGCGAAAAGCTATTGATACCATTAATGAACAATGTTTTGACAAAAAACACAAATTAGATAAGGTTGTTAGCCTTAAACAAAAAATAAATTTTATGAATGACCCAGAAAGACCAGCATCGCATATTCCAAGCAAACCAAATCAAAAAGTTGAAAAGTATAATGATAATACTACACCAACTGAAAATGATATTTTAAGAAAAATTGAAAAAGACCCTGATCTATGGGAAAGACATAAATTTGTAAAACGCCAGTCTGAAAAAGAACTAAATGAAGATTTTAAACGGGTTAAGCTTACTCACACCCATTCACTATTACAAAACATAAAATTGCTTAAAGATCTTAAAATGCTTGATACATTGTATGGCCCGAATAGGGATTCAAATGGTCGATGGCGATTTGGGTACAAACCGTTAAAAATTACGTCTAAAGATGCTATACAGATCGGAAAGGAAAAATGGAAAATGACACCAGGTCTGTTTGAGTTAATATTTCATAAAAACCCCCAACATTATAAAAAGTATGATTTGAAGAGTTATCGAGAGATTTTATTAGAAACAAGTGCTCACAAACGTAATTATAACCCAAATAGTCAAATAAAGGGAACAAAATCATTTAAATATCTTTATATTATCAGGAAATTATTCAATTATAATCCACACTCGTTCATAAGTGGTAGAGGTTTATTGAAATCATTCGATAACCGTAAAAATATTTATCAATATTGGGATAACCCTAATGAGTTGGTGGATAGATTGAGATTGCTTATATCTTCAACAAGTGCCGGACATAACAACCATCAAAACGAAATTATATCAATTATTGAAGAGTTGCGAGAAGCAAATATTATTAAATAATATGAGTATAAATAAATTTGGTCATTCCTCACTTGGCAATAGTAGGTCAAAAGTGAATCTAGACCGAAACAAAAATCTTAATTTGAACAAGAAGAGAATAATTAACCTAGCTGCTCCTATAGAAGATAATGATGCCATTTCGAAAGTATTTTTTTTAGAAACGTTAAATAAGATGAAAAACAAATTAGAACATCAAATCAATGAAATAAATGTAATCCTGAATAATAGTATTAAAAATGATGTATCAATTCTTGAGGATCTAATAGACCAACGAATAAAAGGTGCATGTGGGGAAGAATTACATAATATAAATAACTATTTAATAACTATTGAGGACTATTTGTTGCGTTTCGTTGTGGCGAAACAACATCCTACTGACAAAGACGTTGAAGTGCTTAAAATAAAATTCCCTACTATAAAAGGACTAACAAAATGAATAACAAAAGAGCTATTGTAGAAGAATTACATAAACAAGCTAGAAAAAAATTTAAACGAAGACGTGTTATTATTAAAGGAATCGATGATTTGTGGCAAGCTGACTTGGTGGTAATGACGCAGTATTCAAATAGTAATAATCAGTATAAATATCTTTTAACTGTAATCGATACATTTTCTAAAAAAGCTTGGGCCGAAACAGTTAAAGATAAAACTAAACAAAATGTAACAAATGCAATGGCTAATATTTTCAACTCAAGTAACCGAATCCCGAAAAACCTACAAACAGATGATGGAAAGGAATTTTATAATACTAATTTTAAAAGATTATTACAAACAAAAAATATCAATCATTATTCAACATTTTCTTCATTAAAAGTATCTATAATAGAGCGATTCAATAGAACATTAAAAGGAATGATGTGGAAAGAGTTTAGTTTTCGGGGAACTTATAAATGGATTGATATCTATAAAAATTTAGTCAATGATTATAATAATACTATTCACAGGACCATCAGAATGACTCCAAATGATGTAAATTCCTCGAATGAACAACATTTATTGAACACCGTATACAACAATTTAAAAGTTTTTCATAGACCAAAATTTTATATAAATGATGAGGTTAGAATAAGTAAATATAAACATGTATTTGAAAAGGGGTATACACCAAATTGGACAACAGAAGTTTTTAAAATAAAATCAATTAGAAACACAAATCCTACAACATATATACTTAAAGACTATCAAGGTAATACTATTAAGGGAGGATTCTATGAATATGAATTAATGAAAACTAAACTCCCTCATGTATATTTAGTTGAAAACGTTTTGAGACGTCGATACTATAGAGTTTATGTTAAATGGTTAGGGTTCCCTTCTGAACACAATTCCTGGGTGAATGTTAATGATATAAATTAAGAAAGAAAAAAATAAAAATATGTATATGTAATATAAATAAAAAAGTATTTTAAAAATTATTTCAGTCAGGTATTTAATGATAACCTAACAACATGTCGATTACATTAACAATAAATGGTAATTCATCTATACTGGTTGCAAAGTATTTCCCCCCCATAGAACTCAAACAAGATTATGTTTGTGGGTTAATTAGGTTTGACTCGTATCATACAATTCCAAATGTAGACGAAGAAAACAATTTGTTTCACATTGGTTCGAGTGTTATTGAGATACCTGTTGGAACATATGAGCTGGATGATATAGTTGAGAAAATTACCAACACATATGAACCTTTGAATCGAGGGTTTATTAATATAAAAGCTAATCCTAATACATTTAGAACCGAAATTATGAGCTATCTATGAGAAGTGAATTTTAATAAAAAATACTCAATTGGTCCATTACTAGGTTTCAGTAAAAGAATATTGGAGCCAGGGATTGTTCATTACTCTGACAATCCAATCGATATATCAAAAATAAATACAATATCCGTTGAATGCAATATCATCAATGGATCATATATAAACGAAACATCTATGCATACAATACATCAGTTTTCTCTTAGAGTTAGCCCAGGTTATAAAATTACAGAAATACCTATTAATGTTATATATTTACCAGTTAATACTCGTCAAATAAGTACTCTAGTTCTTAAAGTTGTTGATCAAACGGGTAACCTAGTTAATTTTCGTGGAGAAGCCATATCGATAAGACTACATTTAAAACATATCTAACGAAAAATAATGATAATTTTTAATAAAAAGCCAATACATACAGACTTTAAGAATAGTTTTCATCCATTATCAAAAGTATTGGGTACAAAAACAAAAAATCTACGCCATAAAAAAGAAAATTCTATTGTTCAACATAAAATTTATTCAACCCCATCGAATAAGGAGTTTCTAATAAGTCTGGGATTTAATTTAAAAAAATGAGTGCTATAATAAATGTTTTGTATAACCCCATTTTTGATAATAGTATAATAAAAAGGGATTATCATAGCTACATACCATACTTACAATCGTTTCAAAACAATGATGAAATTCTGATTCCTATACAAAATCAAGACCTATATGTGCTACCAAATGAAAGTATTATATACATTGAGGGGTTCATATCAAATACCGAGTCAATAGTTTCAAAAACTGTGCAGCTGCTAAATAATTGTATGTCCTATTTATTCGAGGAGATACGATATGAAATAAATGGAATAGAAATTGATTGCACTAGAAAGTTGGGTGTTGCAACAGAAATTAAAAATTATGTATCACTTAACGAATTTGAGAGTAAAAATCTAAAAAATGCAGGGTGGTGTCCGTTTGAAAATATTAACCTAAAGACTGGACATTTCAATTTTTGTATTCCGTTGAAAAACCTGCTTGGATTTGCTGAAGATTTTGATAAAATTATTGTTAATTGTAAACATGAATTAGTTTTAATACAAGCAAAAGAAGATGATTGTGTTATGAAGACAACCACACCAAATGAAAAGCTTTCGTTAAAACTTTTAAACATTACATGGAAAGTGCCACATATTCAACTTTCAGACTCGTATCGGTTAACTATGTTGAGAACAATTAATAGTAAGCAACCACTAAATATTTCGTTTAGAAGCTGGGATGTCTATCACAACCCCTCTCTAGAAAAAAGCATGAATAACTTATGGAATGTTAAAATGGTTGGCGAAAATGAAAGACCTCGCTATATTCTTTTAGGATTTCAAAATGAAAACAAATTTAAACATTGTGACTTATTAGATGTTAAAGTTCACCTTAACTCCACTATATATCCATATGATAATCTAAATATTAAATTTGATCGAAATCGTTATGTTCTATTATATGACATGTATTTGAAATTTCAACAAAGTTATTATGGACGCACTCCACAACCACTTTTATCACCTGATCAATTTATTAAAATTGCCCAAATAATTGTTTTAGATGTAACACATCAAAATGAATCTATAAAAAGCGGACCCATCGATATTCGGATTGAGCTAAAATTTAATAAGACCGTCCCTGATAACACCACTGCTTATTGTATACTTATCCATGATAAAATGTATGAATATATTCCATTAATAAATGTTGTTAAAAAAATTATTTAAAAATTAGAAAACATTTTATGAAACCACATAAATGTTAAGACTGATCATTTTGTTGTTATTTTTTAATCGCTACCGTTTAATTTATGTGAACGTTCGTGAGAATTTTATATTTATATTTTTTAACGAACGTATAAAAAGCCTTCCATTAAAAATATATTTCATTATTAATTTTCAAAATGTTTGCGATAGTAGATGTACAAGGTTTCAAAGCATACAATAATAGATTTATTGTAAAGGAAATAGCTGTGGTCTTCAACAATGAAGAATTCCATTGTTTCCACATCGAAGCTCCGTTTGAATTTTCTGAAATTAATTTTGTATAACTACATAATGGATAGTAATTTAAATTATAATGAAATAAAATAGAATTTGAAATTTTAAGCTTTATGTTTTTATTTTAAAGGCTGAGAAGAAGAAGAAAAGTAAGTATATAAATACATATTTTTCAAATATCAAGCTCATTATAAGTTGTCGTTGATGATAAAGGGATATAACACAATGGAATTTAAATTTTATATTTCATTATTACTTGTTTTCAAAGAAGTCGAAAAGTGTTTTGATTTATTGCAAGCCCTTTATTATCTAGTTTTTCCCAAAATGGAGCCCCATAGGCAGCTTTGAAAACACTTTTCGAGTTTTGATTTATTGCAAGCCTTTTATTATCTAGTTTTTCCCAAAATGGAGCCCCATAGGCAGCTTTGAAAACAAGTAATAATGAAATATAAAATTTAAATTCCATTGTGTTATATCCCTTTATCATCAACGACAACTTATAATGAGCTTGATATTTGAAAAATATGTATTTATATACTTACTTTTCTTCTTCTTCTCAGCCTTTAAAATCAATTTAATTTAACATTACCGAATAGTAATGATATTTTACAAATAAATGTTTCATTATTATTACTGAAACAAAGTGAACCTCTTTTAACGCATTATGATAAAGAAATTGAAGTTTTAACAACGACGTTATCATCATCATCATCGTCATCGACCCCTATTGTAGAGACAACACAGCCATCTCCAGCCCCTACAGAAATAACTCAACCATCTACAACAATCACACCCTCATCTACTCTTGACTTTACAACTGAAGGGAAGCCCGTGAAAGTTTTTACTATAGATGAAGCTATAGAGGCATTTCGTAGAGGGATTATTGAAAAGGAATCTGATATTGGAGGAATTATTGAGGCAAAACAAGCATTTTATCGACATTTCAAATTGGAATATGATAATTTTGATATACCGATTCGTTGTACTTATGATAGTAGATATGTTGAGAAAATGTTGAGCATCAAGTGCTTTGAATATCGTGAAATTGAAACTGAACGAATTCTAAGTAATGGTGACATTGAAACGGTGTTAATCCAGGATAAAACATATAAAAGACCAAATGTAGAAATAATTGATGTTAAAAACTATAGACAAACATATAATATGGTCATTGTATAACGTGTGTTCGACGTATATAGAAAAAAATGATGAAATTGACTAATTTAATAAAAATTCTACTTCTGCACCTGTTGTATTTAAGATATGGAACAAGCTACTCCTATAATCAATTGATGGATCAAAATCAAAATATAAGTAGCTTTAGAAATTTTGAAAATAGTAAACATTCTAGTTTTGAATACAACATTCCAAACACTTCTTTACGTTTAAAAATAAATGTAACAATTCAATTGATAGATAAAAGTCGTCCTGAGCTGAACCCTAAAACAACAACAACAACCCAGAGCCCTTGGGGATATTTTAGACCAACTTACTCCGATCAAATTGCAAAGACAAATAATACAAAAAGAAGTGTATACACCATACTCGATGCTATTGACGCTTTTAAAAATGATTTAGTTAAAAAGGAAACGAGAATTGGAGGTATTATTGAAAGTCCAGGGGTTTTCTATCGTCATTACAATTTAGTTTACGATAATTGTGAAATTCGAATTAAATGCTCTTATTATAGCAATTATGAAAAGCGTACTCTAAACATCTATTGCTTTGAATTTCCGGAAAACAATACGGAGAAATTAACTGATATAGAAGCATTACATGAACGCACTTCATACGATAGAAACCCAACAATAATTCATGTTAATCGTTATTATCAATCATTACATATGAAGGTACAGTAATCTCAAAGACATGTCATCATCAGCTGCGGATATATTAATTTTTTTAAAAAACTTTGGACATTTTTTACCCGAAGGGCAGAAGAAAAGACTTTTAGATATTCATTCAAATATCGAGTATAGAGATAAATTAAGTAAAATAAAGAATCATTTCGGTGAACATTACGAAGACTGCGTTTGGTCGAATTCTAATTGCAGAGACACTTGCCATTGCTCATTCCTAAATCGCCTGGACGAGGAAGCCTACAACATTTTAGATATTTATACAAAAATTTATAATCAATTTGTAGACACTTATACAAAAATTTATAACCAATTTCACTGTAAACATTGTAAATAAATCACATCTGAAAAACACCTCTTTAATCAAAAAGAATTTTTATTTTATTTTATTTATAAATTTAATTTATTTTTTATTTTAATAAATTATGCGCCCCGGGACCCCCCAAATCCCTTACACGGGTCTATCTAAGCACCACAAGCACAAAACCACAAAATATACAAAATTATTTTTTCCCTTTGCACTAAAATGGTGTAAAATTTAGATTTATATAAAATTCTCACGCTCGCACACACAAACACACACACACGGGAGCACTGAGACAGTTTTGCGGTTTTGCAGCTTTGGAAAAGTACGAAAATGGTGCATGCAGGCTTGCACCAAAGTGATCTAGAACCGGCATTTCTATACTACTCGCATGACGTTTGTTTATATTGTTCGGATGTGAACGATTGATTTTTAAAAAAGCTTCTATTAAAATTATTGTTGCTACTGGCTTGGGGTCGGTGGAAGCTTCTATTTAGGTCGTGTTGAACGGTTTTCGTTTCGACTATTTTTTTGTCTACCCTTTCAGCGATTTCCTACTGGGTAGTTAGGAAATCTTTCATTTGTTGCCACGTGGGTAATTTTCTTCGTGATGAGAGCGATTGCTCCCATAGAAGTAATAATTTTTCTGATAATGCGGTGGTGTATATGTTTACCGGTATAGGGTCCCAGCTGTCTGTGGGAATGTTTTGTGTCGGTAAAACCGACAAACGAGTTGAAACAGTGAATTGAAGTTTGATAAATTCTTCACTTGTTTTCTTTTGAATTTTTGGCAAGTTCATTAATATCTATATTTGTTTATCGACCAATATTCTTTCGTTTTCGTATCTTGATTTAAGAGCTTCTCAAGCCAATTTGAAATTATCATCATTTAGTGCGAACTGCTTGACTATGACGCCTGCTTGACCTTTAGTCTTGTATCGAAGGTGATACAATTTTTGCTTTTGCTTTTGACACTTTTGGATGGTTGATTTATATGGCTGTGAACATGTCCCGGAAGGACGGCCATTCTTCATAACCTCTATTAAATATTTCTGTGTCACATGTGGGAACCTCGTTGCCTGAACTTGTCTCTAGACTTTGAATTTGTGACAGCTCTACTCTTGGATGTGGAGTAGGTGCAATAGCTTTTATTAGTTTTAATTGATCGGAGATCATAGCTTTTGTAGATTCATACTGGTCTAAGCAATTTTCATAATTGGAAAAAGCTGTCCAAAAATTGTCGAGATTTTTAATTTTAATTTCTAGTACCAATTCAGAATAGTCTTGAATCGGTGAAGATGAAAATCTATTCCAGTATCTTATTAACCTGTCACTTTCTGAAATAAATATAGCAACCAGTTTTGAACGTGTAGTTCCAGGAATATATTTTGTTTTTTATCAACATTTATCATTTTTGTAGTATGTTAAATATTTTTCAAAACGAATTAAACTTTTCTAAGTGCAAACTAAAAACTTATGTCTATAAAGCGATAAATGATAATTTTTACCAAATATCTTTTAGGTGAATAAGAGTTTGGTATTTCAAATTATATTTTCTTAATTTAGTTATTAAAAACTTTTACACTTTTAATTTAACAATATTTTTTATGTCCTAATGTTGATGTATTTAGGTACACCCCAATACATGGACTTGTATGTATATATAATATTTATGTGCTCGTGCAATTGAGAGCTCGTTGAAGAGATCAATGTGCTTTTATATATATATTTTGTACGCAATCCTGCTTGTTACAAGGGGTATTGCGGGATGTATGCCAATGTGGACTTTGAAACGATGTACAACTACAATTATATATGTTTTAATATGTATGTAATTTTTAATTGCTAGTGGTGTTAATTTTACCACAACGTTTATTATTTTTTTTTTTTGTAATTCTACACTTTTTTATATAATTTTGTAAATTTTCAAAGTGTAATTGACCCAATGTATGTAGGGTATATAAGCACAGGCATAGATTTTTATGTTTCAATATCAAGTTAAATATATGAAGTACAGATGGCGCTATTCTATAACGCCACCTCTTACCGCGAAAGGGATGGATATTTAAATTTAAAATCTTACGTAATAAGTAGTATATAAATAGTAGAAGTTCATCAACTACCTTCCTCCCATAACTGCCTTACATAATTTATTAATGCCCTTTATGCTATCTTAGAATATTATCTCAGCGCCATCTACCATTGGCAACTGCAACTCAAATATACTTTTGAATATCTGACACAACTGCATCGCAGTCTGCCGGAATTCTATGTAAAACGTTCTAAAATCAACAACAATTTAAAAAATAAATAAATTCATTGTAAAAACATTATCTAGTTGATCGAATTGTGAATCTAAACCATCCTCGACGCCCATTGAACTCACACAAAAAATTTCATCAAAATCGGTCCAGCCGTCTAGGAGGAGTTCAGTGACATACACACGCACAGAAGAAATATATATTATATATAAAGATGCATTAATACAAAACGAAACTATGTATTTAACGATATTGAAATAATGCTTAGAATATTATTTAAGGAGAAGAGTTTTGCAAATGAAGTTAGTCTAATAGCTGACCACCCATCGCATCATTACTCGTCCCATTGTATTTTATCGCTGTTACAACTTCGCTTAAACCTTTCGCCTTTTTAATATTTGCGCGGTTACAAAAAAAGCTTTATAGCCCTACACCGGTAACAAAAGAGTTCAGTCGGTTAGCAACAGTTTAAAGGATAAAACATACATAAATTTAAGTTCAGTTACTATAAACTATTTGAATACTATACATATTTTTGGTTAAAATAAAACATATACATAAAGTGTGACCCATTTGGAGGTTCCCAACATTTTTACATAAAAATTTTGTTTTAATTAAATATATAACTGACGTAGTCAATAAAAGAATCAAAACGCAAATAATTTAACTGAAGTTTAATCGAAATAAGACTTGTAAATAATTTCTTTAATCGTTTTGCTGAAGTAAGATTAATAAAATAAATTCAGGTAAAATATGCATTGCAAAAAACAAAAATTATAAAAGATTTGAGTTGGGCTGAATAGCATTATACCATGGCAATACTTCCTTTAGGTGACATCATTAAAGATGCTCCATCAATTCAAACCTCATATGGATTATCATCGTTAATAAGAGAAGCGGAGGCAATACACGCTTTAGTGGGAGAGCAAACTTCTCTCCAATCGTATATTCATCAGTGAGTGATTCTAAATAAAATACAAGGTCCTGCGCTTCATATTTTACGAACGCTTGGAGCATCATAAACGTGAGGGAGTGTAAAACGTGCGTTAATAAACTTCGGAGTAAAAGAGTGATATGACGAACTCTTTAAATGTACACACACCATCACCAACAACAATATTGTAAGTTATGATAAGCAACTTTGTTATATTATAATTGTTGTAACCAACGAAAAATTTGAATTTGACGGTGAGAAGCCTGTGTAGTACGAACCACAATGTATTAATAAGTTTATTTTTCGGGATTTTTTAAATAATATTGACATTAACCGAGCTTCAGTCATTATAAATTTTAAAGTTACAAATATATAGAGATAGTTGGGTTAAGTTGCAATAAAAGTAATACAAATTCAAGAAATTTTAATAAATGTAATATTAATCAATATAATTAATATTTGCAATATTCAATTTAATGTTTCCTTGTACTTTTCCAACGCAAAAACAAGTTTATATAATAAGCAATCTAATTCGCAGTCCTTTAATAACCAAAATACGAGTAGACATATACATTTTCGGAGGTTTTCTAACTCTTATACTTGATATAAATAAATTACGAAAATATAACAGAATACTACTTATGCAAAACATTTGTCTTACATCATTAAATAATAGCACTTATTTTAAGCAAGAAATAATCACAAATAATCCTTTAGAATGTAATGAAAATGCAACTATGACTTGGAAACAAGGGTTAATATTTTAATGCAATTATTGGACAGAATATATCGACTCTAATACGTAGCGTTGTCCAATCGAACGATTACGTTTAATGGTAATGAAGTAAATTTTTATCAGCCAAATCCGTTCATTTTCAGTGAAATTCATAGTTTTGAAGAAATCAATGTTGATAAGCAAGTCCTCGACAGTTAACTTGTATATCGCGGTTTAAACAAAGAAGAAGAAAATGTTTTAAAAAAATTCTTAACATTTATAGTGACCTTATTTACGGAGAAGGCCAATATCTAACAAATAGTATTATAGAACATGAAATTAAAACTGTATCAGATAGACCAATATATTCGAAAATATTTCGTTATCCTCAAATACACGATCAAGAAATATGTAGGCAAATTGATGATATGCTTAAGCAAGGTAATATTTTAGAAAGCAATTCGCCATATAATAGTCCGTTACAAAAAGGTTAGACAGTTCTGGTGAAAAGTAATGGAAGATTGTTGTCGATTACCGGAGATTAAACAACATAACCGTAGATGACAAATTTCCTATACCAAATATAGAATTTTTTTTTTGTATTTTGGATAAACTAGGCAATATTTCAATACAAAATACGATTTGACACCACCAAATTCTTGTTAAACAAGAAGACAGGGTGAAAGCTGCCTTTTCCACTCCATATGGACATTTGGAGTTCGACCGAATGCCGTTTGGGCTAAACAAATGCGCCTACCACATTTCAAAGCCTCATTAACACTCTGTTAAAAGACCTAATTAATAAAATATGTGTCTACAAGTCTCTAAGAACATATAAATAATATAAAACAAGTACTTGCAAAACTTCATAAAGCAAATTTAAATATTCATATCAATAAATGTAAGTTCTTTGCAAAAGAGATTATATACTTAGGTCATATCTTAACAGCCGAAGGCGTTAAGCCAAATACTACTATAATAGATAAAATTTAGAATTAGAATTGGTTAATCTGTAAAACAGATTAAATCGTTTGTTAGTGTAACCGGTTACTATCGGAAATTTATAATAGATTTTTCAAAGGTATCTTACCCCATGATAAGGTAATTAAAAAAGGGGGTTAAATTAAACGATCCAAATTATATAAACTCATTTGAAAAATCTTAAAAAAATATTTACACAATCACCGGTACTTAAGTACCGGGATTTTAAGAAAGATTTCCAGCTCGTGACAGATGCAAGTACCGACGCTCTTGGAGCAGTTTTACAACAGGATGGTCAACCAATGTGTTAAGCGAGTAGAATGTTAAGCGATCATGAGAAAAGTTATTCGGTTACCGAACGAGAACTACTAGCTACGAACTATGTCGACCACACCATGCTGTGGCGACATTCAGTTGTAAGTTTTAAATTCTGTCCATTGAAATGGCTTTTCATCAAATCGCAAGGAAAAATTAGTCCAAGGCTACATCGATGGTTAATCAAATTAAGTGAATTTAATATAAATACGTCTTACATTAAAGGCAAAGAAAATCTAGTAGCGGATTTCCTTCGCAGAATTAACGCAGACACTAACGAAATTATTATATAATATTTATTACAGGTAGGTTACTATATATAATAACACTAGCTGACCCGGCCACGCGTTGCTGTGGTTTGAAACAGAAAATTTAACACAAATTAATATAACATTTATTCAACAAATACTTTAAAAATTTTTGTTTAACAATTAATACTCTAAATTAATAATTAATAATAGTAATAAATCACAGTTCCAATGTTTAATGAAGCGCCAATCGGTGTACAATATTTTTGGTCAATCGGTCTTTGGTTAATACAAATAAGCTTGATGGTCTTCCTACTCGTGAACAGGCCACGTATAATTGCCCATGAGAGAAACATGGATTTTCCAAGTCTAAACCGCAAATAGACATTGTTTGGCCTTGAGATTTATTTATAGTCATCGCGAAAGCTAAACGAATGGGAAACTGTAGTCTTTTAAATGGTATGGGAGAATCGGATGGTATCATCGGAATATTAAGGTTAGATTTTCTTGGTCGCATTTTACTAAAAATATTAATTTAATTTTTAATGTGAATGAATTTCGTTGTTTTCGGATTTTGTATATTTGGCTGTATTTATGCAACTGTCAAAGTAATGTAAGCAACGAAGACAAAATGAAAAATGATTCAAAAGAAGCGACGTCAAGTTATGTAGTCAAAATAACACATGTATAGTGTGTAGTCTATAAGAAAGTATACCACATTAATGTGTGGTGCCATCTATCAGGTGCACAGGACAAAATTTTACAGTTCTCTGTAAAGAAACTCGCTTGAGGCGCCATCTGTTCCAGACTTATGGAACCTACGACTAATGACAACAATCAACATTGATGATCAGTTTATTGTTAATTATTAATTGTTGAGACGATTAATTGAAATAATAACTATCCTATCATTCAAGTTGGACCAAATTACATATACATGCCAATTTTCATGAATATCAGTTGACTCGTTTTTGAGTTATTTCGGAACATACACAGTGACACTGGATTTTTATATATTAAGATATCAAACGATTTAGACACAATTCACACACAATCTGATGACTTTCATGATCACATCGCGTTTAAAACCCAAATTATTATAACAGACGATAAATCTAAAGATACGGAAGTACTGAACATAAAAATAAATAATTTATATAAGCGTTTTTGAATTAGAAAACAATTTAGAAATCTTTTTAAAAAAGCATTTAACAAAAGAGAAAATAGGGATATAAATCGAACTAGACGACAATCAGTATAACATTTTACAAAATCAAATAATATACTCGATTGGAGAATTTAAAATTTCAAATCGCGTTTAAAATTATAAATAAAAATGCGATTTTTCTCGTTTACAATGTACAATATTTTATTACATATAAAATTCAGTTATTATTATTGCTTTTAATACATATCTGGAAAGTAATATTTTGGACCGATGTCGATCGACAGGTTTATAGTGTCGAAAAGTCAATCTGGCGCTCAGGCCCGTAGACAAAAACGAAAATATAAGATGCTTGCGGAGTGGTGTCGAGTCGAAATGATGTGACTTGCACGCAGGATCGCTATTTTGTCGAAAGAGGTGTATCTGTTGCGAAGACCATCCTTTTTGTTAGCTGAGATGGTGTACAGCCGCGATGTGGTGTGTTGTGTTGTCCCGTGTGGTGATGTATGACTGTGGTGTATTGTACTGATGTTACATGTATTTCGGCGTACTGCTAATGGAGCAGCCGACACTTACATGCTGTATTTTTTTTGTTGTAAAAGGATGTTATGTATTTTGATCTGGGAGTTGGTGCTTGAAGTAGCTTGTTTATTTAATTTTCAGTATTAGCGGCACTTCTTTGCAATTTCTTTATTTCGGCTTATAGGATACGGACTCCACGCCTGGTCAGAAAGGGTGCTCCTTTGAAACCATTGAAGAGGGATCTTGCGAGAGTACAATGATTGGCCGAGAATTGAGAACAGCTTTTTCTAGAGATAGTAATGTGGCAAATTCAATATACATATTTATATATGTTATATCCATCCACTTTCTTGAAATAGGATTTGAAGCTTTTTATAGATGATTCCCATAAACCACCCATATTAGGAGCACTTAAACAGATGCGATAAGTGCAATCTTTGCTTTTTGTAAGTCTAGGTACGTCACTGTAAAATATTGGGAGTATGGTGAACCCTTAACTTGATTTTGAATTATTTTATAACTATGAAAATTTTGACAACTATGATGCACTATAGTAAAAGAGGTGTCGGTTTTTCGATTTTTTTTAGGATAATTTTGTTATATGTTATGTTAAGTGCGTACGCACCAATTTGACAAGTAGTTGAGTTGTGTGTTTTGTAGCAGGATTTTTGTATCATAATTGGCAAGAGCCATCCTGCGGGGTCGAAAAGTTACATATTTGTGTTTTTAAACCTGATCTCTGACTTTGTTTTTTCTACAACATTGTGAATTTAGTGGTAGTCATATGAGGTACCGGCCATTATTTGATTTAGTAGTTGTGGCTTTGTAGAAGTCTAGGGGTAGATTTTATTTGAGTTTTGGTCTACTCTTTCGCACATTCCTGTGATTTCGAAATTCGCTAGTTTTGTTGGCAGTTGTAGCCTATTTTGTGCCCTAGACGCTATAAATGATCGTTGTGATCCTTGGTCTATTAAGGCCCTAAGCTTAAACAGTTCTCCTCGGTGTTCGATGGGGACAACTGCTGTGGGTAATAATACTCTACTTTGATTTTCGCAGTGTTGCTCTTGGGTTTTTAATGCCTTTGGGTAGTATGGTGTTTGTTGGAAATTTTCGAGATTTCTCGCTTCGGGATTTGCTGTTGCAACTAAACCCGTGGTTGTTTTCATATTTGCGCTATTTGGGGGTGAGCTGGAAAATGTGCTGTAATGCAGCATTAAATGATGTCGTTTATGACAATAAACGCAATTAAATTTGCTTTAGCACTCTTTAAGTGTATGCACATGTGACAGGCAATTTGTACAAAGTCTTTTGGTTTTTACAAAATTATTTCGGTCGATAATATTCTATTTTTTTTTAATTTCTCGCAAGATTTGAGCTTATGCCCTCCTGTACACAGTTCGCATGACGTTTGTTTATAATGTTCGGATGTGAACGATTGATTTTTAAAAAAGCTTCTAATAAAATTATTGTTGCTACTGGCTTGGGGTCTGTGGAAGCTTCTATTTAGGTCGTGTTGAACGGTTTTCGTTCTGACTATTTTTTTGTCTACCCTTTCAGCGATTTCCTCCTGGGTAGTTAGGAAATCTTTCATTTGTTGCCACGTGGGTAATTTTCTTCGTGATGAGAGCGATTGCTCCCATAGAAGTAATAATTTTTCTGTTAATGCGGTGGTGTATATGTTTACCGGTATAGGGTCCCAGCTGTCTGTGGGAATGTTTTGTGTCGATAAAACCGACAAACGAGTTGAAACAGTGGATTGAAGTTTGATAAATTCTTCACTTGTTTTCTTTTGAATTTTTGGCAAGTTCATTAATATCGATATTTGTTTATCGACCAATATTCTTTCGTTTTCGTATCTTGATTTAAGATCTTCTCAAGCCAATTTGAAATTATTGTCATTTAGTGCGAACTGCTTGACTATGACGCCTGCTTGACCTTTAGTCTTGTATCGAAGGTGATACAATTTTTGCTTTTGCTTTTGATAATTTTGGATGGTTGATGTATACGGCTGTGAACATGTCCCGGAAGGACGGTCATTCTTCATAACCTCCATTAAATATTTCTGTGTCACATGTGGGCACCTCGAGGTGATTGCCTGAACTTGTCTCTAGACTTTGAATTTGTGACAGCTCTACTTTCGGATGTGGAGTAGGTGCAATAGCTTTTATTAGCTTTAATTGATCGGAGATCATAGCTTTTGTAGATTCATACTGGTCTAAGCAGTTTTCATAATTGGAAAAAGCGGAGGTTTTAAGATTCTGTGGTAGATCTGATGAATCAGTTGGCTTGGAGTCGTGTCCAAAAATTGTCGAGATTTTTAATTTTAATTTCTAGTACCGATTCAGAATAGTCTTGAATCGGTGAAGATGAAAATCTATTGCAGTATCTTATTAACCTGTCACTTTCTGAAATAAATATAGCAACCAGTTTTCAACGTGTAACTCCAACAATATATTTTGTTTTTTATCAACATTTATCATTTTTGTAGTATGTTAAATATTTTCCAAAACCAATTAAACTTTTCTCAGTGCAAACTAAAAACTTATGTCTATGAAGCGATAAATGATAATTTTTACCAAATACTCTTTTAGGTGAATAAGAGTTTGGTATTTCAAATTATATTTTAAAAACGTTCTTTTAGTGTTAAGAATACCGTTTTGTATTTACTTGTGTATATTTTTATTATTTATGCCGTTTTTAAATAATATTTTCTTAATTTAATTATTAAAAACCGCACTTTTAATTTAACAATATTTTGTATGTCCTAATGTTGATCTATTTAGGTACACCCCAATACATGGACTTGTATGTATATATAATATTTATGTGCTCGTGCAAGTGAGAGCTCATTGAAGAGATCAATGTTTTTTTTTTTTTTTTTTTTACGAACCCCACGTCAGTGTGGAACTTTAATCCAACGAAACCTCCTACCGTCATGTACCTTTCCCCCCGGTACCACCGTCAAGTATTCCGTCGGGAGGATGGTTGAGTTGAGTGCTCATACGTTTGTAGTAGTCTCAATGCATTCAGTAACAAGTTGCATTTACTTGGCCCCACCTCTGTTGGTATTAAACCCGCCCCGTGCAATGTTTGTCGCCAAACCCTTCCCTTATGCTTTTTTACTTTTGTTTTAGTGCGTTTGTTTGGTCCGCGTTCTAGTGGTCCGTTAAATTTTGGAGTTCTCTTCTCCGCTGCTGCTCTCGGGCTCTTTGGGTTTTCATGATTTTGGCGGCTATTTCGCACACCGCATCCCACTTAGCTTTTGATTCCACCATTTGGTCTACTAAGTTTTCGGGGGTTGGGTCTATACCGATTGCACTCTTGAGGAATCGTCTCTCTTGCTCGTATTGCGGACAATGGAACAACGTATGTTCTACATTCTCAATTGTCTCGCCACCGCATTTATCGCATATATCATTTTCGTGTTGAAAGCGTTTCAAATATGCTTTGAAACAGCCATGCCCTGTCAGGATTTGAGTTAAATAAAAGTCTACCTCGCCGTGTGGTCTTTTTAGCCATGGGTCAATGTTGGGAATCAGTCGGAAAGTCCAACGTCCTTTTTGACTGACTTCCCATCGTCTTTGCCAACTCTCCACCGTCTCCGCTCGGGCATTTCCTTTTACGGTTCTGGGTGGTAAGTCCGTTACAGGCTTTTTGGTCTCTTTGGCTAAGAGATCTAATGGGTGTAAGCCCGCAATTACAAGGGCAGCATCTTCTGACACTGTACGGAAAGCTGAGCATACTCTGAGTGCGCAAATGGTATAAATGGAAAAAAGGCCACGTCGGTAAGATTTTGTTTCGAGTGCTTTTCCCCAAACCTCGGCGCCATATAGAGTGACGGACTTCAGAACTCCAGCCAGGAGTCTTCTCCTATTTTGCTTCGGTCCACGGGTTTTGAGCATCATTCGGGTTAAGGCTCTACATGTTTTTGAAGCTTTTTCGCAGGTGTAGGCTAAATGTTCTTTAAAGGAAAGTCTTGCATCAAGAACAATTCCTAAGTATTTCAACGCTGGTTGTGTAGTTATACACGCACCTTTTATTCTGAATGTAGCAGTTTCTCGGGTTTTTCTGCCAGTAATAAGCACGGCTTCCGTTTTGCTCTCTGCTAGGGTAAGTCCATTAGTTTCAAGCCAATCATTAATTAAAGATATTGCTGCACTGGTTATTGCAACAATATCTTCTATGTGCTTAGCTGTCACCACAACAGCAATGTCATCTGCAAATCCTATGATGTGAACATTTTTGGGTACCTTTAGTCGCAGTACTCCGTCGTACATGATGTTCCAGAGTAACGGTCCGAGTACAGATCCTTGTGGTACACCACCGGTGACTTTATATTCCTTATAGCCGTCGCTTGTGTCGTAGCTCAGAATTCTTTCATTAAAGTAGCTTACGATTATGTTGTAAAGGTATTGAGGCACGGTGAAACTTTTTAGGGCTGTTAATATGCTATACCAGGATGCTGAGTTAAAAGCATTTTTAACGTCGAGTGTTACGACCATGCAATATTATATTGTGCCGCCTTTCCATCGTTTTCCACTAATTGCCTTTTCGGCCAGTGTCTTTACTAGGGTCACCGCGTCGATGGTGGATCTTGCTTTTCTGAATCCAAATTGATTCGGGGATAATCCGCCAGCGTCATCGATTGCTTTGTTTAGGCGTCGGTAAACAATTCGCTCAAGGATTTTTCCAGCGGAGTCCAACATGCAGAGTGGCCGGAAATGGGACGGGTCTGTCAAAGGCTTGTTTGGTTTTGGCAGTAATATTAGATGCTGCTTTTTCCATAGCTTAGGGAAGCAACCTTCCTTAATGCATGTGTCATACATAATTCGGAAGGGGTCTGTGTTCTTAGATATCGCTGTTTTCAGCGCTAAATTAGGTATTCCGTCTGGGCCCGGGGCTTTAGATGGGTTTAACCGGTCACATGCTTCTCGGACCTCTTCGTTCGTAACAGACGGTATATCTGGGGCTACTTCTATAATCGCTTGATGAAGTTGGGAATGCAGTGGTCGGGTTGGGAAAAGTACCGATACTATTCTTTCCAGCATTGGGGGGGAGGTCGGCATTTGCCCACGAGAACGGAGTTTTGCATTATCTTCAACGTCGTCGCAGAGTTTCAGAAAGCATTCTCGTTTGCTTTTCTTAATGGACTGCTTTAATAGCTTCCTCTTGTCCTTGAAAAGTCTTTGGAGGGGTATATGGTCAGGGGTGCCACGTGACCTTTGATATGAACGTCTTGCCTGCTGGCATGCTTTTCGCAGTTTGTCAATTGTGTCATTCCACCAATATACTGGAGGGTGATGATTGCGTCGTGTATGTTTGGACATTGATGCGTCACATGCTTTTTTAAGATGGGTCATAATTATGGAGGCGGAACTATTTGCCGAAAGCGGGTTCTCTTGTATCACAGTGGGCGTAAAGGTCTCTTCAAAGAGGTCAGGGTCGAACGTTTTAGTTCTCCAAGAACATCTCACTAGGGTCGGTACATTCTGCCGTATGTGTGCGACATTTATTTCAAATATAATGGCATAG
This sequence comes from Bactrocera oleae, assembly GCF_042242935.1. NCBI lineage: Eukaryota > Metazoa > Arthropoda > Insecta > Diptera > Tephritidae > Bactrocera > Bactrocera oleae. Next base: position 20,652,170 of record NC_091541.1, on the reverse strand, counting down.
TGATCGCTAAAGGTATAATGATCACTTATTTTCCATTTAGATCTACGGACAAGATTTGATTTGACGAAAGTCAGATCTATCACCGACTGCCGCCCATCTTTGTTGAATGTGGGTTGGTTGGTGTTTAAGAGCACAAGGTCAAGGGAAGCAAAGGCTTCTAGTAAGGCTTTACCCCTACTATTAGTTCTTTTGCATCCCCATTCAATAGCCCAGACTTTATTCCTCGAATCGCACGTCCAGTTGGCACCTTCAACGATTTTATAGGGTTCACTGAGTAAGGCCACATCGATCTGCTTCTCAAACACTGACTGTTTTAATAGGTCATGTGCTGCTTGACAGTGGTTTAGGTTAAGTTGTAAACACCTCATATTAATTTTTGAGTTTGAGCCGCTTTCTTGTATACCGGGCATCTGGCGCTCCCAGTAAAGTGATCAGTTTCACTGGAGCCAGCTTTCAAGCAAAGCATGCATTTTGGCTTCTTGGCACAGTCCGTAGCCTGGTGTTCACCCTCACCACATCTTCTACATAGTTTAGACCTGTCCTCGTTTTCTCAGCTTTTCGCTGTGTGGCCATAATCGAGGCATCTGTAGCACCGTTGTGGCTGCCTATATTCTCTGATACGGCATATTACCCACCCTACTTTTAATTTCTTGGATTGAAGCAGTTTCCTGGCATTCTCAACTGGGAGTTTAATAAGCGCTGTTTGGGTGTCTCTGTAGGACTTTCTTAGGCTCTTTATAGCTGAAATCGTCAGATCGTTGTTACCAAACTCTCTCTGTAGAGCATAAAGTACTTCTTCCTTGGTTGTAATTTCATCCAAGTCTTTAACTCTATAAGTGTCTCCTGGGTCAGAACTTTTATATTTGCTTGGTCACCAAGGCATTTCCTCATTGTTTCCTGCGAGTCGGCTGACATTGCTGAACCACTTAGTTGCAGCAGCATTTCACCGCCTTGTGTTTTACGAATTCGGGTAACTTTCTTTTCGAATTCGCTGAGAGTAGAATCGGACTTAATTTTCCTTAGAATTTCGGCATAAGTAAGATTTCCATTCTTAGAAATTAATATCGCCTGGGGTTTTGTTTTTGGGGGTTTTGCGGTTTGCGGTTTAGCTTTTCTAGCTACAATATTCCACGGCAGTGTTTTTGGACTTTGAGGGTCATTTGGGTTATTACCTTTATTTTGTTGGGTTTCCTTAGGTCTCTTTGATGGTGGGTTTACTGCGCCTTCAAAAGTGTGAGGTATAGCGCGGTCATTTTTTATTATTGATCGCTTAGCTTGACCAATCAAATTTGTATTTGCGCGAGTTTTTGGCGAGTTTGTGCATGTTCGCTTAATTTGTTGCTGCGTGTGCTCATCTTCTATTGGTTCATCAGTGTGCATAGTGCGGCCTCTTTTCGGCTGAGTGATTGAGTGGGTGGTTGACTCTTTGAATTCAGCTAGTGCTTGTTTTTGTAGCTGCGATATCCTATCAATGATATTTTTCATATTCTGGTTCACAGGTCTTTGTTTTTGGCCATGTGTGAGAGCAATTAGTTCATCTATGAGCACTCCCAATGCAGTGAGCACGTTCTCTCCTTCGCTCATGTTTATGATGGGGTCAGTTTTAGTGTCGCTTTGTGTTGATGGCAGATTGACTACGATCAAGTTATCAGCTGTTCGCGTTGGTTTATTGGAAGGGGTCATATCAAGCGCAGTTGGCGTTGCAGTGTTGACCGTTTGTACGCCGGGCGTTATCACCCGTCGCTCGGGTGATCGGGCAGTTTTGCTGCTACGTGTAAATGGACTAATTCCAGCCATTTCACTTTTCTCCTTGGTGTCTGCTATGGTATTTGCTGTTTTTGCTTTAGTTGACATTTTTTTAGCCACATAAACAGAAATCCTCTAGCGCTGGTGTTGAGCAGAGATTCCTCAGGATCAGGCCTCAGGAATTTCTCTCAATGTGGATTGTGGGTTTCAAGAGGGTGTGAAAAGAATTAAAAAAAGGGAGACGGCAATATGAGCAGCTGAGAGAGCGCTCTTTGCGTGTTCCCTTTTGTGCGGACCTTTGCCCGACAATAAATAAATATTTTGAAATGGAAATAGCACTTACCGCTTGAACGACTTTTCTATCGATTCAATTTAGTACCGGTTTGCTAGTTGCGTTTGCAGTCTGTTTTTTCGCGCACTTGCGGACTTTAAACACTTTTGTAAACTTTGTTTATGTTCCATAGGTTGGGACACTCACAAAACTTGAAGACATCAATGTGCTTTTATATATATTTTTTGTACTCAATCCTGCTTGTTACAAGGGGAATTGCGGGATGTATGCCAATGTGGACTTTGAAACGATGTACAACTACAATTATATATGTTTTAATATCTATGTAATTTTTAATTGCTAGTAGTGTTAATTTTACCACAACGTTTATTATTATTATTTTTTTTTGTAGTTCTACACTTTTTTATATAATTTTGTAAATTTTCAAAGTGTAATTGACCCAATGTATGTATATACCCTACATACATTGGGTCAATTACACTTTGAAAATTTACAAAAAAAGCATAGGCATAGATTTTTATCTGTTTCAATAACAAGTTAAATATATGAAGTACAGATGGCGCTATTCTATAACGCCAACTCTTACCGCGAAAGGGATGAATTTTTAAATTTAAAATCTAACGTAATAAGTAGTATATAAATAGTAGAAGTCATAAGATTCATCAACTACCTTCCTCCCATAACTGCCTTGCATAATTTATTAATGCCCTTTATGCTATCTTAGAATATTATCTCAGCGCCATCTACCATTGGCAACTGCAACTCAAATATACTTTTGAATATCTGACACAACTGCATCGCAGTCTGCCGGAATTCTATGTAAAACGTTCTAAAATCAACAACAATTTAAAAAATAAATAGATTCATTGTAAAAACATTATCTAGTTGATCGAATTGTGAATCTAAACCATCCTCGACGCCCATTGAACTCACACAAAAAATTTCATCAAAATCGGTCCAGCCGTCTAGGAGGAGTTCAGTGACATACACACGCACAGAAGAAATATATATTATATATAAAGATGCATTAATACAAAACGAAACTATGTATTTAACGATATTGAAATAATGCTTAGAATATTATTTAAGGAGAAGAGTTTTGCAAATGAAGTTAGTCTAATAGCTGACCACCCATCGCATCATTACTCGTCCCATTGTATTTTATCGCTGTTACAACTTCGCTTAAACCTTTCGCCTTTTTAATATTTGCGCGGTTACAAAAAAAGCTTTATAGCCCTACACCGGTAACAAAAGAGTTCAGTCGGTTAGCAACAGTTTAAAGGATAAAACATACATAAATTTAAGTTCACTTACTATAAACTATTTGAATACTATACATATTTTTGGTTAAAATAAAACATATACATAAAGTGTGACCCATTTGGAGGTTCCCAACATTTTTACATAAAAATTTTGTTTTAATTAAATATATAACTGACGTAGTCAATAAAAGAATCAAAACGCAAATAATTTAACTGAAGTTTAATCGAAATAAGACTTGTAAATAATTTCTTTAATCGTTTTGCTGAAGTAAGTTTAATAAAATAAATTCAGGTAAAATATGCATTGCAAAAACCAAAAATTATAAAAGATTTGAGTTGGGCTGAATAGCATTATACCATGGCAATACTTCCTTTAGGTGACATCATTAAAGATGCTCCATCAATTCAAACCTCATATGGATTATCATCGTTAATAAGAGAAGCGGACGCAATACACGCTTTAGTGGGAGAGCAAACTTCTCTCCAATCGTATATTCATCAGTGAGTGATTCTAAATAAAATACAAGGTCCTGCGCTTCATATTTTACGAACGCTTGGAGCATCATAAACGTGAGGGAGTGTAAAACGTGCGTTAATAAACTTCGGAGTAAAAGAGTGATATGACGAACTCTTTAAATGTACACACACCATCACCAACAACAATATTGTAAGTTATGATATGCAACTTTGTTATATTATATTATAATTGTTGTAACCAACGAAAAATTTGAATTTGACGGTGAGAAGCCTGTGTAGTACGAACCACAATGTATTAATAAGTTTATTTTTCGTGCTTTTTTTAAATAATATTGACATTAAATAATCACAAATGATCCTTTAGAATGTAATGAAAATGCAACTATGACTTGGAAACAAGGGTTAATATTTAAATGCAATTATTGGACAGAATATATCGACTCTAATACGAGGCGTTGTACAATCGAACAATCACGTTCAATGGTAATGAAGTAAATTTTTATCAGCCAAATCCGTTCATTTTCAATGAAATTCATAGTTTTGAAGAAATCAATGTTGATAAGCAAGTCCTCGACAGTTTACTTGTATATCGCGGTTTAAACAAAGAAGAAGAAAATGTTTTAAAAAAATTCTTAACATTCTTAACCTTATTTACATAGAAGTCCAATATCTAACAAATAGTATTATAGAACATGAAATTAAAACTGTATCAGATAGACCAATATATTCGAAAATATATCGTTATCCTCAAATACACGATCAAGAAATATGTAGGCAAATTGATGATATGCTTAAGCAAGGTATTATTTTAGAAAGCAATTCGCCATATAATAGTCCGTTACAAAAAGGTTAGACAGTTCAGGTGAAAAGTAATGGAGGATTGTCGTCGATTACCGGAGCTTAAACAACATAACCGTAGATGACAAATTTCCTTTACCAAATATAGAATTTTTTTTTTGTATTTTGGATAAACTAGGCAATATTTCAATACAAAATACGATTTGGCAAAAGGGTTTCACCAAATTCTTGTTAAACAAGAAGACCGGGTGAAAGCTGCCTTTTCCACTCCATATGCACATTTGGAGTTCGGCCGAATGCCGTTTGGGCTAAACAAATGCGCCTACCACATTTCAAAGCCTCATTAACACTCTGTTAAAAGACCTAATTAATAAAATATGTATCTACAAGTCTCTAAGAACATATAAATAACATAAAACAAGTACTTGCAAAACTTCATAAAGCAAATTTAAATATTCATATCAATAAATGTAAGTTCTTAGCAAAAGAGATTTTATACTTAGGTCATATCTTAACAGCCGAAGGCGTTAAGCCAAATACTACTATAATAGATAAAATTTTAAAATTAGAATTGGTTAATCTATAAAACAGATTAAATCGTTTGTTAGTGTAACCGGTTACAATCGGAAATTCATTATAGATGTTTCCAAAGGTATCTTACCCCATGATAAGGTAATTGAAAAAGGGGGTTAAATTAAACGATCCAAATTATATAAACTCATTTGAAAAAACTTAAAAAAATAATTACACAATCACCGGTACTTAAGTACCCGGATTTTAAGAAAGATTTCCAGCTCGTGACAGATGCAAGTTCCGACGCTCTTGGAGCAGTTTTACAACAGGATGGTCAACCAATATTTTAAGCGAGTATAACGTTAAGCGATCATGAAAAAAGTTATTCGGTTACCGAACGAGAACTACTAGCTACGAATTATTCCGACCACACTATGCTGTGGCGACATTCAGTTCTAAGTTTTAAATTCTGTCCATTGAAATGGCTTTTCATCCAATCGCAAGGAAAAATTAGTCCAAGGCTACATCGATGGTTAATCAAATTAAGTGAATTTAATATAAATACGTATTACATTAAAGGCAAAGAAAATCTAGTAGCGGATTTCCTTCGCAGAATTAACGCAGACACTAACGAAATTATTATATAATATTTATTACAGGTAGGTTACTACAGGTTCTTTATATTATATAATAACATATCAAACGATTTAGACACAATTCACACACAATCTGATGACTTTCATGATCACATCGCGTTTAAAACCCAAATTATTATAACAGACGATAAATCTAAAGATACGGAAGTACTGAACATAAAAATAAATAATTTATATAAGCGTTTTTGACTTAGAAAACAATTTAGAAATCATTTTAAAAAAGCATTTAACAAACGGGAAAATAGGGATATATACCGAGCTAGACGACAATCAGTATAACATTTTACAGAATAAAATAATAAACTCGTTTGGAGAATTTAAAATTTCAAATTCGATCGTTGTTCATACCATGCAAAAGACATCGAAACAGAATAAGAAGCCTTTAAACTATATAAACTATTATTATTAGAGATGACTTTGTTTAAAGCGATACCCAGTTTATATGGGAGCACCCACCACTGTCTTTAAAATGCTGACACTCAATACACTCGCGTTTAAAATTATAAATAAAAATGCGATTTTTCTCGTTTACAATGTACAATATTTTATTACATATAAAATCCAGTTATTATTATTGCTTTTAATACATATCTGGAAAGTAATATTTTGGGCCGATGTCGATCGACAGGTTTATAGTGTCGAAAAGTCAATCTGGCGCTCAGGCCCGTAGACAAAAACGAAAATATAAGATGCTTGCGGAGTGGTGTCGAGTCGAAATGATGTGAGTTGCACACAGGATCGCTATTTTGTCGAAAGAGGTGTATCTGTTGCGAAGACCATCCTTTTTGTTAGCTGAGATGGTGTACAGGCGCGATGTGGTGTGTTGTGTTGTCCCGTGTGGTGATGTATGACTGTGGTGTATTGTAGTGATGTTACATGTATTTCGGCGTACTGCTAATGGAGCAGCCGAGGGTGCGGCATACATGCTGCAAGTGTAAAAAAATTTTTTTGTTGTAAATGGATGTTATGTATTTTGATCTGGGAGTTGGTGCTTGAAGTAGCTTGTTTATTTAATTTGTCAGTATTAGCGGCACTTCTTTGCAATTTCTTTATTTCGGCTTATAGGATACCGACTCCACGCCTGGTCAGAAAGGGTGCTCCTTTGAAACCATTGAAGAGGGATCTTGCGAGAGTACAGTGATTGGCCGAGAATTGAGAACAGCTTTTTCTAGAGATAGTAATGTGCCAAATTCAATATACATATTTATATATGTTATATCCATCTACTTTCTTGAAATAGGATTTGAAGCTTTTTATAGATGATTCCCATAAACCACTCATATTAGGAGCACTTAAACAGATGCGATAAGTCCAATCTTTGATTTTTGTAAGTCTAGGTACGTCACTGTAAAATATTGGGAGTATGGTGATCCCTTAACTTGATTTTTGAATTATTTTATAACTATGAGAATTTTGACAAATATGATGCACTATAGTAAAAGAGGTGTCGGTTTTTCGACTTTTTTAGGATAATTTTGTTATATGTTATGTTAAGTGCGTACGCTCCAATTTGACAAGTAGTTGAGTTGTGTGTTTTGAAGCAGGATTTTTGTATCATTATTGGCAAGAGCCATCCTGCGGGGTCGAAAAGTTACATATTTGTGTTTTTAAACCTGATCTCTGACTTTGTTTTTTCTACAACATTGTGAATTTAGTGCTAGTCATATGAGGTACCGGCCATTATTTGATTTAGTAGTTGTGGCTTTGTAGAAGTCTTCACAATACTTATCTTTGAAGTTGTAATTGATATAGGGGGAGTTTTTCTAACTCCTGAAATTTCCTTAACTGTGAATTAAGGTATTCTTTTGAACTTTCGTCAACATGAGTGATCCTGGTGGTAGCTGGTTCGGTAACTAGTCCACTTAGGATCCAACCAAAAATAGTACAATATTTTGGGCTAGAAGGGTGGTCGAAATTTTTTCAACACCTTCAACTATTATTTGCGATATAAGGTCGCTGCCTATTAGAATATCTATTTGAGCGGGGGTGTTGTAGTCTGCTAGATTTAGGTGTGAAACCTTTTGCCAATGCTTACTATTTATGTGATAGCTTGGAAGCATGTTAGTAAGTTGCGGTAGGACTATAGCTTCTGCTACAATTCGCTTATCTGCTTGGGGGGAAATTAGGGTAATGGGGTAGATTTTATTTGAGTTTTGGTCTACTCTTTCGCACATTCCTGTGATTTCAAAATTCGCTAGTTTTGTTGGCAGTTGTAGCCTATTTTGTGCCCTAGACGCTATAAATGATCGTTGTGATCCTTGGTCTATTAAGGCCCTAAGCTTAAACAGTTCTCCTCAGTGTTCGATGGGGACGACTGCTGTGGGTAATAATACTCTACTTTGATTTTCGCAGTGTTGCTCTTGGGTTTTTAATGCCTTTGGGTAGTATGGTGCTTGTTGGAAATTTTCGAGATTTCTCACTTCGGGATTTGCGCTATTTGGGGGTGAGCTGGAAAATGTGCTGTAATGCAGCATTAAATGATGTCGTTTATGACAATAAACGCAATTAAATTTGCTTTAGCACTCTTTAAGTGTATGCACATGTGACAGGCAATTTATACAAAGTCTTTTGGTTTTTACAAAATTATTTCGGTCGATAATATTCAATTTTTTTTAATTTCTCGCAAGATTTGAGCTTATGCCCTCCTGTACACAGTTCGCATGACGTTTGTTTATATTGTTCGGATGAGAACGATTGATTTTTAAAAAAGCTTCTATTAAAATTATTGTTGCTACTGGCTTGGGGTCTGTGAAAGCTTCTATTTAGGTCGTGTTGAACGGTTTTCGTTCTGACAATTTTTTGTCTACCCTTTCAGCGATTTCCTACTGGGTAGTTAGGAAATCTTTCATTTGTTGCCACGTGGGTAATTTTCTTCGTGATGAGAGCGGTTGCTCCCATAGAAGTAATAATTTTTCTGTTAATGCGGTGGTGTATATGTTTACCGGTATAGGGTCCCAGCTGTCTGTGGAAATGTTTTGTGTCGATAAAACCGACAAACGAGTGGAAACAGTGGATTGAAGTTTGATAAATTCTTCACTTGTTTTCCTTTGAATTTTTGGCAAGTTCATTAATATCGATATTTGTTTATCGACCAATATTCTTTCGTTTTCGTATCTTCATTTAAGAGCTTCTCAAGCCAATTTGAAATTATCGTCATTTAGTGCGAACTGCTTAACTATGACGCCTGCTTGACCTTTAGTCTTGTATCGAAGGTGATACAATTTTTGCTTTTGCTTTTGATAATTTTGGATGGTTGATGTATACGGCTGTGAACATGTCCCGGAAGGACAGCCATTCTTCATAACCTCCATTAAATACTTCTGTGTCACATGTGGGCACCTCGAGGTGATTGCCTGAACTTGTCTCTAGACTTTGAATTTGTGACAGCTCTACTCTCGGATGTGAAGTAGGTGCAATAGCTTCTATTAGCTTTAATTGATCGGAGATCATAGCTTTGGTAGATTCATACTGGTTTAAGCAGTTTTCATAATTGGAAAAAGCGGAGGTTTTAAGATTCTGTGGTAGATCTGATGAATCAGTTTGCTTGGAGTCGTGTCCAAAAATTGTCGAGATTTTTAATTTTAATTTCTAGTACCAATTCAGAATAGTCTTGAATCGGTGAAGATGAAAATCTATTGCAGTATCTTATTAACCTGTCACTTTCTGAAATAAATATAGCAACCAGTTTTGAACGTGTAGCTCCAGGAATATATTTTGTTTTTTATCAACATTTATCATTTTTGTAGTATGTTAAATATTTTTCAAAACGAATTAAACTTTTCTCAGTGCAAACTAAAAACTTATGTCTATGAAGCGATAAATGATAATTTTTACCAAATACTCTTTTAGGTGAATAAGAGTTTGGTATTTCAAATTATATTTTAAAAAACGTTCTTTTAGTGTTAAGAATACCGTTTTATGTTTACTTGTGTATATTTTTATTATTTATGCCGATTGTAAATTATATTTTCTTAATTTAATTATTAAAAACCGCACTTTTAATTTAACAATATTTTGTATGTCCTAATGTTGATGTATTTAGGTACACCCCAATACATGGACTTGTATGTATACATAATATTTATGTGCTCGTGCAATTGAGAGCTCGTTGAAGAGATCAATGTGTTTTTATATATATTTTTTGTACGCAATCCTGCTTGTTACAAGGGGTATTGCGGGATGTATGCCAATGTGGACTTTGAAACGATGTACAACTACAATTATATATGTTTTAATATGTATGTAATTTTTAATCGCTAGTAGTGTTAATTTTACCACAACGTTTATTATTATTTTTTTTTTTGTTATTCTACACTTTTTTATATAATTTTGTAAATTTTCAAAGTGTAATTGACCCAATATATGTAGGGTATATAAGCATAGGCATAGATTTTTATCTGTTTCACTATCAAGTTAAATATATGAAGTACAGATGGCGCTATTCTGTAACGCCAACTCTTACCGCGAAAGGCGGACCTTACATAATTTATTAATGCCCTTTATGCTATCTTAGAATATTATCTCAGCGCCATCTACCATTGGCAACTGCAGCTCAAATATACTTTTGAATATCTGACACAACTGCATAGCAGTCTGCTGGAATTCTATGTAAAACGTTCTAAAATCAACAACAATTTAAACAAGTAAGGAAGGGCTAAGTTCGGATGTAACCGAACATTTTATACTCTTACCCCGATATAATCATTGTTACCTGATTTGCATAGTGGAAAGTGAAAGAATCAGATGGAATTGAAAATGGTGTTACATGGGAAGTAAGCGTGGTTGTAGTCCGATTGCGCCCATTTTCGCACTATGACATATAAACATGAAAAGAGCGTTATGCACCGAATTTGGTTGAAATCAGTTGAGCAGATCTCAAGATATGGGTTCTCGCCTAAAAGTGGACTGTGCCACGCCCACTGTCTAATTTTGAACGCGGTTCCTATAAAGTCATCTTATACCATCTCAGAGATAAAATTTAATGTCTCTGGCGTGTTTAGTGCTTGATTTATCGCGCTTTTAGTAGTTTTTAACAGTACCGTTATATGGGGAGTGGGCGGAGTTGCCACTCGATTTCAACTATTTTCACACCGTCAATAGAAGTGCTAAAAACATTTGCTTCTAGTGAATTTTGTTATTATAGCATTAGCGGTTTAGGAGATATGCACATTAAACCTATTAGAGGCGGGACCACGCCCACTTTTAAAACAAGGTTTTAACTGCAGATGCCCCTCCCTAATGTGATCCTGTGTACCAAATAACAGTCTTGTATCTTATTGCGGAGCTTAGTTATGGCAAGTTATTTGTTTTTGATTAATGGCGTTTTGTGGGCGTGGCAGTGGTCCGATTACACCCATCTGCAATACCAACCGTCTCACGGTACCAAGAAACACGTCTACCAAGTTTCATAAAGATATCTCAATTTTTACTCAAGTTAGAGCTTGCACGGACGGACGGACGGACTGGAAGACAGTCACCCGGATTTCAACTCGTCTCTTCATCCTGATCATTTATATATATATAACCCTATATCTAACTCGATTAGTTTTAGGTGATACAAACAACCGTTAGGTGAACAAAACTATTATACTCTGTAGCAACAGGTTGCGAGAGTATAATAAATTCATTGTAAAAACATTATCTAGTTGATCGAATTGTGAATCTAAATCATCCTCGACGCCCATTGAACTCACACAAAAAATTTCATCAAAATCGGTCCAGCCGTCTAGGAGGAGTTCAGTGACATACACACGCACAGAAGAAATATATATTATATATAAAGATGCATTAATACAAAACGAAACTATGTATTTAACGATATTGAAATATTGCTTAGAATATTATTTAAGGAGAAGAGTTTTGTAAATGAAGTTAGGCTAATAGCTGACCACCCATAGCATCATTACTCGTCCCATTGTATTTGATCGCTGTAACAACTTCGCTTAAACCTTTCGCCTTTTCAATATTTGCGCGGTTACAAAAAAAGCTTTGTAGCCCTACACCGGTAACAAAAGAGTTCAGTCGGTTAGCAACAGTTTAAAGGATAAAACATACATAAATTTAAGTTCACTTACTATAAACTATTTTAATACTATACATATTTTTGGTTAAAATAAAACATATACATAAAGTGTGACCCATTTGGAGGTTCCCTACTTTTTTACATAAAAATTTTGTTTTAATTAAATATATAACTGACGTAGTCAATAAAAGAATCAAAACGCAAATAAATTAACTGAAGTTTAATCGAAATAAGACTTGTAAATAATTTCTTTAATCGTTTTGCTGAAGTAAGATTAATAAAATAAATTCAGGTAAAATATGCATTGCAAAAAACAAAAATTATAAAAGATTTGAGTTGGGCTGAATAGCGTTATACCATGGCAATACTTCCTTTAGATGACATCATTAAAGATGCTCCATCAATTCAAACCTCATATGGATTATCATCGTTAATAAGAGAAGTGGAGGCAATACACGCTTTAGTGGGAGAGCAAACTTCTCTCCAATCGTATATTCATCAGTGAGTGATTCTAAATAAAATACAAGGACCTGCGCTTCATATTTTACGAACGCTTGGAGCATCATAAACGTGAGGGAGTGTAAAACGTGCGTTAATAAACTTCGGAGTAAAAGAGTGATATGACGAACTCTTTAAATGTACACACACCATCACCAACAACAATATTGTAAGTTATGATAAGCAACTTTGTTATATTATAATTGTTGTAACCAACGAAAAATTTGAATTTGACGGTGAGAAGCCTGTGTAGTACGAACCACAATGTATTAATAAGTTTATTTTTCGGGATTTTTTAAATAATATTGACATTAACCGAGCTTCAGTCATTATAAATTTTAAAGTTACAAATATATAGAGATAGTTGGGTTAAGTTGCAATAAAAGTAATACAAATTCAAGAAATTTTAATAAATGTAATATTAATCAATATAATTAATATTTGCAATATTCAATTTAATGTTTCCTTGTACTTTTCCAACGCAAAAACAAGTTTATATAATAAGCAATCTAATTCGCAGTCCTTTAATAACCAAAATACGAGTAGACATAAACATTTTCGGAGGTTTTCTAACTCTTATACTTGATATAAATAAATGACGAAAATATAAAAGAATACTGCTTATGCAAAACATTTGTCTTACATCATTAAATAATAGCACTTATTTTAAGCAAGAAATAATCACAATGATCCTTTAGAATGTAATGAAAATTCAACTATGACTTGGAAACAAGGGTTAATATTTTAATGCAATTATTGGACAGAATATATCGACTCTAATACAAAGCGTTGTACAATCGAACGATTACGTTTAATGGTAATGAAGTAAATTTTTATCAGCCAAATCCATTCATTTTCAGTGAAATTCATAGTTTTGAAGAAATAAATGTTGATAAGCAAGTCCTCGACAGTTTACTTGTATATCGCGGTTTAAACAAAGAAGAAGAAAATGTTTTAAAAAAATTCTTAACATTCTTAACCTTATTTACATAGAAGTCCAATATCTAACAAATAGCATTATAGAACATGAAATTAAAAATGTTTCAGATAGACCAATATATTCGAAAATATATCGTTATCCTCAAATACACGATCAAGAAATATGTAGGCAAATTGATGATATGCTTAAGCAAGGTATTATTTTAGAAAGCAATTCGCCAGATAATAGTCCGTTACAAAAAGGTTAGACAGTTCAGGTGAAAAGTAATGGAGGATTGTCGTCGATTACCGGAGCTTAAACAACATAACCGTAGATGACAAATTTCCTATACCAAATATAGAATTTTTTTTTTGTATTTTGGATAAACTAGGCAATATTTCAATACAAAATACGATTTGGCAAAATGGTTTCACCAAATTCTTGTTAAACAAGAAGACCGGGTGAAAGCTGCCTTTCCACTCCATATGGACATATGGAGTTCGACCGAATGCCGTTTGGGCTAAACAAATGCGCCTACCACATTTCAAAGCCTCATTAACACTCTGTTAAAAGACCTAATTAATAAAATATGTGTCTACAAGTCTCTATGAACATATAAATAACATAAAACAAGTACTTGCAAAACTTCATAAAGCAAATTTAAATATTCATATCATTAAATGTAAGTTCTTTGCAAAAGAGATTTTATACTTAGGTCATATCTTAACAGCCGAAGGCATTAAGCCAAATACTACTATAATAGATAAAATTTTAAAATTAGAATTGGTTAATCTGTGAAACAGATTAAATCGTTTGTTAGTGTAACCGGTTACAATCGGAAATTTATAATAGATTTTTCAAAGGTATCTTACCCCATGATAAGGTAATTGAAAAAGGGGGTTAAATTAAACGATCCAAATTAAATAAACTCATTTGAAAAAACTTAAAAAAATAATTACACAATCACCGGTACTTAAGTACCCGGATTTTAAGAAAGATTTCCAGCTCGTGACAGATGCAAGTTCCGACGCTCTTGGAGCAGTTTTACAACAGGATGGTCAACCAATATTTTAAGCGAGTATAACGTTAAACGATCATGAAAAAAGTTATTCGGTTACCGAACGAGAACTACTAGCTACGAATTATTCCGACCACACTATGCTGTGGCGACATTCAGTTCTAAGTTTTAAATTCTGTCCATTGAAATGGCTTTTCATCCAATCGCAAGGAAAAATTAGTCCAAGGCTACATCGATGGTTAATCAAATTAAGTGAATTTAATATAAATACGTATTACATTAAAGACAAAGAAAATCTAGTAGCGGATTTCCTTCGCAGAATTAACGCAGACACTAACGAAATTATTATATAATATTTATTACAGGTAGGTTACTATAGGTTCTTTATATTATATAATAACATATCAAACGATTTAGACACAATTCACACACAATCTGATGACTTTCATGATCACATCGCGTTTAAAACCCAAATTATTATAACAGACGATAAATCTAAAGATACGGAAGTACTGAACATAAAAATAAATAATTTATATAAGCGTTTTTGACTTAGAAAACAATTTAGAAATCATTTTAAAAAAGCATTTAACAAACGGGAAAATAGGGATATATACCGAGCTAGACGACAATCAGTATAACATTTTACAGAATAAAATAATAAACTCGTTTGGAGAATTTAAAATTTCAAATTCGATCGTTGTTCATACCATGCAAAAGACATCGAAACAGAATAAGAAGCCTTTAAACTATATAAACTATTATTATTAGAGATAACTTTGTTTAAAGCGATACACAGTTTATATGGGAGCACCCACCACTGTCTTTAAAATGCTGACACTCAATACACTCGCGTTTAAAATTATAAATAAAAATGCGATTTTTCTCGTTTACAATGTACAATATTTTATTACATATAAAATCCAGTTATTATTATTGCTTTTAATACATATCTGGAAAGTAATATTTTGGGCCGATGTCGATCGACAGGTTTATAGTGTCGAAAAGTCAATCTGGCGCTCAGGCCCGTAGACAAAAACGAAAATATAAGATGCTTGCGGAGTGGTGTCGAGTCGAAATGATGTGAGTTGCACACAGGATCGCTATTTTGTCGAAAGAGGTGTATCTGTTGCGAAGACCATCCTTTTTGTTAGCTGAGATGGTGTACAGGCGCGATGTGGTGTGTTGTGTTGTCCCGTGTGGTGATGTATGACTGTGGTGTATTGTAGTGATGTTACATGTATTTCGGCGTACTGCTAATGGAGCAGCCGAGGGTGCGGCATACATGCTGCAAGTGTAAAAAAATTTTTTTGTTGTAAATGGATGTTATGTATTTTGATCTGGGAGTTGGTGCTTGAAGTAGCTTGTTTATTTAATTTGTCAGTATTAGCGGCACTTCTTTGCAATTTCTTTATTTCGGCTTATAGGATACCGACTCCACGCCTGGTCAGAAAGGGTGCTCCTTTGAAACCATTGAAGAGGGATCTTGCGAGAGTACAGTGATTGGCCGAGAATTGAGAACAGCTTTTTCTAGAGATAGTAATGTGGCAAATTCAATATACATATTTATATATGTTATATCCATCTACTTTCTTGAAATAGGATTTGAAGCTTTTTATAGATGATTCCCATAAACCACCCATATTAGGAGCACTTAAACAGATGCGATAAGTCCAATCTTTGATTTTTGTAAGTCTAGGTACGTCACTGTAAAATATTGGAAGTATGGTGATCCCTTAACTTGATTTTTGAATTATTTTATAACTATGAGAATTTTGACAACTATGATGCACTATAGTAAAAGAGGTGTCGGTTTTTCGACTTTTTTAGGATAATTTTGTTATATGTTATGTTAAGTGCGTACGCTCCAATTTGACAAGTAGTTGAGTTGTGTGTTTTGAAGCAGGATTTTTGTATCATTATTGGCAAGAGCCATCCTGCGGGGTCGAAAAGTTACATATTTGTGTTTTTAAACCTGATCTCTGACTTTGTTTTTTCTACAACATTGTGAATTTAGTGGTAGTCATATGAGGTACCGGCCATTATTTGATTTAGTAGTTGTGGCTTTGTAGAAGTCTTCACAATACTTATCTTTGAAGTTGTAATTGATATAGGGGGAGTTTTTCTAACTCCTGAAATTTCCTTAACTGTGAATTAAGGTATTCTTTTGAACTTTCGTCAACATGAGTGATCCTGGTGGTAGCTGGTTCGGTAACTAGTCCACTTAGGATCCAACCAAAAATAGTACAATATTTTGGGCTAGAAGGGTGGTCGAAATTTTTTCAACACCTTCAACTATTATTTGCGGTATAAGGTCGCTGCCTATTAGAATATCTATTTGAGCGGGGGTGTTATAGTCTGCTAGATTTAGGTGTGAAACCTTTTGCCAATGCTTGCTATTTATGTGATAGCTTGGAAGCATGTTAGTAAGTTGCGGTAGGACTATAGCTTCTGCTACAATTCGCTTATCTGCTTGGGGGGAAATTAGGGTAATGGGGTAGATTTTATTTGAGTTTTGGTCTACTCTTTCGCACATTCCTGTGATTTCAAAATTCGCTAGTTTTGTTGGCAGTTGTAGCCTATTTTGTGCCCTAGACGCTATAAATGATCGTTGTGATCCTTGGTCTATTAAGGCCCTAAGCTTAAACAGTTCTCCTCAGTGTTCGATGGGGACGACTGCTGTGGGTAATAATACTCTACTTTGATTTTCGCAGTGTTGCTCTTGGGTTTTTAATGCCTTTGGGTAGTATGGTGCTTGTTGGAAATTTTCGAGATTTCTCACTTCGGGATTTGCGCTATTTGGGGGTGAGCTGGAAAATGTGCTGTAATGCAGCATTAAATGATGTCGTTTATGACAATAAACGCAATAAAATTTGCTTTAGCACTCTTTAAGTGTATGCACATGTGACAGGCAATTTATACAAAGTCTTTTGGTTTTTACAAAATTATTTCGGTTGATAATATTCAATTTTTTTTAATTTCTCGCAAGATTTGAGCTTATGCGCTCCTGTACACAGTTCGCATGACGTTTGTTTATATTGTTCGGATGAGAACGATTGATTTTTAAAAAAGCTTCTATTAAAATTATTGTTGCTACTGGCTTGGGGTCTGTGGAAGCTTCTATTTAGGTCGTGTTGAACGGTTTTCGTTCTGACAATTTTTTGTCTACCCTTTCAGCGATTTCCTACTGGGTAGTTAGGAAATCTTTCATTTGTTGCCACGTGGGTAATTTTCTTCGTGATGAGAGCGATTGCTCCCATAGAAGTAATAATTTTTCTGTTAATGCGGTGGTGTATATGTTTACCGGTATAGGGTCCCAGCTGTCTGTGGGAATGTTTTGTGTCGATAAAACCGGCAAACGAGTTGAAACAGTGGATTGAAGTTTGATAAATTCTTCACTTGTTTTCTTTTGAATTTTTGGCAAGTTCATTAATATCGATATTTGTTTATCGACCAATATTCTTTCGTTTTCGTATCTTCATTTAAGAGCTTCTCAAGCCAATTTGAAATTATCGTCATTTAGTGCGAACTGCTTGACTATGACGCCTGCTTGACCTTTAGTCTTGTATCGAAGGTGATACAATTTTTGCTTTTGCTTTTGATAATTTTGGATGGTTGATGTATACGGCTGTGAACATGTCCCGGAAGGACAGCCATTCTTCATAACCTCCATTAAATACTTCTGTGTCACATGTGGGCACCTCGAGGTGATTGCCTGAACTTGTCTCTAGACTTTGAATTTGTGACAGCTCTACTCTCGGATGTGGAGTAGGTGCAATAGCTTCTATTAGCTTTAATTGATCGGAGATCATAGCTTTGGTAGATTCATACTGGTTTAAGCAGTTTTCATAATTGGAAAAAGCGGAGGTTTTAAGATTCTGTGGTAGATCTGATGAATCAGTTTGCTTGGAGTCGTGTCCAAAAATTGTCGAGATTTTTAATTTTAATTTCTAGTACCAATTCAGAATAGTCTTGAATCGGTGAAGATGAAAATCTATTGCAGTATCTTATTAACCTGTCACTTTCTGAAATAAATATAGCAACCAGTTTTGAACGTGTAGCTCCAGGAATATATTTTGTTTTTTATCAACATTTATCATTTTTGTAGTATGTTAAATATTTTTCAAAACGAATTAAACTTTTCTCAGTGCAAACTAAAAACTTATGTCTATGAAGCGATAAATGATAATTTTTACCAAATACTCTTTTAGGTGAATAAGAGTTTGGTATTTCAAATTATATTTAAAAAAACGTTCTTTTAGTGTTAAGAATACCGTTTTATGTTTACTTGTGTATATTTTTATTATTTATGCCGATTGTAAATTATATTTTCTTAATTTAATTATTAAAAACCGCACTTTTAATTTAACAATATTTTGTATGTCCTAATGTTGATGTATTTAGGTACACCCCAATACATGGACTTGTATGTATATATAATATTTATGTGCTCGTGCAATTGAGAGCTCGTTGAAGAGATCAATGTGTTTTTATATATATTTTTTGTACGCAATCCTGCTTGTTACAAGGGGTATTGCGGGATGTATGCCAATGTGGACTTTGAAACGATGTACAACTACAATTTTATATATGTATGTAATTTTTAATCGCTAGTAGTGTTAATTTTACCACAACGTTTATTATTATTTTTTTTTTTGTAATTCTACACTTTTTTATATAATTTTGTAAATTTTCAAAGTGTAATTGACCCAATGTATGTAGGGTATATAAGCATAGGCATAGATTTTTATCTGTTTCACTATCAAGTTAAATATATGAAGTACAGATGGCGCTATTCTGTAACGCCAACTCTTACCGCGAAAGGCGGACCTTACATAATTTATTAATGCCCTTTATGCTATCTTAGAATATTATCTCAGCGCCATCTACCATTGGCAACTGCAGCTCAAATATACTTTTGAATATCTGACACAACTGCATCGCAGTCTGCTGGAATTCTATGTAAAACGTTCTAAAATCAACAACAATTTAAACAAGTAAGGAAGGGCTAAGTTCGGATGTAACCGAACATTTTATACTCTCGCAAAGTCAAATGGTATACTCGTTTGAGATTTCTTTGTGGGTTGACTGATATTTTCGGTAGAAGGTCAACTATAGGCACTGGGGTCCACATATTTAGTACTTAGGGGTTTGAACAGTTTTGGTTCGATTTAGGCAATTTTTGGCCGCAAGGTGGCATACTTTAATTGCATTATTCACGCAAAGTTTTACCCCGATATAATCATTGTTACCTGATTTGCATAGTGGAAAGTGAAAGAATCAGATGGAATTGAAAATGGTGTTACATGGGAAGTAAGCGTGGTTGTAGTCCGATTGCGCCCATTTTCACACTATGACATAGAAACATGAAAAGAACGTTATGCACCGAATTTGGTTGAAATCGGTTGAGCAGATCTCAAGATATGGGTTTTCACCTAAAAGTGGGCTGTGCCACGCCCACTGACTAATTTTGAAAGCGATTCCTATAAAGCCAATTTATACCATCTCAGAGATAAAATTTAATGTCTCTGGCGTGTTTAATGCTTGATTTATCGCGCTTTTAGTAGTTTTTAACAGTACCGTTATATGGGGAGTGGGCGGAGTTGCCACCCGATTTCAACTATTTTCACACCGTCAATAGAAGTGCTAAAAACATTTGCTTCTAGTGAATTTTGTTTCTATAGCATTAGCGGTTTAGGAGATATGCACATTAAACCTATTAGAGGCGGGACCACGCCCACTGCAGATGCCCTTCCCTAATTGGATCCTGTGTACCAAATAACAGTCTTGTATCTTATTGCGGAGCTTAGTTATGGCAAGTTATTTGTTTTTGATTAATGGCGTTTTGTGGGCGTGGCAGTTGTCCGATTACGCCCATCTGCAATACCAACCGTCTCACGGTACCAAGAAACATGTCTACCAAGTTTCATAAAGATATCTCAATTTTTACTCAAGTTAGAGCTTGCACGGACGGACGGACAGACGGACGGACGGACAGACAGTCACCCGGATTTCAACTCGTCTCTTCATCCTGATCATTTATATATATATAACCCTATATCTAACTCGATTAGTTTTAGGTGATACAAACAACCGTTAGGTGAAGAAAACTATTATACTCTGTAGCAACAGGTTGCGAGAGTATAAAAATAAACAAGTAAGGAAGGGCTAAGTTCGGATGTAACCGAACATTTTATACTCTCGCAAAGTCAAATGGTATACTCGTTTGAGATTTCTTTGTGGATTGACTGATATTTTCGGTAGAAGGTCAACTATAGGCACTGGGGTCCACATATTTAGTACTTAGGGGTTTGAACAGTTTTGGTTCGATTTAGACAATTTTTGGCCGCAAGGTGGCATACTTTAATTGCATTATTCACGCAAAGTTTTACCCCGATATAATCATTGTTACCTGATTTGCATAGTGGAAAGTGAAAGAATCAGATGGAATTGAAAATGGTGTTACATGGGAAGTAAGCGTGGTTGTAGTCCGATTTCGCCCATTTTCGCACTATGACATAGAAACATGAAAAGAGCGTTATGCACCGAGTTTGGTTGAAATCAGTTGAGCAGATCTCAAGATATGGGTTTTCGCCTAAAAGTGGGCTGTGCCACGCCCACTGTCTAATTTTGAACGCGGTTCCTATAAAGTCATCTTATACCATCCCAGAGATAAAATTTAATGTCTCTGGCGTGTTTAGTGCTTGATTTATCGCTCTTTTAGTAGTTTTTAACAGTACCGTTATATGGGGAGTGGGCGGAGTTGCCACTCGATTTCAACTATTTTCACACCGTCAATAGAAGTGCTAAAAACATTTGCTTCTAGTGAATTTTGTTATTATAGCATTAGCGGTTTAGGAGATATGCACATTAAACCTATTAGAGGCGGGACCACGCCCACTTTTAAAACAAGGTTTTAACTGCAGATGCCCCTCCCTAATGTGATCCTGTGTACCAAATAACAGTCTTGTATCTTATTGCGGAGCTTAGTTATGGCAAGTTATTTGTTTTTGATTAATGGCGTTTTGTGGGCGTGGCAGTGGTCCGATTACGCCCATCTGCAATACCAACCGTCTCACGGTACCAAGAAACATGTCTACTAAGTTTCATAAAGATATCTAAATTTTTACTCAAGTTAGAGCTTGCACGGACGGACGGACAGACGGACGGACGGACGGACTGGAAGACAGTTACCCGGATTTCAACTCGTCTCTTCATCCTGATCATTTATATATATATAACCCTATATCTAACTCGATTAGTTTTAGGTGATACAAACAACCGTTAGGTGAACAAAACTATTATACTCTGTAGCAACAGGTTGCGAGAGTATAATAAATTCATTGTAAAAACATTATCTAGTTGATCGAATTGTGAATCTAAACCATCCTCGACGCCCATTGAACTCACACAAAAAATTTCATCAAAATCGGTCCAGCCGTCTAGGAGGAGTTCAGTGACATACACACGCACAGAAGAAATATATATTATATATAAAGATGCATTAATACAAAACGAAACTATGTATTTAACGATATTGAAATATTGCTTAGAATATTATTTAAGGAGAAGAGTTTTGTAAATGAAGTTAGGCTAATAGCTGACCACCCATAGCATCATTACTCGTCCCATTGTATTTGATCGCTGTAACAACTTCGCTTAAACCTTTCGCTTTTTCAATATTTGCGCGGTTACAAAAAAAGCTTTGTAGCCCTACACCGGTAACAAAAGAGTTCAGTCGGTTAGCAACAGTTTAAAGGATAAAACATACATAAATTTAAGTTCACTTACTATAAACTATTTTAATACTATACATATTTTTGGTTAAAATAAAACATATACATAAAGTGTGACCCATTTGGAGGTTCCCTACTTTTTTACATAAAAATTTTGTTTTAATTAAATATATAACTGACGTAGTCAATAAAAGAATCAAAACGCAAATAATTTAACTGAAGTTTAATCGAAATAAGACTTGTAAATAATTTCTTTAATCGTTTTGCTGAAGTAAGATTAATAAAATAAATTCAGGTAAAATATGCATTGCAAAAAACAAAAATTATAAAAGATTTGAGTTGGGCTGAATAGCGTTATACCATGGCAATACTTCCTTTAGGTGACATCATTAAAGATGCTCCATCAATTCAAACCTCATATGGATTATCATCGTTAATAAGAGAAGTGGAGGCAATACACGCTTTAGTGGGAGAGCAAACTTCTCTCCAATCGTATATTCATCAGTGAGTGATTCTAAATAAAATACAAGGACCTGCGCTTCATATTTTACGAACGCTTGGAGCATCATAAACGTGAGGGAGTGTAAAACGTGCGTTAATAAACTTCGGAGTAAAAGAGTGATATGACGAACTCTTTAAATGTACACACACCATCACCAACAACAATATTGTAAGTTATGATAAGCAACTTTGTTATATTATAATTGTTGTAACCAACGAAAAATTTGAATTTGACGGTGAGAAGCCTGTGTAGTACGAACCACAATGTATTAATAAGTTTATTTTTCGGGATTTTTTAAATAATATTGACATTAACCGAGCTTCAGTCATTATAAATTTTAAAGTTACAAATATATAGAGATAGTTGGGTTAAGTTGCAATAAAAGTAATACAAATTCAAGAAATTTTAATAAATGTAATATTAATCAATATAATTAATATTTGCAATATTCAATTTAATGTTTCCTTGTACTTTTCCAACGCAAAAACAAGTTTATATAATTAGCAATCTAATTCGCAGTCCTTTAATAACCAAAATACGAGTAGACATACACATTTTCGGAGGTTTTCTAACTCTTATACTTGATATAAATAAATTACGAAAATATAAAAGAATACTGCTTATGTAAAACATTTGTCTTACATCATTAAATAATAGCACTTATTTTAAGCAAGAAATAATCACAAATGATCCTTTAGAATGTAATGAACATGCAACTATGACTTGGAAACAAGGGTTAATATTTAAATGCAATTATTGGACAGAATATATCGACTCTAATACGAGGCGTTGTACAATCGAACAATTACGTTTAATGGTAATGAAGTAAATTTTTATCAGCCAAATCCATTCATTTTCAGTGAAATTCATAGTTTTGAAGAAATCAATGTTGATAAGCAAGTCCTCGACAGTTTACTTGTATATCGCGGTTTAAACAAAGAAGAAGAAAATGTTTTAAAAAAATTCTTAACATTCTTAACCTTATTTACATAGAAGTCCAATATCTAACAAATAGTATTATAGAACATGAAATTAAAAATGTATCAGATAGACCAATATATTCGAAAATATATCGTTATCCTCAAATACACGATCAAGAAATATGTAGGCAAATTGATGATATGCTTAAGCAAGGTATTATTTTAGAAAGCAATTCGCCAGATAATAGTCCGTTACAAAAAGGTTAGACAGTTCAGGTGAAAAGTAATGGAGGATTGTCGTCGATTACCGGAGCTTAAACAACATAACCGTAGATGACAAATTTCCTATACCAAATATAGAATTTTTTTTTGTATTTTGGATAAACTAGGCAATATTTCAATACAAAATACGATTTGGCAAAATGGTTTCACCAAATTCTTGTTAAACAAGAAGACCGGGTGAAAGCTGCCTTTCCACTCCATATGGACATATGGAGTTCGACCGAATGCCGTTTGGGCTAAAAAAAAGCGCCTACCACATTTCAAAGCCTCATTAACACTCTGTTAAAAGACCTAATTAATGTAAATAAAATATGTGTCTACAAGTCTCTATGCACATATAAATAACATAAAACAAGTACTTGCAAAACTTCATAAAGCAAATTTAAATATTCATATCAATAAATGTAAGTTCTTTGCAAAAGAGATTTTATACTTAGGTCATATCTTAACAGCCGAAGGCATTAAGCCAAATACTACTATAATAGATAAAATTTTAAAATTAGAATTGGTTAATCTGTGAAACAGATTAAATCGTTTGTTAGTGTAACCGGTTACAATCGGAAATTCATTATAGATGTTTCCAAAGGTATCTTACCCCATGATAAGGTAATTGAAAAAGGGGGTTAAATTAAACGATCCAAATTATATAAACTCATTTGAAAAAACTTAAAAAAATAATTACACAATCACCGGTACTTAAGTACCCGGATTTTAAGAAAGATTTCCAGCTCGTGACAGATGCAAGTTCCGACGCTCTTGGAGCAGTTTTACAACAGGATGGTCAACCAATATTTTAAGCGAGTATAACGTTAAACGATCATGAAAAAAGTTATTCGGTTACCGAACGAGAACTACTAGCTACGAATTATTCCGACCACACTATGCTGTGGCGACATTCAGTTCTAAGTTTTAAATTCTGTCCATTGAAATGGCTTTTCATCCAATCGCAAGGAAAAATTAGTCCAAGGCTACATCGATGGTTAATCAAATTAAGTGAATTTAATATAAATACGTATTACATTAAAGGCAAAGAAAATCTAGTAGCGGATTTCCTTCGCAGAATTAACGCAGACACTAACGAAATTATTATATAATATTTATTACAGGTAGGTTACTACAGGTTCTTTATATTATATAATAACATATCAAACGATTTAGACACAATTCACACACAATCTGATGACTTTCATGATCACATCGCGTTTAAAACCCAAATTATTATAACAGACGATAAATCTAAAGATACGGAAGTACTGAACATAAAAATAAATAATTTATATAAGCGTTTTTGACTTAGAAAACAATTTAGAAATCATTTTAAAAAAGCATTTAACAAACGGGAAAATAGGGATATATACCGAGCTAGACGACAATCAGTATAACATTTTACAGAATAAAATAATAAACTCGTTTGGAGAATTTAAAATTTCAAATTCGATCGTTGTTCATACCATGCAAAAGACATCGAAACAGAATAAGAAGCCTTTAAACTATATAAACTATTATTATTAGAGATAACTTTGTTTAAAGCGATACACAGTTTATATGCGAGCACCCACCACTGTCTTTAAAATGCTGACACTCAATACACTCGCGTTTAAAATTATAAATAAAAATGCGATTTTTCTCGTTTACAATGTACAATATTTTATTACATATAAAATCCAGTTATTATTATTGCTTTTAATACATATCTGGAAAGTAATATTTTGGGCCGATGTCGATCGACAGGTTTA
The DNA here is from genome assembly GCF_042242935.1 of Bactrocera oleae. NCBI lineage: Eukaryota > Metazoa > Arthropoda > Insecta > Diptera > Tephritidae > Bactrocera > Bactrocera oleae. Next base: position 20,626,793 of record NC_091541.1, on the reverse strand, counting down.
TAATGTCGAAAAGTCAATCTGGCGCTCAGGCCCGTAGACAAAAACGAAAATATAAGATGCTTGCGGAGTGGTGTCGAGTCGAAATGATGTGAGTTGCACACAGGATCGCTATTTTGTCGAAAGAGGTGTATCTGTTGCGAAGACCATCCTTTTTGTTAGCTGAGATGGTGTACAGGCGCGATGTGGTGTGTTGTGTTGTCCCGTGTGGTGATGTATGACTGTGGTGTATTGTAGTGATGTTACATGTATTTCGGCGTACTGCTAATGGAGCAGCCGAGGGTGCGGCATACATGCTGCAAGTGTAAAAAAATTTTTTTGTTGTAAATGGATGTTATGTATTTTGATCTGGGAGTAGTAGCTTGTTTATTTAATTTGTCAGTATTAGCGGCACTTCTTTGCAATTTCTTTATTTCGGCTTATAGGATACCGACTCCACGCCTGGTCAGAAAGGGTGCTCCTTTGAAACCATTGAAGAGGGATCTTGCGAGAGTACAGTGATTGGCCGAGAATTGAGAACAGCTTTTTCTAGAGATAGTAATGTGGCAAATTCAATATACATATTTATATATGTTATATCCATCTACTTTCTGGAAATGGGATTTGAAGCTTTTTATAGATGATTCCCATAAACCACCCATATTAGGAGCACTTAAACAGATGCGATAAGTCCAATCTTTGATTTTTGTAAGTCTAGGTACGTCACTGTAAAATATTGGGAGTATGGTGATCCCTTAACTTGATTTTTGAATTATTTTATAACTATGAGAATTTTGACAACTGCACTATAGTAAAAGAGGTGTCGGTTTTTCGACTTTTTTAGGATAATTTTGTTATATGTTATGTTAAGTGCGTACGCTCCAATTTGACAAGTAGTTGAGTTGTGTGTTTTGAAGCAGGATTTTTGTATCATTATTGGCAAGAGCCATCCTGCGGGGTCGAAAAGTTACATATTTCTACAACATTGTGAATTTAGTGGTAGTCATATGAGGTACCGGCCATTATTTGATTTAGTAGTTGTGGCTTTGTAGAAGTCTTCACAATACTTATCTTTGAAGTTGTAATTGATATAGGGGGAGTTTTTCTAACTCCTGAAATTTCCTTAACTGTGAATTAAGGTATTCTTTTGAACTTTCGTCAACATGAGTGATCCTGGTGGTAGCTGGTTCGGTAACTAGTCCACTTAGGATCCAACCAAAAATAGTACAATATTTTGGGCTAGAAGGGTGGTCGAAATTTTTTCAACACCTTCAACTATTATTTGCGGTATAAGGTCGCTGCCTATTAGAATATCTATTTGAGCGGGGGTGTTGTAGTCTGCTAGATTTAGGTGTGAAACCTTTTGCCAATGCTTGCTATTTATGTGATAGCTTGGAAGCATGTTAGTAAGTTGCGGTAGGACTATAGCTTCTGCTACAATTCGCTTATCTGCTTGGGGGGAAATTAGGGTAATGGGGTAGATTTTATTTGAGTTTTGGTCTACTCTTTCGCACATTCCTGTGATTTCAAAATTCGCTAGTTTTGTTGGCAGTTGTAGCCTATTTTGTGCCCTAGACGCTATAAATGATCGTTGTGATCCTTGGTCTATTAAGGCCCTAAGCTTAAACAGTTCTCCTCAGTGTTCGATGGGGACGACTGCTGTGGGTAATAATACTCTACTTTGATTTTCGCAGTGTTGCTCTTGGGTTTTTAATGCCTTTGGGTAGTATGGTGCTTGTTGGAAATTTTCGAGATTTCTCACTTCGGGATTTGCGCTATTTGGGGGTGAGCTGGAAAATGTGCTGTAATGCAGCATTAAATGATGTCGTTTATGACAATAAACGCAATTAAATTTGCTTTAGCACTCTTTAAGTGTATGCACATGTGACAGGCAATTTATACAAAGTCTTTTGGTTTTTACAAAATTATTTCGGTCGATAATATTCAATTTTTTTTAATTTCTCGCAAGATTTGAGCTTATGCCCTCCTGTACACAGTTCGCATGACGTTTGTTTATATTGTTCGGATGAGAACGATTGATTTTTAAAAAAGCTTCTATTAAAATTATTGTTGCTACTGGCTTGGGGTCTGTGGAAGCTTTTATTTAGGTCGTGTTGAACGGTTTTCGTTCTGACAAATTTTTGTCTACCCTTTCAGCGATTTCCTGCTGGGTAGTTAGGAAATCTTTCATTTGTTGCCACGTGGGTAATTTTCTTCGTGATGAGAGCGATTGCTCCCATAGAAGTAATAATTTTTCTGGTAATGCGGTGGTGTATATGTTTACCGGTATAGGGTCCCAGCTGTCTGTGGGAATGTTTTGTGTCGATAAAACCGACAAACGAGTTGAAACAGTGGATTGAAGTTTGATAAATTCTTCACTTGTTATCTTTTGAATTTTTGGCAAGTTCATTAATATCGATATTTGTTTATCGACCAATATTCTTTCGTTTTCGTATCTTCATTTAAGAGCTTCTCAAGCCAATTTGAAATTATCGTCATTTAGTGCGAACTGCTTGACTATGACGCCTGCTTGACCTTTAGTCTTGTATCGGAGGTGAAACAATTTTTGCTTTTGGTTTTGATACTTTTGGATGGTTGATGTATGCGGCTGTAAACATGTCCCGGAAGGACGGTCATTCTTCATAACCTCCATTAAATATTTCTGTGTCACATGTGGGCACCTCGAGGTGATTGCCTGAACTTGTCTCTAGACTTTGAATTTGTGACAGCTCTACTCTCGGATGTGGAGTAGGTGCAATAGCTTCTATTAGCTTTAATTGATCGGAGATCATAGCTTTTGTAGATTCATACTGGTTTAAGCAGTTTTCATAATTGGAAAAAGCGGAGGTTTTAAGATTCTGTGGTAGATCTGATGAATCAGTTTGCTTGGAGTCGTGTCCAAAAATTGTCGAGATTTTTAATTTTAATTTCTAGTACCAATTCAGAATAGTCTTGAATCGGTGAAGATGAAAATCTATTGCAGTATCTTATTAACCTGTCACTTTCTGAAATAAATATAGCAACCAGTTTTGAACGTGTAGCTCCAGGAATATATTTTGTTTTTTATCAACATTTATCATTTTTGTAGTATGTTAAATATTTTTCAAAACGAATTAAACTTTTCTCAGTGCAAGCTAAAAACTTATGTCTATAAAGCGATAAATGATAATTTTTACCAAATACTCTTTTAGGTGAATAAGAGTTTGGTATTTCAAATTATATTTTAAAAAACGTCCTTTTAGTGTTAAGAATACCGTTTTATATTTACTTGTGTATATTTTTATTATTTATGCCGATTGTAAATTATATTTTCTTAATTTAATTATTAAAAACTTTTACACTTTTAATTTAACAATATTTTGTATGTCCTAATGTTGATGTATTTAGGTACACCCCAATACATGGACATATATACATATATAATAATATTTATGTGCTCGTGCAATTGAGAGCTCGTTGAAGAGATCAATGTGCTTTTATACACATTTTTTGTACGCAATCCTTCTTTTATGTATGCCAATGTGGACTTTGAAACGATGTACAACTACAATTATATATGTTTTAATATGTATGTAATTTTTAATTGCTAGTAGTGTTAATTTTACCACAACGATTATTATTATTTTTTTTTGTAATTCTACACTTTTTTATATCTACTAGTATTATTTCGCGTCGTATTCATCTGTGGCTATATTCATTTCAAAGGTACTGCCATTTCGCGTAGTTTTCAGTAGATATAAATTGTTTGAGCGTGAACAACAATTTGTTGCATTCATTTGAAAATGTCGAAATTTGTACCAGATAAAGTGTTTTTGCGGGGAGTTCTTCTTCATTATTTTAACATGAAGAAAAGTGCTGCCGAAAGCCATCGTATTTTACTGGACGTTTATGGTGACCATGCTTTAGCCGAACGAACGTGCCAAAAGTGGTTTACACGGTTTAAAAGTGGCAATTTCGACTTAGACAACGGAGAACGACCCGGACAGGCAAACAAACTTCAAGACGAAGAATTGGAGACATTGCTCGACGCAGATGCATGCCAGACGCAAGAAGAACTTGCAAAAGTATTAGGAGTTGATCAAGCAACCGTTTCTAGACGATTAAAATCATTAGGATTCATCCAGAAGCTTGGAAATTGGGTGCCTTATGAATTAAAGCCAAGAGACGTCGAACGTCGATTCTGCATGTCGGAAATGTTGCTTCAACGCCACCAAAATAAGTCGTTTTTGCATCGGATTGTCACTGGTGATGAAAAATGGATTCATTATGATAACCCAAAGCGCAAGAAATCGTATGTGAAGCCCGGCCAACCATCAACATCCACGGCAAAGCCGAATATCCATGCTGCTAAGGTTATGCTATGTATTTGGTGGAACCACAAGGGTGTGCTCTATTATGAGCTATTTAAATCGGGTCAGACGATCAATGGGGACCTCTACCGAAAACAATTGATTCGTTTGAAAAAGGCCATCGCGGAAAAACGACCAGAATATGCGACCAGACACGAATCAATAATTTTTCATCATGACAACGCTCGGCCACATGTTGCAAGGCCAGTTAAAAACTATTTGGAAAACTGTGGGTGGGAAGTTCTACCTCACCCGCCTTATAGCCAAGACATAGCACTTTCCGATTACCACTTGTTCAGATCAATGCAGAATGCCCTCACCGGAGTACGCTTCTCTTCAGAACAGGGTATCAGAAATTGGATTGATTCTTTCTTGACCTCCAAGCCGGAGAAGTTCTTTTGGGATGGGATCCACAAACTGCCAGAAAGATGGGCAAACATCATGGCTTCCGATGGGCAATACTTTGAACATTAAATGTATAACAATTTTTTCACAATAAAGTCTTAATTTTCGTAAAAAACCCGCACGAATTAATGCATACACCCATAATTTTGTAAATTTTCAAAGTGTAATTGACCCAATGTATGTAGGGTATATAAGCATAGGCATAGATTCTATGCCGTAAGTATAAATATGTATGTTCGCACTGCGAAGAGAGCGCGAAAGCAAAGTGAACAATGTGCAGGTATTTTCCCGTATGCAGTTTTTAAATATAATTTTGTATATATACATGTATATTAAAAATATATATTTAACGATTTATATAGATGTTATATAATATGTAAGCGTTAATTAGATACGCATATATGTATGTTTGTTTGTTGTGTTTTTATTTGATTCTGTCTTGTTTTAGGTATGCTTTTTTGCCTTTGCTTACTTATTATATACAATCCTGCTTATTGCTTTATTAAGCATAAGGGGTATTGCTGGAGAAATGTGCAAGTATATACTTGAATTGGTTTTTTGTCTCTTGATGTTGTGCTTGAATACACGAAGGTAAGCTATTAATTGGGCAATAAGTTAGTATTAATTTTTTTGTTTGAATATATCAGTACGTATTTTGAAATATCCGTTATTCCTGTCTGTGTTCAGTTTTCCCGCTAAATAAACTAGAGGGAATTACTACATAGCCAAATACCAGTTGGTAGACATAACTGTAAGAGTTTTAAAACAAAAATTAAAATCTCTCATGAATTTTCTAACAGCATTGTGTGTATGGCCGAGTCCGTTGTTGGATGTACTCTGTAGAATGGCAAAAGCGTGGATTTCCACATGCACACATTTTAGTCTGGTTAGTGAACAAAATCAGGCCAGATGAGGTTGATTCCATAATTTCAGCTAAAATTCCAGATGAATTAGTTGACCCAAAATTGCATGTTACCAAACACATGACACATGGACCTTGCCTACTTTTCAACTATAATTCACCTGCTTGCTGAAACCATAACGGGAAATGATGGATACCCATTGTATCGTCGGCGATCCAATGAATCTAACGCGGCAGACAAGACGGCACAACCACCGTCGACAACATTAACAAGCTTCTTCACAGTCTGACAACCTGATGATTTTGCTCGCACTTTGCTGTATGCTGACATGGCATGCTATTATACATGGAACACATCATCGAAATCATATCAACGTGGAAAACAAGGAACCCCAGTTAAAGGACATCCAAATGTATTAGCTCCAGACGCTATGGGTCGCATCTACACAGTACATCCAAATAACGATAAATGTTATTATTTGCGGTTGTTGTTGGTAAATGTCTGTGGTCCGACATCGTTTAAACATCTGAGAACAGTTAATGGACAGCTGTGTGCGACTTACCGTGACGCATGTCAACAATTACATTTACTTGAGAACGTTTCCCCTCGAATCCAAAAGATTTGTGGGTTAAGTATAGAGATGACATGTCTGAGGATGTTTTGCATCGTGTCAAGCTTTGAATCCTACACTAAAAATGACTGAAGAAATTTACAATGAGACACTGATCATGGTAGAAGATATGTGTTTATTGAGGGTGAATAAAGTATTATCGTATTTGGGAATAACAGCACCCAATCGTCATATGCGCGATGCATTAAACCGAGAGTTGCAAAGAGAACAACAGTACGACATTGAAGCATTGGCCGAAACAGTTCGTATAAATGTTCCACAATTAAATCAACAACAGAGAATTGCGTACGACACTTTGATTGAAGCTGTAAACAGTGGATCTGGTGAAATTTATTTCCTTGATGTTCCCGGAGGAACCGGAAAAACGTTTTTAATTTCATTGCTTTTGGCGAGGATCAGATCGCGAAATGATGTTGCTCTAGCATTGGCTTCATCTGGAATAGCTGCGACTCTGCTAAAAGGCGGGCGAACTGCACATTCTGCCTTGAAATTACCATTAAACATGCAAATGCAAATGCACCGAAACACCAATTTGCAACATCGAAAAAAATAGCGCAAAGGCCAAGATCCTACAGTTATGTAAATTGATGGTTTGTATTTTTGCAACAAGATGAAACTGCAAATGTATTTGCGAAGCAGTTGTTAGACATTGGAAATAATAAAATTGCAGTGGACACCTCGACCGGATTCATCACATTACCCACAGATTTTTGTCACATCACAGACTCAAAAGAGGAGCTTATTCAGTGTACTTTTCCAGATATGGCGCAAAAGTTCAATAACCATAATTGGCTAGGTGAACGAACAATATTGGCGGCGAAAAATAAAGATGTCGAGGATCTCAATGCGACCATTTAGAATTTTCTTCCAGGACAGTTAGTTTCCTTCAAATCAGTCGACACCGTAATGAACCAGGATGACGTAGTCAACTACCCACGGAGTTTTTAAATTCACTGGAATTGCCTGGACAATTCACCTCACAATTTGCAGTTAAAAGTAGGCTCAGTTGTCATCATGCTGCGTAACATTAATGGCTGTGAAAAAGCTGATGAATAACGTCATTGAGGCAATCATAACAGCAAAATACAAAGGAGAGGATGTCTTGATCCCGCGGATACCGATGATTCCCACGGACTTACCATTCGATTTTAAATGCTTACAATTTCCAGTACGTCTGGTCTTTGCGAAGACCTTAAATAAATCGCAAGGGCAGTTGTTAGAAGTTTGTGGAATCAACTTAGAGTTTCCCTGTTTCGCGCATGGACAGTTATACGTCGCGTGTTCGCGCGTCGGAAAACCGTATTCTTTATTTTTTTTCGCACCACAAAACAAAACAAAAAATATAGTTTATGAGAAAGCTTTAAATTGATTAACAGACTGTTAATATCTTTTGATCGTGTGCGTCTGTAAATATCTTTTTTTTATGGTAAATTCATTTATTTCAAATTTAAAAAAATCATACATTTTCTAAGTAGTTTTAATCTAGGGTGCTAGTGGTACCTACTTAGTATAAAAATAAAGATAAAAGTTATATGTAAACCTTAAAAATAGTCAGTACATCAGGAAAACTGTTTTGTAAATAAGCAACATGATATGTCGGAAAAGATAATAAAACTTCATGCTTTATTAAAAAAATGCTTTTTTATTAAATACGGATTCGATTTGTGCGTTTTGTGCCAATTCCTGTGCTTCTCCTCCAGATGCTTACAGGTATGTTGTGTTGTTGTATTTTGTTTAAAAATTCGCGCTGGTTTGTTCTTATATATATTTTGCGATTAGGTTTGTTTAAAATGTTTGCTAATTTGGTTTGTTTGACACGCACTTTGTTTGCATTTTTCACTTTACCTTTTTTCTTTGTACTTTTTCCTAAGTATTTTTGGGTATATATGTTTGTTGATATATATTATATATTGTATTTTTTCTCGTTTACAATGTACAATATTTTATTACATATAAAAGCCAACTATTATTATTGCTTTTAATAAATATCTGGAAAGTAATATTTTGGGCCGATGTCGATCGACGGATTTATAATCGGCAAGAGTAGCGCGCAGGATCGTTGTTGTCGAAAAGTTAATCTGGCGCTTAGGCCCGTAGACAAAAACGAACATATAAGATGCTTGCGGAGTGGTGTCGAGTCGAAATGATGTGAGTTGCGCGCAGGATCGCTATTTTGTCGAAAGAGGTGTATCTGTTGCGAAGACCATCCTTTTTGTTTGCTAGGGTGGTGTACAGGCGCGATGCTGTGGTGTGTTGTGTTGTCCCGTGTGGTGTGTTGTAGTGGGTTATACCAGGATGTGTCATTATTTTCTGGGTGAAGAGGTGTACTTGGCGGGAGGAGTTCATACTCATTTATGCAAACCTCTATTCCTAATTTGAAGGAGAAAAGAACTGCAAACTGTTCCATTCAAGATTTTCACTAAGAATATTATGCCAAGCATTTCCCTACGGCTAGAAAGTGTAGGTAGATTAATAAGTTTTAAACGACTAGTGTATGGAGGTAGACTTACCCTAGAGTCCCATCGGAAATGCGCTAAGGCAAAAAGTAAAAACTGTTTTTAACTTGTCAGAATGGATTTGGTAGATAGGGTTCCATACAACAGAGCCATATTTCAATATATGTAGGTAGGTGCAACCATATTGTTTAAGTCTGCTTGCAACAGACACCTTTCCTCAGTTAAAGTGTATGATTTAAAAAGCTTTACATCGTCAGCGTATAATAAAATTTTTGAGAATTCTATTGTATTACTGAAGAGATATCGTTAATAAACAGAACAGAATCGGGCCAAGATGACTACCTTGCGGAACACCTGAAGAAACATTAATTGTATCTGAAGGTGTATCCTCAAATATCACTCGTTGTGTTCTATTATAAAGATAGGAAGCTACCCATTGAAGAAATCTTGGCTGAAAGCCCAGTAGATCAAGTTTATGTATGAGAATCGAGAGATTTACTTTATCGAAAGCTTTGCTAAAGTCTGTGTATATAACATCCGTATGCTTATGTTCCCTAAAACCCAATGATACATGGTTTACAAATTCAAGCAAGTTTGTTAGAGTCGATTTCCCCTTACGAAATCCATGCTGAGCTGAGGAAATTAACGGAGAAATCGAAAAGGTTATATGGTCAGTGATGATAGCTTCAAAAAGTAACTAAAAGATGGTTTTAACTTATTAAATTTAAGTAGGACGTCTTCTTCAGAAATAATTGGAGCGTTAATTAAAGTATTCGAGCACAGCACGTGCTAAAAAGAAAAAGTTTTGGAAGAATTATTATAGTAGTTTGACTTGAAAAATTCTGCAAACATATTGGATATAATAACATTGTCTGTAGATTTGTATTTCATTGCGGACGAAAATTTGGAAATCCTGCGTTTGGAGTTGACGAAATCATAAAACGATTTTGGATTACTTACAATATTCTTTTTTACTTTATTTAAGTAATTATTATAACATTTTTTGTTTAGGTCAAAATATTGTCGACGCAATAGAGAATATTTAGAATAGTCGACAAGTGTACCAGTTTTTTTTAAATGTTTAAAATCTCGAGTTTTTCTGTTTTTCAATTTATATAACTCTTTCGAAAACCACGGACTTATACTTTTACTTTTATTAACAATTACTGTTGGAACATACTTTTCAAATAATTTCGTAATAATGTTATTAAAATGAGAGACACCCAATTCAATGTCACCATTATAATTAGACCATGTTATTGTGAAAGTTCTGTATTTAACTTTTTAAAATTAGCTTTTGCAAAGTTAAACCGAGTACAGAAGCACGAAGTTTGATGATTATTATAGCTCATGATTTCGACAGATATTTCCAAAGCAGGATGATACGAATCCTCTGGTAGAACAAGAGAGATTACTCTGAATAACGGAACACTTTGAAGAGGTATCAACCTATACTAAATCTAAGCATTTACCAAATTTATTCGGAATCAAATTAATTTGGTTCAGACCGATTGCAAATCGGTACGATATAGTCATCGAAAGCTTTCCACGAAGCCCACGATAAATTGAAATCTCCTAATACGATTATTGAATCTGCATTATTTGCCATCGAAGTAGCACTATATATTAAAGAAGCATGCTGCATAATTAATAATAAATTAAATTCCAATGAGTCAGTTCCTGGAACAAGAACATCTTCAGATGGGATAGAGGAATGTACGGCAAATAGAACACCTCCACCGATTCTGTTCAGTCGATCACATCTAAATATTTGAAATTCGCTATTTAAAATCTCATTATCAAAAATGTGAGATTTTAACATGTTTCTGTAAATCCAATTATATGGAAATTAAAATTGGAACTATTAAAATACAAGGTTAATTTTGTATTAAGACCTCTAACATTTTGGTAATAAATGCTTAGCGAATTTTTACCAATCAGTTTTTTATATCGGTGGTTGCTTTTAGTAATTTAACAATGTTTTCCTCAGTTTGACTTCAGAATGAACTATCTAAGATCTTTTTAGATGTTTCCAGAGATACGTCTATTTTAAACGATGATATACTTCTATCATGATTGAAGTTAAATTTACGGATATTGATATCATCAGTTTTTAAACGTGACGAAATGTAAGACTTAATGTCCTCCACCAAGGTATCATTGGCAGGTCTAGAAATAAATATAGACTTTTAAGGTGGAATAACTACCAAATTTGTAATAGATGCTACTAAGTTATTAGGGGGAACCTCTGGAATTGTGAGACACTTATTACTATCAGATAGAGCTTTTGGGGAATTGAGTTCTTTGGAAGTTGACGGCTTATCACCTTGAGGGCGAGGAGAAGAGAGATTTATTAGGTCATTGGGCGGAGATGTTCTTTTCTGTACAGAAGAACTAAGTGTTACTTCATCGGAAGGATGTTTACGCTTAGGAGCAGGTTTCGAAGATTCATGTGAATCATTCAGGCACTTAAAAGATTGGAAAAATTTTTCGTAGTGCCTAAATTTTTTAGTGAGGGTCACGACCGATTTCGTTAAAGCCATTGCGTCTCTCCCTATAAACTTTAAACAGATCTATTTCAATAGATCTACAATTTAAACAGGACCAACGCAATCCCTTACAGTCGAGAATATAATCTAAGATTCTACCTGTCAGGCCAGCACATTTAATATGGACAAGCCCATCAGAAAGCCAGCATGAAACATAGCGATCTGACTCACCTTTAATGTTACAATTGGGGAAGTTAAGAGTAAGTAAAACAAAATTTAATGGATGTAGAATAAATAAGTGTGTTAATAAAATACTAATAATAATAAATTCAATTAAGAACAAACGCTAAAATAATAGCAATTTATTTTTTTTTATCAAAGTTCAAAAACAAGACAGTTTGAAAAAGCAATATAGCGAGCAGTTTTAGATGCACTGAAACAAATAAAAAGCTACACGCAACACAGCTGTGAATAAAGAAGTACAAAACTTAAGAACATTTAATATTGTACTTAGCTTGCAACTCAGAGTTAAATAACTAAATATTGAATTAAATCCCTAAAAAAGCAATTATAAATTTAAGAATTTTGCAAAATTAAACACAATAGTTCACAGCAAACAAATTACAGCTTTGCAACAATTGGGTAATTTCGACTAAACAATCTTGTATGTTTTGAACCATCTTCACAGATTTTTATGTATAGATAGAATATTTATAGGTAGAATATAATACAATAAATAAGTGTATCTTGTATATTTAACAATTCGTATTTTAAACATCTCGTAAAAGTATGCTTCAAATTATTTTAATAATATTATATAATAAAAATAAATATAAGCTTATAAAAGTATGCTTTGAATCCGCCGCTTTTACTATTGTCAATGCTCTCCACGTACAACTGCTGCTGTTATTTTGTGTATTGCCCTTACTGCACACTGGTTTCTTTGGTTTTTTTTTTATATACTATAATACACATCGTACATATAATACATATATTTATATATATTAAGGTATATCCCTTTTTAAACGATTGTGTTCAGTTCTTTGATTTTTCCAAAAAAATTTACTTTTTGAAAATTATCTATTAAGCTTTTACTTTTCAGCGCCTTCGCTATATTAGTATTTGCTGTATTTGCGTTTACTGTTAGTTGATTTGCTTGGTGCTGCCTTGGAGAATTTGCCGATATTAAAATAATTATTAAATTAAATTTTTTTTGTAGTTTGAAATCACAGCCCTTGATTCTGCTTTTACTTTTTCCTTTACCGACTGCTCCAATTATATTTTAGTTTTGTGCCCACTAGTTATACAAGTATATCAAGAAAAAAACTTGATTCTTAGCTTACTTCAATCAGACTACGAAATAAATAAATTCGTAATAAATTTGAACGATTTGTAAACTTTGTTCAAGCGTAAGTCTTTTAATGATGAAATGCCAAACTGTGCTGAACAAAAAAAAAAGTGACAAGTTGACACAACTTTTGCGCTGTCAAAAAATTGGAAAAAGTACCTCTACTTGGATCAAACGTTACATAGTTTTATTGTTGATATTTCAGTGTGTGGTCTTTCAGTTCAGAAGTGGAATAAAACACACATTTGTACATATACATATGTATGTAGTGCAGAATATGCAAGCACTTGCATATGAGGAAGCTGTATTTTTGTGTTTATTTACGAAATGCGTATCGACTGCGCATAAACGACTACGGCGACGCAACGGCTAGTGAACAGAAGCGAAGCAACAATGTTAACGAATTAGTGACGGCTAATGTTTTTGTATATCGCAATTGTGCATAAACGAAACGATAAGTAGACCGTACGGTAGGATATCCGCAAAAATTGGATTTTTCGGTAGAAACGTGTGAGCTGAGAGTGAGCCTGCACTCAAGGCACAAACAGTCACCGAAACAAAACCGTGTCCCGAATCAGCTGATACGACCACCCTTATAAGAGCTTAATGTAAATGATCAGTCACCACCGCTTCTACCGTCCGCTTCAACAAACTGTACGGGTGAGCTAAGAGTGCTGGAGCAATCTCTTGCAATGCAGAGTTGCCAATCTCGATATTTTGTAATAATGAAAAAATAAACTTGAATATATTTGAAATATTCTTAAACTAACTCAAAATCACAGTCGAATTCATTTATTTACTACTACTTTTAATAGATGGATTTTAGTTTTGAACTTTTACATTATTAAAAATTATAACTTAAAAACTAAATGTCTGAAAAATCGTGTATAAAACATGTCGTAAAATTCGCTGGCTTATGGCAACATCATCGGGTCTACTTGTACCAACAAGAATGGCGTGATGTTGGCATGAAATAAAACACAAAAATTGGGCAAAAAACCTTTTTTTTTTATTTTTGTAATGGAGATAATTTTATGCCATTTACGATTTGAAAAAAATGTCAGTCAAATAGCCACCACGGCTCCGATATATGTGGCATAAAGTTTATCAGAAGAAGAAAAATCCTAACAATAATTTCACTACCATAATCAATTGAAATTTCTCTTCTGTTATGTTTCGTCATAAGATGCTAACGCTAATTTTTTTTCAGGAGAGATCCACTACACTAGTCACATTGAAGTTCTTGTAGTTACCATATTCAAAGAGGGCGTCGCATGAAGTCAGAATTGATCAAAAATAACAGCAAATTTTTGAAGTGTTTAAATCTGTTCAGTCGTAATCAAGAATGATAGAAAACAAGATAATTTGTGAAATAATAGTTTATTAAATTAAGGTGAAACAGTTTTAGTGTAAGTAAGTGGATTATTTTATTTAATGTTTAGATACATGTGTAACAAACATATCCAATGTAATTTCATAATCGTTTCACTATAATTTTATGGAAATAAATCAGAACTGTTACTAATCAATATATATAAAAATTACGAGACACGGTTTCTCCGGGATAAACTCTAAAACTACTGAGTTGATCCAAGGTAGTTTATATCGCAATTATGTTAAAAATAAAAACAAATATTAAATTAAAAAAAATGTATTTCTTAACAGAAGCATAAGTTCAAAACTCAATCATAGGTTATAATTGGTATAATTTGTAGTAAAATGCCGAGAAAAAAATCAAACCTCAACAATCACTCGAAGCATTGCACAGAACAATGAAATATTTCAACGGCAACGATAAATTGGTTCTGTCTTACTACACCCGGTTATTTCCGACAGACCTTGCCAGTTATTCCTCGCTCTACGTTCACCGATGAGATAAATGTATGTTTGTAACTATAATTCTTATTTATGGCGAAGTGTTGAAAAACACAACCTTTTATAATTTAATACTGATGTTGATCAATTTTAAGATAAATAATCTTTGCTAGGCAATCTAATATATTTTAAATCAATCGAAATTGTTGTTGATGAAGATAAAAGCATAACTTTTCAAACTGAAATCTTAAGTGTTCTAAATATACCCGGAATGCTAATAATATTCGATTGAAGATTTGTTCTTCTATTTTCCTTCTGATAGAAGATAACTATAGACGGATTAAAAAAAAAGTATTGCGCAGCTCATAGTGCTAAAATACATGAAATTAAAAATGTTTATAATTAGAAATTAAAATTTTAATCCCGTGGTTTTCTATACAGCCTACATCGTTCATGCATTCATTCATAAATAACATTTTTACTATATTGAGCAGCTTACTAAAATATAATTTAATTACATTGGATACATCGCGATCACAACCCGTTTGGCAATTATGTTGTCCATAGATAAAAGTATTAATTTAAAAGGAAACCAATAGTTTCCCGCAACATTATTCTTTTCTTTTTACTAAAACTTTTTCACTATAAACTGATAAATTAAATTTACTTCATGAATTGACAAAAGTGTTTACGTTTCTTCAACGTGGGATTTCACCTCAAAAATTTTATAATATAACTAGGCAACCCGGCGAACTCCGTTTCGCCACCAGATGGCTTCGTTTTATGTAACATTTCGTTTGGTGATTAAAAGATGAAGAAACATTTTTTTTTGAAAAGGAAAAATTTTATTTCATTTTACAACATTAATGAATTCATTTCGATTACAAAAATGAAGTCTTATTTAGTTGAACTTCTCTAAGTAAATGAAAGTGAATCCAAAGTAAATAGTCCGCAAATTATCCGTTTCATTGAAGTGCTCTTTGGTAAACCACATTTTTTGTTTTTTGGTCTGACGTTAACACAAACAAAGCGGATGGTTTCCCAACTCGTGAACACGTAACGTATAACTGCCCATGTGAAAAACAATGATTTTCTAAATTTATCCCGCAAACACTAAGCGATTGGCCTTGCGACTCGTTAATTGTCGTTGCGAACGCAAGGCGAACTGAAAATTGCAATCGTTTGAAGTCAAACGGAAGATCAGTCGGAATCATTGGTGTTCGAGGAATATATACATTTTCACCTGCGTACTTTCCGTTAATAATGGTTGCCTCAATCAAATTCGGCAAAAGTCTTTTTACCGAAAGTCGAGTACCGTTGCAAAGTCGCGGTGGATTCAAATTACGCAATATCATAATAACTGTACCAACTTTGAGTTGCAAGTTATGTGGTGGAAATCCTGGTAACTCCAGAGAGTTCAAAAACTCCGTTGGATAATTTACTACATCATCGGGATTTGTTATGGAATCAACGAATTTGTATGTCACCAAATTTGTGGCAAGAATAGCTCGTTGACTTAACCACGCATAATTTTGATAATTCTCACTAGTGTTTGGGAAAACATTTTCAATAAGAGCTAATTGAGAGTCTACAAATCGGCAAAAGTCGTTGGTAAGAGCCATTAAACCAGATGTCGCATCAACTGGGACTTTTCCATTTCCAACAACTAACAATTGTTTGGAAAATTGTGCAGCATTTTGACCATTTTGAAGTTGAACTCTCATATTAGTGGTTAGCGATAATATTTTAACGTTATTCCATAAAGGTGATGCCTTCAGGCAAGCATTCAATTCATCTGCAGGCGTTCCACGGGAATTACTGGCAAGGTCTACTTGAAATTGCCTGCCAACAATAATTGCAGCAACATCATTAACGGTGGGTGCATTGAATCTTCGCACATGTTTACTCGTTGGGGTACAATCCGCTCTTATGACAAATTTGTGCGTATCCGATGGCATTCGTTCCAATGCTGTTTTGAACATATTAACCACAGCATTATTAGCGTGAAAAAATGCTTGCAACTTTTCAATAATTCGTCTCTTTAACTGTTGTGTTCCCTGTATATTGCACCGCTCATTCAGCTGATCCACCATCGGCGAAATGAAATATATTTGCAGAAATTGATGCGGTTCATCTGGTGTTGGCACCATTGAACCATGCAAATGATACATTTGTCCTTGTATCTGTAATTGCAAACAATCATTTGTTGAAGAATACGGTGTAACTTCTGATCGTGTGATGGTGTAGTGTGTGGTGTATATGTAGTTGTTATGTGTTGCAATTCATTGTGTTGGTGTGAGTGATTGGTTATGTGTGTTGTATCTTTTACCTTGCAAGTCGGCATGAAGCCGCCTTCTCGAATGATATTAGCTCCAAAAGAAGTCATGCGAAAGCAGTTATTGTATTCAAGGATGTGTTGAAGAAAATGGCTGGAATCGGGATCACTTCCATCGAACAATGGTTTCAGTGGCTGTGGTGGTGTAAGTAAAGAATTCAGTTTGTCTTTTTCACTTGCGCAGCACAATCCAGCCGTTTCTCTTTCGAACTTTAACGCATTGCAATATCGGCATATAGTCGTCATTGGTCCAATATCTAAATTTTCATCATCACTGTAGTTCGCAGTGGGATCATATTGGAATGCCAAGCGATTATATTTTGTCTTTCTTCGCTTAAGTTCTGTGAATACACTTGTTGCTGGCTTGCATGTATTGTGTGGCGGCCGATGTTGGCACGTCGTCCTCTAGGCATTTTAAACTATGGACAGAGTGGTGAATTTAACCTCAAATGCACGCTCCACATAATTTATACAGTTCAACTTACCACCTTAAAGACAAATGCCTACTGTTCAATGTGAATAAAAATTTGCACAATACACGTGATTGATTTGATGGTTTCCAATTGAAACGAATAACTTATTTTTTTTTTACTTTTTTTTCACAATTTCACAGCGAACACAATACCGGTTTGTCACATGAAATTAACTGAGCAGAGAACAATGAGTAGCTGTCAAACAATGTATCACGCACCGGCGCCATCTACTTAAAATATTGGTTTGTAGTACATGCTATGTATCAGAGATGGCGCTGTATGTGAAAAAATATTTCCCCGCTTTTCTGTTGAAATTTTTCCTGAATTTCCTTTGCTATAAACCTCACGGAGCCCGAGACCTTTCCAACGAATACAAAACCGTGGAAATCGGTTCGTGCGTTCTGGAGTTATAGCGTCAGGAAGGAAAACCCGACTTATTTTTATAGAATAGATTGTAGTAGAAACATTTCTTTTTTGATACGGTGGTAAAATCGGACAATAACCCCTCCCACCTCACATGCAAAGAGTATGCTCAAAATTACTAAAAGTGCGATTACCGTCTGACTTAAAACATCAGAAGAAACATCTAAATTCAACAGTAGAGATACGACATCAGATGACCTGCATACACAAGCAGTATCAGAATTACACAATGAGTGTGGCACCACTGACTTTGAGGTCTAATCTTTTATTTAGGCAACTACTCGACCACTTTCAACTAAATTTGGTGCGTAATATTTTCTGGGTATCCTTTAAAAATAGGTGAAATTCTCTACAACCCCGCCTACTGTTCATATACCATAATGCTGTAAAGACCCTAGATACAGAATATGTGCCTATGACCGACTTTTTATCGAAAATAGCGACCTGTAAGATGTCTTAATGAAATGAAAGTAAAATGTGCTCTGATGCTAAAACTACTGGTTCAGTATTTTCTTAGCCTTCACACATCGAATACATTGACTTTCGAACCTACGTTTACTTTATACCATATTTATTTATCAGTCAATACTTAATTGAACTTAGCAAAATTAGGGGAACATACTGTCCTAGTTATGTTATAGTTTGGTACCGAAAATATGTAGGTGAAATCCATTCCAGCCCCATTTACAACATATTATATAATGTTTTTCGTTAATGTAACTGACATTCGGCCGAATCTATACTTCAGGTTAATGTCAAAAGAAAATAAAATATATCCAGACCTCCTTATATACGTAGGTTGCCTTTTATATTTCGGAACTTGGCAACTCTATTGTAGATCACTCCAAGACGAATTTCGTAAAAGTCGTCCAAAATCAATTGTTGTTAAGAAATTATTAATGCTGTGTGCAAACTGAAATTGCAAGGTCGTCATGTGATCTATCGAGAGATAGAAACAACTATTGACTCCAGCATACATTTAATATTGCATGAGCATTTGGCTTAAAAAAAATGTGTTCACCTTGGATCCCACACAAGTTGTTAATCGCTGAAAAAAGGCTCGTGTCGATTGATTGAGAGAAATGTTAAATAAAAATACAATAGCGGTGCTTCGAAACACGTCTATGACGTCGTGACAGGTTATGAACGCGCAGGTGGATTTACTCGTATGAGTCCGAAATTAAACAGCAGTCGACTGTATGGGTGTTTCAAGATGAGCCGAATCCACAAAAGTTGTTCGCGCACGAAGCTCTTCTAAGCAAATGGTTGCCGGTATTTTTAGAAAAACTAGATATGTCGCAACCAAACCAATAGAACCACAACGCAGAGCAGTAAATTCTGAGTGATACACAACTATTTGCTTGCCCGTTGTCTTTCAAGAAATCAGGAAAACCAACTTCCGAAGACGGATTACTCTTCACGACCACAATGGCAGCTATCAAACCTCGACTGAAACAACTGTATTTTTGAGTTCTCAACATCGATTGGATGAATCATTCGCCGTATAGTCCTGACATGGGACCGAATGACTGTTTTTTATTCCCGTACCTAAAAAATAAACTAAAAGGTCAATGTGTTTCGACATCTGAAGATGCGGTTGATGTGCTCAGAACGCATGTTTAGCAGTTACTTCAATCAGAGTGGGAATAATTCTTCGAAAATTGATTCAAACGCATCCAAAAGTGTATAGATTTTAATGGAGAATATTTTTACAAACAATAAAGGAGTTTTCGATGATTAACATTTGTTGTGGATCTCTAATAGCGAAATATAAAAGTCAACCTACGTAATTCGACAAATTAAGTTGACGTGTTTGTTTGACTAAATATACCTACAATATACTTATAAAATTTCGTCGCTTTATTAGCGTGAGTCATATCACAAAACTAAATGAGAACACTTCGATTAGGTCTATGACATTCGGCAAATAATTTGGTGATATCGGTATAGAGCTTCTCACAGTACTAATATGGTGAGTACAGGGATTTGCCTTAGCTAAGTTGATTTTAATATTAATCTTTAGAATATAAAACAAAATGAAGTAATGAAAATATGTGAATTTCGAGCTCTAGTATACCTAAATAAGAAACAAAATATGATTGTAGATTGTCCCTTACTTTTTAGTAACTTTTTTCTCCCCTTCGTTTAAATGGCATTTACGTTCGTTCTTCATTTATTCATGTCACTTATATTACTATGAAAAGAAATGCATTGTCTTGAAAGCATTTTCCCTGTTGCTTAAAATGGCTTACAACATAAAAATCATACATAACACTAAAACGTTCATAATTATTATAATAAGTTTACTTTATGAAGAAGCCATGAGCGTCGCTGTTCTGCTAATATGCCGCCAACGATTTAAATACTCCACACTGTAGTGTAATCCAGAGAAGCTAGCAAAATTGTGCTATAGAATCCAGACTACTGAGAGGTAGTAGATACTCGTTAATAATCTTTATATAACGTAATGTTCATATATCTAGCACAAAATGTATGTGGAACTTTACAGTCTTGTTTGTTTACCGTTTGTAGGAATGTGATCGCCATTGTTCCTATTGTCGCCACTAATATTATCTCCATCACCAGAATAACTAACATAATTAGGTGGCCGTGGAAGACGTCGGCGCAACCACGGATGTTTAAGGGCTTCTGCCGGTGTTATTCGCTTTTGTGGATCCCATTCTAAACAACTCCGTATAAAATTTAAAAACAATCCGTCTTTACAGTCATCTAAAACATTTGAAAGGCTTTTAGAACTTGGCGGTCCACGAACCTTTCCTCTACGCGATTGGCCACCAGTTAAAACGACTGTACCATCAGTCATTGTGCGTATCGTACAGTATCTAGGATATCCCTTTGGGTTAAAGAAAGCCTTTGCGCGTTTAGCACAGACAAGCAAGTTTTTGTTTGGCATACCAAGAACTTCAATTATACATGCTAATTGGTCACTTTCATTTTCCCCAGGAAAAAGGGCATGCCCAGAAAGCAACTCAGCCAAAATGCATCCCAACGACCACATGTCAATTGCTCGTCCGTATTTAGATCCAAGTATAACTTCAGGTGCGCGGTAGAAACGAGATTGGATGTAGGTATAAACACGTTGACTTTCATAGCATGATGACCCAAAGTCGATGACCTGAAAAAAATAATAAATGAACATATTAATTAAGTGTCTCGCAATATATTGCTACAGAGTATAATATTTTTGTTCACCTAAAGGTTGTATCAACTTAAACTAATCGAGATAGATATAGAGTTATGTATAGTTATGATCAGGATGACGAGTCGTATTGAATTTCGGGTGAAAGTCTGTCCGTCCGTTTGTGCAAGCGATAACTTATAAAAACTAACAAATCATGATGAAAGTTGGTACACGTGTTCGTTGGCAGCCAATAGAGGTTGGTATTGCAAATATGTGGAATTGAACCATTGTCCCGCCAACAAAACGCTATTAACCGAAAACTTATAAAGTGCCATAATTCAACTCCCCAATAAGATACAAATTTTTGTTTTGGTACAATGAATCGCCCAAGGGAAGGGCAAAATTTTTGAAAAAGTCATAAACATCATAGTACGATGAAACCCTCGGAAACGAAAGATAATATAACAAAGGTTCAGCGAAAAATAATTTACGTGCGGTCTGAGATCGGCAAAAGGAAGAGGAGGGGCGTGGTTGAAATTTTAAGGGTTAATAATATTTTATTTCGTATGCATAATGCAATCAATTCGAAATAGCAAACCTGGCATCTTTGCCAAAATTAAAAGTTCGAAAAACCATTACTGTCATAGCTGTTACGTAAAAACGTGCAGAACTTGCAACATTTGAAAAAAAGTTGCACAAAATTTACTGTATTACCGAAAAAGCCCTATCGGGATAAAACTTTGCACAAATAGTGTCTTTGAGGGATGCCATCAACAGCGAACACACGTACAACACTAGACCCAACCGTGAGTCGATCCTCTGGCTAGCCTTAGTGCCTTAAGTTGTGAACGTTAAGGGTGAGATTGGTAGTGAGTTGATTTTCTGACCAACTCAACCCTTAACATTTCGGTCGCAAAAAAGTCTCCTGTGGTCCGGGACTTTGCACAGCTATACCGCAGTCACGCCGCAGTACACCGCGAGATAAACGACAGACCGTCGTCGTAGCAACCACAAGCGTCAACGCCTGCAGCAGGACATCGTCGTCGAAGTCTACACGAGCGGCGGCAGAACACATCCGAGCGTCAACGCACGCAGCAGAGCATCGTCGCACATTACCGTCGCAGTATACACAGCGCTATCCTCGGGTGACGCCACCACTCGATGGAAGACCCTCAATCACAAGAAGCAGGGGCAGCAAAAAGCTGCGTTACAATTGGAAGAGATTTAACACGCAAAATTATAGATCTTATGTGGTTGGACCAGAGAACTTAGAAGAACGAGAAGGTGCAGGTTCGACAGCGAACATTTGTTAAATTTCGATCGTGGATTTCATCGCACACGCAGGGGAAATAAATAACATTTCTCGCTTTTATAACATACGCTCTCTTAACATAACCAACCGGCGAATATTGAATAGACCAAACTAGGAATATTGATATACCATGTGAAAAATATTTCCTTTTATTGAACTAGTATTTATTATTATTTTTAAATTATTTAAGTTAATTCATTTTTACTTTATTGTGAGTTATTAGTAACAATTTAAAAATATATTTTGATATATATCTTAAAATAATTCATGTACTTGACACCATTATCGAGTCACAAAAGTACAGAATTGTGTTTTGCCGTCGGCATTTCACATTCATGCTTCAATTTTTCTTTTCAGAGAGAACTTGTAACAATTTTCTTCTTTTATGTTCTATGTAAATATGTATTGAAAGTGACTAGCTTTCTTTGTTCCGCATAGGTGAAATTGTCAAGTGTTGATAATAGCGCCAAAATCAAATACATAATGTACTCATATGTAAATATGTTTTAAGCTTATATAAAATTGAGAAGTGTCAATAATTCCGCCAAAATCCATCAAGTTTGTGATTTTGTGCCGTTCGGTTCTAAAAATAAAGAATAAAGTTAAAAAAAATTGGTAACGTAGACTGCAGGCCAGTACAAATTTTTCGAGTAACTTCCGGGTTAAAATAGGTGAAATAAATGTTAATTGAATACATCAGTCTAATAACTAGTACACATTTCTCTTTTTTTATTTCATCAAAATTCTTCAAAAACTAATAGCGCCTTTTATTATTTTTAAGTTGTAAATAATTAGTTTAATAGTTTGTAGTAGTTTTAGTATTTGTTATTGTTAGTTAGTTATAGTAGTTTACAAGTATAGTATTAGTATTATTTATTTATGTAGTTTGTAGTTATCAATGCACGTGAGCCACCCTGCAAAAAGCTATGGAAAAAGATCTAATCTTCAATGATTAGGTTGGGTGAGAATTTGCTGTATGTTGGTAGGCAAATTCTGAAAGTCGTATGTTATTAAAATTATATACTATTAATAAATTTATATATTTTTCTAATAAACAAAATTTTATTTTTATTTTTAATTCCAGATTTTTTATAAATTTAAATTAATTAAATTTATGTATATACAAACATGTATTCTTTCTGATATTATTTTTAATAAATTTTTAAAAAATATATTGTTGCTCAAAAGTCTATTTTATTTCAATATAAATTTCAAATGATTTTCCTATAGAAATTTGCTTGGCGTAGAAGCAAATGTGCAACAGGACATATATACTTGTATGTATATTATGTCGTTTGCACATTTGTATGTATGATTGCGAAAGCAAATGTTCTACAAAGGCATATTTCTGCGGTCAAAAAAATTTGTCTATGTTGTATTGATTTCTGATTTTTGTTTAAAAATGTTTGTATTTTTCCTTACGTTACATTTGTACGCGTATATAATATGTATATAGATTTATGTATGCATTACTTATTTTGCAAGGTCATACGCATATTTGTACATACATACTTACATATAGAGTAGTGCGCGCACATGTATTTATTGATAAGTGATAATATATTATTATATTATATTATATAATATAACATATTGATGTACATATGTACATACATAAATTATTAATTTTGTAACAATTGATATTAAAGAATTAAAAAAAAAAGTAAAATAGATTTTTTTTTGCATAATCTTTCGCATTTGTGCAAAAAAATCATATTTTATCAATTTTTCATCATAAAAATCGTTTATATCACAAAAAAAAATCACGCATAAGTGGCATTTGTATTTTTTGTTTAAAGTACAATATTTAATTTTTCAATTTCTGTTGGTAGATACGTATAATATTTTGTCAGAGAACGTTGTTATAAATTCTCATTTCTGTTAAATAACAGCAAATACTAAAGAGAATGGTGAACTCCCTGATCGGAATATTTCACCTCAGTTAGCCGTCCAATCGAGCATCATACAAAGTTAAATTTGCACCTTCTCGTTCTTCTAAGTTCTCTGGTTGGACAACGTATCTAAGGTGCAACTAATCTCCTTCACGGAGAGTTTGGGTGTTGACCACATAAACACCACGCGAGAGATTAGTAAGCTCATAACTGCACTGGCAGAAAATGCGCACGATGACCCCGAAATACACGAAAAAATGAAAAAAAATGGAAGCTATACACAAAGCAAATGAGTTCGCTTCACGAGACGAAGGCGATCAGAAGACACCACTTCCACCAGGTAAAGGCAGAGGAAATGCGGCCATTTTCGCGAAATCATCACGATAAAAGCCACCACCAATAAGCATGCCGAATAACGGCATGTCACCTCAACAGAACCAGATTCCACCGACCAAGTGAGGAAGTGGTCCGTAAAATACGACGGCGGGAGACACCCATTGGCGTTAATCGAACGAGTGGGAGAGCTAACAGAATTATACATGATAGACACAGACCTTCTTATAAGAGCCATGCCCGAGTCACTGTGCGGTACCGCTCTCCAATGGTATCGCAATAACAACGAACATTGGAGGAGTTGGACTACCTTCAAAAGAGATTTTTTGCGTTTTTTCTTACCAGCACGTTACTTCAAACGCCTCGAAGATGACATACGGCAACGAAGACAACACGTGCGCGAAAAGTATAAGGACTACGTTCTCGCTTTACAGAATGAGTCACGCTGGATATAACCAAGAATAGCGATTGGAAAGAATGTTTCGAAATAGCCACACCGATTATCTACTCTACATTCGGCGTGGCCTATACAAAAAACGCGTCATGCCATTCGGTTTACATTCGGCACCTGCGACGTTCCAGAGGGTGCTCGACCAGGTCATAGGCCCTTAAATGAAACCACGCGCCTTCGCCTACCACGACGACATAATCGTTATAGGCTCTACATTTGAGAAACACATACAGAATTTACGAAAGGTAATACAGAGACTACAGCAGGCCAACCTTCGAATCAATCCTGAGAAATGCGAGTTTTTTAAGAAGGAACTCCGGTATTTAGGTCACGTGATCAGTGACAAAGGCATCCACACCGACCCCGATAAAGTAGCAGCAATCCAGGAGCTGAAGCCCCCAACAAGTGTTAAAGGAATACGGGATAGCGATATCTTGGGATAGCCTCCTGGCACCGCCTTATTAAAAGAAGGAAGACACTGGAAATGGGGAGCTGAGCAACAAGAAGCATTTAAAAGCATCAAGCACAAGCTAACAGAGGCTCCTATCCTCGCATGTCCGGACTTCAGCCATATATTTACCTTGCAGACGGACGCCAGCAGCATCGGCCTTGGTGCAGTGCTGACACAGAAACTGGAAGAAGGCGAACGCGTAATAGCTTACGCCAGCCGCAAACTGAATAAGACAGAGACCAACTATTCGGCTACCGAAAAGGAGTGCCTCACCATAGTCTTGGAATCCGGAAAATGAGACCCTACCTAGAGGTATATAGATTCGAGGTGATAACGGATCATATGTCACTGAAGTGGCTGAATTCCATAGAAAGCCCTTCTTTAGAACCATAGCAAAATACGTTCGACATCGAGTGTCAAAGTGGAACTCAACCTAGTAGCGGACGCATTGTCCCGGCAGCCACTAGAGACCATATTTCGGACAACGGCGTCCAATTTACTAGTACGATATGGCAACACTACCTAAAGAACTAGGGGTACGCCAGCAATTTACCGCACCTTACACCACTCAAGAGAGTCCCACGGAACGAATCAACCGGACAATTAAACGAATTATAGCGTAACTCAGTAAATCCCGACATCAATGATGGCATGATTTTCACCCAGAGATCGAGGTTGCAGTGAATACCATCTGAATGCATTTCGGCCTCCACGGGGTATTGCCCGGCATTCCTCGTACAAGGACGACCTCCAAAGACCCTCTTCGACGAAGTTAATATCGGCACAGGTATTTCACCCACGACGGCTGTGGAAAAGTCCAATAGGATGCAGGAGGCCTTTAAAACTGTTTGACAAAGTATGGAGGGCGATAGCGAATCAAGCCCGCCATTATAACCTGAGACGCAGAAAATGGACCCCGCGGTAGGAGAAAGTTTGCCCCGAAGTACAATGGCCCTATCAAATTCTCAGATACATCTCACCAGTGATCGTCCAACTTCGAAAAATTGACGGTGGAAAGGAGAAAACGGTGAAATTGAAATCATACCACACAGCCGTAACAGTTAAATGCCCAAATTTGGTGACTAAACGAGACGGTCACATTCATTCAACCGCGAGCTGTCAGCAAGGCAAAACATACAGGCCGTTTCAAGAGCAAAGTAAACTGCTTTTAGATGTACCACAACAGGAAAATACAGACGATTGCGGCATTTACGTACTGGCAACGATGGAACGAGTTATGAGCTATGAAGGACGAGGTGAAGGAGCACCCGGATGTATCTCCGAGGATTTCACGGCAAAGATGGCAGCAGAGAAACGCGCTCACATATTAGCTACCTTCAGACGTCATCAAGACACAACTACGAGGTACAGCTCCCACCTGAAAGCAAAATATCCACGGCCGACGCAAACCGAACAGGACTAGAGTCAGAAGGAGCCTCACGGACCTCACGACCGGCACAGGGAAGCACCGGCTTAAATTTAGTACTGCCAAATACCTAGTAGCCACGTATCGGTGAGACGTACACATTAGAATGAAGCCAACAACAACGAAAACAACAACTGCAAGACCCTACTAGAGAAACAATTAGGAAAATTTAAAAATTATAAATTATTTGAAAAAAAAATTTTAACACATTAGAATGAAGCCAACAACATCGAAAACAACAACTGCAAGACCCTACTAGAGAGACAATTAGGAAAATTTAAAAATTATAAATTATTTGAAAAAAAAATTTTAAAACAACATGAAAGAAAACTATGAAATTGAAAAGAAGAGCTAAGAAAAAAAATTATAGATGAGTAAACCAAAAATATTATTTAAGAATCTATATAAATTAAGAAAGGAAAAAAAGATAAGAATTTATATGTTAATGTAATTAAAGCAAGATTGCCATCCTAAAGCAACATGTTGCGAACGCGTGAGCAAGCAACATACGGTTTGGCGGAAAGCTAGCAGGCCGATCATCAGTCAGTCAGCACAGAACTGTAACAGCGAACACACGTACGACACTAGACTCAGCAGTGAGTCGATCCTCTGGCCGTTCGTTAAGGGTGAGCTCGGTAGTGAGTTGATGCTCTGACCGTCTCAACCCTTAACATTTCAGTCACTAACACAGTCTCCTGTGGTCCGGGACTTTGCACGGCTATACCGCAGTCACGCCGCAGTACACCGCGAGATAAACGACAGATCGTCGTTGAAGCCTACACGAGCGCCGGCAAAAACATCCGAGCGTCGTAGCACCCACGAGCGCCAACGCACGCAGCAGAGCATCGTCGCAGTATGCACTGCGCTATCCATTTTGTGAAGTGAAAGCACGAGAAATTGTAGATGTGAGGAAATGCTAAATAAAATACGATTTGTAAAAGGCCCCATAGTTTACAAATTTATTGTAACGAAGCCTGGACACGGCGGGTATACCTCAGCAAATTACAAGAAGCAGGGGCAGCAAAATGCTTCGTTTGCGGCCTTAAACAGAATATTGGCCAACAGTGGAGGACCAAAACAGAATAGCAGGGCACTTCTCACCAAAGTTAACCGTACCCATATGGGCACCAGCATCGATTCAAAAAACATATGCAAGAATGGCCAACACATTATCTCGTCTAAGTGCCATCAGAACTACAAGCGCATTTCGTACGACGTCACATGAAGCTTTTAGCATTATATCTCAAATAATGCCAGATACAATGACTTGTGAGTAGAAGCGAATCTTAGACAGAAGCAACAGTCATGGCGAGATGGACGCACCGATTAATTGGCAATGTGCAAGCACGGGTGGATCGAAAGCACAGCGAAACTAACTTTTACATGACGCAGTTTCTAACGGGACATGGATGTTTCTGCGTGTACTTGCATAAGTACGGCTATTATGAAGGAGTCACTGGCACCGTTTGTGGTAGCAGTAGCGAAAATGCAAAGCACATTTTTTTCACTACCCAAAATTTGGAAAGGAGCGACTGAATCTGGAAAAGGAAGTGGCAGACCGAATAACACCAGACAACGTAGTGCCTTATATGCTGCAATCGAGGCAGGTATGAGCCAATAGGTTAAGCTGACCCTGCGATGAAATTCTTAACGGCGGTTTCACAGAGTCTTTCATCAAAGCTACAGGTGACGAAGTTCAGGGTTTAGTACGTAAGCGTATTGCCCCGCAATTCCAGTATGGGAAAGTAATCCTGACTGGGCATGGCCTCGAAAGAGGTGTACCCTTTAGCGGGCAGTACGAAACGTGCATACTGCATACTTATCTATGTGAGATTCCCCTTCCGGCAACAAAAAAAAACCGGTACACCGATCGTAAAAAATCGAAAATTTTGACCATAAATCCTGCTTGCATATATACCGATCTATGTACATACGCACATCTATAGCAAGGTTCTATGCAAATAGCACACAGGAATGAGAGAAGCAAGACGCAATGGCCTCCCGTAGACTACAACCACAGAAACAACGCCAAAAAGGCCCCGTGATGAAAATCAGCCGAAGGACGAAACATCAATCAAGAGAAATAAAACGACTCATGAAGAGGCAGTTGGAAATGAGATAATCGGAGTAAGAAGACAGAAGTAATTAGACCGGATAAAGGCAGAGAAGTGGTAGAAAAGGAAGAAGGCTGGGAAAGAGTCAAGCGCAAGTTATTTATTTTATTACCACCAACACGTCCTGATGCTATATATGCGGGTACGCAAGTAGTCTCCCAGCGCTGGAAGCAAGAGCACTGCTAGATGTTCAAAAAATCAGGATAGGCTGAGTAGTGTGCAGATTAAGAGAGAAGCCCAATCTAAAAAGGTGCTTCAAGTGCCTGAAATATGGGCATTTAGCAGCAATATAAAGCAATCCGCATGAGCGAAGATAATGCTGCCTAAGATGTGGCGAAAAGGGACACTTCGCACAGACGTGCAACAAAACCCCGTCTTGTAGTGCGTGCAAAGACAAGGGAAGGGAAAATTTAAACCACCAAATAGGTGGCAAGTAATGCACCTTATACCAAGAAGCGTACAAAAAATATAATAAATGAAAGTTAGAAGTAAGAAATAAACAGACGGTATACGAGTAGAAAGTGGACGTAGCAAAACTAAGCGAACAGTACAAAAACATAGACAGCATGGGTCTCCGACACTACAAACAAGGCCGCCATAGCGCGGAGGGAATTTCCAAGAAAATCCGCTACTGGGAAAGATGTACCAAGACTATGTTCAACAAGTTAGGAAGTGTCTGATCTGTAAACGCATAGTAATCCTCTGGCCATTATGATGGAGATTGGAAACTCCAGGAGTCAAAAATATAGTCCCAACAGGAAGGTGAAGACTTAAGGATGGAGAGCCGAAACACTTAACGAAGATCTATTCCGATTTATACTGGATGAAAACTTGCAAAATGTAGAAAGTACGAAGCGACAGGCAGAGATATTGATTAGACACATCAACAGAGCATGCGACGCCGCTATGTGCAGAAAAAAACAAGGGCCCCACAGAAAACCTGCATACTGGTGGAATGGTAAAATACAAGGTGCGTTCCAAAGTAAACAGTACAAAAGTAACAAAGTAAACTCTAGTGGCGCCATCTATATGTCGACTATTGCGTTAGAATCTCCTCTCCTTTATCGACTTCCCGTAAAAATTTCATGACATTTCATTTATTGGAAGTGAAGTTATTGCATTTTAAGTGTCAGGATATTTTAGTCATCGGTGCGAAAATGAGCTTCGAACAAACAGCCAACATTAAATTTTGTTTTAAAATTGGTAAAACTTTTACCGAAAAGTTTCAATTGATTAAACAAGTTTATGGCGATGATTGTCTATCCCGTAGCAGAGTGCACGAGTGGTTTCAACGTTTTCAAAGTGGTCGTGAGGACATAAATGAGAAATGAGCCGAAACCAAAAAAATTGCGCCTGGAGAAGTCAAAACTGAAGACAATGCTGATTTGTTTTTATGATTTCAAGGGTATGGTCCACAAAGAATTTGTTCCACCCGGCCAAAACGTTAATGCGGTATTCTACCTTGGATTTTTGAAGTGTTTGGTGCGCCGTATTCGACGTGTTCGGCCCGAATATCGCGAAGATGGAAGTTGGCGTCTGTTGCACGATAATGCGCCGTCTCATCGATCGACGCTTGTGGCCCATTATTTGACCAAAAATAACATTTTAACAATCAACCACTCCCAGTATTCACCGTGCGACTTCTACCTTTTCGGAAAAATGCATTTGCGGAGGAAAGCGTTATGCAGACGTGGAGGCTATTCAAAAGGCTTGCACTCATTCGACATGCTTTTGGACCGTGCAAAAAGCTGTATTAAAGCAGAAGGAGACTATTTTGAATAAAATTAATTGATTTTGCCGATAAAACCATTTGTTCTGTCTTTTTTTTTAAAAGTCCTGTTTACTTTGAAAGGCACCTTGTAGACAGTTTGAGAAATGAGTGCAACAAAGCAAGGCGAACATGTCAGAGAAGACGGAGATCGCCGGAGTACGCTAACCTGCACGAACATTTTAAAAGGAAACAACGAGACCTCAAGAAGGCGTTCAGAAGAAGCAATGTCGCCTCCTTCAAAGAGCTCTGCGACAACGCCGACGAAAACCCATGGGGAGATACTTATAAAGTGGTAATGACAAAAATCAAAGGCGGTAAAGGAAATGCACCAACCTATCCCACACTAATGAAAAAAGTCGTGGAAACCCTTCTCCCTGCTCAAATGAACGAAAGACCGGTACTAGGAAATATGTCAGCAAATGCACCATTTGTCATCGACGAGGAAAAAATACAAGCAGCGGAGAGGTTTGGAAATACCAAAACTCCAGGACTAGATGGAATCCCTACCAAGGCCTTAAAACTTGCTATCAAACACGAAGCGGGAGCCTTTTCAGACCTCTTCACCCGGTATCTGCAAGAAGGTGTCTTTCCGAAAATATGGAAGAAACAGCGATTAGCCAAGCAAACCCGCTGGAGAACCAAAAATACATCATACCGGCCTCTGCATTCTGGACACGATTGGCAAGATCTTGGAAAGAATAATCTGCGTTAGACTGGAGAAGCACTTAGAACAAGAACCTCCCGGACTCGCCGAAGACCATTATGGATTCTTTAAGCACAAGTCAACCATCGATCCGATTAAAAAGGTGACCACACCCATTGCTCAATTTTGCCACGGCCTCCTATAAAGCCTTTCCGTGCCATACAGGATGTGAAATTTAATGCTTACGTATTGCGTAAATTAAGTTTTGAGAAAACTTGTACATAAATGTCCCATGGTACATGCACATATTTACACTTGTCAAATCAAAACGGTTCGCGAAGTTATTCCCGCAGCAGCATCGAAACATGCAGCAAGGTTACATTTTCATGTAAACGCTGAGGCCAGAAAGCTAGGTGAATCTAGAAATAGCAGGGGCAGACTTAAACGTACAACGATTCACAACTTTAAAAAATGAAGAAATAATGTATTATTTAGTTTCAGAAATTAATTATATTTCACAGCGTATGAAAAAGGGCTAAAGGACTTCCTCTCAGCAAATTTGTTGAGTTAGTTTAAGCGGATTGGAAAATATAAATATACATTAAACCATTTAGGGCGGGGTTACGCCCACCTTTAAAGTAATGGGGAAACTGTTATCAAACGTATTGCATTGTCATCGGTCCTTGACACGTCTGCAAAGTTTCAAGTTAATCAGACTTCTGAAAGCCGGTGAAAATTGAGCTCTATGATTCCATTACTTGCATACAACCCAAGCTAATAAAAGCGTATTAAAAAAGCTACCAAAAGCACTTGTGGTTTTATCTTATAAAGTTTGAAAACTATTGCTTGTTGGTATAATTCTTTTTACTAGTCGCAAATTAAGGAATGCAAATGGAAGAAAAAACGTATTGCGTTTTTACATAATGAGTTGTCGCGCATTTCGTAGTTTTCATCATAACCGTTATATAGGGAGTGGACGTGGTTTCTATCCGATTTCACGCATTTCCACGTGAGAAGGGGCTGAAAAGATTAATTTTCAGAAAGTTTAGCCTATATAGCTTTAAATGCTTATTAGATATATACATTTTATATATTAGAGAGCGGGCTACGCCCAGTTTTAAAAGATTTTCAGCCTGCAGAAGCCCCTAACTTTTACGATCCCTTGTACCAAATTTCAAGCTTACATCTTAATTGGAAGCTTAGTTATGGCATTTTATAGGTTTTTGCTTAATGACATTTTGTGGGCGTGGCAATGATTCGATTACCAAGGAACACATGTACCAAGTTTCAAGACGATATCTCAATTTTTACTAAAGTTACAGCTTGCATAGGTAGACATCCGGATTTCAACTTTTCTCGTCTTCCTGATCACTTATATATGTGTAGCTCTATATTTATCTCGATTTGTTGTAGGTGATAACCGTTAGGTGACCAAAACTATTATACTCTGTTGCAACACGTTGCAAGAGTATAAACATTTAGCGAAAGAATTCAATATTCATTATTTGAAGGGGGTATTTGAGGAAAAAGTCTACCAAATAATCGGACATCATTATAATGCGGATAAGAGACTTAAACCATGGAGTAGACCAATATCATTCATATTTATGAAAACTTTGAAGTATCACATACATATGTATATTGACCAACACAAATGGCTTAAATTTAGTTATTATGTAAGAAATCATTAAATTAAGTGTATTTGGGCTAGGAGAAGGTCTTGACTGATTGCATTACTGAAGAATATTTGGGAACATGTTTCCATTCCCTTTCCATGTTGACCAATTTTACCTCTTTACTATTACATTAAACTGTTATATAATATATACAATATTATACGTTCACCTAATTTTAATAAAAGTGGACATACACGCCATACATGTGCGTATGTTTATTTTTTCTTCGAAGAGGAAATCTTTCATAGATACGCCCAGTAAAAATAATCATTCTTTGCTAGACTTGCGTAACAGTTGCCAGATCAGGCAAGATTGGCTCTAAATGGACACCTTTCTGGACTATTCTTCACCTATTCTTCTGTTTTCGCTACTGCGTTGCCTTTCGTATCTTCTCAATTCCACTTTATTCCACACGAGCTTACATTGTATCATGTGGTGCACAATATTTTCTGGAGTCACCCGTTCTTCTATAACAGCCTCTACCTCTGTTCTCTCTATTTCGTATTTCGGATAAATGAAGAAAATACCACAGAAAAAACAATTTGTCCCGTTATCGTGACCATATTTAAATAAGTATTCTTTGAAGCATCCGTGTCCGGTCAGAAATTGCGTCATGTAATAATCAGTCTCGCCGTGCTTTCTCTCCATCCAGGCTTGCACATTTCCGATTAACATGCACGTCCGTCCACCACCTTCCTTTTTTTGCGATGTCTTAGAGCCTCTGCCATTCACATATACTTTTCTGGCTTTCTTCGTTTCGCTCTTCTGTTGTGAGACGTCTTCCAATGCCTCTAGATTTTTTGTAAACTTTTTAAGCTCTATTGCCATTATGTATGGTGTCATGATGCCCGCTATGATCCCAGATGCCTCATGCGACACCGTGCGGAATCCACTGATAATCCTGATTGCATTTAGCCTGGTCACAGATGTTGCTTTCTTCGCATACGTTTTGTTCTGCATTGCTGGTCCACATATGGGTATCGCATACATTAGCGCAGACTGACCTCCTTTAGCCAAGAGTGCCCGCTTACCCTGGCTTAGTCCTAGAAACATTGGCCATCATTCTCGATAGGCCCGCTGTTACTCGTGCCGCTCTTTCACATGCTTTCTCGATGTGTGTACTATAGTTGAGCCGTTTGTCTATTATAACACCTAGGTACTTCAATGACTGCTGGGTTGTTAAGTTATAGCCATCGATATTAAGTGTAACGCTTTTTTTTTTTTACTGATAACGAGCACCGCTTCTGTTTTAGTGTCTTCAAATAGGAATTCTATCTGGCTGAGTTACTTTCTTACTACAGTTACCGCAATATCATCGGTGTACCCGATAATTTGGACCTCCTTTGGCAATGGGAGTTGTAGCACTCCATCATAAAGTACGTTCCAAAGCAGTGGACCCTGAACCAAACCCTGTGTACCCCACCCGCCACCTTATATTCTTTATGTCCCTTGTCAGTATCATACTGTAGAAGCCTATTATAAGTATTTAGAAACAATATTAATGAGTATCATGGTGTTCCCTTGTATTCGAGGGCGCTCATTATATGTGGCCAGTACGCAAAATTAAAAGCATTCTTAACGTCAAACGTTACTACTGCGCACTATTCTTTTGTGCCGTACATCCATCTCGTTTCTTTGATGAAAATCCATACCTCAGAACTTACTCGACCAATTTCAACTAAAATGGTATATAAAATTATCCTGACATTCTTATATGACAGCATGAATATAAACGAAATCGTTCAAAAACCACGCCTTGTACCACGCCACAGTACATAAATCAAGCTACAATGAATATATGGGGAAACTACTACTTAGCCCCCATATACCTAATATAAATATTTTAGAACTTCGGGTTGACTTTACACCGCATATATCGGTCAATATATGAGTTATCTTAATATAATTGAGAGAGCATATGTGGAAGTATCTTAATGAAACTAGAATGCATTTTTTTTGTGGGAATAGTTTGTCGTAATGCCAAAAATTGATAAAATCGGGTCAATACCACCCCTTGCTTCCATATATCTAACTTCCGGTTGGCTTTATACCGCATATATTGAGTAATATGTAAGGTATTTTAGGAAAACAAGTAAGGAAATTCTAAGTTTTTATACTATCGCAACTTGCAAGGATCAAAGTCCGGGAAATGACTTCAGGTGTTGGCAAAATTTTATATTAAAGGAAGTATTGATCCGATTCAACCCATTTTTGACACAAAGACATACTATTATCGAGGGTTTCATTTATTTTTTTTATTATGAATTTCAATTATATATCTAACAAATCGACCAATATTTTCGGTAAAAAGTCAACTGGGGTCCACATATTCAGTACCTAGGGGCTTGAACAGTTTTGGTTCGATTAAGACAATTTTTAGTCACAAGCTGACATACTTTAAACGCATTATTCCCGCAAAGTTTTACCCCGATACAGTCATTTTGCTTGATTTCCATAGTGGAAAGCGAAAGAATCAGATGGAATTTAAAATGGTGTTATATGGGAAATAGGCGTGGTTGTAATCCGATTTCGCCCATTTTCGCGGTGCCACGCCCGCTGTCTAATTTTGAACGCGGTTCCTATAAACTATAAATCCCAGAGATAACATTTAATGTCTCCGGCATGTTTGGTGCTTGATTTATCGCATTTTTAGTACTTTTCAACAATATCGTTATATCGGGAGTTGGCGGAGTTGCCACTCGATTTCATCCATTTTCACAGTGTCGATAGAGGTGCTAAAAGCATTTGCTCTCAGTGAATTTTGGTATTAAAGCTTTAACGGCTTAGGAGATATGCACATTAAATCAACTAGGGGGCGGAACCACGCCCCAAATTTTAACTGCAGATGCCTCTCTATAATGTAGTCCTGTGTACCAAATAACAGTCTTGTATCTTATTGTGGAGCTTAGTTATGGCAATTTATTTGTTTTTAATTAATGGCGTTTTGTGGGCGTGGCAGTAGTCCGATTATGCCCTTCTCCAACACCAACCGTCTTACGGTACCAAGA
This sequence comes from Bactrocera oleae, assembly GCF_042242935.1. Classification (NCBI taxonomy): domain Eukaryota; kingdom Metazoa; phylum Arthropoda; class Insecta; order Diptera; family Tephritidae; genus Bactrocera; species Bactrocera oleae. Next base: position 20,591,011 of record NC_091541.1, on the reverse strand, counting down.
AACACGTGTACCAAGTTTCATAAAGATATCTCTATTTTTACTCAGTTACAGTTTGTGCAGACGGACGGACAGACAGTCACTCGGATTTCAACTCGTCTCTTCATCCTGATCATTTACATATATATAACCCAATATCTAACTCGATTAGTTTTTGGTGATACAAACAACCGTTAGGTGAACAAAACTATTATACTGTGTAGCAACAGGTCGTGAGAGTATAATTAAGTGAAAACATAACTCCGGATATATGTACTATAATTTAATGCAGAAAGTTTTAGAAATCGGTGCCCGAATTACCCCAGCCTCCACATACTATCTATAACGATTTTTATTATTCCAGCAGATTTTGTTCTCAATATGTCGGTTTGTGTGTAAATTATATTATAACTTTTTTTTTGTAACATGATAACTTATATTAAATTTTGGATGTACTAGGGCCACTAAACAATAATATGTGAATGAAAAAAAACTTGACACGTCAGGTTTCCTTGTGACAGCAAAACATATATCTTCTTAAAAAATACAAATATCAGTCACATTTAGAGTAATTTTTTTATATAGAAAAGTTAGATGAGAGTCCCCAAGCTTTAAATGGCATTATAAGTTCATTTATTAAGTCTTCGGAATTTTCCGATTTATAGTTTCCTCTAAAATGTTGGACAATGTGCACATAATATTATATATCCAAGTGAGTTTTTTCTGATCACTCAGTTTTTCTTCAAAGCTCTCATTCGTTATCAGGTGCCATACTAGTGGACCTACAATAATTAATCCTCGCTGGATGTAGGGAATTTCCTTTTCTGATATAAAAATGGATTTGAAGGCTTTGGCACAGGCAGTTCAGCACTATGTAGGATGGGTCTGTTAGCCGAAGGATACGGAGTAGTGTGCTTGGACTTGGTTGTAATGCCTTTTGTTTGAGTCAAACGAAAATAACCATCACTTATATGATATTTTGGTTCAGTCCAAATCATTGGTATACCTAATAGCAGTCTCACACACAGGTGTCACAAGAAAACTGGGCGGGATCGAAACAAAATTTTTATATTTTTAATGAGGGTACAGCAACATATACAAAAATTATCACAAAATTCGTGTGACAAAAACAATGTTTACCAGTGTTACCTTCACAAAATTACATAGAAGCATGTTCTGGAGTATACTTTAGTAATGGCAAAGCTTAATGCAATCAGTCTAGATCTTTTCCTCGCCCCAATATTCGTAGTATAGTGATTTCCATCTGACTTTAAAGCGTTTTTGTTGATTAATTTGTGTAAAATTTTAATACATTTAAGTGGACAATTTCCCTTAGAAATAATGTCTTTTAACGGAGAATATGAATGAATTTCGTCTAGATCTTGGTCCAAACCTCATATCACTAGTATCCCGATTTCCGATCCTTTAGTTGATGTTTTCTCATATACCCAATATATTATATTAAATTTAGTCTCTTCATTTGAGTTTATATTATATAACATATGTGCATACGAACATATCACATTTAAGTTAATTAGTTTGATTTTTATATAATGAATGTTAAATTATTTCGCAATATTTTTTGTACTCTGGCAACATGTTGCAACAGAGAGTATAATAGTTTTGTTCACATAACGGTTGCGTAAACCTAATCGAAATAAATATGGAGTTAAATACAGTCAAACCTGTTTTTGTGCGGTAGATACGGACCGCAGAAAAAAAAACTACACAAAAAAAAAATATCCAAAAACTTCATAAATAGCTATAAGAAATAATTTTTCACAGCACATTAAAGAAATTTTTTTTTCACATAGTGTTTCTTAAAAGTTGCGATTATGCCCTGGTCCAATAGTTGTATAAGGCTAGTCGTATTGGGTGGTAAAAACACTACTTGTACATTAGGATGCTCTAAACAAGGATGACCGGGTGCATTGCCAACAATTAACAACACTTTAAAAGAAAGACCCATCTCTGTCATATATTTTTCAACTTCTGGTACGAAGCAATCGTTGAACCATGTTGTAAAACCAGCTGATGTGCGTGGGTGCAAAGCTTTATTTATAAGATATGGTTTTAACATTCTTGCACCAGATGCATTACTACCAAGAAGGAATGTAATTCGATCCCTTGCAGCCTTAAAACCACTTGCAGCTTTCTCAGACTTGGCGATGAACGTTCGGCTGGGCATCTTTTTCCAAAATAACCCAGTTTCATCTGCATTAAATACTTGATCTGGGCAATATCCACCGTCATCAATAATTTTGGCTAGGACTTTGCAATAATTCTTAGCAGCTATTTCATCGGCGGATGCGGCCTCGCCTTGTACCTTCACATTGTGAAGTGCTTGTCGTCGTAAAAATCCAGTTAACCAGCCATTGCTGGCAGAAAATTTCAGGTTTTGAAAGTGGGATGTGGAATCCTTCAGCTGATTTAAATATTGTTTAGCTTTCTCCTTAATTAAATCTCCCTCGATGGGGATTCGTTTTCGAGTTGAGTCGTTAATCCAAAATATGAGGGCCTTTTCCGTTTTCTCTATTAAAATATTTCTAGAATATGATATTCTTTTACCACTTTCATTTGTTGCAGAATTTGTAGATTCATTTATTCTACTTACACGTTTTGTATTGCTCTTATAGTGGATTCACCTAATTTATATTCTTTAGAGTTGTCGATCCTTCACCATCTGCTAGTCTATTTAATAAATTGACTGAAGTTGATAAGCCACAATTTTGGCTTTGCGATCTCAAAACTTGAGTGTAAAAATGCGGTTATAAAAAAACAGAGGAAGACTTTAATACCCTTAGTCTACCCTTAGTACTAATAAATAAAAAAATTCGCGTTTAGTGGTAAGAATATTTTTTATAAGTGCCGTATTGGAAATTGAAATATCGCAAATGTTTCGTTTTGGCTTCTAATCAAATAATTAAAAATTTATTTTTGTCTGCTATCCCTGACAGATTCCGATAAGGTGGTCTCAGCTGTGTAACACACATAGGAAAATAGTTTCCGCTACCTCGCATTATAATAACTCACGGAGGCGCAGAATCGGATGACATTTATAGAAAAACAAAGCAAGATCGACATACTATGGAACAATTGCTAATGGCAAGCTAACAAGTATCGAAAGGCACACAGCTCAGCATACTCTTTGAATATGTGAAGCGAACCATGGCTGATTTAGAATTCTTGCATTCAAAGACTCCTCACTGCGAATTATATTCGCACCCAATACTATAAGTAACCAAGTGCTATGAAAACAAACAGAGGATTCCGGACAGCATCATGAATTAAATCAGACGACCTTTAGCCATATAAATTGGCGAAAGCTTGTTGTACATACATATATGAAGGAAAATTAATTTTCGGTAAATTTAAATTTTTTGATGAAAAATAATAGTAATTTTTATTTTTTATAATTCCATTCAAAAATAACTACTTCTTCCATCTTACCTCAAATTTTTTCGGAAAAAGACGTTTATAATATAATTTTTTTTTTCGAATATCAGACTTTTAATTTCACATAATCTCGGTAATATTGGCTTGTATACTTTCTCAGTTATTTACATACATTAATTAATATTAATTTATAACTTTGAAAATTGAGAAAACATTTTTTTTACTAATGAATAAATCTCTCAAAGTTTGGTTTGATCCAATACCCAGATTAAGTGTCGGTTTTGCCGAATGTTATTATAAGATTATCATATTGATACTTACGCACCTTAATGCCGGAACGTCCTTGCTGTTTTAGTAATACGTTTTCAGGCTTCATATCACAGTGAATAATTTCATTCCTGTATAATGCATCTAAACATTGTAATAGCGAATGTGCAAATTTTCGCACAAGTTGGAGGCTAAAACCTTTAAAACCATTTTTTTTTATCAACTCATATAAATTTATGTTGAGCAGTTCGAAAGTAATACACATATGGTTCCGAAATGTAAAATAATCAAACATATGGATTATATTCATTGTATTATACTTGTCTTGTTTACGTAAATGATGCAAAATGCGAATTTCTTCCTGTGCTTGGCGATGGAAACGTTTTTCATTTCGGACCATTTTTAAAGCGATATGTTCATGTGTCTTATGGTCGTATGCTTTAATTACCTGTCCAAAGCTCCCTTTGCCTATCACTTTAAGAATTTCATAACGATAGGCTACGTGGTCATGTGGTATATGGATATAGGCTCCCTGTTCGTTATCATAGTCAGAATTATTTGGGCCGAAAATGCCCGAACGTTTCTTAGCGTTGGCACCAATAAAATATATATGCGGATACGCTAATATTTCAGCACGTTCATATGGAGTTAATTTATGCATATATAATATCATTACTTGTTGCGGTGACACCACTAATGACTTTGGTTTATCTTGTAAAGCATTCTTTTGCTGCCCTGACATAATGATCTGCTCATGCAGCAGAAATGTTTCTCCAGCTTTCGATATTTCCTCCAATTGACCATCTATTGCAGCAATTTTTGCCAACGCTTCGCTACTTGGGTTATTGCATGTTGTATCTGTTGGTAAACCGACACTGATTTGACTTTTTAATGTCGCAATTGGTGTCGAAGGGGAAGCAGATGATAAACCACCAGATGTAGAAAGCACCCTTCCCAGTGATAATACTGTAAAAAAATTATATGATAATTTTAACTTATTTATCTTTGTAACAAAAGTACATATGTTTATCGAATTCTTTAGTAATATTTAGTCATTAAATAGTTGTTACTAAACAACTAATTTCTAAGCGTTAAAAGCGACTGAAATATTTCTTTGTTACAATAAATTTTGCATATGAATATAATGTACATTACAAGGTGGTATTGTCAACCGTTGACCATCAATTTCGGTATCATATTAACTTTCGCCAAAGACCACATTATTGCTGAGGGGATTAATAGAATAGAAAGGTGTTTTTCTTAGACATGTGGTTTTCTTTATTATAAAGATAAAGGTTTGCCATTATGTTTTAAAAATGATTTCGAGAAAGTGTCCGCCGCTCAAAAAAATTCCAGCCGAAAAGTGCAATTTTTGACCATCTTTTGCAACAATCGGGGCCGTATATCAGCAATAGACTCCAGATAACTCCACAAGAGATGGTCCAACGATGTTAAATCGCATGAACTTGGAGGCCACGCCACAGGTCCACGATGTGCGATAATGCGCTTACCAAAAGTTTTCTTCACTAAATTGAGTGTTTCGTTGGCTGCAAGACATGCATCTGCAGTTTAAATTTTTTTTATATTTTTTTGTGCATATCTCCTACACCGCTAAAGCTATACTAAGAAAATTCACTGGAAACAAATGTTTTTAGCACCCCTATCGACAGTGTGAAAATAGGAGAAATCGGGTGAGAAACCCGCCCTCTCCCCATATAACGGAACTGTTAAAAACTACTAAAAGCGCGATAAATCAAGCTCTAAACGCGCCAGAGACATTAAATTTTATCCCTGTGATGGTATGGGAAATCGCTTTTAAATTAGACAGTGGGTGTGGCACCGCCCACTTTTAGTTGAAAACCTATATCTTGCGATCTGCTTAACCGATTTCAACCAAATTCGTTTCATAACATTCTTATTATATTTCTATGTTATTGGGCGAAATCGGATTACAAACACGCCTACTTCCCATATAACACAATTTTAGATTCTATCTGATTCTTTCACTTTCCACTATAAAAATCAAGCAACAATGATTGTATCGGGGTAAAACTTTTCGTGAATAATGCGTTTAAAGTATGACACCTTGTGACTAAAAAGTCAAACCATAACTGTTCAAGCCAATAGGTATGTGGACCCCTGTGCCTATAGCTGACTTTTTACTGAAAATATTAGTCAATGTGTAAGATATATAATTGAAATTCATATAATAAAATAAATAAATAAAACTCTTGATAACAGGATGTTTTTGTGTCAAAAATGAGTTGAATCGGATCAATACTTCCTCTAATATAAAATTTTGCCAACACCTGAAGTCATTTTCCGGGCTTTGATCCTTGCAAGTTGCGAGAGTAAAAAATGTTCGGTTACACCCGAACTTAGAACTTCCTTACTTGTTTTTGTTTAGTATTGTTTAACATTTCATCATGGAAAGACTTACGCCTGAACAACGCTTAAAATCGTTCAACATTGTTACGAAAATTCAAGTTCTGTAAAGATTGTGTTTCGCGCGCTTCGCACAACTTACGGTCAACATAATCGGCCTGCTGAGCATACTAATCGCAACACCATCACCCATTCTGAAACCCACCATTCATTATTGGATATTATTCGACCGAATAGATCACGTTCAACACGCAGTGACAGAAATATAGTGACCGTAGCTCAGAGTGTACATAAAAACCGTGGAGAGTCGGTGCGGCGACGTTCGCAGCAACTCGGACTAACGTATGGAACGACTTGGCGTATTTTACTTCATGATCTTAAATTGAAAGCATACAAAATACTGCTTGTGCAAGAACTGTAGCCGCTCGAACTTCCTAAGCAACATCGCTTCGCTCTATGGGCTCTTGAAATGTTCTAAGAAGACCCGACGCTTTCGTGCCAATTTCCAACTCACCACATAAATCAATAGATTTCAATTGCGGTCATTCGATTCCGGTCATTCGCCAGTTAACAGTTATGCTCGAACGAGTCATCGAAATTTGGACACAACGGATGGACCATCTGAGATGGTCTAACTAATAAGTTTAATGTGCATATCTCCTATACCACCGAAGCTATAATAACCAAATTTACTGAAAGAAAATGTTTTGGCACCTTTATCTACATCGTGAAAATGGGTGAAATCGGGTGACAAAACTGCCCACTCCCCATATAACGGTACTGCTAAAAACTACTAAAAGCGCGATAAATCAAGCGCTAAACAAGCCAGAACTATTAAATTTTATCTCTCGGATGGTATAAGATGATTTTATAGGAACCACGTTCAAAATTAGATAGTGGGCGTGGCACCGCCACTTTAAGGGGAAAACCCATATCTTGGGATCTGCTTAACCGATTTCAACCAAATTCGGTACATAATATTCTTCTCATATTTCTATATTATAGTACGAAAATGGGCAAAATCGGATTACAACCACGCCTATTTCCCATATAACATCATTTTGAATTTATTCTTATTTTTTCATTTTCCAGTATGCAAATCAAGCAACAAACTGTTCAAGCCTCTAGGTACTAAATATGTGGACCCCAGTGCCTGTAGTTGACTTTTTACTGACTGTTTTGGCACCTTTATCTACATCGTGAAAATGGGTGAAATCGGGTGACAAAACCGCCCACTCCCCATATAACGGTACTGCTAAAAACTACTAAAAGCGCGACAAATCAAGCGCTAAACAAGCCAGATATATTAAAATTTATCTCTCGGATGGTATAAGATGATTTTATAGGAACCACGTTCAAAATTAGATAGTGGGCGTGGCACCGCCACTTTTAGGGGGAAAACCCATATCTTGGGATCTGCTTAACCGATTTCAGCCAAATTCGGTACATAATATTCTTCTCATATTTCTATATTATAGTATGGAAATGGGCGAAATCGGATTACAACCACGCCTATTTCCCACATAACATCATTTTGAATTTAATCTAATTTTTTCACTTTCCAGTATGCAAATCAAGCAACAAACTGTTAAAGCCTCTAGGTACTGAATATGTGGACCCCAGTGCCTGTAGTTGACTTTTTACTGACTGTTTTGGCACCTTTATCTACATCGTGAAAATGGGTGAAATCGGGTGACAAAACCGCCCACTCCCCATATAACGGTATTGCTAAAAACTACTAAACGCGCGATAAATCAAGCGCTAAACAAGCCAGAGCTATTAAATTTTATCTCTCGGATGGTATAAGATGATTTTATAGGAACCACGTTCAAAATTAGATAGTGGGCATGGCACCGCCACTTTTAGGGGAAAACCCATATCTTGGGATCTGCTTAACCGATTTCAACCAAATTCAGTACATAATATTCTTCTCATATTTCTATATTATAGTACGAAAATGGGCAAAATCGGATTACAACCACGCCTATTTCCCATATAACATCATTTTGAATTTATTCTTATTTTTTCATTTTCCAGTATGCAAATCAAGCAACAAACTGTTCAAGCCTCTAGGTACTAAATATGTGGACCCCAGTGCCTGTAGTTGACTTTTTACTGACTGTTTTGGCACCTTTATCTACATCGTGAAAATGGGTGAAATCGGGTGACAAAACCGCCCACTCCCCATATAACGGTACTGCTAAAAACTACTAAAAGCGCGATAAATCAAGCGCTAATCAAGCCAGATATATGAAACTTTATCTCTCGAATGGTATAAGATGATTTTATAGGAACCACGTTCAAAATTAGACAGTGGGCGTGGCACCGCCACTTTTAGGGGTAAACCCATATCTTGGGATCTGCTTAACCGATTTCAACCAAATTCCGTACATAATATTCTTCTCATATTTCTATATTATAGTACGAAAATGGGCGAAATCGGATTACAACAAGGTACTGAATATGTGGAGCCCAGTGCCTGTAGTTGACTTTTTACCGAAAATATCGGTCAACAAGAACAAGGCGGCTAGATCCACAAAGAAATTTAAAACGAGTATAGCATTTGACTTTGCGAGAGTATAAAATGTTCGGTTACATCCGAACTTAGCCCTTCCTTACATTGTTTTCTATAAAATCTCATATGCGGAAAAGGTTCTACGGTTCATTCATGAACAACCACGCCTTAAACACTATGGGTCTGAAACCGGTTTCGAGCCAGCGATTTTTAAGGCAAAGTTTATCTTAAAGAATTAAAATAAATTTATTCGTCAGTTATTAAGATATCCGCATGAAATTTAAAACATATATGCCTTTTGATATTATTGATATAATAACTGTTTTATAATATATAATTTTGCAACTTTCTTTATTTTCACTGTCACCATTTTAACAGTGTATTATAGGAATGTGTGGCTAACCTCATACACCAAATTAAGTTGAAATCGGTCAAGTAGATAGTTACTGAGATATAGGATTTCCCGCATGTGACACAGAAATATTTCATGGAGGTTATGAACAATAGCCGTCCTTCCGGGAAATGTTTACAGCCGTTTACATAAAACATTCTTATCAAAAGCGCAAAAATTCTATCACCTCCGATACAAAAATAAAGGTGAAGGTAAAACAGTTCGCACACTTTTTTTTTTGTTAAAATACTTTTATTTATTGAATATGCTTGTTCAAAGCCTAAATATAAGCAATAATTTTAAACTTATTTGAAATTAAACCAACTCGAGATTCTAGTTGATTATTCGTTGCTCTTTCGAAGGCTGGTAGATTTTTTTTTTTGTAAACGGGTTTGATTACTGGACCGTAGCAAGGCATTAGTAAATGAGTTTGGATAACTACCTAATTTAGGTTCATGGTTCTTTCTGCTCTCCTTTACTTCTTTCTTTACCATAGGAATACCCAGATCTGTGTGAATATTTTTCAATTCGAATTTACCATGGCGAGCCCGTTATAGCTCTAAGAATTTTTGACTGGAACCTCGGTATTATATCAATGTTAATTGCACAGGTGGCATCCCACAGTAACATCCAAAATTTCTTTATTACCGCATTGTATAACATAACTTTGTTGTCAAGGTTACGTTTAGAATTTTTATTTAAAAGTCAGTCTAAATTTGGAGCTCTTATTTTCACGCTAGTTAATTTGCTGGATACTTAAGTATATGATTTCTCCAAGTGAACCTTCTGTCTAAATAAATGCCAAGATAAGTCATTTACATTTATTCGCCAGTTGGCTAGCCATTCTCCGACCAGAGCTAAATGCTCCTACAAGGTGCGTTCCAAAATAAACAGTACAAAAGTAACAAAGTAAACTCTAGTGGCGCCATCTATATGTCGACTAGTGCGTTAAAATCTGCTATCCTTTATCGACTTCCAGTAAAAACTTCATGACATTTTACCTATTGGAAGTGAAGTTATTGCATTTTAAGTGTCAGAATTATTTTGTCATCGGTGCGAAAATGAGCTTCGAACAAAAAGCCAACATTAAATTTTGTTTTAAAATTGGTAAAAACTTTTACCGAAACGTTTCAATTGATTAAACAAGTTTATGGCGATGATTGCCTATCCCGTAGCAGAGTGCACGAGAGGTTTCAACGTTTTCAAAGTGGTCGTGAGGACATAAATGAGAAATGAGCCGAAACCAAAAAAATTGCGCCTGGAGAAGTCAAAAGTGAAGACAATGCTGATTTGTTTTTACAAGGTACAATTCAAAAGTTCCAGGCCTTTTTAAACAACGCGGCTTCTAGTGGCGCCATCTGTCTGAAATTGTTATCCCACAATTGTGTATTCTTCAGTGTTGTCGTATAAAATTTATATAACAGCTGAGATATCGCGCTACATGTGACATTACATTTGTAGTGTCGGTCGGAAAATGAGCATCGAACAAAGAGCCAACATTAAGTTTTGTTTTAAACTTGGTAAACCTTTTACCAAAACTCATCAATTGATGAAACAAGTTTATGGCGATGATTGCCTATCCCGTAGCAGAGTGCACGAGTGGTTTCAACCTTTTCAAAGTGGTCGTGAGGACATAAATGAGAAATGAGCAGAAACGCAAAAAAATCACGCCTGGTGAAGTCAAAAGTGAAGACAATGCTGATTTGTTTTTATGATTCCAAGGGTATTGTCCACAAAGAATTTGTTCCACCCGGCCAAAACGTTAATGCGGTATTCTACCTTGGAGTTTTTATTCGACGTGTTCGGCCCGAATATCGCGAAGATGGAAGTTGGCGTTTGTTGCACAATAATGCGCCGTCTCATCGATCGACGCTTGTGGCCGATTATTTGAACAAAAATCACATTTTAACAATACGGGGAGTATTCACCTGATATGGCACCGTGCGACTTCTACCTTTTCGGAAAAATGCATTTGCCGATGAAAGGAAAGCGTTATGCAGACGTGGAGGCCATTCAAAAGGCTTGCACCGGCATACTGGCGGCCATACCATACAACGAGCTAAAACACTCGTTCGACATGCTTTTGGACCATGCAAAAAGCTGTATTAAAGCAGAAGGAGACTATTTTGAATAAAATAATTGATTTTGCCAATAAAACCATTTGTTCTGTCTTTTTTTTAAAGTCCTGTTTACTGTGGAACGCACCTTGTATAGTACCCTTGACGCTCTGATAAGACATTTATTACGGCACACTAGGGCTGTGTCATCCGTAAAATTGGATGTTAATATATTATTACCAGTTGTAGTGTCTACTATGTATAAGATATATGGAGGGAGTTGGACCTGGCACACTCCCCTGCTTTAACAGTAAATTTCCTATTTTTGAAATAAGACTCCAATTTTTTTATACAATTCGAAAGGGTATACTACAAGTATTTTAATTTCCTAGATGAGACCTTCATGTCACACCTTATTGAATGCCTGAGCTACATCTAGGAATATTGCTGAATAATACTCTCTGTACTCGTATCGTATGCCTGCCTAATTTCGTTGGCAGCTTAAAGTCGTTTCTTGAACAATTGGGCTGAAATACTTTTTCTAGGTGGTTTGCAAAGAAAATTGCCTATTCCACTTCAATTCGAGCCCAATTAAAAAATTTTGCAACATTTGGTTTTGCGCTTTGAATAAATCTTGAATCATACTTTACATTGTGGCAAAGTAACGATGCTAATGAACTTGAGTAAGTTCAAAAGAAACAAGTCAGGAATGTATTACACCACAATCTACTGTTTCTAATTTTTTGTCGGTTTTATCGACACAAAATGTTGCGACAGACAGCGAGACCCTATTCTGGTAAATAATAGCTAGTACCAACCCCAACTTAAATAGAAGCTTTTTCAAAAATCAATCGTTCACATCTGAACAGTATAAACAAAAGTTATGCGAACTATGTACAGGAGGGCATAAGCCCAAAACTTGCGAGAGATTCAATAACTTAAATATTACCTATCGAACAACTTTTCGATCCCCAGGATGGCTTTCACCAATTATGATACAGGCGACAAAATTCAAGAATTATGGCTAGATGGACGATTGGTACGAACAAATGAAGGCACTTCATTTAGAAAAATGGTGCCAGTTCGCAAACAATCTGAACGACATTTCGCAGATACAAATCCCACGATGGGTAAACTATTCCCAAGAATACAAAGTGAACTACACGGCTTTCGCGACACCTCTGAATAGGCATATTGCGCCCCTATCTATGTGCGCACACAAAGCGATACCGCGACTACATGCCCCTTACTAATTGCAAAAGCAAAAGCGGCTCCTCTAAAAACAATAAGTCTTACACGACTTGGGCTATTTGGCGTGTTTTTACTCGTCAAATTAGTATCCATGGTGCAAACGCATTTACACAACATATAAATTTTTTCTATGGATTGATTCCGACATTGTTCTAGGATAAGAAAAACGACCATATGCGTGGAAGACATATATTTCCAATAGAACGTTTCAAATAGTTGACCTAGTAGGATGAGCCACTTGACGACACGTACCCAACGCTGAAAATTCCCTCTGGCGGAATGGCCTCCGATGGTTAACATAATCTCCCGATTCTTGGCCACTTTTCACTTTTTATACAAAATTGGATGATACATCGTTCCCCTGAGCTCTCCGAGTAGTTGCCTACATGATCAATTTTCTAGAGCACTTCAAAACCATAGCCAAGGGATCACAAGACTCCTTTCAAAAAGCAAAGGTAAAAAATTTGGTAAATGCTTAGATTTAGTATACGTTAATACCTCTTCAAAGTGTTCCGTTATTCAGAGTAATCCTCTTGTTCTACCAGAGGACTCATATCATCCTGCTTTGGAAATATCTGTCGAAATCTCAGGCAATGTACGGGATAATAATCATCAAACTTCGTGCTTCTGTACTCGGTTTAACTTTGCAAAAGCTAATTTTAAAAAGTTAAATACAGAACTTTCACAATAACATGGCCTAATTATAATGGTGACATTGAATTGGGTGTCTCTCATTTTAATAACATTATTACGAAATTATTTGAAAAGTATGTTCCAATAGTAATTGTTAATAAAAGTAAAAGTATAAGTCCGTGGTTTTCGAAAGAGTTATATAAATTGAAAAACAGAAAAACTCGAGATTTTAAACATTTTACAAAAACTGGTACACTTGTCGACTATTCTAAATATTCTCTATTGCGTCGACAATATTTTGACCTAAACAAAAAATGTTATAATAATTACTTAAATAAAGTAAAAAAGAATATTGTAAGTAATCCAAAATCGTTTTATGATTTCGTCAACTCAAAACGCAGGATTTCCAAATTTCCGTTCGCGATGAAATACAAATCTATCATTTGAAGTGACAATGATATCCAATATGTTTGCAGAATTTTTCAAGTCAAACTACTGTAATTATTTTCCAAAACTTTTTCTTATCAGCACGTGCTGTGTTCGAATACTTTAATTAATGTTCCAACTATTTCTGAAGAAGACGTCCTACTTTATTTAAATAAGTTAAAACCATCTTTTAGTTATGGCCCGGACATGATACCCTCATGTTTCCTAAAAAATAGTGCCAAATATATTTACTTGCCTTTGACAAGGATATTTAATTCCTCTCTTAAACACGGTATATTTCCTTCAATATGGAAACAGTCATTTATAATTCCTTTGCATAAAAGTGGATTTAGATCCAACATTGAAAACTATAGAGGTATCGCAAAACTATCAGTTATACCTAAACTTTTTGAAGCTATCATAACTGACCATATAACCTTTTCGATATCTCCGTTAATTTCCTCATCTCAGCATGGATTTTGTAAAGGGAATTCGACTATAACAAACTTACTTGAATTTGTAAACCATGTATCATTGGGTTTTAGGGAACATAAGCATACGGATGTTATATACACAGACTTTAGCAAAGCTTTCGATAAAGTAAATCTCTCGATTCTCATACATAAACTTGATCTGCTGGGCTTTCAGCCAAGATTCCTTCAATGGGTATCTTCCTATCTTTATAATAGAACACAACGAGTGATATTTGAGGATACACTTTCAGATACAATTAATATTTCTTCAGATGTTCCGCAAGGTAGTCATCTTGGCCCGATTCTGCTCTTGTTGTTTATTAACGATATCTCTTCAGTAATAGAATTCTCAAAAATTTTATTATACGCTGACGACGTAAAGCTTTTTAAATCATACACTTCAACTGAGGAAAGGTGTCTGTTGCAAACAGACTTAAACAATTTGGTTGCATGGTGTGATAGAAATGATTTTCCATTGAACCTCAATAAATGTAAGACGATGTGCTTTTCCCGTAGATCTGTGCACCCCTCTTCTTATGTAATAAAACACCATATTCTAGAGCAAGTTTTTAACTATGTTGATTTGGGAGTTAATATGGACCCTAAGGTTAATTTTAGTCTTCATGTTGATACCATGGTCTTGAAAACAAAAGCTGTCCTCAGTTTTGTTAAACGTTGGTCTAAAGAATTTAGAGATCCGTATATTACTAAAACACTTTATACAACTTTGGTTAGACCTATATTGGAATATAGCTCTGTTGTATAGAACCCTAGCTGCCAAATCCATTCTGACAGGTTAGAGTATGTTCAAAAACAATTTTTACTTTTCGCCTTAGCGCATTTCCGATGCGATTCTAGGGTAAGTCTACCTCCATACACTAGTCGTTTAAAACTTATTAATCTACCTACACTTTCTAGTCGTAGGAAAATGCTTGGCATAATATTCTTAGTGAAACTTTTGAATGGAACTGTTTGCAGTTCTTTTCTCCTGTCTGAAATTAAATTTAATATCCCGGTAATAGGCAGTTCAGACCTTTACTACTAAAATCCTGTAGATCAAATTTTGAACTAAACGAGCCATTCCGCCGTATATGTCATGATTTTAATTCTCATTCCAGCACATTTGACTTATCTGACTCACTTTTCAAAATTAAAAAGTCTTTATTATTTTCTCTTAATAATTGAAACTGTAACAATTTATTATATTTTAACTTTAAATCTTGGCTTTTGAAATTTTTGTTTCTGTAGCTGAGCAGTTTTTGATCTCAAGACTTAAAAAACTCTCTTGCCTTTTCTGACTCGGCTAATTCCGCACGTATGCGGATTGCGCCCCTCGCGTCGTTTGGGCGGGAGGAGGGTAATCGTTGGGTTATTGTTATTATAAATTCACAAAAAGTTTGGTAGGCAAACAAAAACTTAGCGAAGTGCTTCTCTTTTTATTTGACTTCTACAAATTTTCCGAAAAATTTTAAGTCTCATGGCACAAATTGCTGATAAGAGCCAAAGTCCCATAAGGTGCAAAAGTTTCCAACTTCTACGCGTCACAACTAAACGTTGCAACAACAACTCAACATGCGACACGTGCAATTTCCAACCTCATCTCCCCTCGCCATGTAATCGCACCTTGTGTGCAAATTGTTCAAGGGATCATCTTTCCTCTTCACGCTCTTCTCCGAAGTACCAACAGTCCCAAAATATTTTAGAAATAAAAATAAAATAAAAATTTCAATACGAAAAGCACTTAGGTTATACAAAGAACAATTACCCCCCACGACCACAAACTTTTCTTTCGTTAGAAACTCTGTTACAAAAAAAAATACAAACAAAAAAATATCAAACGTGATTCCCACCGCTCATCATCTCCTCCCCCGACCAATCCTCACAGACATTCTATTAAAATCTCCAACAACTGATCTTCTTCTACAACAAAAGAAAACTTCAAAAGAGAGCAATAACAGCTATGTAATTAACACCCACCTTTTATATATATATATAATATAATATGTATATATATTATATTATTAGCAATCTGTAGACAATCAACAAATTTTATAAATACGAGAATCATAACAGGATTGATTGTGCTTTATTGAGATCAATATATATTTCAATAATATAATTTACTTAAAATATTCTTAAAACTACTTAAAATCTTTTTAGAAAGTCCAAAATGTGAGTTCTTTTTAGGCGTCTAACATCCATACTGTTTTCTATTAAATTTATTACCAGTAAGTTTTCATGATTAGAAAGTCTATCTAGGTATCTTCGACAGGCTTTGCTGAGTTCGTATTTCACAAAAGGTATGTTTACGTCTTTGTGGATTTTGAAGCTATATACCAAGGAGGACTTACAATGCTTCTGTATATCTTTGGATACCCCATAACTGCATTGCATACGTCCATACTGGTTTAATTATTGGCTTGTAGAGGCGTACTTAATTTTCAAGACTAAGTCGTGATCGCGGGCCTTAAAGCTTCTTTTTTTATGTGTGTCATCCAAGTGAGTCTTCTGTCCAAATAAAGACCTAGGTATTTGACAGTTTTCCTATCAGGTACTGTAGCCATTTCTCCGACAGTATTATATTGTTCTTGTAAATGATGTGTGAAGTGTCATTATGGTTAAAATTTGTGACAATAGATACCGTATCACCAGTACAAGTTACTACTTCTAAATCATTGATGATCGGCAGATCAGCTGTAAATATTGTATATAACACGGGACCCAAGACGATCCCCTGCGCAACTTTAGCGTCAGGCTAATACAACTCGGAAAATGTACCTTTTTCTTGGACATAGAATTTACGGTCACTTAAAAATTACTTCACAATGACGCTCCCAAACTAAACAGCCAAACTTTAACTGATCTATATGATAGTGATCGTTTACCCATTATACAATGTGAAATCACCTATCAACCCCATTATCCAACAAAGGTTCGGCGAAGCCCAAATTTCTGTTAGACAAGGAGGATTGGTCAAAATTTCAACAATTCTGCAAAAATTATTCAGCTGCACATCCCCCTATTGATAATATAAATAAAGAAACAGCTACGATTATCAAAATAATTAAAACCTCTGCTCACTTTTCTATCCCTCAAACGGGTAAATAAACCCTCAAAAGTCATGTGCCTTTTTGGTTCACCGAACTTTCAAAACTCAGAGAAAAAATAATCTGTATGGATATGGTATATAAAAGAACTCGCTCTATTTACAATTTGATAAAATATAAAAAATCCAATGCAGTGTTTAGAAAAAAATATTAAAGAAGCTAAGAGGGCTGCCCTACAAGAACTTACCGAAGCTATCACTCCGTTAACAAATCCTAAGAAACTATGGGCTGACATAAAAATGCTCACTCCTATTCGCAAGTTAACCTTAAATGTATCAATAGCCTTAATGGCCCAATTTTCGACTCAAAAAGCGTAGCTAATCATTTCGCCTCTGTATGATCCGACTACTTGAGCGACTCAAATTTCCACTCCTCGTTTGTATCAAACAATAAGTAAGGAAGCGCTAAGTTCGGATGAGATTTCTTTATATATTTTAATAATTAGAAGTAGGAACCATTGCCTCAGTTATTTGCATTCACAGTGAAATTAATTAGAGTAATTTGTAAACTAAATTTACTCAAATTATGAGAAATCGTTCTTGTGTTTTTTAGATACGCTTATAATTAATTTTATATAGAATGCATTACAACTGTATTGAGGAGTATGAAAAGAAATCGTTTTTGTACAATGAATAACATTTTTTATTTATTATATCGATATTATTAAACATCTTTAGCTTAAAAATAATAAATATTAACAATTTTAAAAATTATATTATTAAATAATATTAATTTGTATATAATATTTAATATTAAACATAATATTTTATAAAGATTCTTATACATATATCCAAATTATATTTCTTTTCTCCTTATACTATTTAATTTCGATCATATATTTATACAATAATGTCATATATAATAACAAATTATACATATAATTTAAATTTTCTTAATTAGATTATTTACATATTTTTCTTAAATTTGTCTTAAAAACTACTGTCAAAATTTCTATACCATTCTAATTCGCTTATATTTGGAAAAAAAAAATGAAGAACAATTGCACTAAGTCTGAAAACTTTAGTTTGAAATAGAAAGACAAATACGGTCATGATAACTGTGTACTGTCTCAAAAGTCATTGCGGTAAGATGGGTTGATGTTCCATGTTTAAAAATGCCCAATCAATTTGTGTACCCGCAGGTGTCGTTGAATATTCTACAGTAAGCAGGGAACTAAAGTTTTTTTCTTTGAGCAGATTTCCTATTGTAGTCCCTGTTGACATTAAACAAATGTTAAAATCTCCAACAATTAGCACATTTTGATTGCATAACTCAGAAGTAGGGACTTCCTGAAGTTCTACAATTAAATGTCTGACAGAGAAAGCTAAATTTCTATATAGAACCAGAATATTAATAATGAAACATTTAAACAAAACCCGCTTCTAAAGATTTGCGGCCTGAATA
Source organism: Bactrocera oleae (assembly GCF_042242935.1). Lineage (NCBI taxonomy): Eukaryota > Metazoa > Arthropoda > Insecta > Diptera > Tephritidae > Bactrocera > Bactrocera oleae. The sequence continues at coordinate 20,572,730 of NC_091541.1, read as the reverse complement.
AATTTTCTTTACAGCCTTTCATTCTATAGAGCTAGCAATACTAAGCTTTACATATATTATGTCAACTGTTGCATCATGTCATACTATACGGCGCTGAAAACGTGTTTATTCGCGATAAAAGTTTGTCTTTCACAGTTTTTCGATTGATTGACTCAGTACGTTGTGAGCGCTCGTCAAAGATGGACATAAGCAAAGAGAAAATTCGCTATATTTTACAATTTTTCTTCGATCAAGGCGAAAAAGCAGCTAAAGCGGCTGAAAAAATTAATTTAGTTTATGGGCCCGTTACTGTAAACGAACGTGTAGCACAAAAGTGGTTTGCTAGGTTCGGTTCCGGTAATTTCGATGTCAAAGATGCCCCACGCGTCGGGAGGCCTGTCGTCGAAAATTGCGTTAAAATCATGGAAATAGTGGAAACAGACCGCCACGTGAGCACTTATTTAATTGCTGAGGAGCTAAAGATAAGCCAGAAACCCGTTTGGAACCATTTGCATAACATTGGATTCAAAAAGAAGCTTGATGTTTGGGTGCCACACGAACTAATGCAAAAAAACGTGATGGACCGAATTTCCATCTGCGAATCGCTGCTGAATCGCAACAAATTCGACCCGTTTCGGAAGCGGATTGTGACTGGCGATGAAAAATGGATCACTTACGACAACATCGAGCGCAAACGGTCGTGGTCAAAGCTCGGGGAAGCGACCCAGACGGTGGCCAAGATCGGATTGACGGCCAGGAAGGTTTTTCTATGTGTTTGGTGGGATTGGCGAGGAATCTTCTTCGAGCTGCTCCCCCATGGCCAAACGCTCAATTCGAAGATGCCATCTTTAATCAACAGAGGCCGAACTGTGTTTCATCAGGACAACGCCAGGCCACGCACGTCTTTGGTGACCCGCCAGAAGCTCCCAGAGCTCGGATGGGAGGTCCTAATGCACCCACCTTATAGTCCGGAGCTGGCACCAAGTGATTACCATCTTTCCTGTCCATGGCGAACGCGCTTAATGGTGAGCAATTGGCCTCAAGAGAGGCCTGTGAAAATTGGCTCTCCGAGCTTGTTTAGCCTTGTACGTGAGGGATAATAACACAGCGATAATGAAGTTGGCATCTCGTTGGCAACAAATTTACAAACAATAAAAAACCGAACGAAATTTTTACTTGACCTAATATTTTAATAATATTTCTAGTCACTGGCTTGACAATTGGAGAATAATCCTTAATGAATTCCCTATACTATCCAGTCAAACCAAAAATTCTTTTATATATTTTATTTAAGAGTTTTGGAAATGGGAAAGCTTTTGACACATTCTATTTTTTTGGGGTTTGACTTTATTCATGCTGGTGTCACTATGTGACTAAAGAATGCTATTTCTCTTTCAATAAACTCAGATTCGTCTAGTTGAACCTTGAGATCTGCTTCTTTTAAGGGACGGAATATTAAATTAATGAAGTTGATATGTTCTTGCAATGAAGTGGAGAAAATTATAAAATTATAGTATAGAAATTATTTTTTTTATATAGTCCTTTAAGATATTGTTCATAAGCCTTTCAATCCAAACGGCATTCGCAAGAATTCTCGATGCCCTAGTTCAACACTGAAGGCAGTTTTATGAATTTCGGATCTTTCGATTTCCCTTCGCAATATCGAGGATGGTAAAATTTTGGCATCTTCTTAATTTGTCCAAAATTGTATCAATGTTTGGAATCGCGTACTTGTCGTCGATTATTACTTCTTTAAGCTTGCGATAGTCAACGACAATTTAATTTTCCTACTGGCATCGGCCTTTTTAGCAACGATTTATTTGGGTGCAGAGTATGGAGAATAACAATGGCTTATTATTTTATTTTCAAGTATCTCTTACATTTGTTCTGAATTTCGTTGTTATGAACGTAAGGCTATCTAAATATATGATTAAATAAAAATTGGGATATCATTTACTGTTCTTGTTTTATGTTTTATGAAAAAATGTCATGGTACTTTTTTATTATCCCCATTAATTGAACATTTTCCTCTGAATTAAGGTGTTGTATTCAAATTTGTTTATTTAAAGGTTTATATTTATCTTTCGCAATTATATTAAAGTTTTCACTATCCATCTTTTGTGTGCTTTTGTGAATTGGCTCTAAGGCTTTTTCATTTTACTTGACCTAATATTATAATCATTTTACTTGACCTAATATTATAATGCCCCGTTAATTTCTGATGCTTGTTTTTGTGCTATCTATCCTCAGCTCGTTAATTGGAGTAAATCCTGGTATATCAAAACTTTCGCAAGGATAACTCCAAGTTTCTACAAAATATAAAATATCTGAAGATAGCATCAAAGAGCCGTTTTGTAAACCATTAATGTGAGCGTGAAGACTCTGAACATTATGGAATAAAACTTGATGTCCTGATGTTAGGGAAATCATAAAATTGAAACTTGTTGTCAAAGCTTTATTTGTGTTCAATTCCCTCAGTTCCCTAAATACGGGATCCGATTCAGAAAATTTGTTAGGAGAAATAAAATTTCCTATGATGAATAGATCTTCTGCAGAAGTAGCTCGACTACAAGCGGCATATATTGAAGCTCTAGGCATTCTGGGTCGAGTATGAACTACAACTTTATTATATGTGTCCCTGACTTATATGAATAGTTATTCCCTCAGCCGGAATAACTGGAAACTGATTTCTTTTAATTGAAAATTGTTAATTTCTTTTATATTGGAAAAATTTCAGAACTTTTTAAATTAGTGTCCAAGAATTTTTTAGAGGATGAAGAAATTGTTGGCAAAAAACAGTGGAAATCAATTTGCATAGGTTGTCCAGCTGCCCCATTAACCAAGCCATCACAGATGTTTATATTCACTGTAATCATATATTTAGCAAAGGTTTTTAGTGTCAATTATAGGGCAGTCCCTGTGTTTCAGAAGTTTTTAAAAGTTTGACTCTTTCCAAAATATTCTCATTTTCACTTAAACCAATTCCTTAAACTGAGTCTTTTGCAGTTGAAAGGATAGCTTCAGTTGGGATTCCACTGAAGTTAAGGGCATTGAAATTATATGTCTCTTCATTTGACCAAAATAAAAGTATGGCATCATCGGGAACTTACTCGAAATTAACTACTCGAGTATCAATGAGTGATATGTCCTTATTTGTCATAGTACTAGATGCCATATGGTTTAATGGCAATTGCAAGGGTCTGATCCTCACGTTGTCTCATTATTTCTGTTAATTCAAAGTATTTAAATAACTCCCACAAAGGAGACCCAACTAAAGTGCTGTATGCATCATTGAGATAAGGAGAGAATATCCACCTATCTCCAACAGGTGAGAGTTGCTTCAAATCACCAAACACTATGATCGGTGTACCACCAAAGGGGCTGTTTTGAAAATTTGTTTTAATCTCGCATCAACAGAGCTAAACATATGTGCACCTACCATCGATATTTCATCAATTAAGATTAATTTTAAATCGATAAGTCTGGAATACAATGAATTCACTGTGTCATCGCTAAGTGGCCTCAACTCTCTATTCAACCGATTAACAGGTAAAGAGAATATTGAATGAAGGGTCATTCCACCTATTCCGAATGCTGCTTTACCCGTAGGTGCGCAAAGAAGAACTTTTAAGGATTGGAGCCAGGTGTAGAATTGTAACAATGATTAAGTGCTTGATATATTGCCGATATCAAACGACTTTTTCCCACACCTGCACCGCCGCCAATGAACTCATAAAATGGGCGATTTGTTTTTAGCTGGTGCGTCAAATGTGTCAAATAGGTTCTTTGCTTAGTATTTAGACTTTGAACTAAAGAAATAATTCCTAAACTGGAATTAAAGGGGGTAGTTTAATAAGTCTAATATTGCAATCAGATTCAGTGCCATTATCTGTTGAATCTTCACCATGCAGCAAATTTATATTTGGGTATATTTCTGAAAGTGCCAAAACTCTGAACTCATTTTCCACGATAGGTAGTTCATTTTGAGCATCTTTCTCTAAATTTTTTTCATTATAAAGACTTTCTAGAACATTTTTAAGTTCATTTTGCTCAAAAACATCATATTTTCTTTGATTTTCCTCAATTAAAATACGATGTGTTATGCAAGTCTGCTCATTATCGTTTTCAATGAGATCAGATCTTGTTCATTCCGCCATGGATAGTAAGGCATTACCATTTCGCAGAAATACTCAAATCTGGGTTAAACCTTCTATACCGAATTATACAAGGTTTGGTACGTTTTTAACAAAACCGCAACCGTCTTTAAGAGGCATGACAACCCTGGGCTTTGGTAAATTATCGTCTTCCATCTCTTCTTCTTCATTATCACTGTCTTGTGCTCTTCTACTAGATTTAAAATATTTATACTTAGATGCAAAATCAGCTAAACAAAGAGTTTCAAACTGATCGGATCTTTGAACATAACGATCTAAAATACCGGCTACGAATATTTCAGTCGAACTTGAAGGAATACCATTCGAACGATAGCGATTGCCTTTTTCTTCTCAGCTTCCCAGTGCGCTGGAGAGGATCTAACGCCTTTCCAAATCTTGTAACCATCATCGTGTTGAATCAAGTTTTGAACAAACTTTTCATTGAGTAGATTTTGAACCGTAACTCGGTTGCGACCTGAAAACTTTCTAAGGCACATGGATGTTCTAATTTTGTAATCATAGAACAACTTTGAAATGGTACAGGCTCTTCTGTCAAAACGGCGAATTTCAGAACGTATTATCTTCTTACATGTTTCAGAGCATGTACGTTTCTGCCCAACGTATATTGTTCCAAATGACAACTCTTCTGAATTATTATCTTGAATAATGTCAATTGGTCTTTGGCCTTCTTTTGGCGCTATAATCAAACGGTTAAAGTCTAAGTTTTCTACAGGAATATTGTCCAAAAGATTTTCTTGACCGCCTGGATTTAGCTCTGAAGGTAAAAGACCCGTGGAAATATATCATGAGAAGTTTGTTCCGCATAAAAAGATTGAAGCGATCGGAAATCCTCTGCAGATGCAACAAACGGAACTTCTTCTTGATTATTAAATTCTGAAATCCAGTTTTCATTAATATGTATTGTATATTGTGCTCACGATACAGAGGGTTATTCCAAACGCCATCTTAAGTGAATTTATATTACATGAGCCTCATCAAAGGACCTGACCTTGGTAGAGATGTCACAATATTGTATACAGAAATTGGTATATTAACAACAGCAACTTTGAGCAAACTCTTATCTTGATATCCTAACGGACGGATTGTCATAACAAACAATCTAGGCATTATTATGAGACGTTCCTCAAATGGGGTTTTAAATCTTTCAAACAATCCGGTATATTAGGAAAGTCAAAGTTTTTAACAATCGGATTTTAGCAAGTAGCACAAAAATTGTAATTTCCATCTTCCGAAGGAAATTTTTGCTTTAAAAAGAAGGCGGATCCAGCATTCGGGTGATCTTGCTCAATAATTTAGAAATTTATTTTGCAAACTTGGTGTGAAAACTATAATCGGCCGCAGCAAATACATATTTCAGTAGGGCCCTTATTTATATTTAGGAAATAAATGTTTTGATTGAAATTGCCACTATTATTAGTTTCTATAACATTATTTTCTCTCGTTAATCGCCCTAAATTACCTCGGGATTTTCTGGACGAGATCTATGACCTCGAGTATTTCTTATTTGCTCTTTAAAGCGAATTTTGGGATCTTGCTGCCTTGTTCTATGTTGAAGAGTTTTTACAACTTGCTCAACATATCGTACCTCGGGATTTTCTCGACGAGATCTATGACCTCGAGTATTTCTTATTTGCTCTACAGAGCGAATTTGTGGATCTCGCCGCCTTGTTCTATGTTGAACAGTATTTACAACTTGCTCAACAGATCGAACCTTGGGGTTTTCGCGCCAAAATCTATGTCCCCGAGTATTTAAACGTCTTGCCTTATGTTGAACAGTATTTAAATTTTGTTCAAAAGACCGTACCTCGAGATTTTTCCGCCTGGTGACTTACAGTATCTTTTGACTGCTTTCTATCTCTATATAAAGAGTTCGCACGAAGAACTCTCATACGTCTTCTATTCTGGAGACGACTTAGTAATACAGATTATTTACTTAATCTATGCATAATTAATAAATAATAAATGGCTTAATATACAAAATACTTATATATAATACTTATATGATTCCGTCCGTCTGGGTGTGAAAAGTTGGATAATAGGTGCTTCTCTCTTTCACTGAAATTGAGTCCTCCTCTCCTGTTCGATAAGTATATGTGTTTGCTCGCAACTGTATATAACAATAGTTACTATTGTACACTATATAACTAATACACCGAAATCAGTTTGAAGAAAGCAGTTTGCCGGTCAAGAAATCTAGTGTAACTGAAACTACAAACACAGTGTACTGATATTTATTATACTCTTGCAACATGTTGCTACTTAGATATTCACTAACATAATAATACAATACATAATATTTAGTTATATTTAGATAATATTTTAGAAATTAGTAGTTTATTTCATTGTATTGAAATTAAGTGCTCGGAAAACCCCTCCGTAAATTGCTTTTGTCGAACGATTTTTAAAACATTGAGATCTATGGTACCTATTTTAAAAGGTCTGCCCATGAAGGTTAAATTAACAATAACTTACATATAATTAAGTATGGTATACACATATGTTGAGCAGGTATGCATATTTTCTTCTTTCTGTCTTAATATCTAAACCTTTTATAAGCTGCCAACGGCGCTGGATAAAAATGTAATTTTCTTGAGTTTACAGTTCACCTCATGACCTTCATATTAAAATGTGTCGCAAAACTGAAATAATAGACAGTAGCATTTAAACCGATGGTGTCTCAGTTTATCTTTTACTACATAAAAAGGGTCTTTAATCCTTTTATATTACACTACTAATATTTATTTCATGCGAGTTTTTCTAGAAAGATATTTTTGCTCTGTACAAAGTCCAGCACTCTAAGAAACTTTTTTACATATCTGTATGGTATATTTTGTTATAAATTCAACATGATGGCTGAGAAAATATACCTATCCACTGATTATCACCAAATATTAGAAGAAATATATGTATACAGAAATCTATATCTATCACAATTAGTTTTAGGTGTTTGCATCACCGTTTGGTGAATAAAACTATACTCTGTTGCAACATGTTGCGAAAGTATAAAAATGTTGCGAAAGAATTCAACATTCATTATTCTACAATATTATTATTTGGTATCTTATTAACTTATGTTATTGATCATAGATTTACTTAGTGTCAATACTATTTCTTTCTGCGCAATGTTAACTTTAATAAAAAGAAGTAATTTAACTCAAACATGATATATGTGATATAAACTGTTACGGTTATAAGGTTTAAACAAAGGTCTAGACCAATTTCATTCGTATGCAGCGATACGAACATTATTTTTAAGAAAACTGTCCATTCAATTTCATTAAATTATCAAATTAACGAAAACAATTATACCATAAGTAGTATATGTGAGCTGGTGAAATTTGTGGACCGATTACACACATTAAACCATCGTATATCTAATATTTTACGTTTATATAATATAAAGCCAAACGGAAGCGTGAATTTTTTACATAAAATATGTTGGAGCTAGGGTCAATATATACCCGATAATGGGTATTAGGGCGGAACTGAGAATTTTTTACACTTGCAATTCGCAAGAATCAAAGGCCAGGAAATTCCTTCAAACCTTATATTAAAAAAATGTTGAGAAAGAAATAAACATCCATTTTAAAATGAAATCGTGATTAAATTACAATCAAATTTGGTATCTTCTTGGCTTATATTAAGCCATAAACTTAGTCTCAGTTTTATTGTTTGAAGTGAGATATACATAAGTATGAATGTGATATTAACTCTAACAAGTGGGTAAATTTTATATTATAAGCTTATGTGGCAAACGTCAATCAGACAATCATAATTCATTATATGAAGGTGTGAGGTTTAGACCAAGGTATATACTAATTTCATTCTAATTCAGCGTCAAACCACATAATTTTTAAGAAATCTTGTCCACTTAATTTCATTAAAATATCACATTTTGATCAACCGGAACGGGTTAAAGTCAGGTGAATAGACGGGAATCATATATATATATATTGGGGCTAGAGAAAGATATTAATTTTGACATTGCTCAGCTTTACTCGAAAACGTATTTTGAAGCAAATTTATATTAAAAAAAAAAATATTAATACTCTCTGACCGACATATTCGGCATAAAACTGGTTAGAATAACGAAAAGCATTATAAGTAGTATATAGAAGTTATACTGCTAACAAGCCACAAACTCATAACACCATCACCAATCGAATGAAGTAAAGTCAGACGAATGTTAGAAAATCCTGATATTAGTTACATGGGGGATAGGTAAAATTTTCACCCGATTTGATCCAATTTAGGCACAAAGATACCTTGTTATGAGTAAAACACGGTCTCTCATGTCCATTGAGATAACTCACATATTGACCGATATATGCGGTATAAAGTCACGCGGAAGTTCAAAAATCTTTATATTAGGTATATGAGGGCTATAAGAACTATTGATCCGATTCAACCCATTTTTGACACAAAATCATACTATTATTGAGAGTTTCATTTATTTATTTTATTATATGAATTTCATTTATATATCTCACACATTCACCGATATTTTCAGTAAAAAGTCAACTATAGGTACTGGGGTCCACATATTCAGTACCTAGGGGCCTGAACAGTTTTGGTTCGATTTAGTCAATTTTTGGTCATAAGATGGCGTACTTTTAACTCCGATACAATCATTGTTGTTTGATTTACATAGTGGAAAGTGAAAGAATCAGGTGGAATTCAAAATGGTGTTATATGGGAAATAGGCGTGCTTTTAATCCGATTTCGCCCATTTTCGTACTATAACATAATATGTACCCAATTTAGATGAAATCGGTTAAGCAGATCCCAAGATATGGGGTTTCACCTAAAAGTGGGCGGTGCCACGCTCACTGTCTAATTTTGAACGCGGTTCCTATAAAGTCACTCATACCATCCCAGAGGTAAAATGTAAAGTCTCTGGCGTGTTTAGTGCTTGATTTTTACGCCTTTGGTAGTTCTTAACATTACCGTTATATGTTGAGTGGACGGGTTGTCACCCGATTTCACCCATCTTCACACTGTCGATAGAGGTGCTAAAGGCATTTCTCAGTGAATTTGGTTATCATAGCTTTATCGGGTTAGGAGATATGCACATTAAACCTTTTAGGGGGCGGAACAACGAGCATTAAAAAAAATGTTTAACTGCAGATGCCCCTCCCTAATGTGATCCTGTATACCAAATAACAGTCTTGTATCTTATTTTGGTACCAAGAAACATGTGTACTAAGTTGCATAAAGATATATCAAGTTACAGCATGCACAGACGGACAGACGGACGGACAGACAGCCACCCGGATTTCAACTCGTCTCTTCATCCTGATCATTTATATATATTTAACGCTATATCTAACTCGATTCGTTTTGAGAACAAAATTCATTTAATTCCGAACAAATTTGAAAAATTTTTAGATTTAGTATACGTTCATACCCCTTCAAAGTGTTCCCTTATTCAGAGTAATCCTCTTGTTCTTCCAGAGAACTCATATCAACCTGCTTTGAATTTCAACTGTAACATGGTCTGATTATAATGGAGGTATTGAATTGAGTGTCTTGCATTTTAATCAAGCTACTACGGATTTATTTTAAAAGTACGTTCCGATAGAAATTGTTAATAAAAGTAACAGTACAAATCCGTCGTTCTCGAAAGAGTTATATAAATTAAAAAACAGAAAAGCTGTTTTAAACATTTAAACATAACTGGTTTATTTGTTGAGTACTCTAAATATTCAGTATTCCATCGACAGTGTTTAGAACTAAATAAAAATTTGTTTCTAATATTTACTTAAATAAGGTACAAAATAATATTGTACGTAATTCAAAATTGTTTTATGATTTCGTTAACTCCAAACAAAGCATTTCCAAATTTCCGTCTGCGATGAAATATAAATCTATCATGCCTTCTGACAATCACATTATTTCTAACATGTTTTCGGAATTTTTCAAATCAAACTACTGTATTAATTCTTGTAAAATTTTGTGCTATTAGCACGTGGTCTGTCCAAATACTTCAATTAAGGCTCGAATTATTTCTGAAGAAGACGCCTTACTTAATTTAATTAAGTTAAAACCGTCATTTATAATGACCAGGGTTTAGGTCATACAGTGAAAACTATCGATGATATCTAAACTTTTTAAACCTATCATCGCAGACCAAATATCCTTCTCGTTTTCTCCATTAATTTCTTATTCTCACATGGATTACGTATAGGGAAATCTACTCTAATAAATTTACTTAAATTTGTAAACCATGTATCAATGGGTTTTAGGAAACATAAGCATACGGATGTTATATACACAGGCTTTACCAAAGCTTTCGATAAAGTAAATCTCTCGACTCTCGTACATAAACTTCATATTCTGGGTTTACAGCCAAGATTTCTCTACCAATCTACCAATAGAGATGACGTGATTTTGACAGCTCGTAGCGGCCATGTTTGTTTACGGAATTGTGTCAATTTTGATAAGGTTTGCCATTTCATGTCACGTTTCACTTTGGTACAACGCTTGGAAATTGTACAAGATTATTAGGCAAATTCACGTTTTGCGGTGGCTACTGTAAGAGCTCTTCGCGCAAACAAGGTCTTCTCTGATGAGGCTTATTTCTGACTTAAGAGCTTCGCCAACAAACAAAACTGTCGCTATTGGAGTGAGTGGTACGGATTGTGGTATGGCGGTGTTATCGGGCCTTATTTCGTTCGAAATGAGGCAGTAAATGCCGGTACCATCAATAACGAGCGTTATAACACGAGTTTGACCGACATTTATCCCTCGAAAGTTGATGAAATCGATGCAGACGATCTCTATTTTCGACAAGACAGTGCGCCGCCTCATGTTTCACGTCTAAACATGGACTCATTGCATGCAAAAATTGGCGACTCCTTAGATCATGCGATTTAACGCCTTTAAATTATTTTCTCTGGGGGTATGTTAAATTAAAGGTTTACACCAAAAAAAACAGAACCCGTTTTGACCAAATTTTAGTCTTTTATTTCATTTTAACATCACGTCGATCTTGTTAATAGACTCTAGAGCAAGTTTCTAAATATGTTTATTTGAGAGTTACTATGGATCCTAAGCTTAATTTTAGTCTTCATATTAATACCATGAATTTGAAAGCAAAAGGTGTTCTCAGTTTTGTTAAACGCTGGTCTAAAGAATTTAGAAATCCGTATATTACTTAAACACTTTTTTAGGCCTATATTGAAATATGGCTCTGTGCTATGGAACCCCAGTTACCAAATCCATTCTGACATGTTAGAGCTTGTTCAAAAAGAATTTTTACTTTTCGCCTTAGGGCATTTTCGATAGGATTCTAGACTCCATACACTAGTAGTTTAAAACTTTTAAATCTACCTAGACTTTCTAGTCGTAGGGAAATGCTTGTCATAATATTCTTGGCAAAAATCATGAGTGGAACAGTTTGCATTTCTTTTCTTTTGTCTGAAGTTAAATTGTATATCCCGGTTCACTTTTCGAGGTAGTTTAGACCCTTACTGTTAAAATCTTGCAGATCAAATTTTGATATAAACAACTATATTGCTTTCTCTTAAAAAAAAATTGTAACAATTTATTAAATGTTTCTGTAGCTGAGCGGTTTTATATCTCGACGCTTAAAAACTCTCTTGTCTTTCATGATTCGGCTAATTCCGCTCGTATGCGTATTGCGCCCCTCATGGCGGTTGACCGGGAGGAAGGTAATCGTTGGGTTATTATTACATGTAAATAGCTAACTGATTTATATATGTGTGTATTCGTTTCAAACGCGAAATAAGCGTCAATGTCAGTTTCAGAATAGCATTCAAGGAAATAGCATCGCACCCCGGACTAATATGGTTTTTTTTTATTCAAAACAACGGAATTTTTTACTCTTCACAAGAAAGAACTTGGGTTATTTACAATACTTTTTCTGATGTCAATCATATTAATTATTGCTCTTTGTATAACCATACATTGTTTATGTTAAATTAATTTGCAAGTTCATATAAGGTTATTGTGATATTACTTGTTATACATTTTGGTTGAAGCGTTTCTGCTCTCACCAAGAAATAGTATTACTAGCTCCAAATTGTTCTTTTTTGTTCTCAAGTTGGTACATATGTCGTGGGAACACATTTAAAGCTAGAAGTCATTCTATCAATGTGATTAGATTCTTTGTTTTGAAAGGTTTAAAAGCAAAGAAAATTTATGAACAATAGTTAGAAGTGTTTAAGAAGGCCTCACCTTCAAAACGCACCGTTGAATTTTGGGTTGGTGAATTTAAGCGTGGTCGTACTGGACTTGAAGACGATCCATACGAAGGACGAACAAAAACCGCAACCACATCAGAAATTATTGAGCAAGTTCATAATATTGTTAGTGAAGATCCAAGTATGACTAAGCGTGAAATTGCTAATGCCATAGGCATCTCAGACGAACGAGCATATGAAAAAGATGAACTGTTAGTAAACAATAATTACCTTTCTTGATTATCAAATGCTGGTAAAATAAAATAAAGAGCTGAAATTAAGTTTTCTATTGGTTTATATTTTATTTAGGTATACATATGTGTACTTAGCTGTACTACAAGTACAAACCTTGTATAGTACAAACCGATCCATAATTGTTGTTACCGAATGGCACAATGATAATTAATATATGTACATATATTCGTACTTAATTTAATTGAGATATCTTCTATTGAGATATATGGCATATAAACTCAACCAAACGGACGAAATTTTAAATATTGGATATATGAAGGAAAAGGATACCTTTATATTAAGAGCATGTGTTTAGTGGAACTATTGACAATTTTTGGTTGAGAGATTATGTACCTTGCTTTATTCCGATGGTTTCATTGGGGCTTGATATATATTCTGTAAAGTGAAAGAATCATATGAAGTAAGCCTGATTATTTTCTGGATTTAGTGGACCCATTTTTATTCATCGGACCATAACAGCTCCAGGTCTTCTACCGCGCCTTTAATGCGACTATTTTTTCTTATTATAGCTTGAGTTTTTCGTTCGATCAACATGTTTTATTTGTGGTGTTCTTTATGTAGTTAAAAATAAAGCCCAACGAGATCTGAATTTGCTAAGAAAATTAACTAAACATATAAGTAATATTTGTAAATGTTTTAATTATAATTTTGGGAAAAATTTATTTTTATATATTTAATTATTATTAACAAATTAAGTAATCTATATATATACTATATAAATTAGGTGTCACCTTTTGTCTGGGGATATATTCTATATATAATATATAACTACTGAACTGATTTTAGTAAAATTTAGCACACTATATCCAGGTTGACCCAACATAAATGGTAGGATAGTTTAAATCTCAAAGTTTTAAAATTAAAAACAATTCATAAAAAAAATTAGTTTCTAAATCGAAGCAACTTTTAAAATTAAAAAATTTAAAAAATTGATAAAATATCCAGTAAAATGTCAAATGAAAAATTTATTTTTTTTCCATTGACAATTATTTGAATGAATCATTTTCTAAATTAATTCTCAAGTCAAGGGATTGATTCTTATACCGGTAATTACGTGTGCGCCTTTATTTGTAAATAATATTTTCACTGTATTAAATAGTTTATTGGATATATAAAAGTATTTAATGTACCTATATCATAGCCATAACATCGAATGTCCGAATATACAATACTATCTTTAATATAAAAATTAATCACTGAATGTGGTGCTAAGCGCAAATTTCTAGAACAGCTGAACCGATTTCGCTAATTCTTTTTTAGAATATTGCTTGAAGTACGAGGATGGTTCTTACACAAAGAAAACTTTAAAAATTGTCGGAAAAAGCTTACATAAAACACTTTTCTATACTCCCATACAAACAATTCGTACTCTTATATACAAGTATGTATTATATATAAAAGAGTGTTGTGCTAGTTAGAATATTTATAACCCAAGAACGGTTCAACCGGTTTGGCCAAAGCTTGGTGGGTAGGTAGCTTAGAATCGTCTATTTTAAATCACTCGCTACTGTTGTTGATGAAAATGAAAACGTAAATTATCTAGATATACCCGGAATGACATCACATAATCTTCGGTTAAAAATTATTCAGAGTAATTTCAATTCGCCTCAATTATGCAACGGTACACGTTTGGTAATCAAAAAGATTACAGGAAATATTGTTGTAGCAATCATTTTAACTGCAAAATTTAATAGAGAAATGGTCCTCTTGCCACGTTTACTAATTATACTTTCAGAATGTACGATACAAATAGAGCAGAATTAAATTGAATTTAAAAAGCTTTATAATTAAAAACTATATTTATTACTGTTAAACATTAATAATGATCTATCGTTTTTCGTTATCTCAAATGATATCAACTAACAACTTTGAAATTGAGTAATTTGTTTCAAACTTGAATATAAAATTAATAAAATAAAAAATCCGCACACTATATTTTAAGTTTATTTGTGCTTAATAACACATCGAAGAAGATTAGTATTAATCTTTTTCAAATTTGGAAGTGATCCGCAACGTTATTCTTACACCGGAAATAACGTTTTGTATTGATTAGTTTATAGTAAATGTGTATCTTAGCCATAGCAACGCGTGGAAGGTATCCTCTAGTACACATATTATATATAAGCCTTGGGTTGATACTATACATCAAATGATTCGATGATACACGAGTCAACGACGATAATAGAGAAGACCAATGGCGCTATTCTTTAAAATAATAAAATGATATGCAGGAAAAAATAGGAAGTCGTCATACCATCTGGTCAAATTTACTAGGATTGCAAATTTTTAAACAAAAATTTAATTTTTATTTTCTAATCACGATGTTGAGATTAAAAATTAGATTTTCCTTTTTTAAACCAAGATGTTTGGGATTAAAAATTAAAAATATTATTTTATGGTTTCAATGAAGTACGCAAACGTTAAAAAATGTTAATTTTAAAAACAATTATTTTTTTTTAATTTTTAATTATATACTTGGTATTAAAATTTTTCTTTTTCATTATTTAGTCCGCTAGTTGGGAAAAAAAATTAAAAATTAACCTTTAATCCGGTTTTTGGGTACACATTTTTATTTTTATTTTTTTAATCCGGTTTGTGATTTAAACAACTTTTTTTATTTTTTAATCCGGTATGTGAGATTAAAATTTTTATTTTTTTAATCTCGTATTTAGTTTTACAAAACAAGAAAAATATTAAATTCAAATGCTTATTCAATTATTTTTTAATGCATTATTCACAGCTCTGAATTTGACCGACGGGTTGACAACAAAACTATGTTTTCCCTTAATTAAATACAAATATATATTATCAACTTCAATAGGCTTTTGAGCCAATGGCTCCGCTGGCATGGCTTTCAGTGCCTTCAGCTAATTTTGTTTTTTTGGATTTCGGCTCATTGTTGGTGCTCCACTTACTAGGTTGTTGGAAAATTTCGAGCCACATTCATAAACTCACGTCTCGTCACCAGTAATGATGTGTTTGATGAATGTAGGGTCTTCAGTTACGTTGTCAATCATCTCTTTTGAGACCTCTACTCGATGACGGGTCTTTTGGTACGGGACTAGTATTTGCTATTACTCTGATCACAACACGAAGAGCCCTGCCTCTATAACTTTTTCGATGTTACCGTTATTAACAGAGGTGGATGGACGACTCGCATCGGACAAGTTTGTGATGACTTCACGACCTTCACTAAGCATTCAGCATTGTGCCACTCAAATACCTGTGTTCGTGACAAAGTAGACTCTACAAAAGACTTCTGCAACATTTTTTATGATTCCGTAGCAGTGATTCCATTAGAAATACAAAATTTCAAGCAAACTCGTTGATAAATATTTTTTCCATGCCAAAAATCGCCAGACAAACTTTTCGCGTTGTAAACAAACTACCGCCAAACACATACTAATTAACATATGTTATGGAGCTTAAATTTCAGACGAATATAAACGAAGTTATACCAGTTTGGAAAAACTAATTTTCATTTGGTTTGCGCGAGTTAAATAATACAAACTAGTTGTTATTAAATATATTTTTCGTCAGCATTTGTGTGCTTCATTTATTGACTGTAATGCTAAATTCATCTACATTTGATTCGTTTACATACATTTGTACATGAATGTTATCTGCTGCTGATAGATGTTGATGCATTTGGATGCGTGACTGTCATAAGGATACTTTCATTAACTCGCACAGTTTAAAAGAACCAGCCCGGATCAGATAGTATTCTGCGTAAATTGAGTGAAGAACTTAGATTGAAAATGATAGAACAACGCCTGGCGAACTTTTAAGTTTCATTTCACTACGAAGATTGACATAGAAAGTATTTCAGGCCATGTAGTAGAAACTAGATAAAACAAAAGGCTTGAACACTTTTGGTTCGATTTAGACAACTTTTGGGCACAAGGTGGCATACTTTAATAATTATTCATGCACAGTTTTACCTCTTTTCAATCATTGTTGCTTGATTTGCATAGTGGAAAGTGAAAGAATCAGATGGAATTTAAAATGGTGTTATATGGGAAATAGGAATGGTTGTAAACAACTTTATTACGAAAATTCCCGATCTCTAAAGAATGTGTTTTTCGCGAGTGGCGTCATCAGATGACTCTCCACCACTTCAAAGCCAAAACGAAGTATTTTTTGATATGTATCATACCAACGTGTATAGGCTTTATACATTGTAACATGCTATTGCAATAGCATAATGAAATTCGATGCCACCGTTGGGTATATACATACATATATATATATAGGCGAAGAAAAGTAAAAGCTTAATAGAACTTTTTCAAAAAGTCAATTTTTTTGGAAAATTCAAAGAACTGAAAACATTACATTGTATATCATATATATAAAAAAAAAAAGAAGCCAGTGTGATTCCTGAGATTTTTCTGCTGCTAACCGTACGCCAGTCGAAATAACTAGAAGAGAAGAGTTTTATAGTAAACAGCAGTACCAGCAAGACACTGTAGCAGTAAAAGCAACAATTATAAAAACAGCAGCAGGAGCAGCAAGCAACAGTAGCAGCAAAGGCATATGGTGAATACTTTAACGGAATAATTAAAACGCCAAATATTAAGGTAAAGAGCCTTTGTTCAAAAGAATTCAAATATCCGGAAAACGCCAGAATGAGATGGTTATTAATGGATTTTAATAAACCATATGATTTATTGATAGGAAATTATTTCATTTTCAAAAATGTAAAAACAATTGATATCGAAAATATGGTAATAATTTTCAAAAATGGTGTGAAAAGTCCATTTCATATCAAAACGATGCAGGAGCAAGTTTATTTATTGGATACAAGTGAAGCAAAGAACATCAACATCGATCATTTAAAATCAAATAATTAAAGGTAAATTGAAAAATTATTGAAAAATTTTAATAAATTCACTCAAAGAAGGGGACATTCTCACAAGTGCAAGAGCCCTGATGCATTAAATAAAAACAGTAACGGATCAACAAATAAATTCAAAAATATATAGATTACCTCCCAAACATGAAGAGGAAGTAAGAAGACACATTTGTGAATGATAGAAAAATCGCACTGAAAAATAATTATTTTTATACGGTAATAATTATAATTTTACAACGGTAATATAAAAATAATAAAACAGAGTATGTTGATACAATCGTATGCCTTGTCGAATAATTAATTCAAAGTGACACACCAAAATTAACATTTCATGATATTGCAATAAAAAAATTGAAAATATAAAAGAAATTGCAGAATTTAAATACCATAAAAATGTATACATTGTATTGTAATATGCTATTGCAATAGCATAATGAAATTCGATGCCACCGTTGGGTACATACATATATATGTATATATATTTCATATTAATTATCATATACATTTAATATCATATTACCACATTATTTTTAAATCATGCCGAGTCGTCGATGTTGAGAAACGTCGAGTCAGCACAACGGCTCCTAGTAAATTAAGCGAAATGTAATTTTATAATAAGTAGAAATTTTATTAATAAACTAGATGGTAAGCCGCTCAGTACGGTACTTTCCCGTAGTTTTTTTAATCAAAGAATCAAATACGTAATTCGCGCTTCGCCCAACTTATGGTCAACATAATCGGCCTACTGAGCACACTGTTCGCAACACCATCATCCATCTTGAGCAATGTTGCCAAAGCCAATTCATCAAAATCCCCAAAAAACCTGATCGATTTCCCCAAATTTGGGGATAAAAATCCGCTGATTCCCCACAAATTCCCCTCAAAAGTTTTTTATAAAATGAAACAATAATCAATAATTTAAATAATATTTATTGTTTATCTCTTATATTTTTTCCCATATATTAGTCGAAAGCATTTTGTTCGAAGGGTTAAACTTGACACTGCCGCCCAGTTTTTTAATCCCTTTCCTTGTAGCCATTAATGATACTACAGTATCTGTATTCAATCTATTGCGGTTTTCAGTTTTTAAATTTTTAAGGACACTAAATTTACGCTCGACTGATGCATTTGAAAAAGGCAATATCAGCAATAATGAAATAACAATTTTCATGTTTGAAAACAGGTATTCTCCCGCAGCGTTTTTCATGCAAAACACTTTACCCCAGTAACATTCAGCATCAATGTTATCTCCATGAACTTCAAGCGCATGTTGATGAAAATCCAGCATAGCGTGAGCTCGCCACTCATCGTCCAATTTTTGTGCTATCACAAATTTATAAAGCACTGGAAATCTCTCCAGTACAGGCACCAGTGATTTAATTTTAAACTGTTGAGCTTCTAATGGATTTAAAACAGATATAATAGATAATAAAGGATCTCCGAAATCAAATCGCTTAATAATGTCCGACGTAAATTCCATATAAAATTCTTGGCATGTCTTAAAGAAATCTGTGATAGCTGCACGAGGTACATTTTCATCTTTTTTCAAATCTTGCATACTTTTTCCAGCCTGTAATCCAATATATATTTCGTCTAAGCCTAGCAAGTGTGTTGGATTTCTGAAGTCAGCATTTAAAATATTAGCACAGGACTTGATGTAGCTCATTCTCATGAAATTAGCAGAGAGTGTTTTCAAAAGATTTTCTACTTCTGGTTTCAATTTGTAAAGAAGGGCTGTTTCTGATTGAAACAAGGTGTTGAAGCTTGTTGCCAGTGAAAGTACATAAGACATGAATTCTAAATATACGACAGTGAATTGGTTGTTCATTGTAATGAGCATTTCTTCGGTAGTCTTCGATGGATCAGTGAACACTGTTTCTGTCAAGTAGGCTTTTAATGGAAAATATTGCTCTAACACACGGTCTACACACGCTTTCAGGGACAGCCAACGAGTCTGAGCTGTCGCGAGAATTTTGTGTATTTCCACTTGAAAGAGTTCCTGAAACTCTTTCAATTTTATTTGCCTTTTTGAACTTCTACTGAAGTGCGCTCCAACAGAACGCAAGAAATCTTCAACATTTCGGGGTAATTTGAGGCAAGCTTTCGATGATGATAAGTGTATCATGTGACAGGAGCATTTCACCAGAGCAATGTGAGGTAAATCGGTCTTAAGAAGAGCAAAAACGGAATTATGTTCCCCAACCATTACGTTTGTGGTGTCTGAACTAAATCCAACCATGTTTTTATGGGTATGTTTTTATTTAGAAGCATTTGTTTCAAACAGTTATACAGTCCCGCAGCAGTCCCTGATGACACTTCCACCATATCCAAAAACAAATGTTCTACCCGATTGGTGTTTTCATCATTGATTACAGCAGTAAAACAGCATTGTTTTAAAGAGCTCTGATCCGTCGTTTCATCCATAATTAATGAGAAGAAATTTTTTTCTGTACGTAATTTTTGATTTATATCTTCTAAAAATGTGTTTCCTAAAACATTCTTAAGTATAGCTGTTGCTTTGGTTCTGTGTAAATTTGTGTTCTTAGCTATAGCTGAATCTGAAAAAAATTTCTTTCCAGAGTGGTCCCAAGGTATCCATGAATGATATTGGTATGTTATTTTCAGCCAACGCTCCGGCTAGTTTTAATTCAGCTTTTCGAACATTTATGTCTAAATCCGTCACTGGCAAGTACGTTGAAAGTTTGGGAACGTTCTTTACTTCTGATACTTTTTTCTTATGGCGTTCTGAATTCATATGTCGAATCAGGTCACTTTTATGCGCTAGGATCGACACCGAACAGAGTTTACAATTTGCTAAATCATTTCCATCTCTCATATTCGAATTTTTGCATAACCAGCTTGAGAAGTTTGGTTCGTTAAGCCACAAATCATTAAATTTATTCAAGCGTTTCATTTTTAGGATCTGTGTACTATTTGACTCACTTGTCGTCAAATTTACTGAAGTCAAACTTGAAATTGGAGCGGCATTTCCTTCTGTACATTTAATAAAGAAGAAAACGGGAATCCCCTGGTCATAGACAAGACAAGACAGACAACTGACAAACTAGGGATGTGCCATACATAGAGAATCTCTCTCTATTAGAGATGTGCAATTACCGGTATTTTGATTTTTCGTCACGATTATACTTAATGATTTAAAAAAATGTTGTGGGGTTATTGTTGTGGGGTTATCGATAATAAACGATGAAATATTTTCCGATGAGAATATGATGTCAAAATCCCCGCATTTTCCCCACATAGTGCCAATCCCCAATAAATCCCCAACCAACTTGAAATTCCCCGCAGTTTGGGGAACTCCCCACAGGTTGGCAACGCTGATCTTGAGGCCCAGCCTTTATTATTGGATAACATTTTACCGAATGGACCACGTCCTGCACACAGTGAAGAAAATATAGCTGCCGTAGCTGAGAGTGTACATGAAGACCGTAGAGAGTCGATTTGGCGCCATTCGCAGCAATTCGGACTAACGTATGGAACGACTGGGCGTATTTTACGTCGAGATCTTAAATTGAAAGTGTACAAAGTACAGCTTGTGCAAGAACTGAAGCCGCTCGACCTTCACAAGCGACATCGCTTCGCTCCGACGAGATCCGACGCTTTCGAGCCAAATTTTGTTCAGCAATGAGGCCCATTTCAGACTCAATGGGTATGTAAGCAAGCAAAATTGAAGAGATTCAAGAGCTGCCATTTTATCTAGAAAAAGCAACGGTTTGGTGTGGTTTGTGGGCCGGTGGAATCATCATAAACGTCAATGGCGACCGTTATCGCGCCATGATAACTGCCTGTTTGATGCCTGAAATTAAAGCTCGTGATCTCGGCGATATTTGGTTTCAACAAGACGGCGCAACTTCTCACACATCACATCAATCAATTTATTGAGAGAACACTTTGGTAAGCAGATAATTTCACGTTTTGGGCCGGTCGATTGGGCACCAAGAACGTATGATATCACACCGTTAGACTTTTTCCTATGGGGATATGTAAAGTCTAAAGTCTATGCGGACAATCCCGCTTCGATTCAAGCCTTGGAGCAAAACATCATGCCTGTCATTCGCCAGTTATCAGTCGAAATGGTCGAACGAGTCATTGAAAATTGGACTCAACGGATGGACCAGCTGAGACGTAGCCGCGGTCAACATTTGAAAGAGTTAATCTTCAAAAAATAAATGCCAAACAATGTTCTTTCGAATGATAATAATCATTCCCCATTAAATTTGAATTTTCTGTGTTTTTTCTTTCAAACGTAGAGAACATCTAAATGGATCACCTTTTATAATTAAAGTATGGTCTGATATCCTTGACACAGCCTCTTGACATTCGCAAAAAAACTAAATTACTAAATTCCACGAGGATGTTCAGATGTGTTAATAAAGCATATAAATTACAAAAAAAAAAAAAAATTGTATTAAGTGACATTCGACGAAATCTTTCGATTTCATCAAACTTTGACACCAAACCACATGAGGATCAATAATACATTTTATTTTATCATGATATCTTACATAGCGGCAGGTCTGCACCAAATTCGTTTAAAATTGGTCGAGAAGTTCCTGGGATATAAGATTTCACCTAAAAGTGAGCGTTGCGTCGCCCGTTGTCCAATTTCCCCGGACCATTTTATATTATATTTTGAAAATGGGCGAAATCGAACCACAAACACGCCTACTACTCGCATATCACATACAATATATACCATCTGATTCTACTATTTTACAGTGTATACTTATTATTTATCCACACGTGGTTTTTTTTTACTTTCTTTAACTATATGTTTGAGTAAATTTGTTATTCAAATGATATCATGAAAATTGATGTTTTTAGCTGCATAGTTTTATCAGTCTTTTTTGCTGGATGGATAGTTCATGCATGTCGTTATACGATTCTGCCGCGGAATTATTGGGTAACCTCACATACAAATTTGGTTGGAATTGGTCAGATAGTTTTGATACAGGAGTTCACCTAAAGGGTGGTGGTGCCACGCCCATTGTTCAATTTTTACACCTCCGCCTATAAAGCTCTTCCCTACCATCTTGTTTGTGAAATTTAATGATTATGGCGCACTTATTTCGTCAGTTATTGCACTTTTAGTAGTTTTCAACAACCGTTATATGGGGAGTTGGCGTGGTTATTATCTTATTTTACCCATTAACATAGCGTATGGAAAAGTTATGAAAAGACTTCGTCCCTGCAAACTTAGTTGAGTTAGGTTCAACGGTTTGGAAAATAAGTACATTAAACCATTTAGGGGACGGGGCTACACCCACTTTAAACAAAAATTCGGCCAATAAATGTCCCTTGTTACTGCGATCCCTTATACCAAATTACAATTTGGTATCTTAATTAAGGTCTAAGTTATGCCAATTTATAGGTTTTCTTTTAATAGCGTTTTATGGGCGTGGTAGTAATCAGATTACGCCCATCTGCAATACCGACCTCTCTTGTGTGCCAAAGAGCATATATAGCAAGTTTTATCAAGATATCTCCATTTAACTCAAGTTATCGCTTGAACAAAAAAAAGTTACAGGTGAGGTGAAGGTAATAAAAGCGTTATAAGAAAGAAAGTTGTAAGGCGGAAGACGTTTCCGTTACAATTAAGAGCTCATACTTGGAAAGAATTATTTGTATAAACTAGTCTAATGGAATTTCAGTCTAGGGCGCTTGAATTCTTTTAATTTAATAATTTTGGTTGCAAATTGTTGTCCATTCACATAAACCTTACGAGTAAGCCATCCCCATAAATTTTCGATGATGTTGAGATCTGGAGTATATTTCCCGAATATCAGGAAAAGATTATTCTAAAAGTGTTTTAAAGTTGTTTCCCGTAATTTTGGTGTTTACGATTTTCAATTTGAATGCGCCGTAACACGATACTGCTTCCCAAACCATAAAACCTAATATAACTTTCTACCACTCACCGATGTCATTTTTTGTGACTGAACATCAAGCCATATGGACCTTTTCAAAATCAAGACGGCATTGCTTGCGCTTATTTGTATCACATTAAACGAATTGAGATAGATATGGAGTTATATATGTATATATACATGATCAGGATGACGATACGAGTTGAAAGCCGGGTGACTGTCTATCCGTCCGCCCGTCCGTCCGTCCGCCCGTCCGTCCGTACAAGCTCTAACTTAAGTAAAAATTGAGATATCTTTATGAAGCTTGGTAGACATGTTTCTTGGTACCGTGAGACGGTTGGTATTGCAGATGGGCGTAATCGGACCACTGCCACGCCCACAAAACGCCATTTATAAAAAAAATGCCATAATTAAGCTCCGCAATAAGATACAAGACTGTTATTCGGTACACAGAATCACACTAGGAAGGGGCATCTGCAGTTAAATTTTTTTTTAATTTTTGGAAATTACTCGCCACAATTAAATGTACCGACTTTAACGGTAATATTAATAATACCAGTGATGATTTCATTTTAATATAAGTATTTAATAATAATAAAATATGTATACTATGAGTTAGATTTCAGAACGCAGTTTACAAACATAACCTAACATAGCGCTAACAATAATTTTATTAAGTGTTTGATAAACTTTGTTTTGTTTTAAAGACTAAGAAGTTTGTTGTTTGTTAATTACGATAAGTTCACAGCTTAATATCGATTTTTGGTAACTTTTGAGTAATTTTTTATTCTCAGTAGGATTTTCGTTTTTGAAAATACCACCAAGCAGACGTACAAACTTAGGCCGCAGAACTCGAAATACTGCAAGTCAAAGATATATAAGAGCAAATCAAACTGATGAGCACCGCGAAGCGCGAAATAAAGTGTTAGCTACAATATTTATAACTTATGAACGGCTTGACCGATTTGGCTTTAAATTGGTGAGGGGATAGCATAGAATCTATTTTAAATAATTTGCTACTGTTGTTAATGTCAATGAAAAAGTAAATTATCTAGATATACTCGGAATGACATGACATAATCTTTGGTTGAAAATTATTCAGAGCAATTTCAATTCACCTTAATTATGCAACGATACACCTTTGATAATCAAAAAGATTACAAGAAATATTATTGCAGTAAATATTTTGACTAGAAAATTTAATAGAGAAATGGCCCTCTTGCCACGTTTTCCAATGATACTGTCAGAACGTACGATACAAATAGAGCTTAATTAATTGATTATGAAAATGTTTATAGTTAAAAACTATAAAAATTATTGTTAAAAATTAAGAACGATCAACCTCTTTCATTATTTCAAACGTTATGTAGTAACTACTTAGAAAATTACTCATTTGTTTCATATATGAATATAAAATTAATAAAATAATAAAATTTTATTTATTTATTTATTTCATCTGGTACAAGTCTATAGAGATGTTTAACATCTGTGCATAGAACCAGGGCATTACAAATACAATATATTTAACAGCTTATTTCCTAATATTATAAATATTCTAGCATGGATAATAGTATATTACACTAAATATTGCGTGACAAAGTTATACATATAAATTATAAATTATACCAAGTAAGAGCAAAAATTAATCACTTAATATATAGCTAAAATTTACTATATTGATAAGTTATTTATCCAGGATTTTTGATTTTTGTTAAGAGATTTTTTATTACATGTTAGAATCTTCAATTTATTAGGAAGCATGTTAAAGTACTTAATTGCTATATAATATGCATTTTTAATGCTAATTGACTTTTTAATTTTTGGTAATGTTAGAGTGTTAGCTCTGGTTTGTACTTGTTTAGTAAGATATTTTGATTTACACTTTTCATAGTATTTTATTATAGCCTTAACAATAAAAGTTTTCTTGATGTCAAGTGGCAAATTAGTTTCATAATTGTTTTCAAAGAACTATAATAAACGGTTTTGCATATTTGTTATAGGCTGCAGAGCATTTTTGTAGGCTCCACCCCAGGCAATTATTCCGTAATTGATTACACTTTCGAAAAGTCCATAGTATATAGTTTTTAAGATTTTTATGTCAACCCATTTACTCAATTTGAAAAAGAGGAAAGCAAAGTATCTGGCTTTTTTGGCCAGCTCGTTCATATGAGAATTCCATTTCATATGTGTATCAAAGTACAGACCCAGATATTTGTTGTGATCTACTCTTGTGAGTTCTCTGTTGTTTATATTTAGTATATAATTGACAGGTATACTATCACAATAACTGCCAAAAGTGATGTATGTTGACTTGTCTATGTTAAGAGATAATTGATTATTTCGTGGCCATTTATTTAGTATCTCCAACCATCTATTCAGTCGTGTTTTAACTTCATTCCAATTTTCACCAGAGCAAAGCACTGCAGTATCATCAGCATAGGCTACGAGAGCCATTTCCGGTAGAGTATTGAAGATGTCATTTATATACATGATAAACAGCAAAGGACCCAATATTGTGCCTTGTGGCACCCCAACTTTTACATTAGTTGTTGTACTAATACAATTATTAATTTTTACACATTGTTCCCTTTCGAAAAGGTAGTTTTTAAGTAATTGGTGAGGTATTCCTCTAATCACAAGCCTCCAGATCTTATCTAGTAGTATTTCGTGATTTACAGTATCGAACGCTTTTGCTAGGTCTAGAAAGACTAGGACAGATGGTAAATTTTTATCAATATTTTTATAAATAAAATCTGATGTAAGAGTTAAAGCATCACTGGTACCTCTACTTTTGATTAATCCAAATTGGTTCGGAGAAATTAAACTATTTTTCCTACAGAAATCATAAAATCGGATATATATTATTTTCTCGAATATTTTAGCAAGGTTTGAGATTAGAGAAATATGCCGATAGTTATTTGCTAAGTGTTTGTCCCCGGATTTATGTATAGGAATAATATCAGCTTTTTTAAGTACAGAGGGCCAAATAGCTTTATTTATACATATATTGAAAATATGCTCTAAAGGTATACTAATATCTTTGGCTATAATTTTTAAAATCTTACTGCTAATGCCGTCTACACCACCCGATTTATCTTTCATTTCTTTTATGATTTTTTCAATTTCAGTATAACTAGTTGGAGTAAGAAACATACTATTAGGGTTATGCTTAACATTTTTATTTATGTCAATCGATAGTTTATCAATTTTATTAGCTAATTCAACTCCAATATTACTAAAGAAAGTTATAAACTCATCAGCAATAACCTGGTTATCGGAT
The DNA here is from genome assembly GCF_042242935.1 of Bactrocera oleae. NCBI lineage: Eukaryota > Metazoa > Arthropoda > Insecta > Diptera > Tephritidae > Bactrocera > Bactrocera oleae. The sequence goes on along the minus strand of NC_091541.1, from coordinate 20,546,100 downwards.
ATGATTACATCATTACATACTAGATAATCCATTACAGGCGTTGCTTTAGTTTTTTTACCTATTTTCGTGTTAACGTATTGCTACATTTTTTTACTATCTTTGGATATTTTTTTAACATATTTACTTTCGTAGTTATTTTTGGCAAGTGTTATAACTCTCTTTAGTATTTTTCAGTACGCGTTATATTCAGATTTTAATTTTACATTATTTCTATCCAAGTTTCATAGTCTGTATAAAGTTTCTTTTGTTTTACATGATTTTATAATACCTTTAGTTATCCATTTACTCCTCGGTTTGTTATTGTTTTTAGTTTTGTTTACTTTGGATCTTGAAACATCAATAATATTCTTTATCTTTTCAATCAGAAGCTTAAAAAAAACTTCTGGATCTTTTATATCGAGCATATGAGACCAATCATGTAAACTACTATTTACTTTTATAAGATTGTGGTTAATGAAATAGGTTTCTTTAAGCATAGACTTTATAGGGAACAAATCAAGAGCAACAAAAATAGGATAATGATCTGTAAAAACATTGGCATAAGTAAAGGATATGATTTTCTCAATATTTGATTTAACAAAAATGTCATCGATACAAGTACCCCCTAAGTCATTAGGTCTGGTTACACCATTGAAATATGGTATAAAGCCACGATCTAATAGATTATTTAAATATTCATTTGTAGCAATATCAGAATTTAATAAATTGATGTTAAAATCCCCAACTAGAAAATGATTGTTCCCATGCTTGTTTACGTCTAAAAATTTAGTTATTGCATCTATAAAGTTTTCTTTAGGAATGTCTTGACATCTATATATACCCGATATTTTAAGATTTTTATTACCCTTCAATTTTATTATCGTTGAGATAATTTACACGTTATCAATTACATCTATCTCAACATCATGTTTTAAAGATTTTTTAATATATAATACAACGCCATCAGCTCTATTATTATTGCTACTATTATAGAAAATATTATAATCATTCATTTCAAAAAAAGTATACCAAGAAAGGAGCCAAGTCTCCATACAGACAATAATATCTGGTTTTATTACAAGATGTTCAATAAATAACTCTAATTTGTTGAAATTTGTATTTAGACTTCTAACATTTAGGTTAACCATAAAGAAATTGTTATTAGGTAACGTATTAATTAAATTATATAAATCAGTAAAAATTTCTTCAATCTGCATTTCTTCTTTATCAACCATCGGTTGTTTGTAAAGACCAATTTCCAATTTTACCTAGTGACTTTGGTATCGATGATTTCACCGGATAATCAGTATTGTTTATTATTTTATTTAGACTATTAGAGATATATTCACAACATGTATCCATAGCACAATGATTAGTTGGGCGGTTTTTCCGATATTTTTCATTATAGTACACGCAGTTGAGACAGTTTGTGTTAGTACTTTTACAGGTGTTAGTTAAATGATCACCCGCACAGCTAAGACATTTAACCTCATTCAAAAAATCATATACTTGGCAGCATTGATAACCAATGTATAATTTAAATCCGAAATTTTTTAGATGTAGGTATGACTCAGAGGTTAGCTCGAGTATCAATGACCGGATTTCATCTTTGTTCCTGTAGTCCGCGATGATGTTGAAAGCGCCATCAATATCTGGGAAATTCCTATTACATAAATCCTCGCATAATTCTTCTTTGTTTAATTCATTTTCCACATTAGTAACCTTTATTTTAGGAAAATTAAGATGCTCCAAGTCAACACAATAATCACCACCCGGTTTTTCACTTAAGACCGATTTAACTCTTTGTATATCATTTGTGTTTTTACATTTAACAGAAACAAGCCCATCAATTTTTTTACGAACGTTGTTGATTGGTATTGTTAGATCACTTGTTAATTTCATTTTTACTTTTTTCAGAGTTTCACCATTATCATTATTTTTAGCTTTAACTAGTATTTTAGGTACTCTTTCTTTTTTTGGAATGTCAGCATATGAAATTCTTACATCACCTAATAAATTCCCTTTTTCCACCAGGTTGTTCAGTAATTTATTTCGTTCCTGTAGCTCTGAATTTAACTGTCTTAGCAGTTCATTTTCCATTTTTAGAGCTAATACTTCATCAAGATCAAGGTCAGATACATCATGTGCCTTCTTCTTTCTGGATTTCGGCGCCATTATAGAGTAACGTCTATTCGCCGAGTTTCACACAGTTCAAAATCCGATTCGCATGCTTTGTGTACTCTTCTTATCACCTCTTTATTGCGGTCTTTGCTTTGTGTACTATTTTCTACACATACGATTATACTCGTTCAAAACCGAAATTCACATACGTAGCACAGTTTCAAACCGAATGCAAAGTACGACGAAATTTGACAATTCGACATCGAAGAATAATGTTTTAAACTTTGCTTAGTGTACTATTTTCTACACATACGATTATACTCGTTCAAAACCGAAGTTCACATACGTAGCACAGTTTCGAACCGAATGCAAAGTACGACGAAATTTGACAATTCGACAACGAAGAATAATGTTATACAGAGAGACGAAAAAAAAAAAAAAACAACGTAGTCTTTTTCCGTATTTGAAAACTTCTTTTAATTGAGTTTACGTGCAAACTATTGCAAATGTCCACTTCAATTCAATTGTACAATGTCACTGTCAAGTTTATTCAGCACCTTATTATGATTTCACAGCACTTTTAACCATAATTCAATGGTAATCAACATATTATATTTTATGTTTATTTGTGTTTAATAAAAAATCGAAGGAAATTAGTATTAATTTTTTCAACTTTGGAAGTGATCCGCTTGGTTATTCTTACATTGGAATTTCATAAATACAATTTTACTGTATTGAATAGTATGTAATTAATGTATACCTTAGCCACAGCAACGCGTGAACGGGGTCGTGTAGTTATACTCTCGCAACCTGTTGCTACAGAGTATAATAGTTTTGTTCACCTAACGGTTGTTTGTATCACCTAAAACTAATCGAGTTAGATATAGGGTTATATATATATAAATGATCAGGATGAAGAGACGAGTTGACCCCGGGTGACTGTCTGTCCGTCCGTCCGTCCGTCCGTGCAAGCTCTAACTTGAGTAAAAATTGAGATATCTTTATGAAACTTAGTAGACATGTTTCTTGGTACCGTGAGACGGTTGGTATTGCAGATGGGCGAAATCGGACCAATGCCACGCCCACAAAACGCCATTAATCAAAAACAAATAACTTGCCATAACTAAGCTCCGCAATAAGATACAAGACTGTTATTTGGTACACAGGATCACATTAGGGAGGGGCATCTGCAGTTAAAACTTTTTTTTTAAAAGTGGGCGTGGTCCCACCTCTAATAGGTTTAATGTGCATATCTCCTAAACCGCTGATGCTATAATAACAAAATTCACTAGAAGCAAATGTTTTTAGCACTTCTATTGACAGTGTGAAAATAGTTGAAATCGGGTGGCAACTCCGCCCACTCCCCATATAACGGTACTGTTAAAAACTACTAAAAGCGCGATAAATCAAGCACTAAACACGCCAGAGACATTAAATTTTATCTCTGGGATGGTATGAGATGACTTTATTGGAACCGCGTTCAAAATTAGACAGTAGGCGTGGCACAGCCCACTTTTAGGTGAAAACCCATATCTTGAGATCTGCTCAACCGATTTCAACCAAATTCGGTGCATAACGTTCTTTTCATGTTTCTATGTCATAGTGCGAAAATGGGCGAAATCGGACTACAACCACGCTTACTTCCCATGTAACGCCATTTTCAATTCCATCTGATTCTTTCACTTTCCACTATGCAAATCAGGTAACAATGATTATATCGGGGTAAAACTTTGCGTGAATAATGCGATTAAAGTATGCCACCTTGTGGCCAAAAATTGTCTAAATCGAACCAAAACTGTTTAAGCCCCTAAGTACTAAATATGTGGACCCCAGTGCCTATAGTTGACCTTCTACCGAAAATATCAGTCAATCCACAAAGAAATCTCAAACGAGTATACTATTTGACTTTGCGAGAGTATAAAATATTCGGTTACATCCGAACTTAGCCGTTCCTTACTTGTTTTAATACAAAGTTTTGCCAACACCTAAAGGTATTAAGCCGGCTTTGACCTTTGGAAGATGCAAGAGTATAAAATGTTCGGTTACACCCGAAGAAGAGCTAAGTCTTTACTTGTTTTTGTAATTTTTTATATTTTATATGAGGCGCTTTTATAATAGCCCTTCTAACTGTTGAGCTGCAACATAAGCCATTTCTTTAATTTTTGAAGTAGAGAGAGGGAAATTCCTTTGGTGTCAAAGGCTTTGCATATCTGCCTTTGAAGTTTCTACCATTAAACGAATAGACTTTTTGGCAATTGGCGTTTCAAATGTCCTTTAAAAGCCAAGATATCGAGTTGACCTTTTTCACGATCTATTAAACCATTTTATTTGAATGAGATTATGCAAATAATGTATACAAACAAAGTGCCTCTATGAAGAAATAAATGAAGATGTATGAGTGACTTCGAAAACGTACTACTGTAAAGATCGATATTTTAAAATACAGTATGACTACAGTATTTATACATCGTCTGTATGCAACGTCAAACAAAATGATGTGTTGTATAATTTCACGTTATAGAACACTTTTACTACAAAGTTTACTTTCGCAATAAGCTGTTTTGTTTTTGCGAGCATATAAAGACAAAAAATGTTAAAATTAAAACCAAATAGTTTAATATATTTAGATAGATTCTTCCGTTTCATCAAAAATACAAGCATAACATCTTTAAAATATATAGGAAAATATATTATATTATTGCCATCATAACTACATTATTCGCCATAATCTCGGAATTTAATGCAAAATTGGATATATTTTGTTCTTATAATAATAATATAAATATAGTATAGTTTCATTAGTGTTAATTGATTTTTTAGCTTTGTTTCTTGTAAATTGTGAGAGTATAAAATGTTGGATTATACTCGTATTTAGCCTTTTCTTTCATGTTTCATGCCAATACCTGAAAATGTGCGTCCGGCATTGATTTTTAAAAAATGCGAGAGTAACTACGAACTTAGCCTTTCCTTACTTGTTTTGCCTTCTCACTTAATATTTGTTTATGTTTCTATTATTATTTATTGACATATTTGTTTTAATTTACACGTACCTATGTTTGTTTTATTTCACTTGTTACATCTGTTTTTTTCCGATTTTTCTTTATTTTTGAGTAAAATTGATATTATAATGAAATGATCCCTAATATAATGATACCCGATCCTCTAGTTGACTTTTTACGTCATAGACCTAATACACATATGTATATGGGTATAATTAACCCCTTATGTAGAATTTATATCACTTATAAGTAATTTGAGTTAATAAAGTTGACCTATTCCACGAATTTCATGCCATGATGGTACATAATATTATCCTGGAAGCCTAATGTAACAAAATGAAAACATAATTAAAACATATTTAAAACAGAATTCCATCGGATTTTTACTTTACAATATACAGACACCAATGAAGATATCGGGATAAAACTTTACACAAATAGTGCCCTCAAAGCATGACATCCCACGTCTAAAAATAGTCGAAATTTGATCATAACATAACTAAGTACCTATGGCTGACTTTCAGCTAACAATATAGGTCAATCTATTAGCACGTATTGTTCTGGTGCAAAATAATAATAAAAACGGGTCAGTACTTTCCATAGCCCTCATATACTTAATGGAGGGATTTTCAAACTTCCGGTCGTCTTTATACCATATATATCGATAAATATGTGAGTTATCTTAATGAAATTGATAATATGAATTAATACGATTCCAAATATGGTTGTAGAAGGCAGAAATATAATGAAGGAATCAGTCGACATGGTCTGGCATCCTTTAATTCAGTATTGAGCTTCAAAACTATAATCATTCGACTTGACTTAATTTGACAGACGACCGATCTATTTGATGGAAAAAGAGCTATTAACACTCTGTAAACAGAATATGACGCTTTTAAAATATTACGATGACGTAGAAAGGAAGTCAACCGTTCTTAAAACTAACCAATTTATTAACCTAAGTAGGGAAATTCGCATGCTTTTTACTCACACGTACGGCTGCATCCTAACGTAGCATCCCTTATTTACCTGGTTAAAAATATTCCACCACAGATTAATAAGTTACCTTCATTTAAATTAAAAAGCATTCTGTGTTAATGTACATTTTTCAATAAAAATAGTTCCAAATTGAAAAAACAAAATTATCTAATATGTAAAATTCTCGTGTCACAATGTTAGTTACCGTACTCCTCCGAAACTGACGGACCAATTTTTACAAAATTTTATTTGCGTATTCAGTAGGTCTGAGGATCGGCTACTATATATTTTTCATACCTCCAAGTGATAAAGGTTGTCCACCCTTAAATTTTTTTTGAAGTTTTGGACAAAATTTTTTGTTGTTTTTTTTTTGTGTATGTATCAAGTGTAGTAGTAAATTTTACAATTATCATATTGCTATATCAGTGTAACTGTCATATTAACTATTAATTTTTACTATTTTAATTATAATAATAAAATTATTAATTTTAAGTGTATTTGGCACGATTAGTTCAGTTAATCCAGTTTTTGTTGAACAAGAGATTTACATAACCTTAAAAGTACTCAACACGTGCCACAAACAACGGATTTTGAGTTGTAAGTATACTTTTTTTATATATTAGAAAGCCAAATAATTTTTTTTTTTAATTAAAATTTTGACAACTTTTGTTTCAAATTTTTTTTCATGAAATTTATTTTAATAAAACTAATATTTTCGCTATGATCCAGGCCGTAATTATAACTATAACGTTTTCCATCATTAAGTAATTTCATTAATTCTATTTATAAGTGTTTTGTACAGTGAGCAATGCCAAGAAAACGCAAAGGGGCTGAATCGAGCCGTATTACAAGTAGGTCAAGAAGTATTAGAAATAAAAGATCCCAAAGAACCGAAGAACGAATCCAGATTCTAACGTATTCTTGAAGTCAATTCGAACATTCAACACACAGTAATAGTTCGAAATACTAATGCTAATGGTCAACAATACAATTCTACATTCAAAATCAGAGACCAAGTTTATCATAAAAATAGGATCATTGCTGCCAATGCCAAACGAACCACATAAATTTTTAAAAATCTACTTCATGGGCGACGAGAATTCAGGAGGCGGTTTTGCCAATCGCGTGAATGCACGTTGTGACTATAATAACATTGATTCATTTTTTGCCAGGCGCATCGTCAGCGACTTGGACGCCCTATTGAACGAGCACAATGAATTGTTGAAAATATTCAAATCAAATATGCAGTGTTAGTGTTACTGTCGTAATTAATAAGTGATATGTAATTTTAAAAAATAAACAATCGGGTATTTTTTATCGAGGTATAGAACTTTACGTTGGCATTACTGTTCAAGATGGCGACCGATTTAACAGCTGTCAAGTGATTTATTCTCAGTTTGATTTGGCAATGCGTCATGAATAGACTCGCGCCTGAACAACGCTTGCAAATAGTGCAATTTTATCTTGAAAATAATGGTACTGTGCGGAATACGTATCGCGCACTACGTTCATTTTATCGTATGATGCGATGTAGCGCACTTCTGGTTGAATGGCTACGTCAACAAACAAAACTGCCGCATTTGGAGTGAAGCTAATCCTCAAGTGTTTGTCGAAACACCGTTACATTTAGAAATACTGACTGTTTGGTGCGATCTATGGGCTGGTGGAATCATTGGTCCGTACTTCTTCAAAAACGATGATGGCCAGAACGTTACAGTCAATGGTGATCGGTATAGAGCCATGATTACTAACTTTTTCATCCCTGAATTGAAAAACCACGATGTCCAGGAGCTGTGGTTCCAACAAGACGGCGCACCATGTCACAATCGATTTATTGAAAGACACGTTTGATGACCGCCTAATTTCACATTTTGGACCTGTGAATTGGCCACCAAGATCTTGTGATTTAACACCGCTAGACTAATTTCTGTGGGGTTATGTAAAGTCATTGGTCGATGCGCATAACCCAAACGCTTAACCATTTGGAAAACAACATTCGCCATGTTATTGCCGATATACGGCCACAAATGTTGTCAAAAGTCATCGAAAATTGGACGTCCAGATTGAACTACATTCTAACCCAGCCGTGGCCAGAAATCATATTTAAAATGTAATGCCACAAGATTATCTTTCGGATAAATAAAATTCATGTCAATCGAATAATCCATCCTTGTTTTATTGCAATTTAAAGTTCTATACCTCTAAAAAAAAACACCCTTTATAATAACTTAAAAATAATATTGTTTGGCGTTTGTTTTTTGTATATTCCCTTATCGTTCATATACACAAACTTATAATAAGTAAGTTACTTTTTGTCTACACTATAATTTATCTAGAAACTAGAAATAATTTATATGGTAAAAGAATGTTTGCCGGGTCAATCTAGTATATAAAATTCTCGTTTATTTATAAAAATGTACCTTTTGTTTATGAAAAATAGTTTGAATAAATTAAACGTGTTTCGCATTGGAAAGCTGAGAAAAAAACGAAAACGTTATTCCAGTTAAAAAATTATTAAAAATAGTTCCAAATTGAAAACAAAATTAAACTTAAACCTTTTTTTTAACATTTCTTAATTTATTGAATTGATTATTAGGCATTCGCTAATGAATTTGGATGTTTCCGGAGTTTAATATTGAATTTCTTTGAGAATGTTTTCATTTCGAATGTACCATGGTGAACTCGTTATAGCTCTGAGAATTTTTGACTGGGACATATTACCATATGTCAATATTAGTTGCACAGGTTGTTGTTGTTGTTGTTGTAACGGTTACCTAGTCCCCGTTTGGATGATAAATTCCAGATTGGTTGTCATCGAGGGCATCTAACGGGAGGCCCAGGAAACGAGCTGTTTCGACGGGGTCGGACCATAGGGAATAAGGTATTAGATGAGTGGGGTTAGTTGGACATGCAAAGAGGTGGTTAGTGTCATGCAAGACATGTGTTTGGTATGTTGGGGTCTATTCTGTATAAGTAGGAGTTTAACCTGCTACAATATCCAGAACGAAGTTGCGGAAGCGTCACTCTGGTTTCGCGAGGCAACTCGAGCTCTACGTCTGCTATGGGTGGTGGTTTGACTCGTAGTACGCCATTCACTGAGTGGGAGTCGGTGAAGGTGTTGATGGCTCCACTGTGAATGGCGGTCAGTGCCTGTCTGAAGTTCGTTGCGTCCGAAGTCCGGTCGGCGTACTGTCTAATGTCGTCGACGTAATCAAGGAAAGACCTCTTGATGTCCTTAGGAGGCGGCTCCGCTTCAAGCAGCCGACTTCAGGGGTGGTTTCTACGAAAACAGCCCAGTAGAAACTGCTTGGAGAGAGGCTCGTTATGTTCCTTAACCGTAAGTATACGGGCCTCACTGTGTAGGTGTTCGATTGGGGACATCAAGAGGCATCCCGTGATAGTCCCGAGTGCAGTGTTCTGACAAGTCTGGAGCTTCTTCGTCTGCGTAGCACTACATCCAGGCGACCATATTGGCCCTGCATAGTTTAGGACCGGCCGGCCGATTGCCTTGTATGACGCCAGCAACGTTTCTTTGTCTTTTCCTCAAGAGCTGCCGGCAAGCGATTTGAGGATTTTGTTGCGGCTCTGTGCTTTGGCAGTTATCACGGTCGTGTAAGGAGTAAAGGAGCAAAGACTGCCTAGTGTAACGCCTAAAATTAGGGTTGTTTACGGTCGGAATTTTGGTACCATCGACTGAAATGTTTAGATCCAGTCTGTACTCCTTCGTCCAGTTCGTAAATATGGTCGCTGTGGATTTAGTAGGGGAAAGTGTCAGACTCCTTGCAGAGAAGAAGCGAGAAAGATCGGAGAGATAGCTGTTTACTTTTGATCACATGCCATCGATTCCATTGCCCGACGGCAATATCGTGCAGTCATCAGCGTACGAGGTCACGGAAATTCCCTCTGGTGGTTGGGGGAGGTTCGAGATGTAAAATTTAAACAGTAAAGGGGAGAAGACACCACCCTGCGGAGTCCCCGTTTAATTCTTCGCAGTTTGGAGTTTTAACCTCGAAACAGTACGGATGAATGCCGACTGCTCAGGTAGTTCATGGTCCACCGCTTCAGCCCTGGAGGGAGCGTAGATTGTTCGATGTCCTCAGGTAGCGTTGTGTAATTGACTGTGTCGAAGGCTTTCGACAAGTCCAACGCTACGAGGATCGTCCTCTCGCAGGGTGGCTTCTGGTTTAGGCCATGAACTATCTGGGCGTTTATGACGCTAAGTGCTGTGGTGGTGCTGTGCACTTTCCGGAAGCCATGCTGTTGTTCTGCTAGACTAAGGTGGTGTGTGAACGTCGGGAATAACAAGGCCTCAAGTGTCTTGACTACTGGGGAAAGGACAGTTATCGGACGATAAGACTCCCTTTTGTTGGCGGGTTTCCCAGGCTTCAGTAGTGGGACCACTCTTCCGACTCTCCACACATCGGGTATTTGAAGAGTGGCCATCGACAAGTTGAGGACCTTGGTAAGGTAGCTTACTCCCGTCGAGCCTAGATGTTTTAGCATCAGCATGCTTATTCCGTCAGGGCCAATGGATTTGGACGATTTGGCCTTTGTGATGGCACTCTGAACCTCCCCATCGGTGAAGGTAAGTGGTGCGCAGTCTTTTGGCATTTTGCGCAGCGGTCGGGTAACACATCGTTTGGCCTTGTCAGTCGAAGGGTGCGATGTAAACTGCCGGCTAAAATAGCTCGCGTAATTCTTCGGGTCCGAGAAGGCATGGCCACCGAATTGAATTTCAACCCGATCATCTTGTTTCCTCGGATTTGACAGGGCCTTCACAGTAGTCCAAAGCTTACTTACACCGATGGAGAGGTTGCAGGACTTGAGGTGCTCTATCCATTCTGTCCGCTTATGATGGTTTACCATTTGCCAAATCTCCAAATTGAGATCCCTTATTCGGGGATCACAGGGATCGGCATGGCGTAAGGTGTCGCGCTCGTTTGCTAGTACAGCTGCTTCGGCTGGGAAATAGGGCGGAGTTCCGCGATTCATCCAGCCGATATGAAGCGAGCAGCGATCCCTTTGCGGCCAACGATGACGTCCGTAGGAATGGGTAGTGCGTTGAAGATGTTCTCGGTAACTTCTGTGAAGCCGACCCAGTTAGCTTTGTTAAAGTTAACAAAAGGCGGTTGTCCACAGAAATAAAGTCGGGAGGTTTCTCGATCGAGATAATTATGAGCAGATGGTCTGATGCGAGAGTTAGCATAGGTCGCCAGGTTATACTATTTATCAGACCACCGCTAGCGATGGTAATATCTGGCGAGATATTACAGGTGCCCATAATTCTTGTGGGGGCTTCGTCATTCATTGCGCAGAATGTCGAATCGTAAATCTGTTGCGCCAGCTCCATCCCCCTACAATCGTTTGACAGGCAGGAATGCCAAAGATCGTGATGCGCGTTAAAGTCGCCTAGCAGCAAACGGTTTTCACCACGAAGTAGCGCATCTATATTCGGGTGATATCCTGTTGGGAAACATGTAACTGGGGGGATGTATATATTAAATATTTCGAGCTCGACATCGCCAGACCGGACAGCTATACCCTGAAATTCAAGGGTACTGTCCCTGCGGTCGATGTCAACATCGATTAGACGATATTGCACGGTGTTATGCAATATGAAGGCTAGGCCTCCACCATTATCTCGCCCGCGATCCTTACGTAAAACGTTGAAACTTGCACAACTCAGAAGATCTGAGCGGCTGTTTAACTTGGTTTCTTGGACAGCAGCTATCGATACGCGCTCCTGGCTCATGAATGCAACTATCTCCTCGATCTTGCTCTGGAGTCCGTTGCAGTTGAATTGTAGTAGTCGCGTTTGTCGCACTATGGTGTTGATTGGCAATGCCACTGTATGTGTTTGCGGGGGCAGACTCCTACAGCATGGGGCAACATACGACGCACTCCACTCTCGTGTGGTGCGCAGACCGGAACACGACAGAAAGTGACACCAGCCAGTACAAGAATTGCACTTGACTGATATGACATTCCGGCGTGTTACGGTCTGACACACGGAACAGACTGTGCGAGGAACCATGAGTTTCTGGGTGGCTCTCGCACGAGGATTGGAGCTGGATGAAGGTTGGTCATGCTGTCTATGTGAGCTTCTTAGAGCCGTAGAGGTCCTATCTTGGCCACTCGACTGGAGTGGCGGCGCAGTGCGCGAACAAGGTGCAGGTTGCACAGCCGTTGAGGCATATGTCGCAGTATTTCGTTGACAGCATGGGACCTCGTAACTCGTGGTCCACTCCCTATGTGTCTTAAGGCCTGAACAGGTCTTAAGATGGCTCCATCCACTGCATGTATTGCACCTAACCGAGGTGGAGTTTGGGTGGAGTCTTCTAGCGCAAACGCAGCAGTAAAATTCCTCGGGACCCGGGTTGGACTTGATGCCAGCATGGGTCAGGAGGATACAGAGCAACCCTGCTGCTAGGCGTTGCTCCAATGACGACAAACTTAACCTAGAACTTACCAAATCAATCCAAACAAGGTTAGATCGCCGAAATAACAGCCCTTGGCCGGATAAAATCCGGGTCAATTCCGGTAACATAGAACCGGCTGTTATGGGAATTGAGTTGCACACGTCGTACCCCACAGTTGAATACATACATACAACTTTGTTCTCAAGGCTAAGTTTAGAATTTTTATTTAAAAGTCAATTTTAATTTGCAGCTTTTATTTTCATGCTAGTTATTTTGCTGAATATATGTTTGCTCCATATGAGCCTTCTGTCCAAGTGAATGGATCATTTGCCTGTGGTACTAAGATATTATTAATGTTATTCGGCCGATACAGTTTTTGTCTTAGTGAGAATGTAACATGCTTACACTTTTGCTCATTTTCAATTATTCGCTAGTTGGCTAACCATTCTTCGACCAAAGCTTAATGCTCCTCTAGTACCCTTGAAGCTCAGATGAAACATTTATTACGGCAAACTATGGCTGTGTCATCCGCAAAGTCGATGTTAATACATTATTACCGGTTGGAATATCTGCTGTATATAAGATATTTATGTTGGTTAAAAAGTTTCGGCGCTCGAAATGAAAAAATACTGTTTTTGGTACGAAATATATTATTTTATTCAATATAATCTCCCTTAACTTCAATACACTTATTCCAATGATCCACGAATAATTTTTGCCATCCCTATAGCAATTCGTACTTTAATTCGTTGAATTTTGTCATTATTAAAACACCTTTGTGAGCAGATGTGTTGTCTTAATGAAAAAATATTTTTTGTGCTGCAAACCAAGTCTTTTCTCACGATTTTTTTCATCTAACTGATCCAAAGGCTGCAATAATATTCAAGTTAATTGTTTTACCATTCTGCATATAATAAATCAACTAAATTCCGTTTTCATCCCAAAAAACGGTGTGACTTCACCTGCTTTAAATCTGACCAGCAAGCTTTAGTCTACTGTATACGTTCTTGTTTCAATTAAGGATCATGGTGGTAGATTCAAGTCTCATCCTTAGTTATAAAACGACGCAAGAAATGGGTTTTATTCTGCTTAAAACGCTCCAAATTATGCTGAGAAATTTGTTTCGATTCAGTTTTTGTTGAATTGTTAACGTATGCGGCAGTAACTTTCCAAATAGCTTTTTCATATACAATTCTTCATGTAAAATATGAAATACTCGTTCGTCTGGTATGCCTATGGCATTAGCAATTTTACGCTTAGTCAAACTTGGATCTTCACTAACAATATTATGCTCAATAATTTCTGGTGTGGTTGCGGGTTTTGTTCGTCCTTCGCGTAGATCGTCTTCAAGCCTAGTACGACCACGTTCAAATTCACTAGCCCAAAATTGAACGGCGCGTTTTGAAAGTGAAGACTCCTTATAGACTTCTAACAATTGTTTATTAAATCTTTTGTTTTTAAACCTTTCAAAACAAACAATCTAATCACTGCGCGATATTCAATTTTTTCCATATTAAAAAAATACTATGACACGTCTACTTCAAATCGTTTGTAATTAATGAATTAATTGACAGAATGACTTGCAACTTTGCATGTGTTCTCACGACAGATGTACCGAGCTAGTAGTGCCATTACCTGGTGAGCACTACTCACTTTTCAACCAACATGTATAGTGTTGGGCCTAGCAGACTCCCCCAGGGCACACCAGCCCTTATCGGACGTTTATCTGATAAGAAATTAGCTACTTTAACAGTAATTTTCTTATTTTTCAGATTAGACTCCAAAATTTTATACAATGAGATTTATTTTATTTTACAATGATTTTATACAATTTTATATAAAAGACCTTCATGCCACATCCCATCGATTGTCTAAGCTACATCAAGGAATATTGTTGAACAATACTCTATGTACTCGTATTGTATGCCTTTCTAATTTCATTAGTAATTCCATTTACTTGCTCTGCAGTGGCATGCTTTGCACGAAACCCGAATTGGTGCGTTGGAATTATATTCATGGAGGAAAGGAGACATCTTTAATAGTAACAGTAATAGACGCCAGTGTTAAGATTTTCCGTAGTTTATCTATCAGGATGATCTGCGACTTTTTCCAAGAATTTGGATAATATCCGAAACTGAAAATTGCATTAAGAAAAAAGGAAATTACTTGTACATCAATATTTGGTAGCTCCATTAGCATTTTTGGTGTAATTTTATCATATTATGGCACCTTTTTAGATCCTTTCCTTTACGATCTTTTTAATTTCACAACTAGAAGTCTTAATAGGCAAGAGCGACTTGTTAGAGGTGTTGCGAAAAATTGGCAGCTTAAAACGGCATTTTGGGCAGAATACCTTCTCTAGGTGATTTGCAAAGTAACTTGCTTTTTCCTCTTCGCTTCGAGACCAATTACCTCGCACGTCCCATATAGGCATGTTGGAATCAACCGGCGGCTTAATGTGTTTTTGCGCTTTCTAAAGAGAGTTCTGTTTTTTGTTGAATTTGGGCTCAGTTTCTTTATATAATTTTCAGTGTTGTATTCTTCCGAACACTTAAGCGCTTTTCTTAATTTACGTACAGCATACATCAATTACAGGCTAAGTGAAAGGAGAGCGATTTACCTCCAGTCACAGCGATTTACCACCAGCTTGCCTTTTTCTGTTACAAGTTTTTTATTTCAACATTTGTGATTCTTCTAAAACCATGCAACTTCTTAGTTTTGTTTGGAGTTGCTATGACAGCTGCATTAGTGTTTATATCAGTAAATTCGCTAATGTTTTGATCAATATCTCTTTCTGAGTTTATTTTGAATCGATGTTAAGTTGGCTACTACAATATGTTTTATATTTTAACTGACTTGTTTTATGGGATGTTAAGCCCACTTTTGGTGATACAACCAATGGTTGTTCGCGTAGTTTTATTAGCACAGGAGAGTGATCAGAATAAGCAGTTATAAGCGGTCTGGCTATATTTTTAATAACAGCAAAATCAATTAAATCTGTAATGTTGTTTCGATCTCTGGGCCGGTATGTCGGCTTACCGTAAAACAGCTGTCTTGACCTTTCTGATTAATTAGACGTGCGCTCCAATACATGTGCTTTACAATGTAATCGCCACTGCAAAATATCTATTTCCTAGGGTTATGTCATATCTTTTCTATCTGGGTGATTTGTAATATAGAGTCTTAAACTAAGTATAAAAAATTGTTCTTATTTGTTAGATATATTTTTGATAATAACATTACATCTATATTTAGAAATCCAATAATCTCCAATATTTAGTTCAGTAATTTTTTACTCAAAAAAGTTTGCAACATTTGGTTTTGAGTTTTGATTAAATCTTGTATCATATTGTATTGTAGCCAAGAATTGTGTCATACCTATATTGAGTAAGGTTTAAAATTAGCTGACCGTCCCGGGCTTAGAAATTAATTTGGCGCGAAGGTAAGTGTTGTTCACTGACAGTTCATTACTTTCATTCACAATTCAAAGTGAGACATAAGGTAAATTTGTGAATTTGAAGCATAAATATTTACGAATAAATATTATTTTGTGAAATGTCGAAATGAAAGTGTGTTTTCTACGATAATTTAAAAAAAAAATCCTTTTTTGAGAGTCATGACGATTCCAACGTTCGTTGCGACAAATGTAATGCAACTTTTTCGGTTGTTGCTGGTGGAGGCAATGATATTGAAAATCATTTGAAGACAAAGAAGCACAAAGTGGCAGCTTCTTTTCAAATTTCAATCATATCAGATTTTTTCATTGGAGAGAAACTAGATTTGAATCTATTGACGATAGAAGGCGTGTGGGCGTACTGCACAATTGATGATAATCCCAGTTTCAGGTTTGCTATTCAAAAAATCATTTCAAAAAGCAATTATCGTCTGATTCTGATTTTTTCAAACCAAAATATTTCGAACCTCTTTCCAAATGAAAAAAGTCAAGAACAAAAAGTGAAGCGATAATAAACAATGTTTTTGCACCATACGCATTGGAATGCCTTAAGCCTGATTTACAGAAAGCCCAATTCATTTGTTTGTCGATCGACGATTCCAGTCGCAAAGCAATCAAGATGTTTTCTGTCGAACATAGTTGGTGTAGGTTGTGCAGTCCATATCGTGCATAATGCGATTCGTAACGCATGTAATACAATTGAGGTTGAAATAGAGAGCAATGTTGTTCGGATCTACACACATTTTTACATTTACACCATTCGCACAGAAGCATTAAAGTCAATCTGCGAGATTTCTGAAGACGAATACGATCAACTAGTTGGTTACTGCAAAGCTCGGTTCACAGGCTTGAGAGAAGCTTTGGGAAAAATTATTCGAATGTTCCAACTTTTGAAAACGTATTTCGACGGCCTTCCTTCACCCCTAATAAAAGTCAGTTGTATCCGCCATTTTTTCAGTAATCCACTATCGACGCTCTGGTTCATTTTTGTTCATGCACAAGTGAAAATATATTTTTATTAACTAAAATTTTTCCAAAGTCGAGAAATTATTTAATTATTATCTTATTAGTTTTAGTCCATGATTTTCGAAGAAACAAAGAAAATTGAAGGAAATTTAATCTCAATTTTCGTTTACTCATTTTTAATTGTCTTCAATATGTCAATCAGGGGTTGCTACGAATGTCTTGAGGTATGGACTCAACAGTTTGCTCATGTAAAACTATTGGAATTTTTCACTCACTTAAAATCACACCCCGGTTTCTTCGAAAAATCAGTCAACAAGAGAAATACGTCAGACCGAAGACGTCTTCAACAATTCTGGAAACACCGTTCACTTCATCATCTGATATACAAACGATCGAACCAGACAGTGATTGAATCTTTTAATTATTTTTAATATTACTTTGCTTTCTCTTTTATCATTTCCATTATTTTTGAATAAAATTGTGTTGCTCTCTCACCTATTACATGTCGCATTTTTTAGTAATTTATATATAATAATAATAGGGAAAAAATCGATAACTAAAACAAACCGTCCCGGATTATGCCGGAAAAAATATGGTCACATAAGTTTAGAATCTTACTTTCAACGCTTCCACTTAGTTTGGTTTGGGCAAAACGCATTTTTACAGTGTTTCCTATTACCACATTATCATAATTTCTTAAACCACATTATTCTTAACATTGCCACGTTTTGAACTTTGGTCAGTGATTTCAATAATTTCGCGCGGAATATTTAGCAATTGGTCGACGTGCTTGAATTCCGAGCGATAACTTCGATTTCAATTACTACACTTAAAATCCTCTTTCTTGAGGGTACATTTGGATGCAGGGTGTAAATCACCACATACTACACAAAGACTGCGTAGAGTGCAATATGATTTGGTACTCTCTTGGCAGGTGCATTGTACCAGGACACTCTACGACGTAAATCGAATGTGTTTCATTTTTCTTTAATTGGTTAGCATTTGGCATCAACTCCATCTTAAACATTGGTTGTGGTACTTTATTTCTATTTAAAATATTTTCAACCGTTTTACTGTCGTAATCACGTTCTTTAAGACCTTCATTGATTTCATTAGAATCTACCGAAGACTCTATACCTTTGATAACAACAACTACGCCCTTAGAGTTCTTCAGATGATAGGAAAAATAATGTTTTGTGATTGTTTGACAAGAATTTTATAATTTCCATCAAACTAAAATATGAATTCCAGGAATGCCTTCGGCCTTGTTGATGAGTGCTGCGCAGCACTTATTATGGTTATTGTCTTTTTGTTTTGCCCACTTGTTTTTCAATTATTATACTCTCGCAACCTGTTGCTACAGAGTATAATAGTTTTGTTCACCTAACGGTTGTTTGTATCACCTAAAACTAATCGAGTTAGATATAGGGTTATATATTATATATATAAATGATCAGGATGAAGAGACGAGTTGAAACGGGTGACTGTCTTTCCGTCCCTCCGTCCGTCCGTGCAAGCTCTAACTTGAGTGAAAATGGGTGAAATCGGGTGACAACTCCGCCCACTCCCCATATAACGGTACTGCTAAAAACTACTTATAGCGAGATAAATCAAGCACTAAACAAGACACTAAATTTTATTTCTGGGATGGTATAAGATGATTTTATAGGAACCACGTTTTAAAATTAGATAGTAAGCGTGGCACCGCCCACTTTTAGGTGAAAACCCATATCTTGGGATCTGCTTAACTGATTTCAACCAAATTCGGTAAATAATATTCTTCTCATATTTCTATGTTATAATACGAAAATGGGCGAAATCGGACTACAACCACGCCTATTTACCATATAACACCATTTTCAATTCCATCTGATTCTTTCACTTTCCACTATGCATATCAAGCAACAATGATTATATCGGGGTAAAAATTTGCGTGAATAATACGTTTAAAGTATGCCCCCTTGTGACCAAAAATTGTCTAAATCGAACCAAAACTATTCAAGCCCCTAAGTACTAAATATGTGGACCCCAGTGCCTATAGTTGACCTTCTACAGAAAATATCAGTCAATCCACAAAGAAATCTCAAACGAATATACCATTTGACTTTGCGAGAGTATAAAATGTTCGGTTACATCCGAACTTAGCCCTTCCTTACTTGGTTTTTGTTTATATTTGTTAGTGTTATTATCCAAACAGATTTATTTTGGGTTTTACGTCCTTAGCTTGTAGTTATTAATTTCACTCATTAGATTTTGTTTATTGTAATGTTCTTTGGATTTGGAATTGATTTCACGGAGCAAATTAAAGAATACGTCGAGCACTTTGAAAGCTTCCTTATAAAAAAAAAAACTACTACTATAAAACTTTTTCTTACGGTTGGCCCGGATGCAAGACATAATTTAAAGTGATTATTCAAAGATGGTAAAATACCGCAATTGGCCTCAAAGATGACGAGCTCATATACCTATATATGTTATCTTGATCGGTGCTTGAAAGTTCGACAGGTTTAAGCAAGCAAAGATAAATGTAATTTCTTCCAAAACATTTTTTTTAACAATAGCGTGTTCAAACAAACAACATAAACTACATCTTAACAGAGGTAAGTTTCACACTAATGTGGTCTATAATGGATATGTATTATGTTCTATATTTAAAATAAAAATTTTTCCTATCAAACAGTAGTAGCTAAATAGAATCAGTAGTATATTATATATGGTATATTATATAAATATTTCTAATTATATTTATACTTCAAATTTAAATTTCTTCTTGAAGTAGTGTATATACATTTAAAATCTTTACTAACATGATCACGACTAAACTATATATAGAAAAATGTATCCGGAAACTCACCCGTAAGTGACTTAGAGGAATACCAATTGTTGTCAACTGCATCAATCTTTCCTTTTCCTGGATTACCAATACTATGTTGTTCGTCTGGACTGACATTTTCATCTATTTGTCTCTGCAGCGATATTTGAAACTGTGTAGATAACCCATTGATGCTATCAGTGGAATCTTCTAGGGACACTTGAGTTTGTCGAACAATATTTTGCTTGAAACATATATCACTGTTACTACAGTTATGAACAAATTGATTTTGTGATTGGATCTGCGAGCAAAAATTAATTTTCGAGATTACATTTTCGTTAGAGTTCTTTATCACGGTCACAGTGCTATCTGCATAAGTGATTGTTTTTCTCGCATGAGAGAAGTCTGTTATGGCGTCACTATTATGATTGACAATTTTCTTCGTTGAATGATTAGTAACACTGTTACCAATGGATGTATCGGTAATTGTACCTACAACATCATTTGTGATTACTGCAGTTACGTCAAGATGGTTGAGTATATGCGGTAGATTACTTCCTGAGTGAGAGTTCATAGTTTGTTTTTCTTGCGTACCAACCATTTTATTGCAGTGGGCGTAGATGATGATTAAAACACTAATATTAAAAAGTGAAGTTTTTAAAATTTAGAATATGATGACTTCCTATAGTCATATAATATAGCGTTGATGTTTATTGCTAAATTTTTTTAATCAGCTTTTATGTTTATATAAAATTTGCGATTGCAAAAAAATATTAAATTTGTCCATTTTAGAATATTTCTGTATTTTTAGATGTGAATATCTGACATTATCATCGCATATCTTCGGACTTAAAAATCATTTCTGATATTTCTCTGACTGTTTGAAACAAATATTTCAGATTACAAGTCGTACTTATTTTAAAGTCATATACATCTACTAGTCAATATACCCGTATATACTACTCTTTGAAGTCCCAGATTCAACATTTTCTACCACAAGGAAGAACCATACTTTTTCTATTTTATTGATTTTTAAATTTTTGCGCTTTCATCCTTTTTGTATTTATAAACTTCTTGTTTGTCGAATCAGCAGTACTATTAGTAAGTATTAAAGGTACAACTGACGATTATAGTTTGCACATGCAGTTTGTGTAGTTTTTTTTCTTCAGGTGTCCTAATTTGTGTATTAATATCAATTTTCGCAAGCAGATAGATGAATAATTTGACTCTTCAAAATTTAGTCTTAAACAGGCGACGAATTTCGTGATAATGCTGACCTGAAAATGTATGTAAAAGTTTAGGTCGTGAATTATAATATGCAAACATCATTAAAAACAAGAAAAAACGTTAACTTCGGTTGCACGGTTGCACGAAACTATAATACAAAGGATGACAAGAACTTGATTTTGATCGGTAAATTTGTATGGCAGCTATACACACTATCGTGACTAGATCTGATTTTTTTGAAAATTGCACCGTTGTCTTGGACAATCGCCCACGCAAAATTTGATGAAGATATCTCATTAAACGAAAAAGTTTTTCATACGAGCACTTGATTCCGATCGTTCAGTTTGTATGACCGCTAGGCGGGTATAGGGTCTCCGGCGTTTCCTTCAGGATATTTCAAAGTTCGTGGCAAACTGAATATAGCCTGTTCATGATATAAATAGGGCATTATTGAATGAGTATAGAACCCCTAGGTTGAAATCATG
Source organism: Bactrocera oleae (assembly GCF_042242935.1). Classification (NCBI taxonomy): domain Eukaryota; kingdom Metazoa; phylum Arthropoda; class Insecta; order Diptera; family Tephritidae; genus Bactrocera; species Bactrocera oleae. The sequence continues at coordinate 20,524,660 of NC_091541.1, read as the reverse complement.
TAATAAATGTATAAAATAGCATTCCTAATATTATTTACAATAGATGTAAGCAGCATCTATTTTCTATTTGTTTAACATAATATTAATATAAATTGACGTTGCAATTAGAAGTTGTTTCTCAGCAAAGCTATTATAGCCTTATTAGTGTTACTTCTTATGTTATTTAGCCAACGTGTAGTCAATATGACTAATACTTACAACAGAATAGTGCAATACAGTTATAAGAATGCAACAAAGTTCTTACGTATTGATTTTTGTGGCCTTCCTTTTTACCTAAATGACTAGTTATTCAAAAAGCCCATGATAATATTTGATGATAGCAGTGTAGTATAATTTCATCTTCTCCATTTTTTTGCTTTCCTTAGATACTTCACTTCGAATATGATCATCTCATCCAATCCAATTTAAAACTAATGATTTATGTGCCACAAGCTGGACATACCTGCAGTATTAAAAGAAAGATAAAGCAATTTAAATTACATACAAGTAAATGTTACTTGTAAATGTTTATTGTTCGCTTGAATTGTGCATATATTAAGAATGTTTTTTTCTACTTGGAAAATATACTAAGCGGTGTTTGCGTAAAAGGTTTCAGCTTTGAATATACATATATATATATATATATATATATATTATATATATCTAAATCACGTATCCGGGGTAAACTCCTAAACTACTGTACCGATTATAGTAAAATTTAGCACACTGAGTCCAGATTTAATCGAGTTTCATCCACCTTAAAAGTAAGAATAATGTATATCACAATTGTGTTAAGGGGCACACTTAGTATTAAGTTTTGAAAAAAACCGATATTTCGAATGCTTGTACCCTTAACAAGTAAGGAAGGGCTAAGTTCGAATGTAACCGAACATTTTATACTCTCCCAAAGTCAAATGGTATACTTGTTTTAGATTTCTTTGTGGATCTTGCCGCCACACGTGACTTTTTGGTCACACGGTGGCATACTTCAAACACATTATTCACGCAAAGTTTTACCCCGATACAATCATTTTTGCTTGATATGCATAGTGGAAAGTGAAAGAATCAGATGGAATTGAAAATGGTGTTATATGAGAAAAAGGCGTGGTGGTAGTCCGACTTCGCCCATTTATGCTCTATGACATAGAAATATGAAAAGAACGTTATGCACGTTGGTTGAAATCGGTTAAGCAGATTCTTAGATATGGGTTTTCACCTAAAAGTGGGCGGTGCCACGTGATTTATGGCGCTTTTAGTAGTTTTTGGCAATACCGTTATATGGGGAGTGGGCGGTTTTGTCACCCGATTTCACCCATTTTCACAATGTAGATAAAGGTGCCAAAACATTTGCTTTCAGTCAGTTTTGTTATTATAGCTATGGAAACGTTTTAAAATTAAATGAAAACGCGAAATATCAATCGCGCATTTTCGTGGTAGTAACAAAGAACGTAGTTGGACGAGAAGGTGCAAATTGAATTTTGTACAATTCTCGATTGGACGGCAAACAGAGCTGAAAAATTCCGAGCAGGGAATTCATCATCATCATTTCGCAGAGATGAGAATGCTCTCTAACAGAAATACGTATCTACTCACGTAAAGACAAAAATTAAATACTTTGAACAAAAAATACTAATGCCACTTCACATATGCATGATAATTTTTAGTCATATAAACGGTTTTTATAATGAAAAATTGATAGAATATGATTTTTTTTTTTGCAAAAATGCGGCATGATACAATGCGAAAGATTATGCAAAAAAATATATTTTACTTTTTTTAATACTTTTCATACATATGTACATCAATATGGAGTTCATTTACATTCTCTGGTGAATCTACATTCACATGGAGAAACAGAATTTTTGATATTATCAGAGAACGTAAATGATAAATGTTAATTTAAGTTCTCTGGAGCAACAACACAGAAAAGTCTCTCTGAGTATATGACATAATCCGATTGTAGCAGCTCTGAAAATTTTGAGCGTATTTACTACTTTGTTCTTCTTTGTCCGATCGTTTTGTATACATATGTAATAAAAATACACAAGTAAGCATGAGGTGTACTCTTTGTTAGTGTGCACCATTTCAGTTCTCTGATATTTACACTAGTTATGAGTCAAAATAAAGTGCAAACATGTTTATCCTAATTTAGTATTTAGTTTTATGTTTAGGGCAATTGCAACTCTTGTGTACTCAGTATTTGATAGGGCATTCCGCTAATTTTTAATGGAAGTAGTAAAATTCATAATGTACATATCCCGTTATATAGTTACTTGTATATATCAAACTTGGTATTTTGCCAGTGAACTGCGACAGAATAAATTGTTTACAAATAGTTAGCAGTAGTTATTTTTTTAGTTTTTTGGGAATAAAATTGTAATTTAAAGTCAAGGGTAACTAAATTTTAGTTAACATATTACCAAACAAAGAAGAAAAAACTTTTTACTTGCTGACTTTTTTAATGAAGCCACTTTTCAAATAGGAAAAGGATTTATTGGTGCTAGATATAAAGATTTGGCAAAGAAATGTGGTATTTCGATCACTGAAGCCAGGGAAATTGTGGAAAAACAGAAATCGTTAGGAATAACATAAAGTTTAAAAACATTATGTGGATGGAAATGGAAAACCACTATTCAAGATGACCGAAAAATTGCAATGGAAGACAAAAAATATCTACTAAATTCAACAAGAGAAATAAAAGAGTCCTGCAACTTAAATACTTCATTACGTAAAGTGCATTGAAGGTTGGTTGAGTTGGGAATGAAAAGCTATTTCGCAAAAGGAAATCTCTACTTCGCGCAGCAAATATTAAAAAATGCCTAAATTTTGCGAAAACTTACGTTAACATGCGTTGAAATCGTTTTGAAATCGCGTTATTTGATCAGACGAATCGAAACTTGAGTCAAAAAATTCCAAAAGGAGTAAACGGGTGTGGTGTGAGCCCTCAAAGAGACTACAGCCAAAATATATTTCATACACAGTCAAGCATGGAGGGCTTATGGTCTAGGTTTGCTTTTCACCGGCAGGAGTTGGAGGACTGGTGAGCTTCATGTTGATGTATTGAAGGAGAACCTTTCGAAAAGCGCTGAGGAAATGTGCCTGAATAGTTTTACCCTTCAACAGAATAATGATTCCAAGTACAATAGCACGATAACACAGCGCTTTAACAGCGGATTGAACAATTGGAGTAGCCCGGTGGAGAAAAATTCCTAAGGCTACACTAAAAAACTTACCTGTCAGCACGCAGCAAGCGAAATGCTTGACAGAGGTCATCAAAAATAAAAGAGGACATACCAAGTATTAACATAAATTTTGATTTAACATTTAATGAATACCCAGAACATTTGTTATATTTTGCACTTTATTTTGTCTTATGTAGGAAGTAGGGGCTGCAAATAGTTTTACTACTGTGTATAGTTTAAGAAAGTTATTAATATTATTATTTTTTATTTTCAAATGAAATATAAGTTATCGTCTTTACTTTGAATAAATCTACATATCCACATATATGTATTTATGTTAACAAGCATATAATATTAGTGCCCATACTTTGCACTTTATTTTGTCCGATAGTGTATATATGTGTTGTGAACAAAGTGGATTTGAAAAAAATTTATTGCACAGTAATAAACAAATTTATTTATTAAATATTAGACTTAAGTAGTAATTATACAAAAGGTGTGTGTGATATAGTATTATGTACATATGTCTTTGTTTATATAAACCTGAATTTTTTCTTTAAAGCTAGGCTTATATATTAATATATGCGGTTTTATTCAAAAAAAAATTAATAAAAATTAATTATCTGTCATTGTAACAAAAAATATTTGATTGATATGTGTGCTAAGAATATTCTACAATAAAACGAATATTACACTTTAAAAATGTGTTCAGCATACATAAAACACAACAAAAATGTTAATAGTTTTCAATAAAAAAACTCTCAAAACTCTAAAACACAAGAAGAAAAAAAACATAAATAAAGATCAAATACATACGTGCACCGGCTACTGATCATGTGCATTTGATGTGCTTGTCTCTGCTTGTCATGAGTTTTGGTTTAACATACACATGTTTTGATAAGCAAGACCGCCACAACTCTGTGCAAATAAAAGCGAGGAGTGTGAAAAAGAAACACAACTACGACACAATAGCAAATATACGAAGTGTCAGTTGCTTCTCTCGCTTATATAATATTTCTTGTGTAGACACCAACATATGTACAAGTGTTTAAGTGGGAGTGGCCATCGCCACCAATTTTAAAGGAAGGCTGACTTCGAAAATGTCAATTGCAATGCATACGAACAAAGTATGGTATACTATTCTGTTAAGCATCAGTAATATTTATTGCATTACATCATAATTTTAAACGCATTAACTCGGTAGTCGATGCGCAGTGATCCAGAAAATTGCGCATCACTAAGTGTGCTTTTACACGGGGACTCAAAAGAGTCTCAAACCAGTTTATTGCGGGCGAGGGGACGACGAAGAAAGACGAAGGGGCCGTGCCACTTGTGTTCGGGTGGCACGCTTTGTATTCTTGTTCGTAACAGCTCGCTGCTACCCTTTTCAGCATTCCTTTTCACTTTCAAATCCTTTGAATGGTTGCAAGAGCGCTTGGTTTCAAATGAATTCGATCGCAAATTTGAATTCTGTTATCTATTTTTTGTATGTAATATGCAAATATGTATGCATAGAATAATAGAAATATTTTTAAAAATTGTAAATAAGGAGAAAATTAAGATATAGATTATGGAGTAAAGAAATTATGAATTTTTAATATGCAGTAAAGAAATTATGAGTTTTTAATACTTAAAGATGAGGAAATTCCTATTATAAATTTGGCCTTGAAAATATTAGTAGCGGATATTCAATACATTCTTGTGGATTAGGGAATTCCCGTCTTTAGTATTTCTTTGAAACTATTTAGCGGGTAGGTACTTGTGTTATGCATATTGTTCTACCATATTCATGGTAATTCATTGCAAGCAAAATGTGTGACCATCATCTCAACATACAAATGAAATACGCAGCGTTGCGCAGTGGAACCGCACAAATATTTACGAAAATTTTGTGAAAAGGAATGCAGAAAAACTAGACTGGAGTTGCTGGACTCTTTTTGACCGTGTGAATGCACAGAGCGATACCAAAAGAAAATTTGAAAAAAATTAGACTCTTTTAAGTCCCCGTGTAAAAGCACACTAAGTAACATGATGCTTTCTTACATTTAAATTCATCAAGATGGCGGTTTCGGATTGGTAGATTTTCTTCTTATTTGTTTTATTAAATTATTTTAAATAATGCATTTATTTTCAGTGATTCTGACAAAAAAAAAATGGACTTTTGAACGAAGAAAGCTTTTGTTAACGACAAGATTAAGGTATGAAGGGGCGTTTGTTTCCAAAAAAAAAAACGATCCGTGCTTTGGGAGAAAATTCTCCACGATGTACTGAGTTGGCAACTAAGTAATTCACTCATATGTAGATGGCTTCAGTTGAATTTTTAGGTTTGCTGGCGTAGTCCAAATGTAAAACACATTTTGTTATTTGATAGTTGGCAATTCAGCTGTCAATCAGTAAAAAAAAAGTTTTTTGATCGGTTGCGTAGTTTTCGTTTGGCGTTCGTTGAAAAATGGAAGATCAAAATTTTCGTCATATTTTGCTTTTTTATTTTCGCAAAGGGAAAAACGCATCGCAAGCTCACAAAAAGTTATATGCTGTTTATGGCGACAAAGCCATAAAAGAACGGCAGTGTCAAAATTGGTTCGCCAAATTTCGTTCTGGTGATTTTTCACTCAAAGATAAAAAACGCTCTGTTTGTCCAGTTGTACCTGATTCAGTTTTTTGCTTACATTACAGAATAAAGTTATTTAGTTCCATGAAAAAATTTTCTTTGATTTTTTTTTAATCCGCAATTACTTAGTTGCCAACCCAATAAAAGGAATGGACACGGAATTCTGCTACAGTCGGGACGACATCACTAGAACTTTTTAAACTAGATGGTAACGTACAAGTGAATAAAAAAACGTAATTATGGGGAGTTTTATGAAGAGATGGACAATTAGAGTCCTCGTTCTTAATAATAAAATTATAAAGCACCATACAAGCCATTATTATGTGCTTTCCCAGGGACATGTTTTGTATTTCAAGGTAATTAAGAATTCGAAATTTTTTTTTTTTTCAAAATACCAAAGGCTCTGAAGACTCTTGTCGAGCACATTATTGAAGCTTTTTTGTTCTTGTGTTAGATGCACATTATCTTTATATGATACCATTAAAAAGTTTCCAAGGGATAAGCGCCGTCTTCCAATAAATGGTATTGTGGAGGAATTTTCAGCGTTTTGCTTACGATAGCTTGTCGTATTGGGCTGCTACGCCACGGATGTATCATGACACCGTCCTGGATATCCATCGAAAACATCAGTTAAACGCATTTTGCTATCCACTTTTGCCTAAAAACATTGAAGTTTTATTTTAATGTGGAATCTATATATATGGAAAAATTACTTACCTGTACAACAATTAAAAAAATTCCTTTTCTATTGTAATAGCTAATGTTATCAGTTTTAGGCTGCTGAATATACATTTCATCCACGCACCCTAACAAAAATGGAAATGACATTGCACGACTAGGACTGATCCATAGAAGCTCGTTGGCACTCTTCGGTTAATGGAAATTTTATTAGCTTAGCATTCAAGGGACCGACTTCTTTTATTGTTCGTATAAAGTTATTTTACGTAGTCCCAGTTCCTAGGTGAAACCGATCACTTAATTCTCGAAAACTATTTTGATTACTAAGTTTCCACAAAGTTAGGTGTATACCTATTACATCTTTGCAATGATAAGCAAGGTCGGCCAGTTCGGGGTGTTCTCCATAATGGCTTTAGCATGTATTGAAGTTTCTGTAGAGGATGTCCTAGTATTTTTTATAAATTAGATGATACCCAACCATATGAATGTGCAAAATATGTGTATAGTTACCTCACAAGTGTCTGGTTTCATTCTAAAGTAGGCGAAAAATACATCACTTGGCATTTGCTTTATAGTTTGCCAGAATCCACAGTTTTTGAGCACCTTTCTCCTTACTCGCTCTTTATTAATTGCGCTATATAAAACTCATACTCTTTTATATTTTGCCTTAAAATTTTTTTTTATAGATCTAAATAATATATATACTTCTATTTTCGGCGAGATTTAAGAAATTCTTTGAAATTAAGCTCTTGGCTTGACTTCCATTTTAGGTTCCATAAAATACTTATTATATTTAACACCCCGAAACTTATAACTTAGTAAGTAAAGCGACTAATATAAATTTTTCATAAAAAATAAAAATAGTTCCAAATTTGAAAAAAAAAGTATTTGTTTATAAAAACGTATATTTTGATGATTCAACATTTCTCTCATTGGAAAGCTGAGAAAAAATAGTAGAGAATAAGCCGGCTAGTTATTTTTGTATTAATTAGTTTTCTTCGAATACGTCAATGCCTAAAAGTACTTTTTTCAAAAGTTGAAATTTTGAAAATTCATAACTCCAAAATTTTTCGTATTGCGTCGAAATAAAAAAATACGTGTCCAATATTTTACCTCAAATAACACAAACAAAAAATGTTTTGTACACAAACTTAAGGTTGAATGTAAATTTTCGATGGAATATATAACCATATATAACCGATTAGGATGACGGAGCGAATTCAAATCCGGGTGACAGTCTGTCCGTTCTATTGAAATCATCGTAAAATCTATTTTTTATGAGCTACTTGACAAATTTAAACGAAATTAGATTTATAACATTATTTCGACATTCCCATATTACGATGTGCGAATTCGGTCTACAACCACGCCTACTTTTCATCTTAAACAATAAAGACATCGAGTTAAAACTTTGCAAAAAATACTGCCGAATATCGATCGAATCCATTGTGATGTGATATGTTAGGCGTAATGTAAAGCAGCACCCTGTCTTACTTACATATAACTTACCGACTGTATATAGTAGTCATAGTGTATACGGGTGCAGGAAGAGAGCAGAAGAGTGCTCGTCGCACACCATATGTCTTATCATATGGTAATGTTTTGTTCAAAATTCATCGAATGTTTTCGCAAAATTAACGGCTAACCCCCAGATAGTAGTACTCAGAAGAAAACACCAACGAAAACTTGATCGTTGCCGTTTAAATCTTGCATTGTTCTGTGGAATGCTTCGAGAATATTTGTGAGCTATTATGCACTCATCTCAAACTATGATTGAATTTTTCCTTGATCAGTAACAACAATATTAATAATACACAAAGAAATATGAGCGAGAGAAGTAACTGAGCACTTCGCATATTTGCTATTGTGTCGTAGTTGTGTCTTTTTTTCACACTCCTCACTTTTATTTGCACAGAGTTGTGGCGGTCTTGCTTATCAAAACATGTGTATGTTAAACCAAAACTCATGACAAGCAGAGACAAGCACATCAAATGCACATGATCAGTAGCCGGTGCACGTATGTATTTGATCTTTATTTATGTTTTTTTTTTGTTCTTGTGTTTTAGTGTTTTGAGAGTTTTTTATTGAGAACTATTAACATTTTTGTTGTGTTTTATGTATGCTGAAAAAATTTTGAAGTGTAATATTCGTTTTAGAATATTCTTAGCACACATATCAATCAAATATTTTTTGTTACAATGACAGATAATTAATTTTTATTAATTTATTTTTGAATAAAACCGCATATATTAATATATAAGCTTAACTTTAAAGACAAAATTAAGGTTTATATAAACAAAGACACATATATTAGTATATCAGACCAACTTTTGTATAATTACTAAGTCTAATATTTAATAAATAGATTTATTGCCGTCAAATAAATTTTTTTCAAATCCACTTTGTTTACAACACATACATATATACAATACATACCAGAGTACTGAAAGAATCAAAATCAGATCGAAGCCAGACGTTATTATTCTAAAAAAAAGGAGGTAGCGTCGTATGCGGATATCCCAAGGGAAATTAAATGTGATAGTGGCCTTGAGGAATTGAAAGAAGATCTGCTAATAGAACTAAAAAACCAAGCAGACAAAAGAGCCGACATGTTCGAGAGAGCCCTATAAGGAGTGATTGGTGAGATGGCGGTAATACAGCCAAAAACGCATAACGTTACCATTATGTGCAAGGATCTAGACGAGATAACCACACCCTAAGAAATCTGCGACGCATTACAAGAGGAGTGTGGGACTCAAAATCTAGTGAAAGAAAATGTTAAAAGTATGCGAAACATCCGAAGCGGCACACAAATAACCCTTATATGCCTGCGCGCCGAGGACGACAAGACCGTATTTAAGCAAGGCAAAGTAAAGATCGGGTAGTGTATTCATCTCCGGGAATATTCATCTATCACTCGCTGTTTTAGGTGTTTCGAAGTGGGGCATATGGCGCATAAATGTCGCAACCCCATTAACAGGTCTTCCCTCTGTACACGCTGCGTACGGCTTGTCCTAAGTATCAGGATATGATAAAGTCAATGGAAAAATGAAGATATTACAATTAAACCTTAACCAGCGCTGCAGTATAAGATCTGCTAAAACAGACGGTGCTAGAAGAAAACATAGATATCGCCCTGTTAAGCGAGCAACATACTCAGCGTTCGGAAAGCACTTGGATTAAAGATATAAGTGGCAAGGCAGCAATATGGTCATGCAAAGAACAAGCTTTCACATCGTGCTCCAGAGAAGCCCAAAACGGCTTCACATGGGCAAATATATGTACATGGAATATACCTTGTAAGCTGCTATGCTCTTCCTAGCACGTCAATAAATGAGTTCAAAGACTTTCTCCTTGAGCTGTCTCTAGAGACTAGAAGCAAATCTCCGATAATAATAGCGGAAGATTTTAATGCATCGTCTACTTCTTGGGGTAGCAGAAGCACGAATCATCGTGGCCGTCATATCCTAGAATTCTTGAGCCAAACGAGCCTTACAATAATAAACAGTGGCACGCAAAACACCTATCAAAAGGACAATAAAGGTTCCGTAATAGACCTAATGTTTGCTAACGACGCGCTTAGCAGGCATATAAAACCCTCTATTAGTCAAAATATATACACCCCCTCTATTAGTCAAAAAATAAGACCTATTGGCTATCGCGAAAAAAATTAAAAACTCCAAAGCGCATGGAATAGATGGTATACCAAATAGAGCCCTAAAAGAAGCCATGACTCTGAGACCCAGTTTGTTTGTTAAAATGTACAATGCGTGTATATTGGAATGCATGTTTCCGGCCCCGTGAAAGTTGCAGCGTTTGGTTCTACTCTCAAAACCGAAAAAGCCACCTGAAGAACCTTTATCATATCGACCTCTGTACATGCTCAACAGGATTGGTAAAGTGTACGAAAGCATAGTAAGAAACCGCTTGGAGTAAGCAATCCAAAAAGCCGGCAGAATCAGAGAGACAATACGGCTTTATAAAAAAAAAGGTCGACTATTGACGCACTAAGTGAAGTCGTTGATATTACTAAATGTGCAATAAGTGGCTAAAGATGGAAAGGTGACGCAAAAATGTATTGCGCAGTAATTACCCTGGATGTGGCTCTGGATGTGTCATCAAGGCTCTGTACGAAATATGCGCTCTCCAATATCTCATAAATATTATTATGAGTTATTTTGAGAACAGAAGGCTGCTATTCGTCACAGATGAGGGTGCCAATAGTTACTCTATTTCGAGTAGAGTACCGCAAGGTTCGGTTTTAGGCCTCTTCTAAGGAATCTCATGTACGACGGGGTGCTTAGAATACATCAACAACACCATAGGAGAATATCAGATAACTTCACAGCCTCAGCTGAAGTATCTTGGTCTAATATTGGACGACGGGTAAAGCAAATAAAATCTATAATTCTTTATCTAGAATGATGGCAAATAGAGGCTGTGTGCGTTCCAGTCGACGATTTTTAATAGCTAAGGCAATGAGATCAGTTATACTGTATGCAGCTCCAATATGGATCCAAGCGCTAGGCCCAAAATCATATGTTAGACCAATAATCACAGTGCATAGGCTTTCCGAACCATATCAAGCGACGCTGCTGAAGTATTAGCCAGTATGGTGCCTATTGACATCCAGGGAAATCAATTTGAGCGCTTATATCAGCTATCGGTACCTTCTACAGCAGCAAAAGGAGAGGAAAGAACCCAAAGCATCACAATGTGACAGTAACGGTGGCAAACCTACATTTGTACATTTGCACAAAAAATCATAATTTTTGTAATTTAAAATACGTAATTAATAAATATATTCTTCAACACATTTTTGTGCGTTGCATAAACAATATGTAATAGGCAAAGGATAACAATAAAACAATGGCTAAGCGATCGCGTTCCCAGTTTTCTGGTGGCTTAGGTCGTAAACGTGAAGAAGTTAAAATTAATCCGAATGCGAGCATTTACGATCGAATCCTGAAACTTAAATTTTTATTTTATTAATTGGAATTTTAGTATATCTCAATGCAGTTACTTAAACAGCATATTTTACTCACTAAAATAATTAGATTATTTCAGAAAAACATGTTCATATGTTTAGGTTTATTGAAAATTCTTTTATTGACGCGTATTTATACAAATTTGAAAATCACACATAAATTCATAAGTACACATACGCTGATGCTTGCTTCTCCTTGCCTCGCACAAACAAAGACTTTTTCTTTACTTTTTGTTTTTTGCGAGAACAGCTAGAACAAAACAAGTTGAACGATCGCAAGCAAGGAGGGGTCAGGGGGTGCATTGTCACATAATTATTTCAGATATATTTTTATTAATCGAATTTATTTTAAAAACATTTGATTAATTATGAATTTATGGTATTTATATTTTTACGTAAATCTTATAATATTATGTAAATAAGCCCTAAGATATCAGTATTTCTCTATACAATTCAAGCAATATAATAATATGATAAAAATTCTCCGTTGAAACGCCTTTGTCCTCGGTTGAAAAAAACCAAAGCACAACTTTGCCGACAAACATACATACAACCGAGCTCGCATACATATTGACGCCGAATTTTGCGCATCGTCGCGGAGTTGTCAAAATTTATTTAAATCAGTGCTTTGCTATTGAAAATTGACTGCATATCTTTTGAAATACTACGACTACCGATTGGGCTGCATTTTCATAGCGTCGTATTTAGATAAAATGGGCTAAATCGAAAAACTATGAAATAATGATAATAAGTAAACATGTAAAAGTACTATATGGAGTCTAAGGTACGACTATGAGTGGTCTCGAAGATCTGCGTACATTCATTCTCTGGCATATTGTCAAAAACTGCTATTTCCTCCATTTGCCAAAATTTGGACACCAGTTCCTCCAACCGGTGGTCCTCCCTGTCAAGCGAAGTGGTGAGAGTGAGCAACGATTCCTTTGCAAGAAGGATCACTGCTGCTGGACCAAACACCACCCATCCAAACCGGGTACGCTGGACGAAAGGTTTGTCTGGTCCTCCACCTTCAAGGAGTCGCCCCCACACGTCCACGCCGATAACAACGTAGATAGTTCCAGGCGTACCGAAACGGTCTATGTCTCTCAAATATGGCTATTGGTTCATGTCAATCTTCACTGTTGGAGACGGAGAAGTAATGGACGATAAAACCAAAGCATCAATTCGCAGTTAGTTGTTGTTGATCTCAGAGTGAACGTAACGCTGCCTTTCACTCGAGTATTGATGGTAGCACCTACACCTTCTACACTCACATCACATTTTCGTCGATATAGCTGCAAACAGTTCGCTAGACGATCCGTCACAGAGCTAACCTATTGTGGTTGTCGGCAGGTACCTCATTGCCTACGGCTGCCGTAGTCGTAGAAGCAAACGTTGACGTGTTGTTGGACTTGTTTCGGCATAGGATTGTTACGTAGCTCCTCCGACCAGACGATTATGATTCTTCATGAAGCGCTCAAAATGTGATTCAAGCGACTTGTGCTCCTGTTGAAAGTGAAACACATCACGACCTTCGATGGCACCTTCCGAGACACGTGCATGTATGCGCTTTATTGCTTTCACTGCTGATGTACGCCAATTGAGCTCCGCTATGAAATCCCAAAACCGCAATTACAAAACGAAATTAAAATACAATATTTGTCCTCACAGGAGGCACCAAAACGTTAAATGATTAAATTACCAGCGGGTAGAGTTATCAATGCTTTATTCGGATTTCAACGATTGTGAACGGTTGACTTGACACCAAACCAGAGACGTGTACAATCCGCACCGAGTTACAATCAGAGAAGAGTTCGTACACACATGTCATCCGACATTTATAGGAGTTCAACGGAGTTTTAAAATACCGTAACTTTAAATATGCATAAACAAAGATAATTATAAAGAGAAATGATTGATAAAAGAAAGATGACAAATATAAAGCTTAGATAAGACAGTATTGCTAGATCAGACTTGACATTATAAGAAAATAATCTTAAACTAATGTAAATAATCCTAAACAATATACCTATGTTCAGGATGACGAGATAAGTTGAATTCTGATTGACTGTCTTTTTGTCCTTCAGACCGTGTAAGCTGCAGCTTTACTTAAATTTGAGATATTTTGATGACACTTGGTATAAATGTTCCTTGGCACCACGCCCACAAAACGCAACTAATCGAACATATAGTATAAAGTTATATAATTTAGCCGAAAATTAAGATACAAAACTGTAATTTAGTACAGTGAATCGCAGGAGAAAGGGACATCTGTGGTAAGAAATTTTCTTATAAGTTGTTGTGGCACCGCTCCCTTATAAGATTGATATACATATCTCACAAACTACTTAACGAAAATCGCTCGGAGCAAATATTTTTGACCCCTCCTCCCTTACAATGAATATGTAAAATCGGTGGGAATCCAGTTTTATATAACGGGTATGTCTAAAACAACAAAAACCGCGATAACTTGCTGAATAAATATGTCAGAATCATTAAATTTACAACCTATATTGTACGAAAGAACTGCATGGGAGTCGGTATCATAATTTGACAATGGTAGTGGCACCGATCACGATTAGGTGAAATCCTCTATTTTTTCATATTTTAACCAAATTTGGTCTGTAATATTATCAAGACATTCCTTTTTCACATTGCAAAAATGGGTGGCAACAGGCTATATCCACTATTATTTTAAAGTATATAAATCTAGAATCAATGACGTTATAAAATTTGCAAAAATAGTGCCTTACGTAGGTTACAAGTCGTGGTGAAGCAAAATTAAAAGTTTAGGCAATAAATTATGAAAGAACAATAATCCTATGTGCTGCCGTTCTTAAAAAAATGAGGGTTGTCCACAAGCACAATAATATGGGAACATTATGGACATCAACGCTCACATAATTTATTGGTTTGTTATTTATCATTAAAATGTTTTGTTGATACCTCCGACTGTAAAGAGACATTCTCGTTTGACAATAGAAAGTACAAATTAAAAACCCACGTCCAAACAAAACTTTGGAAATTGCTTAAACTTCGAACATATTGTAATATTATCTTCCAACAAAGAAGCAAAAATGGACACTGAATATTTATTTGAAGTAATCAAATTCATAATATCCACCCGTAACATTATCAAAATTTAATTTAGTCAGTCCAGTAATATTCGACAACACTGATATAAATAAAATAATTAACGAGCATTTCTCTAAAGTGATAACAGTAGAAATATTATATAATATATTCTTTGGGAGTCAGTCAAGCAGCTATATCAAAACGTTTACAACAACCATATGCATTAAAACCAAAAATGAAAAATGGATCCCATACGACGACCTTAAATGCACAAAATCATATGTGAAACCTGTCCCAAAAGCCAAATTATGTATTTGTATTTGATGTGATCCGAAGGGCGTGCTGAATTATGAGCTCCTAAAACCGAGTGAAACCGTTACTGGGGAACGCTACGGATAACAACTAATCAAATTGAAGCGAGCGATTACCGAAAAGTGACCGGAATTTCTGACTAGACATAGGGCAAACATTGTACATTCTGAGAACGTTCAGCCTCATGTTGCAAGATCTGTTAAAACCTATTCGGAAAATAGCGACTGAGATATTTTGCCTCACCTGTCTTATAGGCCAGATCTTGTCTCTTCTCACTACCATTTGTTCGGATCGCCATCACTGGAATACGGTTCCCATCAAAACAGGGTATCAAAAATTGGCTTGATGACTTATTCGCCGCCAAACCGACGCAGTTCATTTGTGATGGAATCAGCAACTTGTCTAAAAGATGAGAAAATGTTATAGCTTCAGATGGGCGATACTGTGAAAAATACTGTTGTATAATTATACTTTATAACAAAAACATTAATTGCAAAATGGTCACGTTTTTCGCTTTATCACATCAAGAATGAGTGTTACATCTTGAAGACTCCACTACAGTAGCATAACGCGGAAATGAAGTTCATACGGCGCAAGCAAAAAATCCATGATTGCTAAATTCTGTAAGATACTAAAGGTGAATACACGCGGACAAAAACTAGCATCCGGATTAATGGCTAACTGCTCAATAATATCCAACCATAACAGTGGTATCAACAAGAACGATACCAGAATCACATTATTTTTATTTATGGCACGGTAAAAATTTGTTTTACAGTTTAAAGTGAGCATGTTACGTCAGGGCTCCAAGTGAATCGGAATAAAAATTGGGCCACTACCATTGCTTATGTAAAATCCTGTATTTCAGGAAGTATTATATTCGAATGATTTCAACCGAATTTAACTAGCATTATTTTGACTTTTTTATATTACGGTTTGAAGTGTCTACAACCACGTGTACCTCCCATACAATTTTAAAATTTATCTGATTCTTTAACTTTACATAGAATAAATGCATAGCGTACCATATATGGTACATGCCTTAAATCTTTCGTTATAAAAACTAACGGTCATTTAAAAATTACCACAGCTTTTTGAGGTAAATTTTGCAAAAAAAAATTGAAGTGTAAATTTTATTTCTCCATAAATAATAATTTATTACATTGTTTGTCCAATAAATGTTGCAGGTAAATACATTAGTATTTATTTTAGTTAAATTGAAATGTTGTAATGTTATGAAAAACAATAATTTACCATAACTTCTTTTGCATTTTTCTTATGTACCACATATGGTCTATCATCTAAGCTAAATAAAAAATTGCATTTTGTTCAGCGTTTGCTAATTTCTTTATACATTATGTTTAGACATGGATGAATTTAGAATTGATGGAAAAAAGTATAACACAAATGAAGAGGAAAATATATTATGTGATAATAATTATATAAAAAAAAATCGGAGTGTGTCTTATGATGAAAAATAATTCGCAGACACTTTGGAGGAAATAGATGAAACCCAACCACCGCATCGTATTAGAAATCAAGCCGAAATAGACTATGAATTACTGAATGAAGATTCGATTCGCAATTCATTTTTAAAGAGACCCTGAGCTGAAGTGTCTGAATGATCGCATTCAATATATTCTTATGGGATCTCGTCTATCAATAGACGTACAATTTATGTACATGTTTGAAATTTATACTGAATAACCACATTGGATAATCGGGTAGTTGTCTCTACTTTCGTTGCGATGAAACCGGTACATAATGCACATGCCGATAACGTTAAAGTTCCGACTATATAACGCTGGGACAAAAAGGAAAAGAATATTATAACTATATATTGTCTCCAAATCATTATAGAGTACAACATTTATAACGTAGGTGCGGACCTTATGGAAGCTCACCTCATTCGCCTTAATATTGCCTTGAAAATCAGAAAATAATTAATACGAATATTTTATAACATATTGGATCTTGGCATGGTCAATGTTTGGCTACTTTTTAAAAGAGCAAACTCCAATCCTAGTGACTCCAAAGGCGTATCGTTTGGAAGTAACTTATGTTCTCACGAATATAGCGGCTAACAGGAATACAAGCAAAAACTGGCCAGGAGTACTGACGACAGTCTTTCGTGCAGCAGAACATGGACAACCACAAAATTTTCGTTTCGATGGTATTGATCATCTTCCTGACGTTAGAGATTGTGCATGATGCAAAAATTAAACATGTTATTTTGGGGACAAACACGGGAACAATTGTGCTTAACTGATAAAAGTAATTGTTTTGTAGCATATCATAAAAATGATCAACAATAATTCAATATTTATAAATTATTTTTATTCAAATTAATTTTCTTTTTGAATAAATCCATTCACACTTATATTTTATATTTACATATATGTATATATAAGCCTAACTTTAGAGAAAAAAAATTTAGGTTTATATAGACAAAGACACATATATATCCAACCAACTTTTGTATAATTACTAAGTCTAATATTTAATAAATACATATGTTTATTGCTGTTCAATCCCTTTTTTTAAATCCACTTTGTTTACAACACATACATATATACATATAATACATACCAGAGAACTGAAACGGTGCACACTAACAAAGAGTACATCTCATGTTAAATTGTCTATTTTTGTTACAAAACGATCAGAGCAAAGTAGTAAATACGATCAAAACTCTGAGCTGCTACAATCGGATTATATCATATACTCAGAGAAACTTTTTTGTGTTGTTTCTCAGCATAAGTAAAAACGTGAGCAAATAGAAGTGTGTTGAATGAGAATATAAACAAAAACACATTGAACTAAGTAAGAGAATTAGTAAAAACAACCACCAATCACCCCCTACGAAATTTATGCTTTGAAGGTCATGCGAGCATTCATCACTACAAAAGATTGTGAAGTTGTCAAGAACTATCTGAGTGGTCGGTAATCATCCGTACTGTTTCGAGGTCAAAATTCTAAGTTAAGAAGAATTAAACAGGGCATGCCGCAGGGTGGTGTCCTCTCCCCGCTGTTGTTTAACTTCTATATTTCGACGCTTCCTCCACCACCAGAGAGAATTTCCGCCACCTCATCTGCAGATGATTGTATGATACTGACGTCAGTGTTCGAAAGTAGCCTGACACTCTTCCCCACTAAATTCATTGCGACCATATTAATGAAATAGAGGAAGGAATACATACTGTCAAAACCTCAAAAATTTTAGGCGTTACATTTGACAGCCTGTCCTCCTTCAATCCATATATGACCACGTTTAATGCCAAAGTACAGAGCCGTAACAAAATCCTCAAGTTGCTAGAAAGAAACGTTGTTGGCAACAAACAAAGCAATTCGTAAAAGTATCGGAGTACTGCAGTCTGAACTCTTACAGGATGCCTCTTGATGCTCCAGTCGAACACCTACATCAGCATTGTCAAATTGTTAATTGACATGTTGCAAAAGTTCAAGCTTTCATTTATCTGACGTCGATAACATTTTGTTAGTTTACTGCGGAGGTTTTTTATTATACGTATGAAAAACAGTAAAAGAGTATAATATTAACAATTATTTGAAGTAAAACTAAAGTATTTACTCGTCCATAACCACTTTTTTATTTAATTTCATGCACGAAGTTGAAGAAATGAAACTACCAAATTTGGTCCGATCAAACCAAAGAAAAATACACAAGTGGGCATTCACATTCTCATTATCGGCAAATTCTCTTTTGGTGTCGCTCTGTGCGTTCACACGAGCGAAAAGAGTCCAGCAAATCAAGTAGAATTTTTCTGTCTTCTTTTTCACAAAATTTTCGCAAATGTTTGTGCGGTTCGGCTACACGACACTGAAGGTGTTGCATAGTTCATTTATATGTTGGTATGGTGGTCTCACATTTTGCTTACAAGGAATTACCATG
The DNA here is from genome assembly GCF_042242935.1 of Bactrocera oleae. Classification (NCBI taxonomy): domain Eukaryota; kingdom Metazoa; phylum Arthropoda; class Insecta; order Diptera; family Tephritidae; genus Bactrocera; species Bactrocera oleae. Next base: position 20,505,929 of record NC_091541.1, on the reverse strand, counting down.
AATGTGGTAGAAGAATACGCATATTACTCGCTGTTAATATTTTCAAAGAAATACTTAAGTCGGGAATTTCCTATTGCATCAGAATGTATTGAATACCCGCTAATAATATTTTCAAGACCAAATTTATGACGGGAATTTCCTAATCTTTCGGATAGTATTAAAAACCCGTAATTTTTTCACTGCATATTATTTTTTATTTATTATAAAACATTTATGAATTAATTACAATTCTTGTTTTAAATAAAATAATATTAGATATTAATATTTATATGTTAACATAAAAAAATAAAAGTTACTCCATTTTGTTTAAAATTCATTTATCTATATTATAACATTTAATACTGCTAAATGTTATTAGATACTTGAATTCAATAATTTCGAGTATCGTATTTTTACCTTTTATACTATGCATATTACATACAACAAATAGGTAACAAATTCAAATATCCGAACATATCGTATATATTCATTTTAAAACCGAGCTCTATTGCAACCATTAAAGGAATATCAATACGAAAAGGAATGCTGAATTGCGTAGCAGCGAAATGTTAGGAACAAGACAACACAACGCATGCCACCCGAGCACTAGCGGCATGGTCTCTTCGTCTTTCCTCGTCTTCCCTTTGCCTACGGCACCCGATTTAGGCGGCAAAAAGAGTTCTTGTCTGAACATACACATACATGGTTTAGACAGTTTTGCGTATTCACAATGCAAGGTAATCGAACTATCTGTAGGTAACCTAACCACAACTTGGTGAAAACGGCCCACAAAAAATCGGTTTGGACGACAAAAAAGTCCAGTGTTAACTGGCACTAAGCATGCGGTGTACTCTTTGTTGCAGTGCTGTAGATGTCTGGTACAAATAGAATAGGCACAAACTTTTTTTCGATCTTCAAAAACGATCCATTAAGATCAAAAATTAGTACACATTTCATGTTTAGTAAGTGATTTCACATAGGGTACGGTTTGTCTCCATATAGCGGGATGACCTCATGTCTTTGGAAAAGTAGTGTCTTCAAACTATGACACCTCTTATCTAAAAATTATCTAACATGACTTTTCAAGCCTCTAGAAAACAAATGTGTGTCTCTGTACCTGTGACTGACTTTATACCGTAAAATTCTTTTTTATAAGATATCTGAATGAAATTACGAGGGCATTTATTTCTGAAAAATTTCTCTGATTACATATACTAACGAACCAAATACAAGGATTTTCAAATACCCATATGACTTTTAACAAATAGTTTCTTTAACCACTATTTAAATTAGAAACAGTTTTGTGACTTGAGACGAATTTACAATTCAGTACGTGAGTCACAAAAAACTCTCAATTGAAAGCGAACAGTTCTACTTAGCCGTTACATTTCGTCTTTTAGAGATGTATATAAAACCTGAATGATACTACAAAAAAATGTCGATAACAAATATTAAATTTCCTATAACGCAGTCAAAACGTATATTTAGCAATAAAAATATAAAGAAATATTAACTTGAAATCACAATAGTTAAGAAATTTATTTCAAACTGATTTTCTTTCTAATGTTTACGTGTTGCTTCCAATCTACATATAACAACCGAAAATCGATAAATATCTATGATGGTCTCTATAAGTGAAGTGTCAGTATATTCAAAATGGAAAACAAGAATCGCTATTGGTTTTATGACCTGCTTACTATCAGGTGACAAATTTGAGGCAGTCGGCTTTATTCCTATTAGTTAAGTAGATTGGTATAGTGAATATATCAAATATAAAACAAAATATAAGAAGAGGACCTTTAAAAGTCCTTTCATTTTTCTTAAATATTGAACCTTTAAAGATATTCCGTTCTCTTGTGGCCGAACTTAACCTTTCCGCTCTTCTCTGAAGTTACAAATAATTCGCTCAATTACTCAAATATAAATTTTCAACATTTCATTTTATTCCGTAAATAAAATAATTTCAACATGTTTGCCAAAACACATAGCAATCAGCTTAAAAATAAATACAAAAAATTTATGAAATTTCTCTCTAAATAGTTCTTTGTAACTTCTTAAACTAATTAAAATAAACAAGATAGACGTTATACGATACCAGTATAACTTGAGTTGATTAAAGTTGACGTGTTCGTTAACACTGCACAGTGGTCGGTCTTGTATGGAATCAGCGGCCTATATCAAAGTGGAAATTGTTTCTTAGCTTTAATTATACACTGCACAGTGATCGGTCTTGTATGGAATTAGGGGCCAAAAATACTTCTACTGCCAAAAGCAAAATTGAAATTGTTTCTTAGCTTTATATAATAATAATGAGTAAACAATTTTTTTTCCAATAATCAAATCTCCAAACTCCTCTTCCACTAATTAATTAAAATATCAAAATTTAGGAGAAATAATTGAAATGATAAAGAATTTAAATCTTATTAAAATAAGTTGATAAATGAAAAAAACAAATTTAATGTTATTAAAATAACTCAAGAAATGATTTTATTAGAATTTTTTGCAAGGTAATTTTCTTTAACCAGTTATCAGAGGATCTGAGCGTAAAAGTAAGCGGTTAAAAAAGTCCTGATTTGTAGACACCCGTGAATTTTTTCGTGTATGATGCAGTCGGGACTTTCTTGACTCCGCAGTTTCTTCAGAGATCTCTCTAATTGAAACCAATACATATTGCACGACATCAGAAGTGTGGATCAAAATTGTATTCACTGAAAGATGAAAATAATACCAGGAATACCTGGATGTAAGTTCTCTAGAAGTATCTAAATTAATTTTTAATTGTATGCCCTAATTAGAAGGTTTACAGTAATGTTCCATAATTTTCAATTTGCTTTTCTTCTATACCAGTTATTTCAGCTGATAATTACAGACCCACTACCAACAGTTTTTGGTTTGTCGACAATTAAACCTACGTTTTTTTACGAAACTCGCCCTGAATATTTTGTTTCTTTCTTAAAGTTCGTTCTTTTTCTTCTAAGCCAATAAACCATTGTCTGACTTCAAGTCTATAAGAAACGTGAAGAAAAGACAATCCAAATTAGAATTAGCTTGGCATATGTAACACTTTGCAGATGGGGTTTCAGATTATGTGGTATGTGGAGAATACGATCGATGTAGAATTTTCGCTTGGTAGCGGTTTCGAGCTCAGTGTGAATCAATTCTTAAAACAAAATATACATCTAAACAAGAACTTACACGTGCATTAATACAACTATAATACACATACAAGGTGCGTTCCAAAGTAAACAGTACTTTAAAAAAAAAGACAGAACCAATGGTTTTATCGGCAAAATCATATCATTTTATTTAAAATAGTCTCCTTCTGCTTTAATACAGATTTTTGCACGGTCCAAAAGCATGTCGAACGAGTGTTTTAGCTCGCTGCACGGTATGGCCGCCAGTATGCCGGTGCAAGCCTTTTGAATGGCCTCCACGTCTGCATAACGCTTTCCTTTCATCGGCAAATGCATTTTTCCGAAAAGGTAGAAGTCGCACGGTGAATACTGGGAGTGGATGATTGTTAAAATGTGATTTTTGGTCAAATAATCGGCCACAAGCGTCGATCGATGAGACGGCGCATTATTGTGCAACAAACGCCAACTTCCATCTTCGCGATATTCGGGCCGAACACTTCGAAAACGGCGCACCAAACACTTCAAAACTCCAAGGTAGAATACCGCATTAACGTTTTGGCCGGGTGGAACAAATTCTTTGTGGACAATACCCTTGGAATCATAAAAACAAATCAGCATTGTCTTCACTTTTGACTTCACCAGGCGTGATTTTTTGGGTACCTGCTCATTTCCCATTTATGTCCTCACGACCACTTTGAAAACGTTGAAACCACTCGTGCACTCTGCTACGGGATAGGCAATCATCGCCATAAACTTGCTTCATCAATTGAAACGTTTCGGAAAAAGCTTTACCAATTTTAAAACAAAATTTAATGTTGGCTCTTTGGTCGAAGCTCATTTTCGCACCGATGGAAAAACATACTGACACTTAAAACGCAATTACTTCACTTCCAATAGATGAAATGTCATGAAATTTTTACTGGAAGTCGATAAAGGATAGATTCTAACGCACTAGTCGACATATAGATGGTGCCACTAGAGTTTACTTTGTTATTTTTTTACTGTTTACTTTGGAACGCAGCTTGTATAAGCAAGGCAACACAAAACATTGGTACAAACACAAGAATAACACAAAAAGGGGCAAAAGTGACAGCTCTCGAAATACCACTGGTAAAACAATAATTTTAAAACAAGTAAGGAAGAGCTAAGTTCGGATGTAACCGAACATTTTATACTCTCGAAAAGTCAAATGGTATACTCGTATTATTTCTCGTGTTCTATGTTGACCGATATTTTCGGTAAAAAGTCAACTATAGGCACTGGGGTCCACATGTTCAGTACCTAGGGGCTTGAACAGTTTTGGTTCAGTTTAGATAATTTTTGGTCACAAAGTATGCCACCACTTTAAACGTATTATTCACGCAAAGTTTTACGCTGATATAATCATGTTTGCTTGATTTGCATACTGAAAAGTGAAAAAATCAGATGGAATTTAAAATGATGTTATATGGGAAATAGGCGTGGTTGTAATCCGATTTCTCCCATTTTCGTACTATAACATAGAAGTATGAGAAGAATATTATTTACCGAATTTGGTTGAAATCGGTTAAACAGATCCCAAGATATGGGTTTTCACCTAAAAGTGGGCGGCGCCACGCCTACTATCTAATTTTAAAACGTGGTTCCTATAAAAATCATCTTATACCATCCCAGAAATAAAATTTAATGTCTTGTTTAGTGCTTGATTTATCTCGCTTTAAGTAATTTTTAACAGTACTGTTATATGGAGAGTGGGCGGAAATGTCTCCCGATTTCACCCCTTTTCACACCGTCGATAGAGATGCTCCCAGTGAATTTTGTTATTATAGCTTAAGTGGTATAGGAGATATGCACATTTAACTTATTAAGGAGTGGCGCCACGCCCACTGTAAAAAAATTTTAACTGCAGATGCCCCTTCCGAATGTAATCCTGTATACCAAATAAGAGTCTTATATCTTGTAGTGGAGCTTAGTTATGGAAATTTATGATCTATCTCCAATACCAATCGTCTTACGGTCGGACGGACGGACGGACGGACAGACAGTCACCCGGATTTCAACTCCTCTCTTCATCCTTATCATTTATATATACATAACCCTATATCTAAATCGATTAGTTTTAGGTGATACAAACACCGTTAGGTGAAAAAAATTATTATACTGTAGCAACAAGTTGCGAGAGTAAAACAATGGGTAAACATATTATTACATAAAAATCACTACACAGGCCGCTTGATTTTATGGTATTTTATCCCTCTTTATTCGTAGAACATACAACCGGGATTGACCAGAAATGAATTTACCGTTTGTTTTATTGTTGTTTTAAGAAATAATTTTGATACTTAGAGTGGCGAATTTCGAAATTATTTTTTTTTGGGATTTTTGGCCTATAAAATCGACCACAGTGCACTGTGCAGATAAGTGAAATTGAGCCATTGTTTCGTCTGTATAACGGTGTTATTCAAAAATGTATAATGCAGTCAAACCTGGCTAAGAGAGGGACCATGATTTTTTTCCCGCTTATAGAGGTTTCTCACTAATACGAGTTTCTCGCTCATAGAGGTACAGAAGCGGTTTGTCTCACTTACAGAGGTTTATCAATGATATTCAAAATATTTAGTTGTAAACATGATAAAAAATAATAAAAGAATAATTTATTAGAGTGATTACAAAGTGGTTACTAAAATGCATTAATACAAAGAAGCAAGTAACAGGCAAATTTTATTTTAAAAAATCAGTCAACTATATTTTTTTTTATGAACTACAGTTAGCTTGACAAATAAGCTAACACAGTTAAATATTATTTCTTTGGAATTCAAGAAAATAACATAGAATAAATCATACATAGGAAAATTGTCGTTTATAGAGGTAAATACAAAAGAGGCCCTTGGTTATAGAGGTCAGAGTGGGAAAAACGACTGTCACTTATGGAGGTATTTGTTTCTCACTCATAGAGGTTTTTGAGAGGTCAATGTGCGGGACCTGAGAATTATTCTCACTTATAGAGCTTTCTCGCTTACCCAGTTCTCTCTTACTCAGTTTTGACTGTATATATAATTCCGCAACGAATATAATTAAACTTTTCCTATTTGACAAGGTGGTCAAAGAAACAAAGGACATGCGTAATAGTACATGTTTGAAAACCAGACGTAAACCCTCTCTAAGGGATTTATTGTATTTACATATTTTAAAATTCAAACGAAAAGGAAACAGAGGGCTTACTACTGAAGATCTAAAATTAAACGACCGATTATCACAGTGGAGAAAGCGTTATGACAAATATGGGAAATAAACAGAACAATACTGTGCGCTAGTTATGATAAATCAGCAAGAAAACAATCAAAAAGTAATCGAATATGTGGATGATCTCATATCGTTAGCCGCAGGTAAACGTTTAGAAAATCTTCCGCAGCGAAATATTCACCGTTTTTAATAGAACTATAACAAATAAAGGCTTCAGTGAGGGTTTTCTAATCGAGATGGTAAAGATACCACTAATTCCATATATACGACCAAGTATAACACCAGATGGTAGGCATCACAACTTATATTGCACGTATATCATATGCAGGAGTTCTCCTGAAATATTCGGCAGTATGCCGCCCAATTTATACCCATGAAGTTTAATTTGTGTTATTTAACCAGATAGAGGTCCTTCAACTACTGCTTAATTGCACACTCTCGCAATATGTTGCTACAGAGTATAATTTTTTCACCTAACGGTTGTTTGTATCCCCTAAAAATGATCGAGTTCGATATAGTGTTATATACAAATACATGAATGATTAGTATGACGAGACGAGTTGAATTCCAGTTGATCTGTCCATACAAGCTGTAACTTAAATAAAAATTGAGATATTGTAATGAAGTACACGTACTCCTTGGCAAGGAAGGAACGAGTTCGTAGATGGGTGTAATCGGAGCACTGCCACGCCCACAAAACGCCATTAATCAAAAACATATAAATATCCACTACTAAGCCACAAATTAAAATACAGAACTGTAATTTTATACAACGAATCGCAATAACGAGGGGCACCTGTGGTATGAAAATTTTGAAAGTGGGCGTTGCCCGTCCGCTAATAGGTTTAATGTACATATATCCAAACCATTCAAGCTACATCTCCCAAATGTTAATATCTAAGATATCTTAGGAATATTAACTTAACTTATCACAATTAGTACACTACGAAAATTCGTTTAATGCCAAAAATATGTGAAATAAGTCACCGAATTTCCCCAGTTCTTATATACTATGTCTATACATGTAAATATTTTCGATATTTTAGCAGACTCTCTACTAATTATATCGGTCAATGTGTGAGTTGTTTTCCTAATATGAAACCATGTTTCCGAATATATTTGAGCTATGTCAAAAGTTAAGCAAGCAGTCCAGATCCCCTATCCCCATCATAAGCCATATAATGGTTTCCATTTATTTTGACTTTTCATTTGACTTTAAAGCGTTCATGTCGGTCAATTTGTGATATTCTACATTTTAATATAAATATTTCTGACTCGAAGCAAAAAGTAGTAATGAAACTAAGTGAGTATACGACTTATCATAAACATAAGTTTATAATAGATGTTTAATTCTTACGCAACATTTTTATACTCTTGCAACATGTTGCTACAGAGTATATTTGTTTTGTTCACCCAACAGTTGTTTGTATCACGTTAAGCTACTCGAGATAAATATAAAGTTATGTCTATATAAATGATCAAGATGATGAGACGAGTTGAAATCCGGGTGAATGTCTGCCTATCCGTCCGTGCAAGCTATAACTTGAGTAAAAATGTGGATATCTTAATGAAATGATTGGTACACATACTTGTATTACTTGTCATCGTTAGAAGTTTGGTATTGTATGTTATATGGGCGGAATCGTACTACTGCCACGCCCACAAAACCCTATTAATCGAAAACACCGTAACTAAACCGTACGTTAAGATACTGAACTTAAATTTAACACAACGAATAGCATTAAGGACGGCACCTGTGGTTTTAATATCTTTAAAAAAAAAAGACAGAACAAATGGTTTTATCGGCAAAATCATATCATTTTATTCAAAATAGTCTCCTTCTGCTTTAATACAGACTTTTGCACGGTCCAAAAGCATGTCAAACGAGTGTTTTAGCTCGTTGCACGGTATGGCCACCAGTATGCCGGTGCAAGCCTTTTGAATGGCCTCCACGTCTGCATAACGCTTTCCTTTCATCGGCAAATGCATTTTTCCGAAAAGGTAGAAGTCGCACGGTGCCATATCAGGTGAATACTCCCCGTATTGTTAAAATGTGATTTTTGGTCAAATAATCGGCCACAAGCGCCGATCGATGAGACGGCGCATTATTGTGCAACAAACGCCAACTTCCATCTTCGCGATATTCGGGCCGAACACGTCGAATACGGCGCACCAAACACTTCAAAACTCCAAGGTAGAATACCGCATTAACGTTTTGGGCGGGTGGAACAAATTCTTTGTGGACCATACACTTGAAATCATAAAAACAAATCAGCATTGTCTTCAGTTTTAACTTCACCAGGCGTGATTTTTTTGGGTTTCTGCTCATTTCTCATTTATGTCCTCACGACCACTTTGAAAAGGTTGAAACCACTCGTGCACTCTGCTACGGGATAGGCAATCATCGCCATAAACTTGTTCCATCAATTAAAACGTTTCGGTAAAAGTTTTACCAATTTTAAATCAAAATTTAATGTGGGCTCTTTGGTCGAAGCTTATTTTCGCACCGATGACAAAAACATACTGACACTTAAAACGCAATAACTTCACTTCCAATAGATGAAATGTCATGAAATTTTTACTGGAAGTCGATAAAGGATAGATTCTAACGCACTAGTCGACATATAGATGGCGCCACTAGAGTTTACTTTGTTATTTTTTAACTGTTTACTTTGGAACGCAGCTTGTATAAGCAAGGCAACACAAAACACTTGGTACAAACACAAGAATAACACAGAGAGGGGCAAAAGTGGCAGCTGAATTTAAAAATATAGCCTAAGAAAATATTAACTAATATTAAACAAAAAAATTCATTTGAGGGCAAGACAGGGTTCACAATTTTTTGTCTAACTCAAATCAACACATAATACATCACTCGAAATATCACTGGTAAAACAATAATGTTAAAACAAGTAAGAAAGGGCTAAGTTCGGATGTAACCGAACATTTTATACACTCGCAAAATCAAATGGTAAACTCGTTTTATTACTCGTGTTCTATGTTGACCGATATTTTCGGTAAAAAGTCAACTATAGGCACTGGGGTTCACATATTCAGTACCTAGGGGCTTGAACAGTTTTGGTTCAGTTTAGATACTTTTTGGTCGCAAAGTATGGCACCACTTTAAACGTATTATTCACGCAAAGTTTTACGCCGATATAATCATGTTTGCTTAATTTGCATACTGAAAAGTGAAAAAATCAGATGGAATTTGAAATGATGTTATATGGGAAATAGGCGTGGTTGTAATCCGATTTCTCCCATTTTCGTACTATAACATAGAAATATGAGAAGAATATTATTTACCGAATTTGGTTGAAATCGGTTAAGCAGATCCCAAGATATGGGTTTTCACCTAAAAGTGGGCGGTGCCACGCCTACTATCTAATTTTAAAACATGGTTCCTATAAAATCATCTTATACCATCCCAGAGATAAAATTTAATGTCTTGTTTAGTGCTTGATTTATCTCGCTTTAAGTAGTTTTTAACAGTACTGTTATATGGGGAGTGGGCGGAGTTGTCACCCGATTTTACCCATTTTCACATGGTCGATAGAGATGCTAAGAACATTTGCTCCCAGTGAATTTTGTTATTATAGCTTAAGTGGTATAGGAGATATGCACATTTAACTTATTAGGGAGTGGCGCCACGCCCACTGTAAAAAAATGTTAACTGCAGATGCCCCTTCCAAATGTAATCCTGTATACCCAATAAGAGTTTTGTATCTTATAGTGGAGCTTAGTTATGGAAATTTATGATCCATCTCCAATACCAATCGTCTTACGGTCGGTCGGTCGGACGGACGGACGGACGGACGGACGGACGGACAGACAGTCACCCGGATTTCAACTCGTCTCTTCATCCTGATCATTTATATATACATAACCCTATATCTAACTCGATTAGTTTTAGGTGATACAAACAACCGTTAAGTGAACAAAACTATTATACTGTAGCAACAAGTTGCGAGAGTATAACAAAGGGTAAACATATTATTACATAAAAATCACTACACAGGCCGCTTGATTTTATGGTATTTTATCCCTCTTAATTCGTAGAACATACAACCGGGATTGACCAGAAATGAATTTACCGTTTGTTTTATTGTTGTTTTAAGAAATAATTTTGATACTTAGAGTGGCGAATTTCGAAATTATTTTTTTTTGGATTTTTGGCCTATAAAATCGACCACAGTGCACTGTGCAGATAGGTGAAATTGAGCCATTGTTTCGTCTGTATAACGGTGTTATTCAAAAATGTATAATGCAGTCAAACTTGGTTAAGATATGGACCATGATTTTTTTCCCGCTTATAGAGGTTTCTCACTAATGCGAGTTTCTAGCTCATAGAGGTACAGAAGCCGTTTGTCTCACTTACAGAGGTTTATCAATGATATTCAAAATATTTAGTTGTAAACATGATAAATAATAATAAAAGAATAATTTATTAGAGTGATTACAAAGTGGTTACTAAAATGCATTAATACAAAGAAGCAAGTAACAGGCAAATTTTATTTTAAAAAATCAGTCAACTATATTTTTTTTTATGAACTACAGTTAGCTTGACAAATAAGCTAACACAGTTAAATATTATTTCTTTGGAATTCAAGAAAATAACATAGAATAAATCATACATAGGAAAATTGTCGTTTATAGAGGTAAATACAAAAGAGGCCCTTGGTTATAGAGGTCAGGGTGGGGAAAACGACTGTCACTTATGGAAGTATTTGTTTCTCACTCATAGAGGTTTTTGAGAGGTCAATGTGCGGGACCTGAGAATTATTCTCACTTATAGAGTTTTCTCGCTTACCCAGTTCTCTCTTACTCAGGTTTGACTGTATATATAATTCCGCAACGAATATAATTAAAATTCTCCTAACAAATGACATTCGTAATAGAACATGTTTGAAAACCAGACGTAAACCCTCTCTAAGGAATTTAATGTATTTGCATATTCTAAAATTCAAACGAAAACGAAACAGAGGGCTTACTACTGAAGATCTAAAATTAAACGACCGATTATCACAGTGGAGAAAGCGTTATGACAAATATGGGAAATAAACATAACAATACTGTGCGCTAGTTATGATAAATCAGCAAGAAAACGATCAAAAAGTAATCGAATATGTGGATGATCTCATATCGTTAGCCGCAGGTAAACGTTTAGAAAATCTTCCGCAGCGAAATATTCACCGTTTTTAATAGAACTATAAAAATAAAGGCTTCAGTGAGGGTTTTCTAATCGAGATAGTAAAGATACCACTAATTCCATATATACGAGCCAGTATAACACCAGATGGTAGGCATCACAACTTATATTGTACGTATATCATATGCAGGAGTTCTCCTGAAGTAATCGGCAGTATGCCGCCCAATTTATACCCATGAAGTTTAATTTGTGTTATTTAACCAGATAGAGGTCCTTCAACTACTGCTTAATTGCACACTCTCGCAATATGTTGCTACAGAGTATAATTTTTTCACCTAACGGTTGTTTGTATCCCCTAAAAATGATCGAGTTCGATATAGTGTTATATACAAATACATGAATGATTAGTATGACGAGACGAGTTGAATTCCAGTTGATCTGTCCATACAAGCTGTAACTTAAATAAAAATTGAGATAATGTAATGAAGTACACGTACTCCTTGGCAAGGAAGGAACGAGTTCGTAGATGGGTGTAATCGGAGCACTGTCACGCCCACAAAACGCCATTAATCAAAAACATATAAATATCCACTACTAAGCCATAAATTAAAATACAGAACTGTAATTTTATACAACGAATCGCAATATCGAGGGGCACCTGTGGTATGAAAATTTTGAAAGTGGGCGTTGCCCGTCAGCTAATAGGTTTAATGTACATATATCCAAACCATTCAAGCTACATCACCCAAATGTTAATATCTAAGATATCTTAGGAATATTAACTTAACTTATCACAATTAGTACACTACGAAAATTCGTTTAATGCCAAAAATATGTGAAATAAGTCACCGAATTTCCCCAGTTCTTATATACTATGTCTATACATGTAAATATTTTCGATATTTTAGCAGACTCTCTACTAATTATATCGGTAAATGTGTGAGTTGTTTTCCTAAAATGAAACCATGTTTCCGAATATGTTTGAGCTATGTCAAAAGTTAAGCTAGCAGTCCAGATCCCTTATCCCCATCATAAGCCATATAATGGTTTCCATTTATTTTGACTTTTCATTTGACTTTAAAGCGTTCATGTCGGTCAATTTGTGATATTCTACATGTTAATATAAATATTTCTGACTCGAAGCAAAAAGTAGTAATGAAACTAAGTGAGTATACGACTTATCATAAACATAAGTTTATAATAGATGTTTAATTCTTACGCAACATTTTTATACTCTTGCAACATGTTGCTACAGAGTATAATTCTTTTGTTCACCCAACAGTTGTTTGTATCACGTTAAGCTACTCGAGATAAATATAAAGTTATGTCTATATAAATGATCAAGATGATGAGACGAGTTGAAATCCGGGTGAATGTCTGCCTATCCGTCCGTGCATGCTATAACTTGAATAAAAATGTGGATATCTTAATGAAATGATTGGTACACATACTTGTATTACTTGGCATCGTAAGAAGTTTGGTATTGTATGTTATATGGGCGGAATCGTACTACTGCCACGCCCACAAAACCCTATTAATCGAAAAAACCGTAACTAAACCGTACGTTAAGATACTGAACTTAAATTTAACACAACGAATAGCATTAAGGACGGCACCTGTGGTTTTAAAATCTTTTAAAAAAAAGACAGAACAAATGGTTTTATCGGCAAAATCATATCATTTTATTCAAAATAGTCTCCTTCTGCTTTAATACAGACTTTTGCACGGTCCAAAAGCATGTCAAACGAGTGTTTTAGCTCGTTGCACGGTATGGCCACCAGTATGCCGGTGCAAGCCTTTTGAATGGCCTCCACGTCTGCATAACGCTTTCCTTTCATCGGCAAATGCATTTTTCCGAAAAGGTAGAAGTCGCACGGTGCCATATCAGGTGAATACTCCCCGTATTGTTAAAATGTGATTTTTGGTCAAATAATCGGCCACAAGCGCCGATCGATGAGACGGCGCATTATTGTGCAACAAACGCCAACTTCCATCTTCGCGATATTCGGGCCGAACACGTCGAATACGGCGCACCAAACACTTCAAAACTCCAAGGTAGAATACCGCATTAACGTTTTGGCCGGGTGGAACAAATTTTCGCACCGATGGAAAAACATACTGACACTTAAAACGCAATAACTTCACTTCCAATAGGTGAAATGTCATGAAGTTTTTACTGGAAGTCGATAAAGGATAGATTCTAACGCACTAGTCGACATATAGATGGCGCCACTAGAGTTTACTTTGTTATTTTTTTACTGTTTACTTTGGAACGCAGCTTGTATAAGCAAGGCAACACAAAACATTGGTACAAACACAAGAATAACACCAAAAGGGGCAAAAGTGACAGCTCTCAAAATACCACTGGTAAAACAATAATTTTAAAACAAGTAAGGAAGGGCTAAGTTCGGATGTAACCGAACATTTTATACTCTCGAAAAGTCAAATGGTATACTCGTTTTATTTCTCGTGTTCTATGTTGACCGATATTTTCGGTAAAAAGTCAACTATAGGCACTAGGGTCCGTATGTTCAGTACCTAGGGGCTTGAACAGTTTTGGTTCAGTTTAGATAATTTTTGGTCACAAAGTATGCCATAACTTCAAACGTATTATTCACGCAAAGTTTTACGCTGATATAATCATGTTTGCTTGATTTGCATACTGGAAAGTGAAAAAATCAGATGGAATTTAAAATGATGTTATATGGGAAATAGGCGTGGTTGTAATCCGATTTCTCCCATTTTCGTACTATAACATAGAAATATGAGAAGAATATTATTTACCTAATTTGGTTGAAATCGGTTAAGCAGATCCCAAGATATGGGTTTTCACCTAAAAGTAGGCCGTGCCACGCCGACTATCTAATTTTAAAACGTGGTTCCTATAAAATCATCTTATACCATCCCAGAGATTAAATTTAATGTCTTGTTTAGTGCTTGATTTATCTCGCTTTAAGTAGTTTTTAACATTACCGTCATATGGGGAGTGAGTGGAGTTGTCACTCGATTTCACTAATTTTCACACCGTCGATAGAGATGCTAAAAACATTTGGTCCCAGTGAATTTTGTTATAGCTTAGTTGTAGAGGAGATATGCACATTCAACTTATTAGGGAGCGGGACCACGCCCACTTTAAAAGAAAATGTAACTGCAGATGCCCCTTCCAAATGTAATATTTTATACCAAATAAGAGTTTTGTGTCTTGTAGTGGAGCTTAGTTATGGCAATTTATGACCCATCTCCAATACCAACGGTCTTACGGTCGGACGGACGGACAGACAGTCACCCGGATTTCAACTTGTCTTTTCATCCTGATCATTTATATATATAATATATAACCCTATATCTAACTCGATTAGTTTTAGGTGATACAAACAACCGTTAGGTGAACAAAACTATTATACTCTGTAGCAACAAGTTGCGAGAGTATAACAATGGGTAAACATATTATTACATGAAAACCACTACACAGACCACTTTGTGGTATTTTTTCTCTCTTTATTCGTAGAACGTACAACCGGTATAGACCAAAAATGAATTTACCGTTTGTTTGTTTTAAGAAATAATTTTGATACTTAGAGTGGCGAATTTCGTCAATTTTTTTTGATTTTTGGCCTATAAAACCGACCACAGTGCACTGTGTAGATAGATGAAATTGAGCCATTGTTTCGTCTATAAAACGGTGTTATTCAAAACTATATAATGCAGTCAAACCTGGCTAAGAGAGGGACCATGATTTTTTTTCCGCTTATAGAGGTTTCTCACTAATGCGAGTTTCTAGCTCATAGAGGTACAGAAGCGGTTTGTCTCACTTACAGAGGTTTATCAATGATATTCAAAATATTTAGTTGTAAACATGATAAATAATAATAAAAGAATAATTGAAAAATAGAGTGATTACTAAAATGCCTTAATACCAAGAAGCAAGTAACAGGCAAATTATATTTTAAAAATCAGTCAACTTTATTTATATTTATGAACTATAGTTAGCTTGACAAATAAGCTAATACAGTTAAATATTATTTCTATGAATTTCTAGAAAGTAACATAGAATGAATCATACATAGGAGAATTGTCGTTTATAGAGGTAAATACAAAAGAGGCTCTTAGTTATAGAGGTCAGAGTGGGAAAAACGACTGTCACTTATGGAGGTATTTGTTTCTCACTCATAGAGGTTTTTGAGAGGTCAATGTGCGGGACCTGAGAATTATTCTCACTTATAGAGCTTTCTCGCTTACCCAGTTCTCTCTTACTCAGTTTTGACTGTATATATAATTCCGCAACGAATATAATTAAACTTCTCCTATTTGACCAGGTGGTCAAAGAAACAAAGGACATGCGTAATAGTACATGTTTGAAAACCAGACGTAAACCCTCTCTAAGGGATTTATTGTATTTACATATTCTAAAATTCAAACGAAAAGGAAACAGAGGGCTTACTACTGAAGATCTAGAATTAAACGACCGATTATCACAGTGGAGAAAGCGTTATGACAAATATGGGAAATAAACAGAACAATACTGTAAGCTAGTTGTGATAAATCAGCAAGAAAACGATCAAAAAGTAATCGAATATGTGGCTGATCTCATATCGTTAGCCGCAGGTAAACGTTTAGAAAATCTTCCGCAGCGAAATATTCACCGTTTTTAATAGAACTATAACAAATAATGGCTTCAGTGAGGGTTTTCTAATCGAGATGGTAAAGATACCACTAATTCCATATATACGACCAAGTATAACACCAGATGGTAGGCATCACAACTTAAATTGTACGTATATCATATGCAGGAGTTCTCCTGAAGTATTCGGCAGTATGCCGCCCAATTTATACCCATGAAGTTTAGTTTGTGTTATTTAACCAGATAGAGGTCCTTCAACTACTGCTTAATTGCACACTCTCGCAATATGTTGCTACAGAGTATAATAAATATTTCTCCTAACGGTTATTTGTATCACCTAAAAATAATCGAGTTCGATATGGTGTTATATACAAATACATGAATTATTAGTATAATGAAGTACACGTACTCCTTGGCAAGGAAGGAACGAGTTCGTAGATGGGTGTAATCAGAGCACTGTCACGCCCACAAAACGCCATTAATCAAAAACATATAAATATCTACTACTAAGCCACAAATTAAAATACAGAACTGTAATTTTATACAACGAATCGCAATAACGAGGGGCACTTGTGGTATGAAAATTTTAAAAGTGGGCGTGGCCCGTCCGCTAATAGGTTTAATGTACATATATCCAAACCATTCAAGCTACATCATCCAAATGTTAATATGTTAGATGTCTTAGGAATATTAAGTAAACTTATCACAATTAATACACTACGAAAACTCGTTTAATGCCGAAAATATGTGAAATAAGTCACCGAATTTCTCCAGTTCTTATATACTATGTCTATACATGTAAATATTTTCGTTATTTTAGCAGACTCTCTACTAATTATATCGGTCAATGTGTGAGTTGTTTTCCTAAAATGAAACCATGTTTCCGAATATATTTGAGTTATGTCAAAAGTTAAGCAATCAGTCCAGATCCCCTATCCCCATCATAAGCGATATAATGATTTCCATTTATTTTGACTTTTCATTTGACTTTAAAGCGTTCATGTCGGTCAATTTGTGATATTCTACATTTTAATATAAATATTTCTGACTCGAAGCAAAAAGTAGTAATGAAACTAAGTGAGTATACAACTTATCATAAACATAAGTTTATAATAAATGTTGAATTCTTACGCAACATTTTTATACTCTTGCAACATGTTGCTACAGAGTATAATTGTTTTGTTCACCTAACAGTTGTTTGTATCACGTAAAGCTACTCGAGATAAATATAAAGTTATGCCTATATAAATGATCAAGATGATGAGACGCGTTGAAATCCGGGTGAATATCTGTATATCGGCGCAAGACTTTGCACAAATAATGCCTTCAAGGTAAACCATCTTAAGTATAAAATTTGTCAAAATCAGACCATAACTGTCAAAATCAGACCATAACTGTTCAAGCCCCCAGATTTCGAAATTGTAGACCTATAGTTGACTTTTTACCGAAAATATCAGTCAATCTCATTGTCATTGAATCAGATGAATATTTCCCTTAGCCCCCGTATACCTTAAATAGGGATTTTCGAACTTCGGGTGACTTTATACCGCATATATCGGCCAATATGCGAGTTATCTTTATTAAAGGACATTTTACTAATAACAGTATATACTTGTGCCTAAAATGTATAAAATCGGGTGAAAACTTGTGCTGGCCACAATAAAACTAATATCAGGATTTTCGAACATCCCGCTGACATTATTTTATATATTACAAGGTGCGTTCCAAAATAAACAGAACTTTAAAAAAAAGACAGAACAAATGGTTTTATCGGCAAAATCATATCATTTTATTCAAAATAGTCTCCTTCTGCTTCAATACAGATTTTTGCACGGTCCAAAAGCATGTCGAATGAGTGTTTTAGCTCGTTGCATGGTATGGCCGCCAGTATGCCGGTGCAAGCCTTTTGAATGGCCTCCACGTCTGCATAACGCTTTCCTTTCGTCGAATACGGCGCACCAAACACTTCAAATATCCAAGGTAGAATACCGCATTAACGTTTTGGCCGGGTGGAACAAATTCTTTGTGGACAATACCCTTGGAATCATAAAAACAAATCAGCATTGTCTTCACTTTTGACTTCACCAGGCGTGATTTTTTGGGTACCTGCTCATTTCCCATTTATGTCCTCACGACCACTTTGAAAACGTTGAAACCACTCGTGCACTCTGCTACGGGATAGGCAATCATCGCCATAAACTTGTTTCATCAATTGAAACGTTTCGGTAAAAGTTTTACCAATTTTAAAACAAAATTTAATGTTGGCTCTTTGGTCGAAGCTCATTTTCGCACCGATGGAAAAACATACTGACACTTAAAACGCAATAACTTCACTTCCAATAGATGAAATGTCATGAAATTTTTACTGGAAGTCGATAAAGGATAGATTCTAACGCACTAGTCGACATAAAGATGGCGCCACTAGAGTTTACTTTGTTATTTTTTTACTGTTTACTTTGGAACGCAGCTTGTATAAGCAAGGCAACACAAAACATTGGTACAAACACAAGAATAACACAAAAAGGGGCAAAAGTGACAGCTCTCGAAATACCACTGGTAAAACAATAATTTTAAAACAAGTAAGGAAGGGCTAAGTTCGGATGTAACCGAACATTTTATACTCTCGAAAAGTCAAATGGTATACTCGTTTTATTTCTCGTGTTCTATGTTGATCGATATTTTCGGTAAAAAGTCAACTATAGGCACTGGGGTCCACATGTTCAGTACCTAGGGGCTTGAACAGTTTTGGTTCAGTTAAGATAATTTTTGGTCACAAAGTATGCCACCACTTTAAACGTATTATTCACGCAAAGTTTTACGCTGATATAATCATGTTTGCTTGATTTGCATACTGGAAAGTGAAAAAATCAGATGGAATTTAAAATTATGTTATATGGGAAATAGGCGTGGTTGTAATCCGATTTCTTCCATTTTCGTACTATAACATAGAAATATGAGAAGAATATTATTTACCTAATTTGGTTGAAATCGGTTAAGCAGATCCCAAGATATGGGTTTTCACCTAAAAGTAGGCCGTGCCACGCCGACTATCTAATTTTAAAACGTGGTTCCTATAAAATCATCTTATACCATCCCAGAGATTAAATTTAATGTCTTGTTTAGTGCTTGATTTATCTCGCTTTAAGTAGTTTTTAACATTACCGTCATATGGGGAGTGAGTGGAGTTGTCACTCGATTTCACTAATTTTCACACCGTCGATAGAGATGCTAAAAACATTTGGTCCCAGTGAATTTTGTTATTATAGCTTAAGTGGTATAGGAGATATGCACATTCAACTTATTAGGGAGCGGGACCACGCCCACTTTAAAAAAAAATGTAACTGCAGATGCCCCTTCCAAATGTAATATTTTATACCAAATAAGAGTTTTGTGTCTTGTAGTGGAGCTTAGTTATGGCAATTTATGACCCATCTCCAATACCAACGGTCTTACGGTCGGACGGACGGACAGACAGTCACCCGGATTTCAACTTGTCTTTTCATCCTGATCATTTATATATATAATATATAACCCTATATCTAACTCGATTAGTTTTAGGTGATACAAACAACCGTTAGGTGAACAAAACTATTATACTCTGTAGCAACAAGTTGCGAGAGTATAACAATGGGTAAACATATTATTACATAAAAACCACTACACAGACCACTTTGTGGTATTTTTTCTCTCTTTATTCGTAGAACGTACAACCGGTATAGACCAAAAATGAATTTACCGTTTGTTTGTTTTAAGAAATAATTTTGATACTTAGAGTGGCGAATTTCGTCAATTTTTTTTGATTTTTGGCCTATAAAACCGACCACAGTGCACTGTGTAGATAGATGAAATTGAGCCATTGTTTCGTCTATAAAACGGTGTTATTCAAAACTATATAATGCAGTCAAACCTGGCTAAGAGAGGGACCATGATTTTTTTTCCGCTTATAGAGGTTTCTCACTAATGCGAGTTTCTAGCTCATAGAGGTACAGAAGCGGTTTGTCTCACTTACAGAGGTTTATCAATGATATTCAAAATATTTAGTTGTAAACATGATAAATAATAATAAAAGAATAATTGAAAAATAGAGTGATTACTAAAATGCCTTAATACCAAGAAGCAAGTAACAGGCAAATTATATTTTAAAAATCAGTCAACTTTATTTATATTTATGAACTATAGTTAGCTTGACAAATAAGCTAATACAGTTAAATATTATTTCTATGAATTTCTAGAAAGTAACATAGAATGAATCATACATAGGAGAATTGTCGTTTATAGAGGTAAATACAAAAGAGGCTCTTAGTCATAGAGGTTTTTGAGAGGTCAATGTGCGGGACCTGAGAATTATTCTCACTTATAGAGCTTTCTCGCTTACCCAGTTCTCTCTTACTCAGTTTTGACTGTATATATAATTCCGCAACGAATATAATTAAACTTCTCCTATTTGACAAGGTGGTCAAAGAAACAAAGGACATGCGTAATAGTACATGTTTGAAAACCAGACGTAAACCCTCTCTAAGGGATTTATTGTATTTACATATTCTAAAATTCAAACGAAAAGGAAACAGAGGGCTTACTACTGAAGATCTAGAATTAAACGACCGATTATCACAGTGGAGAAAGCGTTATGACAAATATGGGAAATAAACAGAACAATACTGTAAGCTAGTTGTGATAAATCAGCAAGAAAACGATCAAAAAGTAATCGAATATGTGGATGATCTCATATCGTTAGCCGCAGGTAAACGTTTAGAAAATCTTCCGCAGCGAAATATTCACCGTTTTTAATAGAACTATAACAAATAATGGCTTCAGTGAGGGTTTTCTAATCGAGATGGTAAAGATACCACTAATTCCATATATACGACCAAGTATAACACCAGATGGTAGGCATCACAACTTATATTGTACGTATATCATATGCAGGAGTTCTCCTGAAGTATTCGGCAGTATGCCGCCCAATTTATACCCATGAAGTTTAATTTGTGTTATTTAACCAGATAGAGGTCCTTCAACTACTGCTTAATTGCACACTCTCGCAATATGTTGCTACAGAGTATAATAAATATTTCTCCTAACGGTTATTTGTATCACCTAAAAATAATCGAGTTCGATATGGTGTTATATACAAATACATGAATTATTAGTATAATGAAGTACACGTACTCCTTGGCAAGGAAGGAACGAGTTCGTAGATGGGTGTAATCAGAGCACTGTCACGCCCACAAAACGCCATTAATCAAAAACATATAAATATCTACTACTAAGCCACAAATTAAAATACAGAACTGTAATTTTATACAACGAATCGCAATAACGAGGGGCACTTGTGGTATGAAAATTTTAAAAGTGGGCGTGGCCCGTCCGCTAATAGGTTTAATGTACATATATCCAAACCATTCAAGCTACATCATCCAAATGTTAATATGTTAGATGTCTTAGGAATATTAAGTAAACTTATCACAATTAATACACTACGAAAACTCGTTTAATGCCGAAAATATGTGAAATAAGTCACCGAATTTCTCCAGTTCTTATATACTATGTCTATACATGTAAATATTTTCGTTATTTTAGCAGACTCTCTACTAATTATATCGGTCAATGTGTGAGTTGTTTTCCTAAAATAAAACCATGTTTCCGAATATATTTGAGTTATGTCAAATGTTAAGCAATCAGTCCAGATCCCCTATCCCCATCATAAGCGATATAATGATTTCCATTTATTTTGACTTTTCATTTGACTTTAAAGCGTTCATGTCGGTCAATTTGTGATATTCTACATTTTAATATAAATATTTCTGACTCGAAGCAAAAAGTAGTAATGAAACTAAGTGAGTATACGACTTATCATAAACATAAGTTTATAATAAATGTTGAATTCTTACGCAACATTTTTATACTCTTGCAACATGTTGCTACAGAGTATAATTGTTTTGTTCACCTAACAGTTGTTTGTATCACGTAAAGCTACTCGAGATAAATATAAAGTTATGCCTATATAAATGATCAAGATGATGAGACGCGTTGAAATCCGGGTGAATATCTGTATATCGGCGCAAGATTTTGCACAAATAATGCCTTCAAGGTAAACCATCTTAAGTATAAAATTTGTCAAAATCAGACCATAACTGTCAAAATCAGACCATAACTGTTCAAGCCCCCAGATTTCGAAATTGTAGACCTATAGTTGACTTTTTACCGAAAATATCAGTCAATCTCATTGTCATTGAATCAGATGAATATTTCCCTTAGCCCCCGTATACCTTAAATAGGGATTTCGAACTTCGGGTGACTTTATACCGCATATATCGGCCAATATGCGAGTTATCTTTATTAAAGGACATTTTACTAATAACAGTATATACTTGTGCCTAAAATGTATAAAATCGGGTGAAAACTTGTGCTGGCCACAATAAAACTAATATCAGGATTTTCGAACATCCCGCTGACATTATTTTATATATTACAAGGTGCGTTCCAAAATAAACAGAACTTAAAAAAAAAAGACAGAACAAATGGTTTTATCGGCAAAATCATATCATTTTATTCAAAATAGTCTCCTTCTGCTTCAATACAGATTTTTGCACGGTCCAAAAGCATGTCGAACGAGTGTTTTAGCTCGTTGCACGGTATGGCCGCCAGTATGCCGGTGCAAGCCTTTTGAATGGCCTCCACGTCTGCATAACGCTTTCCTTTCATCGGCAAATGCATTTTACCGAAAAGGTAGAAGTCGCACGGTGCCATATCGGGTGAATACGGGGAGTGGTTGATTGTTAAAATGTGATTTTCGGTCAAATAATCGGCCATAAGCGTCGATCGATGGGACGGCGCATTATTGTGCAACAAACGCCAACTTCCATCTTCGCGATATTCGGGCCGAACACGTCGAATACGGCGCACCAAACACTTCAAATATC
Source organism: Bactrocera oleae (assembly GCF_042242935.1). NCBI lineage: Eukaryota > Metazoa > Arthropoda > Insecta > Diptera > Tephritidae > Bactrocera > Bactrocera oleae. The sequence continues at coordinate 20,482,904 of NC_091541.1, read as the reverse complement.
CAAGGTAGAATACCGCATTAACGTTTTGGCCGGGTGGAACAAATTATTTGTGGACAATACCCTTGGAATCATAAAAACAAATCAGCATTGTCTTCACTTTTGACTTCACCAGGCGTGATTTTTTGGGTACCTGCTCATTTCCCATTTATGTCCTCACGACCACTTTGAAAACGTTGAAACCACTCGTGCACTCTGCTACGGGATAGGCAATCATCGCCATAAACATGTTTCATCAATTGAAACGTTTCGGTAAAAGTTTTACCAATTTTAAAACAAAATTTAATGTTGGCTCTTTGGTCGAAGCTCATTTTCGCACCGATGGAAAAACATACTGACACTTAAAACGCAATAACTTCACTTCCAATAGATGAAATGTCATGAAATTTTTACTGGAAGTCGATAAAGGATAGATTCTAACGCACTAGTCGACATAAAGATGGCGCCACTAGAGTTTACTTTGTTATTTTTTTACTGTTTACTTTGGAACGCAGCTTGTATAAGCAAGGCAACACAAAACATTGGTACAAACACAAGAATAACACAAAAAGGGGCAAAAGTGACAGCTCTCGAAATACCACTGGTAAAACAATAATTTTAAAACAAGTAAGGAAGGGCTAAGTTCGGATGTAACCGAACATTTTATACTCTCGAAAAGTCAAATGGTATACTCGTTTTATTTCTCGTGTTCTATGTTGATCGATATTTTCGGTAAAAAGTCAACTATAGGCACTGGGGTCCACATGTTCAGTACCTAGGGGCTTGAACAGTTTTGGTTCAGTTAAGATAATTTTTGGTCACAAAGTATGCCACCACTTTAAACGTATTATTCACGCAAAGTTTTACGCTGATATAATCATGTTTGCTTGATTTGCATACTGGAAAGTGAAAAAATCAGATGGAATTTAAAATTATGTTATATGGGAAATAGGCGTGGTTGTAATCCGATTTCTTCCATTTTCGTACTATAACATAGAAATATGAGAAGAATATTATTTACCTAATTTGGTTGAAATCGGTTAAGCAGATCCCAAGATATGGGTTTTCACCTAAAAGTAGGCCGTGCCACGCCGACTATCTAATTTTAAAACGTGGTTCCTATAAAATCATCTTATACCATCCCAGAGATTAAATTTAATGTCTTGTTTAGTGCTTGATTTATCTCGCTTTAAGTAGTTTTTAACATTACCGTCATATGGGGAGTGAGTGGAGTTGTCACTCGATTTCACTAATTTTCACACCGTCGATAGAGATGCTAAAAACATTTGGTCCCAGTGAATTTTGTTATTATAGCTTAAGTGGTATAGGAGATATGCACATTCAACTTATTAGGGAGCGGGACCACGCCCACTTTAAAAAAAAATGTAACTGCAGATGCCCCTTCCAAATGTAATATTTTATACCAAATAAGAGTTTTGTGTCTTGTAGTGGAGCTTAGTTATGGCAATTTATGACCCATCTCCAATACCAACGGTCTTACGGTCGGACGGACGGACAGACAGTCACCCGGATTTCAACTTGTCTTTTCATCCTGATCATTTATTTATATAATATATAACCCTATATCTAACTCGATTAGTTTTAGGTGATACAAACAACCGTTAGGTGAACAAAACTATTGTACTCTGTAGCAACAAGTTGCGAGAGTATAACAATGGGTAAACATATTATTACATAAAAACCACTACACAGACCACTTTGTGGTATTTTTTCTCTCTTTATTCGTAGAACGTACAACCGGTATAGACCAAAAATGAATTTACCGTTTGTTTGTTTTAAGAAATAATTTTGATACTTAGAGTGGCGAATTTCGTCAATTTTTTTTGATTTTTGGCCTATAAAACCGACCACAGTGCACTGTGTAGATAGATGAAATTGAGCCATTGTTTCGTCTATAAAACGGTGTTATTCAAAACTGTATAATGCAGTCAAACCTGGCTAAGAGAGGGACCATGATTTTTTTCCCGCTTATAGAGGTTTCTCACTAATGCGAGTTTCTAGCTCATAGAGGTACAGAAGCGGTTTGTCTCACTTACAGAGGTTTATCAATGATATTCAAAATATTTAGTTGTAAACATGATAAATAATAATTGAAAAATAGAGTGATTACTAAAATGCCTTAATACCAAGAAGCAAGTAACAGGCAAATTATATTTTAAAAATCAGTCAACTTTATTTATATTTATGAACTATAGTTAGCTTGACAAATAAGCTAATACAGTTAAATATTATTTCTATGAATTTCTAGAAAGTAACATAGAATGAATCATACATAGGAGAATTGTCGTTTATAGAGGTAAATACAAAAGAGGCTCTTAGTTATAGAGGTCAGAGTGGGAAAAACGACTGTCACTTATGGAGGTATTTGTTTCTCACTCATAGAGGTTTTTGAGAGGTCAATGTGCGGGACCTGAGAATTATTCTCACTTATAGAGCTTTCTCGCTTACCCAGTTCTCTCTTACTCAGTTTTGACTGTATATATAATTCCGCAACGAATATAATTAAACTTTTCCTATTTGACAAGGTGGTCAAAGAAACAAAGGACATGCGTAATAGTACATGTTTGAAAACCAGACGTAAACCCTCTCTAAGGGATTTATTGTATTTACATATTCTAAAATTCAAACGAAAAGGAAACAGAGGGCTTACTACTGAAGATCTAGAATTAAACGACCGATTATCACAGTGGAGAAAGCGTTATGACAAATATGGGAAATAAACAGAACAATACTGTAAGCTAGTTGTGATAAATCAGTAAGAAAACGATCAAAAAGTAATCGAATATGTGGATGATCTCATATCGTTAGCCGCAGGTAAACGTTTAGAAAATCTTCCGCAGCGAAATATTCACCGTTTTTAATAGAACTATAACAAATAATGGCTTCAGTGAGGGTTTTCTAATCGAGATGGTAAAGATACCACTAATTCCATATATACGACCAAGTATAACACCAGATGGTAGGCATCACAACTTATATTGTACGTATATCATATGCAGGAGTTCTCCTGAAGTATTCGGCAGTATGCCGCCCAATTTATACCCATGAAGTTTAATTTGTGTTATTTAACCAGATAGAGGTCCTTCAACTACTGCTTAATTGCACACTCTCGCAATATGTTGCTACAGAGTATAATAAATATTTCTCCTAACGGTTATTTGTATCACCTAAAAATAATCGAGTTCGATATGGTGTTATATACAAATACATGAATTATTAGTATAATGAAGTACACGAACTCCTTGGCAAGGAAGGAACGAGTTCGTAGATGGGTGTAATCAGAGCACTGTCACGCCCACAAAACGCCATTAATCAAAAACATATAAATATCTACTACTAAGCCACAAATTAAAATACAGAACTGTAATTTTATACAACGAATCGCAATAACGAGGGGCACTTGTGGTATGAAAATTTTAAAAGTGGGCGTGACCCGTCCGCTAATAGGTTTAATGTACGTATATCCAAACCATTCAAGCTACATCATCCAAATGTTAATATGTTAGTTGTCTTAGGAATATTAAGTAAATTTATCACAATTAATACACTACGAAAACTCGATTAATGCCGAAAATATGTGAAATAAGTCACCGAATTTCTCCAGTTCTTATATACTATGTCTATACATGTAAATATTTTCGTTATTTTAGCAGACTCTCTACTAATTATATCGGTCAATGTGTGAGTTGTTTTCCTAAAATGAAACCATGTTTCCGAATATATTTGAGTTATGTCAAAAGTTAAGCAATCAGTCCAGATCCCCTATCCCCATCATAAGCGATATAATGATTTCCATTTATTTTGACTTTTCATTTGACTTTAAAGCGTTCATGTCGGTCAATTTGTGATATTCTACATTTTAATATAAATATTTCTGACTCGAAGCAAAAAGTAGTAATGAAACTAAGTGAGTATACGACTTATCATAAACATAAGTTTATAATAAATGTTGAATTCTTACGCAACATTTTTATACTCTTGCAACATGTTGCTACAGAGTATAATTGTTTTGTTCACCTAACAGTTGTTTGTATCACGTAAAGCTATGTCTATATAAATGATCAAGATGATGAGACGAGTTGAAATCCGGGTGAATGTCTGCCTATCCGTCCGTGCAAGCTATAACTTGAGTAAAAATGTGGATATCTTAATGAAATGATTGGTACACATACGCGTATTACTTGGAATCGTAAGTTTGGTTTTGTATGTTATATGGGCGGAATCGTACTACTGCCACGCCCACAAAACCCTATTAATCGAAAACGCCGTAACTAAACCGTACGTTAAAATACTGAACTTAAATTTAATACAACGAATAGCATTAAGGAGCGCAAATGCGGTTTGAAAATCTTTAGAAAGTGGTCCGCTCCCTATTAAATTTAATGTATATATCTTAAAAACCATTTACAGTACAGTGATAAAATAGGTGACAGTGTAAAAATAGGTGATATCGGATGATAACCCCTTCCACTCCCCATATAACGGTTTAGTTAAAAACTACTAGAAGGGCGATAAATCAATAACTATATGCGGCAGAGATATTAAATTTTACACTCGGGATGGTACAAAAGGGCTTTATAGGAGTCGATGTCAAATATGGAGTACAGTGAAATCACATATCTCCGGAACTACTTGACCCACTTAAACCAAATTCGGTACATAACATTATCTGACGGCCTTATGTTACAGTGCGGACTACAAAAACGCCTACTTCCCATATAGCACAATTTTAAATTCCATGTGATTCTTGCACTTTCCAGTATGCAAATCAAGCACCAAAGAATATATCGGCGCAAGACTTTGCACAAATAGTGCCTTTAAGGTATACCATCTTAAGTATAAAATTTGTCAAAATCAGACCATAACTGTTCAAGCACCCAGATTTCGAAATTGTAGACCCCAGTACCTATAGTTGACTTTTTACCGAAAATATCGGTCAATCTCATTGTCATTGAATCAGATGAATATTTCCCTTAGCCCCCGTATACCTTAAATAGGGATTTTTGAACTTCGGGTGACTTACAACGCAATAACTTCACTTCCAATAGATGAAATGTCATGAAATTTTTACTGGAAGTCGATAAAGGATAGATTCTAACGCACTAGTCGACATATAGATGGCGCCACTAGAGTTTACTTTGTTATTTTTTTACTGTTTATTTTGGAACGCAGCTTGTATAAGCAAGGCAACACAAAACACTTGGTACAAAGACAAGAATAACACAGAGAGGGACAAAAGTGGCAGCTGAATTTAAAAATATAGCCTAAAAAAATATTAACTAATATTAAACAAAAAATTCATTTGAGGGCAAGACAGGGTTCACAATTTTTTGTCTAACTCAAATCAACACATAATACATCACTCGAAATATCACTGGTAAAACAAGTAAGGAAGTTCGGATGTAACCGAACATTTTATACTCTCGCAAAGTCAAATGGTAAACTCGTTTTATTACTCGTGTTCTATGTTGACCGATATTTTCGGTAAAAAGTCAACTATGATGCTAAAAACATTTGCTCCCAGTGAATTTTGTTATTATAGCTCAAGTGGTATAGGAGATATGCACATTCAACTTATTAGGGCGCGGGACCACGCCCACTTAAAAAAAAATGTAACTGCAGATGCCCCTTCCAAATGTAATATTGTATACCAAATAAGAGTTTTGTGTCTTGTAGTGGAGCTTAGTTATGGCAATTTATGACCCATCTCCAATACCAACGGTCTTACGGTCGGACGGACGGATGGACAGACAGTCACCCGGATTTCAACTTGTCTTTTCATCCTGATCATTTATTTATATAATATATAACCCTATATCTAACTCGATTAGTTTTAGGTGATACAAACAACCGTTAGGTGAACAAAACTATTGTACTCTGTAGCAACAAGTTGCGAGAGTATAACAATGGGTAAACATATTATTACATAAAAACCACTACACAGACCACTTTGTGGTATTTTTTCTCTCTTTATTCGTAGAACGTACAACCGGTATAGACCAAAAATGAATTTACCGTTTGTTTGTTTTAAGAAATAATTTTGATACTTAGAGTGGCGAATTTCGTCAATTTTTTTTGATTTTTGGCCTATAAAACCGACCACAGTGCACTGTGTAGATAGATGAAATTGAGCCATTGTTTCGTCTATAAAACGGTGTTATTCAAAACTGTATAATGCAGTCAAACCTGGCTAAGAGAGGGACCATGATTTTTTTCCCGCTTATAGAGGTTTCTCACTAATGCGAGTTTCTAGCTCATAGAGGTACAGAAGCGGTTTGTCTCACTTACAGAGGTTTATCAATGATATTCAAAATATTTAGTTGTAAACATGATAAATAATAATTGAAAAATAGAGTGATTACTAAAATGCCTTAATACCAAGAAGCAAGTAACAGGCAAATTATATTTTAAAAATCAGTCAACTTTATTTATATTTATGAACTATAGTTAGCTTGACAAATAAGCTAATACAGTTAAATATTATTTCTATGAATTTCTAGAAAGTAACATAGAATGAATCATACATAGGAGAATTGTCGTTTATAGAGGTAAATACAAAAGAGGCTCTTAGTTATAGAGGTCAGAGTGGGAAAAACGACTGTCACTTATGGAGGTATTTGTTTCTCACTCATAGAGGTTTTTGAGAGGTCAATGTGCGGGACCTGAGAATTATTCTCACTTATAGAGCTTTCTCGCTTACCCAGTTCTCTCTTACTCAGTTTTGACTGTATATATAATTCCGCAACGAATATAATTAAACTTTTCCTATTTGACAAGGTGGTCAAAGAAACAAAGGACATGCGTAATAGTACATGTTTGAAAACCAGACGTAAACCCTCTCTAAGGGATTTATTGTATTTACATATTCTAAAATTCAAACGAAAAGGAAACAGAGGGCTTACTACTGAAGATCTAGAATTAAACGACCGATTATCACAGTGGAGAAAGCGTTATGACAAATATGGGAAATAAACAGAACAATACTGTAAGCTAGTTGTGATAAATCAGTAAGAAAACGATCAAAAAGTAATCGAATATGTGGATGATCTCATATCGTTAGCCGCAGGTAAACGTTTAGAAAATCTTCCGCAGCGAAATATTCACCGTTTTTAATAGAACTATAACAAATAATGGCTTCAGTGAGGGTTTTCTAATCGAGATGGTAAAGATACCACTAATTCCATATATACGACCAAGTATAACACCAGATGGTAGGCATCACAACTTATATTGTACGTATATCATATGCAGGAGTTCTCCTGAAGTATTCGGCAGTATGCCGCCCAATTTATACCCATGAAGTTTAATTTGTGTTATTTAACCAGATAGAGGTCCTTCAACTACTGCTTAATTGCACACTCTCGCAATATGTTGCTACAGAGTATAATAAATATTTCTCCTAACGGTTATTTGTATCACCTAAAAATAATCGAGTTCGATATGGTGTTATATACAAATACATGAATTATTAGTATAATGAAGTACACGAACTCCTTGGCAAGGAAGGAACGAGTTCGTAGATGGGTGTAATCAGAGCACTGTCACGCCCACAAAACGCCATTAATCAAAAACATATAAATATCTACTACTAAGCCACAAATTAAAATACAGAACTGTAATTTTATACAACGAATCGCAATAACGAGGGGCACTTGTGGTATGAAAATTTTAAAAGTGGGCGTGACCCGTCCGCTAATAGGTTTAATGTACGTATATCCAAACCATTCAAGCTACATCATCCAAATGTTAATATGTTAGTTGTCTTAGGAATATTAAGTAAATTTATCACAATTAATACACTACGAAAACTCGATTAATGCCGAAAATATGTGAAATAAGTCACCGAATTTCTCCAGTTCTTATATACTATGTCTATACATGTAAATATTTTCGTTATTTTAGCAGACTCTCTACTAATTATATCGGTCAATGTGTGAGTTGTTTTCCTAAAATGAAACCATGTTTCCGAATATATTTGAGTTATGTCAAAAGTTAAGCAATCAGTCCAGATCCCCTATCCCCATCATAAGCGATATAATGATTTCCATTTATTTTGACTTTTCATTTGACTTTAAAGCGTTCATGTCGGTCAATTTGTGATATTCTACATTTTAATATAAATATTTCTGACTCGAAGCAAAAAGTAGTAATGAAACTAAGTGAGTATACGACTTATCATAAACATAAGTTTATAATAAATGTTGAATTCTTACGCAACATTTTTATACTCTTGCAACATGTTGCTACAGAGTATAATTGTTTTGTTCACCTAACAGTTGTTTGTATCACGTAAAGCTATGTCTATATAAATGATCAAGATGATGAGACGAGTTGAAATCCGGGTGAATGTCTGCCTATCCGTCCGTGCAAGCTATAACTTGAGTAAAAATGTGGATATCTTAATGAAATGATTGGTACACATACGCGTATTACTTGGAATCGTAAGTTTGGTTTTGTATGTTATATGGGCGGAATCGTACTACTGCCACGCCCACAAAACCCTATTAATCGAAAACGCCGTAACTAAACCGTACGTTAAAATACTGAACTTAAATTTAATACAACGAATAGCATTAAGGAGCGCAAATGCGGTTTGAAAATCTTTAGAAAGTGGTCCGCTCCCTATTAAATTTAATGTATATATCTTAAAAACCATTTACAGTACAGTGATAAAATAGGTGACAGTGTAAAAATAGGTGATATCGGATGATAACCCCTTCCACTCCCCATATAACGGTTTAGTTAAAAACTACTAGAAGGGCGATAAATCAATAACTATATGCGGCAGAGATATTAAATTTTACACTCGGGATGGTACAAAAGGGCTTTATAGGAGTCGATGTCAAATATGGAGTACAGTGAAATCACATATCTCCGGAACTACTTGACCCACTTAAACCAAATTCGGTACATAACATTATCTGACGGCCTTATGTTACAGTGCGGACTACAAAAACGCCTACTTCCCATATAGCACAATTTTAAATTCCATGTGATTCTTGCACTTTCCAGTATGCAAATCAAGCACCAAAGAATATATCGGCGCAAGACTTTGCACAAATAGTGCCTTTAAGGTATACCATCTTAAGTATAAAATTTGTCAAAATCAGACCATAACTGTTCAAGCACCCAGATTTCGAAATTGTAGACCCCAGTACCTATAGTTGACTTTTTACCGAAAATATCGGTCAATCTCATTGTCATTGAATCAGATGAATATTTCCCTTAGCCCCCGTATACCTTAAATAGGGATTTTTGAACTTCGGGTGACTTACAACGCAATAACTTCACTTCCAATAGATGAAATGTCATGAAATTTTTACTGGAAGTCGATAAAGGATAGATTCTAACGCACTAGTCGACATATAGATGGCGCCACTAGAGTTTACTTTGTTATTTTTTTACTGTTTATTTTGGAACGCAGCTTGTATAAGCAAGGCAACACAAAACACTTGGTACAAAGACAAGAATAACACAGAGAGGGACAAAAGTGGCAGCTGAATTTAAAAATATAGCCTAAAAAAATATTAACTAATATTAAACAAAAAATTCATTTGAGGGCAAGACAGGGTTCACAATTTTTTGTCTAACTCAAATCAACACATAATACATCACTCGAAATATCACTGGTAAAACAAGTAAGGAAGTTCGGATGTAACCGAACATTTTATACTCTCGCAAAGTCAAATGGTAAACTCGTTTTATTACTCGTGTTCTATGTTGACCGATATTTTCGGTAAAAAGTCAACTATGATGCTAAAAACATTTGCTCCCAGTGAATTTTGTTATTATAGCTCAAGTGGTATAGGAGATATGCACATTCAACTTATTAGGGCGCGGGACCACGCCCACTTAAAAAAAAATGTAACTGCAGATGCCCCTTCCAAATGTAATATTGTATACCAAATAAGAGTTTTGTGTCTTGTAGTGGAGCTTAGTTATGGCAATTTATGACCCATCTCCAATACCAACGGTCTTACGGTCGGACGGACGGATGGACAGACAGTCACCCGGATTTCAACTTGTCTCTTCATCTTGATCATTTATATATGTATAACCCTATATCTAACTCGATTAGTTTTAGGTGATACAAACAACCGTTAGGTGAACAAAACTATTATACTCTGTAGCAACAAGTTGCGAGAGTATAACAATGGGTAAACATATTAATACATAAAAACCACTACACAGACCACTTTATGGTATTTTTTCTCTCTTTATTCGTAGAACGTACAACCGGTAAAGACCAAAAATGAATTTACCGTTTGTTTGTTTCAAGAAATAATTTTGATATTTGGAGTGGGGAATTTCGGCAATTTTTTTTTTGATTTTTGGCCTATAAAACCGACCACAGTGCACTGTGTAGATAGGTGAAGTTGAGCCATTGTTTCGTCTATAAAACGGTGTTATTCAAAACTGTATAATGCAGTTCAGCCTGACTAAGAGAGGGATCATGATTTTTTTCCCGCTTATAGAGGTTTCTCACTAATGCGAGTTTCTAGCTCATAGAGGTACAGAAGCGGTTTGTCTCACTTACAGAGGATATTCGAAATATATAGTTGTCAACATGATAAATAATGATAAAAGAATAATTGAAAAATAGAGTGATTACTAAAATGCCTTAATACCAAGAAGCAAGTAACAGGCAAATTATATTTTAAAAAATCAGTCAACTTTATTTATATTTATGAACTACAGTTAGCTTGACAAATAAGCTAATACAATTAAAAATTATTTCCATGAATTTCTAGAAAATAACATAGAGTGAATAATACATAGGAGAATTGTCGTTTATAGAGGTAAATACAAAAGAGCTCTTAGTTATAGAGGTCAGAGTGGTAAAAACGACTGTCACTTATGGAGGTATTTGTTTCTCACTCATAGAGGTTTTTGAGAGGTCAATGTGCGGGACCTGAGAATTATTAACACTTATAGAGCTTTCTCGCTTACCCAGTTCTCTCTTACTCAGTTTTGACTGTATATATAATTCCGCAACAAATATAATTAAACTTCTCCTATTTGACCAGGTGGTCAAAGAAACAAAGGACATGCGTAATAGTACATGTTTGAAAACCAGACGTAAACCCTCTCTAAGGGATTTATTGTATTTACATATTTTAAAATTCAAACGAAAAGGAAACAGAGGGCTTACTACTGAAGATCTAGAATTAAACGACCGATTATCACAGTGGAGAAAGCGTTATGACAAATATGGGAAATAAACAGAACAATACTGTAAGCTAGTTGTGATAAATCAGCAAGAAAACGATCAAAAAGTAATCGAATATGTGGATGATCTCATATCGTTAGCCGCAGGTAAACGTTTAGAAAATCTTCCGCAGCGAAATATTCACCGTTTTTAATAGAACTATAACAAATAAAGGCTTCAGTGAGGGTTTTCTAATCGAGATGGTAAAGATACCACTAATTCCATATATACGACCAAGTATAACACCAGATGGTAGGCATCACAACTTATATTGCACGTATATCATATGCAGGAGTTCTCCTGAAGTATTCGGCAGTATGCCGCCCAATTTATACCCATGAAGTTTAATTTGTGTTATTTAACCAGATAGAGGTCCTTCAACTACTGCTTAATTGCACACTATCGCAATATGTTGCTACAGAGTATAATATAACCATTTTCACCTAACGATTGTTTGTATCACCTAAAAATGATCGAGTTCGATATAGTGTTATATACAAATACATGAATGATTAGTATGACGAGACGAGTTGAATTCCAGTTGATCTGTCCATACAAGCTGTAACTTAAATAAAAATTGAGATATTGTAATGAAGTACACGTACTCCTTGGCAAGGAAGGAACGAGTTCGTAGATGGGTGTAATCGGAGCACTGCCACGCCCACAAAACGCCATTAATCAAAAACATATAAATATCCACTACTAAGCCACAAATTAAAATACAGAACTGTAATTTTATACAACGAATCGCAATAACGAGGGGCACCTGTGGTATGAAAATTTTGAAAGTGGGCGTTGCCCGTCCGCTAATAGGTTTAATGTACATATATCCAAACCATTCAAGCTACATCTCCCAAATGCTAATATGTAAGATACCTTAGGAATATTAACTTAACTTATCACAATTAGTACACTACGAAAATTCGTTTAATGCCAAAAATATGTGAAATAAGTCACCGAATTTCCCCAGTTCTTATATACTATGTCTATACATGTAAATATTTTCGATAATACACCACGAAAATTCGTTTAATGCCGAAAATATGCGAAATAAGTCACCGAATTTCCCCAGTTCTTATATACTATGTCTATACATGTAAATATTTTCGTTATTTTAGCAGACTCTCTACTAATTATATCGGTCAATGTGTGAGTTGTTTTCCTAAAATGAAACCACCAATATATTTGAGTTATGACAAAAGTTAAGCAATCAGTCCAGATCCCCTATCCCCATCATAAGCGATATAATGATTTCCATTTATTTTGACTTTTCATTTGACTTTAAAGCGTTCATGTCGGTCAATTTGTGATATTCTACATTTTAATATAAATATTTCTGACTCGAAGCAAAAAGTAGTAATGAAACTAAGTGAGTATACGACTTATCATAAACATAAGTTTATAATAAATGTTGAATTCTCACGCAACATTTTTATACTCTTGCAACATGTTGCTACAGAGTATAATTGTTTTGTTAACCTAACAGTTGTTTGTATCACGTAAAACTATGTCTATATAAATGATCAAGATGATGAGACGAGTTGAAATCCGGGTGAATGTCTGCCTATCCGTCCGTGCAAGCTATAACTTGAGTAAAAATGTGGATATCTTAATGAAATGATTGGTACACATACGCGTATTACTTGGCATCGTAAGTTTGGTTTTGTATGTTATATGGGCGGAATCGTACTACTGCCACGCCCACAAAGCCCTATTAATCGAAAACGCCGTAACTAAACCGTACGTTAAGATACTGAACTTAAATTTAATACAACGAATAGCATTAAGGAGCGCACCTGCGGTTTGAAAATCTTTAGAAAGTGGGCGTGGTCCGCTCCCTATTAAATTTAATGTATATATCTTAAAACCCATTTACAGTACAGTGATAAAATAGGTGACAGTGATAAAATAGGTGACAGTGTAAAAATAGGTGATATCGGATGATAACCCCTCCCACTTCCCATATAACGGTTTAGTTAAAAACTACTAGAAGGGCGATAAATCAATAACTATATGCGACAGAGATATTAAATTTTACACTCGGGATGGTACAAAAGGGCTTTATAGGAGTCGATGTCAAATATGGAGTACAGTGAAATCACATATCTCCGGAACTACTTGACCCACTTAAACCAAATTCGGTACATAACATTATCTGACGGCCTTATGTTACAGTGCGGACTACAAAAACGCCTACTTCCCATATAGCACAATTTTAAATTCCATGTGATTCTTGCACTTTCCAGTATGCAAATCAAGCACCAAAGAATATATCGGCGCAAGACTTTGCACAAATAGTGCCTTTAAGGTATACCATCTTAAGTATAAAATTTGTCAAAATCAGACCATAACTGTTCAAGCACCCAGATTTCGAAATTGTAGACCCCAGTACCTATAGTTGACTTCTTACCGAAAATATCGGTCAATCTCATTGTCATTGAATCAGATGAATATTTCCCTTAGCCCCCGTATACTTTAAATAGGGATTTTTGAACTTCGGAACTGGAAGTCGATAAAGGATAGATTCTAACGCACTAGTCGACATATAGATGGCGCCACTAGAGTTTACTTTGTTATTTTTTTACTGTTTACTTCGGAACGCAGCTTGTATAAGCAAGGCAACACAAAACACTTGGTACAAACACAAGAATAACACAGAGAGGGGCAAAAGTGGCAGCTGAATTTAAAAATATAGCCTAAGAAAATATTATCTAATATTAAACAAAAAAATTCATTTGAGGGCAAGACAGGGCTCATAATTTTTTGTCTAACTCAAATCAGCACATAATACATCACTCGAAATATCTAAGGGCTAAGTTCGGATGTAACCGAACATTTTATACTCTCGCAAAGTCAAATGGTAAACTCGTTTTATTACTCGTGTTCTATGTTGACCGATATTTTCGGTAAAAAGTCAACTATAGGCACTGGGGTCCACATATTCAGTACCTAGGGGCTTGAACAGTTTTGGTTCAGTTAAGATAATTTTTGGTCACAAAGAATGCCACCACTTTAAACGTATTATTCACGCAAAGTTTTACGCCAATATAATCATGTTTGCTTGATTTGCATACTGGAAAGTAAAAAAATCAGATGGAATTTAAAATGATGTTATATTGTAAATAGGCGTCGTTGTATCCGATTTCGCCCATTTTCGTAGTATAACATAGAAGTATGAGAAGAATATTATTTACCGAATTTGGTTGAAATCGGTTAAGCAGATCCCAAGATATGGGTTTTCACCTAAAAGTAGGCGGTGCCACGCCTACTATCTAATTTTAAAACGTGGTTCCTATAAAATCATCGTATACCATCCCAGAGATTAAATTTAATGTCTTGTTTAGTGCTTGATTTATCTCGCTTTAAGTAGTTTTTAACAGTACCGTCATATGGGGAGTGAGTGGAGTCGTCACTCGATTTCACTAATTTTCACACCGTCGATAGAGATGCTAAAAACATTTGCTCCCAGTGAATTTTGTTATTATAGCTCAAGTGGTATAGGAGATATGCACATTCAACTTATTAGGGCGCGGGACCACGCCCACTTAAAAAAAAATGTAACTGCAGATGCCCCTTCCAAATGTAATATTGTATACCAAATAAGAGTTTTGTGTCTTGTAGTGGAGCTTAGTTATGGCAATTTATGACCCATCTCCAATACCAACGGTCTTACGGTCGGACGGACGGATGGACAGACAGTCACCCGGATTTCAACTTGTCTCTTCATCTTGATCATTTATATATGTATAACCCTATATCTAACTCGATTAGTTTTAGGTGATACCATCAACCGTTAGGTGAACAAAACTATTATACTCTGTAGCAACAAGTTGCGAGAGTATAACAATGGGTAAACATATTATTACATAAAAACCACTACACAGACCACTTTATGGTATTTTTTCTGTCTTTATTCGTAGAACGTACAACCGGTATAGACCAAAAATGAATTTACCGTTTGTTTGTTTTAAGAAAAAATTTTGATACTTAGAGTGGCGAATTTCGAAATTATTTTTTTTTGGATTTTTGGCCTATAAAATCGACCACAGTGCACTGTGTAGATAGGTGAAGTTGAGCCATTGTTTCGTCTATAAAACGGTGTTATTCAAAACTGTATAATGCAGTCAAACCTGGCTAAGAGAGGGCCATGATTTTTTTCCCGCTTATAGAGGTTTCTCACTAATGCGAGTTTCTAGCTCATAGAGGTACAGAAGCGGTTTGTCTCACTTACAGAGGTTTATCAATGATATTCAAAATATTTAGTTGTAAACATGATAAATAATAATTGAAAAATAGAGTGATTACTAAAATGCCTTAATACCAAGAAGCAAGTAACAGGCAAATTATATTTTAAAAATCAGTCAACTTTATTTATATTTATGAACTATAGTTAGCTTGACAAATAAGCTAATACAGTTAAATATTATTTCTATGAATTTCTAGAAAGTAACATAGAATGAATCATACATAGGAGAATTGTCGTTTATAGAGGTAAATACAAAAGAGGCTCTTAGTTATAGAGGTCAGAGTGGGAAAAACGACTGTCACTTATGGAGGTATCTGTTTCTCACTCATAGAGGTTTTTGAGAGGTCAATGTGCGGGACCTGAGAATTATTCTCACTTATAGAGCTTTCTCGCTTACCCAGTTCTCTCTTACTCAGTTTTGACTGTATATATAATTCCGTAACGAATATAATTAAAATTCTCCTATTTGACCAGGTGGTCAAAGAAACAAAGGACATGCGTAATAGTACATGTTTGAAAATCAGACGTAAACCCTCTCTAAGGGATTTATTGTATTTACATATTTTAAAATTAAAACGAAAAGGAAACAGAGGACTTACTACTGAAGATCTAGAATTAAACGACCGATTATCACAGTGGAGAAAGCGTTATGACAAATATGGGAAATAAACAGAACAATACTGTAAGCTAGTTGTGATAAATCAGCAAGAAAACGATCAAAAAGTAATCGAATATGTGGATGATCTCATATCGTTAGCCGCAGGTAAATGTTTAGAAAATCTTCCGCAGCGAAATATTCACCGTTTTTTATAGAACTATAACAAATAAAGGCTTCAGTGAGGGTTTTCTAAGTTATCAAGACTTACCTCCAATTGTTGGAGTTACTGTTTAAATGGAGAAGCATTGGATTTGGTGAGTAGCTTAGCGGTATGTCATAACAACTACGCTGAAGCGTAGGACTTATTGACCGCGAGGTATAAGGTCAACGGATCATGGTGGACAGCCACATCAAAGCACTCATGTCGATTGGGAGCGCAGTTAAGGACACTGCTAAGGGAATAAAGCAAGTTCTAAATTCCATACTTCAACACGTTGGTGCCCTACATGCGCTCGAACGACCAGTCGAGTTCTGGGATGACTGGCTCATTCACCTTACCGTTTCAAAGTTAGCACAAGATACCCGTAAGCAATGGGAGTTATCGCTTGTCATGGACAAACTACCATCGTTCTCTGCTCTTCAAGAATTTCTTGAAAACCACGCAAAGACAACGACAACAACAAAGAATGTTGAAGAAGCATTTGCACAACCAGAAGTACATACCGCTACATCAACCGCTACTAAGGGACCGAATTGTGCTTATCGAAACGGTGAGCATAAAATCTGCGTTTGATCAAAGTTCAGCCAACTCGACTCCAAGGGTAAACTAACCGCTATTAAAAAATTAGGCACGTGTATAAATTGCCTAAGCAGGAAGCATATCCTCACCAGTTGCCATAGCACGTCTTCGTGTCGCATATGCGAACGACGTCACCATACTTTATTTCACACAAGCTTTACCGATCAACCCGCAAGGTCCGATGCTCCTTCAAATGTACAACGCTTTAATGTAACCGCACACTACGCCGACACTGATCGCGTCATTCTACTAGCAACCGCTGAAATTATGGTACAACACTGAAGTAACACTTCGCATATCACCTCGATCGCTTGATGCTAAATTTCAAGTAAGAACGCTCATCTTACCGAAAATTACTAACGATCTTCCAACCTCCGCTGTACCGACATCTCCATGGCCACATTGTGCGGATTTGCCACTAGCCGAATGGCATTATTCCAAGCCCGGGCCAATAGGAATGGATGAAATGGACAAATTTCTGCTACACAGACTCCGGAAGGAATGAACGGGGTACACCAATGGCACAAAACACTACATTCGGATTGGTACTGTTTGAAAACGCTGCCAATTTGCAAAGTCCACCGATGAACATTTCAACATTATATTCCGACATTAATTTAACTGAACTCATCCACAAGTTTTGGGAATTCGAAGAGTTACCTGCCCGCAAATTCCTCTCACCTGAAGAATCTATGTGTGAGAAACTATACAACGATACAACCGAACGTGCATC
Source organism: Bactrocera oleae (assembly GCF_042242935.1). Lineage (NCBI taxonomy): Eukaryota > Metazoa > Arthropoda > Insecta > Diptera > Tephritidae > Bactrocera > Bactrocera oleae. Next base: position 20,465,322 of record NC_091541.1, on the reverse strand, counting down.
GGATGGGCGCTACACCGTGCGCTTATCATTGAAGAAAAACGTCTTGATAGGTGAATCAAGAGGAGCAGCTGTTCGAGCATTACTGCGCATGGAAAAAGTATTTGCGGCTAACGAACGACTTTACAAAGAGTATACCATGTTTATGGAGGAACTCATCTCTATGGGACACATGGAACCAGCAGAGATGACAATAGATAAAGTGTACTACATGCCCCATGATGCGTTGGAAAAGACCACTAGTCAAACCACGAAACTTCGAGTAGTCTTCAACGCATCTATGAAGTCAACATCTGGGAATTCGTTAAATGACGCTCTCATGATAGGCCCACAACTACAGCAAGATCTATTTTCTATTTTGGTTCGTTTTCGCACTCATCGTTTTGGAATCATAGCCGACATCGAAAAGATGTACCGCCAGGTTTATGTCGCCAAAGAAGACACCGATTATCAACGCATAGTCTGGCGTTCGCATCCAGAAGATCCAGATTATCGCCTTTTAAGGGTCACGTATGGAGTTGCTTCAGCATCGTATCTTGCCGTAAGGTCACTGCATCGAGCAGCACTTAACGCGTCAAACGCAAGCAAAAAAGTTATAGAAGTGATAAAGTCAGACTTATATATGGATGACTTACTAACTGGTGCTGATACCTTTAATGAACTCGCTTTACTTCAAAAAAAACGTTTCCCACGCACTCTGTGAAAGTGGATTCGAACTACGCAAGTGGGGAACCAATTCTCAAAGCCTTAGAGATCTGATACCGCAAGCATCTAAATAAATTTCGCATCTCTTAGCCGATGGAGACCATATCCGCACTCTTGGTACAATATGGCACACAAACCATGATTGGCTTTCTATAGCAGTGAATTTCGACGACTTGCCTAACAAACTTACAAAGCGAACATTTCTTTCCGATTCGAGCAAGATATATTGGATCCACTGGGTTTAATTGCACCTTGTACGATTCGTTCTAAAATTAGGTCACAAAACCTTTGGCGATCAAACGCAGGGATGAACCAGTTCTTTCAGAAATTGCGAAGGACTGGTTAACGCATCGTCGTGAATTACCGCAACTATCAACGCTAAAACTAAACCGCTGGTTGGGGATTAGTAAAACTTCTTATTCTCAGTTTCACATTTTTACCGACGCATCAGAAGTCGCATATGCAGCTGCACTTTACTGTCGCACGCAGTCTCCGGACGGCACGATTAGGGTGGTACTAGTAGCAGCGAAAACAAGAGTAGCGCTTCTGAAAACTATCTCATTACCACGACTCGAGCTTTGTGCAACTCATTTGGGAGCAAGGCTAGTGAAGCAAGTCCAATCAAATCTGAACTATACCTTCTCCAAATTATACGCATGGACGGACTCAATGATTACACTGGCGTGGATACAAGGCAACCCTAGCCGCTGGTCAGTATTAGTGGCCAATCGCGTCGCTGAAGTACAAGATGTTCTCCCAGCAACACACTGGAGACACGTCGCCTCAGAGCAAAATCCCGCTGATTGCGCTTCAAGGGGCATATTACCGTCGCAACTACTCACACATCAACTTTGGTGGCATGATCCCCAATGGCTACATGAAAACAACAGTAGTTGGCCTATCTCTGCAGAACCGCACGCAACAGATCTCGAACTAAAATCTAGCAAAACTATAACACTACTTATGGAAACCGCTGACGATTGGGATTTGTTGACGAAGTATCATTCATTAAACAAACTTAAACGCATTACCGCTTATTTATTACGCTTCATCAATAATGCACGGTCTAGGGCCGGGATACGAAAATCCGGCAGTTTATCTTGTGCTGAAAATCAAAACGCTGAAATAGCATTGGTAAAGTATACTCAGAATATCGCTTTTGAAAAGGAAATTTCTAATTGCCGAGTAAACAAGCCAATAAATATACGAAGCAGTCTAGCACGGCTCCAACCGTTTCTAGACTCAAAGGGGTTTCTTACGTGTAGGAGGCCGCATCCAAAACGCAACGCTAGCGGATTATGTTAAACATCCTATAGTAGTGCCGAAGAAATCACCGCTTGCTAAATTAATCGCGGTAGAAATACATCTTTTAACATTACATGGTGGATCTCAGATAATTCAACGGCGATATTGGGTACCAGGCGTTCGTAACCTCGTCCGTGGTATATATCGAAAATGCATTCGTTGCAGTCGACTGAGTTTCCAACCATTTCAGCAGCTCATGGCTGAGCTGCCTCCAAGCCGCGTCACTTCAACCCGCTGTTTTCTACATAGCGCAGTCGATTACGCTGGTCCTTACTCCGTAAAGTTTACGCATGGAAGAGGCGGAAAATCTACAAAGGCATACATATGCTCATTTATTTGCATGAGTACTGGTGCAATGCATATCGAGCTTGCTGGAGACCTTTCCTAAATCGCTCTCATCGCTGCTTTCAAACGCATTACTAACAGAAGAGGGTACTGCCACCACATTTACTCTGTCAATGGCACTAACTTCGTCGGCGCTGCAAAGGAGCTCCGATTAGCTTACGAACGCTGCATTCGTGATGAAAGAGTGTTCGCAGATGCATAAACAATTTGGCATTTCAACCCTCCAAGCGCCCCTCACATGGGTGGCTTCTGGGAGGCTGATATAAAACGAATCAAATATCATCTTAAGCGCGCCTTAGACACTTCGCTTCTAACTTACGAAGAATTTGCAACAGTACTAACTGAAGTTGAAGCCTGTGTGAATTCGCGTCCTATTTGCTGTATTCCTACAAATGTAAACGACTTCGAAGTTCTTATGCCAAGACACTTCATGATTGGCGTACCGCTAATGGGGCTTCCAGATCCTGTGGTTGAAGTCTTCAATGGAACCATATATCAACGTTGGCAAAGCATTGTGTCGATTAGACAACACTTCTGGAATCGATGGCGAGATGAGTATCTTGTCAGTCTTCAAAGCCGTTCGAAATGGATACGCTCAACGCCGAATTTGCTAAAAGATGATATCGTTATCATACATGAAGGCAACACGCCCTTCACGAAATGGAAACTTGGCCGTGTGATTGGCACTTCTCCAGGGACGGATGGTCAAGTTCGAGTTGTAAACTTGAAGACATCCGAAGGGGAGCTTTTGAGGCCTGTGATCAAACTATCGTTTCTACCAACAAAAGGGGACATATTTTCTACAAGTATATGATATCCTTAGATTTTAATTGAAATTGTAATTTTTTGAACGGTCATTCAAGGCGGCCAGCATGCTCGCGCCTTCTGGCATCACCTTTGTAAACCTATGTTTAAAGCTTGTTGAGCAGCACTTATGTGCTTGCTGTCAAACTAGCTTCCGTTTTTTCGCTCTCTTCAATAAAGGATTTCGAACAGATAGGTCGTGTTTAATTTTAATCCGCAATAATCCACCTAAATCTTCCGCATCTAACCGCGTGCGTTATTAACCTCAACACCATGAATGAAACAAGTAAGGAAGACCTTAGTTCGGATGTAACCAAACATTTTATACTCTTGGAACTTGCAAGGATCAAAGCTGGTTAAATACATTCAGGTGTTGACAATATTAAAAAATGTAGAGGAAGGGTTCAATCAAATTTTGTATCATATTAACTTTTTTTTGAAGGTCATTAGTTTCATTACTATATTTTACTTCCCGTCAGCGAAAATTATACTCAAATCATTGGGGGCAGAGAAATGGAAGGGCTGATTGCATTAATTTTTGACATTACTCAGGTATACTTGATAACTTTTTCAAGCAATTTTATAAATATAAACATATACAAGAGTAAAGTCAGCCGGACGTTTCAAAATTGTGAATATCAGTTATATGCGGGCTAGGGGAATTTTTCGCCCAATTTATCCATTTTAGGCACAAAGATACACTGTTATTAGAAAAGTTGAATTTCATAAAATTATTCCCACATTGGCCAATATATGTGGTATAAAGTCAGCTGGGAGCCCGCAAATCTTTTTAATTGGTATATGGGGGCTAAAGGAATTGTTTAAACTCAATGAAGAATCTTTAGATTCTTACCGCTAGTGGGAGAATAATAAAGATCTTCATTGAGTGAGAATTTATTTCAATCTAATTTTATTTTTGTGTTTTTTGCCTTTATATACAATTTTAATTCCATCTTAAGCCGCATACCGAATCAGCTGATAAGACCTATCTTATGAGAGCGGAATGTAAATTAACACTCACCACCGCCTCTACCGTCCACTTCTATACAGACCGTACGAAAGGATATCCGCGAAAATTGGATTTTCCCGTAGAAATGAGTCAGCTGATTGCACTCTTACAACGCAGGGTTGCCAGTCTTGATATTTTGTAGAAATTAAAAAAAAAAACTTTACTATTTTTAATAGTTAGGTTTTAGTTTTGAACTTTTACATTATGAAAAATTATAACTAAATGTGTGAAAAAACGTGTATACAAATTGAGTAATGGCAACATTGGTGAAATGAAAACACAAGAAAACAAACAACTAATTTCTACATTGCCACTACGGGCATGACTTTTGACAAATTTTGTTTAATACGGGCTATAAGTACGGAACGTCGGGGACTGTTTCCAGCAAAAGGGCCGATAAAGACAGTCTGCAATTAGCACTTGACTAAATGTGTCGATGCGGACAGAGGTCCATATTTTACGTATGATATTAAACTAATTATTACTCGATAAAATATCAAATAGTCACTTTTTTAAATGCCAAGTTGTCCAACTATAAACTAATTGCCACTCAACCTGAAATAATATTTCTGATACATTCATTTGCACGTGCACATATTCAGAACCATAGACCTACTGATTCGCTTTGTCACACTGTAAACATACTAACATAATGTCATTTTGTGAGAGCCGTTTGGTTTTGGTCGTGCCCAACCTTAATCTTAAGTAACCAACCGTATATGGATATGTGTATGTTCGGATATATTGTTACACGACATGGCGTTGTTTTCAATGTACAACTTAATGCATGTGCGTGTATATATATATATGGTATTTTATTTGATATGAGTTTATATTTTTGTGTACATAAGAACTTAGTTTACGATGCCTTAGTGTTGTTTTCAAGTGCACAGAATTATAGTTATATTGCAATGTAAATGCATATAATTGTATGTGTTCGTTTATATATGTATGTACGCTTTGTACTGATAATAATGATATCCATAATAAGCATGTTCAATGATATTTGAACAGAAGTATTGACCCGATTCAACCCATTTTTTACACAAGGGTGTATTATTATCAAAGACACATTTTTCTCGAACTCATAAGTATATATCACAGATTGACCGATATTTTCGACAAAAAGTCTGCCATACGCACTGAGGTCCACATATTTGGCGTATGTCTGCTTGGAAAGTTATAACCCGATTTCGACAATTTTTGGACGTAAGATGAAATACCTTGAGAGCACTATTTGATCAAAGTTTTATTCGGATACATTCATTGGTTCTTGATTTGTATATTGGAAAGTGAAAGAATCATATGGAATTTAAAGGTTTGTTATATGGGAAGTAGGCATTTTTTTCTGCTTTCACCCATTTTCGCAGTGTTATGTAGAAATGTCAGGATAAGTAATATAACATACCAAACTTGGTCGATATCGGTCGAGTAGGTCCTGATATATGAATTTTCCCCTAATGTGGGCGGTGTCACGCCCATCGTAAAATTTTGACCCCGGCTTCTATAAAACCCTCTCGCCATATGGGATATAAAATTTAACGTCTCTGCCGCATTTATTTATTGATTTATCATGCTTTTAGTAGTTTTTAACAGAACCGTTGATTGGGTAATGGTCGGGATTATCATCCGATTTAATCCGTTTAACAGTCTTAGTCTTACGCGAATTTTGTTATTATAGCTTTAGTGGCTTAGGAGATACACATAGCCAATAAAGTCTGCGTTCACCCGACACTATTTTTAAGTGAAGTAGAAACACAATGTAAATAGGTATTTCAGTTCAAATTTTCTACATGTATTTCTTCTTTATATTTTTAAGTTCAAAATGCAAAAACAAAAATGTATATTCCTTTTTTCATTTTTGTGATAACGGGAATTTAGTGTAAGGAGAAGTAAACATAGACACCATTAAGTCTGCGTTCAGCTTTAAAATTAGTTACAAAAGTATTAAAAATGATAAAGAAAAATTAAATTCAATATTTTGTTGGATAGCCGCGTTGTTTTAAAATCTCGCTTAATCGATTTGGGATTGATCTTACCAACTTATCTGTTTCCTCAGCTGTAATCTGGGACCATTCTTCTTTTATAACACTTCGAATAGCCTCTTTACTTGTTATTGTATGCTGACGAATTCTTTTTTCCAACAGATCCCATTGTTGCTCAATAGGATTGAGGTCAGGTGATTGAGGGGGCGGTTTAAGTTGTCTAGGAGCATTGTACAAGAGCTAAAGTCAAACTATTTCCGCAGTATGCTTCGGGTCATTATGTTGTTGGAACCAAAACGTCGAAGATAATCCAAGATTCTCTGCACTTTGTTTCAAATTGTTTTTAAAATGTTCAAAGAACCCCATTTGTCCATTGCGGATTCAATAAACTCAAGCTGACCCACGCCACCAGCCGCCATGCAACCCCACACTATAATTCCGCCACCTCCGTGTTTAACTGTACCAACAAGATTTTGCTTTTCTAGGGCAGTTCCTGACTTGCGTCACACAATTGTAGACCGAAAATATTACTTATCTCCAGAATTTCGGCGACCTATTTATATAAATATGAGCAAATTCAATTCGCTTTCGCCTGTTTACAAGTGAAATACATATATGGTTTCTTTCGAACGACTCTACCATGATATCCAAAAAAAAAAATTTTCTAGCAGTTTCGGCACAAATTTTTTTTTTAATGGTTATATTTACGTTTTCAATAATCTTTGTGAACGTAATTCGAGGATTACCTTTCACCATATTTATTATTTTCCGTTCTTCCCGGGCTGATAATATTTTAGGACGGCCAGATCGCGGTTTTGACGTTAAAATTCCGTTTTTTTTTAATTGTTTACGACGCGCTAGACAGAAGAATACATTCTTCCAATAGTGTGCCCAATTTTTCTGACACTTTCGCCATCTTTCCACAACTTAGTGATAATTTTTCTTTCCGACAGACTAATTTCTTTTCCTTTGGTTTCCATTTTTTTTAATATTATTAAAACGCATCACGAGCTCTTTTAACTAATTATATTAAAACACAATAGAATCTACGCAAAAAGAACGAACAAATTCATGAGAAGTAACGGTATTTCCAATTCAAGTTAACTGAACGCAGACTTAATGGTGGCTATGTTTACTTGTTCTTACACTAAAAACCCGTTATCACAAAAATTAAAATAGGAATATACATTTTTGTTTTTGCATTTTGAACTTAAGAATATAAAGAAGAAATACATGCAGAAAATTTGAACTGAATTACCTATTTACATTGTGCTTTTACTTCACTTAAAAAAATGTGTCGGGTGAACGCAGACTTTATTGGCTATGTGTATGTACATTAAACCTATTAGAGGGCGAGGTCATGCCCACGGGTGCTCCTTGCTACTGCAATCATCTGTTATTATAGTTTTATATCTTAATTTAATGCTTAGTTACGGCATTTTATAGGTTTTCGATTAATGGAGTTTTTTAGGCGTGGCATGGCCCGATTAAATATATTTACAATCTCTTCCTTACTTTTTTGCCAAGGCGGATAGTCGCTCACCCGGATTTCAACTCGTCTCGTCAGCGTGATCATTTATACATACAGGGTACGCTAATTAGCACACCCTGCCATGTCCACTAAAATTAAGAGAAAATTAAAGAAAAAAATAATATCAAGAAGGAGTTAAATTATAGGTATTCAGTAACGTTTATTAAATAATGTTGAATGAAAACAAATTAGTAATTAGAAAAAAAAAAACAAATAGAAGCACAAAAAAATCAATATAACGTAAAACAAATTTAGAAGCAGTTCGATCAAGAGATCATCACATCTGAAAAAATTTAATAAAATTTTGTAAGTATTGTAATTTAAAAAAAAAACGTATGAGTTTATATTTCCTAAATATTTAGTTGGGTACCCATTTTGGGAAATTACGGATGTACATCTTCTCGGCATAGATGACACCAAATCCACGCAGATATCATTTTTTGACATTCCTGTTGAATAACTGCCCATAAATCGTGCACTGCCTTCAGTTGCAGTGCCATGACTCTCCTTTTTATTATTGCCCACAGATATTCAATTGGATTGAAGTCTGAACTCTGGGCAAGCAAATTCAGCAATGGAATTGCCTGGTTTTGAAGCCACTGAATTACAGACCTCGACTTATGGCATTTTCCTGTTGGAAAACTGCGGTGGTGTATACAGATAACAGTAAGTCTTCTAAAAACGGTACGAGATAATTTTCAAGCAACTTCTGGTATGCTACAGAATCTATCTTGCCCGTTATCTGCACAATAGGGCCGAGACCATGCTTCGTAGATTTGTCGCTTCAAAATACAGAATTCCAGAAGGAAAGAGGGAAATCCCTAAGCAGTCTGACAAATTCTAATCGCGTCTTTCGATTATTGTGTGAAACTTTTAGATTTTTTTCAATTTCGATCAAGAAATTCCGTAACGAAAATAAACACGCGTAATGTTTGTATATCTGTCTACATGCAACATATGTATGTAAATATGTACACTAATTGATTCATGCAAAATATATTTTACATATCGACCCAGATTTTGCGAGCCATGAAAAAATATTTTTGAATTGTAAAATATTTTAAATCGTTTGCGGGTAAAACTTTACTTGAATACAAAGTATGCGTAAAATTTTTGCATGCTCTTAGGCATATCTTTCGGATATCTCAAGCGGAACAAATCAATTGAAAAGACAGCAAGGTGAATAAAAAAATAATAACATTTAAGATACAATTTTTTTAATGGCTAATAAAAATGTGGAATTTAATAAAAATTTTAATAAGGAAAATAAATTATTCAATATTCGGAGTCATAATATAAGGTTGGCCGTTATTTCCCTTCCGCTTTTTTGCTCTTCATTCAATGCTTTATAAAAAGTGTTACAGTGATCGGATTTAGTTAAAATATGCGCCGTTTTGTTCGATGATCTGTTTCCATCTAGACGGCAACTTCATAATACCTTCCTCGTAGAAGCCCCCCTCCTTATTTGCGAAGAATTCGGACAGCCACTTTTCACAAGCCTCTTTTGAGTTCAACTTCACACCACCAAGGGCATTCGCCATGGACAGGAACAGGTGGTAATCACTTGGCGCTACGTCCGGGCTATATGGTGGATGCGATAAAACCTCCCATCCGAGCTCCCGTAGCTTCTGACGAGTCATCAACGAAGTGTGTGGTCTGGCGTTGTCCTGGTGGAACACTACACCCTTCCTGTTGGCCAATTCTGGACGCTTCTGGTCGATCGCCTGCTTAAAGCGGTCCAGTTGTTCGCAGTAGATGGTAGAATCAAGCGTCTGGCCATATGGGAGCAGCTCATAATGGATGATTCCCTTCCAATCCCACCAAACACACAGCAAACCCTTCCTGGCCGTCAATCCCGGCGTGGCCACTGTTTGGGACGATTCACCGGCCTTCGACCACGACCGTTTTCGCTTGATATTGTCGTATGTGATCCATTTTTCGTCGCCAGTCACCATCCGCTTCAAGAATGGGACGAGTTCGTTCCGTTTAAGCAGCATATCGCAGGCGTTGATTCGGTCCAGAAGGTTTTTTTGCGTCAAATTATGCGGCACCCAAACATCAAACTTTTTTTTGTATCCAGCCTTCTGCAGATGGTTCAAAATGGTTTGGTGACTAACTCCCATCTCCTGGGCGATGTCACGAGATGCCATATGCCGGTCTAACTCGATGTATTCCATGATTTGATCGGTATTTGTCGTCACAGGTCTTCCGCCGGCTGGCTTATCCATGGTGTCGTTTTCACCGGCTCTGAATCGTCGAAACCATTCCTCCGCGGTTCGAAGTGATAGAGTACCATCCCCCAAAACACCATTAATCTCACGGAACGTTTCTCTAGCGGATTTGCCTTTAACGAAGGAAAACTTTAAAATAGCGCGAATTTCGGCGTTAGTGAACTCCATGTTTACACGTCTATAACTGTTGAACGCAATATCCAAACTAATCATGCATAGCGTTGTTTTGTAGGTTATGTCAAGACCTTTCAAATTATGTATAGTGTTGCCAGATACGAGCTCTGTAGCGCTTTGTACATAGCCGCGAAATTCAAAAGACAAAAAAGCGGAAGGGAAATAACGGCCAACCTAATATTAGTAGCTTTATTATTAAGGCTCTGAGCGCGGCGACCGAATCAATAAATTCCGTAACGAAAATAAACACGCGTAATGTTTGTATATCTGTCTACATGCAAAATATGTATGTAAATATGTACAGTAATTGATTCATGCGAAATGTTTATGTATGAGCATGCATATATTATATATCGACGCAGGTTTTGCGAGCCATGGAAAAATATTTTTGAATTGTAAAATATTTTAAATCGTCAAACTATGTTGCCAAATTTGTCAATTTTTTCTGTGTTTGCGGATTTGCGGGGTAAAAAGTACAGAAAAAAAAAATAAATAAATTATTATAATATAATTGCATAAGTTGATAAAAGATGCTGTGCAATAGCTTTACCACGGCAGCCCCCCTGAGTATCACACGTACTTTTTAAATTATACATATTTTCCTAGTTGTTCAATGTATTCAAAATCCAAAACTAGTAAACTACTGTAGGCGATTAAGCTTGAGCAACTAATGATGAGCAGTTGCTTTGTTTTGATATTTCTATATACTATAATAAGAAATAGTAAAAATAGGTAATAAACAAAACATGCCGATTGATGAGTCAATTGTCTCTTATGAGTTGATAGGTGATGTCGGCTCGTTTATATTCAAACTCAATAGTGTGCAAAGGTCAACCAGAAGGGAAAAATCATTACATATTAAGGAAACCAATTTTATTCATATTTAATATTAAACCATATTATGGGCAAGAAAACTATTCTGTTTCATTCATATAACGAACATATTGACCAATATCTACACTATATAAAGTCAACCCGAAAAGATATGGGGGCTTGGGGAAGTACGGAATCGAAAGTATTTCTCCCTAATTCCATGAAAATAGCTTCCATATTGATATTGTTGCTGTTATAGCGATTATCTAGTCCCGCTTAATAATAATAACCCAACGATTACCCTCCTCCCGCCCAACCGACGCGAGGGGCGCAATCCGCATACGTGCGGAATTAGCCGAGTCAGAAAGAGAGTTTTTTAAGTGTTGAGATCTAAAACTGCTCAGCTACAGCAACAAATTTCAACAGCTAAGATTTAAAGTTACAATATAATAAATTGTTACATTTTCATTTATTAAGAGAAAATAATAAAGTCTTTTTAATTTTGAAAAGTGAGTCAGATAAGTCAAATGTGCTGGAATGAGAATTAAAATCATGACATATACGGCGGAATGGCTCGTTTTGTTCAAAATTTGATCTACAGGATTTTAGTAGTAAAGGTCTGAACTGCCTCGAAAGGCGAACCGGGATATTAAATTTAATTTCAGACAGGAGAAAAGAACTGCAAACTGTTCCATTCAAAATTTTCACTAAGAATATTATGCCAAGCATTTCCCTACGACTAGAAAGTGTAGGTAGATTAATAAATTTTAAACGACTAGTGTATGGAGGTAGACTTACCCTAGAATCCCATCGGAAATGCGCTAAGGCGAAAAGTAAAAATTGTTTTTAACTTGTCAGAATGGATTTGGTAGCTAGGGTTCCATACAACAGAGCCATATTTCAATATAGGTAGGTGCAACCATATTGTTTAAATCTGCTTGCAACAGACACCTTTCCTCAGTTAAAGTGTATGATTCAAAAAGCTTTACATCGTCAGCGTATAATACAATTTTTGAGAATTCTATTACTGAAGAAATATCGTTAATAAACAACAAGAACAGAATCGGGCCAAGATGACTGCCTTGCGGAACACCTAAAGAAACATTAATTGTATCTGAAGGTGTATCCTCAAATATCACTCGTTGTGTTCTATTAGAAAGATAGGAAGATACCCATTGAAGGAATCTTGGCTGAAAGCCCAGCAGATCAAGTTTATGTATGAGAATCGAGAGATTTACTTTATCGAAAGCTTTGCTAAAGTCTGTGTATATAACATCCGTATGCTTATGTTCCCTAAAACCCAATGATATATGGTTTACAAATTCAAGTAAGTTTGTCATAGTCGAATTCCCTTTACGAAATCCATGCTGAGATGAGGAAATTAACGGAGAAATCGGATATATGGTCAGTGATGATAGCTTCAAAAAGTTTAGGTATAACTGATAGTTTTGCGATACCTCTATAGTTTTCAATGTTGGATCTAAATCCACTTTTAAGCAAAGGAATTATGAATGACTGTTTCCATATTGAAGGAAATATACCGTGTTTAAGAGAGGAATTAAGTATCCTTGTCAAAGGCAAGTAAATATATTTGGCACTATTATTTAGGAAGCATGAGGGTATCATGTCTGGGCCATAACTAAAAGATGGTTTTAACTTATTTAAATTAAGTAGGACGTCTTCTTCAGAAATAATTGGGGCGTTAATTAAAGTATTCGAACACAGCACGTGCTGATAAGAAAAAGTTTTAGAAGAATTATTACAGTAGTTTGACTTGAAAAATTCTGCAAACATATTGGATATAATATCATTGTCACTTGAAATGATAGATTTGTTGTTGTTGTTGTTGTAGCGGCAGAATTCTGCCGAGTTGACAGTCCTTGGCCGGAATAAATCCGGGTCCGTTCCGGTTACGTAGACCCGACTGTCGTGGGAACGGTAGATTTGTATTTCATCGCGGACGGAAATTTGGAAATCCTTCGTTTGGAGTTGACGAAATCCTAAAAGGATTTTGGATTACTTACAACACTCTTTTTTCGGAATATTTAGAATAGTCGACAAGTGAACCGGTTTTTTTTAAATGTTTAAAGCCTCGAGTTTTTCTGTTTTTCAATTTATGTAACTCTTTCGACGACCACGGACTTCTACTTTTACTATTGGAACATACTTTTCAAATAATCTCGTAATAATGTTATTAAAATGAGAGACACTCAATTCAATATCACCATTATAATTAGGCCATGATATTGTAGAAAGTTCTGTATTTAACTTTTTAAAATTAGCTTTTGCAAAGTTGAACCGATTACGGAAGCACGAAGTTTGATAATTATTATAGCTCATGATTTCGACAGATATTTCCAAAGCAGGATGATACGAATCCTCTGGTAGAACAAAAGAGATTACTCTGAATAACGGAACACTTTGAAGAGGTATCAACCTATACTAAATCTAAGCATTTACCAAATTTATTCGGAATCAAATTAATTTGGTTCAGACCGATTGCAAATCGGTACGATATAGTCATCGAAAGCTTTCCACGAAGCCCACGATAAATTGAAATCTCCTAATGCAATTATTGAATCTGCATTATTTGCCATCGAGGTAGCACTATTAATACGTTTAAATTCAATTGATTCGGTCCCTGAAACAAGAACATTTTCAGATGGAATAGAGGAATGCACGGCAAACAGAACACCTCCACCGATTCTGTTTAGTCGATCACATCTAAAAATTTGAAATTCGCTGTTTAAAATCTCATTATCAAAAATGTTGTTGTAAATCCAATTATATGGAAATTAAAATTGGAACTATTTAAATACAAGGTTAATTTTGTATTAAGACCTCTAACATTTTGATAATAAATGCTTAGCGAATTTTTACCAATCTTGGTTGCTTTTGGTAATTTAACAATGTTTTCCTCAGTTTGACTTCAGATTAGGCTTAAATTCGCATACAAAAGCCCCAGGCGGCCAGAATGAACTATCTAAGATCTTTTTGAATGTTTCAAGAGATACGTCTATTTTAAACGATGATATACTTCTATCATAATTGAAGTTAAATTTACGGATATTGATATCATCGATTTTTAAACGTGACGAAATGTAAGATTTAATGTCCTCCACCAAGGTATCTTTGGCAAAGTCGTGAAATAAATATAGACTTTTTAGGTGGAATAACTATCAAATTATTAACTGATGCTACTAAGTTATTAGGGGCAGCCTCTGGAATTGTGAGACACTTATTACTACTAGATAGAGCTTTTCGGAAATTGAGCTCTTTGGAAGTTGACGGCTTATCACCTTGAGGGCGAGGAGAAGAGAGATTTTTTAGGTCATTGGGAGGAGACGTTCTTTTCTGTACAGAAGAACTAAGTGTTTCTTCTTGGGAAGGACGTTTACGCTTAGGAGCAGGTTTAGAGGGTTCGTAAGAATCATTCAGGCACTTAAAAGATTTGAACAATTTTTAATAGTGCCTAAATTTTTCAGTGAGGGTTACAAGATCACGACCGATTTCGTTAAAGTCATTGCGTGTCTCCCTATAAACTTTTAATAGATCGATTTCAATAGATCTACAATTTAAACAGGACCAACGCAATCCTTTACAGTCGAGAATAGAATCTAAGATTCTACCTGTCAGTCCAGCACATTTACTATGGGCAAGCCCATCACAATGCCAGCAGGAAACGTAGCGATCTGACTCGCCTTTAATATTACAATTGGGGAAGTTACAAGACATAATAAACAACAAGAATGAAGATCAAATAAAAGAGTAAGTAGAACAAAATTTAATAGATATATAATAAACTAGTGTGTTAATAATATATTAATAATAATAAATTCAATTTAGAACAAACGCAAAAATTATAGCAATTTTTTTATCTAAGTTTAAAACCAAGACAGTTTGAAAAAGCAATATAGCGAGCAGTTTTAGAAGCACTGTAACAAATAAAAAGCTAAATGCAACACAGCTGTGAATAAAGAAGTAACTAAGATAAATAAAGAGAGAAAATAGAATAAAATAAAACAAAATGAAACAAAAAGCTGACTCGGCACCAAAAATTTGAAAGTTTAAACTTTTTAATACTGCACAAAACTTAAGAACATTTAATACTTATCTTGCAACTGAGAGTTAAATCACCAAAAATTGTATTAAAACAGTAAAAAAATCAATTAAATTTGAAGAATTTTGTGAAATAAAAACACAAAAGTACACAGCCAAAAAATTACAGCTTAAGAGCTTGAAGTGTTGCCACCTTACTTGCTTAGATGACAAGGTTCGGGTTGATTGTCATCGAAATTATCTAACAGTAGGCACAGGAAACCTGTTGTTTCGACGGGATCAGACCATAGAGAGAGGGACATATATTTAGTATGCCGGTGTCGATTTTGGATAAGTAGGAGTTTACTTGCTACAGCATCCAGGAGAAAGTTGGGCAAGAGTCACTCTAGATTCTTGGGGGAACTCGAGCTCTTCGTCTAAAATTTGTTGCGTCCGAAATTTGGTGGGCGTAGTGTTGATGTCGTCGTGGTAATCGAGGAAATACCTCTAGATATTCCTGGGAGATGGCTCCGATTTAAGGAGTAGAGGAGTTCAATATGTTCCTTAACCGGAAGCATGTGGGCCTTTTTTATGCTGCCAACAACGTTTCTTTATCATTTCCCCATTAGCTGCCGGCTAGCTACTTGAGGATATTTTGCGGCTCTATACTTTGGCAGTTATCGCAGTCGTATGAGGAGTGAAGGAGCACAGATTGTCAAATTTAACACCTAAAATTTTAGGGCTGTTGACAGTCTGAATTTTAACGGCAACGACTATGATATCAATATCCAGCCTGTACTCCTTCGTCCAATTCGTTAATATGGTCGCTATTAATGTCCTGCTTCATTTTTCTTACCTTAGAATTTTGACAACTTGACAATCTTTTGTAGTGATGAATAGTCGCCTCACCTTCAAAGCAAAAATTTCGTAATGAGTGGTTAAAAATATTAGATTGGTTTTAAAGGAAGGGTGTGCATGTAGCTAAATTTTATTGATCTCTAAGGTTTACATGTATGTACTTATTTTTTCGAAAAATTTGGTAGGCAGTTTTGTACCCAAAGATTTTCTCAACTGGCAACACTAGCTGGATGACCCACTTCTGCCGGATTCAAATTCTACATAGACTCAAAATTCTAGAAATTATTAATGGGGAAGAAATGAGTTTACACAATTCAGCATTATCAGTATAAATAGGATGTATTTCTCACATCATCATCAGAATCAAAGCCGAAGGTATTTCACCGGTGTGAGCAAAACTTTATATTAAGGAATGATGCGATAGGATTCATTATTCGACAAAAAATTTAAGGGATTACACTCATTTGGTATCATATTTGATTATATTTTATATTTTAAGTCGTAGACTCACTTAGCCTTATTACTTTATTCTGCTTCATATCCAGGATATTTATATAAAATCAACCTAGTTAACTCGAATAAGAAATATGTGATATAAACTCAACTAAAGGCTAAATCTCATACATTGGGTATATGAGGAATAAATCGACCAGCTATACGGAAATCATTATATTAGGGATAAGGGGCTTAGAGCACGGTCTAGACCGATTTCATTCATAGTCTAAGAGCCAGTGGACGGCAGACTGTATGTATTTTAACAAAGGTGATATTTTGGTTAAATATTCTTCTATACCTACAATACATGAGATCGGGAGCCACTAAGCTATTAAAAGTGCGATAACTCAATAAATGAAAGCCTCAGACACACTAAATTTTGCACTCAAGATGATATAAAAAAAACCTTTATAGGCGTGAGACTACCCATATTTAGGTAAAAAAAACCATATCTCGGGAGCTGCTCTACCAATTAAAATCACATTCTGTACAAAACATTTTACTGACTTTCTTATGTTAGTGTGAAAATGCCCGAAATCGGACTACAACCACGCCTTCATTCCATATAACACAATTTCGTCTGACATATTCGGATTCCCTCTAATATATCCGGGGTTAAGTCAACGCTTCCAAAAGCTTTTTGAAATTAAACATTTTCCTGCAGTGTTGAAATCACATCTCGTGAAAGCATGAAACATATCATGCTTTTTGTCAATGATTCACGGAGTTGCTCTTGAATTTTTGTGATGTCAATTCATAGTTTCCGGTCCCAGTAAGCATCCAAATATGAGACGCCATTTGTCTTAATAAATAATATAGGGTGGTCCATTTCAAGCTTCTCCATTTTTTTAAAGAAAAACAACACAGAAAATTTCAATTTAATTGGGAATGTTTATTATCACTCGAAAGAACATTTTTTCGCATTTATTTTTTGAAGATTATCTCTTTCAAATGTTGGTCGCAGCTATGTCTCAGATGGTCCATCCGTTGAGTCCAATTTTCGATGACTCGTTCGAGCATTTCGACTGGTAACTGGCGAATGACACGCGTGATGTTTTGCTCCAAAGCCTGAGTCGAAGTGGGATTGTCCGCATAGACTTTAGACTTTGCATATCCCCACAGTTCTATCAATAAATCCATTGATTGATGCGATGTGTGGGAAGTCTTGTTGTCGTCTTGTTGAAACCAAATGTCGCCGAGATCACGAGTTTCAATTTCAGGCATTAAATAGTCGGATATCATGGGGCGATAGCAAATCCCACAAAAGCTGGTTCTACGTTACCGGAATTGACCCGGATTTTATCCGGTCAAGGGCTGTTATTTCGGCGATCTAACCCTGTTTGGATCGGTAAGTGCTAGTTTAAGTTTGTCGTCATTAGAGCAACGTCTAGCAGCAAGGTTGCTCCGTATCCTCTTGACCCGTGCTGGCATCGATCACCTCGGTTAGGTGCAATACATGCAATGGATGGAGCCATCTTAAGACATGCTCAGGCCTTAAGACTCATAGGGAGTGGACCACAAGTTACGTCTGTGTCGTCGTGCCGTGAACGGCTGTGCAATCTGCACCATGTTCGCGCACTGCGCCGCCACTCCATTCGAGTGGTCAAGATAGAACCTCCACGGCCCTAAGGAGCTCACACAGACAGCATGACTCCCAGTCTGACCAACCACCGCACCGCAAACTTCATCCCGCTCCAATCCTCGTGTGAGAACCACTCAGCAACTCTGGTTCCTCGCACAGTCTGTTCCGTGGGTCAGACCGTAATACGCCGGAACGTCATATCAGTCAAGTGAAATTCTTGCACTGGCTGCTGTCACTTTATGTCATGTTCCGGCCTGCGCACCACACGTGAGTGGAGTGCGTCGCATGTTGGCCCGTGCTGTAGGAGTCTGCCCCCGCAATCCCATATAGCGGCGTCGCCAAACAACACCACAGTGCGACAACCGCCCATGCGGATATTACAGCTGCAACAACCACCACCTACACGTACCTCCCTCACCCCCAGGATCACAACCGGACACCCGCGACAAACGCAAATTCTACAATTTAACTGCAACGGACTCCAGAGTAAGATCGAGGAGATAGTTGCATATATGAGCCGGGAGTCGCAACGATAGCTGCGGTCCAAGAAACCAAGTTAAACAGCCGCTTAGATCTTCTGAGTTGTGCAGGTTGCAGAGCGAGATAATGGTGGAGGCATAGCCTTCATACTACATAACACCGCGCAATATCATTTAATCGATAGTGACATCGACCGTAGGGACACTACCCTTGAATGTCAGGGTATAGCTGTCCGGTCAGGCGATGAGTTCGAGATGTTCAATATATACATCCCCCAGTTACATGGTGCCCAACAGGATATCACCCGAACATAGGTGCGCTACTTCGTAAGGAAAACCGTTTGGTACTAGGCGACTTTAACGCGCACCATGATCTTTGGCACTCCTGCCTGTCAAACGATCGTAGGGGGATGGAGCTGGCGGAACAGATTGACGAATCGACATTCTGCACAATGAATGACGAAGCTCCCACCAGAATTATGGGCACCTGTAATAGCTCGCCTGATATTACCATCGCTAGCGGTGGTCTGATAAATTATCTAGATCGAGAAACTTCCCGACTTTATTTCTGTGGACAACCGCACCTTTATTAGCTTTAACAAAGCTAACTGGGTCGGCTTCACAGAATTTACTGAGAACATTCATTTAGGAATGGTGCGGTTGTTCACAGAAATAAAGACGGGAGGTTTCTCGAACCATGTAATTATGGGGAGTTGGTTTGATGCGAGGATTAGCATAGGTCGCCAGGTTATGCTATTTATCAGACCGCCACTAGCGATGACTTCGAGAATGGCAGAATAACGTTAAGTACCAAAATTTGGTTGAAATTAGTCAAACATTTTCGTTATATGTGGAGTGGGCGGGGTTTTATCCGATTTCGCCCATTTTCACACTGACGGAGGGTATACCGAAAATATTTGTCCCGAGCTGATTTGGTTGACCTAATTTTAACGGTTTGGAAGATATTAATATTTAACCCATTAAGCGGCGGGGCTACGCCCACTTTTAAAAAAAAATTTTAAACCACAGATGTCCACTGCCTAATGTGATTCGTTGTACCAAATAATATTTTTATATCATACTTATTGTGGAGCTTAGTTATGGCACTTTAAAAGTTTTGGTTTAGTGGAGTAGCAATCTTCCGATTACGTCCATTTGCAATTCCAATCAACCTTGGGTGCCAAGGAACATGTGAACAAAGCTTCATTGCGATAAATTAATTCTTATTCAAGTCTTAAGCTGTTAGCTTGAACAGACAGACGGACGGACAGACAGTCACTAGGGTTTCAACTCGCCTCGTCAACCTGATCTTTAATATACAGCTTGGTTGGTCTCACCAAGAAATAGCACCTACCAGCTTCAAATTAGAACTAGAAAGGCATACGATACGTGTACATAGTTTTCTTCCCCAATATTCCTTGATGTAGATTAGGCATTCGATAAAGTGTGGCATGAAGGTCTTTTATATGAAATTAACACATTAGTTTATTCTTATAATTCCCTTTCGCATTGTATAAAATATTGGAGTCTAATCTAAAAAATAAGAAATTTACTGTTAAAGTAGCTAATTTCTTATCAGATGAACATCAGGAGAGTCTGCTAGACCCAACACTATAGATATTGGTTGAAAAGTGAGTAGTGCTCAAAGTTAAAAATCATTCTGTCAATTAGTTCTTTGTTTACAAACCATTTAAAGTTGACGTGTCATAGTATTTTTTTAATATGGAAAAATTTAATATCGCGCAGTGATTAGATTGTTTGTTTTGAAAGGTTTAAAAACAAAAGATTTTATGAACAATTGTCAATTCAAAACGCACCGTTGAATTTTGGGCTGGTGAATTTAAACGTGGTCGTACTAGGCTTGAAGACGATCCACGCGAAGGACGAACAAAAACCGCAACCACACCAGAAATCATTGAGCAAGTTCATAATATTGTTAGTGAAGATCCAAGTATGACTAAGCGTGACATTGCTAATGCCATAGGCATCTCACACAAACGAGTACTTCATATTTTACATGGAGAATTACATATGAAAAAGCTGTTTGGAAAGTTAGTGCCGCACACGTTAACAATTCAAAAAGAAATGTATCGAAAACAAATTTCTTGCGTCGTTTTATAACTGTGGATGAGACTTGGACCTACCACCGTGATCCTACCACCTTCAGCTTCAAAGCAGGTGAAGTCACAACAATCAGCAATGAAGGTTATGGCATCAGTTTTTTGGGATGCAAAAGGAATTTTGATGATTGATTATCTGAAGAAAGATAAAACAACAAACTCTGATTATTGCAGCCTTTTGGGTCAACTGGATGAAAAAATTCGTTAGAAAAGACCTGGTTTGCAGCACAAAAAAAATTATTTTTCATCAAGACAATGCACCTACAACGAATTAAAGTACGAATTACTAGAGCATCCACTGTATTCACCAGATTTGGCTCCCGGCGATTACAACCTCTTCAGAAACCTGAAACAATTTCTTCGTGGAAAGTGCTTTTCGTCGAATGTAGAAGGTATTACAGTCGTAGACGGGTATTTTACAGAGCTTCCGGAAAGTCATTATAGGGATGGCATAATATTAATGGAGGACCATTGAAATAAGTGTATTAAAGTTAAGGGAGATTTTATTGAATAAAAAAATATATTTCGTACCAAAAACAGTATTTTTTCATTTCGAACGCAGAAACTTTTCATCCTGTATATATAATATAACTCTATATCTGTCTCGATTAGTTTATGGTGTTACAAACAAGGTGAACAAAACTTACTCTCGGTTGCAACATGTTGCGAGAGTCTGAAATCGTGTATGCAGAATCAACATTACTAAGTCCCAATGCAAGACACGCCATATGGGGAACCACTAACACAAACACCAGGGGTGAGTTGCTATTGCAATATATTCTATATCGTAATCTAATAGCCTTTTCGCACAGCCAAATTAAATTAGTACATTAAAATTATAATTGATAAACCAGTATAGTACCAGTATAAAAGGAAAAGACAAAACTTTTTAATATTACAATATTTGCGAGGCCAACAGCTGGTTTTTTATCTGCTGATTGCTATTTTATCAATAAACACAGACATTTTTCCAGATAGCTATTGTATTATTTTCCAATACTTCGAGAGTACGAGAACACCGTTCTAAAGAGATACAAAATTTTTCGGACACAAATCATCAGACACTTGTTTCAAAGCGGCAACAAGCCACTTTTAATGAGAAAAGTTTGAAAATAACGGATATACATATATGGAAAAATAATTGACTAGCGGAAACAAACCAGGTTGCATTAATGTAGTAATTGGAACTGACTTGTTTCAAAAGATAATGAAATAAGGTTTATTAAAAGTAGGACAAGCAGCAATGCTGGGTTGGATTGTGTCCGATTAAATCGAAGGATCAAGAAAATTAGCGATTTGTGGTACCCAAAATAAAAGTTAAAGAGAAAGATAAGGAATACCAGTATATTCTATGGAGAAAATCCGCTGGAGAAGAGAAAAAAAATTAAAATTACAACAGTCGCATATGGGACAGCATTATGATGTATACTACAAAGATAATGAAACACGGGGAATTGATAAAAGTCACAGGGCTCAGGATCTCATTTGAGAAAATGGTTTTCAAATAAACCCGAAACTGTGGCGGATATAAACAGAAGGCCAATTATTCAGGTAAATTATTCAAATCGAGGAAACGGATTCGGTGTTTGGGGTTAGAATGGAAACAAAATTTTGCGAAAAATATTTGATCCTCTAGATTGGCTTGTGCCAGAAAAAATTGTTGACAGAGACTTCATGCCATCTCGGAATTGCACGCATTTGTAGAAGCATTTGATAAAGCATACGCAACAGTAATATATGCATATATGAGACAGAAAGTGACGCAGTTGCTAGCAAAAAAAGGTAAGTTCTATCAAAAACAGAAGAACAATATTGAAATTATAACTGTCACCTGTTGTCTTCGATACAACAAGTAAAAGGACTCAATAAGACATTGAACTTACAATGTAAAATACTTATACACATGGAGTGAATCGATGGTTTCATGAAAAAAAAAACCATAGCAGCAGATTATCCAACCGTAGACGAGTTGCAGCTTGCAAAGAAGACTGTAATTAGGATGCAACAAGTAAGGAAGGGCTAAGTTCGGATGTAACCGAACATTTTATACTCTCGCAAAGTCAAATGGTATACTCGTTTGAGATTTCTTTGTGGATTGACTGATATTTTCGGTAGAAGGTCAACTATAGGCACTGGGGTATACATATTTAGTACTTTGGGGTTTGAACAGTTTTGGTTCGATTTAGACAATTTTTGGTCACAAAGTGGCATACTTTAAACGTATTATTCACGCAAAGTTTTACCCCGATATAATCATTGTTGCTTGATATGCATAGTGGAAAGTGAAAGAATCAGATGGAATTGAACTAGGTGTTATAGGCGTGGTTGTAGTCCGATTTCGCCCATTTTCGTACTATAACACAGAAATATGAGAAGAACGTTATGCACCGAATTTGGTTGAAATCGGTTAAGCAAATCCCAATATATGGGTTTTCAACTAAAAGTAAGCGGTGCCCCGCCCACTGACTAATTTTGAACGCGGTACCTATAAAGTCATCTCATACCATCCCAGAGATAAAATTTAATGTCTCTGGCATGTTTAGTGCTTGGTTTATCGCGCTTTTAGTATTTTTTAACAGTATCGTTTTATGGGGAGTGGGCGGAGTTGCTGTAGGTATAGGTTTTAAAAACATTTGCTTTCAGTGAATTTTGTTATTATAGCATTAGCGGTTTAAGAGATATTCACATTAAACCTATTTGGCGAGGGACCACGCCCACTTTAAAAAAAAATGTAACTGCTGATGCCCCTCCCTAATGTGATCCCGTGTACCAAATAACAGTCTTGTATCTTATTGCGGAGCTTAGTTATGGCAATTTATTTGTTTTTGATTAATGGCGTTTTGTGGGCGTGGCAGTGGTCCGATTACGCCCATCTGTAATACCAACCGTCTCCCGGTACCAAGAAACATGTCTACCAAGTTTCATAAAGATATCTCAATTTTTACTCAAGTTAGAGCTTGCACGGACGGACGGACGGACGGATAGACAGTCACCCGGATTTCAACTCGTCTCTTCATCCTGATCATTTATATATATAACCCTATATCTAACTCGATTAGTTTTAGGTGATACAAACAACCGTTAGGTGAACAAAACTATTATACTCTGTAGCAACAGGTAGCGAGAGTATAAAATTCGGACAGGTGTAGGATAGAAAAAACAACTTATCAACTTTAGACGTGTCTAGGTGATCGTCATAAGCTAATAGAAGTCGTTAACAAATAAAACGCATTTACCTTATTTCATATTTCCGCTTAAAATCGATCTGTGTTGGCGATGCGGGCAAGAACAGTCAGCTGGTATTCAATTTATTTCAAACGACATGGAGAAAAGGTTAGTTTGAACTTTTAAATATGCAGACCGAATATTAAAATACAATACGACATTTAATTATTTTCTTCGTTTGAAGTCTAGAATACAAAAAACTGAAAACAAATGTTCCTATTGTCTCAATTTTAACTCAATACCCATCCACAAAACACTTTGATTTTGGTTTGTTTACATTTGTATCTGTCAAAATAAGGTCGTTTTTGCCAGCTACTTTTTTCTACAAAAATTTAACTATTGTGAATATAAAAACATAGAACGAAGAAAATCGACTGTGATTTTGCAAAAAAAAAAACACCAAAAAAATAAAAAAAATGCCTCTGTTAGGACCTTCTACAGGAATAAAGGATTAACGAATAATTTTCACATCTTTCCGTGCTGTGGTTGGAACGTTCTCGGGTTAAATAACGGAATAGCGTTTCATTTTTATATAACGGGTGTTTTTTTTGAGGTATAGTACTTTAAGTTGGCATTACTGCTCAAGACGGCGACCGATTTAACAGCTGTCAAGTGATTTATTCTCAGTTTGGTTTGGCAATTCATCATGAATAGACTCACGCCTGAACAATGCTTGCAAATAGTGCAATTTTATTTCGAAAATAATGGTAATGGTACGGAAAACGTATCGCGCACTACGTTCTTTTTATGATGAACCGCACTTCTGTTTGAATGGCTACGTCAACAAACAAAACTGCCGCATTTGGAGTGAAGCTAATCCCCAAGTGTATGTCGAAACACCGTTACATCCACAAAAAATGACTGTTTAGTGCGCTTTATGGGCTGGTGGAATCATTGGTCCGTACTTCTTCAAAAATGATGATGACCAGAACGTTACAGTCAATGGTGATCGGTATAGAGCCATGATTACTAACTTTTTTATTCCTGAATTGAACAACCATGACATCCAGGAGCTGTGGTTTTAACAAGACGGCACAACATGTCACACAGCTCGTACCACAATCGATTTATTAAAAGACACGTTTGGTGACCGTCTAATTTCACGTTTTGGACCTGTATATTGGCCTCCAAGATCTCGTGATTTATCACCGCTAGACTACTTTCTGTGGAGTTATGTAAAGTCATTGGACTATGCGCATAAGCCACAAATGTTGGAAAGTCATCGAAAATTGGACGTCCAGATTGGACTACATTCGAGCCAGCCCTGGCGGTCATATGCCAGAAATTATATTTAAAATGTAATGCCACAAGATTATCTTTCGGGTAAATAAAATTCATGTCAATCGAATAATCCACCGTTGTTTTATTGCAATTTAAAGTTCTATCCCCTAAAAAAAACCCCCGTTATAAGATAATAGTGAAATCATAAAAACACGTTGTAAACCTTATTGTTACGAATTTTAACATAGACCTAAAATAGTTTTGCTTAGGAATTTATCCTAAACAATCAATAGAATACACCAACAATAACTTAAAGAATCATGAAGGTTTCAATACAGTCCACTATCATAATGAATAAAATTATAATAGATACACACACTCGTATAGAGATAAGGAAAATAATAACATAAACATAATCAGACATCGATATTGGATTCTAGTCGAGTGGCCAACAAAGGACCTGTACGAACTCAACTAGGCAGCATGACTCCCAGTCTGATCAATCAAAGGAAGCAAGTTAAACTGGCGCTCAGATCTTCTGGGTTGTGGAGGTTTAAACGGCCTAACCTTCATACTGCACAACACCGTGAAATATCGTCTTATAGATGGCGACATCGCAGGGATACTACCCTAGAATGTCAGGACATTGCGATCCGGTCACACGAAATATTTAATATTATATATACATCACCCCAGTTACATGATTTCACACAACAACCTGTCAAATTATCGTAGAGTGACGGAGCTAGCAACGAGCAACGAAGATCCAACCAGAATGATGGACACATCCAATATTTCACCTGATGTTACCGTCGTTGGTGCTAGTCTGATAAATAGCATAGCATCACGACCTATGCTACTTCATGAACTTCAAAACTCCCCCGACTAACTCCGTCGGCTTCACAGAATGTACTGAGAGCACCTTCACCGCACTTTCCGTTCCCATGGATGTAATCGTTGGCGAATTGCGTTGGAGGAATTCCGGAAATCCGCCCTAA
Source organism: Bactrocera oleae (assembly GCF_042242935.1). Lineage (NCBI taxonomy): Eukaryota > Metazoa > Arthropoda > Insecta > Diptera > Tephritidae > Bactrocera > Bactrocera oleae. The sequence continues at coordinate 20,439,407 of NC_091541.1, read as the reverse complement.
TTACCCAGACGAAGCAGTGGTGTTATCAAACGAGCACAAAACCTACATCAGGTCGATCCCCGTGATCCCCGCACAAGGGATCTTAATTTAGAGATCCGACAACTGAAAAATCAACATAAGCAGACGAAATGGGTGGAACATTTTAAGTCTTTTAACCTCTCCGCCAGTGTGTCACATCCTTGTCCAACACAAAGAAACTAGATGACCGGGCTGAAATTCAATTATTGTTGTTGTTGTATTTGTACAGCGCTAGTCAGAATTTTCAAATAATCTGATAATAATAATAATTATGCATTTTCTTTAAGTGTAATATCTTGAAAATATTCTCCGAAAATTTCAAGTTGACCCGATAATTACTTTTTGAGTTATTCGACAAAGAGCGCTCGGGCACTTCAAAGCGCTCGGGAGCTCTAGTGTGAAACTTTAAATGTGTTTTCTCAAAACTATGTTTTTTCAACTGGTGTCAACTGTAACTTGAAAACCGCTCAGTAGATTTTAATGAAATGTATACATCTTTTAGAATACATAATAAACTCGGGCCTGACCGAAGGATTTTTTTTTAAATTTCGATTTTCTTTGGAAATTAAAACTTTTTTTTTATGAAATTTTCGTGACTTCAAGTTAAAACATTGTATAATAATGGCATATTACTACTTTTGTAAAATAACATGACTTTATAGCAAAAAAAAATTACTGAAAGTTCTAATTTTTTCGTGCCTCTGACTACCACTAACCCATTAATTCGATGGTCATACCTCCTTGGAGCCGAGAAGTAGGTGAGCTATTTTTTCCTTTAATTATGTTGCACTTTGATTGGATAAGGCAAAAGGACTTATTACTCATTATTTAACTTTCACCGACGAAGTTCGAAGTGTCTTCAACAAGGCCAAAACATCGGCATCCCTTGACTCCCATCTAGGGATTTTTTATCTAACTCTCCTGTACTCAGTAATGAAGACAATTAAGGCCTTGTTACTCCCAACATTCGCACAACAGCTGGGCCTAGTAGATTAGCAACAAGCCGGAAATACATATCAGGGAGCACATTTTCAATCACTTTCTGTTGGGATTCCTTTGCAGAAATCATTCTTGTAGTCGCCCACTTGAAGCGGCAACGTCACCCAGAAACATTAAGAGACCATTGTAAAGTACTTCGACAGCATTCAATATTAAGCCTACTCAACTTCGGAAGCGACGAAATTCAACAAGTCATGAACTCACTGAGCGTTATTACTACATTATGTCCGAGATATTTATAACACAACTATATTCATCCTATTAGTGATGTGAGAAGGTAACACTTATTTTCATTACCAAATGAAATAATGTAAATATAAATATTATCTATTGTGGCTCAAAGGCTGTGAAATATTGTCAGGTGCTGACAAAACCTTATATTAAACAAGTAAGGAAGGGCTAAGTTCGGAGGTAACCGAACATTTTATACTCTCGCAAAGTCAAATGGTATACTCGTTTGAGATTTCTTTGTGGATTGACTGATATTTTCGGTAGAAAGTCAGCTATAGGCACTGGGGTCCACATATTTAGTACTTAGGGGTTTGAACAGTTTTGGTTCGATTTAGACAATTTTTGGTCACAATGTGGTATACTTTAAACGCATTATACACGCATTGGATACTGGAAAGTGAAAGAATCAAATAGAATTTAAAATGGTGTTATATGGGAAATAGGCGTGGTTGTAATACGATTTCGCCCATTTTCGCACTATAGCATAGAGATATGAGATACGGAGATTATGTACCGAATTTGATACGAAATTGGTTAAGCAGATCTCAAGATATGGGTTTTCACCTAAAAATGGGCTGTGCCACGCCCACTGTTTAATTTCGAACGCGGTTCCTAGGAGTCATCTCATACCATCCCAGAGATAAAATTTAATGTCTCTGGCGTGTTTAGGCCTTGATTTATCGCGCTTTTAGTAGTTTTTAACAGTACCGTTATATGGGGAGTGGGTGGAGTTGCTGTAGGTAGAGGTTCTAAAAACATTTGCTTTCAGTGAATTTTGTTATTACAGCATTAGCGGTTTAGGAGATTTGCACATTAAACATATTAGGCGGGGGCTCACGCCCATTTAAAAAAAAAATATTTAATTGCAGATGCCCCTCCCTAATGTGATCCTGTGTACCAAATAACAGTCTTGTATCTTATTGCGGAGCTTAGTTATGGCAATTTATTTGTTTTTGATTAATGGCGTTTTGTGGGCGTGGCAGTGGTTCGATTACGCCCATTTGCAATACCAACCGTCTCACGGTACCAAGTACCAAAACATGTCTACCAAGTTTCATGAAGATATCTCAATTTTTACTAAAGTTAGAGCTTGCACAGACGGAAGGACGGACAGACAGTCACCCGGATTTCAACTCGTCTCTTCATCCTGGTCATTTATATATACATAACCCTATATCTAACTCGATTAGTTTTAGGTGATACAAACAACCGTTAGGTGAACAAAACTATTATACGTAGCAACAGGTTGCGAGAGTATAAAAAGTAAAGAACGACTAAGTTCGGGTGTAACCGAACATTTTATATTCTTGCAACTGGCAAGGATCAAAGTTGCCTAAATACCTCCAGTTGCTAACAAAACTTTATATTAAACACGTAAAGAAGGGCTCTCGAAGTGTAACCGAATAAAAAGGCCATAAAATCGATTTGAATAGTTATTTTTATTTACTTACATGTACAGAATGTGTGAAAATAATAAAAAATTCAGAATAAATTCGATTTTGCTCTATACACCCCTCTTTGGCATTTACTATGGCCTTGGGACGGTCAAAAAACGAATCGCAAGCTGTCCGAATGTGGCTCACTGGTGTTCTGGCCTACCCACGGACAATAGCTTTCTTTAGCATCTCAAGACTGGTGTATCGGCAGCCATTGAGTGGTCGAAATGAAATTCGGGATGATGGTTTCCAGCCATTCTTGGTTTACTCGCGCTTTGTGAGACGGTGCCGAGTTTTGTTGGAACGTCCATGATCTGCGACCGACTTCAAAGCAGCCTCCAGAATACTTTCCCGATAAAATGTCGGATTTACTTTGACACCAAGCTCGAAGCAAACGAATGGAGAGCACCCATCTACGGTTACAGCGGCCAAAACAATTACTTGTGGAGGACATTGCCTTAGTGGCCAACCGATCACTCAAATTTTCGTATAAACGGTCGGTCAAGTAAACCCTACCGTTTTGAGATTTTATAAATTGCTCACTTGGAAAAATTGTTTCGTCAACATCAAAACACAATGTTCGGAATTTCACCGCTTTCAACCAAGCGAAGCATCTCGTTCGCTCTCTCAAATCTAAATTGTTGTTGTTTCGGTGTGAGATCACGGTTCTTTTGGAACTTATAAGGCTTGATCTTGAGCTTATTTTTCAATATGCGTCGGATGCTGCGGTCGGGTATTTTCAGTTCTTTAGCCAATTGATTAGCACTTGGCCGTGGATTTCTCTCAAGTCACTTTTAGAACCATCTCCCGTGACGTTGCAGTCTTTTGATGACCACCTCCATGGCGTTTTGCGATGCTAACAGACACTAGCTGTGATTTTCCAGCTAAATATAAAGTAATTATTATATATTATTACGTTTGAATTCCATCGCTAATCCCTTTTTCTGAGTTCACTTTTGGCAAAATGCCTTTGTACGCTTGTAAACAATCCTCCGAACTATCAATTAGCCAATAGTTGTGCGACCCTGTACTCTCGCAACTTGGGAGATAAGGGTAGAATTGAAACGATTTTATATACTTTTGCGAATCAACCCATATTTGACTTACAGGCAAACTATTATTAAGATTCTCTTCGAATTTCTTTAATATATCTGATAGATTGACCGATACTTTCGGTAAAAAGTTCGCAATAGTAACTGGGGTCAACATATTCGGTTTCTGGGGGCTTAAACAATTGTAGTATTATTAAGATTCTCTTCGAATTTCTTTAATATATCTGATAGATTGACCGATACTTTCGGTAAAAAGTTCGCAATAGAAACTGGGGTCAACATATTCGGTTTCTGGGGGCTTAAACATTTGTAGCCCGATTTTGAAAATTTTTGATCATAAGGTGGCACACCTTAAAGCCACTTTTTGTGCAAAGTTGGTGCTTGCCTTGTATACTGGAAAGTGAAAGAATCAGCTAAAATTTATAATTGTTATGGAAATGAATATGGGAAGTAGGTGTGGTTGTAGTCTGATTTCACCCACTTTCGCACTGTAGTATAGAAATGTCAGTATAATCCTAAAAATAACAGCCCTTGGCAGGATAAGATCCGGGTCAATTTCGGTAGCGGAGAACCGGCTGTCGTGGAATAATCCAGGCAGCATGATTCTCAGTCTCATCATCAAACACGAGTCTTACAATTTTACTACACCGGACTCCAGAGTAAGACAGTTGCATTTATGAGCCCACGAAATAGGTGATCGTAGGGGATGGAGCTGGCGATCCAGATAAACGGTTGGACATTCCGCACAATGAATGACGAAGCCGCCACCAGTCATGGTGGTCCGATAAATAGCATAACCTTACCACCTATGCTAACCCTCGCATCAGACCGTCTGCCCATAATTATCTCGTTCGAGAAACCTCCCGACTTTTTTTCTGTGAACAACCGCACCTTCATTAACTTTAACAAAGCTAACTGGATCGGCTTTATGGAATTTACTGATAACACCTTCACCGCACTAACCATTCTTACGAAAGTTATCGTTAGCGAACGTCGATTCCGCAAGGTAATCGCAACTGCAACCACCCGCTTCATCCCGGCTGAAAACATCGCGGACTTCCGCCCCAATTTCCAAGACGAAGCAGCTCTTTTAACAAAAGAGCGGACACCTTACGCTATACCGATCCCAGTGATCCCCAAATAAAGGATCTCAACTGGGAGATTCGGCAAATGGAAAATCAGTATAAGCCGACGGTGTGTTATCCGACGGCTATGCAAAATGCCAAGAGACTGCGCGCCATTTACTTTCACCCATGGGGATGCTCGGAGTGTCATCAACAAGGCTAAATCATCCAAATCTATTGGTCCAGATGGAATAAACATGTTGATGCTAAAACATCTAGGCTCAACGCGAGTACGATAACTAACCAAGGTCCTCAACCTGACGCTGACCACTCTTCAAATACTTGATGTGTGGAAAGTCGGAAGAGTGGTGCCATTACTGAAACCCACCAACCAAGAGATATCTTATCGTCCGATAACTCTTTTTTACCCAGTAGTGAAGACATTTGAGACCTTGCTACTCCCGACGTTCACTCACCACCTGAGTTTAGTAGACCCTCAACATATCTCCCGTGGAGCTATCAACACCTTCACCGACTCCCTCTCAGTGAACGGCGTACTTGGAAACAAACAACAACCCGTTGCAGATGAAGAGCTCGAGTTGCCAAGAGAATCTAAAGTGACCATTGCCCAACTTCGTTCTGGATATTTTAACAGGTTAAACTTCTACTTATCCAGAATCTACTCCGTCATACCAAATATATGACCAGCGTGCAATCAATCCTCGCATGACTCTAATCAACTCTTTGCACGCCCAAGCCAAGGACTATCAACTATTTTTTAGAATGCAACCAATTTGTTATTGTTTAAATAAAAAAATTTAACAAAAGTTAAATTTTGAATTAATGATATTTTTGCACTATTTAATATAAAATAAATGTGTAGAAGCGATTTAGTGAAGTTTGAGTGGATATAAAAGTTAGATATATAAGTGTAAAACTCATTATAAATCGAAGAAATACGCACTTTAAATAGTTGAATTATTGAATGTAAATGCAAATATCTCAAAAGTCCTAAGGAGTCAAATATATATACCTATATATATTTTTTTTCGGCACGATTACGATTTCTTTGTAGCAGTGTTTTGATAGTATGTAGGAAAGAGAAAGTCCTCAGGACTAAAAAAAAACTTATACACATATACCCGCCTCAGACTTATAGTTTTGTATTTAGAAATCCAAAAATTGTAAAAGTAATGCACGCTGTTTAACTATGTTTAACACATTTTGCACGTGTTTATTTCGCGTCGAACTTCTTTCTACACTGGCGGCCTTCTCGCGCCAAATAGTTTAATTATAAATAATTTCTTCCATTTCATCGAAAATACAAGCACAAAAACTTTAAAATATATAAGAATTTTATTTTTGAAAAATAACAAACATTAGAATGTGTGGGGCACGTAATTATAATTGAAAGATGAATGAATATAATTGATGGAGGTAGACAATTAAAGTATACTTTATTTAAGTTCATAAATTATTTTTTAATAAAGTAACAAATATATATTAAATTACAATTATTGATAGCAATAAATCGAAATAGTTCATAATTCTACTTCTAACTACGGCAATTAAAAGTAAACAAATATTAATTTCTTAATGCAATGGATTGTACAATAAATTTGGTCAGTCCGTCTTTAGCGAATACAAGCAAATTGGAAGCTTTCCCCACGCGAGAACATGCCACACTAAGTTGTCCGTGGCAAAAGTATGATATATTCAAGTCTAAGCTAAAAAAAAAGACAACGTTTGGCGTTGTGACTTATGGATGGGTATTGCGAATGCCAATGGGAAATTTCTGTTCAATTGACACATCTTTAAGAATTATTGGTATTGCCGCCAGCAATACATTTTCGCCTCAGAGCTTGCCATTCGAACTAGTGGCTTCGATAATGTTTTTCAGTAATTTTTTAATGACTGATATATTGCCATTTTAAAGCCGTGGTGGGTTCAAATTTCGAAGCAAACTAACCGGAAATCTATTCTTCAGTTGTAAATGGTGGCATGCTCGGTACATCCAATGTATTCAAAAACTGCTTCGTTGGCATCGCAAAGAGATTGATGGATTTGTATGACACCAAGTCCCGTGGCAACAACTGTTATATCATTGAACTTAATACATTGACGTCCACATTTTTTGTTGCTCAAATCACTCTTTCTGTCTGCCACTTGAGGATTTTTATATTTTATGTGTACATCGAGAAATATATTGTCGATGAAAGTACTTTGTGAGTTGATGATTGTGCAGAAATCAGTCGGTAATTTTATGCATCCAGGATTTTCATGTACAGCAACTTTTATATTGCCAATATCTTACAGTTGTTTTGAGAAAGTTTCTACAGATGCATCTTGAAGCAAATCAATGCGCATGTTCGCTGTCAGTTGAACTTTGGCAACATTACATCTTGAAATTACAATGGTCCGGTGACATTAACCTACAACAAATGCACTCAGTATGCCTTGGTGCTGATAAACCGGTAAATTTGGTAATATGTTATTTCATCATTTTCATTTATTGGAGGAGCATTACCAATAATATTTTCAGTTCAAAATTCTCGTCCTTTATTTACAAATCCGCAAATATATTTGATGCTCTTCATCGAACTCCAGTATTGCAAGTATTGAATGTTTTACTCAGCAGAGGTGAATATGGTACCCCCCAACGAATGTCAAAGTCTGCGATATCAATATTTTAACTTTAAGAAATAATGTTAAATTTACAATAAGAATTATCTTGAGAGTTGCACTGAAAAATTAAAATAATACGTATAACTGTCACTGCTACAACATGCACGAAATCTGTATAGAGAGTGCGAAAAAGAAACCCGTCTTCGGGACCTACATATATGTAATTTTCAATGCTGAAGCTTGTAAAAATAAAAACAAAAACTTTTGTCCACAAAAAAAAATAATATTTGGGGTGGACCACCACCTATTGATTGATTTGAAGCTAGGAGGTAAATTCGGCAGTATTCTAATGGAGCCTACCCAACACTGGGCCGCATTGAGAAGTAATGGCCTTACCGCGGCATAGGGCTCTGGCTTGGCTAAGAACAAGATGAAAACAAACACAAACTTAGCAACAACAACAAAGACACGCCAACACTCAACTGCAAACGAAAAAGGACACCAGCACCGGTGCAGGTCAGGGAGGTTCAACGCAATTTTAGCTTCCTGGATGCCCTGTCCCCTGAGCATGCCAGAGACGGCGACGATGACATTACACCGTTCCCACGGCAGTCGGGTCTACGAAACCGGAACGGACCCGAATTTTATCCGGCCAAGGACTGTCAACTCTGCAGAAGTCTGCCGCTACAACAACCACAACATGCAATTATGCAGCGGCGCTCAGCAGGCGAAATCATCTACGACCGATGCGGTTAAAGCGAACCTCACAAAAACTCCTAGGGATCGGCTACTCAGATTCGGATAAGTCATTCCGCACAATGAATGACGAAGCCGCCACCAGTCATGGTGGTCCGATAAATAGCATAACCTTACCACCTATGCTAACCCTCGCATCAGACCGTCTGCCCATAATTATCTCGTTCGAGAAACCTCCCGACTTTTTTTCTGTGAACAACCGCACCTTCATTAACTTTAACAAAGCTAACTGGATCGGCTTTATGGAATTTACTGATAACACCTTCACCGCACTAACCATTCTTACGAAAGTTATCGTTAGCGAACGTCGATTCCGCAAGGTAATCGCAACTGCAACCACCCGCTTCATCCCGGCTGAAAACATCGCGGACTTCCGCCCCAATTTCCAAGACGAAGCAGCTCTTTTAACAAAAGAGCGGACACCTTACGCTATACCGATCCCAGTGATCCCCAAATAAAGGATCTCAACTGGGAGATTCGGCAAATGGAAAATCAGTATAAGCCGACGGTGTGTTATCCGACGGCTATGCAAAATGCCAAGAGACTGCGCGCCATTTACTTTCACCCATGGGGATGCTCGGAGTGTCATCAACAAGGCTAAATCATCCAAATCTATTGGTCCAGATGGAATAAACATGTTGATGCTAAAACATCTAGGCTCAACGCGAGTACGATAACTAACCAAGGTCCTCAACCTGACGCTGACCACTCTTCAAATACTTGATGTGTGGAAAGTCGGAAGAGTGGTGCCATTACTGAAACCCACCAACCAAGAGATATCTTATCGTCCGATAACTCTTTTTTACCCAGTAGTGAAGACATTTGAGACCTTGCTACTCCCGACGTTCACTCACCACCTGAGTTTAGTAGACCCTCAACATATCTCCCGTGGAGCTATCAACACCTTCACCGACTCCCTCTCAGTGAACGGCGTACTTGGAAACAAACAACAACCCGTTGCAGATGAAGAGCTCGAGTTGCCAAGAGAATCTAAAGTGACCATTGCCCAACTTCGTTCTGGATATTTTAACAGGTTAAACTTCTACTTATCCAGAATCTACTCCGTCATACCAAATATATGACCAGCGTGCAATCAATCCTCGCATGACTCTAATCAACTCTTTGCACGCCCAAGCCAAGGACTATCAACTATTTTTTAGAATGCAACCAATTTGTTATTGTTTAAATAAAAAAATTTAACAAAAGTTAAATTTTGAATTAATGATATTTTTGCACTATTTAATATAAAATAAATGTGTAGAAGCGATTTAGTGAAGTTTGAGTGGATATAAAAGTTAGATATATAAGTGTAAAACTCATTATAAATCGAAGAAATACGCACTTTAAATAGTTGAATTATTGAATGTAAATGCAAATATCTCAAAAGTCCTAAGGAGTCAAATATATATACCTATATATATTTTTTTTCGGCACGATTACGATTTCTTTGTAGCAGTGTTTTGATAGTATGTAGGAAAGAGAAAGTCCTCAGGACTAAAAAAAAACTTATACACATATACCCGCCTCAGACTTATAGTTTTGTATTTAGAAATCCAAAAATTGTAAAAGTAATGCACGCTGTTTAACTATGTTTAACACATTTTGCACGTGTTTATTTCGCGTCGAACTTCTTTCTACACTGGCGGCCTTCTCGCGCCAAATAGTTTAATTATAAATAATTTCTTCCATTTCATCGAAAATACAAGCACAAAAACTTTAAAATATATAAGAAAACTACAATAGTTGTTTTGCCATATACGTTATTTTTGAAAAATAACAAACATTAGAATGTGTGGGGCACGTAATTATAATTGAAAGATGAATGAATATAATTAATGGAGGTAGACAATTAAAGTATACTTTATTTAAGTTCATAAATTATTTTTTAATAAAGTAACAAATATATATTAAATTACAATTATTGATAGCAATAAATCGAAATAGTTCATAATTCTACTTCTAACTACGGCAATTAAAAGTAAACAAATATTAATTTCTTAATGCAATGGATTGTACAATAAATTTGGTCAGTCCGTCTTTAGCGAATACAAGCAAATTGGAAGCTTTCCCCACGCGAGAACATGCCACACTAAGTTGTCCGTGGCAAAAGTATGATATATTCAAGTCTAAGCTAAAAAAAAAGACAACGTTTGGCGTTGTGACTTATGGATGGGTATTGCGAATGCCAATGGGAAATTTCTGTTCAATTGACACATCTTTAAGAATTATTGGTATTGCCGCCAGCAATACATTTTCGCCTCAGAGCTTGCCATTCGAACTAGTGGCTTCGATAATGTTTTTCAGTAATTTTTTAATGACTGATATATTGCCATTTTAAAGCCGTGGTGGGTTCAAATTTCGAAGCAAACTAACCGGAAATCTATTCTTCAGTTGTAAATGGTGGCATGCTCGGTACATCCAATGTATTCAAAAACTGCTTCGTTGGCATCGCAAAGAGATTGATGGATTTGTATGACACCAAGTCCCGTGGCAACAACTGTTATATCATTGAACTTAATACATTGACGTCCACATTTTTTGTTGCTCAAATCACTCTTTCTGTCTGCCACTTGAGGATTTTTATATTTTATGTGTACATCGAGAAATATATTGTCGATGAAAGTACTTTGTGAGTTGATGATTGTGCAGAAATCAGTCGGTAATTTTATGCATCCAGGATTTTCATGTACAGCAACTTTTATATTGCCAATATCTTACAGTTGTTTTGAGAAAGTTTCTACAGATGCATCTTGAAGCAAATCAATGCGCATGTTCGCTGTCAGTTGAACTTTGGCAACATTACATCTTGAAATTACAATGGTCCGGTGACATTAACCTACAACAAATGCACTCAGTATGCCTTGGTGCTGATAAACCGGTAAATTTGGTAATATGTTATTTCATCATTTTCATTTATTGGAGGAGCATTACCAATAATATTTTCAGTTCAAAATTCTCGTCCTTTATTTACAAATCCGCAAATATATTTGATGCTCTTCATCGAACTCCAGTATTGCAAGTATTGAATGTTTTACTCAGCAGAGGTGAATATGGTACCCCCCAACGAATGTCAAAGTCTGCGATATCAATATTTTAACTTTAAGAAATAATGTTAAATTTACAATAAGAATTATCTTGAGAGTTGCACTGAAAAATTAAAATAATACGTATAACTGTCACTGCTACAACATGCACGAAATCTGTATAGAGAGTGCGAAAAAGAAACCCGTCTTTGGGACCTACATATATGTAATTTTCAATGCTGAAGCTTGTAAAAATAAAAACAAAAACTTTTGTCCACAAAAAAAAATAATATTTGGGGTGGACCACCACCTATTGATTGATTTGAAGCTAGGAGGTAAATTCGGCAGTATTCTAATGGAGCCTACCCAACACTGGGCCGCATTGAGAAGTAATGGCCTTACCGCGGCATAGGGCTCTGGCTTGGCTAAGAACAAGATGAAAACAAACACAAACTTAGCAACAACAACAAAGACACGCCAACACTCAACTGCAAACGAAAAAGGACACCAGCACCGGTGCAGGTCAGGGAGGTTCAACGCAATTTTAGCTTCCTGGATGCCCTGTCCCCTGAGCATGCCAGAGACGGCGACGATGACATTACACCGTTCCCACGACAGTCGGGTCTACGAAACCGGAACGGACCCGAATTTTATCCGGCCAAGGACTGTCAACTCTGCAGAAGTCTGCCGCTACAACAACCACAACATGCAATTATGCAGCGGCGCTCAGCAGGCGAAATCATCTACGACCGATGCGGTTAAAGCGAACCTCACAAAAACTCCTAGGGATCGGCTACTCAGATTCGGATAAGTCATAACGGACTTCTCCAGCGCTGCTAGAAAAAGGAAGAGGGGAGGCAGACTACCACCACAACCACCAGCTGGATGTCTTTGTGGACAAAACGACCCCCGAAGGAAGGGCATGAACGGTTCCAGCTTAAAGTGGTACCTAAGGCACTTCCAGAAGCCGAAAAGCTCGCACGCCACAGGGTGACAGACAGGAATGTCTCCCCTGCCCCTGAGAGACGGAATGGTAGCAATACCGCGTCCGATGCTAAACCTAGTAATGGAAATCGGAGCCGACGTCAGGTCAACGCAACCCAGACTACAAGGCGGGGTGGTGAAAAGGCAAAGCCGCCGACTACCCAAAACGTAAAGCGGTCAGTTAACGCCACAGGAGCAGCCAAACTCCAAAAGGCAAAGGGGCAATAAAACAAAGACGACCGGAGGCCATCACTCCGCACCGAATTTCCCTAAGCAGTGGATGGACAGCGCAGATATACGGATGCTTTCAAAGGCATACGTACGAGACGCTGGGGTCGGAGGAGCTTACCCTTCCCTTCCACGCAGAAACTTCTGGAGGGACTTAAGGACTTGGCAGATGGCAACGCGGAAGACGACGAGGGTGAGGACCAGTTCCTCATAGAACAGATCCTATAGTGGTCTCCAATATGAAAGTTGCCCAGGTGAACCTGCATCAGGCGGCGTAAGCTGCGGCTGTCATCGCGAGCAGGTTTATATCGGATAGCCTGGGCATTTTGCTGATCCAGGAACCATGGGTTCACAAAGTTATCTAGAACCTGTATAGTAATTAGCATTTTCGAGTTACTAGCACAAGACCTGGTAGCTGTGCAGGCCAAGGATAACGAAGAAGCGGACTTCGTCTCCCTGCGGGGGAGACACCGACAGCACCCCCAGAGGCCGTGGGTAGCATAGTGGAGTACTGCAGGAAGAACAAAATGTCCTCCATCCAAGGAAATGATCATCCTGTGAGATTCACCACAGATAACAGTAGCACGGACTACAATACACGGGGCTAGTCTCTCCTAGAATTTATTTTTAGTAATAATTTAGGTGTTGATAATTTGGGTTGCGAACCCACCTTCGTCAAAAGGAATAGAAGCGAGGTGCTTCACCTATGAGTAACGAACTTATGACCGGACTGATCTCACAGTGGAGGGTGTCATCAGAACCCTCCATGTTAGATCAAAGAATCATATGATTCGCACAGGAGGTAGAGGTCAAGCAACTCACTCCCAGGCGTATCCCTAGGAACACGGTTTAAGGTGCCTTTCGGGATATACTTGGAACGAATGCAGAGAGGGGTTTGCCCCTAGACAGAAGTGCAACTGTTTCTGGACTGGAAAGCAGATTGTCTGCGAAGAGCTACGGCTCTTCTACCATTTCACGGAGAAAATTCGAGACGACCAGTGTCAACCTGTGGTCGAACAAAAGCTATCTCGCTTGGATTGGTCGCAAAACAGCTCACCACTGCAGTCTTAATCAAGTGGGCTATAACTTCTTTCGACAAATACAAGTCTCCGGAGGCAGATGATATCTTTCCATCACTTCTGCAAAAGGGGGAGCAAGTCTTACTGGTCCACCTTGTTCGGCTGATTAGAGATAGCCTAGCGTTGGCGTATATCCCGGATCCATGGCGAACTGCAAAGGTGATCTTCATACCCAAATTAGGATGGAAGGACTACTCATTGGCGAAATCTTTTAGGCCAATTAGTCTGACTTCCTTCTTACCAAAGAGTATTGAAAAGATCATAGATTACGAAATAAGATCGAAGGTGCTGAAGGCTTCACCCCTACATGCGAATCAGCATGCTTACAGACCAGTCAGATCAACTAATACTGCTCTGTATCAGTTAACCGCAGATATCCGGCGGTGGCTTGGGTTTGAAAAGCATCGCAGACTTTAACTACCGAAACTGCAACTACTTCCCTGCATCTCCGTGTCGGGTACAATGCATCCGTGCCGCTGGAAATGATACTGGATCTCACTCCGCTACATATAGTAAAAAATCAAGCAGCCAAACATAAAATGCTTCAAATGACAGCGGATAAGTTTGGCAGGTAATATCGTCTCAGCTGGTAAAGGCTTCTTCTTCTTCCAAGAGACAGCATTACCAAAATGGTAAATTTCACTAGGAAGTTTAAAGTTACCCTTGGCAGTAAGGCGGAATGGAACGATTCCACGCTCGACCTACGGCTCGAAAAGAAAGAATTGGTTGAAGGACCACGTACCAAACTCTCCATTCTCATGGGAAGTTTTCCGAGCATCTTTCCAGCGGAAGTCTTTGCTATAAGTCGGTGTGTGGGGATAAACCTCCAACTCAACTATCGTAGCGAAAGTATCGCGATACTCAGCAATAGTCAAGCGCCACTCAAAGCGATCTCTGCTTATGAGATTAAATGGCTTCTGGTTCAAGAATGCATAGAACGGCTAAGCAGCCTATCAGAGCGCAACCAGGGTGCCTGGTCACAAGGGTATAGCCGGGGATAAACTGCCTGATGAGCTTGCCCGCTCTGCAGCTTCCACCAGAATGATAGGACCGGAACCGTACATTGCGGTTGGTCCTCATATCCGCAAGGAGGAGAGAGTAGGCAGGGAGAGACATTGGCAACAACTCCAAAGCATGCGCCATCCCTCAGCAGGTTTAAATATGTAATCAATCTACCAAGAAATAATATATTCCAGCTACTTATCGCATTCTACACAAACTATTGCAAACTCAAGAAGTATTTATACAAAATGGGCCTGGCCTCTTGTGTAAACTCCCGGTTCTGCGACATGGAGTCGGAAAACCTACTAATAGGCTGCACAGCAGTCTGCATAGGCAGGATCAAAGATCTTGGATCCATGTTTCCGAATAGAGATCACATCGCCTCATGAGAACCTTTCAGTATACTGGAATTTATCAATGTGCTGGGGCTAAATGAGTCGTTGTGACTTAGGAGAGGACACAATAGACCTCAAGTCGCGGTGCATACCTCATTTTCTTATCTATCTATCAATCTATGATGAAATGTCATAAATATTTCGGGTGCAATACAGAACATTATACCTTGTTCTTATAATTACAACTGACGTTTTTGAAGTCATCCGCTATTCTAAAGCCCAGCCTTTCTGCACTAGCGGCCTTCGACCGCGCTTCAAAAAAAAGTCATATCGGTCCAAACCCGGTTCATGGTTCTTTCTAATCGAACTCCTTTCTGCAATGTGGCACTGGTATTTGTCATTAATGTAAATACACACAAATCTCTTGAAACTGTGAGTAGGTGCAATGTATAAGAACAAAGTATGAGCTATGTCATTTTGCAACTCCACTCGCATATTGGTTGTTAATTAAAGTTTTTTTACGTATCTCCATAAATTTGATGCCTGCAGCCAGCATTCATTTCATCAGGAACTGTTGATCTGGTAATGACTGGCAGCGTTTGGCGAAAATCATCGGACAATAGAATCAACGCACCTCCGAAGAGGTTCTGATTACTACGTAAATATTTTAATGTTCGATAGAGTTCCTTTAATGCTCGTTTGTGCGACATCGTACACTCATCCCAGATAATTAATTCACAATTTTTTAGCACTTTTTCCATTGTCGACATTTTGGTTATATTATATTACACGTTTGTTCATCTATTGTTTGCAAATTTAATGGTAGCTTAAGCGTAGAATGCGCAGTACATCCACCTTCTAAAAATGTAGCAGCGATCTCGGCCGAAGCTAGTGCCACTGCCATTTGACCTTGAGCCCGAATTGTATACAAATTTAATGAAACCCACCGGGTGCATCACCATCATTTACTGTTTTCATAACAGTAACGCAAGCTATTTTTTGCTGCCGATTTAAAATTTAGACTTTGTACGTATTGACTGGAAACATCTATGTCATGTTCTCGTTTAAAATTTCGATTGAATGTATCGAGAATGGGTCGTTTAGGTGTAGGCATTCCTAATTCACGCAGCATATTTCAAGTTCGGGATTTTCCGCTGTTAAACGTACCCTATGAAAAATTTCTTCAGTCATACTGCCTTTGTATTTATTCCACAAATTTTTTGGATTTGATGGAAAGCAGATTGAAATAAGCATGGCAAAAAGTAATCGAATTTGATACGAAGAACATGAAATAACAGCATCAGCGCGTGTATGATCCCAATGATTATCATCCTCCAGTAATTTTAAACGTTGATAGCACAACGCTTGAAATAGATGGTATGGGTTCTTCCTGGGAGATGGTAGATCTTGCTTGAGAAGTTCTCATTCTATTTGCTTCCAAACGCTGACATCTCTCTTTTTCCGTCTTATTCTTTCAAAAACTGTACTCCTGACTTGCCTTACGCGTATGCCGATCGATATTTTGACGACTTACTGGTAGCATTTTGAACAACATACACAACTCAACTTCTAAACTCACTTCCAATCACACAAAATCACGATTTAATCTCTAAATTATTATCAAAACAACGTCCATCAGCCGCGCCAATACTTTTTTTTTGATTTTAAAACAAATAACTTTTTCTGTTAATTGTTTTTTTTTTTTTTAAATATGTTTGGGTTGATACTTCCTTGTCCCTGTAATCTTAATCAAATTTCATTTTTTTTGTATACAAACCTTGCCGTGACAATATCAAACACATTAAAAAGAATTATCCAATTTGTTGCCGGCGTTCTGAAGTTATGTAGAAACATACATTACGCAGATTCATATTTATATATACAATTCCAATTATTGATAGCTACCTAAGTATGTGCGGCATGCACATCGAAAATAGTTCATATTTCTACTTCTAATTATTTCAATTAGAAATAAACAAAGATTAATCTCTCAACGCAATGAAGTGTACAATATTTTTGGTCAGTCTCTCTTTAGCAATAGCATAATCCAAAGAAACTCGATTGTTTGCTCTCGCGAGAACATGCCACATAAAGTTGTCCGTTGCCACACAAACAACGTTTGGCCTTTTGAGTTATTCATCGCCATTGCGAATGTCAATCTAATTGGAGACTGAGTGCGTTTAATTTATATTGGCAGTTTCGCTCGAAGCTTGTCATTAAAATGGTGGGTTCGTTAATGTTTTTCTTTAATTTTTTAATAACAAATCTTGTGCCATTGCAACGCCGTGGTCCCTGACGACAACTGTTTAATTCATTGACGTCCACATTTTTTCTGCCAAAATCAATATTTCTGCCAGCCAATCCTATATTTTGTGTGTACATCGGGAAGTATATTGTTGATGAGAGTATTTTGTGAGTTGATGATTGTGCAGAAATCAGTCGGTAATTTTATGCATCCAGTATTTTCATGTAGAGCTACTTTTCTATTGCCAATATATAACATTTGTTTTGAGAAAGTTCCGATCCGACAAATGAAACTGCAGCATATGAACGCGCATAGTCACTGTCAGTTGTACTTTTTCTACGTTACGAAACATTCGCGTTGATTTTAAGCAATCATTGATATCATCAGCGTACTCTGAAAGTGTTTGAAATCACCTGAAAGGAGTAACAGAGTACCGCCAAATAGAAAAAAAAAACGGTATTTTCATGTACAGTTAGTTTTCCATTGTCACTATTTAACAACTGTTTAGAAAAGGTTTCGGCACTGGCATAAGGGCCTTACTGTGCAGGTGTTATATTGGGGACATCAAGAGGCGTCCCGTGATAGTCCGGAGTGCAGTGTTTTGACAAGTCTGAAGCTTCTTCGTCTGCGTTGCACTACATCCAGGCGACCATATTGGTGATGCATAGTTTAGGACTGGCCGGCCGATCGCCTTGTATGTTGCCAACAACTTTTCTTTGTCTTTTCCCCAAGAGCTGCCGGCAAGCGATTTGACGATTTTGTTGCGGCTCTGTACGTTGGCAGTTATCGCGGTCGTATGAGGGGTGAAGGAGCACAGACTGTCTAATGTAACGCCTAAAGTTTTAAGGTTGTTGACTGTTGGAATTTTTGTGCCATCGACTGAAATGTTCAGATCCAGTCTGTACTTCTTCGTCCAGTTTGTGAAAATGGTCGGTGTGGATTTCGTGGGGGAGAGTGTCAGACTCCTTGCAGAGAAGAAGCGAGAAAGGTCGGAGAGATATCTGTTTACTTTCGAGCACATGCCATCGATTCTATTTCCCGACGTCAATATCGTGCAGTCATCAGCGTACGAGGTCACAGAAATTTCCGCTGGTGATTGGGGGATTTCGAAGATGTAGAAATTAAACAGTTTGGAGTTTTGACTCCTCAAAACAGTACGAATGAATGCCGACCGCTAAGGTAGTTCATAATTCACCACTTCAGCCTGGAGGGAGCGTTGATTGTTCTAGGTCCTCAAGTAGCGTTGTGTGATTGACTGTGTCAAAAGCTTTTGACAAGTTCAACTCTACGCGGATCGTCCTGTCGCAGGGTGGTTGGTGGTTTAGGCCATGAACTATCTGGGCGTTTATGACGCTACGTGCTGTGGTGGTGCTGTGCACTTTTCGGAAGCCATGCTGATGGTCTGCTAGACTCAGGTGGTGAGTGTTTGGTCAGACTGGGAATCATGCTGCCTTGAGCTCCTTAGGGCGTAGAGGTCCTTTCTTGGCCACTCGACTGGAGTGGCGGCGCAGTGCGCGAACATGGAGCAGATTACACAGCCGTTGATGCATCCATTGCATGTATTGCTCCTAACCGAGGTGGAGTTTGGATGGAGCCTTTAAGCGCATATGCAGCAGAAGAATTCCTCGGGGCCCGGGTTGGACTTGATGCCAGCACGGGTCAAGAGGATACGGAGCAACCCTGCTGCTAGGCGTTGCTCTTATGACGACAAACTTAAACTAAAACTAACACTTACAGATCCAAACAGGGTTAGATCGCCGAAATAACAGCTTTTGGCCGGATAAAACCCGGGTCATTTCCGGTAACGTAGAACCGAAACATGTCATCGATACTTTAGCAAATAGTAGACGAATTTGTGTTCCTGTGCAGTATAATGCTGCTTCAGCTAGCATACTGTCACACCTACACACCAATAACAGCCGCAGATAAAAGCACTGTCTGCCCTGGATTGACTGTATATACACTACCCAAATTATTCGATTTGAACTAACTGGGGCATGCATCAACTGGTGTGCCTTAGATAGATATGGATAGAGGTATGCACGGCGACCTGTGGTCTATTGTGCCTTCCCCTAAGTCACAACGACTCGTCTAGCCCAGCATATAGATGAACTCTAATATACTGCTAAGTGCTAGTGAAGCGATGCGATCCCTGTTGGGAAACATGGATCCCAGGGCCTTAATTCTGCGTCTGTAGACTGCTGTGCAGTCCACTAGCAGGTGTTCTGGGGTTTCCGGCTCCATGTCACAGAACCGGCAGTTTGCAGAAGAGACTAAGCCCATGATTAATAGATGTTTATTGAGCCTGCAATGGCCGGTGTAGAACGCGCAAGCAGCCGAAATTTATTTCTCAGGAGATTGATTACGGTTTTAAACCGTCTGAGGTCGAAACCCCCCATCAGCAACCTGGCCAGGTGCATGCCTTGGAGATGTGTCCAATGTCTCTCCCTGACCGCTCTTTCCTCTTTACCGATGGTGTGCCTTGCTTGCGGGATATCCACTTTTTCGATTGATTCAATGTAAATAGCGTGCTACTTTTGAATAGGAGTGTTGGTGCAAAGGCACCATTCGGTGGATTTATAACAGTATCAAGTGCTGTTTCGTTCGTGAATGGCTTTGCCCGTTATCGAGATGCGCGAAGAAATAATGTTAAATTCGCTATGAGAAAGAAATTAACTTAACATAATGAGAATAAGTCGACTTATTTTCATTTCTACTCCATGATGTTTGCTGGAATTAGATTTGGATTTAGAAATAAAGATAAGTGTATAGCCATTAAATTGGGACTTTTATTTAACAAGCCAGAGATCGATTAAGACTGAGTTATAAGTAGACGATTTATTGAGAAATCCCTTACAGTATTTCACAATTATTATATTCGATTGCCTCTGGATGGAATAGAATAATATAAACAAGTAAGGAAGGGCTAAGTTCGGATGTAACCGAACATTTTATACTCTCGCAAAGTCAAATGGTATACTCGTTTGAGATTTCTTTGTGGATTGGCTGATATTTTCGGTAGAAGGTCAACTATAGGCACTGGGGTCCACATATTTAGTACTTAGGGGCTTGAACAGTTTTGGTTCGATTTAGCCAATTTTTGGTCACAAGGTGGCATACTTTAAACGCATTATTCATGCAAAGGTTTACCCAGATACAATCATTGTTGCTTGATTTGCATAGTGGAAAGTGAAAGAATCAGATGGAATTTAAAATAGTGTTATATGGGAAATAGGCGTGATTGTAGTCCGAATTCGCCCATTTTCGCTCTATAACATAGAAATATGAAAATAACGTTATGTACCGAAATTTGTTGAAATTGGTTAAGCAGATCTCTAGATATGGGTTTTCAACTAAAAGTAAGCGGTGCCCCGCCCACTGACTAATTTTGAACGCGGTACCTATAAAGTCATCTCATATCATCCCAGAGATAAAATTTAATGTCTCTGGCATGTTTAGTGCTTGGTTTATCGCGCTTTTAGTATTTTTTAACAGTATCGTTATATGGGGAGTGGGCGGAGTTGCTGTAGGTATAGGTTTTAAAAACATTTGCTTTCAGTGAATTTTGTTATTATAGCATTAGCGGTTTAGGAGATATTCACATTAAAGCTATTTGGCGAGGGACCACGCCCACTTTAAAAAAAAAATGTAACTGCTGATGCCCCTCCCTAATGTGATCCCGTGTACCAAATAACAGTCTTGTATCTTATTGCGGAGCTTAGTTATGGCAATTTATTTGTTTTTGATTAATGGCGTTTTGTGGGCGTGGCAGTGGTCCGATTACGCCCATCTGTAATACCAACCGTCTCCCGGTACCAAGAAACATTTCTACCAAGTTTCATAAAGATATCTCAATTTTTACTCAAGTTAGAGCTTGCACGGACGGACGGACAGACAGTCACCCGTATTTCAACTCGTCTCTTCATCCTGATCATTCATATATATATAACCCTATATCTAACTCGATTAGTTTTAGGTGATACAAACAACCGTTAGGTGAACAAAACTATTATACTCTGTAGCAACAGGTTGCGAGAGTATAAAAATCTCGATTAAATATCAGTATTTTTTCGTATAGGTGTGCAAATTTGGAATTGTATGTATGGTATTTTTATATGCTGAATCGTGTACAAGTCAAAACAAAAATATATGTCAAAAACAAGAAGTAATATTTGGGGTCGACCACATTTAGGGGTAAGAAAAATAGATGTTGGCCGATTCTTAGACCTACCCGATGTTAGTGTATAATAAGTGCATAATATAAAAGAAAACTTAACTATAAATCGAAAAGTTACAAGATTTTCAACTTCAAATGCAAATATCTCGAAAACTATAAGTTTCCGGCAGCTATAATTGTATATATTCTTGATCTGGATCCAACCGTACCCCTTTTAACCCTGAAACTGTGGGATAGTATACTAAAGCCGACCCAAAAAAAGAAGGGAAGTACGGATAAGAGAAGTTTTCCAGATTAAGAAAATATCTATAAATACAATAGTTGCCGCTGACTTATGGTTTTTGAGATATTTGCATTTAAAGTTAAAAAATTTAACTATTTAAAGTGCGTATTTCATTAATTTATAACGAATTTTACACTACATTTTCAATTTTATATCCACTAATACTTCACTAATGCGTCTCCACTCATTTATTTAATATTAAATAGTTCAAAATTAACTTTTATTCAATATGTAACTTTTGTTTATTTTTTTCACACAATAACAAATGGGTTGCATTCAAACAAATAATCAGTTTTACCTAATCAACATATTTTACAAAGAACCCAAAGGAATAAAGAAAACAGATAATACCCCAATTACAGAAAATAAATACATTTTTAGTTTTTCGCGCAAAATTTCTTTCTGTACTGGCGGCCCTAGGCCGCGCTTAAAAAAATTAACCCTGGGCGGTCCAAAACCGGTCCATTCATTTTGAACTCCTCTTCTACACTAGCGGCTTTCGGTCGCGGTTTAAAAAAATAACCCTAGTTGGTCTAAATCCGGGGTGTTCATCTCCTCTATTCAGCCATACCATCAGCTCGCAACGTAAAGGAAATTGTGGGTCGGCTTTAGTATACCATCCCACGATTTCAGGGTTAAAATGGGTATGTTGGATAGAGGAGATTCAGATATAATTATAGCCGCCACAAACTTATAGCGTTCGAGCTATTTGCATTTTAACTTGAAAATTTCTCAAATTTTATCTTACAATTTCTCAATTTATAGTTAATTTTTCATTTATATTATGCACTTATTATTCACTTACACTTCACTACAATGTTTCTACATATTTATTTTATATTAATTATTTTAATACTTGCTTTAAATATGCATTTTATTTTTACACAATTTTCGTTATGTGCACAATAACAAATGGGTTCCATGTTGACAGATAATATGTGTTGCCATATGTATTATATATATATATATTTATATTTTGCAAACGAATTAAAATGAATAATAGAGGCATATACCCCAAATACATTAACCATAATTTTGTTCGTTCCCTTCTCTTGATAAACCATGGTATTGGATTCGCCAGTGTTATTTTTTTGAAGCGCGGCCGCCAATGCAGAAAGAAATAGGACACGAAAGAGATTACGACCATCCCGGTGTTGGATCAGCCAGGGTTATTTTTTTGAAGCGCGGCCGAAGGCCGCCAATGCAAAAATAAGTTGGACGCTAAAGGAATAACGACCATCCCGGTGTTGGATCGGCCAGGGTTTTTTTTTTTAAGTCGGCCGAAAGCCGCCAATGCAGTACAAAGTTGGACGCTAAAGGAATATCGACCACCCCGGTGTTGGATCGGCCAGGGTTATTTTTTTGAGGCGCGGGCGAAGGCCTCCAAATAGGAAATCTAACTAAAAAACAGCAATGTTAAAGAGGGTATATCACTCTCTTTGAACTTCAGTTTCTGTAACGGATTATAACGGATATTGTTACAACTAAACAAGGTACCGTTTTTTTTTTTTTGGTTCGTTTTTTCGTTGAATTAGTAAAGAATATAAGTTAATTTTGTATAGGGTAATTGGGAATTTAATTTATTTTGATTGCTTTCATTCGTTTGGATATGGAAACACTTATTATCTATCAACATAGAACCCATTTGTTATTGTGCATATAACGAAAATTGTGTAAAAATAAAATGCCTATTTAAAGCAAATTTTAAAATAATTAATCTATATATTTAAAAATGAAACCCGTTTCCCGTTGTCACGCCATAACTTGAGAACGGCTAGATCGATTTGGCTGTTTTTTTTTTGTAGTTTTCTAATGCTCTGTAGAAGGTTCTTAAAAATATTAAGAAAATGTCTCAGAAAGATAAAAAAATACATTTAATTTTGCATATTTTAAAAAACCACGTAACGACGCATAGCATTGACAGCCATAGACTATATTGAAAGAGCATCATTTGTTCGGAAATGTTGTTACTTAATTAAATTCTATCGCACTAATTTACTAATTTTTGAAAATTACTCGCCACAATTAAATGTACCGACTTTAACGGTAATATTAATAATACCAGTGATGATTTCATTTTAATGTAAGTATATAATAATAATAAAATATGTATACTATGAGTTAGATTTCAGAATAGAAGTTAGATTTCATATACTAACTGTAACCAAATACGAAATGCCCTAAACTTCCAGCCAATTTTAGCACTATTGTATACGGACAAAATTAATTAATTGCCCGTATTTTCCCAGTCGCACAAAATAATTATTTAAATCATAACTGGCTCAGTCATCGAGCTATATGGACAGAAAAAAAACCTGAAATTAGTTTTGATAATAACATTTTACTAAATTAAACTGCTTACTCAATATAATTTAATTATACCTTAGCCACATTAAGGCGTGGCCGGGGTCTTCTAGTATAAAATAAATATGTAGAAACATTGTAGTGAAGTGTAAGTGCATAATATAAAAGGAAAATTAACTATAAATTGAGAAATTGCAAAATAAAATTTGTGAAATTTTCAACTTTAAATGCAAATATCTCGAAAACTATAAGTTTCCGGCAGCATATTCATGATCTAGAGAATCTCCTCTATCCAACCATATCCCTCTTAACCCTGAAATCGTGGGATATAGATAGATAGATATGGATAGAGGTATGCACGGTGAACTGTGGTCTATTGTGCCCTCCCCTAAGTCACAACGACTCATCTAGCCCAGCATATAGATGAACTTTAATATACTGCTAGGTGCTAGTGAAGCGATGCGATCACTGTTGGGAAACATGGATCCCAGGGCCTTAATTCTGCGTCTGCAGACTGCTGTGCAGTCCACTAGAAGGTATTCTGGGGTTTCCGGCTCCATGTCACAGAACCGGCAGTTTGCAGAAGAGACTAAGCCCATGATTAATAGATGTTTATTGAGCCTGCAATGGCCGAACGCGCAAGCAGCCGAAATTTATTTCTCAGGAGATTGACTACGGTTTTAAACCGTCTGAGGTCGAAACCCCCCATCAGCAACCTGGCATGGCGCATACCTTGGAGATGTGTCCAATGTCTCTCCCTGACTGCTCTTTCCTCTTTACGGAGCAGGTCTTTAATGGTGTGTGGACCAAGCGCTACGCATGGTTCTGGTCCTACAATTTTTGATGGTCCTGTGACCCCTGCACCAATCCCCTCCGCCGTTTTCGAGCAGTCGGTGTACCACTTGATAGTACTATCCCTTAGCAGTAGGTCCAGCGAGGAATCGATCCACTTCGCCTTACTGCCAAGGGTAACTTTGAACTTCCTAGTGAAGCTTACTGCTTTGGTAATGCTGTCCCTTATGAGAAGGGCTATTGGCATTTCTTCGCTTAGGATCCTCATCTGTAGGGACGAGATTATCTTCCCTTTGCCAAATCCTAAGACGAATTCTGATATCGCTTACTGGGGTTTCAGCTATCGTTGTGCGGCTTCAATCCATCTGCGTACCGGTGCTGCCACACTCCTTTTCGCTAGTGCTCTTGACACGCTTTCGTTAGACGTATTGTCAAAAGCACCTTCGATGTCTAGGAAGGCGCATACAAACCTCACCCCCATCTAACGAACTTTATTTTTCGAAGGAGGCCACAGGCCACTTGATGGAGTCTGCAGTGAAGAGCTGTTTTACAACTGTCCCATCTAAACGTGATGGCTGTCGTTCGACCATAGGTCGAATCTGGTCTTCTCGAATTGCCTCCTCGAAGTGCGCAAGTAGAAGAACCGTGGTTCTTTCCTCTGCGCTGGACGTATAGATCACATCGGATCTTGGTACTGTTCCCGTATTGCCTTTGGCCAGAGCCTTATGCAGCCTTGCAGCTGCAGGCGTTGAGAAGACGCTTTCACAGAACTTCCTGAAGCTCTTCTGCTTTGCTGACCTAATATCCTTGTTGTAAGCAGTTAGGCTGCACTTGTAGTTTCCGGTACGCTTGGCCTTGTTAAATAGCTTGCGTACCGTTTTTCGTAGTTCTGAGAGCCGACTTGACCTCCAGGAACAACCTCGGCTCTTAGTGGTCGTCTTTAGGGAGCAGCTGCCGTTATATGCCTCTATAATGGACTGGTTTAGCGCAGACAATCTGCTCTCCAGTCCAGAAGCAGTGGCACTGCCGTCCAGCTGCCCCCTCCCATTTACATTTATTTCAAGCGTATTCCAAAAAGAAATTGTGGGATGGTATACTAAAGCGTCCTCGAAATTGTGACTGTTACATTTCTTCAGTATTTTTTTTTTCACAAGAAAATGTCTAACTTGTTGAACGGGTAATTACAGCTAAGTGATCTGGATTCTACAGAATTCTGCCGCTACAGCAACAAAAGCAACAACTAAGTTACTTCAAAAATATGTAGGTGCAAAGTGTGTTAAATATGTTGTATATAAAAGTATACATAGATTATTGAAAAAACTCACTTTCCGCTTTCGGATTTGTAATCTTCGTGTTAAAATAAGACGATTTAAAAAAAGTATAATTTTCGCGGCCGTTACCGTTAAAACTCATTATAAATCGAAGAAATACGCACTTTAAATAGTTGAATTTTTGAACTTTAAACACAAATATCTCAAAAAACATAAATCAACGGCAACTAAATAATATATATAATTTCCTAATCTGGAGAACCCTCTTTCAGTACCTACCAATTTTAACCTCGAATTCGGGGGATGCTATTCTTAATTCCAGCTAAAACTTTAATTACGATTTAAAACTATTTGTGCAACATTTATAATTAAATATATATGTGAAAAATATGTGGATGCTTAAGTATACCATCCCACGATTTCACGATTAAAATGGGTATGGATGGATAAAGGAGATTCTAGTTTTCGAGATATTCTCATTTCAAGTTAGATATTTTACAAATTTTATCTTTCAATTTCTCGATATATTGTGTATATAATATTTCTCTAATAGTAAATTTTTATTTTATATTATGCACCTTTTATTGACTAACACGGTATATGTAAAGTTTATGAACACCCCGGTGTTGGACCGACAAGGGTTATTTTTTTGAAGCGCGGACAAAGGCCGCCAGTGCAGAAAGGAGTTTGATGCGATTGAATTATGAACACCCCGGTTTTGAGACGACCAGGGTTATTTTTTTGAAGCGCGACCGAGGGCCGCCAGTGCGGAAAGGAGTTCGACGATCTCCGATATTCGTTCATACCATCAGATCGCGGAGCAAAAGAAATTGGGACTGTTACATTTTTTCTGTATTTTTTTTCAAAAGAAGCTTTTAACAACTAAGTGACTTGAAAAATATGTGCAAGTGCCTTATATATATTTGTAAATAAATAAATTATTGAAAAAATTCACTTTCCGCTCACAGATTGTCAGACTGGACCCCAGATTAACTTTCTGGGTACAAATCCAGCACGCCACAGGAAAGGCAGTGAAAATCACCTCCCAACTCAACAGACTAAGGGCCAACATAGGGGGCCCAGCCAAGAAAAGAGAAAGCTCCTAATGTCCACGACCATCAGCGTCCTATTATACGATAGCAGATGTGCTAAAAAAGAAAAATCAGCGTAAGGTATTGGCCAAAGTACACCACGCCGCAGCCCTTGGAGTGGACCCCAGTGGAGTTGCATCAGCTTACCGAACAGTGTCAGGCGATGCAATATTAGTTATAAGCGGTAATATCCCAATTGATCTCTTGGCATACGAAAGGAAAAAGCTGTGGGAGCTAAAGAAAACATCTGAGAATAATAAGAGAGCAATCGAACAAATAAAGAAAGATACGATGTCAGCATGGCAACGAAGATGAGAGTCGCGGCAGATGGACGGCCAGACTCATAAAAGATGTAACCTTATGGACAAGCCGGAAATTTGGAGAAGTTGACTTCTACACGACACAACTGCTATTCGGTCACGGATACCTCTAAAAGTATCTCCACAGAATGAGAATAGTCGAAAAGCTGTCATGCCCATACAACGACGCGACAGAAGACGACGCTGAACACACATTCTTTGAATTTACGAGATGGCAACGGGAACGTACCGCCGTAGAAGACCGGGTTGGTCCCGTTTCCATAACAGTCGGGTCTACGTAACCGGAACGGCCCCGGATTTTTTCCGGCCAAGGACTGTCCTCTCGACAAAATTCTGCCGCTACAACAACAACAACCGGGTTGGTCCAATAAACACGAACAACTTAATCAGCGTCATGCTGGAGAGCGAAGCAAACTGGGGGATCATCCCGAAATTCGCTGCAAATTTGCTACGCAACAAAAAGCGGCACCTAGACGCAGGTGCGCAGATGTAAACCTCTCAATGAGAAAAATGGAACGCCACCCTGAAGTAATGCAAAAGCGGTTCCAGGTGGGCGACGGTTCCTTAGAGAGGGGGTTTTTAGTGACCTGCAAGCGGCACATACCGCTGCTGCGACGATAGCACTGATGATGCGAAAGGAATTTTCCACCCATTCATCTCCAAAAAAACAAAATTCGGATTTTTAGTCTTCCCGTGAAACTAAGACGATTTAAAAAAAAAAATTATTTTTGAGGCCTCCTTAATTGGGGGCCTAAACTATACATTTTACACAATTTTCGTTATATGCACAATAACAAATATAAGTGTAAAATTTATAAAATATAGAAAAATTACATACTTTAATTGGGAAAACTTTAGTATAACGTCCCAGGCTTTCGGGGATAAAATGGGTATGTGCGGATAGAGGAGATCCTCTAGATCAAGAATATATATAGATATAGCCGAGGGAAACCTATAGTTTTCGAGATATTTTTGTTTAACGTTCAAAATTTCGACTATTTAAAGTACGCATTTTTTCGATTTCAAATGAATTATACACTTATATTTTCCACTTTTATATCCACTAACTCTTCACTAATTCGTTTGTACACATTTATTTTATATTATATAGTGCAAAAATAGTTTAATTCAATAATTAAATTATTGTTAAATTCTATTAATTCTGACAATAACAAAAGGGTTGCAAAATTTCAAATAACCAGTGTTACCTTATAGACATCTTTTGTAATTGAACTGTTAGAAATTAAAACAGGTAATACCCCAAATACAGGAATCCAAAACCTAGAGAAATAAACTATTACAAAGCATTGATGTCAAGTATTATGTTGTACCCTCTATGACAATCTTACTTTTTCTTGTAGAACTTCTTTTTGTGTTGGCGGCCTTCGGCCGCGTTTCAAAAAAAATAACCCTGGTCAGTCCAACACCGGGATGTATCAAAATATTTTTCGCTCATAGCTACTTTTTGCGTTGGCGGCCTTTGGCTGCGCTTTAAAAAAATAACCCTGGTCGGTCCAACACCGGGGTCTATCAAAATATTTTTCGCGCAGAACTTCTTTTTGCGTTGTTTCCTGTATCTAGGGTACAATCTCTGTTTATTTTATTTTTCTTCATTTACAAAATATATTAGTATGGCAACACTGGTGTTTTGACATTCACAACCATTTTGTTATTGTCAAAATTAATCAAATTGAAGAATGATTTAAATATTAAAATAAAGCTATTTTTGCAGCATTTAATATAAAAAAAATTTCTAAAAACGAATTAGTCAAGTGTTAGTGGATATAAAAGTGAAAAATATAAGTGTATAATTCATTTTAAATCGCAAAAATACGTATTTTGAATAGTTGAAATTTTCAACTTTAAACGTAAATATCTCGAAAACTATAACTTTCCCGCGGCTATATCTATATATATTCTTGATCTTTATCCCCGAAAGCCTGGGACGTTATTCTAAAGCCGACCCCTTTAATTTATGAATTTTTCGACTTTAATCGCGAATTTTTCGAAAACACTATTGATCTCCTACGACTATATCTAAATCCGGGAAAACTTTAGTTTAGCATCCCACGATTTCAGGGTTAAGAGGGGTATGGTTGGATAGAGGAGATTCTCCAGATCCTATAGTTTTCGAGTTATTTATATGGTTATCTTTTTTATGGTTATCTTTTCCTTTATATTATGCACTTATTACACACTAACACTTCACTACAATGTTTCTACATATTTATTTTATATTAAATATTTAAGTATTTGCTTTAAATAAGCATTTAATTTTTACACAATTTTCGTAATATGAACAATAACAAATGGGTTCCATGCTGTCAGATAATACGTGTTGTCATATCCAAAGGATGAAAGCAATCAAAATAAATAAAAAACCCAATCACCCTCTACAAAATATTATGAACTTAATTTTCCATTTTAATAAAAGAAAAAGGTTTTATGGCTTAAACGTATGTTTTATTGCATCTGATAATTTCACAAATGGATCATAATGCTGATTTACTATATTTTTACGCCATATGTATTCATATATCAAATTTTCAAAATCTTCACTGTTATTATAATTATCCTTAATAAAAATTGAAGTTTATAGAGAGTGATATATTCTCTTTAACATTGCTTTTTTTTTGTTAAGATTTTTTATCTGCACTGGCGGCCTTCGGCCGCGCTTCAAAAATATAACCCAGGTGGGTACAACACCGGGGTGTTCATAATTTAATCGCGTCAAACTTCTTTCCGCACTGGCGGCCTTCGGCCGCGCTTTAAAAAAATAACCCTGGCCAATCCAATACCATAATTTATCGATAGAAGGGAATGAACAAAATTATAGTTCATGTATTTGGGGTATAATCCTCTTTTATTGTTCATTTTAATTCGCTTTCATAATATATATTTATATATATATATATATAATAGACTAGGCGCCCTCCGCTGCGCTCCGGGACGATCGATTCGCTCGCTCGCCTACGTCCGCCCCCCGCCGAGCGCGAGCTAGCTCGCTCTTATGTTAGTTGATTCTCGACAGCAGCAGAAAACTTTTATATATAATAGAGAGATATGGCAACACTTATTATCTGACAACATGGATCCCATTTGTTATTGTTCATATTACGAAAATTGTGTAAAAATTAAATGCTCACTTAAAGCAAATACTTAAATATTTAATTAAAATAAATATGTAGAAACATTGAAGTGAAAAGTTAGTGTATAATAAGTGCATAATATAAAAGAAAAGATAACCATACATCGAGAAATTGTAAAATGAAATTTGTGAAATTTTCAACTTAAAATGCAAATATCCCGAAAACTATAAGTTTTCGGCGGCAATAATTTGATATATTCGTGATCTGGATAATCTCCTCTATCCAACCATACCTTTCTTAACCCTGAAATCGTGGGATGCTAAACTAAAGCCCACCCCAATATAATCTTAATCTAAAGAACATCCTCTATCCGTCATACCCATTTTATGCCCGAATTCGGGGGATGCTATACTAACGCCCAGCCATTTTATATACCATAAACACACCATTTCAATTTTATCACCACAAACCTGATGAAAATTAATAAATTAATTAGCCTTCCAAATTTAAAGCGCTTGATAAGTTATCAAAAGTCTTCATCCAATATTATGTATATTCATATTTAGTACCACGTACGAATACCGAATACTTTAATTTTATTGTAAATAAGAACGTAATTGAAAACATTCAAGATTAAAATAACTATTTGATGTGTTTGAGTTAAAACTGATTGGCAATAAGGTCACACATCAAATATTTCACTCTATTAAATTTGTCATAAAATCTTTCACTTCCTATTTCACGGATATACTAATCATTTGATTTACTCTCAAGATGGGTGACAAAAATGTCAGCAAAAACATAAAATGAATAGTACATTCGTATGCACGCAAAATCCACAGTTATATTGGCACTTAAACTAGCACAAATTAAGGAGATGAGATTTCACAATTACTTTTTATGCATAGTTATTGCACACCTTTTAACCCATATTTTGCTATGTAGTGTTTAAAAGCACAATGAGGACATCGATTTTATCATATTCGGTGTATCGATGCATGTCGGATTCATTCATCTCGCTGTAAAATCTCTTTCGGGACTGCTACACGTTCAATATCTATTGACGGCGATCCTGGTTCGCGTTAAATGTTGAACGTGTAGGTGGCAAATAATATAATTATATATTGTGTTTTTTGAATGATCTACTTATATTGATGATTGTCGGATCGCGACTGAATGCTACACGATCAATAATAATTAAGTAAGTATATATTCGAAATGAAGTGAGTTTCTGAAACACATACTCGTATGTTAATTAATAGTTTTGCTTCATTAAAGAAAACGGAAGAAAAAACATTCTATTGCATTGATGAAATATATTCAAAGAAGTCATTGGAGCAAAAACAATACGTCCTACCAACTGAAATTTTTATTAACATCAATATAAAAACATAATACAATTTTAATATAGATAGCACGGTATATAATATTATTAATTACTTTGCTCGTCATATTCCCATTTTACATACAAATTTTTGTGGATCTCGCGATCAATATTAATGTTTAACGTCCGATCTACGATCAGCGAATGGGATTTCAATATATAAAACGTGATATGTATCGCAATTCATCATTATTACACGCTACACGTTCAATAAAAATTGGGCCCCTATATCGCGGTCCATATATATTAAAGGTGTGGCATTTCACATAATGGCCTGCGAACCATACCAGAAAACAATGTAAATATTTTAATATCGCGGTTAATGAATCGCGTGATCAACGTTCAATATTAATTGCGCGATTCACGACAATATGTTTGAAAATTCGCCATACAACGAAACAAAGTATTGAAAATAATTCAAAATCATACGATTTTTATTAAAATTGTATTATTTATTTATATATATATAAAAAATTTAGCATTTTCAAAGATCCGGCGAATTCCTAACTATGGTTGCTAGTATTTGATTGATCTAACTTCTGCATTAGATTTATTTCTTCAAAACCAGAGTAACTTTTCTTCAGTTTCATTTTGACAATTTCTAACATTTCATTAAGCAAACGATTTTTTAACATATTATTTATTTATTTGAATAAATACTGTCGTAATAATTATTGAACGTATAGCATTAACTCGCGATACTTCCATAATCAATATTGTTCACGATGAAAATATCACAATAAATATTGAACGCGTGAAGGGTGCCATTTGTTTTAGATCGGTCTGTTTACACTAGAAAGATTTAACTCTCATATTCGGCAATTTCTTGTTAATGTTTCTGTCTGGTCATGCCTTACATTTTCAATAACTGGTTCTCTCGACAGGCAATTAAAGATATCTGAAAATCTGAAACTCTAGCAATGTTGCCAATGGAGACAACACATTGCAAATGTTTAGCAATTGATGCCTAAATATATTACATGCCATACATTGCTAGTAATTAACTGTCATTTTGATGGTTTGAAAGAGTTGTTTCATTTGCACACAAATTTTGAACACACATCCATGCAAAGCTTCGGTGGATGATGCCAGCAAAGATGAAATGCCAATGTTTTATGTATTGTTGTGTAAGCTGCCATTTAGCAAAGTAATATTCAAAACATGCAAAATAGTAATAAAATACATACATATGTATGTATGGTTGATATTTTAATGATAATTGTAAGCATATGTAAATATCATTGCTCATATTTAATTATTAAATTGGTTAATAAATTTTATACAACAATTATTTAAGTCTTATAATATGAAGTCTTACTTTTCCTAAAAATACATTTGTAGAAGAAAGTACGGAAAGCTTTAGTATAGCATCCTCCGATTTCGTGGACAAATCGACATGGGAGGAGAGGGGATGTTCTCCAGATCAAGAATATACAGTGAATCAAATTAACAACTATTGTATTGTACTTTCAACAAAAGTTAAAAAAACCCTTTTATGTACATTCTTAGAACAGCACTACACATCATCAAGTGTAAAAGCGTAAAAATTTAAAGCTTAGTGTAATTAGTTGCTGAAATAAAAGAAAATGGGCCGCGGTTTACAAATTTCGCTCGAAGTAAGAAAATTAATATTAAAATTATATATGCAAAATAAAGCTTTACGTGAAATTGCCAACATAGTAGGGAAACACCATTCAAGTGCTTATAACATTATAATATCGCAACAAATAACATAGATCTAAATATAAAACTCAGGTCGGGAGAACCTAAAACTTTGACGCCCTACGAAGAACGCAATGTCATCGTTGCAGTTAAACGAAATCCGCGTATTTAGCAGTAAAAATTTCGAATAATCTTGAATTTCAAAAAAATGTAAATCCTCAAACTGTGAGGAAATAAGAAAAAGCGGCTAAAATTTTCTAAAGAGTCTCTTGATAAGAAAGATTCGTTTTGGGAGAATGTTGTATTCACCGACGAATCAAAATTCAACATTTTTTAGTCGGAAGGAGTAATAAAGGTGTGGACGCGTGCCAATGCAGAGATGCAAGAAAATAACTTGATACTTACAGCCAAACATGGTGGGGGAAATACCATGGTTTGGGGGTGTATGGCTGCATCTGGCGTGGGTAATTCGAAGTTTATTACAGATAAAATGGACAAATAGATATATCTGAACATTCTAAAGGAAAATTTGGGTCCAAGTGTGCAAAAACTGGGTCTCGACAGCAGCCGATTTCTTTTTGAACAAGATAACGACACGTCGTATCTAGTCTGCGAATGGCTTTTATATAACTGCAAGCAACTCCAAATATAACCACAATCACCCTACATTAATCCTATAGGGCACATATGGGATTTGTTAGAAAAAATAATTCGACAACACAATATTTCTTCCAAGGACACGTTAAAAACCACTATAACACTAGACTGAATGAGCCAAAAATTACAAAGTCTGACACTGAGGTGCTAGTAAAAAGCATGCATCAGCGTTTGCAAGCAATAATTAAAGATAAAGGGGGACCAACAAAGTATTAAAATTATCATATATTTTCTGTATCAATCATTTTTTAATTCACTTTTGTTTTTGTACCAAAACTTTTTTGACGTGAAATTAATGGATTTGATGTTTTTGTTATTATAGTCCATCTAAAAGTAGATTTCTACTTTTTCCATTATCCACATAAATTTTTGTCATCCTCGCAAAACTGTTCAAGAGCTCAAACATGTGCTATATCCGCTCCAATATACCTATAAGACGCCATTTCGAGAATGAATATTTCATGGTAGCAAACGCCCACACAAGAACATTGCCAACCTCAATGGAAATGTATTTCACAGATGGTTTGCTTTGTACATTACTAGAGAAGCGGCATAAAGATTTCAAGAATGATAGAATATAAGCAGAGATGGGCACAACCTTAGCAAGTGCTAAAAGAGCGTAAGTCCCAGTTCACACACGGACTTTTTTTTATCGCCCAAACCGGTTTTCTGTACGCGAGGGAACGACGAGAAAAGACAAACGTACTGTGCCGCTCGTGATCGGATGGCACGCTTTTTGTTCTTGTTTGTAATAGTTTGCTGCTACGCAATTCTGCTTTCCTTTTTTGTAATAACGCTTGCTTCCAAATGAACGATATTTTGGAAATTTTAATTGCGTTATCTAATTTTTGTACGTAATATACAAGTATGTATGCATAGATTAACATACTTGTATGCATAGATTAACATACTTGTATATATTTTAAAAAATTGTGAATAAGGATAAAATTAAGATACTCAAAATAATTTAAGTTAAATTTTAAATAACACTTAAGAGTATTGAATGTAATAATATATACATAAATGACTTCTAATACAAAAGGAGTTACTTTTTCCTTTCCATAATTACATAAAATATATGAATATTCTATATTGAATAGAAAAAAAATATTGTATAAAAAAAATTATGGACTTTTAACACTTCCCAAAAAACTAGAAAATTCCTGTCATAAATTTGGCTTGGTAAATATTAGTAACGGGTATTCAATCAATCATGGGAATTTCCGACTTAAGTATTTCTTTGAAACTATTAAGGGGGTATTATGCATATTGTTCTACCAGAGAACTTAGAAGAACGAGAAGGTGCAGGTTCGACAGCGAACATTTGTAAACTTTCAGTCGAAGAATTCACCTCACAAGCTGGAGAAACAAATAACATCTCTCGCTTTTATAACAGCGAGGTGACTGTACACATACAGCTCTCTTAACATGCCCAACTGGCGAATATTGAAGAGAATATAATATGCATGCCAAGCAGGCAGTATTGATATGCCATTTGAAATATATATATATATATGTATATGTAAATTTGTCTACAAACATATGTATGTAGATGTGTTCACTCATTACTTCATGTAAAATCTCCGTTAGCACGGTCAACCAATGACCGAAGCTCACGTTTTATGCTTTCATGTCAAAGAATCAATGACAATGACGCGACGACCAAGCGTGTGTTGTTGGTAGAAAATCCAAGATATTGTCATTGTAAATATGTATGTTTATATATGAACAAGCATACATATTGACGCAAATTTTTGCGAGCCACGGATAAGTATTTTAAAATTGTAAACAAACATATTTTAGAATTGTTAAATATTTTAAATCAACAAAAGCTTTGTTGCCACTTTTGTCACTCTTTACTGGATTTTGTGGGTTTGCAGGGTTGTCACTTTTCCCTTCTAGAGGGAACATCTGAAAGTTGTTCAATTTATGATTTCTGGCTTTTGCCATCGTCGCGAAAAGGCAAACACATGCTCGGGGAGATCTGTAAAGCGTTTGTTTTTATGAATAAAACGACTTAGCTTATTGCATGTGCGCCAGTGTTCATGAATGAAAATGTTGTTTATGTGTCATATACTACTAATTTAGGATTTGGCTGCCATATTGATTTCTGGTGCTGCTCATGTTATTTGAGACAATTGTTGCTTTTGTACAACAATGTTTGTATTTTTTTTCTATTGGCTAACATACTTGCATTTGTACGCATATATGTTCATATGTAGATTTGTGTATGCATTACTTTTTTGCAATGTCGTACGCATATTTGTACATACATACTTACATATAGAGCAGTATGTATTTATTGATATGTGATAATTACAAAAATTATATTCTTCCATGTGTACATACCAGAGAATGTAAATGATCTCCATATTGATGTACATAAGTATGTATGTACATGCATAAATTATTAATTTTGTAACAATTGAAATTATAAAATGATTAAAAAAGGAAAATATATACTTTTTTGCATAATTTTCCGCATTTGATCATGCCGCGTTTGTGCAAAAAAAATCATATTTGATCAATTTTTCATCATAAAATTAGTTTATATAACAAAAAATAATCGCGCATACGTGAAGAAGCATTTGTATTTTTTGTTCAAAGTATTTCATTTGTCCCTTTATGTCGGTAGATACGTATTTCTGCCAGAGAACGTTGCTATAAATTCTCATTTCTGTTAAATATCCACTCGTGCTTGGGTGGCACGGTTTGTGTTCTTGTTCGTAACAGCTCGCTGCTACCCTTCTAGCATTCCTTTTCACTTTCAAATTCTTTGAATGGTTGCAAGAGCGCTCGGATTCAAATAAATATATACCATTCGTTCAGAAATTTGAATTCTGTTATCTATGTGGTGAATGTTATATGCAAATATGTATGCATAGAATAATAGAAATACTTTAAAAAATTGTAAATAAGGAGAAAATTAGGATTTTCTGTTATAAAATTGGCCTTGAAAATAATATTCAATACATTCTGGTGGATTAGAGAATTCCCGACTTAAGTATTTCTTTGAAACTATTAAGCGGGTAGGTATTATGAATCTTGTTCTACCACATTCATGGTAATTCATTGCAAGCAAAACCAGAGACCAACATTCCAACATACAAATGAAATATGCAACACACTTTAAGCGTCGCGTAGCCGAACGGCACAAACATTTGCGAAAATTTTCTGAAAAGGAATGACAGAAAAACTCGACTCGAGTTACTGGACTCTTTTCGCTCGTGTGAACAAACAGAGCGACACCAATAGAGAATTTGCCGATAATGAGCGACGAAATAATCACCAGGTGAATGCCATGTAAGTGATCGTATACGTATACACACAGATTGTAACTAACACACATAAAGGATTACCGCTTTCAGTATTTCTCTTCTTTTCATTAAACCAAGTGTTCGATCGATGATCAATGCAAAAGAAGTATGGACACCCCGGTGTTGGACAGACAAGGGTTATTCTTTTGAAACGAGACCGAAGGCCGCTAGTGCAAAAAAGAGTTTAACGCAAAAGAACTATGGACAACCCAGTGCAGAAAGGAGTTCTACGCGAAATAATGTATAACTTCTCTATTTATTTAAGAATATATGATATATAATTCATTTGAATGAAACAAAATTCATTTTGAACCATTGCCCCTTAATATGGTAAACAGAAAACGTTTTCATAATTTTTTCACACCACAATTTTTCATGATTGTAAACACACACATTTCTTGAAACTGTGAGTGTGCATTACTTTACAATTGTTGAAATTTAAATACAAATATAATATCTCGAAAACTATAAAACTTACGCGCGTATATGTCGTATCCGACGCCAAAAGAATCGTAATCGTGCCAACGGGAAAATATTTTGGTAATTTTTAAATAAATACTTTTATTTATTGACAATATAATTGCCAATTAAGTGAGTGATTGCAATTGCGATGTATCCAGCCGTAGTTTCTTGTATTATACACAAACATATACATATATTAATAATAATTCTGATTTATTTAAATTAAATTATGGTGAAAAAATTATAATTATTATGATAATGAAATTCATTTTATCTATAAAAAAATTAACAATTTTTCGACAACTTTTATATTCGAAGAAAAATTAAAAAAAGCTCGTACACATTTACTTAATTGGCAACTATGTCGTTTGGTTGGTTTATTTGCATAACAGTTATAGCAACTAGCCACTCTACACTTAATTTTTCAAAATCAATATATTTCATACCTATAAATTTAAATATATACAACCTTCGCAATCACAATCCCTTTTATAGATTTGCTTAATTAGAAATAATGTTGTCAATAGATAAAAAAAATTAAGTTTAAAATTACCAAAATATTTTCACGTAATATTATTCTATTTATTTTAGTAAGATTTTTTCACTATAAATAATTAAATGTTTTCACGAATTAACGAAAAAGTTTATATTTTTATTTACAACTTACAAGCTGTTCTCAGCTTTTTCTTCTCAACTCAAAAGAATTACGTCACAAGATGGCGGCATAGTGCCATTTGCTTTCCTAACAATTGTCACAGTCTAAACCGAAAAAAGTAAGGGTAAATTATTGTCATAATATTAAATACTATCATTCTTGTAAGGATTTGCGCTTTAATTCCAGCCTCGATTTATTAGGGCCGTTTTCTCAATACCCTTTTAGTGATATCCTTAATGGTAGCATAACTTGATGATAGCTTTAACTCACAGAACCACCTAATAGAACCGTTTTCACCAAGTTGTGTCTAGTTTACTTAAAGATAGTTTCATTATTGTGAATGCGTGGGGAAAACAGTTTACAAAATTTACATTGTGAACACGTAAAACTGTAGAAACGTCATTAATCTACATGTTCAGACAAGGACTCCTTTTGCTTCCCAAACCGGTTTTCGTAGGCGAGTCCGTGCCGCTCGTGTTCGGGTGACACGGTTTGCGTTTTTTTTCCGCAACAGCTCGCTGCTACGCAATTAATTTTCATTTTGAATTTCCTTGCATGGTTGCAACAGTGATCGGTTTCAAAAGAATATTTGCATTATATTTGGAAACTTAGATGTAATTACCCTTTTTTGTATGTAATATGAATATATGAATGCAATTATGAATAATAATGAGCGACAAAAAAGTCCCCGTCTAAACGCCCTGCATGCATTTTCTTATAGATTTTACAGCTGACAGCTAGCCAAGACTTCTTCTTTCGGTAAAGTTTACCAGAATTTAACTAACAGATGGTTGCCAACCAGATATTGAGAAAACCATTTTTCAATATGTTGCCGAAAAAGTTCTGGTTAAGCGCTTAACCATATATTAGAAAACGGCTCGTGTATAAACCCTTATTCGTGTATGCGTTTGGGCTTGTTACAATTACTTACTTTTTTGGATAACAAAAAGTGCCAAATTCAAGTAAAATTTTGTACAAAAAATAATTTATTGTCTAAATACAATCAAATACATAAAAATACTTTTATACTTGTAATAACTGTATACGATAAATTTGAAAATACAATTCAACCATCCGCTTGATTCTGATTTATTAAAGAACACTTTGGATTGTTACGCCGCTTCTAGACAGGCAGTGTACATTGCTAACCATCTGTCAACCATTGAGTTTGGTAATGTTCTTGTGTGGTAATGTTGTATGTGTATATACATAAATGAATTCTAATACAAATGGAGTTACTTTTACCAGAGAATGTAGATTATAGAGAAGGTTCAATTGCGGACCAGCGTGCGAATTATCAAAACCTAATATTAATAGTGGACTTCACCACATCTGACTCGGAAGGAGAAATTTTAACAGTGGAGAGTGAACAGAGCTGAGCATTGAATAAAAATTATGCTCAAAGACTTGCGTTGATTTTACAGCCACATGTTACTCTTTTGGCTTATATTTTTATACGTTTATATGCAATCATATTTATTGATATGAATATCATTTTGCGAATTTTTATGAATGAATGCAAAACTGATAAGATCTATTAGATTATGGAATTTCGAAATAATATTTATAGTCAATTTGGGCATTTAATAATATTATATAGTTTTTACATAATATGCATTGCTATATAATTGTATATCTTTTATCATGTTAATACTATATAGTCATATGTACATTTATCTGAACATGCGCATTTGAATGTACGCATTCAGAAATTCAAATCATAATTTTATCACTTATCAATACACTATATGCAGAGAATGTTAATAAATATTCATATATTAACATTCTCTGCTATATGTGCGCACATTGATTTATATGTCAACATATTATATATACCTATATGCATATATATAAAATCGCAAAAACTACAAACATTGTTCTACAAAAACAACAATCGTCACAAGTCAATATGTCAGCCAAATAGCCGAAGCCAAAATATATAGTAAATCACACAACAACAACATTTTCATTCATGAACGCAGGCGTACTTTCGACAAGCAACCTCGCTTCATTCATAAAAACAGATACCCTTACATCCCCCCGAGCATGCTTTTGCCTACAAGCGTCTTTTCACGACAATGGCAAAAGCTAAAAATCATAAATTGAAAAAATTTCTGATATTCCCTCTAGAAGGGAAAAGTGACAACCCCGCAAATATGAGTATTAAAATATTTTAGAATAAAAGTGACAACATAGTATATTTGTCGATTTAAAATTCAAGAAACTTTTTAAAGAAAATATTCAATATTCCTCTGATTTCTGTATACAGTGAACCCCGGTTAAGTATCAATCCTCCAATCCCTCTTATCTGCCTGTGTCTTGCTGCATCTCAGGTTTTTTTTTTAATTTTTTAAGGAAAACGGTTATATTTTTTTATTAAATACATAGGAATTATTTTTTTGGTACCCCTCCTTAAGTACCACAATCGCTTATGTACCACAAAGCACAAAAAATCTGCATCTTTGGTTTTGGCACTTAACCGGGATTGTCAAAGAATGTGCGTATGTAAATATTCGAATTTTTTGTACACAAATCTGCCCGTATATATGCACATGACTTGTTGACTTTGTTTCCATTTACGCATGCCACGTTGTATATGAAAAAGGGTTGATTATATGCGATGTATGTTTGTAAAAGTGTGTATGGTTCTGATTTCCCATGAAACAATGAGTGTACATATTTACATACATACGTTGCATATAGACAAATTAACAATTATAATGGGTACTTTCATATTTGTTTACATGCACACATAATTATACATATACTTACATATATATGTATAAGAATATTTGTGACCGCTTGGTCTTTTCTTATGGGGTTATGTCAAGCAAGAGGAGTACAAAATCAAACCCAGAAATCTGACTGAACTGAAGCAGTCCATTAAATAGATATTTGAGGCAATCCCGACTTGAACCCTCCAGCTAGCATTAATTTTCTAAATAGGTGTCCAATATGCATGGCTGAGCATGGAGGAATAATGAATTGTATAAAATAAAATTAAAATTTTTTATACAATACAAAAAAGATTGATAAAAAGAAACTTATTACGGTTAATTTTTGTAGCACGATTCGTGAGCCGCCCTGTATATGCAGAATATCTTAAAATTATATGCAAAGCCGTTTGCGCATTGTAAATATACGAATCTGTAAGCGTACATTTCTTAACATTGAATTTAGCATTATTTTTCTCATTTAACATTCAAAATGCTCAATTCTGCTATTTTGCGCTCCGCAGGGGTAAAATTTTGGTGAAATCCGCTTATAATTTGTTTGAGGTGAGATCCTCTTAAGTTGGCGAGTAACCCTCCGTCAAGAGGAACATTTTGACAATCGGCACACCATGAACTCTATGATATACGTTCTCTGCTTTTACCTTTCCATAACTACATAAAACATTAAGATGCTTTCACATTTATTTCATTTAACTGCAAAGGATTTGTTCGAATATTATTTTATTTTAAACAAGAATTGTAATTAGTTGATGAATATTCTATATTGAATAGAAAAAAAAATATCGTATACAAAAAATTATGGAGTCTTAACACAATCAATCATGGGAATTTCCGACTTAAGTATTTCTTTGAAACTATTAGGGGGTATTATGCATATTGTTCTACCAGAGAAGTTAGAAGAACGAGAAGGTGCAGGTTCGACAGCGAGCATTTGTAAACTTTCAGTCGAAGAATTCACCTCACAAGCTGGAGAAACAAATAACATTTCTCAATTTTATAACAGCGGGGTGACTGTACACATACAGCTCTCTTAACATGCCCAACTGGCGAATATTGAAGAGAATATAATATGCATGCCAAGCAGGGAGTATTGATATGCCATTTGAAAAAAAAAAAAAATATATATATATGTATATGTATATTTGTCTACAAACAACATATGTATGTAGATGTGTTCGCTCATTACTTCATGTAAAATCTCCGTTAGCACGGTCAACCAATGAC
The DNA here is from genome assembly GCF_042242935.1 of Bactrocera oleae. Lineage (NCBI taxonomy): Eukaryota > Metazoa > Arthropoda > Insecta > Diptera > Tephritidae > Bactrocera > Bactrocera oleae. The sequence continues at coordinate 20,396,907 of NC_091541.1, read as the reverse complement.
CGAAGCTCACGTTTTTTGCTTTCATGTCATACATATTGACGCAAATTTTTGCGAGCCACGGATAAGTATTTTAAAATTGTAAACAAACATATTTTAGAATTATAAAATATTTTAAATCAACAAAAGCTTTGTTGCCACTTTTGTCACTTTTTTCTGGATTTTGTGGGTTTGCAGGGTTGTCACTTTTCCCTTCTAGAGGGAACATCTGAAAGTTGTTCAATTTATGATTTCTGGCTTTTGCCATCGTCGCGAAAAGGCAAACACTGCTCGGGGAGATCTGTAAAGCGTTTGTTTTTATGAATAAAACGACTTAGCTCATTGCATGTGCGCCAGTGTTCATGAATGAAAATGTTGTTTATGTGTCATATACTACTAATTTAGGATTTGGCTGCCATATTGATTTCTGGTGCTGCTCATGTTATTTGAGGCAATTGTTGCTTTTGTACAACAATGTTTGTATTTTTTTTTTATTGGCTAACATACTTGCATTTGTACGCATATATGTTCATATGTAGATTTGTGTATGCATTACTTTTTTGCAATGTCATACGCATATTTGTACATACAAACTTACATATTGAGCAGTACGCGCACATGTATTTATTGATATGTGATAATTACAATAATTATATTCTTCCATGTGTACATACCAGAGAATGTAAATGATCTCCATATTGATGTACATAAGTATGTATATACATGCATAAATTATTAATTTTGTAACAATTGAAATTATAAAATGATTAAAAAAGTAAAATATATACTTTTTTGCATAATTTTCCGCATATTATCATGCCGCGTTTGTGCAAAAAAAATCATATTTAATCAATTTTTCATCATAAAATTCGTTTATATAACAAAAAATAATCGCGCATACGTGAAGAGGCATTTTTATTTTTTGTTCAAAGTATTTCATTTGTCCCTTAATGTCGGTAGATAAGTATTTCTGCCAGAGAACGTTACTATAAATTCTCATTTCTGTTAAATATCCACTCGTGCTCGGGTGGCACGCTTTGTGTTTTTGTTCGTAACAGCTCGCTGCAGAGAACGTATATCATAGAGAAGGTTCACAGTGCGGCCATTAGCAAAATATTTCATGCTTCGCAGGGGAACTGAAAACTATGAGCGTGTTTCACCAAATGGCTACAATTAACATCAGGGGACTGAAAAATAGCAGAATTGAGCATTTTCAATGTTAATTGAGAAAAATAATGCTAATTTCAATGTTAAGAAATTTACGCTTACAGATTCGTATATTTACAATGCGCAAACGACTTTGCATATAATTTGAAGATATTCTGCCTATACAGGGTGGCTAACGAATCGTGCTACAAAATTAAACCGCAATAAATTTCTTTTTAGTCAATGCATTACATATATTTTTTTTTATTGTACAGAAAATTTTATTTTATTTAAACAATTAATTATTCCTCCATGCTCAACCACGCATATGCGACACCTAATTCGGGATTGCATCAATTATCTATTTAATGGACTGCTTCAGTTCAGTCAGATTTCTGGGTTTGATTTTGTACACCTCTTGCTTGACATAACCCGATAAGAAAAGACGAAGCGGTCCCAAATATTCTTATACATATATATGTAAGTATATGTATAATTATGTGTGCATGTAAACAAATATGAAAGTACCCATTATAATTGTTAATTTGTCTATATGCAACGTATGTATGTAAATATGTACACTCATTGTTTCATGCGAAATCTCCGTTGCCACGGACAACCAATGGCCGAAGCTCACGTTTTTTGTTTTCTTGTCAAAGAGTCACTGTGTCGAAGGACTGACGCGACGACAAAGCGTCACAACATTGTGTTGTTGGTAAAAAATCCGAGCTGTGCCGAAAAAATATTAACGAACGGCCGCCGATTGTCACCGCTTCCCTTGCCGCTCTAACAGCTTTGCCCACAAATCATCGTAAATATGTATGTTTATATATGAGCATGCATACATATTGACGCAGATTTTTGTGAGACACGGAAAAATATTTTAAAATTGTAAATTTAAATTGTAAAATATTTTAAATCGACAAAAGCTTTGTTGCCAGTTTTGTCAATTTTTTCTGTGTTTTGTGGGTTTGCGTGGTTGCAACTTTTCCCTTCCAGAGGGAATATCAGAAATTTGTTCAATTAATGATTTTTAGCTTTTGCCATCGTCGCGAAAAGAAGCTTGTGGGCAAACGCATGCTCGGGGAGATGAGAGGGTGTCTGTTTTTATGAATGAAGCGAGGTTGCTTGTTGAAAGTACGCCTGCGTTCATGAATGAAAATGTTGTTGTTGTGTGATTTACTATAAATTTGGGCTTCGCCTATTTGGCTGACATATTGACTTGTGACGATTGTTGTTTTTGTAGAACAAGTTTGTAGTTTTTGCGAGTGACATATTTACGAATATATGAATGTGGGTTTGTGTATCCATTATTTGTGTAGCAATGTCATAAGCACATATGTATGTATGTACATATAGAGCAGTGCGCGCAAATGTTATTACTGATAAATGATAATAACTTGATTTGAATTTGAATTGTACTTACATAAGTACATATGTATGTAAGCTTTAAATCATGAAAGGTGTGATTGGCATATATTTATATTTAAATATATTAAGATTTTTAAGATATTATGTTAGTGTGTTATATACTTATGTATGTATATATATAGTAAACCATAGCAGATACATATACATACATATGTACTTATATGAAAGCATTTCATATTATCAAACATAAGCAATATTTAAAAAGCAACTGCAAATATTCCTTTAAAGTAATATATTTTAACTAAAATGTAATACATTTTTCATGATATCATAGATATTCAGAAAAGGAATTTCATATCTATGAATATGATTGCATATAAACGTATAAAAATATAAGCTAACATGCGGCTGTAATATCAATGCAAACTTCTGAGCATAATTTTCATACAATGCTCAGCTCTGTTCACGCGTCACTGTTAAAATTTCCCCTTCCGAGCCGACTGTGGTGAAACACGCTCATCGCATTTTGTTAGGTTTTAACAATTCACACGCTGGTCCGTAGTTGGACCTTTTCTATATTTTACGTTCTCTGCTCGCTGCTACCCTTCTAGCATTACTTTTCACTTTCAAATTCTTTGAATGGTTGCAAGAGCGCTCGGATTCAAATAAATATATACCATTCGTTCAGAAATTTGAATTCTGTTATCTATGTGTTGTATGTAATATGCAAATATGTATGCATAGAAAAATTGTAAATAAGGAGAAAATTAATATACTCAAAAATATTCAATTTAAGTTTTTAATAACATATAGCGGTATTAAAAGTAATAATATATGAGTATACATAAAATAATTATAATTTTTTATTTTTATTTTACTTTTTTATATTGCTTTCATATCTATTTCTTTTAACCGCAAAGGATTTAGTTCGAATATCATTTTATTTTGAACAAGAATTGTAATTAATTCAAGGGTGTTTTATAATGTTGTACATAGAAAAAAGTATGGAGTAAAAAAATTATGGATTTTAAATACTTAAAGATTAGGAAATTTCTGTTAAAAATTTGGCCTTGAAAATTATATTCAATACATTCTGGTGGATTAGGGAATTCCCGACTTAAGTATTTCTTTGAAACTATTAAACGGGTAGGTATTATGAATCTTGTTCCACCACATTCATGGTAATTCATTGCAAGCAAAACGTGAGACCAACATCCCAACATACAAATGAAATATGCCACACACTTTAAGCGTCGCGTAGCCGAACGGCACAAACATTTGCGAAAATTTTCTGAAAAGAAATGTCAGAAAAACTCGACTCGAGTTACTGGACTCTTTTCGCTCGTGTGAACAAACAGAGTGACACCAAAAGAGAATTTGCCGATAATGAGCGACAAAATAATCACCAGGTGAATGCCATGTAAGGGATCGTATACGTATACACATAGATTGTAACTAACACACATAAACGAAGAATAAAAAAAATTTCTGTGTATTAGATTACCGCTTTTAGTATTTCTCTTCTTTTCATTAAACCAAGTGTTCGATCGATGATCAATGCAAAAGAAGTATGGACACCCCGGTGTTGGACAGACAAGGGTTATTCTTTTGAAACGAGACCGAAGGCCGCTAGTGCAAAAAAGAGTTTAACGCAAAAGAACTATGGACAACCCAGTGCAGAAAGGAGTTCTACGCGAAATAATGTATAACTTCTCTATTTATTTAAGAATATATGATATATAATTCATTTGAATGAAACAAAATTCATTTTGAACCATTGCCCCTTAATATGGTAAACAGAAAACTTTTTCATAATTTTTTCACCACAATATTTTTCATGATGGTAAACGCACACATTTCTTGAAACTGTGAGTGTGCATTACTTTACAATTGTTGAAATTTAAATACAAATATAATATCTCGAAAACTATAAGACTTACGTGCGTATATATCTGCGAATTTTAAAATCCGACGCCAAAAGAATCGTAATCGTGCCAATAATGTTACGGGTAAATATTTTGGTAATTTCTAAGTAAATACTTTTATATATTGACAATATAATTGCCAATTAACGAGTGACTGCAATTGCGATGTATCAAACCGTAGTTTCTTGTATTATACACAAACATATACATATAATCATAATAATTCTGATTTATTTAAACTAAATTATAGTGAATAGATTCGAAAATTATAATTATTATGATTATGAAATTCATTTTATCTATAAAAAATTAAAAATTTTTCGACAACTTTTATATTCGAAGAAAAATTAAATACACCCGTTTTTAATGGTTTATTTGCATAACAGATATAGCAACCTTTATATAACCTTCGCAATCACAATCACTGTTACACCAAAACTGTTTTTGGGTGGGCTTTAGTTTAGCATCCCACGATTTCAGGGTTAAGAGGGGTATGGTTGGATAGAGGAGATTCTGCAGATCACGAATATATATAATTATTGCCGCCGGAAACTTATAGTTTTCGAGATATTTGCATTTTAAGTTGAAAATTTCACAAATTTTATTTTAAAATTTCTCGATTTATGGTTAACTTTTCTTTCATATTATGCACTTTTTATACACTAACACTTCACTACAATGTTTCTACATATTTATTTTATGTTAATTATTTAAATATTTGCTTTAATTAAGCATTTTATTTTTACACAATTTTGGTTATATGCACAATAACAAATGGGTTCCATGTTGACAGTTAACAAGTGTTGCCATATCTATTATATATATATATAGATATATTTATATTTTGAAAGCGAATAAAAATGAATAATAAAAGAGGATTATACCCCAAATACATGAACAATTTATAATTTTGTTAATTCTCTTCTATTGATAAATTATGGTGTTGGACCGACCAGGGTTATTTTTTTGAAGCGCGGCCGAAGGCCGCCAATGCGGAAAGAAGTTTCACGCGATTGAATTTTGAACACCCCGGTGTTGGACCGACCAGGGTAATTTTTTTGAAGCGCGGCCGAAGGCCGCCAATGCGGAAAGAAGTTTCACACGATTGAATTTTGAACACCCCGGTGTTGGACCGACCAGGGTTATTTTTTTGAAGCGCGGCCGAAGGCCGCCAGTGCAAACAGGAAATCTAAATACAAAAAATTAATGTTAAAGAGGGTATATCACTCTCTTTAATCTTCAATTTCTATAACGGAATTTTCTACAACTAAACAAGGTACCGTTTCTTTTTTTGTCCGTTTTGCCATTATTTTCATATTCAAATTTAATTGGTGAATATTGTGCATATAAATCATTCCGCAAGTGTTTATATTTTTTACATAATTTTTTAAATTGTGATAATTTTTGAGAAAATGAGTGGAAATACATCAGGTATGTTATTAGAAATTTAAAATTATAACAAATATTACTTTAGACTTTTAAATAGATTGTAATGAACCGTCAACCAGCCGTGGTGCGGTAAAAAAAACAAACGTTCTCAAAGTGTCCGAAATTAATGTGGAATTTCCCTAAAATAATTCAAAATTTCGACACAACGGAGAAATGTATATCGTTTGCAGAGGAGGAGGGTTTAATTTTAAAAAGCAAACTATGTCGTACGCATAGGATACCTATGTTGGTATCCTTATCAGATAGGAGCACGGTTGGCATATTCCGATGCCGGAAAGGTGCCTGCCGTAAACGGACTGCGGTGTCGAGGTCGAGTGGGACATGGTTTGAAAACGCAAAAATACCACTGCCTCAGATTTTTTATATAATGTTTGCATTTGCATCGCACTGGTCCCATTCGCAAGTTCGAAAGAACAGTTTTATTAAGGAGCCAATTTTATCCAGCGCTACCATATGTGATTGGTACAATTACTGCCGCGAAGCTGTAGTTTTATACCAGGTTGATCACCAGGTAGCGGTAGGTAAAATTGGCGGCCCTGGTAAAATTGTTCAAATAGACGAGAGCAAATTCGGAAAACGAAAATATAACAAAGGTAATAATAAATACATTATTATTTATTATTAATTATTTAATTTTTTCTTTTTTAGGACGGAGAGTGGAAGGCCACTGGGTTTTAGGGATGGTAGAGGATGGGAGTGACGACCTTCGGCTGGAAGTGTGTCCCGATAATGTGAGGTCTGCTGAAGTGCTCATACCCTTAATTCAGAGACACGTTTTACAAGGTGGCATCATATGTACTGATTGTTGGAAGGCGTACGACTGCCTGTCCAGTCACGGGTATGAGCACCGACGCGTTAACCATAGCGATCCAGAAAATCCGTTTGTTGCCGAAGATGGAACACACACGCAGAGGATAGAATCCCAGTGGCGCGTTATCAAACGGTTTTTTTTAAAAGACAATTATAATAACAGTGAAGATTTCTCGAATTTGATTTATGAATACGTATGGCGTAAAAATGTTGCAAATCAGCATCACGATCCATTCGTAAAACTATTAGATGCAATAAAACATACCTTTAAGCCATAAAACCTGTTTCCTTTATTAAAATGGAAAATTTAGTTCATATTATTTTGTAGAGGGTAATTGGGTTTTTTATTTATTTTGATTGCTGTCATTCGTTTGGATATGGCAACACTTATTATCTGCCAACATGGAACCCATTTGTTATTGTGCATATAACCAAAATTGTGTAAAAATAAAATGCTTAATTAAAGCAAATATTTAAATAATTAACATAAAAAAAATATGTAGAAACATTGTAGTGAAGTGTTAGTGTATAAAAAGTGCATAATATGTTAAAAGTTAACCATAAATCGAGAAATTTTAAAATTAAATTTGTGAAAGTTTCAACTTAAAATGCAAATATCTCGAAAACTAGTTTCCGGCGGCAATAATTATATATATTCGTGATCTGGAGAATCTCCTCTATCCAACCATACCCCTCTTAACCCTGAAATCGTGGGATGCTAAACTAAAGTTTTCCCCTGTTTTTGTTATTATAGTCCATCTAAAAGTAGATTTCTACTTTTTCCATCATCCACATAAATTTTCGTCATCCTCGCAAAACTGTTCAAGAGCTCAAACATGTGCTATATCCGCTCCAATATACCTATAAGACGCCATTTCGAGAATGAATATTTCATGGTAGCAAATGCCCACACAAGAACATTGTCAACCTCAATGGAAATGTATTTGACAGATGGTTAGCTTTGTACATTACTTGTAGAGAAGCGGCATAAAGATTTCAAGAATGATAGAATATAAGCAGAGATGGGCACAACCTTAGCAAGTGCTAAAAGAGCGTAAGTCCCAGTTCACACACGGACTTTTTTATCGCCCAAACCGGTTTTCTGTACGCGAGGGAACGACGAGAAAAGACAAACGTACTGTGCCGCTCGTGATCGGATGGCACGTTTTTTGTTCTTGTTTGTAATAGTTTGCTGCTACGCAATTCTGATTTCCTTTTTTGCATTGACGCTTGCTTCCAAATGAACGATATGTTGGAAATTTTAATTGCGTTATCTAATTTTTGTATGTAATATACAAGAATATGCATAGAATAACATATTTGTATATATTTTAAAAAATTGTGAATAAGGATAAAATTAAGATACTCAAAATAATTTAAGTTAAATTTTAAATAACATTTAAGAGTATTGAATGTAATAATATATACATAAATGAATTCTAATACAAAAGGAGTTACTTTTTCCTTTCCATAATTACATAAAATATATGAATATTCTTTATTGAATAGAAAAAAAATATTGTATAAAAAAAATTATGGAATTTTAACACTTCCCGAAAAACTAGAAAATTCCTGTCATAAATTTGGCTTGCTAAATATTAGTAACGGGTATTCAATCAATCATGGGAATTTCCGACTTAAGTATTTCTTTGAAACTATTAAGAGAGTATTATGCATATTGTTCTACAAGAGAACTTAAAAGAACGAGAAGGTGCAGGTTCGACAGCGAACATTTGTAAACTTTCAGTCGAAGAATTCACCTCACAAGCTGGAGAAACAAATATCTCTCGCTTTTATAACAGCGGGGTGACTGTACACATACAGCCCTCTTAACATGCCTAACTGGCGAATATTGAAGAGAATATAATATGCATGCCTAGCAGGGAGTATTGATATGCCATTTGAAAAAAATATATATATTTATATGTATATGTAAATTTGTCTACGATCAACCAATGAACGAAACTCACGTTTTTTGGTTTCATGTCAAAGAGTCAATGACAATGACGCGACGACCAAGCGAGTGTTGTTGGTAGAAAATCCGAGATATTGTCATTGTAATTATGTATGTTTATATATGAACATGCATACATATTGACGCAAATTTTTGCGAGCCACGGATAAGTATTTTAAAATTGTAAACAAACATATTTTAGAATTGAAAAATATTTTAAATCAACAAAAGCTTTGTTGCCACTTTTGTCACTTTTTTCTGGATTTTGTGGGTTTGCAGGGTTGTCACTTTTCCCTTCTAGAGGGAACATCTGAAAGTTGTTCAATTTATGATTTCTGGCTTTTGTCATCGTCGCGAAAAGGCAAACACATGCTCGGGGAGATCTGTAAAGCGTTTGTTTTTATGAATAAACGACTTAGCTTATTGCAGTGCGCCAGTGTTCATGAATAAAAATTTTGTTTATGTGTCATATACTACTAATTTAGGATTTGGCTGCCATATTGATTTCTGGTGCTGCTCATGTTATTTGAAACATTTACTTTTTTGCAATGTCATACGCATATTTGTACATACATACTTACATATAGAGCAGTACGCGCACATGTATTTATTGATATGTGATAATTACAAAAATTATATTCTTCCATGTGTACATACCAGAGAATGTAAATGATCTCCATATTGATGTACATAAGTATGTATGTACATGCATAAATTATTAATTTTGTAACAATTGAAATTATAAAATGATTAAAAAAGTAAAATATATATTTTTTTGCATAATTTTTAGCATTTTATCATTCCGCATTTGTGCAAAAAAAATCATACTTAATCAATTTCTCATCATAAAATTCGTTTATATAACAAAAAAAAATCGCGCATACGTGAAGAGGCATTTGTATTTTTTGTTCAGAGTATTTCATTTGTCCCTTTATGTCGGTAGATACGTATTTCTGCCAGAGAACGTTGCTATAAATTCTCATTTCTACCAGAATACCAGAAGTTCGGATAAAGAGGCGCAGTTTGCGCCTTACGAAGTAAGGCGTAAACGGAGCGCCCTTACGTAGGACACACACACAAACAAATATGTGTTTGCCCATCTAGGTGACACGTAAATTCCAATATGTTTTTTGCTCAATTGCCACGCACCTATTGGTGGTAGGCGGGGGATTGATGATGCAAATGGAAGCCCTGAGTGAGTGGCGTGGAAATTGACCTAAAAATACTTTGCAATTTTACGTCTCACCATTTGGCGACCATTAGAGCCTAAACAGGATGAACTAGATGACGCAAACAATTAGTTTCATGTAGCCGCACAGATGCACGTTAGTTAGAGGCATCATTCACCTATATATGTTGAACAGGTGAGTAGCAATTAACAAAAACCAAAAAAAATTCGATATGGTATCCATCAGGTTGGGCACACTCGGGCCTTCCATTATCACCACCCGGCTTCCACCTCCAGGAGCGCGGCAATGCTCTAGAATACAAAATGGCAGTTTTGCCCTGCACACAGGTATTTTTCCACACTACTGCGACGTCTAGCGGCCGGAGTACGTAAGCTAATTGGGTCAAAAAATTAAATTGTCTAGAGAAAACTCGGGGCTTCCAGCTGCTTCAACAATCACCCGTCTAGCACCACTAGGAGCGTGGAAATTGACCTAAAAATACTCTGCAATACTACGTGTGACCCTTTGACTGCCATTACCGCCTTACCACGGTGAACTATACGACGAAACCTATTGAACTCATGTAGCTGCACAGATGCGCGTTAATAAGAGACATCAATCACCTATATATGTTAAACAGTTGAGTAGCAATCAACAAAAAACAAACAATTTCAATATGGTATCCATCTTGTTTTTTTCATTCCCGCTAAGGGGTGGGGGGATGAAACAAAATGGATCATCTAGAGCACAATCGGCGCTTCCATTATCACCACCAGCCACCCGGCTACCACCTCCAGGAGCGCGGCAATCCTCTAGAATACAAAATGGTAGTTTTGCCCTGCACATAGGTATTTTGCCACACTACTGCGACGCCTAGCGGCCGGAGCATGTAAGCTAGATGGGCCAAACAAATTGCATCGTCTAGAGGACACTCAGGGTTTCCACTTGCATCATCAATCACCCGCTTAGCACCACTAGTGGCGTGGTAATTGACCTAAAAATTCTTTGCATTTTTACGTGTCACTATTTGGCGGCGATTAGGGCCTAAACAGGGTGAACTAGATGAGGCAATCTATTAGATTCATGTAGCCGCACAGATGCACGTTTATTAGAGATATCAATCACCTATATATGTTCAACAGCTGAGCAGCAATTAACAAAAAACAAACAATTTCATTATGGTATCCATCATGTTTTTTTTCATTGCCGCTAAGGGTTGGGGGGATGAAACAAAGTGGATAACCTAGAGCACAATCGGCGCTTCCATTATCACCACCAGCCACCCGCCTACAAAATCCAGGAGCGTGGCAATCCTCTAGAATACAAAATGGGAGTTTTGCCTTGCACACAGGTATTTTTCCACACTACTGCGACGTCTAGCGGCCGGAGTTTGTAAGCTAGATGGGCCAAACAAATTGCATCGTCTAGAGGACACTCAGGGATTCCACTTGCATCATCAATCACCCGCTTAGCACCACTAGTGGCGTGGTAATTGAACTAAAAATTCTTTGCATTTTTACGTGTCACCATTTGGCGGCGATTAGGGCCTAAACAGGGTGAACTAGATGAGGCAATCTATTAAATTCATGTGGCCGCACAGATGCACGTTAGTTAGAGACATCATTCACCTATATATGTTGAACAGGTGAGTAGCAATTAAAAAAAAAAAAAAAATTCGATATGGTATCCATCAGCGTGGCAAGTCTCTAGAATACAAAATCCCAGTTTTGCCCTGCACACAGGTATTTTTCCACATTACTGCGACGTCTAGCCACCGGAGTATGTAAGCTAGATGGGTCAAACAAGTTGCGTCGTCTAGAAGACACTCGGGGCTTCCAGGTGCTTCATTAATCACCCGCTTAGCACCACTAGGAGCGTGGAAATTGACCTAAAAATACTCTGAAATTTTACGTGTGACCCTTTGACGGCCATTACCGCCTTAACACGGTGAACTATACGACGAAACCTATTGAACTCATGTAGCTGCACAGATACGCGTTAATTAGAGACATCAATCACCTATATATGTTGAACAGTTGAGTAGCAATTAACAAAAAACACACACATTCGATATGGTATACATCAGGTTTTTTTTTTCATTCCCGCTAAGGGAGTGGGGGGATGAAACAAAGTAGATCACCTAGAGCACAATCGGGGCTTCCATTATAACCACCGGCCACCCGGCTACCACCTCCAGAGGATTTGCATCGTCTAAAGGACACTCAGTGTTTCCACTTGCATCATCAATCACCCGCCTAGCACCACTAGTGGCGTGGTAATTGACCTAAAAATACTTTGCAATTTTACGTCTCACCATTTGGCGGCCATTAGCGCCTAAATAGGGTGATGATGCAAACTATTAGATTCATGTAGCGGCACAGATGCTCGTTTATTAGAGACATCAATTACCTATATATGTTGAACAGCTGAGCAGCAATTAACAAAAAACAAACAATTTCATTATGGTATCTATCATGTTTTTTTTCATTGCCGCTAAGGGTTGGGGGGATGAAACAAAGTGGATCCCCTAGAGCACAATCGGGGCTTCAATTATCACCACCAGCCACCCGGCTACCACCTCCAGAGGATTTGCATCGTCTAAAGGACACTCAGGGCTTCCACTTGCATCGTCAATCACCCGCCTAGCACCACTAGTGGCGTGATAATTGACCTAAAAATGCTTTGCATTTTTACGTGTCACCATTTGGCAGCCATTAGGGCCTAAACAGGGTGAACTAAATGACGCAAACTATTAGATTCAGGTAGCCGCACAGATGCACGTTTATTAGAGTCATCAATCACGTATATATGTTGAACAGCTGAGTAGCAATTAACAAAAATCAAAAAAATTCGATATGGTATCCATCAGGTAGATCATACTCGGGGCTTCCATTAACACCACCAGCTACCCGCCTACCACCTCCAGGAGCGTGGCAATCCTCTAGAATACAAAATGGTAGTTTTGCCCTGCACACAGGGATTTTTCCGCACTACTGCGACGTCTAGCGGCCGGAGTATGTAAGATAGATGGGTCAAACCAATTGCATCGTCTGAAGAATAGTCAGGGCTTCCACCTACTTAACCAACCACCCGCCTAGCACCACTAGTAGCGTGACAATTGACCTAAAAATACTTTGCAATTTTATGTGTCACCCTTTGACGGCCATTAGAGCCTATACAAGATGAACTAGACGACTCAAACTATCTGATTTATGTAGCCGCACAGGCGCACGTTAATTGGAGACATCAATCAATAATATATTTTGGACAGGTGAATAGCAATCAACAAAAAGCAAACACTTTCAATATGGTATCCATCTTGTTTTTTCATTCTTGATAAGGGAGTATGGAGGCGGGGGACGAAACAAAGTGGATCCCCTAGAGGACATTCGGAGCTTCCCCCATCCACATCAGCCACCAGCCTACCACCAGTAGGAGCGCGGCTATCCTCTAGAATAAAAAATGGCAGTTTTGCCCTGCATACAGGTATTTTTCCACACTACTGCGACGTCTAGTGCCCGGAGCATATAAGCTAGATGGGTTAAAAAATTATATCGTCTGGAAGACGCTCGCGGCTTCCAGTTGCTTCATCAATCACCCGTCTAGCACCACTAGAAGCGTGGCAATTGACCTAAAAATACTTTGCAATTTTACGTGTCCCCTTTTGACAGCCATTGTAGCCTAAACAGGATGAACTAGACGACACAAACTATCTGATTCATGTAGCCGCACAGGCGCACGTTAACTGGAGACATCAATCACCAATATATGTTGGACAGGTGAATAGCAATCAACAAAAAGCAAAAAAATATGGTATTTATCTTGTTTTCTTAATTCCAGATGAGGGAGTATGGAGGCAGGGGGATGAAACAAAGTGGATCACGTAGAGGACACTCGGTGCTTCCATTTTCACCATCAGCCACCAGCCTACCACCAACAGGAGCGTGGCTATCCTCTAGAATACAAAATGTCCGTTCTGCCCTTCACACAGGTATTTTTCCACACTACTGCGACGTCTAGAGGCCGGAGTATGTAAGCTAGATGAGTCAAACAAATTGCATCGTCTAAAGGACACTCAGGGCTTCCACTTACATCATCAATTATCCGCTTAGCACAACTAGGGGCATGGCAATTGACCTAAAAATACTTTGCAATTTTACGTGTCATCCTTTGACGGCCATAACCGCCTTAAAACGGTGAACTATACGACGCAAACTATTTCAGCCACCAGCCTACCACCAAAATAAGCGCGGCTATCCTCTGGAATAAGAAACTGTGTGTGTGTCAGCTCCGACGCACGACTGGAGTTTACTCCTCAAGTACGAGTATCTAACCATACGCAAAAAAAGTTTATTCAACTGAAAAAGATTAATATCATATGAAAGGGTAAATTTACAAATTAATGAAGAAAATAATATTCATATATAAATATAAATTTATTCATTTTATATACATTAATTATAATTAATCGGCGAAATATTTTACATTAAACTTTTTGCAATAGTAAATTTCAGATGTGCACAAATATTTAATTAGGAATGTTGTTAAATTAGGTAATTATTACTCTGACTATTGTGATTTTTTTTTAATTATTAATTTAATCAACATTGCCTTCATTATTAATAACCGTGACAAGTGGTTTATGGTAACTAAAATAAGATACATGGACGTTGATAGATACGTGGTTCACTAATCTTGAAAATACCGCATCAATGGTTGTACCATACCTCGTTGTCCCCATTGTTCTATCAGAAACAATATCTAAATTCAATTCAGATTTTAAAAATTGTATTAATGTCAATCCGTCATCTTTGCTAAGATCGACATTAAAATCGCCACTTAGTACGAGCGGCAGTAAATGGTATTCTTTCCTAAGTAGTTTCGATCCACCTTCTGTATAAGACAATAATGCCTCATGAATGAAATCTATTACATCATTAATCTTTTGATTAACAGAAATGTAAATCGAAACTATAACAATGTGATTACCGTTAGGCAAAGTACATCTCGCAGCAGATATATCTCCCAATGGAGACTGTGTTTGACTGTTGTGCTGGACATTCCTTACGAAAGTATCATTATTGCCAGTAAGCACATGGTGTAAATCATTAAGATTGTGATAAATACTGACCCCGCCTCCTCGATTAATGTCAGGACGTCGATATTGGGATATACATCTGAAATTTTCAATTTCAACGGATTCCTCGTTGCGAAGCCATGTTTCTGATAATATTTAAATATCTGCTTTTTGTATAATGTTACCACGGAGATCACGTGCATGTGCTCGGAGACTTTGGCAATTGAGCAAGAAGAGAATCATGTTTTCTTCATTTATTTTATTAAGTACAACCTGATCAACTGTTGTGAGTTGAGCAGTGGAAAGCCTCATAAATTCTTGGCGTAAAGGGGCCATTGCTGCGTTACATCGTCTACCATGATAGAAACGTTGAATGTTATTAGCAGGAACAATGTGAAGGCCTTCTTGTGACGTGACCTTGGATAAGGCTACGTAGACCAAAGATTGCGAATGTGTCTTCTGGTATTTGTATACAATTTCATCAAATGTTTCTCCTTGTGACTTGTGAATGGTCAACGCGCAAGCCGGTTTGAGTGGGAAATGATTTCTTTTGGCATGAATCGATTTATTTCGATTGAGAGGCACCGTTGCAGATCTACGGTTAATAGGAACGAATTCTCTACTGAGTCCTTTTGAGTTTGCATAAAAAGCCACTTTCCCGCGAGCTTTAACACCAACACCTTTTGGAAATAGAAGCCAAACTCGCAGTACTTTATTTTGAGGATCCAACTCAACATACGAAAGTTTACCGACCGCTCCATTGGCCAAGCCATCAGCGACGTCGATGTTGGTTGTTATCATATATGGCTTATCTACAACGAAAGTAATTTCGTAGGGCAATCCTCCTGTGTCGATTGTAGCAAACTTATGAAGCTTGTTTCTAGCAGCTCTTTCTTTTTCGTGATTTCCATCACATCCAATTATTTCGTCATCAGCAATTGAATTGGCCATTTCATCAGATGAACTCAACATTTTTAAATTATACGCGTCAACTGAGTGGTTGTCATTAAATAAACGGATTCCATCAGGACAGCGTTCTTCTGCTTCTGCTTCTGAACAAAACCTTGACTCAATCATAGCCAACTGTTGTGTATTTAATTGATCTCCATTACCGACATTTGTCAATAGTGATGAAAATTCAGAGTTTTCTTGTCGCATAACTTCGATCAATTCAAAAAAATTTATTCCTCTCCATAATTGCCGACCATCAATTCGTTGAATTTTTTGTTTCCAAATAGGAGTAGCTCTTACAGGGGGCAGTTGTCTCAAATCACCGATAAAAATTATGTGTAATCCACCAAAAGCAGCATCAGAATTACCAGTTATTTCTTTCAATCTGAGATCAATGCGCTCTAACATTTCAGCCCCAATCATGCTGATTTAATCAATTAATATCATTTTAACGAACTTGAATAAAGATCTATATAATCCTTTAACCTCGTTTGATAATGGTGTTTAAAATCCCGAAAGAGTGATTTTGAAAGCAGTATGAACAGTCGTGCCTCCTATAGCAACTGCAGCCTTTCCTGTCGATGCACATGCAAGATAAGCATTGCAGTAACCATCCGTATCAGTGAACCGATTACAGATTTCCATGATAAGTTTTATTAGGAATGTTTTTCCACATCCAGCAGGACCAGTTAAAAAAGCTGTAACGGGACTGGATTGGGAGAAGTTAACAACCATATAACATGTTGTGCTAACTCGTACTGCTTCGCATTTGTTTTTCTCATCACTTCGAGAAAATCTTGAGTCTCCATCAAATTTTCTTTCTTTTTCCATATCGCAGCTTATTCATCGTCGCTGATACCACGTCATTATTAACCCTTGAATGAGGATCTTGAAGAAGAAGTTGATACGGATCTTCCTCGACATAAACTTGATTCCGATGATCCTGTGAATCATTGAGCTCAATTTCTTCCCGACATAACCGAGAGAAAATTTCTATGGTTTTGGCAATGTCTAAATTAGATTCAAATTCTTGTCTTCTTTCTATTATGATGGCTTGATTTTCTTCAAATATGCGTAAAAATCTCATGTCTGCTAGAATATCAGTTTCTTCAATCCTAAACGGAATATGCAGAGTAACCATTTCTTTTTTGTATTCCGACAATTCCTTCCCCATGTCATAATTTCTATATCTTAAAATTTTTGGGAACTTCCGTAGTTTTACAATGACTTTAGCAGTAACATTATTCCGGGAAACAAACTGGGCTAGAGTAACATGATCAAGTTCAACTGGTCTTTTTTCGTATTTGTCAAACCAATTCTCCTTCCAAATGCGTGTGTCGTCATCATCAAGTTGTGCTAATTGCTTTATAGTTTTCCTAATTCGCTCTTGGTGTTGTGGCCAATAAGTAGGTATATATTGAACAGCTACCGACGCTTTGGACATGGGTTCTCGTAAAAAAAACCACGCAGCTTCTTGACTAGACATTTCGACACTATTGAGTACGTTGACGCTGAGTTTTTTAGTTGCAGAAATAATATCAAAGTCTGGATACTCGTTCATAATATCAACGAGTTTCTGTTGTAAGTCACTAATTCCTCTGTTCGTTTTATTAATGTAATCAACGACGTACTGGGCGCATGAATATTCTTCAGTGATGAATTGAAAATCCATATTGGACCCAACCACACTGAGAATGAAAGGATTGAAACAATTATGCCATTTTTCAGAAGGTTGCCTTTTTATAAATACTTGCGGTCGATTGATTCCAGCTCGAATAATGTTCATGTAATTCTCATCTGATAATATGTCATTAGCTTGATAAAATTTTTCAAAATTATCGTAATTATTATTTTCTAAGTTTTTCCGTATATTTTGGTAATGTAATTTTAGATTCTTCAACTCTGGATTTTCACTCTCCAAAGGTATAAGAATCGTTGTTTCACGAATAGGCAAGAAAGGCGCCTCGAATCGACATTTCCGAGCATTTGCGCGTGTATTTTTAAAGCACGTGAAAGTATGCTTATGAGTTTGTAGCTTGATGTGTTCAGATGCTTCTGATGAATTCACAGAGATAAGAGCATTAATTAAGGCAATTGCTTCTTGATAATTTTCTCCTAACGCATCTTTAGGTGCATTATTCAACCACAATGATATATGGGCGTGTGGACTACCCCTTTGTTGGAATTCAATGCGTTTGAAATAATTAAGAACTCTATATTTTCCAAATGGACTTACTTTCTTCGATTGTAAAATTAACATTATGACATTGACCAACTTGTTGAAGTAAATTGCGCAACTTACGGCATCTTCATTGACCAAGGTTGTTTTTTGAAAGTAATTTAATGCTTCAATCTATTCATCCGTCAGTATTTCACCGTTATTCTTGAGTTTGTGCAGAAGTTTTAAAAGATGCGGCCATCCTATTTCATTAGCGCTGATAGTCAAAAACATCGTTGGTTTACCCAACTGGCGCATCATTGCAAACAAATCCCGCTTACGTGCAGACCAATAAGCTGCAGAATTAGGAATTGATTTCAAAAAAGCTAAGTTGCTCTCTAAACAGGTATTTATATATTCTTCAGATAGAACTTGCTCTTTAGAAATATTGGTATCCGTGCCGATATGTTTGAACCCAATTTTTAAACCATCACAAACTCTCAGTCGCAATATTTTCATCGCAGTATAAAGAAGTTTATTCGGTGTCACTCCCCGCCTATCACAACGACGTAATTCACTGGTTGCCATCATAAACGGTGTCACTGTAATGCCTTCACGGAATACACGGAATTGTCCTAAGTAAATAGCTGGGAACGACAATTCCTCTGCATGTGTATCGAATAGTAAACTCATAGGAATTTTGTTTTCACCTGGAGCGATGTGAAAAAATTTATCGTCATTCAACATAAGCGTTTGCTGTTGGGCTACAAGACTACCAACAATTTCAATGTGTTCACTGAAGTCATCAATATGTCTTCGGGTTTGTACAGAGTCAGGGTCAACAGGTATTATATTATCTGCAAATTCAGTGTAATCAATTATAACATTATCATCAGTTGTGAACCAAGAATCATCTATTTTGATATCATAATGTCTATATAAAGGTGTCTGAACCAAATAGGTTAACCATTGTTTGATGACAGATCTTTTAACTAGTCCATGAAGATAACTTGTTCGGTGAAAAAGCTTTTTTTTGATGTGTCCATTAATACAAAAATCTTCTTCCCGGCCATCGAGTGGTCGGGGTAAAAGGTTTATCATATTGTTAACTGACACAGGTACATTGATTATTTGTCCGGTTATTGCGAACTGGCCGTTGAAATGCCGCAATGTACGTATCTGCATAAAAGGAAGCCGTGGTGATATAAATCTTTCAGTGATGATGTCTAATTCTGGTAAGTCCGCTGGTCTTTCTGGATATTTGAAACCATTAAAGGTTGACAACAACGGAATCTTGTGTTTTTTAATACTGACACTACAAGTCTTACACACCTTGACATCAGCCACGTCGGTAAATGTCTAAACAGAAAAATATCATATGATAAGAATTAATAAGGTATTAAATAAATAACAATTTTAAAAAAATAAAATTTTTGACCTACCGTTATTTGTTTGAGTAGATTTTCATCATCAGGATGGCAAGGTTTCAGATCGTTTAAAAACCATAGGCGATCACAAATTTTGCAGACATGACCAAAAGGATTTTTCACAAACATCTTGTGAAATAGTTTATGTGCTGATTGATGCGCACGATAGCCATTATACGAATGGCTTGGATTCTCTTCTGGTAGCACAATATCCTCCAAATTTAAATCATCTTCATCATCAATTTGTTCATCTTCAATGTCTGACTCTGCATACACGCTATAATCACTGTCATGAAGATTTTGCGATTGCATTGACGCATCAACATCTCTATTTTCGATTGGCTGATTTAATACTTGTATTTCACCATTTGGCAAATGTGAAGACAGTGTAGGTTGGCTTGGAAGTTGAAGGATTTCATCAAAGTTAACTTCTAATGGACGTTCATTCCGTCTTTTACTTGACACCTTGACACTTTCAGGACTTGATGGTGGCAACTGTACAGCAATCACGGGTGCGACGGACCCTGAGGGTTGGTTGGTTGTCAGAATCTTTTGTGCTTCCTTCATTAATGCGTTTTTTTTCAATACGCAGGTTTGCTGTCTCTCGGCTGTAGTTTTTGGAGGTGGTTTTGATTGCGTCATTAATGCGTTTTTTTTTCAATCTGCAAATTCGTTGTCTCTCGGCTGGAGTTTTTAGAGGTGGTTTTGATTTTTTCCTATTAAAAAATTTTTTTAAAAAATTAGAAAATATATAAATGCATAATTAGAAAAATTTTAACCAACTTTAAGAAAATTGATAATAAAAAATTTTTTTATAAACATTTTTTTAAAATGATTATAACTAATTTTTTTTCAAATATAATATTATCTTAATAACTAACAAAATATAGTTGTAAAAAGGTAATTATCTCACTAAATTTTTTACGTACAATAATAAATAGTACATGAAAATTATTTAAATATGCTAAAAAATAACTTTCCAAAAGAAAATTTTATAAAAACATTATAATAATCAAGAAATATTGTTGATTTTTCAGAAAATTAATTTAAGATGACTTGAATTATTAATATTTAAAAATTATTTAGAAAATAAATCATAGTAACTTGGAGGAATTTCTGGACTTCGAAAAAAATAATTTTTTGTTAGGTTAGAAATTGTCTATTTTCGTGGATGCGCTTGATAATTCATATGGGATTAAATATCTAATTTTATGTGTTGTTCTCAAATATATATTTATATGAACTTTATCAATAGTTATTGAATATTTAATAAATACAAATCGCACATGCCCATGCATATAACACATAAATTATAACGTACCTTGCACCCACGTTTTCGTCAGATGTTCCGGCAATTTTATCTACACCCCTTTTTGCCATAAATATTTCGAAATACTTTTAGTTCACTTTAGGAAGTATAATGATAAAAAAAATTATAACTTCCCAATTACAATGTTAATTATTGATATTTATAACAAAAATAGCAATATAAATACATCGACACTGATAGAAACAAACAAGCCCAATAACATATAGTATATATAGGTATAGTCGCCTATACAGCATACCCTATGTACGTCTCAATACACTCACAGCTAAATTAGAAAGTTGCGCACTAAAGGTGCGCACCAAAAACGTGACACTTTTTCGTTAGTTTAGTTGGTTTTACCCCTCGGACTTTTCTCATACCGGGCGCCTTATATATGAAAATCGATTCTTAAGGAGTAAACTCCAGGGAGTTTTGCCCTGCACACAGGTATTTTTCCACACAACTGCGACGTCTAGCGCCCGGAGCATATAAGCTAGATGGGTCAAACAAGTTGCATCGTCTAGAACACACATTCGGGGCTTCCAGCTGCTTCATCAATCACCCACTTAGCACCACTAGGAGCGTGGAAATTGACACAAAAATAATCTGCAATTTTACGTGTGACCCTTTGACGGCCATTACCGCCTTAGCACGGTGAACTATACGACGAAACATATTGAACTCATGTCGCTGCACAGATGCGCGTTAATTAGAGACATCAATCACCTATATATGTTGAACAGTTGAGTAGCAATTAACAAAAAATACACACATTCGATATGGTATACATCAGGTTTTTTTTCATTCCCGCTAAGGGGGTGGGCGGATGAAACAACGTGGATCACCTAGAGCACAATCGGGGCGTCCATTACCCCCACCAGCCACCCGGCTACCACCCCCAGAGGATTTGCATCGTCTAAAGGACACTCAGGGCTTCCACTTGCATCATCAATCACCCGCCTAGCACCACTAGTTTCGTGATAATTGACCTAAAAATACTTTGCATTTTTACGTGTCACCATTGGCAGCAATTAGGGCCTAAACAGGGTGAACTAAATGACGCAAACTATTAGATTCAGGTAGCCGCACAGATGCACGTTTATTAGAGTCATCAATCACGTATATATGTTGAACAGCTGAGTAGCAATTAACAAAAAACAAACAATTTCATTATGGTATCCATCATGTTTTTTTTCATTCCAGCTTAGGGTTGGGGGGATGAAACAAAATGGATCACCTAGAGCACACTCGGGGCTTCCATTATCACCACCAGCCACACGCCTACCATCCCCAGGAGCGTGGCAATCCTCTAGAATACAAAATGGTAGTTTTGCCCTGCACACAGGTATTTTGCCACACTACTGCGACGTCTAGCGGCCGGAGTATGTAAGCTAAATGGGTCAAAAAATTAAATCGTCTAGAGAACACTCCGGGCTTCCAGTTGCTTCATCAATCACCCGTCTAGCACCACTAGGGGCGTGGAAATTGACCTAAAAACACTTTGCAATTTTACGTCTCACCATTTGGCGGCCATTAGCGCCTAAAAAGTGTAAACTAGATCACGCACACTATTAGATTCATGTAGCCACACAGATGCACGTTAGTTAGAGACATCAAACACCTATATATGGTGAACAGGTGAGTAGCAATCAACAAAAAACAAACACTTTCAATATGGTATCCATTTTGTTTTTTTCATTATCGCTAAGGGGATAGAGGGATGAAACAAAGTGGATCACCTAGAGCACACTCGGGGCTTCCATTATCACCACCAGCCACCCGGCTACCACCTCCAGGAGCGCGGCAATCCTCTAGAATACAAAATGGTAGTTTTGCCCTGCACACAGGTATTTTGCCACACTACTGCGACGTCTAGCGGCCGGAGTATGTCAGCTAGATAGGTCAAACAAATTGCATCGTCTAGAGGACACTCAGCGCTTCCATTTGTCTAGCGGCCAGAGTATGTACGCTAGATGGGTCAAGCAATATGCATCGTCTAAAGGACACTCAGGGCCTCCACTTGCATCATCAGTCATCCACCTAGCACCACTAGTGGCGTGGCAATTGACCTAAAAATACTTTGCAATTTTACGTCTCTCAGCTGATTAGCAACTAACAAAAATTGAAAAAACTCGATATGGTATGCATCAGGTAGAGCGCACTCGGGGCTTTCATTATCACCACCAGCCACCCGGCTACCACCTCCAGGAGCGTGGCAATCCTCTAGAATACAAAATGGTAGTTTTGCCCTGCACACAGGTACTTTGCCACACTACTGCGACGTCTAGCGGCCGGAGTATGTAAGCTAGCTGGGTCAAACAAATTGCATCGTCGAGAAGACACTCGGGGCTTCCAGTTGTTTCATCAATCACCCTCTTAGCACCACTAGGAGCACGTTAGTTAGAGACATCAAACACCTATATATGGTGAACAGATGAGTAGCAATCAACAAAAAACAAACAGTTTCAATATGGTATCCATCATGTTTTTTTTTATTGCCGCTAAGGGTTGGGGCGATGAAACAAAGTGGATCACCTTGAGCATACTCGGGGCTTCCATTATCACCACCAGCCACCCGGCTACCACCTCCAGGAGCGCGGCAATCCTCTAGAATACAAAATGGTAGTTTTGCCCTGCACACAGGTATTTTGCCCCACTACTGCGACGTCTAGCAGCCGGAGTATGTAAGCTAGCTGGGTCAAACAAATTGCATCGTCTAAAGGACACTCAGGGCTTCCATTTGTCTAGCGCCCGGAGTATGTAAGCTAGATGGGTCAAGCAAATTGCATCGTCTAAAGGACACTCAGGGCCTCCACTTGCATCAACACTCGCCCGCCTAGCACCACTAGTGGGGTGGCAATTGACCTAAAAATACTTTGCAATTTTACGTCTCTCAGCTGAGTAGCAATTAACAAAAATTGAAAAAACTCGATATGGTATGCATCAGGTAGAGCACACTCCTGGCTTTCTTTATCACCACCAGCCACCCGGCTACCACCTCCAGGAGCGTGGCAATCCTCTAGAATACAAAATGGTAGTTTTGCCCTGCACACAGGTATTTTGCCACACTACTGCGACGTCTAGCGGCCGGAGTATGTAAGCTAGATGGGTCAAACAAATTAAATCGTCTAGAGGACACTCAGGGCTTCGACTTGCATCATCAATCACCCGCCTAGCACCACTAGTGGCGTGGTAATTGACCTAAAAATTCTTTGCATTTTTACGTGTGACCCTTTGATGGCCATTACCGCCTTAACACGGTGAACTATACGACGAAACCTATTGAACTCATGTAGCTGCACAGATGCGCGTTAGTTAGAGACATTAAACACCTATATATGGTGAACAGGTGAGTAGCAATCAACAAAAATCAAACAATTTCAATATGGTATCCATCTTGTTTTTTTCATTCCCGCTAAGGGTTGGGGGGACGAAACAAAGTGGATCACCTAGAGCACACTTGGGGCTTCCATTATCACCATCAGCCACGCGGCTACCACCTCCAGGAGCGCGGCAATCCTCTAGAATACAAAATGGGAGTTTGGCCTTGCACACAGGTATTTTTCCACACTACTGCGACGTCTAGCGGTCGGAGTATGCAAGCTAGATGGGTCAAACAAATTAAATCGTCTAGAAGACACTCGGGTCTTCCAGTTGCTTCATCAATCACCCGCCTAGCACCACTAAAGGCGTGGTAATTGACATAAAAATACTTTGCAATTTTACATCTCACCATTTGGCGGCGATTAGCGCCTAAATAGGGTGAACTAGGTGACGCAAACTATTAGATTCATGTAGCGGCAAAGATGCACGTTAATAAGAGACATCAATGACCTATATATGTTGAACAGCTGAGTAGCAATTAACCAAAAACAAAAAATTCGATATGGTATTTATCAGGTAGAGCACACTCCTGTCTTCCATTATCACCACCAGCCACCCGCCTACCACCTCCAGGAGCGTGGCAATCCTCTAGAATACAAAATGGTAGTTTGGCCTGCACGCAGGTATTTTTCCGCACTACTGCAACGTCTAGCGGCCGGAGTATGTAAGCTAGATGAGTCAAACAAATCGCATCGTCTAGAAGACACTCGTGGCTTCCAGCTGCTTCATCAGTCATCCGCTTAGCACCACGAGGATATTCTGCAATTTTACGTGTGACCCTTTGACGGCCATTACCGCCTAAACACGGTGAACTTTACGACACAAACTATTGAATTCGTGTAGCCGCACAGATGCACGTTAATTAGAGACATCAATCACCTATATATGTTGAACAGTTGAGAAGCAATTAACAAAAAAACACACACATTCGATATGGTATACATCAGGTTTTTTTTTCATTCCCGCTAAGGAGGTGCGGGGATAAAACAAAGTGGATCACCTAGAGCACAGTCGGGGCTTCCATTATCACCACCAGCCACCCGGCTACCACCTCCAGGAGCGAGGTAATCCTCTAGAATACAAAATGGTAGTTTAGCCCTGCATATAGGTATTTTGCCACACTACTGCGACGCCTAGCGGCCGGAGTATGTATGCTAAATGGGTCAAGCGATTTGCATCGTCTAAAGGACACTCAGGGCTTCCACTTGCATCATCAATCACCCGCTTAGCACCACTAGTGGCGTAGTAATTGACCTAAAAATTCTTTGCATTTTTGCGTGTCACCATTTGGCGGCGATTAGGTCCTAAACAGGGTGAACTAGATGACGCAAACTATAAGATTCATGTAGCCGCACAGATGCACGTTTATTAGAGTCATCTATCACCTATATATGTTGAACAGGTGAGTAGCAATTAACAAAAAAGAAAAAAAATTCGATATGGTATCCATCAGGTAGATCATACTCGGGGCTTCCATTATCACCACCAGCCACCCGGCTACCACCTCCAGGAGCGCGGCAATCCTCTAGAATACAAAATGGGAGTTTGGCCTTGCACACAGGTATTTTTCCACACTACTGCGACGTCTAGCGGTCGGAGTATGCAAGCTAGTTGGGTCAAACAAATTAAATCGTCTAGAAGACACTCGGGTCTTCCAGTTGCTTCATCAATCACCCGCCTAGCACCACCAGAGGCGTGGCAATTGACCTAAAAATACTTTGCAATTTTACGTCTCACCATTTGGCGGCAATTAGCGCCTAAAAAGGGTTAACTAGATGACGCACACTATTAGATTCATGTAGCCGCACAGATGCACGTTAGTTAGAGACATCATTCACCTATACATGTTGAACAGGTGAGTAGCAATTAACAAAAAAGAAAAAAAATTCGATATGGTATCCATCAGGTAGATCATACTCGGGGCTTCCATTATCACCACCAGCCACCCGGCTACCACCTCCAGGAGCGCGGCAATCCTCTAGAATACAAAATGGGAGTTTGGCCTTGCACACAGGTATTTTTCCACACTACTGCGACGTCTAGCGGTCGGAGTATGCAAGCTAGTTGGGTCAAACAAATTAAATCGTCTAGAAGACACTCGGGTCTTCCAGTTGCTTAATCAATCACCCGCCTAGCACCACCAGAGGCGTGACAATTGACCTAAAAACACTTTGCAATTTTACGTCTCACCATTTGGCGGCAATTAGCGCCTAAAAAGGGTTAACTAGATGACGCACACTATTAGATTCATGTAGCCGCACAGATGCACGTTAGTTAGAGACATCATTCACCTATATATGTTGAACAGGTGAGTAAAAATTAACAAAAAACAAAAAAAATTCGATATGGTATCCATCAGGTAGATCATACTCGGGGCTTCCATTATCACCACCAGCCACCCGCCTACCACCTAAAGGAGCGTGGCAATCCTCTAGTATACAAAATCCCAGTTTTGCCTTGCACAAAGGTATTTTTCCGCATTACTGCGACGTCTAGCCACCGGAGTATGTAAGCTAGATGGGTCAAACAAGTTGCGTCGTCTAGAAGACACCCGGGGCTTCCAGCTGCTTCATCAATCACCCGCTTAGCACCACTAGGGGCATGGAAATTGACCTAAAAATACTCTGCAATTTTACGTGTGACCCTTTGATGGCCATTACCGCCTTAACACGGTGAACTATACGACGAAACCTATTGAACTCATGTAGCTGCACAGATGCGCGTTAATTAGAGACATCAATCACCTATATATGTTGAACAGTTGAGTAGCAATTAACAAAAAATACACACATTCGATATGGTATACATCAGGTTTTTTTTCATTCCCGCTAAGGGGGTGGGCGGATGAAACAACGTGGATCACCTAGAGCACAATCGGGGCGTCCATTACCCCCACCAGCCACCCGGCTACCACCCCCAGAGGATTTGCATCGTCTAAAGGACACTCAGGGCTTCCACTTGCATCATCAATCACCCGCCTAGCACCACTAGTGGCGTGATAATTGACCTAAAAATACTTTGCATTTTTACGTGTCACTATTTGGCAGCCATTAGGGCCTAAACAGGGTGAACTAGATGACGCAAACTATTAGATTCAGGTAGCCGCACAGATGCACGTTTATTAGAGTCATCATTCACCTATATATGTTGAACAGGTGAGTAGCAATCAACAAAAACCAAAAACAATTCGATATGGTATCCATCAGGTAGAGCACACTCGGGGCTTCCATTATCACCACCAGCCACCCGGCTTCCACCTCCAGGAGCGTGGCAATCCTCTAGAATACAAAATGGTAGTTTTGCCCTGCACACAGGTATTTTGCCACACTACTGCGACGTCTAGCGGCCGGAGTATGTAAGCTAAATGGGTCAAAAAATTAAATCGTCTAGAGAACACTCCGGGCTTCCAGTTGCTTCATCAATCACCCGTCTAGCACCACTAGGGGCGTGGAAATTGACCTAAAAACACTTTGCAATTTTACGTCTCACCATTTGGCGGCCATTAGCGCCTAAAAAGTGTAAACTAGATCACGCACACTATTAGATTCATGTAGCCACACAGATGCACGTTAGTTAGAGACATCAAACACCTATATATGGTGAACAGGTGAGTAGCAATCAACAAAAAACAAACACTTTCAATATGGTATCCATCTTGTTTTTTTCATTATCGCTAAGGGGATAGGGGGATGAAACAAAGTGGATCACCTAGAGCACACTCGGGGCTTCCATTATCACCACCAGCCACCCGGCTACCACCTCCAGGAGCGCGGCAATCCTCTAGAATACAAAATGGTAGTTTTGCCCTGCACACAGGTATTTTGCCACACTACTGCGACGTCTAGCAGCCGGAGTATGTAGGCTAGATAGGTCAAACAAATTGCATCGTCTAGAGGACACTCAGGGCTTCCAATCGTCTAGCGGCCGGAGTATGTCAGCTAGATGGGTCAAGCGAAGTGCATTGTCTAAAGGACACTCAGGGCTTCCACTTGCATCATCAATCACCCGCCTAGCACCACTAGTGGCGTGGCAATTGACCTAAAAATACTTTGCAATTTTATGTGTCACCCTTTGACGGCCATTAGAGCCTAAACAGGATGAACTAGATGAAGCAAACTATTAGATTCATGTAGCCGCACAGATGCACGTTAGTTAGAGGCATCATTCACCTATATATGTTGAACAGGTGAGTAGCAATCAACAAAAACCAAAAACAATTCGATATGGTATCCATCAGGTAGAGCACACTCGGGGCTTCCATTATCACCACCAGCCACCCGGCTTCCACCTCCAGGAGCGTGGCAATCCTCTAGAATACAAAATGGTAGTTTTGCCCTGCACACAGGTATTTTGCCACACTACTGCGACGTCTAGCGGCCGGAGTATGTCAGCTAGATAGGTCAAACAAATTGCATCGTCTAGAGGACACTCAGCGCTTCCATTTGTCTAGCGGCCAGAGTATGTACGCTAGATGGGTCAAGCAATATGCATCGTCTAAAGGACACTCAGGGCCTCCACTTGCATCATCAGTCATCCACCTAGCACCACTAGTGGCGTAGCAATTGACCTAATAATACTTTGCAATTTTACGTCTCTCAGCTGAGTAGCAATTAACAAAAATTGAAAAAACTCGATATGGTATGCATCAGGTAGAGCGCACTCGGGGCTTTCATTATCACCACCAGCCACCCGGCTACCACCTCCAGGAGCGTGGCAATCCTCTAGAATACAAAATGGTAGTTTTGCCCTGCACACAGGTATTTTGCCACACTACTGCGACGTCTAGCGGCCGGAGTATGTAAGCTAGCTGGGTCAAACAAATTGCATCGTCGAGAAGACATTCGGGGCTTCCAGCTGCTTCATCAATCACCCTCTTAGCACCACTAGGAGCACGTTAGTTAGAGACATTAAACACCTATATATGGTGAACAGGTGAGTAGCAATCAACAAAAAACAAACAATTTCAATATGGTATCCATCTTGTTTTTTTCATTCCCGCTAAGGGTTGGGGGGACGAAACAAAGTGGATCACCTAGAGCACACTTGGGGCTTCCATTATCACCATCAGCAACGCGGCTACCACCTCCAGGAGCGCGGCAATCCTCTAGAATACAAAATGGGAGTTTGGCCTTTCACACAGGTATTTTTCCACACTACTGCGACGTCTAGCGGTCGGAGTATGCAAGCTAGATGGGTCAAACAAATTAAATCGTCTAGAAGACACTCGGGTCTTCCAGTTGCTTCATCAATCACCCGCCTAGCACCACTAAAGGCGTGGTAATTGACATAAAAATACTTTGCAATTTTACATCTCACCATTTGGCGGCGATTAGCGCCTAAATAGGGTGAACTAGATGACGCAAACTATTAGATTCATGTAGCGGCAAAGATGCACGTTAATAAGAGACATCAATGACCTATATATGTTGACCAGCTGAGTAGCAATTAACATAAAACCAAAAATTCGATATGGTATTTATCAGGTAGAGCACACTCCTGTCTTCCATTATCACCACCACCCAACAGCCTACCACCTCCAGGAGCGTGGCAATCCTTCAGAATACAAAATAGCAGTTTTGCCCTGCACACAGGTATCTTTCCACATTACTGCGACGTCTAGCGGCCGGAGTATGTAAGCTAGATGGGTCAAACAAATCGCATCGTCTAGAAGACACTCGTGGCTTCCAGCTGCTTCATCAGTCATCCGCCTAGCACCACCAGAGGCGTGGCAATTGACCTAAAAATACTTTGCAACTTTACGTCTCACCATTTGGCGGCAATTAGCGCCTAAAAAGGGTTAACTAGATGACGCACACTATTGAATTCGTGTAGCCGCACAGATGCACGTTAATTAGAGACATCAATCACCTATATATGTTGAACAGTTGAGAAGAAATT
Source organism: Bactrocera oleae (assembly GCF_042242935.1). NCBI lineage: Eukaryota > Metazoa > Arthropoda > Insecta > Diptera > Tephritidae > Bactrocera > Bactrocera oleae. The sequence continues at coordinate 20,366,903 of NC_091541.1, read as the reverse complement.
AACAAAAAAACACACACATTCGATATGGTATACATCAGGTTTTTTTTTCATTCCCGCTAAGGAGGTGCGGGGATAAAACATAGTGGATCACCTAGAGCACAATCGGGGCTTCCATTATCACCACCAGCCACCCGGCTACCACCTCCAGGAGCGTGGCAATCCTTCAGAATACAAAATAGCAGTTTTGCCCTGCACACAGGTATCTTTCCACATTACTGCGACGTCTAGCGGCCGGAGTATGTAAGCTAGATGGGTCAAACAAATCGCATCGTCTAGAAGACACTCGTGGCTTCCAGCTGCTTCATCAGTCATCCGCCTAGCACCACCTGAGGCGTGGCAATTGACCTAAAAATACTTTGCAACTTTACGTCTCACCATTTGGCGGCAATTAGCGCCTAAAAAGGGTTAACTAGATGACGCACACTATTGAATTCGTGTAGCCGCACAGATGCACGTTAATTAGAGACATCAATCACCTATATATGTTGAACAGTTGAGAAGAAATTAACAAAAAAACACACACATTCGATATGGTATACATGAGGTTTTTTTTTCATTCCCGCTAAGGAGGTGCGGGGATAAAACAAAGTGGATCACCTAGAGCACAATCGGGGCTTCCATTATCACCACCAGCCACCCGCCTACCACCTAAAGGAGCGTGGCAATCCTCTAGTATACAAAATCCCAGTTTTGCCTTGCACAAAGGTATTTTTCCGCATTACTGCGACGTCTAGCCACCGGAGTATGTAAGCTAGATGGGTCAAACAAGTTGCGTCGTCTAGAAGACACCCGGGGCTTCCAGCTGCTTCATCAATCACCCGCTTAGCACCACTAGGGGCATGGAAATTGACCTAAAAATACTCTGCAATTTTACGTGTGACCCTTTGATGGCCATTACCGCCTTAACACGGTGAACTATACGACGAAACCTATTGAACTCATGTAGCTGCACAGATGCGCGTTAATTAGAGACATCAATCACCTATATATGTTGAACAGTTGAGTAGCAATTAACAAAAAACAAAAAATTCGATATGGTATCTATCAGGTAGAGCACACTCCTGGCTTCCATTATCACTACCAGCCACCCGCCTACCACCTAAAGGAGCGTGGCAGTCCTCTAGAATACAAAATGGGAGTTTTGCCTTGCACACAGGTATTTTTCCACACTACTGCGACGTCTAGCGGTCGGAGTATGTAAGCTAGATGGGTCAAACAAATTAAATCGTCTAGAGGACACTCGCTTCTTCCAGTTGCTTCATCAATCACCCGCCTAGCACCACCACAGGCGTGGCAATTGACCTAAAAATACTTTGCAATTTTACGTCTCACCATTTGGCGGCGATTAGCGCCTAAAAAGGGTTAACTAGATGACGCACACTATTAGATTCATGTAGCCGCACAGATGCACGTTAGTTAGAGACATCATTCACCTATATATGTTGAACAGGTGAGTAGCAATTAACAAAAAACAAAAAAAATTCGATATGGTATCCATCAGGTAGATCATACTCGGGGCTTCCATTATCACCACCAGCCATCCGCCTACCACCTAAAGGAGCGTGGCAATCCTCTAGAATACAAAATCCCAGTTTTGCCCTGCACAAAGGTATTTTTCCGCATTACTGCGACGTCTAGCCACCGGAGTATGTAAGCTAGATGGGTCAAACAAGTTGCGTCGTCAAGAAGACACCCGGGGCTTCCAGCTGCTTCATCAATCACCCGCTTAGCACCACTAGGGGCATGGAAATTGACCTAAAAATACTCTGCAAATTTACGTGTCACCATTTGGCGGCGATTAGGTCCTAAACAGGGTGAACTAGATGACGCAAACTATTAGATTCATGTAGCCGCACAGATGCACGTTTATTAGAGACATCTATCACCTATATATGTTGAACAGCTGAGCAGCAATTAACAAAAAACAAACAATTTCATTATGGTATCCATCATGTTTTTTTTCATTCCCGCTAAGGGTTGGGGGAATGAAACGAAATGGATCACCTAGAGCACACTTGGGGCTTCCATTATCACCACCAGCCACCCGCCTACCACCTAAAGGAGCGTGGCAGTCCTCTAGAATACAAAATCCCAGTTTTGCCCTGCACAAAGGTATTTTTCCGCATTACTGCGACGTCTACCCACCGGAGTATGTAAGCTAGATGGGTCAAACAAGTTGCGTCGTCTAGAAGACACAGGGGGCTTCCAGCTGCTTCATCAATCACCCCTTAGCACCACTAGGGGCATGGAAATTGACTTAAAAATACTCTGCAATTTTACGTGTGACCCTTTGATGGCCATTACCGCCTTAACACGGTGAACTATACGACGAAACCTATTGAACTCATGTAGCTGCACAGATGCGCGTTAATTAGAGACATCAATCACCTATATATGTTGAACAGTTGAGTAGCAATTAACAAAAAACACACACATTCGATATGGTATACATCAGGTTTTTTTTTCATTCCCGCTAAGGGGGTGGGGGGATAAAACAAAGTGGATCTCCTAGAGCACAATCAGGGCTTCCATTATCACCACCAGCCACCCGGCTACCACCTCCAGGAGCGCGGCAATCTTCTAGAATACAAAGTGGTAGTTTTGCCCTGCACTTAGGTATTTTGCCACACTACTGCGACGCCTAGCGGCCGGAGTATGTAAGCTAGATGGGTCAAACAAATTGCATCGTCAAGAGGACACTCAGGGCTTCCATTTGTCTAGCGGCCGGAGTATGTAAGCTAGATGGGTCAAGCGATTTGCATCGTCTAAAGGACACTCAGGGCTTCCACTTGCATCATCAATCACCCGCTTAGCACCACTAGTGGGGTGGTAATTGACCTAAAAATTCTTTGCATTTTTACGTGTCACCATTTGGCGGCGATTAGGTCCTAAACAGGGTGAACTAGATGACGCAAACTATTAGATTCATGTAGCCGCACAGATGCACGTTTATTAGAGACATCTATCACCTATATATGTTGAACAGCTGAGCAGCAATTAACAAAAAACAAACAATTTCATTATGGTATCCATCATGTTTTTTTTCATTCCCGCTAAGGGTTGGGGGAATGAAACGAAATGGATCACCTGGAGCAATGTAAGCTAGATGGGCCAAACAAATTGCATCGTCTAGAGGACACTCAGGGCTTCCACTTGCATCATCAATCACCCGCTTAGCACCATTAGTGGCGTGGTAATTGACCTAAAAATTCTTTGCATTTTTACGTGTCACCATTTGGCGGCGATTAGGTCCTAAACAGGGTGAACTAGATGACGCAAACTATTAGATTCATGTAGCCGCACAGATGCACGTTTATTAGAGACATCTATCACCTATATATGTTGAACAGCTGAGCAGCAATTAACAAAAAACAAACAATTTCATTATGGTATCCATCATGTTTTTTTCATTCTCGCTAAGGGTTGGGGGGATGAAACAAAATGGATCACCTAGAGCACACTTGGGGCTTCCATTATCACCACCAGCCACCCGCCTACAAAAGCCAGGAGCGTTGCAATCCTCTAGAATACAAAATGGGAGTTTTGCCTTGCACACAGGTATTTTTCCACACTACTGCGACGTTTAGCGGTCGGAGTATGTAAGCTAGATGGGTCAAACAAATTAAATCGTCTAGAGGACACTCGGGTCTTCCAGTTGCTTCATCAATCACCCGCCTAGCACCACCAGAGGCGTGGCAATTGACCTAAAAATACTTTGCAATTTTACGTCTCACCATTTGGCGGCGATTAGCGCCTAAAAAGGGTTAACTAGATGACGCACACTATTAGATTCATGTACATCATTCACCTATATATGTTGAACAGGTGAGTAAAAATTAACAAAAAACAAAAAAAATTCGATATGGTATCCATCAGGTAGAGCACACTCCTGGCTTCCATTATCACCACCAGCCACCCGCCTACCACCTAAAGGAGCGTGGCAATCCTCTAGTATACAAAATCCCAGTTTTGCCTTGCACAAAGGTATTTTTCTGCATTACTGCGACGTCTAGCCACCGGAGTATGTAAGCTCGATGGGTCAAACAAGTTCCGTCGTCTAGAAGACACCCGGGGCTTCCAGCTGCTTCATCAATCACCCGCTTAGCACCAGTAGGGGCATGGAAATTGACCTAAAAATACTCTGCAATTTTACGTGTGACCCTTTGATGGCCATTACCGCCTTAACACGGTGAACTATAAGACGAAACCTATTGAACTCATGTAGCTGCACAGATGCGCGTTAATTAGAGACATCAATCACCTATATATGTTGAACAGTTGAGTAGCAATTAACAAAAAACACACACATTCGATATGGTATACATCAGGTTTTTTTTTCATTCCCGCTAAGGGGGTGGGGGGATAAAACAAAGTGGATCACCTAGAGCACAATCGGGGCTTCCATTATCACCACCAGCCACCCGGCTACCACCTCCAGGAGCGCGGCAATCTTCTAGAATACAAAGTGGTAGTTTTGCCCTGCACATAGGTATTTTGCCACACTACTGCGACGCCTAGCGACCGGAGTATGTAAGCAAGATGGGTCAAACAAATTGCATCGTCTAGAGGACACTCAGGGCTTCCATTTGTCTAGCGGCCGGAGTATGTAAGCTAGATGGGTCAAACGATTTGCATCGTCTAAAGGACACTCAGGGCTTCCACTTGCTTCATCAATCACCCGCCTAGCACCACCAGAGGCGTGGCAATTGACCTAAAAATACTTTGCAATTTTACGTCTCATCATTTGGCGGCGATTAGCGCCTAAAAAGGGTTAACTAGATGACGCACACTATTAGATTCATGTAGCCGCACAGATGCACGTTAGTTAGAGACATCATGCACTTATATATGTTGAACAGGTGAGTAGCAATTAACAAAAAACAAAAAAAAAATCGATATGGTATCTATCAGGTAGAGCACACTCCTGGCTTCCATTATCACCACCAGCCCCCCGCCTACCACCTAAAGGAGCGTGGCAGTCCTCTAGAATACAAAATCCCAGTTTTGCCCTGCACAAAGGTATTTTTCCGCATTACTGCGACGTCTACCCACCGGAGTATGTAAGCTAGATGGGTCAAACAAGTTGCGTCATCTAGAAGACACCGGGGGCTTCCAGCTGCTTCATCAATCACCCGCTTAGCACCACTAGGGGCATGGAAATTGACCTAAAAATACTCTGCAATTTTACGTGTGACCCTTTGATGGCCATTACCGCCTTAACACGGTGAACTATACGACGAAACCTATTGAACTCATGTAGCTGCACAGATGCGCGTTAGATAGAGACATTAAACACCTATATATGGTGAACAGGTGAGTAGCAATCAACAAAAAACAAACAATTTCAATATGGTATCCATCTTGTTTTTTTCATTCCCGCTAAGGGGTGGGGGGATGAAACAAAATGGATCACCTAGAGCACAATTGACGCTTCCATTATCACCACCAGCCACCCGGCTACCACCTCCAGGAGCGCGGCAATCCTCTAGAATACAAAATGGTAGTTTTGCCCTGCACATAGGTATTTTGCCACACTACTGCGACGCCTAGCGGCCGGAGTATGTAAGCTAGATGGGCCAAACAAATTGCATCGTCTAGAGGACACTCAGGGCTTCCACTTGCATCATCAATCACCCGCTTAGCACCATTAGTGGCGTGGTAATTGACCTAAAAATTCTTTGCATTTTTACGTGTAACCATTTGGCGGCGATTAGGTCCTAAACAGGGTGAACTAGATGACGCAAACTATTAGATTCATGTAGCCGCACAGATGCACGTTTATTAGAGACATCTATCACCTATATATGTTGAACAGCTGAGCAGCAATTAACAAAAAACAAACAATTTCATTATGGTATCCATCATGTTTTTTTTCATTCCCGCTAAGGGTTGGGGGAATGAAACGAAATGGATCACCTAGAGCACACTTGGGGCTTCCATTATCACCACCAGCCACCCGCCTACAAAATCCAGGAGCGTGGCAGTCCTCTAGAATACAAAATGGGAGTTTTGCCTTGCACACAGGTATTTTTCCACACTACTGCGACGTCTAGCGGTCGGAGTATGTAAGCTAGATGGGTCAAACAAATTAAATCGTCTAGAGGACACTCGGGTCTTCCAGTTGCTTCATCAATCACCCGCCTAGCACCACCAGAGGCGTGGCAATTTACCTAAAAATACTTTGCAATTTTACGTCTCATCATTTGGCGGCGATTAGCGCCTAAAAAGGGTTAACTAGATGACGCACACTATTAGATTCATGTAGCCGCACAGATGCACGTTAGTTAGAGACATCATTCACTTATATATGTTGAACAGGTGAGTAGCAATTAACAAAAAACAAAAAAAAATCGATATGGTATCCATCAGGTAGATCATACTCGGGGCTTCCATTATCACCACCAGCCATCCGCCTACCACCTAAGGGAGCGTGGCAATCCTCTAGAATACAAAATCCCAGTTTTGCCATGCACAAAGGTATTTTTCCGCATTACTGCGACGTCTAGCCACCGGAGTATGTAAGCTAGATGGGTCAAACAAGTTGCGTCGTCTAGAAGACACCCGGGGCTTCCAGCTGCTTCATCAATCACCCGCTTAGCACCACTAGGGGCATGGAAATTGACCTAAAAATACTCTGCAAATTTACGTGTGACCCTTTGATGGCCATTACCGCCTTAACACGGTGAACTATACGACGAAACCTATTGAACTCATGTAGCTGCACAGATGCGCGTTAATTAGAGACATCAATCACCTATATATGTTGAACAGTTGAGTAGCAATTAACAAAAAACACACACATTCGATATGGTATACATCAGGTTTTTTTTTCATTCCCGCTAAGGGGGTGGGGGGATAAAACAAAGTGGATCACCTAGAGCACAATCGGGGCTTCCATTATCACCACCAGCCACCCGGCTACCACCTCCAGGAGCGCGGCAATCTTCTAGAATACAAAGTGGTAGTTTTGCCCTGCACATAGGTATTTTGCCACACTACTGCGACGCCTAGCGGCCGGAGTATGTAAGCTAGATGGGTCAAACAAATTGCATCGTCTAGAGGACACTCAGGGCTTTCATTTGTCTAGCGGCCGGAGTATGTAAGCTAGATGGGTCAAGCGATTTGTATCGTCTAAAGGACACTCAGGGCTTCCACTTGCATCATCAATCACCCGCTTAGCACCACTAGTGGCGTGGTAATTGACCTAAAAATTCTTTGCATTTTTACGTGTCACCATTTGGCGGCGATTAGGTCCTAAACAGGGTGAACTAGATGACGCAAACTATTAGATTAATGTAGCCGCACAGATGCACGTTTATTAGAGACATCTATCACCTATATATGTTGAACAGCTGAGCAGCAATTAACAAAAAACAAACAATTTCATTATGGTATCCATTATGTTTTTTTTCATTCCCGCTAAGGGTTGGGGGAATGAAACGAAATGGATCACCTAGAGCACACTTGGGGCTTCCATTATCACCACCAGCCACCCGCCTACAAAATCCAGGAGCGTGGCAATCCTCTAGAATACAAAATGGGAGTTTTGCCTTGCACACAGGTATTTTTCCACACTACTGCGACGTCTAGCGGTCGGAGTATGTAAGCTAGATGAATCAAACAAATTAAATCGTCTAGAGGACACTCGGGTCTTCCAGTTGCTTCATCAATCACCCGCCTAGCACCACCAGAGGCGTGGCAATTTACCTAAAAATACTTTGCAATTTTACGTCTCATCATTTGGCGGCGATTAGCGCCTAAAAAGGGTTAACTAGATGACGCACACTATTAGATTCATGTAGCCGCACAGATGCACGTTAGTTAGAGACATCATTCACTTATATATGTTGAACAGGTGAGTAGCAATTAACAAAAAACAAAAAAAAATCGATATGGTATCCATCAGGTAGATCATACTCGGGGCTTCCATTATCACCACCAGCCACCCGCCTACCACCTAAAGGAGCGTGGCAATCCTCTAGAATACAAAATCCCAGTTTTGCCATGCACAAAGGTATTTTTCCGCATTACTGCGACGTCTAGCCACCGGAGTATGTAAGCTAGATGGGTCAAACAAGTTGCGTCGTCTAGAAGACACCCGGGGCTTCCAGCTGCTTCATCAATCACCCGCTTAGCACCACTAGGGGCATGGAAATTGACCTAAAAATACTCTGCAATTTTACGTGTGACCCTTTGATGGCCATTACCGCCTTAACACGGTGAACTATACGACGAAACCTATTGAACTCATGTAGCTGCACAGATGCGCGTTAATTAGAGACATCAACCACCTATATATGTTGAACAGTTGAGTAGCAATTAACAAAAAACACACACATTCGATATGGTATACATCATTTTTTTTTTTCATTCCCGCTAAGGGGGTGAGGGGATAAAACAAAGTGGATCACCTAGAGCACATTTGGGGCTTCCATTATCACCACCAGCCACCCGGCTACCACCTCCAGGAGCGCGGCAATCTTCTAGAATACAAAGTGGTAGTTTTGCCCTGCACATAGGTATTTTGCCACACTACTGCGACGCCTAGCGGCCGGAGTATGTAAGCTAGATGGGTCAAACAAATTGCATCGTCTAGAGGACACTCAGGGCTTTCATTTGTTTAGCGGCCGGAGTATGTAAGCTAGATGGGTCAAGCGATTTGCATCGTCTAAAGGACACTCAGGGCTTCCACTTGCATCATCAATCACCCGCTTAGCACCACTAGTGGCGTGGTAATTGACCTAAAAATTCTTTGCATTTTTACGTGTCACCATTTGGCGGCGATTAGGTACTAAACAGGGTGAACTAGATGACGCAAACTATTAGATTAATGTAGCCGCACAGATGCACGTTTATTAGAGACATCTATCACCTATATATGTTGAACAGCTGAGCAGCAATTAACAAAAAACAAACAATTTCATTATGGTATCCATCATGTTTTTTTTCATTCCCGCTAAGGGTTGGGGGAATGAAACGAAATGGATCACCTAGAGCACACTTGGGGCTTCCATTATCACCACCAGCCACCCGCCTACAAAATCCAGGAGCGTGGCAGTCCTCTAGAATACAAAATGGGAGTTTTGCCTTGCACACAGGTATTTTTCCACACTACTGCGACGTCTAGCGGTCGGAGTATGTAAGCTAGATGAATCAAACAAATTAAATCGTCTAGAGGACACTCGGGTCTTCCAGTTGCTTCATCAATCACCCGCCTAGCACCACCAGAGGCGTGGCAATTGACCTAAAAATACTTTGCAATTTTACGTGTCATCATTTGGCGGCGATTAGCGCCTAAAAAGGGTTAACTAGATGACGCACACTATTAGATTCATGTAGCCGCACAGATGCACGTTAGTTAGAGACATCATTCACTTATATATGTTGAACAGGTGAGTAGCAATTAACAAAAAACAAAAAAAAATCGATATGGTAGCCATCAGGTAGATCATACTCGGGGCTTCCATTATCACCACCAGCCACCCGCACACCACCTAAAGGAGCGTGGCAATCCTCTAGAATACAAAATCCCAGTTTTGCCATGCACAAAGGTATTTTTCCGCATTACTGCGACGTCTAGCCACCGGAGTATGTAAGCTAGATGGGTCAAACAAGTTGCGTCGTCTAGAAGACACCCGGGGCTTCCAGCTGCTTCATCAATCACCCGCTTAGCACCACTAGGGGCATGGAAATTGACCTAAAAATACTCTGCAATTTTACGTGTGACCCTTTGATGGCCATTACCGCCTTAACACGGTGAACTATACGACGAAATCTATTGAACTCATGTAGCTGCACAGATGCGCGTTAATTAGAGACATCAACCACCTATATATGTTGAACAGTTGAGTAGCAATTAACAAAAAACACACATATTCGATATGGTATACATCAGGTTTTTTTTTCATTCCCGCTAAGGGGGTGGGGGGATAAAACAGAGTGGATCACCTAGAGCACACTTGGGGCTTCCATTATCACCACCAGCCACCCGCCTACAAAATCCAGGAGCGTGGCAGTCCTCTAGAATACAAAATGGGAGTTTTGCCTTGCACACAGGTATTTTTCCACACTACTGCGACGTCTAGCGGTCGGAGTATGTAAGCTAGATGAATCAAACAAATTAAATCGTCTAGAGGACACTCGGGTCTTCCAGTTGCTTCATCAATCACCCGCCTAGCACCACCAGAGGCGTGGCAATTGACCTAAAAATACTTTGCAATTTTACGTGTCATCATTTGGCGGCGATTAGCGCCTAAAAAGGGTTAACTAGATGACGCACACTATTAGATTCATGTAGCCGCACAGATGCACGTTAGTTAGAGACATCATTCACTTATATATGTTGAACAGGTGAGTAGCAATTAACAAAAAACAAAAAAAAATCGATATGGTATCCATCAGGTAGATCATACTCGGGGCTTCCATTATCACCACCAGCCACCCGCCTACCACCTAAAGGAGCGTGGCAATCCTCTAGAATACAAAATCCCAGTTTTGCCATGCACAAAGGTATTTTTCCGCATTACTGCGACGTCTAGCCACCGGAGTATGTAAGCTAGATGGGTCAAACAAGTTGCGTCGTCTAGAAGACACCCGGGGCTTCCAGCTGCTTCATCAATCACCCGCTTAGCACCACTAGGGGCATGGAAATTGACCTAAAAATACTCTGCAATTTTACGTGTGACCCTTTGATGGCCATTACCGCCTTAACACGGTGAACTATACGACGAAACCTATTGAACTCATGTAGCTGCACAGATGCGCGTTAATTAGAGACATCAACCACCTATATATGTTGAACAGTTGAGTAGCAATTAACAAAAAACACACACATTCGATATGGTATACATCATTTTTTTTTTTCATTCCCGCTAAGGGGGTGAGGGGATAAAACAAAGTGGATCACCTAGAGCACATTTGGGGCTTCCATTATCACCACCAGCCACCCGGCTACCACCTCCAGGAGCGCGGCAATCTTCTAGAATACAAAGTGGTAGTTTTGCCCTGCACATAGGTATTTTGCCACACTACTGCGACGCCTAGCGGCCGGAGTATGTAAGCTAGATGGGTCAAACAAATTGCATCGTCTAGAGGACACTCAGGGCTTTCATTTGTTTAGCGGCCGGAGTATGTAAGCTAGATGGGTCAAGCGATTTGCATCGTCTAAAGGACACTCAGGGCTTCCACTTGCATCATCAATCACCCGCTTAGCACCACTAGTGGCGTGGTAATTGACCTAAAAATTCTTTGCATTTTTACGTGTCACCATTTGGCGGCGATTAGGTACTAAACAGGGTGAACTAGATGACGCAAACTATTAGATTAATGTAGCCGCACAGATGCACGTTTATTAGAGACATCTATCACCTATATATGTTGAACAGCTGAGCAGCAATTAACAAAAAACAAACAATTTCATTATGGTATCCATCATGTTTTTTTTCATTCCCGCTAAGGGTTGGGGGAATGAAACGAAATGGATCACCTAGAGCACACTTGGGGCTTCCATTATCACCACCAGCCACCCGCCTACAAAATCCAGGAGCGTGGCAGTCCTCTAGAATACAAAATGGGAGTTTTGCCTTGCACACAGGTATTTTTCCACACTACTGCGACGTCTAGCGGTCGGAGTATGTAAGCTAGATGAATCAAACAAATTAAATCGTCTAGAGGACACTCGGGTCTTCCAGTTGCTTCATCAATCACCCGCCTAGCACCACCAGAGGCGTGGCAATTGACCTAAAAATACTTTGCAATTTTACGTGTCATCATTTGGCGGCGATTAGCGCCTAAAAAGGGTTAACTAGATGACGCACACTATTAGATTCATGTAGCCGCACAGATGCACGTTAGTTAGAGACATCATTCACTTATATATGTTGAACAGGTGAGTAGCAATTAACAAAAAACAAAAAAAAATCGATATGGTAGCCATCAGGTAGATCATACTCGGGGCTTCCATTATCACCACCAGCCACCCGCACACCACCTAAAGGAGCGTGGCAATCCTCTAGAATACAAAATCCCAGTTTTGCCATGCACAAAGGTATTTTTCCGCATTACTGCGACGTCTAGCCACCGGAGTATGTAAGCTAGATGGGTCAAACAAGTTGCGTCGTCTAGAAGACACCCGGGGCTTCCAGCTGCTTCATCAATCACCCGCTTAGCACCACTAGGGGCATGGAAATTGACCTAAAAATACTCTGCAATTTTACGTGTGACCCTTTGATGGCCATTACCGCCTTAACACGGTGAACTATACGACGAAATCTATTGAACTCATGTAGCTGCACAGATGCGCGTTAATTAGAGACATCAACCACCTATATATGTTGAACAGTTGAGTAGCAATTAACAAAAAACACACATATTCGATATGGTATACATCAGGTTTTTTTTTCATTCCCGCTAAGGGGGTGGGGGGATAAAACAGAGTGGATCACCTAGAGCACACTTGGGGCTTCCATTATCACCACCAGCCACCCGCCTACAAAATCCAGGAGCGTGGCAATCCTCTAGAATACAAAATGGGAGTTTTGCCTTGCACACAGGTATTTTTCCACACTACTGCGACGTCTAGCGGTCGGAGTATGTAAGCTAGATGAATCAAACAAATTAAATCGTCTAGAAGACACCCGGGGCTTCCAGCTGCTTCATCAATCACCCGCTTAGCACCACTAGGGGCATGGAAATTGACCTAAAAATACTCTGCAATTTTACGTGTGACCCTTTGATGGCCATTACCGCCTTAACACGGTGAACTATACGACGAAACCTATTGAACTCATGTAGCTGCACAGATGCGCGTTAATTAGAGACATCAACCACCTATATATGTTGAACAGTTGAGTAGCAATTAACAAAAAACACACACATTCGATATGGTATACATCATTTTTTTTTTTCATTCCCGCTAAGGGGGTGAGGGGATAAAACAAAGTGGATCACCTAGAGCACATTTGGGGCTTCCATTATCACCACCAGCCACCCGGCTACCACCTCCAGGAGCGCGGCAATCTTCTAGAATACAAAGTGGTAGTTTTGCCCTGCACATAGGTATTTTGCCACACTACTGCGACGCCTAGCGGCCGGAGTATGTAAGCTAGATGGGTCAAACAAATTGCATCGTCTAGAGGACACTCAGGGCTTTCATTTGTCTAGCGGCCGGAGTATGTAAGCTAGATGGGTCAAGCGATTTGCATCGTCTAAAGGACACTCAGGGCTTCCACTTGCATCATCAATCACCCGCTTAGCACCACTAGTGGCGTGGTAATTGACCTAAAAATTCTTTGCATTTTTACGTGTCACCATTTGGCGGCGATTAGGTACTAAACAGGGTGAACTAGATGACGCAAACTATTAGATTAATGTAGCCGCACAGATGCACGTTTATTAGAGACATCTATCACCTATATATGTTGAACAGCTGAGCAGCAATTAACAAAAAACAAACAATTTCATTATGGTATCCATCATGTTTTTTTTCATTCCCGCTAAGGGTTGGGGGAATGAAACGAAATGGATCACCTAGAGCACACTTGGGGCTTCCATTATCACCACCAGCCACCCGCCTACAAAATCCAGGAGCGTGGCAGTCCTCTAGAATACAAAATGGGAGTTTTGCCTTGCACACAGGTATTTTTCCACACTACTGCGACGTCTAGCGGTCGGAGTATGTAAGCTAGATGAATCAAACAAATTAAATCGTCTAGAGGACACTCGGGTCTTCCAGTTGCTTCATCAATCACCCGCCTAGCACCACCAGAGGCGTGGCAATTGACCTAAAAATACTTTGCAATTTTACGTGTCATCATTTGGCGGCGATTAGCGCCTAAAAAGGGTTAACTAGATGACGCACACTATTAGATTCATGTAGCCGCACAGATGCACGTTAGTTAGAGACATCATTCACTTATATATGTTGAACAGGTGAGTAGCAATTAACAAAAAACAAAAAAAAATCGATATGGTAGCCATCAGGTAGATCATACTCGGGGCTTCCATTATCACCACCAGCCACCCGCACACCACCTAAAGGAGCGTGGCAATCCTCTAGAATACAAAATCCCAGTTTTGCCATGCACAAAGGTATTTTTCCGCATTACTGCGACGTCTAGCCACCGGAGTATGTAAGCTAGATGGGTCAAACAAGTTGCGTCGTCTAGAAGACACCCGGGGCTTCCAGCTGCTTCATCAATCACCCGCTTAGCACCACTAGGGGCATGGAAATTGACCTAAAAATACTCTGTAATTTTACGTGTGACCCTTTGATGGCCATTACCGCCTTAACACGGTGAACTATACGACGAAACCTATTGAACTCATGTAGCTGCACAGATGCGCGTTAATTAGAGACATCAACCACCTATATATGTTGAACAGTTAAGTAGCAATTAACAAAAAACACACACATTCGATATGGTATACATCAGGTTTTTTTTTCATTCCCGCTAAGGGGGTGGGGGGATAAAACAAAGTGGATCACCTAGAGCACAATCGGGGCTTCCATTATCACCACCAGCCACCCGGCTACCACCTCCAGGAGCGCGGAAATCTTCTAGAATACAAAGTGGTAGTTTTGCCCTGCACATAGGTATTTTGCCACATTACTGCGACGCCTAGCGGCCGGAGTATGTAAGCTAGATGGGTCAAACAAATTGCATCGTCTAGAGGACACTCAGGGCTTCCATTTGTCTAGCGGCCGGAGTATGTAAGCTAGATGGGTCAAGCGATTTGCATCGTCTAAAGGACACTCAGGGCTTCCACTTGCTTCATCAATCACCCGCTTAGCACCACTAGTGGCGTGGTAATTGACCTAAAAATTCTTTGCATTTTTACGTGTCACCATTTGGCGGCGATTAGGTCCTAAACAGGGTGAACTAGATGACGCAAACTATTAGGTTAATGTAGCCGCACAGATACACGTTTATTAGAGACATCTATCACCTATATATGTTGAACAGCTGAGCAGCAATTAACAAAAAACACACACATTCGATATGGCATACATCAGGTTTTTTTTTCATTCCCGCTAAGGGGGTGGGGGGATAAAACAAAGTGGATCGCCTAGAGCACAATCTGGGCTTCCATTATCACCACCAGCCACCCGGCTACCACCTCCAGGAGCGCGGCAATCTTCTAGAATACAAAGTGGTAGTTTTGCCCTGCACATAGGTATTTTGCCACACTACTGCGACGCCTAGCGGCCGGAGTATGTAAGCTAGATGGGTCAAACAAATTGCATCGTCTAGAGGACACTCAGGGCTTCCATTTGTCTAGCGGCCGGAGTATGTAAGCTAGATGGGTCAAGCGATTTGCATCGTCTAAAGGACACTCAGGGCTTTCACTTGCCCTTTGCAATTTTACGTCTCATCATTTGGCGGCGATTAGCGCCTAAAAAGGGTTAACTAGATGACGCATACTATTAGATTCATGTAGCCGCACAGATGCACGTTAGTTAGAGACATCATTCACTTATATATGTTGAACAGGTGAGTAGCAATTAACAAAAAACAAAAAAAAATCGATATGGTATCCATCAGGTAGATCATACTCGGGGCTTCCATTATCACCACCAGCCACCCGCCTACCACCTAAAGGAGCGTGGTAATCCTCTAGAATACAAAATCCCAGTTTTGCCCTGCACAAAGGTATTTTTCCGCATTACTGCGACGTCTAGCCACCGGAGTATGTAAGCTAGATGGGTCTAACAAGTTGCGTCGTCTAGAAGACACCCGGGGCTTCCAGCTGCTTCATCAATCACCCGCTTAGCACCACTAGGGGCATGGAAATTGACCTAAAAATACTCTGCAATTTTACGTGTGACCCTTTGATGGCCATTACCGCCTTAACACGGTGAACTATACGACGAAACCTATTGAACTCATGTAGCTGCACAGATGCGCGTTAATTAGAGACATCAACCACCTATATATGTTGAACAGTTGAGTAGCAATTAACAAAAAACACACACATTCGATATGGTATACATCAGGTTTTTTTTTCATTCCCGCTAAGGGGGTGGGGGGATAAAACAAAGTGGATCGCCTAGAGCACAATCTGGGCTTCCATTATCACCACCAGCCACCCGGCTACCACCTCCAGGAGCGCGGTAATCTTCTAGAATACAAAGTGGTAGGTTTGCCCTGCACATAGGTATTTTGCCACACTACTGCGACGCCTAGCGGCCGGAGTATGTAAGCTAGATGGGTCGAACAAATTGCATCGTCTAGAGGACACTCAGGGCTTCCATTTGTCTAGCGGCCGGAGTATGTAAGCTAGATGGGTCAAGCGATTTGCATCGTCTAAAGGACACTCAGGGCTTCCACTTGCATCACCAATCACCCGCTTAGCACCACTAGTGGCGTGGTAATTGACCTAAAAATTCTTTGCATTTTTACGTGTCACCATTTGGCGGCGATTAGGTCCTAAACAGGGTGAACTAGATGACGCAAACTATTAGATTAATGTAGCCGCACAGATGCACGTTTATTAGAGACATCTATCACCTATATATGTTGAACCGCTGAGCAGCAATTAACAAAAAACAAACAATTTCATTATGGTATCCATCATGTTTTTTTTCATTCCCGCTAAGGGTTGGGGGGATAAAACAAAGTGGATCACCTAGAGCACAATCGGGGCTTCCATTATCACCACCAGCCACCCGGCTACCACCTCCAGGAGCGCGGCAATCTTCTAGAATACAAAGTGGTGGTTTTGCCCTGCACATAGGTATTTTGCCACACTACTGCGACGCCTAGCGGCCGGAGTATGTAAGCTAGATGGGTCAAACAAATTGCATCGTCTAGAGGACACTCAGGGCTTCCATTTGTCTAGCAGCCGGAGTATGTAAGCTAGATGGGTCAAGCGATTTGCATCGTCTAAAGGACACTCAGGGCTTCCACTTGCATCATCAATCACCCGCTTAGCACCACTAGTGGCGTGGTAATTGACCTAAAAATTCTTTGCATTTTTACGTGTCACCATTTGGCGGCGATTAGGTCCTAAACAGGGTGAACTAGATGACGCAAACTATTAGATTAATGTAGCCGCACAGATGAACGTTTATTAGAGACATCTATCACCTATATATGTTGAACAGCTGAGCAGCAATTAACAAAAAACAAACAATTTCATTATGGTATCCATCATGTTTTTTTCATTTCCGCTAAGGGTTGGGGGAATGAAACGAAATGTATCACCTAGAGCACACTTGGGGCTTCCATTATCACCACCAGCCACCCGCCTACAAAATCCAGGAGCGTGGCAATCCTCTAGAATACAAAATGGGAGTTTTGCCTTGCACACAGGTATTTTTCCACACTACTGTGACGTCTAGCGGTCGGAGTATGTAAGCTAGATGAATCAAACAAATTAAATCGTCTAGAGGACACTCGGGTCTTCCAGTTGCTTCATCAATCACCCGCTTAGCACCACTAGGGGCATGGAAATTGACCTAAAAATACTCTGCAATTTTACGTGTGACCCTTTGATGGCCATTACCGCCTTAACACGGTGCAGTATACGACGAAACCTATTGAACTCATGTAGCTGCACAGATGCGCGTTAATTAGAGACATCAACCACCTATATATGTTGAACAGTTGAGTAGCAATTAACAAAAAACACACACATTCGATATGGTATACATCAGGTTTTTTTTTCATTCCCGCTAAGGGGGTGGGGGGATAAAACAAAGTGGATCACCACCAGCCACCCGGCTACCACCTCCAGGAGCGCCGCAATCTTCTAGAATACAAAGTGGTAGTTTTGCCCTGCACATAGGTATTTTGCCACACTACTGCGACGCCTAGCGGCCGGAGTATGTAAGCTAGATGGGTCAAACAAATTGCATCGTCTAGAGGACACTCAGGGCTTCCAATTGTCTAGCGGCCGGAGTATGTAAGCTTGATGGGTCAAGCGATTTGCATCGTCTAAAGGACACTCAGGGGTTCCACTTGCATCATCAATCACCCGCTTAGCGCCACTAGTGGCGTGGTAATTGACCTAAAAATTCTTTGCATTTTTACGTGTCACCATTTGGCGGCGATTAGGTCCTAAACAGGGTGAACTAGATGACGCAAACTATTAGATTAATGTAGCCGCACAGATGCACGTTTATTAGAGACATCTATCACCTATATATGTTGAACAGCTGAGCAGCAATTAACAAAAAACAAACAATTTCATTATGGTATCCATCATGTTTTTTTTCATTCCCGCTAAGGGTTGGGGGGATAAAACAAAGTGGATGACCTAGAGCACAATCGGGGCTTCCATTATCACCACCAGCCACCCGGCTACCACCTCCACGAGCGCGGAAATCTTCTAGAATACAAAGTGGTAGTTTTGCCCTGCACATAGGTATTTTGCCACATTACTGCGACGCCTAGCGGCCGGAGTATGTAAGCTAGATGGGTCAAACAAATTAAATCGTCTAGAGGACACTCGGGTCTTCCAGTTGCTTCATCAATCACCCGCTTAGCACCACTAGGGGCATGGAAATTGACCTAAAAATACTCTGCAATTTTACGTGTGACCCTTTGATGGCCATTACCGCCTTAACACGGTGAACTATACGACGAAACCTATTGAACTCATGTAGCTGCACAGATGCGCGTTAATTAGAGACATCAACCACCTATATATGTTGAACAGTTGAGTAGCAATTAACAAAAAACACACACATTCGATATGGTATACATCAGGTTTTTTTTTCATTCCCGCTAAGGGGGTGGGGGGATAAAACAAAGTGGATCGCCTAGAGCACAATCTGGGCTTCCATTATCACCACCAGCCACCCGGCTACCACCTCCAGGAGCGCGGTAATCTTCTAGAATACAAAGTGGTAGGTTTGCCCTGCACATAGGTATTTTGCCACACTACTGCGACGCCTAGCGGCCGGAGTATGTAAGCTAGATGGGTCGAACAAATTGCATCGTCTAGAGGACACTCAGGGCTTCCATTTGTCTAGCGGCCGGAGTATGTAAGCTAGATGGATCAAGCGATTTGCATCGTCTAAAGGACACTCAGGGCTTCCACTTGCATCACCAATCACCCGCTTAGCACCACTAGTGGCGTGGTAATTGACCTAAAAATTCTTTGCATTTTTACGTGTCACCATTTGGCGGCGATTAGGTCCTAAACAGGGTGAACTAGATGACGCAAACTATTAGATTAATGTAGCCGCACAGATGCACGTTTATTAGAGACATCTATCACCTATATATGTTGAACCGCTGAGCAGCAATTAACAAAAAACAAACAATTTCATTATGGTATCCATCATGTTTTTTTTCATTCCCGCTAAGGGTTGGGGGGATAAAACAAAGTGGATCGCCTAGAGCACAATCTGGGCTTCCATTATCACCACCAGCCACCCGGCTACCACCTCCAGGAGCGCGGTAATCTTCTAGAATACAAAGTGGTAGGTTTGCCCTGCACATAGGTATTTTGCCACACTACTGCGACGCCTAGCGGCCGGAGTATGTAAGCTAGATGGGTCGAACAAATTGCATCGTCTAGAGGACACTCAGGGCTTCCATTTGTCTAGCGGCCGGAGTATGTAAGCTAGATGGGTCAAGCGATTTGCATCGTCTAAAGGACACTCAGGGCTTCCACCTGCATCACCAATCACCCGCTTAGCACCACTAGTGGCGTGGTAATTGACCTAAAAATTCTTTGCATTTTTACGTGTCACCATTTGGCGGCGATTAGGTCCTAAACAGGGTGAACTAGATGACGCAAACTATTAGATTAATGTAGCCGCACAGATGCACGTTTATTAGAGACATCTATCACCTATATATGTTGAACCGCTGAGCAGCAATTAACAAAAAACAAACAATTTCATTATGGTATCCATCATGTTTTTTTTCATTCCCGCTAAGGGTTGGGGGGATAAAACAAAGTGGATCACCTAGAGCACAATCGGGGCTTCCATTATCACCACCAGCCACCCGGCTACCACCTCCAGGAGCGCGGCAATCTTCTAGAATACAAAGTGGTAGTTTTGCCCTGCACATAGGTATTTTGCCACACTACTGCGACGCCTAGCGGCCGGAGTATGTAAGCTAGATGGGTCAAACAAATTGCATCGTCTCGAGGACACTCAGGGCTTCCATTTGTCTAGCAGCCGGAGTATGTAAGCTAGATGGGTCAAGCGATTTGCATCGTCTAAAGGACACTCAGGGCTTCCACTTGCATCATCAATCACCCGCTTAGCACCACTAGTGGCGTGGTAATTGACCTAAAAATTCTTTGCATTTTTACGTGTCACCATTTGGCGGCGATTAGGTCCTAAACAGGGTGAACTAGATGACGCAAACTATTAGATTAATGTAGCCGCACAGATGAACGTTTATTAGAGACATCTATCACCTATATATGTTGAACAGCTGAGCAGCAATTAACAAAAAACAAACAATTTCATTATGGTATCCATCATGTTTTTTTCATTCCCGCTAAGGGTTGGGGGAATGAAACGAAATGTATCACCTAGAGCACACTTGGGGCTTCCATTATCACCACCAGCCACCCGCCTACAAAATCCAGGAGCGTGGCAATCCTCTAGAATACAAAATGGGAGTTTTGCCTTGCACACAGGTATTTTTCCACACTACTGTGACGTCTAGCGGTCGGAGTATGTAAGCTAGATGAATCAAACAAATTAAATCGTCTAGAGGACACTCGGGTCTTCCAGTTGCTTCATCAATCACCCGCTTAGCACCACTAGGGGCATGGAAATTGACCTAAAAATACTCTGCAAATTTACGTGTGACCCTTTGATGGCCATTACCGCCTTAACACGGTGAACTATACGACGAAACCTATTGAACTCATGTAGCTGCACAGATGCGCGTTAATTAGAGACATCAACCACCTATATATGTTGAACAGTTGAGTAGCAATTAACAAAAAACACACACATTCGATATGGTATACATCAGGTTTTTTTTTCATTCCCGCTAAGGGGGTGGGGGGATAAAACAAAGTGGATCACCACCAGCCACCCAGCTACCACCTCCAGGAGCGCCGCAATCTTCTAGAATACAAAGTGGTAGTTTTGCCCTGCACATAGGTATTTTGCCACACTACTGCGACGCCTAGCGGCCGGAGTATGTAAGCTAGATGGGTCAAACAAATTGCATCGTCTAGAGGACACTCAGGGCTTCCAATTGTCTAGCGGCCGGAGTATGTAAGCTTGATGGGTCAAGCGATTTGCATCGTCTAAAGGACACTCAGGGGTTCCACTTGCATCATCAATCACCCGCTTAGCGCCACTAGTGGCGTGGTAATTGACCTAAAAATTCTTTGCATTTTTACGTGTCACCATTTGGCGGCGATTAGGTCCTAAACAGGGTGAACTAGATGACGCAAACTATTAGATTAATGTAGCCGCACAGATGCACGTTTATTAGAGACATCTATCACCTATATATGTTGAACAGCTGAGCAGCAATTAACAAAAAACAAACAATTTCATTATGGTATCCATCATGTTTTTTTTCATTCCCGCTAAGGGTTGGGGGGATAAAACAAAGTGGATGACCTAGAGCACAATCGGGGCTTCCATTATCACCACCAGCCACCCGGCTACCACCTCCAGGAGCGCGGAAATCTTCTAGAATACAAAGTGGTAGTTTTGCCCTGCACATAGGTATTTTGCCACATTACTGCGACGCCTAGCGGCCGGAGTATGTAAGCTAGATGGGTCAAACAAATTGCATCGTCTAGAGGACACTCAGGGCTTCCATTTGTCTAGCGGCCGGAGTATGTAAGCTAGATGGGTCAAGCGATTTGCATCGTCTAAAGGACACTCAGGGCTTCCACTTGCTTCATCAATCACCCGCTTAGCACCACTAGTGGCGTGGTAATTGACCTAAAAATCCTTTGCATTTTTACGTGTCACCATTTGGCGGCGATTAGGTCCTAAACAGGGTGAACTAGATGACGCAAACTATTAGGTTAATGTAGCCGCACAGATACACGTTTATTAGAGACATCTATCACCTATATATGTTGAACAGCTGAGCAGCAATTAACAAAAAACACACACATTCGATATGGTATACATCAGGTTTTTTTTTCATTCCCGCTAAGGGGGTGGGGGGATAAAACAAAGTGGATCACCTAGAGCACAATCGGGGCTTCCATTATCACCACCAGCCACCCGGCTACCACCTCCAGGAGCGCGGCAATCTTCTAGAATACAAAGTGGTAGTTTTGCCCTGCACATAGGTATTTTGCCACACTACTGCGAGGCCTAGCGGCCGGAGTATGTAAGCTAGATGGGTCAAACAAATTGCATCGTCTAGAGGACACTCAGGGCTTCCATTTGTCTAGCGGCCGGAGTATGTAAGCTAGATGGGTCAAGCGATTTGCATCGTCTAAAGGACACTCAGGGCTTTCACTTGCCCTTTGCAATTTTACGTCTCATCATTTGGCGGCGATTAGCGCCTAAAAAGGGTTAGTAGATGACGCACACTATTAGATTCATGTAGCCGCACAGATGCACGTTAGTTAGAGACATCATTCACTTATATATGTTGAACAGGTGAGTAGCAATTAACAAAAAACAAAAAAAAATCGATATGGTATCCATCAGGTAGATCATACTCGGGGCTTCCATTATCACCACCAGCCACCCGCCTACCACCTAAAGGAGCGTGGCAATCCTCTAGAATACAAAATCCCAGTTTTGCCATGCACAAAGGTATTTTTCCGCATTACTGCGACGTCTAGCCACCGGAGAATGTAAGCTAGATGGGTCAAACAAGTTGCGTCGTCTAGAAGACACCCGGGGCTTCCAGCTGCTTCATCAATCACCCGCTTAGCACCACTAGGGGCATGGAAATTGACCTAAAAATACTCTGCAATTTTACGTGTGACCCTTTGATGGCCATTACCGCCTTAACACGGTGAACTATACGACGAAACCTATTGAACTCATGTAGCTGCACAGATGCGCGTTAATTAGAGACATCAACCACCTATATATGTTGAACAGTTAAGTAGCAATTAACAAAAAACACACACATTCGATATGGTATACATCAGGTTTTTTTTTCATTCCCGCTAAGGGGGTGGGGGGATAAAACAAAGTGGATCACCTAGAGCACAATCGGGGCTTCCATTATCACCACCAGCCACCCGGCTACCACCTCCAGGAGCGCCGCAATCTTCTAGAATACAAAGTGGTAGTTTTGCCTTGCACATAGGTATTTTGCCACACTACTGCGACGCCTAGCGGCCGGAGTATGTAAGCTAGATGGGTCAAACAAATTGCATCGTCTAGAGGACACTCAGGGCTTCCAATTGTCTAGCGGCCGGAGTATGTAAGCTTGATGGGTCAAGCGATTTGCATCGTCTAAAGGACACTCAGGGGTTCCACTTGCATCATCAATCACCCGCTTAGCGCCACTAGTGGCGTGGTAATTGACCTAAAAATTCTTTGCATTTCTACGTGTCACCATTTGGCGGCGATTAGGTCCTAAACAGGGTGAACTAGATGACGCAAACTATTAGATTAATGTAGCCGCACAGATGCACGTTTATTAGAGACATCTATCACCTATATATGTTGAACAGCTGAGCAGCAATTAACAAAAAACAAACAATTTCATTATGGTATCCATCATGTTTTTTTTCATTCCCGCTAAGGGTTGGGGGGATAAAACAAAGTGGATGACCTAGAGCACAATCGGGGCTTCCATTATCACCACCAGCCACCCGGCTACCACCTCCAGGAGCGCGGGAATCTTCTAGAATACAAAGTGGTAGTTTTGCCCTGCACATAGGTATTTTGCCACATTACTGCGACGCCTAGCGGCCGGAGTATGTAAGCTAGATGGGTCAAACAAATTGCATCGTCTAGAGGACACTCAGGGCTTCCATTTGTCTAGCGGCCGGAGTATGTAAGCTAGATGGGTCAAGCGATTTGCATCGTCTAAAGGACACTCAGGGCTTCCACTTGCTTCATCAATCACCCGCTTAGCACCACTAGTGGCGTGGTAATTGACCTAAAAATTCTTTGCATTTTTACGTGTCACCATTTGGCGGCGATTAGGTCCTAAACAGGGTGAACTAGATGACGCAAACTATTAGGTTAATGTAGCCGCACAGATACACGTTTATTAGAGACATCTATCACCTATATATGTTGAACAGCTTAGCAGCAATTAACAAAAAACACACACATTCGATATGGTATACATCAGGTTTTTTTTTCATTCCCGCTAAGGGGGTGGGGGGATAAAACAAAGTGGATCACCTAGAGCACAATCGGGGCTTCCATTATCACCACCAGCCACCCGGCTACCACCTCCAGGAGCGCGGCAATCTTCTAGAATACAAAGTGGTAGTTTTGCCCTGCACATAGGTATTTTGCCACACTACTGCGACGCCTAGCGGCCGGAGTATGTAAGCTAGATGGGTCAAACAAATTGCATCGTCTAGAGGACACTCAGGGCTTCCATTTGTCTAGCGGCCGGAGTATGTAAGCTAGATGGGTCAAGCGATTTGCATCGTCTAAAGGACACTCAGGGCTTTCACTTGCCCTTTGCAATTTTACGTCTCATCATTTGGCGGCGATTAGCGCCTAAAAAGGGTTAACTAGATGACGCATAATATTAGATTCATGTAGCCGCACAGATGCACGTTAGTTAGAGACATCATTCACTTATATATGTTGAACAGGTGAGTAGCAATTAACAAAAAACAAAAAAAAAATCGATATGGTATCCATCAGGTAGGTCATACTCGGGGCTTCCATTATCACCACCAGCCACCCGCCTACCACCTAAAGGAGCGTGGCAATCCTCTAGAATACAAAATCCCAGTTTTGCCCTGCACAAAGGAATTTTTCCGCATTACTGCGACGTCTAGCCACCGGAGTATGTAAGCTAGATGGGTCTAACAAGTTGCGTCGTCTAGAAGACACCCGGGGCTTCCAGCTGCTTCATCAATCACCCGCTTAGCACCACTAGGGGCATGGAAATTGACCTAAAAATACTCTGCAATTTTACGTGTGACCCTTTGATGGCCATTACCGCCTTAACACGGTGAACTATACGACGAAACCTATTGAACTCGTGTAGCTGCACAGATGCGCGTTAATTAGAGACATCAACCACCTATATATGTTGAACAGTTGAGTAGCAATTAACAAAAAACACACACATTCGATATGGTATACATCAGGTTTTTTTTTCATTCCCGCTAAGGGGGTGGGGGGATAAAACAAAGTGGATCGCCTAGAGCACAATCTGGGCTTCCATTATCACCACCAGCCACCCGGCTACCACCTCCAGGAGCGCGGTAATCTTCTAGAATACAAAGTGGTAGGTTTGCCCTGCACAAAGGTATTTTTCCGCATTACTGCGACGTCTAGCCACCGGAGAATGTAAGCTAGATGGGTCAAACCAGTTGCGTCGTCTAGAAGACACCCGGGGCTTCCAGCTGCTTCATCAATCACCCGCTTAGCACCACTAGGGGCATGGAAATTGACCTAAAAATACTCTGCAATTTTACGTGTGACCCTTTGATGGCCATTACCGCCTTAACACGGTGAACTATACGACGAAACATATTGAACTCATGTCGCTGCACAGATGCGCGTTAATTAGAGACATCAACCACCTATATATGTTGAACAGTTGAGTAGCAATTAACAAAAAACACACACATTCGATATGGTATACATCAGGTTTTTTTTTCATTCCCGCTAAGGGGGTGGGGGGATAAAACAAAGTGGATCACCTAGAGCACAATCGGGGCTTCCATTATCACCACCAGCCACCCGGCTACCACCTCCAGGAGCGCCGCAATCTTCTAGAATACAAAGTGGTAGTTTTGCCTTGCACATAGGTATTTTGCCACACTACTGCGACGCCTAGCGGCCGGAGTATGTAAGCTAGATGGGTCAAACAAATTGCATCGTCTAGAGGACACTCAGGGCTTCCAATTGTCTAGCGGCCGGAGTATGTAAGCTTGATGGGTCAAGCGATTTGCATCGTCTAAAGGACACTCAGGGGTTCCACTTGCATCATCAATCACCCGCTTAGCGCCACTAGTGGCGTGGTAATTGACCTAAAAATTCTTTGCATTTCTACGTGTCACCATTTGGCGGCGATTAGGTCCTAAACAGGGTGAACTAGATGACGCAAACTATTAGATTAATGTAGCCGCACAGATGCACGTTTATTAGAGACATCTATCACCTATATATGTTGAACAGCTGAGCAGCAATTAACAAAAAACAAACAATTTCATTATGGTATCCATCATGTTTTTTTTCATTCCCGCTAAGGGTTGGGGGGATAAAACAAAGTGGATGACCTAGAGCACAATCGGGGCTTCCATTATCACCACCAGCCACCCGGCTACCACCTCCAGGAGCGCGGGAATCTTCTAGAATACAAAGTGGTAGTTTTGCCCTGCACATAGGTATTTTGCCACATTACTGCGACGCCTAGCGGCCGGAGTATGTAAGCTAGATGGGTCAAACAAATTGCATCGTCTAGAGGACACTCAGGGCTTCCATTTGTCTAGCGGCCGGAGTATGTAAGCTAGATGGGTCAAGCGATTTGCATCGTCTAAAGGACACTCAGGGCTTCCACTTGCTTCATCAATCACCCGCTTAGCACCACTAGTGGCGTGGTAATTGACCTAAAAATTCTTTGCATTTTTACGTGTCACCATTTGGCGGCGATTAGGTCCTAAACAGGGTGAACTAGATGACGCAAACTATTAGGTTAATGTAGCCGCACAGATACACGTTTATTAGAGACATCTATCACCTATATATGTTGAACAGCTTAGCAGCAATTAACAAAAAACACACACATTCGATATGGTATACATCAGGTTTTTTTTTCATTCCCGCTAAGGGGGTGGGGGGATAAAACAAAGTGGATCACCTAGAGCACAATCGGGGCTTCCATTATCACCACCAGCCACCCGGCTACCACCTCCAGGAGCGCGGCAATCTTCTAGAATACAAAGTGGTAGTTTTGCCCTGCACATAGGTATTTTGCCACACTACTGCGACGCCTAGCGGCCGGAGTATGTAAGCTAGATGGGTCAAACAAATTGCATCGTCTAGAGGACACTCAGGGCTTCCATTTGTCTAGCGGCCGGAGTATGTAAGCTAGATGGGTCAAGCGATTTGCATCGTCTAAAGGACACTCAGGGCTTTCACTTGCCCTTTGCAATTTTACGTCTCATCATTTGGCGGCGATTAGCGCCTAAAAAGGGTTAACTAGATGACGCATAATATTAGATTCATGTAGCCGCACAGATGCACGTTAGTTAGAGACATCATTCACTTATATATGTTGAACAGGTGAGTAGCAATTAACAAAAAACAAAAAAAAAATCGATATGGTATCCATCAGGTAGGTCATACTCGGGGCTTCCATTATCACCACCAGCCACCCGCCTACCACCTAAAGGAGCGTGGCAATCCTCTAGAATACAAAATCCCAGTTTTGCCCTGCACAAAGGAATTTTTCCGCATTACTGCGACGTCTAGCCACCGGAGTATGTAAGCTAGATGGGTCTAACAAGTTGCGTCGTCTAGAAGACACCCGGGGCTTCCAGCTGCTTCATCAATCACCCGCTTAGCACCACTAGGGGCATGGAAATTGACCTAAAAATACTCTGCAATTTTACGTGTGACCCTTTGATGGCCATTACCGCCTTAACACGGTGAACTATACGACGAAACCTATTGAACTCGTGTAGCTGCACAGATGCGCGTTAATTAGAGACATCAACCACCTATATATGTTGAACAGTTGAGTAGCAATTAACAAAAAACACACACATTCGATATGGTATACATCAGGTTTTTTTTTCATTCCCGCTAAGGGGGTGGGGGGATAAAACAAAGTGGATCGCCTAGAGCACAATCTGGGCTTCCATTATCACCACCAGCCACCCGGCTACCACCTCCAGGAGCGCGGTAATCTTCTAGAATACAAAGTGGTAGGTTTGCCCTGCACAAAGGTATTTTTCCGCATTACTGCGACGTCTAGCCACCGGAGAATGTAAGCTAGATGGGTCAAACAAATTGCATCGTCTAGAGGACACTCAGGGCTTCCAATTGTCTAGCGGCCGGAGTATGTAAGCTTGATGGGTCAAGCGATTTGCATCGTCTAAAGGACACTCAGGGGTTCCACTTGCATCATCAATCACCCGCTTAGCGCCACTAGTGGCGTGGTAATTGACCTAAAAATTCTTTGCATTTTTTCGTGTCACCATTTGGCGGCGATTAGGTCCTAAACAGGGTGAACTAGATGACGCAAACTATTAGATTAATGTAGCCGCACAGATGCACGTTTATTAGAGACATCTATCACCTATATATGTTGAACAGCTGAGCAGCAATTAACAAAAAACAAAAAATTTCATTATGGTATCCATCATGTTTTTTTTCATTCCCGCTAAGGGTTGGGGGGATAAAACAAAGTGGATGACCTAGAGCACAATCGGGGCTTCCATTATCACCACCAGCCACCCGGCTACCACCTCCAGGAGCGCGGAAATCTTCTAGAATACAAAGTGGTAGTTTTGCCCTGCACATAGGTATTTTGCCACATTACTGCGACGCCTAGCGGCCGGAGTATGTAAGCTAGATGGGTCAAACAAATTGCATCGTCTAGAGGACACTCAGGGCTTCCATTTGTCTAGCGGCCGGAGTATGTAAGCTAGATGGGTCAAGCGATTTGCATCGTCTAAAGGACACTCACGGCTTCCACTTGCTTCATCAATCACCCGCTTAGCACCACTAGTGGCGTGGTAATTGACCTAAAAATTCTTTGCATTTTTACGTGTCACCATTTGGCGGCGATTAGGTCCTAAACAGGGTGAACTAGATGACGCAAACTATTAGGTTAATGTAGCCGCACAGATACACGTTTATTAGAGACATCTATCACCTATATATGTTGAACAGCTTAGCAGCAATTAACAAAAAACACACACATTCGATATGGTATACATCAGGTTTTTTTTTCATTCCCGCTAAGGGGGTGGGGGGTAAAACAAAGTGGATCACCTAGAGCACAATCGGGGCTTCCATTATCACCACCAGCCACCCGGCTACCACCTCCAGGAGCGCGGCAATCTTCTAGAATACAAAGTGGTAGTTTTGCCCTGCACATAGGTATTTTGCCACACTACTGCGACGCCTAGCGGCCGGAGTATGTAAGCTAGATGGGTCAAACAAATTGCATCGTCTAGAGGACACTCAGGGCTTCCATTTGTCTAGCGGCCGGAGTATGTAAGCTAGATGGGTCAAGCGATTTGCATCGTCTAAAGGACACTCAGGGCTTTCACTTGCCCTTTGCAATTTTACGTCTCATCATTTGGCGGCGATTAGCGCCTAAAAAGGGTTAACTAGATGACGCATAATATTAGATTCATGTAGCCGCACAGATGCACGTTAGTTAGAGACATCATTCACTTATATATGTTGAACAGGTGAGTAGCAATTAACAAAAAACAAAAAAAAAATCGATATGGTATCCATCAGGTAGGTCATACTCGGGGCTTCCATTATCACCACCAGCCACCCGCCTACCACCTAAAGGAGCGTGGCAATCCTCTAGAATACAAAATCCCAGTTTTGCCCTGCACAAAGGAATTTTTCCGCATTACTGCGACGTCTAGCCACCGGAGTATGTAAGCTAGATGGGTCTAACAAGTTGCGTCGTCTAGAAGACACCCGGGGCTTCCAGCTGCTTCATCAATCACCCGCTTAGCACCACTAGGGGCATGGAAATTGACCTAAAAATACTCTGCAATTTTACGTGTGACCCTTTGATGGCCATTACCGCCTTAACACGGTGAACTATACGACGAAACCTATTGAACTCGTGTAGCTGCACAGATGCGCGTTAATTAGAGACATCAACCACCTATATATGTTGAACAGTTGAGTAGCAATTAACAAAAAACACACACATTCGATATGGTATACATCAGGTTTTTTTTTCATTCCCGCTAAGGGGGTGGGGGGATAAAACAAAGTGGATCGCCTAGAGCACAATCTGGGCTTCCATTATCACCACCAGCCACCCGGCTACCACCTCCAGGAGCGCGGTAATCTTCTAGAATACAAAGTGGTAGGTTTGCCCTGCACAAAGGTATTTTTCCGCATTACTGCGACGTCTAGCCACCGGAGAATGTAAGCTAGATGGGTCAAACCAGTTGCGTCGTCTAGAAGACACCCGGGGCTTCCAGCTGCTTCATCAATCACCCGCTTAGCACCACTAGGGGCATGGAAATTGACCTAAAAATACTCTGCAATTTTACGTGTGACCCTTTGATGGCCATTACCGCCTTAACACGGTGAACTATACGACGAAACATATTGAACTCATGTCGCTGCACAGATGCGCGTTAATTAGAGACATCAACCACCTATATATGTTGAACAGTTGAGTAGCAATTAACAAAAAACACACACATTCGATATGGTATACATCAGGTTTTTTTTTCATTCCCGCTAAGGGGGTGGGGGGATAAAACAAAGTGGATCACCTAGAGCACAATCGGGGCTTCCATTATCACCACCAGCCACCCGGCTACCACCTCCAGGAGCGCCGCAATCTTCTAGAATACAAAGTGGTAGTTTTGCCTTGCACATAGGTATTTTGCCACACTACTGCGACGCCTAGCGGCCGGAGTATGTAAGCTAGATGGGTCAAACAAATTGCATCGTCTAGAGGACACTCAGGGCTTCCAATTGTCTAGCGGCCGGAGTATGTAAGCTTGATGGGTCAAGCGATTTGCATCGTCTAAAGGACACTCAGGGGTTCCACTTGCATCATCAATCACCCGCTTAGCGCCACTAGTGGCGTGGTAATTGACCTAAAAATTCTTTGCATTTCTACGTGTCACCATTTGGCGGCGATTAGGTCCTAAACAGGGTGAACTAGATGACGCAAACTATTAGATTAATGTAGCCGCACAGATGCACGTTTATTAGAGACATCTATCACCTATATATGTTGAACAGCTGAGCAGCAATTAACAAAAAACAAACAATTTCATTATGGTATCCATCATGTTTTTTTTCATTCCCGCTAAGGGTTGGGGGGATAAAACAAAGTGGATGACCTAGAGCACAATCGGGGCTTCCATTATCACCACCAGCCACACGGCTACCACCTCCAGGAGCGCGGGAATCTTCTAGAATACAAAGTGGTAGTTTTGCCCTGCACATAGGTATTTTGCCACATTACTGCGACGCCTAGCGGCCGGAGTATGTAAGCTAGATGGGTCAAACAAATTGCATCGTCTAGAGGACACTCAGGGCTTCCATTTGTCTAGCGGCCGGAGTATGTAAGCTAGATGGGTCAAGCGATTTGCATCGTCTAAAGGACACTCAGGGCTTCCACTTGCTTCATCAATCACCCGCTTAGCACCACTAGTGGCGTGGTAATTGACCTAAAAATTCTTTGCATTTTTACGTGTCACCATTTGGCGGCGATTAGGTCCTAAACAGGGTGAACTAGATGACGCAAACTATTAGGTTAATGTAGCCGCACAGATACACGTTTATTAGAGACATCTATCACCTATATATGTTGAACAGCTTAGCAGCAATTAACAAAAAACACACACATTCGATATGGTATACATCAGGTTTTTTTTTCATTCCCGCTAAGGGGGTGGGGGGATAAAACAAAGTGGATCACCTAGAGCACAATCGGGGCTTCCATTATCACCACCAGCCACCCGGCTACCACCTCCAGGAGCGCGGCAATCTTCTAGAATACAAAGTGGTAGTTTTGCCCTGCACATAGGTATTTTGCCACACTACTGCGACGCCTAGCGGCCGGAGTATGTAAGCTAGATGGGTCAAACAAATTGCATCGTCTA
The DNA here is from genome assembly GCF_042242935.1 of Bactrocera oleae. Lineage (NCBI taxonomy): Eukaryota > Metazoa > Arthropoda > Insecta > Diptera > Tephritidae > Bactrocera > Bactrocera oleae. The sequence continues at coordinate 20,335,010 of NC_091541.1, read as the reverse complement.
GAGGACACTCAGGGCTTCCATTTGTCTAGCGGCCGGAGTATGTAAGCTAGATGGGTCAAGCGATTTGCATCGTCTAAAGGACACTCAGGGCTTTCACTTGCCCTTTGCAATTTTACGTCTCATCATTTGGCGGCGATTAGCGCCTAAAAAGGGTTAACTAGATGACGCATAATATTAGATTCATGTAGCCGCACAGATGCACGTTAGTTAGAGACATCATTCACTTATATATGTTGAACAGGTGAGTAGCAATTAACAAAAAACAAAAAAAAAATCGATATGGTATCCATCAGGTAGGTCATACTCGGGGCTTCCATTATCACCACCAGCCACCCGCCTACCACCTAAAGGAGCGTGGCAATCCTCTAGAATACAAAATCCCAGTTTTGCCCTGCACAAAGGAATTTTTCCGCATTACTGCGACGTCTAGCCACCGGAGTATGTAAGCTAGATGGGTCTAACAAGTTGCGTCGTCTAGAAGACACCCGGGGCTTCCAGCTGCTTCATCAATCACCCGCTTAGCACCACTAGGGGCATGGAAATTGACCTAAAAATACTCTGCAATTTTACGTGTGACCCTTTGATGGCCATTACCGCCTTAACACGGTGAACTATACGACGAAACCTATTGAACTCGTGTAGCTGCACAGATGCGCGTTAATTAGAGACATCAACCACCTATATATGTTGAACAGTTGAGTAGCAATTAACAAAAAACACACACATTCGATATGGTATACATCAGGTTTTTTTTTCATTCCCGCTAAGGGGGTGGGGGGATAAAACAAAGTGGATCGCCTAGAGCACAATCTGGGCTTCCATTATCACCACCAGCCACCCGGCTACCACCTCCAGGAGCGCGGTAATCTTCTAGAATACAAAGTGGTAGGTTTGCCCTGCACAAAGGTATTTTTCCGCATTACTGCGACGTCTAGCCACCGGAGAATGTAAGCTAGATGGGTCAAACAAATTGCATCGTCTAGAGGACACTCAGGGCTTCCAATTGTCTAGCGGCCGGAGTATGTAAGCTTGATGGGTCAAGCGATTTGCATCGTCTAAAGGACACTCAGGGGTTCCACTTGCATCATCAATCACCCGCTTAGCGCCACTAGTGGCGTGGTAATTGACCTAAAAATTCTTTGCATTTTTTCGTGTCACCATTTGGCGGCGATTAGGTCCTAAACAGGGTGAACTAGATGACGCAAACTATTAGATTAATGTAGCCGCACAGATGCACGTTTATTAGAGACATCTATCACCTATATATGTTGAACAGCTGAGCAGCAATTAACAAAAAACAAAAAATTTCATTATGGTATCCATCATGTTTTTTTTCATTCCCGCTAAGGGTTGGGGGGATAAAACAAAGTGGATGACCTAGAGCACAATCGGGGCTTCCATTATCACCACCAGCCACCCGGCTACCACCTCCAGGAGCGCGGAAATCTTCTAGAATACAAAGTGGTAGTTTTGCCCTGCACATAGGTATTTTGCCACATTACTGCGACGCCTAGCGGCCGGAGTATGTAAGCTAGATGGGTCAAACAAATTGCATCGTCTAGAGGACACTCAGGGCTTCCATTTGTCTAGCGGCCGGAGTATGTAAGCTAGATGGGTCAAGCGATTTGCATCGTCTAAAGGACACTCACGGCTTCCACTTGCTTCATCAATCACCCGCTTAGCACCACTAGTGGCGTGGTAATTGACCTAAAAATTCTTTGCATTTTTACGTGTCACCATTTGGCGGCGATTAGGTCCTAAACAGGGTGAACTAGATGACGCAAACTATTAGGTTAATGTAGCCGCACAGATACACGTTTATTAGAGACATCTATCACCTATATATGTTGAACAGCTTAGCAGCAATTAACAAAAAACACACACATTCGATATGGTATACATCAGGTTTTTTTTTCATTCCCGCTAAGGGGGTGGGGGGTAAAACAAAGTGGATCACCTAGAGCACAATCGGGGCTTCCATTATCACCACCAGCCACCCGGCTACCACCTCCAGGAGCGCGGCAATCTTCTAGAATACAAAGTGGTAGTTTTGCCCTGCACATAGGTATTTTGCCACACTACTGCGACGCCTAGCGGCCGGAGTATGTAAGCTAGATGGGTCAAACAAATTGCATCGTCTAGAGGACACTCAGGGCTTCCATTTGTCTAGCGGCCGGAGTATGTAAGCTAGATGGGTCAAGCGATTTGCATCGTCTAAAGGACACTCAGGGCTTTCACTTGCCCTTTGCAATTTTACGTCTCATCATTTGGCGGCGATTAGCGCCTAAAAAGGGTTAACTAGATGACGCATACTATTAGATTCATGTAGCCGCACAGATGCACGTTAGTTAGAGACATCATTCACTTATATATGTTGAACAGGTGAGTAGCAATTAACAAAAAACAAAAAAAAAATCGATATGGTATCCATCAGGTAGATCATACTCGGGGCTTCCATTATCACCACCAGCCACCCGCCTACCACCTAAAGGAGCGTGGCAATCCTCTAGAATACAAAATCCCAGTTTTGCCCTGCACAAAGGTATTTTTCCGCATTACTGCGACGTCTAGCCACCGGAGTATGTAAGCTAGATGGGTCTAACAAGTTGCGTCGTCTAGAAGACACCCGGGGCTTCCAGCTGCTTCATCAATCACCCGCTTAGCACCACTAGGGGCATGGAAATTGACCTAAAAATACTCTGCAATTTTACGTGTGACCCTTTGATGGCCATTACCGCCTTAACACGGTGAACTATACGACGAAACCTATTGAACTCGTGTAGCTGCACAGATGCGCGTTAATTAGAGACATCAACCACCTATATATGTTGAACAGTTGAGTAGCAATTAACAAAAAACACACACATTCGATATGGTATACATCAGGTTTTTTTTTCATTCCCGCTAAGGGGGTGGGGGGATAAAACAAAGTGGATCGCCTAGAGCACAATCTGGGCTTCCATTATCACCACCAGCCACCCGGCTACCACCTCCAGGAGCGCGGTAATCTTCTAGAATACAAAGTGGTAGGTTTGCCCTGCACAAAGGTATTTTTCCGCATTACTGCGACGTCTAGCCACTGGAGAATGTAAGCTAGATGGGTCAAACAAGTTGCGTCGTCTAGAAGACACCCGGGGCTTCCAGCTGCTTCATCAATCACCCGCTTAGCACCACTAGGGGCATGGAAATTGACCTAAAAATACTCTGCAATTTTACGTGTGACCCTTTGATGGCCATTACCGCCTTAACACGGTGAACTATACGACGAAACCTATTGAACTCGTGTAGCTGCACAGATGCGCGTTAATTAGAGACATCAACCACCTATATATGTTGAACAGTTAAGTAGCAATTAACAAAAAACACACACATTCGATATGGTATACATCAGGTTTTTTTTTCATTCCCGCTAAGGGGGTGGGGGGATAAAACAAAGTGGATCACCTAGAGCACAATCGGGGCTTCCATTATCACCACCAGCCACCCGGCTAGCACCTCCAGGAGCGCCGCAATCTTCTAGAATACAAAGTGGTAGTTTTGCCCTGCACATAGGTATTTTGCCACACTACTGCGACGCCTAGCGGCCGGAGTATGTAAGCTAGATGGGTCAAACAAATTGCATCGTCTAGAGGACACTCAGGGCTTCCAATTGTCTAGCGGCCGGAGTATGTAAGCTTGATGGGTCAAGCGATTTGCATCGTCTAAAGGACACTCAGGGGTTCCACTTGCATCATCAATCACCCGCTTAGCGCCACTAGTGGCGTGGTAATTGACCTAAAAATTCTTTGCATTTTTTCGTGTCACCATTTGGCGGCGATTAGGTCCTAAACAGGGTGAACTAGATGACGCAAACTATTAGATTAATGTAGCCGCACAGATGCACGTTTATTAGAGACATCTATCACCTATATTTGTTGAACAGCTGAGCAGCAATTAACAAAAAACAAACAATTTCATTATGGTATCCATCATGTTTTTTTTCATTCCCGCTAAGGGTTGGGGGGATAAAACAAAGTGGATGACCTAGAGCACAATCGCGGCTTCCATTATCACCACCAGCCACCCGGCTACCACCTCCAGGAGCGCGGAAATCTTCTAGAATACAAAGTGGTAGTTTTGCCCTGCACATAGGTATTTTGCCACATTACTGCGATGCCTAGCGGCCGGAGTATGTAAGCTAGATGGGTCAAACAAATTGCATCGTCTAGAGGACACTCAGGGCTTCCATTTGTCTAGCGGCCGGAGTATGTAAGCTAGATGGGTCAAGCGATTTGCATCGTCTAAAGGACACTCACGGCTTCCACTTGCTTCATCAATCACCCGCTTAGCACCACTAGTGGCGTGGTAATTGACCTAAAAATTCTTTGCATTTTTACGTGTCACCATTTGGCGGCGATTAGGTCCTAAACAGGGTGAACTAGATGACGCAAACTATTAGGTTAATGTAGCCGCACAGATACACGTTTATTAGAGACATCTATCACCTATATATGTTGAACAGCTTAGCAGCAATTAACAAAAAACACACACATTCGATATGGTATACATCAGGTTTTTTTTTCATTCCCGCTAAGGGGGTGGGGGGTAAAACAAAGTGGATCACCTAGAGCACAATCGGGGCTTCCATTATCACCACCAGCCACCCGGCTACCACCTCCAGGAGCGCGGCAATCTTCTAGAATACAAAGTGGTAGTTTTGCCCTGCACATAGGTATTTTGCCACACTACTGCGACGCCTAGCGGCCGGAGTATGTAAGCTAGATGGGTCAAACAAATTGCATCGTCTAGAGGACACTCAGGGCTTCCATTTGTCTAGCGGCCGGAGTATGTAAGCTAGATGGGTCAAGCGATTTGCATCGTCTAAAGGACACTCAGGGCTTTCACTTGCCCTTTGCAATTTTACGTCTCATCATTTGGCGGCGATTAGCGCCTAAATAGGGTTAACTAGATGACGCATACTATTAGATTCATGTAGCCGCACAGATGCACGTTAGTTAGAGACATCATTCACTTATATATGTTGAACAGGTGAGTAGCAATTAACAAAAAACAAAAAAAAAATCGATATGGTATCCATCAGGTAGATCATACTCGGGGCTTCCATTATCACCACCAGCCACCCGCCTACCACCTAAAGGAGCGTGGCAATCCTCTAGAATACAAAATCCCAGTTTTGCCCTGCACAAAGGTATTTTTCCGCATTACTGCGACGTCTAGCCACCGGAGTATGTAAGCTAGATGGGTCTAACAAGTTGCGTCGTCTAGAAGACACCCGGGGCTTCCAGCTGCTTCATCAATCACCCGCTTAGCACCACTAGGGGCATGGAAATTGACCTAAAAATACTCTGCAATTTTACGTGTGACCCTTTGATGGCCATTACCGCCTTAACACGGTGAACTATACGACGAAACCTATTGAACTCATGTAGCTGCACAGATGCGCGTTAATTAGAGACATCAACCACCTATATATGTTGAACAGTTGAGTAGCAATTAACAAAAAACACACACATTCGATATGGTATACATCAGGTTTTTTTTTCATTCCCGCTAAGGGGTGGGGGGATAAAACAAAGTGGATCGCCTAGAGCACAATCTGGGCTTCCATTATCACCACCAGCCACCCGGCTACCACCTCCAGGAGCGCGGTAATCTTCTAGAATACAAAGTGGTAGGTTTGCCCTGCACATAGGTATTTTGCCACACAACTGCGACGCCTAGCGGCCGGAGTATGTAAGCTAGATGGGTCGAACAAATTGCATCGTCTAGAGGACACTCAGGGCTTCCATTTGTCTAGCGGCCGGAGTATGTAAGCTAGATGGGTCAAGCGATTTGCATCGTCTAAAGGACACTCAGGGCTTCCACTTGCATCACCAATCACCCGCTTAGCACCACTAGTGGCGTGGTAATTGACCTAAAAATTCTTTGCATTTTTACGTGTCACCATTTGGCGGCGATTAGGTCCTAAACAGGGTGAACTAGATGACGCAAACTATTAGATTAATGTAGCCGCACAGATGCACGTTTATTAGAGACATCTATCACCTATATATGTTGAACAGCTGAGCAGCAATTAACAAAAAACAAACAATTTCATTATGGTATCCATCATGTTTTTTTTCAGTCCCGCTAAGGGTTGGGGGGATAAAACAAAGTGGATCACCTAGAGCACAATCGGGGCTTCCATTATCACCACCAGCCACCCGGCTACCACCTCCAGGAGCGCGGCAATCTTCTAGAATACAAAGTGGTAGTTTTGCCCTGCACATAGGTATTTTGCCACACTACTGCGACGCCTAGCGGCCGGAGTATGTAAGCTAGATGGGTCAAACAAATTGCATCGTCTAGAGGACACTCAGGGCTTCCATTTGTCTAGCGGCCGGAGTATGTAAGCTAGATGGGTCAAGCGATTTGCATCGTCTAAAGGACACTCAGGGCTTCCACTTGCATCATCAATCACCCGCTTAGCACACCTAGTGGCGTGGTAATTGACCTAAAAATTCTTTGCATTTTTACGTGTCACCATTTGGCGGCGATTAGGTCCTAAACAGGGTGAACTAGATGACGCAAACTATTAGATTAATGTAGCCGCACAGATGAACGTTTATTAGAGACATCTATCACCTATATATGTTGAACAGCTGAGCAGCAATTAACAAAAAACAAACAATTTCATTATGGTATCCATCATGTTTTTTTCATTCCCGCTAAGGGTTGGGGGAATGAAACGAAATGGATCACCTAGAGCACACTTGGGGCTTCCATTATCACCACCAGCCACCCGCCTACAAAATCCAGGAGCGTGGCAATCCTCTAGAATACAAAATGGGAGTTTTGCCTTGCACACAGGTATTTTTCCACACTACTGCGACGTCTAGCGGTCGGAGTATGTAAGCTAGATGAATCAAACAAATTAAATCGTCTAGAGGACACTCGGGTCTTCCAGTTGCTTCATCAATCACCCGCCTAGCACCACCAGAGGCGTGGCAATTGACCTAAAAATACTTTGCAATTTTACGTTTCATCATTTGGCGGCGATTAGCGCCTAAAAAGGGTTAGTAGATGACGCACACTATTAGATTCATGTAGCCGCACAGATGCACGTTAGTTAGAGACATCATTCACTTATATATGTTGAACAGGTGAGTAGCAATTAACAAAAAACAAAAAAAAATCGATATGGTATCCATCAGGTAGATCATACTCGGGGCTTCCATTATCACCACCAGCCACCCGCCTACCACCTAAAGGAGCGTGGCAATCCTCTAGAATACAAAATCCCAGTTTTGCCATGCACAAAGGTATTTTTCCGCATTACTGCGATGTCTAGCCACCGGAGAATGTAAGCTAGATGGGTCAAACAAGTTGCGTCGTCTAGAAGACACCCGGGGCTTCCAGCTGCTTCATCAATCACCCGCTTAGCACCACTAGGGGCATGGAAATTGACCTAAAACTACTCTGCAATTTTACGTGTGACCCTTTGATGGCCATTACCGCCTTAACACGGTGAACTATACGACGAAACCTATTGAACTCATGTAGCTGCACAGATGCGCGTTAATTAGAGACATCAACCACCTATATATGTTGAACAGTTAAGTAGCAATTAACAAAAAACACACACATTCGATATGGTATACATCAGGTTTTTTTTTCATTCCCGCTAAGGGGGTGGGGGGATAAAACAAAGTGGATCACCTAGAGCACAATCGGGGCTTTCATTATCACCACCAGCCACCCGGCTACCACCTCCAGGAGCGCCGCAATCTTCTAGAATACAAAGTGGTAGTTTTGCCCTGCACATAGGTATTTTGCCACACTACTGCGACGCCTAGCGGCCGGAGTATGTAAGCTAGATGGGTCAAACAAATTCCATCGTCTAGAGGACACTCAGGGCTTCCAATTGTCTAGCGGCCGGAGTATGTAAGCTTGATGGGTCAAGCGATTTGCATCGTCTAAAGGACATTCAGGGGTTCCACTTGCATCATCAATCACCCGCTTAGCGCCACTAGTGGCGTGGTAATTGACCTAAAAATTCTTTGCATTTTTACGTGTCACCATTTGGCGGCGATTAGGTCCTAAACAGGGTGAACTAGATGACGCAAACTATTAGATTAATGTAGCCGCACAGATGCACGTTTATTAGAGACATCTATCACCTATATATGTTGAACAGCTGAGCAGCAATTAACAAAAAACAAACAATTTCATTATGGTATCCACCATGTTTTTTTTTCATTCCCGCTAAGGGTTGGGGGGATAAAACAAAGTGGATGACCTAGAGCACAATCGGGGCTTCCATTATCACCACCAGCCACCCGGCTACCACCTCCAGGAGCGCGGAAATCTTCTAGAATACAAAGTGGTAGTTTTGCCCTGCACATAGGTATTTTGCCACATTACTGCGACGCCTAGCGGCCGGAGTATGTAAGCTAGATGGGTCAAGCGATTTGCATCGTCTAAAGGACACTCAGGGCTTCCACTTGCTTCATCAATCACCCGCTTAGCACCACTAGTGGCGTGGTAATTGACCTAAAAATTCTTTGCATTTTTACGTGTCACCATTTGGCGGCGATTAGGTCCTAAACAGGGTGAACTAGATGACGCAAACTATTAGGTTAATGTAGCCGCACAGATACACGTTTATTAAAGACATCTATCACCTATATATGTTGAACAGCTGAGCAGCAATTAACAAAAAACACACACATTCGATATGGTATACATCAGGTTTTTTTTTCATTCCCGCTAAGGGGGTGGGGGGATAAAACAAAGTGGATCACCTAGAGCACAATCGGGGCTTCCATTATCACCACCAGCCACCCGGCTACCACCTCCAGGAGCGCGGCAATCTTCTAGAATACAAAGTGGTAGTTTTGCCCTGCACATAGGTATTTTGCCACACTACTGCGACGCCTAGCGGCCGGAGTATGTAAGCTAGATGGGTCGAACAAATTGCATCGTCTAGAGGACACTCAGGGCTTCCATTTGTCTAGCGGCCGGAGTATGTAAGCTAGATGGGTCAAGCGATTTGCATCGTCTAAAGGACACTCAGGGCTTCCACTTGCATCACCAATCACCCGCTTAGCACAACTAGTAGCGTGGTAATTGACCTGAAAATTCTTTGCATTTTTACGTGTCACCATTTGGCGGCGATTAGGTCCTAAACAGGGTGAACTAGATGACGCAAACTATTAGATTAATGTAGCCGCACAGATGCACGTTTATTAGAGACATCTATCACCTATATATGTTGAACAGCTGAGCAGCAATTAACAAAAACCAAACAATTTCATTATGGTATCCATCATGTTTTTTTTCATTCCCGCTAAGGGTTGGGGGGATAAAACAAAGTGGATCACCTAGAGCACAATCGGGGCTTCCATTATCACCACCAGCCACCCGGCTACCACCTCCAGGAGCGCGGCAATCTTCTAGAATACAAAGTGGTAGTTTTGCCCTGCACATAGGTATTTTGCCACACTACTGCGACGCCTAGCGGCCGGAGTATGTAAGCTAGATGGGTCAAACAAATTGCATCGTCTAGAGGACACTCAGGGCTTCCATTTGTCTAGCGGCCGGAGTATGTAAGCTCGATGGGTCAAGCGATTTGCATCGTCTAAAGAGCACTCAGGGCTTCCACTTGCATCATCAATCACCCGCTTAGCACCACTAGTGGCGTGGTAATTGACCTAAAAATTCTTTGCATTTTTACATGTCACCATTTGGCGGCGATTAGCGCCTAAAAAGGGTTAACTAGATGACGCACACTATTAGATTCATGTAGCTGCACAGATGCACGTTAGTTTGAGACATCATTTACCTGTATATGTTGAACAGGTGAGTAGCAATTAACAAAAAACAAAAAAAATTCGATATGGTATCCATCAGGTAGATCATACTCGGGGCTTCCATTATCACCACCAGCCACCCGCCTACCACCTAAAGGAGCGTGGCAATCCTCTAGAATACAAAATACCAGTTTTGCCCTGCACAAAGGTGTTTTTCCGCATTACTGCGACGTCTAGCCACCGGAGTATGTAAGCTAGATGGGTCAAACAAGTTGTGTTCTCTAGAAGACACCCGGGGCTTCCAGCTGCTTCATCAATCACCCGCTTAGCACCACTAGGGGCATGGAAATTGACCTAAAAATACTCTGCAATTTTACGTGTGACCCTTTGATGGCCATTACCGCCTTAACACGGTGAACTATACGACGAAACCTATTGAACTCATGTAGCTGCACAGATGCGCGTTAATTAGAGTCATCAATCACCTATATATGTTGAACAGTTAAGTAGCAATTAACAAAAAACACACACATTCGATATGGTATACATCAGGTTTTTTTTTCATTCCCGCTAAGGGGGTGGGGGGATAAAACAAAGTGGATCACCTAGAGCACAATCGGGGCTTTCATTATCACCACCAGCCACCCGGCTACCACCTCCAGGAGCGCCGCAATCTTCTAGAATACTAAGTGGTAGTTTTGCCCTGCACATAGGTATTTTGCCACACTACTGCGACGCCTAGCGGCCGGAGTATGTAAGCTAGATGGGTCAAACAAATTCCATCGTCTAGAGGACACTCAGGGCTTCCAATTGTCTAGCGGCCGGAGTATGTAAGCTTGATGGGTCAAGCGATTTGCATCGTCTAAAGGACATTCAGGGGTTCCACTTGCATCATCAATCACCCGCTTAGCGCCACTAGTGGCGTGGTAATTGACCTAAAAATTCTTTGCATTTTTACGTGTCACCATTTGGCGGCGATTAGGTCCTAAACAGGGTGAACTAGATGACGCAAACTATTAGATTAATGTAGCCGCACAGATGCACGTTTATTAGAGACATCTATCACCTATATATGTTGAACAGCTGAGCAGCAATTAACAAAAAACAAACAATTTCATTATGGTATCCATCATGTTTTTTTTTCATTCCCGCTAAGGGTTGGGGGGATAAAACAAAGTGGATGACCTAGAGCACAATCGGGGCTTCCATTATCACCACCAGCCACCCGGCTACCACCTCCAGGAGCGCGGAAATCTTCTAGAATACAAAGTGGTAGTTTTGCCCTGCACATAGGTATTTTGCCACACTACTGCGACGCCTAGCGGCCGGAGTATGTAAGCTAGATGGGTCAAACAAATTCCATCGTCTAGAGGACACTCAGGGCTTCCAATTGTCTAGCGGCCGGAGTATGTAAGCTTGATGGGTCAAGCGATTTGCATCGTCTAAAGGACATTCAGGGGTTCCACTTGCATCATCAATCACCCGCTTAGCGCCACTAGTGGCGTGGTAATTGACCTAAAAATTCTTTGCATTTTTACGTGTCACCATTTGGCGGCGATTAGGTCCTAAACAGGGTGAACTAGATGACGCAAACTATTAGATTAATGTAGCCGCACAGATGCACGTTTATTAGAGACATCTATCACCTATATATGTTGAACAGCTGAGCAGCAATTAACAAAAAACAAACAATTTCATTATGGTATCCACCATGTTTTTTTTTCATTCCCGCTAAGGGTTGGGGGGATAAAACAAAGTGGATGACCTAGAGCACAATCGGGGCTTCCATTATCACCACCAGCCACCCGGCTACCACCTCCAGGAGCGCGGAAATCTTCTAGAATACAAAGTGGTAGTTTTGCCCTGCACATAGGTATTTTGCCACATTACTGCGACGCCTAGCGGCCGGAGTATGTAAGCTAGATGGGTCAAGCGATTTGCATCGTCTAAAGGACACTCAGGGCTTCCACTTGCTTCATCAATCACCCGCTTAGCACCACTAGTGGCGTGGTAATTGACCTAAAAATTCTTTGCATTTTTACGTGTCACCATTTGGCGGCGATTAGGTCCTAAACAGGGTGAACTAGATGACGCAAACTATTAGGTTAATGTAGCCGCACAGATACACGTTTATTAAAGACATCTATCACCTATATATGTTGAACAGCTGAGCAGCAATTAACAAAAAACACACACATTCGATATGGTATACATCAGGTTTTTTTTTCATTCCCGCTAAGGGGGTGGGGGGATAAAACAAAGTGGATCACCTAGAGCACAATCGGGGCTTCCATTATCACCACCAGCCACCCGGCTACCACCTCCAGGAGCGCGGCAATCTTCTAGAATACAAAGTGGTAGTTTTGCCCTGCACATAGGTATTTTGCCACACTACTGCGACGCCTAGCGGCCGGAGTATGTAAGCTAGATGGGTCGAACAAATTGCATCGTCTAGAGGACACTCAGGGCTTCCATTTGTCTAGCGGCCGGAGTATGTAAGCTAGATGGGTCAAGCGATTTGCATCGTCTAAAGGACACTCAGGGCTTCCACTTGCATCACCAATCACCCGCTTAGCACAACTAGTAGCGTGGTAATTGACCTGAAAATTCTTTGCATTTTTACGTGTCACCATTTGGCGGCGATTAGGTCCTAAACAGGGTGAACTAGATGACGCAAACTATTAGATTAATGTAGCCGCACAGATGCACGTTTATTAGAGACATCTATCACCTATATATGTTGAACAGCTGAGCAGCAATTAACAAAAACCAAACAATTTCATTATGGTATCCATCATGTTTTTTTTCATTCCCGCTAAGGGTTGGGGGGATAAAACAAAGTGGATCACCTAGAGCACAATCGGGGCTTCCATTATCACCACCAGCCACCCGGCTACCACCTCCAGGAGCGCGGCAATCTTCTAGAATACAAAGTGGTAGTTTTGCCCTGCACATAGGTATTTTGCCACACTACTGCGACGCCTAGCGGCCGGAGTATGTAAGCTAGATGGGTCAAACAAATTGCATCGTCTAGAGGACACTCAGGGCTTCCATTTGTCTAGCGGCCGGAGTATGTAAGCTCGATGGGTCAAGCGATTTGCATCGTCTAAAGAGCACTCAGGGCTTCCACTTGCATCATCAATCACCCGCTTAGCACCACTAGTGGCGTGGTAATTGACCTAAAAATTCTTTGCATTTTTACATGTCACCATTTGGCGGCGATTAGCGCCTAAAAAGGGTTAACTAGATGACGCACACTATTAGATTCATGTAGCTGCACAGATGCACGTTAGTTTGAGACATCATTTACCTGTATATGTTGAACAGGTGAGTAGCAATTAACAAAAAACAAAAAAAATTCGATATGGTATCCATCAGGTAGATCATACTCGGGGCTTCCATTATCACCACCAGCCACCCGCCTACCACCTAAAGGAGCGTGGCAATCCTCTAGAATACAAAATACCAGTTTTGCCCTGCACAAAGGTGTTTTTCCGCATTACTGCGACGTCTAGCCACCGGAGTATGTAAGCTAGATGGGTCAAACAAGTTGTGTTCTCTAGAAGACACCCGGGGCTTCCAGCTGCTTCATCAATCACCCGCTTAGCACCACTAGGGGCATGGAAATTGACCTAAAAATACTCTGCAATTTTACGTGTGACCCTTTGATGGCCATTACCGCCTTAACACGGTGAACTATACGACGAAACCTATTGAACTCATGTAGCTGCACAGATGCGCGTTAATTAGAGTCATCAATCACCTATATATGTTGAACAGTTAAGTAGCAATTAACAAAAAACACACACATTCGATATGGTATACATCAGGTTTTTTTTTCATTCCCGCTAAGGGGGTGGGGGGATAAAACAAAGTGGATCACCTAGAGCACAATCGGGGCTTTCATTATCACCACCAGCCACCCGGCTACCACCTCCAGGAGCGCGGAAATCTTCTAGAATACTAAGTGGTAGTTTTGCCCTGCACATAGGTATTTTGCCACACTACTGCGACGCCTAGCGGCCGGAGTATGTAAGCTAGATGGGTCAAACAAATTCCATCGTCTAGAGGACACTCAGGGCTTCCAATTGTCTAGCGGCCGGAGTATGTAAGCTTGATGGGTCAAGCGATTTGCATCGTCTAAAGGACATTCAGGGGTTCCACTTGCATCATCAATCACCCGCTTAGCGCCACTAGTGGCGTGGTAATTGACCTAAAAATTCTTTGCATTTTTACGTGTCACCATTTGGCGGCGATTAGGTCCTAAACAGGGTGAACTAGATGACGCAAACTATTAGATTAATGTAGCCGCACAGATGCACGTTTATTAGAGACATCTATCACCTATATATGTTGAACAGCTGAGCAGCAATTAACAAAAAACAAACAATTTCATTATGGTATCCATCATGTTTTTTTTTCATTCCCGCTAAGGGTTGGGGGGATAAAACAAAGTGGATGACCTAGAGCACAATCGGGGCTTCCATTATCACCACCAGCCACCCGGCTACCACCTCCAGGAGCGCGGAAATCTTCTAGAATACAAAGTGGTAGTTTTGCCCTGCACATAGGTATTTTGCCACATTACTGCGACGCCTAGCGGCCGGAGTATGTAAGCTAGATGGGTCAAGCGATTTGCATCGTCTAAAGGACACTCAGGGCTTCCACTTGCTTCATCAATCACCCGCTTAGCACCACTAGTGGCGTGGTAATTGACCTAAAAATTCTTTGCATTTTTACGTGTCACCATTTGGCGGCGATTAGGTCCTAAACAGGGTGAACTAGATGACGCAAACTATTAGGTTAATGTAGCCGCACAGATACACGTTTATTAAAGACATCTATCACCTATATATGTTGAACAGCTGAGCAGCAATTAACAAAAAACACACACATTCGATATGGTATACATCAGGTTTTTTTTTCATTCCCGCTAAGGGGGTGGGGGGATAAAACAAAGTGGATCACCTAGAGCACAATCGGGGCTTCCATTATCACCACCAGCCACCCGGCTACCACCTCCAGGAGCGCGGCAATCTTCTAGAATACAAAGTGGTAGTTTTGCCCTGCACATAGGTATTTTGCCACACTACTGCGACGCCTAGCGGCCGGAGTATGTAAGCTAGATGGGTCGAACAAATTGCATCGTCTAGAGGACACTCAGGGCTTCCATTTGTCTAGCGGCCGGAGTATGTAAGCTAGATGGGTCAAGCGATTTGCATCGTCTAAAGGACACTCAGGGCTTCCACTTGCATCACCAATCACCCGCTTAGCACAACTAGTAGCGTGGTAATTGACCTAAAAATTCTTTGCATTTTTACGTGTCACCATTTGGCGGCGATTAGGTCCTAAACAGGGTGAACTAGATGACGCAAACTATTAGATTAATGTAGCCGCACAGATGCACGTTTATTAGAGACATCTATCACCTATATATGTTGAGCAGCTGAGCAGCAATTAACAAAAACCAAACAATTTCATTATGGTATCCATCATGTTTTTTTTCATTCCCGCTAAGGGTTGGGGGGATAAAACAAAGTGGATCACCTAGAGCACAATCGGGGCTTCCATTATCACCACCAGCCACCCGGCTACCACCTCCAGGAGCGCGGCAATCTTCTAGAATACAAAGTGGTAGTTTTGCCCTGCACATAGGTATTTTGCCACACTACTGCGACGCCTAGCGGCCGGAGTATGTAAGCTAGATGGGTCAAACAAATTGCATCGTCTAGAGGACACTCAGGGCTTCCATTTGTCTAGCGGCCGGAGTATGTAAGCTCGATGGGTCAAGCGATTTGCATCGTCTAAAGAACACTCAGGGCTTCCACTTGCATCATCAATCACCCGCTTAGCACCACTAGTGGCGTGGTAATTGACCTAAAAATTCTTTGCATTTTTACATGTCACCATTTGGCGGCGATTAGCGCCTAAAAAGGGTTAACTAGATGACGCACACTATTAGATTCATGTAGCTGCACAGATGCACGTTAGTTTGAGACATCATTTACCTGTATATGTTGAACAGGTGAGTAGCAATTAACAAAAAACAAAAAAAATTCGATATGGTATCCATCAGGTAGATCATACTCGGGGCTTCCATTATCACCACCAGCCACCCGCCTACCACCTAAAGGAGCGTGGCAATCCTCTAGAATACAAAATACCAGTTTTGCCCTGCACAAAGGTGTTTTTCCGCATTACTGCGACGTCTAGCCACCGGAGTATGTAAGCTAGATGGGTCAAACAAGTTGTGTTCTCTAGAAGACACCCGGGGCTTCCAGCTGCTTCATCAATCACCCGCTTAGCACCACTAGGGGCATGGAAATTGACCTAAAAATACTCTGCAATTTTACGTGTGACCCTTTGATGGCCATTACCGCCTTAACACGGTGAACTATACGACGAAACCTATTGAACTCATGTAGCTGCACAGATGCGCGTTAATTAGAGACATCAATCACCTATATATGTTGAACAGTTGAGTAGCAATTAACCAAAAACACACACATTCGATATGGTATACATCAGGTTTTTTTTTCATTTCCGCTAAGGGGGTGGGGGGATAAAACAAAGTGGATCACCTAGAGCACAATCGGGGCTTCCATTATCACCACCACCCACCCGGCTACCACCTCCAGGAGCGCGGCAATCTTCTAGAATACAAAGTGGTAGTTTTGCCCTGCACATAGGTATTTTGCCACACTACTGCGACGCCTAGCGGCCGGAGTATGTAAGCTAGATGGGTCAAACAAATTGCATCGTCTAGAGAACACTCAGGGCTTCCATTTGTCTAGCGGCCGGAGTATGTAAGCTAGATGGGTCAAGCGATTTGCATCGTCTAAAGGACACTCAGGGCTTCCACTTGCTTCATCAATCACCCGCTTAGCACCACTAGTGGCGTGGTAATTGACCTAAAAATTCTTTGCATTTTTACGTGTCACCATTTGGCGGCGATTAGGTCCTAAACAGGGTGAACTAGATGACGCAAACTATTAGGTTAATGTAGCCGCACAGATACACGTTTATTAGAGACATCTATCACCTATATATGTTGAACAGCTGAGCAGCAATTAACAAAAAACACACACATTCGATATGGTATACATCAGGTTTTTTTTCATTCCCGCTAAGGGGGTGGGGGGATAAAACAAAGTGGATCACCTAGAGCACAATCGGGGCTTCCATTATCACCACCAGCCATCCGGCTACCACCTCCAGGAGCGCGCCAATCTTCTAGAATACAAAGTGGTAGTTTTGCCCTGCACATAGGTATTTTGCCACACTACTGCGACGCCTAGCGGCCGGAGTATGTAAGCTAGATGGGTCAAACAAATTGCATCGTCTAGAGGACACTCAGGGCTTCCATTTGTCTAGCGGCCGGAGTATGTAAGCTAGATGGGTCAAGCGATTTGCATCGTCTAAAGGACACTCAGGGCTTCCACTTGCTTCATCAATCACCCGCTTAGCACCACTAGTGGCGTGGTAATTGACCTAAAAATTCTTTGCATGTTTACGTGTCACTATTTGGCTTCGATTAGGTCCTAAAGTGGGTGAACTAGATGACGCAAACTATTAGATTCATGTAGCCGCACAGATGCACGTTTATTAGAGACATCTATCACCTATATATGTTGAACAGCTGAGCAGCAATTAACAAAAAACAAACAATTTCATTATGGTATCCATCATATTTTTTTTCATTCCCGCTAAGGGTTGGGGGGATGAAACAAAATGGATCACCTAGAGCACACTTGGGGCTTCCATTATCACCACCAGCCACCCGCCTACAAAATCCAGGAGCGTGGCAATCCTCTTGAATAAAAAATGGGAGTTTTGCCTTGCACACAGGTATTTTTCCACACTACTGCGACGTCTAGCGGTCGGCGTATGTAAACTAGATGGGTCAAACAAATTAAATCGTCTAGAGGACGCTCGGGTCTTCCAGTTGCTTCATCAATCACCCGCCTAGCACCACCAGAGGCGTGGCAATTGACCTAAAATTACTTTGCAATTTTACGTATCACCATTTGGCGGCAATTAGCGCCTAAAAAGGGTTAACTAGATGACGCACACTATTAGATTCATGTACATTATTCACCTATATATGTTGAACAGGTGAGTAGCAATTAACAAAAAACAAAAAAAATTCGATATGGTATCCATCAGGTAGATCATACTCGGGGCTTCCATTATCACCACCAGCCACCCGCCTACCACCTAAAGGAGCGTGGCAATCCTCTAGTATACAAAATCCCAGTTTTGCCTTGCACAAAGGTATTTTTCTGCATTACTGCGACGTCTAGCCACTGGAGTATGTAAGCTCGATGGGTCAAACAAGTTGCGTCGTCTAGAAGACACCCGGGGCTTCCAGCTGCTTCATCAATCACCCGCTTAGCACCACTAGGGGCATGGAAATTGACCTAAAAATACTCTGCAATTTTACGTGTGACCCTTTGATGGCCATTACCGCCTTAACACGGTGAACTATACGACGAAACCTATTGAACTCATGTAGCTGCACAGATGCGCGTTAATTAGAGACATCAATCACCTATATATGTTGAACAGTTGAGTAGCAATTAACATAAAAACACACACATTCGATATGGTATACATCAGGTTTTTTTTTCATTCCCGCTAAGGGGGTGGGGGGATAAAACAAAGTGGATCACCTACCGTCTAAAGGACACTCAGGGCTTCCACTTGCATCATCAATCACCCGCTTAGCACCACTAGTGGCGTGGTAATTGACCTAAAAATTCTTTGCATTTTTACGTGTCACCATTTGGCGGCGATTAGGTCCTAAACAGGGTGAACTAGATGACGCAAACTATTAGGTTAATGTAGCCGCACAGATACACGTTTAGTAGGGACATCAATCACCTATATATAATATGTTGAACAGCTGAGCAGCAATTAACAAAAAACAAACAATTTCATTATGGTATCCATCATGTTTTTTTTCATTTCCGCTAAGGGTTGGGGGGATGAAACAAAGTGGATCACCTAGAGCACACTCGGGGCTTCCATTTTCACCACCAGCCACCCGCCTACAAAATCCAGGAGCGTAGCAATCCTCTAGAATACAAAATGGGAGTTTTGCCTTGCACACAGGTATTTGTCCACACTACTGCGACGTCTAGCGGTCGGAGTATGTAAGCTAGATGGGTCAAACAAATTAAGTAGTCTAGAGGACACTCGGGTCTTCCAGTTGCTTCATCAATCACCCGCCTAGCACCACCAGAGGCGTGGCAATTGACCTAAAAATACTTAGCAATTTTACGTGTGACCCTTTGACGGCCATTACCGCCTTAACACGGTGAACTATACGACGAAACCTATTGAACTCATGTAGCTGCACAGATGCGCGTTAATTAGAGACATCAATCACCTATATATGTTGAACAGTTGAGTAGCAATTAACAAAAAACACACACATTCGATATGGTATACATCAGGTTTTTTTTTCATTCCCGCTAAGGGGGTGGAGGGATAAAACAAAGTAGATCACCTAGAGCACACTTGAGGCTTCCATTATCACCACCAGCCACCCGCCTACAAAATCCAGGAGCGTGGCAATCCTCTAGAATACAAAATGGGAGTTTTGCCTTGCACACAGTTATTGTTCCACACTACTGCGACGTCTAGCGGTCGGAGTATGTAAGCTAGATGGGTCAAACAAATTAAATCGTCTAGAGGACACTCGGGTCTTCCAGTTGCTTCATCAATAACCCGCCTAGCACCACCAGAGGCGTGGCAATTGACCTAAAAATACTTTGCAATTTTACGTCTCACCATTTGGCGGCGATTAGCGCCTAAAAAGGGTTAACTAGATAACGCACACTATTAGATTCATGTAGCCGCACAGATGCACGTTAGTTAGAGACATCATTCACCTATATATGTTGAACAGGTGAGTAGCAATTAACAAAAAACAAAAAAAATTCGATATGGTATCCATCAGGTAGATCATACTCGGGGCTTCCATTATCACCACCAGCCACCCGCCTACCACCTAAAGGAGCGTGGCAATCCTCTAGAATACAAAATCCCAGTTTTGCCCTGCACAAAGGTATTTTTCCGCATTACTGCGACGTTTAGCCACCGGAGTATGTAAGCTAGATGGGTCAAACAAGTTGCGTCGTCTAGAAGACACACGGGGCTTCCAGCTGCTTCATCAATCACCCGCTTAGCACCACTAGGGGCATGGAAATTGACCTAAAAATACTCTGACATTTTACGTGTGACCCTTTGATGGCCATTACCGCCTTAACACGGTGAACTATACGACGAAACCTATTGAACTCATGTAGCTGCACAGATGCGCGTTAATTAGAGACATCAATCACCTATATATGTTGAACAGTTGAGTAGCAATTTACATAAAAACACACACATTCGATATGGTATACATCAGGTTTTTTTTTCATTCCCGCTAAGGGGGTGGGGGGATAAAACAAAGTGGATCACCTACCGTCTAAAGGACACTCAGGGCTTCCACTTGCATCATCAATCACCCGCTTAACACCACTAGGGGCATGGAAATTGACCTAAAAATACTCTGCAATTTTACGTGTGACCCTTTGATGGCCATTACCGCCTTAACACGGTGAACTATACGACGAAACCTATTAAACTCATGTAGCTGCACAGATGCGCGTTAATTAGAGACATCAATCACCTATATATGTTGAACAGTTGAGTAGCAATTAACAAAAAACACACACATTCGATATGGTATACATCAGGTTTTTTTTTCATTCCCGCTAAGGGGGTGGGGGGTAAAACAAAGTGGATCACCAAGAGCACAATCGGGGCTTCCATTATCACCACCAGCCACCCGGCTACCACCTCCAGGAGCGCGGCAATCTTCTAGAATACAAAGTGGTAGTTTTGCCCTGCACATAGGTATTTTGCCACACTACTGCGACGCCTAGCGGCCGGAGTATGTAAGCTAGATGGGTCAAACAAATTGCATCGTCTAGAGGACACTCAGAGCTTCCATTTGTCTAGCGGTCGGAGTATGTAAGCTAGATGGGGCAAACGAGTTGCATCGTCTAAAGGACACTCAGGGCTTCCACTTGCATCATCAATCACCCGCTTAGCACCACTAGTGGCGTGGTAATTGACCTAAAAATTCTTTGCATTTTTACGTGTCACCATTTGGCGGCGATTAGGGTGAACTAGATGACGCAAACTATTAGATTCATGTAGCCGCACAGATGCACGTTTATTAGAGACATCTATCAGCTATATATGTTGAACAGCTGAGCAGCAATTAACAAAAAACAAACAATTTCATTATGGTATCCATCATGTTTTTTTTCATTCCCGCTAAGGGTTGGAGGGATGAAAGAAAATGGATCACCTAGAGCACACATGGGGCTTCCATTATCACCACCAGCCACCCGCCTACAAAATCCAGGAGCGTGGCAATCCTCTAGAATACAAAATGGGAGTTTTACCTTGCCCACAGGTATTTTTCCACATTACTGCGACGTCTAGCGGTCGCAGTATGTAAGCTAGATGGGTCAAACAAATTAAATCGTCTAGAGGACACTCGGGTCTTCCAGTTGCTTCATCAATCACCCGCCTAGCACCACCAGAGGCGTGGCAATTGACCTAAAAATACTTTGCAATTTTACGTCTCACCATTTGGCGGCGATTAGCGCCTAAAAAGGGTTAACTAGATGACGCACCTTAGTAGATTCATGTAGCCGCACAGATGCACGTTAGTTAGAGACATCATTCACTTATATATGTTGAACAGGTGAGTAGCAATTAACAAAACACAAAAAAAAATTCGATATGGTATCCATCAGGTAGATCATACTCGGGGCTTCCATTATCATCACCAGCCACCCGCCTACCACCTAAAGGAGCGTGGCAATACTCTAGAATACAAAATCAAAGTTTTGCCCTGCACAAAGGTATTTTTCCGCAATACTGCGACGTCTAGCCACCGGGATAAAACAAAGTGGATCACCTAGAGCACACTTGAGGCTTCCATTATCACCACCAGCCACCCGCCTACAAAATCCAGGAGCGTGGCAATCCTCTAGAATACAAAATGGGAGTTTTGCTTTGCACACAGGTATTTTTCCACACTACTGCGACGTCTAGCGGTCGAAGTATGTAAGCTAGATGGGTCAAACAAATCGCATCGTCTAGAAGACACTCGTGGCTTCCAGCTGCTTCATCAGTCATCCGCTTAGCACCACTAGGAGCGTGGAAATTGACATAAAAATATTCTGAAATCTTACGTGTGACTCTTTGACGGCCATTTCTGCCTTAACACGGAGAACTTTACGACACAAACTATTGAATTCATGTAGCCGCACAGATGCACGTTAATTAGAGACATCAATCACCTATATATGTTAAACAGGTGAGTAGCAATTAACAAAGAACAAAAAATTCGATATGGTGTCTATCAGGTAGAGCACACTCCTGGATTCCATTATCACCATCAGCCAATCGCCTGCCACCTCCAGGAGCGTGGCAATCCTCTAGAACACAAAATGGTAGTTTTGCCCTGCACACAGGTATTTTTCCGCACTACTGCGACGTCTAGCGGCCGGAGTATGTAAGATAGATGGGTCAAACAAATCGCATCGTCTAGAAGACACTCGTGGCTTCCAGCTGCTTCATCAGTCATCCGCTTAGCACCACTAGGAGTGTGGAAGTTGACATAAAAATATTCTGAAATCTTACGTGTGACCCTTTGACGGCCATTTCTGCCTTAACACGGAGAACTTTACGACACAAACTATTGAATTCATGTAGCCGCACAGATGCACGTTAATTAGAGACATCAATCACCTATATATGTTAAACAGGTGAGTAGCAATTAACAAAAAACAAAAAATTCGATATAGTATCTATCAGGTAGAGCACACTCCTGGCTTTCATTATCACCACCAGCCAATCGCCTGCCACCTCCAGTAGCGTGGCAATCCTCTAGAATACAAAATGGGGGTTTTGCCCTGCACACAGGTATTTTTCCGCACTACTGCGACGTCTAGCGGCCGGAGTATGTAAGATAGATGGGTCAAACAAATTGCATTGTCTGAATAATACTCAGGGCTTCCACTTGCTTAACGAACCACCCGCCTAGCGCCACTAGAAGCGTGGCAATTGACCTAAAAATACTTTGCAATTTTATGTGTCACCCTTTGACGGTCATTAGAGTCCAAACAGGATGAACTAGATGACGCAAACTATTAGATCCATGTAGCCGCGCAGATGCACGTAAGATTGAGACATCATTCACCTATATATGTTGAACAGGTGAGTAGCAATTATCAAAAAACAAAAAATTTCGATATGGTGTCCATCAGGTAGAGCACGCTCGGGGCTTCCATTATCACCACCAGCCAACAGTCTACCACCTCCAAGAGCGTGGCAATCCTTTAGAATACAAAATAGCAGTTTTTCCCTGCACACAGGTATCTTTCAACATTACTGCGACGTCTAGCGGCCGGAGTATGTAAGCTAGATGGGTCAAACAAATTGCATCGTCTAGAAGACGCTCGTGGCTTCCAGCTGCTTCATTAGTCATCCGCTTAGCACCAATAGGAGCGTGGAAATTTACATAAAAATATTCTGAAATCTTACGTGTGACCCTTTGACGGCCATTACCGCCTTAACACGGAGAACTTTACGACACAATCTATTGAATTCATGTAGCCGCACAGATGCACATCAATCACCTATATATGTTGAACAGGTGAGTAGCAATTAACAAAAAACAAAAAAAATTCGATATGGTATCCATCAGGTAGATCATACTCGGAGCTTCCATTATCACCACCAGCCACCCGCCTACCACCTAAAGGAGCGTGGCAGTCCTCTAGAATACAAAATCCCAGTTTTGCCCTGCACAAAGGTATTTTTCCGCATTACTGCGACGTTTAGCCACCGGAGTATGTAAGCTAGATGGGTCAGACAAGTTGCGTCGTCTAGAAGACACCCGGGGCTTCCAGCTGCTTCATCAATCACCCGCTTAGCACCACTAGGGGCATGGAAATTGACCTAAAAATACTCTGCAATTTTACGTGTGACCCTTTGATGTTGAACAGTTGTTAACAGTTAACAAAAAACACACACATTCGATATGGTATACATCAGGTTTTTTTTTCATTCCCGCTAAGGGGGTGGAGGGATAAAACAAAGTGGATCACCTAGAGCACACTTGAGGCTTCCATTATCACCACCAGCCACCCGCCTACAAAATCCAGGAGCGTGGCAATCCTCTAGAATACAAAATGGGAGTTTTGCCTTGCACACAGGTATTTTTCCACACTACTGCGACGTCTAGCGGTCGGAGTATGTAAGCTAGATGGGTCAAACAAATTAAATCGTCTAGAGGACACTTGGGTCTTCCAGTTGCTTCATCAATAACCCGCCTAGCACCACCAGAGGCGTGGCAATTGACCTAAAAATACTTTGCAATTTTACGTCTCACCATTTGGCGGCGATTAGCGCCTAAAAAGGGTTAACTAGATAACGCACACTATTAGATTCATGTAGCCGCACAGATGCACGTTAGTTAGAGACATCATTCACCTATATATGTTGAACAGGTGAGTAGCAATTAACAAAAAACAAAAAAAATTCGATATGGTATCCATCAGGTAGATCATACTCGGGGCTTCCATTATCACCACCAGCCACCCGCCTACCACCTAAAGGAGCGTGGCAATCCTCTAGAATACAAAATCCCAGTTTTGCCCTGCACAAAGGTATTTTTCCGCATTACTGCGACGTTTAGCCACCGGAGTATGTAAGCTAGATGGGTCAAACAAGTTGCGTCGTCTAGAAGACACCCGGGGCTTCCAGCTGCTTCATCAATCACCCGCTTAGCACCACTAGGGGCATGGAAATTGACCTAAAAATACTCTGCAATTTTACGTGTGACTCTTTGACGGTCATTAGAGCCCAAACAGGATGAACTAGATGACGCAAACTATTAGATCCATGTAGCCGCGCAGATGCACGTTAGTTAGAGACATCATTCACCTATATATGTTGAACAGGTGAGTAGCAATTATCAAAAAACAAAAAATTTCGATATGGTGTCCATCAGGTAGAGCACGCTCGGGGCTTCCATTATCACCACCAGCCAACAGCCTACCACCTCCAGGAGCGTGGCAATCCTTAAGAATACAAAATAGCAGTTTTTCCCTGCACACAGGTATCTTTCCACATTACTGCGACGTCTAGCGGCCGGAGTATGTAAGCTAGATGGGTCAAGCGATTTGCATCGTCTAAAGGACACTCAGGGCTTCCACTTGCATCATCAATCACCCGCTTAGCACCACTAGTGGCGTGGTAATTGACCTAAAAATTCTTTGCATTTTTACGTGTCACCATTTGGCGGCGATTAGGTCCTAAACAGGGTAAACTAGATGACGCAAACTATTAGATTCATGTAGCCGCACAGATGCACGATTATTAGAGACATCTATCACCTATATATGTTGAACAGCTGAGCAGCAATTAACAAAAAACAAACAATTTCATTATGGTATCCATCATGTTTTTTTTCATTCCCGCTAAGGGTTGGAGGGATGAAAGAAAATGGATCACCTAGAGCACACTTGGGGCTTCCATTATCACCACCAGCCACCCGCCTACAAAATCCAGGAGCGTGGCAATCCTCTAGAATACAAAATGGGAGTTTTACCTTGCACACAGGTATTTTTCCACATTACTGCGACGTCTAGCGGTCGCAGTATGTAAGCTAGATGGGTCAAACAAATTAAATCGTCTAGAGGACACTCGGGTCTTCCAGTTGCTTCATCAATCACCCGCCTAGCACCACCAGAGGCGTGGCAATTGACCTAAAAATACTTTGCAATTTTACGTCTCACCATTTGGCGGCGATTAGCGCCTAAAAAGGGTTAACTAGATGACGCACACTAGTAGATTCATGTAGCCGCACAGATGCACGTTAGTTAGAGACATCATTCACCTATATATGTTGAACAGGTGAGTAGCAATTAACAAAAAACAAAAAAAATTCGATATGGTATCCATCAGGTAGATCATACTCGGGGCTTCCATTATCACCACCAGCCACCCGCCTATCACCTAAAGGAGCGTGGCAATCCTCTAGAATACAAAATCCCAGTTTTGCCCTGCACAAAGGTATTTTTCCGCATTACTGCGACGTTTAGCCACCGGAGTATGTAAGCTAGATGGGTCAAACAAGTTGCGTCGTCTAGAAGACACCCGGGGCTTCCAGCTGCTTCATCAATCACCCGCTTAGCACCACTAGGGGCATGGAAATTGACCTAAAAATACTCTGCAATTTTACGTGTGACTCTTTGACGGTCATTAGAGCCCAAACAGGATGAACTATACGACGAAACCTATTGAACTCATGTAGCTGCACAGATGCGCGTTAATTAGAGACATCAATCACCTATATATGTTGAACAGGTGAGTAGCAATTATCAAAAAACAAAAAATTTCGATATGGTGTCCATCAGGTAGAGCACGCTCGGGGCTTCCATTATCACCACCAGCCAACAGCCTACCACCTCCAGGAGCGTGGCAATCCTTAAGAATACAAAATAGCAGTTTTTCCCTGCACACAGGTATCTTTCCACATTACTGCGACGTCTAGCGGCCGGAGTATGTAAGCTAGATGGGTCAAGCGATTTGCATCGTCTAAAGGACACTCAGGGCTTCCACTTGCATCATCAATCACCCGCTTAGCACCACTAGTGGCGTGGTAATTGACCTAAAAATTCTTTGCATTTTTACGTCTCACCATTTGGCGGCGATTAGCGCCTAAAAAGGGTTAACTAGATGACGCAAACTATTAGGTTAATGTAGCCGCACAGATACACGTTTATTAGGGACATCAATCACCTATATGTAATATGTTGAACAGCTGAGCAGCAATTAACAAAAAACAAACAATTTCATTATGGTATCCATCATGATTTTTTTCATTTTCGCTAAGGGTTGGGGGGATGAAACAAAGTGGATCACCTAGAGCACACTCGGGGCTTCCATTTTCACCACCAGCCACCCGCCTACAAAATCCAGGAGCGTAGCAATCCTCTGGAATACAAAATGGGAGTTTTGCCTTGCACACAGGTATTTGTCCACACTACTGCGACGTCTAGCGGTCGGAGTATGTAAGCTAGATGGGTCAAACAAATTAAGTAGTCTAGAGGACACTCGGGTCTTCCAGTTGCTTCATCAATCACCCGCCTAGCACCACCAGAGGCGTGGCAATTGACCTAAAAATACTTAGCAATTTTACGTGTGACCCTTTGACGGCCATTACCGCCTTAACACGGTGAACTATACGACGAAACCTATTGAACTCATGAAGCTGCACAGATGCGCGTTAATTAGAGACATCAATCACCTATATATGTTGAACAGTTGAGTAGCAATTAACAAAAAACACACACATTCGATATGGTATACATCAGGTTTTTTTTTCATTCCCGCTAAGGGGGTGGAGGGATAAAACAAAGTGGATCACCTAGAGCACACTTGAGGCTTCCATTATCACCACCAGCCACCCGCCTACAAAATCCAGGAGCGTGGCAATCCTCTAGAATACAAAATGGGAGTTTTGCCTTGCACACAGGTATTTTTCCACACTACTGCGACGTCTAGCGGTCGGAGTATGTAAGCTAGATGGGTCAAACAAATTAAATCGTCTAGAGGACACTTGGGTCTTCCAGTTGCTTCATCAATAACCCGCCTAGCACCACCAGAGGCGTGGCAATTGACCTAAAAATACTTTGCAATTTTACGTCTCACCGTTTGGCGGCGATTAGCGCCTAAAAAGGGTTAACTAGATAACGCACACTATTAGATTCATGTAGCCGCACAGATGCACGTTAGTTAGAGACATCATTCACCTATATATGTTGAACAGGTGAGTAGCAATTAACAAAAAACAAAAAAAATTCGATATGGTATCCATCAGGTAGATCATACTCGGGGCTTCCATTATCACCACCAGCCACCCGCCTACCACCTAAAGGAGCGTGGCAATCCTCTAGAATACAAAATCCCAGTTTTGCCCTGCACAAAGGTATTTTTCCGCATTACTGCGACGTTTAGCCACCGGAGTATGTAAGCTAGATGGGTCAAACAAGTTGCGTCGTCTAGAAGACACCCGGGGCTTCCAGCTGCTTCATCAATCACCCGCTTAGCACCACTAGGGGCATGGAAATTGACCTAAAAATACTCTGCAATTTTACGTGTGACTCTTTGACGGTCATTAGAGCCCAAACAGGATGAACTAGATGACGCAAACTATTAGATCCATGTAGCCGCGCAGATGCACGTTAGTAAGAGACATCATTCACCTATATATGTTGAACAGGTGAGTAGCAATTATCAAAAAACAAAAAATTTCGATATGGTGTCCATCAGGTAGAGCACGCTCGGGGCTTCCATTATCACCACCAGCCAACAGCCTACCACCTCCAGGAGCGTGGCAATCCTTAAGAATACAAAATAGCAGTTTTTCCCTGCACACAGGTATCTTTCCACATTACTGCGACGTCTAGCGGCCGGAGTATGTAAGCTAGATGGGTCAAGCGATTTGCATCGTCTAAAGGACACTCAGGGCTTCCACTTGCATCATCAATCACCCGCTTAGCACCACTAGTGGCGTGGTAATTGACCTAAAAATTCTTTGCATTTTTACGTGTCACCATTTGGCGGCGATTAGGTCCTAAACAGGGTAAACTAGATGACGCAAACTATTAGATTCATGTAGCCGCACAGATGCACGTTTATTAGAGACATCTATCACCTATATATGTTGAACAGCTGAGCAGCAATTAACAAAAAACAAACAATTTCATTATGGTATCCATCATGTTTTTTTTCATTCCCGCTAAGGGTTGGAGGGATGAAAGAAAATGGATCACCTAGAGCACACTTGGGGCTTCCATTATCACCACCAGCCACCCGCCTACAAAATCCAGGAGCGTGGCAATCCTCTAGAATACAAAATGGGAGTTTTACCTTGCACACAGGTATTTTTCCACATTACTGCGACGTCTAGCGGTCGCAGTATGTAAGCTAGATGGGTCAAACAAATTAAATCGTCTAGAGGACACTCGGGTCTTCCAGTTGCTTCATCAATCACCCGCCTAGCACCACCAGAGGCGTGGCAATTGACCTAAAAATACTTTGCAATTTTACGTCTCACCATTTGGCGGCGATTAGCGCCTAAAAAGAGTTAACTAGATGACGCACACTAGTAGATTCATGTAGCCGCACAGATGCACGTTAGTTAGAGACATCATTCACCTATATATGTTGATAAGGTGAGTAGCAATTAACAAAACACAAAAAAAAATTCGATATGGTATCCATCAGGTAGATCATACTCGGGGCTTCCATTATCATCACCAGCCACCCGCCTACCACCTAAAGGAGCGTGGCAATACTCTAGAATACAAAATCAAAGTTTTGCCCTGCACAAAGGTATTTTTCCGCAATACTGCGACGTCTAGCCACCGGAGTATGTAAGCTAGATGGGTCAAACAAGTTGCGTCGTCTAGAAGACACCCGGGGCTTCCAGCTGCTTCATCAATCACCCGCTTAGCACCACTAGGGGCATGGAAATTGACCTAAAAATACTCTGCAATTTTACGTGTGACCCTTTGATGGCCATTACCGCCTTAACACGGTGAACTATACGACGAAACCTATTGAACTCATGTAGCTGCACAGATGCGCGTTAATTAGAGACATCAATCACCTATATATGTTGAACAGTTGAGTAGAAATTAACATAAAAACACACACATTCGATATGGTATACATCAGGTTTTTTTTTCATTCCCGCTAAGGGGGTGGGGGGATAAAACAAAGTGGATCACCTACCGTCTAAAGGACACTCAGGGCTTCCACTTGCATCATCAATCACCCGCTTAGCACCACTAGTGGCGTGGTAATTGACCTAAAAATTCTTTGCATTTTTACGTGCCACCATTTGGCGGCGATTAGGTCCTAAACAGACTGAACTAGATGACGCAAACTATTAGATTCATGTAGCCGCACTGATGCGCGTTTATTAGGGACATCAATCACCTATATATAATATGTTGAACAGCTGAGCAGCAATTAACGTTTATTAGGGACATCAATCACCTATATGTAATATGTTGAACAGCTGAGCAGCAATTAACAAAAAACAAACAATTTCATTATGGTATCCATCATGTTTCTTTTCATTTTCGCTAAGGGTTGGGGGGATGAAACAAAGTGGATCACCTAGAGCACACTCGGGGCTTCCATTTTCACCACCAGCCACCCGCCTACAAAATCCAGGAGCGTAGCAATCCTCTAGAATACAAAATGGGAGTTTTGCCTTGCACACAGGTATTTGTCCACACTACTGCGACGTCTAGCGGTCGGAGTATGTAAGCTAGATGGGTCAAACAAGTTAAGTAGTCTAGAGGACACTCGGGTCTTCCAGTTGCTTCATCAATCACCCGCCTAGCACCACCAGAGGCGTGGCAATTGACCTAAAAATACTTAGCAATTTTACGTGTGACCCTTTGACGGCCATTACCGCCTTAACACGGTGAACTATACGACGAAACCTATTGAACTCATGAAGCTGCACAGATGCGCGTTAATTAGAGACATCAATCACCTATATATGTTGAACAGTTGAGTAGCAATTAACAAAAAACACACACATTCGATATGGTATACATCAGGTTTTTTTTTCATTCCCACTAAGGGGGTGGAGGGATAAAACAAAGTGGATCACCTAGAGCACACTTGAGGCTTCCATTATCACCACCAGCCACCCGCCTACAAAATCCAGGAGCGTGGCAATCCTCTAGAATACAAAATGGGAGTTTTGCCTTGCACACAGGTATTTTTCCACACTACTGCGACGTCTAGCGGTCGGAGTATGTAAGCTAGATGGGTCAAACAAATTAAATCGTCTAGAGGACACTCGGGTCTTCCAGTTGCTTCATCAATAACCCGCCTAGCACCACCAGAGGCGTGGCAATTGACCTAAAAATACTTTGCAATTTTACGTCTCACCATTTGGCGGCGATTAGCGCCTAAAAAGGGTTAACTAGATAACGCACACTATTAGATTCATGTTGCCGCACAGATGCACGTTAGTTAGAGACATCATTCACCTATATATGTTGAACAGGTGAGTAGCAATTAACAAAAAACAAAAAAAATTCGATATGGTATCCATCAGGTAGATCATACTCGGGGCTTCCATTATCACCACCAGAAACCCGCCTACCACCTAAAGGAGCGTGGCAATCCTCTAGAATACAAAATCCCAATTTTGCCCTGCACAAAGGTATTTTTCCGCATTACTGCGACGTTTAGCCACCGGAGTATGTAAGCTAGATGGGTCAAACAAGTTGCGTCGTCTAGAAGACACCCGGGGCTTCCAGCTGCTTCATCAATCACCCGCTTAGCACCACTAGGGGCATGGAAATTGACCTAAAAATACTCTGCAATTTTACGTGTGACTCTTTGACGGTCATTAGAGCCCAAACAGGATGAACTAGATGACGCAAACTATTAGATCCATGTAGCCGCGCAGATGCACGTTAGTTAGAGACATCATTCACCTATATATGTTGAACAGGTGAGTAGCAATTATCAAAAAACAAAAAATTTCGATATGGTGTCCATCAGGTAGAGCACGCTCGGGGCTTCCATTATCACCACCAGCCAACAGCCTACCACCTCCAGGAGCGTGGCAATCCTTAAGAATACAAAATAGCAGTTTTTCCCTGCACACAGGTATCTTTCCACATTACTGCGACGTCTAGCGGCCGGAGTATGTAGGCTAGATGGGTCAAGCGATTTGCATCGTCTAAAGGACACTCAGGGCTTCCACTTGCATTATCAATCACCCGCTTAGCACCACTAGTGGCGTGGTAATTGACCTAAAAATTCTTTGCATTTTTACGTGTCACCATTTGGCGGCGATTAGGTCCTAAACAGGGTGAACTAGATGACGCAAACTATTAGATTCATGTAGCCGCACAGATGCACGTTTATTAGAGACATCTATCACCTATATATGTTGAACAGCTGAGCAGCAATTAACAAAAAACAAACAATTTCATTATGGTATCCATCATGTTTTTTTTCATTCCCGCTAAGGGTTGGAGGGATGAAAGAAAATGGATCACCTAGAGCACACTTGGGGCTTCCATTATCACCACCAGCCACCCGCCTACAAAATCCAGGAGCGTGGCAATCCTCTAGAATACAAAATGGGAGTTTTACCTTGCACAAAGGTATTTTTCCGCAATACTGCGACGTCTAGCCACCGGAGTATGTAAGCTAGATGGGTCAAACAAGTTGCGTCGTCTAGAAGACACCCGGGGCTTCCAGCTGCTTCATCAATCACCCGCTTAGCACCACTAGGGGCATGGAAATTGACCTAAAAATACTCTGCAATTTTACGTGTGACCCTTTGGTGGCCATTACCGCCTTAACACGGTGAACTATACGACGAAACCTATTGAACTCATGTAGCTGCACAGATGCGCGTTAATTAGAGACATCAATCACCTATATATGTTGAACAGTTGAGTAGCAATTAACATAAAAACACACACATTCGATATGGTATACATCAGGTTTTTGTTTCATTCCCGCTAAGGGGGTGGGGGGATAAAACAAAGTGGATCACCTACCGTCTAAAGGACACTCAGGGCTTCCACTTGCATCATCAATCACCCGCTTAGCACCACTAGTGGCGTGGTAATTGACCTAAAAATTCTTTGCATTTTTACGTGTCACCATTTGGCGGCGATTAGGTCCTAAACAGGCTGAACTAGATGACGCAAACTATTAGATTCATGTAGCCGCACTGATGCGCGTTTATTAGGGACATCAATAACCTATATATAATATGTTGAACAGCTGAGCAGCAATTAACAAAAAACAAACAATTTCATTATGGTATCCATCATGTTGTTTTTCATTTCCGCTAAGGGTTGGCGGGATGAAACAAAGTGGATCACCTAGAGCACACTTGGGGCTTCCATTATCACCACCAGCCACCCGCCTACAAAATCCAGGAGCGTAGCAATCCTCTAGAATACAAAATGGGAGTTTTGCCTTGCACACAGGTATTTGTCCACACTACTGCGACGTCTAGCGGTCGGAGTATGTAAGCTAGATGGGTCAAACAAATTAAGTCGTCTAGAGGACACTCGGGCCTTCCAGTTGCTTCATCAATCACCCGCCTAGCACCACCAGAGGCGTGGCAATTGACCTAAAAATACTTAGCAATTTTACGTGTGACCCTTTGACGGCCATTACCGCCTTAACACGGTGAACTATACGACGAAACCTATTGAACTCATGTAGCTGCACAGATGCGCGTTAATTAGAGACATCAATCACCTATATATGTTGAACAGTTGAGTAGCAATTAACAAAAAACACACACATTCGATATGGTATACATCAGGTTTTTTTTTCATTCCCGCTAAGGGGGTGGGGGGACAAAACAAAGTGGATCACCTAGAGCACACTTGAGGCTTCCATTATCACCACCAGCCACCCGCCTACAAAATCCAGGAGCGTGGCAATCCTCTAGAATACAAAATGGGAGTTTTGCCTTGCACACAGGTATTTTTCCACACTACTGCGACGTCTAGCGGTCGGAGTATGTAAGCTAGATGGGTCAAACAAATCGCATCGTCTAGAAGACACTCGTGGCTTCCAGCTGCTTCATCAGTCATCCGCTTAGCACCACTAGGAGCGTGGAAATTGACATAAAAATATTCTGAAATCTTACGTGTGACCCTTTGACGGCCATTACCGCCTTAACACGGAGAACTTTACGACACAAACTATTGAATTCATGTAGCCGCACAGATGCACGTTAATTAGAGACATCAATCACCTATATATGTTAAACAGGTGAGTAGCAATTAACAAAAAACAAAAAATTCGATATGGTGTCTATCAGGTAGAGCACACTCCTGGCTTCCATTATCACCATCAGCCAATCGCCTGCCACCTCCAGGAGCGTGGCAATCCTTCAGAATACAAAATAGCAGTTTTGCCCTGCACACAGGTATCTTTCCACATTACTGCGACGTCTAGCGGCCGGAGTAACTATTAAATTCATGTAGCCGCACAGATGCACGTTAATTAGGGACATCAATCACCTATATATGTTAAACAGATGAGTAGCAATTAACAAAAAACAAAAAATTCGATATGGTGTCTATCAGGTAGAGCACACTCCTGGCTTCCATTATCACCATCAGCCAATCGCCTGCCACCTCCAGGAGCGTGGCAATCCTTCAGAATACAAAATAGCAGTTTTGCCCTGCACACAGGTATTTTTCCGCACTACTGCGACGTCTAGCGGCCGGAGTATGTAAGATAGATGGGTCAAACAAATTGCATCGTCTGAATAATACTCAGGGCTTCCACTTGCTTAACGAACCACCCGCCTAGCACCACTAGAAGCGTGGCAATTGACCTAAAAATACTTTGCAATTTTATGTGTCACCCTTTGACGGTCATTAGAGCCCAAACAGGATGAACTAGATGACGCAAACTATTAGATCCATGTAGCCGCGCAGATGCACGTAAGATTGAGACATCATTCACCTATATATGTTGAACAGGTGAGTAGCAATTATCAAAAAACAAAAAATTTCGATATGGTGTCCATCAGGTAGAGCACGCTCGGGGCTTCCATTATCACCACCAGCCAACAGCCTACCACCTCCAGGAGCGTGGCAATCCTTAAGAATACAAAATAGCAGTTTTTCCCTGCACACAGGTATCTTTCCACATTACTGCGACGTCTGGCGGCCGGAGTATGTAAGTTAGATGGGTCAAACAAATTGCATCGACTAGAAGACACTCGTGGCTTCCAGCTGCTTCATTAGTCATCCGCTTAGCACCAATAGGAGCGTGGAAATTTACATAAAAATATTCTGAAATCTTACGTGTGACCCTTTGACGGCCATTACCGCCTTAACACGGAGAACTTTACGACACAAACTATTGAATTCATGTAGCCGCACAGATGCACATCAATCACCTATATATGTTGAACAGGTGAGTAGCAATTAACAAAAAACAAAAAACTCGATATGGTATCTATCAGGTAGAGCACACTCCTGGCTTCCATTATCACCACCAGCCAATCGCCTGCCACCTCCAGGAGCGTGGCAATCCTTCAGAATACAAAATAGCAGTTTTGCGCTGCACACAGGTATCTTTCCACATTACTGCGACGTCTAGCGGCCGGAGTAACTATTAAATTCATGTAGCCGCACAGATGCACGTTAATTAGGGACATCAATCACCTATATATGTTAAACAGGTGAGTAGCAATTAACAAAAAACAAAAAATTCGATATAGTATCTATCAGGTAGAGCACACTCCTGGCTTCCATTATCACCACCAGCCAATCGCCTGCCACCTCCAGGAGCGTGGCAATCCTCTAGAATACAAAATGGTAGTTTTGCCCTGCACACAGGTATTTTTCCGCACTACTGCGACGTCTAGCGGCCGGAGTATGTAAGATAGATGGGTCAAACAAATTGCATCGTCTGAATAATACTCAGGGCTTCCACTTGCTTAACGAACCACCCGCCTAGCACCACTAGAAGCGTGGCAATTGACCTAAAATACTTTGCAATTTTATGTGTCACCCTTTGACGGTCATTAGAGCCCAAACAGGACGAACTAGATGACGCAAACTATTAGATCCATGTAGCCGCGCAGATGCACGTTAGTTAGAGACATCATTCACCTATATATGTTGAACAGGTGAGTAGCAATTATCAAAAAACAAAAAATTTCGATATGGTGTCCATCAGGTAGAGCACGCTCGGGGCTTCCATTATCACCACCAGCCAACAGCCTACCACCTCCAGGAGCGTGGCAATCCTTAAGAATACAAAATAGCAGTTTTTCCCTGCACACAGGTATCTTTCCACATTACTGCGACGTCTAGCGGCCGGAGTATGTAAGCTAGATGGGTCAAGCGATTTGCATCGTCTAAAGGACACTCAGGGCTTCCACTTGCATCATCAATCACCCGCTTAGCACCACTAGGGGCATGGAAATTGACCTTAAAATACTCTGCAATTTTACGTGTGACCCTTTGATGGCCATTACCGCCTTAACACGGTGAACCATACGACGAAACCTATTGAACTCATCTAGCTGCACAGATGCGCGTTAATTAGAGACATCAATCACCTATATATGTTGAACAGTTGAGTAGCAATTAACATAAAAACACACACATTCGATATGGTATACATCAGGTTTTTTTTCATTCCCGCTAAGGGGGTGGGGGGATAAAACAAAGTGGATCACCTAGAGCACACTTGAGGCTTCCATTATCACCACCAGCCACCCGCCTACAAAATCCAGGAGCGTGGCAATCCTCTAGAATACAAAATGGGAGTTTTACCTTGCACACAGGTATTTTTCCACATTACTGCGACGTCTAGCGGTCGCAGTATGTAAGCTAGATGGGTCAAACAAATTAAATCGTCTAGAGGACACTCGGGTCTTCCAGTTGCTTCATCAATCACCCACCTAGCACCACCAGAGGCGTGGCAATTGACCTAAAAATACTCTGCAATTTTACATCTCACTATTTGGCGGCGATTAGCGCCTAAAAAGGGTTAACTAGATGACGCACACTAGTAGATTCATGTAGCCGCACAGATGCACGTTAGTTAGAGACATCATTCACCTATATATGTTGAACAGGTGAGTAGCAATTAACAAAACACAAAAAAAAACTCGATATGGTATCCATCAGGTTGATCATACTCGGGGCTTCCATTATTATCACCAGCCACCCGCCTACCACCTAAAGGAGCGTGGCAATACTCTAGAATACAAAATCAAAGTTTTGCCCTGCACAAAGGTATTTTTCCGCAATACTGCGACGTCTAGCCACCGGAGTATGTAAGCTAGATGGGTCAAACAAGTTGCGTCGTCTAGAAGACACCCGGGGCTTCCAGCTGCTTCATCAATCACCCGCTTAGCACCACTAGGGGCATGGAAATTGACCTTAAAATACTCTGCAATTTTACGTGTGACCCTTTAATGGCCATTACCGCCTTAACACGGTGAACCATACGACGAAACCTATTGAACTCATCTAGCTGCACAGATGCGCGTTAATTAGAGACATCAATCACCTATATATGTTGAACAGTTGAGTAGCAATTGACATAAAAACACACACATTCGATATGGTATACATCAGGTTTTTTTTTCATTCCCGCTAAGGGGGTGGGGGGATAAAACAAAGTGGATCACCTACCGTGTAAAGGACACTCAGGGCTTCCACTTGCATCATCAATCACCCGCTTAGCACCACTAGTGGCGTGGTAATTGACCTAAAAATTCTTTGCATTTTTACGTGTCACCATTTGGCGGCGATTAGGTCCTAAACAGGGTAAACTAGATGACGCAAACTATTAGATTCATGTAGCCGCACAGATGCACGTTTATTAGACACATCTATCACCTATATATGTTGAACAGCTGAGCAGCAATTAACAAAAAACAAACAATTTCATTATGGTATCCATCATGTTTTTTTTCATTACCGCTAAGGGTTGGAGGGATGAAAGAAAATGGATCACCTAGAGCACACTTGGGGCTTCCATTATCACCACCAGCCACCCGCCTACAAAATCCAGGAGCGTGGCAATCCTCTAGAATACAAAATGGGAGTTTTACCTTGCACAAAGGTATTTTTCCGCAATACTGCGACGTCTAGCCACCGGAGTATGTAAGCTAGATGGGTCAAACAAGTTGCGTCGTCTAGAAGACACCCGGGGCTTCCAGCTGCTTCATCAATCACCCGCTTAGCACCACTAGGGGCATGGAAATTGACCTAAAAATACTCTGCAATGTTACGTGTGACCCTTTGGTGGCCATTACCGCCTTAACACGGTGAACTATACGACGAAACCTATTGAACTCATGTAGCTGCACAGATGCGCGTTAATTAGAGACATCAATCACCTATATATGTTGAACAGTTGAGTAGCAATTAACATAAAAACACACACATTCGATATGGTATACATCAGGTTTTTGTTTCATTCCCGCTAAGGGGGTGGGGGGATAAAACAAAGTGGATCACCTACCGTCTAAAGGACACTCAGGGCTTCCACTTGCATCATCAATCACCCGCTTAGCACCACTAGTGGCGTGGTAATTGACCTAAAAATTCTTTGCATTTTTACGTGTCACCATTTGGCGGCGATTAGGTCCTAAACAGGCTGAACTAGATGACGCAAACTATTAGATTCATGTAGCCGCACTGATGCGCGTTTATTAGGGACATCAATAACCTATATATAATATGTTGAACAGCTGAGCAGCAATTAACAAAAAACAAACAATTTCATTATGGTATCCATCATGTTGTTTTTCATTTCCGCTAAGGGTTGGCGGGATGAAACAAAGTGGATCACCTAGAGCACACTTGGGGCTTCCATTATCACCACCAGCCACCCGCCTACAAAATCCAGGAGCGTAGCAATCCTCTAGAATACAAAATGGGAGTTTTGCCTTGCACACAGGTATTTGTCCACACTACTGCGACGTCTAGCGGTCGGAGTATGTAAGCTAGATGGGTCAAACAAATTAAGTCGTCTAGAGGACACTCGGGCCTTCCAGTTGCTTCATCAATCACCCGCCTAGCACCACCAGAGGCGTGGCAATTGACCTAAAAATACTTAGCAATTTTACGTGTGACCCTTTGACGGCCATTACCGCCTTAACACGGTGAACTATACGACGAAACCTATTGAACTCATGTAGCTGCACAGATGCGCGTTAATTAAACACATCAATCACCTATATATGTTGAACAGTTGAGTAGCAATTAACAAAAAACACACACATTCGATATGGTATACATCAGGTTTTTTTTTCATTCCCGCTAAGGGGGTGGGGGGATAAAACAAAGTGGATCACCTAGAGCACACTTGAGGCTTCCATTATCACCACCAGCCACCCGCCTACAAAATCCAGGAGCGTGGCAATCCTCTAGAATACAAAATGGGAGTTTTGCCTTGCACACAGGTATTTTTCCACACTACTGCGACGTCTAGCGGTCGGAGTATGTAAGCTAGATGGGTCAAACAAATCGCATCGTCTAGAAGACACTCGTGGCTTCCAGCTGCTTCATCAGTCATCCGCTTAGCACCACTAGGAGCGTGGAAATTGACATAAAAATATTCTGAAATCTTACGTGTGACCCTTTGACGGCCATTACCGCCTTAACACGGAGAACTTTACGACACAAACTATTGAATTCATGTAGCCGCACAGATGCACGTTAATTAGAGACATCAATCACCTATATATGTTAAACAGGTGAGTAGCAATTAACAAAAAACAAAAAATTCGATATGGTGTCTATCAGGTAGAGCACACTCCTGGCTTCCATTATCACCATCAGCCAATCGCCTGCCACCTCCAGGAGCGTGGCAATCCTTCAGAATACAAAATAGCAGTTTTGCCCTGCACACAGGTATCTTTCCACATTACTGCGACGTCTAGCGGCCGGAGTAACTATTAAATTCATGTAGCCGCACAGATGCACGTTAATTAGGGACATCAATCACCTATATATGTTAAACAGATGAGTAGCAATTAACAAAAAACAAAAAATTCGATATAGTATCTATCAGGTAGAGCACACTCCTGGCTTTAATTATCACCACCAGCCAATCGCCTGCCACCTCCAGGAGCGTGGCAATCCTCTAGAATACAAAATGGTAGTTTTGCCCTGCACACAGGTATTTTTCCGCACTACTGCGACGTCTAGCGGCCGGAGTATGTAAGATAGATGGGTCAAACAAATTGCATCGTCTGAATAATACTCAGGGCTTCCACTTGCTTAACGAACCACCCGCCTAGCACCACTAGAAGCGTGGCAATTGACCTAAAAATACTTTGCAATTTTATGTGTCACCCTTTGACGGTCATTAGAGCCCAAACAGGATGAACTAGATGACGCAAACTATTAGATCCATGTAGCCGCGCAGATGCACGTAAGATTGAGACATCATTCACCTATATATGTTGAACAGGTGAGTAGCAATTATCAAAAAACAAAAAATTTCGATATGGTGTCCATCAGGTAGAGCACGCTCGGGGCTTCCATTATCACCACCAGCCAACAGCCTACCACCTCCAGGAGCGTGGCAATCCTTAAGAATACAAAATAGCAGTTTTTCCCTGCACACAGGTATCTTTCCACATTACTGCGACGTCTAGCGGCCGGAGTATGTAAGTTAGATGGGTCAAACAAATTGCATCGACTAGAAGACACTCGTGGCTTCCAGCTGCTTCATTAGTTATCCGCTTAGCACCAATAGGAGCGTGGAAATTTACATAAAAATATTCTGAAATCTTACGTGTGACCCTTTGACGGCCATTACCGCCTTAACACGGAGAACTTTACGACACAAACTATTGAATTCATGTAGCCGCACAGATGCACATCAATCACCTATATATGTTGAACAGGTGAGTAGCAATTAACAAAAAACAAAAAATTCGATATGGTATCTATCAGGTAGAGCACACTCCTGGCTTCCATTATCACCACCAGCCAATCGCCTGCCACCTCCAGGAGCGTGGCAATCCTTCAGAATACAAAATAGCAGTTTTGCGCTGCACACAGGTATCTTTCCACATTACTGCGACGTCTAGCGGCCGGAGTAACTATTAAATTCATGTAGCCGCACAGATGCACGTTAATTAGGGACATCAATCACCTATATATGTTAAACAGGTGAGTAGCAATTAACAAAAAACAAAAAATTCGATATAGTATCTATCAGGTAGAGCACACTCCTGGCTTCCATTATCACCACCAGCCAATCGCCTGCCACCTCCAGGAGCGTGGCAATCCTCTAGAATACAAAATGGTAGTTTTGCCCTGCACACAGGTATTTTTCCGCACTACTGCGACGTCTAGCGGCCGGAGTATGTAAGATAGATGGGTCAAACAAATTGCATCGTCTGAATAATACTCAGGGCTTCCACTTGCTTAACGAACCACCCGCCTAGCACCACTAGAAGCGTGGCAATTGACCTAAAATACTTTGCAATTTTATGTGTCACCCTTTGACGGTCATTAGAGCCCAAACAGGACGAACTAGATGACGCAAACTATTAGATCCATGTAGCCGCGCAGATGCACGTTAGTTAGAGACATCATTCACCTATATATGTTGAACAGGTGAGTAGCAATTATCAAAAAACAAAAAATTTCGATATGGTGTCCATCAGGTAGAGCACGCTCGGGGCTTCCATTATCACCACCAGCCAACAGCCTACCACCTCCAGGAGCGTGGCAATCCTTAAGAATACAAAATAGCAGTTTTTCCCTGCACACAGGTATCTTTCCACATTACTGCGACGTCTAGCGGCCGGAGTATGTAAGCTAGATGGGTCAAGCGATTTGCATCGTCTAAAGGACACTCAGGGCTTCCACTTGCATCATCAATCACCCGCTTAGCACCACTAGGGGCATGGAAATTGACCTTAAAATACTCTGCAATTTTACGTGTGACCCTTTGATGGCCATTACCGCCTTAACACGGTGAACCATACGACGAAACCTATTGAACTCATCCAGCTGCACAGATGCGCGTTAATTAGAGACATCAATCACCTATATATGTTGAACAGTTGAGTAGCAATTAACATAAAAACACACACATTCGATATGGTATACATCAGGTTTTTTTTCATTCCCGCTAAGGGGGTGGGGGGATAAAACAAAGTGGATCACCTAGAGCACACTTGAGGCTTCCATTATCACCACCAGCCACCCGCCTACAAAATCCAGGAGCGTGGCAATCCTCTAGAATACAAAATGGGAGTTTTACCTTGCA
Source organism: Bactrocera oleae (assembly GCF_042242935.1). Classification (NCBI taxonomy): domain Eukaryota; kingdom Metazoa; phylum Arthropoda; class Insecta; order Diptera; family Tephritidae; genus Bactrocera; species Bactrocera oleae. The sequence goes on along the minus strand of NC_091541.1, from coordinate 20,293,287 downwards.
CACAGGTATTTTTCCACATTACTGCGACGTCTAGCGGTCGCAGTATGTAAGCTAGATGGGTCAAACAAATTAAATCGTCTAGAGGACACTCGGGTCTTCCAGTTGCTTCATCAATCACCCACCTAGCACCACCAGAGGCGTGGCAATTGACCTAAAAATACTCTGCAATTTCACATCTCACTATTTGGCGGCGATTAGCGCCTAAAAAGGGTTAACTAGATGACGCACACTAGTAGATTCATGTAGCCGCACAGATGCACGTTAGTTAGAGACATCATTCACCTATATATGTTGAACAGGTGAGTAGCAATTAACAAAACACAAAAAAAAACTCGATATGGTATCCATCAGGTTGATCATACTCGGGGCTTCCATTATCATCACCAGCCACCCGCCTACCACCTAAAGGAGCGTGGCAATACTCTAGAATACAAAATCAAAGTTTTGCCCTGCACAAAGGTATTTTTCCGCAATACTGCGACGTCTAGCCACCGGAGTATGTAAGCTAGATGGGTCAAACAAGTTGCGTCGTCTAGAAGACACCCGGGGCTTCCAGCTGCTTCATCAATCACCCGCTTAGCACCACTAGGGGCATGGAAATTGACCTTAAAATACTCTGCAATTTTACGTGTGACCCTTTAATGGCCATTACCGCCTTAACACGGTGAACCATACGACGAAACCTATTGAACTCATCTAGCTGCACAGATGCGCGTTAATTAGAGACATCAATCACCTATATATGTTGAACAGTTGAGTAGCAATTAACATAAAAACACACACATTCGATATGGTATACATCAGGTTTATTTTTCATTCCCGCTAAGGGGGTGGGGGGATAAAACAAAGTGGATCACCTACCGTGTAAAGGACACTCAGGGCTTCCACTTGCATCATCAATCACCCGCTTAGCACCACTAGTGGCGTGGTAATTGACCTAAAAATTCTTTGCATTTTTACGTGTCACCATTTGGCGGCGATTAGGTCCTAAACAGACTGAACTAGATGACGCAAATTATTAGATTCATGTAGCCGCACTGATGCACGTTTATTAGGGACATCAATCACCTATATATAATATGTTGAACAGCTGAGCAGCAATTAACAAAAAACAAAGAATTTCATTATGGTATCCATCATGTTTTTTTTCATTTCTGCTAAGGGTTGGGGGGATGAAACAAAGTGGATCACCTAGAGCACACTCGGGGCTTCCATTATCACCACCAGCCACCCGCCTACAAAATCCAGGAGCGTAGCAATCCTCTAGAATACAAAATGGGAGTTTTGCCTTGCACACAGGTATTTGTCCACACTACTGCGACGTCTAGCGGTCGGAGTATGTAAGCTAGATGGGTCAAACAAATTAAGTCGTCTAGAGGACACTCGGGTCTTCCAGTTGCTTCATCAATCACCCGCCTAGCACCACCAGAGGCGTGGCAATTGACCTAAAAATACTTAGCAATTTTACGTGTGACCCTTTGACGGCCATTACCGCCTTAACACGGTGAACTATACGACGAAACCTATTGAACTCATGTAGCTGCACAGATGCGCGTTAATTAGAGACATCAATCACCTATATATGTTCAACAGTTGAGTAGCAATTAACAAAAAACACACACATTCGATATGGTATACATCAGGTTTTTTTTTCATTCCCGCTAAGGAAGTGGGGGGATAAAACAAAGTGGATCACCTAGAGCACACTTGAGGCTTCCATTATCACCACCAGCCACCCGCCTACAAAATCCAGGAGCGTGGCAATCCTCTAGAATACAAAATGGGAGTTTTGCCTTGCACACAGGCATTTTTCCACATTACTGCGACGTCTAGCGGTCGCAGTATGTAAGCTAGATGGGTCAAACAAATTAAATCGTCTAGAGGACACTCGGGTCTTCCAGTTGCTTCATCAATCACCCGCTTAGCACCACTAGGGGCATGGAAATTGACCTAAAAATACTCTGCAATTTTACGTGTGACCCTTTGATGGCCATTACCGCCTTAACACGGTGAACTATACGACGAAACCTATTGAACTCATGTAGCTGCACAGATGCGCGTTAATTAGAGACATCAATCACCTATATATGTTGAACAGTTGAGTAGCAATTAACAAAAAACACACACAATCGATATGGTATACATCAGGTTTTTTTTTCATTCCCGCTAAAGGGGTGGGGGGATAAAACAAAGTGGATCACCTAGAGCACACTTGAGGCTTCCATTATCACCACCAGCCACCCGCCTATAAAATCCAAGACCGTGGCAATCCTCTAGAATACAAAATGGGAGTTTTGCCTTGCACACAGGTATTTTTCCACACTACTGCGACGTCTAGCGGTCGGAGTATGTAAGCTAGATGGGTCAAACAAATCGCATCGTCTAGAAGACACTCGTGGCTTCCAGCTGCTTCATCAGTCATCCGCTTAGTACCACTAGGAGCGTGGAAATTGACATAAAAATATTCTGAAATCTTACGTGTGACCCTTTGACGGCCATTACCGCCTTAACACGGTGAACTTTACGACACAAACTATTAAATTCATGTAGCCGCACAGATGCACGTTAATTAGGGACATAAATCACTTATATATGTTAAACAGGTGAGTAGCAATTAACAAAAAACAAAAAATTCGATATAGTATCTATCAGGTAGAGCACACTCCTGGCTTCCATTATCACCACCAGCCAATCGCCTGCCACCTCCAGGAGCGTGGCAATCCTCTAGAATACAAAATGGTAGTTTTGCCCTGCACACAGGTATTTTTCCGCACTACTGCGACGTCTAGCGGCCGGAGTATGTAAGCTAGATGGGTCAAGCGATTTGCATCGTCTAAAGGACACTCAGGGCTTCCACTTGCATCATCAATCACCCGCTTAGCACCACTAGTGGCGTGGTAATTGACCTAAAAATTCTTTGCATTTTTACGTGTCACCATTTGGCGGCGATTAGGTCCTAAACAGGGTAAACTAGATGACGCAAACTATTAGATTCATGTAGCCGCACAGATGCACGTTTATTAGAGACATCTATCACCTATATATGTTGAACAGCTGAGCAGCAATTAACAAAAAACAAACAATTTCATTATGGTATCCATCATGTTTTTTTTCATTCCCGCTAAGGGTTGGAGGGATGAAAGAAAATGGATCACCTAGAGCACACTTGGGGCTTCCATTATCACCACCAGCCACCCGCCTACAAAATCCAGGAGCGTGGCAATCCTCTAGAATACAAAATGGGAGTTTTACCTTGCACACAGGTATTTTTCCACATTACTGCGACGTCTAGCGGTCGCAGTATGTAAGCTAGATGGGTCAAACAAATTAAATCGTCTAGAGGACACTCGGGTCTTCCAGTTGCTTCATCAATCACCCGCCTAGCACCACCAGAGGCGTGGCAATTGACCTAAAAATACTTTGCAATTTTACGTCTCACCATTTGGCGGCGATTAGCGCCTAAAAAGAGTTAACTAGATGACGCACACTAGTAGATTCATGTAGCCGCACAGATGCACGTTAGTTAGAGACATCATTCACCTATATATGTTGAACAGGTGAGTAGCAATTAACAAAACACAAAAAAAAATTCGATATGGTATCCATCAGGTTGATCATACTCGGGGCTTCCATTATCATCACCAGCCACCCGCCTACCACCTAAAGGAGCGTGGCAATACTCTAGAATACAAAATCAAAGTTTTGCCCTGCACAAAGGTATTTTTCCGCAATACTGCGACGTCTAGCCACCGGAGTATGTAAGCTAGATCGGTCAAACAAGTTGCGTCGTCTAGAAGACACCCGGGGCTTCCAGCTGCTTCATCAATCACCCGCTTAGCACCACTAGGGACATGGAAATTGACCTTAAAATACTCTGCAATTTTACGTGTGACCCTTTGATGGCAATTACCGCCTTAACACGGTGAACTATACGACGAAACCTATTGAACTCATGTAGCTGCACAGATGCGCGTTAATTAGAGACATCAATCACCTATGTATGTTGAACAGTTGAGTAGCAATTAACAAAAAACACACACATTCGATATGGTATACATCAGGTTTTTTTTTCATTCCCGCGAAGGGGGTGGGGGGATAAAACAAAGTGGATCACCTAGAGCACACTTGAGGCTTCCATTATCACCACCAGCCACCCGCCTACAAAATCCAGGAGCGTGGCAATCCTCAAGAATACAAAATGGGAGTTTTGCCTTGCACACAGGTATTTTTCCACACTACTGCGACGTCTAGCGGTCGGAGTATGTAAGCTAGATGGGTCAAACAAATCGCATCGTCTAGAAGACACTCGTGGCTTCCAGCTGCTTCATCAGTCATCCGCTTAGTACCACTAGGAGCGTGGCAATTGACCTAAAAATACTTTGCAACTTTACGTCTCACCATTTGGCGGCAATTAGCGCCTAAAAAGGGTTAACTAGATGACGCACACTATTGAATTCGTGTAGCCGCACAGATGCACGTTAATTAGAGACATCAATCACCTATATATGTTGAACAGTTGAGTAGCAATTAACATAAAAACACACACATTCGATATGGTATACATCAGGTTTTTTTTTCATTCCCGCTAAGGGGGTGGGGGGATAAAACAAAGTGGATCACCTACCGTGTAAAGGACACTCAGGGCTTCCACTTGCATCATCAATCACCCGCTTAGCACCACTAGTGGCGTGGTAATTGACCTTAAAATTCTTTGCATTTTTACGTGTCATCATTTGGCGGCGATTAGGTCCTAAACAGGCTGAACTAGATGACGCAAACTATTAGATTCATGTAGCCGCACTGATGCACGTTTATTAGGGATATCAATCACCTATATATAATATGTTGAACAGCTGAGCAGCAATTAACAAAAAACAAACAATTTCATTATGGTATCCATCATGTTTTTTTTCATTTCTGCTAAGGGTTGGGGGGATGAAACAAAGTGGATCACCTAGAGCACACTCGGGGCTTCCATTATCACCACCAGCCACCCGCCTACAAAATCCAGGAGCGTAGCAATCCTCTAGAATACAAAATGGGAGTTTTGCCTTGCACACAGGTATTTGTCCACACTACTGCGACGTCTAGCGGTCGGAGTATGTAAGCTAGATGGGTCAAACAAATTAAGTCGTCTAGAGGACACTCGGGTCTTCCAGTTGCTTCATCAATCACCCGCCTAGCACCACCAGAGGCGTGGCAATTGACCTAAAAATACTTAGCAATTTTACGTGTGACCCTTTGACGGCCATTACCGCCTTAACACGGTGAACTATACGACGAAACCTATTGAACTCATGTAGCTGCACAGATGCGCGTTAATTAGAGACATCAATCACCTATGTATGTTGAACAGTTGAGTAGCAATTAACAAAAAACACACACATTCGATATGGTATACATCAGGTTTTTTTTTCATTCCCGCTAAGGGGGTGGGGGGATAAAACAAAGTGGATCACCTAGAGCACACTTGAGGCTTCCATTATCACCACCAGCCACCCGCCTACAAAATCCAGGAGCGTGGCAATCCTCAAGAATACAAAATGGGAGTTTTGCCTTGCACACAGGTATTTTTCCACACTACTGCGACGTCTAGCGGTCGGAGTATGTAAGCTAGATGGGTCAAACAAATCGCATCGTCTAGAAGACACTCGTGGCTTCCAGCTGCTTCATCAGTCATCCGCTTAGTACCACTAGGAGCGTGGCAATTGACCTAAAAATACTTTGCAACTTTACGTCTCACCATTTGGCGGCAATTAGCGCCTAAAAAGGGTTAACTAGATGACGCACACTATTGAATTCGTGTAGCCGCACAGATGCACGTTAATTAGAGACATCAATCACCTATATATGTTGAACAGTTGAGAAGAAATTAACAAAAAAACACACACATTCGATATGGTATACATGAGGTTTTTTTTTCATTCCCGCTAAGGAGGTGCGGGGATAAAACAAAGTGGATCACCTAGAGCACAATCGGGGCTTCCATTATCACCACCAGCCACCCGCCTACCACCTAAAGGAGCGTGGCAATCCTCTAGTATACAAAATCCCAGTTTTGCCTTGCACAAAGGTATTTTTCCGCATTACTGCGACGTCTAGCCACCGGAGTATGTAAGCTAGATGGGTCAAACAAGTTGCGTCGTCTAGAAGACACCCGGGGCTTCCAGCTGCTTCATCAATCACCCGCTTAGCACCACTAGGGGCATGGAAATTGACCTAAAAATACTCTGCAATTTTACGTGTGACCCTTTGATGGCCATTACCGCCTTAACACGGTGAACTATACGACGAAACCTATTGAACTCATGTAGCTGCACAGATGCGCGTTAATTAGAGACATCAATCACCTATATATGTTGAACAGTTGAGTAGCAATTAACAAAAAACAAAAAATTCGATATGGTATCTATCAGGTAGAGCACACTCCTGGCTTCCATTATCACTACCAGCCACCCGCCTACCACCTAAAGGAGCGTGGCAGTCCTCTAGAATACAAAATGGGAGTTTTGCCTTGCACACAGGTATTTTTCCACACTACTGCGACGTCTAGCGGTCGGAGTATGTAAGCTAGATGGGTCAAACAAATTAAATCGTCTAGAGGACACTCGCTTCTTCCAGTTGCTTCATCAATCACCCGCCTAGCACCACCACAGGCGTGGCAATTGACCTAAAAATACTTTGCAATTTTACGTCTCACCATTTGGCGGCGATTAGCGCCTAAAAAGGGTTAACTAGATGACGCACACTATTAGATTCATGTAGCCGCACAGATGCACGTTAGTTAGAGACATCATTCACCTATATATGTTGAACAGGTGAGTAGCAATTAACAAAAAACAAAAAAAATTCGATATGGTATCCATCAGGTAGATCATACTCGGGGCTTCCATTATCACCACCAGCCATCCGCCTACCACCTAAAGGAGCGTGGCAATCCTCTAGAATACAAAATCCCAGTTTTGCCCTGCACAAAGGTATTTTTCCGCATTACTGCGACGTCTAGCCACCGGAGTATGTAAGCTAGATGGGTCAAACAAGTTGCGTCGTCAAGAAGACACCCGGGGCTTCCAGCTGCTTCATCAATCACCCGCTTAGCACCACTAGGGGCATGGAAATTGACCTAAAAATACTCTGCAAATTTACGTGTCACCATTTGGCGGCGATTAGGTCCTAAACAGGGTGAACTAGATGACGCAAACTATTAGATTCATGTAGCCGCACAGATGCACGTTTATTAGAGACATCTATCACCTATATATGTTGAACAGCTGAGCAGCAATTAACAAAAAACAAACAATTTCATTATGGTATCCATCATGTTTTTGTTCATTCCCGCTAAGGGTTGGGGGAATGAAACGAAATGGATCACCTAGAGCACACTTGGGGCTTCCATTATCACCACCAGCCACCCGCCTACCACCTAAAGGAGCGTGGCAGTCCTCTAGAATACAAAATCCCAGTTTTGCCCTGCACAAAGGTATTTTTCCGCATTACTGCGACGTCTACCCACCGGAGTATGTAAGCTAGATGGGTCAAACAAGTTGCGTCGTCTAGAAGACACAGGGGGCTTCCAGCTGCTTCATCAATCACCCCTTAGCACCACTAGGGGCATGGAAATTGACTTAAAAATACTCTGCAATTTTACGTGTGACCCTTTGATGGCCATTACCGCCTTAACACGGTGAACTATACGACGAAACCTATTGAACTCATGTAGCTGCACAGATGCGCGTTAATTAGAGACATCAATCACCTATATATGTTGAACAGTTGAGTAGCAATTAACAAAAAACACACACATTCGATATGGTATACATCAGGTTTTTTTTTCATTCCCGCTAAGGGGGTGGGGGGATAAAACAAAGTGGATCTCCTAGAGCACAATCAGGGCTTCTATTATCACCACCAGCCACCCGGCTACCACCTCCAGGAGCGCGGCAATCTTCTAGAATACAAAGTGGTAGTTTTGCCCTGCACTTAGGTATTTTGCCACACTACTGCGACGCCTAGCGGCCGGAGTATGTAAGCTAGATGGGTCAAACAAATTGCATCGTCAAGAGGACACTCAGGGCTTCCATTTGTCTAGCGGCCGGAGTATGTAAGCTAGATGGGTCAAGCGATTTGCATCGTCTAAAGGACACTCAGGGCTTCCACTTGCATCATCAATCACCCGCTTAGCACCACTAGTGGCGTGGTAATTGACCTAAAAATTCTTTGCATTTTTACGTGTCACCATTTGGCGGCGATTAGGTCCTAAACAGGGTGAACTAGATGACGCAAACTATTAGATTAATGTAGCCGCACAGATGCACGTTTATTAGAGACATCTATCACCTATATATGTTGAACAGCTGAGCAGCAATTAACAAAAAACAAACAATTTCATTATGGTATCCATCATGTTTTTTTTCATTCCCGCTAAGGGTTGGGGGAATGAAACGAAATGGATCACCTGGAGCAATGTAAGCTAGATGGGCCAAACAAATTGCATCGTCTAGAGGACACTCAGGGCTTCCACTTGCATCATCAATCACCCGCTTAGCACCATTAGTGGCGTGGTAATTGACCTAAAAATTCTTTGCATTTTTACGTGTCACCATTTGGCGGCGATTAGGTCCTAAACAGGGTGAACTAGATGACGCAAACTATTAGATTCATGTAGCCGCACAGATGCACGTTTATTAGAGACATCTATCACCTATATATGTTGAACAGCTGAGCAGCAATTAACAAAAAACAAACAATTTCATTATGGTATCCATCATGTTTTTTTCATTCTCGCTAAGGGTTGGGGGGATGAAACAAAATGGATCACCTAGAGCACACTTGGGGCTTCCATTATCACCACCAGCCACCCGCCTACAAAAGCCAGGAGCGTTGCAATCCTCTAGAATACAAAATGGGAGTTTTGCCTTGCACACAGGTATTTTTCCACACTACTGCGACGTTTAGCGGTCGGAGTATGTAAGCTAGATGGGTCAAACAAATTAAATCGTCTAGAGGACACTCGGGTCTTCCAGTTGCTTCATCAATCACCCGCCTAGCACCACCAGAGGCGTGGCAATTGACCTAAAAATACTTTGCAATTTTACGTCTCACCATTTGGCGGCGATTAGCGCCTAAAAAGGGTTAACTAGATGACGCACACTATTAGATTCATGTACATCATTCACCTATATATGTTGAACAGGTGAGTAAAAATTAACAAAAAACAAAAAAAATTCGATATGGTATCCATCAGGTAGAGCACACTCCTGGCTTCCATTATCACCACCAGCCACCCGCCTACCACCTAAAGGAGCGTGGCAATCCTCTAGTATACAAAATCCCAGTTTTGCCTTGCACAAAGGTATTTTTCTGCATTACTGCGACGTCTAGCCACCGGAGTATGTAAGCTCGATGGGTCAAACAAGTTCCGTCGTCTAGAAGACACCCGGGGCTTCCAGCTGCTTCATCAATCACCCGCTTAGCACCAGTAGGGGCATGGAAATTGACCTAAAAATACTCTGCAATTTTACGTGTGACCCTTTGATGGCCATTACCGCCTTAACACGGTGAACTATAAGACGAAACCTATTGAACTCATGTAGCTGCACAGATGCGCGTTAATTAGAGACATCAATCACCTATATATGTTGAACAGTTGAGTAGCAATTAACAAAAAACACACACATTCGATATGGTATACATCAGGTTTTTTTTTCATTCCCGCTAAGGGGGTGGGGGGATAAAACAAAGTGGATCACCTAGAGCACAATCGGGGCTTCCATTATCACCACCAGCCACCCGGCTACCACCTCCAGGAGCGCGGCAATCTTCTAGAATACAAAGTGGTAGTTTTGCCCTGCACATAGGTATTTTGCCACACTACTGCGACGCCTAGCGACCGGAGTATGTAAGCAAGATGGGTCAAACAAATTGCATCGTCTAGAGGACACTCAGGGCTTCCATTTGTCTAGCGGCCGGAGTATGTAAGCTAGATGGGTCAAACGATTTGCATCGTCTAAAGGACACTCAGGGCTTCCACTTGCTTCATCAATCACCCGCCTAGCACCACCAGAGGCGTGGCAATTGACCTAAAAATACTTTGCAATTTTACGTCTCATCATTTGGCGGCGATTAGCGCCTAAAAAGGGTTAACTAGATGACGCACACTATTAGATTCATGTAGCCGCACAGATGCACGTTAGTTAGAGACATCATGCACTTATATATGTTGAACAGGTGAGTAGCAATTAACAAAAAACAAAAAAAAAATCGATATGGTATCTATCAGGTAGAGCACACTCCTGGCTTCCATTATCACCACCAGCCCCCCGCCTACCACCTAAAGGAGCGTGGCAGTCCTCTAGAATACAAAATCCCAGTTTTGCCCTGCACAAAGGTATTTTTCCGCATTACTGCGACGTCTACCCACCGGAGTATGTAAGCTAGATGGGTCAAACAAGTTGCGTCATCTAGAAGACACCGGGGGCTTCCAGCTGCTTCATCAATCACCCGCTTAGCACCACTAGGGGCATGGAAATTGACCTAAAAATACTCTGCAATTTTACGTATGACCCTTTGATGGCCATTACCGCCTTAACACGGTGAACTATACGACGAAACCTATTGAACTCATGTAGCTGCACAGATGCGCGTTAGATAGAGACATTAAACACCTATATATGGTGAACAGGTGAGTAGCAATCAACAAAAAACAAACAATTTCAATATGGCATCCATCTTGTTTTTTTCATTCCCGCTAAGGGGTGGGGGGATGAAACAAAATGGATCACCTAGAGCACAATTGACGCTTCCATTATCACCACCAGCCACCCGGCTACCACCTCCAGGAGCGCGGCAATCCTCTAGAATACAAAATGGTAGTTTTGCCCTGCACATAGGTATTTTGCCACACTACTGCGACGCCTAGCGGCCGGAGTATGTAAGCTAGATGGGCCAAACAAATTGCATCGTCTAGAGGACACTCAGGGCTTCCACTTGCATCATCAATCACCCGCTTAGCACCATTAGTGGCGTGGTAATTGACCTAAAAATTCTTTGCATTTTTACGTGTAACCATTTGGCGGCGATTAGGTCCTAAACAGGGTGAACTAGATGACGCAAACTATTAGATTCATGTAGCCGCACAGATGCACGTTTATTAGAGACATCTATCACCTATATATGTTGAACAGCTGAGCAGCAATTAACAAAAAACAAACAATTTCATTATGGTATCCATCATGTTTTTTTCATTCTCGCTAAGGGTTGGGGGGATGAAACAAAATGGATCACCTAGAGCACACTTGGGGCTTCCATTATCACCACCAGCCACCCGCCTACAAAAGCCAGGAGCGTTGCAATCCTCTAGAATACAAAATGGGAGTTTTGCCTTGCACACAGGTATTTTTCCACACTACTGCGACGTCTAGCGGTCGGAGTATGTAAGCTAGATGGGTCAAACAAATTAAATCGTCTAGAGGACACTCGGGTCTTCCAGTTGCTTCATCAATCACCCGCCTAGCACCACCAGAGGCGTGGCAATTTACCTAAAAATACTTTGCAATTTTACGTCTCATCATTTGGCGGCGATTAGCGCCTAAAAAGGGTTAACTAGATGACGCACACTATTAGATTCATGTAGCCGCACAGATGCACGTTAGTTAGAGACATCATTCACTTATATATGTTGAACAGGTGAGTAGCAATTAACAAAAAACAAAAAAAAATCGATATGGTATCCATCAGGTAGATCATACTCGGGGCTTCCATTATCACCACCAGCCATCCGCCTACCACCTAAGGGAGCGTGGCAATCCTCTAGAATACAAAATCCCAGTTTTGCCATGCACAAAGGTATTTTTCCGCATTACTGCGACGTCTAGCCACCGGAGTATGTAAGCTAGATGGGTCAAACAAGTTGCGTCGTCTAGAAGACACCCGGGGCTTCCAGCTGCTTCATCAATCACCCGCTTAGCACCACTAGGGGCATGGAAATTGACCTAAAAATACTCTGCAAATTTACGTGTGACCCTTTGATGGCCATTACCGCCTTAACACGGTGAACTATACGACGAAACCTATTGAACTCATGTAGCTGCACAGATGCGCGTTAATTAGAGACATCAATCACCTATATATGTTGAACAGTTGAGTAGCAATTAACAAAAAACACACACATTCGATATGGTATACATCAGGTTTTTTTTTCATTCCCGCTAAGGGGGTGGGGGGATAAAACAAAGTGGATCACCTAGAGCACAATCGGGGCTTCCATTATCACCACCAGCCACCCGGCTACCACCTCCAGGAGCGCGGCAATCTTCTAGAATACAAAGTGGTAGTTTTGCCCTGCACATAGGTATTTTGCCACACTACTGCGACGCCTAGCGGCCGGAGTATGTAAGCTAGATGGGTCAAACAAATTGCATCGTCTAGAGGACACTCAGGGCTTTCATTTGTCTAGCGGCCGGAGTATGTAAGCTAGATGGGTCAAGCGATTTGTATCGTCTAAAGGACACTCAGGGCTTCCACTTGCATCATCAATCACCCGCTTAGCACCACTAGTGGCGTGGTAATTGACCTAAAAATTCTTTGCATTTTTACGTGTCACCATTTGGCGGCGATTAGGTCCTAAACAGGGTGAACTAGATGACGCAAACTATTAGATTAATGTAGCCGCACAGATGCACGTTTATTAGAGACATCTATCACCTATATATGTTGAACAGCTGAGCAGCAATTAACAAAAAACAAACAATTTCATTATGGTATCCATCATGTTTTTTTTCATTCCCGCTAAGGGTTGGGGGAATGAAACGAAATGGATCACCTAGAGCACACTTGGGGCTTCCATTATCACCACCAGCCACCCGCCTACAAAATCCAGGAGCGTGGCAATCCTCTAGAATACAAAATGGGAGTTTTGCCTTGCACACAGGTATTTTTCCACACTACTGCGACGTCTAGCGGTCGGAGTATGTAAGCTAGATGAATCAAACAAATTAAATCGTCTAGAGGACACTCGGGTCTTCCAGTTGCTTCATCAATCACCCGCCTAGCACCACCAGAGGCGTGGCAATTTACCTAAAAATACTTTGCAATTTTACGTCTCATCATTTGGCGGCGATTAGCGCCTAAAAAGGGTTAACTAGATGACGCACACTATTAGATTCATGTAGCCGCACAGATGCACGTTAGTTAGAGACATCATTCACTTATATATGTTGAACAGGTGAGTAGCAATTAACAAAAAACAAAAAAAAATCGATATGGTATCCATCAGGTAGATCATACTCGGGGCTTCCATTATCACCACCAGCCACCCGCCTACCACCTAAAGGAGCGTGGCAATCCTCTAGAATACAAAATCCCAGTTTTGCCATGCACAAAGGTATTTTTCCGTATTACTGCGACGTCTAGCCACCGGAGTATGTAAGCTAGATGGGTCAAACAAGTTGCGTCGTCTAGAAGACACCCGGGGCTTCCAGCTGCTTCATCAATCACCCGCTTAGCACCACTAGGGGCATGGAAATTGACCTAAAAATACTCTGCAATTTTACGTGTGACCCTTTGATGGCCATTACCGCCTTAACACGGTGAACTATACGACGAAACCTATTGAACTCATGTAGCTGCACAGATGCGCGTTAATTAGAGACATCAACCACCTATATATGTTGAACAGTTGAGTAGCAATTAACAAAAAACACACACATTCGATATGGTATACATCATTTTTTTTTTTCATTCCCGCTAAGGGGGTGAGGGGATAAAACAAAGTGGATCACCTAGAGCACATTTGGGGCTTCCATTATCACCACCAGCCACCCGGCTACCACCTCCAGGAGCGCGGCAATCTTCTAGAATACAAAGTGGTAGTTTTGCCCTGCACATAGGTATTTTGCCACACTACTGCGACGCCTAGCGGCCGGAGTATGTAAGCTAGATGGGTCAAACAAATTGCATCGTCTAGAGGACACTCAGGGCTTTCATTTGTTTAGCGGCCGGAGTATGTAAGCTAGATGGGTCAAGCGATTTGCATCGTCTAAAGGACACTCAGGGCTTCCACTTGCATCATCAATCACCCGCTTAGCACCACTAGTGGCGTGGTAATTGACCTAAAAATTCTTTGCATTTTTACGTGTCACCATTTGGCGGCGATTAGGTACTAAACAGGGTGAACTAGATGACGCAAACTATTAGATTAATGTAGCCGCACAGATGCACGTTTATTAGAGACATCTATCACCTATATATGTTGAACAGCTGAGCAGCAATTAACAAAAAACAAACAATTTCATTATGGTATCCATCATGTTTTTTTTCATTCCCGCTAAGGGTTGGGGGAATGAAACGAAATGGATCACCTAGAGCACACTTGGGGCTTCCATTATCACCACCAGCCACCCGCCTACAAAATCCAGGAGCGTGGCAGTCCTCTAGAATACAAAATGGGAGTTTTGCCTTGCACACAGGTATTTTTCCACACTACTGCGACGTCTAGCGGTCGGAGTATGTAAGCTAGATGAATCAAACAAATTAAATCGTCTAGAGGACACTCGGGTCTTCCAGTTGCTTCATCAATCACCCGCCTAGCACCACCAGAGGCGTGGCAATTGACCTAAAAATACTTTGCAATTTTACGTGTCATCATTTGGCGGCGATTAGCGCCTAAAAAGGGTTAACTAGATGACGCACACTATTAGATTCATGTAGCCGCACAGATGCACGTTAGTTAGAGACATCATTCACTTATATATGTTGAACAGGTGAGTAGCAATTAACAAAAAACAAAAAAAAATCGATATGGTAGCCATCAGGTAGATCATACTCGGGGCTTCCATTATCACCACCAGCCACCCGCACACCACCTAAAGGAGCGTGGCAATCCTCTAGAATACAAAATCCCAGTTTTGCCATGCACAAAGGTATTTTTCCGCATTACTGCGACGTCTAGCCACCGGAGTATGTAAGCTAGATGGGTCAAACAAGTTGCGTCGTCTAGAAGACACCCGGGGCTTCCAGCTGCTTCATCAATCACCCGCTTAGCACCACTAGGGGCATGGAAATTGACCTAAAAATACTCTGCAATTTTACGTGTGACCCTTTGATGGCCATTACCGCCTTAACACGGTGAACTATACGACGAAATCTATTGAACTCATGTAGCTGCACAGATGCGCGTTAATTAGAGACATCAACCACCTATATATGTTGAACAGTTGAGTAGCAATTAACAAAAAACACACATATTCGATATGGTATACATCAGGTTTTTTTTTCATTCCCGCTAAGGGGGTGGGGGGATAAAACAGAGTGGATCACCTAGAGCACACTTGGGGCTTCCATTATCACCACCAGCCACCCGCCTACAAAATCCAGGAGCGTGGCAATCCTCTAGAATACAAAATGGGAGTTTTGCCTTGCACACAGGTATTTTTCCACACTACTGCGACGTCTAGCGGTCGGAGTATGTAAGCTAGATGAATCAAACAAATTAAATCGTCTAGAGGACACTCGGGTCTTCCAGTTGCTTCATCAATCACCCGCCTAGCACCACCAGAGGCGTGGCAATTTACCTAAAAATACTTTGCAATTTTACGTCTCATCATTTGGCGGCGATTAGCGCCTAAAAAGGGTTAACTAGATGACGCACACTATTAGATTCATGTAGCCGCACAGATGCACGTTAGTTAGAGACATCATTCACTTATATATGTTGAACAGGTGAGTAGCAATTAACAAAAAACAAAAAAAAATCGATATGGTATCCATCAGGTAGATCATACTCGGGGCTTCCATTATCACCACCAGCCACCCGCCTACCACCTAAAGGAGCGTGGCAATCCTCTAGAATACAAAATCCCAGTTTTGCCATGCACAAAGGTATTTTTCCGTATTACTGCGACGTCTAGCCACCGGAGTATGTAAGCTAGATGGGTCAAACAAGTTGCGTCGTCTAGAAGACACCCGGGGCTTCCAGCTGCTTCATCAATCACCCGCTTAGCACCACTAGGGGCATGGAAATTGACCTAAAAATACTCTGCAATTTTACGTGTGACCCTTTGATGGCCATTACCGCCTTAACACGGTGAACTATACGACGAAACCTATTGAACTCATGTAGCTGCACAGATGCGCGTTAATTAGAGACATCAACCACCTATATATGTTGAACAGTTGAGTAGCAATTAACAAAAAACACACACATTCGATATGGTATACATCATTTTTTTTTTTCATTCCCGCTAAGGGGGTGAGGGGATAAAACAAAGTGGATCACCTAGAGCACATTTGGGGCTTCCATTATCACCACCAGCCACCCGGCTACCACCTCCAGGAGCGCGGCAATCTTCTAGAATACAAAGTGGTAGTTTTGCCCTGCACATAGGTATTTTGCCACACTACTGCGACGCCTAGCGGCCGGAGTATGTAAGCTAGATGGGTCAAACAAATTGCATCGTCTAGAGGACACTCAGGGCTTTCATTTGTCTAGCGGCCGGAGTATGTAAGCTAGATGGGTCAAGCGATTTGCATCGTCTAAAGGACACTCAGGGCTTCCACTTGCATCATCAATCACCCGCTTAGCACCACTAGTGGCGTGGTAATTGACCTAAAAATTCTTTGCATTTTTACGTGTCACCATTTGGCGGCGATTAGGTACTAAACAGGGTGAACTAGATGACGCAAACTATTAGATTAATGTAGCCGCACAGATGCACGTTTATTAGAGACATCTATCACCTATATATGTTGAACAGCTGAGCAGCAATTAACAAAAAACAAACAATTTCATTATGGTATCCATCATGTTTTTTTTCATTCCCGCTAAGGGTTGGGGGAATGAAACGAAATGGATCACCTAGAGCACACTTGGGGCTTCCATTATCACCACCAGCCACCCGCCTACAAAATCCAGGAGCGTGGCAGTCCTCTAGAATACAAAATGGGAGTTTTGCCTTGCACACAGGTATTTTTCCACACTACTGCGACGTCTAGCGGTCGGAGTATGTAAGCTAGATGAATCAAACAAATTAAATCGTCTAGAGGACACTCGGGTCTTCCAGTTGCTTCATCAATCACCCGCCTAGCACCACCAGAGGCGTGGCAATTGACCTAAAAATACTTTGCAATTTTACGTGTCATCATTTGGCGGCGATTAGCGCCTAAAAAGGGTTAACTAGATGACGCACACTATTAGATTCATGTAGCCGCACAGATGCACGTTAGTTAGAGACATCATTCACTTATATATGTTGAACAGGTGAGTAGCAATTAACAAAAAACAAAAAAAAATCGATATGGTAGCCATCAGGTAGATCATACTCGGGGCTTCCATTATCACCACCAGCCACCCGCACACCACCTAAAGGAGCGTGGCAATCCTCTAGAATACAAAATCCCAGTTTTGCCATGCACAAAGGTATTTTTCCGCATTACTGCGACGTCTAGCCACCGGAGTATGTAAGCTAGATGGGTCAAACAAGTTGCGTCGTCTAGAAGACACCCGGGGCTTCCAGCTGCTTCATCAATCACCCGCTTAGCACTACTAGGGGCATGGAAATTGACCTAAAAATACTCTGTAATTTTACGTGTGACCCTTTGATGGCCATTACCGCCTTAACACGGTGAACTATACGACGAAACCTATTGAACTCATGTAGCTGCACAGATGCGCGTTAATTAGAGACATCAACCACCTATATATGTTGAACAGTTAAGTAGCAATTAACAAAAAACACACACATTCGATATGGTATACATCAGGTTTTTTTTTCATTCCCGCTAAGGGGGTGGGGGGATAAAACAAAGTGGATCACCTAGAGCACAATCGGGGCTTCCATTATCACCACCAGCCACCCGGCTACCACCTCCAGGAGCGCGGAAATCTTCTAGAATACAAAGTGGTAGTTTTGCCCTGCACATAGGTATTTTGCCACATTACTG
Source organism: Bactrocera oleae (assembly GCF_042242935.1). NCBI lineage: Eukaryota > Metazoa > Arthropoda > Insecta > Diptera > Tephritidae > Bactrocera > Bactrocera oleae. The sequence continues at coordinate 20,275,350 of NC_091541.1, read as the reverse complement.
CGACGCCTAGCGGCCGGAGTATGTAAGCTAGATGGGTCAAACAAATTGCATCGTCTAGAGGACACTCAGGGCTTCCATTTGTCTAGCGGCCGGAGTATGTAAGCTAGATGGGTCAAGCGATTTGCATCGTCTAAAGGACACTCAGGGCTTCCACTTGCTTCATCAATCACCCGCTTAGCACCACTAGTGGCGTGGTAATTGACCTAAAAATTCTTTGCATTTTTACGTGTCACCATTTGGCGGCGATTAGGTCCTAAACAGGGTGAACTAGATGACGCAAACTATTAGGTTAATGTAGCCGCACAGATACACGTTTATTAGAGACATCTATCACCTATATATGTTGAACAGCTGAGCAGCAATTAACAAAAAACACACACATTCGATATGGCATACATCAGGTTTTTTTTTCATTCCCGCTAAGGGGGTGGGGGGATAAAACAAAGTGGATCGCCTAGAGCACAATCTGGGCTTCCATTATCACCACCAGCCACCCGGCTACCACCTCCAGGAGCGCGGCAATCTTCTAGAATACAAAGTGGTAGTTTTGCCCTGCACATAGGTATTTTGCCACACTACTGCGACGCCTAGCGGCCGGAGTATGTAAGCTAGATGGGTCAAACAAATTGCATCGTCTAGAGGACACTCAGGGCTTCCATTTGTCTAGCGGCCGGAGTATGTAAGCTAGATGGGTCAAGCGATTTGCATCGTCTAAAGGACACTCAGGGCTTTCACTTGCCCTTTGCAATTTTACGTCTCATCATTTGGCGGCGATTAGCGCCTAAAAAGGGTTAACTAGATGACGCATACTATTAGATTCATGTAGCCGCACAGATGCACGTTAGTTAGAGACATCATTCACTTATATATGTTGAACAGGTGAGTAGCAATTAACAAAAAACAAAAAAAAATCGATATGGTATCCATCAGGTAGATCATACTCGGGGCTTCCATTATCACCACCAGCCACCCGCCTACCACCTAAAGGAGCGTGGTAATCCTCTAGAATACAAAATCCCAGTTTTGCCCTGCACAAAGGTATTTTTCCGTATTACTGCGACGTCTAGCCACCGGAGTATGTAAGCTAGATGGGTCTAACAAGTTGCGTCGTCTAGAAGACACCCGGGGCTTCCAGCTGCTTCATCAATCACCCGCTTAGCACCACTAGGGGCATGGAAATTGACCTAAAAATACTCTGCAATTTTACGTGTGACCCTTTGATGGCCATTACCGCCTTAACACGGTGAACTATACGACGAAACCTATTGAACTCATGTAGCTGCACAGATGCGCGTTAATTAGAGACATCAACCACCTATATATGTTGAACAGTTGAGTAGCAATTAACAAAAAACACACACATTCGATATGGTATACATCAGGTTTTTTTTTCATTCCCGCTAAGGGGGTGGGGGGATAAAACAAAGTGGATCGCCTAGAGCACAATCTGGGCTTCCATTATCACCACCAGCCACCCGGCTACCACCTCCAGGAGCGCGGTAATCTTCTAGAATACAAAGTGGTAGGTTTGCCCTGCACATAGGTATTTTGCCACACTACTGCGACGCCTAGCGGCCGGAGTATGTAAGCTAGATGGGTCGAACAAATTGCATCGTCTAGAGGACACTCAGGGCTTCCATTTGTCTAGCGGCCGGAGTATGTAAGCTAGATGGGTCAAGCGATTTGCATCGTCTAAAGGACACTCAGGGCTTCCACTTGCATCACCAATCACCCGCTTAGCACCACTAGTGGCGTGGTAATTGACCTAAAAATTCTTTGCATTTTTACGTGTCACCATTTGGCGGCGATTAGGTCCTAAACAGGGTGAACTAGATGACGCAAACTATTAGATTAATGTAGCCGCACAGATGCACGTTTATTAGAGACATCTATCACCTATATATGTTGAACCGCTGAGCAGCAATTAACAAAAAACAAACAATTTCATTATGGTATCCATCATGTTTTTTTTCATTCCCGCTAAGGGTTGGGGGGATAAAACAAAGTGGATCACCTAGAGCACAATCGGGGCTTCCATTATCACCACCAGCCACCCGGCTACCACCTCCAGGAGCGCGGCAATCTTCTAGAATACAAAGTGGTGGTTTTGCCCTGCACATAGGTATTTTGCCACACTACTGCGACGCCTAGCGGCCGGAGTATGTAAGCTAGATGGGTCAAACAAATTGCATCGTCTAGAGGACACTCAGGGCTTCCATTTGTCTAGCAGCCGGAGTATGTAAGCTAGATGGGTCAAGCGATTTGCATCGTCTAAAGGACACTCAGGGCTTCCACTTGCATCATCAATCACCCGCTTAGCACCACTAGTGGCGTGGTAATTGACCTAAAAATTCTTTGCATTTTTACGTGTCACCATTTGGCGGCGATTAGGTCCTAAACAGGGTGAACTAGATGACGCAAACTATTAGATTAATGTAGCCGCACAGATGAACGTTTATTAGAGACATCTATCACCTATATATGTTGAACAGCTGAGCAGCAATTAACAAAAAACAAACAATTTCATTATGGTATCCATCATGTTTTTTTCATTCCCGCTAAGGGTTGGGGGAATGAAACGAAATGTATCACCTAGAGCACACTTGGGGCTTCCATTATCACCACCAGCCACCCGCCTACAAAATCCAGGAGCGTGGCAATCCTCTAGAATACAAAATGGGAGTTTTGCCTTGCACACAGGTATTTTTCCACACTACTGTGACGTCTAGCGGTCGGAGTATGTAAGCTAGATGAATCAAACAAATTAAATCGTCTAGAGGACACTCGGGTCTTCCAGTTGCTTCATCAATCACCCGCTTAGCACCACTAGGGGCATGGAAATTGACCTAAAAATACTCTGCAATTTTACGTGTGACCCTTTGATGGCCATTACCGCCTTAACACGGTGCAGTATACGACGAAACCTATTGAACTCATGTAGCTGCACAGATGCGCGTTAATTAGAGACATCAACCACCTATATATGTTGAACAGTTGAGTAGCAATTAACAAAAAACACACACATTCGATATGGTATACATCAGGTTTTTTTTTCATTCCCGCTAAGGGGGTGGGGGGATAAAACAAAGTGGATCACCACCAGCCACCCGGCTACCACCTCCAGGAGCGCCGCAATCTTCTAGAATACAAAGTGGTAGTTTTGCCCTGCACATAGGTATTTTGCCACACTACTGCGACGCCTAGCGGCCGGAGTATGTAAGCTAGATGGGTCAAACAAATTGCATCGTCTAGAGGACACTCAGGGCTTCCAATTGTCTAGCGGCCGGAGTATGTAAGCTTGATGGGTCAAGCGATTTGCATCGTCTAAAGGACACTCAGGGGTTCCACTTGCATCATCAATCACCCGCTTAGCGCCACTAGTGGCGTGGTAATTGACCTAAAAATTCTTTGCATTTTTACGTGTCACCATTTGGCGGCGATTAGGTCCTAAACAGGGTGAACTAGATGACGCAAACTATTAGATTAATGTAGCCGCACAGATGCACGTTTATTAGAGACATCTATCACCTATATATGTTGAACAGCTGAGCAGCAATTAACAAAAAACAAACAATTTCATTATGGTATCCATCATGTTTTTTTTCATTCCCGCTAAGGGTTGGGGGGATAAAACAAAGTGGATGACCTAGAGCACAATCGGGGCTTCCATTATCACCACCAGCCACCCGGCTACCACCTCCACGAGCGCGGAAATCTTCTAGAATACAAAGTGGTAGTTTTGCCCTGCACATAGGTATTTTGCCACATTACTGCGACGCCTAGCGGCCGGAGTATGTAAGCTAGATGGGTCAAACAAATTAAATCGTCTAGAGGACACTCGGGTCTTCCAGTTGCTTCATCAATCACCCGCTTAGCACCACTAGGGGCATGGAAATTGACCTAAAAATACTCTGCAATTTTACGTGTGACCCTTTGATGGCCATTACCGCCTTAACACGGTGAACTATACGACGAAACCTATTGAACTCATGTAGCTGCACAGATGCGCGTTAATTAGAGACATCAACCACCTATATATGTTGAACAGTTGAGTAGCAATTAACAAAAAACACACACATTCGATATGGTATACATCAGGTTTTTTTTTCATTCCCGCTAAGGGGGTGGGGGGATAAAACAAAGTGGATCGCCTAGAGCACAATCTGGGCTTCCATTATCACCACCAGCCACCCGGCTACCACCTCCAGGAGCGCGGTAATCTTCTAGAATACAAAGTGGTAGGTTTGCCCTGCACATAGGTATTTTGCCACACTACTGCGACGCCTAGCGGCCGGAGTATGTAAGCTAGATGGGTCGAACAAATTGCATCGTCTAGAGGACACTCAGGGCTTCCATTTGTCTAGCGGCCGGAGTATGTAAGCTAGATGGGTCAAGCGATTTGCATCGTCTAAAGGACACTCAGGGCTTCCACTTGCATCACCAATCACCCGCTTAGCACCACTAGTGGCGTGGTAATTGACCTAAAAATTCTTTGCATTTTTACGTGTCACCATTTGGCGGCGATTAGGTCCTAAACAGGGTGAACTAGATGACGCAAACTATTAGATTAATGTAGCCGCACAGATGCACGTTTATTAGAGACATCTATCACCTATATATGTTGAACCGCTGAGCAGCAATTAACAAAAAACAAACAATTTCATTATGGTATCCATCATGTTTTTTTTCATTCCCGCTAAGGGTTGGGGGGATAAAACAAAGTGGATCGCCTAGAGCACAATCTGGGCTTCCATTATCACCACCAGCCACCCGGCTACCACCTCCAGGAGCGCGGTAATCTTCTAGAATACAAAGTGGTAGGTTTGCCCTGCACATAGGTATTTTGCCACACTACTGCGACGCCTAGCGGCCGGAGTATGTAAGCTAGATGGGTCGAACAAATTGCATCGTCTAGAGGACACTCAGGGCTTCCATTTGTCTAGCGGCCGGAGTATGTAAGCTAGATGGGTCAAGCGATTTGCATCGTCTAAAGGACACTCAGGGCTTCCACCTGCATCACCAATCACCCGCTTAGCACCACTAGTGGCGTGGTAATTGACCTAAAAATTCTTTGCATTTTTACGTGTCACCATTTGGCGGCGATTAGGTCCTAAACAGGGTGAACTAGATGACGCAAACTATTAGATTAATGTAGCCGCACAGATGCACGTTTATTAGAGACATCTATCACCTATATATGTTGAACCGCTGAGCAGCAATTAACAAAAAACAAACAATTTCATTATGGTATCCATCATGTTTTTTTTCATTCCCGCTAAGGGTTGGGGGGATAAAACAAAGTGGATCACCTAGAGCACAATCGGGGCTTCCATTATCACCACCAGCCACCCGGCTACCACCTCCAGGAGCGCGGCAATCTTCTAGAATACAAAGTGGTAGTTTTGCCCTGCACATAGGTATTTTGCCACACTACTGCGACGCCTAGCGGCCGGAGTATGTAAGCTAGATGGGTCAAACAAATTGCATCGTCTCGAGGACACTCAGGGCTTCCATTTGTCTAGCAGCCGGAGTATGTAAGCTAGATGGGTCAAGCGATTTGCATCGTCTAAAGGACACTCAGGGCTTCCACTTGCATCATCAATCACCCGCTTAGCACCACTAGTGGCGTGGTAATTGACCTAAAAATTCTTTGCATTTTTACGTGTCACCATTTGGCGGCGATTAGGTCCTAAACAGGGTGAACTAGATGACGCAAACTATTAGATTAATGTAGCCGCACAGATGAACGTTTATTAGAGACATCTATCACCTATATATGTTGAACAGCTGAGCAGCAATTAACAAAAAACAAACAATTTCATTATGGTATCCATCATGTTTTTTTCATTCCCGCTAAGGGTTGGGGGAATGAAACGAAATGTATCACCTAGAGCACACTTGGGGCTTCCATTATCACCACCAGCCACCCGCCTACAAAATCCAGGAGCGTGGCAATCCTCTAGAATACAAAATGGGAGTTTTGCCTTGCACACAGGTATTTTTCCACACTACTGTGACGTCTAGCGGTCGGAGTATGTAAGCTAGATGAATCAAACAAATTAAATCGTCTAGAGGACACTCGGGTCTTCCAGTTGCTTCATCAATCACCCGCTTAGCACCACTAGGGGCATGGAAATTGACCTAAAAATACTCTGCAATTTTACGTGTGACCCTTTGATGGCCATTACCGCCTTAACACGGTGAACTATACGACGAAACCTATTGAACTCATGTAGCTGCACAGATGCGCGTTAATTAGAGACATCAACCACCTATATATGTTGAACAGTTGAGTAGCAATTAACAAAAAACACACACATTCGATATGGTATACATCAGGTTTTTTTTTCATTCCCGCTAAGGGGTGGGGGGATAAAACAAAGTGGATCACCACCAGCCACCCAGCTACCACCTCCAGGAGCGCCGCAATCTTCTAGAATACAAAGTGGTAGTTTTGCCCTGCACATAGGTATTTTGCCACACTACTGCGACGCCTAGCGGCCGGAGTATGTAAGCTAGATGGGTCAAACAAATTGCATCGTCTAGAGGACACTCAGGGCTTCCAATTGTCTAGCGGCCGGAGTATGTAAGCTTGATGGGTCAAGCGATTTGCATCGTCTAAAGGACACTCAGGGGTTCCACTTGCATCATCAATCACCCGCTTAGCGCCACTAGTGGCGTGGTAATTGACCTAAAAATTCTTTGCATTTTTACGTGTCACCATTTGGCGGCGATTAGGTCCTAAACAGGGTGAACTAGATGACGCAAACTATTAGATTAATGTAGCCGCACAGATGCACGTTTATTAGAGACATCTATCACCTATATATGTTGAACAGCTGAGCAGCAATTAACAAAAAACAAACAATTTCATTATGGTATCCATCATGTTTTTTTTCATTCCCGCTAAGGGTTGGGGGGATAAAACAAAGTGGATGACCTAGAGCACAATCGGGGCTTCCATTATCACCACCAGCCACCCGGCTACCACCTCCAGGAGCGCGGAAATCTTCTAGAATACAAAGTGGTAGTTTTGCCCTGCACATAGGTATTTTGCCACATTACTGCGACGCCTAGCGGCCGGAGTATGTAAGCTAGATGGGTCAAACAAATTGCATCGTCTAGAGGACACTCAGGGCTTCCATTTGTCTAGCGGCCGGAGTATGTAAGCTAGATGGGTCAAGCGATTTGCATCGTCTAAAGGACACTCAGGGCTTCCACTTGCTTCATCAATCACCCGCTTAGCACCACTAGTGGCGTGGTAATTGACCTAAAAATTCTTTGCATTTTTACGTGTCACCATTTGGCGGCGATTAGGTCCTAAACAGGGTGAACTAGATGACGCAAACTATTAGGTTAATGTAGCCGCACAGATACACGTTTATTAGAGACATCTATCACCTATATATGTTGAACAGCTGAGCAGCAATTAACAAAAAACACACACATTCGATATGGTATACATCAGGTTTTTTTTTCATTCCCGCTAAGGGGGTGGGGGGATAAAACAAAGTGGATCACCTAGAGCACAATCGGGGCTTCCATTATCACCACCAGCCACCCGGCTACCACCTCCAGGAGCGCGGCAATCTTCTAGAATACAAAGTGGTAGTTTTGCCCTGCACATAGGTATTTTGCCACACTACTGCGAGGCCTAGCGGCCGGAGTATGTAAGCTAGATGGGTCAAACAAATTGCATCGTCTAGAGGACACTCAGGGCTTCCATTTGTCTAGCGGCCGGAGTATGTAAGCTAGATGGGTCAAGCGATTTGCATCGTCTAAAGGACACTCAGGGCTTTCACTTGCCCTTTGCAATTTTACGTCTCATCATTTGGCGGCGATTAGCGCCTAAAAAGGGTTAGTAGATGACGCACACTATTAGATTCATGTAGCCGCACAGATGCACGTTAGTTAGAGACATCATTCACTTATATATGTTGAACAGGTGAGTAGCAATTAACAAAAAACAAAAAAAAAATCGATATGGTATCCATCAGGTAGGTCATACTCGGGGCTTCCATTATCACCACCAGCCACCCGCCTACCACCTAAAGGAGCGTGGCAATCCTCTAGAATACAAAATCCCAGTTTTGCCCTGCACAAAGGAATTTTTCCGCATTACTGCGACGTCTAGCCACCGGAGTATGTAAGCTAGATGGGTCTAACAAGTTGCGTCGTCTAGAAGACACCCGGGGCTTCCAGCTGCTTCATCAATCACCCGCTTAGCACCACTAGGGGCATGGAAATTGACCTAAAAATACTCTGCAATTTTACGTGTGACCCTTTGATGGCCATTACCGCCTTAACACGGTGAACTATACGACGAAACCTATTGAACTCGTGTAGCTGCACAGATGCGCGTTAATTAGAGACATCAACCACCTATATATGTTGAACAGTTGAGTAGCAATTAACAAAAAACACACACATTCGATATGGTATACATCAGGTTTTTTTTTCATTCCCGCTAAGGGGGTGGGGGGATAAAACAAAGTGGATCGCCTAGAGCACAATCTGGGCTTCCATTATCACCACCAGCCACCCGGCTACCACCTCCAGGAGCGCGGTAATCTTCTAGAATACAAAGTGGTAGGTTTGCCCTGCACAAAGGTATTTTTCCGCATTACTGCGACGTCTAGCCACCGGAGAATGTAAGCTAGATGGGTCAAACCAGTTGCGTCGTCTAGAAGACACCCGGGGCTTCCAGCTGCTTCATCAATCACCCGCTTAGCACCACTAGGGGCATGGAAATTGACCTAAAAATACTCTGCAATTTTACGTGTGACCCTTTGATGGCCATTACCGCCTTAACACGGTGAACTATACGACGAAACCTATTGAACTCGTGTAGCTGCACAGATGCGCGTTAATTAGAGACATCAACCACCTATATATGTTGAACAGTTAAGTAGCAATTAACAAAAAACACACACATTCGATATGGTATACATCAGGTTTTTTTTTCATTCCCGCTAAGGGGGTGGGGGGATAAAACAAAGTGGATCACCTAGAGCACAATCGGGGCTTCCATTATCACCACCAGCCACCCGGCTACCACCTCCAGGAGCGCCGCAATCTTCTAGAATACAAAGTGGTAGTTTTGCCCTGCACATAGGTATTTTGCCACACTACTGCGACGCCTAGCGGCCGGAGTATGTAAGCTAGATGGGTCAAACAAATTGCATCGTCTAGAGGACACTCAGGGCTTCCAATTGTCTAGCGGCCGGAGTATGTAAGCTTGATGGGTCAAGCGATTTGCATCGTCTAAAGGACACTCAGGGGTTCCACTTGCATCATCAATCACCCGCTTAGCGCCACTAGTGGCGTGGTAATTGACCTAAAAATTCTTTGCATTTTTTCGTGTCACCATTTGGCGGCGATTAGGTCCTAAACAGGGTGAACTAGATGACGCAAACTATTAGATTAATGTAGCCGCACAGATGCACGTTTATTAGAGACATCTATCACCTATATATGTTGAACAGCTGAGCAGCAATTAACAAAAAACAAACAATTTCATTATGGTATCCATCATGTTTTTTTTCATTCCCGCTAAGGGTTGGGGGGATAAAACAAAGTGGATGACCTAGAGCACAATCGGGGCTTCCATTATCACCACCAGCCACCCGGCTACCACCTCCAGGAGCGCGGAAATCTTCTAGAATACAAAGTGGTAGTTTTGCCCTGCACATAGGTATTTTGCCACATTACTGCGACGCCTAGCGGCCGGAGTATGTAAGCTAGATGGGTCAAACAAATTGCATCGTCTAGAGGACACTCAGGGCTTCCATTTGTCTAGCGGCCGGAGTATGTAAGCTAGATGGGTCAAGCGATTTGCATCGTCTAAAGGACACTCACGGCTTCCACTTGCTTCATCAATCACCCGCTTAGCACCACTAGTGGCGTGGTAATTGACCTAAAAATTCTTTGCATTTTTACGTGTCACCATTTGGCGGCGATTAGGTCCTAAACAGGGTGAACTAGATGACGCAAACTATTAGGTTAATGTAGCCGCACAGATACACGTTTATTAGAGACATCTATCACCTATATATGTTGAACAGCTTAGCAGCAATTAACAAAAAACACACACATTCGATATGGTATACATCAGGTTTTTTTTTCATTCCCGCTAAGGGGGTGGGGGGTAAAACAAAGTGGATCACCTAGAGCACAATCGGGGCTTCCATTATCACCACCAGCCACCCGGCTACCACCTCCAGGAGCGCGGCAATCTTCTAGAATACAAAGTGGTAGTTTTGCCCTGCACATAGGTATTTTGCCACACTACTGCGACGCCTAGCGGCCGGAGTATGTAAGCTAGATGGGTCAAACAAATTGCATCGTCTAGAGGACACTCAGGGCTTCCATTTGTCTAGCGGCCGGAGTATGTAAGCTAGATGGGTCAAGCGATTTGCATCGTCTAAAGGACACTCAGGGCTTTCACTTGCCCTTTGCAATTTTACGTCTCATCATTTGGCGGCGATTAGCGCCTAAAAAGGGTTAACTAGATGACGCATACTATTAGATTCATGTAGCCGCACAGATGCACGTTAGTTAGAGACATCATTCACTTATATATGTTGAACAGGTGAGTAGCAATTAACAAAAAACAAAAAAAAAATCGATATGGTATCCATCAGGTAGATCATACTCGGGGCTTCCATTATCACCACCAGCCACCCGCCTACCACCTAAAGGAGCGTGGCAATCCTCTAGAATACAAAATCCCAGTTTTGCCCTGCACAAAGGTATTTTTCCGCATTACTGCGACGTCTAGCCACCGGAGTATGTAAGCTAGATGGGTCTAACAAGTTGCGTCGTCTAGAAGACACCCGGGGCTTCCAGCTGCTTCATCAATCACCCGCTTAGCACCACTAGGGGCATGGAAATTGACCTAAAAATACTCTGCAATTTTACGTGTGACCCTTTGATGGCCATTACCGCCTTAACACGGTGAACTATACGACGAAACCTATTGAACTCGTGTAGCTGCACAGATGCGCGTTAATTAGAGACATCAACCACCTATATATGTTGAACAGTTGAGTAGCAATTAACAAAAAACACACACATTCGATATGGTATACATCAGGTTTTTTTTTCATTCCCGCTAAGGGGGTGGGGGGATAAAACAAAGTGGATCGCCTAGAGCACAATCTGGGCTTCCATTATCACCACCAGCCACCCGGCTACCACCTCCAGGAGCGCGGTAATCTTCTAGAATACAAAGTGGTAGGTTTGCCCTGCACAAAGGTATTTTTCCGCATTACTGCGACGTCTAGCCACTGGAGAATGTAAGCTAGATGGGTCAAACAAGTTGCGTCGTCTAGAAGACACCCGGGGCTTCCAGCTGCTTCATCAATCACCCGCTTAGCACCACTAGGGGCATGGAAATTGACCTAAAAATACTCTGCAATTTAAGTGTGACCCTTTGATGGCCATTACCGCCTTAACACGGTGAACTATACGACGAAACCTATTGAACTCGTGTAGCTGCACAGATGCGCGTTAATTAGAGACATCAACCACCTATATATGTTGAACAGTTAAGTAGCAATTAACAAAAAACACACACATTCGATATGGTATACATCAGGTTTTTTTTTCATTCCCGCTAAGGGGGTGGGGGGATAAAACAAAGTGGATCACCTAGAGCACAATCGGGGCTTCCATTATCACCACCAGCCACCCGGCTAGCACCTCCAGGAGCGCCGCAATCTTCTAGAATACAAAGTGGTAGTTTTGCCCTGCACATAGGTATTTTGCCACACTACTGCGACGCCTAGCGGCCGGAGTATGTAAGCTAGATGGGTCAAACAAATTGCATCGTCTAGAGGACACTCAGGGCTTCCAATTGTCTAGCGGCCGGAGTATGTAAGCTTGATGGGTCAAGCGATTTGCATCGTCTAAAGGACACTCAGGGGTTCCACTTGCATCATCAATCACCCGCTTAGCGCCACTAGTGGCGTGGTAATTGACCTAAAAATTCTTTGCATTTTTTCGTGTCACCATTTGGCGGCGATTAGGTCCTAAACAGGGTGAACTAGATGACGCAAACTATTAGATTAATGTAGCCGCACAGATGCACGTTTATTAGAGACATCTATCACCTATATTTGTTGAACAGCTGAGCAGCAATTAACAAAAAACAAACAATTTCATTATGGTATCCATCATGTTTTTTTTCATTCCCGCTAAGGGTTGGGGGGATAAAACAAAGTGGATGACCTAGAGCACAATCGCGGCTTCCATTATCACCACCAGCCACCCGGCTACCACCTCCAGGAGCGCGGAAATCTTCTAGAATACAAAGTGGTAGTTTTGCCCTGCACATAGGTATTTTGCCACATTACTGCGACGCCTAGCGGCCGGAGTATGTAAGCTAGATGGGTCAAACAAATTGCATCGTCTAGAGGACACTCAGGGCTTCCATTTGTCTAGCGGCCGGAGTATGTAAGCTAGATGGGTCAAGCGATTTGCATCGTCTAAAGGACACTCACGGCTTCCACTTGCTTCATCAATCACCCGCTTAGCACCACTAGTGGCGTGGTAATTGACCTAAAAATTCTTTGCATTTTTACGTGTCACCATTTGGCGGCGATTAGGTCCTAAACAGGGTGAACTAGATGACGCAAACTATTAGGTTAATGTAGCCGCACAGATACACGTTTATTAGAGACATCTATCACCTATATATGTTGAACAGCTTAGCAGCAATTAACAAAAAACACACACATTCGATATGGTATACATCAGGTTTTTTTTTCATTCCCGCTAAGGGGTTGGGGGGTAAAACAAAGTGGATCACCTAGAGCACAATCGGGGCTTCCATTATCACCACCAGCCACCCGGCTACCACCTCCAGGAGCGCGGCAATCTTCTAGAATACAAAGTGGTAGTTTTGCCCTGCACATAGGTATTTTGCCACACTACTGCGACGCCTAGCGGCCGGAGTATGTAAGCTAGATGGGTCAAACAAATTGCATCGTCTAGAGGACACTCAGGGCTTCCATTTGTCTAGCGGCCGGAGTATGTAAGCTAGATGGGTCAAGCGATTTGCATCGTCTAAAGGACACTCAGGGCTTTCACTTGCCCTTTGCAATTTTACGTCTCATCATTTGGCGGCGATTAGCGCCTAAATAGGGTTAACTAGATGACGCATACTATTAGATTCATGTAGCCGCACAGATGCACGTTAGTTAGAGACATCATTCACTTATATATGTTGAACAGGTGAGTAGCAATTAACAAAAAACAAAAAAAAAATCGATATGGTATCCATCAGGTAGATCATACTCGGGGCTTCCATTATCACCACCAGCCACCCGCCTACCACCTAAAGGAGCGTGGCAATCCTCTAGAATACAAAATCCCAGTTTTGCCCTGCACAAAGGTATTTTTCCGCATTACTGCGACGTCTAGCCACCGGAGTATGTAAGCTAGATGGGTCTAACAAGTTGCGTCGTCTAGAAGACACCCGGGGCTTCCAGCTGCTTCATCAATCACCCGCTTAGCACCACTAGGGGCATGGAAATTGACCTAAAAATACTCTGCAATTTTACGTGTGACCCTTTGATGGCCATTACCGCCTTAACACGGTGAACTATACGACGAAACCTATTGAACTCATGTAGCTGCACAGATGCGCGTTAATTAGAGACATCAACCACCTATATATGTTGAACAGTTGAGTAGCAATTAACAAAAAACACACACATTCGATATGGTATACATCAGGTTTTTTTTTCATTCCCGCTAAGGGGTGGGGGGATAAAACAAAGTGGATCGCCTAGAGCACAATCTGGGCTTCCATTATCACCACCAGCCACCCGGCTACCACCTCCAGGAGCGCGGTAATCTTCTAGAATACAAAGTGGTAGGTTTGCCCTGCACATAGGTATTTTGCCACACAACTGCGACGCCTAGCGGCCGGAGTATGTAAGCTAGATGGGTCGAACAAATTGCATCGTCTAGAGGACACTCAGGGCTTCCATTTGTCTAGCGGCCGGAGTATGTAAGCTAGATGGGTCAAGCGATTTGCATCGTCTAAAGGACACTCAGGGCTTCCACTTGCATCACCAATCACCCGCTTAGCACCACTAGTGGCGTGGTAATTGACCTAAAAATTCTTTGCATTTTTACGTGTCACCATTTGGCGGCGATTAGGTCCTAAACAGGGTGAACTAGATGACGCAAACTATTAGATTAATGTAGCCGCACAGATGCACGTTTATTAGAGACATCTATCACCTATATATGTTGAACAGCTGAGCAGCAATTAACAAAAAACAAACAATTTCATTATGGTATCCATCATGTTTTTTTCATTCCCGCTAAGGGTTGGGGGAATGAAACGAAATGGATCACCTAGAGCACACTTGGGGCTTCCATTATCACCACCAGCCACCCGCCTACAAAATCCAGGAGCGTGGCAATCCTCTAGAATACAAAATGGGAGTTTTGCCTTGCACACAGGTATTTTTCCACACTACTGCGACGTCTAGCGGTCGGAGTATGTAAGCTAGATGAATCAAACAAATTAAATCGTCTAGAGGACACTCGGGTCTTCCAGTTGCTTCATCAATCACCCGCCTAGCACCACCAGAGGCGTGGCAATTGACCTAAAAATACTTTGCAATTTTACGTTTCATCATTTGGCGGCGATTAGCGCCTAAAAAGGGTTAGTAGATGACGCACACTATTAGATTCATGTAGCCGCACAGATGCACGTTAGTTAGAGACATCATTCACTTATATATGTTGAACAGGTGAGTAGCAATTAACAAAAAACAAAAAAAAATCGATATGGTATCCATCAGGTAGATCATACTCGGGGCTTCCATTATCACCACCAGCCACCCGCCTACCACCTAAAGGAGCGTGGCAATCCTCTAGAATACAAAATCCCAGTTTTGCCATGCACAAAGGTATTTTTCCGCATTACTGCGATGTCTAGCCACCGGAGAATGTAAGCTAGATGGGTCAAACAAGTTGCGTCGTCTAGAAGACACCCGGGGCTTCCAGCTGCTTCATCAATCACCCGCTTAGCACCACTAGGGGCATGGAAATTGACCTAAAAATACTCTGCAATTTTACGTGTGACCCTTTGATGGCCATTACCGCCTTAACACGGTGAACTATACGACGAAACCTATTGAACTCATGTAGCTGCACAGATGCGCGTTAATTAGAGACATCAACCACCTATATATGTTGAACAGTTAAGTAGCAATTAACAAAAAACACACACATTCGATATGGTATACATCAGGTTTTTTTTTCATTCCCGCTAAGGGGGTGGGGGGATAAAACAAAGTGGATCACCTAGAGCACAATCGGGGCTTTCATTATCACCACCAGCCACCCGGCTACCACCTCCAGGAGCGCCGCAATCTTCTAGAATACAAAGTGGTAGTTTTGCCCTGCACATAGGTATTTTGCCACACTACTGCGACGCCTAGCGGCCGGAGTATGTAAGCTAGATGGGTCAAACAAATTCCATCGTCTAGAGGACACTCAGGGCTTCCAATTGTCTAGCGGCCGGAGTATGTAAGCTTGATGGGTCAAGCGATTTGCATCGTCTAAAGGACATTCAGGGGTTCCACTTGCATCATCAATCACCCGCTTAGCGCCACTAGTGGCGTGGTAATTGACCTAAAAATTCTTTGCATTTTTACGTGTCACCATTTGGCGGCGATTAGGTCCTAAACAGGGTGAACTAGATGACGCAAACTATTAGATTAATGTAGCCGCACAGATGCACGTTTATTAGAGACATCTATCACCTATATATGTTGAACAGCTGAGCAGCAATTAACAAAAAACAAACAATTTCATTATGGTATCCATCATGTTTTTTTTTCATTCCCGCTAAGGGTTGGGGGGATAAAACAAAGTGGATGACCTAGAGCACAATCGGGGCTTCCATTATCACCACCAGCCACCCGGCTACCACCTCCAGGAGCGCGGAAATCTTCTAGAATACAAAGTGGTAGTTTTGCCCTGCACATAGGTATTTTGCCACATTACTGCGACGCCTAGCGGCCGGAGTATGTAAGCTAGATGGGTCAAGCGATTTGCATCGTCTAAAGGACACTCAGGGCTTCCACTTGCTTCATCAATCACCCGCTTAGCACCACTAGTGGCGTGGTAATTGACCTAAAAATTCTTTGCATTTTTACGTGTCACCATTTGGCGGCGATTAGGTCCTAAACAGGGTGAACTAGATGACGCAAACTATTAGGTTAATGTAGCCGCACAGATACACGTTTATTAAAGACATCTATCACCTATATATGTTGAACAGCTGAGCAGCAATTAACAAAAAACACACACATTCGATATGGTATACATCAGGTTTTTTTTTCATTCCCGCTAAGGGGGTGGGGGGATAAAACAAAGTGGATCACCTAGAGCACAATCGGGGCTTCCATTATCACCACCAGCCACCCGGCTACCACCTCCAGGAGCGCGGCAATCTTCTAGAATACAAAGTGGTAGTTTTGCCCTGCACATAGGTATTTTGCCACACTACTGCGACGCCTAGCGGCCGGAGTATGTAAGCTAGATGGGTCGAACAAATTGCATCGTCTAGAGGACACTCAGGGCTTCCATTTGTCTAGCGGCCGGAGTATGTAAGCTAGATGGGTCAAGCGATTTGCATCGTCTAAAGGACACTCAGGGCTTCCACTTGCATCACCAATCACCCGCTTAGCACAACTAGTAGCGTGGTAATTGACCTGAAAATTCTTTGCATTTTTACGTGTCACCATTTGGCGGCGATTAGGTCCTAAACAGGGTGAACTAGATGACGCAAACTATTAGATTAATGTAGCCGCACAGATGCACGTTTATTAGAGACATCTATCACCTATATATGTTGAACAGCTGAGCAGCAATTAACAAAAACCAAACAATTTCATTATGGTATCCATCATGTTTTTTTTCATTCCCGCTAAGGGTTGGGGGGATAAAACAAAGTGGATCACCTAGAGCACAATCGGGGCTTCCATTATCACCACCAGCCACCCGGCTACCACCTCCAGGAGCGCGGCAATCTTCTAGAATACAAAGTGGTAGTTTTGCCCTGCACATAGGTATTTTGCCACACTACTGCGACGCCTAGCGGCCGGAGTATGTAAGCTAGATGGGTCAAACAAATTGCATCGTCTAGAGGACACTCAGGGCTTCCATTTGTCTAGCGGCCGGAGTATGTAAGCTCGATGGGTCAAGCGATTTGCATCGTCTAAAGAACACTCAGGGCTTCCACTTGCATCATCAATCACCCGCTTAGCACCACTAGTGGCGTGGTAATTGACCTAAAAATTCTTTGCATTTTTACATGTCACCATTTGGCGGCGATTAGCGCCTAAAAAGGGTTAACTAGATGACGCACACTATTAGATTCATGTAGCTGCACAGATGCACGTTAGTTTGAGACATCATTTACCTGTATATGTTGAACAGGTGAGTAGCAATTAACAAAAAACAAAAAAAATTCGATATGGTATCCATCAGGTAGATCATACTCGGGGCTTCCATTATCACCACCAGCCACCCGCCTACCACCTAAAGGAGCGTGGCAATCCTCTAGAATACAAAATACCAGTTTTGCCCTGCACAAAGGTGTTTTTCCGCATTACTGCGACGTCTAGCCACCGGAGTATGTAAGCTAGATGGGTCAAACAAGTTGTGTTCTCTAGAAGACACCCGGGGCTTCCAGCTGCTTCATCAATCACCCGCTTAGCACCACTAGGGGCATGGAAATTGACCTAAAAATACTCTGCAATTTTACGTGTGACCCTTTGATGGCCATTACCGCCTTAACACGGTGAACTATACGACGAAACCTATTGAACTCATGTAGCTGCACAGATGCGCGTTAATTAGAGACATCAATCACCTATATATGTTGAACAGTTAAGTAGCAATTAACAAAAAACACACACATTCGATATGGTATACATCAGGTTTTTTTTTCATTCCCGCTAAGGGGGTGGGGGGATAAAACAAAGTGGATCACCTAGAGCACAATCGGGGCTTTCATTATCACCACCAGCCACCCGGCTACCACCTCCAGGAGCGCCGCAATCTTCTAGAATACAAAGTGGTAGTTTTGCCCTGCACATAGGTATTTTGCCACACTACTGCGACGCCTAGCGGCCGGAGTATGTAAGCTAGATGGGTCAAACAAATTCCATCGTCTAGAGGACACTCAGGGCTTCCAATTGTCTAGCGGCCGGAGTATGTAAGCTTGATGGGTCAAGCGATTTGCATCGTCTAAAGGACATTCAGGGGTTCCACTTGCATCATCAATCACCCGCTTAGCGCCACTAGTGGCGTGGTAATTGACCTAAAAATTCTTTGCATTTTTACGTGTCACCATTTGGCGGCGATTAGGTCCTAAACAGGGTGAACTAGATGACGCAAACTATTAGATTAATGTAGCCGCACAGATGCACGTTTATTAGAGACATCTATCACCTATATATGTTGAACAGCTGAGCAGCAATTAACAAAAAACAAACAATTTCATTATGGTATCCATCATGTTTTTTTTTCATTCCCGCTAAGGGTTGGGGGGATAAAACAAAGTGGATGACCTAGAGCACAATCGGGGCTTCCATTATCACCACCAGCCACCCGGCTACCACCTCCAGGAGCGCGGAAATCTTCTAGAATACAAAGTGGTAGTTTTGCCCTGCACATAGGTATTTTGCCACATTACTGCGACGCCTAGCGGCCGGAGTATGTAAGCTAGATGGGTCAAGCGATTTGCATCGTCTAAAGGACACTCAGGGCTTCCACTTGCTTCATCAATCACCCGCTTAGCACCACTAGTGGCGTGGTAATTGACCTAAAAATTCTTTGCATTTTTACGTGTCACCATTTGGCGGCGATTAGGTCCTAAACAGGGTGAACTAGATGACGCAAACTATTAGGTTAATGTAGCCGCACAGATACACGTTTATTAAAGACATCTATCACCTATATATGTTGAACAGCTGAGCAGCAATTAACAAAAAACACACACATTCGATATGGTATACATCAGGTTTTTTTTTCATTCCCGCTAAGGGGGTGGGGGGATAAAACAAAGTGGATCACCTAGAGCACAATCGGGGCTTCCATTATCACCACCAGCCACCCGGCTACCACCTCCAGGAGCGCGGCAATCTTCTAGAATACAAAGTGGTAGTTTTGCCCTGCACATAGGTATTTTGCCACACTACTGCGACGCCTAGCGGCCGGAGTATGTAAGCTAGATGGGTCGAACAAATTGCATCGTCTAGAGGACACTCAGGGCTTCCATTTGTCTAGCGGCCGGAGTATGTAAGCTAGATGGGTCAAGCGATTTGCATCGTCTAAAGGACACTCAGGGCTTCCACTTGCATCACCAATCACCCGCTTAGCACAACTAGTAGCGTGGTAATTGACCTAAAAATTCTTTGCATTTTTACGTGTCACCATTTGGCGGCGATTAGGTCCTAAACAGGGTGAACTAGATGACGCAAACTATTAGATTAATGTAGCCGCACAGATGCACGTTTATTAGAGACATCTATCACCTATATATGTTGAACAGCTGAGCAGCAATTAACAAAAACCAAACAATTTCATTATGGTATCCATCATGTTTTTTTTCATTCCCGCTAAGGGTTGGGGGGATAAAACAAAGTGGATCACCTAGAGCACAATCGGGGCTTCCATTATCACCACCAGCCACCCGGCTACCACCTCCAGGAGCGCGGCAATCTTCTAGAATACAAAGTGGTAGTTTTGCCCTGCACATAGGTATTTTGCCACACTACTGCGACGCCTAGCGGCCGGAGTATGTAAGCTAGATGGGTCAAACAAATTGCATCGTCTAGAGGACACTCAGGGCTTCCATTTGTCTAGCGGCCGGAGTATGTAAGCTCGATGGGTCAAGCGATTTGCATCGTCTAAAGAACACTCAGGGCTTCCACTTGCATCATCAATCACCCGCTTAGCACCACTAGTGGCGTGGTAATTGACCTAAAAATTCTTTGCATTTTTACATGTCACCATTTGGCGGCGATTAGCGCCTAAAAAGGGTTAACTAGATGACGCACACTATTAGATTCATGTAGCTGCACAGATGCACGTTAGTTTGAGACATCATTTACCTGTATATGTTGAACAGGTGAGTAGCAATTAACAAAAAACAAAAAAAATTCGATATGGTATCCATCAGGTAGATCATACTCGGGGCTTCCATTATCACCACCAGCCACCCGCCTACCACCTAAAGGAGCGTGGCAATCCTCTAGAATACAAAATACCAGTTTTGCCCTGCACAAAGGTGTTTTTCCGCATTACTGCGACGTCTAGCCACCGGAGTATGTAAGCTAGATGGGTCAAACAAGTTGTGTTCTCTAGAAGACACCCGGGGCTTCCAGCTGCTTCATCAATCACCCGCTTAGCACCACTAGGGGCATGGAAATTGACCTAAAAATACTCTGCAATTTTACGTGTGACCCTTTGATGGCCATTACCGCCTTAACACGGTGAACTATACGACGAAACCTATTGAACTCATGTAGCTGCACAGATGCGCGTTAATTAGAGACATCAATCACCTATATATGTTGAACAGTTGAGTAGCAATTAACCAAAAACACACACATTCGATATGGTATACATCAGGTTTTTTTTTCATTCCCGCTAAGGGGGTGGGGGGATAAAACAAAGTGGATCACCTAGAGCACAATCGGGGCTTCCATTATCACCACCACCCACCCGGCTACCACCTCCAGGAGCGCGGCAATCTTCTAGAATACAAAGTGGTAGTTTTGCCCTGCACATAGGTATTTTGCCACACTACTGCGACGCCTAGCGGCCGGAGTATGTAAGCTAGATGGGTCAAACAAATTGCATCGTCTAGAGAACACTCAGGGCTTCCATTTGTCTAGCGGCCGGAGTATGTAAGCTAGATGGGTCAAGCGATTTGCATCGTCTAAAGGACACTCAGGGCTTCCACTTGCTTCATCAATCACCCGCTTAGCACCACTAGTGGCGTGGTAATTGACCTAAAAATTCTTTGCATTTTTACGTGTCACCATTTGGCGGCGATTAGGTCCTAAACAGGGTGAACTAGATGACGCAAACTATTAGGTTAATGTAGCCGCACAGATACACGTTTATTAGAGACATCTATCACCTATATATGTTGAACAGCTGAGCAGCAATTAACAAAAAACACACACATTCGATATGGTATACATCAGGTTTTTTTTCATTCCCGCTAAGGGGGTGGGGGGATAAAACAAAGTGGATCACCTAGAGCACAATCGGGGCTTCCATTATCACCACCAGCCATCCGGCTACCACCTCCAGGAGCGCGCCAATCTTCTAGAATACAAAGTGGTAGTTTTGCCCTGCACATAGGTATTTTGCCACACTACTGCGACGCCTAGCGGCCGGAGTATGTAAGCTAGATGGGTCAAACAAATTGCATCGTCTAGAGGACACTCAGGGCTTCCATTTGTCTAGCGGCCGGAGTATGTAAGCTAGATGGGTCAAGCGATTTGCATCGTCTAAAGGACACTCAGGGCTTCCACTTGCTTCATCAATCACCCGCTTAGCACCACTAGAAGCGTGGTAATTGACCTAAAAATTCTTTGCATGTTTACGTGTCACTATTTGGCTTCGATTAGGTCCTAAAGTGGGTGAACTAGATGACGCAAACTATTAGATTCATGTAGCCGCACAGATGCACGTTTATTAGAGACATCTATCACCTATATATGTTGAACAGCTGAGCAGCAATTAACAAAAAACAAACAATTTCATTATGGTATCCATCATATTTTTTTTCATTCCCGCTAAGGGTTGGGGGGATGAAACAAAATGGATCACCTAGAGCACACTTGGGGCTTCCATTATCACCACCAGCCACCCGCCTACAAAATCCAGGAGCGTGGCAATCCTCTTGAATAAAAAATGGGAGTTTTGCCTTGCACACAGGTATTTTTCCACACTACTGCGACGTCTAGCGGTCGGCGTATGTAAACTAGATGGGTCAAACAAATTAAATCGTCTAGAGGACGCTCGGGTCTTCCAGTTGCTTCATCAATCACCCGCCTAGCACCACCAGAGGCGTGGCAATTGACCTAAAATTACTTTGCAATTTTACGTATCACCATTTGGCGGCAATTAGCGCCTAAAAAGGGTTAACTAGATGACGCACACTATTAGATTCATGTACATTATTCACCTATATATGTTGAACAGGTGAGTAGCAATTAACAAAAAACAAAAAAAATTCGATATGGTATCCATCAGGTAGATCATACTCGGGGCTTCCATTATCACCACCAGCCACCCGCCTACCACCTAAAGGAGCGTGGCAATCCTCTAGTATACAAAATCCCAGTTTTGCCTTGCACAAAGGTATTTTTCTGCATTACTGCGACGTCTAGCCACTGGAGTATGTAAGCTCGATGGGTCAAACAAGTTGCGTCGTCTAGAAGACACCCGGGGCTTCCAGCTGCTTCATCAATCACCCGCTTAGCACCACTAGGGGCATGGAAATTGACCTAAAAATACTCTGCAATTTTACGTGTGACCCTTTGATGGCCATTACCGCCTTAACACGGTGAACTATACGACGAAACCTATTGAACTCATGTAGCTGCACAGATGCGCGTTAATTAGAGACATCAATCACCTATATATGTTGAACAGTTGAGTAGCAATTAACATAAAAACACACACATTCGATATGGTATACATCAGGTTTTTTTTTCATTCCCGCTAAGGGGGTGGGGGGATAAAACAAAGTGGATCACCTACCGTCTAAAGGACACTCAGGGCTTCCACTTGCATCATCAATCACCCGCTTAGCACCACTAGTGGCGTGGTAATTGACCTAAAAATTCTTTGCATTTTTACGTGTCACCATTTGGCGGCGATTAGGTCCTAAACAGGGTGAACTAGATGACGCAAACTATTAGGTTAATGTAGCCGCACAGATACACGTTTAGTAGGGACATCAATCACCTATATATAATATGTTGAACAGCTGAGCAGCAATTAACAAAAAACAAACAATTTCATTATGGTATCCATCATGTTTTTTTTCATTTCCGCTAAGGGTTGGGGGGATGAAACAAAGTGGATCACCTAGAGCACACTCGGGGCTTCCATTTTCACCACCAGCCACCCGCCTACAAAATCCAGGAGCGTAGCAATCCTCTAGAATACAAAATGGGAGTTTTGCCTTGCACACAGGTATTTGTCCACACTACTGCGACGTCTAGCGGTCGGAGTATGTAAGCTAGATGGGTCAAACAAATTAAGTAGTCTAGAGGACACTCGGGTCTTCCAGTTGCTTCATCAATCACCCGCCTAGCACCACCAGAGGCGTGGCAATTGACCTAAAAATACTTAGCAATTTTACGTGTGACCCTTTGACGGCCATTACCGCCTTAACACGGTGAACTATACGACGAAACCTATTGAACTCATGTAGCTGCACAGATGCGCGTTAATTAGAGACATCAATCACCTATATATGTTGAACAGTTGAGTAGCAATTAACAAAAAACACACACATTCGATATGGTATACATCAGGTTTTTTTTTCATTCCCGCTAAGGGGGTGGAGGGATAAAACAAAGTAGATCACCTAGAGCACACTTGAGGCTTCCATTATCACCACCAGCCACCCGCCTACAAAATCCAGGAGCGTGGCAATCCTCTAGAATACAAAATGGGAGTTTTGCCTTGCACACAGTTATTGTTCCACACTACTGCGACGTCTAGCGGTCGGAGTATGTAAGCTAGATGGGTCAAACAAATTAAATCGTCTAGAGGACACTCGGGTCTTCCAGTTGCTTCATCAATAACCCGCCTAGCACCACCAGAGGCGTGGCAATTGACCTAAAAATACTTTGCAATTTTACGTCTCACCATTTGGCGGCGATTAGCGCCTAAAAAGGGTTAACTAGATAACGCACACTATTAGATTCATGTAGCCGCACAGATGCACGTTAGTTAGAGACATCATTCACCTATATATGTTGAACAGGTGAGTAGCAATTAACAAAAAACAAAAAAAATTCGATATGGTATCCATCAGGTAGATCATACTCGGGGCTTCCATTATCACCACCAGCCACCCGCCTACCACCTAAAGGAGCGTGGCAATCCTCTAGAATACAAAATCCCAGTTTTGCCCTGCACAAAGGTATTTTTCCGCATTACTGCGACGTTTAGCCACCGGAGTATGTAAGCTAGATGGGTCAAACAAGTTGCGTCGTCTAGAAGACACCCGGGGCTTCCAGCTGCTTCATCAATCACCCGCTTAGCACCACTAGGGGCATGGAAATTGACCTAAAAATACTCTGACATTTTACGTGTGACCCTTTGATGGCCATTACCGCCTTAACACGGTGAACTATACGACGAAACCTATTGAACTCATGTAGCTGCACAGATGCGCGTTAATTAGAGACATCAATCACCTATATATGTTGAACAGTTGAGTAGCAATTAACATAAAAACACACACATTCGATATAGTATACATCAGGTTTTTTTTTCATTCCCGCTAAGGGGGTGGGGGGATAAAACAAAGTGGATCACCTACCGTCTAAAGGACACTCAGGGCTTCCACTTGCATCATCAATCACCCGCTTAACACCACTAGGGGCATGGAAATTGACCTAAAAATACTCTGCAATTTTACGTGTGACCCTTTGATGGCCATTACCGCCTTAACACGGTGAACTATACGACGAAACCTATTAAACTCATGTAGCTGCACAGATGCGCGTTAATTAGAGACATCAATCACCTATATATGTTGAACAGTTGAGTAGCAATTAACAAAAAACACACACATTCGATATGGTATACATCAGGTTTTTTTTTCATTCCCGCTAAGGGGGTGGGGGGTAAAACAAAGTGGATCACCAAGAGCACAATCGGGGCTTCCATTATCACCACCAGCCACCCGGCTACCACCTCCAGGAGCGCGGCAATCTTCTAGAATACAAAGTGGTAGTTTTGCCCTGCACATAGGTATTTTGCCACACTACTGCGACGCCTAGCGGCCGGAGTATGTAAGCTAGATGGGTCAAACAAATTGCATCGTCTAGAGGACACTCAGAGCTTCCATTTGTCTAGCGGTCGGAGTATGTAAGCTAGATGGGGCAAACGAGTTGCATCGTCTAAAGGACACTCAGGGCTTCCACTTGCATCATCAATCACCCGCTTAGCACCACTAGTGGCGTGGTAATTGACCTAAAAATTCTTTGCATTTTTACGTGTCACCATTTGGCGGCGATTAGGGTGAACTAGATGACGCAAACTATTAGATTCATGTAGCCGCACAGATGCACGTTTATTAGAGACATCTATCAGCTATATATGTTGAACAGCTGAGCAGCAATTAACAAAAAACAAACAATTTCATTATGGTATCCATCATGTTTTTTTTCATTCCCGCTAAGGGTTGGAGGGATGAAAGAAAATGGATCACCTAGAGCACACATGGGGCTTCCATTATCACCACCAGCCACCCGCCTACAAAATCCAGGAGCGTGGCAATCCTCTAGAATACAAAATGGGAGTTTTACCTTGCACACAGGTATTTTTCCACATTACTGCGACGTCTAGCGGTCGCAGTATGTAAGCTAGATGGGTCAAACAAATTAAATCGTCTAGAGGACACTCGGGTCTTCCAGTTGCTTCATCAATCACCCGCCTAGCACCACCAGAGGCGTGGCAATTGACCTAAAAATACTTTGCAATTTTACGTCTCACCATTTGGCGGCGATTAGCGCCTAAAAAGGGTTAACTAGATGACGCACCTTAGTAGATTCATGTAGCCGCACAGATGCACGTTAGTTAGAGACATCATTCACTTATATATGTTGAACAGGTGAGTAGCAATTAACAAAACACAAAAAAAAATTCGATATGGTATCCATCAGGTAGATCATACTCGGGGCTTCCATTATCATCACCAGCCACCCGCCTACCACCTAAAGGAGCGTGGCAATACTCTAGAATACAAAATCAAAGTTTTGCCCTGCACAAAGGTATTTTTCCGCAATACTGCGACGTCTAGCCACCGGGATAAAACAAAGTGGATCACCTAGAGCACACTTGAGGCTTCCATTATCACCACCAGCCACCCGCCTACAAAATCCAGGAGCGTGGCAATCCTCTAGAATACAAAATGGGAGTTTTGCTTTGCACACAGGTATTTTTCCACACTACTGCGACGTCTAGCGGTCGAAGTATGTAAGCTAGATGGGTCAAACAAATCGCATCGTCTAGAAGACACTCGTGGCTTCCAGCTGCTTCATCAGTCATCCGCTTAGCACCACTAGGAGCGTGGAAATTGACATAAAAATATTCTGAAATCTTACGTGTGACTCTTTGACGGCCATTTCTGCCTTAACACGGAGAACTTTACGACACAAACTATTGAATTCATGTAGCCGCACAGATGCACGTTAATTAGAGACATCAATCACCTATATATGTTAAACAGGTGAGTAGCAATTAACAAAGAACAAAAAATTCGATATGGTGTCTATCAGGTAGAGCACACTCCTGGATTCCATTATCACCATCAGCCAATCGCCTGCCACCTCCAGGAGCGTGGCAATCCTCTAGAACACAAAATGGTAGTTTTGCCCTGCACACAGGTATTTTTCCGCACTACTGCGACGTCTAGCGGCCGGAGTATGTAAGATAGATGGGTCAAACAAATCGCATCGTCTAGAAGACACTCGTGGCTTCCAGCTGCTTCATCAGTCATCCGCTTAGCACCACTAGGAGTGTGGAAGTTGACATAAAAATATTCTGAAATCTTACGTGTGACCCTTTGACGGCCATTTCTGCCTTAACACGGAGAACTTTACGACACAAACTATTGAATTCATGTAGCCGCACAGATGCACGTTAATTAGAGACATCAATCACCTATATATGTTAAACAGGTGAGTAGCAATTAACAAAAAACAAAAAATTCGATATAGTATCTATCAGGTAGAGCACACTCCTGGCTTTCATTATCACCACCAGCCAATCGCCTGCCACCTCCAGTAGCGTGGCAATCCTCTAGAATACAAAATGGGGGTTTTGCCCTGCACACAGGTATTTTTCCGCACTACTGCGACGTCTAGCGGCCGGAGTATGTAAGATAGATGGGTCAAACAAATTGCATTGTCTGAATAATACTCAGGGCTTCCACTTGCTTAACGAACCACCCGCCTAGCGCCACTAGAAGCGTGGCAATTGACCTAAAAATACTTTGCAATTTTATGTGTCACCCTTTGACGGTCATTAGAGTCCAAACAGGATGAACTAGATGACGCAAACTATTAGATCCATGTAGCCGCGCAGATGCACGTAAGATTGAGACATCATTCACCTATATATGTTGAACAGGTGAGTAGCAATTATCAAAAAACAAAAAATTTCGATATGGTGTCCATCAGGTAGAGCACGCTCGGGGCTTCCATTATCACCACCAGCCAACAGTCTACCACCTCCAAGAGCGTGGCAATCCTTTAGAATACAAAATAGCAGTTTTTCCCTGCACACAGGTATCTTTCAACATTACTGCGACGTCTAGCGGCCGGAGTATGTAAGCTAGATGGGTCAAACAAATTGCATCGTCTAGAAGACGCTCGTGGCTTCCAGCTGCTTCATTAGTCATCCGCTTAGCACCAATAGGAGCGTGGAAATTTACATAAAAATATTCTGAAATCTTACGTGTGACCCTTTGACGGCCATTACCGCCTTAACACGGAGAACTTTACGACACAAACTATTGAATTCATGTAGCCGCACAGATGCACATCAATCACCTATATATGTTGAACAGGTGAGTAGCAATTAACAAAAAACAAAAAAAATTCGATATGGTATCCATCAGGTAGATCATACTCGGAGCTTCCATTATCACCACCAGCCACCCGCCTACCACCTAAAGGAGCGTGGCAGTCCTCTAGAATACAAAATCCCAGTTTTGCCCTGCACAAAGGTATTTTTCCGCATTACTGCGACGTTTAGCCACCGGAGTATGTAAGCTAGATGGGTCAGACAAGTTGCGTCGTCTAGAAGACACCCGGGGCTTCCAGCTGCTTCATCAATCACCCGCTTAGCACCACTAGGGGCATGGAAATTGACCTAAAAATACTCTGCAATTTTACGTGTGACCCTTTGATGGCCATTACCGCCTTAACACGGTAAACTATACGACGAAACCTATTGAACACATGTAGCTGCACAGATGCGCGTTAATTAGAGACATCAATGACCTATATATGTTGAACAGTTGAGTAGCAATTAACAAAAAACACACACATTCGATATGGTATACATCAGGTTTTTTTTTCATTCCCGCTAAGGGGGTGGGGGGATAAAACAAAGTGGATCACCAAGAGCACAATCGGGGCTTCCATTATCACCACCAGCCACCCGGCTGCCACCTCCAGGAGCGCGGCAATCTTCTAGAATACAAAGTGGTAGTTTTGCCCTGCACATAGGTATTTTGCCACACTACTGCGACGCCTAGCGGCCGGAGTATGTAAGCTAGATGGGTCAAACAAATTGCATCGTCTAGAGGACACTCGGGTCTTCCAGTTGCTTCATCAATCACCCGCTTAGCACCACTAGGGGCATGGAAATTGACCTAAAAATACTCTGCAATTTTACGTGTGACCCTTTGATGGCCATTACCGCCTTAACACGGTGAACTATACGACGAAACCTATTGAACTCATGTAGCTGCACAGATGCGCGTTAATTAGAGACATCAATCACCTATATATGTTGAACAGTTGAGTAGCAATTAACAAAAAACACACACATTCGATATGGTATACATCAGGTTTTTTTTTCATTCCCGCTAAGGGTTGGAGGGATGAAACAAAATGGATCACCTAGAGCATACTTGGGGCTTCCATTATCACCACGAGCCACCTGCCTACAAAATCCAGGAGCGTGGCAATCCTCTAGAATACAAAATGGGAGTTTTACCTTGCACACAGGTATTTTTCCACATTACTGCGACGTCTAGCGGTCGCAGTATGTAAGCTAGATGGGTCAAACAAATTAAATCGTCTAGAGGACACTCGGGTCTTCCAGTTGCTTCATCAATCACCCGCCTAGCACCACCAGAAGCGTGGCAATTGACCTAAAAATACTTTGCAATTTTACGTCTCACCATTTGGCGGCGATTAGCGCCTAAAAAGGGTTAACTAGATGACGCAAACTATTAGGTTAATGTAGCCGCACAGATACACGTTTATTAGGGACATCAATCACCTATATGTAATATGTTGAACAGCTGAGCAGCAATTAACAAAAAACAAACAATTTCATTATGGTATCCATCATGTTTTTTTTCATTTTCGCTAAGGGTTGGGGGGATGAAACAAAGTGGATCACCTAGAGCACACTCGGGGCTTCCATTTTCACCACCAGCCACCCGCCTACAAAATCCAGGAGCGTAGCAATCCTCTAGAATACAAAATGGGAGTTTTGCCTTGCACACAGGTATTTGTCCACACTACTGCGACGTCTAGCGGTCGGAGTATGTAAGCTAGATGGGTCAAACAAATTAAGTAGTCTAGAGGACACTCGGGTCTTCCAGTTGCTTCATCAATCACCCGCCTAGCACCACCAGAGGCGTGGCAATTGACCTAAAAATACTTAGCAATTTTACGTGTGACCCTTTGACGGCCATTACCGCCTTAACACGGTGAACTATACGACGAAACCTATTGAACTCATGAAGCTGCACAGATGCGCGTTAATTAGAGACATCAATCACCTATATATGTTGAACAGTTGAGTAGCAATTAACAAAAAACACACACATTCGATATGGTATACATCAGGTTTTTTTTTCATTCCCGCTAAGGGGGTGGAGGGATAAAACAAAGTGGATCACCTAGAGCACACTTGAGGCTTCCATTATCACCACCAGCCACCCGCCTACAAAATCCAGGAGCGTGGCAATCCTCTAGAATACAAAATGGGAGTTTTGCCTTGCACACAGGTATTTTTCCACACTACTGCGACGTCTAGCGGTCGGAGTATGTAAGCTAGATGGGTCAAACAAATTAAATCGTCTAGAGGACACTTGGGTCTTCCAGTTGCTTCATCAATAACCCGCCTAGCACCACCAGAGGCGTGGCAATTGACCTAAAAATACTTTGCAATTTTACGTCTCACCATTTGGCGGCGATTAGCGCCTAAAAAGGGTTAACTAGATAACGCACACTATTAGATTCATGTAGCCGCACAGATGCACGTTAGTTAGAGACATCATTCACCTATATATGTTGAACAGGTGAGTAGCAATTAACAAAAAACAAAAAAAATTCGATATGGTATCCATCAGGTAGATCATACTCGGGGCTTCCATTATCACCACCAGCCACCCGTCTACCACCTAAAGGAGCGTGGCAATCCTCTAGAATACAAAATCCCAGTTTTGCCCTGCACAAAGGTATTTTTCCGCATTACTGCGACGTTTAGCCACCGGAGTATGTAAGCTAGATGGGTCAAACAAGTTGCGTCGTCTAGAAGACACCCGGGGCTTCCAGCTGCTTCATCAATCACCCGCTTAGCACCACTAGGGGCATGGAAATTGACCTAAAAATACTCTGCAATTTTACGTGTGACTCTTTGACGGTCATTAGAGCCCAAACAGGATGAACTAGATGACGCAAACTATTAGATCCATGTAGCCGCGCAGATGCACGTTAGTTAGAGACATCATTCACCTATATATGTTGAACAGGTGAGTAGCAATTATCAAAAAACAAAAAATTTCGATATGGTGTCCATCAGGTAGAGCACGCTCGGGGCTTCCATTATCACCACCAGCCAACAGCCTACCACCTCCAGGAGCGTGGCAATCCTTAAGAATACAAAATAGCAGTTTTTCCCTGCACACAGGTATCTTTCCACATTACTGCGACGTCTAGCGGCCGGAGTATGTAAGCTAGATGGGTCAAGCGATTTGCATCGTCTAAAGGACACTCAGGGCTTCCACTTGCATCATCAATCACCCGCTTAGCACCACTAGTGGCGTGGTAATTGACCTAAAAATTCTTTGCATTTTTACGTGTCACCATTTGGCGGCGATTAGGTCCTAAACAGGGTAAACTAGATGACGCAAACTATTAGATTCATGTAGCCGCACAGATGCACGATTATTAGAGACATCTATCACCTATATATGTTGAACAGCTGAGCAGCAATTAACAAAAAACAAACAATTTCATTATGGTATCCATCATGTTTTTTTTCATTCCCGCTAAGGGTTGGAGGGATGAAAGAAAATGGATCACCTAGAGCACACTTGGGGCTTCCATTATCACCACCAGCCACCCGCCTACAAAATCCAGGAGCGTGGCAATCCTCTAGAATACAAAATGGGAGTTTTACCTTGCACACAGGTATTTTTCCACATTACTGCGACGTCTAGCGGTCGCAGTATGTAAGCTAGATGGGTCAAACAAATTAAATCGTCTAGAGGACACTCGGGTCTTCCAGTTGCTTCATCAATCACCCGCCTAGCACCACCAGAGGCGTGGCAATTGACCTAAAAATACTTTGCAATTTTACGTCTCACCATTTGGCGGCGATTAGCGCCTAAAAAGGGTTAACTAGATGACGCACACTAGTAGATTCATGTAGCCGCACAGATGCACGTTAGTTAGAGACATCATTCACCTATATATGTTGAACAGGTGAGTAGCAATTAACAAAAAACAAAAAAAATTCGATATGGTATCCATCAGGTAGATCATACTCGGGGCTTCCATTATCACCACCAGCCACCCGCCTACCACCTAAAGGAGCGTGGCAATCCTCTAGAATACAAAATCCCAGTTTTGCCCTGCACAAAGGTATTTTTCCGCATTACTGCGACGTTTAGCCACCGGAGTATGTAAGCTAGATGGGTCAAACAAGTTGCGTCGTCTAGAAGACACCCGGGGCTTCCAGCTGCTTCATCAATCACCCGCTTAGCACCACTAGGGGCATGGAAATTGACCTAAAAATACTCTGCAATTTTACGTGTGACTCTTTGACGGTCATTAGAGCCCAAACAGGATGAACTATACGACGAAACCTATTGAACTCATGTAGCTGCACAGATGCGCGTTAATTAGAGACATCAATCACCTATATATGTTGAACAGGTGAGTAGCAATTATCAAAAAACAAAAAATTTCGATATGGTGTCCATCAGGTAGAGCACGCTCGGGGCTTCCATTATCACCACCAGCCAACAGCCTACCACCTCCAGGAGCGTGGCAATCCTTAAGAATACAAAATAGCAGTTTTTCCCTGCACACAGGTATCTTTCCACATTACTGCGACGTCTAGCGGCCGGAGTATGTAAGCTAGATGGGTCAAGCGATTTGCATCGTCTAAAGGACACTCAGGGCTTCCACTTGCATCATCAATCACCCGCTTAGCACCACTAGTGGCGTGGTAATTGACCTAAAAATTCTTTGCATTTTTACGTCTCACCATTTGGCGGCGATTAGCGCCTAAAAAGGGTTAACTAGATGACGCAAACTATTAGGTTAATGTAGCCGCACAGATACACGTTTATTAGGGACATCAATCACCTATATGTAATATGTTGAACAGCTGAGCAGCAATTAACAAAAAACAAACAATTTCATTATGGTATCCATCATGATTTTTTTCATTTTCGCTAAGGGTTGGGGGGATGAAACAAAGTGGATCACCTAGAGCACACTCGGGGCTTCCATTTTCACCACCAGCCACCCGCCTACAAAATCCAGGAGCGTAGCAATCCTCTGGAATACAAAATGGGAGTTTTGCCTTGCACACAGGTATTTGTCCACACTACTGCGACGTCTAGCGGTCGGAGTATGTAAGCTAGATGGGTCAAACAAATTAAGTAGTCTAGAGGACACTCGGGTCTTCCAGTTGCTTCATCAATCACCCGCCTAGCACCACCAGAGGCGTGGCAATTGACCTAAAAATACTTAGCAATTTTACGTGTGACCCTTTGACGGCCATTACCGCCTTAACACGGTGAACTATACGACGAAACCTATTGAACTCATGAAGCTGCACAGATGCGCGTTAATTAGAGACATCAATCACCTATATATGTTGAACAGTTGAGTAGCAATTAACAAAAAACACACACATTCGATATGGTATACATCAGGTTTTTTTTTCATTCCCGCTAAGGGGGTGGAGGGATAAAACAAAGTGGATCACCTAGAGCACACTTGAGGCTTCCATTATCACCACCAGCCACCCGCCTACAAAATCCAGGAGCGTGGCAATCCTCTAGAATACAAAATGGGAGTTTTGCCTTGCACACAGGTATTTTTCCACACTACTGCGACGTCTAGCGGTCGGAGTATGTAAGCTAGATGGGTCAAACAAATTAAATCGTCTAGAGGACACTTGGGTCTTCCAGTTGCTTCATCAATAACCCGCCTAGCACCACCAGAGGCGTGGCAATTGACCTAAAAATACTTTGCAATTTTACGTCTCACCATTTGGCGGCGATTAGCGCCTAAAAAGGGTTAACTAGATAACGCACACTATTAGATTCATGTAGCCGCACAGATGCACGTTAGTTAGAGACATCATTCACCTATATATGTTGAACAGGTGAGTAGCAATTAACAAAAAACAAAAAAAATTCGATATGGTATCCATCAGGTAGATCATACTCGGGGCTTCCATTATCACCACCAGCCACCCGCCTACCACCTAAAGGAGCGTGGCAATCCTCTAGAATACAAAATCCCAGTTTTGCCCTGCACAAAGGTATTTTTCCGCATTACTGCGACGTTTAGCCACCGGAGTATGTAAGCTAGATGGGTCAAACAAGTTGCGTCGTCTAGAAGACACCCGGGGCTTCCAGCTGCTTCATCAATCACCCGCTTAGCACCACTAGGGGCATGGAAATTGACCTAAAAATACTCTGCAATTTTACGTGTGACTCTTTGACGGTCATTAGAGCCCAAACAGGATGAACTAGATGACGCAAACTATTAGATCCATGTAGCCGCGCAGATGCACGTTAGTTAGAGACATCATTCACCTATATATGTTGAACAGGTGAGTAGCAATTATCAAAAAACAAAAAATTTCGATATGGTGTCCATCAGGTAGAGCACGCTCGGGGCTTCCATTATCACCACCAGCCAACAGCCTACCACCTCCAGGAGCGTGGCAATCCTTAAGAATACAAAATAGCAGTTTTTCCCTGCACACAGGTATCTTTCCACATTACTGCGACGTCTAGCGGCCGGAGTATGTAAGCTAGATGGGTCAAGCGATTTGCATCGTCTAAAGGACACTCAGGGCTTCCACTTGCATCATCAATCACCCGCTTAGCACCACTAGTGGCGTGGTAATTGACCTAAAAATTCTTTGCATTTTTACGTGTCACCATTTGGCGGCGATTAGGTCCTAAACAGGGTAAACTAGATGACGCAAACTATTAGATTCATGTAGCCGCACAGATGCACGTTTATTAGAGACATCTATCACCTATATATGTTGAACAGCTGAGCAGCAATTAACAAAAAACAAACAATTTCATTATGGTATCCATCATGTTTTTTTTCATTCCCGCTAAGGGTTGGAGGGATGAAAGAAAATGGATCACCTAGAGCACACTTGGGGCTTCCATTATCACCACCAGCCACCCGCCTACAAAATCCAGGAGCGTGGCAATCCTCTAGAATACAAAATGGGAGTTTTACCTTGCACACAGGTATTTTTCCACATTACTGCGACGTCTAGCGGTCGCAGAATGTAAGCTAGATGGGTCAAACAAATTAAATCGTCTAGAGGACACTCGGGTCTTCCAGTTGCTTCATCAATCACCCGCCTAGCACCACCAGAGGCGTGGCAATTGACCTAAAAATACTTTGCAATTTTACGTCTCACCATTTGGCGGCGATTAGCGCCTAAAAAGAGTTAACTAGATGACGCACACTAGTAGATTCATGTAGCCGCACAGATGCACGTTAGTTAGAGACATCATTCACCTATATATGTTGATAAGGTGAGTAGCAATTAACAAAACACAAAAAAAAATTCGATATGGTATCCATCAGGTAGATCATACTCGGGGCTTCCATTATCATCACCAGCCACCCGCCTACCACCTAAAGGAGCGTGGCAATACTCTAGAATACAAAATCAAAGTTTTGCCCTGCACAAAGGTATTTTTCCGCAATACTGCGACGTCTAGCCACCGGAGTATGTAAGCTAGATGGGTCAAACAAGTTGCGTCGTCTAGAAGACACCCGGGGCTTCCAGCTGCTTCATCAATCACCCGCTTAGCACCACTAGGGGCATGGAAATTGACCTAAAAATACTCTGCAATTTTACGTGTGACCCTTTGATGGCCATTACCGCCTTAACACGGTGAACTATACGACGAAACCTATTGAACTCATGTAGCTGCACAGATGCGCGTTAATTAGAGACATCAATCACCTATATATGTTGAACAGTTGAGTAGCAATTAACATAAAAACACACACATTCGATATGGTATACATCAGGTTTTTTTTTCATTCCCGCTAAGGGGGTGGGGGGATAAAACAAAGTGGATCACCTACCGTCTAAAGGACACTCAGGGCTTCCACTTGCATCATCAATCACCCGCTTAGCACCACTAGTGGCGTGGTAATTGACCTAAAAATTCTTTGCATTTTTACGTGCCACCATTTGGCGGCGATTAGGTCCTAAACAGACTGAACTAGATGACGCAAACTATTAGATTCATGTAGCCGCACTGATGCGCGTTTATTAGGGACATCAATCACCTATATATAATATGTTGAACAGCTGAGCAGCAATTAACGTTTATTAGGGACATCAATCACCTATATGTAATATGTTGAACAGCTGAGCAGCAATTAACAAAAAACAAACAATTTCATTATGGTATCCATCATGTTTCTTTTCATTTTCGCTAAGGGTTGGGGGGATGAAACAAAGTGGATCACCTAGAGCACACTCGGGGCTTCCATTTTCACCACCAGCCACCCGCCTACAAAATCCAGGAGCGTAGCAATCCTCTAGAATACAAAATGGGAGTTTTGCCTTGCACACAGGTATTTGTCCACACTACTGCGACGTCTAGCGGTCGGAGTATGTAAGCTAGATGGGTCAAACAAGTTAAGTAGTCTAGAGGACACTCGGGTCTTCCAGTTGCTTCATCAATCACCCGCCTAGCACCACCAGAGGCGTGGCAATTGACCTAAAAATACTTAGCAATTTTACGTGTGACCCTTTGACGGCCATTACCGCCTTAACACGGTGAACTATACGACGAAACCTATTGAACTCATGAAGCTGCACAGATGCGCGTTAATTAGAGACATCAATCACCTATATATGTTGAACAGTTGAGTAGCAATTAACAAAAAACACACACATTCGATATGGTATACATCAGGTTTTTTTTTCATTCCCGCTAAGGGGGTGGAGGGATAAAACAAAGTGGATCACCTAGAGCACACTTGAGGCTTCCATTATCACCACCAGCCACCCGCCTACAAAATCCAGGAGCGTGGCAATCCTCTAGAATACAAAATGGGAGTTTTGCCTTGCACACAGGTATTTTTCCACACTACTGCGACGTCTAGCGGTCGGAGTATGTAAGCTAGATGGGTCAAACAAATTAAATCGTCTAGAGGACACTCGGGTCTTCCAGTTGCTTCATCAATAACCCGCCTAGCACCACCAGAGGCGTGGCAATTGACCTAAAAATACTTTGCAATTTTACGTCTCACCATTTGGCGGCGATTAGCGCCTAAAAAGGGTTAACTAGATAACGCACACTATTAGATTCATGTTGCCGCACAGATGCACGTTAGTTAGAGACATCATTCACCTATATATGTTGAACAGGTGAGTAGCAATTAACAAAAAACAAAAAAAATTCGATATGGTATCCATCAGGTAGATCATACTCGGGGCTTCCATTATCACCACCAGAAACCCGCCTACCACCTAAAGGAGCGTGGCAATCCTCTAGAATACAAAATCCCAGTTTTGCCCTGCACAAAGGTATTTTTCCGCATTACTGCGACGTTTAGCCACCGGAGTATGTAAGCTAGATGGGTCAAACAAGTTGCGTCGTCTAGAAGACACCCGGGGCTTCCAGCTGCTTCATCAATCACCCGCTTAGCACCACTAGGGGCATGGAAATTGACCTAAAAATACTCTGCAATTTTACGTGTGACTCTTTGACGGTCATTAGAGCCCAAACAGGATGAACTAGATGACGCAAACTATTAGATCCATGTAGCCGCGCAGATGCACGTTAGTTAGAGACATCATTCACCTATATATGTTGAACAGGTGAGTAGCAATTATCAAAAAACAAAAAATTTCGATATGGTGTCCATCAGGTAGAGCACGCTCGGGGCTTCCATTATCACCACCAGCCAACAGCCTACCACCTCCAGGAGCGTGGCAATCCTTCAGAATACAAAATAGCAGTTTTTCCCTGCACACAGGTATCTTTCCACATTACTGCGACGTCTAGCGGCCGGAGTATGTAGGCTAGATGGGTCAAGCGATTTGCATCGTCTAAAGGACACTCAGGGCTTCCACTTGCATTATCAATCACCCGCTTAGCACCACTAGTGGCGTGGTAATTGACCTAAAAATTCTTTGCATTTTTACGTGTCACCATTTGGCGGCGATTAGGTCCTAAACAGGGTAAACTAGATGACGCAAACTATTAGATTCATGTAGCCGCACAGATGCACATTTATTAGAGACATCTATCACCTATATATGTTGAACAGCTGAGCAGCAATTAACAAAAAACAAACAATTTCATTATGGTATCCATCATGTTTTTTTTCATTCCCGCTAAGGGTTGGAGGGATGAAAGAAAATGGATCACCTAGAGCACACTTGGGGCTTCCATTATCACCACCAGCCACCCGCCTACAAAATCCAGGAGCGTGGCAATCCTCTAGAATACAAAATGGGAGTTTTACCTTGCACAAAGGTATTTTTCCGCAATACTGCGACGTCTAGCCACCGGAGTATGTAAGCTAGATGGGTCAAACAAGTTGCGTCGTCTAGAAGACACCCGGGGCTTCCAGCTGCTTCATCAATCACCCGCTTAGCACCACTAGGGGCATGGAAATTGACCTAAAAATACTCTGCAATTTTACGTGTGACCCTTTGGTGGCCATTACCGCCTTAACACGGTGAACTATACGACGAAACCTATTGAACTCATGTAGCTGCACAGATGCGCGTTAATTAGAGACATCAATCACCTATATATGTTGAACAGTTGAGTAGCAATTAACATAAAAACACACACATTCGATATGGTATACATCAGGTTTTTGTTTCATTCCCGCTAAGGGGGTGGGGGGATAAAACAAAGTGGATCACCTACCGTCTAAAGGACACTCAGGGCTTCCACTTGCATCATCAATCACCCGCTTAGCACCACTAGTGGCGTGGTAATTGACCTAAAAATTCTTTGCATTTTTACGTGTCACCATTTGGCGGCGATTAGGTCCTAAACAGGCTGAACTAGATGACGCAAACTATTAGATTCATGTAGCCGCACTGATGCGCGTTTATTAGGGACATCAATAACCTATATATAATATGTTGAACAGCTGAGCAGCAATTAACAAAAAACAAACAATTTCATTATGGTATCCATCATGTTGTTTTTCATTTCCGCTAAGGGTTGGCGGGATGAAACAAAGTGGATCACCTAGAGCACACTTGGGGCTTCCATTATCACCACCAGCCACCCGCCTACAAAATCCAGGAGCGTAGCAATCCTCTAGAATACAAAATGGGAGTTTTGCCTTGCACACAGGTATTTTTCCACACTACTGCGACGTCTAGCGGTCGGAGTATGTAAGCTAGATGGGTCAAACAAATCGCATCGTCTAGAAGACACTCGTGGCTTCCAGCTGCTTCATCAGTCATCCGCTTAGCACCACTAGGAGCGTGGAGATTGACATAAAAATATTCTGAAATCTTACGTGTGACCCTTTGACGGCCATTACCGCCTTAACACGGAGAACTTTACGACACAAACTATTGAATTCATGTAGCCGCACAGATGCACGTTAATTAGAGACATCAATCACCTATATATGTTAAACAGGTGAGTAGCAATTAACAAAAAACAAAAAATTCGATATGGTGTCTATCAGGTAGAGCACACTCCTGGCTTCCATTATCACCATCAGCCAATCGCCTGCCACCTCCAGGAGCGTGGCAATCCTTCAGAATACAAAATAGCAGTTTTGCCCTGCACACAGGTATCTTTCCACATTACTGCGACGTCTAGCGGCCGGAGTAACTATTAAATTCATGTAGCCGCACAGATGCACGTTAATTAGGGACATCAATCACCTATATATGTTAAACAGATGAGTAGCAATTAACAAAAAACAAAAAATTCGATATAGTATCTATCAGGTAGAGCACACTCCTGGCTTTAATTATCACCACCAGCCAATCGCCTGCCACCTCCAGGAGCGTGGCAATCCTCTAGAATACAAAATGGTAGTTTTGCCCTGCACACAGGTATTTTTCCGCACTACTGCGACGTCTAGCGGCCGGAGTATGTAAGATAGATGGGTCAAACAAATTGCATCGTCTGAATAATACTCAGGGCTTCCACTTGCTTAACGAACCACCCGCCTAGCACCACTAGAAGCGTGGCAATTGACCTAAAAATACTTTGCAATTTTATGTGTCACCCTTTGACGGTCATTAGAGCCCAAACAGGATGAACTAGATGACGCAAACTATTAGATCCATGTAGCCGCGCAGATGCACGTAAGATTGAGACATCATTCACCTATATATGTTGAACAGGTGAGTAGCAATTATCAAAAAACAAAAAATTTCGATATGGTGTCCATCAGGTAGAGCACGCTCGGGGCTTCCATTATCACCACCAGCCAACAGCCTACCACCTCCAGGAGCGTGGCAATCCTTAAGAATACAAAATAGCAGTTTTTCCCTGCACACAGGTATCTTTCCACATTACTGCGACGTCTAGCGGCCGGAGTATGTAAGTTAGATGGGTCAAACAAATTGCATCGACTAGAAGACACTCGTGGCTTCCAGCTGCTTCATTAGTCATCCGCTTAGCACCAATAGGAGCGTGGAAATTTACATAAAAATATTCTGAAATCTTACGTGTGACCCTTTGACGGCCATTACCGCCTTAACACGGAGAACTTTACGACACAAACTATTGAATTCATGTAGCCGCACAGATGCACATCAATCACCTATATATGTTGAACAGGTGAGTAGCAATTAACAAAAAACAAAAAATTCGATATGGTATCTATCAGGTAGAGCACACTCCTGGCTTCCATTATCACCACCAGCCAATCGCCTGCCACCTCCAGGAGCGTGGCAATCCTTCAGAATACAAAATAGCAGTTTTGCGCTGCACACAGGTATCTTTCCACATTACTGCGACGTCTAGCGGCCGGAGTAACTATTAAATTCATGTAGCCGCACAGATGCACGTTAATTAGGGACATCAATCACCTATATATGTTAAACAGGTGAGTAGCAATTAACAAAAAACAAAAAATTCGATATAGTATCTATCAGGTAGAGCACACTCCTGGCTTCCATTATCACCACCAGCCAATCGCCTGCCACCTCCAGGAGCGTGGCAATCCTCTAGAATACAAAATGGTAGTTTTGCCCTGCACACAGGTATTTTTCCGCACTACTGCGACGTCTAGCGGCCGGAGTATGTAAGATAGATGGGTCAAACAAATTGCATCGTCTGAATAATACTCAGGGCTTCCACTTGCTTAACGAACCACCCGCCTAGCACCACTAGAAGCGTGGCAATTGACCTAAAATACTTTGCAATTTTATGTGTCACCCTTTGACGGTCATTAGAGCCCAAACAGGACGAACTAGATGACGCAAACTATTAGATCCATGTAGCCGCGCAGATGCACGTTAGTTAGAGACATCATTCACCTATATATGTTGAACAGGTGAGTAGCAATTATCAAAAAACAAAAAATTTCGATATGGTGTCCATCAGGTAGAGCACGCTCGGGGCTTCCATTATCACCACCAGCCAACAGCCTACCACCTCCAGGAGCGTGGCAATCCTTAAGAATACAAAATAGCAGTTTTTCCCTGCACACAGGTATCTTTCCACATTACTGCGACGTCTAGCGGCCGGAGTATGTAAGCTAGATGGGTCAAGCGATTTGCATCGTCTAAAGGACACTCAGGGCTTCCACTTGCATCATCAATCACCCGCTTAGCACCACTAGGGGCATGGAAATTGACCTTAAAATACTCTGCAATTTTACGTGTGACCCTTTGATGGCCATTACCGCCTTAACACGGTGAACCATACGACGAAACCTATTGAACTCATCTAGCTGCACAGATGCGCGTTAATTAGAGACATCAATCACCTATATATGTTGAACAGTTGAGTAGCAATTAACATAAAAACACACACATTCGATATGGTATACATCAGGTTTTTTTTCATTCCCGCTAAGGGGGTGGGGGGATAAAACAAAGTGGATCACCTAGAGCACACTTGAGGCTTCCATTATCACCACCAGCCACCCGCCTACAAAATCCAGGAGCGTGGCAATCCTCTAGAATACAAAATGGGAGTTTTACCTTGCACACCGGTATTTTTC
The DNA here is from genome assembly GCF_042242935.1 of Bactrocera oleae. NCBI lineage: Eukaryota > Metazoa > Arthropoda > Insecta > Diptera > Tephritidae > Bactrocera > Bactrocera oleae. Next base: position 20,233,615 of record NC_091541.1, on the reverse strand, counting down.
CACATTACTGCGACGTCTAGCGGTCGCAGTATGTAAGCTAGATGGGTCAAACAAATTAAATCGTCTAGAGGACACTCGGGTCTTCCAGTTGCTTCATCAATCACCCACCTAGCACCACCAGAGGCGTGGCAATTGACCTAAAAATACTCTGCAATTTTACATCTCACTATTTGGCGGCGATTAGCGCCTAAAAAGGGTTAACTAGATGACGCACACTAGTAGATTCATGTAGCCGCACAGATGCACGTTAGTTAGAGACATCATTCACCTATATATGTTGAACAGGTGAGTAGCAATTAACAAAACACAAAAAAAAACTCGATATGGTATCCATCAGGTTGATCATACTCGGGGCTTCCATTATTATCACCAGCCACCCGCCTACCACCTAAAGGAGCGTGGCAATACTCTAGAATACAAAATCAAAGTTTTGCCCTGCACAAAGGTATTTTTCCGCAATACTGCGACGTCTAGCCACCGGAGTATGTAAGCTAGATGGGTCAAACAAGTTGCGTCGTCTAGAAGACACCCGGGGCTTCCAGCTGCTTCATCAATCACCCGCTTAGCACCACTAGGGGCATGGAAATTGACCTTAAAATACTCTGCAATTTTACGTGTGACCCTTTAATGGCCATTACCGCCTTAACACGGTGAACCATACGACGAAACCTATTGAACTCATCTAGCTGCACAGATGCGCGTTAATTAGAGACATCAATCACCTATATATGTTGAACAGTTGAGTAGCAATTGACATAAAAACACACACATTCGATATGGTATACATCAGGTTTTTTTTTCATTCCCGCTAAGGGGGTGGGGGGATAAAACAAAGTGGATCACCTACCGTGTAAAGGACACTCAGGGCTTCCACTTGCATCATCAATCACCCGCTTAGCACCACTAGTGGCGTGGTAATTGACCTAAAAATTCTTTGCATTTTTACGTGTCACCATTTGGCGGCGATTAGGTCCTAAACAGGGTAAACTAGATGACGCAAACTATTAGATTCATGTAGCCGCACAGATGCACGTTTATTAGAGACATCTATCACCTATATATGTTGAACAGCTGAGCAGCAATTAACAAAAAACAAACAATTTCATTATGGTATCCATCATGTTTTTTTTCATTCCCGCTAAGGGTTGGAGGGATGAAAGAAAATGGATCACCTAGAGCACACTTGGGGCTTCCATTATCACCACCAGCCACCCGCCTACAAAATCCAGGAGCGTGGCAATCCTCTAGAATACAAAATGGGAGTTTTACCTTGCACAAAGGTATTTTTCCGCAATACTGCGACGTCTAGCCACCGGAGTATGTAAGCTAGATGGGTCAAACAAGTTGCGTCGTCTAGAAGACACCCGGGGCTTCCAGCTGCTTCATCAATCACCCGCTTAGCACCACTAGGGGCATGGAAATTGACCTAAAAATACTCTGCAATTTTACGTGTGACCCTTTGGTGGCCATTACCGCCTTAACACGGTGAACTATACGACGAAACCTATTGAACTCATGTAGCTGCACAGATGCGCGTTAATTAGAGACATCAATCACCTATATATGTTGAACAGTTGAGTAGCAATTAACATAAAAACACACACATTCGATATGGTATACATCAGGTTTTTGTTTCATTCCCGCTAAGGGGGTGGGGGGATAAAACAAAGTGGATCACCTACCGTCTAAAGGACACTCAGGGCTTCCATTTGCATCATCAATCACCCGCTTAGCACCACTAGTGGCGTGGTAATTGACCTAAAAATTCTTTGCATTTTTACGTGTCACCATTTGGCGGCGATTAGGTCCTAAACAGGCTGAACTAGATGACGCAAACTATTAGATTCATGTAGCCGCACTGATGCGCGTTTATTAGGGACATCAATAACCTATATATAATATGTTGAACAGCTGAGCAGCAATTAACAAAAAACAAACAATTTCATTATGGTATCCATCATGTTGTTTTTCATTTCCGCTAAGGGTTGGCGGGATGAAACAAAGTGGATCACCTAGAGCACACTTGGGGCTTCCATTATCACCACCAGCCACCCGCCTACAAAATCCAGGAGCGTAGCAATCCTCTAGAATACAAAATGGGAGTTTTGCCTTGCACACAGGTATTTGTCCACACTACTGCGACGTCTAGCGGTCGGAGTATGTAAGCTAGATGGGTCAAACAAATTAAGTCGTCTAGAGGACACTCGGGCCTTCCAGTTGCTTCATCAATCACCCGCCTAGCACCACCAGAGGCGTGGCAATTGACCTAAAAATACTTAGCAATTTTACGTGTGACCCTTTGACGGCCATTACCGCCTTAACACGGTGAACTATACGACGAAACCTATTGAACTCATGTAGCTGCACAGATGCGCGTTAATTAAACACATCAATCACCTATATATGTTGAACAGTTGAGTAGCAATTAACAAAAAACACACACATTCGATATGGTATACATCAGGTTTTTTTTTCATTCCCGCTAAGGGGGTGGGGGGATAAAACAAAGTGGATCACCTAGAGCACACTTGAGGCTTCCATTATCACCACCAGCCACCCGCCTACAAAATCCAGGAGCGTGGCAATCCTCTAGAATACAAAATGGGAGTTTTGCCTTGCACACAGGTATTTTTCCACACTACTGCGACGTCTAGCGGTCGGAGTATGTAAGCTAGATGGGTCAAACAAATCGCATCGTCTAGAAGACACTCGTGGCTTCCAGCTGCTTCATCAGTCATCCGCTTAGCACCACTAGGAGCGTGGAAATTGACATAAAAATATTCTGAAATCTTACGTGTGACCCTTTGACGGCCATTACCGCCTTAACACGAAGAACTTTACGACACAAACTATTGAATTCATGTAGCCGCACAGATGCACGTTAATTAGAGACATCAATCACCTATATATGTTAAACAGGTGAGTAGCAATTAACAAAAAACAAAAAATTCGATATGGTGTCTATCAGGTAGAGCACACTCCTGGCTTCCATTATCACCATCAGCCAATCGCCTGCCACCTCCAGGAGCGTGGCAATCCTTCAGAATACAAAATAGCAGTTTTGCCCTGCACACAGGTATCTTTCCACATTACTGCGACGTCTAGCGGCCGGAGTAACTATTAAATTCATGTAGCCGCACAGATGCACGTTAATTAGGGACATCAATCACCTATATATGTTAAACAGATGAGTAGCAATTAACAAAAAACAAAAAATTCGATATAGTATCTATCAGGTAGAGCACACTCCTGGCTTTAATTATCACCACCAGCCAATCGCCTGCCACCTCCAGGAGCGTGGCAATCCTCTAGAATACAAAATGGTAGTTTTGCCCTGCACACAGGTATTTTTCCGCACTACTGCGACGTCTAGCGGCCGGAGTATGTAAGATAGATGGGTCAAACAAATTGCATCGTCTGAATAATACTCAGGGCTTCCACTTGCTTAACGAACCACCCGCCTAGCACCACTAGAAGCGTGGCAATTGACCTAAAAATACTTTGCAATTTTATGTGTCACCCTTTGACGGTCATTAGAGCCCAAACAGGATGAACTAGATGACGCAAACTATTAGATCCATGTAGCCGCGCAGATGCACGTAAGATTGAGACATCATTCACCTATATACCAGATGAGTAGCAATTAACAAAAAACAAAAAATTCGATATAGTATCTATCAGGTAGAGCACACTCCTGGCTTTAATTATCACCACCAGCCAATCGCCTGCCACCTCCAGGAGCGTGGCAATCCTCTAGAATACAAAATGGGAGTTTTACCTTGCACACAGGTATTTTTCCACATTACTGCGACGTCTAGCGGTCGCAGTATGTAAGCTAGATGGGTCAAACAAATTAAATCGTCTAGAGGACACTCGGGTCTTCCAGTTGCTTCATCAATCACCCACCTAGCACCACCAGAGGCGTGGCAATTGACCTAAAAATACTCTGCAATTTCACATCTCACTATTTGGCGGCGATTAGCGCCTAAAAAGGGTTAACTAGATGACGCACACTAGTAGATTCATGTAGCCGCACAGATGCACGTTAGTTAGAGACATCATTCACCTATATATGTTGAACAGGTGAGTAGCAATTAACAAAACACAAAAAAAAACTCGATATGGTATCCATCAGGTTGATCATACTCGGGGCTTCCATTATCATCACCAGCCACCCGCCTACCACCTAAAGGAGCGTGGCAATACTCTAGAATACAAAATCAAAGTTTTGCCCTGCACAAAGGTATTTTTCCGCAATACTGCGACGTCTAGCCACCGGAGTATGTAAGCTAGATGGGTCAAACAAGTTGCGTCGTCTAGAAGACACCCGGGGCTTCCAGCTGCTTCATCAATCACCCGCTTAGCACCACTAGGGGCATGGAAATTGACCTTAAAATACTCTGCAATTTTACGTGTGACCCTTTAATGGCCATTACCGCCTTAACACGGTGAACCATACGACGAAACCTATTGAACTCATCTAGCTGCACAGATGCGCGTTAATTAGAGACATCAATCACCTATATATGTTGAACAGTTGAGTAGCAATTAACATAAAAACACACACATTCGATATGGTATACATCAGGTTTATTTTTCATTCCCGCTAAGGGGGTGGGGGGATAAAACAAAGTGGATCACCTAGAGCACACTCGGGGCTTCCATTATCACCACCAGCCACCCGCCTACAAAATCCAGGAGCGTAGCAATCCTCTAGAATACAAAATGGGAGTTTTGCCTTGCACACAGGTATTTGTCCACACTACTGCGACGTCTAGCGGTCGGAGTATGTAAGCTAGATGGGTCAAACAAATTAAGTCGTCTAGAGGACACTCGGGTCTTCCAGTTGCTTCATCAATCACCCGCCTAGCACCACCAGAGGCGTGGCAATTGACCTAAAAATACTTAGCAATTTTACGTGTGACCCTTTGACGGCCATTACCGCCTTAACACGGTGAACTATACGACGAAACCTATTGAACTCATGTAGCTGCACAGATGCGCGTTAATTAGAGACATCAATCACCTATATATGTTCAACAGTTGAGTAGCAATTAACAAAAAACACACACATTCGATATGGTATACATCAGGTTTTTTTTTCATTCCCGCTAAGGAAGTGGGGGGATAAAACAAAGTGGATCACCTAGAGCACACTTGAGGCTTCCATTATCACCACCAGCCACCCGCCTACAAAATCCAGGAGCGTGGCAATCCTCTAGAATACAAAATGGGAGTTTTGCCTTGCACACAGGCATTTTTCCACATTACTGCGACGTCTAGCGGTCGCAGTATGTAAGCTAGATGGGTCAAACAAATTAAATCGTCTAGAGGACACTCGGGTCTTCCAGTTGCTTCATCAATCACCCGCCTAGCACCACCAGAGGCGTGGCAATTGACCTAAAAATACTTTGCAATTTTACATCTCACTATTTGGCGGCGATTAGCGCCTAAAAAGGGTTAACTAGATGACGCACACTAGTAGATTCATGTAGCCGCACAGATGCACGTTAGTTAGAGACATCATTCACCTATATATGTTGAACAGGTGAGTAGCAATTAACAAAACACAAAAAAAAATTCGATATGGTATCCATCAGGTTGATCATACTCGGGGCTTCCATTATCATCACCAGCCACCCGCCTACCACCTAAAGGAGCGTGGCAATACTCTAGAATACAAAATCAAAGTTTTGCCCTGCACAAAGGTATTTTTCCGCAATACTGCGACGTCTAGCCACCGGAGTATGTAAGCTAGATGGGTCAAACAAGTTGCGTCGTCTAGAAGACACCCGGGGCTTCCAGCTGCTTCATCAATCACCCGCTTAGCACCACTAGGGGCATGGAAATTGACCTAAAAATACTCTGCAATTTTACGTGTGACCTTTTGATGGCCATTACCGCCTTAACACGGTGAACTATACGACGAAACCTATTGAACTCATGTAGCTGCACAGATGCGCGTTAATTAGAGACATCAATCACCTATATATGTTGAACAGGTGAGTAGCAATTAACATAAAAACACACACATTCGATATGGTATACATCAGGTTTTTTTTTCATTCCCGCTAAGGGGGTGGGGGGATAAAACAAAGTGGATCACCTACCGTCTAAAGGACACTCAGGGCTTCCACTTGCATCATCAATCACCCGCTTAGCACCACTAGTGGCGTGGCAATTGACCTAAAAATACTTAGCAATTTTACGTGTGACCCTTTGACGGCCATTACCGCCTTAACACGGTGAACTATACGACGAAACCTATTGAACTCATGTAGCTGCACAGATGCGCGTTAATTAGAGACATCAATCACCTATATATGTTGAACAGTTGAGTAGCAATTAACAAAAAACACACACAATCGATATGGTATACATCAGGTTTTTTTTTCATTCCCGCTAAGGGGGTGGGGGGATAAAACAAAGTGGATCACCTAGAGCACACTTGAGGCTTCCATTATCACCACCAGCCACCCGCCTATAAAATCCAAGACCGTGGCAATCCTCTAGAATACAAAATGGGAGTTTTGCCTTGCACACAGGTATTTTTCCACACTACTGCGACGTCTAGCGGTCGGAGTATGTAAGCTAGATGGGTCAAACAAATCGCATCGTCTAGAAGACACTCGTGGCTTCCAGCTGCTTCATCAGTCATCCGCTTAGTACCACTAGGAGCGTGGAAATTGACATAAAAATATTCTGAAATCTTACGTGTGACCCTTTGACGGCCATTACCGCCTTAACACGGTGAACTTTACGACACAAACTATTAAATTCATGTAGCCGCACAGATGCACGTTAATTAGGGACATCAATCACTTATATATGTTAAACAGGTGAGTAGCAATTAACAAAAAACAAAAAATTCGATATAGTATCTATCAGGTAGAGCACACTCCTGGCTTCCATTATCACCACCAGCCAATCGCCTGCCACCTCCAGGAGCGTGGCAATCCTCTAGAATACAAAATGGTAGTTTTGCCCTGCACACAGGTATTTTTCCGCACTACTGCGACGTCTAGCGGCCGGAGTATGTAAGCTAGATGGGTCAAGCGATTTGCATCGTCTAAAGGACACTCAGGGCTTCCACTTGCATCATCAATCACCCGCTTAGCACCACTAGTGGCGTAGTAATTGACCTAAAAATTCTTTGCATTTTTACGTGTCACCATTTGGCGGCGATTAGGTCCTAAACAGGGTAAACTAGATGACGCAAACTATTAGATTCATGTAGCCGCACAGATGCACGTTTATTAGAGACATCTATCACCTATATATGTTGAACAGCTGAGCAGCAATTAACAAAAAACAAACAATTTCATTATGGTATCCATCATGTTTTTTTTCATTCCCGCTAAGGGTTGGAGGGATGAAAGAAAATGGATCACCTAGAGCACACTTGGGGCTTCCATTATCACCACCAGCCACCCGCCTACAAAATCCAGGAGCGTGGCAATCCTCTAGAATACAAAATGGGAGTTTTACCTTGCACACAGGTATTTTTCCACATTACTGCGACGTCTAGCGGTCGCAGTATGTAAGCTAGATGGGTCAAACAAATTAAATCGTCTAGAGGACACTCGGGTCTTCCAGTTGCTTCATCAATCACCCGCCTAGCACCACCAGAGGCGTGGCAATTGACCTAAAAATACTTTGCAATTTTACGTCTCACCATTTGGCGGCGATTAGCGCCTAAAAAGAGTTAACTAGATGACGCACACTAGTAGATTCATGTAGCCGCACAGATGCACGTTAGTTAGAGACATCATTCACCTATATATGTTGAACAGGTGAGTAGCAATTAACAAAACACAAAAAAAAATTCGATATGGTATCCATCAGGTTGATCATACTCGGGGCTTCCATTATCATCACCAGCCACCCGCCTACCACCTAAAGGAGCGTGGCAATACTCTAGAATACAAAATCAAAGTTTTGCCCTGCACAAAGGTATTTTTCCGCAATACTGCGACGTCTAGCCACCGGAGTATGTAAGCTAGATCGGTCAAACAAGTTGCGTCGTCTAGAAGACACCCGGGGCTTCCAGCTGCTTCATCAATCACCCGCTTAGCACCACTAGGGACATGGAAATTGACCTTAAAATACTCTGCAATTTTACGTGTGACCCTTTGATGGCAATTACCGCCTTAACACGGTGAACTATACGACGAAACCTATTGAACTCATGTAGCTGCACAGATGCGCGTTAATTAGAGACATCAATCACCTATATATGTTGAACAGTTGAGTAGCAATTAACATAAAAACACACACATTCGATATGGTATACATCAGGTTTTTTTTTCATTCCCGCTAAGGGGGTGGGGGGATAAAACAAAGTGGATCACCTACCGTGTAAAGGACACTCAGGGCTTCCACTTGCATCATCAATCACCCGCTTAGCACCACTAGTGGCGTGGTAATTGACCTTAAAATTCTTTGCATTTTTACGTGTCACCATTTGGCGGCGATTAGGTCCTAAACAGGCTGAACTAGATGACGCAAACTATTAGATTCATGTAGCCGCACTGATGCACGTTTATTAGGGATATCAATCACCTATATATAATATGTTGAACAGCTGAGCAGCAATTAACAAAAAACAAACAATTTCATTATGGTATCCATCATGTTTTTTTTCATTTCTGCTAAGGGTTGGGGGGATGAAACAAAGTGGATCACCTAGAGCACACTCGGGGCTTCCATTATCACCACCAGCCACCCGCCTACAAAATCCAGGAGCGTAGCAATCCTCTAGAATACAAAATGGGAGTTTTGCCTTGCACACAGGTATTTGTCCACACTACTGCGACGTCTAGCGGTCGGAGTATGTAAGCTAGATGGGTCAAACAAATTAAGTCGTCTAGAGGACACTCGGGTCTTCCAGTTGCTTCATCAATCACCCGCCTAGCACCACCAGAGGCGTGGCAATTGACCTAAAAATACTTAGCAATTTTACGTGTGACCCTTTGACGGCCATTACCGCCTTAACACGGTGAACTATACGACGAAACCTATTGAACTCATGTAGCTGCACAGATGCGCGTTAATTAGAGACATCAATCACCTATGTATGTTGAACAGTTGAGTAGCAATTAACAAAAAACACACACATTCGATATGGTATACATCAGGTTTTTTTTTCATTCCCGCTAAGGGGGTGGGGGGATAAAACAAAGTGGATCACCTAGAGCACACTTGAGGCTTCCATTATCACCACCAGCCACCCGCCTACAAAATCCAGGAGCGTGGCAATCCTCAAGAATACAAAATGGGAGTTTTGCCTTGCACACAGGTATTTTTCCACACTACTGCGACGTCTAGCGGTCGGAGTATGTAAGCTAGATGGGTCAAACAAATCGCATCGTCTAGAAGACACACGTGGCTTCCAGCTGCTTCATTAGTCATCCGCTTAGCACTAATAGGAGCGTGGAAATTGACATAAAAATATTCTGAAATCTTACGTGTGACCCTTTGACGGCCATTACCGCCTTAACACGGTGAACTTTACGACACAAACTATTAAATTCATGTAGCCGCACAGGTGCACGTTAATTAGGGACATCAATCACCTATATATGTTAAACAGGTGAGTAGCAATTAACAAAAAACAAAAAATTCTATATAGTACCAATCAGGTAGAGCACACTCCTGGCTTCCATTATCACCACCAGCCAATCGCCTGCCACCTCCAGGAGCGTGGCAATCCTCTAGAATACAAAATGGTAGTTTTGCCCTGCACACAGGTATTTTTCCGCACTACTGCGACGTCTAGCGGCCGGAGTATGTAAGATAGATGGGTCAAACAAATTGCATCGTCTGAATAATACTCAGGGCTTCCACTTGCTTAACGAACCACCCGCCTAGCACCACTAGAAGCGTGGCAATTGACCTAAAAATACTTTGCAATTTTATGTGTCACCCTTTGACGGTCATTAGAGCCCAAACAGGATGAACTAGATGACGCAAACTATTAGATCCATGTAGCCGCGCAGATGCACGTTAGTTAGTGACATCATTCACCTATATATGTTGAACAGGTGAGTAGCAATTATCAAAAAACAAAAAATTTCGATATGGTGTCCATCAGGTAGAGCACGCTCGGGGCTTCCATTATCACCACCAGCCAACAGCCTACCACCTCCAGGAGCGTGGCAATCCTTAAGAATACAAAATAGCAGTTTTTCCCTGCACACAGGTATCTTTCCACATTACTGCGACGTCTAGCGGCCGGAGTATGTAAGCTAGATGGGTCAAACAAATTGCATCGTCTAGAAGACACTCGTGGCTTCCAGCTGGTTCATTAGTCATCCGCTTAGCACCAATAGGAGCGTGGAAATTTACATAAAAATATTCTGAAATCTTACGTGTGACCCTTTGACGGCCATTACCGCCTTAACACGGAGAACTTTACGACACAAACTATTGAATTCATGTAGCCGCACAGATGCACATAAATCACCTATATATGTTGAACAGGTGAGTAGCAATTAACAAAAAACAAAAAATTCGATATGTTATCTATCAGGTAGAGCACACTCCTGGCTTCCATTATCACCACCAGCCAATCGCCTGCCACCTCCAGGAGCGTGGCAATCCTTCTAAATACAAAATAGCAGTTTTGCCCTGCACACAGGTATCTTTCCACATTACTGCGACGTCTAGCGGCCGGAGTATGTAAGCTAAATGGGCCAAACAAATCGCATCGTCTAGAAGACACTCGTGGCTTCCAGCTGCTTCATCAGTCATCCGCTTAGCACCACTAGGAGCGTGGAAATTGACATAAAAATATTCTACAGTTTTACGTGTGACCCTTTGACGGCCATTACCGCCTTAACACGGTGAACTTTACGACACAAACTATTAAATTCATGTAGCCGCACAGATGCACGTTAATTAGAGACATTAATCACCTATATATGTTAAACAGGTGAGTAGCAATTAACAAAAAAAAAAAAAATTCGATATGGTATCTATCAGGTAGATACACAAAGGTATTTTTCCGCAATACTGCGACGTCTAGCCACCGGAGTATGTAAGCTAGATGGGTCAAACAAGTTGCGTCGTCTAGAAGACACCCGGGGCTTCCAGCTGCTTCATCAATCACCCGCTTAGCACCACTAGGGGCATGGACATTGACCTAAAAATACTCTGCAATTTTACGTGTGACCCTTTGATGGCCATTACCGCCTTAACACGGTGAACTATACGACGAAACCTATTGAACTCATGTAGCTGCACAGATGCGCGTTAATTAGAGACATCAATCACCTATATATGTTGAACAGTTGAGTAGCAATTAACATAAAAACACACACATTCGATATGGTATACATCAGGTTTTTTTTTCATTCCCGCTAAGGGGGTGGGGGGATAAAACAAAGTGGATCACCTACCGTCTAAAGGACACTAAGGGCTTCCACTTGCATCATCAATCACCCGCTTAGCACCACTAGTGGCGTGGTAATTGACCTAAAAATTCTTTGCATTTTTACGTGTCACCATTTGGCGGCGATTAGGTCCTAAACAGGCTGAACTAGATGACGCAAACTATTAGATTCATGTAGCCGCACTGATGCACATTTATTAGGGACATCAATCACCTATATATAATATGTTGAACAGCTGAGCAGCAATTAACAAAAAACAAACAATTTCATTATGGTATCCATCATGTTTTTTTTCATTTCCGCTAAGGGTTGGGGGGATGAAACAAAGTGGATCACCTAGAGCACACTCGGGGCTTCCATTATCACCACCAGCCACCCGCCTACAAAATCCAGGAGCGTAGCAATCCTCTAGAATACAAAATGGGAGTTTTGCCTTGCACACAGGTATTTGTCCACACTACTGCGACGTCTAGCGGTCGGAGTATGTAAGCTAGATGGGTCAAACAAATTAAGTCGTTGAGAGGACACTCGGGTCTTCCAGTTGCTTCATCAATCACCCGCCTAGCACCACCAGAGGCGTGGCAATTGACTTAAAAATACTTAGCAATTTTACGTGTGACCCTTTGACGGCCATTACCGCCTTAACACGGTGAACTATACGACGAAACCTATTGAACTCATGTAGCTGCACAGATGCGCGTTAATTAGAGACATCAAGCACCTATATATGTTGAACAGTTGAGTAGCAATTAACAAAAAACACACACATTCGATATGGTATACATCAGGTTTTTTTTTCATTCCCGCTAAGGGGGTGGGGGGATAAAACAAAGTGGATCACCTAGAGCACACTTGAGGCTTCCATTATCACCACCAGCCACCCGCCTACAAAATCCAGGAGCGTGGCAATCCTCTAGAATACAAAATGGGAGTTTTGCCTTGCACACAGGTATTTTTCCACACTACTGCGACGTCTAGCGGTCGGAGTATGTAAGCTAGATGGGTCAAACAAACCGCATCGTCTAGAAGACACTCGTGGCTTCCAGCTGCTTCATCAGTCATCCGCTTAGCACCACTAGGAGCGTGGAAATTGACATAAAAATATTCTGAAATCTTACGTGTGACCCTTTGACGGCCATTACCGCCTTAACACGGAGAACTTTAGGACACAAACTATTGAATTCATGTAGCCGCACAGATGCACGTTAATTAGAGACATCAATCACCTATATATGTTAAACAAGTGAGTAGCAATTAACAAAAAACAAAAAATTCGATATGGTGTCTATCAGGTAGAGCACACTCCTGGCTTCCATTATCACCATCAGCCAATCGCCTGCCACCTCCAGGAGCGTGGCAATCCTCTAGAATACAAAATGGCAGTTTTTCCCTGCACACAGGTATCTTTCCACATTACTGCGACGTCTAGCGGCCGGAGTATGTAAGCTAGATGGGTCAAACAAATTGCATCGTCTAGAAGACACTCGTGGCTTCCAGCTGCTTCATTAGTCATCCGCTTAGCACCAATAGGAGCGTGGAAATTTACATAAAAATATTCCGAAATCTTACGTGTGACCCTTTGACGGCCATTACCGCCTTAACACGGAGAACTTTACGACACAAACTATTGAATTCATGTAGCCGCACAGATGCACATCAATCACCTATATATGTTGAAAAGGTGAGTAGCAATTAACAAAAAACAAAAAATTCGATATGGTATCTATCAGGTAGAGCACACTCCTGGCTTCCATTATCACCACCAGCCAATCGCCTGCCACCTCCAGGAGCGTGGCAATCCTTCAGAATACAAAATAGCAGTTTTGCCCTGCACACAGGTATCTTTCCACATTACTTCGACGTCTAGCGGCCGGAGTATGTAAGCTAGATGGGTCAAACAAATTGCATCGTCTAGAAGACACTCGTGGCTTCCAGCTGCTTCATCAGTCATCCGCTTAGCACCACTAGGAGCGTGGAAATTGACATAAAAATATTCTGAAATCTTACGTGTGACCCTTTGACGGCCATTACCGCCTTAACACGGTGAACTTTACGACACAAACTATTAAATTCATGTAGCCGCACAGATGCACGTTAATTAGGGACATCAATCACCTATATATGTTGAAAAGGTGAGTAGCAATTAACAAAAAACAAAAAATTCCATATGGTATCTATCAGGTAGAGCACACTCCTGGCTTCCATTATCACCACCAGCCAATCGCCTGCCACCTCCAGGAGCGTGGCAATCCTCTAGAATACAAAATGGTAGTTTTGCCCTGCACACAGGTATTTTTCCGCACTACTGCGACGTCTAGCGGCCGGACTATGTAAGATAGATGGGTCAAACAAATTGCATCGTCTGAATAATACTCAGGGCTTCCACTTGCTTAACGAACCACCCGCCTAGCACCACTAGAAGCGTGGCAATTGACCTAAAAATACTTTGCAATTTTATGTGTCACCCTTTGACGGTCATTAGAGCCCAAACAGGATGAACTAGATGACGCAAACTATTAGATCCATGTAGCCGCGCAGATGCACGTTAGTTAGTGACATCATTCACCTATATATGTTGAACAGGTGAGTAGCAATTATCAAAAAACAAAAAATTTCGATATGGTGTCCATCAGGTAGAGCACACTCGGGGCTTCCATTATCACCACCAGCCAACAGCCTACCACCTCCAGGAGCGTGGCAATCCTTAAGAATACAAAATAGCAGTTTTTCCCTGCACACAGGTATCTTTCCACATTACTGCGACGTCTAGCGGCCGGAGTATGTAAGCTAGATGGGTCAAACAAATTGCATCGTCTAGAAGACACTCGTGGCTTCCAGCTGCTTCATTAGTCATCCGCTTAGCACCAATAGGAGCGTGGAAATTTACATAAAAATATTCTGAAATCTTACGTGTGACCCTTTGACGGCGTTTACCGCCTTAACACGGAGAACTTTACGACACAAACTATTGAATTCATGTAGCCGCACAGATGCACATCAATCACCTATATATGTTGAACAGGTGAGTAGCAATTAACAAAAAACAAAAAATTCGATATGGTATCTATCAGGTAGAGCACACTCCTGGCTTCCATTATCACCACCAGCCAATCGCCTGCCACCTCCAGGAGCGTGGCAATCCTTCAGAATACAAAATAGCAGTTTTGCCCTGCACACAGGTATCTTTCCACATTACTGCGACGTCTAGCGGCCGGAATATGTAAGCTAAATGGGCCAAACAAATCGCATCGTCTAGAAGACACTCGTGGCTTCCAGCTGCTTCATCAGTCATCCGCTTAGCACCACTAGGAGCGTGGAAATTGACATAAAAATATTCTACAGTTTTACGTGTGACCCTTTGACGGCCATTACCGCCTTAACACGGTGAACTTTACGACACAAACTATTAAATTCATGTAGCCGCACAGATGCACGTTAATTAGAGACATCAATCACCTATATATGTTAAACAGGTGAGTAGCAATTAACAAAAAACAAAAAATTCGATATGGTATCTATCAGGTAGATACACAAAGGTATTTTTCCGCAATACTGCGACGTCTAGCCACCGGAGTATGTAAGTTAGATAGGTCAAACAAGTTGCGTCGTCTAGAAGACACCCGGGGCTTCCAGCTGCTTCATCAATCACCCGCTTAGCACCACTAGGGGCATGGAAATTGACCTAAAAATACTCTGCAATTTTACGTGTGACCCTTTGATGGCCATTACCGCCTTAACACGGTGAACTATACGACGAAACCTATTAAACTCATGTAGCTGCACAGATGCGCGTTAATTAGAGACATCAATCACCTATATATGTTGAACAGTTGAGTAGCAATTAACATAAAAACACACACATTCGATATGGTATACATCAGGTTTTTTTTTCATTCCCGCTAAGGGGGTGGGGGGATAAAACAAAGTGGATCACCTACCGTCTAAAGGACACTAAGGGCTTCCACTTGCATCATCAATCACCCGCTTAGCACCACTAGTGGCGTGGTAATTGACCTAAAAATTCTTTGCATTTTTACGTGTCACCATTTGGCGGCGATTAGGTCCTAAACAGGCTGAACTAGATGACGCAAACTATTAGATTCATGTAGCCGCACTGATGCACATTTATTAGGGACATCAATCACCTATATATAATATGTTGAACAGCTGAGCAGCAATTAACATAAAACAAACAATTTCATTATGGTATCCATCATGTTTTTTTTCATTTCCGCTAAGGGTTGGGGGGATGAAACAAAGTGGATCACCTAGAGCACACTCGGGGCTTCCATTATCACCACCAGCCGCCTGCCTACAAAATCCAGGAGCGTAGCAATCCTCTAGAATACAAAATGGGAGTTTTGCCTTGCACACAGATATTTGTCCACACTACTGCGACGTCTAGCGGTCGGAGTATGTAAGCTAGATGGGTCAAACAAATTAAGTCGGCCAGAGGACACTCGGGTCTTCCAG
Source organism: Bactrocera oleae (assembly GCF_042242935.1). Lineage (NCBI taxonomy): Eukaryota > Metazoa > Arthropoda > Insecta > Diptera > Tephritidae > Bactrocera > Bactrocera oleae. The sequence goes on along the minus strand of NC_091541.1, from coordinate 20,217,749 downwards.
TTGCTTCATCAATCACCCGCCTAGCACCACCAGAGGCGTGGCAATTGACCTAAAAATACTTAGCAATTTTACGTGTGACCCTTTGACGGCCATTACCGCCTTAACACGGTGAACTATACGACGAAACCTATTGAACTCATGTAGCTGCACAGATGCGCGTTAATTAGAGACATCAATCACCTATATATGTTGAACAGTTGAGTAGCAATTAACAAAAAACACACACATTCGGGGCTTCCATTATCACCACCAGCCAACAGCCTACCACCTCCAGGAGCGTGGCAATCCTTAAGAATACAAAATAGCAGTTTTTCCCTGCACACAGGTATCTTTCCACATTACTGCGACGTCTAGCGGCCGGAGTATATAAGCTAGATGGGTCAAACAAATTGCATCGTCTAGAAGACACTCGTGGCTTCCAGCTGCTTCATTAGTCATCCGCTTAGCACCAATAGGAGCGTGGAAATTTACATAAAAATATTCTGAAATCTTACGTGTGACCCTTTGACGGCTATTACCGCCTTAACACGGAGAACTTTACGACACAAACTATTGAATTCATGTAGCCGCACAGATGCACATCAATCACCTATATATGTTGAACAGGTGAGTAGCAATTAACAAAAAACAAAAAATTCGATATGGTATCTATCAGGTAGAGTACCCTCCTGGCTTCCATGATCACCACCAGCCAATCGCCTGCCACCTCCAGGAGCGTGGCAATCCTTCAGAATACAAAATAGCAGTTTTGCCCTGCACACAGGTATCTTTCCACATTACTGCGACGTCTAGCGGCCGGAGTATGTAAGCTAAATGGGCCAAACAAATCGCATCGTCTAGAACACACTCGTGGCTTCCAGCTGCTTCATCAGTCGTCCGCTTAGCACCACTAGGAGCGTGGAAATTGACATAAAAATATTCTACAGTTTTACGTGTGACCCTTTGACGGCCATTACCGCCTTAACACGGTGAACTTTACGACACAAACTATTAAATTCATGTAGCCGCACAGATGCGCGTTAATTAGAGACATCAATCACCTATATATGTTGAACAGTTGAGTAGCAATTAACATAAAAATACACACATTCGATATGGTATACATCAGGTTTTTTTTTTCATTCCCGCTAAGGGGGTGGGGGGATAAAACAAAGTGGATCACCTACCGTCTAAAGGACACTCAGGGCTTCCACTTGCATCATCAATCACCCGCTTAGCACCACTAGTGGCGTGGCAATTGACCTAAAAATACTTTGCAATTTTACGTGTGACCCTTTGACGGCGTTTACCGCCTTAACACGGAGAACTTTACGACACAAACTATTAAATTCATGTAGCCGCACAGATGCGCGTTAATTAGGGACATCAATCACCTATATATGTTAAACAGGTGAGTAGCAATTAACAAAAAACAAAAAATTCGATATGGTATCTATCAGGTAGATACACAAAGGTATTTTTCCGCAATACTGCGACGTCTAGCCACCGGAGTATGTAAGCTAGATGGGTCAAACAAGTTGCGTCGTCTAGAAGACACCCGGGGCTTCCAGCTGCTTCATCAATCACCCGCTTAGCACCACTAGGGGCATGGAAATTGACCTAAAAATACTCTGCAATTTTACGTGTGACCCTTTGATGGCCATTACCGCCTTAACACGGTGAACTATACGACGAAACCTATTGAACTCATGTAGCTGCACAGATGCGCGTTAATTAGAGACATCAATCACCTATATATGTTGAACAGTTGAGTAGCAATTAACATAAAAATACACACATTCGATATGGTATACATCAGGTTTTTTTTTCATTCCCGCTAAGGGGGTGGGGGGATAAAACAAAGTGGATCACCTACCGTCTAAAGGACACTCAGGGCTTCCACTTGCATCATCAATCACCCGCTTAGCACCACTAGTGGCGTGGTAATTGACTTAAAAATTCTTTGCATTTTTACGTGTCACCATTTAATATGTTGAACAGCTGAGCAGCAATTAACAAAAAACAAACAATTTCATTATGGTATCCATCATGTTTTTTTTCATTTCCGCTAAGGGTTGGGGGCATGAAACAAAGTGGATCACCTAGAGCACACTCGGGGCTTCCATTATCACCACCAGCCACCCGCCTACAAAATCCAGGAGCGTAGCAATCCTCTAGAATACAAAATGGGAGTTTTGCCTTGCACACAGGTATTTGTCCACACTACTGCGACGTCTAGCGGTCGGAGTATGTAAGCTAGATGGGTCAAACAAATTAAGTCGTCTAGAGGACACTCGGGTCTTCCAGTTGCTTCATCAATCACCCGCCTAGCACCACCAGAGGCGTGGCAATTGACCTAAAAATACTTTGACGGCCATTACCGCCTTAACACGGTGAACTATACGACGAAACCTATTGAACTCATGTAGCTGCACAGATGCGCGTTAATTAGAGACATCAATCACCTCTATATGTTGAACAGTTGAGTAGCAATTAACAAAAAACACACACAATCGATATGGTATACATCAGGTTTTTTTTTCATTCCCGCTAAGGGGGTGGGGGGATAAAACAAAGTGGATCACCTAGAGTACACTTGAGGCTTCCATTATCACCACCAGCCACCCGCCTACAAAATCCAGGAGCGTGGCAATCCTCTAGAATACAAAATGCGAGTTTTGCCTTGCACACAGGTATTTTTCCACACTACTGCGACGTCTAGCGGTCGGAGTATGTAAGCTAGGCGGGTCAAACAAATCGCATCGTCTAGAAGACACTCGTGGCTTCCAGCTGCTTCATCAGTCATCCGCTTAGCACCACTAGGAGCGTGGAAATTGACATAAAAATATTCTGAAATCTTACGTGTGACCCTTTGACGGCCATTACCGCCTTAACACGGTGAACTTTACGACACAAACTATTAAATTCATGTAGCCGCACAGATGCACGTTAATTAGGGACATCAATCACCTATATATGTTAAACAGGTGAGTAGCAATTAACAAAAAACAAAAAATTCGATATAGTATCTATCAGGTAGAGCACACTCCTGGCTTCCATTATCACCACCAGCCAATCGCCTGCCACCTCCAGGAGCGTGGCAATCCTCTAGAATACAAAATGGTAGTTTTGCCCTGCACACAGGTATTTTTCCGCACTACTGCGACGTCTAGCGGCCGGAGTATGTAAGCTAGATGGGTCAAACAAATCGCATCGTCTAGAAGACACTCGTGGCTTCCAGCTGCTTCATCAGTCATCCGCTTAGCACCACTAGGAGCGTGGAAATTGACATAAAAATATTCTGAAATCTTACGTGTGACCCTTTGACGGCCATTACCGCCTTAACACGGTGAACTTTACGACACAAACTATTAAATTCATGTAGCCGCGCAGATGCACGTTAGTTAGTGACATCATTCACCTATATATGTTGAACAGGTGAGTAGCAATTATCAAAAAACAAAAAATTTCGATATGGTGTCCGTCAGGTAGAGCACGCTCGGGGCTTCCATTATCACCACCAGCCAACAGCCTACCACCTCCAGGAGCGTGGCAATCCTTAAGAATACAAAATAGCAGTTTTTCCCTGCACACAGGTATCTTTCCACATTACTGCGACATCTAGCGGCCGGTGTATGTAAGCTAGATGGGTCAAGCGATTTGCATCGTCTAAAGGACACTCAGGGCTTCCACTTGCATCATCAATCACCCGCTTAGCACCACTAGTGGCGTGGTAATTGACCTAAAAATTCTTTGCATTTTTACGTGTCACCATTTGGCGGCGATTAGGTCCTAAACAGGGTAAACTAGATGACGCAAACTATTAGATGCATGTAGCCGCACAGATGCACGTTTATTAGAGACATCTATCACCTATATATGTTGAACAGCTGAGCAGCAATTAACAAAAAACAAACAATTTCATTATGGTATCCATCATGTTTTTTTTCATTCCCGCTAAGGGTTGGAGGGATGAAAGAAAATGGATCACCTAGAGCACACTTGGGGCTTCCATTATCACCACCAGCCACCCGCCTACAAAATCCAGGAGCGTGGCAATCCTCTAGAATACAAAATGGGAGTTTTACCTTGCACACAGGTATTTTTCCACATTACTGCGACGTCTAGCGGTCGCAGTATGTAAGCTAGATGGGTCAAACAAATTAAATCGTCTAGAGGACACTCGGGTCTTCCAGTTGCTTCATCAATCACCCGCCTAGCACCACCAGAGGCGTGGTTATTGACCTAAAAATACTTTGCAATTTTACATCTCACCATTTGGCGGCGATTAGCGCCTAAAAAGGGTTAACTAGATGACGCACACTAGTAGATTCATGTAGCCGCACAGATGCACGTTAGTTAGAGACATCATTCACCTATATATGTTGAACAGGTGAGTAGCAATTAACAAAACACAAAAAAAAATTCGATATGGTATCCATCAGGTTGATCATACTCGGGGCTTCCATTATCACCACCAGCCAACAGCCTACCACCTCCAGGAGCGTGGCAATCCTTAAGAATACAAAATAGCAGTTTTTCCCTGCACACAGGTATCTTTCCACATTACTGCGACGTCTAGCGGCCGGAGTATATAAGCTAGATGGGTCAAACAAATTGCATCGTCTAGAAGACACTCGTGGCTTCCAGCTGCTTCATTAGTCATCCGCTTAGCACCAATAGGAGCGTGGAAATTTACATAAAAATATTCTGAAATCTTACGTGTGACCCTTTGACGGCTATTACCGCCTTAACACGGAGAACTTTACGACACAAACTATTGAATTCATGTAGCCGCACAGATGCACATCAATCACCTATATATGTTGAACAGGTGAGTAGCAATTAACAAAAAACAAAAAATTCGATATGGTATCTATCAGGTAGAGTACCCTCCTGGCTTCCATGATCACCACCAGCCAATCGCCTGCCACCTCCAGGAGCGTGGCAATCCTTCAGAATACAAAATAGCAGTTTTGCCCTGCACACAGGTATCTTTCCACATTACTGCGACGTCTAGCGGCCGGAGTATGTAAGCTAAATGGGCCAAACAAATCGCATCGTCTAGAACACACTCGTGGCTTCCAGCTGCTTCATCAGTCGTCCGCTTAGCACCACTAGGAGCGTGGAAATTGACATAAAAATATTCTACAGTTTTACGTGTGACCCTTTGACGGCCATTACCGCCTTAACACGGTGAACTTTACGACACAAACTATTAAATTCATGTAGCCGCACAGATGCGCGTTAATTAGAGACATCAATCACCTATATATGTTGAACAGTTGAGTAGCAATTAACATAAAAATACACACATTCGATATGGTATACATCAGGTTTTTTTTTTCATTCCCGCTAAGGGGGTGGGGGGATAAAACAAAGTGGATCACCTACCGTCTAAAGGACACTCAGGGCTTCCACTTGCATCATCAATCACCCGCTTAGCACCACTAGTGGCGTGGCAATTGACCTAAAAATACTTTGCAATTTTACGTGTGACCCTTTGACGGCGTTTACCGCCTTAACACGGAGAACTTTACGACACAAACTATTAAATTCATGTAGCCGCACAGATGCGCGTTAATTAGGGACATCAATCACCTATATATGTTAAACAGGTGAGTAGCAATTAACAAAAAACAAAAAATTCGATATGGTATCTATCAGGTAGATACACAAAGGTATTTTTCCGCAATACTGCGACGTCTAGCCACCGGAGTATGTAAGCTAGATGGGTCAAACAAGTTGCGTCGTCTAGAAGACACCCGGGGCTTCCAGCTGCTTCATCAATCACCCGCTTAGCACCACTAGGGGCATGGAAATTGACCTAAAAATACTCTGCAATTTTACGTGTGACCCTTTGATGGCCATTACCGCCTTAACACGGTGAACTATACGACGAAACCTATTGAACTCATGTAGCTGCACAGATGCGCGTTAATTAGAGACATCAATCACCTATATATGTTGAACAGTTGAGTAGCAATTAACATAAAAATACACACATTCGATATGGTATACATCAGGTTTTTTTTTCATTCCCGCTAAGGGGGTGGGGGGATAAAACAAAGTGGATCACCTACCGTCTAAAGGACACTCAGGGCTTCCACTTGCATCATCAATCACCCGCTTAGCACCACTAGTGGCGTGGTAATTGACTTAAAAATTCTTTGCATTTTTACGTGTCACCATTTAATATGTTGAACAGCTGAGCAGCAATTAACAAAAAACAAACAATTTCATTATGGTATCCATCATGTTTTTTTTCATTTCCGCTAAGGGTTGGGGGCATGAAACAAAGTGGATCACCTAGAGCACACTCGGGGCTTCCATTATCACCACCAGCCACCCGCCTACAAAATCCAGGAGCGTAGCAATCCTCTAGAATACAAAATGGGAGTTTTGCCTTGCACACAGGTATTTGTCCACACTACTGCGACGTCTAGCGGTCGGAGTATGTAAGCTAGATGGGTCAAACAAATTAAGTCGTCTAGAGGACACTCGGGTCTTCCAGTTGCTTCATCAATCACCCGCCTAGCACCACCAGAGGCGTGGCAATTGACCTAAAAATACTTTGACGGCCATTACCGCCTTAACACGGTGAACTATACGACGAAACCTATTGAACTCATGTAGCTGCACAGATGCGCGTTAATTAGAGACATCAATCACCTCTATATGTTGAACAGTTGAGTAGCAATTAACAAAAAACACACACAATCGATATGGTATACATCAGGTTTTTTTTTCATTCCCGCTAAGGGGGTGGGGGGATAAAACAAAGTGGATCACCTAGAGTACACTTGAGGCTTCCATTATCACCACCAGCCACCCGCCTACAAAATCCAGGAGCGTGGCAATCCTCTAGAATACAAAATGCGAGTTTTGCCTTGCACACAGGTATTTTTCCACACTACTGCGACGTCTAGCGGTCGGAGTATGTAAGCTAGGCGGGTCAAACAAATCGCATCGTCTAGAAGACACTCGTGGCTTCCAGCTGCTTCATCAGTCATCCGCTTAGCACCACTAGGAGCGTGGAAATTGACATAAAAATATTCTGAAATCTTACGTGTGACCCTTTGACGGCCATTACCGCCTTAACACGGTGAACTTTACGACACAAACTATTAAATTCATGTAGCCGCACAGATGCACGTTAATTAGGGACATCAATCACCTATATATGTTAAACAGGTGAGTAGCAATTAACAAAAAACAAAAAATTCGATATAGTATCTATCAGGTAGAGCACACTCCTGGCTTCCATTATCACCACCAGCCAATCGCCTGCCACCTCCAGGAGCGTGGCAATCCTCTAGAATACAAAATGGTAGTTTTGCCCTGCACACAGGTATTTTTCCGCACTACTGCGACGTCTAGCGGCCGGAGTATGTAAGCTAGATGGGTCAAACAAATCGCATCGTCTAGAAGACACTCGTGGCTTCCAGCTGCTTCATCAGTCATCCGCTTAGCACCACTAGGAGCGTGGAAATTGACATAAAAATATTCTGAAATCTTACGTGTGACCCTTTGACGGCCATTACCGCCTTAACACGGTGAACTTTACGACACAAACTATTAAATTCATGTAGCCGCGCAGATGCACGTTAGTTAGTGACATCATTCACCTATATATGTTGAACAGGTGAGTAGCAATTATCAAAAAACAAAAAATTTCGATATGGTGTCCGTCAGGTAGAGCACGCTCGGGGCTTCCATTATCACCACCAGCCAACAGCCTACCACCTCCAGGAGCGTGGCAATCCTTAAGAATACAAAATAGCAGTTTTTCCCTGCACACAGGTATCTTTCCACATTACTGCGACATCTAGCGGCCGGTGTATGTAAGCTAGATGGGTCAAGCGATTTGCATCGTCTAAAGGACACTCAGGGCTTCCACTTGCATCATCAATCACCCGCTTAGCACCACTAGTGGCGTGGTAATTGACCTAAAAATTCTTTGCATTTTTACGTGTCACCATTTGGCGGCGATTAGGTCCTAAACAGGGTAAACTAGATGACGCAAACTATTAGATGCATGTAGCCGCACAGATGCACGTTTATTAGAGACATCTATCACCTATATATGTTGAACAGCTGAGCAGCAATTAACAAAAAACAAACAATTTCATTATGGTATCCATCATGTTTTTTTTCATTCCCGCTAAGGGTTGGAGGGATGAAAGAAAATGGATCACCTAGAGCACACTTGGGGCTTCCATTATCACCACCAGCCACCCGCCTACAAAATCCAGGAGCGTGGCAATCCTCTAGAATACAAAATGGGAGTTTTACCTTGCACACAGGTATTTTTCCACATTACTGCGACGTCTAGCGGTCGCAGTATGTAAGCTAGATGGGTCAAACAAATTAAATCGTCTAGAGGACACTCGGGTCTTCCAGTTGCTTCATCAATCACCCGCCTAGCACCACCAGAGGCGTGGTTATTGACCTAAAAATACTTTGCAATTTTACATCTCACCATTTGGCGGCGATTAGCGCCTAAAAAGGGTTAACTAGATGACGCACACTAGTAGATTCATGTAGCCGCACAGATGCACGTTAGTTAGAGACATCATTCACCTATATATGTTGAACAGGTGAGTAGCAATTAACAAAACACAAAAAAAAATTCGATATGGTATCCATCAGGTTGATCATACTCGGGGCTTCCATTATCATCACCAGCCACCCGCCTACCACCTAAAGGAGCGTGGCAATACTCTAGAATACAAAATCAAAGTTTTGCCCTGCACAAAGGTATTTTTCCGCAATACTGCGACGTCTAGCCACCGGAGTATGTAAGCTAGATGGGTCAAACAAGTTGCGTCGTCTAGAAGACACCCGGGGCTTCCAGCTGCTTCATCAATCACCCGCTTAGCACCACTAGGGGCATGGAAATTGACCTAAAAATACTCTGCAATTTTACGTGTGACCCTTTGATGGCCATTACCGCCTTAACACGGTGAACTATACGACGAAACCTATTGAACTCATGTAGCTGCACAGATGCGCGTTAATTAGAGACATCAATCACCTATATATGTTGAACAGTTGAGTAGCAATTAACATAAAAACACACACATTCGATATGGTATACATCAGGTTTTTTTTTCATTCCCGCTAAGGGGGTGGGGGGATAAAACAAAGTGGATCACCTACCGTCTAAAGGACACTCAGGGCTTCCACTTGCATCATCAATCACCCGCTTAGCACCACTAGTGGCGTGGCAATTGACCTAAAAATACTTTGCAATTTTACGTGTGACCCTTTGATGGCCATTACCGCCTTAACACGGTGAACTATACGACGAAACCTATTGAACTCATGTAGCTGCACAGATGCGCGTTAATTAGAGACATCAATCACCTATATATGTTGAACAGTTGAGTAGCAATTAACAAAAAACACACACATTCGATATGGTATACATCAGGTTTTTTTTTCATTCCCGCTAAGGGGGTGGGGGGATAAAACAAAGTGGATCACCTAGAGCACACTTGAGGCTTCCATTATCACCACCAGCCACCCGCCTACAAAATCCAGGAGCGTGGCAATCCTCTAGAATACAAAATGGGAGTTTTGCCTTGCACACAGGTATTTTTCCACACTACTGCGACGTCTAGCGGTCGGAGTATGTAAGCTAGATGGGTCAAACAAATCGCATCGTCTAGAAGACACTCGTGGCTTCCAGCTGCTTCATCAGTCATCCGCTTAGCACCACTAGGAGCGTGGAAATTGACATAAAAATATTCTGAGATCTTACGTGTGACCCTTTGACGGCCATTACCGCCTTAACACGGAGAACTTTACGACACAAACTATTGAATTCATGTAGCCGCACAGATGCACGTTAATTAGAGACATCAATCACCTATATATGTTGAACAGTTGAGTAGCAATTAACAAAAAACACACACATTCGATATGGTATACATCAGGTTTTTTTTCATTCCCGCTAAGGGGGTGGGGGGATAAAACAAAGTGGATCACCTAGAGCACACTTGAGGCTTCCATTATCACCACCAGCCACCCGCCTACAAAATCCAGGAGCGTGGCAATCCTCTAGAATACAAAATGGGAGTTTTGCCTTGCACACAGGTATTTTTCCACACTACTGCGACGTCTAGCGGTCGGAGTATGTAAGCTAGATGGGTTAAACAAATCGCATCGTCTAGAAGACACTCGTGGCTTCCAGCTGCTTCATCAGTCATCCGCTTAGCACCACTAGGAGCGTGGAAATTTACATAAAAATATTCTGAAATCTTACGTGTGACCCTTTGACGGCCATTACCGCCTTAACACGGAGAACTTTACGACACAAACTATTGAATTCATGTAGCCGCACAGATGCACGTTAATTAGAGACATCAATCACCTATATATGTTAAACAAGTGAGTAGCAATTAACAAAAAACAAAAAATTCGATATGGTGTCTATCAGGTAGAGCACACTCCTGGCTTCCATTATCACCACCAGCCAATCGCCTGCCACCTCCAGGAGCGTGGCAATCCTCTAGAATACAAAATGGTAGTTTTGCCCTGCACACAGGTATTTTTCGGCACTACTGCGACGTCTAGCGGCCGGAGTATGTAAGATAGATGGGTCAAACAAATTGCATCGTCTGAATAATACTCAGGGCTTCCACTTGCTTAACGAACCACCCGCCTAGCACCACTAGAAGCGTGGCAATTGACCTAAAAATACTTTGCAATTTTATGTGTCACCCTTTGACGGTCATTAGAGCCCAAACAGGATGAACTAGATGACGCGAACTATTAGATCCATGTAGCCGCGCAGATGCACGTTAGTTAGAGACATCATTCACCTATATATGTTGAACAGGTGAGTAGCAATTATCAAAAAACAAAAAATTTCGATATGGTGTCCATCAAGTAGAGCACGCTCGGGGCTTCCATTATCACCACCAGCCAACAGCCTACCACCTCCAGGAGCGTGGCAATCCTTAAGAATACAAAATAGCAGTTTTTCCCTGCACACAGGTATCTTTCCACATTACTGCGACGTCTAGCGGCCGGAGTATGTAAGCTAGATGGGTCAAACAAATCGCATCGTGGCTTCCAGCTGCTTCATTAGTCATCCGCTTAGCACCAATAGGAGCGTGGAAATTTACATAAAAATATTCTGAAATCTTACGTGTGACCCTTTGACGGCCATTACCGCCTTAACACGGAGAACTTTACGACACAAACTATTGAATTCATGTAGCCGCACAGATGCACATCAATCACCTATATATGTTGAACAGGTGAGTAGCAATTAACAAAAAACAAAAAATTCGATATGGTATCTATCAGGTAGAGCACACTCCTGGCTTCCATTATCACCACCAGCCAATCGTCTGCCACCTCCAGGAGCGTGGCAATCCTTCAGAATACAAAATAGCAGTTTTGCCCTGCACACAGGTATCTTTCCACATTACTGCGACGTCTAGCGGCCGGAGTATGTAAGCTAAATGGGCCAAACAAATCGCATCGTCTAGAAGACACTCGTGGCTTCCAGCTGCGTCATCAGTCATCCGATTAGCACCACTAGGAGCGTGGAAATTGACATAAAAATATTCTACAGTTTTACGTGTGACCCTTTGACGGCCATTACCGCCTTAACACGGTGAACTTTACGACACAAACTATTAAATTCATGTAGCCGCACAGATGCACGTTAATTAGGGACATCAATCACCTATATATGTTGAACAGTTGAGTAGCAATTAACAAAAAACACACACATTCGATATGGTATACATCAGGTTTTTTTTTCATTCCCGCTAAGGGGGTGGGGGGATGAAACAAAGTGGATCACCTAGAGCACAATCGTAGCTTCCATTATCACCACCAGCCACCCGGCTACCACCTCCAGGAGCGTGGCAATCCTCTAGAAAAAAAAGCAGTTTGGCCCTGCACACAGGTATTTTTCCACACTACTGCGACTTCTAGCGGCCGGAGTATGTAAGCTAGATGGGTCAAACAAATTGCATCGTCTAACGGACACTCAGGCCTTCCATTTGTCTAGCGCCCGGAGTATGTAAGCTAGATGGGTCATGCAAATTGCATCGTCTAAAGGACACTCAGTGTTTCCACTTGCCACTAGTGGTGCTAGGCGGATGATTGATAATGGCACTACTAGGAGCGTGGCAATTGACCTAAAAATACTTTGCAATTTTATGTGTGACCCTTTGATGGCCATTACCGCCTTAACACGGTGAACTATACGACGAAACCTATTGAACTCATGTAGCTGCACAGATGCGCGTTAATTAGAGACATCAATCACCTATATATGTTGAACAGTTGAGTAGCAATTAACAAAAAACACACACATTCGATATGGTATACATCAGGTTTTTTTTTCATTCCCGCTAAGGGGGTGAAGGGATAAAACAAAGTGGATCACCTAGAGCACACTTGAGGCTTCCATTATCACCACCAGCCACCCGCCTACAAAATCCAGGAGCGTGGCAATCCTCTAGAAAAAAAAAGCAGTTTGGCCCTGCACACAGGTATTTTTCCACACTACTGCGACTTCTAGCGGCCGGAGTATGTAAGCTAGATGGGTCAAACAAATTGCATCGTCTAACGGACACTCAGGCCTTCCATTTGTCTAGCGCCCGGAGTATGTAAGCTAGATGGGTCATGCAAATTGCATCGTCTAAAGGACACTCAGTGTTTCCACTTGCCACTAGTGGTGCTAGGCGGATGATTGATAATGGCACTACTAGGAGCGTGGCAATTGACCTAAAAATACTTTGCAATTTTATGTGTGACCCTTTGATGGCCATTACCGCCTTAACACGGTGAACTATACGACGAAACCTATTGAACTCATGTAGCTGCACAGATGCGCGTTAATTAGAGACATCAATCACCTATATATGTTGAACAGTTGAGTAGCAATTAACAAAAAACACACACATTCGATATGGTATACATCAGGTTTTTTTTCATTCCCGCTAAGGGGGTGGGGGGATGAAACAAAGTGGATCACCTAGAGCACAATCGTAGCTTCCATTATCACCACCAGCCACCCGGCTACCACCTCCAGGAGCGTGGCAATCCTCTAGAAAAAAAAAGCAGTTTGGCCCTGCACACAGGTATTTTTCTACACTACTGCGACTTCTAGCGGCCGGAGTATGTAAGCTAGATGGGTCAAACAAATTGCATCGTCTAACGGACACTCAGGCCTTCCATTTGTCTAGCGCCCGGAGTATGTAAGCTAGATGGGTCATGCAAATTGCATCGTCTAAAGGACACTCAGTGTTTCCACTTGCCACTAGTGGTGCTAGGCGGATGATTGATAATGGCACTACTAGGAGCGTGGAAATTGACCTAAAAATACTTTGCAATTTTATGTGTCACCCTTTGACGGCCATTAGAGCCTAAACAGGAAGAACTAGATGACGCAAACTATTAGATTCATGTAGCCGCACAGATGCACGTTAGTTAGAGACATCATTCACTTATATATGTTGAACAGGTGAGTAGCAATTAACAAAAAACAAAAAAAATCGATATGGTATCCATCATGTAGAGCACGCTCGGGGCTTCCATTATCACCACCAGCCAACAGCCTACCACCTCCAGGAGCGTGACAATCCTCCAGAATACAAAATAGCAGTTTTTCCCTGCACACAGGTATTTTTCCACATTACTGCGACGTCTAGCGGCCGGAGTATGTAAGCTAGATGGGTCAAACAAATCGCATCGTCTAGAAGACACTCGGGGCTTCCAGTTGCTTCATCAATCGTCCGCTTAGCACCACCAGGAGCGTGGAAATTGACCTTAAATACTCTGCAATTTCTCGTCTCACCATTTGGCGGCGATTAGGGCCTAAAAAGTGTTAACTAGATGACGCACACTATTAGATTCATGTAGCCGCACAGATGCACTTTAGTTAGAGACATCATTCACTTATATATGTTGAACAGGTGAGTAGCAATTAACAAAAGACAAAAAATTTGATATGGTATCTATCAGGTAGAGCACGTTCCTGGCTTCCATTATCACCACCAGCCTATCGCCTGCCACATCCAGGAGCGTGGCAATCCTTCAGAATACTAAATAGCAGTTTTGCGCTGCACACAGGTATCTTTCCACATTACTGCGACGTCTAGCGGCCGGAGTATGTAAGCTAAATGGGCCAAACAAATCGCATCGTCTAGAAGACACTCGTGGCTTCCAGCTGCTTCATCAGTCATCCGCTTAGCACCACTAGGAGCGTGGAAATTGACATAAAAATATTCTACAGTTTTACGTGTAACCCTTTGACGGCCATTACCGCCTTAACACGGTGAACTTTACGACACAAACTATTAAATTCATGTAGCCGCACAGATGCACGTTAATTAGGGACATCAATCACCTATATATGTTGAACAGTTGAGTAGCAATTAACAAAAAACACACACATTCGATATGGTATACATCAGGTTTTTTTTTCATTCCCGCTAAGGGGGTGGGGGGATGAAACAAAGTGGATCACCTAGAGCACAATCGTAGCTTCCATTATCACCACCAGCCACCCGGCTACCACCTCCAGGAGCGTGGCAATCCTATAGGATACAAAATGGTAGTCTTGCCCTGCACACAGGTATTTTGCCACGCTACTGCGACGTCTAGCGACCGGAGTATGTAAGCTAATAGGGTCAAACAAATTGCATCGTCTAGAGGACACTCAGGGATTCCATTTGTCTAGCGCCCGGAGTATGCAAGCTAGATGGGTCAAGCGAATTGCATTGTCTAAAGGACACTCAGGGCTTCCACTTGCATCATCAATCACCCGCCCAGCACCACTAGTGGCGTGGCAATTGACCTAAAAATACTTTGCAATTTTACGTCTCACCATTTGGCGGCGATTAGCGCCTAAAAGTGTTAACTAGATGACGCTCACTATTAGATTCATGTAGCCGCACAGATGCACATTAGTTAGAGACATCATTCACTTATATATGTTGAACAGGTGAATAGCAATTAACAAAAAACAAAAAATTCGATATGGTATCCATCAGGTAGAGTACACTCCTGGCTTCCATTATCGCCACTCGCCTACCACCTCCAGGAGCGTGGCAGTCCTCTAGAATACAAAATGGCATTTTGCCCTGCTTACAGGTATTTTTCCTCACTACTGCGACTTCTAGCGGCCGGAGTATGTAAGCTAGATGGGTCAAACAAGTTGCGTCGTCTAAAAGACACTCGTGGCTTCCACTTGCATAATCAATCACCCACTAAGCACCACTAGGGGCGTGGCAATTGACCTAAAAATACTATACAATTTTACGTCTCACCATTTGGCGGCGATTAGCGCCTAAAAAGTGTTAACTAGATGACGCGCACTATTAGATTCATGTAGCCGCACAGATGCACATTAGTTAGAGACATCATTCACTTATATATGTTGAACAGGTGAATAGCAATTAACAAAAAACAAAAAATTCGATATGGTATCCATCAGGTAGAGCACACTCCTGGCTTCCATTATCACCACCAGCCACCCGCCTACCACCTCCAGGAGCGTGGCAATCCTCTAGAATACAAAATGGCAGTTTTGCCGTGCACACAAGTATTTTTCCACATTACTGCGACGTCTAGCGGCCGGAGTATGTAAGCTAGATGGGTCAAACAAATCGCATCGTCTAGAAGACACTCGGGGCTTCCAGCTGCTTCATCAATCATCCGCTTAGCACCACCAGGAGCGTGGAAATTGACCTAAAAAACTCTGCAATTTCTCGTCTCACCATTTGGCGACGATTAGGGCGTAAAAAGTTTAACTAGATGACGCACACTATTAGATTCATGTAGCCGCACAGATGCACGTTTATTAGAGACATCAATCACCTATATATGTTGAACAGCTGAGCAGCAATTAACAAAAAACAAACAATTTCATTATGGTATCCATCATGTTTTTTTTCATTTCCGCTAAGGGTTGGGGGGATGAAACAAAGTGGATCACTTAGAGCACACTCGGGGCTTCCATTATCACCACCAGCCACCCGCCTACAAAATCCAGGAGCGTAGCAATCCTCTAGAATAAAAAATGGGAGTTTTGCCTTGCACACAGGTATTTGTCCACACTACTGCGACGTCTAGCGGTCGGAGTATGTAAGCTAGATGGGTCAAACAAATTAAGTCGTCTAGAGGACACTCGGGTCTTCCAGTTGCTTCATCAATCACCCGCCTAGCGCCACCAGAGGCGTGGCAATTGACCTAAAAATACTTAGCAATTTTACGTGTGACCCTTTGACGGCCATTACCGCCTTAACACGGTGAACTATACGACGAAACCTATTGAACTCATGTAGCTGCACAGAGGCGCGTTAATTAGAGACATCAATCACCTATATATGTTGAACAGTTGAGTAGCAATTAACAAAAAACACACACATTCGATATGGTATACATCAGGTTTTTTTTTCATTCCCGCTAAGGAGGTGGGGGGATAAAACAAAGTGGATCACCTAGAGCACACTTGAGGCTGCCATTATCACCACCAGCCACCCGCCTACAAAATCCAGGAGCGTGGCAATCCTCTAGAATAAAAAATGGGAGTTTTGCCTTGCACACAGGTATTTTTCCACACTACTGCGACGTCTAGCGGTCGGAGTATGTAAGCTAGATGGGTCAAACAAATCGCATCGTCTAGAAGACACTCGTGGCTTCCAGCTGCTTCATCAGTCATCCGCTTAGCACCACTAGGAGCGTGGAAATTGACATAAAAATATTCTGAGATCTTACGTGTGACCCTTTGACGGCCATTACCGCCTTAACACGGAGAACTTTACGACACAAACTATTGAATTCATGTAGCCGCACAGATGCACGTTAATTAGAGACATCAATCACCTATATATGTTGAACAGTTGAGTAGCAATTAACAAAAAACACACACATTCGATATGGTATACATCAGGTTTGTTTTCATTCCCGCTAAGGGGGTGGGGGGATAAAACAAAGTGGATCACCTAGAGCACACTTGAGGCTTCCATTATCACCACCAGCCACCCGCCTACAAAATCCAGGAGCGTGGCAATCCTCTAGAATACAAAATGGGAGTTTTGCCTTGCACACAGGTATTTTTCCACACTACTGCGACGTCTAGCGGTCGGAGTATGTAAGCTAGATGGGTTAAACAAATCGCATCGTCTAGAAGACACTCGTGGCTTCCAGCTGCTTCATCAGTCATCCGCTTAGCACCACTAGGAGCGTGGAAATTTACATAAAAATATTCTGAAATCTTACGTGTGACCCTTTGACGGCCATTACCGCCTTAACACGGAGAACTTTACGACACAAACTATTGAATTCATGTAGCCGCACAGATGCACGTTAATTAGAGACATCAATCACCTATATATGTTAAACAAGTGAGTAGCAATTAACAAAAAACAAAAAATTCGATATGGTGTCTATCAGGTAGAGCACACTCCTGGCTTCCATTATCACCACCAGCCAATCGCCTGCCACCTCCAGGAGCGTGGCAATCCTCTAGAATACAAAATGGTAGTTTTGCCCTGCACACAGGTATTTTTCGGCACTACTGCGACGTCTAGCGGCCGGAGTATGTAAGATAGATGGGTCAAACAAATTGCATCGTCTGAATAATACTCAGGGCTTCCACTTGCTTAACGAACCACCCGCCTAGCACCACTAGAAGCGTGGCAATTGACCTAAAAATACTTTGCAATTTTATGTGTCACCCTTTGACGGTCATTAGAGCCCAAACAGGATGAACTAGATGACGCAAACTATTAGATCCATGTAGCCGCGCAGATGCACGTTAGTTAGAGACATCATTCACCTATATATGTTGAACAGGTGAGTAGCAATTATCAAAAAACAAAAAATTTCGATATGGTGTCCATCAAGTAGAGCACGCTCGGGGCTTCCATTATCACCACCAGCCAACAGCCTACCACCTCCAGGAGCGTGGCAATCCTTAAGAATACAAAATAGCAGTTTTTCCCTGCACACAGGTATCTTTCCACATTACTGCGACGTCTAGCGGCCGGAGTATGTAAGCTAGATGGGTCAAACAAATCGCATCGTGGCTTCCAGCTGCTTCATTAGTCATCCGCTTAGCACCAATAGGAGCGTGGAAATTTACATAAAAATATTCTGAAATCTTACGTGTGACCCTTTGACGGCCATTACCGCCTTAACACGGAGAACTTTACGACACAAACTATTGAATTCATGTAGCCGCACAGATGCACATCAATCACCTATATATGTTGAACAGGTGAGTAGCAATTAACAAAAAACAAAAAATTCGATATGGTATCTATCAGGTAGAGCACACTCCTGGCTTCCATTATCACCACCAGCCAATCGTCTGCCACCTCCAGGAGCGTGGCAATCCTTCAGAATACAAAATAGCAGTTTTGCCCTGCACACAGGTATCTTTCCACATTACTGCGACGTCTAGCGGCCGGAGTATGTAAGCTAAATGGGCCAAACAAATCGCATCGTCTAGAAGACACTCGTGGCTTCCAGCTGCGTCATCAGTCATCCGATTAGCACCACTAGGAGCGTGGAAATTGACATAAAAATATTCTACAGTTTTACGTGTGACCCTTTGACGGCCATTACCGCCTTAACACGGTGAACTTTACGACACAAACTATTAAATTCATGTAGCCGCACAGATGCACGTTAATTAGGGACATCAATCACCTATATATGTTGAACAGTTGAGTAGCAATTAACAAAAAACACACACATTCGATATGGTATACATCAGGTTTTTTTTTCATTCCCGCTAAGGGGGTGGGGGGATGAAACAAAGTGGATCACCTAGAGCACAATCGTAGCTTCCATTATCACCACCAGCCACCCGGCTACCACCTCCAGGAGCGTGGCAATCCTCTAGAAAAAAAAAGCAGTTTGGCCCTGCACACAGGTATTTTTCCACACTACTGCGACTTCTAGCGGCCGGAGTATGTAAGCTAGATGGGTCAAACAAATTGCATCGTCTAACGGACACTCAGGCCTTCCATTTGTCTAGCGCCCGGAGTATGTAAGCTAGATGGGTCATGCAAATTGCATCGTCTAAAGGACACTCAGTGTTTCCACTTGCCACTAGTGGTGCTAGGCGGATGATTGATAATGGCACTACTAGGAGCGTGGCAATTGACCTAAAAATACTTTGCAATTTTATGTGTGACCCTTTGATGGCCATTACCGCCTTAACACGGTGAACTATACGACGAAACCTATTGAACTCATGTAGCTGCACAGATGCGCGTTAATTAGAGACATCAATCACCTATATATGTTGAACAGTTGAGTAGCAATTAACAAAAAACACACACATTCGATATGGTATACATCAGGTTTTTTTTTCATTCCCGCTAAGGGGGTGAAGGGATAAAACAAAGTGGATCACCTAGAGCACACTTGAGGCTTCCATTATCACCACCAGCCACCCGCCTACAAAATCCAGGAGCGTGGCAATCCTCTAGAAAAAAAAAGCAGTTTGGCCCTGCACACAGGTATTTTTCCACACTACTGCGACTTCTAGCGGCCGGAGTATGTAAGCTAGATGGGTCAAACAAATTGCATCGTCTAACGGACACTCAGGCCTTCCATTTGTCTAGCGCCCGGAGTATGTAAGCTAGATGGGTCATGCAAATTGCATCGTCTAAAGGACACTCAGTGTTTCCACTTGCCACTAGTGGTGCTAGGCGGATGATTGATAATGGCACTACTAGGAGCGTGGCAATTGACCTAAAAATACTTTGCAATTTTATGTGTGACCCTTTGATGGCCATTACCGCCTTAACACGGTGAACTATACGACGAAACCTATTGAACTCATGTAGCTGCACAGATGCGCGTTAATTAGAGACATCAATCACCTATATATGTTGAACAGTTGAGTAGCAATTAACAAAAAACACACACATTCGATATGGTATACATCAGGTTTTTTTTTCATTCCCGCTAAGGGGGTGAAGGGATAAAACAAAGTGGATCACCTAGAGCACACTTGAGGCTTCCATTATCACCACCAGCCACCCGCCTACAAAATCCAGGAGCGTGGCAATCCTCTAGAAAAAAAAAGCAGTTTGGCCCTGCACACAGGTATTTTTCCACACTACTGCGACTTCTAGCGGCCGGAGTATGTAAGCTAGATGGGTCAAACAAATTGCATCGTCTAACGGACACTCAGGCCTTCCATTTGTCTAGCGCCCGGAGTATGTAAGCTAGATGGGTCATGCAAATTGCATCGTCTAAAGGACACTCAGTGTTTCCACTTGCCACTAGTGGTGCTAGGCGGATGATTGATAATGGCACTACTAGGAGCGTGGCAATTGACCTAAAAATACTTTGCAATTTTATGTGTGACCCTTTGATGGCCATTACCGCCTTAACACGGTGAACTATACGACGAAACCTATTGAACTCATGTAGCTGCACAGATGCGCGTTAATTAGAGACATCAATCACCTATATATGTTGAACAGTTGAGTAGCAATTAACAAAAAACACACACATTCGATATGGTATACATCAGGTTTTTTTTTCATTCCCGCTAAGGAGGTGGGGGGATGAAACAAAGTGGATCACCTAGAGCACAATCGTAGCTTCCATTATCACCACCAGCCACCCGGCTACCACCTCCAGGAGCGTGGCAATCCTCTAGAAAAAAAAAGCAGTTTGGCCCTGCACACAGGTATTTTTCCACACTACTGCGACTTCTAGCGGCCGGAGTATGTAAGCTAGATGGGTCAAACAAATTGCATCGTCTAACGGACACTCAGGCCTTCCATTTTTCTAGCGCCCGGAGTATGTAAGCTAGATGGGTCATGCAAATTGCATCGTCTAAAGGACACTCAGTGTTTCCACTTGCCACTAGTGGTGCTAGGCGGATGATTGATAATGGCACTACTAGGAGCGTGGAAATTGACCTAAAAATACTTTGCAATTTTATGTGTCACCCTTTGACGGCCATTAGAGCCTAAACAGGAAGAACTAGATGACGCACACTATTAGATTCATGTAGCCGCACAGATGCACGTTAGTTAGAGACATCATTCACTTATATATGTTGAACAGGTGAGTAGCAATTAACAAAAAACAAAAAAAATCGATATGGTATCCATCATGCAGAGCACGCTCGGGGCTTCCATTATCACCACCAGCCAACAGCCTACCACCTCCAGGAGCGTGACAATCCTCCAGAATACAAAATAGCAGTTTTTCCCTGCACACAGGTATTTTTCCACATTACTGCGACGTCTAGCGGCCGGAGTATGTAAGCTAGATGGGTCAAACAAATCGCATCGTCTAGAAGACACTCGGGGCTTCCAGTTGCTTCATCAATCGTCCGCTTAGCACCACCAGGAGCGTGGAAATTGACCTTAAATACTCTGCAATTTCTCGTCTCACCATTTGGCGGCGATTAGGGCCTAAAAAGTGTTAACTAGATGACGCACACTATTAGATTCATGTAGCCGCACAGATGCACTTTAGTTAGAGACATCATTCACTTATATATGTTGAACAGGTGAGTAGCAATTAACAAAAGACAAAAAATTTGATATGGTATCTATCAGGTAGAGCACGCTCCTGGCTTCCATTATCACCACCAGCCTATCGCCTGCCACCTCCAGGAGCGTGGCAATCCTTCAGAATACTAAATAGCAGTTTTGCGCTGCACACAGGTATCTTTCCACATTACTGCGACGTCTAGCGGCCGGAGTATGTAAGCTAAATGGGCCAAACAAATCGCATCGTCTAGAAGACACTCGTGGCTTCCAGCTGCTTCATCAGTCATCCGCTTAGCACCACTAGGAGCGTGGAAATTGACATAAAAATATTCTACAGTTTTACGTGTAACCCTTTGACGGCCATTACCGCCTTAACACGGTGAACTTTACGACACAAACTATTAAATTCATGTAGCCGCACAGATGCACGTTAATTAGGGACATCAATCACCTATATATGTTGAACAGTTGAGTAGCAATTAACAAAAAACACACACATTCGATATGGTATACATCAGGTTTTTTTTTCATTCCCGCTAAGGGGGTGGGGGGATGAAACAAAGTGGATCACCTAGAGCACAATCGTAGCTTCCATTATCACCACCAGCCACCCGGCTACCACCTCCAGGAGCGTGGCAATCCTATAGGATACAAAATGGTAGTCTTGCCCTGCACACAGGTATTTTGTCACGCTACTGCGACGTCTAGCGACCGGAGTATGTAAGCTAATAGGGTCAAACAAATTGCATCGTCTAGAGGACACTCAGGGATTCCATTTGTCTAGCGCCCGGAGTATGCAAGCTAGATGGGTCAAGCGAATTGCATTGTCTAAAGGACACTCAGGGCTTCCACTTGCATCATCAATCACCCGCCCAGCACCACTAGTGGCGTGGCAATTGACCTAAAAATACTTTGCAATTTTACGTCTCACCATTTGGCGGCGATTAGCGCCTAAAAGTGTTAACTAGATGACGCTCACTATTAGATTCATGTAGCCGCACAGATGCACATTAGTTAGAGACATCATTCACTTATATATGTTGAACAGGTGAATAGCAATTAACAAAAAACAAAAAATTCGATATGGTATCCATCAGGTAGAGTACACTCCTGGCTTCCATTATCGCCACTCGCCTACCACCTCCAGGAGCGTGGCAGTCCTCTAGAATACAAAATGGCATTTTGCCCTGCTTACAGGTATTTTTCCTCACTACTGCGACTTCTAGCGGCCGGAGTATGTAAGCTAGATGGGTCAAACAAGTTGCGTCGTCTAAAAGACACTCGTGGCTTCCACTTGCATAATCAATCACCCACTAAGCACCACTAGGGGCGTGGCAATTGACCTAAAAATACTATACAATTTTACGTCTCACCATTTGGCGGCGATTAGCGCCTAAAAAGTGTTACCTAGATGACGCACACTATTAGATTCATGTAGCCGCACAGATGCACATTAGTTAGAGACATCATTCACTTATATATGTTGAACAGGTGAATAGCAATTAACAAAAAACAAAAAATTCGATATGGTATCCATCAGGTAGAGCACACTCCTGGCTTCCATTATCACCACCAGCCACCCGCCTACCACCTCCAGGAGCGTGGCAATCCTCTAGAATACAAAATGGCAGTTTTGCCGTGCACACAGGTATTTTTCCACATTACTGCGACGTCTAGCGGCCGGAGTATGTAAGCTAGATGGGTCAAACAAATCGCATCGTCTAGAAGACACTCGGGGCTTCCAGCTGCTTCATCAATCATCCGCTTAGCACCACCAGGAGCGTGGAAATTGACCTAAAAAACTCTGCAATTTCTCGTCTCACCATTTGGCGACGATTAGGGCGTAAAAAGTTTAACTAGATGACGCACACTATTAGATTCATGTAGCCGCACAGATGCACGTTTATTAGAGACATCAATCACCTATATATGTTGAACAGCTGAGCAGCAATTAACAAAAAACAAACAATTTCATTATGGTATCCATCATGTTTTTTTCCATTCCCGCTAAAGGTTGGGGGGGATGAAACAAAGTGGGTCTCCTAGAGCACACTCAGGGCTTCCATTGTCACCACCAGCCACCCGCCTACAAAATCCAGGAGCGTGGCAATCCTCTAGAATACAAAATGGGAGTTTTGCCTTGCACACAGGTATTTTTCCACACTACTGCGACGTCTAGCGGTCGGAGTATGTAAGCTAGATGGGTTAAACAAATCGCATCGTCTAGAAGACACTCGTGGCTTCCAGCTGCTTCATCAGTCATCCGCTTAGCACCACTAGCAGCGTGGAAATTTACATAAAAATATTCTGAAATCTTACGTGTGACCCTTTGACGGCCATTACCGCCTTAACACGGAGAACTTTACGACACAAACTATTGAATTCATGTAGCCGCACAGATGCACGTTAATTAGAGACATCAATCACCTATATATGTGAAACAGGTGAGTAGCAATTAACAAAAAATTCGATATGGTGTTTATCAGGTAGAGCACACTCCTGGCTTCCATTATCACCATCAGCCAATCGCCTGCCACCTCCAGGAGCGTGGCAATCCTCTAGAATACAAAATGGTAGTTTTGCCCTGCACACAGGTATTTTTCCGCACTACTGCGACGTCTAGCGGCCGGAGTATGTAAGATAGATGGGTCAAACAAATTGCGTCGTCTGAATAATACTCAGGGCGTCCACTTGCTTAACGAACCACCCGCCTAGCACCACTAGAAGCGTGGCAATTGACCTAAAAATACTTTGCAATTTTATGTGTCACCCTTTGACGGTCATTAGAGCCCAAACAGGATGAACTAGATGACGCAAACTATTAGATCCATGTAGCCGCGCAGATGCACGTTAGTTAGAGACATCATTCACCTATATATGTTGAACAGGTGAGTAGCAATTATCAAAAAACAAAAAATTTCGATATGGTGTCCATCAAGTAGAGCACGCTCGGGGCTTCCATTATCACCACCAGCCACCCGCCTACAAAATCCAGGAGCGTGGCAATCCTCTAGAATACAAAATGGGAGTTTTGCCTTGCACACAGGTATTTTTCCACACTACTGCGACGTCTAGCGGTCGGAGTATGTAAGCTAGATGGGTTAAACAAATCGCATCGTCTAGAAGACACTCGTGGCTTCCAGCTGCTTCATTAGTCATCCGCTTAGCACCAATAGGAGCGTGGAAATTTACATAAAAATATTCTGAAATCTTACGTGTGACCCTTTGACGGCCATTACCGCCTTAACACGGAGAACTTTACGACACAAACTATTGAATTCATGTAGCCGCACAGATGCACATCAATCACCTATATATGTTGAACAGGTGAGTAGCAATTAACAAAAAACAAAAAATTCGATATGGTATCTATCAGGTAGAGCACACTCCTGGCTTCCATTATCACCACCAGCCAATCGTCTGCCACCTCCAGGAGCGTGGCAATCCTTCAGAATACAAAATAGCAGTTTTGCCCTGCACACAGGTATCTTTCCACATTACTGCGACGTCTAGCGGCCGGAGTATGTAAGCTAAATGGGCCAAACAAATCGCATCGTCTAGAAGACACTCGTGGCTTCCAGCTGCGTCATCAGTCATCCGATTAGCACCACTAGGAGCGTGGAAATTGACATAAAAATATTCTACAGTTTTACGTGTGACCCTTTGACGGCCATTACCGCCTTAACACGGTGAACTTTACGACACAAACTATTAAATTCATGTAGCCGCACAGATGCACGTTAATTAGGGACATCAATCACCTATATATGTTGAACAGTTGAGTAGCAATTAACAAAAAACACACACATTCGATATGGTATACATCAGGTTTTTTTTTCATTCCCGCTAAGGGGGTGGGGGGATGAAACAAAGTGGATCACCTAGAGCACAATCGTAGCTTCCATTATCACCACCAGCCACCCGGCTACCACCTCCAGGAGCGTGGCAATCCTCTAGAAAAAAAAAGCAGTTTGGCCCTGCACACAGGTATTTTTCCACACTACTGCGACTTCTAGCGGCCGGAGTATGTAAGCTAGATGGGTCAAACAAATTGCATCGTCTAACGGACACTCAGGCCTTCCATTTGTCTAGCGCCCGGAGTATGTAAGCTAGATGGGTCATGCAAATTGCATCGTCTAAAGGACACTCAGTGTTTCCACTTGCCACTAGTGGTGCTAGGCGGATGATTGATAATGGCACTACTAGGAGCGTGGCAATTGACCTAAAAATACTTTGCAATTTTATGTGTGACCCTTTGATGGCCATTACCGCCTTAACACGGTGAACTATACGACGAAACCTATTGAACTCATGTAGCTGCACAGATGCGCGTTAATTAGAGACATCAATCACCTATATATGTTGAACAGTTGAGTAGCAATTAACAAAAAACACACACATTCGATATGGTATACATCAGGTTTTTTTTTCATTCCCGCTAAGGGGGTGGGGGGATGAAACAAAGTGGATCACCTAGAGCACAATCGTAGCTTCCATTATCACCACCAGCCACCCGGCTACCACCTCCAGGAGCGTGGCAATCCTCTAGAAAAAAAAGCAGTTTGGCCCTGCACACAGGTATTTTTCCACACTACTGCGACTTCTAGCGGCCGGAGTATGTAAGCTAGATGGGTCAAACAAATTGCATCGTCTAACGGACACTCAGGCCTTCCATTTTTCTAGCGCCCGGAGTATGTAAGCTAGATGGGTCATGCAAATTGCATCGTCTAAAGGACACTCAGTGTTTCCACTTGCCACTAGTGGTGCTAGGCGGATGATTGATAATGGCACTACTAGGAGCGTGGAAATTGACCTAAAAATACTTTGCAATTTTATGTGTCACCCTTTGACGGCCAT
The DNA here is from genome assembly GCF_042242935.1 of Bactrocera oleae. Classification (NCBI taxonomy): domain Eukaryota; kingdom Metazoa; phylum Arthropoda; class Insecta; order Diptera; family Tephritidae; genus Bactrocera; species Bactrocera oleae. Next base: position 20,191,404 of record NC_091541.1, on the reverse strand, counting down.
TAGAGCCTAAACAGGAAGAACTAGATGACGCAAACTATTAGATTCATGTAGCCGCACAGATGCACGTTAGTTAGAGACATCATTCACTTATATATGTTGAACAGGTGAGTAGCAATTAACAAAAAACAAAAAAAATCGATATGGTATCCATCATGCAGAGCACGCTCGGGGCTTCCATTATCACCACCAGCCAACAGCCTACCACCTCCAGGAGCGTGACAATCCTCCAGAATACAAAATAGCAGTTTTTCCCTGCACACAGGTATTTTTCCACATTACTGCGACGTCTAGCGGCCGGAGTATGTAAGCTAGATGGGTCAAACAAATCGCATCGTCTAGAAGACACTCGGGGCTTCCAGTTGCTTCATCAATCGTCCGCTTAGCACCACCAGGAGCGTGGAAATTGACCTTAAATACTCTGCAATTTCTCGTCTCACCATTTGGCGGCGATTAGGGCCTAAAAAGTGTTAACTAGATGACGCACACTATTAGATTCATGTAGCCGCACAGATGCACTTTAGTTAGAGACATCATTCACTTATATATGTTGAACAGGTGAGTAGCAATTAACAAAAGACAAAAAATTTGATATGGTATCTATCAGGTAGAGCACGCTCCTGGCTTCCATTATCACCACCAGCCTATCGCCTGCCACCTCCAGGAGCGTGGCAATCCTTCAGAATACTAAATAGCAGTTTTGCGCTGCACACAGGTATCTTTCCACATTACTGCGACGTCTAGCGGCCGGAGTATGTAAGCTAAATGGGCCAAACAAATCGCATCGTCTAGAAGACACTCGTGGCTTCCAGCTGCTTCATCAGTCATCCGCTTAGCACCACTAGGAGCGTGGAAATTGACATAAAAATATTCTACAGTTTTACGTGTAACCCTTTGACGGCCATTACCGCCTTAACACGGTGAACTTTACGACACAAACTATTAAATTCATGTAGCCGCACAGATGCACGTTAATTAGGGACATCAATCACCTATATATGTTGAACAGTTGAGTAGCAATTAACAAAAAACACACACATTCGATATGGTATACATCAGGTTTTTTTTTCATTCCCGCTAAGGGGGTGGGGGGATGAAACAAAGTGGATCACCTAGAGCACAATCGTAGCTTCCATTATCACCACCAGCCACCCGGCTACCACCTCCAGGAGCGTGGCAATCCTATAGGATACAAAATGGTAGTCTTGCCCTGCACACAGGTATTTTGCCACGCTACTGCGACGTCTAGCGACCGGAGTATGTAAGCTAATAGGGTCAAACAAATTGCATCGTCTAGAGGACACTCAGGGATTCCATTTGTCTAGCGCCCGGAGTATGCAAGCTAGATGGGTCAAGCGAATTGCATTGTCTAAAGGACACTCAGGGCTTCCACTTGCATCATCAATCACCCGCCCAGCACCACTAGTGGCGTGGCAATTGACCTAAAAATACTTTGCAATTTTACGTCTCACCATTTGGCGGCGATTAGCGCCTAAAAGTGTTAACTAGATGACGCTCACTATTAGATTCATGTAGCCGCACAGATGCACATTAGTTAGAGACATCATTCACTTATATATGTTGAACAGGTGAATAGCAATTAACAAAAAACAAAAAAATCGATATGGTATCCATCAGGTAGAGTACACTCCTGGCTTCCATTATCGCCACTCGCCTACCACCTCCAGGAGCGTGGCAGTCCTCTAGAATACAAAATGGCATTTTGCCCTGCTTACAGGTATTTTTCCTCACTACTGCGACTTCTAGCGGCCGGAGTATGTAAGCTAGATGGGTCAAACAAGTTGCGTCGTCTAAAAGACACTCGTGGCTTCCACTTGCATAATCAATCACCCACTAAGCACCACTAGGGGCGTGGCAATTGACCTAAAAATACTATACAATTCTACGTCTCACCATTTGGCGGCGATTAGCGCCTAAAAAGTGTTACCTAGATGACGCACACTATTAGATTCATGTAGCCGCACAGATGCACATTAGTTAGAGACATCATTCACTTATATATGTTGAACAGGTGAATAGCAATTAACAAAAAACAAAAAATTCGATATGGTATCCATCAGGTAGAGCACACTCCTGGCTTCCATTATCACCACCAGCCACCCGCCTACCACCTCCAGGAGCGTGGCAATCCTCTAGAATACAAAATGGCAGTTTTGCCGTGCACACAGGTATTTTTCCACATTACTGCGACGTCTAGCGGCCGGAGTATGTAAGCTAGATGGGTCAAACAAATCGCATCGTCTAGAAGACACTCGGGGCTTCCAGCTGCTTCATCAATCATCCGCTTAGCACCACCAGGAGCGTGGAAATTGACCTAAAAAACTCTGCAATTTCTCGTCTCACCATTTGGCGACGATTAGGGCGTAAAAAGTTTAACTAGATGACGCACACTATTAGATTCATGTAGCCGCACAGATGCACGTTTATTAGAGACATCAATCACCTATATATGTTGAACAGCTGAGCAGCAATTAACAAAAAACAAACAATTTCATTATGGTATCCATCATGTTTTTTTCCATTCCCGCTAAAGGTTGGGGGGGATGAAACAAAGTGGGTCTCCTAGAGCACACTCAGGGCTTCCATTGTCACCACCAGCCACCCGCCTACAAAATCCAGGAGCGTGGCAATCCTCTAGAATACAAAATGGGAGTTTTGCCTTGCACACAGGTATTTTTCCACACTACTGCGACGTCTAGCGGTCGGAGTATGTAAGCTAGATGGGTTAAACAAATCGCATCGTCTAGAAGACACTCGTGGCTTCCAGCTGCTTCATCAGTCATCCGCTTAGCACCACTAGGAGCGTGGAAATTTACATAAAAATATTCTGAAATCTTACGTGTGACCCTTTGACGGCCATTACCGCCTTAACACGGAGAACTTTACGACACAAACTATTGAATTCATGTAGCCGCACAGATGCACGTTAATTAGAGACATCAATCACCTATATATGTGAAACAGGTGAGTAGCAATTAACAAAAAATTCGATATGGTGTTTATCAGGTAGAGCACACTCCTGGCTTCCATTATCACCATCAGCCAATCGCCTGCCACCTCCAGGAGCGTGGCAATCCTCTAGAATACAAAATGGTAGTTTTGCCCTGCACACAGGTATTTTTCCGCACTACTGCGACGTCTAGCGGCCGGAGTATGTAAGATAGATGGGTCAAACAAATTGCGTCGTCTGAATAATACTCAGGGCGTCCACTTGCTTAACGAACCACCCGCCTAGCACCACTAGAAGCGTGGCAATTGACCTAAAAATACTTTGCAATTTTATGTGTCACCCTTTGACGGTCATTAGAGCCCAAACAGGATGAACTAGATGACGCAAACTATTAGATCCATGTAGCCGCGCAGATGCACGTTAGTTAGAGACATCATTCACCTATATATGTTGAACAGGTGAGTAGCAATTATCAAAAAACAAAAAATTTCGATATGGTGTCCATCAAGTAGAGCACGCTCGGGGCTTCCATTATCACCACCAGCCACCCGCCTACAAAATCCAGGAGCGTGGCAATCCTCTAGAATACAAAATGGGAGTTTTGCCTTGCACACAGGTATTTTTCCACACTACTGCGACGTCTAGCGGTCGGAGTATGTAAGCTAGATGGGTTAAACAAATCGCATCGTCTAGAAGACACTCGTGGCTTCCAGCTGCTTCATTAGTCATCCGCTTAGCACCAATAGGAGCGTGGAAATTTACATAAAAATATTCTGAAATCTTACGTGTGACCCTTTGACGGCCATTACCGCCTTAACACGGAGAACTTTACGACACAAACTATTGAATTCATGTAGCCGCACAGATGCACATCAATCACCTATATATGTTGAACAGGTGAGTAGCAATTAACAAAAAACAAAAAATTCGATATGGTATCTATCAGGTAGAGCACACTCCTGGCTTCCATTATCACCACCAGCCAATCGTCTGCCACCTCCAGGAGCGTGGCAATCCTTCAGAATACAAAATAGCAGTTTTGCCCTGCACACAGGTATCTTTCCACATTACTGCGACGTCTAGCGGCCGGAGTATGTAAGCTAAATGGGCCAAACAAATCGCATCGTCTAGAAGACACTCGTGGCTTCCAGCTGCGTCATCAGTCATCCGATTAGCACCACTAGGAGCGTGGAAATTGACATAAAAATATTCTACAGTTTTACGTGTGACCCTTTGACGGCCATTACCGCCTTAACACGGTGAACTTTACGACACAAACTATTAAATTCATGTAGCCGCACAGATGCACGTTAATTAGGGACATCAATCACCTATATATGTTGAACAGTTGAGTAGCAATTAACAAAAAACACACACATTCGATATGGTATACATCAGGTTTTTTTTTCATTCCCGCTAAGGGGGTGGGGGGATGAAACAAAGTGGATCACCTAGAGCACAATCGTAGCTTCCATTATCACCACCAGCCACCCGGCTACCACCTCCAGGAGCGTGGCAATCCTCTAGAAAAAAAAAGCAGTTTGGCCCTGCACACAGGTATTTTTCCACACTACTGCGACTTCTAGCGGCCGGAGTATGTAAGCTAGATGGGTCAAACAAATTGCATCGTCTAACGGACACTCAGGCCTTCCATTTGTCTAGCGCCCGGAGTATGTAAGCTAGATGGGTCATGCAAATTGCATCGTCTAAAGGACACTCAGTGTTTCCACTTGCCACTAGTGGTGCTAGGCGGATGATTGATAATGGCACTACTAGGAGCGTGGCAATTGACCTAAAAATACTTTGCAATTTTATGTGTGACCCTTTGATGGCCATTACCGCCTTAACACGGTGAACTATACGACGAAACCTATTGAACTCATGTAGCTGCACAGATGCGCGTTAATTAGAGACATCAATCACCTATATATGTTGAACAGTTGAGTAGCAATTAACAAAAAACACACACATTCGATATGGTATACATCAGGTTTTTTTTTCATTCCCGCTAAGGGGGTGAAGGGATAAAACAAAGTGGATCACCTAGAGCACACTTGAGGCTTCCATTATCACCACCAGCCACCCGCCTACAAAATCCAGGAGCGTGGCAATCCTCTAGAAAAAAAAAGCAGTTTGGCCCTGCACACAGGTATTTTTCCACACTACTGCGACTTCTAGCGGCCGGAGTATGTAAGCTAGATGGGTCAAACAAATTGCATCGTCTAACGGACACTCAGGCCTTCCATTTGTCTAGCGCCCGGAGTATGTAAGCTAGATGGGTCATGCAAATTGCATCGTCTAAAGGACACTCAGTGTTTCCACTTGCCACTAGTGGTGCTAGGCGGATGATTGATAATGGCACTACTAGGAGCGTGGCAATTGACCTAAAAATACTTTGCAATTTTATGTGTGACCCTTTGATGGCCATTACCGCCTTAACACGGTGAACTATACGACGAAACCTATTGAACTCATGTAGCTGCACAGATGCGCGTTAATTAGAGACATCAATCACCTATATATGTTGAACAGTTGAGTAGCAATTAACAAAAAACACACACATTTGATATGGTATACATCAGGTTTTTTTTTCATTCCCGCTAAGGGGGTGGGGGGATGAAACAAAGTGGATCACCTAGAGCACAATCGTAGCTTCCATTATCACCACCAGCCACCCGGCTACCACCTCCAGGAGCGTGGCAATCCTCTAGAAAAAAAAAGCAGTTTGGCCCTGCACACAGGTATTTTTCCACACTACTGCGACTTCTAGCGGCCGGAGTATGTAAGCTAGATGGGTCAAACAAATTGCATCGTCTAACGGACACTCAGGCCTTCCATTTGTCTAGCGCCCGGAGTATGTAAGCTAGATGGGTCATGCAAATTGCATCGTCTAAAGGACACTCAGTGTTTCCACTTGCCACTAGTGGTGCTAGGCGGATGATTGATAATGGCACTACTAGGAGCGTGGAAATTGACCTAAAAATACTTTGCAATTTTACGTCTCACCATTTGGCGGCGATTAGCGCCTAAAAGTGTTAACTAGATGACGCTCACTATTAGATTCATGTAGCCGCACAGATGCACGTTAGTTAGAGACATCATTCACTTATATATGTTGAACAGGTGAGTAGCAATTAACAAAAAACAAAAAAAATCGATATGGTATCCATCATGTAGAGCATGCTCGGGGCTTCCATTATCACCACCAGCCAACAGCCTACCACCTCCAGGAGCGTGACAATCCTCCAGAATACAAAATAGCAGTTTTTCCCTGCACACAGGTATTTTTCCACATTACTGCGACGTCTAGCGGCCGGAGTATGTAAGCTAGATGGGTCAAACAAATCGCATCGTCTAGAAGAAACTCGGGGCTTCCAGTTGCTTCATCAATCGTCCGCTTAGCACCACCAGGAGCATGGAAATTGACCTTAAATACTCTGCAATTTCTCGTCTCACCATTTGGCGGCGATTAGGGCCTAAAAGTGTTAACTAGATGACGCACACTATTAGATTCATGTAGCCGCACAGATGCACTTTAGTTAGAGACATCATTCACTTATATATGTTGAACAGGTGAGTAGCAATTAACAAAAGACAAAAAATTTGATATGGTATCTATCAGGTAGAGCACGCTCCTGGCTTCCATTATCACCACCAGCCTATCGCCTGCCACCTCCAGGAGCGTGGCAATCCTTCAGAATACTAAATAGCAGTTTTGCGCTGCACACAGGTATCTTTCCACATTACTGCGACGTCTAGCGGCCGGAGTATGTAAGCTAAATGGGCCAAACAAATCGCATCGTCTAGAAGACACTCGTGGCTTCCAGCTGCTTCATCAGTCATCCGCTTAGCACCACTAGGAGCGTGGAAATTGACATAAAAATATTCTACAGTTTTACGTGTAACCCTTTGACGGCCATTACCGCCTTAACACGGTGAACTTTACGACACAAACTATTAAATTCATGTAGCCGCACAGATGCACGTTAATTAGGGACATCAATCACCTATATATGTTGAACAGTTGAGTAGCAATTAACAAAAAACACACACATTCGATATGGTATACATCAGGTTTTTTTTTCATTCCCGCTAAGGGGGTGGGGGGATGAAACAAAGTGGATCACCTAGAGCACAATCGTAGCTTCCATTATCACCACCAGCCACCCGGCTACCACCTCCAGGAGCGTGGCAATCCTATAGGATACAAAATGGTAGTCTTGCCCTGCACACAGGTATTTTGCCACGCTACTGCGACGTCTAGCGACCGGAGTATGTAAGCTAATAGGGTCAAACAAATTGCATCGTCTAGAGGACACTCAGGGATTCCATTTGTCTAGCGCCCGGAGTATGCAAGCTAGATGGGTCAAGCGAATTGCATTGTCTAAAGGACACTCAGGGCTTCCACTTGCATCATCAATCACCCGCCCAGCACCACTAGTGGCGTGGCAATTGACCTAAAAATACTTTGCAATTTTACGTCTCACCATTTGGCGGCGATTAGCGCCTAAAAGTGTTAACTAGATGACGCTCACTATTAGATTCATGTAGCCGCACAGATGCACATTAGTTAGAGACATCATTCACTTATATATGTTGAACAGGTGAATAGCAATTAACAAAAAACAAAAAATTCGATATGGTATCCATCAGGTAGAGTACACTCCTGGCTTCCATTATCGCCACTCGCCTACCACCTCCAGGAGCGTGGCAGTCCTCTAGAATACAAAATGGCATTTTGCCCTGCTTACAGGTATTTTTCCTCACTACTGCGACTTCTAGCGGCCGGAGTATGTAAGCTAGATGGGTCAAACAAGTTGCGTCGTCTAAAAGACACTCGTGGCTTCCACTTGCATAATCAATCACTCACTAAGCACCACTAGGGGCGTGGCAATTGACCTAAAAATACTATACAATTTTACGTCTCACCATTTGGCGGCGATTAGCGCCTAAAAAGTGTTAACTAGATGACGCACACTATTAGATTCATGTAGCCGCACAGATGCACATTAGTTAGAGACATCATTCACTTATATATGTTGAACAGGTGAATAGCAATTAACAAAAAACAAAAAATTCGATATGGTATCCATCAGGTAGAGCACACTCCTGGCTTCCATTATCACCACCAGCCACCCGCCTACCACCTCCAGGAGCGTGGCAATCCTCTAGAATACAAAATGGCAGTTTTGCCGTGCACACAGGTATTTTTCCACATTACTGCGACGTCTAGCGGCCGGAGTATGTAAGCTAGATGGGTCAAACAAATCGCATCGTCTAGAAGACACTCGGGGCTTCCAGCTGCTTCATCAATCATCCGCTTAGCACCACCAGGAGCGTGGAAATTGACCTAAAAAACTCTGCAATTTCTCGTCTCACCATTTGGCGACGATTAGGGCGTAAAAAGTTTAACTAGATGACGCACACTATTAGATTCATGTAGCCGCACAGATGCACGTTTATTAGAGACATCAATCACCTATATATGTTGAACAGCTGAGCAGCAATTAACAAAAAACAAACAATTTCATTATGGTATCCATCATGTTTTTTTCCATTCCCGCTAAAGGTTGGGGGGATGAAACAAAGTGGGTCTCCTAGAGCACACTCAGGGCTTCCATTGTCACCACCAGCCACCCGCCTACAAAATCCAGGAGCGTGGCAATCCTCTAGAATACAAAATGGGAGTTTTGCCTTGCACACAGGTATTTTTCCACACTACTGCGACGTCTAGCGGTCGGAGTATGTAAGCTAGATGGGTTAAACAAATCGCATCGTCTAGAAGACACTCGTGGCTTCCAGCTGCTTCATCAGTCATCCGCTTAGCACCACTAGGAGCGTGGAAATTTACATAAAAATATTCTGAAATCTTACGTGTGACCCTTTGACGGCCATTACCGCCTTAACACGGAGAACTTTACGACACAAACTATTGAATTCATGTAGCCGCACAGATGCACGTTAATTAGAGACATCAATCACCTATATATGTTAAACAGGTGAGTAGCAATTAACAAAAAATTCGATATGGTGTTTATCAGGTAGAGCACACTCCTGGCTTCCATTATCACCATCAGCCAATCGCCTGCCACCTCCAGGAGCGTGGCAATCCTCTAGAATACAAAATGGTAGTTTTGCCCTGCACACAGGTATTTTTCCGCACTACTGCGACGTCTAGCGGCCGGAGTATGTAAGATAGATGGGTCAAACAAATTGCATCGTCTGAATAATACTCAGGGCTTCCACTTGCTTAACGAACCACCCGCCTAGCACCACTAGAAGCGTGGCAATTGACCTAAAAATACTTTGCAATTTTATGTGTCACCCTTTGACGGTCATTAGAGCCCAAACAGGATGAACTAGATGACGCAAACTATTAGATCCATGTAGCCGCGCAGATGCACGTTAGTTAGTGACATCATTCACCTATATATGTTGAACAGGTGAGTAGCAATTATCAAAAAACAAAAAATTTCGATATGGTGTCCATCAGGTAGAGCACGCTCGGGGCTTCCATTATCACCACCAGCCAACAGCCTACCACCTCCAGGAGCGTGGCAATCCTTAAGAATACAAAATAGCAGTTTTTCCCTGCACACAGGTATCTTTCCACATTACTGCGACGTCTAGCGGCCGGAGTATGTAAGCTAGATGGGTCAAACAAATTGCATCGTCTAGAAGACACTCGTGGCTTCCAGCTGCTTCATTAGTCATCCGCTTAGCACCAATAGGAGCGTGGAAATTTACATAAAAATATTCTGAAATCTTACGTGTGACCCTTTGACGGCCGTTACCGCCTTAACACGGAGAACTTTACGACACAAACTATTGAATTCATGTAGCCGCACAGATGCACATCAATCACCTATATATGTTGAACAGGTGAGTAGCAATTAACAAAAAACAAAAAATTCGATATGGTATCTATCAGGTAGAGCACACTCCTGGCTTCCATTATCACCACCAGCCAATCGCCTGCCACCTCCAGGAGCGTGGCAATCCTTCAGAATACAAAATAGCAGTTTTGCCCTGCACACAGGTATCTGTCCACATTACTGCGACGTCTAGCGGCCGGAGTATGTAAGCTAAATGGGCCAAACAAATCGCAACGTCTAGAAGACACTCGTGGCTTCCAGCTGCTTCATCAGTCATCGGCTTAGCACCACTAGGAGCGTGGAAATTGACATAAAAATATTCTACAGTTTTACGTGTGACCCTTTGAAGGCCATTACCGCCTTAACACGGTGAACTTTACGACACAAACTATTAAATTCATGTAGCCGCACAGATGCACGTTAATTAGGGACATCAATCACCTATATATGTTAAACAGGTGAGTAGCAATTAACAAAAAACAAAAAATTCGATATAGTATCTATCAGGTAGATCACACTCCTGGCTTCCATTATCACCACCAGCCAATCGCCTGCCACCTCCAGGAGCGTGGCAATCCTCTAGAATACAAAATGGTAGTTTTGCCCTGCACACAGGTATTTTTCCGCACTACTGCGACGTCTAGCGGCCGGAGTATGTAAGATAGATGGATCAAACAAATTGCATCGTCTGAATTAAACTCAGGGCTTCCACTTGCTTAACGAACCACCCGCCTAGCACCACTAGAAGCGTGGCAATTGACCTAAAAATACTTTGCAATTTTATGTGTCACCCTTTGACGGTCATTAGAGCCCAAACAGGATGAACTAGATGACGCAAACTATTAGATCCATGTAGCCGCGCAGATGCACGTTAGTTAGAGACATCATTCACCTATATATGTTGAACAGGTGAGTAGCAATTATCAAAAAACAAAAAATTTCGATATGGTGTCCATCAATTAGAGCACGCTCGGGGCTTCCATTATCACCACCAGCCAACAGCCTACCACCTCCAGGAGCATGGCAATCCTTAAGAATACAAAATAGCAGTTTTTCCCTGCACACAGGTATCTTTCCACATTACTGCGACGTCTAGCGGCCGGAGTATGTAAGCTAGATGGGTCAAACAAATCGCATCGTCTAGAAGACACTCGTGGCTTCCAGCTGCTTCATTAGTCATCCGCTTAGCACCAATAGGAGCGTGGAAATTTACATAAAAATATTCTGAAATCTTACGTGTGACCCTTTGACGGCCATTACCGCCTTAACACGGAGAACTTTACGACACAAACTATTGAATTCATGTAGCCGCACAGATGCACATCAATCACCTATATATGTTGAACAGGTGAGTAGCAATTAACAAAAAACCAAAAATTCGATATGGTATCTATCAGGTAGAGCACACTCCTGGCTTCCATTATCACCACCAGCCAATCGCCTGCCACCTCCAGGAGCGTGGCAATCCTTCAGAATACAAAACAACAGTTTTGCCCTGCATACAGGTATCTTTCCACATTACTGCGACGTCTAGCGGCCGGAGTATGTAAGCTAAATGGGCCAAACAAATCGCATCGTCTAGAAGACACTCGTGGCTTCCAGCTGCTTCATCAGTCATCCGCTTAGCACCACTAGGAGCGTGGAAATTGACATAAAAATATTCTACAGTTTTACGTGTGACCCTTTGACGGCCATTACCGCCTTAACACGGTGAACTTTCGACACAAACTATTAAATTCATGTAGCCGCACAGATGCACGTTAATTAGGGACATCAATCACCTATATATGTTGAACAGTTGAGTAGCAATTAACAAAAAACACACACATTCGATATGGTATACACCAGGTTTTTTTTTCATTCCCGCTAAGGGGGTGGGGGGATAAAACAAAGTGGATCACCAAGAGCACAATCGGGGCTTTCATTATCACCACCAGCCACCCGGCTACCACCTCCAGGTGCGTGGCAATCCTCTAGAATACAAAATGGTAGTTTTGCCCTGCACACAGGTATTTTTCCGCACTACTGCGACGTCTAGCGGCCGGAGTATGTAAGATAGATGGGTCAAACAAATTGCATCGTCTGAATAATACTCAGGGCTTCCACTTGCTTAACGAACCACCCGCCTAGCACCACTAGAAGCGTGGCAATTGACCTAAAAATACTTTGCAATTTTATGTGTCACCCTTTGACGGTCATTAGAGCCCACACAGGACGAACTAGATGACGCAAACTATTAGATCCATGTAGCCGCGCAGATGCACGTTAGTTAGAGACATCATTCACCTATATATGTTGAACAGGTGAGTGGCAATTATCAAAAAACAAAAAATTTCGATATGGTGTCCATCAGGTAGAGCACGCTCGGGGCTTCCATTATCACCACCAGCCAACAGCCTACCACCGCCAGGAGCGTGGCAATCCTTAAGAATACAAAATAGCAGTTTTTCCCTGCACACAGGTATCTTTCCACATTACTGCGACGTCTAGCGGCCGGAGTATGTAAGCTAGATGGGTCAAACAAATCGCATCGTCTAGAAGACACTCGTGGCTTCCAGCTGCTTCATTAGTCATCCGCTTAGCACCAATAGGAGCGTGGAAATTTACATAAAAATATTCTGAAATCTTACGTGTGACCCTTTGACGGCCATTACCGCCTTAACACGGAGAACTTTACGACACAAACTATTGAATTCATGTAGCCGCACAGATGCACATTAATCACCTATATATGTTGAACAGGTGAGTAGCAATTAACAAAAAACAAAAAATTCGATATGGTATCTATCAGGTAGAGCACACTCCTGGCTTCCATTATCACCACCAGCCAATCGCCTGCCACCTCCAGGAGCGTGGCAATCCTTCAGAATACAAAATAGCAGTTTTGCCCTGCACACAGGTATCTTTCCACAATACTGCGACGTCTAGCGGCCGGAGTATGTAAGCGAAATGGGCCAAACAAATCGCATCGTCTAGAAGACACTCGTGGCTTCCAGCTGCTTCATCAGTCATCCGCTTAGCACCACTAGGAGCGTGGAAATTTACATAAAAATATTCTACAGTTTTACGTGTGACCCTTTGACGGCCATTACCGCCTTAACACGGTGAGCTTTACGACACAAACTATTAAATTCATGTAGCCGCACAGATGCACGTTAATTAGGGACATCAATCACCTATATATGTTGAACAGTTGAGTAGCAATTAACAAAAAACACACACATTCGATATGGTATACATCAGGTTTTTTTTTCATTCCCGCTAAGGGGGTGGGGGGATGAAACAAAGTGGATCACCTAGAGCACAATCGTAGCTTCCATTATCACCACCAGCCACCCGGCTACCACCTCCAGGAGCGTGGCAATCCTATAGGATACAAAATGGTAGTCTTGCCCTGCACACAGGTATTTTGCCACGCTATTGCGACGTCTAGCGACCGGAGTATGTAAGCTAATAGGGTCAAACAAATTGCATCGTCTAGAGGACACTCAGGGATTCCATTTGTCTAGCGCCCGGAGTATGCAAGCTAGATGGGTCAAGCGAATCGCATTGTCTAAAGGACACTCAGGGCTTCCACTTGCATAATCAATCACCCACTTAGCACCACTAGGGGCGTGGCAATTGACCCAAAAATACTTTGCAATTTTACGTCTCACCATTTGGTGGCAATTAGCGCCTAAAAAGTGTTAACTAGATGACGCACACTATTAGATTCATGTAGCCGCCCAGATGCACTTTAGTTAGAGACATCATTCACTTATATATGTTGAACAGAATACAAAATAGCATGAACTAGATGACGCAAACTATTAGATCCATGTAGCCGCGCAGATGCACGTTAGTTAGAGACATCATTCACCTATATATGTTGAACAGGTGAGTAGCAATTATCAAAAAACAAAAAATTTCGATATGGTGTCCATCAAGTAGAGCACGCTCGGGGCTTCCATTATCACCACCAGCCAACAGCCTACCACCTCCAGGAGCGTGGCAATCCTTAAGAATACAAAATAGCAGTTTTTCCCTGCACACAGGTATCTTTCCACATTACTGCGACGTCTAGCGGCCGGAGTATGTAAGCTAGATGGGTCAAACAAATCGCATCGTCTAGAAGACACTCGTGGCTTCCAGCTGCTTCATTAGTCATCCGCTTAGCACCAATAGGAGCGTGGAAATTTACATAAAAATATTCTGAAATCTTACGTGTGACCCTTTGACGGCCATTACCGCCTTAACACGGAGAACTTTACGACACAAACTATTGAGTTCATGTAGCCGCACAGATGCACATCAATCACCTATATATGTTGAACAGGTGAGTAGCAATTAACAAAAAACAAAAAATTCGATATGGTATCTATCAGGTAGAGCACACTCCTGGCTTCCATTATCACCAGCAGCCAATCGCCTGCCACCTCCAGGAGCGTGGCAATCCTTCAGAATACTAAATAGCAGTTTTGCCCTGCACACAGGTATCTTTCCACATTACTGCGACGTCTAGCGGCCGGAGTATGTAAGCTAAATGGACCAAACAAATCGCATCGTCTAGAAGACACTCGTGGCTTCCAGCTGCTTCATCAGTCATCCGCTTAGCACCACTAGGAGCGTGGAAATTGACATAAAAATATTCTACAGTTTTCGTGTGACCCTTTGACGGCCATTACCGCCTTAACACGGTGAACTTTACGACACAAACTATTAAATTCATGTAGCCGCACAGATGCACGTTAATTAGGGACATCAATCACCTATATATGTTGAACAGTTGAGTAGCAATTAACAAAAAACACACACATTCGATATGGTATACATCAGGTTTTTTTTTCATTCCCGCTAAGGGGGTGGGGGGATGAAACAAAGTGGATCACCTAGAGCACAATCGTAGCTTGCATTATCACCACCAGCCACCCGGCTACCACCTCCAGGAGCGTGGCAATCCTCTAGAAAAAAAAAAGCAGTTTGGCCGTGCACACAGGTATTTTTCCACACTACTGCGACTTCTAGCGGCCGGAGTATGTAAGCTAGATGGGTCAAACAAATTGCATCGTCTAACGGACACTCAGGCCTTCCATTTGTCTAGCGCCCGGAGTATGTAAGCTAGATGGGTCAAGCAAATTGCATCGTCTAAAGGACACTCAGTGTTTCCACTTGCCACTAGTGGTGCTAGGCGGATGATTGATAATGGCACTACTAGGAGCGTGGCAATTGACCTAAAAATACTTTGCAATTTTATGTGTCACCCTTTGACGGCCTTTAGAGCCTAAACAGGAAGAACTAGATGACGCAAACTATTAGATTCATGTAGCCGCACAGATGCACGTTAGTTAGAGACATCATTCACTTATATATGTTGAACAGGTGAGTAGCAATTAACAAAAAACAAAAAAAATCGATATGGTATCCATCATGTAGAGCACGCCCGGGGCTTCCATTATCACCACCAGCCAACAGCCTACCACCTCCAGGAGCGTGGCAATCCTCCAGAATACAAAATAGCAGTTTTGCCCTGCACACAGGTATTTTTCCACATTACTGCGACTTCTAGCGGCCGGAGTATGTAAGCTAGATGGGTCAAACAAATCGCATCGTCTAGAAGACACTCGGGGCTTCCAGTTGCTTCATCAATCGTCCGCTTAGCACCACCAGGAGCGTGGAAATTGACCTTAAATACTCTGCAATTTCTCGTCTCACCATTTGGCGGCGATTAGGGCCTAAAAAGTGTTAACTAGATGACGCACACTATTAGATTCATGTAGCCGCACAGATGCACTTTAGTTAGAGACATCATTCACTTATATATGTTGAACAGGTGAGTAGCAATTAACAAAAGACAAAAAATTTGATATGGTATCTATCAGGTAGAGCACACTCCTGGCTTCCATTATCACCACCAGCCAATCGCCTGCCACCTCCAGGAGCGTGGCAATCCTTCAGAATACTAAATAGCAGTTTTGCGCTGCACACAGCTATCTTTCCACATTACTGCGACGTCTAGCGGCCGGAGTATGTAAGCTAAATGGGCCAAACAAAATCGCATCGTCTAGAAGACACTCGTGGCTTCCAGCTGCTTCATCAGTCATCCGCTTAGCACCACTAGGAGCGTGGAAATTGACATAAAAATATTCTACAGTTTTACGTGTGACCCCTGACGGCCATTACCGCCTTAACACGGTGAACTTTACGACACAAACTATTAAATTCATGTAGCCGCACAGATGCACGTTAATTAGGGACATCAATTACCTATATATGTTGAACAGTTGAGTAGCAATTAACAAAAAACACACACATTCGATATGGTATACATCAGGTTTTTTTTTCATTCCCGCTAAGGGGGTGGGGGGATGAAACAAAGTGGATCACCTAGAGCACAATCGTAGCTTCCATTATCACCACCAGCCACCCGGCTACCACCTCCAGGAGCGTGGCAATCCTATAGGATACAAAAGGGTAGTCTTGCCCTGCACACAGGTATTTTGCCACGCTACTGCGACGTCTAGCGACCGGAGTATGTAAGCTAATAGGGTCAAACAAATTGCATCGTCTAGAGGACACTCAGGGATTCCATTTGTCTAGCGCCCGGAGTATGCAAGCTAGATGGGTCAAGCGAATTGCATTGTCTAAAGGACACTCAGGGCTTCCACTTGCATCATCAATCACCCGCCCAGCACCACTAGTGGCGTGGCAATTGACCTAAAAATACTTTGCAATTTTACGTCTCACCATTTGGCGGCGATTAGCGCCTAAAAGTGTTAACTAGATGACGCTCACTATTAGATTCATGTAGCCGCACAGATGCACATTAGTTAGAGACATCATTCACTTATATATGTTGAACAGGTGAATAGCAATTAACAAAAAACAAAAAATTCGATATGGTATCCATCAGGTAGAGTACACTCCTGGCTTCCATTATTGCCACTCGCCTACCACCTCCAGGAGCGTGGCAATCCTCTAGAATACACAATGGCATTTTGCCCTGCTTACAGGTATTTTTCCTCACTACTGCGACTTCTAGCGGCCGGAGTATGTAAGCTAGATGGGTCAAACAAATTGCATAGTCTAACGGACACTCAGGCCTTCCATTTGCATCATCAATCACCCGCCCAGCACCACTAGTGGCGTGGCAATTGACCTAAAAATACTTTGCAATTTTACGTCTCACCATTTGGCGGCGATTAGCGCCTAAAAGTGTTAACTAGATGACGCTCACTATTAAATTCATGTCGCCGCACAGATGCACGTTAGTTAGAAACATCAATCACCTATATATGTTGAACAGTTGAGTAGCAATTAACAAAAAACAAAAAATTCGATATGGTATCCATCAGGCAGAGCACACTCCTGGCTTCCATTATCACCACCAGCCACCCGCCTACCACCTCCAGGAGCGTGGCAATCCTCTAGAATACAAAATGGCAGTTTTGCCGTGCACACAGGTATTTTTCCACATTACTGCGACGTCTAGCGGCCGGAGTATGTAAGCTAGATGGATCAAGCGAATCGCATCGTCTAAAGGACACTCAGGGCTTCCACTTCCATGATCAATCACCCGCCTAGCACCACTAGTGGCGTGGTAATTGACGTAAAAATACTTTGCATTTTTACGTGTCACCATTTGGGCACGGCCATTAGGGCCTAAATAGGGTGAACTAGATGACGCAAACTATTAGATTCATGTAGCCGCACAGATGCACGTTTATTAGAGACATCAGTCACCTATATATGTTGAACAGCTGAGCAGCAATTAACAAAAAACAAACAATTTCATTATGGCATCCATCATGTTTTTTTCCATTCCCGCTAAAGGTTGGAGGGATGAAACAAAGTGGATCTCCTAGAGCACACTCAGGGCTTCCATTATCACCACCAACTACCCGCCTACCACCTCCAGGAGCGTGGTAATCCTCTAAAATACAAAATGGCATTTTGCCCTGCTTACAGGTATTTTTCCACACTACTGCGACGTCTAGCGGTCGGAGTAGGTAAGCTAGATGGGCCAAACAAGTTGCGTCGTCTAGAAGACACTCGTGGCTTAAACTTGCATAATCAATCACCCACTTAGCACCACTAGGGGCGTGGCAATTCACCTAAAAATACTTTGCAATTTTACGTCTCACCATTTGGCGGCAATTAGCGCCTAAAAAGTGTTAACTAGATGACGCACACTATTAGATCATGTAGCCGCACAGATGCACGTTAGTTAGAGACGTCAATCACCTATATATGTTGAACAGCTGAGCAGCAATTAACAAAAAACAAACAATTTCATTATGGTATCCATCTTGTTTTTTTCATTCCCGCTAAGGAGGTGGGGGGATGAAACAAAGTGGATCACCTAGAGCACACTCGGGGCTTCCATTATCACCACTAGCTACCCGCCTACCACCTCCAGGAGTATGGCAATCCTCTAGAAAAAAAAAGCAGTTTGGCCCTGCACACAGGTATTTTTCCACACTACTGCGACTTCTAGAGGACGGAGTATGTAAGCTAGATGAGTCAAACAAATTGCATCGTCTAAAGGACACTCAGGCCTTCCATTTGTCTAGCGCCCGGAGTATGTAAGCTAGATGGGTCAAGCAAATTGCATCGTCTAAAGGACACTCAGTGTTTCCACTTGCCACTAGTGGTGCTAGGCGGGTGATTGATGATGGCACTACTAGGAGCGTGGCAATTGACCTAAAAATACTTTGCAATTTTATGTGTCACCCTTTGACGGCCATTAGAGCCTAAACAGGATGAACTAGATGACGCAAACTATTAGATTCATGTAGCCGCACAGATGCACGTTAGTTAGAGACATCATTCACTTATATATGTTGAACAGGTGAGTAGCAATTAACTAGAGACAAAAACTTCGATATGGTATCCATCAGGTAGAGCACACTCGGGGCTTCCATTATTACCACCAGCCACCCGGCTACCACCTCCAGGAGCGTGGCAATCCTCTAGAAAAAAAAGCAGTTTGGCCCTGCACACAGGTATTTTTCCACACTACTGCGACTTCTAGCGGCCGGGTTATGTAAGCTAGATGGGTCAAACAAATTGCATCGTCTAAAGGACACTCAGGCCTTCCATTTGTCTAGCGCCCGGAGTATGTAAGCTAGATGGGTCAAGCAAATTGCATCGTCTAAAGGACACTCAGTGTTTCCACTTGCCACTAGTGGTGCTAGGCGGATGATTGATAATGGCACTACTAGGAGCGTGGCAATTGACCTAAAAATACTTTGCAATTTTATGTGTCACCCTTTGACGGCCATTAGAGCCTAAACAGGATAAATTAGATGACGCAAACTATTAGATTCATGTAGCCGCACAGATGCACGTTAGTTAGAGACATCATTCACTTATATATATTGAACAGGTGAGTAGCAATTAACTAGAGACAAAAAATTCGATATGGTATCCATCAGGTAGCGCACACTCGGGGCTTCCATTATCACCACCAGCCACCCGCCTACCACCTCCAGGAGCGTGGTAATCCTCTAAAATACAAAATGGCATTTTGCCCTGCTTACAGGTTTTTTTCCACACTACTGCGACGTCTAGCGGATGGAGTATGTAAGCTAGATGGGTCAAACAAATTGCATAGTCTAACGGACACTCAGGCCTTCCATTTGCATCATCAATCACCCGCCCAGCACCAATGGCGTGGCAATTGACCTAAAAATACTTTGCAATTTTACGTCTCACCATTTGGCGGCGATTAGCGCCTAAAAGTGTTAATTAGATGACGCTCACTATTAAATTCATGTCGCCGCACAGATGCACGGTAGTTAGAAACATCAATCACCTATATATGTTGAACAGTTGAGTAGCAATTAACAAAAAACAAAAAATTCGATATGGTATCCATCAGGTAGAGTACACTCCTGGCTTCCATTATCGCCACTCGCCTACCACCTCCAGGAGCGTGGCAGTCCTCTAAAATACAAAATGGCATTTTGCCCTGCTTACAGGTATTTTTCCACATTACTGCGACGTCTAGCGGCCGGAGTATGTAAGCTAGATGGATCAAGCGAATCGCATCGTCTAAAGGACACTCAGGGCTTCCACTTCCATCATCAATCACCCGCCTAGCACCACTAGTGGCGTGGTAATTGACGTAAAAATACTTTGCATTTTTACGTGTCACCATTTGGGCACGGCCATTAGGGCCTAAATAGGGTGAACTAGATGACGCAAACTATTAGATTCATGTAGCCGCACAGATGCACGTTTATTAGAGACATCAGTCACCTATATATGTTGAACAGCTGAGCAGCAATTAACAAAAAACAAACAATTTCATTATGGCATCCATCATGTTTTTTTCCATTCCCGCTAAAGGTTGGAGGGATGAAACAAAGTGGATCTCCTAGAGCACACTCAGGGCTTCCATTATCACCACCAACTACCCGCCTACCACCTCCAGGAGCGTGGTAATCCTCTAAAATACAAAATGGCATTTTGCCCTGCTTACAGGTATTTTTCCACACTACTGCGACGTCTAGCGGTCGGAGTAGGTAAGCTAGATGGGCCAAACAAGTTGCGTCGTCTAGAAGACACTCGTGGCTTAAACTTGCATAATCAATCACCCACTTAGCACCACTAGGGGCGTGGCAATTCACCTAAAAATACTTTGCAATTTTACGTCTCACCATTTGGCGGCAATTAGCGCCTAAAAAGTGTTAACTAGATGACGCACACTATTAGATCATGTAGCCGCACAGATGCACGTTAGTTAGAGACATCAATCACCTATATATGTTGAACAGCTGAGCAGCAATTAACAAAAAACAAACAATTTCATTATGGTATCCATCTTGTTTTTTTCATTCCCGCTAAGGAGGTGGGGGGATGAAACAAAGTGGATCACCTAGAGCACACTCGGGGCTTCCATTATCACCACTAGCTACCCGCCTACCACCTCCAGGAGTATGGCAATCCTCTAGAAAAAAAAAGCAGTTTGGCCCTGCACACAGGTATTTTTCCACACTACTGCGACTTCTAGCGGACGGTGTATGTAAGCTAGATGAGTCAAACAAATTGCATCGTCTAAAGGACACTCAGGCCTTCCATTTGTCTAGCGCCCGGAGTATGTAAGCTAGATGGGTCAAGCAAATTGCATCGTCTAAAGGACACTCAGTGTTTCCACTTGCCACTAGTGGTGCTAGGCGGGTGATTGATGATGGCACTACTAGGAGCGTGGCAATTGACCTAAAAATACTTTGCAATTTTATGTGTCACCCTTTGACGGCCATTAGAGCCTAAACAGGATGAACTAGATGACGCAAACTATTAGATTCATGTAGCCGCACAGATGCACGTTAGTTAGAGACATCATTCACTTATATATGTTGAACAGGTGAGTAGCAATTAACTAGAGACAAAAAATTCGATATGGTATCCATCAGGTAGAGCACACTCGGGGCTTCCATTATTACCACCAGCCACCCGGCTACCACCTCCAGGAGCGTGGCAATCCTCTAGAAAAAAAAGCAGTTTGGCCCTGCACACAGGTATTTTTCCACACTACTGCGACTTCTAGCGGCCGGGTTATGTAAGCTAGATGGGTCAAACAAATTGCATCGTCTAAAGGACACTCAGGCCTTCCATTTGTCTAGCGCCCGGAGTATGTAAGCTAGATGGGTCAAGCAAATTGCATCGTCTAAAGGACACTCAGTGTTTCCACTTGCCACTAGTGGTGCTAGGCGGATGATTGATAATGGCACTACTAGGAGCGTGGCAATTGACCTAAAAATACTTTGCAATTTTATGTGTCACCCTTTGACGGCCATTAGAGCCTAAACAGGATAAATTAGATGACGCAAACTATTAGATTCATGTAGCCGCACAGATGCACGTTAGTTAGAAACATCATTCACTTATATATATTGAACAGGTGAGTAGCAATTAACTAGAGACAAAAAATTCGATATGGTATCCATCAGGTAGCGCACACTCGGGGCTTCCATTATCACCACCAGCCACCCGCCTACCACCTCCAGGAGCGTGGTAATCCTCTAAAATACAAAATGGCATTTTGCCCTGCTTACAGGTTTTTTTCCACACTACTGCGACGTCTAGCGGATGGAGTATGTAAGCTAGATGGGTCAAACAAATTGCATAGTCTAACGGACACTCAGGCCTTCCATTTGCATCATCAATCACCCGCCCAGCACCAATGGCGTGGCAATTGACCTAAAAATACTTTGCAATTTTACGTCTCACCATTTGGCGGCGATTAGCGCCTAAAAGTGTTAACTAGATGACGCTCACTATTAAATTCATGTCGCCGCACAGATGCACGTTAGTTAGAAACATCAATCACCTATATATGTTGAACAGTTGAGTAGCAATTAACAAAAAACAAAAAATTCGATATGGTATCCATCAGGCAGAGCACACTCCTGGCTTCCATTATCACCACCAGCCACCCGCCTACCACCTCCAGGAGCGTGGCAATCCTCTAGAATACAAAATGGCAGTTTTGCCGTGCACACAGGTATTTTTCCACATTACTGCGACGTCTAGCGGCCGGAGTATGTAAGCTAGATGGATCAAGCGAATCGCATCGTCTAAAGGACACTCAGGGCTTCCACTTCCATCATCAATCACCCGCCTAGCACCACTAGTGGCGTGGTAGTTGACGTAAAAATACTTTGCATTTTTACGTGTCACCATTTGGGCACGGCCATTAGGGCCTAAATAGGGTGAACTAGATGACGCAAACTATTAGATTCATGTAGCCGCACAGATGCACGTTTATTAGAGACATCAGTCACCTATATATGTTGAACAGCTGAGCAGCAATTAACAAAAAACAAACAATTTCATTATGGCATCCATCATGTTTTTTTCCATTCCCGCTAAAGGTTGGAGGGATGAAACAAAGTGGATCTCCTAGAGCACACTCAGGGCTTCCATTATCACCACCAACTACCCGCCTACCACCTCCAGGAGCGTGGTAATCCTCTAAAATACAAAATGGCATTTTGCCCTGCTTACAGGTATTTTTCCACACTACTGCGACGTCTAGCGGTCGGAGTAGGTAAGCTAGATGGGCCAAACAAGTTGCGTCGTCTAGAAGACACTCGTGGCTTAAACTTGCATAATCAATCACCCACTTAGCACCACTAGGGGCGTGGCAATTCACCTAAAAATACTTTGCAATTTTACGTCTCACCATTTGGCGGCAATTAGCGCCTAAAAAGTGTTAACTAGATGACGCACACTATTAGATCATGTAGCCGCACAGATGCACGTTAGTTAGAGACATCAATCACCTATATATGTTGAACAGCTGAGCAGCAATTAACAAAAAACAAACAATTTCATTATGGTATCCATCTTGTTTTTTTCATTCCCGCTAAGGAGGTGGGGGGATGAAACAAAGTGGATCACCTAGAGCACACTCGGGGCTTCCATTATCACCACTAGCTACCCGCCTACCACCTCCAGGAGTATGGCAATCCTCTAGAAAAAAAAAGCAGTTTGGCCCTGCACACAGGTATTTTTCCACACTACTGCGACTTCTAGCGGACGGTGTATGTAAGCTAGATGAGTCAAACAAATTGCATCGTCTAAAGGACACTCAGGCCTTCCATTTGTCCAGCGCCCGGAGTATGTAAGCTAGATGGGTCAAGCAAATTGCATCGTCTAAAGGACACTCAGTGTTTCCACTTGCCACTAGTGGTGCTAGGCGGGTGATTGATGATGGCACTACTAGGAGCGTGGCAATTGACCTAAAAATACTTTGCAATTTTATGTGTCACCCTTTGACGGCCATTAGAGCCTAAACAGGATGAACTAGATGACGCAAACTATTAGATTCATGTAGCCGCACAGATGCACGTTAGTTAGAGACATCATTCACTTATATATGTTGAACAGGTGAGTAGCAATTAACTAGAGACAAAAAATTCGATATGGTATCCATCAGGTAGAGCACACTCGGGGCTTCCATTATTACCACCAGCCACCCGGCTACCACCTCCAGGAGCGTGGCAATCCTCTAGAAAAAAAAGCAGTTTGGCCCTGCACACAGGTATTTTTCCACACTACTGCGACTTCTAGCGGCCGGGTTATGTAAGCTAGATGGGTCAAACAAATTGCATCGTCTAAAGGACACTCAGGCCTTCCATTTGTCTAGCGCCCGGAGTATGTAAGCTAGATGGGTCAAGCAAATTGCATCGTCTAAAGGACACTCAGTGTTTCCACTTGCCACTAGTGGTGCTAGGCGGATGATTGATAATGGCACTACTAGGAGCGTGGCAATTGACCTAAAAATACTTTGCAATTTTATGTGTCACCCTTTGACGGCCATTAGAGCCTAAACAGGATAAATTAGATGACGCAAACTATTAGATTCATGTAGCCGCACAGATGCACGTTAGTTAGAGACATCATTCACTTATATATATTGAACAGGTGAGTAGCAATTAACTAGAGACAAAAAATTCGATATGGTATCCATCAGGTAGCGCACACTCGGGGCTTCCATTATCACCACCAGCCACCCGCCTACCACCTCCAGGAGCGTGGTAATCCTCTAAAATACAAAATGGCATTTTGCCCTGCTTACAGGTTTTTTTCCACACTACTGCGACGTCTAGCGGATGGAGTATGTAAGCTAGATGGGTCAAACAAATTGCATAGTCTAACGGACACTCAGGCCTTCCATTTGCATCATCAATCACCCGCCCAGCACCAATGGCGTGGCAATTGACCTAAAAATACTTTGCAATTTTACGTCTCACCATTTGGCGGCGATTAGCGCCTAAAAGTGTTAACTAGATGACGCTCACTATTAAATTCATGTCGCCGCACAGATGCACGTTAGTTAGAAACATCAATCACCTATATATGTTGAACAGTTGAGTAGCAATTAACAAAAAACAAAAAATTCGATATGGTATCCATCAGGCAGAGCACACTCCTGGCTTCCATTATCACCACCAGCCACCCGCCTACCACCTCCAGGAGCGTGGCAATCCTCTAGAAAAAAAAAGCAGTTTGGCCCTGCACACAGGTATTTTTCCACATTACTGCGACTTCTAGCGGCCGGAGTATGTAAGCTAATAGGGTCAAACAAATTGCATCGTCTAGAGGACACTCAGGGATTCCATTTGTCTAGCGCCCGGAGTATGCAAGCTAGATGGGTCAAGCGAATCGCATTGTCTAAAGGACACTCAGGGCTTCCACTTGCATAATCAATCACCCACTTAGCACCACTAGGGGCGTGGCAATTGACCTAAAAATACTTTGCAATTTTACGTCTCACCATTTGGCGGCAATTCGCGCCTAAAAAGTGTTAACTAGATGACGCACACTATTAGATCATGTAGCCGCACAGATGCACGTTAGTTAGAGACATCAATCACCTATATATGTTGAACAGCTGAGCAGCAATTAACAAAAAACAAACAATTTCATTATGGTATCCATCTTGTTTTTTTCATTCCCGCTAAGGAGGTGGGGGGATGAAACAAAGTGGATCACCTGGAGCACACTCGGGGCTTCCATTATTACCACTAGCTACCCGCCTACCACCTCCAGGAGCGTGGCAATCCTTTAGAAAAAAAAAGCAGTTTGGCCCTGCACACAGGTATTTTTCCACATTACTGCGACTTCTAGCGGCCGGAGTATGTAAGCTAGATGGGTCAAACAAATTGCATCGTCTAAAGGACACTCAGGCCTTCCATTTGTCTTGCGCCCGGAGTATGTAAGCTGGATGGGTCAAGCAAATTGCATCGTCTAAGGGACACTTAGTGTTTCCACTTGCCACTAGTGGTGCTAGGCGGGTGATTGATGATGGCACTACTAGGAGCGTGGCAATTGACCTAAAAATACTTTGCAATTTTATGTGTCACCCTTTGACGGCCATTAGAGCCTAAACAGGATAAATTAGATGACGCAAACTATTAGATTCATGTAGCCGCACAGATGCACGTTAGTTAGAGACATCATTCACTTATATATATTGAACAGGTGAGTAGCAATTAACTAGAGACAAAAAATTCGATATGGTATCCATCAGGTAGCGCACACTCGGGGCTTCCATTATCACCACCAGCCACCCGGCTACCACCTCCAGGAGCGTGGCAATCCTCTAGAAAAAAAAAGCAGTTTGGCCCTGCACACAGGTATTTTTCCACACTACTGCGACTTCTAGCGGCCGAGTTATGTAAGCTAGATGGGTCAAGCAAATCGCATCGTCTAAAGGACACTCAGGGCTTCCACTTCCATCATCAATCACCCGCCTAGCACCACTAGTGGCGTGGTAATTGACGTAAAAATACTTTGCATTTTTACGTGTCACCATTTGGCGGCCATTAGGGCCTAAATAGGGTGAACTAGATGACGCAAACTATTAGATTCATGTAGCCGCACAGATTCACGTTTATTAGAGACATCAATCACCTATATATGTTGAACAGCTGAGCAGCAATTAACAAAAAACAAACAATTTCATTATGGTATCCATCATGTTTTTTTCCATTCCCGCTAAAGGTTGGAGGGATGAAACAAAGTGGATCTCCTAGAGCACACTCAGGGCTTCCATTATCACCACCAACCACCCGCCTACCACCTCCAGGAGCGTGGTAATCCTCTAAAATACAAAATGGCATTTTGCCCTGCTTACAGGTATTTTTCCACACTACTGCGACGTCTATCGGTCGGAGTAGGTAAGCTAGATGGGTCAAACAAGTTGCGTCGTCTAGAAGACACTCGGGGCTTCCAGTTGCTTCATCAATCACCCGCTTAGCACCACTAGGGGCTTGGAAATTGACCTAAAAATACTGTGCAATTTTACGTGTGACCCTTCGACGGCCATTACCGCTTTAACACGGTGAACTAGATGACACAAGCTATTGAATTCATGTAGCCGCAGAGATGAACGTTAGTAAGAGGCATCACTCACCTATATATGTTGAACAGGTGGGTAGCAATTAACAAAAAAGAAAAAATTCGATATGGTATCCATCAGGTAGAGCACACTCCTGGCTTCCATTATTACCACCAGCCACCCGCCTACCACCTCCAGGAGCGTGGCAATCCTCTAGAATACAAAATGGTAGTTTTGCCCTGCACACAGGTATTTTTCCACATTACTGCGACGTCTAGCGGCCGGAGTATGTAAGCTAGATGGGTCAAGCGAATTGCATCGTCTAAAGGACACTCAGGGCTTCCTTTTATCTATCGCCCGGAGTATGTAAGCAAGATGGGTCAAGCAAATTACATCGTCTAAAGGACACTCAGTGTTTCCACTTGCACCATCAATCACCCGCCCAGCACCACTAGTAGCGTGGCAATTGACCTAAAAATACTTTGCAATTTTACGTCTCACCATTTGGCGGCGATTAGCGCCTAAAAAGTGTTAACTAGATGACACTCACTATTAGATTCATGTAGCCGCATAGATGCACGTTAGTGAGAGGCATCATTCACTTATATATGTTGAACAGGTGACTAGCAATTAACAAAAGACAAAAAATTCGATATGGTATCCATCAGGTAGAGCACACTCGGGGCTTCTATTATCACCACCAGCCACCCGCCTACCACCTCCAGGAGCGTGGCAATCCTCTAGAATACAAAATGGCAGTTTTGCCGTGCACACAGGTATTTTTCCACATTACTGCGACGTCTAGCGGCCGGAGTATGTAAGCTAGATGGGTCAAACCAATCGCATCGTCTAGAAGACACTCGGGGCTTCCAGCTGCTTCATCAATCATCCGCTTAGCACCACCAGGAGCGTGGAAATTGACCTAAAAATACTCTGCAAATTCTGGTCTCACAATTTGGCGGCGATTAGCGCCTAAAAAGTGTTAACTAGATGACGCACACTATTAGATTCATGTAGCCGCACAGATGCACGTTAGTTAGAGACATCATTCACTTATATATGTTGAACAGGTGAATAGCAATTAACAAAAGACAAAAAATTCGATATGGTATCCATCAGGTAGAGCACACTCGGGGCTTCTATTATCACCACCAGCCACCCGGCTACCACCTCCAGGAGCGTGGCAATCGTCTAGAATACAAAATGGTAGTTTTGCCCTGCACACAGGTATTTTTCCACATTACTGCGACGTCTAGCGGCCGGAGTATGTAAGCTAGATGGGTCAAGCGAATTGCATCGTATAAAGGACACTCAGTGTTTCCACTTGCACCATCAATCACCCGCCCAGCACCACAAGTGGCGTGGCATTTGACCTAAAAATACTTTGCAATTTTACGTCTCACCATTTGGCGGCGATTAGCGCCTAAAAAGTGTTAACTAGATGACGCTCACTATTAGATTCATGTAGCCGCACAGATGCACGTTAGTTAGAGGCATCATTCACTTATATATGTTGAACAGGTGAGTAGCAATTAACAAAAGACAAAAAATTCGATATGGTATCCATCAGGTAGAGCACACTCCTGGCTTCCATTATCACCACCAGCCACCCGCCTACCACCTCCAGGAGCATGGCAATCCTCTAGAATACAAAATGGCAGTTTTGCCGTGCACACAGGTATTTTTCCACATTACTGCGACGTCTAGCGGCCGGAGTATGTAAGCTAGATGGGTCAAACAAATCGCATCGTCTAGAAGACACTCGGGGCTTCCAGCTGATTCATCAACCATCCGCTTAGCACCACCAGGAGCGTCAAAATTGACCTAAAATACTCTGCAATTTCTCGTCTCACCATTTGGCGGCGATTAGCGCCTAAAAAGTGTTAACTAGATGACGCTCACTATTAGATTCATGTAGCCGCACAGATGCACGTTAGTTAGAGACATCATTCACTTATATATGTTGAACAAGTGAATAGCAATTAACAAAAAACAAAAAATTCGATATGGTATCCATCAGGTAGAGCACACTCCTGGCTTCCATTATCACCACCAGCCACCCGCCTACCACCTCCAGGAGCGTGGCAATCCTCTAGAATACAAAATGATAGTTTTGCCCTGCACACAGGAATTTTTCCACATTACTGCGACGTCTAGCGGCCGGAGTATGTAAGCTAGATGGGTCAAGCGAATTGCATCGTCTAAAGGACACTCAGGGCTTCCTTTTATCTAGCGCCCGGAGTATGTAAGCAAGATGGGTCAAGCAAATTACATCGTCTAAAGGACACTCAGTGTTTCCACTTGCACCATCAATCACGCGCCCAGCACCACTAGTGGCGTGGCAATTGACCTAAAAATACTTCGCAATTTTACGTCTCACCATTTGGCGGCGATTAGCGCCTAAAAGGTGTTAACTAGATGACGCTCACTATTAGATTCATGTAGCCGCACAGATGCACGTTAGTTAGAGACATCAAACTCCTATATATGGTGAACAGGTGAGTAGCAGTCAACAAAAAACAAACACTTTCAATATGGTATCCATCTTGTTTTTTTCATTCCCGCTAAGCGGGTGGGGGGATGAAACAAAGTGCATCACCTAGAGCACACTCCTGGCTTCCATTATCACCACCAGCCACCCGCCTACCACCTCCAGGAGCGTGGCAATCCTCTAGAATACAAAATGGTAGTTTTGCCCTGCACACAGGTATTTTTCCACATTACTGCGACGTCTAGCGGCCGGAGTATGTAAGCTAGATGGGTCAAACAAATCGCATCGTCTAAAAGACAATCGGGGCTTCCAGCTGCTTCATCAATCATCCGCTTAGCACCACCAGGAACGTGGAAATTGATCTAAAATACTGTGCAATTTCTCGTCTCACCATTTGGCGACGATTAGGGCCTAAAAAGTTTAACTAGATGACGCACACTATTAGATTCATGTAGCCGCACTGATGCACTTTAGTTAGAGACATCATTCACTTATATATGTTGAACAGGTGAGTAGCAATTAACAAAAGACAAAAAATTCGATATGGTATCCATCAGGTAGAGCACACTCGGGGCTTCCATTATCACCACCAGCCACCCGGCTACCACCTCCAGGAGCGCGGCAATCCTCTAGAATACAAAATGGTAGTTTTGCCCTGCACATAGGTATTTTGCTACACTACTGAGACATCTAGCGGCCGGAGTATGTAAACTAGATGGGTCAAACAAATTGCATCGTCTAAAGGACACTCAGTGTTTCCACTTGCATCATCAATCACCCGCCTAGCACCACTAGTGGCGTGGTAATTGACCTAAAAATACTTTGCAATTTTATGTGTCTTCCTTTGACGGCCATTAGAGCCTAAACAGGATGAACTAGATGACGCAAACTATTAAATTCATGTAGCCGCACAGATGCACGTTAGTTAGAAACATCAATCACCTATATATGTTGAACAGTTGAGTAGCAATTAACAAAAAACAAAAAATTCGATAAGGTATCCATCAGGCAGAGCACACTCCTTGCTTCCATTATCACCAGCAGCCACCCGCCTACCACCTCCAGGAGCGTGGCAATCCTCTAGAATACAAAATGGTAGTTTTGCCGTGCACACAGGTATTTTTCCACATTACTGCGACGTCTAGCGGCCGGAGTATGTAAGCTAGATGGGTCAAGCGAATCGCATCGTCTAAAGGACACTCAGGGCTTCCACTTCCATCATCAATCACCCGCCTAGCACCACTAGTGGCGTGGTAATTGACTACTTTGCATTTTTACGTGTCACCATTTGGCGGCCATTAGGGCCTAAATAGGGTGAACTAAATGACGCAAACTATTAGATTCATGTAGCCGCACATATGCACGTTTATTAAAGACATCAATCACCTATATATGTTGAACAGCTGAGCAGCAATTAACAAAAAACAAACAATTTCATTATGGTATCCATCATGTTTTTTTCCATTCCCGCTAAGGAGGTGGGTGATGAATCAAAGTGGATCACCTAGAGCACACTCGAGGCTTCCATTATCACCACTAGCTACCCGCCTACCACCTCCAGGAGCGTGGCAATCCTCTAGAAAAAAAAGCAGTTTGGCCCTGCACACAGGGATTTTTCCACATCACTGCGACTTCTAGCGGCCGGAGTATGTAAGCTAGATGAGTCAAACAAATTGCATCGTCTAAAGGACACTCAAGCCTTCTATTTGTCTAGCGCCCGGAGTATGTAAGCTAGACGAGTCAAACAAATTGCATCGTCTAAAGGACACTCAAGCCTTCTATTTGTCTAGCGCCCGGAGTATGTAAGCTAGATGGGTCAAGCAAATTGCATCGTCTAAAGGACACTCAGTGTTTCCACTTGCATCATCAATCACCCGCCTAGCACCACTAGTGGCGTGGTAATTGACCTAAAAATACTTTGCAATTTTATGTGTCTTCCTTTGACGGCCATTAGAGCCTAAACAGGATGAACTAGATAACGCAAACTATTAAATTCATGTAGCCGCACAGATGCACGTTAGTTAGAAACATCAATCACCTATATATGTTGAACAGGTGAGTAGCAATTAACAAGAGACAAAAAATTCGATATGGTATCCATCAGGTAGAGCACACTCGGGGCTTTCATTATCACCACCAGCCACCCGGCTACCACCTCCAGGAGCGCGGCAATCCTCTAGAATACAAAATGGTAGTTTTGCCCTGCACATAGGTATTTTGCCACACTACTGCGACATCTAGCGGCCGGAGTATGTAAGCTAGATGGGTCAAACAAATTGCATCGTCTAAAGGACACTCAGTGTTTCCACTTGCATCATCAATCACCCGCCTAGCACCACTAGTGGCGTGGTAATTGACCTAAAAATGCTTTGCAATTTTATGTGTCTTCCTTTGACGACCATTAGAGCCTAAACAGGATGAACTAGATGACGCAAACTATTAAATTCATGTAGCCGCACAGATGCACGTTAGTTAGAAACATCAATCACCTATATATGTTGAACAGTTGAGTAGCAATTAACAAAAAACAAAAAATTCGATATGGTATCCATCAGGCAGAGTACACTCCTGGCTTCCATTATCACCACCAGCACTTCCATCATCAATAACCCGCCTAGCACCACCAGAGGCGTGGTAATTGACGTAAAAATACTTTGCATTTTTACGTGTCACCATTTGGTGGCCATTAGGGCCTTAACAGGGTGAACTAGATGACGCAAACTATTAGATTCATGTAGCCGCACAGACGCACGTTAATTAGAGACATCAATCACCTATATATGTTGAACAGCTGTGCAGCAATTAACAAAAAACAAACAATTTCATTATGGTATCCATATTGTTTTTTTCATTCCCGCTAAGGAGGTGGGGGGATGAAACAAAGTGGATCACCTAGAGCACACTCGGGGCTTCCATTATCACCACTAGCTACCCGCCTACCACCTCCAGGAGCGTGGCAATCCTCTAGAAAAAAAAGCAGTTTGGCCCTGCACACAGGTATTTTTCCACACGACTGCGACTTTTAGCGGCCGGAGTATGTAAGCTAGATGGGTCAAACAAGTTGCATCGTCTAAAGGACACTCAGGCCTTCCATTTGTCTAGCGCCCGGAGTATGTAAGCAAGATGGGTCAAGTAAATTGCATCGTCTAAAGACACACAGTGTTTCCACTTGCCACTAGTGGTGCTAGGCGGATGATTGATAATGGCACTACTAGGAGCGTGGCAATTGACCTAAAAATACTTTAACATTTTATGTGTCACCCTTTGACGGCCATTATAGCCTAAATAGGATGAACTAGATGACGCAAACTATTAGATTCATGTAGCCGCACAGATGCACTTTAGTTAGAGACATCATTCACTTATATATGTTGAACAGGTGAGTAGCAATTAACAAAAGACAAAAAATTCGATATGGTATTCATCAGGTAGAGTACACTCCTGGCTTCCATTATCACCACCAGCCACCCGCTTACCACCTCCAGGAGCGTGGTAATCCTCTAAAATACAAAATGGCATTTTGCCCTGCTTACAGGTATTTTTCCACACTACTGCGACGTCTAGCGGTCGGAGTAGGTAAGCTAGATGAGTCAAACAAGTTAAATCGTCTAGAGGACACTCGGGGCTTCCAGTTGCTTCATCAATCACCCGCCTAGCACCACTAGGGGCGTGGGAATTGACCTAAAAATACTTTGCAATTTTACGTCTCATCATTTGGCGGCAATTAGCGCCTAAAAAGTGTTAACTAGATGACGCACACTATTAGATTCATGTAGCCGCACAGATGCACGTTAGTAAGAGACATCAATCACCTATATGTGTTGAACAGCTGAGCAGCAATTAACAAAAAAACAAACAATTTCATTATGGTATCCATCTTGTTTTTTTCTTTCCCGCTAAGGTGGTGGGGGGATGAAACAAAGTGGATCACCTAGAGCACACAGGGGCTTCCATTATCACCACTAGCTACCCGCCTACCACCTCCAGGAGCGTGGCAATCCTCTAGAAAAAAAAAGCAGTTTGGCCCTGCACACAGGTATTTTTCCACATTACTGCGACGTCTAGCGGCCGGAGGATGTAAGCTAGATGGGTCAAGCGAATTGCATCGTCTAAAGGACACTCAGGGCTTCCTTTTCTCTAGCGCCCGGAGTATGTAAGCAAGATGGGTCAAGCAAATTACATCGTCTAAAGGACACTCAGTGTTTCCACTTGCACCATCAATCACCCGCCCAGCACCACTAGTGGCGTGGCAATTGACCTAAAAATACTTTGCAATTTTACGTCTCACCATTTGGCGGCGATTAGCGCCTAAAAGGTGTTGACTAGATGACGCTCACTATTAGATTCATGTAGCCGCACAGATGCACTTTAGTTAGAGACATCATTCACTTATATATGTTGAACAGGTGAATAGCAATTAACAAAAAACAAAAAATTCGATATGGCATCCATCGGGTAGAGTACACTCTTGGCTTCCATTATCACCACCAGCCACCCGCCTACCACATCCAGGAGCGTGGCAATCCTCTAGAATACAAAATGGTAGTTTTGCCCTGCACACAGGTATTTTTCCACATTACTGCGACGTCTAGCGGCCGGAGTATGTAAGCTAGATGGGTCAAACAAATCGCATCGTCTAGAAGACACTCGGGGCTTCCAGCTGATTCATCAATCATCCGCTTAGCACCACCAGGAGCGTCAAAATTGACCTAAAATACTCTGCAATTTCTCGTCTCACCATTTGGCGACGATTAGGGCCTAAAAAGTGTTAACTAGATGACGCACACTTTTAGATTCATGTAGCCGCACAGATGCACTTTAGTTAGGGACATCATTACTTATATATGTTGAACAGGTGAGTAGCAATTAACAAAAGACAAAAAATTCGATATGGTATCCATCAGGTAGAGCACACTCCTGGCTTCCATTATCACCACCAGCCACCCGCCTACCACCTCCAGGAGCGTGGCAATCCTCTAGAATACAAAATGGCAATTTTGCCGTGCACACAGGTATTTTTCCACATTACTGCGACGTCTAGCGGCCGGAGTATGTAAGCTAGATGGGTCAAACAAATCGCATCGTCTAGAAGACACTCGGGGCTTCCAGCTGCTTCATCAATCATCCGCTTAGCACCACCAGGAGCGTGGAAATTGACCTAAAAATACTCTGCAATTTCTGGTCTCACAATTTGGCGGCGATTAGCGCCTAAAAAGTGTTAACTAGATGACGCACACTATTAGATTCATGTAGCCGCACAGACGCACAGATGTACGTTAGTTAGAGACATCATTCACTTATATATGTTGAACAGGTGAATAGCAATTAACAAAAAACAAAAAATTCGATATGGTATCCATCAGGTAGAGTACACTCCTGGCTTCCATTATCACCACCAGCCACCCGCCTACCACCTCCAGGAGCGTGGTAATCCTCTAGAATACAAAATGGTAGTTTTGCCCTGCACACAGGTATTTTTCCACATTACTGCGACGTCTAGCGGCCGGAGTATGTAAGCTAGATGGGTCAAGCGAATTGCATCGTCTAAAGGACACTCAGGGCTTCCTTTTATCCAGCGCCCGGTGTATGTAAGCAAGATGGGTCAAGCAAATTACATCGTCTAAAGGACACTCAGTGTTTCCACTTGCACCATCAATCACCCGCCCAGCACCACTAGTGGCGTGGCAATTGACCTAAAAATACTTTGCAATTTTACGTCTCACCATTTGGCGGCGATTAGCGCCAGATGACGCTCACTATTAGATTCATGTAGCCGCACAGATGCACGTTAGTTAGAGACATCAAACACCTATATATGGTGAACAGGTGAGTAGCAGTCAACAAAAAACAAACACTTTCAATATGGTATCCATCTTGTTTTTTTCATTCCCGCTAAGCGGGTGGGGGGATGAAACAAAGTGCATCACCTAGAGCACACTCCTGGCTTCCATTATCACCATCCGCCTACCACCTCCAGGAGCGTGGCAATCCTCTAGAATATAAAATGGTAGTTTTGCCCTGCACACAGGTATTTTTCCACACTACTGCGACGTCTAGCGGCCGGAGTATGTAAGCTAGATGGGTCAAACAAATCGCATCGTCTAGAAGACACTCGGGGCTTCCAGCTGCTTCATCAATCATCCGCTTAGCACAGCCAGGAGCGTGGAAATTGACCTAAAATACTCTGCAATTTCTCGTCTCACCATTTGGCGACGATTAGGGCCTAAAAAGTTTGACTAGATGACGCACACTATTAGATTCATGTAGCCGCACAGATGCACTTTAGTTAGAGACATCATTCACTTATATATGTTGAACAGGTGAGTAGCAATTAACAAAAGACAAAAAATTCGATATGGTATTCATCAGGTAGAGCACACTCGGGGCTTCCATTATCACCACCAGCCACCCGGCTACCACCTCCAGCAGCGCGGCAATCCTCTAGAATACAAAATGGTAGTTTTGCCCTGCACATAGGTATTTTGCTACACTACTGAGACATCTAGCGGCCGGAGTATGTAAGCTAGATGGGTCAAACAAATTGCATCGTCTAAAGGACACTCAGTGTTTCCACTTGCACCATCAATCACCCGCCCAGCACCACTAGTGGCGTGGCAATTGACCTAAAAATACTTTGCAATTTTATGTGTCTTCCTTTGACGGCCATTAGAGCCTTAAAAGTGTTAACTAGATGACGCACACTTTTAGATTCATGTAGCCGCACAGATGCACTTTAGTTAGGGACATCATTCACTTATATATGTTGAACAGGTGAGTAGCAATTAATAAAAGACAAAAAATTCGATATGGTATCCATCAGGTAGAGCACACTCGGGGCTTCCATTATCACCACCAGCCACCCGGCTACCACCTCCAGCAGCGCGGCAATCCTCTAGAATACAAAATGGTAGTTTTGCCCTGCACATAGGTATTTTGCTACACTACTGAGACATCTAGCGGCCGGAGTATGTAAGCTAGATGGGTCAAACAAATTGCATCGTCTAAAGGACACTCAGTGTTTCCACTTGCACCATCAATCACCCGCCCAGCACCACTAGTGGCGTGGCAATTGACCTAAAAATACTTTGCAATTTTATGTGTCTTCCTTTGACGGCCATTAGCGCCTAAAAAGTGTTAACTAGATGACGCACACTATTAGATTCATGTAGCCGCACAGATGCACGTTAGTTAGAGACATCATTCACTTATATATGTTGAACAGGTGAATAGCAATTAACAAAAAACAAAAAATTCGATATGGTATCCATCAGGTAGAGTACACTCCTGGCTTCCATTATCATCACCAGCCACCCGCCTACCACCTCCAGGAGCGTGGTAATCCTCTAGAATACAAAGTGGTAGTTTTGCCCTGCACACAGGTATTTTTCCACATTACTGCGACGTCTAGCGGCCGGAGTATGTAAGCTAGATGGGTCAAACAAATCGCATCGTCTAGAAGACACTCGGGGCTTCCAGCTGATTCATCAATCATCCGCTTAGCATCACCAGGAGCGTCAAAATTGACCTAAAATACTCTGCAATTTTTCGTCTCACCATTTGGCGACGATTGGGGCCTAAAAAGTGTTAACTAGATGACGCACACTATTAGATTCATGTAGCCGCACAGATGCACTTTAGTTAGGGACATCATTCACTTATATATGTTGAACAGGTGAGTAGCAATTAACTAAAGACAAAAAATTCGATATGGTATCCATCAGGTAGAGTACACTCTTGGCTTCCATTATCACCACCAGCCACCCGCCTACCACCTCCAGGAGCGTGGCAATCCTCTAGAATACAAAATGGTAGTTTTGCCCTGCACACAGGTATTTTTCCACATTACTGCGACGTCTAGCGGCCGGAGTATGTAAGCTAGATGGGTCAAACAAATCGCATCGTCTAGAAGACACTCGGGGCTTCCAGCTGATTCATCAATCATCCGCTTAGCACCACCAGGAGCGTCAAAATTGACCTAAAATACTCTGCAATTTTTCGTCTCACCATTTGGCGACGATTAGGGCCTAAAAAGTGTTAACTAGATGACGCACACTATTAGATTCATGTAGCCGCACAGATGCACTTTAGTTAGGGACATCATTCACTTATATATGTTGAACAGGTGAGTAGCAATTAACAAAAGACAAAAAATTCGATATGGTATCCATCAGGTAGAGCACACTCCTGGCTTCCATTATCACCACCAGCCACCCGCCTACCACCTCCAGGAGCGTGGCAATCCTCTAGAATACAAAATGGCAGTTTTGCCGTGCACACAGGTATTTTTCCACATTACTGCGACGTCTAGCGGCCGGAGTATGTAAGCTAGATGGGTCAAACAAATCGCATCGTCTAGAAGACACTCGGGGCTTCCAGCTGCTTCATCAATCATCCGCTTAGCACCACCAGGAGCGTGGAAATTGACCTAAAAATACTCTGCAATTTCTGGTCTCACAATTTGGCGGCGATTAGCGCCTAAAAAGTGTTAACTAGATGACGCACACTATTAGATTCATGTAGCCGCACAGATGCACGTTAGTTAGAGACAACATTCACTTATATATGTTGAACAGGTGAATAGCAATTAACAAAAAACAAAAAATTCGATGTGGTATCCATCAGGTAGAGTACACTCCTGGCTTCCATTATCATCACCAGCCACCCGCCTACCACCTCCAGGAGCGTGGTAATCCTCTAGAATACAAAATGGTAGTTTTGCCCTGCACACAGGTATTTTTCCACATTGCTGCGACGTCTAGCGGCCGGAGTATGTAAGCTAGATGGGTCAAACAAATCGCATCGTCTAGAAGACACTCGGGGCTTCCAGCTGATTCATCAATCATCCGCTTAGCACCACCAGGAGCGTCAAAATTGACCTAAAATACTTTGCAATTTTACGTCTCACCATTTGGCGGCGATTAGCGCCTAAAAGGTGTTAACTAGATGACGCTCACTATTAGATTCATGTAGCCGCACAGATGCACTTTAGTTAGAGACATCATTCACTTATATATGTTGAACAGGTGAATAGCAATTAACAAAAAACAAAAAATTCGATATGGTATCCATCAGGTAGAGCACACTCCTGGCTTCCATTATCACCACCAGCCACCCGCCTACCACCTCCAGGAGCGTGGCAATCCTCTAGAATACAAAATGGCAGTTTTGCCGTGCACACAGGTATTTTTCCACATTACTGCGACGTCTAGCGGCCGGAGTATGTAAGCTAGATGGGTCAAACAAATCGCATCGTCTAGAAGACACTCGGGGCTTCCAGCTGATTCATCAATCATCCGCTTAGCACCACCAGGAGCGTCAAAATTGACCTAAAATACTCTGCAATTTTTCGTCTCACCATTTGGCGACGATTAGGGCCTAAAAAGTGTTAACTAGATGACGCACACTATTAGATTCATGTAGCCGCACAGATGCACTTTAGTTAGGGACATCATTCACTTATATATGTTGAACAGGTGAGTAGCAATTAACAAAAGACAAAAAATTCGATATGGTATCCATCAGGTAGAGCACACTCCTGGCTTTCATTATCACCACCAGCCACCCGCCTACCACCTCCAGGAGCGTGGCAATCCTCTAGAATACAAAATGGCAGTTTTGCCGTGCACACAGGTATTTTTCCACATTACTGCGACGTCTAGCGGCCGGAGTATGTAAGCTAGATGGGTCAAACAAATCGCATCGTCTAGAAGACACTCGGGGCTTCCAGCTGCTTCATCAATCATCCGCTTAGCACCACCAGGAGCGTGGAAATTGACCTAAAAATACTCTGCAATTTCTGGTCTCACAATTTGGCGGCGATTAGCGCCTAAAAAGTGTTAACTAGATGACGCACACTATTAGATTCATGTAGCCGCACAGATGCACGTTAGTTAGAGACATCATTCACTTATATATGTTGAACAGGTGAATAGCAATTAACAAAAAACAAAAAATTCGATATGGTATCCATCAGGTAGAGTACACTCCTGGCTTCCATTATCATCACCAGCCACCCGCCTACCACCTCCAGGAGCGTGGTAATCCTCTAGAATACAAAGTGGTAGTTTTGCCCTGCACACAGGTATTTTTCCACATTACTGCGACGTCTAGCGGCCGGAGTATGTAAGCTAGATGGGTCAAACAAATCGCATCGTCTAGAAGACACTCGGGGCTTCCAGCTGATTCATCAATCATCCGCTTAGCATCACCAGGAGCGTCAAAATTGACCTAAAATACTCTGCAATTTTTCGTCTCACCATTTGGCGACGATTGGGGCCTAAAAAGTGTTAACTAGATGACGCACACTATTAGATTCATGTAGCCGCACAGATGCACTTTAGTTAGGGACATCATTCACTTATATATGTTGAACAGGTGAGTAGCAATTAACTAAAGACAAAAAATTCGATATGGTATCCATCAGGTAGAGTACACTCTTGGCTTCCATTATCACCACCAGCCACCCGCCTACCACCTCCAGGAGCGTGGCAATCCTCTAGAATACAAAATGGTAGTTTTGCCCTGCACACAGGTATTTTTCCACATTACTGCGACGTCTAGCGGCCGGAGTATGTAAGCTAGATGGGTCAAACAAATCGCATCGTCTAGAAGACACTCGGGGCTTCCAGCTGATTCATCAATCATCCGCTTAGCACCACCAGGAGCGTCAAAATTGACCTAAAATACTCTGCAATTTTTCGTCTCACCATTTGGCGACGATTAGGGCCTAAAAAGTGTTAACTAGATGACGCACACTATTAGATTCATGTAGCCGCACAGATGCACTTTAGTTATGGACATCATTCACTTATATATGTTGAACAGGTGAGTAGCAATTAACAAAAGACAAAAAATTCGATATGGTATCCATCAGGTAGAGCACACTCCTGGCTTCCATTATCACCACCAGCCACCCGCCTACCACCTCCAGGAGCGTGGCAATCCTCTAGAATACAAAATGGCAGTTTTGCCGTGCACACAGGTATTTTTCCACATTACTGCGACGTCTAGCGGCCGGAGTATGTAAGCTAGATGGGTCAAACAAATCGCATCGTCTAGAAGACACTCGTGGCTTCCAGCTGCTTCATCAATCATCCGCTTAGCACCACCAGGAGCGTGGAAATTGACCTAAAAATACTCTGCAATTTCTGGTCTCACAATTTGGCGGCGATTAGCGCCTAAAAAGTGTTAACTAGATGACGCACACTATTAGATTCATGTAGCCGCACAGATGCACGTTAGTTAGAGACAACATTCACTTATATATGTTGAACAGGTGAATAGCAATTAACAAAAAACAAAAAATTCGATGTGGTATCCATCAGGTAGAGTACACTCCTGGCTTCCATTATCATCACCAGCCACCCGCCTACCACCTCCAGGAGCGTGGTAATCCTCTAGAATACAAAATGGTAGTTTTGCCCTGCACACAGGTATTTTTCCACATTGCTGCGACGTCTAGCGGCCGGAGTATGTAAGCTAGATGGGTCAAACAAATCGCATCGTCTAGAAGACACTCGGGGCTTCCAGCTGATTCATCAATCATCCGCTTAGCACCACCAGGAGCGTCAAAATTGACCTAAAATACTTTGCAATTTTACGTCTCACCATTTGGCGGCGATTAGCGCCTAAAAGGTGTTAACTAGATGACGCTCACTATTAGATTCATGTAGCCGCACAGATGCACTTTAGTTAGAGACATCATTCACTTATATATGTTGAACAGGTGAATAGCAATTAACAAAAAACAAAAAAATCGATATGGTATCCATCAGGTAGAGCACACTCCTGGCTTCCATTATAACCACCAGCCACCCGCCTACCACCTCCAGGAGCGTGGCAATCCTCTAGAATACAAAATGGCAGTTTTGCCGTGCACGCAGGTATTTTTCCACATTACTGCGACGTCTAGCGGCCGGAGTATGTAAGCTAGATGGGTCAAACAAATCGCATCGTCTAGAAGACACTCGGGGCTTCCAGCTGATTCATCAATCATCCGCTTAGCACCACCAGGAGCGTCAAAATTGACCTAAAATACTCTGCAATTTTTCGTCTCACCATTTGGCGACGATTGGGGCCTAAAAAGTGTTAACTAGATGACGCACACTATTAGATTCATGTAGCCGCACAGATGCACTTTAGTTAGGGACATCATTCACTTATATATGTTGAACAGGTGAGTAGCAATTAACAAAAGACAAAAAATTCGATATGGTATCCATCAGGTAGAGCACACTCCTGGCTTCCATTATCACCACCAGCCACCCGCCTACCAACTCCAGGAGCGTGGCAATCCTCTAGAATACAAAATGGCAGTTTTGCCGTGCACACAGGTATTTTTCCACATTACTACGACGTCTAGCGGCCGGAGTATGTAAGCTAGATGGGTCAAACAAATCGCATCGTCTAGAAGACACTCGGGGCTTCCAGCTGCTTCATCAATCATCCGCTTAGCACCACCAAGAGCGTGGAAATCGACCTAAAAATACTCTGCAAATTCTGGTCTCACAATTTGGCGGCGATTAGCGCCTAAAAAGTGTTAACTAGATGACGCACACTATTAGATTCATGTAGCCGCACAGATGCACGTTAGTTAGAGACATCATTCACTTATATATGTTGAACAGGTGAATAGCAATTAACAAAAAACAAAAAATTCGATATGGTATCCATCAGGTAGAGTACACTCCTGGCTTCCATTATCATCACCAGCCACCCGCCTACCACCTCCAGGAGCGTGGTAATCCTCTAGAATACAAAATGGTAGTTTTGCCCTGCACACAGGTATTTCTCCACATTACTGCGACGTCTAGCGGCCGGAGTATGTAAGCTAGATGGGTCAAGCGAATTGCATCGTCTAAAGGACACTCAGGGCTTCCTTTTATCTAGCGCCCGGAGTATGTAAGCAAGATGGGTCAAGCAAATTACATCGTCTAAAGGACACTCAGTGTTTCCACTTGCACCATCAATCACCCGCCCAGCACCACTAGTGGCGTGGCAATTGACCTAAAAATACTTTGCAATTTTACGTCTCACCATTTGGCGGCGATTAGCGCCTAAAAGGTGTTAACTAGATGACGCTCACTATTAGATTCATGTAGCCGCACAGATGCACTTTAGTTAGAGACATCATTCACTTATATATGTTGAACAGGTGAATAGCAAATAACAAAAAACAAAAAATTCGATATGTTATCCATCAGGTAGAGCACACTCCTGGCTTCCATTATCACCACCAGCCACCCGCCTACCACCTCCAGGAGCGTGGCAATCCTCTAGAATACAAAATGGCAGTTTTGCCGTGCACACAGGTATTTTTCCACATTACTGCGACGTCTAGCGGCCGGAGTATGTAAGCTAGATGGGTCAAACAAATCGCATCGTCTAGAAGACACTCGGGGCTTCCAGCTGATTCATCAATCATCCGCTTAGCACCACCAGGAGCGTCAAAATTGACCTAAAATACTCTGCAATTTCTCGTCTCACTATTTGGCGACGATTAGGGCCTAAAAAGTGTTAACTAGATGACGCACACTTTTAGATTCATGTAGCCGCACAGATGCACTTTAGTTGGGGACATCATTCACTTATATATGTTGAACAGGTGAGTAGCAATTAACAAAAGACAAAAAATTCGATATGGTATCCATCAGGTAGAGCACACTCCTGGCTTCCATTATCACCACCAGCCAGCCGCCTACCACCTCCAGGAGCGTGGCAATCCTCTAGAATAAAAAATGGTAGTTTTGCCCTGCACACAGGTATTTCTCCACATTACTGCGACGTCTAGCGGCCGGAGTATGTAAGCTAGATGGGTCAAGCGAATTGCATCGTCTAAAGGACACTCAGGGCTTCCTTTTATCTAGCGCCCGGAGTATGTAAGCAAGATGGGTCAAGCAAATTACATCGTCTAAAGGACACTCAGTGTTTCCACTTGCACCATCAATCACCCGCCCAGCACCACTAGTGGCGTGGCAATTGACCTAAAAATACTTTGCAATTTTACGTCTCACCATTTGGCGGCGATTAGCGCCTAAAAGGTGTTAACTAGATGACGCTCACTATTAGATTCATGTAGCCGCACAGATGCACTTTAGTTAGAGACATCATTCACTTATATATGTTGAACAGGTGAATAGCAAATAACAAAAAACAAAAAATTCGATATGGTATCCATCAGGTAGA
The DNA here is from genome assembly GCF_042242935.1 of Bactrocera oleae. Classification (NCBI taxonomy): domain Eukaryota; kingdom Metazoa; phylum Arthropoda; class Insecta; order Diptera; family Tephritidae; genus Bactrocera; species Bactrocera oleae. Next base: position 20,148,055 of record NC_091541.1, on the reverse strand, counting down.
GTACACTCCTGGCTTCCATTATCATCACCAGCCACCCGCCTACCACCTCCAGGAGCGTGGTAATCCTCTAGAATACAAAGTGGTAGTTTTGCCCTGCACACAGGTATTTTTCCACATTACTGCGACGTCTAGCGGCCGGAGTATGTAAGCTAGATGGGTCAAACAAATCGCATCGTCTAGAAGACACTCGGGGCTTCCAGCTGATTCATCAATCATCCGCTTAGCATCACCAGGAGCGTCAAAATTGACCTAAAATACTCTGCAATTTTTCGTCTCACCATTTGGCGACGATTGGGGCCTAAAAAGTGTTAACTAGATGACGCACACTATTAGATTCATGTAGCCGCACAGATGCACTTTAGTTAGGGACATCATTCACTTATATATGTTGAACAGGTGAGTAGCAATTAACTAAAGACAAAAAATTCGATATGGTATCCATCAGGTAGAGTACACTCTTGGCTTCCATTATCACCACCAGCCACCCGCCTACCACCTCCAGGAGCGTGGCAATCCTCTAGAATACAAAATGGTAGTTTTGCCCTGCACACAGGTATTTTTCCACATTACTGCGACGTCTAGCGGCCGGAGTATGTAAGCTAGATGGGTCAAACAAATCGCATCGTCTAGAAGACACTCGGGGCTTCCAGCTGATTCATCAATCATCCGCTTAGCACCACCAGGAGCGTCAAAATTGACCTAAAATACTCTGCAATTTTTCGTCTCACCATTTGGCGACGATTAGGGCCTAAAAAGTGTTAACTAGATGACGCACACTATTAGATTCATGTAGCCGCACAGATGCACTTTAGTTAGGGACATCATTCACTTATATATGTTAAACAGGTGAGTAGCAATTAACAAAAGACAAAAAATTCGATATGGTATCCATCAGGTAGAGCACACTCCTGGCTTCCATTATCACCACCAGCCACCCGCCTACCACCTCCAGGAGCGTGGCAATCGTCTAGAATACAAAATGGCAGTTTTGCCGTGCACACAGGTATTTTTCCACATTACTGCGACGTCTAGCGGCCGGAGTATGTAAGCTAGATGGGTCAAACAAATCGCATCGTCTAGAAGACACTCGTGGCTTCCAGCTGCTTCATCAATCATCCGCTTAGCACCACCAGGAGCGTGGAAATTGACCTAAAAATACTCTGCAATTTCTGGTCTCACAATTTGGCGGCGATTAGCGCCTAAAAAGTGTTAACTAGATGACGCACACTATTAGATTCATGTAGCCGCACAGATGCACGTTAGTTAGAGACAACATTCACTTATATATGTTGAACAGGTGAATAGCAATTAACAAAAAACAAAAAATTCGATGTGGTATCCATCAGGTAGAGTACACTCCTGGCTTCCATTATCATCACCAGCCACCCGCCTACCACCTCCAGGAGCGTGGTAATCCTCTAGAATACAAAATGGTAGTTTTGCCCTGCACACAGGTATTTTTCCACATTGCTGCGACGTCTAGCGGCCGGAGTATGTAAGCTAGATGGGTCAAACAAATCGCATCGTCTAGAAGACACTCGGGGCTTCCAGCTGATTCATCAATCATCCGCTTAGCACCACCAGGAGCGTCAAAATTGACCTAAAATACTTTGCAATTTTACGTCTCACCATTTGGCGGCGATTAGCGCCTAAAAGGTGTTAACTAGATGACGCTCACTATTAGATTCATGTAGCCGCACAGATGCACTTTAGTTAGAGACATCATTCACTTATATATGTTGAACAGGTGAATAGCAATTAACAAAAAACAAAAAAATCGATATGGTATCCATCAGGTAGAGCACACTCCTGGCTTCCATTATAACCACCAGCCACCCGCCTACCACCTCCAGGAGCGTGGCAATCCTCTAGAATACAAAATGGCAGTTTTGCCGTGCACGCAGGTATTTTTCCACATTACTGCGACGTCTAGCGGCCGGAGTATGTAAGCTAGATGGGTCAAACAAATCGCATCGTCTAGAAGACACTCGGGGCTTCCAGCTGATTCATCAATCATCCGCTTAGCACCACCAGGAGCGTCAAAATTGACCTAAAATACTCTGCAATTTTTCGTCTCACCATTTGGCGACGATTGGGGCCTAAAAAGTGTTAACTAGATGACGCACACTATTAGATTCATGTAGCCGCACAGATGCACTTTAGTTAGGGACATCATTCACTTATATATGTTGAACAGGTGAGTAGCAATTAACAAAAGACAAAAAATTCGATATGGTATCCATCAGGTAGAGCACACTCCTGGCTTCCATTATCACCACCAGCCACCCGCCTACCAACTCCAGGAGCGTGGCAATCCTCTAGAATACAAAATGGCAGTTTTGCCGTGCACACAGGTATTTTTCCACATTACTACGACGTCTAGCGGCCGGAGTATGTAAGCTAGATGGGTCAAACAAATCGCATCGTCTAGAAGACACTCGGGGCTTCCAGCTGCTTCATCAATCATCCGCTTAGCACCACCAAGAGCGTGGAAATCGACCTAAAAATACTCTGCAAATTCTGGTCTCACAATTTGGCGGCGATTAGCGCCTAAAAAGTGTTAACTAGATGACGCACACTATTAGATTCATGTAGCCGCACAGATGCACGTAAGTTAGAGACATCATTCACTTATATATGTTGAACAGGTGAATAGCAATTAACAAAAAACAAAAAATTCGATATGGTATCCATCAGGTAGAGTACACTCCTGGCTTCCATTATCATCACCAGCCACCCGCCTACCACCTCCAGGAGCGTGGTAATCCTCTAGAATACAAAATGGTAGTTTTGCCCTGCACACAGGTATTTCTCCACATTACTGCGACGTCTAGCGGCCGGAGTATGTAAGCTAGATGGGTCAAGCGAATTGCATCGTCTAAAGGACACTCAGGGCTTCCTTTTATCTAGCGCCCGGAGTATGTAAGCAAGATGGGTCAAGCAAATTACATCGTCTAAAGGACACTCAGTGTTTCCACTTGCACCATCAATCACCCGCCCAGCACCACTAGTGGCGTGGCAATTGACCTAAAAATACTTTGCAATTTTACGTCTCACCATTTGGCGGCGATTAGCGCCTAAAAGGTGTTAACTAGATGACGCTCACTATTAGATTCATGTAGCCGCACAGATGCACTTTAGTTAGAGACATCATTCACTTATATATGTTGAACAGGTGAATAGCAAATAACAAAAAACAAAAAATTCGATATGGTATCCATCAGGTAGAGCACACTCCTGGCTTCCATTATCACCACCAGCCACCCGCCTACCACCTCCAGGAGCGTGGCAATCCTCTAGAATACAAAATGGCAGTTTTGCCGTGCACACAGGTATTTTTCCACATTACTGCGACGTCTAGCGGCCGGAGTATGTAAGCTAGATGGGTCAAACAAATCGCATCGTCTAGAAGACACTCGGGGCTTCCAGCTGATTCATCAATCATCCGCTTAGCACCACCAGGAGCGTCAAAATTGACCTAAAATACTCTGCAATTTCTCGTCTCACTATTTGGCGACGATTAGGGCCTAAAAAGTGTTAACTAGATGACGCACACTTTTAGATTCATGTAGCCGCACAGATGCACTTTAGTTGGGGACATCATTCACTTATATATGTTGAACAGGTGAGTAGCAATTAACAAAAGACAAAAAATTCGATATGGTATCCATCAGGTAGAGCACACTCCTGGCTTCCATTATCACCACCAGCCAGCCGCCTACCACCTCCAGGAGCGTGGCAATCCTCTAGAATAAAAAATGGCAGTTTTGCCGTGCACACAGGTATTTTTCCACATTACTGCGACGTCTAGCGGCCGGAGTATGTAAGCTAGATGGGTCAAACGAGTTGCATCGTCTAAAGGACACTCAGGGCTTCCACTTGCATCATCAATCACCCGCTTAGCACCACCAGGAGCGTGGAAATTGACCTTAAAATACTCTGCAATTTCTCGTCTCACAATTTGGCGGCGATTAGCGCCTAAAAAGTGTTAACTAGATGACGCACACTATTAGATTCATGTAGCCGCACAGATGCACGTTAGTTAGAGACATCATTCACTTATATATGTTGAACAGGTGAATAGCAATTAACAAAAAACAAAAAATTCGATATGGTATCCATCAGGTAGAGTACACTCCTGGCTTCCATTATCAACACCAGCCACCCGCCTACCACCTCCAGGAGCGTGGTAATCCTCTAGAATACAAAATGGTAGTTTTGCCCTGCACACAGGTATTTTTCCACATTACTGCGACGTCTAGCGGCCGGAGTATGTAAGCTAGATGGGTCAAAAAATCGCATCGTCTAGAAGACACTCGGGGCTTCCAGCTGCTTCATCAATCATCCGCTTAACACCACCAGGAGCGTGGAAATTGCCCTAAAATACTCTGCAATTTCTCGTCTCACCATTTGGCGACGATTAGGGCCTAAAAAGTTTAACTAGATGACGCACACTATTAGATTCATGTAGCCGTACAGATGCACTTTAGTTAGAGACATCATTCACTTATATATGTTGAACAGGTGAGTAGCAATTAACAAAAGACAAAAAATTCGATATGGTATCCATCAGGTCGAGCACACTCGGGGCTTCCATTATCACCACCAGCCACCCGGCTACCACCTCCAGGAGCGCGGCAATCCTCTAGAATACAAAATGGTAGTTTTGCCCTGCACATAGGTATTTTGCTACACTACTGAGACATCTAGCGGCCGGAGTATGTAAGCTAGATGGGTCAAACAAATTGCATCGTCTAAAGGACACTCAGTGTTTCCACTTGCATCATCAATCACCCGCCTAGCACCACTAGTGGCGTGGTAATTGACCTAAAAATACTTTGCAATTTTATGTGTCTTCCTTTGACGGCCATTAGAGCCTAAACAGGATGAACTAGATGACGCAAACTATTAAATTCATGCAGCCGCACAGATGCACGTTAGTTAGAAACATCAATCACCTATATATGTTGAACAGTTGAGTAGCAATTAACAAAAAACAAAAAATTCGATATGGTATCCATCAGGCAGAGCACACTCCTTGCTTCCATTATCACCAGCAGCCACCCGCCTACCACCTCCAGGAGCGTGGCAATCTTCTAGAATACAAAATGGCAGTTTTGCCGTGCACACAGGTATTTTTCCACATTACTGCGACGTCTAGCGGCCGGAGTATGTAAGCTAGATGGGTCAAGCGAATCGCATCGTCTAAAGGACACTCAGGGCTTCCACTTCCATCATCAATCACCCGCCTAGCACCACTAGAGGCGTGGTAATTGACTACTTTGCATTTTTACGTGTCACCATTTGGCGGCCTTTAGGGCCTAAATAGGGTGAACTAGATGACGCAAACTATTAGATTCATGTAGCCGCACAGATGCACGTTTATTAGAGACATCAATCACCTATATATGTTGAACAGCTGAGCAGCAATTAACAAAAAACAAACAATTTTATTATGGTATCCATCATTCTTTTTTCCATTCCCGCTAAAGGTTGGGGGGATGAAACAAAGTGGATCTCCTAGAGCACACTCAGGGCTTCCATTATCACCACCAGCCACCCGCCTACCACCTCCAGGAGCGTGGTAATCCTCTAAAATACAAAATGGCATTTTGCCCTGCTTACAGGTATTTTTCCACATTACTGCGACGTCTAGCGGTCGGAGATGACGCACACTATTAGATTAATGTAGCCGCACAGATGCACGTTAGTTAGAGACATCAATCACCTATATATGTTGAACAGCCGAGCAGCAATTAACAAAAAAACAAACAACTTCATTATGGTATCCATCTTGTTTTTTTCATTCCCGCTAAGGAGGTGGGGGGATGAAACAAAGTGGATCACCTAGAGCACACTCGGGGCTTCCATTATCACCACTAGCTACCCGCCTATCACCTCCAGGAGCGTGGCAATCCTCTAGAAAAAAAAGCAGTTTGGCCCTGCACACAGGGATTTTTCCACATTACTGCGACTTCTAGTGGCCGGAGTATGTAAGCTAGATGAGTCAAACAAATTGCATCGTCTAAAGGACACTCAAGCCTTCCATTTGTCTAGCGCCCGGAGTATGTAAGCTAGATGGGTCAAGCAAATTGCATCGTCTAAAGGACACTCAGTGTTTCCACTTGCCACTAGTGGTGCTAGGCGGGTGATTGATGATGGCACTACTAGGAGCGTGGCAATTGACCTAAAAATACTTTGCAATTTTATGTGTCACCCTTTGACGACCATTTGAGCCTAAACAGGATGAACTAAATGACGCAAATTATTAGATTCATGTAGCCGCACAGATGCACGTTAGTTAGAGACATCATTCACTTATATATGTTAAACAGGTGAGTAGCAATTAACAAGAGACAAAAAATTCAATATGGTATCCATCAGGTAGAGCACACTCGGGGCTTTCATTATCACCACCAGACACCCGGCTACCAACTCCAGGAGCGCGGTAATCCTTTAGAATACAAAATGGTAGTTTTGCCCTGCACATAGGTATTTTGCCACACTACTGCGACATCTAGCGGCCGGAGTATGTAAGCTAGATGGGTCAAACAAATTGCATCGTCTAAAGGACACTCAGTGTTTCCACTTGCATCATCAATCACCCGCCTAGCACCACTAGTGGCGTGGTAATTGACCTAAAAATACTTTGCAATTTTATGTGTCTTCCTTTGACGACCATTAGAGCCTAAACAGGATAAACTAGATGACGCAAACTATTAAATTCATGTAGCCGCACAGATGCACGTTAGTTAGAAACATCAATCACCTATATATGTTTAACAGTTGAGTAGCAATTAACAAAAAACAAAAAAATCGATATGGTATCCATCAGGCAGAGTACACTCCTGGCTTCCATTATCACCACCAGCCACCCGCCTACCACCTCCAGGAGCGTGGCAATCCTCCAGAATACAAAATGGCAGTTTTGCCGTGCACACAGGTATTTTTCCACATTACTGCGACGTCTAGCGGCCGGAGTATGTAAGCTAGATAGGTCAAGCGAATCGCATCGTCTAAAGGACACTCAGGGCTTCCACTTCCATCATCAATCACCCGCCTAGCACCACTAGAGGCGTGGCAATTGACCTAAAAATACTTTGCAATTTTATGTGTCTTCCTTTGACGACCATTAGAGCCTAAACAGGATGAACTAGGTGACGCAAACTATTAAATTCATGTAGCCGCACAGATGCACGTTAGTTAGAAACATCAATCACCTATATATGTTGAACAGCTGAGCAGCAATTAACAAAAAACAAACAATTTTATTATGGTATCCATCATGTTGTTTTCCATTCCCGCTAAAGGTTGCTGGGATGAAACAAAGTGGATCTCATAGAGCACACTCAGGGCTTCCATTATCACCACCAGCCACCCGCCTACCACCTCCAGGAGCGTGGTAATCCTCTAAAATACAAAATGGCATTTTGCCCTGCTTACAGGTATTTTTCCACACTACTGCGACGTCTAGCGGTCGGAGTAGGTAAGCTAGATGGGTCAAACAAGTTGCGTCGTCTAGAAGACACTCGTGGCTTCCACTTGCATAATCAATCACCCACTTAGCACCACTAGGGGCGTGGCAATTGACCTAAAAATACTTTGCAATTTTTCGTGTCACCATTTGGTGGCCATGAGGGCCTTAACAGGGTGAACTAGATGACGCAAACTATTAGATTCATGTAGCCGCACAGACGCACGTTTATTAGAGACATCAATCACTTATATATGTTGAACAGCTGAGCAGCAATTAACAAAAAACAAACAATTTCATTATGGTATCCATCTTGTTTTTTTCATTCCCGCTAAGGAGGTGGGGGGATGAAACAAAGTGGATCACCTAGAGCACACTCGGGGCTTCCATTATCACCACTAGCTACCCGCCTACCACCTCCAGGAGCGTTTCAATCCTCTAGAAAAAAAAAGCAGTTTGGCCCTGCACACAGGTATTTTTCCACACTACTGCGACTTCTAGCGGCCGGAGTATGTACGCTAGATGGGTCAAACAAATTGCATCGTCTAAAGGACACTCAGGCCTTCCATTTGTCTAGCGCCCGGAATATGTAAGCAAGATGGGTAAAGTAAATTGCATCGTCTAAAGGACACTCAGTGTTTCCACTTGCCACTAGTGGTGCTAGGCGGGTGATTGATGATGGCACTACTAGGAGCGTGGCAATTGACCTAAAAATACTTTGCAATTTTATGTGTCACCCTTTGACGGCCATTAGAGCCTAAACAGGATGAACTGGATGACGCAAACTATTAGATTCATGTAGCCGCACAGATGCACGTTAGTTAGAGACATCATTCACTTATATATGTTGAACAGGTGAGTATCAATCAACAAAAAACCAAAAATTCGATATGGTATTCATCAGGCAGAGCACACTCCTGGCTTCCATTATCACCACCAGCCACCCGGCTACCACCTCCAGGAGCGTGGCAATCCTCTAGAATACAAAATGGCAGTTTTGCCGTGCACACAGGTATTTTTCCACATTACTTCGACGTCTAGCGGCCGGAGTATGTAAGCTAGATGGGTCAAACAAATTGCATCGTCTAAAGGACACTCAGGCCTTCCATTTGTCTAGCGCCCGGAATATGTAAGCAAGATGGGTCAAGTAAATTGCATCGTCTAAAGGACACTCAGTGTTTCCACTTGCCACTAGTGGTGCTAGGCGGGTGATTGATGATGGCACTACTAGGAGCGTGGCAATTGACCTAAAAATACTTTGCAATTTTATGTGTCACCTTTTGACGGCCATTAGAGCCTAAACAGGATGAACTGGATGACGCAAACTATTAGATTCATGTAGCCGCACAGATGCACGTTAGTTAGAGACATCATTCACTTATATATGTTGAACAGGTGAGTAGCAATTAACAAGAGACAAAAAATTCGATATGGTATCCATCAGGTAGAGCACACTCGGGGCTTTCATTATCACCACCAGCCACCCGGCTACCACCTCCAGGAGCGGGGCAATTCTCTAGAATACAAAATGGTAGTTTTGCCCTGCACATAGGTATTTTGCCACACTACTGCGACATCTAGCGGCCGGAGTATGTAAGCTAGATGGGTCAAACAAATTGCATCGTCTAAAGGACACTCAGTGTTTCCACTTGCATCATCAATCACCCGCCTAGCACCACTAGTGGCGTGGTAATTGACCTAAAAATACTTTGCAATTTTATGTGTCTTCCTTTGACGACCATTAGAGCCTAAACAGGATGAACTAGATGACGCAAACTATTAAATTCATGTAGCCGCACAGATGCACGTTAGTTAGAAACATCAATCACCTATATATGTTGAACAGTTGAGTAGCAATTAACAAAAAACAAAAAATTCGATATGGTATCCATCAGGCAGAGCACGCTCCTGACTTCCATTATCACCACCAGCCACCCGCCTACCACCTCCAGGAGCGTGGCAATCCTCCAGAATACAAAATGGCAGTTTTGCCGTGCACACAGGTATTTTTCCACATTACTGCGACGTCTAGCGGCCGGAGTATGTAAGCTAGATGGGTCAAGCGAATTGCATCGTCTAAAGGACACTCAGGGCTTCCTTTTGTCTAGCGCCCGGAGTATGTAAGCAAGATGGGTCAAGCAAATTACATCGTATAAAGGACACTCACTGTTTCCACTTGCACCATCAATCACCCGCCCAGCACCACTAGTGGCGTGGCAATTGACCTAAAAATACTTTGCAATTTTACGTCTCACCATTTGGCGGCGATTAGCGCCTAAAAAGTGTTAACTAGATGAGGCACACTATTAGATTAATGTAGCCGCACAGATGCACGTTAGTTAGAGACATCAATCACCTATATATGTTGAACAGTTGAGTAGCAATTAACAAAAAACAAAAAATTCGATATGGTATCCATCAGGCAGAGCACGCTCCTGACTTCCATTATCACCACCAGCCACCCGCCTACCACCTCCAGGAGCGTGGCAATCCTCCAGAATACAAAATGGCAGTTTTGCCGTGCACACAGGTATTTTTCCACATTACTTCGACGTCTAGCGGCCGGATTATGTAAGCTAGATGGGTCCAGCGAATCGCATCGTCTAAAGGACACTCAGGGCTTCCACTTCCATCATCAATCACCCGCCTAGCACCACTAGTGGCGTTATAATTGACGTAAAAATACTTTGCATTTTTACGTGTCACCATTTGGCGGCCATTGGGGCCTAAATAGGGTGAACTAGATGACGCAAACTATAAGATTCATGTAGCCGCACAGATACACGTTTATTAGAGACATCAATCACCTATATATGTTGAACAGCTGAGCAGCAAATAACAAAAAACAAACAATTTTATTATGGTATCCATCATGCTTTTTTCCATTCCCGGTAAAGGTTGGGGGGATGAAACAAAGTGGATCTCCTAGAGCACACTCAGGGCTTCCATTATCACCATCCGCCTACCACCTCCAGGAGCGTGGCAATCCTCTAGAATATAAAATGGTAGTTTTGCCCTGCACACAGGTATTTTTCCACACTACTGCGACGTCTAGCGGCCGGAGCATGTAAGCTAGATGGGTCAAACAAATCGCATCGTCTAGAAGACACTCGGGGCTTCCAGCTGCTTCATCAATCATCCGCTTAGCACCACCAGGAGCGTGGAAATTGACCTAAAATACTCTGCAATTTCTCGTCTCACCATTTGGTGGCCATGAGGGCCTTAACAGGGTGAACTAGATGACGCAAACTATTAGATTCATGTAGCCGCACAGACGCACGTTTATTAGAGACATCAATCACTTATATATAATATGTTGAACAGCTGAGCAGCAATTAACAAAAAACAAAAATTCGATATGGTATCCATCAGGCAGAGCATACTCCTGGCTTCCATTATCACCACCAGCCACCCGCCTACCACCTCCAGGAGCGTGGTAATCCTCTAAAATACAAAATGGCATTTTGCCCTGCTTACAGGTATTTTTCCACATTACTGCGACGTCTAGCGGTCGGAGTAGGTAAGCTAGATGGGTCAAACAAGTTGCGTCGTCTAGAAGACACTCGTGGCTTCCACTTGCATAATCAATCACCCACTTAGCACCACTAGGGGCGTGGCAATTGACCTAAAAATACTTTGCAATTTTACGTCTCACCATTTGGCGGCAATTAGCGCCTAAAAAGTGTTAACTAGATGACGCACACTATTAGATTAATGTAGCCGCACAGATGCACGTTAGTTAGAGACATCAATCACCTATATATGTTGAACAGCTGAGCAGCAATTAACAAAAAACAAACAATTTTATTATGGTATCCATCATGCTTTTTTCCATTCCCGGTAAAGGTTGGGGGGATGAAACAAAGTGGATCTCCTAGAGCACACTCAGGGCTTCCATTATCACCATCCGCCTACCACCTCCAGGAGCGTGGCAATCCTCTAGAATATAAAATGGTAGTTTTGCCCTGCACACAGGTATTTTTCCACACTACTGCGACGTCTAGCGGCCGGAGTATGTAAGCTAGATGGGTCAAACAAATCGCATCGTCTAGAAGACACTCGGGGCTTCCAGCTGCTTCATCAATCATCCGCTTAGCACCACCAGGAGCGTGGAAATTGACCTAAAATACTCTGCAATTTCTCGTCTCACCATTTGGTGGCCATGAGGGCCTTAACAGGGTGAACTAGATGACGCAAACTATTAGATTCATGTAGCCGCACAGACGCACGTTTATTAGAGACATCAATCACTTATATATAATATGTTGAACAGCTGAGCAGCAATTAACAAAAAACAAAAAATTCGATATGGTATCCATCAGGCAGAGCATACTCCTGGCTTCCATTATCACCACCAGCCACCCGCCTACCACCTCCAGGAGCGTGGTAATCCTCTAAAATACAAAATGGCATTTTGCCCTGCTTACAGGTATTTTTCCACATTACTGCGACGTCTAGCGGTCGGAGTAGGTAAGCTAGATGGGTCAAACAAGTTGCGTCGTCTAGAAGACACTCGTGGCTTCCACTTGCATAATCAATCACCCACTTAGCACCACTAGGGGCGTGGCAATTGACCTAAAAATACTTTGCAATTTTACGTCTCACCATTTGGCGGCAATTAGCGCCTAAAAAGTGTTAACTAGATGACGCACACTATTAGATTAATGTAGCCGCACAGATGCACGTTAGTTAGAGACATCAATCACCTATATATGTTGAACAGCCGAGCAGCAATTAACAAAAAAACAAACAACTTCATTATGGTATCCATCTTGTTTTTTTCATTCCCGCTAAGGAGGTGGGGGGATGAAACAAAGTGGATCACCTAGAGCACACTCGGGGCTTCCATTATCACCACTAGCTACCCGCCTACCACCTCCAGGAGCGTGGCAATCCTCTAGAAAAAAAAAGCAGTTTGGCCCTGCACACAGGGATTTTTCCACATTACTGCGACTTCTAGTGGCCGGAGTATGTAAGCTAGATGAGTCAAACAAATTGCATCGTCTAAAGGACACTCAAGCCTTCCATTTGTCTAGCGCCCGGAGTATGTAAGCTAGATGGGTCAAGCAAATTGCATCGTCTAAAGGACACTCAGTGTTTCCACTTGCCACTAGTGGTGCTAGGCGGGTGATTGATGATGGCACTACTAGGAGCGTGGCAATTGACCTAAAAATACTTTGCAATTTTATGTGTCACCCTTTGACGGCCATTTGAGCCTAAACAGGATGAACTAAATGACGCAAACTATTAGATTCATGTAGCCGCACAGATGCACGTTAGTTAGAGACATCATTCACTTATATATGTTGAACAGGTGAGTAGCAATTAACAAGAGACAAAAAATTCGATATGGTATCCATCAGGTAGAGCACACTCGGGGCTTCCATTATCACCACCAGCCACCCGGCTACAACCTCCAGGAGCGTGGCAATCCTCCAGAATACAAAATGGCAGTTTTGCCGTGCACACAGGTATTTTTCCACATTACTGCGACGTCTAGCGGCCGGAGTATGTAAGCTAGATAGGTCAAGCGAATCGCATCGTCTAAAGGACACTCAGGGCTTCCACTTCCATCATCAATCACCCGCCTAGCACCACTAGTGGCGTGGTAATTGACCTAAAAATACTTTGCAATTTTATGTGTCTTCCTTTGACGACCATTAGAGCCTAAACAGGATGAACTAGATGACGCAAACTATTAAATTCATGTAGCCGCACAGATGCACGTTAGTTAGAAACATCAATCACCTATATATGTTGAACAGCTGAGCAGCAATTAACAAAAAACAAACAATTTTTTTATGGTATCCATCATGTTGTTTTCCATTCCCGGTAAAGGTTGCTGGGATGAAACAAAGTGGATCTCCTAGAGCACACTCAGGGCTTCCATTATCACCACCAGCCACCCGCCTACCACCTCCAGGAGCGTGGTAATCCTCTAAAATACAAAATGGCATTTTGCCCTGCTTACAGGTATTTTTCCACACTACTGCGACGTCTAGCGGTCGGAGTTGGTAAGCTAGATGGGTCAAACAAGTTGCGTCGTCTAGAAGACACTCAGTGTTTCCACTTGCATCATCAATCACCCGCCTAGCACCACTAGTGGCGTGGTAATTGACCTAAAAACACTTTGCAATTTTATGTGTCTTCCTTTGACGACCATTAGAGCCTAAACAGGATGAACTAGATGACGCAAACTATTAGATTCATGTAGCCGCACAGATACACGTTTATTAGAGACATCAATCACCTATATATGTTGAACAGGTGAGTAGCAATTAACAAGAGACAAAAAATTCGATATGGTATCCATCAGGCAGAGCACGCTCCTGGCTTCCATTATCACCACCAGCCACCCGCCTACCACCTCCAGGAGCGTGGCAATCCTCTAGAAAAAAAAAGCAGTTTGGCCCTGCACACAGGTATTTTTCCACACTACTGCGACTGCATTTGTCTAGCGCCCGGAGTATGTAAGCTAGATGGGTCAAGCAAATTGCATCGTCTAAAGGACACTCAGGGCTTCCATTTGTCTAGCGCCCGGAGTATGTAAGCTAGATGGGTCAATCAAATTACATCGTCTAAAGGACACTCAGGGCTTCCATTTGTCTAGCGCCCGGAGTATGTAAGCTAGATGGGTCAATCAAATTACATCGTCTAAAGGACACTCAGTGTTTCCACTTGCATCATCAATCACCCACTTAGCACCACTAGGGGCGTGGCAATTGACCTAAAAATACTTTGCAATTTTACGTCTCACCATTTGGCGGCAATTAGCGCCTAAAAAGTGTTAACTAGATGACGCACACTATTAGATTAATGTAGCCGCACAGATGCACGTTAGTTAGAGACATCAATCACCTATATATGTTGAACAGCCGAGCAGCAATTAACAAAAAAACAAACAACTTCATTATGGTATCCATCTTGTTTTTTTCATTCCCGCTAAGGAGGTGGGGGGATGAAACAAAGTGGATCACCTAGAGCACACTCGGGGCTTCCATTATCACCACTAGCTACCCGCCTACCACCTCCAGGAGCGTGGCAATCCTCTAGAAAAAAAAAGCAGTTTGGCCCTGCACACAGGGATTTTTCCACATTACTGCGACTTCTAGTGGCCGGAGTATGTAAGCTAGATGAGTCAAACAAATTGCATCGTCTAAAGGACACTCAAGCCTTCCATTTGTCTAGCGCCCGGAGTATGTAAGCTAGATGGGTCAAGCAAATTGCATCGTCTAAAGGACACTCAGTGTTTCCACTTGCCACTAGTGGTGCTAGGCGGGTGATTGATGATGGCACTACTAGGAGCGTGGTAATTGACCAAAAAATACTTTGCAATTTTATGTGTCACCCTGTGATGGCCATCCACACTACTGCGACTTCTAGCGGCCGGAGTATGTAAGCTAGATGGGTCAAACAGATTGCATCGTCTAAAGGACACTCAGGGCTTCCATTTGTCTAGCGCCCGGAGTATGTAAGCTAGATGGGTCAATCAAATTACATCGTCTAAAGGACACTCAGTGTTTCCACTTGCATCATCAATCACCCACTTAGCACCACTAGGGGCGTGGCAATTGACCTAAAAATACTTTGCAATTTTTCGTGTCACCATTTGGTGGCCATGAGGGCCTTAACAGGGTGAACTAGATGACGCAAACTATTAGATTCATGTAGCCGCACAGACGCACGTTTATTAGAGACATCAATCACTTATATATGTTGAACAGCTGAGCAGCAATTAACAAAAAACAAACAATTTCATTATGGTATCCATCTTGTTTTTTTCATTCCCGCTAAGGAGGTGGGGGGATGAAACAAAGTGGATCACCTAGAGCACACTCGGGGCTTCCATTATCACCACTAGCTACCCGCCTACCACCTCCAGGAGCGTGGCAATCCTCTAGAAAAAAAAAGCAGTTTGGCCCTGCACACAGGTATTTTTCCACACTACTGCGACTTCTAGCGGCCGGAGTATGTAAGCTAGATGGGTCAAACAAATTGCATCGTCTAAAGGACACTCAGGCCTTCCATTTGTCTAGCGCCCGGAATATGTAAGCAAGATGGGTAAAGTAAATTGCATCGTCTAAAGGACACTCAGTGTTTCCACTTGCCACTAGTGGTGCTAGGCGGATGATTGATAATGGCACTACTAGGAGCGTGGCAATTGACCTAAAAATACTTTGCCATTTTATGTGTCACCCTTTGACGGCCATTAGAACCTAAACAGGATGAACTAGATGACGCAAACTATTAGATTCATGTAGCCGCACAGATGCACGTTAGTTAGAGACATCAAACACCTATATATGGTGAACAGGTGAGTATCAATAAACAAAAAACCAAAAATTCGATATGGTATCCATCAGGCAGAGCACACTCCTGGCTTCCATTATCACCACCAGCCACCCGGCTACCACCTCCAGGAGCGTGGCAATCCTCTAGAATACAAAATGGCAGTTTTGCCGTGCACACAGGTATTTTTCCACATTACTTCGACGTCTAGCGGCCGGAGTATGTAAGCTAGATGGGTCAAACAAATTGCATCGTCTAAAGGACACTCAGGCCTTCCATTTGTCTAGCGCCCGGAATATGTAAGCAAGATGGGTCAAGTAAATTGCATCGTCTAAAGGACACTCAGTGTTTCCACTTGCCACTAGTGGTGCTAGGCGGGTGATTGATGATGGCACTACTAGGAGCGTGGCAATTGACCTAAAAATACTTTGCAATTTTATGTGTCACCCTTTGACGGCCATTAGAGCCTAAACAGGATGAACTGGATGACGCAAACTATTAGATTCATGTAGCCGCACAGATGCACGTTAGTTAGAGACATCATTCACTTATATATGTTGAACAGGTGAGTAGCAATTAACAAGAGACAAAAAATTCGATATGGTATCCATCAGGTAGAGCACACTCGGGGCTTTCATTATCACCACCAGCCACCCGGCTACCACCTCCAGGAGCGGGGCAATCCTCTAGAATATAAAATGGTAGTTTTGCCCTGCACATAGGTATTTTGCCACACTACTGCGACATCTAGCGGCCGGAGTATGTAAGCTAGATGGGTCAAACAAATTGCATCGTCTAAAGGACACTCAGTGTTTCCACTTGCATCATCAATCACCCGCCTAGCACCACTAGTGGCGTGGTAATTGACCTAAAAACACTTTGCAATTTTATGTGTCTTCCTTTGACGACCATTAGAGCCTAAACAGGATGAACTAGATGACGCAAACTATTAAATTCATGTAGCCGCACAGATGCACGTTAGTTAGAAACATCAATCACCTATATATGTTGAACAGTTGAGTAGCAATTAACAAAAAACAAAAAATTCGATATGGTATCCATCAGGCAGAGCACGCTCCTGGCTTCCATTATCACCACAAGCTACCCGCCTACCACTTCCAGGAGCGTGGCAATCCTCTAGAAAAAAAAAGCAGTTTGGCCCTGCACACAGGTATTTTTCCACACTACTGCGACTGCATTTGTCTAGCGCCCGGAGTATGTAAGCTAGATGGGTCAAGCAAATTGCATCGTCTAAAGGACACTCAGTGTTTCCACTTGCCACTAGTGGTGCTAGGCGGGTGATTGATGATGGCACTACTAGGAGCGTGGCAATTGACCTAAAAATACTTTGCAATTTTATGTGTCACCCTTTGACGGCCATTAGACCCTAAACAGGAAGAACTAGATGACGCAAACTATTAGATTCATGTAGCCGCACAGATGCACGTTAGTTAGAGACATCATTCACTTATATATGTTGAACAGGTGAGTAGCAATTAACAAAAAACAAAAAATTCGATATGGTATCCATTAGGTAGAGCACACTCCTGGCTTCCATTATCACCACCAGCCACCCGCCTACCACCTCCAGGCGCGTGGCAATCCTCTAGAATACAAAATGGCAGTTTTGCCCTGCACACAGGTATTTTTCCACATTACTGCGACATCTAGCGGCCGGAGTATGTAAGCTAGATGGGTCAAACAAATCGCATCGTCTAGAAGACACTCGGGGCTTCCAGCTGCTTCATCAATCACCCGCCCAGCACCACTAGTGGCGTGGCAATTGACCTAAAAATACTTTGCACTTTTATGTGTCTTCCTTTGACGGCCATTAGAGCCTAAACAGGATGAACTAGATGACGCAAACTATTAAATTCATGTAGCCGCACAGATGCACGTTAGTTAGAAACATCAACCATCTATATATGTGAAACAGTTGAGTAGCAATTAACAAAAAACAAAAAATTCGATATGGTATCCATCAGGTAGAGCACACTCCTGGCTTCCATTATCACCACCAGCCACCCGCCTACCACCACCAGGAGCGTGGCAATCCTCTAGAATACAAAATGGCAGTTTTGCCGTGCACACAGGTATTTTTCCACATAACTGCGACATCTAGCGGCCGGAGTATGTAAGCTAGATGGGTCAAACAAATCGCATCGTCTAGAAGACACTCGGGGCTTCCAGCTGCTTCATCAATCATCCGCTTAGCACCACCAGGAGCGTGGAAACTGACCTAAAATACTCTGCAATTTCTCGTCTCACCATTTGGCGACGATTAGGGCCTAAAAAGTGTTAACTAGATGACGCACACTATTAGATTCATGTAGCCGCACAGATGCACTTTAGTTAGAGACATCATTTACTTATATATGTTGAACAGGTGAGTAGCAATTAACAAAAGACAAAAAATTCGATATGGTATCCATCAGGTAGAACACACTCGGGGCTTCCATTATCACCACCAGCCACCCGGCAATTTTATGTGTATTCCTTTGACGGCCATTAGAGCCTAAACAGGATGAACTAGATGACGCAAACTATTAAATTCATGTAGCCGCACAGATGCACGTTAGTTAGAAACATCATTCACTTATATATGTTGAACAGGTGAGTAGCAATTAACAAAAGACAAAAAATTCGATATGGTATCCATCAGGTAGAGCACACTCGGGGCTTCCATTATCACCACCAGCCACCCGGCTACCACCTCCAGGAGCGCGGCAATCCTCTAGAATACAAAATGGTAGTTTTGCCCTGCACATAGGTATTTTGCCACATTACTGCGACATCTAGCGGCCGGAGTATGTAAGCTAGATGGGTCAAACAAATTGCATCTTCTAAAGGACACTCAGTGTTTCCACTTGCATCATCAATCACCCGCCTAGCACCACTAGTGGCGTGGCAATTGACCTAAAAATACTTTGCAATTTTATGTGTCTTCCTTTGACGGCCATTAGAGCCTAAACAGGATGAACTAGATGACGCAAACTATTAAATTCATGTAGCCGCACAGATGCACGTTAGTTAGAAACATCAATCATCTATTAATGTTGAACAGTTGAGTAGCAATTAACAAAAAACAAAAAATTCGATGTGGTATCCATCAGGTAGAACACACTCGGGGCTTCCATTATCACCACCAGCCACCCGCCTACCACCACCAGGAGCGTGGCAATCCTATAGAATACAAAATGATAGTTTTGCCGTGCACGCAGGTATTTTTCCACATTACTGCGACATCTAGCGACCGGAGTATGTAAGCTAGATGGGTCAAACAAATCGCATCGTCTAGAAGACACTCGGGGCTTCCAGCTGCTTCATCAATCATCCGCTTAGCACCACCAGGAGCGTGGAAACTGACCTAAAATACTCTGCAATTTCTCGTCTCACCATTTGGCGACGATTAGGGCCTAAAAAGTGTTAACTAGATAACGCACACTATTAGATTCATGTAGCCGCACAGATGCACTTTAGTTAGAGACATCATTCACTTATATATGTTGAACAGGTGAGTAGCAATTAACAAAAGACAAAAAATTCGATATGGTATCCATCAGGTAGAACACACTCGGGGCTTCCATTATCACCACCAGCCACCCGGCAATTTTATGTGTATTCCTTTGACGGCCATTAGAGCCTAAACAGGATGAACTAGATGACGCAAACTATTAAATTCATGTAGCCGCACAGATGCACGTTAGTTAGAAACATCATTCACTTATATATGTTGAACAGGTGAGTAGCAATTAACAAAAGACAAAAAATTCAATATGGTATCCATCAGGTAGAGCACACTCGGGGCTTCCATTATCACCACCAGCCACCCGGCTACCACCTCCAGGAGCGCGGCAATCCTCTAGAATACAAAATGGTAGTTTTGCCCTGCACATAGGTATTTTGCCACACTACTACGACATCTAGCGCCCGGAGTATGTAAGCTAGATGGGTCAAACAAATTGCATCGTTTAAAGGACACTCAGTGTTTCCACTAGCATCATCAATCACCCGCCTAGCACCACTAGTGGCGTGGTAATTGACGTAAAAATACTTTGCATTTTTACGTGTCACCATTTAGCGGCCATTAGGGCCTAAACAGGGTGAACTAGATGACGCAAACTATTAGATTCATGTAGCCGCACAGATGCACGTTTATTAGAGACATCAATCACCTATATATGTTGAACAGCTGAGCAGCAATTAACAAAAAACAAACAATTTCATTATGGTATCCATCATGTTTTTTTCCATTCCCGCTAAAGGTTGGGGGGATGAAACAAAGTGGATCTCCTAGAGCACACTCAGGGCTTCCATTATCACCACCAGCCACCCGCCTACCACCTCCAGGAGCGTGGAAATTCTCTTAAATACAAAATGGCATTTTGCCCTGCTTACAGGTATTTTTCCACACTACTGCGACTTCTAGCGGTCGGAGTAGGTAAGTTAGATGAGTCAAACAAGTTAAATCGTCTAGAGGACACTCGGGGCGTCCATTTATCTACCGCCCGGAGTATGTAAGCTAGATGGGTCAAACAAATTGCATCGTCTAAAGGACACTCAGTGTTTCCACTTGCCACTAGTGGTGCTAGGCGGGTGATTGATGATGGCACCACTAGTGGCGTGGCAATTGACCTAAAAATACTTTGCAATTTTATGTGTCTTCCTTTGACGGCCATTAGAGCCTAAACAGGATGAACTAGATGACGCAAACTATTAAATTCATGTAGCCGCACAGATGCACGTTAGTTAAAAACATCAACCATCTATATATGTTGAACAGTTGAGTAGCAATTAACAAAAAACAAAAAATTCGATATGGTATCCATCAGGTAGAGCACACTCCTGGCTTCCATTATCACCACCAGCCACCCGCCTACCACCACCAGGAGCGTGGCAATCCTCTAGAATACAAAATGGCAGTTTTGCCGTGCACACAGGTATTTTTCCACATAACTGCGACATCTAGCGGCCGGAGTATGTAAGCTAGATGGGTCAAACAAATCGCATCGTCTAGAAGACACTCGGGGCTTCCAGCTGCTTCATCAATCATCCGCTTAGCACCACCAGGAGCGTGGAAACTGACCTAAAATACTCTGCAATTTCTCGTCTCACCATTTGGCGACGATTAGGGCCTAAAAAGTGTTAACTAGATAACGCACACTATTAGATTCATGTAGCCGCACAGATGCACTTTAGTTAGAGACATCATTCACTTATATATGTTGAACAGGTGAGTAGCAATTAACAAAAGACAAAAAATTCGATATGGTATCCATCAGGTAGAACACACTCGGGGCTTCCATTATCACCACCAGCCACCCGGCAATTTTATGTGTATTCCTTTGACGGCCATTAGAGCCTAAACAGGATGAACTAGATGACGCAAACTATTAAATTCATGTAGCCGCACAGATGCACGTTAGTTAGAAACATCATTCACTTATATATGTTGAACAGGTGAGTAGCAATTAACAAAAGACAAAAAATTCAATATGGTATCCATCAGGTAGAGCACACTCGGGGCTTCCATTATCACCACCAGCCACCCGGCTACCACCTCCAGGAGCGCGGCAATCCTCTAGAATACAAAATGGTAGTTTTGCCCTGCACATAGGTATTTTGCCACACTACTACGACATCTAGCGCCCGGAGTATGTAAGCTAGATGGGTCAAACAAATTGCATCGTTTAAAGGACACTCAGTGTTTCCACTTGCATCATCAATCACCCGCCTAGCACCACTAGTGGCGTGGTAATTGACGTAAAAATACTTTGCATTTTTACGTGTCACCATTTAGCGGCCATTAGGGCCTAAACAGGGTGAACTAGATGACGCAAACTATTAGATTCATGTAGCCGCACAGATGCACGTTAGTTAGAGACATCATTCACTTATATATGTTGAACAGGTGAGTAGCAATTAACAAGAGACAAAAAATTCGATATGGTATCCATCAGGTAGAGCACACTCGGGGCTTTCATTATCACCACCAGCCACCCGGCTACCACCTCCAGGAGCGCGGTAATCCTTTAGAATACAAAATGGTAGTTTTGCCCTGCACATAGGTATTTTGCCACACTACTGCGACATCTAGCGGCCGGAGTATGTAAGCTAGATGGGTCAAACAAATTGCATCGTCTAAAGGACACTCAGTGTTTCCACTTGCCACTAGTGGTGCTAGGCGGGTGATTGATGATGGCACCACAAGTGGCGTGGCAATTGACCTAAAAATACTTTGCAATTTTATGTGTCTTCCTTTGACGGCCATTAGAGCCTAAACAGGATGAACTAGATGACGCAAACTATTAAATTCATGTAGCCGCACAGATGCACGTTAGTTAAAAACATCAACCATCTATATATGTTGAACAGTTGAGTAGCAATTAACAAAAAACAAAAAATTCGATATGGTATCCATCAGGTAGAGCACACTCCTGGCTTCCATTATCACCACCAGCCACCCGCCTACCACCACCAGGAGCGTGGCAATCCTCTAGAATACAAAATGGCAGTTTTGCCGTGCACACAGGTATTTTTCCACATAACTGCGACATCTAGCGGCCGGAGTATGTAAGCTAGATGGGTCAAACAAATCGCATCGTCTAGAAGACACTCGGGGCTTCCAGCTGCTTCATCAATCATCCGCTTAGCACCACCAGGAGCGTGGAAATTGACCTAAAATACTCTGCAATTTCTCGTCTCACCATTTGGCGACGATTAGGGCCTAAAAAGTGTTAACTAGATGACGCACACTATTAGATTCATGTAGCCGCACAGATGCACTTTAGTTAGAGACATCATTCACTTATATATGTTGAACAGGTGAGTAGCAATTAACAAAAGACAAAAAATTCGATATGGTATCCATCAGGTAGAACACACTCGGGGCTTCCATTATCACCACCAGCCACCCGGCAATTTTATGTGTATTCCTTTGACGGCCATTAGAGCCTAAACAGGATGAACTAGATGACGCAAACTATTAAATTCATGTAGCCGCACAGATGCACGTTAGTTAGAAACATCATTCACTTATATATGTTGAACAGGTGAGTAGCAATTAACAAAAGACAAAAAATTCAATATGGTATCCATCAGGTAGAGCACACTCGGGGCTTCCATTATCACCACCAGCCACCCGGCTACCACCTCCAGGAGCGCGGCAATCCTCTAGAATACAAAATGGTAGTTTTGCCCTGCACATAGGTATTTTGCCACACTACTACGACATCTAGCGCCCGGAGTATGTAAGCTAGATGGGTCAAACAAATTGCATCGTTTAAAGGACACTCAGTGTTTCCACTTGCATCATCAATCACCCGCCTAGCACCACTAGTGGCGTGGTAATTGACGTAAAAATACTTTGCATTTTTACGTGTCACCATTTAGCGGCCATTAGGGCCTAAAAAGTGTTAACTAGATAACGCACACTATTAGATTCATGTAGCCGCACAGATGCACTTTAGTTAGAGACATCATTCACTTATATATGTTGAACAGGTGAGTAGCAATTAACAAAAGACAAAAAATTCGATATGGTATCCATCAGGTAGAACACACTCGGGGCTTCCATTATCACCACCAGCCACCCGGCAATTTTATGTGTATTCCTTTGACGGCCATTAGAGCCTAAACAGGATGAACTAGATGACGCAAACTATTAAATTCATGTAGCCGCACAGATGCACGTTAGTTAGAAACATCATTCACTTATATATGTTGAACAGGTGAGTAGCAATTAACAAAAGACAAAAAATTCAATATGGTATCCATCAGGTAGAGCACACTCGGGGCTTCCATTATCACCACCAGCCACCCGGCTACCACCTCCAGGAGCGCGGCAATCCTCTAGAATACAAAATGGTAGTTTTGCCCTGCACATAGGTATTTTGCCACACTACTACGACATCTAGCGCCCGGAGTATGTAAGCTAGATGGGTCAAACAAATTGCATCGTTTAAAGGACACTCAGTGTTTCCACTAGCATCATCAATCACCCGCCTAGCACCACTAGTGGCGTGGTAATTGACGTAAAAATACTTTGCATTTTTACGTGTCACCATTTAGCGGCCATTAGGGCCTAAACAGGGTGAACTAGATGACGCAAACTATTAGATTCATGTAGCCGCACAGATGCACGTTTATTAGAGACATCAATCACCTATATATGTTGAACAGCTGAGCAGCAATTAACAAAAAACAAACAATTTCATTATGGTATCCATCATGTTTTTTTCCATTCCCGCTAAAGGTTGGGGGGATGAAACAAAGTGGATCTCCTAGAGCACACTCAGGGCTTCCATTATCACCACCAGCCACCCGCCTACCACCTCCAGGAGCGTGGAAATTCTCTTAAATACAAAATGGCATTTTGCCCTGCTTACAGGTATTTTTCCACACTACTGCGACTGCTAGCGGTCGGAGTAGGTAAGTTAGATGAGTCAAACAAGTTAAATCGTCTAGAGGACACTCGGGGCGTCCATTTATCTACCGCCCGGAGTATGTAAGCTAGATGGGTCAAACAAATTGCATCGTCTAAAGGACACTCAGTGTTTCCACTTGCCACTAGTGGTGCTAGGCGGGTGATTGATGATGGCACCACTAGTGGCGTGGCAATTGACCTAAAAATACTTTGCAATTTTATGTGTCTTCCTTTGACGGCCATTAGAGCCTAAACAGGATGAACTAGATGACGCAAACTATTAAATTCATGTAGCCGCACAGATGCACGTTAGTTAAAAACATCAACCATCTATATATGTTGAACAGTTGAGTAGCAATTAACAAAAAACAAAAAATTCGATATGGTATCCATCAGGTAGAGCACACTCCTGGCTTCCATTATCACCACCAGCCACCCGCCTACCACCACCAGGAGCGTGGCAATCCTCTAGAATACAAAATGGCAGTTTTGCCGTGCACACAGGTATTTTTCCACATAACTGCGACATCTAGCGGCCGGAGTATGTAAGCTAGATGGGTCAAACAAATCGCATCGTCTAGAAGACACTCGGGGCTTCCAGCTGCTTCATCAATCATCCGCTTAGCACCACCAGGAGCGTGGAAACTGACCTAAAATACTCTGCAATTTCTCGTCTCACCATTTGGCGACGATTAGGGCCTAAAAAGTGTTAACTAGATAACGCACACTATTAGATTCATGTAGCCGCACAGATGCACTTTAGTTAGAGACATCATTCACTTATATATGTTGAACAGGTGAGTAGCAATTAACAAAAGACAAAAAATTCGATATGGTATCCATCAGGTAGAACACACTCGGGGCTTCCATTATCACCACCAGCCACCCGGCAATTTTATGTGTATTCCTTTGACGGCCATTAGAGCCTAAACAGGATGAACTAGATGACGCAAACTATTAAATTCATGTAGCCGCACAGATGCACGTTAGTTAGAAACATCATTCACTTATATATGTTGAACAGGTGAGTAGCAATTAACAAAAGACAAAAAATTCAATATGGTATCCATCAGGTAGAGCACACTCGGGGCTTCCATTATCACCACCAGCCACCCGGCTACCACCTCCAGGAGCGCGGCAATCCTCTAGAATACAAAATGGTAGTTTTGCCCTGCACATAGGTATTTTGCCACACTACTACGACATCTAGCGCCCGGAGTAAGTAAGCTAGATGGGTCAAACAAATTGCATCGTTTAAAGGACACTCAGTGTTTCCACTTGCATCATCAATCACCCGCCTAGCACCACTAGTGGCGTGGTAATTGACGTAAAAATACTTTGCATTTTTACGTGTCACCATTTAGCGGCCATTAGGGCCTAAACAGGGTGAACTAGATGACGCAAACTATTAGATTCATGTAGCCGCACAGATGCACGTTAGTTAGAGACATCATTCACTTATATATGTTGAACAGGTGAGTAGCAATTAACAAGAGACAAAAAATTCGATATGGTATCCATCAGGTAGAGCACACTCGGGGCTTTCATTATCACCACCAGCCACCCGGCTACCACCTCCAGGAGCGCGGTAATCCTTTAGAATACAAAATGGTAGTTTTGCCCTGCACATAGGTATTTTGCCACACTACTGCGACATCTAGCGGCCGGAGTATGTAAGCTAGATGGGTCAAACAAATTGCATCGTCTAAAGGACACTCAGTGTTTCCACTTGCCACTAGTGGTGCTAGGCGGGTGATTGATGATGGCACCACAAGTGGCGTGGCAATTGACCTAAAAATACTTTGCAATTTTATGTGTCTTCCTTTGACGGCCATTAGAGCCTAAACAGGATGAACTAGATGACGCAAACTATTAAATTCATGTAGCCGCACAGATGCACGTTAGTTAAAAACATCAACCATCTATATATGTTGAACAGTTGAGTAGCAATTAACAAAAAACAAAAAATTCGATATGGTATCCATCAGGTAGAGCACACTCCTGGCTTCCATTATCACCACCAGCCACCCGCCTACCACCACCAGGAGCGTGGCAATCCTCTAGAATACAAAATGGCAGTTTTGCCGTGCACACAGGTATTTTTCCACATAACTGCGACATCTAGCGGCCGGAGTATGTAAGCTAGATGGGTCAAACAAATCGCATCGTCTAGAAGACACTCGGGGCTTCCAGCTGCTTCATCAATCATCCGCTTAGCACCACCAGGAGCGTGGAAATTGACCTAAAATACTCTGCAATTTCTCGTCTCACCATTTGGCGACGATTAGGGCCTAAAAAGTGTTAACTAGATGACGCACACTATTAGATTCATGTAGCCGCACAGATGCACTTTAGTTAGAGACATCATTCACTTATATATGTTGAACAGGTGAGTAGCAATTAACAAAAGACAAAAAATTCGATATGGTATCCATCAGGTAGAACACACTCGGGGCTTCCATTATCACCACCAGCCACCCGGCAATTTTATGTGTATTCCTTTGACGGCCATTAGAGCCTAAACAGGATGAACTAGATGACGCAAACTATTAAATTCATGTAGCCGCACAGATGCACGTTAGTTAGAAACATCATTCACTTATATATGTTGAACAGGTGAGTAGCAATTAACAAAAGACAAAAAATTCGATATGGTATCCATCAGGTAGAGCACACTCGGGGCTTCCATTATCACCACCAGCCACCCGGCTACCACCTCCAGGAGCGCGGCAATCCTCTAGAATACAAAATGGTAGTTTTGCCCTGCACATAGGTATTTTGCCACATTACTGCGACATCTAGCGGCCGGAGTATGTAAGTTAGATGGGTCAAACAAATTGCATCGTCTAAAGGACACTCAGTGTTTCCACTTGCATCATCAATCACCCGCCTAGCACCACTAGTGGCGTGGCAATTGACCTAAAAATACTTTGCAATTTTATGTGTCTTCCTTTGACGGCCATTAGAGCCTAAACAGGATGAACTAGATGACGCAAACTATTAAATTCATGTAGCCGCACAGATGCACGTTAGTTAGAAACATCAATCATCTATATATGTTGAACAGTTGAGTAGCAATTAACAAAAAACAAAAAATTCGATGTGGTATCCATCAGGTAGAACACACTCGGGGCTTCCATTATCACCACCAGCCACCCGCCTACCACCACCAGGAGCGTGGCAATCCTATAGAATACAAAATGATAGTTTTGCCGTGCACACAGGTATTTTTCCACATTACTGCGACATCTAGCGACCGGAGTATGTAAGCTAGATGTGTCAAACAAATCGCATCGTCTAGAAGACACTCGGGGCTTCCAGCTGCTTCATCAATCATCCGCTTAGCACCACCAGGAGCGTGGAAACTGACCTAAAATACTCTGCAATTTCTCGTCTCACCATTTGGCGACGATTAGGGCCTAAAAAGTGTTAACTAGATGACGCACACTATTAGATTCATGTAGCCGCACAGATGCACGTTAGTTAGAGACATCATTCACTTATATATGTTGAACAGGTGAGTAGCAATTAACAAAAGACAAAAAATTCGATATGGTATCCATCAGGTAGAACACACTCGGGGCTTCCATTATCACCACCAGCCACCCGGCAATTTTATGTGTATTCCTTTGACGGCCATTAGAGCCTAAACAGGATGAACTAGATGACGCAAACTATTAAATTCGTGTAGCCGCACAGATGCACGTTAGTTAGAAACATCATTCACTTATATATGTTGAACAGGTGAGTAGCAATTAACAAAAGACAAAAAATTCGATATGGTATCCATCAGGTAGAGCACACTCGGGGCTTCCATTATCACCACCAGCCACCCGGCTACCACCTCCAGGAGCGCGGCAATCCTCTAGAATACAAAATGGTAGTTTTGCCCTGCACCTAGGTATTTTGCCACACTACTACGACATCTAGCGCCCGGAGTATGTAAGCTAGATGGGTCAAACAAATTGCATCGTTTAAAGGACACTCAGTGTTTCCACTTGCATCATCAATCACCCGCCTAGCACCACTAGTGGCGTGGTAATTGACGTAAAAATACTTTGCATTTTTACGTGTCACCATTTAGCGGCCATTAGGGCCTAAACAGGGTGAACTAGATTACGCAAACTATTAGATTCA
Organism: Bactrocera oleae; assembly: GCF_042242935.1. NCBI lineage: Eukaryota > Metazoa > Arthropoda > Insecta > Diptera > Tephritidae > Bactrocera > Bactrocera oleae. The sequence continues at coordinate 20,119,730 of NC_091541.1, read as the reverse complement.
TGTAGCCGCACAGATGCACGTTTATTAGAGACATCAATCACCTATATATGTTGAACAGCTGAGCAGCAATTAACAAAAAACAAACAATTTCATTATGGTATCCATCATGTTTTTTTCCATTCCCGCTAAAGGTTGGGGGGATGAAACAAAGTGGATCTCCTAGAGCACACTCAGGGCTTCCATTATCACCACCAGCCACCCGCCTATCACCTCCAGGAGCGTGGAAATTCTCTTAAATACAAAATGGCATTTTGCCCTGCTTACAGGTATTTTTCCACACTACTGCGACTTCTAGCGGTCGGAGTAGGCAAGTTAGATGAGTCAAACAAGTTAAATCGTCTAGAGGACACTCGGGGCTTCCATTTATCTACCGCCCGGAGTATGTAAGCTAGATGGGTCAAACAAATTGCATCGTCTAAAGGACACTCAGTGTTTCCACTTGCCACTAGTGGTGCTAGGCGGGTGATTGATGATGGCACTACTAGGAGCGTGGCAATTGACCTAAAAATACTTTGCAATTTTATGTGTCACCCTTTGACGGCCATTTGAGCCTAAACAGGATGAACTAGATGACGCAAACTATTAGATTCATGTAGCCGCACAGATGCACGTTAGTTAGAGACATCATTCACTTAAATATGTTGAACAGGTGATTAGCAATTAACAAAAAACAAAAAATTCGATATGGCTCTAGTATGTAAGCTAGATGGGTCAAACAAATCGCATCGTCTAGAAGACACTCGGGGCTTCCAGCTGCTTCATCAATCATCCGCTTAGCACCACCAGGAGCGTGGAAATTGACCTAAAATACTCTGCAATTTCTCGTCTCACCATTTGGCGACGATTAGGGCCTAAAATGTGTTAACTAGATTACGCACACTATTAGATTCATGTAGCCGCACAGATGCACTTTAGTTAGAGACATCATTCACTTATATATGTTGAACAGGTGAGTAGCTATTAATAAAAGACAAAAAATTCAATATGGTATCCATCAGATAGAGCACACTCGGGGCTTCCATTATCACCACCAGCCACCCGGCTACCACCTCCAGGACCGCGGCAATCCTCTAGAATACAAAATGGCAGTTTTGCCGTGCACACAGGTATTTTTCAACATTACTGCGACGTCTAGCGGCCGGAGTATGTAAGCTAGATGGGTCAAACAAATCGCATCGTCTAGAAGACACTCGAGGCTTCCAGCTGCTTCATCAATCATCCGCTAAGCACCACCAGGAGCGTGGAAATTGACCTAAAAATACTCTGCAATTTCTCGTCTCACCATTTGGCGACGATTAGGGCCTAAAAAGTGTTAACTAGATGACGCACACTATTAGATTCATGTAGCCGCACAGATGCACTTTAGTTAGGGACATCATTCACTTATATATGTTGAACAGGTGAGTAGCAACTAACAAAAGACAAAAAATTCGATATGGTATCCATCAGGTAGAGCACACTCCTGGCTTCCATTATCACCACCAGCCACCCGCCTACCACCTCCAGGAGCGTGGCAATCCTCTAGAATACAAAATGGCAGTATTGCCGTGCACACAGGTATTTTTCCACATTACTGCGACGTCTAGCGGCCGGAGTATGTAAGCTAGATGGGTCAAGCGAATTGCATCGTCTAAAGGACACTCAGGGCTTCCTTTTATCTAGCGCCCGGAGTATGTAAGCAAGATGGGTCAAGCAAATTACATCGTCTAAAGGACACTCAGTGTTTCCACTTGCACCATCAATCACCCGCCCAGCACCACTAGTGGCGTGGCAATTGACCTAAAAATACTTTGCAATTTTACGTCTCACCATTTGGCGGCAATTAGCGCCTAAAAAGTGTTAACTAGATGACGCACACTATTAGATTCATGTAGCCGCACAGATGCACGTTAGTTAGAGACATCAATCACCTATATATGTTGAACAGCTGAGCAGCAATTAACAAAAAAACAAACAATTTCATTATGGTATCCATCTTGTGTTTTTCTTTCCCGCTAAGGAGGTGGGGGGATGAAACAAAGTGGATCACCTAGAGCACACTCGGGGCTTCCATTATCACCACTAGCTACCCGCCTACCACCTCCAGGAGCGTGGCAATTCTCTAGAAAAAAAAAGCAGTTTGGCCCTGCACACAGGGATTTTTCCACATTACTGCGACTTCTAGCGGCCGGAGTATGTAAGCTAGATGAGTCAAACAAATTGCATCGTCTAAAGGACACTCAAGCCTTCCATTTGTCTAGCGCCCGGAGTATGTAAGCTAGATGGGTCAAGCAAATTGCATCGTCTAAAGGACACTCAGTGTTTCCACTTGCCACTAGTGGTGCTAGGCGGGTGATTGATGATGGCACTACTAGGAGCGTGGCAATTGACCTAAAAATACTTTGCAATTTTATGTGTCACCCTTTGACGGCCATTAGAGCCTAAACAGGATGAACTAAATGACGCAAACTATTAGATTCATGTAGCCGCACAGATGCACGTTAGTTAGAGACATCATTCACTTATATATGTTGAACAGGTGAGTAGCAATTAACAAGAGACAAAAAATTCGATATGGTATCCATCAGGTAGAGCACACTCGGGGCTTTCATTATCACCACCAGCCACCCGGCTACCACCTCCAGGAGCGCGGTAATCCTTTAGAATACAAAATGGTAGTTTTGCCCTGCACATAGGTATTTTGCCACACTACTGCGACATCTAGCGGCCGGAGTATGTAAGCTAGATGGGTCAAACAAATTGCATCGTCTAAAGGACACTCAGTGTTTCCACTTGCATCATCAATCACCCGCCTAGCACCACTAGTGGCGTGGTAATTGACCTAAAAATACTTTGCAATTTTATGTGTCTTCCTTTGACGACCATTAGAGCCTAAACAGGATGAACTAGATGACGCAAACTATTAAATTCATGTAGCCGCACAGATGCACGTTAGTTAGAAACATCAATCACCTATATATGTTGAACAGTTGAGTAGCAATTAACAAAAAACAAAAAATTCAATATGGTATCCATCAGATAGAGCACACTCGGGGCTTCCATTATCACCACCAGCCACCCGGCTACCACCTCCAGGAGCGCGGCAATCCTCTAGAATACAAAATGGCAGTTTTGCCGTGCACACAGGTATTTTTCAACATTACTGCGACGTCTAGCGGCCGGAGTATGTAAGCTAGATGGGTCAAACAAATCGCATCGTCTAGAAGACACTCGAGGCTTCCAGCTGCTTCATCAATCATCCGCTAAGCACCACCAGGAGCGTGGAAATTGACCTAAAAATACTCTGCAATTTCTCGTCTCACCATTTGGCGACGATTAGGGCCTAAAAAGTGTTAACTAGATGACGCACACTATTAGATTCATGTAGCCGCACAGATGCACTTTAGTTAGGGACATCATTCACTTATATATGTTGAACAGGTGAGTAGCAACTAACAAAAGACAAAAAATTCGATATGGTATCCATCAGGTAGAGCACACTCCTGGCTTCCATTATCACCACCAGCCACCCGCCTACCACCTCCAGGAGCGTGGCAATCCTCTAGAATACAAAATGGCAGTATTGCCGTGCACACAGGTATTTTTCCACATTACTGCGACGTCTAGCGGCCGGAGTATGTAAGCTAGATGGGTCAAACAAATCGCATCGTCTAGAAGACACTCGAGGCTTCCAGCTGCTTCATTAATCATCCGCTTAGCACCACCAGGAGCGTGGAAATTGACCTAAAAATACTCTGCAATTTCTCGTCTCACCATTTGGCGACGATTAGGGCCTAAAAAGTGTTAACTAGATGACGCACACTATTAGATTCATGTAGCCGCACAGATGCACTTTAGTTAGGGACATCATTCACTTATATATGTTGAACAGGTGAGTAGCAACTAACAAAAGACAAAAAATTCGATATGGTATCCATCAGGTAGAGCACACTCCTGGCTTCCATTATCACCGCCAGCCACCCGCCTACCACCTCCAGGAGCGTGGTAATCCTCTAAAATACAAAATGGCATTTTGCCCTGCTTACAGGTATTTTTCCACACTACTGCGACGTCTAGCGGTCGGAGTAGGTAAGCTAGATGGGTCAAACAAGTTGCGTCGTCTAGAAGACACTCGTGGCTTCCACTTGCATAATCAATCACCCACTTAGCACCATTAGGGGCGTGGCAATTGACCTAAAAATACTTTGCAATTTTACGTCTCACCATTTGGCGGCAATTAGCGCCTAAAAAGTGTTAACTAGATGACGCACACTATTAGATTCATGTAGCCGCACAGATGCACGTTAGTTAGAGACATCAATCACCTATATATGTTGAACAGCTGAGCAGCAATTAACAAAAAAACAAAAAATTTCATTATGGTATCCATCTTGTGTTTTTCTTTCCCGCTAAGGAGGTGGGGGGATGAAACAAAGTGGATCACCTAGAGCACACTCGGGGCTTCCATTATCACCACTAGCTACCCGCCTACCACCTCCAGGAGCGTGGCAATTCTCTAGAAAAAAAAAAGCAGTTTGGCCCTGCACACAGGGATTTTTCCACATTACTGCGACTTCTAGCGGCCGGAGTATGTAAGCTAGATGAGTCAAACAAATTGCATCGTCTAAAGGACACTCAAGCCTTCCATTTGTCTAGCGCCCGGAGTATGTAAGCTAGATGGGTCAAGCAACTTGCATCGTCTAAAGGACACTCAGTGTTTCCACTTGCCACTAGTGGTGCTAGGCGGGTGATTGATGATGGCACTACTAGGAGCGTGGCAATTGACCTAAAAATACTTTGCAATTTTATGTGTCACCCTTTGACGGCCATTAGAGCCTAAACAGGATGAACTAAATGACGCAAACTATTAGATTCATGTAGCCGCACAGATGCACGTTAGTTAGAGACATCATTCACTTATATATGTTGAACAGGTGAGTAGCAATTAACAAGAGACAAAAAATTCGATATGGTATCCATCAGGTAGAGCACACTCGGGGCTTTCATTATCACCACCAGCCACCCGGCTACCACCTCCAGGAGCGCGGTAATCCTTTAGAATACAAAATGGTAGTTTTGCCCTGCACATAGGTATTTTGCCACACTACTGCGACATCTAGCGGCCGGAGTATGTAAGCTAGATGGGTCAAACAAATTGCATCGTCTAAAGGACACTCAGTGTTTCCACTTGCATCATCAATCACCCGCCTAGCACCACTAGTGGCGTGGTAATTGACCTAAAAATACTTTGCAATTTTATGTGTCTTCCTTTGACGACCATTAGAGCCTAAACAGGATGAACTAGATGACGCAAACTATTAAATTCATGTAGCCGCACAGATGCACGTTAGTTAGAAACATCAATCACCTATATATGTTGAACAGTTGAGTAGCAATTAACAAAAAACAAAAAATTCAATATGGTATCCATCAGATAGAGCACACTCGGGGCTTCCATTATCACCACCAGCCACCCGGCTACCACCTCCAGGAGCGCGGCAATCCTCTAGAATACAAAATGGCAGTTTTGCCGTGCACACAGGTATTTTTCAACATTACTGCGACGTCTAGCGGCCGGAGTATGTAAGCTAGATGGGTCAAACAAATCGCATCGTCTAGAAGACACTCGAGGCTTCCAGCTGCTTCATCAATCATCCGCTAAGCACCACCAGGAGCGTGGAAATTGACCTAAAAATACTCTGCAATTTCTCGTCTCACCATTTGGCGACGATTAGGGCCTAAAAAGTGTTAACTAGATGACGCACACTATTAGATTCATGTAGCCGCACAGATGCACTTTAGTTAGGGACATCATTCACTTATATATGTTGAACAGGTGAGTAGCAACTAACAAAAGACAAAAAATTCGATATGGTATCCATCAGGTAGAGCACACTCCTGGCTTCCATTATCACCACCAGCCACCCGCCTACCACCTCCAGGAGCGTGGCAATCCTCTAGAATACAAAATGGCAGTATTGCCGTGCACACAGGTATTTTTCCACATTACTGCGACGTCTAGCGGCCGGAGTATGTAAGCTAGATGGGTCAAACAAATCGCATCGTCTAGAAGACACTCGAGGCTTCCAGCTGCTTCATTAATCATCCGCTTAGCACCACCAGGAGCGTGGAAATTGACCTAAAAATACTCTGCAATTTCTCGTCTCACCATTTGGCGACGATTAGGGCCTAAAAAGTGTTAACTAGATGACGCACACTATTAGATTCATGTAGCCGCACAGATGCACTTTAGTTAGGGACATCATTCACTTATATATGTTGAACAGGTGAGTAGCAACTAACAAAAGACAAAAAATTCGATATGGTATCCATCAGGTAGAGCACACTCCTGGCTTCCATTATCACCGCCAGCCACCCGCCTACCACCTCCAGGAGCGTGGTAATCCTCTAAAATACAAAATGGCATTTTGCCCTGCTTACAGGTATTTTTCCACACTACTGCGACGTCTAGCGGTCGGAGTAGGTAAGCTAGATGGGTCAAACAAGTTGCGTCGTCTAGAAGACACTCGTGGCTTCCACTTGCATAATCAATCACCCACTTAGCACCATTAGGGGCGTGGCAATTGACCTAAAAATACTTTGCAATTTTACGTCTCACCATTTGGCGGCAATTAGCGCCTAAAAAGTGTTAACTAGATGACGCACACTATTAGATTCATGTAGCCGCACAGATGCACGTTAGTTAGAGACATCAATCACCTATATATGTTGAACAGCTGAGCAGCAATTAACAAAAAAACAAAAAATTTCATTATGGTATCCATCTTGTGTTTTTCTTTCCCGCTAAGGAGGTGGGGGGATGAAACAAAGTGGATCACCTAGAGCACACTCGGGGCTTCCATTATCACCACTAGCTACCCGCCTACCACCTCCAGGAGCGTGGCAATTCTCTAGAAAAAAAAAGCAGTTTGGCCCTGCACACAGGGATTTTTCCACATTACTGCGACTTCTAGCGGCCGGAGTATGTAAGCTAGATGAGTCAAACAAATTGCATCGTCTAAAGGACACTCAAGCCTTCCATTTGTCTAGCGCCCGGAGTATGTAAGCTAGATGGGTCAAGCAACTTGCATCGTCTAAAGGACACTCAGTGTTTCCACTTGCCACTAGTGGTGCTAGGCGGGTGATTGATGATGGCACTACTAGGAGCGTGGCAATTGACCTAAAAATACTTTGCAATTTTATGTGTCACCCTTTGACGGCCATTAGAGCCTAAACAGGATGAACTAAATGACGCAAACTATTAGATTCATGTAGCCGCACAGATGCACGTTAGTTAGAGACATCATTCACTTATATATGTTGAACAGGTGAGTAGCAATTAACAAGAGACAAAAAATTCGATATGGTATCCATCAGGTAGAGCACACTCGGGGCTTTCATTATCACCACCAGCCACCCGGCTACCACCTCCAGGAGCGCGGTAATCCTTTAGAATACAAAATGGTAGTTTTGCCCTGCACATAGGTATTTTGCCACACTACTGCGACATCTAGCGGCCGGAGTATGTAAGCTAGATGGGTCAAACAAATTGCATCGTCTAAAGGACACTCAGTGTTTCCACTTGCATCATCAATCACCCGCCTAGCACCACTAGTGGCGTGGTAATTGACCTAAAAATACTTTGCAATTTTATGTGTCTTCCTTTGACGACCATTAGAGCCTAAACAGGATGAACTAGATGACGCAAACTATTAAATTCATGTAGCCGCACAGATGCACGTTAGTTAGAAACATCAATCACCTATATATGTTAAACAGTTGAGTAGCAATTAACAAAAAACAAAAAAATCGATATGGTATCCATCAGGCAGAGTACACTCCTGGCTTCCATTATCACCACCAGCCACCCGCCTACCACCTCCAGGAGCGTGGCAATCCTCCAGAATACAAAATGGCAGTTTTGCCGTGCACACAGGTATTTTTCCACATTACTGCGACGTCTAGCGACCGGAGTATGTAAGCTAGATGGGTCAAGCGAATCGCATCGTCTAAAGGACACTCAGGGCTTCCACTTCCATCATCAATCACCCGCCTAGCACCACTAGTGGCGTGGTAATTGACCTAAAAATACTTTGCAATTTTATGTGTCTTCCTTTGACGACCATAAGAGCCTAAACAGGATGAACTAGATGACGCAAACTATTAAATTCATGTAGCCGCACAGATGCACGTTAGTTAGAAACATCAATTACCTATATATGTTGAACAGCTGAGCAGCAATTAACAAAAAACAAACAATTTTATTATGGTATCCATCATGTTTTTTTCCATTCCCGCTAAAGGTTGGGGGGATGAAACAAAGTGGATCTCCTAGAGCACACTCAGGGCTTCCATTATCACCACCAGCCACCCGCCTACCACCTCCAGGAGCGTGGTAATCCTCTAAAATACAAAATGGCATTTTGCCCTGCTTACAGGTATTTTTCCACACTACTGCGACGTCTAGCAGTCGGAGTAGGTAAGCTAGATGGGTCAAACAAGTTGCGTCGTCTAGAAGACACTCGCGGCTTCCACTTGCATAACCAATCACCCACTTAGCACCACTAGGGGCGTGGCAATTGACCTAAAAATACTTTGCAATTTTACGTGTCACCATTTGGCGGCAATTAGGGCCTTAACAGGGTGAACTAGATGACGCAAACTATTAGCTTCATGTAGCCGCACAGACGCACGTTTATTAGAGACATCAATCACCTATATATGTTGAACAGCTGAGCAGCAATTAACAAAAAACAAACAATTTCATTATGGTATCCATCTTGTTTTTTTCATTCCAAGGAGGTGGGGGGATGAAACAAAGTGGATCACCTAGAGCACACTCGGGGCTTCCATTATCACCACTAGCTACCCGCCTACCACATCCAGGAGTGTGGCAATCCTCTAGAAAAAAAAAGCAGTTTGGCCCTGCACACAGGTATTTTTCCACACTACTGCGACTTCTAGCGGCCGGAGTATAAAAGCTAGATGGGTGAAACAAATTGCATCGTCTAAAGGACACTCAGGCCTTCCATTTGTCTAGCGCCCGGAGTATGTAAGCAAGATGGGTCAAGTAAATTGCATCGTCTAAAGGACACTCAGTGTTTCCACCTAATCACCTATATATGTTGAACAGCTGAGCAGCAATTAACAAAAAACAAACAATTTCATTATGGTATCCATCTTGTTTTTTTCATTCCCGCTAAGGAGGTGGGGGGATGAAACAAAGTGGATCACCTAGAGCACACTCGGGGCTTCCATTATCACCACTAGCTACCCGCCTACCACCTCCAGGAGCGTGGCAATTCTCTAGAAAAAAAAAGCAGTTTGGCCCTGCACACAGGGATTTTTCCACATTACTGCGACTTCTAGCGGCCGGAGTATGTAAGCTAGATGAGTCAAACAAATTGCATCGTCTAAAGGACACTCAAGCCTTCCATTTGTCTAGCGCCCGGAGTATGTAAGCTAGATGGGTCAAGCAAATTGCATCGTCTAAAGGACACTCAGTGTTTGCACTTGCCACTAGTGGTGCTAGGCGGGTGATTGATGATGGCACTACTAGGAGCGTGGCAATTGACCTAAAAATACTTTGCAATTTTATGTGTCACCCTTTGACGGCCATTAGAGCCTAAACAGGATGAACTAAATGACGCAAACTATTAGATTCATGTAGCCGCACAGATGCACGTTAGTTAGAGACATCATTCACTTATATATGTTGAACAGGTGAGTAGCAATTAACAAGAGACAAAAAATTCGATATGGTATCCATCAGGTAGAGCACACTCGGGGCTTTCATTATCACCACCAGCCACCCGGCTACCACCTCCAGGAGCGCGGTAATCCTTTAGAATACAAAATGGTAGTTTTGCCCTGCACATAGGTATTTTGCCACACTACTGCGACATCTAGCGGCCGGAGTATGAAAGCTAGATGGGTCAAACAAATTGCATCGTCTAAAGGACACTCAGTGTTTCCACTTGCATCATCAATCACCCGCCTAGCACCACTAGTGGCGTGGTAATTGACCTAAAAATACTTTGCAATTTTATGTGTCTTCCTTTGACGACCATTAGAGCCTAAACAGGATGAACTAGATGACGCAAACTATTAAATTCATGTAGCCGCACAGATGCACGTTAGTTAGAAACATCAATCACCTATATATGTTGAACAGTTGAGTAGCAATTAACAAAAAACAAAAAATTCGATATGGTATCCATCAGGCAGAGTACACTCCTGGCTTCCATTATCACCACCAGCCACCCGCCTACCACCTCCAGGAGCGTGGCAATCCTCCAGAATACAAAATGGCAGTTTTGCCGTGCACACAGGTATTTTTCCACATTACTGCGACGTCTAGCGACCGGAGTATGTAAGCTAGATGGGTCAAGCGAATCGCATCGTCTAAAGGACACTCAGGGCTTCCACTTCCATCATCAATCACCCGCCTAGCACCACTAGTGGCGTGGTAATTGACCTAAAAATACTTTGCAATTTTATGTGTCTTCCTTTGACGACCATAAGAGCCTAAACAGGATGAACTAGATGACGCAAACTATTAAATTCATGTAGCCGCACAGATGCACGTTAGTTAGAAACATCAATTACCTATATATGTTGAACAGCTGAGCAGCAATTAACAAAAAACAAACAATTTTATTATGGTATCCATCATGTTTTTTTCCATTCCCGCTAAAGGTTGGGGGGATGAAACAAAGTGGATCTCCTAGAGCACACTCAGGGCTTCCATTATCACCACCAGCCACCCGCCTACCACCTCCAGGAGCGTGGCAATCCTCCAGAATACAAAATGGCAGTTTTGCCGTGCACACAGGTATTTTTCCACACTACTGCGACGTCTAGCAGTCGGAGTAGGTAAGCTAGATGGGTCAAACAAGTTGCGTCGTCTAGAAGACACTCGCGGCTTCCACTTGCATAACCAATCACCCACTTAGCACCACTAGGGGCGTGGCAATTGACCTAAAAATACTTTGCAATTTTACGTGTCACCATTTGGCGGCAATTAGGGCCTTAACAGGGTGAACTAGATGACGCAAACTATTAGCTTCATGTAGCCGCACAGACGCACGTTTATTAGAGACATCAATCACCTATATATGTTGAACAGCTGAGCAGCAATTAACAAAAAACAAACAATTTCATTATGGTATCCATCTTGTTTTTTTCATTCCAAGGAGGTGGGGGGATGAAACAAAGTGGATCACCTAGAGCACACTCGGGGCTTCCATTATCACCACTAGCTACCCGCCTACCACATCCAGGCGTGTGGCAATCCTCTAGAAAAAAAAAGCAGTTTGGCCCTGCACACAGGTATTTTTCCACACTACTGCGACTTCTAGCGGCCGGAGTATAAAAGCTAGATGGGTGAAACAAATTGCATCGTCTAAAGGACACTCAGGCCTTCCATTTGTCTAGCGCCCGGAGTATGTAAGCAAGATGGGTCAAGTAAATTGCATCGTCTAAAGGACACTCAGTGTTTCCACCTAATCACCTATATATGTTGAACAGCTGAGCAGCAATTAACAAAAAACAAACAATTTCATTATGGTATCCATCTTGTTTTTTTCATTCCCGCTAAGGAGGTGGGGGGATGAAACAAAGTGGATCACCTAGAGCACACTCGGGGCTTCCATTATCACCACCAGCCACCCGCCTACCACCTCCAGGAGCGCGGCAATCCTCTAGAATACAAAATGGTAGTTTTGCCCTGCACACAGGTATTTTTCCACATTACTGCGACGTCTAGCGGCCGGAGTATGTAAGCTAGATGGGTCAAGCGAATTGCATCGTCTAAAGGACACTCAGTGCTTCCTTTTGTCTAGCGCCCGGAGTATGTAAGCAAGATGGGTCAAGCAAATTACATCGTCTAAAGGACACTCAGTGTTTCCACTTGCACCATCAATCACCCGCCCAGCACCACTAGTTTCGTCGCAATTGACCTAAAAATACTTTGCAATTTTACGTCTCACCATTTGGCGGCGATTAGCGCCTAAAAAGTGTTAACTAGATGAGGCACACTATTAGATTCATGTAGCCACACAGATGCACGTTAGTTAGAGACATCAAACACCTATATATGGTGAACAGGTGAGTATCAATGAACAAAAAACAAAAAATTGGGTCAAGTAAATTGCATCGTCTAAAGGACACTCAGTGTTTCCACTTGCCACTAGGCTAGGTGCTAGGCGGATGATTGATAATGGCACTACTAGGAGCGTGGCAATTGACCTAAAAATACTTTGCCATTTTATGTGTCACCCTTTGGCGGCGATTAGCGCCTAAAAAGTGTTCACTAGATGACGCAAACTATTAAATTCATGTAGCCGCACAGATGCACGTTAGTTAGAAACATCAATCACCTATATATGTTGAACAGTTGAGTAGCAATTAACAAAAAACAAAAAATTCGATATGGTATCCATCAGGCAGAGCACGCTCCTGGCTTCCATTATCACCACCAGCCACCCGCCTACCACTTCCAGGAGCGTGGCAATCCTCCAGAATACAAAATGGCAGTTTTGCCGTGCAGACAGGTATTTTTCCACATTACTTCGACGTCTAGCGGCCGGAGTATGTAAGCTAGATGGGTCAAGCGAATCGCATCGTCTAAAGGACACTCAGGGCTTCCACTTCCATCATCAATCACCCGCCTAGCACCACCAGAGGCGTGGTAATTGACCTAAAAATACTTTGCAATTTTATGTGTCACACTTTGACGGCCATTAGAGCCTAAACAGGATGAACTAGATGACGCAAACTATTAGGTTCACGTAGCCGCACAGATGCACTTTAGTTAGAGACATCATTCACTTATATATGTTGAACAGGTGAGTAGCAATTAACAAAAGACAAAAAATTCGATATGGTATCCATCAGGTAGTGTACACTTCTGACTTCCATTAACACCACCAGCCACCCGCCTACCACCTCCAGGAGCGTGGCAATCCTCTAGAATACAAAATGGCAGTTTTGCCGTGCACACAGGTATTTTTCCACATTACTGCGACGTCTAGCGGCCGGAGTATGTAAGCTAGATGGGTCAAGGGAATCGCATCGTCTAAAGGACACTCAGGGCTTCCACTTTCATCATCAAACACCCGCCTAGCACCACTAGTGGCGTGGTAATTGACGTAAAAATACTTTGCATTTTTACGTGTCACCATTTGGCGGCCATTAGGGCCTAAATAGGGTGAACTAGATGACGCAAACTATTAGATTCATGTAGCCGCACAGATGCACGTTTATTAGAGACATTAATCACCTATATATGTTGAACAGCTGAGCAGCAATTAACAAAAAACAAACAATTTCATTATGGTATCCATCATGTTTTTTTCCATTCCCGCTAAAGGTTGGGGGGATGAAACAAAGTGGATCTCCTAGAGCATACTCAGGGCTTCCATTTTCACCACGAGCCACCCGCCTACCACCTCCAGGAGCGTGGTAATCCTCTAAAATACAAAATGGCATTTTGCCCTGCTTACAGGTATTTTTCCACACTACTGCGACGTCTAGCGGTCGGAGTAGGTAAGCTAGATGGGTCAAACAAGTTGCGTCGTCTAGAAGACACTCGTGGCTTCCACTTGCATAATCAATCACCCATTTAGCACCACTAGGGGCGTGGCAATTGACCTAAAAATACTTTGCAATTTCACGTCTCACCAGTTGGCGGCAATTAGCGCCTAAAAAGTGTTAACTAGATGACGCACACTATTAGATTCATGTAGCCGCACAGATGCACTTTAGTTAGAGACATCATTCACTTATATATGTTGAACAGGTGAGTAGCATTTAACAAAAGACAAAAAATTCGATATGGTATCCATCAGATAGAGCACACTCCTGGCTTCCATTATCACCACCAGCCACCCGCCTACCAACTCCAGGAGCGTGGCAATCCTCTAGAATACAAAATGGCAGTTTTGCCGTGTACACAGGTATTTTTACACATTACTGCGACGTCTAGCGGCCGGAGTATGTAAGCTAGATGGGCCAAGCGAATTGCATCGTCTAAAAGACACTCAGGGCTTCCACTTCCATCATCAATCACCCGCCTAGCACCACTAGTGGCGTGGTAATTGACGTAAAAATACTTTGCATTTTTACGTGTCACCATTTGGCGGCCATTAGGGCCTAAACAGGGTGAACTAGATGACGCAAACTATTAGATTCATGTAGCCGCACAGATGCACGTTAGTTAGAGACATCATTCACTTATATATGTTGAACAGGTAAGTAGCAATTAACAAGAGACAAAAAATTCGATATGGTATCCATCAGGTAGAGCACACTCGGGGCTTTCATTATCACCACCAGCCACCCGGCTACCACTTCCAGGAGCGCGGCAATCCTCTAGAATACAAAATGGTAGTTTTGCCCTGCGCATAGGTATTTTGCCACACTACTGCGACATCTGGCGGCCGGAGTATGTAAGCTAGATGGGTCAAACAAATTGCATCGTCTAAAGGACACTCAGTGTTTCCACTTGCATCACTAGTGGCGTGGTAATTGACCTAAAAATACTTTGCAATTTTATGTGTCTTTCTTTGACGACCATTAGAGCCTAAACAGGATGAACTAGATGACGCAAACTATTAAATTCATGTAGCCGCACAGATGCACGTTAGTTAGAAACATCAATCACCTATATATGTTGAACAGTTGAGTAGCAATTAACAAAAAACAAAGAATTCGATATGGTATCCATCAGGCAGAGCACACTCCTGGCTTCCATTATCACCACCAGCCACCCGCCTACCACCTCCAGGAGCGTGGCAAACCTCCAGAATACAAAATGGCAGTTTTGCCGTGCACACAGGTATTTTTCCACATTACTGCGACGTCTAGCGGCCGGAGTATGTAAGCTAGATGGGTCAAGCGAATCGCATCGTCTAAAGGACACTCAGGGCTTCCACTTCCATCATCAATCCCCCGCCTAGCACCACCAGAGGCGTGGTAATTGACGTAAAAATACTTTGCATTTTTACGTGTCACCATTTGGCGGCATCGTCTAAAGGACTCTCAGGCCTTCCATTTGTCTAGCGCCCGGAGTATGTAAGCTAGATGGGTAAAGTAAATTGCATCGTCTAAAGGACACTCAGTGTTTCCACTTGCTACTAGTGGTGCTAGGCGGATGATTGATAATGACACTACTAGGAGCGTGGCAATTGACCTAAAAATACTTTGCAATTTTATGTGTCACCCTTTGACGGCCATTAGAGCCTAAACAGGAAGAACTAGATGACGGAAGCTATTAGATTCATGTAGCCGCACAGATGCACGTTAGTTAGAGACATCATTCACTTATATATGTTGAACAGGTGAGTAGCAATTAACAAAAAACAAAAAATTCGATATGGTATCCATCAGGTAGAGCACACTCCTGGCTTCCATTATCACCACCAGCCACCCGCCTACCACCTCCAGGAGCGTGGCAATCCTCTAGAATACAAAATGGCAGTTTTGCCCTGCACACAGGTATTTTTCCACATTACTACGACATCTAGCGGCCGGAGTATGTAAGCTAGATGGGTCAAACAAATCGCATCGTCTAGAAGACACTCGGGGCTTCCAGCTGTTTCATCAATCATCCGCTTAGCACCACCAGGAGCGCGGAAATTGACCTAAATTACTCTGCAATTTCTCGTCTCACCATTTGGCGACGATAAGGGCCTAAAATGTGCTAACTAGATGACGCAAGCTATTAGATTCATGTAGCCGCACAGATGCACGTTAGTTAGAGACATCATTCACTTATATATGTTGAACAGGTGAGTAGCAATTAACAAAAAACAAAAAATTCGATATGGTATCCATCAGGTAGAGCACACTCCTGGCTTCCATTATCACCACCAGCCACCCGCCTACCACCTCCAGGAGCGTGGTAATCCTCTAAAATACAAAATGGCATTTTGCCCTGCTTACAGGTATTTTTCCACATTACTGCGACGTCTAGCGGTCGGAGTAGGTAAGCTAGATGAGTCAAATAAGTTAGATCGTCTAGAGGACACTCGGGGCTTCCAGTTGCTTCATCAATCACCCGCCTAGCACCACTAGGGGCGTGGCAATTGACCTAAAAATACTTTGCAATTTTACGTCTCACCATTTGGCGGCAATTAGCGCCTAAAAAGTGTTAACTAGATGACGCACACTATTAGATTCATGTAGCCGCACAGATGCACGTTAGTTAGAGACATCAATCACCTATATGTGTTGAACAGCTGAGTAGCAATTAACAAAAGACAAAAAATTCGATATTGTATCCATCAGATAGAGCACACTCCTGGCTTCCATTATCACCACCAGCCACCCGCCTACCAACTCCAGGAGCGTGGCAATCCTCTAGAATACAAAATGGCAGTTTTGCCGTGTACACAGGTATTTTTACACATTACTGCGACGTCTAGCGGCCGGAGTATGTAAGCTAGATGGGCCAAGCGAATTGCATCGTCTAAAAGACACTCAGGGCTTCCACTTCCATCATCAATCACCCGCCTAGCACCACTAGTGGCGTGGTAATTGACGTAAAAATACTTTGCATTTTTACGTGTCACCATTTGGCGGCCATTAGGGCCTAAACAGGGTGAACTAGATGACGCAAACTATTAGATTCATGTAGCCGCACAAATGCACGTTTATTAGAGACATCAATCACCTATATATGTTGAACAGCTGAGCAGCAATTAACAAAAAACAAACAATTTCATTATGGTATCCATCATGTTTTTTTCCATTCCCGCTAAAAGTTGGGGGGATGAAGCAAAGTGGATCTCCTAGAGCACACTCAGGGCTTCCATTATCACCACCAGCCACCCGCCTACCACCTCCAGGAGCGTGGTAATCCTCTAAAACACAAAATGGCATTTTGCCCTGCTTACAGGTATTTTTCCACATTACCGCGACGTCTAGCGGCCGGAGTATGTAAGGTAGATGGGTCAAACAAATCGCATCGTCTAGATGACACTCGGGGCTTCCAGCTGCTTCATCAATCATCCGCTTAGCACCACCAGGACCGTGGAAATTGACCTAAAATACTCTGCAATTTCTCGTCTTACTATTTGGCGACGATAAGGGCCAGGATGAACTAGATGACGCAAACTATTATATTCATGTAGCCGCACAGATGCACGTTAGTTAGAGACATCATTCACTTATATATGTTGAACAGGTAAGTAGCAATTAACAAGAGACAAAAAATTCGATATGGTATCCATCAGGTAGAGCACACTCGGGGCTTTCATTATCACCACCAGCCACCCGGCTACCACCTCCAGGAGCGCGGCAATCCTCTAGAATACAAAATGGTAGTTTTGCCCTGCGCATAGGTATTTTGCCACACTACTGCGACATCTGGCGGCCGGAGTATGTAAGCTAGATGGGTCAAACAAATTGCATCGTCTAAAGGACACTCAGTGTTTCCACTTGCATCATCAATCACCCGCCTAGCACCACTAGTGGCGTGGTAATTGACCTAAAAATACTTTGCAATTTTATGTGTCTTTCTTTGACGACCATTAGAGCCTAAACAGGATGAACTAGATGACGCTCACTATTTAATTCATGTAGCCGCACAGATGCACGTTAGTTAGAAACATCAATCACCTATATATGTTGAACAGTTGAGTAGCAATTAACAAAAAACAAAGAATTCGATATGGTATCCATCAGGCAGAGCACGCTCCTGGCTTCCATTATCACCACCAGCCACCCGCCTACCACCTCCAGGAGCGTGGCAATCCTCCAGAATACAAAATGGCAGTTTTGCCGTGCACACAGGTATTTTTCCACATTACTGCGACGTCTAGCGGCCGATGTATGTAAGCTAGATGGGTCAAGCGAATCGCATCGTCTAAAGGACACTCAGGGCTTCCACTTCCATCATCAATCACCCGCCTAGCACCACCAGAGGCGTGGTAATTGACGTAAAAATACTTTGCATTTTTACGTGTCACCATTTGGCGGCCATTAGGGCCTTAACAGGGTGAACTAGATGACGCAAACTATTAGATTCATGTAGCCGCAAAGACGCACGTTTATTAGAG
The DNA here is from genome assembly GCF_042242935.1 of Bactrocera oleae. Taxonomy (NCBI): domain Eukaryota; kingdom Metazoa; phylum Arthropoda; class Insecta; order Diptera; family Tephritidae; genus Bactrocera; species Bactrocera oleae. Next base: position 20,101,689 of record NC_091541.1, on the reverse strand, counting down.
ACATCAATCACCTATATATGTTGAACAGCTGAGCAGCAATTAACAAAAAACAAACAATTTCATTATGGTATCCATCTTGTTTTTTTCATTCCCGCTAAGGAGGTGGGGGGATGAAACAAAGTGGATCACCTAGAGCACACTCGGGGCTTCCATTATCACCACTAGCTACCCGCCTACCACCTCCAGGAGCGTGGCAATCCTCTAGAAAAAAAAGCAGTTTGGCCCTGCACACAGGTATTTTTCCACACTACTGCGACTTCTAGCGGCCGGGTTATCTAAGCTAGATGGATCAAACAAATTGCATCGTCTAAAGGACTCTCAGGCCTTCCATTTGTCTAGCGCCCGGAGTATGTAAGCTAGATGGGTAAAGTAAATTGCATCGTCTAAAGGACACTCAGTGTTTCCACTTGCTACTAGTGGTGCTAGGCGGATGATTGATAATGGCACTACTAGGAGCGTGGCAATTGACCTAAAAATACTTTGCAATTTTATGTGTCACCCTTTAACGGCCATTAGAGCCTAAACAGGATGAACTAGATGACGCAAACTATTAGATTCATGTAGCCGCACAGATACACTTTAGTTAGAGACATCATTCACTTATATATGTTGAACAGGTGAGTAGCAATTAACAAAAGACAAAAAATTCGATACGGTATCCATCAGGTAGAGTACACTCCTGGCTTCCATTATCACCACCAGCCACCCGCCTACCACCTCCAGGAGCGTGGCAATCCTCTAAAATACAAAATGGTAGTTTTGCCCTGCACACAGGTATTTTTCCACATTACTGCGACGTCTAGCGGCCGGAGTATGTAAGCTAGATGGGTCAAGCGAATTGCATCGTCTAAAGGACACTCAGTGTTTCCACTTGCACCATCAATCCCCCGCCCAGCACCACTAGTGGCGTGGCAATTGACCTAAAAATACTTTGCAATTTTACGTCTCACCATTTGGCGGCGATTAGCGCCTAAAAAGTGTTAACTAGATAAGGCACACTATTAGATTCATGTAGCCGCACAGATGCACGTTAGTTAGAGACATCAAACACCTATATATGGTGAACAGGTGGGTAGCAAGCAACAAAAAACAAAAAATTCGATATAGTATCCATCAGACAGAGCATACTCCTGGCTTCCATTACCACCACCAGCCACCCGGCTACCACCTCCAGGAGCGTGGCAATCCTCTAGAATACAAAATGGCAGTTTTGCCGTGCACATAGGTATTTTTCCACATTACTTCGACGTCTAGCGGCCGGAGTATGTAAGCTAGATGGGTCCAGCGAATCGCATCGTCTAAAGGACACTCAGGGCTTCCACTTCCATCATCAATCACCCGCCTAGCACCACTAGTGGCGTTATAATTGACGTCACCATTTGGCGGCCATTAGGGCCTAAATAGGGTGAACTAGATGACGCAAACTATAAGATTCATGTAGCCGCACAGATACACGTTTATTAGAGACATCAATCACCTATATATGTTGAACAGCTGAGCAGCAATTAACAAAAAACAAACAATTTCATTATGGTATCCATTATGTTTGTTTCCATTCCCGCTAAAGGTTGGGGATATGAAACAAAGTGGATCACCTAGAGCACATTCGGGGCTTCCATTATCACCACTAGCTACCCGCCTACCACCTCCAGGAGCGTGGCAATCCTCTAGAAAAAAAAAGCAGTTTGGCCCTGCACACAGGTATTTTTCCACACTAATGCGACTGCATTTGTCTAGCGCCCGGAGTATGTAAGCTAGATGGGTCAAGCAAATTGCATCGTCTAAAGGACACTCAGTGTTTCCACGTGCCACTAGTGGTGCTAGGCGGGTGATTGATGATGGCACTACTAGGAGCGTGGCAATTGACCTAAAAATACTTTGCAATTTTATGTGTCACCCTTTGACGGCCATTAGAGCCTAAACAGGAAGAACTAGATGACGCAAGCTATTAGATTCATGTAGCCGCACAGATGCACGTTAGTTAGAGACATCATTCACTTATATATGTTGAACAGGTGAGTAGCAATTAACAAAAAACAAAAAATTCGATATGGTATCCATCAGGTAGAGCACACTCCTGGCTTCCATTATCACCACCAGCCACCCGCCTACCACCTCCAGGAGCGTGGCAATCCTCTAGAATACAAAATGGCAGTTTTGCCCTGCACACAGGTATTTTTCCACATTACTGCGACATCTAGCGGCCGGAGTATGTAAGCTAGATGGGTCAAACAAATCGCATCGTCTAGAAGACACTCGGCGTCTAGCGGCCGGAGTATGTAAGCTTGATGGGTCAAGCGAATCGCATCGTCTAAAGGACACGCAGGGCTTCCACTTCCATCATCAATCACCCGCCTAGCACCACTAGTGGCGTGGTAATTGACGTAAAAATACTTTGCATATTTACGTGTCACCATTTGGCGGCCATTAGGGCCTAAAAAGGGTGAACTAGATGACCCAAACTATTAGATTCATGTAGCCGCACAGATGCACATTTATTAGAGACATCAATCGCCTATATATGTTGAACAGCTGAGCAGCAATTACAAAAAACAAACAATTTCATTATGGTATCCATCATGTTTTTTTCCATTCCCGCTAAAGGTTGGGGGGATGAGACAAAGTGGATCTCCTAGAGCACACTCAGGGCTTCCATTATCACCACCAGCCACCCGCCTACCACCTCCAGGAGCGTGGTAATCCTCTAAAATACAAAATGGCATTTTGCCCTGCTTACAGGTATTTTTCCACATTACTGCGACGTCTAGCGGTCGGAGTAGGTAAGCTAGATGAGTCAAATAAGTTAGATCGTCTAGAGGACACCCGGGGCTTCCAGTTGCTTCATCAATCACCCGCCTAGCACCACTAGGGGCGTGGCAATTGACCTAAAAATACTTTGCAATTTTACGTCTCACCATTTGGCGGCAATTAGCGCCTAAAAAGTGTTAACTAGATGACGCACACTATTAGATTCATGTAGCCGCACAGATGCACGTTAGTTAGAGACATCAATCACCTATATATGTTGAACAGCTGAGTAGCACACTCGGGGCTTCCATTATCACCACCAGCCACCCGGCTACCACCTCCAGGAGCGCGGCAATCCTCTAGAATACAAAATGGTAGTTTTGCTCTGCACATAGGTATTTTGCCACACTACTGCGACATCCAGCGGCCGGAGTATGTAAGCTAGATGGGTCAAACAAATTGCATCGTCTAAAGGACACTCAGTGTTTCCACTTGCATCATCAATCACCCGCCTAGCACCACTAGTGGCGTGGTAATTGACCTAAAAATACTTTGCAATTTTATGTATCTTCCTTTGACGGCCATTAAAGCCTAAACAGGATGAACTAGATGACGCAAACTATTAAATTCATGTAGCCGCACAGATGCACTTTAGTTAGAGACATCATTCACTTATATATGTTGAACAGGTGAGTAGCATTTAACAAAAGACAAAAAATTCGATATGGTATCCATCAGATAGAGCACACTCCTGGCTTCCATTATCACCACCAGCCACCCGCCTACCAACTCCAGGAGCGTGGCAATCCTCTAGAATACAAAATGGCAGTTTTGCCGTGTACACAGGTATTTTTACACATTACTGCGACGTCTAGCGGCCGGAGTATGTAAGCTAGATGGGCCAAGCGAATTGCATCGTCTAAAAGACACTCAGGGCTTCCACTTCCATCATCAATCACCCGCCTAGCACCACTAGTGGCGTGGTAATTGACGTAAAAATACTTTGCATTTTTACGTGTCACCATTTGGCGGCCATTAGGGCCTACACAGGGTGAACTAGATGACGCAAACTATTAGATTCATGTAGCCGCACAAATGCACGTTTATTAGAGACATCAATCACCTATATATGTTGAACAGCTGAGCAGCAATTAACAAAAAATAAACAATTTCATTATGGTATCATCATGTTTTTTTCCATTCCCGCTAAAGGTTGGGGGGATGAAGCAAAGTGGATCTCCTAGAGCACACTCAGGGCTTCCATTATCACCACCAGCCACCCGCCTACCGCCTCCAGGAGCGTGGTAATCCTCTAAAACACAAAATGGCATTTTGCCCTGCTTACAGGTATTTTTCCACATTACCGCGACGTCTAGCGGCCGGAGTATTTAAGGTAGATGAATCAAACAAATCGCATCGTCTAGAAGACACTCGGCGTCTAGCGGCCGGAGTATGTAAGCTTGATGGGTCAAGCGAATCGCATCGTCTAAAGGACACGCAGGGCTTCCACTTCCATCATCAATCACCCGTCTAGCACCACTAGGGTCGCAGCAATTGACCTAAAAATACTTGCAATTTTACGTCTCACCATTTGGCGGCCATTAGCGCCTAAAAAGTGTTAACTAGATCACGCACGCTATTAAATTCATGTAGCCGCACAGATGCACGTCACCTAGAGACATCAAACGCCTATATATGGTGAACAGGTGAGTAGCAATCAACAAAAAACAAAAAATTCGATATGGTATCCATCAAGTAGAGTAAACTTCTGGCTTCCATCATCACCACCAGCCACCCGCCTACCACTTCCAGGAGTGTGGCAATCCTCTAGAATACAAAATGGTAATTTTGCCCTGCACACAGGTATTTTTCCACATTACTGCGACGTCTAGCCGCCGGAGTATGTAAGCTAGATGGGTCAAGCGAATTGAATCGTCTAAAGGCCACTCAGTGTTTCCACTTGCATCATCAATCACCCGCCCAGCACCACTAGTGACGTGGCAATTGACCTAAAAATACTTTGCAATTTTATGTGTCACCCTTTGACGGCCATTAGAGCCTAAGCAGGATGAACTAGATGACGCAAACTATTAGATTCATGTAGCCGCACAGATGTACGTTAGTTAGAGACATCATTCACTTATATATAATATGTTGAACAGGTGAGTAGCAATTAACAAACAATTCGATGTGGTATCCATCAGGTAGAGCACACTCCTGGCTTCCATTATCACCTACAGCCACCCGCCTACCACCTCCAGGACCGTGGCAATCCTCTAGAATACAAAATAGAAGTTTGACCCTGCACGCAGGTATTTTTCCACCCTACTGCGACTTCTAGAGCCCGGAGTATGTAAGCTAGATGGGTCAAGCAAATTGCATCGTCTAAAGGACACTCAGAGTTTCCACTTGCATCATCAATCACCCGCCTAGTACCACTAGTGGCGGGTGATCGATGATGGCACTACTAGGAGCGTGGCAATTGACCTAAAAATACTTTGCAATTTTATGTGTCACCCTTTGACGGCCATTAGAGCCTAAACAGGATGAACTAGATGACGCAAACTATTAGATTCATGTAGCCGCACAGATGCACGTTAGTTAGAGACATCATTCACTTATATATGTTGAACAGGTAAGTAGCAATTAACAAAAGACAAAAAATTCGATATGGTATCCATCAGGTAGAGCGCACTCCTGGCTTCCATTATCACCACCAGCCACCAGCCTACCACCTCCAGGAGCGTGGCAATCCTCTAGAATACAAAATAGCAGTTTTGCCGTGCACACAGGTATTTTTCCACACTACTGTGACGTCTAGCGGTCGGAGTAGGTAAGCTAGATGAGTCAAACAAGTTAAATCGTCTAGAGGACACTCGGGGCTTCCAGTTGCTTCATCAATCACCCGCCTAGCACCACTAGGGGCGTGGCAATTGACCTAAAAATACTTTGCAATTTTAGGTCTCACCATTTGGCGGCAATTAGCGCCTAAAAAGTGTTAACTAGATGACGCACACTATTAGATTCATGTAGCCGCACAAATGCACGTTTATTAGAGACATCAATCACCTATATATGTTGAACAGCTGAGTAGCAATTAACAAAAGACAAAAAATTCGATATGGTATCCATCAGATAGAGCACACTCGGGGCTTCCATTATCACCACCAGCCACCCGGCTACCACCTCCAGGAGCGCGGCAATCCTCTAGAATACAAAATGGTAGTTTTGCTCTGCACATAGGTATTTTGCCACACTACTGCGACATCTAGCGGCCGGAGTATGTAAGCTAGATGGGTCAAACAAATTGCATCGTCTAAAGGACACTCAGTGTTTCCACTTGCATCATCAATCACCCGCCTAGCACCACTAGTGGCGTGGCAATTGACCTAAAAATACTTTGCAATTTTATGTGTCACCCTTTGACGGCCATTAGAGCCTAAACAGGAAGAACTAGATGACGCAAGCTATTAGATTCATGTAGCCGCACAGATGCACGTTAGTTAGAGACATCATTCACTTATATATGTTGAACAGGTGAGTAGCAATTAACAAAAAACAAAAAATTCGATATGGTATCCATCAGGTAGAGCACACTCCTGGCTTCCATTATCACCACCAGCCACCCGCCTACCACCTCCAGGAGCGTGGCAATCCTCTAGAATACAAAATGGCAGTTTTGCCCTGCACACAGGTATTTTTCCACATTACTGCGACATCTAGCGGCCGGAGTATGTAAGCTAGATGGGTCAAACAAATCGCATCGTCTAGAAGACACTCGGCGTCTAGCGGCCGGAGTATGTAAGCTTGATGGGTCAAGCGAATCGCATCGTCTAAAGGACACGCAGGGCTTCCACTTCCATCATCAATCACCCGCCTAGCACCACTAGTGGCGTGGTAATTGACGTAAAAATACTTTGCATATTTACGTGTCACCATTTGGCGGCCATTAGGGCCTAAAAAGGGTGAACTAGATGACCCAAACTATTAGATTCATGTAGCCGCACAGATGCACATTTATTAGAGACATCAATCGCCTATATATGTTGAACAGCTGAGCAGCAATTACAAAAAACAAACAATTTCATTATGGTATCCATCATGTTTTTTTCCATTCCCGCTAAAGGTTGGGGGGATGAGACAAAGTGGATCTCCTAGAGCACACTCAGGGCTTCCATTATCACCACCAGCCACCCGCCTACCACCTCCAGGAGCGTGGTAATCCTCTAAAATACAAAATGGCATTTTGCCCTGCTTACAGGTATTTTTCCACATTACTGCGACGTCTAGCGGTCGGAGTAGGTAAGCTAGATGAGTCAAATAAGTTAGATCGTCTAGAGGACACCCGGGGCTTCCAGTTGCTTCATCAATCACCCGCCTAGCACCACTAGGGGCGTGGCAATTGACCTAAAAATACTTTGCAATTTTACGTCTCACCATTTGGCGGCAATTAGCGCCTAAAAAGTGTTAACTAGATGACGCACACTATTAGATTCATGTAGCCGCACAGATGCACGTTAGTTAGAGACATCAATCACCTATATATGTTGAACAGCTGAGTAGCACACTCGGGGCTTCCATTATCACCACCAGCCACCCGGCTACCACCTCCAGGAGCGCGGCAATCCTCTAGAATACAAAATGGTAGTTTTGCTCTGCACATAGGTATTTTGCCACACTACTGCGACATCCAGCGGCCGGAGTATGTAAGCTAGATGGGTCAAACAAATTGCATCGTCTAAAGGACACTCAGTGTTTCCACTTGCATCATCAATCACCCGCCTAGCACCACTAGTGGCGTGGTAATTGACCTAAAAATACTTTGCAATTTTATGTATCTTCCTTTGACGGCCATTAAAGCCTAAACAGGATGAACTAGATGACGCAAACTATTAAATTCATGTAGCCGCACAGATGCACTTTAGTTAGAGACATCATTCACTTATATATGTTGAACAGGTGAGTAGCATTTAACAAAAGACAAAAAATTCGATATGGTATCCATCAGATAGAGCACACTCCTGGCTTCCATTATCACCACCAGCCACCCGCCTACCAACTCCAGGAGCGTGGCAATCCTCTAGAATACAAAATGGCAGTTTTGCCGTGTACACAGGTATTTTTACACATTACTGCGACGTCTAGCGGCCGGAGTATGTAAGCTAGATGGGCCAAGCGAATTGCATCGTCTAAAAGACACTCAGGGCTTCCACTTCCATCATCAATCACCCGCCTAGCACCACTAGTGGCGTGGTAATTGACGTAAAAATACTTTGCATTTTTACGTGTCACCATTTGGCGGCCATTAGGGCCTACACAGGGTGAACTAGATGACGCAAACTATTAGATTCATGTAGCCGCACAAATGCACGTTTATTAGAGACATCAATCACCTATATATGTTGAACAGCTGAGCAGCAATTAACAAAAAATAAACAATTTCATTATGGTATCATCATGTTTTTTTCCATTCCCGCTAAAGGTTGGGGGGATGAAGCAAAGTGGATCTCCTAGAGCACACTCAGGGCTTCCATTATCACCACCAGCCACCCGCCTACCGCCTCCAGGAGCGTGGTAATCCTCTAAAACACAAAATGGCATTTTGCCCTGCTTACAGGTATTTTTCCACATTACCGCGACGTCTAGCGGCCGGAGTATTTAAGGTAGATGAATCAAACAAATCGCATCGTCTAGAAGACACTCGGCGTCTAGCGGCCGGAGTATGTAAGCTTGATGGGTCAAGCGAATCGCATCGTCTAAAGGACACGCAGGGCTTCCACTTCCATCATCAATCACCCGTCTAGCACCACTAGGGTCGCAGCAATTGACCTAAAAATACTTGCAATTTTACGTCTCACCATTTGGCGGCCATTAGCGCCTAAAAAGTGTTAACTAGATCACGCACGCTATTAAATTCATGTAGCCGCACAGATGCACGTCACCTAGAGACATCAAACGCCTATATATGGTGAACAGGTGAGTAGCAATCAACAAAAAACAAAAAATTCGATATGGTATCCATCAAGTAGAGTAAACTTCTGGCTTCCATCATCACCACCAGCCACCCGCCTACCACTTCCAGGAGTGTGGCAATCCTCTAGAATACAAAATGGTAATTTTGCCCTGCACACAGGTATTTTTCCACATTACTGCGACGTCTAGCCGCCGGAGTATGTAAGCTAGATGGGTCAAGCGAATTGAATCGTCTAAAGGACACTCAGGGCTTCCATTTGTCTAGCGCCCGGAGTATGTAAGCAAGATGGGTCAAGCAAATTACATCGTCTAAAGGCCACTCAGTGTTTCCACTTGCATCATCAATCACCCGCCCAGCACCACTAGTGACGTGGCAATTGACCTAAAAATACTTTGCAATTTTATGTGTCACCCTTTGACGGCCATTAGAGCCTAAGCAGGATGAACTAGATGACGCAAACTATTAGATTCATGTAGCCGCACAGATGTACGTTAGTTAGAGACATCATTCACTTATATATAATATGTTGAACAGGTGAGTAGCAATTAACAAACAATTCGATGTGGTATCCATCAGGTAGAGCACACTCCTGGCTTCCATTATCACCTACAGCCACCCGCCTACCACCTCCAGGACCGTGGCAATCCTCTAGAATACAAAATAGAAGTTTGACCCTGCACGCAGGTATTTTTCCACCCTACTGCGACTTCTAGAGCCCGGAGTATGTAAGCTAGATGGGTCAAGCAAATTGCATCGTCTAAAGGACACTCAGAGTTTCCACTTGCATCATCAATCACCCGCCTAGTACCACTAGTGGCGGGTGATTGATGATGGCACTACTAGGAGCGTGGCAATTGACCTAAAAATACTTTGCAATTTTATGTGTCACCCTTTGACGGCCATTAGAGCCTAAACAGGATGAACTAGATGACGCAAACTATTAGATTCATGTAGCCGCACAGATGCACGTTAGTTAGAGACATCATTCACTTATATATGTTGAACAGGTAAGTAGCAATTAACAAAAGACAAAAAATTCGATATGGTATCCATCAGGTAGAGCGCACTCCTGGCTTCCATTATCACCACCAGCCACCAGCCTACCACCTCCAGGAGCGTGGCAATCCTCTAGAATACAAAATAGCAGTTTTGCCGTGCACACAGGTATTTTTCCACACTACTGTGACGTCTAGCGGTCGGAGTAGGTAAGCTAGATGAGTCAAACAAGTTAAATCGTCTAGAGGACACTCGGGGCTTCCAGTTGCTTCATCAATCACCCGCCTAGCACCACTAGGGGCGTGGCAATTGACCTAAAAATACTTTGCAATTTTAGGTCTCACCATTTGGCGGCAATTAGCGCCTAAAAAGTGTTAACTAGATGACGCACACTATTAGATTCATGTAGCCGCACAAATGCACGTTTATTAGAGACATCAATCACCTATATATGTTGAACAGCTGAGTAGCAATTAACAAAAGACAAAAAATTCGATATGGTATCCATCAGATAGAGCACACTCGGGGCTTCCATTATCACCACCAGCCACCCGGCTACCACCTCCAGGAGCGCGGCAATCCTCTAGAATACAAAATGGTAGTTTTGCTCTGCACATAGGTATTTTGCCACACTACTGCGACATCTAGCGGCCGGAGTATGTAAGCTAGATGGGTCAAACAAATTGCATCGTCTAAAGGACACTCAGTGTTTCCACTTGCATCATCAATCACCCGCCTAGCACCACTAGTGGCGTGGTAATTGACCTAAAAATACTTTGCAATTTTATGTATCTTCCTTTGACGGCCATTAGAGCCTAAACAGGATGAACTAGATGACGCAAACTATTAAATTCATGTAGCCGCACAGATGCACTTTAGTTAGAGACATCATTCACTTATATATGTTGAACAGGTGAGTAGCATTTAACAAAAGACAAAAAATTCGATATGGTATCCATCAGATAGAGCACACTCCTAGCTTCCATTATCACCACCAGCCACCCGCCTACCACCTCCAGGAGCGTGGTAATCCTCTAAAACACAAAATGGCATTTTGCCCTGCTTACAGGTATTTTTCCACATTACCGCGACGTCTAGCGGCCGGAGTATGTAAAGTAGATGGGTCAAACAAATCGCATCGTCTAGAAGACACTCGGGGCTTCCAGCTGCTTCATCAATCATCCGCTTAGCACCACCAGGACCGTGGAAATTGACCTAAAATACTCTGCAATTTCTCGTCTTACTATTTGGCGACGATAAGGGCCTAAGGTGTGTTAACTAGATGACGCACACTATTAGATTCATGTAGCCGCACAGATGCACGTTAGTTAGAGACATCAATCACTTATATATGTTGAACAGGTGAATAGCAATTAACAAAAAATTCGATATGGTATCCATCAGGTAGAGTACACTCCTGGCTTCCATTATCACCACCAGCCACCCGCTTACCACCTCCAGGAGCGCGGCAATCCTCTAGAATACAAAATGGTAGTTTTGCCCTGCACACATGTAATTTTCCACATTACTGCGACGTCTAGCGGCCGGAGTATGTAAGCTAGATGGGTCAAGCGAATTGCATCGTTAGAGACATCAAACACCTATATATGGTGAACAGGTGAGTACCAATCAACAAAAACAAACACTTTCAATATGTAGCCGCACAGATGCACGTTAGTTAGAAACATCAATCACCTATATATGTTGAACAGTTGAGTAGCAATCAACAAAAAACAAAAAATTCGGTATGGTATCCATCAGGCAGAGCACACTCCTGGCTTCCATTATCACCACCAGCCACCCGCCTACCAACTCCAGGAGCGTGGCAATCCTCTAGAATACAAAATGGCAGTTTTGCCGTGTACACAGGTATTTTTCCACATTACTGCGACTTCTAGCGTCCGTAGTATGTAAGCTAGATGGGCCAAGCGAATCGTATCGTCTAAAGGACACTCAGGGCTTCCACTTCCATCATCAATCACCAGCCTAGCACCACTAGTGGCGTGGTAATTGACGTAAAAATACTTTGCATTTTTACGTGTCACCATTTGGCGGCCATTAGGGCCTAAACAGGGTGAACTAGATGACGCAAACTATTAGATTCATGTAGCCGCACAAATGCATGTTTATTAGAGACATCAATCACCTATATATGCTGAACAGCTGAGCAGCAATTAACAAAAAAACAAACAATTTCATTATGGTATCCATCTTGTTTTTTTCTTTCCCGCTAAGCGGGTGGGGGGATGAAACAAAGTGCATCACCTAGAGCACACTCGGGGCTTCCATTATCACCACCAGCCACCCGGCTACCACCTCCAGGAGCGTGGCAATCCTCTAGAATACAAAATGGTGGTTTTACCCTGCACATAGGTATTTTGCCACACTACTGCGACTTCTAGCGGCCGGAGTATGTAAGCTAGATGGGTCAAGCGAATTGCATCGTTAGAGACATCAAACACCTATATATGGTGAACAGGTGAGTACCAATCAACAAAAACAAACACTTTCAATATGTAGCCGCACAGATGCAAGTTAGTTAGAAACATCAATCACCTATATATGTTGAACAGTTGAGTAGCAATCAACAAAAAACAAAAAATTCGGTATGGTATCCATCAGGCAGAGCACACTCCTGGCTTCCATTATCACCACCAGCCACCCGCCTACCAACTCCAGGAGCGTGGCAATCCTCTAGAATACAAAATCCCAGTTTTGCCATGCACACAGGTATTTTTCCACATTACTGCGACGTCTAGCGGCCGGAGTATGTAAGCTAGATGGGTCAAGCGAATTGCATCGTTAGAGACATCAAACACCTATATATGGTGAACAGGTGAGTACCAATCAACAAAAACAAACACTTTCAATATGTAGCCGCACAGATGCACGTTAGTTAGAAACATCAATCACCTATATATGTTGAACAGTTGAGTAGCAATCAACAAAAAACAAAAAATTCGGTATGGTATCCATCAGGCAGAGCACACTCCTGGCTTCCATTATCACCACCAGCCACCCGCCTACCAACTCCAGGAGCGTGGCAATCCTCTAGAATACAAAATCCCAGTTTTGCCATGCACACAGGTATTTTTCCACATTACCGCGACGTCTAGCGGCCGGAGTATGTAAGGTAGATGGGTCAAACAAATCGCATCGTCTAGAAGACACTCGGGGCTTCCAGCTGCTTCATCAATCATCCGCTTAGCACCACCAGGACCGTGGAAATTGACCTAAAATACTCTGCAATTTCTCGTCTTACTATTTGGCGACGATAAGGGCCTAAGGTGTGTTAACTAGATGACGCACACTATTAGATTCATGTAGCCGCACAGATGCACGTTAGTTAGAGACATCAATCACTTATATATGTTGAACAGGTGAATAGCAATTAACAAAAAATTCGATATGGTATCCATCAGGTAGAGTACACTCCTGGCTTCCATTATCACCACCAGCCACCCGCTTACCACCTCCAGGAGCGTGGCAATCCTCTAGAATACAAAATGGTGGTTTTACCCTGCACATAGGTATTTTGCCACACTACTGCGACTTCTAGCGGCCGGAGTATGTAAGCTAGATGGGTCAAGCGAATTGCATCGTTAGAGACATCAAACACCTATATATGGTGAACAGGTGAGTACCAATCAACAAAAACAAACACTTTCAATATGTAGCCGCACAGATGCAAGTTAGTTAGAAACATCAATCACCTATATATGTTGAACAGTTGAGTAGCAATCAACAAAAAACAAAAAATTCGGTATGGTATCCATCAGGCAGAGTACACTCCTGGCTTCCATTATCACCACCAGCCACCCGCTTACCACCTCCAGGAGCGCGGCAATCCTCTAGAATACAAAATGGTAGTTTTGCCCTGCACACATGTAATTTTCCACATTACTGCGACGTCTAGCGGCCGGAGTATGTAAGCTAGATGGGTCAAGCAGATTACATCGTCTAAAGGACACTCAGTTTTTCCACGTGCATTATCAATCACCCGCCTATAGGATACAAATTTTGCGTGTGACCTTTTGACGGCCATTACCGCCTTAACACGGTGAATTAGATGACACAAGCTATTGAATTCACGTAGCCGCACAGATGCGCGTTTATTAGCGACATCAATCACCTATATATGTTGAACAGCTGAGCAGCAATTAACAAAAAACAAACAATTTCATTATGGTATCCATCATGTTTTTTTCATTCCCGCTAAGGAGGTGGGGGGATGAAACAAAGTGGATCACCTAGAGCACACTCGGGGCTTCTATTATCACCACCAGCTACCCGCCTACCACCTCCAGGAGCGTGGCAATCCTCTAGAATACAAAATAGCAGTTTGGCCCTGCACACAGGTATTTTTCCACACTACTGCGACTTCTAGCCGCCGGAGTATGTAAGCTAGATGGGTCAAGCGAATTGAATCGTTTAAAGGACACTCAGGGCTTCCATTTGTCTAGCGCCCGGAGTATGTAAGCAAGATGGGTCAAGCAAATTACATCGTCTAAAGGCCACTCAGTGTTTCCACTTGCATCATCAATCACCCGCCCAGCACCACTAGTGGCGTGGTAATTGACCTTAAAATACTTTGCACTTTTACGTGTCACCATTTGGCGGCCATAAGGGCCTTAACAGAGTGAACTAGATGACGCAAACTATTAGATTCATGTAGCCGCAAAGATGCACATTTATTAGAGACATCAATAACCTTTATATGTTGAACAGCTGAGCAGAATTACCAAAAAAAAAAAAAAACAATTTCATTATGGTATCCATTGTGTTTTTTCTCATTCCCGCTAAGGGTTGGGGGGATGAAACAAAGTGCATCACCTAGAGCACACTCGGGGCTTCCATTATCACCACCAGCCACCCGGCTACCACCTCCAGGAGCGTGGCAATCCTCTAGAATACAAAATGGTGGTTTTACCCTGCACATAGGTATTTTGCCACACTACTGCGACTTCTAGCGGCCGGAGTATGTAAGCTAGATGGGTCAAACAAATTGCAGTGTCTAAAGGACACTCAGGGCTTCCATTTGTCTAGCGCCCGGAGAATGTAAGCTAGATGGGTCAAGCAGATTACATCGTCTAAAGGACACTCAGTTTTTCCACGTGCATTATCAATCACCCGCCTATAGGATACAAATTTTGCGTGTGACCTTTTGACGGCCATTACCGCCTTAACACGGTGAATTAGATGACACAAGCTATTGAATTCACGTAGCCGCACAGATGCGCGTTTATTAGCGACATCAATCACCTATATATGTTGAACAGCTGAGCAGCAATTAACAAAAAACAAACAATTTCATTATGGTATCCATCATGTTTTTTTCATTCCCGCTAAGGAGGTGGGGGGATGAAACAAAGTGGATCACCTAGAGCACACTCGGGGCTTCTATTATCACCACCAGCTACCCGCCTACCACCTCCAGGAGCGTGGCAATCCTCTAGAATACAAAATAGCAGTTTGGCCCTGCACACAGGTATTTTTCCACACTACTGCGACTTCTAGCCGCCGGAGTATGTAAGCTAGATGGGTCAAGCGAATTGAATCGTTTAAAGGACACTCAGGGCTTCCATTTGTCTAGCGCCCGGAGTATGTAAGCAAGATGGGTCAAGCAAATTACATCGTCTAAAGGCCACTCAGTGTTTCCACTTGCATCATCAATCACCCGCCCAGCACCACTAGTGGCGTGGTAATTGACCTTAAAATACTTTGCACTTTTACGTGTCACCATTTGGCGGCCATAAGGGCCTTAACAGAGTGAACTAGATGACGCAAACTATTAGATTCATGTAGCCGCAAAGATGCACATTTATTAGAGACATCAATAACCTTTATATGTTGAACAGCTGAGCAGAATTACCAAAAAAAAAAAAAAACAATTTCATTATGGTATCCATTGTGTTTTTTCTCATTCCCGCTAAGGGTTGGGGGGATGAAACAAAGTGGATCACCTAGAGCACACTCGGGGCTTCCATTATCGCCACCAGTCACCCGCCTACCACCTCCAGGAGCGTGGAAATCCTCTAGAGTACAAAATAGCAGTTTTGCCCTGCACACAGGTATTTTTCCACACTACTGCGACTTCTAGCGGCCGGAGTATGTAAGCTAGATGGTTCAAAAAACTGAATCGTCTAGAGAACACTCGGGGCTTCCAGTTGCTTCATCAATCACCCGCCTAGCACCACTAGGATCGCAGCAATTGACCTAAAAATACTTGCAATTTTACGTCTCACCATTTGGCGGCCATTAGCGCCTAAAAAGTGTTAACTAGATCACGCACGCTATTAAATTCATGTAGCCGCGCAGATGCACGTCACCTAGAGACATCAAACGCCTATATATGGTGAACAGGTGAGTAGCAATCAACAAAAAACAAAAAATTCGATATGGTATCCATCAAGTAGAGTAAACTCCTGGCTTCCATCATCACCACCAGCCACCCGCCTACCACTTCCAGGAGTGTGGCAATCCTCTAGAATACAAAATGGTAATTTTGCCCTGCACACAGGTATTTTTCCACATTACTGCGACGTCTAGCCGCCGGAGTATGTAAGCTAGATGGGTCAAGCGAATTGAATCGTCTAAAGGACACTCAGGGCTTCCATTTGTCTAGCGCCCGGAGTATGTAAGCAAGATGGGTCAAGCAAATTACATCGTCTAAAGGCCACTCAGTGTTTCCACTTGCATCATCAATCACCCGCCCAGCACCACTAGTGACGTGGCGATTGACCTAAAAATACTTTGCAATTTTATGTGTCACCCTTTGACGGCCATTAGAGCCTAAGCAGGATGAACTAGATGACGCAAACTATTAGATTCATGTAGCCGCACAGATGTACGTTAGTTAGAGACATCATTCACTTATATATAATATGTTGAACAGGTGAGTAGCAATTAACAAAAAACAAAAAATTCGATGTGGTATCCATCAGGTAGAGCACACTCCTGGCTTCCATTATCACCTACAGCCACCCGCCTACCACCTCCAGGACCGTGGCAATCCTCTAGAATACAAAATAGAAGTTTGACCCTGCACACAGGTATTTTTCCACCCTACTGCGACTTCTAGAGCCCGGAGTATGTAAGCTAGATGGGTCAAACAAATTGCATCGTCTAAAGGACACTCAGGGCTTCCATTTGTCTAGCGCCCGGAGTATGTAAGCTAGATGGGTCAAGCAAATTGCATCGTCTAAAGGACACTCAGTGTTTCCACTTGCATCATCAATCACCCGCCTAGTACCACTAGTGGCGGGTGATTGATGATGGCACTACTAGGAGCGTGGCAATTGGGGGTGAAACAAAGTGGATCACCTAGAGCACACTCGGGGCTTCCATTATCACCACTAGCTACCCGCCTACCACCTCCAGGAGCGTGGCAATCCTCTAGAAAAAAAAAGCAGTTTGGCCCTGCACACAGGTATTTTTCCAAACTACTGCGACTTCTAGCGGCCGGAGTATGTAAGCTAGATGGGTCAAACAATATGCATCGTCTAAAGGACACTCAGGCCTTCCATTTGTCTAGCGCCCGGAGTATGTAAGCTAGATGGGTCAAGCAAAGTGCATCGTCTAAAGGACACTCAGTGTTTCCACTTGCCACTAGTGGTTCTAGGCGGGTGATTGATGATGGCACTACTAGGAGCGTGGCAATTGACCTAAAAATACTTTGCAATTTTATGTGTCACCCTTTGACGGCCATTAGAGCCTAAACAGGATGAACTAGATGACGCAAACTATTAGATTCATGTAGCCGCACAGATGCACGTTAGTTAGAGACATCATTCACTTATATATGTTGAACAGGTAAGTAGCAATTAACAAAAGACAAAAAATTCGATATGGTATCCATCAGGTAGAGCACACTCCTGGCTTCCATTATCACCAGCAGCCACCAGCCTACCACCTCCAGGAGCGTGGCAATCCTCTAGAATACAAAATAGCAGTTTTGCCGTGCACACAGGTATTTTTCCACACTACTGCGACGTCTAGCGGTCGGAGTAGGTAAGCTAGAAGAGTCAAACAAGTTAAATCGTCTAGAGGACACTCGGGGCTTCCAGTTGCTTCATCAATCACCCGCCTAGCACCACTAGGGGCGTGGCAATTGACACCATTTGGCGGCAATTAGCGCCTAAAAAGTGTTAACAAGATGACGCACCCTACTAGATTCATGTAGCCGCACAGATGCACGTTAGTTAGAGACATCAATCACCTATATATGTTGAACAGCTGAGCAGCAATTAACAAAAAAACAAACAATTTCATTATGGTATCCATCTTGTTTTTTTCTTTCCCGCTAAGGAGGTGGGGGGATGAAACAAAGTGGATCACCTAGAGCACTCTCGGGGCTTCCATTATTACCACTAGCTACCCGCCTACCACCTCCAGGAGCGTGGCAATCCTCTAGAAAAAAAAAGCAGTTTGGCCCTGCACACAGGTATTTTTCCAAACTACTGCGACTTCTAGCGGCCGGAGTATGTAAGCTAGATGGGTCAAACAAATTGCATCGTCTAAAGGACACTCAGGCCTTCCATTTGTCTAGCGCCCGGAGTATGTAAGCTAGATGGGTCAAGCAAAGTGCATCGTCTAAAGGACACTCAGTGTTTCCACTTGCCACTAGTGGTTCTAGGCGGGTGATTGATGATGGCACTACTAGGAGCGTGGCAATTGACCTAAAAATACTTTGCAATTTTATGTGTCACCCTTTGACGGCCATTAGAGCCTAAACAGGATGAACTAGATGACGCAAACTATTAGATTCATGTAGCCGTTAAGTGTTAACTTAAAAAAAAAAAAAACAATTTCATTATGGTATCCATTGTGTTTTTTCTCATTCCCGCTAAGGGTTGGGGGGATGAAACAAAGTGCATCACCTAGAGCACACTCGGGGCTTCCATTATCACCACCAGCCACCCGGCTACCACCTCCAGGAGCGTGGCAATCCTCTAGAATACAAAATGGTGGTTTTACCCTGCACATAGGTATTTTGCCACACTACTGCGACTTCTAGCGGCCGGAGTATGTAAGCTAGATGGGTCAAACAAATTGCAGTGTCTAAAGGACACTCAGGGCTTCCATTTGTCTAGCGCCCGGAGAATGTAAGCTAGATGGGTCAAGCAGATTACATCGTCTAAAGGACACTCAGTTTTTCCACGTGCATTATCAATCACCCGCCTATAGGATACAAATTTTGCGTGTGACCTTTTGACGGCCATTACCGCCTTAACACGGTGAATTAGATGACACAAGCTATTGAATTCACGTAGCCGCACAGATGCGCGTTTATTAGCGACATCAATCACCTATATATGTTGAACAGCTGAGCAGCAATTAACAAAAAACAAACAATTTCATTATGGTATCCATCATGTTTTTTTCATTCCCGCTAAGGAGGTGGGGGGATGAAACAAAGTGGATCACCTAGAGCACACTCGGGGCTTCTATTATCACCACCAGCTACCCGCCTACCACCTCCAGGAGCGTGGCAATCCTCTAGAATACAAAATAGCAGTTTGGCCCTGCACACAGGTATTTTTCCACACTACTGCGACTTCTAGCCGCCGGAGTATGTAAGCTAGATGGGTCAAGCGAATTGAATCGTTTAAAGGACACTCAGGGCTTCCATTTGTCTAGCGCCCGGAGTATGTAAGCAAGATGGGTCAAGCAAATTACATCGTCTAAAGGCCACTCAGTGTTTCCACTTGCATCATCAATCACCCGCCCAGCACCACTAGTGGCGTGGTAATTGACCTTAAAATACTTTGCACTTTTACGTGTCACCATTTGGCGGCCATAAGGGCCTTAACAGAGTGAACTAGATGACGCAAACTATTAGATTCATGTAGCCGCAAAGATGCACATTTATTAGAGACATCAATAACCTTTATATGTTGAACAGCTGAGCAGAATTACCAAAAAAAAAAAAAAAACAATTTCATTATGGTATCCATTGTGTTTTTTCTCATTCCCGCTAAGGGTTGGGGGGATGAAACAAAGTGGATCACCTAGAGCACACTCGGGGCTTCCATTATCGCCACCAGTCACCCGCCTACCACCTCCAGGAGCGTGGAAATCCTCTAGAGTACAAAATAGCAGTTTTGCCCTGCACACAGGTATTTTTCCACACTACTGCGACTTCTAGCGGCCGGAGTATGTAAGCTAGATGGTTCAAAAAACTGAATCGTCTAGAGAACACTCGGGGCTTCCAGTTGCTTCATCAATCACCCGCCTAGCACCACTAGGATCGCAGCAATTGACCTAAAAATACTTGCAATTTTACGTCTCACCATTTGGCGGCCATTAGCGCCTAAAAAGTGTTAACTAGATCACGCACGCTATTAAATTCATGTAGCCGCACAGATGCACGTCACCTAGAGACATCAAACGCCTATATATGGTGAACAGGTGAGTAGCAATCAAGAAAAAACAAAAAATTCGATATGGTATCCATCAAAAGAGTAAACTCCTGGCTTCCATCATCACCACCAGCCACCCGCCTACCACTTCCAGGAGTGTGGCAATCCTCTAGAATACAAAATGGTAATTTTGCCCTGCACACAGGTATTTTTCCACATTACTGCGACGTCTAGCCGCCGGAGTATGTAAGCTAGATGGGTCAAGCGAATTGAATCGTCTAAAGGACACTCAGGGCTTCCATTTGTCTAGCGCCCGGAGTATGTAAGCAAGATGGGTCAAGCAAATTACATCGTCTAAAGGCCACTCAGTGTTTCCACTTGCATCATCAATCACCCGCCCAGCACCACTAGTGACGTGGCGATTGACCTAAAAATACTTTGCAATTTTATGTGTCACCCTTTGACGGCCATTAGAGCCTAAGCAGGATGAACTAGATGACGCAAACTATTAGATTCATGTAGCCGCACAGATGTACGTTAGTTAGAGACATCATTCACTTATATATAATATGTTGAACAGGTGAGTAGCAATTAACAAAAAACAAAAAATTCGATGTGGTATCCATCAGGTAGAGCACACTCCTGGCTTCCATTATCACCTACAGCCACCCGCCTACCACCTCCAGGACCGTGGCAATCCTCTAGAATACAAAATAGAAGTTTGACCCTGCACACAGGTATTTTTCCACCCTACTGCGACTTCTAGAGCCCGGAGTATGTAAGCTAGATGGGTCAAACAAATTGCATCGTCTAAAGGACACTCAGGGCTTCCATTTGTCTAGCGCCCGGAGTATGTAAGCTAGATGGGTCAAGCAAATTGCATCGTCTAAAGGACACTCAGTGTTTCCACTTGCATCATCAATCACCCGCCTAGTACCACTAGTGGCGGGTGATTGATGATGGCACTACTAGGAGCGTGGCAATTGGGGGTGAAACAAAGTGGATCACCTAGAGCACACTCGGGGCTTCCATTATCACCACTAGCTACCCGCCTACCACCTCCAGGAGCGTGGCAATCCTCTAGAAAAAAAAAGCAGTTTGGCCCTGCACACAGGTATTTTTCCAAACTACTGCGACTTCTAGCGGCCGGAGTATGTAAGCTAGATGGGTCAAACAATATGCATCGTCTAAAGGACACTCAGGCCTTCCATTTGTCTAGCGCCCGGAGTATGTAAGCTAGATGGGTCAAGCAAAGTGCATCGTCTAAAGGACACTCAGTGTTTCCACTTGCCACTAGTGGTTCTAGGCGGGTGATTGATGATGGCACTACTAGGAGCGTGGCAATTGACCTAAAAATACTTTGCAATTTTATGTGTCACCCTTTGACGGCCATTAGAGCCTAAACAGGATGAACTAGATGACGCAAACTATTAGATTCATGTAGCCGCACAGATGCACGTTAGTTAGAGACATCATTCACTTATATATGTTGAACAGGTAAGTAGCAATTAACAAAAGACAAAAAATTCGATATGGTATCCATCAGGTAGAGCACACTCCTGGCTTCCATTATCACCAGCAGCCACCAGCCTACCACCTCCAGGAGCGTGGCAATCCTCTAGAATACAAAATAGCAGTTTTGCCGTGCACACAGGTATTTTTCCACACTACTGCGACGTCTAGCGGTCGGAGTAGGTAAGCTAGAAGAGTCAAACAAGTTAAATCGCCTAGAGGACACTCGGGGCTTCCAGTTGCTTCATCAATCACCCGCCTAGCACCACTAGGGGCGTGGCAATTGACACCATTTGGCGGCAATTAGCGCCTAAAAAGTGTTAACAAGATGACGCACACTACTAGATTCATGTAGCCGCACAGATGCACGTTAGTTAGAGACATCAATCACCTATATATGTTGAACAGCTGAGCAGCAATTAACAAAAAAACAAACAATTTCATTATGGTATCCATCTTGTTTTTTTCTTTCCCGCTAAGGAGGTGGGGGGATGAAACAAAGTGGATCACCTAGAGCACACTCGGGGCTTCCATTATTACCACTAGCTACCCGCCTACCACCTCCAGGAGCGTGGCAATCCTCTAGAAAAAAAAAGCAGTTTGGCCCTGCACACAGGTATTTTTCCAAACTACTGCGACTTCTAGCGGCCGGAGTATGTAAGCTAGATGGGTCAAACAAATTGCATCGTCTAAAGGACACTCAGGCCTTCCATTTGTCTAGCGCCCGGAGTATGTAAGCTAGATGGGTCAAGCAAAGTGCATCGTCTAAAGGACACTCAGTGTTTCCACTTGCCACTAGTGGTTCTAGGCGGGTGATTGATGATGGCACTACTAGGAGCGTGGCAATTGACCTAAAAATACTTTGCAATTTTATGTGTCACCCTTTGACGGCCATTAGAGCGTAAACAGGATGAACTAGATGACGCAAACTATTAGATTCATGTAGCCGCACAGATGCACGTTAGTTAGAGACATCATTCACTTATATATGTTGAACAGGTGAGTAGCAATTAACAAAAAACAAAAAATTCGATATGGTATGCATCAGGTAGAGCACACTCCTGGCTTCCATTATCACCACCACCCACCCGCCTACCACCTCCAGGAACGTGGCAATCCTCTAGAATACAAAATGGCAGTTATGCCGTGCTTACAGGTATTTTTCCACATTACTGCGACGTCTAGCGGCCGGAGTATGTAAGGTAGATGGGTCAAACAAATCGCAACGACTAGAAGACACTCGAGGCTTCCAGCTGCTTCATCAATCATCCGCTTAGCACCACCAGGACCGTGGAAATTGACCTAAAATACTCTGCAATTTCTCGTCTCACCATTGTGCGACGATAACGGCCTAAAAAGTGTTAACTAGATGACGCACACTACTAGATTCATGTAGCCGCACAGATGCAGTTTAGTTAGAGACATCATTCACTTATATATGTTGAACAGGTGAGTAGCAATTAACAAAAGACAAAAAATTCGATATGGTATCCATCAGGTAGAGCACACTCCTGGCTTCCATCATCACCACCAGCCACCAGCCTACCACCTCCAGGAGCGTGGCAATCCTCTAGATTACAAAATGGCAGTTTTGCCGTGCACACAGGTATTTTTCCACATTACTGCGACGTCTAGCGGCCGGAGTATGTAAGCTAGATGGGTCAAACAAATCGCCTCGTCTAGAATGGCTCGGGGCTTCCAGCTGCTTCAGCAATCATCCGCTTAGCACAACCACGAGCGTGGAAATTGACCTAAAAATACTCTGCAATTTCTTGTCTCACAATTTGGAGGCGATTAGCGCCTAAAAAGTGTTAACTAGATGACGCACACTATTAGATTCATGTAGCCGCACAGATGCACGTTAGTTAGAGACATCATTGCCGTGCTTACAGGTATTTTTCCACATTACTGCGACGTCTAGCGGCCGGAGTAGGTAAGGTAGATGGGTCAAACAAATCGCATCGTCTAGAAGACACTCGAGGCTTCCAGCTGCTTCATCAATCATCCGCTTAGCACCACCAGGACCGTGGAAATTGACCTAAAATACTCTGCAATTTCTCGTCTCACCATTTGGCGACGACAACGGCCTAAAAAGTGTTAACTAGATGACGCACGCTACTAGATTCATGTAGCCGCACAGATGCACTTTAGTTAGAGACATCACTCACTTATATATGTTGAACAGGTGAATAGCAATTAACAAAAAACAAAACATTCGATATGGTATCCATCAGGTAGAGTACACTCCTGGCTTCCGTTATCATCACCAGCCACCCGCCTACCACCTCCAGGAGCGTGGCAATCCTCTAGAATACAAAATGGTAATTTTGCCCTGCACACAGATATTTTTCCACATTACTGCGACGTCTAGCGGCCGGAGTATGTAAGCTAGATGGGTCAAGCGAATTGCATCGTCTAAAGGACACTCAGAGCTTCCATTTGTCTAGCGCCCGGAGTATGTAAGCAAGATGGGTCAAGCAAATTACATTGTCTAAAGGACACTCAGTTTTTCCACTTGCATTATCAATCACCCACCTATAGGATACAAATTTTGCGTGTGACCCTTTGACGGCCATTACCGCCTTAACACGGTGAACTAGATGACACAAGCTATTGAATTCATGTAGCCGCACAGATGCGCGTTTATTAGAGACATCAATCACCTATATATGTTGAACAGCTGAGCAGCAATTAACAAAAAACAAACAATTTCATTATGGTATCCATCATGTTTTTTTCATTCCCGCTAAGGAGGTGGGGGGATGAAACAAAGTGGATCACCTAGAGCACACTCGGGACTTCTATTATCACCACCAGCTACCGGCCTACCACCTCCAGGAGCGTGGCAATCCTCTAGAATACAAAATAGCAGTTTGGCCCTGCACACAGGTATTTTTCCACACTACTGCGACGTCTAGCGGCCGGAGTATGTAAGCTAGATGGGTCTAACAAATTGCATCGTCTAGAGGACACTCAGGGCTTCCATTTGTCTAGCGCCCGGAGTATGCAATCTAGATGGGTCAAGCAAATTGCATTGTCTAAAGAACACTCAGAGCTTCCACTTGCATCATCAGTCACCCACCTAGCACCACTAGTGGCGTGGTAATTGACCTTAAAATACTTTGCAATTTTATGTGTCACCCTTCGACGGCCATTAGAGCCTAAGCAGGATGAACTAGATGACGCAAACTATTAGATTCACGTAGCCGCACAGATGTACGTTAGTTAGAGACATCATTCACTTATATATAATATGTTGAACAGGTAAATAGCAATTAACAAAAAACAAAAAATTCGATATGGTATCCATCAGGTAGAGCACACTCCTGGCTTCCATTATCACCTACAGCCCCCCGCCTACCACGTCCAGGAGCGTGGCAATCCTCTAGAATACAAAATAGCAGTTTGGCCCTGCACACAGGTATTTTTCCACATTACTGCGACGTCTAGCGGCCGGAGTATGTAAGCTAGATGGGTCAAGCGAATTGCATCGTCTAAAGGACACTCAGGGCTTCAACTTGCATCATCAGTCACTCACCTAGCACCACTAGTGGCGTGGTAATTGACCTTAAAATACTTTGCAATTTTATGTGTCACCCTTCGACGGCCATTAGAGCCTAAGCAGGATGAACTAGATGACGCAATTTATTAGATTCACGTAGCCGCACAGATGTACGTTAGTTAGAGACATCATTCACTTATATATAATATGGTGAAGAGGTGAGTAGCAATCAACAAAAAACAAAAAATTCGATATGGTATCCATCAGGTAGAGCCCACTCCTGGCTTCCATTATCACCACCAGCCACCCGCCTACCACCTCCAGGAGCGTGGCAATCCTCTAGAATACAAAATAGCAGTTTGGCCCTGCACACAGGTATTTTTCCACACTACTGCGACGTCTAGCGGCCGGAGTATGTAAGCTAGATGGGTCTAACAAATTGCATCGTCTAGAGGACACTCAGGGCTTCAACTTGCATCATCAGTCACCCACCTAGCACCACTAGTGGCGTGGTAATTGACCTTAAAATACTTTGCAATTTTATGTGTCACCCTTCGACGGCCATTAGAGCCTAAGCAGGATGAACTAGATGACGCAATTTATTAGATTCACGTAGCCGCACAGATGTACGTTAGTTAGAGACATCATTCACTTATATATAATATGTTGAACAGGTGAGTAGCAATTAACAAAAAACAAAAAATTCGATATGGTATCCATCAGGTAGAGCCCACTCCTGGGTTCCATTATCACCACCAGCCACCCGCCTACCACCTCCAGGAGTGTGGCAATCCTCTAGAATACAAAATGGTAATTTTGCCCTGCACACAGGTATTTTTCCACATTACTGCGACGTCTAGCCGCCGGAGTATGTAAGCTAGATGGGTCAAGCGAATTGAATCGTCTAAAGCACACTCAGGGCTTCCATTTGTCTAGCGCCCGGAGTATGTAAGCAAGATGGGTCAAGCAAATTACATCGTCTAAAGGACACTCAGTGTTTCCACTTGCATCATCAATCACCCGCCCAGCACCACTAGTGGCGTGGCAATTGACCTAAAAATACTTTGCAATTTTATGTGTCACCCTTTGACGGCCATTAGAGCCTAAGCAGGATGAACTAGATGACGCAAACTATTAGATTCACGTAGCGGCACAGATGTACGTTAGTTAGAGACATCATTCACTTATATATAATATGTTGAACAGGTGAGTAGCAATTAACAAAAAACAAAAAATTCGATATGGTATCCATCAGGTAGAGCACACTCCTGGCTTCCATTATCACCTACAGCCACCCGCCTACCACAGCCAGGAGCGTGGCAATCCTCTAGAATACAAAATAGAAGTTTGACCCTGTACACAGGTATTTTTCCACCCTACTGCGACTTCTAGAGCCCGGAGTATGTAAGCTAGATGGGTCAAACAAATTGCATCGTCTAAAAGACACTCAGGGCTTCCATTTGTCTAGCGCCCGGAGTATGTAAGCTAGATGGGTCAAGCAAATTGCATCGTCTAAAGGACACTCAGTGTTTCCACTTGCATCATCAATCACCCGCCTAGCACCACTAGTGACGGGTGATTGATGATGGCACTACTAGGGCCGTGGCAATTGACCTAAAAATACTTTGCAATTTTATGTGTCACCCTTTGACGGCCATTAGAGCCTAAGCAGGATGAACTAGATGACGCAAACTATTAGATTCACGTAGCCGCACAGATGTACGTTAGATAGAGACATCATTCACTTATATATAATATGTTGAACAGGTGAGTAGCAATTAACAAAAAACCAAAAATTCGATATAGTATCCATCAGGTAGAGCACACTCCTGGCTTCCATTATCACCTACAGCCACCCGCCTACCACGTCCAGGAGCGTGGCAATCCTCTAGAATACAAAATAGCAGTTTGGCCCTGCACACAGGTATTTTTCCACACTACTGCGACGTCTAGCGGCCGGAGTATGTAAGCTAGATGGGTCTAACAAATTGCATCGTCTAGAGGACACTCAGGGCTTCCATTTGTCTAGCGCCCGGAGTATGCAAGCTAGATGGGTCAAGCGAATTGCATTGTCTAAAGGACACTCAGGGCTTCCACTTGCATCATCAGTCACCCACCTATAGGATACAAATTTTGCGTGTGACCCTTTGACGGCCATTACCGCCTTAACACGGTGAACTAGATGACACAAGCTATTGAATTCATGTAGCCGCAAAGATGCACATTTATTAGAGACATCAATTACCTTTATATGTTGAACAGCTGAGCAGAATTAACAAAAAAAAAAACAATTTCATTATGGTATCCATTGTGTTTTTTCTCATTCCCGCTAAGGGTTGGGGGGATGAAACAAAGTGGATCACCTAGAGCACACTCGGGGCTTCCATTATCGCCACCAGTCACCCGCCTACCACCTTCAGGAGCGTGGCAATCCTCTAGAGTACAAAATAGCAGTTTTGCCCTGCACACAGCTATTTTTCCACACTACTGCGACTTCTAGCGGCCGGAGTATGTAAGCTAGATGGTTCAAAAAATTAAATCGTCTAGAGAACACTCGGGGCTTCCAGTTGCTTCATCAATCACCCGCCTAGCACCACTAGGGTCGCAGCAATTGACCTAAAAATACTTGCAATTTTACGTCTCACCATTTGGCGGCCATTAGCGCCTAAAAAGTGTTAACTAGATCAAGCACACTATTAAATTCATGTAGCCGCACAGATGCACGTTAGTTAGAGACATCAAACGCCTATATATGGTGAACAGGTGAGTAGCAATCAACAAAAAACAAACACTTTCAATATGGTATCCATCTTGTTTTTTTCATTCCCGCTAAGGGGGTGGGGGGATGAAACAAAGTGGATCACCTAGAGCACAATCGGGGCTTCCATTATCACCACCAGCCACCCGCCTACCACCTCCAGGAGCGTGGCAATCCTCTAGAATACAAAATATCAGTTTTGCCCTGCACACAGGTATTTTTCCACACTACTGCGACTTCTAGCGGCCGGAGAATGTAAGCTAGATGGGTCAAATAATTGCATCGTCTAACGGACACTCAGGGCTTCCACTTGCATCATCAGTCACCCACCTAGCACCACTAGTGGCGTGGTAATTGACCTTAAAATACTTTGCAATTTTATGTGTCACCCTTTGACGGCCATTAGAGCCTAAGCAGGATGAACTAGATGACGCAAACTATTAGATTCACGTAGCCGCACAGATGTACGTTAGTTAGAGACATCATTCACTTATATATAATATGTTGAACAGCTGAATAGCAATTAACAAAAAACAAAAAATTCGATATGGTATCCATCAGGTAGAGCACACTCCTGGCTTCCATTATCACCTACAGCCACCCGCCTACCACGTCCAGGAGCGTGGCAATCCTCTAGAATACAAAATAGAAGTTTGACCCTGTACACAGGTATTTTTCCACCCTACTGCGACTTCTAGAGCCCGGAGTATGTAAGCTAGATGGGTCAAACAAATTGCATCGTCTAGAAGACACTCGGGGCTTCCAGCTGCTTCATCAGTCATCCGCTTAGCACCACCAGGAGCGTAGAAATTGACCTAAAAATACTCTGCAATTTCTCGTCTCACCATTTGGCGGCGATAAGCGCCTAAAAAGTGTTAACTAGATGACGCACACTATTAGATTCATGTAGCCGCACAGATGCACGTTAGTTAGAGACATCATTCACTTATATATGTTGAACAGGTGAGTAGTAATTAACAAAAAACAAAAAATTCGATATGGTATCCATCAGGTAGAGCACACTCCTGGCTTCCATTATCACCACCAGCCACCCGCCTACCACCTCCAGGAGCGTGGCAATCCTCTAGAATACAAAATGGTAATTTTGCCCTGCACACAGGTATTTTTCCACATTACTGCGACGTCTAGCGGCCGGAGTATGTAAGCTAGATGGGTCAAACAAATTGCATCGTCTAAAGGACACTCAGGGCTTCCATTTGTCTAGCGCCCGGAGTATGTAAGCTAGATGGGTCAAGCGAATTGCATCGTCTAAAGGACACTCAGAGCTACCATTTGTCTAGCGCCCGGAGTATGTAAGCAAGATGGGTCAAGCAAATTACATTGTCTAAAGGACACTCAGTTTTTCCACTTGCATTATCAATCACCCACCTATAGGATACAAATTTTGCGTGTGACCCTTTGACGACCATTACCGCCTTAACACGGTGAACTAGTTGACACAAGCTATTGAATTCATGTAGCCGCACAGATGCGCGTTTATTAGAGACATCAATCACCTATATATGTTGAACAGCTGAGCAGCAATTAACAAAAAACAAACAATTTCATTATGGTATCCATCTTGTTTTTTTCATTCCCGCTAAGGAGGTGGGGGGATGAAACAAAGTGGATCACCTAGAGCACACTCGGGGCTTCTATTATCACCACCAGCTACCGGCCTACCACCTCCAGGAGCGTGGCAATCCTCTAGAATACAAAATACCAGTTTGGCCCTGCACACAGGTATTTTTCCACACTACTGCGACGTCTAGCGGCCGGAGTATGTAAGCTAGATGGGTCTAACAAATTGCATCGTCTAAAAGACACTCAGGGCTTTAATTTGTCTAGCGCCCGGAGTATGCAAGCTAGATGGGTCAAGCGAATTGCATTGTCTAAAGGACACTCAGGGCTTCCACTTGCATCATCAGTCACCCACCTAGCACCACTAGTGGCGTGGTAATTGACCTTAAAATACTTTGCAATTTTATGTGTCACCCTTTGACGGCCATTAGAGCCTAAGCAGGATGAACTAGATGACGCAAACTATTAGATTCACGTAGCCGCACAGATGTACGTTAGTTAGAGACATCATTCACTTATATATAATATGTTGAACAGGTGAGTAGCAATTAACAAAAAACAAAAAATTCGATATGGTATCCATCAGGTAGAGCACACTCCTGGCTTCCATTATCACCTACAGCCACCCGCCTTCCACGTCCAGGAGCGTGGCAATCCTCTAGAATACAAAATAGCAGTTTGGCCCTGCACACAGGTATTTTTCCACACTACTGCGACGTCTAGCGGCCGGTGTATGTAAGCTAGATGGGTCTAACAAATTGCATCGTCTAGAGGACACTCAGGGCTTCCATTTGTCTAGCGCCCGGAGTATGCAAGCTAGATGGGTCAAGCGAATTGCATTGTCTAAAGAACACTCAGGGCTTCCACTTGCATCATCAGTCACCCACCTAGCACCACTAGTGGCGTGGTAATTGACCTTAAAATACTTTGCAATTTTATGTGTCACCCTTCGACGGCCATTAGAGCCTAAGCAGGATGAACTAGATGACGCAAACTATTAGATTCACGTAGCCGCACAGATGTACGTTAGTTAGAGACATCATTCACTTATATATAATATGTTGAACAGGTAAATAGCAATTAACAAAAAACAAAAAATTCGATATGGTATCCATCAGGTAGAGCACACTCCTGGCTTCCATTATCACCTACAGCCCCCCGCCTACCACGTCCAGGAGCGTGGCAATCCTCTAGAATACAAAATAGCAGTTTGGCCCTGCACACAGGTATTTTTCCACATTACTGCGACGTCTAGCGGCCGGAGTATGTAAGCTAGATGGGTTAAGCGAATTGCATCGTCTAAAGGACACTCAGGGCTTCCACTTGCATCATCAGTCACCCACCTAGCACCACTAGTGTCGTGGTAATTGACCTTAAAATACTTTGCAATTTTATGTGTCACCCTTTGGCGGCCATTAGAGCCTAAGCAGGATGAACTAGATGACGCAAACTATTAGATTCACGTAGCCGCACAGATGTACGTTAGTTAGAGACATCATTCACTTATATATAATATGTTGAACAGGTGAGTAGCAATTAACAAAAAACAAAAAAGTCGATATGGTATCCATCAGGTAGAGCACACTCTGGCTTCCATTATCACCTACAGCCACCCGCCTACCACTTCCTGGAGTGTGGCAATCCTCTAGAATACAAAATGGTAATTTTGCCCTGCACACAGGTATTTTTCCACATTACTGCGACGTCTAGCCGCCGGAGTATGTAAGCTAGATGGGCCAAGCGAATTGAATCGTCTAAAGGACACTCAGGGCTTCCATTTGTCTAGCGCCCGGAGTATGTAAGCAAGATGGGTCAAGCAAATTACATCGTCTAAAGGACACTCAGTGTTTCCACTTGCATCATCAATCACCCGCCCAGCACCACTAGTGGCGTGGCAATTGACCTAAAAATACTTTGCAATTTTATGTGTCACCCTTTGACGGCCATTAGAGCCTAAGCAGGATGAACTAGATGACGCAAACTATTAGATTCACGTAGCGGCACAGATGTACGTTAGTTAGAGACATCATTCACTTATATATAATATGTTGAACAGGTGAGTAGCAATTAACAAAAAACAAAAAATTCGATATGGTATCCATCAGGTAGAGCACACTCCTGGCTTCCATTATCACCTACAGCCACCCGCCTACCACAGCCAGGAGCGTGGCAATCCTCTAGAATACAAAATAGAAGTTTGACCCTGTACACAGGTATTTTTCCACCCTACTGCGACTTCTAGAGCCCGGAGTATGTAAGCTAGATGGGTCAAACAAATTGCATCGTCTAAAAGACACTCAGGGCTTCCATTTGTCTAGCGCCCGGAGTATGTAAGCTAGATGGGTCAAGCAAATTGCATCGTCTAAAGGACACTCAGTGTTTCCACTTGCATCATCAATCACCCGCCTAGCACCACTAGTGACGGGTGATTGATGATGGCACTACTAGGGCCGTGGCAATTGACCTAAAAATACTTTGCAATTTTATGTGTCACCCTTTGACGGCCATTTGAGCCTAAACAGGATGAACTAGATGACGCAAACTATTAGATTCATGTAGCCGCACAGATGCACGTTAGTTAGAGACATCAAACTCCTATATATGGTGAAGAGGTGAGTAGCAATCAACAAAAAACAAAAAATTCGATATGGTATCCATCAGGTAGAGCCCACTCCTGGCTTCCATTATCACCACCAACCACCCGCCTACCACCTCCAGGAGCGTGGCAATCCTCTAGAATACAAAATAGCAGTTTGGCCCTGCACACAGGTATTTTTCCACACTACTGCGACGTCTAGCGGCCGGAGTATGTAAGCTAGATGGGTCTAACAAATTGCATCGTCTAGAGGACACTCAGGGCTTCCATTTGTCTAGCGCCCGGAGTATGCAAGCTAGATGGGTCAAGCGAATTGCATTGTCTAAAGGACACTCAGGGCTTCCACTTGCATCATCAGTCACCCACCTATAGGATACAAATTTTGCGTGTGACCCTTTGACGGCCATTACCGCCTTAACACGGTGAACTAGATGACACAAGCTATTGAATTCATGTAGCCGCAAAGATGCACATTTATTAGAGACATCAATTACCTTTATATGTTGAACAGCTGAGCAGAATTAACAAAAAAAAAAACAATTTCATTATGGTATCCATTGTGTTTTTTCTCATTCCCGCTAAGGGTTGGGGGGATGAAACAAAGTGGATCACCTAGAGCACACTCGGGGCTTCCATTATCGCCACCAGTCACCCGCCTACCACCTTCAGGAGCGTGGCAATCCTCTAGAGTACAAAATAGCAGTTTTGCCCTGCACACAGCTATTTTTCCACACTACTGCGACTTCTAGCGGCCGGAGTATGTAAGCTAGATGGTTCAAAAAATTAAATCGTCTAGAGAACACTCGGGGCTTCCAGTTGCTTCATCAATCACCCGCCTAGCACCACTAGGGTCGCAGCAATTGACCTAAAAATACTTGCAATTTTACGTCTCACCATTTGGCGGCCATTAGCGCCTAAAAAGTGTTAACTAGATCAAGCACACTATTAAATTCATGTAGCCGCACAGATGCACGTTAGTTAGAGACATCAAACGCCTATATATGGTGAACAGGTGAGTAGCAATCAACAAAAAACAAACACTTTCAATATGGTATCCATCTTGTTTTTTTCATTCCCGCTAAGGGGGTGGGGGGATGAAACAAAGTGGATCACCTAGAGCACAATCGGGGCTTCCATTATCACCACCAGCCACCCGCCTACCACCTCCAGGAGCGTGGCAATCCTCTAGAATACAAAATATCAGTTTTGCCCTGCACACAGGTATTTTTCCACACTACTGCGACTTCTAGCGGCCGGAGAATGTAAGCTAGATGGGTCAAATAATTGCATCGTCTAACGGACACTCAGGGCTTCCACTTGCATCATCAGTCACCCACCTAGCACCACTAGTGGCGTGGTAATTGACCTTAAAATACTTTGCAATTTTATGTGTCACCCTTTGACGGCCATTAGAGCCTAAGCAGGATGAACTAGATGACGCAAACTATTAGATTCACGTAGCCGCACAGATGTACGTTAGTTAGAGACATCATTCACTTATATATAATATGTTGAACAGCTGAATAGCAATTAACAAAAAACAAAAAATTCGATATGGTATCCATCAGGTAGAGCACACTCCTGGCTTCCATTATCACCTACAGCCACCCGCCTACCACGTCCAGGAGCGTGGCAATCCTCTAGAATACAAAATAGAAGTTTGACCCTGTACACAGGTATTTTTCCACCCTACTGCGACTTCTAGAGCCCGGAGTATGTAAGCTAGATGGGTCAAACAAATTGCATCGTCTAAAGGACATTCAGGGCTTCCATTTGTCTAGCGCCCGAAGTATGTAAGCTAGATGGGTCAAGCAAATTGCATCGTCTAAAGGACACTCAGTGTTTCCACTTGCATTATCAATCACAAGCCTAGCACCCCTAGTGGCGGGTGATTGATGATGGCACTACTAGGGCCGTGGCAATGGACCTAAAAATACTTTGCAATTTTATGTGTCACCCTTTGACGGCCATTTGAGCCTAAACAGGAAGAACTAGATGACGCAAACTATTAGATTCATGTAGCCCCACAGATGCACGTTAGTTAGAGACATCAAACTCCTATATATGGTGAAGAGGTGAGTAGCAATCAACAAAAAACAAAAAATTCGATATGGTATCCATCAGGTAGAGCCCACTCCTGGCTTCCATTATCACCACCAGCCACCCGCCTACCACCTCCAGGAGCGTGGCAATCCTTTTGAATACAAAATGGCAGTTTTGCCGCGCACACTGGTATTTTTCCACATTACTGCGACGTCTAGCGGCCGGAGTATGTAAGCTAGATGGGTCAAACAAATTGCATCGTCTAGAAGACACTCGGGGCTTCCAGCTGCTTCATCAGTCATCCGCTTAGCACCACCAGGAGCGTGGAAATTGACCTAAAAATACTCTGCAATTTCTCGTCTCACCATTTGTCGGCGATAAGCGCCTAAAAAATGTTAACTAGATGACGCACACTATTAGATTCATGTAGCCGCACAGATGCACGTTAGTTAGAGACATCATTCACTTATATATGTTGAACAGGTGAGTAGTAATTAACAAAAAACAAAAAATTCGATATGGTATCCATCAGGTAGAGCACACTCCTGGCTTCCATTATCACCACCAGCCACCCGCCTACCACCTCCAGGAGCGTGGCAATCCTCTAGAATACAAAATGGTAATTTTGCCCTGCACACAGGTATTTTTCCACATTACTGCGACGTCTAGCGGCCGGAGTATGTAAGCTAGATGGGTCAAACAAATTGCATCGTCTAAAGGACACTCAGGGCTTCCATTTGTCTAGCGCCCGGGGTATGTAAGCTAGATGGGTCAAGCGAATTGCATCGTCTAAAGGACACTCAGAGCTACCATTTGTCTAGCGCCCGGAGTATGTAAGCAAGATGGGTCAAGCAAATTACATTGTCTAAAGGACACTCAGTTTTTCCACTTGCATTATCAATCACCCACCTATAGGATACAAATTTTGCGTGTGACCCTTTGACGGCCATTACCGCCTTAACACGGTGAACTAGTTGACACAAGCTATTGAATTCATGTAGCCGCACAGATGCGCGTTTATTAGAGACATCAATCACCTATATATGTTGAACAGCTGAGCAGCAATTAACAAAAAACAAACAATTTCATTATGGTATCCATCTTGTTTTTTTCATTCCCGCTAAGGAGGTGGGGGGATGAAACAAAGTGGATCACCTAGAGCACACTCGGGGCTTCTATTATCACCACCAGCTACCGGCCTACCACCTCCAGGAGCGTGGCAATCCTCTAGAATACAAAATACCAGTTTGGCCCTGCACACAGGTATTTTTCCACACTACTGCGACGTCTAGCGGCCGGAGTATGTAAGCTAGATGGGTCTAACAAATTGCATCGTCTAAAAGACACTCAGGGCTTTAATTTGTCTAGCGCCCGGAGTATGCAAGCTAGATGGGTCAAGCGAATTGCATTGTCTAAAGGACACTCAGGGCTTCCACTTGCATCATCAGTCACCCACCTAGCACCAC
Organism: Bactrocera oleae; assembly: GCF_042242935.1. Classification (NCBI taxonomy): domain Eukaryota; kingdom Metazoa; phylum Arthropoda; class Insecta; order Diptera; family Tephritidae; genus Bactrocera; species Bactrocera oleae. The sequence continues at coordinate 20,066,152 of NC_091541.1, read as the reverse complement.
TAGTGGCGTGGTAATTGACCTTAAAATACTTTGCAATTTTATGTGTCACCCTTTGACGGCCATTAGAGCCTAAGCAGGATGAACTAGATGACGCAAACTATTAGATTCACGTAGCCGCACAGATGTACGTTAGTTAGAGACATCATTCACTTATATATAATATGTTGAACAGGTGAGTAGCAATTAACAAAAAACAAAAAATTCGATATGGTATCCATCAGGTAGAGCACACTCCTGGCTTCCATTATCACCTACAGCCACCCGCCTTCCACGTCCAGGAGCGTGGCAATCCTCTAGAATACAAAATAGCAGTTTGGCCCTGCACACAGGTATTTTTCCACACTACTGCGACGTCTAGCGGCCGGTGTATGTAAGCTAGATGGGTCTAACAAATTGCATCGTCTAGAGGACACTCAGGGCTTCCATTTGTCTAGCGCCCGGAGTATGCAAGCTAGATGGGTCAAGCGAATTGCATTGTCTAAAGAACACTCAGGGCTTCCACTTGCATCATCAGTCACCCACCTAGCACCACTAGTGGCGTGGTAATTGACCTTAAAATACTTTGCAATTTTATGTGTCATCCTTCGACGGCCATTAGAGCCTAAGCAGGATGAACTAGATGACGCAAACTATTAGATTCACGTAGCCGCACAGATGTACGTTAGTTAGAGACATCATTCACTTATATATAATATGTTGAACAGGTAAATAGCAATTAACAAAAAACAAAAAATTCGATATGGTATCCATCAGGTAGAGCACACTCCTGGCTTCCATTATCACCTACAGCCCCCCGCCTACCACGTCCAGGAGCGTGGCAATCCTCTAGAATACAAAATAGCAGTTTGGCCCTGCACACAGGTATTTTTCCACATTACTGCGACGTCTAGCGGCCGGAGTATGTAAGCTAGATGGGTTAAGCGAATTGCATCGTCTAAAGGACACTCAGGGCTTCCACTTGCATCATCAGTCACCCACCTAGCACCACTAGTGGCGTGGTAATTGACCTTAAAATACTTTGCAATTTTATGTGTCACCCTTTGGCGGCCATTAGAGCCTAAGCAGGATGAACTAGATGACGCAAACTATTAGATTCACGTAGCCGCACAGATGTACGTTAGTTAGAGACATCATTCACTTATATATAATATGTTGAACAGGTGAGTAGCAATTAACAAGAAACAAAAAAGTCGATATGGTATCCATCAGGTAGAGCACACTCTGGCTTCCATTATCACCTACAGCCACCCGCCTACCACTTCCTGGAGTGTGGCAATCCTCTAGAATACAAAATGGTAATTTTGCCCTGCACACAGGTATTTTTCCACATTACTGCGACGTCTAGCCGCCGGAGTATGTAAGCTAGATGGGCCAAGCGAATTGAATCGTCTAAAGGACACTCAGGGCTTCCATTTGTCTAGCGCCCGGAGTATGTAAGCAAGATGGGTCAAGCAAATTACATCGTCTAAAGGACACTCAGTGTTTCCACTTGCATCATCAATCACCCGCCCAGCACCACTAGTGGCGTGGCAATTGACCTAAAAATACTTTGCAATTTTATGTGTCACCCTTTGACGGCCATTAGAGCCTAAGCAGGATGAACTAGATGACGCAAACTATTAGATTCACGTAGCGGCACAGATGTACGTTAGTTAGAGACATCATTCACTTATATATAATATGTTGAACAGGTGAGTAGCAATTAACAAAAAACAAAAAATTCGATATGGTATCCATCAGGTAGAGCACACTCCTGGCTTCCATTATCACCTACAGCCACCCGCCTACCACAGCCAGGAGCGTGGCAATCCTCTAGAATACAAAATAGAAGTTTGACCCTGTACACAGGTATTTTTCCACCCTACTGCGACTTCTAGAGCCCGGAGTATGTAAGCTAGATGGGTCAAACAAATTGCATCGTCTAAAAGACACTCAGGGCTTCCATTTGTCTAGCGCCCGGAGTATGTAAGCTAGATGGGTCAAGCAAATTGCATCGTCTAAAGGACACTCAGTGTTTCCACTTGCATCATCAATCACCCGCCTAGCACCACTAGTGACGGGTGATTGATGATGGCACTACTAGGGCCGTGGCAATTGACCTAAAAATACTTTGCAATTTTATGTGTCACCCTTTGACGGCCATTTGAGCCTAAACAGGATGAACTAGATGACGCAAACTATTAGATTCATGTAGCCGCACAGATGCACGTTAGTTAGAGACATCAAACTCCTATATATGGTGAAGAGGTGAGTAGCAATCAACAAAAAACAAAAAATTCGATATGGTATCCATCAGGTAGAGCCCACTCCTGGCTTCCATTATCACCACCAGCCACCCGCCTACCACCTCCAGGAGCGTGGCAATCCTCTAGAATACAAAATAGCAGTTTGGCCCTGCACACAGGTATTTTTCCACACTACTGCGACGTCTAGCGGCCGGAGTATGTAAGCTAGATGGGTCTAACAAATTGCATCGTCTAGAGGACACTCAGGGCTTCCATTTGTCTAGCGCCCGGAGTATGCAAGCTAGATGGGTCAAGCGAATTGCATTGTCTAAAGGACACTCAGGGCTTCCACTTGCATCATCAGTCACCCACCTAGCACCACTAGTGGCGTGGTAATTGACCTTAAAATACTTTGCAATTTTATGTGTCACCCTTTGACGGCCATTAGAGCCTAAGCAGGATGAACTAGATGACGCAAACTATTAGATTCACGTAGCCGCACAGATGTACGTTAGTTAGAGACATCATTCACTTATATATAATATGTTGAACAGGTGAGTAGCAATTAACAAAAAACCAAAAATTCGATATAGTATCCATCAGGTAGAGCACACTCCTGGCTTCCATTATCACCTACAGCCACCCGCCTTCCACGTCCAGGAGCGTGGCAATCCTCTAGAATACAAAATAGCAGTTTGGCCCTGCACACAGGTATTTTTCCACACTACTGCGACGTCTAGCGGCCGGAGTATGTAAGCTAGATGGGTCTAACAAATTGCATCGTCTAGAGGACACTCAGGGCTTCCATTTGTCTAGCGCCCGGAGTATGCAAGCTAGATGGGTCAAGCGAATTGCATTGTCTAAAGGACACTCAGGGCTTCCACTTGCATCATCAGTCACCCACCTATAGGATACAAATTTTGCGTGTGACCCTTTGACGGCCATTACCGCCTTAACACGGTGAACTAGATGACACAAGCTATTGAATTCATGTAGCAAAGATGCACATTTATTAGAGACATCAATTACCTTTATATGTTGAACAGCTGAGCAGAATTAACAAAAAAAAAAAACAATTTCATTATGGTATCCATTGTGTTTTTTCTCATTCCCGCTAAGGGTTGGGGGGATGAAACAAAGTGGATCACCTAGAGCACACTCGGGGCTTCCATTATCGCCACCAGCCACCCGCCCACCACCTCCAGGAGCGTGGCAATCCTCTTGAATACAAAATGGCAGTTTTGCCGCGCACACTGGTATTTTTCCACATTACTGCGACGTCTAGCGGCCGGAGTATGTAAGCTAGATGGGTCAAACAAATTGCATCGTCTAGAAGACACTCGGGGCTTCCAGCTGCTTCATCAGTCATCCGCTTAGCACCACCAGGAGCGTGGAAATTGACCTAAAAATACTCTGCAATTTCTCGTCTCACCATTTGGCGGCGATAAGCGCCTAAAAAGTGTTAACTAGATGACGCACACTATTAGATTCATGTAGCCGCACAGATGCACGTTAGTTAGAGACATCATTCACTTATATATGTTGAACAGCTGAATAGCAATTAACAAAAAACAAAAAATTCGATATGGTATCCATCAGGTAGAGCCCACTCCTGGCTTCCAATATCACCACCAGCCACCCGCCTACCACCTCCAGGAGCGTGGCAATCCTCTAGAATACAAAAAGGCAGTTTTGCCCTGCACACAGGTATTTTTCCACACTACTGCGACGTCTAGCGGTCGGAGTATGTAAGCTAGATGAGTCAAACAAGGTAAATCGTCTAGAGGAGACTCGGGGCTTCCAGTTGCTTCATCAATCACCCGCCTAGCACCACAAGGGGCGTGGCAATTGACCTAAAAATACTTTGCAATTTTACGTCTCACCCTTTGGCGGCAATTTGCGCCTAAAAATTGTTAACTAGATGACGCACACAATTAGATTCATGTAGCCGCACAGATGCACGTTAGTTAGAGACATCATTCACTTATATATGTTGAACAGCTGAATAGCAATTAACAAAAAACAAAAAATTCGATATGGTATCCATCAGGTAGAGCACACTCCTGGCTTCCATTATCACCTACAGCCACCCGCCTACCACGTCCAGGAGCGTGGCAATCCTCTAGAATACAAAATAGAAGTTTGACCCTGTACACAAGTATTTTTCCACCCTACTGCGACTTCTAGAGCCCGGAGTATGTAAGCTAGATGGGTCAAACAAATTGCATCGTCTAAAGGACACTCAGGGCTTCCATTTGTCTAGCGCCCGGAGTATGTAAGCTAGATGGGTCAAGCAAATTGCATCGTCTAAAGGACACTCAGTGTTTCCACTTGCATTATCAATCACCCGCCTAGCACCACTAGTGGCGGGTGATTGATGATGGCACTACTAGGGCCGTGGCAATTGACCTAAAAATACTTTGCAATTTTATGTGTCACCCTTTGACGGCCATTTGAGCCTAAACAGGAAGAACTAGATGACGCAAACTATTAGATTCATGTAGCCCCACAGATGCACGTTAGTTAGAGACATCAAACTCCTATATATGGTGAAGAGGTGAGTAGCAATCAACAAAAAACAAAAAATTCGATATGGTATCCATCAGGTAGAGCACACTCCTGGCTTCCATTATCACCTACAGCCACCCGCCTTCCACGTCCAGGAGCGTGGCAATCCTCTAGAATACAAAATAGCAGTTTGGCCCTGCACACAGGTATTTTTCCACACTACTGCGACGTCTAGCGGCCGGTGTATGTAAGCTAGATGGGTCTAACAAATTGCATCGTCTAGAGGACACTCAGGGCTTCCATTTGTCTAGCGCCCGGAGTATGCAAGCTAGATGGGTCAAGCGAATTGCATTGTCTAAAGGACACTCAGGGCTTCCACTTGCATCATCAGTCACCCACCTAGCACCACTAGTGGCGTGGTAATTGACCTTAAAATACTTTGCAATTTTATGTGTCACCCTTTGACGGCCATTAGAGCCTAAGCAGGATGAACTAGATGACGCAAACTATTAGATTCACGTAGCCGCACAGATGTACGTTAGTTAGAGACATCATTCACTTATATATAATATGTTGAACAGGTGAGTAGCAATTAACAAAAAACAAAAAATTCGATATGGTATCCATCAGGTAGAGCACACTCCTGGCTTCCATTATCACCTACAGCCACCCGCCTTCCACGTCCAGGAGCGTGGCAATCCTCTAGAATACAAAATAGCAGTTTGGCCCTGCACACAGGTATTTTTCCACACTACTGCGACGTCTAGCGGCCGGTGTATGTAAGCTAGATGGGTCTAACAAATTGCATCGTCTAGAGGACACTCAGGGCTTCCATTTGTCTAGCGCCCGGAGTATGCAAGCTAGATGGGTCAAGCGAATTGCATTGTCTAAAGAACACTCAGGGCTTCCACTTGCATCATCAGTCACCCACCTAGCACCACTAGTGGCGTGGTAATTGACCTTAAAATACTTTGCAATTTTATGTGTCATCCTTCGACGGCCATTAGAGCCTAAGCAGGATGAACTAGATGACGCAAACTATTAGATTCACGTAGCCGCACAGATGTACGTTAGTTAGAGACATCATTCACTTATATATAATATGTTGAACAGGTAAATAGCAATTAACAAAAAACAAAAAATTCGATATGGTATCCATCAGGTAGAGCACACTCCTGGCTTCCATTATCACCTACAGCCCCCCGCCTACCACGTCCAGGAGCGTGGCAATCCTCTAGAATACAAAATAGCAGTTTGGCCCTGCACACAGGTATTTTTCCACATTACTGCGACGTCTAGCGGCCGGAGTATGTAAGCTAGATGGGTTAAGCGAATTGCATCGTCTAAAGGACACTCAGGGCTTCCACTTGCATCATCAGTCACCCACCTAGCACCACTAGTGGCGTGGTAATTGACCTTAAAATACTTTGCAATTTTATGTGTCACCCTTTGGCGGCCATTAGAGCCTAAGCAGGATGAACTAGATGACGCAAACTATTAGATTCACGTAGCCGCACAGATGTACGTTAGTTAGAGACATCATTCACTTATATATAATATGTTGAACAGGTGAGTAGCAATTAACAAGAAACAAAAAAGTCGATATGGTATCCATCAGGTAGAGCACACTCTGGCTTCCATTATCACCTACAGCCACCCGCCTACCACTTCCTGGAGTGTGGCAATCCTCTAGAATACAAAATGGTAATTTTGCCCTGCACACAGGTATTTTTCCACATTACTGCGACGTCTAGCCGCCGGAGTATGTAAGCTAGATGGGCCAAGCGAATTGAATCGTCTAAAGGACACTCAGGGCTTCCATTTGTCTAGCGCCCGGAGTATGTAAGCAAGATGGGTCAAGCAAATTACATCGTCTAAAGGACACTCAGTGTTTCCACTTGCATCATCAATCACCCGCCCAGCACCACTAGTGGCGTGGCAATTGACCTAAAAATACTTTGCAATTTTATGTGTCACCCTTTGACGGCCATTAGAGCCTAAGCAGGATGAACTAGATGACGCAAACTATTAGATTCACGTAGCGGCACAGATGTACGTTAGTTAGAGACATCATTCACTTATATATAATATGTTGAACAGGTGAGTAGCAATTAACAAAAAACAAAAAATTCGATATGGTATCCATCAGGTAGAGCACACTCCTGGCTTCCATTATCACCTACAGCCACCCGCCTACCACAGCCAGGAGCGTGGCAATCCTCTAGAATACAAAATAGAAGTTTGACCCTGTACACAGGTATTTTTCCACCCTACTGCGACTTCTAGAGCCCGGAGTATGTAAGCTAGATGGGTCAAACAAATTGCATCGTCTAAAAGACACTCAGGGCTTCCATTTGTCTAGCGCCCGGAGTATGTAAGCTAGATGGGTCAAGCAAATTGCATCGTCTAAAGGACACTCAGTGTTTCCACTTGCATCATCAATCACCCGCCTAGCACCACTAGTGACGGGTGATTGATGATGGCACTACTAGGGCCGTGGCAATTGACCTAAAAATACTTTGCAATTTTATGTGTCACCCTTTGACGGCCATTTGAGCCTAAACAGGATGAACTAGATGACGCAAACTATTAGATTCATGTAGCCGCACAGATGCACGTTAGTTAGAGACATCAAACTCCTATATATGGTGAAGAGGTGAGTAGCAATCAACAAAAAACAAAAAATTCGATATGGTATCCATCAGGTAGAGCCCACTCCTGGCTTCCATTATCACCACCAGCCACCCGCCTACCACCTCCAGGAGCGTGGCAATCCTCTAGAATACAAAATAGCAGTTTGGCCCTGCACACAGGTATTTTTCCACACTACTGCGACGTCTAGCGGCCGGAGTATGTAAGCTAGATGGGTCTAACAAATTGCATCGTCTAGAGGACACTCAGGGCTTCCATTTGTCTAGCGCCCGGAGTATGCAAGCTAGATGGGTCAAGCGAATTGCATTGTCTAAAGGACACTCAGGGCTTCCACTTGCATCATCAGTCACCCACCTAGCACCACTAGTGGCGTGGTAATTGACCTTAAAATACTTTGCAATTTTATGTGTCACCCTTTGACGGCCATTAGAGCCTAAGCAGGATGAACTAGATGACGCAAACTATTAGATTCACGTAGCCGCACAGATGTACGTTAGTTAGAGACATCATTCACTTATATATAATATGTTGAACAGGTGAGTAGCAATTAACAAAAAACCAAAAATTCGATATAGTATCCATCAGGTAGAGCACACTCCTGGCTTCCATTATCACCTACAGCCACCCGCCTTCCACGTCCAGGAGCGTGGCAATCCTCTAGAATACAAAATAGCAGTTTGGCCCTGCACACAGGTATTTTTCCACACTACTGCGACGTCTAGCGGCCGGAGTATGTAAGCTAGATGGGTCTAACAAATTGCATCGTCTAGAGGACACTCAGGGCTTCCATTTGTCTAGCGCCCGGAGTATGCAAGCTAGATGGGTCAAGCGAATTGCATTGTCTAAAGGACACTCAGGGCTTCCACTTGCATCATCAGTCACCCACCTATAGGATACAAATTTTGCGTGTGACCCTTTGACGGCCATTACCGCCTTAACACGGTGAACTAGATGACACAAGCTATTGAATTCATGTAGCAAAGATGCACATTTATTAGAGACATCAATTACCTTTATATGTTGAACAGCTGAGCAGAATTAACAAAAAAAAAAAACAATTTCATTATGGTATCCATTGTGTTTTTTCTCATTCCCGCTAAGGGTTGGGGGGATGAAACAAAGTGGATCACCTAGAGCACACTCGGGGCTTCCATTATCGCCACCAGCCACCCGCCCACCACCTCCAGGAGCGTGGCAATCCTCTTGAATACAAAATGGCAGTTTTGCCGCGCACACTGGTATTTTTCCACATTACTGCGACGTCTAGCGGCCGGAGTATGTAAGCTAGATGGGTCAAACAAATTGCATCGTCTAGAAGACACTCGGGGCTTCCAGCTGCTTCATCAGTCATCCGCTTAGCACCACCAGGAGCGTGGAAATTGACCTAAAAATACTCTGCAATTTCTCGTCTCACCATTTGGCGGCGATAAGCGCCTAAAAAGTGTTAACTAGATGACGCACACTATTAGATTCATGTAGCCGCACAGATGCACGTTAGTTAGAGACATCATTCACTTATATATGTTGAACAGCTGAATAGCAATTAACAAAAAACAAAAAATTCGATATGGTATCCATCAGGTAGAGCCCACTCCTGGCTTCCAATATCACCACCAGCCACCCGCCTACCACCTCCAGGAGCGTGGCAATCCTCTAGAATACAAAAAGGCAGTTTTGCCCTGCACACAGGTATTTTTCCACACTACTGCGACGTCTAGCGGTCGGAGTATGTAAGCTAGATGAGTCAAACAAGGTAAATCGTCTAGAGGAGACTCGGGGCTTCCAGTTGCTTCATCAATCACCCGCCTAGCACCACAAGGGGCGTGGCAATTGACCTAAAAATACTTTGCAATTTTACGTCTCACCCTTTGGCGGCAATTTGCGCCTAAAAATTGTTAACTAGATGACGCACACAATTAGATTCATGTAGCCGCACAGATGCACGTTAGTTAGAGACATCATTCACTTATATATGTTGAACAGCTGAATAGCAATTAACAAAAAACAAAAAATTCGATATGGTATCCATCAGGTAGAGCACACTCCTGGCTTCCATTATCACCTACAGCCACCCGCCTACCACGTCCAGGAGCGTGGCAATCCTCTAGAATACAAAATAGAAGTTTGACCCTGTACACAAGTATTTTTCCACCCTACTGCGACTTCTAGAGCCCGGAGTATGTAAGCTAGATGGGTCAAACAAATTGCATCGTCTAAAGGACACTCAGGGCTTCCATTTGTCTAGCGCCCGGAGTATGTAAGCTAGATGGGTCAAGCAAATTGCATCGTCTAAAGGACACTCAGTGTTTCCACTTGCATTATCAATCACCCGCCTAGCACCACTAGTGGCGGGTGATTGATGATGGCACTACTAGGGCCGTGGCAATTGACCTAAAAATACTTTGCAATTTTATGTGTCACCCTTTGACGGCCATTTGAGCCTAAACAGGAAGAACTAGATGACGCAAACTATTAGATTCATGTAGCCGCACAGATGCACATTAGTTAGAGACATCAAACTCCTATATATGGTGAAGAGGTGAGTAGCAATCAACAAAAAACAAAAAATTCGATATGGTATCCATCAGGTAGAGCCCACTCCTGGCTTCCATTATCACCACCAGCCACCCGCCTACCACCTCCAGGAGCGTGGCAATCCTCTTGAATACAAAATGGCAGTTTTGCCGCGCACACTGGTATTTTTCCACATTACTGCGACGTCTAGCGGCCGGAGTATGTAAGCTAGATGGGTCAAACAAATTGCATCGTCTAGAAGACACTCGGGGCTTCCAGCTGCTTCATCAGTCATCCGCTTAGCACCACCAGGAGCGTGGAAATTGACCTAAAAATACTCTGCAATTTCTCGTCTCACCATTTGGCGGCGATAAGCGCCTAAAAAGTGTTAACTAGATGACGCACACTATTAGATTCATGTAGCCGCACAGATGCACGTTAGTTAGAGACATCATTCACTTATATATGTTGAACAGGTGAGTAGTAATTAACAAAAAACAAAAAATTCGATATGGTATCCATCAGGTAGAGCACACTCCTGGCTTCCATTATCACCTACAGCCACCCGCCTACCACGTCCAGGAGCGTGGCAATCCTCTAGAATACAAAATAGCAGTTTGGCCCTGCACACAGGTATTTTTCCACATTACTGCGACGTCTAGCGGCCGGAGTATGTAAGCAAGATGGGTCAAGCAAATTACATTGTCTAAAGGACACTCAGTTTTTCCACTTGCATTATCTATCACCCACCTATAGGATACAAATTTTGCGTGTGACCCTTTGACGACCATTACCTCCTTAACACGGTGAACTAGATGACACAAGCTATTGAATTCATGTAGCCGCAAAGATGCACATATATTAGAGACATCAATTACCTTTATATGTTGAACAGCTGAGCAGAATTAACAAAAAAAAAAAACAATTTCATTATGGTATCCATTGTGTTTTTTCTCATTCCCGCTAAGGGTTGGGGGGATGAAACAAAGTGGATCACCTAGAGCACACTCGGGGCTTCCATTATCGCCACCAGTCACCCGCCTACCACCTCCAGGAGCGTGGCAATCCTCTAGAGTAAAAATAGCAGTTTTGCCCTGCAAACAGCTATTTTTCCACACTACTGCGACTTCTAGCTGCCGGAGTATGTAAGCTAGATGGTTCAAAAAATTAAATCGTCTAGAGAACACTCGGGGCTTCCAGTTGCTTCATCAATCACCCGCCTAGCACCACTAGGGTCGCAGCAATTGACCTAAAAATACTTGCAATTTTACGTCTCACCATTTGGCGGCCATTAGCGCCTAAAAAGTGTTAACTAGATCAAGCACACTATTAAATTCATGTAGCCGCACAGATGCACGTTAGTTAGAGACATCAAACGCCTATATATGGTGAACAGGTGAGTAGCAATCAACAAAAAACCAACACTTTCAATATGGTATCCATCTTGTTTTTTTCATTCCCGCTAAGGGGGTGGGGGGATGAAACAAAGTGGATCACCTAGAGCACACTCGGGGCTTTCATTATCGCCACCAGCCACCCGCCCACCACCACCAGGGGCGTGGCAATCCTTTAGAATACAAAAAGGCAGTTTTGCCCTGCACACTGGTATTTTTCCACATTACTGCGACGTCTAGCGGCCGGAGTATGTAAGCTAGATGGGTCAAACAAATTGCATCGTCTAGAAGACACTCGGGGCTTCCAGCTGCTTCATCAGTCATCCGCTTAGCACCACCAGGAGCGTGGAAATTGACCTAAAAATACTCTGCAATTTCTCGTCTCACCATTTGGCGGCGATAAGCGGCTAAAAAGTGTTAACTAGATGACGCACACTATTAGATTCATGTAGCCGCACAGATGCACGTTAGTTAGAGACATCATTCACTTATATATGTTGAACAGGTGAGTAGTAATTAACAAAAAATAAAAAATTTGATAAAAATTCGATATGGTATCCATCAGGTAGAGCACACTCCTGGCTTCCACTATCACCTACAGCCACCCGCCTACCACGTCCAGGAGCGTGGCAATCCTCTAGAATACAAAATAGCAGTTTGGCCCTGCACACAGGTATTTTTCCACATTACTGCGACGTCTAGCGGCCGGAGTATGTAAGCTAGATGGGTCAAGCGAATTGCATCGTCTAAAGGACACTCAGGGCTTCCATTTGTCTAGCGCCCGGAGTATGTAAGCAAGATGGGTCAAGCAAATTACATTGTCTAAAGGACACTCAGTTTTTCCACTTGCATTATCTATCACCCACCTATAGGATACAAATTTTGCGTGTGACCCTTTGACGGCCATTACCGCCTTAACACGGTGAACTAGATGACACAAGCTATTGAATTCATGTAGCCGCAAAGATGCACATTTATTAGAGACATCAATTACCTTTATATGTTGAACAGCTGAGCAGAATTAACAAAAAAAAAAAACAATTTCATTATGGTATCCATTGTGTTTTTTCTCATTCCCGCTAAGGGTTGGGGGGATGCAACAAAGTGGATCACCTAGAGCACACTCGGGGCTTCCATTATCGCCACCAGTCACCCGCCTACCACCTCCAGGAGCGTGGCAATCCTCTAGAGTACAAAATAGCAGTTTTGCCCTGCACACAGCTATTTTTCCACACTACTGCGACTTCTAGCGGCCGGAGTATGTAAGCTAGATAGTTCAAAAAATTAAATCGTCTAGAGAACACTCGGGGCTTCCAGTTGCTTCATCAATCACCCGCCTAGCACCACTAGGGTCGCAGCAATTGACCTAAAAATACTTGCAATTTTACGTCTCACCATTTGGCGGCCATTAGCGCCTAAAAAGTGTTAACTAGATCAAGCACACTATTAAATTCATGTAGCCGCACAGATGCACGTTAGTTAGAGACATCAAACGCCTATATATGGTGAACAGGTGAGTAGCAATCAACAAAAAACAAACACTTTCAATATGGTATCCATCTTGTTTTTTTCATTCCCGCTAAGGGGGTGGGGGGATGAAACAAAGTGGATCACCTAGAGCACACTCGGGGCTTCCATTATCGCCACCAGCCACCCGCCCACCACCACCAGGAGCGTGGCAATCCTTTAGAATACAAAAAGGCAGTTATGCCCTGCACACAGGTATTTTTCCACACTACTGCGACGTCTAGCGGTCGGAGTATGTAAGCTAGATGAGTCAAACAAGGTAAATCGTCTAGAGGAGACTCGGGGCTTCCAGTTGCTTCATCAATCACCCGCCTAGCACCACAAGGGGCGTGGCAATTGACCTAAAAATACTTTGCAATTTTACGTCTCACCCTTTGGCGGCAATTTGCGCCTAAAAATTGTTAACTAGATGACGCACACAATTAGATTCATGTAGCCGCACAGATGCACGTTAGTTAGATACATCATTCACTTATATATGTTGAACAGCTGAATAGCAATTAACAAAAAACAAAAAATTCGATATGGTATCCATCAGGTAGAGCACACTCCTGGCTTCCATTATCACCTACAGCCACCCGCCTACCACGTCCAGGAGCGTGGCAATCCTCTAGAATACAAAATAGAAGTTTGACCCTGTACACAGGTATTTTTCCACCCTACTGCGACTTCTAGAGCCCGGAGTATGTAAGCTAGATGGGTCAAACAAATTGCATCGTCTAAAGGACACTCAGGGCTTCCATTTGTCTAGCGCCCGCAGTATATAAGCTAGATGGGTCAAGCAAATTGCATCGTCTAAAGGACACTCAGTGTTTCCACTAGCATCATCAATCACCCGCCTAGCACCACTAGTGGCGGGTGATTGATGATGGCACTACTAGGGCCGTGGCAATTGACCTAAAAATACTTTGCAATTTTATGTGTCACCCTTTGACGGCCATTTGAGCCTAAACAGGATGAACTAGATGACGCAAACTATTAGATTCATGTAGCCGCACAGATGCACGTTAGTTAGAGACATCAAACTCCTATATATGGTGAAGAGGTGAGTAGCAATCAACAAAAAACAAAAAATTCGATATGGTATCCATCAGGTAGAGCCCACTCCTGGCTTCCATTATCACCACCAGCCACCCGCCTACCACCTCCAGGAGCGTGGCAATCCTCTTGAATACAAAATGGCAGTTTTGCCGCGCACACTGGTATTTTTCCACATTACTGCGACGTCTAGCGGCCGGAGTATGTAAGCTAGATGGGTCAAACAAATTGCATCGTCTAGAAGACACTCGGGGCTTCCAGCTGCTTCATCAGTCATCCGCTTAGCACCACCAGGAGCGTGGAAATTGACCTAAAAATACTCTGCAATTTCTCGTCTCACCATTTGGCGGCGATAAGCGCCTAAAAAGTGTTAATTAGATGACGCACACTACTAGATTCATGTAGCCGCACAGATGCACGTTAGTTAGAGACATCATTCACTTATATATGTTGAACAGGTGAGTAGCAATTAACAAAAAACAAAAAATTCGATATGGTATCCATCAGGTAGAGCCCTCTCCTGGCTTCCATTATCACCACCAGCCACCCGCCTACCACCTCCAGGAGCGTGGCAATCCTCTAGAATACAAAATGGTAGTTTTGCCCTGCACACAGGTATTTTTCCACATTACTGCGACGTCTAGCGGTCGGAGTATGTAAGCTAGATGGGTCGAGCGAATTGCATTGTCTAAAGGACACTCAGGGCTTCTATTTGTCTAGCGCCCGGAGTATGTAAGCAAAATGGGTCAAGCAAATTACATCGTCTAAAGGACACTCAGTGTTTCCACTTGCATCATCAATCACGCGCCCAGCACCACTAGTGGCGTGGCAATTGACCTAACAACACTTTGCAATTTTATGTGTCACCCTTTGACGGCCATTAGAGCCTTAGCAGGATGAACTAGATGACGCAAACTATTATATTCATGTAGCCGCACAGATGCACGTTAGTTAGAGACATCAAACACCTATATATGGTGAAGAGGTGAGTAGCAATCAACAAAAAACAAACACTTTCCATATGGTATCCATCTTGCTTTTTTCATTCCCGCTAAGGCGATGGGGGGATGAAACAAATTGGATCACCTAGAACACACTCGGGGCTTCCATTATCACCACTAGCCACCCGCCTACCACCTCCAGGAGCGTGGCAATCCTCTAGAATACAAAATGGCAGTTTTGCCGCGCACACAGGTTTTTTCCACATTACTGCGACGTCTAGCGGCCGAAGTATGTAAGCTAGATGGGTCAAACAAATTGCATCATCTAGAAGACACTCGGGGCTTCAAGCTGCTTCATCAGTCATCCGCTTAGCACCACCAGGGGCGTGGTAATTGACCTAAAAATACTCTGCAATTTCTCGTCTCACCATTTGCCGGCGATTAGCGCCTAAGAAGTCTTAACTAGATGACGCACACTATTAGATTCATGTAGCCGCACAGATGCACGTTAGTTAGAGACATCAAACACCTATATATGGTGAACAGGTGAGTAGCAATTAACAAAAATCAATAAAACTCGATTTGGTATCCATCAGGTTGAGCACACTCGGGGCTTTCATTATCACCACTAGCCACCCGCCTACCACCTCCAGGAGCGTGGTTATCCTCTAGAATACAAAATGGCAGTTTTGCCGGGCACACAGGTATTTTTCCACATTACTGCGACGTCTAGCGGCCGGAGTATGTAAGCTTGATGGGTCAAGCGAATTGAATCGTCTAAAGGACACTCAGTGTTTCCACTTACATCATCAATCACGCGCCCAGCACCACTAGTGGCGTGGCAATTGACCTAAAAATACTTTGCAATTTTATGTGTCACCCAGGATGAACTAGATGACGCAAACTATTAGATTCATGTAGCCGCACAGATGCACGGAGTATGTAAGCTAGATGGTTCAAGCGAATCCTATTGTCTAAAGGACACTCAGGGCTTCTATTTGTCTAGCGCCCGGAGTATGTAAGCAAGATGGGTCAAGCTAATTACATCGTCTAAAGGACACTCAGTGTTTCCACTTGCATTATCAATCACCCGCCGAGCACCACTAGTGGCGTGGCAATTGACCTAAAAATACTTTGCAATTTTATGTGTCACCCTTTGACGGCCATTAGAGCCTAAGCAGGATGAACTAGATGACGCAAACTATTTGATTCATGTAGCCGCACAGATGCACGTTAGTTAGAGACATCATTCACATATATATGTTGAGCAGGTGAGTAGCAATTAACACAAAACAAACACTTTCAATTTGGTATCCATCAGGTAGAGCACACTTCTGGCTTCCATTATCACCACCAGCCACCTGCCTACCACGTCCAGGAGCGTGGCAATCCTTTAGAATACAAAATGGTAGTTTTGCCCTGCGCACAGGTATTTTTCCACACTAATGCGACGTCAAGCGGTCGGAGTATGTAAGCTAGATGAGTCAAACAAGGTAAATCGTCTAGAGGACACTCGGGGCTTCCAGTTGCTTCATCAATCACTCGCCTAGCACCACCAGGGGCGTGGCAATTGACCTAAAAATACTTTGCAATTTTATGTGTCACCCAGGATGAACTAGATGACGCAAACTATTAGATTCATGTAGCCGCACAGATGCACGGAGTATGTAAGCTAGATGGTTCAAGCGAATCCTATTGTCTAAAGGACACTCAGGGCTTCTATTTGTCTAGCGCCCGGAGTATGTAAGCAAGATGGGTCAAGCAAATTACATCGTCTAAAGGACACTCAGTGTTTCCACTTGCATTATCAATCACCCGCCGAGCACCACTAGTGGCGTGGCAATTGACCTAAAAATACTTTGCAATTTTATGTGTCACCCTTTGACGGCCATTAGAGCCTAAGCAGGATGAACTAGATGACGCAAACTATTAGATTCATGTAGCCGCACAAATGCACGTTAGTTAGAGACATCAAACACCTATATATGTTGAACAGCTGAGCAGCAATTAACAAAAAACAAAAAGTTCGATATGGTATCCATCAGGTTGAGCACACTCCTGGCTTCCATCATCACCACCAGCCACCCGCCTACCACTTCCAGGAGCGTGGCAATCCTCTAGAATACAAAATGGTAGTTTTACCCTGCACACAGGTATTTTTCCACATTACTGCGACGTCTAGCGGCCGAAGTATGTAAGCTAGATGGGTCAAACAAATTGCATCGTCTAGAAGACACTCGGGGCTTCAAGCTGCTTCATCAGTCATTAAAAATACTCTGCAATCTCTCGTCTCACCATTTGCCGGCGATTAGCGCCTAAGAAGTGTTAACTAGATGACGCACACTATTAGATTCATGTAGCCGCACAGATGCACGTTAGTTAGAGACATCAAACACCTATATATGGTGAACAGGTGAGTAGCAATTAACAAAAATCAATAAAACTCGATTTGGTATCCATCAGGTTGAGCACACTCGGGGCTTTCATTATCACCACTAGCCACCCGCCTACCACCTCCAGGAGCGTGGTAATCCTCTAGAATACAAAATGGCAGTTTTACCGCGCACACAGGTATTTTTCCACATTACTGCGACGTCTAGCGGCCGGAGTATGTAAGCAAGATGGGTCAAGCAAATTACATCGTCTAAAGGACACTCAGTGTTTCCACTTGCATTATCAATCACCCGCCCAGCACCACTAGTGGCGTGGCAATTGACCTAAAAATACTTTGCAATTTTATGTGTCACCCTTTGACGGCCATTAGAGCCTAAGCAGGATGAACTAGATGACGCAAACTATTAGATTCATGTAGCCGCACAAATGTACGTTAGTTAGAGACATCATTCACTTATATATAATATGTTGAACAGGTGAGTAGCAATTAACAAAAAACAAAAAATTCGATATGGTATCCATCAGGTAGAGCCCACTCCTGGCTTCCAATATCACCACCAGCCACCCGCCTACCACCTCCAGGAGCGTGGCAATCCTCTTGAATACAAAATGGCAGTTTTGCCGCGCACACTGGTATTTTTCCACATTACTGCGACGTCTAGCGGCCGGAGTATGTAAGCTAGATGGGTCAAACAAATTGCATCGTCTAGAAGACACTCGGGGCTTCCAGCTGCTTCATCAGTCATCCGCTTAGCACCACCAGGAGCGTGGAAATTGACCTAAAAATACTCTGCAATTTCTCGTCTCACCATTTGGCGGCGATAAGCGCCTAAAAAGTGTTAACTAGATGACGCACACTATTAGATTCATGTAGCCGCACAGATGCACGTTAGTTAGAGACATCATTCACTTATATATGTTGAACAGCTGAATAGCAATTAACAAAAAACAAAAAATTCGATATGGTATCCATCAGGTAGAGCCCACTCCTGGCTTCCAATATCACCACCAGCCACCCGCCTACCACCTCCAGGAGCGTGGCAATCCTCTAGAATACAAAAAGGCAGTTTTGCCCTGCACACAGGTATTTTTCCACACTACTGCGACGTCTAGCGGTCGGAGTATGTAAGCTAGATGAGTCAAACAAGGTAAATCGTCTAGAGGAGACTCGGGGCTTCCAGTTGCTTCATCAATCACCCGCCTAGCACCACAAGGGGCGTGGCAATTGACCTAAAAATACTTTGCAATTTTACGTCTCACCCTTTGGCGGCAATTTGCGCCTAAAAATTGTTAACTAGATGACGCACACAATTAGATTCATGTAGCCGCACAGATGCACGTTAGTTAGAGACATCATTCACTTATATATGTTGAACAGCTGAATAGCAATTAACAAAAAACAAAAAATTCGATATGGTATCCATCAGGTAGAGCACACTCCTGGCTTCCATTATCACCTACAGCCACCCGCCTACCACGTCCAGGAGCGTGGCAATCCTCTAGAATACAAAATAGAAGTTTGACCCTGTACACAAGTATTTTTCCACCCTACTGCGACTTCTAGAGCCCGGAGTATGTAAGCTAGATGGGTCAAACAAATTGCATCGTCTAAAGGACACTCAGGGCTTCCATTTGTCTAGCGCCCGGAGTATGTAAGCTAGATGGGTCAAGCAAATTGCATCGTCTAAAGGACACTCAGTGTTTCCACTTGCATTATCAATCACCCGCCTAGCACCACTAGTGGCGGGTGATTGATGATGGCACTACTAGGGCCGTGGCAATTGACCTAAAAATACTTTGCAATTTTATGTGTCACCCTTTGACGGCCATTTGAGCCTAAACAGGAAGAACTAGATGACGCAAACTATTAGATTCATGTAGCCGCACAGATGCACATTAGTTAGAGACATCAAACTCCTATATATGGTGAAGAGGTGAGTAGCAATCAACAAAAAACAAAAAATTCGATATGGTATCCATCAGGTAGAGCCCACTCCTGGCTTCCATTATCACCACCAGCCACCCGCCCACCACCACCAGGAGCGTGGCAATCCTCTTGAATACAAAATGGCAGTTTTGCCGCGCACACTGGTATTTTTCCACATTACTGCGACGTCTAGCGGCCGGAGTATGTAAGCTAGATGGGTCAAACAAATTGCATCGTCTAGAAGACACTCGGGGCTTCCAGCTGCTTCATCAGTCATCCGCTTAGCACCACCAGGAGCGTGGAAATTGACCTAAAAATACTCTGCAATTTCTCGTCTCACCATTTGGCGGCGATAAGCGGCTAAAAAGTGTTAACTAGATGACGCACACTATTAGATTCATGTAGCCGCACAGATGCACGTTAGTTAGAGACATCATTCACTTATATATGTTGAACAGGTGAGTAGTAATTAACAAAAAATAAAAAATTTGATAAAAATTCGATATGGTATCCATCAGGTAGAGCACACTCCTGGCTTCCACTATCACCTACAGCCACCCGCCTACCACGTCCAGGAGCGTGGCAATCCTCTAGAATACAAAATAGCAGTTTGGCCCTGCACACAGGTATTTTTCCACATTACTGCGACGTCTAGCGGCCGGAGTATGTAAGCTAGATGGGTCAAGCGAATTGCATCGTCTAAAGGACACTCAGGGCTTCCATTTGTCTAGCGCCCGGAGTATGTAAGCAAGATGGGTCAAGCAAATTACATTGTCTAAAGGACACTCAGTTTTTCCACTTGCATTATCTATCACCCACCTATAGGATACAAATTTTGCGTGTGACCCTTTGACGGCCATTACCGCCTTAACACGGTGAACTAGATGACACAAGCTATTGAATTCATGTAGCCGCAAAGATGCACATTTATTAGAGACATCAATTACCTTTATATGTTGAACAGCTGAGCAGAATTAACAAAAAAAAAAAACAATTTCATTATGGTATCCATTGTGTTTTTTCTCATTCCCGCTAAGGGTTGGGGGGATGCAACAAAGTGGATCACCTAGAGCACACTCGGGGCTTCCATTATCGCCACCAGTCACCCGCCTACCACCTCCAGGAGCGTGGCAATCCTCTAGAGTACAAAATAGCAGTTTTGCCCTGCACACAGCTATTTTTCCACACTACTGCGACTTCTAGCGGCCGGAGTATGTAAGCTAGATAGTTCAAAAAATTAAATCGTCTAGAGAACACTCGGGGCTTCCAGTTGCTTCATCAATCACCCGCCTAGCACCACTAGGGTCGCAGCAATTGACCTAAAAATACTTGCAATTTTACGTCTCACCATTTGGCGGCCATTAGCGCCTAAAAAGTGTTAACTAGATCAAGCACACTATTAAATTCATGTAGCCGCACAGATGCACGTTAGTTAGAGACATCAAACGCCTATATATGGTGAACAGGTGAGTAGCAATCAACAAAAAACAAACACTTTCAATATGGTATCCATCTTGTTTTTTTCATTCCCGCTAAGGGGGTGGGGGGATGAAACAAAGTGGATCACCTAGAGCACACTCGGGGCTTCCATTATCGCCACCAGCCACCCGCCCACCACCACCAGGAGCGTGGCAATCCTTTAGAATACAAAAAGGCAGTTATGCCCTGCACACAGGTATTTTTCCACACTACTGCGACGTCTAGCGGTCGGAGTATGTAAGCTAGATGAGTCAAACAAGGTAAATCGTCTAGAGGAGACTCGGGGCTTCCAGTTGCTTCATCAATCACCCGCCTAGCACCACAAGGGGCGTGGCAATTGACCTAAAAATACTTTGCAATTTTACGTCTCACCCTTTGGCGGCAATTTGCGCCTAAAAATTGTTAACTAGATGACGCACACAATTAGATTCACGTAGCCGCACAGATGCACGTTAGTTAGATACATCATTCACTTATATATGTTGAACAGCTGAATAGCAATTAACAAAAAACAAAAAATTCGATATGGTATCCATCAGGTAGAGCACACTCCTGGCTTCCATTATCACCTACAGCCACCCGCCTACCACGTCCAGGAGCGTGGCAATCCTCTAGAATACAAAATAGAAGTTTGACCCTGTACACAGGTATTTTTCCACCCTACTGCGACTTCTAGAGCCCGGAGTATGTAAGCTAGATGGGTCAAACAAATTGCATCGTCTAAAGGACACTCAGGGCTTCCATTTGTCTAGCGCCCGGAGTATGTAAGCTAGATGGGTCAAGCAAATTGCATCGTCTAAAGGACACTCAGTGTTTCCACTAGCATCATCAATCACCCGCCTAGCACCACTAGTGGCGGGTGATTGATGATGGCACTACTAGGGCCGTGGCAATTGACCTAAAAATACTTTGCAATTTTATGTGTCACCCTTTGACGGCCATTTGAGCCTAAACAGGATGAACTAGATGACGCAAACTATTAGATTCATGTAGCCGCACAGATGCACGTTAGTTAGAGACATCAAACTCCTATATATGGTGAAGAGGTGAGTAGCAATCAACAAAAAACAAAAAATTCGATATGGTATCCATCAGGTAGAGCCCACTCCTGGCTTCCATTATCACCACCAGCCACCCGCCTACCACCTCCAGGAGCGTGGCAATCCTCTTGAATACAAAACGGCAGTTTTGCCGCGCACACTGGTATTTTTCCACATTACTGCGACGTCTAGCGGCCGGAGTATGTAAGCTAGATGGGTCAAACAAATTGCATCGTCTAGAAGACACTCGGGGCTTCCAGCTGCTTCATCAGTCATCCGCTTAGCACCACCAGGAGCGTGGAAATTGACCTAAAAATACTCTGCAATTTCTCGTCTCACCATTTGGCGGCGATAAGCGCCTAAAAAGTGTTAATTAGATGACGCACACTACTAGATTCATGTAGCCGCACAGATGCACGTTAGTTAGAGACATCATTCACTTATATATGTTGAACAGGTGAGTAGCAATTAACAAAAAACAAAAAATTCGATATGGTATCCATCAGGTAGAGCCCTCTCCTGGCTTCCATTATCACCACCAGCCACCCGCCTACCACCTCCAGGAGCGTGGCAATCCTCTAGAATACAAAATGGTAGTTTTGCCCTGCACACAGGTATTTTTCCACATTACTGCGACGTCTAGCGGTCGGAGTATGTAAGCTAGATGGGTCGAGCGAATTGCATTGTCTAAAGGACACTCAGGGCTTCTATTTGTCTAGCGCCCGGAGTATGTAAGCAAAATGGGTCAAGCAAATTACATCGTCTAAAGGACACTCAGTGTTTCCACTTGCATCATCAATCACGCGCCCAGCACCACTAGTGGCGTGGCAATTGACCTAACAACACTTTGCAATTTTATGTGTCACCCTTTGACGGCCATTAGAGCCTTAGCAGGATGAACTAGATGACGCAAACTATTATATTCATGTAGCCGCACAGATGCACGTTAGTTAGAGACATCAAACACCTATATATGGTGAAGAGGTGAGTAGCAATCAACAAAAAACAAACACTTTCAATATGGTATCCATCTTGCTTTTTTCATTCCCGCTAAGGCGATGGGGGGATGAAACAAATTGGATCACCTAGAACACACTCGGGGCTTCCATTATCACCACTAGCCACCCGCCTACCACCTCCAGGAGCGTGGCAATCCTCTAGAATACAAAATGGCAGTTTTGCCGCGCACACAGGTTTTTTCCACATTACTGCGATGTCTAGCGGCCGAAGTATGTAAGCTAGATGGGTCAAACAAATTGCATCATCTAGAAGACACTCGGGGCTTCAAGCTGCTTCATCAGTCATCCGCTTAGCACCACCAGGGGCGTGGTAATTGACCTAAAAATACTCTGCAATTTCTCGTCTCACCATTTGCCGGCGATTAGCGCCTAAGAAGTCTTAACTAGATGACGCACACTATTAGATTCATGTAGCCGCACAGATGCACGTTAGTTAGAGACATCAAACACCTATATATGGTGAACAGGTGAGTAGCAATTAACAAAAATCAATAAAACTCGATTTGGTATCCATCAGGTTGAGCACACTCGGGGCTTTCATTATCACCACTAGCCACCCGCCTACCACCTCCAGGAGCGTGGTTATCCTCTAGAATACAAAATGGCAGTTTTGCCGGGCACACAGGTATTTTTCCACATTACTGCGACGTCTAGCGGCCGGAGTATGTAAGCTTGATGGGTCAAGCGAATTGAATCGTCTAAAGGACACTCAGTGTTTCCACTTACATCATCAATCACGCGCCCAGCACCACTAGTGGCGTGGCAATTGACCTAAAAATACTTTGCAATTTTATGTGTCACCCAGGATGAACTAGATGACGCAAACTATTAGATTCATGTAGCCGCACAGATGCACGGAGTATGTAAGCTAGATGGTTCAAGCGAATCCTATTGTCTAAAGGACACTCAGGGCTTCTATTTGTCTAGCGCCCGGAGTATGTAAGCAAGATGGGTCAAGCAAATTACATCGTCTAAAGGACACTCAGTGTTTCCACTTGCATTATCAATCACCCGCCGAGCACCACTAGTGGCGTGGCAATTGACCTAAAAATACTTTGCAATTTTATGTGTCACCCTTTGACGGCCATTAGAGCCTAAGCAGGATGAACTAGATGACGCAAACTATTTGATTCATGTAGCCGCACAGATGCACGTTAGTTAGAGACATCATTCACATATATATGTTGAGCAGGTGAGTAGCAATTAACACAAAACAAACACTTTCAATTTGGTATCCATCAGGTAGAGCACACTTCTGGCTTCCATTATCACCACCAGCCACCTGCCTACCACGTCCAGGAGCGTGGCAATCCTTTAGAATACAAAATGGTAGTTTTGCCCTGCGCACAGGTATTTTTCCACACTAATGCGACGTCAAGCGGTCGGAGTATGTAAGCTAGATGAGTCAAACAAGGTAAATCGTCTAGAGGACACTCGGGGCTTCCAGTTGCTTCATCAATCACTCGCCTAGCACCACCAGGGGCGTGGCAATTGACCTAAAAATACTTTGCAATTTTACGTCTCACCCTTTGGCGGCAATTAGCGCCTAAAAGTTGTTAACTAGATGACGCACACTATTAGATTCATGTAGCCGCACAAATGCACGTTAGTTAGAGACATCAAACACCTATATATGTTGAACAGCTGAGCAGCAATTAACAAAAAACAAAAAGTTCGATATGGTATCCATCAGGTTAAGCACACTCCTGGCTTCCATCATCACCACCAGCCACCCGCCTACCACTTCCAGGAGCGTGGCAATCCTCTAGAATACAAAATGGTAGTTTTACCCTGCACACAGGTATTTTTCCACATTACTGCGACGTCTAGCGGCCGAAGTATGTAAGCTAGATGGGTCAAACAAATTGCATCGTCTAGAAGACACTCGGGGCTTCAAGCTGCTTCATCAGTCATTAAAAATACTCTGCAATCTCTCGTCTCACCATTTGCCGGCGATTAGCGCCTAAGAAGTGTTAACTAGATGACGCACACTATTAGATTCATGTAGCCGCACAGATGCACGTTAGTTAGAGACATCAAACACCTATATATGGTGAACAGGTGAGTAGCAATTAACAAAAATCAATAAAACTCGATTTGGTATCCATCAGGTTGAGCACACTCGGGGCTTTCATTATCACCACTAGCCACCCGCCTACCACCTCCAGGAGCGTGGTAATCCTCTAGAATACAAAATGGCAGTTTTACCGCGCACACAGGTATTTTTCCACATTACTGCGACGTCTAGCGGCCGGAGTATGTAAGCAAGATGGGTCAAGCAAATTACATCGTCTAAAGGACACTCAGTGTTTCCACTTGCATTATCAATCACCCGCCCAGCACCACTAGTGGCGTGGCAATTGACCTAAAAATACTTTGCAATTTTATGTGTCACCCTTTGACGGCCATTAGAGCCTAAGCAGGATGAACTAGATGACGCAAACTATTAGATTCATGTAGCCGCACAGATGCACGGAGTATGTAAGCTAGATGGGTCAAGCGAATTCTATTGTCTAAAGGACACTCAGGGCTTCTATTTGTCTAGCGCCCGGAGTATGTAAGCAAGATGGGTCAAGCAAATTACATCGTCTAAAGGACACTCAGTGTTTCCACTTGCATTATCAATCACCCGCCCAGCACCACTAGTGGCGTGGCAATTGACCTAAAAATACTTTGCAATTTTATGTGTCACCCTTTGACGGCCATTAGAGCCTAAGCAGGATGAACTAGATGACGCAAACTATTTGATTCATGTAGCCGCACAGATGCACGTTAGTTAGAGACATCATTCACATATATATGTTGAGCAGGTGAGTAGCAATTAACACAAAAAAACACTTTCAATTTGGTATCCATAAGGTAGAGCACACTTCTGGCTTCCATTATCACCACCAGCCACCTGCCTCCCACGTCCAGGAGCGTGGCAATCCTTTAGAATACAAAATGGTAGTTTTGCCCTGCGCACAGGTATTTTTCCACACTAATGCGACGTCTAGCGGTTGGAGTATGTAAGCTAGATGAATCAAACAAGGTAAATCGTCTAGAGGACACTCAAGGCTTCCAGTTGCTTCATCAATCACTCGCCTAGCACCACTAGGGGCGTGGCAATTGACTTAAAAATACTTTGCAATTTTACGTCTCACCCTTTGGCGGCAATTAGCGCCTAAAAATGGTTAGCTAGATGACGCACACTATTAGATTCATGTAGCCGCACAGATGCACGTTAGTTAGAGACATCATTCACTTATATATGATGAACAGGGGAATAGCAATTAACAAAAAACAAAAAGTTCGATATGGTATCCATCAAGTAGAGTACACTCCTGGCTTCCATCATCACCACCAGCCACCCGCCTACCACTTCCAGGAGCGTGGCAATCCTCTAGAATACAAAATGGTAGTTTTACCCTGCACACAGGTATTTTTCCACATTACTGTCTAGCCGCCGGAGTATGTAAACTAGATGGGTCAAGCGAATTGAATCGTCTAAAGGATACTCAGGGCTTACATTTGTATGGCGCCCGGAGTATGTAAGCAAGATGGGTCAATCAAATTACATCGTCTAAAGGACACTCAGTGTTTCCACTTGCATCATCAATCATCCGCCTAGCACCACTAGTGGCGTGGTAATTGACCTAAAAATACTTTGCGATTTTACGTCTCACCATTTTTCGGCCATTAGCTCCTAAATAGGCTGAACTAGATGACGCAAACTATTAGATTCATGTAGCCGCATAGAGGCACGTTAGTAAGAGACATCATTCTCCTATATATGTTGAACAGGTGAGTAGCAATTAACAAAAAACAAAAAAATTCGATATGGTATCCATCAGGTAGAGCACACTCGGGGCTTCCATTATCACCACCTGCCTCCCACGTCCAGGAGCGTGGCAATCCTCTAGAATACAAAATGGCAGTTTTGCCGCGCACACAGGTCTTTTTCCACATTACTGCGACGTCTAGTGGCCGAAGTATGTAAGCTAGATGGGTCAAACAAATTGCATCGTCTAGAAGACACTCGGGGCTTCAAGCTGCTTCATCAGTCATCCGCTTAGCACCACCAGGGGCGTGGAA
Source organism: Bactrocera oleae (assembly GCF_042242935.1). Lineage (NCBI taxonomy): Eukaryota > Metazoa > Arthropoda > Insecta > Diptera > Tephritidae > Bactrocera > Bactrocera oleae. The sequence continues at coordinate 20,039,420 of NC_091541.1, read as the reverse complement.
ATTGACCTAAAAATACTCTGCAATCTCTCGTCTCACCATTTGCCGGCGATTAGCGCCTAAGAAGTGTTAACTAGATGACGCACACTATTAGATTCATGTAGCCGCACAGATGCACGTTAGTTAGAGACATCAAACACCTATATATGGTGAACAAGTGAGTAGCAATTAACAAAAAACAAAAAAATTCGATATGGTATCCATCAGGTAGAGCACACTCGGGGCTTCCATTATCACCACCAGCCACCTGCCTCCCACGTCCAGGAGCGTGGCAATCCTTTAGAATACAAAATGGTAGTTTTGCCCTGCGCACAGGTATTTTTCCACACTAATGCGACGTCTAGCGGTCGGAGTATGTAAGCTAGATAAATCAAACAAGGTAAATCGTCTAGAGGACACTCAGTGTTTCCACTTGCATCATCAATCATCCGCCTAGCACCACTAGTGGCGTGGTAATTGACCTCAAAATACTTTGCGATTTTACGTCTCACCATTTTTCGGCCATTAGCGCCTAAATAGGCTGAACTAGATGACGCAAACTATTAGATTCATGTAGCCGCATAGAGGCACGTTAGTAAGAGACATCATTCTCCTATATATGTTGAACAGGTGAGTAGCAATTAACAAAAAACAAAAAAATTCGATATGGTATCCATCAGGTAGAGCACACTCCTGGCTTTCATTATCACCACCAGCCACCCGCCTACCACCTCCAGGAGCGTGGCAATCCTCTAGAATACAAAATGGCAGTTTTGCCGCGCACACAGGTATTTTTCCACATTACTGCGACGTCTAGCGGCCGAAGTATGTAAGCTAGATGGGTCAAACAAATTGCATCGTCTAGAAGACACTCGGGGCTTCAAGCTGCTTCATCAGTCATCCGCTTAGCACCACCAGGGGCGTGGAAATTGACCTAAAAATACTCTGCAATCTCTCGTCTCACCATTTGCCGGCGATTAGCGCCTAAGAAGTGTTAACTAGATGACGCCCACTATTAGATTCATGTAGCCGCACAGATGCACGTTAGTTAGAGACATCAAACACCTATATATGGTGAACAGGTGAGTAGCAATTAACAAAAATCAATAAAACTCGATTTGGTATCCATCAGGTAAAGCACACTCGGGGCTTTCATTATCGCCACTAGCAACCCGCCTACCACCTCCAGGAGCGTAGAATCCTCTAGAATACAAAATGGCAGTTTTGCCGCGCACACAGGTATTTTTCCTAATTACTGCGACTTCTAGCGGCCGGAGTATGTAAGCTAGATGGGTCAAACAAATTGCATCGTCTAAAGGACACTCAGGGCTTCCATTTGTCTAGCGCCCGGAGTATGTAGGCTTGATGGGTCAAGCAAATTGCATCGTCTAAAGGACACTCAGCGTTTCCACTTGCATCATCAATCATCCGCCTAGCACCACTAGTGGCGTGGTAATTGACCTAAAAATACTTTGCGATTTTACGTCTCACCATTTTTCGGCCATTAGCGCCTAAATAGGCTGAACTAGATGACGCAAACTATTAGATTCATGTAGCGGCACAGATGCACGTTAATTAGAGACATCAATGACCTATATATGTTAAACAGCTAAGTAGCAAATAATAAAAATCAAAAAAACTCCATATGTTATCCATCAGGTAGAGCACACTCAAGGCTTCCATTATCACCACTAGCTAACCGACTACCACCTCCAGGATCGTGGCAATCGTCTTTAATACAAAATAGCAATTTTGCCCTGCACACAGGTATTTTTCCACAGTACTGGGACGTCTAGCGGCCGGAGTATGTAAGAGAGATGGGTCAAACAAATTGCATCGTCTAAAGAATACTCAGGGCTTCCACTTGCTTAACCAGTCACCCGCCTAGCACCACTAGAAGCGTGGCAATTGACCTAAAAATACTTTGCAATTTTATGTGTCACCCTTTGACGGCCATTAGAGCCTAAAGAGGATGAACTAGATGACGCAAACTATTAGATTCATGTAGCCGCATAGATGCACGTTAGTAAGAGACATCATTCTCCTATATATGTTGAACAGGTGAGTAGCAATTAACAGAAAACAAAAAAATTCGATATGGTATTCATCAGGTAGAGCACACTCGGGGCTTCCATTATCACCACCAGCCACCCGGCTTCCACCTCCAGGAGCGTGACAATCCTCTATAATATAAAATGGTAGTTTTGCCCTGCACACAGGTTTTTTACCATACTACTGCGACGTCTAGCGGCCGAAATATGTAAGCTAGATGGATCAAACAAATTGCATCGTCTAGAGGACACTCAGGGCTTCCATTTGTCTAGCGGCCGGAGTATGTAAGATAGATGGGTCAAAGAAATTGCATCCTCGTCTAAAGAATACTCAGGGCTTCCACTTGCTTAACCAATCACCCGCCTAGCCCCACTAGAAGCGTGGCAATTGACCTAAAAATATTTTGCAATTTTATGTGTCACCCTTTGACGGCCATTAGAGCCTAAACAGGATGAACTAGATGACGCAAACTAATAGATTCATGTAGCCGCATAGAGGCACGTTAGTAAGAGACATCATTCTCCTATATATGTTGAACAGGTGAGTAGCAATTAACAAAAAACAAAAAAATTCGATATGGTATCCATCAGGTAGAGCACACTCGGGGCTTCCATTATCACCACCAGCCACCTGCCTCCCACGTCCAGGAGCGTGGCAGTCCTTTAGAATACAAAATGGTAGTTTTGCCCTGCGCACAGGTATTTTTCCACACTAATGCGACGTCTAGCGGTCGGAGTATGTAAGCTAGATGAATCAAACAAGGTAAATCGTCTAGAGGACACTCGGGGCTTCCAGTTGCTTCATCAATCACTCGCCTAGCACCACTAGGGGCGTGGCAATTGACCTAAAAATACTTTGCAATTTTACGTCTCACCCTTTGGCGGCAATTAGCGCCTAAAAGTTGTTACCTAGATGACGCACACTATTAGATTCATGTAGCCGCACAGATGCACGTTAGTTAGAGACATCATTCACTTATATATGATGAACAGGTGAATAGCAATTAACAAAAAACAAAAAGTTCGATATGGTATCCATCAAGTAGAGTACACTCCTGGCTTCCATCATCACCACCAGCCACCCGCCTACCACTTCCAGGAGCGTGGCAATCCTCTAGAATACAAAATGGTAGTTTTACCCTGCACACAGGTATTTTTCCACATTACTGCGACGTCAAGCCGCCGGAGTATGTAAACTAGATGGGTCAAGCGAATTGAATCGTCTAAAGGACACTCAGGGCTTCCATTTGTATGGCGCCCGGAGTATGTAAGCAAGATGGGTCAAGCAAATTACATCGTCTAAAGGACACTCAGTGTTTCCACTTGCATTATCAATCACCCGCCCAGCACCACTAGTGGCGTGGCAATTGACCTAAAAATACTTTGCAATTTTATGTGTCACCCTTTGACGGCCATAAGAGCCTAAGCAGGATGAACTAGATGACGCAAACTATTAGATTCATGTAGCCGCACAGATGAACGTTAGTCAGAGACATCATTCAGTTATATATAATATGTTGAACAGGTGAGTAGCAATAAAAAAAAAACAAAAAATTTGATATGGTATCCATCAGGTAGAGCACACTCCTGGCTTCCATTATCACCACCGGCCACCCGCCTACCACCTCCAGGAGCGTGGCAATACTCTAGAATACAAAATGGCAGTTTTGCCGCGCACACAGGTATTTTTCCACATTACTGCGACGTCTAGCGGCCGAAGTATGTAAGCTAGATGGGTCAAACAAGTTAAATCGTCTAGAGGACATTCAGGGCTTCCACTTCCATCATCAATCACCCGCCTAGCAGCACTAGTGGCGTGGTAATTGACGTAAAAATACTTTGCATTTTTACGTGTCACCATTTGGTGGCCATTAGGGCCTAAACAAGGTGAACTAGATGACGTAAACTATTAGATTCATGTAGCCGTACAGATGCACGTTAGTTAGAGACATCAATCACCTATATATATGTTGAACAGCTGAGCAGCAATTAACAAAAAACAAAAAGTTCGATATGGTATCCATCAGGTAGAGCACACTCCTGGCTTTCATTATCACCACCAGCCACCCGCCTACCACCTCCAGGAGCGTGGCAATCCTCTAGAATACAAAATGGCAGTTTTGCCGCGCACACAGGTATTTTTCCACATTACTGCGACGTCTAGCGGCCGAAGTATGTAAGCTAGATGGGTCAAACAAATTGCATCGTCTAGAAGACACTCGGGGCTTCAAGCTGCTTCATCAGTCATCCGCTTAGCACCACCAGGGGCGTGGAAATTGACCTAAAAATACTCTGCAATTTCTCGTCTCACCATTTGCCGGCGATTAGCGCCTAAGAAGTGTTAACTAGATGACGCACACTATTAGATTCATGTAGCCGCACAGATGCACGTTAGTTAGAGACATCAAACACCTATATATGGTGAACAGGTGAGTAGTAATTAACAAAAATCAATAAAACTCGATTTGGTATCCATCAGGTAGAGCACACTCGGGGCTTTCATTATCACCACTAGCCACCCGCCTACCACCTCCAGGAGCGTAGAATCCTCTAGAATACAAAATGGCAGTTTTGCCGCGCACACAGGTATTTTTCCTAATTACTGCGACTTCTAGCGGCCGGAGTATGTAAGCTAGATGGGTCAAACAAATTGCATCGTCTAAAGGACACTCAGGGCTTCCATTTGTCTAGCGCCCGGAGTATGTAGGCTTGATGGGTCAAGCAAATTGCATCGTCTAGAGGACACTCAGGGCTTCCATTTGTCTAGCGGCCGGAGTATGTAAGATAGATGGGTCAAACAAATTGCATCGTCTAAAGAATACTCAGGGCTTCCACTTGCTTAACCAATCACCCGCCTAGCCCCACTAGAAGCGTGGCAATTGACCTAAAAATATTTTGCAATTTTATGTGTCACCCTTTGACGGCCATTAGAGCCTAAAGAGGATGAACTAGATGATGCAAACTATTAGATTCATGTAGCCGCATAGATGCACGTTAGTAAGAGACATCATTCTCCTATATATGTTGAACAGGTGAGTAGCAATTAACAGAAAACAAAAAAATTCGATATGGTATTCATCAGGTAGAGCACACTCGGGGCTTCCATTATCACCACCAGCCACCCGGCTTCCACCTCCAGGAGCGTGACAATCCTCTATAATATAAAATGGTAGTTTTGCCCTGCACACAGGTTTTTTACCATACTACTGCGACGTCTAGCGGCCGGAGTATGTAAGCTAGATGGATCAAACAAATTGCATCGTCTAGAGGACACTCAGGGCTTCCATTTGTCTAGCGGCCGGAGTATGTAAGATAGATGGGTCAAACAAATTGCATCGTCTAAAGAATACTCAGGGCTTCCACTTGCTTAACCAATCACCCGCCTAGCACCACTAGTGGTGTGGTAATTGACCTTAAAATACTTTGCAATTTTACGCTCACCATTTGGTGGCCATTGGCGCCTAAATAGGGTGAACTAGATGACGCAAACTATAAGATTCATGTACCCGCACAGATGCACGTTAATTAAAGACATCAATCACCTATATATTTATATTGAACAGCTGAGCAGCAATTAACAAAAAACAAACAATTTCATTATGGTATCCATCATGTTTTTTTTCATTCCCGCTAAAGGGTTGGGGGGATGAAACAAAGTGGATCACCTAAAGCACACTCGGGGCTTCCATTATCACCACCAGCCACCCGCCTACCACCTCCAAGAGCGTGGCAATCCTCTAGAATACAAAATGGTAGTTTTGCCCTGCACACAGGTATTTTACCATACTACTGCGACGTCTAGCGGCCGGAGTATGTAAGCTAGATGGATCAAACAAATTGCATCGTCTAAAGGACACTCAGTGTTTCCACTTGCATTATCAATCACCCGCCCAGCACCACTAGTGGCGTGGCAATTGACCTAAAAATACTTTGCGATTTTACGTCTCACCATTTTTCGGCCATTAGCGCCTAAATAGGCTGAACTAGATGACGTAAACTATTAGATTCATGTAGCCGCACAGATGCACGTTAGTTAGAGACATCAATCACCTATATATATGTTGAACAGCTGAGCAGAAATTAACAAAAAACAAAAAGATCGATATGGTATCCATCAGGTAGAGCACACTCCTGGCTTCCATTATCTCCACCAGCCACCCGCCTACCACCACCAGGAGCGTGGCAATCCTCTAGAATACAAAATGGCAGTTTTGCCGTGCACACAGGTATTTTTCCACATTACTGCGACGTCTAGCGGCCGGAGTATGTAAGCTAGATGGGTCAAGCGAATCGCATCGTCTAAATGACACTCAGGGCTTCCACTTCCATCATCAATCACCCGCCTAGCACCACTAGAGGCGTTGTAATTGACGTAAAAATACTTTGCAATTTTATGTGTCATTATTTGACGGCCATTAGAGCCTAAGCAGGATGAACTAGATGACGCAAACTATTAGATTCATGTAGCCGCACAGATGTACGTTAGTTAGAGACATCACTCACTTATATATAATATGTTGAACAGGTGAGTAGCAATTAACAAAAAACAAAAAATTCGATATGGTATCCATCAGGTAGAGCACACTCCTGGCTTCCATTATCACCACCAGCCACCCGCCTACCACCTCCAGGAGCGTGGCAATCCTCTAGAATACAAAATGGCAGTTTTGCCGTGCACACAGGTATTTTTCCACATTACTGCTACGTCTAGCGGCCGGAGTATGTAAGCTAGATGGGTCAAGCGAATCGCATCGTCTAAAGGACACTCAGGGCTTCCACTTCCATCATCAATCACCCGCCTAGCACCACTAGAGGCGTTGTAATTGACGTAAAAATACTTTGCATTTTTACGTGTCACCATTTGGTGGCCATTAGGGCCTAAACAGGATGAACTAGATGACGCAAACTATTAGATTCATGTAGCCGCACAGATGTACGTTAGTTAGAGACATCAAACACCTATATATGGTGAACAGGTGAGTAGCAATCAACAAAAAACAAAAAAATTCGATATGGTATCCATCAGGTAGAGCACACTCGGGGCTTCCATTATCACCACCAGCCACCCGGCTTCCACCTCCAGGAGCGTGGCAATCCTCTAGAATACAAAATGGCAGTTTTGCCGTGCACACAGGTATTTTTCCACATTACTGCGACGTCTAGCGGCCGGAGTATGTAAGCTTGATGGATCAAGCGAATCGCATCGTCTAAAGGACACTCAGGGCTTCCACTTCCATCATCAATCACCCGCCTAGCACCACTAGTGGCGTGGTAATTGACGTAAAAATACTTTGCATTTTTACGTGTCACCATTTGGCGGCCATTAGGGCCTAAATAGGGTGAACTAGATGACGTAAACTATTAGATTCATGTAGCCGCACAGATGCACGTTAGTTAGAGACATCAATCACCTATATATATGTTGAACAGCTGAGCAGCAATTAACAAAAAACAAAAAGATCGATATGGTATCCATCAGGTAGAGCACACTCCAGGCTTTCATTATCACCACCAGCCACCCGCCTACCACCTCCAGGAGCGTGGCAATCCTCTAGAATATAAAATGGTAGTTTTGCCTTGCACACAGGTATTTTGCCACACTACTGCGACTTCTAGCGGCCGGAGTATGTAAGCTAGATGGGTCAAACAAATTGCGTCGTCTAAAGGACACTCAGGGCTTCCATTTGTCTAGCGCCCGGAGTATGTAAGCAAGATGGGTCAAGCAAATTACGTCGTCTAAAGGACACTCAGTGTTTCCACTTGCATCATCAATCATCCGCCTAGCACCACTAGTGGCGTGGTAATTGACCTAAAAATACTTTGCGATTTTACGTCTCACCATTTTTCGGCCATTAGCGCCTAAATAGGCTGAACTAGATGACGCAAACTATTAGATTCATGTAGCGGCACAGATGCACGTTAATTAGAGACATCAATGACCTATATATGTTAAACAGCTAAGTAGCAAATAACAAAAATCAAAAAAACTCCATATGTTATCCATCAGGTAGAGCACACTCGGGGCTTTCATTATCACCACTAGCCGCCCGCCTACCACCTCCAGGAGCGTGGTAATCCTCTATTATACAAAATGGCAGTTTTGCCCTGCACACAGGTATTTTTCCACATTACTGCGACTTCTAGCGGCCGGAGTATGTAAGCTAGATGGGTCAAACAAATTGCATCGTCTAAAGGACACTCAGGGCTTCCATTCGTCTAGCGCCCGGAGTATGTAAGCTAGATGGGTCAAGCAAATTGCATCGTCTAAAGGATACTCAGTGTTTCCAGTGTAGGGGCGTCGCAATTGACCTAAAAATACTTTGAAATTTTACGTCTCAACATTTGGCGGCCATTAGAGCCTAAACAGGATGAACTAGATGACGCAAACTATTAGATTCATGTAGCTGCACAGATGCACGTTAGTTAGAGACATCATTCACTTATATATGTTGAACAGGTGAGTAGCAATTATCAAAAAACAAAAAATTCGATTTGGTATCCATCAGGTAGAGCACATTTGGGGCTTTCATTATCACCACTAGCCATCCGCCTGCCACCTCCAGGAGCGTGGTAATCCTCTATTATACAAAATGGCAGTTTTGCCCTGCACACAGGTATTTTTCCACACTACTGCGACTTCTAGCGGCCGGAGTATGTAAGCTTGATGGGTCAAACAATATGCATCGTCTAGAAGACACTCGGGGCTTCAAGCTGCTTCATCAGTCATCCGCTCAGCACTACCAGGAGCGTGGAAATCGACCTAAAAATACTCTGCAATTTCTCGTCTCACCATTTGGCGGCGATTAGCGCCTAAAAAGTGTTAACTAGATGACGCACACTATTAGATTCATGTAGCCGCACAAATGCACGTTAGTTAGAGACATCAAATACCTATATATGGTGAAGAGGTGAGTAGCAATCAACAAAAAACAAACACTTTCAATATGGTATCCATCTTGTTTTTTTCATTCACGCTAAGGGGATAAAGGGATGAAACAAAGTGGATCACCTAGAGCACACTCGGGGCTTCCATTAGCACCACCAACCATCCGCCTACCACCTCCACGCGAGTGGCAATCCTCTAGAATACAAAATGGTAGTTTTGCCCTGCACACAGGTATTTTTCCACACTACTGCGACTTCTAGCGGCCGGAGTATATAAGCTAGATGGGTCAAACAAATTACATCGTCTAAAGGACACTCAGTGTTTCCACTTGCATCATCAATCACCCGCCTAGCACCACTAGTGGCGTGGTAATTGACCAAAAAATACTTTGCAATTTTATGTGTCACCCTTTGACGGCCATTAGAGCCTAAACAGGATGAACTAGATGACGCAAACTACTAAATTTATGTAGCCGCACAGATGCACGTTAGTTAGAGACATCATTCACTTACATATGTTGAACAGGTGAGTAGCAATTAACACAAAACAAAAAATTCGATATGGTATCCATCAGGACAGCACACTCCTGCCTTCTATTATCACCACCACCCACCTGCCTACCACGTCCAGGAGCGTGGCAATCCTTTAGAATACAAAATGGTTGTTTTGCCCTGCGCACAGGCATTTTTCCACTCTACTGCGACTTCTAGCGGCCGGAGTATGTAAGCTAGTTGGGTCAAACAAATTGCATCGTCTAAAGGACACTCAGGGCTTCCATTTGTCTAGCGCCCGGAGTATGTAAGCTAGATGGGTCAAGCAAATTGCATCGTCTAAAGGACACTCAGTGTTTCCAGTGTAGGGGCGTGGCAATTGACCTAGAAATACTTTTCAATTTTATGTCTCACCCTTTGACGGCCATTAGAGCGTTAATAGGGTGAACTAGATGACGCAAACTATTAGATTCATGTAGCAGCACAGATGCACGTTTATTAGAGACATCAATCACCTTTATATGTTGATTAGCTAAGCTGCAATTAACCAAAAAAAAACCATTTCATTATGGTATCCATCATGTTTTTTTTCTTTCCCGCTAAGGGTTGGGGGGATGAAACAAAGTGGATCACCTAGAGCACACTCTGGGCTTCCAATATCACCACCAGCCACCCGCCTACCACCTCCAGGAGCGGGGTAGTCCTCTCAAATACAAAATGGCAGTTTTGCCCTGCACACAGGTATTTTTCCACACTACTGCGATGTCTAGCGGTCGGAGTATGTAAGCTCGATGGGTCAAACAAATTAAATCGTCTAAAGGACACGCAGGGCTTCCAGTTGTTCCATCAATCACCCGCCTAGCACCACTAGGCTGTAAGCTAGATGGGTCAAACTAATTGCATCGTCTAAAGGACACTAAGGGCTTCCATTTGTCTAGCGCCCGGAGTATGTAGGCTTGATGGGTCAAGCAAATTGCATCGTCTAAAGGACACTCAGCGTTTCCACTTGCATCATCAATCATCCGCCTAGCACCACAAGTGGCGTGGTAATTGACCTAAAAATACTTTGCGATTTTACGTCTCACCATTTTTCGGCCATTAGCGCCTAAATAGGCTGAACTAGATGACGCAAACTATTAGATTCATGTAGCGGCACAGATGCACGTTAATTAGAGACATCAATGACCTATATATGTTAAACAGCTAAGTAGCAAATAACAAAAATCAAAAAAACTCCATATGTTATCCATCAGGTAGAGCACACTCGGGGCTTTCATTATCACCACTAGCCACCCGCCTACCACCTCCAGGAGCGTGGTAATCCTCTATTATACAAAATGGCAGTTTTGCCCTGCACACAGGTATTTTTCCACACTACTGCGACTTCTAGCGGCCGGAGTATGTAAGCTAGATGGGTCAAACAAATTGCATCGTCTAAAGGACACTCAGGGCTTCCATTTGTCTAGCGCCCGGAGTATGTAAGCTAGATGGGTCAAGCAAATTGCATCGTCTAAAGGATACTCAGTGTTTCCAGTGTAGAAGCGTCGCAATTGACCTAAAAATACTTTGAAATTTTACGTCTCAACATTTGGCGGCCATTAGAGCCTAAACAGGATGAACTAGATGACGCAAACTATTAGATTCATGTAGCTGCACAGATGCACGTTAGTTAGAGACATCATTCACTTATATATGTTGAACAGGTGAGTAGCAATTATCAAAAAACAAAAAATTCGATTTGGTATCCATCAGGTAGAGCACACTCGGGGCTTTCATTATCACCACTAGCCACCCGCCTACTACCTCCAGGAGCGTGGTAATCCTCTATTATACAAAATGGCAGTTTTGCCCTGCACACAGGTATTTTTCCACACTACTGCGACTTCTAGCGGCCGGAGTATGTAAGCTAGATGGGTCAAACAAATTGCATCGTCTAAAACACTCAGGGCTTCCATTTGTCTAGCGCCCGGAGTATGTAAGCAAGATGGGTCAAGCAAATTACATCGTCTAAAGGACACTCAGTGTTTCCACTTGCATTATCAATCACCCGCCCAGCACCACTAGTGGCGTGCCAATTGACCTAAAAATACTTTGCAATTTTATGTGTCACCCTTTGACGGCCATTAGAGCCTAAGCAGGATGAACTAGATGACGCAAACTATTAGATTCATGTAGCCGCACAGATGTACGTTAGTTAGAGACATCATTCACTTATATATAATATGTTGAACAGGTGAGTAGCAATTAACAAAAAACAAAAAATTCGATATGGTATCCATCAGGTAGAGCACACTCCTGGCTTCCATTATCACCACCAGCCACCCGCCTACCACCTCCAGGAGCGTGGCAATCCTCTAGAATACAAAATGGCAGTTTTGCCGTGCACACAGGTATTTTTCCACATTACTGCGACGTCTAGCGGCCGGAGTATGTAAGCTAGATGGGTCAAGCGAATCGCATCGTCTAAAGGACACTCAGGGCTTCCACTTCCATCATCAATCACCCGCCTAGCACCACTAGAGGCGTTGTAATTGACGTAAAAATACTTTGCATTTTTACGTGTCACAATTTGGTGGCCATTAGGGCCTAAACAGGGTGAACTAGATGACGCAAACTATTAGATGCATGTAGCCGTACAGATGCACTTTTATTAGAGACATCAATCACCTATATATGTTGAACAGCTGAGCAGCAATTAACAAAAAACAAACAATTTCATAATGGTATCCATCATGTTTTTTTTCATTCCCGCTAAGGAAGTGGGGGGATGAAACAAAGTGGATCACCTAGAGTACACTCGGGGCTTCCTTTATCACCACCAGCTACCCGCCTACCACTTCCAGGAGCGTAGAATCCTCTAGAATACAAAATAGCAGTTTGGCCCTGCACACAGGTATTTTTCCATGCTACTGCGACGTCTAGCGGTCGGAGTATGTAAGCTAGATGAGTCAAACAAATTACTTCGTCTAAAGGACACTCAGTGTTTCCACTTGCATCATCAATCACGCGCCCAGCACCACTAGTGGCGTGGCAATTGACCTAAAAATACTTTGCATTTTTACGTGTCACCATTTGGTGGCCATTAGGGCCTAAACAGGGTGAACTAGATGACGCAAACTATTAGATTCATGTAGCCGCACAGATGCACGTTAGTTAGTGACATCAATCACCTTTATATATGTTGAACAGCTGAGCAGCAATTAACAAAAAACAAAAAGTTCGATATGGTATCCATCAGGTAGAGCACACTCCTGGCTTCCATTATCACCACCAGCCACCCGCCTACCACGTCCAGGAGCGTGGCAATCCTCTAGAATACAAAATAGCAGTTTGGCCCTGCACACAGGTATTTTTCCACACTACTGCGACGTCTAGCGGCCGGTGTATGTAAGCTAGATGGGTCTAACAAATTGCATCGTCTAGAGGACACTCAGGGCTTCCATTTGTCTAGCGCCCGGAGTATGTAAGCAAGATGGGTCAAGCAAATTACATCGTCTAAAGGCCACTCAGTGTTTCCACTTGCATCATCAATCACCCGCCCAGCACCACTAGTGGCGTGGCAATTGACCTAAAAATACTTTGCATTTTTACGTGTCACCATTTGGTGGCCATTAGGGCCTAAACAGGGTGAACTAGATGACGCAAACTATTAGATTCATGTAGCCGCACAGATGCACGTTAGTTAGTGACATCAATCACCTATATATATGTTGAACAGCTGAGCAGCAATTAACAAAAAACAAAAAGTTCGATATGGTATCCATCAGGTAGAGCACACTCCTGGCTTCCATTATCACCACCAGCCACCCGCCTACCACCTCCAGGAGCGTGGCAATCCTCTAGAATACAAAGTGGCAGTTTGGCCCTGCACACAGGTATTTTTCCATGCTACTGCGACGTCTAGCGGTCGGAGTATGTAAGCTAGATGAGTCAAACAAATTACTTCGTCTAAAGGACACTCAGTGTTTCCACTTGCATCATCAATCACGCGCCCAGCACCACTAGTGGCGTGGCAATTGACCTAAAAATACTTTGCATTTTTACGTGTCACCATTTGGTGGCCATTAGGGCCTAAACAGGGTGAACTAGATGACGCAAACTATTAGATGCATGTAGCCGTACAGATGCACGTTTATTAGAGACATCAATCACTTATATATGTTGAACAGGTGAGTAGCAATTATCAAAAAGCAAAAAATTCGATTTGGTATCCATCAGGTAGAGCACACTCGGCGCTTTCATTATCACCACTAGCCACGCGCCTACCACCTCCAGGAGCGTGGCAATCCTCTAGAATACAAAGTGGCAGTTTGGCCCTGCAAACAGGTATTTTTCCATGCTACTGCGACGTCTAGCGGTCGGAGTATGTAAGCTAGATGAGTCAAACAAATTACTTCGTCTAAAGGACACTCAGCGTTTCCACTTGCATCATCAATCATCCGCCTAGCACCACTAGTGGCGTGGTAATTGACCTAAAAATACTTTGCGATTTTACGTCTCACCATTTTTCGGCCATTAGCGCCTAAATAGGCTGAACTAGATGACGCAAACTATTAGATTCATGTAGCGGCAGGAGTATGTAAGCTAGATGGGTCAAACAAATTGCATCGTCTAAAGGACACTCAGGGCTTCCATTTGTCTAGCGCCCGGAGTATGTAAGCTAGATGGGTCAAGCAAATTGCATCGTCTAAAGGATACTCAGTGTTTCCACTTGCATTATCAATCACCCGCCCAGCACCACTAGTGGCGTGGCAATTGACCTAAAAATGAACTAGATGACGCAAACTATTAGATTCATGTAGCTGCACAGATGCACGTTAGTTAGAGACATCATTCACTTATATATGTTGAACAGGTGAGTAGCAACTATCAAAAAACAAAAAATTCGATTTGGTATCCATCAGGTAGAGCACACTCGGGGCTTTCATTATCACCACTAGCCACCCGCCTACTACCTCCAGGAGCGTGGTAATCCTCTATTATACAAAATGGCAGTTTTGCCCTGCACACAGGTATTTTTCCACACTACTGCGACTTCTAGCGGCCGGAGTATGTAAGCTAGATGGGTCAAACAAATTGCATCGTCTAAAAGACACTCAGGGCTTCCATTTGTCTAGCGCCCGGAGTATGTAAGCAAGATGGGTCAAGCAAATTGCATCGTCTAAAGGACACTCAGGGCTTCCATTTGTCTAGCGCCCGGAGTATGTAAGCTAGATGGGTCAAACAAATTGCATCGTCTAAAGGACACTCAGTGTTTCCAGTATAGGGGCGTGGCAATTGACCTAGAAATACTTTTCAATTTTATGTGTCACCTTTTGACATCCATTAGAGCCTAAACAGGATGAACTAGATGACTCACGCTATTAGATTCATGTTGCCGCACAGATGCACGTTAGTTTGAGACATCAAACACCTATATATGGTGAACAGGTGAGTAGCAATCAACAAAAAACAAACACTTTCAATATGGTATCCATCTTGTTTTTTTCATGCCCGCTAAGGGGGTGGGGGAATGAAACAAAGTGGATCACCTAGAGCACACTCGGGGCTTCCATTATCACCACCAGCCACCCGCCTACCACCTTCAGGACCGCGGCAATCCTTTAGAATACAAAATAGCAGTTTGGCCCTGCACACAGGTAGTTTTCCACACTACTGCGACTTCGAGCGGCCGGAGTATGTAAGCTAGATGGGCCAAACAAATTGCATCGTCTAAAGGACACTCAGGGCTCCCATTTGTCTAGCGCCCTGAGTATGTAAGCTAGATGGGTCAAGCAAATTGCATCGTCTAAAGGACACTCAGTGTTTCCACTTGCATCATCATTCACCCGCCTAGCACCACTAGTGGCGTGGTAATTGACCTAAAAATACTTTGCAATTTTACGTCTCACCATTTGGCGGCCATTAGCGCCTTAATAGGGTGAACTAGATGACGCAAACTATTAAATTCATGTAGCAGCACAGATGCACGTTTATTAGAGACATCAATCACCTTTATATGTTGATTAGCTAAGCTGCAATTAACCAAAAAAAAACAATTTCATTATGGTATCCATCATGTTTTTTTTCTTTCCCGCTAAGGGTTGGGGGGATGAAACAAAGTGGATCACCTAGAGCACACTCTGGGCTTCCAATATCACCACCAGCCACCCGCCTACCACCTCCAGGAGCGGGGTAGTCCTCTCAAATACAAAATGGCAGTTTTGCCCTGCACACAGGTATTTTTCCACACTACTGCGATGTCTAGCGGTCGGAGTATGTAAGCTAGATGGGTCAAACAAATTAAATCGTCTAAAGGACACTCAGGGCTTCCATTTGTCTAGCGCCCGGAGTATGTAAGCTAGATGGGTCAAGCAAATTGCATCGTCTAAAGGACACTCAGTGTTTCCAGTGTAGGGGCGTGGCAATTGACCTAGAAATACTTTTCAATTTTATGTCTCACCCTTTGACGGCCATTAGAGCCTAAACAGGATGAACTAGATGACGCAAACTACTAAATTTATGTAGCCGCACAGATGCACGTTAGTTAGAGACATCATTCACTTAAATATGTTGAACAGGTGATTAGCAATTAACAAAAAACAAAAAATTCGATATGGCTCTAGTATGTAAGCTAGATGGGTCAAACAAATCGCATCGTCTAGAAGACACTCGGGGCTTCCAGCTGCTTCATCAATCATCCGCTTAGCACCACCAGGAGCGTGGAAATTGACCTAAAATACTCTGCAATTTCTCGTCTCACCATTTGGCGACGATTAGGGCCTAAAATGTGTTAACTAGATTACGCACACTATTAGATTCATGTAGCCGCACAGATGCACTTTAGTTAGAGACATCATTCACTTATATATGTTGAACAGGTGAGTAGCAATTATCAAAAAACAAAAAATTCGATTTGGTATCCATCAGGTAGAGCACACTCGGGGCTTTCATTATCACCACTAGCCACCCGCCTACTACCTCCAGGAGCGTGGTAATCCTCTATTATACAAAATGGCAGTTTTGCCCTGCACACAGGTATTTTTCCACACTACTGCGATGTCTAGCGGTCGGAGTATGTAAGCTAGATGGGTCAAACAAATTAAATCGTCTAAAGGACACTCAGGGCTCCCATTTGTCTAGCGCCCTGAGTATGTAAGCTAGATGGGTCAAGCAAATTGCATCGTCTAAAGGACACTCAGTGTTTCCACTTGCATCATCATTCACCCGCCTAGCACCACTAGTGGCGTGGTAATTGACCTAAAAATACTTTGCAATTTTACGTCTCACCATTTTTCGGCCATTAGCGCCTAAATAGGCTGAACTAGATGACGCAAACTATTAGATTCATGTAGCTGCACAGATGCACGTTAGTTAGAGACATCATTCACTTATATATGTTGAACAGGTGAGTAGCAATTATCAAAAAACAAAAAATTCGATTTGGTATCCATCAGGTAGAGCACACTCGGGGCTTTCATTATCACCACTAGCCACCCGCCTACTACCTCCAGGAGCGTGGTAATCCTCTATTATACAAAATGGCAGTTTTGCCCTGCACACAGGTATTTTTCCACACTACTGCGACTTCTAGCGGCCGGAGTATGTAAGCTAGATGGGTCAAACAAATTGCATCGTCTAAAAGACACTCAGGGCTTCCATTTGTCTAGCGCCCGGAGTATGTAAGCAAGATGGGTCAAGCAAATTACATCGTCTAAAGGACACTCAGTGTTTCCACTTGCATTATCAATCACCCGCCCAGCACCACTAGTGGCGTGGCAATTGACCTAAAAATACTTGGCAATTTTATGTGTCACCCTTTGACGGCCATTAGAGCCTAAGCAGGATGAACTAGATGACGCAAACTATTAGATTCATGTAGCCGCACAGATGTACGTTAGTTAGAGACATCATTCACTTATATATAATATGTTGAACAGGTGAGTAGCAATTAACAAAAAACAAAAAATTCGATATGGTATCCATCAGGTAGAGCACACTCCTGGCTTCCATTATCACCACCAGCCAATGGCAGTTTTGCCGTGCACACAGGTATTTTTCCACATTACTGCGACGTCTAGCGGCCGGAGTATGTAAGCTAGATGGGTCAAGCGAATCGCATCGTCTACAGGACACTCAGGGCTTCCACTTCCATCATCAATCACCCGCCTAGCACCACTAGAGGCGTTGTAATTGACGTAAAAATACTTTGCATTTTTACGTGTCACAATTTGGTGGCCATTAGGGCCTAAACAGGGTGAACTAGATGACGCAAACTATTAGATGCATGTAGCCGTACAGATGCACGTTTATTGGAGACATCAATCACCTATATATGTTGAGCAGCTGAGCAGCAATTAACAAAAAACAAACAATTTCATAATGGTATCCATCATGTTTTTTTTCATTCCCGCTAAGGAAGTGGGGGGATGAAACAAAGTGGATCACCTAGAGTACACTCGGGGCTTCCTTTATCACCACCAGCTACCCGCCTACCACTTCCAGGAGCGTAGAATCCTCTAGAATACAAAATAGCAGTTTGGCCCTGCACACAGGTATTTTTCCATGCTACTGCGACGTCTAGCGGTCGGAGTATGTAAGCTAGATGAGTCAAACAAATTACTTCGTCTAAAGGACACTCAGTGTTTCCACTTGCATCATCAATCACGCGCCCAGCACCACTAGTGGCGTGGCAATTGACCTAAAAATACTTTGCATTTTTACGTGTCACCATTTGGTGGCCATTAGGGCCTAAACAGGGTGAACTAGATGACGCAAACTATTAGATTCATGTAGCCGCACAGATGCACGTTAGTTAGTGACATCAATCACCTATATATATGTTGAACAGCTGAGCAGCAATTAACAAAAAACAAAAAGTTCGATATGGTATCCATCAGGTAGAGCACACTCCTGGCTTCCATTATCACCACCAGCCACCCGCCTACCACCTCCAGGAGCGTGGCAATCCTCTAGAATACAAAGTGGCAGTTTTGCCGCGCACACAGGTATTTTTCCACATTACTGCGAAGTCTAGCGGCCGGAGTATGTAAGCTAGATGGGTCAAACAAATTGCATCGTCTAGAAGACACTCGGGGCTTCAAGCTGCTTCATCAGTCATCCGCTTAGCACTACCAGGAGCGTGGAAATTGACCTAAAAATACTCTGCAATTTCTCGTCTCACCATTTGGCGGCGATTAGCGCCTAAAAAGTGTTAACTAGATGACGCACACTATTAGATTCATGTAGCCGCACAGATGCACGTTAGTTAGAGACATCATTCACTTATATATGTTGAACAGTTGAGTAGCAATTAACAAAAAACAAAAAGTTAGATATGGGATCCATCAGGTAGAGCACACTCCTGGCTTCCATTATCACCACCAGCCACCCGCCTACCACCTCCAGGAGCATGGCAATCCTCTAGAATACAAAATGGTAGTTTTGCCCTGCACACAGGTATTTTTCCACATTACTGCGACGTCTAGCGGCCGGAGTATGTAAGCAAGATGGGTCAAGCGAATTGCATTGTCTAAAGGACACTCAGTGTTTCCACTTGCATCATCAATAACCCGCCTAGCAGCACTAGTGGCGTGGTAATTGACGTAAAAATACTTTGCATTTTTACGTGTCACCATTTGGTGGCCATTAGGGCCTAAACAGGGTGAACTAGATGACGCAAACTATTAGATTCAAGTAGCCGCACAGATGCACGTTAGTTAGAGACATTAAACACCTATATATGGTGAAGAGGTGAGTAGTAATCAATAAAAAACAAACACTTTCAATATGGTATCCATCTTGTTTTTTTCATTCCCGCTAAGGGGGTAGGGGAATGAAACAAAGTGGATCACCTAGAGCACAATCGGGTCTTCCATTATCACCCCCAGCCACCCGCCTACCACCTCCAGGAGCGCGGCAATCCTCTAGAATACAATATAGCAGTTTGGCGCTGCCCACGGGTAGTTTTCCACACTACTGCGACTTCTAGCGGCCGGAGTATGTAAGCTAGATGGGTCAAACAAATTGCATCGTCTAAAGGACACTCAGGGCTTCCATATGTCTAGCGCCCGGAGTATGTAAGCTAGATGGGTCAAGCAAATTGCATCGTCTAAAGGACACTCAGTGTTTCCAGTGTAGGGGCGTGGCAATTGACCAAAAAATACTTTGAAATTTTATGTGTCACCCTTTGACGGCCATTAGAGCCTAAACAGGATGAACTAGATGACGCAAACTACTAAATTTATGTAGCCGCACAGATGCACGTTAGTTAGAGACATCATTCACTTATATATGTTGAACAGGTGAGTAGCAATTAACACAAAACAAAAAATTCGATATGGTATCCATCAGGAGAGCACACTCCTGCCTTCTATTATCACCACCACCCACCTGCCTACCACGTCCAGGAGCGTGGCAATCCTTTAGAATACAAAATGGTAGTTTTGCCCTGCGCACAGGTATTTTTCCACTCTACTGCGACTTCTAGCGGCCGGAGTATGTAAGCTAGTTGGGTCAAACAAATTGCATCGTCTAAAGGACACTCAGGGCTTCCATTTGTCTAGCGCCCGGAGTATGTAAGCTAGATGGGTCAAGCAAATTGCATCGTCTAAAGGACACACAGTGTTTCCAGTGTAGGGGCGTGGCAATTGACCTAGAAATACTTTTCAATTTTATGTGTCACCCTTTGACGGCCATTAGAGCCTTAATAGGGTGAACTAGATGACGCTAACTATTAGATTCATGTAGCAGCACAGATGCACGTTTATTAGAGACAACAATCACCTTTATATGTTGAACAGCTGAGCTGCAATTAACAAAAAACAAAAAATTCGATGTGGCATCCATCAGGAGAGCACACTCCTGCCTTCTATTATCACCACCACCCACCTGCCTACCACGTCCAGGAGCGTGGCAATCCTCTAGAATACAAAATGGTAGTTTTGCCCTGCACACAGGTATTTTTCCACATTACTGCGACGTCTAGCCGCCGGAGTATGTAAGCTAGATGGGTCAAGCGAATTGAATCGTCTAAAGGACACTCAGGGCTTCCATTTGTCTAGCGCCCGGAGTATGTAAGCAAGATGGGTCAAGCAAATTGCATCGTTTAAAGGACACTCAGTTTTTCCAGTGTAGGGGCGTCGCAATTGACCTAAAAATACTTTGCAATTTTACGTCTCACCATTTGGCGGCCATTAGAGCCTAAACAGGATGAACTAGATGACGCAAACTACTAAATTTATGTAGCCGCACAGATGCACGTTAGTTAGAGACATCATTCACTTATATATGTTGAACAGGTGAGTAGCAATTAACACAAAACAAAAAATTCGATATGGTATCCATCAGGAGAGCACACTCCTGCCTTCTATTATCACCACCACCCACCTGCCTACCACGTCCAGGAGCGTGGCAATCCTCTAGAATACAAAATGGTAGTTTTGCCCTGCACACAGGTATTTTTCCACATTACTGCGACGTCTAGCCGCCGGAGTATGTAAGCTAGATGGGTCAAGCGAATTGAATCGTCTAAAGGACACTCAGGGCTTCAATTTGTCTAGCGCCCGGAGTATGTAAGCAAGATGGGTCAAGAAAATTGCATCGTCTAAAGGACACACAGTGTTTCCAGTGTAGGGGCGTGGCAATTGACCTAGAAATACTTTTCAATTTTATGTGTCACCCTTTGACGGCCATTAGAGCCTAAACAGGATGAACTAGATGACGCAAACTACTAAATTTATGTAGCCGCACAGATGCACGTTAGTTAGAGACATCATTCACTTATATATGTTGAACAGGTGAGTAGCAATTAACACAAAACAAAAAATTCGATATGGTATCCATCAGGAGAGCACACTCCTGCCTTCTATTATCACCACCACCCACCTGCCTACCACGTCCAGGAGCGTGGCAATCCTCTAGAATACAAAATGGTAGTTTTGCCCTGCACACAGGTATTTTTCCACATTACTGCGACGTCTAGCCGCCGGAGTATGTAAGCTAGATGGGTCAAGCGAATTGAATCGTCTAAAGGACACTCAGGGCTTCCATTTGTCTAGCGCCCGGAGTATGTAAGCAAGATGGGTCAAGCAAATTGCATCGTTTAAAGGACACTCAGTTTTTCCAGTGTAGGGGCGTCGCAATTGACCTAAAAATACTTTGCAATTTTACGTCTCACCATTTGGCGGCGCTTAGCGCCTAAAAAGTCTTTACTAGATGACGCACACTATTAGATTCATGTAGGCGCTTAGATCCACGTTAGTTAGAGACATCAAACACATATATATGGTGAACAGGTGAGTAGCAATTAACAAAAATCAATAAAACTCGATTTGGTATCCATCAGGTAGAGCACACTCGGCGCTTTCATTATCACCACTAGCCACCCGCCTACCACCTCCAGGAGCGTGGCAATCCTCCATAATACAAAATGGCAGTTTTGCCCTGAAAACAGGTATTTTTCCACACTACTGCGACTTCTAGCGGGCGGAGTATGTAAGCTAGATGGGTCAAACAAATTGCATCGTCTAAAGGACACTCAGTGTTTCCAGTATAGGGGCGTGGCAATTGACCTAGAAATACTTTTCAATTTTATGTGTCACCTTTTGACGGCCATTAGAGCCTAAACAGGATGAACTAGATGATTCACGCTATTAGATTCATGTTGCCGCACAGATGCACGTTAGTTTGAGACATCAAACACCTATATATGGTGAACAGGTGAGTAGCAATCAACAAAAAACAAACACTTTCAATATGGTATCCATCTTGTTTTTTTCATTCCCGCTAAGGGGGTGGGGGAATGAAACAAAGTGGATCACCTAGAGCACACTCGGGGCTTCCATTATCACCACCAGCCACCCGCCTACCACCTTCAGAACCGCGGCAATCCTTTAGAATACAAAATAGTAGTTTGGCCCTGCACACAGGTAGTTTTCCACACTACTGCGACTTCGAGCGGCCGGAGTATGTAAGCTAGATGGGCCAACCAAATTGCATCGTCTAAAAGACACTCAGGCCTCCCATTTGTCTAGCGCCCGGAGTATGTAAGCTAGATGGGTCAAGCAAATTGCATCGTCTAAAGGACACTCAGAGTTTCCACTTGCATCATCATTCACCCGCCTAGCACCACTAGTGGCGTGGTAATTGACCTAAAAATACTTTGCAATTTTACGTCTCACCATTTGGCGGCCATTAGCGCCTTAATAGGGTGAACTAGATGACGCAAACTATTAGATTCATGTAGCTGCACAGATGCACGTTTATTAGAGACATCAATCACCTTTATATGTTGAACAGCTAAGCTGCAATTAACCAAAAAAAAACAATTTCATTATGGTATCCATCATGTTTTTTTTCTTTCCCGCTAAGGGTTGGGGGGATGAAACAAAGTGGATCACCTAGAGCACACTCTGGGCTTCCAATATCACCACCAGCCACCCGCCTACCACCTCCAGGAGCGGGGTAGTCCTCTAAAATACAAAATGGCAGTTTTGCCCTGCACACAGGTATTTTTCCACACTACTGCGATGTCTAGCGGTCGGAGTATGTAAGCTAGATGGGTCAAACAAATTAAATCGTCTAGAGGACACGCAGGGCTTCCAGTTGTTCCATCAATCACCCGCCTAGCACCACTAGGGACGTGGCAATTGACCTAAAAATACTTTGCAATTTTACGTCTCTTCATTTGGCGGCGATTAGCGCCTAAAAGTGTTAACTAGATGACGCACACTATTAGATTCATGTAGCCGCACAGATGCACGTTAGTTAGAGATATCAAACACCTATATATGGTGAACATGTAAGTAGCAATCAGCAAAAAACAAACACTTTCAATATGGTATCCATCTTGTTTTTTTCATTCCCGCTAAGGGGATGAAGGGATGAAACAAAGTGGATCACCTAGAGCACACTCGGGGCTTCCATTATCACCACCAGCCACCCGCCTCCCATCAATGACCTATATATGTTAAACAGCTAAGTAGCAAATAACAAAAATCAAAAAAACTCCATATGTTATCCATCAGGTAGAGCACACTCAAGGCTTCCATTATCACCACTAGCTAACCGACTACCACCTCCAGGAGCGTGGCAATCGTCTTTAATACAAAATAGCAATTTTGCCCTGCACACAGGTATTTTTCCACAGTACTGGGACGTCTAGCGGCCGGAGTATGTAAGAGAGATGGGTCAAACAAATTGTATCGTCTAAAGAATACTCAGGGCTTCCACTTGCTTAACCAATCACCCGCCTAGCACCACTAGAAGCGTGGCAATTGACCTAAAAATATTTTGCAATTTTATGTGTCACCCTTTGACGGCCATTAGAGCCTAAACAGGATGAACTAGATGACGCAAACTAATAGATTCATGTAGCCGCATAGAGGCACGTTAGTAAGAGACATCATTCTCCTATATATGTTGACCAGGTGAGTAGCAATTAACAAAAAACAAAAAAATTCAATATGGTATCCATCAGGTAGAGCACACTCGGGGCTTCCATTATCACCACCAGCCACCCGGCTTCCACCTCCAGGAGCGTGGCAATCCTCTAGAATACAAAATGGTAGTTTTGCCCTGCACACAGGTATTTTTCCACACTACTGCGACTTCTAGCGGCCGGAGTATGTAAGCTAGATGGGTCAAACAAATTGCACCGTCTAAAGGACACTCACGGCTTCCATTTGTCTAGCGCCCGGAGTATGTAAGCTAGATGGGTCACGCAAATTACATCGTCTAAAGGACACTCAGTGTTTCCACTTGCATCATCAATCACCCGCCTAGCACCACTAGTGGCGTGGTAATTGACCAAAAAATACTTTGCAATTTTATGTGTCACCCTGTGATGGCCATCCACACTACTGCGACTTCTAGCGGCCGGAGTATGTAAGCTAGATGGGTCAAACAGATTGCATCGTCTAAAGGACACTCAGGGCTTCCATTTGTCTAGCGCCCGGAGTATGTAAGCTAGATGGGTCAATCAAATTACATCGTCTAAAGGACACTCAGTGTTTCCACTTGCATCATCAATCACCCGCCTAGCACCACTAGTGGCGTGGTAATTGACGCAAAAATATTTTGCATTTTTACGTGTCACAATTTGGCGGCCATTAGAGCCCAAACAGGGTGAACTAGAGACATCGTTTATTAGAGGCATCAATCACCTATATATGTTGAACAGCTGAGCAGCAATTAACAAAAAACAAACAATTTCATTATGGTATCCATCATGTTTTTTTTCATTCCCGCTAAGGGTTAGGGGGATGAAACAAAGTGGATTACCTAGAGCACACTCAGGGCTTCCATTATCACCACCAGCCACCCGCCTACCACCTTCAGGAGCGTGGTAATCCTATAGAATACAAAATGGCAGTTTTGCCGTGCACACAGGTATTTTTCCACATTACTGCGACGTCTAGCGGCCGGAGTATGTAAGCTAGATGGGTCAAACATATTGCATCGTCTTGAGGACACTCAGGGCTTCCATTTATCTAGCGGCCGGAGTATGTAAGATAGATGGGTCAAACAAGTTGCATCGTCTAAAGAATACTCAGGGCTTCCACTTGCTTAACCAATCACCCGCCTAGCACCACTAGAAGCGTGGCAATTGACCTAAAAATACTTTGCAATTTTATGTGTCACCCTTTGACGGCCATTAGAGCCTAAACAGGATGAACTAGATGACGCAAACTATTAAATTTATATAGCCGCACAGATGCACTTTAGTTAGAGACATCAAACACCTATATATGGTGAACAGGTGAGTAGCAATCAACAAAAAACAAAAAAATTCGATATGGTATCCATCAGGTAGAGCACACTCGGGGCTTCCATTATCACCACCAGCCACCCGGCTTCCACCTCCAGGAGCGTGGCAATCCTCTAAAATATAAAATGGTAGTTTTGCCCTGCACACAGGTATTTTACCACACTACTGCGACGTCTAGCGGCCGGAGTATGTAAGCTAGATGGGTCAAACATATTGCATCGTCTTGAGGACACTCAGGGCTTCCATTTATCTAGCGGCCGGAGTATGTAAGCTAGATGGGTCAAACAAATCGCATCGTCTAAAAGACACTCGGGGCTTCCAGCTGCTTCATCAATGATCCGCTTAGCACCACCAGGAGCGTGGAAATTGACCTAAAAATACTCTGCAATTTCTCGTCTCACCATTTGGCGGCGATTAGCGCCTAAAAAGTGTTAACTAGATGACGAACAATATTAGATTCATGTAGCCGCATAGATGCACGTTAGTAAGAGACATCATTCTCCTATATATGTTGAACAGGTGAATAGCAATTAACAAAAAACAAAAAAATTCGATATGGTATCCATCAGGTAGAGCACACTCGGCTCTTTCATTATCACCACCAGCCACCCGGCTTCCACCTCCAGGAGCGTGGCAATCCTCTAAAATATAAAATGGTAGTTTTGCCCTGCACACAGGTATTTTACCACACTACTGCGACGTCTAGCGGCCGGAGTATGTAAGCTAGATGGGTCAAACATATTGCATCGTCTTGAGGACACTCAGGGCTTCCATTTATCTAGCGGCCGGAGTATGTAAGATTAATGGGTCAAACAAGTTGCATCGTCTAAAGAATACTCAGGGCTTCCACTTGCTTAACCAATCACCCGCCTAGCACCACTAGAAGCGTGGCAATTGACCTAAAAATACTTTGCAATTTTATGTGTCACCCTTTGACGGCCATTAGAGCCTAAACAGGATGAACTAGATGACGCAAACTATTAAATTTATATAGCCGCACAGATGCATTTTAGTTAGAGACATCATTCACTTATATTTGTTGAACAGGTGAGTAGCAATTAACAAAAAACAAAAAATTCGATATGGTATCCATCAGGTAGAGCACACTCGTGCCTTCCATTATCACCACCAGCCACCCGCCTACCACCTCCAGGAGCGTGGCAATCCTCTAGAATACAAAATGGTAGTTTTGCCCTGCACACAGGTATTTTTCCACACTACTGCGACTTCTAGCGGCCGGAGTATGTAAGCTAGTTGGGTCAAACAAATTGCATCGTCTAAAGGACACTCAGGGCTTCCATTTGTCTAGCGCCCGGAGTATGTAAGCTAGATGGGTCAAGCAAATTACATCGTCTAAAGAATACTAAGGGCTTCCACTTGCATTATTAATCACCCGCCTAGCACCACTAGTGGCGTGACAATTGACCTAAAAATACCTTGCAATTTTACGTCTCACCATTTGGCGGCGATTAGCGCCTAAAAAGTGTTAACTAGATGACGCGCACTGTTAGATTCATGTAGCCGCACAGATGCACGTTAGTTAGAGACATCAAACACATATATATGGTGCAGAGGTGAGTAGCAATTAACAAAAATCAATAAAACTCGATTTGGTATCCATCAGGTAGAGCACACTCGGGGCTTTCATTATCACCACTAGCCACCCGCCTACCACCTCCAGGAGCGTGGCAATCCTCTAGAATACAAAATATCAGTTTTGCCTGCACACAGGTATTTTTCCACACTACTGCGACTTCTAGCGGCCGGAGTATGTAAGCTATATGGGTCAAATAATTGCATCGTCTAACGGACACTAAGTGTTTCCACTTGCATCATCAGTCACCCGCCTAGCACCACTAGTGGCGGGTGATTGATGATGGCACTACTAGGGGCGTGGCAATTGACCAAGAAATACTTTGCAATTTTATGTGTCACCCTGTGACGGCCATCCACACTACTGCGACCTCTAGCGGCCGGAGTATGTAAGCTAGATGGGTCAAACAAATTGCATCGTCTAAAGGACACTCAGGGCTTCCATATGTCTAGCGCTCGGAGTATGTAAGCTAGATGGGTCAAGCAATTGCATCGTCTAAAGGACACTCATTGTTTCCACTTGCATCATCAATCAGCCGCCTAGCACCACTAGTGGCGGGTGATTGATGATGGCAGTACTAGGGGCGTGGCAATTGACCTAGTAATACTTTGCAATTTTATGTGTCACCTTTTGACGGCAATTAGAGCCTAAACAGGATGAACTAGATGACGCAAACTATTAGATTCATGTAGCCGTATAGATGCACGTTAGTTAGAGACATCAAACACCTATATATGGTGAACAGGTGAGTAGCAATCAACAAAA
Organism: Bactrocera oleae; assembly: GCF_042242935.1. NCBI lineage: Eukaryota > Metazoa > Arthropoda > Insecta > Diptera > Tephritidae > Bactrocera > Bactrocera oleae. The sequence continues at coordinate 20,011,909 of NC_091541.1, read as the reverse complement.
AACAAACACTTTCAATACGGTATCCATCTTGTTTTTTTCATTCCCTCTAAGGGGGTGGGGGGATGAAACAAAGTGGATCACCTAGAGCACACTCGGGGCTTCCATTATCACCACCAGCCACCCGCCTACCACCTCCAGGAGCGCGGCAATCCTCTAGAATACAAAATGGCAGTTTTGCCCTGCACACAGGTATTTTTCCACAATACTGCGACTTCTAGCGGCCGGAGTATGTAAGCTAGATGGGTCAAATAATTGCATCGTCTAACGGACACTAAGTGTTTCCACTTGCATCATCAGTCACCCGCCTAGCACCACTAGTGGCGGGTGATTGACGATGGCACTACTAGGGGCGTGGCAATTGACCTAGAAATACTTTGCAATTTTATGTGTCACCCTGTGACGGCCATCCACACTACTGCGACCTCTAGCGGCCGGAGTATGTAAGCTAGATGGGTCAAACAAATTGCATCGTCTAAAGGACACTCAGGGCTTCCATATGTCTAGCGCTCGGAGTATGTAAGCTAGATGGGTCAAGCAATTGCATCGTATAAAGGACACTCATTGTTTCCACTTGCATCATCAATCACCCGCCTAGCACCACTAGTGGCGGGTGATTGATGATGGCAGTACTAGGGGCGTGGCAATTGACCTAGTAATACTTTGCAATTTTATGTGTCACCTTTTGACGGCAATTAGAGCCTAAACAGGATGAACTAGATGACGCAAACTATTAAATTCATGTAGCCGCACAGATGCACGTTAGTTAGAGACATCGAACACCTATATATGGTGAACAGGTGAGTAGCAATCAACAAAAAACAAAAAAATTCGATATGGTATCCATCAGGTAGAGCACACTCGGGGCTTCCATTATCACCACCAGCCACCCGGCTTCCACCTCCAGGAGCGTGGCAATCCTCTAGAATATAAAATGGTAGTTTTGCCCTGCACACAGGTATTTTGCCACACTACTGCGACGTATAGCGGCCGGAGTATGTAAGCTAGATGGGTCAAACAAATTACTTCGTCTAAAGGACACTCAGTGTTTCCACTTGCATCATCAATCACGCGCCCAGCACCACTAGTGGCGTGGCAATTGACCTAAAAATACTTTGCATTTTTACGTGTCACCATTTGGTGGCCATTAGGGCCTAAACAGGGTGAACTAGATGACGCAAACTATTAGATTCATGTAGCCGCACAGATGCACGTTAGTTAGTGACATCAATCACCTATATATATGTTGAACAGCTGAGCAGCAATTAACAAAAAACAAAAAGTTCGATATGGTATCCATCAGGTAGAGCACACTCCTGGCTTCCATTATCACCACCAGCCACCCGCCTACCACCTCCAGGAGCGTGGCAATCCTCTAGAATACAAAGTGGCAGTTTTGCCGCGCACACAGGTATTTTTCCACATTACTGCGAAGTCTAGCGGCCGGAGTATGTAAGCTAGATGGGTCAAACAAATTGCATCGTCTAGAAGACACTCGGGGCTTCAAGCTGCTTCATCAGTCATCCGCTTAGCACTACCAGGAGCGTGGAAATTGACCTAAAAATACTCTGCAATTTCTCGCCTCACCATTTGGCGGCGATTAGCGCCTAAAAAGTGTTAACTAGATGACGCACACTATTAGATTCATGTAGCCGCACAGATGCACGTTAGTTAGAGACATCATTCACTTATATATGTTGAACAGTTGAGTAGCAATTAACAAAAAACAAAAAGTTAGATATGGTATCCATCAGGTAGAGCACACTCCTGGCTTCCATTATCACCACCAGCCACCCGCCTACCACCTCCAGGAGCGTGGCAATCCTCTAGAATACAAAATGGTAGTTTTGCCCTGCACACAGGTATTTTTCCACATTACTGCGACGTCTAGCGGCCGGAGTATGTAAGCAAGATGGGTCAAGCGAATTGCATTGTCTAAAGGACACTCAGTGTTTCCACTTGCATCATCAATAACCCGCCTAGCAGCACTAGTGGCGTGGTAATTGACGTAAAAATACTTTGCATTTTTACGTGTCACCATTTGGTGGCCATTAGGGCCTAAACAGGGTGAACTAGATGACGCAAACTATTAGATTCAAGTAGCCGCACAGATGCACGTTAGTTAGAGACATTAAACACCTATATATGGTGAAGAGGTGAGTAGTAATCAATAAAAAACAAACACTTTCAATATGGTATCCATCTTGTTTTTTTCATTCCCGCTTAGGGGGTAGGGGAATGAAACAAAGTGGATCACCTAGAGCACAATCGGGTCTTCCATTATCACCCCCAGCCACCCGCCTACCACCTCCAGGAGCGCGGCAATCCTCTAGAATACAAAATAGCAGTTTGGCGCTGCCCACAGGTAGTTTTCCACACTACTGCGACTTCTAGCGGCCGGAGTATGTAAGCTAGATGGGTCAAACAAATTGCATCGTCTAAAGGACACTCAGGGCTTCCATATGTCTAGCGCCCGGAGTATGTAAGCTAGATGGGTCAAGCAAATTGCATCGTCTAAAGGACACTCAGTGTTTCCAGTGTAGGGGCGTGGCAATTGACCAAAAAATACTTTGAAATTTTATGTGTCACCCTTTGACGGCCATTAGAGCCTAAACAGGATGAACTAGATGACGCAAACTACTAAATTTATGTAGCCGCACAGATGCACGTTAGTTAGAGACATCATTCACTTATATATGTTGAACAGGTGAGTAGCAATTAACACAAAACAAAAAATTCGATATGGTATCCATCAGGAGAGCACACTCCTGCCTTCTATTATCACCACCACCCACCTGCCTACCACGTCCAGGAGCGTGGCAATCCTTTAGAATACAAAATGGTAGTTTTGCCCTGCGCACAGGTATTTTTCCACTCTACTGCGACTTCTAGCGGCCGGAGTATGTAAGCTAGTTGGGACAAACAAATTGCATCGTCTAAAGGACACTCAGGGCTTCCATTTGTCTAGCGCCCGGAGTATGTAAGCTAGATGGGTCAAGCAAATTGCATCGTCTAAAGGACACACAGTGTTTCCAGTGTAGGGGCGTGGCAATTGACCTAGAAATACTTTTCAATTTTATGTGTCACCCTTTGACGGCCATTAGAGCCTTAATAGGGTGAACTAGATGACGCAAACTATTAGATTCATGTAGCAGCACAGATGCACGTTTATTAGAGACAACAATCACCTTTATATGTTGAACAGCTGAGCTGCAATTAACAAAAAACAAAAAATTCGATGTGGCATCCATCAGGAGAGCACACTCCTGCCTTCTATTATCACCACCAGCCACCCGCCTACCACTTCCAGGAGCGTGGCAATCCTCTAGAATACAAAATGGTAGTTTTGCCCTGCACACAGGTATTTTTCCACATTACTGCGACGTCTAGCCGCCGGAGTATGTAAGCTAGATGGGTCAAGCGAATTGAATCGTCTAAAGGACACTCAGGGCTTCCATTTGTCTAGCGCCCGGAGTATGTAAGCAAGATGGGTCAAGCAAATTGCATCGTTTAAAGGACACTCAGTTTTTCCAGTGTAGGGGCGTCGCAATTGACCTAAAAATACTTTGCAATTTTACGTCTCACCATTTGGCGGCGCTTAGCGCCTAAAAAGTCTTAACTAGATGACGCACACTATTAGATTCATGTAGGCGCTTAGATCCACGTTAGTTAGAGACATCAAACACATATATATGGTGAACAGGTGAGTAGCAATTAACAAAAATCAATAAAACTCGATTTGGTATCCATCAGGTAGAGCACACTCGGCGCTTTCATTATCACCACTAGCCACCCGCCTACCACCTCCAGGAGCGTGGCAATCCTCCATAATACAAAATGGCAGTTTTGCCCTGAAAACAGGTATTTTTCCACACTACTGCGACTTCTAGCGGGCGGAGTATGTAAGCTAGATGGGTCAAACAAATTGCATCGTCTAAAGGACACTCAGTGTTTCCAGTATAGGGGCGTGGCAATTGACCTAGAAATACTTTTCAATTTTATGTGTCACCTTTTGACGGCCATTAGAGCCTAAACAGGATGAACTAGATGATTCACGCTATTAGATTCATGTTGCCGCACAGATGCACGTTAGTTTGAGACATCAAACACCTATATATGGTGAACAGGTGAGTAGCAATCAACAAAAAACAAACACTTTCAATATGGTATCCATCTTGTTTTTTTCATTCCCGCTAAGGGAGTGGGGGAATGAAACAAAGTGGATCACCTAGAGCACACTCGGGGCTTCCATTATCACCACCAGCCACCCGCCTACCACCTTCAGAACCGCGGCAATCCTTTAGAATACAAAATAGTAGTTTGGCCCTGCACACAGGTAGTTTTCCACACTACTGCGACTTCGAGCGGCCGGAGTATGTAAGCTAGATGGGCCAAACAAATTGCATCGTCTAAAGGACACTCAGGCCTCCCATTTGTCTAGCGCCCGGAGTATGTAAGCTAGATGGGTCAAGCAAATTGCATCGTCTAAAGGACACTCAGTGTTTCCACTTGCATCATCATTCACCCGCCTAGCACCACTAGTGGCGTGGTAATTGACCTAAAAATACTTTGCAATTTTACGTCTCACCATTTGGCGGCCATTAGCGCCTTAATAGGGTGAACTAGATGACGCAAACTATTAGATTCATGTAGCTGCACAGATGCACGTTTATTAGAGACATCAATCACCTTTATATGTTGAACAGCTAAGCTGCAATTAACCAAAAAAAAACAATTTCATTATGGTATCCATCATGTTTTTTTTCTTTCCCGCTAAGGGTTGGGGGGATGAAACAAAGTGGATCACCTAGAGCACACTCTGGGCTTCCAATATCACCACCAGCCACCCGCCTACCACCTCCAGGAGCGTGGCAATCCTCTAGAATACAAAATGGTAGTTTTGCCCTGCACACAGGTATTTTTCCACACTACTGCGACTTCTAGCGGCCGGAGTATGTAAGCTAGATGGGTCAAACAAATTAAATCGTCTAGAGGACACGCAGGGCTTCCATTTGTCTAGCGCCCGGAGTATGTAAGCTAGATGGGTCACGCAAATTACATCGTCTAAAGGACACTCAGTGTTTCCACTTGCATCATCAATCACCCGCCTAGCACCACTAGTGGCGTGGTAATTGACCAAAAAATACTTTGCAATTTTATGTGTCACCCTGTGACGGCCATCCACACTACTGCGACTTCTAGCGGCCGGAGTATGTAAGCTAGATGGGTCAAACAGATTGCATCGTCTAAAGGACACTCAGGGCTTCCATTTGTCTAGCGCCCGGAGTATGTAAGCTAGATGGGTCAATCAAATTACATCGTCTAAAGGACACTCAGTGTTTCCACTTGCATCATCAATCACCCGCCTAGCACCACTAGTGGCGTGGTAATTGACGCAAAAATACTTTGCATTTTTACGTGTCACAATTTGGCGGCCATTAGAGCCCAAACAGGGTGAACTAGAGACATCGTTTATTAGAGGCATCAATCACCTATATATGTTGAACAGCTGAGCAGCAATTAACAAAAAACAAACAATTTCATTATGGTATCCATCATGTTTTTTTTCATTCCCGCTAAGGGTTGGGGGGATGAAACAAAGTGGATTACCTAGAGCACACTCAGGGCTTCCATTATCACCACCAGCCACCCGCCTACCACCTTCAGGAGCGTGGTAATCCTATAGAATACAAAATGGCAGTTTTGCCGTGCACACAGGTATTTTTCCACAATACTGCGACTTCTAGCGGCCGGAGTATGTAAGCTAGATGGGTCAAACGAATCGCATCGTCTAGAAGACACTCGGCGCTTTCAGCTGCTTTATCACTCATCCGCTTAGTACCCCTAGGAGCGTGGAAATTGACCTAAAAATACTCTGCAATTTTACGTGTGACCCTTTGACGGCCATTAGCGCCTTAACACGGTGAACTTTACCACACAAACTATTAGATTCATGTAGCCGCACAGATGCACGTTAGTTAGAGACATTAAACACCTATATATGGTGAAGAGGTGAGTAGTAATCAATAAAAAACAAACACTTTCAATATGGTATCCATCTTGTTTTTTTCATTCCCGCTTAGGGGGTAGGGGAATGAAACAAAGTGGATCACCTAGAGCACAATCGGGTCTTCCATTATCACCCCCAGCCACCCGCCTACCACCTCCAGGAGCGCGGCAATCCTCTAGAATACAAAATAGCAGTTTGGCGCTGCCCACAGGTAGTTTTCCACACTACTGCGACTTCTAGCGGCCGGAGTATGTAAGCTAGATGGGTCAAACAAATTGCATCGTCTAAAGGACACTCAGGGCTTCCATATGTCTAGCGCCCGGAGTATGTAAGCTAGATGGGTCAAGCAAATTGCATCGTCTAAAGGACACTCAGTGTTTCCAGTGTAGGGGCGTGGCAATTGACCAAAAAATACTTTGAAATTTTATGTGTCACCCTTTGACGGCCATTAGAGCCTAAACAGGATGAACTAGATGACGCAAACTACTAAATTTATGTAGCCGCACAGATGCACGTTAGTTAGAGACATCATTCACTTATATATGTTGAACAGGTGAGTAGCAATTAACACAAAACAAAAAATTCGATATGGTATCCATCAGGAGAGCACACTCCTGCCTTCTATTATCACCACCACCCACCTGCCTACCACGTCCAGGAGCGTGGCAATCCTTTAGAATACAAAATGGTAGTTTTGCCCTGCGCACAGGTATTTTTCCACTCTACTGCGACTTCTAGCGGCCGGAGTATGTAAGCTAGTTGGGACAAACAAATTGCATCGTCTAAAGGACACTCAGGGCTTCCATTTGTCTAGCGCCCGGAGTATGTAAGCTAGATGGGTCAAGCAAATTGCATCGTCTAAAGGACACACAGTGTTTCCAGTGTAGGGGCGTGGCAATTGACCTAGAAATACTTTTCAATTTTATGTGTCACCCTTTGACGGCCATTAGAGCCTTAATAGGGTGAACTAGATGACGCAAACTATTAGATTCATGTAGCAGCACAGATGCACGTTTATTAGAGACAACAATCACCTTTATATGTTGAACAGCTGAGCTGCAATTAACAAAAAACAAAAAATTCGATGTGGCATCCATCAGGAGAGCACACTCCTGCCTTCTATTATCACCACCAGCCACCCGCCTACCACTTCCAGGAGCGTGGCAATCCTCTAGAATACAAAATGGTAGTTTTGCCCTGCACACAGGTATTTTTCCACATTACTGCGACGTCTAGCCGCCGGAGTATGTAAGCTAGATGGGTCAAGCGAATTGAATCGTCTAAAGGACACTCAGGGCTTCCATTTGTCTAGCGCCCGGAGTATGTAAGCAAGATGGGTCAAGCAAATTGCATCGTTTAAAGGACACTCAGTTTTTCCAGTGTAGGGGCGTCGCAATTGACCTAAAAATACTTTGCAATTTTACGTCTCACCATTTGGCGGCGCTTAGCGCCTAAAAAGTCTTAACTAGATGACGCACACTATTAGATTCATGTAGGCGCTTAGATCCACGTTAGTTAGAGACATCAAACACATATATATGGTGAACAGGTGAGTAGCAATTAACAAAAATCAATAAAACTCGATTTGGTATCCATCAGGTAGAGCACACTCGGCGCTTTCATTATCACCACTAGCCACCCGCCTACCACCTCCAGGAGCGTGGCAATCCTCCATAATACAAAATGGCAGTTTTGCCCTGAAAACAGGTATTTTTCCACACTACTGCGACTTCTAGCGGGCGGAGTATGTAAGCTAGATGGGTCAAACAAATTGCATCGTCTAAAGGACACTCAGTGTTTCCAGTATAGGGGCGTGGCAATTGACCTAGAAATACTTTTCAATTTTATGTGTCACCTTTTGACGGCCATTAGAGCCTAAACAGGATGAACTAGATGATTCACGCTATTAGATTCATGTTGCCGCACAGATGCACGTTAGTTTGAGACATCAAACACCTATATATGGTGAACAGGTGAGTAGCAATCAACAAAAAACAAACACTTTCAATATGGTATCCATCTTGTTTTTTTCATTCCCGCTAAGGGAGTGGGGGAATGAAACAAAGTGGATCACCTAGAGCACACTCGGGGCTTCCATTATCACCACCAGCCACCCGCCTACCACCTTCAGAACCGCGGCAATCCTTTAGAATACAAAATAGTAGTTTGGCCCTGCACACAGGTAGTTTTCCACACTACTGCGACTTCGAGCGGCCGGAGTATGTAAGCTAGATGGGCCAAACAAATTGCATCGTCTAAAGGACACTCAGGCCTCCCATTTGTCTAGCGCCCGGAGTATGTAAGCTAGATGGGTCAAGCAAATTGCATCGTCTAAAGGACACTCAGTGTTTCCACTTGCATCATCATTCACCCGCCTAGCACCACTAGTGGCGTGGTAATTGACCTAAAAATACTTTGCAATTTTACGTCTCACCATTTGGCGGCCATTAGCGCCTTAATAGGGTGAACTAGATGACGCAAACTATTAGATTCATGTAGCTGCACAGATGCACGTTTATTAGAGACATCAATCACCTTTATATGTTGAACAGCTAAGCTGCAATTAACCAAAAAAAAACAATTTCATTATGGTATCCATCATGTTTTTTTTCTTTCCCGCTAAGGGTTGGGGGGATGAAACAAAGTGGATCACCTAGAGCACACTCTGGGCTTCCAATATCACCACCAGCCACCCGCCTACCACCTCCAGGAGCGTGGCAATCCTCTAGAATACAAAATGGTAGTTTTGCCCTGCACACAGGTATTTTTCCACACTACTGCGACTTCTAGCGGCCGGAGTATGTAAGCTAGATGGGTCAAACAAATTAAATCGTCTAGAGGACACGCAGGGCTTCCATTTGTCTAGCGCCCGGAGTATGTAAGCTAGATGGGTCACGCAAATTACATCGTCTAAAGGACACTCAGTGTTTCCACTTGCATCATCAATCACCCGCCTAGCACCACTAGTGGCGTGGTAATTGACCAAAAAATACTTTGCAATTTTATGTGTCACCCTGTGACGGCCATCCACACTACTGCGACTTCTAGCGGCCGGAGTATGTAAGCTAGATGGGTCAAACAGATTGCATCGTCTAAAGGACACTCAGGGCTTCCATTTGTCTAGCGCCCGGAGTATGTAAGCTAGATGGGTCAATCAAATTACATCGTCTAAAGGACACTCAGTGTTTCCACTTGCATCATCAATCACCCGCCTAGCACCACTAGTGGCGTGGTAATTGACGCAAAAATACTTTGCATTTTTACGTGTCACAATTTGGCGGCCATTAGAGCCCAAACAGGGTGAACTAGAGACATCGTTTATTAGAGGCATCAATCACCTATATATGTTGAACAGCTGAGCAGCAATTAACAAAAAACAAACAATTTCATTATGGTATCCATCATGTTTTTTTTCATTCCCGCTAAGGGTTGGGGGGATGAAACAAAGTGGATTACCTAGAGCACACTCAGGGCTTCCATTATCACCACCAGCCACCCGCCTACCACCTTCAGGAGCGTGGTAATCCTATAGAATACAAAATGGCAGTTTTGCCGTGCACACAGGTATTTTTCCACATTACTGCGACGTCTAGCGGCCGGAGTATGTAAGCTAGATGGGTCAAACATATTGCATCGTCTTGAGGACACTCAGGGCTTCCATTTATCTAGCGGCCGGAGTATGTAAGATAGATGGGTCAAACAAGTTGCATCGTCTAAAGAATACTCAGGGCTTCCACTTGCTTAACCAATCACCCGCCTAGCACCACTAGAAGCGTGGCAATTGACCTAAAAATACTTTGCAATTTTATGTGTCACCCTTTGACGGCCATTAGAGCCTAAACAGGATGAACTAGATGACGCAAACTATTAAATTTATATAGCCGCACAGATGCACTTTAGTTAGAGACATCAAACACCTATATATGGTGAACAGGTGAGTAGCAATCAACAAAAAACAAAAAAATTCGATATGGTATCCATCAGGTAGAGCACACTCGGGGCTTCCATTATCACCACCAGCCACCCGGCTTCCACCTCCAGGAGCGTGGCAATCCTCTAAAATATAAAATGGTAATTTTGCCCTGCACACAGGTATTTTACCACACTACTGCGACGTCTAGCGGCCGGAGTATGTAAGCTAGATGGGTCAAACATATTGCATCGTCTTGAGGACACTCAGGGCTTCCATTTATCTAGCGGCCGGAGTATGTAAGCTAGATGGGTCAAACAAATCGCATCGTCTAAAAGACACTCGGGGCTTCCAGCTGCTTCATCAATGATCCGCTTAGCACCACCAGGAGCGTGGAAATTGACCTAAAAATACTCTGCAATTTCTCGTCTCACCATTTGGCGGCGATTAGCGCCTAAAAAGTGTTAACTAGATGACGAACAATATTAGATTCATGTAGCCGCATAGATGCACGTTAGTAAGAGACATCATTCTCCTATATATGTTGAACAGGTGAATAGCAATTAACAAAAAACAAAAAAATTCGATATGGTATCCATCAGGTAGAGCACACTCGGCTCTTTCATTATCACCACCAGCCACCCGGCTTCCACCTCCAGGAGCGTGGCAATCCTCTAAAATATAAAATGGTAGTTTTGCCCTGCACACAGGTATTTTACCACACTACTGCGACGTCTAGCGGCCGGAGTATGTAAGCTAGATGGGTCAAACATATTGCATCGTCTTGAGGACACTCAGGGCTTCCATTTATCTAGCGGCCGGAGTATGTAAGATAGATGGGTCAAACAAGTTGCATCGTCTAAAGAATACTCAGGGCTTCCACTTGCTTAACCAATCACCCGCCTAGCACCACTAGAAGCGTGGCAATTGACCTAAAAATACTTTGCATTTTTACGTGTCACCATTTGGTGGCCATTAGGGCCTAAACAGGGTGAACTAGATGACGCAAACTATTAGATTCATGTAGCCGCACAGATGCACGTTAGTTAGTGACATCAATCACCTATATATATGTTGAACAGCTGAGCAGCAATTAACAAAAAACAAAAAGTTCGATATGGTATCCATCAGGTAGAGCACACTCCTGGCTTCCATTATCACCACCAGCCACCCGCCTACCACCTCCAGGAGCGTGGCAATCCTCTAGAATACAAAGTGGCAGTTTTGCCGCGCACACAGGTATTTTTCCACATTACTGCGAAGTCTAGCGGCCGGAGTATGTAAGCTAGATGGGTCAAACAAATTGCATCGTCTAGAAGACACTCGGGGCTTCAAGCTGCTTCATCAGTCATCCGCTTAGCACTACCAGGAGCGTGGAAATTGACCTAAAAATACTCTGCAATTTCTCGCCTCACCATTTGGCGGCGATTAGCGCCTAAAAAGTGTTAACTAGATGACGCACACTATTAGATTCATGTAGCCGCACAGATGCACGTTAGTTAGAGACATCATTCACTTATATATGTTGAACAGTTGAGTAGCAATTAACAAAAAACAAAAAGTTAGATATGGTATCCATCAGGTAGAGCACACTCCTGGCTTCCATTATCACCACCAGCCACCCGCCTACCACCTCCAGGAGCGTGGCAATCCTCTAGAATACAAAATGGTAGTTTTGCCCTGCACACAGGTATTTTTCCACATTACTGCGACGTCTAGCGGCCGGAGTATGTAAGCAAGATGGGTCAAGCGAATTGCATTGTCTAAAGGACACTCAGTGTTTCCACTTGCATCATCAATAACCCGCCTAGCAGCACTAGTGGCGTGGTAATTGACGTAAAAATACTTTGCACTTTTATGTGTCACCCTTTGACGGCCATTAGAGCCTAAACAGGATGAACTAGATGACGCAAACTACTAAATTTATGTAGCCGCACAGATGCACGTTAGTTAGAGACATTAAACACCTATATATGGTGAAGAGGTGAGTAGTAATCAATAAAAAACAAACACTTTCAATATGGTATCCATCTTGTTTTTTTCATTCCCGCTAAGGGGGTAGGGGAATGAAACAAAGTGGATCACCTAGAGCACAATCGGGTCTTCCATTATCACCCCCAGCCACCCGCCTACCACCTCCAGGAGCGCGGCAATCCTCTAGAATACAAAATAGCAGTTTGGCGCTGCCCACAGGTAGTTTTCCACACTACTGCGACTTCTAGCGGCCGGAGTATGTAAGCTAGATGGGTCAAACAAATTGCATCGTCTAAAGGACACTCAGGGCTTCCATATGTCTAGCGCCCGGAGTATGTAAGCTAGATGGGTCAAGCAAATTGCATCGTCTAAAGGACACTCAGTGTTTCCAGTGTAGGGGCGTGGCAATTGACCAAAAAATACTTTGAAATTTTATGTGTCACCCTTTGACGGCCATTAGAGCCTAAACAGGATGAACTAGATGACGCAAACTACTAAATTTATGTAGCCGCACAGATGCACGTTAGTTAGAGACATCATTCACTTATATATGTTGAACAGGTGAGTAGCAATTAACACAAAACAAAAAATTCGATATGGTATCCATCAGGAGAGCACACTCCTGCCTTCTATTATCACCACCACCCACCTGCCTACCACGTCCAGGAGCGTGGCAATCCTTTAGAATACAAAATGGTAGTTTTGCCCTGCGCACAGGTATTTTTCCACTCTACTGCGACTTCTAGCGGCCGGAGTATGTAAGCTAGTTGGGACAAACAAATTGCATCGTCTAAAGGACACTCAGGGCTTCCATTTGTCTAGCGCCCGGAGTATGTAAGCTAGATGGGTCAAGCAAATTGCATCGTCTAAAGGACACACAGTGTTTCCAGTGTAGGGGCGTGGCAATTGACCTAGAAATACTTTTCAATTTTATGTGTCACCCTTTGACGGCCATTAGAGCCTTAATAGGGTGAACTAGATGACGCAAACTATTAGATTCATGTAGCAGCACAGATGCACGTTTATTAGAGACAACAATCACCTTTATATGTTGAACAGCTGAGCTGCAATTAACAAAAAACAAAAAATTCGATGTGGCATCCATCAGGAGAGCACACTCCTGCCTTCTATTATCACCACCAGCCACCCGCCTACCACTTCCAGGAGCGTGGCAATCCTCTAGAATACAAAATGGTAGTTTTGCCCTGCACACAGGTATTTTTCCACATTACTGCGACGTCTAGCCGCCGGAGTATGTAAGCTAGATGGGTCAAGCGAATTGAATCGTCTAAAGGACACTCAGGGCTTCCATTTGTCTAGCGCCCGGAGTATGTAAGCAAGATGGGTCAAGCAAATTGCATCGTTTAAAGGACACTCAGTTTTTCCAGTGTAGGGGCGTCGCAATTGACCTAAAAATACTTTGCAATTTTACGTCTCACCATTTGGCGGCGCTTAGCGCCTAAAAAGTCTTAACTAGATGACGCACACTATTAGATTCATGTAGGCGCTTAGATCCACGTTAGTTAGAGACATCAAACACATATATATGGTGAACAGGTGAGTAGCAATTAACAAAAATCAATAAAACTCGATTTGGTATCCATCAGGTAGAGCACACTCGGCGCTTTCATTATCACCACTAGCCACCCGCCTACCACCTCCAGGAGCGTGGCAATCCTCCATAATACAAAATGGCAGTTTTGCCCTGAAAACAGGTATTTTTCCACACTACTGCGACTTCTAGCGGGCGGAGTATGTAAGCTAGATGGGTCAAACAAATTGCATCGTCTAAAGGACACTCAGTGTTTCCAGTATAGGGGCGTGGCAATTGACCTAGAAATACTTTTCAATTTTATGTGTCACCTTTTGACGGCCATTAGAGCCTAAACAGGATGAACTAGATGATTCACGCTATTAGATTCATGTTGCCGCACAGATGCACGTTAGTTTGAGACATCAAACACCTATATATGGTGAACAGGTGAGTAGCAATCAACAAAAAACAAACACTTTCAATATGGTATCCATCTTGTTTTTTTCATTCCCGCTAAGGGAGTGGGGGAATGAAACAAAGTGGATCACCTAGAGCACACTCGGGGCTTCCATTATCACCACCAGCCACCCGCCTACCACCTTCAGAACCGCGGCAATCCTTTAGAATACAAAATAGTAGTTTGGCCCTGCACACAGGTAGTTTTCCACACTACTGCGACTTCGAGCGGCCGGAGTATGTAAGCTAGATGGGCCAAACAAATTGCATCGTCTAAAGGACACTCAGGCCTCCCATTTGTCTAGCGCCCGGAGTATGTAAGCTAGATGGGTCAAGCAAATTGCATCGTCTAAAGGACACTCAGTGTTTCCACTTGCATCATCATTCACCCGCCTAGCACCACTAGTGGCGTGGTAATTGACCTAAAAATACTTTGCAATTTTACGTCTCACCATTTGGCGGCCATTAGCGCCTTAATAGGGTGAACTAGATGACGCAAACTATTAGATTCATGTAGCTGCACAGATGCACGTTTATTAGAGACATCAATCACCTTTATATGTTGAACAGCTAAGCTGCAATTAACCAAAAAAAAACAATTTCATTATGGTATCCATCATGTTTTTTTTCTTTCCCGCTAGGGGTTGGGGGGATGAAACAAAGTGGATCACCTAGAGCACACTCTGGGCTTCCAATATCACCACCAGCCACCCGCCTACCACCTCCAGGAGCGTGGCAATCCTCTAGAATACAAAATGGTAGTTTTGCCCTGCACACAGGTATTTTTCCACACTACTGCGACTTCTAGCGGCCGGAGTATGTAAGCTAGATGGGTCAAACAAATTAAATCGTCTAGAGGACACGCAGGGCTTCCATTTGTCTAGCGCCCGGAGTATGTAAGCTAGATGGGTCACGCAAATTACATCGTCTAAAGGACACTCAGTGTTTCCACTTGCATCATCAATCACCCGCCTAGCACCACTAGTGGCGTGGTAATTGACCAAAAAATACTTTGCAATTTTATGTGTCACCCTGTGACGGCCATCCACACTACTGCGACTTCTAGCGGCCGGAGTATGTAAGCTAGATGGGTCAAACAGATTGCATCGTCTAAAGGACACTCAGGGCTTCCATTTGTCTAGCGCCCGGAGTATGTAAGCTAGATGGGTCAATCAAATTACATCGTCTAAAGGACACTCAGTGTTTCCACTTGCATCATCAATCACCCGCCTAGCACCACTAGTGGCGTGGTAATTGACGCAAAAATACTTTGCATTTTTACGTGTCACAATTTGGCGGCCATTAGAGCCCAAACAGGGTGAACTAGAGACATCGTTTATTAGAGGCATCAATCACCTATATATGTTGAACAGCTGAGCAGCAATTAACAAAAAACAAACAATTTCATTATGGTATCCATCATGTTTTTTTTCATTCCCGCTAAGGGTTGGGGGGATGAAACAAAGTGGATTACCTAGAGCACACTCAGGGCTTCCATTATCACCACCAGCCACCCGCCTACCACCTTCAGGAGCGTGGTAATCCTATAGAATACAAAATGGCAGTTTTGCCGTGCACACAGGTATTTTTCCACATTACTGCGACGTCTAGCGGCCGGAGTATGTAAGCTAGATGGGTCAAACATATTGCATCGTCTTGAGGACACTCAGGGCTTCCATTTATCTAGCGGCCGGAGTATGTAAGATAGATGGGTCAAACAAGTTGCATCGTCTAAAGAATACTCAGGGCTTCCACTTGCTTAACCAATCACCCGCCTAGCACCACTAGAAGCGTGGCAATTGACCTAAAAATACTTTGCAATTTTATGTGTCACCCTTTGACGGCCATTAGAGCCTAAACAGGATGAACTAGATGACGCAAACTATTAAATTTATATAGCCGCACAGATGCACTTTAGTTAGAGACATCAAACACCTATATATGGTGAACAGGTGAGTAGCAATCAACAAAAAACAAAAAAATTCGATATGGTATCCATCAGGTAGAGCACACTCGGGGCTTCCATTATCACCACCAGCCACCCGGCTTCCACCTCCAGGAGCGTGGCAATCCTCTAAAATATAAAATGGTAGTTTTGCCCTGCACACAGGTATTTTACCACACTACTGCGACGTCTAGCGGCCGGAGTATGTAAGCTAGATGGGTCAAACATATTGCATCGTCTTGAGGACACTCAGGGCTTCCATTTATCTAGCGGCCGGAGTATGTAAGCTAGATGGGTCAAACAAATCGCATCGTCTAAAAGACACTCGGGGCTTCCAGCTGCTTCATCAATGATCCGCTTAGCACCACCAGGAGCGTGGAAATTGACCTAAAAATACTCTGCAATTTCTCGTCTCACCATTTGGCGGCGATTAGCGCCTAAAAAGTGTTAACTAGATGACGAACAATATTAGATTCATGTAGCCGCATAGATGCACGTTAGTAAGAGACATCATTCTCCTATATATGTTGAACAGGTGAATAGCAATTAACAAAAAACAAAAAAATTCGATATGGTATCCATCAGGTAGAGCACACTCGGCTCTTTCATTATCACCACCAGCCACCCGGCTTCCACCTCCAGGAGCGTGGCAATCCTCTAAAATATAAAATGGTAGTTTTGCCCTGCACACAGGTATTTTACCACACTACTGCGACGTCTAGCGGCCGGAGTATGTAAGCTAGATGGGTCAAACATATTGCATCGTCTTGAGGACACTCAGGGCTTCCATTTATCTAGCGGCCGGAGTATGTAAGATAGATGGGTCAAACAAGTTGCATCGTCTAAAGAATACTCAGGGCTTCCACTTGCTTAACCAATCACCCGCCTAGCACCACTAGAAGCGTGGCAATTGACCTAAAAATACTTTGCAATTTTATGTGTCACCCTTTGACGGCCATTAGAGCCTAAACAGGATGAACTAGATGACGCAAACTATTAAATTTATATAGCCGCACAGATGCATTTTAGTTAGAGACATCATTCACTTATATTTGTTGAACAGGTGAGTAGCAATTAACAAAAAACAAAAAATTCGATATGGTATCCATCAGGTAGAGCACACTCGTGCCTTCCATTATCACCACCAGCCACCCGCCTACCACCTCCAGGAGCGTGGCAATCCTCTAGAATACAAAATGGTAGTTTTGCCCTGCACACAGGTATTTTTCCACACTACTGCGACTTCTAGCGGCCGGAGTATGTAAGCTAGTTGGGTCAAACAAATTGCATCGTCTAAAGGACACTCAGGGCTTCCATTTGTCTAGCGCCCGGAGTATGTAAGCTAGATGGGTCAAGCAAATTACATCGTCTAAAGAATACTAAGGGCTTCCACTTGCATTATTAATCACCCGCCTAGCACCACTAGTGGCGTGACAATTGACCTAAAAATACCTTGCAATTTTACGTCTCACCATTTGGCGGCGATTAGCGCCTAAAAAGTGTTAACTAGATGACGCGCACTGTTAGATTCATGTAGCCGCACAGATGCACGTTAGTTAGAGACATCAAACACCTATATATGGTGCAGAGGTGAGTAGCAATTAACAAAAATCAATAAAACTCGATTTGGTATCCATCAGGTAGAGCACACTCGGGGCTTTCATTATAACCACTAGCCACCCGCCTACCACCTCCAGGAGCGTGGCAATCCTCTAGAATACAAAATATCAGTTTTGCCCTGCACACAGGTATTTTTCCACACTACTGCGACTTCTAGCGGCCGGAGTATGTAAGCTATATGGGTCAAATAATTGCATCGTCTAACGGACACTAAGTGTTTCCACTTGCATCATCAGTCACTCGCCTAGCACCACTAGTGGCGGGTGATTGATGATGGCACTACTAGGGGCGTGGCAATTGACCTAGAAATACTTTGCAATTTTATGTGTCACCCTGTGACAGCCATCCACACTACTGCGACCTCTAGCGGCCGGAGTATGTAAGCTAGATGGGTCAAACAAATTGCATCGTCTAAAGGACACTCAGGGCTTCCATATGTCTAGCGCTCGGAGTATGTAAGCTAGATGGGTCAAGCAATTGCATCGTCTAAAGGACACTCATTGTTTCCACTTGCATCATCAATCAGCCGCCTAGCACCACTAGTGGCGGGTGATTGATGATGGCAGTACTAGGGGCGTGGCAATTGACCTAGTAATACTTTGCAATTTTATGTGTCACCTTTTGACGGCAATTAGAGCCTAAACAGGATGAACTAGATGACGCAAACTATTAGATTCATGTAGCCGTATAGATGCACGTTAGTTAGAGACATCAAACACCTATATATGGTGAACAGGTGAGTAGCAATCAACAAAAAACAAACACTTTCAATACGGTATCCATCTTGTTTTTTTCATTCCCTCTAAGGGGGTGGGGGGATGAAACAAAGTGGATCACCTAGAGCACACTCGGGGCTTCCATTATCACCACCAGCCACCCGCCTACCACCTCCAGGAGCGCGGCAATTCTCTAGAATACAAAATGGCAGTTTTGCCCTGCACACAGGTATTTTTCCACAATACTGCGACTTCTAGCGGCCGGAGTATGTAAGCTAGATGGGTCAAATAATTGCATCGTCTAACGGACACTAAGTGTTTCCACTTGCATCATCAGTCACCCGCCTAGCACCACTAGTGGCGGGTGATTCATGATGGCACTACTAGGGGCGTGGCAATTGACCTAGAAATACTTTGCAATTTTATGTGTCACCCTGTGACGGCCATCCACACTACTGCGACCTCTAGCGGCCGGAGTATGTAAGCTAGATGGGTCAAACAAATTGCATCGTCTAAAGGACACTCAGGGCTTCCATATGTCTAGCGCTCGGAGTATGTAAGCTAGATGGGTCAAGCAATTGCATCGTATAAAGGACACTCATTGTTTCCACTTGCATCATCAATCACCCGCCTAGCACCACTAGTGGCGGGTGATTGATGATGGCAGTACTAGGGGCGTGGCAATTGACCTAGTAATACTTTGCAATTTTATGTGTCACCTTTTGACGGCAATTAGAGCCTAAACAGGATGAACTAGATGACGCAAACTATTAAATTCATGTAGCCGCACAGATGCACGTTAGTTAGAGACATCAAACACTTATATATGGTGAACAGGTGAGTAGCAATCAACAAAAAACAAAAAAATTCGATATGGTATCCATCAGGTAGAGCACACTCGGGGCTTCCATTATCACCACCAGCCACCCGGCTTCCACCTCCAGGAGCGTGGCAATCCTCTAGAATATAAAATGGTAGTTTTGCCCTGCACACAGGTATTTTGCCACACTACTGCGACGTCTAGCGGCCGGAGTATGAAAGCTAGATGGGTCAAACAAATTGCATCGTCTAGACGACACTCAGGGCTTCCATTTGTCTAGCGGCCGGAGTATGTAAGATAGATGTGTCAAACAAATTGCATCAGGGCTTCCACTTGCTTAACCAATCACCCGCCTAGCACCAATAGTGGTGTGGTAATTGACCTTAAAATACTTGGCAATTTTACGTTTCACCATTTGGTGGCCATTGGCGCCTAAATAGGGTGAACTAGATGACGCAAACTATAAGATACCCGCACAGATGCACGTTAATTAGAGACATCAATCACCTATATATTTATGTTGAACAGCTGAGCAGCAATTAACAAAAAACAAACAATTTCCCTATGGTATCCATCATGTTTTTTTTCATTCCCGCTAAAGGGTTGGGGGGATGAAAATAAGTGGATCACCTAAAGCACACTCGGGGCTTCCATTATCACCGCCAGCCACCCGCCTACCACCTCCAAGAGCGTGGCAATCCTCTAGAATACAAAATGGTAGTTTTGCCCTGCACACAGGTATTTTGCCACACTACTGCGACGTCTAGCGGCCGGATTTTGTAAGCTAGATGGGTCAAGCAAATTACATCGTCTAAAGGACACTCAGTGTTTCCACTTGCATCATCAATCACCCGCCTAGCACCACTAGTGGCGTGGTAATTGACGCAAAAATACTTTGCATTTTTACGTGTCACAATTTGGCGGCCATTAGAGCCCAAACAGGGTGAACTAGAGACATCGTTTATTAGAGGCATCAATCACCTATATATGTTGAACAGCTGAGCAGCAATTAACAAAAAACAAACAATTTCATTATGGTATCCATCATGTTTTTTTTCATTCCCGCTAAGGGTTGGGGGGATGAAACAAAGTGGATCACCTAGAGCACACTCAGGGCTTCCATTATCACCACCAGCCACCCGCCTACAAAATCCAGGAGCGTAGCAATCCTCTAGAATAAAAAATGGGAGTTTTGCCTTGCACACAGGTATTTGTCCACACTACTGCGACGTCTAGCGGTCGGAGTATGTAAGCTAGATGGGTCAAACAAATTAAGTCGTCTAGAGGACACTCGGGTCTTCCAGTTGCTTCATCAATCACCCGCTTAGCACCACCAGGAGCGTGGAAATTGACCTAAAAATACTCTGCAATTTCTCGTCTCACCATTTGGCGGCGATTAGCGCCTAAAAAGTGTTAACTAGGTGACGAACAATATTAGATTCATGTAGCCGCATAGATGCACGTTAGTAAGAGACATCATTCTCCTATATATGTTGAATAGGTGAATAGCAATTAACAAAAAACAAAAAAATTCGATATGGTATCCATCAGGTAGAGCACACTCGGCTCTTTCATTATCACCACCAGCCACCCGGCTTCCACCTCCAGGAGCGTGGCAATCCTCTAAAATATAAAATGGTAGTTTTGCCCTGCACACAGGTATTTTACCACACTACTGCGACGTCTAGCGGCCGGAGTATGTAAGCTAGATGGGTCAAACATATTGCATCGTCTTGAGGACACTCAGGGCTTCCATTTATCTAGCGCCCGGAGTATGTAAGCTAGATGGGTCACGCAAATTACATCGTCTAAAGGACACTCAGTGTTTCCACTTGCATCATCAATCACCCGCCTAGCACCACTAGTGGCGTGGTAATTGACGCAAAAATACTTTGCATTTTTACGTGTCACCATTTGGCGGCGATTAGCGCCTAAAAAGTGTTAACTAGGTGACGAACAATATTAGATTCATGTAGCCGCATAGATGCACGTTAGTAAGAGACATCATTCTCCTATATATGTTGAATAGGTGAATAGCAATTAACAAAAAACAAAAAAATTCGATATGGTATCCATCAGGTAGAGCACACTCGGCTCTTTCATTATCACCACCAGCCACCCGGCTTCCACCTCCAGGAGCGTGGCAATCCTCTAAAATATAAAATGGTAGTTTTGCCCTGCACACAGGTATTTTACCACACTACTGCGACGTCTAGCGGCCGGAGTATGTAAGATAGATGGGTCAAACAAATCGCATCGTCTAGAAGACACTCGGGGCTTTCAGCTGCTTCATCAATGATCCGCTTAGCACCACCAGGAGCGTGGAAATTGACCTAAAAATACTCTGCAATTTCTCGTCTCACCATTTGGCGGCGATTAGCGCCTAAAAAGTGTTAACTAGATGACGAACAATATTAGATTCATGTAGCCGCATAGATGCACGTTAGTAAGAGACATCATTCTCCTATATATGTTGAACAGGTGAATAGCAATTAACAAAAAACAAAAAAATTCGATATGGTATCCATCAGGTAGAGCACACTCGGCTCTTTCATTATCACCACCAGCCACCCGGCTTCCACCTCCAGGAGCGTGGCAATCCTCTAAAATATAAAATGGTAGTTTTGCCCTGCACACAGGTATTTTTCCACACTACTGCGACTTCTAGCGGCCGGAGTATGTAAGCTAGATGGGTCAAACAAATTGCACCGTCTATAGGACACTCACGGCTTCCATTTGTCTAGCGCCCGGAGTATGTAAGCTAGATGGGTCACGCAAATTACATCGTCTAAAGGACACTCAGTGTTTCCACTTGCATCATCAATCACCCGCCTAGCACCACTAGTGGCGTGGTAATTGACGCAAAAATACTTTGCATTTTTACGTGTCACCATTTGGCGGCCATTAGGGCCCAAACAGGGTGAACTAGAGACATCGTTTATTAGAGGCATCGATCACCTATATATGTTGAACAGCTGAGCAGAAATTAACAAAAAACAAACAATTTCATTATGGTATCCATCATGTTTTTTTCATTCCCGCTAAAGGGGTGGGGGGATGAAACAAAGTGGATCACCTAGAGCACACTCGGGGCTTCCATTATCACTACCAGCCACCCGCCTACCACCTCCAGGAGCGTGGCAATCCTCTAGAATACAAAACGGTAGTTTTGCCCTGCACACAGGTATTTTTCCACACTACTGCGACTTCTAGCGGCCGGAGTATGTAAGCTAGATGGGTCAAACAAATTGCACCGTCTAAAGGACACTCACGGCTTCCATTTGTCTAGCGCCCGGAGTATGTAAGCTAGATGGGTCACGCAAATTACATCGTCTAAAGGACACTCAGTGTTTCCACTTGCATCATCAATCACCCGCCTAGCACCACTAGTGGCGTGGTAATTGACCAAAAAATACTTTGCAATTTTATGTGTCACCCTATGACGCCCATCCACACTACTGCGACTTCTAGCGGCCGGAGTATGTAAGCTAGATGGGTCAAACAGATTGCATCGTCTAAAGGACACTCAGGGCTTCCATTTGTCTAGCGCCCGGAGTATGTAAGCTAGATGGGTCAATCAAATTACATCGTATAAAGGACACTCAGTGTTTCCACTTGCATCATCAATCACCCGCCTAGCACCACTAGTGGCGTGGTAATTGACGCAAAAATACTTTGCATTTTTACGTGTCACAATTTGGCGGCCATTAGAGCCCAAACAGGGTGAACTAGAGACATCGTTTATTAGAGGCATCAATCACCTATATATGTTGAACAGCTGAGCAGCAATTAACAAAAAACAAACAATTTCATTATGGTATCCATCATGTTTTTTTTCATTCCCGCTAAGGGTTGGGGGGATGAAACAAAGTGGATCACCTAGAGCACACTCAGGGCTTCCATTATCACCACCAGCCACCCGCCTACCACCTTCAGGAGCGTGGTAATCCTATAGAATACAAAATGGCAGTTTTGCCGTGCACACAGGTATTTTTCCACATTACTGCGACGTCTAGCGGCCGGAGTATGTAAGCTAGATGGGTCAAACAAATCGCATCGTCTAGAAGACACTCGGGGCTTCCAGCTGCTTCATTAATGATCCGCTTAGCTCCACCAGGAGCGTGGAAATTGACCTAAAAATACTCTGCAATTTCTCGTCTCACCATTTGGGGGCGATTAGCGCCTAAAAAGTGTTAACTAGATGACGAACAATATTAGATTCATGTAGCCGCATAGATGCACGTTAGTAAGAGACATCATTCTCCTATATATGTTGAACAGGTGAATAGCAATTAACAAAAAACAAAAAAATTCGATATGGTATCCATCAGGTAGAGCACACTCGGCTCTTTCATTATCACCACCAGCCACCCGGCTTCCACCTCCAGGAGCGTGGCAATCCTCTAAAATATAAAATGGTAGTTTTGCCCTGCACACAGGTATTTTACCACACTACTGCGACGTCTAGCGGCCGGAGTATGTAAGCTAGATAAGTCAAACATATTGCATCGTCTTGAGGACACTCAGGGCTTCCATTTATCTAGCGGCCGGAGTATGTAAGATAGATGGGTCAAACAAATTGCATCGTCTAAAGAATACTCAGGGCTTCCACTTGCTTAACCAATCACCCGCATAGCACCACTAGAAGCGTGGCAATTCACCTAAAAATACTTTGCAATTTTATGTGTCACCCTTTGACGGCCATTAGAGCCTAAACAGGATGAACTTGATGACGCAAACTATTAAATTTCTGTAGCCGCACAGATGCACGTTAGTTAGAGACATCATTCACTTATATATGTTGAACAGGTGAGTAGCAATTAACAAAAAACAAAAAATTCGATATGGTATCCATCAGGTAGAGCACACTCCTGGCTTCCATTATCACCACCACCCACCCGCCTACCACCTCCAGGAGCGTGGCAATCCTCTAGAATACAAAATGGTAATTTTGCCCTGCACACAGATATTTTTCCACATTACTGCGACGTCTAGCGGCCGGAGTATGTAAGCTAGATGGGTCAAGCGAATTGCATCGTCTAAAGGACACTCAGTGCTTCCATTTGTCTAGCGCCCGGAGTATGTAAGCAAGATGGGTCAAGCAAATTACATCGTCTAAAGGACACTCAGTGTTTCCACTTGCATTATCAATCACCCGCCCAGCACCACTAGTGGCGTGGCAATTGACCTAAAAATAATTTGCAATTTTATGTGTCAGCATTTGACGGCCATTAGAGCCTTAACAGGATGAACTAGATGACGCAAACTATTAAATTCATGTAGCCGCACAGATGCACGTTAGTTAGAGACATCAATCACCTACATATGCTGAAAAGCTGAGTAGCAATCACCAAAAAACAAACAATTACAAATTGAATTATCCATCATGTTTTTTTTCATTCCAGCTAAGGGCTTATGGGGCGGGGGGATGAAACAAAGTGAATCACCTAGAGGATACTCGGATCTTCCATTGTCACCAACCACCACCAGGAGCGTGGCAATCCTCCAAAATACAAAATAGCTGTTTTGCCCTGCCCACAGATATTTTTACACATTACTGCGATGTCTAGCGGTCGGAGTATATAAATTAGATGGGTCAAACAAATTGCATCGTCTAGAGGACACTCGGGGCTTTCAGCTGCTTTATCACTCATCCGCTTAGTACCACTAGGAGCGTGGAAATTGACCTAAAAATTCTCTGCAATTTTACGTGTGACCCTTTGACGGCCATTAGCGCCTTAGCGCGGTGAACTTTACCACACAAACTATTGAATTCATGTAGCCGCACAGATGCACGTTAGTTAGAGACATCAAACACCTATATATGGTGAACAGGTGAGTAGCAATCAACAAAAAACAAACACTTTCAATATGGTATCCATCTTGTTTTTTTCATTCCCGCTAAGGGGGTAGGGGGATGAAACAAAGTGGATCACCTAGAGCACAATCGGGGCTTCCATTATCACCACCAGCCACCCGCCTACCACCTCCAGGAGCGCGGCAATCCTCTAGAATACAAAATAGCAATTTGGCGCTGCACACAGGTAGTTTTCCACACTACTGCGACTTCTAGCGGCCGGAGTATGTAAGCTAGATGGGTCAAATAATTGCATCGTCTAACGGACACTCAGGGCTTCCATATGTCTAGCGCCCGGATTATGTAAGCTAGATGGGTCAAGCAAATTACATCGTCTAAAGGACACTCAGTGTTTCCACTTGCATCATCAATCACCCGCCTAGCACCACTAGTGGCGTGGTAATTGACGCAAAAATACTTTGCATTTTTACGTGTCACCATTTGGCGGCCATTAGGGCCCAAACAGGGTGAACTAGAGACATCGTTTATTAGAGGCATCAATCACCTATATATGTTGAACAGCTGAGCAGAAATTAACAAAAAACAAACAATTTCATTATGGTATCCATCATGTTTTTTTTCATTCCCGCTAAGGGTTGGGGGGATGAAACAAAGTGGATCACCTAGAGCACACTCAGGGCTTCCATTATCACCACCAGCCACCCGCCTACCACCTTCAGGAGCGTGGTAATCCTATAGAATACAAAATGGCAGTTTTGCCGTGCACACAGGTATTTTTCCACATTACTGCGACGTCTAGCGGCCGGAGTATGTAAGCTAGATGGGTCAAACAAATCGCATCGTCTAGAAGACACTCGGGGCTTCCAGCTGCTTCATCAATGATCCGCTTAGCACCACCAGGGGCGTGGAAATTGACCTAAAAATACTCTGCAATTTCTCGTCTCACCATTTGGCGGCGATTAGCGCCTAAAAAGTGTTAACTAGATGACGAACAATATTAGATTCATGTCGCCGCATAGATGCACGTTAGTAAGAGACATCATTCTCCTAGATATGTGGAACAGGTGAATAGCAATTAACAAAAAACAAAAAAATTCGATATGGTATCCATCAGGTAGAGCACACTCGGCTCTTTCATTATCACCACCAGCCACCCGGCTTCCACCTCCAGGAGCGTGGCAATCCTCTAGAATATAAAATGGTAGTTTTGCCCTGCACACAGGTATTTTACCACACTACTGCGACGTCTAGCGGCCGGAGTATGTAAGCTAGATGGGTCAAACAAAATGCATCGTCTAGAGCACACTCAGGGCTTCCATTATCACCACCAGCCACCCGCCTACCACCTTCAGGAGCGTGGTAATCCTATAGAATACAAAATGGCAGTTTTGCCGTGCACACAGGTATTTTTCCACAATACTGCGACTTCTAGCGGCCGGAGTATGTAAGCTAGATGGGTCAAACGAATCGCAGCGTCTAGAAGACTCTCGGGGCTTTCAGCTGCTTTATCACTCATCCGCTTAGTACCACTAGGAGCGTGGAAATTGACCTAAAAATACTCTGCAATTTTACGTGTGACCCTTTGACGGCCATTAGCGCCTTAGCACGGGGAACTTTACCACACAAACTATTGAATTCATGTAGCCGCACAGATGCACGTTAGTTAAAGACATCAAACACCTTAATATGATGAACAGGTGAGTAGCAATCAACAAAAAACAAACACTTTCAATATGGTATCCATCTTGTTTTTTTCATTCCCGCTAAGGGGGTAGGGGGATGAAACAAAGTGGATCACCTAGAACACAATCGGGGCTTCCATTATCACCACCAGCCACCCGCCTACCACCTCCAGGAGCGCGGAAATCCTCTAGAATACAAAATAGCAATTTGGCGCTGCACACAGGTAGTTTTCCACACTACTGCGACTTCTAGCGGCCGGAGTATGTAAGCTAGATGGGTCAAACAAATTGCATCGTCTAAAGGACACTCAGGGCTTCCATATGTCTAGCGCCCGGAGTATGTAAGCTAGATGGGTCAAGCAAATTACATCGTCTAAAGGACACTCAGTGTTTCCACTTGCATCATCAATCACCCGCCTAGCACCACTAGTGGCGTTATAATTGACGCAAAAATACTTTGCATTTTTACGTGTCACCATTTGGCGGCCATTAGGGCCCAAACAGGGTGAACTAGAGACATCGTTTATTAGAGGCATCAATCACCTATATATGTTGAACAGCTGAGCAGCAATTAACAAAAAACAAACAATTTCATCATGGTATCCATCATGTTTTTTTTCATTCCCGCTAAGGGTTGGGGGGATGAAACAAAGTGGATCACCTAGAGCACACTCAGGGCTTCCATTATCACCACCAGCCACCCGCCTACCACCTTCAGGAGCGTGGTAATCCTATAGAATACAAAATGGCAGTTTTGCCGTGCACACAGGTATTTTTCCACAATACTGCGACTTCTAGCGGCCGGAGTATGTAAGCTAGATGGGTCAAACGAATCGCAGCGTCTAGAAGACTCTCGGGGCTTTCAGCTGCTTTATCACTCATCCGCTTAGTACCACTAGGAGCGTGGAAATTGACCTAAAAAAACTCTGCAATTTTACGTGTGACCCTTTGACGGCCATTAGCGC
This sequence comes from Bactrocera oleae, assembly GCF_042242935.1. Taxonomy (NCBI): domain Eukaryota; kingdom Metazoa; phylum Arthropoda; class Insecta; order Diptera; family Tephritidae; genus Bactrocera; species Bactrocera oleae. The sequence goes on along the minus strand of NC_091541.1, from coordinate 19,984,462 downwards.
CTTAGCACGGTGAACTTTACCACACAAACTATTGAATTCATGTAGCCGCACAGATGCACGTTAGTTAAAGACATCAAACACCTTAATATGATGAACAGGTGAGTAGCAATCAACAAAAAACAAACACTTTCAATATGGTATCCATCTTGTTTTTTTCATTCCCGCTAAGGGGGTAGGGGGATGAAACAAAGTGGATCACCTAGAACACAATCGGGGCTTCCATTATCACCACCAGCCACCCGCCTACCACCTCCAGGAGCGCGGAAATCCTCTAGAATACAAAATAGCAATTTGGCGCTGCACACAGGTATTTTACCACAATACTGCGACTTCTAGCGGCCGGAGTATGTAAGCTAGATAGGTCAAATAATTGCATCGTCTAACGGACACTAAGTGTTTCCACTTGCATCATCAGTCACCCGCCTAGCACCACTAGTGGCGGGTGATTGATGATGGCACTACTAGGGGCGTGGCAATTGACCTAGAAATACTTTGCAATTTTATGTGTCACCCTGTGACGGCCATCCACACTACTGCGACCTCTAGCGGCCGGAGTATGTAAGCTAGATGGGTCAAACAAATTGCATCGTCTAAAGGACACTCAGGGCTTCCATATGTCTAGCGCTCGGAGTATGTAAGCTAGATGGGTCAAGCAATTGCATCGTATAAAGGACACTCATTGTTTCCACTTGCATCATCAATCACCCGCCTAGCACCACTAGTGGCGGGTGATTGATGATGGCAGTACTAGGGGCGTGGCAATTGACCTAGTAATACTTTGCAATTTTATGTGTCACCTTTTGACGGCAATTAGAGCCTAAACAGGATGAACTAGATGACGCAAACTATTAAATTCATGTAGCCGCACAGATGCACGTTAGTTAGAGACATCAAACACCTATATATGGTGAACAGGTGAGTAGCAATCAACAAAAAACAAAAAAATTCGATATGGTATCCATCAGGTAGAGCACACTCGGGGCTTCCATTATCACCACCAGCCACCCGGCTTCCACCTCCAGGAGCGTGGCAATCCTCTAGAATATAAAATGGTAGTTTTGCCCTGCACACAGGTATTTTGCCACACTACTGCGACGTCTAGCGGCCGGAGTATGAAAGCTAGATGGGTCAAACAAATTGCATCGTCTAGACGACACTCAGGGCTTCCATTTGTCTAGCGGCTGGAGTATGTAAGCTAGATGTGTCAAACAAATTGCATCGTCTAAAGAATACTCAGGGCTTCCACTTGCTTAACCAATCACCCGCCTAGCACCACTAGTGGCGTGGTAATTGACCAAAAAATACTTTGCAATTTTATGTTTCACCCTTTGACGGCCATTAGAGCCTTAACAGGATCAACTAGATGACGCAAACTATTAAATTCATGTAGCCGCACAGATGCACGTTAGTTAGAGACATCAAACACCTATATATGGTGAACAGGTGAGTAGCAATCAACAAAAAACAAAAAAATTCGATATGGTATCCATCAGATAGAGCACACTCGGGGCTTCCATTATCACCACCAGCCACCCGGCTTCCACCTCCAGGAGCGTGGCAATCCTCTAGAATATAAAATGGTAGTTTTGCCCTGCACACAGGTATTTTGCCACACTACTGCGACGTCTAGCGGCCGGAGTATGAAAGCTAGATGGGTCAAACAAATTGCATCGTCTAGACGACACTCAGGGCTTCCATTTGTCTAGCGCCCGGAGTATGTAAGCTAGATGGGTCACGCAAATTACATCGTCTAAAGGACACTCAGTGTTTCCACTTGCATCATCAATCACCCGCCTAGCACCACTAGTGGCGTGGTAATTGACCAAAAAATACTTTGCAATTTTATGTGTCACCCTGTGACGGCCATCCACACTACTGCGACTTCTAGCGGCCGGAGTATGTAAGCTAGATGGGTCAAACAGATTGCATCGTCTAAAGGACACTCAGGGCTTCCATTTGTCTAGCGCCCGGAGTATGTAAGCTAGATGGGTCAATCAAATTACATCGTCTAAAGGACACTCAGTGTTTCCACTTGCATCATCAATCACCCGCCTAGCACCACTAGTGGCGTGGTAATTGACGCAAAAATACTTCGCATTTTTACGTGTCACAATTTGGCGGCCATTAGAGCCCAAACAGGGTGAACTAGAGACATCGTTTATTAGAGGCATCAATCACCTATATATGTTGAACAGCTGAGCAGCAATTAACAAAAAACAAACAATTTCATTATGGTATCCATCATGTTTTTTTTCATTCCCGCTAAGGGTTGGGGGGATGAAACAAAGTGGATCACCTAGAGCACACTCAGGGCTTCCATTATCACCACCAGCCACCCGCCTACAGTAATGGCAGTTTTGCCGTGCACACAGGTATTTTTCCACATTACTGCGACGTCTAGCGGCCGGAGTATGTAAGATAGATGGGTCAAACAAATCGCATCGTCTAGAAGACACTCGGGGCTTTCAGCTGCTTCATCAATGATCCGCTTAGCACCACCAGGAGCGTGGAAATTGACCTAAAAATACTCTGCAATTTCTCGTCTCACCATTTGGCGGCGATTAGCGCCTAAAAAGTGTTAACTAGATGACGAACAATATTTGATTCATGTAGCCGCATAGATGCACGTTAGTAAGAGACATCATTCTCCTATATATGTTGAACAGGTGAATAGCAATTAACAAAAAACAAAAAAATTCGATATGGTATCCATCAGGTAGAGCACACTCGGCTCTTTCATTATCACCACCAGCCACCCGGCTTCCACCTCCAGGAGCGTGGCAATCCTCTAAAATATAAAATGGTAGTTTTGCCCTGCACACAGGTATTTTTCCACACTACTGCGACTTCTAGCGGCCGGAGTATGTAAGCTAGATGGGTCAAACAAATTGCACCGTCTAAAGGACACTCACGGCTTCCATTTGTCTAGCGCCCGGAGTATGTAAGCTAGATGGGTCACGCAAATTACATCGTCTAAAGGACACTCAGTGTTTCCACTTGCATCATCAATCACCCGCCTAGCACCACTAGTGGCGTGGTAATTGACGCAAAAATACTTTGCATTTTTACGTGTCACCATTTGGCGGCCATTAGGGCCCAAACAGGGTGAACTAGAGACATCGTTTATTAGAGGCATCAATCACCTATATATGTTGAACAGCTGAGCAGAAATTAACAAAAAACAAACAATTTCATTATGGTATCCATCATGTTTTTTCATTCCCGCTAAGGGGGTGGGGGGATGAAACAAAGTGGATCACCTAGAGCACACTCGGGGCTTCCATTATCACTACCAGCCACCCGCCTACCACCTCCAGGAGCGTGGCAATCCTCTAGAATACAAAATGGTAGTTTTGCCCTGCACACAGGTATTTTTCCACACTACTGCGACTTCTAGCGGCCGGAGTATATAAGCTAGATGGGTCAAACAAATTGCACCGTCTAAAGGACTCTCACGGCTTCCATTTGTCTAGCGCCCGGAGTATGTAAGCTAGATGGGTCACGCAAATTACATCGTCTAAAGGACACTCAGTGTTTCCACTTGCATCATCAATCACCCGCCTAGCACCACTAGTGGCGTGGTAATTGACGCAAAAATACTTTGCATTTTTACGTGTCACAATTTGGCGGCCATTAGAGCCCAAACAGGGTGAACTAGAGACATAGTTTATTAGAGGCATCAATCACCTATATATGTTGAACAGCTGAGCAGCAATTAACAAAAAACAAACAATTTCATTATGGTATCCATCATGTTTTTTTTCATTCCCGCTAAGGGTTGGGGGGATGAAACAAAGTGGATCACCTAGAGCACACTCAGGGCTTCCATTATCACCACCAGCCACCCGCCTACCACCTTCAGGAGCGTGGTAATCCTATAGAATACAAAATGGCAGTTTTGCCGTGCACACAGGTATTTTTCCACATTACTGCGACGTCTAGCGGCCGGAGTATGTAAGCTAGATGGGTCAAACAAATCGCATCGTCTAGAAGACACTCGGGGCTTCCAGCTGCTTCATTAATGATCCGCTTAGCACCACCAGGAGCGTGGAAATTGACCTAAAAATACTCTGCAATTTCTCGTCTCACCATTTGGCGGCGATTAGCGCCTAAAAAGTGTTAACTAGATGACGAACAATATTAGATTATTAGAGGCTTCCACCTCCAGGAGCGTGGCAATCCTCTAAAATATAAAATGGTAGTTTTGCCCTGCACACAGGTATTTTACCACACTACTGCGACGTCTAGCGGCCGGAGTATGTAAGCTAGATGGGTCAAACATATTGCATCGTCTTGAGGACACTCAGGGCTTCCATTTATCTAGCGGCCGGAGTATGTAAGATAGATGGGTCAAACAAATCGCATCGTCTAGAAGACACTTGGGGCTTCCAGCTGCTTCATCAATGATCCGCTTAGCACCACCAGGAGCGTGGAAATTGACCTAAAAATACTCTGCAATTTCTCGTCTCACCATTTGGCGGCGATTAGCGCCTAAAAAGTGTTAACTAGATGACGAACAATATTAGATTCATGTAGCCGCATAGATGCACGTTAGTAAGAGACATCATTCTCCTATATATGTTGAACAGGTGAATAGCAATTAACAAAAAACAAAAAAATTCGATATGGTATCCATTAGGTAGAGCACACTCGGCTCTTTCATTATCACCACCAGCCACCTGGCTTCCACCTCCAGGAGCGTGGCAATCCTCTAAAATATAAAATGGTAGCTTTGCCCTGCACACAGGTATTTTACCAAACTCTAGCGGCCGGAGTGTGTAAGCTAGATGGGTCAAACAAATTGCATCGTCTAGAGGACACTCAGGGCTTCCATTTATCTAGCGGCCGGAGTATGTAAGATAGATGGGTCAAACAAATTGCATCGTCTAAAGAATACTCAGGGCTTCCACTTGCTTAACCAATCACCCGCCTAGCACCACTAGAAGCGTGGCAATTCACCCAAAAATACTTTGCAATTTTATGTGTCACCCTTTGACGGCCATTAGAGCCTAAACAGGATGAACTTGATGACGCAAACTATTAAATTTCTGTAGCCGCACAGATGCACGTTAGTTAGAGACATCATTCAATTATATTTGTTGAACAGGTGAGTAGCAATTAACAAAAAACAAAAAAATTCGATATGGTATCCATCAGGTAGAGCACACTCGTGCCTTCCATTATCACCACCAGCCACCCGCCTACCACCTCCAGGAGCGTGGTAATCCTATAGAATACAAAATGGCAGTTTTGCCGTGCACACAGGTATTTTTCCACAATACTGCGACTTCTAGCGGCCGGAGTATGTAAGCTAGATGGGTCAAACGAATCGCAGCGTCTAGAAGACTCTCGGGGCTTTCAGCTGCTTTATCACTCATCCGCTTAGTACCACTAGGAGCGTGGAAATTGACCTAAAAATACTCTGCAATTTTACGTGTGACCCTTTGACGGCCATTAGCGCCTTAGCACGGGGAACTTTACCACACAAACTATTGAATTCATGTAGCCGCACAGATGCACGTTAGTTAAAGACATCAAACACCTTAATATGATGAACAGGTGAGTAGCAATCAACAAAAAACAAACACTTTCAATATGGTATCCATCTTGTTTTTTTCATTCCCGCTAAGGGGGTAGGGGGATGAAACAAAGTGGATCACCTAGAACACAATCGGGGCTTCCATTATCACCACCAGCCACCCGCCTACCACCTCCAGGAGCGCGGAAATCCTCTAGAATACAAAATAGCAATTTGGCGCTGCACACAGGTAGTTTTCCACACTACTGCGACTTCTAGCGGCCGGAGTATGTAAGCTAGATGGGTCAAACAAATTGCATCGTCTAAAGGACACTCAGGGCTTCCATATGTCTAGCGCCCGGAGTATGTAAGCTAGATGGGTCAAGCAAATTACATCGTCTAAAGGACACTCAGTGTTTCCACTTGCATCATCAATCACCCGCCTAGCACCACTAGTGGCGTTATAATTGACGCAAAAATACTTTGCATTTTTACGTGTCACCATTTGGCGGCCATTAGGGCCCAAACAGGGTGAACTAGAGACATCGTTTATTAGAGGCATCAATCACCTATATATGTTGAACAGCTGAGCAGCAATTAACAAAAAACAAACAATTTCATCATGGTATCCATCATGTTTTTTTTCATTCCCGCTAAGGGTTGGGGGGATGAAACAAAGTGGATCACCTAGAGCACACTCAGGGCTTCCATTATCACCACCAGCCACCCGCCTACCACCTTCAGGAGCGTGGTAATCCTATAGAATACAAAATGGCAGTTTTGCCGTGCACACAGGTATTTTTCCACAATACTGCGACTTCTAGCGGCCGGAGTATGTAAGCTAGATGGGTCAAACGAATCGCAGCGTCTAGAAGACTCTCGGGGCTTTCAGCTGCTTTATCACTCATCCGCTTAGTACCACTAGGAGCGTGGAAATTGACCTAAAAAAACTCTGCAATTTTACGTGTGACCCTTTGACGGCCATTAGCGCCTTAGCACGGTGAACTTTACCACACAAACTATTGAATTCATGTAGCCGCACAGATGCACGTTAGTTAAAGACATCAAACACCTTAATATGATGAACAGGTGAGTAGCAATCAACAAAAAACAAACACTTTCAATATGGTATCCATCTTGTTTTTTTCATTCCCGCTAAGGGGGTAGGGGGATGAAACAAAGTGGATCACCTAGAACACAATCGGGGCTTCCATTATCACCACCAGCCACCCGCCTACCACCTCCAGGAGCGCGGAAATCCTCTAGAATACAAAATAGCAATTTGGCGCTGCACACAGGTATTTTACCACAATACTGCGACTTCTAGCGGCCGGAGTATGTAAGCTAGATAGGTCAAATAATTGCATCGTCTAACGGACACTAAGTGTTTCCACTTGCATCATCAGTCACCCGCCTAGCACCACTAGTGGCGGGTGATTGATGATGGCACTACTAGGGGCGTGGCAATTGACCTAGAAATACTTTGCAATTTTATGTGTCACCCTGTGACGGCCATCCACACTACTGCGACCTCTAGCGTCCGGAGTATGTAAGCTAGATGGGTCAAACAAATTGCATCGTCTAAAGGACACTCAGGGCTTCCATATGTCTAGCGCTCGGAGTATGTAAGCTAGATGGGTCAAGCAATTGCATCGTATAAAGGACACTCATTGTTTCCACTTGCATCATCAATCACCCGCCTAGCACCACTAGTGGCGGGTGATTGATGATGGCAGTACTAGGGGCGTGGCAATTGACCTAGTAATACTTTGCAATTTTATGTGTCACCTTTTGACGGCAATTAGAGCCTAAACAGGATGAACTAGATGACGCAAACTATTAAATTCATGTAGCCGCACAGATGCACGTTAGTTAGAGACATCAAACACCTATATGTGGTGAACAGGTGAGTAGCAATCAACAAAAAACAAAAAAATTCGATATGGTATCCATCAGGTAGAGCACACTCGGGGCTTCCATTATCACCACCAGCCACCCGGCTTCCACCTCCAGGAGCGTGGCAATCCTCTAGAATATAAAATGGTAGTTTTGCCCTGCACACAGGTATTTTGCCACACTACTGCGACGTCTAGCGGCCGGAGTATGAAAGCTAGATGGGTCAAACAAATTGCATCGTCTAGACGACACTCAGGGCTTCCATTTGTCTAGCGGCCGGAGTATGTAAGCTAGATGTGTCAAACAAATTGCATCGTCTAAAGAATACTCAGGGCTTCCACTTGCTTAACCAATCACCCGCCTAGCACCACTAGTGGCGTGGTAATTGACCAAAAAATACTTTGCAATTTTATGTTTCACCCTTTGACGGCCATTAGAGCCTTAACAGGATCAACTAGATGACGCAAACTATTAAATTCATGTAGCCGCACAGATGCACGTTAGTTAGAGACATCAAACACCTATATATGGTGAACAGGTGAGTAGCAATCAACAAAAAACAAACACTTTCAATATGGTATCCATCTTGTTTTTTTCATTCCCGCTAAGGGGGTGGGGGGATTAAACAAAGTGGATCACCTAGAGCACACTTGGGGCTTCCATTATCACTACCAGCCACCCGCCTACCACCTCCAGGAGCGTGGCAATCCTCTAGAATACAAAATGGTAGTTTTGCCCTGCACACAGGTATTTTTCCACACTACTGCGACTTCTAGCGGCCGGAGTATGTAAGCTAGATGGGTCAAACAAATTGCACCGTCTAAAAGACACTCACGGCTTCCATTTGTCTAGCGCCCGGAGTATGTAAGCTAGATGGGTCACGCAAATTACATCGTCTAAAGGACACTCAGTGTTTCCACTTGCATCATCAATCACCCGCCTAGCACCACTAGTGGCGTGGTAATTGACCAAAAAATACTTTGCAATTTTATGTGTCACCCTGTGACGGCCATCCACACTACTGCGACTTCTAGCGGCCGGAGTATGTAAGCTAGATGGGTCAAACAGATTGCATCGTCTAAAGGACACTCAGGGCTTCCATTTGTCTAGCGCCCGGAGTATGTAAGCTAGATGGGTCAATCAAATTACATCGTCTAAAGGACACTCAGTGTTTCCACTTGCATCATCAATCACCCGCCTAGCACCACTAGTGGCGTGGTAATTGACGCAAAAATACTTTGCATTTTTACGTGTCACAATTTGGCGGCCATTAGAGCCCAAACAGGGTGAACTAGAGACATCGTTTATTAGAGGCATCAATCACCTATATATGTTGAACAGCTGAGCAGCAATTAACAAAAAACAAACAATTTCATTATGGTATCCATCATGTTTTTTTTCATTCCCGCTAAGGGTTGGGGGGATGAAACAAAGTGGATCACCTAGAGCACACTCAGGGCTTCCATTATCACCACCAGCCACCCGCCTACAGTAATGGCAGTTTTGCCGTGCACACAGGTATTTTTCCACATTACTGCGACGTCTAGCGGCCGGAGTATGTAAGCTAGATGGGTCAAACAAATCGCATCGTCTAGAAGACACTCGGGGCTTCCAGCTGCTTCATCAATGATCCGCTTAGCACCACCAGGAGCGTGGAAATTGACCTAAAAATACTCTGCAATTTCTCGTCTCACCATTTGGCGGCGATTAGCGCCTAAAAAGTGTTAACTAGATGACGAACAATATTAGATTCATGTAGCCGCATAGATGCACGTTAGTAAGAGACATCATTCTCCTATATATGTTGAATAGGTGAATAGCAATTAACAAAAAACAAAAAAATTCGATATGGTATCCATAAGGTAGAGCACACTCGGCTCTTTCATTATCACCACCAGCCACCCGGCTTCCACCTCCAGGAGCGTGGCAATCCTCTAAAATATAAAATGGTAGTTTTGCCCTGCACACAGGTATTTTACCACACTACTGCGACGTCTAGCGGCCGGAGTATGTAAGCTAGCTGGGTCAAACATATTGCATCGTCTTGAGGACACTCAGGGCTTCCATTTATCTAGCGGCCGGAGTATGTAAGATAGATGGGTCAAACAAATCGCATCGTCTAGAAGACACTCGGGGCTTTCAGCTGCTTCATCAATGATCCGCTTAGCACCACCAGGAGCGTGGAAATTGACCTAAAAATACTCTGCAATTTCTCGTCTCACCATTTGGCGGCGATTAGCGCCTAAAAAGTGTTAACTAGATGACCAACAATATTTGATTCATGTAGCCGCATAGATGCACGTTAGTAAGAGACATCATTCTCCTATATATGTTGAACAGGTGAATAGCAATTAACAAAAAACAAAAAAATTCGATATGGTATCCATCAGGTAGAGCACACTCGGCTCTTTCATTATCACCACCAGCCACCCGGCTTCCACCTCCAGGAGCGTGGCAATCCTCTAAAATATAAAATGGTAGTTTTGCCCTGCACACAGGTATTTTTCCACACTACTGCGACTTCTAGCGGCCGGAGTATGTAAGCTAGATGGGTCAAACAAATTGCACCGTCTAAAGGACACTCACGGCTTCCATTTGTCTAGCGCCCGGAGTATGTAAGCTAGATGGGTCACGCAAATTACATCGTCTAAAGGACACTCAGTGTTTCCACTTGCATCATCAATCACCCGCCTAGCACCACTAGTGGCGTGGTAATTGACGCAAAAATACTTTGCATTTTTACGTGTCACCATTTGGCGGCCATTAGGGCCCAAACAGGGTGAACTAGAGACATCGTTTATTAGAGGCATCAATCACCTATATATGTTGAACAGCTGAGCAGAAATTAACAAAAAACAAACAATTTCATTATGGTATCCATCATGTTTTTTTCATTCCCGCTAAGGGGGTGGGGGGATGAAACAAAGTGGATCACCTAGAGCACACTCGGGGCTTCCATTATCACCACCAGCCACCCGGCTTCCACCTCCAGGAGCGTGGCAATCCTCTAAAATATAAAATGGCAGTTTTGCCGTGCACACAGGTATTTTTCCACATTACTGCGACGTCTAGCGGCCGGAGTATGTAAGCTAGATGGGTCAAACAAATCGCATCGTCTAGAAGACACTCGGGGCTTCCAGCTGCTTCATCAATGATCCGCTTAGCACCACCAGGAGCGTGGAAATTGACCTAAAAATACTCTGCAATTTCTCGTCTCACCATTTGGCGGCGATTAGCGCCTAAAAAGTGTTAACTAGATGACGAACAATATTAGATTCATGTAGCCGCATAGATGCACGTTAGTAAGAGACATCATTCTCCTATATATGTTGAATAGGTGAATAGCAATTAACAAAAAACAAAAAAATTCGATATGGTATCCATCAGGTAGAGCACACTCGGCTCTTTCATTATCACCACCAGCCACCCGGCTTCCACCTCCAGGAGCGTGGCAATCCTCTAAAATATAAAATGGTAGTTTTGCCCTGCACACAGGTATTTTACCACACTACTGCGACGTCTAGCGGCCGGAGTATGTAAGCTAGATGGGTCAAACATATTGCATCGTCTTGAGGACACTCAGGGCTTCCATTTATCTAGCGGCCGGAGTATGTAAGATAGATGGGTCAAACAAATCGCATCGTCTAGAAGACACTCGGGGCTTTCAGCTGCTTCATCAATGATCCGCTTAGCACCACCAGGAGCGTGGAAATTGACCTAAAAATACTCTGCAATTTCTCGTCTCACCATTTGGCGGCGATTAGCGCCTAAAAAGTGTTAACTAGATGACGAACAATATTTGATTCATGTAGCCGCATAGATGCACGTTAGTAAGAGACATCATTCTCCTATATATGTTGAACAGGTGAATAGCAATTAACAAAAAACAAAAAAATTCGATATGGTATCCATCAGGTAGAGCACACTCGGCTCTTTCATTATCACCACCAGCCACCCGGCTTCCACCTCCAGGAGCGTGGCAATCCTCTAAAATATAAAATGGTAGTTTTGCCCTGCACACAGGTATTTTTCCACACTACTGCGACTTCTAGCGGCCGGAGTATGTAAGCTAGATGGGTCAAACAAATTGCACCGTCTAAAGGACACTCACGGCTTCCATTTGTCTAGCGCCCGGAGTATGTAAGCTAGATGGGTCACGCAAATTACATCGTCTAAAGGACACTCAGTGTTTCCACTTGCATCATCAATCACCCGCCTAGCACCACTAGTGGCGTAGTAATTGACGCAAAAATACTTTGCATTTTTACGTGTCACAATTTGGCGGCCATTAGAGCCCAAACAGGGTGAACTAGAGACATCGTTTATTAGAGGCATCAATCACCTATATATGTTGAACAGCTGAGCAGCAATTAACAAAAAACAAACAATTTCATTATGGTATCCATCATGTTTTTTTTCATTCCCGCTAAGGGTTGGGGGGATGAAACAAAGTGGATCACCTAGAGCACACTCAGGGCTTCCATTATCACCACCAGCCACCCGCCTACCACCTTCAGGAGCGTGGTAATCCTATAGAATACAAAATGGCAGTTTTGCCGTGCACACAGGTATTTTTCCACATTACTGCGACGTCTAGCGGCCGGAGTATGTAAGCTGGATGGGTCAAACAAATCGCATCGTCTAGAAGACACTCGGGGCTTCCAGCTGCTTCATTAATGATCCGCTTAGCACCACCAGGATCGTGGAAATTGACCTAAAAATACTCTGCAATTTCTCGTCTCACCATTTGGCGGCGATTAGCGCCTAAAAAGTGTTAACTAGATGACGAACAATATTAGATTATTAGAGGCTTCCACCTCCAGGAGCGTGGCAATCCTCTAAAATATAAAATGGTAGTTTTGCCCTGCACACAGGTATTTTACCACACTACTGCGACGTCTAGCGGCCGGAGTATGTAAGCTAGATGGGTCAAACATATTGCATCGTCTTGAGGACACTCAGGGCTTCCATTTATCTAGCGGCCGGAGTATGTAAGATAGATGGGTCAAACAAATCGCATCGTCTAGAAGACACTTGGGGCTTCCAGCTGCTTCATCAATGATCCGCTTAGCACCACCAGGAGCGTGGAAATTGACCTAAAAATACTCTGCAATTTCTCGTCTCACCATTTGGCGGCGATTAGCGCCTAAAAAGTGTTAACTAGATGACGAACAATATTAGATTCATGTAGCCGCATAGATGCACGTTAGTAAGAGACATCATTCTCCTACATATGTTGAACAGGTGAATAGCAATTAACAAAAAACAAAAAAATTCGATATGGTATCCATCAGGTAGAGCACACTCGGCTCTTTCATTATCACCACCAGCCACCCGGCTTCCACCTCCAGGAGCGTGGCAATCCTCTAAAATATAAAATGGTAGTTTTGCCCTGCACACAGGTATTTTACCACACTACTGCGACGTCTAGCGGCCGGAGTATGTAAGCTAGATGGGTCAAACATATTGCATCGTCTTGAGGACACTCAGGGCTTCCATTTATCTAGCGGCCGGAGTATGTAAGATAGATGGGTCAAACAAATTGCATCGTCTAAAGAATACTCAGGGCTTCCACTTGCTTAACCAATCACCCGCCTAGCACCACTAGAAGCGTGGCAATTGACCTAAAAATACTTTGCAATTTTATGTGTCACCCTTTGACGGCCATTAGAGCCTAAACAGGATGAACTAGATTACGCAAACTATTAAATTTATGTAGCCGCACAGATGCACGTTAGTTAGAGACATCATTCACTTATATTTGTTGAACAGGTGAGTAGCAATTAACAAAAAACAAAAAATTCGATTTGGTATCCATCAGGTAAAGCACACTCGGGGCTTTCATTATCACCACTAGCCACCCGCCTACCACCTCCAGGAGCGTGGCAATCCTCTAGAATACAAAATATCAGTTTTGCCCTGCACACAGGTATTTTTCCACACTACTGCGACTTCTAGCGGCCGGAGTATGTAAGCTAGATGGGTCAAATAATTGCATCGTCTAACGGACACTAAGTGTTTCCACTTGCATCATCAGTCACCCGCCTAGCACCACTAGTGGCGGGTGATTGATGATGGCACTACTAGGGGCGTGGCAATTGACCTAGAAATACTTTGCAATTTTATGTGTCACCCTGTGACGGCCATCCACACCACTGCGACCTCTAGCGGCCGGAGTATGTAAGCTAGATGGGTCAAACAAATTGCATCGTCTAAAGGACACTCAGGGCTTCCATATGTCTAGCGCTCGGAGTATGTAAGCTAGATGGGTCAAATAATTGCATCGTCTAACGGACACTAAGTGTTTCCACTTGCATCATCAGTCACCCGCCTAGCACCACTAGTGGCGGGTGATTGATGATGGCACTACTAGGGGCGTGGCAATTGACCTAGAAATACTTTGCAATTTTATGTGTCACCCTGTGACGGCCATCCACACCACTGCGACCTCTAGCGGCCGGAGTATGTAAGCTAGATGGGTCAAACAGATTGCATCGTCTAAAGGACACTCAGGGCTTCCATTTGTCTAGCGCCCGGAGTATGTTAGCTAGATGGGTCAATCAAATTACATCGTCTAAAGGACACTCAGTGTTTCCACTTGCATCATCAATCACCCGCCTAGCACCACTAGTGGCGTGGTAATTGACGCAAAAATACTTTGCAATTTTATGTGTCACCTTTTGACGGCAATTAGAGCCTAAACAGGATGAACCAGATGACGCAAACTATTAGATTCATGTAGCCGTACAGATGCACGTTAGTTAGAGACATCAAACCCCTATATATGGTGAACAGGTGAGTAGCAATCAACAAAAAACAAACACTTTCAATACGGTATCCATCTTGTTTTTTTCATTCCCTCTAAGGGGTGGGGGGATGAAACAAAGTGGATCACCTAGAGCACACTCGGGGCTTCCATTATCACCACCAGCCACCCGCCTACCACCTCCAGGAGCGCGGCAATCCTCTAGAATACAAAATGGCAGTTTTGCCATGCACACAGGTATTTTTCCACAATACTGCGACTTCTAGCGGCCGGAGTATGTAAGCTAGATGGGAGAAACGAATCGCATCGTCTAGAAGACACTCGGGGCTTTCAGCTGCTTTATCACTCATCCGCTTAGTACCACTAGGAGCGTGGAAATTGACCTAAAAATACTCTGCAATTTTACGTGTGACCCTTTGACGGCCATTAGCGCCTTAGCGCGGTGAACTTTACCACACAAACTATTGAATTCATGTAGCCGCACAGATGCACGTTAGTTAGAGACATCAAACACCTATATATGGTGAACAGGTGAGTAGCAATCAACAAAAAACAAACACTTTCAATATGGTATCCATCTTGTTTTTTTCATTCCCGCTAAGGGGGTAGGGGGATGAAACAAAGTGGATCACCTAGAGCACAATCGGGGCTTCCATTATCACCACCAGCCACCCGCCTACCACCTCCAGGAGCGCGGCAATCCTCTAGAATACAAAATAGCAATTTTGTCGTGCACACAGGTATTTTTCCACATTACTGCGACGTCTAGCGGCCGGATTATGTAAGCTAGATGGGTCAAACAAATCGCATCGTCTAGAAGACACTCGGGGCTTCCAGCTGCTTCATCAATGATCCGCTTAGCACCACCAGGAGCGTGGAAATTGACCTAAAAATACTCTGCAATTTCTCGTCTTACCATTTGGCGGCGATTAGCGCCTAAAAAGTGTTAACTAGATGATGAACAATATTAGATTCATGTAGCCGCATAGATGCACGTTAGTAAGAGACATCATTCTCCTATATATGTTGAACAGGTGAATAGCAATTAACAAAAAACAAAAAAATTCGATATGGTATCCATCAGGTAGAGCACACTCGGCTCTTTCATTATCACCACCAGCCACCCGGCTTCCACCTCCAGGAGCGTGGCAATCCTCTAAAATATAAAATGGTAGTTTTGCCCTGCACACAGGTATTTTACCACACTACTGCGACGTCTAGCGGCCGGAGTGTGTAAGCTTCCACTTGCATTATCAATCACCCGCCTAGCACCACTAGTGGCGTGACAATTGACCTAAAAATACCTTGCAATTTTACGTCTCACCATTTGGCGGCGATTAACGCCTAAAAAGTGTTAACTAGATGACGAACAATATTAGATTCATGTAGCCGCATAGATGCACGTTAGTAAGAGACATCATTCTCCTATATATGTTGAACAGGTGAATAGCAATTAACAAAAAACAAAAAAATTCGATATGGTATCCATCAGGTAGAGCACACTCGGCTCTTTCATTATCACCACCAGCCACCCGGCTTCCACCTCCAGGAGCGTGGCAATCCTCTAAAATATAAAATGGTAGTTTTGCCCTGCACACAGGTATTTTACCACACTACTGCGACGTCTAGCGGCCGGAGTATGTAAGCTAGATGGGTCAAACATATTGCATCGTCTTGAGGACACTCAGGGCTTCCATTTATCTAGCGGCCGGAGTATGTAAGATAGATGGGTCAAACAAATCGCATCGTCTAGAAGACACTCGGGGCTTTCAGCTGCTTCATCAATGATCCGCTTAGCACCACCAGGAGCGTGGAAATTGACCTAAAAATACTCTGCAATTTCTCGTCTCACCATTTGGCGGCGATTAGCGCCTAAAAAGTGTTAACTAGATGACGAACAATATTTGATTCATGTAGCCGCATAGATGCACGTTAGTAAGAGACATCATTCTCCTATATATGTTGAACAGGTGAATAGCAATTAACAAAAAACAAAAAAATTCGATATGGTATCCATCAGGTAGAGCACACTCGGCTCTTTCATTATCACCACCAGCCACCCGGCTTCCACCTCCAGGAGCGTGGCAATCCTCTAAAATATAAAATGGTAGTTTTGCCCTGCACACAGGTATTTTACCACACTACTGCGACGTCTAGCGGCCGGAGTGTGTAAGCTTCCACTTGCATTATCAATCACCCGCCTAGCACCACTAGTGGCGTGACAATTGACCTAAAAATACCTTGCAATTTTACGTCTCACCATTTGGCGGCGATTAACGCCTAAAAAGTGTTAACTAGATGACGAACAATATTAGATTCATGTAGCCGCATAGATGCACGTTAGTAAGAGACATCATTCTCCTATATATGTTGAACAGGTGAATAGCAATTAACAAAAAACAAAAAAATTCGATATGGTATCCATCAGGTAGAGCACACTCGGCTCTTTCATTATCACCACCAGCCACCCGGCTTCCACCTCCAGGAGCGTGGCAATCCTCTAAAATATAAAATGGTAGTTTTGCCCTGCACACAGGTATTTTACCACACTACTGCGACGTCTAGCGGCCGGAGTATGTAAGCTAGATGGGTCAAACAAATTGCATCGTCTAGAGGACACTCAGGGCTTCCATTTATCTAGCGGCCGGAGTATGTAAGATAGATGGGTCAAACAAATTGCATCGTCTAAAGAATACTCAGGGCTTCCACTTGCTTAACCAATCACCCGCCTAGCACCACTAGAAGCGTGGCAATTGACCTAAAAATACTTTGCAATTTTATGTGTCACCCTTTGACGGCCATTAGAGCCTAAACACGATGAACTAGATAATGCAAACTATTAAATTTATGTAGCCGCACAGATGCACGTTAGTTAGAGACATCATTCACTTATATTTGTTGAACAGGTGAGTAGCAATTAACAAAAAACAAAAAATTCGATATGGTATCCATCAGGTAGAGCCCACTCGTGCCTTCCATTATCACCACCAGCCACCCGCCTACCACCTCCAGGAGCGTGGCAATCCTCTAGAATACAAAATGGTAGTTTTGCCCTGCACACAGGTATTTTTCCACACTACTGCGACTTCTAGCGGCGGGAGTATGTAAGCTAGTTGGGTCAAACAAATTGCATCGTCTAAAGGACACTCAGGGCTTCCATTTGTCTAGCGCCCGGAGTATGTAAGCTAGATGGGTCGAGCAAATTACATCGTCTAAAGGACACTCAGGGCTTCCACTTGCATTATCAATCACCCGCCTAGCAACACTAGTGGCGTGACAATTGACCTAAAAATACCTTGCAATTTTACGTCTCACCATTTGGCGGCGATTAGCGCCTAAAAAGTGTTAACTAGATGACGCGCACTGTTAGATTCATGTAGCCGCACAGATGCACGTTAGTTAGAGACATCAAACACCTATATATGGTGCAGAGGTGAGTAGCAATTAACAAAAACCAATAAAACTCGATTTGGTATCCATCAGGTAGAGCACACTCGCGGCTTTCATTATCACCACTAGCCACCCGCCTACCACCTCCAGGAGCGTATCAATCCTCTAGAATACAAAATATCAGTTTTGCCCTGCACACAGGTATTTTTCCACACTACTGCGACTTCTAGCGGCCGGAGTATGTAAGCTAGATGGGTCAAATAATTGCATCGTCTAACGGACACTAAGTGTTTCCACTTGCATCATCAGTCACCCGCCTAGCACCACTAGTGGCGGGTGATTGATGATGGCACTACTAGGGGCGTGGCAATTGACCTAGTAATACTTTGCAATTTTATGTGTCACCTTTTGACGGCAATTAGAGCCTAAACAGGATAAACTAGATGACGCAGACTATTAGATTCATGTAGCCGCACAGATGCACGTTAGTTAGAGACATCAAACACCTATATAAGGTGGACAGATGAGTAGCAATCAACAAAAAACAAACACTTTCAATATGGTATCCATCTTGTTTTTTTCATTCCCGCTAAGGGGGTAGGGGGATGAAACAAAGTGGATCACCTAGAGCACAATCGGGGCTTCCACTATCACCACCAGCCACCCGCCTACCACCTCCAGGAGCGTGGCAATTCTCTAGAATACAAAATAACAGTTTGGCCCTGCCCACAGGTAGTTTTCCACACTACTGCGACTTCTAGCGGCCGGAGTATGTAAGCTAGATGGGTCAAACAAATTGCATCGTCTAAAGGACACTCAGGGCTTCCATATGTCTAGCGCCCGGAGTATGTAAGCTAGATGGGTCAAGCAAATTGCATCGTCTAAAGGACACTTAGTGTTTCCACTTGCATCATCAATCACCCGCCTAGCACCACTAGTGGCGGGTGATTGATGATGGCACTACTAGGGGCGTGGCAATTGACCTAGTAATACTTTGCAATTTTACGTCTCACCATTTTTCAGCCATTAGCGCCTAAATAGGCTGAACTAGATGACGCAAACTATTAGATTCATGTAGCGGCACAGATGCACGTTAATTAGAGACATCAATGACCTATATATGTTGAACAGCTAAGTAGCAAATAACAAAAATCAAAAAAACTCCATATGTTATCCATCAGGTAGAGCACACTCAAGGCTTCCATTATCACCACTAGCCAACCGACTACCACCTCCAGGAGCGTGGCAATCGTCTTTAATACAAAATAACATTTTTGCCCTGCACACAGGTATTTTTCCACAGTACTGGGACGTCTAGCGGCCGGAGTATGTAAGAGAGATGGGTCAAACAAATTGCATCGTCTAAAGAATACTAAGGGCTTCCACTTGCTTAACCAATCACCCGCCTAGCACCATTAGATGCGTGGCAATTGACCTAAAAATACTTTGCAATTTTATGTGTCACCCTTTGACGGCCATTAGAGCCTAAAGAGGATGAACTAGATGACGCAAACTATTAGATTCATGTAGCCGCATAGATGCACGTTAGTTGGAGACATCATTCACTTATATTTGTTGAACAGGTGAGTAGCAATTAACAAAAAACAAAAAATTCGATATGGTATCCAGCAGGTAGAGCACACTCGTGCCTTCCATTATCACCACCAGCCACCCGCCTACCACCTCCAGGAGCGTGGCAATCCTCTAGAATACAAAATGGTAGTTTTGCCCTGCACACAGGTATTTTTCCACACTACTGCGACTTCTAGCGGCCGGAGTATGTAAGCTAGTTGGGTCAAACAAATTGCATCGGTTAAAGGACACTCAGGGCTTCCATTTGTCTAGCGCCCGGAGTATGTAAGCTAAATGGGTCAAGCAAATTACATCGTCTAAAGGACACTCAGGGCTTCCACTTGCATTATCAATCACCCGCCTAGCACCACTAGTGGCGTGACAATTGACCTAAAAATACTTTGCAATTTTACGTCTCACATTTGGCGGCGATTAGCGCCTAAAAAGTGTTAACTAGATGACGCGCACTGTTAGATTCATGTAGCCGTACAGATGCACGTTAGTTAGAGACATCAAACACCTATATATGGTGCAGAGGTGAGTAGCAATTAACAAAAACCAATAAAACTCGATTTGGTATCCATTAGGTAGAGCACACTCGGGGCTTTCATTAACACCACTAGCCACCCGCCTACCACCTCCAGGAGCGTGGCAATCCTCTAGAATACAAAATATCAGTTTTGCCCTGCACACAGGTATTTTTCCACACTACTGCGACTTCTAGCGGCCGGAGTATGTAAGCTAGATGGGTCAAATAATTGCATCGTCTAACGGACACTAAGTGTTTCCACTTGCATCATCAGTCACCCGCCTAGCACCACTAGTGGCGGGTGATTGATGATGGCACTACTAGGGGCATGGCAATTGACCTAGAAATACTTTGCAATTTTATGTGTCACCCTGCGACGGCCATCCACACTGCTGCGACCTCTAGCGGCCGGAGTATGTAAGCTAGATGGGTCAAACGAATCGCATCGTCTAGAAGACACTCGGGGCTTTCAGCTGCTTTATCACTCATCCGCTTAGTACTACTAGGAGCGTGGAAATTGACCTAAAAATACTCTGCAATTTTACGTGTGACCCTTTGACGGCCATTAGCGCCTTATCACGGTGAACTTTACCACACAATCTATTGAATTCATGTAGCCGCACATATGCACGTTAGTTAGAGACATCAAACACCTTAATATGATGAACAGGTGAGTAGCAATCAACAAAAAACAAACACTTTCAATATGGTATCCATCTTGTTTTTTTCATTCCCGCTAAGGGGGTAGGGGGATAAAACAAAGTGGATCACCTAGAGCACAATCGGGGCTTGCATTATTACCACCAGCCACCCGCCTACCACCTCCAGGAGCGCGGCAATCCTCTAGAATACAAAATAGCAATTTGGCGCTGCACACAGGTAGTTTTCCACACTACTGCGACTTCTAGCGGCCGGAGTATGTAAGCTAGATGGGTCAAACAAATTGCATCGTCTAAAGGACACTCAGGGCTTCCATATGTCTAGCGCCCGGAGTATGTAAGCTAGATGGGTCAAGCAAATTGCATCGTCTAAAGGACACTCAGTGTTTCCACTTGCCGCCTAGCACCACTAGTAGCGGGTGATTGATGATGGCACTACTAGGGGCGTGGCAATTGACCTAGTAATACTTTGCAATTTTATGTGTCACCTTTAGACGGCAATTAGAGCCAAAACAGGATAAACTAGATGACGCAAACTATTAGATTCATGTAGCCGCACAGATGCACGTTAGTTAGAGACATCAAACACCTATATAAGGTGGACAGGTGAGTAGCAATCAACAAAAAACAAACACTTTCAATATGGTATCCATCTTGTTTTTTTCATTCCCGCTAAGGGGGTAGGGGGATAAAACAAAGTGGATCACCTAGAGCACAATCGGGGCTTGCATTATTACCACCAGCCACCCGCCTACCACCTCCAGGAGCGCGGCAATCCTCTAGAATACAAAATAGCAATTTGGCGCTGCACACAGGTAGTTTTCCACACTACTGCGACTTCTAGCGGCCGGAGTATGTAAGCTAGATGGGTCAAACAAATTGCATCGTCCAAAGGACACTCAGGGCTTCCATATGTCTAGCGCCCGGAGTATGGAAGCTAGATGGGTCAAGCAAATTGCATCGTCTAAAGGACACTCAGTGTTTCCACTTGCATCATCAATCACCCGCCTAGCACCACTAGTGGCGGGTGATTGATGATGGCACTACTAGGGGCGTTGCAATTGACCTAGTAATACTTTGCAATTTTACGTCTCACCATTTTTCGGCCATTAGCGCCTAAATAGGCTGAACTAGATGACGCAAACTATTAGATTCATGTAGCGGCACAGATGCACGTTAATTAAAGACATCATTCTCCTATATATGTTGAACAGAGTAGCAATTAACAGAAAACAAAAAAATTCGATATGGTATCCATCAGGTAGAGCACACTCGGGGCTTCCATTATCACCACTAGCCACCCGGCTTCCTTCTCCAGGAGCGTGACAATCCTCTATAATATAAAATGGGAGTTTTGCTCTGCACACAGGTTTTTTACCATACTACTGCGACGTCTAGCAGCCGGAGTATGTAAGCTAGATGGATCAAACAAATTGCATCGTCTAGAGGACACTCAGGGCTTCCATTTGTCTAGCGGCCGGAGTATGTAAGATAGATGGGTCAAACAAATTGCATCGTCTAAAGAATACTCAGGGCTTCCACTTGCTTAACCAATCACCCGCCTAGCACCACTAGAAGCGTGGCAATTGACCTAAAAATACTTTGCAATTTTATGTGTCACCCTTTGACGGCCATTAGAGCCTAAACAGGATGAACTAGATGACGCAAACTATTAGATTCATGTAGCCGCATAGATGCACGTTAGTTGGAGACATCATTCACTTATATTTGTTGAACAGGTGAGTAGCAATTAACAAAAAACAAAAAATTCGATATGGTATCCAGCAGGTAGAGCACACTCGTGCCTTCCATTATCACCACCAGCCACCCGCCTACCACCTCCAGGAGCGTGGCAATCCTCTAGAATACAAAATGGTAGTTTTGCCCTGCACACAGGTATTTTTCCACACTACTGCGACTTCTAGCGGCCGGAGTATGTAAGCTAGTTGGGTCAAACAAATTGCATCGGTTAAAGGACACTCAGGGCTTCCATTTGTCTAGCGCCCGGAGTATGTAAGCTAAATGGGTCAAGCAAATTACATCGTCTAAAGGACACTCAGGGCTTCCACTTGCATTATCAATCACCCGCCTAGCACCACTAGTGGCGTGACAATTGACCTAAAAATACTTTGCAATTTTACGTCTCACATTTGGCGGCGATTAGCGCCTAAAAAGTGTTAACTAGATGACGCGCACTGTTAGATTCATGTAGCCGTACAGATGCACGTTAGTTAGAGACATCAAACACCTATATATGGTGCAGAGGTGAGTAGCAATTAACAAAAACCAATAAAACTCGATTTGGTATCCATTAGGTAGAGCACACTCGGGGCTTTCATTAACACCACTAGCCACCCGCCTACCACCTCCAGGAGCGTGGCAATCCTCTAGAATACAAAATATCAGTTTTGCCCTGCACACAGGTATTTTTCCACACTACTGCGACTTCTAGCGGCCGGAGTATGTAAGCTAGATGGGTCAAATAATTGCATCGTCTAACGGACACTAAGTGTTTCCACTTGCATCATCAGTCACCCGCCTAGCACCACTAGTGGCGGGTGATTGATGATGGCACTACTAGGGGCATGGCAATTGACCTAGAAATACTTTGCAATTTTATGTGTCACCCTGCGACGGCCATCCACACTGCTGCGACCTCTAGCGGCCGGAGTATGTAAGCTAGATGGGTCAAACGAATCGCATCGTCTAGAAGACACTCGGGGCTTTCAGCTGCTTTATCACTCATCCGCTTAGTACTACTAGGAGCGTGGAAATTGACCTAAAAATACTCTGCAATTTT
Organism: Bactrocera oleae; assembly: GCF_042242935.1. Classification (NCBI taxonomy): domain Eukaryota; kingdom Metazoa; phylum Arthropoda; class Insecta; order Diptera; family Tephritidae; genus Bactrocera; species Bactrocera oleae. The sequence goes on along the minus strand of NC_091541.1, from coordinate 19,961,332 downwards.
ACGTGTGACCCTTTGACGGCCATTAGCGCCTTATCACGGTGAACTTTACCACACAATCTATTGAATTCATGTAGCCGCACATATGCACGTTAGTTAGAGACATCAAACACCTTAATATGATGAACAGGTGAGTAGCAATCAACAAAAAACAAACACTTTCAATATGGTATCCATCTTGTTTTTTTCATTCCCGCTAAGGGGGTAGGGGGATAAAACAAAGTGGATCACCTAGAGCACAATCGGGGCTTGCATTATTACCACCAGCCACCCGCCTACCACCTCCAGGAGCGCGGCAATCCTCTAGAATACAAAATAGCAATTTGGCGCTGCACACAGGTAGTTTTCCACACTACTGCGACTTCTAGCGGCCGGAGTATGTAAGCTAGATGGGTCAAACAAATTGCATCGTCTAAAGGACACTCAGGGCTTCCATATGTCTAGCGCCCGGAGTATGTAAGCTAGATGGGTCAAGCAAATTGCATCGTCTAAAGGACACTCAGTGTTTCCACTTGCCGCCTAGCACCACTAGTAGCGGGTGATTGATGATGGCACTACTAGGGGCGTGGCAATTGACCTAGTAATACTTTGCAATTTTATGTGTCACCTTTAGACGGCAATTAGAGCCAAAACAGGATAAACTAGATGACGCAAACTATTAGATTCATGTAGCCGCACAGATGCACGTTAGTTAGAGACATCAAACACCTATATAAGGTGGACAGGTGAGTAGCAATCAACAAAAAACAAACACTTTCAATATGGTATCCATCTTGTTTTTTTCATTCCCGCTAAGGGGGTAGGGTGATAAAACAAAGTGGATCACCTAGAGCACAATCGGGGCTTGCATTATTACCACCAGCCACCCGCCTACCACCTCCAGGAGCGCGGCAATCCTCTAGAATACAAAATAGCAATTTGGCGCTGCACACAGGTAGTTTTCCACACTACTGCGACTTCTAGCGGCCGGAGTATGTAAGCTAGATTGGTCAAACAAATTGCATCGTCTAAAGGACACTCAGGGCTTCCATATGTCTAGCGCCCGGAGTATGGAAGCTAGATGGGTCAAGCAAATTGCATCGTCTAAAGGACACTCAGTGTTTCCACTTGCATCATCAATCACCCGCCTAGCACCACTAGTGGCGGGTGATTGATGATGGCACTACTAGGGGCGTTGCAATTGACCTAGTAATACTTTGCAATTTTACGTCTCACCATTTTTCGGCCATTAGCGCCTAAATAGGCTGAACTAGATGACGCAAACTATTAGATTCATGTAGCGGCACAGATGCACGTTAATTAAAGACATCATTCTCCTATATATGTTGAACAGAGTAGCAATTAACAGAAAACAAAAAAATTCGATATGGTATCCATCAGGTAGAGCACACTCGGGGCTTCCATTATCACCACTAGCCACCCGGCTTCCTTCTCCAGGAGCGTGACAATCCTCTATAATATAAAATGGGAGTTTTGCTCTGCACACAGGTTTTTTACCATACTACTGCGACGTCTAGCAGCCGGAGTATGTAAGCTAGATGGATCAAACAAATTGCATCGTCTAGAGGACACTCAGGGCTTCCATTTGTCTAGCGGCCGGAGTATGTAAGATAGATGGGTCAAACAAATTGCATCGTCTAAAGAATACTCAGGGCTTCCACTTGCTTAACCAATCACCCGCCTAGCACCACTAGAAGCGTGGCAATTGACCTAAAAATACTTTGCAATTTTATGTGTCACCCTTTGACGGCCATTAGAGCCTAAACAGGATGAACTAGATGACGCAAACTATTAAATTTATGTAGCCGCACAGATGCACGTTAGTTAGAGACATCAAACATCTATATATGGTGCAGAGGTGAGTAGCAATTAACAAAAACCAATAAAACTCGATTTGGTATCCATCAGGTAGAGCACACTCGGGGCTTTCATTATCACCACTAGCCACCCGCCTACCACCTCCAGGAGCGTGGCAATCCTCTAGAATACAAAATATCAGTTTTGCCCTGCACACAGGTATTTTTCCACATTACTGCGACTTCTAGCGGCCGGAGTATGTAAGCTAGATGGGTCAAATAATTGCATCGTCTAACGGACACTAAGTGTTTCCACTTGCATCATCAGTCACCCGCCTAGCACCACTAGTGGCGGGTGATTGATGATGGCACTACTAGGGGCGTGGCAATTGACCTAGAAATACTTTGCAATTTTATGTGTCACCCTGCGACGGCCATCCACACTACTGCGACCTCTAGCGGCCGGAGTATGTAAGCTAGATGGGTCAAACAAATTGCATCGTCTAAAGGACACTCAGAGCTTCCATATGTCTAGCGCCCGGAGTATGTAAGCTAGATGGGTCAAGCAATTGCATCGTCTAAAGGACACTCAGTGTTTCCACTTGCATCATCAATCACCCGCCTAGCGCCACTAGTGGCGGGTGATTGATGATGGCACTACTAGGGGCGTGGCAATTGACCTAGTAATACTTTGCAATTTTATGTGTCACCTTTTGACGGCAATTAGAGCCTAAACTGGATGAACTAGATGACGCAAACTATTAGATTCATGTAGCCGCATAGATGCACGTTAGTTAGAGACATCAAACATCTATATATGGTGAACAGGTGAGTAGCAATCAACAAAAAACAAACACTTTCAATACGGTATCCATCTTGTTTTTTTCATTCCCTCTAAGGGGGTGGGGGATGAAACAAAGTGGATCACCTAGAGCACACTCGGGGCTTCCATTATCACCATCAGCCACCCGCCTACCACCTCCAGGAGCGCGGCAATCCTCTACAATACAAAATGGCAGTTTTGCCCTGCACACAGGTATTTTTCCACAATACTGCGGCTTCTAGCGGCCGGAGTATGTAAGCTAGATGGGTCAAACAAATTGCATCGTCTAAAGGACACTCAGGGCTTCCATATGTCTAGCGCCCGGAGTATGTAAGCTAGATGGGTCAAGCAAATTGCATCGTCTAAAGGACACTCAGTGTTTCCACTTGCATCATCAATCGCCCGCCTAGCACCACTAGTGGCGGGTGATTGATGATGGCACTTCTAGGGGCGTGGCAATTGACCTAGTAATACTTTGCAATTTTATGTGTCACCTTTTGACGGCAATTAGAGCCTAAACAGGATAAACTAGATGACGCAAACTATTAGATTCATGTAGCCGCACAGATGCACGTTAGTTAGAGACATCAAACACCTATATAAGGTGAACAGGTGAGTAGCAATCAACAAAAAACAAACACTTTCAATATGGTATCCATCTTGTTTTTTTCATTCCCGCTAAGGGGGTAGGGGGATGAAACAAAGTGGATCACCTAGAGCACAATCGGGGCTTCCATTATCACCACCAGCCACCCGCCTACCACCTCCAGGAGCGCGGCAATCCTCTAGAATACAAAATAGCAGTTTGGCGCTGCCCACAGGTAGTTTTCCACACTACTGCGACATCTAGCGGCCGGAGTATGTAAGCTAGATGGGGCAAACAAATTGCATCGTCTAAAGCACCACTAGTGGCGGGTGATTGATGATGGCACTACTAGGGGCGTGGCAATTGACCTAGTAATACTTTGCAATTTTATGTGTCACCCTGCGACGGCCATCCACACTACTGCGACTTCTAGCGGCCGGAGTATGTAAGCTAGATGGGTCAAACAAATTGCATCGTCTAAAGGACACTCAGGGCTTCCATATGTCTAGCGCCCGGAGTATGTAAGCTAGATGGGTCAAGCAAATTGCATCGTCTAACGGACACTAAGTGTCCCACTTGCATCATCAGTCACCCGCCTAGCACCACTAGTGGCGGGTGATTGATGATGGCACTACTAGGGGCGTGGCAATTGACCTAGAAATACTTTGCAATTTTATGTGTCACCCTGCGACGGCCATCCACACTACTGCGACCTCTAGCGGCCGGAGTATGTAAGCTAGATGGGTCAAACAAATTGCATCGTCTAAAGGACACTCAGGGCTTCCATATGTCTAGCGCCCGGAGTATGTAAGCTAGATGGGTCAAGCAATTGCATCGTCTAAAGGACACTCAGTGTTTCCACTTGCATCATCAATCACCCGCCTAGCACCACTAGTGGCGGGTGATTGATGATGGCACTACTAGGGGCGTGGCAATTGACCTAGTAATACTCTGCAATTTTATGTGTCACCTTTTGACGGCAATTAGAGCCTAAACTGGATGATCTAGATGACGCAAACTATTAGATTCATGTAGCCGCACAGATGCACGTTAGTTAGAGACATCAAACACCTATATATGGTGAACAGGTGAGTAGCAATCAACAAAAAACAAACACTTTCAATACGGTATCCATCTTGTTTTTTTCATTCCCTCTAAGGGGGTGGGGGGATGAAACAAAGTGGATCACCTAGAGCACACTCGGGGCTTCCATTATCACCACCAGCCACCCGCCTACCACCTCCAGGAGCGCGGCAATCCTCTAGGATACAAAATGGCAGTTTTGCCCTGCACACAGGTATTTTTCCACAATACTGCGGCTTCTAGCGGCCGGAGTATGTAAGCTAGATGGGTCAAACAAATTGCATCGTCTAAAGGACACTCAGGGCTTCCATATGTCTAGCGCCCGGAGTATGTAAGCTAGATGGGTCAAGCAAATTGCATCGTCTAAAGGACACTCAGTGTTTCCACTTGCATCATCAATCGCCCGCCTAGCACCACTAGTGGCGGGTGATTGATGATGGCACTACTAGGGGCGTGGCAATTGACCTAGTAATACTTTGCAATTTTATGTGTCACCATGCGACGGCCATCCACACTACTGCGACTTCTAGCGGCCGGAGTATGTAAGCTAGATGGGTCAAACAAATTGCATCGTCTAAAGGACACTCAGGGCTTCCATATGTCTAGCGCCCGGAGTATGTAAGCTAGATGGGTCAAGCAAATTGCATCGTCTAACGGACACTAAGTGTTTCCACTTGCATCATCAGTCACCCGTCTAGCACCACTAGTGGCGGGTGATTGATGATGGCACTACTAGGGGCGTGGCAATTGACCTAGAAATACTTTGCAATTTTATGTGTCACCCTGCGACGGCCATCCACACTACTGCGACCTCTAGCGGCCGGAGTATGTAAGCTAGATGGGTCAAACAAATTGCATCGTCTAAAGGACACTCAGGGCTTCCATATGTCTAGCGCCCGGAGTATGTAAGCTAGATGGGTCAAGCAATTGCATCGTCTAAAGGACACTCAGTGTTTCCACTTGCATCATCAATCACCCGCCTAGCAGCACTAGTGGCGGGTGATTGATGATGGCACTACTAGGGGCGTGGCAATTGACCTAGTAATACTTTGCAATTTTATGTGTCACCTTTTGACGGCAATTAGAGCCTAAACAGGATAAACTAGATGACGCAGACTATTAGATTCATGTAGCCGCACAGATGCACGTTAGTTAGAGACATCAAACACCTATATAAGGTGGACAGATGAGTAGCAATCAACAAAAAACAAACACTTTCAATATGGTATCCATCTTGTTTTTTTCATTCCCGCTAAGGGGGTAGGGGGATGAAACAAAGTGGATCACCTAGAGCACAATCGGGGCTTCCACTATCACCACCAGCCACCCGCCTACCACCTCCAGGAGCGTGGCAATCCTCTAGAATACAAAATAACAGTTTGGCCCTGCCCACAGGTAGTTTTCCACACTACTGCGACTTCTAGCGGCCGGAGTATGTAAGCTAGATGGGTCAAACAAATTGCATCGTCTAAAGGACACTCAGGGCTTCCATATGTCTAGCGCCCGGAGTATGTAAGCTAGATGGGTCAAGCAAATTGCATCGTCTAAAGGACACTTAGTGTTTCCACTTGCATCATCAATCACCCGCCTAGCACCACTAGTGGCGGGTGATTGATGATGGCACTACTAGGGGCGTGGCAATTGACCCAGTAATACTTTGCAATTTTACGTCTCACCATTTTTCAGCCATTAGCGCCTAAATAGGCTGAACTAGATGACGCAAACTATTAGATTCATGTAGCGGCACAGATGCACGTTAATTAGAGACATCAATGACCTATATATGTTGAACAGCTAAGTAGCAAATAACAAAAATCAAAAAAACTCCATATGTTATCCATCAGGTAGAGCACACTCAAGGCTTCCATTATCACCACTAGCCAACCGACTACCACCTCCAGGAGCGTGGCAATCGTCTTTAATACAAAATAACATTTTTGCCCTGCACACAGGTATTTTTCCACAGTACTGGGACGTCTAGCGGCCGGAGTATGTAAGAGAGATGGGTCAAACAAATTGCATCGTCTAAAGAATACTAAGGGCTTCCACTTGCTTAACCAATCACCCGCCTAGCACCATTAGATGCGTGGCAATTGACCTAAAAATACTTTGCAATTTTATGTGTCACCCTTTGACGGCCATTAGAGCCTAAAGAGGATGAACTAGATGACGCAAACTATTAGATTCATGTAGCCGCATAGATGCACGTTAGTTGGAGACATCATTCACTTATATTTGTTGAACAGGTGAGTAGCAATTAACAAAAAACAAAAAATTCGATATGGTATCCATCAGGTAGAGCACACTCGTGCCTTCCATTATCACCACCAGCCACCCGCCTACCACCTCCAGGAGCGTGGCAATCCTCTAGAATACAAAATGGTAGTTTTGCCCTGCACACAGGTATTTTTCCACACTACTGCGACTTCTAGCGGCCGGAGTATGTAAGCTAGTTGGGTCAAACAAATTGCATCGGTTAAAGGACACTCAGGGCTTCCATTTGTCTAGCGCCCGGAGTATGTAAGCTAAATGGGTCAAGCAAATTACATCGTCTAAAGGACACTCAGGGCTTCCACTTGCATTATCAATCACCCGCCTAGCACCACTAGTGGCGTGACAATTGACCTAAAAATACTTTGCAATTTTACGTCTCACATTTGGCGGCGATTAGCGCCTAAAAAGTGTTAACTAGATGACGCGCACTGTTAGATTCATGTAGCCGTACAGATGCACGTTAGTTAGAGACATCAAACACCTATATATGGTGCAGAGGTGAGTAGCAATTAACAAAAACCAATAAAACTCGATTTGGTATCCATTAGGTAGAGCACACTCGGGGCTTTCATTAACACCACTAGCCACCCGCCTACCACCTCCAGGAGCGTGGCAATCCTCTAGAATACAAAATATCAGTTTTGCCCTGCACACAGGTATTTTTCCACACTACTGCGACTTCTAGCGGCCGGAGTATGTAAGCTAGATGGGTCAAATAATTGCATCGTCTAACGGACACTAAGTGTTTCCACTTGCATCATCAGTCACCCGCCTAGCACCACTAGTGGCGGGTGATTGATGATGGCACTACTAGGGGCATGGCAATTGACCTAGAAATACTTTGCAATTTTATGTGTCACCCTGCGACGGCCATCCACACTGCTGCGACCTCTAGCGGCCGGAGTATGTAAGCTAGATGGGTCAAACAAATTGCATCGTCTAAAGGACACTCAGGGCTTCCATATGTCTAGCGCACGGAGTATGTAAGCTAGATGGGTCAAGCAATTGCATCGTATAAAGGACACTCAGTGTTTCCACTTGCATTATCAATCACCCGCCTAGCACCACTAGTGGCGGGTGATTGATGATAGCACTACTAGGGGCGTGGCAATTGACCTAGTAATACTTTGCAATTTTATGTGTCACCTTTTGACGGAAATTAGAGCCTAAACTGGATGAACTAGATGACGCAAACTATTACATTCATGTAGCCGCACAGATGCACGTTAGTTAGAGACATCAAACACCTATATATGGTGAACAGGTGAGTAGCAATCAACAAAAAACAAACACTTTCAATACGGTATCCATCTTTTTTTTTTCATTCCCTCTAAGGGGGTGGGGGGATGAAACAAAGTGGATCACCTAGAGCACACTCGGGGCTTCCATTATCACCACCAGCCACCCACCTACAACCTCCAGGAGCGCGGCAATCCTCTAGAATACAAAATGGCAGTTTTGCCCTGCACACAGGTATTTTTCCACAATACTGCGGCTTCTAGCGGCCGGAGTATGTAAGCTAGATGGGTCAAACGAATCGCATCGTCTAGAAGACACTCGGGGCTTTCAGCTGCTTTATCACTCATCCGCTTAGTACTACTAGGAGCGTGGAAATTGACCTAAAAATACTCTGCAATTTTACGTGTGACCCTTTGACGGCCATTAGCGCCTTATCACGGTGAACTTTACCACACAATCTATTGAATTCATGTAGCCGCACATATGCACGTTAGTTAGAGACATCAAACACCTTAATATGATGAACAGGTGAGTAGCAATCAACAAAAAACAAACACTTTCAATATGGTATCCATCTTGTTTTTTTCATTCCCGCTAAGGGGGTAGGGGGATAAAACAAAGTGGATCACCTAGAGCACAATCGGGGCTTGCATTATTACCACCAGCCACCCGCCTACCACCTCCAGGAGCGCGGCAATCCTCTAGAATACAAAATAGCAATTTGGCGCTGCACACAGGTAGTTTTCCACACTACTGCGACTTCTAGCGGCCGGAGTATGTAAGCTAGATGGGTCAAACAAATTGCATCGTCTAAAGGACACTCAGGGCTTCCATATGTCTAGCGCCCTGAGTATGTAAGCTAGATGGGTCAAGCAAATTGCATCGTCTAAAGGACACTCAGTGTTTCCACTTGCCGCCTAGCACCACTAGTAGCGGGTGATTGATGATGGCACTACTAGGGGCGTGGCAATTGACCTAGTAATACTTTGCAATTTTATGTGTCACCTTTAGACGGCAATTAGAGCCAAAACAGGATAAACTAGATGACGCAAACTATTAGATTCATGTAGCCGCACAGATGCACGTTAGTTAGAGACATCAAACACCTATATAAGGTGGACAGGTGAGTAGCAATCAACAAAAAACAAACACTTTCAATATGGTATCCATCTTGTTTTTTTCATTCCCGCTAAGGGGATAGGGGGATAAAACAAAGTGGATCACCTAGAGCACAATCGGGGCTTGCATTATTACCACCAGCCACCCGCCTACCACCTCCAGGAGCGCGGCAATCCTCTAGAATACAAAATAGCAATTTGGCGCTGCACACAGGTAGTTTTCCACACTACTGCGACTTCTAGCGGCCGGAGTATGTAAGCTAGATGGGTCAAACAAATTGCATCGTCTAAAGGACACTCAGGGCTTCCATATGTCTAGCGCCCGGAGTATGGAAGCTAGATGGGTCAAGCAAATTGCATCGTCTAAAGGACACTCAGTGTTTCCACTTGCATCATCAATCACCCGCCTAGCACCACTAGTGGCGGGTGATTGATGATGGCACTACTAGGGGCGTTGCAATTGACCTAGTAATACTTTGCAATTTTACGTCTCACCATTTTTCGGCCATTAGCGCCTAAATAGGCTGAACTAGATGACGCAAACTATTAGATTCATGTAGCGGCACAGATGCACGTTAATTAAAGACATCATTCTCCTATATATGTTGAACAGAGTAGCAATTAACAGAAAACAAAAAAATTCGATATGGTATCCATCAGGTAGAGCACACTCGGGGCTTCCATTATCACCACTAGCCACCCGGCTTCCTTCTCCAGGAGCGTGACAATCCTCTATAATATAAAATGGGAGTTTTGCTCTGCACACAGGTTTTTTACCATACTACTGCGACGTCTAGCAGCCGGAGTATGTAAGCTAGATGGATCAAACAAATTGCATCGTCTAGAGGACACTCAGGGCTTCCATTTGTCTAGCGGCCGGAGTATGTAAGATAGATGGGTCAAACAAATTGCATCGTCTAAAGAATACTCAGGGCTTCCACTTGCTTAACCAATCACCCGCCTAGCACCACTAGAAGCGTGGCAATTGACCTAAAAATACTTTGCAATTTTATGTGTCACCCTTTGACGGCCATTAGAGCCTAAACAGGATGAACTAGATGACGCAAACTATTAAATTTATGTAGCCGCACAGATGCACGTTAGTTAGAGACATCAAACATCTATATATGGTGCAGAGGTGAGTAGCAATTAACAAAAACCAATAAAACTCGATTTGGTATCCATCAGGTAGAGCACACTCGGGGCTTTCATTATCACCACTAGCCACCCGCCTACCACCTCCAGGAGCGTGGCAATCCTCTAGAATACAAAATATCAGTTTTGCCCTGCACACAGGTATTTTTCCACATTACTGCGACTTCTAGCGGCCGGAGTATGTAAGCTAGATGGGTCAAATAATTGCATCGTCTAACGGACACTAAGTGTTTCCACTTGCATCATCAGTCACCCGCCTAGCACCACTAGTGGCGGGTGATTGATGATGGCACTACTAGGGGCGTGGCAATTGACCTAGAAATACTTTGCAATTTTATGTGTCACCCTGCGACGGCCATCCACACTACTGCGACCTCTAGCGGCCGGAGTATGTAAGCTAGATGGGTCAAACAAATTGCATCGTCTAAAGGACACTCAGAGCTTCCATATGTCTAGCGCCCGGAGTATGTAAGCTAGATGGGTCAAGCAATTGCATCGTCTAAAGGACACTCAGTGTTTCCACTTGCATCATCAATCACCCGCCTAGCGCCACTAGTGGCGGGTGATTGATGATGGCACTACTAGGGGCGTGGCAATTGACCTAGTAATACTTTGCAATTTTATGTGTCACCTTTTGACGGCAATTAGAGCCTAAACTGGATGAACTAGATGACGCAAACTATTAGATTCATGTAGCCGCACAGATGCACGTTAGTTAGAGACATCAAACATCTATATATGGTGAACAGGTGAGTAGCAATCAACAAAAAACAAACACTTTCAATACGGTATCCATCTTGTTTTTTTCATTCCCTCTAAGGGGGTGGGGGATGAAACAAAGTGGATCACCTAGAGCACACTCGGGGCTTCCATTATCACCATCAGCCACCCGCCTACCACCTCCAGGAGCGCGGCAATCCTCTACAATACAAAATGGCAGTTTTGCCCTGCACACAGGTATTTTTCCACAATACTGCGGCTTCTAGCGGCCGGAGTATGTAAGCTAGATGGGTCAAACAAATTGCATCGTCTAAAGGACACTCAGGGCTTCCATATGTCTAGCGCCCGGAGTATGTAAGCTAGATGGGTCAAGCAAATTGCATCGTCTAAAGGACACTCAGTGTTTCCACTTGCATCATCAATCGCCCGCCTAGCACCACTAGTGGCGGGTGATTGATGATGGCACTTCTAGGGGCGTGGCAATTGACCTAGTAATACTTTGCAATTTTATGTGTCACCTTTTGACGGCAATTAGAGCCTAAACAGGATAAACTAGATGACGCAAACTATTAGATTCATGTAGCCGCACAGATGCACGTTAGTTAGAGACATCAAACACCTATATAAGGTGAACAGGTGAGTAGCAATCAACAAAAAACAAACACTTTCAATATGGTATCCATCTTGTTTTTTTCATTCCCGCTAAGGGGGTAGGGGAATGAAACAAAGTGGATCACCTAGAGCACAATCGGGGCTTCCATTATCACCACCAGCCACCCGCCTACCACCTCCAGGAGCGCGGCAATCCTCTAGAATACAAAATAGCAGTTTGGCGCTGCCCACAGGTAGTTTTCCACACTACTGCGACATCTAGCGGCCGGAGTATGTAAGCTAGATGGGGCAAACAAATTGCATCGTCTAAAGCACCACTAGTGGCGGGTGATTGATGATGGCACTACTAGGGGCGTGGCAATTGACCTAGTAATACTTTGCAATTTTATGTGTCACCCTGCGACGGCCATCCACACTACTGCGACTTCTAGCGGCCGGAGTATGTAAGCTAGATGGGTCAAACAAATTGCATCGTCTAAAGGACACTCAGGGCTTCCATATGTCTAGCGCCCGGAGTATGTAAGCTAGATGGGTCAAGCAAATTGCATCGTCTAACGGACACTAAGTGTCCCACTTGCATCATCAGTCACCCGCCTAGCACCACTAGTGGCGGGTGATTGATGATGGCACTACTAGGGGCGTGGCAATTGACCTAGAAATACTTTGCAATTTTATGTGTCACCCTGCGACGGCCATCCACACTACTGCGACCTCTAGCGGCCGGAGTATGTAAGCTAGATGGGTTAAACAAATTGCATCGTCTAAAGGACACTCAGGGCTTCCATATGTCTAGCGCCCGGAGTATGTAAGCTAGATGGGTCAAGCAATTGCATCGTCTAAAGGACACTCAGTGTTTCCACTTGCATCATCAATCACCCGCCTAGCACCACTAGTGGCGGGTGATTGATGATGGCACTACTAGGGGCGTGGCAATTGACCTAGTAATACTCTGCAATTTTATGTGTCACCTTTTGACGGCAATTAGAGCCTAAACTGGATGATCTAGATGACGCAAACTATTAGATTCATGTAGCCGCACAGATGCACGTTAGTTAGAGACATCAAACACCTATATATGGTGAACAGGTGAGTAGCAATCAACAAAAAACAAACACTTTCAATACGGTATCCATCTTGTTTTTTTCATTCCCTCTAAGGGGGTGGGGGGATGAAACAAAGTGGATCACCTAGAGCACACTCGGGGCTTCCATTATCACCACCAGCCACCCGCCTACCACCTCCAGGAGCGCGGCAATCCTCTAGGATACAAAATGGCAGTTTTGCCCTGCACACAGGTATTTTTCCACAATACTGCGGCTTCTAGCGGCCGGAGTATGTAAGCTAGATGGGTCAAACAAATTGCATCGTCTAAAGGACACTCAGGGCTTCCATATGTCTAGCGCCCGGAGTATGTAAGCTAGATGGGTCAAGCAAATTGCATCGTCTAAAGGACACTCAGTGTTTCCACTTGCATCATCAATCGCCCGCCTAGCACCACTAGTGGCGGGTGATTGATGATGGCACTACTAGGGGCGTGGCAATTGACCTAGTAATACTTTGCAATTTTATGTGTCACCATGCGACGGCCATCCACACTACTGCGACTTCTAGCGGCCGGAGTATGTAAGCTAGATGGGTCAAACAAATTGCATCGTCTAAAGGACACTCAGGGCTTCCATATGTCTAGCGCCCGGAGTATGTAAGCTAGATGGGTCAAGCAAATTGCATCGTCTAACGGACACTAAGTGTTCCCACTTGCATCATCAGTCACCCGTCTAGCACCACTAGTGGCGGGTGATTGATGATGGCACTACTAGGGGCGTGGCAATTGACCTAGAAATACTTTGCAATTTTATGTGTCACCCTGCGACGGCCATCCACACTACTGCGACCTCTAGCGGCCGGAGTATGTAAGCTAGATGGGTCAAACAAATTGCATCGTCTAAAGGACACTCAGGGCTTCCATATGTCTAGCGCCCGGAGTATGTAAGCTAGATGGGTCAAGCAATTGCATCGTCTAAAGGACACTCAGTGTTTCCACTTGCATCATCAATCACCCTTCTAGCAGCACTAGTGGCGGGTGATTGATGATGGCACTACTAGGGGCGTGGCAATTGACCTAGTAATACTCTGCAATTTTATGTGTCACCTTTTGACGGCAATTAGAGCCTAAACTGGATGATCTAGATGACGCAAACTATTAGATTCATGTAGCCGCACAGATGCACGTTAGTTAGAGACATCAAACACCTATATATGGTGAACAGGTGAGTAGCAATCAACAAAAAACAAACACTTTCAATACGGTATCCATCTTGTTTTTTTCATTCCCTCTAAGGGGGTGGGGGGATGAAACAAAGTGGATCACCTAGAGCACACTCGGGGCTTCCATTATCACCACCAGCCACCCGCCTACCACCTCCAGGAGCGCGGCAATCCTCTAGGATACAAAATGGCAGTTTTGCCCTGCACACAGGTATTTTTCCACAATACTGCGGCTTCTAGCGGCCGGAGTATGTAAGCTAGATGGGTCAAACAAATTGCATCGTCTAAAGGACACTCAGGGCTTCCATATGTCTAGCGCCCGGAGTATGTAAGCTAGATGGGTCAAGCAAATTGCATCGTCTAAAGGACACTCAGTGTTTCCACTTGCATCATCAATCGCCCGCCTAGCACCACTAGTGGCGGGTGATTGATGATGGCACTACTAGGGGCGTGGCAATTGACCTTATAATACTTTGCAATTTTATGTGTCACCTTTTGACGGCAATTAGAGCCTAAACAGGATAAACTAGATGACGCAAACTATTAGATTCATGTAGCCGCACAGATGCACGTTAGTTAGAGACATCAAACACCTATATAAGGTGAACAGGTGAGTAGCAATCAACAAAAAACAAACACTTTCAATATGGTATCCATCTTGTTTTTTTCATTCCCGCTAAGGGGGTAGGGGGATGAAACAAAGTGGATCAGCTAGAGCACAATCGGGGCTTCCATTATCACCACCAGCCACCCGTCTACCACCTCCAGGAGCGCGGCAATCCTCTAGAATACAAAATAGCAGTTTGGCGCTGTCCACAGGTAGTTTTCCACACTACTGCGACTTTTAGCGGCCGGAGTATGTAAGCTAGATGGGTCAAACAAATTGCATCGTCTAAAGGACACTCAGGGCTTCCATATGTCTAGCGCCCGGAGTATGTAAGCTAGATGGGTCAAGCAAATTGCATCGTCTAAAGGACACTCAGTGTTTCCACTTGCATCATCAATCACCCGCCTAGCACCACTAGTGGCGGGTGATTGATGATGGCACTACTAGGGGCGTGGCAATTGACCTAGTAATACTTTGCAATTTTACGTCTCACCATTTTTCGGCCATTAGCGCCTAAATAGGCTGAACTAGATGACGCAAACTATTAGATTCATGTAGCGGCACAGATGCACGTTAATTAGAGACATCAATGACCTATATATGTTGAACAGCTAAGTAGCAAATGACAAAAATCAAAAAAACTCCATATGTTATTCATCAGGTAGAGCACACTCAAGGCTTCCATTATCACCACTAGCCAACCGACTACCACCTCCAGGAGCGTGGCAATCGTCTTTAATACAAAATAGCATTTTTTCCCTGCACACAGGTATTTTTCCACAGTACTGGGACGTCTAGCGGCCGGAGTATGTAAGAGAGATGGGTCAAACAAATTTCATCGTCTAAAGAATACTCAGGGCTTCCACTTGCTTAACCAATCACCCGCCTAGCACCACTAGAAGCGTGGCAATTGACCTAAAAATACTTTGCAATTTTATGTGTCACCCTTTAACGGTCATTAGAGCCTAAAGAGGATGAACTAGATGACGCAAACTATTAGATTCATGTAGCCGCATAGATGCACGTTAGTAAGAGACATAATTCTCCTATATATGTTGAACAGAGTAGCAATTAACAGAAAACAAAAAAATTCGATATGGTATCCATCAGGTAGAGCACACTCGGAGCTTCCATTATCACCACTAGCCACCCGGCTTCCACCTCCAGGAGCGTGACAATCCTCTATAATATAAAATGGTAGTTTTGCCCTGCACACAGGTTTTTTACCATAGTACTGCGACGTCTAGCAGCCGGAGTATGTAAGCTAGATGGATCAAACAAATTGCATCGTCTAGAGGACACTCAGGGCTTCCATTTGTCTAGCGGCCGGAGTATGTAAGATAGATGGGTCAAACAAATTGCATCGTCTAAAGAATACTCAGGGCTTCCACTTGCTTAACCAATCACCCGCCTAGCACCAATAGTGGTGTTGTAATTGACCTTAAAATACTTTGCAATTTTACGTTTCACCATTTGGTGGCCATTGGCGCCTAAAGAGGATGAACTAGATGACGCAAACTATTAGATTCATGTAGCCGCATAGATGCACGTTAGTAAGAGACATCATTCTCCTATATATGTTGAACAGGTGAGTAGCAATTAACAAAAAACAAAAAATTCGATATGGTATCCATCAGGTAGAGCACACTCGGGGCTTCCATTATCACCACTAGCCACCCGGCTTCCACTTCCAGGAGCGTGGCAATCCTCTAGAATATAAAATGGTAGTTTTGCCCTGCACACAGGTATTTTGCCACACTACTGCGACGTCTAGCGGCCGGAGTATGAAAGCTAGATGGGTCAAACAAATTGCATCGTCTAGACGACACTCAGGGCTTCCATTTGTCTAGCGGACGGAGTATGTAAGATATATGTGTCAAACAAATTGCATCGTCTAAAGAATACTCAGGGCTTCCACCTGCTTAACCAATCACCCGCCTAGCACCAATAATAGTGTGGTAATTTACCTTAAAATACTTTGCAATTTTACGTTTCACCATTTGGTGGCCATTGGCGCCTAATTAGGGTGAACTAGATGACGCAAACTATAAGATTCATGTACCCGCACAAATGCACGTTAATTGGAGACATCAATCACCTATATATTTATGTTGAACAGCTGAGCAGCAATTAACAAAAAACAAACAATTTCATTATGGTATCCATCATGTTTTTTTTCATTCCCGCTAAAGGGTTGGGGGGATGAAACAAAGTGGATCACCTAACGCACACTCGGGGCTTCCATTATCACCACCAGCCACCCGGCTTCCACTTCCAGGAGCGTGGCAATCCTCTAGAATATAAAATGGTAGTTTTGCCCTGCACACAGGTATTTTGCCACACTACTACGACGTCTAGCGGCCGGAGTATGAAAGCTAGATGGGTCAAACAAATTGCATCGTCTAGACGACACTCAGGGCTTCCATTTGTCTAGCGGCCGGAGTATGTAAGATATATGTGTCAAACAAATTGCATCGTCTAAAGAATACTTAGGGCTTCCACTTGCATCATCAATCACCCGCCCAGCACTACTAAAGGCGTGGCAATTGACCTAGAAATACTTTGCAATTTTATGTGTCACCATTTGACGGCCATTAGAGCCTTAACAGGATGAACTAGATGACGCAAACTATTAAATTCATGTAGCCGCACAGATGCACGTTAGTTAGAGACATCAAACACCTATATATGGTGAACAGGTGAGTAGCAATCAACAAAAAACAAACACTTTCAATATGGTATCCATCTTGTTTTTTTCATTCCCGCTAAGGGGGTGGGGGGATGAAACAAAGTGGATCACCTAGAGCACACTCGGGGCTTGCATTATCACCACCAGCCACCCGGCTTCCACTTCCAGGAGCGTGGCAATCCTCTAGAATATAAAATGGTAGTTTTGCCCTGCACACAGGTATTTTGCCACACTACTACGACGTCTAGCGGCCGGAGTATGAAAGCTAGATGGGTCAAACAAATTGCATCGTCTAGACGACACTCAGGGCTTCCATTTGTCTAGCGGCCGGAGTATGTAAGATATATGTGTCAAGCAAATAACATCGTCTAAAGGACACTCAGTGCTTCCACTTGCATCATCAATCACCCGCCTAGCACCACTAGTGGCGTGGTAATTGACCAAAAAATACTTTGCAATTTTATGTGTCACCCTTTGACGGCCATTAGAGCCTTAACAGGATGAACAAGATGACGCAAGCTATTAAATTCATGTAGCCGCACAGATGCACGTTAGTTAGAGACATCAAACACCTATATATGGTGAACAGGTGAGTAGCAATCAACAAAAAACAAACACTTTCAATATGGTATCCATCTTGTTTTTTTCATTCCCGCTAAGGGGGTGGGGGGATGAAACAAAGTGGATCACCTAGAGCACACTCGGGGCTTCCATTATCACTACCAGCCACCCGCCTACCACCTCCAGGAGCGGGGCAATCCTCTAGAATTCAAAATGGTAGTTTTGCCCTGCACACAGGTATTTTTCCACACTACTGCGACTTCTAGCGGCCGGAGTATGTAAGCTAGATGGGTCAAACAAATTGCATCGTCTAAAGAATACTCAGGGCTTCCACTTGCTTAATTAATCACCCGCCTAGCACCACTAGAAGCGTGGCAATTGACCTAAAAATACTTTGCAATTTTATGTGTCACCCTTTGACGGCCATTAGAGCCTAAACAGGATGAACTAGATGACGCAAACTATTTAATTTATGTAGCCGCACAGATGCACGTTAGTTAGAGACATCATTCACTTATATTTGTTGAACAGGTGAGTAGCAATTAACAAAAAACAAAAAATTCGATATGGTATCCATCAGGTAGAGCACACTCGTGCCTTCCATTATCACCACCAGCCACCCGCCTACCACCTCCAGGAGCGTGGCAATCCTCTAAAATACAAAATGGTAGTTTTGCCCTGCACACAGGTATTTTTCCACACTACTGCGACTTCTAGCGGCCGGAGTATGTAAGCTAGATGGGTCAAATAATTGCATCGTCTAACGGACACTAAGTGTTTCCATATGTCTAGCGCCCGGAGTATGTAAGCTAGATGGGTCAAACAAATTGCATCGTCTAAAGGACACTCAGGGCTTCCATATGTCTAGCGCCCGGAGTATGTAAGCTAGATGGGTCAAGCAAATTGCATCGTCTAAAGGACACTCAGTGTTTTCACTTGCATCATCAATCACCCGCCTAGCACCACTAGTGGCGGGTGATTGATGATGGCACTACTAGGGGCGTGGCAATTGACCTAGAAATACTTTGCAATTTTATGTGTCACCCTGCGACGGCCATCCACACTACTGCGACCTCTAGCGGCCGGAGTATGTAAGCTAGATGGGTCAAATAATTGCATCGTCTAACGGACACTAAGTGTTTCCATATGTCTAGCGCCCGGAGTATGTAAGCTAGATGGGTCAAACAAATTGCATCGTCTAAAGGACACTCAGGGCTTCCATATGTCTAGCGCCCGGAGTATGTAAGCTAGATGGGTCAAGCAAATTGCATCGTCTAAAGGACACTCAGTGTTTTCACTTGCATCATCAATCACCCGCCTAGCACCACTAGTGGCGGGTGATTGATGATGGCACTACTAGGGGCGTGGCAATTGACCTAGTAATACTTTGCAATTTTACGTCTCACCAATTTTCGGCCATTAGCGCCTAAATAGGCTGAACTAGATGACGCAAACTATTAGATTCATGTAGCGGCACAGATGCACTTTAATTAGAGACATCAATGTCCTATATAAGTTGAACAGCTAAGTAGCAAATAACAAAAATCAAAAAAACTCCATATGTTATCCATCAGGTAGAGCACACTCAAGGCTTCCATTATCACCACTAGCCAACCGACTACCACCTCCAGGAGCGTGGCAATCGTCTTTAATACAAAATAGCATTTTTGCCCTGCACACAGGTATTTTTCCACAGTACTGCGACGTCTAGCGGCCGAAGTATGTAAGCTAGATGGGTCAAACAAGTTGCGTCGTCTAAAAGACACTCGTGGCTTCCACTTGCATAATCAATCACCCACTAAGCACTACTAAAGGCGTGGCAATTGACCTAGAAATACTTTGCAATTTTATGTGTCACCATTTGACGGCCATTAGAGCCTTAACAGGATGAACTAGATGACGCAAACTGTTAAATTCATGTAGCCGCACAGATGCACGTTAGTTAGAGACATCAAACACCTATATATGGTGAACAGGTGAGTAGCAATCAACAAAAAACAAACACTTTCAATATGGTATCCATCTTGTTTTTTTCATTCCCGCTAAGGGGGTGGGGGGATGAAACAAAGTGGATCACCTAGAGCACACTCGGGGCTTGCATTATCACCACCAGCCACCCGGCTTCCACTTCCAGGAGCGTGGCAATCCTCTAGAATATAAAATGGTAGTTTTGCCCTGCACACAGGTATTTTGCCACACTACTACGACGTCTAGCGGCCGGAGTATGAAAGCTAGATGGGTCAAACAAATTGCATCGTCTAGACGACACTCAGGGCTTCCATTTGTCTAGCGGCCGGAGTATGTAAGATATATGTGTCAAGCAAATAACATCGTCTAAAGGACACTCAGTGCTTCCACTTGCATCATCAATCACCCGCCTAGCACCACTAGTGGCGTGGTAATTGACCAAAAAATACTTTGCAATTTTATGTGTCACCCTTTGACGGCCATTAGAGCCTTAACAGGATGAACAAGATGACGCAAGCTATTAAATTCATGTAGCCGCACAGATGCACGTTAGTTAGAGACATCAAACACCTATATATGGTGAACAGGTGAGTAGCAATCAACAAAAAACAAACACTTTCAATATGGTATCCATCATGTTTTTTTTCATTCCCGCTAAAGGGTTGGGGGGATGAAACAAAGTGGATCACCTAACGCACACTCGGGGCTTCCATTATCACCACCAGCCACCCGGCTTCCACTTCCAGGAGCGTGGCAACCCTCTAGAATATAAAATGGTAGTTTTGCCCTGCACACAGGTATTTTGCCACACTACTACGACGTCTAGCGGCCGGAGTATGAAAGCTAGATGGGTCAAACAAATTGCATCGTCTAGACGACACTCAGGGCTTCCATTTGTCTAGCGGCCGGAGTATGTAAGATATATGTGTCAAACAAATTGCATCGTCTAAAGAATACTTAGGGCTTCCACTTGCATCATCAATCACCCGCCCAGCACTACTAAAGGCGTGGCAATTGACCTAGAAATACTTTGCAATTTTATGTGTCACCATTTGACGGCCATTAGAGCCTTAACAGGATGAACTAGATGACGCAAACTGTTAAATTCATGTAGCCGCACAGATGCACGTTAGTTAGAGACATCAAACACCTATATATGGTGAACAGGTGAGTAGCAATCAACAAAAAACAAACACTTTCAATATGGTATCCATCTTGTTTTTTTCATTCCCGCTAAGGGGTGAGGGGATGAAACAAAGTGGATCACCTAGAGCATACTCGGGGTTTCCATTATCACCACCAGCCACCCGCTACTGCGACTTCCTCAAACAAATTGCATCGTCTAAAGGACACTCAGGGCTTCCATATGTCTAGCGCCCGGAGTATGTAAGCTAGATGGGTCAAGCAAATTGCATCGTCTAAAGGACACTCAGTGTTTCCACTTGCCACTAGTGGTGCTAGGCGGGTGATTGATGATGGCACTACTAGGGGCGTGGCAATTGACCTAGTAATACTTTGCAATTTTATGTGTCACCTTTTGACGGCAATTAGAGCCTAAACAGGATGAACTAGATGACGCAAACTATTAAATTCATGTAGCCGCACAGATGCACGTTAGTTAGAGACATCAAACACCTATATATGGTGAACAGGTGAGTAGCAATCAACAAAAAAAAAACAATTTCAATATGGTATCCATCTTGTATTTTTCATTCCCGCTAAGGGGTGAGGGGATGAAACAAAGTGGATCACCTAGAGCATACACGGGGCTTCCATTGTCACCACCAGCCACCCGGCTTCCACTTCCAGGAGCGTGGCAATCCTCTAGAATATAAAATGGTAGTTTTGCCCTGCACACAGGTATTTTGCCACACTACTGCGACGTCTAGCGGCCGAAGTATGTAAGCTAGATGGGTCAAGCAAATTACATCGTCTAAAGGACACTCAGTGTTTCCACTTGCATCATCAATCACCTACCCAGCACCACTAGTGGCGTGGCAATTGACCTAAAAATAATTTGCAATTTTATGTGTCACCATTTGACGGCCATTAGAGCCTTAACAGGATGAACTAGATGACGCAAACTATTAAATTCATGTAGCCGCACAGATGCACGTTAGTTAGAGACATCAAACACCTATATATGGTGAACAGGTGAGTAGCAATCAACAAAAAAAAAACAATTTCAATATGGTATCCATCTTGTATTTTTCATTCCCGCTAAGGGGTGAGGGGATGAAACAAAGTGGATCACCTAGAGCATACACGGGGCTTCCATTGTCACCACCAGCCACCCGCCTCCCACCTCCAGGAGCGTGGCAATCCTCTAGAATACAAAATAGCAGTTTTGCCCTGCACACAGGTATTTTGCCACACTACTGCGACGTCTTGCGGCCGGAGTATGAAAGCTAGATGGGTCAAACAAATTGCATCGCCTAGACGACACTCGGGGCTTCCATTTGTCTAGCGGCCGGAGTATGTAAGATAGATGTGTCAAACAAATTGCATCGTCTAAAGAATACTCAGGGCTTCCACTTGCATCATCAATCACCCGCCCAGCACTACTAAAGGCGTGGCAATTGACCTAAAAATACTTTGCAATTTTATGTGTCACCATTTGACGGCCGTTAGAGCCTTAACAGGATGAACTAGATGACGCAAACTATTAAATTCATGTAGCCGCACAGATGCACGTTAGTTAGAGACATCAAACACCTATATATGGTGAACAGGTGAGTAGCAATCAACAAAAAACAAACACTTTCAATATGGTATCCATCTTGTTTTTTTCATTCCCGCTAAGGGGGTGAAGGGATGAAACAAAGTGGATCACCTAGAGCATACTCGGGGCTTCCATTATCACCACCAGCCACCCGGCTTCCACTTCCAGGAGCGTGGCAATCCTCTAGAATATAAAATGGTAGTTTTGCCCTGCACACAGGTATTTTGCCACACTACTGCGACGTCTAGCGGCCGAAGTATGTAAGCTAGATGGGTCAAGCAAATTACATCGTCTAAAGGACACTCAGTGTTTCCACTTGCATCATCAATCACCTACCCAGCACCACTAGTGGCGTGGCAATTGACCTAAAAATAATTTGCAATTTTATGTGTCACCATTTGACGGCCATTAGAGCCTTAACAGGATGAACTAGATGACGCAAGCTATTAAATTCATGTAGCCGCACAGATGCACGTTAGTTAGAGACATCAAACACCTATATATGGTGAACAGGTGAGTAGCAATCAACAAAAAAAAAACAATTTCAATATGGTATCCATCTTGTATTTTTCATTCCCGCTAAGGGGTGAGGGGATGAAACAAAGTGGATCACCTAGAGCATACACGGGGCTTCCATTGTCACCACCAGCCACCCGCCTCCCACCTCCAGGAGCGTGGCAATCCTCTAGAATACAAAATAGCAGTTTTGCCCTGCACACAGGTATTTTGCCACACTACTGCGACGTCTTGCGGCCGGAGTATGAAAGCTAGATGGGTCAAACAAATTGCATCGCCTAGACGACACTCGGGGCTTCCATTTGTCTAGCGGCCGGAGTATGTAAGATAGATGTGTCAAACAAATTGCATCGTCTAAAGAATACTCAGGGCTTCCACTTGCATCATCAATCACCCGCCCAGCACTACTAAAGGCGTGGCAATTGACCTAAAAATACTTTGCAATTTTATGTGTCACCATTTGACGGCCGTTAGAGCCTTAACAGGATGAACTAGATGACGCAAACTATTAAATTCATGTAGCCGCACAGATGCACGTTAGTTAGAGACATCAAACACCTATATATGGTGAACAGGTGAGTAGCAATCAACAAAAAACAAACACTTTCAATATGGTATCCATCTTGTTTTTTTCATTCCCGCTAAGGGGGTGAAGGGATGAAACAAAGTGGATCACCTAGAGCATACTCGGGGCTTCCATTATCACCACCAGCCACCCGCCTACCACCTCCAGCAGCGTGGCAATCCTCTAGAATACAAAATAGCAGTTTTGCCCTGCACACAGGTATTTTGCCACACTACTGCGACGTCTTGCGGCCGGAGTATGAAAGCTAGATGGGTCAAACAAATTGCATCGCCTAGACGACACTCGGGGCTTCCATTTGTCTAGCGGCCGGAGTATGTAAGATAGATGTGTCAAACAAATTGCATCGTCTAAAGAATGCTAAGGGCTTCCACTTGCTTAACCAATCACCCGCCTAGCACCACTTGTGGCCTGACAATTGACCTAAAAATACTTTGCAATTTTACGTGTCACATTTGGCGGCGATTAGCGCCTAAAAAGTGTTAACTAGATGATGCGCACTGTTAGATTCATGTAGCCGCACAGATGCACGTTAGTTAGAGACACCAAACACCTATATATGGTGCACAGGTGAGTAGCAATTAATAAAAATCAATAAAACTCGATTTGGCATCCATCAGGTAGAGCACACTCGTGGCTTTCATTATCACCACTAGCCACCCGCCTACCACCTCCAGGAGCGTGGCAATCCTCTAGAATACAAAATATTAGTTTTGCCCTGCACACAGGTATTTTTCCACACTACTGCGACTTCTAGCGGCCGGAGTATGTAAGCTAGATGGGTCAAATATTTCCATCGTCTAACGGACACTCAGTGTTTCCACTTGCATCATCAGTCACCCACCTAGCACCACTAGTGGCGGGTGATTGATGATGGCACTACTGGGGGCGTGGCAATTGACCTAGAAATACTTTGCAATTTTATGTGTCACCCTGTGACGGCCATCCACACTACTGCGACTTCTAGCGGCCGGAGTATGTAAGCTAGATGGGTCAAACAGATTGCGTCGTTTAAAGGACACTCAGGGCTTCCATTTGTCTAGCGCTCGGAGTATGTAAGCTAGATGGGTCAAGCAAATTGCATCGTCTAAAGACAGTCAGTGTTTCGACTTGCATCATCAATCACCCGCCTAGCACCACTAGTGGCGGGTGATTGATGATGGCACTACTAGAGGCGTGGCAATTGACCTAGTAATACTTTGCAATTTTACGTAACACCATTTGACCGCAATTAGAGCCTTAACAGGATGAACTAGATGACGCAAACTGTTAAATTCATGTAGCCGCACAGATGCACGTTAGTTAGAGACATCAAACACCTATATATGGTGAACAGGTGAGTAGCAATCAACAAAAAACAAACACTTTCAATATGGTATCCATCTTGTATTTTTCATTCCCGCTAAGGGGTGAGGGGATGAAACAAAGTGGATCACCTAGAGCATACTCGGGGCTTCCATTGTCACCACCAGCCACCCGCCTCCCACCTCCAGGAGCGTGGCAATCCTCTAGAATACAAAATAGCAGTTTGGCCCTGCACACAGGTTTTTTACCATACTACTGCGACGTCTAGCGGCCGGAGTATGTAAGCTAGATGGATTAAACAAATTGCATCGTCTAGAGGACACTCAGGGCTACCATTTGTCTAGCGGCCGGAGTATGTAAGCTAGATGGGTCAAGCAAATTGCATCGTCTAAAGGACAGTCAGTGTTTCGACTTGCAGCATCAATCACCCGCCTAGCACCACTAGTGGCGGGTGATTGATGATGGCACTACTAGAGGCGTGGCAATTGACCTAGTAATACTTTGCAATTTTACGTAACACCATTTGACCGCAATTAGAGCCTTAACAGGATGAACTAGATGACGCAAACTGTTAAATTCATGTAGCCGCACAGATGCACGTTAGTTAGAGACATCAAACACCTATATATGGTGAACAGGTGAGTAGCAATCAACAAAAAACAAACACTTTCAATATGGTATCCATCTTGTTTTTTTCATTCCCGCTAAGGGGTGAGGGGATGAAACAAAGTGGATCACCTAGAGCATACTCGGGGTTTCCATTATCACCACCAGCCACCCGCTACTGCGACTTCCTCAAACAAATTGCATCGTCTAAAGGACACTCAGGGCTTCCATATGTCTAGCGCCCGGAGTATGTAAGCTAGATGGGTCAAGCAAATTGCATCGTCTAAAGGACACTCAGTGTTTCCACTTGCCACTAGTGGTGCTAGGCGGCTGATTGATGATGGCACTACTAGGGGCGTGGCAATTGACCTAGTAATACTTTGCAATTTTATGTGTCACCTTTTGACGGCAATTAGAGCCTAAACAGGATGAACTAGATGACGCAAACTAATAGATTCATGTAGCCGCATAGAGGCACGTTAGTAAGAGACATCATTCTCCTATATATGTTGAACAGGTGAGTAGCAATTAAAAAAAAACAAAAAAAATCGATATGATATCCATCAGGTAGAGCACACTCGGGGCTTCCATTATCACCACCAGCCACCCGGCTTCCACTTCCAGGAGCGTGGCAATCCTCTAGAATATAAAATGGTAGTTTTGCCCTGCACACAGGTATTTTGCCACACTACTGCGACGTCTAGCGGCCGAAGTATGTAAGCTAGATGGGTCAAGCAAATTACATCGTCTAAAGGACACTCAGTGTTTCCACTTGCATCATCAATCACCTACCCAGCACCACTAGTGGCGTGGCAATTGACCTAAAAATAATTTGCAATTTTATGTGTCACCATTTGACGGCCATTAGAGCCTTAACAGGATGAACTAGATAACGCAAACTATTAAATTCATGTAGCCGCACAGATGCACGTTAGTTAGAGACATCAAACACCTATATATGGTGAACAGGTGAGTAGCAATCAACAAAAAACAAACGCTTTTAATATGGTATCCATCTTTTTTTTTTCATTCCCGCTAAGGGGGTGAGGGGATGAAACAACGTGGATCACCTAGAGCACACTCGGGGCTTCCATTATCACCACTAGCCACCCGCCTCCCACCTCCAGGAGCGTGACAATCCTCTAGAATACAAAATAGCAGTTTGGCCCTGCACACAGGTTTTTTACCATACTACTGCGACGTCTAGCGGCCGGAGTATGTAAGCTAGATGGATTAAACAAATTGCATCGTCTAGAGGACACTCAGGGCTACCATTTGTCTAGCGGCCGGAGTATGTAAGATAGATGGGTCAAACAAATTGCATCGTCTAAAGAATACTCAGGGCTTCCACTTGCTTAACCAATCACCCGCCTAGCCCCACTAGAAGCGTGGCAATTGACCTAAAAATATTTTGCAATTTTATGTGTCACCCTTTGACGACCATTAGAGCCTAAACAGGATGAACTAGATGACGCAAACAAATAGATTCATGTAGCCGCATAGAGGCACGTTAGTAAGAGACATCATTCTCCAATATATGTTGAACAGGTGAGTAGCAATTAAAAAAAAACAAAAAAAATCGATATGGTATCCATCAGGTAGAGCAGACTCGGGGCTTCCATTATCACCACCAGCCACCCGGCTTCCACTTCCAGGAGCGTGGCAATCCTCTAGAATATAAAATGGTAGTTTTGCCCTGCACACAGGTATTTTGCCACACTACTGCGACGTCTAGCGGCCGGAGTATGTAAGCTAGATGGGTCAAGCAAATTACATCGTCTAAAGGACACTCAGTGTTTCCACTTGCATCATCAATCACCCGACCAGCACCACTAGTGGCGTGGCAATTGACCTAAAAATAATTTGCAATTTTATGTGTCACCATTTGACGGCCATTAGAGCCTTAACAGGATGAACTAGATGACGCAAACTATTAAATTCATGTAGCCGCACAGATGCACGTTAGTTAGAGACATCAAACACCTATATATGGTGAACAGGTGAGTAGCAATCAACAAAAAACAAACACTTTCAATATGGTATCCATCTTGTATTTTTCATTCCCGCTAAGGGGTGAGGGGATGAAACAAAGTGGATCACCTAGAGCATACTCGGGGCTTCCATTGTCACCACCAGCCACCCGCCGCCCACCTCCAGGAGCGTGGCAATCCTCTAGAATACAAAATGGTAGTTTTGCCCTGCACACAGGTTTTTTTCCACATTACTGCGACGTCTAGCGGTCGGAGTAGGTAAGCTAGATGAGTCAAATAAGTTAGATCGTCTAGAGGACACTCGGGGCTTCCATTTGTCTAGTGGACGGAGTATGTAAGATAGATGGGTCAAACAAATTGCATCGTCTAAAGAATACTCAGGGCTTCCACTTGCTTAACCAATCACCCGCCTAGCCCCACTAGAAGCGTGGCAATTGACCTAAAAATATTTTGCAATTTTATGTGTCACCCTTTGACGGCCATTAGAGCCTAAACAGGATGAACTAGATGACGCAAACTAATAGATTCATGTAGCCGCATAGAGGCACGTTAGTAAGAGACATCATTCTCCTATATATGTTGAACAGGTGAGTAGCAATTAAAAAAAAACAAAAAAAATCGATATGGTATCCATCAGGTAGAGCACACTCGGGGCTTCCATTATCACCACCAGCCCCCGGCTTCCACTTCCAGGAGCGTGGCAATCCTCTAGAATATAAAATGGTAATTTTGCCCTGCACACAGGTATTTTGCCACACTACTGCGACGTCTAGCGGCCGGAGTATGTAAGCTAGATGGGTCAAGCAAATTACATCGTCTAAAGGACACTCAGTGTTTCCACTTGCATCATCAATCACCCGCCCAGCACCACTAGTGGCGTGGCAATTGACCTAAAAATAATTTGCAATTTTATGTGTCACCATTTGACGGCCATTAGAGCCTTAACAGGATGAACTAGATGACGCAAACTATTAAATTCATGTAGCCGCACAGATGCACGTTAGTAAGAGACATCAAACACCTATATATGGTGAACAGGTGAGTAGCAATCAACAAAAAACAAACACTTTCAATATGGTATACATCTTGTTTTTTTCATTCCCGCTAAGGGGGTGGGGGAATGAAAATAAGTGGATCACCTAAAGCACACTCGGGGCTTCCATTATCACCGCCAGCCACCCGCCTACCACCTCCAAGAGCGTGGCAATCCTCTAGAATACAAAATGGTAGTTTTGCCCTGCACACAGGTATTTTGCCACACTACTGCGACGTCTAGCGGCCGGAGTATGTAAGCTAGATGGGTCAAGCAAATTACATCGTCTAAAGGACACTCAGTGTTTCCACTTGCATCATCAATCACCCGCCCAGCACCACTAGTGGCGTGGCAATTGACCTAAAAATACTTTGCAATTTTATGTGTCACCATTTGACGGCCATTAGAGCCTTAACAGGATGAACTAGATGACGCAAACTATTAGATTCATGTAGCCGCACAGATGCACGTTAGTTAGAGACATCAAACACCTATATATGGTGAACAGGTGAGTAGCAATCAACAAAAAACAAACACTTTCAATATGGTATCCATCTTGTTTTTTTTATTCCCGCTAAGGGGGTGGGGGGATGAAACAAAGTGGATCACCTAGAGCACACTCGGGGCTTGCATTATCACCACCAGCCACCCGCCTCCCACCTCCAGGAGCGTGGCAATCCTCTAGAATACAAAATGGTAGTTTTGCCCTGCACACAGGTATTTTGCCACACTACTGCGATGTCTAGCGGCCGGAGTATGTAAGCTAGATGGGTCAAGCAAATTACATCGTCTAAAGGACACTCAGTGTTTCCACTTGCATCATCAATCACCCGCCCAGCACCACTAGTGGCGTGGCAATTGACCTAAAAATACTTTGCAATTTTATGTGTCACCATTTGACGGCCATTAGAGCCTTAACAGGATGAACTAGATGACGCAAACTATTAGATTCATGTAGCCGCACAGATGCACGTTAGTTAGAGACATCAAACACCTATATATGGTGAACAGGTGAGTAGCAATCAACAAAAAACAAACACTTTCAATATGGTATCCATCTTGTTTTTTTCATTCCCGCTAAGGGGGTGGGGGGATGAAAATAAGTGGATCACCTAAAGCACACTCGGGGCTTCCATTATCACCGCCAGCCACCCGCCTACCACCTCCAAGAGCGTGGCAATCCTCTAGAATACAAAATGGTAGTTTTGCCCTGCACACAGGTTTTTTTCCACATTACTGCGACGTCTAGCGGTCGGAGTAGGTAAGCTAGATGAGTCAAATAAGTTAGATCGTCTAGAGGACACTCGGGGCTTCCATTTGTCTAGCGGACGGAGTATGTAAGATAGATGGGTCAAACAAATTGCATCGTCTAAAGAATACTCAGGGCTTCCACTTGCTTAACCAATCACCCGCCTAGCCCCACTAGAAGCGTGGCAATTGACCTAAAAATATTTTGCAATTTTATGTGTCACCCTTTGACGGCCATTAGAGCCTAAACAGGATGAACTAGATGACGCAAACTAATAGATTCATGTAGCCGCATAGAGGCACGTTAGTAAGAGACATCATTCTCCTATATATGTTGAACAGGTGAGTAGCAATTAAAAAAAAACAAAAAAAACCGATATGGTATCCATCAGGTAGAGCACACTCGGGGCTTCCATTATCACCACCAGCCACCCGGCTTCCACTTCCAGGAGCGTGGCAATCCTCTAGAATATAAAATGGTAGTTTTGCCCTGCACACAGGTATTTTGCCACACTACTGCGACGTCTAGCGGCCGGAGTATGTAAGCTAGATGGGTCAAGCAAATTACATCGTCTAAAGGACACTCAGTGTTTCCACTTGCATCATCAATCACCCGCCCAGCACCACTAGTGGCTTGGCAATTGACCTAAAAATAATTTGCAATTTTATGTGTCACCATTTGACGGCCATTAGAGCCTTAACAGGATGAACTAGATGACGCAAACTATTAGATTCATGTAGCCGCACAGATGCACGTTAGTTAGAGACATCAAACACCTATATATGGTGAACAGGTGAGTAGCAATCAACAAAAAACAAACACTTTCAATATGGTATCCATCTTGTTTTTTTCATTCCCGCTAAGGGGGTGGGGGGATGAAACAAAGTGGATCACCTAGAGCACACTCGGGGCTTGCATTATCACCACCAGCCACCCGCCTCCCACCTCCAGGAGCGTGGCAATCCTCTAGAATACAAAATGGTAGTTTTGCCCTGCACACAGGTATTTTTCCACACTACTGCGACTTTTAGCGGCCGGAGTATGTAAGCTAGATGGGTCAAACAAATTGCACCGTCTAACGGACAGTCACGGCTTCCATTTTTCTAGCGCCCGGAGTATGTAAGCTAGATGGGTCAAGCAAATTACATCGTCTAAAGGACACTCAGTGTTTCCACTTGCATCATCAATCACACGCCTAGCACCACTAGTGGCGTGGTAATTGACCAAAAAATACTTTGCAATTTTATGTGTCACCCTGTTTCGGCCATCCACACTACTGCGACGTCTAGCGGCCGGAGTATGTAAGCTAGATGGGTCAAACAGATTGCATCGTCTAAAGGACACTCAGGGCTTCCATTTGTCTAGCGCCCGGAGTATGTTAGCTAGATGGGTCAAGCAAATTACATCGTCTAAAGGACACTCAGTGTTTCCACTTGCATCATCAATCACCCGCCCAGCACCACTAGTGGCGTGGCAATTGACCTAAAAATACTTTGCAATTTTATGTGTCACCATTTGACGGCCATTAGAGCCTTAACAGGATGAACTAGATGACGCAAACTATTAGATTCATGTAGCCGCACAGATGCACTTTAGTTAGAGACATCAAACACCTATATATGGTGAACAGGTGAGTAGCAATCAACAAAAAACAAACACTTTCAATATGGTATCCATCTTGTTTTTTTCATTCCCGCTAAGGGGGTGGGGGGATGAAAATAAGTGGATCACCTAAAGCACACTCGGGGCTTGCATTATCACCACCAGCCACCCGCCTCCCACCTCCAGGAGCGTGGCAATCCTCTAGAATACAAAATGGTAGTTTTGCCCTGCACACAGGTATTTTGCCACACTACTGCGATGTCTAGCGGCCGGAGTATGTAAGCTAGATGGGTCAAGCAAATTACATCGTCTAAAGGACACTCAGTGTTTCCACTTGCATCATCAATCACCCGCCCAGCACCACTAGTGGCGTGGCAATTGACCTAAAAATACTTTGCAATTTTATGTGTCACCATTTGACGGCCATTAGAGCCTTAACAGGATGAACTAGATGACGCAAACTATTAGATTCATGTAGCCGCACAGATGCACGTTAGTTTGAGACATCAAACACCTATATATGGTGAACAGGTGAGTAGCAATCAACAAAAAACAAACACTTTCAATATGGTATCCATCTTGTTTTTTTCATTCCCGCTAAGGGTGTGGGGGGATGAAAATAAGTGGATCACCTAAAGCACACTCGGGGCTTCCATTATCACCGCCAGCCACCCGCCTACCACCTCCAAGAGCGTGGCAATCCTCTAGAATACAAAATGGTAGTTTTGCCCTGCACACAGGTTTTTTTCCACATTACTGCGACGTCTAGCGGTCGGAGTAGGTAAGCTAGATGAGTCAAATAAGTTAGATCGTCTAGAGGACACTCGGGGCTTCCATTTGTCTAGCGGACGGAGTATGTAAGATAGATGGGTCAAACAAATTGCATCGTCTAAAAAATACTCAGGGCTTCCACTTGCTTAACCAATCACCCGCCTAGCCCCACTAGAAGCGTGGCAATTGACCTAAAAATATTTTGCAATTTTATGTGTCACCCTTTGACGGCCATTAGAGCCTAAAAAGGATGAACTAGATGACGCAAGCTAATAGATTCATGTAGCCGCATAGAGGCACGTTAGTAAGAGACATCATTCTCCTATATACGTTGAACAAGTGAGTAGCAATTAACAAAAAACAAAAAAATTCGATATGGTATCCATCAGGTAGAGCACACTCGGGGCTTCCATTATCACCACCAGCCACCCGGCTTCCACTTCCAGGAGCGTGGCAATCCTCTAGAATATAAAATGGTAGTTTTGCCCTGCACACAGGTATTTTGCCACACTACTGCGACGTCTAGCGGCCGGAGTATGTAAGCTAGATGGGTCAAGCAAATTACATCGTCTAAAGGACACTCAGTGTTTCCACTTGCATCATCAATCACCCGCCCAGCACCACTAGTGGCGTGGCAATTGACCTAAAAATACTTTGCAATTTTATGTGTCACCATTTGACGGCCATTAGAGCCTTAACAGGATGAACTAGATGACGCAAACTATTAGATTCATGTAGCCGCACAGATGCACGTTAGTTAGAGACATCAAACACCTATATATGGTGAACAGGTGAGTAGCAATCAACAAAAAACAAACACTTTCAATATGGTATCCATCTTGTTTTTTTCATTCCCGCTAAGGGGGTGGGGGGATGAAACAAAGTGGATCACCTAGAGCACACTCGGGGCTTGCATTATCACCACCAGCCACCCGCCTCCCACCTCCAGGAGCGTGGCAATCCTCTAGAATACAAAATGGTAGTTTTGCCCTGCACACAGGTATTTTGCCACACTACTGCGATGTCTAGCGGCCGGAGTATGTAAGCTAGATGGGTCAAGCAAATTACATCGTCTAAAGGACACTCAGTGTTTCCACTTGCATCATCAATCACCCGCCCAGCACCACTAGTGGCGTGGCAATTGACCTAAAAATACTTTGCAATTTTATGTGTCACCATTTGACGGCCATTAGAGCCTTAACAGGATGAACTAGATGACGCAAACTATTAGATTCATGTAGCCGCACAGATGCACGTTAGTTAGAGACATCAAACACCTATATATGGTGAACAGGTGAGTAGCAATCAACAAAAAACAAACACTTTCAATATGGTATCCATCTTGTTTTTTTCATTCCCGCTAAGGGGGTGGGGGGATGAAAATAAGTGGATCACCTAAAGCACACTCGGGGCTTCCATTATCACCGCCAGCCACCCGCCTACCACCTCCAAGAGCGTGGCAATCCTCTAGAATACAAAATGGTAGTTTTGCCCTGCACACAGGTTTTTTTCCACATTACTGCGACGTCTAGCGGTCGGAGTAGGTAAGCTAGATGAGTCAAATAAGTTAGATCGTCTAGAGGACACTCGGGGCTTCCATTTGTCTAGCGGACGGAGTATGTAAGATAGATGGGTCAAACAAATTGCATCGTCTAAAGAATACTCAGGGCTTCCACTTGCTTAACCAATCACCCGCCTAGCCCCACTAGAAGCGTGGCAATTGACCTAAAAATATTTTGCAATTTTATGTGTCACCCTTTGACGGCCATTAGAGCCTAAACAGGATGAACTAGATGACGCAAACTAATAGATTCATGTAGCCGCATAGAGGCACGTTAGTAAGAGACATCATTCTCCTATATATGTTGAACAGGTGAGTAGCAATTAAAAAAAAACAAAAAAAATCGATATGGTATCCATCAGGTAGAGCACACTCGGGGCTTCCATTATCACCACCAGCCACCCGGCTTCCACTTCCAGGAGCGTGGCAATCCTCTAGAATATAAAATGGTAGTTTTGCCCTGCACACAGGTATTTTGCCACACTACTGCGACGTCTAGCGGCCGGAGTATGTAAGCTAGATGGGTCAAGCAAATTACATCGTCTAAAGGACACTCAGTGTTTCCACTTGCATCATCAATCACCCGCCCAGCACCACTAGTGGCGTGGCAATTGACCTAAAAATAATTTGCAATTTTATGTGTCACCATTTGACGGCCATTAGAGCCTTAACAGGATGAACTAGATGACGCAAACTATTAGATTCATGTAGCCGCACAGATGCACGTTAGTTAGAGACATCAAACACCTATATATGGTGAACAGGTGAGTAGCAATCAACAAAAAACAAACACTTTCAATATGGTATCCATCTTGTTTTTTTCATTCCCGCTAAGGGGGTGGGGGGATGAAACAAAGTGGATCACCTAGAGCACACTCGGGGCTTGCATTATCACCACCAGCCACCCGCCTCCCACCTCCAGGAGCGTGGCAATCCTCTAGAATACAAAATGGTAGTTTTGCCCTGCACACAGGTATTTTTCCACACTACTGCGACTTTTAGCGGCCGGAGTATGTAAGCTAGATGGGTCAAACAAATTGCACCGTCTAACGGACAGTCACGGCTTCCATTTTTCTAGCGCCCGGAGTATGTAAGCTAGATGGGTCAAGCAAATTACATCGTCTAAAGGACACTCAGTGTTTCCACTTGCATCATCAATCACACGCCTAGCACCACTAGTGGCGTGGTAATTGACCAAAAAATACTTTGCAATTTTATGTGTCACCCTGTTTCGGCCATCCACACTACTGCGACTTCTAGCGGCCGGAGTATGTAAGCTAGATGGGTCAAACAGATTGCATCGTCTAAAGGACACTCAGGGCTTCCATTTGTCTAGCGCCCGGAGTATGTTAGCTAGATGGGTCAATCAAATTACATCGTCTAAAGGACACTCAGTGTTTCCACTTGCATCATCAATCACCCGCCTAGCACCACTAGTGGCGTGGTAATTGACGCAAGAATACTTTGCATTTTTACGTGTCACCATTTGGCGGCCATTAGGGCCTAAACAGGCTGAACTAGATGACGAAAACTATTAGATTCATGCAGCCGCACAGATGCACGTTTATTAGAGACATCTATCACCTATATATGTTGAACAGCTGAGCAGCAATTAACAAGAAACAAACAATTTCATTATGGTATCAATCATGTTTTTTTTCATTCTCTCTAAGGGTTGGGGGGATGAAACAAAGTGGATCACCCAGAGCACACTCAGGGCTTCCATTATCACCAACAGCCACCCGCTTACCACCTCCAGGAGCGTGGCAATCCTCTAGAATACAAAATGGCAGCTTTGCCGTGCACACAGGTATTTTTCCACATTACTGCGACGTATAGCGGCCGGAGTATGTAAGCTAGATGGGTCAAGCAAATTACATCGTCTAAAGGACACTCAGTGTTTCCACTTGCATCATCAATCACCCGCCCAGCACCACTAGTGGCGTGGCAATTGACCTAAAAATACTTTGCAATTTTATGTGTCACCATTTGACGGCCATTAGAGCCTTAACAGGATGAACTAGATGACGCAAACTATTAAACTCATTTAGCCGCACAGATGCACGTTAGTTAGAGGCATCAAACACCTATATATGGTGAACAGGTGAGTAGCAATCAACAAAAAACAAACACTTTCGATATGGTATCCATCTTGTTTTTTTCATTCCCGCTAAGGGGGTGAGGGGATGAAACAAAGTGGATCACCTAGAGCATACTCGGGGCTTCCATTATCACCACCAGCCACCCGCCTACCACCTCCAGCAGCGTGGCAATTCTCTAGA
Organism: Bactrocera oleae; assembly: GCF_042242935.1. NCBI lineage: Eukaryota > Metazoa > Arthropoda > Insecta > Diptera > Tephritidae > Bactrocera > Bactrocera oleae. Next base: position 19,925,618 of record NC_091541.1, on the reverse strand, counting down.
ATACAAAATGGTAGTTTTGCCCTGCACACAGGTATTTTTCCACACTACTGCGACTTTTAGCGGCCGGAGTATGTAAGCTAGATGGGTCAAACAAATTGCACCGTCTAACGGACAGTCACGGCTTCCATTTTTCTAGCGCCCGGAGTATGTAAGCTAGATGGGTCAAGCAAATTACATCGTCTAAAGGACACTCAGTGTTTCCACTTGCATCATCAATCACCCGCCCAGCACCACTAGTGGCGTGGCAATTGACCTAAAAATACTTTGCAATTTTATGTGTCACCATTTGACGGCCATTAGAGCCTTAACAGGATGAACTAGATGACGCAAACTATTAGATTCATGTAGCCGCACAGATGCACGTTAGTTAGAGACATCAAACACCTATATATGGTGAACAGGTGAGTACCAATCAACAAAAAACAAACACTTTCAATATGGTATCCATCTTGTTTTTTTCATTCCCGCTAAGGGGGTGGGGGGATGAAAATAAGTGGATCACCTAAAGCACACTCGGGGCTTGCATTATCACCACCAGCCACCCGCCTCCCACCTCCAGGAGCGTGGCAATCCTCTAGAATACAAAATGGTAGTTTTGCCCTGCACACAGGTATTTTGCCACACTACTGCGATGTCTAGCGGCCGGAGTATGTAAGCTAGATGGGTCAAGCAAATTACATCGTCTAAAGGACACTCAGTGTTTCCACTTGCATCATCAATCACCCGCCCAGCACCACTAGTGGCGTGGCAATTGACCTAAAAATACTTTGCAATTTTATGTGTCACCATTTGACGGCCATTAGAGCCTTAACAGGATGAACTAGATGACGCAAACTATTAGATTCATGTAGCCGCACAGATGCACGTTAGTTAGAGACATCAAACACCTATATATGGTGAACAGGTGAGTAGCAATCAACAAAAAACAAACACTTTCAATATGGTATCCATCTTGTTTTTTTCATTCCCGCTAAGGGGGTGGGGGGATGAAAATAAGTGGATCACCTAAAGCACACTCGGGGCTTCCATTATCACCGCCAGCCACCCGCCTACCACCTCCAAGAGCGTGGCAATCCTCTAGAATACAAAATGGTAGTTTTGCCCTGCACACAGGTTTTTTTCCACATTACTGCGACGTCTAGCGGTCGGAGTAGGTAAGCTAGATGAGTCAAATAAGTTAGATCGTCTAGAGGACACTCGGGGCTTCCATTTGTCTAGCGGACGGAGTATGTAAGATAGATGGGTCAAACAAATTGCATCGTCTAAAAAATACTCAGGGCTTCCACTTGCTTAACCAATCACCCGCCTAGCCCCACTAGAAGCGTGGCAATTGACCTAAAAATATTTTGCAATTTTATGTGTCACCCTTTGACGGCCATTAGAGCCTAAAAAGGATGAACTAGATGACGCAAGCTAATAGATTCATGTAGCCGCATAGAGGCACGTTAGTAAGAGACATCATTCTCCTATATACGTTGAACAAGTGAGTAGCAATTAACAAAAAACAAAAAAATTCGATATGGTATCCATCAGGTAGAGCACACTCGGGGCTTCCATTATCACCACCAGCCACCCGGCTTCCACTTCCAGGAGCGTGGCAATCCTCTAGAATATAAAATGGTAGTTTCGCCCTGCACACAGGTATTTTGCCACACTACTGCGACTTCTAGCGGCCGGAGTATGAAAGCTAGATGGGTCAAACAAATTGCATCGTCTAGACGACACTCAGGGCTTCCATTTGTCTAGCGGCCGGAGTATGTAAGATAGATGTGTCAAACAAATTGCATCAGGGCTTCCACTTGCTTAACCAATCACCCGCCTAGCACCAATAGTGGTGTGGTAATTGACCTTAAAATACTTCGCAATTTTACGTTTCACCATTTGGTGGCTATTGGCGCCTAAATAGGGTGAACTAGATGACGCAAACTATAAGATTCATGCACCCGCACAGATGCACGTTAATTAGAGACATCAATCACCTATATATTTATGTTGAACAGCTGAGCAGCAATTAACAAAAAACAAACAATTTCCCTATGGTATCCATCATGTTTTTTTTCATTCCCGCTAAAGGGTTGGGGGGATGAAAATAAGTGGATCACCTAAACCACACTCGGGGCTTCCATTATCACCGCCAGCCACCCGCCTACCACCTCCAAGACACCATTTGATGGCCATTTGACGGCCATTAGAGCCTTAACAGGATGAACTAGATGACGCAAACTATTAGATTCATGTAGCCGCACAGATGCACGTTAGTTAGAGACATCAAACACCTATATATGGTGAACAGGTGAGTAGCAATCAACAAAAAACAAACACTTTCAATATGGTATCCATCTTGTTTTTTTCATTCCCGCTAAGGGGGTGGGGGGATGAAAATAAGTGGATCACCTAAAGCACACTCGGGGCTTGCATTATCACCACCAGCCACCCGCCTCCCACCTCCAGGAGCGTGGCAATCCTCTAGAATACAAAATGGTAGTTTTGCCCTGCACACAGGTATTTTGCCACACTACTGCGATGTCTAGCGGCCGGAGTATGTAAGCTAGATGGGTCAAGCAAATTACATCGTCTAAAGGACACTCAGTGTTTCCACTTGCATCATCAATCACCCGCCCAGCACCACTAGAAGCGTGGCAATTGACCTAAAAATATTTTGCAATTTTATGTGTCACCCTGTTTCGGCCATCCACACTACTGCGACTTCTAGCGGCCGGAGTATGTAAGCTAGATGGGTCAAACAGATTGCATCGTCTAAAGGACACTCAGGGCTTCCATTTGTCTAGCGCCCGGAGTATGTAAGCTAGATGGGTCAAGCAAATTACATCGTCTAAAGGACACTCAGTGTTTCCACTTGCATCATCAATCACACGCCTAGCACCACTAGTGGCGTGGTAATTGACCAAAAAATACTTTGCACTTTTATGTGTCACCCTGTTTCGGCCATCCACACTACTGCGACTTCTAGCGGCCGGAGTATGTAAGCTAGATGGGTCAAACAGATTGCATCGTCTAAAGGACACTCAGGGCTTCCATTTGTCTAGCGCCCGGAGTATGTAAGCTAGATGGGTCAAGCAAATTGCATCGTCTAAAGGACACTCAGTGTTTCCACTTGCATCATCAATCATCCGCCTAGCACCACTAGTGGCGGGTGATTGATGATGGCACTACTAAGGGCGTGGCAATGGACCTAGTAATACTTTGAAATTTTATGTGTCACCTTTTGACGGCAATTAGAGCCTTAACAGGATGAACTAGATGACGCAAACTATTAAACTCATTTAGCCGCACAGATGCACGTTAGTTAGAGACATCAAACACCTATATATGGTGAACAGGTGAGTAGCAATCAACAAAAAACAAACACTTTCAATATGGTATCCATCTTGTTTTTTTCATTCCCGCTAAGGGGGTGGGGGGATGAAAATAAGTGGATCACCTAAAGCACACTCGGGGCTTCCATTATCACCACCAGCCACCCGGCTTCCACTTCCAGGAGCGTGGCAATCCTCTAGAATATAAAATGGTAGTTTTGCCCTGCACACAGGTATTTTGCCACACTACTGCGACGTCTAGCGGCCGGAGTATGTAAGCTAGATGGGTCAAGCAAATTACATCGTCTAAAGGACACTCAGTGTTTCCACTTGCATCATCAATCACCCGCCCAGCACCACTAGAAGCGTGGCAATTGACCTAAAAATATTTTGCAATTTTATGTGTCACCCTGTTTCGGCCATCCACACTACTGCGACTTCTAGCGGCCGGAGTATGTAAGCTAGATGGCTCAAACAGATTGCATCGTCTAAAGGACACTCAGGGCTTCCATTTGTCTAGCGCCCGGAGTATGTAAGCTAGATGGGTCAAGCAAATTACATCGTCTAAAGGACACTCAGTGTTTCCACTTGCATCATCAATCACACGCCTAGCACCACTAGTGGCGTGGTAATTGACCAAAAAATACTTTGCAATTTTATGTGTCACCCTGTTTCGGCCATCCACACTACTGCGACTTCTAGCGGCCGGAGTATGTAAGCTAGATGGGTCAAACAGATTGCATCGTCTAAAAAATACTCAGGGCTTCCACTTGCTTAACCAATCACCCGCCTAGCCCCACTAGAAGCGTGGCAATTGACCTAAAAATATTTTGCAATTTTATGTGTCACCCTTTGACGGCCATTAGAGCCTAAAAAGGATGAACTAGATGACGCAAGCTAATAGATTCATGTAGCCGCATAGAGGCACGTTAGTAAAAGACATCATTCTCCTATATACGTTGAACAAGTGAGTAGCAATTAACAAAAAACAAAAAAATTCGATATGGTATCCATCAGGTAGAGCACACTCGGGGCTTCCATTATCACCACCAGCCACCCGGCTTCCACTTCCAGGAGCGTGGCAATCCTCTAGAATATAAAATGGTAGTTTCGCCCTGCACACAGGTATTTTGCCACACTACTGCGACTTCTAGCGGCCGGAGTATGTAAGCTAGATGAGTCAAATAAGTTAGATCGTCTAGAGGACACTCGGGGCTTCCATTTGTCTAGCGCCCGGAGTATGTAAGCTAGATGGGTCAAGCAAATTGCATCGTCTAAAGGACACTCAGTGTTTCCACTTGCATCATCAATCACCCGCCCAGCACCACTAGTGGCGTGGCAATTGACCTAAAAATACTTTGCAATTTTATGTGTCACCATTTGACGGCCATTAGAGCCTTAACAGGATGAACTAGATGACGCAAACTATTAAACTCATTTAGCCGCACAGATGCACGTTAGTTAGAGACATCAAACACCTATATATGGTGAACAGGTGAGTAGCAATCAACAAAAAACAAACACTTTCAATATGGTATCCATCTTGTTTTTTTCATTCCCGCTAAGGGGGTGGGGGGATGAAAATAAGTGGATCACCTAAAGCACACTCGGGGCTTCCATTATCACCACCAGCCACCCGCCTCCCACCTCCAGGAGCGTGGCAATCCTCTAGAATACAAAATGGTAGTTTTGCCCTGCACACAGGTATTTTGCCACACTACTGCGATGTCTAGCGGCCGGAGTATGTAAGCTAGATGGGTCAAGCAAATTACATCGTCTAAAGGACACTCAGTGTTTCCACTTGCATCATCAATCACCCGCCCAGCACCACTAGTGGCGTGGCAATTGACCTAAAAATAATTTGCAATTTTATGTGTCACCATTTGACGGCCATTAGAGCCTTAACAGGATGAACTAGATGACGCAAACTATTAGATTCATGTAGCCGCACAGATGCACGTTAGTTAGAGACATCAAACACCTATATATGGTGAACAGGTGAGTAGCAATCAACAAAAAACAAACACTTTCAATATGGTATCCATCTTGTTTTTTTCATTCCCGCTAAGGGGGTGGGGGGATGAAACAAAGTGGATCACCTAGAGCACACTCGGGGCTTGCATTATCACCACCAGCCACCCGCCTCCCACCTCCAGGAGCGTGGCAATCCTCTAGAATACAAAATGGTAGTTTTGCCCTGCACACAGGTATTTTGCCACACTACTGCGATGTCTAGCGGCCGGAGTATGTAAGCTAGATGGGTCAAGCAAATTACATCGTCTAAAGGACACTCAGTGTTTCCACTTGCATCATCAATCACCCGCCCAGCACCACTAGTGGCGTGGCAATTGACCTAAAAATACTTTGCAATTTTATGTGTCACCATTTGACGGCCATTAGAGCCTTAACAGGATGAACTAGATGACGCAAACTATTAGATTCATGTAGCCGCACAGATGCACGTTAGTTAGAGACATCAAACACCTATATATGGTGAACAGGTGAGTAGCAATCAACAAAAAACAAACACTTTCAATATGGTATCCATCTTGTTTTTTTCATTCCCGCTAAGGGGGTGGGGGGATGAAAATAAGTGGATCACCTAAAGCACACTCGGGGCTTCCATTATCACCGCCAGCCACCCGCCTACCACCTCCAAGAGCGTGGCAATCCTCTAGAATACAAAATGGTAGTTTTGCCCTGCACACAGGTTTTTTTCCACATTACTGCGACGTCTAGCGGTCGGAGTAGGTAAGCTAGATGAGTCAAATAAGTTAGATCGTCTAGAGGACACTCGGGGCTTCCATTTGTCTAGCGGACGGAGTATGTAAGATAGATGGGTCAAACAAATTGCATCGTCTAAAAAATACTCAGGGCTTCCACTTGCTTAACCAATCACCCGCCTAGCCCCACTAGAAGCGTGGCAATTGACCTAAAAATATTTTGCAATTTTATGTGTCACCCTTTGACGGCCATTAGAGCCTAAAAAGGATGAACTAGATGACGCAAGCTAATAGATTCATGTAGCCGCATAGAGGCACGTTAGTAAAAGACATCATTCTCCTATATACGTTGAACAAGTGAGTAGCAATTAACAAAAAACAAAAAAATTCGATATGGTATCCATCAGGTAGAGCACACTCGGGGCTTCCATTATCACCACCAGCCACCCGGCTTCCACTTCCAGGAGCGTGGCAATCCTCTAGAATATAAAATGGTAGTTTCGCCCTGCACACAGGTATTTTGCCACACTACTGCGACTTCTAGCGGCCGGAGTATGAAAGCTAGATGGGTCAAACAAATTGCATCGTCTAGACGACACTCAGGGCTTCCATTTGTCTAGCGGCCGGAGTATGTAAGATAGATGTGTCAAACAAATTGCATCAGGGCTTCCACTTGCTTAACCAATCACCCGCCTAGCACCAATAGTGGTGTGGTAATTGACCTTAAAATACTTCGCAATTTTACGTTTCACCATTTGGTGGCTATTGGCGCCTAAATAGGGTGAACTAGATGACGCAAACTATAAGATTCATGCACCCGCACAGATGCACGTTAATTAGAGACATCAATCACCTATATATTTATGTTGAACAGCTGAGCAGCAATTAACAAAAAACAAACAATTTCCCTATGGTATCCATCATGTTTTTTTTCATTCCCGCTAAAGGGTTGGGGGGATGAAAATAAGTGGATCACCTAAACCACACTCGGGGCTTCCATTATCACCGCCAGCCACCCGCCTACCACCTCCAAGAGCGTGGCAATCCTCTAGAATACAAAATGGTAGTTTTGCCCTGCACACAGGTATTTTGCCACACTACTGCGACGTCTAGCGGCCGGAGTATGTTAGCTAGATGGGTCAAGCAAATTACATCGTCTAAAGGACACTCAGTGTTTCCACTTGCATCATCAATCACCCGCCCAGCACCACTAGTGGCGTGGCAATTGACCTAAAAATACTTTGCAATTTTATGTGTCACCATTTGACGGCCATTAGAGCCTTAACAGGATGAACTAGATGACGCAAACTATTAAACTCATTTAGCCGCACAGATGCACGTTAGTTAGAGACATCAAACACCTATATATGGTGAACAGGTGAGTAGCAATCAACAAAAAACAAACACTTTCGATATGGTATCCATCTTGTTTTTTTCATTCCCGCTAAGGGGGTGAGGGGATGAAACAAAGTGGATCACCTAGAGCATACTCGGGGCTTCCATTATCACCACTAGCCACCCGCCTACCACCTCCAGCAGCGTGGCAATTCTCTAGAATACAAAATGGTAGTTTTGCCCTGCACACAGGTATTTTTCCACACTACTGCGACTTTTAGCGGCCGGAGTATGTAAGCTAGATGGGTCAAACAAATTGCACCGTCTAACGGACAGTCACGGCTTCCATTTTTCTAGCGCCCGGAGTATGTAAGCTAGATGGGTCAAGCAAATTACATCGTCTAAAGGACACTCAGTGTTTCCACTTGCATCATCAATCACACGCCTAGCACCACTAGTGGCGTGGTAATTGACCAAAAAATACTTTGCAATTTTATGTGTCACCCTGTTTCGGCCATCCACACTACTGCGACTTCTAGCGGCCGGAGTATGTAAGCTAGATGGGTCAAACAGATTGCATCGTCTAAAGGACACTCAGGGCTTCCATTTGTCTAGCGCCCGGAGTATGTTAGCTAGATGGGTCAATCAAATTACATCGTCTAAAGGACACTCAGTGTTTCCACTTGCATCATCAATCACCCGCCTAGCACCACTAGTGGCGTGGTAATTGACGCAAAAATACTTTGCATTTTTACGTGTCACCATTTGGCGGCCATTAGGGCCTAAACAGGCTGAACTAGATGACGAAAACTATTAGATTCATGCAGCCGCACAGATGCACGTTTATTAGAGACATCTATCACCTATATATGTTGAACAGCTGAGCAGCAATTAACAAGAAACAAACAATTTCATTATGTTATCAATCATGTTTTTTTTCATTCCCTCTAAGGGTTGGGGGGATGAAACAAAGTGGATCACCCAGAGTACACTCAGGGCTTCCATTATCACCAACAGCCACCCGCTTACCACCTCCAGGAGCGTGGCAATCCTTTAGAATACAAAATGGCAGCTTTGCCGTGCACACAGGTATTTTTCCACATTACTGCGACGTATAGCGGCCGGAGTATGTAAGCTAGATGGGTCAAGCAAATTACATCGTCTAAAGGACACTCAGTGTTTCCACTTGCATCATCAATCACCCGCCCAGCACCACTAGTGGCGTGGCAATTGACCTAAAAATACTTTGCAATTTTATGTGTCACCATTTGACGGCCATTAGAGCCTTAACAGGATGAACTAGATGACGCAAACTATTAAACTCATTTAGCCGCACAGATGCACGTTAGTTAGAGACATCAAACACCTATATATGGTGAACAGGTGAGTAGCAATCAACAAAAAACAAACACTTTCGATATGTTATCCATCTTGTTTTTTTCATTCCCGCTAAGGGGGTGAGGGGATGAAACAAAGTGGATCACCTAGAGCATACTCGGGGCTTCCATTATCACCACCAGCCACCCGCCTACCACCTCCAGCAGCGTGGCAATTCTCTAGAATACAAAATGGTAGTTTTGCCCTGCACACAGGTATTTTTCCACACTACTGCGACTTTTAGCGGCCGGAGTATGTAAGCTAGATGGGTCAAACAAATTGCACCGTCTAACGGACAGTCACGGCTTCCATTTTTCTAGCGCCCGGAGTATGTAAGCTAGATGGGTCAAGCAAATTACATCGTCTAAAGGACACTCAGTGTTTCCACTTGCATCATCAATCACCCGCCCAGCACCACTAGTGGCGTGGCAATTGACCTAAAAATACTTTGCAATTTTATGTGTCACCATTTGACGGCCATTAGAGCCTTAACAGGATGAACTAGATGACGCAAACTATTAGATTCATGTAGCCGCACAGATGCAGGTTAGTTAGAGACATCAAACACCTATATATGGTGAACAGGTGAGTAGCAATCAACAAAAAACAAACACTTTCAATATGGTATCCATCTTGTTTTTTTCATTCCCGCTAAGGGGGTGGGGGGATGAAAATAAGTGGATCACCTAAAGCACACTCGGGGCTTCCATTATCACCGCCAGCCACCCGCCTACCACCTCCAAGAGCGTGGCAATCCTCTAGAATACAAAATGGTAGTTTTGCCCTGCACACAGGTTTTTTTCCACATTACTGCGACGTCTAGCGGTCGGAGTAGGTAAGCTAGATGAGTCAAATAAGTTAGATCGTCTAGAGGACACTCGGGGCTTCCATTTGTCTAGCGGACGGAGTATGTAAGATAGATGGGTCAAACAAATTGCATCGTCTAAAGAATACTCAGGGCTTCCACTTGCTTAACCAATCACCCGCCTAGCCCCACTAGAAGCGTGGCAATTGACCTAAAAATATTTTGCAATTTTATGTGTCACCCTTTGACGGCCATTAGAGCCTAAAAAGGATGAACTAGATGACGCAAGCTAATAGATTCATGTAGCCGCATAGAGGCACGTTAGTAAGAGACATCATTCTCCTATATACGTTGAACAAGTGAGTAGCAATTAACAAAAAACAAAAAAATTCGATATGGTATCCATCAGGTAGAGCACACTCGGGGCTTCCATTATCGCCACCAGCCACCCGGCTTCCACTTCCAGGAGCGTGGCAATCCTCTAGAATATAAAATGGTAGTTTCGCCCTGCACACAGGTATTTTGCCACACTACTGCGACTTCTAGCGGCCGGAGTATGAAAGCTAGATGGGTCAAACAAATTGCATCGTCTAGACGACACTCAGGGCTTCCATTTGTCTAGCGGCCGGAGTATGTAAGATAGATGTGTCAAACAAATTGCATCAGGGCTTCCACTTGCTTAACCAATCACCCGCCTAGCACCAATAGTGGTGTGGTAATTGACCTTAAAATACTTGGCAATTTTACGTTTCACCATTTGGTGGCCATTGGCGCCTAAATAGGGTAAACTAGATAACGCAAACTATAAGATACCCGCACAGATGCACGTTAATTAGAGACATCAATCACCTATATATTTATGTTGAACAGCTGAGCAGCAATTAACAAAAAACAAACAATTTCCCTATGGTATCCATCATGTTTTTTTTCATTCCCGCTAAAGGGTTGGGGGGATGAAAATAAGTGGATCACCTAAAGCACACTCGGGGCTTCCATTATCACCGCCAGCCACCCGCCTACCACCTCCAAGAGCGTGGCAATCCTCTAGAATACAAAATGGTAGTTTTGCCCTGCACACAGGTATTTTGCCACACTACTGCGACGTCTAGCGGCCGGAGTATGTAAGCTAGATGGGTCAAGCAAATTACATCGTCTAAAGGACACTCAGTGTTTCCACTTGCATCATCAATCACCCGCCCAGCACCACTAGTGGCGTGGCAATTGACCTAAAAATACTTTGCAATTTTATGTGTCACCATTTGACGGCCATTAGAGCCTTAACAGGATGAACTAGATGACGCAAACTATTAAACTCATTTAGCCGCACAGATGCACGTTAGTTAGAGACATCAAACACCTATATATGGTGAACAGGTGAGTAGCAATCAACAAAAAACAAACACTTTCGATATGGTATCCATCTTGTTTTTTTCATTCCCGCTAAGGGGGTGAGGGGATGAAACAAAGTGGATCACCTAGAGCATACTCGGGGCTTCCATTATCACCACAAGCCACCCGCCTACCACCTCCAGCAGCGTGGCAATTCTCTAGAATACAAAATGGTAGTTTTGCCCTGCACACAGGTATTTTTCCACACTACTGCGACTTTTAGCGGCCGGAGTATGTAAGCTAGATGGGTCAAACAAATTGCACCGTCTAACGGACAGTCACGGCTTCCATTTTTCTAGCGCCCGGAGTATGTAAGCTAGATGGGTCAAGCAAATTACATCGTCTAAAGGACACTCAGTGTTTCCACTTGCATCATCAATCACCCGCCTAGCACCACTAGTGGCGTGGTAATTGACCAAAAAATACTTTGCAATTTTATGTGTCACCCTGTGACGGCCATCCACACTACTGCGACTTCTAGCGGCCGGAGTATGTAAGCTAGATGGGTCAAACAGATTGCATCGTCTAAAGGACACTCAGGGCTTCCATTTGTCTAGCGCCCGGAGTATGTTAGCTAGATGGGTCAATCAAATTACATCGTCTAAAGGACACTCAGTGTTTCCACTTGCATCATCAATCACCCGCCTAGCACCACTAGTGGCGTGGTAATTGACGCAAAAATACTTTGCATTTTTACGTGTCACCATTTGGCGGCCATTAGGGCCTAAACAGGCTGAACTAGATGACGAAAACTATTAGATTCATGCAGCCGCACAGATGCACGTTTATTAGAGACATCTATCACCTATATATGTTGAACAGCTGAGCAGCAATTAACAAGAAACAAACAATTTCATTATGGTATCAATCATGTTTTTTTTCATTCCCTCTAAGGGTTGGGGGGATGAAACAAAGTGGATCACCCAGAGCACACTCAGGGCTTCCATTATCACCAACAGCCACCCGCTTACCACCTCCAGGAGCGTGGCAATCCTCTAGAATACAAAATGGCAGCTTTGCCGTGCACACAGGTATTTTTCCACATTACTGCGACGTATAGCGGCCGGAGTATGTAAGCTAGATGGGTCAAGCAAATTACATCGTCTAAAGGACACTCAGTGTTTCCACTTGCATCATCAATCACCCGCCCAGCACCACTAGTGGCGTGGCAATTGACCTAAAAATACTTTGCAATTTTATGTGTCACCATTTGACGGCCATTAGAGCCTTAACAGGATGAACTAGATGACGCAAACTATTAAACTCATTTAGCCGCACAGATGCACGTTAGTTAGAGGCATCAAACACCTATATATGGTGAACAGGTGAGTAGCAATCAACAAAAAACAAACACTTTCGATATGGTATCCATCTTGTTTTTTTCATTCCCGCTAAGGGGGTGAGGGGATGAAACAAAGTGGATCACCTAGAGCATACTCGGGGCTTCCATTATCACCACCAGCCACCCGCCTACCACCTCCAGCAGCGTGGCAATTCTCTAGAATACAAAATGGTAGTTTTGCCCTGCACACAGGTATTTTTCCACACTACTGCGACTTTTAGCGGCCGGAGTATGTAAGCTAGATGGGTCAAACAAATTGCACCGTCTAACGGACAGTCACGGCTTCCATTTTTCTAGCGCCCAGAGTATGTAAGCTAGATGGGTCAAGCAAATTACATCGTCTAAAGGACACTCAGTGTTTCCACTTGCATCATCAATCACCCGCCTAGCACCACTAGTGGCGTGGTAATTGACCAAAAAATACTTTGCAATTTTATGTGTCACCCTGTGACGGCCATCCACACTACTGCGACTTCTAGCGGCCGGAGTATGTAAGCTAGATGGGTCAAACAGATTGCATCGTCTAAAGGACACTCAGGGCTTCCATTTGTCTAGCGCCCGGAGTATGTAAGCTAGATGGGTCAATCAAATTACATCGTCTAAAGGACACTCAGTGTTTCCACTTGCATCATCAATCACCCGCCTAGCACCACTAGTGGCGTGGTAATTGACGCAAAAATACTTTGCATTTTTACGTGTCACCATTTGGCGGCCATTAGGGCCTAAACAGGCTGAACTAGATGACGAAAACTATTAGATTCATGCAGCCGCACAGATGCACGTTTATTAGAGACATCTATCACCTATATATGTTGAACATCTGAGCAGCAATTAACAAGAAACAAACAATTTCATTATGGTATCAATCATGTTTTTTTTCATTCCCTCTAAGGGTTGGGGGGATGAAACAAAGTGGATCACCTAGAGCACACTCAGGGCTTCCATTATCACCAACAGCCACCCGCTTACCACCTCCAGGAGCGTGGCCATCCTCTAGAATACAAAATGGCTGCTTTGCCGTGCACACAGGTATTTTTCCACATTACTGCGACGTATAGCGGCCGGAGTATGTAAGCTAGATGGGTTAAAAAAATCGCATCGTCTAGAAGACACTCGGGGCTTCCTGCTGCTTACTCAATCATCCGCTTAGCACCACAAGGAGCGTGGAAATTGACCTAAAAATACTCTGCACTTTCTCGTCTCACCATTTGGCGGCGATAAGCGCCTAAAAAGTGTTAACTAGATGACGCACAATATTAGATTCATTTAGCCGCAGAGATGCACGTTAGTTAGAGACATCATTCACTTATATATGTTGAACAAGTGAGTAGCAATTAACAAAAAACAAAAAATTCGATATGGTATTCATCAGGTAGAGCACACTCCTGGCTTCCATTATCACCACCAGCCACCCGCCTACCACCTCCAGGAGCGTGGCAATCCTCAAGAATACAAATTGGTAGTTTTGCCCTGCACACAGGTATTTTTCCACATTACTGCGACGTGTAGCGGCCGGAGTATGTAAGCTTAATGGGTCAAGCGAATTCCATCGTCTAAAGGACACTCAGGGCTTCCATTTATCTAGCGCCCGGAGTATGTAAGCGAAATAAGTCAAGCAAATTACTTCGTCTAAAGGACACTAAGTGTTTCCACTTGCATCATCAATCACACGCCCAGCACCACTAGTAGCGTGGCAATTGAACTAAAAATACTTTGCAATTTTATGTGTCACCCTTTGACGGCCATTAGAGCCTTAACAGGATGAACTAGAGGACGCAAACTATTAAATTCATGTAGCCGCACAGATGTACGTTAGTTAGAGACATCAAACACCTATATATGGTGAACAGGTGAGTAGCAATCTACAAAAAACAAACACTTTCAATATGTAATCCATCTTGTTTTTTTCATTCCAGCTAAGGGGGTGGGGGGATGAAACAAAGTGGATCACCTAGAGCACACTCGGGGCTTCCAATATCACCACCAGCTACCCGCCTACCACCTCCAGGAGCGTGGCAATCGTCTAGAATACAAAATGGTAAATTTGCCCTGCACACAGGTATTTTTCCACACTACTGCGACTTCTAGCGGCCGGAGTATGTAAGCTAGTTATGTCAAACAAATTGCATCGTCTAAAGGACACTCAGGGCTTCCATTTGTCTAGCGCCCGGAGTATGTAAGCTAGATGGGTCAATCAAATTACATCGTCTAAAGGACACTCAGTGTTTCCACTTGCATCATCAATCACCCGCCTAGCACCACTAGTGGCGTGGTAATTGACCAAAAAATACTTTGCAATTTTATGTGTCTCCCTGTGACGGCCATCCACACTACTGCGACTTCTAGCGGCAGGAGTATGTAAGCTAGATGGGTCAAACAGATTGCATCGTCTAAAGGACACTCAGGGCTTCCATTTGTCTAGCGCCCGGAGTATGTAAGCTAGATGGGTCAATCAAATTACATCGTCTAAAGGACACTCAGTGTTTCCACTTGCATCATCAATCACCCGCCTAGCACCACTAGTGGCGTGGTAATTGACCTAAAAATACTTTGCAATTTTACGTCTCACCATTTGGTGGCCATTAGCGCCTTAATAGGGTGAAATAGATGACGCAAGCTATTAGATTCATATAGCCGCACAGATGCACGTTAGTTGGAGACATCAAACACCTATATATGGTGAACAGGTGAGTAGCAATCAACAAAAAACATACACTTTCAATACGGCATTCATCTTGTTTTTTTCATTCCCTCTAAGGGGGTGGGGGGATGAAACAAAGTGGATTACCTAGAGCACACTCGGGGCTTCCATTATCACCACTAGCCACCCGCCTACCACCTCCAGGAGCGCGGCAATCCTCTAGAATACAAAATAGCAGTTTGGCGCTGCACACAGGTATTTTTCCACACTACTGCGGCTTCTAGCGGCCGGTGTATGTAAGCTAGTTATGTCAAACATATTGCATCGTCTAAAGGACACTCAGGGCTTCCATTTGTCTAGCGCCCGGAGTATGTAAGCTAGATGGGTCAATCAAATTACATCGTCTAAAGGACACTCAGTGTTTCCATTTGCATCATCAATCACACGCCCAGCACCACTAGTGGCGTGGCAATTGAACTAAAAATACTTTGCAATTTTATGTGTCACCCTTTGACGGCCATAAGAGCCTTAACAGGATGAACTAGATGAAGAAAACTATTAGATTCATATAGCCGCACAGATGCACGTTAGTTGGAGACATCAAACACCTATATATGGTGAACAGGTGAGTAGCAATCAACAAAAAACAAACACTTTCAATACGGCATTCATCTTGTTTTTTTCATTCCCTCTAAGGGGGTGGGGGGATGGAACAAAGTGGATTACCTAGAGCACACTCGGGGCTTCCATTATCACCACTAGCCACCCGCCTACCACCTCCAGGAGCGCGGCAATCCTCTAGAATACAAAATAGCAGTTTGGCGCTGCACACAGGTATTTTTCCACACTACTGCGGCTTCTAGCGGCCGGTGTATGTAAGCTAGTTATGTCAAACAAATTGCATCGTCTAAAGGACACTCAGGGCTTCCATTTGTCTAGCGCCCGGAGTATGTAAGCTAGATGGGTCAATCAAATTACATCGTCTAAAGGACACTCAGTGTTTCCATTTGCATCATCAATCACACGCCCAGCACCACTAGTGGCGTGGCAATTGAACTAAAAATACTTTGCAATTTTATGTGTCACCCTTTGACGGCCATTAGAGCCTTAACAGGATGAACTAGAGGACGCAAACTATTAAATTCATGTAGCCGCACAGATGCACGTTAGTTAGAGACATCAAACACCTATATATGGTGAACAGGTGAGTAGCAATCAACATAAAACAAACACTTTCAATATGGTATCCATCTTGTTTTTTTCATTTCCGCTAAGGGGGTGGGGGGATGAAACAAAGTGGATCACCTAGAGCACACTCGGGGCTTCCAATATCACCACCAGCCACCCGCCTACCACCTCCAGCAGCGTGGCAATTCTCTAGAATACAAAATGGTAGTTTTGCCCTGCACACAGGTATTTTTCCACACTACTGCGACTTTTAGCGGCCGGAGTATGTAAGCTAGATGGGTCAAACAAATTGCACCGTCTAAAGGACACTCACGGCTTCCATTTGTCTAGCGCCCGGAGAATGTAAACTAGATGGGTCAAGCAAATTACATCGTCTAAAGGACACTCAGTGTTTCCACTTGCATCATCAATCACCCGCCTAGCACCACTAGTGGCGTGGTAATTGACCAAAAAATACTTTGCAATTTTATGTGTCACCCTGTGACGGCCATCCACACTACTGCGACTTCTAGCGGCCGGAGTATGTAAGCTAGATGGGTCAAACAAATTGCACCGTCTAAAGGACACTCACGGCTTCCATTTGTCTAGCGCCCGGAGAATGTAAACTAGATGGGTCAAGCAAATTACATCGTCTAAAGGACACTCAGTGTTTCCACTTGCATCATCAATCACCCGCCTAGCACCACTAGTGGCGTGGTAATTGACCAAAAAATACTTTGCAATTTTATGTGTCACCCTGTGACGGCCATCCACACTACTGCGACTTCTAGCGGCCGGAGTATGTAAGCTAGATGGGTCAAACAAATTGCACCGTCTAAAGGACACTCACGGCTTCCATTTGTCTAGCGCCCGGAGAATGTAAACTAGATGGGTCAAGCAAATTACATCGTCTAAAGGACACTCAGTGTTTCCACTTGCATCATCAATCACCCGCCTAGCACCACTAGTGGCGTGGTAATTGACCAAAAAATACTTTGCAATTTTATGTGTCACCCTGTGACGGCCATCCACACTACTGCGACTTCTAGCGGCCGGAGTATGTAAGCTAGATGGGTCAAACAGATTGCATCGTCTAAAGGACACTCAGGGCTTCCATTTGTCTAGCGCCCGGAGTATGTAAGCTAGATGGGTCAATCAAATTACATCGTCTAAAGAACACTCAGTGTTTCCACTTGCATCATCAATCACCCGCCTAGCACCACTAGTGGCGTGGTAATTGACCTAAAAATACTTTGCAATTTTACGTCTCACCATTTGGTGGCCATTAGCGCCTTAATAGGGTGAACTAGATGACGCAAGCTATTAGATTCATGTAGCCGCACAGATGCACGTCAGTTAGAGACATCAAACACCTATATATGGTGAACAGGTGAGTAGCAATCAAAAAAAAAAAAACACTTTCAATACGGTATCCATCTTGTTTTTTTCATTCCCTCTAAGGGGGTGAGGGGATGAAACAAAGTGGATCACCTAGAGCACACTCAGGGCTTCCATTATCACCACCAGCCACCCGCCTACCACCTTCAGGAGCGTGGTAATCCTATAGAATACAAAATGGTAGTTTTGCCCTGCACACAGGTATTTTTCCACACTACTGCGACTTCTAGCGGCCGGAGTATGTAAGCTAGATGGGTCAAGCAAATTACATCGTCTAAAGGACACTCAGTGTTTCCACTTGCATCATCAATCACCCGCCCAGGACCACTAGTGGCGTGGCAATTGACCTAAAAATACTTTGCAATTTTATGTGTCACCATTTGACGGCCATTAGAGCCTTAACAGGATGAACTAGATGACGCAAACTATTAAACTCATTTAGCTGCACAGATGCACGTTAGTTAGAGACATCAAACACCTATATATGGTGAACAGGTGAGTAGCAATCAACAAAAAACAAACACTTTCGATATGGTATCCATCTTGTTTTTTTCATTCCCTCTAAGGGTTGGGGGGATGAAACAAAGTGGATCACCCAGAGCACACTCAGGGCTTCCATTATCACCAACAGCCACCCGCTTACCACCTCCAGGAGCGTGGCAATCCTCTAGAATACAAAATGGCAGCTTTGCCGTGCACACAGGTTTTTTTCCACATTACTGCGACGTATAGCGGCCGGAGTATGTAAGTTAGATGGGTCAAGCAAATTACATCGTCTAAAGGACACTCAGTGTTTCCACTTGCATCATCAATCACCCGCCCAGCACCACTAGTGGCGTGGCAATTGACCTAAAAATACTTTGCAATTTTATGTGTCACCATTTGACGGCCATTAGAGCCTTAACAGGATGAACTAGAGGACGCAAACTATTAAATTCATGTAGCCGCACAGATGCACGTTAGTTAGAGACATCAATCACCTATATATGGTGAACAGGTGAGTAGCAATCAACAAAAAACAAACACTTTCGATATGGTATCCATCTTGTTTTTTTCATTCCCTCTAAGGGTTGGGGGGATGAAACAAAGTGGATCACCCAGAGCACACTCAGGGCTTCCATTATCACCAACAGCCACCCGCCTACCACCTCCAGCAGCGTGGCAATTCTCTAGAATACAAAATGGCAGCTTTGCCGTGCACACAGGTATTTTTCCACATTACTGCGACGTATAGCGGCCGGAGTATGTAAGCTAGATGGGTCAAGCAAATTACATCGTCTAAAGGACACTCAGTGTTTCCACTTGCATCATCAATCACCCGCCCAGCACCACTAGTGGCGTGGCAATTGACCTAAAAATACTTTGCAATTTTATGTGTCACCATTTGACGGCCATTAGAGCCTTAACAGGATGAACTAGATGACGCAAACTATTAAACTCATTTAGCCGCACAGATGCACGTTAGTTAGAGACATCAAACACCTATATATGGTGAACAGGTGAGTAGCAATCAACAAAAAACAAACACTTTCGATATGGTATCCATCTTGTTTTTTTCATTCCCGCTAAGGGGGTGAGGGGATGAAACAAAGTGGATCACCTAGAACATACTCGGGGCTTCCATTATCACCACCAGCCACCCGCCTACCACCTCTAGCAGCGTGGCAATTCTCTAGAATACAAAATGGTAGTTTTGCCCTGCACACAGGTATTTTTCCACACTACTGCGACTTTTAGCGGCCGGAGTATGTAAGCTAGATGGGTCAAACAAATTGCACCGTCTAACGGACAGTCACGGCTTCCATTTTTCTAGCGCCCGGAGTATGTAAGCTAGATGGGTCAAGCAAATTACATCGTCTAAAGGACACTCAGTGTTTCCACTTGCATCATCAATCACCCGCCTAGCACCACTAGTGGCGTGGTAATTGACCAAAAAATACTTTGCAATTTTATGTGTCACCCTGTGACGGCCATCCACACTACTGCGACTTCTAGCGGCCGGAGTATGTAAGCTAGATGGGTCAAACAGATTGCATCGTCTAAAGGACACTCAGGGCTTCCATTTGTCTAGCGCCCGGAGTATGTAAGCTAGATGGGTCAATCAAATTACATCGTCTAAAGGACACTCAGTGTTTCCACTTGCATCATCAATCACCCGCCTAGCACCACTAGTGGCGTGGTAATTGACGCAAAAATACTTTGCATTTTTACGTGTCACCATTTGGCGGCCATTAGGGCCTAAACAGGCTGAACTAGATGACGAAAACTATTAGATTCATGCAGCCGCACAGATGCACGTTTATTAGAGACATCTATCACCTATATATGTTGAACATCTGAGCAGCAATTAACAAGAAACAAACAATTTCATTATGGTATCAATCATGTTTTTTTTCATTCCCTCTAAGGGTTGGGGGGATGAAACAAAGTGGATCACCTAGAGCACACTCAGGGCTTCCATTATCACCAACAGCCACCCGCTTACCACCTCCAGGAGCGTGGCCATCCTCTAGAATACAAAATGGCTGCTTTGCCGTGCACACAGGTATTTTTCCACATTACTGCGACGTATAGCGGCCGGAGTATGTAAGCTAGATGGGTTAAAAAAATCGCATCGTCTAGAAGACACTCGGGGCTTCCTGCTGCTTACTCAATCATCCGCTTAGCACCACAAGGAGCGTGGAAATTGACCTAAAAATACTCTGCACTTTCTCGTCTCACCATTTGGCGGCGATAAGCGCCTAAAAAGTGTTAACTAGATGACGCACAATATTAGATTCATTTAGCCGCAGAGATGCACGTTAGTTAGAGACATCATTCACTTATATATGTTGAACAAGTGAGTAGCAATTAACAAAAAACAAAAAATTCGATATGGTATTCATCAGGTAGAGCACACTCCTGGCTTCCATTATCACCACCAGCCACCCGCCTACCACCTCCAGGAGCGTGGCAATCCTCAAGAATACAAATTGGTAGTTTTGCCCTGCACACAGGTATTTTTCCACATTACTGCGACGTGTAGCGGCCGGAGTATGTAAGCTTAATGGGTCAAGCGAATTCCATCGTCTAAAGGACACTCAGGGCTTCCATTTATCTAGCGCCCGGAGTATGTAAGCGAGATAAGTCAAGCAAATTACTTCGTCTAAAGGACACTCAGTGTTTCCACTTGCATCATCAATCACACGCCCAGCACCACTAGTAGCGTGGCAATTGAACTAAAAATACTTTGCAATTTTATGTGTCACCCTTTGACGGCCATTAGAGCCTTAACAGGATGAACTAGAGGACGCAAACTATTAAATTCATGTAGCCGCACAGATGCACGTTAGTTAGAGACATCAAACACCTATATATGGTGAACAGGTGAGTAGCAATCAACAAAAAACAAACACTTTCAATATGTAATCCATCTTGTTTTTTTCATTCCAGCTAAGGGGGTGGGGGGATGAAACAAAGTGGATCACCTAGAGCACACTCCTGGCTTCCATTATCACCACCAGCCACCCGCCTACCACCTCCAGGAGCGTGGCAATCCTCAAGAATACAAATTGGTAGTTTTGCCCTGCACACAGGTATTTTTCCACATTACTGCGACTTCTAGCGGCCGGAGTATGTAAGCTAGATGGGTCAAACAAATTGCACCGTCTAAAGGACACTCACGGCTTCCATTTGTCTAGCGCCCGGAGAATGTAAACTAGATGGGTCAAGCAAATTACATCGTCTAAAGGACACTCAGTGTTTCCACTTGCATCATCAATCACCCGCCTAGCACCACTAGTGGCGTGGTAATTGACCAAAAAATACTTTGCAATTTTATGTGTCACCCTGTGACGGCCATCCACACTACTGCGACTTCTAGCGGCCGGAGTATGTAAGCTAGATGGGTCAAACAGATTGCATCGTCTAAAGGACACTCAGGGCTTCCATTTGTCTAGCGCCCGGAGTATGTAAGCTAGATGGGTCAATCAAATTACATCGTCTAAAGAACACTCAGTGTTTCCACTTGCATCATCAATCACCCGCCTAGCACCACTAGTGGCGTGGTAATTGACCTAAAAATACTTTGCAATTTTACGTCTCACCATTTGGTGGCCATTAGCGCCTTAATAGGGTGAACTAGATGACGCAAGCTATTAGATTCATGTAGCCGCACAGATGCACGTCAGTTAGAGACATCAAACACCTATCTATGGTGAACAGGTGAGTAGCAATCAAAAAAAAACAAACACTTTCAATACGGTATCCATCTTGTTTTTTTCATTCCCTCTAAGGGGGTGGGGGGATGAAACAAAGTAGATCACCTAGCATCATCAATCACCCGCCTAGCACCACTAGTGGCGTGGTAATTGACCTAAAAATACTTTGCAATTTTACGTCTCACCATTTGGTGGCCATTAGCGCCTTAATAGGGTGAACTAGATGACGCAAGCTATTAGATTCATGTAGCCGCACAGATGCACGTCAGTTAGAGACATCAAACACCTATCTATGGTGAACAGGTGAGTAGCAATCAAAAAAAAACAAACACTTTCAATACGGTATCCATCTTGTTTTTTTCATTCCCTCTAAGGGGGTGGGGGGATGAAACAAAGTAGATCACCTAGAGCACACTCGGGGCTTCCATTATCACCACCAGCCACCCGCCTACCACCTCCAGGAGCGCGGCAATCCTCTAGAATACAAAATAGCAGTTTGGCGCTGCACACAGGTATTTTTCCACACTACTGCGGTTTCTAGCGGCCGGAGTATGTAAGCTAGTTATGTCAAACAAATTGCATCGTCTAAAGGACACTCAGGGCTTCCATTTGTCTAGCGCCCGGAGTATGTAAGCTAGATGGGTCAATCAAATTACATCGTCTAAAGGACGCTCAGTGTTTCCATTTGCATCAGCAATCACACGCCCAGCACCACGAGTGGCGTGGCAATTGAACTAAAAATACTTTGCAATTTTATGTGTCACCCTTTGACGGCCATAAAAGCCTTAACAGGATGAACTAGATGAAGCAAACTATTAAATTCATGTAGCCGCACAGATGCACGTTAGTTAGAGACATCAATCACCTATATATGTTGAACAGCTGAGCAGCAATTAACAAAAAACAAACAATTTCATTATGGTATCCATCATGTTTTTTTTCATTTCCGCTAAGGGTTGGGGGGATGAAACAAAGTGGATCACCTAGAGCACACTCAGGGCTTCCATTATCACCACCAGCCACCCGCCTACCACCTTCAGGAGCGTGGTAATCCTATAGAATACAAAATGGTAGTTTTGCCCTGCACACAGGTATTTTTCCACACTACTGCGACTTCTAGCGGCCGGAGTATGTAAGCTAGATGGGTCAAGCAAATTACATCGCCTAAAGGACACTCAGGGCTTCCACTTGCATTTTCAATCACCCGCCTAGCACCACTAGTGGCGTGACAATTGACCTAAAAATACCTTCCAATTTTACGTCTCACCATTTGGCGGCGATTAGCGCCTAAAAAGTGTTAACTAGATGACGCGCACTGTTAGATTCATGTAGCCGCACAGATGCACGTTAGTTAGAGACATCAAACACCTATATATGGTGCAGAGGTGAGTAGCAATTAACAAAAATCAATAAAACTCGATTTGGTATCCATCAGGTAGAGCACACTCGGAGCTTTCATTATCACCACTAGCCACCCCCCTACCACCTCCAGGAGCGTGGCAATCCTCTAGAATACATAATATCAGTTTTGCCCTGCACTCAGGTATTTTTCCACACTACTGCGACTTCTAGCGGCCGGAGTATGTAAGCTAGATGGGTCAAATAATTGCATCGTCTAACGGACACTCAGTGTTTCCACTTGCATCATCAGTCATCCGCCTAGCACCACTAGTGGCGGGTGATTGATGATGGCACTACTAGGGGCGTGGCAATTGACCTAGTAATACTTTGCAATTTTATGTGTCACCTTTTGACGGCAATTAGAGCCTAAACAAAGAAAAAAGATGACGCAAACTATTAGATTAATGTAGCCGCACAGATGCACGTTAGTTAGAGACATCAAACACCTATATATGGTGGACAGGTGAGTAGCAATCAACAAAAAACAAAGACTTTCAATACGGTATCCATCTTGTTTTTTTCATTCCCTCTAAGGGGGTGGGGGATGAAACAAAGTGGATCACCTAGAGCACACTCGAGGCTTCCATTATTACCACCAGCCACCCGCCTACCACCTCCAGGAGCGCGGCAATCCTCTAGAATACAAAATAGCAGTTTGGCGCTGCACACAAGTAGTTTTCCACACTACTGCGACTCCTAGCGGCCGGAGTATGCAAGCTAGATGGGTCAAACAAACTGCATCGTCTAAAGGACACTCAGGGCTTCCATATGTCTAGCGCCCGGAGTATGTAAGCTAGATGGGTCAAGCAAATTGCACCGTCTAAAGGACACTCAGTGCTTCCACTTGCATCATCAATCACCCGCCTAGCACCACTAGTGGCGGGTGATTGATGATGGCACTACTAGGGGCGTGGCAATTGACCTAGTAATACTTTTCAATTATTGTGTCACGTTTTGACGGCAATTAGAGCCTAAACATGATGAACTAGATGACGCAAACTATCAGATTCATGTAGCCGCACAGATGCACGTTAGTTAGAGACATCAAACACCTATATATGGTGAACAGGTGAGTAGCAATCAACAAAAAACAAAGACTTTCAATACGGTATCCATCTTGTTTTTTTCATTCCCTCTAAGGGGGTGGGGGATGAAACAAAGTGGATCACCTAGAGCACACTCGAGGCTTCCATTATTACCACCAGCCACCCGCCTACCACCTCCAGGAGCGCGGCAATCCTCTAGAATACAAAATAGCAGTTTGGCGCTGCACACAGGTATTTTTCCACACTACTGCGGTTTCTAGCGGCCGGAGTATGTAAGCTAGTTATGTCAAACAAATTGCATCGTCTAAAGGACACTCAGGGCTTCCATTTGTCTAGCGCCCGGAGAATGTAAACTAGATGGGTCAAGCAAATTACATCGTCTAAAGGACACTCAGTGTTTCCACTTGCATCATCAATCATCCGCCTAGCACCACTAGTGGCGTGGCAATTGACCTAGAAATACTTTGCAATTTTATGTGTCACTCTGTGACGGCCATCCACACTACTGCGACTTCTAGCGGCCGGAGTATGTAAGCTAAATGGGTCAAACAAATTGCATCGTCTAAAGGACACTCAGGGCTTCCATATGTCTAGCGCCCGGAGTATGTAAGCTAGATGGGTCAAGCAATTGCATCGTCTAAAGGACACTCAGTGTTTGCACTTGCATCATCAATCACCCTCCTAGCACCACTAGTGGCGCGTGATTGATGATGGCACTACTAGGGGCGTGGCAATTGACCTAGTAATACTTTGCAATTTTATGTGTCACCTTTTGACGGCAATTAGAGCCTAAACAAAGAAAAAAGATGACGCAAACTATTAGATTCATGTAGCCGCACAGATGCACGTTAGTTAGAGACATCAAACACCTATATATGGTGGACAGGTGAGTAGCAATCAACAAAAAACAAAGACTTTCAATACGGTATCCATCTTGTTTTTTTCATTCCCTCTAAGGGGGTGGGGGATGAAACAAAGTGGATCACCTAGAGCACACTCGAGGCTTCCATTATTACCACCAGCCACCCGCCTACCACCTCCAGGAGCGCGGCAATCCTCTAGAATACAAAATAGCAGTTTGGCGCTGCACACAAGTAGTTTTCCACACTACTGCGACTCCTAGCGGCCGGAGTATGTAAGCTAGATGGGTCAAACAAACTGCATCGTCTAAAGGACACTCAGGGCTTCCATATGTCTAGCGCCCGGAGTATGTAAGCTAGATGGGTCAAGCAAATTGCACCGTCTAAAGGACACTCAGTGCTTCCACTTGCATCATCAATCACCCGCCTAGCACCACTAGTGGCGGGTGATTGATGATGGCACTACTAGGGGCGTGGCAATTGACCTAGTAATACTTTGCAATTATTGTGTCACGTTTTGACGGCAATTAGAGCCTAAACATGATGAACTAGATGACGCAAACTATCAGATTCATGTAGCCGCACAGATGCACGTTAGTTAGAGACATCAAACACCTATATATGGTGAACAGGTGAGTAGCAATCAACAAAAAACAAACACTGTCAATACGGTATCTGTTAACGATTCATCATAAGTTCCATTAACTTGAGAGATTTATGCTATACAATTTGGCAGCACTATTCTCTAGGTGCAATCTGGCATCATCATTATCAGCTGACGCACTTTAGGTTCGGCGTTTCTACCGTTGTTTGGGTCAGACCATTGTGAAGCACACAAGAACAACAGGAATCACCATTATCAGGTGATGCGTTTGGCTTTGGCATATCATAACATTCTACTGTTGTTTAGTCAGGCCATTTTGCCGTATGCAATAACAACTTTGTTATTTTTGTCAGCTCTCTTACATACTAATTTTCTATATAAGCATAAGTTAAGCATAAGGTTGTGTTGAGTTGTTTGTCAAAGGAATTGGATGGTACTTGGAGCGTACCAAATAAATAGTGGAAATAGTGATAATAATAAAATAATCAAATCGTGTTTTATTGTAATGCAATCCGCCATTAGAACATTGAGTGTTCAGTGCATTCCTAAGCATTTTTGGTGCCTCCTGTGAGGATAGATATATATCAATCACAGTGTTAAGTGAATTTTGGAGTAATATGTCGGCATTAAACTTGCGTACATCAGCGCGCACCTCTATTTTGCGCATCTGGACGCAAGTTCAAGCGGAAAACTACCATCCAGACTGTGTCGAAGGTGAACAGCTCTTGGGTAGTGCCCGACGGCTTTTCTCCCGTTTTATGGAGAACCATTTTGCACTCGTTTCCAGCGCACATGGAGGCGAGTTGGCAGAGCATGACGATTTGCTCGCTTCAACGGAGGAGATTTTCAACAACATTTGCATCAAATTAAAACGTAAAATGTCAACATCAGGCGAGATCCCCAACCAGGAGTACAGTCAGGCTCCAGACATGCGGTTGGATCCCGTTTCTATTTCAAGCTTTGACGGACAGCCGTCAAACTGGTTAGCGTTCAAGGATATGTTTGAGACACTAGTTCACAACAGAAGTGACTTACAACCCACCTATAAACTGGGAAAACTGCGACAGTATGTGAAGGCAGAAAATGTTCCATTAGTAGGTGGCTTGTACACAGGTGGGTATGAAGAAGTCTGGGCTGAATTGAAACAACGTTATGACAACCCCCGTACTCTTTCGGAGCACCATGTTCAGTATCTACTAGACTTGCCGACCCATCCACCAGAATCTCGAGCTACGCTACTAAATTTTGTAGATACTGTTCGTAATTCCTTTAGAGTGCTCGAAATGATGAATGTGCCAGTAAAACAATGGGATGCTATAGCCGTACCACTGCTATTACCCAAACTACCGGTTGTGACCCGAACCGAGTGGGGAATAAGCCTAAACTCCAAAGACATCCCGAAGATGGAAGACGTTATAATGTTCGTGGAACGGCGTGCAGCTAACCTGCCGACATCTTCGCCCATTACTCCACAGTTTTCAAGCGGACGCACATCAAGTCGTGTCGTGAAGACGCATCTGGCTATAAATTCTGGAAAAATTACTAATCCGTTAGCAGCACCTGACAGGGCAACTAATTGCCCATCTTGTAATGAATTTCATCGCATTACGAAATGCCAAAAGTTTCGTAATCTTCAACTGGATGAACGCTGGAATCTGGTGAAACAGGCATCATTATGTTTCAATTGCCTCAAGGCCGGTCATCGTAATCGTGACTGTCCATCTGGGTTGTGTCTCAACTGCCAGCAGAAACACAATACTAGAGAAGCGTTGAAGGCACTTCTACCAGATATACTCCTGGACCGGCGGCTACAGCGTCATTGGTGGCGCCCAAGGTACTTCCCCGACAACAATGACAAAGGAGCGACGTCCAGTCATTCCTCTTGCAGGGTGACCGGACTATACTCTTAGCAACGGCAAACGTGCTCCTTGCTGATTGGAAAGGTCATTTAAGGGAATGTCGCGCACTTTGTGATATTGGTTCTCAGGTGAGCTTCATTTGCGAATCATTAGTAACTGTTTTGAATCTTCCTAGAAGCCCGTACGAGTGTCAAGTCGAAGGTATTGATCAAAGTCTTTCAACCCGTACAAAAGGCATTGTGCGAGTTAGTATGCGGTCCCGTGCGGATGAGAAGTTCAAGATCAGTTTTAATGCGTACATCATTGATTCAATCACGTCTATGACTCCTGCCACTACTATAGACATCAGGACCAGTCATCATTTAAATGGTCTTCATTTGGCAGATCCGGCGTTCGGTATACCAGGTCAAGTAGAACTACTTATTGGCGCAGATATTTGGCCTGCCCTAGTATTAAACGATGTTGTTGTCGGTTCTCATAACGAACCATGCGCATTACACACTCGTCTCGGATGGGTAGTGCTTGGTCCAGTAGCACCGAACGAGTCGAAACCAGTCTTACTTTCCTCTCTTGTGGACGTTCAAGATGATTCTACCACCGATAAACTTCTACGAAAATTTTGGGAAATCGAAGAACCTTCTGATAACACCAAGGCAGAGGTGGACGAATGTGAAGAGATTTTCGCCAGAACGGTTACGCGACTTCCAAATGGTCAGTATATTGTACAGATCCCGTTTCGATCTGATGCACCTGCCCTTGGAAACTCACATCCGGCGGCACTTCGACAATTTTTGAAACTAGAGCGGATATTGGCAAACGACTACGCACTGAGGGAGAAATACGTGGAATTCATGAGGGAATACATCAAGTTGGGACACATGGAGGCGATAGATGGTTCTCCAGATAGCATGGGAAGCTGTTATTACATCCCCCACCATGCTGTTACGACTAAATTCAGAGTAGTGTTTAACGCATCGTGTAAAACAACCAACGGCGTATCTCTTAACGATACGCAACTAAGTGGACCCCAGCTACAGGAAAACCTGGTTGACATACTTCATCGATTTCGGCGGTATTCAGTTGCTCTCACAGCTGATATCAGAAAGATGTTCCGACAAGTAATGGTTGATTCAAGGCATCGAAAATGGCAACAGATACTTTGGAGGGAGTGCCCTAATGAACTCTTGCGTACCTATCAACTTTCTACAGTGACGTACGGTATGGCAAGCAGTCCTTTTAATGCTATTAGAACATTGAGGCAGTGTGCCTATGATAATTGGGAAGTGATCGCTGACGTCAGCCGGGCAGCCGCAGCACGGGACAGCATCCTTCATAGCTTTTATGTCGATGATTATTTGGAAAGTGTTCACACGACAGAACTGGCCATCAACCGGGCAAGCGACGTTGATGCCATTCTTCAACAAGGAAAATTTGAATAAGATAAGTGGAACTCCAACTGCGTCCAGACCCTGGAAGGAATCAGTGGCTCTAAGGCGTCTGCATCGGAGATAAATTTTAGCGATTCCAGCACAACGGTATTGGGCCTACACTGGAATCCTATTACTGATACCTTCTTTTTCAAGGTTAAGGTATGTAACTTTGACACAATTCCTACTAAACGGATTGTTTTGAGTGATATTGCAAGGTTGTATGATCCATTGGGGATGCTGGCACCAGTTGTCGTGACGGCCAAGATATTTGTTCAAAATCTATGGTTGGCGAAGTTAAGTTGGGATACGCCTCTCCCATCTGATCTTCGTGAGACTTGGATGAAATACCGGAACAGTCTACAGGGTCTTGAAAATATCAAAATACCACGATGGCTGGGAATCAAGGAAAATTCTGTATCGACGCTGCATGGGTTTTGCGATGCGAGTACCAAAGCTTACGCAGCAGTTATTTACTTGCGCAATACCAGTGCTGACGGAGCATGCCATACATCCTTGATTGCCGCAAAAACAAGAGTTGCCCCATTGAAGGAAATGACGATCCCTCGTCTAGAGCTTTCTGCAGCTCAACTACTGGTTACAACTATGAACAAAATACGTCGTGCTTTGCAGTTTGAGGATGCTGCTTACACATTATGGAGCGACTCGACAATTGTTCTCCATTGGATTCGGCGACAACCCTCTTCATTGAAACAGTATGTAGCGAATAGGATAGCTTTCATACAATGAAAATCGGATATAAACGAGTGGCGACACATTCGATCAGAATACAACCCCGCCGACTGCGCGAGCCGCGGAATTACACCGGTCGCTATCAAGGGGAATGAACTCTGGTGGAAGGGACCACCTCTCATCCACGCGGTTAATGAATCGTCATCACCGTTACCAAGTCTCACGACTGAAGAAAACCAATTTTTGATTGGAGAAAGCCGACCGTATAGGGCGCATCTTGGCCTTGGCATTGGGAATGGTTTATTGATGACATCCTTTCGAACAGATCGAATACCTTTGGTAGCAAGGTTTAGCCGTTTGAATGCCTTACTTAATACAACTGCGCGAATTCGTCGAATTATGCCGGCACTTAGGAGTCAGAGATCAAATGAGTTGATTACTGCTGAAGAGAAGGAGTGGGCACTGATCACGCATATTCGTCAAAGTCAAGGTAATATGTATCATTCTGAAATTAAAGCACTCAAATCCCGTTCCAGCATCGACTCGTCCTGTAAATTGCTTCCATTAAATCCGATTTTGGATGAAGAAGGCATACTCCGCGTAGGAGGTCGGTTGACAAACTCGGAATTACCGTATGAGCAAAAACATCCAATCATTCTTGCTTATACTTGCCCACTAGCAAAACTCCTCGTAGCTGATGCTCACAAGTGCTGTCTCCATGGTGGGATACAGGAAATGCTGCAATACTTGCGCATGCGATTTTGGATTCTCCATGCACGTCGGATTGTAAAGTCATATCTACATCAGTGTGTCGTATGCCGTCGACACTCCCGGATAACGCATCAGCAACAGATGTCGTCACTTCCGAAATCACGCGTTATGGTTGCCCCACCGTTTACCCATACCGGGTTGGACTATTGCGGTCCATTCAACGTTCGTCATGGAGGAAAGCGATCCACTACCATGACTAAAACATACGGCGCAATTTTCATTTGTATGGCTACAAAGGCCGTACATATCGAACTTGCGGAAGATTTGTCAAGTCAGGCGTTTATCGATGTGTTTGATCGCTTCATAAGCCGACTCGGCATATGTTCGGTTCTTTATAGCGACAATGGAACGCAATTTGTAGGTGCTAGTCGGGTTATGAATCAAGACCTACAAAGTTGGAGAAATATATACGCAACTCAGCATATAGCATCTTCCGGAACGCAATGGAAATTCATCACTCCAGCCGCACCCCATCATGGAGGTCTTTGGGAGGCAGCTGTACATTCAGCAAAAAAACATCTCTATCGCACAATTGGTCGCCAAATCTTACGCTTCAATCAACTAAGTACTCTACTAGTTAGGATTGAAGCCTGTTTGAATTCCAGGCCTCTCGTTCCTCTTCACGATGATCCCAGTGGGAGTTACGCTCTCACACCTGGCGACTTTCTCATTGGTCGACCGCTCAATTCGAGACCAGAACCACCTGTTGTGGATGTTCCAAAAAATCGTCTTTTATATTCTCAGCAATTACAACAAATGTTCGAACACTTCTGGAAGCGTTGGAACTATGAATATTTATCCACCCTTCAAGCGCGCCGCAAGTGGGAAAGTCGACGTCAGAATCTACAAGAAGGAGATGTAGTACTGATTTTAAACGAGAATCTACCCCCTACGCATTGGCGCATTGGACGCATCACGAAAGTTCACCCAGGCAGTGACGGATTGGTACGAATAGTAACTGTTGAATATAACAGTGACAAACGTACAACTGAAGGACTTTTTGTAAAACACTACTGCCAACGTCCAGTGCAAAAGATTTGCCGTCTTATTGACCCAAATCAAGAAGTTCTGAACCTAGAAGGTTCAGCCGGGGAGGAATGTTAACGATTCATCATAAGTTCCATTAACTTGAGAGATTTATGCTATACAATTTGGCAGCACTATTCTCTAGGTGCAATCTGGCATCATCATTATCAGCTGACGCCCTTTAGGTTCGGCATTTCTACCGTTGTTTGGGTCAGACCATTGTGAAGCACACAAGAACAACAGGAATCACCATTATCAGGTGATGCGTTTGGCTTTGGCATATCATACCATTCTACTGTTGTTTAGTCAGGCCATTTTGCCGTATGCAATAACAACTTTGTTATTTTTGTCAGTTCTC
This sequence comes from Bactrocera oleae, assembly GCF_042242935.1. Classification (NCBI taxonomy): domain Eukaryota; kingdom Metazoa; phylum Arthropoda; class Insecta; order Diptera; family Tephritidae; genus Bactrocera; species Bactrocera oleae. Next base: position 19,893,880 of record NC_091541.1, on the reverse strand, counting down.
TTACATACTAATTTTCTATATAAGCATAAGTTAAGCATAAGATTGTGTTGAGTTGTTTGTCAATGGAATTGGATGGTACTTGGAGCGTACCAAATAAATAGTGGAAATAGTGATAATAATAAAATAATCAAATCGTGTTTTATTGTAATGCAATCCGCCATTAGAACATTGAGTGTTTAGTGCATTCCTAAACAGTATCCATCTTGTTTTTTTCATTCCCTCTAAGGGGGTGGTAAGCTAGATGTATGTCAGCTAGATGGGTCAAGCGAATTTCATCGTCTAAAGGACACTCAGGGCTTCCATTTATCTAGCGCCCGGAGTATGTAAGCTAAATGGGTCAAGCAAATTACTTCGTCTAAAGGACACTCAGTGTTTCCACTTGCATCATCAATCACACGCCCAGCACCACTAGTGGCGTGGCAATTGAACTAAAAATACTTTGCAATTTTATGTGTCACCCTTTGACGGCCATTAGAGCCTTAACAGGATGAACTAGAGGACGCAAACTATTAAATTCATGTAGCCGCACAGATGCACGTCAGTTAGAGACATCAAACACCTATATATGGTGAACAGGTGAGTAGCAATCAACAAAAAACAAACACTTTCAATATGGTATCCATCTTGTTTTTTTCATTCCCACTAAGGGGGTGGGGGGATGAAACAAAGTGGATCACCTAGAGCACACTCGGGGCTTCCAATATCACCACCAGCCACCCGCCTACCACCTCCAGGAGCGTGGCAATCCTCTAGAATACAAAATGGTAGTTTTGCCCTGCACACAGGTATTTTTCCACACTACTGCGGCTTCTAGCGGCCGGAGTATGTAAGCTAGATGGGCCAAACAAATTGCACCGTCTAAAGGACACTCACGGCTTCCATTTGTCTAGCGTCCGGAGTATGTAAACTAGATGGGTCAAGCAAATTACATCGTCTAAAGGACACTCAGTGTTTCCACTTGCATCATCAATCACCCGCCATTAGCGTCTTAATAGGGTGAACTAGATGACGCAAGCTATTAGATTCATGTAGCCGCATAGGTGCACATTAGTTGGAGACATCAAGCAACTATATATGGTGAACAGGTGAGTAGCAGTCAACAAAAAACAAACACTTTCAATACGGTATCCATCTTGTTTTTTTCATTCCCTCTAAGGGGGTGGGGGGATGAAACAAAGTGGATCACCTAGAGCACACTCGGGGCTTCCATTATCACCACCAGCCCCCCGCCTACCACCTCCAGGAGCGCGGCAATCCTCTATAATACAAAATAGCAGTTTGGCGCTGCACACAGGTAGTTTTCCTAATTACTGCGTCTTCTAGCGGCCGGAGTATGTAAGCTAGATGGGTCAAGCAAATTACATCGCCTAAAGGACACTCAGTGTTTCCATTTGCATCATCAATCACACGCCCAGCACCACTAGTGGCGTGGCAATTGAACTAAAAATACTTTGCAATTTTATGTGTCACCCTTTGACGGCCATTAGAGCCTTAACAGGATGAACTAGATGACGCAAACTATTAAATTCATGTACCCGCACAGATGCACGTTAGTTAGAGACATCAATCACCTATATATGTTGAACAGCTGAGCAGCAATTAGAAAAAAACAAACAATTTCATTATGGTATCCATCATGTTTTTTTTCATCCCCGCTAAGGATTGGGGGGATGAAACAAAGTGGATCACCTAGAGCACACTCAGGGCTTCCATTATCACCACCAGCCACCCGCCTTCCACCTTCAGGAGCGTGGTAATCCTATAGAATACAAAATGGTAGTTTTGCCCTGCACACAGGTATTTTTCCACACTACTGCGACTTCTAGCGGCCGGAGTATGTAAGCTAGTTATGTCAAACAAATTGCATCGTCTAAAGGACACTCAGGGCTTCCATTTGTCTAGCGCCCGGAGTATGTAAGCTAGATGGGTCAATCAAATTACATCGTCTAAAGGACACTCAGTGTTTCCATTTGCATCATCAATCACACGCCCAGCACCACAAGTGGCAAGGCAATTGAACTAAAAATACTTTCAAATTTTATGTGTCACCCTTTGACGGCCATTAGAGCCTTAACAGGATGAACTAGATGAAGCAAACTAATAAATTCATGTAGCCGCACAGATGCACGTTAGTTAGAGACATCAATCACCTATATATGTTGAACAGCTGAGCAGCAATTAACAAAAAACAAACAATTTCATTATGGTATCCATCATGTTTTTTTTCATTCCCGCTAAGGGTTGGGGGGATGAAACAAAGTGGATCTCCTAGAGCACACTCAGGGCTTCCATTATCACCACCAGCCACCCGCCTACCAGCTTCAGGAGCGTGGTAATCCTATAGAATACAAAGTGGTAGTTTTGCTTTGCACACAGGTATTTTTCCACACTACTGCGACTTCTAGCGGCCGGAGTATGTAAGCTAGTTATGTCAAACAAATTGCATCGTCTAAAGGACACTCAGAGCTTCCACTTGCATTATCAATCACCCGCCTAGCACCACTAGTGGCGTGACAATTGACCTAAAAATACCTTGCAATTTTACGTCTCACCATTTGGCGGCGATTAGCGCCTAAAAAGTGTTAACTAGATGACGCGCACTGTTAGATTCATGTAGCCGCACAGATGCACGTTAGTTAGAGACATCAAACACCTATATATGGTGCAGAGGTGAGTAGCAATTACTAAAAATCAATAAAACTCGATTTGGTATCCATCAGGTAGAGCACACTCGGAGCTTTCATTATCACCACTAGCCACCCCCCTACCACCTCCAGGAGCGTGGCAATCCTCTAGAATACAAAATATCAGTTTTGCCCTGCACACAGGTATTTTTCCACACTACTGCGACTTCTAGCGGCCGGAGTGTGTAAGCTAGATGGGTCAAATAATTGCATCGTCTAACGGACACTCAGTGTTTCCACTTGCATCATCAGTCATCCGCCTAGCAACACTAGTGGCGGGTGATTGATGATGGCACTACTAAGGGCGTGGCAATTGACCTAGAAATACTTTGCAATTTTATGTGTCACTCTGTGACGGCCATCCACACTACTGCGACTTCTAGCGGCCGGAGTATGTAAGCTAAATGGGTCAAACAAATTGCATCGTCTAAAGGACACTCAGGGCTTCCATATGTCTAGCGCCCGGAGTATGTAAGCTAGATGGGTCAAGCAATTGCATCGTCTAAAGGACACTCAGTGTTTCCACTTGCATCATCAATCACCCGCCTAGCACCACTAGTGGCGGGTGATTGATGATGGCACTACTAGGGGCGTGGCAATTGACCCAGTAATACTTTGCAATTTTATGTGTCACCTTTTGACGGCAATTAGAGCCTAAACAAAGAAAAAAGATGACGCAAACTATTAGATTCATGTAGCCGCACAGATGCACGTTAGTTAGAGACATCAAACACCTATATATGGTGGACAGGTGAGTAGCAATCAACAAAAAACAAACACTTTCAATACGGTATCCATCTTGTTTTTTTCATTCCCTCTAAGGGGGTAGGGGGATGAAACAAAGTGGATCACCTAGAGCACAATCGGGGCTTCCATTATCACCACCAGCCACCCGCCTACCACCTCCAGGAGCGTGGCAATCCTCTAGAATACAAAATAGCAGTTTGGCCCTGCACACAGGTAGTTTTCCACACTACTGGGACTTCTAGCGGCCGGAGTATGTAAGCTAGATGGGTCAAACAAATTGCATCGTCTAAAGGACACTCAGGGCTTCCAAATGTCTAGCGCCCGGAGTATGTAAGCTAGATGGGTCAAGCAAATTGCATCGTCTAAAGGACACTCAGTGCTTCCACTTGCATCATCAATCACCCGCCTAGCACCACTAGTGGCGGGTCATTGATGATGGCACTACTAGGGGCGTGGCAATTGACCTAGTAATACTATGCACTTTTATGTGTCACCTTTTGACGGCAATTAGAGCCTAAACAGGATGAACTAGATGACGCAAACTATTACATTCATGTAGCCGCACAGATGCACGTTAGTTAGAGACATCAAACACCTATATATGGTGAACAGGTGAGTAGCAATCAACAAAAAACAAACACTTTCAATACGGTATCCATCTTGTTTTTTTTATTCCCTCTAAGGGGGTGGGGGATGAAACAAAGTGGATCACCTAGAGCACACACTTGGGGCTTCCATTATCACCGCCAGCCACCCGCCTGCCACCTCCAGGAGCGCGGCAATCCTCTAGAATACCAAATGGCAGTTTTGCCCTGCACACAGGTATTTTTCCACAATACTGCGACTTCTAGCGGCCGGAGTATGTAAGCTAGATGGGTCAAACGATTCGCATCGTCTAGAAGACACTCGGGGCTTTCAGCTGCTTTATCACACATCTGCTTAGTACCACTAGGAGCGTGGAAATTGACCTAAAAATACTCTGCAATTTTACGTGTGACCCTTTAACGGCCATTAGCGCCTTAACACGGTGAACTTTACCACACAAACTATTGAATTCATGTAGCCGCACAGATGCACGTTAGTTAGAGATATCAAACACCTTTATATGATGAACAGGTGAGTAGCAATCAACAAAAAACAAACACTTTGAATATGGTATCCATCTTGTTTTTTTCATTCCCGCTAAGGGGGTAGGGGGATGAAACAAAGTGGATCACCTAGAGCACAATCGGGGCTTCCATTATCACCACCAGCCACCCGCCTACCACCTCCAGGAGCGCGGCAATCCTCTAGAATACAAAATAGCAGTTTGGCGCTGCACACAGGTATTTTTCCACACTACTGCGACCTCTAGCGGCCGGAGTATGTAAGCTAGTTATGTCAAACAAATTGCATCGTCTAAAGGACACTCAGAGCTTCCACTTGCATTATCAATCATCCGCCTAGCACCACTAGTGGCGTGACAATTGACCTAAAAATACCTTGCAATTTTACGTCTCACCATTTGGCGGCGATTAGCGCCTAAAAAGTGTTAACTAGATGACGCGCACTGTTAGATTCATGTAGCCGCACAGATGCACGTTAGTTAGAGACATCAAACACCTATATATGGTGCAGAGGTGAGTAGCAATTACTAAAAATCAATAAAACTCGATTTGGTATCCATCAGGTAGAGCACACTCGGAGCTTTCATTATCACCACTAGCCACCCCCCTACCACCTCCAGGAGCGTGGCAATCCTCTAGAATGCAAAATATCAGTTTTGCCCTGCACACAGGTATTTTTCCACACTACTGCGACTTCTAGCGGCCGGAGTGTGTAAGCTAGATGGGTCAAATAATTGCATCGTCTAACGGACACTCAGTGTTTCCACTTGCATCATCAGTCATCCGCCTAGCAACACTAGTGGCGGGTGATTGATGATGGTACTACTAAGGGCGTGGCAATTGACCTAGAAATACTTTGCAATTTTATGTGTCACTCTGTGACGGCCATCCACACTACTGCGACTTCTAGCGGCCGGAGTATGTAAGCTAAATGGGTCAAACAAATTGCATCGTCTAAAGGACACTCAGGGCTTCCATATGTCTAGCGCCCGGAGTATGTAAGCTAGATGGGTCAAGCAATTGCATCGTCTAAAGGACACTCAGTGTTTCCACTTGCATCATCAATCACCCGCCTAGCACCACTAGTGGCGGGTGATTGATGATGGCACTACTAGGGGCGTGGCAATTGACCCAGTAATACTTTGCAATTTTATGTGTCACCTTTTGACGGCAATTAGAGCCTAAACAAAGAAAAAAGATGACGCAAACTATTAGATTCATGTAGCGGCACAGATGCACGTTAGTTAGAGACATCAAACACCTATATATGGTGGACAGGTGAGTAGCAATCAACAAAAAACAAACACTTTCAATACGGTATCCATCTTGTTTTTTTCATTCCCTCTAAGGGGGTAGGGGGATGAAACAAAGTGGATCACCTAGAGCACAATCGGGGCTTCCATTATCACCACCAGCCACCCGCCTACCACCTCCAGGAGCGTGGCAATCCTCTAGAATACAAAATAGCAGTTTGGCCCTGCACACAGGTAGTTTTCCACACTACTGGGACTTCTAGCGGCCGGAGTATGTAAGCTAGATGGGTCAAACAAATTGCATCGTCTAAAGGACACTCAGGGCTTCCAAATGTCTAGCGCCCGGAGTATGTAAGCTAGATGGGTCAAGCAAATTGCATCGTCTAAAGGACACTCAGTGCTTCCACTTGCATCATCAATCACCCGCCTAGCACCACTAGTGGCGGGTCATTGATGATGGCACTACTAGGGGCGTGGCAATTGACCTAGTAATACTATGCACTTTTATGTGTCACCTTTTGACGGCAATTAGAGCCTAAACAGGATGAACTAGATGACGCAAACTATTACATTCATGTAGCCGCACAGATGCACGTTAGTTAGAGACATCAAACACCTATATATGGTGAACAGGTGAGTAGCAATCAACAAAAAACAAAGACTTTCAATACGGTATCCATCTTGTTTTTTTTATTCCCTCTAAGGGGGTGGGGGATGAAACAAAGTGGATCACCTAGAGCACACTCGGGGCTTCCATTATCACCGCCAGCCACCCGCCTGCCACCTCCAGGAGCGCGGCAATCCTCTAGAATACCAAATGGCAGTTTTGCCCTGCACACAGGTATTTTTCCACAATACTGCGACTTCTAGCGGCCGGAGTATGTAAGCTAGATGGGTCAAACGATTCGCATCGTCTAGAAGACACTCGGGGCTTTCAGCTGCTTTATCACACATCTGCTTAGTACCACTAGGAGCGTGGAAATTGACCTAAAAATACTCTGCAATTTTACGTGTGACCCTTTAACGGCCATTAGCGCCTTAACACGGTGAACTTTACCACACAAACTATTGAATTCATGTAGCCGCACAGATGCACGTTAGTTAGAGATATCAAACACCTTTATATGATGAACATGTGAGTAGCAATCAACAAAAAACAAACACTTTCAATATGGTATCCATCTTGTTTTTTTCATTCCCGCTAAGGGGGTAGGGGGATGAAACAAAGTGGATCACCTAGAGCACAATCGGGGCTTCCATTATCACCACCAGCCACCCGCCTACCACCTCCAGGAGCGCGGCAATCCTCTAGAATACAAAATAGCAGTTTGGCGCTGCACACAGGTAGTTTTCCACACTACTGCGACTTCTAGCGGCCGGAGTATGTAAGCTAGATGGGTCAAACAAATTGCATCGTCTAGAGGACACTCAGGGCTTCCATTTGTCTAGCGGCCGGAGTATGTAAGATAGATGGGTCAAACAAATTGCGCCGTCTAAAGAATACTCAGGGCTTCCACTTGCTTAACCAATCACCCGCCTAGCACCACGAGAAGCGTGGCAATTGACCTAAAAATGCCTTGCAATTTTACGTCTCACCATTTGGCGGCGATTAGCGCCTAAAAAGTGTTAACTAGATGACGCGCACTGTTAGATTCATGTAGCCGCACAGATGCAAGTTAGTTAGAGACATCAAACACCTATATATGGTGCAAAGGTGAGTAGCAATTAACAAAAATCAATAAAACTCGATTTCGTATCCATCAGGTAGAGCACACTCGGGGCTTTTATTATCACCACTAGCCACCCGCCTACCACCTCCAGGAGCGTGGCAATCCTCTAGAATACAAAATATCAGTTTTGCCCTGCACACAGGTATTTTTCCACACTACTGCGACTTCTAGCGGCCGGAGTATGTAAGCTAGATGGGTCAAATAATTGCATCGTCTAACGGACACTCAGTGTTTCTGCTTGCATCATCAGTCACCCGCCTAGCACCACTAGTGGCGGGTGATTGATGATAGCACTACTAGGGGCGTGGCAATTGACCTAGTAATACTTTGCAATTTTATGTGTCACCTTTTGACGGCAATTAGAGGGGCGTGGCAATTGACCTAGAAATACTTTGCAATTTTATGTGTCACCCTGTGACGGCCACCCACACTACTGCGACTTCTAGCGGCCGGAGTATGTAAGCTAGATGGGTCAAACAGATTGCATCGTCTAAAGGACACTCAGGGCTTCCATTTGTCTAGCGCCCGGAGTATGTAAGCTAGATTGGTCAAGCAAATTGCATCGTCTAAAGGACACTCAGTGTTTCCACTTGCATCATCAATCACCCGCCTAGCACCACTAGGGCTTCCACTTGCTTAACCAATCACCCGCCTAGCACCACTAGAAGCGTGGCAATTGACCTAAAAATGCCTTGCAATTTTACGTCTCACCATTTGGCGGCGATTAGCGCCTAAAAAGTGTTAACTAGATGACGCGCACTGTTAGATTCACGTAGCCGCACAGATGCAAGTTAGTTAGAGACATCAAACACCTATATATGGTGCACAGGTGAGTAGCAATTAACAAAAATCAATAAAACTCGATTTCGTATCCATCAGGTAGGGCACACTCGGGGCTTTCATTATCACCACTAGCCACCCGCCTACCACCTCCAGGAGCGTGGCAATCCTCTAGAATACAAAATATCAGTTTTGCCCTGCACACAGGTATTTTTCCACACTACTGCGACTTCTAGCGGCCGGAGTATGTAAGCTAGATGGGTCAAATAATTGCATCGTCTAACGGACACTCAGTGTTTCCACTTGCATCATCAATCACACGCCCAGCACCACTAGTGGCGTGGCAATTGAACTAAAAATACTTTGCAATTTTATGTGTCACCCTTTGACGGCCATTAGAGCCTTAACAGGATGAACTAGAGGACGCAAACTATTAGATTCATGTAGCCGCACAGATGCACGTTAGTTAGAGATATCAAACACCTATATATGGTGAACAGGTGAGTAGCAATCAACAAAAAACAAACACTTTCAATATGGTATCCGTCTTGTTTTTTTCATTCCCGCTAAGGGGGTGGGGGGATGAAACAAAGTGGATCACCTAGAGCACACTCGGGGCTTCCAATATCACCACCAGCTACCCGCCTACCACCTCCAGGAGCGTGGCAATCGTCTAGAATACAAAATGGTAAATTTGCCCTGCACACAGGTATTTTTCCACACTACTGCGACTTCTAGCGGCCGGAGTATGTAAGCTAGTTATGTCAAACAAATTGCATCGTCTAAAGGACACTCAGGGCTTCCATTTGTCTAGCGCCCGGAGTATGTAAGCTAGATGGGTCAATCAAATTACATCGTCTAAAGGACACTCAGTGTTTCCACTTGCATCATCAATCACCCGCCTAGCACCACTAGTGGCGTGGTAATTGACCAAAAAATACTTTGCAATTTTATGTGTCACCCTGTGACGGCCATCCACACTACTGCGACTTCTAGCGGCCGGAGTATGTAAGCTAGATGGGTCAAACAGATTGCATCGTCTAAAGGACACTCAGGGCTTCCATTTGTCTAGCGCCCGGAGTATGTAAGCTAGATGGGTCAATCAAATTACATCGTCTAAAGGACACTCAGTGTTTCCACTTGCATCATCAATCACCCGCCTAGCACCACTAGTGGCGTGGTAATTGACCTAAAAATACTTTGCAATTTTACGTCTCACCATTTGGTGGCCATTAGCGCCTTAATAGGGTGAAATAGATGACGCAAGCTATTAGATTCATATAGCCGCACAGATGCACGTTAGTTGGAGACATCAAACACCTATATATGGTGAACAGGTGAGTAGCAATCAACAAAAAACAAACACTTTCGATATGGTATCCATCTTGTTTTTTTCATTCCCTCTAAGGGGGTGGGGGGATGAAACAAAGTGGATTACCTAGAGCACACTCGGGGCTTCCATTATCACCACTAGCCACCCGCCTACCACCTCCAGGAGCGCGGCAATCCTCTAGAATACAAAATGGCAGCTTTGCCGTGCACACAGGTATTTTTCCACATTACTGCGACGTATAGCGGCCGGAGTATGTAAGCTAGATGGGTCAAGCAAATTACATCGTCTAAAGGACACTCAGTGTTTCCACTTGCATCATCAATCACCCGCCTAGCACCACTAGTGGCGTGGTAATTGACCAAAAAATACTTTGCAATTTTATGTGTCACCCTGTGACGGCCATCCACACTACTGCGACTTCTAGCGGCCGGAGTATGTAAGCTAGATGGGTTAAAAAAATCGCATCGTCTAGAAGACACTCGGGGCTTCCTGCTGCTTACTCAATCATCCGCTTAGCACCACAAGGAGCGTGGAAATTGACCTAAAAATACTCTGCACTTTCTCGTCTCACCATTTGGCGGCGATAAGCGCCTAAAAAGTGTTAACTAGATGACGCACAATATTAGATTCATTTAGCCGCAGAGATGCACGTTAGTTAGAGACATCATTCACTTATATATGTTGAACAAGTGAGTAGCAATTAACAAAAAACAAAGAATTCGATATGGTATCCATCAGGCAGAGCACGCTCCTGGCTTCCATTATCACCAACAGCCACCCGCCTACCACCTCCAGCAGCGTGGCAATTCTCTAGAATACAAAATGGTAGTTTTGCCCTGCACACAGGTATTTTTCCACACTACTGCGACTTTTAGCGGCCGGAGTATGTAAGCTAGATGGGTCAAGCAAATTACATCGTCTAAAGGACACTCAGTGTTTCCACTTGCATCATCAATCACCCGCCCAGGACCACTAGTGGCGTGGCAATTGACCTAAAAATACTTTGCAATTTTATGTGTCACCATTTGACGGCCATTAGAGCCTTAACAGGATGAACTAGATGACGCAAACTATTAAACTCATTTAGCTGCACAGATGCACGTTAGTTAGAGACATCAAACACCTATATATGGTGAACAGGTGAGTAGCAATCAACAAAAAACAAACACTTTCGATATGGTATCCATCTTGTTTTTTTCATTCCCTCTAAGGGTTGGGGGGATGAAACAAAGTGGATCACCCAGAGCACACTCAGGGCTTCCATTATCACCAACAGCCACCCGCTTACCACCTCCAGGAGCGTGGCAATCCTCTAGAATACAAAATGGCAGCTTTGCCGTGCACACAGGTTTTTTTCCACATTACTGCGACGTATAGCGGCCGGAGTATGTAAGTTAGATGGGTCAAGCAAATTACATCGTCTAAAGGACACTCAGTGTTTCCACTTGCATCATCAATCACCCGCCCAGCACCACTAGTGGCGTGGCAATTGACCTAAAAATACTTTGCAATTTTATGTGTCACCATTTGACGGCCATTAGAGCCTTAACAGGATGAACTAGAGGACGCAAACTATTAAATTCATGTAGCCGCACAGATGCACGTTAGTTAGAGACATCAATCACCTATATATGGTGAACAGGTGAGTAGCAATCAACAAAAAACAAACACTTTCGATATGGTATCCATCTTGTTTTTTTCATTCCCTCTAAGGGTTGGGGGGATGAAACAAAGTGGATCACCCAGAGCACACTCAGGGCTTCCATTATCACCAACAGCCACCCGCCTACCACCTCCAGCAGCGTGGCAATTCTCTAGAATACAAAATGGCAGCTTTGCCGTGCACACAGGTATTTTTCCACATTACTGCGACGTATAGCGGCCGGAGTATGTAAGCTAGATGGGTCAAGCAAATTACATCGTCTAAAGGACACTCAGTGTTTCCACTTGCATCATCAATCACCCGCCTAGCACCACTAGTGGCATGGTAATTGACCAAAAAATACTTTGCAATTTTATGTGTCACCCTGTGACGGCCATCCACACTACTGCGACTTCTAGCGGCCGGAGTATGTAAGCTAGATGGGTCAAACAAATTGCACCGTCTAAAGGACACTCAGGGCTTCCATTTGTCTAGCGCCCGGAGAATGTAAACTAGATGGGTCAAGCAAATTACATCGTCTAAAGGACACTCAGTGTTTCCACTTGCATCATCAATCACCCGCCCAGCACCACTAGTGGCGTGGTAATTGACCAAAAAATACTTTGCAATTTTATGTGTCACCCTGTGACGGCCATCCACACTACTGCGACTTCTAGCGGCCGGAGTATGTAAGCTAGATGGGTCAAACAAATTGCACCGTCTAAAGGACACTCACGGCTTCCATTTGTCTAGCGCCCGGAGAATGTAAACTAGATGGGTCAAGCAAATTACATCGTCTAAAGGACACTCAGTGTTTCCACTTGCATCATCAATCACCCGCCTAGCACCACTAGTGGCGTGGTAATTGACCAAAAAATACTTTTCAATTTTATGTGTCACCCTGTGACGGCCATCCACACTACTGCGACTTCTAGCGGCCGGAGTATGTAAGCTAGATGGGTCAAACAGATTGCATCGTCTAAAGGACACTCAGGGCTTCCATTTGTCTAGCGCCCGGAGTATGTAAGCTAGATGGGTCAATCAAATTACATCGTCTAAAGAACACTCAGTGTTTCCACTTGCATCATCAATCACCCGCCTAGCACCACTAGTGGCGTGGTAATTGACCTAAAAATACTTTGCAATTTTACGTCTCACCATTTGGTGGCCATTAGCGCCTTAATAGGGTGAACTAGATGACGCAAGCTATTAGATTCATGTAGCCGCACAGATGCACGTTAGTTGGAGACATCAAACACCTATATATGGTGAACAGGTGAGTAGCAATCAACAAAAAACATACACTTTCAATACGGCATTCATCTTGTTTTTTTCATTCCCTCTAAGGGGGTGGGGGGATGAAACAAAGTGGATTACCTAGAGCACACTCGGGGCTTCCATTATCACCACTAGCCACCCGCCTACCACCTCCAGGAGCGCGGCAATCCTCTAGAATACAAAATGGCAGCTTTGCCGTGCACACAGGTATTTTTCCACATTACTGCGACGTATAGCGGCCGGAGTATGTAAGCTAGATGGGTCAAGCAAATTACATCGTCTAAAGGACACTCAGTGTTTCCACTTGCATCATCAATCACCCGCCTAGCACCACTAGTGGCGTGGTAATTGACCAAAAAATACTTTGCAATTTTATGTGTCACCCTGTGACGGCCATCCACACTACTGCGACTTCTAGCGGCCGGAGTATGTAAGCTAGATGGGTCAAACAAATTGCACCGTCTAAAGGACACTCAGGGCTTCCATTTGTCTAGCGCCCGGAGAATGTAAACTAGATGGGTCAAGCAAATTACATCGTCTAAAGGACACTCAGTGTTTCCACTTGCATCATCAATCACCCGCCCAGCACCACTAGTGGCGTGGTAATTGACCAAAAAATACTTTGCAATTTTATGTGTCACCCTGTGACGGCCATCCACACTACTGCGACTTCTAGCGGCCGGAGTATGTAAGCTAGATGGGTCAAACAAATTGCACCGTCTAAAGGACACTCACGGCTTCCATTTGTCTAGCGCCCGGAGAATGTAAACTAGATGGGTCAAGCAAATTACATCGTCTAAAGGACACTCAGTGTTTCCACTTGCATCATCAATCACCCGCCTAGCACCACTAGTGGCGTGGTAATTGACCAAAAAATACTTTTCAATTTTATGTGTCACCCTGTGACGGCCATCCACACTACTGCGACTTCTAGCGGCCGGAGTATGTAAGCTAGATGGGTCAAACAGATTGCATCGTCTAAAGGACACTCAGGGCTTCCATTTGTCTAGCGCCCGGAGTATGTAAGCTAGATGGGTCAATCAAATTACATCGTCTAAAGAACACTCAGTGTTTCCACTTGCATCATCAATCACCCGCCTAGCACCACTAGTGGCGTGGTAATTGACCTAAAAATACTTTGCAATTTTACGTCTCACCATTTGGTGGCCATTAGCGCCTTAATAGGGTGAAATAGATGACGCAAGCTATTAGATTCATATAGCCGCACAGATGCACGTTAGTTGGAGACATCAAACACCTATATATGGTGAACAGGTGAGTAGCAATCAACAAAAAACATACACTTTCAATACGGCATTCATCTTGTTTTTTTCATTCCCTCTAAGGGGGTGGGGGGATGAAACAAAGTGGATTACCTAGAGCACACTCGGGGCTTCCATTATCACCACTAGCCACCCGCCTACCACCTCCAGGAGCGCGGCAATCCTCTAGAATACAAAATAGCAGTTTGGCGCTGCACACAGGTATTTTTCCACACTACTGCGGCTTCTAGCGGCCGGTGTATGTAAGCTAGTTATGTCAAACATATTGCATCGTCTAAAGGACACTCAGGGCTTCCATTTGTCTAGCGCCCGGAGTATGTAAGCTAGATGGGTCAATCAAATTACATCGTCTAAAGGACACTCAGTGTTTCCATTTGCATCATCAATCACACGCCCAGCACCACTAGTGGCGTGGCAATTGAACTAAAAATACTTTGCAATTTTATGTGTCACCCTTTGACGGCCATAAGAGCCTTAACAGGATGAACTAGATGAAGAAAACTATTAGATTCATATAGCCGCACAGATGCACGTTAGTTGGAGACATCAAACACCTATATATGGTGAACAGGTGAGTAGCAATCAACAAAAAACAAACACTTTCAATACGGCATTCATCTTGTTTTTTTCATTCCCTCTAAGGGGGTGGGGGGATGGAACAAAGTGGATTACCTAGAGCACACTCGGGGCTTCCATTATCACCACTAGCCACCCGCCTACCACCTCCAGGAGCGCGGCAATCCTCTAGAATACAAAATAGCAGTTTGGCGCTGCACACAGGTATTTTTCCACACTACTGCGGCTTCTAGCGGCCGGTGTATGTAAGCTAGTTATGTCAAACAAATTGCATCGTCTAAAGGACACTCAGGGCTTCCATTTGTCTAGCGCCCGGAGTATGTAAGCTAGATGGGTCAATCAAATTACATCGTCTAAAGGACACTCAGTGTTTCCATTTGCATCATCAATCACACGCCCAGCACCACTAGTGGCGTGGCAATTGAACTAAAAATACTTTGCAATTTTATGTGTCACCCTTTGACGGCCATTAGAGCCTTAACAGGATGAACTAGAGGACGCAAACTATTAAATTCATGTAGCCGCACAGATGCACGTTAGTTAGAGACATCAAACACCTATATATGGTGAACAGGTGAGTAGCAATCAACATAAAACAAACACTTTCAATATGGTATCCATCTTGTTTTTTTCATTTCCGCTAAGGGGGTGGGGGGATGAAACAAAGTGGATCAGCTAGAGCACACTCGGGGCTTCCAATATCACCACCAGCTACCCGCCTACCACCTCCAGGAGCGTGGCAATCGTCTACAATACAAAATGGTAAATTTGCCCTGCACACAGGTATTTTTCCACACTACTGCGACTTCTAGCGGCCGGAGTATGTAAGCTAGATGGGTCAAACAAATTGCACCGTCTAAAGGACACTCACGGCTTCCATTTGTCTAGCGCCCGGAGAATGTAAACTAGATGGGTCAAGCAAATTACATCGTCTAAAGGACACTCAGTGTTTCCACTTGCATCATCAATCACCCGCCTAGCACCACTAGTGGCGTGGTAATTGAGAAAAAAATACTTTGCAATTTTATGTGTCACCCTGTGACGGCCATCCACACTACTGCGACTTCTAGCGGCCGGAGTATGTAAGCTAGATGGGTCAAACAAATTGCACCGTCTAAAGGACACTCACGGCTTCCATTTGTCTAGCGCCCGGAGAATGTAAACTAGATGGGTCAAGCAAATTACATCGTCTAAAGGACACTCAGTGTTTCCACTTGCATCATCAATCACCCGCCTAGCACCACTAGTGGCGTGGTAATTGACCAAAAAATACTTTGCAATTTTATGTGTCACCCTGTGACGGCCATCCACACTACTGCGACTTCTAGCGGCCGGAGTATGTAAGCTAGATGGGTCAAACAGATTGCATCGTCTAAAGGACACTCAGGGCTTCCATTTGTCTAGCGCCCGGAGTATGTAAGCTAGATGGGTCAATCAAATTACATCGTCTAAAGAACACTCAGTGTTTCCACTTGCATCATCAATCACCCGCCTAGCACCACTAGTGGCGTGGTAATTGACCTAAAAATACTTTGCAATTTTACGTCTCACCATTTGGTGGCCATTAGCGCCTTAATAGGGTGAACTAGATGACGCAAGCTATTAGATTCATGTAGCCGCACAGATGCACGTCAGTTAGAGACATCAAACACCTATATATGGTGAACAGGTGAGTAGCAATCAAAAAAAAAAAAACACTTTCAATACGGTATCCATCTTGTTTTTTTCATTCCCTCTAAGGGGGTGAGGGGATGAAACAAAGTGGATCACCTAGAGCACACTCAGGGCTTCCATTATCACCACCAGCCACCCGCCTACCACCTTCAGGAGCGTGGTAATCCTATAGAATACAAAATGGTAGTTTTGCCCTGCACACAGGTATTTTTCCACACTACTGCGACTTTTAGCGGCCGGAGTATGTAAGCTAGATGGGTCAAGCAAATTACATCGTCTAAAGGACACTCAGTGTTTCCACTTGCATCATCAATCACCCGCCCAGGACCACTAGTGGCGTGGCAATTGACCTAAAAATACTTTGCAATTTTATGTGTCACCATTTGACGGCCATTAGAGCCTTAACAGGATGAACTAGATGACGCAAACTATTAAACTCATTTAGCTGCACAGATGCACGTTAGTTAGAGACATCAAACACCTATATATGGTGAACAGGTGAGTAGCAATCAACAAAAAACAAACACTTTCGATATGGTATCCATCTTGTTTTTTTCATTCCCTCTAAGGGTTGGGGGGATGAAACAAAGTGGATCACCCAGAGCACACTCAGGGCTTCCATTATCACCAACAGCCACCCGCTTACCACCTCCAGGAGCGTGGCAATCCTCTAGAATACAAAATGGCAGCTTTGCCGTGCACACAGGTTTTTTTCCACATTACTGCGACGTATAGCGGCCGGAGTATGTAAGTTAGATGGGTCAAGCAAATTACATCGTCTAAAGGACACTCAGTGTTTCCACTTGCATCATCAATCACCCGCCCAGCACCACTAGTGGCGTGGCAATTGACCTAAAAATACTTTGCAATTTTATGTGTCACCATTTGACGGCCATTAGAGCCTTAACAGGATGAACTAGAGGACGCAAACTATTAAATTCATGTAGCCGCACAGATGCACGTTAGTTAGAGACATCAATCACCTATATATGGTGAACAGGTGAGTAGCAATCAACAAAAAACAAACACTTTCGATATGGTATCCATCTTGTTTTTTTCATTCCCTCTAAGGGTTGGGGGGATGAAACAAAGTGGATCACCCAGAGCACACTCAGGGCTTCCATTATCACCAACAGCCACCCGCCTACCACCTCCAGCAGCGTGGCAATTCTCTAGAATACAAAATGGCAGCTTTGCCGTGCACACAGGTATTTTTCCACATTACTGCGACGTATAGCGGCCGGAGTATGTAAGCTAGATGGGTCAAGCAAATTACATCGTCTAAAGGACACTCAGTGTTTCCACTTGCATCATCAATCACCCGCCTAGCACCACTAGTGGCGTGGTAATTGACCAAAAAATACTTTGCAATTTTATGTGTCACCCTGTGACGGCCATCCACACTACTGCGACTTCTAGCGGCCGGAGTATGTAAGCTAGATGGGTCAAACAAATTGCACCGTCTAAAGGACACTCAGGGCTTCCATTTGTCTAGCGCCCGGAGAATGTAAACTAGATGGGTCAAGCAAATTACATCGTCTAAAGGACACTCAGTGTTTCCACTTGCATCATCAATCACCCGCCCAGCACCACTAGTGGCGTGGTAATTGACCAAAAAATACTTTGCAATTTTATGTGTCACCCTGTGACGGCCATCCACACTACTGCGACTTCTAGCGGCCGGAGTATGTAAGCTAGATGGGTCAAACAAATTGCACCGTCTAAAGGACACTCACGGCTTCCATTTGTCTAGCGCCCGGAGAATGTAAACTAGATGGGTCAAGCAAATTACATCGTCTAAAGGACACTCAGTGTTTCCACTTGCATCATCAATCACCCGCCTAGCACCACTAGTGGCGTGGTAATTGACCAAAAAATACTTTTCAATTTTATGTGTCACCCTGTGACGGCCATCCACACTACTGCGACTTCTAGCGGCCGGAGTATGTAAGCTAGATGGGTCAAACAGATTGCATCGTCTAAAGGACACTCAGGGCTTCCATTTGTCTAGCGCCCGGAGTATGTAAGCTAGATGGGTCAATCAAATTACATCGTCTAAAGAACACTCAGTGTTTCCACTTGCATCATCAATCACCCGCCTAGCACCACTAGTGGCGTGGTAATTGACCTAAAAATACTTTGCAATTTTACGTCTCACCATTTGGTGGCCATTAGCGCCTTAATAGGGTGAACTAGATGACGCAAGCTATTAGATTCATGTAGCCGCACAGATGCACGTCAGTTAGAGACATCAAACACCTATATATGGTGAACAGGTGAGTAGCAATCAAAAAAAAAAAAACACTTTCAATACGGTATCCATCTTGTTTTTTTCATTCCCTCTAAGGGGGTGAGGGGATGAAACAAAGTGGATCACCTAGAGCACACTCAGGGCTTCCATTATCACCACCAGCCACCCGCCTACCACCTTCAGGAGCGTGGTAATCCTATAGAATACAAAATGGTAGTTTTGCCCTGCACACAGGTATTTTTCCACACTACTGCGACTTCTAGCGGCCGGAGTATGTAAGCTAGATGGGTCAAGCAAATTACATCGTCAAAAGGACACTCAGTGTTTCCACTTGCATCATCAATCACCCGCCCAGGACCACTAGTGGCGTGGCAATTGACCTAAAAATACTTTGCAATTTTATGTGTCACCATTTGACGGCCATTAGAGCCTTAACAGGATGAACTAGATGACGCAAACTATTAAACTCATTTAGCTGCACAGATGCACGTTAGTTAGAGACATCAAACACCTATATATGGTGAACAGGTGAGTAGCAATCAACAAAAAACAAACACTTTCGATATGGTATCCATCTTGTTTTTTTCATTCCCTCTAAGGGTTGGGGGGATGAAACAAAGTGGATCACCCAGAGCACACTCAGGGCTTCCATTATCACCAACAGCCACCCGCTTACCACCTCCAGGAGCGTGGCAATCCTCTAGAATACAAAATGGCAGCTTTGCCGTGCACACAGGTTTTTTTCCACATTACTGCGACGTATAGCGGCCGGAGTATGTAAGTTAGATGGGTCAAGCAAATTACATCGTCTAAAGGACACTCAGTGTTTCCACTTGCATCATCAATCACCCGCCCAGCACCACTAGTGGCGTGGCAATTGACCTAAAAATACTTTGCAATTTTATGTGTCACCATTTGACGGCCATTAGAGCCTTAACAGGATGAACTAGAGGACGCAAACTATTAAATTCATGTAGCCGCACAGATGCACGTTAGTTAGAGACATCAATCACCTATATATGGTGAACAGGTGAGTAGCAATCAACAAAAAACAAACACTTTCGATATGGTATCCATCTTGTTTTTTTCATTCCCTCTAAGGGTTGGGGGGATGAAACAAAGTGGATCACCCAGAGCACACTCAGGGCTTCCATTATCACCAACAGCCACCCGCCTACCACCTCCAGCAGCGTGGCAATTCTCTAGAATACAAAATGGCAGCTTTGCCGTGCACACAGGTATTTTTCCACATTACTGCGACGTATAGCGGCCGGAGTATGTAAGCTAGATGGGTCAAGCAAATTACATCGTCTAAAGGACACTCAGTGTTTCCACTTGCATCATCAATCACCCGCCCAGCACCACTAGTGGCGTGGCAATTGACCTAAAAATACTTTGCAATTTTATGTGTCACCATTTGACGGCCATTAGAGCCTTAACAGGATGAACTAGATGACGCAAACTATTAAACTCATTTAGCCGCACAGATGCACGTTAGTTAGAGACATCAAACACCTATATATGGTGAACAGGTGAGTAGCAATCAACAAAAAACAAACACTTTCGATATGGTATCCATCTTGTTTTTTTCATTCCCGCTAAGGGGGTGAGGGGATGAAACAAAGTGGATCACCTAGAACATACTCGGGGCTTCCATTATCACCACCAGCCACCCGCCTACCACCTCCAGCAGCGTGGCAATCCTCTAGAATACAAAATGGTAGTTTTGCCCTGCACACAGGTATTTTTCCACACTACTGCGACTTTTAGCGGCCGGAGTATGTAAGCTAGATGGGTCAAACAAATTGCACCGTCTAACGGACAGTCACGGCTTCCATTTTTCTAGCGCCCGGAGTATGTAAGCTAGATGGGTCAAGCAAATTACATCGTCTAAAGGACACTCAGTGTTTCCACTTGCATCATCAATCACCCGCCTAGCACCACTAGTGGCGTGGTAATTGACCAAAAAATACTTTGCAATTTTATGTGTCACCCTGTGACGGCCATCCACACTACTGCGACTTCTAGCGGCCGGAGTATGTAAGCTAGATGGGTTAAAAAAATCGCATCGTCTAGAAGACACTCGGGGCTTCCTGCTGCTTACTCAATCATCCGCTTAGCACCACAAGGAGCGTGGAAATTGACCTAAAAATACTCTGCACTTTCTCGTCTCACCATTTGGCGGCGATAAGCGCCTAAAAAGTGTTAACTAGATGACGCACAATATTAGATTCATTTAGCCGCAGAGATGCACGTTAGTTAGAGACATCATTCACTTATATATGTTGAACAAGTGAGTAGCAATTAACAAAAAACAAAGAATTCGATATGGTATCCATCAGGCAGAGCACGCTCCTGGCTTCCATTATCACCAACAGCCACCCGCCTACCACCTCCAGCAGCGTGGCAATTCTCTAGAATACAAAATGGTAGTTTTGCCCTGCACACAGGTATTTTTCCACACTACTGCGACTTTTAGCGGCCGGAGTATGTAAGCTAGATGGGTCAAGCAAATTACATCGTCTAAAGGACACTCAGTGTTTCCACTTGCATCATCAATCACCCGCCCAGGACCACTAGTGGCGTGGCAATTGACCTAAAAATACTTTGCAATTTTATGTGTCACCATTTGACGGCCATTAGAGCCTTAACAGGATGAACTAGATGACGCAAACTATTAAACTCATTTAGCTGCACAGATGCACGTTAGTTAGAGACATCAAACACCTATATATGGTGAACAGGTGAGTAGCAATCAACAAAAAACAAACACTTTCGATATGGTATCCATCTTGTTTTTTTCATTCCCTCTAAGGGTTGGGGGGATGAAACAAAGTGGATCACCCAGAGCACACTCAGGGCTTCCATTATCACCAACAGCCACCCGCTTACCACCTCCAGGAGCGTGGCAATCCTCTAGAATACAAAATGGCAGCTTTGCCGTGCACACAGGTTTTTTTCCACATTACTGCGACGTATAGCGGCCGGAGTATGTAAGTTAGATGGGTCAAGCAAATTACATCGTCTAAAGGACACTCAGTGTTTCCACTTGCATCATCAATCACCCGCCCAGCACCACTAGTGGCGTGGCAATTGACCTAAAAATACTTTGCAATTTTATGTGTCACCATTTGACGGCCATTAGAGCCTTAACAGGATGAACTAGAGGACGCAAACTATTAAATTCATGTAGCCGCACAGATGCACGTTAGTTAGAGACATCAATCACCTATATATGGTGAACAGGTGAGTAGCAATCAACAAAAAACAAACACTTTCGATATGGTATCCATCTTGTTTTTTTCATTCCCTCTAAGGGTTGGGGGGATGAAACAAAGTGGATCACCCAGAGCACACTCAGGGCTTCCATTATCACCAACAGCCACCCGCCTACCACCTCCAGCAGCGTGGCAATTCTCTAGAATACAAAATGGCAGCTTTGCCGTGCACACAGGTATTTTTCCACATTACTGCGACGTATAGCGGCCGGAGTATGTAAGCTAGATGGGTCAAGCAAATTACATCGTCTAAAGGACACTCAGTGTTTCCACTTGCATCATCAATCACCCGCCTAGCACCACTAGTGGCATGGTAATTGACCAAAAAATACTTTGCAATTTTATGTGTCACCCTGTGACGGCCATCCACACTACTGCGACTTCTAGCGGCCGGAGTATGTAAGCTAGATGGGTCAAACAAATTGCACCGTCTAAAGGACACTCAGGGCTTCCATTTGTCTAGCGCCCGGAGAATGTAAACTAGATGGGTCAAGCAAATTACATCGTCTAAAGGACACTCAGTGTTTCCACTTGCATCATCAATCACCCGCCCAGCACCACTAGTGGCGTGGTAATTGACCAAAAAATACTTTGCAATTTTATGTGTCACCCTGTGACGGCCATCCACACTACTGCGACTTCTAGCGGCCGGAGTATGTAAGCTAGATGGGTCAAACAAATTGCACCGTCTAAAGGACACTCACGGCTTCCATTTGTCTAGCGCCCGGAGAATGTAAACTAGATGGGTCAAGCAAATTACATCGTCTAAAGGACACTCAGTGTTTCCACTTGCATCATCAATCACCCGCCTAGCACCACTAGTGGCGTGGTAATTGACCAAAAAATACTTTTCAATTTTATGTGTCACCCTGTGACGGCCATCCACACTACTGCGACTTCTAGCGGCCGGAGTATGTAAGCTAGATGGGTCAAACAGATTGCATCGTCTAAAGGACACTCAGGGCTTCCATTTGTCTAGCGCCCGGAGTATGTAAGCTAGATGGGTCAATCAAATTACATCGTCTAAAGAACACTCAGTGTTTCCACTTGCATCATCAATCACCCGCCTAGCACCACTAGTGGCGTGGTAATTGACCTAAAAATACTTTGCAATTTTACGTCTCACCATTTGGTGGCCATTAGCGCCTTAATAGGGTGAACTAGATGACGCAAGCTATTAGATTCATGTAGCCGCACAGATGCACGTCAGTTAGAGACATCAAACACCTATATATGGTGAACAGGTGAGTAGCAATCAAAAAAAAAAAAACACTTTCAATACGGTATCCATCTTGTTTTTTTCATTCCCTCTAAGGGGGTGAGGGGATGAAACAAAGTGGATCACCTAGAGCACACTCAGGGCTTCCATTATCACCACCAGCCACCCGCCTACCACCTTCAGGAGCGTGGTAATCCTATAGAATACAAAATGGTAGTTTTGCCCTGCACACAGGTATTTTTCCACACTACTGCGACTTCTAGCGGCCGGAGTATGTAAGCTAGATGGGTCAAGCAAATTACATCGTCTAAAGGACACTCAGTGTTTCCACTTGCATCATCAATCACCCGCCCAGGACCACTAGTGGCGTGGCAATTGACCTAAAAATACTTTGCAATTTTATGTGTCACCATTTGACGGCCATTAGAGCCTTAACAGGATGAACTAGATGACGCAAACTATTAAACTCATTTAGCTGCACAGATGCACGTTAGTTAGAGACATCAAACACCTATATATGGTGAACAGGTGAGTAGCAATCAACAAAAAACAAACACTTTCGATATGGTATCCATCTTGTTTTTTTCATTCCCTCTAAGGGTTGGGGGGATGAAACAAAGTGGATCACCCAGAGCACACTCAGGGCTTCCATTATCACCAACAGCCACCCGCTTACCACCTCCAGGAGCGTGGCAATCCTCTAGAATACAAAATGGCAGCTTTGCCGTGCACACAGGTTTTTTTCCACATTACTGCGACGTATAGCGGCCGGAGTATGTAAGTTAGATGGGTCAAGCAAATTACATCGTCTAAAGGACACTCAGTGTTTCCACTTGCATCATCAATCACCCGCCCAGCACCACTAGTGGCGTGGCAATTGACCTAAAAATACTTTGCAATTTTATGTGTCACCATTTGACGGCCATTAGAGCCTTAACAGGATGAACTAGAGGACGCAAACTATTAAATTCATGTAGCCGCACAGATGCACGTTAGTTAGAGACATCAATCACCTATATATGGTGAACAGGTGAGTAGCAATCAACAAAAAACAAACACTTTCGATATGGTATCCATCTTGTTTTTTTCATTCCCTCTAAGGGTTGGGGGGATGAAACAAAGTGGATCACCCAGAGCACACTCAGGGCTTCCATTATCACCAACAGCCACCCGCCTACCACCTCCAGCAGCGTGGCAATTCTCTAGAATACAAAATGGCAGCTTTGCCGTGCACACAGGTATTTTTCCACATTACTGCGACGTATAGCGGCCGGAGTATGTAAGCTAGATGGGTCAAGCAAATTACATCGTCTAAAGGACACTCAGTGTTTCCACTTGCATCATCAATCACCCGCCCAGCACCACTAGTGGCGTGGCAATTGACCTAAAAATACTTTGCAATTTTATGTGTCACCATTTGACGGCCATTAGAGCCTTAACAGGATGAACTAGATGACGCAAACTATTAAACTCATTTAGCCGCACAGATGCACGTTAGTTAGAGACATCAAACACCTATATATGGTGAACAGGTGAGTAGCAATCAACAAAAAACAAACACTTTCGATATGGTATCCATCTTGTTTTTTTCATTCCCGCTAAGGGGGTGAGGGGATGAAACAAAGTGGATCACCTAGAACATACTCGGGGCTTCCATTATCACCACCAGCCACCCGCCTACCACCTCCAGCAGCGTGGCAATTCTCTAGAATACAAAATGGTAGTTTTGCCCTGCACACAGGTATTTTTCCACACTACTGCGACTTTTAGCGGCCGGAGTATGTAAGCTAGATGGGTCAAACAAATTGCACCGTCTAACGGACAGTCACGGCTTCCATTTTTCTAGCGCCCGGAGTATGTAAGCTAGATGGGTCAAGCAAATTACATCGTCTAAAGGACACTCAGTGTTTCCACTTGCATCATCAATCACCCGCCTAGCACCACTAGTGGCGTGGTAATTGACCAAAAAATACTTTGCAATTTTATGTGTCACCCTGTGACGGCCATCCACACTACTGCGACTTCTAGCGGCCGGAGTATGTAAGCTAGATGGGTCAAACAGATTGCATCGTCTAAAGGACACTCAGGGCTTCCATTTGTCTAGCGCCCGGAGTATGTAAGCTAGATGGGTCAATCAAATTACATCGTCTAAAGGACACTCAGTGTTTCCACTTGCATCATCAATCACCCGCCTAGCACCACTAGTGGCGTGGTAATTGACGCAAAAATACTTTGCATTTTTACGTGTCACGTCACGTTTACGTTGAACATCTGAGCAGCAATTAACAAGAAACAAACAATTTCATTATGGTATCAATCATGTTTTTTTTCATTCCCTCTAAGGGTTGGGGGGATGAAACAAAGTGGATCACCTAGAGCACACTCAGGGCTTCCATTATCACCAACAGCCACCCGCTTACCACCTCCAGGAGCGTGGCCATCCTCTAGAATACAAAATGGCTGCTTTGCCGTGCACACAGGTATTTTTCCACATTACTGCGACGTATAGCGGCCGGAGTATGTAAGCTAGATGGGTTAAAAAAATCGCATCGTCTAGAAGACACTCGGGGCTTCCTGCTGCTTACTCAATCATCCGCTTAGCACCACAAGGAGCGTGGAAATTGACCTAAAAATACTCTGCACTTTCTCGTCTCACCATTTGGCGGCGATAAGCGCCTAAAAAGTGTTAACTAGATGACGCACAATATTAGATTCATTTAGCCGCAGAGATGCACGTTAGTTAGAGACATCATTCACTTATATATGTTGAACAAGTGAGTAGCAATTAACAAAAAACAAAAAATTCGATATGGTATTCATCAGGTAGAGCACACTCCTGGCTTCCATTATCACCACCAGCCACCCGCCTACCACCTCCAGGAGCGTGGCAATCCTCAAGAATACAAATTGGTAGTTTTGCCCTGCACACAGGTATTTTTCCACATTACTGCGACGTGTAGCGGCCGGAGTATGTAAGCTTAATGGGTCAAGCGAATTCCATCGTCTAAAGGACACTCAGGGCTTCCATTTATCTAGCGCCCGGAGTATGTAAGCGAGATAAGTCAAGCAAATTACTTCGTCTAAAGGACACTCAGTGTTTCCACTTGCATCATCAATCACACGCCCAGCACCACTAGTAGCGTGGCAATTGAACTAAAAATACTTTGCAATTTTATGTGTCACCCTTTGACGGCCATTAGAGCCTTAACAGGATGAACTAGAGGACGCAAACTATTAAATTCATGTAGCCGCACAGATGCACGTTAGTTAGAGACATCAAACACCTATATATGGTGAACAGGTGAGTAGCAATCAACAAAAAACAAACACTTTCAATATGTAATCCATCTTGTTTTTTTCATTCCAGCTAAGGGGGTGGGGGGATGAAACAAAGTGGATCACCTAGAGCACACTCCTGGCTTCCATTATCACCACCAGCCACCCGCCTACCACCTCCAGGAGCGTGGCAATCCTCAAGAATACAAATTGGTAGTTTTGCCCTGCACACAGGTATTTTTCCACATTACTGCGACTTCTAGCGGCCGGAGTATGTAAGCTAGATGGGTCAAACAAATTGCACCGTCTAAAACACACTCACGGCTTCCATTTGTCTAGCGCCCGGAGAATGTAAACTAGATGGGTCAAGCCAATTACATCGTCTAAAGGACACTCAGTGTTTCCACTTGCATCATCAATCACCCGCCTAGCACCACTAGTGGCGTGGTAATTGACCAAAAAATACTTTGCAATTTTATGTGTCACCCTGTGACGGCCATCCACACTACTGCGACTTCTAGCGGCCGGAGTATGTAAGCTAGATGGGTCAAACAGATTGCATCGTCTAAAGGACACTCAGGGCTTCCATTTGTCTAGCGCCCGGAGTATGTAAGCTAGATGGGTCAATCAAATTACATCGTCTAAAGAACACTCAGTGTTTCCACTTGCATCATCAATCACCCGCCTAGCACCACTAGTGGCGTGGTAATTGACCTAAAAATACTTTGCAATTTTACGTCTCACCATTTGGTGGCCATTAGCGCCTTAATAGGGTGAACTAGATGACGCAAGCTATTAGATTCATGTAGCCGCACAGATGCACGTCAGTTAGAGACATCAAACACCTATCTATGGTGAACAGGTGAGTAGCAATCAAAAAAAAACAAACACTTTCAATACGGTATCCATCTTGTTTTTTTCATTCCCTCTAAGGGGGTGGGGGGATGAAACAAAGTAGATCACCTAGCATCATCAATCACCCGCCTAGCACCACTAGTGGCGTGGTAATTGACCTAAAAATACTTTGCAATTTTACGTCTCACCATTTGGTGGCCATTAGCGCCTTAATAGGGTGAACTAGATGACGCAAGCTATTAGATTCATGTAGCCGCACAGATGCACGTCAGTTAGAGACATCAAACACCTATCTATGGTGAACAGGTGAGTAGCAATCAAAAAAAAACAAACACTTTCAATACGGTATCCATCTTGTTTTTTTCATTCCCTCTAAGGGGGTGGGGGGATGAAACAAAGTAGATCACCTAGAGCACACTCGGGGCTTCCATTATCACCACCAGCCACCCGCCTACCACCTCCAGGAGCGCGGCAATCCTCTAGAATACAAAATAGCAGTTTGGCGCTGCACACAGGTATTTTTCCACACTACTGCGGTTTCTAGCGGCCGGAGTATGTAAGCTAGTTATGTCAAACAAATTGCATCGTCTAAAGGACACTCAGGGCTTCCATTTGCCTAGCGCCCGGAGTATGTAAGCTAGATGGGTCAATCAAATTACATCGTCTAAAGGACGCTCAGTGTTTCCATTTGCATCATCAATCACACGCCCAGCACCACGAGTGGCGTGGCAATTGAACTAAAAATACTTTGCAATTTTATGTGTCACCCTTTGACGGCCATAAAAGCCTTAACAGGATGAACTAGATGAAGCAAACTATTAAATTCATGTAGCCGCACAGATGCACGTTAGTTAGAGACATCAATCACCTATATATGTTGAACAGCTGAGCAGCAATTAACAAAAAACAAACAATTTCATTATGGTATCCATCATGTTTTTTTTCATTTCCGCTAAGGGTTGGGGGGATGAAACAAAGTGGATCACCTAGAGCACACTCAGGGCTTCCATTATCACCACCAGCCACCCGCCTACCACCTTCAGGAGCGTGGTAATCCTATAGAATACAAAATGGTAGTTTTGCCCTGCACACAGGTATTTTTCCACACTACTGCGACTTCTAGCGGCCGGAGTATGTAAGCTAGATGGGTCAAGCAAATTACATCGCCTAAAGGACACTCAGGGCTTCCACTTGCATTTTCAATCACCCGCCTAGCACCACTAGTGGCGTGACAATTGACCTAAAAATACCTTCCAATTTTACGTCTCACCATTTGGCGGCGATTAGCGCCTAAAAAGTGTTAACTAGATGACGCGCACTGTTAGATTCATGTAGCCGCACAGATGCACGTTAGTTAGAGACATCAAACACCTATATATGGTGCAGAGGTGAGTAGCAATTAACAAAAATCAATAAAACTCGATTTGGTATCCATCAGGTAGAGCACACTCGGAGCTTTCATTATCACCACTAGCCACCCCCCTACCACCTCCAGGAGCGTGGCAATCCCCTAGAATACATAATATCAGTTTTGCCCTGCACTCAGGTATTTTTCCACACTACTGCGACTTCTAGCGGCCGGAGTATGTAAGCTAGATGGGTCAAATAATTGCATCGTCTAACGGACACTCAGTGTTTCCACTTGCATCATCAGTCATCCGGCTAGCACCACTAGTGGCGGGTGATTGATGATGGCACTACTAGGGGCGTGGCAATTGACCTAGTAATACTTTGCAATTTTATGTGTCACCTTTTGACGGCAATTAGAGCCTAAACAAAGAAAAAAGATGACGCAAACTATTAGATTAATGTAGCCGCACAGATGCACGTTAGTTAGAGACATCAAACACCTATATATGGTGGACAGGTGAGTAGCAATCAACAAAAAACAAAGACTTTCAATACGGTATCCATCTTGTTTTTTTCATTCCCTCTAAGGGGGTGGGGGATGAAACAAAGTGGATCACCTAGAGCACACTCGAGGCTTCCATTATTACCACCAGCCACCCGCCTACCACCTCCAGGAGCGCGGCAATCCTCTAGAATACAAAATAGCAGTTTGGCGCTGCACACAAGTAGTTTTCCACACTACTGCGACTCCTAGCGGCCGGAGTATGCAAGCTAGATGGGTCAAACAAACTGCATCGTCTAAAGGACACTCAGGGCTTCCATATGTCTAGCGCCCGGAGTATGTAAGCTAGATGGGTCAAGCAAATTGCACCGTCTAAAGGACACTCAGTGCTTCCACTTGCATCATCAATCACCCGCCTAGCACCACTAGTGGCGGGTGATTGATGATGGCACTACTAGGGGCGTGGCAATTGACCTAGTAATACTTTTCAATTATTGTGTCACGTTTTGACGGCAATTAGAGCCTAAACATGATGAACTAGATGACGCAAACTATCAGATTCATGTAGCCGCACAGATGCACGTTAGTTAGAGACATCAAACACCTATATATGGTGAACAGGTGAGTAGCAATCAACAAAAACAAAGACTTTCAATACGGTATCCATCTTGTTTTTTTCATTCCCTCTAAGGGGGTGGGGGATGAAACAAAGTGGATCACCTAGAGCACACTCGAGGCTTCCATTATTACCACCAGCCACCCGCCTACCACCTCCAGGAGCGCGGCAATCCTCTAGAATACAAAATAGCAGTTTGGCGCTGCACACAGGTATTTTTCCACACTACTGCGGTTTCTAGCGGCCGGAGTATGTAAGCTAGTTATGTCAAACAAATTGCATCGTCTAAAGGACACTCAGGGCTTCCATTTGTCTAGCGCCCGGAGAATGTAAACTAGATGGGTCAAGCAAATTACATCGTCTAAAGGACACTCAGTGTTTCCACTTGCATCATCAATCATCCGCCTAGCACCACTAGTGGCGTGGCAATTGACCTAGAAATACTTTGCAATTTTATGTGTCACTCTGTGACGGCCATCCACACTACTGCGACTTCTAGCGGCCGGAGTATGTAAGATAAATGGGTCAAACAAATTGCATCGTCTAAAGGACACTCAGGGCTTCCATATGTCTAGCGCCCGGAGTATGTAAGCTAGATGGGTCAAGCAATTGCATCGTCTAAAGGACACTCAGTGTTTGCACTTGCATCATCAATCACCCTCCTAGCACCACTAGTGGCGCGTGATTGATGATGGCACTACTAGGGGCGTGGCAATTGACCTAGTAATACTTTGCAATTTTATGTGTCACCTTTTGACGGCAATTAGAGCGTAAACAAAGAAAAAAGATGACGCAAACTATTAGATTCATGTAGCCGCACAGATGCACGTTAGTTAGAGACATCAAACACCTATATATGGTGGACAGGTGAGTAGCAATCAACAAAAAACAAAGACTTTCAATACGGTATCCATCTTGTTTTTTTCATTCCCTCTAAGGGGGTGGGGGATGAAACAAAGTGGATCACCTAGAGCACACTCGAGGCTTCCATTATTACCACCAGCCACCCGCCTACCACCTCCAGGAGCGCGGCAATCCTCTAGAATACAAAATAGCAGTTTGGCGCTGCACACAAGTAGTTTTCCACACTACTGCGACTCCTAGCGGCCGGAGTATGTAAGCTAGATGGGTCAAACAAACTGCATCGTCTAAAGGACACTCAGGGCTTCCATATGTCTAGCGCCCGGAGTATGTAAGCTAGATGGGTCAAGCAAATTGCACCGTCTAAAGGACACTCAGTGCTTCCACTTGCATCATCAATCACCCGCCTAGCACCACTAGTGGCGGGTGATTGATGATGGCACTACTAGGGGCGTGGCAATTGACCTAGTAATACTTTGCAATTATTGTGTCACGTTTTGACGGCAATTAGAGCCTAAACATGATGAACTAGATGACGCAAACTATCAGATTCATGTAGCCGCACAGATGCACGTTAGTTAGAGACATCAAACACCTATATATGGTGAACAGGTGAGTAGCAATCAACAAAAAACAAACACTGTCAATACGGTATCTGTTAACGATTCATCATAAGTTCCATTAACTTGAGAGATTTATGCTATACAATTTGGCAGCACTATTCTCTAGGTGCAATCTGGCATCATCATTATCAGCTGACGCACTTTAGGTTCGGCGTTTCTACCGTTGTTTGGGTCAGACCATTGTGAAGCACACAAGAACAACAGGAATCACCATTATCAGGTGATGCGTTTGGCTTTGGCATATCATAACATTCTACTGTTGTTTAGTCAGGCCATTTTGCCGTATGCAATAACAACTTTGTTATTTTTGTCAGCTCTCTTACATACTAATTTTCTATATAAGCATAAGTTAAGCATAAGGTTGTGTTGAGTTGTTTGTCAAAGGAATTGGATGGTACTTGGAGCGTACCAAATAAATAGTGGAAATAGTGATAATAATAAAATAATCAAATCGTGTTTTATTGTAATGCAATCCGCCATTAGAACATTGAGTGTTCAGTGCATTCCTAAGCATTTTTGGTGCCTCCTGTGAGGATAGATATATATCAATCACAGTGTTAAGTGAATTTTGGAGTAATATGTCGGCATTAAACTTGCGTACATCAGCGCGCACCTCTATTTTGCGCATCTGGACGCAAGTTCAAGCGGAAAACTACCATCCAGACTGTGTCGAAGGTGAACAGCTCTTGGGTAGTGCCCGACGGCTTTTCTCCCGTTTTATGGAGAACCATTTTGCACTCGTTTCCAGCGCACATGGAGGCGAGTTGGCAGAGCATGACGATTTGCTCGCTTCAACGGAGGAGATTTTCAACAACATTTGCATCAAATTAAAACGTAAAATGTCAGCATCAGGCGAGATCCCCAACCAGGAGTACAGTCAGGCTCCAGACATGCGGTTGGATCCCGTTTCTATTTCAAGCTTTGACGGACAGCCGTCAAACTGGTTAGCGTTCAAGGATATGTTTGAGACACTAGTTCACAACAGAAGTGACTTACAACCCACCTATAAACTGGGAAAACTGCGACAGTATGTGAAGGCAGAAAATGTTCCATTAGTAGGTGGCTTGTACACAGGTGGGTATGAAGAAGTCTAAGCTGAATTGAAACAACGTTATGACAACCCCCGTACTCTTTCGGAGCACCATGTTCAGTATCTACTAGACTTGCCGACCCATCCACCAGAATCTCGAGCTACGCTACTAAATTTTGTAGATACTGTTCGTAATTCCTTTAGAGTGCTCGAAATGATGAATGTGCCAGTAAAACAATGGGATGCTATAGCCGTACCACTGCTATTACCCAAACTACCGGTTGTGACCCGAACCGAGTGGGGAATAAGCCTAAACTCCAAAGACATCCCGAAGATGGAAGACGTTATAATGTTCGTGGAACGGCGTGCAGCTAACCTGCCGACATCTTCGCCCATTACTCCACAGTTTTCAAGCGGACGCACATCAAGTCGTGTCGTGAAGACGCATCTGGCTATAAATTCTGGAAAAATTACTAATCCGTTAGCAGCACCTGACAGGGCAACTAATTGCCCATCTTGTAATGAATTTCATCGCATTACGAAATGCCAAAAGTTTCGTAATCTTCAACTGGATGAACGCTGGAATCTGGTGAAACAGGCATCATTATGTTTCAATTGCCTCAAGGCCGGTCATCGTAATCGTGACTGTCCATCTGGGTTGTGTCTCAACTGCCAGCAGAAACACAATACTAGAGAAGCGTTGAAGGCACTTCTACCAGATATACTCCTGGACCGGCGGCTACAGCGTCATTGGTGGCGCCCAAGGTACTTCCCCGACAACAATGACAAAGGAGCGACGTCCAGTCATTCCTCTTGCAGGGTGACCGGACTATACTCTTAGCAACGGCAAACGTGCTCCTTGCTGATTGGAAAGGTCATTTAAGGGAATGTCGCGCACTTTGTGATATTGGTTCTCAGGTGAGCTTCATTTGCGAATCATTAGTAACTGTTTTGAATCTTCCTAGAAGCCCGTACGAGTGTCAAGTCGAAGGTATTGATCAAAGTCTTTCAACCCGTACAAAAGGCATTGTGCGAGTTAGTATGCGGTCCCGTGCGGATGAGAAGTTCAAGATCAGTTTTAATGCGTACATCATTGATTCAATCACGTCTATGACTCCTGCCACTACTATAGACATCAGGACCAGTCATCATTTAAATGGTCTTCATTTGGCAGATCCGGCGTTCGGTATACCAGGTCAAGTAGAACTACTTATTGGCGCAGATATTTGGCCTGCCCTAGTATTAAACGATGTTGTTGTCGGTTCTCATAACGAACCATGCGCATTACACACTCGTCTCGGATGGGTAGTGCTTGGTCCAGTAGCACCGAACGAGTCGAAACCAGTCTTACTTTCCTCTCTTGTGGACGTTCAAGATGATTCTACCACCGATAAACTTCTACGAAAATTTTGGGAAATCGAAGAACCTTCTGATAACACCAAGGCAGAGGTGGACGAATGTGAAGAGATTTTCGCCAGAACGGTTACGCGACTTCCAAATGGTCAGTATATTGTACAGATCCCGTTTCGATCTGATGCACCTGCCCTTGGAAACTCACATCCGGCGGCACTTCGACAATTTTTGAAACTAGAGCGGATATTGGCAAACGACTACGCACTGAGGGAGAAATACGTGGAATTCATGAGGGAATACATCAAGTTGGGACACATGGAGGCGATAGATGGTTCTCCAGATAGCATGGGAAGCTGTTATTACATCCCCCACCATGCTGTTACGACTAAATTCAGAGTAGTGTTTAACGCATCGTGTAAAACAACCAACGGCGTATCTCTTAACGATACGCAACTAAGTGGACCCCAGCTACAGGAAAACCTGGTTGACATACTTCATCGATTTCGGCGGTATTCAGTTGCTCTCACAGCTGATATCAGAAAGATGTTCCGACAAGTAATGGTTGATTCAAGGCATCGAAAATGGCAACAGATACTTTGGAGGGAGTGCCCTAATGAACTCTTGCGTACCTATCAACTTTCTACAGTGACGTACGGTATGGCAAGCAGTCCTTTTAATGCTATTAGAACATTGAGGCAGTGTGCCTATGATAATTGGGAAGTGATCGCTGACGTCAGCCGGGCAGCCGCAGCACGGGACAGCATCCTTCATAGCTTTTATGTCGATGATTATTTGGAAAGTGTTCACACGACAGAACTGGCCATCAACCGGGCAAGCGACGTTGATGCCATTCTTCAACAAGGAAAATTTGAATAAGATAAGTGGAACTCCAACTGCGTCCAGACCCTGGAAGGAATCAGTGGCTCTAAGGCGTCTGCATCGGAGATAAATTTTAGCGATTCCAGCACAACGGTATTGGGCCTACACTGGAATCCTATTACTGATACCTTATTTTTCAAGGTTAAGGTATGTAACTTTGACACAATTCCTACTAAACGGATTGTTTTGAGTGATATTGCAAGGTTGTATGATCCATTGGGGATGCTGGCACCAGTTGTCGTGACGGCCAAGATATTTGTTCAAAATCTATGGTTGGCGAAGTTAAGTTGGGATACGCCTCTCCCATCTGATCTTCGTGAGACTTGGATGAAATACCGGAACAGTCTACAGGGTCTTGAAAATATCAAAATACCACGATGGCTGGGAATCAAGGAAAATTCTGTATCGACGCTGCATGGGTTTTGCGATGCGAGTACCAAAGCTTACGCAGCAGTTATTTACTTGCGCAATACCAGTGCTGACGGAGCATGCCATACATCCTTGATTGCCGCAAAAACAAGAGTTGCCCCATTGAAGGAAATGACGATCCCTCGTCTAGAGCTTTCTGCAGCTCAACTACTGGTTACAACTATGAACAAAATACGTCGTGCTTTGCAGTTTGAGGATGCTGCTTACACATTATGGAGCGACTCGACAATTGTTCTCCATTGGATTCGGCGACAACCCTCTTCATTGAAACAGTATGTAGCGAATAGGATAGCTTTCATACAATGAAAATCGGATATAAACGCGTGGCGACACATTCGATCAGAATACAACCCCGCCGACTGCGCGAGCCGCGGAATTACACCGGTCGCTATCAAGGGGAATGAACTCTGGTGGAAGGGACCACCTCTCATCCACGCGGTTAATGAATCGTCATCACCGTTACCAAGTCTCACGACTGAAGAAAACCAATTTTTGATTGGAGAAAGCCGACCGTATAGGGCGCATCTTGGCCTTGGCATTGGGAATGGTTTATTGATGACATCCTTTCGAACAGATCGAATACCTTTGGTAGCAAGGTTTAGCCGTTTGAATGCCTTACTTAATACAACTGCGCGAATTCGTCGAATTATGCCGGCACTTAGGAGTCAGAGATCAAATGAGTTGATTACTGCTGAAGAGAAGGAGTGGGCACTGATCACGCATATTCGTCAAAGTCAAGGTAATATGTATCATTCTGAAATTAAAGCACTCAAATCCCGTTCCAGCATCGACTCGTCCTGTAAATTGCTTCCATTAAATCCGATTTTGGATGAAGAAGGCATACTCCGCGTAGGAGGTCGGTTGACAAACTCGGAATTACCGTATGAGCAAAAACATCCAATCATTCTTGCTTATACTTGCCCACTAGCAAAACTCCTCGTAGCTGATGCTCACAAGTGCTGTCTCCATGGTGGGATACAGGAAATGCTGCAATACTTGCGCATGCGATTTTGGATTCTCCATGCACGTCGGATTGTAAAGTCATATCTACATCAGTGTGTCGTATGCCGTCGACACTCCCGGATAACGCATCAGCAACAGATGTCGTCACTTCCGAAATCACGCGTTATGGTTGCCCCACCGTTTACCCATACCGGGTTGGACTATTGCGGTCCATTCAACGTTCGTCATGGAGGAAAGCGATCCACTACCATGACTAAAACATACGGCGCAATTTTCATTTGTATGGCTACAAAGGCCGTACATATCGAACTTGCGGAAGATTTGTCAAGTCAGGCGTTTATCGATGTGTTTGATCGCTTCATAAGCCGACTCGGCATATGTTCGGTTCTTTATAGCGACAATGGAACGCAATTTGTAGGTGCTAGTCGGGTTATGAATCAAGACCTACAAAGTTGGAGAAATATATACGCAACTCAGCATATAGCATCTTCCGGAACGCAATGGAAATTCATCACTCCAGCCGCACCCCATCATGGAGGTCTTTGGGAGGCAGCTGTACGTTCAGCAAAAAAACATCTCTATCGCACAATTGGTCGCCAAATCTTACGCTTCAATCAACTAAGTACTCTACTAGTTAGGATTGAAGCCTGTTTGAATTCCAGGCCTCTCGTTCCTCTTCACGATGATCCCAGTGGGAGTTACGCTCTCACACCTGGCGACTTTCTCATTGGTCGACCGCTCAATTCGAGACCAGAACCACCTGTTGTGGATGTTCCAAAAAATCGTCTTTTATATTCTCAGCAATTACAACAAATGTTCGAACACTTCTGGAAGCGTTGGAACTATGAATATTTATCCACCCTTCAAGCGCGCCGCAAGTGGGAAAGTCGACGTCAGAATCTACAAGAAGGAGATGTAGTACTGATTTTAAACGAGAATCTACCCCCTACGCATTGGCGCATTGGACGCATCACGAAAGTTCACCCAGGCAGTGACGGATTGGTACGAATAGTAACTGTTGAATATAACAGTGACAAACGTACAACTGAAGGACTTTTTGTAAAACACTACTGCCAACGTCCAGTGCAAAAGATTTGCCGTCTTATTGACCCAAATCAAGAAGTTCTGAACCTAGAAGGTTCAGCCGGGGAGGAATGTTAACGATTCATCATAAGTTCCATTAACTTGAGAGATTTATGCTATACAATTTGGCAGCACTATTCTCTAGGTGCAATCTGGCATCATCATTATCAGCTGACGCCCTTTAGGTTCGGCATTTCTACCGTTGTTTGGGTCAGACCATTGTGAAGCACACAAGAACAACAGGAATCACCATTATCAGGTGATGCGTTTGGCTTTGGCATATCATACCATTCTACTGTTGTTTAGTCAGGCCATTTTGCCGTATGCAATAACAACTTTGTTATTTTTGTCAGTTCTCTTACATACTAATTTTCTATATAAGCATAAGTTAAGCATAAGGTTGTGTTGAGTTGTTTGTCAATGGAATTGGATGGTACTTGGAGCGTACCAAATAAATAGTGGAAATAGTGATAATAATAAAATAATCAAATCGTGTTTTATTGTAATGCAATCCGCCATTAGAACATTGAGTGTTTAGTGCATTCCTAAACAGTATCCATCTTGTTTTTTTCATTCCCTCTAAGGGGGTGGTAAGCTAGATGTATGTCAGCTAGATGGGTCAAGCGAATTTCATCGTCTAAAGGACACTCAGGGCTTCCATTTATCTAGCGCCCGGAGTATGTAAGCTAAATGGGTCAAGCAAATTACTTCGTCTAAAGGACACTCAGTGTTTCCACTTGCATCATCAATCACACGCCCAGCACCACTAGTGGCGTGGCAATTGAACTAAAAATACTTTGCAATTTTATGTGTCACCCTTTGACGGCCATTAGAGCCTTAACAGGATGAACTAGAGGACGCAAACTATTAAATTCATGTAGCCGCACAGATGCACGTCAGTTAGAGACATCAAACACCTATATATGGTGAACAGGTGAGTAGCAATCAACAAAAAACAAACACTTTCAATATGGTATCCATCTTGTTTTTTTCATTCCCACTAAGGGGGTGGGGGGATGAAACAAAGTGGATCACCTAGAGCACACTCGGGGCTTCCAATATCACCACCAGCCACCCGCCTACCACCTCCAGGAGCGTGGCAATCCTCTAGAATACAAAATGGTAGTTTTGCCCTGCACACAGGTATTTTTCCACACTACTGCGGCTTCTAGCGGCCGGAGTATGTAAGCTAGATGGGCCAAACAAATTGCACCGTCTAAAGGACACTCACGGCTTCCATTTGTCTAGCGTCCGGAGTATGTAAACTAGATGGGTCAAGCAAATTACATCGTCTAAAGGACACTCAGTGTTTCCACTTGCATCATCAATCACCCGCCATTAGCGTCTTAATAGGGTGAACTAGATGACGCAAGCTATTAGATTCATGTAGCCGCATAGGTGCACATTAGTTGGAGACATCAAGCAACTATATATGGTGAACAGGTGAGTAGCAGTCAACAAAAAACAAACACTTTCAATACGGTATCCATCTTGTTTTTTTCATTCCCTCTAAGGGGGTGGGGGGATGAAACAAAGTGGATCACCTAGAGCACACTCGGGGCTTCCATTATCACCACCAGCCCCCCGCCTACCACCTCCAGGAGCGCGGCAATCCTCTATAATACAAAATAGCAGTTTGGCGCTGCACACAGGTAGTTTTCCTAATTACTGCGTCTTCTAGCGGCCGGAGTATGTAAGCTAGATGGGTCAAGCAAATTACATCGCCTAAAGGACACTCAGGGCTTCCCCTTGCATTATCAATCACCCGCCTAGCACCACTAGTGGCGTGACAATTGACCTAAAAATACCTTCCAATTGTACGTCGCACCATTTGGCGGCGATTAGCGCCTAAAAAGTGTTAACCAGATGACGCGCACTGTTAGATTCATGTAGCCGCACAGATGCACGTTAGTTAGAGACATCAAACACCTATATATGGTGCAGAGGTGAGTAGCAATTAACAAAAATCAATAAAACTCGATTTGATATCCATCAGGTAGAGCACACTCGGAGCTTTCATTATCACCACTAGCCACCCCCCTACCACCTCCAGGAGCGTGGCAATCCTCTAGAATACATAATATCAGTTTTGCCCTGCACACAGGTATTTTTCCACACTACTGCGACTTCTAGCGGCCGGAGTATGTAAGCTAGATGGGTCAAATAATTGCATCGTCTAACGGACACTCAGTGTTTCCACTTGCATCATCAGTCATCCGGCTAGCACCACTAGTGGCGGGTGATTGATGATGGCACTACTAGGGGCGCGGCAATTGACCTAGAAATACTTTGCAATTTTATGTGTCACTCTGTGACGGCCATCCACACTACTGCGACTTCTAGCGGCCGGAGTATGTAAGCTAAGTGGGTCAAACAAATTGCATCGTCTAAAGGACACTCAGGGCTTCCATATGTCTAGCGCCCGGAGTATGTAAGCTAGATGGGTCAAGCAATTGCATCGTCTAAAGGACACTCAGTGTTTGCACTTGCATCATCAATCACCCTTCTAGCACCACTAGTGGCGGGTGATTGATGATGGCACTACTAGGGGCGTGGCAATTGACCTAGTAATACTTTGCAATTTTATGTGTCACCTTTTGACGGCAATTAGAGCCTAAACAAAGAAAAAAGATGACGCAAACTATTGGATTCATGTAGCCGCACAGATGCACGTTAGTTAGAGACATCAAACACCTTTATATGGTGGACAGGTGAGTAGCAATCAACAAAAAACAAACACCTTCAATACGGTATCCATCTTGTTTTTTTCATTCCCTCTAAGGGGGTGGGGATGAAACAAAGTGGTTCACCTAGAGCACACTCGAGGCTTCCATTATTACCACCAGCCACCCGCCTACCACCTCCAGGAGCGCGGCAATCCCCTAGAATACAAAATGGCAGTTTTGCCCTGCACACAGGTATTTTTCCACAATACTGCGACTTCTAGCGGCCGGAGTATGTAAGCTAGATGGCTCAAAGGAATCGCATCGTCTAGAAGACACTCGGGGCTTTCAGCTGCTTAATCACTCATCCACTTAGTACCACTAGGAGCGTGGAAATTGACCTAAAAATACTCTGCAATTTTACGTGTGACCGTTTGACGGCCATTAGCGCCTTAACACGGTGAACTTTACCACACAAACTATTGAATTCATGTAGCCGCACAGATGCACGTTAGTTAGAGACATCAAACACCTATATATGGTGAACAGGTGAGTAGCAATCAACAAAAAACAAACACTGTCAATACGGTATCCATCTTGTTTTTTTCATTCCCTCTAAGGGGGCGGGGGGATGAAACAAAGTGATCACCTAGAGCACACTCGGGGCTTCCATTATCACCACCAGCCACCCGCCTACCACCTCCAGGAGCGCGGCAATCCTCTAGAATACAAAATAGTAGTTTTGCCCTGCACACAGGTATTTTTCCACATTACTGCGACGTCTAGCGGCCGGAGTATGTAAGCTAGATGGGTCAAGCGAATTCCATCGTCTAAAGGACACTCAGGGCTTCCATTTATCTAGCGCCCGGAGTATGTAAGCTAAATGGGTTAAGCAAATTACTTCGTCTAAAGGACACTCAGTGTTTCCACTTGCATCATCAATCACACGCCCAGCACCACTAGTGGCGTGGCAATTGAACTAAAAATACTTTGCAATTTTATGTGTCACCCTTTGACGGCCATTAGAGCCTTAACAGGATGAACTAGAGGACGCAAACTATTAGATTCATGTAGCCGCACAGATGCACGTTAGTTAGAGATATCAAACACCTATATATGGTGAACAGGTGAGTAGCAATCAACAAAAAACAAACACTTTCAATATGGTATCCGTCTTGTTTTTTTCATTCCCGCTAAGGGGGTGGGGGGATGAAACAAAGTGGATCACCTAGAGCACACTCGGGGCTTCCAATATCACCACCAGCCACCCGCCTACCACCTCCAGGAGCGTGGCAATCCTCTAGAATACAAAATGGTAGTTTTGCCCTGCACACAGGTATTTTTCCACACTACTGCGACTTCTAGCGGCCGGAGTATGTAAGCTAGATGGGTCAAACAAATTGCATCGTCTAAAGGACACTCAGGGCTTCCATATGTCTAGCGCCCGGAGTATGTAAACTAGATGGGTCAAGCAAATTACATCGTCTAAAGGACACTCAGTGTTTCCACTTGCATCATCAATCACCCGCCTAGCACCACAAGTGGCGTGGTAATTGACCTAAAAATACTTTGCAATTTTACGTCTCACCATTTGGTGGCCATTAGCGCCTTAATAGGGTGAACTAGATGACGCAAGCTATTAGATTCATGTAGCCGCACAGATGCACGTTAGTTGGAGACATCAAACAACTATATATGGTGAACAGGTGAGTAGCAATCAACAAAAAACAGACACTTTCAATACGGTATCCATCTTGTTTTTTTCATTCCCTCTAAGGGGGTGGGGGGATGAAACAAAGTGGATGACATAGAGCACACTCGGGGCTTCCATTATCACCACCAGCCACCCGCCTACCACCTCCAGGAGCGCGGCAATCCTCTAGAATACAAAATAGCAGTTTGACGCTGCACACAGGTATTTTTCCACACTACTGCGACTTCTAGCGGCCGGAGTATGTAAGCTAGTTATGTCAAACAAATTGCATCGTCTAAAGGACACTCAGGGCTTCCATTTGTCTAGCGCCCGGAGTATGTAAGCTAGATGGGTCAATCAAATTACATCGTCTAAAGGACACTCAGTGTTTCCATTTGCATCATCAATCACACGCCCAGCACCACTAGTGGCGTGGCAATTGAACTAAAAATACTTTGCAATTTTATGTGTCACCCTTTGACGGCCATTAGAGCCTTAACAGGATGAACTAGATGACGCAAACTATCAAATTCATGTAGCCGCACAGATGCACGTTAGTTAGAGACATCAATCACCTATATATGTTGAACAGCTGAGCAGCAATTAACAAAAAAGAAACAATTTCATTATGGTATCCATCATGGTTTTTTCATCCCCGCTAAGGGTTGGGGGGATGAAACAAAGTGGATCACCTAGAGCACTCTCAGGGCTTCCATTATCACCACCAGCCACCCGCCTTCCACCTTCAGGAGGGTGGTAATCCTATAGAATACAAAATGGTAGTTTTGCCCTGCACACAGGTATTTTTTTACACTACTGCGACTTCTAGCGGCCGGAGTATGTAAGCTAGTTATGTCAAACAAATTGCATCGTCTAAAGGACACTCAGGGCTTCCATTTGTCTAGCGCCCGGAGTATGTAAGCTAGATGGGTCAAGCAAATTACATCACCTAAAGGACACTCAGGGCTTCCACTTGCATTATCAATCACCCGCCTAGCACCACTAGTGGCGTGACAATTGACCTAAAAATACCTTGCAATTTTACGTCTCACCATTTGGCGGCGATTAGCGCCTAAAAAGTGTTAACTAGATGACGCGCACTGTTAGATTCATGTAGCCGCACAGATGCACGTTAGTTAGAGACATCAAACACCTATATATGGTGCAGAGGTGAGTAGCAATTAACAAAAATCAATAAAACTCGATTTGGTATCCATCAGGTAGAGCACACTCGGAGCTTTCATTATCACCACTAGCCACCCCCCTACCACCTCCAGGCGCGTGGCAATCCTCTAGAATACAAAATATCAGTTTTGCCCTGCACACAGGTATTTTTCCACACTACTACGACTTCTAGCGGCCGGAGTATGTAAGCTAGATGGGTCAAATAATTGCATCGTCTAACGGACACTCAGTGTTTCCACTTGCATCATCAGTCATCCGCCTAGCACCACTAGTGGCGGGTGATTGATGATGGCACTACTAGGGGCGTGGCAATTGACCTAGAAATACTTTGCAATTTTATGTGTCACTCTGTGACGGCCATCCACACTACTGCGACTTCGAGCGGCCGGAGTATGTAAGCTAGATGGGTCAAGCAATTGCATCGTCTAAAGGACACTCAGTGTTTCCACTTGCATCATCAATCACCCGCCTAGCACCACTAGTGGCGGGTGATTGATGATGGCACTACTAGGGGCGTGGCAATTGACCTAGTAATACTTTGCAATTTTATGTGTCACCTTTTGACGGCAATTAGAGCCTAAAGAAAGAAAAAAGATGACGCAAACTATTAGATTCATGTAGCCGCACAGATGCACGTTAGTTAGAGACATCAAACACCTATATATGGTGAACAGGTGAGTAGCAATCAACAAAAAACAAACACTTTCAATATGGTATCCCTCTTGTTTTTTTCATTCCCACTAAGGGGGTGGGGGGATGAAACAAAGTGGATCACCTAGAGCACACTCGGGGCTTCCATTATCACCACCAGCCACCCGCCTACCACCTCCAGGAGCGCGGCAATCCTCTAGAATACAAAATAGCAGTTTGACGCTGCACACAGGTATTTTTCCACACTACTGCGACTTCTAGCGGCCGGAGTATGTAAGCTAGTTATGTCAAACAAATTGCATCGTCTAAAGGACACTCAGGGCTTCCATTTGTCTAGCGCCCGGAGTATGTAAGCTAGATGGGTCAATCAAATTACATCGTCTAAAGGACACTCAGTGTTTCCATTTGCATCATCAATCACACGCCCAGCACCACTAGTGGCGTGGCAATTGAACTAAAAATACTTTGCAATTTTATGTGTCACCCTTTGACGGCCATTAGAGCCTTAACAGGATGAACTAGATGACGCAAACTATCAAATTCATGTAGCCGCACAGATGCACGTTAGTTAGAGACATCAATCACCTATATATGTTGAACAGCTGAGCAGCAATTAACAAAAAAGAAACAATTTCATTATGGTATCCATCATGGTTTTTTCATCCCCGCTAAGGGTTGGGGGGATGAAACAAAGTGGATCACCTAGAGCACTCTCAGGGCTTCCATTATCACCACCAGCCACCCGCCTTCCACCTTCAGGAGGGTGGTAATCCTATAGAATACAAAATGGTAGTTTTGCCCTGCACACAGGTATTTTTTTACACTACTGCGACTTCTAGCGGCCGGAGTATGTAAGCTAGTTATGTCAAACAAATTGCATCGTCTAAAGGACACTCAGGGCTTCCATTTGTCTAGCGCCCGGAGTATGTAAGCTAGATGGGTCAAGCAAATTACATCACCTAAAGGACACTCAGGGCTTCCACTTGCATTATCAATCACCCGCCTAGCACCACTAGTGGCGTGACAATTGACCTAAAAATACCTTGCAATTTTACGTCTCACCATTTGGCGGCGATTAGCGCCTAAAAAGTGTTAACTAGATGACGCGCACTGTTAGATTCATGTAGCCGCACAGATGCACGTTAGTTAGAGACATCAAACACCTATATATGGTGCAGAGGTGAGTAGCAATTAACAAAAATCAATAAAACTCGATTTGGTATCCATCAGGTAGAGCACACTCGGAGCTTTCATTATCACCACTAGCCACCCCCCTACCACCTCCAGGCGCGTGGCAATCCTCTAGAATACAAAATATCAGTTTTGCCCTGCACACAGGTATTTTTCCACACTACTACGACTTCTAGCGGCCGGAGTATGTAAGCTAGATGGGTCAAATAATTGCATCGTCTAACGGACACTCAGTGTTTCCACTTGCATCATCAGTCATCCGCCTAGCACCACTAGTGGCGGGTGATTGATGATGGCACTACTAGGGGCGTGGCAATTGACCTAGAAATACTTTGCAATTTTATGTGTCACTCTGTGACGGCCATCCACACTACTGCGACTTCGAGCGGCCGGAGTATGTAAGCTAGATGGGTCAAGCAATTGCATCGTCTAAAGGACACTCAGTGTTTCCACTTGCATCATCAATCACCCGCCTAGCACCACTAGTGGCGGGTGATTGATGATGGCACTACTAGGGGCGTGGCAATTGACCTAGTAATACTTTGCAATTTTATGTGTCACCTTTTGACGGCAATTAGAGCCTAAAGAAAGAAAAAAGATGACGCAAACT
The DNA here is from genome assembly GCF_042242935.1 of Bactrocera oleae. Classification (NCBI taxonomy): domain Eukaryota; kingdom Metazoa; phylum Arthropoda; class Insecta; order Diptera; family Tephritidae; genus Bactrocera; species Bactrocera oleae. Next base: position 19,849,233 of record NC_091541.1, on the reverse strand, counting down.
ATTAGATTCATGTAGCCGCACAGATGCACGTTAGTTAGAGACATCAAACACCTATATATGGTGGACAGGTGAGTAGCAATCAACAAAAAGCAAACACTTTCAATACGGTATCCATCTTGTTTTTTTCATTCCCTCTAAGGGGGTGGGGGATGAAACAAAGTGGATCGCCTAGAGCACACTCGAGGCTTCCATTATTACCACCAGCCACCCGCCTACCACCTCCAGGAGCGCGGCAATCCCCTAGAATACAAAATGGCAGTTTTGCCCTGCACACAGGTATTTTGCCACAATACTGCGACTTCTAGCGGCCGGAGTATGTAAGCTAGATGGCTCAAACGAATCGCATCGTCTAGAAGACACTCGGGGCTTTCAGCTGCTTAATCACTCATCCGCTTAGTACCACTAGGAGCGTGGAAATTAACCTAAAAATACTCAACAATTTTACGTGTGACCGTTTGACGGCCATTAGCGCCTTAACACGGTGAACTTTACCACACAAACTATTGAATTCATGTAGCCGCACAGATGCACGTTAGTTAGAGACATCAAACACCTTTATATGATGAACAGGTGAATAGCAATCAACAAAAAACAAACACTTTCAATATGGTATCAATCTTGTTTCTTTTATTCCCGCTAAGGGGGTGGGGGGATGAAACAAAGTGGATCACCTAGAGCACAATCGGGGCTTCCATTATCACCACCAGCCACCCGCCTACCACCTCCAGGAGCGCGGCAATCCTCTAGAATACAAGATAGCAGTTTGGCGCTGCACACAGGTAGTTTTCCACACTACTGCGACTTCTAGCGGCCGGAGTATGAAAGCTAGATGGGTCAAACAAATTGCATCGTCTAAAGGACACTCAGGGCTTCCATTTGTCTAGCGCCCGGAGTATGTAAGCTAGATGGGTCAATCAAATTACATCGTCTAAAGGACACTCAGTGTTTCCATTTGCATCATCAATCACACGCCCAGCACCACTAGTGGCGTGGCAATTGAACTAAAAATACTTTGCAATTTTATGTGTCACCCTTTGACGGCCATTAGAGCCTTAACAGGATGAACTAGATGACGCAAACTATTAAATTCATGTACCCGCACAGATGCACGTTAGTTAGAGACATCAATCACCTATATATGTTGAACAGCTGAGCAGCAATTAGAAAAAAACAAACAATTTCATTATGGTATCCATCATGTTTTTTTTCATCCCCGCTAAGGATTGGGGGGATGAAACAAAGTGGATCACCTAGAGCACACTCAGGGCTTCCATTATCACCACCAGCCACCCGCCTTCCACCTTCAGGAGCGTGGTAATCCTATAGAATACAAAATGGTAGTTTTGCCCTGCACACAGGTATTTTTCCACACTACTGCGACTTCTAGCGGCCGGAGTATGTAAGCTAGTTATGTCAAACAAATTGCATCGTCTAAAGGACACTCAGGGCTTCCATTTGTCTAGCGCCCGGAGTATGTAAGCTAGATGGGTCAATCAAATTACATCGTCTAAAGGACACTCAGTGTTTCCATTTGCATCATCAATCACACGCCCAGCACCACAAGTGGCAAGGCAATTGAACTAAAAATACTTTCAAATTTTATGTGTCACCCTTTGACGGCCATTAGAGCCTTAACAGGATGAACTAGATGAAGCAAACTAATAAATTCATGTAGCCGCACAGATGCACGTTAGTTAGAGACATCAATCACCTATATATGTTGAACAGCTGAGCAGCAATTAACAAAAAACAAACAATTTCATTATGGTATCCATCATGTTTTTTTTCATTCCCGCTAAGGGTTGGGGGGATGAAACAAAGTGGATCTCCTAGAGCACACTCAGGGCTTCCATTATCACCACCAGCCACCCGCCTACCAGCTTCAGGAGCGTGGTAATCCTATAGAATACAAAGTGGTAGTTTTGCTTTGCACACAGGTATTTTTCCACACTACTGCGACTTCTAGCGGCCGGAGTATGTAAGCTAGTTATGTCAAACAAATTGCATCGTCTAAAGGACACTCAGAGCTTCCACTTGCATTATCAATCACCCGCCTAGCACCACTAGTGGCGTGACAATTGACCTAAAAATACCTTGCAATTTTACGTCTCACCATTTGGCGGCGATTAGCGCCTAAAAAGTGTTAACTAGATGACGCGCACTGTTAGATTCATGTAGCCGCACAGATGCACGTTAGTTAGAGACATCAAACACCTATATATGGTGCAGAGGTGAGTAGCAATTACTAAAAATCAATAAAACTCGATTTGGTATCCATCAGGTAGAGCACACTCGGAGCTTTCATTATCACCACTAGCCACCCCCCTACCACCTCCAGGAGCGTGGCAATCCTCTAGAATACAAAATATCAGTTTTGCCCTGCACACAGGTATTTTTCCACACTACTGCGACTTCTAGCGGCCGGAGTGTGTAAGCTAGATGGGTCAAATAATTGCATCGTCTAACGGACACTCAGTGTTTCCACTTGCATCATCAGTCATCCGCCTAGCAACACTAGTGGCGGGTGATTGATGATGGCACTACTAAGGGCGTGGCAATTGACCTAGAAATACTTTGCAATTTTATGTGTCACTCTGTGACGGCCATCCACACTACTGCGACTTCTAGCGGCCGGAGTATGTAAGCTAAATGGGTCAAACAAATTGCATCGTCTAAAGGACACTCAGGGCTTCCATATGTCTAGCGCCCGGAGTATGTAAGCTAGATGGGTCAAGCAATTGCATCGTCTAAAGGACACTCAGTGTTTCCACTTGCCTCATCAATCACCCGCCTAGCACCACTAGTGGCGGGTGATTGATGATGGCACTACTAGGGGCGTGGCAATTGACCCAGTAATACTTTGCAATTTTATGTGTCACCTTTTGACGGCAATTAGAGCCTAAACAAAGAAAAAAGATGACGCAAACTATTAGATTCATGTAGCCGCACAGATGCACGTTAGTTAGAGACATCAAACACCTATATATGGTGGACAGGTGAGTAGCAATCAACAAAAAACAAACACTTTCAATACGGTATCCATCTTGTTTTTTTCATTCCCTCTAAGGGGGTAGGGGGATGAAACAAAGTGGATCACCTAGAGCACAATCGGGGCTTCCATTATCACCACCAGCCACCCGCCTACCACCTCCAGGAGCGTGGCAATCCTCTAGAATACAAAATAGCAGTTTGGCCCTGCACACAGGTAGTTTTCCACACTACTGGGACTTCTAGCGGCCGGAGTATGTAAGCTAGATGGGTCAAACAAATTGCATCGTCTAAAGGACACTCAGGGCTTCCAAATGTCTAGCGCCCGGAGTATGTAAGCTAGATGGGTCAAGCAAATTGCATCGTCTAAAGGACACTCAGTGCTTCCACTTGCATCATCAATCACCCGCCTAGCACCACTAGTGGCGGGTCATTGATGATGGCACTACTAGGGGCGTGGCAATTGACCTAGTAGTACTATGCACTTTTATGTGTCACCTTTTGACGGCAATTAGAGCCTAAACAGGATGAACTAGATGACGCAAACTATTACATTCATGTAGCCGCACAGATGCACGTTAGTTAGAGACATCAAACACCTATATATGGTGAACAGGTGAGTAGCAATCAACAAAAAACAAACACTTTCAATACGGTATCCATCTTGTTTTTTTTATTCCCTCTAAGGGGGTGGGGGATGAAACAAAGTGGATCACCTAGAGCACACTCGGGGCTTCCATTATCACCGCCAGCCACCCGCCTGCCACCTCCAGGAGCGCGGCAATCCTCTAGAATACCAAATGGCAGTTTTGCCCTGCACACAGGTATTTTTCCACAATACTGCGACTTCTAGCGGCCGGAGTATGTAAGCTAGATGGGTCAAACGATTCGCATCGTCTAGAAGACACTCGGGGCTTTCAGCTGCTTTATCACACATCTGCTTAGTACCACTAGGAGCGTGGAAATTGACCTAAAAATACTCTGCAATTTTACGTGTGACCCTTTAACGGCCATTAGCGCCTTAACACGGTGAACTTTACCACACAAACTATTGAATTCATGTAGCCGCACAGATGCACGTTAGTTAGAGATATCAAACACCTTTATATGATGAACAGGTGAGTAGCAATCAACAAAAAACAAACACTTTCAATATGGTATCCATCTTGTTTTTTTCATTCCCGCTAAGGGGGTAGGGGGATGAAACAAAGTGGATCACCTAGAGCACAATCGGGGCTTCCATTATCACCACCAGCCACCCGCCTACCACCTCCAGGAGCGCGGCAATCCTCTAGAATACAAAATAGCAGTTTGGCGCTGCACACAGGTAGTTTTCCACACTACTGCGACTTCTAGCGGCCGGAGTATGTAAGCTAGATGGGTCAAACAAATTGCATCGTCTAGAGGACACTCAGGGCTTCCATTTGTCTAGCGGCCGGAGTATGTAAGATAGATGGGTCAAACAAATTGCGCCGTCTAAAGAATACTCAGGGCTTCCACTTGCTTAACCAATCACCCGCCTAGCACCACTAGAAGCGTGGCAATTGACCTAAAAATGCCTTGCAATTTTACGTCTCACCATTTGGCGGCGATTAGCGCCTAAAAAGTGTTAACTAGATGACGCGCACTGTTAGATTCATGTAGCCGCACAGATGCAAGTTAGTTAGAGACATCAAACACCTATATATGGTGCAAAGGTGAGTAGCAATTAACAAAAATCAATAAAACTCGATTTCGTATCCATCAGGTAGAGCACACTCGGGGCTTTTATTATCACCACTAGCCACCCGCCTACCACCTCCAGGAGCGTGGCAATCCTCTAGAATACAAAATATCAGTTTTGCCCTGCACACAGGTATTTTTCCACACTACTGCGACTTCTAGCGGCCGGAGTATGTAAGCTAGATGGGTCAAATAATTGCATCGTCTAACGGACACTCAGTGTTTCTGCTTGCATCATCAGTCACCCGCCTAGCACCACTAGTGGCGGGTGATTGATGATAGCACTACTAGGGGCGTGGCAATTGACCTAGTAATACTTTGCAATTTTATGTGTCACCTTTTGACGGCAATTAGAGGGGCGTGGCAATTGACCTAGAAATACTTTGCAATTTTATGTGTCACCCTGTGACGGCCACCCACACTACTGCGACTTCTAGCGGCCGGAGTATGTAAGCTAGATGGGTCAAACAGATTGCATCGTCTAAAGGACACTCAGTGTTTCTGCTTGCATCATCAGTCACCCGCCTAGCACCACTAGTGGCGGGTGATTGATGATAGCACTACTAGGGGCGTGGCAATTGACCTAGTAATACTTTGCAATTTTATGTGTCACCTTTTGACGGCAATTAGAGGGGCGTGGCAATTGACCTAGAAATACTTTGCAATTTTATGTGTCACCCTGTGACGGCCACCCACACTACTGCGACTTCTAGCGGCCGGAGTATGTAAGCTAGATGGGTCAAACAGATTGCATCGTCTAAAGGACACTCAGGGCTTCCATTTGTCTAGCGCCCGGAGTATGTAAGCTAGATTGGTCAAGCAAATTGCATCGTCTAAAGGACACTCAGTGTTTCCACTTGCATCATCAATCACCCGCCTAGCACCACTAGGGCTTCCACTTGCTTAACCAATCACCCGCCTAGCACCACTAGAAGCGTGGCAATTGACCTAAAAATGCCTTGCAATTTTACGTCTCACCATTTGGCGGCGATTAGCGCCTAAAAAGTGTTAACTAGATGACGCGCACTGTTAGATTCACGTAGCCGCACAGATGCAAGTTAGTTAGAGACATCAAACACCTATATATGGTGCACAGGTGAGTAGCAATTAACAAAAATCAATAAAACTCGATTTCGTATCCATCAGGTAGGGCACACTCGGGGCTTTCATTATCACCACTAGCCACCCGCCTACCACCTCCAGGAGCGTGGCAATCCTCTAGAATACAAAATATCAGTTTTGCCCTGCACACAGGTATTTTTCCACACTACTGCGACTTCTAGCGGCCGGAGTATGTAAGCTAGATGGGTCAAATAATTGCATCGTCTAACGGACACTCAGTGTTTCTGCTTGCATCATCAGTCACCCGCCTAGCACCACTAGTGGCGGGTGATTGATGATAGCACTACTAGGGGCGTGGCAATTGACCTAGTAATACTTTGCAATTTTATGTGTCACCTTGTGACGGCAATTAGAACCTAAACAAAGAAAAAAGATAACGCAAACTATTAGATTCATATAGCGCACAGATGCACGTTAGTTAGAGACATCGAACACCTATATATGGTGGACAGGTGAGTAGCAATCAACAAAAAACAAACACTTTCAATATGGTATCCATCTTGTTTTTTTCATTCCCGCTAAGGGGGTAGGGGGATGAAACAAAGTGGATCACCTAGAGCACAATCGGGGCTTCCATTATCACCACCAGCCACCCGCCTACCACCTCCAGGAGCGCGGCAATCCTCTAGAATACAAAATAGCAGTTTGGCGCTGCACACAGGTATTTTTCCACACTACTGCGACTTCTAGCGGCCGGAGTATGTAAGCTAGATGGGTCAAGCAAATTACATCGCCTAAAGGACACTCAGGGCTTCCACTTGCATTATCAATCACCCGCCTAGCACCACTAGTGGCGTGACAATTGACCTAAAAATACCTTCCAATTTTACGTCTCACCATTTGGCGGCGATTAGCGCCTAAAAAGTGTTAACTAGATGACGCGCACTGTTAGATTCATGTCGCCGCACAGATGCACGTTAGTTAGAGACATCAAACACCTATATATGGTGCAGAGGTGAGTAGCAATTAACAAAAATCAATAAAACTCGATTTGGTATCCATCAGGTAGAGCACACTCGGAGCTTTCATTATCACCACTAGCCACCCCCCTACCACCTCCAGGAGCGTGGCAATCCTCTAGAATACATAATATCAGTTTTGCCCTGGACTCAGGTATTTTTCCACACTACTGCGACTTCTAGCGGCCGGAGTATGTAAGCTAGATGGGTCAAATAATTGCATCGTCTAACGGACACTCAGTGTTTCCACTTGCATCATCAGTCATCCGGCTAGCACCACTAGTGGCGGGTGATTGATGATGGCACTACTAGGGGCGTGGCAATTGACCTAGAAATACTTTGCAATTTTATGTGTCACTCTGTGACGGCCATCCACACTACTGCGACTTCTAGCGGCCGGAGTATGTAAGCTAAATGGGTCAAACAAATTGCATCGTCTAAAGGACACTCAGGGCTTCCATATGTCTAGCGCCCGGAGTATGTAAGCTAGATGGGTCAAGCAATTGCATCGTCTAAAGGACACTCAGTGTTTGCACTTGCATCATCAATCACCCTCCTAGCACCACTAGTGGCGGGTGATTGATGATGGCACTACTAGGGGCGTGGCAATTGACCTAGTAATACTTTGCAATTTTATGTGTCACCTTTTGACGGCAATTAGAGCCTAAACAAAGAAAAAAGATGACGCAAACTATTAGATTCATGTAGCCGCACAGATGCACGTTAGTTAGAGACATCAAACACCTATATATGGTGGACAGGTGAGTAGCAATCAACAAAAAACAAAGACTTTCAATACGGTATCCATCTTGTTTTTTTCATTCCCTCTAAGGGGGTGGGGGATGAAACAAAGTGGATCACCTAGAGCACACTCGAGGCTTCCATTATTACCACCAGCCACCCGCCTACCACCTCCAGGAGCGCGGCAATCCTCTAGAATACAAAATAGCAGTTTGGCGCTGCACACAAGTAGTTTTCCACACTACTGCGACTCCTAGCGGCCGGAGTATGTAAGCTAGATGGGTCAAACAAACTGCATCGTCTAAAGGACACTCAGGGCTTCCATATGTCTAGCGCCCGGAGTATGTAAGCTAGATGGGTCAAGCAAATTGCACCGTCTAAAGGACACTCAGTGCTTCCACTTGCATCATCAATCACCCGCCTAGCACCACTAGTGGCGGGTGATTGATGATGGCACTACTAGGGGCGTGGCAATTGACCTAGTAATACTTTGCGATTATTGTGTCACGTTTTGACGGCAATTAGAGCCTAAACATGATGAACTAGATGACGCAAACTATCAGATTCATGTAGCCGCACAGATGCACGTTAGTTAGAGACATCAAACACCTATATATGGTGAACAGGTGAGTAGCAATCAACAACAAACAAACACTGTCAATACGGTATCTGTTAACGATTCATCATAAGTTCCATTAACTTGAGAGATTTATGCTATACAATTTGGCAGCACTATTCTCTAGGTGCAATCTGGCATCATCATTATCAGCTGACGCACTTTAGGTTCGGCGTTTCTACCGTTGTTTGGGTCAGACCATTGTGAAGCACACAAGAACAACAGGAATCACCATTATCAGGTGATGCGTTTGGCTTTGGCATATCATACCATTCTACTGTTGTTTAGTCAGGCCATTTTGCCGTATGAAATAACAACTTTGTTATTTTTGTCAGTTCTCTTACATACTAATTTTCTATATAAGCATAAGGTTGTGTTGAGTTGTTTGTCAAAGGAATTGGATGGTACTTGGAGCGTACCAAATAAATAGTGGAAATAGTGATAATAATAAAATAATCAAATCGTGTTTTATTGTAATGCAATCCGCCATTAGAACATTGAGTGTTCAGTGCATTCCTAAACATTTTTGGTGCCTCCTGTGAGGATAGATATATATCAATTACAGTGTTAAGTGAATTTTGGAGTAATATGTCGGCATTAAACTTGCGTACATCAGCGCGCACCTCTATTTTGCGCATCTGGACGCAAGTTCAAGCGGAAAACTACCATCCAGACTGTGTCGAAGGTGAACAGCTCTTGGGTAGTGCCCGACGGCTTTTCTCCCGTTTTATGGAGAACCATTTTGCACTCGTTTCCAGCGCACATGGAGGCGAGTTGGCAGAGCATGACGATTTGCTCGCTTCAACGGAGGAGATTTTCAACAACATTTGCATCAAATTAAAACGTAAAATGTCAACATCAGGCGAGATCCCCAACCAGGAGTACAGTCAGGCTCCAGACATGCGGTTGGATCCCGTTTCTATTTCAAGCTTTGACGGACAGCCGTCAAACTGGTTAGCGTTCAAGGATATGTTTGAGACACTAGTTCACAACAGAAGTGACTTACAACCCACCTATAAACTGGGAAAACTGCGACAGTATGTGAAGGCAGAAAATGTTCCATTAGTAGGTGGCTTGTACACAGGTGGGTATGAAGAAGTCTGGGCTGAATTGAAACAACGTTATGACAACCCCCGCACTCTTTTGGAGCACCATGTTCAGTATCTACTAGACTTGCCGACCCATCCACCAGAATCTCGAGCTACGCTACTAAATTTTGTAGATACTGTTCGTAATTCCTTTAGAGCGCTCGAAATGATGAATGTGCCAGTAAAACAATGGGATGCTATAGCCGTACCACTGCTATTACCCAAACTACCGGTTGTGACCCGAACCGAGTGGGGAATAAGCCTAAACTCCAAAGACATCCCGAAGATGGAAGACGTTATAATGTTCGTGGAACGGCGTGCAGCTAACCTGCCGACATCTTCGCCCATTACTCCACAGTTTTCAAGCGGACGCACATCAAGTCGTGTCGTGAAGACGCATCTGGCTATAAATTCTGGAAAAATTACTAATCCGTTAGCAGCACCTGACAGGGCAACTAATTGCCCATCTTGTAATGAATTTCATCGCATTACGAAATGCCAAAAGTTTCGTAATCTTCAACTGGATGAACGCTGGAATCTGGTGAAACAGGCATCATTATGTTTCAATTGCCTCAAGGCCGGTCATCGTAATCGTGACTGTCCATCTGGGTTGTGTCTCAACTGCCAGCAGAAACACAATACTAGAGAAGCGTTGAAGGCACTTCTACCAGATATACTCCTGGACCGGCGGCTACAGCGTCATTGGTGGCGCCCAAGGTACTTCCCCGACAACAATGACAAAGGAGCGACGTCCAGTCATTCCTCTTGCAGGGTGACCGGACTATACTCTTAGCAACGGCAAACGTGCTCCTTGCTGATTGGAAAGGTCATTTAAGGGAATGTCGCGCACTTTGTGATATTGGTTCTCAGGTGAGCTTCATTTGCGAATCATTAGTAACTGTTTTGAATCTTCATAGAAGCCCGTACGAGTGTCAAGTCGAAGGTATTGATCAAAGTCTTTCAACCCGTACAAAAGGCATTGTGCGAGTTAGTATGCGGTCCCGTGCGGATGAGAAGTTCAAGATCAGTTTTAATGCGTACATCATTGATTCAATCACGTCTATGACTCCTGCCACTACTATAGACATCAGGACCAGTCATCATTTAAATGGTCTTCATTTGGCAGATCCGGCGTTCGGTATACCAGGTCAAGTAGAACTACTTATTGGCGCAGATATTTGGCCTGCCCTAGTATTAAACGATGTTGTTGTCGGTTCTCATAACGAACCATGCGCATTACACACTCGTCTCGGATGGGTAGTGCTTGGTCCAGTAGCACCGAACGAGTCGAAACCAGTCTTACTTTCCTCTCTTGTGGACGTTCAAGATGATTCTACCACCGATAAACTTCTACGAAAATTTTGGGAAATCGAAGAACCTTCTGATAACACCAAGGCAGAGGTGGACGAATGTGAAGAGATTTTCGCCAGAACGGTTACGCGACTTCCAAATGGTCAGTATATTGTACAGATCCCGTTTCGATCTGATGCACCTGCCCTTGGAAACTCACATCCGGCGGCACTTCGACAATTTTTGAAACTAGAGCGGATATTGGCAAACGACTACGCACTGAGGGAGAAATACGTGGAATTCATGAGGGAATACATCAAGTTGGGACACATGGAGGCGATAGATGGTTCTCCAGATAGCATGGGAAGCTGTTATTACATCCCCCACCATGCTGTTACGACTAAATTCAGAGTAGTGTTTAACGCATCGTGTAAAACAACCAACGGCGTATCTCTTAACGATACGCAACTAAGTGGACCCCAGCTACAGGAAAACCTGGTTGACATACTTCATCGATTTCGGCGGTATTCAGTTGCTCTCACAGCTGATATCAGAAAGATGTTCCGACAAGTAATGGTTGATTCAAGGCATCGAAAATGGCAACAGATACTTTGGAGGGAGTGCCCTAATGAACTCTTGCGTACCTATCAACTTTCTACAGTGACGTACGGTATGGCAAGCAGTCCTTTTAATGCTATTAGAACATTGAGGCAGTGTGCCTATGATAATTGGGAAGTGATCGCTGACGTCAGCCGGGCAGCCGCAGCACGGGACAGCATCCTTCATAGCTTTTATGTCGATGATTATTTGGAAAGTGTTCACACGACAGTACTGGCCATCAACCGGGCAAGCGACGTTGATGCCATTCTTCAACAAGGAAAATTTGAATAAGATAAGTGGAACTCCAACTGCGTCCAGACCCCGGAAGGAATCAGTGGCTCTAAGGCGTCTGCATCGGAGATAAATTTTAGCGATTCCAGCACAACGGTATTGGGCCTACACTGGAATCCTATTACTGATACCTTATTTTTCAAGGTTAAGGTATGTAACTTTGACACAATTTCTACTAAACGTCTTGAAAATATCAAAATACCACGATGGCTGGGAATCAAGGAAAATTCTGTATCGACGCTGCATGGGTTTTGCGATGCGAGTACCAAAGCTTACGCAGCAGTTATTTACTTGCGCAATACCAGTGCTGACGGAGCATGCCATACATCATTGATTGCCGCAAAAACAAGAGTTGCCCCATTGAAGGAAATGACGATCCCTCGTCTAGAGCTTTCTGCAGCTCAACTACTGGTTACAACTATGAACAAAATACGTCGTGCTTTGCAGTTTGAGGATGCTGCTTACACATTATGGAGCGACTCGACAATTGTTCTCCATTGGATTCGGCGACAACCCTCTTCATTGAAACAGTATGTAGCGAATAGGATAGCTTTCATACAATGAAAATCGGATATAAACGCGTGGCGACACATTCGATCAGAATACAACCCCGCCGACTGCGCGAGCCGCGGAATTACACCGGTCGCTATCAAGGGGAATGAACTCTGGTGGAAGGGACCACCTCTCATCCACGCGGTTAATGAATCGTCATCACCGTTACCAAGTCTCACGACTGAAGAAAACCTATTTTTGATTGGAGAAAGCCGTCCGTATAGGGTGCATCTTGGCCTTGGCATTGGGAATGGTTTATTGATGACATCCTTTCGAACAGATCGAATACCTTTGGTAGCAAGGTTTAGCCGTTTGAATGCCTTACTTAATACAACTGCGCGAATTCGTCGAATTATTCCGGCACTTAGGAGTCAGAGATCAAATGAGTTGATTACTGCTGAAGAGAAGGAGTGGGCACTGATCACGCATATTCGTCAAAGTCAAGGTAATATGTATCATTCTGAAATTAAAGCACTCAAATCCCGTTCCAGCATCGACTCGTCCAGTAAATTGCTTCCATTAAATCCGATTTTGGATGAAGAAGGCATACTCCGCGTAGGAGGTCGGTTGACAAACTCGGAATTACCGTATGAGCAAAAACATCCAATCATTCTTGCTTATACTTGCCCACTAGCAAAACTCCTCGTAGCTGATGCTCACAAGTGCTGTCTCCATGGTGGGATACAGGAAATGCTGCAATACTTGCGCATGCGATTTTGGATTCTCCATGCACGTCGGATTGTAAAGTCATATCTACATCAGTGTGTCGTATGCCGTCGACACTCCCGGATAACGCATCAGCAACAGATGTCGTCACTTCCGAAATCACGCGTTATGGTTGCCCCACCGTTTACCCATACCGGGTTGGACTATTGCGGTCCATTCAACGTTCGTCATGGAGGAAAGCGATCCACTACCATGACTAAAACATACGGCGCAATTTTCATTTGTATGGCTACAAAGGCCGTACATATCGAACTTGCGGAAGATTTGTCAAGTCAGGCGTTTATCGATGTGTTTGATCGCTTCATAAGCCGACGCGGCATATGTTCGGTTCTTTATAGCGACAATGGAACGCAATTTGTAGGTGCTAGTCGGGTTATGAATCAAGACCTACAAAGTTGGAGAAATATATACGCAACTCAGCATATAGCATCTTCCGGAACGCAATGGAAATTCATCACTCCAGCCGCACCCCATCATGGAGGTCTTTGGGAGGCAGCTGTACGTTCAGCAAAAAAACATCTCTATCGCACAATTGGTCGCCAAATCTTACGCTTCAATCAACTAAGTACTCTACTAGTTAGGATTGAAGCCTGTTTGAATTCCAGGCCTCTCGTTCCTCTTCACGATGATCCCAGTGGGAGTTACGCTCTCACACCTGGCGACTTTCTCATTGGTCGACCGCTCAATTCGAGACCAGAACCACCTGTTGTGGATGTTCCAAAAAATCGTCTTTTATATTCTCAGCAATTACAACAAATGTTCGAACACTTCTGGAAGCGTTGGAACTATGAATATTTATCCACCCTTCAAGCGCGCCGCAAGTGGGAAAGTCGACGTCAGAATCTACAAGAAGGAGATGTAGTACTGATTTTAAACGAGAATCTACCCCCTACGCATTGGCGCATTGGACGCATCACGAAAGTTCACCCAGGCAGTGACGGATTGGTACGAATAGTAACTGTTGAATATAACAGTGACAAACGTACAACTGAAGGACTTTTTTTAAAACACTACTGCCAACGTCCAGTGCAAAAGATTTGCCGTCTTATTGACCCAAATCAAGAAGTTCTGAACCTAGAAGGTTCAGCCGGGGAGGAATGTTAACGATTCATCATAAGTTCCATTAACTTGAGAGATTTATGCTATACAATTTGGCAGCACTATTCTCTAGGTGCAATCTTACATCATCATTATCAGCTGACGCACTTTAGGTTCGGCATTTCTACCGTTGTTTGGGTCAGACCATTGTGAAGCACACAAGAACAACAGGAATCACCATTATCAGGTGATGCGTTTGGCTTTGGCATATCATACCATTCTACTGTTGTTTAGTCAGGCCATTTTGCCGTATGCAATAACAACTTTGTTATTTTTGTCAGTTCTCTTACATACTAATTTTCTATATAAGCATAAGTTAAGCATAAGATTGTGTTGAGTTGTTTGTCAATGGAATTGGATGGTACTTGGAGCGTACCAAATAAATAGTGGAAATAGTGATAATAATAAAATAATCAAATCGTGTTTTATTGTAATGCAATCCGCCATTAGAACATTGAGTGTTTAGTGCATTCCTAAACAGTATCCATGGGTCAAGCGAATTCCATCGTCTAAAGGACACTCAGGGCTTCCATTTATCTAGCGCCCGGAGTATGTAAGCTAAATGGGTCAAGCAAATTACTTCGTCTAAAGGACACTCAGTGTTTCCACTTGCATCATCAATCACACGCCCAGCACCACTAGTGGCGTGGCAATTGAACTAAAAATACTTTGCAATTTTATGTGTCACCCTTTGACGGCCATTAGAGCCTTAACAGGATGAACTAGAGGACGCAAACTATTAAATTCATGTAGCCGCACAGATGCACGTCAGTTAGAGACATCAAACACCTATATATGGTGAACAGGTGAGTAGCAATCAACAAAAAACAAACACTTTCAATATGGTATCCATCTTGTTTTTTTCATTCCCACTAAGAGGGTGGGGGGATGAAACAAAGTGGATCACCTAGAGCACACTCGGGGCTTCCAATATCACCACCAGCCACCCGCCTACCACCTCCAGGAGCGTGGCAATCCTCTAGAATACAAAATGGTAGTTTTGCCCTGCACACAGGTATTTTTCCACACTACTGCGGCTTCTAGCGGCCGGAGTATGTAAGCTAGATGGGTCAAACAAATTGCACCGTCTAAAGGACACTCACGGCTTCCATTTGTCTAGCGCCCGGAGTATGTAAACTAGATGGGTCAAGCAAATTACATCGTCTAAAGGACACTCAGTGTTTCCACTTGCATCATCAATCACCCGCCATTAGCGTCTTAATAGGGTGAACTAGATGACGCAAGCTATTAGATTCATGTAGCCGCAGAGATGCACGTTAGTTGGAGACATCAAGCAACTATATATGGTGAACAGGTGAGTAGCAGTCAACAAAAAACAAACACTTTCAATACGGTATCCATCTTGTTTTTTTCATTCCCTCTAAGGGGGTGGGGGGATGAAACAAAGTGGATCACCTAGAGCACACTCGGGGCTTCCATTATCACCACCAGCCCCCCGCCTACCACCTCCAGGAGCGCGGCAATCCTCTATAATACAAAATAGCAGTTTGGCGCTAAACACAGGTAGTTTTCCTAATTACTGCGACTTCTAGCGGCCGGAGTATGTAAGCTAGATGGGTCAAGCAAATTACATCGCCTAAAGGACACTCAGGGCTTCCCCTTGCATTATCAATCACCCGCCTAGCACCACTAGTGGCGGGTGATTGATGATGGCACTACTAGGGGCGTGGCAATTGACCTAGTAATACTTTGCAATTTTATGTGTCACCTTTTGACGGCAATTAGAGCCTAAACAAAGAAAACAGATGACGCAAACTATTATATTCATGTAGCCGCACAGATGCACGTTAGTTAGAGACATCAAACACCTATATATGGTGGACAGGTGAGTAGCAATCAACAAAAAACAAACACTTTCAATACGGTATCCATCTTGTTTTTTTCATTCCCTCTAAGGGGGTGGGGATGAAACAAAGTGGATCACCTAGAGCACACTCGAGGCTTCCATTATTACCACCAGCCACCCGCCTACCACCTCCAGGAGCGCGGCAATCCCCTAGAATACAAAATGGCAGTTTTGCCCTGCACACAGGTATTTTTCCACAATACTGCGACTTCTAGCGGCCGGAGTATGTAAGCTAGATGGCTCAAACGAATCGCATCGTCTAGAAGACACTCGGGGCTTTCAGCTGCCTAATCACTCATCCACTTAGTACCACTAGGAGCGTGGAAATTGACCTAAAAATACTCTGCAATTTTACGTGTGACCGTTTGACGGCCATTAGCGCCTTAACACGGTGAACTTTACCACACAAACAATTGAATTCATGTAGCCGCACAGATGCACGTTAGTTAGAGACATCAAACACCTATATATGGTGAACAGGTGAGTAGCAATCAACAAAAAACAAACACTGTCAATACGGTATCCATCTTGTTTTTTTCATTCCCTCTAAGGCGGTGGGGGGATGAAACAAAGTGATCACCTAGAGCACACTCGGGGCTTCCATTATCACCACCAGCCACCCGCCTACCACCTCCAGGAGCGCGGCAATCCTCTAGAATACAAAATAGTAGTTTTGCCCTGCACACAGGTATTTTTCCACATTACTGCGACGTCTAGCGGCCGGAGTATGTAAGCTAGATGGGTCAAGCGAATTCCATCGTCTAAAGGACACTCAGGGCTTCCATATGTCTAGCGCCCGGAGTATGTAAACTAGATGGGTCAAGCAAATTACATCGTCTAAAGGACACTCAGTGTTTCCACTTGCATCATCAATCACCCGCCTAGCACCACAAGTGGCGTGGTAATTGACCTAAAAATACTTTGCAATTTTACGTCTCACCATTTGGTGGCCATTAGCGCCTTAATAGGGTGAACTAGATGACGCAAGCTATTAGATTCATGTAGCCGCACAGATGCACGTTAGTTAGAGACATCAAACACCTATATATGGTGGACAGGTGAGTAGCAATCAACAAAAAACAAACACTTTCAATACGGTATCCATCTTGATTTTTTCATTCCCGCTAAGGGGGTGGGGGGATGAAACAAAGTGGATCACCTAGAGCACACTCGGGGCTTCCAATATCACCACCAGCCACCCGTCTACCACCTCCAGGAGCGTGGAAATCCTCTAGAATACAAAATGGTAGTTTTGCCCTGCACACAGGTATTTTTCCACACTACTGCGACTTCTAGCGGCCGGAGTATGTAAGCTAGATGGGTCAAACAAATTGCATCGTCTAAAGGACACTCAGGGCTTCCATATGTCTAGCGCCCGGAGTATGTAAACTAGATGGGTCAAGCAAATTACATCGTCTAAAGGACACTCAGTGTTTCCACTTGCATCATCAATCACCCGCCTAGCACCACAAGTGGCGTGGTAATTGACCTAAAAATACTTTGCAATTTTACGTCTCACCATTTGGTGGCCATTAGCGCCTTAATAGGGTGAACTAGATGACGCAAGCTATTAGATTCATGTAGCCGCACAGATGCACGTTAGTTGGAGACATCAAACAACTATATATGGTGAACAGGTGAGTAGCAATCAACAAAAAACAGACACTTTCAATACGGTATCCATCTTGTTTTTTTCATTCCCTCTAAGGGGGTGGGGGATGAAACAAAGTGGATGACATAGAGCACACTCGAGGCTTCCATTATCACCACCAGCCACCCGCCTACCACCTCCAGGAGCGCGGCAATCCTCTAGAATACAAAATAGCAGTTTGACGCTGCACACAGGTATTTTTCCACAGTACTGCGACTCCTAGCGGCCGGAGTATGTAAGCTAGTTATGTCAAACAAATTGCATCGTCTAAAGGACACTCAGGGCTTCCATTTGTCTAGCGCCCGGAGTATGTAAGCTAGATGGGTCAATCAAATTACATCGTCTAAAGGACACTCAGTGTTTCCATTTGCATCATCAATCACACGCCCAGCACCACTAGTGGCGTGGCAATTGAACTAAAAATACTTTGCAATTTTATGTGTCACCCTTTGACGGCCATTAGAGCCTTAACAGGATGAACTAGATGACGCAAACTATTAAATTCATGTAGCCGCACAGATGCACGTTAGTTAGAGACATCAATCACCTATATATGTTGAACAGCTGAGCAGCAATTAACAAAAAACAAACAATTTCATTATGGTATCCATCATGTTTTTTTTCATCCCCGCTAAGGGTTGGGGGGATGAAACAAAGTGGATCACCTAGAGCACTCTCAGGGCTTCCATTATCACCACCAGCCACCCGTCTTCCACCTTCAGGAGGGTGGTAATCCTATAGAATACAAAATGGTAGTTTTGCCCTGCACACAGGTATTTTTCCACACTACTGCGACTTCGAGCGGCCGGAGTATGTAAGCTAGTTATGTCAAACAAGTTGCATCGTCTAAAGGACACTCAGGGCTTCCATTTGTCTAGCGCCCGGAGTATGTAAGCTAGATGGGTCAAGCAAATTACATCACCTCCTTTAGGTGGTCCACTCAGGGCTTCCACTTGCATTATGAATCACCCGCCTAGCACCACTAGTGGCGTGACAATTGACCTAAAAATACCTTGCAATTTTACGTCTCACCATTTGGCGGCGATTAGCGCCTAAAAAGTGTTAACTAGATGACGCGCACTGTTAAATTCATGTAGCCGCACAGATGCACGTTAGTTAGAGACATCAAACACCTATATATGGTGCAGAGGTGAGTAGCAATTAACAAAAATCAATAAAACTCGATTTGGTATCCATCAGGTAGAGCACACTCGGAGCTTTCATTATCACCACTAGCCACCCCCCTACCACCTCCAGGCGCGTGGCAATCCTCTAGAATACAAAATATCAGTTTTGCCCTGCACACAGGTATTTTTCCACACTACTGCGACTTCTAGCGGCCGGAGTATGTAAGCTAGATGGGTCAAATAATTGCATCGTCTAACGGACACTCAGTGTTTCCACTTGCATCATCAGTCATCCGCCTAGCACCACAAGTGGCGGGTGATTGATGATGGCACTACTAGGGGCGTGGCAATTGACCTAGAAATACTTTGCAATTTTATGTGTCACTCTGTGACGGCCATCCACACTACTGCGACTTCGAGCGGCCGGAGTATGTAAGCTAGATGGGTCAAGCAATTGCATCGTCTAAAGGACACTCAGTAATTCCACTTGCATTATCAATCACCCGCCTAGCACCACTAGTGGCGGGTGATTGATGATGGCACTACTAGGGGCGTTGCAATTGACCTAGTAATACTTTGCAATTTTATGTGTCACCTTTTGACGGCAATTAGAGCCTAAAGAAAGAAAAAAGATGACGCAAACTATTAGATTCATGTAGCCGCACAGATGCACGTTAGTTAGAGACATCAAACACCTATATATGGTGGACAGGTGAGTAGCAATCAACAAAAAACAAACACTTTCAATACGGTATCCATCTTGTTTTTTTCATTCCCTCTAAGGGGGTGGGGGATGAAACAAAGTGGATCACCTAGAGCACACTCGAGGCTTCCATTATTACCACCAGCCACCCGCCTACCACCTCCAGGAGCGCGGCAATCCCCTAGAATACAAAATGGCAGTTTTGCCCTGCACACAGGTATTTTTCCACAATACTGCGACTTCTAGCGGCCGGAGTATGTAAGCTAGATGGCTCAAACGAATCGCATCGTCTAGAAGACACTCGGGGCTTTCAGCTGCTTAATCACTCATCCGCTTAGTACCACTAGGAGCGTGGAAATTAACCTAAAAATACTCTACAATTTTACGTGTGACCGTTTGACGGCCATTAGCGCCTTAACACGGTGAACTTTACCACACAAACTATTGAATTCATGTAGCCGCACAGATGCACGTTAGTTAGAGACATCAAACACCTTTATATGATGAACAGGTGAATAGCAATAAACAAAAAACAAACACTTTCAATATGGTATCAATCTTGTTTCTTTTATTCCCGCTAAGGGGGTGGGGGGATGAAACAAAGTGGATCACCTAGAGCACAATCGGGGCTTCGATTATCACCACCAGCCACCCGCCTACCACCTCCAGGAGCGGGGCAATCCTCTAGAATACAAGATAGCAGTTTGGCGCTGCACACAGGTAGTTTTCCACACTACTGCGACTTCTAGCGGCCGGAGTATGTAAGCTAGATGGGTCAAACAAATTGCATCGTCTAAAGGACACTCAGGGCTTCCATTTGTCTAGCGCCCGGAGTATGTAAGCTAGATGGGTCAATCAAATTACATCGTCTAAAGGACACTCAGTGTTTCCATTTGCATCATCAATCACACGCCCAGCACCACTAGTGGCGTGGCAATTGAACTAAAAATACTTTGCAATTTTATGTGTCACCCTTTGACGGCCATTAGAGCCTTAACAGGATGAACTAGATGACGCAAACTATTAAATTCATGTACCCGCACAGATGCACGTTAGTTAGAGACATCAATCACCTATATATGTTGAACAGCTGAACAGCAATTAGAAAAAAACAAACAATTTCATTATGGTATCCATCATGTTTTTTTTCATCCCCGCTAAGGGTTGGGGGGATGAAACAAAGTCTCACCTAGAGCAGACTCAGGGCTTCCATTATCACCACCAGCCACCCGCCTTCCACCTTCAGGAGCGTGGTAATCCTATAGAATACAAAATGGTAGTTTTGCCCTGCACACAGGTATTTTTCCACACTACTGCGACTTCTAGCGGCCGGAGTATGTAAGCTAGTTATGTCAAACAAATTGCATCGTCTAAAGGACACTCAGGGCTTCCATTTGTCTAGCGGCCGGAGTATGTAAGCCAGTTATGTCAAACAAATTGCATCGTCTAAAGGACACTCAGGGCTTCCACTTGCATTATCAATCACCCGCCTAGCACCACTAGTGGCGTGACAATTGACCTAAAAATACCTTGCAATTTTACGTCTCACCATTTGGCGGCGATTAGCGCCTAAAAAGTGTTAACTAGATGACGCGCACTGTTAGATTCATGTAGCCGCACAGATGCACGTTAGTTAGAGACATCAAACACCTATATATGGTGCAGAGGTGAGTAGCAATTAACAAAAATCAATAAAACTCGATTTGGTATCCATCAGGTAGAGCACACTCGGAGCTTTCATTATCACCACTAGCCACCCCCCTACCACCTCCAGGAGCGTGGCAATCCTCTAGAATACAAAATATCAGTTTTGCCCTGCACACAGGTATTTTTCCACACTACTGCGACTTCTAGCGGCCGGAGTATGTAAGCTAGATGGGTCAAATAATTGCATCGTCTAACGGACACTCAGTGTTTCCACTTGCATCATCAGTCATCCGCCTAGCAACACTAGTGGCGGGTGATTGATGATGGCACTACTAAGGGCGTGGCAATTGACCTAGAAATACTTTGCAATTTTATGTGTCACTCTGTGACGGCCATCCACACTACTGCGACTTCTAGCGGCCGGAGTATGTAAGCTAAATGGGTCAAACAAATTGCATCGTCTAAAGGACACTCAGGGCTTCCATATGTCTAGCGCCCGGAGTATGTAAGCTAGATGGGTCAAGCAATTGCATCGTCTAAAGGACAGTCAGTGTTTCCACTTGCATCATCAATCACCCGCCTAGCACCACTAGTGGCGGGTGATTGATGATGGCACTACTAGGGGCGTGGCAATTGACCTAGTAATACTTTGCAATTTTATGTGTCACCTTTTGACGGCAATTAGAGCCTAAACAAAGAAAAAAGATGACGCAAACTATTAGATTCATGTAGCCGCACAGATGCACGTTAGTTAGAGACATCAAACACCTATATATGGTGGACAGGTGAGTAGCAATCAACAAAAAACAAACACTTTCAATACGGTATCCATCTTGTTTTTTTCATTCCCTCTAAGGGGGTAGGGGGATCAAACAAAGTGGATCACCTAGAGCACAATCGGGGCTTCCATTATCACCACCAGCCATCCGCCTACCGCTTCCAGGAGCGTGGCAATCCTCTAGAATACAAAATAGCAGTTTGGCCCTGCACACAGGTAGTTTTCCACACTACTAGGACTTCTAGCGGCCGGAGTATGTAAGCTAGATGGGTCAAACAAATTGCATCGTCTAAAGGACACTCAGGGCTTCCATATGTCTAGCGCCCGGAGTATGTAAGCTAGATGGGTCAAGCAAATTGCATCGTCTAAAGGACACTCAGTGCTTCCACTTGCATCATCAATCACCCGCCTAGCACCACTAGTGGCGGGTCATTGATGATGGCACTACTAGGGGCGTGGCAATTGACCTAGTAATACTATGCAATTTTATGTGTCACCTTTTGACGGCAATTAGAGCCTAAACAGGATGAACTAGATGACGCAAGCTATTACATTCATGTAGCCGCACAGATGCACGTTAGTTAGAGACATCAAACACCTATATATGGTGAACAGGTGAGTAGCAATCAACAAAAAACAAACACTTTCAATACGGTATCCATCTTGTTTTTTTTATTCCCTCTAAGGGGGTGGGGGATGAAACAAAGTGGATCACCTAGAGCACACTCGGGGCTTCCATTATCACCGCCAGCCACCCGCCTGCCACCTCCAGGAGCGCGGCAATCCTCTAGAATACAAAATGGCAGTTTGGCCCTGCACACAGGTAGTTTTCCACACTACTGGGACTTCTAGCGGCCGGAGTATGTAAGCTAGATGGGTCAAGCAAATTGCATCGTCTAAAGGACACTCAGTGCTTCCACTTGCATCATCAATCACCCGCCTAGCACCACTAGTGGCGGGTCATTGATGATGGCACTACTAGGGGCGTGGCAATTGACCTAGTAATACTATGCAATTTTATGTGTCACCTTTTGACGGCAATTAGAGCCTAAACAGGATGAACTAGATGACGCAAACTATTACATTCATGTAGCCGCACAGATGCACGTTAGTTAGAGACATCAATCACCTATATATGTTGAACAGCTGAGCAGCAATTAGAAAAAAACAAACAATTTCATTATGGTATCCATCTTGTTTTTTCCATTCCCGCTAAGGGGGTAGGGGGATGAAACAAAGTGGATCACCTAGAGCACAATCGAGGCTTCCATTATCACCACCAGCCACCCGCCTACCACCTCCAGGAGCGCGGCAATCCTCTAGAATACAAAATAGCAGTTTGGCGCTGCACACAGGTAGTTTTCCACACTACTGCGACTTCTAGCGGCCGGAGTATGTAAGCTAGATGGGTCAAACAAATTGCATCGTCTAGAGGACACTCAGGGCTTCCATTTTTCTAGCGGCCGGAGTATGTAAGATAGATGGGTCAAACAAATTGCGTCGTCTAAAAAATACTCAGGGCTTCCACTTGCTTAACCAATCACCCGCCTAGCACCACTAGAAGCGTGGCAATTGACCTAAAAATGCCTTGCAATTTTACGTCTCACCATTTGGCGGCAATTAGCGCCATAAAGTGTTAACTAGATGACGCGCACTGTTAGATTCATGTAGCCGCACAGATGCAAGTTAGTTAGAGACATCAAACACCTATATATGGTGAACAGGTGAGCAGCAATCAACAAAAAACAAACACTTTCAATACGGTATCCATCTTATTTTTTCCATTCCCGCTAAGGGGGTAGGGGGATGAAACAAAGTGGATCACCTAGAGCACAATCGAGGCTTCCATTATCACCACCAGCCACCCGCCTACCACCTCCAGGAGCGCGGCAATCCTCTAGAATACAAAATAGCAGTTTGGCGCTGCACACGGGTAGTTTTCCACACTACTGCGACTTCTAGCGGCCGGAGTATGTAAGCTAGATGGGTCAAACAAATTGCGTCGTCTAAAAAATACTCAGGGCTTCCACTTGCTTAACCAATCACCCGCCTAGCACCACTAGAAGCGTGGCAATTGACCTAAAAATGCCTTGCAATTTTACGTCTCACCATTTGGCGGCAATTAGCGCCAAAAAGTGTTAACTAGATGACGCGCACTGTTAGATTCATGTAGCCGCACAGATGCAAGTTAGTTAGAGACATCAAACACCTATATATGGTGCAAAGGTGAGTAGCAATTAACAAAAATCAATAAAACTCGATTTCGTATCCATCAGGTAGAGCACACTCGGGGCTTTCATTATCACCACTAGCCTCCCGCCTACCACCTCCAGGAGCGTGGCAATCCTCTAGAATACAAAATATCAGTTTTGCCCTGCACACAGGTATTTTTCCACACTACTGCGACTTCTAGCGGCCGGAGTATGTAAGCTAGATGGGTCAAATAATTGCATCGTCTAACGGACACTCAGTGTTTCTGCTTGCATCATCAGTCACCCGCCTAGCACCACTAGTGGCGGGTGATTGATGATGGCACTACGAGAGGCGTGGCAATTGACCTAGAAATACTTTGCAATATTATGTGTCACCCTGTGACGGCCATCCACACTACTGCGACTTCTAGCGGCCGGAGTATGTAAGCTAGATTGGTCAAGCAAATTGCATCGTCTAAAGGACACTCAGTGTTTCCACTTGCATCATCAATCACCCGCCTAGCACCACTAGGGCTTCCACTTGCTTAACCAATCACCCGCCTAGCACCACTAGAAGCGTGGCAGTTGACCTAAAAATGCCTTGCAATTTTACGTCTCACCATTTGGCGGCGATTAGCGCCTAAAAAGTGTTAACTAGATGACGCGCACTGTTAGATTCATGTAGCCGCACAGATGCAAGTTAGTTAGAGACATCAAACACCTATATGTGGTGCACAGGTGAGTAGCAATTAACAAAAATCAATAAAACTCGATTTCGTATCCATCAGGTAGAGCACACTCGGGGCTTTCATTATTACCACTAGCCACCCGCCTACCACCTCCAGGAGCGTGGCAATCCTCTAGAATACAAAATATCAGTTTTGCCCTGCACACGGGTATTTTTCCACACTACTGCGACTTCTAGCGGCCGGAGTATGTAAGCTAGATGGGTCAAATAATTGCATCGTCTAACGGACACTCAGTGTTTCTGCTTGCATCATCAGTCACCCGCCTAGCACCACTAGTGGCGGGTGATTGATGATAGCACTACTAGGGGCGTGGCAATTGACTTAGTAATACTTTGCAATTTTATGTGTCACCTTTTGACGGCAATTAGAACCTAAACAAAGAAAAAAGATGACGCAAACTATTAGATTCATATAGCGCACAGATGCACGTTAGTTAGAGACATCAAACACCTATATATGGTGGACAGGTGAGTAGCAATTAACAAAAAACAAACACTTTCAATACGGTATCCATCTTATTTTTTTCATTCCCTCTAAGGGGGTGGGGGGATGAAACAAAGTGGATCACCTAGAGCACACTCGGGGCTTCCATTATTACCACCAGCCACCCGCCTACCACCTCCAGGAGCGCGGCAATCCTCTAGAATACAAAATGGCAGTTTTGCCCTGCACACAGGTATTTTTCCACAATACTGCGACTTCTAGCGGCCGGAGTATGAAAGCTAGATGGGTCAAACGAATCGCATCGTCTAGAAGACACTTGGGGCTTTCAGCTGCTTTATCACTCATCCGCTTAGTACCACTAGGAGCGTGGAAATTGACCTAAAAATACTCTGCAATTTTACGTGTGACCCTTTGACGGCCATTAGCGCCTTAACACGGTGAACTTTACCACACAAACTATTGAATTCATGTAGCCGCACAGATGCACGTTAGTTAGAGACATCAAACACCTTTATATGATGAACAGGTGAGTAGCAATCAACAAAAAACAAACACTTTCACTATGGTATCCATCTTGTTTTTTTCATTCCCGCTAAGGGGGTTGGGGGATGAAACAAAGTGGATCACCTAGAGCACACTTCCATTATCACCACCAGCCACCCGCCTACTACCTCCATGAGCGCGGCAATCCTCTAGAATACAAAATGGCAGTTTTGCCCTGCACACAGGTATTTTTCCACAATACTGCGACTTCTAGCGGCCGGAGTATGTAAGCTAGATGTGTCAAACAAATTGCATCGTCTAAAGGACACTCAGGGCTTCCATTTATCTAGCGCCCGGAGTATGTAAGCTAGATAAGTCAAGCAAATTGCATCGTCTAAAGGACACTCAGTGTTTCCACTTGCATCATCAGTCATCCGCCTAGCACAACTAGTGGCGGGTGATTGATGATGGCACTACTAGGGGCGTGGCAATTGACCTAGAAATACTTTGCAATTGTATGTGTCACCCTGTGACGGCCATCCACACTACTGCGACTTCTAGCGGCCGGAGTATGTAAGCTAAATGGGTCAAACAAATTGCATCGTCTAAAGGACACTCACGGCTTCCATATGTCTAGCGCCCGGAGTATGTAAGCTAGATGGGTCAAGCAATTGCATCGTCTAAAGGACACTCAGTGTTTCCACTTGCATCATCAATCACCCGCCTAGCACCACTAGTGGCGGGTGATTGATGATGGCACTACTAGGGGCGTGGCAATTGACCTAGTAATACTTTGCAATTTTATGTGTCACCTTTTGACGGCAATTAGAACCTAAACAAAGAAAAAGATGACGCAAACTATTAGATTCATATAGCGCACAGATGCACGTTAGTTAGAGACATCAAACACCTATATATGGTGGACAGGTGAGTAGCAATTAACAAAAAACAAACACTTTCAATACGGTATCCATCTTATTTTTTTCATTCCCTCTAAGGGGGTGGGGGGATGAAACAAAGTGGGTCACCTAGAGCACACTCGGGGCTTCCATTATTACCACCAGCCACCCGCCTACCACCTCCAGGAGCGCGGCAATCCTCTAGAATACAAAATGGCAGTTTTGCCCTGCACACAGGTATTTTTCCACAATACTGCGACTTCTAGCGGCCGGAGTATGAAAGCTAGATGGGTCAAACGAATCGCATCGTCTAGAAGACACTCGGGGCTTTCAGCTGCTTTATCACTCATCCGCTTAGTACCACTAGGAGCGTGGAAATTGACCTAAAAATACTCTGCAATTTTACGTGTGACCCTTTGACGGCCATTAGCGCCTTAACACGGTGAACTTTACCACACAAACTATTGAATTCATGTAGCCGCACAGATGCACGTTAGTTAGAGACATCAAACACCTTTATATGATGAACAGGTGAGTAGCAATCAACAAAAAACAAACACTTTCACTATGGTATCCATCTTGTTTTTTTCATTCCCGCTAAGGGGGTTGGGGGATGAAACACAGTGGATCACCTAGAGCACACTTCCATTATCACCACCAGCCACCCGCCTACTACCTCCATGAGCGCGGCAATCCTCTAGAATACAAAATGGCAGTTTTGCCCTGCACACAGGTATTTTTCCACAATACTGCGACTTCTAGCGGCCGGAGTATGTAAGCTAGATGTGTCAAACAAATTGCATCGTCTAAAGGACACTCAGGGCTTCCATTTATCTAGCGCCCGGAGTATGTAAGCTAGATAAGTCAAGCAAATTGCATCGTCTAAAGGACACTCAGTGTTTCCACTTGCATCATCAGTCATCCGCCTAGCACCACTAGTGGCGGGTGATTGATGATGGCACTACCAGGGGCGTGGCAATTGACCTAGAAATACTTTGCAATTGTATGTGTCACCCTGTGACGGCCATCCACACTACTGCGACTTCTAGCGGCCGGAGTATGTAAGCTAAATGGGTCAAACAAATTGCATCGTCTAAAGGACACTCAGGGCTTCCATATGTCTAGCGCCCGGAGTATGTAAGCTAGATGGGTCAAATAATTGCATCGTCTAACGGACACTCAGTGTTTCTGCTTGCATCATTAGTCACCCGCCTAGCAACACTAGTGGCGTGGTAATTGACCTAAAAATACTTTGCAATTTTACGTCTCACCATTTGGCGGCCATTAGCGCCTTAATAAGGTGAACCAGATGACGCAAACTATTAGATTTATGTAGCCGCACAGATGCACGTTTATTAGAGACATCAATCACCTTTATATGTTGAACAGCTGAGCTGCAATTAGCAAAAAAAAAACCATTTCATTATGGTATCCATCATGTTTTTTTTCATTCCCTCTAAGGGGGTGGGGGGATGAAACAAAGTGGATCACCTAGAGCACACTCGGGGCTTCCATTATTACCACCAGCCACCCGCCTACCACCTCCAGGAGCGCGGCAATCCTCTAGAATACAAAATATCAGTTTTGCCCTGCACACGGGTATTTTTCCACATTACTGCGACTTCTAGCGGCCGGAGTATGTAAGCTAGATGGGTCAAATAATTGCATCGTCTAACGGACACTCAGTGTTTCTGCTTGCATCATCAGTCACCCGCCTAGCACCACTAGTGGCGGGTGATTGATGATAGCACTACTAGGGGCGTGGCAATTGACCTAGTAATACTTTGCAATTTTATGTGTCACCTTTTGACGGCAATTAGAACCTAAACAAAGAAAAAAGATGACGCAAACTATTAGATTCATATAGCGCACAGATGCACGTTAGTTAGAGACATCAAACACCTTTATATGATGAACAGGTGAATAGCAATCAACAAAAAACAAACACTTTCAATACGGTATTCATCTTGTTTTTTTCATACCCTCTAAGGGCGTGGGGGGATGAAACAAAGTGGATCACCTAGCGCACACTCGAGGCTTCCATTATCACCACCAGCCACCCGCCTACCACCTCTAGGAGCGTGGCAATCCTCTAGAATACAAAATATCAGTTTTGCCCTGCACACAGGTATTTTTCCACACTCCTGCGACTTCTAGCGGCCGGAGTATGTAAGCTAGATGGCTCAAACGAATCGCATCGTCTAGAAGACACTCGGGGCTTTCAGCTGCTTTATCACTCATCCGCTTAGTACCACTAGGAGCGTGGAAATTGACCTAAAAATACTCTGCAATTTTACGTGTGACCGTTTGACGGCCATTAGCGCCTTAACACGGTGAACTTTACCACACAAACTATTGAATTCATGTAGCCGCACAGATGCACGTTAGTTAGAGACATCAAACACCTTTATATGATGAACAGGTGAGTAGCAATCAACAAAAAACAAACACTTTCAATACGGTATCCATCTTGTTTTTTTCATTCCCTCTAAGGGGGTGGGGGGATGAAACAAAGTGTTTCACCTAGAGCACACTCGGGGCTTCCATTATCACCACCAGCCACCCGCCTACCACCTCCAGGAGCGCGGCAATCCTCTAGAATACAAAATGGCAGTTTTGCCCTGCACACAGGTATTTTTATACAATACTGCGACTTATAGCGGCCGGAGTATGTAAGCTAGATGGGTCAAACGAGTCGCATCGTCTAGAAGACACTCGGGGCTTTCAGCTGCTTTATCACTCATCCGCTTAGTACCACTAGGAGCGTGGAAATTGACCTAAAAATAATCTGCAATTTTACGTGTGACCCTTTGACGGCCATAAGCGCCTTAACACGGTGAACTTTACCACACAAACTATTGAATTCATGTAGCCGCACAGATGCACGTTAGTTAGAGACATCAAACACCTTTATATGATGAACAGGTGAGTAGCAATCAACAAAAAACAAACACTTTCAATATGGTATCCATCTTGTTTTTTTCATTCCCGCTAAGGGGGTAGAGGGATGAAACAAAGTGGATCACCTAGAGCACAATCGGGGCTTCCATTATCACCACCAGCCACCCGCCTACCACCTCCAGGAGCGTGGCAATCCTCTAGAATACAAAATATCAGTTTTGCCCTGCACACAGGTATTTTTCCACACTACTGCGACTTCTAGCGGCCGGAGTATGTAAGCTAGATGGGTCAAATAATTGCATCGTCTAACGGACACTCAGGGCTTCCAGTTGTCTAGCGCCCGGAGTATGTAAGCTAGATGGGTCAAGCAAATTGCATCATCAATCACCCGCCACTAGTGGCGCTAGGGGCGCGGCAATTGACCTAGTAATACTTTGCAATTTTATGTGTCACCTTTTGACGGCAATTAGAGCCTAAACAAAGAAAAAAGATGACGCAAACTATTAGATTCATATAGCCGCACAGATGCACGTTAGTTAGAGACATCAAACACCTATATATGGTGGACAGGTGAGTAGCAGTCAACAAAAAACAAACACTTTCAATACGGTATCCATCTTGTTTTTTCCATTCCCTCTAAGGGGGTGGGGGGATGAAACAAAGTGGATCACCTAGAGCACACTCGGGGCTTCCATTATTACCACCCGCCTACCACCTCCAAGAGCGCGGCAATCCTCTAGAATACAAAATGGCAGTTTTGCCCTGCACACAGGTATTTTTCCACAATACTGCGACTTCTAGCGGCCGGAGTATGTACTCGGGGCTTTCAGCTGCTTTATCACTCATCCGCTTAGTACCACTAGGAGCGTGGAAATTGACCCAGTAATACTTTGCAATTTTATGTGTCACCTTTTGACGGCAATTAGAGCCTAAACAAAGAAAAAAAAAGACGCAAACTATTAGATTCATATAGCCGCACAGATGCACGTTAGTTAGAGACATCAAACACCTATATATGGTGGACAGGTGAGTAGCAAACAACAAAAAACAAACACTTTCAATATGGTATCCATCTTGTTTTTTTCATTCCCACTAAGGGGGTTGGGGGATGAAACAAAGTGGATCACCTAGAGCACACTTCCATTATCACCACCAGCCACCCGCCTACCACCTCCAGGAACGCGGCAATCCTCTAGAATACAAAATGGCAGTTTTGCCCTGCACACAGGTATTTTTCCACAATACTGCGACTTCTAGCGGCCGGAGTATGTAAGCTAAATGGGTCAAACGAATCGCATCGTCTAGAAGACACTCGGCGCTTTCAGCTGCTTTATCACTCATCCGCTTAGTACCCCTAGGAGCGTGGAAATTGACCTAAAAATACTCTGCAATTTTACGTGTGACCCTTTGACGGCCATTAGCGCCTTAACACGGTGAACTTTACCACACAAACTATTAAATTCATGTAGCCGCACAGATGCACGTTAGCTAGAGACATCAAACACCTTTATATGATGAACAGGTGAGTAGTAATCAACAAAAAACAAACACTTTCAATATGGTATCCATTTTGTTTTTTTCATTCCCGCTAAGTGGGTAGGGGGATGAAACAAAGTGGATCACCTAGAGCACAATCGGGGCTTCCATCATCACCACCAGCCACCCGCCTACCACCTCCAGGAGCGTGGCAATCCTCTAGAATACAAAATAACAGTTTGGCCCTGCACGCAGGTAGTTTTCCACACTACTGCGACTTCTAGCGGCCGGAGTTTGTAAGCTAGATGGGTCAAACAAATTGCATCGTCTAAAAGACACTGAGGGCTTCCATTTATCTAGCGCCCGAAGTATGTAAGCTAGATAAGTCAAGCAAATTGCATCGTCTAAAGGACACTCAGTGTTTCCACTTGCATCATCAATCACCCGCCTAGCACCACTAGTGGCGTGGTAATTGACCTAAAAATACTTTGCAATTTTACGTCTCACAATTTGGCGGCCATTAGCGCCTTAATAAGGTGAACCAGATGACGCAAACTATTAGATTTATGTAGCCGCACAGATGCACGTTTATTAGAGACATCAATCACCTTTATATGTTGAACAGCTGAGCTGCAATTAGCAAAAAAAAACAATTTCATTATGGTATCCATCATGTTTTTTTTCATTCCCGCTAAGGGTTGGGGGGATGAAACGAAGTGGATCACCTAGAGCACACTCGGGGCTTCCATTATCACCACCAGCCACCCGCCTACCACCTCCAGGAGCGTGGCACTCCTCTAGAATACAAAATAGCAGTTTATCCCTGCACGCAGGTAGTTTTCCACACTACTGCGACTTCTAGCGCCCGGAGTATGTAAGCTAGATGGGTCAAGCAAATTGCATCGTCTAAAGGACACTCAGTGTTTCCACTTGCATCATCAATCACCCGCCTAGCACCACTAGTGGCGGGTGATTGATGATGGCACTACTAGGGGCGAGGCAATTGACCTAGAAATACTTTGCAATTTTATGTGTCACATTTTGACGGCAATTAGAGCATCAAACACCTTTATATGATGAACAGGTGTGTAGCAATCAACAAAAAACAAACACTTTCAATATGGCATCCATCTTGTTTTTTTCATTCCCGCTAAGGGGGTGGGGGGATGAAATAAAGTGGATCACCTAGAGCACAATCGGGGCTTCCATTATCACCACCAGCCACCCGCCTACCACCTCCAGGAGCGTGGCAATCCTCTAGAATACAAAATATCAGTTTTGCCCTGCACACAGGTATTTTTCCACACTACTGCGACTTCTAGCGGCCGGAGTATGTAAGCTAGATGGGTCAAATAATTGCATCGTCTAACGGACACTCAGTGTTTCTGCTTGCATCATTAGTCACCCGCCTAGCAACACTAGTGGCGTGGTAATTGACCTAAAAATACTTTGCAATTTTACGTCTCACCATTTGGCGGCCATTAGCGCCTTAATAAGGTGAACCAGATGACGCAAACTATTAGATTTATGTAGCCGCACAGATGCACGTTTATTAGAGACATCAATCACCTTTATATGTTGAACAGCTGAGCTGCAATTAGCAAAAAAAAAACCATTTCATTATGGTATCCATCATGTTTTTTTTCATTCCCGCTAAGGGTTGGGGGGATGAAACAAAGTGGATCACCTAGAGCACACTCGGGGCTTCCATTATCACCACCAGCCACCCGCCTACCACCTCCAGGAGCGTGGCACTCCTCTAGAATACAAAATAGCAGTTTATCCCTGCACGCAGGTAGTTTTCCACACTACTGCGACTTCTAGCGGCCGGAGTATGTAAGCTAGATGGGTCAAACAAATTGCATCGTCTAAAGGACACTCAGGGCTTCCATGTGTCTAGCGCCCGGAGTATGTAAACTAGATGGGTCAAGCAAATTGCATCGTCTAAAGGACACTCCGTGTTTCCACTTGCATCATCAATCACCCGCCTAGCACCACTAGTGGCGGGTGATTGATGATGGCACTACTAGGGGCGTGGCAATTGACCTAGAAATACTTTGCAATTTTATGTGTCACATTTTGACGGCAATTAGAGCATCAAACACCTATATATGGTGGACAGGTGAGTAGCAATCAA
Source organism: Bactrocera oleae (assembly GCF_042242935.1). Lineage (NCBI taxonomy): Eukaryota > Metazoa > Arthropoda > Insecta > Diptera > Tephritidae > Bactrocera > Bactrocera oleae. Next base: position 19,816,386 of record NC_091541.1, on the reverse strand, counting down.
CAAACAAAAAACACTTTCAATACGGTATCCATCTTGTTTTTTTCTTTCCCACTAAGGAGGTGGGGGGGTGAAACAAAGTGGATCACCTAGAGCACACTCGGGGCTTCCATTATCACCACCAGCCACCCGCCTACCACCTCCAGGAGCGTGGCACTCCTCTAGAATACAAAATAGCAATTTATCCCTGCACGCAGCTAGTTTTCCACACTACTGCGACTTCTAGCGGCCGGAGTATGTAAGCTAGATGGGTCAAACAAATTGCATCGTCTAAAGGACACTCAGGGCTTCCATGTGTCTAGCGCCCGGAGTATGTAAGCTAGATGGGTCAAGCAAATTGCATCGTCTAAAGGACACTCAGTGTTTCCACTTGCATCATCAATCACCCGCCTAGCACCACTAGTGGCGGGTGATTGATGATGGCACTACTAGGGGCGAGGCAATTGACCTAGAAATACTTTGCAATTTTATGTGTCACTTTTTGACGGCAATTAGAGCATCAAACACCTATATATGGTGGACAGGTGAGTAGCAATCAACAAACAAAAAACACTTTCAATACGGTATCCATCTTGTTTTTTTCATTCCCACTAAGGGGGTGGGGGGGTGAAACAAAGTGGATCACCTAGAGCACACTCGGGGCTTCCATTATCACCACCAGCCACCCGCCTACCACCTCCAGGAGCGTGGCACTCCTCTAGAATACAAAATAGCAATTTATCCCTGCACGCAGCTAGTTTTCCATACTACTGCGACTTCTAGCGGCCGGAGTATGTAAGCTAGATGGGTCAAACAAATTGCATCGTCTAAAGGACACTCAGGGCTTCCATGTGTCTAGCGCCCGGAGTATGTAAGCTAGATGGGTCAAGCAAATTGCATCGTCTAAAGGACACTCAGTGTTTCCACTTGCATCATCAATCACCCGCCTAGCACCACTAGTGGCGGGTGATTGATGATGGCACTACTAGGGGCGAGGCAATTGACCTAGAAATACTTTGCAATTTTATGTGTCACATTTTGACGGCAATTAGAGCATCAAACACCTTTATATGATGAACAGGTGAGTAGCAATCAACAAAAAACAAACACTTTCAATATGGTATCCATCTTGTTTTTTTCATTCCCGCTAAGGGGTGGGGGGATGAAACAAAGTGGATCACCTAGAGCACAATCGGGGCTTCCATTATCACCACCAGCCACCCGCCTACCACCTCCAGGAGCGTGGCAATCCTCTAGAATACAAAATATCAGTTTTGCCCTGCACACAGGTATTTTTCCACACTACTGCGACTTCTAGCGGCCGGAGTATGTAAGCTAGATGGGTCAAATAATTGCATCGTCTAACGGACACTCAGTGTTTCTGTTTGCATCATTAGTCACCCGCCTAGCAACACTAGTGGCGTGGTAATTGACCTAAAAATACTTTGCAATTTTACGTCTCACCATTTGGCGGCCATTAGCGCCTTAATAAGGTGAACCAGATGACGCAAACTATTAGATTTATGTAGCCGCACAGATGCACGTTTATTAGAAACATCAATCACCTTTATATGTTGAACAGCTGAGCTGCAATTAGCAAAAAAAAACCATTTCATTATGGTATCCATCATGTTTTTTTTCATTCCCGCTAAGGGTTGGGGGGATGAAACAAAGTGGATCACCTAGAGCACACTCGGGGCTTCCATTATCACCACCAGCCACCCGCCTACCACCTCCAGGAGCGTGGCACTCCTCTAGAATACAAAATAGCAGTTTATCCCTGCACGCAGGTAGTTTTCCACACTACTGCGACTTCTAGCGGCCGGAGTATGTAAGCTAGATGGGTCAAACAAATTGCATCGTCTAAAGGACACTCAGGGCTTCCATGTGTCTAGCGCCCGGAGTATGTAAACTAGATGGGTCAAGCAAATTGCATCGTCTAAAGGACACTCCGTGTTTCCACTTGCATCATCAATCACCCGCCTAGCACCACTAGTGGCGGGTGATTGATGATGGCACTACTAGGGGCGTGGCAATTGACCTAGAAATACTTTGCAATTTTATGTGTCACATTTTGACGGCAATTAGAGCATCAAACACCTATATATGGTGGACAGGTGAGTAGCAATCAACAAACAAAAAACACTTTCAATACGGTATCCATCTTGTTTTTTTCATTCCCACTAAGGAGGTGGGGGGTTGAAACAAAGTGGATCACCTAGAGCACACTCGGGGCTTCCATTATCACCACCAGCCACCCGCCTACCACCTCCAGGAGCGTGGCACTCCTCTAGAATACAAAATAGCAATTTATCCCTGCACGCAGCTAGTTTTCCACACTACTGCGACTTCTAGCGGCCGGAGTATGTAAGCTAGATGGGTCAAACAAATTGCATCGTCTAAAGGACACTCAGGGCTTCCATGTGTCTAGCGCCCGGAGTATGTAAGCTAGATGGGTCAAGCAAATTGCATCGTCTAAAGGACACTCAGTGTTTCCACTTGCATCATCAATCACCCGCCTAGCACCACTAGTGGCGGGTGATTGATGATGGCACTACTAGGGGCGAGGCAATTGACCTAGAAATACTTTGCAATTTTATGTGTCACATTTTGAAGGCAATTAGAGCATCAAACACCTATATATGGTGGACAGGTGAGTAGCAATCAACAAACAAAAAACACTTTCAATACGGTATCCATCTTGTTTTTTTCATTCCCACTAAGGGGGTGGGGGGGTGAAACAAAGTGGATCACCTAGAGCACACTCGGGGCTTCCATTATCACCACCAGCCACCCGCCTACCACCTCCAGGAGCGTGGCACTCCTCTAGAATACAAAATAGCAATTTATCCCTGCACGCAGCTAGTTTTCCATACTACTGCGACTTCTAGCGGCCGGAGTATGTAAGCTAGATGGGTCAAACAAATTGCATCGTCTAAAGGACACTCAGGGCTTCCATGTGTCTAGCGCCCGGAGTATGTAAGCTAGATGGGTCAAGCAAATTGCATCGTCTAAAGGACACTCAGTGTTTCCACTTGCATCATCAATCACCCGCCTAGCACCACTAGTGGCGGGTGATTGATGATGGCACTACTAGGGGCGAGGCAATTGACCTGGAAATACTTTGCAATTTTATGTGTCACATTTTGACGGCAATTAGAGCATCAAACACCTTTATATGATGAACAGGTGAGTAGCAATCAACAAAAAACAAACACTTTCAATATGGTATCCATCTTGTTTTTTTCATTCCCGCTAAGGGGTGGGGGGATGAAACAAAGTGGATCACCTAGAGCACAATCGGGGCTTCCATTATCACCACCAGCCACCCGCCTACCACCTCCAGGAGCGTGGCAATCCTCTAGAATACAAAATGGCAGTTTTGCCCTGCACACAGGTATTTTTCCATACTACTGCGACTTCTAGCGGCCGGAGTATGTAAGCTAGATGGGTCAAACGAATCGCATCGTCTAGAAGACACTCTTGGCTTTCAGCTGCTTTATCACTCATCCGCTTAGTACCACTAGGAGCGTGGAAATTGACCTAAAAATACTCTGCAATTTTACGTGTGACCCTTTGACGGCCATTAGCGCCTTAACACGGTGAACTTTACCACACAAACTATTAAATTCATGTAGCCGCACAGATGCACGTTAGTTAGAGACATCAAACACCTATATATGGTGGACAGGTGAGTAGCAATCAACAAAAAACAAACACTTTCAATACGGTATCCATCTTGTTTTTTTCATTCCCTCTAAAGGGGTGGGGGGGTGAAACAAAGTGGATCACCTAGAGCACACTCGGGGCTTCCATTATCACCACCAGCCACCCGCCTACCACCTCCAGGAGCGCGGCAATCCTCTAGAATACAAAATGGCAGTTTTGCCCTGCACACAGGTATTTTTCCATACTACTGCGACTTCTAGCGGCCGGAGTATGTAAGCTAGATGGGTCAAACGAATCGCATCGTCTAGAAGACACTCGGGGCTTTCAGCTGCTTTATCACTCATCCGCTTAGTACCACTAGGAGCGTGGAAATTGACCTAAAAATACTCTGCAATTTTACGTGTGACCCTTTGACGGCCATTAGCGCCTTAACACGGTGAACTTTACCACACAAACTATTAAATTCATGTAGCCGCACAGATGCACGTTAGTTAGAGACATCAAACACCTTTATATGATGAACAGGTGAGTAGTAATCAACAAAAAACAAACACTTTCAATATGGTATCCATCTTGTTTTTTTCATTCCCGCTAAGTGGGTAGGGGGATGAAACAAAGTGGATCACCTAGAGCACAATCGGGGCTTCCATTATCATCCCCAGCCACCCGCCTACCACCTCCAGGAGCGTGGCAATCCTCTGGCCGGAGTATGTAAGCTAGATAGGTCAAACAAATTGCATCGTCTAAAGGACACTCAGGGCTTCCATTTATCTAGCGCCCGGAGTATGTAAGCTAGATAAGTCAAGCAAATTGCATCGTCTAAAGGACACTCAGTGTTTCCACTTGCATCATCAATCACCCGCCTAGCACCACTAGTGGCGTGGTAATTGACCTAAAAATACTTTGCAATTTTACGTCTCACCATTTGGCGGCCATTAGCGCCTTAATAAGGTGAACCAGATGACGCACACTATTAGATTTATGTAGCCGCACAGATGCACGTTTATTAGAGACACCAATCACCTTTATATGTTGAACAGCTGAGCTGCAATTAGCAAAAAAAAAACAATTTCTTTATGGTATCAATCATGTTTTTTTTCATTCCCGCTAAGGGTTGGGGGGATGAAACAAAGTGGATCACCTAGAGCACACTCGGGTCTTCCATTATCACCATCAGCCACCCGCCTACCACCTCCAGGAGCGCGGCAATCCTCTAGAATACAAAATGGCAGTTTTGCCCTGCACACAGGTATTTTTCCACACTACTGCGACTTCTAGCGGCCGGAGTATGTAAGCTAGATGGGTCAAACAAATTGCATCGTCTAAAGGACACTCAGGGCTTCCATGTGTCTAGCGCCCGGAGTATGTAAGCTAGATGGGTCAAGCAAATTGCATCGTCTAAAGGACACTCAGTGTTTCCACTTGCATCATCAATCACCCGCCCAGCACCACTAGTGGCGGGTGATTGATGATGGCACTACTAGGGGCGTAGCAATTGACCTAGAAATACTTTGCAATTTTATGTGCCACAATTTGATGGCAATTAGAGCATCAAACACCTATATATGGTGGACAGGTGAGTAGCAATCAACAAACAAAAAACACTTTCAATACGGTATCCATCTTGTTTTTTCATTCCCTCTAAGGGGGTGGGCGGGTGAAACAAAGTGGATCACCTAGAGCACACTCGGGGCTTCCATTATCACCACCAGCCACCCGCCTACCACCTCCAGGAGCGTGGCAATCCTCTAGAATACAAAATAGCAGTTTGGCCCTGCACGCAGGTAGTTTTCCACACTACTGCGACTTCTAGCGGCCGGAGTATGTAAGCTAGATGGGTCAAACAAATTGCATCGTCTAAAGGACACTCAGGGCTTCCATTTATCTAGCGCCCGGAGTATGTAAGCTAGATAAGTCAAGCAAATTGCATCGTCTAAAGGACACTCAGTGTTTCCACTTGCATCATCAATCACCCGCCTAGCACCACTAGTGGCGGGTGATTGATGATGGCACTACTAGGGGCAAGGCAATTGACCTAGAAATACTTTGCAATTTTATGTGTCACATTTTGACGGCAATTAGAGCATCAAACACCTTTATATGATGAACAGGTGAGTAGCAATCAACAAAAAACAAACACTTTCAATATGGTATCCATCTTGTTTTTTTCATTCCCGCTAAGGGGTGGGGGGATGAAACAAAGTGGATCACCTAGAGCACAATCGGGGCTTCCATTATCACCACCAGCCACCCGCCTACCACCTCCAGGAGCGTGGCAATCCTCTAGAATACAAAATATCAGTTTTGCCCTGCACACAGGTATTTTTCCACACTACTGCGACTTCTAGCGGCCGGAGTATGTAAGCTAGATGGGTCAAATAATTGCATCGTCTAACGGACACTCAGTGTTTCTGCTTGCATCATTAGTCACCCGCCTAGCAACACTAGTGGCGTGGTAATTGACCTAAAAATACTTTGCAATTTTACGTCTCACAATTTGGCGGCCATTAGCGCCTTAATAAGGTGAACCAGATGACGCAAACTATTAGATTTATGTAGCCGCACAGATGCACGTTTATTAGAAACATCAATCACCTTTATATGTTGAACAGCTGAGCTGCAATTAGCAAAAAAAAAACCATTTCATTATGGTATTCATCATGTTTTTTTTCATTCCCGCTAAGGGTTGATGGGATGAAACAAAGTGGATCACCTAGAGCACACTCGGGGCTTCCATTATCACCACCAGCCACCCGCCTACCACCTCCAGGAGCGTGGCACTCCTCTAGAATACAAAATAGCAGTTTATCCCTGCACGCAGGTAGTTTTCCACACTACTGCGACTTCTAGCGGCCGGAGTATGTAAGCTAGATGGGTCAAACAAATTGCATCGTCTAAAGGACACTCAGGGCTTCCATGTGTCTAGCGCCCGGAGTATGTAAACTAGATGGGTCAAGCAAATTGCATCATCTAAAGGACACTCCGTGTTTCCACTTGCATCATCAATCACCCGCCTAGCACCACTAGTGGCGGGTGATTGATGATGGCACTACTAGGGGCGTGGCAATTGACCTAGAAATACTTTGCAATTTTATGTGTCACATTTTGACGGCAATTAGAGCATCAAACACCTATATATGGTGGACAGGTGAGTAGCAATCAACAAACAAAAAACACTTTCAATACGGTATCCATCTTGTTTTTTTCATTCCCACTAAGGAGGTGGGGGGGTGAAACAAAGTGGATCACCTAGAGCACACTCGGGGCTTCCATTATCACCACCAGCCACCCGCCTACCACCTCCAGGAGCGTGGCACTCCTCTAGAATACAAAATAGCAATTTATCCCTGCACGCAGCTAGTTTTCCACACTACTGCGACTTCTAGCGGCCGGAGTATGTAAGCTAGATGGGTCAAACAAATTGCATCGTCTAAAGGACACTCAGGGCTTCCATGTGTCTAGCGCCCGGAGTATGTAAGCTAGATGGGTCAAGCAAATTGCATCGTCTAAAGGACACTCAGTGTTTCCACTTGCATCATCAATCACCCGCCTAGCACCACTAGTGGCGGGTGATTGATGATGGCACTACTAGGGGCGAGGCAATTGACCTAGAAATACTTTGCAATTTTATGTGTCACATTTTGACGGCAATTAGAGCATCAAACACCTATATATGGTGGACAGGTGAGTAGCAATCAACAAACAAAAAACACTTTCAATACGGTATCCATCTTGTTTTTTTCATTCCCACTAAGGGGGTGGGGGGGTGAAACAAAGTGGATCACCTAGAGCACACTCGGGGCTTCCATTATCACCACCAGCCACCCGCCTACCACCTCCAGGAGCGTGGCACTCCTCTAGAATACAAAATAGCAATTTATCCCTGCACGCAGCTAGTTTTCCATAATACTGCGACTTCTAGCGGCCGGAGTATGTAAGCTAGATGGGTCAAACAAATTGCATCGTCTAAAGGACACTCAGGGCTTCCATGTGTCTAGCGCCCGGAGTATGTAAGCTAGATGGGTCAAGCAAATTGCATCGTCTAAAGGACACTCAGTGTTTCCACTTGCATCATCAATCACCCGCCTAGCACCACTAGTGGCGGGTGATTGATGATGGCACTACTAGGGGCGAGGCAATTGACCTAGAAATACTTTGCAATTTTATGTGTCACATTTTGACGGCAATTAGAGCATCAAACACCTTTATATGATGAACAGGTGAGTAGCAATCAACAAAAAACAAACACTTTCAATATGGTATCCATCTTGTTTTTTTCATTCCCGCTAAGGGGTGGGGGGATGAAACAAAGTGGATCACCTAGAGCACAATCGGGGCTTCCATTATCACCACCAGCCACCCGCCTACCACCTCCAGGAGCGTGGCAATCCTCTAGAATACAAAATGGCAGTTTTGCCCTGCACACAGGTATTTTTCCATACTACTGCGACTTCTAGCGGCCGGAGTATGTAAGCTAGATGGGTCAAACGAATCGCATCGTCTAGAAGACACTCTTGGCTTTCAGCTGCTTTATCACTCATCCGCTTAGTACCACTAGGAGCGTGGAAATTGACCTAAAAATACTCTGCAATTTTACGTGTGACCCTTTGACGGCCATTAGCGCCTTAACACGGTGAACTTTACCACACAAACTATTAAATTCATGTAGCCGCACAGATGCACGTTAGTTAGAGACATCAAACACCTATATATGGTGGACAGGTGAGTAGCAATCAACAAAAAACAAACACTTTCAATACGGTATCCATCTTGTTTTTTTCATTCCCTCTAAAGGGGTGGGGGGGTGAAACAAAGTGGATCACCTAGAGCACAATCGAGGCTTCCATTATCACCACCAGCCACCCGCCTACCACCTCCAGGAGCGCGGCAATCCTCTAGAATACAAAATGGCAGTTTTGCCCTGCACACAGGTATTTTTCCATACTACTGCGACTTCTAGCGGCCGGAGTATGTAAGCTAGATGGGTCAAACAAATTGCATCGTCTAAAGGACACTGAGGGCTTCCATTTATCTAGCGCCCGGAGTATGTAAGCTAGATAAGTCAAGCAAATTGCATCGTCTAAAGGACACTCAGTGTTTCCACTTGCATCATCAATCACCCGCCTAGCACCACTAGTGGCGGGTGATTGATGATGGCACTACTAGGGGCGAGGCAATTGACCTAAAAATACTTTGCAATTTTACGTCTCACCATTTGGCGGCCATTAGCGCCTTTATAAGGTGAACCAGATGACGCACACTATTAGATTTATGTAGCCGCACAGATGCACGTTTATTAGAGACATCAATCACCTTTATATGTTGAACAGCTGAGCTGCAATTAGCAAAAAAAAAACAATTTCTTTATGGTATCCATCATGTTTTTTTTCATTCCCGCTAAGGGTTGGGGGGATGAAACAAAGTGGATCACCTAGAGCACACTCGAGGCTTCCATTATCACCACCAGCCACCCGCCTACCACCTCCAGGAGCGCGGCAATCCTCTAGAATACAAAATGGCAGTTTTGCCCTGCACACAGGTATTTTTCCACACTACTGCGACTTCTAGCGGCCGAAGTATGTAAGCTAGATGGGTCAAACAAATTGCATCGTCTAGAAGACACTCGGGGCTTTCAGCTGCTTTATCACACATCCGCTTAGTACCACTAGGAGCGTGGAAATTGACCTAAAAATACTCTGCAATTTTACGTGTGACCCCTTGACGGCCATTAGCGCCTTAACACGGTGAACTTTACCACACAAACTATTGAATTCATGTAGCCGCACAGATGCACGTTAGTTAGAGACATCAAACACCTTTATATGATGAACAGGTGAGTAGCAATCAACAAAAAACAAACACTTTCAATACGGTATCCATCTTGTTTTTTTCATTTCCTCTAAGCGGGTGGGGGGATGAAACAAAGTGGATCACCTAGAGCACAATCGGGGCTTCCATTACCACCACCAGCCACCCGCCTACCACCTGCAGGAGCGCGGCAATCCTCTAGAATACAAGATAGCAGTTTGGCGCTGTACACAGGTAGTTTTCCACACTACTGCGACTTCTAGCGGCCGGAGTATGTAAGCTAGATGGGTCAAACAAATTGCATCGTCTAGAAGACACTCGGGGCTTTCAGCTGCTTTATCACACATCCGCTTAGTACCACTAGGAGCGTGGAAATTGACCTAAAAATACTCTGCAATTTTACGTGTGACCCCTTGACGGCCATTAGCGCCTTAACACGGTAAACTTTACCACACAGACTATTGAATTCATGTAGCCGCACAGATGCACGTTAGTTAGAGACATCAAACACCTTTATATGATGAACAGGTGAGTAGCAATCAACAAAAAACAAACACTTTCAATATGGTATCCATCTTGTTTTTTTCATTCCCGCTAAGGGGGTGGGGGGATGAAACAAAGTGCATCACCTAGAGCACACTCGGGGCTTCCATTATCACCACCAGCCACCCGCCTACCACCTCCAGGAGCGCGACAATCCTCTAGAATACAAGATAGCAGTTTTGCCCTGCACACAGATATTTTTATACAATACTGCGACTTCTAGCGGCCGGAGTATGTAAGCTAGATGGGTCAAACGAATCGCATCGTCTAGAAGACACTCGGGGCTTTCAGCTGCTTTATCACACATCCGCTTAGTACCACTAGGAGCGTGGAAATTGACCTAAAAATACTCTGCAATTTTACGTGTGACCCCTTGACGGCCATTAGCGCCTTAACACGGTAAACTTTACCACACAAACTATTGAATTCATGTAGCCGCACAGATGCACGTTAGTTAGAGACATCAAACACCTTTATATGATGAACAGGTGAGTAGCAATCAACAAAAAACAAACACTTTCAATATGGTATCCATCTTGTTTTTTTCATTCCCGCTAAGGGGGTGGGGGGATGAAACAAAGTGGATCACCTAGAGCACAATCGGGGCTTCCATTACCACCACCAGCCACCCGCCTACCACCTGCAGGAGCGCGGCAATCCTCTAGAATACAAGATAGCAGTTTGGCACTGTACACAGGTAGTTTTCCACACTACTGCGACTTCTAGCGGCCGGAGTATGTAAGCTAGATGGGTCAAACAAATTGCATCGTCTAACGGACACTCAGGGCTTCCATATGTCTTGCGCCCGGAGTATGTAAGCTAGATGGGTCAAGCAAATTGCATCGTCTAAAGGACACTCAGTGTTTCCACTTGCATCATCAATCACCCGCCTAGCACCACTAGTGGCGGGTGATTGATGATGGCACTACTAGGGGCGTGGCAATGGACCTAGTAATACTTTGAAGTTTTATGTGTCACCTTTTGACGGCAATTAGAGCCTTAACAGGATGAACTAGATGACGCAAACTATTAGATTCATGTAGTCGCACAGATGCACGTTAGTTAGAGACATCAAACACCTTTATATGACGAACAGGTGAGTAGCAATCAACAAAAAACCAACACTTTCAATATGGTATCCATCTTGTTTTTTTCATTCCCGCTAAGGGGCTGGGGGGATGAAACAAAGTGGATCACCTAGAGCACAATCGGGGCTTCCATTATCATCACCAGCCACCCGCCTACCACCTCCAGGAGCGTGGCAATCCTCTGGCCGGAGTATGTAAGCTAGATGGGTCAAACAAATTGCATCGTCTAAAGGACACTCAGGGCTTCCATTTATCTAGCGCCCGGAGTATGTAAGCTAGATAAGTCAAGCAAATTGCATCGTCTAAAGGACACTCAGTGTTTCCACTTGCATCATCAATCACCCGCCTAGCACCACTAGTGGCGTGGTAATTGACCTAAAAATACTTTGCAATTTTACGTCTCACCATTTGGCGTCCATTAGCGCCTTAATAAGGTGAACCAGATGACGCACACTATTAGATTTATGTAGCCGCACAGATGCACGTTTATTAGAGACATCAATCACCTTTATATGTTGAACAGCTGAGCTGCAATTAGCAAAAAAAAAACAATTTCTTTATGGTATCCATCATGTTTTTTTCATTCCCTCTAAGGGGGTGGGGGGATGAAACAAAGTGGATCACCTAGAGCACACTCGGGGCTTCCCTTATCGCCACCAGCCACCCGCCTACCACCTCCAGGAGCGCGGCAATCCTCTAGAATACAAAATGGCAGTTTTGCCCTGCACACAGGTATTTTTCCACACTACTGCGACTTCTAGCGGCCGGAGTATGTAAGCTAGATGGGTCAAACAAATTGCATCGTCTAAAGGACACTCAGGGCTTCCATGTGTCTAGCGCCCGGAGTATGTAAGCTAGATGGGTCAAGCAAATTGCATTGTCTAAAGGACACTCAGTGTTTCCACTTGCATCATCAATCACCCGCCTAGCACCACTAGTGGCGGGTGATTGATGATGGCACTACTAGGGGCGTAGCAATTGACCTAGAAATACTTTGCAATTTTATGTGCCACATTTTGATGGCAATTAGAGCATCAAACACCTATATATGGTGGACAGGTGAGTAGCAATCAACAACCAAAAAACACTTTCAATACGGTATCCATCTTGTTTTTTCATTCCCTCTAAGGGGGTGGGCGGGTGAAACAAAGTGGATCACCTAGAGCACACTCGGGGCTTCCATTATCACCACCAGCCACCCGCCTACCACCTCCAGGAGCGTGGCAATCCTCTAGAATACAAAATAGCAGTTTGGCCCTGCACGCAGGTAGTTTTCCCCACTACTGCGACTTCTAGCGGCCGGAGTATGTAAGCTAGATGGGTCAAACAAATTGCATCGTCTAAAGGACACTCAGGGCTTCCATTTATCTAGCGCCCGGAGTATGTAAGCTAGATAAGTCAATTAATAATTGACCTAAAAATACTTTGCAACTTTACGTCTCACCATTTGGCGGCCATTAGCGCCTTAATAAGGTGAACCAGATGACGCACACTATTAGATTTATGTAGCCGCACAGATGCACGTTTATTAGAGACATCAATCACCTTTATATGTTGAACAGCTGAGCTGCAATTAGCAAAAAAAAAAACAATTTCTTTATGGTATCCATCATGTTTTTTTTCATTCCCGCTAAGGGTTGGGGGGATGAAACAAAGTGGATCACCTAGAGCACACTCGAGGCTTCCATTATCACCACCAGCCACCCGCCTACCACTTCCAGGAGCGCGGCAATCCTCTAGAATACAAAATGGCAGTTTTGCCCTGCACACAGGTATTTTTCCACACTACTGCGACTTCTAGCGGCCGAAGTATGTAAGCTAGATGGGTCAAACAAATTGCATCGTCTAGAAGACACTCGGGGCTTTCAGCTGCTTTATCACACATCCGCTTAGTACCACTAGGAGCGTGGAAATTGACCTAAAAATACTCTGCAATTTTACGTGTGACCCCTTGACGGCCATTAGCGCCTTAACACGGTGAACTTTACCACACAAACTATTGAATTCATGTAGCCGCACAGATGCACGTTAGTTAGAGACATCAAACACCTTTATATGATGAACAGGTGAGTAGCAATCAACAAAAAACAAACACTTTCAATACGGTATCCATCTTGTTTTTTTCATTTCCTCTAAGCGGGTGGGGGGATGAAACAAAGTGGATCACCTAGAGCACAATCGGGGCTTCCATTACCACCACCAGCCACCCGCCTACCACCTGCAGGAGCGCGGCAATCCTCTAGAATACAAGATAGCAGTTTGGCGCTGTACACAGGTAGTTTTCCACACTACTGCGACTTCTAGCGGCCGGAGTATGTAAGCTAGATGGGTCAAACAAATTGCATCGTCTAGAAGACACTCGGGGCTTTCAGCTGCTTTATCACACATCCGCTTAGTACCACTAGGAGCGTGGAAATTGACCTAAAAATACTCTGCAATTTTACGTGTGACCCCTTGACGGCCATTAGCGCCTTAACACGGTAAACTTTACCACACAGACTATTGAATTCATGTAGCCGCACAGATGCACGTTAGTTAGAGACATCAAACACCTTTATATGATGAACAGGTGAGTAGCAATCAACAAAAAACAAACACTTTCAATATGGTATCCATCTTGTTTTTTTCATTCCCGCTAAGGGGGTGGGGGGATGAAACAAAGTGCATCACCTAGAGCACACTCGGGGCTTCCATTATCACCACCAGCCACCCGCCTACCACCTCCAGGAGCGCGACAATCCTCTAGAATACAAGATAGCAGTTTTGCCCTGCACACAGATATTTTTATACAATACTGCGACTTCTAGCGGCCGGAGTATGTAAGCTAGATGGGTCAAACGAATCGCATCGTCTAGAAGACACTCGGGGCTTTCAGCTGCTTTATCACACATCCGCTTAGTACCACTAGGAGCGTGGAAATTGACCTAAAAATACTCTGCAATTTTACGTGTGACCCCTTGACGGCCATTAGCGCCTTAACACGGTAAACTTTACCACACAAACTATTGAATTCATGTAGCCGCACAGATGCACGTTAGTTAGAGACATCAAACACCTTTATATGATGAACAGGTGAGTAGCAATCAACAAAAAACAAACACTTTCAATATGGTATCCATCTTGTTTTTTTCATTCCCGCTAAGGGGGTGGGGGGATGAAACAAAGTGGATCACCTAGAGCACAATCGGGGCTTCCATTATCACCACCAGCCACCCGCCTACCACCTCCAGGAGCGTGGCAATCCTCTAGAATACAAAATATCAGTTTTGCCCTGCACACAGGTATTTTTTCACACTACTGCGACTTCTAGCGGCCGGAGTATGTAAGCTAGATGGGTCAAATAATTGCATCGTATAACGGACACTCAGTGTTTCTGCTTGCATCATCAGTCACCCGCCTAGCACCACTAGTGGCGGGTGATTGATGATGGCACTACTAGGGGCGTGGCAATTGACCTAGAAATACTTTGCAATTTTATGTGTCACCCTGTGACGGCCATCCACACTACTGCGACTTCTAGCGCCCGGAGTATGTAAGCTAGATGGGTCAAGCAAATTGCATCGTCTAAAGGACACTCAGTGTTTCCACTTTCATCATCAATCACCCGCCTAGCACCACTAGTGGCGGGTGATTGATGATGGCACTACTAGGGGCGTGGCAATGGACCTAGTAATACTTTGCAGTTTTATGTGTCACCTTTTGATGGCAATTAGAGCCTAAACAGAATGAACTAGATGACGCAAACTATTAGATTCATGTAGCCGCACAGATGCACGTTAGTTAGAGACATCAAACACCTATATATGGTGAACAGGTGAGTAGCAATCAACAAAAAACAAACACTTTCAATATGGTATCCATCTTGTTTTTTTCATTCCCTCTAAGGGGGTGGGGGGATGAAACAAAGTGGATCACCTAGAGCACACTCGGGGCTTCCCTTATCGCCACCAGCCACCCGCCTACCACCTCCAGGAGCGCGGCAATCCTCTAGAATACAAAATGGCAGTTTTGCCCTGCACACAGGTATTTTTATACAATACTGCGACTTCTAGCGGCCGGAGTATGTAAGCTAGATGGGTCAAACAAATTGCATCGTCTAAAGGACACTCAGGGCTTCCATATGTCTAGCGCCCGGAGTATGTAAGCTAGTTGGGTCAAGCAAATTGCATCGTCTAAAGGACACTCAGTGTTTCCACTTTCATCATCAATCACCCGCCTAGCACCACTAGTGGCGGGTGATTGATGATGGCACTACTAGGGGCGTGGCAATTGACCTAGTAATACTTTGCAGTTTTATGTGTCACCTTTTGATGGCAATTAGAGCCTAAACAGAATGAACTAGATGACGCAAACTATTAGATTCATGTAGCCGCACAGATGCACGTTAGTTAGAGACATCAAACACCTATATATGGTGAACAGGTGAGTAGCAATCAACAAAAAACAAACACTTTCAATATGGTATCCATCTTGTTTTTTTCATTCCCTCTAAGGGGGTGGGGGGATGAAACAAAGTGGATCACCTAGAGCACACTCGGGGCTTCCCTTATCGCCACCAGCCACCCGCCTACCACCTCCAGGAGCGCGGCAATCCTCTAGAATACAAAATAGCAGTTTGGCCCTGCACGCAGGTAGTTTTCCACACTACTGCGACTTCTAGCGGCCGGAGTATGTAAGCTAGATGGGTCAAACGAATCGCATCGTCTAGAAGACACTCGGGGCTTTCAGCTGCTTTATCACTCATCCGCCTAGCACCACTAGAAGCGTGGCAATTGACCTAAAAATGCCTTGCAATTTTACGTCTCACCATTTGGCGGCGATTAGCGCCTAAAAAGTGTTAACTAGAAGACGCGCACTGTTAGATTCATGTAGGCGCACAGATGCAAGTTAGTT
The DNA here is from genome assembly GCF_042242935.1 of Bactrocera oleae. Taxonomy (NCBI): domain Eukaryota; kingdom Metazoa; phylum Arthropoda; class Insecta; order Diptera; family Tephritidae; genus Bactrocera; species Bactrocera oleae. Next base: position 19,800,409 of record NC_091541.1, on the reverse strand, counting down.
AGAGACATCAAACACCTATATATGGTGCACAGGTGAGTAGCAATTAACAAAAATCAATAAAACTCGATTTCGTATCCATCAGGTAGAGCACACTCGGGGCTTTTATTATCACCACTAGCCACCCGCCTACCACCTCCAGGAGCGTGGCAATCCTCTAGAATACACAATATCAGTTTTGCCCTGCACACAGGTATTTTTCCACACTACTGCGACTTCTAGCGGCCGGAGTATGTAAGCTAGATGGGTCAAATAATTGCATCGTCTAACGGACACTCAGTGTTTCTGCTTGCATCATCAGTCACCCGCCTAGTACCACTAGTGGCGGGTGATTGATGATAGCACTACTAGGGGCGTGGCAATTGACCTAGTAATACTTTGCAATTTTATGTGTCACCTTTTGACGGCAATTAGAACCTAAACAAAGAAAAAAGATGACGCAAACTATTAGATTCATATAGCGCACAGATGCACGTTAGTTAGAGACATCAAACACCTTTATATGATAAACAGGTGAGTAGTAATCAACAAAAAACAAACACTTTCAATATGGTATCCATCTTGTTTTTTTCATTCCCGCTAAGGGTTGGGGGGATGAAACAAAGTGGATCACCTAGAGCACAATTGGGGCTTCCATTATCACCACCAGCCACCCGCCTACCACCTCCAGGAGCGTGGCAATCCTCTAGAATACAAAATAGCAGTTTTGCCCTGCACACAGGTATTTTTATACAATACTGCGACTTCTAGCGGCCGGAGTATGTAAGCTAGATGGGTCAAACAAATTGCATCGTCTAAAGGACACTCAAGGCTTCCATATGTCTAGCGCCCGGAGTATGTAAGCTAGTTGGGTCAAGCAAATTGCATCGTCTAAAGGACACTCAGTGTTTCCACTTTCATCATCAATCACCCGCCTAGCACCACTAGTGGCGGGTGATTGATGATAGCACTACTAGGGGCGTGGCAATTGACCTAGTAATACTTTGCAATTTTATGTGTCACCTTTTGACGGCAATTAGAACCTAAACAAAGAAAAAAGATGACGCAAACTATTAGATTCATATAGCGCACAGATGCACGTTAGTTAGAGACATCAAACACCTTTATATGACAAACAGGTGAGTAGTAATCAACAAAAAACAAACACTTTCAATATGGTATCCATCTTGTTTTTTTCATTCCCGCTAAGGGTTGGGGGGATGAAACAAAGTGGATCACCTAGAGCACAATTGGGGCTTCCATTATCACCACCAGCCACCCGCCTACCACCTCCAGGAGCGTGGCAATCCTCTAGAATACAAAATATCAGTTTTGCCCTGCACACAGGTATTTTTCCACACTACTGCGACTTCTAGCGGCCGGAGTATGTAAGCTAGATGGGTCAAATAATTGCATCGTCTAACGGACACTCAGTGTTTCTGCTTGCATCATCAGTCACCCGCCTAGCACCACTAGTGGCGGGTGATTGATGATAGCACTACTAGGGGCGTGGCAATTGACCTAGTAATACTTTGCAATTTTATGTGTCACCTTTTGACGGAAATTAGAACCTAAACAAAGAAAAAAGATGACGCAAACTATTAGATTCATATAGCGCACAGATGCACGTTAGTTGGAGACATCAAACACCTATATATGGTGAACAGGTGAGTAGCAATCAACAAAAAACAAACACTTTCAATACGGTATCCATCTTGTTTTTTTCATTTCCTCTAAGCGGGTGGGGGGATGAAACAAAGTGGATCACCTAGAGCACAATCGGGGCTTCCATTACCACCACCAGCCACCCGCCTACCACCTGCAGGAGCGCGGCAATCCTCTAGAATACAAGATAGCAGTTTGGCGCTGTACACAGGTAGTTTTCCACACTACTGCGACTTCTAGCGGCCGGAGTATGTAAGCTAGATGGGTCAAACAAATTGCATCGTCTAGAAGACACTCGGGGCTTTCAGCTGCTTTATCACACATCCGCTTAGTACCACTAGGAGCGTGGAAATTGACCTAAAAATACTCTGCAATTTTACGTGTGACCCCTTGACGGCCATTAGCGCCTTAACACGGTAAACTTTACCACACAGACTATTGAATTCATGTAGCCGCACAGATGCACGTTAGTTAGAGACATCAAACACCTTTATATGATGAACAGGTGAGTAGCAATCAACAAAAAACAAACACTTTCAATATGGTATCCATCTTGTTTTTTTCATTCCCGCTAAGGGGGTGGGGGGATGAAACAAAGTGCATCACCTAGAGCACACTCGGGGCTTCCATTACCACCACCAGCCACCCGCCTACCACCTCCAGGAGCGCGACAATCCTCTAGAATACAAGATAGCAGTTTTGCCCTGCACACAGATATTTTTATACAATACTGCGACTTCTAGCGGCCGGAGTATGTAAGCTAGATGGGTCAAACGAATCGCATCGTCTAGAAGACACTCGGGGCTTTCAGCTGCTTTATCACACATCCGCTTAGTACCACTAGGAGCGTGGAAATTGACCTAAAAATACTCTGCAATTTTACGTGTGACCCCTTGACGGCCATTAGCGCCTTAACACGGTAAACTTTACCACACAAACTATTGAATTCATGTAGCCGCACAGATGCACGTTAGTTAGAGACATCAAACACCTTTATATGATGAACAGGTGAGTAGCAATCAACAAAAAACAAACACTTTCAATATGGTATCCATCTTGTTTTTTTCATTCCCGCTAAGGGGGTGGGGGGATGAAACAAAGTGGATCACCTAGAGCACAATCGGGGCTTCCATTACCACCACCAGCCACCCGCCTACCACCTGCAGGAGCGCGGCAATCCTCTAGAATACAAGATAGCAGTTTGGCGCTGTACACAGGTAGTTTTCCACACTACTGCGACTTCTAGCGGCCGGAGTATGTAAGCTAGATGGGTCAAACAAATTGCATCGTCTAACGGACACTCAGGGCTTCCATATGTCTTGCGCCCGGAGTATGTAAGCTAGATGGGTCAAGCAAATTGCATCGTCTAAAGGACACTCAGTGTTTCCACTTGCATCATCAATCACCCGCCTAGCACCACTAGTGGCGGGTGATTGATGATGGCACTACTAGGGGCGTGGCAATGGACCTAGTAATACTTTGAAGTTTTATGTGTCACCTTTTGACGGCAATTAGAGCCTTAACAGGATGAACTAGATGACGCAAACTATTAGATTCATGTAGTCGCACAGATGCACGTTAGTTAGAGACATCAAATACCTTTATATGACGAACAGGTGAGTAGCAATCAACAAAAAACCAACACTTTCAATATGGTATCCATCTTGTTTTTGTCATTCCCGCTAAGGGGCTGGGGGGATGAAACAAAGTGGATCACCTAGAGCACACTCGGGGCTTTTATTATCACCACTAGCCACCCGCCTACCACCTCCAGGAGCGTGGCAATCCTCTAGAATACAAAATATCAGTTTTGCCCTGCACACAGGTATTTTTCCACACTACTGCGACTTCTAGCGGCCGGAGTATGTAAGCTAGATGGGTCAAATAATTGCATCGTCTAACGGACACTCAGTGTTTCTGCTTGCATCATCAGTCACCCGCCTAGCACCACTAGTGGCGGGTGATTGATGATAGCACTACTAGGGGCGTGGCAATTGACCTAGTAATACTTTGCAATTTTATGTGTCACCTTTTGACGGCAATTAGAACCTAAACAAAGAAAAAAGATGACGCAAACTATTAGATTCATATAGCGCACAGATGCACGTTAGTTAGAGACATCAAACACCTTTATATGATAAACAGGTGAGTAGTAATCAACAAAAAACAAACACTTTCAATATGGTATCCATCTTGTTTTTTTCATTCCCGCTAAGGGTTGGGGGGATGAAACAAAGTGGATCACCTAGAGCACAATTGGGGCTTCCATTATCACCACCAGCCACCCGCCTACCACCTCCAGGAGCGTGGCAATCCTCTAGAATACAAAATAGCAGTTTTGCCCTGCACACAGGTATTTTTATACAATACTGCGACTTCTAGCGGCCGGAGTATGTAAGCTAGATGGGTCAAACAAATTGCATCGTCTAAAGGACACTCAGGGCTTCCATATGTCTAGCGCCCGGAGTATGTAAGCTAGTTGGGTCAAGCAAATTGCATCGTCTAAAGGACACTCAGTGTTTCCACTTTCATCATCAATCACCCGCCTAGCACCACTAGTGGCGGGTGATTGATGATAGCACTACTAGGGGCGTGGCAATTGACCTAGTAATACTTTGCAACTTTATGTGTCACCTTTTGACGGCAATTAGAACCTAAACAAAGAAAAAAGATGACGCAAACTATTAGATTCATATAGCGCACAGATGCACGTTAGTTAGAGACATCAAACACCTTTATATGATAAACAGGTGAGTAGTAATCAACAAAAAACAAACACTTTCAATATGGTATCCATCTTGTTTTTTTCATTCCCGCTAAGGGTTGGGGGGATGAAACGAAGTGGATCACCTAGAGCACAATTGGGGCTTCCATTATCACCACCAGCCACCCGCCTACCACCTCCAGGAGCGTGGCAATCCTCTAGAATACAAAATATCAGTTTTGCCCTGCACACAGGTATTTTTCCACACTACTGCGACTTCTAGCGGCCGGAGTATGTAAGCTAGATGGGTCAAATAATTGCATCGTCTAACGGACACTCAGTGTTTCTGCTTGCATCATCAGTCACCCGCCTAGCACCACTAGTGGCGGGTGATTGATGATAGCACTACTAGGGGCGTGGCAATTGACCTAGTAATACTTTGCAATTTTATGTGTCACCTTTTGACGGCAATTAGAACCTAAACAAAGAAAAAAGATGACGCAAACTATTAGATTCATATAGCGCACAGATGCACGTTAGTTGGAGACATCAAACACCTATATATGGTGAACAGGTGAGTAGCAATCAACAAAAAACAAACACTTTCAATACGGTATCCATCTTGTTTTTTTCATTCCCTCTAAGGGGGTGGGGGGATGAAACAAAGTGGATCACCTAGAGCACACTCGGGGCTTCCATTATCGCCACCAGCCACCCGCTTACCACCTCCAGGAGCGCGGCAATCCTCTAGAATACAAAATGGCAGTTTTGCCCTGCACACAGGTATTTTTATACAATACTGCGACTTCTAGCGGCCGGAGTATGTAAGCTAGATGGGTCAAACAAATTGCATCGTCTAAAGGACACTCGGGGCTTTCAGCTGCTTTATCACTCATCCGCTTAGTACCACTAGGAGCGTGGAAATTGACCTAAAAATACTCTGCAATTTTACGCCGCACAGATGCACGTTAGTTAGAGACATCAAACACCTTTATATGATGAACAGGTGAGTAGCAATCAACAAAAAACAAACACTTTCAATATGGTATCCATCTTGTTTTTTTCATTCCCGCTAAGGGGTTGGGGGATGAAACAAAGTGGATCACCTAGAGCACACTTCCATTATCACCACCAGCCACCCGCCTACTACCTCCATGAGCGCTAAGGGTTGTGGGGATGAAACAAAGTGGATCACCTAGAGCACAATTGGGGCTTCCATTATCACCACCAGCCACCCGCCTACCACCTCCAGGAGCGTGGCAATCCTCTAGAATACAAAATAGCAGTTTGGCCCTGCACGCAGGTAGTTTTCCACACTACTGCGACTTCTAGCGGCCGGAGTATGTAAGCTAGATGGGTCAAACAAATTGCATCGTCTAAAGGACACTCAGGGCTTCCATTTATCTAGCGCCCGGAGTATGTAAGCTAGATAAGTCAAGCAAATTGCATCGTCTAAAGGACACTCAGTGTTTCCACTTGCATCATCAGTCATCCGCCTAGCACCACTAGTGGCGGGTGATTGATGATGGCACTACTAGGGGCGTGGCAATTGACCTATAAATACTTTGCAATTGTATGTGTCACCTTTTGACGGCAATTAGAGCCTAAACAAAGAAAAAAGATAACGCAAACTATTAGATTCATGTAGCCGCACAGATGCACGTTAGTTAGAGACATCAAACACCTATATATGGTGGACAGGTGAGTAGCAATCAACAAAAAACAAACACTTTCAATACGGTATCCATCTTGTTTTTTTCATACCCTCTAAGGGTGTAGGGGGATGAAACAAAGTGGATCACCTAGAGCACACTCGAGGCTTCCATTATCACCACCAGCCACCCGCCTACCACATCCAGGAGCGTGGCAATCCTCTAGAATACAAAATATCAGTTTTGCCCTGCACACAGGTATTTTTCCACACTACTGCGACTTCTAGCGGCCGGAGTATGTAAGCTAGATGGCTCAAACGAATCGCATCGTCTAGAAGACACTCGGGGCTTTCAGCTGCTTTATCACTCATCCGCTTAGTACCACTAGGAGCGTGGAAATTGACCTAAAAATACTCTGCAATTTTACGTGTGACCGTTTGACGGCCATTAGCGCCTTAACACGGTGAACTTTACCACATAAACTATTAAATTCATGTAGCCGCACAGATGCACGTTAGTTAGAGACATCAAACACCTTTATATGATAAACAGGTGAGTAGTAATCAACAAAAAACAAACACTTTCAATATGGTATCCATCTTGTTTTTTTCATTCCCGCTAAGGGTTGGGGGGATGAAACAAAGTGGATCACCTAGAGCACAATTGGGGCTTCCATTATCACCACCAGCCACCCGCCTACCACCTCCAGGAGCGCGGCAATCCCCTAGAATACAAAATGGCAGTTTTGCCCTGCACACAGGTATTTTTCCACAATACTGCGACTTCTAGCGGCCGAAGTGTGTAAGCTAGATGGCTCAAACGAATCGCATCGTCTAGAAGACACTCGGGGCTTTCAGCTGCTTTATCACTCATCCGCTTAGTACCACTAAGAGCGTGGATATTGACCTAAAAATACTCTGCAATTTTACGTGTGACCGTTTGACGGCCATTAGCGCCTTAACACGGTGAACTTGACCACACAAACTATTGAATTCATGTAGCCGCACAGATGCACGTTAGTTAGAGACATCAAACACCTTTATATGATGAACAGGTGAGTAGCAATCAACAAAAAACAAACACTTTTAATACGGTATCCATCTTGTTTTTTTCATTCCCTCTAAGGGGGTGGGGGGATGAAACAAAGTGGATCACCTAGAGCACACTCGGGGCTTCCATTATCACCACCAGCCACCCGCCTACCACCTCCAGGAGCGCGGCAATCCTCTAGAATACAAAATGGCAGTTTTGCCCTGCACACAGGTATTTTTATACAATACTGCGACTTCTAGCGGCCGGAGTATGTAAGCTAGATGGGTCAAACGAGTCGCATCGTCTAGAAGACACTCGGGGCTTTCAGCTGCTTTATCACTCATCCGCTTAGTACCACTAGGAGCGTGGAAATTGACCTAAAAATAATCTGCAATTTTACGTGTGACCCTTTGACGGCCATTAGCGCCTTAACACGGTGAACTTTACCACACAAACTATTGAATTCATGTAGCCGCACAGATGCACGTTAGTTAGAGACATCAAACACCTTTATATGATGAACAGGTGAGTAGCAATCAACAAAAAACAAACACTTTCAATATGGTATCCATCTTGTTTTTTTCATTCCCGCTAAGGGGGTAGAGGGATGAAACAAAGTGGATCACCTAGAGCACAATCGGGGCTTCCATTATCACCACCAGCCACCCGCCTACCACCTCCAGGAGCGTGGCAATCCTCTAGAATACAAAATATCAGTTTTGCCCTGCACACAGGTATTTTTCCACACTACTGCGACTTCTAGCGGCCGGAGTATGTAAGCTAGATGGGTCAAATAATTGCATCGTCTAACGGACACTCAGTGTTTCTGCTTGCATCATCAGTCACCCGCCTAGCAACACTAGTGGCGGGTGATTGATGATGGCACTACTAGGGGCGTGGCAATTGACCTAGAAATACTTTGCAATTTTATGTGTCACCCTGTGACGGCCATCCACACTACTGCGACTTCTAGCGGCCGGAGTATGTAAGCTAGATGGGTCAAACAGATTGCATCGTCTAAAGGACACTCAGGGCTTCCAGTTGTCTAGCGCCCGGAGTATGTAAGCTAGATGGGTCAAGCAAATTGCATCGTCTAAAGGACACTCAGTGCTTCCACTTGCATCATCAATCGCAGGCCACTAGTGGCGCTAGGGGCGCGGCAATGGACCTAGTAATACTTTGCAATTTTATGTGTCACCTTTTGACGGCAATTAGAGCCTAAACAAAGAAAAAAGATGACGCAAACTATTAGATTCATATAGCCGCACAGATGCACGTTAGTTAGAGACATCAAACACCTATATATGGTGGACAGGTGAGTAGCAATCAACAAAAAACAAACACTTTCAATACGGTATCCATCTTGTTTTTTTCATTCCCTCTAAGGGGGTGGGGGGATGAAACAAAGTGGATCACCTAGAGCACACTCGGGGCTTCCATTATTACCACCCGCCTACCACCTCCAGGAGCGCGGCAATCCTCTAGAATACAAAATGGCAGTTTTGCCCTGCACACAGGTATTTTTCCACAATACTGCGACTTCTAGCGGCCGGAGTATGTAAGCTAGATGGGTCAAACGAATCGCATCGTCTAGAAGACACTCAGCGCTTTCAGCTGCTTTATCACTCATCCGCTTAGTACCCCTAGGAGCGTGGAAATTGACCTAAAAATACTCTGCAATTTTACGTGTGACCCTTTGACGGCCATTAGCGCCTTAACACGGTGAACTTTACCACACAAACTATTAAATTCATGTAGCCGCACAGATGCACGTTAGCTAGAGACATCAAACACCTTTATATGATGAACAGGTGAGTAGTAATCAACAAAAAACAAACACTTTCAGTATGGTATCCATTTTGTTTTTTTCATTCCCGCTAAGTGGGTAGGGGGATGAATCAAAGTGGATCACCTAGAGCACAATCGGGGCTTCCATTATCACCACCAGCCACCCGCCTACCACCTCCAGGAACGCGGCAATCCTCTAGAATACAAAATGGCAGTTTTGCCCTGCACACAGGTATTTTTCCACAATACTGCGACTTCTAGCGGCCGGAGTATGTAAGCTAGATGGGTCAAACGAATCGCATCGTCTAGAAGACACTCAGCGCTTTCAGCTGCTTTATCACTCATCCGCTTAGTACCCCTAGGAGCGTGGAAATTGACCTAAAAATACTCTGCAATTTTACGTGTGACCCTTTGACGGCCATTAGCGCCTTAACACGGTGAACTTTACCACACAAACTATTAAATTCATGTAGCCGCACAGATGCACGTTAGCTAGAGACATCAAACACCTTTATATGATGAACAGGTGAGTAGTAATCAACAAAAAACAAACACTTTCAGTATGGTATCCATTTTGTTTTTTTCATTCCCGCTAAGTGGGTAGGGGGATGAATCAAAGTGGATCACCTAGAGCACAATCGGGGCTTCCATTATCACCACCAGCCACCCGCCTACCACCTCCAGGAGCGTGGCAATCCTCTAGAATACAAAATAACAGTTTGGCCCTGCACGCAGGTAGTTTTCCACACTACTGCGACTTCTAGCGGCCGGAGTATGTAAGCTAGGTGGGTCAAACAAATTGCATCGTCTAAAAGACACTGAGGGCTTCCATTTATCTAGCGCCCGGAGTATGTAAGCTAGATAAGTCAAGCAAATTGCATCGTCTAAAGGACACTCAGTGTTTCCACTTGCATCATCAATCATCCGCCTAGCACCACTAGTGGCGTGGTAATTGACCTAAAAATACTTTGCAATTTTACGTCTCACCATTTGGTGGCCATTAGCGCCTTAATAAGGTGAACCAGATGACGCAAACTATTAGATTTATGTAGCCGCAAAGATGCACGTTTATTAGAGACATCAATCACCTTTATATGTTGAACAGCTGAGCTGCAATTAGCAAAAAAAAAACAATTTCATTATGGTATCCATCATGTTTTTTTTCATTCCCGCTAAGGGTTGGGGGGATGAAACAAAGTGGATCACCTAGAGCACACTCGGGTCTTCCATTATCACCACCAGCCACCCGCCTACCACCTCCAGGAGCGTGACAATCCTCTAGAATACAAAATAGCAGTTTATCCCTGCACACAGGTATTTTTCCACAATACTGCGACTTCTAGCGGCCGGAGTATGTAAGCTAGATGGGTCAAACGAATCGCATCGTCTAGAAGACACTCGGCGCTTTCAGCTGCTTTATCACTCATCCGCTTAGTACCCCTAGGAGCGTGGAAATTGACCTAAAAATACTCTGCAATTTTACGTGTGACCCTTTGACGGCCATGAGCGCCTTAACACGGTGAACTTTACCACACAAACTATTAAATTCATGTAGCCGCACAGATGCACGTTAGCTAGAGACATCAAACACCTTTATATGATGAACAGCTGAGTAGCAATCAACAAAAAACAAACATTTTCAATATCCATCATGTTTTTTTTCATTCCCGATAAGGGGGTGGGAGGGTTGAAACAAAGTGGATCACCTAGAGCACAATCGGGGCTTCCATTATCATCACCAGCCACCCGCCTACCACCTCCAGGAGCGTGACACTCCTCTAGAATACAAAATAGCAGTTTATCCCTGCACGCAGGTAGTTTTCCACACTACTGCGACTTCTAGCGGCCAGAGTATGTAAGCTAGATGGGTCAAACAAATTGCATCGTCTAAAGGACACTCAGGGCTTCCATGTGTCTAGCGCCCGGAGTATGTAAGCTAGATGGGTCAAGCAAATTGCATCGTCTAAAGGACACTCAGTGTTTCCACTTGCATCATCAATCACCCGCCTAGCACCACTAGTGGCGGTTGATTGATGATGGGACTACTAGGGGCGTGGCAATTGACCTAGAGATACTTTGCAATTTTATGTGTCACATTTTGACGGCAATTAGAGCCTAAACAAAGAAAAAAGATGACACAAACTATTAGATTCATGTAGCCGCACAGATGCACGTTAGTTAGAGACATCAAACACCTATATATGGTGGACAGGTGAGTAGCAATCAACAAAACACAAACACTTTCAATACGGTATCCATCTTGTTTTTTTCATACCCTCTAAGGGTGTGGGGGGATGAAACAAAGTGGATCACCTAGAGCACACTCGAGGCTTCCATTATCACCACCAGCCACCCGCCTACCACCTCCAGGAGCGTGGCAATCCTCTAGAATACAAAATATCAGTTTTGCCCTGCACACAGGTATTTTTCCACACTACTGCGACTTCTAGCGGCCGGAGTATGTAAGCTAGATGGCTCAAACGAATCGCATCGTCTAGAAGACACTCGGGGCTTTCAGCTGCTTTATCACTCATCCGCTTAGTACCACTAGGAGCGTGGAAATTGACCTAAAAATACTCTGCAATTTTACGTGTGACCGTTTGACGGCCATTAGCGCCTTAACACGGTGAACTTTACCACATAAACTATTAAATTCATGTAGCCGCACAGATGCACGTTAGTTAGAGACCTCAAACACCTTTATATGATAAACAGGTGAGTAGTAATCAACAAAAAACAAACACTTTCAATATGGTATCCATCTTGTTTTTTTCATTCCCGCTAAGGGTTGGGGGGATGAAACAAAGTGGATCACCTAGAGCACAATCGGGGCTTCCATTATCACCACCAGCCACCCGCCTACCACTTCCAGGAGCGTGGCAATCCTCTAGAATACAAAATAACAGTTTGGCCCTGCACGCAGGTAGTTTTCCACACTACTGCGACTTCTAGCGGCCGGAGTATGTAAGCTAGGTGGGTCAAACAAATTGCATCGTCTAAAAGACACTGAGGGCTTCCATTTATCTAGCGCCCGGAGTATGTAAGCTAGATAAGTCAAGCAAATTGCATCGTCTAAAGGACACTCAGTGTTTCCACTTGCATCATCAATCATCCGCCTAGCACCACTAGTGGCGTGGTAATTGACCTAAAAATACTTTGCAATTTTACGTCTCACCATTTGGCGGCCATTAGCGCCTTAATAAGGTGAACCAGATGACGCAAACTATTAGATTTATGTAGCCGCACAGATGCACGTTTATTAGAGACATCAATCACCTTTATATGTTGAACAGCTGAGCTGCAATTAGCAAAAAAAAAACAATTTCATTATGGTATCCATCATGTTTTTTTTCATTCCCGCTAAGGGTTGGGGGGATGAAACAAAGTGGATCACCTAGAGCACACTCGGGTCTTCCATTATCACCACCAGCCACCCGCCCACCACCTCCAGGAGCGTGACAATCCTCTAGAATACAAAATAGCAGTTTATCCCTGCACACAGGTATTTTTCCACACTACTGCGACTTCTAGCGGCCGGAGTATGTAAGCTAGATGGCTCAAACGAATCGCATCGTCTAGAAGACACTCGGGGCTTTCAGCTGCTTTATCACTCATCCGCTTAGTACCACTAGGAGCGTGGAAATTGACCTAAAAATACTCTGCAATTTTACGTGTGACCGTTTGACGGCCATTAGCGCCTTAACACGGTGAACTTTACCACACAAACTATTAAATTCATGTAGCCGCACAGATGCACGTTAGTTAGAGACATCAAACACCTTTATATGATAAACAGGTGAGTAGTAATCAACAAAAAACAAACACTTTCAATATGGTATCCATCTTTTTTTTTTCATTCCCGCTAAGGGGGTGGGGGGATGAAACAAAGTGGATCACCTAGAGCACACTCGGGGCTTCCATTATCACCACCAGCCACCCGCCTACCACCTCCAGGAGCGCGGCAATCCTCTAGAATACAAAATGGCAGTTTTGCCCTGCACACAGGTATTTTTATACAATACTGCGACTTCTAGCGGCCGGAGTATGTAAGCTAGATGGGTCAAACGAGTCGCATCGTCTAGAAGACACTCGGGGCTTTCAGCTGCTTTATCACTCATCCGCTTAGTACCACTAGGAGCGTGGAAATTGACCTAAAAATAATCTGCAATTTTACGTGTGACCCTTTGACGGCCATTAGCGCCTTAACACGGTGAACTTTACCACACAAACTATTGAATTCATGTAGCCGCACAGATGCACGTTAGTTAGAGACATCAAACACCTTTATATGATGAACAGGTGAGTAGCAATCAACAAAAAACAAACACTTTCAATATGGTATCCATCTTGTTTTTTTCATTCCCGCTAAGGGTTGGGGGGATGAAACAAAGTGGATCACCTAGAGCACAATTGGGGCTTCCATTATCACCACCAGCCACCCGCCTACCACCTCCAGGAGCGCGGCAATCCCCTAGAATACAAAATGGCAGTTTTGCCCTGCACACAGGTATTTTTCCACAATACTGCGACTTCTAGCGGCCGAAGTGTGTAAGCTAGATGGCTCAAACGAATCGCATCGTCTAGAAGACACTCGGGGCTTTCAGCTGCTTTATCACTCATCCGCTTAGTACCACTAGGAGCGTGGATATTGACCTAAAAATACTCTGCAATTTTACGTGTGACCGTTTGACGGCCATTAGCGCCTTAACACGGTGAACTTGACCACACAAACTATTGAATTCATGTAGCCGCACAGATGCACGTTAGTTAGAGACATCAAACACCTTTATATGATGAACAGGTGAGTAGCAATCAACAAAAAACAAACACTTTTAATACGGTATCCATCTTGTTTTTTTCATTCCCTCTAAGGGGGTGGGGGGATGAAACAAAGTGGATCACCTAGAGCACACTCGGGGCTTCCATTATCACCACCAGCCACCCGCCTACCACCTCCAGGAGCGCGGCAATCCTCTAGAATACAAAATGGCAGTTTTGCCCTGCACACAGGTATTTTTATACAATACTGCGACTTCTAGCGGCCGGAGTATGTAAGCTAGATGGGTCAAACGAGTCGCATCGTCTAGAAGACACTCGGGGCTTTCAGCTGCTTTATCACTCATCAGCTTAGTACCACTAGGAGCGTGGAAATTGACCTAAAAATAATCTGCAATTTTACGTGTGACCCTTTGACGGCCATTAGCGCCTTAACACGGTGAACTTTACCACACAAACTATTGAATTCATGTAGCCGCACAGATGCACGTTAGTTAGAGACATCAAACACTTTTATATGATGAACAGGTGAGTAGCAATCAACAAAAAACAAACACTTTCAATATGGTATCCATCTTGTTTTTTTCATTCCCGCTAAGGGGGTAGAGGGATGAAACAAAGTGGATCACCTAGAGCACAATCGGGGCTTCCATTATCACCACCAGCCACCCGCCTACCACCTCCAGGAGCGTGGCAATCCTCTAGAATACAAAATATCAGTTTTGCCCTGCACACAGGTATTTTTCCACACTACTGCGACTTCTAGCGGCCGGAGTATGTAAGCTAGATGGGTCAAATAATTGCATCGTCTAACGGACACTCAGTGTTTCTGCTTGCATCATCAGTCACCCGCCTAGCAACACTAGTGGCGGGTGATTGATGATGGCACTACTAGGGGCGTGGCAATTGACCTAGAAATACTTTGCAATTTTATGTGTCACCCTGTGACGGCCATCCACACTACTGCGACTTCTAGCGGCCGGAGTATGTAAGCTAGATGGGTCAAACAGATTGCATCGTCTAAAGGACACTCAGGGCTTCCAGTTGTCTAGCGCCCGGAGTATGTAAGCTAGATGGGTCAAGCAAATTGCATCGTCTAAAGGACACTCAGTGCTTCCACTTGCATCATCAATCGCCCGCCACTAGTGGCGCTAGGGGCGCGGCAATGGACCTAGTAATACTTTGCAATTTTATGTGTCACCTTTTGACGGCAATTAGAGCCTAAACAAAGAAAAAAGATGACGCAAACTATTAGATTCATATAGCCGCACAGATGCACGTTAGTTAGAGACATCAAACACCTATATATGGTGGACAGGTGAGTAGCAATCAACAAAAAACAAACACTTTCAATACGGTATCCATCTTGTTTTTTTCATTCCCTCTAAGGGGGTGGGGGGATGAAACAAAGTGGATCACCTAGAGCACACTCGGGGCTTCCATTATTACCACCCGCCTACCACCTCCAGGAGCGCGGCAATCCTCTAGAATACAAAATGGCAGTTTTGCCCTGCACACAGGTATTTTTCCACAATACTGCGACTTCTAGCGGCCGGAGTATGTACTCGGGGCTTTCAGCTGCTTTATCACTCATCCGCTTAGTACCACTAGGAGCGTGGAAATTGATCCAGTAATACTTTGCAATTTTATGTGTCACCTTTTGACGTCAATTAGAGCCTAAACAAAGAAAAAAAAAGACGCAAACTATTAGATTCATATAGCCGCACAGATGCACGTTAGTTAGAGACATCAAACACCTATATATGGTGGACAGGTGAGTAGCAAACAACAAAAAACAAACACTTTCAATATGGTATCCATCTTGTTTTTTTCATTCCCGCTAAGGGGGTTGGGGGATGAAACAAAGTGGATCACCTAGAGCACACTTCCATTATCACCACCAGCCACCCGCCTACCACCTCCAGGAACGCGGCAATCCTCTAGAATACAAAATGGCAGTTTTGCCCTGCACACAGGTATTTTTCCACAATACTGCGACTTCTAGCGGCCGGAGTATGTAAGCTAGATGGGTCAAACGAATCGCATCGTCTAGAAGACACTCAGCGCTTTCAGCTGCTTTATCACTCATCCGCTTAGTACCCCTAGGAGCGTGGAAATTGACCTAAAAATACTCTGCAATTTTACGTGTGACCCTTTGACGGCCATTAGCGCCTTAACACGGTGAACTTTACCACACAAACTATTAAATTCATGTAGCCGCACAGATGCACGTTAGCTAGAGACATCAAACACCTTTATATGATGAACAGGTGAGTAGTAATCAACAAAAAACAAACACTTTCAGTATGGTATCCATTTTGTTTTTTTCATTCCCGCTAAGTGGGTAGGGGGATGAAACAAAGTGGATCACCTAGAGCACAATCGGGGCTTCCATTATCACCACCAGCCACCCGCCTACCACCTCCAGGAGCGTGGCAATCCTCTAGAATACAAAATAACAGTTTGGCCCTGCACGCAGGTAGTTTTCCACACTACTGCGACTTCTAGCGGCCGGAGTATGTAAGCTAGGTGGGTCAAACAAATTGCATCGTCTAAAAGACACTGAGGGCTTCCATTTATCTAGCGCCCGGAGTATGTAAGCCAGATAAGTCAAGCAAATTGCATCGTCTAAAGGACACTCAGTGTTTCCACTTGCATCATCAATCATCCGCCTAGCACCACTAGTGGCGTGGTAATTGACCTAAAAATACTTTGCAATTTTACGTCTCACCATTTGGTGGCCATTAGCGCCTTAATAAGGTGAACCAGATGACGCAAACTATTAGATTTATGTAGCCGCACAGATGCACGTTTATTAGAGACATCAATCACCTTTATATGTTGAACAGCTGAGCTGCAATTAGCAAAAAAAAAACAATTTCATTATGGTATCCATCATGTTTTTTTTCATTCCCGCTAAGGGTTGGGGGGATGAAACAAAGTGGATCACCTAGAGCACACTCGGGTCTTCCATTATCACCACCAGCCACCCGCCTACCACCTCCAGGAGCGTGACAATCCTCTAGAATACAAAATAGCAGTTTATCCCTGCACACAGGTATTTTTCCACAATACTGCGACTTCTAGCGGCCGGAGTATGTAAGCTAGATGGGTCAAACGAATCGCATCGTCTAGAAGACACTCGGCGCTTTCAGCTGCTTTATCACTCATCCGCTTAGTACCCCTAGGAGCGTGGAAATTGACCTAAAAATACTCTGCAATTTTACGTGTGACCCTTTGACGGCCATGAGCGCCTTAACACGGTGAACTTTACCACAGAAACTATTAAATTCATGTAGCCGCACAGATGCACGTTAGCTAGAGACATCAAACACCTTTATATGATGAACAGCTGAGTAGCAATCAACAAAAAACAAACATTTTCAATATCCATCATGTTTTTTTTCATTCCCGATAAGGGGGTGGGAGGGTTGAAACAAAGTGGATCACCTAGAGCACAATCGGGGCTTCCATTATCATCACCAGCCACCCGCCTACCACCTCCAGGAGCGTGACACTCCTCTAGAATACAAAATAGCAGTTTATCCCTGCACGCAGGTAGTTTTCCACACTACTGCGACTTCTAGCGGCCAGAGTATGTAAGCTAGATGGGTCAAACAAATTGCATCGTCTAAAGGACACTCAGGGCTTCCATGTGTCTAGCGCCCGGAGTATGTAAGCTAGATGGGTCAAGCAAATTGCATCGTCTAAAGGACACTCAGTGTTTCCACTTGCATCATCAATCACCCGCCTAGCACCACTAGTGGCGGGTGATTGATGATGGGACTACTAGGGGCGTGGCAATTGACCTAGAGATACTTTGCAATTTTATGTGTCACATTTTGACGGCAATTAGAGCCTAAACAAAGAAAAAAGATGACACAAACTATTAGATTCATGTAGCCGCACAGATGCACGTTAGTTAGAGACATCAAACACCTATATATGGTGGACAGGTGAGTAGCAATCAACAAAACACAAACACTTTCAATACGGTATCCATCTTGTTTTTTTCATACCCTCTAAGGGTGTGGGGGGATGAAACAAAGTGGATCACCTAGAGCACACTCGAGGCTTCCATTATCACCACCAGCCACCCGCCTACCACCTCCAGGAGCGTGGCAATCCTCTAGAATACAAAATATCAGTTTTGCCCTGCACACAGGTATTTTTCCACACTACTGCGACTTCTAGCGGCCGGAGTATGTAAGCTAGATGGCTCAAACGAATCGCATCGTCTAGAAGACACTCGGGGCTTTCAGCTGCTTTATCACTCATCCGCTTAGTACCACTAGGAGCGTGGAAATTGACCTAAAAATACTCTGCAATTTTACGTGTGACCGTTTGACGGCCATTAGCGCCTTAACACGGTGAACTTTACCACATAAACTATTAAATTCATGTAGCCGCACAGATGCACGTTAGTTAGAGACCTCAAACACCTTTATATGATAAACAGGTCAGTAGTAATCAACAAAAAACAAACACTTTCAATATGGTATCCATCTTGTTTTTTTCATTCCCGCTAAGGGTTGGGGGGATGAAACAAAGTGGATCACCTAGAGCACAATCGGGGCTTCCATTATCACCACCAGCCACCCGCCTACCACCTCCAGGAGCGTGGCAATCCTCTAGAATACAAAATAACAGTTTGGCCCTGCACGCAGGTAGTTTTCCACACTACTGCGACTTCTAGCGGCCGGAGTATGTAAGCTAGGTGGGTCAAACAAATTGCATCGTCTAAAAGACACTGAGGGCTTCCATTTATCTAGCGCCCGGAGTATGTAAGCTAGATAAGTCAAGCAAATTGCATCGTCTAAAGGACACTCAGTGTTTCCACTTGCATCATCAATCATCCGCCTAGCACCACTAGTGGCGTGGTAATTGACCTAAAAATACTTTGCAATTTTACGTCTCACCATTTGGCGGCCATTAGCGCCTTAATAAGGTGAACCAGATGACGCAAACTATTAGATTTATGTAGCCGCACAGATGCACGTTTATTAGAGACATCAATCACCTTTATATGTTGAACAGCTGAGCTGCAATTAGCAAAAAAAAAACAATTTCATTATGGTATCCATCATGTTTTTTTTCATTCCCGCTAAGGGTTGGGGGGATGAAACAAAGTGGATCACCTAGAGCACACTCGGGTCTTCCATTATCACCACCAGCCACCCGCCTACCACCTCCAGGAGCGTGACAATCCTCTAGAATACAAAATAGCAGTTTATCCCTGCACACAGGTATTTTTCCACACTACTGCGACTTCTAGCGGCCGGAGTATGTAAGCTAGATGGCTCAAACGAATCGCATCGTCTAGAAGACACTCGGGGCTTTCAGCTGCTTTATCACTCATCCGCTTAGTACCACTAGGAGCGTGGAAATTGACCTAAAAATACTCTGCAATTTTACGTGTGACCGTTTGACGGCCATTAGCGCCTTAACACGGTGAACTTTACCACACAAACTATTAAATTCATGTAGCCGCACAGATGCACGTTAGTTAGAGACATCAAACACCTTTATATGATAAACAGGTGAGTAGTAATCAACAAAAAACAAACACTTTCAATATGGTATCCATCTTTTTTTTTTCATTCCCGCTAAGGGTTGGGGGGATGAAACAAAGTGGATCACCTAGAGCACAATTGGGGCTTCCATTATCACCACCAGCCACCCGCCTACCACCTCCAGGAGCGCGGCAATCCCCTAGAATACAAAATGGCAGTTTTGCCCTGCACACAGGTATTTTTCCACAATACTGCGACTTCTAGCGGCCGGAGTGTGTAAGCTAGATGGCTCAAACGAATCGCATCGTCTAGAAGACACTCGGGGCTTTCAGCTGCTTTATCACTCATCCGCTTAGTACCACTAGAAGCGTGGAAATTGACCTAAAAATACTCTGCAATTTTACGTGTGACCGTTTGACGGCCATTAGCGCCTTAACACGGTGAACTTGACCACACAAACTATTGAATTCATGTAGCCGCACAGATGCACGTTAGTTAGAGACATCAAACACCTTTATATGATGAACAGGTGAGTAGCAATCAACAAAAAACAAACACTTTCAATACGGTATCCATCTTGTTTTTTTCATTCCCTCTAAGGGGGTGGGGGGATGAAACAAAGTGGATCACCTAGAGCACACTCGGGGCTTCCATTATCACCACCAGCCACCCGCCTACCACCTCCAGGAGCGCGGCAATCCTCTAGAATACAAAATGGCAGTTTTGCCCTGCACACAGGTATTTTTATACAATACTGCGACTTCTAGTGTTTCTGCTTGCATCATCAGTCACCCGCCTAGCAACACTAGTGGCGGGTGATTGATGATAGCACTACTAGGGGCGTGGCAATTGACCTAGAAATACTTTGCAATTTTATGTGTCACCCTGTGACGGCCATCCACACTACTGCGACTTCTAGCGGCCGGAGTATGTAAGCTAGATGGGTCAAACAGATTGCATCGTCTAAAGGACACTCAGTGCTTCCACTTGCATCATCAATCACCCGCCACTAGTGGCGCTAGGGGCGCGGCAATTGACCTAGTAATACTTTGCAATTTTATGTGTCACGTTTTGACGGCAATTAGAGCCTAAACAAAGAAAAAAGATGACGCAAACTATTAGATTCATATAGCCGCACAGATGCACGTTAGTTAGAGACATCAAACACCTATATATGGTGGACAGGTGAGTAGCAATCAACAAAAAACAAACACTTTCAATACGGTATCCATCTTGTTTTTTTCATTCCCTCTAAGGGGGTGGGGGGATGAAACAAAGTGGATCACCTAGAGCACACTCGGGACTTCCATTATTACCACCCGCCTACCACCTCCAGGAGCGCGGCAATCCTCTAGAATACAAAATGGCAGTTTTGCCCTGCACACAGGTATTTTTCCACAATACTGCGACTTCTAGCGGCCGGAGTATGTACTCGGGGCTTTCAGCTGCTTTATCACTCATCCGCTTAGTACCACTAGGAGCGTGGAAATTGATCCAGTAATACTTTGCAATTTTATGTGTCACCTTTTGACGGCAATTAGAGCCTAAACAAAGAAAAAAAAAGACGCAAAGTATTAGATTCATATAGCCGCACAGATGCACGTTAGTTAGAGACATCAAACACCTATATATGGTGGACAGGTGAGTAGCAAACAACAAAAAACAAACACTTTCAATATGGTATCCATCTTGTTTTTTTCATTCCCGCTAAGGGGGTTGGGGGATGAAACAAAGTGGATCACCTAGAGCACACTTCCATTATCACCACCAGCCACCCGCCTACCACCTCCAGGAACGCGGCAATCCTCTAGAATACAAAATGGCAGTTTTGCCCTGCACACAGGTATTTTTCCACAATACTGCGACTTCTAGCGGCCGGAGTATGTAAGCTAGATGGGTCAAACGAATCGCATCGTCTAGAAGACACTCGGCGCTTTCAGCTGCTTTATCACTCATCCGCTTAGTACCCCTAGGAGCGTGGAAATTGACCTAAAAATACTCTGCAATTTTACGTGTGACCCTTTGACGGCCATTAGCGCCATAACACGGTGAACTTTACCACACAAACTATTAAATTCATGTAGCCGCACAGATGCACGTTAGCTAGATACAACAAAAACACCTTTATATGATGAACAGGTGAGTAGTAATCAACAAAAAACAAACACTTTCAATATGGTATCCATTTTGTTTTTTTCATTCCCGCTAAGTGGGTAGGGGGATGAAACAACGTGGATCACCTAGAGCACAATCGGGGCTTCCATTATCACCACCAGCCACCCGCCTACCACTTCCAGGAGCGTGGCAATCCTCTAGAATACAAAATAACAGTTTGGCCCTGCACGCAGGTAGTTTTCCACACTACTGCGACTTCTAGCGGCCGGAGTATGTAAGCTAGATGGGTCAAACAAATTGCATCGTCTAAAAGACACTGAGGGCTTCCATTTATCTAGCGCCCGGAGTATGTAAGCTAGATAAGTCAAGCAAATTGCATCGTCTAAAGGACACTCAGTGTTTCCACTTGCATCATCAATCATCCGCCTAGCACCACTAGTGGCGTGGCAATTGACCTAAAAATACTTTGCAATTTTACGTCTCACCATTTGGCGGCCATTAGCGCCTTAATAAGGTGAACCAGATGACGCAAACTATTAGATTTATGTAGCCGCACAGATGCACGTTTATTAGAGACATCAATCACCTTTATATGTTGAACAGCTGAGCTGCAATTAGCAAAAAAAAAACAATTTCATTATGGTATCCATCATGTTTTTTTTCATTCCCGCTAAGGGTTGGGGGGATGAAACAAAGTGGATCACCTAGAGCACACTCGGGTCTTCCATTATCACCACCAGCCACCCGCATACCACCTCCAGGAGCGTGACATTCCTCTAGAATACAAAATAGCAGTTTATCCCTGCACACAGGTTTTTTTCCACAATACTGCGACTTCTAGCGGCCGGAGTATGTAAGCTAGATGGGTCAAACGAATCGCATCGTCTAGAAGACACTCGGCGCTTTCAGCTGCTTTATCACTCATCCGCTTAGTACCCCTAGGAGCGTGGAAATTGACCTAAAAATACTCTGCAATTTTACGTGTGACCCTTTGACGGCCATTAGCGCCTTAACACGGTGAACTTTACCACACAAACTATTAAATTCATGTAGCCGCACAGATGCACGTTAGCTAGAGACATCAAACACCTTTATATGATGAACAGCTGAGTAGCAATCAACAAAAAACAAACATTTTCAATATCCATCATGTTTTTTTTCATTCCCGATAAGGGGGTGGGAGGGTTGAAACAAAGTGGATCACCTAGAGCACAATCGGAGCTTCCATTATCATCACCAGCCACCCGCCTACCACCTCCAGGAGCGTGACACTCCTCTAGAATACAAAATAGCAGTTTATCCCTGCACGCAGGTAGTTTTCCACACTACTGCGACTTCTAGCGGCCAGAGTATGTAAGCTAGATGGGTCAAACAAATTGCATCGTCTAAAGGACACTCAGGGCTTCCATGTGTCTAGCGCCCGGAGTATGTAAGCTAGATGGGTCAAGCAAATTGCATCGTCTAAAGGACACTCAGTGTTTCCACTTGCATCATCAATCACCCGCCTAGCACCACTAGTGGCGGGTGATTGATGATGGGACTACTAGGGGCGTGGCAATTGACCTAGAGATACTTTGCAATTTTATGTGTCACATTTTGACGGCAATTAGAGCCTAACCAAAGAAAAAAGATGACACAAACTATTAGATTCATGTAGCCGCACAGATGCACGTTAGTTAGAGACATCAAACACCTATATATGGTGGACAGGTGAGTAGCAATCAACAAAACACAAACACTTTCAATACGGTATCCATCTTGTTTTTTTCATACCCTCTAAGGGTGTGGGGGGATGAAACAAAGTGGATCACCTAGAGCACACTCGAGGCTTCCATTATCACCACCAGCCACCCGCCTACCACCTCCAGGAGCGTGACACTCCTCTAGAATACAAAATAGCAGTTTATCCCTGCACGCAGGTAGTTTTCCACACTACTGCGACTTCTAGCGGCCAGAGTATGTAAGCTAGATGGGTCAAACAAATTGCATCGTCTAAAGGACACTCAGGGCTTCCATGTGTCTAGCGCCCGGAGTATGTAAGCTAGATGGGTCAAGCAAATTGCATCGTCTAAAGGACACTCAGTGTTTCCACTTGCATCATCAATCACCCGCCTAGCACCACTAGTGGCGGGTGATTGATGATGGGACTACTAGGGGCGTGGCAATTGACCTAGAGATACTTTGCAATTTTATGTGTCACATTTTGACGGCAATTAGAGCCTAACCAAAGAAAAAAGATGACACAAACTATTAGATTCATGTAGCCGCACAGATGCACGTTAGTTAGAGACATCAAACACCTATATATGGTGGACAGGTGAGTAGCAATCAACAAAACACAAACACTTTCAATACGGTATCCATCTTGTTTTTTTCATACCCTCTAAGGGTGTGGGGGGATGAAACAAAGTGGATCACCTAGAGCACACTCGAGGCTTCCATTATCACCACCAGCCACCCGCCTACCACCTCCAGGAGCGTGGCAATCCTCTAGAATACAAAATATCAGTTTTGCCCTGCACACAGGTATTTTTCTACACTACTGCGACTTCTAGCGGCCGGAGTATGTAAGCTAGATGGCTCAAACGAATCGCATCGTCTAGAAGACACTCGGGGCTTTCAGCTGCTTTATCACTCATCCGCTTAGTACCACTAGGAGCGTGGAAATTGACCTAAAAATACTCTGCAATTTTACGTGTGACCGTTTGACGGCCATTAGCGCCTTAACACGGTGAACTTTACCACATAAACTATTAAATTCATGTAGCCGCACAGATGCACGTTAGTTAGAGACATCAAACACCTTTATATGATAAACAGGTGAGTAGTAATCAACAAAAAACAAACACTTTCAATATGGTATCCATCTTGTTTTTTTCATTCCCGCTAAGGGTTGGGGGGATGAAACAAAGTGGATCACCTAGAGCACAATTGGGGCTTCCATTATCACCACCAGCCACCCGCCTACCACCTCCAGGAGCGCGGCAATCCCCTAGAATACAAAATGGCAGTTTTGCCCTGCACACAGGTATTTTTCCACAATACTGCGACTTCTAGCGGCCGGAGTATGTAAGCTAGATGGCTCAAACGAATCGCATCGTCTAGAAGACACTCGGGGCTTTCAGCTGCTTTATCACTCATCCGCTTAGTACCACTAGGAGCGTGGAAATTGACCTAAAAATACTCTGCAATTTTACGTGTGACCGTTTGACGGCCATTAGCGCCTTAACACGGTGAACTTGACCACACAAACTATTGAATTCATGTAACCGCACAGATGCACGTTAGTTAGAGACATCAAACACCTTTATATGATGAACAGGTGAGTAGCAATCAACAAAAAACAAACACTTTCAATACGGTATCCATCTTGTTTTTTTTGATTCCCGCTAAGTGGGTAGGGGGATGAAACAAAGTGGATCACCTAGAGCACAATCGGGGCTTCCATTATCACCACCAGCCACCCGCCTACCACCTCCAGGAGCGTGGCAATCCTCTAGAATACAAAATATCAGTTTTGCCCTGCACACAGGTATTTTTCCACACTACTGCGACTTCTAGCGGCCGGAGTATGTAAGCAAGATGGGTCAAATAATTGCATCGTCTAACGGACACTCAGTGTTTCTGCTTGCATCATCAGTCACGCCTAGCAACACTAGTGGCGGGTGATTGATGATGGCACTACTAGGGGCGTGGCAATTGACCTAGAAATACTTTGCAATTATATGTGTCACCCTGTGACGGCCATCCACACTACTACGACTTCTAGCGGCCGGAGTATGTAAGCTAGATGGGTCAAGCAAATTGCATCGTCTAAAGGACACTCAGTGTTTCCACTTGCATCATCAATCACCCGCCTAGCACCACTAGTGGCGGGTGATTGATGATGGCACTACTAGGGGCGAGGCAATTGACCTAGAAATACTTTGCAATTTTATGTGTCACATTTTGACGGCAATTAGAGCATCAAACACCTTTATATGATGAACAGGTGAGTAGCAATCAACAAAAAACAAACACTTTCAATATGGTATCCATCTTGTTTTTTTCATTCCCGCTAAGGGGTGGGGGGATGAAACAAAGTGGATCACCTAGAGCACAATCGGGGCTTCCATTATCACCACCAGCCACCCGCCTACCACCTCCAGGAGCGTGGCAATCCTCTAGAATACAAAATATCATTTTTGCCCTGTACACAGGTATTTTTCCACACTACTGCGACTTCTAGCGCCCGGAGTATGTAAGCTAGATGGGTCAAATAATTGCATCGTCTAACGGTCACTCAGTGTTTCTGCTTGCATCATTAGTCACCCGCCTAGCAACACTAGTGTCGGGTGATTGATGATGGCACTACTAGGGGCGTGGCAATTGACCTAGAAATACTTTGCAATTATATGTGTCACCCTGTGACGGCCATCCACACTACTACGACTTCTAGCGGCCGGAGTATGTAAGATAGATGGGTCAAACAGATTGCATCGTCTAAAGGACACTCAGGGCTTCCATTTGTCTAGCGCCCGGAGTATGTAAGCTAGATGGGTCAAGCAAATTGCATCGTCTAAAGGACACTCAGTGTTTCCACTTGCATCATCAATCACCCGCCTAGCACCACTAGTGGCGGGTGATTGATGATGGCACTACTAGGGGCGAGGCAATTGACCTAGAAATACTTTGCAATTTTATGTGTCACATTTTGACGGCAATTAGAGCATCAAACACCTTTATATGATGAACAGGTGAGTAGCAATCAACAAAAAACAAACACTTTCAATATGGTATCCATCTTGTTTTTTTCATTCCCGCTAAGGGGTGGGGGGATGAAACAAAGTGGATCACCTAGAGCACAATCGGGGCTTCCATTATCACCACCAGCCACCCGCCTACCACCTCCAGGAGCGTGGCAATCCTCTAGAATACAAAATATCAGTTTTGCCCTGCACACAGGTATTTTTCCACACTACTGCGACTTCTAGCGGCCGGAGTATGTAAGCTAGATGGGTCAAATAATTGCATCGTCTAACGGACACTCAGTGTTTCTGCTTGCATCATTAGTCACCCGCCTAGCAACACTAGTGGCGGGTGATTGATGATGGCACTACTAGGGGCGTGGCAATTGACCTAGTAATACTTTGCAATTTTATGTGTCACCTTTTGACGGCAATTAGAGCCTAAACAAAGAAAAAAGATGACGCAAACTATTAGATTCATATAGCCGCACAGATGCACGTTAGTTAGAGACATCAAACACCTATATATGGTGGACAGGTGAGTAGCAATCAACAAAAAACAAACACTTTCAATACGGTATCCATCTTGTTTTTTTCATTCCCTCTAAGGGGGTGGGGGGATGAAACAAAGTGGATCACCTAGAGCACACTCGGGGCTTCCATTATTACCACCAGCCACCCGCCTACCACCTCCAGGAGCGCGGCAATCCTCTAGAATACAAAATGGCAGTTTTGCCCTGCACACAGGTATTTTTCCATAATACTGCGACTTCTAGCGGCCGGAGTATGTACTCGGGGCTTTCAGCTGCTTTATCACTCATCCGCTTAGTACCACTAGGAGCGTGGAAATTGACCCAGTAATACTTTGCAATTTTATGTGTCACCTTTTGACGGCAATTAGAGCCTAAACAAAGAAAAAAAAAGACGCAAACTATTAGATTCATATAGCCGCACAGATGCACGTTAGTTAGAGACATCAAACACCTATATATGGTGGACAGGTGAGTAGCAATCAACAAAAAACAAACACTTTCAATATGGTATCCATCTTGTTTATTTTCATTCCCGCTAAGGGGGTTGGGGGATGAAACAAAGTGGATCCCCTAGAGCACACTTCCATTATCACCACCAGCCACCCGCCTACCACCTCCAGGAACGCGGCAATCCTCTAGAATACAAAATGGCAGTTTTGCCCTGCACACAGGTATTTTTCCACAATACTGCGACTTCTAGCGGCCGGAGTATGTAAGCTAGATGGGTCAAACGAATCGCATCGTCTAGAAGACACTCGGCGCTTTCAGCTGCTTTATCACTCATCCGCTTAGTACCCCTAGGAGCGTGGAAATTGACCTAAAAATACTCTGCAATTTTACGTGTGACCCTTTGACGGCCATTAGCGCCTTAACACGGTGAACTTTACCACACAAACTATTAAATTCATGTAGCCGCACAGATGCACGTTAGCTAGAGACATCAAACACCTTTATATGATGAACAGGTGAGTAGTAATCAACAAAAAACAAACACTTTCAATATGGTATCCATTTTGTTTTTTTCATTCCCGCTAAGTGGGTAGGGGGATGAAACAAAGTGGATCACCTAGAGCACAATCGGGGCTTCCATTATCACCACCAGCCACCCGCCTACCACCTCCAGGAGCGTGGCAATCCTCTAGAATACAATATAACAGTTTGGCCCTACACGCAGGTAGTTTTCCACACTACTGCGACTTCTAGCGGCCGGAGTATGTAAGCTAGATGGGTCAAACAAATTGCATCGTCTAAAAGACACTGAGGGCTTCCATTTATCTAGCGCCCGGAGTATGTAAGCTAGATAAGTCAAGCAAATTGCATCGTCTAAAGGACACTCAGTGTTTCCACTTGCATCATCAATCATCCGCCTAGCACCACTAGTGGCGTGGTAATTGACCTAAAAATACTTTGCAATTTTACGTCTCACCATTTGGCGGCCATTAGCGCCTTAATAAGGTGAACCAGATGACGCAAACTATTAGATTTATGTAGCCGCACAGATGCACGTTTATTAGAGACATCAATCACCTTTATATGTTGAACAGCTGAGCTGCAATTAGCAAAAAAAAAACAATTTCATTATGGTATCCATCATGTTTTTTTTCATTCCCGCTAAGGGTTGGGGGGATGAAACAAAGTGGATCACTTAGAGCACACTCGGGTCTTCCATTATCACCATCAGCCACCCGCCTACCACCTCCAGGAGCGCAGCAATCCTCTAGAATACAAAATAGCAGTTTATCCCTGCACGCAGGTAGTTTTCCACACTACTGCGACTTCTAGCGGCCGGAGTATGTAAGCTAGATGGGTCAAATAATTGCATCGTCTAACGGACACTCAGTGTTTCCACTTGCATCATCAATCACCCGCCTAGCACCACTAGTGGCGGGTGATTGATGATGGCACTACTAGGGGCGAGGCAATTGACCTAGAAATACTTTGCAATTTTATGTGTCACATTTTGACGGCAATTAGAGCATCAAACACCTTTATATGATGAACAGGTGAGTAGCAATCAACAAAAAACAAACACTTTCAATATGGTATCCATCTTGTTTTTTTCATTCCCTCTAAGGGGGTGGGGGGGTGAAACAAAGTGGATCACCTAGAGCACACTCGGGGCTTCCATTATCACCACCAGCCACCCGCCTACCACCTCCAGGAGCGCAGCAATCCTCTAGAATACAAAATGGCAGTTTTGCCCTGCACACAGGTATTTTTCCATACTACTGCGACTTCTAGCGGCCGGAGTATGTAAGCTAGATGGGTCAAACAAATTGCATCGTCTAAAGAACACTCAGGGCTTCCATGTGTCTAGCGCCCGGAGTATGTAAGCTAGATGGGTCAAGCAAATTGCATCGTCTAAAGGACACTCAGTGTTTCCACTTGCATCATCAATCATCCGCCTAGCACCACTAGTGGCGTGGTAATTGACCTAAAAATACTTTGCAATTTTACGTCTTACCATTTGGCGGCCATTAGCGCCTTAATAAGGTGAACCAGATGACGCAAACTATTAGATTTATGTAGCCGCACAGATGCACGTTTATTAGAGACATCAATCACCTTTATATGTTGAACAGCTGAGCTGCAAATAGCAAAAAAAAAACAATTTCATTATGGTATCCATCATGTTTTTTTTCATTCCCGCTAAGGGTTGGGGGGATGAAACAAAGTGGATCACTTAGAGCACACTCGGGTCTTCCATTATCACCATCAGCCACCCGCCTACCACCTCCAGGAGCGCAGCAATCCTCTAGAATACAAAATAGCAGTTTATCCCTGCACGCAGGTAGTTTTCCACACTACTGCGACTTCTAGCGGCCGGAGTATGTAAGCTAGATGGGTCAAATAATTGCATCGTCTAACGGTCACTCAGTGTTTCTGCTTGCATCATTAGTCACCCGCCTAGCAACACTAGTGTCGGGTGATTGATGATGGCACTACTAGGGGCGTGGCAATTGACCTAGAAATACTTTGCAATTATATGTGTCACCCTGTGACGGCCATCCACACTACTACGACTTCTAGCGGCCGGAGTATGTAAGATAGATGGGTCAAACAGATTGCATCGTCTAAAGGACACTCAGGGCTTCCATTTGTCTAGCGCCCGGAGTATGTAAGCTAGATGGGTCAAGCAAATTGCATCGTCTAAAGGACACTCAGTGTTTCCACTTGCATCATCAATCACCCGCCTAGCACCACTAGTGGCGGGTGATTTATGATGGCACTACTAGGGGCGAGGCAATTGACCTAGAAATACTTTGCAATTTTATGTGTCACATTTTGACGGCAATTAGAGCATCAAACACCTTTATATGATGAACAGGTGAGTAGCAATCAACAAAAAACAAACACTTTCAATATGGTATCCATCTTGTTTTTTTCATTCCCGCTAAGGGGTGGGGGGATGAAACAAAGTGGATCACCTAGAGCACACTCGGGGCTTCCATTATCACCACCAGCCACCCGCCTACCACCTCCAGGAGCGCAGCAATCCTCTAGAATACAAAATAGCAGTTTATCCCTGCACGCAGGTAGTTTTCCACACTACTGCGACTTCTAGCGGCCGGAGTATGTAAGCTAGATGGGTCAAACAAATTGCATCGTCTAAAGGACACTCAGGGCTTCCATGTGTCTAGCGCCCGGAGTATGTAACGGTATAACGGTCACTCAGTGTTTCTGCTTGCATCATTAGTCACCCGCCTAGCAACACTAGTGTCGGGTGATTGATGATGGCACTACTAGGGGCGTGGCAATTGACCTAGAAATACTTTGCAATTATATGTGTCACCCTGTGACGGCCATCCACACTACTACGACTTCTAGCGGCCGGAGTATGTAAGATAGAAAGGTCAAACAGATTGCATCGTCTATAGGACACTCAGGGCTTCCATTTGTCTAGCGCCCGGAGTATGTAAGCTAGATGGGTCAAGCAAATTGCATCGTCTAAAGGACACTCAGTGTTTCCACTTGCATCATCAATCACCCGCCTAGCACCACTAGTGGCGGGTGATTGATGATGGCACTACTAGGGGCGAGGCAATTGACCTAGAAATACTTTGCAATTTTATGTGTCACATTTTGACGGCAATTAGAGCATCAAACACCTTTATATGATGAACAGGTGAGTAGCAATCAACAAAAAACAAACACTTTCAATATGGTATCCATCTTGTTTTTTTCATTCCCGCTAAGGGGTGGGGGGATGAAACAAAGTGGATCACCTAGAGCACAATCGGGGCTTCCATTATCACCACCAGCCACCCGCCTACCACCTCCAGGAGCGTGGCAATCCTCTAGAATACAAAATATCAGTTTTGCCCTGCACACAGGTATTTTTCCACACTACTGCGACTTCTAGCGGCCGGAGTATGTAAGCTAGATGGGTCAAATAATTGCATCGTCTAACGGACACTCAGTGTTTCTGCTTGCATCATTAGTCACCCGCCTAGCAACACTAGTGGCGGGTGATTGATGATGGCACTACTAGGGGCGTGGCAATTGACCTAGTAATACTTTGCAATTTTATGTGTCACCTTTTGACGGCAATTAGAGCCTAAACAAAGAAAAAAGATGACGCAAACTATTAGATTCATATAGCCGCACAGATGCACGTTAGTTAGAGACATCAAACACCTATATATGGTGGACAGGTGAGTAGCAATCAACAAAAAACAAACACTTTCAATACGGTATCCATCTTGTTTTTTTCATTCCCTCTAAGGGGGTGGGGGGATGAAACAAAGTGGATCACCTAGAGCACACTCGGGGCTTCCATTATTACCACCAGCCACCCGCCTACCACCTCCAGGAGCGCGGCAATCCTCTAGAATACAAAATGGCAGTTTTGCCCTGCACACAGGTATTTTTCCATAATACTGCGACTTCTAGCGGCCGGAGTATGTACTCGGGGCTTTCAGCTGCTTTATCACTCATCCGCTTACTACCACTAGGAGCGTGGAAATTGACCCAGTAATACTTTGCAATTTTATGTGTCACCTTTTGACGGCAATTAGAGCCTAAACAAAGAAAAAAAAAGACGCAAACTATTAGATTCATATAGCCGCACAGATGCACGTTAGTTAGAGACATCAAACACCTATATATGGTGGACAGGTGAGTAGCAAACAACAAAAAACAAACACTTTCAATATGGTATCCATCTTGTTTATTTTCATTCCCGCTAAGGGGGTTGGGGGATGAAACAAAGTGGATCCCCTAGAGCACACTTCCATTATCACCACCAGCCACCCGCCTACCACCTCCAGGAACGCGGCAATCCTCTAGAATACAAAATGGCAGTTTTGCCCTGCACACAGGTATTTTCCCACAATACTGCGACTTCTAGCGGCCGGAGTATGTAAGCTAGATGGGTCAAACGAATCGCATCGTCTAGAAGACACTCGGCGCTTTCAGCTGCTTTATCACTCATCCGCTTAGTACCCCTAGGAGCGTGGAAATTGACCTAAAAATACTCTGCAATTTTACGTGTGACCCTTTGACGGCCATTAGCGCCTTAACACGGTGAACTTTACCACACAAACTATTAAATTCATGTAGCCGCACAGATGCACGTTAGCTAGAGACATCAAACACCTTTATATGATGAACAGGTGAGTAGTAATCAACAAAAAACAAACACTTTCAATATGGTATCCATCATGTTTTTTTTCATTCCCGCTAAGGGTTGGGGGGATGAAACAAAGTGGATCACTTAGAGCACACTCGGGTCTTCCATTATCACCATCAGCCACCCGCCTACCACCTCCAGGAGCGTGACACTCCTCTAGAATACAAAATAGCAGTTTATCCCTGCACGCAGGTAGTTTTCCACACTACTGCGACTTCTAGCGGCCGGAGTATGTAAGCTAGATGGGTCAAACAAATTGCATCGTCTAAAGGACACTCAGGGCTTCCATGTGTCTAGCGCCCGGAGTATGTAAGCTAGATGGGTCAAGCAAATTGCATCGTCTAAAGGACACTCAGTGTTTCCACTTGCATCATCAATCACCCGCCTAGCACCACTAGTGGCGGGTGATTGATGATGGGACTACTAGGGGCGTGGCAATTGACCTAGAGATACTTTGCAATTTTATGTGTCACATTTTGACGGCAATTAGAGCCTAAACAAAGAAAAAAGATGACACAAACTATTAGATTCATGTAGCCGCACAGATGCACGTTAGTTAGAGACATCAAACACCTATATATGGTGGACAG
Organism: Bactrocera oleae; assembly: GCF_042242935.1. Lineage (NCBI taxonomy): Eukaryota > Metazoa > Arthropoda > Insecta > Diptera > Tephritidae > Bactrocera > Bactrocera oleae. Next base: position 19,767,706 of record NC_091541.1, on the reverse strand, counting down.
GTGAGTAGCAATCAACAAAAAACAAACACTTTCAATACGGTATCCATCTTGTTTTTTTCATTCCCTCTAAGGGGGTGGGGGGGTGAAACAAAGTGGATCACCTAGAGCACACTCGGGGCTTCCATTATCACCACCAGCCACCCGCCTACCACCTCCAGGAGCGCAGCAATCCTCTAGAATACAAAATGGCAGTTTTGCCCTGCACACAGGTATTTTTCCATAATACTGCGACTTCTAGCGGCCGGAGTATGTAAGCTAGATGGGTCAAACAAATTGCATCGTCTAAAGGACACTCAGGGCTTCCATGTGTCTAGCGCCCGGAGTATGTAAGCTAGATGGGTCAAGCAAATTGCATCGTCTAAAGGACACTCAGTGTTTCCACTTGCATCATCAATCATCCGCCTAGCACCACTAGTGGCGTGGTAATTGACCTAAAAATACTTTGCAATTTTACGTCTCACCATTTGGCGGCCATTAGCGCCTTAATAAGGTGAACCAGATGACGCAAACTATTAGATTTATGTAGCCGCACAGATGCACGTTTATTAGAGACATCAATCACCTTTATATGTTGAACAGCTGAGCTGCAATTAGCAAAAAAAAAACAATTTCATTATGGTATCCATCATGTTTTTTTTCATTCCCGCTAAGGGTTGGGGGGATGAAACAAAGTGGATCACTTAGAGCACACTCGGGTCTTCCATTATCACCATCAGCCACCCGCCTACCACCTCCAGGAGCGTGACACTCCTCTAGAATACAAAATAGCAGTTTATCCCTGCACGCAGGTAGTTTTCCACACTACTGCGACTTCTAGCGGCCGGAGTATGTAAGCTAGATGGGTCAAACAAATTGCATCGTCTAAAGGACACTCAGGGCTTCCATGTGTCTAGCGCCCGGAGTATGTAAGCTAGATGGGTCAAGCAAATTGCATCGTCTAAAGGACACTCAGTGTTTCCACTTGCATCATCAATCATCCGCCTAGCACCACTAGTGGCGTGGTAATTGACCTAAAAATACTTTGCAATTTTACGTCTCACCATTTGGCGGCCATTAGCGCCTTAATAAGGTGAACCAGATGACGCAAACTATTAGATTTATGTAGCCGCACAGATGCACGTTTATTAGAGACATCAATCACCTTTATATGTTGAACAGCTGAGCTGCAATTAGCAAAAAAAAAACAATTTCATTATGGTATCCATCATGTTTTTTTTCATTCCCGCTAAGGGTTGGGGGGATGAAACAAAGTGGATCACTTAGAGCACACTCGGGTCTTCCATTATCACCATCAGCCACTCCTCTAGAATACAAAATAGCAGTTTATCCCTGCACGCAGGTAGTTTTCCACACTACTGCGACTTCTAGCGGCCGGAGTATGTAAGCTAGATGGGTCAAACAAATTGCATCGTCTAAAGGACACTCAGGGCTTCCATGTGTCTAGCGCCCGGAGTATGTAAGTTAGATGGGTCAAGCAAATTGCATCGTCTAAAGGACACTCAGTGTTTCCACTTGCATCATCAATCACCCGCCTAGCACCACTAGTGGCGGGTGATTGATGATGGGACTACTAGGGGCGTGGCAATTGACCTAGAGATACTTTGCAATTTTATGTGTCACATTTTGACGGCAATTAGAGCCTAAACAAAGAAAAAAGATGACACAAACTATTAGATTCATGTAGCCGCACAGATGCACGTTAGTTAGAGACATCAAACACCTATATATGGTGGACAGGTGAGTAGCAATCAACAAAAAACAAACACTTTCAATACGGTATCCATCTTGTTTTTTTCATTCCCGCTAAGGGGTGGGGGGATGAAACAAAGTGGATCACCTAGAGCACAATCGGGGCTTCCATTATCACCAACAGCGACCCGCCTACCACCTCCAGGAGCGTGGCAATCCTCTAGAATACAAAATATCAGTTTTGCCCTGTACACAGGTATTTTTCCACACTACTGCGACTTCTAGCGGCCGGAGTATTTAAGCTAGATGGGTCAAATAATTGCATCGTCTAACGGTCACTCAGTGTTTCTGCTTGCATCATTAGTCACCCGCCTAGCAACACTAGTGTCGGGTGATTGATGATGGCACTACTAGGGGCGTGGCAATTGACCTAGAAATACTTTGCAATTATATGTGTCACCCTGTGACGGCCATCCACACTACTACGACTTCTAGCGGCCGGAGTATGTAAGCTAGATGGGTCAAGCAAATTGCATCGTCTAAAGGACACTCAGTGTTTCCACTTGCATCATCAATCACCCGCCTAGCACCACTAGTGGCGGGTGATTGATGATGGCACTACTAGGGGCGAGGCAATTGACCTAGAAATACTTTGCAATTTTATGTGTCACATTTTGACGGCAATTAGAGCATCAAACACCTTTATATGATGAACAGGTGAGTAGCAATCAACAAAAAACAAACACTTTCAATATGGTATCCATCTTGTTTTTTTCATTCCCGCTAAGGGGTGGGGGGATGAAACAAAGTGGATCACCTAGAGCACAATCGGGGCTTCCATTATCACCACCAGCCACCCGCCTACCACCTCCAGGAGCGTGGCAATCCTCTAGAATACAAAATATCAGTTTTGCCCTGTACACAGGTATTTTTCCACACTACTGCGGCTTCTAGCGGCCGGAGTATGTAAGCTAGATGGGTCAAATAATTGCATCGTCTAACGGTCACTCAGTGTTTCTGCTTGCATCATTAGTCACCCGCCTAGCAACACTACTGTCGGGTGATTGATGATGGCACTACTAGGGGCGTGGCAATTGACCTAGAAATACTTTGCAATTATATGTGTCACCCTGTGACGGCCATCCACACTACTACGACTTCTAGCGGCCGGAGTATGTAAGATAGATGGGTCAAACAGATTGCATCGTCTAAAGGACACTCAGGGCTTCCATTTGTCTAGCGCCCGGAGTATGTAAGCTAGATGGGTCAAGCAAATTGCATCGTCTAAAGGACACTCAGTGTTTCCACTTGCATCATCAATCACCCGCCTAGCACCACTAGTGGCGGGTGATTGATGATGGCACTACTAGGGGCGAGGCAATTGACCTAGAAATACTTTGCAATTTTATGTGTCACATTTTGACGGCAATTAGAGCATCAAACACCTTTATATGATGAACAGGTGAGTAGCAATCAACAAAAAACAAACACTTTCAATATGGTATCCATCTTGTTTTTTTCATTCCCGCTAAGGGGTGGGGGGATGAAACAAAGTGGATCACCTAGAGCACAATCGGGGCTTCCATTATCACCACCAGCCACCCGCCTACCACCTCCAGGAGCGTGGCAATCCTCTAGAATACAAAATATCAGTTTTGCCCTGCACACAGGTATTTTTCCACACTACTGCGACTTCTAGCGGCCGGAGTATGTAAGCTAGATGGGTCAAATAATTGCATCGTCTAACGGACACTCAGTGTTTCTGCTTGCATCATTAGTCACCCGCCTAGCAACACTAGTGGCGGGTGATTGATGATGGCACTACTAGGGGCGTGGCAATTGACCTAGTAATACTTTGCAATTTTATGTGTCACCTTTTGACGGCAATTAGAGCCTAAACAAAGAAAAAAGATGACGCAAACTATTAGATTCATATAGCCGCACAGATGCACGTTAGTTAGAGACATCAAACACCTATATATGGTGGACAGGTGAGTAGCAATCAACAAAAAACAAACACTTTCAATACGGTATCCATCTTGTTTTTTTCATTCCCTCTAAGGGGGTGGGGGGATGAAACAAAGTGGATCACCTAGAGCACACTCGGGGCTTCCATTATTACCACCAGCCACCCGCCTACCACCTCCAGGAGCGCGGCAATCCTCTAGAATACAAAATGGCAGTTTTGCCCTGCACACAGGTATTTTTCCACAATACTGCGACTTCTAGCGGCCGGAGTATGTACTCGGGGCTTTCAGCTGCTTTATCACTCATCCGCTTAGTACCACTAGGAGCGTGGAAATTAACCCAGTAATACTTTGCAATTTTATGTGTCACCTTTTGACGGCAATTAGAGCCTAAACAAAGAAAAAAAAAGACGCAAACTATTAGATTCATATAGCCGCACAGATGCACGTTAGTTAGAGATATCAAACACCTATATATGGTGGACAGGTGAGTAGCAAACAACAAAAAACAAACACTTTCAATATGGTATCCATCTTGTTTATTTTCATTCCCGCTAAGGGGGTTGGGGGATGAAACAAAGTGGATCCCCTAGAGCACACTTCCATTATCACCACCAGCCACCCGCCTACCACCTCCAGGAACGCGGCAATCCTCTAGAATACAAAATGGCAGTTTTGCCCTGCACACAGGTATTTTTCCACAATACTGCGACTTCTAGCGGCCGGAGTATGTAAGCTAGATGGGTCAAACGAATCGCATCGTCTAGAAGACACTCGGCGCTTTCAGCTGCTTTATCACTCATCCGCTTAGTACCCCTAGGAGCGTGGAAATTGACCTAAAAATACTCTGCAATTTTACGTGTGACCCTTTGACGGCCATTAGCGCCTTAACACGGTGAACTTTACCACACAAACTATTAAATTCATGTAGCCGCACAGATGCACGTTAGCTAGAGACATCAAACACCTTTATATGATGAACAGGTGAGTAGTAATCAACAAAAAACAAACACTTTCAATATGGTATCCATTTTGTTTTTTTCATTCCCGCTAAGTGGGTAGGGGGATGAAACAAAGTGGATCACCTAGAGCACAATCGGGGCTTCCATTATCACCACCAGCCACCCGCCTACCACCTCCAGGAGCGTGGCAATCCTCTAGAATACAAAATAACAGTTTGGCCCTACACGCAGGTAGTTTTCCACACTACTGCGACTTCTAGCGGCTGGAGTATGTAAGCTAGATGGGTCAAACAAATTGCATCGTCTAAAAGACACTGAGGGCTTCCATTTATCTAGCGCCCGGAGTATGTAAGCTAGATAAGTCAAGCAAATTGCATCGTCTAAAGGACACTCAGTGTTTCCACTTGCATCATCAATCATCCGCCTAGCACCACTAGTGGCGTGGTAATTGACCTAAAAATACTTTGCAATTTTACGTCTCACCATTTGGCGGCCATTAGCGCCTTAATAAGGTGAACCAGATGACGCAAACTATTAGATTTATGTAGCCGCACAGATGCACGTTTATTAGAGACATCAATCACCTTTATATGTTGAACAGGTGAGTAGCAATCAACAAAAAACAAACACTTTCAATATGGTATCCATCTTGTTTTTTTCATTCCCGCTAAGGGGTGGGGGGATGAAACAAAGTGGATCACCTAGAGCACAATCGGGGCTTCCATTATCACCACCAGCCACCCGCCTACCACCTCCAGGAGCGTGGCAATCCTCTAGAATACAAAATATCAGTTTTGCCCTGTACACAGGTATTTTTCCACACTACTGCGACTTCTAGCGGCCGGAGTATGTAAGCTAGATGGGTCAAATAATTGCATCGTCTAACGGTCACTCAGTGTTTCTGCTTGCATCATTAGTCACCCGCCTAGCAACACTAGTGTCGGGTGATTGATGATGGCACTACTAGGGGCGTGGCAATTGACCTAGAAATACTTTGCAATTTTATGTGTCACCCTGTGACGGCCATCCACACTACTACGACTTCTAGCGGCCGGAGTATGTAAGATAGATGGGTCAAACAGATTGCATCGTCTAAAGGACACTCAGGGCTTCCATGTGTCTAGCGCCCGGAGTATGTAAGCTAGATGGGTCAAATAATTGCATCGTCTAACGGACACTCAGTGTTTCTGCTTGCATCATTAGTCACCCGCCTAGCAACACTAGTGGCGGGTGATTGATGATGGCACTACTAGGGGCGTGGCAATTGACCTAGTAATACTTTGCAATTTGATGTGTCACCTTTTGACGGCAATTAGAGCCTAAACAAAGAAAAAAGATGACGCAAACTATTAGATTCATATAGCCGCACAGATGCACGTTAGTTAGAGACATCAAACACCTATATATGGTGGACAGGTGAGTAGCAATCAACAAAAAACAAACACTTTCAATACGGTATCCATCTTGTTTTTTTCATTCCCTCTAAGGGGGTGGGGGGATGAAACAAAGTGGATCACCTAGAGCACACTCGGGGCTTCCATTATTACCACCAGCCAACCGCCTACCACCTCCAGGAGCGCGGCAATCCTCTAGAATACAAAATGGCAGTTTTGCCCTGCACACAGGTATTTTTCCACAATACTGCGACTTCTAGCGGCCGGAGTATGTACTCGGGGCTTTCAGCTGCTTTATCACTCATCCGCTTACTACCACTAGTAGCGTGGAAATTGACCTAGTAATACTTTGCAATTTTATGTGTCACCTTTTGACGGCAAATAGAGCCTAAACAAAGAAAAAAGATGACGCAAACTATTAGATTCATGTAGCCGGACAGATGCACGTTAGTTAGAGACATCAAACACCTATATATGGTGGACAGGTGAGTAGCAATCAACAAAAAACAAACACTTTCAATATGGTATCCATCTTGTTTATTTTCATTCCCGCTAAGGGGGTTGGGGGATGAAACAAAGTGGATCCCCTAGAGCACACTTCCATTATCACCACCAGCCACCCGCCTACCACCTCCAGGAACGCGGCAATCCTCTAGAATACAAAATGGCAGTTTTGCCCTGCACACAGGTATTTTTCCACAATACTGCGACTTCTAGCGGCCGGAGTATGTAAGCTAGATGGGTCAAACGAATCGCATCGTCTAGAAGACACTCGGCGCTTTCAGCTGCTTTATCACTCATCCGCTTAGTACCCCTAGGAGCGTGGAAATTGACCTAAAAATACTCTGCAATTTTACGTGTGACCCTTTGACGGCCATTAGCGCCTTAACACGGTGAACTTTACCACACAAACTATTAAATTCATGTAGCCGCACAGATGCACGTTAGCTAGAGACATCAAACACCTTTATATGATGAACAGGTGAGTAGTAATCAACAAAAAACAAACACTTTCAATATGGTATCCATTTTGTTTTTTTCATTCCCGCTAAGTGGGTAGGGGGATGAAACAAAGTGGATCACCTAGAGCACAATCGGGGCTTCCATTATCACCACCAGCCACCCGCCTACCACCTCCAGGAGCGTGGCAATCCTCTAGAATACAAAATATCAGTTTTGCCCTGTACACAGGTATTTTTCCACACTACTGCGACTTCTAGCGGCCGGAGTATGTAAGCTAGATGGGTCAAATAATTGCATCGTCTAACGGTCACTCAGTGTTTCTGCTTGCATCATTAGTCACCCGCCTAGCAACACTAGTGTCGGGTGATTGATGATGGCACTACTAGGGGCGTGGCAATTGACCTAGAAATACTTTGCAATTTTATGTGTCACCCTGTGACGGCCATCCACACTACTACGACTTCTAGCGGCCGGAGTATGTAAGATAGATGGGTCAAACAGATTGCATCGTCTAAAGGACACTCAGGGCTTCCATTTGTCTAGCGCCCGGAGTATGTAAGCTAGATGGGTCAAGCAAATTGCATCGTCTAAAGGACACTCAGTGTTTCCACTTGCATCATCAATCACCCGCCTAGCACCACTAGTGGCGGGTGATTGATGATGGCACTACTAGGGGCGAGGCAATTGACCTAGAAATACTTTGCAATTTTATGTGTCACATTTTGACGGCAATTAGAGCATCAAACACCTTTATATGATGAACAGGTGAGTAGCAATCAACAAAAAACAAACACTTTCAATATGGTATCCATCTTGTTTTTTTCATTCCCGCTAAGGGGTGGGGGGATGAAACAAAGTGGATCACCTAGAGCACAATCGGGGCTTCCATTATCACCACCAGCCACCCGCCTACCACCTCCAGGAGCGTGGCAATCCTCTAGAATACAAAATATCAGTTTTGCCCTGCACACAGGTATTTTTCCACACTACTGCGACTTCTAGCGGCCGGAGTATGTAAGCTAGATGGGTCAAATAATTGCATCGTCTAACGGACACTCAGTGTTTCTGCTTGCATCATTAGTCACCCGCCTAGCAACACTAGTGGCGGGTGATTGATGATGGCACTACTAGGGGCGTGGCAATTGACCTAGTAATACTTTGCAATTTTATGTGTCACCTTTTGACGGCAATTAGAGCCTAAACAAAGAAAAAAGATGACGCAAACTATTAGATTCATATAGCCGCACAGATGCACGTTAGTTAGAGACATCAAACACCTATATATGGTGGACAGGTGAGTAGCAATCAACAAAAAACAAACACTTTCAATACGGTATCCATCTTGTTTTTTTCATTCCCTCTAAGGGGGTGGGGGGATGAAACAAAGTGGATCACCTAGAGCACACTCGGGGCTTCCATTATTACCACCAGCCACCCGCCTACCACCTCCAGGAGCGCGGCAATCCTCTAGAATACAAAATGGCAGTTTTGCCCTGCACACAGGTATTTTTCCACAATACTGCGACTTCTAGCGGCCGGAGTATGTACTCGGGGCTTTCAGCTGCTTTATCACTCATCCGCTTAGTACCACTAGGAGCGTGGAAATTAACCCAGTAATACTTTGCAATTTTATGTGTCACCTTTTGACGGCAATTAGAGCCTAAACAAAGAAAAAAAAAGACGCAAACTATTAGATTCATATAGCCGCACAGATGCACGTTAGTTAGAGATATCAAACACCTATATATGGTGGACAGGTGAGTAGCAAACAACAAAAAACAAACACTTTCAATATGGTATCCATCTTGTTTATTTTCATTCCCGCTAAGGGGGTTGGGGGATGAAACAAAGTGGATCCCCTAGAGCACACTTCCATTATCACCACCAGCCACCCGCCTACCACCTCCAGGAACGCGGCAATCCTCTAGAATACAAAATGGCAGTTTTGCCCTGCACACAGGTATTTTTCCACAATACTGCGACTTCTAGCGGCCGGAGTATGTAAGCTAGATGGGTCAAACGAATCGCATCGTCTAGAAGACACTCGGCGCTTTCAGCTGCTTTATCACTCATCCGCTTAGTACCCCTAGGAGCGTGGAAATTGACCTAAAAATACTCTGCAATTTTACGTGTGACCCTTTGACGGCCATTAGCGCCTTAACACGGTGAACTTTACCACACAAACTATTAAATTCATGTAGCCGCACAGATGCACGTTAGCTAGAGACATCAAACACCTTTATATGATGAACAGGTGAGTAGTAATCAACAAAAAACAAACACTTTCAATATGGTATCCATTTTGTTTTTTTCATTCCCGCTAAGTGGGTAGGGGGATGAAACAAAGTGGATCACCTAGAGCACAATCGGGGCTTCCATTATCACCACCAGCCACCCGCCTACCACCTCCAGGAGCGTGGCAATCCTCTAGAATACAAAATAACAGTTTGGCCCTACACGCAGGTAGTTTTCCACACTACTGCGACTTCTAGCGGCTGGAGTATGTAAGCTAGATGGGTCAAACAAATTGCATCGTCTAAAAGACACTGAGGGCTTCCATTTATCTAGCGCCCGGAGTATGTAAGCTAGATAAGTCAAGCAAATTGCATCGTCTAAAGGACACTCAGTGTTTCCACTTGCATCATCAATCATCCGCCTAGCACCACTAGTGGCGTGGTAATTGACCTAAAAATACTTTGCAATTTTACGTCTCACCATTTGGCGGCCATTAGCGCCTTAATAAGGTGAACCAGATGACGCAAACTATTAGATTTATGTAGCCGCACAGATGCACGTTTATTAGAGACATCAATCACCTTTATATGTTGAACAGCTGAGCTGCAATTAGCAAAAAAAAAACAATTTCATTATGGTATCCATCATGTTTTTTTTCATTCCCGCTAAGGGTTGGGGGGATGAAACAAAGTGGATCACCTAGAGCACACTCGGGGCTTCCATTATCACCACCAGCCACCCGCCTACCACCTCCAGGAGCGTGGCACTCCTCTAGAATACAAAATAGCAGTTTATCCCTGCACGCAGATGGGTCAAACAAATTGCATCGTCTAAAGGACACTCAGGGCTTCCATGTGTCTAGCGCCCGGAGTATGTAAGCTAGATGGGTCAAGCAAATTGCATCGTCTAAAGGACACTCAGTGTTTCCACTTGCATCATCAATCACCCGCCTAGCACCACTAGTGGCGGGTGATTGATGATGGCACTACTAGGGGCGAGGCAATTGACCTAGAAATACTTTGCAATTTTATGTGTCACATTTTGACGGCAATTAGAGCATCAAACACCTTTATATGATGAACAGGTGAGTAGCAATCAACAAAAAACAAACACTTTCAATATGGTATCCATCTTGTTTTTTTCATTCCCGCTAAGGGGTGGGGGGATGAAACAAAGTGGATCACCTAGAGCACAATCGGGGCTTCCATTATCACCACCAGCCACCCGCCTACCACCTCCAGGAGCGTGGCAATCCTCTAGAATACAAAATATCAGTTTTGCCCTGTACACAGGTATTTTTCCACACTACTGCGACTTCTAGCGGCCGGAGTATGTAAGCTAGATGGGTCAAATAATTGCATCGTCTAACGGTCACTCAGTGTTTCTGCTTGCATCATTAGTCACCCGCCTAGCAACACTAGTGTCGGGTGATTGATGATGGCACTACTAGGGGCGTGGCAATTGACCTAGAAATACTTTGCAATTTTATGTGTCACCCTGTGACGGCCATCCACACTACTACGACTTCTAGCGGCCGGAGTATGTAAGATAGATGGGTCAAACAGATTGCATCGTCTAAAGGACACTCAGGGCTTCCATTTGTCTAGCGCCCGGAGTATGTAAGCTAGATGGGTCAAGCAAATTGCATCGTCTAAAGGACACTCAGTGTTTCCACTTGCATCATCAATCACCCGCCTAGCACCACTAGTGGCGGGTGATTGATGATGGCACTACTAGGGGCGAGGCAATTGACCTAGAAATACTTTGCAATTTTATGTGTCACATTTTGACGGCAATTAGAGCATCAAACACCTTTATATGATGAACAGGTGAGTAGCAATCAACAAAAAACAAACACTTTCAATATGGTATCCATCTTGTTTTTTTCATTCCCGCTAAGGGGTGGGGGAATGAAACAAAGTGGATCACCTAGAGCACAATCGGGGCTTCCATTATCACCACCAGCCACCCGCCTACCACCTCCAGGAGCGTGGCAATCCTCTAGAATACAAAATATCAGTTTTGCCCTGCACACAGGTATTTTTCCACACTACTGCGACTTCTAGCGGCCGGAGTATGTAAGCTAGATGGGTCAAATAATTGCATCGTCTAACGGACACTCAGTGTTTCTGCTTGCATCATTAGTCACCCGCCTAGCAACACTAGTGGCGGGTGATTGATGATGGCACTACTAGGGGCGTGGCAATTGACCTAGTAATACTTTGCAATTTGATGTGTCACCTTTTGACGGCAATTAGAGCCTAAACAAAGAAAAAAGATGACGCAAACTATTAGATTCATATAGCCGCACAGATGCACGTTAGTTAGAGACATCAAACACCTATATATGGTGGACAGGTGAGTAGCAATCAACAAAAAACAAACACTTTCAATACGGTATCCATCTTGTTTTTTTCATTCCCTCTAAGGGGGTGGGGGGATGAAACAAAGTGGATCACCTAGAGCACACTCGGGGCTTCCATTATTACCACCAGCCAACCGCCTACCACCTCCAGGAGCGCGGCAATCCTCTAGAATACAAAATGGCAGTTTTGCCCTGCACACAGGTATTTTTCCACAATACTGCGACTTCTAGCGGCCGGAGTATGTACTCGGGGCTTTCAGCTGCTTTATCACTCATCCGCTTACTACCACTAGTAGCGTGGAAATTGACCTAGTAATACTTTGCAATTTTATGTGTCACCTTTTGACGGCAAATAGAGCCTAAACAAAGAAAAAAGATGACGCAAACTATTAGATTCATGTAGCCGGACAGATGCACGTTAGTTAGAGACATCAAACACCTATATATGGTGGACAGGTGAGTAGCAATCAACAAAAAACAAACACTTTCAATATGGTATCCATCTTGGTTTTTTCATTCCCGCTAAGGGGGTTGGGGGATGAAACAAAGTGGATCACCTAGAGCACACTTCCATTATCACCACCAGCCACCCGCCTACCACCTCCAGGAGCGCGGCCATCCTCTAGAATACAAAATGGCAGTTTTGCCCTGCACACACGTATTTTTCCACAATACTGCGACTTCTAGCGGCCGGAGTATGTAAGCTAGATGGGTCAAACGAATCGCATCGTCTAGAAGACACTCGGCGCTTTCAGCTGCTTTATCACTCATCCGCTTAGTACCACTAGGAGCGTGGAAATTGACCTAAAAATACTCTGCAATTTTACGTGTCACCCTTTGACGGCCATTAGCGCCTCAACACGGTGAACTTTACCACACAAACTATTAAATTCATGTAGCCGCACAGATGCACGTTAGTTAGAGACAACAAACACCTTTATATGATGAACAGGTGAGTAGTAATCAACAAAAAACAAACACTTTCAATATGGTATCCATCTTGTTTTTTTCATTCCCGCTAAGTGGGTAGGGGGATGAAACAAAGTGGATCACCTAGAGCACAATCGGGGCTTCCATTATCACCACCAGCCACCCGCCTACCACCTCCAGGAGCGTGGCAATCCTCTAGAATACAAAATAGCAGTTTGGCCCTGCACGCAGGTAGTTTTCCACACTACTGCGACTTCTAGCGGCCGGAGTATGTAAGCTAGATGGGTCAAATAATTGCATCGTCTAACGGACACTCAGTGTTTCTACTTGCATCATTAGTCACCCGCCTAGCAACACTAGTGGCGGGTGATTGATGATGGCACTACTAGGGGCGTGGCAATTGACCTAGTAATACTTTGCAATTTTATGTGTCACCTTTTGACGGCAATTAGAGCCTAAACAAAGAAAAAAGATGACGCAAACTATTAGATTCATATAGCCGCACAGATGCACGTTAGTTAGAGACATCAAACACCTATATATGGTGGACAGGTGAGTAGCAATCAACAAAAACCAAACACTTTCAATACGGTACCCATCTTGTTTTTTTCATTCCCTCTAAGGGGGTGGGGAGATGAAACAAAGTGGATCACCTAGAGCACACTCGGGGCTTCCATTATTACCACCAGCCACCCGCCTACCACCTCCAGGAGCGCGGCAATCCTCTAGAATACAAAATGGCAGTTTTGCCCTGCACACAGGTATTTTTCCACAATACTGCGACTTCTAGCGGCCGGAGTATGTACTCGGGGCTTTCAGCTGCTTTATCACTCATCCGCTTAGTACCACTAGTAGCGTGGAAATTGACCTAGTAATACTTTGCAATTTTATGTGTCACCTTTTGACGGCAATTAGAGCCTAAACAAAGAAAAAAGATGACGCAAACTATTAGATTCATGTAGCCGCACAGATGCACGTTAGTTAGAGACATCAAACACCTATATATGGTGGACAGGTGAGTAGCAATCAACAAAAAACAAACACTTTCAATATGGTATCCATCTTGTTTTTTTCATTCCCGCTAAGGGGGTTGGGGGATGAAACAAAGTGGATCACCTAGAGCACACCTCCATTATCACCACCAGCCACCCGCCTACCACCTCCAGGAGCGCGGCCATCCTCTAGAGTACAAAATGGCAGTTTTGCCCTGCACACACGTATTTTTCCACAATACTGCGACTTCTAGCGGCCGGAGTATGTAAGCTAGATGGGTCAAACGAATCGCATCGTCTAGAAGACACTCGGCGCTTTCAGCTGCTTTATCACTCATCCGCTTAGTACCACTAGGAGCGTGGAAATTGACCTAAAAATACTCTGCAATTTTACGTGTGACCCTTTGACGGCCATTAGCGCCTTAACACGGTGAACTTTACCACACAAACTATTAAATTCATGTAGCCGCACAGATGCACGTTAGTTAGAGACAACAAACACCTTTATATGATGAACAGGTGAGTAGTAATCAACAAAAAACAAACACTTTCAATATGGTATCCATCTTGTTTTTTTCATTCCCGCTAAGTGGGTAGGGGGATGAAACAAAGTGGATCACCTAGAGCACAATCGGGGCTTCCATTATCACCACCAGCCACCCGCCTACCACCTCCAGGAGCGTGGCAATCCTCTAGAATACAAAATAGCAGTTTGGCCCTGCACGCAGGTAGTTTTCCACACTACTGCGACTTCTAGCGCCCGGAGTATGTAAGCTAGATAAGTCAAGCAAATTGCATCGTCTAAAGGACACTCAGTGTTTCCACTTGCATCATCAATCACCCGCCTAGCACCACTAGTGGCGTGGTAATTGACCTAAAAATACTTTGCAATTTTACGTCTCACCATTTGGCGGCCATTAGCGCCTTAATAAGGTGAACCAGATGACGCAAACTATTAGATTTATGTAGCCGCACAGATGCACGTTTATTAGAGACATCAATCACCTTTATATGTTGAACAGCTGAGCTGCAATTAGCAAAAAAAAAACCATTTCATTATGGTATCCATCATGTTTTTTTTCATTCCCGCTAAGGGTGGGGGGATGAAACAAAGTGGATCACCTAGAGCACACTCGGGTCTTCCATTATCACCATCAGCCACCCGCCTACCACCTCCAGGAGCGTGACACTCCTCTAGAATACATAATAGCAGTTTATCCCTGCACGCAGGTAGTTTTCCACATTACTGCGACTTCTAGCGGCCGGAGTATGTAAGCTAGATGGGTCAAACAAATTGCATCGTCTTAAGGACACTCAGGGCTTCCATGTGTCTAGCGCCCGGAGTATGTAAGCTAGATGGGTCAAGCAAATTGCATCGTCTAAAGGACACTCAGTGTTTCCACTTGCATCATCAATCACCCGCCTAGCACCACTAGTGGCGGGTGATTGATGATGGCACTACTAGGGGCGTGGCAATTGACCTAGAAATACTTTGCAATTTTATGTGTCACATTTTGACGGCAATTAGAGCCTAAACAATGAAAAAAGATGACACAAACTATTAGATTCATGTAGCCGCGCAGATGCACGTTAGTTAGAGACATCAAACACCTATATATGGTGGACAGGTGAGTAGCAATCAACAAAAAACAAACATTTCAATACGGTATCCATCTTGTTTTTTTCATTCCCTCTAAGGGGGTGGGGGGGTGAAACAAAGTGGATCACCTAGAGCACACTCGGGGCTTCCATTATCACCACCAGCCACCCGCCTACCACCTCCAGGAGCGCGGCAATCCTCTAGAATACAAAATGGCAGTTTTGCTCTGCACACAGGTATTTTTCCATACTACTGCGACTTCTAGCGGCCGGAGTATGTAAGCTAGATGGGTCAAACGAATCGCATCGTCTAGAAGTAGAAGACACTCGGGGCTTTCAGCTGCTTTATCACTCATCCGCTTAGTACCACTAGGAGCGTGGAAATTGACCTAAAAATACTCTGCAATTTTACGTGTGACCCTTTGACGGCCATTAGCGCCTTAACACGGTGAACTTTACCACACAAACTATTAAATTCATGTAGCCGCACAGATGCACGTTAGTTAGAGACATCAAACACCTATATATGGTGGACAGGTGAGTAGCAATCAACAAAAAACAAACACTTTCAATACGGTATCCATCTTGTTTTTTTCATTCCCTCTAAGGGGGTGGGGGGGTGAAACAAAGTGGATCACCTAGAGCACACTCGGGGCTTCCATTATCACCACCAGCCACCCGCCTACCACCTCCAGGAGCGCGGCAATCCTCTAGAATACAAAATGGCAGTTTTGCCCTGCACACAGGTATTTTTCCATACTACTGCGACTTCTAGCGGCCGGAGTATGTAAGCTAGATGGGTCAAACGAATCGCA
Source organism: Bactrocera oleae (assembly GCF_042242935.1). NCBI lineage: Eukaryota > Metazoa > Arthropoda > Insecta > Diptera > Tephritidae > Bactrocera > Bactrocera oleae. The sequence continues at coordinate 19,751,795 of NC_091541.1, read as the reverse complement.
TCGTCTAGAAAACACTCGGGGCTTTCAGCTGCTTTATCACTCATCCGCTTAGTACCACTAGGAGCGTGGAAATTGACCTAAAAATACTCTGCAATTTTACGTGTGGCCCTTTAACGGCCATTAGCGCCTTAACACGGTGAACTTTACCACACAAACTATTAAATTCATATAGCCGCACAGATGCACGTTAGTTAGAGACATCAAACACCTTTATATGATGAACAGGTGAGTAGTAATCAACAAAAAACAAACACTTTCAATATGGTATCCATCTTGTTTTTTTCATTCCCGCTAAGTGGGTAGGGGGATGAAACAAAGTGGATCACCTAGAGCACAATCGGGGCTTCCATTATCATCACCAGCCACCCGCCTACCACCTCCAGGAGCGTGGAAATCCTCTAGAATACAAAATAGCAGTTTGGCCCTGCACGCAGGTAGTTTTCCACACTACTGCGACTTCTAGCGGCCGGAGTATGTAAGCTAGATGGGTCAAACAAATTGCATCGTCTAAAGGTCATTCAGGGCTTCCAGTTGTCTAGCGCCCGGAGTATGTAAGCTAGATAAGTCAAGCAAATTGCATCGTCTAAAGGACACTCAGTGTTTCCACTTGCATCATCAATCACCCGCCTAGCACCACTAGTGGCGTGGTAATTGACCTAAAAATACTTTGCAATTTTACGTCTCACCATTTGGCGGCCATTAGCGCCTTAATAAGGTGAACCAGATGACGCACACTATTAGATTTATGTAGCCGCACAGATGCACGTTTATTAGAGACATCAATCACCTTTATATGTTGAACAGCTGAGCTGCAATTAGCAAAAAAAAAACAATTTCTTTATGGTATCCATCATGTTTTTTTTCATTCCCGCTAAGGGTTGGGGCGATGAAACAAAGTGGATCACCTAGAGCACACTCGGGTCTTCCATTATCACCATCAGCCACCCGCCTACCACCTCCAGGAGCGCGGCAATCCTCTAGAATATAAAATGGCAGTTTTGCCCTGCACACAGGTATTTTTCCACACTACTGCGACTTTTAGCGGCCGGAGTATGTAAGCTAGATGGGTCAAACAAATTGCATCGTCTAAAGGACACTCAGGGCTTCCATGTGTCTAGCGCCCGGAGTATGTAAGCTAGATGGGTCAAGCAAATTGCATCGTCTAAAGGACACTCAGTGTTTCCACTTGCATCATCAATCACCCGCCTAGCACCACTAGTGGCGGGTGATTGATGATGGCACTACTAGGGGCGTGGCAATTGACCTAGAAATACTTTGCAATTTTATGTGTCACATTTTGACGGCAATTAGAGCATCAAACACCTATATATGGTGGACAGGTGAGTAGCAATCAACAAACAAAAAACACTTTCAATACGGTATCCATCTTGTTTTTTTCATTCCCTCTAAGGGGGTGGGCGGGTGAAACAAAGTGGATCACCTAGAGCACACTCGGGGCTTCCATTATCACCACCAGCCACCCGCCTACCACCTCCAGGAGCGCGGCAATCCTCTAGAATACAAAATGGCAGTTTTGCCCTGCACACAGGTATTTTTCCACACTACTGCGACTTCTAGCGGCCGGAGTATGTAAGCTAGATGGGTCAAACAAATTGCATCGTCTAAAGGACACTCAGGGCTTCCATGTGTCTAGCGCCCGGAGTATGTAAGCTATATGGGTCAAGCAAATTGCATCGTCTAAAGGACACTCAGTGTTTCCACTTGCATCATCAATGCCTAGCACCACTAGTGGCGGGTGATTGATGATGGCACTACTAAGGGCGTGGCAATTGACCTAGAAATACTTTGCACTTTTATGTGTCACATTTTGACGGCAATTAGAGCCTAAACAAAGAAAAAACATGACGCAAACTATTAGATTCATGTAGCCGCACAGATGCACGTTAGTTGGAGACATCAAACACCTATATATGGTGAACAGGTGAGTAGCAATCAACAGAAAACAAACGCTTTCAATACGGTATCCATCTTGTTTTTTTCATTCCCGCTAAGGGGGTGGGGGGATGAAACAAAGTGGATCACCTAGAGCACAATCGGGGCTTCCATTACCACCACCAGCCACCCGCCTACCACCTGCAGGAGCGCGGCAATCCTCTAGAATACAAGATAGCAGTTTGGCGCTGTACACAGGTAGTTTTCCACACTACTGAGACTTCTAGCGGCCGGAGTATGTAAGCTAGATGGGTCAAACGAATCGCATCGTCTAGAAGACACTCGGGGCTTTCAGCTGCTTTATCACACATCCGCTTAGTACCACTAGGAGCGTGGAAATTGACCTAAAAATACTCTGCAATTTTACGTGTGACCCCTTGACGGCCATTAGCGCCTTAACACGGTGAACTTTACCACACAAACTATTGAATTCATGTAGCCGCACAGATGCACGTTAGTTAGAGACATCAAACACCTATATATGGTGAACAGGTGAGTAGCAATCAACAAAAAACAAACACTTTCCATACGGTATCCATCTTGTTTTTTTCATTCCCTCTAAGGGGGTGGGGGGATGAAACAAAATGGATCACCTAGAGCACACTTGGGGCTTCCATTATCGCCACCAGCCACCCGCCTACCACCTCCAGGAGCGCGGCAATCCTCTAGAATACAAAATGGCAGTTTTGCCCTGCACACAGGTATTTTTATACAATACTGCGACTTCTAGCGCCCGGAGTATGTAAGCTAGATGGGTCAAGCAAATTGCATCGTCTAAAGGACACTTAGTGTTTCCACTTGCATCATCAACCACCCGCCTAGCACCACTAGTGGCGTGGTAATTGACCTAAAAATACTTTGTAATTTTACGTCTCACCATTTGGTGGCCATTAGCGCCTTAATAGGGTGAACTAGATGACGCAAACTATTAGATTCATGTAGCCGCACAGATGCACGTTAGTTGGAGACATCAGTGACCTATATATGTTGAACAGCTGAGTAGCAATTAACAAAAATCAAAAAAACTCGATTTGGTATCCATCAGGTAGAGCACACTCAAGGCTTCCATTATCACCACTAGCCACCCGGCTTCCACCTCCAGGAGCGTGGCAAACCTCTAGAATATAAAATGGTAGTTTTGCCCTGCACACAGGTATTTTACCACACTACTGCGACTTCTAGCGGCCGGAGTATGTAAGCTAGTTGGGTCAAACAAATTGCATCGTCTAAAGGACACTCAGGGCTTCCATTTGTCTAGCGCCCGAAATATGTAAGCTAGATGGGTCAAGCAAATTACATCGTCTAAAGGACACTCAGGGCTTCCACTTGCATTATCAATCACCCGCCTAGCACCACTAGTGGCGTGACAATTGACCTAAAAATACCTTGCAATTTTACGTCTCACCATTTGGCGGCGATAAGCGCCTAAAAAGTGTTAACTAGATGACGCGCACTGTTAGATTCTTGTAGCCGCACAGATGCACGTTAGTTAGAGACATCAAACACCTATATATGGTGCACAGGTGAGTAGCAATTAACAAAAATCAATAAAACTCGATTTGGTATCCATCAGGTAGAGCACACTTGGGGCTTTCATTATCACCACTAGCCACCCGCCTACCACCTCCAGGAGCGTGGCAATCCTCTAGAATACAAAATATCAGTTTTGCCCTGCACACAGGTATTTTTCCACACTACTGCGACTTCTAGCGGCCGTAGTATGTAAGCTAGATGGGTCAAATAATTGCATCGTCTAACGGACACTCAGTGTTTCTGCTTGCATCATCAGTCACCCGCCTAGCACCACTAGTGGCGGGTGATTGATGATGGCACTACTAGGGGCGTGGCAATTGACCTAGAAATACTTTGCAATTTTATGTGTCACCCTGTGACGGCCATCCACACTACTGCGGCTTCTAGCGGCCGGAGTATGTAAGCTAGATGGGTCAAACAGATTGCATCGTCTAAAGGACACTCAGGGCTTCCATTTGTCTAGCACCCGGAGTATGTAAGCTAGATGGGTCAAGCAAATTGCATCGTCTAAAGGACACTCAGTGCTTCCACTTGCATCATCAATCACCCGCCTAGCACCACTAGTGGCGGGTGATTGATGATGGCACTACTAGGGGCGTGGCAATTGACCTAGTAATACTTTGCAATTTTATGTGTCACCTTTTGACGGCAATTAGAGCCTAAACAAACAAAAAAGATGACGCAAACTATTAGATTCATATATCCGCACAGATGCACGTTAGTTAGAGACATCAAACACCTATATATGGTGGACAGGTGAGTAGCAATCAACAAAAAACAAACACTTTCAATACGAAATCCATCTTGTTTTTTTCATTCCCTCTAAGGGGGTGGGGGGATGAAACAAAGTGGATCACCTAGAGCACACTCGGGGCTTCCATTATTACCACCAGCCACCCGCCTACCACCTCCAGGAGCGCGGCAATCCTCTAGAATACAAAATGGCAGTTTGGCCCTGCACACAGGTATTTTTCCACAATACTGCGACTACTAGCGGCCGGAGTATGTACTCGGGGCTTTCAGCTGCTTTATCACTCATCCGCTTAGTACCACTAGGAGCGTGGAAATTGACCTAGTAATACTTTGCAATTTTATGTGTCACCTTTTGACGGCAATTAGAGCCTAAACAAAGAAAAAAGATGACGCAAACTATTAGATTCATATAGCCGCACAGATGCACGTTAGTTAGAGACATCAAACACCTATATATGGTGGACAGGTGAGTAGCAATCAACAAAAAACAAACACTTTCAATATGGTATCCATCTTGTTTTTTTCATTCCCGCTAAGGGGGTTGGGGGATGAAACAAAGTGGATCACCTGGAGCACACTTCCATTATCACCACCAGCCACCCGCCTACCACCTCCAGGAGCGCGGCAATCCTCTAGAATACAAAATGGCAGTTTTGCCCTGCACACAGGTATTTTTCCACAATACTGCGACTTCTTGCGGCCGGAGTATGTAAGCTAGATGGGTCAAACGAATCGCATCGTCTAGAAGACACTCGGCGCTTTCAGCTGCTTTATCACTCATCCGCTTAGTACCACTAGGAGCGTGGAAATTGACCTAAAAATACTCTGCAATTTTACGTCTCACCATTTGGCGGCCATTAGCGCCTTAACACGGTGAACTTTACCACACAAACTATTAAATTCATGTAGCCGCACAGATGCACGTTAGTTAGAGACATCAAACACCTTTATATGATGAACAGGTGAGTAGTAATCAACAAAAAACAAACACTTTCAATATGGTATCCATCTTGTTTTTTTCATTCCCGCTAAGTGGGTAGGGGGATGAAACAAAGTGGATCACCTAGAGCACACCCGGGTCTTCCATTATCACCATCAGCCTTCCGCCTACCACCTCCAGGAGCGTGACACTCCTCTAGAATACAAAATAGCAGTTTATCCCTGCACGCATTTAGTTTTCCACACTACTGCGACTTCTAGCGGCTGGAGTATGTAAGCTAGATGGGTCAAACAAATTGCATCGTCTAAAGGACACTCAGGGCTTCCATGTGTCTAGCGCCCGAAGTATGTAAGCTAGATAAGTCAAGAAAATTGCATCGTCTAAAGGACACTCAGTGTTTCCACTTGCATCATCAATCACCCGCCTAGCACCACTAGTGGCGTGGTAATTGACCTAAAAATACTTTGCAATTTTACGTCTCACCATTTGGCGGCCATTAGCGCCTTAATAAGGTGAATCAGATGACGCAAACTATTAGATTTATGTAGCCGCACAGATGCACGTTTATTAGAGACATCAATCACCTTTATATGTTGAACAGCTGAGCTGCAATTAGCAAAAAAAAAAACAATTTCATTATGGTATCCATCATGTTTTTTTTCATTCCCGCTAAGGGTTGGGGGGATGAAACAAAGTGGATCACCTAGAGCACACCCGGGTCTTCCATTATCACCATCAGCCACCCGCCTACCACCTCCAGGAGCGTGACACTCCTTGAGAATACAAAATAGCAGTTTATTCCTGCACGCAGGTAGTTTTCCACACTACTGCGACTTCTAGCGGCCGGAGTATGTAAGCTAGATGGGTCAAACAAATTGCATCGTCTAGAAGACACTCGGGGCTTTCAGCTGCTTTATCACTCATCCGCTTAGTACCACTAGGAGCGTGGAAATTGACCTAAAAATACTCTGCAATTTTACGTGTGACCCTTTGACGGCCATCAGCGCCTTAACACGGTGAACTTTACCACACAAACTACTAAATTCATGTAGCCGCACAGATGCACGTTAGTTAGAGACATCAAACACCTATATATGGTGGACAGGTGAGTAGCAATCAACAAAAAACAAACACTTTCAATACGGTATCCATCTTGTTTTTTTCATTCCCTCTAAGGGGGTGGGGGGTGAAACAAAGTGGATCACCTAGAGCACACTCGGGGCTTCCATTATCACCACCAGCCACCCGCCTACCACCTCCAGGAGCGCGGCAATCCTCTAGAATACAAAATGGCAGTTTTGCCCTGCACACAGGTATTTTTCCATACTACTGCGACTTCTAGCGGCCGGAGTATGTAAGCTAGATGGGTCAAACAAATTGCATCGTCTAAAGGACACTGAGGGCTTCCATTTATCTAGCGCCCGGAGTATGTAAGCTAGATAAGTCAAGCAAATTGCATCGTCTAAAGGACACTCAGTGTTTCCACTTGCATCATCAATCACCCGCCTAGCACCACTAGTGGCGGGTGATTGATGATGGCACTACTAGGGGCGTGGCAATTGACCTAGAAATACTTTGCAATTTTATGTGTTACATTTTGACGGCAATTAGAGCCTAAACAAAAAAAAAAGATGACACAAACTATTAGATTCATGTAGCCGCACAGATGCACGTTTATTAGAGACATCAATCACCTTTATATGTTGAACAGCTGAGCTGCAATTAGCACAAAAAAAACAATTTCATTATGGTATCCATCATGTTTTTTTTCATTCCCGCTAAGGGTTGGGGGGATGAAACAAAGTGGATCACCTAGAGCACACCCGGGTCTTCCATTATCACCATCAGCCACCCGCCTACCACCTCCAGAAGCGTGACACTCCTCTAGAATACAAAATAGCAGTTTATCCCTGCACGCAGGTAGTTTTCCACACTACTGCGACTTCTAGCGGCCGGAGTATGTAAGCTAGATGGGTCAAACAAATTGCATCGTCTAAAGGACACTCAGGGCTTCCATGTGTCTAGCGCCCGGAGTATGTAAGCTAGATGGGTCAAGCAAATTGCATCGTCTAAAGGACACTCAGTGTTTCCACTTGCATCATCAATCACCCGCCTAGCACCACTAGTGGCGGGTGATTGATGATGGCACTACTAGGGGCGTGGCAATTGACCTAGAAATACTTTGCAATTTTATGTGTCACATTTTGACGGCAATTAGAGCCTAAACAAAGAAAAAAGATGACACAAACTATTAGATTCATGTAGCCGCACAGATGCACGTCAGTTAGAGACATCAAACACCTATATATGGTGGACAGGTGAGTAGCAATCAACAAAAAACAAACACTTTCAATACGGTATCCATCTTGTTTTTTTCATTCCCTCTAAGGGGGTGGGGGGTGAAACAAAGTGGATCACCTAGAGCACACTCGGGGCTTCCATTATCACCACCAGCCACCCGCCTACCAGCTCCAGGAGCGCGGCAAACCTCTAGAATACAAAATGGCAGTTTTGCCCTGCACACAGGTATTTTTCCATACTACTGCGACTTCTAGCGGCCGGAGTATGTAAGCTAGATGGGTCAAACGAATCGCATCGTCTAGAAGTAGAAGACACTCGGGGCTTTCAGCTGCTTTATCACTCATCCGCTTAGTACCACTAGGAGCGTGGAAATTGACCTAAAAATACTCTGCAATTTTACGTGTGACCCTTTGACGGCCATTAGCGCCTTAACACGGTGATCTTTACCACACAAACTATTAAATTCATGCAGCCGCACAGATGCACGTCAGTTAGAGACATCAAACACCTTTATATGATGATCAGGTGGGTGGGTAGGGGGATGAAACAAAGTGGATCACCTAGAGCACAATCGGGGCTTCCATTATCACCACCAGCCACCCGCCTACCACCTCCAGGAGCGTGGCAATCCTCTAGAATACAAGCTAGCAGTTTGGCCCTGCACGCAGGTAGTTTTCCACACTACTGCGACTTCTAGCGGCCGGAGTATGTAAGCTAGATGGGTCAAACGAATCGCATCGTCTAGAAGACACTCGGGGCTTTCAGCTGCTTTATCACTCATCCGCTTAGTACCACTAGGAGCGTGGAAATTGACCTAAAAATACTCTGCAATTTTACGTGTGATCCTTTGACGGCCATTAGCGCCTTAACACGGTGAACTTTACCACACAAACTATTAAATTCATGTAGCCGCACAGATGCACGTTAGTTAGAGACATCAAACACCTTTATATGTTGAACAGCTGAGCTGCAATTAGCAAAAAAAAAACAATTTCTTTATGGTATCCATCATGTTTTTTTCATTCCCTCTAAGGGGGTGGGGGGATGAAACAAAGTGGATCACCTAGAGCACACTCGGGGCTTCCCTTATCGCCACCAGCCACCCGCCTACCACCTCCAGGAGCGTGACACTCCTCTAGAATACAAAATAGCAGTTTATCCCTGCACCCAGGTAGTTTTCCACACTACTGCGACTTCTAGCGGCCGGAGTATGTAAGCTAGATGGGTCAAACGAATCGCATCGTCTAGAAGACACTCGGGGCTTTCAGCTGCTTTATCACTCATCCGCTTAGTACCACTAGGAGCGTGGAAATTGACCTAAAAATACTCTGCAATTTTACGTGTGATCCTTTGACGGCCATTAGCGCCTTAACACGGTGAACTTTACCACACAAACTATTAAATTCATGTAGCCGCACAGATGCACGTTAGTTAGAGACATCAAACACCTTTATATGTTGAACAGCTGAGCTGCAATTAGCAAAAAAAAAACAATTTCTTTATGGTATCCATCATGTTTTTTTCATTCCCTCTAAGGGGGTGGGGGGATGAAACAAAGTGGATCACCTAGAGCACACTCGGGGCTTCCCTTATCGCCACCAGCCACCCGCCTACCACCTCCAGGAGCGTGACACTCCTCTAGAATACAAAATAGCAGTTTATCCCTGCACCCAGGTAGTTTTCCACACTACTGCGACTTCTAGCGGCCGGAGTATGTAAGCTAGATGGGTCAAACAAATTGCATCGTCTAAAGGACACTCAGGGCTTCCATTTATCTAGCGCCCGGAGTATGTAAGCTAGATAAGTCAAGCAAATTGCATCGTCTAAAGGACACTCAGTGTTTCCACTTGCATCATCAATCACCCGCCTAGCACCACTAGTGGCGTGGTAATTGACCTAAAAATACTTTGCAATTTTACGTCTCACCATTTGGCGGCCATTAGCGCCTTAATAAGGTGAACCAGATGACGCAAACTATTAGATTTATGTAGCCGCACAGATGCACGTTTATTAGAGACATCAATCACCTTTATATGTTGAACAGCTGAGCTGCAATTAGCAAAAAAAAAACAATTTCATTATGGTATCCATCATGTTTTTTTTTCATTCCCGCTAAGGGTTGGGGGGATGAAACAAAGTGGATCACCTAGAGCACACTCGGGTCTTCCATTATCACCATCAGCCACCCGCCTACCACCTCCAGGAGCGTGACACTCCTCTAGAATACAAAATAGCAGTTTATCCCTGCACCCAGGTAGTTTTCCACACTACTGCGACTTCTAGCGGCCGGAGTATGTAAGCTAGATGGGTCAAACGAATCGCATCGTCTAGAAGACACTCGGGGCTTTCAGCTGCTTTATCACTCATCCGCTTAGTACCACTAGGAGGGTGGAAATTGACCTAAAAATACTCTGCAATTTTACGTGTGATCCTTTGACGGCCATTAGCGCCTTAACACGGTGAACTTTACCACACAAACTATTAAATTCATGTAGCCGCACAGATGCACGTTAGTTAGAGACATCAAACACCTTTATATGTTGAACAGCTGAGCTGCAATTAGCAAAAAAAAAACAATTTCTTTATGGTATCCATCATGTTTTTTTCATTCCCTCTAAGGGGGTGGGGGGATGAAACAAAGTGGATCACCTAGAGCACACTCGGGGCTTCCCTTATCGCCACCAGCCACCCGCCTACCACCTCCAGGAGCGTGACACTCCTCTAGAATACAAAATAGCAGTTTATCCCTGCACCCAGGTAGTTTTCCACACTACTGCGACTTCTAGCGGCCGGAGTATGTAAGCTAGATGGGTCAAACAAATTGCATCGTCTAAAGGACACTCAGGGCTTCCATTTATCTAGCGCCCGGAGTATGTAAGCTAGATAAGTCAAGCAAATTGCATCGTCTAAAGGACACTCAGTGTTTCCACTTGCATCATCAATCACCCGCCTAGCACCACTAGTGGCGTGGTAATTGACCTAAAAATACTTTGCAATTTTACGTCTCACCATTTGGCGGCCATTAGCGCCTTAATAAGGTGAACCAGATGACGCAAACTATTAGATTTATGTAGCCGCACAGATGCACGTTTATTAGAGACATCAATCACCTTTATATGTTGAACAGCTGAGCTGCAATTAGCAAAAAAAAAACAATTTCATTATGGTATCCATCATGTTTTGTTTCATTCCCGCTAAGGGTTGGGGGGATGAAACAAAGTGGATCACCTAGAGCACACTCGGGGCTTCCATTATCACCACCAGCCTCCCGCCTACCACCTCCAGGAGCGCGGCAATCCTCTAGAATACAAAATGGCAGTTTTGCCCTGCACACAGGTATTTTTCCACACTACTGCGACTTCTAGCGGCCGGAGTATGTAAGCTAGATGGGTCAAACAAATTGCATCGCCTAAACGACACTCAGGGCTACCATGTGTCTAGCGCCCGAAGTATGTGAGCTAGATGGGTCAAGCAAATTGCATCGTCTAAAGGACACTCAGTGTTTCCACTTGCACCATCAATCACCCGCCTAGCACCACTAGTGGCGGGTGATTGATGATGGCACTACTAGGGGCGTGACAATTGACCTAGAAATACTTTGCGCTTTTATGTGTCACATTTTGACGGCAATTAGAGCCTAAACAAAGAAAAAAGATGACGCAAACTTTTAGATTCATGTAGCCGCACAGATGCACGTTAGTTAGAGACATCAAACACCTATATATGGTGAACAGGTGAGTAGCAATCAACAGAAAACAAACGCTTTCAATACGGTATCCATCATGTTTTGTTTCATTCCCGCTAAGGGTTGGGGGGATGAAACAAAGTGGATCACCTAGAGCACACTTGGGGCTTCCATTATCACCACCAGCCTCCCGCCTACCACCTCCAGGAGCGCGGCAATCCTCTAGAATACAAAATGGCAGTTTTGCCCTGCACACAGGTATTTTTCCACACTACTGCGACTTCTAGCGGCCGGAGTATGTAAGCTAGATGGGTCAAACAAATTGCATCGCCTAAACGACACTCAGGGCTACCATGTGTCTAGCGCCCGAAGTATGTGAGCTAGATGGGTCAAGCAAATTGCATCGTCTAAAGGACACTCAGTGTTTCCACTTGCACCATCAATCACCCGCCTAGCACCACTAGTGGCGGGTGATTGATGATGGCACTACTAGGGGCGTGACAATTGACCTAGAAATACTTTGCGCTTTTATGTGTCACATTTTGACGGCAATTAGAGCCTAAACAAAGAAAAAAGATGACGCAAACTTTTAGATTCATGTAGCCGCACAGATGCACGTTAGTTAGAGACATCAAACACCTATATATGGTGAACAGGTGAGTAGCAATCAACAGAAAACAAACGCTTTCAATACGGTATACATCTTGTTTTTTTCATTCCCGCTAAGGGTTGGGGGGATGAAACAAAGTGGATCACCTAGAGCACACTCGGGGCTTCCATTATCACCACCAGCCTCCCGCCTACCACCTCCAGGAGCGCGGCAATCCTCTAGAATACAAAATGGCAGTTTTGCCCTGCACACAGGTATTTTTCCACACTACTGCGACTTCTAGCGGCCGGAGTATGTAAGCTAGATGGGTCAAACAAATTGCATCGCCTAAACGACACTCAGGGCTACCATGTGTCTAGCGCCCGGAGTATGTGAGCTAGATGGGTCAAGCAAATTGCATCGTCTAAAGGACACTCAGTGTTTCCACTTGCACCATCAATCACCCGCCTAGCACCACTAGTGGCGGGTGATTGATGATGGCACTACTAGGGGCGTGACAATTGACCTAGAAATACTTTGCGCTTTTATGTGTCACATTTTGACGGCAATTAGAGCCTAAACAAAGAAAAAAGATGACGCAAACTATTAGATTCATGTAGCCGCACAGATGCACGTTAGTTCGAGACATCAAACACCTATATATGGTGGACAGGTGAGTAGCAATCAACAAAAAACAAACACTTTCAATACGGTATCCATCTTGTTTTTTTCATTCCCTCTAAGGGGGTGGGGGGGTGAAACAAAGTGGATCACCTAGAGCACACTCGGGGCTTCCATTATCACCACCAGCCACCCGCCTACCACCTCCAGGAGCGCGGCAATCCTCTAGAATACAAAATGGCAGTTTTGCCCTGCACACAGGTATTTTTCCACACTACTGCGACTTCTAGCGGCCGGAGTATGTAAGCTAGATGGGTCAAACAAATTGCATCGTCTAAAGGACACTGAGGCCTTCCATTTATCTAGCGCCCGGAGTATGTAAGCTAGATAAGTCAAGCAAATTGCATCGTCTAAAGGACACTCAGTGTTTCCACTTGCATCATCAATCACCCGCCTAGCACCACTAGTGGCGTGGTAATTGACCTAAAAATACTTTGCAATTTTAGGTCTCACCATTTGGCGGCCATTAGCGCCCTAATAAGGTGAACCAGATGACGCAAACTATTAGATTTATGTAGCCGCACAGATGCACGTTTATTAGAGACATCAATCACCTTTATATGTTGAACAGCTGAGCTGCAATTAGCAAAAAAAAAACAATTTCATTATGGTATCCATCATGTTTTTTTTCATTCCCGCTAAGGGTTGGGGGGATGAAACAAAGTGGATCACCTAGAGCACACTCGGGGCTTCCATTATCACCACCAGCCACCCGCCTACCACCTCCAGGAGCGCGGCAATCCTCTAGAATACAAAATGGCAGTTTTGCCCTGCACACAGGTATTTTTCCACACTACTGCGACTTCTAGCGGCCGGAGTATGTAAGCTAGATGGGTCAATCCAATTGCATCGTCTAAAGGACACTCAGGACACTCAGTGTTTCCACTTGCATCATCAATCACCCGCCTAGCACCACTAGTGGCGTGGTAATTGACCTAAAAATACTTTGCAATTTTAGGTCTCACCATTTGACGGCCATTAGCGCCTTAATAAGGTGAACCAGATGACGCAAACTATTAGATTTATGTAGCCGCACAGATGCACTTTTATTAGAGACATCAATCACCTTTATATGTTGAACAGCTGAGCTGCAAATAGCAAAAAAAAAACAATTTCATTATGGTATCCATCATGTTTTTTTTTCATTCCCGCTAAGGGTTGGGGGGATGAAACAAAGTGGATCACCTAGAGCACACTCGGGTCTTCCATTATCACCATCAGCCACCCGCCTACCACCTCCAGGAGCGTGACACTCCTCTAGAATACAAAATAGCAGTTTATCCCTGCACGCAGGTAGTTTTCCACACTACTGCGACTTCTAGCGGCCGGAGTATGTAAACTAGGTGGGTCAAACAAATTGCATCGTCTAAAGGACACTCAGGGCTTCCATGTGTCTAGCGCCCGGAGTATGTAAGCTAGATGGGTCAAGCAAATTGCATCGTCTAAAGGACACTCAGTGTTTCCACTTGCACCATCAATCACCCGCCTAGCACCACTAGTGGCGGGTGATTGATGATGGCACTACTAGGGGCGTGACAATTGACCTAGAAATACTTTGCGCTTTTATGTGTCACATTTTGACGGCAATTAGAGCCTAAACAAAGAAAAAAGATGACGCAAACTATTAGATTCATGTAGCCGCACAGATGCACGTTAGTTCGAGACATCAAACACCTATATATGGTGGACAGGTGAGTAGCAATCAACAAAAAACAAACACTTTCAATACGGTATCCATCTTGTTTTTTTCATTCCCTCTAAGGGGGTGGGGGGGTGAAACAAAGTGGATCACCTAGAGCACACTCGGGGCTTCCATTATCACCACCAGCCACCCGCCTACCACCTCCAGGAGCGCGGCAATCCTCTAGAATACAAAATGGCAGTTTTGCCCTGCACACAGGTATTTTTCCATACTACTGCGACTTCTAGCGGCCGGAGTATGTAAGCTAGATGGGTCAAACGAATCGCATCGTCTAGAAGACACTCGGGGCTTTCAGCTGCTTTATCACTCATCCGCTTAGTACCACTAGGAGCGTGGAAATTGACCTAAAAATACTCTGCAATTTTACGTGTGACCCTTTGACGGCCATTAGCGCCTTAACACGGTGAACTTTACCACACAAACTGTTAAATTCATGTAGCCGCATAGATGCACGTTAGTTAGAGACATCAAACACCTTTATATGATGAACAGCTGAGTAGCAATCAACAAAAAACAAACATTTTCAATACGGTATCCATCATGTTTTTTTTCATTCCCGATAAGGGGGTGGGAGAGTTGAAACAAAGTGGATCACCTAGAGCACAATCGGGGCTTCCATTATCATCACCAGCCACCCGCCTACCACCTCCAGGAGCGTGGCAATCCTCTAGAATACAAAATAGCAGTTTGGCCCTGCACGCAGGTAGTTTTCCACACTACTGCGACTTCTAGTGGCCGGAGTATGTAAGCTAGATGGGTCAAACAAATTGCATCGTCTAAAGGACACTCAGGGCTTCCATATATCTAGCGCCCGGAGTATGTAAGCTAGATAAGTCAAGCAAATTGCATCGTCTAAAGGACACTCAGTGTTTCCACTTGCATCATCAATCACCCGCCTAGCACCACTAGTGGCGTGGTAATTGACCTAAAAATACTTTGCAATTTTACGTCTCACCATTTGGCGGCCATTAGCGCCCTAATAAGGTGAACCAGATGACGCAAACTATTAGATTTATGTAGCCGCACAGATGCACGTTTATTAGAGACATCAATCACCTTTATATGTTGAACAGCTGAGCTGCAATTAGCAAAAAAAAACAATTTCATTATGGTATCCATCATGTTTTTTTTCATTCCCGCTAAGGGTTGGGGGGATGAAACAAAGTGGATCACCTAGAGCACACTCGGGGCTTCCATTATCACCACCAGCCACCCGCCTACCACCTCCAGGAGCGCGGCAATCCTCTAGAATACAAAATGGCAGTTTTGCCCTGCACACAGGTATTTTTCCACACTACTGCGACTTCTAGCGGCCGGAGTATGTAAGCTAGATGGGTCAATCCAATTGCATCGTCTAAAGGACACTCAGGACACTCAGTGTTTCCACTTGCATCATCAATCACCCGCCTAGCACCACTAGTGGCGTGGTAATTGACCTAAAAATACTTTGCAATTTTAGGTCTCACCATTTGGCGGCCATTAGCGCCTTAATAAGGTGAACCAGATGACGCAAACTATTAGATTTATGTAGCCGCACAGATGCACTTTTATTAGAGACATCAATCACCTTTATATGTTGAACAGCTGAGCTGCAAATAGCAAAAAAAAAACAATTTCATTATGGTATCCATCATGTTTTTTTTTCATTCCCGCTAAGGGTTGGGGGGATGAAACAAAGTGGATCACCTAGAGCACACTCGGGTCTTCCATTATCACCATCAGCCACCCGCCTACCACCTCCAGGAGCGTGACACTCCTCTAGAATACAAAATAGCAGTTTATCCCTGCACGCAGGTAGTTTTCCACACTACTGCGACTTCTAGCGGCCGGAGTATGTAAACTAGGTGGGTCAAACAAATTGCATCGTCTAAAGGACACTCAGGGCTTCCATGTGTCTAGCGCCCGGAGTATGTAAGCTAGATGGGTCAAGCAAATTGCATCGTCTAAAGGACACTCAGTGTTTCCACTTGCATCATCAATCACCCGCCTAGCACCACTAGTGGCGGGGGATTGATGATGGCACTACTAGGGGCGTGGCAATTGACCTAGAAATACTTTGCAATTTTATGTGTCACATTTTGACGGCAATTAGAGCCTAAACAAAGAAAAAAGATGACACAAACTATTAGATTCATGTAGCCGCACAGATGCACGTTAGTTAGAGACATCAAACACCTATATATGGTGGACAGGTGAGTAGCAATCAACAAAAAACAAACACTTTCAATACGGTATCCATCTTGTTTTTTTCATTCCCTCTAAGGGGGTGGGGGGGTGAAACAAAGTGGATCACTTAGAGCACACTCGGGGCTTCCATTATCACCACCAGCCACCCGCCTACCACCTCCAGGAGCGGTAGAATACAAAATGGCAGTTTTGCCCTGCACACAGGTATTTTTCCATACTACTGCGACTTCTAGCGGCCGGAGTATGTAAGCTAGATGGGTCAAACGAATCGCATCGTCTAGAAGACACTCGGGGCTTTCAGCTGCTTTATCACTCATCCGCTTAGTACCACTAGGAGCGTGGAAATTGACCTAAAAATACTCTGCAATTTTACGTGTGACCCTTTGACGGCCATTAGCGCCTTAACACGGTGAACTTTACCACACAAACTGTTAAATTCATGTAGCCGCACAGATGCACGTTAGTTAGAGACATCAAACACCTTTATATGATGAACAGCTGAGTAGCAATCAACAAAAAACAAACATTTTCAATACGGTATCCATCATGTTTTTTTTCATTCCCGATAAGGGGGTGGGAGGGTTGAAACAAAGTGGATCACCTAGAGCACAATCGGGGCTTCCATTATCATCACCAGCCACCCGCCTACCACCTCCAGGAGCGTGGCAATCCTCTAGAATACAAAATAGCAGTTTGGCCCTGCACGCAGGTAGTTTTCCACACTACTGCGACTTCTAGCGGCCGGAGTATGTAAGCTAGATGGGTCAAACAAATTGCATCGTCTAAAGGACACTCAGGGCTTCCATTTATCTAGCGCCCGGAGTATGTAAGCTAGATAAGTCAAGCAAATTGCATCGTCTAAAGGACACTCAGTGTTTCCACTTGCATCATCAATCACCCGCCTAGCACCACTAGTGGCGTGGTAATTGACCTAAAAATACTTTGCAATTTTACGTCTCACCATTTGGCGGCCATTAGCGCCCTAATAAGGTGAACCAGATGACGCAAACTATTAGATTTATGTAGCCGCACAGATGCACGTTTATTAGAGACATCAATCACCTTTATATGTTGAACAGCTGAGCTGCAATTAGCAAAAAAAAAACAATTTCATTATGGTATCCATCATGTTTTTTTTCATTCCCGCTAAGGGTTGGGGGGATGAAACAAAGTGGATCACCTAGAGCACACTCGGGGCTTCCATTATCACCACCAGCCACCCGCCTACCACCTCCAGGAGCGCGGCAATCCTCTAGAATACAAAATGGCAGTTTTGCCCTGCACACAGGTATTTTTCCACACTACTGCGACTTCTAGCGGCCGGAGTATGTAAGCTAGATGGGTCAAACAAATTGCATCGTCTAAAGGACACTCAGGGCTTCCATGTGTCTAGCGCCCGGAGTATGTAAGCTAGATGGGTCAAGCAAATTGCATCGTCTAAAGGACACTCAGTGTTTCCACTTGCATCATCAATCACCCGCCTAGCACCACTAGTGGCGGGTGATTGATGATGGCACTACTAGGGGCGTGGCAACTGACCTAGAAATACTTTGCGCTTTTATGTGTCACATTTTGACGGCAATTAGAGCCTAAACAAAGAAAAAAGATGACGCAAACTATTAGATTCATGTAGACGCACAGATGCACGTTAGTTAGAGACATCAAACACCTATATTTGGTGAACAGGTGAGTAGCAATCAACAGAAAACAAACGCTTTCAATACGGTATCCATCTTGTTTTTTTCATTCCCTCTAAGGGGGTGGGGGGGGTGAAACAAAGTGCATCACCTAGAGCACACTCGGGGCTTCCATTATCACCACCAGCCATCCGCCTACCACCTCCAGGAGCGCGGCAATCCTCTAGAATACAAGATAGCAGTTTTGCCCTGCACACAGATATTTTTATACAATACTGCGACTTCTAGCGGCCGGAGTATGTAAGCTAGATGGGTCAAACAAATTGCATCGTCTAAAGGACACTCAGTGTTTCCACTTGCATCATCAATCACCCGCCTAGCACCACTAGTGGCGGGTGATTGATGATGGCACTACTAGGGGCGTGGCAATTGACCTAGAAATACTTTGCAATTTTATGTGTCACATTTTGACGGCAATTAGAGCCTAAACAAAGAAAAAAGATGACGCAAACTATTAGATTCATGTAGCCGCACAGATGCACGTTAGTTAGAGACATCAAACACCTATATTTGGTGAACAGGTGAGTAGCAATCAACAGAAAACAAACGCTTTCAATACGGTATCCATCTTGTTTTTTTCATTCCCTCTAAGGGGGTGGGGGGGTGAAAAAAAGTGCATCACCTAGAGCACACTCGGGGCTTCCATTATCACCACCAGCCACCCGCCTACCACCTCCAGGAGCGCGGCAATCCTCTAGAATACAAGATAGCAGTTTTGCCCTGCACACAGGTATTTTTCCACATTACTGCGACTTCTAGCGGCCGGAGTATGTAAGCTAGATGGGTCAAGCAAATTGCATCATCTAAAGGACACTCCGTGTTTCCACTTGCATCATCAATCACCCGCCTAGCACCACTAGTGGCGGGTGATTGATGATGGCACTACTAGGGGCGTGGCAATTGACCTAGAAATACTTTGCAATTTTATGTGTCACATTTTGACGGCAATTAGAGCATCAAACACCTATATACGTTGAACAGGTGAGTAGCAATCAACAAACAAAAAACACTTTCAATACGGTATCCATCTTGTTTTTTTCATTCCCTCTAAGGGGGTGGGGGGGGGTGAAACAAAGTGCATCACCTAGAGCACACTCGGGGCTTCCATTATCACCACCAGCCACCCGCCTACCACCTCCAGGAGCGCGGCAATCCTCTAGAATACAAGATAGCAGTTTTGCCCTGCACACAGATATTTTTATACAATACTGCGACTTCTAGCGGCCGGAGTATGTAAGCTAGATGGGTCAAACAAATTGCATCGTCTAAAGGACACTCAGGGCTTCCATGTGTCTAGCGCCCGGAGTATGTAAGTTAGATGGGTCAAGCAAATTGTATTGTCTAAAGGACACTCAGTGTTTCCACTTGCATCATCAATCACCCGCCTAGCACCACTAGTGGCGGGTGATTGATGATGGCACTACTAGGGGCGTGGAAATTGACCTAGAAATACTTTGCAATTTTATGTGTCACATTTTGACGGCAATTAGAGCCTAAACAAAGAAAAAAGATGACACAAACTATTAGATTCATGTAGCCGCACAGATGCACGTTAGTAAGAGACATCAAACACCTATATATGGTGGACAGGTGAGTAGCAATCAACAAAAAACAAACACTTTCAATACGGTATCCATCCTGTTTTTTTCATTCCCTCTAAGGGGGTGGGGGGTGAAACAAAGTGGATCACCTAGAGCACACTCGGGGCTTCCATTATCACCACCAGCCACCCGCCTACCACCTCCAGGAGCGCGGCAATCCTCTAGAATACAAAATGGCAGTTTTGCCCTGCACACAGGTATTTTTCCATACTACTGCGACTTCTAGCGGCCGGAGTATGTAAGCTAGATGGGTCAAACGAATCGCATCGTCTAGAAGACACTCGGGGCTTTCAGCTGCTTTATCAATTTTACGTCTCACCATTTGGCGGCCATTAGCGCCTTAATAAGGTAAACCAGATGACGCAAACTATTAGATTTATGTAGCCGCACAGATGCACGTTTATTAGAGACATCAATCACCTTTATATGTTGAACAGCTGAGCTGCAAATAGCAAAAAAAAAACAATTTCATTATGGTATCCATCATGTTTTTTTTTCATTCCCGCTAAGGGTTGGGGGGATGAAACAAAGTGGATCACCTAGAGCACACTCGGGTCTTCCATTATCACCATCAGCCACCCGCCTACCACCTCCAGGAGCGTGACGCTCCTCTAGAATACAAAATAGCAGTTTATCCCTGCACGCAGGTAGTTTTCCACACTACTGCGACTTCTAGCGGCCGGAGTATGTAAGCTAGGTGGGTCAAACAAATTGCATCGTCTAAAGGACACTCAGGGCTTCCATGTGTCTAGCGCCCGGAGTATGTAAGCTAGATGGGTCAAGCAAATTGCATCGTCTAAAGGACACTCAGTGTTTCCACTTGCATCATCAATCACCCGCCTAGCACCACTAGTGGCGGAGGATTGATGATGGCACTACTAGGGGCGTGGCAATTGACCTAGAAATACTTTGCAATTTTATGTGTCACATTTTAACGGCAATTAGAGCCTAAACAAAGAAAAAAGATGACACAAACTATTAGATTCATGTAGCCGCACAGATGCACGTTAGTTAGAGACATCAAACACCTATATATGGTGGACAGGTGAGTAGCAATCAACAAAAAACAAACACTTTCAATACGGTATCCATCTTGTTTTTTTCATTCCCTCTAAGGGGGTGGGGGGGTGAAACAAAGTGGATCACCTAGAGCACACTCGGGGCTTCCATTATCACCACCAGCCACCCGCCTACCACCTCCAGGAGCGGTAGAATACAAAATGGCTGTTTTGCCCTGCACACAGGTATTTTTCCATACTACTGCGACTTCTAGCGGCCGGAGTATGTAAGCTAGATGGGTCAAACGAATCGCATCGTCTAGAAGACACTCGGGGCTTTCAGCTGCTTTATCACTCATCCGCTTAGTACCACTAGGAGCGTGGAAATTGACCTAAAAATACTCTGCAATTTTACGTGTGACCCTTTGACGGCCATTAGCGCCTTAACACGGTGAACTTTACCACACAAACTGTTAAATTCATGTAGCCGCACAGATGCACGTTAGTTAGAAACATCAAACACCTTTATATGATGAACAGCTGAGTAGCAATCAACAAAAAACAAACATTTTCAATATCCATCATGTTTTTTTTCATTCCCGCTAAGGGTTGGGGGGATGAAACAAAGTGGATCACCTAGAGCACACTCGGGGCTTCCAATATCACCACCAGCCACCCGCCTACCACCTCCAGGAGCGCGGCAATCCTCTAGAATACAAAATGGCAGTTTTGCCCTGCACACAGGTATTTTTCCACACTACTGCGACTTCTAGCGGCCGGAGTATGTAAGCTAGATGGGTCAAACAAATTGCATCGTCTAAAGGACACTCAGGGCTTCCATGTGTCTAGCGCCCGGAGTATGTAAGCTAGATGGGTCAAGCAAATTGCATCGTCTAAAGGACACTCAGTGTTTCCACTTGCATCATCAATCACCCGCCTAGCACCACTAGTGGCGGGTGATTGATGATGGCACTACTAGGGGCGTGGCAATTGACCTAGAAATACTTTGCGCTTTTATGTGTCACATTTTGACGGCAATTAGAGCCTAAACAAAGAAAAAAGATGACGCAAACTATTAGATTCATGTAGCCGCACAGATGCACGTTAGTTAGAGACATCAAACACCTATATTTGGTGAACAGGTGAGTAGCAATCAACAGAAAACAAACGCTTTCAATACGGTATCCATCTTGTTTTTTTCATTCCCTCTAGGGGGGTGGGGGTTGTGAAACAAAGTGCATCACCTAGAGCACACTCGGGGCTTCCATTATCACCACCAGCCACCCGCCTACCACCTCCAGGAGCGCGGCAATCCTCTAGAATACAAGATAGCAGTTTTGCCCTGCACACAGATATTTTTATACAATACTGCGACTTCTAGCGGCCGGAGTATGTAAGCTAGATGGGTCAAACAAATTGCATCGTCTAAAGGACACTCAGTGTTTCCACTTGCATCATCAATCACCCGCCTAGCACCACTAGTGGCGGGTGATTGATGATGGCACTACTAGGGGCGTGGCAGTTGACCTAGAAATACTTTGCAATTTTATGTGTCACATTTTGACGGCAATTAGAGCCTAAACAAAGAAAAAAGATGACGCAAACTATTAGATTCATGTAGCCGCACAGATGCACGTTAGTTAGAGACATCAAACACCTATATTTGGTGAACAGGTGAGTAGCAATCAACAGAAAACAAACGCTTTCAATACGGTATCCATCTTGTTTTTTTCATTCCCTCTAAGGGGGTGGGGGGGGTGAAACAAAGTGCATCACCTAGAGCACACTCGGGGCTTCCATTATCACCACCAGCCACCCGCCTACCACCTCCAGGAGCGCGGCAATCCTCTAGAATACAAGATAGCAGTTTTGCCCTGCACACAGGTATTTTTCCACATTACTGCGACTTCTAGCGGCCGGAGTATGTAAGCTAGATGGGTCAAGCAAATTGCATCATCTAAAGGACACTCCGTGTTTCCACTTGCATCATCAATCACCCGCCTAGCACCACTAGTGGCGGGTGATTGATGATGGCACTACTAGGGGCGTGGCAATTGACCTAGAAATACTTTGCAATTTTATGTGTCACATTTTGACGGCAATTAGAGCATCAAACACCTATATACGTTGAACAGGTGAGTAGCAATCAACAAACAAAAAACACTTTCAATACGGTATCCATCTTGTTTTTTTCATTCCCTCTAAGGGGGTGGGGGGGTGAAACAAAGTGCATCACCTAGAGCACACTCGGCTTCCATTATCACCACCAGCCACCCGCCTACCACCTCCAGGAGCGCGGCAATCCTCTAGAATACAAGATAGCAGTTTTGCCCTGCACACAGATATTTTTATACAATACTGCGACTTCTAGCGGCCGGAGTATGTAAGCTAGATGGGTCAAACAAATTGCATCGTCTAAAGGACACTCAGGGCTTCCATGTGTCTAGCGCCCGGAGTATGTAAGCTAGATGGGTCAAGCAAATTGTATTGTCTAAAGGACACACAGTGTTTCCACTTGCATCATCAATCACCCGCCTAGCACCACTAGTGGCGGGTGATTGATGATGGCACTACTAGGGGCGTGGAAATTGACCTAGAAATACTTTGCAATTTTATGTGTCACATTTTGACGGCAATTAGAGCCTAAACAAAGAAAAAAGATGACACAAACTATTAGATTCATGTAGCCGCACAGATGCACGTTAGTAAGAGACATCAAACACCTATATATGGTGGACAGGTGAGTAGCAATCAACAAAAAACAAACACTTTCAATACGGTATCCATCCTGTTTTTTTCATTCCCTCTAAGGGGGTGGGGGGGTGAAACAAAGTGGATCACCTAGAGCACACTCGGGGCTTCCATTATCACCACCAGCCACCCGCCTACCACCTCCAGGAGCGCGGCAATCCTCTAGAATACAAAATGGCAGTTTTGCCCTGCACACAGGTATTTTTCCATACTACTGCGACTTCTAGCGGCCGGAGTATGTAAGCTAGATGGGTCAAACGAATCGCATCGTCTAGAAGACACTCGGGGCTTTCAGCTGCTTTATCAATTTTACGTCTCACCATTTGGCGGCCATTAGCGCCTTAATAAGGTAAACCAGATGACGCAAACTATTAGATTTATGTAGCCGCACAGATGCACGTTTATTAGAGACATCAATCACCTTTATATGTTGAACAGCTGAGCTGCAAATAGCAAAAAAAAAACAATTTCATTATGGTATCCATCATGTTTTTTTTTCATTCCCGCTAAGGGTTGGGGGGATGAAACAAAGTGGATCACCTAGAGCACACTCGGGTCTTCCATTATCACCATCAGCCACCCGCCTACCACCTCCAGGAGCGTGACGCTCCTCTAGAATACAAAATAGCAGTTTATCCCTGCACGCAGGTAGTTTTCCACACTACTGCGACTTCTAGCGGCCGGAGTATGTAAGCTAGGTGGGTCAAACAAATTGCATCGTCTAAAGGACACTCAGGGCTTCCATGTGTCTAGCGCCCGGAGTATGTAAGCTAGATGGGTCAAGCAAATTGCATCGTCTAAAGGACACTCAGTGTTTCCACTTGCATCATCAATCACCCGCCTAGCACCACTAGTGGCGGGTGATTGATGATGGCACTACTAGGGGCGTGGCAATTGACCTAGAAATACTTTGCGCTTTTATGTGTCACATTTTGACGGCAATTAGAGCCTAAACAAAGAAAAAAGATGACGCAAACTATTAGATTCATGTAGCCGCACAGATGCACGTTAGTTAGAGACATCAAACACCTATATTTGGTGAACAGGTGAGTAGCAATCAACAGAAAACAAACGCTTTCAATACGGTATCCATCTTGTTTTTTTCATTCCCTCTAGGGGGGTGGGGGTTGTGAAACAAAGTGCATCACCTAGAGCACACTCGGGGCTTCCATTATCACCACCAGCCACCCGCCTACCACCTCCAGGAGCGGTAGAATACAAAATGGCTGTTTTGCCCTGCACACAGGTATTTTTCCATACTACTGCGACTTCTAGCGGCCGGAGTATGTAAGCTAGATGGGTCAAACGAATCGCATCGTCTAGAAGACACTCGGGGCTTTCAGCTGCTTTATCACTCATCCGCTTAGTACCACTAGGAGCGTGGAAATTGACCTAAAAATACTCTGCAATTTTACGTGTGACCCTTTGACGGCCATTAGCGCCTTAACACGGTGAACTTTACCACACAAACTGTTAAATTCATGTAGCCGCACAGATGCACGTTAGTTAGAAACATCAAACACCTTTATATGATGAACAGCTGAGTAGCAATCAACAAAAAACAAACATTTTCAATATCCATCATGTTTTTTTTCATTCCCGCTAAGTGTTGGGGGGATGAAACAAAGTGGATCACCTAGAGCACACTCGGGGCTTCCATTATCACCACCAGCCACCCGCCTACCACCTCCAGGAGCGCGGCAATCCTCTAGAATACAAAATGGCAGTTTTGCCCTGCACACAGGTATTTTTCCACACTACTGCGACTTCTAGCGGCCGGAGTATGTAAGCTAGATGGGTCAAACAAATTGCATCGTCTAAAGGACACTCAGGGCTTCCATGTGTCTAGCGCCCGGAGTATATAAGCTAGATGGGTCAAGCAAATTGCATCGTCTAAAGGACACTCAGTGTTTCCACCTGCATCATCAATCACCCGCCTAGCACCACTAGTGGCGGGTGATTGATGATGGCACTACTAGGGGCGTGGCAATTGACCTAGAAATACTTTGCGCTTTTATGTGTCACATTTTGACGGCAATTAGAGCCTAAACAAAGAAAAAAGATGACGCAAACTATTAGATTCATGTAGCCGCACAGATGCACGTTAGTTAGAGACATCAAACACCTATATTTGGTGAACAGGTGAGTAGCAATCAACAGAAAACAAACGCTTTCAATACGGTATCCATCTTGTTTTTTTCATTCCCTCTAGGGGGGTGGGGGTTGTGAAACAAAGTGCATCACCTAGAGCACACTCGGGGCTTCCATTATCACCACCAGCCACCCGCCTACCACCTCCAGGAGCGCGGCAATCCTCTAGAATACAAGATAGCAGTTTTGCCCTGCACACAGATATTTTTATACAATACTGCGACTTCTAGCGGCCGGAGTATGTAAGCTAGATGGGTCAAACAAATTGCATCGTCTAAAGGACACTCAGTGTTTCCACTTGCATCATCAATCACCCGCCTAGCACCACTAGTGGCGGGTGATTGATGATGGCACTACTAGGGGCGTGGCAGTTGACCTAGAAATACTTTGCAATTTTATGTGTCACATTTTGACGGCAATTAGAGCCTAAACAAAGAAAAAAGATGACGCAAACTATTAGATTCATGTAGCCGCACAGATGCACGTTAGTTAGAGACATCAAACACCTATATTTGGTGAACAGGTGAGTAGCAATCAACAGAAAACAAACGCTTTCAATACGGTATCCATCTTGTTTTTTTCATTCCCTCTAAGGGGGTGGGGGGGGGTGAAACAAAGTGCATCACCTAGAGCACACTCGGGGCTTCCATTATCACCACCAGCCACCCGCCTACCACCTCCAGGAGCGCGGCAATCCCCTAGAATACAAAATGGCAGTTTTGCCCTGCACACAGGTATTTTTCCACATTACTGCGACTTCTAGCGGCCGGAGTATGTAAGCTAGATGGGTCAAGCAAATTGCATCATCTAAAGGACACTCCGTGTTTCCACTTGCATCATCAATCACCCGCCTAGCACCACTAGTGGCGGGTGATTGATGATGGCACTACTAGGGGCGTGGCAATTGACCTAGAAATACTTTGCAATTTTATGTGTCACATTTTGACGGCAATTAGAGCATCAAACACCTATATATGTTGAACAGGTGAGTAGCAATCAACAAACAAAAAACACTTTCAATACGGTATCCATCTTGTTTTTTTCATTCCCTCTAAGGGGGTGGGGGGGGTGAAACAAAGTGCATCACCTAGAGCACACTCGGGGCTTCCATTATCACCACCAGCCACCCGCCTACCACCTCCAGGAGCGCGGCAATCCTCTAGAATACAAGATAGCAGTTTTGCCCTGCACACAGATATTTTTATACAATACTGCGACTTCTAGCGGCCGGAGTATGTAAGCTAGATGGGTCAAACAAATTGCATCGTCTAAAGGACACTCAGGGCTTCCATGTGTCTAGCGCCCGGAGTATGTAAGCTAGATGGGTCAAGCAAATTGCATCGTCTAAAGGACACTCAGTGTTTCCACTTGCATCATCAATCACCCGCCTAGCACCACTAGTGGCGGGTGATTGATGATGGCACTACTAGGGGCGTGGCAATTGACCTAGAAATACTTTGCAATTTTATGTGTCACATTTTGACGGCAATTAGAGCCTAAACAAAGAAAAAAGATGACGCAAACTATTAGATTCATGTAGCCGCACAGATGCACGTTAGTTAGAGACATCAAACACCTATATATGGTGAACAGGTGAGTAGCAATCAACAGAAAACAAACGCTTTCAATACGGTATCCATCTTGTTTTTATCATTCCCTCTAAGCGGGTGGGGGGATGAAACAAAGTGCATCACCTAGAGCACACTCGGGGCTTCCATTATCACCACCAGCCACCCGCCTACCACCTCCAGGAGCGCGGCAATCCTCTAGAATACAAAATGGCAGTTTTGCCCTGCACACAGGTATTTTTCCACACTACTGCGACTTCTAGCGGTCGGAGTATGTAAGCTAGATGGGTCAAACAAATTGCATCGTCTAAAGGACACTCAGGGCTTCCATGTGTCTAGCGCCCGGAGTATGTAAGCTAGATGGGTCAAGCAAATTGCATCGTCTAAAGGACACTCAGTGTTTCCACTTGCATCATCAATCACCCGCCTAGCACCACTAGTGGCGGGTGATTGATGATGGCACTACTAGGGGCGTGGCAATTGACCTAGAAATACTTTGCGCTTTTATTTGTCACATTTTGACGGCAATTAGAGCCTAAACAAAGAAAAAAGATGACGCAAACTATTAGATTCATGTAGCCGCACAGATGCACGTTAGTTAGAGACATCAAACACCTATATATGGTGGACAGGTGAGTAGCAATCAACAAAAAACAAACACTTTCAATACGGTATCCATCTTGTTTTTTTCATTCCCTCTAAGGGGGTGGGGGGGTGAAACAAAGTGGATTACCTAGAGCACAATCGGGGCTTCCATTATCACCACCAGCCACCCGCCTACCACCTCCAGGAGCGTGGCAATCCTCTAGAATACAAAATAGCAGTTTGGCCCTGCACGCAGGTAGTTTTCCACACTACTGCGACTTCTAGCGGCCGGAGTATGTAAGCTAGATGGGTCAAACAAATTGCATCGTCTAAAGGACATTCAGGGCTTCCATGTGTCTAGCGCCCGGAGTATGTAAGCTAGATGGGTCAAGCAAATTGCATCGTCTAAAGGACACTCAGTGTTTCCACTTGCATCATCAATCACCCGCCTAGCACCACTAGTGGCGGGTGATTGATGATGGCACTACTAGGGGCGTGGCAGTTGACCTAGAAATACTTTGCAATTTTATGTGTCACATTTTGACGGCAATTAGAGCCTAAACAAAGAAAAAAGATGACGCAAACTATTAGATTCATGTAGCCGCACAGATGCACGTTAGTTAGAGACATCAAACACCTATATTTGGTGAACAGGTGAGTAGCAATCAACAGAAAACAAACGCTTTCAATACGGTATCCATCTTGTTTTTTTCATTCCCTCTAAGGGGGTGGGGGGGGGGGTGAAACAAAGTGCATCACCTAGAGCACACTCGGGGCTTCCATTATCACCACCAGCCACCCGCCTACCACCTCCAGGAGCGCGGCAATCCCCTAGAATACAAAATGGCAGTTTTGCCCTGCACACAGGTATTTTTCCACACTACTGCGACTTCTAGCGGCCGGAGTATGTAAGCTAGATGGGTCAAACGAATCGCATCGTCTAGAAGACACTCGGGGCTTTCAGCTGCTTTATCACTCATCCGCTTAGTACCACTAGGAGCGTGGAAATTGACCTAAAAATACTCTGCAATTTTACGTGTGACCCTTTGACGGCCATTAGCGCCTTAACACGGTGAACTTTACCACACAAACTGTTAAATTCATGTAGCCGCACAGATGCACGTTAGTTAGAAACATCAAACACCTTTATATGATGAACAGCTGAGTAGCAATCAACAAAAAACAAACATTTTCAATATCCATCATGTTTTTTTTCATTCCCGCTAAGTGTTGGGGGGATGAAACAAAGTGGATCACCTAGAGCACACTCGGGGCTTCCATTATCACCACCAGCCACCCGCCTACCACCTCCAGGAGCGCGGCAATCCTCTAGAATACAAAATGGCAGTTTTGCCCTGCACACAGGTATTTTTCCACACTACTGCGACTTCTAGCGGCCGGAGTATGTAAGCTAGATGGGTCAAACAAATTGCATCGTCTAAAGGACACTCAGGGCTTCCATGTGTCTAGCGCCCGGAGTATATAAGCTAGATGGGTCAAGCAAATTGCATCGTCTAAAGGACACTCAGTGTTTCCACCTGCATCATCAATCACCCGCCTAGCACCACTAGTGGCGGGTGATTGATGATGGCACTACTAGGGGCGTGGCAATTGACCTAGAAATACTTTGCAATTTTATGTGTCACATTTTGACGGCAATTAGAGCATCAAACACCTATATATGTTGAACAGGTGAGTAGCAATCAACAAACAAAAAACACTTTCAATACGGTATCCATCTTGTTTTTTTCATTCCCTCTAAGGGGGTGGGGGGGGTGAAACAAAGTGCATCACCTAGAGCACACTCGGGGCTTCCATTATCACCACCAGCCACCCGCCTACCACCTCCAGGAGCGCGGCAATCCTCTAGAATACAAGATAGCAGTTTTGCCCTGCACACAGATATTTTTATACAATACTGCGACTTCTAGCGGCCGGAGTATGTAAGCTAGATGGGTCAAACAAATTGCATCGTCTAAAGGACACTCAGGGCTTCCATGTGTCTAGCGCCCGGAGTATGTAAGCTAGATGGGTCAAGCAAATTGCATCGTCTAAAGGACACTCAGTGTTTCCACTTGCATCATCAATCACCCGCCTAGCACCACTAGTGGCGGGTGATTGATGATGGCACTACTAGGGGCGTGGCAATTGACCTAGAAATACTTTGCAATTTTATGTGTCACATTTTGACGGCAATTAGAGCCTAAACAAAGAAAAAAGATGACGCAAACTATTAGATTCATGTAGCCGCACAGATGCACGTTAGTTAGAGACATCAAACACCTATATATGGTGAACAGGTGAGTAGCAATCAACAGAAAACAAACGCTTTCAATACGGTATCCATCTTGTTTTTATCATTCCCTCTAAGCGGGTGGGGGGATGAAACAAAGTGCATCACCTAGAGCACACTCGGGGCTTCCATTATCACCACCAGCCACCCGCCTACCACCTCCAGGAGCGCGGCAATCCTCTAGAATACAAAATGGCAGTTTTGCCCTGCACACAGGTATTTTTCCACACTACTGCGACTTCTAGCGGTCGGAGTATGTAAGCTAGATGGGTCAAACAAATTGCATCGTCTAAAGGACACTCAGGGCTTCCATGTGTCTAGCGCCCGGAGTATGTAAGCTAGATGGGTCAAGCAAATTGCATCGTCTAAAGGACACTCAGTGTTTCCACTTGCATCATCAATCACCCGCCTAGCACCACTAGTGGCGGGTGATTGATGATGGCACTACTAGGGGCGTGGCAATTGACCTAGAAATACTTTGCGCTTTTTTTTGTCACATTTTGACGGCAATTAGAGCCTAAACAAAGAAAAAAGATGACGCAAACTACTAGATTCATGTAGCCGCACAGATGCACGTTAGTTAGAGACATCAAACACCTATATATGGTGGACAGGTGAGTAGCAATCAACAAAAAACAAACACTTTCAATACGGTATCCATCTTGTTTTTTTCATTCCCTCTAAGGGGGTGGGGGGGTGAAACAAAGTGGATTACCTAGAGCACAATCGGGGCTTCCATTATCACCACCAGCCACCCGCCTACCACCTCCAGGAGCGTGGCAATCCTCTAGAATACAAAATAGCAGTTTGGCCCTGCACGCAGGTAGTTTTCCACACTACTGCGACTTCTAGCGGCCGGAGTATGTAAGCTAGATGGGTCAAACAAATTGCATCGTCTAAAGGACATTCAGGGCTTCCATGTGTCTAGCGCCCGGAGTATGTAAGCTAGATGGGTCAAGCAAATTGCATCGTCTAAAGGACACTCAGTGTTTCCACTTGCATCATCAATCACCCGCCTAGCACCACTAGTGGCGGGTGATTGATGATGGCACTACTAGGGGCGTGGCAGTTGACCTAGAAATACTTTGCAATTTTATGTGTCACATTTTGACGGCAATTAGAGCATCAAACACCTATATATGGTGGACAGGTGAGTAGCAATCAACAAACAAAAAACACTTTCAATACGGTATCCATCTTCTTTTTTTCATTCCCTCTAAGGGGGTGGGGGGGTAAAACGAAGTGCATCACCTAGAGCACACTCGGGGCTTCCATTATCACCACCAGCCACCCGCCTACCACCTCCAGGAGCGCGGCAATCCTCTAGAATACAAAATGGCAGTTTTGCCCTGCACACAGGTATTTTTCCACACTACTGCGACTTCTAGCGGCCGGAGTATGTAAGCTAGATGGGTCAAACAAATTGCATCGTCTAAAGGACACTCAGGGCTTCCATGTGTCTAGCGCCCGGAGTATGTAAGCTAGATGGGTCAAGCAAATTGCATCGTCTAAAGGACACTCAGTGTTTCCACTTGCATCATCAATCAGCCGCCTAGCACCACTAGTGGCGGGTGATTGATGATGGCACTGCTAGGGGCATGGCAATTGACCTAGAAATACTTTGCGCTTTTATTTGTCACATTTTGACGGCAATTAGAGCCTAAACAAAGAAAAAAGATGACGCAAACTATTAGATTCATGTAGCCGCACAGATGCACGTTAGTTAGAGACATCAAACACCTATATATGGTGGACAGGTGAGTAGCAATCAACAAAAAACAAACACTTTCAATACGGTATCCATCTTGTTTTTTTCATTCCCTCTAAGGGGGTGGGGGGGTGAAACAAAGTGGATTACCTAGAGCACAATCGGGGCTTCCATTATCACCACCAGCCACCCGCCTACCACCTCCAGGAGCGTGGCAATCCTCTAGAATACAAAATAGCAGTTTGGCCCTGCACGCAGGTAGTTTTCCACACTACTGCGACTTCTAGCGGCCGGAGTATGTAAGCTAGATGGGTCAAACAAATTGCATCGTCTAAAGGACATTCAGGGCTTCCATGTGTCTAGCGCCCGGAGTATGTAAGCTAGATGGGTCAAGCAAATTGCATCGTCTAAAGGACACTCAGTGTTTCCACTTGCATCATCAATCACCCGCCTAGCACCACTAGTGGCGGGTGATTGATGATGGCACTACTAGGGGCGTGGCAATTGACCTAGAAATACTTTGCGCTTTTATTTGTCACATTTTGACGGCAATTAGAGCCTAAACAAAGAAAAAAGATGACGCAAACTATTAGATTCATGTAGCCGCACAGATGCACGTTAGTTAGAGACATCAAACACCTATATATGGTGGACAGGTGAGTAGCAATCAACAAAAAACAAACACTTTCAATACGGTATCCATCTTGTTTTTTTCATTCCCTCTAAGGGGGTGGGGGGGGTGGAACAAAGTGGATTACCTAGAGCACAATCGGGGCTTCCATTATCACCACCAGCCACCCGCCTACCACCTCCAGGAGCGTGGCAATCCTCTACAATACAAAATAGCAGTTTGGCCCTGCACGCAGGTAGTTTTCCACACTACTGCGACTTCTAGCGGCCGGAGTATGTAAGCTAGATAGGTCAAACAAATTGCATCGTCTAAAGGACATTCAGGGCTTCCATGTGTCTAGCGCCCGGAGTATGTAAGCTAGATGGGTCAAGCAAATTGCATCGTCTAAAGGACACTCAGTGTTTCCACTTGCATCATCAATCACCCGCCTAGCACCACTAGTGGCGGGTGATTGATGATGGCACTACTAGGGGCGTGGCAGTTGACCTAGAAATACTTTGCAATTTTATGTGTCACATTTTGACGGCAATTAGAGCATCAAACACCTATATATGGTGGACAGGTGAGTAGCAATCAACAAACAAAAAACACTTTCAATACGGTATCCATCTTTTTTTTTTCATTCCCTCTAAGGTGGTGGGGGGGTGAAACAAAGTGGATCACCTAGAGCACACTCGGGGCTTCCATTATCACCACCAGCCACCCGCCTACCACCTCCAGGAGCGCGGCAATCCTCTAGAATACAAATGGCAGTTTTGCCCTGCACACAGGTATTTTCCACACTACTGCGACTTCTAGCGGCCGGAGTATGTAAGCTAGATGGGTCAAACAAATTGCATCGTCTAAAGGACACTCAGGGCTGCCATTTGCATCATTAATCACCCGCCTAGCACCACTAGTGGCGGGTGATTGATGATGGCACTACTAGGGGCGTGGCAATGGACCTAGTAATACTTTGCAGTTTTATGTGTCACCTTTTGATGGCAATTAGAGAATTAACAGGATGAACTAGATGACGCAAACTATTAGATTCATGTAGCCGCACAGATGCACGTTAGTTAGAGACATCAAACACCTATATATGGTGAACAGGTGAGTAGCAATCAACAAACAAAAAACACTTTCAATACGGTATCCATCTTGTTTTTTTCATTCCCTCTAAGAGGGTGGGGGGGGTGAAACAAAGTGCATCACCTAGAGCACACTCGGGGCTTCCATTATCACCACCAGCCACCCGCCTACCACCTCCAGGAGCGCGGCAATCCTCTAGAATACAAAATGGCAGTTTTGCCCTGCACACAGGTATTTTTATACAATACTGCGACTTCTAGCGGCCGGAGTATGTAAGCTAGATGGGTCAAACAAATTGCATCGTCTAAAGAACACTCAGGGCTGCCATTTGCATCATTAATCACCCGCCTAGCACCACTAGTGGCGGGTGATTGATGATGGCACAACTAGGGGCGTGGCAATGGACCTAGTAATACTTTGCAGTTTTATGTGTCACCTTTTGATGGCAATTAGAGAATTAACAGGATGAACTAGATGACGCAAACTATTAGATTCATGTAGCCGCACAGATGCACGTTAGTTAGAGACATCAAACACCTATATATTGTAAACAGGTGAGTAGCAATCAACAAAAAACAAACACTTTCAATACGGTATCCATCTTGTTTTTTTCATTCCCTCTAAGGGGGAGGGGGGATGAAACAAAGTGGATCACCTAGAGCACACTCGGGGCTTCCATTATCACCACCAGCCACCCGCCTACAACCTCCAGGAGCGCGGCAATCCTCTAGAATACAAAATGGCAGTTTTGCCCTGCACACAGGTTTTTTTATACAATACTGCGACTTCTAGCGGCCGGAGTATGTAAGCTAGATGGGTCAAACGAATCGCATCGTCTAGAAGACACTCGGGGCTTTTAGCTGCTTTATCACTCATCCGCTTAGTACCACTAGGAGCGTGGAAATTGACCTAAAAATACTCTGCAATTTTACGTGTGACCCTTTGACGGCCATTAGCGCCTTAATACGGTGAACTTCACCACACAAACTATTGAATTCATGTAGCCGCACAGATGCACGTTAGTTAGAGACATCAAGCACCTTTATATGATGAACAGGTGAGTAGCAATCAACAAAAAACAAACACTTTCAATATGGTATCCATCTTGTTTTTTTCATTCCCGCTAAGGGGGTGGGGGGATGAAACAAAGTGGATCACCTAGAGCACAATCGGGGCTTCCATTATCACCACCAGCCACCCGCCTATCACCTCCAGGAGCGCGGCAATCCTCTAGAATACAAAATAGCAGTTTGGCGCTGCACACAGGTGGTTTTCCACACTACTGCGACTTCTAGCGGCCGGAGTATGTAAGCTAGATGGGTCAAACAAAATGCATCGTCTAAAGGACACTCAGGGCTTCCATATGTCTAGCGCCCGGAGTATGTAAGCTAGATGGGTCAAGCAAATTGCATCGTCTAAAGGACACTCAGTGTTTCCACTTGCATCATCAATCACCCGCCTAGCACCACTAGTGGCGGGTGATTGATGATGGCACTACTAGGGGCGTGGCAATTGACCTAGAAATACTTTGCGCTTTTATGTGTCACATTTTGACGGCAATTAGAGCCTAAACAAAAAAAAAAGATGACGCAAACTATTAGATACATGTAGCCGCACAGATGCACGTTAGTTAGAGAAATCAAACATCTTTATATGGTGAACAGGTGAGTAGCAATCAACAGAAAACAAACGCTTTCAATAAGGTATCCATCTTGTTTTTTTCATTCCCTCTAAGCGGGTGGGGGGATGAAACAAAGTGCATCACCTAGAGCACACTCGGGGCTTCCATTATCACCACCAGCCACCCGCCTACCACCTCCAGGAGCGCGGCAATCCTCTAGAATACAAGATAGCAGTTTTGCCCTGCACACAGATATTTTTATACAATACTGCGACTTCTAGCGGCCGGAGTATGCAAGCTAGATGGGTCAAACGAATCGCATCGTCTAGAAGACACTCGGGGCTTTCAGCTGCTTTATCACTCATCCGCTTAGTACCACTAGGAGCGTGGAAATTGACCTAAAAATACTCTGCAATTTTACGTGTGACCCCTTGACGGCCATAAGCGCCTTAACACGGTGAACTTTACCACACAAACTATTGAATTCATGTAGCCGCACAGATACACGTTAGTTAGAGACATCAAACGCCTTTATATGATGAACAGGTGAGTAGCAATCAACAAAAAACAAGCACTTTCAATATGGTATCCATCTTGTTCTTTTCATTCCCGCTAAGGGGGTGGGGGGATGAAACTAAGTGGATCACCTAGAGCACAATCGGGGCTTCCATTATCACCACCAGCCACCCGCCTACCACCTCCAGGAGCGCGGCAATCCTCTAGAATACAAGATAGCAGTTTGGCGCTGCACACAGGTAGTTTTCCACACTACTGCGACTTCTAGCGGCCGGAGTATGTAAGCTAGATGGGTCAAACAGATTGCATCGTCTAAAGGACACTCAGGGCTTCCATTTGTCTAACGCCCGGAGTATGTAAGCTAGATGGGTCAAGCAAATTGCATCGTCTAAAGGACACTCAGTGTTTCCACTTGCATCATCAATCACCCGCCTAGCACCACTAGTGGCGGGTGATTGATGATGGCACTACTAGGGGCGTGGCAGTTGACCTAGAAATACTTTGCAATTTTATGTGTCACATTTTGACGGCAATTAGAGCATCAAACACCTATATATGGTGGACAGGTGAGTAGCAATCAACAAACAAAAAACACTTTCAATACGGTATCCATCTTTTTTTTTTCATTCCCTCTAAGGGCGTGGGGGGGTGAAACAAAGTGGATCACCTAGAGCACACTCGGGGCTTCCATTATCACCACCAGCCACCCGCCTACCACCTCCAGGAGCGCGGCAATCCTCTAGAATACAAGATAGCAGTTTTGCCCTGCACACAGATATTTTTATACAATACTGCGACTTCTAGCGGCCGGAGTATGTAAGCTAGATGGGTCAAACGAATCGCATCGTCTAGAAGACACTCGGGGCTTTCAGCTGCTTTATCACTCATCCGCTTAGTACCACTAGGAGCGTGGAAATTGACCTAAAAATACTCTGCAATTTTACGTGTGACCCCTTGACGGCCATAAGCGCCTTAACACGGTGAACTTTACCACACAAACTATTGAATTCATGTAGCCGCACAGATACACGTTAGTTAGAGACATCAAACGCCTTTATATGATGAACAGGTGAGTAGCAATCAACAAAAAACAAGCACTTTCAATATGGTATCCATCTTGTTCTTTTCATTCCCGCTAAGGGGGTGGGGGGATGAAACTAAGTGGATCACCTAGAGCACAATCGGGGCTTCCATTATCACCACCAGCCACCCGCCTACCACCTCCAGGAGCGCGGCAATCCTCTAGAATACAAGATAGCAGTTTGGCGCTGCACACAGGTAGTTTTCCACACTACTGCGACTTCTAGCGGCCGGAGTATGTAAGCTAGATGGGTCAAACAGATTGCATCGTCTAAAGGACACTCAGGGCTTCCATTTGTCTAGCGCCCGGAGTATGTAAGCTAGATGGGTCAAGCAAATTGCATCGTCTAAAGGACACTCAGTGTTTCCACTTGCATCATCAATCACCCGCCTAGCACCACTAGTGGCGGGTGATTGATGATGGCACTACTAGGGGCGTGGCAATTGACCTAGAAATACTTTGCGCTTTTATGTGTCACATTTTGACGGCAATTAGAGCCTAAACAAAGAAAAAAGATGACGCAAACTATTAGATTCATGTAGCTGCACAGATGCACGTTAGTTAGAGACATCAAACACCTATATATGGTGAACAGGTGAGTAGCAATCAACAAACAAAAAACACTTTCAATACGGTATCCATCTTGTTTTTTTCATTCCCTCTAAGAGGGTGGGGGGGTGAAACAAAGTGCATCACCTAGAGCACACTCGGGGCTTCCATTATCACCACCAGCCACCCGCCTACCACCTCCAGGAGCGCGGCAATCCCCTAGAATACAAAATGGCAGTTTTGCCCTGCACACAGGTGGTCTTCCACACTACTGCGACTTCTAGCGGCCGGAGTATGTAAGCTAGATGGGTCAAACAAAATGCATCGTCTAAAGGACACTCAGGGCTTCCATATGTCTAGCGCCCGGAGTATGTAAGCTAGATGGGTCAAGCAAATTGCATCGTCTAAAGGACACTCAGTGTTTCCACTTGCATCATCAATCACCCGCCTAGCACCACTAGTGGCGGGTGATTGATGAATTCATGTAGCCGCACAGATGCACGTTAGTCAGAGACATCAAACACCTATATATGGTGAACAGGTGAGTAGCAATCAACAGAAAACAAACGCTTTCAATACGGTATCCATCTTGTTTTTTTCATTCCCTCTAAGCGGGTGGGGGGATGAAACAAAGTGCATCACCTAGAGCACACTCGGGGCTTCCATTATCACCACCAGCCACCCGCCTACCACCTCCAGGAGCGCGGCAATCCTCTAGAATACAAAATGGCAGTTTTGCCCTGCACACAGGTATTTTTCCACACTACTGTGACTTCTAGCGGCCGGAGTATGTAAGCTAGATGGGTCAAACAAATTGCATCGTCTAAAGAACACTCAGGGCTTCCATGTGTCTAGCGCCCGGAGTAGGTAAGCTAGATGGGTCAAGCAAATTGCATCGTCTAAAGGACACTCAGTGTTTCCACTTGCATCATCAATCACCCGCCTAGCACCACTAGTGGCGGGTGATTGATGATGGCACTACTAGGGGCGTGGCAATTGACCTAGAAATACTTTGCGCTTTTATGTGTCACATTTTGACGGCAATTAGAGCCTAAACAAAGAAAAAAGGTGACGCAAACTATTAGATTCATGCAGCCGCACAGATGCACGTTAGTTAGAGACATCAAACACCTATATATGGTGGACAGGTGAGTAGCAATCAACAAAAAACAAACACTTTCAATACGGTATCCATCTTGTTTTTTTCATTCCCTCTAAGGGGGTGGGGGGGTGAAACAAAGTGGATCACCTAGAGCACAATCGGGGCTTCCATTATCACCACCAGCCACCCGCCTACCACCTCCAGGAGCGTGGCAATCCTCTAGAATACAAAATAGCAGTTTGGCCCTGCACGCCGGTAGTTTTCCACACTACTGCGACTTCTAGCGGCCGGAGTATGTAAGCTAGATGGGTCAAACAAATTGCATCGTCTAAAGGACACTCAGGGCTTCCATGTGTCTAGCGCCCGGAGTATGTAAGCTAGATGGGTCAAGCAAATTGCATCGTCTAAAGGACACTCAGTGTTTCCACTTGCATCATCAATCACCCGCCTAGCACCACTAGTGGCGGGTGATTGATGATGGCACTACTAGGGGCGTGGCAATTGACCT
Organism: Bactrocera oleae; assembly: GCF_042242935.1. Lineage (NCBI taxonomy): Eukaryota > Metazoa > Arthropoda > Insecta > Diptera > Tephritidae > Bactrocera > Bactrocera oleae. Next base: position 19,713,040 of record NC_091541.1, on the reverse strand, counting down.
AGAAATACTTTGCGCTTTTCTGTGTCACATTTTGACGGCAATTAGAGCCTAAACAAAGAAAAAAGATGACGCAAACTATTAGATTCATGTAGCCGCACAGATGCACGTTAGTTAGAGACATCAAACACCTATATATGGTGAACAGGTGAGTAGCAATCAACAGAAAACAAACGCTTTCAATACGGTATCCATCTTGTTTTTTTCATTCCCTCTAAGCGGGTGGGGGGATGAAACAAAGTGCATCACCTAGAGCACACTCGGGGCTTCCATTATCACCACCAGCCACCCGCCTACCACCTCCAGGAGCGCGGCAATCCTCTAGAATACAAGATAGCAGTTTTGCCCTGCACACAGATATTTTTATACAATACTGCGACTTCTAGCGGCGGGAGTATGTAAGCTAGATGGGTCAAACGAATCGCATCGTCTAGAAGACACTCGGGGCTTTCAGCTGCTTTATCACTCATCCGCTTAGTACCACTAGGAGCGTGGAAATTGACCGAAAAATACTCTGCAATTTTACGTGTGACCCCTTGACGGCCATTAGCGCCTTAACACGGTGAACTTTACCACACAAACTATTGAATTCATGTAGCCGCACAGATACACGTTAGTTAGAGACATCAAACACCTTTATATGATGAACAGGTGAGTAGCAATCAACAAAAAACAAACACTTTCAATATGGTATCCATCTTGTTTTTTTCATTCCCGCTAAGGGGGTGGGGGGATGAAACAAAGTGGATCACCTAGAGCACAATCGGGGCTTCCATTATCACCACCAGCCACCCGCCTACCACCTCCAGGAGCGCGGCAATCCTCTAGAATACAAGATAGCAGTTTGGCGCTGCACACAGGTAGTTTTCCACACTACTGCGACTTCTAGCGGCCGGAGTATGTAAGCTAGATGGGTCAAACAAATTGCATCGTCTAAAGGACACTCAGGGCTTCCATATGTCTAGCGCCCGGAGTATGTAAGCTAGATGGGTCAAGCAAATTGCATCGTCTAAAGGACACTCAGTGTTTCCACTTGCATCATCAATCATCCGCCTAGCACCACTAGTGGCGGGTGATTGATGATGGCACTACTAAGGGCGTGGCAATGGACCTAGTAATACTTTGAAATTTTATGTGTCACCTTTTGACTTCAATTAGAGCCTAAACAGGATGAACTAGATGACGCAAGCTATTAGATTCATGTAGCCGCACAGATGCACGTTAGTTAGAGACATCAAACACCTATATATGGTGAACAGGTGAGTAGCAATCAACAAAAAACAAACACTTTCAATACGGTATCCATCTTGTTTTTTTCATTCCCTCTAAGGGGGTGGGGGGATGAAACAAAGTGGATCACCTAGAGCACAATCGGGGCTTCCATTATCACCACCAGCCACCCGCCTACCACCTCCAGGAGCGCGGCAATCCTCTAGAATACAAGATAGCAGTTTGGCGCTGCACACAGGTAGTTTTCCACACTACTGCGACTTCTAGCGGCCGGAGTATGTAAGCTAGATGGGTCAAACAGATTGCATCGTCTAAAGGACACTCAGGGCTTCCATTTGTCTAGCGCCCGGAGTATGTAAGCTAGATGGGTCAAGCAAATTGCATCGTCTAAAGGACACTCAGTGTTTCCACTTTCATCATCAATCACCCGCCTAGTACCACTAGTGGCGGGTGATTGATGATGGCACTACTAGGGGCGTGGCAATGGACCTAGTAATACTTTGCAGTTTTATGTGTCACCTTTTGATGGCAATTAGAGCCTAAACAGGATGAACTAGATGACGCAAACTATTAGATTCATGTAGCCGCACAGATGCACGTTAGTTAGAGACATCAAACACCTATATATGGTGAACAGGTGAGTAGCAATCAACAAAAAACAAACACTTTCAATACGGTATCCATCTTGTTTTTTTCATTCCCTCTAAGGGGGTGGGGGGGATGAAACAAAGTGGATCACCTAGAGCACACTCGGGGCTTCCATTATCACCACCAGCCACCCGCCACCCGCCTACCACCTCCAGGAGCGCGGCAATCCTCTAGAATACAAAATTTCAGTTTTGCCCTGCACACAGGTATTTTTATACAATACTGCGACTTCTAGCGGCCGGAGTATGTAAGCTAGATGGGTCAAACAGATTGCATCGTCTAAAGGACACTCAGGGCTTCCATTTGTCTAGCGCCCGGAGTATGTAAGCTAGATGGGTCAAGCAAATTGCATCGTCTAAAGGACACTCAGTGTTTCCACTTGCATCATCAATCATCCGCCTAGCACCACTAGTGGCGGGTGATTGATGATGGCACTACTAAGGGCGTGGCAATGGACCTAGTAATACTTTGAAATTTTATGTGTCACCTTTTGACGGCAATTAGAGCCTAAACAGGATGAACTAGATGACGCAAACTATTAGATTCATGTAGCCGCACAGATGCACGTTAGTTAGAGACATCAAACACCTATATATGGTGAACAGGTGAGTAGCAATCAACAAAAAACAAACACTTTCAATACGGTATCCATCTTGTTTTTTTCATTCCCTCTAAGCGGGTGGGGGGATGAAACAAAGTGGATCACCTAGAGCACACTCGGGGCTTCCATTATCACCACCAGCCACCCGCCTACCACCTCCAGGAGCGCGGCAATCCTCTAGAATACAAAATGGCAGTTTTGCCCTGCACACAGGTATTTTTCCACACTACTGTGACTTCTAGCGGCCGGAGTATGTAAGCTAGATGGGTCAAACAAATTGCATCGTCTAAAGGACACTCAGGGCTTCCATGTGTCTAGCGCCCGGAGTAGGTAAGCTAGATGGGTCAAGCAAATTGCATCGTCTAAAGGACACTCAGTGTTTCCACTTGCATCATCAATCACCCGCCTAGCACCACTAGTGGCGGGTGATTGATGATGGCACTACTAGGGGCGTGGCAATTGACCTAGAAATACTTTGCGCTTTTATGTGTCACATTTTGACGGCAATTTGAGCCTAAACAGGATGAACTAGATGACGCAAACTATTAGATTCATGTAGCCGCACAGATTCACGTTAGTTAGAGACATCAAACACCTATATATGGTGAACAGGTGAGTAGCAATCAACAAAAAACAAACACTTTCAATACGGTATCCATCTTGTTTTTTTCATTCCCTCTAAGGGGGTGGGGGGATGAAACAAAGTGGATCACCTAGAGCACACTCGGGGCTTCCATTATCACCACCAGCCACCCGCCTACCACCTCCAGGAGCGCGGCAATCCTCTAGAATACAAAATGGCAGTTTTGCCCTGCACACAGGTATTTTTATACAATACTGCGACTTCTAGCGGCCGGAGTATGTAAGCTAGATGGGTCAAACAGATTGCATCGTCTAAAGGACACTCAGGGCTTCCATTTGTCTAGCGCCCGGAGTATGTAAGCTAGATGGGTCAAGCAAATTGCATCGTCTAAAGGACACTCAGTGTTTCCACTTGCATCATCAATCATCCGCCTAGCACCACTAGTGGCGGGTGATTGATGATGGCACTACTAAGGGCGTGGCAATGGACCTAGTAATACTTTGAAATTTTATGTGTCACCTTTTGACGGCAATTAGAGCCTAAACAGGATGAACTAGATGACGCAAACTATTAGATTCATGTAGCCGCACAGATGCACGTTAGTTAGAGACATCAAACACCTATATATGGTGAACAGGTGAGTAGCAATCAACAAAAAACAAACACTTTCAATACGGTATCCATCTTGTTTTTTTCATTCCCTCTAAGGGGGTGGGGGGATGAAACAAAGTGGATCACCTAGAGCACAATCGGGGCTTCCATTATCACTACCAGCCACCCGCCTACCACCTCCAGGAGCGCGGCAATCCTCTAGAATACAAGATAGCAGTTTGGCGCTGCACACAGGTAGTTTTCCACACTACTGCGACTTCTAGCGGCCGGAGTATGTAAGCTAGATGGGTCAAACAGATTGCATCGTCTAAAGGACACTCAGGGCTTCCATTTGTCTAGCGCCCGGAGTATGTAAGCTAGATGGGTCAAGCAAATTGCATCGTCTAAAGGACACTCAGTGTTTCCACTTGCATCATCAATCATCCGCCTAGCACCACTAGTGGCGGGTGATTGATGATGGCACTACTAAGGGCGTGGCAATGGACCTAGTAATACTTTGAAATTTTATGTGTCACCTTTTGACGGTAATTAGAGCCTAAACAGGATGAACTAGATGACGCAAACTATTAGATTCATGTAGCCGCACAGATGCACGTTAGTTAGAGACATCAAACACCTATATATGGAGAACAGGTGAGTAGCAATCAACAAAAAACAAACACTTTCAATACGGTATCCATCTTGTTTTTTTCATTCCCTCTAAGGGGGTGGGGGGATGAAACAAAGTGGATCACCTAGAGCACAATCGGGGCTTCCATTATCACCACCAGCCACCCGCCTACCACCTCCAGGAGCGCGGCAATCCTCTAGAATACAAGATAGCAGTTTTGCGCTGCACACAGGTAGTTTTCCACACTACTGCGACTTCTAGCGGCCGGAGTATGTAAGCTAGATGGGTCAAACAGATTGCATCGTCTAAAGGACACTCAGGGCTTCCATTTGTCTAGCGCCCGGAGTATGTAAGCTAGATGGGTCAAGCAAATTGCATCGTCTAAAGGACACTCAGTGTTTCCACTTTCATCATCAATCACCCGCCTAGTACCACTAGTGGCGGGTGATTGATGATGGCACTACTAGGGGCGTGGCAATGGACCTAGTAATACTTTGCAGTTTTATGTGTCACCTTTTGATGGCAATTAGAGCCTAAACAGGATGAACTAGATGACGCAAACTATTAGATTCATGTAGCCGCACATATGCACGTTAGTTAGAGACATCAAGCACCTTTATATGATGAACAGGTGAGTAGCAATCAACAAAAAACAAACACTTTCAATATAGTATCCATCTTGTTTTTTTCATTCCCGCTAAGGGGGTGGGGGGATGAAACAAAGTGGATCACCTAGAGCACAATCGGGGCTTCCATTATCACCACCAGCCACCCGCCTACCACCTCCAGGAGCGCGACAATCCTCTAGAATACAAAATAGCAGTTTGGCGCTGCCCACAGGTAGTTTTCCACACTACTGCGACTTCTAGCGGCCGGAGTATGTAAGCTAGATGGGTCAAACAAAATGCATCGTCTAAAGGACAATCAGGGCTTCCATATGTCTAGCGCCCGGAGTATGTAAGCTAGATGGGTCAAGCAAATTGCATCGTCTAAAGGACACTCAGTGTTTCCACTTGCATCATCAGTCACCCGCCTAGCACCACTAGTGGCGTGGTAACTTGAACTAAAAATACTTTGCAATTTTACGTCTCACCATTTAATGGCCATTAGCGCCTTAATAGGGTGAACTAGATGACGCAAACTATTAGATTCATGTAGCCGCACAGATGCAAGTTAGTTGGAGATATCAAACACCTATATATGATGAACAGGTGAGTAGCAATGAACAAAAAACAAACACTTTCAATATGGTATCCATCTTGTTTTTTCATTCCCGCTAAGGGGGTTGGGGGATGAAACAAAGTGCATCACCTAGAGCACAATCGGGGCTTCCATTATCACCACCAGCCACCCGCCTACCACCTCCAGGAGCGCGACAATCCTCTAGAATACAAAATAGCAGTTTGGCGCTGCCCACAGGTAGTTTTCCACACTACTGCGACTTCTAGCGGCCGGAGTATGTAAGCTAGATGGGTCAAACAAAATGCATCGTCTAAAGGACAATCAGGGCTTCCATATGTCTAGCGCCCGGAGTATGTAAGCTAGATGGGTCAAGCAAATTGCATCGTCTAAAGGACACTCAGTGTTTCCACTTGCATCATCAGTCACCCGCCTAGCACCACTAGTGGCGTGGTAACTTGAACTAAAAATACTTTGCAATTTTACGTCTCACCATTTAATGGCCATTAGCGCCTTAATAGGGTGAACTAGATGACGCAAACTATTAGATTCATGTAGCCGCACAGATGCAAGTTAGTTGGAGATATCAAACACCTATATATGATGAACAGGTGAGTAGCAATGAACAAAAAACAAACACTTTCAATATGGTATCCATCTTGTTTTTTCATTCCCGCTAAGGGGGTGGGGGGGTGAAACAAAGTGGATCACATAGAGCACAATCGGGGCTTCCATTATCACCACCAGCCACCCGCCTACCACCTCCAGGAGCGTGGCAATCCTCTAGAATACAAAATAGCAGTTTGGCCCTGCACGCCGGTAGTTTTCCACACTACTGCGACTTCTAGCGGCCGGAGTATGTAAGCTAGATGGGTCAAACAAATTGCATCGTCTAAAGGACACTCAGGGCTTCCATGTGTCTAGCGCCCGGAGTATGTAAGCTAGATGGGTCAAGCAAATTGCATCGTCTAAAGGACACTCAGTGTTTCCACTTGCATCATCAATCACCCGCCTAGCACCACTAGTGGCGGGTGATTGATGATGGCACTACTAGGGGCGTGGCAATTGACCTAGAAATACTTTGCGCTTTTATGTGTCACATTTTGACGGCAATTAGAGCCTAAACAAAGAAAAAAGATGACGCAAACTATTAGATTCATGTAGCCGCACAGATGCACGTTAGTTAGAGACATCAAACACCTATATATGGTGAACAGGTGAGTAGCAATCAACAGAAAACAAACGCTTTCAATACGGTATCCATCTTGTTTTTTTCATTCCCTCTAAGCGGGTGGGGGGATGAAACAAAGTGCATCACCTAGAGCACACTCGGGGCTTCCATTATCACCACCAGCCACCCGCCTACCACCTCCAGGAGCGCGGCAATCCTCTAGAATACAAGATAGCAGTTTTGCCCTGCACACAGATATTTTTATACAATACTGCGACTTCTAGCGGCGGGAGTATGTAAGCTAGATGGGTCAAACGAATCGCATCGTCTAGAAGACACTCGGGGCTTTCAGCTGCTTTATCACTCATCCGCTTAGTACCACTAGGAGCGTGGAAATTGACCTAAAAATACTCTGCAATTTTACGTGTGACCCCTTGACGGCCATTAGCGCCTTAACACGGTGAACTTTACCACACAAACTATTGAATTCATGTAGCCGCACAGATACACGTTAGCTAGAGACATCAAACACCTTTATATGCTGAACAGGTGAGTAGCAATCAACAAAAAACAAACACTTTCAATATGGTATCCATCTTGTTTTTTTCATTCCCGCTAAGGGGGTGGGGGGATGAAACAAAGTGGATCACCTAGAGCACAATCGGGGCTTCCATTATCACCACCAGCCACCCGCCTACCACCTCCAGGAGCGCGGCAATCCTCTAGAATACAAGATAGCAGTTTGGCGCTGCACACAGGTAGTTTTCCACACTACTGCGACTTCTAGCGGCCGGAGTATGTAAGCTAGATGGGTCAAACAAATTGCATCGTCTAAAGGACACTCAGGGCTTCCATATGTCTAGCGCCCGGAGTATGTAAGCTAGATGGGTCAAGCAAATTGCATCGTCTAAAGGACACTCAGTGTTTCCACTTGCATCATCAATCATCCGCCTAGCACCACTAGTGGCGGGTGATTGATGATGGCACTACTAAGGGCGTGGCAATGGACCTAGTAATACTTTGAAATTTTATGTGTCACCTTTTGACTTCAATTAGAGCCTAAACAGGATGAACTAGATGACGCAAGCTATTAGATTCATGTAGCCGCACAGATGCACGTTAGTTAGAGACATCAAACACCTATATATGGTGAACAGGTGAGTAGCAATCAACAAAAAACAAACACTTTCAATACGGTATCCATCTTGTTTTTTTCATTCCCTCTAAGGGGGTGGGGGGATGAAACAAAGTGGATCACCTAGAGCACAATCGGGGCTTCCATTATCACCACCAGCCACCCGCCTACCACCTCCAGGAGCGCGGCAATCCTCTAGAATACAAGATAGCAGTTTGGCGCTGCACACAGGTAGTTTTCCACACTACTGCGACTTCTAGCGGCCGGAGTATGTAAGCTAGATGGGTCAAACAGATTGCATCGTCTAAAGGACACTCAGGGCTTCCATTTGTCTAGCGCCCGGAGTATGTAAGCTAGATGGGTCAAGCAAATTGCATCGTCTAAAGGACACTCAGTGTTTCCACTTTCATCATCAATCACCCGCCTAGTACCACTAGTGGCGGGTGATTGATGATGGCACTACTAGGGGCGTGGCAATGGACCTAGTAATACTTTGCAGTTTTATGTGTCACCTTTTGATGGCAATTAGAGCCTAAACAGGATGAACTAGATGACGCAAACTATTAGATTCATGTAGCCGCACAGATGCACGTTAGTTAGAGACATCAAACACCTATATATGGTGAACAGGTGAGTAGCAATCAACAAAAAACAAACACTTTCAATACGGTATCCATCTTGTTTTTTTCATTCCCTCTAAGGGGGTGGGGGGGATGAAACAAAGTGGATCACCTAGAGCACACTCGGGGCTTCCATTATCACCACCAGCCACCCGCCACCCGCCTACCACCTCCAGGAGCGCGGCAATCCTCTAGAATACAAAATGGCAGTTTTGCCCTGCACACAGGTATTTTTATACAATACTGCGACTTCTAGCGGCCGGAGTATGTAAGCTAGATGGGTCAAACAGATTGCATCGTCTAAAGGACACTCAGGGCTTCCATTTGTCTAGCGCCCGGAGTATGTAAGCTAGATGGGTCAAGCAAATTGCATCGTCTAAAGGACACTCAGTGTTTCCACTTGCATCATCAATCATCCGCCTAGCACCACTAGTGGCGGGTGATTGATGATGGCACTACTAAGGGCGTGGCAATGGACCTAGTAATACTTTGAAATTTTATGTGTCACCTTTTGACGGCAATTAGAGCCTAAACAGGATGAACTAGATGACGCAAACTATTAGATTCATGTAGCCGCACAGATGCACGTTAGTTAGAGACATCAAACACCTATATATGGTGAACAGGTGAGTAGCAATCAACAAAAAACAAACACTTTCAATACGGTATCCATCTTGTTTTTTTCATTCCCTCTAAGCGGGTGGGGGGATGAAACAAAGTGCATCACCTAGAGCACACTCGGGGCTTCCATTATCACCACCAGCCACCCGCCTACCACCTCCAGGAGCGCGGCAATCCTCTAGAATACAAAATGGCAGTTTTGCCCTGCACACAGGTATTTTTCCACACTACTGTGACTTCTAGCGTCCGGAGTATGTAAGCTAGATGGGTCAAACAAATTGCATCGTCTAAAGGACACTCAGGGCTTCCATGTGTCTAGCGCCCGGAGTAGGTAAGCTAGATGGGTCAAGCAAATTGCATCGTCTAAAGGACACTCAGTGTTTCCACTGGCACTACTAGGGGCGTGGCAATTGACCTAGAAATACTTTGCGCTTTTATGTGTCACATTTTGACGGCAATTTGAGCCTAAACAGGATGAACTAGATGACGCAAACTATTAGATTCATGTAGCCGCACAGATTCACGTTAGTTAGAGACATCAAACACCTATATATGGTGAACAGGTGAGTAGCAATCAACAAAAAACAAACACTTTCAATACGGTATCCATCTTGTTTTTTTCATTCCCTCTAAGGGGGTGGGGGGATGAAACAAAGTGGATCACCTAGAGCACACTCGGGGCTTCCATTATCACCACCAGCCACCCGCCTACCACCTCCAGGAGCGCGGCAATCCTCTAGAATACAAAATGGCAGTTTTGCCCTGCACACAGGTATTTTTATACAATACTGCGACTTCTAGCGGCCGGAGTATGTAAGCTAGATGGGTCAAACAGATTGCATCGTCTAAAGGACACTCAGGGCTTCCATTTGTCTAGCGCCCGGAGTATGTAAGCTAGATGGGTCAAGCAAATTGCATCGTCTAAAGGACACTCAGTGTTTCCACTTGCATCATCAATCATCCGCCTAGCACCACTAGTGGCGGGTGATTGATGATGGCACTACTAAGGGCGTGGCAATGGACCTAGTAATACTTTGAAATTTTATGTGTCACCTTTTGACGGCAATTAGAGCCTAAACAGGATGAACTAGATGACGCAAACTATTAGATTCATGTAGCCGCACAGATGCACGTTAGTTAGAGACATCAAACACCTATATATGGTGAACAGGTGAGTAGCAATCAACAAAAAACAAACACTTTCAATACGGTATCCATCTTGTTTTTTTCATTCCCTCTAAGGGGGTGGGGGGATGAAACAAAGTGGATCACCTAGAGCACAATCGGGGCTTCCATTATCACCACCAGCCACCCGCCTACCACCTCCAGGAGCGCGGCAATCCTCTAGAATACAAGATAGCAGTTTGGCGCTGCACACAGGTAGTTTTCCACACTACTGCGACTTCTAGCGGCCGGAGTATGTAAGCTAGATGGGTCAAACAGATTGCATCGTCTAAAGGACACTCAGGGCTTCCATTTGTCTAGCGCCCGGAGTATGTAAGCTAGATGGGTCAAGCAAATTGCATCGTCTAAAGGACACTCAGTGTTTCCACTTGCATCATCAATCATCCGCCTAGCACCACTAGTGGCGGGTGATTGATGATGGCACTACTAAGGGCGTGGCAATGGACCTAGTAATACTTTGAAATTTTATGTGTCACCTTTTGACGGTAATTAGAGCCTAAACAGGATGAACTAGATGACGCAAACTATTAGATTCATGTAGCCGCACAGATGCACGTTAGTTAGAGACATCAAACACCTATATATGGAGAACAGGTGAGTAGCAATCAACAAAAAACAAACACTTTCAATACGGTATCCATCTTGTTTTTTTCATTCCCTCTAAGGGGGTGGGGGGATGAAACAAAGTGGATCACCTAGAGCACAATCGGGGCTTCCATTATCACCACCAGCCACCCGCCTACCACCTCCAGGAGCGCGGCAATCCTCTAGAATACAAGATAGCAGTTTTGCGCTGCACACAGGTAGTTTTCCACACTACTGCGACTTCTAGCGGCCGGAGTATGTAAGCTAGATGGGTCAAACAGATTGCATCGTCTAAAGGACACTCAGGGCTTCCATTTGTCTAGCGCCCGGAGTATGTAAGCTAGATGGGTCAAGCAAATTGCATCGTCTAAAGGACACTCAGTGTTTCCACTTTCATCATCAATCACCCGCCTAGTACCACTAGTGGCGGGTGATTGATGATGGCACTACTAGGGGCGTGGCAATGGACCTAGTAATACTTTGCAGTTTTATGTGTCACCTTTTGATGGCAATTAGAGCCTAAACAGGATGAACTAGATGACGCAAACTATTAGATTCATGTAGCCGCACATATGCACGTTAGCTAGAGACATCAAGCACCTTTATATGATGAACAGGTGAGTAGCAATCAACAAACAACAAACACTTTCAATATAGTATCCATCTTGTTTTTTTCATTCCCGCTAAGGGGGTGGGGGGATGAAACAAAGTGGATCACCTAGAGCACAATCGGGGCTTCCATTATCACCACCAGCCACCCGCCTACCACCTCCAGGAGCGCGACAATCCTCTAGAATACAAAATAGCAGTTTGGCGCTGCCCACAGGTAGTTTTCCACACTACTGCGACTTCTAGCGGCCGGAGTATGTAAGCTAGATGGGTCAAACAAAATGCATCGTCTAAAGGACAATCAGGGCTTCCATATGTCTAGCGCCCGGAGTATGTAAGCTAGATGGGTCAAGCAAATTGCATCGTCTAAAGGACACTCAGTGTTTCCACTTGCATCATCAGTCACCCGCCTAGCACCACTAGTGGCGTGGTAACTTGAACTAAAAATACTTTGCAATTTTACGTCTCACCATTTAATGGCCATTAGCGCCTTAATAGGGTGAACTAGATGACGCAAACTATTAGATTCATGTAGCCGCACAGATGCAAGTTAGTTGGAGATATCAAACACCTATATATGATGAACAGGTGAGTAGCAATGAACAAGAAACAAACACTTTCAATATGGTATCCATCTTGTTTTTTCATTCCCGCTAAGGGGGTTGGGGGATGAAACAAAGTGGATCACCTAGAGCACACTCGGGGCTTCCATTATCACCACCAGCCACCCGCCTACCACCTCAAGGAGCGCGGCAATCCTCTAAAATACAAAATAGCAGTTTGGCCCTGCACGCAGGTAGTTTTCCACACTACTGCGACTTCTAGCGGCCGGAGTATGTAAGCTAGATGGGTCAAACAAATTGCATCGTCTAAAGGACACTCAGGGCTTCCATTTGTCTAGCGCCCGGAGTATGTAAGCTAGATGGGTCAAGCAAATTGCATCGTCTAAAGGACACTCAGTGTTTCCACTTGCATCATCAGTCACCCGCCTAGCACCACTAGTGGCGTGGTAACTTGAACTAAAAATACTTTGCAATTTTACGTCTCACCATTTGGTGGCCATTAGCGCCTTAATAGGGTGAACTAGATGACGCAAACTATTAGATTCATGTAGCCGCACAGATGCAAGTTAGTTGAAAATATCAAACACCTATATATGATGAACAGGTGAGTAGCAATGAACAAACAACAAACACTTTCAATATGGTATCCATCTTGTTTTTTCATTCCCGCTAAGGGGGTTGGGGGATGAAACAAAGTGGATCACCTAGAGCACACTCGGGGCTTCCATTGTCACCACCAGCCACCCGCCTACCACCTCCAAGAGCGTGGCAATCCTCTAGAATACAAAATGGCAGTTTTGTCCTGCACACAGGTATTTTGCCACACTACTGCGACGTCTAGCGGCCGGAATATGTAAGCTAGATGGGTCGAGCAAATTGCATCGTCTAAAGGACACTCAGTGTTTCCACTTGCATGTACCCGCACAGATGCACGTTAATTAGAGACATCAATCACCTATATATTTACGTTGAACAGCTGAGCAGCAATTAACAAAAAACAAACAATTTCATTTGGGTATACATCATGTTTTTTTTCATTCCCGCTAAGGGGTTGGGGGGATGAAACAAAGTGGATCACCTAGAGCAAAATTGGGGCTTCTATTATCACCACCAGCAACCCGGGCTTACCAGGAGCATGGCAATCCTTTAGAATGCAAAATGGTAGTTTTGCCCTGCACACAGGTATTTTACCACACTACTGCGACGTCTAGCAGTCGGAGTATGTAAGCTAGATGGTTCAAAGAAATAGCATAGTCTAGAGGACAACCAGGGCTTCCATTTGGCTAGCGCCCGGAATATGTAAGCTAGATGGGTCAAGCAAATTGCATCGTCTAAAGGACACTCAGTGTTTCCAGTTGCTTCATCAATCACCCGCCTAGCACCACTAGTGGCGTGGGAATTGACCTAAAATTACTTTGCAATTTTACGTCTCACCATTTGGTGTCCATTGGCGCCTAAATAGGGTGAACTAGATGACGTCAACTATCAGATTCATGTAGTCGCACAGATGCACGTTATTTAGAGACATCAAACAAATACATATGGTGAACAGAAAAATATTTTCAATATCGTATCCTTCATGTTTTTTTTCATTCCAGATAAGGGAGTATGGAGGCGGGGAAGGATGAAACAAAGTGGATCACGTAGAGGCAGAGAACTTAAAACAATGAGAAGGTGCAGGTTCGACAGCGAACAATTTGTAGGAATTTATCAAGGAGTTCACCACAGATGCACGAGAAACAAATAACATTTTTCGCTTTTATAACAGCGGTAAATCTGTACACATACGCTCTCTTAACATAACCAACCGACGAATATTGAAGAGAATATAATATGTGAGCAAAACTGGGCATATTGATATGCCATTTGAAATATATTCCCTTTTATTGAACTATTATTTATTATTTTTTAAATTATTTTATGTTAATTCATTTTTACTTTATTGTGAGTTATTAATAATAATTTAAAAATATTTTGATATAATATATTTCTTAAAATCATTCATTTACTTGACACAATTATGGAGTCACAAAAGTACAGAATTGTGTTTTGCCGTCGGCATTTCACATTCATGCTTCAATTTTTCTTTTCAAATGCATGTGTAAAAGTAATTATGTACGTAAATATGTACTTTCATATATTATGACATACATATCTTATGTCGTTTGCACATTTGTATGTATTTGTATGTATATATGTACACTCAATTCTTCATGTGAAATCTCCGTTGACACATTTTTTGCTTTTATGTCAAAGAGTCTATCTGTCGAAGGACTGACGCGACGACAAAGCGTCACAACATTGTGTTGTTGGTAGAAAATCCGAGAAGTGCCGAAAACTAACCGAACGCTCGCCGATTGTCATCGCTTCCCTTGCCGCTCTAACAGCTTTGCCCACAAATCATTGTAGGTATGTATGTATTTATATGAGCATGCATACATATTGACGAAGATTTTTGCGAGCCACGGAAAAATATTTTAGAATTGTGAAATATTTTAAATCGACAAAAGCTTTGTTGCCACTTTTGTCATTGATTTCTGTGTTTGCAGGGTTGTCACTTTTCTCTTCTAGAGGGAATATCAGAAATTTGTTCAATTTATGATTTTTAGCTTTTGCCATCGTCGCGAAAAGACGCTTGTAGGCAAACGCATGCTCGGGGAGATGTGTAAGGCGTTTGCTTTTATGAATGAAACGACTTAGCTTATTGCTTGTGCGCCAGCGTTCATGAATGAAAATGTTGTTGGTGTGCCATATTGATTTCTGGTGCTGATGCTATTTGAGACAATTGTTGTTTTTGTACAACAATGTTTGTATTTTGCCTATTGGCTGACGTACTTACATTTGTACTCTTCAATGTATGTAGATTTGTGTATGCATTACTTATTTTGGGCGGTCATATGCATATTTGTACATATAACTTACGTATAGAGCAGTGCGCTCACATGTATTTATTGATAATTGATAATATATTATTATATTATATAATATAACATATTGATGTACATACATAAATTATTAATTCTGTAAATATTGAAATTAGAAAATTATGAAAACAGTAAAATATCATTTTTTGCATAATCTTTCACATTTTATCAATGTAGCATTTGTGCAAAATAATAATAATTTATCAATTTTTCATCATAAAAATCGTTTATGTGGCAAAAAATAATCATGCATATGTGAAGTGGCATTTGTATTTCTTGTTTTCTCATTCATTTCATTTCATTTTTCTCTTTATATTGGTAGATACGTATTTTGTCAGAGAACGTTGTTAACATTCTCATTTCTGTTAAATAACAGCAAAACTATACAGAAAGTGGTGAACTCCTTGATCTCAAATTTTCAGCCAACCAATCGAGCATCATACAAAATTCAATTTGCACCTTCTCATTGTTTTAAGTTCTCTGGTAGAGGACACTCGGAACTTCTATTATCACCATCAACCACCAGCCCACCACCAGCCTGCCACCACGAGGAGCGTGGCAATCCTCTAGAATACAGAATGGCCGTTCTGCATCGTCTAAAGGACACTCGGGGCTTCCACTTATATCATCAATCACCTGATTAGCACCACTAAGATCGTCGCAATTAACCTAAAAATATCATGTAGCCGCACAGATGCACGTTAGCCGGAGACATCAAACACCTATATATGGTGAACAGGTGAATAGCACTCAACAAAAAACAAACACTTTCAATATGGTATCCATCTTGAATTTTTCATTCCCGCTAAGGGGGTGGTTGGATGAAACAAAGTGGATCACTTAGAGCACACTCGGGGCTTCCATTATCACCACCCTCCGCTTCCATTATCACCACTAGCCACCCGGCTACCACCTCCAGGAGCGTGGCAGTCCTCTTTAATACAAAATAGCAATTTTGCTCTGCACACAGGTATTTTTCCACATTACTGCGACGTCTAGCGGCCGGAGTATGTAAGATAGATGGGTCAAACAAATTGCATTGTCTAGAAGACACTCGGGGCTTCCAGCTGCTTCATCAATCACCCGCTTAGCACCACTAGGAGCGTGGAAATTGACCAAAAATACTCTGCAATTTTACGTGTGACTCTTTGACGGCCATTTGAGCCTAAACAGGATGAACTAAATAACGGAAACTATTAGATTCATGTAGCCGCACAGATGCACGTTAGTTAGAGACATCATTCACCTGTATTTGTTGAACAGGGGAGCAGCAATTCTCAAAAAACAAAAATTCGATATGGTATCTATCAGGTAGTGCACACTCCTGGCTTCCCTTATTACCACCAGCTACCCGCCTACCACCTCCAGGAGCGTGGCAATTCTCTAGAATACAAAATGACAGGTTTGCCCTGAACACAGGTGTTTTTCCGCATTACTGCGACGTTTAGCGGCCGTAATATGTAAGCTAGATGGGTCAAACAAATCGCATCGTCTAGAAGACACTCGGGGCTTCCAGCTGCTTTATCAATCACCCGCTTAGCACCACTAGTGGCGTGGTAATTGACCTAAAAATACTTTGCAATTTTACGTGTGACCCTTAGACGGCCATTAGCGCCTTAACACGAAGAACTTTACGACACAAGCTATTGAATTCATGTAGCCGCACAGATGCACGTTAATTAGAGACATCAATCACCTATATATGTTGAACAGTTGAGTAGCAATTAACAAAAAAAACACACATACGATCAGGTTTTTTTTTCATTCCCGCTATGGGGGAGGGGGGATGAAACAAAGTGGATCACCTAGAGGATACTTGGGGCTTCCATTATCACCACCAGCCACCCGCCTACAAAATCCAGGAGCGTGGCAATCCTCTAGAATACAAAATGGCAGTTTTGCCTTGCACACAGGTATTTTTCCACACTACTGCGACGACTAGCGGCCGAAGTATGTAAGCTAGATGGGTCAAGCTAATTGCATCGTCTAAAGGACACTCAGGTTTCCACTTGCATCATCGATATCCCGCCTGGCATCACTAGTGGTGTGGTAATTGACCTAAAAATACTTTGCAATTTTACGTCTCACCATTTGGTGTCCATTGGCGCCTAAATAGGGTGAACTTGATGACGCAAACTATTAGATTTATGTACCCGCACAGATGCACGTTAATTAGAGTCATCAATCACCTAGATATTTATGTTGAACAGCTGAGCAGCAATTAACAAAAAACAAACAATTTCATTATGGTATCCATCATGTTTTTTTCATTCCCGCTAAGGGGTTAGGGGGATGAAACATAGTGCATCACCTAGAGCACAGTCGGTTCTTCCATTATCACCACCGGCCACTCGCCTACCACCTCCAGGAGCGTGGCAATCCTCTACAATACAAAACGGTAGTTTTGCCCTGCACACAGGTATTTTGCTACACTACTGCGACATCTAGTGGCCGGAGTATGTAAGCTAGGTGGGTCAAGCGAATTGCATCGTCTAAAGGGCACTCAGGGCTTCCATTTGTCTAGCGCCCGGAGTATGTAAGCTAGATGGGTCAAGAAAATTGCATCGTCTAAAGGACACTCAGGGCTTCCATTTGTCTAGCGCCGGGAGTTTGTAAGCTAAATGGGTCAAGCTAATTGCATCGTCTAAAGGACACTCAGGGTTTCCACTTGCATCATCGATCTCCGCCTGGCACCACTAGTGGCGTGGTAATTGATCTAAAAATACTTTGCAATTTTACGTCGCACCATTCGGTGGCCATTGGCGCCTAAATAGGGTGAACTAGATGACGCAAACTATTAGATTCATGTACCCGCACAGATGTACGTTAATTAGACACATCAATCACCTATATATAATATTTATGTTGAACAGCTGAGCAGCAATTAACAAAAAACAAACAATTTCTTTATGGTATCCATCATGTTTTTTTTCATTTCCGCTAAGGGGTTGGGGAGATGAAACAAAGTGGATCACCTAGAGCACAATCGGGGCTTCCTTTATCACCACCGCCCACCCGCCTACCACCACCAGGAGCATGGCAATCCTCTAGAATACAAAATGGTAGTTTTGCCCTGCACACAGGTATTTTACCACATTACTGTGACGTCTAGCGGCCGGAGTATGTAAGGTAGATGTGTCAAAGAAATTGCATCGTCTAGAGGACAACCAGGGCTTTCATTTGGCTAGCGCCCGGAATATGTAAGCTAGATGGATCAAACAAATAGCTTAGTTTAGAGGACACTCGGGGCTTCCATTTGCTTCATCAATCACCCGCCTAGCACTAATAGGGGCGTGGCAATTGACTTAAAAATACTTTGCAATTTTGCGTCTCACCATTTGGCGGCCATTAGCGCCTAAATAGGGTGAACTAGATGACGTCAACTATTAGATTCATGTAGTCGCACAGATGCACGTTAGTTAGAGACATCAAACAAATACATATGGTGAACAGAAAAATATTTTCAATAAGGTATCCTTCATGTTTTTTTTCATTCCAGATAAGGGAGTATGGAGGCGGGGAAGGATGAAACAAAGTTGATCACGTAGAGGACACTCGGAACTTCTATTATCACCATCAACCACCAGCCCACCACCAGCCTGCCACCACGAGGAGCGTGGCAATCCTCTAGAATACAGAATGGCCGTTCTGCATCGTCTAAAGGACACTCGGGGCTTCCACTTATATCATCAATCACCCGATTAGCACCACTAAGATCGTCGCAATTAACCTAAAAATATCATGTAGCCGCACAGATGCACGTTAGTAAGAGACATCAATCACCTATATATGTTGAACAGCTGAGTAGCAATAAATAAAAAAACACACACATTCGATTAGGTATCCATCAGGTTTTTTTTTATTTCCGCTAAGGGGGTGGGGGGGTTGAGACAAAGTGGATCACCTACAGGACACTCGGGGCTTCCCTTATCACCACCAGCCACCCGCCTACTACCTCCAGGAGCGTAGCAATCCCCTATGATACAAGATGGCCGTTTATCATCGTCTAAAGGACACTCGGGACTTCCACTTGCATCATCAATCACCCGCCTAGCACTAGTAGGAGCGGGGCAATTGACCTAAAAATATTTTGTATTTTTACGTGTCACCCTTTGACGGCCATTACCGCCTTAACACAATGAACTATACGACGAAACCTATTGAACTCATGTAGCCGCACAGATGCACGTTAATTAGAGCCATCAATAACCTATATATGTTGAACAGCTGAGTAGCAATTAATAAAAAACAAACAAATTTGATATGGTATACAAAAGGTAGAGCACACTCGGGGCTCCCATTATCACCACCAGCAACCCGCCTATTTTTATCTGCAATTTTACGTGTCACCATTTGGCGGCCATTAGCGTCTAAGCAGGGTGAACAAAATGACGCAAGCTATTATATTGATATAGCCGCACAGATGCACGTTAATTAGAGACATCAATCACCTATATATGTTGAACAGCTGAGTAGCAATCAACAAAAAACAAACATTTTCAATATCCATCATGTTTTTTTTCAATCCCGATAAGGGGGTGGGAGGGTTGAAACAAAGTGGATCACCTCCAGGACACTCGGGGCTTCCATAATCACCACCAGCCACACGCCTACCACCTCCAAGAGCATAGCAATCCTCTAGAACACAAAATGCCCTGCACACAGGTATTTTTCCACAATACTGCGACGTCTAGCGGCCGGAGTATGTAAGCTAGATGGGTCAAACAAACTGCATCGTCTAAAGGACACTCAGGGCTTCCATTTACATCATCAATCACCCGCTTAGCACCACTAGGGGCATTGTAATTGACCTAAAAATACTTTGCAATTTTAGGTGTCACCCTTTGACGGCCATGACCGCCCTAACACGGTGAACTATACGACGAAACCTATTGAACTCATGTAGCCGCACAGATGCACGTTAATTAGAGACATCAATTACCTATACATGTTGAACAGCTGAGTAGCAATTAATAAAAAAAACACACACATTCCATCAGGTTTTTTTTCATTCCCGGTAAGGAGGTGTGGGGATGAAACAAAGTAGATCACCTAGAGCACACTCGGGGCTTCCATTATCACCACCAGCCACCCGCCTACCACTTCCAGGAGCGTTCCAATTCTCTAGAATACAAAATGCCCTGCAAACAGATATTTTTCCACACTACTGCGACGTCTAGCAGTCGAAGTATGTAAGATAGATGGGTCAGACAAATTGCATCGTCTAGAGATAATTTAGGGCTTCCACTTGCATCATCAATCACCCGCTTACACCACCAGTGTCGTGGTAAATGACATAAAAATACTTTGCAATTTTACGTCTCACCATTTGGCGGCCATTACCACCTTAACAGGATGAACTAGATGACGCAAACTATTAGATTCATGTAGCCGCACAGATGCACGTTAGTTAGAAACATCATTCACCTATATACATATGTTAAACAGGTGAGTAGCAATTAACAAAAAACAAAAAATTCGATATGGTGTCAATCAGGTAGAGCAAACTCGGGGCTTCCATTATCATCACCAGCCACCCGCCTACCACCTCCAGGAGCATGGCAATCCTCTAGAATACAAAATAGCAGTTTTTGCCTGCACACGGGAATTTTTTCACTCTACTGCGACGTCTAGCAGCCGGAGTATGTAAGCTAGATGTGTCAAACAAATTGCATCGTCTAGAGAGCACTCCGGGCTTCCGTTTGATTCATCAATCACCCACCAAGCACTAATAGTGGCGTGGTAATTGACCTAAAAATACTTTGCAATTTGACGTTACACCGTTTGGCGGCCATTAGCGCCTAAATAGGGTGAACTAGATAACGTCAACTATTAGATTCATGTAGCCGCACAGATGCACGTTAATTAGAGACATCAATCACCTATATATGTTCAACTGCTGAGTAGCAATCAACAAAGAACAAACAATTTCAATATGGTATCCATCATGTTTTTTTTCATTCCCGCTAAAGGGGTGGGAGGGTTGAAACAAAGTGGATCACCTAGAGGACACTCGGGGCTTCCATTATCACCACCAGCCACCCGCCTACCACCTCCAAGAGCGTGGCAATCCTCTAGAATAAAAATGGCCGTTTATCATCGTCTAAAGGACACTCGGGGCTTCCACTTGCATCATCAATCACCCGCTTAGCACCCCTAGGGGCGTGGAAATTGACCTAAATACACTGTGCAATTTTACGTGTCACCCTTTGACGGCCATTACCGCCTTAACACGGGGAACTGTATGACGCAAACAATTGAATTCATGTAGCCGCACAGGTGCACGTTAATTAGAGACATTTATTACCTATATATGTTGAACAGCTGAGTAGCAATTAACAAAAAACACACGCATTCCAGTAGGTATCCATCAGGTTTTTTATTATTCCCGCTAAGGGGGTGGGGAAATGAAACAAAGTGGATCACCTAGAGCACACTCGGGGCTTCCATTATCACCACCCGCCACCCGCCTACCTCCTCCAGAAAATACTTTGCAATTTTATATGTCAACCTTTGACGGCCATAAGAGTCTAAATAGGGTGAACTAGATGACACCAGCTATTAGATTCATGTAGCACAGATGCACGTTAGTTAGAGAATCAATCACCTATATATGTTGAACAGCTGAGTAGCAATTAACAAAAAACACTCACGTTCGATTAGGTATCCATCAAGTTTTTTTTATTCCCGCTAAGGGGGTTGGGGGGATAAAACAAAGTTGATCACCTAGAGGACACTCGGGGCTTCCATAATCACTATCAGCCACCAGCCTACCATCATCAGGACCGTGGCAATCCTCTAAAATACAAAATAGCAGTTCTGCCCTGCACACAGGTATTTTTCCGCACTACTGCGACGTCAAGCGGCCGGCGTATGTAAGCTAGATGAATCAAACAAATTGCATCGTTTAAAAGACAACCAGGGCTTCTAATTGCATCACCGATCACCCGCTTAGCACCACTGGGTGCGTGGCAATTGACCTAAAAATACATTGCAATTTTACGTGTCACTCTTATCGGCCATTAGCGCCAAAACAGGCTAAACTATATGACGCAAGCTATTGAATTCATGTAGCCGCACAGCTGCACGTTAACTAGAGACATCAATTACCTATATATGTTGAACAGCTGAGTAGCAATCAACAAAAAACAAACACTTTCAATATGGTATCCATCTTGTTTTTTTCATTCCAGATAAGGGAGTATGGAGGCGGGGGGGATGAAATAAAGTGGATCACGTAATGCAAGCTAGATGTGTCAAACAAATTGCATCGTCCAGAGAACACTCAGGGCTTACATTTGTCTAGCGCTCGGAGTATGCAAGCTAGATGGGTCAAAAAAATTGCATCATCTAGAGGACACTCGTGGCTGCCATTTGCTTCATCAATCACCCGCTTAGCACTACTAGGGGCGTGGCAAGCTATTATATTAGATTAATGTAGCCGCACAGATGCACGTTAATTAGAGCCATCAATAACCTATATATGTTGAACAGCTGAGTAGTCATGAACAAAAAAAACACACACATTCGATTAGGTATCCATCAAGTTTTTTTTATTCCCGCTAAGGGGGTGGGGGAATGAGACAAAGTGGATCACCTAGAGCACACTCGGGACTTCCATTATCACCACCAGTAACCCGCCTACCACCTCCAGGAGCGTTGCAATCCTCTAGAATACAAAATGCCCTGCACACAGGTATTTTTCCACACTACTGCGACGTCTAGCGGCCGGAGTATGTAAGCTAAATGGGTCAAAATAATTGCTTCATTTGGAGGACACTCAGGGCTTCCACCTGCATCATCAATCACCCGCCTAGCACCACTAGGGGCGTGGCAATTGACCTAAAAATACTTTGCAATTTTACGTGAGACCCTTTGACGGCCATTACCGCCTTAACACGGTGAACTCTACGACACAAACTATTGAATTCATGTAGCCGCACAACTGCACGTTAATTAAATACATCAATAACCTATATATGTTGAACAGCTGAGTAGCCATTAATAAAAAAAACACACACATTCGATTAGGTATCCATCAAGTTTTTTTTATTCCCGCTAAGGGGGTTGGGGAATGAGACAAAGTGGATCACCTAGAGCACACTCGGGGCTTCCATTATCACCACCAGCCACCCGCCTACCACCTCCAGGAGCGTTGCGATTCTCTAGAATACAAAGTGGCCTGCACACAGATATTTTTCCACAATACTGCGGCTTCTAGCAGCCGAAGTATGTAAGCTAGATGGGTCAGACAAATTGCATCGTCTATAGAACAGTCAGGGCTTCCACTTGCATCATCAATCACCCGCCTAGCACCACTAGTGGCGTGGTAAATGACCTAAAATTACTTTGCAATTTTACGCCTCACCATTTGGCAGCCATTAGCGCCTAAAAAAGGTGAACTGGATGACGCAAACTATTAAATTCATGTAGCCGCTCAGATGCACGTTAGTTAGAGACATCAAACAACTTCATATGGTGAACAGTTGAGTAGCAATCAACAAAAAACAAAAAAATTTTAATATGGTATCCTTCATGTTTTTTTTCATTCCCGCTAAGGGGTAGGGGGGGGTTGAAACAAAGTGGATCACCTAGAGGACACTTGGGGCTTCCATTATTACCACCAGCCACCCTTCTACCACTTCCAGGAGCGCGGCAATCCTCTAGAATACAGAATGGCCGTTTTGCATCGTCTAAAGGACACTCGGGCTTCCTCTTACATCATCAATCACCCGCTTAGCACCACTAGGGTCGTGGCAATTAACCTAAAAATACTTTGCAATTTTACGTCTTGCTATTTGGTGGCCATTAGCGCCTAAAAAGTGCGAACAAGATGACGTCAACTATTAGATTCATGTAGCCGCACAGATGCACGTTAGTTAGAGACATCAAACAACTTCATATGGTGAACAGTTGAGTAGCAATCAACAACAAACAAAAAATTTAAATATGGTATCCTTCATGTTTTCTTTCATTCCCGCTAAGGGGGTAGGGGGGGGTTGAAACAAAGTGGATCACCTAGAGGACACTCGGGGTTTCCATTATTACCACCAGCCACCCTCCTACCACTTCCAGGAACGCTTCAATCCTGTAGAATACAGAATGGCCGTTTTGCATCGTCTAAAGGACACTCAGGGCTTCCCCTTACATCATCAATCACCCGCTTAGCACCACTAGGGTCGTGGCAGTTAACCTAAAAATACTTTGCAATTTTACGTCTTACTATTTGGTGGCCACTAGCGCCTAAAAAGTGCAAGCTAGATGACGTCAACTATTAGATTCATGTAGCCGCACAGATGCACGTTAGTTAGAGACATCAAACAACTACATATGGTGAACAGTTGAGTAGCAATCAACAAAAAACAAAAAAATTTTTATATTAAGCCGCACAGCTGCACGTTAACTAGAGACATCAATCACCTACATATGTTGAACAGCTGAGTAGCAATCAACAAAAAACAAACAATTGCAAATTAAATTATCCATCATGTTTTTTTTTCATTCCAGCTAAGGGGGTTGAAACAAAATTGATCACCTAGAGGACACTCGGGGCTTCCATTATCACCATCAGCCAACCGCCTACCACCCGCCTAGCACCACTAGGGGCGTGGCAATTGACCTAAAAATACCTTGCAATTTTATGTGTCACCCTTTGACGGCCATTAGAGCCTAAACAGGATGAACTAGATGACGCAAACTATTAGATTCATGTAGCCGCACAGCTGCACGTTAATTAGAGACATCAATCACCTATATATGTTGAACAGCTGAGTAACAATCAACAAAAAACAAAAAAATTCAAAACGGTATCCCTCTTGTCTTTTTTCATTCCAGATAAGGGAGTATGAAGGTGGGGGCGATAAAACAAAGTGGATCACCTAGCGGACACTCGGGGCTTCCATTATCACCATCAGCCACCCGCCTACCATTTCCAGGAACGTGGCAATCCTCTAGAATACAGAATGGCCGTTTATCATCGTCTAAAGGACACTCGGGGCTTCCACTTGCATCATCAATCACCCGCTTAGCACCCCTAGGGGCGTGGAAATTGACCAATACACTGTGCAATTTTACGTGTCACCCTTTGACGGCCATTACCGCCTTAACGCGGCGAACTGTATGACGCAAACAATTGAATTCATGTAGCCGCACAGGTGCACGTTAATTAGAGACATTTATCACCTATATATGTTGAACAGCTGAGTAGCAATTAACAAAAAACACACGCATTCCAGTAGGTATCCATCAGGTTTTTTATTATTCCCGCTAAGGGGGTGGGGAAATGAAACAAAGTGGATCACCTAGAGCACACTCGGGGCTTCCATTATCACCACCCGCCACCCGCCTACCTCCTCCAGAAAATATTTTGCAATTTTATATGTCAACCTTTGACGGCCATAAGAGTCTAAATAGGGTGAACTAGATGACACCAGCTATTAGATTCATGTAGCACAGATGCACGTTAGTTAGAGAATCAATCACCTATATATGTTGAACAGCTGAGCAGCAATTAACACAAAACACTCACATTCGATATGGTATCCATCTTGATTTTTTCATTCCAGATAAAGGGGTTGGGGGGATAAAACAAAGTTGATCACCTAGAGGACACTCGGGGCTTCCATAATCACTATCAGCCACCAGCCTACCATCATCAGGACCGTGGCAATCCTCTAAAATACAAAATAGCAGTTCTGCCCTGCACACAGGTATTTTTCCGCACTACTGCGACGTCAAGCGGCCGGCGTATGTAAGCTAGATGAATCAAACAAATTGCATCGTTTAAAAGACAACCAGGGCTTCTAATTGCATCACCGATCACCCGCTTAGCACCACTGGGTGCGTGGCAATTGACCTAAAAATACATTGCAATTTTACGTGTCACTCTTATCGGCCATTAGCGCCAAAACAGGCTAAACTATATGACGCAAGCTATTGAATTCATGTAGCCGCACAGCTGCATGTTAACTAGAGACATCAATTACCTATATATGTTGAACAGCTGAGTAGCAATCAACAAAAAACAAACACTTTCAATATGGTATCCATCTTGTTTTTTTCATTCCAGATAAGGGAGTATGGAGGCGGGGGGGATGAAATAAAGTGGATCACGTAATGCAAGCTAGATGTGTCAAACAAATTGCATCGTCCAGAGAACACTCAGGGCTTACATTTGTCTAGCGCTCGGAGTATGCAAGCTAGATGGGTCAAAAAAATTGCATCATCTAGAGGACACTCGTGGCTGCCATTTGCTTCATCAATCACCCGCTTAGCACTACTAGGGGCGTGGCAAGCTATTATATTAGATTCATGTAGCCGCAAAGATGCACGTTAATTAGAGCCATCAATAACCTATATATGTTGAACAGCTGAGTAGTCATTAACAAAAAAAACACACACATTCGATTAGGTATCCATCAAGTTTTTTTTTATTCCCGCTAAGGGGGTGGGGGAATGAGACAAAGTGGATCACCTAGAGCACACTCGGGACTTCCATTATCACCACCAGTAACCCGCCTACCACCTCCAGGAGCGTTGCAATCCTCTAGAATACAAAATGCCCTGCACACAGGTATTTTTCCACACTACTGCGACGTCTAGCGGTCGGAGTATGTAAGCTAAATGGGTCAAACTACTTGCTTCATCTGGAGGACACTCAGGGCTTCCACCTGCATCATCAATCACCCGCCTAGCACCACTAGGGGCGTGGCAATTGACCTAAAAATACTTTGCAATTTTACGTGAGACCCTTTGACGGCCATTACCGCCTTAACACGGTGAACTCTACGACACAAACTATTGAATTCATGTAGCCGCACAACTGCACGTTAATTAAATACATCAATAACCTATATATGTTGAACAGCTGAGTAGCCATTAATAAAAAAAACACACACATTCGATTAGGTATCCATCAAGTTTTTTTTATTCCCGCTAAGGGGGTGGGGGAATGAGACAAAGTGGATCACCTAGAGCACACTCGGGGCTTCCATTATCACCACCAGCCACCTGCCTACCACCTCCAGGAGCGTTGCAATTCTCTAGAATACAAAGTGGCCTGCACACAGATATTTTTCCACAATACTGCGACGTCTAGCAGCCGAAGTATGTAAGCTAGATGGGTCAGACAAATTGCATCGTCTATAGAACAGTCAGGGCTTCCACTTGCATCATCAATCACCCGCCTAGCACCACTAGTGGCATGGTAAATGACCTAAAATTACTTTGCAATTTTACGCCTCACCATTTGGCAGCCATTAGCGCCTAAACAAAGAAAAAAGATGACGCAAACTATTAGATTCATGTAGCCGCACAGATGCACGTTAGTTAGAGACATCAAACACCTATATATGGTGGACAGGTGAGTAGCAATCAACAAAAAAGAAACACTTTCAATACGGTATCCATCTTGTTTTTTTCATTCCCTCTAAGGGGGTGGGGGATGAAACAAAGTGGATCACCTAGAGCACACTCGAGGCTTCCATTATTACCACCAGCCACCCGCCTACCACCTCCAGGAGCGTGGCAGTCCTCTAGAATACAAAATGGCAGTTTTGCCCTGCACACAGGTATTTTCCACACTACTGCAATGCCTAGGGGCCGGAGTATGTAAGCTAGATGGGTCAAACAAGTCGCATCGTCAAAAAGACACTCAGGGCATCATCAATCACCCGCCTACCACCACTAGGGGCGTGCAAATTGACCTAAAAATACTTTGCAATTTTACGTCTTACTATTTGGCGGCCATAAGTGCGAACTAGATGACGTCAACTATTAGATTCATGTAGCCACACAGATGCACGTTAGTAAGAGACATCAAAGAACTACATATGGTGAACAGCTGAGTAGCAATCAACAAAAAACAAAAAATTTTAATTTGGTATCCTTCATGTTTTTTTTCATTCCAGCTAAGGGGGTGGGGGGGTTGAAACAAAATGGATCACCTAGAGGACACTGGGGGATTCCATTATCACCAGCAGCCACCCGCCTACCACCTCCAGGAGCGTGGCAATCCTCTAGAATAGAGAATGGCCGTTTTGCATCGTCTAAAGGACACTCGTGGTTTCCACTTACATCATCAATCACCCGCTTAGCACCACTAGGCTCGTGGCAATTAATGCTCGGAGTATGCAAGCTAGATGGGTCAAAAAAATTGCATCATCTAGAGGACACTCGTGGCTGCCATTTGCTTCATCAATCACCCGCTTAGCATTACTAGGGGCGTGGCAAGCTATTATATTAGATTCATGTAGCCGCACAGATGCACGTTAGTTAGAGACATCAATCACCTATATATGTTAAACAGCTGAGTAGCAATTAAAAAAAATACACACATTCGATATGGTATCCGTCTTATTTTTTTCATTCCAGATAAGGGGGTTGGGGGGATGAAACAAATATGATCACCTAGAGGACACTCGGGGCTTCCAAAATCACTATCAGCCACCAGCCTACCCTCACCAGGACCGTGGCAATCCTCTGGAATACAAAATAGCAGTTCTGCCCTGCACACAGGTATTTTTCCTCCCTACTGCGACGTCTAGCGGCCGGCGTATGTAAGCTAGATAGGTCAAACAAATTGAATCGTCTAGAGGACACCCAGGGCTTCCATTTGCATCATCAACCACTCACCTAGCACTACTAGGGGCGTGGCAGTTGACCTAAAAATACTTTGCAATTTTATGTGTCACCCTTTGACGGTCATTAGAGCCTAAACAAGATGAACTAGATGACGCAAACTATTAGATTCATATAGCCGCACAGATGCACGTTAATTAGAGACACCATTCACCTATATATTATATGTTGAACAGCTGAGTAGCAATTAACAAAAAACACACGCATTCAATTAGGTATCCATCAAACAAAGTGGATCACCTAAAGAACACTCGGGGCTTTCATTATCACCACCAGCCACCCGCCTACCACCTCCAGGAGCGTTGCAATTCCTTAGAATACAAAATGGCCTGCACACAGATATTTTTCCACAATACTGCGACGTTTAGCAGCCGAAGTATGTAAGCTAGATGGGTCAGACAAATTGCATCGTCTAGAGAACACTCAGGGCTTCCACTTGCATCATCAATCACCCGCTTAGCACCACTGGGTGCGTGGTAAATGACCTAAAAATACTTTGCAATTTTACGGCTCACCATTTGGCTGACATTAGCGCCTAAAAAGGGTGAACTAGATGACGCAAACTATTAAATTCATGTAGCCGCACAGATGCACGTTAATTAGAGACATCAATCATCTATATATGTTGAACAGCCGAGTAGCAATCAACAAAAAACAAAAAATTTTAATATGGTATTCATCATGTTTTTTTCCATTCCCGCTAAGGTTGTGGGGGGTTGAACAAAAGTGTATCACCTAGAGGACACTCGGGGCTTCCATTACTACCACAAGCCTTCCTCCTACCACTTCCAGGAGCGTGGCAATCCTCTAGAATACTGAATGGCCGTTTTGCATCGTCTAAAGGACACTCGGGGCTTCCACTTACATCATCAATCACCCGCTTAGCGCCACTAGGGTCGTGGCAGTTAACCTAAAAATACTTTGCAATTTTATGTGTCACCCTTTGACGGCCATTAGAGCCTAAATAGGGTGAACAAGATGACACCAACTATTAGATTCATGTAGCACAGATGCACGTTAGTTAGAGACATCAATCACCTATATATGTTAAACAGCTGAGTGGCAATTAACAAAAAATACACACATTCGATATGGTATACGTCTTATTTTTTTCATTCCAGATAAGGGGGTTGGGGGGATGAAACAAAGTTGATCACCTAGAGGACACTCGGGGCTTCCAAAATTACTATCAGCCACCAGCCTACCCTCACCAGGACCGTGGCAATCCTCTGGAATACAAAATGGCAGTTTTGCTCTGCACACAGGTATTTTTCCACACTACTGCGACGTCTAGCGGTCGGAGTATGTAAGCTAGAAGAGTCAAACAAACTGCACCGTCTAGAGGACACTCAGGGCTTCCACTTGCATCATCAATCACCCGCTTAGCACCACTGAGGGCGTGGCAATTGACCTAAAAATAATTTGCAATTTTAGGTGTCACCCTTATCGGCCATTAGCGCCTAAACAAGCTGAACTAGATGACGCAAACTAACGTATTCATGTAACCGCACAGGTGCACGTTAATTAGAGACATCATACACCTATATATGTTGAACAGCTGAGCAGCAATCAACAAAAAACAAACACTTTCAATATAGTATCCATCTTGTTTTTTTCAGCGGGGGCGATAAAACAAAGTGGATCACCTAGAGGACACTCAGGGGTTCCATTATCACCACCAGCCACTTGCCCTCCACCTCCAGGAGCGTGGCAATCCTCCAGAATACCAAATGTCAATTTTGCTCTGCACACAGGTATTTTTTCACACTACTGCGACGTCTAGCGCCCGAAATATGTAAGCTAGATGCATCAAACAAATTGCATCGTCTAGAGGAAACTCTGGGCTACTATTTGATTCTAGAATCACCATCCTAGCACTACTAGGGGCGTGGCAAAATACTTTGCAATTTTACGTGTCACTCTTATCGGCCATTAGCGCCTAAACAGGCTAAACTAGATGACGCAAACTAATGAATTCATGTAGCCGCACAGCTGCACGTTAATAAGAGACATCAATCACCTATATATGCTGAACAGCTTAGTAGCAATCAACAAAAAACAAACAATTACAAATTAAATTATTCATCATTTTTTTTTTCATTCCAGCTAAGGGAGTGGGGGGTTGAAACAAAGTTGATCACCTAGAGGAAACTCGGGGCTTCCATTATCACCATCAGCCACCCGCCTACCACCTCCAGGAGAGTGGCAATCCTCTGAAATACAAAATGGCAGTTTTGCCCTGCACACAGGTACTTTTCCACACTACTGAGACGTCCAGCGGCCGGAGTATGTAAGCTAGATGTGTCAAACAAATTGTGGCTGCCATTTGCTTCATCAATCACCCGCTTAGCACTACTAGGGGCGTGGCAAGTTATTATATTAGATTCATGTAGCCGCACAGATGCACGTTAATTAGAGACATCAATCACCTATATATGTTGAACAGCTGAGTAGCAATCAACAAAAAACAAAAAATTTCAATACGGTATCCGTCTTGTCTTTTTTTATTCCAGCTACAGGAGTATGGAGGTGAGGGGGATAAAGCAAAGTGGATCACCTAGAGGACATTGGGGCTCCCATTATCACCATCAGCCGTTATCCTACCACCACCAGGAGCGTGGCAATCCTCTAGAATACAAAATGTCCGTTCTGCCCTGCACACAGGTATTTTTGCACACTACTGCAATGCCTAGCGGCTGGAGTATGTAAGCTAGATGAGTCAACCAAGTCGCATCGTCTAAAGGACACTCAGGGCTTCCACTTGCATCATCAATCACACGCCTATCACCATTAGGGGCGTGGCAATTGACCAAAAATACTTTGCAATTTTACGTGTCACCATTATCGGCCATTAGTGTCTAAACAGGCTGAACTAGATGACGCAGACTATTAGATGCACGCACAGATGCACGTTAGTAAGAGACATCAATCACTTATATATGTTCAACAGGTGAGTAGCAATCAACAAAAAACAAAAAATTTCAATATGGTATCCGTCTTGCCTTTTTTCATTCCAGATAAAGGGGTATGGAGGTGAGGGGGATAAAGCAAATTGGATCACCTAGAGGACATTGGGGCTTCCATTATTATCATCAGCCACCAGCCTACCACCACCAGGAGCGTGGCAGTCCTCTAGAATACAAAATGGCAGTTTTGCCCTGCACACAGATGCTTTCCACACTACTGCAATGCCTAGCGGCTGGAGTATGTAAGCTAGATTTGTCAAACAAGTCGCATCGTAAAAAAGACACTCAGGGCATCATCAATCACCCGCCTAGCACCACTAGGGGCATGGCAATTGACCTAAAAATACTTTGCAATTTTACGTGTCACCTTTATCGGCCATTAGCGCCTAAACAGGCTGAACTAGATGACGCAAACTAATGAATTCATGTAGCCGCACAGCTGCACGTTAATAAGAGACATCAATCACCTACATATGCTGAAAAGCTGAGTAGCAAGCACCAAAAAACAAACAATTACAAATTAAATTATCCATCATGCCTTTTTTCATTCTAGCTAAGTAGGTCGGGGGGATGAAACAAAGTGGATCACCTAGAGGATACTCGGATCTTCCATTGTCACCACAAACCACCCGCCTACCACCACCAGGAACGTGGCAATCCTCTAGAATGCAAAATGGCAGTTTTGCCCTGCACACAGGTACTTTTCCACACTACTGCGACGTCTAGCGGTCGGAGTTTGTAAGCTAGATGGGTCAAACAAATTGCATCCTCTAGAGGACACTCAGGGCTTCCATTTGTATAGCGCCCGCAGTATGTTAGCTAGATGGGTTAAACAAAATGCATCGTCTAAAGGACACTCACGGCTTCCACTTTCATCACAAATCACCCGGTTAGAACCACTAGGGGCGTGGCAATTGATTTAAAAATACTTTGCAATTTTACGTGTCACTCTTTGGCGGCCATTAGCACCTAAACAGGGTGAACTAGATGACGCAAACTTATATATTCATGTAGCCGCATAGATGCACGTTAATTAGAGCTGCAATCACCTATATACATATATTGAACAGGTGAGTAGCAATCAACAAAATACAAAAAATTTTAATATGGTATCCATCTTTATACCTACAATATTATTATTATATATTATTAGGTGTGTGACGAAGTTTGTAACACCCAGTAGGAAACGTAGGAGACCCTTTAAAATATATGTATAAATGATCAGCAAAATGAGCTGAGTTGATTTAGCCATAACCGTCTGTCCGTCCGTCTGTATATATGCAAACTAGTTCCTTTAGTTTTTAAGCTATCGATCTGAAATTTTGTACCTGCCCTTTTCTCACTAAGAAGCTGCTCAATTGTCAGAACGGCCGATATCGGACCACCATAACATATAGCTGCCATACAAACTGAACAATCGGAAGCAAGTCCTTGTATGGGAAACTTTTTTATTTGACGTAATATCTTCACGAAATTTGGCATGAGTTATTTTCTATGGTAACGATGTAATTTCCGAAGATATTGTTTTGATCGGATGACTATAGCATTCAGCTGCCATACAAACTGAACGATCGGAATCAAGTCATTGTATGGAAAACTCTTTCATTTGACGAGGTATCTTCACGAAATTAGGCACGAGTTATTGTTTGAGGCAACAACGTAATCT
This sequence comes from Bactrocera oleae, assembly GCF_042242935.1. NCBI lineage: Eukaryota > Metazoa > Arthropoda > Insecta > Diptera > Tephritidae > Bactrocera > Bactrocera oleae. The sequence goes on along the minus strand of NC_091541.1, from coordinate 19,679,897 downwards.
CCGAAAAACTTGAACAGATCGGATGACTATAACGTATAGCTTCCATATTAACTGATAGATCGGAGTAAAGTCCTTGTATGGAAAACTCTTTCATTTCACGAGGTATCTTTCCGAAATTTGGCATGGATTATTATTTAGGGCAACAATGGAATCTCCGAAGAAATTTTATACATCGGATTACTACAACATATAGCTGCCATATAAACTGAACGATCGGAGTAAAGTGCTTGCATGAAAAACTTTTTCATTTGACGTGGTATCTTGACGAAATTTGGCTAGATGGTTCAAACAAATTGAATCGACTAACGCCTAGCACCACTAGGGGCGTGGCAGTTGACCTAAAAATACTTTGCAATTGTACGTGTTACCCTTTGGCGGCCATTAGAGCCTAAACAAGATGAACTAGACGACACAAACTATTTGATTCATGTAGCCGCACAGGTGCACGTTAATTGAAGACATCAATCACCAATATATGTTGAACAGGTGAATAGCAATTAACAAAAAACAAACACTTTCGATATTGTATCTGTTAACGATTCATCATAAATTCAATTAACTTGAGAGATTTATGCTATACAATTTGGCAGCACCATTCTCTAGGTACAATCTGGCATCTTCATTATCAGCTGACGCATTTTAGGTTCGGCATTTCTACCGTTGTTTGGGTCAGACCATTGTGAAGCACACAAGAACAACAGGAATCACCATTATCAGGTGATGCGTTTAGGCATATCTTACCATTCTCTAACTTTGTTATTTTCGTCGGCTCGCTTACATACTAATTTTCTATATAAGCATAAGTTAAGCATAAGATTAAGTTCAGTTGTTTGTCAAAGGAATTGGATGGTACTTGGAGCGTACCAAAGAAATAGTGAAAATAATAAAATAATAAGATCGTGGTTTTATTGTAGTGCAAATCCGCCATTAGAACATTGAGTGTTTAGTGCAATCCTAAACATATTTGGTGACTCCTGTGAGGATTGATATATAGCATTCACAGTGTTAAAGTGAATTTTGGAGTAATATGTCGGCATTAAACTTGCGTACATCAGCGCGCACCTCTATTTTGCGCATCTGGACGCAACTTCAAGCGGAAAACTACCATGTGTCGAAAGTGAACAGCTCTTGGGTAGTGCCTGACAGCATTTCTCTCGTTTTATGGACAACCATTTTGCACTCGTTTCCAGCGCACATGGAGGCGAGTTGGCAGAGCATGACGATTTGCTCGCTTCAACGAAGGAGATTTTCAACAACATTTGCATCAAATTAAAACGTAAAATGTCAACATCTAGCGAGATCCCCAATCAATTGTACAGTCAGGCTCCAGACGTGCGGTTCGATCCCGCTTCAATTCCAAGCTTTGACGGACAGCCGTCAAACTGGTTAGCGTTCAAGGATATGTTTGAGACACTAGTTCACAACAGAAGTGACTTACAGCCCACCTATAAACTGGGAAAACTGCGACAGTATGTGAAGGCAGAAAATGTTCCATTAGTAGGTGGCTTGTACACAGGTGTGTACAAAGAAGTCTGGGCTGAATTGAAACAACGTTATTACAACCCCTGTACTCTTTCGGAGCACAATGTAAATTTTGTAGATAGTGTTCGTAATTCGTTTAGAGCGCTAGAAATGATGAATGTGCCAGTAAAACAATGGGAAACTATAGCCGTACCATTGCTATTACCGAAACTACCGGTTGTTACCCGAACCGAGTAGAACATTGAGTGTTTAGTGCAATCCATATTGTTTTTTTCATTCCAGATAAGGGAGTATGGAGGCGGGGGGGGATGAAACAAAGTGGATCACGTAGAGGACACTCGGAACTTCCATTATTACATAAGCCACCAGCCTACCACCACCAGGAGTGTGGCAATCCTCTAGAATACAAAATGGCCGTTCATCATCGCCTAAAGGACACTCGGGGCTTCCACTTGCATCATCAATCACCCGCTTAGCACCACTAGGGGCGTGGAAATTGAGCGTAACAATCCTCTAGAATACAGAATGGCCGTTCTGCATCGTCTAAAGGACACTCGGGGCTTCCACTTACATCATCGATCACCCGCTTAGCACCACTAGGATCGTCGCAATTAACCTAAAAATACTTTGCAATTTTATGTGTCACCCTTTGACGGCCATTAGAGCCGAAATAGGGTGAACTAGATGACACCAACTATTAGATTCATGTAGCACAGATGCACGTTAGTTAGAGACATCAATCACCTATATATGTTAAACAGCTGAGTAGCAATTAACAAAAAATACACACATTCGATATGGTATCCGTCTTATTTTTTTCATTCCAGATAAGGGGGTTGGGGGGATAAAACAAAGTTGATCACCTAGAGGACACTCGGGGCTTCCAAAATCACTATCAGCCACCAGCCTACCATCACCAGGACCGTGGCAATCCTCTAGAATACAAAATAGCAGTTCTGCCCTGCACATAGGTATTTTTTCTCACTACTGCGAAGTCTAGCGGCCGGCGTATGTATGCTAGATAGGTCAAACAAATTGAATCGTCTAGAGGACACTCAGGGCTTCCATTTGCATCATCAATCACCCGCTTAGCACCACTGGGTGCGTGGTAAATGACCTAAAAATACTTTGCAATTTTACGTCTCACCTGCATACCACCTCCAGGAGCCTAGCAATCCTCTAGAATACAAATTGGCAGTTTTGCTCTGCACTGGTATTTTTCCACATTACTGCGACGTCTAGCGGTCGGAGTATATAAGCTAGATGGGTCAAAAAAACTGCATCGTCTAGAGGAAACTTAGGGCTTCCACTTGCATCATCAATCACCCGCTTAGCACCACTGAGGGCATGGCAATTGACCTAAAAATACTTTGCAATTTTACGTGTCACCCTTATCGGCCATTAGCGCCTAAACAGGCTGAACTAAATGACGCAAACTAACGAATTCATGTAGCCGCACATTAATTAGAGACATCAAACACCTATATATGTTGAACAGCTGAAATGCAATTAACAAAAAACAAACACTTTCAATATAGTATTCATCTTGTTTTTTTCATTCCAGATAAGGGAGTATGGGAGCGGGGGCGATATAACAAAGTGGATCACCTAGAGGACACTCAGGGGTTCCATTATCACCACCAGCCACTTGCCCTCCATCTCCAGGAGCGTGGCAATCCTCTAGAATACAAAATGCCAATTTTGCCCTGCACACAGGTATGTTTTCACACTACTGCGACGTCTAGCGCCCGAAATATGTAAGCTAGATGCATCAAACAAATTGCATCGTCTAGAGAACACTCAGGGCTTACATTTGTCTAGCGCTCGGAGTATGGAAGCTAGATGGGTCAAAAAAATTGCATCATCTAGAGGACACTCGTGGCTGCCATTTGCTTTACCAATCACCCGCTTAGCACTAGGGGCGTGGAAAGTTATTATATAAGATTCATGTAGCCGCACAGATGCACGTTAATTAGAGATATCAATCACCTATATATGTTGAACAGCTGAGTAGCAATCAACAAAAAACAAAAAATTTCAATACGGTATCCGTCTTGTCTTTTTTCATTCCAGCTAAAGGAGTATGGAGGTGAGGGGGATAAAACAAAGTGGATCACCTAGAGGACATTGGGGCTCCCATTATCACCACCAGCCACCATCCCACCACCACCAGGAGCGTGGCAATCCTCTAGAATACAAAATGTCCGTTCTGCCCTGCACACAGGTATTTTTGCACACTACTGCAATGCCTAGCGGGCGGAGTATGTAAGCTAGATGAGTCGAACAAGTCGCATCGTTTAAAGGACACTCAGGGCTTCAACTTGCATCATCAATCACCCGCCTAGCACCACTAGGGGCGTGGCAATTGACCTAAAAATACTTTGCAATTTTACGTGTCACCATTATCGGCCATTAGTGTCTAAACAGGCTGAACTAGATGACGCAAACTATTAGATTCATTTTGCCGCACAGATGCACATTAGTAAGAGACATCAATGGCTTATATATGTTGAAGAGGTGAGTAGCAATCAACAAAAAACAAAAAATTTCAATATGGTATCCGTCTTGTCTTTTTTCATTCCAGATAGAATACAAAATGGCAGTTTTGCCCTGCACACAGGTACTTTTCCACACTACTGCGACGTCCAGCGGCCGGAGTATGTAAGCTAGATGGGTCAAATAAATTGCATCTTTTAGAGGACACTCAGGTCTTCCATTTGTATAGCGCCCGCAGTATGTTAGCTAGATGGGTCAAACAAATTGCATCGTCTAAAGGACACTCACGGCTTCCACTTTCATCATAAATCACCCGGTTAGAACCACTAGGGGCGTAGCAATTGACTGAAAAACACTTTGCAATTTTACGTGTCACCCAGGGTGAACTAGATGACGCAAACTATGTGATTCATGTAGCCGCATAGGTGCACGTTAATCGGAGACATCAATCTCCTGTATATGTTGAACAGGTGAGTAACAATCAACAAAAAATAAACAATTTCAATATGGTGTAACGAAGCTTTTTACTGCCCCTGCTTCTTGTGATTTGCTGAGGTAAGCGCTTCCCTTGAATAGCTCTTATACGATAGCGTATTCTACTCTACCGCGCTCTGGGTGTGCTAAGCGGCTTAGGATGACTTACGTTTTGTGTCCTGTGGTGATGATGGCTTCGACGCCGATTCTACCGCTTCGTGAGTTGAGGCTCGTGTGTGCTACGACGACGACGCTCAGATGTTTTCTGCCGGCGCTCGTGTAGGCTTAGATGACGATGTGCTGCTACGTGTGTTGGCACTCGTGTGTGCTACGACGACGACGCCCGGATGTTTCTACCGGCGCTCGTGTAGGCTTAGGTGACGATGCGCTGCTACTCGTGTAAGCTTCGATGGCGATTCTGCCGCAGCTTGTGTAGGCTTCGACGGCGGTTCGGCTGCTACCCGTGTAGGCTTCAATCCCTATTCTGCCGCAGCTCGTGTAGGCTTCGACGGCGGTTCTGCTGCTACCGGTGTAGGCTTCGATCCCGATTCTGCCGCAGCTCGTGTGTAGCCGTGAAACGTAATACCGGACCACAGAAGACTGTTTTGGTGACCGAAAGTTAAGGGTTGAGTCGGTCAGAGGATCAACTCACTACCGATCTCACCCTAAACGAACTGCGTTCACAACTTAGGACACTACGACTAGCCAGAGGATCGACTCACTGCTAAGTCTAGTGTCACGCGTGTGATCGCTGTAACAGTCCTGTGCTGACACACTGATGATCGGCCTCCTTGCTTTCCGCCAAGCCGTGTGTTGCTTGCTCGCCCGTTCGCAACATGTTGTTTTAGGATGGCGTGTGTTGCTAGAAGTAACGTGGTTTTCCCGTTGCAGCCCAATACTTGTTGTGTTGTTTACGTGGCGTGGTTTAACTATTGTTTCGCAACATGTTGCTTTAGGATGGCGTGTGTTGCTAGAAGTGGCGTGGTTTAACTGTTGTGTATGAGAACTTGTATACTCGCAGTGTTGTATTTATTTACCAGGGTGCGTCGTCATGCGTTGTGTGGGCTAAATTCCGTACGAATATTTAGTTCTCACAATAGTATCCATCTTGTTTTTTTTCATTCCAGCTTTAGAGGTATGGGGGCGGGGGGATGAAACTAAGTGGATCACCTAGGGGACACTCGGGACTTCCACTATCACCATCAACCACCGGCCTACCACCATTAAGAGCGTGGCAGTCCTCTAGAATACAAAATGTATGTTCTGAATTGCACACAGGTATTTTTCCACCCTACTGCGACGTCTAGCGGCCGGAGTATGTAAGCTAGATGCGTCACACAAATTGCATTGTCTAGAGGATACTTAGGGCTTTCATTTGCATCATCATTCAGCCGCCTACCACCACTAGGGGCGTAACAATCCTCTAGAATACCAAGTAGCCGTTTTTCCCTGCACACAGGTATTTTTCCACCCTTCTGCGACTTCTAGCGGTCGGAGTATGTAAGCTAGATGAGTCAAACAAATTGCATCATCTAGGGCACACTGAGGGCTTCCATTTGCGACATGGTCTTGTCTTTTTTCATTCCAGCTAAAGGAGTATGGAGGTGAGGGGGATAAAACAAAGTGGATCACCTAGAGGACATTGGGGCTCCCATTATCACCACCAGCCACCATCCTACCACCACCAGGAGCGTGGCAATCCTCTAGAATACAAAATGTCCGTTCTGCCCTGCACACAGGTATTTTTGCACACTACTGCAATGCCTAGCGAGCGGAGTATGTAAGCTAGATGAGTCGAACAAGTCGCATCGTTTAAAGGACACTCAGGGCTTCAACTTGCATCATCAATCACCCGCCTAGCACCACTAGGGGCGTGGCAATTGACCTAAAAATACTTTGCAATTTTACGTGTCACCATTATCGGCCATTAGTGTCTAAACAGGCTGAACTAGATGACGCAAACTATTAGATTCATTTTGCCGCACAGATGCACATTAGTAAGAGACATCAATGGCTTATATATGTTGAAGAGGTGAGTAGCAATCAACAAAAAACAAAAAATTTCAATATGGTATCCGTCTTGTCTTTTTTCATTCCAGATAGAATACAAAATGGCAGTTTTGCCCTGCACACAGGTACTTTTCCACACTACTGCGACGTCCAGCGGCCGGAGTATGTAAGCTAGATGGGTCAAATAAATTTCATCTTTTAGAGGACACTCAGGTCTTCCATTTGTATAGCGCCCGCAGTATGTTAGCTAGATGGGTCAAACAAATTGCATCGTCTAAAGGACACTCACGGCTTCCACTTTCATCATAAATCACCCGGTTAGAACCACTAGGGGCGTAGCAATTGACTGAAAAACACTTTGCAATTTTACGTGTCACCCAGGGTGAACTAGATGACGCAAACTATGTGATTCATGTAGCCGCATAGGTGCACGTTAATCGGAGACATCAATCTCCTGTATATGTTGAACAGGTGAGTAACAATCAACAAAAATAAACAATTTCAATATAGTGTAACGAAGCTTTTTACTGCCCCTGCTTCTTGTGATTTGCTGAGGTAAGCGCTTCCCTTGAATAGCTCTTATACGATAGCGTATTCTACTCTACCGCGCTCTGGGTGTGCTAAGCGGCTTAGGATGACTTACGTTTTGTGTCCTGTGGTGATGATGGCTTCGACGCCGATTCTACCGCTTCGTGAGTTGAGGCTCGTGTGTGCTACGACGACGACGCTCAGATGTTTTCTGCCGGCGCTCGTGTAGGCTTAGATGACGATGTGCTGCTACGTGTGTTGGCACTCGTGTGTGCTACGACGACGACGCCCGGATGTTTCTGCCGGCGCTCGTGTAGGCTTAGGTGACGATGCGCTGCTACTCGTGTAAGCTTCGATGGCGATTCTGCCGCAGCTTGTGTAGGCTTCGACGGCGGTTCGGCTGCTACCCGTGTAGGCTTCAATCCCTATTCTGCCGCAGCTCGTGTAGGCTTCGACGGCGGTTCTGCTGCTACCGGTGTAGGCTTCGATCCCGATTCTGCCGCAGCTCGTGTGTAGCCGTGAAACGTAATACCGGACCACAGAAGACTGTTTTGGTGACCGAAAGTTAAGGGTTGAGTCGGTCAGAGGATCAACTCACTACCGATCTCACCCTAAACGAACTGCGTTCACAACTTGGGACACTACGACTAGCCAGAGGATCGACTCACTGCTAAGTCTAGTGTCACGCGTGTGATCGCTGTAACAGTCCTGTGCTGACACACTGATGATCGGCCTCCTTGCTTTCCGCCAAGCCGTGTGTTGCTTGCTCGCCCGTTCGCAACATGTTGTTTTAGGATGGCGTGTGTTGCTAGAAGTAACGTGGTTTTCCCGTTGCAGCCCAATACTTGTTGTGTTGTTTACGTGGCGTGGTTTAACTATTGTTTCGCAACATGTTGCTTTAGGATGGCGTGTGTTGCTAGAAGTGGCGTGGTTTAACTGTTGTGTATGAGAACTTGTATACTCGCAGTGTTGTATTTATTTACCAAGGTGCGTCGTCATGCGTTGTGTGGGCTAAATTCCGTACGAATATTTAGTTCTCACAATAGTATCCATCTTTTTTTTTTCATTCCAGCTTTAGAGGTATGGGGGCGGGGGGATGAAACTAAGTGGATCACCTAGGGGACACTCGGGACTTCCACTATCACCATCAACCACCGGCCTACCACCATTAAGAGCGTGGCAGTCCTCTAGAATACAAAATGTATGTTCTGAATTGCACACAGGTATTTTTCCACCCTACTGCGACGTCTAGCGGCCGGAGTATGTAAGCTAGATGCGTCACACAAATTGCATTGTCTAGAGGATACTTAGGGCTTTCATTTGCATCATCATTCAGCCGCCTACCACCACTAGGGGCGTAACAATCCTCTAGAATACCAAGTAGCCGTTTTTCCCTGCACACAGGTATTTTTCCACCCTTCTGCGACTTCTAGCGGTCGGAGTATGTAAGCTAGATGAGTCAAACAAATTGCATCATCTAGGGCACACTGAGGGCTTCCATTTGCGACATGGTCTTGTCTTTTTTCATTCCAGATAAAGGAGCATGGAGGTGAGGGGGATAAAGCAAAGTGGATCACCTAGAGGACATTGGGGCTTCCATTATTATCATCAGCCACCAGCCTACCACCACCAGGAGCGTGGCAGTCCTCTAGAATACAAAGTGGCAGTTTTACCCTGCTCACAGGTACTTTCCACACTACTGCAATGCCTAGCGGCCGGAGTATGTAAGCTAGATTGGTCAAACAAGTCGCATCGTAAAAAAGACACTCAGGGCATCATCAATCACCCTCTAAGCACCACTAGGGGCGTGGCAATTGACCTAAAAATACTTTGCAACTTTACGTGTCAAACTTGAACTAGATGACGCAAACTAATGAATTCATGTAGCCGCACAGCTGCACGTTAGTTAGAGACATCAATCACCTACATATGCTGAAAAGCTGAGTAGCAATCACCAAAAAACAAACAATTACAAATTGAATTATCCATCATGTTTTTTTTCATTCCAGCTAAGGGCTTATGGGGCGGGGGGATGAAACAAAGTGAATCACCTAGAGGATACTCGGATCTTCCATTGTCACCAACCACCACCAGGAGCGTGGCAATCCTCTAAAATACAAAATAGCTGTTTTGCCCTGCCCACAGATATTTTTACACACTACTGCGATGTCTAGCGGTCGGAGTATATAAATTAGATGGGTCAATCAAATTGCATCGTCTAGAGGACACTTAGGGCTTCCACTTGCATCTTCAATCACCCGCTTAGCACCACTTGGGGCGTGGCAATTGACCCAAAAATACTTTGCAATTTTACGTGTCATTCTTATCGGCCATTAGCGCCTAAACAGGCTGAACTAGATGACGCAAAGAGGGTGGGGTGTTGAAACAAAGTGGATCACCTAGGGGACACTCGGGGCTTCCATTATCACCACCAGCAACCTGCCTACCACCTCCAGGAAAGTGGCAATCCTCTAGAATACAAAATGGCAGTTTTGCCCTGCACACAGGTACTTTTCGACACTTCTGCGACGTCTAGCGGTCGGAGTTTGTAAGCTAGATGGGTCAAGCAAATTGCATCCTCTAGAGAACACTCAGGGCTTCCATTTGTATAGCGCCCGCAGTATGCTAGCTAGATGGGTCAAACAAATTGCATCGTCTAAAGGACACTCACGGCTTCCACTTTCATCATAAATCACCCGGTTAGAACTACTAGGGGCGTAGCAATTGACTGAAAAACACTTTGCAATTTTACGTGTCACCCTTTGGCGGCCCTTAGCGCGTAAACAGGGTGAACTAGATGACGAAAACTATGTGATTCATGTAGCCGCATAGGTGCACGTTAATCGGAGACATCAATCTCCAAGTAACTGAATTAAGATATGCTAAGATTCCAATTAATAAAACAAAAAATTTAAATAAAATTTAAGTTTATGAGTTTCAGGATTCGATCGTAAAGGCTCGCATTTGGATTGACCTTAACTCCTTCACGCTTACAACCTAAGCTACCAGAAATCTGGGAACGTGGCCGCGTAGCCATTGTTTTATTGTGATTCTTTGCCTATTATTATTAGTTTATTTTAGCCTCTTATAAAATTTTAAGGATTATTTTAAATTACAAAAATTATGATTTTTTGTGCAAATGTAAATCAGCATGCGCATAATTTATTTCAGAACATTCTTTGCGTCTATTTATAGCCTTTTCCTCGTTTCCCTCTTGTGAAAAGCTCAAATTAGAACTTCTTAACATCTGCGCCTTCTCTATTTACGAGTATTAGCATTCTCTGCACTTACCTCTTCTACTGGAATTACAACAGAAACGCTCAAAATTGCGGAAATACTTACCGCTTATTTTGCATCGGTTTCTTCAGGTGAACAATTTTCATGTAAATACTTTTCAGCGAAAAATCATGACCTCAAATCGGTATACTATAACTTTCATTTTCTTTTGCTTAACGTCGAAATTCGACTTCATTCGTGTGAGTAATCAGATAAACATAAATTAGATATAGCTGACAAAATTTTTCAAGAATTTTATTTTATTATTTTGCATCGGTTTCTTCAGATGAACAATTTTCATGTAAATACTTTTCAGCGAAAAATCATGACCTCAAATCGGTATACTATAACTTTCATTTTCTTTTGCTTAACGTCGAAATTCGACTTCATTCGTGTGAGTAATCAGATGAACATAAATTAGATATAGCTGACAAAATTTTTCAAGAATTTTTTAATTTGTTTTCAAATATACTCAGCGACTAGTTTTAATGTACATGGATTATTGCGTTTAACTGACTACGTAAGACGATTTGGCGCAATTAATAATTGCTCCGCATATAAATTTAAGAATTATATACAAACTTAAAAAAAAAACAAGTAAGGAAGGGCTAAGTTCGGATGTAACCGAACATTTTATACTCTCGCAAAGTCAAATGGTATACTCGTTTGAGATTTCATTGTGGATTGACTGATATTTTTGGTAGAAGGTCAACTATAGGCAATGGGGTCCATATTTTAGTACTTAGGGGTTTGAACAGTTTTGGTTCGATTTAGACAATTTTTGGCCGCAAGGTGGCAAACTTTAATTGCATTATTCACGCAAAGTTTTACCCCGATATAATCATTGTTACCTGATTTGCATAGTGGAAAGTGAAAGAATCAGATGGAATTGAAAATGGTGTTACATGGGAAGTAAGCGTGGTTGTAGTCCGATTTCGCCCATTTTCGCACTATGACATAGAAACATGAAAAGAACGTTATGTACCGAATTTGGTTGAAATCGGTTGAGCAGATCTCAAGATATGGGTGTTCACCTAAAAGTGGGCTGTGCCACGCCCACTGACTAATTTTGAACGCGGTTCCTATAAAGCCAATTTATACCATCTCAGAGATAAAATTTAATGTCTCTGGCGTGTTTAGTGCTTGATTTATCGCGCTTTTAGTAGTTTTTAACAGTACCGTTATACGGGGAGGGGCGGAGTTGCCACCCGATTTCAACTATTTTCACACCGTCAAAAGAAGTGCTAAAAACATTTGCTTCTAGTGAATTTTGTTAATATAGCATTAGCGGTTTAGGAGATATGCACATTAAACCTATTAGAGGCGGGACCACGCCCACTTTTAAAAAAAAAAGTTTTAACTGCAGATGCCCCTCCCTGATATGATCCTGTGTACCAAATAACAGTCTTGTATCTTATTGCGGAGCTTAGTATGGCAAGTTATTTGTTTTTGATTAATGGCGTTTTGTGGGCGTGGCAGTGGTCCGATTACGCCCATCTGCAATACCAACCGTCTCACGGTACCAAGAAACATGTCTACCAAGTTTCATAAAGATATCTTAATTTTTACTCGCTTGCACGGACGGACGGACGGACGGACAGTCACCCGGATTTCAACTCGTCTCTTCATCCTGATCATTTATATATATATAACCCCATATCTAACTCGATTAGTTTTAGGTGATACAAACAACCGTTAGGTGAACAAAACTATTATACTCTGTAGCAACAGGTTGCGAGAGTATAAAAATTATTAAAAAGCCAGATAAAATATTTGAGCAATTATAATGTAGATACAATGAGAAAAAAAATATGTTTGCAGCTTCCAGTAAAGTTTCGAAGTTTGGGATTTTGTTTATTACATTAAAAAAGATAAGATAGGTTTTGTTATTTAGATAAAACAGGGCCAATAAAAATTATTGGCGAATTAGATGAGATGTTTTTAATAAACCTTCTTTTATCTGAGACTATTGATTATTTTCCAGAGCCAGTTGCTTCTGCAGATTTAGGTATACTTCTAACTAAACTTTCGGAAAATGGGGTAGATTTAAGTAGTGTAGATATTAAACATATGAATATTTAAATACCTTTTGATAAGTTTCAATTAGTGTCAATAATTCATGAACTTTTCAGCCACGCAGGTAAGTTGAAAACATATTGTGTTTGCTTAATGAAAAATATACATATATATCTATTTCAGAAATTATCCACAACCTGGGCGTCAATGCTATCTTCTTTAAATTTATCTATTTTGGGCAATACAACATCCTATTAACAGAATAAAATGCCCCCTGGGTTTCATTAAGGTACCGCACATAATATCATCAACATATACTCGAATAAAGTAAAAGCAACCGGATGTTTGGATTTGGATTCTGCGATTAGTTAATTGGGGGATAAGGCAAGTTTTCGCCATAATTTACTAATTTTAGGCACGAAAATGCAATATTATAAGAAAAATACGTAAACTTAATTTTATTAAGATAGCTCACATATTGGCCCATATATGCGGTATGTAGTAAACCGAAAGTTCGAAAATATTTCGATAAGGACTAAGTGACATATTGACCCGATTCAATCCATTTTTGACATACAGGCAAAATATTAACAAAAAAAAAACTATCTCCGAATAGTAATATTATACCGTTATTACCGGCAAAAAGTTAACACCAGGCACTGGGGTCTCCTTACTCGCTAACTTATGGTCCGATTTTGACAATTTTTGGACTATAGTATATCTCAAAGGCACTGTTGGTGCAAAGTTTTGTAACTGTATATTCTTAGGTGCTTGATTTATGAACTTTTTAAGAATCGAATTGATTTATCGCACTTTTGGGTGATATAGCTTTGTTGATTTAGGAGATATATGCATTAAAATTATTAGTGGGCGGAGCCACTAATATTTGGCATTTTATTAAGTTACGAATATATTGTATGCCATAGACTCATTAAATTTTATTGTTATAATTTAGTTCGTGTCAGCTAAAATTTTATTAAAAACATCTTCAAATGAGATATATTTGATACTATAAACTTAACCGAAGAGGCTAAATATATTGAGATAATGTAGGAAACGTCAACCAAAGGATGGGAATTTTTTATATTAGGTGTTTAAACTCCCCCCTCAAAGTACAGCGCTCCACTTGGAAAAGAAATGTCACACCCTAATATTATATTACACACCACACCACACAGGACAACACAACACACCACAATACGGCACCTGTACACCACCTTATAACCAGAGACTGTTAATGAATACAGAAGGCGCCAATGTTAAGAAGTACTAATTTCCGCTTTTCACAAGAGGGAACATCTAAAAATACAACTTCGAACCTTAGAAATACACCACGCAATAACCGAAACGGGGAAAAGGCTATAAATAGACACAAAGAATGTTCTTAAATAAATTATGCACATGCTGATTTACATTTGTACAAAAAATTTTAATTTTTGTAGTTTAAAATAATCCTTTAAATTATATAAGAGACTTAAATAAAATAAAAAATTTTTAGATAAATTCTTCAACACATTTTTGTGCGTTGCATGAACAATATGTAGTAGGCAAAGAATGACAATAAAACAACGGCTAAGCGGCCGCGTTCCCAGTTTTCTGGTGGTTTAAGTTGTAAGCGTGAAGGAGTTAAGGTCAATTCGAATGCAAGCATTTACGATCGAATCCTGAAACTAATGAAACTTAAATTTAATTTAATTTTTTAGTTTTATTAATTGGAATCTTAGCATATCTCAACTCAGTTACTTAAATAGCATATTTTACTCACCAAAATAATTAGAATATTTCAGGAATATACCTTTGTTTATATGTTTAGGTTTATTGAATATTCCTTTATTAAAGCATATTTATACAAATGTGAAAATCACACATTCATTCATAAGTACACGTACACTTTTCCTTGCCTCGCACAAACAAAGACCTTTTCTTCACTTTTTGAACGATCGCAGGCAAGGAGGGGACAGGGGGTGCACTGCCACATAATTATATCAGATATTTCTTTATTAATCGAATTTATTTTAAAACATTTAAATAATTCTACATTTATGGGTACTTATATTTTTACGTAAATATTATATTATTATTTATTATTATGAAAATATTAGTATTATGAAAATAAGTCCTAAGATGTCAGATTCTCTAATGTGATATAAATTCTCCGTTGAAACACCTCTGTTCTCGGGGCGGATCAAAAAATTAAGTTCTGACAAAACGTTGAAAAAAACCAAATGACAACTTTGCCGTCAAACATGCATACTTACGAACTCGCATACATATTGTCGCCGATTATGTTGTCGCGTTTGCCCTTTTTGCAGTGCTTTGCTATTGAAAATTGACTTAAGCTCCTTTGAAACACTACGACTACCGATTGTGCATTTTTATAGCGTCGTATTTAGATAAAATGGGCTAAATCGAAAAACTATGAAAAAATGATAATAAGTAAACATATATAAGTACTATATGCAGTGTGCTAAGAACATATGTATAATATAAAAGTAATTAAAGATTTCTTATGAATAGCAATTTTGTATAAATTTTATAATATATTGTCATATATAATGAGTAATATGAAGTAAATTAAAAATATATTTCAAATCGCTAATAGAATGTTGTCAATTCTCCTTTCTAAAGGGAACTTATCTGAATTCTTCAATTTCTGATTTTTAGCATCGTCATGAGGAAGGAGCTTGTGGGCAACATGCAAATGCCAGGGGAATGGTAAGATCAAGTGCAAAATTAAAATTTAGCTGATTCTTCAATTTTATACCTAAGACATTAAAATTCAATTTTATTCATTTTATTTAAACTTCATTTTCGTGCATTTGCAGCCGGAATTCCATATGAAAACCAAATGTGGCTGATCAGGCGCACAGAAAAAAGAGCGTAGTGCAGAATTATTAACGATCTCATCTTTTTGTAGCATACGAAATATTATATATAAATAGCTATATGAAATGTTTTAAAAATATGGCGCGAACTTGTTCGAATCTTATTGGTCGCTGATGATGCGTCCGCGCTTTTCTTGCCGCTTACGCGAATGTTTGATTTGTAACAAAAGGCATATTAAGGAACATACATACATACATATGCACATATGGGTACATATATGCAAATATATTTGGACATGCGAATGAAGGAATGGCAATTTGAAAAATATTAATCTACAAATTGGTCATTTGAAACAAGTAAACGACGTTAGCTGATTCAGTCAACATATTAGACAGCTAGGTTAAAATAGTGTAGTGCTGATTGTATAGCACAGTTCCTTATTGCAAATTTACATCAAATATTTTGCCTAAGTTCAAACCCTATCACAGATGTAGTTCTATTCCTTTTTTAATTTTTATATACCATTTTTACTTAATTTACTTTAATTTAATTTTAATTTTTTCCTCATTATATAAATGTCCTTAAATGTCTATTATTTATTTTTGCTATTTAATTTTAATTAGTACGTACACATGGCAGAAAAAGTCTGCGTTCACCCACTCTATTTAAGCATTCACCAAAAAAATATATGCAACTTAAAAGTTTCTTTAACTTATTTTGAAGACAATTGTTTGGTGAGTGTATGGGTAAAATTTTGTAGAATTTTAGCTGCGTCGTTCTGAGTTAAAAGTGCGTTCACTTTATATATCGATGGTTAGTTGTATAAAAAGTACAAGGTTTTTAGATCAATTTTATTATAAATGATAAACGATAGTTAGCGCGGTTAATAACAAGTCTAAAACATATATAATCACAGGAGTTCTTCTTCTTTTTTAATATGCACCAAAAGCGAAAAGAAATAGATATCGGCGAAAGAAAAATCTTTGCTGGATTGTGGCAAAATGGCAAAAGTTATCGAGAAATCGCGAAAACTGTTTTAAGACAGTTCTCCTCAGTCCAGAGAGTAAAAAAAAAAATACAAGCAAACAAAATGTCATGAGTCCAAGCCACGTTCTGGACGTTAAAAAAAACTAACTGAAAGAGAAGAGCGCAATATAACTTCTCTTGTGAAGTGTAATCCACGACTGACAGCAAGCCAAATTTCAAAAGACGTAGAATTTAAATACCGGAAAAAAATTGTGAAGCTGTGGTTGCTCTATAATATTCCAAAAAAACTTCGTACACCCCCGAAATCACCTAACCTCAACCCAATTGAACACTAATTGGACCTACTAGAGAGAACAATTAGGCAGCGTGTTATCACCAGCAAAGAAATGCTTAAGTACACGCTTAAAGAAGTATGGGAAGCTATAAGTCCAGAAACAACAATTAGTTGGTTTAATTAAAAATCGCTTACTAGAAGTCATTAAAAGACGTGGATATCCAACTAGTTACTGATTTATTTACTTTTTAACCTTTAGCCTTTTATTCCTTTATTCTTGAAAGAAAATTATTTTGAATTCAATTACGTTATTGGTATGGTAGGTGTATGTAGGTATATATAAATGATCAGCGTGACGAGCTGAATCGATTTAGCCACGTCTGTCTATCTGTATGTCCGTCTGTATGTCTGTATATACGTGAACTAGTGCGTATTATAACATATAACTGCAGTACAAATCGAACGACCAAATCAAGTTCTTGTATGGAAAACTTATTTATTTGACAAGATATTTTTAAGAATTTAGCACGGATTATGGCCCCAGCAAACGGTGCAATCTCCGAAGAAATAGTTCAGATCGAGTCAGTATAGCATATAGCTTCCATACAAACTGCAAAGGAATTAACGCTTTTTCTTGTTTTTAATCATATTAAACATTCTGTAACAAGCAGAAATGTTGAACGTGATTCAAATACACATTTATGTACACATTTATTGATGCACAAATATTATCTTTTTATACATAATTTTGGGGCCTTACTGCCTACCGCATGCACAATTCTCTTGTATTTTTAGTATTCTGGACATTGAAATGCCCATTTATGTAACAATTTATTGATGCACCAGAGAACTTAGAAGATCGAGAAGATTCAGGTGCGTACATATGTGCATGCATAAATTACTAATTTTGTAGCAATTGAAATTATTAAAAAAGTAAAACATATATTTTTTGAATAATATTTTATCAATTTTTCATCATAAAATTCGTTTATATAACAAAAAACAATCACGAATATGTGAAGTGGCATTTGTATTTTTTGTTCAAAGTATTTCAATTGTCTCTTTATGTTGGTAGATACGTATTTCTGCCAGAGAACGTTGTTATAAATTTTCATTTCTGCTAAATAGCAGCGAATACCACAGAAAATGGTGAACTTCTTGTACTTGCAGAGAATGTTAATAAATAGAGAAAGCTCAAATGTTAGCTGTGCTAAAATGTAAATTATTAAAAGGAAACATCGAAAATACCCTAATTAGAAAATTAAATTACACCACGTCAAAAAGAAACCTTCCCCTCATGATAATCGAACTCAACAAACTACACCACTCTCAGTAGGAACCAAGCAAATTTTCAGCACTTTATAAGGGAACGGCAAATGTATGCATGCGCAGATGTTCTTTGAAATGCGTAGTAAAGAAAATTAGAATAAAAAAAATAATTAAAGAAATTTAAGAACTTTTATTTAACAAGGGAAAAATTAAAATAAAAGTAAATTAAAAAAAAGGTTAATAAAAATTAAGAAGTAAGGAAGGGCTAAGTATGGATGTAACCGAACATTTTATTCTCTCGCAAAGTCAAATACTCGTTTTAACAGGGGCATGAATAATTTCGGTAGCCAATTTTTGGTCACAAGGTGGCATAGTTTAAACACATTATTCACGCAAAATTTTACCCCGACATAATCATTGTTGCTTGATTTGCATAGTCCAAAGTGAAAGAATCAGATGGAATTTAAAATGGTGTTATATAGGAAATAGGAGTGGTTGTAATCCGATTTCGCCCATTTTCTCACTATTACATAAAAATGTGAGAATAATTTTTTGTACCGAATTTGGTTGAAATCGCTTAAGTAGATCCCAAGATATGGGTTTTCAATTATAAGTGGGCGGTGCCACGCTCACTGTCTAATTTTGAACGCGATTCCTATAAAGTTATCTCATACTATCGCAGAGATAAAATTTATCGTCACTGGCGTCTTTAGTGCTTGATTTATCGCTGTGCTATACAAGCAGCACCACAAACATCATTTAGACGTAGTAGTCTAATATGTTAACTGAAACAACTATCAGTTTTAAGTTGTTCCAATCGGCCAATTTGTATGTGAACACTCTCGAAATTGGCTTTCCTTCATGCTCATGTTCAACTACATGTACCCATATGTATGTACATATTATTATTACACCACGTTATCAAGGAATATTTACCACACTTTATGAGTGAACGCAACATGAGCTGTATACTCTGAAAGGAAACAAGTAAATGAAACTCATGATGGAACGGATTCTGTATGAAAGAATCTGATGAAAGAGATTGATCCTGATTAGTTATATTTTAACGGACATAATACAAATACAGCTACTATTTGATGAAAAATTGCGCAAAAGTACAAAAGAGAATGTCCAATAATTTCAAATAAGAAAAGTGAAAGGGAAATGGAATGGAATTTCAATGTTGGAATCAAATGCGCATATGTACCTGTGTATATATTTATATTTTTATAAATGAATATAAATAGTAGTAAAGTATTAAAATATAGCTTAAAAAATTATATAAATGAAAATAAACTTAAAGAGATAAATAAATTTTTCGGGATGTGGGTGGGAAATTGAATAAGATATTAAAATAAAAAATTCTAACTAGATCAGAAAAGCGAAATATTCTAATCCATTGATGGAGATCCCTCCACCTGTTGACTTAATGACATGAATGGAACTAAGATAATATTCAAATTGGGTAAGTACGATAACAGAGAAAAGGATATAGCAAAGAAGAGAAACAAAAATTCTAAACATTAGTTGTTAAGAAAAGTCCTTATTGTGGGGACTTGAAATGTGAAGTAATTTTAAAATAAATATTTAAAACATTTAAAAATGTCGCGAGTTCGCAAGTGTTATGTTGTGTGCGCGAGTGTAAAAACGACAACAAAAGAGCAATTTGTTTATTTGGCCGAAGAATAAACAAATTGCAATAAAGTGGTGCCGACATTTAGGCTTCGAAGGAAGTACAATAGCCCTCTCAAACATTTTAGTTAGCTTTTTGCATTTAGAGAATTATAGATTGGGGGGCTAAAAGATTAAAACAAGGAGCTGTTCCAACATTAAATCTTGGTAAGTTACAAATTTAAATATGTACATGTAATTGTTTGATGATATTGCTGGGGTGAAAGCATATGCATATACTTTTGTATGTGTGTCCTTATGTATGTATGTGTGTGTGGTATTGTTTGCTATTGGGGGTATTAATTTCGAATGAAATTTTGTGTATATTCACATAATATGGCTAAATCACCAAACATAATATGTTATTAGTAGAAATAAATAATATTATTTTTATACTCTCGCAACCTGTTGCTACAGAGTATAATAGTTTTGTTCACCTAACTGTTGTTTGTATCACCTAAAACTAATCAAGTTAGATATAGGGTTATGTATATATAAATGATCAGGATGAAGAGACGAGTTGAAATCCGGGTGACTGTCTGTCCGTCCGTCCGCTTGTCCGTCCGCCCGTGCAAGTTGTAACTTGAGTAAAAATTGAGATATCTTTATGAAACTTGGTAGACATGTTTCTTGGTACCGTGAGACGGTTGGTATTGCAGATGGGCGTAATCGAACCACTACCACGCCCACAAAACGCCATTAATCAAAAACAAATAAATTGCCATAACTAAGCTCTGCAATAAGATACAAGACTGTTATTTGGTACACAGGATCACATTAGGGAGAGGCATCTGCAGTTAAATTTTTTTTAAAAAAGTGGGCGTGGTCCCGCCTCTAATAGGTTTAATGTGCATATCTCCTAAACCGCTAATGCTATAATAACAAATTCACTGGAAGCAAATGTTTTTAGCACTTCTATTGACGGTGTGAAAATAGTTGAAATCGGGTGTCAACTCCGAGCACTCCCCATATAACGGTACTGTTAAAAACTACTAAAAGCGCGATAAATCAAGCACTAAACACGCCAGAGACATTAAATTTTATTTCTGGGATGGTATGAGATGACTTTATAGGAACCGCGTTCAAAATTAGACAGTGGGCGTGGCACAGCCCACTTTTAGGTGAAAACCCGTATCTTGAGATCTGCTCAAGCAATTTCAACAAAATTCGGTACATAGCGTTGTTTTCATATTTCTATGTTATTGTGCGAAAATGAGCGAAATCGGCCTACAACCACGCCTCTTTCCCATATATCACCATTTTCAATTCCATCTGATTCTTTCACTTTCCACTATGCATATCAAGCAACAATGATTATATCGGGGTAAAACTTTGCGTGAATAATACGTTTAAGGTATGCCACTATGTGACCAAAAATTGTCTAAACCGAACCAAAACTGTTCAAGCCCATAAGTACTAAATATGTGGACCCCAGTGCCTATAGTTGACCGTCTACTGAAAATATCAGTCAATCCACAAAGAAATCTCAAACGAGTGTACCATTTGACTTTGCGAGAGTATAAAATGTTCGGTTACATCCGAACTTAGCCCTTCCTTACTTGTTATTAATAGAATTATTATTTTAAATATATATTATATTTATGCATATATTACATATATTTTATATTAACATAATAGGAAGTTCTGATGATCCGGTACAATAATCGGTAAGGAAGAGTAGTGAAGACAAAACCTGCTGTGTTGAATGAAAAAAAATCCATCGGATGAAAAAAAATCCTGTTTTCATTCCCTGATGTTGAGATTGCCTTCAACAACCGGGGTTTAGCCTTCAAAATAAGTGCATCTTACTCCGACCGTAAAAAGTTATTTCTTTATGACCGTCATTTTGACGCCTTCATCGTCCTACAGACTCCTTCAGCCTATTAAACGTAATTATTCATATAGTAATCAGATAGGGGGGAAGATTAAAGCTTTGAGGAATTCGAATTATATTCGGATCTCGAGGAGAAGCGTAAGCCATACAATGTTTCCTTCACCCTCGATTCCTCAAATGTGACCGCGAATCTTGCGCTCGGATTGCGCGTTCTTATCAGCAGAAAGCTCATATGCAAAATGTACGCATAACTGCGCTCAGGCAGGAGAAAAAGATTTTAAATAAAAACTATTAGACTTAGAGAAAAGGGCAATTATTGCATCCAAAAATGCTACTGAGGATGCAATAAATTTTGCTAGAATGATCGTCAATACAAGCAATACCTATTCTGAAGATCAGAAAAATTTAGCGGAAAATATTAATTAAATGTCAACGAAGGCATATAATTTCTTGAGAGATGATCTTCAGTTTGCACTGTCACATAAAGAATCTCTACTACGATGGTGCCCAATTAGTTATGTTGCGGCAGGGATTAATCCTAGTGTTATAGGAAATTAAAAATCTCTTGTTGGGGAAATGTCCGAACATGAACGGATCTGCGCAATGCTATTCGACGAAATTGCAATTAAAAAAGATCTTGTTTATAATAAAATTAAGGATGTAACCGATGGTTTCGTTGACAAGGCGGACTGCAAAAGGGAATTACATGTTGCCGACAAATGCTGTTTTTCATGGTGAAAGCTATAGCAGCTAATTGGAAATACGTAATTTCCTACTATGTGGCAAAAGGAAGGCTGTCCGCAGTAGACTTCAACATAGCAGTCAGGCAAGGATTACTGGGTACGAATGAATATATAATATATCGAAATGCGCCAAAACGACACAAATGTTTGTGAAACTCATGAACGACTTGTTCGATGAGCTTGACTATAAGGTGCTCAACAGCAAGAATCCGTTCAAGTGTACCATTTGGCGAAACTGTAAGTACAGCGGTATTACGCTGGATACTCTATATACCGAAAACTTCTCTCCAAGTCCAGATTCGATCACTGTACAAAAGAGCTAGTTAAAACTCAAGGAGACTTTTAAATGTTTTAAATATTTATTTAAAATTACTTCACATTTCAAGTCCCCACAATAAGGACTTTTCTTAACAACTAATGTTTAGAATTTTTGTTTCTCTCTTTTGCTATATCCTTTTCTCTGTTATCGTACTTACCCAATTTGAATATTATCTTAGTTCCATTCATCTCATTAAGTCAACAGGTGGAGGGATCTCCATCAATGGATTCGAATATTTCGCTTTTCTGATCGAGTTAGAATTTTTTATTTTAATATCTTATTCAATTTCCCACCCACATCCCGAAAAATTTATTTATCTCTTTAAGTTTATTTTTATTTATATTATTTTTTAAGCTATATTTTAATACTTTATTACTATTTATATTCATTTATAAAAATATAAATATATACACAGGTATTATGTCCGTTAAAATATAACTAATCAGGTTCATTCTCTCTCATCAGATTCTTTCATACAGAATCATGAGTTTCATTTACTTGTTTCCTTTCAGAGTATACAGCTCTTGTTGCGTTCACTCATAAAGTGTGGTAAATATTCCTTGATAACGTGGTGTAATAATAATATGTACATACATATGGGTACATGTAGTTGAACATGACCATGAAGGAAAGCCAATTTCGAAAGTGTTCACATACAAATTGGCCGATTGAAACAACTTAAAACTGATAGTTGTTTCAGTTAACATATTAGACTACTACGTCTAAATGATGTTTGTGGTGCTGCTTGTATAGCACAGCGATAAATCAAGCACTAAAGACGCCAGTGACGTTAAATTTTATATCTGCGATAGTATGAGATGACTTTATAGGAATCGCGTTCAAAATCAGACAGTGAGCGTGGCACCGCCCACTTTTAATTGAAAACCCATATCTTGGGATCTACTTAAGCGATTTCAACCAAATTCGGTACATAAAATTATTCTCATATTTTTATGTAATAGTGAGAAAATGGGCGAAATCGGATTACAACCACTCCTATTTCCTTATAACACCATTTTAAATTCCATCTGATTCTTTCACTTTGGACTATGCAAATCAAGCAACAATGATTATGTCGGGGTAAAATTTTGCGTGAATAATGTGTTTAAACTATGCCACCTTGTGACCAAAAATTGGCTACCGAAATTGTTCATGCCCCTGTTAAAACGAGTATTTGACTTTGCGAGAGTATAAAATGTTCGGTTACATCCATACTTAGCCCTTCCTTACTTCTTAATTTTTATTAACTTTTTTATTAAATTTACTTTAATTTAATTTTTCCCTTGTTAAATAAAAGTTCTTAAATTTCTTTAATTATTTTTTTTATTCTAATTTTCTTTAATACGCATTTCAAAGAACATCTGCGCATGCATACATTTGCCGTTCCCTTATAAGGTGGTGAAAATTTGCTTGGTTCCTACTGAGAGTGGTGTAGTTTGTTGAGTTCGATTATCATGAGAGGAAGGTTTCTTTTTGACGTGGTGTAATTTAATTTTCTAATTAGGGTATTTTCGATGTTTCCTTTTAATAATTTACATTTTAGCACAGCTAACATTTGCGCTTTCTCTATTTATTAACATTCTCTGCAAGTACAAGAAGTTCACCATTTTCTGTGGTATTCGCTGCTATTTAGCAGAAATTAAAATTTATAACAACGTTCTCTGGCAGAAATACGTATCTACCAACATAAAGAGACAATTGAAATACTTTGAACAAAAAATACAAATGCCACTTCACATATTCGTGATTGTTTTTTGTTATATAAACGAATTTTATGATGAAAAATTGATAAAATATTATTCAAAAAATATATGTTTTACTTTTTTAATAATTTCAATTGCTACAAAATTAGTAATTTATGCATGCACATATGTACGCACCTGAATCTTCTCGATCTTTCTAAGTTCTCTGGTGCATCAATAAATTGTTACATAAATGGGCATTTCAATGTCCAGAATACTAAAAATACAAGAGAATTGTGCATGCGGTAGGCAGTAAGGCCCAAAAATTATGTATAAAAAGATAATATTTGTGCATCAATAAATGTGTACATAAATGTGTATTTGAATCACGTTCAACATTTCTGCTTGTTGCAGAATGTTTAATATGATTAAAAAGAAGAAAAAGCGTTAATTCCGTTGCAGTTTGTATGGAAGCTATATGCTATACTGACTCGATCTGAACTATTTCTTCGGAGATTGTACCGTTTGCTGGGGCCATAAGGTTATTGGGTACGAATGAATATATAATATATTGAAATGCGCCAAAACGACACAAATGTTTGTGAAACGCATGAACGACTTGTTTGATGAGCTTGACTGTAAGGTGCTCAACAGCAAGAATCCGTTCAAGTGTACCATTTGGCGAAACTGCAAGTACAGCGGTATTACGCTGGATACTCTACAAGTATATACCGAACACTTCTCCAAGTCCAGATTCGATCACTGTACAAAAGAGCTAGTAAAAACTCAGAGAGATTTAAATAAGCACTCCGAGTTTTTAATCCACTCCTAGAATTACAAAGAATGCACCGATCTGCGACTACTTCATCCGAGTGATAGGATTTATGAAATTTGTCGGATGCAGATAAAGTGATATAAAGAGCTTTTCGTAAAATATGTGCATGTACTTGGAGTTCGAGTGCTCATCGAGAATGCCATAGTGGATAGGATTAAAAACCTTTTTTCGGAATGGTTTTTAGAAGCTGGTGAATGCTTGGATCACCGACAACAACTGTTAAAGTTAGTAACAATGTTTTTTTTTTTTCAAAAATTGCGAAACGACTGGCTGAAGAAAAGCAGAAAGAAAACATTGAACGCCTAAAGGTTCGTAAATTAAAAAAAATTTTATAAGTAGAATATAGGGATTATGTTGCACTCAATTTAAACTAAAATTAAATTGATTGAAGGACATATGTACAAGGTGTGCTTTTTTGTGTAAGTTATAAAGCATATACATATTTAGTTCAAGTTTATAAAAATTTTATAAATTTTTCTTCCACAGACAGACGAACATCTAGCCTATTTTCAGGTTTTATTTTTTTTTTCTTTTCAGGGGTAAAAAATTAAATTTAGTATAGAACTTAGAAAGTAGTTTTGTATGTAGTTAAAATATATGTAGAAATTAATTATAATTAGTTTTAGTTGTAGTGTACGTTTACTAGTTTGTTGCACACGAGCGATAGTGTCGTAAGAGAATTTGTGGTTAAAAAGGAGGCGAGTTCGTAAATCGCAATTCAAAATAGCATTTTTTTTTTTTTGAAGTTAAACTTTTTTGCGCTCGTGGGGTTAATTCCAATATCGAATGAAACGAAAAAGTCACAGGAAATGTTAATGCAGAGAATGTTAATAAATAGAGAAGGCGCAAATGTTAGCTGTGCTGTAATGTAAATTATTAAAAGGGAACATCGAAACGCGCAAATTCGAAAATTAAATTATACCCCGTCAAAACGGAACCCTTTTGAAATTTTCATCACCTTATAAATGAACGGCTAATATGTGCATGCGCAGATGTTCTTTGGCATGCGTGTTAAGAAAAATTAGTATAACAAACAGAAAGAATAAATTTTGAAGAACATTTATAACTTGTATATAATAAGAGGAAAAATTAAATTTAAATTAAAATAAAGGATTTAAAAAACGTTTATAAATATTAAAAAAGAAATAAAGTAACAACTGTGATAGGATTTGAACTCAGGCAATAATTTTATGTAAATTTGCATTATTTGTATAGCACAAGCATCACCACGAACACTACACATTTGGTTTAGTCTAATCTTTGCACTCAAACTGCAATCGTCGTTTCTTTTTTCAAATGACTAATTTGTATGTATATATTTCATTGGCATGTTCAATTATATTTGCATATATGTACGCATATGTACATATGTATGTATGTCCCTCAATATGCTATTTGTAAAAAATTAAGCATTGGCGCATCGAAGACGCACCATCATCGACCTATATTTTTTAAATATTTCATATTACAACGTCAACAAATTCATTCATAAGGAACGCGCGTATGCGATCGTGCGATCGTTTATAACTCTGCACTGCACTCTTTTTTCTGTGCGCCTGGTCAACCAAATGTGGTTTTCATATGGAACGCCTACCACACATGTACGAAAAGGAGTGAATGAATAAATTTGGATGTCTTTAGTAAAATTGAAGAATCAGCAAAACTTCTAATTTACAATTGATGCTACCATTCTCCTCGCATTTGAAAACATGCCTACAAGCTGCTTCCTCACGACGATGCTAAAAATTAGAAATTGAAGATATTGTCTGATGTTCTCTTCAGAAAAGAGAATCGGTAACGGCCTATTAGCGATTTAAAGACTTTATTAACATTTATTTCATATTATGCAATGTATATGACATTATATTATAAAATTTATACAAAATTGCCATTCATATGAAATCTTATTAATTATTTATATATGTTCTAAGCAAACTCCATATAGTACTTATATAAGTTTACTTATTATCATTATTTCATAGTTTCGATTTAGTCCATTTTATCTAAATACGACGCTATGAAAATGCAGCCCAATCAGTAGTAGTAGTATTTTAAAAGAGCATAAGTCAATTTTCAAAAGCAAAGCACTGCAAAAAGGACAAACGCGACAACATAGCCGATCGACATTTTCGCAAAATTTTGGAGTCAAACAAATTTTGTCAACTCCGCGACGATCCGCAAAATTTTACCTAACGTAGAACTTAATTTAATTTAAAAATGAATAATAAGCCCAATGACTCAACAACCAGATCATGCAAGAAGACAATAGATGCCATTTTCTCTAGATATTTATATAATTTAATTTCATTTCATATTTTTCATACACTAAGCTTAACTTTCACCCCTGAAAAGAAAAAAAAGTAAAGCTGAAAATAAAAGAACATCTAACTGTGGAAGGAAAATTTATAAAATTTTAATAAACTTGAACTAAATATGTATATGCTTTATAACTTACACAAAAAAAACACCTTGTACATATGTCCTTCAATCAATTTAATTTTAGTTTAAATTTAGTGCAATATAATCCCTATATTCTATTTATAAATTTTTTTTTAATTTACGAACCTTTAGGCGTTCAATGTTTTCTTTCTGCTTTTCTTCAGCCAGTCGTTTCGCATTTTTTGAAAAGTAACACTGTTACTAAGGACTTTAACAGTTGTTGTCGGTGATCCAAGCATTCACCAACTTCTAAAAACCATTCCGAAAAAAGGTTTCATCCTATCCACTATGGCATTCTCGATGAGCACTGGAACTCCAAGTACATGCACATATTTTACGAAAAGCTCTTTATACCACTTTATCTGCATCCGACAAATTTCAAAAACTCTATCACTCGGATTAAGTAGTCGCAGATTGGTGCATTCTTTGTAATTCTAGGAGTGGATTAAAAACTCGGAGTGCTTATTTAAATCTCTCTGAGTTTTTACTAGCTCTTTTGTACAGTGATCGAATCTGGACTTGGAGAGAAGTGTTCGGTATATACTTGTAGAGTATCCAGCGTAATACCGCTGTACTTGCAGTTTCGCCAAATGGTACACTTGAACGGATTCTTGCTGTTGAGCACCTTACAGTCAAGCTCATCAAACGTTCATGCGTTTCACAAACGTTTGTGTCGTTTTGGCGCATTTTAATATATTATATATTCATTCGTACCCAATAATCCTTGCCTGACTGCCATGTTGAAGTCTACTGCGGACAGCCCTCCTTTTGCCACATAGTAGGAAATTACATATTTCTAATTAGCTGCTATAGCTTTCACCATGAAAAACAGCATTTGTCGGCAACATGTAATTCCCTTTTGCAGTCCGCCTTGTCAACGAAACCATCGGTTACATCTTTAATTTTATTATAAACAAGATCTCTTTTAATTGCAATTTCGTCGAATAGCATTGCGCAGATCCGTTCACGTTCGGACATTTCCCCAACAAGAGATTTTTAATTTCCTATACCACTAGGATTAATCCCTGCCGCAACATAACTAATTGGGCACCATCGTAGTAGAGATTCTTTATGTGACAGTGCAAACTGAAGATCATCTCTCAAGAAATTATATGCCTTCGTTGACATTTAATTAATATTTTCCGCTAAATTTTTCTGATCTTCAGAATAGGTATTGCTTGTATTGACGATCATTCTAGCAAAATTTATTGCATCCTCAGTAGCATTTTTGGATGCAATAATTGCCCTTTTCTCTAAGTCTAATAGTTTTTATTTAAAATCGTTTTCTCCTGCCTGAGCGCAGTTATGCGTACATATTGCATATGAGCTCTCTGCTGATAAGCCCGCGCAATCCGAGCGCAAGATTCGCGGTCACATTTGAGGAATCGAGGGTGAAGGAAACATTGTATGGCTTACGCTTCTCCTCGAGATCCGAATATAATTCGAATTCCTCAAAGCTTTAATCTTCCCCCCTATCTGATTACTATATGAATAATTACGTTTAATAGGCTGAAGGAGTCTGTAGGACGATGAAGGAGTCAAAATGACGGTCATAAAGAAATAACTTTTTACGGTCGGAGTAAGATGCACTTATTTTGAAGGCTAAACCCCGGTTGTTGAAGGCAATCTCATCATCAGGGAATGAAAAAAGGATTTTTTTTCATCCGATGGACATCCTTCAACACAGCAGGTTTTGCCTTCACTACTCTTCCTTACCGATTATTGTTGACACTGGGGTCCACATATTTAGTACTTAGGGGCTTGAACAGTTTTGGTTCGGTTTAGACAATTTTTGGTCACATAGTGGCATACTTTAAACGTATTATTCACGAAAAGTTTTACCCCGATATAATCATTGTTGCTTGATATGCATAGTGGAAAGTGAAAGAATCAGATGGAATTGAAAATGGTGATATATGGGAAAGAGGCGTGGTTGTAGTCCGATTTCGCTCATTTTCGCACAATAACATAGAAATATGAAAATAACGTTATGTACCGAATTTTGTTGAAATTGCTTAAGCAGATCTCAAGATATGGGTTTTCACCTAAAAGTGGGCTGTGCCACGCCCACTGTCTAATTTTGAACGCGGCTCCTATAAAGTCATCTCATACCATCCCAGAAATAAAATTTAATGTCTCGGGCGTGTTTAGTGCTTGATTTATCGCGCTTTTAGTAGTTTTTAACAGTACCGTTATATGGGGAGTGCTCGGAGTTGACACCCGATTTCAACTATTTTCACACCGTCAATAGAAGTGCTAAAAACATTTGCTTCCAGTGAATTTGTTATTATAGCATTAGCGGTTTAGGAGATATGCACATTAAACCTATTAGAGGCGGGACCACGCCCACTTTTTTAAAAAAAATTTAACTGCAGATGCCTCTCCCTAATGTGATCCTGTGTACCAAATAACAGTCTTGTATCTTATTGCAGAGCTTAGTTATGGCAATTTATTTGTTTTTGATTAATGGCGTTTTGTGGGCGTGGTAGTGGTTCGATTACGCCCATCTGCAATACCAACCGTCTCACGGTACCAAGAAACATGTCTACCAAGTTTCATAAAGATATCTCAATTTTTACTCAAGTTACAACTTGCACGGGCGGACGGACAGACGGACGGACGGACAGACAGTCACCCGGATTTCAACTCGTCTCTTCATCCTGATCATTTATGTATACATAACCCTATATCTAACTCGATTAGTTTTAGGTGATACAAATAACAGTTAGGTGAACAAAACTATTATACTCTGTAGCAACAGGTTGCGAGAGTATAAAAATAATATTATTTATTTCTACTAATAACATATTATGTTTGGTGATTTAGCCATATTATGTGAATATACACAAAATTTCATTCGAAATTAATACCCCCAATAGCAAACAATACCACACACACATACATACATAAGGACACACATACAAAAGTATATGCATATGCTTTCACCCCAGCAATATCATCAAACAATTACATGTACATATTTAAATTTGTAACTTACCAAGATTTAATGTTGGAACAGCTCCGTGTTTTAATCTTTTAGCCCCCCAATCTATAATTCTCTAAATGCATAGAGCTAACTAAAATGTTTGAGAGGGCTATTGTACTTCCTTCGAAGCCTAAATGTCGGCACCACTTTATTGCAATTTGTTTATTCTTCGGCCAAATAAACAAATTGCTCTTTTGTTGTCGTTTTTACACTCGCGCACACAACATAACACTTGCGAACTCGCGACATTTTTAAATGTTTTAAATATTTATTTTAAATTTACTTCACATTTCAAGTCCCCACAATAAGGACTTTTCTTAACAACTAATGTTTAGAATTTTTGTTTCTCTCTTTTGCTATATCCTTTTCTCTGTTATCGTACTTACCCAATTTGAATATTATCTTAGTTCCATTCATGTCATTAAGTCAACAGGTGGAGGGATCTCAATCAATGGATTAGAATATTTCGCTTTTCTGATCTATTTAGAATTTTTCATTTTAATATCTTATTCAATTTTCCACCTCCAGAATTTATTTATCTTTTTAAGTTTATTTTTATTATTATTTAAGCTATATTTTAATATTTTACTACTATTTATATTCATTTATAAAAGTATAAATATATACACAGGTACGTATGCGCATTTGATTCCAACATTGAAATTCCATTCCATTTCCCTTTCTAATTAGATGCAATTTCACACCAAATCATAACACTTTTCTTATTTGCAATTATTGGACATGCTCTTTTGTATTTTTGCGCAATTTTTCATCAAATAGTAGCTGGATTTCTATTTTGGCCGTTAAAATATGACTAATCAGGTTCATTCTCTTTCATCAGAATCCGTTCCATCATGAGTTTTATTTACTTGTTTCCTTTCAGAGAGCTGTATAGCCAGTTGCGTTCACTCATAAAGCGTGGTAAATATTCCTTGATAACGTAATGTAATAATAATATGTACATACATATGTGTACATGTATTTGAACATATGATGTAAGAGGAAAGGAAGGGAAAACACTTACCACCAAATAGGTAGTAAGAAATGCCCCCTGTACCAAGAAGCGTGTAAAAATAAAAAAATGTTAGTCATGCAACTAAATTTGAACTATTGCGAAGCTGCACAGGAGCTCCTTAAACAGACGGTATACGAACAGAAAGTGGACGTGGCCTTACTCAGTGAACAATACAAAAACATAAGTGACGAGACATGGATCTCCGATTGTACGAACAAAGCTGCCTTACGGGCATGTGGAGGAAAAGCTTTTCAAGACTAGCCGCTGTTAGGGAAAACTTTCTACACCCGAGCAAAAATCTGTGGGATCAACTTTTACAGTTGCTATATCCCACCAAGCGTATCTCAAAATGATTTTGAAAAAATATTGGATGAACTGGTGAGAGAAGCATTAACTACCACAATGAACGTAGTCGCAGGCGATTTCAATGGATGGGCGATGGAGTGGGGTAGCAAATCATGCGACGCTTCTATGTGCAGAAAGGAAAGTGGAGCCTATATAAAACCCGTATACTGATGGAGTAATGAAATCAACACCCTAAGAAGTGAATGCTATAAAGCGAGGAGCAGCTGCCAAAGGAATCGGGCATCAACGGAGCACACGGAACTACACGAACGCTACAAAAGGAAGCGCAAAGTCCTTAAAAAAGCGATGCTTACAAGATAGTAATGTCAAAATTCAAAGGCGGCAAGGGGCAAACACCGACTTGCCCCAAGCTATTGAAAACCGTCGTAGAAACCCTATTCCCAGCACAGTCACAAGAGAAACTACAGGCGCAAGTAGAGGGACATGTTGAAATAGATGTCACAACAGTCAACGACGTGGATGTGACTCAAGCGGCACAGACATTTGGTAGTGCTAAGGCATTCCAAACAAGGTCTTAAAGATTGCCATCAATCATAATGCGAAGCCATTCACAGAATTGCCTTAGGAAAGGTGTTTTCCAGAAAATTTGGAAACGGCAGCGACTTGTCTTGTTACAGAAGCCCACTAAAACAACCGCGCGAACCCAGCTCTTATCGAACTCTTTGCATGCTAGATATGCTTGGCAAGATACTAGAGCCGATTATCTGTGTACGATTAGAATCGCACTTTGAAAAATAACACCAGGGCCTCTCCGAAAATCAATTCGGATTTCGGAAGCGGAAGTCTACCGTTGACGCAATAAAAAAGGTCACTGATATCGCTACCAACGCAATCGAAGGAAACAGATGGATGTATAGCACAAAGGAGTACTGCGCAGTGGTAACATTCGATGTACAAAATGCGTTTAACTCGGCTTATTGGCCTCATATAATAAGCGCCCTGGAACGCAAGGCAACACCGGCTTACCTAGTGAAAATTGTAGCCAGCTACCTGTCAGATCGACAGTTGCTGTACGATACCGATGACGGACCGAAAAAATATACGGTATCGGGAGGAGTACCACAGGGTTCTGTGCTCGGCCCACTGTTGTTGAATGTACTGTGTTGTGCCGTCCTCTACCAAAGGAAGTGCAGACCATCGGATACGCGGATAACATCGCGGTAACAGTGGTAGCAAAGGAACTGGAACAAATCCAGAACTCATGTAATCAGACGGCATCAAAAATCAAAGATTGGCTCGCTGCAACAAACCTCCAACTTGCTGGACAAAAAACTGAAGCAGTTCTTATTACAAGCAGGAAGAAGCTGGAAGGCGTCACCCTTACTATCGACGGCTATAGCATCACGACTAAGCAGTCATTGAAGTGCCTAGGAGTACTTATTGACACTAAACTTAATTATAAGACGCACATTGATAAAATCTGTGCAAAAGCGGCTCATGTAGCGGCGGCACTAACGAGGATAATGGCCAACATCGGGGGACCACGAATAAGCGTGAGCTATTGGCCAAGGTGAGCCAATCTATATTGATGTACGCAGCGCCGAAGCGAAATCCGTAATTCGGCTCAGTGCCACTAGAGTCACCTGCGTATTTCGAACAGTATCTCAGCGGGGATCATAGCGGGTATCATAGCACCAGACATATTGGCCATGGAAAAAGAAAAACGAATTTACGATAGATCCAAAAATTTAGGAAGGCGACTAACGAATGCAGAGCGGAAAGATGAAAGGCAAATAAGCATCAATGGATGGCAGAAACGATGGGACACAGCAACGAAGGAAAGTTGGACCCACAGGCTTATTGGAAGCGTGCAAGCATGGATAGAAAGGAGACATGGATCAACGGATTTCTACCTGACGCAGCTTTTAACGGGGCACGGTTGTTTCAGAGAATATCTTTACAAATACGGCCATGATGATAGAACAAATTGTTCCTTCTGTGACAGTAGCGGAGACAACGCGCTGCACATCTTCTTCTCCTGCCCGAAGTTCGAAAAAGAAAGAACAAATTTGGAGACGTTAATAGCGGAGCGAGTGATGCCAGATAACATTGTGCGTCACATGATTAAGTCGAAACTGGTGTGGGATCGAGTGAGGATGTGGTCTGCGATAGTTCTGCAAGAACTTAGAAGAAAAGAGTGGCAACGGAGCGAAAGCAGAAGGATGAACGAGAGATAGGCCTGATAGCCGTGACTGACGAGCCGAATGGCTAAGCTTGACCTCACGATGTAATGCCTAACGGCAGTTCCGTGGGCCGTATACAAGCACTGATGATGGAGTTAAGGGTTTAGTACGTAGGCGCGTTGTTCTGCAAGTCTGGATGGACGTGGTCCCGAAAAAGGTGCACCCTTAGCAGACGAATCGTGCATGTCGTCCGCAACAACGACGATATTTTGGAAGTTTCCCCCTCCGAACACAAAACAAAAAAAAAATAATGTATTTGAGCATGTGCATGAAGGAAAGCTAATTTCGAGAGTGTTCACAAACAAAGTGGCCGATTGAAACAACTTAAAATTTTTTTTATTAAATGTTATTTTCACAACCTTTAAACTAAAAGTTAATACCACGATTTTAAAAGGGCGGTAGCGGAGATAGCGATTATACGGGGACGTTGCGCAAAAGAGATCGGAATTATTTCGAATGTTTAAGGTTGATGTGGCGCTCAGGCCCGTAGGCGAAAACGAATGTAAAGATAGTATGTTGTGTTGTCCTGTGTGGTGTCATCTGGTGTGGTGTATTGATGAGTATGGGGTGGGCATTATTAGGGGGCGCCAGTTTTTCCCGAGTAGAGTGGTGTACTTGGAGGAGGGATTTTTACTCATTTAAACATCCTGGGCCCCCTAGGCGAATATTTAGCCTAGTATTACACGTATTGATAATGAATACATCTGTGCTGTTGAATGTATTTCGGCGTACTGTTGATAGAGTAGCCGAGGGCGCGAATATTAGCTGTGAGAAGCAATTTTGGTTTTAATCAACTTAACAAGAACAAGTGGTTTTTCTTACGATTTGTATTTTGGTATAGACTTGAGATACGCAACTATATTCTGACAATTTTTTGGTTTTATAGTTGGCAATACAATAAGTAGTGATTGTATTTACGTTTGTTTTTTTCTTTTATCGATTTTTTATGCGAATTGTTTATGATTTGCCTTTTCTGTATTATCAGCAATTATTTGCAATCTCTTTATTATCGGCTTATGAGGATAGCGACTCCACGCCTGGCTCAGATATGGCCAGAACGGGTGCGCCTTTCAAACTTTTGAAGAGGGATCTTGCGAGAGTGAGATTTGTGATTTTCGCTCACTTTTTGAAGTGAGACTTACAACTTTAACAAGTGTTTCCCATAAACTACCCGTTTGATGAGCGCTTAGATAGTTGCGATAAGTGCGACCTTTACTTTTTGTAAATCTGGGTGCGTTACTGTATCACATTGTAAGTATGATGATCCCTTAACTTTATTTTTGAAGTTTTATACGTTATGAAAATGTTGACAACTATGAGGCACTCTAGTAAGAGAGGTGTCGATTTTTCGACTTCCTTAGGACAATTTTGTTATATGTTATGTTAAGTGCGATTTTGGCAAGTAGTAGCGCGCCACATAACTCAAGATTTTTGAAGCAGGATTTTTGTATCATTATTGGCAAGAGCCATCCTGCGGGGTCGAAAAGTTACATATTTGTATTTTTAAACCTGATCTTGTCAGAAGGGACTCTGACTAGGTGTTTTCTGTCAATTCGTTGAGTGTTGGAACATTGGGAATTTAGTGGTAGTCGTATGACGTACCGGCCATTATTTAATCGAGTAGTTGTGGCTTTGTGGAAGTCTTCACAATACTGATCTTTTGGGGTTGTAATTGATATGAGGGGGAGTTCTTCTAACTCCGAAAATTTTTTCAATTGTGAATTGAGGTATTCGTTTGAGATTTCCTCAACTTGAGTTGTCATTGTTGTAACTGGTTCCGTAACTAGACCACTTAGGATCCAACCGAAAATAGTATTTTGTGCCAATAGTGTGCTTGAAATTTTCTCAATACCTTCGAGTATTATCTGTGGTATGAGATCGCTGCCTAATAGAAGGTCTATTTGAGCGGGAGTCTTGCAGTTGGGATCTGCTAGCTTTAGGTGTAAAACCTTTTGCCAATGCTTGCTATTTATGGATAGCTTGGAAGCATATTTGTAAGTTGCGGTAAGACTATAGCTTCTGCTTGTATGTGCTTATCCGCTTGGGGGGAAATTAGGGTAATGGGGCAGATTTTATTTGAGTTTGGGACTACTCTTCCGCCCATTCCCGTAATTTCAAAATTGGCTAGTTTTGTTGGCAGTTGTAGCCTATTTTGAGCCCTAGACGCTATGAAAGATCGTTGTGATCCTTGGTCTATTAAGGCTCTAAGTTTAAACAGTTCTGCTCGGTGTTCGATGGAGACGACTGCTGTGGGTAGTAATACCCTATTTTGTATTTCGCGGTGTAGCGTTTGAGTGTTGTGCCTTTGAGCAGCATGATGTCATTTGGCAATTTTCGGTATTGTGGTTTTCGGGATTTGTAGTTGAAACTAAACCCGTGGTTCTTTTTATACTAATATATGCGCTCTTTTGGGGTGAGCTGGGAAATGTGCTGTAGTGAAGCATTGTGTGATGTCTTTAGTGACAATATAAACAATTGAATTTGCTTTTGCAATTTTTATACTTATGCGCATGTGACAAGCAATTTGTACATAATTTTTTTGACCTCACGAAATAGTTTCTTTCTTTAATTTTTAATTTTTTGAATTTCTCGCAAGATTCGTCATTAACTCGTGCATAGTTCGCAATGTATGATTGTTCTGTTCAGATGTGAACGAGTGCGTTTTGTACAAGCTTCTGTTTAATTTGTTTTTGCTACTAGCTTGGGGTCTATTGAAGCTTCTTTTTAGGTCGTGTTGTACAATTTTTGTTTTAATTAGCTTTTTGTCTACCCTTTCAGCGATTTCGTACTGGGTAGTAAGAAAGTCTTTCATTTGTTGCCACGTGGGGCATTTCTTTCGTGATGAGAGCGATTGCTCCCATAAAAGTAACGATTTTTTTGGTAATCCGGCGGTGCATATGTTTACCAGTATAGGGTCCCAGCTGTCTGTGGGAATATTTTGTGTCGATAGAACCGACAAACAATTAGAAACAGTGGATTGTAGTCTAACAAATTCTTCACTTGTTTCTTTTTGAATTTTAGGCAAGTTTATTAGTGTCGTTACTTATTTATCGACCAATATTCTTTCGTTTTCGAATCTTGATTTAAGAGCTTCCCAAGCCAAATTAAAATTGTCGTCATTTAGTGCGAACTGTTTGACTATGACGCCTGCTTGACCTTTTGTTTTGTATCGGAATTGATACAATTTATGCGCTTTTGATAATTTTGGATGGTTGATATATACGGTAGTGAACATGTCCCGGAAGGACGGCCATTCTTCATAACCTCCATAAAATATTTCTGTGTCACATGCGGGCACCTCGAGATGGATGCCTGAACTTGCCCCTTGACTTAGAATTTGTGGCAGCTCTACTCTCGGATGTGGAGTAGATGCAATCGCTTTTATTAGCTTTAATTGATCAGAAATCATATCTTTTGTTTCTTCGTACTGGTCTAAACAGTTTTCGTATAGTGCGTAAGCCGATGATTTAAAATCGTGTGGTAGATCTGAATTGTCATAATCTACTATGGCGTCATGAGCCGTTTGGAGACGAGTCCAAAAATTGTCAATATTTTTTTTTTATTTCCAATAACGATTCAGAGATGTCTTGAATCGGTGAAGATGAAAATCGAGTGCAGTATCGTGTTAATCTGTCACTCTCAGAAATGAATTTGGCAACCTGTTTTGTGCGTGTAGCTCCTACAGGTGTAGTTTGACTTTTGTCGCCATTAACCATGTTTGTTATGTTATTTATATAATGTTTCAATGAATTATTAATATATAACCTTTTATTTATTTTTTCAGTGTAAACTGAATTTACTTTTTGAATATATTGCTTTATTTAATTTAATTGATAAAAATCGCACTTTTAATTCAATAATATTTTTTATTTCCTTATGTTGATGTATTTAGGTACACCCTAATACACGGACTTGTTAGTATATATTTATGTGCTCGTGAAATTGAAAGCTCGTTGAAGAGATCAATACACTTTGTGCATGAGTATGCACGGATTGTTTGTGCGTATGTATGTATATTTTCTAATGCAATTGAGAGCTCGTTGAAGAGATCAATATGCTTTTAGTATTTTTTTTTCTACGCAATCCTGCTTGTTTGTTACAAGGGGTATTGCCGGATAATTGCCTATGAGGACTTTGAAAATATTATAAAATTGTATATACCAATATATATACACATATGTATGTATGTAAGTATGTTGTTGGTAATATATATTTTTTTTTTGTATTGTGTTTTTAATAATTTATTTCTTTTCTATTTATTTCTGAAATAATATGTAATTTTTCAATAATTTTATAAAATTTCCATATCGAATTGACCCAATGTATATAGGGTATATGTATAAGCATAGGCAGATTGTGTGCCGTATGTATGTATATGGTGAACATGCGTAATATTTTCGCGGTACGAATAAAGCGAGAACAGAGAATTGATAATGAGCAGGTAGTTTACCGTCTGTGCCATTTTAATGTGCAAATTTG
This sequence comes from Bactrocera oleae, assembly GCF_042242935.1. Classification (NCBI taxonomy): domain Eukaryota; kingdom Metazoa; phylum Arthropoda; class Insecta; order Diptera; family Tephritidae; genus Bactrocera; species Bactrocera oleae. The sequence goes on along the minus strand of NC_091541.1, from coordinate 19,641,707 downwards.
TATTTGTCACGTATGTACCATATAGTTTGCAGTTTCTAAATTTCAATTTTTAATATTGTTTAAATGAGTTAAGCTCCCTCCTCCAAGTACACCACTCTACTCGGGAAAAACTGGCGCCCCCTAATAATGCCCACCCCATACTCATCAATACACCACACCAGATGACACCACACAGGACAACACAACATATTATCTTTACATTCGTTTTCGGCTATGGGCCTGAGCGCCACATCAACCTTAAACATTCGAAATAATTCCGATCTCTTTTGCGCAACGTCCCCGTATAATCGCTATCTCCGCTACCGCCCTTTTTAAAATCGTGGTATTAACTTTTAGTTCAAAGGTCGTGAAAATAACATTTAATAAAAAAAATAAACATTTTTAATTTAAACCTAAAAAGAGCGTTTTATTAAAAAAGGGAAATAACATGTCTTTCGTGAGTGCTAACATTGTAGCATAATTAATCATGGTCCTTCGAGCCATAGTGAGCGGCACTATGGATGAAAAAAAAAAAGTGCAGTGACAAAGTGAACAAAAAAAAAAAAAAAATATAAATATATACACAAGCTTTTGCTGCAGTGACCACAACAACAAAAAACAAAATAAAAATATACATATATACATATGCTTTTGGTGCATAATTAACAGTGCAGTGACCCAAAAAACATAAACAAAAAAAAAAACGGGCGCGAAACCAAAAGACAAAAGCAATAAACGGGCGCGAAACTTAAAAACACAGTATACACAATAACATAAATAAAAACAAAACAAACGGGCGCGAGTTTTTAAACAGAAAGCGCGGATAAACAAACAGCACAAGGAGGTAGCCAGCTGGAGCACAGGAATAGGAACAAAACGCCAAAGGCACAAAGGCAACATGCACACATACACCCTCCAAAAAATACCCTACAGAATCAAAGTGAGCGTATTTATTTCACTTTTATTTATTTGAGCACATACATATGTTTGTTCGGAAAATACAGTTTATCTTTAAATAAACTTTAAATTATATTTGTATCTACATACATATATTGTATATAACATTTTTTGCTTATATACGCTTACCATCGTATATTTAAATATACAAAATTCAACAAAAAAATTAATAAATAAATAAAACAAAACATACAAACATATTATATATGCATACCTTAGTGCAAAAATATATATGCTTTCATACATATACATTCATATTACGTACATATATTCGTATATACATATTGTTTATACATATAATTGCTAAGAGCTATATATACCATATATTGTATATTTATTTCATATATATTCGATTAATTATGCTACAATGTTAGCACTCACGAAAGACATGTTATTTCCCTTTTTTAATAAAACGCTCTTTTTAGGCTCGAAGGACCATGATTAATTGACGACCCAATTTATTGGAAAACTTCTCAATATATTTTAAATGTTATATTCCACTCACTATCGCTCTGAATATATTAGGGGAAATCTCTAAGTATTTATATTATTATTTATATGTATTTTCGCATAATTACAATATAATTCAGTAACACAATTATTATAAACTTGAAGTCGAAAAATATTCGGATTGCTTTGACGAAACGATGTGACGTGTCGGTCCAATCGCCGGTGTATCTGGAAACGCGGCCGGTGTATCGGATGCCTGCTCTAGTTAGACGCGTGCGGTGGGATGCTGTATCGAATGATGTTGATGTGGCGCTCAGGCCCGTAGACGATAAGAGAATATAATGGTATGTTGCGTTGTCCTGTGTGGTGTCATCTGGTGTGGGGTGAAATTCCTTGAGTGTTCACAGGTGTGGTGTGTTTCACTAGGGTGTGTCAGTTTTTCCCGAGTAGAGTGGTGCACTTGAAGGAGGGAGTTTAAACTCATTTAAACACTGATAGTTGTTTCAGATAAATCAAGCACTAAAGACGCCAGTGACGTTAAATTTTATCTCTGCGATAGTATCAGAAGACTTTATAGGAATCGCGTTCAAAATTAGAGAGTGAGCGTGGCACCGCCCACTTTTAGGTGAAAACCCATATCTTGGGATCTGCTTAACTGATTTCAACCAAATTCGGTACATAAAATTATTCTCATATTTTTATGTTTTAGTGCGAAAATGGCCGAAATCGGATTTCAACCACTCCTATTTTCTATATAACACCATTTTAAATTCCGTCTGATTCTTTCACTTTGCACTATGCAAATCAAGCAACAATGATTGTTTTGGGGTAAAACTTTGCGTGAATAATGTGTTTAAATTATGCCACCTTGTGACTAAAAATTATCTAAATCGAACCAAAATTGTTCTTGCCCCTGTTAAAACGAGTACTTGACTTTGCGAGAGTATAAAATGTTCGGTTACATCCGAACTTATTCCTTACTTGTTAATTTTAATTGACTTTTTTTATTAAATTTACTTTAATTTAATTTTAATTTATCCCTCGTTATATAAAAGTTCTTAAATTTCTTTATTTATTTTTTTTATTCTCATTTTCTTTAATACGCATTTCAAAGAACATCTGTGCATACATACATTTGCCGTTCCCTTATAAGGTGGTGAAAATTTGCTTGGTTCCTTCTGAGAATGGTGTAGTTTGTTGAGTTCGCTTATAAAGAGGGGTAGGTTTCTGTTTGACCTGGTGTTATTTAATTTTCTAATTAGGGCATTTTCGATGTTTCCTTTTAATAATTTACATTTTAGCACAGCTAACATGTGCGCCTACTCTATTTATTAACATTCCCTGTTTATATTGGGCTGGCAACTAAGTATTTACGGACTTCACTCATAGATGGCTTCAGTTGAGTTTTTAGGTTTGCTGGCGTAGTCCAAATGTAAAACACATATTGTCATTTGCTAGTTGGCAATTCAGCTGTCGATCAGTAGCAAAAAGTTTTTTGATCGGTTGCGTAGTTTTCGGTTGGCGTTCGTTGAACATTTTCGTCATATTTTGCTTTTTTTATTTTCGCAAAGGGAAGAACGCATCGCAAGCTCACAAAAAGTTATGTACTGTTTATGGCGACGAAGCCATAAAAGAACGGCCGTGTCAAAATTGGTTTGCCAAATTTCGTTCTGGTGATTTTTTACTCAAAGATGAAAAACGCTTTGGTCGTCCAGTTGAAGTTGATGACGACCTAATCAAAACAATAATCGATTCGGATCGATCACAGTACAACACGTGAGATTGCAGAGAAGCTTCAGGTATCACATACAGGCATTGAAAATCACTTAAAACAACTTGGCTATGTTCAAAAACTCTATAAATGGGTTCCTCACGAACTAAAAGAAACGATTTAACGCAACGCATTAACAGCTGCGATTTGGTAAAGAAACGTAATGGAAACTATCCATTTTTAAAACGAATAATAACTGGCGATGAAAAATTGGTTGTTTACAACAATATCGAGCGGAAAAGATCGTGAAGCAGGCCAGGTGAATCAGCTCAAACAACATCAAAAGCTGTTATTCATCAAAAAAAACACATCTTTGGTCACTCGACAAAAATTATTGGAGCCTGGTTGGGATGTTTTGCCACATCCACCATATATTCCTGACCTTGCACCATCGGATTACCTTTGTTTCGATCTTTACAAAACTCCTTGAAATGTCAATAATGATGATGATGTCAAATCGTACCTGATTCAGTTGTTTGCTAATAAAAACCAGATCAAAGAGCATCTTTGTTCGTTACTGATATGTCACTTAAACTGAAAAAAAATCGGATCAATACTCCCCTAGCCCCATGTACCGAATATAAGAATTTCAAACTTCTGGTCGGCTTTGAGCTATATACATTAGTCAATATGTAAGATATCGTAGGAAATTACATACATTTAGCATACATTTAGATTTCGTCATTCTAGTATACTTTATTGTGTATATGTCGGTAAGTAAGTGAGTTATCTTCATTAAATTGCATTAAAACACGTTCTGAAGTATACTTGAGTCCAGATCTTGCCCTAGTTGATGATTTCCTCATATACCCAATATATTGACCTTAGCCTCTTAAGTTGAGTTTATATCACATATATATCTCATATGATTTAACTTGGTTTATGTTAATAACGGATATTTTTTTTAGAGGTGTAGAACTTTGAATTGGCTCTATACAGATCACCATTGACTGTAACCAATGATTCCACCAGCCCATAAAGCGCACCAAACAGTCAGTTTTACTGAATGTAACGGTGTTTCGACATACACTTGATGATAAGTTTCACTCCAAATGCGGCAATTTTGTTTGCTGACGTAGCCATTCAACCAGAACCAGTCGACGATAAAATGAACGTAGTGCGCGATACGTATTCCGCTCAGAACCATTATTTTCGAAATAAAATTGCATTATTTGCAAGCATTGTTCAGGCGTGAGTCTATTCATGATGAATTGCCAAACCAAACTGAGAATAAATCACTTGACAGCTGTTAAATCGGTCGCCATCTTGAACGGTAATGCCAATTTAAAGTTCTATACCTCGAAAAAAACATTCGTTATATTAAATCTTTTAAGGCGCTGGCCCCTACCCATTTTTTAAAGATTTTCAAACCACAAAAGCTCCTTCCTAATACCATTTGTTATGCCAAATAACAGATTTGTATGTCAAATTGAGGCCTAATTATGGCGCTTTATACGCTTTTTGTGGGCGTGGCAGTGGTCCGATTCAGGCCATCTACAAGACTTCTTATGATGCCAAGAAACATGTGTACAAAGTTTTATGAAGATATCTTAATATTTACTCAAGTTACAGCATGCACGCGCATGACAGTCACGCGGATTTCAATTCGCCTCGTCATCCTGATCATTTATAAGTACAAACTTCTATTGCTATCTCAATAAGTTTCAGGTGTTACAAATAACCATTAAGTAAATAAAATTATTTTACTTTGTATTGTAGTAACATGTTGCGAGTACAAAAACTAAAAAAACCGCTTTTGAAGCACCGTGAAAGTTCGTGTCTAACCGAACATTTCATAATCTCGCAATTTGCAAGTATCGAAGCCGGGAAATACCTTCAGGTGTTGGCAAAACTTTATTTAAACAAGTAAGGAAGGGCTAAGTTGGATGTAACTGGACCTTTTAAGTTCTCGCAATTTGTAAATATTAAAGTCGGAGAAATACCTTCAGGTGTTGAAATACTTTATTGTCAAGCCTATGATCGTAAGAAGAAGATGAGCAAGAACAACATCAAACAAATAACAACAACAACCAACAAGGCAACATCAACAGCGAACAGACAAGGACAAGGCCATCAAATCAATCACCGGTGCAGGTCTGGGAGGTTCAGGGGCTAAACCGAAGTTCAGCTTCCTGCGGCAGCACAAACTGCAATACACGGATTGAGTTTCTCCTTGAATTTATAGTTAGAAGGAGTTTAAGCATTGTAAACGTGGGGTGCGAACCCACCTTTGTAATCAGTGTAAGAAGGGAGGTGCTTGACATCACTCTTGGTAACGAACTTATGACAGGGCTGATCGAGCAGAGACTGTCATCGGAACCCTCCATGTCAGATCACCGTATCATAAGATTCGCACTATGGGTAGAAATCAGGCAACTCCCTTCCAGGCGAATCCCTAGAAACATGGACTGGGCCACCTTTATGGATACGCTTGAATTAGTTGTCAATAGGAGGGACTGGAGAGCATATTGTCTACACTAAACCAGTCCAATATAGAGGCATATCACGGCAGCTGCCTCCTCAAGACGACCACCAAGAGCCGCAGCTGTTCCTGGGGGTCAAGTAGGCTCTTAGAACTAAGAAAAACGGTACGTAAGCTATTTAACAAGGCCAAGCGTACCGGGAACTGGGAGGACTACAAGTGCTGCCTAACTACTTACAACTAGGAGATTACGACAGCAAATCAGAATAGCTTCAGGAAGTTCTGCGAAAGCGTCTCCTCAACGCCAGAGGCTGCATAAGGCTCTGGCTAGAGGCAAGACGGACACAGTACTAACAATTAAAAGTTCGGACGGGACATATATATATCAAAATAGCTCTTCACTGCAGACTCCATAAGTGGGCTGTGGCCTCTTTCAAAAAATATAAGTCCCCGGGTGTGCATGGCATCCTTGCAACACTTCTGCAACAGTGAGAAAAGGTCCTACTGCCCCACCTTGTTCGGCTGATGAGGGATAGCCTAGCGCTGGTATATATCCCAGAACCTTGGCGCACTGCAAAGGTGATCTTCATACCCAAAGTAGGAAGGAAATACTATTCGTTGGCAAAATCCTTCAGACCAATCAGTCTAACTTCCTTCCTACTTAAGAGTATGAAAATGTCATTGATCACGAAATCGAAGGTGCTGCAGACTGCACCGCTACATGCAAAGCAGCATGCATACAGAGCAGGCAGATCAACCAATACTGATCTGTATCAGCTAACCTTAGAGATCCGAAGTTCGTTAGATGGGAGTGAGGTGTTCTTATGGGCCTTCCTAGACATCGAAGGTACTTTTGACAATACGTCTCACGAAAGCGTGTTAACGTACTGCGCACCAGGATAGCTGAAACCACAGTAAGCGATATCAGAATTCGTCTTGGCACAACAAGAAGTTGTCCACAGGGTGGAGTGCTATCCCCCTACTTTGGAGCCTTTTTGTGGACGATCTTCTGGAGCTGCTAACTTGCAATGGAATCCGCTATCAGGTATATGCGGACGATAATGTTACCTTAGCCAGGGGTAACTTCTTAGTGTATTGGGGATGGCTTAATCATTAACCCCTCTAAATCTACAATCATACCGTTTACCAGGCGACGGTTACTGCCATGTCTCAGAAACCTAGGCGGCAGGGAGCTGGAGATGGTTAAGACGGTCAAGTATCTAGGCGTCACGCTGGATTACAATCTACCTGAGCCAAAGATAGGAAAGCGCTCATGGTGTGCAATCGACTTGCTGGGAAATCATGGGGCTGCAACCCGAGCATTAGCAGATGGTTGTACACCATGAATGTGAGACCGATCATAACATATGGAGTGGTAGCCTGGGGTTCCAAATCATCGCGGACTTCGGTAGGACTTCAAATATCGAAGCTGGAATGACTTGCCTGCATCTGCGCGTCGGGGGCAATGCGTACGTGTTCGACTGCAGCAATGGAAGTAATGCTGGAACTCACATCGTTACATATAGTGATCGAACAGACGGCCAAACAGACTCTGCTTCAAGTGACAGCAGAATGATTTGGCAAAGGGAAGGTAATCTTGTCCCAACAGATGAAGGTCCTAACTCACGAAATGCCACTACCCCTTCTCCCAAGAGACCGCATAAACAGTAAGCTTCGCTAGGATGTTCAAAGTTACCCTTGGCAGTAAGGCGAAATTGAACGATTCTACGCTGGACCTACTGCTAAGGGATAGTACTATCAAGTGGTACACCGACGGCTCGAAAACGGCGGAGTCGCAGGACCACGCACCAAGCTCTCCATGGGAAGTTTTCCTGGCATTTTCCAGGCGGAAGTATATGCTATAAGTCGGTGTGTATAGATAAACCTCCAACGCAACTATCGCAATAAAACTATTGCCATACTTAGCAATAGTCAGGCAGCACTAAAAGCGATCTCCGCTAATGGGGTCAGATCGCTTCTAGTGCAGGAGTGCATAGAATGACTGAACAGCCTATCAAACCACAATAGAGTGCACCTAATTTGGGTGGCTGGTCACAGGGATATAGCCAGTCATGAACTGGCTGACGAGTTGGCCCGCTCTGCAGCCTCTACAAAAATGGTAGGACCAGAAACATGCGTAGCGGTTGGTCCACATACCATTAAAGAGCTGCTCTGTAAAGAGGAAAGAGCAGGCAGGGAGAGACATTGGAAACAACTCCAAGGAATGCGCTATGCCAGGTTGCTGAGGGGTTACGACCTAAGACAGTTTAAAACCGTAATCAATCTCCCGAGGAAAAAATTCCGGCTGCTTGCCGCACTCTACACCGGCCATTGTAAGCGCAATAAGCATCTATTCATGTGACATAGAGCTGGAAACCCTAGAACAACTGCTAGTGAACTGCACATCAGTCTGCAGACGCAGAATTAAGGCCCTGGGATCCATTTTTCCAAACAGGGATCGCATCGCTTCACTAGCACCTATAAGCATATTGGAGTTCATCAATATGCTGGGGCTGGTTTAGCCGTTGTTACTTAGAGGAGGGCACAATAGACCATAGGTCGCGGTGCATACCTCTGTCCATATCTATCTATCTATTTATAACGAACTGTAAATTGGCAAAAGAGATCGCAGTAGCAAGGGGCACCTGTGGGCTGAAATTTTAAAAAAATGGGAGTGGCCTCGCACTCTAAGAAGTTTAATGTACATATCTCCCAAAAATATATTGATATAATAACCAAATTCGCTCAGTAAAAATCGCTTAAGAACCACTGTAAAAATGGATGAGATCGGATGGCTCCTCATATAACTACTAAAAGCATCATTAATGTATTACGTATTACTAAATACGCTAGAGACATGCACTTTTACATCCGAGTAGGTACGAAAGGACTTTATAGGACCCGGGGTCAAAATTAGCCGGTGGGCGTGACACCGCCTACATTTAAGTGGAACTTCATATCTCGGGACCCGCTTGACCGATTTTAACCAAATTTGGTAGCGGGTATTATTAGGTGTAATAAAAAAATCCATTATTTTTGCATGAAATTTAATGTTTTAATTATTTCGTTTCGTATCCAGCCTTATTAATATGGTTCCAAACGGGTTTTTGCGCAATGTTTAGGTCCTGGACAATCGTAATCGATGTTTAGACTCGGCGACATTTGGTCTTCCAAAGGGTGGTGCATTTTTGACATCGAAATTACCGGAACGGAATCGCCGAAACCAAAATTGCGCATGATTGGCTGTTACAGTATCAGGACCATAAACGCTATTCACATTTTCAGCCGCCTGGCTTGCGTTTTCGCCCTTAACGAAGAAAACTGAAAAATATATCTATTTTCTCTTTGCTAGTGTCTATCTTTGAGTCGCGCTCAATCATAACTGAATCAACGAATCACAAAACTGTTAGAAAACCCGATCGGACTTGTTCAACGCGAGTGCAGATAAATAACATCATCTATTTTACTACATCTAATTCTTGTAATATGGCGTAGTATGAAAATGGACGATATTAGACCACAGCCACGCCTACTTCTCATATTACACATTTTTAAATTCTATTTGATTTTTTCATTTTCCACTATACAAGTTAAGCATCCATGAATGTATCGGGATAAAACTTTGCACGAATACTGACTTTGCAGTGTGCCAGCTTATGACCAAAAATTATCTAAATGGAAACAAAACTGTTCAAGCCCCCGGGTTCCGAACATATGAGGTTTTTACAAAAGTCAGTTGACAACATATCCTAAAGCTTTCTTACAAATTCCGCATGCAGCAAAAACACGTTTGCATAGATCTTTGTGAAGAATTTATTACAGCAGATATTCAATTATGGAAGTTAACACATCCACAATTAATTCAGTTTTTGAAAACTTACACAACTTTCAAGTCAGTTTTGAGGAAGAACTACATACATATGTCCATGATGTATATTAATCGAAAATTGGTGACATTAAGCGTTAGTTGAGAAACCACTTTCCGTGAGTATCATTCAATGAATGAATCGACTGACGTACGAGGCCGCTTTGGAGGAAATATTTATGGGGAGATTTTACATAAAGATAAAGATATGATAAAATCCGGAAAATATTTATAAAATCGGGTTTGCGTGTTGAAACTTTTAAGAACATGTATCCTTCTACTACAGCCAATATTAACAAGAAGGGGCTAACAAGATTATATATAATGATAGATTAAATAGGTGTATATTTTGAGCAATTCTTAAAGATCTAAAATCTTAATCATAAAGATTGAAAGCGAAGAAAGTAATAGCTTCAATTCAATTTAAGCCTCAGATAGCCTGTATTAATGCAACATATTCTTTCTTGTCTGAAGTAATAACTAAATTGGAAGGAAAAAATCATTATCTGAACAAGTCCAACTGACTGAGAATCCTGTTACAACTATTCAAGACAGGGTGAAGTTAATCGAAAAATCAAAGAGATATTAGATAACATTCTAAAAAAAAATAAAAGCTTTAAAGAATTTAGAGAAATATCGAGTGTGCTAAGTTCAAGTAGTCAAATGGACGCAAGAGTGAGCTCCGAATGAACTATGTTATCTTGCTTCAAAAACGCCCCAATCACAAGTGTTGACGTAGAAAGAACGTTTTCTTTTAATAAAACATTTCTGCAGCCAAATATGGAGTGCTTAAATTTTTAAATTTTTAAAGAACATTAAATTATATTTGCTAACAAAGTCTTGAACAAAACAAATTTAAAAATATGTTCAAAATATAAATTTGTATATAATTGGATTTTTAAAATTATTAATTAAAGTTCTTAAATTTTACTTTTAATGCACATTTAACCCTTTTAGAAGCTTCATTAAATCTTTTTTTGGCACTAAACAATTTATATTGTATATCTCATTGTTGATTTTAAACTTATAAAAGAATGCGATATAAATAAATGTTATAAAGAAGCAGAAAATAAGAGAAATTTTCTTACATAATTTGTTTGTTTATAGAGCATATTATTGATTTTTGAGTGCATATTGTATTTTTTGTGCATTAAAATCCTAATGATAAATGTTGTGAGTTTAAGAAAGCTTGATTTCAAAATAAATACTTAGGAAACAAAACAAAATGTGGTGAAGAAACTATGTTGCTATTCACATATGTTGAATAACGAATATTCAACTGGTATTCCAAGTTTTTATAATCTCGTGAAATGTTGAACAGTTTTTATACTCTCGCAACCTGTTGCTACAGAGTGTAATAGTTTTGTTCACCTAACGGTTGTTTGTATCACCTAAAACTAATCGAGTTAGATATAGGGTTATGTATATATAAATGATCAGGATGAAGGGATGAGTTGAAATCCGGGTGACTGTCTGTCCGTCCGTCCGTCCGTCTGTCCGTCCGCCCGTGCAAGCTGTAACTTGAGTAAAAATTGAGATATCTTTATGAAACTTGGTAGACATATTTCCTGGTACCGTGAGACGGTTGGTATTGCAGATGGGCGTAATCGGACCACTGCCACGCCCACAAAACGCCATTAATCAAAAACAAATAAATTGCCATAACTAAATTCGACAATAAGATACAAGACTCTTATTTGGTATACAGGATAACAATAGTGAGGGGCATCTGCAGTTAAAATTTTTTTTCAAAGTGGGCGCGGTCCCGCCCCTAATAGGTTTAATGTGTATATCTCCTAAACCGCTTATGCTATAATAACAAAATTCACTGGAAGCAAATGCTTTTAGAACCTTTACTTACAGTGTAAAAGTGAGTGAAATCGGATGGCAACTCCGCCCACTCTCCATATAACGGTACTGTTAAAAACTACTAAAAGCGCGATAAATCAAGCACTGAACACGCCAGAGACATTAAATTTTATCTCTGGGATTGTATCAGATGACTTTATAGGAACCGCGTGCAAAATTAGTCAGTGGGCGTGGCACCGCCCACTTTTAGGTGAAAACTCATATCTTGGGATCTGCTCAACCGATTTCAAGCAAATTCGGTGCATAACGTTCTTTTCATATTTCTATGTTATAGTTATAGCGAAAATGGGCGAAATCGGCTACAACCACGCCTATTTTCCATTTAACACCATTTTCAATTCCATCTGATTCTTTCACTTTCCACTATGCATATCAAGCAACAATGACTATATCGGGGGAAAACTTTGCGTGAATAATACGTTTAAAGTATGCCACCTTGTGACCAAAAATTTTCTAAATCGAACCAAAACTGTTCAAGCCCCTAAGTACTAAATATGTGGACCCCAGTGCCTATAATTGACCTTCTACCGAAAATATCAGTCAATCCACAAAGAAATCTCAAACGTGTATACCATTTGACTTTGCGAGAGTATAAAATGTTCGGTTACATCCGAACTTAGTCCTTTCTTACTTGTTATATATATATTTACATCCAAATAATCACGGAATGAGAAAAATTGATTTTAGGGCGTCTGTCTGTCCGTTTGTCCAACTGTGCAAGCAATAACTTAATTAAGAATTGAGAAATCCTGTTTAGTACACATATTCGTTGGAACTCTGAAGTGGTTAGTATTTATGGTAAGATGGGTAAAATCTAACCACTGCCACGATCACAAAGTGCTGTTAATAAAAGACAAAATAATGTGTAATAACTATGTCATAAAATAATCTAAACATTTTAAATTTGTTACAAAGGAATACAGCGCGAAGAGGCATTTGTGGTATGCAAGTTTTAGGACCACCTTCACCCCAAATAGGTCATATACATATTTCCAAAACTATTAAAGCTATATTACCCAAGCGTGAATAAAATATTTTCTGTCAGCATTTCGTCATATTGTGCGACTATGTTGAAGTCGAATAATAACCATGCCTATACCCTTTAAACAATTATGTTGTGAACAACTGAAAGTGCGATAACTATGTAACAAAAAACTTCAGAAGCATTAAATTTAAGTGTAATTATGGCACAGCAAAGTTTCATGTGAATCGATATATCAAATTAAGGTATGGGCACCGCCCACTTCTAAGATAAATGAATAACTCATCAACTGCTCGACCAATTCAGACCTCGTCATTCTGTTAATTTATATATATGAGTTAACAACAATTATATTGACAAATTTGCTAACAACAATAACGACAATATTGTCAAAATGCAAACTCAGTGTGATTACCAAATTCATACAAAATGCAAGTACAGCGATTGCGTAATTTCCTGCACGCGCCGAATTGCCGGTATTGTTAATTTGTCCCCATAACTAGTGGAAAAATATGTTGTCGGTTCTTATTTAATTTTAATAAAGAAATGTTGGAAAAACCTTAAAGCCAATTTTGTTATTCATTATTTTAATCATCTCCGTAAAGTAAAAATTAACTTATATGCAGCTCCATATCTATCTCGATTATTTTTAGGTGATACAAAGCTGTTATACTCCCTGTTGCAACGTGTTGGAAGATTATAATTACGGGAGAAAAACGAGGGTGAATATATATACCTCCAGATAAGAAGAAAATAGTAGAGATATGTGCTAAACACTTCAAAGAGTTTTTGAATGCTGGCGGGTTTAATTTTTGCACGGATTTGAACATAATGCGTCCGGGCAACGCATTGACTGACTGTCCCAATGAGCAACCGCCTGCAATAGAAGAAATGCGCCTCGAAAGGATAATATAACAGCCGAACTCATAAAAAACGCAAGCATCTTGTTCATTGAATAAATTCATCACCTGACGACATTGATATGGAACAGTGAATCGCTGACAGAATATTGGAATACAGCATAAATAATCCCGTTTCTCAGGAAAGGTGATAAAACAAACTGCAAAAATTACCGCGGGATTTTCCTTCTCAACACGGTACCAAAAGATTTGCAATTATTGTGAACAGAACAGTCATAACCCATGCAGAAAAATTTCCCCTGAATATCACCACCGATTTAGATACCGAAGGTCAAGGGTGGACCAAATTTCTTCCCTCAAACAGTTCATAGAGTAATGCTATGAGCACAGTATGGGTGTACATATGATATTTACTGATTTTAAACAAGCATCGATAGCATTAATAAAATGACTATGCCCGCCTCATTTGAGAAATGCAAAATACCAGAAAACTTATTAGGATTGTAATGACGTGTTTACGCAAAGCTATCAAAAGTAATGATACAAAACAGTAAGGCCGAATCCTTCAGAATTAAGTCTAGAGTAAGACAAGGAGTTGCGCTATCACCCACCATATTCTGTATAATACTGTGATGTTCCGTTGATGAAATAAGTGACGCAAAAAGAACATAAAAGAACAAACAGAACTACGAAGATACTTGAATACTCGGACGACACCGCTATTGTCAGCAAAAACATCCATCCAGCCCTGTTTAAAACTTTCGCTGATATTGAAATAGAAGCTGGTCAAATTGTTCTCAAAATCAAGTAAGATAAAACTTAATATCAGATGATATCTATGAGACGAAACCATCATTCAACCAGTATTCTGATACAGATCAGAATCATGGACTTTACTGGAAAAGAAAATAACCAAACTGCAAATCTTAAGAAAAATTTTGGAGCATTAAGAGATAATGACGAGTGGCATATAAGGTGGAACCATGAGCAAGACCAATTTACAAAAGGTGAAAATGTTATATGCTTTATCAAAGCGCATCGACTAAGATGGCTTGAATCTTCTTAATAAAATTCAGAGAACATAGAACATACCAGGTAAAATATGGTAATACCAAAACTGAATAAAATCGGGTCGGGATGTATTGACCCCCCCTTGTACCTTATATAAGAATTTCAATATTCTGATTGGTACGGTGTTAAGTATAAACATACGATTTCGGTTATTGTGTAAGATATTTTAAGAAAATTAAGTTAACGTATAACACTGAATATACCATAGTTTAATGCCGAATATGTCTGAAATCGGGCCACGCATTACCCCAGCTTCCTTATACTACTTATGACTAGGGTCGCCAGTGATCGAAATTCGTTTGTTTGTTAATAGTATTTAAATTGTATTGAAGAATTTGAACAAAATATGAACAAAATCAAAAGAAAGTTATAGAAAAATAATTTTAAAAAAATTAAATTTTTTAATTCATTCTCGTGAAATGATTGAAATCACTGACCAGAGTTCAAAACCTGGTTATGTTAAAAATAACGTAGTCCATGGAAGTTATACATAAGTGATAAAAGCGAACACTGCTCAAACGCAATTGCTCCAAAAAGAGACACAATTTATGGCAACAATGCAAAACATGATTGAAGGTCTAATTAAAGTACAAAACTAAATGCTGCAAACTTTTTAAAGTAAAAAATGGGCTATCTAAATATTTGTATTTGAAATGCTAACATTGTTAACCAGCACAAACTGGAGATCATTACATTTCTAAATGAAAAAAGCTATACATGTTATGTTATTATCCTAAATACATCTAACAAATAAGAACAATTTTTTATACCTGATTTTAGACTCTATGCTACAAATCACCCAGATGGAAAGTGCATGGTGGAACAGCAGTGTTGGTTAGAAATCGATTAAACCGCCATGCTTTAGAACCTCATGCTATAGCCCAGTTACAAGCTACAACAATATTTTTTAACCAGAAAAAATGTTAGCTTCGGTTTTACCGAAGCTATAATACCCTTTACAAATAGAAGGTTCCTAACAAGAACTTGATTCCGATTTGATCTGATCTAAACAATTTCTTTGGAGATTACATTGTTGCTTTAAATAATAATCCATGCCAAATTTGGTGAAGATACCTCTTCAAATAAAAGAGCTTTCTATACAAGAACTTGATTTCGATTGTTCAGTTTGGATGGTATCTACTATATGCTATAGTAGTTCCGACAAATTAGAAGCTTCTTAGTGAGAAAAGGACAGGTGCAAGATTTCAGATCGATAGCTTAAACTAAACGACTAGTTCGTATTTATAGAGACAGACGGATATGGTTAAATCAACTGAGCTCATCATGCTGAACATTTATGTATATAAAGGTTGCTTTTTTGTCTTTTGAATTTCGCGGCTATGTACAAAGCGCTACAGAGCTCGTATCTGGCAACACTATACATAATTTTAAAGGTCTTGACATAACCTACAAAACAACGCTATGCATGATTAGTTTGGATATTGCGTTCAACAGTTATAGACGTGTAAACATGGAGTTCACTAACGCCGAAATTCGCGCTATTTTAAAGTTTTCCTTCGTTAAAGGCAAATCCGCTAGAGAAACGTTCCGTGAGATTAATGGTGTTTTGGGGGATGGTACTCTATCACTTCGAACCGCGGAGGAATGGTTTCGACGATTCAGAGCCGGTGAAAACGACACCATGGATAAGCCAGCCGGCGGAAGACCTGTGACGACAAATACCGATCAAATCATGGAATACATCGAGTTAGACCGGCAAATGGCATCTCGTGACATCGCCCAGGAGATGGGAGTTAGTCACCAAACCATTTTGAACCATCTGCAGAAGGCTGGATACAAAAAAAAGTTTGATGTTTGGGTGCCGCATAATTTGACGCAAAAAAACCTTCTGGACCGAATCAACGCCTGCGATATGCTGCTGAAACGGAACGAACTCGTCCCATTCTTGAAGCGGATGGTGACTGGCGACGAAAAATGGATCACATACGACAATATCAAGCGAAAACGGTCGTGGTCGAAGGCCGGTGAATCGTCCCAAACAGTGGCCAAGCCGGGATTGACGGCCAGGAAGGTTTTGCTGTGTGTTTGGTGGGATGGGAAGGGAATCATCCACTATGAGCTGCTCCCATATGGCCAGACGCTTAATTCTACCATCTACTGCGAACAACTGGACCGCTTGAAGCAGGCGATCGACCAGAAGCATCCAGAATTGGCCAACAGGAAGGGTGTAGTGTTCCACCAGGACAACGCCAGACCACACACTTCGTTGATGACTCGTCAGAAGCTACGGGAGCTCGGATGGGAGGTTTTATCGCATCCACCATATAGCCCGGACGTAGCGCCAAGTGATTACCACCTGTTCCTGTCCATGGCGAATGCCCTTGGTGGTGTGAAGTTGAACTCAAAAGAGGCTTGTGAAAAGTGGCTGTCCGAATTCTTCGCAAATAAGGAGGGGGGCTTCTACGAGGAAGGTATTATGAAGTTGCCGTCCAGATGGAAACAGATCATCGAACAAAACGGCGCATAATTTAACTAAATCCGATCACTGTAACACTTTTTATAAAGCATTGAATGAAGAGCAAAAAAGCGGTAGGGAGATATTTGACAACCTTATATTTTAAAGGGTCTCCGACGTTTTCTTTAGGGTGTTACAAATTTCGTGGCAAACTTTATATACCCTATTCAGGGTAAAAAAATCGAAGTAGTGACCTAAACCTGACTGCTATATGCTGCCCACCTCGTTTTAAAATTAGATATTGGCAATTTAAAGACTTTTTTGGCTCACTAGCAAATATATTTCTAGCAAGTGGTGATTACAATGCTAAGCATATGTATTAAGGCTCACGTTCAATTACTCCGAAAGGAATACAGCTGTATTACCCTATTATGAATAGGCGTAATAATCTTGACATACCATATCTCCTGGTAAGCCGACATATTGGCCCAGTGGTTCAAACAAAATTCCAGATTTCATTGATTTTGCTGTAATTAAAAATATAAATAGATCGCTTATAACTGTTGATACACGTACAGACTTATATTCTGATTATTCTATTGTGCTAATAAGACTGCGCGAACAACTCTTGATTGTATCACCAAAAGTGGGTTTAACAAATAGAAGAACGAACTGGTTAAAATATAAAAAAAAAATCTATCAGAAGCATCATTAATATTGATTACAGAATAAACTCTGAAAAAGATATTGACCAAATCATTAGCGAATTGGATGAAATAATAACTAAAGCAGCTGTTTTAGAAACACCAAACCAAACTAACAAGCCGTCTGGTCTCAGAAGAATCACAAATGTTGGAATAGAAACGCTTGTAACTTAAAAAAGGCGAGCTAGACGTGAATGGCAGGTATATCGCTCTCCTTTTACTCAGCTGCAATTGAAAGATGCAGTACGTAATTTAGAAAAAGCGCTGACAACAAGCAAACCTCCCTTTGGAAAGCTCAAAATACATTAAGCCGCCAGATCATCATATAGATAAACCCGGGAAAGACTTAACACAGACGTCTCCTTACATACCAATAATCCTCCTACCTGGCCTTTCCAAAATATTTGAAAAAGTGTTACTATCAAAGATGTCTCCTTTTCTCCATGATAATAATACAATTCTAACGCACCAATTCGGGTTTCGTGCAAAGCATGGCACAGAAGAGCAAGTAAATAGAATTACTAACGAAATTAGAAAGGTTTTCGAGTACAGGGAGTATTGTTCAACAATACTCCTTGATGTAGCTTAGGCATTCGATAAGGTGTGACATGAAGGCTTTTGAAATAAAATATTCCCTTTTGAAATATATAAATTATTGAAGCCTTATTTAAAAAATAGGAGATTTACTGTTAAAGTTGCTAATTTCATATCAGATGAAAGACCGATAAGGGCTGGTATACCTCAAGGGAGTTTTCTAGGTCCAACTCTAGATATCTTGTATGCAGCAGACATTCCAACTGTCAATAACGTAATGTCATAGACTTTTGCGGATGACACTGCTCTAGTATGGCGTAATAAATGTACTAATAAGTACTACAAGGGCCTTTGGTTGATTTCTGGGATAGTAATTAAGGGCAGTGCTACCAACTTTACAAAAAAAAAGTGCTAAAAAATACTCAGCGGGGGCAGTTTAAATGACAATTTCCGTAAACTTTCTGGTCACAAGGTATATCCAGTAAAATAACTAGCATGAAATTAAAAGCAGCAAATTTAAACTGGCTTTTAAATAAAACTTCCAAGATTAGCCTTGACAATAAAGTTTTGTTATAAAACGCGGTAATAAAGCCGATTTGGATGTATGGTATTCAACTGTGGGTTATAACCTGTGCAACTAATATTGATATAATACAGAGGCTCCAGTCAAAAATCCTTAGAGCTATAACGAGTTCAACATGGTACATTCGAAATGAAAACATCTAGGCTCAACTAGAACCTTGAGCTCGCTTAGTTTTAATTAGATTTAAGATTTTATTACTTATTGAATGAACAATCAAATCAAATCGGCCAATTTGAATTTGTCGTCATATGTGGCCACGTATGCACCTGCGAAAGGATGCCAAAAAAATTAGAGTAAATATTGGTGTATTGTTTGAATGAAATTCCGATGAAGTCTCGAACTGATGCTTCATTTTAAAATCTTTTCAACAAAGAAATTATCTTGCCTTCTGTTGCGTACATTTCTTCAGGTGATATCGGAAAGTTATCTAAATAGGAATCAGCAGTTACGTAAAACAGCACCTTCTTCTGAAGAAATTCAACATTCTTTCGCAATTTATCGCGTTGATCCTTCAATTGATCGCATTCAATCTTCAATTGATCGCAGTTATTATTAAACAAATATTCTTCTTCAAAAAGATCAAAAATATCGAGAACAGCAAATTCTGGCATTGATTGTAGGTGTAGGCAAACTAACAACCGCACATGTAACATTATGTGTTACCAAAATATAATATGTTTTTTTTTTCACAAATAATACCTAAAATTTATTGTGCGTTAAGAATGTAATTGTAACGGAATTCAGTGTTGCAACACGCAAAATCCAAACACAATTAAAAGTGGAAAAAATCGCAACCACAAATCCACCGAAAACGATATACATTTTTCCGATATATGTATTTGCAACTTATACAGAACAGCGACGAAATGTACGATTGTGTTAAGTGTGACGCGTAAAGGAGAAATAACATCGACCAATGAAATGGTGCCACCGCGGTTGTAGTTTTTGTAGTCGCTAAATTTTCACCAAAAACAACGTTCTGCACGTCTCCTCCTTTCTAACGGTTAAAACGGCATCCATATATGTCAACGGCAACACAGTCAAAAAGGGAACACAAACTTTTTTTTAGCGTTATTCTATATAGATTTTCGTTATTTTAGCAGAATTTATGCCTAATATGTTAGTCAGTGTAAAGATTTCTTCACAAAATAACGTGTAAACATGTTCTCGAGTACACCTTTTTCTGTTTTTACACGGTTTTGATTTAACATGGTTTGGAAATACATTTTTTTTAAATTTTTTATCTTATTGAATCTAGCGCAATCAAAATTTTTTTTGTGTAAATTATATGTCAGATTTAATTTTTGTAAAATATCACAAATGTTGGGGAATTCCCTTTCTGTGGATACAAGCAAACTTTAGATGTGTAATATTTAGTGAACTATCAATGCAATCAGACGTGCTTGGTAAATATGTTTTTTTTATCAACAAATTTTTTTTTTGAACGTTACATTAAATTAAATTTAAGGCTTAAAATAAAAGAAATAAAAAAAAATTTTAAATTTTTTCATTTAATTTACATTACTTTTAAGCGCAGAGTTTATATCTGTTTTGTCGTCAATAACTATGCATGTATAAATCCACATTATATATGTGATTTAATAAAATAAACATTAATACTTGTTTTTAAAAAGTCCTTGTTCTTTACAATTTTAATAGGTTTAGAGATAAGAAACCAATCATCGAATTTTGCATATTTTGCATTAATATTTTTTACACGTTTTTTTCGGGAACCAATCCACTGTATAAAAACATAATAAGAATAACGTTAATGAAGTCTGAATGGAAATCAAAATTTTACTTCCATCTGACTTCAAAGTTTTTATGTCGGTTAATATGTGTGATGTTTCTTAAAAATAATAAGGTTCTGCGTCGAATGTGAATGAAATCGGTCTTAAAGTTGGTCTAAACCTCATATCCCTAGTATACGGATTTCTGATTCTCTGGTTTATGTTTTTCTCATATACCCCATATACTGAATTTAGCCCCTTTTATTGAGTATATATTATATACATATATCATATTTAAGTTAATAAGCTTGATTATGATATAAACATTTTTGTCAATCAAAATGTAGTGATGAAAATAAGTGAGTCAATAAGCAATAATATAAATTCGTAAGATACTAAATTTTATTGGCATCCTCTCGGTTTCTCCGATTAGTGCAAGTTGAATTCTTATACACTTGCAACATGTTGCTACAGAGTATAATAGTTTTGCTCACTTACTTGTCAGAGATAAAGAGATGTCCAACTCGTCTCTCACTGGAAATGAGAGCGCAATTGATAAACGTCAAAGCCTACTGAACTCAAGCAACTGTCAAAGTTGTTAGATCACTAACAAAAATTGGAAAACAATGAAAATGAAAGAAAACGCGAAATTGAAATATATGTGATGATATCTTTTATGATGTCATGCTAAGTGGTATTGATTTTCAATTGAAAATTTTTAAAAACATTTATTAATGGAGAGCTAATACATTTGCTCTTTTGATTACGCATTCAAAGTTCAAAAATCTATTGTTTAATATATCACAAAATCACAAAAAAAGAGTATAAAAAGTTTCTGCATATGTTTAACGGATACATGTATAATAATATTTAATCTTAATAAATGATGGGTATTTTAATTTAAATTCCCAAAAATTATTATTTTGTCCGATCTGGCTACAATGGAAAATGTTATAAAAAACGCTAATTTTGAGGCGCTCTCACACTGGAAAGAGTTGGGCATCCCATTATCCCTGATACTTGTATACTGTGTGATTAAGTATGTATATACTGTATGAGTGAAGTGAAATAAAGAAGTTGTGTTAACTAATCAGATGCATCTATGAACACACTCCACGTATAAGATGACAACGAAAATAACAATTGATTAATAGATTTTTATCTGTTTCAATATCAAGTGAAAGAGGTGAAGTACAAATGGCGCTATTCTATAACACCAACTCTTACCGCGAAAGGGATAAATTTTTAAATTTAAAATCTTACGCAATACAAAGTTCACTACCCTCCCTGCCCATGGTAAGAAGTTATAAGATTCACTCAGCACCCCTCCTTCCCTAAACGCCTTACATAATTTATTAATGCCCCTTATGCTTATCTCAGCGCCATCTACCATTCGCAACTGCAACACAAATATATTATATTTTTGAATATCTGACAGCAGCGCTGTCTGCCGGAATTCTATGTAAAACGTTCTAAAATCAACAACAATTTAAAATATAAATAAATTCATTGTTAAAACATTATCTAGTTGATCGAATTGTGAATCTAAACCATCCTCGACGCCCATTGAACTCACACAAAAAAAAAACATCAAAATTAGTCCAGCCGTCTAGTAGGAGTTCAGTGACATACACACGCACAGAAGAAATATATATTTAAAGATATTAATGATCAGGATGACTAGACGAGTTGAATTCCGAGTGACTGTCTGTCCGTGGAAGCGGTAACTTTATTAAAGATTTAGATATTGTAATGAAACTTGGTACACGTATTCCTTGGCACCTAAGGGATGTTTTTATTGCAGATAGACGAAATTCGACCATTACCACGCCCACAAATCCACTAAAAGTGCGATAATTTACTGCATACATTCGCCAAATGCATTAAATGGCACAACTAAGATGGTATGGAAAGGATATATAGAAGCAGTTGTAAAAATTGGACAAGTTGTGTGGCACCCCCCACCTTTAGGTGAAATCCAGGAACTACCAGATCAACTTCAACCAAATTTGGTGTGTGAGGTAACCCAAACATTCCTATTATGCACTGCGGAAATAGAAATCGGATGACAAAAGCGCCTACTTCCAATGCAACAAGCTTCTAAATTCCATCTGATTCTTTCACTTTGCAGTATGCAAATCCAACATTTATGAAATTATCAGAATAAAACCTTAAACAAATAGTGCCCTTAGAGCATGGAAACTAGACATTTTGTGGCCATTTTGAAACACTCTTCAGGACTTTCAAAAACGTGTTCTGCGCTTGAAATCTCGTCATGAAATTGTTTACTCTTTCAGATGCATGTGTTTGGCTCTCTTTCAGCACAGTATCAATGCTCAAATTTGATGCAACAGTTTTAAATTCAGACAGCAGTAACGGCCAGCAATATTTCAAATCAATAAGATGCACGCTCATGCTTAGCAATAGTGGAACAAATGTGGCAGCTAACAACTGTGCTGATGTAAGTGCCACAGCACAGAGGATAAGACCAGATAAAAGCGTACATTTAAATTAAACTAAAGAAAGGAGCGCTTCCTCGTTTAACAAAGACAAAGAAAAAGAGAAGGGCAGACCTAAATGGCGGGTCAGCCTCCAAAAATGTATTTTCAGCGCGCATTCCCAGTTCTAGTGAGTAAAGTCTTATGAAACACTACCGACAACCACGAAAAATCCTCTGATAATTCCACCAGTCATGAAAGTTCGCGTTTGAGGCGCTTTACGCTAACTAATGTATATTATTTTTACAAGTTCAAGGAATTCCAGGCGGTATGTTTTATCGTTTTCAACTATTTTTTCGTGATCAGATTGCCCCGGGTGCACCCCCTGGTAGCACCACTACCTCAAGGTAATTCATTTTACGTCCAACAATTGTAATGTCGAACTATAACTTCTGCCAAAAATAGATAAAATCGTGTCAACACTTTCATTACTATACCATAGTTTACTTCGCGTGAGTTAAAATTGTATTAAATTCATCTTCAAATGAGATATTATATATGGAATATAAACTCAACTGAAGAAGAAGTTAAATTTAATACAATGCGTTGATATAAAAACGTCAACCAAAGTATCGCAATTCATTATTTTAGGGATGTAAGGTTTGGACCTAAATCTAGACCAATACCATTAATTTTCCCACACAAGTTTTAGAAAAAACTTGTTCATTCAATTTTATTAAAGTCTCACACATTTTTTCGGGGGGAAAATGGGAAACACAGACTATATTAGGGCCAGAGAAAGGGATGGGCTGATTGAGTTATTTTGGCATTGTTGAGGTACACTTGAGAGCATATGTTCAAGCAATTTAAAAAATATATAACTCACTCGTTGAACGCTATGTTCGCCATAAGGTTTGTTAGAATAACGAAAATCAATATATGTGGTATTTGAGAGTTGGGGTATTTTGTAGACTAAATTCACATATTTTCGGCATTAAACTATGATATACAAAATTTTTCATTAAACTGTAGTATATCCAATATTTCACGTTCAGTTAATTTTGCTAAGATTCTTACATATTGACTGATATACCGGAAGTTTGAAAATTTTATATTCGGTATATGAGAAATAGGTATATGGGCAATACAACATCCTTTTAACAGAATAAAATGCCCCCTGGGTTTCATTAAGGTACAGCACATAATATCATCAACATATACTCGAATAGAATAAAAGCAACCGGATGTTTGGATTTGGATTCTGCGATTAGTTATTTGGGGGATAAGGCAAGTTTTCGCCATAATTTACTAATTTTAGGCACGAAAATGAAATATTATAAGAAAAATACGTTCACTTAATTTTATTAAGATAGCTCACATATTGGCCCATATATGCGGTATGTAGTAAACCGAAAGTTCGAAAATATTTCGATAAGGTATATGGGGACTAAGTGACATATTGGGATGTAGAGCAGGTTCGCCTCCGCGTGGTGCATCCTGGGTAACGCCAAATGACCTGCGGCCTTTACGGCCTTGAAACTCCTGATCTGACCTTTGCTCGACCTGGACATAGCTTTGACAATTAGATGGATTCGGTTGAACCCTGTCCCGTTAAAACCATGGCAGGCCTCGGAGTACGTTCCCCTCCCGTCATCATTAAGTTGGTGTGGTAGGTGTTTGTTGAGATGACTCCTTCTTTGCGCTGGTCGGCTCTGAACGCATTGCCTCATAAGGGCGTGCGTCAACCCTCGCCTTGGCCTCGTAACTGAGACAACCTTGGGACCATAAAAGGCGACTACCTTTCTAGGAGACGGATAGCGGCGACCCAACAATACAAAATGCAGACAAACATAACCACTAAGGACGAGGGGGGAAGCGGGTCAAAACCGACCTCCGCTGTAGTGGACGGTTCCCTGGGGGGGACACTTTCACCGAAGGGGACGAAATCGTCCCCGGTTAAGGGTGAGAAAGGTAATCCAGGGGGTGCCTGGCTTACCGTCACGGGAAGCGGTAAGGTAGGGGAAGTCGGCAGGAGTCTGCCGACGGCAACCCGGGGTAGGGCGGAAGTGCGAGGCGGAATCGCCAGCACTAGCAGAGGAACCTCTGCTAAGTTCATGGGGGTCACGGGGTCCTCGGCGAGCGCTAAGGGCCCGGTGGGGAAGCGAGTGACTGCAGCTAAAAAGCTGAAGTCTGATCGTTGACTGGCTGCCAAGATTTTGGAGCGCTACGGTGACAAGCAGGCTGATCAGAAATCTGACCAGCATGCTAGCACACTGGAGTGGGCCAAAAAGGTGCTGAGCGACGTGGGCGACGGTAAAGTGGGGCCGAGCGGGCCCCAAACCTCAATAAAGCGGCAAAGATCGCAGGAGGGGGAATCCTCCCTCGGCAAAAAGCCTCGGGTCGGACCCGCACCTATGTTTAGCGAAATCGCTAAACTCGCAAGCTCAGTGGAGCTTGGGGTGTACGACCGAAGCAGAGGAGATGGAGCCATCTCCCATGACGAGTGGAAGCGGGTAGCGGCTGCTATCTCCGCTGTTTTCATGAAGGTGGTCAGGGGAAGCCCTGGACCACCCCCTAGATGTGAAATCGCTGGGTGGAACCTCGGCATTCACAAACTCATTAGGTGTGCCGACGAGCGGTAAGCTATGGCTTCGAGAGAGTCGTTCTCAAGACGCTTCCAACAGAAGCCAGGGCTGATGGCCATCTGCATCCTGCGGGGGTGGAAGAGAGTGGGAAAGTTCCCCTCTCGAAAATGGACGTCGACCCTGGCCTCTGGGACGCGGTGAGCACGGGGGGCGGATCGTCAAGTGATGGCGGATCCGTCTTCAGTCTCGAGCATCTGTTCGAGGAGGCGATATGGACGATGGTGCGGAACTCGCACTGCTGGAGAGGAGTTTGGAGGATGAAGATCCTCCAAATTAACCTCCAGCACTCAAAGGCGGCCTCCGCCGATCTAGTGCTTCGTCTAGGAAGGGACGAAGCCGACATTGTCCTTATCCAGGAACCGTGGCTGAGTAGCTATGGGATATCTGGACTAAGGACAAATAGCCATAAGCTCCTGGCGGCAAGCACCACAGGTAGAACCAGAGCCTGCCTGTTGGTCAGAAATGAACTTAACGTTTTTCTTTTACCTAATTTCAGCAACGAGGACGTCGTCACCGCTAGGCTGGAGGACAGTGCTAGGGAAATCTGGCTTGTCTCAGCCTACATGCCGCACGACGACGAGGTGAAACCACCTCCGAACTTGCTGAGGATGGCTCTGGCAGAGGCCAGACGCAAAGGAGCCGCGGTTATTATAGGCTCGGATGCCAACTCAAGGCACACCGTCTGGGGGAGCTCGGACACAAACGCAAGAGGTGAGTCATTTTTTGATTTTATTTGTGATGTAGACCTTTTTATCTGTAATAGGGAAACTGCCCTACTTTTGAGACAGCTAGCAGGGCGGAAGTCCTTGATGTCACGCTAACTTCTAGGGAAATTGCTCCCTTGATCTCGAAATGGAGAGTTCTAGACGACCACTCCTTTTCTGATCATAAATATATTGGGTTCAGCTTGGACGCCTCGCGCCCGAAGCATAGAATCTACAGAAACTTCAGGAATACCAATTGGGTTCTGTATTGCAGGAAGCTTCGATCAGCTCTCTCAACCGCGCCTGACAGGGATTCGATCCTATCTGCGGACGCGATTGAGGAGCTCGTCGAGGTTTTCAGCTCTGTTAGCAGATCTGCTCTTTAAAGCTCCTGTCCTCTGAAAACTCAGAAAAGTAGAGGGAAACCCCCTTGGTGGACTTCGGAGCTAACGGAGATCAGATCTTCGAGTAGACGACTCTTCAATAAAGCCCGTAAAAGTGGCTCTAGCGACGACTGGGCGTTGTACAAGGCCGGATTGGCCATTTATAAGTCCGACTTGAAGAAAGCCAAGAGGGCTTCGTGGAAAGCCTTCGGCGACAGTGTAGAGGGTTGTCACGAGTCCTCAAGGCTTAGACGCATTCTTGCGAAAAATCCTACTCCGGCGGGGTATCTAAGAAATGCTGATAGCGGGTGGACTACGAGTAGCGTGGAGTCGCTGAGGTTACTCCTAGATGCTCATTTTCCACGAAATCGCTTTGCTGAAGAAGTGCCACTGGGGGAGCTTCAGGAAGGCTGTACAGCCTTCTTGGACCTTCTGGATGAGCGTCATCTTACCTGGGCGCTGAAATATTTTAAGCCCTTCAAGTCCCCGGGTCCTGATGGCATCATACCGGCGCAACTACAGCGAACGGTTAAGGTGTCATGTAGCTGGCTGGCCCCTATCTACGCGAACTGTGTTAGATTGGGCCATGTCCCGAAGGCCTGGAGACAGGTTAAGGTTGCGTTCATTCCGAAGGCCGGTAAAAGCTCTCATGTCGGTGCAAAAGATTTCAGACCCATCAGCCTATCCTCGTTTTTGTTGAAAACGCTGGAGAGACTTATGGATCTGTACATCAGGTGCAGAATACCGAGGGGTAAACTGTTACGAGCGCAGCATGCCTATATCAAGGGCAGGTCGGTCGACACTGCTTTGCGTGATGTAGTGTCATGGCTGGAGACAGCGCTATTGCAAAAGGAATTTGGTGTGGGCACCTTTCTCGACATCGAGGGGGCCTTCAATAACGTGCGGCCAGAGGCAGTGGTTAAAGCCCTCGAAAAGATTGAAGTGGAATCGAACCTCAAACACCTCATTTTCAGTCTTCTTTGCGACAGAACGGTCGTAGCGGAGTGGGGTAGTGCCAAGTCAACCAGAAAGGTAAATAAGGGAACTCCGCAAGGAGGAGTACTCTCCCCTCTGCTCTGGATCTTGGTGGTAAACGACCTACTTATAGAACTCGAGGAGCAAGGCTGTCGAGTGATAGCCTATGCTGATGATGTGGTTCTTATGGTTAAAGGTAAATTCCTGAATACCGTCTATGAGCTCATCGAAGGGTACCTAAACGTGGTATCCAACTGGGCAAACAGAAGCGGCCTAGCCGTCAACCCAAGTAAAACCGAAATGGTTTTATTCACTAAGAGGTATAAGATCCCAAATGTGCCTCTCCCCTCCTTCGGAGGTTCACGTCTTCAACCTTTTGATAAGGTGAAATACCTAGGGCTCATCCTGGATAGAAAGCTTTCTTGGATGTCGAACATCGAGGAGAGAGTCAAGAAGGCATCGGTCGCCTTATACTGCTGCAGGGGAGCTATAGGGAAAAGGTGGGGACTCTCACCAAAGGTGGTGTTCTGGCTCTACGAAACCGTAGTCAAGCCAATACTGTTCTATGGTGTGTTCGTCTGGTGGAAGGCGCTCAAAAAGACTACCCTGGCTAAAAAGCTTGAGCGAGTCCAAAGAGCGGCGCTCATCGGAATCTCCGGTGCACTGCGAACCACACCAACGATAGCTCTCAACGCTATATTAAATATAGCACCCGTGGACATTGCCGGTAGGTGCATTGCTGCGAGGTGTGCTATTAGGCTCAGAGAAGCTGGGCTTGTGAAGAGGTCCGAACAAGGACACGTCGCAATTCTCTCCTCCCTCACCTGCATTCCTGAAAATTTGGATCACTGCGTCACAGCGGCCTCTCGAGGCGGCTTTTTCTCTGCTCATATCCTGACGAGGGAGATGTGGAGGGGAAGAAGCCGCTGGAGAAGAGACGCGGTGGGTTTTTTCCCGGATGGGTCGAAGCTAGGAGGGAAAGTTGGAGGGGGGGTTTTCTGTAAAGAGCTCTCCGCCAATCTTTACTTCAGGCTACCGGACCACTGTAGCGTTTTTCAGGCGGAAGTGGCCGCGATCAAGGTGGCGGTAGAAGTACTGTTACGTAGTGTAGCTTCGTTTAGAGAGGTGAGCATTCACTCCGACAGCAGAGCGGCAATACAAGCCCTGAGTGCGCGAACCGTGCATTCAAAGCTAGTCAAGGAGTGTCTGTCCTCGCTAGAATTAGCATCAGGCTACTTCAATATCAGGCTCGTTTGGGTGCCTGGTCACAGCGGAATCGCAGGGAATTGCAAGGCCGATGAGCTGGCCAGGGGGGGTACCCTTGCCCCGCTCACATCGGAATGGGATCGAGTTGGTTCTCCACTAACGTCTTGCATTCTCGCTCTGGACCAATGGACCTTGCAGGAGCTCAGCAGACGCTGGTCGGCGACCAGCTCCTGCGCGACTGCGCGATCCTTCTGGCCGAGAGTTCACCTCGCCGCCATGGTAGGAGTTCTCACTGGGCACTGTCCAATGGGAACTCATGCGGTGCGGCTTAGAATACTACCCGATGGCAGTTGTCAAAGCTGTATGGAGGTGAAGTGGAAACATCCCGGCACTTTCTCCTCCATTGTCCGGCTTTTGCTAGGTTGAGATTGAAACATCTCGGCAATTATACTTTTGGCGGTCCAGAAGATCTGGCCGAAACAGATATTGGCCGCCTCAACAAGTTTGACATAGGCACAAAGCGCTTTGTCGACATGTAAGGGTCTATTGATCCGGCTCATAGGAGTTTTGGGTACCACAACGGACCGGCGTTTAAGCTGTCCAAGTGTGATCCTTTTTAGGATCGACCCGCTAACCTAACCTAACATATTGACCCGATTCAATCCATTTTTGACATACAGGCAAAATATTAACAAAAAAAAAAAACTATCTCCGAATAGTAATATTATACCGTTATTACCGGCAAAAAGTTAACACCAGGCACTGGGGCCTCCTTACTCGCTAACTTATGGTCCGATTTTGACAATTTTTGCACTATAGTATATCTCAAAGGCACTGTTTGTGCAAAGTTTTGTAACTGTATATTCTTAGGTGCTTGATTTATGAACTTTTTAAGAATCGAATTGATTTATCGCACTTTTGGGTGATATAGCTTTGTTGATTTAGGAGACATATGCATTAAAATTATTAGTGGGCGGAGCCACGCCCACTTTTAAACAATTTTTTCAACCACAGATTCCTCTTTCCAATGCAATTCTCCGGTCAAAATTACAGATATATATCTTAATTTAGTGCTTAGTTATTAGATTTTCAATCAATGGCGTTTTGTGGGGGTGGTAGTGGTTCGATTACGCCCATCTGTAAAACCAATCTTCTAATATTTGGCATTTTATTAAGTTAGGAATATATTGTAGGTCATAGACTCATTAAATTTTATTGTTATAAGTTAGTTCGTGTCAGCTAAAATTTTATTAAAAACATCTTCAAATGAGATATATTTGATACTATAAACTTAACCGAAGAGGCTAAATTTAATATATTGAGATAATGTACGAAACGTCAACCAAAGGATGGGAATTTTTTATATTAGGTGTTTAAACTCCCCCCTCAAAGTACACCGCTCCACTTGGAAAAGAAATGTCACACCCTAATATTATATTACACACCACACAACACACCACAATACGGCACCTGTACACCACCTCATAACCAGAGACTGTTAAGGAATAGAGAAGGCGCAAATGTTAAGAAGTACTAATTTCCGCTTTTCACAAGAGGGAACATCGAAAAATACAACTTCGAACCTTAGAAATACACCACGCAATAACCGAAACGGGGAAAAGGCTATAAATAGACACAAAGAATGTTCTTAAATAAATTATGCACATGCTGATTTACATTTGTACAAAAAATTATAATTTTTGTAATTTAAAATAATCCTTTAAATTATATAAGAGACTTAAATAAAATAAAAAATTAATAGATAAATTCTTCAACACATTTTTGTGCGTTGCATGAACAATATGTAGTACGCAAAGAATGACAATAAAACAATGGCTAAGCGGCCGCTTTCCCAATTTTCTGGTGGTTTAAGTTGTAAGCGTGAAGGAGTTAAGGTCAATTCGAATGCAAGCATTTACGATCGAATCCTGAAACTCATGAAAATTAAATTTAATATAAGTTTTTAGTTTTATTAATTGGAATCTTAGCATATCTCAATTCAGTTACTTAAATAGCATATTTTACTCATCGAAATTATTAGAATATATCAGGAATATATGTTTATATGTTTATATGTTTAAGTTTGTTGAATATTCCTTTATTGAAGCGTATTTATACAAATGTGAAAATCACACATTCATTCATAAGTACACGTACACTTTTCCTTGCCTCGCACAAACAAAGACCTTTTCTTCACTTTTTGAACGATCGTAGGCATTTCAGATATATTTTTATTAATCGAATTTATTTTAAAAACATTTAAATAAGTATGAATTTATGGGAATTTATATTTTTACGTAAATATTATAATATGATAGAAATCCTCAGTTGAAACGCCTCTGTCCTCGTGGCGAAGCGAAAAATTGAGTTCTGACAAAACGTTGAAAAAACCAAATGACAACTTTGCCGACAAACATACATACATACAAGCTCGCACACATATTGACGATGAATTTTGCGCATCGTCGCGGAGTTGACAAAATTTGTTTGAATCGACAATTTTGCGACAATGTCGGTCGGTTATGTTGTCGCGTTTGCCCTTTTTACAGTGCTATGCTATTGAAAGTTTACTTATGCTCTTTTGAAACACTACGCCTACCGATTGGGCTGCATTTTCATAGCGTCGTATTTAGATAAAATGGGCTAAATCGAAAAACTATAATATAATGCCATTAAGTAAACAAATAAAAGTACTATATGCATTGTGCTTAGAACATATAAAAGTAATTAAAGATTTCATCAGAATGGCAATTTTACATAAATTTTATAACATAATGTCATATATAATGAATGAAATAATTAAAATAATATTTCAAGTCGCTAATAGGCCATGTTGTCAATTCTCCTTTCTGAAGGGAACATCAGACAAATTCTTCAATTTCTGATCGTTAGCATCTTTTGAGGAAGCAGCTTGCGGGCAACATACAAATGCGAGGGAATGGATGGTAGGATTTTCAATGGAACAAATTGTAAAATTTGAAATTTTGGCTGATTCTTCAATTTTTTCTGAACCCATTCAACAAATTCAATATACGCATTTGAGGTAAAAATTCCACATGAAAACCAAAGGTGGTTGACCAGGCACACAAAAAAACATTACGCGAATGTTTGATTTTTAACAAAACGCATATTGAGGGACATACATACATATGTGCATATGTGTACATATATGCAAATATATTTGGACATGCGTATGATGGAACGGACATTTTTATAGTCTACAGTGCTTACCCCCAGGCTAAGCAAAAAAAGAATGTTTTCGCTCTACCCTAGTGTAGATATACCAACACTACAAAAACATAAAGATATCTATATACATATATAAAACAAAGTCGGGTTTGTTGCAATACTTATAACTCGAGATCGGCCAATAGTAGAACACTAAACGAACATGAAAAAAGATATGCCACCATAGAAAAAGAACTATTAGCAATAGTTTGGATAGTAAATTACTTTAGACCTTTCGTTTATGGCAGAAAATTCGAATTGGAAACAGATCATCAACCGCTGGTTTGGTTTAAGCCCAAATACAATGACAAAAATGGCTTTTAAAATTGAGCGAATATGACTTTAATATAAGTTATGTCAAAGGTAAACAAAATAAAGTAGCTTTTGAGCAGAATATACGTGAATACTGGCGAAATCAATGCAATATCTGATAACACAACTCATAACAATACCAATCAGGGTCCCTCAATAGAAGAAGACGGCATTAGTA
Source organism: Bactrocera oleae (assembly GCF_042242935.1). Taxonomy (NCBI): domain Eukaryota; kingdom Metazoa; phylum Arthropoda; class Insecta; order Diptera; family Tephritidae; genus Bactrocera; species Bactrocera oleae. Next base: position 19,609,445 of record NC_091541.1, on the reverse strand, counting down.
CCAATATACATTCGCAAGTCGAGGAGCAAAACGACCATTTCCCCATCCTAGATACAGTAGAAAGTCGTTTCCACACACAAATAATACTTACGCAACACCAAAGTCAGGAAATAAAAATCATAAATTTAAAACTCAAAATTTTCTTAAATCAAGAAGATATAGATGGAAATAATATGGCAGATATATTTAGAAGATTCCTAAGAAACGGAAAAGTAGTGAATATACCAGAATTACCAGATAGCGAATATAATATAACAAGGTTCAGCAGAAATTACTAGAACTCTTCCCAGCATTCATAAAATTTTACAATTGTTCGTACCAAGCTTTAGACTTAGATACCGAACGAGAAACCTATAAGTGGATAGCGAACTACCACAAAAAGGAAAGAGGACACCTCAGAATAGTAGAAAACTATGAAGGGCTGAAGAGAGCAATATACTATAAGGATCTGAAGAAACTGATTCAAAAATATATTAACAACTGTGACATATAATATATAGTAGAGCAAAATATAACAGAAGGCCGATTAAACCAAAATTTAAGTATACAGAGACCCAAGTGAATGCAATCAGATAGTTCACGTAGACATTTATATTAACAAACAAGTAAGGAAGGGCTAAGTTCGGATGTAACCGAACATTTTATACTCTCGCAAAGTCAAATGGTATACTCGTTTGAGATTTCTTTGTGGATTGACTGATATTTTCGGTAGAAGGTCAACTATAGGCACTGGGGTCCACATATTTAGTACTTAGGGGTTTGAACAGTTTTGGTTCGATTTAGACAATTTTTGGCCGCAGGGTGGCATACTTTAATTGCATTATTCACGCAAAGTTTTACCCCGATATAGTCATTGTTACCTGATTTGCATAGTGGAAAGTGAAAGAATCAGATGGCATTGAAAATGGTGTTACATGGGAAGTAAGCGTGATTGTAGTCCGATTTCGCCCATTTTCGCACTACAACATAGACACATGAAAAGAACGATATGTACCGAATTTGGTTAAAATCGGTTGAGCAGATCTCAAGATATGGGTTTTCACCTAAAAGTGGGCTGTGCCACGCCCACTGACTAATTTTGAACGCGTTTCCTATAAAGCCAATTTATACCATCTCAGAGATAAGATTTAATGTCTCTGGCGTGTTTAGTGCTTGATTAATCGCGCTTTTAGTAGTTTTTAACAGTACCGTTATATGGGGAGTGGGCGGAGTTGCCACCCGATTTCAACTATTTTCACACCGTCAATAGAAGTGCTAAAAACATTTGCTTCTAGTGAATTTTGTTATTATAGCATTAACGGTTTAGGAGATATGCACATTAAACCTATTAGAGGCGGGACCACGCCTACTTTTTTAAAAAAAGTTTTAACTGCAGATGCCCCTCCCTAATGTGATCTTGTGTACCAAATAGCAGTCTTGTATCTTATTGCAGAGCTTAGTTATGGCAAGTTATTTGTTTTTGATTAACGGCGTTTTGTGGGCGTGGCAGTGGTCCGATTACGCCCATCTGCAATACCAACCGTCTCACGGTACCAAGGAACATGTCTACCAAGTTTCATAAAGATATCTCAATTTTTACTCAAGTTAGAGCTTGCACGGACGGACGGACAGACAGTCACCCGGATTTCAACTCGTCTCTTCATCCTGATCATCATTTATATATATGTAACCCTATATCTAACTCGATTAATTTTAGGTGATACAAACAACCGTTAGGTGAACAAAACTATTATACTCTGTAGCAACAGGTTGCGAGAGTATAAAAACACAGTTTCCTAACGTTCATTGACAAATTTTCTAAACACGCTGTAACTGTACATGGATGATCGAAATCATATCACCATAATAGAAAAACTACGGCTATATTTTTCTCTAAACGGAAAGCCAAGAAAGTTTATAATGGACAACGAATTCAACTCAGTAAACAATAAGGATTTTTTAATCGAGGTACACTATACAAAACCAAATAGCCATAGAGGGAACGCCGACATTGCAAGGTTTCACAATTCTCCAGGCGAAAAGATGAGAATTTTAGAAATAGAAGAACCCAGACTGACAACTCAAGAGAAAATGTACAAAAGCTTAGAATGGTACATTACTTTCACACAACTATAAAATGCAAACCAACCGAGGTTATAGATGGAAAAGTAAGCAAAGAAAATATTCAAAAACTTATAGAAGACACGAATAAACGTATAATTGATAATAGAAACAAAATAAGAGAAGATTACAATCAAACAGATGAAGAAGGATATGTTAAGAACTACAGAGCACTGAGGCATAAAAATAAACCCAAATACAGGAAATTACACTTAAATAATATACACCCAGCAAATATAAAAAGACCAACTAAATTTTCAGGTACTCTGGACATTAATGCTTTTCACACTAATAACACCACCACAAACAATTAAGGCTACACTCATCGTGGAAAAAATCGAAAGCAACGAACGCTACACAGAAATCTTTTTAGAAAACATAAATTTAATTCATGATTACAACACAATATTACACATCATAGACCTATTCGAAATAAAAAGTATCATAAACACCTAAATTTTACATACACATACATTTTAACATACAACGAAAACTACGTCTACCATCTGCATAATGAACTGAACACACTTATTTACAACATGCAAACACTCGTAACACATAGAAACAAAAAGGGATTGGCAATATAGTAGGAACAGGAATGAAATGGTTATATGTCACAATGGATAACCAGGGCAGATTGGAAATAGAGGAACATCTTAAAGTAATAGACGAAAACAATCATAGAGCCATTTCTAACTTAAATAGAATTATAGAAATAAAGAACTTTTTCAATAAAACATTTACAGCCATTAAAAAGACAATAAAAGACGATAGAAAAAAAATTAAAGCTAGTATAAATGGACTAGGCGTAGAATATAGACGCTTGGAGAAACAACTCATTTATTTCGATTTATTGTTAAAAGTAAGAATCTTAAAAGACAAAATTGATCAATTGCAAAATAATATTGCCGCTTCTAGGCTCAATATAATGAATGAAAATATTTTATTGTAACAAAAGAAGAAATTATAAAATACGATATAGACATGTTTAAATTACAAAATATGAAGTTATACTTGTACACAGCGCAGTATAAGAATAGTAAAATAATTTTTGTTATTCAAATACCTAATGAAATATAATAAATGACAAGTGTTAGTGTTCAGTGTGTATGCTAAGAAACAGTTGTGAAAGTATAAGAAATTATAAAACAGAGTTAATTGCAATAAAAGACTTATTATTTTTATTTAAAAATTATGGAAAAACATTCATTAACAGTACATGTGGTCAAAGAACTCTGAATATATCAGGCCACAATTTAATAATATTTAACAATTGAAATATAAAAATAAATGAAAATATTTTTCCAAAAACGAGAATTTAATTGGAAGAACATTTTATAATATCTACTAATTTCAAAGTTAATAACGTTAAAACCTAACTGACATTCGAAGAATTAATTGTGAAACAAATTAAAAAGAAGAAATACACATAAGCTAATAATTTGGACAACATTCGCTACTACCATCATTATCGTTGCAATAACTTTTGACGTAATAATTTACTTTTACATTTTTTAAAATCGTAAAGTCTGAAATGAATATACTTATGAAAAATCAGAAGAGTCTCCAATCAAGAGGGGGAGGGGTTACGTCCCCGCAACGTTCCAAAACCAAAATAGTAATGATGACAAACTACAAGTTTGTTGGAGTCAATGACTCAATTGTACCAATAATTCCGATTTCATCAGAATGGAATTTGCATTACCAAATCTCATATTTAGCTAAGTAAGCATTATTGTAGAATACAAGCAATAATTTAAATAGCAAAAAGGGAGAATGTAAAATAAAGTATAACCATTAACAAAAAACTAATAATTGTTTTTTTTTTGGTTGACGCCGGTACATTCAACTTAGTTCGCACTGCACTTTATGATCTATTATCTTTTCTGCTAGGGATACTTGTAATTTTCTCCCTTTGTTTGCCAGGGATATCACTAGACACACTCACTGCACATTAGGACCGATTATCCTATCGGCTAGGGATACTTGTAATTTTCTACCTTTATTTGAAGAGGATATCACTGACGCGTGCCCCACACGTTAGGCGCCAATTAACTTCCCTGGGTGGGGAAGTATTAAAAAATCTGTTTTACCCGCGAACGCGCGGAAGAAATTAGATTTCTGATTCCTTCGGTTGCGGAATAAAAATTTTCTTTATTTTTAGCTTATTTTTATTTAAAAATTTTTTCTTATTTATTTAAAGCTACTTCGCAATAATGAGTGAATCTTAGAACAAAGAAAATGTCAATTACAATTTTAGTTTATACAGCATACACTTAAGCCAGAATAAAGAATGTCAATAAATAGAGAAGGCGCAAATGTTAGCTGTGCTAAAACGTAACTTATTAAAAGAGAACATAAAAAATACCCAAATTCGAAAATAAAAATACACCACGTCAAAAAGCAACCTTCGCCACCCTATAAGGAAATGGCAAATGCATGTATGCGCAGATCGTATACGTAAATGCAAATAAATTTAATAAAAAAAAATATATAAAAATCATAACAAATCTGTGAAAGGGTTTGAACTCAGGCAAAATATTTGATGTAAATATGCAATAAAGAACTGTGCTATACAAGCAGCACCACAAATACTATTTTAACCTAATCTATTGTGTTAACGGAAATAGCTATCGTCGTTTACTTGTTTAAAATTACCAATTTGTATGTGAATATATTGCAAATTGCTGTTTCATCATTCGCATGTCCAAATATATTTGCATATATGTACACATATGCACATATGTATGTATGTCCCTCAATATGCGTTTTGTTAAAAATTTATATGAAATCATTAATTACTTTTATATGTTCTAAGCACACTGCATATAGTACTTTTATTTGTTTACTTAATGGCATTATATCATAGTTTTTCGATTTAGCCCAGTTTATCTAAATACGACGCTATGAAAATGCAGCCCAATCGGTAGGCGTAGTGTAGAGCATAAGTAAACTTTCAATAGCAAAGCACTGCAAAAAGGGCAAACGCGACAACAAAATTGTCGATTCAATATATATGCGAGCTTGTATGTATGTATGTTTGTCGGCAAAGTTGTCATTGGGTTTTTTCAACGTTTTGTCAGAACTCAATTTTTCGCTTCGCCACGAGGACAGAGGCGTTTCAACTGAGGATTTCTATCATATTATAAAATTCACGTAAAAATATAAATACCCATAAATTCATACTTATTTAAATGTTTTTAAAATAAATTCGATTAATAAAAATATATCTGAAATAATTATGTGGCAGTGCGCCCCCTGACCCCTCCTTGCCTGCGATCGTTCAATCGTATGTATGTTTGTCGGCAAAGTTGTCATTGGGTTTTTTCAACGTTTTGTCAGAACTCAATTTTTTGCTTCGCCACGAGGACAGAGGCGTTTCAACAGAGGATTTCTATCATATTATAATATTTACGTAAAAATATAAATACCCATAAATTCATACTTATTTAAATGTTTTTAAAATAAATTCGATTAATAAAAATATGTCTGAAATAATTATGTGGCAGTGCGCCCCCTGACCCCTCTTTGCCTGCGATCGTTCAAGTTGTTTCGTTTTAGCTGTTCTCGCAAAACACAAAAAGTGAAAAAAAGGTCTTTATTTGTGCGATGCAAGGAGAAGCAAGCATCAGCTTACGTGTTTTTATGAATGTATGTGTGATTTTCACATTTGTATAAAAACGCGGACAACGAATTCAACTCAGTAAACAATAAGGATTTTTTAATCGAGGTACACTATACAAAACCAAATAGCCATAGAGGGAACGCCGACATTGCAAGGTTTCACAATTCTCCAGGCGAAAAGATGAGAATTTTAGAAATAGAAGAACCCAGACTGACAACTCAAGAGAAAATGTACAAAAGCTTAGAATGGTACATTACTTTCACACAACTATAAAATGCAAACCAACCGAGGTTATAGATGGAAAAGTAAGCAAAGAAAATATTCAAAAACTTATAGAAGACACGAATAAACGTATAATTGATAATAGAAACAAAATAAGAGAAGATTACAATCAAACAGATGAAGAAGGATATGTTAAGAACTACAGAGCACTGAGGCATAAAAATGAACCCAAATACAGGAAATTACACTTAAATAATATACACCCAGCAAATATAAAAAGACCAACTAAATTTTCAGGTACTCTGGACATTAATGCTTTTCACACTAATAACACCACCACAAACAATTAAGGCTACACTCATCGTGGAAAAAATCGAAAGCAACGAACGCTACACAGAAATCTTTTTAGAAAACATAAATTTAATTCATGATTACAACACAATATTACACATCATAGACCTATTCGAAATAAAAAGTATCATAAACACCTAAATTTTACATACACATACATTTTAACATACAACGAAAACTACGTCTACCATCTGCATAATGAACTGAACACACTTATTTACAACATGCAAACACTCGTAACACATAGAAACAAAAAGGGATTGGCAATATAGTAGGAACAGGAATGAAATGGTTATATGTCACAATGGATAACCAGGGCAGATTGGAAATAGAGGAACATCTTAAAGTAATAGACGAAAACAATCATAGAGCCATTTCTAACTTAAATAGAATTATAGAAATAAAGAACTTTTTCAATAAAACATTTACAGCCATTAAAAAGACAATAAAAGACGATAGAAAAAAAATTAAAGCTAGTATAAATGGACTAGGCGTAGAATATAGACGCTTGGAGAAACAACTCATTTATTTCGATTTATTGTTAAAAGTAAGAATCTTAAAAGACAAAATTGATCAATTGCAAAATAATATTGCCGCTTCTAGGCTCAATATAATGAATGAAAATATTTTATTGTAACAAAAGAAGAAATTATAAAATACGATATAGACATGTTTAAATTACAAAATATGAAGTTATACTTGTACACAGCGCAGTATAAGAATAGTAAAATAATTTTTGTTATTCAAATACCTAATGAAATATAATAAATGACAAGTGTTAGTGTTCAGTGTGTATGCTAAGAAACAGTTGTGAAAGTATAAGAAATTATAAAACAGAGTTAATTGCAATAAAAGACTTATTATTTTTATTTAAAAATTATGGAAAAACATTCATTAACAGTACATGTGGTCAAAGAACTCTGAATATATCAGGCCACAATTTAATAATATTTAACAATTGAAATATAAAAATAAATGAAAATATTTTTCCAAAAACGAGAATTTAATTGGAAGAACATTTTATAATATCTACTAATTTCAAAGTTAATAACGTTAAAACCTAACTGACATTCGAAGAATTAATTGTGAAACAAATTAAAAAGAAGAAATACACATAAGCTAATAATTTGGACAACATTCGCTACTACCATCATTATCGTTGCAATAACTTTTGACGTAATAATTTACTTTTACATTTTTTAAAATCGTAAAGTCTGAAATGAATATACTTATGAAAAATCAGAAGAGTCTCCAATCAAGAGGGGGAGGGGTTACGTCCCCGCAACGTTCCAAAACCAAAATAGTAATGATGACAAACTACAAGTTTGTTGGAGTCAATGACTCAATTGTACCAATAATTCCGATTTCATCAGAATGGAATTTGCATTACCAAATCTCATATTTAGCTAAGTAAGCATTATTGTAGAATACAAGCAATAATTTAAATAGCAAAAAGGGAGAATGTAAAATAAAGTATAACCATTAACAAAAAACTAATAATTGTTTTTTTTTTGGTTGACGCCGGTACATTCAACTTAGTTCGCACTGCACTTTATGATCTATTATCTTTTCTGCTAGGGATACTTGTAATTTTCTCCCTTTGTTTGCCAGGGATATCACTAGACACACTCACTGCACATTAGGACCGATTATCCTATCGGCTAGGGATACTTGTAATTTTCTACCTTTATTTGAAGAGGATATCACTGACGCGTGCCCCACACGTTAGGCGCCAATTAACTTCCCTGGGTGGGGAAGTATTAAAAAATCTGTTTTACCCGCGAACGCGCGGAAGAAATTAGATTTCTGATTCCTTCGGTTGCGGAATAAAAATTTTCTTTATTTTTAGCTTATTTTTATTTAAAAATTTTTTCTTATTTATTTAAAGCTACTTCGCAATAATGAGTGAATCTTAGAACAAAGAAAATGTCAATTACAATTTTAGTTTATACAGCATACACTTAAGCCAGAATAAAGAATGTCAATAAATAGAGAAGGCGCAAATGTTAGCTGTGCTAAAACGTAACTTATTAAAAGAGAACATAAAAAATACCCAAATTCGAAAATAAAAATACACCACGTCAAAAAGCAACCTTCGCCACCCTATAAGGAAATGGCAAATGCATGTATGCGCAGATCGTATACGTAAATGCAAATAAATTTAATAAAAAAAAATATATAAAAATCATAACAAATCTGTGAAAGGGTTTGAACTCAGGCAAAATATTTGATGTAAATATGCAATAAAGAACTGTGCTATACAAGCAGCACCACAAATACTATTTTAACCTAATCTATTGTGTTAACGGAAATAGCTATCGTCGTTTACTTGTTTAAAATTACCAATTTGTATGTGAATATATTGCAAATTGCTGTTTCATCATTCGCATGTCCAAATATATTTGCATATATGTACACATATGCACATATGTATGTATGTCCCTCAATATGCGTTTTGTTAAAAATTTATATGAAATCATTAATTACTTTTATATGTTCTAAGCACACTGCATATAGTACTTTTATTTGTTTACTTAATGGCATTATATCATAGTTTTTCGATTTAGCCCAGTTTATCTAAATACGACGCTATGAAAATGCAGCCCAATCGGTAGGCGTAGTGTAGAGCATAAGTAAACTTTCAATAGCAAAGCACTGCAAAAAGGGCAAACGCGACAACAAAATTGTCGATTCAATATATATGCGAGCTTGTATGTATGTATGTTTGTCGGCAAAGTTGTCATTGGGTTTTTTCAACGTTTTGTCAGAACTCAATTTTTCGCTTCGCCACGAGGACAGAGGCGTTTCAACTGAGGATTTCTATCATATTATAAAATTCACGTAAAAATATAAATACCCATAAATTCATACTTATTTAAATGTTTTTAAAATAAATTCGATTAATAAAAATATATCTGAAATAATTATGTGGCAGTGCGCCCCCTGACCCCTCCTTGCCTGCGATCGTTCAATCGTATGTATGTTTGTCGGCAAAGTTGTCATTGGGTTTTTTCAACGTTTTGTCAGAACTCAATTTTTTGCTTCGCCACGAGGACAGAGGCGTTTCAACAGAGGATTTCTATCATATTATAATATTTACGTAAAAATATAAATACCCATAAATTCATACTTATTTAAATGTTTTTAAAATAAATTCGATTAATAAAAATATGTCTGAAATAATTATGTGGCAGTGCGCCCCCTGACCCCTCTTTGCCTGCGATCGTTCAATATTCTAATTATTTCGGTGAGTAAAATATGCTATTAAGTAACTGAGTTGAGATATGCTACGATTCCAATTAATAAAACTAAAAAATTAAATTAAATTTAAGTTTCATGAGTTTCAGGATTCGATCGTAAATGCTTGCATTCGAATTGACCTTAACTCCTTCACGCTTACAACTTAAACCACCAGAAAACTGGGAACGCGGCCGCTTAGCCATTATTTTATTGTCATTCTTTGCCTACTACATATTGTTCATGCAACGCACAAAAATATATTGAAGAATTTATCTATTAATTTTTTATTTTATTTAAGTCTCTTATATAATTTAAAGGATTATTTTAAATTACAAAAATTATAATTTTTTGTACAAATGTAAATCAGCATGTGCATAATTTATTTAAGAACATTCTTTGTGTCTATTTATAGCCTTTTCCCCATTTCGGTTATTGCGTGGTGTATTTCTAAGATTCGAAGTTGTATTTTTCGATGTTCCCTCTTGTGAAAAGCTGAAATTAGTACTTCTTAACATTAGCGCCTTCTCTAATCATTAACATTCTCTGCTAAAACCAGGCACAACTGGAAACGGACGAAAAGGAATTGACAATAATGGAACACACACACGTATATTACATATATTATCTTTTCGGAAGCCCCTGAGGGAGCATAAAATGAGTCGTATCGTTTCCATTTCCTTTATTTCATCATGCATTTATGTATGTTTAAGGTTACAGTTTATTTGTAAAAATAAAAGTATATGAATAAAAAACAAAAAAAAAATTAAATTAAAATAAACAAATAAAAACAAAACTGTTTAAAATGTTCATATACCAAACTGTTTTGAGTTACGGCTTTATTTTACGGGAAAGGCCAAAAACAGTTTGGTAAGATATATGTATAATTGAAAAATAAATTCCTTATATGCTTATCTTTGTGTATTCAAACTCAATAATTTAACAAATATAAAATCCTATTGAATAAATTGATACTAATTTGCACAAAGCCTTTAACACTTATTTCCGAATAAAGCAAGGAAAATGTGATGAAAAAGGTTTACAAATTTAAAATTTATTAAAATCTTTTAATACAAGTAACTTGAACTTTAACAAATTAAATTAAATATTCCGCAGAGAAAAAGTCGAAAAAAACGATGTTCACTTCGCAGGTTAACGATGACGGCGGACGATCGAAAAGTTGCACACAGGAGCTTTCGTATCAAAAATGTTGACTTGGCGCTCAGGCCTGTGGACGAAACGAATGATATATAGCGAATGAGAATGGTATGTTGTGTTGTCCTGCGTGGTGTCATCTGGTGCGGTGTCATCTGGTGTGGGGTGAAATTCCTTGAGTGTGGTGAGTTTCATTAAGGTGTGTCAGTTTTTCCCGAGTAGAGCGGTGCACTTGGAGGAGGGAGTTAAAACTCATTTAAACATCCTGGGCCCCCTAGGCGAATATTTTGCCTAGTATTACACGTATATGCTTATATTGCATGTATTTCGGCGTACTGCTGGTTGAGTAGCCGAGGGCGCGGCATACATGGTGATAAAGTTATATCCATATATACCTGTATGGGCAAAACGCATATTCGGTATGCATTTTGCTGTGCGTGCAAAAGATATATAACTTAATTTTGCGGGTTTTGAGGTTGTATGTGCTTTTCATACTTATTGAATTGCGGTTGTTTCTTTTATAATTTTATTATCTGTATTGTTTGTTTAAAATTTCTTTACCATCGGTTTATTACGGTTAGCGACTCCACGCCTGGCTCAGATATGGCCAGAATGAATGCTCCTTTTAAACCTTGAAAAGGGATCTTGCGAGAGTGAGATTTGTGATTTTCACTCACTTTTTTGAAGTGAGATATACAACTTTTACAAGTGTTTCCCATAAACTACCCGTTTGATGAGCGCTTAGATAGTTGCGATAAGTGCGGCATTTGCTTTTTGTAAGTCTGGGTGCGACACTGTGTCACATTATAAATATGGTGATCCCTTAACTTTATTTTTGAAGTTTTATACATTATAAAAATGTTGTCAACTATCAGGCACTATAGAGGTGTCGATTTTTCGGCTTTCTTAGGACAATTTTGTTATATGTTATGTTAAGTGCAATTTTAGCAAGTAGTAGCGCGCCACATAACTCAAGATTTTTGAAGCAGGATTTTTGTATCATTATTGGCTGGAGCCATCCTGCGGAGTCGAAAAGTTACATATTTGTGTTTTTAAACCTGATCTTTTCAGAAAGGACTCTGACTTGATTTTTTCTGCCAATTTGTGGAGTGTTGGAACGTTGGGAATTTAGTGGTCGTCGTATGACGAACCGGCCATTATTTGGTCGAGTAGTTGTGGCTTTGTAGAAGTCTTTACAATACTGATCTTCGGGGGTTGTAATTGATATCAGGGGGCGTTTTTCTAACTCCCGAAGTTTCCTTAATTGTGAATGAAGGTATTCTTTAGAGTATTCGTCAACTTGAGTTGTTGTTGTGGAAACTAGTTCTGTAACTAGTCCACTTAGGATCCAGCCGAAAATAGTATTTTGTGCCAATATTTTGTTTGAAATTTTCTCAACACCCTCGAGTATTATCTGAGGTATGAGATCGCTGCTTAATAGAATGTCTATTTGAGCGGGGGTGTTGCAGTTGGGATCTGCTAGCTTTAGGTGTGAAACCTTTTGCCAATGCTTGCTATTTATGTGATAGCTTGGAAGCATATTTGTAAGTTGCGGTAAGACTATAGCTTCTGCTTGTATGTGCTTATCCGCTTGGGGGGAAATTAGGGTAATGGGGCAGATTTTATTTGAGTTTTGGACTACTCTTCTGCCCATTCCCGTGATTTCAAAATTGGCTAGTTTTGTTGGCAGTTGTAGCCTATTTTGAGCCCTAGACGCTATGAAAGATCGTTGTGATCCTTGGTCTATTAAGGCCCTAAGTTTAAACAGTTCTCCTTGGTGTTCGATGGAGATGACTGCTGTGGGTAGTAATACCCTATTTTGTATTTCGCTGTGTAGCGTATGAGTTTTTTGTGCCTTTGAGCAACATGGTGTCTTTTGGCAATTTTTGGGATTTCGGTTTTTGGGAGTTGTTGTTACCACTAAACCTGTGGTTATTTTTGCATAAGCGCTTCTTTGGGGTGATATGGCAAATTTGAAGCATTGAGTGGTGTCTTTTGTGACAATATAAGCAATTGAACTTGCTTTTGCAATTTTTATACTTATGCGCATGTGACAAGCAATTTGTAGAAAGTCTTTTTGATCTGACCAAATTATTTCGTTCGTTAACTTTTAAGTTTTTAAACTTCTCGCAAGATTGTAGTTTATGCCCTCTCGTGTATAGTTCACATGACGTATGATTATTTTGTTCGGATGTGAACGATTGAGATTTGTAAAAGCTTCTGTTTAATTTATTTTTGCTACTAGCTTGGGGTCTATTGAAGCTTCTTTTTTGGTCGTGTTGTACATTTTTTGTTTTAATTAGCTTTTTGTCTACCCTTTCAGCGATTTCGTACTGGGTCTTTCATTTGTAGCCACGTGGGGCATTTCTTTCGTGATGAGAGCGATTGCTCCCATAAAAGTAACGATTTTTCTGGTAATGCGGCAGTGCATATGTTTACCAGTATAGGGTCCCAGCTGTCTGTGGGAATATTTTGTGTCGATAAAACCGACAAACAGTTTGAAACAGTGGATTGTAGTCTTATAAACTCTTCACTGGTTTCTTTTTGAATCTTAGGCAAGGTTATTAGTGTCGTTACTTGGTTATCGACCAATATTCTTTCATTTTCATATCTTGCTTTTAGAGCTTCCCAAGCCAAATTGAAATTGTCGTCATTCAGTGCGAACTGTTTGACTATTACGCCTGCTTGACCTTGCGTTTTGTATCGGAGGTGATACAATTTTTGCGCTTCTGATAATTTTGGATGGTTGATGTAAACGGCACCTCGAGATGGATGCCTGAACTTGCCTCTTGATTTTGTACTTGTGGCAGCTCTACTCTCGGATGTGGAGTAGGTGCAATAGCTTTTATTAGCTTTAATTGATCAGAAATCATAGCTTTTGTTTCTTCGTACTGGTCTAAGCAGTTTACGTATAGTGCGTAAGCCGACGATTTAAAATCGTGTGGTAGATCTGAATTGTCATAATCTACTATGGCGTCATGAGCCGTTTGGAGACGAGTCCAAAAATTAGCAATATTATATAAAAATCGAGTGCAGTATCGTGTTAATCTGTCACTCTCAGAAATGAATTTGGTGGCACACATATTTTTGCCTTTTATTTGCTTTGTGGTAACCTGTCTTGCGCGTGTACCTTCTGCAGGTGTAATTTGTAATTGTAATTAATTAAAATTGTCTCAGTGTTAACTGATTTAAACGCAGCAATAAATGATAATTAATACCGAATACTCTTTTACGTATACTTGTATACGAGTTTTTTTCGGACTAGATAAATATTTAAATGCGAAATAAATTTTTTAATTTGTAAATTATTTTAAATATTTTGTTGTGAGTGTAATTTAAATTCTCTTAATTTTATTATTAAGAATCGCTCTTTTAATTTAACAATATTTTTTATGTCCTTATTGTTGATGTATTTAGGTACACCCTAATACACGGACTTGTTAGTATATATTTATGTGCTCGTGAAATTGAAAGCTCGTTGAAGAGATCAATACACTTTGTACATAAGTATGCACGGATTGTTTGTGCGTATGTATGTATATTTTCTAATGCAATTGAGAGCTCGTTGTAGAGATCAATTTGCTTTTACTTTTGTGTACGCAATCCTGCTTGTTTGTTACAAGGGGTATTGCGGGATGTATGCCAATTGTGGACTTTGAAAATATGTACAATTATAATTGTATTTAATATGTATATATATTTAAATATTATTTTTGTTTGTGTGCAATTGAGAGCTCGTTAGAGAGATCAATGCGTTTTTGTTTGATTCGCAATCCTGCTTGCTTGTGTTTTAACAAGATCAAGAGGTTTTGCTTGAATAGATGTACATATGCGTATGTATATATATTTATATATATATATATTTTTTTTTTTTTAAGAGTTTGTTTGTTTTTTTGTTTGCTTTTTAATAAAAAATAAAATTAAGGAAATTTTATTTCACTTTGTTTATTCATTCGCAATTTAAAAATCACCTTTTAGTGAATGTTTAAAATTTTAATAATTTAATATTACCCAATGTTGAGTATGGTATAAGAATATAGGTAGATTGTATGCCGTATGTATGTATAAACTGGGCTTCTATATTTTGCAATAGAAAGAGAGCGCGAAAAAGGAATTGATAATGTGCAGGTATTCTCCGTATGCACATATATGGATGTAAATATGTACTTGGTTTTTGAAAATATATAAATATGTCGTTTGTATTTATTTTGTTTCTTCTTCTTTGTCTTTAAAATTTTTGTTATATGTTTGTGCCTTTGCTTACTTATTTAAGGCAATCCTGCTTACTGTTTTTGTTAAAACTAAGGGGTATTGCCGGAAAATATTTGCAAGTAAATACTTGAATTCTGTTTTTGTTTTTTTGTGTTTGTGAAATATGTGTGTTTGAAAACACAAAGGTAAGCTTATAGGCATACAATAATTATTTACATAATATATATTTGGATATATAAGTATATTGTACCAAACTGGTTTTAATGTCAGCGGTATTTCGATTTGTACCGTGATCTATACCAGTTTGGTAATCTTATTTTATATTAGTGTATAAAATAATAAGTGAAATAAATACGCTCACTTTGGTTTTCCTCAAGGGGCTTTTGGAGGGCGTATATATGTATATACAAGTTACGTGCTTGTGCGTTTGTCCCAGTGTCTGTCTTCTTCGGCATCCAGCTGGCTAGCTCCTTATGCGTGTTTGTTGTTTGTATTTTTGTGGATAAATTTGCTAGCGCCCGAATATGTGTTTTTGTTTAGATTTTGTTGTATGGTGCATTAGTTTCGCGCTCAATTTATGTATGCTTTTAGTTTATTTCAGTTTTCGCGCTCGATTTGTGTTGTATTAGTTAGTTGTTTAAGATGTTTAGCAAATTTTGCACTGTTTTTTTTTTTTTTTTTTTTTTTTTTTATAGTAGGGGGAAGCATCAAAAGCCGAAGTGCGGAACTTTAATCCGCTAAACCTAACCTACTCCCATCTTATATCTCTCCCACGGAACCACCGGATTAAGTATTACTTCATGGGAGAGAAAAGGACATTTAAGTCTCCTCTACGGCACGGACTGACTGACTCCTAATCTGTTGCAAGTATCTCAGTTTTGTCATAATTAGAGCTGCCGCTTCGCTGACAGCTTTCCATTTTTCAGAACACTGACACATATGTGTTGTCAGAGTTTCCACCGTTACACTACCGCCGAGAGTAGATTTTAACTTTTCCCTAATATTTAAAAAGCGGGGGCACTGAAAAAATACGTGTTCAGAGTCTTCTATGCACTCTGTACACGTCGGACAATACGGGCTAACATCATGATTTATTTGGAATAGATACTTTCTAAAGCATCCGTGCCCCCTCAGTATTTGGGTAAGGTGGAAATTCAGGTCCCCATGTCGTCTGTCTATCCACGAATGAATGTCCGGAATCAGTCTATGAGTCCATCGTCCTTTAGATGAGGTTTGCCACCGTTGCTGCCACATTGTTAGGCTCTTGGTTCTCTCCTCTTTTTTTACTCCTGAAGACAACGCTGACAGCTGGTACAGTCGCGCGAATTCGTCCCCCTGGATGTCAATAGGCGGCATGCTGGCTAGTACTTCAGCAGCATCACTTGATATCGTTCGGAAAGCACTTATTACTCGGATTGCAGAAAGCCTATGTACTGCGCTTATTTGTCTAGCATATGATTTTATGTCTAGCGCTTGTATCCATATTGGTGCTGCATACAATATTACTGAACTCATTGCTTTTGATATTAAAAACCGCCGGCTGGAGCGCACGCAGCCTCTATTGGCCATCATTCTAGATAGCGCATTATACATTTTGTTTGCTTTGCCGGAAGTATACACCAGGTGTTCTTTAAATTTTAATTTGGAGTCTAGTATTACTCCCAGATACTTCAGCTGCGGCTGTGAAGTAATCTCGCACCCCCCTATGGTGAGTGATAACCTTTCTTCCACCTTCCTTGTGCTTATGAGCAAGACTTCCGTTTTTTGCTCAGCCAGCTCTAAGCTCATGGTAGCAAACCATTGGCGCAGACCGTTTATGCAATCGTTGCATTTGAGCCTGAGGTCATCTAGGTGTTTAGCCACTGCTACCACTATGAGAATTTTGCACTGTATATTTATGTATTTGTTATTTTCACCGCACTTATTTTTGTCACAGCACTTCAACCTTTTCGATAAGTTATATATGTATGTTTATGTTTATTTTGTTTGGTTCGTATTTGGTTACTGTGTATATGTAACTAAATTTTTTTTTTTTTTTTTAATGTTTTTTCACTCCATAGGGCCTCTTACTATGGCTCGAAGGACCATGAATAAATTGATACTAATTTGCACAAAGCCTTTAACACTTATTTCCGAATAAAGCAAGGAAAATGTGATGAAAAAGGTTTACAAATTTAAAATTTATTAAAATCTTTTAATACAAGTAACTTGAACTTTAACAAATTAAATTAAATATTCCGCAGAGAAAAAGTCGAAAAAAAACGATGTTCACTTCGCAGGTTAACGATGACGGCGGACGATCGAAAAGTTGCACACAGGAGCTTTCGTATCAAAAATGTTGACTTGGCGCTCAGGCCTGTGGACGAAACGAATGATATATAGCGAATGAGAATGGTATGTTGTGTTGTCCTGTGTGGTGTCATCTGGTGCGGTGTCATCTGGTGTGGGTTGAAATTCCTTGAGTGTTCACAGGTGTGGTGAGTTTCATTAAGGTGTGTCAGTTTTTCCCGAGTAGAGCGGTGCACTTGGAGGAGGGAGTTAAAACTCATTTAAACACCTATGAAATTCATGTATTTACTTGAACAGATTCCCGGCAATACCTCTTATGCTCAATAAAGCAGTAAGCAGGATTGCTACAAATAAGTAAGCAAAGGCATAATTAAAATTAAATTACAAAAATTTTAATTTGGCTTTGGAAGCTCTAAAATCTAGATATGAAAACAAAAGAATATTAGTCGATAAACAAGTAACGACACTAATAAATTTGCTTAAAATTCAAATGTAAAAAGGTGAAGAATTTATTAAACTACTATTCACTATTCCAAGTTGTTTGTCGGTTCTATCAACACAATAAATTTCTATCAGCAGAATAAATTAGACGGCGAACGAAAGAAGTCGTGCAAACAATTAATTAGTAATATCATTAACTTTAACTGGCGCCTTCTGCCCTTTGCTTTTTTATATCATGCTCATCAAGCTCAGCTTCAATGTTAATGAGTGAACCGATTTCCTAAAGTCCGCATTACGGTTGACGCCAGTGGGAGAGGTAATCGGTTAGTGACTCAATGTTACACCACAGTGTTGTTGCTGCGTAACTCACTGATATTACTCCAACCAATAAGCCACTCATAGTAAAAAGAGAATTTCAGAATTTCGCATATCACCATAACTTGTACAAATTGCTTGTCATATGCGCTTACTCATAAAAGCTGCAAAAGAAAATTCAATTGCATCTACTGTCAAAAAAGACTGTAGAGAGAATGCTGTGTTGAAAAAATTCCGAATACCCTTCTAGGTCAAAACACTATTTTCGGTTGAATGGTAAGTGGACAAGGTACTGAAACAGTTTACACATGAACAACTCAAAATGACGAACATTTCAAAGAATACTTTGATTCACAATTAAGGAAATTTCACACATAAAGCTAGCAGATCCCAACTGCAACAGCCTATCTCAAATAGACATTCTACCTTTTAGGTCATGTCCAGATTCCTTACACCGCAAATAATACTTGAAGGTGTTGAAAAAATTCCGAATACCTTTCTAGGTCAAAACACAATTTTCGGTTGGATGGTAAGTGGACAAGGTACTGAAAAAGTTTACACATGAAAAACTTAAGTTGACGAACATTTCAAAGAATACTTTGATTCACAATTAAGAAAATTTTGAGAGTTAGAGAACTCCTTCCCATATCAAATACAAACCTAGAAGATCAGTATTGTGAAGACTTCTATGAAGCCAGAACAACCCTATCTGATAATAGTCGGTATGTCGTCCGACTATCACTAAGGCCACAATTAGAAATGGAAATATGTGGCGCAATACTACTTGCCAAATTTGTGCAAACGCACTTAAATATAACATACAACATAAGTCCATAGAAAAAAACATTCTCAAATTTTTAGAATAGCACAAAAATAAAGTTAAGGGATCACCATACTCCCCATGCAATAAAGTGAATAATCGCATTTATCTAAGGGTGCTTTTTGGGATATAATTATAAAAGCTTCAAATTCAAAATGTTGAAAATGTGTATAAAATTTGAAATTAATCGGTCAAGTAGTTTTGAAATGACAGTGAACACGGACTTTGAAAAAGTCGTTTTGAGAAAAACGCGTCTTAAGTTTATGAACTATTGGTTGGAGCTTTAGAGGCCAGGAGATTAATAAAACAATAACTTTAAGAGTATTGCTTCTATCGATATAAAATTTTAAGGACATATTCTTGAAATGGAAAAAAATATCGATGTTCGAATGTAAAAACCCTACCCCCCCTAAACATGCAGTACGAAGGTCCAAGAGGAGGGAACTTGAGAATAATGAAACCCTTGGAGAAAATGAAGCAAAGGTTTTATTGGACTGGTTGTCGTCAATCAACTATGGAGAGGATTACCAAATTTGCTGAATGCATTGTAGCTAAAGGGTCAAGGTCCAGGAGTCATGTCCAGATGAAATAGTACAATTCGGGTGCGCCAGTTGAGCAAATTGTCGTGAATGAAGATGGTCCATTTTCCACCAATTATTTAGGAAATAGTCATGTTTGGTAGTCAAGAACCATTTCAACGAATGGCCAGAATTATACATAATTTCTAATCAAGAGGCTGAACCATTTTCGGACGCATTTACCAACATGTGGGGAACGAGATTCGGTGTTTCAATGGAGTTACGTTCTGATCAAGAATGGAATCTCGAGTCAGCTTTTAGGTGGAGGGCAGTGTGACAAACACGGATGATAGAACAAAATCGAAACGACGATAAATTTCCAGTAGCAACTACACAGCGAATTCGTAGTTCCCAGAATATTCTGGAGGCGAAGTTTTGTTAAAGATCTACTATATAAGGGCTGCCAGATTGTGATCCAGTTCTAATTAAAGCGTTGCCGTGTAAAAAGCAATTTAGATTGTGTATAGCATTAATTTGGGACTTTTATTTAACAATTCAGTGATCGAACTCAAGAGTGAGTTATGGGTAGACAATTTATCGAGAAATCCGTTACAATATTCTCGCATAATTTAATTCACATATTGTGTGGGAATGCGCATGTATGCGATAAAAACTGAACCGGAACAAAATTTTATATACTCGTATTGAAAAGATCAACCGAAGATCTTATTAAAAAATACTTATATTGGCAGCTGTTTTCGGTATAAAATCTACTAAAAGATCGAATATCGCTATATGCTATATTTTTAATAAGGGCTGAACAAAATTTTTCCTACTCTTAGCACCACGACACAGTATTATCAGGAAAATACCTCCCTTTAATGTCATTAATATATTTCACATATTGACCGATATTTTCGGTATAGAGTCATTCATAGGTACTGCGGTTCGAAGGTTCGGTTTCAAAAGTTGTAGTCCGATTTTGACCAGGGTCGAACGACATGTACCTTTTAAAAAATTTAAGTTTTTAGTAAGCTATTGCACTTTACACTTTTCGGGTTAACAGTATTTTGTGGGCGTGTCAATGATTAAATTCCGCCCATCTGTAATAACTGAGTATTGCTATTTTCACGTCATCAAGATTTATTTTACCTATGTACCAATGTACTATATAAGTAATTGGGTTCTTAAAACACAAAAATTATGATTTACTTGATTAAAGAAATAAGTCGCAAATCTATAAAACTAAATCTTAAATATTAATATATGTGAAATTCAATTCATTTTGGGACAATTAATGTTATATTTATTTACTTTAACTGTACTATAACTCTTTAACTGTTTTAGTATTATTTATAATGGAGTAAAACCTTTCCATCAATACATCACTGTGAAGCAATTATATGAAATTTATTATTTTATGTATCTACCACCGTAATGACAAATTAACAGACTAATGTGGTAGAATACGAACACTGCTATTCTTAACTATTCTACTCTCTGAGATCATTACCAACCTATACTAAAAGAGTAACATGGTCCGCCTTAAACAATTGATTTCCCCTTTGCATTTTCAGTATCGAGTTGTTGTTCAGTATGCACAAACTAAATTCGGAGGTGTTAAGGAATTAAGCGCTAGTACATTTTATTCAAGTCGATGTGAAGTGTGAAATGATTAACATTGTTCGAATTTTTCACGTATAATTGAATTTCATTTAACGATATGTGTTGTTTTAAATAAACAAACGGTGAGATTTTTAGAAGTAATAAGATAGGCTTTTACAAAACATTCAAATTGCTAAATAAAAACTGGTTTATCTTATATAAACACATATATTAATAGTATGATTGCATTGAAACTTGTTTATACGATCATTCGCTGACCTGATGAGTAGAACTATACAAAAAGCTTTCTCATTTTGATTGCAGTCGGTGTTAACGAACAGTAAGCAAAATATATAACTACAACTTTATAAGTTAGACGTGAGTACTATTAAGCAGTTACTTATATAAAATAACGTATTACTCATAAGTGTTAACTTAATATATTGGTCATATAATAGCTCGTTACTACATTTTGGTGAATATCTGAGATATTTGTATTATATTAAAATTAATCGAACTATCTCCAATCACTACATTTAATATACTATTATTTTCATTACCATGTCACATAACGCTAAACGAATTATTCTCCCTTAAAGTGGCAAAACAAACCACGATCCGTAGTTGCGCGAGTGGGATTTTCTTGTGTGTGGGCTTGTGGCAAACGAATGTTGGCGAGAATTTTCGATTTTTTACGATCAGTGTGCACACAAGTATGCCGTGTATGAGCTTGTATGCACACAAGTGCTCATTTCAAAAACAAAATGTGACAAAATTAAAGTAAAATTGAAGGGGGAAATTTTATTTGGGATAATTTATTGTCAGTACAGTCAAATACATAAATTTATATGCGCATTTTAAAAAGTACAATTTAATTATTAGCTTGATTCTGACACATGATTACTCAATGAAGGACGAACGTAGGATCTGCATCTCTCGTATGGCAAAAATATGTCTTCTGTGATTATATATATATAGTAGGTATATGAGGGAAAAGGCAACCAAAAGTTTTAAGATCAGTATATTAAGCATATGGGGTTAAGTAAAGTACTTGTATTGAAGCACTTGCATCGATTTTTCTTACCAAAGCTGTTTGTGAGAGGAAAAGACGTCCTCTGATATCTCATAGATTGGCCGATATATCAAGTAAAAAATCAGACATAGGCATATTCAGTATCATTCAGCATTTACTATAATATGCATATGGGGATTAAATGAAGTATTGAAACACTTGCATCGTATTTTGTCATCAGAGTTGTTTGCGCGAGAAAATTGGACCCTCCAAAATACATTAAGATATCTCTTAAATTGGCCGATATTTCAAGTAAAAAGTCAGACATAGGCTTATTCAGCATCTAGAGTATTGAAAAGGTAGAGTCCGGTTTCGAACATTTTTAGATAACCTTATCCTAGATTTAAGCATTATGCTACCAAAGCTTTTAAATAGATGGTCAAAAAAAGATCGCATCATTGATGTAATTTCATTTGTTGTCATTGTTGATATTGTTTATAGATTTGTGTAAAACTTTGTCAGTGTATTCAGCAAGGTTTGACAGTTCATTATGTCACGTTTCATTATAGTACAACTCTTGGAAACTTTCCAAGAATATTACGCATATTCATGTTCTCCGGTGACTACTGTACGAGGTCTTCGCGCAAAACATGGTCGTTTCAGATGCTTCCCATTTCTTGCTTCGTCAACAATCAAATCCTCGTGTGGTTAAGAAAATGCAATTGCATCGCCAAAAATTGACCGTTCGGTGCGGATTGTGGTATAATGGCATCATCGGGGCTTATTTCATTCGAAATGAGGCAGGAAATACGATTACCATCAATAGCGAACGTTATAACACAATGTTGACCAACTTTTTTTTCCGGAATTTGACGAAATCATTGCGGACGGTCTCTATTTCCAACAAGACGGTGTGCCACCACATGTTTTACGTCTAAACATGGACACACTGCGTGCAAAGTGTGACGACTCGTTAATTTCGAGAAATGGCTGAGTAAAATGGCCGCCAAGATCATGCGATTAACACCTCTAGATTATTTCCTTAGGGGTATGTTAAATCAAGAGTTTACGCCAATCAACCAGCAACGCTCGAAGAGCTCGAAGACAACATTGAGAAAGTCGACAAGACAGATGTACAATGTGCTTTGCAATATCCACACGACCTGATATATTACATTCTGTATGTAAATTATCACAGCGCAATATGGATCCACAAGCAGAATATGAAGATGAAGTTAAGCATGTACTCCGTAACTTGAAGAAGACATCAGGCTAGAAGTTGCATTTTCATCCCACTGGTATGACAGTGATCGTAAGTCATATTCAGGGTATGTTTCTGTAACAGCTGGAGCTTTTTTCGTAGCAATCGCAGAAGTAGGGCATGGTAGCACTTAGTAACACACAGGCTGAGTATATAGCGCTTTGTACAGCAGCGAATGAAGCAGCCTACATCAACAAATTGTTAGACGAAATAGGTTTCAAACAGTCCGGCCCAATGATACTGAACATCGATAACTTGAGCGTGTAACAGCTGATAAAGAATAGAAGATAGATATCAGATATCATGCTATTCGATAAATGTATAGAAACAATGAAATCGATATCAACTATGTATCCACAAATAACATGATGGCAAATATTTTGACTAAGAATTTAACTAAGATGAAACATGTTAAATGCTCAAAAGAAATGAATTTTTTTTTGAATATACCTATAGCAAAATGTAAAGGAGTGTCAGCAATATGAATTACTAATTGCGTGGCAACACTTCTCTTCACTATTTTGAATCATTTTGTTATCTCTCTTCTTTTGTGTCTTTATCCTTTATTAAACCAAAATTGTTTAAAAACAATACTTTTCAAAAACCCGGACAGGGTTGCAAATATGAAATGCATTAAAAAAGGAATTGGATGAAATTTTTTTGATGTTTTCATCCCAAATACGGGATCAAAAATATGTAATCACGCATACCGGATTAAAAATTAATAAAAACAAATTTTATTCCCCCGTACCGGATTAAAAAAGACATTTTTTTAATCAAAAAAACCGAACTAAAATTTATTTTTAATTTTTAAACCCAACTACCTGACTGAAGAAAAATAAAGTTTAGGTCCCCAGCATATAATTAAGACATAAAAAAATATTTTGTTTTCAAATTAACATTTTTTTTATTTTTTAATCCGGTATAAGGAACTAAATTTTTTTATATTTTTTAATCTGCTATGCGGGAAATTAAAACATTAAATTTAACTTTATCACAATTCGGGAAGAATATTTTTGTGATGACGACATGCCCCTATGCCAAAAATGGATTATATCATATACTTTCCTTAGCCCTCATATACAATACTTAATATAAATATTTTGATACTTTCGGTTGACTAAATACCGCATCTATCGGTCTATTTTTAAGAAATCTTAATGGATTTCAGAAGGAATCTCTTTCTAATAACAGTGTATTCTCTAGCCTAAAATGGATGAAATCAGGTAATTGGCAACAATACTTTTCCTAGTCCTCACATACCCAATATACGGATTTGCAAACATCCGCTTGATTTTATTCCTTATATATTGGTCAATCTGTAAGGATTATTAATGAAATTTATAGAGCCTCTATTTCTGATAAGGATATGTGGGCGTAACAAAATTATACAAAGTCGTGTAAAAATATTCGCTAGCCCCATATATATATCTTATACAAGAAAGTTTATAAGAATTATTAAGTTATTTCAAACTTCTGGTTGGCTTTATAAAATTAAATAAAAGTATTATGTAATATTGGATATACAATAGTTTAATGCCGAAAATGTGTGATATCGATCCACTAATTACCCTAGCCCCATTTACTGCATATAATGCTTTTCATTAGTGCAGAATGAAATTAATATTCCCCATCTTTTTGTATCTCATTTGCGTTAATTTGCCTGGTTCTTAATATTAATATTTCGTACATGCAAAATGTAGATGTAGTAATGAAACTAAGAGAGTCTACGACTTATATTATATATATGTTGGTAAGATACCAAATTTTACTGTTATTCATTCACGATTTCGTCGAATAATGCAAGTCGAATTGTCTCGCAACAATTTAACACTCTAGCAACATGTTGCTACAAAGTAGAATAGTTCACCTAACGGGTGTTTGTATCACCTAAAGCTATTCGAGATAGATGTAGGGTTATTCAAATATAAATAATCAGGATTACGAGATGAGTTTAAATCCGGATGTCTGTTTGTCCGTCAATCTGTCTGTCTGTGCAAGCTTGACTTAGGTATCGTAATGAAACTTTCCTTGCCAAAAAGGGGAGAACGGGCTCGTAGATGGGCGTAATCGGACCACTGCCACGCACAAAAAACGCCATTAAACGAAAATTTATAAAGTGCCATAACTACGCACTAAAATAAGTTATAAAACTGTAATTTGGTGCAGGGGATCGCAGTAGCAAGGTACATCTGTAAGCTAAAAATTGGCAGAACCCGCCCACTAAGAGATTAAATGCACAATATCCTAAACCACTTAAGATACAATAACCAAATTCGCTCAGGACAAATCCCTTGAGCACTCCTACCTAACGTAAACTGTATTAGGACCCCGCTCACTCCCCATATAACGGGTCTGTTTAAAACTATTAAAAGAATTATAAATCAATAAATAAATACGCCAAAGACTAGAGTAAAAATAAGAAAATTGGGGTGGCACCGCCCATATTTACGTGAAAACTCATATCTCAGGGCCGTGCAAGCGATAACTTGAGATAACGTAATGAAATTAGTTACACAGATTCCTTTGCGAAGATATGAGAACGAGTTCGTAGATGGCGTAACACCGCCCACATTTACGTGAAAACTCATATCTCAGGACCTACCCAACTCATAGCGACCAAATTTGGCATGTAATATTACCTCATTTCTACAGTGCGAAAATGGGTGAAATCAACTTTAAATTCCATATGATTCTTTCATTTTACAGTATATAAATCAAGTACCAATGAGTATATCGAGATAAAACTTTGCACGAATAGTGCCTGCAAGATATGCTAACTCAAGTCGAAAAGTTGTCAAAATCGGACCACAACTGTTGATGGTATAATATTATGCATTTACCAAAGTAGCTTGTGTTCATAAAAAAATTGGGTGCTAGTGTTTAAAATGCCAAAACCGGTAAAAGTTCACTTTTTAGAAGTGTTGTTAAGCCACCTCCAGTAGTCCAGAAAGTTTATGTAAAATAATATATTAGCATCGGAATATACTTTGCCTATGACAAAGCAAATCTAACTACCTATTGCTTCTAAATTTGCAAGTTATGACTGCGCTTACTCCAGCAGGTTATGACTGCGCGTTGTGTAGGTGCCGCGTTTGTTTTGACTTTAGTCTCTTTCGCGTCGCCGTCGCTGAGATGAGCCAGTTGTAGTTTGAGCTTTTTACGTGAACTTTTTCAAAATGTCTGAAGTACAGAAACGTGATTGTGTTAACCCCGCGGACAGTATTTGCTATATATGTGGCCAGTTTATCCCTAAATCATAGAAGAAGTAATAACTAAAAGGACAAACATAGCTTATCACAAATATTTCAGATGTGCTAGTGGCAATCAAAATCGGGAACTTGTGTTGCAAATCTAAGTAACTGGTAATGATTTGTCGAGAACTAACTAACCATTTCAACAACTGCTACTTTTGTATGACAAAAGTATCTGGTTTTTTCGAGGACAAATAAGCATAATATTGCATATCCAGAGATTCCTTAGCAACAAAGCCTGATCCTCACGGGGAAGGCTTACCAGCTCGCCTAGGAAATTGGGAAGAAGATTTGGGATATGATTATGAAGGAGAACTGAACAGTGCCGAAAAAACGGACGCTGCCTGTTCTCCTGAAAACAACGAAATAAGGACCCCATTTAATCGAACAAACTGAATAAAACGACCTAGCAAGAGACCTTCACCTTACCATGCTGAGCTATTGGATTCAAGACTACAACAGTGGAAGTTAATGGTATCAGGAACGAAAGTAACCATCTTTAGAGCCCGGAACTAGGAGCTATTCTCGTTTTTCACTACGCAGAATAAAATTTGATTTAGTATAAATGTATTTTGGACCCATTGTAGTAAATAAAACCCGTTATTTTTCAAATAACTTTTTTTTTCAACTTACAGTATAAATTTTACGAAATTTTCAGAGAAAAAAACAAGTAACGAAGTGCTAAGTTCGGGTGTAACCGGACATTTTATACTCTTGCAACTTGCAAGAATCAAAGCTCGGAAAATTCCTTCAGGTGCTGGCAAAACTTTATATCACAAAAAGTTCCGAAAGAATTAAACATCCATTATTCGATGAAATCGTACATAAATAGCAAAAAAAAGTTGGTGAATATACCACTTATAATGAAGGCCACAAACTAAGACTTAGTTTTACTGCTATATTTTCGTTCACGTCAGCTAAAATTATATAAAATACATCTTCAAATGAGATAGTATATGTATGTGATATTAACTCGGCCGAAGAGGCTAAATGTAATGTTTTGAGATGATGTGGATTTGTTAGGGATACAAGGTTTAGATCAAGTTATAGACCAATTTCAACCCATTAATTCAGCGCTAAACCAAATAATATTTAAGAAAACTTGTCCATTTAATTTCACTAAAATATCACACATTTTGACCAACCTTAATTATTAAATATAGGTGTAAAGACGGAAATCACTTTATAGGGAATAATGGGAATAGAGAAAGGGACGGCCTTAAATGCATTATTTTTACATTGCTCAATTATACTCGAGAACACATTTTGAAGCAATTTTATATATAAATAATACTCACTGTAAATCATATTCGGTATAAAACTTGTTAGAATAACGTAACTCATTATAAGTATTAGTACATGGGAGTTGGGGGTAGTATTGACCCGATTTGATAAATTTTTGCAAATACCACACATCACTAACATGCCACAAACTAACTAATCATGGGTTTATAGTCATCACGTTATCACAAAAAATCTTTGATGCACTTTGTAGAATAAGCAAAAATCGAAGACGAACCAATACGTTCTCTTCTCTCTTTCGCATGCTGGCCACGGATATATCTCAGATGGTCCATCCGTTGAATTAAATTTTTGATGACTCGCTCGATCATTTCGACTCGTAACTGGCGAATGACATGCGTGATATTTTGCTCCAAGGCCTGTATCTAAGCGGAATTATCCTCATAGACTTTAGATTTAACATATTCCCACAGATAAAGGTCCATTGTTGTGATATCACACGGTCTCGGTGGCCAATCGACCGGCCCAATACGCTCACAGAAGTGTTCTTTCAATAAATCAATTGATGGATGCGATATGTGAGAAGTGACACTGTCTTGTTGAAATCAAATGTCGCTGAGATCACGAGCTTCAATTTCAGGCATCAAATAATCGATTATCATGGCGCGATAACGGTTGCCATTGAAGGTTACGTTCTCAACGGTACCATTTTTGAAGAAATATTGTCCGATGATTCTACCGGCCCTCAAACCACACCAAACCGTTGTATTTTCTGAATGAAATGTCAGCTCTTGAATCTCTTCGGGTTGCTCTACGTCCCAAATGCAGCAATTTTGCTTGTTTACATACTGATTAAGCCAGGAATGGTCCTCATCGCTGAACAAAATTTAGCTTGAAAACGTTGGATCTTCTTAGAACTTTTCAGGAGTGTATAGTTTGAAGCGATGTCACTTGGGAAGGTCGAGCGACTTCAGTTCTTGCACAAGCTGAATTTTGTACGATTTTAATTTAAGATCTCCACGTAAAATGCGACAAGCCGTTCCATACGTCAGTTCGAGTTGCTGCGAACGGCACCGAATCGACTCTCCACGGTCTTCGTGCCCACTCTCAGCTACGGCCGATATTGTATCTAAACTGCATGCTGAGCGTAGTCTATTCGGTCGAATATTGAATGCTGGGTCTCAAGGTGGGTGATGGTGTTACGAATAGTACGCTCAGTGGCCGATTATGTTGACAGTAAGTTTAGCTTTGTTTACAGAAGGTGAATTTTCGTAATAAAGTTAAACAATTTGTAAACGCTGTTCAGGCGTAAGACTTTCCATGATGAAATACCAAACAATACTGAACAAAAAAAAAACATCACATCGTGACGCGACTCACGCGTGATCTGTCAAAAAAGGCAGTTGGTAGGAAACATTTGTTGTGAGCGAGCCTTAATTTTTTTTCTGTTTGGTTGGCAGGACATTTGTCAAATATATTCAATAACCTTACAGTGATTGAACAAACAACGTCATATTTTATCATTGTGTCGAAAATGTCAAATTTTGTACTGGAAAGTGATGACTTGCCGAAAGCATTAACTTTTTATTTCCATTTGAAGAAAGTGCTACGGGGTCGCTTCGAATGCTTGTCGAGGCATATGGTGATCATGCTGTATAAGAGGCAACATGCAAATTTTTACGGTTCAGAGATAATGATGTAAAAAGCAATGGTCAATATTTTGAATAATTTTTTTTACTTTCTCATTCAAAATTAGTATTTCATTAAAAAAAACCACGCTAGGACTGCTTAAGGGATTTGTCCTGAGAATTTGGTTATGTGAGCTTGAATGGATTAAGATATATGTATATTAAACCTCTTAGAGGGCTGGGTAACGCCCATTTTTTCAAAATTTTTAGCATAAAGGTGCCCCTTGCTAGTGTAAGACTTAACTTAAACTTCTACATATCTTAATTTAGTGCTGAGTTATGGCAATTTAAAGGTTTTCGTTTAATGGTGCTATGTGGGCGTGGCAGTGACCTAATTACGCCCATCTACGATCTCGTCCTTTCTTTTTGCGAGGAAACACGTGTACCACGTTTCATTACGATATCTCAATTTCTACTCAAGTTAAAGCTTGCACAGATAGACGGACGGATGGACGAAAGGACAGGCAGACATCTGGATATCAACTCGTCTTGTCATCCTGCTCATTTATAAAATATATAATCCCATATCTATCTCAATTGGTTTTAGGTAATACAAACAACTTTTAGGTGAACAAAATTTTTATACTCTGTAGTAACATGTTGCAAGAGCATAGAAACACATGTATTCTGTAAGAGGAAATCTGTACATGATAGAAAATTTTTGAACTCAAACTCATAATCAGGGCAGCTCTAATATCCTTAGACCTCTTAGCACATCAGTCGCAAATTTTTCCTTCAAGGTGGCAACACTTCAAGCTCTTAAGCTGTACTTTTTTGGCTCTGAACTTTTCTGTTTTTATTTTATAAATTCTTCAAGTTTAATAGATTTTTTTTTACTGATTTAATACAATTTTTAGTGATTTAACTCCGAGTTGCAAGATAAGTATAAAATGCTCCTAAGTTTTGTGCAGTATTAAAAAGTTTAAACTTTCGAATTTTCGGTACCGAGTCAGCTTTTTGTTTCATTTTGTTTTATTTTATTCTATTTTCTCTCATTATTGATCTCATTAACTTCTTTATTCACAGCTGTGTTGCGTTTAGCTTTTTATTTGTTACAGTGCTTCTAAAACTGCTCGCTATATTGCTTTTTAAAACTGTCTTGGTTTTACACTTTGATAAAAAAATTGCTATTATTTTTGCGTTTGTTCTTAATTGAGTTTATTATTATTAATATTTTATTAACACACTAATTTATTATAATCTATTGAATTTTGTTCTACTTACTCTTTTATTTTATCTTCATTCTTGTTGTTTATTATGTCTTGTAACTTTCCCAATTGTAACATTAAAGGCGAGTCAGATCGCTACGTTTCATGCTGGCTTTGTGATGGGCTTGCTCATATTAATTGTGCTGGACTGATAATGAGACACGCAATGGCTTTAACGAAATCAGTCGAGATCTTGTAACCCTCACTGAAAAATTTAGGCACTATGAAAAATTGTTCAAATCTTTTAAGTACCTGAATGATTCTCATGAATCATTTAAACCTGCTCCTAAGCGTAAGCGTCCTTCCGAGTTCTTAGTTCTTCTGTACAGAAAAGAACGTCTCCTCCCAATGCCCTAATAAATCTCTCTTCTTCTTGCCCTCAAGGTGATAAGCCGTCAACTTCCAAAGAGCTCAATTCCCCAAAAGCTCTATCTAATCGTAATAAGTGTCTCACAATTTCAGAGGCCCCCCCTAATAACTTAGTAGCATCAGTTAATAATTTGATAGTTATTCCATCTCAAAAGTCTATACTTATTTCGGGACTTGCCAAAGATACCTTGGTGGAGAACATTAAATCTTACATTTCGGCACGTTTAAAAATCGATGATATCAATATCCGTAAATTTAAGTTCAATTATGATAGGAGTATATCATCGTTTAAAATAGACGTATCTCTTGAAACATTCAAAAATATCTTACATAGTTCATTCTGGCCACCTGGGGCTTTTGTACGCGAATTTAAAACTAAACTTAGAAGTCAAACTGAGGAAAACATTGTTAAATTACCAAAAGCAACCACCGATATAAAAAACTGATTGGTAGAAGTTCTCTAAGCATTTATTATCAAAATGTTAGGGGTCTTTATACAAAATTAACCGACTTGTATTTGAACAGTTCCAATTTTAATTTCCATATAATTGGATTTACAGAAACTTGGTTAAAACCTCACATTTTTGATAATGAGCTTTTAAACAGCGAATTTCAAATTTTTAGATGTGCTCGACTGAACAGAATCGGTGGAGGTACTCTATTTGCCGTGCATTCCTCTATCCCATCTGAAAATGTTCTTGTTTCAGAGACCGACTCATTTGAATTTAAATGTATTAGAGTCTACGTTAATAGTTGCTTTATTTATTTAACCCTATCTTATATACCATCCCATTCGGACTTATCTGTATACATATGCTGCATGTATATATATATATGCTTCTTTAATAAATAGTGCTACCTCGGTGGCAAATAATGCAGATTCAATAATTGTATTAGGTGATTTCAATTTACCGTGTGCTTCGCGGAAAGCTTTCGATGACTATATCGTACCGATTTGCAATCGGTTATGTTTTCATGAGTTTTTCGAAAAATTGTCCGAGTTGGGTCTGAACCAAATTAATTTAATTCCGAAAAAAATTGGTAAATGCTTAGATTTAGTATACGTTGATACCTCTTCAAAGTGTTCCGTTATTCAGAGTAATCCTCTTGTTCTACCAGAGGACTCATATCATCCTGCTTTGGAAATATCTGTCGAAATCTCAGGCAATGTATGGGATAATAATCATCAAACTTCGTGCTTTTGTACTCGGTTTAACTTTGCAAAAGCTAATTTTAACAAGTAAGGAAGGGCTAAGTTCGGATGTAACCGAACATTTTATACTCTCGCAAAGTCAAATGGTACACTCATTTGAGATTTCTTTGTGGATTGACTGATATTTTCGGTAGAAGGTCAACTATAGGCACTGGGGTCCACATATTTAGTACTTAAGGGCTTGAACAGTTTTGGTTCGGTTTAGACAATTTTTGGTCACATGGTGGCATACTTTAAACGTATTATTCACGCAAAGTTTTACCCCGATATAATCATTGTTGCTAGACATGCATAGTGGAAAGTGAAAGAATCAGATGGAATTGAAAATGGTGATATATGGGAAATAGGCGTGGTTGTAGTCCGATGTCGCACCATATCATAGAAATATGAAAATAACGTTATGTACCGAATTTTGTTGAAATTGGTTAAGCAGATCTCAAGATATGGGTTTTCACCTAAAAGTGGGCTGTGCCACGCCCACTGTCTAATTTTGAACGCGGTTCCTATAACGTCATCTCATACCATCCCAGAGATAAAATTTAATGTCTCTGGCGTGTTCAGTGCTTGATTTATCGCGCTTTTAGTAGTTTTTAACAGTACCGTTATATGGGGAGTGGGCGGAGTTGCCACTGGATTTCAACTATTTTCACACCGTCAATAGAAGTGCTAAAAAAATTTACTTCCAGTGAATTTTGTTATTATAGCATCAGCGGTTTAGGAGATATAACTGCAGATGCCTCTCCCTAATGTGATCCTGTGTACCAAATAAGAGTCTTGTATCTTGTTGTGGAGCTTAGTTATGGCAATTTATTTGTTTTTGATTAATGGCGTTTTGTGGGCGTGGCAGTAGTCCGATTACGCCCATCTGCAATACCAACCGTCTCACGGTACCAAGAAACATGTCTACCAAGTTTCATAAAGATATCTCAATTTTTACTCAAGTTACAACTTGCACGGGCGGACGGACAGACGGACGGACAAGCGGACGGACGGACAGACAGTCACCCGGATTTCAACTCGTCTCTTCATCCTTTATATATATATAACCCTATATCTAACTCGATTAGTTTTAGGATACAAACAACCATTAGGTGAACAAAACTATTCTACTCTGTAGCAACAGGTATAGAGTATAAAAAGTTAAATACAGAACTTTCTACAATAACATTGCCTTATTATAATAGTGACATTGAATTGAGTGTCTCTCATTTTAATAACATAATTATGAAATTATTTGAAAAGTATGTTCCAATAGTAATTGTTAATAAAAGTAAAAGTATAAGTCCGTGGTTTTTGAAAGAGTTATATAAATTGAAAAACAGAAAAACTTGAGCCTTTAAACATTTTAAAAAAACTGGTTCACTTGTCGACTATTCTAAATATTCTCTATTGCGTCGACAATATTTTGACCTAAAAAAAATGTTATAATAATTACTTAAATAAAGTAACAAAGAATATTGTAAGTAATCCAAAATCGTTTTATGATTTCGTCAACTCCAAACGCAGGATTTCCAAATTTCCGTCCGCGATGAAATACAAATCTATCATTTCAAGTGACAATGATATTATATCCAATATATTTGCAGAATTTTTCAAGTCAAACTACTGTAATAATTCTTCCAAAACTTTTTCTTATCAGCACGTGCTGTGTTCGAATACTTTAATTAACGCTCCAATTATTTCTGAAGAAGACGTCCTACTTAATTTAAATAAGTTAAAACCATCTTTTAGTTATGGCCCAGACATAATACCCCCATGCTTTCTAAATAATAGTGCCAAACATATTTACTTGCCTTTGACAAGGATATTTAATTCCTCTCTTAAACACGGTATATTTCCTTCAATATGGAAACACTCATTTATAATTTCTTTGCATAAAAGTGGATTTAGATCCAACATTGAAAACTATAGAGGTATCGCAAAACTATCAGTTATACCTAAACTTTTTGAAGCTATCATCACTGACCATATAACCTTTTGGATTTCTCCGTTAATTTCCTCATCTCAGCATGGATTTCGTAAAGGGAAATCGACTCTAACAAACTTACTTGAATTTGTAAACCATGTATCATTGGGTTTTAGGGAACATAAGCATACGGATGTTATATACACAGACTTAAGCAAAGCTTTCGATAAAGTAAACCTCTCGATTCTCATACATAAACTTGATCTGCTGTGCTTTCAGCCAAGATTCCTTCAATGGGTATCTTTCTATCTTTATAATAGAACACAAAGAGTGATATTTGAGAGACACCTTCAGATACAATTAATGTTTCTTCAGGTAGTCATCTTGGCCCGATTCTGTTCTTGTTGTTTATTAACGATATCTCTTCATTAATAGAATTCTCAAAAATTTTATTATACGCTGATGACGTACAGCTTTTTAAATCATACACTTCAATTGAGGAAAGGTGTCTGTTGCAAACTTAGACTTAAACAATTTGGTTGCATGTTGTGATAGAAATGATTTGCCATTGAATCTCAATAAACGTAAGATGATGTGCTTTTTCCGTAGATCTGTGCACCACTCTTTTTATGTAATAAAACACCATATTCTAGAGCAAGTTTTTAACTATGTTGATTTGGGAGTTAATATGGACCCTAAGCTTAATTTTAGTCTTCATATGGATACCATGGTCTTGAAAGCAAAAGCTGTCCTCAGTTTTGTCAAACGTTGGTCTAAAGAATTTAGAGATCCGTATATTACTAAAACACTTTATACAAATTTGGTTAGACCTATATTGGAATATGGCTCTGTTTTATGGAACCCTAGCTACCAAATCCATTCTGACCAGTTAGAGTCTGTTCAAAAACAATTTTTACTTTTCGCCTTAGCGCATTTCCGATGGGATTCTAGAGTAAGTCTACCTCCATACACTAGTACCTACCAACACTTTCTAGTCGTAGGGAAATGCTTGGCATAATATTATTAGTGAAAATTTTGAAAGGAACAGTTTGTAGTTCTTTTCTCCTGTCTGAAATTAAATTTAATATCCCGGTTCGCCTTTCGAGGCAGTTTAGACCTTTACTGCTAAAATTGTGTAGATCAAATTTGGCACTAAACGAGCCATTCCGCCGTATATGTCATGATTTTAATTCTCATTCCAGCACATTTGACTTATCTGACTCACTTTTCAAAATTAAAAAGACTTTATTATTTTCTTTTAATAAATGAAAAGGTAACAATTTATTATATTGTAACTTTAAATCTTGGCTCTTGAAATTTTTGTTTCTGTAGCTGAGCAGTTTTAGATCGCAACACTTAAAAAACTCTCTTGCCTTTTCTGACTCGAATAATTCCGCACGTATTTGGATTGCGCCCCTCGCGTCGGTTGGGCGGGAGGAGGGTAATCGTTGGGTTATTATTTGTATGTCTGTGTTTTAAAAATGGGTTGAATTGGGTCAATAATTTCCCTATCCGCCATATGCCTAATACAAAGATTTTTGAACTTTGGTTTATTTTATACCGCATATATCGGCCAATATGTGAGTTATTTTAATAAAATTGAGACAGGTTTTTTTCTAAAAACAGTACATCTTTGTGCTAAAATGCATAAAGACGGGGAAAACTTTCCCTAACCCCCATATAACTAATATCATTAATTTCGAGCATCCGGCTGACTTTACTCCATATATATTGATGATGGTACGTGTACCCTAATAAAACTCAGGGAGCATTATTAGTACTAGGGTCGCCAGTGGTTGAAATCCGTCCAATAGAAAATACAATTTATTAACAATACTAACAGTATTTACATTTTATTGAAGAGTTTGAACAAAATGTGAACAAAATCTAAGGGCAGTTGTAGAAAACAATTTACAAAAATAAATTTAAAACAAGTAAGGTAGGGCTAAGTTCAGATGTAACCGAACATTTAATACTCTCGCAAAGTCAAATGGTATACTCGTTTAAGATTTCTGTATACATTTTAATAATTAGAAGTAGGAACTGTTGCCAATTAGAGCAATTTGTAAACTAAATTTACTGAAATTATGAGAAATCGTTCATGTGTTTTGTTGTATACCCTTATATTTTATTTTATATAGAATGCATTACAACTGTATTGAAGAGTATGAAAAGATATTGTTTTTTGACAATGAATAAAATTTTACACAAAAACATGCTACTATCGAGAGTTTCATTTATTTATTTTATTGTATAAACTTCAATTACGTATCTTACACATTGTGGTCCACATATTAAGTCCCTAGGAGCTTGAACAGTTTTAGTTCGATTTAGACAATTTTTAGTCATAAGGTGGCACAATTTAAACTCATTATTCAAAGTTTTACCCCGATACAATCATTGTTACTTGATTTGCAAGTGGAAAGTGAAAGAATCAGATGGAATTTAAAATGGTGATATATGGGAAATAGCAGTGGTTGTAATTCGAATTTTCGCACTATAATATAGAAATATGAGAAATATATTATGTATTGGATTTAGTTGAAATCGGGTAAGCAGATCCCAAGATATGGGTTTTTACCTAAAAGTGGGCGGGGCCACGTCCACTGTCTAATTTTTAACGCGATTCCTATAAAATCTTCTCATACCATCCCAGAGATACAATTTAATGTCTCTGGTGTGTTTAGTGTTCCAAGTTTCATAAAGATATATACATTTTTACTCAAGTTACAGCTTGCACAGGCGGACGAACAGCCAGACAGTCGCCCGGATTTCAATTCGTCTCTTCATCCTGACCATTTATATATATTTAACCCTATATCTAACTCGATTAGTTTTAGTTGTTACAAACAATCGTTAGGTGAACAAAACTGTTATTCTCTGCAGCAACATTTTGCGAGAGTATAAAAAATTAAAATTTTTTATTGGAATTCATTCTCGTGCAAAATCATTTGTTCTGTTTCGGGTTGTTTTCTTAATTTTTCCTTGAATGAAAAATTGAATCAAATCGGCAAATTTGAATTTGTCTCAATAATAACTTGTATAAAATATTAATGAATTGTTTGGATGAAATTCCGATAAAGTCTCGAACTGATGTTCAGTGGTGAATAATTTTCAACAAAGAAATTATCTTGTTCTAATATTACATTTATTGTTCAGGTGATGTAGGAAAGTTATCTGCATAGGAATCAGCAATTTCGTAGAAGAGCACCATCTTCTGAAGAAATTCAACATTCTGACTCAATTTATCGCGTTGATCCTTCAATTGATCTCATTTAGCCTTCAATTACTCGCAGTTATTATTGTTAAGTAAAAATTTATCTTCAAAAGGATTAAAAATGTCGAGATCAGCTAATTCTGGCATTATTGTAGGTGTAGGCAAGCCAAGTGACGTACATGCAACATTATGTGTTAACAAAATAGAGTTGTAGTTTTTATTTCACAAACAATGCTTGATATTCAATGTGCGTTAAAAATGTAATTGTAACAGAATTCAGTGTTGCAACACGCGTCCCAACGAATTAGATTAACGAGAGAAAATAAAGTTATAGAAACTGATTTTACAAAAAATTCAACAGATTTGAAAAGCATTTATTTTTAAAATATAAAGAAGGATCCTACTGAAATATGTATAATATTTGCTACAGGGGATTATGGCTTTCACACCAAGTGCGTAAGGTTAATTTCGAAACAAGTGCTCTCTACACACGTATTAAATTCGTACATTTCAAAAAATTTTGAATTAACTGTAGCAATATGGACCTTTTTAATTTTTGTTTAAATGTTATTTTAATATCTGAATTTATCAATCGAACATTGGATGAGTGATTTAATTAAAAACTTTCTCTTAATAAACGCATAAACGTTGAAACTCTAAATATCATAAACAGGGTTTTGTCCAATGTCAGGGAATACCGCGGGTGGAGTAACAGCTCCCAGCGAAGTACTTTGATTGTATCCTGAACCGATTTTGCTTTGTGTGCAGGTGCATTGTCGTGTAAGAAAATTACTTTGGCGTGTCTTCTGGCCCATTCGGGTTGTTTTTCGACCAATGCATGGTTCAAGTTGATCATTTGCCGTCTGTAAAGATTAGTATTATATTAACAGTTTCACCAAGTTTTAAAATCTCATGATATATCATACGGTTCTGATCACACCAAACATAGAGTTTAGTGTTTTTGCAGATGATGTTGATGGTTGTTCCGCATTAACCCATGATTTTCTTCGTTTAGGATTCTTAAAATAAATCAATTTTTATCGCCAGTCACAATTAGAAGCAAAACTGATTTTCTTTCTTGTCTTTGAAGAAAAATTTAACAGGTTTTTTCCGTTTTTTTATTTGTTTTTCATTCATTCATGTGGCATTCATTTTCCACACTATGGATCTTTCCCATAACTTTCAAACGGTCTGAAATTGTTTGTTGTGCAACATTTAACATGGCTGCCATTTGCTTTTGACTCAAAGTATCATCTTCATCCAATATTGCCATTTGTATTTTAACGCTCACCTTACACCGATACATCTAGTATATTTGGTTAACCCCTAAGGTATATATATAACAAATTCAATGGTTTCCAACCCTGGAACCCGCAATATATAATTGGCCGTGCGAAAAGCACGGATTTCCTGGTAGTTAATCTGATGCTAATTTGTACTAAAAACCCACTCACCACTTTCACTTTGTGATCGAATAAACCGCAAAAATATGAAGACGAAAAAAGATGGTTTTCAACAGTAAGTTTAATTTATGTTATACAATCGTTTGGTTTTCAACTGTAATGAATTTATTTAACACAATAGTTTTCCACAATTAAATGTTACTAATAAGTTCAAAAACGGTGTATATTTCCGGGGTGGCGCGGAAAAGACTCGGCTGATGCAGTTGCGACGGCGATCGATCGAAAAAAGGCCATATTCAGTCGTCGATCCCTTTTGTTGGTAGGGTAGAGTGGTGAGATCGTGGGTGTTGGTGGTGTGGTGTGTGTTGGTATCCCTCGGTGAGTTGTGTGAAGTTGTATGTAATGGTGTGTGGTGTTTTCGGGAGTGGATGGTATTGTTGTGGTGTGTTGGAATGTATCAGTGTTGCTTGTGAAGTGGTGTGTGGTGCGTGTACAGGGATGTTCGCTGGGAAGGCTTATAGTTCATTTAGCCATCTCGGCCCCCCTAGGCGAATGTTTGGCCTAGAAGTCGTTGCAGCTACCTACAACGTTGCTCAATCCCGTAGAGCGGCGGTATTGCGGCCTAGAGTGCCGTCGCATCATCGGTGCTTCGTTTCGGTGACTCCTAAATCGGGACACAGGAGGGGCTGCTGGTCGTCGGTGCTGTATCGCCCGAGTCGATGGGGGTTGTCTACTTAGAGGGCGGCTGCGCGGGGCAGGCAGCCGACCGATGTCACGTCTCGCGTTGCGATGGAGCAACGTATGATGCAGCCTGCCGCATATTTGCCATTGTGTGCCGCTGTCAAGCAATTGAGACAATGCCCATGAGCTTGGGCAATCTGCTGGCGTTGCTTCGGTTGCATGCCCCTAAAAATGTTGCAGTGTTGCAGTCGGTGAGGGCGGTGGCAAATGATGCACCGGACGCGCAGCGGTTCCATGTTTGGTGTTGGTGATGGTCACGCGTCACTTCGAGGAGCAGCTGTAGGAGCGGTTGCAGTTACAGATCGGGGCGCTGGAGTAACCCCAGGTCGCGGCACATTGATAGCCGACCGAAAAGCAATTGTTGGCATTATATCTGCGGTTAGTAGAAAGCACAGCTTCACGAGCGGTTTGGCTAGCGTTCCGCTTTGGGTACGGAGATCAACTACTTTTATATGACCGTCGGAGCCGTAATGTAGCTTTTCTATGCGACCAAGACGCCATTCGGTAGGGGGTAGACAATCATCATGAATAATGACACAATCTCCAAGCTTTGGCACTTGTTCAGGAGTCTTCCAACGATATCTTTTAATGAGATCCTTTATGTACTCTTCTTTCCATCGGCGGCTAAAGTCATGATGGAGAATTTTAATTCTTTCCCAGCGATTTGATATGGATAGCGACTCCACGCCTGGCTCAGGTATAGCCAGAATGGGTGTTCCTTTGACAAAGTGCCCTGGAGTTAAGGCTGTGAAATCTGCGGGATCTTGCGAGAGGGTGGTGAGAGGCCGTGAATTTAGAACGGCTTTAATTCGAATTAATAATGTAGTGAATTCTTCATAATTGAATTTGTAATTTCCAGCCACCTTTTTTAAGTGGGA
Organism: Bactrocera oleae; assembly: GCF_042242935.1. Classification (NCBI taxonomy): domain Eukaryota; kingdom Metazoa; phylum Arthropoda; class Insecta; order Diptera; family Tephritidae; genus Bactrocera; species Bactrocera oleae. Next base: position 19,569,163 of record NC_091541.1, on the reverse strand, counting down.
TTTAAAGCTTTTTACAGCTGATTCCTATAAACCACCCATATGAGGAGCGCTTGGGGGGTTAAACTGCCAGTTAATATCTTGTGGTGCGTACTTTTTGATGATCTCAGGCGAGACTTGTTGGCTAAAGACCACAAAATCCGTGGCTCTATGAGCGCCGATAAAGGTTTTGCCATTGTCGCTCATAAGCTTTGACGGAAAACCGCGTCGTCCGACGAAGCGAGCAAATGCCGCGAGAAAAGCCTCCTTTGTCAGATTCGTACATAGCTCGAGGTGCACTGCTTTTGTCGTAAAACAGACAAAGACAGCCACTTAGCCTTTCATGAGGGCGGGAGACCTTAACATGGATGCCTTTATCTGAAACGGCCCAGCAAAGTCGACACCTGTAATGGTGAAAGGCAGAGCGAAGTTACAGCGTTCCAGTGGAAGTGCTGCCATAATCTACGTTCGCATCTTCTGTCACGTCGTCACTGTATCGCATTGGGAGTGTAATGAAGTTACTCCCTTATGTTCAATTTTGAGTCGCTCTATGAACTTGAGCATGTAAGCGATTACCCTGAGGGCTCGGGGATACGGGGGTCGATTTTTCGACTTTCTGGGGCAATTATATTGCGCATGGGCGATTGTGGCCAAGAATCAGGAGATTCCGTTAACCATCGGGGGCCATTCCACCAGAGGGCGGTGGTAACAAGGTGCAGGGGTTTGCACCCCCTTGTACCTAGATCAGCAGGATTGTCAACACTGGTTACATGTCGCCAAGTGGCTGATCCTACTAGGTCAAGTATTTGAGACGTTCGGTTGGAAATATACGTCTTCCATGCATGTGGTGGTTTTTCTAGCCAGGCTAGTACAATTTCGGAATCGGACCATAGATATAATTTATATTGAGCCATGTTTAAATGCGTTTGTACGATGGACACGAGTTTGGCTAGTAGTAGCGCTCCACATAATTCAATTCGTGGTAGACTTATTGTTTTTAAAGGAGCCACTTTTGCTTTTGCTATTAGTAAGTGGCATGTGGTCGAAGTGTCGCTTTGTGTGCGAACATATATAGTTGCGCAATATGCCTTTTCAGAAGCGTCACAGAAGCCGTGTAGTTCGACTTTGTGCTCTGGGGCATAATTTACCCATCGTGGGACTTATGTCTGTGCGATATCATTTGGATTGCTCGCAAACTGCGACCACTTTTCTAAACGAAGTGGTTTTACTTGTTCGTCCCAGTCGGTTCCATCTAACCATAATTCTTGTATTAGGATTTTGGCTTGTATCATAATTGGCGAAAGCCATCCTGCGGGGTCGAAAAGTTTTGTCACAGAAGATAGAATTTGTCGCTTCGTTATGGCGGATAATGCAGATATTGACTCTTTAGTGTATGAAAACTGGTCAGATATTGCATCCCATTGTATCCCCAAAGTTTTTATTGTACTTTCCTTTTCGAATTTAAGGAAATTAGTGTCCAACAGATTTTCTTTAGGTATGTCCTTTAATATATTAGGGTGGTTCGCCGTTATCTTTTTCAACGGAAACCCTGCGGTTTTGAGGTCTTTTACCACTTGTGATAGTGACTCGTATGCTTGTGGAAGACTGTGACTTCCAGACAAGATATCGTCTACATATGTTTGTGTTTTTAACACCTGGGTTGCCAGAGAAAATTCTGACTTGGTGTTTTCTGCCAATTCGTGCAATGTTCGAATGGCTAGATAAAGAGCACAGTTGACGCCAAAGGTAAATGTTTTCAATTTATAGTCGCGGAATGGACTATTGGGAGATTTTCGGAAAATAATTCGCTGAAAATCTTGATCGTCTTTATGTACTACTATTTGTCTATACATTCTTTCGACGTCTCCGTTAAATACGTATTTAAATATACGCCAATTTAAAATGAGTAGCATTAAATCTGGTTGGAGCGTGGGTCCCGTAAATAGGATATCATTTAGGGAATTCCCCGAGCTGGTGGATCTTGATGCATTAAAGACAACTCTTACCTTAGTTGTTTTTTTGTCTGGCTTTACTACTGCGTGATGAGGCAAGTAAAATGAATAATATTTGCCATTTATGATTTTTTCGCATGGCCTTACTTCCTCCATGTGGTCCAAATGGAGGTATTCTTCTAACACTCCTTCGTATTCTGGCTTAAGCTCACCTTTTTTAAGTAAGTTTTTTCCCATACTTAAAAACTGCTGTATTGCAGAGGTGCGAGAGTGACCTAAGGCGACTGTGTTAGGAAATTGTTGTTTTAGTGGTAGTCGTACGACGTACCGACCATTATCTGATCTAGTAGTTGTGGCTTTGTAAAAGTCTTCACAATACTGATCTTCAGGGGTTGTGATTGATATGGGGGGAGTTCTTCTAACTCCCAAAATTTTTTCAATTGTGAATTGAGGTATTCGTTTGAGATTTCCTCAACCTGAGTGGTCATGGTGGTAACTAGTTCCGAAACTAGCCCACTTAGGATCCACCCAAAAGTAGTGTTTTGTGCCAGAAGTGTATTTGAAATTTTCTCAATACCTTCGAGTATTATCTGTGGTATGAGATCGCTGCCTAATAGAAGATCTATTTGAGCAGGAGTGTTGCAGTTGGGATCTGCTAGATTTAGGTGTGATAGCTTGGAAGCAAATTTGTAAGTTGCGGTAAGACTATAGCTTCTGCTTGTATGTGCTTATCCGCTTGGGGGGAAATTAAGGTAATAGGGCAGATTTTATTTGAGTTTTGGACTACTCTTCCGCCCATTCCCGTGATTTCAAAATTGGCTAGTTTTGTTGGCAGTTGTAGCCTATTAACTGTTTGACTATGACGCCTGCTTGACCTTTTGTTTTGTATCGGAGGTGATACAATTTTTGCGCATTTGTTAATTTTGGGTGGTTTATGTAAACGGCTGTAAACATGTCCCGAAAGGACGGCCATTGCTGATAACCACCATGAAAGATTTCTGTATCACATGCGGGCACCTTGAGATGGATGCCTGAACTTGCCTCATAACTTTGTACTTGTGGCAGCTCTACTCGCTGATGTGGAGTATGTGCAATTGCTTTTATTAGCTTCAGCTGATCGAAAATCATTGCTTTAGTTTCTTTGAACTGATCTAAGCAGTTTTCGTATTTGGCGTAAGCCGAAGATTTGAAATTTTCTGGTAGATCTGAGTCGTCAGATTCTACAATTGCGTCATGTGCAGCTTGGAGACGTCACCAAAAATTGTCAAGATTGTTTTTTTTGATTTCTAATACCGATTCAGAATTGTCCGAAGATGAGAATCAAGTGCCGTATCTTATTAAACTGTCACTTTCCGAAATGAATTTTGTGTAAGAAATGTCTCTACCCCTTTTTTGATTTGTAGCACCTTGCTTTGAGCGTGTAGCTTCTGCAGGTGTACATGGACTTTTTTCGTCCGAAATCATTTTTGGTACTTTTAGAGACTGTGTTGTTTTTGAATCTTTTGAGTCTGAGCTCATTTAAAAATTGTATGAAATAAATTAACAATTCCTCAGTGTCGACGGATGGATAATTCAGGAAATATCTTCGTATATATAAATGTGTGAACGAAAGCTCTTTTTAGTGAATAGAGTTTTTCACTTCGAACAAAATTAATATTAATTTAAGTATATATGTATAACCGTAAAAAATTTTTTTTGTTAATTAGCGTTCTTAATTTTAAGTAAATAACTGAAATACCTGGATTTAGTTGTTATAGATACCAAATAATTCGCATTTATTTAAAATTTAATTTTATTTACCAATTTATTGAAAATTTTTTTATCAATTTTTTTTTATACCTATATGCCAAAGTGGACTTTTGAATATAAAATATAAATTTAGTTTGAACCAATATGTATGTATATTGTTCAAAATTCTGTATTTTTTATATAATATAGTATGATTTTTATTAAATAATCCGCGTTTTATTTACCGAACCGTATTTACGCGAAATGTTCCGATTGGTTTTCTAATAGTTGTACCGGAGCGGATTGTATACTCAATGTAATGTAAAAAAGCGAATTATGTGTAATCGTAAAAGAGCGCGAGAGAGAAATTGGCAATAGCAGGTAATGGCGCAATTTTCCGTAAGCACTGTATGTAAGGTTTTAATTGCATATATAAATGATGTATAGGATATATACATATGAATGTAAAAATACGATATGTAATATACGATATTAATATTTAATATTTAAAATACATATGTATGTATACGTAATTATGCACGCTGTATATAATTTTATTTATAATATGTAATTGTTATATATACGTTAGAAGTAAATGTAAGTACTCCTTTTGTACGTATATATATATTTTTTTTTCTCTTTTTTTTTCGTTTAACTTCGTTTATTGTATATATGTATGTATATTTATTTTGCATTTTATGCTTTAAGTTTGACTTTACCTCTGCTCACATATTTTACGCAATCCTGCTTACTGCTTAATTAAGCGTAAGGGGTATTGCCGGAAAATTTTTTAAGTATTAAAATACTTAAATTTTTAGTTTTTAATTGTATATTGTGTTTGAATACACGAAGGTAAGCATGTACAGGTAGTCAATTATTATATATTATGTATGAAATGTATGTGTATGAATGTAAATATATATTACAATAAACGGTTTTTCGTAAGTTGAACCCGCAATTTAAACCGGACCAACTTGCCAGCTGTTACTAAAATATTGAACGGTTTTTTTTTATTATTACAGTTTGTTTGTACAAAATATAAACTGTAAATTGAAATAAATATACATATGTAAGTGCATAAATATTAGAAAAGGAATCGAAATGGGTCACTTTGACTTCCTCCAAGGGCTTTTGGGGAATATATGAAATTGCGTGTATATACAATAGTTAGGTGTATGTACGTCTATGTGTGCTTCTGTGTTTCTTTCCAATTCCTTTGCCCTCTGTTGTTTCTGATTTTGTGTGTTAGGTGTTGCCTTTGTGTATTTCCTTTTTGTTCATTCGCGCCCGTATGTGATATTATATTTGTATATACTTGTAGGATTAAGTTTGGTTTAAGGATCGCGCCCGCTATGACTTTGGGATTATTTTCGCGCCCGTTTTGTGTTTATTGTTGTTATTTGTGTGTAAACTGAGTTTTTATCTCCTGTTTTTTGTTTTTTTGTCACACCACTTTTAAGTCTTAATTATTTTTTGTTTGTTTCTTCATATGCACACATGGGCTATTTTTTTTTCTCAAGGAAAACACGGTGTATATATGTATATATATACCTTTCTGTATATATGTTTGCAAGCATATATGTTTAGTACACTGCACAGCACTTTGGATGTTTTTTTTTTTTTTTTGTTTTAACACTCTTAAAAACTACTAAAAGCGCGCTAAATCAAGCACTAACTAAGCCAGAGACATTAAATTTTATTTCTGGGATGGTATAAGAAGATTTAATAGGAACCACGTTCAAAATTAGATAGTGAGCGTGGCACCGCCCACTTTTAGGTGAAAATCCATATCTTGGGATCTGCTTACCCGATTTCAACTAAATTCGGTACATAATATTATTTTCATATTTCTATGTTATGGTACGAAAATGGGCGAAATCGGATTGCAACCACGCCTATTTCCCATATAACATAATTTCAAATTCCATCTGATTTGTAAACTTATGGTTCAGCTGCACAATTCCAGGCTTAGTAGCATAGATAACGACAAATAACGACTCGTCGTTTATTAGATGATCACTTGCGCCGGAATAGGAGAATTTATCCGTCACTGAAGTATTTGTTTTACCATTCTTTATAAATGAAAAATCGTGTTGCAATGTTACGATTTGTGCTTGTTTACTTATTTCTTTTTTTTCTTTTGCTATTATTTTATAATTGTAATATAACTTTTTTACATTTGCTCTAGAATTGGTACTATTTTGGACAAAAGCCTTTAAAACTTTTCTGCTTGTCTCGTTATTATTATTTGTATTTTTTTCTCATGGTCCAGTATTCCTTTTTTAATCAAAGCTATTGTCTGGTTTTCATCTGATAAAGCTTTTACTGATGTGACCTCATCTTCAAAAGCATGGTTAACAGCAAATGCGACATCTTATCCATTACGACTATTCCTGCACCTAGTAATTCACTCACTAACTCATCGAAAACATTGAAATGGCACAATGGTGGCATCTCATTCAATAGTTCATATCAAAGCTACGAGGTGTGTGAACGAGGAAAATATGAATTTTGAATTTTTTTTTTAAGTACTTATTTATTTATCAATATCTATTTTGTGCCCTTCAAAGTAATCCCCTTCGCATATAATACACTTGTGCCAACACTTTTTCCAATCCACGAAGCACTTCTGAAATGCGCTTTTCGGTATGGCCATTAGCTCTTTCTTCGATTCTGACTTGATCTCATTAATTGTGGCAGAACGCTTTCCTTTCATTGGTTTTTTAGGGAAAGGAAAAGGTCGCAGGGAGCCAAATCTGGCGAATACGGTGGTTGAGGCATGATTACGGTTATGTTTTTAGCCAAAAAGTGAAACAAACTTCGCTGCCACACGTTTCATGCCCAAAACATTCGAGAAAATTGAATGGCATGATCCAATTGATATGCCAATATCCTCTGCAACTTCCCTAATAGTGATTCGACGATTTTCAAGAATAATTTTTTTTACAGTTTCTATATGTTCTTCGTTTGTTGACGTGGTCGCTCCTCCAGGATGCTCATCGTCATCAACATCTTCTTTGCCTTCTTTAAAGCGCTTGTACCACTTATGAACACTGTTTTGAGACAAAGTGGACTCACCGAATTCCACAGTCAACATTTTAAGTGCCTTGAAGGACTTTATTCAATTTTTAACGCAAAATTTAATGCATATTCTTTTGTCCATTTCTTTCAAAATTCAAACGGGTAGATTAAAATTATTTGTCTTTTCATCCTGATCAGTTTAATATACATAACTCTATATCGACATCGACTACTTAGTTGTTTCTGACAATCGTTAACTGAACAAAACTTTTTACTGTGTAACTAACTCTAACTCTGACTTTTTTCGTATACATATGTATGTATACATATGTGGGGACACCCTTGGTAAAAGAATCTTTAAATGTATTTAACTTATGCCTTCACAGGCTTATATTAAGTTCATTTATATTAGTACAACTAAGGGCTAAGTTATTCTAACATTCATTCTACTTCACATTAGGAATCGTATTTTATAATTTTCAATTGTGTAGCTAGTCCACAGTTTTAGTCCAAAAAAGATAACACAATTTAGTTGAGCCGGCCAAAATTAATCTTATTCGAAAAAATATATTATACATATAGGTATATACGTAGTATAAAAGAAAGTCGTGTTAGTTACACTATTTATACAATAACTCAAGCACGGCTGAACCGATTTGGCTGAAAAAAGGTGGAAAGGTAGCTTAGAATAGGACGAACATAGGACACTTTTTATGTTAAAAGTAAATACAATTTATGTATACAAAAATTATATTTCAAATAATAAGCATGTGTTCATGCATGTAAGAATCATTTTATTGTTTTATTACTTGAAAGCAAATACTAATAACAGCACATAGCTAATGCAAGAGTAAAGAGTTTTCGTATTCACATATGGATTATACTGATAGTTGCTACCGAATAAGGAGTTTGTTTTCTTTGACACACCACCTGGAACCGGTAAGACATTTTTTATATCACAACAGAAAGTTGCATTGACAGTTGCATCGCCAAGGCATTGTGGCTTCTTTACTAGATTATGGGCGGACGAGGTACAGGCATTCATAACAAATCAAACACAACATCTGACATAAAAAAATAACGGAATAGCTGCTGTGTTGATAAAAAGTTTCATTATAATGTGAGATGAGTAACAATGGTTCGTTAATATTCTCGAAGCATTGCACAGAACAATGCTATATTCAATCACTTCATTCTTCGCTTTTCTCAAGTCAGTGGGATGTTTAAGCAATCGTTCTTATGGTGAAGTGTTAAAACACTTCAATTGGCCATAAATATGTACGAACAATGGCAAATTGATCCACCCTCAGAAAAAATACAATTCTAGATATTGGGAATGGTGGCATCAGAGAATGTTAATAAATAGAGAAGACGCATATTTAAATTATTAAAAGAGAACATCGAAAATACCCAAACTCGAAAATAAAATTACACCGCTTCAAAAAGGAAGCTTACCCTCTTTATAGGCGAACTCAGCAAACTACACCACTCTAAGAAGGAACCAAGCGAATTTTCACCACCTCATAAGGGAACGGCAAACGTATGTATGCGCAGATGTTCTTTGGCATGCGTATTAAGGAAAATTCGAATAACCAAAATAAAAAATAGAAATTTAAGAACATGTATATAATGAGGGAAAAATTAAAATTAAATTAATGTAAATTTAATAAAAAAGGTATATAAGAAATAAAAAGAGAAATTGAACTTCCTCTGTGATAGGGTTTGAACTCCGGCAAAATATTTGATCCAAATTTGCGATGAGGAACTGTGCTATACAAATAGCATCACAAATACTATTTTAACTTAGCTGTCTAATGTGTTAACTGAAACAGCTATCGTCGTTTACTTGTTTCAAATGACCAATTTGTATGTGAATATTTTTCAAATTGCCGTTTCTTCACTCACATGCCCAAATATATTTGCATATATGTACACATATATGCATATGTATGTATATCCCTCAATATGAGTTTTGTTAAAAATCAAACATTCGCCTATTTTTTTGTGTGCGTCTGGTCAACCACATTTGGTTTTCATATGGAATTTTTACCGCAAATGCGTACATTGAATTTGTTGAATAGGTTCAGTAAAATTGAAGAATCAGTCAAAATTTTTAAATTTTACAATTTCTTCCATTAAAAATCCAACCATCCATTACCTCGCATTTGTATGTTGCCCACAAGCTGCTTCCTCACGACGATGCTAACGATCAGAAATTGAAGAATTTGTCTGATGTTATCCTCAGAAAGGAGAATTGACAACATGGCCTATTAGCGACTTGAAATATTATTTTAATTATTTCATTAATTATATATGACATTATGTTATAAAATTTTTATAAAATTGCCATTCAAATGAAATCTTTAATTACTTTTATATGTTCTAAGCACACTGCATATAGTACTTTTATTTGTTTACATAATAGCATTATATTATAGTTTTTCGATTTAGCCCATTTTATCTAAATACGACGCTATGAAAATGCAGCCCAATCGTTAGGCGTAGTGTTTCAAAAGAGCATAAGTAAACTTTCATTAGCAAGGCACTGCAAAAAGCAAAAACGCGACAACAAAACCGACCGACATTGTCGCAAATTGTCGATTCGAACATATGTTGTCAACTCCGCGACGATGCGCAAAATTCATCGTCAATATGTGTGCGAGCTTGTATGTATGTATGTTTGTCGGCAAAGTCGTCATGTCGTTTTTTTCAACGTTTTGTCAGAACTCAATTTTTTGCTTCGCCACAAGGGCAGAGGCGTTTCAACGGAGGATTTCTATCATATTATAATATTTACGTAAAAATATAAATACCCATAAATTTATACTTATTTAAATGTTTTTAAAATAAATTCGATTAATAAAAATATATCTCAAGTAATTATGTGACAGTGCACCCCCTGACCCCTCCTTGCCAGCGATCGTTCAACTTGTTTCGTTCTAGCTGTTCTCGCAAAACGCAAAAAGTGAAGAAAACTACTTATGAATGTATGTGTGATTTTCACATTTGTATAAATACGCTTCAACAAGGGAATATTGAATAAACCTAAACATATAAACATATATTCTTGAAATATTCTAATTATTTCGGTTCGTAAAATATGCTATTAAGTAACTTTGTTGAGATATGCTAAGATTTCAATTAATAAAACAAAAAAATTAAATAAAATTAAGTTTCATGAGTTTCAGGATTCGATGGTAAATGCTTACAACCTAAGCCACCAGAAAACTGGGAACGCGGCCGCTTAGCCATTGTTTTATTGTCATTCTTTGCCCACTACATATTGTTCATGCAACGCACAAAAATGTGTTGAAGAATTTATCTATTAATTACTTATTTTATTTAAGCCTCTTATATAATTTGAAGGATTATTTTAAATTACAAAAATTTGATTTTTTGTGCAAATGTAAATCATCATGTGCATAATTTATTTAAGAAGAGTTTTTGTGTCTATTCATAGCTTTTTCCTCGGCCATTGCGTGGTGTATTTCTAAGGTTCGAAGTTGTATTTTTCGATGTTCCCTCTTGTGAAAAGCATAAATTGGTACTTCTTAACATTTGCGCCTTCTCTATTCATTAACATTCTCTGACATAAGATAAAAAACGCTAAGCTAAGAACGCCAGTTAGATTTTGACTATCACCTCGTCCAGACCTGTTTTAATAAACCAATATTCCACATATATCGGCTACATTTATAGATGTGATCAATAATGTATTAATTAATTAAATCAGTCCCCCATGGGGGTCAATGTAATTATTTTGGGTTATTTTGGACTTTCAGACCCTGTACTTTGTATAACGTCGATATGTTAAATATATTAGTGACATGTTGTATCAAGTAAATGTGTACATTATTCCCCGATTAAACGATAATAATAATTCTTTCAAGATCTTTCCAGTGACCTACTGTATCCATTATAATGATTTGCATATTCCTGGTTAACTTGTCTATCTGATTGTACGTCCGTAACTTGAGTAAAATTTGTGATATCTTGATGAAACGTGGTACACGAATATCTTAGAACTCAAAGGGCGTTCCTATTGCAGATGGATGGAATCGGACTATTGCCAAGTCCACAAAATGGCGCTAAGCGAAACTATATAAAGGTCTATAACTAAGCTCCAAGTTAAGGTACGAAACCGGTGGATATGCGGGGTGAAAATATTTAAGAAGTGGGCGTGGTCCCACCCTCTTAATATGTTTAATGAGCATATCTCACAAGTGATCTCACTAGATCTATTGCAAACAAATTTGCTGCAAGAAAGTCATTCGGACATTTCTTTATACACTGTGAAAATCTCCATACAATGGTTATGTTGAAAACTACTAAAATACCGATAACTCAATAAATAATTTCGCCAGAAACATTCAGGTTTACACCCAAGATGATACGGAAAAGATTAATAGGAATTGGTTTCAAAAGTGGACAATGGGCGTTGCACCGCCTACTTTTAGATTAAATTTTATATCCCTCAGGAAATAATAAACTAATTTCAACCAAATTCAGTGAAAACCTCTTCTTAATAATAGTGTGCCTTTGAGTCTACACAACGTAAAATCCGGTCCATACTTAAATTAGTATTCGGACTTCCTGTTTGCTTTATACCGTATATACGGGTCAACATAAAGGATTCCTTAAGAAAGTTTCAAGAGCGTCTGTCTTAAAATATTGTAAACTTTTGCCTAAAATGAATAAAATCGGGTCAATACTATCGCTAAACCCCATATACCGAATATTCAAATTTTAAACTTTCGATTGAATTTATAGCGTATATGTATACCATTCAATAAGTAAAATGTGGTAGAAACATTAAGTGAACGTTATATTATATATTGGATATGTTAAAGTTTAGTTCTAAAAATATGTGAAACTACCCCAAATTCTATACTGCAGCTGGTTAAAACAAAACTAATATTTTATTAAATAAGTTCCTAAATAAGACGCCTCTATGACTCTCTATACTCTCCAAGTATGAGCTCTTAATTGTAACGGGAATTTATCATCAGACAGAAAAGTTCATATTTCGTTTCCAACAAATTGGAAAATATTACATCTCGTTTCATAGATTTTGTAGGAAATTGAACGCTCTATAAATGGTCTGTTTTGTAAACCTAGCTGTCTTAAATATATTAACAGTGAATGTTAGATTATTTTAAGGCCAAAATTTGTTTTTCGTATGAATTTTAAACCTCAATGAAAAATAATAATTTTAAATTGCAAGACTCATAGTTTGCAGGAAATTTACTTTTGTTCTCCTAACGATTGTTTGTATCACCGCAAAATAATCCAGTTAGATATAGGCTTATATAACGGGTGATTCAAATATAGGTTCTTTTTTCAATAAGCTTTTATTGACAGATCACGCATGAGTCGTGTCAAGCTGACATATCATTTTTGTTCAGTATTGCTTGGCTTTTCATCATGGAAAGATTTACACCTGAACAACGTTTACAAATTGTAAATAATGGGCTTCGCGCACTTCGCTCAACATAATCGGCATACTGAGCGTACTATTCGCAACACCATCACCATTTTGAGACCCAGTATTTATTATAGGATAATATTCGACCGACTAGACTACGCACGCAGTGAAGAGTTGATTCGGCGACGATCGCAGCAACTCGGACTGACGTATGGAACGACTTGGCGCATTTTACGTGGAGATCTTACATTAAAAGCGTACAAAATACAGCTTGTGAACTGAAGCCGCTCGACCTTCCCAAGCGACATCACTTCGCTCTATGCACTCTTCAAAAGTTCTAAAAAGATCCGACGTTTTCGAGCTAAATTTTTTTCAGCAATGAGAACCATTCCCTTAATGAGTATGTAAACAAGCATAATTGCCGCATTTGGGACGAAGAGCAACCCGAAGAGATTCAATAGCTGCCATTTGATTCAGAAAAAACCACGGTTTAGTGTGGTTTGTGGGCCGGTGGATTCATCGGTGCTTATTTCTTCAAAAATGATGCCGGTGAGATCGTAAACGTCAATGGTGACGGTTGTCGCGCCATGATAACCGACCATTTGATGGCTGACATTGAAGCTCGTGATCTAGGCGCCATTTGATTTCAACAAGCCGCGCCACTTCCCACACATCGCATTAATCAATGGATAATTTAAGATAATTTCACGTTTTGGGCCGGTCGGTTGGCCACCAAGATGGTGTGATATCATACCGTTAGACTTTTTCCTGTGAGGATATATAAAGTTTTAATTCTATGAGGACAATCCTGCTTCGATGCAGGCCTTGGAGCAAAACAACACACGTGTCATTCGCCAGTTACCAGTCGAAATGCTCAAACAAGTCAGCGACTCAACGGATGGACTATCAGAGGCGTATCCGCGTCCAACATTTGAAAGAGGTAATCCTCAAAAAATAAAAGCCGATGAATGTTCTTTCGCGTGATAATAAACACTCTCCTTTGAATTTGAACTTTCTGTGTTTTTTTCTTTAAAAAAGTAGGGAACCGTAAAATGGATCACCCTATATATGGAATATAAATAATCAGGATGACGAGGTGAGTTGAAATCCGGATGTCTATCCGTCCGTCCTAAATGAAATTTGGTACATGTGTTCCTCGGCAAAATAGTGAGGACGAGTTTGTAGATGGACGTAATCAGACTACTGCCACACCCACAAAACGCCATTAATCAAAAACTTATTAAATACCATCACTATGCACTAAATTGAGATATAAACCTATAATTGAGTACAGGGTGTCACAATAGCAGGGGCACCTGTGGGCCAAAAATTTTGAAAGCAATGGGCTTTACCCCGCCCTTTATTAGGCTTAATATACATATCTCCTAAACAACTATATCTAAAATAACCAAAATTTTCTACTCTACAAAAATGGTCTGAATAATGTTTCGATTAGGTAGGTAATATAAATATCTCCTAAACAACTATAGCTAAAATAACCAAAATTTTCTACTCTACAAAAATGGTCTGAATAATGTTTCGATTAGGTAGGGGTTCACGAGATAAACAAAATAGGTAAGGAAGGGCTAAAATCGGTTGTGACCGAACATTTCATACTCTTGCAACTTGTAAGGAACATAGGCGGAGGAACACCTACAGGTTTTGGCAAAACCTTATATTAAACTCCATGACATGATTTCTTCTATTTAAGAAAATAGAATACACTGTTAGAAAGAGATTCTTTCTGAATTTCATTCAGATTCCTAACGTATTGATCGATAGGTGCGGAATAGAGTGAACCGGACATTCAAAAATATTTATGTCAGGTATATGGGGGCTAAGGGAAGTGTTGGTACCAGTTAAAGCACGATTTCGGCAATTTTTGGACGTGAGATGAAATATCTAGAGGGTACTATTTGTGCAAAGTTTTATTCTGATAAATTTATTATTTGACTTGTATATGTTCTATAAAGGGAAATAATCAGACGGAATTAAAAAGTTTGTTACATATGAATTAAGTTTGGTTGTCTTCCGATGTCGCAATGTCTAATAGGAATGTTTGGGTAATCTCACGCACCAAATTTTGTTGAAAGTGGTCGAGCAGTTTCTGAGATATAGGATTGCACTTAGAGGTGGGCGGTGCCATTTTAAGCCCACAGATCTCGCTGGCTACTGCGATCTCCTATACCAAATTACAATTTTGTATCTTAATTTGCGGCTTAGTTATGGCATTTTAAGGGGTTTCATTTAATGGCGTTTTGTGGGGGCCGCAATGATCCGATTCCGCCCATCTGCAATGCTAAGAAATATGTGTAACAAGTTTGGTCAAGATATCTCAGTTTTTACTTAAGTTATCGCTTGCACGGACAGACCGGATTTTAATTCTTCTCGTCATCCTGATCATATACATACAGTAACGAGCTAAACTCCAACAAGTTAAAGACGCTTTTATTTTAACTAAGTATATTTCATCAGTTATAATTAAAACTTATGTTTTTATTTTTGAAATGTTGTGTGTGAACATCATATTTTACCTGTACTGTAAAGGTGCCAAGCTCATACAACAATAAAAGTAACTAAAATGTTACAGTTATGCTCGCGCGTCATGTGAGAATTTATTACCGCTATTTTTTAGAATTGCGATAAGCACGCGGTAATTTTTTTGTTTGTTAAGTGATAATTGAGTTGTGAAGTAACAAATGTGTCCATGCAGCCTGAAAATACGTAGAAAATTTTGAAATTATTAAAGGAGGAGCAATCTGTGCGTAAAATTGCAATAGAATGCAGGGTTCGTCATATGACCGTGCATAGGTTTAAACGAAAATATTTGAAAACCACGTCTAACAACAAAGGTGATCGTGGCAAAAAAAATACGGACCGACAATATCGCCATCAGGCACCTATGAGCATTTGACTGAGGAAGATTGGGATATGGTAAGTTTAAAATCAAAAAAAAATTTTAATTATAAAAATATTCACTTTACTTTTAATTCCAAAGGTAATACGGTCTGATGAGACGAAAATAAATCGTTATCAGTCTGATGGACGTTCATGGTACTGTACACGGGACCCTAACACGATTAAACCAAACCATATTTTCCAAACTGTAAGGCATGGTGGCGGGTCAATCATGGTTTGCGGGTGTTTCACCAAAAATGGTGTAGGTCGTCTGGTACGTATTGATGGAGTCATACGTAAATAGCAGTCTCTGACCATTTTACAACAAAATTTGCCGACAGTCATCGAAGATTTGTGTATTGCTGCTGAAAAAGTTATCTTTCAGCCAGACAATTGACCGAAACACACGCCTCGCCTTGTACAAGATTGGATAAAACGTCAAAAATGTTCGACCCTTAAATGGCAACCGGAGTGATGTCAACGCGCAGCTAGCGAAGTACCCTAATCCTCATAAGGGGATTAATGAGGTGTGGAAGCGGATTCAAGAAGTTTGGAATGCAATACCCCGCATTTTGTATCGAAATATACAAAAAGTATGCCTATCCAATTGAACGCTTTAAAAAAAGCTAAGGGGTTTTAGAGCAAGTATTAATTTTATATAGGTCTATGTTTTAATATCACATTGAGTCCAAAACTGTAACATTGAGTTTTTTTTTGCATTATTACTTTTAAACATATTGAATCGTTATTTAATTACCATGTTTAGTTACTACTTGTATAATAAAGCTAAGGCTAAAATTAATTGAAAACATAAATGGAATCATTAAAGTCGGTGTTTATTTTGGTTTTTGGCGTCATTTTAGAATGGATCACTGGGGATTTTTACAGTATTGAACGTCATTGTATAGGTATACAACTCGATATCTATCTCTATTAGTTTCAGGTGATACAAACAACCGTTAGGCGAACAAAACTATTGTACTTTGTAGCTACATGTTGAATACTTTTGGTACAGCAGTAAATTTCCTATAAGACTAAAAAAAAAAAAAAACGGCTATAAAATTCAAAGAAAGAACACATTTTCCGTAAAATTGTCAAATTTCAATCGTTAATATCTTTTAAGCGGTAAGGTCTACGAAATAGACCCTTTCATAGAGCATTAAATTTCCTGCAAAATTACGACGAAATTTTTTTTCAAGCAAATGGAAGAGAGATATAAATTCTTTTATCTGATAATAAGAAACAAATAGAAAACCGTTAAGCGAGCGACCTTTCTGTTACAATTAAGAGCTTATACTTGGAAAGCATTTCATACCATATATATCTGTCAATGTGGGGGTTATTTTAATGACACTGACAGAGCGTCTTTTTCTAATAACAGTGTATCTTTGTGCTTTAAATGGATGAAATCGGGGGAAAACTTGCTTTAGCCCCCATAAAACTGATATTCGGGATTTTGGAACGGTTGGTCCATATATATGTTATTGTTTATATATTTAAAAAAATGTTGGAAAATAAGTTTTTCAAGTAAACTATTTCTCTGCCACCAATATATCCTATGATATTTTAAGAAACTTAAGTGGAAACGTTTTTCTGAAAGTTGTAAAATTATATCAACGCTTTCGCGCTCAAAATAAATGAAATTTTTCTTGGTCTAAACTTCATATCTGTAATATAAATAATTAATTAAAATTCTTTGGTTGACGTGCTTCACATCAACTCGGTTGAATTTATATCACATATATCTCATTTAAAGATGATTTTTGTATAATTTTCGCTAACGGGAAGTATTCTATAGTAACAAATCTAAGTGAGTCTATGAGTTTAAAATAAGCGATAAGATATCAAATTTGATTGTAATCCATTTACGATTTCATCGAGCACAGAATTTGAACCCTCTCACCAAATTTTTTTTATATAAAGTTTTGTGAACTCCTGAAGGTATTTCCGCGGTTTTAATCCTGGCAAGCTGCAAGAGTATGAAATTACCGGTTACACCCGAACTTGGCACTTCTTTACTTGTTTGTTTTTATTTTTTATTGTTATACTCTCGCAACCTGTTGCTACAGACTACTTGTATAATAGTTTTGTTCACCTAACAGTTGTTTGTATCACCTAAAACTAATCGAGTTAGATATAGCGTTATATGTACAGCACCCCGCTAACCCATTAGAAACAAGGAAAATTATTCATATAATTTTGCGTTCAGAGCCAAATAAACCAAAAATTATTACGATATGTGAATGCAAATTTTTGTAGAATATTTATTTGAAATATTCTGTTTTCATACAATTGAGAACAACCTCAATTTTTTTAGTACTTTTAATAGCGCCACACAATTCATCTCTGATGAACCAGAAATCACAAATGCTAAACTCCAAGTGAAGTTAACATTTAAATGTGATTTCGTATATAAGTCCCGCTAATTGCAACGGTATATTTTTTTTATTTTTGGCACGGAGTAATATGTAGTGCACAACCTACTTAATGCTTCAGCAGTGGAAAAAATTCAAATTATTCGTCTAGCAACTTTCCCCAGTACGTTATTCGTAAATTTTTATATATATTTACCATGTTTCTAATAGGTTGGCGGGCTACTGTATATATATAATAAAGATGAAGAGACGAGTTGAAATCCGGGTGACTGTCTGTCCGTCTGTGAAAGCTGTAACTTGAGTAAGTATTGAGATATCTTTACGCAACTTGGTACACATGTTTTTGGTACCGTAAGACAGTTAGTATTGCAGATGGGCGTAATCGAACCACTGCCACGCCCACAAAACGCCATTAATCAAAAACAAATAAATTGTCATAACTAAGCTCCGCAATAAGATACAAGACTGTTATTTGGTACAAAGGATCACATTAGGGAGGGGCATCTGCAGTTAAATTTTTTTTAAGTGGGCGTGGTCCCGCCCCTAATAAGTTTAATGTGCATATCTCCTAAACCGCTAAAGATATAATAACAATCTACACTGAGAACAAATATTCTTAGCACTTCTATCGACAGTGTGAAAATAGGTGAAATCGGGTGACAACCCCGCCCACTCCCCATATATCGGTACTGTTAAAAACTACAAAACGCGCGTTAAATCCAGCCCTAAACACGCCAGAGACATAAAATTGTATCTCTGGGATGGTATGATATAACTTTATAGGAAAATGATTAGACAGAGGGAGTGGCACCGCCCACTTTCAGGTGAAAATCCATATCTTGGGATGTGCTTAACCGATTTCATCCAAATTCGGTACATAACATTTTTCTCATATTCGTATGTTATAGTACGAAAATGGGCGAAATCTGATTACAACCACGCTTATTTCCCATGTAGCACAATTTTAAATTCCATCTGATTCTTTCACTTTTCACTATGCATATCAAGCAACAATGATTGTATCGGGGTGAAACTTTGCGTGAATAATTCGTTTAAAGTATGCCACCTTGTTACTAAAAATTGTCTAAATCGAACCAAAACTGTTCAAGCCCCTAGGTACTGAATATGTGGACCCCAGTGCCGATAGTTGACTTTTTACCGAAAATATCGGTTAATGTGTAAGATATATAATTGAAATTCATATAATAATATAAATAAATGAAACACTCGATATTAATATGTCTTTGAATCGGATTAACACTTCATTTATTATAAAATTTTGCCAACACCTGAGTAATTTACCGGGCTTTGATCCTTGCAAGTTGAGAGAGTATAAAATGTTCGGTTATACCCGGACTTAGAACTTCCTTACTTGTTTTCTATATAATCAAAAACAGAGTAGCAGAGTAATGAAATTATGTGCAGCCAGCATTTCCGAAATTTGCCTAATTGTAAATATTTGCGTAACATTCATTCTAACGCTTGCAACACCTAACAAAAGTGTAAAAACTTCTTAAATTTATTAACTTGTATATTATTTAGGAAATTTTAAACCACATGCGAGGAACCAAGCCGCGAATAAAAAGATGATTTTAAGTTCTACCATGTTATCCATAATTAGACTTAAAGTAAATAAGTGAAAAAGTATCAAAAAAGTGAGAGTAATGTGGAGTGAGGCTACCGAGACGGATCTAAAGAGTTTCGGCGAGAAAAAATGCCACAGCTTCGATCGGTTGGTCGAAATCCGCTGTTTTATAAATCTCCAACGGCAGTGAGGACAGTCTAGATTAGTGAATGATTAAATGCAATTTAATCACTTCAAATTTTTGGTGGT
Source organism: Bactrocera oleae (assembly GCF_042242935.1). Taxonomy (NCBI): domain Eukaryota; kingdom Metazoa; phylum Arthropoda; class Insecta; order Diptera; family Tephritidae; genus Bactrocera; species Bactrocera oleae. The sequence continues at coordinate 19,549,954 of NC_091541.1, read as the reverse complement.
AACATGGTATAAGGTATACACATAAATGAGTGTACTGTTATAGTATATCTTTATGTCAAAAATGAAGTGAATTGGGTCAATACGTAACGATATGTCGTAACAATAAAATCGGATTAAACTTCCGGTTGGCTTTATACCATATATATCGGTTAATACGTAAGGTATGTTAGGAAATTTAAGTGAAAATATAACACTTTAGTTTAACACCGAAAATGTGTGAAATTGGTCCATGAAATTCCCCATTAGCTCATATGTGTTTCGTTATATCAGCAGACTTTGTGCCAAATATAACGGTGAATGTGTGAACTATCTTCTTTGGCATGAAGCCAATCATATATAAAATATCGGCCAATATTTAAGATGTCTAAGTAAAATTAATTGAGCGGAACTCAATAGTTTTAAATTTAGCCTCCTCGATTGACTTTTCTTAAGCTACATTAGATGTCATGGACTCACTAAATTTTATTACTATATTTTCCCGAAAGCGAAAATTATATTAAAATCATCCTCAAAATGAGATATGTTATATGTGACATGATATTGCAATTCATTCACGATTTCGTCGAATAATGATTGGTGTTTTTTTCGCTTGCGCACTCACCTTTTAGCACTTGTTTGTACTTTCAGTCACCAATTTATTAAAACAAAACGGATACGGTCGGTACGGCTTATAAAAAATACGGGCGGAAAATTGTGACGTCTCGATGGCTCGATTTTACGCTTACGAAAAAGAAGCCCTCTGGTGCAGTGTTACCTTTTGAGTGTTGGGAATTGTGGTGTGATGTGATGTGTATGTGTGTGTGGTCTGAGTGGTGTGATATCTGCGTGGTGTGATGTCTGCAGGGGTGGTGTGTGTTAGTGGGTCGAGTCTTCTTGTGGATCATGTTGATGTGGTGTGTTGGCGCTCAGTGGCGCGATGGAGGGGAGGCGTAACTCATCTAGCCATCCCGCCCCTCTGGGCGAATTCTAGCCTAACAACCGCTGTAGTTGCTGCAACGTGCCAACAACGCTGCTGAGGCCAGTGGAGCGGCGGTATGTTGGACTGGGCTGCCGACGCCGCGTTGATGCCTCCTGTCGGCTCGGTCTGGATGGAGGTGGAGCTGCCTGTCTTCGGAGGTGATCCGGATGGCTGCTCTGCTGCGATCTGCTGCTTGGGGCGCGTTGGCGCCCGACGGCCCGCTTTGGGGTGCGGTGCAGCATGGTGTGGTGCTGTCTATTGCACAGTTTGCAAAACGTAACCGACGTACATTCCGGAGTCGTATGGACCATAGCCAAACATTTGAGGCAGTGCCCATGAGCTTGGACAACCTGCTGACGTTGGAGGGGCTGCATACTTTGAAAAATGCTGTAGTGTTGCAGCCGGTGTGTGCGTCGACACAGTAGGCATCGGCTGCGTTGAGGTACCGTTGCTAGTGCTGATGAAGGTGGTAGTGGTCGCGAACCATTACGGGGAGCTTTTGCAGGAACGATTGCCGCTGCGGTTCGTGGTGTTGCAGTTGCCCCAGGGCGCGACACATTGATGGCGGACCTCACAGCTGGCGTTGGTGTTGCTGCCATATCTACTTCCATTTTTATCTGTAAGAAGAAGTTGGAATGGTTATACATTTGTGGCATGTAAATTTATGGCGAATGTGCCACTGTATGTGGCAGGAATGGATCGTCAACTTGATCGATCATTGCGGTTAGAATGTTTAGAATGATTGGTTTACAACGGTTTTGTCTTTTGCGGGTTTATCGGTTAGTTATATGACTAATTCATTTGCGTCGCGGTAATATCGGCGGATTGTTCGTTATTTGCGAGAGGAGATCAACTACTCGTATATAACCGTCGGAACCGTAATATAGTTTTTCTATGCAGCCAAGCCGCCATTCTGTGGGGGTAGACAATTCGTGTATGATAACACAGTCTCCAAGCTTTGGTGCGGCTGAAATCATGATGAAGAATTTACGACGAAGCGAGCAAATGCCGCGAGAAAAGCCTCCTTAGTCAGGTTCGTACATAGCTCGAGGTGCACTGCTTTTGTCGTAAAACAGACAAAGACAGCCACATAGCCTTTCATTATGGTGGGCGACCTTAGCATGGACGCCTTTATTTAAAAAGGCCCAGCAAAATCGACACCTGTGACCTGTGAAAGGCAGAGCGAAGTTACAGCGTTCCGGTCGAAGTGCTGCCATAATCTGCGTTCGCTACTTCTGCTTATGCAGAGTGCAGATCTTGCACATGAAAATGCATTTTTTTATTTGGGGCTTAAGTCGGGGAATATAGAACTCTTGGCGGACTATATGTTGCATTAGGTGATGTTCTGCGTGGAGCATAAGTAAGTAGATATAATTAAAGTAGAGTGGCAAGTCGAGATTTCTCTGGTATGAGTAGAGGGTGGCGTTCATTATACGTGAGGCTTGAATTGGCAAGCCGACCATTCGCACGAAGCAGACCTTTCGTGTCCAGGAATGGGTTAAGAACTAAAAGGGAACTCCTTTTGTCAACTAGTTTTGATTCTCTTAATAGTGTTATATCGCGGCTGAAGTAGCGCATTTGAGTTGACGCGATTAGAGCGACCTTTGCCTTTTGCAATTCTAGGTGCGTCAATGTATCGCATATTCTGAGGGAACTCCCTTAACTTAAATTTTAAGTCGCTCTATGACCTTTAACATATAGGCGATTACTCTGAGGGCGGGCTCGGCAGAACGATGAGAGGTGCTCAAGGGTGTCAGTATCCTCCACTTACGTGTGAAAGGAGTCGTTTTTCGACTTTCTGGGGCTATTATATTGCGCATGGGCGATTGTCGCCAATAATCGGGAGATTCTGTTAACCATCGGGGACCATTCCACTAGAGGGTGGTGGTGGTAAGGTGCAGCGGTTTGCACCCGCTTGTACCGAGATCGGCAGGATTGTCAGCACTGGTTACGTGTCGCCAAGTGGCTGATCCCACTAGGTCAAGTATTTAAGACGTTCGTATTGGGTAGTTAGGAAATCTTTCATTTGTTGCCACGTGGGGCAATTTGTTCGTAATGACAGCGATTGCTCCCATAGAAGTAATGATTTTTCTGGTAATGGTAAATAATGCACTGCGCATATGTTTACCAGTATAGGGTCCCAGCTTTCTGTGGGAATATTTTGTGTCGATAGAACCGACAAGCAATTAGAAACAGTGGATTGAAGTTTGATAAATTCTTCACTTGTTTCCTTTTGAATTTTTGGCAAGTTCATTAATATCGATATTTGTTTATCGACCAATATTCTTTCGTTTTCGAATCTTGATTTAAGAGCTTCCCAAGCCAAATTGAAATTATCGTCATTAAGTGCGAACTGTTTTACTACTACGCCTGCTTGACCTTTTGTTTTGTATCGAAGGTGATACAATTTTTGTGCGTTTGATAATTTTGGGTGGTTCATGTAAACGGCTGTAAACATGTCCTGGAAGGACGGCCATTGTTCATAACCACCATGAAATATTTCTGTGTCACATGCGGGCACCTTGAGATGGATGCCTGAACTTGCCTCTTGACTTTGTACTTGTGGCAGCTCTACTCGCTGATGTGGAGTAGGTGCAATTACTTTTATTAGCTTTAGTTGATCAGAAATCATTGCTTTAGTTTGTACGAACTGGTCTAAACAGTTTTCATATTTGGCGTAAGCCGAGGACTTAAAGTTTTCTGGTAAATCTGAGTCGTCAGATTCTACTATGGCGTCATATGAAGCTTGGAGACGTATCCAAAAATTGTCGAGATTTTCCTTTTTGATTTCTAATGTCGATTCAGAATTATCTTGAATCGGAGAAGAAGAAAATCGAGTGTATCTTATTAAACTGTCACTCTCAGCAATGAATTTACCGTATGTAATGTCTTTCTACTTTTTTTGCTTTGTAGCACCTTGCTTTGAGCGTGTCGCTTCTGCAGGTGTACATGGACTTCTTTCGTCAGAAATCATTTTTGGAACTTTTAGCAACTGAGTCGTTTTAGAATCTTTCGAGTCTGAGCTCATTTAAAAGATGTGCCGAAATAAAATAAAATATGTTCAATGTAAGAAATATATGTAGGTATATGTTTGAAACCTCTTTTAAGAAAATAAGAGTTTTTTTTTTTTGAAATTAACAAATTAATGACGTTTTTAAACTCGTATGAGTAACTTAACGCTTTTAAGATAATAAGAGTTTTTATTTAATGAAATGAATATATTACACGTATTTCGTGTTTTATCGCTGTTTTTTTAAATTTAATATTATTTAATTGATTAATATTAAACGCAAATGTTTTTTTATTTTTAATTTTATTTGTATGTATTATGCGTCCGTAATTCCTATAAGGTATACCTAAAAGCGGATCAGCTGATACATATGTACTTGACGTTATGCGCAATTGAGAGTTCGTCTTAGAGATCAATGCACTTTGTACATATGTACATATGTATTTATGTAATATATTATGTTTAAATATTTTTGCGCAATCTTGCTTGTTTTTGTTGGTCAAAGAACAAGGGGTATGTGCGAGTATGTGCCAATGTGGACTTAGAATATTATATGTATATATGTAATCCTACTTGTTTTTGTTTAACAAAGAACAAGGGGTATTGCGGAATATTTGCCAATGTGGACTTTGAAGCGAAGTACTTATGTATGTTTGTATACCTTCGCGTGTATATATGTACGCAGTGCGAAAAGACCGCGAAAAGGAAAAAATTTACCGCAGGTATTCTTGTAAAATGTATGTATATACAAGTATGTATGGATATCACGTAATATATTTGTGCGAAATGTATGTACGCAGTGCGAAAAGACCGCGAGAAGTAGAATAATTTACCGCAGATATTCGAGTGAAATGTATGTATATATAGCAATTATTAGTATTATATGTATGTTTGTATGTTTTCATACATATATTAATGCTGCAAACGGAGGTTTTCTCCTAATATAGTATCTATATATTTATATATGTAAAATATAATATGTATATGTATGTATCATAAATTGCATTGGCCTTTATATATTAGTCACTTCACAGCACTTATTTTGTTTCTCACTTAAGTTATATATTATATTATATATATTCTTTTTTTTCGATTTTATAGGCTTTTTTGTTTTTTTTTTTGTTCACTCCATAGTGCCGCTCACTATGACTCGAAGGACCAATAAATAATTGTTTCGCTTGCGCACTCACCTTTTTGCACTTGTTTGTACTTTCAGTCATATACGGGCGGAAAATTGTGACGTCTCGATGGCTCGATTTGCTAACGAAAAATAAGCCCTCTGGTGCAGTGTTACCTTTTGAGTCTTGGGTTGTGTAGAGTTGTGGTGTGATGTTATGTGTATGTGTGGGTGGTCTGAGTGGTGTGATGTCTGCAGGGGTGGTGTATGTTTGTGTGTGTTAGTGGGTGGAGTCTTCTTGTGGATCGTGTTGATGTGGTGTGCTGGCGCTCAGTGGCGTGTATAGAGGGAGGAGGCGTAACTCATCTAGCCAATGAAGTTTGGCAACACATTGAGATTATGAAATGTTCTGTTACAGCCGAAATTAGCCATTCATTACTTGTTTTTATTTTCGGTTAAATTTTAGTAGTCTACCAATAGTTGTAATCGGTCGAACTTTATATCGCTATATGCGGACTATCTTTTCTTGAGTCTACTTTATGTAATTCACGACCAAAAATAAATTAGGCCGGCTTTAACGGACTTTCTCATAACAACCACATTTCAGAGATATTGCTTTTAAAGGAATCTGTGTATTTGGTATATTAAGGTCTGGTGGCGTTGACCCATGTTGGGGGCGCTAAGTTTTGCTAAGAATAAGTCGATGGTATTAGAAATGGCATTATATGGAGAGTCGCATGGTGTTTTCATAGTTGTTTCACCTATAGGTGGTACCATACTTATTGTCAAAATCGTAGTAATAGGTGCCAAGCTGCTAAGTCATCTTTGTCGTCGAATATAGCGCTTTTGGCTTTATTCCTATATGTAAATTTATTGAGTTGATGGGGAAAACCTTAACCAAAGGATCGGGATTCATCATATTAAGGAAATGATTTTTGAACTAAGTCCTAGACCAATTGCATTCATATTTATCGCTAAGCTACATAATTTTTAAGTAAACTTGTCCACTAAATTTTATTAAAACATCATACATTTCGAAAATCGGAAATTGCTATGGAGGGTATATTGAAGGCAGAGAAAACTCTGGACTGATTGCATTAACTTTTGACTTTGCTCAGGTATACTTAAGAACATATTTTCAAGTAAATTTATAGATATATAACTCACACACTGACCGACATATTCGGCACAAAGTTCGTTAGTATAAAATATATTAAAATCATTATATGTAGTACTCGTATACATATATGAGAGTTCGGGTAATTCGTAGACCAATTTAGTATACTATTTTCGGCATGAAACTATAGTATATCTAATAGAATACGTTCAGTTAATTTTGCATAGATTTCTAACATATTGACCGATATATACGGTATAAATCCAACCGTAAATTTAAACATTTTATATTGGGTATATGGAAGCTACAGGTAGTAAAGTATTTACTCTATTTTATCTATTTTAGGCACAAAATATACTGTTATTAGAAAAATACGCTTTCACAATTCCATTAAGATAATTCACATATTGGGCGATATACTTGTAGTATGCGGTATAATGTCAATTGGAAATTCGGAAATCTGTATATTAGGTATATGTGACATACATGCATATTATTACTAGGAAGGGACTCTCTCCCAGTTTAAATTATATATCTTACAAATTGACAGATATTTTCGGTAAAAGGCAAGTAAAGTCGGTAAAGTAAGTAAAGTTAAAGTAGGCGCTTGGGCCCACTTATACGTTATCTAGGGCTTGCACAATGTAGTGCGATTTTAACAATTTTTGGTCATAAGATGGCACACCCTACGAGCACTATGTTTTCAAAAGTTGATCCCGATATTTTCATTGGTGTTTGTTTTGTATTCTGGATCAGTTGGACAATAAAACTGTTTTATATGGAAAGTAGTCATGGTTTTTATTTAAATTTGCCCATTTTCACACGATATTATATAATGTAATGTACCGAATGTGGTTGAAATTGGTCAAGTAGTTCAGGAGATATGTGATTTCACCTAGGGTAAATGGTGCCATGCATATCGTCCAATTTTGACACAGATTCCTATTTAACCGTCTTGTACCATTTCTGTCTCTGTCGGGTTTTGATTCATCGACATTTTAGTAGTTCTTGACACAACCGTTATTTGGGGGTCAGCGGGGTTATAAATCGATTTCGTCTATTTCAATACTGTTGGAAGGGATGAACAAATTTGTTTTGAGTGTATTTTCTGGATTTGGGTTTTAGTGGTTTGGAAAAATGAATACTAAATGTATTTTGGGCGGAGTCACGCATGCATTCAACAATCAACAAAAATACATATACAATTGCAAATGAAATGGGTGCACTCAAAAAACATATTTGGACATACTTGTAAATTTTTACAATTGAAAACTGGCTAAATGAGTTCAGCTTCCCGCCCTAATGCAGTCAACAACACCGCACAACACACTACTCACACGACAACACAACACACCACTTACAAGACAACACTGCCACACCACACCTGTAAACATCAGTACACCCACACACCACGCGCCAAGGCAACCTTGTTGGAAGCAGCAGCATAAACCCACACACAGCAGAATAACTCTACACACCAACATAAACAAAAGGAGGGAGGGCGATCGCGCCGAGCTTCTTTTTTCTCGCAAGCGCTAGGAGAGAAGTCGTTTTTTGAAGTTCCGCCTATTTTCCACGGTCGTATATCTCGATTGTACTTAAATAAATTATCTTTTCCAAGTGAAGTTATAATTTTGGATTTATTGTTAAAAATATGAATATAAATATATTACAATGTAAATTGCGTTAAAACGTTTGCGACAGGAAAAAAAAGCCAAAAAAAAACAAGTAAGGAAGGCCTAAGTCCGGATGTAACCGAACATTTTATACTCTCGCAAAGTCAAATGGTATACTCGTTTGAGATTTCTTTGTGGATTGACTTATATTTTCGGCAGAAGGTCAACTATAGGCACTGGGGTCCACATATTTAGTACTAAGGGGCTTGAAAAGTTTTGGTTCGGTTTAGACAATTTTTGGTCACAAGGTGGCATACTTAAAACGTATTATTCACGCAAAGTTTTACCCCGATATAATCATTGTTGCTTGATATGCATAGTGGGAAGTGAAAGAATCAGATGGAATTGAAAATGGTGTTATATGGGAAATAGGCGTGGTTGTAGTCCGATTTTGCCCATTTTCGCACTATAATATAGAAATATGAAAATAACGTTATATACCGAATTTTGTTGAAATTGGTTAAGCAGATCTCAAGATATGGGTTTTCACCTAAAAGTGATCTGTGCCACGCCCACTGTCTAATTTTGAACGCGGTTCCTATAAGGTCATCTCATACCATCCCAGAGATAAAACTTAATGTCTCTGGCGTGTTTAGTGCTTGATTTATCGCGCTTTTAGTAGTTTTTAACAGTACCGTTATATGGGGAGTGGGCGGAGTTGAAACCCGATTTCAATTTTTTTCACATCGTCAATATAAGTACTAAAAATATTTGCTTCCAGTGAATTTTGTTATTATAGCATTAGCGGTTTAGGAGATATGCACATTAAATCTATTAGAAGCTGGACCACGCCCACTTAAAAAAAAAAAACAAATTTAACTGCAGATGCCCCTTCCTAATGTGATCCTGTGTACCAAATAACAGTGTTGTATCTTATTGCGGAGCTTAGTTATGGCAAGTTATTTGTTTTTGATTAATGGCGTTTTGTGGGCGTGGCAGTGGTCCGATTACGCCCATCTGCAATACTAACCGTCTCACGGTACCAAGAAACATGTCTACCAAGTTTCATAAAGATATCTCAATTTTTACTCAAATTACAGCTTACACGGACGGACGGACAGACAGTCACCCGGATTTCAACTCGTCTCTTCATCCTGATCATTTATATATATATATCCCTATATCTAACGCGATTAAGTTTATGTGATACAAACAACCGTTATGTGAACAAAACTATTATACTCTGTAGCAACAGGTTGCGAGAGTATAAAAAAGATTACCGGAACATAAAAACCGGCGTGAAGTGCATTTACAAAAAATAAAAAATACATATACATATGTACATATAACAAGTGCAGTTATAGAAAGCGCTAGCAGAGAAGTCGTTTTTTGAAGTTCCGCCTATTTTCCACGGTCGTATATCTCGATTGTACTTAAATAAATTATCTTATCCAAGTGAAGTTATAATTTTTGATTTATTGTTAAAAATATGAATATAAATATATTACAATGTAAATTGCGTTAAAACGTTTGCGACAGGAAAAACTTGTGTAATATTTTTGTTTTTTTTAAATACGTGAGCGTTTGGTGGAACGAAAAGGTGAGAACAAAGTTAAAAAGGGTGAACAAAAAGAAACTCGTATCACATAAATTATTGTATATCACAAACAAATACATACAAGTCCATGCATTTAGTTGTTCACTTAACAACTAGCCTATATTGCATGACAATATAAAATACACGGTACACATATACACATACATTTAATTATATAAGTTAGATTTAAAAATGGTATATAAGAACAAGAAAATCCAAAATTGTTCTTTGAGCCAGATTACGAGCACAGCCAAAAAAAATTTTAAAAAATACTGGCAGTATAAACCAAAAAGAACACGAATATACATACAGGCAGTAAAGAAAGCCCTTGTAACAGGCAATTTTAAAAACGAACAAATATGGTAGGGCTAAGTTCGGGTGTAACCGAACATTTCATACTCTTGCAACTTGCTAGGGTCAAATCCAGGGAAATACCTTCAATTAATTAATTTAATAAATATATAACTCATACTCTGCCGACATATTCAGCGTAGGGTTTGTTAGAATAACGAAAATCATTATATGTACGTTATGAAACCAACCGAAAGTTTGAAAATCTTATATTATATTATGTATATGAGAGATAGGGATAGTATTGAACCGCTTTTATTCATTTTTGCCATTACCACAGAAAAAGAGGATCTCTGAGTTTCATTAAAATATCTCACATCCCATCACCAATATAAAGTCAACGGGATGTTTAAAACCCTGATATTATTGTAGTTATATAGCGGCTAGGACATATTTTCACCCGATTTTACCCATTTCAACCACAAAAAAAAACATTTTCATAAGAAAAACACGCTTTTTTTTAATTTCTTTAAGATAACTCACACATTGACCGATTATTGAGGCATGAAGTCAGCTGGATGTTTTGTATTAGGTATATGGGAAATAAGGGAATTATTGATCCGATTCAACCCATTTTTGGCACACGGGCATAGTAATATCCGACAAAGATTCTCTCTGAGTTTCTAAAATATATCGCACAGACTAGCTCATATTTTCGATAAAATTTTCGTAATAGGAACTTGGGTCCATATATTCGGTACTTAAGGGCTTGAATAATTTTGGTTCAATTTGGATAAATATTAATCATAAGATGGCCACCTTCAGAGTCAGTATTCGTGCAAAGTTTCATTAAGATACAATCATTGGAGCTTAAGTTGTATACTGGAAAATGAAAGAATCAGATGGAATTTAAATTGTGTTATATAGGAAGTATGCGTGGGAATAGTCTGAGTTTGTTCATTGTCGCACTGCAACATAGGAATATCAGAGTGAAGCCTAAACCTAATTTGGTTGAAATCGGTAGAGCAGGTCCCGAGATATGGGTTTCCGAATGTGCGCGGTGCCACGCTTATCGTCAAATTTTGACAACGGTTCCTATTAGGCTCTCTCCTATGATTTCGTTTGTAAAATTTTATGTTTCTGTCGAATTAATTTATTGATTTATCGTGATTTAAGTAGTTTTAAACGGAACCGTTACCAGGGGAGTGGGCGGGGTTATCCCCCGATTTAATTTATTTTTACAGCGTGGGCAGGTGTAATTAAGGAATTTGTTCTGACTAAATTTGATTATAATAGCTGGAATGGTTTATGAGATATGTACAAGTATGTACATTAAGCCTCTTAGAGGGAGGGGCCTCGCCAATTTATTCTCAATTTTCAGCGTACAGGTGCCCCTGCTACTGTGATCCCTTGTGCCAAATTCATATAAGTATAAGTGCTTAGTATGGCACTTTATAAGTTTTCGTTTACTAACGTTTTGTGGCCGTGGCCGTAGTCCGATTACGTCAATCTGTGAACTCGTCGCCAAGGAACACGTGTACAAAGTTTCATTACGATATCTCATTTTTACTTAAGTTGTATTGGGGCAAAATGAGTAAAAATATGCTATAACAAATCGATGCCATCTTAACACAAAATTTCTAATGCGCCTACTTTTTATACTCTTGCAACTTGTTGCTACAGACTATAATAGTTTTGCTCACCTAACGGTTGTTTGTATCACCTAAAACTAATCGAGTATTCGATAATATCGAGAGATATAGGGTTATATATATATAAATAATCAGGATGAAGAGACGAGTTAAAATCCGGGTGACTGTCTGTCCGTCCGTCCGTCCGTGCAAGCTCCAACTTGAGTAAAAATTGAAATATCTTTATGAAACTTAGTAGACATGCTTCTTGGTACCGTGAGATGATTGGTATTGCAGATGGGCCTAATCGGACCACTGCCACGCCCACAAAACGCCATTAATCAAAAACAAATAAATTGCCATAACTAAGCTCCGCAATAAGATACAAGACTGTTATTTGGTACAAAGGATCACATTAGGGAGGGGCATCTGCAGTTAAATTTTCTTTTTTTTAAAAACCGCTAAAGCTATAATAACAAAATTCACTGAGAGCAAATGGTTTTAGCACCTCTATTGACGGTGTGAAAATGGGTGAAATAGGGTGAAAAGCCGTTCCACTCCCCATATAACGGTACTATTAAAAAATACTAAAAGCGCGATAAACCAAGCACTAAACACGCCAGAGACATTCAATTTTGTCTCTGGGATGGTATGAGATGACTTTATAGGAACCGCATTCAAAATTAGTCAGTGGGCGTGGCACCGCCCACTTTTAGGTGAAAACCCATATCTATGGTTCTGCTCAACCGATTTCATCCAAATTCGGTACATAACATTCATATTTCTATGATATAGTGCGAAAATGGGCGAAATCGGACTACAACCACGCCTATTTCCCATATAATACAATTTTCAATTTCATCTGATTCTGTCACTTTCCACTATACATATCAAGCAACAATGACTATATCAGGGTAAGACTTTGCGTGAATAATACGTTTAAAGTATGCCACCTTGTGACCAAAAATTGTCTAAATCGAACCAAAACTGTTCAAGCCCCTAAGTACTAAATATGTGGACCCCAGTGTCTATAGTTGACCTTCTACCGAAAATATCAGTCAATCCACAAAGAAATCTCAAACGAGTATACCATTTGACTTTTAGAGAGTATCGGTTACATCTGAACTTAGCCCTTCCTTACTTGTTTCATTTTAATGTTCTTATGACTTTCCACAAAAAATATGTGAATGCATAGAAATCCGGGCCATATTAATCATACTTGATGTTGTGGGGACTAATTTCACTAATTTTTGCTACAGTATAAATAATGAGTATATATGCGATAAAAACCCAGCCGGAACGAAATTTAATATACTCGCATTGAAAAGATCAACCGAAAATGCGGAGAGCATTATATTTGGGTTAAATGGCTAAATAATTCTGCTCAAACATAACTATGCATAACCTTTTCAATTTATTGAGTATGTACCAACATAGATGGTATAAAGTCTATCGGAATTTCTCAAATCATTATATTGGATGCATTGTTTTAGAGGTTTAGAGGGGTGGAGTTAAAATAAATAATGCTTCAGAATACATTTGCACGAGATTTTATTAAAAAATATATATTGGCAACTGTATTCGGTATAAAATCTACCAGAAGAACGAAAGTCCGTAATTGCTGTATATGAGGCATAGATAAATCAAGGCCCGATTTTCGGCATTAAACAAAGATTCAAGAATATACGCGAAATTTAATAAAAACATTATAATACATATAATATGTTGATATATGGTATATTTTATAGGTATATTTTGACTAAGGGCTGAACAGCGTTTAATAGAATGTTTGGATAACCTCACACATCAAATTTGTTTGAAATCGGTGAAATATTTCCAAGATATAGGATTAAAGGTGCCACGCCCATTGTCCAATTTTTACAACTGCTCCTATAATGACCTTGCTTACCAACATGTTTGTAAAATTTAATACTTGTAATGCATTTGTTTAGTCAGTTAAGCACTTTTAGTGGTTTTCAACATAACCGATATATAGTTAGCTGTCGTGATTATTATCTGATTTTACCCATTTCCACAGAATTTGAAGATGTGTTAAAACAAGTTCTTTTCACCAAGTTTGGTTAATATTTTGTAGCTTAAGCGGATTGGAAGATATGTATATTAAGCCATTTATTAGGCGGGGTCACGCCCACTTTTAAAAAAAATTGTAGCCCACAAGTTCCTGGCTACTGCGATCTACTGTACTAAATTACCGCTTTGCATCTTAATTAAGTGCTTAGGTTAGGTTAGGTTTGGAGGTCGATCCCTAGAAGGATCCCAATTGGACAGCTTAAGACGCCGGTCCGTTGTGATACCTACAAAACTCCTATAATCTGGATCAAAAGAGCCTTACAAGTCGACGAAACGCTTTGTGCTTACAACAAACTTGTTAAGACGGCCAATATCCATTTTGGCTAAGTCTTCAGGTCCGCCAAAAGTGTGACTGCCGAGATATTTCATCTCAGCCTAGCGGAAGCCGGACATTGGAGAAGAAAGTGCCGGGATCATTCCACCTCGCTCTCCTCCATGCAACTTTGGCAACTAGCATCTGGTAGTACTCTAAGCCGTACCGCATAAGTGCCCATTGGACAGTGTCCAGTGAGAACTCCTACCATAGCGGCGAGATGCACTTTGCTCAGAGCAAGAAGTTCCCCCGACCTCTTGCGCTCCACTCTTGGCCAGAAGGATCTCGCGGTCGCACAGGAGTTAGTCGTCGACCAGCATCTGCTAGGTGCACGCGTGGTCCATTGATCCAAAACTAGAGCGCAAGACGCTAACGGAGATCCAAACGAGCCTGATGTTGAAATAGCCAGATGCTATATCTAGTGAGGACAGACACTCCTCAAAGCTAGTTTTGCCGCCCTGCTATCGGAGTGCATGATCACTTCTACAAACAAGGCTGCACTACGCAGCAGTACTTCAACCCCCACCTTGATAGCAGCCACTTCCGCCTGAAAAACACTACAGTGGTCCAGTAGCCTGAAGCTAAGACTGACTGAGAGCTCCTTGCAGAAAACCCCCCCTCCAACCTTCCCTCCTAGCCTCGATCCATCCGTGAAAAAGCTCACCGCGATTCTTCTCCAGCGGCTTCTTCGCATCCACATGTCCCTCGTTGGAATATGGGCGGAGAAGGAGCCGCCTCAATTTTTCCGGAATGCAGCTGAAGGAGGAAAGAATTTCGGAGCCTTAGAGCACACTTCGCAGCAATGCACCTACCGGCAATGTTTAAAATAGCATTAAAAGCTATTATAGGTGTGGTCCGCAGTGCACCGGAGATTCCGATGAGCGCCGCTCCTTGGACCCGCTCAAACTTTTTAGCTAGTGTGGACCTTTCGAGCGCCCTTCACCAGACGAACTCCTTCTTAACTCTCTCCTCAATGTTTGGCCTCCAGGAAAGTTTTCTATCGAGGATAAGCCCCACTCCGCTGCGCCGTCAAACTCTGGTCGCACATTGTTGAAGGCCCCCTCGATGTCGAGAAAGGTGTCCACAGAAAATTCCTTGTGCTTGAGAGCTATCTCCAGCCATGACACTACAACATGCAAAGCAGTGTCGACCGACCTGCCTTTGATATAGGCATGCTGCTGATCGAAACTTCCTGCAGTACAGGACCCAGTATGTTTTTCTGAAATTTCTATAGGTTTTGAGCTCTGGGAGTGAGGCTTTCAAGCTGAAACCAATATTTTTATCATCGGAGAAGGAATGGTCGTCTAGAACCCTCCATTCCGAAATCAAGAGAGCAATTTCCCTAGAGGCTAGCGTAACGTCAAGGACTTCCGCCCTGCTAACAGTCCCAAAGTTGGGGCTGTTCCCCCTATTACATATAGAAAGGTCTACACTACAAATAAAATCAAAAAGTGACGCACCTCTTGCGTTGATGTCCGAGCTTCCTCAGACGGTGTGCCTTGAATTAGCATCCGAGCCTATTAAGACTCCAACTCCTTTGCGTCTGGCCTCTGCCAGAGCCCTTCTCAGTAGGTACGAAAGTGGCTCCACCTTGTCGTCGTGCGGCATGTAGGCTGAGACAAGCCAGAGTTCTCTAGCACTGTCCTCCATTCTAGCAGCGACGACATCTTCGTTGCTGAAATTAGGCAAAAGAAAAACGTTAAGTTCGTTTCTGATCAACAAGCAGCCTTTGGTTCTACCTGTGCTGTTTGCCGCCAGGAGATTGTGGCTTTTTGTCCTTAAACAAGAGATACCGTTGCTGCTCAGCCACGGTTCCTGAATAAGGACAACGTAGGCTTCGTCCCGTCCTAGACTAAGCAATAGATCGGCGGAGGCCGCCTTTGAGTGCTGGAGGTTAATTTGGAGGATCCTCATCCACTAAACTCCTTTCCAGCAGTGCGAGTTCCGCACCATCATCCATACTATCGACCCCAGCCTCCTCGAACCGGCGCTCAAGACTGAAGACGGATCCACCATCGCCTGACAATCCGCCTCCCGTGCTCACCACATCCGAGAGGATGGGGTCGATGTCCATTTTCTAGTGGGTCGCTCTCCCACTTTCTTACACCTCAGCTGGAGGCAGCGGGCCATCAGCCCTGCCTTCAGTTGGGAGAAACCTAAGGACGACCCTCTCGAAGCCATAGCTTGTGGCCCCCTTTGCAATGCTGAGAGGAGCGAGGGACTCCTTTTTTAGTAGTATCAGCGCTCACCGATATGGTTCCTAACCACCTTCCAGTCTTGGGTGGGAAGAGATGGATTGCAGTACCGCAATATCTCTTCAATTTCGGTCGGGGTAGAGGGTTCGGCCGGAAGCCAGACACGAGCACGAGGTAGCATCGGAAGATCCGATTGGGCCACTGCCTCGAGCCTTGCTCCCTTCCAGACTTCCCCCACCCTGGCTACCGCCTCCTTATAAAGGAATACCGACCGTTCGTCGGCACACCTTATAAGATGGTGTAAGCCGAGATTCCACCCAGCACTTTCACATCTTGGGGGTGGTCCAGGGCTTCCCCTGACCATCTTCATTAACACAGCGGAGATAGCAGCCGCTACCCACTTCCACTCATCATGAGAGATGGTTCCAACTTCCTTTGCTGCTGTCGTACACCCCGAGCTCTATTGAGCTGGCGAGTTTAGCGATTTCGCTGAACATCGATGCGGCTCCGACCCGAGGCTTCTTGCCGAGGGAGGATTCCCGCTCCTGCGACCTCTGTCGCTTCATCGAGGTGTGGGGTTCGCTTCCCCTGACCATCTTCATTAACACAGCGGAGATAGCAGCCGCTACCCACTTCCACTCATCATGAGAGATGGTTCCAACTTCCTTTGCTGCTGTCGTACACCCCGAGCTCTATTGAGCTGGCGAGTTTAGCGATTTCGCTGAACATCGATGCGGCTCCGACCCGAGGCTTCTTGCCGAGGGAGGATTCCCGCTCCTGCGACCTCTGTCGCTTCATCGAGGTGTGGGGTTCGCTCGGCCCCACTTTCCCGTCATTAACGTCGCTTAGCACCCTTTTGGCCCACTTAAGTGTGCTAACATGCTGATCAGATTTCTGGTCAGCCTGCTTGCCACCATAGCGCTCCAAAATCTTGGCAGCCAGCCGACGGGCCGATTTCAGCTTTTTAACTGTGGTCACGCGCTTCCCCCCGGAACCCTTAGCGTTCGCTGAGGACCCGCGTCCTCCATGAACTTAACAGAGGTTCCTCTGCTAGTGCTGGCGATTCCGCCGCGCACCTTCGCCCTGCCAAAAGCGTCAGTCGGCAGATTCCTACCCACTCCCCCCGCCTTACCGCCCCTGGTGACGGTAAGTCAGGCACCCGCAGAATTTTTCTCCTCACTCTTTAGCGGGGACGGTTTCGTCCCAATAGGTGAGGATGTCCCCCCAGGGAACTATCCACTTTTGAAGAGGTCGGTTTCGACCTGCCTTCTCCCTCGTTATTGGTTGTATAGTTTTCGGTATTCATTTTGATTGGGTCCCCACTCAGAGCCGCTATCCGTCTCCTGGAAAGGTCGTCGCCTATAAATGGTCCCAAGGTTGTCTCGGTTACGAGGCCAAGGCGAGGGTTGACGTACGCCTTTATGAGGCAGTGCGTTCAGAGCCGACCAGCGCAAGAAGGAGTCATCTCAACAAACACCTACCACACCAACTTAATGATGACAGAAGAGGAACGTACTCTGAGGCCTGCCATGGTTTAAACGGGACGGAGGCGGCCTTGGCATTAGCCCATCAGCCATTTCTGCAGGGTGTCACCCCTGCATACTCAGGTGACAGAATACCACGACCACCAGCCCAGGGTTCAAACCGATCCATCTAAGAGTCCAAACTATGTCCGTGTCGAGCAAAGGTCAAATCTGTAGGAGTTCTAGAAAAGGCCGTAAAGGCCGCAGGTCATTTTGCGTTACCCAGGATAAACCGCGTGGAGGCGAACCTGCTCTACACCCTAATTAAGTGCTTAGTTATTTATAGATTTTAGTTTAATGGTGCCAGGGTGCTCGCTTAGGTGCCAAGGAACACATGTACCAAGTTTCATTACGATATCTTAATTTTGACTCAAGTTACAGCTTGCACAGACGGATAGTCAGCCGGAATTTAACTCTTATTTTCATCCTAGTCATTTATTTATATAACTATATATTATTTTCATCCTAGTCATTTATTTATATACCAGTATCTATCTCAAAATTACAAAAAGTAAACGGGTGTATATTTCCGCATTTTACATTGATCACATAAGCCGTATTAGTAAAAAACGAAACGCAGTGTCCTAATTGTTATCCAAAGAGATCTAGCTAAAGCAAAGTCAACCAGGCGATCAATTCATTTACCTCAGACGATTTCTTTGGAGAATACTAAACGGTCAAATATTTCTATACGAGAAGTGTTACGGATAAAATCAATATGAGAATAAAGTCCTTCCGACTGTGCAAGCGATAATTTGCTTTACCACTACTAAGATATCTTAATGAAACTTGACAAAAAAGTGAGGACAAGTTCGGAGATGGACGACATCGACATCACTACCGCCAACTCCCATATATGGTACTACTTATAATGATTTTCTTTATCTTAACAAGTTTTATGCTGATCAGTGAGTGTCTTTTATATACAAAATCGTTTCAAAATATTGTCTCGAGTATACCTGAGCCATGTAAAAATTAATGCAATGAGCCCGTTCCTTTCTCTGTCCCAATATACCTCATAAAATTATTTCCACCTGTATTCAAACCGTTCAGGTTGGTCAATATATAATATTTTAATGAATTTAAACGGAAAAGTTTTCTTAAAAGTTATGTGGTTTAGCATTGAATTTGAATGGACTTGGTCTAGATCTTGGTCTATATCTCATATCCCTAATATAATGAATTCCGATCTTCTGGTTGACGTTTTCTACATCAATTCAATATTTATAAAATTTAGTCTCTTCGGTTGTTTATATGACATGTATCTCATTTGAAGATGTTTTTTATGTATTTTTAGCTGACGCGAATTCAAATACAGCAATTAAATTAAGTCTAAGGCATGTATTGACCCGATTTAAACTATATTTGGGAATATCACATAAACCCCGCCCACTCCCGATATAACGGATCTGTTAAAATCTACTAAAATCGCTTTATAGGAGTCAGGTTAAAAATTACTCGGAAACCGATTCTTATGAAAATTGGCATACACTTTCTTTGCAGTGTTAGCTTCTATGTATACCATCAAATTGCCACAAAAAATTTCAAAAACTACCCTTTTTGACCCAAAAAATGTCGGAAAAAGAGTCAACTTTTTTGTTTTTTTTTGGTATAACTAGAACATGTTTCGTGAACAAGCTCCATACTTTTTTTTTATTTCAGATAGCTGAAACTGCAGCTGAAAATCCTGCCAATTGTTGCCTTTTGCCGCGAGAGCCTTAAAAGATCGATAAATCGGATTTTCATATTTTAATATGTACTTAATAAACATGCTGAGTCCATTATCATTCATTTATTTTTTCCAATTCAAATAAGCCTCCAATAATTGGCCTAAATTCCGGCGTTTTCATATATCGCCCCCTTAATATGTCACATACTAATATAATAACATGCTCCCTGAACTTCCTACCTCTGGAGGAGGAAAAAAAAAGACTTTTATTGAGTGTGAACAAATTATTTTTAATTTTATTTTGGATTTTCAACTTTTATACTCTTACAACATGTTGCTACAGATAATAAAACTCAGCACGTAACTAATAATAACCCCGCCCACTCCTCATATAAGGGTTCTGGTAAAAGCATAGAAACATAAAATTATAAGTGCCGCTATAAAGTTTTAACGATGGGTGAGGCAGCGCCCACAGTAAGGTGTAAAAACATATCTCCAGACCCGCTCCACTGATTTCAAACAATTTGGGTAGGTAGCATTATTCTGACATTGCTTTGTCGCATTGCGAAGATGAGCGAAATCGGACTACAACCAATCATACTTCTTATATAGCACATTTTTTAAATTCCAGCTGTTTGTTTCACTTTCCACTATACAAATTAATCACCAATTAATGTATCTGGATAAAACTGTTTACTGCCTTTGAAGTGTGTCAGCCTATGACCAAAAATTATCCAAATCGGATCAGAAGTATTCAGACCGTCAAATACCGAATATATGAACCCCAGTTCCTATTGGGAACTTTTTATCGAAATATTCATCAATCTGCGAGATATATTATAGAAACTCAGAGAGAATTCTTATCTGACAACAATATGCCCGCGTGCCAAAAATCGGATCAAGAATTCCCTTAGTTCCCATATACCTTATAGAAAAATGTTCGAACTTCCGGCTGACTGCATACCACAAATATCGGTCAATATGTGAGTTGTTTGAGTTATGAGCGATAATTAATATAAAGATTTTCGTTATTCTTACAAACCCTATGCTGAATGTGTCGGTCAGTGTATTAATTATATATTTATAAAATTGCTTGAAAAGGACGAGTTTGTAGATGGGCGCAATCGGACTGCTGCCACACCCACAAAACGACATTTAACGAAAACCTATTAAGTGTCATAACTAAACACTTCATTAAGACATATGTACTTGTACTTGTAGAACTGTAATTTGGCACAGGAGATCGCAGTAGCAAGAGGCACCTGTGGGCTACAAATTTTTAAAAAATTGACGTGCCCCCGCTCTCCAAGAGGTTTAATGTACATACTTATCTTCTAAACCATTTACAATAACCAAATTCGCTCAAAACAAATAGGCGCCCTACTACTAAAACTAGACTTAGAGTAGAGAGAGTGTTAGTGGGAGGTTGTGTGAAAAATCTATCCTAATTACTAAACATAATTTAATAGTAAAAGAGTCCTTATAAATTAAAATTTTACAGTCTACATAATCTGAAATTAGTGGAGCTCTTCCTGATAATTAAAGAAAGCCAACAAGGCGTAAAATCTAAGACTTAAAGTGAAAAAGAAAGAAACTTAACACACAAAAGGTAAAGCAGATACATAACAGCTATGGGTAATCCAGAGGTCACAAAAACACCCAGCCGCACGGCGGGAAACTCAAAACAAAAGACCACAGGCATTAAACAAACAACGAAAATCGACATGTACACAATAAACACTAGAAGTACGAGTCAGGCTGGAACTAACAAAAATGATGCCACAGGTATTGAAAAATCGCTCAGTGTAATCATGGGAGAACTACAGAAAATAAATGACAACATGGCGAAAAATAAAGAAGAAATTAAAACGGAGTTTAAAAAAGAAATTGATGAGCTGAAGAAAAACATTGAGGACAAAGATAAAAAGTGGGAGGCAGAAAAAAACCATTTGTGGGAACACATTGACCTGATGGAAGATAAAATTAAAAAATTGACAGAAGGTGTGCCGGAAAAACTATCGGAAGACGAAAACAATCAATTGAAAGAGGAAAAAGAGAAAATTCAACAGCAGCAGGCAAGAATTATCGCCGAAATTGAGAAAATGGAGCAGCTAAAGCAAAAACAGCTGAAGATTGAAAAGAAAAACAACATCGTCATTAAAGGTCTAATAGACACAGATGATGATCCGAAGCAAACGACTGTAAGGTTTATAGAAGAAAAGTTTAGAGTGAAGGTAGATGCTGCGGACATGTGGCTACAAGGTAAAGATAAAAAGGTGGTGATTGTGAAATTGAAAAAATGGGAAACCAAATAGGAAATCATGAAGAATAAAAAAGTGCTAGTAAATACGAAGATTTTCATAGAAAACGATCTCACGCGTGAAGAAAGAGAAGTGCAGAGGAGAATAGCTCAAGAAGCGAAAGAAATAAGAAAAAACAATCATTCTGTTAAAGTAGGATATAGAAAAATGTGTGTCGACGGAAAATGGCTCTCGTGGCAACAATTAAAAAGTAATATGGAAAAGAAGGATTTTTAATAGACAGGGCCAATAAAACAGGAGGCGATGAGTTCAAAGTGGTGTTTTGGAATGTTGCAGGCTTAGGTAAAAAAAATGCGGATTTTTGGAGTTTTCTTAGACAATATGATGTAATCGGTTTAACTGAAACATGGGTAGAAAGTAAGGGATGGGAAAAATTAGCTAAAAGACTTCCAAAAGAGTACGAGTGGAAGTGTAAAGCAGCGAAAAGAGAAAAAAAGAAAGGGAGAGCTAGTGGTGGTATAATAACTGGGGTAGAAAAGACATTGTAGTTGAAGATAATAATTTTGAGTTTGAAGGGGCGGTGAAAAATGTTGTCAAAATAGTGGATGATAAGTGGGTAATATGGACAGTCTACAATCAAGGTAAAATTTAAAAATTGCTAAAAAACATATGTGAGGAATCAGAACAGGGGAAAATAATGGTAGGTGGTGATCTCAATGCAAGAACAGGTCACAAAGGTAGCTTATACGCAGGACCCGATGAAGAGGATATACAAAGACAATCAAAAGACAACAAGTGCAATGCAGAAGGTGAGCTACTAATTAGTATTATAGAAGAAGAAGGGTGGTGTGTGCTGAATGGAAACACAAATGGTGATGAAGACGGAAGTTTCACATTTCTTGCCGAATCAGGACAGTCTGTGATTGACTACGTAATAATAGGTGTTGAAGACTTAGTACAGGTAAAAGAATTTAGAGTATTGGATAGAGTTGAATCAGACCACATGCCCATAATGTGTAAATTGAAGAGTAAACTAGCCCACAAAAGCAAAAAAGAATCAACAGAATCTAGAGAAAAAATTGTGTGGGATGATGACAGTAAAATGAAATTCCAACTTGCTACTACAAATAATGTATTCAGTGAAGATACTTCCATCCATAGAAACTGGGAAGAATTGAAAGAAGTTATCAACAAAAATATGTGTAAGAAAGCATGGAAAAGAAAGATAGGTGAAATTCAGCCGAAAAAATGGTGGGATAAAGAATGCAAGCGCAAGAAAAGAAAGGTCAAAATTAAGTTAATAAAATGGAGGCACGGCCAAGCAACAAAAGAAGATTACTTGAAAGAAAGAAAGGAGTTCCGAAAACTATGCTTTGATAAAGAAAGTAAAATGAAAGAAAACGAGATTGCAGAAATAAAAAACGCAAATACTGAAAAGAAGGTGTGGCAGTACATCAATAAATATAGGAAGTCTAGGTCGGAAATTAGCAAAGACATCCCCATGGAAAAATGGTGTAAACATTTTATACTCGTGCTGAATGGAGAACAAGCAAATACGGTAGGCGACTGGAATAGAGAAGAAGACAAAGATGAAGAAAAGGAAGAAGATTTAACAGATGAGGAAATAACAAAGCAAATAAGAAAACTAAAGAGGAAAAAAGCTACTGGTGAAGATGGTATCCCAAATGAAGCATGGATCTTTGCACAAGGTAATACCCAACAAGAGATATGCAACCTAATGAAAAGGATATGGCATGGAGAAGGAATACCTGAAGATTTATTTCCTAAGTTAATATGTCTTCTTCCTTTTTATAATTTTTATCAACTTGTTTTCTTTTAAGTTGATCACTGCATTAATTTCTTTCAGAAATTTGTATCCAATTAAAAAGTCTGCTTCTAAATTTTTGATTTCGTAAAAAATTTGTCTTTTACCAAATAGAGTAACAAAATTATTGAATAATTATGCTATAATGTTAGCACTCAACATTGACATTATTACTTCCCGTTTCTTAAACAAACGCCTGTTTAAGGTTTAAATTGAAATATTCTTTATTTTTTTTTTATTGAATGTTTCACAAGTTTTTTATTGGTTTAACACTTTTTTGATAAAAATTAATACTACGATTTTAAACTCAGAAAGTTTTGACGGTTGGTAGCGGAGATAGCGATTTCATACATTTACGTTGCGCAAAGAGATCGGAATTATTTCGAATGTGGTGAATTGAAGATCCAATCCCTCTTTTTGTTGATTGTGTGGGGTGTCATCGTGTATGGTGGTAACTTCTGTGCTGACATCGTGTGCAGTGTGGTCGTTTATGTTGTGAGTGCGTGTTGTGTTCCAAGGTGTGGTGTGTTGTATTAGGGTGTGACATTATTTACCCTGAAGAAGCGGTGTAGTTGGAAGGGGAGTTTATAGTCATTTAAACATCCTGGGCCCCCTAGGCGAATATTTTGCCTAGTAGTACAGATATGCTGTAAATGTCCCAGGTATCACGGCGTACTGCAATTGGAGTAGCCGAGGGCGCGGTATGGTAGATCCATATTTACCTGTACGTGTAGGATGGAATCTTGATTTTGAAATGCGTATTATGTTTTTTGATTTGGAAGTTAGTGCGTTAAGCAAGCAACGTTGTTTTGCATTTATTCGATTTGTTGTTGTGACGACGTATTATGATGGTATAATTTTGTTTATTCATTTTATTGCTGGTTATCTACTATTACTTTATTATCGGCTTATAGGATGGCGACTCCACGCCTAGCTCAGATATGACCAGAATGGGTGCTCCTTTGAAACCTTTGAAGAGGGATCTTGCGAGCGTAAGATTTGTGATTTACGGCTACTTTTTAAGTGGATTTGTACACGTATTACAAGTATTTCCCATAAACCACCAATACGAAGGGGGCTTAGATATATGCGATTAGAGCGACCTTTGCTTGTTGTACGGCTTGGTGCGTCATTGTATCGCATTGGGAGCATGCTGATCGCCTAACTTTATTTTTAAATTGTTTTATAATTTTGAAAAAGTAAGCTACTAGAGCACAATTTGTTATGTGTCGATTTTTTCGACTTTTTCGAGACAATTTGGGTATATGTATGTTAAAGTGCGTATGCACTAATTTGGCAAGTAGGAGGGCACAACATATCTCAAGCTTTTTGAATCAGGATTTTTGTATCATTATTGGCAAGAGCCATCCTGCGGGGTCGAAAAGTTACATATTTGTGTTTTTAAAAACTGATCTTGTCAGAAGGGACTCTGACTTTGTTTTTTCGGCCAATTCTTGGAGTGTTGGAACATTGTGAATTTAGTGGTAGTCGTATGACGTACCGACCATTATTTGATCGAGTAGTTGTTGCTTTGTAGAAGTCTTTACAATACTGATCTTCTGGGGTTTTAATTGATATGAGGGGGCATGTTTCTAACTAACGAAATTTCCTTGATTGTGAATTAAGGTGTTCTTTTGAATTTTCGTCAACTTGAGTTGTTGATGTGGAAACTGGTTCAGTAACTAGTCCACTTAGAATCCAACCGAATATAGTATTTTGGGCTAGAAGGGTCGTTGAAATTTTTTCAACACCTTCAAGCATTATTTGCGGTATAAGGTCGCTGCCTATTAGAATATCTATGTTAGCGGGGGTGTTGCAGTTGGGATCTGCTAGCTTTAAGTGTGAAACCTTTTGCCAATGCTTGCTATTTATGTGATAGCATGGAAGCATATTTGTTAGTTGCGGTAAGATTATAGCTTCTGCTTGTATGTGCTTATCCGCTTGGGGGGAAATTAGGGTAATGGGTCAGATTTTATTTGAGTTTTGGACTACTCTTCTGCCCATTCCCGTGATTTCAAAATTGGCTTGGTTTGTTGGCAGTTGTAGCCTATTTTGAGCCCTAGACGCTATAAAGGATCGTTGTGATCCTTGGTCTATTAAGGCCCTAAGTTTAAACAGCTCTCCTTGGTGTTAGATGGAGACGACTGCTGTTGGTAGTAGTACTCTACTTTGAATTTCGCTGTGTAGCGTTTGGGTGTTTAATGCCTTTGAGCAGCATGGTGCTTCTTGGCAATTTTCGGGATTTCGCACTTCGGGATTTGCTGTTGCAACTAAACCCGTGGCTCTTTTTGTATTTGCGCTGTTCGGGGGTGAGCTGGAAAATGTGTTGTAATGCAGCATTGAATGATGTCGTTTATGACAATAAACGCAATTAAATTTGCTTTTGCAATTTTTATACTTATGCGCATGTGACAAGCAATTTGTACAAAGTCTTTTTGATCTGACAAAATTATTTCGTTCGTCAACTTTTAAGTTTTTAAACTTCTCGCATGATTGTAGTTTATGCCCTCTTGTTCATAGTTCGCAAGACGTATGATTGTTCTGTTCGGATGTGACCGATTGCGTTTTGTATAAGCTTCTGTTTAATTTGTTTTTGCTACTAGCTTGGGATCTATTGACGCTTCTATTAAGGTCGTTTTGATAGTTTTGGGTTTTAATAATTTTTGTGTCTACCCTTTCAGCGATTTCATACTGGATAGTTAGAAAATCTTTCATTTGTTGCCACGTTGGGCATTTCTTTCGTGATGAGAGCGATTGCTCCCACAAAAGTAACGATTTTTCTGGTAAAGTGGCGGTGCATATATTTACCAGTATTGGGTCCCAGCTGTCTGTGGGAATATTTTGTGTCGATAGAACCGACAAACAATTTGAAACAGTGGATAGTAGTTTAACAAATTCTTGTTTCTTTTTTAATTTTAGGCAAGTTTATTAGTGTCGTTACTTGTTTATCGACCAATATTCTTTCATTTTCATATCTAGATGTTAGAGCTTCCCAAGCCAAATTAAAATTGTCGTCATTTAGTGCGAACTGTTTTACTATTGCGCCTGCTTGACCTTTAGTTTTGTATCGGAGGTGATACAATTTTTGCGCTCTGATAATTTTGGATGGTTGATGTAAACGGCAGTGAACATGTCCCGGAAGGACGGCCATTCTTCATAACCTCCATAAAATATTTCTGTGTCACATGCGGGCAGCTCAAGATGGATGCCTGAACTTGCCTCTTGACTTTGAATTTGTCTCAGCTCTACTCTCGAATGTGGAGTAGGTGCAATCGCTTTTATGAGCTTTAATTGATCAAAAATCATAGCTTTTGTTTCTTCGTACTGGTCTAAGCAGTTTCCGTATAGTGCGTAAGCCGATGATTTAAAATCGTGTGGTAGATGTGAATCGTCATAATCTACTATGGCGTCATGAGCCGTTTGGAGACGAGTCCAAAAATTGTCAATATTTTGTTTTTTTATTTCCAATAACGATTCAAAGATGTCTTGAATCGGTGAAGATGAAAATCGAGTGCAGTATCGTGTTAATCTGTCACTCTCGGAAATGAATTTGGCAACACAAATATTTTTGCCTTTTATGTGCTTTGTGGTAACCTGTCTTGCGCGTGTAGCTTCTGCAGGTGTAATTTGATTTTTATCGTCATTAACCATTTTTGTTTTGTTATTTATTACTATATGTGTCAAAGTTAATTAAAATTTTCTCAGTGTAAACTGATTTAAATGCAGCAATAAATGATAATTAATACCGAATACTATTTTACGTATATACGATTTTTTTCGGTCTAGATAAATATTTACTTGCGAAATAATTTTTTAATTTGTATTTTATTTTAAATATATATTTGTGAGCGTAATTTAAATTTTCTTAATTAAGTTATTAAGAATGGCACTTTTAATTTAATAATACTTATTATGTCCTTATGTTGATGTATTTAGGTACACCCTAATACACGGACTTGTTATTATATATTTATGTGCTCGTGAAATTGAGGGCTCGTTGAAGAGATCAAAACACTTTGTACATAAGTATGCACGGATTGTTTGTGCGTATGTCTGTTTATTTTCTAATGCAATTGAGAGCTCGTTCAAGAGATCAATGTGCTGTTTTTTTTTTGTATGCAATCCTGCTTGTTTGTTACAAGGGGTATTGCCGGATAATTGCCTATGAGGACTTTGAATATATGTAAAATTGTAAATATATATGTAACATATGAACGTAAGTATGTTGTTGGAAAAAATGTTTTTTTTTGTTTTTAATACTTTTAATTTTTAATAAATTCGTTTATCATATATTTGTTTTATCGCCGTTTGATTATATTCGATATTTATGATAATTGTTTCTTTTTTGAAATGAATATTAAATAACTTTATTAGGTCCCAAAGTAGGGTATAAAGTTACAGATATATTAATCGCCGTTTGTGTATATAAATGTGTATATATACGTATGTATGTAGGCTCGCACAGCGAAGAGAGCGCCAAAGCAAAGTAAATAATGTGCAGGTATTTGACCGTATGCACTTTGTAAATATATTTTTGTATGTATATATGTTTATTAAAAATATATATTTAACGATATATAGAGATGTGATATATAAGCGTTATTTCGATATGCATACATGTATGTTTGTTTGTTGTGTTTTTATTTGTTTCTCTGTCTTGTTTTAGATTTTCTATTTTGTCTTTGCTTACTTATTATGTGCAATCCTGCTTATTGCTTTATTAAACATAAGGGGTATTACTGGATTAATGTGCAAGTGTATACTTGAATTGGTTTTTTTTTTTGGTTCTTGATGGTGTGTTTGAACACACGAAGGTAAGCTATTAATTGGGCAATAAGTTAAGATCCATTTTTTTTTTTGTTTAAATATATAAGTATGTATTTGAAATACACTCGGAATTGTGTCAGTTTGGTAACTGTTTTTTTATGCTGTTAAAACGGATTTTCTGTTACAGGTTTTATGTTATAATATATAAAACTGAAATTTTTACATACATATACGCATAAAATGAGATATGTAAATGAAATAAATACGCTCACTTTGTAGGGTATACGGTTTTTACATATACATATATTTATTTATATTTCCTTTTGTGCCAATTCGTGTGTTTATTCTCCAGCTGCTTACTGGTATGCTTTGTTGTTGTTTTTTGTTTAAAAATTCGCGCCCGTTTGTTCTATTTATGTTTTGTGCTAAGGCGTCGCGGCCGGTTGTGTGAATTTTTGTTTGTTTAAAATGTTTATATGTTTGTTGAAATACATATATATATACATTAGCACTGTATCTTTGGTGAGGTTTGTGTTACATTTTAAAATTTAATAATTGTTATTTTGTCACTGCACCATTTTTAACATTTTTTGACTTAAATTGCAAATTTTGTTACTTTTTTGTTGTACCACTGCACTGCTCTTTGTTACTTGTTTGTAATAATTATTAATTGTGTTTCTTAACACAGTTTTGTAAAAATCCGAAGGTGCCTTTCGGTAAGGCTCGAAGGACCATGAATAATTATGCTATAATGTTAGCACTCAACATTGACATTATTACTTCCCGTTTCTTTCACAAACGCCTTTTTAAGGTTTAAATTTAAATATTCTTTATTTTTTTTTATTGAATGTTTCACAAGTTTTTTATTGGTTTAACATTTTTTTGATAAAAATTAATACTACGATTTTAAACTCAGAAAGTTTTGACGGTTGGTAGCGGAGATAGCGATTTCATACATTTACGTTGCGCAAAGAGATCGGAATTATTTCGAATGTGGTGAATTGAAGATCCAATCATTCTTATTGTTGATTGTGTGGGGTGTCATCGTGTATGGTGGTAACTTCTGTGCTGACATCGTGTGCAGTGTGGTCGTTTATGTTGTGAGTGCGTGTTGTGTTCCAAGGTGTGGTGTGTTGTATTAGGGTGTGACATTATTTACCCTGAAGAAGCGGTGTAGTTGGAAGGGGAGTTTATAGTCATTTAAACAATTATAATAACGTATTATCGAAAATCCATTAATTGTTTTTACTCTTTTATATACAATATATTTAATTCGTTTTTATTCTCATAAATTAATTATTTTATATAGCAACTTGTTGCTCCCGTATCTACTAGTATTTTAAAGTTTTGGACATAAACCCTGTAATGTAAGAATATATATGGCAGAGTTAGTTTTGATCTAAAAAATTATCATCCTTAATATTTTTTAACCTTTGTGTTTTATTTGGTGGTTGATTACATAGTTGTGCGCTGGCATATGGTCGTTTATCTGTAGTATTTATTCTTGTATTATGTACGTTATTATTTACGTTTTAATGTGGTCGGTTTTGGATTCGAGTACTTGGATCGACATCCATTGGGATAGGTCTTGCCTGAATGTTTTGTTGTAAGGGCATTTGATTGTAGCCTCTTTGAAATTGGGTTTGTGGAAACCATAAATTATTATTGAAATTTCCGTTACTGATGTTAGTACGTTGTCTGTAATCATTCGGATTTTTCCCGAATTGTGATAGCAACAAGATTCTATTTCTCACTATTTAGAGCAATTTTTTATTATTTTAGTTTTTGTGTGTTTTAAATATGGGCAAGTTTCAGTTCTATGGTTGCCCTTGCAATGATTATAATAGTACAGCCTTTCGTATTTTAGTGTACTTGAATTATTTCCCATTAAAAACATTTTCTTCTAGAAAAGGATGCTTTTTATTTTTAGTACTGTTTACTAATATATTAGTCTTTCTTTTTCGCATACCCTCATCATAGCTATTGTTTCAGATACTATTGTATCTTTATTGTAATAGTCCTCAACTGTTGATACTTTGTTTTTTCCTATGTATTTAAAAACTGCCCTCATGCATTTTATTTTATATTTTTTAGATGGGTCATCTTTTAGTAAATTATTTTTGGAAGGATTTTCGGTTTTCCCTAAGTTTCGAACTATTTTTACTAATTTATCAACATCCAAACCTACTGGTAATGTCCCTGACATATTTCTAATAAGCATATAACAATTAATGTGCTTTTGCATTTCTTATCTTGTTTGTTTCTACCTTTTTTAAAAAAATCTTTTTTTAAATTTTATTCCTTTATGTTGTCTGAGGCGTCTGTCATAAGTCAAAGTTTTAGAATACAGTTAATATATATATATTTTTTTTTTGCCGTTATTACCTTCGGCTCGATTTGTGGAATCTTCCTGTTCCCTTGTTTTTTTAATAGTACATTTTTTGATCCTTTCTAGGAAAGGAAACTCTTTAATTCTAGAGGGTCTGGAGTTCAGAATCGCAGAAATGAGTTTATGTTATAAACCGGAAGGTCCCCTTGCGGTGGTGAATCGCGGTTTCAAAATATTTGTTATATGGTCGAGCCTTCATTTACAAGATGCTTTTTTTATCATTTTTGATTATTTTTAGGAAAAGAAACTCTTTTATTCTGAAAGGTCTGGAGTTCAGAAAGCATGACTTAGGCTTAAAATAATTTATATTACTGGGATTGTTTCACAAAATTTATATACAATTTTATTGTAATAAATTAAGTATATCATAAATTTATTAAAGTATTAACTTACTACTTTTCGTTATTTTCTAAAGGGGTTGGTTGATTACTGTTTTAATTCCTTTGCCAGTATTGATTGCTGTTTAGCTTCCCTGGTCGTTTTGTTTTTAATTAATTGTATCCCTCGTTGGCAACGCTTCGGCTTAGCGTGCAATGCCTTAATTCTTCTTTTTTGTGTTATTCTGTTTGTTCTAGTTTTTTCGTTATTGTAAATCATTTATTCACTTGTGGAATTTAGTAATTTTAATGTTGTTGTAAAACATTTATTCACTTGTCGGATTTAGTAACTTTAAAGTTTTGTAAAACATTTATTCACTTGTGGAACTTAGTAATTTTAGTGTTGTTGTAAAAAATTTATTCACTTGTAGAATTTACGAATTTTAATGTTATTGTAAAACATTTTTTCACTTGTGGAATTTAGTAATTTTTGTGTTGTAAAACATTTATTTATTTGTGGAATTTCGTAGTTTTAAAGTTTTTGTAAAACATTTATTCACTTGTGGAATTTAGTAGCTTTGAAGTTTTGTAAAACATTTATTCAATTGTGGAATTTAGAAATTTTAGTGTTGTTGTAGAATTCGTATTTGTTTTTTTTTTTACTTTTCTCCTCCTGAGAGGATACTTGATTGTTAGATTTGCGGTTCCGATACGCGTCACTGTGATTGTCCCTTCGGCAAGGGAGACTTGTTATTTTCTCCCTCTTTTTTGCCTAGGATATCACTTAACAAATGTAACACATGCCCCACATTGTTGGGCGCCAATTAACTTCCTTCGTTTTGGAAGTATTAAAAAATATAGTTTTCCGCAAACGAGCGGAAGAAATCAAATATGATAGTTTGAGTGATCCTGATGGATATCTAGTCTCTTTATTTCGATTTACTCTTATTAAAATTTTCTTATTTGCTTAATTCTTACAATAAATGTCAGTTACAATATTTGCTTATTCAGTAATTGGTTTTATTGTTTAGATTTTATGGGTGGTCTTAGCTTAATGAAAAAGAATATTGGTTACTTAAATAAGCAAAGATGCTTATTAAGAAGCTGTATAATTGCTAAGTGCAAAGATACAGTTTTGTTTATAATTAGCGTAAAGCTACTGTGTGGAGGCTGCCGTTAACTTGTACGTAGATATGTACACTCATTACTTCATATGAAATCTTCATTGACACGGTCAACCAATGACCGAAGCTCACGTTTTTTGCTCTCATGTCAAAGAGTCAATCTGTCGAAGGACTGACGCGACGACAAAGCGTCACCACATTGTGTTGTTGGAGGAAATTCCGAGATGTTTCGATAAAATAAACGAACGAAATGTTTTTTTCTTTGCGAATCCACTTCCAGGAGCTCTGTCCAAAGATTTAGTTGCGTCATATAATTTATAAAACATCAGAATGGACACATGGCTAAATCCTATCCTTTTTGCGATCGCCCTGTTCCATTAAATCAGTTATAGTCAATCGGGCGTGTTGATTTTGTATTATATTTTTCATCTCATCCAAATGTAAAATTGCAGGGTTTAAAATTCCTATTTTTGCCATAGCTATCGTATGAACCATATTTTGTAGTTCGGTTATTAAAAATTAATATTTCATTTTCATTAAAAGTTTAACATATGAATTTTCGTTTACATTTTTAATTGTTTCTGTTGATTGACTGATCATTTTAAAAATTTCAGAGTTTGTTGTGTATTGTTTATTGTTATTGTCAATTAGTTCGTTTAACTTATTATTTAATAACACTAAATCGTCTTGATCCTAATTCATTTATACCTCTTTTATATCTTGTATCTTTATTTTGTATTTTCTCTAATAAAGTTTCGATAATTTCAATGTCTGGTTCTGTATCTAAATCATTAATATATGCTACCTCATTTTCATTATTTCCTTGTAAATTATTATATCTGTATTTTTTATTACTATAACATTTGTCTGAATTTATAACTTCTCTAAAATAAGTTAAATTATTAATATGAAAAATGTCGCCATAGTCATTATATTCGTCATTGTTTGAAAAATTAATATTAGAAATATTAAGGGTATCATTTTCTGAAAATATATATTCAAGGTTTAATATTATCTTTATGTACTATTCTACTTCTGTAGTTAATTGTAACCTTATTCCCTAAATCTTCTTTTATTACTTGTTTCTTATATCTAGGTTTCTCCCCTATTATTTTCTTTTAAGTATATTACATACTCATATGTTCCTCCTTTGATTCCATATCTTGCGAAAGGGATAAGGGTATTTTTTATTGTTATTTTCAATTATTGTCGTGATTTCTGCTTTTATATTCGAAATGATAAATTCAGTTTATTGAAAAATGTATTCCATTTATATTATTTATGCCGGTATTTTCTTCGGCTGGCGCTTCAGAGAATTTTTCCTCCAAGGTAATTTTGTGTAGATAATTTTCTTTATTGTCGGTAAGCACATCGACTGGCGTTGTAGAACTTTTATGTTCCACATTATATTTTTTATTTTTATGTATTATATATTGATTGTGCTGGTATAAATCTTCAGCTGGCGTTTTAGGAGTCTCTGCTCCCAAAGTAATTATATTTCTTATAATGTTTTCATCTTTTAAATTTCCTTTACTCTTATGTAGCTCAGATTTATTTCCTAAGTTAATATGTCTTCTTCCTTTTTATAATTTTTATCAACTTGTTTTCTTTTAAGTTGATCACTGCATTAATTTCTTTCAGAAATTTGTATCCAATTAAAAAGTCTGCTTCTAAATTTTTGATTTCGTAAAAAATTTGTCATTCACCAAATAGAGTAATAAAATTATAATAACGTATTATCGAAAATCCATTAATTGTTTTTACTCTTTTATATACAATATATTTAATTCGTTTTTATTCTCATAAATTAATGATTTTATATAGCAACTTGTTGCTCCCGTATCTACTAGTATTTTAAAGTTTTGGACATAAACCCTGTAATGTAAGAAAATATATGGCAGAGTTAGTTTTGATCTAAAAAATTATCATCTTTAATATTTTTTATCCTTTGTGTTTTATTTGGTGGTTGATTACATAGTTGTGCGCTGGCATATGGTCGTTTATCTGTAGTATTTATTCTTGTATTATGTACGTTATTATTTACGTTTTAATGTGGTCGGTTTTGGATTCGAGTACTTGGATCGACATCCATTGGGATAGGTCTTGCCTGAATGTTTTGTTGTAAGGGCATTTGATTGTAGCCTCTTTGAAATTGGGTTTGTGGAAACCATAAATTATTATTGAAATTTCCGTTACTGATGTTAGTACGTTGTCTGTAATCACTCGGATTTTTCCCGAATTGTGATGCGAAAATTGCTCGCATATTATTTGATTCTAATTCTTGTGCTTTTGCCAACGCATTTGGCAAATCACTTGGTGATAGTGAAAATAATATATTGGCTAAATTTCAATTTAGATCTGTTATAAATATACGCAACGCATCCCATCTATTTTTTGCGATTAATTCTTTAGTTACGGCACTATCCGATCCGTAAGTCATTATCGTTTTATTAATTAGTAAAGTTAATTTTTCATTAACCTTATTATAGTATTCAATAATTAAATGCATCGTAAAATGCTCATCTTCTGTTCGATTATATAAGCTGCTGGCTTGTCCGCGTAAGCAACATAGAGTCGTGCCAAAATGGCATCGAAATTAAAAACCGTTCCGTGATTGGATAAAATGTCGTTAGCATCGTTTGTAATTTTATTTCTTAGTATAGTTAATGCAGCAAAATATCTATGGCTGCCCCTTACATATGAGCTCATTGCGTTATTGGCTGATTCTCTCCAGCTAACGTATTTAGTTTGTTTTCCGTTAAGTTCTGGTAGTGACTTGACCACCTCAGGTGACTCATCACAATTTATATGTGGATCGATCACTTCTATTTTATAATCAGTAGTTGACTGTGTTAAATCCTGTAGTTGCATTCCCAACTCCTCTACTTCCAATCTAAGAGAATCATTTGTTGCAGTTATTAGTCTAGCAACAAGATTCTATTTCTCACTATTTAGAGCAATTTTTTATTATTTTAGTTTTTGTGTGTTTTAAATATGGGCAAGTTTCAGTTCTATGGTTGCCCTTGCAATGATTATAATAGTACAGCCTTTCGTATTTTAGTGTACTTGAATTATTTCCCATTAAAAACATTTTCTTCTAGAAAAGGATGCTTTTTATTTTTAGTACTGTTTACTAATATATTAGTCTTTCTTTTTCGCATACCCTCATCATAGCTATTGTTTCAGATACTATTGTATCTTTATTGTAATAGTCCTCAACTGTTGCTACTTTGTTTTTTCCTATGTATTTAAAAACTGCCCTCATGCATTTTATTTTATATTTTTTAGATGGGTCATCTTTTAGTAAATTATTTTTGAAAGGATTTTCGGTTTTCCCTAAGTTTCGAACTATTTTTACTAATTTATCAACATCCAAACCTACTGGTAATGTCCCTGACATATTTCTAATAAGCATATAACAATTAATGTGCTTTTGCATTTCTTATCTTGTTTGTTTCTACCTTTTTTAAAAAAATCTTTTTTTAAATTTTATTCCTTTATGTTGTCTGAGGCGTCTGTCATAAGTCAAAGTTTTAGAATACAGTTTATATATATATATTTTTTTTTTGCCGTTATTACCTTCGGCTCGATTTGTGGAATCTTCCTGTTCCCTTGTTTTTTTAATAATACATTTTTTGATCCTTCCTAGGAAAGGAAACTCTTTAATTCTAGAGGGTCTGGAGTTCAGAATCGCAGAAATGAGTTTATGTTATAAACCGGAAGGTCCCCCTTGCGGTGGTGAATCGCGGTTTCAAAATATTTTGTTATATGGCTTGTCGAGCCTTCATTTACAAGATGCTTTTTTTTATCATTTTTGATTATTTCTAGGAAAGGAAACTCTTTTATTCTGAAAGGTCTGGAGTTCCGAATCGCAGAATTGAGTTTATCTTATAAACCGGAGGGTTCCCTTGCGGTGGTGAATCGCGGTTTCAAAATATTTGTTATATGGTCGAGCCTTCATTTACAACATGTTTTTTTTTTTATAAATTTGAGTACTTGTAAGTTTCAGATTTACAATGCTACTGTGAGCATGACTTAGGCTTAAAATAATTTATATTACTGGGATTGTTTCACAAAATTTATATACAATTTTATTGTTATAAATTAAGTATATCATAAATTTATTAAAGTATTAACTTACTACTTTTCGTTATTTTCTAAAGGGGTTGGTTGATTACTGTTTTAATTCCTTTGCCAGTATTGATTGCTGTTTAGCTTCCCTGGTCGTTTTGTTTTTAATTAATTGTATCCCTCGTTGGCAACGCTTCGGCTTAGCGTGCAATGCCTTAATTCTTCTTTTTTGTGTTATTCTGTTTGTTCTAGTTTTTTCGTTATTGTAAATCATTTATTCACTTGTGGAATTTAGTAATTTTAATGTTGTTGTAAAACATTTATTCACTTGTCGGATTTAGTAACTTTAAAGTTTTGAAAAACATTTATTCACTTGTGGAACTTAGTAATTTTAGTGTTGTTGTAAAAAATTTATTCACTTGTAGAATTTAGGAATTTTAATGTTATTGTAAAACATTTTTTCACTTGTGGAATTTAGTAATTTTAGTGTTGTAAAACATTTATTCATTTGTGGAATTTCGTAGTTTTAAAGTTTTTGTAAAACATTTATTCACTTGTGGAATTTAGTAGCTTTGAAGTTTTATAAAACATTTATTCAATTGTGGAATTTAGAAATTTTAGTGTTGTTGTAGAATTCGTAGTTGTTTTTTTTTTTTACTTTTCTCCTCCTGAGAGGATACTTGATTGTTAGATTTGCGGTTCCGATACGCGTCACTGTGATTGTCCCTTCGGCAAGGGAGACTTGTTATTTTCTCCCTCTTTTTTGCCTAGGATATCACTTAACAAATGTAACACATGCCCCACATTGTTGGGCGCCAATTAGCTTCCTTCGTTTTGGAAGAATTAAAAAATATAGTTTTCCGCAAACGAGCGGAAGAAATCAAATATGATAGTTTGAGTGATCCTGATGGATATCTAGTCTCTTTATTTCGATTTACTCTTATTAAAATTTTCTTATTTGCTTAATTCTTACAATATATGTCAGTTACAATATTTGCTTATTCAGTAATTGGTTTTATTGTTTACATTTTATGGGTGGTCTTAGCTTAATGAAAAAGAATATTGGTTACTTAAATAAGCAAAGATGCTTATTAAGAAGCTGTATAATTGCTAAGTGCAAAGATACAGTTTTGTTTATAATTAGCGTAAAGCTACTGTGTGGAGGCTGCCGTTAACGAAATGTTTTTTTCTTTGCGAATCCACTTCCAGGAGCTCTGTCCAAAGATTTAGTTGCGTCATATAATTTATAAAACATCAGAATGGACACATGGCTAAATCCTATCCTTTTTGCGATCGCCCTGTTCCATTAAATCAGTTATAGTCAATCGGGCGTGTTGATTTTGTATTATATTTTTCATCTCATCCAAATGTAAAATTGCAGGGTTTAAAATTCCTATTTTTGCCATAGCTATCGTTTGAACCATATTTTGTAGTTCGGTTATTAAAAATTAATATTTCATTTTCATTAAAAGTTTAACATATGAATTTTCGTTTACATTTTTAATTGTTTCTGTTGATTGACTGATCATTTTAAAAATTTCAGAGTTTGTTGTGTATTGTTTATTGTTATTGTCAATTAGTTCGTTTAACTTATTATTTAATAACACTAAATCGTCTTGATCCTAATTCATTTATACCTCTTTTATATCTTGTATCTTTATTTTGTATTTTCTCTAATAAAGTTTCGATAATTTCAATGTCTGGTTCTGTATCTAAATCATTAATATATGCTACCTCATTTTCATTATTTCCTTGTAAATTATTATATCTGTATTTTTTATTACTATAACATTTGTCTGAATTTATAACTTCTCTAAAATAAGTTAAATTATTAATATGAAAAATGTCGCCATAGTCATTATATTCGTCATTGTTTGAAAAATTAATATTAGAAATATTAAGGGTATCATTTTCTAAAAATATATATTTAAGGTTTAATATTATCTTTATGTACTATTCTACTTCTGTAGTTAATTGTAACCTTATTCCCTAAATCTTCTTTTATTACTTGTTTCTTATATCTAGGTTTCTCCCCTATTATTTTCTTTTAAGTATATTACATACTCATATGTTCCTCCTTTGATTCCATATCTTGCGAAAGGGATAAGGGTATTTTTTATTGTTATTTTCAATTATTGTCGTGATTTCTGCTTTTATATTCGAAACGATAAATTCAGTTTATTGAAAAATGTATTCCATTTATATTATTTATGCCGGTATTTTCTTCGGCTGGCGCTTCAGAGAATTTTTCCTCCAAAGTAATTTTGTGTAGATAATTTTCTTTATTGTCGGTAAGCACATCGACTGGCGTTGTAGAACTTTTATGTTCCACATTATATTTTTTATTTTTATGTATTATATATTGATTGTGCTGGTATAAATCTTCAGCTGGCGTTTTAGGAGTCTCTGCTCCCAAAGTAATTATATTTCTTATAATGTTTTCATCTTTTAAATTTCCTTTACTCTTATGTGGCTCAGATTTATTTCCTAAGTTAATATGTCTTCTTCCTTTTTATAATTTTTATTAACTTGTTTTCTTTTAAGTTGATCACTGCATTAATTTCTTTCAGAAATTTGTATCCAATTAAAAAGTCTGCTTCTAAATTTTTGATTTCGTAAAAAATTTGTCATTCACCAAATAGAGTAATAAAATTATAATAACGTATTATCGAAAATCCATTAATTGTTTTTACTCTTTTATATACAATATATTTAATTCGTTTTTATTCTCATAAATTAATGATTTTATATAGCAACTTGTTGCTCCCGTATCTACTAGTATTTTAAAGTTTTGGACATAAACCCTGTAATGTAAGAAAATATATGGCAGAGTTAGTTTTGATCTAAAAAATTATCATCTTTAATATTTTTTATCCTTTGTGTTTTATTTGGTGGTTGATTACATAGTTGTGCGCTGGCATATGGTCGTTTATCTGTAGTATTTATTCTTGTATTATGTACGTTATTATTTACGTTTTAATGTGGTCGGTTTTGGATTCGAGTACTTGGATCGACATCCATTGGGATAGGTCTTGCCTGAATGTTTTGTTGTAAGGGCATTTGATTGTAGCCTCTTTGAAATTGGGTTTGTGGAAACCATAAATTATTATTGAAATTTCCGTTACTGATGTTAGTACGTTGTCTGTAATCACTCGGATTTTTCCCGAATTGTGATGCGAAAATTGCTCGCATTTATTTGATTCTAATTCTTGTGCTTTTGCCAACGCATTTGGCAAATCACTTGGTGATAGTGAAAATAATATATTGGCTAAATTTCAATTTAGATCTGTTATAAATATACGCAACGCATCCCATCTATTTTTTGCGATTAATTCTTTAGTTACGGCACTATCCGATCCGTAAGTCATTATCGTTTTATTAATTAGTAAAGTTAATTTTTCATTAACCTTATTATAGTATTCAATAATTAAATGCATCGTAAAATGCTCATCTTCTGTTCGATTATATAAGCTGCTGGCTTGTCCGCGTAAGCAACATAGAGTCGTGCCAAAATGGCATCGAAATTAAAAACCGTTCCGTGATTGGATAAAATGTCGTTAGCATCGTTTGTAATTTTATTTCTTAGTATAGTTAATGCAGCAAAATATCTATGGCTGCCCCTTACATATGAGCTCATTGCGTTATTGGCTGATTCTCTCCAGCTAACGTATTTAGTTTGTTTTCCGTTAAGTTCTGGTAGTGACTTGACCACCTCAGGTGACTCATCACAATTTATATGTGGATCGATCACTTCTATTTTATAATCAGTAGTTGACTGTGTTAAATCCTGTAGTTGCATTCCCAACTCCTCTACTTCCAATCTAAGAGAATCATTTGTTGCAGTTATTAGTCTAGCAACAAGATTCTATTTCTCACTATTTAGAGCAATTTTTTATTATTTTAGTTTTTGTGTGTTTTAAATATGGGCAAGTTTCAGTTCTATGGTTGCCCTTGCAATGATTATAATAGTACAGCCTTTCGTATTTTAGTGTACTTGAATTATTTCCCATTAAAAACATTTTCTTCTAGAAAAGGATGCTTTTTATTTTTAGTACTGTTTACTAATATATTAGTCTTTCTTTTTCGCATACCCTCATCATAGCTATTGTTTCAGATACTATTGTATCTTTATTGTAATAGTCCTCAACTGTTGCTACTTTGTTTTTTCCTATGTATTTAAAAACTGCCCTCATGCATTTTATTTTATATTTTTTAGATGGGTCATCTTTTAGTAAATTATTTTTGAAAGGATTTTCGGTTTTCCCTAAGTTTCGAACTATTTTTACTAATTTATCAACATCCAAACCTACTGGTAATGTCCCTGACATATTTCTAATAAGCATATAACAATTAATGTGCTTTTGCATTTCTTATCTTGTTTGTTTCTACCTTTTTTAAAAAAATCTTTTTTTAAATTTTATTCCTTTATGTTGTCTGAGGCGTCTGTCATAAGTCAAAGTTTTAGAATACAGTTTATATATATATATTTTTTTTTTGCCGTTATTACCTTCGGCTCGATTTGTGGAATCTTCCTGTTCCCTTGTTTTTTTAATAATACATTTTTTGATCCTTCCTAGGAAAGGAAACTCTTTAATTCTAGAGGGTCTGGAGTTCAGAATCGCAGAAATGAGTTTATGTTATAAACCGGAAGGTCCCCCTTGCGGTGGTGAATCGCGGTTTCAAAATATTTTGTTATATGGCTTGTCGAGCCTTCATTTACAAGATGCTTTTTTTATCATTTTTGATTATTTCTAGGAAAGGAAACTCTTTTATTCTGAAAGGTCTGGAGTTCCGAATCGCAGAATTGAGTTTATCTTATAAACCGGAGGGTTCCCTTGCGGTGGTGAATCGCGGTTTCAAAATATTTGTTATATGGTCGAGCCTTCATTTACAACATGTTTTTTTTTTTATAAATTTGAGTACTTGTAAGTTTCAGATTTACAATGCTACTGTGAGCATGACTTAGGCTTAAAATAATTTATATTACTGGGATTGTTTCACAAAATTTATATACAATTTTATTGTTATAAATTAAGTATATCATAAATTTATTAAAGTATTAACTTACTACTTTTCGTTATTTTCTAAAGGGGTTGGTTGATTACTGTTTTAATTCCTTTGCCAGTATTGATTGCTGTTTAGCTTCCCTGGTCGTTTTGTTTTTAATTAATTGTATCCCTCGTTGGCAACGCTTCGGCTTAGCGTGCAATGCCTTAATTCTTCTTTTTTGTGTTATTCTGTTTGTTCTAGTTTTTTCGTTATTGTAAATCATTTATTCACTTGTGGAATTTAGTAATTTTAATGTTGTTGTAAAACATTTATTCACTTGTCGGATTTAGTAACTTTAAAGTTTTGAAAAACATTTATTCACTTGTGGAACTTAGTAATTTTAGTGTTGTTGTAAAAAATTTATTCACTTGTAGAATTTAGGAATTTTAATGTTATTGTAAAACATTTTTTCACTTGTGGAATTTAGTAATTTTAGTGTTGTAAAACATTTATTCATTTGTGGAATTTCGTAGTTTTAAAGTTTTTGTAAAACATTTATTCACTTGTGGAATTTAGTAGCTTTGAAGTTTTGTAAAACATTTATTCAATTGTGGAATTTAGAAATTTTAGTGTTGTTGTAGAATTCGTAGTTGTTTTTTTTTTTACTTTTCTCCTCCTGAGAGGATACTTGATTGTTAGATTTGCGGTTCCGATACGCGTCACTGTGATTGTCCCTTCGGCAAGGGAGACTTGTTATTTTCTCCCTCTTTTTTGCCTAGGATATCACTTAACAAATGTAACACATGCCCCACATTGTTGGGCGCCAATTAACTTCCTTCGTTTTGGAAGAATTAAAAAATATAGTTTTCCGCAAACGAGCGGAAGAAATCAAATATGATAGTTTGAGTGATCCTGATGGATATCTAGTCTCTTTATTTCGATTTACTCTTATTAAAATTTTCTTATTTGCTTAATTCTTACAATAAATGTCAGTTACAATATTTGCTTATTCAGTAATTGGTTTTATTGTTTACATTTTATGGGTGGTCTTAGCTTAATGAAAAAGAATATTGGTTACTTAAATAAGCAAAGATGCTTATTAAGAAGCTGTATAATTGCTAAGTGCAAAGATACAGTTTTGTTTATAATTAGCGTAAAGCTACTGTGTGGAGGCTGCCGTTAACTTGTACGTAGATATGTACACTCATTACTTCATATGAAATCGTCATTGACACGGTCAACCAATGACCGAAGCTCACGTTTTTTGCTCTCATGTCAAAGAGTCAATCTGTCGAAGGACTGACGCGACGACAAAGCGTCACCACATTGTGTTGTTGGTAGAAATTCCGAGATGTTTAGATAAAATAAACGAACGAAATGTTTTTTTCTTTGCGAATCCACTTCCAGGAGCTCTGTCCAAAGATTTAATTGCGTCATATAATTTATAAAACATCAGAATGGACACATGGCTAAATCCTATCCTTTTTGCGATCGCCCTGTTCCATTAAATCAGTTATAGTCAATCGGGCGTGTTGATTTTGTATTATATTTTTCATCTCATCCAAATGTAAAATTGCAGGGTTTAAAATTCCTATTTTTGCCATAGCTATCGTATGAACCATATTTTGTAGTTCGGTTATTAAAAATTAATATTTCATTTTCATTAAAAGTTTAACATATGAATTTTCGTTTACATTTTTAATTGATTCTGTTGATTGACTGATCATTTTAAAAATTTCAGAGTTTGTTGTGTATTGTTTATTGTTATTGTCAATTAGTTCGTTTAACTTATTATTTAATAACACTAAATCGTCTTGATCCTAATTCATTTATACCTCTTTTATATCTTGTATCTTTATTTTGTATTTTCTCTAATAAAGTTTCGATAATTTCAATGTCTGGTTCTGTATCTAAATCATTAATATATGCTACCTCATTTTCACTATTTCCTTGTAAATTATTATATCTGTATTTTTTATTACTATAACATTTGTCTGAATTTATAACTTCTCTAAAATAAGTTAAATTAGTAATGTGAAAAATGTCGCCATAGTCATTATATTCGTCATTGTTTGAAAAATTAATATTAGAAATATTAAGGGTATCATTTTCTGAAAATATATATTCAAGGTTTAATATTATCTTTATGTACTATTCTACTTCTGTAGTTAATTGTAACCTTATTCCCTAAATCTTCTTTTATTACTTGTTTCTTATATCTAGGTTTCTCCCCTATTATTTTCTTTTAAGTATATTACATACTCATATGTTCCTCCTTTGATTCCATATCTTGCGAAAGGGATAAGGGTATTTTTTATTGTTATTTTCAATTATTGTCGTGATTTCTGCTTTTATATTCGAAACGATAAATTCAGTTTATTGAAAAATGTATTCCATTTATATTATTTATGCCGGTATTTTCTTCGGCTGGCGCTTCAGAGAATTTTTCCTCCAAAGTAATTTTGTGTAGATAATTTTCTTTATTGTCGGTAAGCACATCGACTGGCGTTGTAGAACTTTTATGTTCCACATTATATTTTTTATTTTTATGTATAATATATTGATTGTGCTGGTATAAATCTTCAGCTGGCGTTTTAGGAGTCTCTGCTCCCAAAGTAATTATATTTCTTATAATGTTTTCATCTTTTAAATTTCCTTTACTCTTATGTGGCTCAGATTTATTTCCTAAGTTAATATGTCTTCTTCCTTTTTATAATTTTTATCAACTTGTTTTCTTTTAAGTTGATCACTGCATTAATTTCTTTCAGAAATTTGTATCCAATTAAAAAGTCTGCTTCTAAATTTTTGATTTCGTAAAAAATTTGTCATTCACCAAATAGAGTAATAAAATTATAATAACGTATTATCGAAAATCCATTAATTGTTTTTACTCTTTTATATACAATATATTTAATTCGTTTTTATTCTCATAAATTAATGATTTTATATAGCAACTTGTTGCTCCCGTATCTACTAGTATTTTAAAGTTTTGGACATAAACCCTGTAATGTAAGAAAATATATGGCAGAGTTAGTTTTGATCTAAAAAATTATCATCTTTAATATTTTTTATCCTTTGTGTTTTATTTGGTGGTTGATTACATAGTTGTGCGCTGGCATATGGTCGTTTATCTGTAGTATTTATTCTTGTATTATGTACGTTATTATTTACGTTTTAATGTGGTCGGTTTTGGATTCGAGTACTTGGATCGACATCCATTGGGATAGGTCTTGCCTGAATGTTTTGTTGTAAGGGCATTTGATTGTAGCCTCTTTGAAATTGGGTTTGTGGAAACCATAAATTATTATTGAAATTTCCGTTACTGATGTTAGTACGTTGCCTGTAATCACTCGGATTTTTCCCGAATTGTGATGCGAAAATTGCTCGCATATTATTTGATTCTAATTCTTGTGCTTTTGCCAACGCATTTGGCAAATCACTTGGTGATAGTGAAAATAATATATTGGCTAAATTTCAATTTAGATCTGTTATAAATATACGCAACGCATCCCATCTATTTTTTGCGATTAATTCTTTAGTTACGGCACTATCCGATCCGTAAGTCATTATCGTTTTATTAATTAGTAAAGTTAATTTTTCATTAACCTTATTATAGTATTCAATAATTAAATGCATCGTAAAATGCTCATCTTCTGTTCGATTATATAAGCTGCTGGCTCGTCCGCGTAAGCAACATAGAGTTGTGCCAAAATGGCATCGAAATTAAAAACCGTTCCGTGATTGGATAAAATGTCGTTAGCATCGTTTGTAATTTTATTTCTTAGTATAGTTAATGCAGCAAAATATCTATGGCTGCCCCTTACATATAAGCTCATTGCGTTTTTGGCTGATTCTCTCCAGATAACGTATTTAGTTTGTTTTCCATTAAGTTCTGGTAGTGACTTGACCACCTCAGGTGACTCATCACAATTTATATGTGGATCGATCACTTCTATTTTATAATCAGTAGTTGACTGTGTTAAATCCTGTAGTTGCCTTCCCAACTCCTCTACCTCCAATCTAAGAGAATCATTTGTTGCAGTTATTAGTCTAGCAACAAGATTCTATTTCTCACTATTTAGAGCAATTTTTTATTATTTTAGTTTTTGTGTGTTTT
This sequence comes from Bactrocera oleae, assembly GCF_042242935.1. Classification (NCBI taxonomy): domain Eukaryota; kingdom Metazoa; phylum Arthropoda; class Insecta; order Diptera; family Tephritidae; genus Bactrocera; species Bactrocera oleae. The sequence continues at coordinate 19,504,966 of NC_091541.1, read as the reverse complement.
AAATATGGGCAAGTTTCAGTTCTATGGTTGCCCTTGCAATGATTATAATAGTACAGCCTTTCGTATTTTAGTGTACTTGAATTATTTCCCATTAAAAACATTTTCTTCTATAAAAGGATGCTTTTTATTTTTAGTACTGTTTACTAATATATTAGTCTTACTTTTTCGCATACCCCCATCATAGCTATTGTTTCAGATACTATTGTATCTTTATTGTAATAGTCCTCAACTGTTGCTACTTTGTTTTTTCCTATGTATTTAAAAACTGCCCTCATGCATTTTATTTTATATTTTTTAGATGGGTCATCTTTTAGTAAATTATTTTTGGAAGGATTTTCGGGTTTCCCTAAGTTTCGAACTATTTTTACTAATTTATCCAAACCTACTGGTAATGTCCCTGACATATTTCTAATAAGCATATAACAATTAATGTGCTTTTGCATTTCTTATCTTGTTTGTTTCTACCTTTTTTAAAAAAATCTTTTTTTAAATTTTATTCCTTTATGTTGTCTGAGGCGTCTGTCATAAGTCAAAGTTTTAGAATACAGTTTATATATATATATATTTTTTTTGCCGTTATTACCTTCGGCTCGATTTGTGGAATCTTCCTGTTCCCTTGTTTTTTTAATAATACATTTTTTGATCCTTTCTAGGAAAGGAAACTCTTTAATTCTAGAGGGTCTGGAGTTCAGAATCGCAGAAATGAGTTTATGTTATAAACCGGAAGGTCCCCCTTGCGGTGGTGAATCGCGGTTTCAAAATATTTTGTTATATGGCTTGTCGAGCCTTCATTTACAAGATGCTTTTTTTGATCATTTTTGATTATTTCTAGGAAAGGAAACTCTTTTATTCTGAAAGGTCTGGAGTTCAGAATCGCAGAATTGAGTTTATCTTATAAACCGGAGGGTTTCCCTTGCGGTGGTGAATCGCGGTTTCAAAATTTTTGTTATATGGTCGAGCCTTCATTTAAAACATGTTTTTTTTTATAAATTTGAGTACTTGTAAGTTTCAGATTTACAATGCTACTGTGAGCATGACTTAGGCTTAGAATAATTTATATTACTGGGATTGTTTCACAAAATTTATATACAATTTTATTGTTATAAATTAAGTATATCATAAATTTATTAAAGTATTAACTTACTACTTTTCGTTATTTTCTAAAGGGGTTGGTTGATTACTGTTTTAATTCCTTTGCCAGTATTGATTGCTGTTTAGCTTCCCTGGTCGTTTTGTTTTTAATTAATTGTATCCCTCGTTGGCAACGCTTCGGCTTAGCGTGCAATGCCTTAATTCTTCTTTTTTGTGTTATTCTGTTTGTTCTAGTTATTTTGTTATTGTAAATCATTTATTCACTTGTGGAATTTAGTAATTTTAATGTTGTTGTAAAACATTTATTCACTTGTCGGATTTAGTAACTTCAAAGTTTTGAAAAACATTTATTCACTTGTGGAACTTAGTAATTTTAGTGTTGTTGTAAAAAATTTATTCACTTGTAGAATTTAGGAATTTTAATGTTATTGTAAAACATTTTTTCACTTGTGGAATTTAGTAATTTTAGTGTTGTAAAACATTTATTCATTTGTGGAATTTCGTAGTTTTAAAGTTTTTGTAAAACATTTATTCACTTGTGGAATTTAGTAGCTTTGAAGTTTTGTAAAACATTTATTCAATTGTGGAATTTAGAAATTTTAGTGTTGTTGTAGAATTCGTAGTTGTTTTTTTTTTTACTTTTCTCCTCCCGAGAGGATACTTGATTGTTAGATTTGCGGTTCCGATACGCGTCACTGTGATTGTCCCTTCGGCAAGGGAGACTTGTTATTTTCTCCCTCTTTTTTGCCTAGGATATCACTTAACAAATGTAACACATGCCCCACATTGTTGGGCGCCAATTGACTTCCTTCGTTTTGGAAGAATTAAAAAATATAGTTTTCCGCAAACGAGCGGAAGAAATCAAATATGATAGTTTGAGTGATCCTGATGGATATCTAGTCTCTTTATTTCGATTTACTCTTTTAAAATTTTCTTATTTGCTTAATTCTTACAATAAATGTCAGTTACAATATTTGCTTACTCAGTAATTGGTGTTATTGTTTACATTTTATGGGTGGTCTTAGCTTAATGAAAAAGAATATTAGTTACTTAAATAAGCAAAGATGCTTATTAAGAAGCTGTATAATTGCTAAGTGCAAAGATACAGTTTTGTTTATAATTAGCGTAAAGCTACTGTGTGGAGGCTGCCGTTAACTTGTACGTAGATATGTACACTCATTACTTCATATGAAATCTCCATTGACACGGTCAACCAATGACCGAAGCTCACGTTTTTTGCTCTCATGTCAAAGAGTCAATCTGTCGAAGGACTGACGCAACGACAAAGCGTCACCACATTGTGTTGTTGGTAGAAATTCCGAGATGTTTCGATAAAATAAACGAACGAAATGTTTTTTTCTTTGCGAATCCACTTCCAGGAGCTCTGTCCAAAGATTTAATTGCGTCATATAATTTATAAAACATCAGAATGGACACATGGCTAAATCCTATCCTTTTTGCGATCGCCCTGTTCCATTAAATCAGTTATAGTCAATCGGGCGTGTTGATTTTGTATTATATTTTTCATCTCATCCAAATGTAAAATTGCAGGGTTTAAAATTCCTATTTTTGCCATAGCTATCGTATGAACCATATTTTGTAGTTCGGTTATTAAAAATTAATATTTCATTTTCATTAAAAGTTTAACATATGAATTTTCGTTTACATTTTTAATTGATTCTGTTGATTGACTGATCATTTTAAAAATTTCAGAGTTTGTTGTGTATTGTTTATTGTTATTGTCAATTAGTTCGTTTAACTTATTATTTAATAACACTAAATCGTCTTGATCCTAATTCATTTATACCTCTTTTATATCTTGTATCTTTATTTTGTATTTTCTCTAATGAAGTTTCGATAATTTCAATGTCTGGTTCTGTATCTAAATCATTAATATATGCTACCTCATTTTCATTATTTCCTTGTAAATTATTATATCTGTATTTTTTATTACTATAACATTTGTCTGAATTTATAACTTCTCTAAAATAAGTTAAATTAGTAATGTGAAAAATGTCGCCATAGTCATTATATTCGTCATTGTTTGAAAAATTAATATTAGAAATATTAAGGGTATCATTTTCTGAAAATATATATTCAAGGTTTAATATTATCTTTATGTACTATTCTACTTCTGTAGTTAATTGTAACCTTATTCCCTAAATCTTCTTTTATTACTTGTTTCTTATATCTAGGTTTCTCCCCTATTATTTTCTTTTAAGTATATTACATACTCATATGTTCCTCCTTTGATTCCATATCTTGCGAAAGGGATAAGGGTATTTTTTATTGTTATTTTCAATTATTGTCGTGATTTCTGCTTTTATATTCGAAACGATAAATTCAGTTTATTGAAAAATGTATTCCATTTATATTATTTATGCCGGTATTTTCTTCGGCTGGCGCTTCAGAGAATTTTTCCTCCAAAGTAATTTTGTGTAGATAATTTTCTTTATTGTCGGTAAGCACATCGACTGGCGTTGTAGAACTTTTATGTTCCACATTATATTTTTTATTTTTATGTATTATATATTGATTGTGCTGGTATAAACCTTCAGCTGGCGTTTTAGGAGTCTCTGCTCCCAAAGTAATTATATTTCTTATAATGTTTTCATCTTTTAAATTTCCTTTACTCTTATGTGGCTCAGATTTATTTCCTAAGTTAATATGTCTTCTTCCTTTTTATAATTTTTATCAACTTGTTTTCTTTTAAGTTGATCACTGCATTAATTTCTTTCAGAAATTTGTATCCAATTAAAAAGTCTGCTTCTAAATTTTTGATTTCGTAAAAAATTTGTCATTCACCAAATAGAGTAATAAAATTATAATAACGTATTATCGAAAATCCATTAATTGTTTTTACTCTTTTATATACAATATATTTAATTCGTTTTTATTCTCATAAATTAATGATTTTATATAGCAACTTGTTGCTCCCGTATCTACTAGTATTTTAAAGTTTTGGACATAAACCCTGTAATGTAAGAAAATATATGGCAGAGTTAGTTTTGATCTAAAAAATTATCATCTTTAATATTTTTTATCCTTTGTGTTTTATTTGGTGGTTGATTACATAGTTGTGCGCTGGCATATGGTCGTTTATCTGTAGTATTTATTCTTGTATTATGTACGTTAATATTAGAAATATTAAGGGTATCATTTTCTGAAAATATATATTCAAGGTTTAATATTATCTTTATGTACTATTCTACTTCTGTAGTTAATTGTAACCTTATTCCCTAAATCTTCTTTTATTACTTGTTTCTTATATCTAGGTTTCTCCCCTATTATTTTCTTTTAAGTATATTACATACTCATATGTTCCTCCTTTGATTCCATATCTTGCGAAAGGGATAAGGGTATTTTTTATTGTTATTTTCAATTATTGTCGTGATTTCTGCTTTTATATTCGAAACGATAAATTCAGTTTATTGAAAAATGTATTCCATTTATATTATTTATGCCGGTATTTTCTTCGGCTGGCGCTTCAGAGAATTTTTCCTCCAAAGTAATTTTGTGTAGATAATTTTCTTTATTATCGGTAAGCACATCGACTGGCGTTGTAGAACTTTTATGTTCCACATTATATTTTTTATATTTATGTATTATATATTGATTGTGCTGGTATAAATCTTCAGCTGGCGTTTTAGGAGTCTCTGCTCCCAAAGTAAATATATTTTCTATAATGTTTTCATCTTTTAAATTTCCTTTACTCTTATGTGGCTCAGATTTATTTCCTATGTTAATATGTCTTCTTCCTTTTTATAATTTTTAACAACTTGTTTTCTTTTAAGTTGATCACTGCATTAATTTCTTTCAGAAATTTGTCATTCACCAAATAGAGTAATAAAATTATAATAACGTATTATCGAAAATCCATTAATTGTTTTTACTCTTTTATATACAATATATTTAATTCGTTTTTATTCTCATAAATTAATGATTTTATATGCTCCCGTATCTACTCGTAGTTTTAAAGTTTTTGTAAAACATTTATTCACTTGTGGAATTTAGTAGCTTTGAAGTTTTGTAAAACATTTATTCAATTGTGGAATTTAGAAATTTTAGTGTTGTTGTAGAATTCGTAGTTGTTTTTTTTTTTACTTTTCTCCTCCTGAGAGGATACTTGATTGTTAGATTTGCGGTTCCGATACGCGTCACTGTGATTGTCCCTTCGGCAAGGGAGACTTGTTATTTTCTCCCTCTTTTTTGCCTAGGATATCACTTAACAAATGTAACACATGCCCCACATTGTTGGGCGCCAATTGACTTCCTTCGTTTTGGAAGAATTAAAAAATATAGTTTTCCGCAAACGAGCGGAAGAAATCAAATATGATAGTTTGAGTGATCCTGATGGATATCTAGTCTCTTTATTTCGATTTACTCTTTTAAAATTTTCTTATTTGCTTAATTCTTACAATAAATGTCAGTTACAATATTTGCTTACTCAGTAATTGGTGTTATTGTTTACATTTTATGGGTGGTCTTAGCTTAATGAAAAAGAATATTAGTTACTTAAATAAGCAAAGATGCTTATTAAGAAGCTGTATAATTGCTAAGTGCAAAGATACAGTTTTGTTTATAATTAGCGTAAAGCTACTGTGTGGAGGCTGCCGTTAACTTGTACGTAGATATGTACACTCATTACTTCATATGAAATCTCCATTGACACGGTCAACCAATGACCGAAGCTCACGTTTTTTGCTCTCATGTCAAAGAGTCAATCTGTCGAAGGACTGACGCGACGACAAAGCGTCACCACATTGTGTTGTTGGTAGAAATTCCGAGATGTTTCGATAAAATAAACGAACGAAATGTTTTTTTCTTTGCGAATCCACTTCCAGGAGCTCTGTCCAAAGATTTAGTTGCGTCATATAATTTATAAAACATCAGAATGGACACATGGCTAAATCCTATCCTTTTTGCGATCGCCCTCGTGCTGTAATTTTCTTCTTTTGAAGTAAAAATCACACTTTTTTTGAGGACTTGTCAGCTTCTTTATACTTGCGGTAATGAAACATATATTTGCCATAAAGCAAATAAAACTAAAAATCGCAAGCAACTGTAACTAACGGAATCGTCAACAGTTACTCAGACGAATTCCAAAGAAGTACGTAACACATAAGAGGAGCAAAAGCTGGATAATATTTTAAAAAAAATGTACTTGGAATACAGCAATATAAAACTTTCAACGGTGATAAAATTTTATTGGCCGCTACTCTACTTACATATAGAGCAGTGCGCGCACATGTTTTTATTGATAAGTGATAATATCAAAGATTCTATTTCTCAATGTGTACATAACATAGAATGGAAATGAACTCCATATTGATGTATATATGTACATATATAAATGATTAATTCTGTAACAATTGAAATTAGAAGATTATTAAAAAAGTAAAATATATTTTTTTTGCATTATCTTTCGCATTTTATCATGCCGCATTTGTGCAAAACAAAATCGTATTTTATCAATTTTTCATCATAAAAATCGTTAATGTGACAAAAAATAATCATGCATTTGTGAAGCGGCATTTGTATTTTTTTTCAAAGTATTTCATTTTTCTCTTTGTGTTGGTAGATACGTATTTTGCCAGAGAACGTAGTTATAAATTCTCATTTCTGTTAATAACAGCAAATACTACAGAAAATGGTGAGCTCCCTGACTGGAATTTTTCTGTTAGCCGTCCAATCGAGCATCATACAAAATTCAATTTGCAACTTCTCGTTCTTCTAAGTTCTCTGCTCTAACTATACCAGAGAACGTAAATGAATCTCTGACTATACATAAGTCGCAAGGTGTAATTTTTGACGAAATAGTATATGAGTATAGTAAAGCATATTCTCAGGAGCTCGTTTATGTTGCGCTCTCTCGGGTGACTTATATTGAAAAATTGTATATTACGACAAAAAACGATAGCAATCGAAAGCAAAAATTCAAAAGACTGTCTTTAAATAGTGTTCAGACGATAGCTCAAAGTGTCTTAGATTTCATTAGTAATAGTAATAGCATTTCAATATTGACTTTTAATTGCCAAGGTGTAAATAGTCACAAATACGATTTACAAGATTCAGTTACGAGACAATCAAATGTGTTATTTGTTACCGAAACTTGCATGACGCATGATAATCCGATTAAAATACCTCATTTCAATTGTATTGTTCAATTCAAACGAGATACTGTTCCAAAAGGTAGGGTTGCTATTTACCAAAATAATAATAATGTTACCAATATTATGACTCCGAATATTGAAATAAATATTGCACACGATAGCTATGTTAATGTTAGGCACTCATTTGTTGGAGATATTTGTGCGTGCTTATGCAAACTTAGAAATGGCCTACATATAGTCATGGTATCAATTCACATTTCTCCGAATCCAAAATTGGACGAGGTAGAAATTTAATTCATCGCACTTTACTTGAGTACACTGAAGAAGGGACGAAAATACTTGGTACAAATGATAATAAATTTCCACTTATCTTGGCTGGCGATTCCATCATCAACTTCGCTGATAAAAAATCAGAGCGGTTGACATCTTTATTTGAGAAAAATTTAATTTTAAAATGAACAATAATCCCCAAGAATCAACAACAAAATATGAGACCACCATTGACGCGGTATTTTCTAGATATTTCAGTTACCATAAACCTATAGTGTCAATGATAAAAATTCCTGAATAACCTACATGTATTGTAAGATAATAAAAAAATATTTTAAACAATATCAACTTCTCATTTATTCAATAAAAGAAAAAAAAATAATAATAATAAAAATATTTTTTTCTTATCGGTCACCACGCTCAAAAAGTGTAACTTAAATTAATATCACAGAAAAAATTTAAGTAATATCAAAGAAAAAATAATACTGCATAAACAATAAATAAATAATTATAATTATTGTATAAGTTGATAAAAAAAATGCTATGCAATAGCTTTACCGCGGCAGGTCCCGAGTGCCTCACGTACTTTTTTTATCTTAATTCGTGGCTTATTTATAGCATTGTATAGGTTTTGATTTGAAGCGCTGATGCGACAGGCACGCATCAAAATTGGCTGGGTTTACTGTACACCGCGACTCAAAGAGCTGCTTCCGCTGCTTTGGACCAGGACCCCTATTTTGGGACTGCAAAGGACCCGATAGAAGAGGGCAAGGCATCTGCATAAAATGCGGCCAACCAGGTCACAAACTGAAAGAGTGCACAAAGCCTTCATTATGCTGCCTCTGTACAGAAGCCAAACACCAACCAGTTGACCATATACCGGGCTTTGCAAAATGCGTAGTATACCTGAATAAGTGAATATCTTACAGGCCAATATGCCCAGATTCAAGACTGCTGACGCACTATTCTTCCAGATGGTGGTGGTGAACGGCTATGATTTAATCATCATAAGCGAACAATATAGAAAGATAGAGAGTGGAACCTGGCTAGAAGATAGCAGCTCAACCGCCGCTATATGGCTACCCCCTAGAAGTAAAATCACCATCACAGGTAAAGGGAACAGCAACGGTTTCGTCTGGGTCAGTTGCGACCTTTTCACAGTAATAAGCTGCTACCTGACGCCAAGCGATAGCATACACGAATTCCAGGAAAAGCTTAACGACATTGAAGATACCGCTAAGTCCATAGAGGGCCATTTAATTGTCGCCGGAGACTTTAACTGGAAAGCCATAGAGTGGGGTAGTGGTGGACAGAAAATATCGCCCAACTTAGACGCACATGTCTTCGCGCTCGCAGGTCGTACACGAGATCCAGGCGCAGAGAAGCCGCATTCCAGGAAGCCGAGCAATATCAAGCGGCGAAAAATGAACTTAAGCATGCTATCGATGAGAGTAAAAAGAAGAAATGGGAGGAACTACGCGAGGATGTTAACAAAAACCCCTGGGGACTCGGGTATAAAATAGTAATGAAAAAACGAGGAGTACGAGCTAAACCATCTAACTTAAATGCTGTCAAAATGGACCACATCGTAAGCGCACTATTTCCCACACATGAAAAAAGGCCTAGCGATTCAGAACAGACCATAAGACCTTCCCAAATCCCCCAGTTCACACTCGAAGAGCTGCAACTGGCAGCAGGCAAGCTCAAGACTAATAAATCACCCGGCCCGGATGGAATCCCAGCATAAATTCTTAAAATAATCGCTGCAGAGCGACCGGCAGTACTTCTAAATATGTACAACGCCTGCCTCGAAGCTGGAATATTCCCTGAACTTTGGAAAAAACAACGGCTGGTCCTACTCAGTAAGGGAAAAGGAGATCCAAACTTGCCATCAGCATACCGTCCACTATGCATGCTCGACACAGCGGGAAAGCTTTATGAATGGCTACTTAAGCCCAGACTTGAAGCGGCCATCAACGAAGCCGGAGGACTCTCCTCTAGACAACATAGATTTAGACCCGGCAGGTCAACTTTAGTAGCTATCAGATGCATCACTGAAAGTGTAGAAGCCGCACAGCGCAGATGCCATGAGTACAAAAGAATAGTTTTGCTGGCGACCTTAGATGTCCGAAACGCCTTCAACATCGCTAGATGAGTGGACATGATCGACGCTCTCGAAAAACTACTACTACTACTACCTCAGCAAGAGAAAATTGTCGTACCAAATTAGAGGGGGGCCACGACAGATAGCGGTTACGTCAGGAGCAGCACAAGGATCCATTTTAGGCCCAGACTTATGGAACAGCAGCTACGACGCCATACTAAAACTCGACATGCCAGACGAATCATACCTAATTGGGTACGCGGACGACATTGCAGCAGTAATTACCTCTTGAAATAAGTATGCAAACGACCACGGATATTCTAAAGAGACAAAAAGTAGTAAACTATCTAGGCGTCAGACTGGACCCCAGATTAACTTTCTGGGTACAAATCCAGCACGCCTTAGGAAAGGTAGCGAAAGTCAGCTCCCAACTCAGCACACTAATGACCAACATAGGGAGGCCCAGCCAAGAAAAGAGAAAGCTCCTAATGTCCACGACCATTAGCGTTCTATTATACGGAGCAGAGATTTGGGCAGATGTGCTAAAAAAGGAAAACCAGCGTAAGGTATTGGCCAAAGTACACCGCACCGCAGCTATCAGAGTTGCACCAGCGTACTGAACAGTGTCGGGCGATGCAATATTAGTTATCAGCTGTAATAGCCCAATTGACCTCCTGGCATACGAAAGAAAAAAGCTGTGGGAGCTAAAGGAAACATCTGAGAATAATAAAAGGGCAATCGAACAAATAAAGAAAAATGTAAACCAATGGAAAAGCCGGAAATTTGGAGAAGTCGACTTCTACATGACACAACTGCTATCAGGTCACTTAACACTATTTACAACAGTTTCCAAAATTGGGATGTGATCTTAAAAGTCTTTAGATTGTGAGTGAATGGTATCTAAATCGTTCGAAGTTGAGAACCGTAAAAGCATCTTTGATATAAATTTCGTTTGTTTCTGCGTAAATTCTGCAAATGAAGTCCGCTATTAGATTTTCTTTTCCTCTAATGTTTCACACAATTATATTAAATTCGCTTAGTTTCTTTCTTGTGAATAAAAGCCATCACAAGGGTTGATGATCTGAAAGGATTTGAAACTAGGTACCAATGATCCGGTATGGTCTAAAATAATTCGTAGCCCAAACGGCAACAAGTAGTTCTCGTACAATAGCCGAATAATGTTTTTCATGATCGCTTAAAGTTCTACTCGCATAACATATGGAAGACCATTCTGTTGTAAAACTGCACCAAGAGCATCGGAACTTGCTTCTACGACAAGCTGGAAATCTTCCTTAAAATCCAGGTACTCAAGTACCGGCGTCTCCGTAATTATTTTCTTTAGTTTTTTTCGAATGAGTTTATATAATTTGAATCGTTTATGTTTAATTTAACCCCGCTTTACAAGTATCTTATCATGGTGTAAGCTATCTTAGAAATATCTTTATATATAGGTATATATATCTTATGGGCGTGTGTACGTCACTGGACTTCTCCTAAACGGCTTTACCGATTTTAATGAAATTTTATTAATTGTCTTCTGGTTGATTGGAGAATGGTTCGAATGTTCAATTCGGTCCTATTTAAATAGTTCATTTAATTAATTTTTAATTTATAAAAGATTTGTTAGTTATAGTTGACATCACTGAAAGAGCAAACCAAATACCATGTATATGTACACAATTTATTTTCTTATGTATTACACCTGTTACTCTTTACTATTGTTATTTTTACATACTCAGTACAGTTTTTGTTCACTTCAATAAAACATTTCGGTTCGAACGAACGTCTTTGTGTTAAATGTTCTAACAAAGGTTATTGTCGATATAATTAATATAGTGTATTTTTTTTTGTAATTGTTTTATTGAAAATAAAAATGAACGTATCGATTTTAAATATTTATTTAACAAGTAAGGAAGGGCTAAGTTCGGATGTAACCGAACATTTTATACTCTCGCAAAGTCAAATGGTATACTCGTTTGAGATTTCTTTGTGGATTGACTGATATTTTCGGTAGAAGGTCAACTCTAGGCACTGGGGTTCACATATTTAGTACTTAGGGGTTTGAAGGTGGCATACTTTAATTGCATTATTCACGCAAAGTTTTACCCCGATATAATCATTGTTACCTGATTTGCATAGTGGAAAGTGAAAGAATCAGATGGAATTGAAAATGGTGTTACATGGGAAGTAAGCGTGGTTGTAGTCCGATTTCGCCCATTTTCGCACTATGACATAGAAACATGAAAAGAACGTTATGCAATGAATTTGGTTGAAATCGGTTGAGCAGATCTCATGATATGGGTTTTCACCTAAAAGTGGGCTGTGCCACGCCCACTGTCTAATTTTGAACGCGGTTCCTATAAAGTCATCTTATACCATCTCAGAGATAAAATTTAATGTCTCTGGCGTGTTTAGTGCTTGATTAATCGCGCTTTTAGTAGTTTTTAACAGTACCGTTATATGGGGAGTGGGCGGAGTTGCCACCCGATTTCAACTATTTTCACACCGTCAATAGAAGTGCTAAAAACATTTGCTTCTAGTGTATTTTGTTATTATAGCATTAGCGGTTTAGGAGATATGCACATTAAACCTATTAGAGGCGGGACCACGCCCACTTTTTTAAAAAAAGTTTTAACTGCAGATGCCCCTCCCTAATGTGATCCTGTGTACCAAATAACAGTCTTGTATCTTATTGCGGAGCTTAGTTATGGCAAGTTATTTGTTTTTGATTAATGGCGTTTTGTGGGCGTAGCAGTGGTCCGATTACGCCCATCTGCAATACCAACCGTCTCACGGTACCAAGAAACATGTCTACTAAGTTTCATAAAGATATCTCAATTTTTACTCAAGTTAGAGCTTGCACGGACGGACGGACGGATAGACAGTCACCCGGATTTCAACTCGTCTCTTCATCCTGATCATTTATATATATATAACCCTATATCTAACTCGATTAGTTTTAGGTGATACAAACAACCGTTTGGTGAACAAAACTATTATACTCTGTAGCAACAGGTTGCGAGAGTATAAAAATTATTACTGAACTGTTCTTCTAAGGAAAATTTTGCCTGTTATTACAATATCAATAATTCATATAATCAATGCATTTCGAAAAAATTGCAATTCCTTAGATTTAGACCCAAAGTCGGTTTTTTTTGTGCAAATTGTAAATTACGACTTCAATAAAGTACCGGCTATACTGCTGAAAAATATAAAATTTTACTGATCTGCGCTGAGGAAAAATTTGCATGTTATAACAATATTAACAAATTCATACAATCTAAGCATTTCGAAAAAATTGCACCTTCTTAGATTTTGACTCAAAGTCGATTTTCTTCCAAATTGTATATTAACGACTTCAATAAGGTACCGTTTATTCTGAAAACTAAAAAATTTTACTGAACTGCTCTTCTAAGGAAAAATTTGTATGTTATTACAATATTAACGAATTCATATAATCAATGCATTCCGTAAAAATTGCACCTTCTTAGATTGAGACTCAAAGTCGATTTTCTTGCTAATTGGATATTAAGAACTTCAATAAGGTACCGCTTATTCTGAAAATCATAAATATTGCTGATCTGCTCTTCTGAGGAAAAATTTGCATGTTATTACAATATTAACGAATTCATATAATCAATGCATTTCGAAAAAAATTGCACATTCCTAGATTTAGACCCAAAGTCGGTTTCTTTTTGTAAAAATTGTATATAACGACTTCAATAAGGTACCGGCTATACCGCTGAAAAATATAAAATTTTACTGATCTGCGCTAAGGAAAAATTTGCATGTTATAACAATATTAACAAATTCATCAATCTAAGCATTTCGTAAAAATTGCACTTTTTTAGATAAGACTCAACTCGATTTTCTTGCTAATTGGATATTAAGAACTTCAATAAGGTACCGCTTATTCTGAAAATCATAAATATTACTGAACTGCTCTTCTGAGGAAAAATTTGCATGTTATTACAATATTAACGAATTCACATAATCAATGCATTTCGAAAAAAATTGCACATTCCTAGATTTAGACTCAAAGTCGATTTTCATGCAAATTGTTTATTAACGCCTTTAATAAGGAACCGCTTTTTCTGTAAAACATAAATATTACTGATCTGCTCTTCTAAGGAAAATTTTACATGTTATTACAATATTAACAAATTCTTAGATTTAGACACATTCCTAGATTTAGACTCAAAGTCGATTTTCATGCAAATTGTTTATTAACGACTTTAATAAGGAACCGCTTTTTCTGTAAACCATAAATATTACTGATCTGCTCTTCTAAGGAAAATTTTACATGTTATTACAATATTAACAAGTTCATATGATCAAAGCATTTCGAAAAAATTGCACTTTCCTAGATTTAGACTCAAAGTCGATTTTCATGCAAATTGTTTATTAACGACTTTAATAAGGAACCGCTTTTTCTGTAAAACATAAATTTTACTGATCTGCTCTTCTAAGGAAAATTTTGCATGTTTTTACAATATCAACAAATTTATATAATCAGTGCATTTTCAAAAAATTGCACTTCCTTAGATCTAGACTTAAAGTCGAGTTTCTTGCAAATTGGTTATTAAAGACTGTAATAAGGAACCGCTTTTTCGGTAAAACTAAAAATTATTACTGAACTGCTCTTCTAAGGAAAAATTTGCATGTTATTACAATATTAACAAATTCATATGATCAAAGCATTTCGAAAAAATTGCACTATCCTAGATTTAGACTCAAAGTCGATTTTCATGCAAATTGTTTATTAACGACTTTAATAAGGAACCGCTTTTTCTGTAAAACATAAATTTTACTGATCTGCTCTTCTAAGGAAAATTTTGCATGTTATTACAATATCAACAAATTTATATAATCAATGCATTTTCAAAAAATTGCACTTCCTTAGATTTAGACTTAAAGTCAAGTTTCTTGCAAATTGTTTATTAAAAACTGAAATAAGGAACCGCTTTTTCTGTAAAACTAAAAATTATTACTGAACTGCTCTTCTAAGGAAAAATTTGCATGTTATTACAATATTAACAAATTCATATGATCAAAGCATTTCGAAAAAATTGCACTATCCTAGATTTAGACTCAAAGTCGATTTTCATGCAAATTGTTTATTAACGACTTTAATAAGGAACCGGTTTTTCTGTAAAACAAAACATAAATTTTACTGATCTGCTCTTCTAAGGAAAATTTTGCATGTTATTACAATATCAACAAATTTATATAATCAATGCATTTTCAAAAAATTGCACTTTCCTAGATTTAGACTCAAAGTTGATTTTCATGCAAATTGTTTATTAACGACTTTAATAAGTAACCGCTTTTTCTGTAAAACATAAATTTTACTGATCTGCTCTTCTAAGAAAAAATTTACATGTTATTACAATATTAACAACTTCATATAATCAAAGCATTTCGAAAAAATTGCACTTCCTTAGATTTAGAACTCAAAATCGATTTTCTTGCAAATTGTATACTAACGACCTCAAAAAGTATCGCTTTTAATGAAAAACATAAATTTTACTGTTCTGTGCTAAAGAAAAGATGCATGTTATAACAATATTAACAAATTCATGTAATCAACGGATTTCGAAAAAATTGCACTTTCTTAGATTTTGACTCAAAGTCGATTTTCTTCCAAATTGTTTATTAACGACTTTAATAAGGAATCGCTTTTTCTGTAAAACATAAATTTTACTGATCTGCTCTTCTAAGGAAAATTTTGCCTGTTATTACAATAATAAATAATTCATATAATTAATGCATTTTGAAAAAATAGCACTTCCTTAGATTTAGACCCGAAGTCGGGGTGTTTTTTTTGCAAATTGTATATAATCGACTGCAGTAAGGTACCGCTTATTCTGAAAAACGTAAATTTTACTGATCTGCTCTTCTAGGGAAAATTTTGCCTGTTATTACAATAATAAATAATTCATATAATTAATGCATTTCGAAAAAATTGCACTTCCTTATATTTAGAACTCAAAATCGATTTTCTTGCAATTTGTATACTAACGACCTCAAAAAGTATCGCTTATAATGAAAAACATAAATTTTACTGTTCTGTGCTAAAGAAAAATCCGCATGTTATAACAATATTAACAAATTCATGTAATCAACGGATTTCGAAAAAATTGCACCTTCTTAGATTTAGACTCAAAGTCGATTTTCTTCCAAATTGTTTATTAACGACTTTAATAAGGAACCGCTTTTTCTGTAAATCATAAATATTTCTGATCTGCTCTTCTGATTAAAAATTTGTATGTTATTACAATATTAACAAATTCATCAATCTAAGCATTTCGTAAAAATTGCACTGTCTTAGATAAGACTCAACTCGATTTTTTTGCTAATTGGATATTAAGGACTTCAATAAGGTACCGCTTATTCTGAAAATCATAAATATTGCTGATCTGCTCTTCTGAGTAAAAATTTGCAGGTTATTACAATATTAACAAATTCATATAATCACTGGATTTCGAAAAAATTGCACTATCTTAGATTTAGACTCAAAGTCGATTTTCTTCCAAATTGTCTATCGACTTCAATAATGTACCGCTTATTCTGAAAACTAAAAATTATTACTGAACTGTTCTGCTAAGAAAAAATTTGTATGTTATTACAATATTAACAAATTCATAAAATCAATGCATTTCGAAAAAATTGCAATTTCTTAGATTTAGACCCAAAGTCGGTGTTTTTTGTGCAAATTGTATATAACGACTTCAATAAGGTACCGGCTATACCGCTGAAAAATATAAAATTTTACTGATCTGCGCTAAGGAAAAATATGCATGTTATAACAATATTAACAAATTCATCAATCTAAGCATTTCGTAAAAATTGCACTTTCTTAGATAAGACTCAACTCGATTTTCTTGCTAATTGGATACTAAGGACTTCAATAAGGTACCGCTTATTCTGAAAATCATAAATATTGCTGATCTGCTCTTCTGAGGAAAAATTTGCATGTTATTACAATATTAACAAATTCATATAATCAATTAATTTCCAAAAAATTGCACTTCCTTATATTTAGAAATCGATTTTCTTGCAAATTGTATATTAACGGTTTCAATAAGGTACCGCTTATTCTGAAAACTAAAAAATTTTACTAAACTGCTCTTCTAAGGAAAAATTTGTATTATATTACAATATTAACAAATTCATATAATGAATGCATTTAGAAACAAGTAAGGAAGGGCTAAGTTCGGAAGTAACCGAACATTTTATACTCTCGCAAAGTCAAATGGTATACTCGTTTGAGATTTCTTTATGGATTGACTGATATTTTCGGTAGAAGGTCAACTATAGGCACTGGGGTTCACATATTTAGTACTTAGGGGTTTGAACAGTTTTGGTTCGATTTAGACAATTTTTGGCCGCAAGGTGGCATACTTTAATTGCATTATTCACGCAAAGTTTTACCCTTATATAATCATTGTTACCTGATTTGCATAGTGGAAAGTGAAAGAATCAGATGGAATTGAAAGTGGTGTTACATGGGAAGTAAGCGTAGTTGTAGTCCGATTTCCCCCATTTTCGCACTATGACATAGAAACATGAAAAGAACGTTATGCAATGAATTTGGTTGAAATCGGTTGGGCAGATCTCAAGATATGGGTTTTCATCTAAAAGTGGGCTGTGCCACGCCCACTGTCTAATTTTGAACGCGGTTCCTATAAAGTCGTCTTATACCATCTCAGAGATAAAATTTAATGTCTCTGGCGTGTTTAGTGCTTGATTAATCGCGCTTTTAGTAGTTTTTAACAGTACCGTTATATGGGGAGTGGGCGGAGTTGCCACCCGATTTCAACTATTTTCACACCGTCAAAAGAAGTGCTAAAAACATTTGCTTCTAGTGTATTTTGTTATTATAGCATTAGCGGTTTAGGAGATATGCACATTAAACCTATTAGAGGCGGGACCACGCCCACTTTTTTAAAAAAAGTTTTAACTGCAGATGCCCCTCCCTAATGTGATCCTGTGTACCAAATAACATATAAAAATATTGTATCTTATAGCGGAGCTTAGTTATGGCAAGTTATTTGTTTTTGATTAATGGCGTTTTGTGGGCGTGGCAGTGGTCCGATTACGCCCATCTGCAATACCAACCGTCTCACGGTACCAAGAAACATGTCTACCAAGTTTCATAAAGATATCTCAATTTTTACTCAAGTTAGAGCTTGCACGGACGGACGGACAGACAGTCACCCGGATTTCAACTCGTCTCTTCATCCTGATCATTTATATATAATATATAGGTGATACAAACAACCGTTAGGTGAACAAAACTATTATACTCTGTAGCAACAAGTTGCGAGAGTATACAAATTAAATGGTGAAAATTGTGACAGCTGGGCTATGCAATTGAAAGGCCTCCTAATTGCCATTGATTATTGGTAAACAGTCATGTCATCTGTACCAGAGGATACATCTGCAGAAGTTAAGATTAAGTGATTGGCAAACGATCAAAAAGCGCTGCCAACAATTGCGTTGTGTTTGAAACCGTCGGAACTGATTCATGTGAAAAATTGTGTACATGTTGCAGGAGCATGGATTAAGATAAAAGATAACATATCGTGCAAAAAAACCATCAAGAAAAGTTAATTTATTTAAAAGTCTGTTTCGATTTCAAATTAAAAAGTTTCAGCAGTTCAAATTAATAATTTTTGTAGCATCACGGAAAGTCTGAAAAAATGGACATTGCTGTACCAGAGGATCTCCTATGTGATTTGTTGTTGTGCAGTTTGCCAGACGATTTGGAGAGCTTTGTTGTATTGTATTTGTATTGAAAGTATTTGAGTATTGATTGTCGCGATGATTTACCGTAATTAGGTCAACTGAAGGTGAAAATATTGGAAGAGGAGCAGCGTCGTGGAAGTTGGGTAGACAGTAATGGAGCCGAAAAAGTGGGAAGGGAAACTATAGGTCTTTCCAATTAGAGTGATATGATTTAAAAAAAAAACGGACTTTAGTTATTAAGCAAAAACATTTAAATTATGTTTTTTATTTAATGTGAAGTACAATCGATACAATTAAGTTCGGAATATAACATGATTCAAACGGCCTCGAGGACTTCTTTTGCAGAGAAAAATTCGATGAACCCAATTTTCGACTACTTTTTCCACTAAATCAAGTCGTATGTCATTAATAGCACGTACAATATTGACTTGTAAAGTTTGGGTCTGGTTTATTGCTAAGAACCAGTGACTTTGAATAACTCCACAAGAAGTAGTCTAATGGTGTTGTGGTAATGTGGCATGTAGTCCCATCTGGTTGGAACCAGATGTTGTCAAGATCAACTTCTTCCAATCGCGGCATAAAAAGTTGGTTATCATCGATCTATACCGCTCTCCATTGAGAGTAACGGTGTCACCAGCTTAATTTCGAAATAAGTACGGACCGATGATTAAACCAGACCAAAAACCACATTAAAGTGTCAATTTAGGTCAGACTTTTTCAACCTTTTTTTGTCACCGGCACACTTTTAGTTTCAGTAAACTTTCACGGCACACCAATAAAAAATTCGGTAGGCGTAGGTATAAGGCCTCTAGCCTTGATTCATGTTATGCTACCGAATTAGGTTAAGCCTGTCAAGGTAATGTACTGAGATAAAATTGTCGACAAACATACTCGAAGCTCTTCTTCAACAGATAGCAGACGTTCGCGATTTTTACTTTTTATATTTGTCAATGCTGAAAAACCTTGTTCGCATAGGTAAGATGTCGAAAACGGCAAAAGGGCAATGAGAGCTTTTTTACTTAATTCTGGATATTCTGCTGAAATGTGTAACCAGAACTTATTTACATTCAACTCCTGTAATTTTAATAGCAAAGTGCGGTCATTTTTTAACTCACAAAACTGTTCTTTTTCTTCCAATTCAAAACCAACCAAGCTACTGAGTGAAACATTGAACGGGTCTCTCACCCAATCAAAAATTTCAACCTCTATGTTGGGAAAGTATTTGTTTATATTTTTTTCTAACAATTCTAATGAATCCCTTATCAATGACCTCATTGTAGAATCCACATTTCTTGACGCTGTATGCGGGAACATGGACAGAGTGCCCTGACAAATATGATTTTTCCATAGCGTTAATTTTTCTGCGAAACCTTTTATTTTATCCGATGACGTCAGAATATTCTCATTTCGTCCCTGCATACCTGCATTTAATTTGTTAAGATGTTCGAATAAATCTGCCAAGTACGCCAATTTTGTGCACCATGTATCGTCGCTGAATAAATTAACAAACTCTGATGACTCCAATGTGAGGAATATTAATAACTTTTCCTTAAGTTCATACACGCGGGACAAAATACGTTCTCTTGAGAGCCATCTTACCTTGGTGTGAAGAAGCAACGTGTAGTGGGCTGCATCCATGTCTTGGCAAATTTGTTTAAATAATCTAGATTTCAACGGACGACTCTTAATGAAATGTATAACCCTTACTACATCTTCCAAAACAGTTTTGAAATCATTCGGTAGAGTTTTTGATACCAATGCTTCCCTATGAATAAAGCAGTAGGTCAGTACAATATTTGGATTTCTTTCTTGCACCAAAGTAACAAACCCTTTTACAGAACCAGTCATTGAAGGTGCTCCGTCGGTACATATTCCAATACAATCGGGCCATGATAAATCAGAGAATTTCAAATATGCATTCAAAACATTAAATATGTCTTCGCCTCTTGTTGTTTCGGGCAGTTCTTTGCAACGAAAAAAGTTTTCAATAAAGTCATCTTCAACGACCGTACGTATAAATGCCAGCAGCTGGGCCTTCCCACTTATGTATCAACTTGTAAGGCGAATGTACGAACAATTCGTAGTTTTTCTATTACTTGTGCTTCAATATCTTCTGACATGTGTTCTATGCGCTTGCTGATGGTGTTATCTGACAGAGGAATTTTCAACACCTCCTTTTCAGCTTCAACCCCAAATAAAGTCTTCACAATCTGACGACATGCTGGCAAAACTAAATTTTCTGCTATAGTATGTGGTTTAATTTTTTTTGCTATAAGCTCCGCCACGTGATAGCTTGCCTCTTGACACTTGTCAGATATAGTCATTGTCTTGTAAGACTTGTACATTGCTGCGCTTGAGATTTCAGCAAACGTTGAAAGTACCGTAAGTCCTTGTCCAAGAGATGAGAATGTTTTGTAGAGAGGTGTCTCTTTAATTTGCTAGGGACCATTGCTTTATTGGATAATTTTTGGCCGCAAACAAGACAAGAAGGGTTTGGTTCGCCTTTGTCTCCTGTCCAAGTAAACCCCAACTTTAAATAGTCTTCATGGCATTGCCGTTTAGTATTCATAACTTTTTGTTTTTTAACGACGGGTTGACTCGATGACGTTTGATCATCAGTTGACATATGGGTTACGAATTTATCCATGTTGAAGGTCTCGTTAGAACCCAAATATACACACACTAAACACAGCGAGTTTAATATAATACAGCGAGACCAACAAAGAACAAGTGACACGAGTACAAGACTGCGCGAAAGCACGACAAGTGGACGAATGAATGAAACAAAACAAGGACAAGCAGCGGCCGGCCGGCGGACGCCGCTTCACCCGCCTGCGCCCCCCCGCGTTCTTCCGTATCCTTCGCTCTGTTACTCAAGCTCTACGCGTCTTATGTTTTTCGAAATATTTTTTTATGACTGCAATTAAGCATCGTCGCGGCACACTTAAAAATTACGCGGCACACCGGTAGGTGATTTAGGTGAATGCAATGGTTGTTCATAAATAATTGGTGAGTTTTCTTCGCACCAAAATCGACAGTTTTGGTTATTTGTCGTACCACACACTATAACGATAACCATAACGTCCAAAAATAGCAAAAGCGCACGAAAAATCACAATTGGGAACGATTATTTTGATAATAAAATTTAATAAGTTTTTAACGTTGTTCTTGCGTATATCTTTCCATGATGAAATTGTAAACTTTAGTGAATACAATGCAGAAATATTACAGATCGTGGTACAATATATTAGAAAAGGCCGAAAAGACACTTAAAAATCATATAATGCTTTGTGGAAAACCCGATAGAAGAAGAAGTTCTTATGCGACAGCCGGAGATGTTTGTAGATAAAGCTAATC
Organism: Bactrocera oleae; assembly: GCF_042242935.1. Lineage (NCBI taxonomy): Eukaryota > Metazoa > Arthropoda > Insecta > Diptera > Tephritidae > Bactrocera > Bactrocera oleae. Next base: position 19,483,279 of record NC_091541.1, on the reverse strand, counting down.
CACATAAAGTATGTAGGCTCAAAAAAGCGTTGTATGGGCTAAAACAAGCAGATTGGGAATGAAGACGTAAAATCGACGACATTTTACGGAGCATTGGGTTTGAAAGAAGTTTCACCGACGGTTGCGTATATCATCGTATAAAAGCTGATATCATTGCCATTATTGTATTATACGTTGAAGACATGTTGGTTACATGCTCTTTAGAAAATCTGATAGAAGGCATAGTATCCGATTTCAATGCAAATGTGGAAGCCATAAATCGAGGCCCAATCCAGCATTTTTTAGGCAAAGCAATTTTGACTAATTTTAGATTCGGAAATATAAGCTTCACCAATCGCGTTTTACAAAGCAGCTATTGAAGGAATGGGGTATGTTCGATTGTAAATCGTCATAAATGCCGTTGCCATGTGGAACAGTCTTGAATAAGTCCGTAAATAAAAACTGCAGTGAAGTTTTTGACATACAGACATTACAGAGTTTCATTGGATCATTGACTTACTCAGCCATGATATCTTGACCTGATATCGCTCACACTGAGTCAAAATTGTCTCAATTCAATTCACATCCCTACAATGATCATTTCATAGCAGCAAAGCAATTACTTCGTTATCTAAAAAGCACGACGAAAGGTATATTGCCCTACTCTTCCAATAATGACTCTTCAGTTTGTTTCACAGATGCCGATTTGGGGTCCGATTCTACGGATCGAAGATCATATAGTGGCTATGCCTTCTGTACTGGAAGTCCGGTAGCGTGGGACACAAAGAAACAAGCAGTAGTATCATTGGGTTCAAGAGAAGCAGAATATGTAACCATGTTCCAGGGATACAAGGAAGTTGCCTTCTTAAGGAGTCTATTAAAATAAATTGGCTTTCTTTCATAAGTAAATTCTGCTACTAAATTTTTCTCGGACAACCAAGGTGCGCAATTTGCAGTGAAAAACCCAATACTCTACAAAAGGAGTGTTAAGTAACTAATAAGTTAATTTTACCTTCACTCACCGTTGGCAAAATTATTAAAAAGGGGAGTCGATTTAGGCGGGTGCTCGGGAAGTTGATGTGGCGCTCAGGCCCGTAGACGATAAGCGAATTGGATGTAGCGCGCAGGATTGTGGTTGGCGGAAAAACGAATAAAGACAGCAAGCAGGAACCGTGTTGACTGACGTGTATATTCGAATGAAGTGTTTGCGATGATCCCGTCCTTTTTGTTAGTGTTCTCAAAAGTTGAGTGTGGTGTGGTGCGTCTGTGAGTGTTTTCAGGTGTGGTGCGTTACATTAGGGTGCGCCAATTTTTTGCGGAGTGTGGTGTGTTTATTTACTGAGGCTTAGCTCATTTAAACATCCTGGCCCCCCTAGGCTAATATTTTGCCTAGTATTACCCATATTGGCTGTAGATGTTGGAAGTATTTCGGAATGCTGCTGGTAGAGTAGCCGAGGGCGCAGAATATTAAGTGTAAGATTTTGGTTTAAATCGATTTTAAAGTACCATAGGTATTAATGCTTAATGTAAGCAAATTTATTTTGCGTGTTTATTGATTCACTATTTTGACGACTTGTTATTATAGTAATAGTATATGAGTTTTTGTGTTTATAATTTTTATTGGCGGTTATTTACTATTTATTTATTATGACTAAGTAAGGATAGCGACTCCACACCTGGCTCAGATATGGCCAGAATAGGTGCTCCTTTGAAAACATTTGAAGAGGGATCTTGCGAGAGTAAGATTTATGATTTTTACCCACTTTTTTGAAGTGTGATTTGCAACTTTTAAAAGTGTTTGCCATAAACTACCCATGTGATGAGCGCTTAGATAGATGGGATAAGTGCGACCTTTGTTTTTTGTAAGATGAGGCACTGTATCGCATTGGGAGTATGGTAATCCCTAAACTTTATTGTTGAATTGTATTTGGGAATGTGGGTAATTATTCTGAGTGCTCGGGGGAACGGTCAATCGCTCAAATATGTGAGTATCATCCAATTATGTGTATTGTGTCGCGCATGGACGAGTGTACGTGCAATTGGATACATGTTTTCTAAGCATAGAGTGTTTTTTCCAATCAGGCTAGAATAATTTCCTAATCGTAGTATCGAGATAATTTATATTTTGCCATGTTGAAATGCGTGTGGTAGAATACACAGTACTTTTTTGGCATTGCCACATAGCTCAATCAGAGAACTTAGAACAATGAGAAGGTGCAAATTGAATTTTGTATGATGCTCGATTGGTTGGTTGAAAATTTGAGATCAATGAGTTCACCACTTTCTGTATAGTTTTGCTGTTATTTAACAGAAATGAGAATTTTTAACAACGTTCTCTGACAAAATACGTATCTACCAATATAAAGAGAAAAATGAAATGAAATGAATGAGAAAACAAGAAATACAAATGCCACTTCACATATGCATGATTATTTTTTGCCATATAAACGATTTTTATGATGAAAAATTGATAAATTATTATTTTTTTGCACAAACATTTTTGCTACATTGATAAAATGTGAAAGATTATGCAAAAAATGATATTTTACTATTTTCATAATTTTCTAATTTCAATTTTTACAGAATTAATAATTTATGTATGTACATCAATATGTTATATTATATAATATAATAATATATTATCAATTATCAATAAATACATGTGAGCGCACTGCTCTATATGTAAGTATGTATGTACAAATATGCATATGACCGCGCAAAATAAGTAATGCATACACAAATCTACATACATTTAAGCGTACAAATGTAAGTACGTCAGCCAATAAGAAAAATACAAACATTGTTGTACAAAAACAACAATTGTCTCAAATAGCATCAGCACCAGAAATCAATATGGCAGCCAAATTGACAAATCCTAAATTTGTAGTAAATCACACACCAACAACATTTTCATTCATGAACGCTGGCGCACAAGCAATAAGCTAAGTCGTTTCATTCATAAAAGCAAACGCCTTACACATCTCCCCGAGCATGCGTTTGCCTACAAGCGTCTTTTCGCGACGATGGCAAAAGCTAAAAATCATAAATTGAACAAATTTCTGATATTCCCTCTAGAAGGGAAAAGTGACAACCCCTCAAATATGAGTATTAAAATATTTTAGAATAAAAGTGACAACATAGTAAATTTGTCGATTTACAATTCAAGAAACTTTTTAAGAAAAATATTCAATATTCCTCTGATTTATGTATACAGTAAACCCCGGTTAAGTATCACTCCTCCAATCCATCTTATCTGTGTCTTGCTGCATCTCACTTTTTTTTTCTTAATTTTTTAAAGAAAACGGTAATTTTTTTTAAATACATAGAAATAATTTTTTTCGGTACCACTCGCTTAAGTACCACAATCGCTTATGTACTACAAAGCACAAAAAATCTGCATCTTTGGTTTTGGCACTTAACCGGGATTGACTGTATTTGTCAAAGAATTTACGTAAGTACGTTGGAATTTTTTGTACACACATTGACTTTGCACTTGCCCATATGCGATGTATGTTTGTAAGAGTGTGTATGGCACATCTCGGATTTTCTACCAACAACACAATGTTCTGACGCTTTGTCGTCGCGTCAGTTCTTCGACAGATTGACTCTTTGACATAAAAGCAAAAAATGTGTGAACGGAGATTTCACATGAAGTAATGAGTGTACATATCTACATAAAAATACATACAAATGTGTAAACGACATAATATATGTATGTCCTGTTACATATGTTTACACATGCATTTGAAAAGAAAAATTGAAGCATGAATGTGAAATACCGACGGCAAAACACAATTCTGTACTTTTATGACTCCATAATGGTGTCAAGTACAATTAATGAATTATTTTAAGAAATATATCAAAATACTTTATTAGTAATAATTTAAAAGTATTTTGATATATTTCTCATAATAAAATGAATTAACATAAAATAATTTAAAAAATAATAAATAATAGTTCAATAAAAGGAATATGTTTCAAATAGCATATCAATATTCCCAGTTTGGCATGAATATAATATCTCTTCAATATTCGCCGTTTGGTTATGTTAAGAGAGCGTATGTTTACAGATTCACAGCTGTTATAAAAGCAAAAAATGTTATTTGTTTCTCGTGCATCTGTGGTGAACTCCTTGATAAATTCCTACAAATTGTTCGCTGTCGAACCTGCACCTTCTCATTGTTTTAAGTTCTCTGGCTCAATTTGAATTGGTGCGCAGTATGGATTTTCTGAGGCGTCGCCGAAGCAATCTGGTTTGCGTTGGTAATTTGGGAATAGTTCGCTCAACCAGAGAACTTAAAACAATGAGAAGGTGCAGGTTCGACAGCGAACAATTTGTAGGAATTTATCAAGGAGTTCACCACATATGCACGAGAAACAAATAACATTTCTCGCTTTTATAACAGCGGTGAATCTGTAAACATACGCTCTCTTAACATAACCAAACGGCGAATATTGAAGAGATATTATATTCATGCCAAACTGGGAATATTGATATGCTATTTGAAACATATTCCTTTTATTGAACTATTATTTATTATTTTTTAAATTATTTTATGTTAATTCATTTTATTATGAGAAATATATCAAAATACTTTTAAATTATTACTAATAAAGTATTTTGATATATTTCTTAAAATATTTCATTAATTGTACTTGACACAATTATGGAGTCATAAAAGTACAGAATTGTGTTTTGCCGTTGGTATTTCACATTCATGCTTCAATTTTTCTTTTCAAATGCACGTGTAAACATATGTAACAGGACATACATATATTATGTCGTTTACACATTTGTATGTATTTTTATGTAGATATGTACACTCATTACTTCATGTGAAATCTCCGTTGACACATTTTTTGCTTTTATGTCAAAGAGTCAATCTGTCGAAGAACTGACGCGACGACAAAGCGTCACAACATTGTGTTATGGGCAAGTGCAAAGTCAATGTGTGTACAAAAAATTCGAACGTACTTACGTAAATTCTTTGACAAATACAGTCAATCCCGGTTAAGTGCCAAAACCAAAGATGCAGATTTTTTATTAGATTAGATTAGATATTAGATTATTTCTATGTATTTAAAAAAAAATTACCGTTTCCTTTAAAAAATTAAGAAAAAAAAAGTGAGATGCAGCAAGACACCGGCAGATAAGAGGGATTGGAGGAGTGATACTTAACCGGGGTTTACTGTATACATAAATCAGAGGAATATTAAATATTTTCTTTAAAAAGTTTCTTGAATTGTAAATCGACAAATTTACTATGTTGTCACTTTTATTCTAAAATATTTTAATACTCATATTTGAGGGGTTTCCCTTCTAGAGGGAATATCAGAAATTTGTTCAATTTATGATTTTTAGCTTTTGCCATCGTCGCGAAAAGACGCTTGTAGGCAAACGCATGCTCGGGGAGATGTGTAAGGCGTTTGCTTTTATGAATGAAACGACTTAGCTTATTGCTTGTGCGCCAGCGTTCATGAATGAAAATGTTGTTGGTGTGTGATTTACTACAAATTTAGGATTTGTCAATTTGGCTGCCATATTGATTTCTGGTGCTGATGCTATTTGAGACAATTGTTGTTTTTGTACAACAATGTTTGTATTTTTCCTATTGGCTGACGTACTTACATTTGTACGCTTAAATGTATGTAGATTTGTGTATGCATTACTTATTTTGCGCGGTCATATGCATATTTGTACATACATACTTACATATAGAGCAGTGCGCTCACATGTATTTATTGATAATTGATAATATATTATTATATTATATAATATAACATATTGATGTACATACATAAATTATTAATTCTGTAAAAATTGAAATTAGAAAATTATGAAAATAGTAAAATATCATTTTTTGCATAATCTTTCACATTTTATCAATGTAGCATTTGTGCAAAAAAATAATAATTTATCAATTTTTCATCATAAAAATCGTTTATATGGCAAAAAATAATCATGCATATGTGAAGTGGAGTTCACCACTTTCTGTATAGTTTTGCTGTTATTTAACGAAACGAGAATTTTTAACAAAGTTCTCTGACAAAATACGTATCTACCAATATAAAGAGAAAAATGAAATGAAATGAATGAGAAAACAAGAAATACAAATGCCCGTTTGGTTATGTTAAGAGAGCGTATGTGTACAGATTCACCGCTGTTATAAAATCGAAAAATGTTATTTGTTTCTCGTGCCTCTGTGGTGAACTCCTTGATAAATTCCTACAAATTGTTCGCTGTCGAACCTGCACCTTCTCATTGTTTTAAGTTCTCTGGCTCAACATGGTATTTGTAGCTGCAAAATTGCGGTAAAATTGTGTGTAAAGGGGGATCAGTTTTCTAAGCGAATATGTTTCGCTAGTTCGTCCCAGTTGGTTCCGTCTAGCCATAATTTTTTAATCAGCACTTTTATCATTATTGGCGAAAGCCATCCTGCGGAGTCGAAATTTCGCCACAGAGGATAAAATTTGCCTCTTTGTTATTGGGGATAATGCAGGTATTGAATCAGTAGGATATTAAAACTAGACAGATTCATTGGATCCTCTGTATTTTTGTTGTACTGTCCTTTTTAAATTTAAGGAAATTGGTGTACAAAAAATTATCTTTTGGAATAGGTATTATTATATTTGGGTGATATGTTTGGATTACATATATTGGTGTTTCGAACATTGGCAGAGGAAACACTGAATTTGTTTTTTGTACCATTATGTAGTGGCAATTGTGGCTTTATTGGTAGTTGTATGACGTACCGGCCATTATTTGATCGAGTAGTTGTGGCTTTGTAGAAGTCTTCACAATACTGATCTTCTGGAGTCGTTATGAGAGGGCGTTTTTCTAACTCCCGAAATTTCCTTAATTGTGAATTAAGCGATTCTTTGGAATGTTTGTCAACTTGAGTTGTTGATGTGGAAACTGGTTCTGTAACTAGTCCACTTAGGACCCAACCGAAAATAGTATTTTGTGCCAATAGTGTGCTTGAAATTTTCTCAATACCTTCGAGTATTATCTGTGGTATGAGATCGCTGCCTAATAGAAGGTCTATTTGAGCGGGAGTGTTGCAGTTGAGATCTGCTAGCTTTAGGTGTGAAACCTTTTGCCAATGCTTGCTATTTATGTGATAGCTTGGAAGCATATTTGTAAGTTGCGGTAAGACTATAGCTTCTGCTTGTATGTGCTTATCCGCTTGGGGGGAAATTAGGGTAATGGGGCAGATTTTATTTGAGTTTTGGACTACTCTTCCGCCCATTCCCGTGATTTCAAAATTGGCTAGTTTTGTTGGCAGTTGTAGCCTATTTTGAGCCCTAGACGCTATGAAAGATTGTTGTGATCCTTGGTCTATTAAGGCTCTAAGTTTAAACAGCTCTCCTCGGTGTTCGATGGAGACGACTGCTGTGGGTAGTAGTACTCTACTTTGAATTTCGCTACGTAGCGTTTGGGTTTTTAATGCCTTTGAGCAGCATGGTGCTTCTTGGCAATTTTCGGGATTTCGCACTTCGGGATTTGCTGTTGCAACTAAACCCGTGGCTTTTTTCATATTTGCGCTGTTGGGGGATGAGCTGGAAAATGTGCTGTAATGCAGCATTGAATGATGTCGTTTATGACAATATAAGCAATTGAATTTGCTTTTGCAATTTTTATACTTATGCGCATGTGACAAGCAATTTGTACAAAGTCTTTTTGATCTGACAAAATTATTTCGTTCGTCAACTTTTAAGTTTTTAAACTTCTCGCATGATTGTAGTTTATGCCCTCTTGTTCATAGTTCGCAAGACGTATGATTGTTCTATTCGGATGTGACCGATTGCGTTTTGTATAAGCTTCTGTTTAATTTGTTTTTGCTACTAGCTTGGGATCTATTGACGCTTCTATTAAGGTCGTTTTGATAGTTTTGGGTTTTAATAATTTTTGTGTCTACCCTTTCAGCGATTTCATACTGGATAGTTAGAAAATCTTTCATTTGTTGCCACGTTGGGCATTTCTTTCGTGATGAGAGCGATTGCTCCCACAAAAGTAACGATTTTTCTGGTAAAGTGGCGGTGCATATATTTACCAGTATTGGGTCCCAGCTGTCTGTGGGAATATTTTGTGTCGATAGAACCGACAAACAATTTGAAACAGTGGATAGTAGTTTAACAAATTCTTGTTTCTTTTTTAATTTTAGGCAAGTTTATTAGTGTCGTTACTTGTTTATCGACCAATATTCTTTCATTTTCATATCTAGATGTTAGAGCTTCCCAAGCCAAATTAAAATTGTCGTCATTTAGTGCGAACTGTTTTACTATTGCGCCTGCTTGACCTTTAGTTTTGTATCGGAGATGATACAATTTTTGCGCTTTTGATAATTTTGGATGGTTGATGTAAACGGCAGTGAACATGTCCTGGAAGGACGGCCATTCTTCATAACCTCCATAAAATATTTCTGTGTCACATGCGGGCACCTCGAGATGGATGCCTGAACTTGCCTCTTGACTTAGAATTTGTGGCAGCTCTACTCTCGGATGTGGAGTAGGTGCAATCGCTTTTATTAGCTTTAATTGATCAGAAATCATAGCTTTTGTTTCTTCGTACTGGTCTAAGCAGTTTTCGTATAGTGCGTAATCGATGATTTAAAATCGTGTGGTAGATCTGAATTGCCATAATCTACAATGGCGTCATGAGCCGTTTGGAGGCGAGTCCAAAAATTGTCAATATTTTGTTTTTTTATTTCCAATAACGATTCAGAGATGTCTTGAATCGGTGAAGATGAAAATCGAGTGCAGTATCGTGTTAATCTGTCACTCTCGGAAATGAATTTGGCAACACAAATATTTTTGCTTTTTATGTGCTTTGTGGTAACCTGTCTTGCGCGTGTAGCTTCTGCAGGTGTAATTTGATTTTTATCGTCATTAACCATTTTTGTTTTGTTATTTATTACTATATGTGTCAAAGTTAATTAAAATTTTCTCAGTGTAAACTGATTTAAATGGAGCAATAAATGATAATTAATACCGAATACTATTTTACGTATATACGATTTTTTCTCGGACTAGATAAATATTTACTTGCGAAATAATTTTTTAATTTGTATTATATTTTAAATATATATTTGTGAGCGTAATTTAAATTTTCTTAATTTAGTTATTAAGAATGGCACTTTTAATTTAATAATACTTATTATGTCCTTATGTTGATGTATTTAGGTACACCCTAATACACGGACTTGTTAGTATATATTTATGTGCTCGTGAAATTGAGAGCTCGTTGAAGAGATCAATACACTTTGTACATAAGTGCCGTTTCAGACAGGGACTCAAAAGAGTCGCATTTTTTTCAAATTTTCTTTTGGTGTCGCTCTGGGCATTCACACGGCCAAAAAGAGTCCAGCAACTCGAGTCTAGTTTTTCTGCATTCCTTTTCACAAAATGTTCGTAAATATTTGTGCGGTTCAACTGCGCAACACCGCGCAACACTGCGTGCTGCGTATTTCATTTGTATGTTGAGATGATGGTCACACATTTTGCTTGCAATGAATTACCATGAATATGGTAGAACAATATGCATAATACAAGTACCTACCCGCTAAATAGTTTCAAAAAAATACTAAAGACGGGAATTCCCTAATCCACAAGAATGTATTGAATATCCGCTACTAATATTTTCAAGGCCAAATTTATAATAGGAATTTCCTAATCTTTAAGTATTAAAAACTCATAATTTCTTTACTCCGTATTAAAAATTCATAATTTCTTTACTCCATAATCTATATCTTAATTTTCTCCTTATTTACAATTTGTCATAATATTTCTATTATTCTATGCATACGTATTTGCATATTACATACAAAAATAGATAACAGAACTCAAATTTGCGATCGAATTCATTTGAAACCGAGCGCTCTTGCAACCATTCAAAGGATTTGAAAGTGAAAAGGAATGCTGAAAAGGGTAGCAGCGAGCTGTTACGAACAAGAACACAAAGCGTGCCACCCGAACACGAGTGGCACGGTCCCTTCGTCTTTCCTCGTCGTCCCCTCACCCACAATAAACTGGTATGAGACTCTTTTGCGTCCCAATGTGAAACGGCACTAAGTATGCACGGATTGTTTGAGCGTATGTATGTATATTCTCTAATGCAATTGAGAGCTCGTTGAAGAGATCAATGTGCTTTTAGTTTTTTATGTACGCAATCCTGCTTGTTTGTTACAAGGGGTATTGCGGGATGTATGCCAATGTGGACTTTGAAAATATGTTTATTTTTGTTTTTAATAAATTGTTTATTATATTAAAATTTTTAATATCTACAAGCAATTGTAGTAGTGTTAATTTTACCACAACGTTTATTGTTTTATTTTTTATGTAATTTTACAACTTTTTATATTGTAAATTTTCAATATGTAATTGACCCAATTTATATAGGGTATATAAGCATATGCATAGATTATATGCCGTATGTATAAATATGTATGTTCAAGGAGAGCGCGAAAGCGAAGTGAATAATGTGCAGGTATGTTCCCGTATGCACTTTGTATTTATGTACAATTATGTTTTGGTATGTAAATATGTATATCAAAAATATATATAGGTATAAGATGTAAGCAAATATGCATATGCTTTTGTTTGTTTTCTTCTTTTTGTTTTTTATATTAGAATTTTGATTTATACTTGTGCCTTTGCTTACTTAGTTTATGCAATCCTGCTTATTGTTAATAAGGGGTGTTGCGGGAGAAATGTGCAAGTATATACTTGAATTTGTTTTTTGTGTTTGTTAATTTGTGTGAATACACAAAGGTAAGCTTGTAGTTAGGCAATAAGGTAATATTAATTATACTCTCGCAACCTGTTGCTACAGAGTATAATAGTTTTGTTCACCTAACGGTTGTTTGTATCACCTAAAATTAATCGAGTTAGATATAGGGTTATATATATATAAATGATCAGGATGAAGAGACGAGTTGAAATCCGGGTGACTGTCTGTCCGTCCGTCCGTCTGTCCGTCCGTCCGTGCAAGCTCTAACTTGAGTAAAAATTGAGATATCTTTATGAAACTTGGTAGACATGTTTCATGGTACCGTGAGACGGTTGGTATTGCAGATGGGCGTAATCGGACCACTGCCACGCCCACAAAACGCCATTAATCAAAAACAAATAACTTGCCATAACTAAGCTCCGCAATAAGATACAAGACTGTTATATGGTACACAGGATCACATTAGGGAGGGGCATCTGCAGTTAAATTTTTTTTTTTAAAGTGGGCGTGGTCCCGCCTCTAATAGGTTTAATGTGCATTTCTCCTAAACCGCTAATGCTTTAATAACAAAATTCACTGGAAGCAAATGTTTTTAGCACTTCTATTGACGGTGTTGAAATAGTTGAAATCGGGTGGCAACTCCGCCCACTCCCCATATAACGGTACTGTTTAAAACTACTAAAAGCGCGATAAATCAAGCACTAAACACGCCAGAGACATTAAATTTTATCTCTGAGATGGTATAAGACGACTTTATAGGAACCGCGTTCAAAATTAGACAGTGGGCGTGGCACAGCCCACTTTTAGATGAAAACCCATATCTTGAGATCTGCCCAACCGATTTCAACCAAATTCATTGCATAACGTTCTTTTCATGTTTCTATGTCATAGTGCGAAAATGGGGGAAATCGGACTACAACCACGCTTACTTCCCATGTAACACCACTTTCAATTCCATCTGATTCTTTCACTTTCCACTATGCAAATCAGGTAACAATGATTATATCGGCGTAAAACTTTGCGTGAATAATACGTTTAAAGTATGCCACCTTCTGACCAAACATTTTCTAAATCGAACCAAAACTGTTCAAGCCCCTAAGTACTAAATATGTTGACCCCAGTGCCTATAGTTGACCTTCTACCGAAAATATCAGTCAATCCACAAAGAAATCTCAAACGAGTATACCATTTGACTTTGCGAGAGTATAAAATGTTCGGTTACATCCGAACATAGCCCTTCCTTACTTGTTTTTGTTTTTGTTTTAATATATAAGTATGTTTTGTGAAATATATGTTATACCAGACTGTGTTCGGTTTTTCCCGCAAAAAAAAACTCGAAACTAAGACAGTTTGGTAACCGTTTTTTTTGGTAAACGTATTTGTTATTAAAGGTTCTATATATATAAAACTGTAATTTTTACATACATATATGCACGATAAAATAAAATAATAGGAAACGATACGACTCACTTTATGCTCCCTCAAGGGTTTTTTGAGGGGATAATATATATGTATGTACGTGTGTGTATTCCTTTGTTGTCAATTCCTTTTTCTCCGCTTCCAGTTGAGCTTGGTTTTAGTGATTGTTGTTTTTGTTTATTATCGTTTGTTTTAAATTCGCGCCCGTTTAAGTTGTTTTTATTTATGTTGTTGTATTTAGGTGCTTTAGTATTTCGCGCCCGTTTGTGTGAACTTTTGTTTGTTTAAACCCTTTTGTATTTGTTATTGTCTTTATGTTTTGGGCTACACGCACTTTTTCTTTATATAATATGTATATAAATATGTATATATACGAGAATGGATATTTTTCCAGCACTGCATTGCGCTTTGGTTATTTATATATATATATATTTTTTTTTTTGAGTCACTGCACTCTTCCTTAGTAGTTTTGTAAATGTTTATGTATATTATTTTGTTTTTGACTACACTTCACTTCACTGTATCTTTGGTAGGTCTGTGTTTAAACTTTTTGTTTTTTGTCACCAAATTTTATGTCTTGGACGTAAATTATAGTGCCTTTCGTTTAGGCTCGAAGGACCATGTTTAAGTAACTAATAAGTTAATTTTACCTTCACTCACCGTTGGCAAAATTATTAAAAAGGGGAGTCGATTTAGGCGGGTGCTCGGGAAGTTGATGTGGCGCTCAGGCCCGTAGACGATAAGCGAATTGGATGTAGCGCCCAGGATTGTGGTTGGCGGAAAAACGAATAAAGACAGCAAGCAGGAACCGTGTTGACTGACGTGTATATTCGAATGAAGTGTGTGCGATGATCCCGTCCTTTTTGTTAAGTTGCTGTGTGGGGTGTCATCATGTGTAGTGTTCTCAAAAGTTGAGTGTGGTGTGGTGCGTCTGTGAGTGTTTTCAGGTGTGGTGCGTTACATTAGGGTGCGCCAATTTTTTGCGGAGTGTGGTGTGTTTATTTACTGAGGCTTAGCTCATTTAAACAAGGAGGAAACATATGGATGTAAAGTTCCACTACGTACGAGAGAAATTCAACAACAGAGAAATTGACATTCAAAATATCTCGACTGCAGAAAATATAGCTGATATTTTCACGAAATCTCCCCCAAAAGAGAAACATAAACGTTGTTATAAATTGCTTAACATAAGGTTCTGTTAAATACCTATGTAATTAAAGATTGTTATTCTCATTCATATGTAATTAATGATATGAATTCAAATGTTAAATGAATATTATTCTTTTTTTTAAGGTAATTTGGTTTGAGTCGGAGTATGTCAGTTAACATCACTGAAAGAGCAAACCCAATACCATGTATTTGTAAATAAGGGTGCTTTTTTTAAACTTTTTTTTCAATTCCATGGTGAAAGTTTTTTGGAAATACCAAAAAACAAATTCCCTGAAAGTTTGAGCTCTTATTAATATTAAGTACTAGACCAAGGCCTGTAAAGATTTTCCATCTAAAATACACCTAAAACTTGATTTGTTTTCTTTTTAATTTTATAACTCAGCGGCATTTGATGGAATTATCTCACCCGTCATTAGGTACTCCTCAGAATTGAACGTTCTACAAAAGGCTCCATTGCGGTAAAGTTATAACTTGCACTTGAGGGGTAGTACGGCCCCAAACCTAATTTTTCCATGAAATTCACGTTTTTTTTGGATTTATCTCGTAAACAACACTAGCTACAGAAAACTTGTAACTAACAAACTTTTAGGAAATTTAATTTCTAATTTTTGGCACCAATAATATTAATACCCTTTGAGATACAGATATTTTAAGTTGAAGTGTCGAAGACTTTTTTTTTAATATTCCCTTGATATGCCATTTGAAATATATTCCCTTTTATTCAACTATTATTAATTATTTTTTTAAAAATATTTAATGTTAATTAGTTTTTACTTTGTTGTGAGTTATTAATAATAATTTAAAAGTATTTTGATATATTTCTAAAAATAATTCAATATATAATAATTCTGTCGGCATTTTCATATCATATGTATATGTAAAGAAATATGAAAGAAAAATATTTGTAAATTTGTCTACAAACAACATATGTATGTAGATATGTACACTCATTACTTCATATGAAATCTCCGTTGACACGGTCAACCAATGACCGAAGCTCACGTTTTTTGCTCTCATGTCAAAGAGTCAATCTGTCGAAGGACTGACGCGACGACAAAGCGTCACCACATTGTGTTGTTGGTAGAAATTCCGAGATGTTTCGAAAAAATAAACGAACGCTCGCCGATTGCTATCGCTTCCCTTGCCGCTCTAACAGCTTTGCCTACAAATCAATGTAAATATGTACATATGTTTAAATATGAACATGCATACACATTGACACAGATTTTTGCGAGTCACGGAAAAATATCTCTCTATTATATATAAAAGTTTTCTGCTGCTGTCGAGAATCAACTAACATAAGAGCGAGCTAGCTCGCGCTCGGCGGGAGCGGACGTAGGCGAGCGAGCGAAGCGATCGTCCCGGAGCGCAGCGGAGGCCGCCTAGTAATATTATATTTTAGAATTGTAAAATATTTTGAATCGACAAAAGCGCTGTTACCACTTTTGTTACGCTTTTCTGTGTTTTGTGGGTTTGCAGGGTTGTCACTTTTCCCTTTGCTCGGGGAGATGTGTAAGGCGTTTGTTTTTATGAATGAAACGCCTTAGCTTATTGCATGTTCATTAATGAAAATATTATTACTGCTGCTCATGCTATTTAAGGCAATTGTTGTTTTTGCTTGTTTTTTTACTTACATTTATACGCTTATATTATATGTATATAAATTTGTGTTTCGTTACTTATTTTGCAAGGTCATACGCATATTTGTATATACATACTTACATATAGAGCAGTGCGCGCACATGTTTTTATTGATAAGTGATAATACCAAAGATTCTATTTCTCAATGTGTACATACCATAGAATGGAAATGAACTCCATATTGATGTACATATGTACATACATAAATTATTAATTTTGTAACAATTGAAATTAGAAGATTATCAAAAAAGTAAAATATATGTGCCAAAAAAATCGTATTTTATTAATTTTCCATCATAAAAATCGTCAATATGTCAAAAAATAATCATGCATTTGTGAAGCGGCATTTGTATTTTTTGTTCGAAGTATTTAATTTTTCTCTTTATGTTGTATTTTGCCAGAGAACGTTGTTATAAATTCTCTTTTCTGTTAAATAACAGCAAATACTACAGAAAATGGTGAACTCCCTGACCGGAATTTTTCAGCTCTGTTAGCCGTCCAATCGAGAATCATACAAAATTCAATTTGTACCTTCTCGTTCTTTTAAGTTCTCTGGTCCAGGCGTTGATGAAGGTATATGTTAAGACGGAGGTTGGGAAGAGAGTGAGAAGGAGGCAATAACATCTTCGTGTCCACATATGTGTGTTATTGCCCAACCTCGTAGGAAACGATATTTGTAATGTTAGTCTGTTTATTAATTTTTTTTTATGTTGTTCGTATTAGTTCGATTTACTTGTGTTGGGTTTTTTTCAAACCATGTTTTTTGGATTTGAAGTATAACTAAATTCCTGTGCATGTTCCAATTTTTTTGTGTATGTATGTAGTGGCAATGTTTTCATAAAATAATCCAATCCACCCAAACAGCTTAGCATGCAAATTAACTTCCTTTGTTTAGGAAGTGTTAAAAAATATAGTTTTCCGCAAACGCGCGGAAGAAATCAAATATGATAGTTTGAGTGATTCTGATGGATAACTGATCTCTTTATATCAATTTATTCTTATTTATACAATTTTCTTATTTGCTTAATTCTCTAAGTGTCAGTTACTATATTCGCTTATTCAGTAATTAGTTTATTGTTTACATTTTGTGGGTGGTCTTAGCTAATGAAAAATAATATTGGTGGCAAAGATGCTTATTAAGAAGCTGCATGATTGCTAAGTGCAAAAATACAGTTTTGTTTATAACTAGCGTAAAGCTACTGTGTGGAGGCTGCCGTTAACTTCCAGCCCATATGACGTTTAATTGCCGCCTGAACATTAGCGAATATACAGTTCATTACAATATGTCATTACTATTCAGCTCTTCGCGCATGATAAAACCGTAAATATTTTTTAATCAATCACTTAATTGGCAATAATGTTGTCAATAGATAAAAGTATATATTAACAAAAAAAAAAAATACCCTTCACAAATACAAAGGTTCCTTACAAGTAATTGATTCCGATCGTTCAATTTGTATGGCAGCTATATGATATAGTGATCTGATCTCTTCTTTGGAGAGTACATTGTTGCCTTAAATAATAACTCGTGACGAATTTCGCAAAGATACCTCGTCAAATGAAAAAGTTTTCCATGCAAGCACTTTACTCGGATCCTTCTGTTAATATGGCAGCTATTTGCTATAGTCATCCGATCTATACAATTTCTTCAGAGATTGCATTAGTGCCTTAAATAAGAATACATGCCAAATTTTGTAAGATACCTCGTCAAATGAAAGATTTTTCCATACAAACCCTTGATTCCGATCGTTAAGTTTGTATGACAGCTATATGATATATTGATCTGATCTCTTCTTTGAAGAATACATTGTTGCCTTTTATAATAATAATACCCAACGATTACCCTCCTCATGCCCAACCGACGCGAGGGGTGCAAGCAAAATTTTCAACAGCTAAGATTTATAGTTACAATAAAATAAATTGTTACATTTTCATTCATTAAGAGTAAATAATAAAGTCTTTTTAATTTTAAAAAGTGAGTCAGATAAGTCAAATGTGCTGGAGTGAGAATTAAAATCATGACATATACGGCGGAATGGCTCGTTTAGTTCAAAATTTGATCTACAGGATTTTAACAGTAAAGGTCTAAACTGCCTCGAAAAGCGAATCGGGATATTAAATTTAATTTCAAACAGGAGAAAAGAACTGCAAACTGTTCCATTCAAGATTTTCGCTAAGAATATTATGCCAAGCATTTCCCTACGACTAGAAAGTGTAGGTAGATTAATAAGTTTTAAGCGACTAGTGTATGGAGGTAGACTTTCCCTAGAATCCCATCGGAAATGCGCCAAGGCGAAAAGTAAAAATTGTTTTTGAACATACTCTAACTTGTCAGAATGGATTTGGTAGTTAGAGTTCCATACAACAGAGACATATTCCAATATAGGTCTAACCAAAGTTGTATAAAGTGTTTTAGTAATATACGGTTCTCTAAATTCTCTAGACCAACGTTTAACAAAACTGAGCACAGCTTTTGCTTTCAAGACCATGGTATCAATATGAAGGAAAATTAAGATTAGGGTCCATATTAACTCCCAAATCAACATAGTTAAAAACTTGCTCTAGAATATGGTGTTTTATTACATAAGAAGAGGGGTGCACAGATCTACGGGAAAAGCGTCTTACATATATTCAGATTCAGTGGCAAATCATTTCTATCACACCATGCAACCATATTGTTTAGTCTAAGTTTGCAACAGACACCTTTCCTCAATTGAAGTGTATGATTTAAAAAGCTTTACGTCGTCAGCGTATAATAAAATTTTTGAGAATTCAATTATCGAGATATCGTTAATAAACAACAAGAACAGAATCGAGCCAAGATGACTACCTTGCGGAACACCTGAAGAGTCATTAATTGTATCTGAAGGTGTATCCTCTAATATCACTCTTTGTGTTCTATTATAAAGATAGGAAGCTACCCATTGAAGAAATCTTGGCTGAAAGCCCAGCAGATCAAGTTAATGTATGAGAATCAAGAGGTTTACTTTATCGAAAGCTTTGCTAAAGTCTGTGTATATAACATCCGTATGCTTATGTTCCCTAAAACCCAATGATACATGGTTTACAAATTCAAGCAAATTTGTTAGAGTCGATTTCCCTTTACGAAATCCATGCTGAGATGAGGAAATTAACGGAGAAATCGAAAAGGTTATATGGTCAGTGATGATAGCTTCAAAAAGTTTAGGTATAACTGATAGTTTTGCGATACCTCTATAGTTTTCAATGTTGGATCTAAGTCCACTTTTATGCAAAGGAATTATAAATGACTGTTTCCATATTGAAGGAAATATACCGTGTTTAAGAGAGGAATTAAATATCCTTGTCAAAGGCAAGTAAATATGTTTGGCACTATTTTTTAGGAAGCATGAGGGTATCATGTCTGGGCCGCAACTAAAAGATGGTTTTAACTTATTTAATTTAAGTAGAACGTCTTCTTCAGAAATAATTGGAGCGTTAATTAAAGTATTCGAACACAGCACGTGCTGAAAAGAAAAAGTTTTGGAAGAATTATTACAGTAGTTCGACTTGAAAAATTCTGCAAACATATTGGATATAATAACAATGTCAGTAGAAATGATAGATTTGTATTTCAATTAAATAATAACTCGTGCCGAATTCCGTGAAGATACCTCGTCATATAAAAAAGTTTCCCATACAATTACTTGATTCCGAGTGTTTAGTTTGTATGGCAGCTATATGCTATAGTAGTCGGATATCGGCCGTTCCGAGAAATTAGCGGCTTCTTAGTGAGGAAAGGACAGGTGCAAAATTTCAGCTTAAAATCTGAGGGACCAGTTTGTATATATACAGACTGACGGACAGACAGACGGATATGGCTAAATCGTCTCAGCTCATCATGCTGATCATTTATGTATATATTTCATAGGGTCTCTGAAGTTTCCTTTTGGGTGTTTCAAACTTCGTGGCAAACTTAATATACCCTATTCAGGGTATAAAAAGCGACCAAAATATTTTCCCTCAACATTTTTCTTTTAATTTCATTAAACCTTTTTCACTATGAATGCGTCACAAGATGGCGGTTTGCGTAATATTGCATTCTATCACTCTTAGGTCGATGACGTATGCTGTTTTCGTAAACTTTTGTACTCTAATGCTTCAGTTAGTGACCGACGCAAAACCGTCGACCGACTATCGACCGAGACCGTAATATATAAATGAACACTCACCACCGCTTCTACCGTCCGTAATGTGGAATATCCGCGAATATTGGTTTTTTAAGTAGAAACGAGTCAGTTCTCTTACAACGCCAGTGTCAATATTTTGTGGTAATTAAAAAATAAAATTGAATATATTGGAAATATTCTTAAACTAACTTAACATCACAGTCGAATACAATTATTTATAAATATGTAGACTTTTTTTTAACAGTTGGACATTAGTTTTGATCTTTTACAATAAGACAAATTATAACTGAAAAGCTAAATATAAGGTTGTCAAATATGCTTTTTTGCTCTTCATTCAATGCTTCATAAAAAGTGTAACAGTGATCGGATTTAGTTAAATTATGCGCCGTTTTGTTCGATGATCTGTTTCCATCTAGACGGCAACTTCATAATACCTTCCTCGTAGAAGCCCCCCTCCTTATTTGCGAAGAATTCGGACAGCCACTTTTCACAAGCCTCTTTTGAGTTCAACTTCACACCACCAAGGGCATTCGCCATGGACAGGAACAGGTGGTAATCACTTGGCGCTACGACCGGGCTATATGGTGGATGCGATAAAACCTCCCATCCGAGCTCCCGTAGCTTCTGACGAGTCATCAACGAAGTGTGTGGTCTGGCGTTGTCCTGGTGGAACACTACACCCTTCCTGTTGGCCAATTCTGGACGCTTCTGGTCGATCGCCTGCTTCAAGCGGTCCAGTTGTTCGCAGTAGATGGTAGAATTAAGCGTCTGGCCATATGGGAGCAGCTCATAGTGGATGATTCCCTTTCAATCCCACCAAACACACAGCAAAACCTTCCTGGCCGTCAATCCCGGCTTGGCCACTGTTTGGGACGATTCACCGGCCTTCGACCACGACCGTTTTCACTTGATATTGTCGTATGTGATCCATTTTTCGTCGCCAGTCGCCAACCGCTTCAAGAATGGGACGAGTTCGTTCCGTTTCAGCAGCATATCGCAGGCGTTGATTCGGTCCAGAAGGTTTTTTTGCGTCAAATTATGCGGCACCCAAACATCAAACTTTTTTTTGTATTCAGCCTTCTGCAGATGGTTCAAAATGGTTTGGTGACTAACTTCCATCTCCTGGGCGACGTCACGAGATGCCATATGCCGGTCTAACTCGATGTATTCCATGATTTGATCGGTATTTGTCGTCACAGGTCTTCCGCCGGCTGGCTTATCCATGGTGTCGTTTTCACCGGCTCTGAACCGTCGAAACCATTCCTCCGCGGTTCAAAGTGATAGAGTACCATCCCCCAAAACACCGTTAATCTCACGGAATGTTTCTCTAGCGGATTTGCCTTTAACGAAGGAAAACTTTAAAATAGCGCGAATTTTGGCGTTAGTGAACTCTATGTTTACACGTCTATAACTGTTGAACGCAATATCCAAACTAATCATGCAAAGCGTTGTTTTGTAGGTTATGTCAAGACCTTTCAAATTATGTATAGTGTTGCCAGATACGAGCTCTGTAGCGCTTTGTACATAGCCGCGAAATTCAAAAGACAAAAAAGCGGAAGGGAGATATTTGACAACCTTATATATGCAAAACCATCTATATAAATGTTGCCATTGCTCAAATGAAAACCAAAGGGAACAACTGATTTCTACGTTGTCGCCACGGGTATAACATTTGACAAATTTCGTTTGATACAGACGGAAAGTACGGAAGAGCGGCACGTTGGTCACTAATTCCACCATAATGCTTTTAACACAAAGACGACTGCACGACAGCGAAATTTTCTTTTTTGTCATTTTTGTCTACAAGAAAATTTCGCCAGTTTTTTGAACATTTTAAAGACGGCAGCGACATACCAAACAGCTAATGTAGACAATTTCGTGGCTACCGTACTAAAACCTTCCACTGCATTGAAATTTAATTATTTTGTTCAAAGTGAATTTTTTTTGCCAAAACTAAGTAAATAGGTGGATTTTTTTTTAATGATCAATTGTTATTGTTTTTTATGCTTCTGTTGGTAAGATAGTGTTAGACTTGTTAGAGCTTTGAATAATTTCACATATTATTATATATTAGTGGCAACACTACCGCTGCCCTTTGACGTCAGCAATATTAGAAATGGTTTTAATTTAGTAACAGCGACAACTGTAAGCCAGCCTGCCGTGACGTTGCCTTGTAATCCTGCCCATATGAACTTGTGTATGCTAAAATTTGACAGATGCTGCTTGTCGCTTGTCGTCGTCTATGAGTTCAGCGTTTGAGAACCGAACGACTATGAAGTGATGTATGTAAATATGTGCCAATATGTGTTTAGCTGCTCACAGCAAATCAAAAGCGAGGCGAAAATTTGAAGCAGTGTCGTAATGCGATCTTGTAAGATCACTCTAATGCGGCCAAAGAAGTATTCACTTCAAAAATTAGAGAAAAGCATTAACGAAGCCACCATTTTGAATGGCAAGTTTCGAGGCTAACATGTACAAGTAGTACTGTAACGAGTCTCTATTTTAACGCACTCAATTTCTAATTAGATTGACAATCGCAATGGCGATGAATAAGATTTTGTACACCATGCTTTTCCAACGAAAAACTTTATGTGGCATGTTCGCGCGTGAGCAAACAATACAGTTTCTTTGTATTAGCTATAGACACACTGGCCGAAAATATTGTAGACTCCATTGCGTTGAGTCTAATCTTTGTTTATTTTTATTTGAAATAATTAGTAGAAGAAATATGAACTATTTTCGATGTGCATTTAGGTAGCTATCGAAAATTGTAATTTAATATATTATAATTAAATCTTTTTATTTAATTTAACACACTTATAGTGTTAGTAACCTTTAAAAACAATTTCCTAAAAATAACGTATATGGCAAATCAACGTTTGCCGGGTCAGCTAGTTTGGTTTATATAAAAATGAATATATCATCGACATACCTACATTCATTTAATTTAAATAATATTATTCTTTTAAATAAACTTAGTAGATACAGCACTTAAAGTAACGCACTGACTTGGATCCACTCATACTTAAGTGGCACGCAATTTCAAGTCAATATTGATGGGCATCTATCCACCAAGCATGATGTGATCACAGAAGTGCCCCACGGACCAGACCTGAGTCCAACTCTCTTTAATATTTTTGTAATGGATATTAGTGATAACTTTCAGTCTGAATATCTGCATTCCAGCTAACTTTAACGTGAACAACGAGACAATAAGCCAAGTTGAACACCAAAAATATAGAAATAAATACCTTCAGGTGTTGACAAAACTTTTTACTAAACAATTAAGGAAGTGCTAAATTCGGGTGTAACCGAAAATAATATACTCTTGCAACTTTCAAGAATCAAAGCCCAGGAAATTCCTTCAGGTGCTGACAAACTTTATATTAAAATATCTTACAAAAGAATTAAACATTCATTATTTGATGAAATCGTGAATAAAATACAATCAAATCAAATTTGGTATCTTTTTGACTTATATTGAAGGCAATAAACTTCGACTCACTTTTATTGTTATATTTTAGTTCTCGTAAATTATAATAAAACAATTAACGAAAGGCTAAGTGCAAGGATTAGAGCCCGGGAAATTTCTTCAGGTGTTGGCAAAACTTTATATCACAAAATGTCGCGAAAGAATTAAACATCCATTATTCGATAAAATTTCGTGATTATAAAACTTATATTGAAGACCATAAACTAAGACTTAGTTTTGTTGCTATATTTTTTTTCGCGTCAGCTAAAATTATATTAAAAACACCTTGAAAGATCTACCTACATATCAACTCCACCGAAGAGGCCAAATTTCATATGTATACATATATTGAGTTAATGTGGAAGACGTCAACATTGCTTTAATTTTGACATTGCTTAGGTATACTTAAGAACACATTTTGAAGCTACTTAATATAAAATAATACACACTGACCGACAAAGAGGGCATTAAACTTGTTAGAATAACAAAAATCATTGTAAGCGGTTTTTTCCATTTTCGGCGCATAGATCCACTAATATAAGCAAAACACGTTCTCTCATTTCCATTGAGATAGCTCACATATTGGCAGATATATGCGGTATAAAGTCAACCAGAAGTTCGAAAATCTTTATATTAAGTATATGGGGGCTAAAGGAAGTATGAACCCGACTCCACTATTTTTTGATATAAAGACATACTATTATAAGGAAAGGATCCTCACTAAATTTAATTATATATCTCACACATAGGGGCTTGAACAATTTTGTTTCGACTTGGACAATTTTGTTCACAAAGAGACATACTTTAAAGTCATTATTCGTGCAAAGTTTTTTCCCGATACATTTATTGGTGCTTGATTTGCATCCTAAAAAGTGAAAGAATCAAACGGAATTTAAAATTATATTGTATGGAAAGTGGGCGTGATTATAGTCTAATTTCCCCCTTTACACACTGTAATATAGAAATATCAGAGGAATGTTACATACCGAGTTTGATTGAAATCGGTCTAGCGACATATAGATGGCGCCACTACAGTTTATTTTGTTTCTTTTTTACTGTTTACTTTGGAACGCACCTTGTATAATGGTACTGTTAAAAACTACCAAAAGCGCGATAAATCAAGCACTAAACAAGCCAGAGACATTAAATTTTTATCTCTGGGATGGTATGAGATAACTTTCAAAATTAGTCAGTGGGCGTGGCACCGCCACCTTTTAGGTGAAACCCCATATCTTGGGATCTGCTTACTCATTTCAACCAAATTCGGTACATAACGTTCTTTTCATATTTCTATATTATAGTGCGAAAATGGGCGAAATAGCACTACAACCACGCCTATTTCCCATATAACACCATTTTCACTACCATCTCATTCCTTCAGATTCCACTATGCATATCAAGCAACAATGATTATATCGGGGTAAAACTTTGGGTGAATAATACGTTTAAAGTATGCCACCTTGTAACCAAAAATTGTCTGAATCGAACCAAAACTGTTCAAGCCCCTCAGTAGTAAATATATGGACCCCAGTGCCTATAGTTGACCTTCTATCGAATATACCTTCTATAGGATATGCACATTAAACCTATTAGAGGCGGGACCACGCCCACTTTTTAAAAAGAGTTTTAACTGCAGATGCCCCTCCCTAATGTGATCCTGTGTACCAAATAACAGTCTTGTATCTCATTGCCGAGCTTAGTTATGGCAAGTTATTTGTTTTTGATTAGTGGCGTTTTGTGTGCGTGGCAGTGGTCCGATTACGCCCATCTGCAATACCAGCCGTCTCACGGTACCAAGAAACATGTCTACCAAGTTTCATAAAGATATCTCAATTTTTACTCAAGTTAGAGCTTGCACGGACGGACAGACGGACGGACGGACGGACAGACAGTCACCCGGATCTCAACTCGTCTCTTCATCCTGATCATTTATATATACATAACCCTATATCTAACTCGATTAGTTTTAGGTGATACAAACAACCGTTAGGTGAACAAAACTATTATACTTTAAATATATTTCTGTGATAAAAATATTGATACTTAATATTTGATTCACCTTAACACCCATATAGGAGTGCTATGCCGAATAATTAAAGAGACGTAATTTCCTCCCACATGAAAATTTGTGACCTGATTTTAAATATATTTCTGTGATAAATAAAAAAAATCAGCTATCAGTAAGTCGAGGGAAACCTAGTCAGCTGGTGCCTTTAAATAGTCAGTAAATGCTTCTGGCTAACTTCTACGTAACGACCTTCAAAGTATCTGCTGACGGTTTTTCCACCGAGATACAGCCAACTGACGTATACAAGTATCTTGTATACTTATCAATAGTTACATATCAGCTATCATCAGGTAAATTTTTATTTGAAAGGATATCACTGAAAGTGAAGATTTTTTTTCCATGATCGAGACATCAGCTGACGTACAATCCGCTATGTTATAGCTAGCTGACTATTTTTTTTTGTTGAGTTATTAGGTTAGCTATAATTTGATAAATTTTTAGCCGAGAGGAAATCAGTGAATGTATTTTTTTTTCTTCAAGCGTGGGAGGCTGCACACACTCATCCCCCCAACCGAGCCTCAGCTGACGTTCACGAGGCTTTATGGTTCGATTTTCTTATGCGTATCACCAATTATCTCTCGAGTAGAAATAATAATTAACCAAATTTGTACCTGGCTCTCGGACTATATGTCTCTACGTCTAAAATAGGTTAAATCGGATCAATAATTCCGTTAGCCTCCATTTACATAATAGAAAGGTGTTCGACTTTCCGGCTGACTTTATACCTCATATACCGGTCAATACATTAATTATCTTAATGACTTGCAAGAGTCTGAAATGTTCTGTTTCAGCCGAACTTAGCCCTTCCTTACTTGTTTTGTAAATAATTGAAACGGAGAGCAGTATTGTCATAGTACATAATGTCCTGCTTTTAGCAAGGAAATTTACAGAATTAATTATTGCTCTCTTTTACCTGAACTAACTCTTTAAGGACTCAAATTCCTAATTTTAAATTAAAAACAATATGCATTAAATTAAAAACATATTAGGTATTAATAGCATTGACTATTTTTATTTCTTATTGTTACAGACCTTTCACTTGTTCGAGTATCTTATCAACTGTGTTATATGTAAAAAGAAATGCATCGCAATGAATATAACGAAAATCGTGATGCGAATTACCCAGAACTATTTTCCACTAAGGTTTGTCATATTGTGAAACGTTCGGATTTTGAAGGATATGGATTTAATTTGCATTCAGAGAGATTAAAGCCCGGACAATATGTGGGGAAAGTTGATATGAATTCTCCGGCAGAAGTATCGGGATTAAGAGAAGGTTATCGTATCATTGAAGTTAATGGTGTAGATATAAGTCAAGAGTCTCACAAGCATGTAGTGCAGCGAATTAAGGCCATTTCACATGAAGTGAGATTATTAATAGTTGATGTCCACTCTAATAAAGAACTTACAGCTGAAAAGTCATCACCATTGCCAAAGTCTTTCAATGAAAAAATAATTTCAAAAGAAATGGAAGTTGCAAGACAGAAAACCCCTGGAATTAGTTCTAATGCAAGCAATGTGGATTTGATTATGAGGAAGCCTGTTGCCAATTATGATACAAACACAACACAGAAACACAATAACGACAATAACGAAAAACATAACCATACCACCGTATACAAATTCAATGAAATGCATTTGGGGAAGCATGATGAAACACTTTCACAATTAGGTATAAAGGTTTCTCGTACAGCATCAAGTGGTGGACTAGAACTTCCAATGACCGCAGCAGAAATGAGGGCTAAACTTTTATCTAAAAAAAAATATGATCCAAAAAATGAAATTGTTGATTTGAAGAAAAAGTTTGAGATAATACAGAAGCTATAAATTTTTGATGTTTAAATAAAAACAATAATTTAATTGTTACAAATGTCTTACAACAAGAAATATCAATGTTATTTGTAAATCATTGAACATATTAAAAATACTGTCCAATTGTTGATATAATAGAGGTCTTTTATTTGACCTTCATGTGCCAATAAATCTAACGTTGACAAATAAAATCTATTTATTTATCTATTTATTCCAGGATACAAAGTACATATTACATACAAGTATGCACCTATAGAGGTGTTTCAAAACACCTGTATATAGGCCTGGTAATATTAGTTTATTATAATTAAGTACTAATCTATCAATAACAAATGTCATTTATAGTTGAAAAACAAGAGAAAACATAGTATTTTTAAATATTAGTGTCTACAATCCACTCAATTATTTTCTTTTTGCTTGCTTTATTTTTAATATTTTTAATAACACTGCGCGTTACCAGGTTAGCACACTTTTGTCAGCCTAATATATTTTGTGTGTTTTTTGTTAAAAGCGTGCAATTACTTTATTGTTTTCTGATTTTTACGTATTTGCATCAACAGGCACTGATAAAGAAAACATGCGATAAGAATGAATAATTTTTGCTATTTTCTGTTCTTTTTAATCGAAGTGTGTACTTTATTTTTGCGTCATCAGATAAGCACATGCATTTTGATTTGCATTTATCTTCTGAGTTTGAATTGTTCAAGTGTTATATTGTCTTTTATATGGGTAAAGGGGAATCGCTCTCGGTTCAAGGAAAAGCAATATTCGAAGCTTATCAACAGTCCCAGCGTTTAATAATTAAAATAAGAAAATAAATGGGCAGAAATCAAAAAATTATCTACAATTTCTTGCGTAATTAGTCGTAGTATGGTCGAAATAATAAAGAAATGTAAAGTGATTTCCGATGTTGACAAGAGAACAATTTGGAGATAAGCCTCCGATCTCCATGCATCGACCGCCAAGATTCGGGCGAATGCTAGTGCTAAAAAAAATTGGTAGGATTCCTACCCCACTAGGTGAAAGGAAAATATTTACATACACACATATATATGCGTGACCGCAGTGATCGCAAGTGTATATTTTGTGGTTTTGTAGTATTGAGAAAGCGCTCGCGTTTTAACTAAAAGTAGTGTGGGACTTTTTTTCGTATAGTAAAAGTGCATGAGAATCTTTTTATAGCACATATTGTTGATGTTTTTAATTTAAGTGCAAGTTTGTATGTATATTTTTGAAACCACATAAATAAAGCGTATGAGAAATTTCTGAAACCACATTTTGTTGATATTTTTAATTTTAGGTCCATGAGAATTTTTTGAAACCACATAAATTAAGCTTAACGAACGTATAAAAAGCCATCATTAAAAACATATTTCATTATTTTGTTTTGTTCTTAACGAACGTATAAAAAGCCTACCATTAAAAATATATTTCATTATTAAGAATTTTCATAATGTTTGTGACAGTAGATGGTCAAGGCTTCAAAGCATATAATAATAGATTTATTGTTAAGGATATAGCTGTGGTCTTCAACAATGAAGAATTTCAGTGTTTCCACATCAAGGATCCATTTGAATTTTCAGGATAATCAACGGCAAGCTAATTGGTTGGTATTAAATCACCATAATTTATTATGGTACTATGGAAGTGATAGTTTTAAAGCTGTAAAAAACTATTTGGCATCAGCATTAAAAAACCTAAAAGTTTATGTAAAGGGAGAAGAAAAGAAATTGTGGATAGCGGAGTTTCTCCAAAAGCCGGTTTTTAACATTGAAGAGGAGAGTACAGAGTGTAATGGAATGAATATTTCTAGATTATACAATTTACACCCAGATGCTGTGCGTTGTCAGTTTCATTTTCACAACGATGATTGTAATGTGAAAACAAAATGGACTACAAATTCGTTGTGCCTTAAAAACAGAATATATTTTGATTAAGTACATACTGGATAGTAATTTAAATTATAATAAGTAAATAAAATAGAATTCGAAATTTTAAGCTTAGTGATTTAATTTTAAAGGCTAAGAAGAAGAAAAGTAAGTATATAAATACATATTTTTTCAAATATCAACCTCATTTTAAATTGTCGTGAACAAAGGGATATAAAACAATAGAATTTCAATTTTATATTTCATTAATACTTGTTTTCAAAGCAAATAAAGGACTTGTAATAAACCAAAACTCAAAAAGTATTCAATTTAATTTAACATTACCAAATAGTAATGATATGTTACAAGTGAATATTTCATTATTATTACTTAAAGTGAGCCTCTTTTAACCCATTATGAAAAAGAAATTGAAGTGTTGTCAACATCATGAACCCCCATTATAGAGATAACACAACCATCTCCAACCCCTACAACAATCACACCATCGTCTATAGTTGACTTTACAACTGAAGGGAAGCCCATGAGAATTTTTACTTTAAATGAAGCTATAGAGGCATTTCGTAGAGAGATTATTGAAAAGAAATCTGATATTGGAGGAATCATTGAGACAAAACAAGCATTTTATCGACATTTCAAATTGGAATATGATAATTTTGACATACCGATTCGTTGTACTTATGATAGTAGATATATTGAAAAACTGTTGAGTATCAAGTGCTTTGAATATCGTGAAATTAAAACTGAACGAAATCTGAGTAATGGTGACATTGAAAAGGTTCTAGCTCAGGATAATCCATATAAAAGACCAAATATAGAAATAATTGATGTTAAAAACTATAGACAAACATATAATATGGTCATTGTATAACGTATGTTAGTCGTATGTACATGGGAAAAAAGATGTAATTGATTAATTTAATAAAAAAAACAAGTAAGGAAGGGCTAAGTTCGGATGTAACCGAACATTTTATACTCTCGCAAAGTCAAATAGTATACTCGTTTGAGATTTCTTTGTGGATTGACTGATATTTTCGGTAGAAGGTCAACTATAGGCACTGGGGTCCGCATATTTAGTACTTAGGGGCTTAAACAATTTTGGTTCGATTTAGACAATTTTTGGCCACTATTTGGCACACTTTAATCGCATTATTCACGCAAAGTTTTATCCCGATACAGTGCAATTTTTTCGGTTATATTAATTTGTCAATTCTGCAATAGCAATATAATTTTACTTACGCGCAAATCAGTAAAATTGATGTTTTTCGGCTTATGCGGTACAGTGCTCAAGTGATTAACATACAATTTACAAGAAAATCGACTTTGAGTCTAAACCTAAGAAAGTGCAACTTTTTCGGTAATATGAATATGTCAATTCTGCAATAGCTATATAATTTTACTTTCGCGCAACTTAGTAAAATTGATGTTTTTCGGCTTATGCGGTACAGTGCTCAAGTGATTAGCATACAATTTACAAGAAAATCGACTTTGAGTCTAAACCTAAATAAGTGCAATTTTTTCGGTTATATTAATTTGTCAATTCTGCAATAGCAATATAATTTTTCTTTCGCGCAAATCAGTACAATTGATGTTTTTCGGCTTATGCGGTACAGTGCTCACGCAATTAACATACAATTTTGAAGAAAATCGACTTTAAGTCTAAACCTAAGAAAGTGCAATTTTTTCGGTTATATTAATTTGTCAATTCTGCAATAGCAATATAATTTTACTTACGCGCAAATCAGTAAAATTGATGTTTTTCGGCTTATGCGGTACAGTGCTCAAGTGATTAACATACAATTTACAAGTAAATCGACTTTGAGTCTAAACCTAAGAAAGTGGAATTTTTTCGGTTATATTAATTTGTTAATCCTGCATTAACATTATAATTTTACTTTCGCGCAAATCAGTAAAATTGATGTTTTTCGGCTTATGCGGTACAGTGCTCAAGTGCTTAACATACAATTTACAAGAAAATCGACTTTAAGTCTAAACCTAAGAAAGTGCAATTTTTTCGGTCATTGTTGCCTGATTTGCATAGTGGAAAGTGAAAGAATCAGATGAAATTTAAAATGATGTTATATGGGAAGTAGGCGTGGTTGTAGTCCGATTTCGCCCATTTTTGTGCTATGAGATAAAAACATGAAAAGAACGTTACGCACCGAATTTGGTTGAAATCGGTTAAGCAGATCTCAAGATATGGGTTTTCACCTAAACGTGGGCTGTGCCACGCCCACTGTCTAATTTTGAACGCGGTTCCTATAAAGTCATCTTATACCATCTCAGAGATAAAATTTAATGTCTCTGGCGTGTTTAGTGCTGGATTTATCGCGCTTTTAGTAGTTTTTATACTCTCGCAACCTGTTGCTACAGAGTATAATAGTTTTGTTCACCTAACGGTTGTTTGTATCACCTAAAACTAATGGAGTTAGATATAGGCTTATATACATATATATAAATGATCAGGATGAAGAGACGAGTTGATCCGGGTGCCTGTCTGTCCATCCGTCTGTGCAAGCTGCAACTTGAGTAAAAATTGAGATGTCTTTATGAAACTTGGTACACATGTTTCTTGGTACCGTAAGACAGTTGGCATTACAGAGAGGCATAATCGGACCACTGCCAAATAAATTGCCATAACTTAGCTCCGTAATAAGATACAACACTGTTATTTGCTACACATCACATTAGGGAGGGGCATTTGCAGCTAATTTTTTTTTATAGTAAGCTTAGTCCCTCCCCCTAATAAGTTTAATGTGCGTATTTCCTATACCACTGAAGCTATAATAACAAAATTAACGGAAAGCAAATCCTTTATCTACAGTGTGAAAATGGGTGAAATCTGGTGACAACCCCGCCCACACCTCATATAACGGTACTGTTAAAAACTACTAAATGCGTGATAAATCAAGCACTAAACACGCTAGAGACATTAAATTTTATCTCAGGGATGGTATGAGATAACTTTATAGGAACCGCGTAAAAAATTAGACATTGGGCTTGTCACCGCCCACTTTTAGGTGAAAATCCATATCTAGGGATCTGCTTAACCGATTTCAACCAAATTAGGTACACGAAATTATTCTTACGTTATAGTGCGAAAATGGGCGAAATCTGATTACAACCACTCCTATTTCCTATATAACACCATTTTAAATTCCACTTGATTCTTTCACTTACACTATCCAAATCAAGCAACAATGATTGTATCGGGGTAAAACTTTGCCTGAATGATGCGTTTAAAGTATGTCAGCTTGTGACCAAAAATTGTGTAAATTGAACCAAAACTGTTTAAGCCCCTAGGTACTGAATGTATGGACCCTAGTACCTATAGTTGACTTTTTACCGTAAATATCGGTCAATGTGTAAGATATATTATTGAAATTCATATAATAGAATAAATAAATGAAACTATCGATAATAAAATGTCTTTGTGGCAAAAATGGGTTGAATCGGATCAATAGTTCCTATAGTCCTCATATACCTAATATAAATATTTTTGAACTTCCGCGTCACTTTATACCGCTTATGTAAGTTATCTCAATGAAAATGAGAGAGCGTTTTTTACTCATAACAAGGTATTTTTGTGCTTAAAATGGATGAAATCGGGTGAAAATTTTACTTAGCCCCCATGTAACTAATACAAGTATCAGGATTTTCGAACATTCGTCTGACTCTTCGCCATTCGATTGGTGATGGTATGTAAGGTACCATAACGAAACAATGGGAGCATTTTATTAGACTGTGGCATGTTAGTAGTATGTGGTATTGGCAAAAATTGATTAAATCGGGTTAATACTACCCTCAAATTCCATATACTACTTGTAATGCTTTTCGTTATTCTAATCAGTTTTATGCCGTATATGTCGGTCAGTGAGTATTAATATTTTTTTTTTTTATAAAATTGCTTCAAAATATGTTTTCGAGTATAGCTGAGCAATGTCAAAATTAATATCTTTCTCCATCCCCAATATATATTATATATGATTTCCGTCTTTCCACCTGACTTTAAACCGTTCCGCTTGATCAAAATGTGATATTTTAAAGAAATTTAGTGGATAAGATTTCTTAAAAATTATGTGGTTTGACGCTGAATTAGAATGAAATTAGTATATACTAAGTCTAAACCTCACACCTTCATATAATGAGTTCCGATTCTCTTGTTGACGTTTACCACATAAGCTTATAATATAAAATTAGTTTATGGCCTTTAATATAAGTCAAGAAGATACCAAATTTGATTGTAATTTAATCACGATATCATTTAATAATGGAAGTTTAATTCTTTCTCAACATTTTTTAAATATAAGGTTTGAAGGTATTTTATGGCCTTTGATTCTTGCGAATTGCCTAGCTCCAACATATTTTATGTAAAAAACTAAGACTTCCGTTTGACGGTCTACGAATTTTCCAAGCTCACATGTACTACTTATGGTATAATTTTTTTCGTCAATTTAATAAGTTAATGAAACTAAATGGACAGTTTTTCTTAAAAATAATGTATAATATATCGCTGCATATGAATGAAATTGGTCTAGACCTTTGTTTAAACCGTATAACCCTAATATACTGATTTCCGGTCCTCTGGTACAACAGCAACCTCATATACCCCACATATTAAATCTAGCCCCTTTGGTTCAGTTTATATCACATATATCATGTTTGAGTTAAATAACTTCTTTTTATTAAAGCTAACATTTCGGAGAAAAAAATTGTATTGACACTAAATAAATCTATGATCAATAACATAAGTTACTAAGATACCAAATAATAATCGAATAATGAATGTTGATTTCTTTCGCAACATATTTATACTTTCGCAACATGTTGCAACAGAGTATAGTTTTGTTCACCAAACGGTTGTTTGCATCACCTAAAACTAATCGAGATAGATACAATTTTTATATATATATATTTCTTCTAATGTTTGGTGATAATCAGTGGTTAGGTATATCTTCTCAGCCATCATGTTGAACTTATTACAAAATATACAAGACAACAATGTAAACAAGTTTCTTAGAGTGCTGGAATTTGTATAGAGCAATAAAAACTTTCGAGAAAAAATCGCATGAAATAAATATTAGTAATGTAGTATCAAAAGGGCTAAATATCCTTTTTATGTGGTTATAGATAAACTGTGACCCCATCGGTTTACATGCTACTGTCTATTATTTCAGTTTTGCGACACATTTTAGTATGAAGGTCATAAGGTGAACTGTATACGTAAGAAAATTACATTTTTACCCAGCGCCGCTGGCAGCTTATGAAAGGTTTAGATATTAAGACAGAAAGAAGAAAATCTATATACCTGCTCTACATATGTGTATACCATACTTAATTATAAGTAAGTTATTGTTAATTTAGCCTTCATGGGCAGACCCTTCAAAATTGGTACCATAGATCCCCCATTTTTAAAAAGCGTTAAACAAAAGCAATTTACGAAGGGTTTTCCGAGCACTTAATTTCAATACAATGAAATAAACTACTAATTTCTAAAATTTAAATATAACTAAATATTATGTATTATTATGTTAGTGAATATCTATGTAATATATAGGTATACAAAAGTACGTAAGCTGTGAGTAAAAAATATACCATCACAAAACTATTATACTCTGTAGCAACATGTTGCAAGAGTATAAAAAATATCAGTACACTGTGTTTGTAGTTTCAGTTACACTAGATTTTTTACCAGCAAAGTGCTTTATTCAAACTAGTCTTAGTGTATTAGTTATATAGTTTAAAGTATTATTATATACAGCGAAGAGCAAACACATATACATATGTGCACCAGTATACCATAGTACCTATACACCGAACAGGAAAGGAGTCATAGCAAGGATTCAATTACAGTGAAAGAGAGCAGCACCTAGGATCCAACTTTTTTACGAAATACTCGAGGTCGTAGGTCTCGTCGAGAAAGTCCCGAGGTAGGTTTAATTAACAAAGTAGGAACACTAGGGATCATAGAGAACTTCGCGCAAGAAATCCTGAGTATAGGAATTTAGAGCGCATTCGTGATCAAATGCAAAGGGAGCATGCAAGAAATAATCCTGAAATGAGAAGAGAGGAGCGTGATAGAGAAACACAACGTCAACAGCTTAGAAGGAGGGTATGAGGGAAGAAATTTTGAATCAGAGACGTCTTTGACAAAGTCATGTTCGCCTTCGTAGAGATAACCCGCTCAATAGGCAAATTGAAAACCAAAGGCAGTCCCAACGAATCCGATTAACGACAGAAAATAATGTTATAGAAGCTGATAATAGTGGCAATTTAATAGATTTCAAAAACATTTATTTTTAAAATATAAAAAAGGGGCCTACTGAAATATGTATTTGCTGCGGCGGATTAAGGTTTTCACACCAAGTTCGCAAATTAAATTTCGAAACTATTGCGCAAGGTCTGCTGCATCCGCCTTCTTTTTAATGCAAAAATTTCCTTCAGAAAATGGAACTTACAATTTTTGTGCTACTTGCAAAAATGCGATTGTTAAAAAGAACGTTCCAAAAATATGTTTAGCTAACGGTCTAGACTTTCCTGAAATACCGGATTGTTTGAAAGAACGTCTCCTAATAAATTTCTGTTAACAATATTGTGACATCGCTACCAAGGTCCTTTGATGAGGCTTTGCAATTCTTATTAAATACCCCTCTGTATCGTGAGCGCAATATACATATTAATGAAAACCGCTAAATCCAGGCGGTCAAGAAACCATTTTGGACAATATTCCTGTAGACAACTTGGAATATAACCGTTTAGTTATAGCGCCAGGTAAAGGTCGAAGACCAATTGACATAATTCAAGATAATAATTCAGAAGAGTTGTCATTTGAAACAATATATGTTGGGCAGACACGTACGTGCTCTGAAACATATAGCAAGATAATACGTTCTGAAATTCGCCGTTTTGAGGAAGAGCGTGTACTATTCCAAAATTGTTCTCTGATTACAAAAAATTAGAACTGCTTCAAATTAAGAATAGTACATCCATTTGCCTTAGAAAGTTTTCAGGTCGCAACCGAGTTACGGCCCAAAATCTATTAAACGAAAACTTTGTTCAATACTTGATTCAACACGATGATGGTCAAAAGGTTTTGAAAGACGTTAGATCCTCACCTGCGCATTGGGAAGCTGAGAAGAAAAAGGCAATCGCTATGATTCGCCAATTTGGGCATCTTCTTCCTTCTTTATCACTTTATCGGCTGCAGAATCTCAGTGGCTTTTAGTGTGTTGATCATCCTTTCTAAAACTGTTGATTCTAAAGATATTTCAGAAGGGGAAGCCAATAGTTTAACAACCCAAGATAGATATCGCTTAACTCGGTCAGACGCGGTTACTTGTGCTAGATATTTTGACTACCGCTATCGACAAATTCTTAAGCTTTTTAAAGATAACGACGGCATTTTTGGAGAGCATAATCGATTGATTTCAATAAACCTCTACCACTTATGCACGAGTGTGGATTATAATTGAACAATTTCGTGATAATATAGGTATTTAAATGATTTTGTCCCCTTAATTTGATTATTTGGGTTATAATTATGTTTGCGAGCACTTGTATCTAATAAAATCTGTCGATATGTCTTTAAATCACACTTTTTATATTGTTGTGGGTTTTTATGAAATATTTACTCAAACAGACCTGGTGTCATTTTCTTTTTATTCTTTCCGATCTGTATAACATCTTTAGAATTAAGTTTTAATGGTTTGAGTGCAAATCGCCATCAACCATTTGAATCTCTATTCGGACCATACAATGTATCAAGCATTTTAAGATCTTTAAGCAATTTTATGTTTTGAAATAGTAAATGGGGAGGAGTAAGCTTAACCCGTTTAAAGTCTTCATTTAGTTGATTTTCAGACTGACGTTTTACAAATTTATGTCTTTCCCACAGTTCAGGATCTTCTTCGATTCTTCTTAAAATATCATTTTCAGTTGCAGAAGTATTATTATTAAACGTTTCAGCTTGATTTTGACTTTCTACTACCTTGTTTAGTAATTGTTCATCGTTTGGTTTACTTGGCATATACGATGCTGGCCTCATTCATAAAATTTATTTTTTGTTTAAAGCTAACAACCTTATCTAATTTTTGTTTTTTATCAAAACATTGTTCATTAATGATATCAATAGCTTTACGCCTTTCAGGTTTATTATCTATATTTAATTTGATTTTGATAACATTGCTTTATGTAGCTGCTTTTAGTAATTCAGCATCATGTGGTTTACTTGGAATATACGATGCTGGCCTGTCGGGGTCATTCATAAAATTTATTTTTTGTTTAACAACCTTATCCAATATTTGGTTTTTATCAAAGCATTCTTCAATAATGATATTAATAGGATTTCGCTTTTTAAAATTTTGTTTCCGAGAACTATCTGCAGGATATTCTAAATCAAGATTATTAGCATTCGTATAATTGTCAACAGTTGGCAATATATCAACTTTCATGTCTTAACTTT
Organism: Bactrocera oleae; assembly: GCF_042242935.1. NCBI lineage: Eukaryota > Metazoa > Arthropoda > Insecta > Diptera > Tephritidae > Bactrocera > Bactrocera oleae. Next base: position 19,446,494 of record NC_091541.1, on the reverse strand, counting down.
ATTTTACACTTACCGCCTCCCAAATTTGATCTTTACCATTATAATTAGTAACATTATATTTATTAGAGTTTTTAAAATTATCAATTAATTCACTTAATGGTTTTGAAATGGGTTTAAATGCATCCTCCAACAAGTTTATTCTATCCAATTCTCCCAATTTCATTCTTTCACGCCACTTATCACTAACAACATGTGCGCGCACTGCTCTATACATGTTTTTTTTTTGTATAGATACGACAAAGGGTATAAATCTTCGAAAGTTATTGATAGCCCGTACCTTAAACGATGCCCGATTCACTGTACAATATAAAGTGTATAGCGCATACGTGCTAAATCACCCCCTTGCTCTCAGACCTGTGTTTCCCCGGAACTACCGTTAGGCTTTCATTCGCAAGGCAGGTATTATACACAATAATGCTTCTTTATTTCTATTCCCTTATGGGGTCGTCTCGGTCTTTCAGCTACTTCATCTTCTCGGGCCTTTTGCATAATATACGATGTTATGCCGCATACTGTATCGTAGCCATTTTGGGAGGATAGCATATGACGCACAACATCAGTGGAACGTATTGGTAGAGGTTTCCCTATTTTCCCTAGTTTCTCAGTTAGTCTTCGTCTTTCATTTCGGAAACGGACACATTTTACCACGAGGTAATCTGCCGTTTCAATGTAATTTTCGCAGTATATGCAGTAAGGTGATTCAACGTGCTTGTATTTATATAAATATGCTCTGAAGCAGCCGTGGCCAGATAAAAACTGTGTGAGGTAATAATTCACCTCGCCGTGTTCGCGCATAATCCACTCTTGGTTATTGGGTATCCAGGAGTGGGTCCACCTTCCCTTACTTGACGTATTCTCTACCTGAGATAACACTTATTGTATCATCTGATACCGTTCTAAACGCACAGCACGTTCTTAGTGATGCTAGTCTGTGTGTTGAGACCAATCCTCTCATATAAGAAATATATTTGGTTGCTGGTAGCCAAATTGGTGCCGCATACAAAATTATTGAGTTACTAACATATGTCAGTAGCTTTCTCACCTGCTGTCTAGGGCCCCGCGTATTGGGCATTATCCTAGCGACTGCCGACACAGACCGCGCCGCTTTGTTATGGGTGGCGATTAGGTGCTGTTTGAATGAGAGTCTGTGGTCCAGGATCACTCCCAAAGCGTTCTCTAGCCAGTTTTTAACATGGCTTATGGCATCACTGCAATTTCATTTAGAGTTTTCGCTACGACTATGACCGCAATATCGCCCGCGTATTCTACTATATTTACTGTGTCCGGCACCGCTACTCTTAGAATTCCGTCATACATTATGTGCCACACGACAGGACCAAGAACAGACCCCTGCGGGACACCGCCAGTAACTTTGTACTTGTATGTTTCGGGACCGTGTTCGGTATCATAAACCAGAACTCTGTTTTCGAAATAGCTCGTAACAATTCAATAAAGGTAATCCGGGACCTTTAGCTCTTTCAGGGTCCTTATAATTAGCGTTCATTTGGCGAATTGAAGGCGTCCCTTATGTCGAGGGTAATGACAACGCAGTTTTGCTTATCACCCCATCGCCATCTACTCCCTTCCAGTGCTTTTTTGCTAGTTTTGTGACAGTGTCTATGGATCCACGGTGCTTCGTCCTTTCCGGAAACCAAACTGCATTGGGTCCAATCCACAGTCTCCTTCGGTGAATTTCTCAAGCCGTTTACATATTATGGATTCCAGGACCTTTCCTACCGTATTGAGCATGCAGAGAGGGCGATATGATGAGGGTTCTTCCGGAGGTTTGTCACCCTCTAGCCGTTGCCGCTTCCAGTCTTGGGGAAAAATCCCTTCCCTCAAACAACTTGTATACGCTTAACGAAACAATTCGGGTTTTCTTTTTGTGAGGTGCTTGATAACGAAATTGGGTATTCCGTCCAGGCCAGGTGCTTTTCCTTCCTTTATTCTTGTCACAGCATGTTTCAGTTCCTCATGGGACACCTCCGGGATTTCATCCATGTTTATACCAAAAACTGGCACTCACATTGGTTCACATCTTGAAAACAGGGCACTAACTATCTCGCGTAGGATGATGGGAGATATAGAGGGTCTTCTTGATCTTCCCAGTTTCCTCATCTTTATCTGGTAAGCTTTTCCCCAAGGCTCATTTTCTACTTGTGACAGGAGCAGGTTAAAAGCGTTTTTCTTACTCTTCACAATTTTTTTATGTAGTTCTTTACGCTTTTTCCGGAAGTTGACAAGGAGTTCCTCAAAGTCATGTCTTCCTCTAGCCCGTTGTTGCCTACGTCAAAACCTGAAGCATTCAGTTCTCAGATGAGCGATTTCTTCGGACCACCAGTACGAGGGGCTTTATTTACCCTGTTTTTCTTTCGTGGCATTGCGGCATGGCAGACCATTGTACGGGATTTGGTTATGTTCTTCGTTTGGCTCTGTGCATCACCTCGTGTGTCTTCATTGATTTGCCCAATGGCATATTCAAGCATTTCTAGATCGCAAGCTTTTATCTTCTAACGTTTTGTCATATTTTTGGGCATCGTACTACTGGGACTTTGCCTATGTCGCGGATTTATATCGAACGTTATGGCTTGGTGGTCACTATGAGTTTATATTCCGGAGACTTGCCATGATATCTGTGAAACTATGGATGAATTTACAAAGATGAGGTCGATATAAGACGACGCCCTGTCTTTAATAAAAGTTGGTTTGCGTCCTTTGTTAAGAAGTACTTGGTCGAGATTTGCGAATAATGATAGTAGAGCTACACCCCTCGCATTTGTAACTGTACTTCCCCATTCGACCGCCCATGCATTAAAATCGCCGGCTACCACGGATTTTCTACTAACAACACAATGTTTGACGTCGTGTCAGTCCTTTGACACATTGATTCTTTGACATGAAAGCAAAAAACGTGAGATTTCGCATGAAGTGTACATTTTTACATACATACATATGTGGCAGGTGGACAGATATACAAACAGTATGCGTTCTTTCATATTTGTTTGGATACACATAATTATATACATACCTATATTTACAAGGTGTAATATATATGAGCATATGTGCGACCGCTTGGTCTTTTCAGATGTTATCAAAGCTTTTAATGACCAAAGCAAATAAATACATATGCATATGTGCTATATACTTATGTCATGTGATACCAAATATTATATATACAAGTATAACTAGAATATCTATAAATTATATGCAGAGTCGTTTGCGCATTGTAAATAAACGAATCTGTAAGCGTACATTTCTTAACATTGGAATTTGCATTATTTTTCTAATATAACAGTGAAAATACTCAATTTTGCTATATTTATACTCTCGCAACCTGTTGCTACAGAGTATAAAACAGTTTTGTTCACCTAACGGTTGGTTGTATCACCTAAAACTAATGGAGTTAGATATAGGCTTATATACATATATATAAATGATCAGGATGAAGAGACGAGTTGATCCGGGTGCCTGTCTGTCCATCCGTCTGTGCAAGCTACAACTTGAGTAAAAATTGAGATGTCTTTATGAAACTTGGTACACATGTTTCTTGGTACCGTAAGACAGTTGGCATTACAGATAGGCATAATCGGACCACTGCCAAATAAATTGCCATAACTTAGCTCCGTAATAAGATACAACACTGTTATTTGCTACACATCACATTAGGGAGGGGCATTTGCAGCTAATTTTTTTTTATAGTACGCATGGTCCCTCCCCCTAATAAGTTTAATGTGCGTATTTCCTATACCACTGAAGCTATAATAACAAAATTAACGGAAAGCAAATCCTTTATCTACAGTGTGAAAATGGGTGAAATCTGGTGACAACCCCGCCCACACCTCATATAACGGTACTGTTAAAAACTACTAAATGCGTGATAAATCAAGCACTAAACACGCTAGAGACATTAAATTTTATCTCAGGGATGGTATGAGATAACTTTATAGGAACCGCGTAAAAAATTAGACATTGGGCTTGTCACCGCCCACTTTTAGGTGAAAATCCATATCTAGGGATCTGCTTAACCGATTTCAACCAAATTAGGTACACGAAATTATTCTTACGTTATAGTGCGAAAATGGGCGAAATCTGATTACAACCACTCCTATTTCCTATATAACACCATTTTAAATTCCACTTGATTCTTTCACTTACACTATCCAAATCAAGCAACAATGATTGTATCGGGGTAAAACTTTGCCTGAATGATGCGTTTAAAGTATGTCAGCTTGTGACCAAAAATTGTGTAAATTGAACCAAAACTGTTTAAGCCCCTAGGTACTGAATGTATGGACCCTAGTACCTATAGTTGACTTTTTACCGTAAATATCGGTCAATGTGTAAGATATATTATTGAAATTCATATAATAGAATAAATAAATGAAACTATCGATAATAAAATGTCTTTGTGGCAAAAATGGGTTGAATCGGATCAATAGTTCCTATAGTCCTCATATACCTAATATAAATATTTTTGAACTTCCGCGTCACTTTATACCGCTTATGTAAGTTATCTCAATGAAAATGAGAGAGCGTTTTTTACTCATAACAAGGTATTTTTGTGCTTAAAATGGATGAAATCGGGTGAAAATTTTACTTAGCCCCCATGTAACTAATACAAGTATCAGGATTTTCGAACATTCGTCTGACTTTTCGCCATTCGATTGGTGATGGTATGTAAGGTACCATAACGAAACAATGGGAGCATTTTATTAGACTGTGGCATGTTAGTAGTATGTGGTATTGGCAAAAATTGATTAAATCGGGTTAATACTACTCTCAAATTCCATATACTACTTGTAATGCTTTTCGTTATTCTAATCAGTTTTATGCCGTATATGTCGGTCAGTGAGTATTAATATTTTTTTTTTTATAAAATTGCTTCAAAATATGTTTTCGAGTATAGCTGAGCAATGTCAAAATTAATATCTTTCTCTATCCCCAATATATATTATATATGATTTCCGTCTTTCCACCTGACTTTAAACCGTTCCGGTTGATCAAAATGTGATATTTTAAAGAAATTTAGTGGATAAGATTTCGTAAAAATTATGTGGTTTGACGCTGAATTAGAATGAAATTAGTATATACTAAGTCTAAACCTCACACCTTCATATAATGAGTTCCGATTCTCTTGTTGACGTTTACCACATAAGCTTATAATATAAAATTAGTTTATGGCCTTTAATATAAGTCAAGAAGATACCAAATTTGATTGTAATTTAATCACGATATCATTTAATAATGGAAGTTTAATTCTTTCTCAACATTTTTTAAATATAAGGTTTGAAGGTATTTTATGGCCTTTGATTCTTGCGAATTGCCTAGCTCCAACATATTTTATGTAAAAAACTAAGACTTCCGTTTGACGGTCTACGAATTTTCCTAGCTCACATGTACTACTTATGGTATAATTTTTTTCGTCAATTTAATAAGTTAATGAAATTAAATGGACAGTTTTTCTTAAAAATAATGTATAATATATCGCTGCATATGAATGAAATTGGTCTAGACCTTTGTTTAAACCGTATAACACTAATATACTGATTTCCGCTCCTCTGGTACAACAGCAACCTCATATACCCCACATATTAAATCTAGCCCCTTTGGTTCAGTTTATATCACATATATCATGTTGGAGTTAAATAACTTCTTTTTATTAAAGCTAACATTTCGGAGAAAAAAATTGTATTGACACTAAATAAATCTATGGTCAATAACATAAGTTACTAAGATACCAAATAATAATCGAATAATGAATGTTGATTTCTTTCGCAACATATTTATACTTTCGCAACATGTTGCAACAGAGTATAGTTTTGTTCACCAAACGGTTGTTTGCATCACCTAAAACTAATCGAGATAGATAAAATTTTTATATATGTATATTTCTTCTAATGTTTGGTGATAATCAGTGGTTAGGTATATCTTCTCAGCCATCATGTTGAACTTATTACAAAATATACAAGACAACAATGTAAACAAGTTTCTTAGAGTGCTGGAATTTGTATAGAGCAATAAAAACTTTCGAGAAAAAATCGCATAAAATAAATATTAGTAATGTGGTATCAAAAGGGCTAAATATCCTTTTTATGTGGTTATAGATAAACTGCGACCCCATCGGTTTACATGCTACTGTCTATTATTTCAGTTTCGCGACACATTTTAGTATGAAGGTCATAAGGTGAACTGTATACGTAAGAAGATTACATTTTTACCCAGCGCCGCTGGCAGCTTATGAAAGGTTTAGATATTAAGACAGAAAGAAGAAAATCTACATACCTGCTCTACATATGTGTATACGATACTTAATTATAAGTAAGTTATTGTTAATTTAGCCTTCATGGGCAGACCCTTCAAAATTGGTACCATAGATCCCCCTTTTTTAAAAAGCGTTAAACAAAAGCAATTTACGAAGGGTTTTCCCAGCCCTTAATTTCAATACAATGAAATAAACTACTAATTTCTAAAATTTAAATATAACTAAATATTATGTATTATTATGTTAGTGAATATCTATGTAATATATAGGTATACAAAAGTACGTAAGCTGTGAGTAAAAAATATACCATCACAAAACTATTATACTCTGTAGCAACAGGTTGCAGGAGTATAAAAAAATATTAATACTCACTGACCGACATATTCGGCATAAAACTGGTTAGAATAACGAAAAGCATTATAAGTAGTATATGGAATTTGAGGGCAGTATTAACCCGATTTTATTAATTTTTTCCAATACCACATACTACTAACATGCCACAGACTAATAAAATGCTCCCACTGTTTCATTAAGGTACCTCACATACCATCACCAATCAAATGGAGTAAAGTCAGACGAATGTTCGAAAATCCTGATATTAGTTACATGGGGGCTAAGGAAAATTTTCACCCGATTTGATCTTGTTATGAGTAAAACACGCTCTCTCATTTTCATTGAGATGACTCACATATGCGGTATAAAGTCACGCGGAAGTTCAAAAATATGTATATTAGATATGTGAGGGCTACAAGAACTATTGATCCGATTCCACCCATTTCTGAAACAAAGACAAACTATTATCGATAATTTCATTTATTTATTCTATTATATGAATTTCAATTATATATCTTACACAATGGCCGATATTTACGGTAAAAAGTCAACTATAGGTACTGGGGTCCACATATTCAGTACCTAGGGGCTTAAACAGTTTTGGTTCGATTTAGAGACTTTTTGGTCACAAGGTGGCATACTTTCAACGTATTATTCACGCAAAGTTTTACGCCGATATAATCATTGTTGCTTGACTTGCATAGTGGAAAGTGAAAGCATCAGATGGAATTTAAAATGATGTCATATGGAAAATAGGCGTGGTTGTAATCCGATTTCGCCTATTTTCGCACTATGACATAGAAACATGAAAAGAACGTTACGCACCGAATTTGGTTGAAATCGGTTAAGCAGATCTCATGATATGGGTTTTCACCTAAAAGTGGGCTGTGCCACGCCCACTGTCTAATTTTGAACACGGTTCCTATGAAGTCATCTTATACCATCTCAGAGATAAAATTTAATGTCTCTGGCGTGTTTAGTGCTGGATTTATCGCGCTTTTAGTAGTTTTTAACAGTACCGTTATATGGGGAGTGGGCGAAGTTGCCACCCGATTTCAACTATTTTCACACCGTCAATAGAAGTGCTAAAAACATTTACTTCCAGTGAATTTTGTTATTATAGCATTAGCGGCTTAGGAGATATGCACATTAAACCTATTAGAGGCAGGACCACGCCCACTTTATAAAAAAAAGTTCTAACTGCAGATGCCCCTTCCTAATATGATCCTGTGTAATAAATAACAGTCTTGTATCCTATTGCCGAGCTTAGTTATGGCAAGTTATTTGTTTTTGATTAATGGCGTTTTGTGGGCGTGGCAGTGGTCCGATTACGCCCATCTGCAATACCAACCGTCTCACAATACCAAGAAACATGTCTACCAAGTTTCATAAAGATATCTCAATTTTTACTCAAGGTAGAGCTTGCACGGACGGACGGACGGACAGACGGACGGACGGACGGACGGACATACAGTCACCCGGATTTCAACTCGTCTCTTCATCCTGATCATTTATATATATATAACCCTATATCTAACTCGATTAGTTTTAGGTGACACAAACAACCGTTAGGTGAACAAAACTATTATACTCTGTAGCAACAGGTTGCGAGAGTATAAAAATACCCTTCACAAATACAAAGGTTCCTTACAAGAACTTGATTCCGATCGTTCAATTTGTATGGCAGCTATATGATATAGTGATCTGATCTCTTCTTTGGAGAGTACATTGTTGCCTTAAATAATAACTCGTGACGAATTTCGCAAAGATACCTCGTCAAATGAAAAAGTTTTCCATGCAAGCACTTTACTCGGATCCTTCTGTTAATATGGCAGCTATTTGCTATAGTCATCCGATCTATACAATTTCTTCAGAGATTGCATTAGTGCCTTAAATAAGAATACATGCCAAATTTTGTAAGATACCTCGTCAAATGAAAGAGTTTTCCATACAAACCTTTGATTCCGATCGGTGAGTTTGTATGACAGCTATATGATATATTGATCTGATCTCTTCTTTGAAGAATACATTGTTGCCTTTTATAATAATAATAACCCAACGATTACTCTCCTCATGCCAACCGACGCGAGGGGCGCAAGCAAAATTTTCAACAGCTAAGATTTATAGTTACAATAAAATAAATTGTTACATTTTCATTCATTAAGAGTAAACAATAAAGTCTTTTTAATTTTAAAAAGTGAGTCAGATAAGTCAAATGTGCTGGAGTGAGAATTAAAATCATGACATATACGGCGGAATGGCTCGTTTAGTTCAAAACTTGATCTACAGGATTTTAACAGTAAAGGTCTAAACTGCCTCGAAAAGCGAATCGGGATATTAAATTTAATTTCAGACAGGAGAAAAGAACTGCAAACTGTTCCATTCAAGATTTTCACTAAGAATATTATGCCAAGCATTTCCCTACGACTAGAAAGTGTAGGTAGATTAATAAGTTTTAAGCGACTAGTGTATGGAGGTAGACTTTCCCTAGAATCCCATCGGAAATGCGCTAAGGCGAAAAGTAAAAATTGTTTTTGAACATACTCTAACTTGTCAGAATGGATTTGGTAGTTAGAGTTCCATATAACAGAGACATATTCCAATATAGGTCTTACCAAAGTTGTATAAAGTGTTTTAGTAATATACGGTTCTCTAAATTCTTTAGACCAACGTTTAACAAAACTGAGCACAGCTTTTGCTTTCAAGACCATGGTATCAATATGAAGAAAAATTAAGATTAGGGTCCATATTAACTCCCAAATCAACATAGTTAAAAACTTGCTCTAGAATATGGTGTTTTATTACATAAGAAGAGGGGTGCACACATCTACGGGAAAAGCACATCGTCTTACATTTATTCAGATTCAGTGGCAAATCATTTCTATCACACCATGCAACCATATTGTTTAGTCTAAGTTTGTAACAGACACCTTTCCTCAATTGAAGTGTATGATTTAAAAAGCTTTACGTCGTCAGCGTATAATAAAATTTTTGAGATTTCAATTATCGAGATATCGTTAATAAACAACAAGAACAGAATCGAGCCAAGATGACTACCTTGCGGAGCACCTGAAGAATCATTACATGTATCTGAAGGTGTATCCTCTAATATCACTCTTTATTTTTTTATTTATTTATTTATTTATTTATTTCCCAATTAAATATACAGTTGAACTACATATTAAACCCTATAGAGACAAAAAACAATTGCCTGTTGATAGGGTAGGGAAAAGATAAGCCTAGGCCTATCGTACATGTATAATATTACTATAAGTATATGAATATATGAATGTATAAATGTATAATGTCACTCCCTTTTGAGTGTTTTAAATAGTTTTTCATTTTTAGTTTCTTATAATTAAAACTTTATTTTAAATGACTCTGTGTATCCAATAACCACTGTTTCAATTTAAATTTATTCGGCTTATTTATAACATTGAGGTTCTTATATTCAGTCGGCATTAGATTGTAATATTTCAAAGCTACATAATACGAATTTTTACTATATATTGTTTTGTTGACTTTACACAGTTTTATATTTTTATGCCTTGATCTTCCCTCATAGTTGATATACAATATTTTACATGCATTATAGAAGTACAATAAACTATTTATTACAAAGGTTTGTTTAATGTTTAAAGGTGAATTTTGTCCTAAGTCAAGTTTTTTTAGTATTCTTTGTTGCATGGCAAGAGTGGCTGAATTACATTTCTGTAAGCACCCCCCCACGCTATGATGCCATAGTTTATTATGCTTTCAAATAATGCATGGTATAACATTTTTAAGGTCTTACTTTCCATGATTTGTTTTAATTTATGAATTATAAATTCGAAATATCTGACTTTTTTAATTACTTCTTTTACATGCATATCCCATTTCATTAGGTAATCGATGTTTATTCCTAGATACTTATAACTGTTCACTCTTTTTATTTCTTTGTTGTTTATATTTAATATTAATTTATCTGGGATATTACGTTTGTTACCACAGAAAGTTATATATACTGTTTTATCAACGTTCAGAGATAGTTGATTATTTCTTAGCCATTTACAAATATTTGATAATCTAATATTCATCTTTGTTTTAACATCATCCCAGTTTTTATCAGTACATAATATAGCAGTGTCGTCCGCATATGAAATGATTGACCCTTTTTCTACATATTTAAATATATCATTAATATACAATACAAAAAATAGTGGACCTAAGATTGTACCTTGAGGCACACCTATTTTTAAATATTTATCACTACTTACACTATCTCTATATCTAGTTACTTGAGTTCTTTCACTCAGATAATCTTTTATTAAGTCAAGTGCTATCCCTCTTATACCATACTTTTCTAATTTACCTAGTAGTATCTTGTGGTTCACTGTGTCGAACGCTTTGGCTAGGTCTAGGAAAGCTATTGCAGTTTTATTATTTTTATTAAAATTTTCATATATGTAGTTAGTAATATAAGAGTGAGCATCTGCTGTACTTTTGTTCTTTAGGAAACCGTATTGCTTATCTGAGAAAATATTGCACTTCTCCATGAAATCGTATATTCTTTTATGCATCAGCTTTTCGAACAGTTTAGCTATATTAGATATCAAAGAGATCGGTCTATAGTTACTAGGATTATCCTTTTTACCTGCTTTGAAAATCGGTACTATCAGCGCTGATTTCAGGGCTTTTGGCCAAATTCCTTTAGAAATACATAGATTAAAAATGTATTCGAGAGGCTGACTAACCCAGAGATCTAAGTTTTTTATTATCTTAATACTAATCTCATCTCTTCCACCCGCTTTGTCTTTCATTTTATTTATAGCTTTTAAGATTTCATTCACAGTTATCGGTTGTATAAAAATCGATTTACTATTATGTGGAATGCTATTTGACGCATTGTTTATTATATTTTTATCTAACCCTATATTATTAGCTAATTTGATGCCTACTTCACTAAAAAATTCATTCAATGTATTTGCAATATCTTCCGTAGTCGTTACTATTTTATCGTTTACATTTAGACATTCAATTTTAGTCTCAGTTTTTTCATTTCTAGCTAACTTTATATTTAAGTATTGCCACAGTTTTTTACTATTATGCATATTTGAGCTTATTAAATTTTTTTCATATTTTATTTTAGCACATTTAATGACGTTGTTTAGCATTTTACAATATTGATTATATTCTTTTTTAGTATTTACGTTATTCTTATCTAACTTCCATATATTATATAAAGTTTCTTTTTTATTACAAGATATAATTATACCCTTCGTTATCCAGTTTTTTCTTGGAATATCGTCTTTCTTTTTGTTTTTGCCGCTATTTTTTACTATAGCTTTATTTGTTAAATTCTTTATTTCATGTATCAATGTTTCCAAGGCTTGATTTGGATCCTGTATTTCTAATATATTTGTCAAATCAGTACTATGACTTAGTGTATTTAGTTTTTTATAATCTATAGTCTTCTTGTAATTAGTTTTTCTTTTTTCGCTTTTCCAATCTATTGATATCAGGATTGGATAATGGTCTGTAAAGATATTCGTATATGTATAAGATTTTATATTCATTATTGACGATTTAACAAATATATTGTCTATACAGGAGCCTTCCATGTTTTTAGAACTAGGTCTGGTAATTCCACTAAAGTAAGGAATATAACCTGCTTCTAATAGATTTGTTAAAAATGTAGTAGAATTATTATCAGATTTCAGTATATCAATATTAAAATCTCCAACTATACAGTGGTTTTTTATTTTTTTACTACGGACTAAATAATTGTAGAAATCTTTAATAAAATTTTCTTTTGTTATATCATGACTTCTGTATAATCCTGATATTTTAATATATGAATCGTTTACAGTTTTAATAGTAGTTGTTAGTATTTTACAGGATCCTATCTCCTCTGTCTTAGTTTCTTGCATCAGAGACGATTTTACGTAGATAACCACTCCATCGGCTTTGTTGATACTTCCTTTATTATAGTATGTTTTATACATGTCTATGTTATATAAATGATGGAACTCTAGATTCCATGTTTCAGAGCATACAATTACATCTGGTTTAATATCCATATTTTTAATCAACACTTCAACATTACTATGGTTAGATTTTAACCCTCTGACATTTAGGTGTATTATATGCATATCACTTGGCAACAATATTTTATTCAACTCTTGCACACTATTCACTTGTCTTTCTATATTATTTGCTCCTTTATATTCACTAAATTCTTCCATTTAAGTCGCTCAATAAAAATTATTTCCTGATTGCGCTTGAGGATAAAATAAGTACTTGACCCGGTATTTTACCTAGATATTTAGGTATTTTTGGTAAAGTAGGGTAATCTGTTTCTTTCATGAGTTTTTGAATTTTATGCTTGATATACTCACAGCCTGATGTATCATTTGGGTGATGATTTGTGCATTTGTTTTGCTTATACTTCTTATTATAGAAGTCACAATTTAGACATTTCAGTGTATTTGAATTACAGGCACTTGTTAGGTGGTCACCAGCACATTTTAGACACTTAGGTTCATTTTTGCATTTTTTGCTGTTGTGGTTGATCTGTCCACATTTGAAACATAGGCTTATGTTAACCATGTCATACACCTTACAACATTGGAAACCGACAAATAATTTGTAATTATTTTTGACAATGTTTTCATAAATCCCAGGGGAGACTTCCATTATTATATTTCTCTGTTTTCTAGCGTTTCTGTAGTCAGATATTAAGGAGAAACTATCACTAAGCATAAATGAATTTCTGTTTTTTATGTCCTCTTCTATTTCTTGTATACTCATGTCATTTTGTACATCATGTATTTTCACTCTAGGTAGATTGACTGTTTTTGCATTTATATTATAGTCCTTATCCATTTTTTCACTTAATAGAGTAGTAGTTCTTGTTACATCTATTTTATTTTGGCATTTAATCGTTACTTCTCCATTCTTGTTAGCAAAAATTTTTTTAATTGGAACTGCAATATCAACTAGAATCTTATTTCTTACATGTTCCATAGTTTTAGTATTATTATTATTTTTGGCTTTTACAATGATATCAGGAATAACCTCTCTAGTGCTGCTCTTATCTGTTTTAACTTTATCAGCATAACTGGTTACATCTTGGTGCATTATATTATTATTTTTGCATGCAAGTAATTCCTGTAGAAGCGTGTAGAAGTTGTGTTCTATTATAAAGATAGGAAGCTACTCATTGAAGAAATCCCAGCAGATCAAGTTTATGTATGAGAATCGAGAGGTTTACTTTATCGAAAGCTTTGCTAAAGTCTGTGTATATAACATCCGTATGCTTATGTTCCCTAAAACCCAATGATACATGGTTTACAAATTCAAGCAAATTTGTTAGAGTCGATTTCCCTTTACGAAATCCATGCTGAGATGTGGAAATTAACGGAGAAATCGAAAAGGTTATATGGTCAGTGATGATAGCTTCAAAAAGTTTAGGTATAACTGATAGTTTTGCGATACCTCTATAGTTTTCAATGTTGGATCTAAGTCCACTTTTATGCAAAGGAATTATAAATGACTGTTTCCATATTGAAGGAAATATACCGTGTTTAAGAGAGGAATTAAATATCCTTGTCAAAGGCAAGTAAATATGTTTGGCACTATTTTTTAGGAAGCATGAGGGTATCATGTCTGGGCCGCAATTAAAAGATGGTTTTAACCCATTTAATTTAAGTAGAACGTCTTCTTCAGAAATAATTGGAGCGTTAATTAAAGTATTCGAACACAGCACGTGCTTTGTGAAAATACCTCGTCAAATAAAAAAGTTTCCCATACAAGTACTTGATTCAGATTGTTTAGTTTGTATGGCAGCTATATGCTATAGTGGTCGGATATCAGCCGTTCCGAGAAATGAGCGGCTTCTTAGTGAGGAAAGGACAGGTGCAAAATTTCAGGACGGACAGACAGACGGATATGGCTAAATCGTCTCAGCTCATCATGCTGATCATTTATGTATATATTTCATAGGGTCTATGAAGTTTCCTTTTGGGTGTTTCAAACTTCGTGGCAATCTTAATAACCCTATTCAGGGTATAAAAAGCGACCAAAATATAATATTTTCCCTCAACATTTTTCTTTTAATTTCATTAAACCTTTTTCACTATGAACTAATAAAATAAGTATATTTTTTGAATTTTTTTACAATTTACATGCTGTTCTATGCTTCTTCTTAACTCAAAAGAATTGCGTCACAAGATGGCGGTTTGCGTAATATTGCATTCTATCACTCTTAGGTCGATGACGTATGCTGTTTTCGTAAACTTTTGTACTCTAATGCTTCAGTTAGTGACCGACGCAAAACCGTCGACCGACTATCGACCGAGACCGTAATATATAAATGAACACTCACCACCGCTTCTACCGTCCGTAATGTGGAATATCCGCGAATATTGGTTTTTTAAGTAGAAACGAGTCAGTTCTCTTACAACGCCAGTGTCAATATTTTGTGGTAATTAAAAAATAAAATTGAATATATTGGAAATATTCTTAAACTAACTTAACATCACAGTCGAATACAATTATTTATAAATATGTAGACTTTTTTTTAACAGTTGGACATTAGTTTTGATCTTTTACAATAAGACAAATTATAACTGAAAAGCTAAATATAAGGTTGTCAAATATGCTTTTTTGCTCTTCATTCAATGCTTTATAAAAAGTGTTACAGTAATCGGATTTAGTTAAAATATGCGCCGTTTTGTTCGGTGATCTGTTTCCATCTAGACGGCAACTTCATAATACCTTCCTCGTAGAAGCCCCCCTCCTTATTTGCGAAGAATTCGGACAGCCACTTTTCACAAGCCTCTTTTGAGTTCAACTTCACACCACCAAGGGCATTCGCCATGGACAGGAACAGGTAGTAATCACTTGGCGCTACGTCCGGGCTATATGGTGGATGCGATAAAACCTCCCATCCGAGCTCCCGTAGCTTCTGACGAGTCATCAACGAAGTGTGTGGTCTGGCGTTGTCCTGGTGGAACACTACACCCTTCCTGTTGGCCAATTCTGGACGCTTCTGGTCGATCGCCTGCTTCAAGCGGTCCAGTTGTTCGCAGTAGATGGTAGAATTAAGCGTCTGGCCATATGGGAGCAGCTCATAGTGGATGATTCCCTTCCAATCCCACCAAACACACAGCAAAACCTTCCTGGCCGTCAATCTCGGCTTGGCCAGTGTTTGGGACGATTCACCGGCCTTCGACCACGACCGTTTTCACTTGATATTGTCGTATGTGATCCATTTTTCGTCGCCAGTCACCATCCGCTTCAAGAATGGGACGAGTTCATTCCGTTGCAGCAGCATATCGCAGGCGTTGATTCGGTCCAGAAGGTTTTTTTGCGTCAAATTATGCGGCACCCAAACATCAAACATTTTAAAATAGCGCGAATTTCGGCGTTAGTGAACTCCATGTTTACACGTCTATAACTGTTGAACGCAATATCCAAACTAATTAAATGTAGGTTATGTCAAGACCTTTCAAATTATGTATAGTGTTGCCAGATACGAGCTCTGTAGCGCTTTGTACATAGCCGCGAAATTCAAAAGACAAAAAAGCGGAAGGGAGATATTTGACAACCTTATATATGCAAAACCATCTATATAAATGTTGCCATTGCTCAAATGAAAACCAAAGGGAACAACTGATTTCTACGTTGTCGCCACGGGTATAACATTTGACAAATTGCGTTTGATACAGACGGAAAGTACGGAAGAGCGGCACGTTGGTCACTAATTCCACCATAATGCTTTTAACACAAAGACGACTGCACGACAGCGAAATTTTCTTTTTTGTCATTTTTGTCTACAAGAACATTTGTCTACAAGAAAATTTCGCCAGTTTTTTGAACATTTTAAAGACGGCAGCGACATACCAAACAGCTAATGTAGACAATTTCGTGGCTACCGTACTAAAACCTTCCACTGCATTGAAATTTAATTATTTTGTTCAAAGTGAATTTTTTTTTGCCAAAACTAAGTAAATAGGTGGATTTTTTTTTTAATGATCAATTGTTATTGTTTTTTATGCTTCTGTTGGTAAGATAGTGTTAGACTTGTTAGAGCTTTGAATAATTTCACATATTATTATATATTAGTGACAACACTACCGCTGCCCATTGACGTCAGCAATATTAGAAATGGTTTTAATTTAGTAACAGCGACAACTGTAAGCCAGCCTGCCGTGACGTTGTCTTGTAATCCTGCCCATATGAACTTGTGTATGCTAAAATTTGACAGATGCTGCTTGTCGCTTGTCGTCGTCTATGAGTTCAGCGTTTGAGAACCGAACGACTATGAAGTGATGTATGTAAATATGTGCCAATATGTGTTTAGCTGCTCACAGCAAATCAAAAGCGAGGCGAAAATTTGAAGCAGTGTCGTAATGCGATCTTGTAAGATCACTCTAATGCGGCCAAAGAAGTATTCACTTCAAAAATTAAAGAAAAGCATTAACGAAGCCACCATTTTGAATGGCAAGTTTCGAGGCTAACATGTACAAGTAGTACTGTAACGAGTCTCTATGATTCTTACAGATGTGCCAATTGAATTTTAACGCACTCAATTTCTAATTAGATTGACAATCGCAATGGCGATGAATAAGATTTTGTACACCATGCTTTTCCAACGAAAAACTTTATGTGGCATGTTCGCGCGTGAGCAAACAATACAGTTTCTTTGTATTAGCTATAGACACACTGGCCGAAAATATTGTAGACTCCATTGCGTTGAGTCTAATCTTTGTTTATTTTTATTTGAAATAATTAGTAGAAGAAATATGAACTATTTTCGATGTGCATTTAGGTAGCTATCGAAAATTGTAATTTAATATATTATAATTAAATCTTTTTATTTAATTTAACACACTTATAGTGTTAGTAACCTTTAAAAACAATTTCCTAAAAATAACGTATATGGCAAATCAACGTTTGCCGGGTCAGCTAGTTTGGTTTATATAAAAATGAATATATCATCGACATACCTACATTCATTTAATTTAAATAATATTATTCTTTTAAATAAACTTAGTAGATACAGCACTTAAAGTAACGCACTGACTTGGATCCACTCATACTTAAGTGGCACGCAATTTCAAGTCAATATTGATGGGCATCTATCCACCAAGCATGATGTGATCACAGAAGTGCCCCACGGACCAGACCTGAGTCCAACTCTCTTTAATATTTTTGTAATGGATATTAGTGATAACTTTCAGTCTGAATATCTGCATTCCAGCTAACTTTAACGTGAACAACGAGACAATAAGCCAAGTTGAACACCAAAAAGATAGAAATAAATACCTTCAGGTGTTGACAAAACTTTTTACTAAACAATTAAGGAAGTGCTACATTCGGGTGTAACCGAAAATAATATACTCTTGCAACTTTCAAGAATCAAAGCCCAGGAAATTCCTTCAGGTGCTGACAAACTTTATATTAAAATATCTTACAAAAGAATTAAACATTCATTATTTGATGAAATCGTGAATAAAATACAATCAAATCAAATTTGGTATCTTTTTGACTTATATTGAAGGCAATAAACTTCGACTCACTTTTATTGTTATATTTTAGTTCTCGTAAGCTAAAATTATAATAAAACAATTAACGAAAGGCTAAGTGCAAGGATTAGAGCCCGGGAAATTTCTTCAGGTGTTGGCAAAACTTTATATCACAAAATGTCGCGAAAGAATTAAACATCCATTATTCCATGAAATTTCGTGATTATAAAACTTATATTGAAGACCATAAACTAAGACTTAGTTTTATTGCTATATTTTTTTTTCGCGTCAGCTAAAATTATATTAAAAACACCTTGAAAGATCTACCTACATATCAACTCCACCGAAGAGGCCAAATTTCATATGTATACATATATTGAGTTAATGTGGAAGACGTCAACATTGGTTTAATTTTGACATTGCTTAGGTATACTTAAGAACACATTTTGAAGCTAATAATAAAGAAAATAATACACACTGACCAACAAAGAGGGCATTAAACTTGTTAGAATAACAAAAATCATTGTAAGTGGTATATGGGAGTTGGGAGTTGCATTGACCCGATTTTTTTAAATTTTTGGCAATAATGCACACTACTAACCTAAATGCTCCCAAGGTTTCATAAAGGTACCTCATATACCATTACCAATCATATGGAGTAAAGTCTGCTGGAGATTTGAAAATCCTGATATTATTTATATGGGCCTTGGTCAAGTTTTCACCCGGTTTTTTCCATTTTAGGCGCATAGATCCACTAATATAAGCAAAACACGTTCATTCATTTCCATTGAGATAACTCACATATTGGCAAATATATGCGGTATAAAGTCAACCAGAAGTTCGAAAATCTTTAGATTATATTAAGTATATGGGGGCTAAAGGAAGTATGATAAGGAAAGGATCCTCACTGAATTTCAATTATATATCTCACACATAGGGGCTTGAACAGTTTTGTTTCGATTTGGACAATTTTTTTCGCAAAGAGACATACTTTAAAGTCATTATTCGTGCAAAGTTTTATCCCGATACATTTATTGGTGCTTGATTTGCATCCTAAAAAGTGAAAGAATCAAATGGAATTTAAAATTATATTGTATGGAAAGTGGGCGTGATTATAGTCTAATTCCCCCCTTTACACACTGTAATATAGAAATATCAGAGGAATGTTACATACCGAGTTTGATTGAAATCGGTCTAGCAAGTTCCGAGATATGTGATTTCACCAAAAAGTAGGTGGTGCCACGACCAATTTTTACCGCGACTCCTATAAAGTCATATCATACCATCACTGGAGTAAAATTAAATGTCTCTGGCATATGCAGTCATTAATTTATAACGCTTTAAATAGCTTTTCATAGTACCGTATATGAGTTGGCGGGACTATCATCAGATTTCGTACATTTTTAAAGTATTGGTAGGGGTACTTAAAGGATTTGTCAACAGCGAATTTGGTTATGTTAACTCCTCATCCTGATCATTTATGTATATAAATCTAACACTATATTTAACTCCATTTGTTAGAGGTGATATAAACAAACATTAGGTAAGCAAAACTGTTATACTTGTACTTTGTAGCAACAAATAAAATAAAGAAGCAATGATAATAAACAATATTGTTTTATTGGTTTATGACTAGGATGGCAACTCGTTATTCAGTTTTTAATTATAAGTCAAAAATGTGGCCCACCTCATATTAGAGGTTCTAGTCTAACCACAGGTGTCTTCGATTCGCCAAGCACTGGAGAGGAGCGAATCGAACAAACTATACGAGATGGTCAAACCAACGGGCAGCACGTGTAGGGCAACCCTGCACTAACATGCCTTCTGACGCATCCGCAATAGTGTTTTAACTGTTTCTTTGTGAATAAATTCTTTTTCTGCGTTAAACAACTTTTTATTTTATTTATTTTTTCTGTAAAATACCATAATTGATCTCAAAGGCGCAGTTATGCCTACATAGCACAGCATATAGCAAATTAGAACCGTACATAAAGAATCTGTTTAATACGATCTGCATGTATTTGATTATCGAACGCAGGACATAACATAGAAATCAACTGAATTTTTATTTCTGTGCTGTGCGACAGTTCAGACAGAGGCATCGCTGGTCTAATTTTCCCCTTTTCTCGTTAACTCTGTTATGGCATACAATTTGCCATTTTTATACTCTTGCAACTTGTTGCTACAGAGTATAATAGTTTTATTCACCTAACGGTTGTTTGTATCACCTAAAACTAATCGAGTTAGATATAGGGTTATATATTATATATAAATGATCAGGATGAAGAGACGAGTTGAAATCGGGGTGACTGTCCGTCCGTCCGCCTGTGCAAGCTGTAACTTGAGTAAAAATTGAGATATCTTTATCAAGCTTTGTAGACATGTTTTTGGGTACCGCGAGACGGTTGGTATCGCAGATGGGCGTAATTGGACTACTGCCACGCCCACAAAACGCCATTAATTAAAAATAAATAAATTGCCATCACTAAGCTCCACAAAAAGATATTTACAAGACTCTTATGTGGTATACAGTATCACATTAGGGAAGGGCATCTGCAGTTTACATTTTTTTAAAGTGGGCGTGGTCCCGCCCCCTGATAAGTTTAATGTGCATATTTCCAATACCACTGAAGCTATACTAACAAAATTAACGGAAAGCAAATGTTTTTAGCCCCTCTACCTACAGTGTGAAAACGAGTGAAATCAGGTGACAACCCCGCCCACTCCCTTTACAGGATGCGTTCCAAAGTAAACAGGACTTTTATAAAAAAAAACAGAACAAATGGTTTTACCCTCAAAATCAATTAATTTTATTCAAAATAGTCTCCTTCTGCTTTAGTACAGCTTTTTGCACGATCCAAAAGCATGTCGAACGAATGTCACGTCTGCATAACGCTTTCCTTTCATCGGCAAATGCATTTTTTCGAAAACGTAGAAGTCGCACGGTGCCATATCATGTGAATACGGGGAGTGGTTGACTGTTAAAATGTGATTTTTGTTCAAATAATCGGCCACAAGCGTCGATCGATGAGACGGCGCATTATAGTGCAACAAACGCCAACTTCCATCTTCGCGATATTCGGGCCGAACACGTCGAATACGGCACACCAAACGCTTCGAAACTCCAAGGTACCGCATTAACGTTTTGGCCGGTTGGAACAAATTCTTTGTGGACAATACCCTTGGAATAATAAAAGCAAATCAGCATTGTCTTCACTTTTGACTCCACCAGGCGCGATTTTTTGGGTTTCGGCTCATTTCTGATTTATGTCCTCACGACCACTTTGAAAACGTTGTCGCGTCGCTATAAACTTGTTTCATCATTTGAAACGTTTCGGTAAAAGTTTTACCAATTTTAAAACAAAATTTAATGTTGGCTCTTTGTTCGAAGCTCATTTTCGCACCGATGACAAAAACATACTGACACTTAAAACGCAATAACTTCACTTTCAATAGATGAAATGTCATGAAATTTTTACTGGGGGTAGATAAAGGATAGCAGACTCTGTCGCACTAGTCGACATATAGATGGCGCCGCTACAGTTTATTTTGTTTCGTTTTTACTGTTTACTTTGGAACGCACCTTGTATAACGGTACTGTTAAAAACTACCAAAAGCGCGATAAATCAAGCACTAAACAAGCCAAAACTTTAATGTCTAATTTTTATCTCTGGGATGGTATGAGATAACTTTCAAAATTAGTCAGTGGGCGTGGCACCGCCACCTTTTAGGTGAACCCCATATCTTGGGATCTGCTTACTCATTTCAACTAAATTCGGTACAAAACGTTCATTTCATATTTCTATGTTATAGTGCGAAAATGGGCGAAACAGCACTACAACCACGCCTATTTCCCATATAACACCATTTTCAATTCCATCTGATTCTTTCACTTTCCACTATGCATATCAAGCAACAATGACTATATCGGGGTAAGACTTTGCGTGAATAATACGTTTAAAGTATGCCACCTTGTGACCAAAAATTGTCTAAATCGAACCAAAACTGTTCCCCTAAGTAGTAAATATGTGGACCCCAGTGCCTATAGTTGATCTTCTACCGAAAATATCAGTCAATATACAAACAAATCTCAAACGAGTATACCATTTGACTTTCCGAGAGTATAAAATGTTCGGTTACATCCGAACTTAGCCCTTCCTTACTTGTTTTTTTTTTTTTTGTTCATACAGATGATGACGATGAAAATATTACAGCAGACAGCTCCGACAGCGACTCGGAAAATGAATCAGAGAGAGATGACAGTGACTCAAGCTAAAGCGAAAACGAAAATGATTAAACAACATTGTCATTCATATTATAATTTTCTTATAATAAATATATTTTACTAAGTAACTAGTTAATTTGTACTGAGCGAATTGATTATTCAAATATTGGAATATATATAAAATTATTTGATTACATACGAATAAATTTAAAAAAATATTGATACGGAGAATTTGATTCACCTTATTGGAGTGCTATGCCGAATAATTAAAGAGACGTAATTTCCTCCCACATGAAAATTTGTGACCTGATTTTAAATATATTTCTGTGATAAATAAAAAAAATCAGCTATCAGTAAGTCGAGGGAAACCTAGTCAGCTGGTGCCTTTAAATAGTCAGTAAATGCTTCTGGCTAACTTCTACGTAACGACCTTCAAAGTATCTGCTGACGGTTTTTCCACCGAGATACAGCCAACTGACGTATACAAGTATCTTGTATACTTATCAATAGTTACATATCAGCTATCATCAGGTAAATTTTTATTTGAAAGGATATCACTGAAAGTGAAGATTTTTTTTCCATGATCGAGACATCAGCTGACGTACAATCCGC
Organism: Bactrocera oleae; assembly: GCF_042242935.1. Lineage (NCBI taxonomy): Eukaryota > Metazoa > Arthropoda > Insecta > Diptera > Tephritidae > Bactrocera > Bactrocera oleae. Next base: position 19,423,552 of record NC_091541.1, on the reverse strand, counting down.
TATGTTATAGCCAGCTGACTATTTTTTTTGTTGAGTTATTAGGTTAGCTATAATTTGATAAATTTTTAGCCGAGAGGAAATCAGTGAATGTATTTTTTTTCTTCAAGCGTGGGAGGCTGCACACACTCATCCCCCCAACCGAGCCTCAGCTGACGTTCACGAGGCTTTATGGTTCGATTTTCTGATGCGTATCACCAATTATCTCTCGAGAAGAAATAATTAACCAAATTTGTACCTGGCTCGCGGACTATTTGTCTCTACGTCTAAAATAGGTTAAATCGGATCAATAATTCCCTTAGCCTCCATTTACATAATAGAAAGGTGTTCGACTTTTCGGCTGACTTTATACCTCATATACCTGTGAATACATTAATTATCTTAATGACTTGCAAGAGTCTGAAATTTTCCGTTTCAGCCAAACTTAGCCCTTCCTTACTTGTTTTGTAAATAATTGAAACCTTTCGCTCAATGGTAGTTACAACGGAGAGCAGTCTTGTCATAGTACATAATGTCCTGCTTTTAGCAAGGAAATTTACAGAATTAATTATTGCTCTCGTTTACCTGAACTAACTCTTTAAGGACTCAAATTCCTAATTTTAACTTAAAAACAATATGCATTAAATTAAAAACATATTAGGTATTAATAGCATTGACTATTTTTATTTCTTATTGTTACAGACCTTTCACTTGTTCGAGTATCTTATCAACTCTGTTATATGTGACGTAAAAAGAAATGCATCGCAAAGAATATAACGAAAATCGTGATGCGAATTACCCAGAACTATTTTCCACTAAGGTTTATCATATTGTGAAACGTTCGGATTTTGAAGGATATGGATTTAATTTGCATTCAGAGAGATTAAAGCCCGGACAATATGTGGGGAAAGTTGATATGAATTCTCCGGCAGAAGTATCGGGATTAAGAGAAGGTTATCGTATCATTGAAGTTAATGGTGTAGATATAAGTCAAGAGTCTCACAAGCACGTAGTGCAGCGAATTAAGGCCATTTCACATGAAGTGAGATTATTAATAGTTGATGTCCACTCTAATAAAGAACTTACAGCTGAAAAGTCATCACCATTGCCAAAGTCTTTCAATGAAAAAATAATTTCAAAGAAATGGAAGTTGCAAGACAGAAAACACCTGGAATTAGTTCTAATGCAAGCAATGTGGATTTGATTATGAGGAAGCCTGTTGCCAATTATGATACAAACACAACACAGAAACACAATAACGAAAAACATAACCATACCACCGTATACAAATTCAATGAAATGCATTTGGGGAAGCATGATGAAACACTTTCACAATTAGGTATAAAGGTTTCTCGTACAGCATCAAGTGGTGGACTAGAACTTCCAATGACCGCAGCAGAAATGAGGGCTAAACTTTTATCTAAAAAAAAATATGATCCAAAAAATGAAATTGTTGATTTGAAGAAAAAGTTTGAGATAATACAGAAGCTATAAATTTTTGATGTTTAAATAAAAACAATAATTTAATTGTTACAAATGTCTTACAACAAGAAATATCAATGTTATTTGTAAATCATTGAACATATTAAAAATACTGTCCAATTGTTGATATAATAGAGGTCTTTTATTTGACCTTCATATGCCAATAAATCTAACCTTGACAAATAAAATCTATTTATTTATCTATTTATTCCAGGATACAAAGTACATATTACATACAAGTATGCACCTATAGAGGTGTTTCAAAACACCTGTATATAGGCCTGGTAATATTAGTTTATTATAATTAAGTACTAATCTATAAATAACAAATGTCATTTATAGTTGAAAAACAAGAGAAAACATAGTATTTTTAAATATTAGTGTCTACAATCCACTCAATTATTTTCTTTTTGCTTGCTTTATTTTTAATATTTTTAATAACACTGCGCGTTACCAGGTTAGCACACTTTTGTCAGTCTAATATATTTTGTGTTTTTTTGTTAAAAGCGTGCAATTACTTTATTGTTTTCTGATTTTTACGTATTTGCATCAACAGTCACTGATAAAGAAAACATGCGATAAGAATGAATAATTTTTGCTATTTTCTGTTTTTTTTAATCGAAGTGTGTACGTTATTTTTGCGTCATTAGATAAGCACATGCATTTTGATTTGCATTTATCTTCTGAGTTTGAATTGTTCAAGTGTTGTATTGTCTTTTATATGGGTAAAGGGGAATCGCTCTCGGTTCAAGGAAAAGCAATATTCGAAGCTTATCAACAGTCCCAGCTTTTAATAATTAAAATAAGAAAATAAATGGGCAGAAATCAAAAAATTATCTACAATTTCTTGCGTAATTAGTCGTAGTATAGTCGAAATAATAAAGAAATGTAAAGTGATTTCCGATGTTGACAAGAGAGCAATTTGGAGATAAGCCTCCGATCTCCATGCATCGACCGCCAAGATTCGGGCGAATGCTAGTGCTAAAAAGAATTGGTAGGATTCCTACCCCACTAGGTGAAAGGAAAATATTTACATACACACATATATATGCGTGACCGCAGTGATCGCAAGTGTATATTTTGCGGTTTTGTAGTATTGAGAAAGCGCTCGCGTTTTAACTAAGAGTAGTGTGGGACTTTTTTTCGTATAGTAAAAGTGCATGAGAATTTTTTTATAGCACATATTGTTGATGTTTTTAATTTAAGTGCAAGTTTGTATGTATATTTTTGAAACCACATAAATAAAGCGTATGAGAAATTTCTGAAACCACATTTTGTTGATATTTTTAATTTTAGGTCCATGAGAATTTTTTGAAACCACATAAATTAAGCTTAACGAACGTATAAAAAGCCATCATTAAAAACATATTTCATTATTTTGTTTTGTTCTTAACGAACGTATAAAAAGCCTACCATTAAAAATATATTTCATGATTAAGAATTTTCATAATGTTTGTGACAGTAGATGGTCAAGGCTTCAAAGCATATAATAATAGATTTATTGTTAAGGAAATAGCTGTGGTCTTCAACAATGACGAATTTCAGTGTTTCGACATCAAGGCTCCATTTGAATTTTCAGGATAATCAACGGTAAGCTAATTGGTTGGTATTATATCACCATAATTTATTATGGTACTATGGAAGTGATAGTTTTAAAGCTGTAAAAAACTATTTGGCATCAGCATTAAAAAACCTTAAAGTTTATGTAAAGGGAGAAGAAAAGAAATTGTGGGTAGCGGAGTTCCTCCAAAAGCCGGTTTTTAACATTGAAGAGGAGAGTACAGAGTGTAATGGAATGAATATTTCTAGATTATACAATTTACACCCATATGCTGTGCGTTGTCAGTTTCATTTTCACAACGATGATTGTAATGTGAAAACAGAATGGACTACAAATTCGTTGTGCCTTAAAAACAGAATATATTTTGTTTAAGTACATACTGGATAGTAATTTAAATTATAATAAGTAAATAAAATAGAATTCAAAATTTTAAGCTTAGTGATTTAATTTTAAAGGCTAAGAAGAAGAAAAGTAAGTATACAAATACATATTTTTTCAAATATCAACCTCATTTTAAATTGTCGTGGACAAAGGGATATAAAACAATAGAATTTCAATTTTATATTTCATTAATACTTGTTTTCAAAGCAAATAAAGGACTTGTAATAAACCAAAACTCAAAAAGTATTCAATTTAATTTAACATTACCAAATAGTAATGATATGTTACAAGTGAATATTTCATTATTATTACTTAAAGTGAGCCTCTTTTAACCCATTATGAAAAAGAAATTGAAGTGTTGTCAACAACGTCGTCATCGTCTTCATCATGAACCCCCATTATAGAGATAACACAACCATCTCCAACCCCTACAACAATCACACCATCGTCTATAGTTGACTTTACAACTGAAGGGAAGCCCATGAGAATTTTTACTTTAGATGAAGCTATAGACGCATTTCGTATAGAGATTATTGAAAAGAAATCTGATATTGGAGGAATCATTGAGACAAAACAAGCATTTTATCGACATTTCAAATTGGAATATGATAATTTTGACACACCGATTCGTTGTACTTATGATAGTAGATATATTGAAAAACTGTTGAGTATCAAGTGCTTTGAATATCGTGAAATTAAAACTGAACGAAATCTGAGTAATGGTGACATTGAAAAGGTTCTAGCTCAGGATAATTCATATAAAAGACCAAATATAGAAATAATTGATGTTAAAAGCTATAGACAAACATATAATATGGTCATTGTATAACGTATGTTAGTCGTATGTATATGGGAAAAAAGATGTAATTGACTAATTTAATAAAAAATTTACTTCTACACCTGTTGTATTTAAGTTATGGAACAAGCAACTACTATAATCAATTTATGAACCAAAATCAAAATATAAGCAGCTTTAGATATTTTGAAAGTAGTAAACAGGCTAGTAGTGAATACAATATTCCAAACACTTCGTTATGTTTAAAAATAAATGTAACAATTGAATTGATAGATAATAATCTTCCTGAGCAGAACACATCATTATTAAAAATAACTTACTCCGATCAAAGAAATGAGTCGTATAGTGCGAAAAGAAGTGTATACACCATACTCGATGCTATTGACGCTTTTAAAAAAGATTTAGTTGAGAAGGAAAAGATAATTGGAGGTATTCTTGAGAGTTCAGGCGTTTTCCATCGACATTTTAACTTAGTCTACGATAAGTGCGAAATTCGAATTAAAAGCTCCTATTATAGCAATTATGTAAAGCGTACTCTAAATATCTATTGCTTTGAATTTTCGGAAAACAATACGGAGAAATTACATAAACGAGAAGCATTAAATGCGCGCGCTTCATACAATACTTGTATAAACCCAACAATAATTAATGTTGATCGTTATTATCAAACATTGCATATGAAAGTTCAGTTATCCAAGACATGCCATCGACAGCAGTAGATATATGTAGTTTCATAAAAAACTTTGTACATATTTTGCCTAACGAACAGAAAAAAAGACTTTTGGATATTCATTTAAAAATCGAGTATAGAGATAAATTAAGTAAAATACAGAATCACCAGCATACAGCCTACAACATTATGGACACTTATATTAAAATTTATAACCAATTTCGCTGTAAAGATTGTAAATAAATTCCATCTGAAAATACCTCTACATATATTTGTAAACAAAAACACCTCTTCAAATAAAAAGAATTTCTATTTTATTTTTAAATTTAACTTATTTCATATTTTAAGGTTAAGAATGTGGTATATGTGGTTTCATAAAACTCTCACTCATTTTTATACTCTCGCAACTTGCTGCTACAGAGTATAATAGTTTTGTTCACCTAACGGTTGTTTGTATCACCTAAAACTAATCGAGTATTCGATAATATCGAGAGATATAGGGTTATATATATATAAATGATCAGGATGAAGAGACGAGTTGAAATCCGGGTGACTGTCCGTCCGTCCGGCTGTGCAAGCTGTAACTTGAGTAAAAATTGAGATGTCTTTATGAAACTAGGTATACATGTTTTTTGGTACCGTAAGACGACTGGTGTTCCAGATGGGCGTAATTGGACTACTGCCACGCCCACAAAACGCCATTAATCAAAAACAAATAAATTGCTATAGCTAAACTCCACAACAAAATACAAGACTCTTATTTTAAATACAGGATCGCATTAGGGAGGGGCATCTGCAGTTAAATTTTTTTAAGTGGCCGGGGTCCTGCCCCTAATAAGTTTAATGTGCATATCTCTTATACCGCTAAAGCTATAATAACAAAATTCACTGAGTGCAAATGCTTTTAGCATCTCTATCGACGGTGTGAAAGTGGGTGAAATCGGGTGACAACCCCGCCCACTCCCCATATAACGGTACTGTTAAAAACTACTAAAAGCGCGATAAATCAAGCCATTAAATTCCATCTGATTTTTTTCACTTTCCAGTATGCAAATCATGCAACAATGATTATATCGGCGTAAAACTTTGCGTGAATAATACGCTTAAAGTATGCCAAATTGAACCAAAACTGTTCAATCCCCTAGGTACTGAATATGTGGACCCCAGTGCCTACAGTTGACTTTTAACCGAAAATATCGGTCAACATAGAACAAGGCGGCAAGGTCTACAAAGAAATCTAAAACGAGTATACCATTTGACTTTGCGAGAGTACAAAATGTTCGGTTACATCCGAACATAGCCCTTGTTAAATACATGTTTATATATAATTTTCTAACCTCATCAATTATATTAAATTTTGGTTTATGAAAAACTTTTAAATTTTTGTATGCGGTGTTCAATAAATGTTGTTCATTTGAGGAATCTACCTCATCTGGGTTCATTCTGATGGTCCTGTGCATAGTATTATTATAATCATTGACTAAATTTTTATAGATGTCAATCCATTTCTATTCAAAACTCTTTCCTCATCATTTCTTTAAATGTTCAATTGAATCGCTCTTTTTTGCTTGTAATAATCTCTTAAAATTAGTATTATAAAATTCCCATCATCTGTTTGTAGGTTTTTCGGTATTCGGTTACTTGAGTTTAAAATCATAGCCATTGCATTTGTTACATTTTCTTTAGTTTAATTTTTAACTGCTTCGACCCAAGTTTTTTTGGAAAATGTATCGATTACAGTTAAAAGTTATTGATATTGATTATTACTATTTAAATACTGAGTCATTACCACCAAGTCAGCATGCCATAAATCATCGATTCCTTTAATAATAACACGTCTTCGTTTAAAACTTTTTCTAGCTTGCTTATGTAATTCTTCTACAATAGCTCTTTTATTATTCATTTTGCTAATCCTTTTATAGTAGGAAACTTTTTTTTTAGCACTTCAGCGTCTTTTTCAGTAGGATGTTGTTTCTACACAACGAAACGTATCAAATAATCCTCAATAGTTAATAAATAGTTATTTATATTATGTAATTCTTCCCCACATGCACGTTTTATTCGTTGGTCTATTAGATCCTCAAGAATTGATACAACATTTTTACTACTATTATTCAGAGTTACATTTATTTCTCTGATTTGATATTCCAATTTGTTATTCATCTTCTTTCATGTTTCTAAAAGGAATACTTTCGAAATGGCATCATCGTCTTCTATAGAAGCAGCTAGATTAATTATTCTTTTCTTGTTTAATTAAGATTTTTGTTTCGGTCTAGAATTGTTTTCTCTTTTGAACTAAAATTGTTAAATGAGGAATGACCAAATTTATTTATACTCATATTATTTAATAATATTTGCTTCTCGCAAGTCTTCAATAATTGACATAATCTCGTTTTGATGGTTGTTATGACCGACACTTGTTGAAGATAAAAGCAATCTCAATCTATCCACCAACTCATTAGGATTATCTCAATATTGATAAATATTTTTGGGGAAATCGATTGATTTCAATAAACCTCTACCACTTATGCACGAGTGTGGATTATAATTGAACAATTTCGTGATAATATAGGTATCTAAATGATTTTGTTCCCTTAATTTGATTATTTGGGTTATAATTATGTTTGCGAGCACTTGTATCTAATAAAATCTGTCGATATGTCTTTAAATCACACTTTTTATATTGTTGTGGGTTTTTATGAAATATTTACTCAAACAGACCTGGTGTCATTTTCTTTTTATTCTTTCCGATCTGTATAACATCTTTAGAATTAAGTTTTAATGGTTTGAGTGCAAATCGCCATCAACCATTTGAATCTCTATTCGGACCATACAATGTATCAAGCATTTTAAGATCTTTAAGCAATTTTATGTTTTGAAATAGTAAATGGGGAGGAGTAAGCTTAACCCGTTTAAAGTCTTCATTTAGTTGATTTTCAGACTGACGTTTTACAAATTTATGTCTTTCCCACAGTTCAGGATCTTCTTCGATTCTTCTTAAAATATCATTTTCAGTTGGAGAAGTATTATTATTAAACGTTTCAGCTTGATTTTGACTTTCTACTACCTTGTTTAGTAATTGTTCATCGTTTGGTTTACTTGGCATATACGATGCTGGCCTCATTCATAAAATTTATTTTTTGTTTAAAGCTAACAACCTTATCTAATTTTTGTTTTTTATCAAAACATTGTTCATTAATGATATCAATAGCTTTACGGCTTTCAGGTTTATTATCTATATTTAATTTGATTTTGATAACATTGCTTTATGTAGCTGCTTTTAGTAATTCATCATCATGTGGTTTACTTGGAATATACGATGCTGGCCTGTCGGGGTCATTCATAAAATTTATTTTTTGTTTAACAACCTTATCCAATATTTGGTTTTTATCAAAGCATTCTTCAATAATGATATTAATAGGATTTCGCTTTTTAAAATTTTGTTTCCGAGAACTATCTGCAGGATATTCTAAATCAAGATTATTAGCATTCGTATAATTGTCAACAGTTGGCAATATATCAACTTTCATGTCTTAACTTTATTTTACACTTACCGCCTCCCAAATTTGATCTTTACCATTATAATTAGTAACATTATATTTATTTGAGTTTTTAAAATTATCAATTAATTCACTTAATGGTTTTGAAATGGGTTTAAATGCATCCTCCAACAAGTTTATTCTATCCAATTCTCCCAATTTCATTCTTTCACGCCACTTATCACTAACAACATGTGCGCGCACTGCTCTATTATTATTTTTTTTTTTATGGATACGGCAAAGGGTGTAAATCTTCGAAAGTTATTGATAGCCCGTACCTTAAACGATGCCCGATTCACTGTACAATATAAAGTGTATAGCGCATACGTGCTAAATCACCCCCTTGCTCTCAGACCTGTGTTTCCCCGGAACTACCGTTAGGCTTTCATTCGCAAGGCAGGTATTATACACAATAATGCTTCTTTATTTCTATTCCCTTATGGGGTCGTCTCGGTCTTTCAGCTACTTCATCTTCTCGGGCCGTTTGCATAATATACGATATTATGCCGCATACTGTATCGTAGCCATTTTGGGAGGATAGCATATGACGCACAACATCAGTGGAACGTATTGGTAGAGGTTTCCCTATTTTCCCTAGTTTCTCAGTTATTCTTCGTCTTTCATTTCGGAAACGGACACATTTTACTACGAGGTGATCTGCCGTTTTAATGTAATTTTCGCAGTATATGCAGTAAGGTGATTCAACGTGTTTGTATTTATATAAATATGCTCTGAAGCAGCCGTGGCCAGATAAAAACTGTGTGAGGTAATAATTCACCTCGCCGTGTTCGCGCATAATCCACTCTTGGCTATTGGGTATCAAGGAGTGGGTCCACCTTCCCTTACTTGACGTATTCCACCTTTTCTGCCATTGAGCGAGGCACTGCTCGTCGATTTTTCCTAGTTCTTGAGCATACTGGTTGGATGTTTTAACGTGTCGAATGTCACGCACTAATGAACAACGCAAAGCTGCTATGTCTATGGGTAGTCTACCTGAGATAACACTTATTGTATCATCTAATACCGTTCTAAACGCACAACACGTTCTTAGTGATGCTAGTCTGTGTGTTGAGACCAATCCTCTCATATAAGAAATATATTTGGTTGCTGGTAGCCAAATTGGTGCCGCATACAAAATTATTGAGTTACTAACACATGTCAGTAGCTTTCTCACCTGCTGTCTAGGGCCCCGCGTATTGGGCATTATCCTAGCGACTGCCGACACAGACCGCGCCGCTTTGTTATGGGTGGCGATTAGGTGCTGTTTGAATGAGAGTCTGTGGTCCAGGATCACTCCCAAAGCGTTCTCTAGCCAGTTTTTAACATGGCTTATGGCATCACTGCAATTGTTCTTCGCTTCATTTAGAGTTTTCGCTACGACTACGACCGCAATATCGTCCGCGTATCCTACTATTTTTACTGTGTCCGGCACCGCTACTCTTAGAACTCCGTCATATATTATGTGCCACACGACAGGACCAAGAACAGACCCCTGCGGGACACCGCCAGTAACTTTGTACTTGTATGTTTCGGAACCTTATCCAATATTTGGTTTTTATCAAAGCATTCTTCAATAATGATATTAATAGGATTTCGCTTTTTAAAATTTTGTTTCCGAGAACTATCTGCAGGATATTCTAAATCAAGATTATTAGCATTCGTATAATTGTCAACAGTTGGCAATATATCAACTTTCATGTCTTAACTTTATTTTACACTTACCGCCTCCCAAATTTGATCTTTACCATTATAATTAGTAACATTATATTTATTTGAGTTTTTAAAATTATCAATTAATTCACTTAATGGTTTTGAAATGGGTTTAAATGCATCCTCCAACAAGTTTATTCTATCCAATTCTCCCAATTTCATTCTTTCACGCCACTTATCACTAACAACATGTGCGCGCACTGCTCTATTATTATTTTTTTTTTTATGGATACGGCAAAGGGTGTAAATCTTCGAAAGTTATTGATAGCCCGTACCTTAAACGATGACCGATTCACTGTACAATATAAAGTGTATAGCGCATACGTGCTAAATCACCCCCTTGCTCTCAGACCTGTGTTTCCCCGAAACTACCGTTAGGCTTTCATTCGCAAGGCAGGTATTATACACAATAATGCTTCTTTATTTCTATTCCCTTATGGGGTCGTCTCGGTCTTTCAGCTACTTCATCTTCTCGGGCCGTTTGCATAATATACGATATTATGCCGCATACTGTATCGTAGCCATTTTGGGAGGATAGCATATGACGCACAACATCAGTGGAACGTATTGGTAGAGGTTTCCCTATTTTCCCTAGTTTCTCAGTTATTCTTCGTCTTTCATTTCGGAAACGGACACATTTTACTACGAGGTGATCTGCCGTTTTAATGTAATTTTCGCAGTATATGCAGTAAGGTGATTCAACGTGTTTGTATTTATATAAATATGCTCTGAAGCAGCCGTGGCCAGATAAAAACTGTGTGAGGTAATAATTCACCTCGCCGTGTTCGCGCATAATCCACTCTTGGCTATTGGGTATCAAGGAGTGGGTCCACCTTCCCTTACTTGACGTATTCCACCTTTTCTGCCATTGAGCGAGGCACTGCTCGTCGATTTTTCCTAGCTCTTGAGCATACTGGTTGGATGTTTTAACGTGTCGAATGTCACGCACTAATGAACAACGCAAAGCTGCTATGTCTATGGGTAGTCTACCTGAGATAACACTTATTGTATCATCTAATACCGTTCTAAACGCACAACACGTTCTTAGTGATGCTAGTCTGTGTGTTGAGACCAATCCTCTCATATAAGAACTATATTTGGATGCTGGTAGCCAAATTGGTGCCGCATACAAAATTATTGAGTTACTAACACATGTCAGTAGCTTTCTCACCTGCTGTCTAGGGCCCCGCGTATTGGGCATTATCCTAGCGACTGCCGACACAGACCGCGCCGCTTTGTTATGGGTGGCGATTAGGTGCTGTTTGAATGAGAGTCTGTGGTCCAGGATCACTCCCAAAGCGTTCTCTAGCCAGTTTTTAACATGGCTTATGGCATCACTGCAATTGTTCTTCGCTTCATTTAGAGTTTTCGCTACGACTATGACCGCAATATCGTCCGCGTATCCTACTATTTTTACTGTGTCCGGCACCGCTACTCTTAGAACTCCGTCATATATTATGTGCCACACGACAGGACCAAGAACAGACCCCTGCGGGACACCGCCAGTAACTTTGTACTTGTATGTTTCGGGACCGTGTTCGGTATCATAAACCAGAACTCTGTTTTCGAAATAGCTCGTAACAATTCGACAAAGGGAATTCGGGACCTTTAGCTCTTTTAGGGCCCTTATAATTAGCGTTCATTTGGCCGAGTTGAAGGCGTTCTTTATGTCGAGGGTAATGACAACGCAGTATTGCTTATCACCCCATCGCCATCTACTCCCTTCCAGTGCTTTTTTTGCTAGTTTTGTGACAGTGTTTATGGATCCACGGTGCTTTGTCCTTTCCGGAGACCAAACTGCATTGGGTCCAATCCACAGTCTCCTTCGGTGAATTTCTCAAGCCGTTTACATATTATGGATTCCAGGACCTTTCCTGCCGTATTGAGCATGCAGAGAGGGCGATATGATGAGGGTTCTTCCGGAGGTTTGTCACCCTCTAGCCGTTGCCGCTTCCAGTCTTGGGGAAAAATCCCTTCCCTCAAACAACTTGTATACGCTTAACGAAACAATTCGGGTTTTCTTTTTGTGAGGTGCTTGATAACGAAATTGGGTATTCCGTCCAGGCCAGGTGCTTTTCCTTCCTTTATTCTTGTCACAGCATGTTTCAGTTTCTCATGGGACACCTCCGGGATTTCATCCATGTTTATACCAAAAACTGGCACTCACATTGGTTCACATCTTGAAAACAGGGCACTAACTATCTCGCGTAGGATGATGGGAGATATAGAGGGTCTTCTTGATCTTCCCAGTTTCCTCATCTTTATCTGGTAAGCTTTTCCCCAAGGCTCATTTTCTACTTGTGACAGGAGCAGGTTAAAAGCGTTTTTCTTACTCTTCACAATTTTTTTATGTAGTTCTTTCCGCTTTTTCCGGAAGTTGACAAGGAGTTCCTCAAAGTCATGTCTTCCTCTAGCCCGTTGTTGCCTACGTCAAAACCTGAAGCATTCAGTTCTCAGATGAGCGATTTCTTCGGACCACCAGTACGAGGGGCTTTATTTACCCTGTTTTTCTTTCGTGGCATTGCGGCATGGCAGACCATTGTACGGGATTTGGTTATGTTCTTCGTTTGGCTCTGTGCATCACCTCGTGTGTCTTCATTGATTGTCATATTTTTGGGCATCGTACTACTGGGACTTTGCCTATGTCGCGGATTTATATCGAACGTTATGGCTTGGTGGTCACTATGAGTTTATATTCCGGAGACTTGCCATGATATCTGTGAAACTATGGATGAACTTACAAAGATGAGGTCGATATAAGACGACGCCCTGTCTTTAATAAAAGTTGGTTTGCGTCCTTTGTTAAGAAGTACTAGGTCGAGATTTGCGAATAATGATAGTAGAGCTACACCCCTCGCATTTGTAACTGTACTTCCCCATTCGACCGCCCATGCATTAAAATCGCCGGCTACCACGGATTTTCTACCAACAACACAATGTTTGACGTCGCGTCAGTCCTTTGACATATTGATTCTTTGACATGAAAGCAAAAAACGTGAGATTTCGCATGAAGTGTACATATTTACATACATACATATGTTGCAGGTGGACAGATATACAAACAGTATGCGTTCTTTCATATTTGTTTGGATGTACACATAATTATATACATACCTATATTTACAAGGTGTAATATATATGAGCATATGTGCGACCGCTTGGTCTTTTCAGATGTTATCAAAGCTTTTAATGACCAAAGCAAATAAATACATATGCATATGTGCTATATACTTATGTCATGTGATACCAAATATTATATATCCAAGTATAACTAGAATATCTATAAATTATATGCAGAGTCGTTTGCGCATTGTAAATAAACGAATCTGTTAGCGTACATTTCTTAACATTGGAATTTGCATTATTTTTCTAATTTAACAGTGAAAATACTCAATTTTGCTATTTTTATATTCTCGCAACCTGTTGCTACAGAGTATAAAACAGTTTTGTTCACCTAACGGTTGTTTGTATCACCTAAAACTAATGGAGTTAGATATAGGGTTATATACATATATATAAATGATCAGGATGAAGAGACGAGTTGATCCGGGTGCCTGTCTGTCCATCCGTCTGTGCAAGCTGCAACTTGAGTAAAAATTGAGATGTCTTTATGAAACTTGGTACACATGTTTCTTGGTACCGTAAGACAGTTGGCATTACAGATAGGCATAATCGGACCACAGCCAAATAAATTGCCATAACTTAGCTCCGTAATAAGATACAACACTGTTATTTGCTACACATCACATTAGGGAGGGGCATTTGCAGCTAATTTTTTTTTATAGTAAGCTTGGTCCCTCCCCCTAATAAGTTTAATGTGCGTATTTCCTATACCACTGAAGCTATAATAACAAAATTAACGGAAAGCAAATCCTTTATCTACAGTGTTAAAATGGGTGAAATCTGGTGGCAACTCCGCCCACTCCCCATATAACGGTACTGTTAAAAACTACTAAAAGCGCGATAAATCCAGCACTAAACACGCCAGAGACATTAAATTTTATCTCTGAGATGGTATAAGATGACTTTATAGGAACCGCGTTCAAAATTAGACAGTGGGCTTGTCACCGCCCACTTTTAGGTGAAAATCCATATCTAGGGATCTGCTTAACCGATTTCAACCAAATTAGGTACACGAAATTATTCTTACGTTATAGTGCGAAAATGGGCGAAATCTGATTACAACCACTCCTATTTCCTATATAATACCATTTTAAATTCCACTTGATTCTTTCACTTACACTATCCAAATCAAGCAACAATGATTGTATCGGGGTAAAACTTTGCCTGAATGATGCGTTTAAAGTATGTCAGCTTGTGACCAAAAATTGTGTAAATTGAACCAAAACTGTTTAAGCCCCTAGGTACTGAATGTATGGACCCTAGACCTATAGTTGACTTTTTACCGTAAATATCGGTCAATGTGTAAGATATATTATTGAAATTCATATAATAGAATAAATAAATGAAACTATCGATAATAGAATGTCTTTGTGGCAAAAATGGGTTGAATCGGATCAATAGTTCCTATAGTCCTCATATACCTAATATAAATATTTTTGAACTTCCGCGTCACTTTATACCGCTTATGTAAGTTATCTCAATGAAAATGAGAGAGCGTTTTTTACTCATAACAAGGTATTTTTGTGCTTAAAATGGATGAAATCGGGTGAAAATTTTACTTAGCCCCCATGTAACTAATACAAGTATCAGGATTTTCGAACATTCGTCTGACTTTTCGCCATTCGATTGGTGATGGTATGTAAGGTACCATAACGAAACAATGGGAGCATTTTATTAGACTGTGGCATGTTAGTAGTATGTGGTATTGGCAAAAATTGATTAAATCGGGTTAATACTACTCTCAAATTCCATATACTACTTGTAATGCTTTTCGTTATTCTAATCAGTTTTATGCCGTATATGTCGGTCAGTGAGTATTAATATTTTTATAAAATTGCTTCAAAATATGTTTTCGAGTATAGCTGAGCAATGTCAAAATTAATATCTTTCTCTATCCCCAATATATATTATATATGATTTCCGTCTTTCCACCTGACTTTAAACCGTTCCGGTTGATCAAAATGTGATATTTTAAAGAAATTTAGTGGATAAGATTTCTTAAAAATTATGTGGTTTGACGCTGAATTAGAATGAAATTAGTATATACTAAGTCTAAACCTCACACCTTCATATAATGAGTTCCGATTCTCTTGTTGACGTTTACCACATAAGCTTATAATATAAAATTAGTTTATGGCCTTTAATATAAGTCAAGAAGATACCAAATTTGATTGTAATTTAATCACGATATCATTTAATAATGGAAGTTTAATTCTTTCTCAACATTTTTTAAATATAAGGTTTGAAGGTATTTTATGGCCTTTGATTCTTGCGAATTGCCTAGCTCCAACATATTTTATGTAAAAAACTAAGACTTCCGTTTGACGGTCTACGAATTTTGATAGCTCACATGTACTACTTATGGTATAATTTTTTTCGTCAATTTAATAAGTTAATGAAATTAAATGGACAGTTTTTCTTAAAAATAATGTATAATATATCGCTGCATATGAATGAAATTGGTCTAGACCTTTGTTTAAACCGTATAACCCTAATATACTGATTTCCGCTCATCTGGTACAACAGCAACCTCATATACCCCACATATTAAATCTAGCCCCTTTGGTTCAGTTTATATCACATATATCATGTTGGAGTTAAATAACTTCTTTTTATTAAAGCTAACATTTCGGAGAAAAAAATTGTATTGACACTAAATAAATCTATGATCAATAACATAAGTTACTAAGATACCAAATAATAATCGAATAATGAATGTTGATTTCTTTCGCAACATATTTATACTTTCGCAACATGTTGTAACAGAGTATAGTTTTGTTCACCAAACGGTTGTTTGCATCACCTAAAACTAATCGAGATAGATAAAATTTTTATATATGTATATTTCTTCTAATGTTTGGTGATAATCAGTGGTTAGGTATATCTTCTCAGCCATCATGTTGAACTTATTACAAAATATACAAGACAACAATGTAAACAAGTTTCTTAGAGTGCTGGAATTTGTATAGAGCAATAAAAACTTTCGAGAAAAAATCGCATGAAATAAATATTAGTAATGTAGTATCAAAAGGGCTAAATATCCTTTTTATGTGGTTATAGATAAACTGCGACCCCATCGGTTTACATGCTACTGTCTATTATTTCAGTTTCGCGACACATTTTAGTATGAAGGTCATAAGGTGAACTGTATACGTAAGAAGATTACATTTTTACCCAGCGCCGCTGGCAGCTTATGAAAGGTTTAGATATTAAGACAGAAAGAAGAAAATCTACATACCTGCTCTACATATGTGTATACGATACTTAATTATAAGTAAGTTATTGTTAATTTAGCCTTCATGGGCAGACCCTTCAAAATTGGTACCATAGATCCCCCTTTTTTAAAAAGCGTTAAACAAAAGCAATTTACGAAGGGTTTTCCGAGCCCTTAATTTCAATACAATGAAATAAACTACTAATTTCTAAAATTTAAGTATAACTAAATATTATGTATTATTATGTTAGTGAATATCTATGTAATATATAGGCATACAAAAGTACGTAAGCTGTGAGTAAAAAATATACCATCACAAAACTATTATACTCTGTAGCAACATGTTGCAAGAGTCAAAAAAATATCAGTACACTGTGTTTGTAGTTTCAGTTACACTAGATTTTTTTACCAGCAAAGTGCTTTATTCAAACTAAACTAATAGTTTAAAGTATTATTATATACAGCGAAGAGCAAACACATATACATATGTGCACCAGTATACCATAGTACCTATGCACCGAACAACAGTGAAAGAGAGCAGCACCTAGGATCCAACTTTTTTAAGAAATACTCGAGGTCGTAGGTCTCGTCAAGAAAGTCCCGAGGTAGGTTTAATTAACAAAGTAGGAACGCTAGGGATCATAGAGAACTTCGCGCAAGAAATCCTGAGTATAGGAATTTAGAGCGCATTCGTGATTAAATGCAAAGGGAACATGCAAGAAAAAATCCTGAAATGAGAAAAGGGGAGCGTGATAGAGAAACACAACGTCAACAGCTTAGTAGGAGGGTATGAGGGAAGAAATTTTGAATCAGAGACGTCTTTGACAAAGTCAAGTTCGCCTTCGTAGAGATGACCCGCTCAATAGGCAAATTGAAAACCAAAGGCAGTCCCAACGAATCCGATTAACGACAGAAAATAATGATATAGAAGCTGATAATAGTGGCAATTTAACAGATTTCAATAACATTTATTTCCAAAATATAAAAAAGGGCCCTACTGAAATATGTATTTGCTGCGGCGGATTAAGGTTTTCACACCAAGTTCGCAAATTAAATTTCGAAACTATTGCGCCAGGTCTGCTGCATCCGCCTTCTTTTTAATGCAAAAATTTCCTTCAGAAGATGGAAATTACAATTTTTGTGCAACTTGCAAAAGTGTGATTGTTAAAAAGAACGTTCCAAAAATATGTTTAGCTAACGGTCTAGATTTTCCTGAAATACCGGATTGTTTGAAAGAACGTCTCATAATAAATTTCTGTTCACAGTATTGTGACATCGCTACCAAGGTCCTTTGATGAGGCTTTGCAATTCTTATTGAATACCCCTCTGTATCGTGAGCACAATATACCCTTTTGCAGAATTTAATAACCAAGAACAAGTTGTGTTTGTTGCATCTGCAGAGGATTCCCAATTGGTTCAATCTTTTCATGCGGAACAAACTTCTCGTGATAATCCCTAAGGTAATAATATTCCCACGGGTCTTTTACTTTCAGAGCTAAATCCAGGCGGTCAAGAAACTATTTTGGACAATATTCCTGTAGACAACTTGGACTATAACCGTTTAGTTATAGCGCCAGGTAAAGTTCGAAGACCAATCGACATAATTCAAGATAATAATTCAGAAGAGTTGTCATTTGAAACAATATATGTTGGGCAGACACGTACATGTTCTGAAACATATAGCAAGATAATACGTTCTGAAATTCGCCGTTTTGACAGAAGAGCGTGTACTATTCTAAAGTTGTTCTATGATTACAAAAAATTAGAACTGCTTCAAATTAAGAATAGTACATCCATTTGCCTTAGAAAGTTTTCAGGTCGCAACCGAGTTACGGCCCAAAATCTATTAAACGAAAACTTTGTTCAATACTTTATTCAACACGATGATGGTTAAAAGGTTTTGAAAGACGTTAGATCCTCACCTGCGCATTGGGAAGCTGAGAAGAAAAAGGCAATCGCTATGATTCGCCAATTTGGGCATCTTCTTCCTTCTTTATCACTTTATCGGCTGCAGAATCTCAGTGGCTTTTAGTGTGTTGAGTAGTCATCCTTTCTAAAACTGTTGATTCTAAAGATATTTCAGAAGGGGAAGCCAATAGTTTAACAACCCAAGATAGATATCGCTTAACTCGGTCAGACGCGGTTACTTGTGCTAGATATTTTGACTACCGCTATCGACAAATTCTTAAGCTTTTTAAAGATAACGACGGCATTTTTGGAGAGCATAATCGATTGATTTCAATAAACCTCTACCACTTATGCACGAGTGTGGATTATAATTGAACAATTTCGTGATAATATAGGTATTTAAATGATTTTGTCCCCTTAATTTGATTATTTGGGTTATAATTATGTTTGCGAGCACTTGTATCTAATAAAATCTTTCGATATGTCTTTAAATCACACTTTTTATATTGTTGTGGGTTTTTATGAAATATTTACTCAAACAGACCTGGTGTCATTTTCTTTTTATTCTTTCCGATCTGTATAACATCTTTAGAATTAAGTTTTAATGGTTTGAGTGCAAATCGCCATCAACCATTTGAATCTCTATTCGGACCATACAATGTATCAAGCATTTAAAGATCGTTAAGCAATTTTATGTTTTGAAATAGTAAATGGGGGGGAGTAAGCTTAACCCGTTTAAAGTCTTCATTTAGTTGATTTTCAGACTGACGTTTTACAAATTTCTGTCTTTTCCACAGTTCAGGATCTTCTTCGATTCTTCTTAAAATATCATTTTCAGTTGGAGAAGTATTATCATTAAACGTTTCAGCTTGATTTTGACTTACTACTACCTTGTTTAGTAATTGTTCATCGTTTGGTTTACTTGGCATATACGATGCTGACCTCATTCATAAAATTTTTTTTTTGTTTAAAGCTAACAACCTTATCTAATTTTTGTTTTTTATCAAAACATTGTTCATTAATGATATCAATAGCTTTACGGCTTTCAGGTTTATTATCTATATTTAATTTGATTTTGATAACATTGCTTTATGTAGCTGCTTTTAGTAATTCATCATCATGTGGTTTACTTGGAATATACGATGCTGGCCTGTCAGGGTCATTCATAAAATTTATTTTTTGTTTAACAACCTTATCCAATATTTGGTTTTTATCAAAGCATTCTTCAATAATGATATTAATAGGATTTCGCTTTTTAAAATTTTGTTTCCGAGAACTATCTGCAGGATATTCTAAATCAAGATTATTAGCATTCGTATAATTGTCAACAGTTGGCAATATATCAACTTTCATGTCTTAACTTTATTTTACACTTACCGCCTCCCAAATTTGATCTTTACCATTATAATTAGTAACATTATATTTATTTGAGTTTTTAAAATTATCAATTAATTCACTTAATGGTTTTGAAATGGGTTTAAATGCATCCTCCAACAAGTTTATTCTATCCAATTCTCCCAATTTCATTCTTTCACGCCACTTATCAATAACAACATGTGCGCGCACTGCTCTATACATGTTTTTTTTTTGTATAGATACGACAAAGGGTGTAAATCTTCGAAAGTTATTGATAGCCCGTACCTTAAACGATGCCCGATTCACTGTACAATATAAAGTGTATAGCGCATACGTGCTAAATCACCCCCTTGCTCTCAGACCTGTGTTTCCCCGGAACTACCGTTAGGCTTTCATTTGCAAGGCAGGTATTATACACAATAATGCTTCTTTATTTCTATTCCCTTATGGGGTCGTCTCGGTCTTTCAGCTACTTCATCTTCTCGGGCCTTTTGCATAATATACGATGTTATGCCGCATACTGTATCGTAGCCATTTTGGGAGGATAGCATATGACGCACAACATCAGTGGAACGTATTGGTAGAGGTTTCCCTATTTTCCCTAGTTTCTCAGTTAGTCTTCGTCTTTCATTTCGGAAACGGACACATTTTACCACGAGGTGATCTGCCGTTTCAATGTAATTTTCGCAGTATATGCAGTAAGGTGATTCAACGTGCTTGTGTTTATATAAATATGCTCTGAAGCAGCCGTGGCCAGATAAAAACTGTGTGAGGTAATAATTCACCTCGCCGTGTTCGCGCATAATCCACTCTTGGTTATTGGGTATCCAGGAGTGGGTCCACCTTCCCTTACTTGACGTATTCCACCTTTTCTGCCATTGAGCGAGGCACTGCTCGTCGATTTTTCCTAGTTCTTGAGCATACTGGTTGGATATTTTAACGTGTCGAATGTCACGCACTAAT
The DNA here is from genome assembly GCF_042242935.1 of Bactrocera oleae. NCBI lineage: Eukaryota > Metazoa > Arthropoda > Insecta > Diptera > Tephritidae > Bactrocera > Bactrocera oleae. Next base: position 19,402,873 of record NC_091541.1, on the reverse strand, counting down.
GAACAACGCAAAGCTGCTATGTCTATGGGTAGTCTACCTGAGATAACACTTATTGTATCATCTGATACCGTTCTAAACGCACAGCACGTTCTTAGTGATGCTAGTCTGTGTGTTGAGACCAATCCTCTCATATAAGAAATATATTTGGTTGCTGGTAGCCAAATTGGTGCCGCATACAAAATTATTGAGTTACTAACATATGTCAGTAGCTTTCTCACCTGCTGTCTAGGGCCCCGCGTATTGGGCATTATCCTAGCGACTGCCGACACAGACCGCGCCGCTTTGTTATGGGTGGCGATTAGGTGCTGTTTGAATGAGAGTCTGTGGTCCAGGATCACTCCCAAAGCGTTCTCTAGCCAGTTTTTAACATGGCTTATGGCATCACTGCAATTGTTCTTCGCTTCATTTAGAGTTTTCGCTACGACTATGACCGCAATATCGTCCGCGTATTCTACTATTTTTACTGTGTCCGGCACCGCTACTCTTAGAACTCCGTCATACATTATGTGCCACACGACAGGACCAAGAACAGACCCCTGCGGGACACCGCCAGTAACTTTGTACTTGTATGTTTCGGGACCGTGTTCGGTATCATAAACCAGAACTCTGTTTTCGAAATAGCTCGTAACAATTCAATAAAGGTAATCCGGGACCTTTAGCTCTTTCAGGGTCCTTATAATTAGCGTTCATTTGGCGAATTGAAGGCGTCCCTTATGTCGAGGGTAATGACAACGCAGTTTTGCTTATCACCCCATCGCCATCTACTCCCTTCCAGTGCTTTTTTGCTAGTTTTGTGACAGTGTCTATGGATCCACGGTGCTTCGTCCTTTCCGGAAACCAAACTGCATTGGGTCCAATCCACAGTCTCCTTCGGTGAATTTCTCAAGCCGTTTACATATTATGGATTCCAGGACCTTTCCTGCCGTATTGAGCATGCAGAGAGGGCGATATGATGAGGGTTCTTCCGGAGGTTTGTCACCCTCTAGCCGTTGCCGCTTCCAGTCTTGGGGAAAAATCCCTTCCCTCAAACAACTTGTATACGCTTAACGAAACAATTCGGGTTTTCTTTTTGTGAGGTGCTTGATAACGAAATTGGGTATTCCGTCCAGGCCAGGTGCTTTTCCTACCCTTATTCTTGTCACAGCATGTTTCAGTTCCTCATGGGACACCTCCGGGATTTCATCCATGTTTATACCAAAAACTGGCACTCACATTGGTTCACATCTTGAAAACAGGGCACTAACTATCTCGCGTAGGATGATGGGAGATATAGAGGGTCTTCTTGATCTTCCCAGTTTCCTCATCTTTATCTGGTAAGCTTTTCCCCAAGGCTCATTTTCTACTTGTGACAGGAGCAGGTTAAAAGCGTTTTTCTTACTCTTCACAATTTTTTTATGTAGTTCTTTCCGCTTTTTCCGGAAGTTGACAAGGAGTTCCTCAAAGTCATGTCTTCCTCTAGCCCGTTGTTGCCTACGTCAAAACCTGAAGCATTCAGTTCTCAGATGAGCGATTTCTTCGGACTACCAGTACGAGGGGCTTTATTTACCCTGTTTTTCTTTCGTGGCATTGCGGCATGGCAGACCATTGTACGGGATTTGGTTATGTTCTTCGTTTGGCTCTGTGCATCACCTCGTGTGTCTTCATTGATTTGCCCAATGGCATATTCAAGCATTTCTAGATCGCAAGCTTTTATCTTCCACCGTTTTGTCATATTTTTGGGTATCGTACTACTGGGACTTTGCCTATGTCGCGGATTTATATCGAACGTTATGGCTTGGTGGTCACTATGAGTTTATATTCCGGAGACTTGCCATGATATCTGTGAAACTATGGATGAATTTACAAAGATGAGGTCGATATAAGACGACGCCCTGTCTTTAATAAAAGTTGGTTTGCGTCCTTTGTTAAGAAGTACTTGGTCGAGATTTGCGAATAATGATAGTAGAGCTACACCCCTCGCATTTGTAACTGTACTTCCCCATTCGACCGCCCATGCATTAAAATCGCCGGCTACCACGGATTTTCTACCAACAACACAATGTTTGACGTCGTGTCAGTCCTTTGACACATTGATTCTTTGACATGAAAGCAAAAAACGTGAGATTTCGCATGAAGTGTACATATTTACATACATACATATGTGGCAGGTGGACAGATATACAAACAGTATGCGTTCTTTCATATTTGTTTGGATACACATAATTATATACATACCTATATTTACAAGGTGTAATATATATGAGCATATGTGCGACCGCTTGGTCTTTTCAGATGTTATCAAAGCTTTTAATGACCAAAGCAAATAAATACATATGCATATGTGCTATATACTTATGTCATGTGATACCAAATATTATATATACAAGTATAACTAGAATATCTATAAATTATATGCAGAGTCGTTTGCGCATTGTAAATAAACGAATCTGTAAGCGTACATTTCTTAACATTGGAATTTGCATTATTTTTCTAATATAACAGTGAAAATACTCAATTTTGCTATTTTTATACTCTCGCAACCTGTTGCTACAGAGTATAAAACAGTTTTGTTCACCTAACGGTTGGTTGTATCACCTAAAACTAATGGAGTTGGATATAGGCTTATATACATATATATAAATGATCAGGATGAAGAGACGAGTTGATCCGGGTGCCTGTCTGTCCATCCGTCTGTGCAAGCTGCAACTTGAGTAAAAATTGAGATGTCTTTATGAAACTTGGTACACATGTTTCTTGGTACCGTAAGACAGTTGGCATTACAGATAGGCATAATCGGACCACTGCCAAATAAAATGCCATAACTTAGCTCCGTAATAAGATACAACACTGTTATTTGCTACACATCACATTAGGGAGGGGCATTTGCAGCTAATTTTTTTTTATAGTACGCTTGGTCCCTATACCACTGAAGCTATAATAACAAAATTAACGGAAAGCAAATCCTTTATCTACAGTGTGAAAATGGGTGAAATCTGGTGACAACCCCGCCCACACCTCATATAACGGTACTGTTAAAAACTACTAAATGCGTGATAAATCAAGCACTAAACACGCTAGAGACATTAAATTTTATCTCAGGGATGGTATGAGATAACTTTATAGGAACCGCGTAAAAAATTAGACATTGGGCTTGTTACCGCCCACTTTTAGGTGAAAATCCATATCTAGGGATCTGCTTAACCGATTTCAACCAAATTAGGTACACGAAATTATTCTTACGTTATAGTGCGAAAATGGGCGAAATCTGATTACAACCACTCCTATTTCCTATATAACACCATTTTAAATTCCATTTGATTCTTTCACTTACACTATCCAAATCAAGCAACAATGATTGTATCGGGGTAAAACTTTGCCTGAATGATGCGTTTAAAGTATGTCAGCTTGTGACCAAAAATTGTGTAAATTGAACCAAAACTGTTTAAGCCCCTAGGTACTGAATGTATGGACCCTAGTACCTATAGTTGACTTTTTACCGTAAATATCGGTCAATGTGTAAGATATATTATTGAAATTCATATAATAGAATAAATAAATGAAACTATCGATAATAAAATGTCTTTGTGGCAAAAATGGGTTGAATCGGATCAATAGTTCCTATAGTCCTCATATACCTAATATAAATATTTTTGAACTTCCGCGTCACTTTATACCGCTTATGTAAGTTATCTCAATGAAAATGAGAGAGCGTTTTTTACTCATAACAAGGTATTTTTGTGCTTAAAATGGATGAAATCGGGTGAAAATTTTACTTAGCCCCCATGTAACTAATACAAGTATCAGGATTTTCGAACATTCGTCTGACTTTTCGCCATTCGATTGGTGATGGTATGTAAGGTACCATAACGAAACAATGGGAGCATTTTATTAGACTGTGGCATGTTAGTAGTATGTGGTATTGGCAAAAATTGATTAAATCGGGTTAATACTACCCTCAAATTCCATATACTACTTGTAATGCTTTTCGTTATTCTAATCAGTTTTATGCCGTATATGTCGGTCAGTGAGTATTAATATTTTTTTTTTTTATAAAATTGCTTCAAAATATGTTTTCGAGTATAGCTGAGCAATGTCAAAATTAATATCTTTCTCTATCCCCAATATATATTATATATGATTTCCGTCTTTCCACCTGACTTTAAACCGTTCCGGTTGATCAAAATGTGATATTTTAAAAAAATTTAGTGGATAAGATTTCTTAAAAATTATGTGGTTTGACGCTGAATTAGAATGAAATTAGTATATACTAAGTCTAAACCTCACACCTTCATATAATGAGTTCCGATTCTCTTGTTGACGTTTACCACATAAGCTTATAATATAAAATTAGTTTATGGCCTTTAATATAAGTCAAGAAGATACCAAATTTGATTGTAATTTAATCACGATATCATTTAATAATGGAAGTTTAATTCTTTCTCAACATTTTTTAAATATAAGGTTTGAAGGTATTTTATGGCCTTTGATTCTTGCGAATTGCCTAGCTCCAACATATTTTATGTAAAAAACTAAGACTTCCGTTTGACGGTCTACGAATTTTCCTAGCTCACATGTACTACTTATGGTATAATTTTTTTCGTCAATTTAATAAGTTAATGAAATTAAATGGACAGTTTTTCTTAAAAATAATGTATAATATATCGCTGCATATGAATGAAATTGGTCTAGACCTTTGTTTAAACCGTATAACCCTAATATACTGATTTCCGGTCCTCTGGTACAACAGCAACCTCATATACCCCACATATTAAATCTAGCCCCTTTGGTTCAGTTTATATCACATATATCATGTTTGAGTTAAATAACTTCTTTTTATTAAAGCTAACATTTCGGAGAAAAAAATTGTATTGACACTAAATAAATCTATGATCAATAACATAAGTTACTAAGATACCAAATAATAATCGAATAATGAATGTTGATTTCTTTCGCAACATATTTATACTTTCGCAACATGTTGTAACAGAGTATAGTTTTGTTCACCAAACGGTTGTTTGCATCACCTAAAACTAATCGAGATAGATACAATTTTTATATATATATATTTCTTCTAATGTTTGGTGATAATCAGTGGTTAGGTATATCTTCTCAGCCATCATGTTGAACTTATTACAAAATATACAAGACAACAATGTAAACAAGTTTCTTAGAGTGCTGGAATTTGTATAGAGCAATAAAAACTTTCGAGAAAAAATCGCATGAAATAAATATTAGTAATGTAGTATCAAAAGGGCTAAATATCCTTTTTATGTGGTTATAGATAAACTGTGACCCCATCGGTTTACATGCTACTGTCTATTATTTCAGTTTTGCGACACATTTTAGTATGAAGGTCATAAGGTGAACTGTATACGTAAGAAAATTACATTTTTACCCAGCGCCGCTGGCAGCTTATGAAAGGTTTAGATATTAAGACAGAAAGAAGAAAATCTATATACCTGCTCTACATATGTGTATACCATACTTAATTATAAGTAAGTTATTGTTAATTTAGCCTTCATGGGCAGACCCTTCAAAATTGGTACCATAGATCCCCCATTTTTAAAAAGCGTTAAACAAAAGCAATTTACGAAGGGTTTTCCGAGCACTTAATTTCAATACAATGAAATAAACTACTAATTTCTAAAATTTAAATATAACTAAATATTATGTATTATTATGTTAGTGAATATCTATGTAATATATAGGTATACAAAAGTACGTAAGCTGTGAGTAAAAAATATACCATCACAAAACTATTATACTCTGTAGCAACATGTTGCAAGAGTATAAAAAATATCAGTACACTGTGTTTGTAGTTTCAGTTACACTAGATTTTTTACCAGCAAAGTGCTTTATTCAAACTAGTCTTAGTGTATTAGTTATATAGTTTAAAGTATTATTATATACAGCGAAGAGCAAACACATATACATATGTGCACCAGTATACCATAGTACCTATACACCGAACAGGAAAGGAGTCATAGCAAGGATTCAATTACAGTGAAAGAGAGCAGCACCTAGGATCCAACTTTTTTACGAAATACTCGAGGTCGTAGGTCTCGTCGAGAAAGTCCCGAGGTAGGTTTAATTAACAAAGTAGGAACACTAGGGATCATAGAGAACTTCGCGCAAGAAATCCTGAGTATAGGAATTTAGAGCGCATTCGTGATCAAATGCAAAGGGAGCATGCAAGAAATAATCCTGAAATGAGAAGAGAGGAGCGTGATAGAGAAACACAACGTCAACAGCTTAGAAGGAGGGTATGAGGGAAGAAATTTTGAATCAGAGACGTCTTTGACAAAGTCATGTTCGCCTTCGTAGAGATAACCCGCTCAATAGGCAAATTGAAAACCAAAGGCAGTCCCAACGAATCCGATTAACGACAGAAAATAATGTTATAGAAGCTGATAATAGTGGCAATTTAATAGATTTCAAAAACATTTATTTTTAAAATATAAAAAAGGGGCCTACTGAAATATGTATTTGCTGCGGCGGATTAAGGTTTTCACACCAAGTTCGCAAATTAAATTTCGAAACTATTGCGCAAGGTCTGCTGCATCCGCCTTCTTTTTAATGCAAAAATTTCCTTCAGAAAATGGAACTTACAATTTTTGTGCTACTTGCAAAAATGCGATTGTTAAAAAGAACGTTCCAAAAATATGTTTAGCTAACGGTCTAGACTTTCCTGAAATACCGGATTGTTTGAAAGAACGTCTCCTAATAAATTTCTGTTAACAATATTGTGACATCGCTACCAAGGTCCTTTGATGAGGCTTTGCAATTCTTATTAAATACCCCTCTGTATCGTGAGCGCAATATACATATTAATGAAAACCGCTAAATCCAGGCGGTCAAGAAACCATTTTGGACAATATTCCTGTAGACAACTTGGAATATAACCGTTTAGTTATAGCGCCAGGTAAAGGTCGAAGACCAATTGACATAATTCAAGATAATAATTCAGAAGAGTTGTCATTTGAAACAATATATGTTGGGCAGACACGTACGTGCTCTGAAACATATAGCAAGATAATACGTTCTGAAATTCGCCGTTTTGAGGAAGAGCGTGTACTATTCCAAAATTGTTCTCTGATTACAAAAAATTAGAACTGCTTCAAATTAAGAATAGTACATCCATTTGCCTTAGAAAGTTTTCAGGTCGCAACCGAGTTACGGCCCAAAATCTATTAAACGAAAACTTTGTTCAATACTTGATTCAACACGATGATGGTTAAAAGGTTTTGAAAGACGTTAGATCCTCACCTGCGCCATGGGAAGCTGAGAAGAAAAAGGCAATCGCTATGATTCGCCAATTTGGGCATCTTCTTCCTTCTTTATCACTTTATCGGCTGCAGAATCTCAGTAGCTTTTAGTGTGTTGATCATCCTTTCTAAAACTGTTGATTCTAAAGATATTTCAGAAGGGGAAGCCAATAGTTTAACAACCCAAGATAGATATCGCTTAACTCGGTCAGACGCGGTTACTTGTGCTAGATATTTTGACTACCGCTATCGACAAATTCTTAAGCTTTTTAAAGATAACGACGGCATTTTTGGAGAGCATAATCGATTGATTTCAATAAACCTCTACCACTTATGCACAAGTGTGGATTATAATTGAACAATTTCGTGATAATATAGGTATTTAAATGATTTTGTCCCCTTAATTTGATTATTTGGGTTATAATTATGTTTGCGAGCACTTGTATCTAATAAAATCTGTCGATATGTCTTTAAATCACACTTTTTATATTGTTGTGGGTTTTTATGAAATATTTACTCAAACAGACCTGGTGTCATTTTCTTTTTATTCTTTCCGATCTGTATAACATCTTTAGAATTAAGTTTTAATGGTTTGAGTGCAAATCGCCATCAACCATTTGAATCTCTATTCGGACCATACAATGTATCAAGCATTTAAAGATCGTTAAGCAATTTTATGTTTTGAAATAGTAAATGGGGGGGAGTAAGCTTAACCCGTTTAAAGTCTTCATTTAGTTGATTTTCAGACTGACGTTTTACAAATTTCTGTCTTTTCCACAGTTCAGGATCTTCTTCGATTCTTCTTAAAATATCATTTTCAGTTGGAGAAGTATTATCATTAAACGTTTCAGCTTGATTTTGACTTACTACTACCTTGTTTAGTAATTGTTCATCGTTTGGTTTACTTGGCATATACGATGCTGACCTCATTCATAAAATTTTTTTTTTGTTTAAAGCTAACAACCTTATCTAATTTTGGTTTTTTATCAAAACATTGTTCATTAATGATATCAATAGCTTTACGGCTTTCAGGTTTATTATCTATATTTAATTTGATTTTGATAACATTGCTTTATGTAGCTGCTTTTAATAATTCATCATCATGTGGTTTTCTTGGAATATACGATGCTGGCCTGTCGGGGTCATTCATAAAATTTATTTTTTGTTTAACAACCTTATCCAATATTTGGTTTTTATCAAAGCATTCTTCAATAATGATATTAATAGGATTTCGCTTTTTAAAATTTTGTTTCCGAGAACTATCTGCAGGATATTCTAAATCAAGATTATTAGCATTCGTATAATTGTCAACAGTTGGCAATATATCAACTTTCATGTCTTAACTTTATTTTACACTTACCGCCTCCCAAATTTGATCTTTACCATTATAATTAGTAACATTATATTTATTAGAGTTTTTAAAATTATCAATTAATTCACTTAATGGTTTTGAAATGGGTTTAAATGCATCCTCCAACAAGTTTATTCTATCCAATTCTCCCAATTTCATTCTTTCACGCCACTTATCACTAACAACATGTGCGCGCACTGCTCTATACATGTTTTTTTTTTGTATAGATACGACAAAGGGTGTAAATCTTCGAAAGTTATTGATAGCCCGTACCTTAAACGATGCCCGATTCACTGTACAATATAAAGTGTATAGCGCATACGTGCTAAATCACCCCCTTGCTCTCAGACCTGTGTTTCCCCGGAACTACCGTTAGGCTTTCATTCGCAAGGCAGGTATTATACACAATAATGCTTCTTTATTTCTATTCCCTTATGGGGTCGTCTCGGTCTTTCAGCTACTTCATCTTCTCGGGCCTTTTGCATAATATACGATGTTATGCCGCATACTGTATCGTAGCCATTTTGGGAGGATAGCATATGACGCACAACATCAGTGGAACGTATTGGTAGAGGTTTCCCTATTTTCCCTAGTTTCTCAGTTAGTCTTCGTCTTTCATTTTGGAAACGGACACATTTTACCACGAGGTGATCTGCCGTTTCAATGTAATTTTCGCAGTATATGCAGTAAGGTGATTCAACGTGCTTGTATTTATATAAATATGCTCTGAAGCAGTCGTGGCCAGATAAAAACTGTGTGAGGTAATAATTCACCTCGCCGTGTTCGCGCATAATCCACTCTTGGTTATTGGGTATCCAGGAGTGGGTCCACCTTCCCTTACTTGACGTATACCACCTTTTCTGCCATTGAGCGAGGCACTGCTCGTCGATTTTTCCTAGTTCTTGAGCATACTGGTTGGATATTTTAACGTGTCGAATGTCACGCACTAATGAACAACGCAAAGCTGCTATGTCTATGGGTAGTCTACCTGAGATAACACTTATTGTATCATCTGATACCGTTCTAAACGCACAGCACGTTCTTAGTGATGCTAGTCTGTGTGTTGAGACCAATCCTCTCATATAAGAAATATATTTGGTTGCTGGTAGCCAAATTGGTGCCGCATACAAAATTATTGAGTTACTAACATATGTCAGTAGCTTTCTCACCTGCTGTCTAGGGCCCCGCGTATTGGGCATTATCCTAGCGACTGCCGACACAGACCGCGCCGCTTTGTTATGGGTGGCGATTAGGTGCTGTTTGAATGAGAGTCTGTGGTCCAGGATCACTCCCAAAGCGTTCTCTAGCCAGTTTTTAACATGGCTTATGGCATCACTGCAATTGTTCTTCGCTTCATTTAGAGTTTTCGCTACGACTATGACCGCAATATCGTCCGCGTATTCTACTATTTTCACTGTGTCCGGCACCGCTACTCTTAGAACTCCGTCATACATTATGTGCCACACGACAGGACCAAGAACAGACCCCTGCGGGACACCGCCAGTAACTTTGTACTTGTATGTTTCGGGACCGTGTTCGGTATCATAAACCAGAACTCTGTTTTCGAAATAGCTCGTAACAATTCAATAAAGGTAATCCGGGACCTTTAGCTCTTTCAGGGTCCTTATAATTAGCGTTCATTTGGCGAATTGAAGGCGTCCCTTATGTCGAGGGTAATGACAACGCAGTTTTGCTTATCACCCCATCGCCATCTACTCCCTTCCAGTGCTTTTTTGCTAGTTTTGTGACAGTGTCTATGGATCCACGGTGCTTCGTCCTTTCCGGAAACCAAACTGCATTGGGTCCAATCCACAGTCTCCTTCGGTGAATTTCTCAAGCCGTTTACATATTATGGATTCCAGGACCTTTCCTGCCGTATTGAGCATGCAGAGAGGGCGATATGATGAGGGTTCTTCCGGAGGTTTGTCACCCTCTAGCCGTTGCCGCTTCCAGTCTTGGGGAAAAATCCCTTCCCTCAAACAACTTGTATACGCTTAACGAAACAATTCGGGTTTTCTTTTTGTGAGGTGCTTGATAACGAAATTGGGTATTCCGTCCAGGCCAGGTGCTTTTCCTTCCTTTATTCTTGTCACAGCATGTTTCAGTTTCTCATGGGACACCTCCGGGATTTCATCCATGTTTATACCAAAAACTGGCACTCACATTGGTTCACATCTTGAAAACAGGGCACTAACTATCTCGCGTAGGATGATGGGAGATATAGAGGGTCTTCTTGATCTTCCCAGTTTCCTCATCTTTATCTGGTAAGCTTTTCCCCAAGGCTCATTTTCTACTTGTGACAGGAGCAGGTTAAAAGCGTTTTTCTTACTCTTCACAATTTTTTTATGTAGTTCTTTACGCTTTTTCCGGAAGTTGACAAGGAGTTCCTCAAAGTCATGTCTTCCTCTAGCCCGTTGTTGCCTACGTCAAAACCTGAAGCATTCAGTTCTCAGATGAGCGATTTCTTCGGACCACCAGTACGAGGGGCTTTATTTACCCTGTTTTTCTTTCGTGGCATTGCGGCATGGCAGACCATTGTACGGGATTTGGTTATGTTCTTCGTTTGGCTCTGTGCATCACCTCGTGTGTCTTCATTGATTTGCCCAATGGCATATTCAAGCATTTCTAGATCGCAAGCTTTTATCTTCTAACGTTTTGTCATATTTTTGGGCATCGTGGGGGGCATACTGGGACTTTGCCTATGTCGCGGATTTATATCGAACGTTATGGCTTGGTGGTCACTATGAGTTTATATTCCGGAGACTTGCCATGATATCTGTGAAACTATGGATGAACTTACAAAGATGAGGTCGATATAAGACGACGCCCTGTCTTTAATAAAAGTTGGTTTGCGTCCTTTGTTAAGAAGTACTAGGTCGAGATTTGCGAATAATGATAGTAGAGCTACACCCCTCGCATTTGTAACTGTACTTCCCCATTCGACCGCCCATGCATTAAAATCGCCGGCTACCACGGATTTTCTACCAACAACACAATGTTTGACGTCGCGTCAGTCCTTTGACACATTGATTCTTTGACATGAAAGCAAAAAACGTGAGATTTCGCATGAAGTGTACATATTTACATACATACATATGTTGCAGGTGGACAGATATACAAACAGTATGCGTTCTTTCATATTTGTTTGGATGTACACATAATTATATACATACCTATATTTACAAGGTGTAATATATATGAGCATATGTGCGACCGCTTGGTCTTTTCAGATGTTATCAAAGCTTTTAATGACCAAAGCAAATAAATACATATGCATATGTGCTATATACTTATGTCATGTGATACCAAATATTATATATCCAAGTATAACTAGAATATCTATAAATTATATGCAGAGTCGTTTGCGCATTGTAAATAAACGAATCTGTTAGCGTACATTTCTTAACATTGGAATTTGCATTATTTTTCTAATTTAACAGTGAAAATACTCAATTTTGCTATTTTTATATTCTCGCAACCTGTTGCTACAGAGTATAAAACAGTTTTGTTCACCTAACGGTTGGTTGTATCACCTAAAACTAATGGAGTTGGATATAGGCTTATATACATATATATAAATGATCAGGATGAAGAGACGAGTTGATCCGGGTGCCTGTCTGTCCATCCGTCTGTGCAAGCTGCAACTTGAGTAAAAATTGAGATGTCTTTATGAAACTTGGTACACATGTTTCTTGGTACCGTAAGACAGTTGGCATTACAGATAGGCATAATCGGACCACTGCCAAATAAATTACCATAACTTAGCTCCGTAATAAGATACAACACTGTTATTTGCTACACATCACATTAGGGAGGGGCATTTGCAGCTAATTTTTTTTTATAGTAAGCTTGGTCCCTCCCCCTAATAAGTTTAATGTGCGTATTTCCTATACCACTGAAGCTATAATAACAAAATTAACGAAAAGCAAATCCTTTACCTACAGTGTGAAATTGGGTGAAATCTGGTGACAACCCCGCCCACACCCCATATAACGGTACTGTTAAAAACTACTAAATGCGTGATAAATCAAGCACTAAACACGCCAGAGACATTAAATTTTATCTCAGGGATGGTATGGTACTTTATAGGAACCGCGTAAAAAAATAGACATTGGGCTTGTCACCGCCCACTTTTAGGTGAAAATCCATATCTAGGGATCTGCTTAACCGATTTCAACCAAATAAGGTACATGAAATTTTTCTTACGTTATAGTGCGAAAATGGGCGAAATCTGATTACAACCACTCCTATTTCCTATATAACACCATTTTAAATTCCACTTGATTCTTTCACTTACACTATCCAAATCAAGCAACAATGATTGTATCGGGGTAAAACTTTGCCTGAATGATGCGTTTAAAGTATGTCAGCTTGTGACCAAAAATTGTGTAAATTGAACCAAAACTGTTCAAGCCCCTAGGTACTGAATGTATGGACCCTAGTACCTATAGTTGACTTTTTACCGTAAATATCGGTCAATGTGTAAGATATATTATTGAAATTCATATAATAGAATAAATAAATGAAACTATCGATAATAGAATGTCTTTGTGGCAAAAATGGGTTGAATCGGATCAATAGTTCCTATAGTCCTCATATACCTAATATAAATATTTTTGAACTTCCGCGTCACTTTATACCGCTTATGTAAGTTATCTCAATGAAAATGAGAGAGCGTTTTTTACTCATAACAAGGTATTTTTGTGCTTAAAATGGATGAAATCGGGTGAAAATTTTCCTTAGCCCCCATGTAACTAATATCAGGATTTTCGAACATTCGTCTGACTTTACTCCATTTGAGGTATATATGATTTCCGTCTTTCCACCTGACTTTACACCGTTCCGGTTAATCAACGTGATATTTTAACGAAATTAAGTGGAAAAGATTTCTTAAAAATTATGTGGTTTGACGCTGAATTAGAATGAAATTAGTATATACTAAGTCTAAACCTCACACCTTCATATAATGAATTCCGATTCTCTGGTTGACGTTTGCTAACCTAAGCTGATAATATAAAATTTAGCCACTTTGGTGGAGTTAATATCACATTCATACTTATGTATATCTCACTTCACGCAATAAAACTGAGACTAAGTTTATGGCCTTTAATATAAGTCAAGAAGATACCAAATTTGATTGTAATTTAATCACGATATCATTTAATAATGGATGTTTAATCAACATTTTTTAATATACGGTTTGGAGGAATTTTCTGGTCTTTGATTTTCCCAGCTCACATGTACTACTTATGGTATAATTTTTTTCGTCAATTTGATAATTTAATGAAATTAAATGGACAGTTTTTCTTAAAAATAATGTATATCGCTGCATATGAATGAAATTGGTCTAGACTTTGTTTAAACCTTATAACCCTAATATACTGATTTCCGCTCCTCTGTTACAACAGCAACCTCATATACCCCACATATTAAATCTAACCCATTTGGTTCAGTTTATATCACATATACCATGTTTGAGTTAAATAGCTTCTTTTTATAAAAGTTAACATTTCGGAGAAAAAAATAGTATTGACACAAAATAAATCTATGATCAATAACATAAGTTAATAAGATACCAAATAATAATCGAGTAATGAATGTTGAATTCGCAACATTTTTATACTTTCGCAACATGTTGCAACAGAGTATAGTTTTGTTCACCAAAGAGTTGTTTGCATCACCTAAAGTGATAGATATAGATTTCTATATACATATATTTCTTCTAATATTTGGTGATAATCAGTGGTTAGGTATATTTTCTTAGCCATTATGTTGAACTTATTATAGAATATACCAGACAACAATGCTAAAAAAGTTTCTTAGAGTGCTGGACTTTGTATAGAGCAAAAAAATCTTTCTACAAAAAATTGCATGAAATAAATATTAGTAATGTAGTATCAAAAGCGACACATTTTAATATGAAGGTCATGAAGTGAGCTGTAAACTCAAGAAAATTACATTTTTACCTAGCGCCGTTGGCAGCTTATGAAAGGTTTAGATATTAAGACAGAAAGAAGAAAATCTACATACCTGTTCTACATATGTGTATACCATAATTAAATTTATGTAAGTTATTGTTAATTTAGCCTTCATGGGTAGACCCTTCAAACTATGGTACCTGTTTTAGAAAGCGTTTAACAAAAGTAATTTACGGAGGGATTTTCCGAGAACTTAATTTCAATACAATGAAATAAACTACTAATTTCTAAAATATAAATATAACTAAATATTATGTATTCTTATGTTAGTGAATAGCTAAATAATATATAGGTATACAAAAGTACGTAAGCTGTACCAACATGTTGCAAGAGTATAATAAATATCAGTACACTGTGTTTGTAGTTTCAGTTTCACTAGATGTCTTTACAAGCAAAGTGCTTAATTCAAACTAATTTTAGTGTATTACACAGTACAGTGTACAGTGACGAGCAATAGCATAGCAAGGACTTACAAGGAAACAGTGAAAGAGAGCAGCACCTAGGATCCAACTTTTAACACCCGGACGGACTGAATTATATAAGTATTATCCATAAGTATTTTATATATTAACCCATTTATTATTAATTAATTATGCCTAGATTAAGTAGAAAATCTATATTACTAAGTCGTCTTCAGAATAGAAGACGTATGAGAGTTCTTCGTGCGAACTCTTTATATAGAGATAGTGAGCAGTCACAAAATACTGTAAGTCACGCTAATCGTAGATTAGATTCCGATGTACGTCTGTCCGAACAAATAATCAATACAAATCAACATAGAACCAGGCGGGAAAATCCGCAAATTCGCTCTGAAGAGCAAATAAGAAATACTCGAGGTCATAGGTCTCGACGTGAAGACCCCGAGTTTCGATCTGTTGAGCAAATAAGAGATACTCGAGGTCATAGGTCTCGGCGTGAAGACCCCGAGGTTCGATCTGTTGAGCAAGTTGCAAATACTGTTCAACATAGAACAAGGCGGCAAGATCCCCAAATTCGCTCTGAAGAGCAAATAAGAAATACTCGAGGTCATAGATCTCGGCGTGAAGACCCCGAGGTTCGATCTGTTGAGCAAGTTACAAATACTGTTCAACATAGAACAAGGCGGCAAGATCCCCAAATTCGCTCTGAAAAGCAAATAAGAGATACTCGAGGTCATAGATCTCGGCGTGAAGACCCCGAGGTACGTTATGTTGAGCAAAGTTGGAACACTAGGGATCATAGAGAATTTCGTGCAAGAAATCCTGAGTATAGGAATTTAAAGCGCATTCGTGATCAAATGCAAAGAGAACATGCAAGAAGAAATCCTTATATAAGGAGGGAGGAGCGTGATAGAGAAACACATCGTCGACAGCTTAGTAGGAGGGGTATGAGTGAAGAAATTTTTAATCAGAGACGTCTTAAACAAAGTCAAGTTCGCCTTTGTAGAGATAACCCGCTCAATAGGCAAATTGAAAACGAAAAACAGTCCCAACGAATCCGATTAACAAGAGAAAATAATATTATAGAAAATGATTAAGTTAACAGATTTCAAAAACATTTATTTCCAAAATATAAAAAGGGCCTACTGAAATATGTATTTGCTGCGGCGGATTAAGGTTTTCACACCAAGTTCGCAAATTAAATTTCGAAAGTATTGCACAAGGTCTGCTACATCCGCCTTCTTTTTAATGGAAAAATTTCTTTCAGAAGATGGAAATTACAATTTTTGTGCTACTTGCAAAGGTGCGATTGTTAAACAGAACGTTCCAAAAATATGTTTTGCTAACGGTCTAGATTTTCCTGAAATACCGGATTGTTTGAAAGATTAAACCCCAAGAACGTCTCATAATCAATTTCTGTTAACAATATTGTGACATCGCTACCAAGGTCCTTTGATGAGGCTTTGCAATTCTTATTGAATACCCCTCTGTATCGTGAGCACAATATAACCTCTTGCAGAATTTAATAACCAAGAACAAGTTCCGTTTGTTGCATCTGCAGAGGATTCCCAATTGGTTTAATCTTTTCATGCGGAACAAACTTCTCATGATAATCCCTAAGGTAATAATATTCCCACGGGTCTTTTACCTTCAGAGCTAAATCCAGGCGGTCAAGAAACTATTTTGGACAATATTCCTGTAGACAACTTGGAATATAACCGTTTAGTTACAGCGCCAGGTAAAGGTCGAAGACCAATTGACCTAATTCAAGATAATAATTCAGAAGAGTTGTCATTTGAAACAATATACGTTGGCCAGACACGTACATGCTCTGAAACATATAGAAAGATAATACGTTCTGAAATTCGCCGTTTTGACAGAAGAGCGTGTACTATTCCAAAGTTGTTCTATGATTACAAAAAATTAGAACTGCTTCAAATTAAGAATAGTACATCCATTTGCCTTAGAAAGTTTTCAGGTCGCAACCGAGTTACGGCTCAAAATCTATTAAACGAAAACTTTGTTCAAACTTGATTTAACACGATGATGGTTAAAAGGTTTTGGAAGGCGTTAGATCCTCACCTGCGCATTGGGAAGCTGAGAAGAAAAAGGCAATTGCTATGATTCGCCAATTTGGGCTTCTTCTTCCTTCTTTATCACTTTATCGGCTGCAGAATCTCAGTGGGTTGAGCTTTTAGTGTGTTGAGTAGTCATCCTTTCTAAAACTGTTGATTCTAAAGATATTTCAGGAGGGGAAGCCAATAGTTTAACAACCCAAGATAGATATCGCTTAATTCGGTCAGACGCGGTTACTTGTGCTAGATATTTTGACTACCGCTATCGACAAATTCTTAAGCTTTTTAAAGATAACGCCGGCAATTTTGGAGAGCATTTTGTCACAAATTTCTACTGGAGAGTGGAGCTTTAACAGAGAGGTTCCATGCATATACATGGCATGCATTGGCTTAATAATGCTCCCAGGGTCAACCTTTAAGATCCTCAGACATTCACTGATGTCACTAGTTTTATTGACAATTATATTTCTACAGATAGTTCGGTCAGCCACTTAGAAAATTATTTGGGTTATCAAAAGCATAACCACAGTCGTTCTTGTACTAGGCAAATAAGAGGACAACAGTTTTGTCGTTTTGGTATACCATATCCACCAATGCCTTCAACGCAAATACTGTTACCTCTTACAGAAACAAGTCAAAACTCAGAAAGACACAAGGAAAACTTTTTCAAAATTCAAACCCTTATAAGTTCAAATATGATTACAGAAGGCATTTCTTATTTAAGAAATTTTGAACATTTCCTGTCTGATAGTAGAATAAATATGTCTTTTGTTGACTATTTGTTAGCCCTTAGATCAAGTTTAACAAAACCCAAAATTACAGGATCGTTTTATAAACGCTGATAATCCTCTGATTTTATAACTCCATAGAGCAAATATGGAGATCCAATATATACTGGATGCATATGCTTGCGGTTCATATATAATTAATTATATTAACAAGTCTAACAGGGGAGTTTCTAGGCTCTTAAATGAAGCTATATCAGAGGAAAATGCTGGAAATTATACTGTTAAGCAAAAACTTATACTATGTTCGCACCGAATTGAAATCCTCTTGAAAACACAATTTGTGGATTGTGGAACCAAAGTCATTCTGACCGACATTTTGTGTTTTCGATGAGTTTTCATTGACAGTTCACACATCTATTTGTTTACATTTGTTATGTACCCTACAAGAACAGTGACGGTCATCTGATGCGTAATTTGACAGTCATAGCTGAAAAAATTTTGTCAGCGCGCAGAACAAAGTTTCTATCATTTTCTTAAGATCCTTGTTTTCTTTTTGTTTGTTTGTTTTGTTTTTTCTGAGTCATTGCTGACCATAAATCCGTCATTGCTGAAAATTGTCAGTTATGACTGAAACGCTATTACAAGTGAAAAATTTTTTTGCGCAGTAGATAATAAAATTTTTATTTCTTTAATAAATTTCAAACTTTTAATCAAAATTTGTTATAGTAATATACTCAAATATAAAAAGGAATGCAACAAAAAATATAATAAAATATGAAAATATATAAATAAATATTCACTTGATGCGTGGTCCCGCCCCTAATAGGTTTAATGTACATATCTCCTATACCGCTAATGCTATAATAACAAAATTCACTGGAAGCAAATTTTTTTAGCACCTCTATTGACGGTGTAAAAATGGGTGAAATCGGGTAACAAGCCCGCCCACTCCCCATATAACGGTACTGTTAAAAAATACTAAAAGCGCGATAAACCAAGCACTAAACACGCCAGAGACATTAAATTTTATCTCTGGGATGGTATGATATGACTTTATAGGAACCGCGTTCAAAATTAGTCTGTGGGCGTGGCAACGCCCACTTTTAGGTGAAAACTCATATCTTGGGATCTGCTTAACCGATTTCAACCAAATTCGGTATATAGCATTCTTTTCAGTGCGAAAATGGGCGAAATCGGACTACAACCACGCCTATTTCCCATATAACACCATTTTCAATTCCAACAGTGACGGTCATCTGATGGGTAATATGACAGTCATAGCTGAAAAAATTTTGTCTATTATTATATCATAGTTATGACTGAAACGCTATCAGAAGTGAAAAATTCGTTTGCAACAAAAAATATAATAAAATATGAAAATATAAAAATAAATTTTCACTTGATGCCATCTCCTCCTCTCAATGGCTCTGCGTACGTCTTTCTCCAATCAGTGGATAGTTCTAAATTTAAAAATGCAAATGCAAATTAACAGTACTGACATATCAATGTCAATATTGGTGAACCCATCAATAGTTTCTTTTAGGGTACGTATAGGCCAATTATGGAATGTACACAAATTGTCAACTGACATTTAGGGCTGGCAAAATATGTCTTCTAATAATATCGATTAAACTAGAGCAGGCACCGATTATAATGAGTAGAATGTAAGTTTTCAAGGGGTTTTCAGCGAAAACTGTGTTTCCGTTTGACAGATTTTGTATGGATGAAAACACAAGTTTTCGCGTGAAAACCTCTTTTGTCTATGAAAACACGAATTTTGTGTTGGTGCGAACATAGTATTATGAGTGTTTGTTGTTTTGGTTGGTTAAATTGTTTTTATGCTCGCGGCCGCTTATTTCAGTTTGGTGTTTCTTAAGGGCCTTTTAGAGGGCGTATATCTGTGTATACAAGTATACGTGATTGTGCGTTTGTCCCAGTGTCTGTCCTCTTCGGCATCCAGCTGGCTAGCTCCTTATGCGTGTTTTTTTTTCAGTTTCGCGACCACTTTAAGTTGTTCTTTTTGTTAAAATCTTTTTATATATTTTATATATGATGCATACACTTTTATACATATATTTGTTTGAAAGATCGCGCCCGTTTATTTGGTTTTTTTTTTGTGCATTTTTGGATATCGTACTGTTTTGTTTCACTGCACTTTTTTTTTAAGTTTTCTCACCCTAACTTGCACTTATTTGAATGCATAGTAGTAAATATGTATATGTACCACTAAATACTGTATATTTTTGGGTCACTGAACTTCAACACCGCACTGTTAATACATAATGCTTGTATATGTGGATTTTTTTTTTCGTTTGTATTTATATATTAACGTTTTTGCCACTTCACAGCACTTTTTTTCACTTAAGTTATATATGGTTCTATATATATACAGTGATGTGCGATGAAATAGAGCCAGTACTATAGATATCTTTTCAAACAATATATTTCAAGAAATTTTCTTTTTTTCAGGTTTTTTTTTGATGGTAGAAAAAAAAACGCATGGAGTACATATTAAGATACCAATTAAAAGTCTTAAGTTTAAAATCAAAATTAAAAAATTAAAAACTCATTAGCATGTCCCGTTTTGGCTGTGCTTTGAAATAGAGCCAGAAGACGTTATTTAAATTTATTTGTTTCCGGTTTTGAAATCTGTAATTTTTAATGAAATAATCAATAGAAGGGATAAAGAATAATAACTGTTACATTAATATTTAGTGCAGTATCCATTGTTTTTTATAACATATAATCCACTAAATTCTGTCACATAACAGCTGGAATTTTATGCCTTGCGGCCTTCACTAGCCTCTAAAGGTCCTCTTTATTGGATGGATTTTGACCTCTCAGAGCCGCTTTAACCTCCCGCCATAAATTTTCTATAGGATTGAGGTCTGGTGATTGCGGGGGCTAGGTTATAACTGTGATGCCGTTTTGTCTCAACCATTCCTTTGCCCGCTTTGATGTGTGTTTCGGGTCATTATCTTGTTGAAAGGCCCATTGAAGGGGCATATTAAGCTCCGCATAAGGTAATATGATTTCATTTAAAATCTTGGTGTATTGTAATGCATCCATTCTACCCTCTGTCCGAAATAGCGGACCTGTTCCATAATATGAGAAGCACCCCCAAACTATTATACTCCCACCGCAATGTTTTATCGTATTTTTATTAAATAAATTCACTTTGGTTTCATCTGACCCAAGAATGTTTCGCCATTTAATAACTGGCCATTCAGCATGATCTTCGGCAAATTTTAACGGTTTTTTTATATTAACTATGGTCAGAACGGTACCTTCCGAGCAACTTTAGCTTTCAAATTGTTTTTGATCAATAACTTTCGAACGGTTAAAGCATTCACATTAAAAAAATATTGCTTCTTAAGGGCGGAAGAGGTCACAAACGGATTTTTTCTCACCTGACTCAGGATTCGGCTTTGAAAAACCACACTGATTTTGGATTTTTTACCTCTATTTTCTAGTTTTTCTTTATAATTTATTGCATTCGCAACCATTTTTGTTTAGCAGCCGAGCTATTTTCTTTTGGCTTTTTGATTGTAAACTCAAAGTTTTTATCAGTTTTCGGCATTCAGAACTGGAGGGCTCTTTTCATTTTTATACCTAAATTATACGAAATAACAAAACTTACATTAAATGTATAAAATTAAATCCCTTTACTCACGTTTTGTTGAAAACTTTATCAAATAAAGTTATTTCGCTTAGCAAAATGTATAATTTTATCGTTTGGCTCTATTTTAACGCACACGTAATTGCGTAGTCAATACCACACTTTCACTGATTTGCAAAAAATGAACTAGCAATTGACTTCAGAAATACTTTAATAATATTCAAAGACGATGCTATGATTTATCTATCGTTAGTTCATAGAATATTAGGTTCACAAAAAACTTTTAAATGAAGTAACATCGTCAGCTACTGTGTGACTTTATTTTATCGCACATCACTGTATATACAAATATATACTTATATATATTTTTTTTAATCCATAGTGCCGCTCATGTGGCTCGAAGAACCATGTTTAGAATTTTACACACAATATTGGGGAGAACACAATATTTTATTTGAATCCCAATACAATTTTATCGAATTTTGATGTTATTGTTGTTGGATACAATGTACTTAAAAATATGTATATAGATGCCGATTGACGGTGTCGGTAGCGAATGGAATCCGGCAGACGCCTACAAAACGGGATCAAAGGAAGTCCCGAACCGGATCGGTGTTGCACGAAAAAAGTTGACGTGGTGATGTCGAAGAAGGATAATCGCAGAAGGACGGACCGCTGTAGCTATATACGTAGCGCGCTGGATCGCTTTCTAATCGAATGTGTTTTATCTGTTGCGAAGACCATCCTTTTTGTTTGCTGAGGCGGTGTGCAGGCGCGATGCTGTGGTGTGTTGTGTTATCCCGTGTGGTGATGTATGAGTGTGGTGTATTGTAGTGGGTTATCCTAGGGTGTGCCCTTATTTTCCAGGTGAAGCGATGTACTTGGCGGGAGGATTTTATATTCATTTAAACACAGCCCAAGTATTGACATGGGTCTATTTGAAAAATTCCTTAACATAACTTTCTAAAATTTTCAAAAATGTCACTGAGGAGTAGCACATCTACTTTTAAATATAATAACAAATAATCTAATAAATTGGAACAATTATATGTTGTTAATTTATTAAATTGAATCTAAGTTGTCATATGGGAAAATACGTTTACGTTTCATTAAAACAAAGTGATGATCGTTAGGGAAAAAAGTGTTTGTTATTTCTAAATCATAATTATTTCAATTCTTAGCTAAGCTGTCTAAACTAGAAGGCATGAATCAAAATAAATCTAAAAACCACAGTTCAATGATATCTTTTTCATTAACATATATATTCTACTATCAGATATTCTAAATAACATTTTATATGTGACGGGCCTCTATATTCACGAGTTAAATGACAATGGTCTGCTACCCTATCATATAATAAAAGTTCCATTCCACAAATATGACAAACTATATCGTCTTTTTGACGCCTAAGTTGGTTGGCAGTTAATGGAAGCATTCTAACTGGTTTACTCAAATACAGATTGTAAATATCGAAAATACTTTTAAAAAACTGTTTTGGAGCATCAATACCGCTATATATTTTAAAACGATTCAGTTGGTTATTATACGAACATTCAATAAAATAACAATAAGTCTTTGTGTTCTTGTACATCTTGAGTTCTACTAGAATTTTGAATATCTATTGGCTTTAGAATACATTCGAAATCTGCATGTATAGTAAATGGTGCATCCATTTGTTATTGAAATTTTCAAATTTTAATATATTTTTTTCATGTTTAGGCATACGTGTTACAATTTTTCTACAATGCAAAATACAAAATTTAAATTTTTAGAATTGATTTCTTTATCATTATTTAAAATTATAATGGAATTTTGGATATTTCTAATGTTATATGAAGAGCATCTTTCTCTGTGTTTTGAGGGTTGGTAAAGAGATGAAATTATGGCTCACTTAAAGCAATATACATCATTGTTAACAATATGAATACATGCTTTTTTATCTGCAATTATTTTTGGTAGTGGTATATATAACGAGCCTCTAATTGGTTGGTATTTATTTATGTTTACTTCTAGATGAATAATTTCACTTAGACTCCAACCACTGTCTCGCTCTTGAAATGTCTTCATTTTTTCAATCAATTTACTAAAATTTTCTTCAATTATATCAATAACATTGTTTTTCTCCATAAATGCTTCAGCCAATAATGTTTGGTGTGGTAATATAGCACATTCTTCAATAGTTTCTTTTATTTGAATATGTTTCCAAAATAGTTCAAAGTTGAATTTGATGCTTTCATGCTTATCTATTGATTTCTGTAAAAGTTCAGATAATTCATTTACATGTTTTTCAAAAAAATGTTCAACAATTAAATCATCGGGCTGATCGTTTTCCAAAACGTATGTTTCAATACGATTATTAAACATGTCATTAATACATTTAACATTACTATTTACACTATACATACAATTTCTTTTATGTATGTTTGTTTTCACATGTGCTGACCATACATTTTCTTTCACTTCATGCTTGTTTAAACTCCTCTTCCGAACATTTATGTTTTCACAAAAACTACACGGATACATTTTATTTTGTTTTATTTTTATTTTTTATCCTGTGTGAAATTCAAATAATGGTGAAGTAAATTTGTCAAAAGGCTTAATCAATTCGATATAAAATGTATTATCGTTTATGGCTTCAATAGTTTAATCTTTTGAGGAGTTGTAGGATTCCGGAAGAAAAAGAACATTTTCGTCTAGTTCTAGCATTACCTTCTCACCAAACTTTGTCTTCACTCTTATGGCTCCTAATACTCTCAATTTTTTTATTGATTAGTACATCAGTCGCCTTTAATAAAGGTTTTTGAACTTTTCCATTTTTCGAAACTGATTTCAAATTTTTTAGAGCTTGCTTCATAATGTGTATGTCTATAATAAGTCAAATTTAAAGAGTTGCTGGTGTTACAATGCTAAAATTTCTAACAAAACAATTTTATTGTCAGTTGAAACAATGCTGCTTCAAACAATTTACTGTTTGTTTTCACTGAAAAGACGTGTAATTTATATGCCCAATGCAACAAGTGGGATGCTTATAGTATACAAGTATATAGATTAGGTAAGTATGTATTTTGCGGCTTGTTGATATATATCGTGCAGTGAATATTATATAATAGTTCCGCAAACCACCAGTTTCGCACTACTACTACTCTATTTTATAATTTTTAATTTAGTATCAAGCAGACAGTATAATTAAAAAAATAAAATAAAAAATGTCTTTCCCGCAATATTTAAAGAAGTTTTTTTTTAAATATAACGATTTAATTGATAATGAACATCTAATATTTTGTTTATCTGAACCATCCATATATTCACCAAATGGTTTCCACAAGAAAGATTGTCATTTTGCTGATAACTCCTTCAAGGGAATAGTAGATATATGTAATTGTATTTCGCTTTATTCCCGTTATAAAACATTTAAAAAAATTTATAATTTATATGCTGTCATGTTTAAGAACCCTAGATGGTTGTAATCAGCATGAGAACACATTTTAACGAAATAAAACCACTGTCACGTTTTTAGCGCCTAGATTGTTGGAATAAGCGTGAAAACATAAAATTGTGAAAACATAAAAATGGTTCGAGAATACATAAAAAAGAATTTTATTTTAGAATAATTTAATTGTAATAACATATTTACGGGAATCACATTAAGGTGGAGTAATGGATTCTGAAAATTATGGAAACTTTGATAGTGATCAACAAATGTTCAATTTTGTGTTTGATCCAGAAGAATTCGATAAGATGTTACAAAGTTTCGATAAGGAAGAGTTTAATAAGCCGCTTCAAAAACTAGAAGCGGGCTCTTCTTCAATCCCTGCAAGGTACAACTAAAGTGAAGACACAAGGGTTCTCCGCAAAAAGATAAGGGTTCGCCACACAAAGCCACCCAACTAAAAGCTAACACTGCAAATGTAAATAATTGTATTGATCTTTGTGAATCAACACCAGCAGCTGTTCCTATAAATGGGAGTTTAGACACTAAAACGTTATTAACTGTGGAAATTTTTTTAAAATAGTAAGATGAAAGAAGATCCCTTATTTGAAGTGAATTTTAAAAATGATGGAGATATTCAGAAATTAAAATTTTTAATACAACAGTGGTTCGATGATGAAATTAAAGCGGATGATATTAAATTAGGCAGCACTCAAACTTCAATCAATAAACATAATATTAGCTGTGATGTTGAATGGATCCGTGAAGATAAACTTGTTGAAGAAGAATTATCGGATTGTTAGATTTTGTCCCTATCTCGTACTAAATGGGACGGGAAAATATAATTTCATAGTATATTTGATATTAATTTATATTCCTCGTCATAGAGATTCTTTAACAATTGGCCAATCTCTTCTTTGCTCAGCATGTTACGCACATGCTGACGGATACCCTTATCTTTAAATGAGTTGGTACGCAGAGGTTCTAAAGTTATATCGTTAATGTTTAAAGTTTTTTTCTTATATCTTTTTTATTATTACCTTGAGTTTTCTTTAAATGTAATGTTTTTAAATTTGTGTAAAATTGTTTACCTTCAAATGTGGCGAATTTCTAAATCATGTCAACGTCTTTATTAAATTCCTGAGGAAAATTAGTAATAATCTACTTTGTTATGTATTATGTATTAAATATCTTAAATTCCTGCTGTAAGTGTAGGTTTTATTAATATTATTTTATATTTAAGAAAAAAGCAGCCAAGAAGCTGTTCACTTTAATTTGCAATATCTCTGTTGCGAGCTATTTACTATAATAATATAAGAATTTCAATTTGATTTGTCAATTTGAGTATAATACACCAAACATTATTATAAATTTTTTTTATTGCCTGAAGGTCGGATTTCTCCCGTCTGCTTGCCAAATGAAAAATAGATTTTAGAGAATAAAATGTGCTGCACATACCAAGGGGGTTGCATACAAAAATATGGTGTTGAATATAAATAATTAAAATTTTACACAAATAATGTGTTTTCTAATTTCATGGAATTACCAATAAAATGAAACTTTCATGAAAAGTGTACAATATACTATATAAGAGAAAAGTTTTGGCCCCTAAGGCATTGTTGACCAGTTAACAGGCGACTAAATAGCTGTCAGTGTGCTCATCTGCTGTTCGCTTTGAAGTCATTACGAATTCAATATCTATGAAAATATGTTTATGAATAATGTCGTTTTTGAAATCTTACATGATGCAATAGAGAAAGACGCAGTAAATCAGCTGCGTGCGTCTGTAAAATGTAAGAGTACGCATAATTTTTGGAATAAACGACCGAAAACTTCGATTTCAAATTTTATTCTACTTTATTGAATTCAAATTACTTATTTATGTATAGTAAAATAAGTAAGTAAGTATTCTAAGCTTAACTCATTCTCTCAATTATGTTTTGCTTATCTTACCTTTTGGGTTAGAAGTTCTGTTTTGCTTTCTTTTCACACATTGTTGCGTTGTTTACAAGGATGAAATTGTTTGGAAATATGATATGTATAGTGGAATTTAATTTGTTTATTAAATAATAAATTACATAAGTAGGTTGATGAGTTATTGTACGATAATCATTTCTTAAAAAATTATTCTTAGTTTAGAAATCGGAAATCGGTTTTGAGTTACGATTGAGTACGATTCATTGGCTTGGCAATATTATGTACAATTTAACAATTTTTTATAAATTTAACTTCATCAGTTTTTGAAATATTTTCGGATTTTTTATTTGTTTTTCATTTGTGTGTGAATAAAAACATGCACCCGATATATTAAGAAGCACATCCCACATTAACAGCAACCAAACAATTAAATAATTAAAATATTATTTGTATTTAGTTGAACAATTTAGTTTATTATTCGAATTTTATTATGACGTTGTACACAATAAAATTTCTTAATATACATGTTTATATATTGAACAATTTATAATATAGGATCGGTAATGTATCGAAGTGTTACGCGCAGGAGCTGTCATATCGAATTTTAGGTGTTGACGCGGCACAGTGTAGAATTGAAAAATTGAGTTGCGCGCAGGATCGCTATTACTTCGAATGAGGTGAAAAAGCTCCGCTGATCATTCCTCTTGTTAGCTGGTGATGTACACGCGCGGTGTTGTATTGTGTTGTACTGTCCTATGTGGTGTATTGGTGAGAATATGGTGGGCATTATTAGGGTGCGCCAGTATTAACGAGTAGAGTGGTGTAGTTATTTACTGAGGCTTAGCTCATTAAAACATCCTGGGCCCCCTAGGCGAATATTTTGCCTAGTGTTGCACATATTTGCAGTAAACGTTCCAGGTATCTCGGCGTACTGCTGTTGGAGTAGCAGAGCGGCGGTATGCATGATAATGCAGTAGTGGTAGATCCATATTTACCTGTACGTGTAGGATGGAATTTTGATTTTGAAATGGGTACTTTGTGTTTTGAGTTGGAAGTTAGTGCGTTAAGCAAGCAAAGTTGTTTTGCATTTATTAGATTGGTGGTTGTGACGACGTATTATTAGAGGGTATAATTTTGTTTATTCATTTTATTGCCGGTTATCTACTATTACTTTATTATCGGCTTATAGGATGGCGACTCCACGCCTAGTTCAGATATGGCCAGAATGGGTGCTCCATTGAAACCTTTGAAGAGGGATATTGCGAGCGTAAGATTTGTGATTTACGGCTACTTTTTAAGTGGATTTGTACAAGTATTACAAGTATTTCCCACAAACCACCAATACGAGGAGGGCTTAGATATGTGCGATTAGAGCGATCTTTGCTTGTTGTAAAGCTTGGTGCGTCATTGTATCGCATTGGGAGTATGGTGATCGCTTAACTTTATTTTTAAATTTTTTTATATGATTATATTATAAAAAAGTAAGCTACTAGAGGACAATTTGTTATGTGTCAATTTTTCGACTTTTTTGGGACAATTTTGATATATGTCAAAGTGCGTATGCACTAATTTGGCAAGTAGGAGCGCGCCACATATCTCAAGCTTTTGGAATCAGGATTTTTGTATCATTATTGGTAAGAGCCATCCTGCAGGGTCGAAAAGTTACATATTTGTGGTTTTAAAACTGATCTTGTCAGAAGGGACTCTGACATTGTCTTTTTGGCAATTCGTGCAGTGTTGGAAAATTGTGAATTTAGTGGTAGTCGTATGACGTACCGGCCATTATTTGATCGAGTAGTTGTGGCTTTGTAGAAGTCTTCACAATACTGATCTTCAAGGGTTGTAATTGATATGAGGTGGCATTGTTCTAACTCCCGAAATTTCCTTGATTGTGAATTAAGGTATTCTTTGAATTTTCGGTAACTTGAGTTCTTGATGTGGAAACTGGTGCTGGAACTAGTCCACTTAGAATCCTACCAAATATAGTGTTTTGTGCCAATAGTGTATTTGAACTTTTCTCAATACCTTCGAGTATTATCTGTGGTATGAGATCGCTGCCTATTAGAATATCTATTTGAGCGGGGGCGTTGCAGATGGGATCTGCTAGCTTTAGATGTGAAACCTTTTGCTAATGCCTGCAATTTATGTGATAGCTTGGAAGCATGTTAGTAAGTTGCGGTAAGACTATAGCTTCTGCTTTAATTCTCTTATCCGCTTGGGGGGTAATTAAGGTAATGGAGCCGATTTTAATAGAGTTTTGCACTACTCTTCCGCCCATTCTTGTAATTTCAAAGTTGGCTTGGTTTGTTGGCAGTTGTAGCCTATTTTGTGTCCTAGACGCTATGAAAGATCGTGGTGATCCTTGGTCTATTAAGGCCCTAAGTTTAAACAGTTCTCCTCGGTGTTCGATGGAGATGACTGCTGTGGGTAGTAGTACCCTTCTTTGGTTTTCGTCGTGTAGCGTTTGAGTTTTTAATGCCTTTGAGCAGCATGGTGCTTCTTGGCAATTTTCGGGATTTTGCGCTTCGGGATTTGTTGTTGCAACTAAACCCGTGGCTCTTTTCATATTAGCGCTGTTTGGGGGTGAACTGGAAAAATTATTTAAATGAAGCATAGAATGATGTCGTTTATGACAATAAACGCAATTGAACTTGCTTTCGCAATCTTTGAGTGAATGCGCATGTGACATACAGTTTGTACAAAGTCTTTTTGTTCTTACATAATTGGTTCGATCGGTAATATAAATTTTTTTGAATTTCTCGCAAGTTTTGAGCTTATGCCCCCCTGTACACAGTTCGCATGACGTTTGTTTGTACTGTTCGGATGTGAACGTTTGATTTCTGAAGAAGCTTCTATTTAAATTGTTGTTGCTACTGGCTTGGGGTCTGTGGAAGCTTCTATTTAGGTCGTGTTGAACAGTTTTCGTTCTGACCATTTTCTTATCTAACCTTTCTGCGATTTCGTACTGGGTAGTTAGGAAATCTTTCATTTGTTGCCACGTGGGGCATTTTCTTCGTGATGAGAGCGATTGCTCCCCTAGAAGTAATGATTTTTTTGGTAACGCGGCAGTGCATATTTTTACCAGTATAGGGTCCCAGCTGTCTGTATTAATATTTTGTGTTGATAAAACCGACAAACAATTTGAAACAGTGGATTGAAGTTTGATACATTCTTCACTTGTTTCCTTTTGAATTTTTGGCAAGTTCATTAATATCGATATTTGTTTAACGACCTATATTCTTTCGTTTTCGAATCTTGATTTAAGAGCTTCCCAAGCCAAATGGAAATTGTCGTCATTTAGTGCGAACTGTTTTACTATTACGCCTGCTTGACCTTTTGTTTTGTATCGGAGGTGATACAATTTCTGTGCATTTGATAACTTTGGATGGTTTATGTAAACGGCAGTAAACATGTCTCAGAAGGACGGCCATTGTTCATAACCACCATGAAAAATTTCTGTGTCGCATGCGGGCACCTTGAGATGGATGCCTGAACTTGCCTCTTGGCATTGAATTTGTGGCAGCTCTACTCTTGGCCAGAAATCATTGCTTTTGTTTCTTCGAACTGGTCTAAGCAGTTTTCGTATTTAGCGTAAGCCGAAGATTAGAAATTTTCCGGTAGATCTGAGTCGTCAGATTCTACGATTGCGTCATATGCAGTTTGGAGACGTTTCTAAAAATTGTCAAGATTGTCTTTTTTATTTCCAATAACGATTCAGAAATGTCTTGAATCGGTGAAGATGAAAATCGAGTGCAGTATTGTGTTAATCTGTCACTCTCGGAAATGAATTTGGCAACCTGTTTTGAGCGTGTAGCTCCTGCAAGTGTAGTTTAATTTTTGTCGTCATTAACCATTTTTGTTATGTTATTTAATACTATATGTGTCAAAGTTAATTAAAATTTTCTCAGTGTAAACTGATTTAAATGCAGCAATAAATAATAATTAATACCGAATACTATTTTACGTATATACGATTTTTTTTCGGACTAGATAAATATTTACTTGCGAAATAATTTTTTAATTTGTATTTTATTTTAAATATATATTTGTGAGCTCAATTTAAATTTTCTTAATTAAGTTATTAAGAATGGCACTTTTAATTTAATAATACTTATTATGTCCTTATGTTGATGTATTTAGTCGCTAATACACGGACTTGTTATTATATATTTATGTGCTCGTGAAATTGAGAGCTCATTGAAGAGATCAATACACTTTGTACTTCTAATGCAATTGAGAGCTCGTTGAAGAGATCAATGTGATTTTTTATTTGTATGCAATCCTGCTTGTTTGTTACAAGGGGTATTGCGGGATATATGCCAATGTGGACTTTGAAAAAATGTACATATGCGTATGTACTTATGTTATTGTATTTTTTTTTCTTTTTGATAGATTTTTTTTTTTGCGTTTTAATAACAATACAGTTAAGAAAATTTTATATATTTTTACCACAATGTTAATTTATTCGCAAGATGAAAATCTTTTTTTAGTGAATGTTTAAAATTTGTATAGTTTAATATTACCCAGCGTAGGGTAGACAGGCAGATTTCATGCCGTATGATTATATTCGAAATTTATGATAATTGTTTCTTTTTTTGAAATTGATATTAAATAACTTTATTAGGTCCCAAAGTAGGGTATAAAGTTACAGCTATATTAATTGCCGTTTGTGTATATAAATGTGTATATATACGTATGTAAGTAGGTTCGCACAGCGAAGAGAGCGCGAAAGCAAAGTTAATAATGTGCAGGTATTTTACCGTATGTACTTTGTAAATATCGTTTTGTATGTATATATGTTTATTAAAATTATATATTTAACGATCTATAGAGATGTAATATATAAACGTTATTTCGATATGCATATGTATGTTTGTTTGTCGTGCTTTTATTTGTTTCTCTGTCTTGTTTTAGGTTTGCTATTTTGCCTTTTCTTACTTATTATATGCAATCCTGCCTATTGCTTTATTAAACACAAGGGGTATTGCTGGAGAAATTTGCAAGTATATACTTGAATTTCTTTTTACTTTTTGTATATTTGAATACACGAAGCTAAGCATAACAAGTAAGGAACGGCTAAGTTCGGATGTAACCGAAAATTTTAAACTCTCGCAAACTCAAACGGTACACTCGTTTGAGATTTCTTTGTGGATTAACTGATATTTTTGGTAGATGGTCAACTATAGGCACTGGGGTCCACATATTTAGTACTTAGGGGCTTGAACAGTTTTGGTTCGGTTTAGACAATTTTTGGTCACATGGTGGCACGCTTTAAACGTATTATTAATGCAAAGTTTTACCCCGATATAATCATTGTTGCTTGATATGCATAGTGGAAAGTGAAAGAATCAGATGGAATTGAAAATGGTGATATATGGGAAAAAGGCGTGGTTGTAGTCCGATTTCACCCATTTTCGCATGAAAAGAATGTTATGCACCGAATTTGGTTGAAATTGGTTAAGCAGATCTCAAGATATGGGTTTTCACCTAAAAGTGGGCTGTGCCACGCCCACTGTCTAATTTTTTACGCGGTTCCTATACAGTCATCTCATACCATCCCAAAGATAAAATTTAATGTCTCTGGCTTGTTTAGTGCTTGATTTATCGCGCTTTTAGTAGCTTTTAACAGTACCGTTATATGAGGAGTGGGCGGAGTTGCCACCCGATTTCAACTATTTTTACACTGTAGGTAGAGGTTCTAAAAAAATTTACTTCCAGAGAATTTTGTTATTATAGCTTTAGCGGCTTAGGAGATATGGACATTAAACTATTAGGGGCGGGACCACGCCCACTTTAAAATAAATTTTAACTGCAGATGCCCCTCCCTAATGTGATCCTGTGTACCTAATAAGAGTCTTGTATCTTATTGCAGAGCTTAGTAATGGCAATTTATTTGTTTTTGATTAATGGTGTTTTGTGGGCGTGGCAGTCGTCCGATTACGCCCATCTGCAATACCAACCGTCTCACGGTACCAAGAAACATGTGTACCAAGTTTCATAAAGATATCTCAATTTTTACTCAAGTTAGAGCTTGCACGGTCGGACGGACAGACGGACGGACGGACAGACAGTCACCCGGATTTCAACTCGTCTCTTCATTCCGATCATTTTATTATACTATTATGTTAATGTATAAATGTTTTTAGAACCTCTACCTACAGTGTAAAAATAGTTGAAATCGGGTGGCAACTCCGCCCACTCCTCATATAACGGTACTGTTAAAAACTACTAAAAGCGCGATAAATCAAGCACTAAACAAGCCAGAGACATTAAATTTTATCTTTGGGATGGTATGAGATGACTTTATAGGAACCGCGTTCAAAATTAGACAGTGGGCGTGGCACAGCCCACTTTTAGGTGAAAACCCATATCTTGAGATCTGCTTAACCGATTTCAACCAAATTCGGTGCGTAACGTTCTTTTCATGTTTCTATGTCATAGTGCGAAAATGGGCGAAATCGGATTACAACCACGCCTATTTTCCATATGACACCATTTTAAATACCACTTGATTCTTTCACTTTCCACTATGCAAATCAAGCAACAATGATTATATCGGCGTAAAACTTTGCGTGAATAATACGTTTAAAGTATGCCACCTTGTGACCAAAAATTTTCTAAATCGAACCAAAACTGTTCAAGCCCCTAGGTACTGAATATGTGGACCCCAGTACCTATAGTTGACTTTTTACCGTAAATATCGGCCATTGTGTAAGATATATAATTGAAATTCATATAATAGAATAAATAAATGAAGTTATCGATAATAGTTTGTCTTTGTTTCAAAAATGGGTTGAATCGGATCAATAGTTCTTGTAGCCCTCATATATCTAATATAAATATTTTTGAACTTCCGCGGGACTTTATACCGCATATGTGAGTTATCTCAATGAAAATGAGAGAGCGTGTTTTACTCATAACAAGATCAAATCGGGTGAAAATTTTCCTTAGCCCCCATGTAACTAATATCAGGATTTTCGAACATTCGTCTGACTTTACTCCATTTGAGGTATATATGATTTCCGTCTTTCCACCTGACTTTACACCGTTCCGGTTAATCAACGTGATATTTTAACGAAATTAAGTGGAAAAGATTTCTTAAAAATTATGTGGTTTGACGCTGAATTAGAATGAAATTAGTATATACTAAGTCTAAACCTCACACCTTCATATAATGAATTCCGATTCTCTGGTTGACGTTTGCTAACCTAAGCTGATAATATAAAATTTAGCCACTTTGGTGGAGTTAATATCACATTCATACTTATGTATATCTCACTTCACGCAATAAAACTGAGACTAAGTTTATGGCCTTTAATATAAGTCAAGAAGATACCAAATTTGATTGTAATTTAATCACGATATCATTTAATAAT
This sequence comes from Bactrocera oleae, assembly GCF_042242935.1. Lineage (NCBI taxonomy): Eukaryota > Metazoa > Arthropoda > Insecta > Diptera > Tephritidae > Bactrocera > Bactrocera oleae. Next base: position 19,368,736 of record NC_091541.1, on the reverse strand, counting down.
GGATGTTTAATCAACATTTTTTAATATACGGTTTGGAGGAATTTTCTGGTCTTTGATTTTCCCAGCTCACATGTACTACTTATGGTATAATTTTTTTCGTCAATTTGATAATTTAATGAAATTAAATGGACAGTTTTTCTTAAAAATAATGTATATCGCTGCATATGAATGAAATTGGTCTAGACTTTGTTTAAACCTTATAACCCTAATATACTGATTTCCGCTCCTCTGTTACAACAGCAACCTCATATACCCCACATATTAAATCTAACCCATTTGGTTCAGTTTATATCACATATACCATGTTTGAGTTAAATAGCTTCTTTTTATAAAAGTTAACATTTCGGAGAAAAAAATAGTATTGACACAAAATAAATCTATGATCAATAACATAAGTTAATAAGATACCAAATAATAATCGAGTAATGAATGTTGAATTCGCAATATTTTTATACTTTCGCAACATGTTGCAACAGAGTATAGTTTTTTTCACCAAAGAGTTGTTTGCATCACCTAAAGTGATAGATATAGATTTCTATATACATATATTTCTTCTAATATTTGGTGATAATCAGTGGTTAGGTATATTTTCTTAGCCATTATGTTGAACTTATTATAAAATATACCAGACAACAATGCTAAAAAAGTTTCTTAGAGTGCTGGACTTTGTATAGAGCAAAAAAATCTTTCTACAAAAAATTGCATGAAATAAATATTAGTAATGTAGTATCAAAAGCGACACATTTTAATATGAAGGTCATGAAGTGAGCTGTAAACTCAAGAAAATTACATTTTTACCTAGCGCCGTTGGCAGCTTATGAAAGGTTTAGATATTAAGACAGAAAGAATAAAATCTACATACCTGTTCTACATATGTGTATACCATAATTAAATTTATGTAAGTTATTGTTAATTTAGCCTTCATGGGTAGACCCTTCAAACTATGGTACCTGTTTTAGAAAGCGTTTAACAAAAGTAATTTACGGAGGGATTTTCCGAGAACTTAATTTCAATACAATGAAATAAACTACTAATTTCTAAAATATAAATATAACTAAATATTATGTATTCTTATGTTAGTGAATAGCTAAATAATATATAGGTATACAAAAGTACGTAAGCTGTACCAACATGTTGCAAGAGTATAATAAATATCAGTACACTGTGTTTGTAGTTTCAGTTTCACTAGATGTCTTTACAAGCAAAGTGCTTAATTCAAACTAATTTTAGTGTATTACACAGTACAGTGTACAGTGACGAGCAATAGCATAGCAAGGACTTACAAGGAAACAGTGAAAGAGAGCAGCACCTAGGATCCAACTTTTAACACCCGGACGGACTGAATTATATAAGTATTATCCATAAGTATTTTATATATTAACCCATTTATTATTAATTAATTATGCCTAGATTAAGTAGAAAATCTATATTACTAAGTCGTCTTCAGAATAGAAGACGTATGAGAGTTCTTCGTGCGAACTCTTTATATAGAGATAGTGAGCAGTCACAAAATACTGTAAGTCACGCTAATCGTAGATTAGATTCCGATGTACGTCTGTCCGAACAAATAATCAATACAAATCAACATAGAACCAGGCGGGAAAATCCGCAAATTCGCTCTGAAGAGCAAATAAGAAATACTCGAGGTCATAGGTCTCGGCGTGAAGGCCCCGAGTTTCGATTTGTTGAGCAAATAAGAGATACTCGAGGTCATAGGTCTCGGCGTGAAGACCCCGAGGTTCGATCTGTTGAGCAAGTTGCAAATACTGTTCAACATAGAGCAAGGCGGCAAGATCCCCAAATTCGCTCTGAAGAGCAAATAAGAAATACTCGAGGTCATAGATCTCGGCGTGAAGACCCCGAGGTTCGATTTGTTGAGCAAGTTACAAATACTGTTCAACATAGAACAAGGCGGCAAGATCCCCAAACTCGCTCTGAAGAGCAAATAAGAAATACTCGAGGTCATAGATCTCGGCGTGAAAACCCCGAGGTTCGATCTGTTGAGCAAGTTACAAATACTGTTCAACATAGAACAAGGCGGCAAGATCCCCAAATTCGCTCTGAAGAGCAAATAAGAGATACTCGAGGTCATAGGTCTCGGCGTGAAGACCCCGAGGTTCGATCTGTTGAGCAAGTTGCAAATACTGTTCAACATAGAACAAGGCGGCAAGATCACCAAATTCGCTCTGAAGAGCAAATAAGAGATACTCGAGGTCATAGGTCTCGGCGTGAAGACCCCGAGGTTCGATCTGTTGAGCAAGTTGCAAATACTGTTCAACATAGAACAAGGCGCCAAGATCCCCAAATTCGCTCTGAAGAGCAAATAAGAAATACTCGAGGTCATAGATCTCGGCGGGAAAATCCTGAGGTACGTTATGATGAACAAAGTAGGAACACTAGGGATCATAGAGAACTTCGCGCAAGAAATCCTGAGTATAGGAATTTAGAGCGCATTCGTGATCAAATGCAAAGGGAACATGCAAGAAGAAATCCTGTAATAAGGAGAGAGGAGCGTGATAGAGAAACACAACGTCGACAGCTTAGTATGAGGGGTATGAGGGAAGAAATTTTGAATCAGAGACGTCTTAGACAAGGTCAAGTTCGCCTTCGTAGAGATAACCCACTCAATAGACAAATTGAAAACCAAAGGCAGTCCCAACGAATCCGATTAACGAGAGAAAATAATGTTATAGAAACTGATAATAGTGGCAATTTAACAGATTTCAAAAACATTTATTTCCAAAATATAAATAAGGGCCCTACGGAAATATGTATTTGCTGCGGCGGCTTATGGTTTTCACACCAAGTTCGCAAATTAAATTTCGAAACTATTGCGCAAGGTCACCCGAATGCTGCATCCGCCTTCTTTTTAATGCAAAAATTTCCATCAGAAGATGGAAATTACAATTTTTGTGCTACTTGCAAAAATGCGATTGTTAAAAAGAACGTTCCAAAAATATGTTTAGCTAACGGTCTAGACTTTCCTGAAATACCGGATTGTTTGAAAGGTTTAACTCCAATTAAAGAACGTCTCATAATGCCTAGATTGCCTTTTATGACAATCCGTCCGTTAGGATATCAAGGTCAGAGTTTGCTCAAAGGTGCTGTTGTTAATATACCAATTTCTGTTAACAATATTGTGACATCTCTACCAAGGTCCTTTGACGAGGCTCATGTTATACAAATTAACTTAAGAAGGCGTTTGGAATACAATCATGATTACATGATCGATACCATACGCCCCGCAAAGATTATGGAAGCTTTGCAGTTCTTAGTGAATTCCCCTCTGTATCGTGAGCACAATATACATATTAATGAAAACTGGATTTCAGATTTTAATAACCAAGAAGAAGTTCCGTTTGTTGCATCTGCAGAGGATTCCCGATTGGTTCAATCTTTTCATGCGGGACAAACTTCCTATGATAATCCCTCAGTCAATAATATTCCCACGGGTCTTTCACCTTCAGAGCTAAATCCAGGCGGTCAAGAAACTCTTTTGGACAATATTCCTGTAGAAAACTTAGACTATAACCGTTTAGTTATAGCGCCAGGTGAAGGACAAAGACCAATTGACATAATTCAAGATAATAATTCAGAAGAGTTGTCATTTGGAACAATATACGTTGGGCAGAAGCGTACATGCTCTGAAACGTATAGCAAGATAATACGTTCTGAAATTCGTCGTTTTGACAGAAGAGCGTGTACCATTCCAAAGTTGTTCTATGATTACAAAAAATTAGAACTGCTACAAATTAAGAATAGTACAACCATTTGCCTTAGAAAGTTTTCAGGTCGCAACCGAGTTACGGCCCAAAATCTATTAAACGAAAACTTTGTTCAAAACTTGATTCAACACGATGATGGTTACAAGGTTTTGAAAGGCTTAGATCCTCACCTGCGCACTGGGAAGCTGAGAAGAAAAAGGCAATCGCTATGATTCGCCAATTTGGGCTTCCAACCTTCTTTATCACTTTATCGGCTGCAGAATCTCAGTGGGTTGAGCTTTTGGTCATCCTCTTTAAAACTGTTGATTCTAAAGATATTTCGGAAGAGGAAGCCAACAGTTTAACAACCCAAGATAGATATCGCTTAATTCGGTCAGACGCGGTTACTTGTGCTAGATATTTTGACTACCGCTATCGACAAATTCTTAAGCTTTTTAAAGATAACGCCGGCATTTTTGGAGAGCATTTTGTTACAAATTTCTACTGGAGAGTGGAGTTTCAACAGAGAGGTTCCCCGCATGTACATGGCATGTATTGGCTTAATAATGCTCCCAGGATCAACCTTCAAGATCCTCAGACATTCCCTGATGTCATTAGTTTTATTGACAAGTATATTTCTACTGATGGTACGATCAGCCACTTAGAAAATTATTTGGGTTATCAAAAGCATAACCACAGTCGGTCTTGTACCAGGGAAATAAGAGGACAACAGTTTTGTCGTTTTGGTATTCCATATCCACCAATGCCTTCAACGCAAATACTGTTACCTCTTACAGAAACAAGTCAAAATTCAGAAAGACACAAGGAAAACTTTTTCAAAATTCAAAACGTTTTAAATTCAAATATGACTACAGAAGACATTTCTAATTTAAACGATTTTGAACACTTCCTGTCTGATAGTAGAATAAATATGTCTTTTGATGACTATTTGTTAGCCCTTAGGTCAAGTTTAACAAAACCCAAAATTTTTCTAAAAAGAAAATTACAGGATCGTTTTATAAACGCTTATAATCCTCTGATTTTGGAACTCCATAGAGCAAATATGGATATCCAATATATACTGGATGCATATGCTTGCTGTTCATATATAATTAATTATATTAACAAGTCTAACAGGGGAATTTCTAGGCTCTTAAATGAAGCTATATCAGAGGTAAATGCTGGAAATTATACTATTAAGCAAAAACTTAAACATATAGGTCACAAATTTATATCAGGCACAGAAATATCTGCACAAGAAGCAGTATATTGCTGCATTGGGCTCCATCTTTCGGAAGCAAGTAATGCAGAAATATTTATAAATACCTCTCGACCTGAGGAACGTGTTCGAATGGTAAAACCTAGAGCGGAACTTCAGAACCTTCCTTCAGGTTCGACTGAAATATTCGTAGCCGGTATTTTAGACCGTTATGTTCAAAGATCCGATCAGTTAGAAACTCTTTGTTTAGCTGATTTTGCATCTAGGTATAAATATTTTAAATCTAGTAGAAGAGCACAAGATAGTGATCATGAAGAAGAAGAGAGGGAAGACGATAATTTACCAGAAAGCGGGGTTGTCATACCTCTTAAAGACGGTAGCGGTTTTGTGAAAAAACGTACCAAACCTTGTATTATTCGGTATAGAAGGTTTAACCCAGATTTGGCCAGAGTTGAGTATTTCCGCGAAATGTTAATGCTTTACTATCCTTGGCGGAATGAACAGCAAGATCTCATTGAAAACGATAATGAGCAGACTTGCATAACACATCGTATTATAATTGAGGAAAATCAAAAAAAATATGATGTTTTTGAGCAAAGAGAACTTGAAAATGTTCTAGAAAGTCTTTATAATGAAATAGACTTGGACGAAGGTGCTCAAAATGAACTACCTATCGTGGAAAATGAGTTCAGAGTGTTGGCACTTCCAGAAATAAACCCAAACATAAATTTGCTAGACTTGCATGGCGAAGATTCAACAGATAATGGCACTGAATCTGATTGCAATATTAGACTTATTAAACTACCCCCTTTAATTCCAGTTGAGGAATTATTTTCTCTAGTTCAAAGTCTAAATACTAAGCAAAGAACCTATTTGACACATTTGATGCACCACCTAAAAAGAAATCTCCCATTTTATGAGTTCATTGGCGGCGGTGCAGGTGTAGGAAAGAGTCGTTTGATATCTGCAATATATCAAGCTCTTAACCATCGTTACAATTCTACACCTGGATCCAATCCAAGTTCCTTAAAAGTTCTTCTTTGCGCACCTACGGATAAAGCAGCATTCGGAATAGGTGGAATGACCCTTCATTCAATATTCTCTTTACCTGTTAATCAGTTGAATAGAGAGTTGAGGCCACTTAGCAATGACACAGTGAATTCATTGTATTCCAGACTTATCGATTTAAAATTAATCATAATTGATGAAATATTGATGGTAGGTGCTCGTATGTTTAGCTCTGTTGATGCGAGATTAAAACAAATTTTCAAAACAGACAGCCCCTTCGGCGGTATACCGATCATAGTGTTTGGTGATTTGAAGCAACTCTCACCTGTTGGAGATAGGTGGATATTCTCTCCTAATCCCAATGATGCATACAGCACTTTAGTTGGTTCCCCTTTGTGGGGGTTATTTAAACACTTTGAATTAACAGAGATAATGAGACAACGGGAGGATCAGGCCTTTGCAATTGCATTAAATCATATGGCATCTGGTACTATGACAAATGAGGACATATCACTCATTGAAACTCGAGTAGTCAATTTCGAAGAAGTTCCCGATGATGCCATACATTTATTTTGGTCCAATGAAGAGACAAATAATTTCAATGCCCTTAAGCTCAGTCGAATCCCAACAGAAGCTTTCCTTTCAACTGCAAAAGACTCAGTTAAAGGAATTGGTATAAATGAAAGTGATAATATTTTGGAAAGAGTTAAACTTTTCAAAACTTCTGAAACGCAGGGACTGCCCTATGAATTGACACTAAAAACCTCCGCCAAATATATGATTACAGTGAACATAAACACGTGTGATGGCTTGGTTAATGGGGCAGCTGGACAACTTATGCAAATTGATTTCCATTGTTCTTTTCCAACAATTCTGTGGATTAAATTTTTTGAACCTTCTGTTGGTTTGATAGCACGATCAAAAAAGCCTCATCCTCTAGAAAGTTCTTGGACACCAATTGAAAAAGTTCTAAAATCTTTTCAATATAAAAGAAATGAACAAATTTCAATTGAAAGAAATCAGTTTCCAGTTGTTCCGGCTGAGGGAATAACTATTCATAAAAGTCAGGGTGCCACATATAATAAAGTTGTAGTTCATACTCGACCCAGAATGCCTAGAGCTTCAATATATGTCGCTTGTAGTCGAGCTACTTCTGCAGATGGTCTATTCATCATAGGAAATTTTATTCCTCCTAACAAATTTTCTGAATCGGATCCCGTATTTAGGGAACTGAGGGAATTGAACACAAATAAAGCTTTGACAACAAGTTTCAATTTTATGATTTCCCGAACATCAGGACATCAAATTTTATTCCATAATGTTCAGAGTCTTCACGCTCACATTAATGATATAAAAAGCGACTGTTTGATGCTATCTTCAGATATTTTATGTTTTGTAGAAACTTGGAGTTATCCTTGCGAAAATTTTGATATACCAGGATTTACTCCAATTAACGAGCTGAGGATAGATAGCAAGGAAACAACCAACAGAAATAAACGGGGCATTATAATATATGCAAAGCATAGTATTGCTTGCTCTATAGAATCAAAGGCTGTAAAGAAAATTTATTCAGGCCGCAAAGTTTTAGAAGCGGTTTTGTTTAAATGTTTCAATTTTAATATTCTGGTTCTATATAGAAATTCAGCTTTCTCTGTCAGACAATTAATTGTAGAACTTCAGGAAGTCCTTACATCTGAGTTAGGCAATCAAAATGTGCTAATTGTTGGAGATTTTAACATTTGTTTAATGTCTACAGGGACTGCAATACGAAATCTGCTCCAAGAAAAAAACTTTAGTTCCCTGCTTGGTGCAGAATATTCAACTACACCTGCCGGTACACAAATTGATTGGGCATTTTCAAACATGGATCCTTCCCGTGTAAATGCAATTACTTTTGAGACAGTACACAGCTATCATGATAGTATTTGTGTCTCTATTTCGAACTAAAGTTTTCAGACTTAGTGCAATAGTTCTTCATTTTTTTTTCCAAATATAATCGAATTGGAATGGTATAGGAATTTTGACAGTAGTTTTTAAAAAAAATTTAAGAAAAATATGTAAATAATCTAATTAAAAAAATTTAAATTATATATATAATTTGTTATTATATATGACATTATTGTATAAATATATGATAGAAATTAAATAGTATAAGGAAAAAAGAAATATAGATTGGATATATGTGTAAGAATCTCTACAAAAATTTATGTTTAATATTGTAAATATTATATACAAATTAATATAATAATATTATATCATTTTTAAAGTTGTTAATATTGTTCAAAACCGATTTCTTTTCATACTTCTCAATACAGTTGTAATGCATTCTATATAAAATCAATTATAAGCGTATACAAAACGCACAAGAACGATTTCTCATAATTTGAGTAAATTTAGTTTACAAATTGCTCTAATTATTTTCACTGTGAGTGAAAAGTAAATAACTAAGGCAACAGTTCCTTCTTCTAATTATTAGAATACATATATAAAGAAGTCTCAAACGAATATACCATTTAACTTTGCGAGAGTATAAAATGTACGGTTACATCCGAACTTATCCCTTCCTTACTTTTTATACTCTCGCAACCTGTTGCTACAGAGTATAATAGTTTTGTTCACCTAACGGTTGTTTGCATCACCTAAAACTAATCGAGTTAGATATAGGGTTATATATATATAAATGATCAGGATGAAGAGACGAGTTGAAATCCGGGTGACTGTCTGTCCGTCCGTCCGTGCAAGCTCTAACTTGAGTAAAAATTGAGATATCTTTATGAAACTTGGTAGACATGTTTCTTGGTACCGTGAGACGGTTAGTATTGCAGATGGGCGTAATCGGACCACTGCCACGCCCACAAAACGCCATTAATCAAAAACAAATAACTTGCCATAACTAAGCTCCGCAATAAGATACAACACTGTTATTTGGTACACAGGATCACATTAGGAAGGGGCATCTGCAGTTAAATTTGTTTTTTTTTTTTTAAGTGGGCGTGGTCCAGCTTCTAATAGATTTAATGTGCATATCTCCTAAACCGCTAATGCTATAATAACAAAATTCACTGGAAGCAAATATTTTTAGTACTTATATTGACGATGTGAAAAAAATTGAAATCGGGTTTCAACTCCGCCCACTCCCCATATAACGGTACTGTTAAAAACTACTAAAAGCGCGATAAATCAAGCACTAAACACGCCAGAGACATTAAGTTTTATCTCTGGGATGGTATGAGATGACCTTATAGGAACCGCGTTCAAAATTAGACAGTGGGCGTGGCACAGATCACTTTTAGGTGAAAACCCATATCTTGAGATCTGCTTAACCAATTTCAACAAAATTCGGTATATAACGTTATTTTCATATTTCTATATTATAGTGCGAAAATGGGCGAAAGACTACAACCACGCCTACTTCCCATGAAACACCATTTTCAATTCCATCTGATTCTTTCACTTTCCACTATGCATATCAAGCAACAATGATTATATCGGGGTAAAACTTTGCGTGAATAATACGTTTAAAGTATGCCACCTTGTGACCAAAAATTGTCTAAATCGAACCAAAACTGTTCAAGCCCCTAAGTACTAAATATGTGGACCCCAGTGCCTATAGTTGACCTTCTACCGAAAATATCAGTCAATCCACAAAGAAATCTCAAACGAGTATACTATTTGACTTTGCGAGAGTATAAAATGTTCGGTTACATCCGAACTTAGCCCTTCCTTACTTGTTTTTTTTAATAATTGTTGTTTTTTACCTCTTGTACATATGTTTGTGTCACTCCACACTTTCTTCTTCTTTTTTTTTTAATTAACTTTTTAACAATGTGTTTTTCTTCTTCTATGTGTTTATGTATGTCAGTTCACTCCACAGCACTGTTTAGTCACTTGTTATATATATAGGTATATATATATATTTTTTTTTTTTGTTACTCCATAGTGCCGCTCACTATGGCCGAAGGACCGTGAATAATTGGGTGCCCACTTTAATGGGAAGCACATATATAAGGTTTTGTGAATCACTTACACTCGCGGTTAATGTTACAAGTAAAAATACATAATATTTATAATAAATATGAAATATGGAAACATTTATTTTTTACAAGTTTATGTTACACGTAATGCAGTGTCGAATCGAAAATTGAGTTGCGCGCAGGATCGCTATTATTTCGAATGAGGTGAAAAAGCTGCGCTGATCATTCCTTTTGTTAGCTGGTGATGTACACGCGCGGTGTTGTGGTGTGTTGTATTGTCCTACGTGGTGTCATCTGGTGTGGTGTATTGGTGAGAATGTGGTGGGCATTATTAGGGTGCGCCAGTTTTTACGAGTAGAGTGGTGTGGTTATTTACTAAGGCTTAGCTTATTTAAACAGTGTTAAACTTTTAAATTATAAACATAATTTTTCTTGTTAAACAGTTATTCATTGCTTTATGTTTTCAGATTAACATTTTCTTTATATACTAATGAAGAATTTAGCAATTTTTAATTGTTCGAACAATACATTGTATTCTTTATTTTATTTACTAAAGGTATAATTGTAAAAATAGGTACATTAATTATTCTCTTGTTCATCACTGCCGAGTTAATTGTCTACATCCAAATAGGCAGTTTCGTTATTTGTTAGAGCATTGTTGTGAAAAGTTCCTATTTTAAGGGCGGCTTTATTGTTTTCAACGTGATCAATGTTGTCTTGCAGAATCTTTAATTTTATCATGAAATTATGTGTATCGTGTTTTTGGTTTTCCTCTTCTTATTTGCTTATATAATTTACACATTTTCTTATTAATTCCCTATCATGATTAATTAATGTTTTTGTAGTAAAAAAGATGAACTATAATGTGAATACATACTGTCGATTAATTGTTATAATAGTCCTGTGGTTATGGATTTTAATTCTTCCTTTCTATCCCCATCATCCATGATTTTAGCTAACCATTTTTGTGTCTTTCTTACTACGTTTATCAGATCTCTTTTAGGGCGATGAGTAATTAGGCTTTCAGTTTTTTGCTTTATAATTTCCAATTTGGTCTCTAGTGGTTGACTTTTTCTTTGAGTTCTGATTGTTTTTATTGTTCTGTAGATTTTCACCTATACCAAATATCTTTTACTAATCAATTAGATGCGCTACGGTGTCATATGTGTCCGAAGAATTAAATATCCCTGACATAATTTTAATAAATCCTGTCTCTCTGTCGAATACGAATATGTCTAACAACTGTTGGTATCGTTAAAAATATTAATATTTACATCATTAGGATTGAAAAGAGTTTGTTGGTATTCTAAAAATTGTCTGGTTTATATTGTCAAGCGGCATTTTTCTATATCTAGGTTAATATTAATATCTACCATACAATAGCTCGTAATGTATCCCTCTTGTTCAGTATTTCTAAAAGTTTCCCTATTCTCGTTTAATTTCTGAATTATGCGCATTTACTTATTCACATTTTTTTTCATGAATCATATTTTTATCCTTTTTTCCTTCCATAACATCTTTTGTTAGTGCTCCTGTTGTCGAGTGAACAGAATTATTGTGCCATTCAAATCATTGGAAAACTTTTTCCTGGATTGTCAAAACAAATATGGAAGTACCCATTACAATTGTTAATTTGTCTATATGCAACGTATGTGTAAATATATATGTACACTCATTGTTTCATGTGAAATCTCCGTTGCCACCAATCAACCAATTGCGAAAGCTCATGTTTTTTGTTTTCTTGTCAAAGAGTCACTGTGCCAAAGGACTGACGCGACGACAAAGTGTCACAACATTGTGTTGTTAGTAGAAAATCCGAGATGTTCCGAAAAAATAAACGAACGCTCGCCGATTGCTGTCGCTTCCCTTGCCGCTCTAACAGCTTTGCCAACAAATCATTGTAAATACGTACATATGTTGAACATGCATACACATTGACGCAGATTTTTGCGAGTTACGGAAAAATATAATATTATATTTTAGAATTGTAAAATATTTTAAATCGACAAAAGCTTTGTTGCCATTTTTTTCTGTGTTTTGTGGGCTTGCAGGGTTGTCACTTTTCCCTTCTAGAGGGAACATAAAAAAGTTGTTCAATTTATGATTTCTAGCTTTTGGCATCGTCGCGAAAATACGCTTGTAGGCAAACGCATGCTCGGGGAAACGACTTAGCTTATTGCATGTGTACCAGGGTTTATGAATGAAAATGTTGTTGTTGTGTGATTTACTACATATTTAGGATTTGTCAATTTGGTTGCCATTTTGATATCTGGTGCTCCTGCTATTTGATATTTGAGAGAATTACTGCTTTTGTACAACAATGTTTTTGGAGTTTACTCCTAAAGAATCGTTTTTCATATAAGGCGCCCGGTATGAAAAAATATGAGGAGTGAAATCTACTGATGAATGACCTCAGATGAACTCGGTAACGTTTTTGCGCGTATCATTTCTCCCCACTTATCAGTTGTGTATACTTTGTGTAGAGTTATTTTTGTTATGACTACAGCGCCATCTATACTACTATCATAGTCTATACACTACACGGTCAGCTGATTGGTACGAGCGCCGCCATATTAGATTGGCTGCAGTGATACGGATAGACAGCATTAACTTTGTTGTTCTTCTATTTTAAAGTGTTGCCCGGTATGAAAAAATATAAGGAGTGAAATCTACTGATGAATGACCTCAGATGAACTCGGTAACGTTTTCGCGCGCATCATTTCTTCCCACTTTTCAGTTGTGTATACTTTGTATCCCCGGAAAATTTTACTAGATGTCACTACGCGCACTTAGTAAGTTAGAAATAAAATGTTCACTGTTTTCACATTAAATGCTGACTTTTGATATATAATGTTCGTAGGGTTCATCAATAATATTATTAACTAAGTTATGTTAGATTTGCGGCAAACATTGAAGTTAAAAATTTAATTTAAATACGAAGTTATTGTTGTTATGACTACAGCGCCATCTATACTACTATCATAGTCTATACACTACGCGGTCAGCTGATTGGTACGAGCGCCGTTATAGTAGATTGGCTGCAGTGATACGGATAGCCAAATATATAAAAAATTAATATAAAAATAGATAAAAAGTTAGCGATGTGATAGATTTTATTCACGCAACATTGTTAGCTTATACTGAGGGTGGATCGAAGCTATTGAAAAAACAGTATCATTTATTGCCAGTATTACTGAGTGGTGATTTTAATATAGATTTTAACAAAAATGACGGATTGAGATTGATACAATTTTTAAAATCTGAATTTGATTTAGATATTGCTTCTAATAGAACACTAGGGACGACGAGATATGGTACAACCATTGATGCGGTGCTTTCACGATCCGTGAACCATGTATCTACTGAAGTTCACGCGTCATATTTTAGTTACCATAAACCTCTTGTTACAGTGATTAATAATAATGACACTATAAATTTAATTAATATGTAAAATGATAATAATAGTTCATGATAATAAAACAATAATATTAATAAAACAAGTAAGGAAGGGCTAAGTTCGGATGTAACCGAACATTTTATACTCTCGCAAAGTCAAATGGTATACTCGTTTGAGATTTCTTTGTGGATTGACTGATATTTTCGGTAGAAGGTCAACTATAGGCACTGGGGTCCACATATTTAGTACTTAGGGGTTTGAACAGTTTTTGTTCGATTTAGACAATTTTTGGCCGCAAGGTGGCGTACTTTAAACGTATTATTCACGCAAAGTTTTACGCCGATATAATCATTGTTGCTTGATTTGCATAGTGGAAAGTGAAAGAATCAAGTGGTATTTAAAATGGTGTCATATGGAAAATAGGCGTGGTTGTAATCCGATTTCGCCCATTTTCGCACTATAACATAGAAACATGAAAAGAACGTTACGCACCGAATTTGGTTGAAATCGGTTAAGCAGATCTCAAGATATGGGTTTTCACCTAAAAGTGGGCTCTGCCACGCCCACTGTCTAATTTTGAACGCGGTTCCTATAAAGTCATCTTATACCATCCCAGAGATAAAATTTAATGTCTCTGGCGTGTTTAGTGCTTGATTTATCGCGCTTTTAGTAGTTTTTAACAGTACCGTTATATGGGGAGTGGGCGGAGTTGCCACCCGATTTCAACTATTTTCACACCGTCAATAGAAGTGCTAAAAACATTTGCTTCCAGTGAATTTTGTTATTATAGCACACTTTTTAAAAAAAAATTTTAACTGCAGATGCCCCTTCCTAATGTGATCCTGTGTACCAAATAACAGTCTTGTATCTTATTGCGGAGCTTAGTTATGGCAAGTTATTTGTTTTTAATTAATGGCGTTTTGTGGGCGTGGCAGTGGTCCGAGTACGCCCATCTGCAATACCAACCGTCTCACGGTACCATGAAACATGTCTACCAAGTTTCATTATTATTGAAATTGTAAATAAAGTAAAAATATAAATATTCTCTAAGTATTTTTATGAGTGGTTATTTACCCTAACATGTGATGGTCTTTTTCAATACGCTTTAATTAGCTTCTGCTCTATATCTGTTTGTAAGCGATACTTTTCACTTGTTTTGTGCCTGTTTGTAAAAACTATTTGTGAGGAGTAAACTCCAGTCGTGCGTCGGAGCTGACACACACACTTTTTTATTATTATTTTTCCTATTGGCTCACATACTTACATTTGTACGCATATAGGTATATATGCAGACTTCTGTATGCATTACTTATTTTGCAATGTCCTATGCATATTTGTACATACACACTTACATATAGTGCGCGCACATGAATTTATTGATTAGAGATAATATCAAAATAATATATACATACCAAAAAATGTATATGAACTCATAAGTATGTACATACATAAATTATTAATATTGTAAAAATTTATTGATAAAACAAAATTTTTTTTTTTTCATAATCTTTCGCATTTTATCATGCCGCATTTGTAAAAATAAATCATATTCAATTTCATCACAAAAATCGTTTATATGACAAACAAGAGAAAACGTTAACCGTTTCGGCGCCGAAGCTATAATACCCTTCACAGGTCCATTTCTTTTAGTAACTACTATATGTATGACTACATTTGAAAACGTAAGTTGCCAACGGTTTGCATCCAACGGAAAGTATTTTGCCAGTCCTTTCTAGCCAGGTTCTTTGCTGTGCACAAACCTCTATTGGAATTAAGGTTAGTTATTGAGGTAAATAGATCTTTCAGACATTTACATAAATTTTAATTTTTTGAGCTGATTGGTTGTTCACATTAAGTTAATGGAAAACAAAACAAATTATAATATTTATAGAAATTAGAAAATATATAACATATTGTATAATAATATTTATTATTCTTTTTTATATGATATATAAATTACAATAATTACATCTACACTTTCTATTATAATACAAACTTAAATTTAATAATATTGAATCTAACATATATCCATATATATAATATAATATATCTATTTTCTAAAGCTTAAAAATATTCCGTCATGATCACTGCATGGTGTTTCATATGTTATACATGAGGACATTGCAGAATCCATGTTTGTCCATACCCAATCTATTGCTGTTTCCTGTTTTGTTGTGGCGACCTTAGCCAATAAAGATTGAAATCCTAACTGTTGTAATCGAGCCTCCAAATCATCAGTTGCTGTTAGGCGACATATTTTAAAGTCACCAAGGACTACTGACGGTCCATTATACTGTTCAGTTATCTGACGGATATTATTTTCCACTTGGTTTCCAAATTCCGGAAGTCTATAGCGGGGGTTCCTGCACACAAGTGATATGAAAACTGTTGAGTTGTTTACGTTTAACAGTTGGTAAACGTTTGTTGAACCGGTGTCGTTCCTTGAAAATGATCCTTCTGATAGACCTAGGCACCTATCTTGCTTGTAGTATATTATACGCGTCGTCGGGATGATCTTGTTTCTCCATCAAGGCGTGTAATAACACTGTAGCCTTCTATTGGGAATTCTTCTTGAGGTAAGGCCCATGTCTCGGCAAAGCACAGAATATCAGCAGAACAAATCAGAATGTCTGATCTGATACCTTCAATATGCTTGTTTGGGCTCCTTACATTTTGATAATAAATATCTAGGCGTTGTTCCGATTTTTCAGTTAAAAATCTGTAGCATGTCGTCAATGCTCCTGTGCACTTGTGGCTCTGCTGCATCCTACATATAAAGCTGATCTGCTTACTCTACCCTCTAGATGAACAGCAACTTGTGTGTATGTTCCACCTTGACTTTTATGTATCGTGATGGCTTCAGCTGGAATGACCGGAAACTGTCTGCGTTCTTTGGTTATTTGCTCATTTTTTTTGTATTGGAATGATCGGACAACGCTCATGATTGGTGTCCAATCTGCATTGCGACTGTGAGGCTGCTTAGAACGTGCAAAGCTACCAACTCTTGAATCTGCGAATTTTA
Organism: Bactrocera oleae; assembly: GCF_042242935.1. NCBI lineage: Eukaryota > Metazoa > Arthropoda > Insecta > Diptera > Tephritidae > Bactrocera > Bactrocera oleae. The sequence goes on along the minus strand of NC_091541.1, from coordinate 19,352,412 downwards.
TCCATAGTCGCACCACTGAACTTTCAGATCTATGTGATTCGGAATCAACCTGCATTAGTTCCCCCGTAGCACCATTGACGAGACTATCACTTATGCTTATGTTGACTGTCACCATATATTTGATCGAAGTCTTGAGCTGCAATGTTAAAGCATTCCTTGTGTTTCCGATGGCTTAAAGACTTCTAAAATGTTTGCCCTGCTGCGTTATGTTAAGGAACTTGACTTAATTGTATCCTTCGCAGTCGAAATGAACTCCTCAGTCATCGTGTTCGCCAGTTTAGTTACATTGAAATCATTTACTCCAGCATTTGAATAAAATAGATGGATGGCTTCGTTCGGTATCTCATTAGAGGTCTTTTCCCTGCTTTTGATTAATTGGATGTCAGCGTGTGTCATATTTCCCTCTGACATGTTATTTGAAGCGATGGCAATTGCTTGATCTTTACGCTGGCGCATTATTTCAGTGAGCTCAAAGTACCGAAACTGATCCCAAAGCGGTGTTCCTGTAATTGCACTGTAATGATCATTCCTATTCGGCGCAAATGTCGATCGATCTTCTACTGGCGGCAGCTGCTTTAAGTCACCAAACACGATAATTGGTATGCCTCCAAAGTAAGCGCTGCTCCTCAAAATTTGCTTCAGCCTGCAATCTAAATATGAAAACATCTTTGCTCCAACCATTGAAATTTCGTCAATTATAATTAGCCTAATATCTATGACATTGGCATGAATAGTGTTTAATGTGTCACTATTTAGTGGCCGAAGATCGCCGGAAGACTGGTTGACGGGGAGTGAAAAAACCGAATGAAGGGTTAAACCTCCAATTCCAAATGCTGCTTTGCCAGTGGGTGCGCAGAGTAACACCTTGGCTGTTTCGGGGTTGGTTCCTAGTACACTATTAGCTCGCAATGTCAACGACTGATATATAGTTGTTATAAGCCGACTCTTGCCCACTCCAGCACCGGCTCCAACATATTCGAAGAAGATTTCGCTTTTACTGACATTGTGCATTACATGAGAAAAGTATACCCTCTGTTTGCTGTTAAGTGGCTGCACCATTGCCAGTAAATCGTCTTCTAATATTAGAGGTGGGAGTTTAATTAATCGAAACGCCTCTTCCTCTGTATTGTTGTGCTCTTGAAAAATATTAATGTCTCCTGTTTGCTCTGGAACAGCTAGAGCTCTGAATTCGGGATGTAAAAGTTGTGAGGCAGCTCGATCATCAGCTGTTTCTTCCACTGCGACATGAAGGTTTTCCAAAATCCGTTCTAGTTCGTTCGATGAAAATTTGTCATATTATATTCAGCTCAATTTGCTCCTTGTGTGCATTGCAAATACTCTCCACCTCATTATTTAATAAGTCTGTTTCCTCATTTCTCCATGGGTGAAACATCATGGCGGTTTCTCTGAAGAAATCGGCTCTTGAACTTTCAACGCTAAAACGTTTCCAACGTAGAATAAGGGCTTGCTTTCTTTTTCTTAGAAATCCTGATCCATCCTTTAATGCCATTGGAAGTACAGCTGTCGTGTCATCCTCGTTCTCTACTTCGTTGTAGTCTTCGTTATTATCAGAAACATTTGTGCTTGTTTTGCAAAATCTGAACCATGCTGCAAAATCTGCTAAACATAGTTCTTCCAATTGATCGGGCTTTTGAGAGTACTGCTCCAGCACACTCGGCACATATATGTCCGTAGAGTCCTCCTGTAAAGCATTCAAGTCGGGGCTTTATCATCCTTACTCGGTTGTTTGGATGTGATGTATTTATAAATATTTCCCCATTACTGGCTTCTGATAGATGCAGTCCCAAAATATTATAAGCTGCTTCTTGAGCCGATATTTCCGATCCATTTACAAATTTGTTTCCGATGTGCTGCAGTTTAGTAACGGACTACTGAATTCTCTCCAAATAGTCCGTTTTGTAATAATTTTAGCATTTGGCGGAATCGATTGTCGAAATACCTGGAACATGTAACTGGATCTGTTCTTATCAGTCTCGCCTTTTCAGAGCGTGATAGAGCAGTAACTTCCTCTTCCGAAATGTCTACTTTATCCACCAGTTTCTTCAATATGACTAACAACTCAGGTCATTTTGTTTCTGCAGCAGAAATTGTGATTAAAAATGTTGGCAAACCAAACTGCCGGATCATGGCGAAAACTTTTTTCTTTTCAGCCTCCCAATGTGCAGGTGAGGATCGAAGTCCTTTGAGTACATGATAGCCTTCATCATACTGGATAAGGTTGCTGACAAAATGTTCATCCCTCACATTTGCAGCAGTTATATTCCTCGATCCAGACTTTTTACGCAGGCAAATGGAAATTGCATTTTTAATGCGCTCCAACAGGAGCACGTCCATGCACACACAACGCCGATCATAGCGTAGAATTTCAGAATGTGCAATTTTACTGTAAGTACTGTGTCCTCTTTTTTCCGCTGTAAATCGTTGGATACGACAATTCCTGAGCATCGACGTTGGTTGTAACGTCCCTTGGGCATCTTCCTTGTCCTGGTGCCATTGCAACCCGTTCAATGGGTCGATTTACAACGGCTTCATTAGCCATTTCAAGCGGCTTTCCTGACCATTTCACTTCTGACTCATCTGCAGGATCCGCAATAAATGGCACAGTTTCCTCGTTTCCAGCATTTGCCAGTCAATCACTTGACATTTGTATATTATGCTTGACGTAGAGCTCTGTACCCAGCAGATAGTTTAGCGCTTCCAATATTTTTGCTGGTCTCCGTCATAATGGAGACTGTCTCTACAACAGAAATTGGGACATTCACCACTGCTCCACGAATAGCACATTGTCGTTCATATCCTAAGGAGATATCAGTCTTTCTCCCAGACACGTTAAGTCCTGAAGGCATTCCGGAATATCAGGAAACTCCAATCCTTCCGATAGGCAGATATTTGGTATCTTGCCCTTCCTAACAATACAATAGCATCTGTTGCAAAAGTTGTACAGATAAAACACTTTTCTAGCATCTTTTGAGCGCGCAAATTTTGTTGAAGTCTGACATTTCTCTAGTTTTTTCACTTGATGAGGGAACCAAGTGCCTCCGCAACACACGCATATTTCAGTGGGTCTTTTCTTTATCAACAATGCATACATATCAAAGATATTGCCAGCTCGACGTTGACGTTCTTGTTCTTCTAGCTGTGCATCAGGAGAAAGTTCACGACGTCTTCTTATATTCCTCCTGGTTTGCCTCTCGCTTTCTGACGATTTGCGGGATCCGATCTATGCAATTGTAATCTTTCCAACGTTGATTCCTGCTCGTTTGCTAGTAGTTGCCTGGTTCGCTGGCGGGTCACTCTTTTTTGAGAATAATTTAAAATTTGCTCACGACGCCTTCTTATTGGATCTTCTCGACGACTTCTCCTCAATGCAGCATCTCGTTGAATTTCTTCTTCCCTTATTATTACATTGCTCCTGCAGTTCGATATTCCAAGCGCCTGTTCGAATGTCCTATTGTGTTGCGCTCCTGCTCCGCTGCTTTATATTCTGGATTCAAACGTCTGTTTGAATGACCTACTGTATTACGCTGCTACTTTGCTGGTCTGTGAAGTAGGTTCTGTCGTCTAGTGGAACGTGCAGAACTGTCAAGAGTTCTCTCCTTATTGCGGTACTCCAAATTTGAGCTGCGTAGTTCCTCTGTCTATTATTTTCCAAATTTTGACTAAAGTTGTCGGCTTCGAGTCAGAGCATTGCGACGTCTTTGTTCCTGCGATTGTCTAGATACTCTTGGCAATTTTATAAATTAATAAGATATTATATTTATACAAATAAAAAATATACTAAAAATAAACAGTGAAAAAATTATAATAGAATTAAAATAATGCTTATTATTTGAAAAGGATTTTTTTCGTTGTTTTGAAAGTTGTGTGATGTTGAAAGTTTAAGATGCTCGCGTAAACTGAAGTGATCCGATGTGTTGAGTCCTATTTATTGAATGTTTTAGAGCCCGACTTCACATCTGCAAGCTCTTTTGCCCTTCTTGGTATCATCAAGGAATTTTCGAAGAAATGTTAAGGCATTAATTACAAAAGTTGCATTGTAGAGGTTCTTTTTTACCTAGGTTATATTTTCTACCTCCCGTACGAACTATGTTTACTTTCTACCTATGTTTTGTTTTGTACCTACCCATCAGTTAATTAGGGTTTTAAAATTAGTATTAATAAATATATTATATTTTGAATTATTAGGGACTTATTTATTTTATAGGTATTAAAAATATTATTTCCCCGTTAAATACAAAAGGGGCATTATCGAAGTTTTTTTACCTAGGTTATGCTTTTGAGCTACGCTTCGAACAATGTTTATTTCCTACCTGTCATTCTACCTAGAATGTTTTGTACCTAGCCATCAGTTAATTAGGGTTTTAAAACTGAATAATTATGTTTTCAAAGTTAGTGTTCTATTATTATTAATAAATAATATTATATTATATCTTGAATAATTAGGGATTTGTTTATTTTATGGTTAATTAAATAATATTTTTGCTCCTTACTCATATGTATTCATTCTTAACACAATTTTCAACTTATTGTCCCAATTAGCTACATGTCATACCTTACTTTTGGCACAAGCAAAATAGTTTTCGGCAAATATAAGAAAAATTTTATTGAAAGCTCAAATTCGTCAGTATAAATTATTAATTAATCTGATTTGTTTATAATGTATTTTTTGTAAAGTGGTTAAATCTGATTACAATGTAAATATATTGGAGAAGATTGATTGGTTATGTTACTCACTATTTACCATATAGGAAAAATTTAAGGGTTTAATTTTCTATTACAAGCTATATAACACTTCGGAGAAAATGGGTTCTCTATTTAATGAGAAAAGTAAGTCATGCCAAACATTGCCCATACAAGAGCTTGATTTTGATCGGTCAGTTTCTATGACAGCTGTATGCTATAGTGGTCCGATCTTAACAATTCGTTCGAAGATTGAAGTTATATCTTAAGCAATAATCCATACTAAAAACTTCCATACAAAAATTAGTTTGATCGGTCCGTTTCTATGATAGCTGTGGTCTGATATGGACAATTCGTTCGAAGATTGTAGCGATATCTTGGACAATCATCATCCATGCCATATTTCGTGAAGATAACTAGTCGTAAGCAATTTTTTTTATATAAGAACTTAATTTATATTGTCAGTTTGTATGGCAGCTATTACTAGCTTATCTAATGAACAATTTTTCCATGCAAGCACTTGATTCCGATTGTTCAGTTTGTCTGGCAGATATATGCTATAGTGGTCCGATCTGCACAATTTTTTCGGATATTGCAATACTTCTTCTAGCAATAACCTATGCCTCTCTATATCTCTTCAAATGAAAAAGTTTTCATGCAAGTATTTGATTCCGATAGTTCAGTTTATAAGGCAGCTATATGCTAAATAATCCGATCTGAACAATTTCTTTTAAGATTGCATAGCTTTTGTTAGCAAAAACCCATACCGAATTTCGTGAAGATATCTCGTCAGATGAAAGCACTTCATTCCGATTGTTCAGTTTGTATAGCAGCTATATGCTATAGTCATCCGATATATACAATTTCTTCGGAGATTAAAGGAATGGCTTAAATAATAGTACATGTCAAATTTGGTGATGATACCTCGCCAAATCAAAGAGTTTTCCATACAAACACTTGATTCAGATTGTTCAGTTTGTATGGCAGCTATATGCTATAGTGATCCGATATCAGCCGTTCTGACAAATGAGCAGCTTCTTGGTAAGAAAAAGACGTGTTCAAAATTTCATATCGTTATCTCAAAAACTGAGGGACTAGTTCTCGTATATACAGACGGACGGACAGACGGACATGGCTAAATCAACTCAGCTCGTCACGGTGATCATTTATATATACACTTTATATGGTCTCCGCCGTGGCAAAATTAATATACCCTGTTCAGGGTATAAAAATGGGTTGAGTGGCTTTTTAATGAGCGGCATTTCTGAGCAGTTCATTATTAAGATATCGTTGTTAAGGGCAGTCCGTTAAATGTTTTTAAGTGAAAATCGCATTCATATTTGTAAAAGTTTAATCTTAAAAGAAAAAGGGATATAGAGTTCATCCCATAAATCGAGGAAAAATCAAACCATTCATACTATAATCTATGCAATTTTCCAGACAGATTTTGGAACAAAAAGTGAAAACTTGATTGAAAAATCAAGGAAAAGGAATTTCTACAGAGCAAAGGCTAGTTTTAACTTTGAGGTTAGTTTTTTTGGTACTAAATTTTGGATTTCTTCTCGAATTCCCAATTTCTCAATCTGGAAAAATTCTCCCATAACTCAGAAGATCGTCTATCAAACCAGATAATGAATTGTCTGACGTATCTGGCTTCTTCAAATTTCCTTCTGTAGGGTCTGCAGCCACAGTGTCTTTGATGAAACTCATAATATCAAAATTTGGCCAACTTATTTTGATTGCATAAGCTTCGGAACCAGACGTTACTGGTGGAATTTTCTGCAAAGTTTTGCTGTATCTGTCCTTTAAATTTTTATACTCTCGCAACATGTTGCTACAGAGTATAATAGTTTAGTTCACCTAACGATTGTTTCTATCACCTAAAACTAATTGAGTTAGATATAGGGTTATATATCATATTATATATATTGGGTAAAGTAAAAAGTTCGTTCGGTTTTTTATTGATATTTCAAAAGGTGATAACTTTGTGTGCATTTGTCCGATTTAAGTCAAATATGTGCCGTTTTGTTCATAAACTTGTTGCCAACGAGATGTCAACTTCATTATACCCCTCTTGTAGAAGGCTGCGTCCCTATTGGCAAAAAACTCGGAGAGCCATTTTCACAGACCTCTCTTAGGGCTAACTTCTTGCCATTAAGCGCGTTCGCCATGGACAGGAAAAGATGGTAATCACTTGGCGCCAGGTCCGGACTAAAAGGTGGGTGCATTAGGACCTCCCATCTGAGCTCCCGGAGCTTCTGGCGCGTCACCAAAGACGTGTGTGACCTGGCGTTGTCATGATGGCCTCTGTTGATCAAAGATGGTCTCTTCTGGATGAGTGCTGCCTTCAAGCGGTCCAATTGTTGGCAGTAGAGGGCTGAATTGAGCGTTTGGCCATAGGGAAGCAGCTCGCAGTAGATGATTCCTTGCCCATCCCACCAAACACACAGCAAAACCTTCCTGGTCGTCAATTAGGTCTTGGCCACCATCTGGGCCGCTTCCCCGAGCTTTGACCACGACCGTTTGCGCTCGATGTTGTCGTAAGTGACCCATTTTTCATCGCCAGTCACAATCCGCTTCAGAAACGGGTCGATTTTGTTGCGATTTGCAGGTGGAAATTCGGTCCATCATGTTTTTTGCGTTAGTTCGTGTGACACCCAAACATCGAGCTTATTTTTGAATCCAAGGTTATGCAAATGATTCCAAACGGTTTTCTGGCTTATCTTTAGTTCCTCAATCAATTGAATAAGTGCTCACGTGACGGTCTGTTTCCACTATTTCCATGATATTATCGCGATTTTCGACGACAGGCCTCCCGACGCGTGGTGCATCTTTGACATCGAAATTACCGGAACGGAACCTAGCAAACCACTTTTGTGCTACACGTTCGTTTACAGTATCGGGCCCATAAACTAAATTAATAATTTCAGCCGCTTTGGCTGCTTTTTCGCTTTGATCGAAGAAAAATTGTAAAATATAGCGAATTTTCTCTTTGTTGGTGTCCATCTTTGACGAGCGCTCGCAACGAACTGAGTAAATCAATCGAAAAACTGTCAAAGACAAACTTTTAGCGCGAATAAACACGTTTTCAGCGCCGTATAGTGACACGATGCGACACGTAACACTAGTACTATGGACAATAACGCCATCTCTTAGATAAAAACCAAACGAACTTTTTACTTGACCTAATATCAATGATCAGGATGAAGAGACGAGTTGAAATCCGGGTGACTGTCTGTCCGTCCGCCCGTCTGTGCAAGCTGTAACTTGAGTAACAATTGAGAAATCTTTATGAAACTTGATACACATGTTTCTTGATACCGTAAGACGGTTGGTATTGCAGATGGGCGTAATCGGACCACTGCCACGCCCACAAAACGCCATTAATCAAAAATAAATAAATTGTCATAACTCAGCTCCACAATAAGATACAAGGCTGGTATCGCATTAGAGAGGGGCACCTTCGGCTAAAAATTTTTTTAAAAAGTGGGCGTGGTTTCCCCCCTAATAGGTTTAATGTGAATATCTCCTAAACTGATAAAGCTATAATAAAAAAAATTCACTGGGAGCAAATGTTTTTAGCATCTCTATATACGGTGTGAAAATGGGTGAAATCGGGTGACAACCCCGCCCACTCCATATATAACGGTACTGTTAAAAACTACTAAAGCGTGATAAATCAAGCACTAAACACACCAGATTCATTAAATTAACACAGGAATCGTATGAGCCAACTTAATAGGAGGTGTTCGAAATTAGACAATAGGCGTGGCACCGCCCAAATTTAGGTGAAAACCCATATCTCAGAATCTGCTTAACCAAATTCGGTACATAATATTCTTCTCATATTTCTATACTATAGTGCGAAAATGAGCAAAATCGAATTACAACCACGCCTATTTTCCATATAACACCATTTTTAATTTCATTTGATTTTTTCTCTTTCCACTATGCAAATCAAACAACAATGTCTTTATCGGGGTAAAACTTTGTGTGAATAATGCGTTTAAAGTATGCCACCTTGTGGCCAAAAATTATCTAAATTGAACCAAAACTATTGAAGTCCCTAGGTACTGAATTTGTTGACCCCAGTGCCTATAGTTCCCTTTTTACCGAATATATCGGTCAATGTGTAAGACATTTAATTGAAATTCATATAACAAAATAAATAAATAAGACTCTCGATAATAGTTTGTTTGTGTCGAAAAATGGGTTCAATAGAATCAATACTTCTTATAGCCCTCAGATACCTAATATAAAGATTTTTGAACTTCCGGGTGACTTTATACCGCATATATCGGCCAATATGCGAGTTATCTCAATGAAAATGAGAGAGCGTGTTTTACTGATAACAAGGTCTTTTTGTGCCTAAAATTAATGAAATAGAGTGAAAATTTTTTCTTGCCCTTATGTAACTAATATCAGGACTTTGGAACATTCGTCTGACTTTACTCCATATGATTGGTGATGGTATGTGAGGTACCTTAATGAAACAGCGGGAGCATTTTATTAGTCTGTGGCATAGTAGTAGTTGTAAATTGATAAAGTCGGGTTAATGCTACCCTCTACTTCTATATACTACTTATAATACTTCTCGTATGTCGGTCAGTAAGAATTAAAATTTTTTTTTATATATAAAATTGATTCAAAATATGTTCTCTATACTCGAGTATAGCTGAGCATTGTAAAAATTAATATCTTTCTCTATCCCCAATATATAACAGATTTCCGTCTTTTCTCTTGACTTTAAACCGTTCTGGTTGATCAAAACGTGATATTTTAATGTAATTAAGTGGATAAGTTTTCTTAAAAATTATGTGGTTTGACGCTGAATTAGAACGAAAATATTATATACCTTGATCTAAACCTCACACCTTCATATAATGAATTCCGATTCTCTGGTTGACGTTTTCCACACAAGCTTATAATATAAAATTTAGCCACTTTGGTCGAGTTAATATCACATTCATACTTATATATATCTCACTTCAAGATGTTTTTGTTTTTTTTTTTAAATATAATTTTCGCTGACGCAAACTAAAGTATAGCAATAAAACTGAGACCAAGTTTATGGCCTTTAATATAAGTCAAGAAGATACCAAATTTGATTGTAATTTAATCACGATTTCATTTGATAATGGCTGTTTAATTCTTTCTCAACTTTGTCACACCTGACGGAATTTCCTGGCCTTTGATTCTTGCGAATTACAAGAGTATCAAATTCTTGGTTCGGTATCGGGTATATATTGACCCTAGCTCCGACATACTTTATGTAAAAAATTCAAACTTCCGTTTGGTCTTATATAAACGTAAAATATTAGATATAGGTGCAACAGTTTAATGCCGAAAATGTGTGAAATCGATTCACGAATTTCCCTAGCGTACATGTTAATTTTGTAATTTAAAGAAATTAAATGGACAGTTTTTCTTAAAAATAATGTGGTTTATCGCTGCATATGAATTAAATTGGTCTAGACCTTTGTTTAAACCTTATAACCCTAATATACTGATTTCCGCTCCTTTCGTACAACAGCAACCTCATATACCCCACATATTAAATCTCACCCCTTTGGTTCAGTTTGTATCACATATACCATGTTTGAGTTAAATAGCCTCTTTTTGTTAAAGTTAATATTTCGGAGAAAAAATAGTATCTGTTACAAAAAGTGAAAACTTGATTGAAAAATCAAGGAAAAGGAATTTCTGCAGAGCAAAGGCTAGATTTATCTTTGAGATTAGTTTGTTTGGTACTAAATTTTGGATTTCTTCTCGAATTCCCAATTTTCCCATCTGGAAAAATTCTCCCATGACTCAGAAGATCGTCTATCATCATCCAGATAAGGAATTGTCTGACGTATCTGGCTTCTTCAAATTTCCTTTTGTAGGGTCTGCAGCCAGAGTGTCTTTGATGAAACTTATAATATCAAAATTTGGCCAACTTATTTTGATTGCTTCGGAACCAGACGTTACTGGTGGAATTTTCTGCAAAGTTTTGCTGTATCTGTCCTTTAAATTTTTATACTTTCGCAACATGTTGCTACAGAGTATAATAGTTTTGTTCACCTAACGGTTGTTTGTATCACCTAAAACTAATTGAGTTAGATATAGGGTTATATATGTAAGCTTCGTGCGTATATTCAAGTATGCTGATAAGAAATACTTGTAATCATTAAACATAGTTGTGAAATCGACGTGTCGGTGACAGTATAAGATATTCCACGAGCATTGACTCAAGTGATAGAATTTATTAAAATTATATAAAACATAATAGTATTTATTAGATATAAGAAAGATTGGTAAAAAGTTTTTCAGAATTGTTTATAACAATTCTGAATTTATAAAATATAATTAAACTCAGTGATTGTTGAGAGATCCGTTAAGCAATAGTTTTGATTGTTGATTCTCTTTATTTTAGGTTAGTTGAAAACGTGCTTACTTGTAATCATTAAACATAGTTGTAATTAATAATAATAAAACTCTTTATTTTAGACGAATCATATCGCTTTGCTAAACCGATTTATTGATAACCTTATAAATCAACAATCATTTATTGGGAAAATGGAAAAATTAAGATTTGAGTTTGCAGTAATTCCAAAACCAATGATTCCAAAACCAACACTTATGGTCTAATCTAATTGAAGACAGACAGGAAAATTATTACACAATACCAAAGGAATTTTAACCTATGAATCTACATGGAGAATTACAAAAAAATGCGGTATTTAACATGATAAAAAATACTATAAAACAAGTAAGGAAGGGCTAAGTTCTGATGTAAACGAACATTTTATACTCTCGTAAAGTCAAATGGTATACTCGTTTGAGATTTCTTTGTGGATTGACTGATATTTTCGGTAGAAGGTCAACTATAGGCACTGGGGTCCACATATTTAGTACTTAGGGGCTTGAACAGTTTTGGTTCGATTTAGACAATTTTTGGTCACAAGGTGGCATACTTTAAACGTATTATTCACGCAAGTTTTACCCCGATATAATCATTGTTGCTTGATATGCATAGTGGAAAGTGAAAGAATCAGATGGAATTGAAAATGGTGTTTCATGGGAAGTAGGCGTGGTTGTAGTCTGATTTCGCCCATTTTCGCACTATGACATAGAAACATAAAAAGAACGTTATGCACCGAATTTGGTTGAAAGGGATAAGTTCGGATGTAACCGAACATTTTATACTCTCGCAAAGTTAAAAGGTATATTCGTTTGAGACTTCTTTATATATGTATTCTAATAATTAGAAGAAGGAACTGTTGCCTTAGTTATTTACTTTTCACTCACAGTGAAAATAATTAGAGCAATTTGTAAACTAAATTTACTCAAATTATGAGAAATCGTTCTTGTGCTTTTTGTATACGCTTATAATTGATTTTATATAGAATGCATTACAACTGTATTGAGAAGTATGAAAAGAAATCGGTTTTGAACAATGAATAACATTTTATATTTATTATATCGATATTATTTTACATGTTTAGCTTAAAAATAATAAATATTAACAACTTTAAAAATGATATAATATTATTATATTAATTTGTATATAATATTTACAATATTAAACATAAATTTTTGTAGAGATTCTTACACATATATCCAATCTATATTTCTTTTTTCCTTATACTATTTAATTTCTATCATATATTTATACAATAATGTCATATATAATAACAAATTATATATATAATTTAAATTTTCTTAATTAGATTATTTACATATTTTTCTTAAAATTTTTTTAAAAACTACTGTCAAAATTCCTATACCATTCCAATTCGATTATATTTGGAAAAAAAAATGAAGAACTATTGCACTAAGTCTGAAAACTTTAGTTCGAAATAGAGACACAAATACTATCATGATAGCTGTGTACTGTCTCAAAAGTAATTGCATTTACACGGGAAGGATCCATGTTTGAAAATGCCCAATCAATTTGTGTACCGGCAGGTGTAGTTGAATATTCTGCACCAAGCAGGGAACTAAAGTTTTTTTCTTGGAGCAGATTTGGTATTGCAGTCCCTGTAGACATTAAACAAATGTTAAAATCTCCAACAATTAGCACATTTTGATTGCCTAACTCAGATGTAAGGACTTCCTGAAGTTCTACAATTAATTGTCTGACAGAGAAAGCTGAATTTCTATATAGAACCAGAATATTAAAATTGAAACATTTAAACAAAACCGCTTCTAAAACTTTGCGGCCTGAATAAATTTTCTTTACAGCCTTTGATTCTATAGAGCAAGCAATACTATGCTTTGCATATATTATAATGCCCCGTTTATTTCTGTTGGTTGTTTCCGTGCTATCTATCCTCAGCTCGTTAATTGGAGTAAATCCTGGTATATCAAAATTTTCGCAAGGAGAACTCCAAGTTTCTACAAAACATAAAATATCTGAAGATAGCATCAAACAGTCACTTTTTATATCATTAATGTGAGCGTGAAGACTCTGAACATTATGGAATAAAATTTGATGTCCTGATGTTCGGGAAATCATAAAATTGAAACTTGTTGTCAAAGCTTTATTTGTGTTCAATTCCCTCAGTTCTCTAAATACGGGATCCGATTCAGAAAATTTGTTAGGAGGAATAAAATTTCCTATGATGAATAGACCTTCTGCAGAAGTAGCTCGACTACAAGCGACATATATTGAAGCTCTAGGCATTCTGGGTCGAGTATGAACTACAACTTTATTATATGTGGCACCCTGACTTTTATGAATAGTTATTCCCTCAGCCGGAACAACTGGAAACTGATTTCTTTCAATTGAAATTTGTTCATTTCTTTTATATTGAAAAGATTTTAGAACTTTTTCAATTGGTGTCCAAGAACTTTCTAGAGGATGAGGCTTTTTTGATCGTGCTATCAAACCAACAGAAGGTTCCAAAAATTTAATCCACAGAATTGTTGGAAAAGAACAATGGAAATCAATTTGCATAAGTTGTCCAGCTGCCCCATTAACCAAGCCATCACACGTGTTTATGTTCACTGTAATCATATATTTGGCGGAGGTTTTTAGTGTCAATTCATAGGGCAGTCCCTGCGTTTCAGAAGTTTTGAAAAGTTTAACTCTTTCCAAAATATTATCACTTTCATTTATACCAATTCCTTTAACTGAGTCTTTTGCAGTTGAAAGGAAAGCTTCTGTTGGGATTCGACTGAGCTTAAGGGCATTGAAATTATTTGTCTCTTCATTGGACCAAAATAAATTTATGGCATCATCGGGAACTTCTTCGAAATTAACTACTCGAGTTTCAATGAGTGATATGTCCTCATTTGTCATAGTACCAGATGCCATATGATTTAATGCAATTGCAAAGGCCTGATCCTCCCGTTGTCTCATTATCTCTGTTAATTTGTGTTAAGTGTTTAAATAACCCCCACAAAGGGGAACCAACTAAAGTGCTGTATGCATCATTGGGATTAGGAGAGAATATCCACCTATCTCCAACAGGTGAGAGTTGCTTCAAATCACCAAACACTATGATCGGTATACCACCGAAGGGGCTGTCTGTTTTGAAAATTTGTTTTAATCTCGCATCAACAGAGCTAAACATACGAGCACCTACCATCGATATTTCATCAATTATGATTAATTTTAAATCGATAAGTCTGGAATACAATGAATTCACTGTGTCATTGCTAAGTGGCCTCAACTCTCTATTCAACTGATTAACAGGTAAAGAGAATATTGAATGAAGGGTCATTCCACCTATTCCGAATGCTGCTTTACCCGTAGGTGCGCAAAGAAGAACTTTTAAGGAACTTGGATTGGATCCAGGTGTAGAATTGTAACGATGGTTAAGAGCTTGATATATTGCAGATATCAAACGACTCTTTCCTACACCTGCACCGCCGCCAATGAACTCATAAAATGGGAGATTTCTTTTTAGGTGGTGCATCAAATGTGTCAAATAGGTTCTTTGCTTAGTATTTAGACTTTGAACTAAAGAAAATAATTCCTCAACTGGAATTAAAGGGGGTAGTTTAATAAGTCTAATATTGCAATCAGATTCAGTGCCATTATCTGTTGAATCTTCGCCATGCAAGTCTAGCAAATTTATATTTGGGTTTATTTCTGGAAGTGCCAACACTCTGAACTCATTTTCCACGATAGGTAGTTCATTTTGAGCACCTTCGTCCAAGTCTATTTCACTATAAAGACTTTCTAGAACATTTTCAAGTTCTCTTTGCTCAAAAACATCATATTTTCTTTGATTTTCCTCAATTATAATACGATGTGTTATGCAAGTCTGCTCATTATCGTTTTCAATGAGATCTTGCTGTTCATTCCGCCAAGGATAGTAAAGCATTAACATTTCGCGGAAATACTCAACTCTGGCCAAATCTGGGTTAAACCTTCTATACCGAATAATACAAGGTTTGGTACGTTTTTTCACAAAACCGCTACCGTCTTTAAGAGGTATGACAACCCCGCTTTCTGGTAAATTATCGTCTTCCCTCTCTTCTTCTTCATGATCACTATCTTGTGCTCTTCTACTAGATTTAAAATATTTATACCTAGATGCAAAATCAGCTAAACAAAGAGTTTCTAACTGATCGGATCTTTGAACATAACGGTCTAAAATACCGGCTACGAATATTTCAGTCGAACCTGAAGGAAGGTTCTGAAGTTCCGCTCTAGGTTTTACCATTCGAACACGTTCCTCAGGTCGAGAGGTATTTATAAATATTTCTGCATTACTTGCTTCCGAAAGATGGAGCCCAATGCAGCAATATACTGCTTCTTGTGCAGATATTTCTGTGCCTGATATAAATTTGTGACCTATATGTTTAAGTTTTTGCTTAATAGTATAATTTCCAGCATTTACCTCTGATATAGCTTCATTTAAGAGCCTAGAAATTCCCCTGTTAGACTTGTTAATATAATTAATTATATATGAACAGCAAGCATATGCATCCAGTATATATTGGATATCCATATTTGCTCTATGGAGTTCCAAAATCAGAGGATTATAAGCGTTTATAAAACGATCCTGTAATTTTCTTTTTAGAAAAATTTTGGGTTTTGTTAAACTTGACCTAAGGGCTAACAAATAGTCATCAAAAGACATATTTATTCTACTATCAGACAGGAAGTGTTTAAACTCGTTTAAATTAGAAATGTCTTCTGTAGTCATATTTGAATTTAAAACGTTTTGAATTTTGAAAAAGTTTTCCTTGTGTCTTTCTGAATTTTGACTTGTTTCTGTAAGAGGTAACAGTATTTGCGTTGAAGGCATTGGTGGATATGGAATACCAAAACGACAAAACTGTTGTCCTCTTATTTCCCTAGTACAAGACCGACTGTGGTTATGCTTTTGATAACCCAAATAATTTTCTAAGTGGCTGATCGAACCATCAGTAGAAATATAATTGTCAATAAAACTAATGACATCAGGGAATGTCTGAGGATCTTGAAGGTTGATCCTGGGAGCATTATTAAGCCAATACATGCCATGTACATGCGGGGAACCTCTCTGTTGAAACTCCACTCTCCAGTAGAAATTTGTAACAAAATGCTCTCCAAAAATGCCGGCGTTATCTTTAAAAAGCTTAAGAATTTGTCGATAGCGGTAGTCAAAATATCTAGCACAAGTAACCGCGTCTGACCGAATTAAGCGATATCTATCTTGGGTTGTTAAACTGTTGGCTTCCTCTTCCGAAATATCTTTAGAATCAACAGTTTTAAAGAGGATGACCAAAAGCTCAACCCACTGAGATTCTGCAGCCGATAAAGTGATAAAGAAGGTTGGAAGCCCAAATTGGCGAATCAAAGCGATTGCCTTTTTCTTCTCAGCTTCCCAGTGCGCAGGTGAGGATCTAACGCCTTTCAAAACCTTGTAACCATCATCGTGTTGAATCAAGTTTTGAACAAAGTTTTCGTTTAATAGATTTTGGGCCGTAACTCGGTTGCGACCTAAAAACTTTCTAAGGCAAATGGATATACTATTCTTAATTTGTAGCAGTTCTAATTTTTTGTAATCATAGAACAACTTTGGAATGGTACACGCTCTTCTGTCAAAACGACGAATTTCAGAACGTATTATCTTGCTATACGTTTCAGAGCATGTACGCTTCTGCCCAACGTATATTGTTCCAAATGACAACTCTTCTGAATTATTATCTTGAATTATGTCAATTGGTCTTTGTCCTTCACCTGGCTCTATAACTAAACGGTTATAGTCTAAGTTTTCTACAGGAATATTGTCCTAAAGAGTTTCTTGACCGCCTGGATTTAGCTCTGAAGGTAAAAGACCCGTGGGAATATTATTGCCTTAGGGATTATTATTGAACCAATCGGGAATCCTCTGCAGATGCAACAAACGGAACTTCTTCTTGGTTATTAAATTTTGAAATCCAGTTTTCATTAATATGTATATTGTGCTCACGATACAGAGGGGTATTCACTAAGAACTGCAAAGCTTCCATAATCTTTGCGGGGCGTATGGTATCGATCATGTAATCATGATTGTATTCCAAACGCCTTCTTAGGTGAATTTGTATAACATGAGCCACGTCAAAGGACCTTGGTAGAGATGTCACAATATTGTTAACAGAAATTGGTATATTAACAACAGCACCTTTGAGCAAACTCTGACCTTGATATCCTAACGGACGGATTGTCATAAGAGGCAATCTAGGCATTATGAGACGTTCTTCAATTGGAGTTAAACCTTTCAAACAATCCGGTATTTCAGGAAAGTCTAGACCGTTAGCTAAACATATTTTTGGAGCGTTCTTTTTAACAATCGCATTTTTGCAAGTAGCACAAAAATTGTACTTTCCATCTTCTGAAGGAAATTTTTGCATTAAAAAGAAGGCGGATGCAGCATTCGGGTGACCTTGCGCAATAGTTTCGAAATTTAATTTGCGAACTTGGTGTGAAAACCATAAGCCGCCGCAGCAAATACATATTTCAGTAGGGCCCTTATTTATATTTTGGAAATAAATGTTTTTGAAATCTGTTAAATTGCCACTATTATCAGTTTCTATAACATTATTTTCTCTCGTTAATCGGATTCGTTGGGACTGCCTTTGGTTTTCAATTTGTCTATTGAGTGGGTTATCTCTACGAAGGCGAACTTGACCTTGTCTAAGACGTCTCTGATTCAAAATTTCTTCCCTCATACCCCTCCTACTAAGCTGTCGACGTTGTGTTTCTCTATCACGCTCCTCTCTCCTTATTTCAGGATTTCTTCTTGCATGTTCCCTTTGCATTTGATCACGAATGCGCTCTAAATTCCTATACTCAGGATTTCTTGCGCGAAGTTCTCTATGATCCCTAGTGTTCCTACTTTGTTCATCATAACGTACCTCAGGATTTTCCCGCCGAGATCTATGACCTCGAGTATTTCTTATTTGCTCTTCAGAGCGAATTTGGGGATCTTGGCGCCTTGTTCTATGTTGAACAGTATTTGCAACTTGCTCAACAGATCGAACCTCGGGGTCTTCACGCAGAGACCTATGACCTCGAGTATCTCTTATTTGCTCTTCAGAGCGAATTTGGGGATCTTGCCGCCTTGTTCTATGTTGAACAGTATTTGTAACTTGCTCAACAGATCGAACCACGGGGTCTTCACGCCGAGATCTATGACCTCGAGTATTTCTTATTTGCTCTTCAGAGCGAGTTTGGGGATCTTGCCGCCTTGTTCTATGTTGAACAGTATATGCAACTTGCTCAACAGATCGAACCTCGGGGTCTTCACGCCGATATCTATGACCTCGAGTATTTCTTATTTGCTCTTCAGAGCGAATTTGGGGATCTTGCCGCCTTGTTCTATGTTGAACAGTATTTGCAACTTGCTCAACAGATCGAACCTCGGGGTCTTCACGCCGAGACCTATGACCTCGAGTATCTCTTATTTGCTCAACAGATCGAAACTCGGGGTCTTCACGCCGAGACCTATGACCTCGAGTATTTCTTATTTGCTCTTCAGAGCGAATTTGCGGATTTTCCCGCCTGGTTCTATGTTGATTTGTATTGATTATTTGTTCGGACAGACGTACATCGGAATCTAATCTACGATTAGCGTGACTTACAGTATTTTGTGACTGCTCACTATCTCTATATAAAGAGTTCGCACGAAGAACTCTCATACGTCTTCTATTCTGAAGACGACTTAGTAATATAGATTTTCTACTTAATCTAGGCATAATTAATTAATAATAAATGGGTTAATATATAAAATACTTATGGATAATACTTATATAATTCAGTCCGTCCGGGTGTTAAAAGTTGGATCCTAGGTGCTGCTCTCTTTCACTGTTTCCTTGTAAGTCCTTGCTATGCTATTGCTCGTCACTGTACACTGTACTGTGTAATACACTAAAATTAGTTTGAATTAAGCACTTTGCTTGTAAAGACATCTAGTGAAACTGAAACTACAAACACAGTGTACTGATATTTATTATACTCTTGCAACATGTTGGTACAGCTTACGTACTTTTGTATACCTATATATTATTTAGCTATTCACTAACATAAGAATACATAATATTTAGTTATATTTATATTTTAGAAATTAGTAGTTTATTTCATTGTATTGAAATTAAGTTCTCGGAAAATCCCTCCGTAAATTACTTTTGTTAAACGCTTTCTAAAACAGGTACCATAGTTTGAAGGGTCTACCCATGAAGGCTAAATTAACAATAACTTACATAAATTTAATTATGGTATACACATATGTAGAACAGGTATGTAGATTTTCTTCTTTCTGTCTTAATATCTAAACCTTTCATAAGCTGCCAACGGCGCTAGGTAAAAATGTAATTTTCTTGTGTTTACAGCTCACTTCATGACCTTCATATTAAAATGTGTCGTTTTTGATACTACATTACTAATATTTATTTCATCCAATTTTTTGTAGAAAGATTTTTTTGCTCTATACAAAGTCCAGCACTCTAAGAAACTTTTTTAGCATTGTTGTCTGGTATATTTTATAATAAGTTCAACATAATGGCTGAGAAAATATACCTAACCACTGATTATCACCAAATATTAGAAGAAATATATGTATATAGAAATCTATATCTATCACTTTAGGTGATGCAAACAACTCTTTGGTGAACAAAACTATACTCTGTTGCAACATGTTGCGAAAGTATAAAAATGTTGCGAATTCAACATTCATTACTCGATTATTATTTGGTATCTTATTAACTTATGTTATTGATCATAGATTTATTTTGTGTCAATACTATTTTTTTCTCCGAAATGTTAACTTTTATAAAAAGAAGCTATTTAACTCAAACATGGTATATGTGATATAAACTGAACCAAATGGGTTAGATTTAATATGTGGGGTATATGAGGTTGCTGTTGTAACAAAGGAGCGGAAATCAGTATATTAGGGTTATAAGGTTTAAACAAAGTCTAGACCAATTTCATTCATATGCAGCGATATACATTATTTTTAAGAAAAACTGTCCATTTAATTTCATTAAATTATCAAATTGACGAAAAAAATTATACCATAAGTAGTACATGTGAGTTGGGAAAATCAAAGACCAGAAAATTCCTCCAAACCGTATATTAAAAAATGTTGATTAAACATCCATTATTAAATGATATCGTGATTAAATTACAATCAAATTTGGTATCTTCTTGACTTATATTAAATGCCATAAACTTAGTCTCAGTTTTATTGCTTGAAGTGAGATATACATAAGTATGAATGTGATATTAACTCCACCAAAGTGGCTAAATTTTATATTATCAGCTTAGGTTAGCAAAATTTTCACCCGATTTGATCTTGTTATGAGTAAAACACGCTCTCTCATTTTCATTGAGATAACTCACATATGCGGTATAAAGTCACGCGGAAGTTCAAAAATATTTATAGTAGATATATGAGGGCTACAAGAACTATTGATCCGATTCAACCCATTTTTGAAACAAAGACAAACTATTATCGATAACTTCATTTATTTATTCTATTATATGAATTTCAATTATATATCTTACACAATAGCCGATATTTACGGTAAAAAGTCAACTATAGGTACTGGGGTCCACATATTCAGTACCTAGGGGCTTGAACAGTTTTGGTTCGATTTAGAAAATTTTTGGTCACAAGGTGGCATACTTTAAACGTATTATTCACGCAAAGTTTTACGCCGATATAATCATTGTTGCTTGATTTGCATAGTGGAAAGTGAAAGAATCAAGTGGTATTTAAAATGGTGTCATATGGAAAATAGGCGTGGTTGTAATCCGATTTCGCCCATTTTCGCACTATGACATAGAAACATGAAAAGAACGTTACGCACCGAATTTGGTTGAAATCGGTCAGGCAGATCTCAAGATATGGGTTTTCACCTAAAAGTTGGCTGTGCCACGCCCACTGTCTAATTTTGAACGCGGTTCCTATAAAGTCATCTTATACCATCTCAGAGATAAAATTTAATGTCTCTGGCGTGTTTAGTGCTTGATTTATCGCGCTTTTAGTAGTTTTTAACAGTACCGTTATATGGGGAGTGGGCGGAGTTGCCACCCGATTTCAACTATTTTCACACCGTCAATAGAAGTGCTAAAAACATTTGCTTCCAGTGAATTTTGTTATTATAGCGTTAGCGGTTTAGGAGATATGCACATTAAACCTATTAGAGGCGGGACCACGCCCACTTTTTAAAAAAAATTTATAGCTGCAGATGCCCCTTCCTAATGTGATCCTGTGTACCAAATAACAGTCTTGTATCTTATTGCGGAGCTTAGTTATGGCAAGTTATTTGTTTTTAATTAATGGCGTTTTGTGGGCGTGGCAGTGGTCCGATTACGCCCATCTGCAATACCAACCGTCTCACGGTACCATGAAACATGTATACCAAGTTTCACAAAGATATCTCAATTTTTACTCAAGTTAGAGCTTGCACGGACGGACGGACAGACGGACGGACGGACGGACAGACAGTCACCCGGATTTCAACTCGTCTCTTCATCCTGATCATTTATATATATATAACCCTATATCTAACTCGATTAGTTTTAGGTGATACAAACAACCGTTAGGTGAACAAAACTATTATACTCTGTAGCAACAGGTTGCGAGAGTATAAAATGACATGAAAAGAGAGCAGTGTGGACAACTCTTACACCAGAATTAAAAAAAATTTATTTTGATAATGAAAATATGCAGTTTGAAGGGTTTTTACTTGAAAAGTAGAAACTGAAACATTAAATCATACAGTGCAGACTCATCATGTCGAAAAAAAGCAAAATAAATTAAAACTGGTTGATAAATTCTCAATTGAAAAATTTTCAAAAACAACAACAAATGTTTCACAATGGTTGAATTTTTTTAATAAAGAGTGTCTTCGCTTGGATTTATATACAGACACTGAAAAGATTGAAATGCTAAAATTAATGTTAGATGATGTCTGTAAAGATTGGTACAGCTCAATGCTATTAAAGCACACAGTGGAGTCAGACTGGTCATTATGGGAACTGAGCTTAAAAGAAACATATGCCGATAAAGGATGGTCACCAGTTAAGTATGCAATGAATTTTAAATATCTAAAAGGCTCTATATTGGATTACGCATTGAAAAAAGAGAGATTATTACTGGAAATAAATGATTTTATTGATAAGTTTCTATTGATAGATATAATTGCCTCCGGCTTACCAAATTTTATAACTGATAAAATAGATAGACAAAAACTTAAGAAAGTTGATGATCTATTTAATAATTTAAAAGGCTTGGAACATTTAATAAAAGATAATAATAATAAAAAAATTCAACATTAACTCAACAAAATTTAAAAAAACAAATCGGAAAGAAAGGAAAAAGTCCATGCAAAATATGTGAATCAAAAGGTAAAAAAAAATAGATTTCATCCAGAAAATTTATGCTGGTATAACAAAGTAGAAAAAGATGAAGATTCATTAGCAAATACACTTTTAAATGTACAATTATCTGATGAAGATCTAAAAAACTAGATTTTCCCCCGCTAATTGAAATAAAGACACTGTTAGAAGAATCTTTAGAGGTTAAAGGCCTTTATGATCCTGGCTCAAGAATAACAGTAATAAATTCAAAATTAATAAATAATACATTAAAAAAAGAAAAAAGAAAATTTAATATAAAAGCAATTAGTGGGCAGGGCAAAAGCTATGGTCTGGTAAAATTAAACGCAGAAATAAATGGAATAAAAAAATATATACATGCCTTTGTATATGAAAATGAGAACTTCAAAGATGACCTAATTTTAGGCCTAGATAGTGTAAAAAATTTGGGTTGACTCATGACGAGAATTTAAATATCCAATTCATAAACACAAAAGAGAAAAAAGAAGAAAATAATATAAAAATTAATGATAAATATGAAATAAACTTTAATGAATTTATGGACACAAATAAATTTCAAATAGACACCGATCACTAAGATGATTATGAGAAAAGAAAGATATACGATATAATGAATAATTATAAAAGCATTTTTGCCAAAGGCAAATATGATGTAGGAGAAGTGAAAAATTATGAAGCATTCATAGACCTACAAATTGATAAATATTGTTACAAAAGACCTTATAGATGTACAATTGCAGATAGAAAAGAAATAGAAGAGCAAAGTTCACAACTTTTAAAACATGGTCTGATTGAAGATTCATACAGCCCATTTGCAGCACCAGTAACACTAGCATTTAAAAAAGAAGAAAATAAAAAAAATAGACTATGTGTAGACTTCAGAGAACTGAATAAAATAATTGTTCCACAAGCTCAACCTTTCCCGCTGATAGAGGACTTGATGATAAAAACGGTAGGTTGTAAATATTAAATATTAGGTTGCTACGTATAAATCCCTTCCGCTTTTTTGTCTTTTGAATTTCGCGGCTATGTACAGAGCTACAGAGCTCGTATCTGGCAACACTATACATAATTTGAAAGGTCTTGACATAACCTACAAAACAACGCTATGCATGATTAGTTTGGGTATTGCGTACAACAGTTATAGACGTGTAAACATGGAGTTCACTAACGCCGAAATTCGCGCTATTTTAAAGTTTTCCTTCGTTAAAGGCAAATCCGCTAGAGAAACATTCCGTGAGATTAATGGTGTTTTGGGGGATGGCACTCTATCACTTCGAACCGCGGAGGAATGGTTTCGACGATTCAGAGCCGGTGAAAACGACACCATGGATAAGCCAGCCGGCGGAAGACCTGTGACGACAAATACCGATCAAATAATGGAATACATCGAGTTAGACCGGCATATGGCATCTCGTGACATCGCCCAGGAGATGGGAGTTAGTCACCAATTCATTTTGAACCATCTGCAGAAGGCTGGATACAAAAAAAAGTTTGATGTTTGGGTGCCGCATAATTTGACGCAAAAAAACCTTCTGGACCGAATCAACGCCTGCGATATGCTGCTGAAACGGAACGAACTCGTCCCATTCTTGAAGCGGATGGTGACTGGCGACGAAAAATGGATCACATACGACAATATCAAGCGAAAACGGTCGTGGTCGAAGGCCGGTGAATCGTCCCAAACAGTGGCCAAGCCGGGATTGACGGCTAGGAAGGTTTTGGTGTGTGTTTGGTGGGATTGGAAGGGAATCATCCACTATGAGCTGCTCCCATATGGCCAGAAGCTTAATTCTACCATCTACTGCGAACAACTGGACCGCTTGAAGCAGGCGATCGACCAGAAACGTCCAGAATTGGCCAACAGGAAGGGTGTAGTGTTCCACCAGGACAACGCCAGACCACACACTTCGTTGATGACTCGTCAGAAGCTACAGGAGCTCGGATGGGAGGTTTTATCGCATACACCATATAGCCCGGACGTAGCGCCAAGTGATTACTACCTGTTCCTGTCCATGGCGAATGCCCTTGGTGGTGTGAAGTTGAACTCAAAAGAGGCTTGTGAAAAGTGGCTGTCCGAATTCTTCGCAAATAAGGAGGGGGGCTTCTACGAGGAAGGTATTATGAAGTTGCCGTCTAGATGGAAACAGATCATCGAACAAAACGGCACATATTTTAACTAAATCCGATCACTGTAACACTTTTTATAAAGCATGAATGAAGAGCAAAAAAGCGGAAGGGAGATATTTTTATATAGGCGTTTTTGATTTAGGAAATAATTTTGAAGCTATTTGAGCAAAAGCATTTAAGGGGTTACATAGGTTTCGTCGGGTGAAAAAAGGCCTATTTTCAATAATTTTTTTTCCATATAAAAAATTGTTTTTTTAATTCAAACTTATTGCTGTCTTAAATACATATTTAAATAATAATTTCTGAGATTTTCAAAACAAAATTAAAACTCCGCAATTGTAACGTCATTTCCGGTGACCCCTCAAAAAAAAGGTGCGCCCGCGTTGTCAGCATCCTCCTGACAGAATCATTTAAAATGAAAAAAAAGTGCTTTAGTTAACACCATAAACTCGTAGTAGTAAGTTGAGTAAAATTGAGACATCGTGATGAAACGTAGCATTATATTCCTTCGCACCCACAGATGGCTGATGTTGCATGTGGGTGGCATCGGGCTGTTGCCACTCCCACAAAATTCCTTTAAATTTTTTTTTGTTTTTTTTTTTTTGCGGGGGAAGCGGTGGAAAATGCCTTCCGCATCATCACTGCTGTCGTCACAGCAGCGGTATGTGCCGCTTGCAGGTCAATAAAAATCCCCCCTCTAAGGAACCGTCGCCCCCCCTGGAACCGTGTTTGCATTACTTCAGGGTGGCGTTCCACTTTTCTCATTGAGAGATTTACATCTGCGCACCTGCGTCCAGGTCCCGCTTTTTGCTGCGTAGTAAAATTGCTGCGAATTTCTGGATGATCTCCCAGTTGATTTCGCTCTCCAGCATGACACTAATTAAATTGTCCCTGTTTATTGGACCAACCCGGTCTTCTACGGCGCTGCGTTCCCGTTGCCATCGCGCACATTCAAAGAATGTGTGTTCAGCATCGTCTTCTCCCGCATCGTTGTATGGGCATGATAGCTCTTCGACTTTTCCAATTCTGTGAAGGTACTTTTTGAAGTATCCGTGACCTGATAGCAGTTGTGTCATGTAGAAGTCGACTTCTCCAAATTTTCGGCTTTTCCACTGGTTTACATCTTTTATAAGTCTGGCCGTCCATATGCCGCGGATCTCATTCTCCCATCTTCGTTACCATGCTGACATCGTGTTTTTCTTTATTTGTTCGATTGCCCTTTTATTATTCTCAGATGTTTCCTTTAGCTCTCACAGCTTTTTTCTGTCGTATGCCAGAAGGTCAATTGGGATATTACCGCTGATAACTAGTATTGCATCGCCCGACACTGTTCAGTACGCTGATGCAACTCTGAGGGCTGCGGTGCGGTATACTTTGGGCAATACCTTACGCTGGTTTTCATTTTTTAGCACATCTGCCCAAATCTCTGCTCCGTATAATAGAACGCTAATGGTCGTGGACATTAGGAGCTTTCTCTTTTCTTGGCTGGGCCCCCCTATGTTGGTCATTAGTGTGCTGAGTTGGGAGGTGATTTTCACTGCCTTTCCTGCGGCGTGCTGGATTTGTACCCAGAAAGTTAATCTGAGGTCCAGTCTGACGCCTAGATTGTTTACTACTTTTTGTGTCTTTAGAATATCCGTGGTCGTTTGCATACTTATTTCGAGAGGTATGTGCTTGTTTGTCAACAGTAGTATCTATGTTTTTTCGTTAGCGAACTGTGTGTCGAGGCATGCTTGGATCCGTATTATGACTTGGTTTAGCTTCCTTCTCGCATCTTCTGTGTCTCGGGCCGTAATTACTGCTGCAATGTTGTCCGCGTACCCAATTAGGTAGGATTCGCCTGGCATGTCGAGTTTTAGTATGGCGTCGTAGCTGATGTTCAATAAGTCTGGGCCTAAAATGGATCCTTTTGCTGCTCCTGACGTAACCGCTATCTGTCGTGGTCACTCTCTAGTTTGGTACGACAATTTTCTCTTGCTGAGGTAGTAGTAGTAGTAGTTTTTCGAGAGCGTCGATCATGTCCACTCATCTAGCGCTGTTGAAGGCATTTCGGACATCTAAGGTCGCCAGCAAAACTATTCTTTTGTACTCATGACATCTGCGCTGTGCGGCTTCTACACTTTCAGTGATGCATCTGATAGCTCCTAAAGTTGACCTGCCGGGTCTAAATCCATGTTGTCTAGAGGAGAGTCCTCCGCTTCAAGTCTGGGCTTAAGTAGCCTTTCATAAAGCCTTCCCGCTGTGTCGAGCATGCTTAGTGGACGGTATGCTGATGGCAAGTTTGGATCTCCTTTTCCCTTACTGATTAGGACCAGCCGTTGTTTTTTCCAAAGTTCAGGGAATATTTCAGCTTCGAGGCAGGCGTTGTACATATTCAGAAGTACTGCCGGTCGTTCTGCAGCGATTATTTTAAGAATTTCTGCTGGGATTCCATCCGGGCCGGGTGATTTATTAGTCTTGAGCTTGCCTGCTGCCAGTTGCAGCTCTTCGAGTGTGAACTGGGGGATTTGGGAAGGTCTTATGGTCTGTTCTGAATCGCTAGGCCTTTTTTCATGTGTGGGAAATAGTGCGCTTACGATGTGGTCCATTTTGACAGCATTTAAGTTAGATGGTTTAGCTCGTACTCCTCGTTTTATCATTACTATTTTATACCCGAGTCCCCAGGGGTTTTTGTTAACATCCTCGCGTAGTTCCTCTCATTTCTTCTTTTTACTCTCATCGATAGCATGCTTAAGTTCATTTTTCGCCGCTTGATATTGCTCGGCTTCCTGGAATGCGGCTTCTCTGCGCCTGGATCTCGTGTACGACCTGCGAGCGCGAAGACATGTGCGTCTAAGTTGGGCGATATTTTCTGTACACCACTACCCCACTCTATGGCTTTCCAGTTAAGGTTTTCGGTGACAATTAAATGGCCCTCTATGGACCTAGCCGTATCTTCAATGTCGTTGAGCTTTTCCTGGAATTCGTGTATGCTATCGCTTGGCGTCAGGTAGCAGCTTATTACTGTGAAAAGGTCGCAACTGACCCAGACGAATCCGTTGCTGTTCCCTTAACCTGTGATGGGGATTTTACTTCTTGGGGGTAGCCATATAGCGGCGGTTGAGCTGCTGTCTTCTAGCCAGGTTCCACTCTCTATCTTTCTATATTGTTCGCTTCTGATGATTAAATCATAGCCGTTCACCACCACCATCTGGGAGAGTGGTGCGTCAGCAGTCTTGCATCTGGGCATATTGGCCTGTAAGATATTCACTTATTCAGGTATACTACGCATTTTGCAAAGCCCGGTATATGGTCAACTGGTTGGTGTTTAGCTTCTGTACAGAGGCAGCATAATGAAGGCTTTGTGCACTCTTTCAGTTTGTGACCTGCTTGGCCGCATTTTATGCAGATGCCTTGCCCTCTTCTATCGGGTCCTTTGCAGTCCCATAATAGGGGTCCTGGTCCAAAGCAGCGGAAGCAGCTCTTTGAGTCGCGGTGTACAGTAAACCCAGCCAATTTTGATGCGTGCCTGTCGCATCAGCGCTTCAAATCAAAACCTATAAAATGCTATAAATAAGCCACGAATTAAGATAAAAAAAGTACGTGAGGCACTCGGGACCTGCCGCGGTAAAGCTATTGCATAGCATTTTTTTTATCAACTTATACAATAATTATAATTATTTATTTATTGTTTATGCAGTATTATTTTTTCTTTGATATTAATTACATTTTTTCTGTGATATTAATTTAAGTTACACTTTTTGAGCGTGGTGACCGATAAAAAAAAAATAATTTTTTTTCTTTTATTGAATAAATGAGAAATTGATATTGTTTAAAATATTTTTTTATCATCTTACAATACATGTCTATACTCTAGTAAAGTGCGATGAATTAAATCTCTACCTCGTCCAATTTTGGATTCGGAGAAATGTGAATTGCTACCATGACTATGTAGGCCATTTCTAAGTTTGCATAAGCACGCACAAATATCTCCAACAAATGAGCGCCTAACATTTACATAGCTATCGTGTGCAATATTTATTTCAATATTCGGAGTCATAATATTGGTAACATTATTATTATTTTGGTAAATAGCAACCCTACCTTTTGGAACAGTATCTCGTTTGAATTGAACAATACAATTGAAATGAGGTATTTTAATCGGTTTATCACGCGTCATGCAAGTTTCAGTAACAAGTAACACATTTGATTGTCTCCTAACTGAGTCTTGTAAATCGTATTTGTGACTATTTACATCTTGGCAATTAAAAGTCAATATTGCTTCTTCCTGCCTGCCGCCGCGCTGCCCCCACCCCGCGCACCGAACACTCCGCAGCGTAGGAGCATCGCGTTCGATCGTCTTAAAATACCTAATTCTGCGACGTGCCCAAAATATTGTGTCGCGTGCCATTGGTTCGCCTACCCTGCTTTAAGCTATCGTCTGAACACTATTTAAAGACAGTCTTTTGAATTTTTGCAACAAAGATGCAGTCGACGCAGCTTGCTTTCGATTGCTATCGTTTTTGTCGTGATATACAAATTTTCAATATAAGTCACCCGAGAGAGCGCAACATAAACGAGCTCCTGAGAATATGCTTTACTATACTCATATACTATTTCGTCAAAAATTACACCTTGCGACTTATGAATAGTCAGAGATTCATTTACGTTCTCTGGTATAGTTAGAGCAGAGAACTTAGAAGAACGAGAAGTTGCAAATTGAATTTTGTATGATGCTCGATTGGACGGCTAACAGAAAAATTCCAGTCAGGGAGCTCACCATTTTCTGTAGTATTTGCTGTTATTTAACAGAAACGAGAATTTATAACTACGTTCTCTGGCAAAATACGTATCTACCAACACAAAGAGAAAAATGAAATACTTTGAACAAAAAATACAAATGCCGCTTCACAAATGCATAATTATTTTTTGTCATATTAACGATTTTCATGATTAAAAATTGATAAAATACGATTTTGTTTTGCACAAATGCGGCATGATAAAATGCGAAAGATTATGCAAAAAAAAATATATTTTACTTTTTTAATAATCTTCTAATTTCAATTGTTACAAAATTATTCATACACTTGTATGTATGTACATCAATATGGAGTTCATTTCCATTCTATGGTATGTACACATTGAGAAATAGAATCTTTGATATTATCACTTATCAGTAAAAACATGTGTGCGCACTGCTCTATATGTAAGTATGAATATACAAATATGCGTATGACCTTGCAAAATAAGTAACGAAAACATAAATCTATATACATATAAGCGTATAAATGTAAGTATGTCAGCCAATAGGAAAAATACAAACATTGTTATACAAAAACAACAATTGTCTTAAATAGCATGAGCAGCAGCAATAATATTTTCGTTCATGAGCGCTGGCGCACATGCAATAAGCTAAGGCGTTTCATTCATAAAAGCAAACGCCTTACACATCTCCCTAAGTATGCGGCAAAAGCTAGAAATCATAAATGGAACAACTTTCTGACGTTCCGTCTAGAAGGGAAAAGTGGCGACCCTGCAAACCCACAAAAGACAGAAAAAAGTGCTTTTGTCGATTTAAAATATTTCACAATTCTAAAATATTTTTCCGTGGATGGCAAAAATCTGCATCAATATGTATACATGTTCATATACAAACCTATGTACATATTTACAATGATTTGTTGGCAAAGCTGTTAGAGCAGCAAGGGAAGCGATGACAATCGGCGAACGTTCGTTTATTTTTTCGGAGCATCTCGGAGTTTCTACCAACAACACATTGACTCTTTGTCATGAAAGCAACAAATGTGAGCTTCGGTCATTGGTTGACCGTGTCAACGGAGATTTCATATGAAGTAATGAGTGTACATATCTACTTACATATGTTGTTTGTAGACAAATTTTATATATTTAAATATTTTTGTTTCATATTTCTTTACATGTACACATAATATGAAAATGCCGACGGTAAAACGCAATTTTTTACATTCGTTCATTGCATATCCTAGAAGTTCCCTGGTTAAGAAAAGCAACATTTCGCTTGAGTGTGAAATGCCGACGACAAACCACAATTTCTGTACTTCTCTCTCCATAATCTTGTCAAGTTTATGACTTATTTTAAGAAATATATTAAAATACTGTTAAGTTATTACAAATAGCTTATATTGTAATAACTTAATGTAATTAACATAAAAAAATAAAATAAAAATAAATAATAGTTCAATAAAAGGGAATATATTTCAAAGGGCATATCACTATTCCCTGTTTGGCATACATATTATATTATCTTCAATATTCGCCGGTTGGGCATGTCAACAGAGTTGTATGTGTACAGATTCCCCGCTGTTATAAAATCGAGAAATGTTATTTTTTTCTCCTGCGTGTGGGGTGAATTCCCTGACTAAAACTTTACAAATGTTCGCTGTCGAACCTGCACCTTCTCGTTCTTCTAAGTTCTCTGATATAACAATAAAATTAAGTCTATGTTTTTGGCCTTCAATTTAAGTGGCATATTTAAATTATTATATATAAATAAATTTTATTGTAATTTATTCACGATTTCATCGAATAATGGATGTCTAATTCTTTCGCAACATTTTGTAGCATAAAGTTTTGCCAGCACCCGAATAAAATTTCCGGGCTTTGGTTCTTGCAAGTTGTTTTTTTTTTTTTAAACTTGAAATTCCCCGACCGAAATTTTACACGTATTTGCTGTCGAACCTGCACCTTCTCGTTCTTCTAAGTTCTCTGGTTAAAGGTAGCAAATCCCGAAAGGGATGATAGCAGCCAGAACTCCTCGAAATAAACAAATCGGGCGAAGATATTATAGATAGCGAGTACCTCCACCTCAAAAGTGCAACCAGGCCGATAATAACTTACACATGCTGGAGAAGCGAGAGGTCGAGAAAAATCTGCTACGATGCGGCTTTAGTTCAAAAACCATGGATAGCCTCGGAAACATGATATCGGGACTAAAGTCGACGTCATACTACACATACATACCGAGGGCAACAAACAAGGTAGGAACTATTTCACAGGTAAGGAGAAGTATGCATTTATATTTTGACCTAAATTTCTCCACAGATGAGCTGGTGGTGGTGGCTGTAAAGGATGACAAGAATGAAACACAATTTATGCATTCCTCTACATGCCTAACCATGACGAATCGCCGCCAGCGGAACTCGGAAAGTAGATGCGGCTGAGAAAGGGAAAATATCCCTGGTGATAGGCGGTGACGCCAATGCGCACCACGCACTATGGGGTAGCAGCAATACCAACGACAGGGGTAGTCATTACTAAATTGTATACTGCAATCTAGCTATAGCTAACCTACCTCGAAGAATGTTCTAGACGTAAAACTACATACTAGCACAACAAGTAAGGTTGAAGATTGGGAGATGCTTCGGACACACTTGTTTTCTGACCATAGAAATGTACGATTTCAAACCCTCCTAAAACTGAGTCTTGCAGAAATCCTAAGAACACCAACTGAGATTTGTACAGGAAGACAGTAACAGGGAATTTAACGAGACTAAAAGCACGGGACTAGAGAAAAGGACCGTCACACCTACGAATATTCTCAAGAAACCTTATTACATTGCATCCCCTCCATCACCTGCAAAGCGTGGTTCGAAGCCGCCTTGGTGGAACAGGAAGCTTGCATCACGTGGACGCAGTGTTCAGGAACTCTTCAAACTCGCCAGGATAGCCGATGTGGATCCCTGCTGGAATTAATATAAAGATGTACTAAAAGAATATACAAGTGAATATACTTGTATGTTAAAAAAGAGATTCACACAGCCAAAATGGAGGCGTGGAAGAGCTTTTGCAGTAAACTAGAAAAGACAATCGAAGTAGCTAGACTTAGGAAGCTACTATCCAAGCAAAGGGAAAATATGCACAAAATGTGGAGATTGGACTGGTTTCAGTGAGAAATCACTGAAAGACCAAAATGCCTTTTTCAGGGTGTACGGACGCTAGTAACATTCAACTTGTAGGAAATAGCGTAGAGTGCTACCCCTCGCATATGATAACTAAGGACAAAATGCTTTGGGCACTCAACGGTTTCTAGCCGTTGATATATATCAGCATCGCTGATACTATACTTGATAACAATATATGAAGAATTTTTAAGGCTTAGCTATGTACCTATCCTTTTTAGACAGTTGTATTCATATCAAAGGCCTTTATTTCTTCCTTCTTCCTTCTTAACACTAGAAAATATTATAGATGCCTAAATTAGGGACAGGATTTCATCAGCTAACTATCGAAAGCTCAACACGCCTCTGCATATTAAATCCACGAAGACTGCATTTCACTCGTTAGCCTTAAACATAGAGACAGCTGCAAAGCATAAGGAATATGCTCTGGGCGTCTTTCTTGACATTAGCGGAGCATTTAATAATATCTCCAATGGTGACATCGTTTATATTCTCGAAGCCTTCCATCATAGCATGGATAAAAGCTCTAGTAAGCTGCAGGAAGATTAACGCAGAATGGAACGAAGCCAGAATGCTCAGACTAGCGCGAATTGGAACTCCTCAGGGGAGTGTACTGTCGCCTCTCTTGTGGTCACTTGAAGCAATTGAGCTTTTAGGAGAGCTTCTGCATTGATGTTACACAGCGGTAGTCAAGCCAATCTTATTTCATGATACTTTGGTAGACCGCTACCAGTAAAATATATTACAGGAAACCGTTGGAGGGAACACCAGAGAATATCAATATATACGTCGATAGCCAAGCAGCAATTAAAGCAATAATCTCCCATCGCAGTTCGTTAGTGAATGTCCTTAAACGGAGGGAGGCAGTACATATGCGGAATGCGGATGCATATATACTGGGTTATAGGCCACAATAGCGTTCCGGAAACGAAATAGCAGATGAGATTGCCAAACTTTCAAACAAACCTTACTTCATGTAAATTGGACGATAGATGTTAAATTTTCAGTAGGAGAAAAAGTGTGCAATTGTTTCATTTTTATAAAGAGAGATTAGGTAAGTCGTACTCAATGTTATACGTGGCTTACACGATTTAAAAATGGTCGTGAAGATTAACATGACAACCAAAGGCCAAGTTATCCAGAAGCTAGTAATCGCCCCGTGAATCGGTGAGAAAAGTCCGTGAAATTTTTGGTGGTATCCATGCAAATTTTACTAAAAGAATGTTGACTATGGTATTAAATTTGAATAAAAGTACTATTTGGAGAGTTTTAAGATGACCAGTACAGCGAGTATCCACTTAAATAATAATTTTATAAAATGTAACTTAACAATAAGCCATAGTTATCGCTGATACGAGTGTGGTATCATATTACCCTTATGAGACTAGTAATGCGCTGACTAAGGTCACACGCAGCTGTTGGTGCAACCGAATAGTTGTTTACCTGCTGCGGCAATCTCGCTGGCTCAGGCCATGCGTAAGCTCTACGAGTGAGAAAGAGCCACTTGTGTTAACTCCTCCCCTTCTAAATGGAGACCATTCTCGGACTTCCTGATAGTGCACTTTTCTCTCTCTCAAACATATTCTTTTAAAATGAGACAGGCTCAATACTCCATGATGATTTGTGATATTAAGGAGTACAATCTTTAACATGGCATTATGGTGTTTGGTTAAATAAGTTCACCTTCCCACCCTGATGCAGTCAACAACACCGCACAGCACACCACTCACACGACAACACAACACACCACTTACAAGACAGACACTGGCACACCACACTTGGAAACATCTGTATACCCACACACCACGCACCAAGGCAACCTTGCTGGAAGCAGCAGCATACACCCACACACAACAGAATAACTCTACACACCAACATGAACAAAAGGAGAAGTCGTTTTTTTTTTAAGTTCCGCTTTTTTTCCTGTCGCAAACGTTTGAACGCAACTTATAATATAATATCTTTATATTAATATTTTTAACAATAAATCAAGAATTACAACTTCACTTGGATAAGATAATTTATTAAAGTACAATCGAAATATACGACCGTGGAGTGTGTAAAATTTTTCTAATTGCCCGTTTAATTTTTTACAATACTTGAGCGTTTAGTGGAAAGAAAAGGAGAGGTGAAAAAAAAGTTAAAAAGTGAACATAGTCCTTCGAGCCTAAAAGAAAGGCACCATCGATTTAAACAAAAAAAACCAAAAAACTACATACATCACCAAAGTGCAGTGAAACAAACAGTAAATTACATATAGATATATATGTATATAAAGTGACTAAAGTGCAGTGAAACAGTATAAAACAAAAAAACCCCAAAAAAAGTACCCGAAAATAAAAACCGGCGTGAAGTGCAAAAACGAAAGAATTGTATGTATGTATGTCCCGGTACAAAGTTTCGTGCGTTTGGTCGGAAACAAATGTCTTTAAACTTTGTGAAATGAAAAACAAAAAAAAAACAAAAATTTATAACATATTACTTGCTTTGGGCAACACATATATGTAGGAACAATACGGTAGCTCGACAAGGACTATTGGCACTACTGACAATTGGCACTACTGACTGAACGAAGCGTCCATCATAGGATAGTAACGGTCGATACTTATAGTTTTAAGAAAGGGGAAGCATTGTAACCGCGAAAGCGAGCGGACGTGTGTGTTCTCTATTATATTGAATAAAATCCTACAAATTTGGGGGCTCAACCGGGATAAAAATAAAAGTGTCTACACAAAACATTTGAGCAAGCAGTGGAAAATTTAATAAACAACAAAAAACAATATAAAATAATAAAAGTGTTCATACTCGCGCGCGCCGCTGTTCTTTCTATCGATCGTAAACGTCGACAGAGTTGTGAGTGTTTGTCAATGTACTAAATGCACACTGGTTATAGGGTTAAAAATGAAAAGCGGAATACAAATTAAAAAACGAAAGTGTAACAAATAAAAATTGAGTGCATGAAAAACTAAAGAAAGTGTTTAAAGATGAGAAACGACCAAAATTGTTAAAAAGTCGAAATAATAACTATAAGCGACGCGCAGACCAGCAGTAAAGCAACGGTTACGACGCTGCGCACTATAAGCGACGCGCAGACCAGTGGTAAAGCAACAGTTACGACGCTGCGCACTATAAGCGACGCGCAGACCAGTGGTGAAGTAACGGTTACGACGCTGCGCACTATAAGCGACGCGCAGACCAACAGTAAAGCAACAGTTACGACGCTGCGCACTATAAGCGACGCGCAGACCAACAGTAAAGCAACGGTTATATCACTGAAAAGCAGAGGTGACGAGCAAGTGGCATCAGCAACGAGTACAGTCAACAACCGATAGTGGTGGCAGCGGTGGAATAGCCGATAGCAGTAACTGCAGATTAGTATCACTTATTTTAAATTATTTAAGTTTTGATTAATTGTTTAGATGGAATGAGAAATGCTAATTTGAATTTGTAAAAGTATATACCTAAAAGATACGGTTGTTCGGATATAAAATTGAAGTGTAAATCGCCGATTTATAACAATTGTAAGATGGACGCTGAGACGATTAGGACAATGACGGTAGAGACGCTAAAAGAAAAGTTAAGAGAGCTAGGGTTGAACGTTACAGGCAGAAAAAAAGAGTTGCGATTGCGCCTGCTACAACATTTAGTTTTTGGGGACGAGCAACCTGAGGACGAAAGCGAAAATGAATCAACAAATTCATCTTACGCGGACGCCGCAGCTGCTTCATCAAATGCGCAAAAGATGTTGTTTACTCTTCGTGACGTTCAAGACAGCGTTTCAGATTTTTATGGAAATGATACTTGTGACGTTCACCATTGGGTTGTAGAATTTGACGAGATAGCTGACACGGTAGGGTGGAATAATCTACAACGGTTTGTATATGCGAAGCAGTTGCTCAAGGGGGCAGCGAAATGGTTTGTGCGTGGGTTGGTGGGTGTAAGAGACTGGAGTAGTTTGAAGCGCTCTCTTATTGATGAGTTTGGGGAAAAATTATGTGCGTCCGAAGTGCATCGGGTATTAAGAAATAAACGTAAACAAACAAAAGAAAGTTTACAAGAATATTTATACTCAATCATCGAAATCGGTAAGCCAATATCGCTCGATGAAAAGAGTATAATAGAATATTTTGTAGATGGTATACCTGACGCTAAAACAAACAATTTTATATCAAGCAAAGACAGTGGGCGAATTGAAGGAACAAATTCGCATATACGAGAAAGTTAGGGGTGTACAAATTGCTGCAACCAAAGGATACGGGGGACAGATTGCGACCGAAAGTAAAGGGTTGATGAAAAAGAAGTGTTTTAAATGTGACAAAGAAGGTCATATAGCGAGGGACTGTCCGGAAGCCGGATCGAGTAAGATTATTTGTTTTAAGTGTAATAAGAAGGGGTATTATGCGCAGCAGTGTAAAGAGCAGAGAGACCGAATGATTAAAAGTGAGCGGGTAAATACGGTTGATAGCAAAGTGGAAACGTCTGCCAGTAAAGGTGAAATGATTTTCGTTGATGCCACTATCAATGGCTTTACCTTTAATGCATTAGTAGATACAGGATGCATTGCGTGTATCATGAGGTATGATACCCTATTGATGTTAGGAGAGATAGATCTAACTGGGGAAAAACAGAGATTGTTTGGTATTGGCAAAGGCGTGCTTACGACATTAGGCAGCTTTACGGCCGAAATGACAGTAGAGGGACTGTCATGGAACGTAACATTTCACGTGGTTAGGGAACGTGATATTCCGTATGCAGCAATGATCGGAAATGACGTACTTCAGGAGGTTGAGTTAGTTTTTAGGAAAGGTAGTGTTGAGTTCAGAAAACCTATGAAGGCTGCTGGGATAGCAGCGAGGCACACCGGAGCTGGGATGGCTTCTGAGGGTGTGTATGGTGGTGTTGGAGGGGTTGAAGAGGTTGTGTCAACTCACCGTGAGTTAAGAGACTACGGGGATAGTCAGGGTAAGGTTTTCAGGGAACAAAAGGACATTACTAAATCCGTAGTAGAAACAGGACCTGAAGTCATGGGTGACAAAAGGTTAATTGAAGAGTTTGAAGTACTGTGTTCAATTGAAACTGGAATATGCGAGGAGACAGATCGAGTGGATCTATCGCATCTGTCAGCGCACGATGCTAAAGTAGTAAGCGGTTGGATTCATAGTTACTGCCCTAAGAAGCCTAGTCATACGAAAAACCGGTATTTCAGCGACCACGTAGGGTGTCGCAGGCGGATCAGCAACGTATTGACGAAGAGGTCGCACGGATGCTTAAGGAGGGTATTATACAGAATAGTGTGTCGGAATACGCATCGCCAGTTGTGTTAGTTACAAAGAAAAACGGAACAAAACGGTTTTGTTGTGATTTTCGTAAAATTAACGAACAAATAATAAGAGACAATTTTCAATGACAGTCGTGGAGGAAGCGTTAGACAGATTGCAGGGTGCAAATGTCTTCACTACATTGGATTTGAAGAACGGATTTTATCATGTGCCAATAGAACCGGGTTCCCGAAAGTACACGTCTTTCGTAACCCAAAACGGCCAATATGAGTTTTGCTTTGTGCCTTTTGGCAACAATAATTCACCGGCGGTATTTTGTCGCTACATACGAGCGATATTCCAGGACATGCTTGCGGATGGAACCGTTATAATATACATGGACGATATCGTCATTCCCGCCAAGGATGAGATAGAAGGTCGAGAGAAATTAGGAAGAGTGCTAAAGCATGCAAGTAAAAACGGTTTACACATCAGATGGGATAAATGTCAAATTTTAAGGAAAAGAATTAATTTCTGGGGGTTCATCGTAGAAAACGGTAGAATTCTTCCTTCAAAAGAAAAGACTAGGGCAGTCAGGGAGTTTCCAGTACCAAACAGCAAGAAGGAATTACATCGATTCTTAGGCTTGACTTCATATTTCAGACGGTTCATACAAAACTATGCAGTTATTGCTAAGTCGCTAACAGATATGCTTCGCCAGGAAGAAAAATTTAGGCTGGGAGAGGAACAACTCTTAGCCATTCAAGAACTAAAGCGGGCGTTGGTGAACGCGCCCACTTTGAAACTCTTCGATCCAAATGCAGAAACAGAAGTACATTCGGATGCGTCAAAATTCGGGTATGGCGCAGTGTTATTGCAAAGGGACCCAGAAGACAATCTATTGCACCCCATTGAATATATGAGTCGTAAAACATTGAGGACAGAAGAAAAGTACAGTGCGTTTGAACTTGAGGTTCTGGCAGCTATAAAAGCCCTTAAAAAATGGCGGATATACTTAAAAGATATTAGGTTCAAAATAGTAAGCGATTGTAACGCTTTCACTATGACGGTCAAGAAACAAGACGTACCTGACAGAATTATGAGGTGGGCAATGTACCTGCAAGAATACAATTATGTAGTTGAACATAGGTCAGGAACTCGCATGAGACACGTAGATGCTCTTAGTCGCGCATACTGTTTGTTAGTAGAAAACTCGTTAAAGTATAGGATAAGGGACGAAAGTTATGGAAGTAGGACCATACGAGAAGTTTTTTTTGAGGAATGAGTTACTGTACAGTGACCCTGTTAAGGAATTGTTAGTAGTACCGGCCAGTATGGAAGACGAAATTATTAAGCTAGCACATAGCCAGGGTCGTTTTGCAGCAAAAAAGACACAGGAACTGGTGGAAAGAAATTATTACATACCAAACTTGAACAAAAAGGTGCAAAATGTAGTAAGTTCATGTGTGGAGTGCATAATTGTAGATTCGAAGAGGGGTAAGAAAGAGGGCTTGTTGACGCCAATCGACAAAACCTGTGAACCATTAGGGACTTACCATATCGACCATGTGGGTCCTTTAACTGAAACATGTAAAAGGTATAACCATATTTTAGTTATTATAGACGCGTTTTCGAAGTTCGTTTGGCTGTACCCAACGAAATCAACCGGGGTGGGAGAGGTAATTGATAAATTAGAGAAACAATCGACAGTTTTCGGCAACCCGAAAAGAATCGTAACGGATAGAGGGGCGGCTTTCACATCAAACGTTTTCAACGAGTACTGCACCAAAGAGGGAATACAACACCTGTTGATTGCAACCGTCATACTATACTTCGCGCTAAAAGTTTGTCTTTGACAGTTTTTCGATTGATTGACTCAGTACGTTGTGAGCGCTCGTCAAAGATGGACACCAGAAAAGAGAAAATTCGCTATATTTTACATTTTTTCTTCGATCAAGGCGAAAAAACAGCCACAGCGGCTGAAAAATTTATTTAGTTTATAGGGCCGATACTGTCAAAGATGCACCACGCGTCGGGAGCACTTATTTAATTGCTGAGGAACTAAAGATAAGCCAGAAAACCATTTGGAACCATTTGCATAACCTTGGACTCAAAAAGAAGCTCGATGTTTAGGTGCCACACGAACTAGCGCAAAAAACATGAAAATCAAAACAACAAAATCGACCCGTTTCTGAAGCGGATTGTGACTGGCGATGAGAAATGGGTCACTTACGACAACATCGAGCGCAAACGGTCGTGGTCAAAGCTCGGGAAGCGGCCCAGATGATGGCCAAGATCGGATTGATGGCCAGGAAGGTTTTGCTGTGTGTTTGGTGGGATTTAACAAGGAATCATCTACTACGAGCTGCTCCCCTATGGCCAAACGCTCAACTCGGCCCTCTACTGCCAACAACTGGACCGCTTAAAGGCAGCACTCATCCAGAAGAGGCTATCTTTGATCAACAGAGGCCGAATTGTGTTCCATCAGGACAACGCCAGGCCACATACGTCTTTGGTGGCTCGCCAGAAGCTCCTGGAGCTCGGATGGGAGGTTCTAATGCACCCACCTTATAGTCCGGACCTGGCACCAAGTGATTATCATCTTTTTCTGTCCATGGCGAACGCGCTTAATGGTGAGAAGTTGGCCTCAAGAGAGGCCTGTGAAAATTGGCTCTCCGAGTTTTTTGCCAATAGGGACGCAGCCTTTTACGAGAGGGGTATAATGAAGTTGGCACCTCGTTGGCCACAAGTTTCGAAAGAAAACGGCACATATTTGACTTAAATCGGACAGATGTACACAAAGTCATCATCTTTTTTGACCATATACAGTATATATAAACTGAACCATAGGTATACCCTATAGGATTTGCGTACACAAAAAAAAAAAAAACATTATTAAAACTAAATAATTGCGGTTATTAATAAACAATTTTATATGAACTTTGTAATTGTTACAAATAAATCAATATAATACAAATATTTATTTGATATCTCAAATAAAAATCCCAATCGGTCTTAATAATAATTAAAATGTGGCAGAAGCCACACGCTCAAAGCAAGGCGCTACAAAACAAAAAAGGGTGAAAGACATTACATACAGTAAATTCATTGCTGAGAGTGACAGTTTAATAAGATTCTGCACTCGATTTTCATCTTCTCTGATTCAAAATAATTCTGAATCGGCATTAGAAATCAAAAAGGAAAATCTTGACAAGTTTTAAATACGTCTCTAAATAATTTGTATATAATATATTGGGGAATACCACCGAGATATTAGGACCTCTAAAAACTTCACTTCAAATCGCATAAAATTTTGAATAAAAAATGCTCAGGCCTGTTGACGAGACGAATGTGTTTTGCGAAAGCGGGTAGCGCGCTGGATCGCGTTCGTAATGAATGTTGATCCTCTGATGTGGGGACCATCCTTTTTGTTGTTTGGCGGTGTGGGGTGTCGTCGTGTGGTGACATCTTGCTGAGTGTGGTGGTATTTTCAGGGGTGGTGTAAATTAGTAGGGTGTGCCAGTTTTACCAGAGTAGAGTGGTGTGTATATGTAGGGGTGCCTTATCTCATTTAAATAGTCTTCAAGCTTCATATGACGCCATAGTAGAATCTGACGACTCAGATCTACCAGCAAATTTTAAGTCCTCGGCTCACGCCAAATATGAAAACTGCTTAGACCAGTTCGAAGAAACTAAAGCTATGATTTCCGATCAACTGAAGCTAATAAAAGCAATTGCACCTACTCCACATCAGCGAGTAGAGCTGCCACAAGTCCAAAGTCAAGATGCAAGTTCAGGCATCCATTTCAAGGTGCCCGCATGTGACACAGAAATATTCAATGGATGTTATGAAGAATGGCCGTCCTTCCGGGACATGCTTACAGCCGTTTACATAAACCACCCAAATTTCAAATGCACAAAAATTGTATCACCTCCGTGACAAAACAAAAGGTCAAGCAGACGAAATAGTAAAACAGTTCGCACTAAATGACGATAATTTCAATTTGGCTTGGGAAGCTCTTAAATCTAGATATGAAAATGAAAGAATATTGGTCGATAAGCAAGTAAAAATACTTATGAACTTGCCTAAGATTCAAAAGGAAAAAAGTGAAGAGTTTATAAATGCAATTTCTAATTGCTTGTCGGTTCTATCGACACAAAATATTTCGTCAATTCGTTACTTTTGTGGGAGCAATCGCCCTCATCTCTAAAAAAAATGCCCAACGTGGCAACAGATGAAAAACTTTTTAATAACCCAACACGAAATCGCAGATAGTGTGTAACGGAGCTTTTTGCTGCCCCCTGCTTCTTATGATTTGCTGAGGTATACTCGCCGTGTCCAGGATCCGTTACAATAAATTTGTAAACTGTGGGGCTCTTTTTACAAATCGTACTTTATTCAATTTACAATCACAAACTGGTGTCTTCCGCGCTGTAGTAGCGTCACCCGATGATAGCGCTATGACAGAGTAGCGGTTTACGTGGCCCGTTAGCGCGTCACTATCACGCGGAATTACGGAGGGCCTTCGCACGCTAAGGAGTGAAATGCCGGTCAGAGGATCGACTCACTGCGAGACATTCACTCCTGTCCGCTGTACGTTGTGTGGGCTAAATTCCGTATGGATATCACACTCCCCCCCCCCCCCCCCCCCGGTGAATTTTGCATCAGATGACATGCAAAAATTTAATGTAATTTACAATAGTTTTTTTTTTGCTACAAATTTTCCTTAAAATTCAAGCTGCATTAACTGAATTCTTTGTTTTTTTCACGCTTAATTATAAAGTTTTCTTGGCAATTTAGAATTTTTTTTGTTTTCAAATCTTTAAATTTAAATATGGATTCTAAAGAATTTTTCTTTTTTCTTTAATTTCTTTCCACATATATCCAAAATTTTCCTTTTTTTTCTTTGGTTTTCGTTAAAAAAAAAAATTTTCAATTAGTTTAAGTTATAAATTTGTAATTCTCCTGTTTGTTTTTTTTTTCTTTTCTTTAAATTATTGCGGCTGTGTGGTACGGTTTTAATTCGCTGATGTTGACCGTCAATTTTTCGAAGTTCTACGATCACTGGTGAGACATACCTGAGAATTTGATAAGGGCCATCGTACTTCGGGGCTAACTTTGCGGCGAAGCCCACAGTGACTTTAAAGAGGTGATGCTCTTTCGCGCGAACTAGTTCTCTGATGGCCGGGTCCATTTTCTGCGTCTCAGGTTATAATGACGGGCTTGAACCGTTGTCGCCCTCTCCATATTTTGCCGAACAATTTTGAAGGCCTCCTGCATCCTATTGGACTTTTCCTCAGCCGTCGTGGATGTCATGACTGTGCCGATATTAACTTCGTGGAAGAGTGCCTTTCGCAGTCGCGGCTCTCATCCTTGTACGAGGAATGCCGGGCTATACCCTGTGGATGCCGAAACGCTGGTATTCACTGCGAGCTTGATCTCTAGGAGAAAATCGTCCCATCGCTGGTGTCGGGCTTTACTGAGTTGTACTATAATTCGTTAAATTGTCCAATTGGCTCGTTCCGTGGGATTCTCTTGAGGGGTGTAAGGTGCGGTGAATTGCTAGCGTCCTCCTAGTTCCTTAAGATAGTGTTGCCATAGCGTACTAGTAAATTGAACGCCGTTGTCCGAAATAAGAATCTTCGGGACGCCAAATCTTGCGAGGATTCGTTCTCTGAATGCGCGACAAAGTCCTTCTGCTGTAGCGCGCCTCATGGGGACTAATTCTACCCACTGGCTGAAGCGGTCGAAGAATACTAGTAATATAGTATTACCATGCGTAGATCGCGGTAAGGGTCCGATGAAGTCAGTGAAAGAAACTGTGGCAAACGGTCCTTGTGCCACCTGCGAAATCATCTTTTCTGCTGGTTTCTGCTGACCTT
The DNA here is from genome assembly GCF_042242935.1 of Bactrocera oleae. Classification (NCBI taxonomy): domain Eukaryota; kingdom Metazoa; phylum Arthropoda; class Insecta; order Diptera; family Tephritidae; genus Bactrocera; species Bactrocera oleae. The sequence continues at coordinate 19,308,715 of NC_091541.1, read as the reverse complement.
CCTTGGCAGGACTCACATTGGCGTACGTAACGGCTAATGTCGCGGAACGTCCCTGGCCAGTAATATCGGTTAGCCACCCGGGCTACTGTCCGGCGTATACCCATATGTCCGGCGCTGGGTATATCGTGGTTCTCTTGCAGGACTCTTAGGCGGAGAGGTTTAGGCACACATAGCTTTCAGAGTACAGCCTCTTCATCCTGGGATCGACACGGAATGTGGCAATAGAGTTGGCTATGCTTTTCCATGTAGTCCGCGTACCTTTCGGGGTTGGCGCGTACTTCTCCTACACTCTTTCGCCATCAGTTTCATTGTGGCGCCACCGTCGTCGCTTGTCGTATGGCCTCTAGTGGCTGCCGGGACAGTGCGTCCGCTACTAGGTTAAGTTTCCCTTTGCGATACTCGATGTCGAAGGTATGTTGCTGTAATTCTAAAGCCCATCGTGCTATACGACCGGAAGGGCTTTCTATAGAATTCAGCCACTTCAGTGACATATGATCCGTTATCACCTAGAAGGTATATCCCTCTAGGTAGGGTCTCATTTTACGGAACCCCAGACTATGGCGAGACACTTCTTTTCGGTTGCCGAATAGTTGGTCTCCGCCTTATTCAATTTGCGGCTAGCGTAAGCTATTACGCGTTCACCTCTTTCCAATTTCTGTGTCAGCACTGCACCAAGGCCGATGTTACTAGCGTCTGTCTGCAAGGTAAATATCTGGCTGAAGTCCGGACATGCGAGGATAGGAGCCTCTGTTAGCTTCACTTGATGCTTTCAAACGCTTCTTGTTGTTCAGCTCCCATTTCCAGTGTCTCCCTTTCTTTAAGAGGGCAGTGAGCGGCTGGCTCATCGTCGCGAAGTCGGGTACAAAGCGGCGATACCAGGAGGCTGTCCTAAGATATTGGCGTACTTGTTTTGCGCTAGTTGGGGGCTTCAGCTCCTTGATTGCTGCTACTTTCTCGGGGTCGGTGTGGATGCCTTTGTCACTGATCACGTGACCTAAATACCGAAGTTCCTTCTTAAAAAACTCACATTTCTCAGAATTGATTCGAAGGTTGGCCTGCTGTAGTCGCTGCAGTACCGTTCGTAGATTCTGTATATGTTCCTCCAATGTAGAGCCTATCACGATTATGTCGTCGAGGTAGACGAAAGCGTGTGGTTCCACCTCAGGGCCTATGACCTGGTCGAGTACCCTCTGGAACGTCGCAGGTGCCGAATGTAAGCCAAGTGGCATGAATAGGCCACGCCCAGGTACGGCTGCCTTGCTCTAAAGGTATCTGCCAGTAGCCGTTCTTGAGGTCCAGACTACTAATATACCTTGCTCGTTGTAACTTGGCTAATATGTGTTGTATCCTAGGTAAGGGGTATGCGTCGGGTACTGATCGGGCGTTGAGTTGCCGATAATCCACGCATAGACGCCACTTACCGTTTTTCTTTCGGGCCAATACAATCGGCGCGCTGTGAGACGGTCGTGTCCATACGTTCTGCAAGTCGTGACGATACGAAACTTTTTGAGGCACCAGTGTCGATGACGGCTTCCGCCGGTTCTCTGCCAAGCTTGATTAAGGCGTATACCAGGCTGCGCTCCTGATGCATAATTACTGCCGGTTCGGCGCTGAGTTCTGTGGGTGGTTGTTGCTGATGCGCGTTTACCGTCGTATTGTGTTGGGAAACCGTGGGACGCTGTTGTGAACATGTGATGCGGGTTGGACGGGTGGATGGTCTGGCCGCGTTGTATTTCTTACCTCGTGGTCACCTATGATGTGTCTCGGCATCTCGCGGCGAGACGTCTCCACTGTTCTCCGATGTCCTTCATGGATGCCTTCGTACTCTTCTGCCAGCGTGATAAGTTCGGCTAGTGTCTCGAAGTCTCGACGCCGAATGTAGAGCAGATAATCGGTGTGGCTATTTCGGAAGATCCTTTCCAATCGCTGCTCCTGATTGTATCCAGCGTGTCTCATTAAATTCTGCATAGCGAGAACGTAGTTTTTGTATTTTTTCCGCACGTGTTGTCTTCGTTGCCGTATGTCATCTTCGAAGCGTTCGCAGTAACGTGCTGGTAAGAAGAAAAGCAAAAAATCTCTTTTGAAGGTAGTCCAACTCCTCCAATGTTCGTTGTTGTTGCGATACCATTGAAGAGCGGTACCACACAGTAACTCGGGCATGGTTCTTGGAAGCAGGTCTGTGTCTATCATGTATACTTCGGAGAGCTCTTCCAATCGTTTGATGAACGCTAATGGGTCTCTCCCTCCGTCGTACTTTACGGACCACTTCCTCACCTTTTCGATGACAGGTGCAAATGTAACCATCTGGTTCTGTTGAGTTGACATGCCTTTATTCGGCATGATTATTGGTGGCGGCAGTCGTCGTGATAATTCCGCGAAAATGTCCGCGGTTCCTCTGCCTTGATCTGGTTGAAGTGGTGTCTTCTGATCGCCTTCATCTCGTGAAGCGAACTCCTTTGTTTTGTATGCCACTTCCATTTTTAAGAACTTTTCGTGTATTTCGGGATCTTCGTCCGCCTTGTCTGAAAGTGCAGTTATGCGCTTTTACCGAGTCCCTGCTCGGGCGCCAATTGTAACGAAGCTTTTTGCTGCCACCTGCTTCTTATGATTTGCTGAGGTATACTCGCCGTGTCCAGGGTTCGTTACAATAAATTTGTAAACTGTGGGGCTCTTTTTACAAAACGTACTTTATTCAATATACAATCACAAACTGGTGTCTTCCGCGTTGTAGTAGCGTCACCCGATGATAGCGCTATGACATAGTAGGGGTTTACGTGGCCCGTTAGCGCGTCACTATCACGCGGAATTACGGAGGGCAGTGGCAGCGGCCGCGATGCCAAGCGTGGAGCAGGTCAGAGGATCGACTCACTACCCACTTCACGCGTGACTTCCAGCCTTCGCACGCTAAGGAGTGAAATGCCTGCCAGAGGATCGACTCACTGCGAGACATTCACTCCTTACCGCAGTAACGTCGTTCGCCTTTCCGCGTTTTCATTGAATAGCTCTTATACGATAGCGTATACTACTCTGCCGCGCTCTGGGTGTGCTAGGCGGCTTAGGATGACTTACGTTTGTTCCTGTTGTGATGATGGCTTCGACGGCGATTCTACCGCTGCGTGAGTTGACGCTCGTGGGTGTTACGACGACGACGTCTAGATGTTTCTGGTCGCCTCATGCAACAAATAGTCCGTCAAGAGTTTTATATTCCAAGACTCAGGCCCAAAATAAAGAAATGCATTTTCATGTGCAAGATCTGCACTATGCATAAGCAGAAGATGCGAACGCAGATTATGGCAGCACTTCCTCCGGAACGCTGTAACTTCGCTTTGCGTTTCACTATTACAGGTGTCGACTTTGCTGAGCTTTTTCAGATAAAGGAATCCATGTTAAGGTCTCCCACCCTCATGAAAAGCAATGTGGATTTCTTTGTCTGTTTTACAACAAAAGCCGTAAAAACTCATGAGCGACAATGGCAAAAAATTTATAGGAGCTCAAAGAGCAACAAAAAAACAATTCATGAATTTTGTCAAATCAAACAAGTCTCAACTGAAATTGTACAGAAGTACGCTCCCCAAGGTATTTACTGGCAGTTTATCCCTTCAAGCGCTCCTCATATGGGTGGTTTATGGGAATCAGCTGTAAAAAGCTTTAAATCCCACTTTATAAAAGAAACTACAAATTTAATTATGAAGAATTTACGACATTATTAATTTTGAACATTGAAGCCGTTCTCAATTCACGGCTGTCTCCCCCTTACAGAATGGCGGCTTGATTGCATAGAGAAACTGCATCATGGATCCGACGGTCATATACGCGTAGTTGACCTCCGTACTCGAAACGGAACGCTAACCAGACCGCTCGTTAAACTATGCTTCCTACCAATCGCAGATAATAGCGAAAACGCAAATAATAAAACATCCGTACAATAATATATACACGCAGAAATCTAAGCATCCGTCTAGTAACCTAAAACCGAAATAAACCGCAAATATGATAAATCACCACAATATATACTAATACAATAATGGGTGGACTAATACGACCCCCACAAACCAAATAAAGTTGGTTACATTTAAAAGGATATCCATTATCTATATCACTGAGGCGCCCTGGGGCTACCCCCGTAGGAGCGCCTCTGACAACACCAGCAACAACTGCACCGACTGCTGCACGAAGTGCCATGCGGCCAACGCCTACTTTAGTTTCGGAGCCGCCTCGCCTCCGATGCCCGCTCTGTTGCCGTTCAGGGTATGACACCCAATCAACGCCAGTAGGTGGCTTAGACGCATGACACGTAGGAATGCGTGTCCGATATCGTGTGCCAACACTGCGACAGGCCGCATCATACTTTGCTGCACAGAAACCCAAGTCGCCCTGTCGCACGGCCCTCAGTACCCTGCAGCCATGATGCAGCCCGTCGTCCACAGCCAAGCCGTGCAGCACTACCCCGTCGACGACAAGCACTTGCCGCACCCCGTACTTGGCGTCAACTCAATGCACCTCGTCGCGACACCAACCTTTAAGGCCGCAGGACAGGCCTCAGCAACGTTGCAACAGCTGCCGCGACTGCTAGGCTGAACATTCGCCTAAGGGGCCGGGATAGTTAAATAAGTTCAGCTTTCCGCCCTGATGCAGTCAACAACACAGCACATCACCCCACTCACACGACAACACAACATACCACTTACAAGACAACACTGACACACCACACCTGGAAACATCCGTATACCCACATACCACGCAAAAAGGCAACCTTGCTGGAAGCAGCAGCATACACCCAGACACAGCAGAATACCTCTACACACCAACATGAACAAAAGGAGGGAGAGTGATCGCACCGTCCCTCATTATTCTCGAAAGCGATCTCGGAGAAGTCGTTTTTTTTTTGAAGTTCCGCCTTTTTTCCTGTCGCAAACGTTTTAACGCAACTTATACTATAATATCTTTATATTAGTATTTTTAACAAGAAATCAAGAATTATAACCTCACTTGGATAAGATAATTTATTAAATTACAATCGAAATATACGACCGTGGAGTGTGTAATATTTTTCTAATTATCCGTTTAATTTTTTACAATACGTGAGCGTTTAGTGGAAAGAAAAGTTGAGGTGAAAAAAAAGTTAAAACGTGAACAGTGTATAAACCTGAATCCAATAAATTGAACTTCTTCTTCTTTTCGGAACCGTCGTTAGTTTCGATCCAACGGTATTGTCGTTAATGATCACGATCCCTTCATCAAAATGACTGAGGCGATGGCTACAGTGATCAATATAATATATATAATAATAAGATAATAATTCAGAATAGTTGTCATTTGGAACAATATACGTTATTCAGAAACGTACATGCTCTGAAACATATAGCAAGATAATACGTTCTGAAATTCGCCGTTTTGACAGAAGAACGTGTACCATTCCAAAGTTGTTCTTTGATTACAAAAAATTAGAACTGCTACAAATTAAGATAAGTACATCCATTTGCCTTAGAAAGTTTTCAGGTCGCAACCGAGTTACGGCCCAAAATTTATTAAACGAAAATTTCGTTAAAAACTTGATTCGACACGATGATGGTGAAAAGGTTTTGAAAGGCGTTAGATCCTCACCTGCGATTTGGGAAGCAGAGAAGAAAAAGGCAGTAGCTTTGATTCGCCAATTTGGGCTTTTCTTCCTTCTTTATCACTTTATCGGCTGTAAAATCTCAGTGGGTTTTTGGTCATCCTCTCTAAAACTGTTGATTCTAAAGATATTTCAAAAGAGGAAGCCAATAGTTTAACAACCCGAGATACTTGTAGATATCGCTTAATTCGGTCAGACGCGGTTACTTGTGCTAGATATTTTGACTACCGCTATCGACAAATTCTTAAGCTTTTTAAAGATAACGACGGCATTTTTGGAGAGCATTTTGTCACAAATTTCTACTTGAGAGTGGAGCTTCAACAGAGAGGACAACAGTTTTGTCGTTTTGGTATACCATATCCACCAATGCTTTCAACGCAAATACTGTTACCTCTTTCAGAAACAAGTCAAAATTCAGAAAGACACTAGGAAAACTTTTTCAAAATTCAAAACCTTTTAAATTCAAATATGATTACAGAAGACATTTCTAATTTAAGAAATTTTGAACATTTCCTGTCTGATAGTAGAATAAATATGTGTTTTGATGACTATGTGTTAGCCCTTAGATCAAGTTTAACCAAACCCAAATTTTTTCTAAAAAGAAAATTACAGGATCGTTTTATAAACGCTTATAATCCTCTGATTTTGGAACTCCATAGAGCAATTATGGATATCCAATATATACTGGATGCATATGCTCGCTGTTCAAATATACAATAATTAATTATATTAACAAGTCTAACTAGGCTCTTAAATGAAGCTATATGAGAGGTAAATGCTGGAAAATATACTGTTACGAAAAACTTAAACATATAGGTCACAAACTTTCAAATGTTCTAGAAAGTCTTAATAATGAAATAAACTTAGAGGAAGGAACACGAACTTACCAATCGTGAAAAATAAGTATTGGCACTTCCAGAAATAAACCCAAACATAAATTTGCTGAACTTGCATGATGAAGATTCAACAGATAATGGCAATGAATTTGATTGCAATATTAGACTTATTTAATTACACCCTTTAATTCCAGTTAAGGAAAAGTTTTCTTTAGTTCAAAGTCTAAATACTAAGGAAAGAACCTATTTGACACATTTAATGCACTAAAACAAATCATCCATTTTATGAGCTCATTGGCGGCGGTGCAGGTATAAGAAAGAGTCGTTTAAAATCTGCAATATATCAAGCTCTTAACCATCGTTACAATTCTACACCTGGATCCAATCCAAGTTCCTTAAAAGTTCTTCTATGCGCACCTACGGGTAAAGCAGCATTCGGAATAGGTGGAATGACCCTTCATTCAATATTCTCTTTACCTGTTAAGGCCTCTTAGCAATGACACAGTTAATTCATTATATTCCAGACTTATCGATTTAAAATTAACCATAATTGATGTAATATCGATGGTAGGTGCTCGTATGTTTAGCTCTGTTAATGCGAGATCAAAACAAATTTTCAAAACAGACAGCCCCTTCGGTGGTATACCGATCATAGTGTTTGGTGATTTGAAGCAACTCTCACCTGTTGGAGATAGGACCTTAACCAAGGCTACGAAAGCACCGACTAGCTGGGACCATCAGGTGGATGTACAGCATCGCAGACTTCGGTAGGACTTGAACTGTCAAATCTGCAAAGACTTGCCTGCATCTGCGCGTCGGGCGCAATGCGTACGTGTCCGACTGCAGCACTGGAAGTAATGCTGGAACTTACACCGCTGCATATGGTAATCAAGCAGACAGCCAAACAGACTCTCCTTCAAATGACAGCAGAGGGAGTTGGCAGAGGGAAAGCAATCTCGCCCCAGCAGATGAAGGCGCTAAGTGAGGAAATGCCACTGGCCCTTCTCCCAACGGACAGCATTACCAAAGTAGTAAGCTTCACTAAGAAGTTCAATGTTACCCTTGGCAACAAGGCGGGATGATTCATCGCTGGACCTGCTTCTAAGAGAAAGCATTCCATTCCCGTGGGAAGTTTTCCAAGCATTTTTCAAGCCGATATCTATGCTATAAGTCGGTGTGTAGTTATAAACCTCCAACTCAACTGTCGCAATAAAAGTATTGCTATACTCAGCGATAGTCAGGCGACACTAAAAGCGATCTCTGCCTATGAGGTCAGATCGCTTCTAGTGCAGAAGTGTATAGAACGGCCCAACAGCTTATGAGACCACAACCGAGTGCATCTTATTTGGGTGCCTGGCCACAGGGGTATAGCCGATAACGAACTGGCTGACAAGTTGGCCCGCTCTGCAGCCTCCACAAAAATGGTAGGACCGGAACCATGCGTAGCGGTTAATCACATACCATTAAAGAACTGCTCCGTATGGAAGAAAGAGTAGGCAGGGAGAGACATTGGCAACAACTTCAAGGCATGCGCCATGCCAGGTTGCTGATTGGGGGTTACGACCGTAAACGGTTTAAAGTCGTAATCAATCTCCCGAGGAACCAATTCCGGCTGCTTTTCGCGTTTTACACCGGCCATTGCAGGCTCAAGAAGCATCTCTTCAACATAAGCTTAGTCTCTGCAAACTGTCGGTTCTGTGACATGGAGCCGGCAACCCCAGAACGTCTGCTAATGAACTGCACAGCAGTCTGCAGATTCAGAATCAAGGCCCTGGGATCCATGTTTCCAAACAGGGATTGTATTGCTTCACTAGCACCCAGCAGAATATTGGAGTTTATGAACATGCTGGGGCTAGATGAGTCCATATGACTTAAGGGAGGGCACAATAGACCATAGGACGTGGTGCATACCTCAAAACTAATCTATCTACCTATCTAGGTGGACACAGCAATACTTTGAATTTACAATAATAATAAGAAAACGGGAGGATCAGGCCTTTGCAATTGCATTAAACCATATAACATCTGGTACTATGACAAATGAGGACATATCACTCATTGAAACTCGAGTGGTTAATTTCGAGGAAGTTCTCGATCTCTAATTTCAATACCCTTAAGCACAGTCGAATCCCAACTGAAACTATCCTTTCAACTGCAAAAGACTCAGTGAAACGAATTGGTATAAGTGAAAACAAATATTTTGGAAAGAAATAACTTTTAAAAACTTCTGAAACGCAAGGACTGCCCTATGAGTTGACACTCCGGCAAATATATGAGTAAAGTGAATAAAAACACATGTGATGGCTTTCTTAGTGGGGCAGCTAGACAACTTGAGTAAATTGATTTCCATTGTTCTTTTCCAACAATTCTGTGGATTAAATTTTTGGAACCATCTGTTGGTTTGATAGCACGACAAAAAAGTCTCATCCTCTAGAAAGTACCTGGACACCAATTGAAAAAGTTCTAAAATCTTTTCAATATAAAAGAAATGAACAAATTTCAATTGAAAGAAATCAGTTTCCAGTTGTTCCGGCTGAGGGAATAACTATTCATAAAAGTCAGGGTGCCACATATAATAAAGTTGTAGTTCATACTCGACCCAGAATGCCTAGAGCTTCATACATATGCAGTCGAGCTACTACTCCAGAAGGTCTATTCATCAAGGGAAATTTAATTCCTTCTAACAAATTTTCTGAATCGGTTCCTGTATTTTGAGAACTGAGGGATTTGAACACAAATAAAGCTCTGACAACAAGTTTCAATTTTATAATTTCCCGAACATCAGGACATCAAATTTTATTCCATAATGTTCAGAGTCTTCATGTTCACATTAATGATACAAAAAGCGACTGTTTCATGCTATCTATTAGTAATGTTTTGTTTTGTTAATTTATGTTTTGTAGAAACTTGGTGTTATCCTTGTAAAAATTTTGATAAACCAGGGTTTGCTCCAATTAACGAGCTGAGTATAGATAGCACGGAAACTAGCAACAGAAATAAACGGGGCATTATAATATATTCAAAGCATGGTATTGCAAGTTCTTTAGAACATATTTTCAAACGTGGATCCTTCCCATGGTAACGCAATTACTTTTAAGACAGTACACAGGTATCATGACAGTATTTGTGTCTCTATTTCGAACTCAAGTTTTCAGACTTATTGCAATATTTCTTCAATTTTTTTCTTCAAATATAATCGAATTAGAATGGTATAGCAAGTTTGACAGTAGTTTTTCGGATAATTTTAAGAAAAATATGTAAATAATCTAATTAAGAAAATTTAAATTATATGTATAATTGGTTATTATAAAAGACATTATATATAAGGAGAAAAGAATTATAATTTAGATATATGTATCAGAATCTCTATAAAAATGTATGTTTATTTTTGTAAATATTATATACAAATTAATATAATAATATAATTTTTAAAGTTGTTAACATTTATTAATTTTTAAGCTAAACATGTATAATAAAATCGATAAAATAAATTAAAAATGTTATTCATTGTCACCGATTCCTTTTCATACTGCTCAATACAGTTGTAATGCATTCTATATAAAATCAATTATAAGCGTATAAGTTATCTAGTGTGGTAGCAAAATGTCCTATGTTAGAAACAAACTGTTCGCAGGCTACGCCTTCAGATCCAGTCACAGTAAGTTACCGTGTGTAGTAGCAAAATGTCCCACGTTAGATGCAAACTGTTCGCAGTCTACGCTTTCACATTCAGTCACAGTTACATATAGTTATTACAAGAACAGATTGTAGCTTGTATAGTTGGTGCAGTACACTTCTGCATTTATTGAGTCTGATTAGAACTAATTTACATTACAAAATTAACTTAAAGCTAAACCTAAAAGTTGAACACATAAGCTACAAAGCTACAGCCGGCAAGCCGACTCAGCATAAGCGATAACGTAGACATTTGCAGCATAATCAAGTATCAGATTACCGCAGCTGACCACTAACTCATGCGTCAGCGGAGCAAATGATGAACTTCTGTACCTCCCGCGAAGCTTGTCTTCTCTTTGAGATTTGCCATATGATGATAAAGCCACTTAAGATGACGCTAAGAGCAATACCGGCGATAATCCATGTATTGATTGAGTCGGTGGACGCCAGCTCTTCTTTGTCATCTTAGATGACACGAATATTGACATTGTTCATTCTATGAAGTTGCGGCATACTCAAGACTGGGTCGTGACTAACGATGTTAAGCAGCGGTGACACCGCTATGCCTGGTTTCCTATTCAGTGGTTCACATATTTCGTGCCATTGATGATTGCGCAGAAACGGAAGGTGACGAGGTATGTCCCGTTCGTAATAATCTCTGGGCCATCGTCTGTACTGACTCTTGCTATGCTCTCGTTGATAATTATGATTTCATTATCTACTTGCGAGTTAGGCTTCAGGTGGCTTGGCTGAGTGCGGCGGGAGGCCACGCCGCTAGCATGCAGTGCTCGTGCACAGGTGTCTTGTGCCGTTGTTGTTACGCATTCGTTAACCGCTAGTTTGTCGTAGGTGCAATCGGCTGCGGTATCATCTTGTATCTGTAGTGTTACATGTTGATGTGATACCGGGAAAACTGGTGACTCTGGTACAGATAGACTTAAATCTATGGTAGGCTATGAGTAAATTAATTATATTCTCGGACTGTAAGACTTTAATCTTCGATGCTTCAGTTAGGCTAACTATGGGGATCTCTACGGGGTGTTCCTTTAAGATTCTCTCCAAATCTTTATTCTTCATTAGCCTTAGCCAATGTAATTGTGAGAATCAAGTTTGAAATCTGGTTTATTATTATTCTATTCTATTTCTCTTTAATAATGTTTTATACAAATGCGGTGCGTCAACCAACTCATTCTTTTTTGCTTTAAGTATTTCATTTATCGTATCTGTGAGTTTATTAATTTGTTTCTGTGTTTCTGAATTAATTATTATTTGCCTATTATTTGCATCGATTAACTTTAACTCAGCCCATTTAACTTTTCCAAAATTGGCCGCATCTGGCGTGCCGGCTATTACCTTGAGTGCTGACCCTAGGAAATCCAGACTTCTTGCCATTCTATGGGGCACTTTTATTATGGACAACAAATTTCTAATATGTTTTATATCCACGTCTAATAACTTTCGCATATGCGATTGAGGGAATAACTCTGCTAATTCTGCGGTTTCATCTAACATGCTAGCAAATTCTGTCAGGTTACTCGAATGCCTTAAATAGTCCATTTGTTTCCACACCAACACTTTCCCGTCTATCACCGGCATATAATTGGAATGAGAGTAGTCGATAATCCGACAATATACGACTCCTGACAATAAAAGGACTGAAAATTTAATCCTGCAAAGATAGAAAAGGCGGGAATAAAGATCGTTGTGTTAACTATAAACATTAGCCTTGGGATTTTCACGCGTGTAAGTAAGTGCTACTTAAGGTTGTTGACCACGCCTTAATAAGAACAGACGTTCCCAGGTCTGCTTGAGTCGTTTTCTCTGTGCAATGCGGTGTTAACTTACTTCCTAACCTTATATTGTTTTTTCTAAAACTTTTTCGCCAACTTCAAAAACTATTTTGCCTGTTCGAGTTAGATCTTTCAATGTTATCATGTTATGCTTTTGCGATTTAATTTTTTATGGTCCACACACAATTTTTATGAATCACATCGATCGGGTTGGGCTTGTGACCGAGTGTATGGATCGATTGTAGGCTATTGTTGCCCGTTCATAAAACAGGTATGAAAATACTCGTAACCTTGTTAAATTCGACTTTAAATTTTACCCAACCTTCTTGAAGTATAATACAAATTAATTAGTTTAAATCGCGCTCAAATTCAGTTCCGAAAAAAGTCCCGAGTATGCAATATATTAATTTAGGTTCAACGAAGGGACGAATAATTTCAATGCCCTTAAGCTCAGCCGAATCCCAACTGAGGCTATCCTATCAACTGATAAAGTATTAGCTAAAGAAATGGGTATAAGGTAAAATGACAATATTTTGAAAACTTCTGAAACGCAGAGACTGCCTTATGAATTGACACTAAAACTAAACACTAACCAAAAAAGATATTTTTGCATTTTTCTTTTCCAGCATTTCTGGGGATACAATTCTCGGAACCTTCTGTTACTTTGATAGCACGATCAAAGAAGCCTTATCCTCTAGAAAGTTACTGGACACCAGTTCAAAAAGTTTTGAAATCTTTTCACAATAAAAGGAAAGGAACAAATTTCAATTAAAAGAAATCAATTTTCAATTGTTTCGGCTGAGGGAATAACTATTTATAAAAGTCAGGGTGCCACGTATAAGTAGTAGTTCATACTCAACCCAGAATGCCTAGAGCTTCGATATATGAGGTTTGCAATCGAGTTACTATTGCAGAAGGTCTTTTAGTTATAGGAAATTTTATTCCTCCTAACAAATTTTCTGAATAGTATTTAGGGAATTGGTGGAAATGAACACAACTAAAGCACTGCCAACAAGTTTCAATTTTGTGATTTCTCGAACATCAGAACGTTTAACTTTGTTCCATAAAATTCATAGTGTCCCAGCTCATGCTTATGATGCTGAGCAGCTGAGGATAGATAGAGAAAGCAATCAAAACGTACTAATTTTTGGAGATTCCAACATTTGTCAAAAACTCTCAGAGACTACCATAGGAAATATTTTCCAAGAAAAAATCTTTAATTCTCTGTTTGCATTTTCAAACATGTATCCTTCCCATGTCAATTCAATTACTTATGAGACCGCGCATAGCTATCATGATAGAGTGTGTCTCTATTTCGAACTAAAGTTTTCAGACTTAGTACAATATTACTTTTTTTTCAAACAAAATGGCATAGCAATTTTGACAGCAGTTTTTAAGAAAAATGTAAGAAAATAAAATACATTAAAATATATAATAAATTAAAATAAATTATTTCTGTTATATACTATAAGATAGAAATTAAATAATATAAGAACAAATGAAATGTAATTTGGATAAATGATGATACAAAGATATGTATGTACTATATACCATTGTAGAAGAATCTCTAAAATCGTGTATTTAAAATTGAAAAGATTACATCAGGGTTGCAAAAAATGCATTAAAAATATGATTAACATTTTAATTAATTTTTTTTATTGTGTAATTTTGTAAAAATAACCAAAAGATGTAAATCCCACATACCGGATTAAAAATTAACAAATAAGGAAGTTCTAAGTTCGGGTGTAACCCTTCTACTCTTGCAATTTGCAAGGATCAAAGCCAGGGAAATTACTTCAGGTGTTGGCAAAATTTTATATTAAAGGAAGCATTGATCCGATTCAACCAATTTTTGACACAAAGACATACTATTTTCGAGAGTTTCATTTATTTATTTTATTATATAAATTATTATTAAATTGTTAATCCCAAACATCTTGGATTAAAAAATGAAATTTTGATTTTTAATTCCAAAATCGGGATTAAAACTCTGGATTACCTACAACTAAATTATAATATTGTGGCGAACACGAGTACCAGAACAAATCAGAATTGACGATAAACTGCCAGAAGCAACTAAACAGCGAATTCGTAGTTGCCAGAATGTTGTAGTAGCGAACTTTTGTTAAAAATTTACTATATAAGGGCTGCCGGATTGTGCAGCAGACACAGTTCTAATTAGAGTGTTGCCGTGTAAAGAGCAATTAAGCTATAAGCAATAAGTTGCAAGTTCGAATAGCGAGCAATAAGTGTTAAGTAGTTGGAATTGGAAATAGAGATAAGTGTATAGCATTAAATTGGGACTTTAATTTAACAATCCAGTGATCGAGCTCAAGAGTGAGTTATATTTAGACGATTTATCGTTACAATTGGTGTCAAATAAATTCCCAAGGAGATAATTATTTGAAAATGGCCAAGTTTAACGATCTGAAGATTCCAAAAATGAAAAAGGAGCTAGAGCAACGTGGTTTGGCGACAAATGGATTAAAAACTGAATTACAAGCACGGTTGAGAGAGGCCATGGAGGCGGAAAACATTAATGTTGAGGAATATGTCTTTCACATGGAATTAGAGGAAAAGACAACAAAGATAGAAGAAAAGAAAGAGGCTCAATGCTCGTCAAAGATTGTGGACATAAACATGATTTTTGCTGCAATATCGTAGATGGGGAAAGAGATGTCAACGCAAATTTCGACACAATTTAAAGAGCAGGATGGATACACGTATGTCTCAATAGTCAACGCTAATTTCGACACAATTTAAAGAGCAGGGTACACGTATGTCTCAAATGTCAACGCTAATGTCGACACAATTTAAAGAGCAGGCTACACGTGTGTCTCAAATGGAAACGCGATTGTGAACGCATTTGGAAGAGCAGTTCGCAGCGCAAGATGCACGTATATCATTTAAGAAAGGAAAATTCAATTTTTTGAACGCTATTGTACTTATTTGCGGTAATTTTTTGGCGTTAATAACTGCAATTCGCATGTGCCGTAATATGATATGGCTCCCACACTATTAGACCCGAACCGGCTGTGTAAGCGATTCTCCTCATTCCGCAAGTCGTAGAAATAACAAGTAAGGATGGTTAAGTTCGGGTGTAACCGAACATTTTATACTCTCGCAATTTCAAAAGATCAGTGGCGTCTTGCAAAAGTGTATATTAAAAGTGTTGCGAAACAATTGAGCATCTATTAATCGATGAAATCGTGGACGGATTAGAATCAAATTATTTTTAATATTAACTTATGTTTATATTATAAGCCGTAGATTCACTTTGTTTCATTACTACATTTAGCTTTTCCGAAATATTAATGTTAAGATCAATCCAATTAACTCTAATGAGATACATGTGCTATAAACTCAATCAAAGCTAAATTTTATATATTGTATATACCACATATACCATACACAACACATATATTAAATTTAGCTTGGTGAGAAAAACATCAACCAAATGATGGGAAATCCCAATTACATTCTGTACTAATGAAAATCAAATATAAGAGCTGAGGTAAACTATGGTATATCAAATATTAAAATTCACTTAATTTTGCAAAGATATTTTTAATATATAATATGTATGTACCGATATGTACGGTGTAAAGTCAACCGGAAGTTTGAAACTCTTATAGAATATATGTAATTCTATTCAGTCAGTTTTCTTACACAAGGTATATGGGGTCTAGGAATATTTTGACCCGATTTTATCCCGTTTTGGTATTACAACATATCATTACCAGAAATAGATGCTCTCTGAAAGAAACCCTACATATTTACCAGTATGCATATAAGATATAAAGTTAACCGGAAGTTCGAATAGATTTATATTAAGTACATATTGGGTATTAGGGAAGTACTAGAATGATTTTACCCATATTTGGCACAAGGACATTCATCACATGTTCTTCTCGAATTTTAATACTAGATCTCACAGATTGACCGATATGTTCTGTAAAAATTTGGCCATATGGACTTGGGTCAACATATTTGGGTCTAGGTAGGAAATATTCACTAATGTTTAATTTGTATACTGTAAAGTGAAGAATCAGATACAACTTCAAAATTTGTTATACGATAAGTAGGCGTGGCTATCATAAAATTTTCATACTGCATGATAGGAAAGTTTGTTTAAAAGAACACTTCCAAATGTGGTTGAAATATGTCAAGTAGTGCCTGAGATATAGAATTTGTCCTAAAGGTGAGTGGTGCCACGCCCATTGTCTAATTTTTACACCTGCTCCCTCAAGACCCTTCTCTACCATTTTGGTTGTGAAAATAAATGCTTGTGGTGCATTTTCTCATTGAGTTATCGCACTTTTATTAGTTTTATATGCGAAGTGGTCGTGGTCATTATCTGATTTGACCTAGTTTCAGAATGTATGAAGAAATTCTTAAAAGACTTCTTTTCATCCAAATTTGTTGAGGTGGATTTAACAGTTTGGTAGATATGTACATTTAACCGTTTAGTGGACCAGGCAACGCTCACTTTTAACATATTTTTTAGCTCTACTGTGTCCTTCGCTACTGCGATCTCCAGTAACACATTACAGTTTGTATGTTTTAGCGCTTGATTATGGCACTTTTGGGTTTTCGTTTAATGGCGTTTTGGGGCATGGCAGTGGTCCGAACAAGCCCATCTGCCATACCGATCTCTATGTGCCAAAAAAATATGCATCAAGTTTCATCAATATATCTCATTTTTTACTCAAGTTATCACTCGCACGGTCAGAAGGACGGACGAGCAGACGGATGGACGAACAGAGTCACCTGGGTTTCGAATCATCTCTTCATCCTGATCATTTATGAATCTCAATAAATGTAAGACGATGTGCTTTTCCCGTAGATCTGTGCACCCCTCTTCTTATGTAATAAAACACCATATTCTAGAACAAGTTTTTAACTATGTTGATTTGGGAGTTAATATGGACCCTAAGTTTAATTTCAGTCTTCATATTGATACCATGGTCTTGAAAGCAAAAGCTGTCCTCAGTTTTGTTAAACGTTGGTCTAAAGAATTTAGAGATCCGTATATTACTAAAACACTTTATACAACTTTGGTTAGACCTATATTGGAATATGGCTCTGTGGTATGGAACCCTAGCTACCAAATCCATTCTGACAAGTTAGAGTCGGTTCAAAAACAATTTTTACTTTTCGCCTTAGCGCATTTCCGATTTGATGCTAGGGTAAGTCTACCTCCATACACTAGTCGTTTAAAACTTATTAATCTACCTACACTTTCTAGTCGTATGGAAATGCTTGGCATAACATTCTTAGTGAAACTTTTGAATGGAACTGTTTGCAGTTCTTTTCTCCTGTCTGAAATTAAATTTAATATCCCGGTTCGCCTTTCGAGGCAGTTTAGACCTTTACTGCTAAAATCCTGTAGATCAAATTTTGAACTAAACGAGCCATTCCGCCGTATATGTCATGATTTTAATTCTCATTCCAGCACATTTGACTTATCTGACTCACTTTCCAAAATTAAAAAGACTTTATTGTTTTCTCTTAATAAATGAAAATGTAACAATTTATTATGTTGTAACTTTAGATCTTAGCTGTTGAAATTTTTGTTTCTGTAGCTGAGCAGTTTTAGATCTCAACACGTAAAAAACTCTCTTGCCTTTTCTGACTCGGCTAATTCCGCACGTATGCGGATTGCGCCCCTCGCGTCGGTTGGGCGGGAGGAGGGTAATCGTTGGGTTATTATTATTATTAAATATATATCACTCCATATCTTTTTCGATTACCGCAGTTTTATAAAAGTCCATATTCTTGAAATGCGTTTTTGATTTTTTCTCTACAGTTAAAATGATTAGTCTTTTCATATTGTACACCGATTTGAAAAAAACTATTCAATTTTGTAACCATGGTTGAAATATTTTGCGATATTATTAATTAGGGGCGCTAATCTGATGATGCAAAACAGGTGTATGCTTTTTCATCGAATATTAAACAAGCCAAAAATAAATATATGTATAACGGTACTTCCCATGCGTTCTATTTTACTGTTAAAGAAAGAAAAAGTCTGTCGATTTAAAAGCAGAAATAATAAGTACCAATTTGCTTAAAATAGAAAAATAGTAAAGAGAAGTTAATAAATAAAAAAAACCGTTAACTTCGGTTGCACCGAAGCTATAATACCCTTCACAAATACAAAGGTTCTTTACAAGAACTTGATTCTAATTTAATTTCGTGAATTTCGTCTTGGTCGTTCAGTTAATAAGGCAGCTATATGCTATAGTCTACCGATCTATACAATTTCTTCGGAAATTGCATTATTGCCTTAGACAATAACCCATGCAAAATTTCTTGAAGATACCTCGTTCCCATACAAGCACTTGATTCCGATCGTTCAATTTGTATGTTCGCTATATGCTATAGGGATCCGATCTCTACGATTTCTTCGGAGATTGGATTGTTGCCTTAAAGAATAGTCCATGCTAAATTTCGTGAAGATACTTAGTGAGGAAAAGACAGGTGCAAAATTTCAGGATCGATAGCTTAAAAACAGAGGGACTAGTTCGTGTATATACAGACGGACAGACGGACAAAGAGACGGACCTGGCTAAATCAACTTAGCTCACCATGCTGAACGATAGGAGGCTGTTAATCTGATGACTTGTAGTATTACAGTGGTCTGGAGTAGTTTTTTCATGAAACTTTCAATGATTTTGTTTTGTGATGTTCGTTAATTTTTAAACCCTTATCCCAAAAATCAGAAAACTTCAAACAAAATAACCGTATTATACTATAACGGCCAACAAATTTTTGTATCGATGAGAGCACAACAGTAAAGATATCTAGTGAGAACTCTGTAACCTTATATTTTGAGAATTTCTTTTTATCTTTTCTTAAAAAAGGCTTTTCGTGTTTTTTCCTTTTTATTTATTTTACTATAAAAAGGAATATATTAGACCATAAAAGCCTTATCTGTATTGAAATTAAATATCTTAAAAAATTAAAACTAATACAAAACAGCGAAAAAAAATTCGTATTCGAATTATTTATTATATTATATTAAAATAAAAATGTATATTCCTATTTTTATTTTGGTGATGACGGCATTTTAGTGTAAGGAGAAGTAAACATAGCCACCATTAAGTCTGCGTTCAGCTTTAAAATTAGTTATAAAATCGATTTGGCATTGATCTTACCAACTTATCTGTTTCCTCAGCTGTAATCTGGGACCATTCTTTTTCATAACACTTCGCAAAGTCTCTTTAATTTTTATTGTATGCTGACGAATTATTTTTCCCATCAGATCCCATAGATGTCCAATAGGATTGAGGTCAGGTGATTGAGGGGGCGTTTTAAGTTGTCTAGGGGCATTGTTGGATACTCCAAGATTCTCTGCACTTTGTTTCAAATTGTTTTTTAAAATGTTCAAATAACCCCATTTATCAATTGTGGGTTCAATAAATTCAACCGGACCCACACCACCAGCCGCCATGCAACCCCACACCATAATTCCGCCACCTCCAACAAGTGAACTATATGGTTTCTGTCGAGCGACTCTGTCATGACATCCAGCTTTTCATAAAATTTTTCTAGCAGTTTCGGCACAAATTGTTTTTTAATGGTTATATTTACGTTTTCAATAATCTTTGTAGACGTAATACGAGGGTTCACTTTCACAATATTTATTATTTTCCGGGCTGATAATATTTTCGGACGGCCCGATCGCGGGCGTTAAAATTCCGGTTTTTTTTAATTGTTTACGACGCGCTGGACAGAAGAATACGTTCTTCCAATAGTTTGCCCAATTTTTCTGAAACTTTCGCCATCTTTCCACAACTTATTGATAATTTTTCTTTCCGACATTAAAACACAATAGAATCTACGCAAAATGAAGGAACAAATTCATGAGAAGTAACAGTATTTCCAATTTAAGCTAACTGAACGCAGACTTTCTGGTGCCTATATTTACTTGTTATTACACTAAAATCCCGTTATCTCAAAAATGAAAATAGGAATATACATTTTTGTTTTTGCATTTAGAACTTAAGAATATAAAAAAGAAATACATGTAAAAAATTTGAACTGAATTACCTATTTACATTATGTTTTTACTTCACTTAAAAAAATGTGTCGGGTGAACGCAGACTTTATTGGCTATGTGTACATACCAAACAAAAATAAAGTTATCAGAATAACACTTTGCATAAATAGTACCCTCAAGGCATCGTCCAAAAATTTAATCGAAATCGCACTATAACTTGTGCCAAAAATGGTTAAAAGCAGGTAAAGACTACCTTTGTCCCCATATAACTAATATAAACATTTTCGAACGTCCTATTCACTTTATACCGCGCCTATCGATCAATATGTAAGAAATCTTAATGAAATTCAGAAGAATCTTTTACTAATAACAGTGTATACTCTTTCCTTAAATGGATGAAGTCATGGCGATACTTTCCTAATACCATGTTCGCACCGACACAAAATTCGTGTTTTCATAGACCAAAGATGTTTTCACGCGAAAACTTGTGTTTTCATCTATACAAAATCTGTCAAACGAAAACACAGTTTTCGCTGAAAACCCTTGAAAACTTACATTCCACTCATTATAATGGGTGCCTGCTCTAGTTTAATCGATATTATTAGAAGACATATTTTGCCAGCCCTAAATGTCAGTTGACAATTTGTTTACATTCCATAATTGGCCCAAACGTTCCCTACAAGAAACTGCTGATGGATTCACCAATATTGACATTGATATGTCAGTACTGTTAATTTACATTTGCATTTTTAAATTCAGAACTATCCAGGAGATGGCATCAAGTGAAAATTTATTTTTATATTTTCATATTTTATTATATTTTTTGTTGCATTCCTTTTTATATTTAAGTATATTATTATAACTAATTTTGATTAAAAGTTTGAAATTTATTAAAGAAAAAAAAATAATATTATTTACTGCGCAAAAGAATTTTTCACTTCTGATAGCGTTTCAGTCATAAATGACAATTTTCAGCTATGACGGATTTATAGTCAGCAATGACTCAGAAAAAACAAAACAAACAAACAAAAAGAAAACAAGGATCTTAAGAAAATGATAGAAACTTTGTTCTGCGCGCTGACAAAATTTTTTCAGCTATGACTGTCATATTACCCATCAGATGACCGTCACTGTTCGTGTAGGGTACATAACACATGTAAACAAATAGATGTGTGAACTGTCAATGAAAACTCATCGAAAATACACAATGTGTTAACACACGAACTTAGCCCTTCCTTACTTGTTTAAAGATTATTGTTGGGTTTTGGAGTCCGATATTATTTGATGTATAAATATGTGTACTCTTTATACAGGGTGGTTCGAATCGTGCTACAAAAAAAAACCGTATAACCTTTTTTTAAAAATGCAATACATTGATTTTTTTTATTGTATATATATTTAAAAATTATGAACCGTAAATGACTTCCATCTAGGTAAAAACTGGCTCACTCTTATAAAACATACCACACTCAACATCGGAGAAGACAGCACACGATAATACAGCACACATGAAATTAACAAACGGGATTGGATGGAAGCATCTACATCGCATTCGATAAATCAGCAATACGACACGCTACACCTGGTCGATTCGACACTGCTCCGAAGACGTCTTTTTCATACGATTCCTTTATACAATTCGATCGACATCGTTCCGCAACCAAATTCGATGCTCAGCGACCCTGGTCGACACGTTAACGCCCGAATCCTCGACGACCAACTCGTTGATGTTTATACTTCTTATACTTCTTAATTTAATGAATAATTTGTATAATATATAATCTAATATAGTAAACGAATGAATATTAAAGATACTTAAATATTTCACGGACACATTAAATGCGAGTGTTTGTGTATTATTAGAACCAGCGGTGTGTGATCCCCAATAGATTGGGTATACATTTTTTCATAGATTTTTCGCCCTCCCATTAACATTAACATACATAGACTGTAGCGGTATTTGGCGACATCAATGTTTCTGAGTAGTGCGTTACTGCGAAATACTTTTGATGCGAAAGCAACATTTTTATTGAGTAAAACTGGACATTTCGAAGACGATTTTCACGTTTGATTATTAGTAATAATGTGAAACCTTCCGCATAATTTTTCGCATATATTCGGTAAGAGCCTGAGAGTGGGGATCACGGGATGTTTGTGCGCGCGAAAAAGGTGCGCAGAACTCTAATCATGACTGAAAAAATGAATTTTAATGCTAACAAAGTAACGCTTCATTAAAATATAAGATATGCTTTTATCACAAAAAACAAGAGCATATTAAAAATTTTCATGAAGAAATTCGTTACCTGGGCAAAGCTAAATCTACTATACCATATAAGAAAATGTGGAGTTTCTGTTTGGCCCACACAATTGCTAGCAACCCCTTTTCTTTTATTGATTGATTCTGTTACGTTTGACTGAGTGTTCGTGAAATAAATGATAATAGTTTTCTCATTTTGTGGTAATACAGACCTTACTTGTATAACGTAATTGCTACCGCCTGGGGTTAATCCGAAAAGTTTCTTGAATAAACACGAAATTTTTTTAAAATTTCCTTGTTATTTCCTTATTAATAAAGTCTTTACCAGATATAGGAATATTTAGATATCGTTTTAGCTTTGAGATTTTTATCTGTTGCTGGCTTGAACTGTGGTAGTGAATGGTAATACCGCGTTAATACTTTATATTTTTTGCATAATTGGTCGATTTCAGAGCTATATTGGTCGTCGTCGAAAATATTGATATATGCTTTAATTGCTCATATTCATGATATTTTCCTTTCTAAGAGGGTTGATGCTGCATTTTGTACTGCAGGACATCGAACCGCAAGGTTTCTGGGCCATTAGAAGGCCCATTGTGATACCACCGGGATTAATATCCCTTGACTCTATTGTCTCCACTCTGAACCATCCAGTGCTACTGATGAAGTTCAGCAGTATAAAAAGTTTTATTTGTGCAACCTCTGAAACATCGTCAAGAAACAATCGACCGATAGTTTTTATTCTTTTCCTGTACAGAGCCTTGCATTGGCATAAAAGATGTTTATAGTCTCCTCTTCTTCTACCTCCTGACAGCTTCTACAATAGCTATAGTAGAGCGCACGCAGTCTACTGGCATGTCTGCCAATTAGACAGTGACCTGTTCGAACTGCTACTAGAGTTTTTATGTCATTCTTTTTAAAATTTAATAGTCGGCATGTGTGGTCTATGTTCCATTCATGCCACGTTTGCCTGCTTCTTGAGTAAATCAGAGATTGACTCCACCGATACTCTGCTAAACTTATAACATACTCGTCGATTAAATATCTACAAATGGCCAGAGACATATAAATTCCCTCTTTTTCGGAGTATAATTGTAAGGGGGTGCCTGCTCTGGCTGGTTCATCTGCTTCACAGTTACCAGGGATATCACTATGTCCTGGAACCTATTGAAGGTCCACTAAGATATCAAGGCATTCTTTCTCTACTTTTGGTGATTTAAAGCCGCTGCTATTTCAATATATAAATACAGTGTCAGAACAACAGGACTTACTTTATTTGTTGTGATCTCCGCTTGGAATATTCCAAATAAAATGACTAGTAACAGACAAAAAATAGTTTTGGCTATCAGAAGTCCACATATCTGTTGTTATAGTAATGTGTGAAATATTTTGCAAAGTGTCATGAAGCTTTTTCCGTGTTTCATTTTATCGCAGGCAACATCGTGTTGGAAAGAAGTTTCCTGTTTTAGATAGAATACAAAGGCTGAAGCTTTTTTGTATATTTGCGAGATCCTTCATTTTTGGCAATAGAGAGTGGTTGTAGATCTCTTGTAACCATTTTAATGAGAGATTCTTCGATAGTTATCTTTTCAGTTTCTAAAAGCTCAGATCCCATGCCTGTAACAAATAACTTTGTTTGCATAGCCCTTCTTTTTAATTGTTCACCACTAAAAGCAAAACTGCTAGGTATTTGCTGAAGAACTGTCGCAGTTTCCACGTCCACAGTTGGTATCAAAGAAGCACTACTTAAGTTCTTTCAAAAATTTCCATTGATATGTCTGAATTCACTTCTCATTCTATTCTAGAACAGCTTGGCATATATAAGTTGCTTATAGCATTTGCTCGCTCGACTATCGCCGAAGGAGTCTCCTTTACACTAAGTGATGATAAATGCCTTCGTCGTAGGTGATCATTCAAATTTGTTGTATTACCAGATTACGGATTCCAGCAAAAATATTGCAATTAAAAATATTATACCAAATTTATATAAGTTTAAGTTTAGGTATTTCACTATTGTTGACGCAAATACCCAACGCAAATGTTAACGACAGTTAAAACGGTTAAGTGCATGTATACATAATTCCAAGTTCGAGTCGGAATACATAACCAAGTTGCCAACTTGCTTAAGTCAAAACCATTAGAATTTTTTCCAACCACTTGGAAACTTGGCCATACCCTACATTATTCAAAAATCTATATTATTAGTAGTAGTATGAATATTTTTCATTTAAATTATTTTAAGCATCTATTAAGTTTTACCATTCATACCTGCATTGAATTATTTTCCATTATTATACGTAATCTAACATAAATCACTCAACATAATTGTGAAATACACACAATTTAAGTATTATGCGTACATTTGCTTAATATAATATTATTAACAGAAGGCGAAACCCTCGAAAGTTCATAAATTAATTCGTACAAACAGCTTTGCTAGAAATCCACAATCCGACAATTTGAAAAAATAGTAATTAACGAAAATTAGTAATGAATGAAAAAACTAGTAACGAAAGAAAAATTGGTAATGAACGAAAATTTAGTAACGAATGATTTCTTGAAAACTATCGACTGAATAAAGATTGCTGAACTATCGAATAACTTGATAGTAGTAGTTTTTATTCGATAGTTCCCATCACTGACCTAAACCAAGCTTCGCTCCTGTCTTAGTGCTAGTTGTTTTCGAGCTCCTTGCAAACGCTGCCCACTTTCCGGAACTACAGGGTGGCTTTTTTTAATTAATGCATTACATTTTTTTTATAATGTATAGCCATATTTTTAAAAATTATGGACCGTAAATGACCTCCATGTTCAGCCACACATATGTGACACCTAATTAAAAAAAATTTCATTCCGGCCTAAGGGTTTAAAGTCGGGGTTACCTCAATTATCGATTTAATAGACCGCTTCATTATTCAGTCCGATTTTTAGTTCTTGTTTTGTACACCTCTTGCTTGACAGAACCCCATAAAAAAGTCTAGTGCAGTCAGGTCAGGTGACCTTGGAGGCCATTGGAAAGTGGAGTTGCTGGGAGCTCCGCAAGCTATTTTCGTTGGAGCTCAGTAATAACCGATCTGGCTATGCGAGCAGTTGCTCGTTCTGAGTGAACTTCCATTTCGTGGATTATTTATGGATTTGATGCACTTCATATATGGCAATTTTGCTTATCTACATTTCCGTTTAGATCAAAAGGGGCCTCAATTTATAAAGTCTTCTTCGGCCATTTCAATAATTTTTTGGCAACATTTCGGGCGAATAGGCAAATCTAGGGCATTTAACTTTTTATGGAAACAGGTTTAAGTTATCATGAATTATCCGTTGTAATGACCGCCTGCTAACTCCACGTAACGCTGATGAGTTGCGAGTCGAAACTCTTGGATTTGCCTAAATTGACGATGTAACAGCCGCGAATATTTCTTGAACAGGAACATACGGATATCGATAGTACGGTCTTCTTGCGATACTTTCAGTTTCGGCAAACATGTTTACCAACCTCATAATTTTCCATTTTCTCGGGGTTTGCCGCCAAAATTCCGTCTATATTCCCTTTCGAAGGAAATGACGGCCTGCAAAGCATGGTACCGCTGTACTATCTCTTTTCAGAAGCATTAATTTTTAAAAAATGTAAATAATTTACCTGCCAAATAAAACAAAAGAATGTCGATTACTTACACAGAAAAAAAGTTATTACGGTTTGTTTTTGTAGCACGATTCCTGAGCCACCCGGTAGTTCCCTTCAGCTTTTTTATAGGAGATCTGGACTTCTTTAATTCTTTTTGGTTGTTTCTATTTTGTTTCATGTTTTGGACCCACGAGTATAAGGGAAAGTATGTATACATATGTGTGTGTTATTTATCAGCTGCTTTTCCTTGGAGTTTTGAATTTAGTCTTGAAATTTGGAATAAAATTGAAAATGTGGTATAGTAAATGTGTGTTGTAAAGTGGCCTTTGATGTTCTCCATATGTGTCAAGGCACGTTTCGTTTATGATATATACTAATTTATGTCGGCTGAGAAGTCTAGCACCGTCTTGAATACATACATTCTGATTCATTGGTGAAGTTCGCTGTATGTTACAATCCTGGCGTTGGTCTGTCACTGTGGCATTCCATGAATAATTGTTATCAAGGGAAGTCACCCTTTATTGTTCTCCGTCATAGCTGTGACTGTAGTCATTTCGTAGTTAATGCTCAATATTGGTCGAAAATGGTTGAATAGTTTCTGTCTTCGTTAAGCGATTGCTTTTTTGTAAGGAATTATCTGAATGGATTTCTTAGGAATTTTAAGTGCTTTCCATTTTCAGAAAGATGAAATAATTTCATCCTTTAAAGTAAGAATGTGGCTGGTTTAAAATAGAGGAAATAAGGGTTCATCCCCCAGTTAGCAAGTTGGTACTTTGTCATGAGTAAACACAATGATTTTGCTGAACACATGTTTCTTTGTTTATTGATTCTAATTTCTTACTGGTTATATTTCATACTTTTATTGTTCTATATGTATACTACCGAGATTATTTGCTTTTGTGTATTTATGTATTTATCGTAATTTGTCTGCTGCATTTATAAGAAGAGTGAATTGCTTGACTAGGAAAATGTTCCCTGACAACATCAACTAGTGCACTGTTGATGACCGAGTGGATTGACTTTTTTTGTTCTGTTGTAGCTAAAATGACCACTACAGTGGTACTTTTGGTCATTTTCGACCGTTATGCTCTGCCAAGGTCCAGCGGTGTACTGTGAACGCGCTATCCTTAGTCAATGAAGACAAGAGGCGTAGTTTTACAAATACTGGCTTCAAAACTGTTAGTTAGCATGGTCAAGATTGTGTGTTAAGCTTTCGGAAAAAAGTCATGAGCTGAAGCAAGTTCAGCTTCAGATCCTCAATAATTCTTAAGGTAACTGGCTGCATGGCAGCTAATTTGGAAAATTAGCCAATATAAGTGAGGAAATATTTCTTGTGAGTGGAAAAGATGTATATGTGCAAAGGGTTTGGTGTCTCGCCAACGTCCTGTTTTCTTGGGTGACTATCATAATTAGCCTTATTTCACGTTTTGAAATATATGACAATTTTGTTGCAAGCCGTGGAATTTTCGGAAAGTACATGCTGCAAAATTTCCCGAGCTCACATTGTGTTCAACTATGAAGATTTCTCTTTTTTCTTAGACGCAGATTATGTTTATTCTTGCAGTACCTAACCTTGGTGGCTGGGAACCTTTGAACTTTGTCTTGTCCGGTCTTGTATCTATGCAAGGTGTTCAGTAAACTGCCTTGTGAGTTTTTGGACCACCACAAGATTTTAGTAGCCTTAACTTACCAAGCAAGTGATGTATGAAATTATTATTTATTTTTTGTCTACCATAAACACGCGAACTTCACGGCCGACATGACACCAAATTAATTAATAGAAATATGGAATCGACTTCACTAATCTATTGAGTGAAAAGGTGTTATACTAAAGCTTTACTATTTTATTGGAATATTCAAAAAATAAATTAAAATTAAGATAAATAATTTTGTGGAATCAATTGATGATTTGTTCTACAACGGGAAATGCAAATGTAAATTAATAGAACGTCAAAGAATTTGTGGGAAGGTTCCGGAAATGTTAAAATTTTCTATGCAGGAGCAATACACTGACAAAATGCTCACAATTCCCGAGTAAGTTGATGTGTTAGATCAAGCAACAACAATAACAACCTTGCAACCAGGGAGTAATGACGGTACATATGAGCTAAGTTAGCTAGACACAGTTGCTGGTAAGCTTTTGGAATTAATACTACCATTTTTTCGTATACTATAATATTTAAGGCTGTGTGCCAAACGGTAACATTTTCCCTGTGTTGAGTTGGGGTAAAAAAAATTTCCTATGGTATAAACAAACTTTACATTTTGCTGTGCTAAACAGTAAGTAAAATTTTGACATTTTCATCTCGGTAATTGAAGTATTAAATATATTTGCAAAATGAAAAAAAATTAAAAGCAAAAACTTTACTTCGACAAATACAATATTAATGAGGCTAAATTAACTATTAATTGAGAATTTTAGGCAACGTTAGCCTAGCCTACGATTTTATTTGCATACGGTACACATATGTACATACATAATTATATAATATCTTCATATATACATAAATACATTTACATTAGGATCTTTTAATCAACAACGAAAATATAATTTTTACTGAATTCTTTTATCTAACTTTTATTTTGCAATATTTCGGCTAAATAATAACTATTCGAAAGGAGTCAAGAATTTTCCTTATTTAGAGTATAATTACTGTATTGAATGGAATAAATATGACAATAACGTAAACAAATGAATAATTACGAATTAATAACATATTTATAACATACTTCTTATGTATGGTTTAAATTCGCATATCTGTATTCAAATTTATACATAAATTGTCAAAATTTTACCTAGCTCGGGACCACCAAAAACGTCAAATTTTTTCTTTTATCTGTCAGAATTTTAATTTTTTTTACTGTTTGGAACACAGCCTAAGTGTTCAAATAAAGCAAAATTCTATGTTAAAAGCCTACTTTTTTAAATTATAATAAAAAAACACTGCGTTCTGATTTAATTTATATTTAAATGAAATTTCTGAGTAATCGGCTGTATGGGATATATATCTTATAGTTGACCAATTTTCTCTAGTTGCACTATGTTCAGCTATGTACAAAAGAAAAGTAACTTACAAAATACAGTTCTAAGACTAAAAGCTAATAGACCTATGTTTCCTAATGTAGGATTTTTGTATTTGAAGACCAGGGTAGATAATATTGTAAAACAAAAAGAAAATCATATTAGGATGAAATTTATCTGAAACGAAAAATAATCGATCGGCGATCTTTGGTCGGGAAGGGGAAGCGAAGGGGAGTGGTTGAATTATTAAGGGTTAAAAATGGTTTATCTCGATTTGCGGCAAAACTACGAGGCTTATAGAAAAAAAAGTAATGTTGTAGGTAATAAAAAAGATCTACTTCTTTTGTTCATAGACTTTTTTCGCATAATCTCAAAATTTAAAATTTAAAAAAAGTTTTGAATCGCTTTTCGGCAGTTAAGTGATTATTTTTTTGCGTTTTCTGAAAAAATTAATTTCTTTCTTTTTTATCAGTTTCAAAGGCTTCTGCACTAAACTATTGTTTTTTTCTTATGTCGTAACGATTATAATTTTGTATGTATTCGTCAGACCTTTGTTCCTTAAAAAATTGTCTCTTTTAATTTTTTTAATGTTTATATTTATTTTCTATTTTAAAATATTTTCATAAATTTTCAATATTTATTGGCATTTTTTTTTGTTACTAAATGAATTATTATAGTATTATATTGCTTTGTTCATATTTTCTTTAATACTAAAAGATTTTTGTTTTATCATCAATACTCTAATTTTTATACTATCGAAATATGTTTAAAACCATATACTGAATATTTCGGTCAGTGTGTGTGTTATTTCTCTATAAAACAGTGTCAAAGGTTAATACAACAAGCCCAGACATTTCTCTACCTTCAATATACCCAGGATAATGATTTCCAACTTTCTAGCTGACTGTAGACCGTTTAGGTAGGTCAAAACGTGTGATATTTTAATGAAATTAAGTGAACAAGTTTTCTTAGAAATTATAATATTATATTAATGATTTAGCGCTGAATTTGTAAGGGTTTGGTGTAAACCTTGGTATAAACCTCATACCCCTAATATAATAAATTCCCATCCTTTGATTGAAATTTCCCATATCATCTCAGTTTATTAAATTTAGCATATCCAGTTGAGTTTATAGTATCACATTCATCTCATTTGAAGAAGGAAAACTTATGAAGTTCCATAACTAAGCAATAAACTAAGATACAAAACTGCAATTTAATATAGATGAGTGCAAAAGCTAGGGACACTTTTGGGTAACAAATGTTTAAAAGTGGGCGTGGCCTTGCCCCTTAAATGTTTAATGTACATATCATCCAAACCCCTAAAGTTAAATTACCTGAACTTGCTAGAAAAAGTTTCTTTGCCGCTGTTCATGTACTGTGATAATGGGTAATAGAGCGGTTACTACTCTCACTTTCCATATAACGGTTATATTGAAAACTACAAAAAGTACGAACGGAATGAATGCGCCACAAGCAATAAATTTCACAAACAAAATGGTAGGGATGAGCTTATTAAAAACAGGTGTAAAAATTGCACAATGGGCGCGGGTCCGCCCACCTTTAGTTGAAACTCTATATCTCTGGAACTACTCGTCCAAGTTCAACCAAATTTCACATGTGATTGGCCATTCCTCTCATACACTGGGCGATATCGAATAAAAACCACGCCTACTTCTTATATAACACAACTCTAAATTCCATCTGATTGTTTCACTTTCAGTATACAAATCAAGCTTCAATGAATATATTTGAAGAAAACTTTGCACAAATAGTGCCCTTAAAGTATTTTATTTCACGGTCCTCAGTTTGTTATCTCATATCGGTCAATCTCTAAGTTCTAGTATTGAAATTTGGGGAGAACATTTTTGCCCTTGTGATAAAAATTGGTAAAATCGGTTCACTTCCCGTATCCCATATACATATATATGTATATATAATATTTATATTTTCGAACTTCCGGTTCCAATTTCTCTTTCTTATAACAGTGTATCTTCTAGCCTGTGATTGTAAATAATGAAAGCATACGAAAAATTTGTAATTAAAATATATACGAAAACCCTATATATCTTGCGAGAGTATCAAATGTTCGGCTACACTTGAACATAGCCCTTTCGTACTCTTTTCAGAAATAGTGTTATATAATCCTTCGATATCGGCATTGCCAGTGTAGTGTGGTTGTTAGCCTTCACTGAAGATGTAATAGTTTTGGAGATACAGCTTTGAAAAGTTGCGCGCTAGTTAATTCATATACTTATGAATGGTTAAAAAATATTTATTTTCTTTTGCAGAATATGATCTTTATTCTTAGAAATTCACATACTTAATGAACATGTTTTCGTATTATCCTATGGGTTATATATTATATTATTCGTTAAGTTGATAATATATTCATGTTTTGTGGCTTCGGTCTAAAGTCTAATTGTATTATTTGTTGTAAACAAGTGCATGTCTTGCATTCGGGTATGGTGTAACATGGTTAGTAACATTTTATTAACTAATGATATTATTTATATCTTAACTTAGTAGATATATAGTATATACTTGTACAAGTATTTCTTGCAAGGAAAAAGTGAAAAAACGATGCATAGATGATTTTATAGTATAAAATGGTTAAAAGAAGAACAAGAAATCAGACCAGATGTGTCATGGAGTGAATTAGTTTTCAATATCACTTAATAGCCACCAGCAGTTCTGTTTCGTCAAAGTGGTTTCAGTTTTGTCTCTAAACGGGATGTATGTGTCGAATCGTTTGTTTTCAGCAGTGAGTATTTTCGAAGTGACTACTTTGTTGTTAGCTCTTCTAAATATGTGATAGATTATTGGGATGTTGTCTTCGTTTTGGATGAAGCCATTTTTGTCCAAGTAGAGAAAAGATTCTGGTGGTGCAAATCCATTTGTAATAGCTAATGCAAAGTAGTCATCACTTTCGTAAAAAGGAGCTCTTATTAAAGTGTTATTGTCATCATATAGGCAGCGACTTATATGCTTTCTAATTAGATTTATGATGTGACAATCAATTCTGGGAACGTGTCGTATAGTTTAGAATTAGATATAAATTTGGTGAAATTACTATTATGTGACCTATGCAGCGATGTGCATGATCGTAGTATTCTTCTCTCGACTTTTCTGAGTCTTTCCATATATGAAGGAGAGATATTAAACCAAATTGAACATCCATATGAAAGTATTGGTCTTACTAGTGATTGATACATGATAATTTTTAACCTGTTATATAGCAGTGTTGAAGAAAACATTTTTTTATAAGTATAAAGCGCTCTATATGTTTTTAGGATTTGTATGTTGATATGATCATTAAAATATAAAAACTTATCAAGGTGAATACCAAGATATATGATTCTCTCCTTGTGCTGTATTTGGATACTTGTTACACTGGATTTTATATTAAACTCCCTCCATTTTTTTTTAACGTTTGAGTTACATTTATTAACGGGAGGGCGAAAAAGGATACTTTCGCATTTGTTAATATTTATTTTGAGATGCCAGTTTATTGTATAATCCTCAACAGTATTGTATTTGAGTTGCAGGTTCCTATTAACGCTGTCGATCGTTCTGTCGGAGTGGTAAATGACAATGTCGTCTGCGAAGGCTATAATGCTGTCCAATTTTTGTACTAAGTCGAGGATGAAAAGATTAAACAGAATTGGAGCATTTACTGTCCCTTGTTGCAGACCATTTACTACGTGAAATTCGCGACTGCTTTTTGTATTATTTATATGAACTGAAAATTTTTTGCCGGATATCATGTTATAAATAAGTGTAATCAGATGGAGAGGAAATTTATAGCTGATGAGCTTACATATTAACCCTTCGATCCATACTTGATCGAACGCTTTCTCAAGGTCAAAGAAGCATGCACCTGTGACATATTTTTTATTCCAGTTTCAGTTTATTTCGGAGACGAGCAGATTAATAGCATGTATAGTCGAATGCCTGTATTTGAACCCAAATTGCTTAGGGCTTATTAAGTTGTTGATTTTAATAATTTTATTTATATTTATATTAACCAAAACTTCAAAAACTTTACTAATATTTGGTAGCAGGCTAATTGGCCGAAGGTTTTTCAAGTTATTTTTGTCCTTACCTTTCTTTGGTATCACAATTAGTTTAGCTGTTTTCCAGTTAGGTGGGAAGTAGGCATTGTTTAACAAATTATTGAATAAAGTGAAAAATTGTCTACATTCTGCAGAAGCATGGATTAAGATAAAAGATAATATATCGTGCAAAACACCATGAAGAAAAGTTAACTTATTTAAAAGTCTGTTTCGATTTTATTAAAAATGGCAGTTCAAATTAATAATTTTTATAGCATCACAGTCTGAAAAAAATGGACATTGCTGTACCAGAGGATCTCCTATGTGATTTGTTGTTGTGCAGTTTGCCAGACGATTTGGAGAGCTTTGTTGCATTGAAAGTATTTGAGTATCGATTGTCGCGATGATTTACCTTAATTAGGTCAACTGAAGGTGAAAATATTGGACATATATTGGTAGACAGTAATGGAGCCGAAAAAGTGGGAAGGGGAACTATAGGGCTTTCCAATTAGAGTGATATGATTTCAAAAAAAAAAAAAAAACGGACTGTAGTTATTAAGGAAAAACATTTAAATTATGGTTTTTATTTAATGTTTAGTACAATCGATACAATTAAGTTCTGGATATAACATGATTCAAACGGCCTCGAGGACTTCTTTTGCATTTTCGATGAACCCAATTTTCGATTACCTTTTTCACTAAATCAAGTCGTATGTCATTATTAGCACGTACAATAATACTTCTAAAGTTTGGGTCTGGTTTATTGCTAAGAACCAATGAGTTCAAATTACCCCACAAAAAGTAGTCTAATGGTGCTATGGTAATGTGGCACGTAGTCCCATCTGGTTGGAACCAGATGTTGTCAAGATCAACTTCTTCCAATTGGTTTTCATCGATCTATACCGCTCTCCATTGAGAGTAACGGTTCCACCAGCTTAATTTCGAAATAAGTACGGACCGATGATTAAACCAGACCAAAAACCACATTAAAGTGTCAATTTAGGTGAATGTAATGGTTGTTCATGAATAATTGATGATTTTTCTTCGCACCAAAATCGACAGTTTTGGTTATTTGCCGTATCACTCACTATAACGATAACCATAACGCCCAAAAATGGCAAAAGCGCACGAAAAATTGCAATTGGGGAACGATTATTTTGATAATAAAGTTTAATAATTTTTTAACGTTGTTAATACAATGCAGAAATATTACAGATCGTGGTACAATATATTAAAAATGGCTGAAACGACACTTAAAAATCATATAATGCTTATTGGAAAACCCGATAGAAGAAGAAGTTCTTATGCGACAGCCGGAGATGTTTGTAGATAAAGCTAATCCACATAAAGTATGTAGGCTCAAAAAAGCGTTGTATGGGCTAAAACAAGCAGGTTGGGAATGAAGACGTAAAATCGACGACATTTTACGGAGCATTGGGTTTGAAAGAAGTTTCACCGACGGTTGCGTATATCATCGTATAAAAGCTGATATCATTGCCATTATTGTATTATACGTTGAAGACATGTTGGTTACATGCTCTTTAGAAAATCTGATAGAAAGCATAGTATCCGATCTCAATGCAAATGTGGAAGCCATAAATCGAGGGCCAATCCAGCATTAAAGAAATTTTGAGTAATTTTAGATTCGGAAATATTAAGCTTCACCAATCGCGTTTTACAAAGCCTGAATAAGTGCGAAAATAAAACCTGCAGTGAAGTTTTTGACATACAGACATTACAGAGTTTCATTAGATCATTGACTTACTCAGCCATGATATCTTGACCTGATATCACTCACACTGAGTCAAAATTGTCTCAATTCAATTCACATCCTTACAATGATCATTTCATAGCAGCAAAGCATTTACTTCGTTATACTTGTATCAAAAGCACAGCGAAAGGTATATTGCCCTACATTTCCAATAATGATTCTTTAGTTTGTTTCACACATGCCGATTGGGGGTCCAATTATACGGATCGAAAATCATATAGCGGCTATGCTTTCTGTTCTGGAAGTCCGGTAGCGTGGGACACAAAGAAACAAGCAGTAGTATCATTGGGTTCAAGGGAAGCAGAATATGTAACCATGTACCAGGGATACAAGGAAGTTGCCTTCTTAAGGAGTCTATTAAAATAAATAGGCTTCCTTTCATAAGTAAATTCTGCTACTATATTTTTCTCGGACAACCAAGGTGCGCATTTGCAGTGAAAAACCCAATAGTCTACAAAAGGAGCAAACATATGGATGAAAATTGACATTCAAAATATCTCGACTGCAGAAAATATAGCTGATATTTTCACGAAATCTCTCCCAAAAGAGAAACATAAACGATTTTGTAAATTGCTCAATATAAGGTTCTGTTAAATACCTATGTAGTTAAAGTTTGTTATTCTCATACATATGTCATTAATTATATGAATTCAAATGTTGAATGAATATTATTCTGTTTTTTAAGGTAATTTGGTTTGAGTCGGAGTATGTCAGTTAACATCACTGAAAGAGCAAACCCAATACCATGTATGTGCATATAAGGGTGCTTCTTTATACTCTCGCAACCTGTTGCTACAGAGTATAATAGTTTTGTTCACTTAACGGTTGTTTGTATCACCTAAAACTAATCGAGTTAGATATAGGGTTATATATATATAAATGATAAGGATGAAGAGACGAGTTGAAATCCGGGTGACTGTCTGTCCGTCCGTCCGTCCGTCCGTCCGTGCAAGCTCTAACTTGAGTAAAAATTGAGATATCTTTATGAAACATGGTAGACATGTTTCTTGGTACCGTGAGACGGTTGGTATAGCAGATGGGCGTAATCGGACCACTGCCACGCCCACAAAACTCCATTGATTAAAAACAAATAAATTGCCATAACTAAGCTCCGCAATAAGATACAAAACTGTTATTTGATACAAAGGATCACATTAGGGAGGAGCATCTGCAGTTTAAATTTGTTTTTAAAGTGGGCGTGGTCCAGCCCCTAATAAGTTTAATGTGCATATCTCCTAAACCAAATTCACTGGGAGCAAATGCTTTTAGCACCTCTATTGACGGTGTGAAAATGGGTGAAATCGGGAGACAAGCCCCCCCACTCCCCATATAACGGTACTGTTAAAATATACTAAAAGCGCGATAAACCAAGTACTAAACATGCCAGAGACATTAAATTTTATCTCTGGGATGATACGAGATGACTTTATTAGAACCGTGTTCAAAATTAGACAGTGGGCGTGGCACAGCCCACTTTTAGGTGAAAACCCATATCTTGAGATCTGCTTAATCAATTTCAACAAAATTCGGTACATAACATTCTTTTTATAATTCTATGTTCTATGTTGAATAATACGTTTAAAGTATGCCACCTTGTGACCGAAAATTGTCTAAGTCGAACCAAAACTGTTCAAGCCCCTAAGTACTAAATATGAGGACCACAGTGCCTATAGTTCACCTTCTACCGAAAATATCAGTCAATCCACAAAGAAATCTCAAACGAGTATACCATTTGACTTTGCGAGAGTATAAAATAATCGGTTAGATCCGAACTTAGCCCCTCCTTACTTGTTTTAATTTTTTTTTTCAATTCCATCGTGACAGTTTGTTGGAAATCCCAAAAGCAAATTCCCTGAAAGTTGGAGCTCTTAATATTAATATTAAGTACTAGACCAAGGCCTGTAAAGATTTTCCATCTAAAGTACACCTAAAATTTATTTTTGTTTCTTTTTAATTTTATAACTCAGCGGCATTTAATGGGATTATCTCACCCGTCATTAGGTATTCCTCAGAATGAAACGTTCTTCAAAAGTCTCCATTGCGGTAAAGTTATAACTTGCACTTGCGGGGTAGTACGGGCCCTAAACCTAATTTTTCCATGAAATTCACGTTTTTCTTTGGATTAATCTCGTAAACAACACTAGCTACAGAAAAATTGTAACTAACAAACTTGTAGGAAATTTAATTTCCTACAAAATGTTTTTGGCATTTAACAATTCAACTTAAAATTTCCATACCATTTCAACTTAAAATGTAGCTCAAAGGGTACTAATATTATTGATTTGGTGTCGAAGACTTTTTTTTCAATATTCCCTTGATATGCCATTTGAAATATGTTCCCTTTTATTCAACTATTATTAGTTATTTTTTTAAAATTATTTAATGTTAATTACTTTTTACTTTGTTGTTACTGTGAGTTATTAATAATAATTTAATTATTGTTATATTTTTTTTAAATAATTCAATAATTGCGTTTTGCCGTCGCCATTTTCATATCATATGTACATGTAAAGAAATATGAAAGAAAAATATTTGTAAATTTGTCTACAAACAACATATGTATGTAGATATGTACACTCATTACTTCATATGAAATCTCCGTTGACACGGTCAACCAATGACCGAAGCTCACGTTTTTTGATCTCATGTCAAAGAGTCAATCTGTCGAAGGACTGACGCGACGACAAAACGTCAACACATTGTGTTGTTGGTAGGAATTCCGAGATGTTCTGAAAAAATAAACGAATGCTCGCCGATTGTTATTGCTTCCCTTGCCGCTCTAACAGCTTTGCCTACAAATCATTGTAAATATGTACATATGTTTAAATATAAACATGCATACATATTGACGCAGATTTTGCGAGTCACGGAAAAATATTTTAGAATTTAAAATACATACTTTAAATCGACAAAAGCTTTGTTGCCACTTTTTTCACGTTTTTCTGTGTTTTGTGGGTTTGCAGGGTTGTCACTTTTCCCTTCTAGAGGGAACATCAAAAATTTGTTCAATTTATGATTTCTAGCTTTTGCCATCGTCGCGAAAAGACGCTTGGTGGCAAACGCACGCTCGGGGAGATGTGTGATGCGTTTGCTTTTATTAATGAAACGACTTAGCTTATAGCATGTGCGCCAGCGTTCATGAATGAAAATGTTGTTGCTGCTCATGCTATTTGAGACAATTGTTGTTTTTGTATAACAATGTTTGTATTTTTCCTATTGGCTGACATACTTACATTTGTACGCTTATATGTATATAGATTTGTGTATGCATTACTTATTTTGCAAGGTCATACGTATATTTGTATATACATACTTACATATAGAGCAGTGCGCGCACATGTTTTGTTGATAAGTGATAATCTCAAAGATTCTATTTCTCAATGTGTACATACCATAGAATGGAAATGAATATTGATGTACATACACACAAGTATATGATTAATTTTGTAACAATCGAAATTAGAAGATTATTAAAAAAGTAAGATATATTTTTTTTTTGCATTATCTTTCGCATTTTATCATACCGCATTTGTGCAAAAAAAATCGTATTTTATCCATTTTTCATCATAAAACTCGTTAATATGACAAAAAACAATCATGCGTTTGTGAAGCGGCATTTGTATTTTTTGTTCAAAGTACTTCATTTTTCTCTTTGTGTTGAAAGATACGTATTTTGCCAGAGAACGTAGTTATAAATTCTTATTTCTGTTAAATAACAGCAAATACTACAGAAAATGGTGAACTCCCTGACCGGAATTTTTCTGTTAGCCGTCCAATCGAGCATCATACAAAATTCAATTTGCAACTTCTCGTTCTTCTAAGTTCTTTGCTCTAACTATTCATAAGTCGCAAGGTGTAATTTTTGACGAAATAGAATATGAGTATAGTAAAGCATATTCTCAGGATCTCGTTTATGTTGCGCTCTCTCGGGTGACTTATATTGAAAAATTGTATATCACGACAAAAAACGATAGCAATCGAAGGCAAGCTGCGTCGACTGCATCTTTGTTGCAAAAATTCAAAAGACTGTCTTTAAATAGTGTTCAGACGATAGCTTAAAGTGTCTTAGATTTCATTAGTAATAGTAATGGCATTTCAATATTGACTTTTAATTGCCAAGGTGTAAATAGTCACAAATACGATTTACAAGATTCAGTTACGAGACAATCAAATGTGTTACTTGTACAGAAACTTGCATGACGCATGATAATCAGATTAAAATACCTCATTTCAATTGCATTGTTCAATTCAAACGAGATACTGTTCCAAAAGGTAGGGTTGCTATTTACCAAAATAATAATAATGTTACCAATATTATGACTCCGAATATTGAAATAAATATTGCACACGATAGCGATGTTAATGTTAGGCGCTCATTTGTTGGAGGTATTTGTGCGTGTTGTCCGAATACAAAATTGGACGAGGTAGAGATTTAATTGGCTGGGTTTACTGTAGACTGCGACTCAAAGAGGTGCCTCCGCTGCTTTGGACCAAGACACCTATTTTGGGACTGCAAAGGTCCCGATAGAAGAGGGCAAGGCATCTGCATAAAATGCGGCCAAGCAGGTCACAAACTGAAAGAGTGCACAAAGCCTTCATTATGCTGCCTCTGTACAGAAGCAAAACACCAACCAGTTGACCATATACAGGGCTTTGCAAAATGCGTAGTATACCTGAATAAGTGAATATCTTACAGGCCAATATGCCCAGATGCAAGACTGCTGACGCACCACTCTCCCAGATGGTGGTGGTGAACGGCTATGATTTAATCATCAGAAGAGAACAATATAGAAAGATAGAGAGTGGAACCTGGCTAGAAGACAGCAGCTCAACCGCCGCTATATGGCTACCCCCAAGAAGTAAAATCCCCATCACAGGTTAAGGGAACAGCAACGGATTCGTCTGGGTCAGTTGCGACCTTTTCACAGTAATAAGCTGCTACCTGACGCCAAGCGATAGCATACACGAATTCCAGGAAAAGCTCAACGACATTGAAGATACGGCTAGGTCCATAGAGGGCCATTTAATTGTCGCCGAAAACCTTAACTGGAAAGCCATAGAGTGGGGTAGTGGTGGACAGAAAATATCGCCCAACTTAGACGCACATGTCTTCGCGCTCGCAGGTCGTACACGAGATCCAGGCGCAGAGAAGCCGCATTCCAGGAAGCCGAGCAATATCAAGCGGCGAAAAATGAACTTAAGCATGCTATCGATGAGAGTAAAAAGAAGAAATGAGAGGAACTACGCGAGGATGTTAACAAAAACCCCTGGGGACTCGGGTATAAAATAGTAATGATAAAACGAGGAGTACGAGCTAAACCATCTAACTTAAATGCTGTCAAAATGGACCACATCGTAAGCGCACTATTTCCCACACATGAAAAAAGGCCTAGCGATTCAGAACAGACCATAAGACCTTCCCAAATCCCCCAGTTCACACTCGAAGAGCTGCAACTGGCAGCAGGCAAGCTCAAGACTAATAAATCACCCGGCCCGGATGGAATCCCAGCATAAATTCTTAAAATAATCGCTGCAGAGCGACCGGCAGTACTTCTGAATATGTACAACGCCTGCCTCGAAGCTGGAATATTCCCTGAACTTTGGAAAAAACAACGGCTGGTCCTACTCAGTAAGGGAAAAGGAGATCCAAACTTGCCATCAGCATACCGTCCACTATGCATGCTCGACACAGCAGGAAAGCTTTATGAATGGCTACTTGAGCCCAGACTTGAAGCGGCCATCAGCGAAGCCGGAGGACTCTCCTCTAGACAACATAGATTTAGACCCGGCAGGTCAACTTTAGTAGCTATCAGATGCATCACTGAAAGTGTAGAAGCCGCACAGCGCAGATGTCATGAGTACAAAAGAATAGTTTTGCTGGCGACCTTAGATGTCCGAAACGCCTTCAACAGCGCTAGATGAGTGGACATGATCAACGCTCTCGAAAAACTACTACTACTACTACCTCAGCAAGAGAAAATTGTGGTACCAAATTAGAGGGGGGCCACGACAGATAGCGGTTACGTCAGGAGCAGCACAAGGATCCATTTTAGGCCCAGACTTATGGAACAGCAGCTACGACGCCATACTAAAACTCGACATGCCAGACGAATCATACCTAATTGGGTACGCGGACGACATTGCAGCAGTAATT
Source organism: Bactrocera oleae (assembly GCF_042242935.1). Classification (NCBI taxonomy): domain Eukaryota; kingdom Metazoa; phylum Arthropoda; class Insecta; order Diptera; family Tephritidae; genus Bactrocera; species Bactrocera oleae. The sequence goes on along the minus strand of NC_091541.1, from coordinate 19,267,911 downwards.
ACCTCTTGAAATAAGTATGCAAACGACCACGGATATTCTAAAGAGACAAAAAGTAGTAAACTATCTAGGCGTCAGACTGGACCCCAGATTAACTTTCTGGGTACAAATCCAGCACGCCGTAGGAAAGGTAGCGAAAGTCAGCTCCCAACTCAGCACACTAATGACCAACATAGGGAGGCCCAGCCAAGAAAAGAGAAAGCTCCTAATGTCCACGACCATTAGCGTTCTATTATACGGAGCAGAGATTTGGGCAAATGTGCTAAAAAAGGAAAACCAGCGTAAGGTATTGGTCAAAGTACACCGCACCGCAGCTATCAGAGTTGCATCAGCGTACTGAACAGTGTCGGGCGATGCAATATTAGTTATCAGCTGTAATATCCCAATTGACCTCCTGGCATACGAAAGAAAAAAGCTGTGGGAGCTAAAGGAAACATCTGAGAATAATAAAAGGGCAATCGAACAAATAAAGAAAAATGTAAACCAATGGAAAAGCCGAAAATTTGGAGAAGTCGACTTCTACATGACACAACTGCTATCAGGTCACGGATACTTAAAAAAGTACCTTCACAGAATAGGAAAAGTCGAAGAGCCGTCATGCCCATACAACGACGCGCACCCCCCTCCCCCGCAAAAAAAATAAAACAAAAGAAAAAATAATTATCAGAATTTCGTGGGCGTGACAACAGCCCGATGCCACCCACATGCAGCATCAGTCTCCTGTGGGTGCGAAGGAATATAATGCTACGTTTCATCACGATGTGTCAATTTTTACTCAACTTACTACTTGCATGGACAGACAGACTCGTCTTGTTTTCCTTCGTTCAAGCACGAGTTTGTGGTCTTAACTAAAGCACTTTTTTTTCATTTTAAATGATCCTGTCAGGAGTTATGCTGACAACGCGGACGCACCTTATTTTCGAGGGGTCACCGGAAATGACGTTACAATCGCGCAGTTTTAATTTTGTTTTTTTTGAAATCTCAGAAATTATTATTTAAATATGTATCTTTAAGACAGTAATAAGTTTGAATTAAAAAAACAATTTTTTATATGGAAAAAAAATTATTGAAAATAGGCCTTTTTTCACCCGACGAAACCCATGTAACCCCTTAAATGCTTTAACTCAAATAGCTTCAAAATTATTTCCTAAATCAAAAACGCCTATATAAAACTTTTATATTTGTGTTTATCTTCCGTTTTTGGTATGTTTAAATAATTTGGATTTTGACACTATTCACAACAGTTTCCGAAATTGGGATGTGATCTTGAAAGTCTTTAGATTGTGAGTGAATTGTATCTAAATCATTCGAAGTTGAGAACCATAAAAGCATCTTTGATATAAATTTCGTTTGTTTCTGCGTAAATTCTGCAAATTAAGTCCGCTATTAGATTTTCTTTTCCTCTAATGTTGGACACATTTATATTAAATTTACTTAGTTTGATTAAACATCGTTGTAACCTTGGACTAATTTTTTCTTGTGAATAAAAGCCATCACTAGGGTTGATGATCTGAAAGGATTTGAAACTAGGTACCAACGATCCGGTATGGTCTAAAATAATTCGTAGCCCAAACGGCAACAAGTAGTTCTCGTTCAATAGCCGAATAATGTTTTTCATGATTAAAGTTCTACTCGCATAACATATTGGAGACCATTCTGTTGTTAAACTGCACCAAGAGCATCGGAACTTGCTTCTGCGACAAGCTGGAAATCTTCCTTAAAATCCAGGTGCTCAAGTACCGGCGACTCCGTGATTATTTTCTTTTTCGAATGAGTTTATATAAGTTGGATCGTTTATGTTTAATTTAACCCCGCTTTACAAGTATTTTATCATGGTGTAAGCTACCTTTGAAATATCTTTATATATAGGTATATATATCTTATGTGCGTGTGTACGTCACTGAACTTCTCCTAAACGGCTGGACCGATTTTAATGAAACTTTATTACAGTGGACCCCCGGTAATCCGGCCCCTGTCTAATCCGGCACCCCTTGTAATCCGACATACATGTTTCGCTAATGCATGATTGAACAAGTTACAACTTGTACGGACCATCATTATTGTGCTCGACGCGTAGGGTATTGTTTTGATTCCGATTGCTTAGTTTGAATTTGACTACAGTCGATGAAGAGTGGTGCGTGCGCCTAGCGTGTGTTCATTGTTTACTGTTTATTCATTGTGTATTACGTAGATATACGTACCTAGTAATGTCGTCACAAGCTCAAAAGCGAAAGCACAAAACACTGACAATTAAAGAAAAATGTGATATTTTTGACCACCTAAATCGTAATGAATCTTTCAATAGTTTAGCAAGTGAATACGGGGTAGGCCGATCTATAATTTATGACATTAAAAAAACCACGAGAAGATTAAACAGTTTGTGTCAAATACTGACTGTGGGCCAGGCAAGAGACAGACACTCAAGAAAGCTGAACATCCAGAAGTGGAAGAAGCTTTATACATGTGGTTTCTTCAGGAAAGAAATAGGCATGCGCCCATTTCGGGATCCATGTTGGCAATGAAAGCTAAATATTTTTATAAAGAAATAACAAAAAAAGATGATTTTGTGGCTAGTAAGGGATGGCTAGAACGTTTCAAAAGTCGTCATGGCATACGTTTAATGACCATAACAGGAGAGAAACTTTCTAATGATGCCACCTGCATAGAGCCATTTAAATTAAGATTTTTGCAAAAGGTGAAAGATTTAAATCTTAACCCGTCACAGGTGTACAATGCAGACGAATCAGGGCTTTTTTGGCGTTTGTTACCTAATAAAACTTTTGTTTCCTACACTGAAAAATCCGTACCTAGATAAAGTAAGTACTAAGTAAGTAAAGAACGTGTAACCATACTATCATGTGCTAACGCTGCGGGTACACACACACTAAAGATGGTGGTCGTTAGAAAATCTAATAAACCACGTGCATTCAAAAACATTGATTTACCTGTACACTATTATGGACAAAAAAGTGCGTGGATGACAAAAGATCTTTTCAAAAAGTGGTTTGATGAATGTTTCGTACCAGAAGTTAGAAAATGGTTGAAAGATCATAATTTTTCTCAAAAAGCGTTATTGCTTCTTGATAACGCTCCCGGTCATCCGTCTGAAGAAGAACTGACAACTCATGATAAATGCATCACTGCGATGTTTCTTCCGCCAAACTGCACTGCACTGATTCAACCCATGGATCAGCGCATAATTCAGTTTGTAAAGCAAGATTATAAGAAAAACCTACTTCTAAAAGCCGTATCAAAAGACCAGCCAATAGAAAATACGGTAAAAGAATTTAACATGAAAGACTTGGTTTTTGCTCTTTGTCAATTGTGGAATGCATTACCTTCATCAACTATTACATCGTCTTGAAAAAAGTTATGGTCAGATATAGTCGCCAATCCTACCAACGATCCACAAATCAGTGTACCTTCGGAATTAATAGAGCAAATTGCTGCTGAAACCCAAATAAGTCTGGAAAATTTGGAAACCTGGTGCCGTGGAATGGATAAAGAAGAAAATATTTTTTATGAAATGTCTGACGAAGAGATTATAAAAGAGATTTCTACACCAATAAATCAGGACGATGATGACGAAGTAATTGCAACTACTCCGCCAGTGAAAGCACAAGATGCAATGAATGCCTTTGAGCTGGGTTTGCAATGGGCTGAAGAAAATGGTGCATCCTACAACGAACTTCTACTTTTGAGAAGACTGAGGGACAAAGCTTTATTCTCGCGTTTCAACAATGTAAAACAAAAAAAAATTGATGAATATTTGCATGCTTCTTAAATTACATACATAAATGTAGTTGATTCATAGTTTTTGATTATTTTAGTATGTATGTACATTTGTTTGTACAACATTATTTCCTAACGTAAAGTTATTGCATATTTTTTGTACGTTTTATAGCATTAATGACGTTAATTTTATAATAAAATGTAAGCTCTCTATTGTGCTGTTTAATTTACTAAATTTGACATAATGAAGTATGTATGATTTCTACTTCAGAGTACATTACATATATAATATGTATTTATTATAAAGAATCATCATTGGATTCATAATTTGTCGGATTACAAGGTACTCTTTTGTAAAAAAAATCGGACTATAGGGGGTCTTAGGCAGTACTCTACAATCCGACAAATTCGATAGTTCGACACTGACCTGCAAAATGATTGTCGGACTACCGGGGGTCCACTGTAATTGTCTTCTGGTTGATTCGAGAATGGTTCGAATGTTCAATTCGGTCCAATTTAAATAGTTTATTTAATTAATTTTTAATTTATAAAAGATTTGTTAGTTATAGTTGACATCACTGAAAAAGCAAACCAAATACCATGTATATGTACACAATTTACTTTCTTATGTATTACACCTGTTACTTTTTAGTATTGTTATTTTTATACCCTGAACAGGGTATATTATGTTTGCCACGAAGTTTGTAACACCCAGAAGGAAACGTTGGAAACCCAATTAAATATATACATAAATGATCAGCATGATGAGCTGAGTTGATTTAGCCATGTCCGTCTGTCCGTCTGTCTGTCTGTCCGTCTGTCTGTATATATACAAACTAGTCCCTCAGTTTTTATGCTATCGATGTGAAATTTTGCACCTGTCGCTTTCTAAAAAAGAAGCTGCTCATTTGTCGGAACGGCCGATATCGGAACACTATAGCATATAGCTGCATTAAGGCATTAATCCAATCCCCGAAGAAATAGATCGGATGACTATAGTATAATATATAGCTGCCATACAAACTGAACAATCGGAATCAAGTGCTTGCATGGAAAATTTTTTTATTTGACGAGGTATCTTCACGAAATTAGGCAGGAGTTATTGCTTAAGGCAACAAATTATTCTCCACAGAAATTGGTCAGATCAGATCACTATATCACATAGCTGCCATACAAACTTAAGTTCTTGTAAGGGGCCTTGTATTTGTGAAGGGTGTTATAGCTTCGGCGCAACCGAAGTTAACGTTTTTTCTTGTTACATACTCAGTACAGTTTTTGTTCACTTCAATAAAACATTTCGTTTCGAACGAACGTCTTTGTGTTAAATGTTCTAACAAAGGTTATTGTCGATATAATTAATATAGTGTATTTTTTTTGTAATTGTTTTATTGAAAATAAAAATGAGCGGATCGGTTTTAAATATTTATTTAAAAGTTAAATGGTGAAAATTATGAGAGCTGGGCTATGCAAATGAAAGGCCTCCTAATTACCATTGATTATTGGGAAACAGTCATGTCACCTGTACCAGAGGATACATCTGCAGAAGTTAAGATTAAGTGATTGGCAAACGATCAAAAAGCGCTGCCAACAATTGCGTTGTGTTTGAAACCGACGGAACTGATTAATGTGAAAAATTGTCTACATGCTGCAGAAGCATGGATTAAGATAAAAGATAATATATCGTGCAAAAACACCATAAAGAAAAGTTAATTTATTTAAAAGTCTGTTTCGATTTCAAATTAAAAATGGCAGTTCAAATTAATAATTTTTGTAGCATCACAGAAAGTCTGAAAAAAATGGACATTACTGTACCAGAGGATCTCCTATATGATTTGCTGTTGTGCAGTTTGCCAGATGATTTGGAGAGTTTTGTTGTATTGTATTTGTATTGAAAGTATTTGAGTACTGATTGTCGCGATGATTTCCAATTAGAGTGATATGATTTCAAAAAAATAAAACGGGCTGTAGTTATTAAGGAAAAACATTTAAATTATGGTTTTTATTTAATGTTTAGTACAATCGATACAATTAAGTTCTGGATATAACATGATTCAAACGGCCTCGAGGACTTCTTTTGCAGAGAAAAATTCGATGAACCCAATTTTCGACTACCTTTTTCACTCTCCATTGAGAGTAACGGTGTCACCACCTTAATTTCGAAATAAGTACGGACCGATGATTAGTCAATTTAGTAGAATGTAATGGTTGTTCATGAATAATTGGTGATTTTTCTTCGCACCAGAATCGACAGTTTTGGTTATTTGCCGTACCACTCACTATAACGATAACCATAACACCCAAAAATAGCAAAAGCGCACGAAAAATTGCAATTGGGGAACGATTATTTTGATAATAAAATTTAATAATTTTTTTACGTTGTTAATACATTGCAGAAATATTACAGATCGTGGTACAATATATTAAAATGACCGAAACGTAACTTAAAAATCATATAATGCTTATTGGAAAACCCGATAGAAGAAGATGTTCTTATGCGACAGCCGGAGATGTTTGTAGATAAGGCTAATCCAAACAAAGTATGTAGGCTCAAAAAAGCGTTGTATGGGCTAAAACAAGCAGGTTGGGAATGAAGACGTAAAATCGACGACATTTTACGGAGCATTGGGTTTGAAAGAATATCCAATAATGATTCTTTAGTTTGTTTCTCAGATGCCGATTGGGGGTCCGATTCTACGGATCGAAAATCATATAGCGGCTATGCTTTCTGTTCTGGAAGTCCGGTAGCGTGGGACACAAAGAAACAAGCAGTAGTATCATTGGGTTCAAGGGAAGCAGAATATGTAACCATGTACCAGGGATACAAGGAAGTTGCCTTCTTAAGGAGTCTATTAAAATAAATAGGCTTCCTTTCATAAGTAAATTCTGCTACTATATTTTTCTCGGACAACCAAGGTGCGCATTTGCAGTGAAAAACCCAATAGTCTACAAAAGGAGCAAACATATGGATGAAAATTAACATTCAAAATATCTCGACTGCAGAAAATATAGCTGATATTTTCACGAAATCTCTCCCAAAAGAGAAACATAAACGATTTTGTAAATTGCTCAATATAAGGTTCTGTTAAATACCTATGTAGTTAAAGTTTGTTATTCTCATACATATGTAATTAATTATATGAATTCAAATGTTGAATGAATATTATTCGGTTTTTTAAGGTAATTTGGTTTGAGTCGGAGTATGTCAGTTAACATCACTGAAAGAGCAAACCCAATACCATGTATGTGCATATAAGGGTGCTTCTTTATACTCTCGCAACCTGTTGCTACAGAGTATAATAGTTTTGTTCACTTAACGGTTGTTTGTATCACCTAAAACTAATCGAGTTAGATATAGGGTTATATATATATAAATGATAAGGATGAAGAGACGAGTTGAAATCCGGGTGACTGTCTGTCCGTCCGTCCGTCCGTCCGTCCGTGCAAGCTCTAACTTGAGTAAAAATTGAGATATCTTTATGAAACATGGTAGACATGTTTCTTGGTACCGTGAGACGGTTGGTATAGCAGATGGGCGTAATCGGACCACTGCCACGCCCACAAAACTCCATTGATTAAAAACAAATAAATTGCCATAACTAAGCTCCGCAATAAGATACAAAACTGTTATTTGATACAAAGGATCACATTAGGGAGGAGTATCTGCAGTTTAAATTTGTTTTTAAAGTGGGCGTGGTCCAGCCCCTAATAAGTTTAATGTGCATATCTCCTAAACCGCTAAAGCTATAATAACCAAATTCACTGGGAGCAAATGCTTTTAGCACCTCTATTGACGGTGTGAAAATGGGTGAAATCGGGAGACAAGCCCCCCCACTCCCCATATAACGGTACTGTTAAAATATACTAAAAGCGCGATAAACCAAGCACTAAACATGCCAAAGACATTAAATTTTATCTCTGGGATGGTATGAGATGACTTTATTAGAACCGTGTTCAAAATTAGACAGTGGGCGTGGCACAGCCCACTTTTAGGGGAAAACCCATATCTTGAGATCTGCTTAATCAATTTCAACAAAATTCGGTACATAACGTTCTTTTTATAATTCTATGTCATGGTGCAAAGACGGATCAAAACCACGCCTATTTTCTATATGACACCATTTTAAATTCCACAATGATTTTATCGGAGTAAAACTTTGCGTGAATAATACGTTTAAAGTATGCCACCTTGTGACCGAAAATTGTCTAAGTCGAACCAAAACTGTTCAAGCCCCTAAGTACTAAATATGTGGACCACAGTGCCTATAGTTGACCTTCTACCGAAAATATCAGTCAATCCACAAAGAACTCTCAAACGAGTATACCATTTGACTTTGCGAGAGTATAAAATAATCGGTTAGATCCGAACTTAGCCCCTCCTTACTTGTTTTAACTTTTTTTTCAATTCCATCGTGACAGTTTGTTGGAAATCCCAAAAACAAATTCCCTGAAAGTTGGAGCTCTTAATATTAATATTAAGTACTAGACCAAGGCCTGTAAAGATTTTCCATCTAAAGTACACCTAAAATTTATTTTTGTTTCTTTTTAATTTTATAACTCAGCGGCATTTGATGGGATTATCTCACCCGTCATTAGGTATTCCTCAGAATGGAACGTTCATCAAAAGTCTCCATTGCGGTAAAGTTATAACTTGCACTTGCGGGGTAGTACGGGCCCTAAACCTAATTTTTCCGTGAAATTCACGTTTTTCTTTGGATTAATCTCGTAAACAACACTAGCTACAGAAAAATTGTAACAAACAAACTTGTAGGAAATTTAATTTCCTACAAAATGTTTTTGGCATTTAACAATTCAACTTAAAATTTCCATACCATTTCAACTTAAAATGTAGCTCAAAGGGTACTAATATTATTGATTTGGTGTCGAAGACTTTTTTTTTCAATATTCCCTTGATATGCCATTTGAAATATGTTGCCTTTTATTCAACTATTATTAATTATTTTTTTTTAAATTATTTAATGTTAATTACTTTTTACTTTGTTGTTACTGTGAGTTATTAATAATAATTAAATTATTGATATATTTTTTTTAAATAATTCAATAATTGCGTTTTGCCGTCGCCATTTTCATATCATATGTACATGTAAAGAAATATGAAAGAAAAATATTTGTAAATTTGCCTACAAACAACATATGTATGTAGATATGTACACTCATTACTTCATATGAAATCTCCGTTGACACGGTCAACCAATGACCGAAGCTCACGTTTTTTGATCTCATGTCAAAGAGTCAATCTGTCGAAGGACTGACGCGACGACAAAACGTCAACACATTGTGTAGTTGGTAGGAATTCCGAGATGTTCTGAAAAAATAAACGAACGCTCGCCGATTGCTATTGCTTCCCTTGCCGCTCTAACAGCTTTGCCTACAAATCATTGTAAATATGTACATATGTTTAAATATGAACATGCATACATATTGACGCAGATTTTGCGAGTCACGGAAAAATATTTTAGAATTTAAAATACATACTTTAAATCGACAAAAGCTTTGTTGCCACTTTTTTCACGTTTTTCTGTGTTTTGTGGGTTTGCAGGGTTGTTACTTTTCCCTTCTAGAGGGAACATCAAAAATCGTCGCGAAAAGACGCTTGGTGGCAAACGCATGCTCGGGGAGATGTGTGATGCGTTTGCTTTTATTAATGAAACGACTTAGCTTATAGCATGTGCGCCAGCGTTCATGAATGAAAATCTTGTTGCTGCTCATGCTATTTGAGACAATTGTTGTTTTTGTATATGTTGTATTTTTCCTATTGGCTGACATACTTACATTTGTACGCTTATATGTATATAGATTTGTGTATGCATTACTTATTTTGCAAGGTCATACGCATATTTGTATATACATACTTACATATAGAGCAGTGCGCGCACATGTTTTGTTGATAAGTGATAATCTCAAAGATTCTATTTCTCAATGTGTACATACCATAGAATGGAAATGAATATTGATGTACATACATACAAGTATATGATTAATTTTGTAACAATTGAAATTAGAAGATTATTAAAAAAGTAAGATATATTTTTTTTTTTGCATTATCTTTCGCATTTTGTCATACCGCATTTGTGCAAAAAAAATCGTATTTTATCCATTTTTCATCATAAAAATCATTAATATGACAAAAAACAATCATGCATTTGTGAAGCGGCATTTGTATTTTTTGTTCAAAGTATTTAATTTTTCTCTTAGTGTTGGTAGATACATATTTTGCCAGAGAACGTTGTCATTTCTCTTAAATAACAGCAAATACTACAGAAAATGATGAACTCCCTTATCAGAAATTTTCTGCCAGCCGTCCAATCGAGCATCATACAAAATTCAATTTGCAACTTCTCGTTCTTCTAAGTTCTTTGCTCTAACTATTCGTAAGTCGCAAGGTGTAATTTTTGACGAAATAGTATATGAGTATAGAAAAGCATATTCTCAGGATCTCGTTTATGTTGCGCTCTCTCAGGTGACTTATATTGAAAAATTGTATATCACGACAAAAAACGACAATTCTACATTCAAGTTTTATCATAATCGAAGGCAAGCTGCATCGACTGCATCTTTGTTGCAAAAATTCAAAAGACTGTCTTTAAATGGTGTTCAGACGCTAGCTTAAAGTGTCTTAGATTTCATTAGTAATAGTAATGGCATTTCAATAATGACTTTTAATTGCCAAAGTGTAAATAGTCACAAATACGATTTACAAGACTCAGTTGCGAGATCAAATGTGTTACTTGTTACCGAAACTTGCATGACGCATGATAATCCGATTGAAATACCTCATTTCAATTGTATTGTTCAATTCAAACGAGATACTGTTCCAAAAGGAAGGGTTGCTATTTACCAAAATAATAATAATGTTACCAATATTATGACTCCGAATATTGAAATAGGCGCTCATTTGTTGGAGATATTTGTGCGTCCTTATGCAAACTTAGAAATGGCCAACATATAGTCATTGTAGCAATTTACATGTATTTGTATAAGTTGATAAAAAAAATGCTATGCAATAGCTTCACCTCTGCAGGTCCCGAGTGCCTCACGTACTTTTTTTATCTTAATTTGTGGCTTATTTATAGCATTTTATAGGTTTTGATTAACGGAATTTTGTGGGCGTGATAACAGCCCGATGCCACCCACATGCAACATCAGCCTCCTGTGGGTGCGAAGGAATATGTTTACTCAACTTACTACTTGCACGGAGATACAGACTCGTCTTGTTTTCCTGAGCATTTATATATACATAAGTCTACATCTAATCTATATCTATCTCGATTGATTTTAAGTGATTTTGAGTGAAGGAAACAAAGGTTAGGTGAACAAAACTAATATACTCTGTAAAAACATGTTGCGAAAGTATGAAAATGTTGCGAAAGAATTCAACTTTCATTTATCGAATTTTCAAAAGGATTACAATCATGTTTGGTATCTTATCTTGGTTTTCGAAATATTGGTATTAAAATCGATCTAGTTAACTTAAATGAGACATATATATGTTACTCAATCTCAACCAAAGGTCTACATTTTATATATTGGGTATATTCCTATCATAATAATAGGGATGAAGCGCTAAACCACATTATGTTTGTAAAAACTTTGAAATAACATATATAATATATACCCCAACAAAAACGGCTTAAAGTCAACTAGAAAGTTGAAAATATTTATATCGGTTGTGTGTGCCCATCCGGCAGTGCAGTCTTCGTTGTATTGTCTTATGACACGTCACCAAGCATCTCCTTTGTGATCTCTACTCTACGTCGTTTTAGGAGGTAAGTACGAGCCCACACGATTCATACCCAGAACATTAACCAAAATTTGTTGGGTCGATCCATAAGAAATGATCTCTGATGCCAACAAGCAAGCACTGATACAACACAGAAGTTGTGTTCGTAATAAAGTAGTGTTCGAGTAAAGTAGATCAATTGGTAAAAAACGCCAGACAAACTTTTCCCTTCGTAAACAAACAGCTGCCAAACACTTACTAATTGACAAATGGAGATGAAACACATGAACATAAAACAAGTAAGAAAGGGCCAAATTTGGGTGTAACCGAACAGTTTATACTCTTGCAACTTGCAAGGATTAATATCGGCTAAATACCTTCAGGTGTTGCTATTTTATCCAATATTATACGTTGAACTATAGTATATCCTATATTAATCAGTTAATTTTGCTAAGATATCTTACATACATATGCAAATATGTGTACATATATGCAAATATGTGTGGACATGCGAATGAAGGAACGGTCATTTGAAACAAGTAAACCACGATAGCTGTTTCAGTTAACACATTAGACAGCTAGGTTAAAATAGTGTTTGTGGTGCTGCTTTTATAGCACAGTTCCTTATCCTATCCTTGTCAACGACAAATAAATATATTATATAATATAAAATATTTGGCACTATTTTAAAATATGATTTGAAGTTATTTAAGTTAGGGACATCTTCTCTGGTTATAGCAGAGAACGTAAATGAATAGAGAAGGAGCAAATGTTAGCTGTTCTAAAATGTTAATTACGATGAGGGAACATCGAAAACGCGCAAGCTCGAAAATAAAATGTCACCACACCTATTAATTTACGCAACGAACTACACCACTCTATAAGCAAAATGTATACACATACATATGCGCAGATGTTCTTTGATATGCGCATAAACAAAAATTGAAATAATAAAAACGAAAGATATAAATAATGAGGGAAATAATATTAAAATATAGTACAAATATCATTTAATAAAAAGGGTTATAAAAATAAAAAAAAGACTATATAAAAATATGATAGGATTTGAACTTTGGCAAAATATTTCACGTTGCAATAATTAAGTGTGTTATACAACTAGCACAACAGACGATATTCGAGCTACTTTGTCTAATCTGTGAACTCAAACAGCTGATGTTGTTTACTTGCTTCAAATGTTCATATGTCTATATGTGATTATTCTTGAAATTGCCTTCCTTCCTCCATTCGCATGTCCAAATATATTTGCATATATGTACATATGTATGTCCCTCAATATGTCTTTCGCAAAAAATCAAACATTCGGGCAAGTGACAAAAAAAACGTAGACGCACCATCATCGGCCAATAATATTCAAGCAAACCCGCGGCATATTTTCTAAGTATTTCATATTACAACGACAACAAATTCATTCATAAGGAACGTGCGTCTGCTTCAAAGCAAAGTGCGTTCGTTCATAACTCTGCGCCGCGCTATTTTTTCTGTGCGCCTGGTAAACCACATTTGGTTTGCATATAGAATTCCTGCGCAAATGCGGGAAATTAAAAATGAAATTGAATATATTTTTATAAAACAGTCACGTAGACATCCGCAGCAGCATCTTTGGCGACAGCGGCAATCAACAGCATAGGTTAAGTTAAGAATATATGTACGAATAGAATAAAATTAGACTCAATTTGGAGCTCAACTGAAACGGTATATTTTTAATTCAATAAAAAACGGATAAGTGCATCATATAGTAATAAGTGCGTTTTTAACTCAACAAATAACGGTTAAGTGCATTAAAAACTAATTTGTCATACGCTGACAGACAGGAAGGGAATGATCAAGAGAAGCAGTGGTTCAAAGATGGGATCAGCAAACTGAGCAAATCGAACTATGCGTCACCAGTGATGTTAGTCGCGAAGAAAGTCTGAAAGCTAAGATATTTCGCGATAATTTCCCGATGCCGAACATTGACGACGTAATCGAAAAACTACAGTATGCTAATGTTTTGACCGCGCTAGACATTAGGAATGGGGTTCCATGTTCCAATAGAGTCCATATCAGGGAAATATACCACATTCTCGACAAGGAATGGCCAATACGAGTTCCAGTATGCATATTGAACTCACCAGTCTTATTTTCAACGTTTATGTCAACCGTGTTTAAAGATGTTATTCAAAATGACACTGTAGTAGCTTACATGGATGATTTGGTTATTCCCTCAAAGGATTACACCGAAGAAGTAATATGCTAGAAGGAATTTTGCGGTGAGCTAAAGAATATGGACTGCGAATGAAGTGAGACAAATGTCATTTCCTCAAGAGTAAAATTTACTTCCTTGGCTACGTCATAGAGGACGGCTCTATAAAACCATGTGACGCAAAAACGAATGTTTTCAAGAATGTCCCGTTACCAGAGAATGTTAATAAATAGAGAAGGCGAAAATGTTAGCTGTGCTAATATATAAACTATTAAAAGGGAACATCGAAAATGCGCAAATTCGAAAGTTCAATTACACCGCATCAAAAAAGTACCTTCCGCTCATGATAATCGAACTGAACAAACTACACCACTGTAAGAAGGAACCAAGTAAATTGTCACCACCTTATAAAGGAACGACTAATATATGTATGCGGAGATGTTCTTTGGCATGCGTGTTAGGAAAAATTGGAATAACAAAAAGAAATAATAGATTTTGAAGAACATTTATATAATGAGGGAAAACTGAAAATTAAATTAAAATAAATTTATACAAAAGGTTTATAAAACTTAAAAATTTAATAAAACTACTTCTGTGCTACGAAGTGAACTCAGGCAAATATTTGATGTCAATTTGCAAAAACGAGCTGTGCTAAACAAGCAGCACTACAGACAATAATTAAAGAGTGATATCTAATCGGTGAAGTCAAACAGCTATTGTCGTTTACTAGATTCAAATAATTAATTTATATGTGAATATTCCCGAAATTACCTTTCTTCCATTCGCATGTCTAAATATATTTGCATATATGTAAACAGATGTACATATGTATGTATGTATGTACCTCAACATGCCTTTTGTAAAAAAATCAAACTCGCGCAAGCGACAAAAAAAATTGCAGACGCACCATCAGCGACCAATAAGATTCGAGCAAACTCGCACCATATTTTCTAAGTATTTCATTTTACAACGAAAACAAATTCATTCATAAGGAGCGGGCGTATGCTACAAAACGAAGTGCGATCGTTTAAAACTCTTCACTGCGCTCTTGTTTCTGTGCGCCGGTCAACTAATTTGGTTTTCATATGGAATTCCTACCTCAAATGTGCGAAAATGAAGTTTAAATAAAAATGAATGAAATTGAATTTGAATGTCTTCGGTAAAATTGAAGAATCAGCAAAATTTCAATTTTACAATTTGTATCACTGAAAATTCTACCATCCCCCTCGCCTTTGTATGTTGCTCACAAGCTGCTTCCCCACAACATTAGTTAAAAATCAGAAATTGAAGAATTTGTCTGATGTTCCCTTCAGAAAGGAGAATTGGCAACATGACCTATTAGCGAGTTAAAATAATATTGCAATTTTATTCATATTATGCACTATATATGGCATTAAATTAAAAAATTTATATAAAATTGACATGTATATGAAATCATTAACTACTTCTATATACTCTAAGCACACTTAGTGTAGTAGTACTTTTATATGTTTACTTATTATCATTATTAGATAGTTTGTCGATTTAGCCCATTTTATCTAAATACGACGCTATGAAAATGCAGTCCAATCGGTAATCGCAATATTTCAAAAGAGCATAAGTCAACTTTCAATAGCAAACCACTGCAAAAAGGACAAACGAGACAACATAGCCGATCTACATTGTCGCAAAATTGTCAATTGAAACAAATTTTGTCAACTCCGCGACGATGCGCAAAATTTGGCGTCAATATGTATGCGAGCTCGTTTGTATGTACACCATTGTATTGTTGCCACCATACACAGAGGCGTGTCAAGTGAGGGCTCATAATATATTAATATGTTGCTTAATTTGTATTAAAAAATACTTATGCATTTATGAATTATTTTCGTAATATAATATATATTATATATATATATATAAATACACATAAATGTATACTTATAATCGTTTCTAATATAAATTCGATTAATAAAAACTATCTGAAATAATTATGTGGCGGTGCGCCCTAACCCCTCCTTGCCTGCGATCGTTCAACTCGCAAAAAGCAAAAAGTATAGACAAAAGTCATTGCTTGTGCGGGGCAAGAAGAAGCAAACATCAGCGTACGTGTATTTAAGAATGTATGTGTGATTATCACATTTGTGTAAATACGCATCATAAGGAAATATTCAATAAACCTAAACATATGAACATATTTTCCTGATATATTTTAATTATATCAGGAAGTAAAATATTATATTAAAGAAATTGAATTATGATATGCTTAGACTCCAATTAATAACATAAAAAAATTAAATTTAATTTAATTTACATCAGTTTTAGGATTCAAACTTATATGCTCGTATTCGGAATGAGCTTAACTCGTTCGCGCTTACGATCTAAGTCACCACAAAAGTGGAAACGCGGCCGCTTAGCCACCGTTTTATTGTTATCCTTTGTTCAATAAGCAATTACTCACGCAACGCACATACATAATTTGGAAAAATTGCCTATTGAATGTTTATTTTATTATGAATTTTGGGGTTTTTGCCGGTAATTCAGCTTTTTAATTCAGAAGGCTTTTCATAATTATAAATTTTGTCATATCATAGAAATTGATAACATAAATCTAAATAGGTATGCGCAACGATTTTTCATATAGGAATATTCGTTGTGTGTATTTATAGCATTTCGCACATTGCGTGTTGTATTTTTATTTTTCGAAGTTATATTTTTCGATGTTCCCTCATCTGGAACTACAAATTAGTACTCAAAAATATTAAAATATTTCATTTAACATTTGCTCCTTCTCTATTCATTTACGTTCTCTGGTTATATTGTATAACGGTGCAGGAGGAGAGCAGAAGAGGGCGCGTCACATGCCCTATTTCTAATCAGAGAATGTTAATGAATAGAGAAGGCACAAGTGTTAGCTTTGCTAAAACGTAAATTACTAAAAAGGAACATCGAAAATACGCAAATTCGTAAATTAAATTACACCACGTCAAAAAGAAACCTTCCCCTCATGATAATCGAACTCAAAAAACTACACCACTCCAAAAAGGAACCAAGTAAATTTTCACCATCTTATAAGGGAACGACAAATGTATGTATGTGCAGATGTTCTTTGGCATGCGTATTAAACAAAATTAAAATAATTTTAATAAAAAGGACTTATAACAAGTAAGGAAGGGCTAAGTTCGGATGTAACCGAACATTTTATACTCTCGCAAAGTCAAATGGTATACTCGTTTGAGATTTCTTTGTGGATTGACTGATATTTTCGGTAGAAGGTCAACTATAGGCACTGGGGTCCACATATTTAGTACTTAGGGGTTTGAACAGTTTTGGTTCGATTTAGACAATTTTTGGCCGCAAGGTGGCATACTTTAATTGCATTATTCACGCAATAAAATGTCACCACACCTATTAATTTACGCAACGAACTACACCACTCTATAAGCAAAATGTATACACATACATATGCGCAGATGTTCTTTGATATGCGCATAAACAAAAATTGAAATAATAAAAACGAAAGATATAAATAATGAGGGAAATAATATTAAAATATAGTACAAATATCATTTAATAAAAAGGGTTATAAAAATAAAAAAAAGACTATATAAAAATATGATAGGATTTGAACTTTGGCAAAATATTTCACGTTGCAATAATTAAGTGTGTTATACAACTAGCACAACAGACGATATTCGAGCTACTTTGTCTAATCTGTGAACTCAAACAGCTGATGTTGTTTACTTGCTTCAAATGTTCATATGTCTATATGTGATTATTCTTGAAATTGCCTTCCTTCCTCCATTCGCATGTCCAAATATATTTGCATATATGTACATATGTATGTCCCTCAATATGTCTTTCGCAAAAAATCAAACATTCGGGCAAGTGACAAAAAAAACGTAGACGCACCATCATCGGCCAATAATATTCAAGCAAACCCGCGGCATATTTTCTAAGTATTTCATATTACAACGACAACAAATTCATTCATAAGGAACGTGCGTCTGCTTCAAAGCAAAGTGCGTTCGTTCATAACTCTGCGCCGCGCTATTTTTTCTGTGCGCCTGGTAAACCACATTTGGTTTGCATATAGAATTCCTGCGCAAATGCGGGAAATTAAAAATGAAATTGAATATATTTTTATAAAACAGTCACGTAGACATCCGCAGCAGCATCTTTGGCGACAGCGGCAATCAACAGCATAGGTTAAGTTAAGAATATATGTACGAATAGAATAAAATTAGACTCAATTTGGAGCTCAACTGAAACGGTATATTTTTAATTCAATAAAAAACGGATAAGTGCATCATATAGTAATAAGTGCGTTTTTAACTCAACAAATAACGGTTAAGTGCATTAAAAACTAATTTGTCATACGCTGACAGACAGGAAGGGAATGATCAAGAGAAGCAGTGGTTCAAAGATGGGATCAGCAAACTGAGCAAATCGAATTATGCGTCACCAGTGATGTTAGTCGCAAAGAAAGTCTGAAAGCTAAGATATTTCGCGATAATTTCCCGATGCCGAACATTGACGACGTAATCGAAAAACTACAGTATGCTAATGTGTTGACCGCGCTAGACATTAGGAATGGGGTTCCATGTTCCAATAGAGTCCATATCAGGGAAATATACCACATTCTCGACAAGGAATGGCCAATACGAGTTCCAGTATGCATATTGAACTCACCAGTCTTATTTTCAACGTTTATGTCAACCGTGTTTAAAGATGTTATTCAAAATGACACTGTAGTAGCTTACATGGATGATTTGGTTATTCCCTCAAAGGATTACACCGAAGAAGTAATATGCTAGAAGGAGTTTTGCGGTGAGCTAAAGAATATGGACTGCGAATGAAGTGAGACAAATGTCATTTCCTCAAGAGTAAAATTTACTTCCTTGGCTACGTCATAGAGGACGGCTCTATAAAACCATCTGACGCAAAAACGAATGTTTTCAAGAATGTCCCGTTACCAGAGAATGTTAATAAATAGAGAAGGCGAAAATGTTAGCTGTGCTAATATATAAACTATTAAAAGGGAACATCGAAAATGCGTAAATTCGAAAGTTCAATTACACCGCATCAAAAAAGTACCTTCCGCTCATGATAATCGAACTGAACAAACTACACCACTGTAAGAAGGAACCAAGTAAATTGTCACCACCTTATAAAGGAACGACTAATATATGTATGCGGAGATGTTCTTTGGCATGCGTGTTAGGAAAAATTGGAATAACAAAAAGAAATAATAGATTTTGAAGAACATTTATATAATGAGGGAAAACTGAAAATTAAATTAAAATAAATTTATACAAAAAGTTTATAAAACTTAAAAATTTAATAAAACTACTTCTGTGCTACGAAGTGAACTCAGGCAAATATTTGATGTCAATTTGCAAAAACGAGCTGTGCTAAACAAGCAGCACTACAGACAATAATTAAAGAGTGATATCTAATCGGTGAAGTCAAACAGCTATTGTCGTTTACTAGATTCAAATAATTAATTTATATGTGAATATTCCCGAAATTACCTTTCTTCCATTCGCATGTCTAAATATATTTGCATATATGTAAACAGATGTACATATGTATGTATGTATGTACCTCAAGATGCCTTTTGTAAAAAAATCAAACTCGCGCAAGCGAAAAAAAAAATTGCAGACGCACCATCAGCGACCAATAAGATTCGAGCAAACTCGCACCATATTTTCTAAGTATTTCATTTTACAACGAAAACAAATTCATTCATAAGGAGCGGGCGTATGCTACAAAACGAAGTGCGATCGTTTAAAACTCTTCACTGCGCTCTTGTTTATGTGCGCCGGTCAACTAATTTGGTTTTCATATGGAATTCCTACCTCAAATGTGCGAAAATGAAGTTTAAATAAAAATGAATGAAATTGAATTTGAATGTCTTCAGTAAAATTGAAGAATCAGCAAAATTTCAATTTTACAATTTGTATCACTGAAAATTCTACCATCCCCTCGCCTTTGTATGTTGCTCACAAGCTGCTTCCCCACAACATTTGTTAAAAATCAGAAATTGAAGAATTTGTCTGATGTTCCCTTCAGAAAGGAGAATTGGCAACATGACCTATTAGCGAGTTAAAATAATATTGCAATTTTATTCATATTATGCACTATATATGGCATTAAATTAAAAAATTTATATAAAATTGACATGTATATGAAATCATTAACTACTTCTATATACTCTAAGCACACTTAGTGTAGTAGTACTTTTATATGTTTACTTATTATCATTATTAGATAGTTTGTCGATTTAGCCCATTTTATCTAAATACGACGCTATGAAAATGCAGTCCAATCGGTAATCGCAATATTTCAAAAGAGCATAAGTCAACTTTCGATAGCAAACCACTGCAAAAAGGACAAACGAGACAACATAGCCGATCTACATTGTCGCAAAATTGTCAATTGAAACAAATTTTGTCAACTCCGCGACGATGCGCAAAATTTGGCGTCAATATGTATGCGAGCTCGTTTGTATGTACACCATTGTATTGTTGCCACCATACACAGAGGCGTGTCAAGTGAGGGCTCATAATATATTAATATGTTGCTTAATTTGTATTAAAAAATACTTATGCATTTATGAATTATTTTCGTAATATAATATATATTATATATATATATATAAATACACATAAATTCATACTTATAATCGTTTCTAAAATAAATTCGATTAATAAAAACTATCTGAAATAATTATGTGGCGGTGCGCCCTAACCCCTCCTTGCCTGCGATCGTTCAACTCGCAAAAAGCAAAAATTATAGACAAAAGTCATTGCTTGTGCGGGGCAAGAAGAAGCAAACATCAGCGTACGTGTATTTAAGAATGTATGTGTGATTATCACATTTGTGTAAATACGCATCATAAGGAAATATTCAATAAACCTAAACATATGAACATATTTTCCTGATATATTTTAATTATATCAGGAAGTAAAATATTATATTAAAGAAATTGAATTATGATATGCTTAGACTCCAATTAATAACATAAAAAAATTAAATTTAATTTAATTTACATCAGTTTTAGGATTCAAACTTATATGCTCGTATTCGGAATGAGCTTAACTCGTTCGCGCTTACGATCTAAGTCACCACAAAAGTGGAAACGCGGCCGCTTAGCCACCGTTTTATTGTTATCCTTTGTTCAATAAGCAATTACTCACGCAACGCACATACATAATTTGGAAAAATTGCCTATTGAATGTTTATTTTATTATGAATTTTGGGGTTTTTGCCGGTAATTCAGCTTTTTAATTCAGAAGGCTTTTCATAATTATAAATTTTGTCATATCATAGAAATTGATAACATAAATCTAAATAGGTATGCGCAACGATTTTTCATATAGGAATATTCGTTCCCTCATCTGGAACTACAAATTAGTACTCAAAAATATTAAAATATTTCATTTAACATTTGCTCCTTCTCTATTCATTTACGTTCTCTGGTTATATTGTATAACGGTGCAGGAGGAGAGCAGAAGAGGGCGCGTCACATGCCCTATTTCTAATCAGAGAATGTTAATGAATAGAGAAGGCACAAGTGTTAGCTTTGCTAAAACGTAAATTACTAAAAAGGAACATCGAAAATACGCAAATTCGTAAATTAAATTACACCACGTCAAAAAGAAACCTTCCCCTCATGATAATCGAACTCAAAAAACTACACCACTCCAAAAAGGAACCAAGTAAATTTTCACCATCTTATAAGGGAACGACAAATGTATGTATGTGCAGATGTTCTTTGGCATGCGTATTAAACAAAATTAAAATAATTTTAATAAAAAGGACTTATAACAAGTAAGGAAGGGCTAAGTTCGGATGTAACCGAACATTTTATACTCTCGCAAAGTCAAATGGTATACTCGTTTGAGATTTCTTTGTGGATTGACTGATATTTTCGGTAGAAGGTCAACTATAGGCACTGGGGTCCACATATTTAGTACTTAGGGGTTTGAACAGTTTTGGTTCGATTTAGACAATTTTTGGCCGCAAGGTGGCATACTTTAATTGCATTATTCACGCAATAAAATGTCACCACACCTATTAATTTACGCAACGAACTACACCACTCTATAAGCAAAATGTATACACATACATATGCGCAGATGTTCTTTGATATGCGCATAAACAAAAATTGAAATAATAAAAACGAAAGATATAAATAATGAGGGAAATAATATTAAAATATAGTACAAATATCATTTAATAAAAAGGGTTATAAAAATAAAAAAAAGACTATATAAAAATATGATAGGATTTGAACTTTGGCAAAATATTTCACGTTGCAATAATTAAGTGTGTTATACAACTAGCACAACAGACGATATTCGAGCTACTTTGTCTAATCTGTGAACTCAAACAGCTGATGTTGTTTACTTGCTTCAAATGTTCATATGTCTATATGTGATTATTCTTGAAATTGCCTTCCTTCCTCCAATCGCATGTCCAAATATATTTGCATATATGTACATATGTATGTCCCTCAATATGTCTTTCGCAAAAAATCAAACATTCGGGCAAGTGACAAAAAAAACGTAGACGCACCATCATCGGCCAATAATATTCAAGCAAACCCGCGGCATATTTTCTAAGTATTTCATATTACAACGACAACAAATTCATTCATGAGGAACGTGCGTCTGCTTCAAAGCAAAGTACGTTCGTTCATAACTCTGCGCCGCGCTATTTTTTCTGTGCGCCTGGTAAACCACATTTGGTTTGCATATAGAATTCCTGCGCAAATGCGGGAAATTAAAAATGAAATTGAATATATTTTTATAAAACAGTCACGTAGACATCCGCAGCAGCATCTTTGGCGACAGCGGCAATCAACAGCATAGGTTAAGTTAAGAATATATGTACGAATAGAATAAAATTAGACTCAATTTGGAGCTCAACTGAAACGGTATATTTTTAATTCAATAAAAAACGGATAAGTGCATCATATAGTAATAAGTGCGTTTTTAACTCAACAAATAACGGTTAAGTGCATTAAAAACTAATTTGTCATACGCTGACAGACAGGAAGGGAATGATCAAGAGAAGCAGTGGTTCAAAGATGGGATCAGCAAACTGAGCAAATCGAACTATGCGTCACCAGTGATGTTAGTCGCGAAGAAAGTCTGAAAGCTAAGATATTTCGCGATAATTTCCCGATGCCGAACATTGACGACGTAATCGAAAAACTACAGTATGCTAATGTTTTGACCGCGCTAGACATTAGGAATGGGGTTCCATGTTCCAATAGAGTCCATATCAGGGAAATATACCACATTCTCGACAAGGAATGGCCAATACGAGTTCCAGTATGCATATTGAACTCACCAGTCTTATTTTCAACGTTTATGTCAACCGTGTTTAAAGATGTTATTCAAAATGACACTGTAGTAGCTTACATGGATGATTTGGTTATTCCCTCAAAGGATTACACCGAAGAAGTAATATGCTAGAAGGAGTTTTGCGGTGAGCTAAAGAATATGGACTGCGAATGAAGTGAGACAAATGTCATTTCCTCAAGAGTAAAATTTACTTCCTTGGCTACGTCATAGAGGACGGCTCTATAAAACCATCTGACGCAAAAACGAATGTTTTCAAGAATGTCCCGTTACCAGAGAATGTTAATAAATAGAGAAGGCGAAAATGTTAGCTGTGCTAATATATAAACTATTAAAAGGGAACATCGAAAATGCGCAAATTCGAAAGTTCAATTACACCGCATCAAAAAAGTACCTTCCGCTCATGATAATCGAACTGAACAAACTACACCACTGTAAGAAGGAACCAAGTAAATTGTCACCACCTTATAAAGGAACGACTAATATATGTATGCGGAGATGTTCTTTGGCATGCGTGTTAGGAAAAATTGGAATAACAAAAAGAAATAATAGATTTTGAAGAACATTTATATAATGAGGGAAAACTGAAAATTAAATTAAAATAAATTTATACAAAAGGTTTATAAAACTTAAAAATTTAATAAAACTACTTCTGTGCTACGAAGTGAACTCAGGCAAATATTTGATGTCAATTTGCAAAAACGAGCTGTGCTAAACAAGCAGCACTACAGACAATAATTAAAGAGTGATATCTAATCGGTGAAGTCAAACAGCTATTGTCGTTTACTAGATTCAAATAATTAATTTATATGTGAATATTCCCGAAATTACCTTTCTTCCATTCGCATGTCTAAATATATTTGCATATATGTAAACAGATGTACATATGTATGTATGTATGTACCTCAAGATGCCTTTTGTAAAAAAATCAAACTCGCGCAAGCGACAAAAAAAATTGCAGACGCACCATCAGCGACCAATAAGATTCGAGCAAACTCGCACCATATTTTCTAAGTATTTCATTTTACAACGAAAACAAATTCATTCATAAGGAGCGGGCGTATGCTACAAAACGAAGTGCGATCGTTTAAAACTCTTCACTGCGCTCTTGTTTCTGTGCGCCGGTCAACTAATTTGGTTTTCATATGGAATTCCTACCTCAAATGTGCGAAAATGAAGTTTAAATAAAAATGAATGAAATTGAATTTGAATGTCTTCGGTAAAATTGAAGAATCAGCAAAATTTCAATTTTACAATTTGTATCACTGAAAATTCTACCATCCCCCTCGCCTTTGTATGTTGCTCACAAGCTGCTTCCCCACAACATTAGTTAAAAATCAGAAATTGAAGAATTTGTCTGATGTTCCCTTCAGAAAGGAGAATTGGCAACATGACCTATTAGCGAGTTAAAATAATATTGCAATTTTATTCATATTATGCACTATATATGGCATTAAATTAAAAAATTTATATAAAATTGACATGTATATGAAATCATTAACTACTTCTATATACTCTAAGCACACTTAGTGTAGTAGTACCTTATATGTTTACTTATTATCATTATTAGATAGTTTGTCGATTTAGCCCATTTTATCTAAATACGACGCTATGAAAATGCAGTCCAATCGGTAATCGCAATATTTCAAAAGAGCATAAGTCAACTTTCAATAGCAAACCACTGCAAAAAGGACAAACGAGACAACATAGCCGATCTACATTGTCGCAAAATTGTCAATTGAAACAAATTTTGTCAACTCCGCGACGATGCGCAAAATTTGGCGTCAATATGTATGCGAGCTCGTTTGTATGTACACCATTGTATTGTTGCCACCATACACAGAGGCGTGTCAAGTGAGGGCTCATAATATATTAATATGTTGCTTAATTTGTATTAAAAAATACTTATGCATTTATGAATTATTTTCGTAATATAATATATATTATATATATATATATAAATACACATAAATGTATACTTATAATCGTTTCTAATATAAATTCGATTAATAAAAACTATCTGAAATAATTATGTGGCGGTGCGCCCTAACCCCTCCTTGCCTGCGATCGTTCAACTCGCAAAAAGCAAAAAGTATAGACAAAAGTCATTGCTTGTGCGGGGCAAGAAGAAGCAAACATCAGCGTACGTGTATTTAAGAATGTATGTGTGATTATCACATTTGTGTAAATACGCATCATAAGGAAATATTCAATAAACCTAAACATATGAACATATTTTCCTGATATATTTTAATTATATCAGGAAGTAAAATATTATATTAAAGAAATTGAATTATGATATGCTTAGACTCCAATTAATAACATAAAAAAATTAAATTTAATTTAATTTACATCAGTTTTAGGATTCAAACTTATATGCTCGTATTCGGAATGAGCTTAACTCGTTCGCGCTTACGATCTAAGTCACCACAAAAGTGGAAACGCGGCCGCTTAGCCACCGTTTTATTGTTATCCTTTGTTCAATAAGCAATTACTCACGCAACGCACATACATAATTTGGAAAAATTGCCTATTGAATGTTTATTTTATTATGAATTTTGGGGTTTTTGCCGGTAATTCAGCTTTTTAATTCAGAAGGCTTTTCATAATTATAAATTTTGTCATATCATAGAAATTGATAACATAAATCTAAATAGGTATGCGCAACGATTTTTCATATAGGAATATTCGTTGTGTGTATTTATAGCATTTCGCACATTGCGTGTTGTATTTTTATTTTTCGAAGTTATATTTTTCGATGTTCCCTCATCTGGAACTACAAATTAGTACTCAAAAATATTAAAATATTTCATTTAACATTTGCTCCTTCTCTATTCATTTACGTTCTCTGGTTATAGTGTATAACGGTGCAGGAGGAGAGCAGAAGAGGGCGCGTCACATGCCCTATTTCTAATCAGAGAATGTTAATGAATAGAGAAGGCACAAGTGTTAGCTTTGCTAAAACGTAAATTACTAAAAAGGAACATCGAAAATACGCAAATTCGTAAATTAAATTACACCACGTCAAAAAGAAACCTTCCCCTCATGATAATCGAACTCAAAAAACTACACCACTCCAAAAAGGAACCAAGTAAATTTTCACCATCTTATAAGGGAACGACAAATGTATGTATGTGCAGATGTTCTTTGGCATGCGTATTAAACAAAATTAAAATAATTTTAATAAAAAGGACTTATAACAAGTAAGGAAGGGCTAAGTTCGGATGTAACCGAACATTTTATACTCTCGCAAAGTCAAATGGTATACTCGTTTGAGATTTCTTTGTGGATTGACTGATATTTTCGGTAGAAGGTCAACTATAGGCACTGGGGTCCACATATTTAGTACTTAGGGGTTTGAACAGTTTTGGTTCGATTTAGACAATTTTTGGCCGCAAGGTGGCATACTTTAATTGCATTATTCACGCAATAAAATGTCACCACACCTATTAATTTACGCAACGAACTACACCACTCTATAAGCAAAATGTATACACATACATATGCGCAGATGTTCTTTGATATGCGCATAAACAAAAATTGAAATAATAAAAACGAAAGATATAAATAATGAGGGAAATAATATTAAAATATAGTACAAATATCATTTAATAAAAAGGGTTATAAAAATAAAAAAAAGACTATATAAAAATATGATAGGATTTGAACTTTGGCAAAATATTTCACGTTGCAATAATTAAGTGTGTTATACAACTAGCACAACAGACGATATTCGAGCTACTTTGTCTAATCTGTGAACTCAAACAGCTGATGTTGTTTACTTGCTTCAAATGTTCATATGTCTATATGTGATTATTCTTGAAATTGCCTTCCTTCCTCCATTCGCATGTCCAAATATATTTGCATATATGTACATATGTATGTCCCTCAATATGTCTTTCGCAAAAAATCAAACATTCGGGCAAGTGACAAAAAAAACGTAGACGCACCATCATCGGCCAATAATATTCAAGCAAACCCGCGGCATATTTTCTAAGTATTTCATATTACAACGACAACAAATTCATTCATAAGGAACGTGCGTCTGCTTCAAAGCAAAGTGCGTTCGTTCATAACTCTGCGCCGCGCTATTTTTTCTGTGCGCCTGGTAAACCACATTTGGTTTGCATATAGAATTCCTGCGCAAATGCGGGAAATTAAAAATGAAATTGAATATATTTTTATAAAACAGTCACGTAGACATCCGCAGCAGCATCTTTGGCGACAGCGGCAATCAACAGCATAGGTTAAGTTAAGAATATATGTACGAATAGAATAAAATTAGACTCAATTTGGAGCTCAACTGAAACGGTATATTTTTAATTCAATAAAAAACGGATAAGTGCATCATATAGTAATAAGTGCGTTTTTAACTCAACAAATAACGGTTAAGTGCATTAAAAACTAATTTGTCATACGCTGACAGACAGGAAGGGAATGATCAAGAGAAGCAGTGGTTCAAAGATGGGATCAGCAAACTGAGCAAATCGAATTATGCGTCACCAGTGATGTTAGTCGCAAAGAAAGTCTGAAAGCTAAGATATTTCGCGATAATTTCCCGATGCCGAACATTGACGACGTAATCGAAAAACTACAGTATGCTAATGTGTTGACCGCGCTAGACATTAGGAATGGGGTTCCATGTTCCAATAGAGTCCATATCAGGGAAATATACCACATTCTCGACAAGGAATGGCCAATACGAGTTCCAGTATGCATATTGAACTCACCAGTCTTATTTTCAACGTTTATGTCAACCGTGTTTAAAGATGTTATTCAAAATGACACTGTAGTAGCTTACATGGATGATTTGGTTATTCCCTCAAAGGATTACACCGAAGAAGTAATATGCTAGAAGGAGTTTTGCGGTGAGCTAAAGAATATGGACTGCGAATGAAGTGAGACAAATGTCATTTCCTCAAGAGTAAAATTTACTTCCTTGGCTACGTCATAGAGGACGGCTCTATAAAACCATCTGACGCAAAAACGAATGTTTTCAAGAATGTCCCGTTACCAGAGAATGTTAATAAATAGAGAAGGCGAAAATGTTAGCTGTGCTAATATATAAACTATTAAAAGGGAACATCGAAAATGCGTAAATTCGAAAGTTCAATTACACCGCATCAAAAAAGTACCTTCCGCTCATGATAATCGAACTGAACAAACTACACCACTGTAAGAAGGAACCAAGTAAATTGTCACCACCTTATAAAGGAACGACTAATATATGTATGCGGAGATGTTCTTTGGCATGCGTGTTAGGAAAAATTGGAATAACAAAAAGAAATAATAGATTTTGAAGAACATTTATATAATGAGGGAAAACTGAAAATTAAATTAAAATAAATTTATACAAAAGGTTTATAAAACTTAAAAATTTAATAAAACTACTTCTGTGCTACGAAGTGAACTCAGGCAAATATTTGATGTCAATTTGCAAAAACGAGCTGTGCTAAACAAGCAGCACTACAGACAATAATTAAAGAGTGATATCTAATCGGTGAAGTCAAACAGCTATTGTCGTTTACTAGATTCAAATAATTAATTTATATGTGAATATTCCCGAAATTACCTTTCTTCCATTCGCATGTCTAAATATATTTGCATATATGTAAACAGATGTACATATGTATGTATGTATGTACCTCAACATGCCTTTTGTAAAAAAATCAAACTCGCGCAAGCGACAAAAAAAATTGCAGACGCACCATCAGCGACCAATAAGATTCGAGCAAACTCGCACCATATTTTCTAAGTATTTCATTTTACAACGAAAACAAATTCATTCATAAGGAGCGGGCGTATGCTACAAAACGAAGTGCGATCGTTTAAAACTCTTCACTGCGCTCTTGTTTATGTGCGCCGGTCAACTAATTTGGTTTTCATATGGAATTCATACCTCAAATGTGCGAAAATGAAGTTTAAATAAAAATGAATGAAATTGAATTTGAATGTCTTCAGTAAAATTGAAGAATCAGCAAAATTTCAATTTTACAATTTGTATCACTGAAAATTCTACCATCCCCTCGCCTTTGTATGTTGCTCACAAGCTGCTTCCCCACAACATTTGTTAAAAATCAGAAATTGAAGAATTTGTCTGATGTTCCCTTCAGAAAGGAGAATTGGCAACATGACCTATTAGCGAGTTAAAATAATATTGCAATTTTATTCATATTATGCACTATATATGGCATTAAATTAAAAAATTTATATAAAATTGACATGTATATGAAATCATTAACTACTTCTATATACTCTAAGCACACTTAGTGTAGTAGTACTTTTATATGTTTACTTATTATCATTATTAGATAGTTTGTCGATTTAGCCCATTTTATCTAAATACGACGCTATGAAAATGCAGTCCAATCGGTAATCGCAATATTTCAAAAGAGCATAAGTCAACTTTCGATAGCAAACCACTGCAAAAAGGACAAACGAGACAACATAGCCGATCTACATTGTCGCAAAATTGTCAATTGAAACAAATTTTGTCAACTCCGCGACGATGCGCAAAATTTGGCGTCAATATGTATGCGAGCTCGTTTGTATGTACACCATTGTATTGTTGCCACCATACACAGAGGCGTGTCAAGTGAGGGCTCATAATATATTAATATGTTGCTTAATTTGTATTAAAAAATACTTATGCATTTATGAATTATTTTCGTAATATAATATATATTATATATATATATATAAATACACATAAATTCATACTTATAATCGTTTCTAAAATAAATTCGATTAATAAAAACTATCTGAAATAATTATGTGGCGGTGCGCCCTAACCCCTCCTTGCCTGCGATCGTTCAACTCGCAAAAAGCAAAAAGTATAGACAAAAGTCATTGCTTGTGCGGGGCAAGAAGAAGCAAACATCAGCGTACGTGTATTTAAGAATGTATGTGTGATTATCACATTTGTGTAAATACGCATCATAAGGAAATATTCAATAAACCTAAACATATGAACATATTTTCCTGATATATTTTAATTATATCAGGAAGTAAAATATTATATTAAAGAAATTGAATTATGATATGCTTAGACTCCAATTAATAACATAAAAAAATTAAATTTAATTTAATTTACATCAGTTTTAGGATTCAAACTTATATGCTCGTATTCGGAATGAGCTTAACTCGTTCGCGCTTACGATCTAAGTCACCACAAAAGTGGAAACGCGGCCGCTTAGCCACCGTTTTATTGTTATCCTTTGTTCAATAAGCAATTACTCACGCAACGCACATACATAATTTGGAAAAATTGCCTATTGAATGTTTATTTTATTATGAATTTTGGGGTTTTTGCCGGTAATTCAGCTTTTTAATTCAGAAGGCTTTTCATAATTATAAATTTTGTCATATCATAGAAATTGATAACATAAATCTAAATAGGTATGCGCAACGATTTTTCATATAGGAATATTCGTTGTGTGTATTTATAGCATTTCGCACATTGCGTGTTGTATTTTTATTTTTCGAAGTTATATTTTTCGATGTTCCCTCATCTGGAACTACAAATTAGTACTCAAAAATATTAAAATATTTCATTTAACATTTGCTCCTTCTCTATTCATTTACGTTCTCTGGTTATATTGTATAACGGTGCAGGAGGAGAGCAGAAAAGGGCGCGTCACATGCCCTATTTCTAATCAGAGAATGTTAATGAATAGAGAAGGCACAAGTGTTAGCTTTGCTAAAACGTAAATTACTAAAAAGGAACATCGAAAATACGCAAATTCGTAAATTAAATTACACCACGTCAAAAAGAAACCTTCCCCTCATGATAATCGAACTCAAAAAACTACACCACTCCAAAAAGGAACCAAGTAAATTTTCACCATCTTATAAGGGAACGACAAATGTATGTATGTGCAGATGTTCTTTGGCATGCGTATTAAACAAAATTAAAATAATTTTAATAAAAAGGACTTATAACAAGTAAGGAAGGGCTAAGTTCGGATGTAACCGAACATTTTATACTCTCGCAAAGTCAAATGGTATACTCGTTTGAGATTTCTTTGTGGATTGACTGATATTTTCGGTAGAAGGTCAACTATAGGCACTGGGGTCCACATATTTAGTACTTAGGGGTTTGAACAGTTTTGGTTCGATTTAGACAATTTTTGGCCGCAAGGTGGCATACTTTAATTGCATTATTCACGCAATAAAATGTCACCACACCTATTAATTTACGCAACGAACTACACCACTCTATAAGCAAAATGTATACACATACATATGCGCAGATGTTCTTTGATATGCGCATAAACAAAAATTGAAATAATAAAAACGAAAGATATAAATAATGAGGGAAATAATATTAAAATATAGTACAAATATCATTTAATAAAAAGGGTTATAAAAATAAAAAAAAGACTATATAAAAATATGATAGGATTTGAACTTTGGCAAAATATTTCACGTTGCAATAATTAAGTGTGTTATACAACTAGCACAACAGACGATATTCGAGCTACTTTGTCTAATCTGTGAACTCAAACAGCTGATGTTGTTTACTTGCTTCAAATGTTCATATGTCTATATGTGATTATTCTTGAAATTGCCTTCCTTCCTCCATTCGCATGTCCAAATATATTTGCATATATGTACATATGTATGTCCCTCAATATGTCTTTCGCAAAAAGTCAAACATTCGGGCAAGTGACAAAAAAAACGTAGACGCACCATCATCGGCCAATAATATTCAAGCAAACCCGCGACATATTTTCTAAGTATTTCATATTACAACGACAACAAATTCATTCATGAGGAACGTGCGTCTGCTTCAAAGCAAAGTACGTTCGTTCATAACTCTGCGCCGCGCTATTTTTTCTGTGCGCCTGGTAAACCACATTTGGTTTGCATATAGAATTCCTGCGCAAATGCGGGAAATTAAAAATGAAATTGAATATATTTTTATAAAACAGTCACGTAGACATCCGCAGCAGCATCTTTGGCGACAGCGGCAATCAACAGCATAGGTTAAGTTAAGAATATATGTACGAATAGAATAAAATTAGACTCAATTTGGAGCTCAACTGAAACGGTATATTTTTAATTCAATAAAAAACGGATAAGTGCATCATATAGTAATAAGTGCGTTTTTAACTCAACAAATAACGGTTAAGTGCATTAAAAACTAATTTGTCATACGCTGACAGACAGGAAGGGAATGATCAAGAGAAGCAGTGGTTCAAAGATGGGATCAGCAAACTGAGCAAATCGAACTATGCGTCACCAGTGATGTTAGTCGCGAAGAAAGTCTGAAAGCTAAGATATTTCGCGATAATTTCCCGATGCCGAACATTGACGACGTAATCGAAAAACTACAGTATGCTAATGTTTTGACCGCGCTAGACATTAGGAATGGGGTTCCATGTTCCAATAGAGTCCATATCAGGGAAATATACCACATTCTCGACAAGGAATGGCCAATACGAGTTCCAGTATGCATATTGAACTCACCAGTCTTATTTTCAACGTTTATGTCAACCGTGTTTAAAGATGTTATTCAAAATGACACTGTAGTAGCTTACATGGATGATTTGGTTATTCCCTCAAAGGATTACACCGAAGAAGTAATATGCTAGAAGGAATTTTGCGGTGAGCTAAAGAATATGGACTGCGAATGAAGTGAGACAAATGTCATTTCCTCAAGAGTAAAATTTACTTCCTTGGCTACGTCATAGAGGACGGCTCTATAAAACCATGTGACGCAAAAACGAATGTTTTCAAGAATGTCCCGTTACCAGAGAATGTTAATAAATAGAGAAGGCGAAAATGTTAGCTGTGCTAATATATAAACTATTAAAAGGGAACATCGAAAATGCGCAAATTCGAAAGTTCAATTACACCGCATCAAAAAAGTACCTTCCGCTCATGATAATCGAACTGAACAAACTACACCACTGTAAGAAGGAACCAAGTAAATTGTCACCACCTTATAAAGGAACGACTAATATATGTATGCGGAGATGTTCTTTGGCATGCGTGTTAGGAAAAATTGGAATAACAAAAAGAAATAATAGATTTTGAAGAACATTTATATAATGAGGGAAAACTGAAAATTAAATTAAAATAAATTTATACAAAAGGTTTATAAAACTTAAAAATTTAATAAAACTACTTCTGTGCTACGAAGTGAACTCAGGCAAATATTTGATGTCAATTTGCAAAAACGAGCTGTGCTAAACAAGCAGCACTACAGACAATAATTAAAGAGTGATATCTAATCGGTGAAGTCAAACAGCTATTGTCGTTTACTAGATTCAAATAATTAATTTATATGTGAATATTCCCGAAATTACCTTTCTTCCATTCGCATGTCTAAATATATTTGCATATATGTAAACAGATGTACATATGTATGTATGTATGTACCTCAACATGCCTTTTGTAAAAAAATCAAACTCGCGCAAGCGACAAAAAAAATTGCAGAC
The DNA here is from genome assembly GCF_042242935.1 of Bactrocera oleae. Taxonomy (NCBI): domain Eukaryota; kingdom Metazoa; phylum Arthropoda; class Insecta; order Diptera; family Tephritidae; genus Bactrocera; species Bactrocera oleae. The sequence continues at coordinate 19,234,443 of NC_091541.1, read as the reverse complement.
GCACCATCAGCGACCAATAAGATTCGAGCAAACTCGCACCATATTTTCTAAGTATTTCATTTTACAACGAAAACAAATTCATTCATAAGGAGCGGGCGTATGCTACAAAACGAAGTGCGATCGTTTAAAACTCTTCACTGCGCTCTTGTTTCTGTGCGCCGGTCAACTAATTTGGTTTTCATATGGAATTCCTACCTCAAATGTGCGAAAATGAAGTTTAAATAAAAATGAATGAAATTGAATTTGAATGTCTTCGGTAAAATTGAAGAATCAGCAAAATTTCAATTTTACAATTTGTATCACTGAAAATTCTACCATCCCCCTCGCCTTTGTATGTTGCTCACAAGCTGCTTCCCCACAACATTAGTTAAAAATCAGAAATTGAAGAATTTGTCTGATGTTCCCTTCAGAAAGGAGAATTGGCAACATGACCTATTAGCGAGTTAAAATAATATTGCAATTTTATTCATATTATGCACTATATATGGCATTAAATTAAAAAATTTATATAAAATTGACATGTATATGAAATCATTAACTACTTCTATATACTCTAAGCACACTTAGTGTAGTAGTACTTTTATATGTTTACTTATTATCATTATTAGATAGTTTGTCGATTTAGCCCATTTTATCTAAATACGACGCTATGAAAATGCAGTCCAATCGGTAATCGCAATATTTCTAAAGAGCATAAGTCAACTTTCAATAGCAAACCACTGCAAAAAGGACAAACGAGACAACATAGCCGATCTACATTGTCGCAAAATTGTCAATTGAAACAAATTTTGTCAACTCCGCGACGATGCGCAAAATTTGGCGTCAATATGTATGCGAGCTCGTTTGTATGTACACCATTGTATTGTTGCCACCATACACAGAGGCGTGTCAAGTGAGGGCTCATAATATATTAATATGTTGCTTAATTTGTATTAAAAAATACTTATGCATTTATGAATTATTTTCGTAATATAATATATATTATATATATATATATAAATACACATAAATTCATACTTATAATCGTTTCTAAAATAAATTCGATTAATAAAAACTATCTGAAATAATTATGTGGCGGTGCGCCCTAACCCCTCCTTGCCTGCGATCGTTCAACTCGCAAAAAGCAAAAAGTATAGACAAAAGTCATTGCTTGTGCGGGGCAAGAAGAAGCAAACATCAGCGTACGTGTATTTAAGAATGTATGTGTGATTATCACATTTGTGTAAATACGCATCATAAGGAAATATTCAATAAACCTAAACATATGAACATATTTTCCTGATATATTTTAATTATATCAGGAAGTAAAATATTATATTAAAGAAATTGAATTATGATATGCTTAGACTCCAATTAATAACATAAAAAAATTAAATTTAATTTAATTTACATCAGTTTTAGGATTCAAACTTATATGCTCGTATTCGGAATGAGCTTAACTCGTTCGCGCTTACGATCTAAGTCACCACAAAAGTGGAAACGCGGCCGCTTAGCCACCGTTTTATTGTTATCCTTTGTTCAATAAGCAATTACTCACGCAACGCACATACATAATTTGGAAAAATTGCCTATTGAATGTTTATTTTATTATGAATTTTGGGGTTTTTGCCGGTAATTCAGCTTTTTAATTCAGAAGGCTTTTCATAATTATAAATTTTGTCATATCATAGAAATTGATAACATAAATCTAAATAGGTATGCGCAACGATTTTTCATATAGGAATATTCGTTGAGTGTATTTATAGCATTTCGCACATTGCGTGGTGTATTTTTATTTTTCGAAGTTATATTTTTCGATGTTCCCTCATCTGGAACTACAAATTAGTACTCAAAAATATTAAAATATTTCATTTAACATTTGCTCCTTCTCTATTCATTTACGTTCTCTGGTTATAGTGTATAACGGTGCAGGAGGAGAGCAGAAGAGGGCGCGTTACATGCCCTATGTCTAATCAGGGAATGTTAATAAATAGAGAAGGCGCAAATGTTAGCTTTGCTAAAACGTAAATTACTAAAAAGGAACATCGAAAATACGCAAATTCGTAAATTAAATTACACCACGTCAAAAAGAAACCTTCCCCTCATGATAATCGAACTCAAAAAACTACACCACTCCAAAAAGGAACCAAGTAAATTTTCACCATCTTATAAGGGAACGACAAATGTATGTATGTGCAGATGTTCTTTGGCATGCGTATTAAACAAAATTAAAATAATTTTAATAAAAAGGACATATAACAAGTAAGGAAGGGCTAAGTTCGGATGTAACCGAACATTTTATACTCTCGCAAAGCCAAATGGTATACTCGTTTGAGATTTCTTTGTGGATTGACTGATATTTTCGGTAGAAGGTCAACTATAGGCACTGGGGTCCACATATTTAGTACTTAGGGGTTTGAACAGTTTTGGTTCGATTTAGACAATTTTTGGCCGCAAGGTGGCATACTTTAATTGCATTATTCACGCAAAGTTTTACCCCGATATAATCATTGTTATCTGATTTGCATAGTGGAAAGTGAAAGAATCAGATGGAATTTAAAATGGTGTTATATGGGAAATAGGCGTGGTTGTAGTCCGATTTAACCCATTTTCGCACTATGACATAGAAACATGAAAAGAACGTTATGCACCAAATTTGGTTGAAATCGGTTGAGGAGATCTCAAGATATGGGTTTTCCCCTAAAAGTGGGCTGTGCCACGCCCACTGACTAATTTTGAACGCGGTTCCTATAAAGCCAATTTATACTATCTCAGAGATAAAATTTAATGTCTCTGGCGTGTTTAGTGCTTGATTTATCGCGCTTTTAGTAGTTTTTAACAGTACCGTTATATGGGGAGTGGGCGAAGTTGCCACCCGATTTCAACTATTTTCACACCGTCAATAGAAGTGCTAAAAGCATTTGCTTCTAGTGATTTTTGTTATTATAGCATTAGGGGTTTAGGAGATATGCACATTAAACCTATTAGAGGCGGGACCACCCCCACTTTTTAAAAAATAGTTTTAACTGCAGATGCCCCTCCCTAATGTGATCCTGTGTACCAAATAACAGTCTTGTATCTTATTGCGGAGCTTAGTTATGGCAAGTTATTTGTTTTTGATTAATGGCGTTTTGTGGGCGTGGCAGTGGTCCGATTACGACCATCTGCAACACCAACCGTCTCACGGTACCAAGAAACATGTCTACCAAGTTTCATAAAGATATCTCAATTTTTGCTCAAGTTAGAGCTTGCACGGACGGACGGACGGACGGACGGACGGACAGACAGTCACCCGGATTTCAACTCGTCTCTTCATCCTGATCATTTATATATACATAACCCTATATCTAACTCGATTAGTTTTAGGTGATACAAACAACCGTTAGGTGAACAAAACTATTATACTCTGTAGCAACAGGTTGCGAGAGTATAAAAATTAACAAGTAGAGAACGGCTAAGTTCGGATGTAACCGAACATTTTAAACTCTTGCAAAGTCACATGGTATACCCGTTGGAACAGGGGCTTGAACAGTTTTGGTTCGATTTAGACAATTTTTGGTTACATGGTATACTTTAAACGCAATATTCACGGCATGATTCAATCATTGTTTGCATAGTGGAAAATGAAAGAATCAGATGAAATTTAAAATGGTGTTATATATTTGATGGGAAATTGCGCCAAAATACAAAAGAGAATGTCGAATAATTGCAAATAAGAAATGTGTTTTGATTTGGTGTGAAATTGCATAAAATAAGAAAAGGAAATTGAATGGCATTTCAATGTTGGAATCAAACGTGCATACGTACCTATGTATATATGTATATTTTAATAAATGAATATAAATAGTAGTAAAGTATTAAAATATTAGCTTAAAAACTTAATATAATTAAAATAAAAAAACACTTAATAAAGATAAATACATTTTTCGGAATGTGGGTGGGACTTGAGCCATAAGCAAAAATTAGAAAGCTTCTTCCAGCGCCGCAATTATAAGACGTAGGCCACAAAACCAGCTTAAATAGTATGTCTTTAATTTTGAGAAGCATGAAAAGGTATTGGATGAGACATCAAAATCAAAAATTCTAACTAGGTCAGAAAAGCGAAATATTCTAATCGATTGATGGAGTTCCCTCCACCTGTTGACCATAAAAATTTTGAGTAATTTTCAATCTGGAAATATTAAGCTTCACCGTTGCCATGTGGAACAGTCTTGTATAAGTTCGAAAATAAAAACTGCAGTGAAGTTTTTGACATACAGACATTACAGAGTCTCATTGGATCATTGATTTACTTAGCCATGATATCTTGACCTGATATCGCTCACACTGAGTCAAGTTGAGACAAGTTCAACTCACATCCCTACCATGATCATTTCATAGCAGCAAAGCATTTACTTCGTTATCTAAAAAGCACAACGAAAGGTATATTGCCCTACATTTCCAATAATGATTCTTTAGTTTGTTTCACACATGCCGATTGGGGGTCCAATTATACGGATCGAAAATCATATAGCGGCTATGCAGTCTGTGCTGGAAGTCCGGTAGCGTGGGACTCAAAGAAACAAGCAGTAGTATCATTGGATTCAAGGGAAGCATAATATGTAACCATGTACCAGGGATACAAGGAAGCTGCCTTCTTAAGGAGCCTATTAAAATAAATAGGCTTCCTTTCATAAGTAAATTCTGCAACTAAATTTTTCTCGAACAACCAAGGTGCGCAATTTGCAGTGAAAAACCCAATAGTCTACAAAGGTCCAAACATATGGATGTAAAGTTCCACTACGTACGAGAGAAATACAACAACAGATAAATTGACATTCAAAATATCTCGACTGCAGAAAATATAGCTGATATTTTCAAAAAATCTCTTCCAAAAGAGAAACATACACGTTTTTGTAAATTATTCAACATAAGGTTCTGTTAAATACCTATGTAATTAAAGTTTGTTATTCTCATACATATGTATTAGTTATATGAATTCAAATGTTAAATGAATATTATTCTGTTTTTTTAAGGTAATTTGGTTTGTGTCGGAGTATGTCAGTTGACATCACTGAAAGAGCAAACCAAATACCATGTTTATGTACATAATTTACATTCTTATGTATTACACCTGTTACTCTTTACTATTGTTATTTCTACATACTAAGTACAGTTTTTGTTCACTTCAGTAAAACTTTTCGTATCGAACAAACGTCTTTGTGTTAAATGGTCTAACAAGATTTAAAATTTGGGAATATTTTAAATTGGATCGAAAACACTGCGTAACGGTCGCTGTAATTTTTTCAATCATATTCCATTATAATTTCAGATTGTCTGTGGTCAAATTTAGAAAAATATTTGAAACTTCAAATCAATATTACATTAAGGGCTAAGTTCGGATGTAGCCGAACATTTCATAATCTTGGACCTCCAAGGATCAAAGATGGCGGTATACTTTCAGGCATTGGCAAAACTATATATTAAACAAATAAGGGCTAAGTTAAGGTGTAACCGAACTCGTAATACCATTGTAACTCGCAAGGATCAAAACCAGAGAAATACCTTAAGATGTTGACAAATCTTCTTATTGAACAAGCTGAATTAAACGACTAGCTAGTAAGAGACCTTCGCTTATCCAGAGACCATGCTGAGCTATTGGGTTCAAGACTACAACAGTGGAATTTAAAGGCATCAGGAGTAACCAGTAACCATCTTTAAAACCCGGAATTAGGAGCTATTCTCGTTTCTCACCATGCAGGATACAATTTTATTTGGTATAAATGTATTTTGGACCCGTTGTTGTGTATTTCAAGTGCCAAAAAAAAGTAGCAAGTAGGGAAGGGTTGTCACCGAACCTTTTATACTCTTACAACTTGCAAGAACCAAAGTTCGGAAATTTTATTCGGGTGCTGGCAAAACTTTATGCTACAAAATTTTGCGAAAGAATTAAACATCCATTATTCGATGAAATCGTGAATAAATTACAATAAAATTTATTTATATATAATAAATTAAATATGCCACTTATATTGAAGGCCAAAAACTTAGACTTAATTTTATTGTTATATCAGAGAACTTAGAAGAACGAGAAGGTGCAGGTTCGACAGCGAACATTTGTAAAGTTTTAGTCAGGGATTTCACCTCACAAGCAGGAGAAACAAATAACATTCATCGCTTTTATAACAGCGGTGAATCTGTACACATACAGCTCTCTTAACTGCCCAACCGGCGATTATTGAAGAGAATATGATAAGTATGCCAAACCGGGAATATTGCTATGCCATTTGAAATATATTATCTTTTATTCAACTATTATTAATTATTATTTTTTAAATGTTTAATGTTAATTAGTTTTTACTTTGTTGTGTGTTATTAATAATAATTTAAAAGTATTTTGATACATTTCTTAAAATAATTCAATAATTGCGTTTTGCATTTTCATATCATATGTACATGTAACGAAATATGAAAGAAAAATATTTGTAAATTTGTCTACAAACAACATATGTATGTAGATATGTACACTCATAACTTCATATTAAATCTCCGTTGACACGATCAACCAATGACCGAAGCTCACGTTTTTTGCTCTCATGTCAAAGAGTCAATCTGTCGAAGGACTGACGCGACGACAAAGCGTCACCACATTGTGTTGTTGGTAGAAATTCCGAGATGTTCTAGCTTTTGCCATCTCGGGGAGATGTATAATGCATTCGCTTTTATGAATGAAACGACTTAGCTTATTGCATGTGCGCCAGCGTTCATGAATGAAAATATTATTGCTGCTGCTCAGGCTAACTGAGACAATTGTTGTTTGTGTATAACAATGTTTGTATTTTGCCTATTGGCTGACATACTTACATTTATACGCTTATATGTATATAGATTTGTGTTTTCGTTACTTATTTTGCCAGGTCATACGCATATTTGTATATACATACTTACATATAGAGCAGTGCGCACACATGTTTTTATTGATAAGTGATAATATCAAAGATTCTATTTCTCAATGTGTACATACCATAGAATGGAAATGAATATTGATGTACATACATACAAGTATATGATTAATTTTGTAACAATTGAAATTAGAAGATTATTAAAAAAGTAAGATATATTTTTTTTTTTGCATAATCTTTCGCATTTTATCATACCGCATTTGAATTTATATCAAAGAAAAAATAATACTGCATAAACAATAAATAAATATTTATAATTATTGTATAAGTTGATAAAAAAAATGCTATGCAATAGCTTTACCGCTGCAGGTCCCGAGTGCCTCACATACTTTTTTTATCTTAATTTGTGGCTTATTTATAGCATTTTATAGGTTTTGATTAACGGAATTTTGTGGGCGTGGCAACGGCCCGATGCCACCCACATGCAACATCAGCCTACTGTGGGTGCGAAGGAATATTTTTACTCAATTTACTACTTGCACAGACATACAGACTCGTCTTGTTTTCCTGAGCATTTATATATACATAAGTCTATATCTATCTCGATTGATTTTGAGTGGTACAGACAAAAGTTAGGTGAACAAAACTAATATACTCTGTAAAAACATGTTGCGAAAGTATGAAAATGTTGCGAAAGAATTCAACTTTCATTTATCGAATTTTCAAAAGGATTACAATCATGTTTGGTATCTTATCTTGGTTTTCGAAATATTGGTATTAAAATCGATCTAGTTAACTTAAATGAGACATATATATGTTACTCAATCTCAACCAAAGGGCTACATTTTATATATTGGGTATATTCCTATCATAATAATAGGGATGAAGCGCTAAACCACATTATGTTTGTAAAAACTTTGAAATATCATATATAATATATACCCCAACAAAAACGGCTTAAAGTCAACTAGAAAGTTGAAAATATTTATATCGGTTGTGTTGGATTTAGAAGAAGGTCTGGACGCATTTTTAAGAAGAGAACACACACACTGTCTGTCATATGGCTGTAGTCTGCTAACATAACGAAAATCACTATAAGTAGTATATGGTATCTGGGGTAATTTTTTAACCATTTTACCCATTTTCTGTATTAAATTTACTAAGATATCTTACAAATTGACCAAGATATATACGTTCGTATAAAATTAACCGGAAGTTTGAAATCATTATGTTGGTTATATAAGGGTTTGGAGTAATTTATCCATTTCTAGCATTACGAAATATTATTTCCAGGAAAGATATTGTTACGTTAAATCTTTTATTTATTTAAAGACCCGGCATATTGATCGTTACATACGATGTAAAACCAACGGGAAGTTCGAAAACCTTTATAATAGGTATTTAGGTGTTAGGGGCATTATTTACCCGATTATATCTATTTTTGATACAAAAGATCATTATTATCAAAACTGCTGGACTGAGGCATAGGAGGTGTTCCTACTTCTTTGCACTTTCTGCATGCATTATCGTTTCTTATGCCCATCCGGCAGTTCAGTCTTCGTTGATCTACCCTTCCTAGATTGCTGGACAGTTCATGTCCATATTAATTACCCCTCGTCACGCCACCAGTAATGATGCGTTTGATGAACGTGTTGTCTTATGACACGTCACCAAGCATGTCCTTTTTGATCTCTACTCTACGTCGTTTTAGGAGGTAAGTACGAGCCCACACGATTCATACCCAGAACATTAACCAAAATTTGTTGGGTCGATCCATAAGAAATGATCTCTGATGCCAACAAGCAAGCACTGATATAACACAGAAGTTGTGTTCGTAATAAAGTAGACTCCCCAAACCTTTTCTGCAACATTTTCTATGACTCTTTAACTTGTTGATCAATTGGTAAAAAACGCCAGACAAACTTTTCCCTTCGTAAACAAACAGCTGCCAAACACATACTAATTGACAAATGGAGATGAAACACATGAACATAAAACAAGTAAGAAAGGGCCAAGTTTGGGTGTAACAAAAAAGTTTATACTCTTGCAACTTGCAAGGATTAATATCGGCTAAATACCTTCATATGTTGCTATTTATCCAATATTATACGTTGAACTATAGTATATCCTATATTAATCAGTTAATTTTGCTAAGATATCTTACATATTGACTGATAAATAAGGCAAGAGGCCAACCGGAAGTTAGAAAATCTTTTGTTAGGTATATGAGAAATAGGAGTAGTATTGACCCGATTTGATCTATTTGGCAATACAATACTATTAACAGAACAACTGTTCCCTGAGTTTCATTAAAGTACCTCACATACCGTCACCAACATATATGGAGTAAAATCAACAGGATGTTTGAAAATACTGTGATTAGTTATATGGGGGCTAGGGCAAGTGTTTACCCGATTTAACTTATATTATATGCACAAAGATACACTGTTCTGGGAAAGTACGCTTCCTCATTTTTATTGAGATAACTAACATATTGACTGTTATATGCGGTATAAAGTCACCCGGAAGTTCGAACATATTTATACTAGGTACATATATGGGGCTATATATTGACCCGATTCAACCCATTTTAGACGCGCAGACATACTATCATCAGGAAACCATTATCTCCGAATTTCAATTATATAACTTACACATTGACCGATATTTTCGGAAAAATTCAACTATAGGTACTGAGGCCCAGATATTCGGTACCTAGGGGCTTGCACTGTTTTGGTTCGATTTGGCCAAATTGGGTCAGAAGGTGGCACACTTTAGAGGAACTATTCGTGCAAATTTTTACCCCGATATATTAATTGGTGCTTTATTTTTTTACTGGAATATGGAAGAATCAGATGAAATTTAAAACGCCCACCGTCCAATTTTGATACCGGCTCCTATAAGGGCGTCTTGTGCCATCCGGGGTGTAAAATTTAATGTCTCTGTCGCATTCAGTTATTGATTTATCACACGTTTAGAAGCTTTTAACAAAACCAGTCTATGGGGAGTGGGCGGTGATAAAGCGTTATTGGTTTGGGAAGCATTAAAATTAATAAGGGGTTGAGCCAGGCCCACTTTTTCAAGATTATCAAATCAAAGTTTTCCTCCTTATTTAAATACGTTGTGCCGAATTTGAGTTCTGTATCTTAATTTACGGCTTGGTAATAGCACTTTATAAGTTTTCGATTAATAAAGTTTCGTGGGCGTGGCAACTTTCCGATTACGCCCATCTACAAACATGTGTTCTATCAAGATATCTTAATTTTTTCTCAAGTTACAGCTTGCACACTCGGACGGACGGGCGGGCGGACAAACATTCACCCGGATTTCGACTCATCCCGTCAACCTTATCATTTTTATATATCTAAACCTATATCTATATCTATTGGTTTCAGGTGATACAAGCAACCGTTAGGTGAACAAAAACTATCATACAGTGCTAAAATGGGCGAAATCGGACACGCCTACTTTTATTTAACACAACTTTAAAATTGTTCTGATATTTTTACTTTCCAGATGGTATGTATGTATTTTAATACTGTCAACATGCTGCAACATAGCATAATAGTTTTGTTCACTTAACGGTTGTTTGTATGTATCGGGTTAAGACTTCGCAACAGTAGTGCCCTTTAGATGCGGGATCTCAAGTCTAAAAATTGTCAAAATCCGAAAATGTACCGAATTGGAAGTAATATGATATGAGAGGCGTAATGTAAATTAGCACTTTGCCTTACAAATAGCTTACCGAGTGTACATAACATAGTAGTTATAGCAGAGAATGTTAATGAATAGAGAAGGAAGAAGAAGAAACCCAAATGTGGTTGACCAGGGCACAGAAAAACAAGCGTAGCGCAGAGTTATTAACGATCGCACTTTGTTTTGTAGCAAACGAAATATATTATATCAATACCTATATGAAATATTTAGAAAATATGGCGCGAGCTTGCTGGAATCTTATTGGCCGTTTAAGATGCGTCCGCGCTTTTTTTGTCACTTATGCGAATGTTTGATTTTTAACATATGCAAATATATTTGGATATGCGAATGAAGGAACGGTCATTTGAAACAAGTAAACGACGATAGCTGTTTCAGTTAACACATTATACAGCTCGGTGTCAATAGTGTTTGTGATGCTGCTTATATAACACAGTTCCTTATCCAATCCTTGTCAACGACAAATAAATATATTATATAAAACATTTGGCAATATTTTTCAGGGAGCATGAAGATATCATGTCTGTGCCGTAATTAAAAGATAGTTTTAAGTTATTTAAGTTGAGGATATCTTCTCGGGTTATATTGTATAACGGTGCAGGAGGAGAGCAGAAAAGGGCGCGTTACATGCCCTATGTCTAATCAGGGAATGTTAATAAATAGAGAAGGCGCAAATGTCAGCTTTGTTAAAATGTAAATTACTAGAAGGGAACATCGAAAATACGCAAATTCGTAAACTAAATTACATCACGTCAAAAAGAAACCTTCCCCTCATGATAATCGAACTCAAAAAACTACACCACTCCAAAAAGGAACCAAGTAAATTTTCACCATCTTATAAGGGAACGGCAAATGCATGTATGTGCAGATGTTCTTTGGCATGCCTATTAAACAAAATTAGAATAACAAATTAAAATAATTTTAATAAAAAGAACTTATAAAAATTAACAAGTAGAGAACGGCTAAGCTCGGATGTAACCGAACATTTTAAACTCTTGCAAAGTCACATCCGGTATATCCGTTTGAACAGGGGCTTGAACAGTTTTGGTTCGCTTTAGATAATTTTTGGTTACAAGATATACTTTAAACGCAATATTCACGTCACGATTCAATCATTATTTGCATAGCGGAAAATGAAAGAATCACATGAAATTTAAAATTGTGTTATATGGAAAATTGGATTGAAACAGGCAGTGAAATGTTTGATGTAAATTTGCAATACGGAGCTGAGGATTACAAGCAGCACCACAAGCTTTATTAAGACGTAGTAGTCTAATGTGGTTACTGAAACATCTATCAGTTTTAAGTTGTTTCAATTAGCCAATTTGTATGTGTTTACCGAAATTGGCTTTCCTTCTTGCACATGTTCAAATACATGTGCACATATGTATGTATGTACATATTATTATTACACCACGTCATGAAGGAATATTTATTACGCTTTATGAGTGAATGCAACTGACTATACGCCTCTCTGTAAGGGAACAAGTAAATTTTCACCATTTCATGATGGAACGGATTCTGTATGAAAGAATCTGGTGAAAGAGAATGAACCTGATTGGTTATATAATATTTTAACGGCCAAAGTAGAAATACAGCTATTATTTGATGAGAAATTGCGCCAAAATATAAAAGAGAACCAATAATTGCAAATAAGAAATGTGTTTTGATTTGGTGTGAAATTGCATAAAATAAGGAAAGGAAATGGAATGGTATTTCAATGTTGGAATCAAATGTGCATACGTACCTATGTATATATGTATATTTTAATAAATGAATATAAATAGTTGTAAAGTATTAAAATATTAAAATATAGCTTAAAAACTTAATATAATTAAAATAAAAAACACTTAATAAAGATAAATACATTTTTCGGAATGTGGGTAGGATTTGAGCCATAAGCAAAAATTAGAAAGCTTCTTCCAACGCCGCAATTATAAGACGTAGGCCACAAAACCAGCTTAAATAGTATGTCTTTAATTTTGAGAAGCATGAAAAGGAATTGGATGAGACATCAAAATCAAAAATTCTAACCAGGTCAGAAAAGCGAAATATTCAAATTTATTGATGGAGTTCCCTCCACCTATTGACTTAATGACATGAATGGGTGTTAACTGAGATAATATTCAAATTGGGTAAGTACGATAATAGAAAAGAGAATATAGCAAAAGAGAGAAACAAAAATTCTAAGCATTAGAAGTTGTAAGGAAAAGTTCTTGCTATGCGGACTTTTAAGTCATATTTAAAACATAAGTGAAAGAAAAAGGCTTATAAAAATTAAAAAATAGTATATAAAAATATCTGATAGGATTTGAACTTAGGCAAAATATTTCACGTTGCAATAATTAAGTGCGTTATACAACTAGCACAACAGACGATATTCGAGCTACTTTGTCTAATCTGTGAACTCAAACAGCTGATGTTGTTTACTTGCTTCAAATGTTCATATGTCTATATGTGAATATTCTTGAAATTGCCTTCTTTCCTCCATTCGCATGTCCAAATATATTTGCATATATGTACATATGTATGTCCCTCAATATGTCTTTCGCAAAAAATCAAACATTATCGCAAGTGACAAAATAACGTAGACGACCATCATCATTCATAAGGAACGTGCGTCTGCTTCAAAGCAAAGTGCGTTCGTTCATAACTCTGCGCCGCACTATTTTTTCTGTGCGCCTGGTAAACCTTATTTGGTTTTCATATAGAATTCCTACGCAAATGCGAAATTAAGTTTATCAAATGAATGAATGAAATTGAATTTGATGGTTTCAGTAAAACGAGAAAAATTCAATTTTACAACTTGTATCACTGAAAATCCTACCATTCCCCTCGCATTTGTATGTTGCCCACAAGCTGCTTACTCACGACGAAGCTAAAAATCAGGAATTGAAGAATTGTTCTGATGTTCCCTTCAGAAAGGAGAATTGGCAAAATGACCTATTAGCGAGTTAATATAATATTTTAATTTTTTTCATATTTTGCACTATTTATGGCATTAAATTATAAAATTTATATAAAATTGTCATTCATATGAAATATTTAACTACTTCTATATATTCTAAGCACACTGCATATATGTAGGTCTTTTATATGTTTACTTATTATCATTGTTTCATAGTTTCTCAATTTAGCCCATTTTATCTAAAAACGACGCTATGAAAATGCAGTGCAATCGGTAATCGCAATATTTCAAAAGAGCATAAGTCAACTTTCAATAGCAAACCACTGCGAAAAGGACAAATGAGACAACATAGCCGACCGACATTGTCGTAAAATTGTCGATTCAAACAAATTTTGTCAACTCCGCCAGATGCGCAAAATTCGGCGTCAATATGTATGCGAGCTCATATGTATATGTGTATGTTTGTCGACAAAGTCGTGATTTCGTTTTTTTCAACAACACAATGCCCGCGCGAACTCGCCGTTATTTCGTTGGCTTGCCACCATGCATAGAGGCGTGTCAATATATTAATTGAGGCTCATAATATATAATATTAATATGTTGCTTAATTTGTATTGAAAAATACTGATGCATTTATGAATTATTTTTGTAATATAATAATAATGTACGTAAAAATATAAATACACATAAATTAATACTAATAATCGTTTTTAAAATAAATCGATTAATAAAAACTATCTGTAATAATTATGTGGCAGTGCGCCCCTGACCCCTCCTTGCTTGCGATCGTTCAACTTGCTTCTCGCAAAAAGCAAAAAGTATAGACAAAAGTCATTGTTTGTGCGGGGCAAGAAGAAGCAAGCATCAGCGTATGTGTATTTAAGAATGTATGTGTGATTATAACATTTGTGTAAATACGCATAATAAGGAAATATTCAATAAACCTAAACATATGAACATATTTTCCTGATATATTATAATTATATAAGGAAGTAAAATATGCTATTAAAGTAATTGAATTGAGATACAGTCGACGCAGCTTGCCTTCGATTATGATAAAACTTGAATGTCGAATTATCGTCTTTTGTCGTGATATACAATTTTTCAATATTAGTCACCTGAGAGAGCGCAACATAAACGAGCTCCTGAGAATATGCTTTACTATACTCATATACTATTTCGTCAAAAGTTACACCTTGCGACTTATGTCAGAGAATGTTAATGGTTAGAGAAGGAGCAAATGTTAAATGAAATCATTTTGAGTACTAATTTGTATTTCCAGATGAGGGCACATCGAAAAATATAACTTCGAAAAATGAAAATACACCACACAATATGCGAAATGCTATAAAAAGACACAACAAATATTCCTAAATGAAAAATCGTTGCGCATACCTATTTAGATATATGTTTTCAATTTCTATGATATGACAAAATTTATAATTATGAAAAGTCTTCTGAATTAAAAAGCTGTATTACCGGTAAAAACCCCAGTTTTTGTAATAAAATAAACATTTAATAGGCAATTTTTTCAACTTATGTATGTGCGTTGCGTGAGCAATTGCTTATTGAGCAAAGGATAATAATAAAACGGTGGCTAAACGGCCGCGTTTCCACTTTTGTGGTGGCTGAGAACGTAAACGGGAAGGGGTTAAGCATAATCCGAATACGAGCCTATACGTTCGGATCCTAAAACTCTTGAAATTTAAATTTAATTTAATTTTTTATTTTATTAATTGGAATCTAAGCATATCTCAATTCAATTACTTTAATAGCATATTTTACTTCCTGATATAATTAAAATATATCAGGAAAATATGTTTATATGCTTAGGTTTATTGAATATTTCCTTATTATGCGTATTTACACAAATGTGATAATCACACATACATTCTTAAATACACGTACGCTGATGCTTGCTTCTTCTTGCCCCGCACAAACAATGACTTTTGTACACACTTTTTGCTTTTTGCGAGAAGCAAGTTGAACGATCGCAAGCAAGAAGGGGTCAGGGGCGCACTGCCACATAATTATTTCAGATAGTTTTTATTAATCGAGTTTATTTTAAAAACGATTATAAGTATTAATTTATGTGTATTTATATTTTTACGTACATTACTATTATATTACGAAAATAAGTCATTCGCCAAATGAGTTAAGATTCCCGCCCCGAAGAACTCAAACACACCACACACAATGCAACACTGGTACACCCACCACACCTGAAATAAAATGTCTCACAAGGAAGCGCTGAATAAGCCTGAAGCATCTTTGAATAAGGATGCAAAGAGTGACCCCGCCAAGGGCATAGCGGAAGAAGTCAGCAAACAAAATAGTTGGATTACAGTCAACCGGTGATATGTACTACAGCGAGATTTTAAGGACGGTCAGGACAAATGACACACTGCAGAAACTGGGGGAAAATGTGTCAAAAATTAGAAAGACGGCCAAAGGACAAATTTTGCTGGAACTAAAGGAGGCTCAAATGAAGATCACGTCAGATTTCAAGACTGAAATAGAGAAAGTGCTGGGAAATAACGCGCAGATAAAGCACTAACCCATGAAACACTGGTAGAAATTCGAGACATGGATGAAATCACTAGCAAAGAGGACATAGCCGAGGCCATACGCAGTCAGATAATAGAGATGAAGCAGTTTGACACAAACTCGATTAGGAGCATCAGGGCGGCGTACCGAGGAACACAAACTGCGGTCATAAGCCTACCCGCGCGGGAGGCAAAGACGCTCCTGGACGCACATAAAATCAAAATAGGCTGGGTAGTGTGCAGAATAAGACCGAAGGAGAACCTGAGGAGGTGTTTCAGGTGTCTCGAATAGCATGCAATAACCCCGACGATAGAAGCCAGTGTTGTGTCAATTGTGGAGAAAACGGGCATTTTGCAAAGGTATGCAACAAAAAACCGTCGTGTAGCGTATGTAAGAGTAAGGGAAGGGAAAACACTGACCACCAAATAGGTAGTAAGAAATGCCCCCAGTTCCAAGAAGCGTGCAAAAATAACAAAAAATGAGAGTCATGCAACTGAACTTAAACCACTGCAAAGCTGCTCAGGAGCTCCTTAAACAGACGGTATACGAACAGAAAGTGGATGTGGCCTTACTCAGTGAACAGTACAAAAACATAAGCGACGGGAACTGGATCTCCGATTGCACGAACAAAGCTGCCTTATGGGCATGTGGAGGAAAAGCTTTCCAAGACAAGCCGCTGTTAGGGAAATCATTCTACACTCGAGCAAAAATCTGTGGGATCAATTTTTACAGTTGCTATATCCCACCAAGCGTATGTCAAAATGATTTTGAAAGAATATTGGATGAATTGGTGAGAGAAGCATTAACTACCACAAGGAACGTGGTCGCAGGCGATTTCAATGCATGGGCGATGGAGTGGGGTAGCATCTATACAAACAGACGTGGAGATGCGCTGCTAAAGGCGTTCTCGTTGCTAGACATGGTGTTGCTAAATACCGGAAACAAAAACACCTTCGAGAAAAACGATCGTGGCTCTATTATAGATATAACTTTCGTTAGCAGTTCCCTGATGCGGACAGCAAGCTGGCAGGTGTGTGACCTCTACACGCACAGTGACCATCAAGCTATTATGTTTGAAATCGGGCACCCAACCACCCAAAATCGAAGAAGAACGCCCGCAAAACGCGTACAAACGAAAGGGTGGAAGGTCGACGGCAGACGGCAACATGAGTTCCGCGGAAGACGCAGATGGTTGGTAAGACACATTAGCAAAGCATGCGACGCTTCTATGTGCAGAAGGAAGAGCGGACCACACAGAAAACCCGTATACTGGTGGAGTAATGAAATCAATACTCTAAGAAATGAATGTCATAAAGCGAGGAGGAGCTGCCAAAGGAATCGGGGATCAACGGAGCAGACGGAACTACGCGAACGCTACAAAAAAAGGCGCAATGCCCTTAAAAAAGCAATATAAAAGTGTAAAGCATGCTGCTTCAAAGAACTTTGTGGAAAAATCGACGAAAATCCGTGGGGCGATGCTTACAAGATAGTAATGTCAAAACTCAAAGGCGGCAAAGGGCAAACTCCGACCTGCCCCAAGCTATTGAAAATCATCGTGGAAACCCTATTCCCGTCACAGTCACAAGAAAACCTACAGGCTCAAGCAGAGGGACATGTTGAAATGGATGTCACAACAGTCAATGATGTGGATCTGGCTCAAGCGGAACAGAGATTTGGTAATGCTAAAGCGCCAGGCCTGGACGGCAACCCAAACAAGGTCTTAAAGATTGCCATCAATCATAATGCGAAGCCATTTACAGAATTATTTACACAATGCTTCAGGAAAGGTGTTTTCCCGAAAATTTGGAAAAGGCAGCGACTTGTCTTATTACAGAAGCCTAATAAAACAACCGGCGAGCCCAACTCTTATCGACCTCTTTGCATGCTGGATACGCTTGGCAAAATACTAGAGCGAATTATCTGTGTACGATTAGAATCGCACTAAGAAAAAGAGTACCAGGGCTTCTCCGAAAATCAATACGGATTTCGGAATCGGAAGTCTACCATCGACGCAATAAAAATGTCACTGATATCGCTAACAAGGCAATCGAAGGTACAAAATGCGTTTAACTCGGCTTACTGGCCTCATATAATAAGCGCCCTGGAACGTAAGGCAACACCGGCTTACCTAGTGAAAATTGTAGCCAGCTACCTGTCAGATCGACAGTTGCTGTACGATACCGATGACGGACCGAAAAAGTATACGGTATCGGGTGAAGTACCATAGGGTTCTGTGCTTGGCCCACTGTTGTGGAATGTACTCTACGATGGTGTGCTGTGCCTGGCACTACCGAAGGAAGTGCAGATCATAGGATACGCGGATGACATTGCGGTAACAGTGGTTGCAAAGGAACTGGATCAAATCCAGAACCTATGTAATCAGACGGCAACAAAAATCAAAGATTGGTTCGCAGCAACAAACCTCCAGCTTGTGGGACAAAAAAACTGAAGCAGTACTGATTACAAGCAGGAAGAAGCTGGAAGGCATCACCCTTAATATCGACGGCAATAGTATCACGACTAAGCAGTCATTGAAGTACCTAGGGGTACTTATTGACACTAGACTTAATTCAAAGACCCACATTGACAAAGTCTGTGAAAAAGCGGCTCGGGTAGCGGCGGCACTAGCTAGGATAATGGCCAACATAGGGGGGCCAAGTCAGAATAGGCGTGAGCTATTGGCCAAGGTGAGCCAATCTATATTGATGTACGCAGCGCCCATATGGAGACCAGCACTGCGGAATAAATCCTATGTCAAGAAGGCGAAATCCGTAATTCGGCTCAGTGCCACTAGAGTCATCTGCGCATTCCGCACAGTATCTCACGAGGCAGCGGGGATCATAGCGGGTATTATACCACCGGACATATTGGCCATGGAAATAAAAAGAGTTTACGATAGATCCAAAAGTTTAGGAAGGCGACTAACAGTTGCAGAGCGGAAAGACGAAAGACAAATAAGCATCAATGAATGGCAGAAACGATGGGACACAGCAACGAAGGGAAGATGGACCCACAGGTTTATTGGAAGCGTGCAAGCATGGGTAGAAAGGAAGCATGGAGAAACGGATTTCTACCTGACGCAGTTTTTGACGGGGCACGGTTGTTTCAGAGAATACCTCCACAAATACGGCCATGATGACAGTACTAATTGTTACTTCTGTGACAGTAGCGGGGAAAACGCGCTGCACATTTTCTTCTCCTGCCCGAGGTATGGAAATGAGAGAGCAAATGTGGAGAGGCTAATAGAGGAGCGAGTGACGCCAGATAACATTGTGCGTCACATAATTAAGTCGAAACTGGTGTGGGATCGAGTGAGGATGTTTTCTGCGATAATTCTGCAAGAACTTAGAAGAAAAGAGTGGCAACGGAGGGAAATAAGAAGGATGATCGAGAGAGACGCCTGAAAGGAATGACTGACGAGCCAGATGGCTAAGCTTGGCCTCACGATGTAATGCCTAACGGCAGTTCCGTGGGCCGTTTACTAGCACTGATGATGGAGTTAAGGGTTTAGTACGTAGGCGCGTTGTTCCGCAAGTCTGGATGGGCGTGGTCCCGAATGAGGTGCACCATTAGCGGACAACTCGAATCGTGCATGTCGTCGGCAAAAATGACGATATCTTGGAAGATTCAAAACGGAAAACCATACAATTTTGATTTAAGTTACATACGCGGAGTTATAAAGGGGCAAGTAAGTGGTGGTGTTAAAATATGGTCGTTCGAGCCCTAGTGGACGGCACTATGGGTTACAAAACATAAAATAAAAAGTTTTAAAATAACGTGAAAAAACAAGAGCCGGTGAATTTATTGGCAAAAACAAAAAAAAAAAAATACAGTGACAAAGTGAACGAAAAAAAAAATCAACAAACAGTGAAAAAAAAGTGCATTTATTGACAAAAACAAAAAACAAAAGTGCAGTGACAAAGTGAACAAAAAAAAAATATATATATGCCTACATATGCTTTTGGTGCATAAAAAAGTGCAGTGACCACAACAACAAAAAAATATATATATACATATGCTTTTAGGGCATAATTAACAGTGCAGTGACCCAAAAAACAAAAAAAAAACGGGCGCGGAAAAACAAAATACAATCAAATGAAAACGGGCGCGAATTAAAACCCATATATATGTATATATACATATTAACATATAAAACGGGCGCGAAAGTAATACAACAAAAACCTCAAGGAACATCCCAGGAAAGGATTGGATACACCTACAGGCAAATACAGGCTATAGTCCCCAAAATCCCTTGACGGATATTCAAGTGAGTTGTATCGATTCCGTTTTGTACCTCATTACTGCAGGGTATATGTATATTTATTGCGGTTTTCGAAAACGGTTGCTAAACTATTGTATTTGCGGTATTTCGGGTTTTACCGAAAAAATTTTTACACATAATATACATATATCTAAATATGTATATAAATTTTTATTGCCTAGGAAAGCTTACCTTCATGTTTAACACAAATATTCCAAATCCAAAACACAAATATATGATATATACATATATATGAAATTCAAGTTCTCTACTTGCAAAAATATCCGGCAATACCCCTTATGCTTGATCAAGTAATAAGCAGGATTACCTAAAACAAGTAAGCAAAGGCAGATAAAAAAAAAAACACATATACATATACTCACATAGTAACATATAACGAATAAAAAGAGATATAAGAACAATATTCTCAAAAAACAAAAAAAATTAAAGAATTTCTTACCTATATGCCAAATTTCTCATTACATACATATTTACATATTTTGCACATTATATACCAAAATTTTTAGCAACTTATAATTTTGAACGCTTGCAAATATATATTCGTAATATTATTAACATATTTAACTACAAAAAAAAGAGAAGAGAGAGAAAGGTAAAGAAAATAAAAAATTTTTAAACATATAAAATATACGTACATTATTCTACTCTTATACATACGTACATATTTACATTCATATACCGAGAGTGCATATTTACGAATCGTAGTGCACATACGATAACTTTGTTGCTAATTACGTTTATGCGCTCTTTCTTAACTGAGAAACAACGTCCGCTCGTTTACATACATACGTACTTAAACAAGTACGGGACATATTATTATACCCTACTAGGGTACCACTGAACGTTAAAGAACTTCAAAAAGTGCATTCGGAAACAAAAAAAAAACATTTAAACGGTTCGGTAAAGAAAAAACGAATTCTTACCAAAAATAAAAAGAAAAATAATTATTTATATTCCTATAAATAAATAAATAACAATAAAAAAAAATTGTGAACAATATTATATACATTGCTTCTGGACAATTTAATTTAATATATTCCAAAGTCCAATTTGGCACATACTCGGCAATACTATTTGATTCACCAGGAGCGTGAAAATTCTATAGGATGCACCATGCCATTATGGGCGCTAAGTGCTAAGTAAGGGGCAAACTGTGCTCTTCTTCCAAACTCTGGCAAACAAAACATTGCATACATATGTATAAAGTACATTGATCTCTTATACGAGCTCTCATTGACACGTACTAATTCGCTTATAGGTATACCCTATAACGCATACGAACACAAAAAAGATATAAAAAAAAGTAGATATTGCAATTTTTGAATAATTGTTGAAATAAACAATACAATCGAGATAAATAATAAATAAATACCGTAATAACGAAACACGCTATCTTATTTAATCCGACTTAAAAAAATAAAAAATAAAAATAAAAATAAACCGATTTACTAATTCTCTTATTTAGATAAAAAATATTAAGCGTTACAATTACGAATTTCGCTTAAATTTACACTGAGAGAAATCATTTGATTAATTGAATATTTTTCAAATGAACGCAGATTCTAAATCTACACAATTATTAAAAGTACCAAAAATGATTTCGGACGAAAAAAGTCCATATACACCTGCAGAAGCTACACGCTCAAAGTAAGGTGCTACAAAACGAAAAAAGGGGGAAAGACATTACATACAGTAAATTCATTGCTGAGAGTGACAGTTTAATAAGATACTGCACTCGATTTTCATCTGCTCCGATTCAAGATAATTCTGAATCGGCATTAGAAACCAAAAAAGAAAATCTCGACAATTTTTGGATACGTCTTCAAGCTTCATATGACGCCATAGTAGAATCTGACGAATCAGATCTACCAGAAAATTCCTCGGCTTACGCCAAATATGAAAACTACTTAGACCAGTTCGAAGACACTAAGGCAATGATTTCCGATCAGCTGAAGCTAATAAAAGCAATTGCACTTACTCCACATCGGCGAGTAGAGCTCCCACAAGTACAAAGTCAAGAGGCAAGTTCAGGCATCCATCTCAAGGTGCCCGCATGTGACACAGAAATATTTCATGGTGGTTATGAACAATGGCCATCCTTCCGGGACATGTTTACAGCCGTTTACATGAACCACCAAAAATTATCAAATGCACAAAAATTGTATCACCTTCGATACAAAACAAAAAGTCAAGCAGTCGTAATAGTAAAACAGTTCGCACTAAATGACGATAACTTCAATTTGGCTTGGGAAGCACTTAAATCTAGATATGAAAATGAGAGAATATTGGTCGATAAGCAAGTAACGATACCAATGAATTTGCCTAAGATTCAAAAGGAAACAAGTGAAGAGTTTATAAAACTGCAATCCACTGTTTCTAATTGCTTGTCGGTTCTATCGACACAAAATATTCCCACAGACAGCTGGGACTCAATACTGGTAAATATATGCACCGCAGCTTTACCAGAAAAATCGTTACTTCTATGGGAGCAATCGCTCTCATCTCGAAAAAAATGCGCAACGTGGCAACAGATGAAAGACTTTTTAATAACCCAATACGAAATCGCAGAAAGGGTAGATAAAAAAATGGTCAGAACGAAAATCGTTCAACTTGACCTAAATAGAAGCTTCCACAGTCCCCAAGCCAGTAGCAACAACATTTTAAATAGAAGCTTCTTCAGAAATCAAACGTTCACATCCGAACAGTACAAAGAAACGTCATGCGAACTATGTACAGGGGGGCATAAGCTCAAATCTTGCGAGAGATTCAAAAAATTGAATATTATCGACCGAAACAATTTTGTAAAAACAAAAAGACTTTGTACAAACTGCTTGTCACATGCGCATACACTTAAAGAGTGCGAAAGCAAATTTAATTGCGTTTATGGTCATAAACGACATCATTCTACGCTTCATTATAACAATTTCACCCCCCCCCCCCCCCATTTTCCAGATCACCCCCAAACAGCGCAAATATGAAAAGAGCCACGGGTTTAGTTGCAACAGCATATCCCGAAGTGCGAAATCCCGAAATTTGCCAAGAAGCACCATGCTGCTCAAAGGCAATAAAAACCCAAACGCTACACAGCGAAAATTAAAGTAGAGTACTACTACCTACAGCAGTCGTCTCCATCGAACACCGAGGAGAACTGTTTGAACTTAGGGCCTTAATAGACCAAGGATCACAACGATCTTTCATAGCGTTTAGGGCTCAAAATAGGCTACAACTGCCAACAAAACTAGCCAATTTTGAAATCACGGGAATGGGCGGAAGAGTAGTCCAAAACTCAAATAAAATCTGCCCCATTACCTTAATTTCCCCCCAAGCGGATAAGCACATACAAGCAGAAGCTATAATCTTACCGCAACTTACAAATTTGCTTCCAAGCTATCATATAAATAGCAAGCATTGGCAAAAGGTTTCACACCTAAAGCTAGCAGATCCCAACTGCAACACTCCTGCTCAAATCGACATTCTATTAGGCATCGATCTCATACCTCAGATAATACTCGAGGGTGTAGAGAAAATTTTAAACACACTATTGGCACAAAATACCATTTTCGGTTGGATCCTAAGTGGACTAGTTTCGGAACCAGTTACCACCATGACCACTCAGGTTGAGGAAACCTCAAACGAATACCTCAATTCACAATTGAAAAAATTTTGGGAGTTAGAAGAACTCCCCTCCATATCAATCACAACCCCTGAAGATCAGTATTGTGAAGACTTTTACAAAGCCACAACTACTAGATCAGACAATGGTCGGTACGTCGTACGACTACCACTAAAACAACAATTTCCTAACACAGTCGCCTTAGGTCACTCTCGCACCTCTGTAATACAGCAGTTTTTAAGTATGGAAAGAACTTACTTAAAAAAGGTGAGCTTAAGCCAGAATACGATGGCGTGTTAGAAGAATACCTCCATTTAGACCACATGGAGGAAGTAAGCCCATGCAAAAATATCCTAAATGGCAAATATTACTCATTTTACTTGCCTCATAGTAAAGCCAGTAGTAGAGCCAGACAAAAATACAACTAAAGTATGAGTTGTCTTTAATGCATCAAGATATACTAGCTCGGAGAATTCCCTAAATGATATTCTACTTACGGGACCCACACTCCAACCAGATTTAATGCTACTAATTTTAAATTGGCGTATATTCAAATACGTATTTAACGGAGACGTCGAAAAAATGTATAGACAAATAGTCGTACATAAAGACGATCAAGATTTTCAGCGAATTATTTTCCGAAAATCTCCCAATAGTCCACTCCGCGACTATAAATTGAAAACAGTTACCTTTGGCGTCAACTGTGCTCCATATTTAGATATTCGAACACTGCACGAATTGGCAGAAAATACCAAGTCAGAATTTCCTCTGGCAACCCAGGTGTTAAAAACACAAACATATGTAGACGATATCTTGTCTGGAAGTCACAGTCTTCCACAAGCATGCGAGTCACTATCACAAGTGGTAAAAGCCCTCAAAACCGCAGGGTTTCCGTTGATAAAGATAACGTTGAACCACCCTAATATTTTAAAAAATATACCACATGAAAATTTGTTAGATACTAATTTCCTTAAATTCGAAAAGGAAAGTACAACGAAAACTCTGGGGATCCAATGGAATGCGATATCTGACCAGTTTTGATACACGACAGAGTCAATATCTGCGTTATCCGCCATAACAAAGCGACAAATTCTATCCTCAGTGGCGAAACTTTTCGACCCCGCAGGATGGCTTTCGCCAATTATGATACAAGCCAAAATCCTAATACAAGAATTATGGCTAGATGGAACCAACTGGGACGAACAAGTAAAACCCCTCCATTTAGAAAAGTGGTCCCAGTTTGCGAACAATCTAAACGATATCTCACAAATACAAATCCCACGATGGGTAAATTATGCGCCAGAGCACAAAGTCGAACTACACGGCTTAATATTAACGGGAATCTTAACTCATTTGGCCATCCCGGCCCCCCTAGGCGAATGTTCAGCCTAGCAGTCATTGTAACTGTTGCAACGTTGCCACAACGTTGCTGAGTCCGGACGTGCGGCGATAGTTCGGCCTACGCCTAGTAGGTGCGATGTTTTGCTGACGCCATGGACGGGAGTCAGATCGGGATGCCGTTCTTCGGCGACGTGCCACGCGATTGGTTTGCTGCGGTCGGTTTGCGCCACGGATTCGTGTGACAGGCTGCCGACTGATCTCTCGCCTCGGGGTACGGTGAAGCAACGTGTAATGCTGCCTGCCACACATTTGGCACAAAGCCCCGGAGTCGCATTCCTGAGTCGTGTGGGTATGTGCCAGACAATTGTGACAATGCCCATGCGCCTGGGCAACTTGCTGGCGTTGTGTCGGCGTCATGCCTTTGAAGAGACCACAGTGCTGCAGTTTGTGTGGACGTCGACAAAGGGGGCATCGGATGCGATAAGGCGCCTCTGGAGGAGACGGAACGGCTGCAGATTCTCGTGTACCGCTACGAGCGGTGGTTGACAGTGCGGTTGCGGCTGATGTACGGGGCGCCGCTGTTGGAATAACCCCAAGGCGAGGCACACTGATGGCCGATCGCATTGTTGGCGTTGGGGTGGAATGCATCTCTGTATCCATATCTACCTGTATGGAGAAAAGGGCATGTTTAGTTACGATTCAGTGGTATAGAGTATGGATATCTTTCTATATGTGACCAACTTTAATTGGTTTGGTGATCGTATTAGTCTACCCATTATTTTATTTGTATATGATTGTAATTTGTCATATTATATTTGCGGTTTTTTATTTCTGTTTTCGGTTATTTAGACGGATATTTCGATTTTTGCTTGTAGGTATTATTGAACGGATGGTTTACTACTTGCGTTTTCGCTATTATTTGAGATTGGCAGGACGCATAGTTTAACGAGCGGTCTGGTTAGCGTTCCGTTTCGAGTACGGAGGTGAACTTCTCTTATATGACCGTCGGAACCATGATGTAGCTTCTCTATGCAACCAAGCCGCCATTCTGTAGGGGGAAGGCAATCGTCATGGATTAAGAAAAAATCTCCAAGATTTGGCGCCTTTTCGGGAGTTTTCCAGCGGTACCTTTTATGAAGGTCCTTTATATACTCCTCATTCCATCGGCGGCTGAAATCATGATGGAGAATTTTGATTCTTTCCCTTCTATTTTGTAAGGATAGCGACTCCACGCCTGGCTCAGGTATGGCCAGAATGGGTGCTCCTTTTAGAAAGTGCTCTGGAGTTAGTGCCGTGAGTTCTGAGGGATCTTGCGAGTGTCGTTAGTGGCCGTGAATTGAGAACGGCTTCAATGCGAATTAATAATGTTGTAAATTCTTCATAATTAAATTTATAGTTTCCAGCTATTTTTTTAAAGTGGGATTTCAAGCTTTTTACAGCTGATTCCCATAAACCACCCATATGAGGAGCGCTTGGAGGGATAAACTGCCAGTTAATACCTTGGGGAGCATACTTTTGTACAATTTCAGGTGAGATTTGTTTGACATAATTCACGAACTGTTTTTCTGTGGCTCTTTGAGCTCATATTAATGTCTTGCCATTGTCGCTCATGAGTTTTGATGGAAAACCGCGTCGTCCGACGAAGCGAGCAAATGCCGCGAGAAAAGCCTCCTTTGTCAGATTCGTACATAGCTCGAGGTGCACTGCTTTTGTCGTAAAACAGACAAAGACAGCCACATAGCCTTTCATGAGGGTGGGAGACCTTAACATGGACGATTTGTTGCAAGAGACGATGTTCTGCGTGTAGCAATAGCAAGTGCGGTAAAGTGTATTAAACATATAAATAACAAGTCAGGAAGGGCTAAGTTCGGATGTAACCGAACATTTTATACTCTCGCAAAGTCAAAAGGTATACTCGTTTGAGATTTCTTTGTGGATTGACTGATATTTTCGGTAGAAGGTCAACTATAGGCACTGGGGTCCACATATTTAGTACTTAGGGGCTTGAACAGTTTTTTTTCAATTTAGACAATTTTTGGTCACAAGGTGGCATACTTTAAACGTATTATTCACGCAAAGTTTTACCTTGATATAATCATTGTTGCTTGATATGCGTAGTGGAAAGTGAAAGAATCAGATGGAATTTAAAATGGTGTTATATGGGAAGTAGGCGTGTTACGTACCGAATTTGGTTGAAATCGGTTAAGCAAATCTCAAGGTATGGGTTTACACCTAAAACTGGGCTGTGCCACGTCCACTGTCTAATTTTGAACGCGGTTCCTATAAAGTCATCTCATACCATTCCAGAGATAAAATTTAATGTCTCTGGCGTGTTTAGTGCTTGATTTATCGCGCTCTTAGTAGTTTTAACAGTACCGTTATATGGGGAATGGGCGGAGCTGCCACCCATTTTCACACTGTGAGTAGAGGTTCTAAAAACATTTGCTTCCAGTGAATTTTGTTATTATTGCATTAGCGGGTTAGGAGATATGCACATTAAACCTATTAGTGGCGGGACCACGCCTACTTTTTAAAAAAAAATTTAACTGCAGATGCCACTCCCTAATGTGATCCTGTGTACTAAATAACAGTCTTATGTCTTATTGCGGAGCTTAGTTATGGTAATTTATTTGTTTTTGATTAATGGCGTTTTGTGGGCGTGGCAGTGGTCCGATTACGCCCATCTGCAATACCAACCGTCTCACGGTACCCAGAAACATGTCTACAAAGTTTCATAAAGATATCTCAATTGTTACTCAAGTTACAGCTTACACGGACGGACAGACGGGCAGACGGACGGACGGACAGACAGTCATCCGGATTTCAACTCGTCTCTTTTTATATATAACCCTATATCTAACTCGATTAGTTTTAGGTGATACATATTATACTCTGTAGCAGCAGGTTGCGAGAGTATAAAAAGTTATTTATACATATATGCACTGTGTTTTCCGAAAAAAAAAAGAAATATATATACATATATTATATATCAAAACCAAAAACCTTAGGGCCTTAATAGACCAAGGATCACAACGATCTTTCATAGCGTGTAGGGCTCAAAATAGGCTACAACTGCCAACAAAACTAGCCAATTTTGAAATCACGGGAATGGGCGGAAGAGTAGTCCAAAACTCAAATAAAATCTGCCCCATTACCTTAATTTCCCCCCAAGCGGATAAGCACATACAAGCAGAAGTTATAATCTTACCGCAACTTACAAATTTGCTTCCAAGCTATCATATAAATAGCAAGCATTGGCAAAAGGTTTCACACCTAAAGCTAGCAGATCCCAACTGCAACACTCCTGCTCAAATCGACATTCTATTAGGCATCGTTCTCATACCTCAGATAATACTCGAGGGTGTAGAGAAAATTTTAAACACACTATTGGCACAAAATACCATTTTCGGTTGGATCCTAAGTGGACTAGTTTCGGAACCAGTTACCAGTTACCACCATGACTACTCAGGTTGAGGAAACCTCAAACGAATACCTCAATTCACAATTGAAAAAATTTTGGGAGTTAGAAGAACTCCCCTCCATATCAATCACAACCCCTGAAGATCAGTATTGTGAAGACTTTTACAAAGCCACAACTTACTTAAAAAAGGTGAGCTTAAGCCAGAATACGATGGCGTGTTAGAAGAATACCTCCATTTAGACCACATGGAGGAAGTAAGCCCATGCAAAAATATCCTAAATGGCAAATATTACTCATTTTACTTGCCTCATAGTAAAGCCAGTAGTAGAGCCAGACAAAAATACAACTAGAGTATGAGTTGTCTTTAATGCATCAAGATATACTAGCTCGGAGAATTCCCTAAATGATATTCTACTTACGGGACCCACACTCCAACCAGATTTAATGCTACTAATTTTAAATTGGCGTATATTCAAATACGTATTTAACGGAGACGTCGAAAAAATGTATAGACAAATAGTCGTACATAAAGCCGATCAAGATTTTCAGCGAATTATTTTCCGAAAATCTCCCAATAGTCCACTCCGCGACTATAAATTGAAAACAGTTACCTTTGGCGTCAACTGTGCTCCATATTTAGTCATTCGAACACTGCACGAATTGGCAGAAAATACCAAGTCAGAATTTCCTCTGGCAACCCAGGTGTTAAAAACACAAACATATGTAGACGATATCTTGTCTGGAAGTCACAGTCTTCCACAAGCATACGAGTCACTATCACAAGTGGTAAAAGCCCTCAAAACCGCAGGGTTTCCGTTGATAAAGATAACGTCGAACCACCCTAATATTTTAAAAAATATACCACATGAAAATTTGTTAGATACTAATTTCCTTAAATTCGAAAAGGAAAGTACAACAAAAACTCTGGGGATCCAATGGAATGCGATATCTGACCAGTTTTGATACACGACAGAGTCAATATCTGCGTTATCCGCCATAACAAAGCGACAAATTCTATCCTCAGTGGCGAAACTTTTCGACCCCGCAGGATGGCTTTCGCCAATTATGATACAAGCCAAAATCCTAATACAAGAATTATGGCTAGATGGAACCAACTGGGACGAACAAGTAAAACCACTCCATTTAAAAAAGTGGTCCCAGTTTGCGAACAATCTAAACGATATCTCACAGATACAAATCCCACGATGGGTAAATTATGCGCCAGAGCACAAAGTCGAACTACACGGCTTAATCTTAACGGGAATCTTAACTCATTTGGCCATCCCGGCCCCCCTAGGCGAATGTTCAGCCTAGCAGTCATTGTAACTGTTGCAACGTTGCCACAACGTTGCTGAGTCCGGACGTGCGGCGATAGTTCGGCCTACGCCTAGTAGGTGCGATGTTTTGCTGACGCCATGGACGGGAGTCAGATCGGGATGCCGTTCTTCGGCGACGTGCCACGCGATTGGTTTGCTGCGGTCGGTTTGCGCCACGGATTCGTGTGACAGGCTGCCGACTGATCTCTCGCCTCGGGGTACGGTGAAGCAACGTGTAATGCTGCCTGCCACACATTTGGCACAAAGCCCCGGAGTCGCATTCCTGAGTCGTGTGGGTATGTGCCAGACAATTGTGACAATGCCCATGCGCCTGGGCAACTTGCTGGCGTTGTGTCGGCGTCATGCCTTTGAAGAGACCACAGTGCTGCAGTTTGTGTGGACGTCGACAAAGGGGGCATCGGATGCGATAAGGCGCCTCTGGAGGAGACGGAACGGCTGCAGATTCTCGTGTACCGCTACGAGCGGTGGTTGACAGTGCGGTTGCGGCTGATGTACGGGGCGCCGCTGTTGGAATAACCCCAAGGCGAGGCACACTGATGGCCGATCGCATTGTTGGCGTTGGGGTGGAATGCATCTCTGTATCCATATCTACCTGTATGGAGAAAAGGGCATGTTTAGTTACGATTCAGTGGTATAGAGTATGGATATCTTTCTATATGTGACCAACTTTAATTGGTTTGGTGATCGTATTAGTCTACCCATTATTTTATTTGTATATGATTGTAATTTGTCATATTATATTTGCGGTTTTTTATTTCTGTTTTCGGTTATTTAGACGGATATTTCGATTTTTGCTTGTAGGTATTATTGAACGGATGGTTTACTACTTGCGTTTTCGCTATTATTTGAGATTGGCAGGACGCATAGTTTAACGAGCGGTCTGGTTAGCGTTCTGTTTCGAGTACGGAGGTGAACTTCTCTTATATGACCGTCGGAACCATAATGTAGCTTCTCTATGCAACCAAGCCGCCATTCTGTAGGGGGAAGGCAATCGTCATGGATTAAGAAAAAATCTCCAAGATTTGGCTCCTTTTCGTTTTCCAGCGGTACCTTTTATGAAGGTCCTTTATATACTCCTCATTCCATCGGCGGCTGAAATCATGATGGAGAATTTTGATTCTTTCCCTTCTATTTTGTAAGGATAGCGACTCCACGCCTGGCTCAGGTATGGCCAGAATGGGTGCTCCTTTTAGAAAGTGCTCTGGAGTTAGTGCTGTGAGTTCTGAGGGATCTTGCGAGTGTCGTTAGTGGCCGTGAATTGAGAACGGCTTCAATGCGAATTAATAATGTTGTAAATTCTTCATAATTAAATTTGTAGTTTCCAGCTATTTTTTTAAAGTGGGATTTCAAGCTTTTTACAGCTGATTCCCATAAACCACCCATATGAGGAGCGCTTGGAGGGATAAACTGCCAGTTAATACCTTGGGGAGCATACTTTTGTACAATTTCAGGTGAGATTTGTTTGACATAATTCACGAACTGTTTTTCTGTGGCTCTTTGAGCTCATATTAATGTCTTGCCATTGTCGCTCATGAGTTTTGATGGAAAACCGCGTAGTCCGACGAAGCGAGCAAATGCCGCGAGAAAAGCCTCCTTTGTCAGATTCGTACATAGCTCGAGGTGCACTGCTTTTGTCGTAAAACAGACAAAGACAGCCACATAGTCTTTCATGAGGGTGGGAGACCTTAACATGGATGCCTTTATCTGAAAAGGCCCAGCAAAGTCGACCCCTGTAATGGTGAAAGGCAGAGCGAAGTTACAGCGTTCCGGTGGAAGTGCTGCCATAATCGGCGTTCGCATCTTCTGCTTATGCATAGTGCAGATCTTGCACATGAAAATGAATTTCTTTATTTTGGGCTTGAGTCTTGGAATATAAAACTCTTGACGGACGATTTGTTGCAAGAGACGATGTTCTGCGTGTAGCAATAGCAAGTGCGGTAAAGTGTATTAAACATATAAATAACAAGTCAGGAAGGGCTAAGTTCGGATGTAACCGAACATTTTATACTCTCGCAAAGTCAAAAGGTATACTCGTTTGAGATTTCTTTGTGGATTGACTGATATTTTCGGTAGAAGGTCAACTATAGGCACTGGGGTCCACATATTTAGTACTTAGGGGCTTGAACAGTTTTTTTTCAATTTAGACAATTTTTGGTCACAAGGTGGCATACTTTAAACGTATTATTCACGCAAAGTTTTACCTTGATATAATCATTGTTGCTTGATATGCGTAGTGGAAAGTTAAAGAATCAGATGGAATTTAAAACGGTGTTATATGGGAAGTAGGCGTGGTTGTAGTCCGGTTTCGCTCATTTTCGCACTATAACATAGAAATATAAGAAGAGTGTTACGTACCGAATTTGGTTGAAATCGGTTAAGCAAATCTCAAGGTATGGGTTTACACCTAAAACTGGGCTGTGCCACGTCCACTGTCTAATTTTGAACGCGGTTCCTATAAAGTCATCTCATACCATTCCAGAGATAAAATTTAATGTCTCTGGCGTGTTTAGTGCTTGATTTATCGCGCTTTTAGTAGTTTTTAACAGTACCGTTATATGGGGAGTGGGCGGAGCTGCCACCCATTTTCACACTGTGAGTAGAGGTTCTAAAAACATTTGCTTCCAGTGAATTTTGTTATTATTGCATTAGCGGGTTAGGAGATATGCACATTAAACCTATTAGTGGCGGGACCACGCCTACTTTTTAAAAAAAAATTTAACTGCAGATGCCACTCCCTAATGTGATCCTGTGTACTAAATAACAGTCTTATGTCTTATTGCGGAGCTTAGTTATGGTAATTTATTTGTTTTTGATTAATGGCGTTTTGTGGGCGTGGCAGTGGTCCGATTACGCCCATCTGCAATACCAACCGTCTCACGGTACCCAGAAACATGTCTACAAAGTTTCATAAAGATATCTCAATTGTTACTCAAGTTACAGCTTGCACGGACGGACAGACGGGCAGACGGACGGACGGACAGACAGTCACCCTATATCTAACTCGATTAGTTTTAGGTGACACATATTATACTCTGTAGCAGCAGGTTGCGAGAGTATAAAAAGTTATTTATACATATATGCACTGTGTTTTCCGAAAAAAAAAGAAATATATATACATATATTATATATCAAAACCAAAAACCTTAGGGCCTTAATAGACCAAGGATCACAACGATCTTTCATAGCGTGTAGGGCTCAAAATAGGCTACAACTGCCAACAAAACTAGCCAATTTTGAAATCACGGGAATGGGCGGAAGAGTAGTCCAAAACTCAAATAAAATCTGCCCCATTACCTTAATTTCCCCCCAAGCGGATAAGCACATACAAACAGAAGCTATAATCTTACCGCAACTTACAAATTTGCTTCCAAGCTATCATATAAATAGCAAGCATTGGCAAAAGGTTTCACACCTAAAGCTAGCAGATCCCAACTGCAACACTCCTGCTCAAATCGACATTCTATTAGGCATCGATCTCATACCTCAGATAATACTCGAGGGTGTAGAGAAAATTTTAAACACACTATTGGCACAAAATACCATTTTCGGTTGGATCCTAAGTGGACTAGTTTCGGAACCAGTTACCACCATGACCACTCAGGTTGAGGAAACCTCAAACGAATACCTCAATTCACAATTGAAAAAATTTTGGGAGTTAGAAGAACTCCCCTCCATATCAATCACAACCCCTGAAGATCAGTATTGTGAAGACTTTTACAAAGCCACAACTACTAGATCAGACAATGGTCGGTACGTCGTACGACTACCACTAAAACAACAATTTCCTAACACAGTCGCCTTAGGTCACTCTCGCACCTCTGTAATACAGCAGTTTTTAAGTATGGAAAGAACTTACTTAAAAAAGGTGAGCTTAAGCCAGAATACGATGGCGTGTTAGAAGAATACCTCCATTTAGACCACATGGAGGAAGTAAGCCCATGCAAAAATATCCTAAATGGCAAATATTACTCATTTTACTTGCCTCATAGTAAAGCCAGTAGAAGAGCCAGACAAAAATACAACTAAAGTATGAGTTGTCTTTAATGCATCAAGATATACTAGCTCGGAGAATTCCCTAAATGATATTCTACTTACGGGACCCACACTCCAACCAGATTTAATGCTACTAATTTTAAATTGGCGTATATTCAAATACGTATTTAACGGAGACGTCGAAAAAATGTATAGACAAATAGTCGTACATAAAGCCGATCAAGATTTTCAGCGAATTATTTTCCGAAAATCTCCCAATAGTCCACTCCGCGACTATAAATTGAAAACAGTTACCTTTGGCGTCAACTGTGCTCCATATTTAGCCATTCGAACACTGCACGAATTGGCAGAAAATACCAAGTCAGAATTTCCTCTGGCAACCCAGGTGTTAAAAACACAAACATATGTAGACGATATCTTGTCTGGAAGTCACAGTCTTCCACAAGCATACGAGTCACTATCACAAGTGGTAAAAGCCCTCAAAACCGCAGGGTTTCCGTTGATAAAGATAACGTCGAACCACCCTAATATTTTAAAAAATATACCACATGAAAATTTGTTAGATACTAATTTCCTTAAATTCGAAAAGGAAAGTACAACAAAAACTCTGGGGATCCAATGGAATGCGATATCTGACCAGTTTTGATACACGACAGAGTCAATATCTGCGTTATCCGCCATAACAAAGCGACAAATTCTATCCTCAGTGGCGAAACTTTTCGACCCCGCAGGATGGCTTTCGCCAATTATGATACAAGCCAAAATCCTAATACAAGAATTATGGCTAGATGGAACCAACTGGGACGAACAAGTAAAACCACTCCATTTAGAAAAGTGGTCCCAGTTTGCGAACAATCTAAACGATATCTCACAGATACAAATCCCACGATGGGTAAATTATGCGTCAGAGCACAAAGTCGAACTACACGGCTTAATCTTAACGGGAATCTTAACTCATTTGGCCATCCGGGCCCCCCTAGGCGAATGTTCAGCCTAGCAGTCATTGTAACTGTTGCAACGTTGCCACAACGTTGCTGAGTCCGGACGTGCGGCGATAGTTCGGCCTACGCCTAGTAGGTGCGATGTTTTGCTGACGCCATGGACGGGAGTCAGGTCGGGATGCCGTTCTTCGTGTGACAGGCTGCCGACTGATCTCTCGCCTCGGGGTACGGTGAAGCAACGTGTAATGCTGCCTGCCACACATTTGGCACAAAGCCCCGGAGTCGCATTCCTGAGTCGTGTGGGTATGTGCCAGACAATTGTGACAATGCCCATGCGCCTGGGCAACTTGCTGGCGTTGTGTCGGCGTCATGCCTTTGAAGAGACCACAGTGCTGCAGTTTGTGTGGACGTCGACAAAGGGGGCATCGGATGCGATAAGGCGCCTCTGGAGGAGACGGAACGGCTGCAGATTCTCGTGTACCGCTACGAGCGGTGGTTGACAGTGCGGTTGCGGCTGATGTACGAGGCGCCGCTGTTGGAATAACCCCAAGGCGAGGCACACTGATGGCCGATCGCATTGTTGGCGTTGGGGTGGAATGCATCTCTGTATCCATATCTACCTGTATGGAGAAAAGGGCATGTTTAGTTACGATTCAGTGGTATAGAGTATGGATATCTTTCTATATGTGACCAACTTTAATTGGTTTGGTGATCGTATTAGTCTACCCATTATTTTATTTGTATATGATTGTAATTTGTCATATTATATTTGCGGTTTTTTATTTCTGTTTTCGGTTATTTAGACGGATATTTCGATTTTTGCTTGTAGGTATTATTGAACGGATGGTTTACTACTTGCGTTTTCGCTATTATTTGAGATTGGCAGGACGCATAGTTTAACGAGCGGTCTGGTTAGCGTTCCGTTTCGAGTACGGAGGTGAACTTCTCTTATATGACCGTCGGAACCATGATGTAGCTTCTCTATGCAACCAAGCCGCCATTCTGTAGGGGGAAGGCAATCGTCATGGATTAAGAAAAAATCTCCAAGATTTGGCGCCTTTTCGGGAGTTTTCCAGCGGTACCTTTTATGAAGGTCCTTTATATACTCCTCATTCCATCGGCGGCTGAAATCATGATGGAGAATTTTGATTCTTTCCCTTCTATTTTGTAAGGATAGCGACTCCACGCCTGGCTCAGGTATGGCCAGAATGGGTGCTCCTTTTAGAAAGTGCTCTGGAGTTAGGGCTGTGAGTTCTGAGGGATCTTGCGAGTGTCGTTAGTGGCCGTGAATTGAGAACGGCTTCAATGCGAATTAATAATGTTGTAAATTCTTCATAATTAAATTTGTAGTTTCAAGCTATTTTTTTAAAGTGGGATTTCAAGCTTTTTACAGCTGATTCCCATAAACCACCCATATGAGGAGCGCTTGGAGGGATAAACTGCCAGTTAATACCTTGGGGAGCATACTTTTGTACAATTTCAGGTGAGATTTGTTTGACATAATTCACGAACTGTTTTTCTGTGGCTCTTTGAGCTCATATTAATGTCTTGCCATTGTCGCTCATGAGTTTTGATGGAAAACCGCGTCGTCCGACGAAGCGAGCAAATGCCGCGAGAAAAGCCTCCTTTGTCAGATTCGTACATAGCTCGAGGTGCACTGCTTTTGTCGTAAAACAGACAAAGACAGCCACATAGCCTTTCATGAGGGTGGGAGACCTTAACATGGATGCCTTTATCTGAAAAGGCCCAGCAAAGTCGACCCCTGTAATGGTGAAAGGCAGAGCGAAGTTACAGCGTTCCGGTGGAAGTGCTGCCATAATCGGCGTTCGCATCTTCTGCTTATGCATAGTGCAGATCTTGCACATGAAAATGAATTTCTTTATTTTGGGCTTGAGTCTTGGAATATAAAACTCTTGACGGACGATTTGTTGCAAGAGACGATGTTCTGCGTGTAGTAATAGCAAGTGTGGTAAAGTGTATTAAACATATAAATAACAAGTCAGGAAGGGCTAAGTTCGGATGTAACCGAACATTTTATACTCTCGCAAAGTCAAAAGGTATACTCGTTTGAGATTTCTTTGTGGATTGACTGATATTTTCGGTAGAAGGTCAACTATAGGCACTGGGGTCCACATATTTAGTACTTAGGGGCTTGAACAGTTTTTTTTCAATTTAGACAATTTTTGGTCACAAGGTGGCATACTTTAAACGTATTATTCACGCAAAGTTTTACCTTGATATAATCATTGTTGCTTGATATGCGTAGTGGAAAGTGAAAGAATCAGATGGAATTTAAAATGGTGTTATATGGGAAGTAGGCGTGGTTGTAGTCCGATTTCGCTCATTTTCGCACTATAACATAGAAATATAAGAAGAGTGTTACGTACCGAATTTGGTTGAAATCGGTTAAGCAAATCTCAAGGTATGGGTTTACACCTAAAACTGGGCTGTGCCACGTCCACTGTCTAATTTTGAACGCGGTTCCTATAAAGTCATCTCATACCATTCCAGAGATAAAATTTAATGTCTCTGGCGTGTTTAATGCTTGATTTATCGCGCTTTTAGTAGTTTTTAACAGTACCGTTATATGGGGAGTGGGCGGAGCTGCCACCCATTTTCACACTGTGAGTAGAGGTTCTAAAAACATTTGCTTCCAGTGAATTTTGTTATTATTGCATTAGCGGGTTAGGAGATATGCACATTAAA
The DNA here is from genome assembly GCF_042242935.1 of Bactrocera oleae. Lineage (NCBI taxonomy): Eukaryota > Metazoa > Arthropoda > Insecta > Diptera > Tephritidae > Bactrocera > Bactrocera oleae. The sequence continues at coordinate 19,196,780 of NC_091541.1, read as the reverse complement.
CCTATTAGTGGCGGGACCACGCCTACTTTTTAAAAAAAAATTTAACTGCAGATGCCACTCCCTAATGTGATCCTGTGTACTAAATAACAGTCTTATGTCTTATTGCGGAGCTTAGTTATGGTAATTTATTTGTTTTTGATTAATGGCGTTTTGTGGGCGTGGCAGTGGTGCGATTACGCCCATCTGCAATACCAACCGTCTCACGGTACCCAGAAACATGTCTACAAAGTTTCATAAAGATATCTCAATTGTTACTCAAGTTACAGCTTGCACGGACGGACAGACGGGCAGACGGACGGACGGACAGACAGTCACCCGGATTTCAACTCGTCTCTTTTTATATATAACCCTATATCTAACTCGATTAGTTTTAGGTGATACATATTATACTCTGTAGCAGCAGGTTGCGAGAGTATAAAAGTTATTTATACATATATGCACTGTGTTTTCCGAAAAAAAAAGAAATATATATACATATATTACATATCAAAACCAAAAACAAACCCCTTATGTGCATATTAACTACATAAAATAAAGAGTGGCTAAAAAGTGGTGTGACAAAACCAAAAAACACAGAGCGATAAAAGTTTAAAATACATTTTAATTTACATTTAAATAACAACAATAAAAACAAAACGGGGCCGAAAATAATCTAAAAATCAAAGCGGGCGCGATCCTAACAACAAAAATTCATCTCATATACAAATATACATTCGGCATATACAAATATACATTCATGCGCGGAGTAACAAAAACACCACAAAAAAGCAACACCTAGCCCACACAAAATCCAAAGGAATTGGAAGAAACACTGAAGCACACGTATACGTACATACCCGTAATTATATACACTCGCAAATACATATATTCCACAAAAACCCTTGGAGGAAATCAAAGTGAGTCCATTCGGTTCTTTTTCTTATATTTATGCACATACATATGTATATTCATTGGGAATTACAGATTATATTTTGTACAAAAAACTGTAATAAAACACCAAAAAACCGTTCAATATCTTGGTAACGGGTGGCAATTTGTTCTAACTTACCGGTTTAAACTGCGAGTTCAAATAACGACAAACCGTTTATTGTAATATATATATACATTCGTAAACATACATATATACGACAGATATATACATATATGTTTATAATATATCATAATTGACTGCCTGTACCTGTTTACCTTCGTGAATTAAAATTATTATTATTAGTATTACTTACAAATTTTTCCGGCAGTACCCCTTGCGCTTAATTAAGCAGTAAGCAGGATTGCGAAATATATGTGAGCAAAGGAAAAGTCAAACTTAAAGTATAAAAGGCAATATAAATATACATACATATATACAATAAACGAAGTTAAACGAAAAAACAAAAAAAAATATATAGATTTATATACGTACATAAAGGAGTACTTACATTTACTTCTAACGTATATATAAAAAGTATATACAGTGTGCATAATTACGTATACATAAATATGCATTTTTTCATATTAAATATTTAATATCGTATTTTACATTCATTACTTGCTATTGCTAATTTCTCTCTCGCGCTCTTTTACGATTATCCATATTTCGCTTATTTGCATTACATACAGTATACAATCCGCTTATACTTATACACTCTATATATGTACATAGGGTACAACTATAAGAAAATCAATCATTTCGCATAAATTCGGTTCGGTAAATAAAACGCGGATTATTTAATAAAAATCATACATTATATAAAAAAATATAAATTTTGAACAATATACATACATATTGGTTCAAACTAAATTTATATTTTATATTCAAAGCATATCTCCCGCAATACCCCTTGCAGCAAGCAAGCAGGATTGTGTACAAAACTTTTCAGCACAAATAATTCGTGCTTACTCGTACATAGGTACAAAGTGCATTGATCTCTTCAACGAGCTCTCAATTGCACAAGTACATATATACATACCTACAAGTCCTAAATAAGGACATCAAAAAAAAAAATAAATAAATAAAATAAATAAAAAATTTTCAATAAATTGTTAAATAAAATTATATTACAAATAAATACGAGCCGGTATCTATAACAACTAATTCCGGGTATTTCAGTTATTTATTTCAAATTAAGAACGCTAATTAACAAAAAAAAAATTATTTTTATACATTATACGAAAATATATATACGGTTATACATATATACGAAAATTAATATTAATTTTGTTCGAAGTGAAAAACTCTATTCACTAAAAAAACAAGCTTTCGTTCACACATTTATATATACGAAGATATTTCCTGAATTATCTATCAGTCGATACTAAGGAATTGTTAATTTATTTCATACAATTTCTAAATGAGCTCAGACTCAAAAGATTCAACAACAACACAGTCTCTAAAAGTATCAAAAATGATTTCGGACGAAAAAAGTCAATGCACACCAGCAGAAGCTACACGCTCAAAGCAAGGTGCTACAAAACAAATAAGGGGTAGAGACATTTCTTACACAAAATTCATTTCGGAAAGTGACAGTCTAATAAGATACTGCACTCGATTATCATCTTCGCTGATTCAGGACAATTCTGAAGCGGTGTTAGAAATCAAAAAAGACAATCTTGACAATTTTTGGTCACGTCTCCAAGCTGCATATGATGCAATTGTAGAATCTGACGACTCAGAACTACCAGAAAATTTCAAATTTTCGGCTTACGCCAAATACGAAAACTGCTTAGACCAGTTCGAAGAAACTAAAGCAATGATTTCCGATCAACTAAAGCTAATAAAAGCAATTGCACATACTCCACATCAGCGAGTAGAGCTGCCACAAGTACAAAGTCAAGAGGCAAGTTCAGGCATCCATCTCAAGCTGCCCGCATGTGACACAGAAATATTTCATGGTGGTTATGAACAATGGCCGTCCTTCCGGGACATGTTTACAGCCGTTTACATGAACCACCCAAAATTATCAAACGCACAAAAATTGTATCACCTCCGATACAAAACAAAAGGTCAAGCAGGCGTAGTAGTAAAACAGTTCGCACTTAATGACGATAATTTCAATTTGGATTGGGAAGCTCTTAAATCAAGATTCGAAAACGAAAGAATATTGGTCGATAAACAAATATCGATATTAATGAACTTGCCAAAAATTCAAAAGGAAACAAGTGAAGAATTTATCAAACTTCAATCCACTGTTTCTAATTGCTTGTCGGTTCTATCGACACAAAATATTCCCACAGAAAGCTGGGACCCTATACTGGTAAACATATGCACTGCCGCATTACCAGAAAAATCATTACTTCTATGGGAGCAATCGCTGTCATTACGAACAAATTGCCCCACGTGGCAACCAATGAAAGATTTCCTAACTACCCAATACGAAATCGCAGAAAGGTTAGATAAAAAAATGGTCAGAACGAAAACTGTTCAACCTGACCTAAATAGAAGCTTCCATAGACCCCAAGCCAGTAGCAACAACAATTTAAATAGAAGCTTTTACAAATCTCAATTAATCAACAAATGAAAGATTTCCTAACTACCCAGTACGAAATCGCAGATAAAAAAATGGTCAGAACGAAAACTGTTCAACATGACCTAAATAGAAGCTTCCATAGACCCCAAGCCAGTAGCAACAACAATTTAAATAGAAGCTTCTACAGAAATCAAACGTTCACATCCGAACAGTACAAACAAACGTCATGCGAACTGTGTACAGGGAGGCATAAGCTCAAATCTTGCGAGAAATTCCAAAAAAAGAATATTACCGATCCAAAAAATTTTTTAAAAACAAAAAGACCTTGCACAAACTCCTTGTCACATGCGCATACACTTAAAGAGTGCGAAAGCAAATTTAATTGCAAATATGAAAAGAGCCACGAGTTTAGTTGCAACAGCAAATCCCGAGGTGCGAAATGCCGTAAATTGCCAAGAAGCACCATGCTGCTCAAAGGCATTAAAAACTCAATTGCTACACAGCGAAAACCAAAGTAGGGTATTACTACCCACAGCAGTCGTCTTCATCGAACACCGAGGAGAGCTGTTTAAACTTAGGGCCTTAATAGACCAAGGATCACAACGATCTTTCATAGCGCCTAGGGCACAAAATAGGCTACAACTGCCAACAAAACAAGCCAACTTTGAAATTACAGGAATGGGCGGAAGAGTAGTGCAAAACTCTAATAAAATCTGCCCCATTACCCTAATTTCCCCCAAGCGGATAAGAGAATTAAAGCAGAAGCTATAGTCTTACCGCAACTAACAAATATGCTTCCAAGCTATCATATAAATAGCAAGCATTGACAAAAGGTTTCACACCTAAAGCCAGCAGATCCCAACTGTAACACTCCTGCTCAAATCGACATTCTATTAGGCATCGATCTCATACCTCAGATAATACTCGAGGGTGTAGAGAAAATTTTTAATCACACTATTGGCACAAAATACCATTTTCGGTTGGATCCTAAGTGACCTAGTTACGGAACCAGTTACCGATATGACCACTTAATTTGAGGAAATCTCAAATGAATACCTCAATTCACAATTGAAAAAATTTTGGGAGTTAGAAGAACTTCCCCCCATTTCGATTACAACCCCAGAAGATCAGTATTGTGAAGACTTTTACAAAGCCTTAAGTACTAGATCAGATAATGTTCGGTATGTCGTACGACTACCACTAAAACAACAATTTCCCAACACAATCGCCAGTTATGATACAAGCCAAAATTCTAATACAAGAATTATGGTTAGATGGAACCGACTGGGACGAACAAGTAAAACCTCTTCGTTTAGAATAGTGGTCCCAGTTTGCAAACAATCTAAATGATATCTCACAGATACAAATCCTACGATGGGTAAATTAAGCCCCAGAGCACAAAGTCGAACTACACGGCTTCTGTGACGCTTCTGAAAAGGCATATTGCGCAACTATATATGTTCGCACACAAAGCGACACTGCGACCACAAGCCACTTATTAGTAGCAAAAGCAAAAGTGGCTCATTTAAAAACAATAAGTCTACCACGACTTAAACTATGTGGAGCGCTACTACTAGAAAAACTCGTGTCCATCGTACAAACGCATTTAAACATGGCACAATATAAATTATATCTATGGTCCGATTAGGAAATTGTACTAGCCTGGTTAGAAAAACCACCACATGCATGGAAGACGTATATTTCCAATCGAACGTCTCAAATCCTTGACCTAGTAGGATCAGCCACTTGGCGACATGTAGCCAGTGCTGAAAATCCTGCTGATCTAGGTACAAGAGGGTGCAAACCCCTGCATCTTGCCACCACCATTCTCTGGTGGAGTGGCCCCCGCTGGTTAACAGAATCTCCCGATTCTTGGCTACAAGCGCCCATGCGCAATATAATTGCCCCAGAAAGTCGAAAAATCGACTCCTTTCATGCAACATCGGATGATACTGGAATCCTTGAGCGATTCTCATCGTTCCTCCGAGCCCTCAGAATAGTTGCCTGCATGATCAAATTTATAGAGCAGCTCAAAACTAAAGTTAACGGAACACCTCGAATATACCCCCAATGCGATACATTAACGCACCTACACTTATAAAAAGCAAAATTCGCTCTTATCGCATCTACTCAAACGCGCTACTTCAGCCGAGAAATATCATTGCTAAAAGATTCGAAGCCAATCGATAAAAAGAGCTCACTTTTAGTACTAAATCCATTTCTGGACACAAAGGGTTTGCTTGGTGCGAATGGTCGGCTTGTCAACTCCAGCCTGACATACAACGAACGACATCCCATAATAATACCAGAAAAAGCACGGCTTGCCAGATTATATCTGCAATATGTCCACATACTATATATTCCCCGCCTCTAATAAAGAAGTGCATTTACATGCGCAAAGTTAGCACAACGTACAAGCAAAAAATGCGAACGCAGATAATGGCAGCACTTCCACCTGAACGCTGCAACTTTGCTCTGCCCTTCACAACAACAGGTGTCGATTTTGCTGGGCCTTTCCAGATAAAGGCTTCAATGTTAAGATCTCCCACTTTAATGAAAGGCTATGTGGCAGTTTTTGCTTGTTTTACGACAAAAGCTGTTCACCTTGAGCTATGTACAAATCTGACGGCAGAGGCTTTTCTCGCGGTACTCGCTCGCTTCGTCGGACGGTGTGGTTTTCCTTCAAAAATAATGAGTGACAACGGCAAAACGTTTATTGGAGCCAAAAGAGCCACTGAGAAACAATTTGTGGACTTTATCAAACAAGTCTCACCTGAGATTGTACAGAAGTACGCACCTCAAGGCATTAATTGGCAGTTTATCCCCCCAAGCGCTCCTCATATGGGTGGTTTATGGGAATCAGCTGTAAAAAGCTTCATATCCCACTTCAAAAAAGAAGCTGGAAACTACAAGTTTAATTATGAAGAATTCACGACCTTATTAATTCGAATTGAAGCCGTACTCAATTCACGGCCAATCACAATCCTCTCGCAAGATCAGTCCGATTTCACCGCCCTAACTCCTGGGCATTTTCTCAAAGGAGCACCCATTCTGGCCACACCTGAGCCAGACGTTGAGTCGCTATCCTTATTAAACCGATGGGAAAGAATCAAAATTCTAGCCGCCGATGGAAAGAAGATTATCTTAAGGATCTCCACAAGAGGTACCGTTGGCAAGCTCCAGAAAAGGCGTCGAAGCTTGGAGATTGCGTGCTAGTACACGATGATTGTCTCCCCCCTACCGAATGGCGGCTTGGCCGCATAGAAAAACTTCACCATGGTTCCGACGGTCACATCCGAGTAGTCGATCTCCGTACGCAAACCGGAACACCAACTAGACCGCTCGTAAAGCTATGCTTCTTACCTACAGCCGGTAAGAACCAATACCGCTAAAATTAATAAATCAAAAAAAAAACCTAAATCCGGTAAAAGGTCGATTGAACTAACGACCCATTATGCCACTTAACGTGGCCCAAAATTCCAACTCCATCATGAGACAAATTTATAATCTAAATAATTTTTTCCCCATATAGATCATTATGGACGGAAATGCACCAACACCAACGCCAGCAATACGTTCAGCCGTTAATGTGCCACGCCCTGGGGCAAATCCTGTACCCCGAACTACGGCTACCACAGCCCCTCCAATCGCTCCTCGTAGTAGCACGCGGCCACTAACCCCGTCAACATTGCTGTCTGCGGAGCAGCACCGCCTCCGATGCCCGCTATTTCGTCGCTCACACCGGTTGCAACATTGCGGCATATTTAAAGATATGTCACCAGTCCAACGACAGCAAATCGCCCAGGCACATGGCCACTGCCTGAATTGTCTGGCGCACACCCATGCAACAACCGCATGTGAGTCAAGGGGCCTTTGTCAGATGTGCGGTGAGCAATATCACACACTCCTTCACCGCACCGCGAGGCGCGACAGTGGTCGACTAACTGCATAACATCATAATCAAGTTCGAAGCAGACACCTCGTCATCGTGAAGATTCCCGCCGCGTATCAGTTTCGAAGCAGACACCTCGTCAACGTGAAGATTCTCGCCTATTTTTTATACACATTTTATTACTATTCACTTAGTGAGTGGTGAGTCAATAATTCCAAAAGGTTGGAATTAGCTAATGTGACTTACACATTAAACGACATGTTCAGCAAAAAGATTGTTAGAATAATGTGAAGCAATATATGTGACATTTGGGAGTTTTCGGCATTAAACTATTGTATATCCAATATTATACGTTTAACTATAGTATATCCAATATTATACGTTCAGTTAATTTTGCTAAGATATCTTACATATTGACTGATATACCGCAAGTTTAAAAATCTTTTATTAGGTATATGAGAGATTTGCTAGGGAAATCTGGCTTGTCTCAGCCTACATGCCGCACGACGACGAGGTGGAACCACCTCCGAACTTGCTAAGGATGGCTCTGGCATAGGCCAGGCGCAAAGGAGCCGCGGTTATAATAGGCTCGGATGCCAACTCAAGGCACACCGTCTGGGGGAGCTCGGACACAAACGCAAGAGGTGAGTCACTTTTTGATTTTATTTGTGATGTAGACCTTTCTATCTGTAATAGGGGAAACTGCCCTACTTTTGTGACAGCTAGCAGGGCGGAAGTCCTTGACGTCACGCTAGCCTCTAGGGAAATTGCTCCCTTGAATGGAGAGTTCTAGACGACCACTCCTTTTCTGATCATAAATATATTGGGTTCAGCTTGGACGCCTCGCGCCCGAAGCATAGAACCTACAGAAACTTCAGGAATACCAATTGGGTCCTGTATTGCAGGAAGCTTCGATCAGCTCTTCCAACCGCGCCTGACAGGGATTCGATCCTATCTACGGACGTGATTGAGGAGCTCGTCGAGGTTTTCAGCTCTGTTAGCAGATCTACTCTTGAAAGCTCCTGTCCTCTGAAAACTCAGAAAATTAGAGGGAAACCCCCTTGGTGGACTTCGGAGCTAACGGAGATCAGATCTTCGAGTAGAAGACTCTTCAACAAAGCCCGTAAAAGTGGCTCTAGCGACGACTGGGCGTTGTACAAGGCCCGATTGGCCATTTACGAGTCCGACTTGAAGAAAGCCAAGAGGGCTTCGTGGAAAGCCTTCTGCGGCAGTGTAGAGGGCTGTCACGAGTCCTCAAGGTTTAGACGCATTCTTGCAAAAAATCCTACTCCGGTGGAGTATCTAAGAAATGCTGATAGCGGGTGGACTACGAGTAGCGAGGAGTCGCTGAGGTTACTCCTAGATGCTCATTTTCCACTGAATCGCTTTGCTGAAGAAGTGCCACTGGGAGAGCTTCAGGAAGGCTGTACAGCCTTCTTGGACCTTCTGGATGAGCGTCACCTTACCTGGGCGCTGAAATCTTTTAAGCCCTTCAAGTCCCCGGGTCCTGATGGCATCATACCGGCGCAACTACAGCGAATGGTTAAGATGTCATCTAGCTGGCTGGCCCCTATCTACGTGAACTGTGTTAGATTGGGCCACGTCTCGAAGGCCTGGAGACAGGTTAAGGTTGCATTCATTCCGAAAGCCGGTAAAAGCTCTCATGTCGGTGCAAAAGATTTCAGACCCATCAGCCTATCCTCGTTTCTGTTGAAAACGCTGGAGAGACTTAAGGATCTGTACATTAGGTGCAGAATACCGAGGGGTAAACTGTTACGGGCGCAGCATGCCTATATCAAGGGCAGGTCGGTCGACACTGCTTTGCATGATGTAGTGTCGTGGCTGGAGACAGCGCTGATGCACAAGGAATTTGCAGTGGGCACCTTTCTCGACATCGAGGGGGCCTTCAATAACGTGCGGCCAGAGGCAGTGGTTAAAGCCTTCGAAAAGTTTGAGGTGGAATCGAACTTCAAACACCTCATTTTCAGTCTTCTTTGCGACAGAACTGTCGTAGCGGAGTGGGGTAGTGCCAAGTCAACCAGAAAGGTTAATAGGGGAACTCTCTGGAGTACTCTCACCACTGCTCTGGATCTTGGTGGTAAACGACCTACTTTTAGAACTCGAGGAGCAAGGCTGTCGGGTGATAGCCTATGCTGATGATGTGGTTCTTATGGTTAAAGATAAATTCCTGAATACCGTCTATGAGCTCACCGAAGGGTACCTAAACGTGGTATCCAACTGGGCAAACAGAAGCGGCCTAGCCGTCAACCCAAGTAAAACCGAAATGGTTTTATTCACTAGGAGGTATAAGATTCCAAATGTGCCTCTCCCCTCCTTCGGGGGTTCACGTCTTCAACCTGTTGATAAGGTGAAATACCTAGGGCTCATCCTTGATAGAAAGCTTTCTTGGAGGCCGAACATCGAGGAGAGAGTCAAAAAGGCATCGGTCGCCTTATACTGCTGCAGGGGAGCTATAGGGAAAAGGTGGGTACTCTCACCAAAGGTGGTGTTCTGGCTCTACGAAACCGTAGTCAAGCCAATACTGTTCTATGGTGTGTTCGTCTGGTGGAAGGCGCTCGAAAAGACTACCCTGGCTAAAAAGCTTGAGCGAGTCCAAAGAGCGGCGCTCATCGGAATCTCCGGTGCACTGCGAACCACACCAACGATAGCTCTCAACGCTATATTAAATATAGCTCCTGTGGACATTGCCGGTAGGTGCATTGCTGCGAGGTGTGCTATTAGGCTCAGAGAAGCTGGGCTTGTGAAGAGGTCCGAACAAGGACACGCCGCAATTCTCTTCTCCTTCACCTGCATTCCTGAAAATTTGGATCACTGCGACACAGCGGGCACTCGAGGCGGCTAAAGAGCTCTCCGTCAATCTTTGCTTCAGGCTACCGGACCACTGTAGCGTTTTTCAGGCGGAAGTGGCTGCGATCAAGGTGGCAGTAAAACTACTGTTACGTAGAGTAGCTTCGTTTAGAGAGGTGAGCATTCACTCCGACAGCAGAGCGGCAATACAAGCCCTGAGTGCGCGAACCGTGCATTCAAAGCTAGTCAAGGAGTGTCTGTCCTCGCTAGAATTAGCATCAGGTTACTTCAATATCAGGCTCGTTTGGGTGCCTGGTCACAGCGGAATCGCTGGGAATTGCAAGGCCGATGAGCTGGCCAGGGGGGGTACCCTTGCCCCGCTCACATCGGAATGGGATCGAGTTGGTTCACCACTAACGTCTTGCATTCTGGCTCTGGACCAATGGACCTCGCATGTGCTCAGCAGACGCTGGTCGACGACCAGCTCCTGCGCGACTGCGCGATACTTCTGGCCAAGAGTGGATCGCAGGAGGTCGGGGGATCTTCTCGCCTTGAACAAAGTTCACCTCGCCGTCATGGTAGGAGTTCTCACTGGGCACTGTCCAATGGGAACTCATGCGGTGCGGCTCAGAATACTACCTGATGGAAGTTGTCAAAGCTGTATGGAGGAGGGTGAAGTGGAAACATCCCGGCACTTTCTCCTCCATTGTCCGGCTTTTGCTAGGTTGAGATTGAAACATCTCGGCAATCACACTTTTGGCGGACCAGAAGATCTGGCCGAAACAGACATTGGCCGTCTCAACAAGTTTGTCATAGGCACAAAGCGATTTGTCGACATGTAAGGGTCTATTGATCCGGCTCATACGAGTTTTGGGTACCACAACGGACCGGCGTTTAAGCTGTCCAAGTGTGATCCTCCTTAGGATCGACCCTCTAACCTAACTTAACCTAACCTATATGAGAGATTTTAGTTATGGTCCGATTTGGACACTTTAGACTTGATATGGTATATCTCAAAGGAACTTTTTGTGCAAAGTTTTGTCCCGATATATTCTTGGGTGCTTTATTTGTATAATGAAAAATGTAGGATGGGAATATTGTATGAATTAAATTTAAAATCGGTCGAAAGGGTCCCGAGATATGTGATTTCGCCGAAAAAGGGCGGTGTCACGCCCAACGTCCAATTTTAATATCGGCTCCTATAAAACCCTCTTATGACATCCTGGCTGCAAAATTTAATGTCTCTGAAGCATTTAGTTATAGAGAAACTTACTACACATTTTCCTTGCACCTAAAGTAGGTTGGTATTGCAGACGGGCTAATACAGATCATTGCATTGCCATAAGATACAAAGCTGTAATATGTACCTTTCAAACCGCTAAAGCTAAATTGACCAAACTTCCTGAAAAGAAGTATTTTTAGTATTTTTTCATAAAAAAACTACTAAAAGTACGATAACTCACTGAATTAATACGCCACCAACATTAAATTTCACAATCGGGATGGTAGAGAAAGGCTTTATAGGATCTGGTGAGAAAATTGCACGATGGGTGGGGCACTGCCAACCTCAAGGTGAAATCCTATATGCCAGAATCTGCTCGAGCGATTTTTACGAAATTTGGTGTGTGAGGTTATCAAAGCAATCCTATTAGATATTGCAAAAATGGATCGGACGACAACCATGCCTATTTTCCATGTAACAAACTTTTTATTCCATCTGATTCTTTCACTTTACAGTATATAAATCAAACATCTTTATGAGATAATAACTTTACCCCAAAATGGGTAAAAGCAGGTCAACACTTCCCTTAATCCTCATATAACTAACATATTTTCGAGAGTCCGGTTTACTTTATACCGCATCTTTCTGTCAAGACGTAAGAAATCTTAATGAAATTCAGAAAAAATCGCTTTCTAATAACAGTGTATCCTCTTTCCTTAAATAGATGAAATCATGGCGATACTTTCCTTAGTTTGGTGCCAGTGCCAGGAGACGTTCGAGCAAGCAAATAACTGCACCAACATTACAACCCTGTCGTTCTTCTGTAGATACCCAGCTAATACTTAACCTAATAGATGCAAATATTTTGCGAGGCTAACATATGAGAACTGGAATCTAAAAATGAATTTTGTTTGGAAAAAGCATTTAAAGATATATATTATGCATTAGTATATGTACTTAAACATTATTAATTATAAACTAAAATAAACAGCGACTTTGCTTAGCGTTCTTCTTCCATCATACATTTTTTTTGATGCCGATTGTGCCACTTTTGCGCTCATGAAATGTAAAAATATAAATTGCTCGAACGCTTGACATTTTCAAATGTTGCAAAATTTTTTAGTCGAACATGATGTTTTGCTATATTGCCGCAGATATTGAGACTCGAACATCCCCCAAATATCAAGTTACTTTTATTCTCATTGTGAATTTAACAATATTTCTTTGTGCATCTTGAAAACGGCCAACGCGTATTTTTCACGAACGAAAAAGCGCTTGGTCATGCTTTTGCACAAACACTGCTCTATTCAAAAGTGACACCTAATTTTACATGGGCGCAATCGAAAAAATGGAAGCCTCACAAGAAAGGCACACTATTTGGTGCATGACTCAGTTTATTCAAATCGAGTCGTCCAGAGCAGATTGAGTACTTTTATCTGCGAGTGTCATTTCAAGATATTCGTAAAGCAAATGGACAACGGTATTCATATATTGTGTCGACATCGTACAAGGTCCAAATATCTAACGATTTCATTCACTGACGCAATATAAAATGAACCATTGATGGATGCAGCAAGTGGAATTGGCAAAAAATTTCTTATTTCGCTACTTCTTGCTAAGATAGATCAAAAAATGGCATCGCGTTAGCCGTTGCATCATCTGGCAAGGCAACCACTTTATTATTATATAATATTATATGTGGAGGCAGAACAGCTCATATAGCGTTTAAGCTAATCGTTAATCATTTAATATAACCCAGATGCAGTGTGCAGTATAGAAACACGATCGTCCATGCCTACATTGTTGAAACAGTGTAAAATTTTTATTTGGAAAGAATGCACTGCTGCACAAAAACATTCGCGTGAGAGATTGGTTAGGATATTGAAAGACTATGTTACTCCTTTCTGGTGATTTGAGACAGACCCTTCCATTATTCCACGTTCAACATTCGCTGAAGAAATCAACGTTTTCTTAAAATCATGGCGACTGTGGCGTAATGTTGAAAATATTATATTTATCAAAACAACTGTTATATATTGGCAATGTAAAGTTCCGGTACACGAAAATACTGAATGCCTAAAATTACCGACGTTTTCCACAATCATAAACTCACAAAATATTTTCATCGACAATATATTTCCCGATGTACATCCAAAATATAAAAACCTTGAGTGGCTGGCAGAAAGAGTGATTTTGGCAGCAAAAGATGTGCACGTCAATGGATTAAATTCAGAGGTACTACAGTTTTTGCCAGAGGGCTTGGTGTCATACAAATCTATATGTGCTATTTGCGATGCCAACAAAGCTAGGAATTATCCAATTGAGTTTTTAAACCCATTGGATATACCGGGAATGCCAACTAAATAATGGATCTCCGGTTACTTTGCTTCGTTATTTGAACCCACCAATGTTTTGCAATGGCACAAGATTAGTCATAAAAAAATTAATGAAAAACATTATCGAAGCCACCAGTTTGAATTGTAAGTTCCGAAAATGTGTTACTGCCTGGAATAACAATGATTCTTATAGTTGTGCCAATTAAATTGAAACGCATTCAATTTCCAATTTGACTGGAAGAAATATGAACTATTTTCGATGTACCGATTTCTATCAATAATTGTAATTTAATATATATTTGATACTTTATTAAAGAATAATTTATTTATTTAAATGAAGTATACTTTAATTGTATATAACTCTTCTTTCTTATGTCAATTATGTTAAACTTTGGTCTGGACCAACTCTTTTTATATTCAGCGCTAAACCATAAATATATTTTTATAACTTTTAAAGAAACTTGTCCACTAATTTATATTCAAATGTCACACATTTTGACCAACCTAAACTATTTAGAATCAGTTGGAAAGTCGGAAATCACAACGTAGAGTATATTGAGGGCAGAGAAAGGTATGGACTGATTACATTAACTTTTTCCATTACTAAAGCACCCTCAAGTATATGTTCTTATGTACTTTTGTGAGGATGATTCACACACTCACTGATATACTGGGCACAAAGTCCGTTGAAAGAATGAAAAGTATGGGGCTCTGGAAATACGTGGACCAATTTCACAAATTTTTGCACAAAACTGAAATATTCAGTTTTATATTTTCACTTGAATTTCCTAGGATACATTACGTATTTACCGATATATACGGTAGAAAGGCAAACGGAAGTTTAAAATTCTTATTTTAGGTATATGGGAGGCAGATTCCGGTTTTATTTTCTCTAATGCTCTCTGATATTTGATGTTCATGATATTAGTCATGTGGGGGTTGGGGCAAGTTTTCACCCGATTTTATTCATTTTAGGCACGTAAATGCACCACTATAATAAACACTTCCACGCTCACTCAATTTTATTTAAATAACTTACGTATTGGCCGATATTTGCGATATAAAGTCAGCTGGAATTTCGAATATTTTCTGTTGAAGTATTGACCTGATGGAACCCATTTTGGAATATATTTATTTGGCATACTAGAAAAGAAATCTTTACTAATTTCATTTATAAATCTCACACATTGGCCTATATTTTCGGTAAAAAGTCAGGCATATTTAGCAGATCTGGTGATATAAAATTTCCCAAAAATGGGCAGGTGACCCATCGTCCAATTTTGATACTGGCTCATATGAAGCTCACCTGTACCATCCCTAATGTAAAATTTAATGTCTCTGACGTATTTAGCTATTGATTTATAGCACTTTTAGTAGTTTTTAACAAAACCATTATATGGGGAGTGGGGGGGTTATTTTACGATTTCACCTATTTTTACACATACGCAGGAGCTGTAGAAAATAAACATTAAACCTATAAGGAGGCGATGCGACACCCACTTTTAAATGATTTTTAAACCACAGCTGCCCTTTGCTAAAGCATTTCTTGTACTAAATTACAATTGTGTCTCGTATATTTGAAATTTCCTGCTTAGTTATGGCAGTTTATAGATTTTCAATTAATGGCGATTTATAGGCGTGGTAATGGTTGGATTACGCCCACCTACAACATCAAACAAACTTTTACCAAGATTTATTAAGATATATAAATTTTTACTCAAGTTACAGCTTGCCCGGATTTCAACTCCTTTTGTCGTCATGATCATTTACATATGTATAAAACCATATCTAACTCGATTAGTTTTTGGTGATTTAAACAACCGTTGGGCGAACAAGCTACTATACTCCGTAGTAACATGTTATAAGAGTATAGCAAGTCTTTCTATCGCTTCCGTGTAAAGATGGGTGAAATCGAATAAAAACTAGGCCCACACCCCCATACAAAAGTTATGTTGAAAACAACTAAAAGTGCATTAACTCTCTGAAGAAAACCGCAGAATCATTATCTTATTGCCATGGGTCTGTTTAAGAATCGATGTAAAACTAGGACAAGTGGCCACTTTTCGGTGGAACCCCATATCTTAGAACCGACTAAACTCATTTCAAGCAAATTTCGCTAACATTTTTATGTTATAATGTGAATATGGGCGAAGTTGAACCAAAATCATACCATAACTTTTTAAGCCCGCAGATACCGAATAAAAGGTCCTTAATACATATGGCTGACTTTGTACTGAGAATAAGAATATGTGTGATATATTAATGACATTGAGAGAGCATTTCCTCATAATTTTGTGTCTTTAAAATCCCAAGACTGCTAAAGCTTTTCAATAATTCTGCTAGCCCCACACAATAATAGTATAATATAATAACAAGTAATGAAGGGCTAAGTTCGAGTGTAACCGAATATTTTATATTAAGAAACCCCACAGATTGACCAATATAAAAGTATGTTATAATGTCAAGCGCATTTTTGCAATCCAATTTATAGGTATAGGAAACTAGGGGAAGTATTGCTCTAATTTGATCCATTTCATGCAAGAGGATAGATACACTGTTATTATAAAAAGATTCTTTTTGAATTGAATTAAAATTTTTTACATATTGACCGAGAAATACGATACGAGGGCTGCTATATATAATATATTGTTTTCAAAATATTCTCCATCCAGATTTATACACTTTTGCATGCGCTCAAACCAATTTTCGAAGCACTTTTTCCACTCCGATTGAGACACCTCCAAAACATGGTTTTTGAATGCTTCAACAGCATCTTCTAGCGACGAAAATCGTTGACCACGCATTATTTTCTTGATGTGTGAGAATAAAAAGAAGTCATTGGGTGCTAAGTCAGGGCTGTACGGCGGATGACCCATCAATTCGACGTTTTGGCCGGTCCTAAAGGCGCTGGTTTGAGCCGATGTGTGAGAGCTCGCATTGTCATGGTGCACAATGATTCGTCTTCTCTTGTTCGTTTTTCGAATTTCTCCGAAGACTTCAGGCAAACAAATGGTGGTGTACCACTCAGAATTGACCCTCCTACATTGCTCAAGTGGAACAGTCGCCGTTTGCTTCGAAGTGCTTCTTCCACGAAGAACTTTCGTTGAATTTGGCTCGTCTTGGAAGACCCACACGGTCGATTGCTGTTTTGTTTCGGGCTCATACGCATAGATTCATGATTCGTCACCTGTGACGATCTTATAAACGTCTTTTGAAGCACTGCGATCGTATTTTTTCAGCATTTCTTTACACCAATCCACACGAGCCTTTTTTTGAGCGATTGTCAAATTGTGCGGGATCCAACGAGAACAAACCTTTTTTACGGCCAGGTGTTCATGCAATATCGAATGTATGCTGGTGGGAGAAATGCATAGGCATGCTTCTATCTGAAGGTATGTTACATGACGGTCTTGCATTATCAGTTCACGTACGGCATCGATGTTTTTTGGCACAACGGCTGTTTTTGGACGACCTTCACGGAATTCGTCTTTGAGCGAGAGTCGGCCACGATTGAATTCGTTGTACCAGTTTTTCACAGTGGTATAGGATGGTGCTTCATATGATTTTAGTTCATTGATGCACTCTTGTCGTGATAATCCACGTCGAAAGTTGTGAAAAATGATCGCACGAAAATGTTCAGAGTTAATTCCATTTTTTGGCCGAGATGAATTTTTTAATTCCCTGTAAATTCATGATTAAATGACAAAACGTTCTGAGTGAAGTTATGCTAAAAAATGACAAACTTTCCAATGGAAATGTCAGATGGCACCTGGCAACACTTAGTGTTGCCTAGGCCAGAAATATATATAGCAGCCCTCGTATAAAGTTAACCGGAGTTAAAGTTCGAAAATATTATATTTATATACAATATAACACAGTAATATTGAAATGGCAGGAAATTTATACGTACCTATTTTGGTTGAAACTGATCGAATGGGTCTTAAAGCATGTGATTTTGCTTAGATACCGGCTCCTATAATGCCCTCTCAATGCCATCTCAAGTGTAAAATTAAATGATTATGACGCACTTTATTTTTATTTGTTCTTAACGAAACCATTATATGCGGAGTGTGCGGGGGTCACCCCAATCCAATTTATTTATTTTCACACTGTCAGAGGAAATAAAAACACACTTGTTCGGCGCAAATTTGGTTCATTTCGCATTAACAGTTTGGGAGTTATGTACAATAACCATATAAGAGGACGAGGCGTAACCCACTTTTTCAAACTTCTTAAAACCACAGATGCCCCTCCCTTGTGCAATTCGTTCTACAAAATAACAGTCTTGTATTTGATTTCGCCCATCTACAATACCGAACTTTTCAAATTGCCAAAAAATATGTGTACCAACTTTCATTAAGGTATCTGAATTATTGCTCACGTTACAGCCTAGACAGGCGGACGGAGAGATAGTCACTCGGATTTCATTTACATTAAAATTTTTTTTTGCGTGAGAAATATTTTTTTTTTGTTCTTTGAAGCAAAATATTTGATATCTTTTTATACTCCTGCAACCTGTTGCTACAGAGTATAATAGTTTTGTTCACCTAACGGTTATTTGTATTACCTAAAACTAATCGAGTTAGATATAGGGTTATATATGTATATATAAATTATCAGGGTGAAGAGACGAGTTGAAATCCGGGTGACTGTCTTTCCGTCTGTCCGTCCATCTGTGCAAGCTGTAACTTGAGTAAAAATTTAGACATCTTTATGAGACTTGGTACACATGTTTCTTGGTATTGTTAGACGGTTGGTATTGCAGATGGGCGTAGTCGCACAATTGGTACGTCCACAAAACTAAAGTTATAAAAACCAAATCACTGATAACAAATGTTTTTAGCACCTCTATCGACGGTGTGCAAATGGGTGAAATCGGGTGACAACCCCGCCCACTTTCCATATAACGGTACTGTTAAAAACTACTAAAAGCGCGATAAATCAAGCACTAAACACGTCAGAGACATTAAATTTTATCTGTGGGATGGTATGAGATGTCTTTAAAGGAACCGCTTTTAAAATTATACAGTGGGTGTGGCACCGCCCACTTGTAGATGAAAACCCATATCTTGCGATCTGCTTAACCGATTACAACCAAATTCGGTACATAACATTTTTCTTATAGTTTTATGTTATAGTGCGAAAATGGGCGAAATCGGATTATAACCACGCTTATTTCGCATATAACATCATGTTAAATTCCATCTGATTCTTTCACTTTCTACTATGCAATTCAAGCAACAATGTTTGTATCAGGGTAAAACTTTGCGTGCATAATGCGTTGAAAGTAATTAAAATCATATAATAAAACAAGAGAAAACGTTATATTCGGCTGCGCCGAAGCTATAATACCCTTCACAGGTGCATTTCTTTTAGTAACTACTATATGTATGACTACATTTGAAAACGTGACTTGCCAACGGTTTGCATCCAACGGAGAGCATTTTGCCAGTTCTTTCTAGCCAGGTTCTTTGCTATAAACAATCTTCTATTCGAATTAAAGTTAGTTATTGAGGTAAATAGATCTTTCAGACATTTACATAAATTTTAATTTTTTAAGCTGATTGATTATTGACATTAAATTAATGGAAAACAAAACAAATTATAATATTTATAGAAATTAGAAAATATATAACATATAATAATATTTATTATTCTATAATACTTTTTTATATGATATATAAATTACAATAATTACATCTATGACTTACACTTTATATTATAATACAAACTTAAATTTAATAATATTAAATCTAATATATATCTATATATATAATATATCTATTTTCTAAAGCTTAAAAATATTCCGTCATGGTCACTATATGGTGTTTCATATGTGATACATGAGGTCATTGCAGAATCCATGTTTGTCCATACCCAATCTATTGCTGTTTCCTGTTTTGTTGTGGCGACTTTAGCCAATGAAGATTGAAATCCTAACTGTTGCAATCGAGCCTCCAAATCATCAGTTGCTGTTAGGCGACATATGTTAAAGTCACCAAGGACTACTGACGGTCCATTATACTGTTCAGTTATCTGATGGATATTATTTTCCACTTGGTTTCTAAATTCCGGAAGTCTATAGCGGGGGTTCCTGTACACAAGTGATATGGAAACTGTTGAATTGTTTACGTTTAACAGTTGGTAAACGTTTGTTGAACCGGTGTCGTTTCTTGAAAATGATCCTTCTGATAGACCTGGGCACCTATCTTGCTTGTAGTATATTATAAGGCCGTTGGCAAGGCGTCGTCGGGATGATCTTGTTTCTCCATCAAGGCGTGCAATAACACTGTAGCCTTCTATTGGGAATTCTTCTTGAGGTAAGGCCCATGTCTCGGCAAAGCACAGAATATCAGCAGAACAAATCAGCTTGTCTGATGTGATATCTTCAATATGCTTGTTTAGGCTCCTTACATTTTGATAATAAATATCTTGACGTTGTTCCGATTTTTCAGTCAAAAATCTGTAGCATGTCGTCAATGCTCCTTCTGTCTTAAACCTATTAAGTTGAGTTTTAATTGGATCCTGCGGTCTAAATCCGATTATATACAATCCATTGGCACTTGTGGCTCTGCTACATCCTACATATTATATAAAGCTGATCTGCTTACTCTACCCTCTAGATGAACAGCAACTTGTGTGTATGTTCCACCTTGACTTTTATGTATCGTGATGGCTTCAGCTGGAATGACCGGAAACTGTCTGCGTTCTTTGGTTCTTTGGTTATTTGCTCATTTCTTTTGTATTGGAATGATCGGACCACGCTCATGATTGGTGTCCAATCTGCATTGCGACTGTGAGGCTGCTTAGAACGTGCAAAGCTACCAACTCTTGATTCAGCGAATTTTATCCATAGTCGCACCCCTGAACTTTCAGATCTATGTGATTCGGAATCAACCTGCATTAGTTCCCCCGTAGCACCATTGACGAGACCATCACTTATGCTTATGTTGACTGTCACCATATATTTGCTCGAAGTCTTGAGCTGCAATGTATAAAGCATTCCTTGTGTTTCCGATGGCTTAAAAGACTTCACAGCTTCTAAAATGTTTGCCTTGCTGCGTTCTGTTAGGGAACTTGACTTAATTGTATCCTTCGCGGTCGAAATGAATTCCTCGGTCATCGTGTTCGCCAGTTTAGTTAAATTAAAATCATTTGCTCCAGCATTTGAATAAAATAGATGGATGGCTTCGCTCGGTATCTCATTAGAGGTCTTTTCCCTGCTTTTGATTAATTGGATGTCAGCGTGTGTCATATTTCCCTCTGACATGTTATTTGAAGCGATAGCAAATGCTTGATCTTCACGCTGGCGCATTATTTCAGTGAGCTCAAAGTACCGAAATTGATCCCAAAGCGGTGTTCCTGTAATTGTACTGTAATGATCATTCCTATTCGGCGCAAATGTCCATCGATCTCCTACTGGCGGCAGCTGCTTTAAGTCACCAAACACGATAATTGGTATGCCTCCAAAGTAAGCGGTGCTCCTGAAAATTTGCTTTAGCCTGCAATCTAAATATGCAAACATCTTTGCTCCAACCATTGAAATTTCGTCAATTGTCGTGTCATCCTCGTTCTCTACTTCGTTGTATTCTTCGTTATTATCAGAAACATTTCTGCTTGTTTTGCAAAATCTGAACCATGCTGCAAAATCTGCTAAGCATAGTTCTTCCAATTGATCGGGCCTTTGAGAGTAGTGCTCCAGCACACTCGGCACATATATGTCCGTAGAGTCCTCCTGTAAAGCATTCAATTCAAGTCGGGGCTTTATCATCCTTACTCGGTTGTTTGGATGTGATGTATTTATAAATATTTCCCCATTACTGGCTTCTGATAGATGCAGTCCCAAAATATTATAAGCTGCTTCTTGAGCCGATATTTCCGATCCATTTACAAATTTGTTTCCGATGTGCTGCAGTTTTCTTTTAATGGAGAAATTCCCTGCATTTATTTCCTTCATGGCTTGTCTCAATAATGTTGATACTCCTCTATTGGATTTATTTATATAATTAATGATATAGCTGCAGCAAGCGTATGCGTCCAGAATGAATTGAATGTCCATATTTGCTATATGCAATTTAAGGATATTTTTATTATAGGCATTTAGAAGCCTGTCTGAAAATTTTCTCTTTAGGAAAATGTGTGGCTTTTTTACAGATTAGCGAAGAGCAAGCTTGTATCCTTCACAGTCAGTGTTGATTCGCTCATCCGCCAAAAAATTTTCGAAGCAGTTCAACCGTATTATTTCTTCCTCTGGAAGATCCGTTAGAGTTAATAGTTCCTGTATTTTTCGGAATTGAGCTTTGTGTTGCTCAATACCTTCCTCATTCTCCAGAGGGAAAAGTGTTTCTGTCCGTGGCATCGGCGGATATGGCATGTTGAATCGGCACACTTGTTTTACATGTAGGTCTCTTAGGCAAGCTCGACCATGTCTGTGTTTTTGATACTGAGTGAATTCCAGTAAGTCCAAATCATCCCCATCGGTTGTGATGTGTCGATCGATGAATGTTTCAACATCATTTGTGTTGGTGATTCCATCACTTTCCAATTGTGGTGCGTTACTTATCCAGTACATGCCATGACAATGTGGTGATCCCCTATGCTGGAATTCAATTCTGTAGTAGTAACGGACTACTAAATTCTCTCCAAATAGCCCGTTTTGTAACAATTTTAGCATTTGGCGGAATCGATTGTCGAAATACCTGGAACATGTAACTGGATCTGTCCTTATCAGTCTCGCCTTTTCAGAGCTTGATAGAGCAGTAGCTTCCTCTTCCGAAATGTCTACTTTATCCACCAGTTTCTTTAGTATGACAACTCAGGCCATTTTGTCTCTGCAGCAGACATTGTGATAAAAAATGTTGGCAAACCAAACTGGCGGATCATGGCTAAAACTTTCTTCTTTTCAGCCTCCCAATGTGCAGGTGAGGATCGAAGTCCTTTGAGTACATGATAGCCTTCATCATGCTGGATAAGGTTGCTGACAAAATTTTCATCCCTCACATTTGCAGCAGTTATATTCCTCGATCCAGACTTTTTACGCAGGCAAATGGAAATTGAATTTTTAATGCGCTCCAACTCGTAGAACTTATAAATATACAGGAGCACGTCCACGCGCACACAACGCCGATCATAGCGTCGAATTTCAGAACGTGCGATTTTACTATAAATTGTTGTAGTTGTCCTCTTTTTTCCGCAGTAAATCGTTGGATACGACAATTCCTGAGCATCGTCGTCGGTTGTAACGTCTCTTAGGCATCTACCTTGTCCTGGTACCATTGCAACCCGTTCAATGGATCGATTTTCAACGGGTTCATTGTCCATTAAAGTCTCCTGACCACCTGGATTTAAATCCTCGTCCATTTCAAGCGGTACATTTTCCTGACGGGCATTAAGAAGGTCTCTTACTTCTGCCTCATATGCAGGATCCGCAATAAATGGCACAGCTTCCTCGTTTCCAGCATTTCCCAGCCAATCACTTGACATTTGGATATTATGCTTGACGTAGAGCTCTGTACCCAGCATATAGTTTAGTGCCTCCAATATTTTTGCTGGTCGCACTGTCTCCGTCATAGAATTTTGTTCATATTCCAATCGACGTTTCAAGTGCACTTGAATAATATGGCTGTTATCAAATCTTCGTGGAAGCATGGTGACTGTCTCTACAATTGAAATGGGGATATTCACCACTGCTCCACGAATAGCACATTGTCGTTCATATCCTAAGGAGATGATGCACATAAATGGGATCCTCGGTGATATCAGTCTTTCTTCTAGACACGTTAAATCCTGAAGGCATTCCGGAATATCAGGAAACTCCAATCCTTCCGATAGGCAGATATTTGGTATCTTGCCCTTCCTAACAATACGATAGCATGTGTTGCAAAAGTTGTACTTTTGGTTCGAAGACGGAAATTTTGATGACAGATAAAATACTTTTCTAGCATCTTCTGAGCCCGCAAATTTTGTTGAAGTCTGACATTTTTCTAGTTTTTTCACTTGATGAGGGAACCAAGTGCCTCCGCAACACACGCATATTTCAGTGGGTCCTTTCTTTATCAACAATGCATACATATCAAAGATATTGCCAGCTCGACGTTGACGTTCTTGTTCTTCTAGCTGTGCATCAGGAGAAAGTTCACGACGTCTTCTTATATTCCTCCTGGTTTGCCTCTCGCTTTCTAACTGACGATTTGCGGGACTCGATCTATGCAATTGTACTCTTTCCAACGTTGATTCCTGCTCGTTTGCTAGTTGTTGCCTGGTTTGCTGGCGGGTCACTCTTCTTTGAGAATAATTTAGAATTTGCTCACGACGTCTTCTTATTGGATCTTCTCGACGACTTCTCCTCAATGCTGCATCTCGTTGCCTCTCTTCTTCTCTTATTATTGCATTCTGGTGCCGTACAGAACGTTCCATTGTGTCGCGCTCCTGCTCCGC
This sequence comes from Bactrocera oleae, assembly GCF_042242935.1. Classification (NCBI taxonomy): domain Eukaryota; kingdom Metazoa; phylum Arthropoda; class Insecta; order Diptera; family Tephritidae; genus Bactrocera; species Bactrocera oleae. The sequence goes on along the minus strand of NC_091541.1, from coordinate 19,172,639 downwards.
TGCTCTATATTCCGGATCCAAGCACCTGTTTGAATGACCCATTGTGTTGCGCTCCTGCTCTGCTGCTATTCCGGATTGGTTCTCCTATTTAAATGTTCCGTGGTGTTGCGTTCCTGCTCTTCAGTTCTATATTCCGGATCCAAGCGCCTGACCGAATGTCCTATTGTGTCGCGCTCCTGCTCCGCTGCTCTATATTCCGGATCCAAGCGCCGGTTTGAATGACCCATTGTGTTGCGCTCCTGCTCCGCGGTGTTGCGTTCCTGCTCTTCAGTTCTATATTCCGGATCCAAGCGCCTGACCGAATGTCCTATTGTGTCGCGCTCCTGCTCCGCTGCTCTATATTCCGGATTGGTTCTCCTATTTAAATGTTCCGCGGTGTTGCGTTCCTGCTCTTCAGTTCTATATTCCGGATCCAAGCGCCTGACCGAATGTCCTATTGTGTCGCGCTCCTGCTCCGCTGCTCTATATTCCGGATCCAAGCGCCTGTTTGAATGACCCATTGTGTTGCGCTCCTGCTCCGCTGCTCTATATTCTGGATTCAAACGTCTATTTGAATGACCTACTGTATTACGCTGCTGCTCTTCAGCTCTGTGAAGTAGGTTCTGTCGTCTAGTGGAACGTGCAGAACTATCACGTGTTCTCTCTTAATTGCGGTACTCCAAATTTGAGCTGCGTAATTCTGCAATATAGTCAGCGTTCCTTTGTCTATTATTTTCCAAATTTTGACTATATTGTCGTCGGCTTCGATTCAGAGCATTGCGACGTCTTTGTTCCTGCGATTGCCTAGATACTCTTGGCATTTTCAAAATTATTAAAAAATATTATACAAATAAAAAATATACTAAAATATTAATAAATTAAGTAATAATAATATAATTAAAAGAATGCGTATTATTTAAAAAAGAGATTTTTTCGTTGATTTTGAAAGTTATTTGCGTTGTTGAAAGTTTAAGCTGCTCGCGTAAACTGAAGTGATCCGATGCGTTGGGTCCTATTTATTGAATGTTTTAGAGCCCGACTTCACATCTGTAAACTCTTTTGCCCTTCTTGGTAGCATCAAGCAACTTTGGTAGGAATACTAATGTGTTAATTACAGAAAGTGCATTGTAGAGGTTCTTTTTTACCTAGGTTATACTTTCTACCTAACTTGCAAACTATGTTTACTTCCTATTTACTCTTCTACCTAGGTTTTTTTTTTTACCTACCCATCAGTTAATTAGGGTTTTAAAACTGAATAATTATCTTTAGATAGTTCTCTATTATTATTAATAAATAATAATATATCTTGAATAATTAGGGATTTATTTATTTTATGGGTAATTAAATAATATTTTTGCTCCTTACTCTTATGTATATATTCTTAACATAATTTTCTACTTTACAAATTTATTTAGATCGATCAGTTTGTACGGCAACTATGTGATACAGAAGTCAGATCAGAAAAATTTCTTAGGATATTTTATTGTTACCGTGGCCAATAATCCATGCCAAATTTGATCAAGTAATTTTAGTTGAAATATTAAGGCGTTAACTACAAAAGGGGCATTATCGAGGTTTTTTTTACCTAGGTTATGTTTTCTACCTACGTTTCGAACTATTTATTTCCTACCTATTATTCTACCTAGATTTGGTTTGTACCTATCCATCAGTTAATTAGGGTTTTAAAACTGAATAATTTTCTTTAGATAGTTCTCTATTATTATTAATAAATAATAATATATCTTGAATAATTAGGGATTTGTTTATTTTATGGTTAATTAAATAATATTTTTGCTCCTTACTCTTATGTATCTATTCTTAACACATTTTTCAACTTAATGTCCCAATTAGCTACATGTCACACCTTACTTTTGGCACAAGCAAAACAGTTTTTGGCAGATATAAGATAATTTTTATTGGAAGCTCAAATTAGACAGTATAAATAATTAATTAATCTGATTTGTTTATAATATATTATTTGTAAAGTGGTTAAATCTGACAGCTGTATGCTATAGTGGTCCGATCTTAACAATTCGTTCAAAGATTGAAGTCACATCTTAAGCAATAATCCATACTAAAAACTTCCATACAAAAATTTATTTTGATCGGTCAGTTTCTATGATAGCTGTTTAATATAGTGGTCTGATATGAACAATTCGTTCGAAAATTGTAGCGATATCTTGGACAATCATCATCCATGCCATATTTCGTGAAGATAACTTGTCATAAACAATTTTTTTCATATAAGAACTTTATTTAGATTGTCAGTTTGTATGGCAGCTATATGCCATTGAGAGAAATCAATGCCGGATTTCGTGAAGATATTTTATCTAATGAACAATTTTTCCATGCAAGAACTTGATTCCGATCGTTTCGTTTATATGGGAGCTATATGCTATAGTAATCCGATGTGAAAAATTTCTTTGGAGATTGCATTACTTCTTCTAGCAAAAACTTATGCCAAATATTGTGAACATATCTCGTCGAATGAAAAAGTTTTCCATGCAAGTACTTGATTCCGATCGTTCAGTTTGTATGGCAGATATATGCTATAGTGATCCGATCTGAACAATTTCTTCGCAGATTGCATCACTTCTTCTAGCAAAAACTCCAGCCAAATATTGTGAACATACCTCGTCAAATGAAAAAGTTTTCCATGCAAGCACTTGATTCCGATCGTTCAGTTTGTATGGCAGATATATGCTATAGTGATCCGATCTAAACAATTTCTTCGGAGATTGCATTACTTCTTCTAGCAAAAACTCATGCCAAATATTGTGAAAATACCTCGTCAACTGAAAGAGTTTTCCATGCAAGCACTTGATTCCGATCGTTCAGTTTGTATGGCAGATATATGCTATAGTGATCTGATCTGAACAATTTCTTCGGAGATTGCATTACTTCTTCTAGCAAAAACTCATGCCAAATATTGTGAACATACCTCGTCGAATGAAAAAGTTTTCCATGCAATTACTTGATTCCGATCGTTCAGTTTGTATGGCAGCTATATGCTATAGTGATCCGATCTGAATCATTTCTTCGGAGATTGCATTACTTCTTCTAGCAAAAACTCATGCCAAATATTGTGAACATACCTCGTCAAATGAAAGAGTTTTCCATGCAAGCACTTGATTCCGATCGTTCAGTTTGTATGGCAGATATATGCTATAGTGATCCGATCTGAACAATTTCTTCGGAGATTGCATTACTTCTTCTAGCAAAAACTCATGCCAAATATTGTGAACATACCTCGTCAAATGAAAGAGTTTTCCATGCAAGCACTTGATTCCGATCGTTCAGTTTGTATGGCAGATATATGCTATAGTGATCCGATCTGAACAATTTCTTCGGAGATTGCATTACTTCTTCTAGCAAAAACTCATGCCAAATATTGTGAACATACCTCGTCAAATGAAAGAGTTTTCCATGCAAGCACTTGATTCCGATCGTTCAGTTTGTATGACAGGCTATAGTGATCCGATCTGAACAATTTCTTCGGAGATTGCATTACTTCTTCTAGCAAAAACTCATGCCAAATATTGTGAACATACCTCGTCGAATGAAAAAGTTTTCCATGCAATTACTTGATTCCGATCGTTCAGTTTGTATGTCAGATATATGCTATAGTGATCCGATCTGAACAATTTCTTCGGAGATTGCATTACTTCTTCTAGCAAAAACTCATGCCAAATATTGTGAACATACCGCGTCAAATGAAAACGTTTTCCATGCAAGTACTTGATTCCGATCGTTCAGTTTGTATGGCAGATATATGCTATAGTGATCCGATCTGAACAATTTCTTCGGAGATTGCATTACTTCTTCTAGCAATAACCCATGCCGAATATTGTGAAAATACCTCGTCAAATGAAAGAGTTTTCCATGCAAGCACTTGATTCCGATCGTTCAGTTTGTATGGCAGATATATGCTATAGTGATCTGATCTGAACAATTTCTTCGGAGATTGCATTACTTCTTCTAGCAAAAACTCATGCCAAATATTGTGAACATACCTCGTCGAATGAAAAAGTTTTCCATGCAATTACTTGATTCCGATCGTTCAGTTTGTATGGCAGATATATGCTATAGTGATCCGATCTGAATAATTTCTTCGGAGATTGCATTACTTCTTCTAGCAAAAACTCAGGCCAAATATTGTGAACATACCTCGTCAAATGAAAACGTTTTCCATGCAAGTACTTGATTCCGATCGTTCAGTTTGTATGGCAGATATATGCTATAGTGATCCGATCTGAACAATTTCTTCGGAGATTGCATTACTTCTTCTAGCAATAACCCATGCCGAATTTCGTGAACATACCTCGTCAAATGAAAAAGTTTTCCATACAAACACTTGATTCCGAACTGAGACCTCTATTGAAGGAAGCTGCGACTTGGATTTTAGACCCATCAGTCTTTCATCTTTCTTAATGATATGCACCTAAGAGGTAGTATTTCAAGAAAATGGCTTTCAAGGGCATATACCTGTTGTTAAAGTAGGTCAGTGGACACTACTTTGCACACTCTTGTCCCCTGGATCGAGGAACAAAGAGTTAGCAGTAGGGACCTTCCTCGATATCGAGGGAGCTTTCAACAATGGGAATTACCGGAAGCGGTCATTACAGCTCTGAATAGATTTTGGGTAGAATCGAACTTAAAAAATTTTATACTCAAACTTCCCTGCGATAGACCTATCGTGGCGAGGTGGGGCGGTGTGCAGGCACAACGAAATGTAAGTCCGGGCACCCCGCAAGGGAATTTCTCTCTTCACTTCTCTGAACCATTTTTGTTAATGTTCTTCTGGAAAATCTTAAGGAAGTCGGATGCCTGATGATTGCCTACGCGGATGACGTAGCTCTCATGGTTAAGGGAAGTTTTCTGAATACCGTATATAAGCTAACTCAGGTATATCTTAGCATTGTAAGCAACTGGGCTGCTAAAAACGGTCTCTCCATAAATCTTAGTAAGACCGAACTGGTGTTATTCACTCAGAAGTACAAAATTCCGAAGGCGCATCTACCTCTGATGGGGGGAACGTCTCAGCGGCATGCTGACAGAGCTCTCTTGGAAACCAAACACAGAGGAAAGAGCAAGGAAAGCATCGGTTGCCCTGTACTGCTGCAGGGGAGCCATTGATAAAAGGTGGGGACTCTCACCGAAGGTAGTTCTTTGACTCCATGAAACAACAGTTAAGCCCATAATACTCTGTAGAATTTTTGTATGGTAGAAAGCGTCAGAGACATTAAATTTTATCCGTGGGATGGTATGAGATGTCTTTAAAGGAACCGCTTTTAAAATTATACAGTGGGTGTGGCACCGCCCACTTGTAGATGAAAACCCATATCTTGCGATCTGCTTAACCGATTACAACCAAATTCGGTACATAACATTTTTCTTATAGTTTTATGTTATAGTGCGAAAATGGGCGAAATCGGATTATAACCACGCTTATTTCGCATATAACATCATGTTAAATTCCATCTGATTCTTTCACTTTCTACTATGCAATTCAAGCAACAATGTTTGTATCAGGGTAAAACTTTGCGTGCATAATGCGTTGAAAGTAATTAAAATCATATAATAAAACAAGAGAAAACGTTATATTCGGCTGCGCCGAAGCTATAATACCCTTCACAGGTGCATTTCTTTTAGTAACTACTATATGTATGACTACATTTGAAAACGTGACTTGCCAACGGTTTGCATCCAACGGAGAGCATTTTGCCAGTTCTTTCTAGCCAGGTTCTTTGCTATAAACAATCTTCTATTCGAATTAAAGTTAGTTATTGAGGTAAATAGATCTTTCAGACATTTACATAAATTTTAATTTTTTAAGCTGATTGATTATTGACATTAAATTAATGGAAAACAAAACAAATTATAATATTTATAGAAATTAGAAAATATATAACATATAATAATATTTATTATTCTATAATACTTTTTTATATGATATATAAATTACAATAATTACATCTATGACTTACACTTTATATTATAATACAAACTTAAATTTAATAATATTAAATCTAATATATATCTATATATATAATATATCTATTTTCTAAAGCTTAAAAATATTCCGTCATGGTCACTATATGGTGTTTCATATGTGATACATGAGGTCATTGCAGAATCCATGTTTGTCCATACCCAATCTATTGCTGTTTCCTGTTTTGTTGTGGCGACTTTAGCCAATGAAGATTGAAATCCTAACTGTTGCAATCGAGCCTCCAAATCATCAGTTGCTGTTAGGCGACATATGTTAAAGTCACCAAGGACTACTGACGGTCCATTATACTGTTCAGTTATCTGATGGATATTATTTTCCACTTGGTTTCTAAATTCCGGAAGTCTATAGCGGGGGTTCCTGTACACAAGTGATATGGAAACTGTTGAATTGTTTACGTTTAACAGTTGGTAAACGTTTGTTGAACCGGTGTCGTTTCTTGAAAATGATCCTTCTGATAGACCTGGGCACCTATCTTGCTTGTAGTATATTATAAGGCCGTTGGCAAGGCGTCGTCGGGATGATCTTGTTTCTCCATCAAGGCGTGCAATAACACTGTAGCCTTCTATTGGGAATTCTTCTTGAGGTAAGGCCCATGTCTCGGCAAAGCACAGAATATCAGCAGAACAAATCAGCTTGTCTGATGTGATATCTTCAATATGCTTGTTTAGGCTCCTTACATTTTGATAATAAATATCTTGACGTTGTTCCGATTTTTCAGTCAAAAATCTGTAGCATGTCGTCAATGCTCCTTCTGTCTTAAACCTATTAAGTTGAGTTTTAATTGGATCCTGCGGTCTAAATCCGATTATATACAATCCATTGGCACTTGTGGCTCTGCTACATCCTACATATTATATAAAGCTGATCTGCTTACTCTACCCTCTAGATGAACAGCAACTTGTGTGTATGTTCCACCTTGACTTTTATGTATCGTGATGGCTTCAGCTGGAATGACCGGAAACTGTCTGCGTTCTTTGGTTCTTTGGTTATTTGCTCATTTCTTTTGTATTGGAATGATCGGACCACGCTCATGATTGGTGTCCAATCTGCATTGCGACTGTGAGGCTGCTTAGAACGTGCAAAGCTACCAACTCTTGATTCAGCGAATTTTATCCATAGTCGCACCCCTGAACTTTCAGATCTATGTGATTCGGAATCAACCTGCATTAGTTCCCCCGTAGCACCATTGACGAGACCATCACTTATGCTTATGTTGACTGTCACCATATATTTGCTCGAAGTCTTGAGCTGCAATGTATAAAGCATTCCTTGTGTTTCCGATGGCTTAAAAGACTTCACAGCTTCTAAAATGTTTGCCTTGCTGCGTTCTGTTAGGGAACTTGACTTAATTGTATCCTTCGCGGTCGAAATGAATTCCTCGGTCATCGTGTTCGCCAGTTTAGTTAAATTAAAATCATTTGCTCCAGCATTTGAATAAAATAGATGGATGGCTTCGCTCGGTATCTCATTAGAGGTCTTTTCCCTGCTTTTGATTAATTGGATGTCAGCGTGTGTCATATTTCCCTCTGACATGTTATTTGAAGCGATAGCAAATGCTTGATCTTCACGCTGGCGCATTATTTCAGTGAGCTCAAAGTACCGAAATTGATCCCAAAGCGGTGTTCCTGTAATTGTACTGTAATGATCATTCCTATTCGGCGCAAATGTCCATCGATCTCCTACTGGCGGCAGCTGCTTTAAGTCACCAAACACGATAATTGGTATGCCTCCAAAGTAAGCGGTGCTCCTGAAAATTTGCTTTAGCCTGCAATCTAAATATGCAAACATCTTTGCTCCAACCATTGAAATTTCGTCAATTGTCGTGTCATCCTCGTTCTCTACTTCGTTGTATTCTTCGTTATTATCAGAAACATTTCTGCTTGTTTTGCAAAATCTGAACCATGCTGCAAAATCTGCTAAGCATAGTTCTTCCAATTGATCGGGCCTTTGAGAGTAGTGCTCCAGCACACTCGGCACATATATGTCCGTAGAGTCCTCCTGTAAAGCATTCAATTCAAGTCGGGGCTTTATCATCCTTACTCGGTTGTTTGGATGTGATGTATTTATAAATATTTCCCCATTACTGGCTTCTGATAGATGCAGTCCCAAAATATTATAAGCTGCTTCTTGAGCCGATATTTCCGATCCATTTACAAATTTGTTTCCGATGTGCTGCAGTTTTCTTTTAATGGAGAAATTCCCTGCATTTATTTCCTTCATGGCTTGTCTCAATAATGTTGATACTCCTCTATTGGATTTATTTATATAATTAATGATATAGCTGCAGCAAGCGTATGCGTCCAGAATGAATTGAATGTCCATATTTGCTATATGCAATTTAAGGATATTTTTATTATAGGCATTTAGAAGCCTGTCTGAAAATTTTCTCTTTAGGAAAATGTGTGGCTTTTTTACAGATTAGCGAAGAGCAAGCTTGTATCCTTCACAGTCAGTGTTGATTCGCTCATCCGCCAAAAAATTTTCGAAGCAGTTCAACCGTATTATTTCTTCCTCTGGAAGATCCGTTAGAGTTAATAGTTCCTGTATTTTTCGGAATTGAGCTTTGTGTTGCTCAATACCTTCCTCATTCTCCAGAGGGAAAAGTGTTTCTGTCCGTGGCATCGGCGGATATGGCATGTTGAATCGGCACACTTGTTTTACATGTAGGTCTCTTAGGCAAGCTCGACCATGTCTGTGTTTTTGATACTGAGTGAATTCCAGTAAGTCCAAATCATCCCCATCGGTTGTGATGTGTCGATCGATGAATGTTTCAACATCATTTGTGTTGGTGATTCCATCACTTTCCAATTGTGGTGCGTTACTTATCCAGTACATGCCATGACAATGTGGTGATCCCCTATGCTGGAATTCAATTCTGTAGTAGTAACGGACTACTAAATTCTCTCCAAATAGCCCGTTTTGTAACAATTTTAGCATTTGGCGGAATCGATTGTCGAAATACCTGGAACATGTAACTGGATCTGTCCTTATCAGTCTCGCCTTTTCAGAGCTTGATAGAGCAGTAGCTTCCTCTTCCGAAATGTCTACTTTATCCACCAGTTTCTTTAGTATGACAACTCAGGCCATTTTGTCTCTGCAGCAGACATTGTGATAAAAAATGTTGGCAAACCAAACTGGCGGATCATGGCTAAAACTTTCTTCTTTTCAGCCTCCCAATGTGCAGGTGAGGATCGAAGTCCTTTGAGTACATGATAGCCTTCATCATGCTGGATAAGGTTGCTGACAAAATTTTCATCCCTCACATTTGCAGCAGTTATATTCCTCGATCCAGACTTTTTACGCAGGCAAATGGAAATTGAATTTTTAATGCGCTCCAACTCGTAGAACTTATAAATATACAGGAGCACGTCCACGCGCACACAACGCCGATCATAGCGTCGAATTTCAGAACGTGCGATTTTACTATAAATTGTTGTAGTTGTCCTCTTTTTTCCGCAGTAAATCGTTGGATACGACAATTCCTGAGCATCGTCGTCGGTTGTAACGTCTCTTAGGCATCTACCTTGTCCTGGTACCATTGCAACCCGTTCAATGGATCGATTTTCAACGGGTTCATTGTCCATTAAAGTCTCCTGACCACCTGGATTTAAATCCTCGTCCATTTCAAGCGGTACATTTTCCTGACGGGCATTAAGAAGGTCTCTTACTTCTGCCTCATATGCAGGATCCGCAATAAATGGCACAGCTTCCTCGTTTCCAGCATTTCCCAGCCAATCACTTGACATTTGGATATTATGCTTGACGTAGAGCTCTGTACCCAGCATATAGTTTAGTGCCTCCAATATTTTTGCTGGTCGCACTGTCTCCGTCATAGAATTTTGTTCATATTCCAATCGACGTTTCAAGTGCACTTGAATAATATGGCTGTTATCAAATCTTCGTGGAAGCATGGTGACTGTCTCTACAATTGAAATGGGGATATTCACCACTGCTCCACGAATAGCACATTGTCGTTCATATCCTAAGGAGATGATGCACATAAATGGGATCCTCGGTGATATCAGTCTTTCTTCTAGACACGTTAAATCCTGAAGGCATTCCGGAATATCAGGAAACTCCAATCCTTCCGATAGGCAGATATTTGGTATCTTGCCCTTCCTAACAATACGATAGCATGTGTTGCAAAAGTTGTACTTTTGGTTCGAAGACGGAAATTTTGATGACAGATAAAATACTTTTCTAGCATCTTCTGAGCCCGCAAATTTTGTTGAAGTCTGACATTTTTCTAGTTTTTTCACTTGATGAGGGAACCAAGTGCCTCCGCAACACACGCATATTTCAGTGGGTCCTTTCTTTATCAACAATGCATACATATCAAAGATATTGCCAGCTCGACGTTGACGTTCTTGTTCTTCTAGCTGTGCATCAGGAGAAAGTTCACGACGTCTTCTTATATTCCTCCTGGTTTGCCTCTCGCTTTCTAACTGACGATTTGCGGGACTCGATCTATGCAATTGTACTCTTTCCAACGTTGATTCCTGCTCGTTTGCTAGTTGTTGCCTGGTTTGCTGGCGGGTCACTCTTCTTTGAGAATAATTTAGAATTTGCTCACGACGTCTTCTTATTGGATCTTCTCGACGACTTCTCCTCAATGCTGCATCTCGTTGCCTCTCTTCTTCTCTTATTATTGCATTCTGGTGCCGTACAGAACGTTCCATTGTGTCGCGCTCCTGCTCCGCTGCTCTATATTCCGGATCCAAGCACCTGTTTGAATGACCCATTGTGTTGCGCTCCTGCTCTGCTGCTATTCCGGATTGGTTCTCCTATTTAAATGTTCCGTGGTGTTGCGTTCCTGCTCTTCAGTTCTATATTCCGGATCCAAGCGCCTGACCGAATGTCCTATTGTGTCGCGCTCCTGCTCCGCTGCTCTATATTCCGGATCCAAGCGCCGGTTTGAATGACCCATTGTGTTGCGCTCCTGCTCCGCGGTGTTGCGTTCCTGCTCTTCAGTTCTATATTCCGGATCCAAGCGCCTGACCGAATGTCCTATTGTGTCGCGCTCCTGCTCCGCTGCTCTATATTCCGGATTGGTTCTCCTATTTAAATGTTCCGCGGTGTTGCGTTCCTGCTCTTCAGTTCTATATTCCGGATCCAAGCGCCTGACCGAATGTCCTATTGTGTCGCGCTCCTGCTCCGCTGCTCTATATTCCGGATCCAAGCGCCTGTTTGAATGACCCATTGTGTTGCGCTCCTGCTCCGCTGCTCTATATTCTGGATTCAAACGTCTATTTGAATGACCTACTGTATTACGCTGCTGCTCTTCAGCTCTGTGAAGTAGGTTCTGTCGTCTAGTGGAACGTGCAGAACTATCACGTGTTCTCTCTTAATTGCGGTACTCCAAATTTGAGCTGCGTAATTCTGCAATATAGTCAGCGTTCCTTTGTCTATTATTTTCCAAATTTTGACTATATTGTCGTCGGCTTCGATTCAGAGCATTGCGACGTCTTTGTTCCTGCGATTGCCTAGATACTCTTGGCATTTTCAAAATTATTAAAAAATATTATACAAATAAAAAATATACTAAAATATTAATAAATTAAGTAATAATAATATAATTAAAAGAATGCGTATTATTTAAAAAAGAGATTTTTTCGTTGATTTTGAAAGTTATTTGCGTTGTTGAAAGTTTAAGCTGCTCGCGTAAACTGAAGTGATCCGATGCGTTGGGTCCTATTTATTGAATGTTTTAGAGCCCGACTTCACATCTGTAAACTCTTTTGCCCTTCTTGGTAGCATCAAGCAACTTTGGTAGGAATACTAATGTGTTAATTACAGAAAGTGCATTGTAGAGGTTCTTTTTTACCTAGGTTATACTTTCTACCTAACTTGCAAACTATGTTTACTTCCTATTTACTCTTCTACCTAGGTTTTTTTTTTTACCTACCCATCAGTTAATTAGGGTTTTAAAACTGAATAATTATCTTTAGATAGTTCTCTATTATTATTAATAAATAATAATATATCTTGAATAATTAGGGATTTATTTATTTTATGGGTAATTAAATAATATTTTTGCTCCTTACTCTTATGTATATATTCTTAACATAATTTTCTACTTTACAAATTTATTTAGATCGATCAGTTTGTACGGCAACTATGTGATACAGAAGTCAGATCAGAAAAATTTCTTAGGATATTTTATTGTTACCGTGGCCAATAATCCATGCCAAATTTGATCAAGTAATTTTAGTTGAAATATTAAGGCGTTAACTACAAAAGGGGCATTATCGAGGTTTTTTTTACCTAGGTTATGTTTTCTACCTACGTTTCGAACTATTTATTTCCTACCTATTATTCTACCTAGATTTGGTTTGTACCTATCCATCAGTTAATTAGGGTTTTAAAACTGAATAATTTTCTTTAGATAGTTCTCTATTATTATTAATAAATAATAATATATCTTGAATAATTAGGGATTTGTTTATTTTATGGTTAATTAAATAATATTTTTGCTCCTTACTCTTATGTATCTATTCTTAACACATTTTTCAACTTAATGTCCCAATTAGCTACATGTCACACCTTACTTTTGGCACAAGCAAAACAGTTTTTGGCAGATATAAGATAATTTTTATTGGAAGCTCAAATTAGACAGTATAAATAATTAATTAATCTGATTTGTTTATAATATATTATTTGTAAAGTGGTTAAATCTGACAGCTGTATGCTATAGTGGTCCGATCTTAACAATTCGTTCAAAGATTGAAGTCACATCTTAAGCAATAATCCATACTAAAAACTTCCATACAAAAATTTATTTTGATCGGTCAGTTTCTATGATAGCTGTTTAATATAGTGGTCTGATATGAACAATTCGTTCGAAAATTGTAGCGATATCTTGGACAATCATCATCCATGCCATATTTCGTGAAGATAACTTGTCATAAACAATTTTTTTCATATAAGAACTTTATTTAGATTGTCAGTTTGTATGGCAGCTATATGCCATTGAGAGAAATCAATGCCGGATTTCGTGAAGATATTTTATCTAATGAACAATTTTTCCATGCAAGAACTTGATTCCGATCGTTTCGTTTATATGGGAGCTATATGCTATAGTAATCCGATGTGAAAAATTTCTTTGGAGATTGCATTACTTCTTCTAGCAAAAACTTATGCCAAATATTGTGAACATATCTCGTCGAATGAAAAAGTTTTCCATGCAAGTACTTGATTCCGATCGTTCAGTTTGTATGGCAGATATATGCTATAGTGATCCGATCTGAACAATTTCTTCGCAGATTGCATCACTTCTTCTAGCAAAAACTCCAGCCAAATATTGTGAACATACCTCGTCAAATGAAAAAGTTTTCCATGCAAGCACTTGATTCCGATCGTTCAGTTTGTATGGCAGATATATGCTATAGTGATCCGATCTAAACAATTTCTTCGGAGATTGCATTACTTCTTCTAGCAAAAACTCATGCCAAATATTGTGAAAATACCTCGTCAACTGAAAGAGTTTTCCATGCAAGCACTTGATTCCGATCGTTCAGTTTGTATGGCAGATATATGCTATAGTGATCTGATCTGAACAATTTCTTCGGAGATTGCATTACTTCTTCTAGCAAAAACTCATGCCAAATATTGTGAACATACCTCGTCGAATGAAAAAGTTTTCCATGCAATTACTTGATTCCGATCGTTCAGTTTGTATGGCAGCTATATGCTATAGTGATCCGATCTGAATCATTTCTTCGGAGATTGCATTACTTCTTCTAGCAAAAACTCATGCCAAATATTGTGAACATACCTCGTCAAATGAAAGAGTTTTCCATGCAAGCACTTGATTCCGATCGTTCAGTTTGTATGGCAGATATATGCTATAGTGATCCGATCTGAACAATTTCTTCGGAGATTGCATTACTTCTTCTAGCAAAAACTCATGCCAAATATTGTGAACATACCTCGTCAAATGAAAGAGTTTTCCATGCAAGCACTTGATTCCGATCGTTCAGTTTGTATGGCAGATATATGCTATAGTGATCCGATCTGAACAATTTCTTCGGAGATTGCATTACTTCTTCTAGCAAAAACTCATGCCAAATATTGTGAACATACCTCGTCAAATGAAAGAGTTTTCCATGCAAGCACTTGATTCCGATCGTTCAGTTTGTATGACAGGCTATAGTGATCCGATCTGAACAATTTCTTCGGAGATTGCATTACTTCTTCTAGCAAAAACTCATGCCAAATATTGTGAACATACCTCGTCGAATGAAAAAGTTTTCCATGCAATTACTTGATTCCGATCGTTCAGTTTGTATGTCAGATATATGCTATAGTGATCCGATCTGAACAATTTCTTCGGAGATTGCATTACTTCTTCTAGCAAAAACTCATGCCAAATATTGTGAACATACCGCGTCAAATGAAAACGTTTTCCATGCAAGTACTTGATTCCGATCGTTCAGTTTGTATGGCAGATATATGCTATAGTGATCCGATCTGAACAATTTCTTCGGAGATTGCATTACTTCTTCTAGCAATAACCCATGCCGAATATTGTGAAAATACCTCGTCAAATGAAAGAGTTTTCCATGCAAGCACTTGATTCCGATCGTTCAGTTTGTATGGCAGATATATGCTATAGTGATCTGATCTGAACAATTTCTTCGGAGATTGCATTACTTCTTCTAGCAAAAACTCATGCCAAATATTGTGAACATACCTCGTCGAATGAAAAAGTTTTCCATGCAATTACTTGATTCCGATCGTTCAGTTTGTATGGCAGATATATGCTATAGTGATCCGATCTGAATAATTTCTTCGGAGATTGCATTACTTCTTCTAGCAAAAACTCAGGCCAAATATTGTGAACATACCTCGTCAAATGAAAACGTTTTCCATGCAAGTACTTGATTCCGATCGTTCAGTTTGTATGGCAGATATATGCTATAGTGATCCGATCTGAACAATTTCTTCGGAGATTGCATTACTTCTTCTAGCAATAACCCATGCCGAATTTCGTGAACATACCTCGTCAAATGAAAAAGTTTTCCATACAAACACTTGATTCCGAACTGAGACCTCTATTGAAGGAAGCTGCGACTTGGATTTTAGACCCATCAGTCTTTCATCTTTCTTAATGATATGCACCTAAGAGGTAGTATTTCAAGAAAATGGCTTTCAAGGGCATATACCTGTTGTTAAAGTAGGTCAGTGGACACTACTTTGCACACTCTTGTCCCCTGGATCGAGGAACAAAGAGTTAGCAGTAGGGACCTTCCTCGATATCGAGGGAGCTTTCAACAATGGGAATTACCGGAAGCGGTCATTACAGCTCTGAATAGATTTTGGGTAGAATCGAACTTAAAAAATTTTATACTCAAACTTCCCTGCGATAGACCTATCGTGGCGAGGTGGGGCGGTGTGCAGGCACAACGAAATGTAAGTCCGGGCACCCCGCAAGGGAATTTCTCTCTTCACTTCTCTGAACCATTTTTGTTAATGTTCTTCTGGAAAATCTTAAGGAAGTCGGATGCCTGATGATTGCCTACGCGGATGACGTAGCTCTCATGGTTAAGGGAAGTTTTCTGAATACCGTATATAAGCTAACTCAGGTATATCTTAGCATTGTAAGCAACTGGGCTGCTAAAAACGGTCTCTCCATAAATCTTAGTAAGACCGAACTGGTGTTATTCACTCAGAAGTACAAAATTCCGAAGGCGCATCTACCTCTGATGGGGGGAACGTCTCAGCGGCATGCTGACAGAGCTCTCTTGGAAACCAAACACAGAGGAAAGAGCAAGGAAAGCATCGGTTGCCCTGTACTGCTGCAGGGGAGCCATTGATAAAAGGTGGGGACTCTCACCGAAGGTAGTTCTTTGACTCCATGAAACAACAGTTAAGCCCATAATACTCTGTAGAATTTTTGTATGGTAGAAAGCGCTGGAAAAGACTACACTCACGAAAAATTGGTGTACCACGAACTACACCAACTATGGCACTAAACGCCTTGCTGAATATATCATCGGTGGTCGTAGTCGCAAGGTATATGACCGCTAAAACTGGACTCAGACTCAGAGAATCTAGATACTTAGATGACTTTGAGCCTGGCCATTCTGAAATTCTCACATACTTTGATTTCATCCTGTCTAGAGAGCTCTCAGCAAGGGTCACCTTTAATCGGTTGTAGGAGTTCTACCCATAAGAATTCATACAGTAAGATTGAATATCTTACCGATATACTCTCTAGCAACATGTTGCGAATATAAAATTTTTTGGATTTCCGATTGACTTTATATCGTATACGTTGGGAAAACTATGAGATATTTTCAACAAATTCAGAGATCTGTTGCTCCGACAATAATGTGCCCCTGTGATAAAAATGGATAAAGTCGGGGCAACGTATTGCGAGGAAACATGTTGTTCCAACTGTTTAAACTGTTTATGGTGGTCAATATATTTGATATTTTTATGAAAGTATGTTAGCATGTTTTCTTACACATAATATGGCCTGGCGATGAATAAGAATGAAGTTGGTCAGGACCTTAATCCACTCCCAATATCCCTAATATTATGATTTCCGATTCTCATGTTAACTTTTGTCTCATATGCCGAATAAATTTAGCCTATTTCGTGAGCTTATATCACATATATTCCATCTCGACAGGAATATAATAATGAAATGAGTGAGTTAATAAGAAGTCAAATATGATTGTAATCCATTCGGGGTTTCCTCGAATACTGAATTTTGAACTCTTTTGCAACATAGATTTTAGTCGTATCTTCGCCTCACAAATCGCGCGAGTATAATTTTTTTGGTAGCACTCGAAATTAACCCTTTCTTATCTCGAAATAAATTTCACGCCTTTAATTCTTGCAAATTGTGAGAGTATGTAATTTTCAAGACTTCCTAACATGCTTTCTGTAAAGTTTTAAAGTAATTATTTTATTTGATTGGAAATTCGATTGTATCTGTTGATAGTCTGCACCCGAAATTAGTTTTCTGACTTAACCTCTTCATAACTTTAAATAAAGCGAGTGTATCTTATGTCTTTATACGAGGTTTGCCCATTTTTCTTTATTTTCATGTTAGCATACGTGCTAATTTACAACTACTCAGTTCACTTTAAAATCGTTCGAAGGTGAATGTTAAAAACTCTAATGCGATAAATAAAAGTCTCATTATGCTGCTGTGAATGTACATATGAACGTATTCACAAACGACATCTGTGGTCATACACCCAATACACGCCGAAACATATATCACTCATAGAAACGTTAGTATATACAAATAAAATCTGAGTCCATTCAACAAATAGGAGAGAACTGCAAAATAATCATACATATGGAAAAACCGGAACGCAAATGCATGGGCTGAGTTTCTATTTACACACTCCTACATTGGGCAGGTACAAGAAAATTTAATTCAAATTAACCAACAACCAAGTACCACTTTTTAAGGCATGCGCACTATGCGGAATATTAAAAGTCATAAGTGAGTGAGACAAATAGGCACATTAGGCAGTAGACTGTGTCGCAAACAATTGTTGTATCTATAGAAAGATACTAGAATTCGATTAATAACAGAAGTACTTTTAACAGGTATAATTTTAGATAGGGTTGCATCCTTTAACAAAACGAATTATATATTAACAGTTCTAATTTGTCCTGATATTGTGATAACATTAACATTTTTCAAAGACTAATTACCAATTTAATAAATACTATTCTTGTAGGGAAAATCCCAAATTCTAATTTATACGTGGCATACAAATTCAACATTAGTTAGAGCACGCATCTGACTTAGTTTTTTTAATGCCCGAATTATTTATTATAAAATAATAATTTGAACGATCGGAGTAAAGTGCTTGCATGAAGAACTTTTTCATTTGACGAGATATCTTTATGAAATTAGGCATGGATTATTAGCTAAAGCAACAATGCAATCTCCGAAGAAATGGTTCAGCTCAGATCACAATCGGAATGTGCATGTAGGGATAACTCTTTCATTTGACGAGATATCTTTACGAAATTGGGCATAGGTTATTATTTAAGACAATAATGAAATCTCCGAAGAAATTGTATAGATCGGATGACTATAGCATATAGCTGACATATTAACTGAACGGTCGGTATAAAGTGGTTGAATGGAAAACTTTCTTATTTTACAAGAAATTTTCACGAAATTAGGCCCGAGTTATTGTTTAATGCAACACTGTATGTATATCAGATCACTTTACCATATAGCTGCCATACAAATTGAACGATCGGAATCAAGTTTTTGTAAGGATCCTTTGTATTTGTGAACGTTATTATAGCTTCGGTGCAAGCGAAGTTAACTTTTTTCCGGGTTTTTTATTACAATTTATTACATTCAGTCCTAATACACTTAGATTAAAATCAGTTAAATTGCTCTACAGCCACGCTTTCGTCAGTAGAACACCAAAGTAGATACCTGCGGCTTCTCTCGATTTGTATGTTTTAGAATAATATCTTAATTTGTGTTGCGTGATGACACCGTTCTTTACCTACCTTTAGTTACCAAAAATTCAATAAATTTATTTAATACTTATACTCGTATCTTATTAGTTAATACAAAAATATACCTATAGTTGGATCACAAAAATGGACAAAATACTTTCACTCCATAGTATCTTCCTTTAACACCGAATACATTTATTTCGGTCTCTCCATAACCGTGAAGATTAACTCGGTTTTCAAAAACTTTTAAGCCAGACGCAATCATCCCCATGTGGCACTTATACCTTAATGAATTACCTTTTCTCTTCGTTGTGGCAATAGTCCGATCCAATATCTAGTCGCACCAAGTCAGCATTTAAAAATAATCCCATGCCATTGACGAAAATCCGTTCAGCCCTTCTTCTAGTCACCCTGTATTCAAAACAATTAATTTCATTACACCAGTTGATTATATACTATACACTAAGATAGGCAAAAAAAAAAAATTTTTCCTTTGATACCGTAAAAATATCGTCCGAAATTACGAAAAAAATACTGGCATAGTATGAGCTCTTATTATATTATATATGTTAAAAGGAGGCGCATTTTAATTTTTGAATTCTCATATAAATAATAAAGGAATATTCTCATATTTTGTTTGGATGTTTATTGCATTTGAACAAATTATTGTAAAGTGAAAATTAAAAAATTTTCTTGCAAGGAATTTTACACGTCTCACAAACCACTTTAGTTAAATCATCCCAAATTGCCATTGAGAATCGGAGGGAGTGATAGTGTCAAAATAAGTGATATCCGAATATAACCCCTCCCACTGACCATGTTACGGTTGTGTTGAAAATTACTAAAAGAGAGATAGGTAGGTGAAGTGGCTGTCATTCGAAAAAAGAGAGATAACTCAAAAAATAAATGAATCAGAGACATTACATATTGCCCCGAGATAGGACGAAACAGCTTTAGTTATTTGATCAAGTATCAAAATTAGACAATGAACTTTGATGAAACCCATATCTTAAGGCTTGCTCCACAAATTTCAATTAAATTCGGTAGGCAACATTATTCTGACATTCCTATAAAATTAATGAAATAGAACTACAACAACTCCTAATTCCCATATAACACCATTTTAAATTCCATAGATACGTTCACTTTACAGCTTACAAATCAAGCACCAATAAATGTACAGGAATAAAACTTTGAAGAAAAAGTGTCTTTAAGGCATACCATCTCATGTCTAAAAATTGTTAAAATCGGACCAAAACTCTTCAAGCCGTCAGATAACGGAGATGTGGACCCCAGTGATATATATATTATTGAAACTCAAAGAGAATTTGTTTCTGGTAGTACTATATCCTCGTTTCATATTTCGGTCCGTTTATGAGATATCGTAGCAAAATTAAGTGAACGAATAATATGTGACATATTGTAGCTAAATGTAGAGATGGGTAAAATTAATCAACGAATTTCGCCACCTCAGCAGCTGCATATGACAGTCAGTGTTCACGTTATCTTCTTTAAATTGCATGGAAACATGTTCCCGAATATATTTGAGTAATGTCACGAGTTAACGCAATCAATTCAGACCTTCTTTTAGCTCCAACACAACCGATATAATGATTTCAGACTTTCTAGCTGACTTTAAGCCGTTTTTGTTGGTTAAAATACTATGCGATATTTTAAAGTTTTCACAATCATAATGTGGTTTAGCACTGAATATGAATATGGTCTAGATCGCGGTCTACGACCTTCATCCCCATTATTATGATAACGATATATCCAATATATGAAATTTTGATTTGTTTAATTTTTTTGATTGAGTTAATATCACTTATTTCTCATTTGAATTAACTGTGTTGATTTTAATACCAATATCTCGAATATGAAGCAAAATTGAGTAAAGAGACTACGACAAATACTATATAATAAACGCCAAGGATCAAAATCGGGGAAATACATTTAGGTATTGGCAAAACTTTTGTTGAGAAAGTAAGGAAGGGCTAAGTTCGGGTGACACCGAACATTTCATACTCTCGCAACTTGCAAGCCGGAGAAATACCTTCAGGTGTTGGAACTTTATGTTAAACTAAATTATTATTAGAAAGAGATTCTTCCTGAATTGATGATATAAGCATAAAACCAACTAAATGTTCGAAAATAATTATATTAGGTATATGGGGGCTAAGGGAATTATTGACCCGAAAATACTAATTTTTGGCACTAGAAATGCTGTCGTTACAAAAATATTCTCCCCGAATTGCGATACTAGATCTCACAAATTGACCAATAGGCATATTTACTGACCGGTTTCTTGAAAAGTTATATTGCGATTTCGACAATTTTTGGGCGTAAGATAAACTACCTTTACTATTTCGGCAAAGTTTTATTGTGATAACTTCGCTAATGTCAGATTTGTATACTGTGAAATGAAAGAATCAAATGGAATTTTAAAAATTGTTATATGGAAATTAGGAGTGGTTGTCATTAGATTTTTCCCCATTTTCACATTAGTAGGTTTCAAATAACCGTTAAATGGAGAGTTGGTCGTTATTGTCATCTAATTTTACCCATTTTCACAGGGTATGATGAGGTGGTAAAGAGACTTCTTGTCAGAACGTTCGGTTGATTATGTTTTAACAGTTTGAAAGATATGTAAAGTAAACCAATTAGAAGAGGGACCACGCCCTCTTTTAAAAAATTTTAGCACAAAAGTGTCCCTGGATACTATAACCTCCTGTTCCAAATAACAGTTTTGTATGTTAGATAGGTAGGTAGAGTGGCTCAGGGATTGATTCCACCGAGACTCAGCTATGTTTATAACATTTTTGTGTTGCCTGTTCCGGCTAGTTCATCTGCTACACAGTTCCCAGCGATATCACTACCTGGAACCCACTGCAGGTTTATCGTGAAATAAGATGTTAGATCAACTAAGAAATCAAGGCATTCTTTCACTAACTTAGACGAAATTCTAGGAAACTTTAGTGATTTCAAAGCCACCTGGCTGTCTGTATATATAAATATATTTCTAGTAGTGAGCATACTCCTTGTCAGTAAAGGAAGGCTTTCTTTAATTGCTGTGAACTCCACTTGGAAAACACTGCAGTGGTCTGGAAGATGGATGGCGATTTTGGTATCTACTGGTATCTGAGAAGACACAGCCACCCATTGGGTTATCTAGTTTGGAACCATCCATATAGATGCTTATACCTGCGTCCTTGTCTACCTTGCCCCTTTCCCACTGTTCTCTGCAAGGCAATATTGGGGACCGGATTAAAATTCAATTTTGTAGGCTTTCGAAAATCCGTGGTAATGGGAAGATAAGGAGACTTTTTAAGTATCATAGTAAGTTCAAGATTACGCTTTGGGCCTGGCTTGGCGTTGTTCTGAGAGTTCTACTGATACAAAGGCTGGTTGCTCTTTGTAGGCTTTCCATACGTCTTACTGCGTATTTATTTTCCGCTACCTGTGACGATAATCCCCATTTGGGCCCCTCCAATATTTTACACGTATAAAAGGCTGTAGCTGTTTTCTTTATCCTAGCTTCCAAGAAAGCTTTCTGTCCAAAATTAGTCTAAAGTAGTTTGGCTTATCTCCTATTGCTAGCCTGGTACAATTTATTAATGACGGTCTAATTTTTAGAATTCTATGCATGTACCCCCTTCTTTCCATATCCACCATCATTTTGTTCATCGGATAGATTTGCACATCGTTTAAGCTCCCAGCGTCGAAATAATTGACAATTGACATGCCCATGAGCATCTGTTCGTCATCTGAATGTTATTGAAAGCGTCTTCTATAACTAAGAAAGCTATGCGGGTGTATTCTTTTATCTCCAGAGACTTTTCAATCTCTACTACCACTGAGCTTAGAGCCGTTTCTGTGGAGTTTCCCTTACAATACGCACGCTGCGAAACTGGGTTTAGTTTGCTCCCTATGTATAATTCTATTAGCCTTTCCAACGTTTTTAAGAGAAATGAAGAAAGACTAATACCTCCTCCGTGACGAGGGAAAATAATTCAGTTGCAATGCCTTTTTAAGCATGGTTGTTAACCAGTTTATTATATAGCTCTGGGACAGCTGTAACTGAGCCGGGAATAAATCGTCTGGTTCCGGCGATTTGAAGGGCTTGAAGGAACCTATCGCCCAATAAACATTACCGTCTGGCACTATGTCTAAGGGATCTAATTCTGCTTCCACTTCACTACTTAGAGCATACTCTATGTTTTGGTTTTCGGAGCTGCCTGGGAAGTGAGTATACATTAACAGGCCTAAAGTCTCTTCGCTCGATATCGTCCAACTGTGCTCTCGCTTTTGTAAGTATCTAATTTTATGCACCGATTGTGCCATTATTTTTCTTAGTCTAGACGCTTTTGCCGTTGGTTTTCGGAGCTGCCTGGGAAGTGAGTATACATTAACAGGCCTAAAGTCTCTTCGCTCGATATCGTCCAACTGTGGTCTCGCTTTTGTAAGTATCTAATTTTATGCACCGATTGTGCCATTATTTTTCTTAGTCTAGACGCTGTTGCCGTATTCTCGATATCATTACAAAAAGATACTACAAATTCGTTTTTGCTTTCCTAACCTCTTTTTTTATATAATTGTAATAGTTATCCCACTCCTCTTCTCTTTGGGATAATTTGGCTAAATTAAATTGCTTTCTGCACCAGGGAGCCTAGTTCTTCCCCTACAACGTGTTATTGGATGAGTAACATCTAGTGCTTATCAACAAGAATCTCTGCACTGTTTAACGAGGATGTCTAGGTTCTCTTTGCAAGCTGTAACTTGAGTAGAAACTAAGATATCTTGATTAACCTTGTATCACATGTTTCTGTGTCCCATAAGAAGTTCGGTATTGGAGACAGGAGTAAGCGGACTAAAGCCACGCCGACCAAACGCCAATAATCGAAAACTTATAAATTTCCATAACTAGGCCGCATATAACGGTTTGTTAAAAACTACTAAAAGTGCCATAAATCAATAAGAGATATTAAATTTTTCGACCAAAATGGGACAAGAGGGCTTAGTAGAAGCCATTATCAGAATTGGACTAAGGGCTTGGCACCGCTCACCTTTAAGTTAAAACCCATATCTCAAGACCTTTTAGCCCACTTGCAGTCAAATTCCGTATGTGACATAATAATGGTGTTCCTATATTTCAGCACGAAAATGAACGAAATCAGACAAAAACAACGCCTACTTCCCATGTAAAACTTCTAATTCCGGTAAAATGGCCTGAATCAACAACAATGCCGAAGCTAAAGTGCATCACCTGACAATGATGATGCCATATTGTACCTGGAGAATGGTGCTGCCAAATTGTACAGCATAAATCTCTCAAATTAATTGAACTTATTGTTAATCGTTAACAGACCCCATATACCTAGTAAAACGATTTTCAAATTTCCAATTGACTTTATACCGCATATATCGGTCAAAAGTAGTTATCTTTATGAAATTGAAAGAGCGTGTTTTTTATTAAAACCACGTATTTTTGTACATAAAATATATCACATCAGGTGAAAACTTGCCCTAGCCGCCATATAACTAATATCAGGATTTCGATCATCCGGTTCACTTTATTCCTTATATATTGGTTATGTTATGTGAGGTACCATCTGAAATGTCAAAGGGCATCTTTGCAACTTAAAAATATGTGGTGATAACAAAAATAGATAAAATCTGTTCAATACTAACCTATACCTAAGTCCCATATACCTCATAAAAGATTTTCAAACTTCGGGTTGCTCTTATATTATATATACGGTATATCGGACAATATGTGAAATAACTTAGAAAAATACAGTGAACGTAGAGGTATATTGGATATATTAAACAATCAAGAATGTTTTTTTGGCGTATGGGGTTTACTTAATATATTTTTGGTTATGTAAGCAAAGATATGTATATAGAAAAAGACGATTACAAATCGAAAATATTTGCTTTCTAAGCAGTTACAGCGATTTAGCCATTTCTGATTTTCGAGCCCATGTAATGTCGGCCTTCGCGCGAGTTATGTATAACGACGGCATGCACTGCACCACATCGCATGATCCGCCAATACGTGACTCAAACAGCAGACTAAGCATATTTTGAGCTTACTGGAATGTGCGGTACAGCCGCACATAGCAGCATGCTCAAGTTGTCGATTTGATGTGAGAGGCAGTCTTATTTGTTCGAGAGAAGAAACCAGTTGTTTTTTATACTCTCGCAACCTGTTGCTACAGAGTATAATAGTTTTGTTCACCTAACGGTTGTTTGTATCACCTAAAACTAATCGAGTTAGATATAGGGTTATATATATATAAATGATCAGGATGAAGAGACGAGTTGAAATTCGGGTGACTGTCTGTCCGTCCGTCCGTGCAAGCTCTAACTTGAGTAAAAATTGAGATATCTTTATGAAACTTGGTAGACATGTTTCTTGGTACCGTGAGACAGTTGGTATTGCGTAATAGATGGGCGTAATCGGACCACTGAACTCAAAAACAAATAAATTGCTATAACTAAGCTTCGCAATAGGATGCAAGACTGTTATTTGGTACACAGGGTCACATTATGGAGGGGCATCTGCAGTTAAAATTTTTGTTTTAAAGTGGACGTGGTCTCTCCCCTAATAGGTTTAATGTGCATATCTCCTAAACCACTAATGCTATAATAAAAAAATTCACTGAAAGCAAATGATTTTAGCACTTCTATTGACGGTGTGCAAACGGGTGAAAGCGGGTGACAAGCCCGCCCACTCCTCATATAACGGGTACTGTTAAAAAATACTAAAAGCGCGATAAATCAAGCACTAAACACGCCACCGACATTAAATTTTATGAGATGACTTTATAGGAACCGTGTTCAAAATAAGACAGTGGGCGTGGCACCGCTCACTTTTAGGTGAAAACCCATATCGTGGGATATTCTTAACCGATTTCAACCAAATTTGGTACATAACGTTTATGTCATCTTTCTATCTCATCGGACAACAACCACGCCTATTTCCCATATAACACCATTTTCAATTCCATCTGATTCTTTCACTTTCCACTATGCTTATTAAGCAACGATGATTATATCGGAGTAAAACTTTGCGTGAATAATACGTTTAAAGTATGCCACCTTGTGACCAAAAATTGTCTAAATCGCACCAAAACTGTTCAAGCCCCTAAGTACTAAATATGTGGACCCCAGTGCCTATAGTTGACCTTCTACCGAAAATATCAGTCAATCCGCAAAGAAATTTCAAACGAGTATACCATTTGACTTTGCGAGAGTATAAAATAATCGGTTATATCCGAACTTAGCCCTTCCTTACTTGTTAGTTCAGTGTTTGTTCCTACAGATCTACAGTTACCAGTCACAAATATAATATATAATTGCCACAGTCGACGTTCCTCGTTTGATTTCACAAACAAAACAGTTAAAGTAAAAGCAGAATCAGATGCTGTGATTTCCAACTAAAACAAGTAAGGAAGGGCTAAGTTCGGATGAAACCGAACATTTTACACTCTCGCAAAGTCAAATGGTATACTCGTTTTAGATTTCTGTGTGGATATTGCCGCCTTGTTCTATGTTAACCGATGTTTTCGGTAAAAAGTCAGCTATAGGCGCTGGGGTCCAGATACTCAGTACCTAGGGGCTTGAACAGTTTTAATTAGATTAAGACAAGTTTTGGTCACAAAGTGGTATACTTTAAACGTATTATTCACGCAAAGTTTTACGCCGATACAATCATTGTTGTTTGATTTGCATAGTGGAAAATGAAAAAATCAGATGGAATTTAAAATGGTGTTATAAGGGAAATAAGCGTGGTTGTAATCCGATAAGCAGATCCCAAGATATGGGTTTTCACCTAAAAGTGTGCGGTGCCACGCCCAATGAATAATTTTGAACGTGGCCCCTATAAAGTCATCTCATACCATCCCAGAGATAAAAATTTAATGTCTCTGGCTTGTTTAGTGCTTGATTTATCGCGCTTTTAGTAGTTTTTAACAGTACCGTTATATGGGGAGTGGTCGGGGTTGTCACCCGATTTTGCCCGTTTTCACACTGTCGATAGAGATGCTAAAAACATTTGTTCCCGGTGAATTTTTATTTTATTATGGCTTCAGTGGTATAGGAGATATGCATAATAAACCTATTAGGGGGCGGGACCACGCCCATTTAAACAAAAATTTTAACTGCAGATGCCCCTCCCTAATGTGATCGTGTATACCAAATAAGAGTCTTGTATCTTGTTGTGGAGCTTAGTTATGGAAATTTATTTGTTTTTGATTAATGGCGTTTTGTGGGCGTGGTTCGATTGCGCCCATCTGCAACACCAACCGTCTTATAGTATCAAGAAAGATGTGAACCAAGTTTCATAAAGATATCTCAATTTTTACTCAAGTTACAGCTTGCACAGATGGACAGACGGACGGACGGACAGACAGTCACCCGGATTTCAACTCGTCTCTTCATCCTGATTATTTATATATATATAACCCGATATCTAACTCGATAAGTTTTAGGTGATACAAACAACCGTTAGGTGAACAAAACTATTATACTCTGTAGCAACAGGTTGCGAGAGTATAAAAAGTAAGGAAGGGCTAAGTTCGGATGCAACCGAACATTTTATACTCTCGCATAGTCAAATGGTCTACTCGTTTGAGATTTCTTTAAATACTTTAATAATTAGAGCAATCGTTCTTGTGCTTTGTTGTATTCGCTTATAATTTATTTTATATAGAATGAATTACAACTGTATTGAGGAGTATGAAATTAAATCGTTTTTTTTGCAATGTATAACATTTTTTATTTATTTTATCGATATTATTATACATGTTTAGCTTAAAAATTTAACTAATTTGTATATAATATTTACAATATTAAACATATATTTTTATATAGATTCTTACACATATATCCAAGTTATACTACTTTTCTCTTTATACTATTTAATTTCTGTCATATATTTATAAAATAATGTCTTGAATAATAACAAATTATACATATAATTTTAATTTTCTTAATTAAATTATTTATATATTTTTCTTAAAATTGTCTTAAATCTACTGTCAAAATTGTCAAAAAAATGAAGAACTATTGCAATAAGTCTGAAAACTTTAATTGAAAATAGAGACACAAATACTGTCATGATAGCTGTGTACTGTCTCAAAAGTATTTGTATTAACATGGGAAAGATCCATGTTTGAAAATGCCCAATCAATTTGTGTACCGGCAGGTGTAGTTGAATATTCCACACCAAGCAGGGAACTAAAGGATTTTTCTTGGAGCAGATTTCCTGTTGAATCCCCTGTAGACATTAAACAAATGTTGAAATCTCCAACAATTAGCACATTTTAATTGCATAACTCAGAAGTAAGGACTTCCTGAAGTTCTACAACCAGAATATTAATACTGAAACATTTAAACAAAACGGCTTCTAAAACTTTGCTGCCTGAATAAATTTTCTGTACAGGTTTGGTTCTATAGAGCTAGCAACACTATGCTTTGCATATATTATACAAGGTGCGTTCCAAAGTAAACGGGACTTAAAAAAAAAAGACAGAACAAATGGTTTTATCGGCAAAATCAATTAATTTTATTCAAAATAGTCTCCTTCTGCTTTAATGCAGCTTTTCGCACGGTCCAAAAGCATGTCGAACGAGTGTTTTAGCTCGTTGCCCGGTATGACTGCCAGTATGCCGGTGCAAGCCTTTTGAATGGCCTCCACGTCTGCATGACGCTTTCCTTTCATCGGCAAATGCATTTTTCCGAAACGTTAGAAGTCTCACGGTGCCATATCAGGTGAATAAGGGGAGTGGTTGATTGTTAATATGTGATTTTTGGTCAAATAATCGGCCACAAGCGTCGATCGATGAGACGGCGCATTATAGTGCAACAAACGCCAACTTCCATTTTCGCGATATTCGGGCCGAACACGTCAAAACTCCACGGTAGAATCCCGCATTAACGTTTTGGCCGGGTGGAACAAATTCTTTGTGGACAATACCCTTGGAATCATAAAAACAAATCAGCATTGTCTTCACTTTTGACTCCTCCAGGCGCGATTTTTTGGGTTTCGGCTCATTTCTCATTTATGTCCTCACGACCACTTTGAAAACGTTGAAACCACTCGTGCACTCTGCTACGGGATAGGTAATCATCGCTATAATCTTGTTTCATCAAAAATTGTATTTTCCATCTTCCGAAGGAAATTTTTGCATTAAATAGAAGGCGGATGCAGCATTCGGGTGACCTTGCGACATAGTTTCGAAGTAGTTAATTTGCGAACTTGGTGTGAAAATCATAATCCGCCGCAGCAAATACATATTTCAGTAGGGCCCTTTTTATATTTTGGAAATAAATGTTTTTGAAATCTGTTAAATTGCCACTATAATCATTTTCTATAACATTATTTTCTCTCGTTAATCGGATTCGTTGGGACTGTTTTTAGTTTTCAATTTGCCTATTGACCGGGTTATCTCTACAAAAGCGAACTTGACTTTGTTTAAGACGTCTCTGATTCAAAATTTCTTCCCTCATACCCCTCCTACTAAGCTGTCGACGTTGTGTTTCTCTATCACGCTCCTCTCTTCTTATTTCATGATATCTTCTTGCATGTTCCCTTTGCATTTGATCACGAATGCGCTCTAAATTCCTATACTCAGGATTTCTTGCGCGAAGTTCTCTATGATCCCTAGTGTTCCTACTTTGCTCATCATAACGTACCTCAGGATTTTCTCGACGAGATCTATGACCTCGAGTATTTCTTATTTGCTCTTCAGAGCGAATTTGTGGATCTTGCCGCCTTGTTCTATGTTGAACAGGATTTGCAACTTGCTCAACAGATCGAACCTCGGGGTCTTCACGCCGAGACCTATGACCTCGAGTATCTCTTATTTGCTCTTCAGAGCGAATTTGCGGATCTTGCCGCCTTGTTCTATGTTGAACAGTATTTGCAACTTGCTCAACAGATCGAACCTCGAGGTCTTCACGCCGAGACCTATGACCTCGAGTATTTCTTATTTGCTCTGCAGAGCGAATTTGTGGATCTTGCTGTCTTGTTCTATGTTGAACAGTATTTCTCATTTGCGCAACGGATCGAACCTCGGGGTCTTCACGCCGAGATCTATGACCTCGAATATTTATTATTTGCTCTTCAGAGCGAATTTGTGGATCTTGCCGCCTTGTTCTATTGTATGTTGAACAGTATTTACAACTTGCTCAACAGATCGGACCTCGGGGTCTTCGCGCCGAGATCTATGATGTCGAGTATCTCTTATTTGCTCTTCAGAGCGGATTTGGGGACTTAGACGTCTTGGCCTATGTTGAACAGTATTTAAATTTTGTTCAAAAGACTGTACCTCGAGATTTTCCCGCCTGGTTCTATGTTGATTTGTATTAATAATTTCTTCGGACAGACGTACATCGGAATCTAATCTACGATTAGCGTGACTTACAGTATCTTGTGACTGCTCACTATCTCTATATAAAGAGTTTGCACGAAGAACTCTCATACGTATTCTATTCTGAAGACGACTTAGTAATACAGATTTTCTTCTTAATCTAGGCATAATTAATAAATAATAAATGGCTTAATATATAAAATACTTATATATAATACTTATATAACTCCGTCCGTCCGAGTCTGAAAAGTTTGATCCTAGGTGCTGCTCTCTTGCACTGTAATTAAATCCTTGCTATGACTCCTTTCCTGTTCGGTGTATAGGTAATATGGTATACTGGTGCACATATGTATATGTGTTTGCTCGTCACTGTATATAATACATTTTTGCTTGCCACTGTATATAACAATAGTTGAAACACTATATAACTAATACACACTAATACGCAATTAGTTTGAATACAGCATTTTGCTGGTCGAGAAATCTAGTGTAACTGAAACTACAAACACAGTGTACTGATATTTATTATACTCTTGTAACATGTTGCTACAGAGTATAATAGTTTTATTATGTTATATTTTTGTACACACAGCTTACGTACTTCTGTATCCCCATATATTACATAGATATTCACTAACATAATAATACAGACTATTTAGTTATATTTATATTTTTGAAATTAGTAGTTTATTTCATTGTAATAAAATTAAGTGCTCGGAAAACCCCTCCGTAAATTGCTTTTGTCTAACGCTTTTTAAAACAGGGATCTATGGTACCTATTTTGAAAGGTCTGCTCATGAAGGCTAAATTAACAATAACTTACATATAATTAAGTGTGGTACACACCTATGTAGAGCAGGTATGTAGATTTTCTTCTTTCTGTCTTGATAGGTATTTAAATGTAATTTTCTTGAGTTTACAGTTCACCTCTTGACCTTCATATTAAAATGTGTCGCAAAACTGAAATAATAGATAATAGCATTTTAACCGATGGGGTCGCAGTTTATCTATTACCACATAAAAAGGATATTTAGCCCTTTTGATACTACAGCACTAATATTTATCACACGCGATTTTTTCTAAAAAGGTATTTTTGCTCTATACAAATTCCAGCACTCTAAGAAACTTTTTTACATTGTTGTCTGGTATATTTTGTTATAAGTTCAACATGATGGCTGAGAAAATATACTTATCCACTGATTATCACCAAATATTAGAAGAAATATTTGTATATAGGAATCTATATCTATCTCGATTAGTTTTAGGTGATGCAAATAACCGTTTGGTGAAAAAAACTATACTCTGTTTCGAAAGTATAAAAAGGTTGCGAAAGAATTCAACATTTATTATTCGATTATTATATGGTATCTTACTAACTTATGTTATTGATCATAGAGTTACTATTTTAGATAGATACTATTTTTTCTCCGAAATGTTAACTTTAACAAAAAGAAGCTGTTTAACTCAAACATGATATATGTGATACTAAACTAAATGGGTTAGATTTAATACGGGGGGTATATGAGGTTGCTGTTGTACGAAAGGAGCGGAAATCAGTATATTAGGGTTATAAGGTTTAAACAAAGGTCTAGACCAATTTCATTCATATGCAGCGATAAACCACATTATTTTTAAGAAAAACTCCTTTTAATTTCATTAAATTATAAATTTAACGAAATAAATTATACCATAAGATTATACCATAAGTAGTACATGTATGCTGGGGAAATTCGTGAATCGATTTCACACATTTTCGGCATTAAACTGTTGTATATCTAATATTTTACATTTATATAAAACCAAACGGAAGTTTGATTTTTTTACATAAAGTATGTCGGAGCTAGGGTCAATATATACCCGATACCGAACCAAGAATTTGATACTCTTGTAATTCGCAAGAATCAAAGGCCAGGAAATTCCTTCAGGTGTGACAAAGTTGAGAAAGAATTAAACATCCATTATCAAATGAAATCGTGATTAAATTACAATCAAATTTGGTATCTTCTTGACTTATATTAAAGGCCATAAACTTGGTCTCAGTTTTATTGCTATACTTTAGTTTGCGTCAGCGAAAATTATATTTAAAAAAAAAAAAGAAAAACATCTTGAAGTGAGATATATATAAGTATGAATGTGATATTAACTCGACCAAAGTGGCTAAATTTTATATTATAAGCTTGTGTGGAAAACGTCATCAAGGTATATAATATTTTCGTTCTAATTCAGCGTCAAACCACATAATTTTTAAGAAAACTTATCCACTTAATTACATTAAAATATCACATTTTGATCAATCGGAACGGTTTAAAGTCAAGAGAAAATACGAAAATCATAGATTGGGGATAGAGAAAGACATTAATTTTTACATTGCTCAGCTATACTCGAGCATAGAGAACATATTTTGAAGCAATTTTACATATAAAAAAAATTTTAATACTCACTAACCGACATACGAGAAGTATTATAAGTAGTATATGGAAGTAGAGGGTAGCATTAACCCGATTTTATCAATTTTTGCCAATACTACATACTACTAATATGCCACAGACTAATAAAATGCTCCCACTGTTTCATTAAGGTACCTCACATACCATCACCAATCATATGGAATAAAGTCAGACGAATGTTCGAAAATCCTGATATTAGTTACATGGGGGCCAGGCAAAATTTTCACTCGATTTCATCCATTTTAGGTACAAAAATACCTCGTTATGAGTAAAACACGCACTCTCATTTTCATTGAGATAACTCACATATTGACCGATATATGCCGTATAAAGCCACCCGGAAGTTCAAAAATCTTTATATTAGGTATATGAGGGCTATAGGAAGTGTTGATTCGATTGCACCCATTTGACACAAACATACTATTATCGAGAGTTTTATTTATTTATTTTATTATATGAATTTCAATTAAATGTCTTACACATTGGCCGATATTTTCGGTAAAAAGTCAATACCAACCGTCTTACGGTATCAAGAAACATGTGTACCAAGTTTCATAAAGATATCTCAATTTTTACTCAAGTTACAGCTTGCACAGATGGACAGACGGACGGACGGACAGACAGTCACCCGGATTTCAACTCGTCTCTTCATCCTGATCATTTATATAATATATACATAACCCTATATCTTACTCAATTAGTTTTAGGTGATACAAACAACCGTTAGGTGAACAAAACTATTATACTCTGTAGCAACATGTTGCGAGAGTATAAAAATTGTTTTTAATAATTATTTTAAATATCGGCATTGGAATCTTAACACAAATTCTCCAATGCAGCAGCAAGCAATTCAACAACTTATCAGTAAACGCAAATTCAGCGAATTGTAATATAGCCAAGGCGCATAAAAGTAAAGCTTAATGGGCCTTTTCAAAAAGTAAATTTGTTTTTTAAAAATCAAAGAACTGAACACAATCTTTTAAAAAGTGATATAAATATATATTTATATAAAACAAAAAAAAGCAGTGTGATTCCTGAGATTTTTCTGCTGAAAGCCGTACGTCAGTCGAAATAACTACAAGAGAGCAAGAGAAGAGTTTTATAAAAAAACCTACAACGACAGTAACAGCAGCAGTACCAGCAAGCCACAATAGCAGTAAGGGCAATAACAAAAAATAACAGCAGCAGTTGTACGTGGAGAGCATTGACAATAGTAAAAACGGCAAGTGAATGTTATATATTCGAAGCATACTTTTATAAGTTTATACACATTTTTATTATACTATTAAAATAAC
The DNA here is from genome assembly GCF_042242935.1 of Bactrocera oleae. Taxonomy (NCBI): domain Eukaryota; kingdom Metazoa; phylum Arthropoda; class Insecta; order Diptera; family Tephritidae; genus Bactrocera; species Bactrocera oleae. Next base: position 19,139,080 of record NC_091541.1, on the reverse strand, counting down.
TTGAACATACTTTCACGAGAGGCTTAAAATACGAATTGTTAAATATACAAGATCCATGTATTTAATGTATTCTATTCTGAAGAGGGCTCAAAATATACAAGATTATTTAGTCGCGATTACCCAAATGTTGCAACAAAATGCCCAACAACAAAATATAATATTTAGGCATAGAGTCGAAAGGAACTTAAAATATCTAGCTCCTTTCGAAGGAAATGTAAAAAAATTGCCGTCTTTCATTGAGGCTATTGACAGAATACGAAGGGACTATGTAGGAGAAGAAATAGTTTTTAGAGGATCTATGACTTAAAAATTGGTGGTTCAGCAAAAAATTTTTGCAAGCAAACCCACCTCAAGATTGGTCAACTTGTTAAATTAAAACAGCACTTCAGGCCAACAAAAGACCAGATGACTTTGACCAACGACATCACCAATCTTAGGGTGGGTAGTCTCAATGAACTTAGTAGAAAAGCTAAGGAAATAATTGATTATGTTATAGAATATTGCGCTTTAAGTGGGTCAGGAAACATAATGAAAGAAATATTTACAGGAATCCTTATACAAAAATAAAGCAACTAGCAGCAGTTCGCCTATATGGTACGAAATATGACGACATGGACAGACATGACAAATACAATCCACAATTCCATAGGGCTGGACGATGGAAATTTAAAACCTATGTTTTTAACAAAAAATAGAAATTCGGACTCATTTTCTCAAAATACTACAATAGAAATTTTAATAGTAACAGAAACCAGAATAATCAAAGAAAAAACAACTTTAGGAGAAAAAATGGTAGTGAGCAAAGTACTGATCATTTCCAAAGTAATTCAGAATAATAATTATTATTATTCACAAAAATAGTTCGGGACGATACTCCCAAAAAAATACAAACTTTTCAGAACAAAATAGTTATCACCCAAATAATCCCCACAGACAAACTAATTCAGGAAATTCAGATCAAAATAATCAATATAGTAATAATAACGGTTACGGTAATTCTGCACGACAACCTGTACAGAAAGGCACTCTGCAATCAAGACGCTCAAATGGCCCAACACCCATGGAGGTCAGCGTCAGCTATAAGCACAACAAAGAAAACAAATAACAACGAGGCATTTGTTACCAATTAGCCTCGGAAAATCAAAATAAAATTTAAATTTCACTTACTCTATTTAATAAGAAATGGAGTGCATTAGTAGACCCAGGCTCTACCACAAGAATAATGAAAAGAGCCAGTTTCGAAAAGTATAATTTACCAGTTTTTGAAAAAAATAAAACAATAATTAGTACACTGAATGGAGAAATAAGGGCGCTAAACGAAAGAGTTAAGACACCACGCCCACTAGAATTTAGATACCTTCAAAATTCCAGAATGCGATGGGGAAAAATGGATTTTACTTGTCACAAGTCATACGACCTTATACTGGGGAAATGCTTTTATATTTCAAAATGTGAAAACGATAAACATTAAAAACAAAGAAATGGCATTGAGCAATGGTGTCTAGTTTCCATTCCATACGAAAATTTTGCAGGAGCAAGCTTATTCGTTGGAAGAAAGTAAAGTTAGTAACATTCAAGTCGACTATTTAAGCCCAGAAGAAAGAACTCAAAAAAATATGAGAAGCTAATTTACAAAGAACAACAACGGATCAGCAAATTAATTCCCGAATTTACAGATTGCCCCCCACACATGCGGAAGAGGCGGGAGGGCAAATTGAAGAAATGGAAGAGAAAGGAATAATACGAAAAAGAAATCAGATAGTTCTGGTATAAACAAATTTCGATTAGTGGTTGATTACAGGAGGTTAAACCCAATTACTGTTGACAATAAATATCCCCTGCCAAATATTGATGGAATTTTAGATAAATTGTTCAAAGCACAGTACTTTAGCGTCATAGATCTAGCGAAAGGATATCATCAGGCATCAGGATATAGAGAAAACAGCTTTTGTGACTCCATCAGGCCTGTATGAATACGTCAGGATGCCTTTTGGGCTTCAAAATTCTCCATCCATTGTTCGGAGATTAATGAACGACACCCTAAGGGAACATATTAATAAAACATGTGCAGTCTATCTAGATGACATATTAATAGTTTCCACGTCACTAGAAGAACACATACATTCACTAGGGAAACATTTTTTAAAGCTTCAGGAAAATAAGTGTAGTTTTTTAAAAAGAGAAACCGAATTTGTAGGCCATGTTTTGACAAAAGACACGTTTAGCCATAAAAGAATTACCAATTCAAACTACAGAAAGGCAGGTAAAAGGGTTTTAGGATCACAGGCTATTATAGAAAGTTTATTAAAGATTACTCTAGAATAGCTTACCCAATGATAAAATATTTAAAGAAAGATAACAAAATAAATCCGAAAGATCCTCAATATATAGCCATCTTTAAAAATATAAAAAGCCTTAACTCATCACATCCAATTTTAAAATTTCCAGAATAAGACAAAAAATTTCCAATTACTATGGAGCAAGGCCTACCAATATGCTTTAGCTCAAGAACATTAAACAATCATGAACAGAAATATGCGACGACAGCAAAAAATTTCTTGCAATCATATATGCAGTGACTTATTTTAGACCATACATATACGGAACAAAATTTAAGATAGTAACTGATCACTGCCCGATTAAGTATCTAAACAACTATTATAAAGCCACCATGCCATCAAAGGTGGCTTCTAAAACTCCAGGAATACAATTATGAAATTGAGTATGTAAAGGGTAAAGATAACGTAGTAACGGATTTCCTAAGTCGAATTCAAAATTGGCCTAAAATAACAGATGGGAACGACGATGAATCAAATTTTGAAATGTCGGATACAGTACATGCTGCAGAAGAAGAACTGCTAGAACGCTTTGTAATCAAGGAAGAAATGGTGAATATATATAAAATTCAAATCATATTAACGTACAGTCCAAAATCAACCCAATGAACGAAGAGTTTATAATAAAAGAGGTGTTAAGTCGGCACATTAAAAGAAAAGGGTGTGTCGGAATATTCTCAGAAGTCACTGAATCTGATTATCATAAAATTCAGATATTAATAATTTCGATGTTTTCGCATGATAATAATTTTAAATTTGTCAAATGTACAAAAAGAGCAACAAAAATAGAAAAAGAAGAAGATTTACATAAGCAAATCTCACTTTACTATAGTAATGAGTCAATGCATAGCGGAATAAACGAAACTTACACTTAAGGACAAAAAATACTATCCCAAGTTCAAAGGGCACATACAGTTAATAATAAATAACTGTGAAAAGTGCCAAAGAGTTAAGTATGATAGGAAACCGATAAGACCAAAGTTTAAACTAACCGAGACACCAACAGATACAAACGAAATAATACATGTAGACATTTTTCATTTCAAAAAGCAGTCGTTTGTCACAGTTATTGAGAAACTGACAAAATTCGCGGCAGCATACTGCATAACTGACAGAAATTTTTAATTTCGCGAAATTTGGAAAACCAAAACAAATCATAATGGATAATGAATTCAGGGTCGAACAGCTGTCACAGTTCTTAAATGCAGAAGGATTAGAGGTACACCTAACAGAACCAAATTCCCATACAGACAATGCAGATATTGAGAGGTTGCATTCAACCCTATTAGAAAAATTAACAGGTGTGGATGATCCAAGCCTCTTAACAGAAATGAGGATACAGATCGTTGTAGGAAACTACAATGACCAATATCACTCAACCATTTAATGTACACTCAATAACGCAAACAAAAATTGTATAGATCCAACCATTTTAAAAGAGCAAAGGACCAGATGAAACAACACACAATAAAAGAAATAAATAGGTACAGAGAGGACTACGAAGAACTAAAATCGTCAGGGCCAATAAAAATCTACAAACGAGTACGACACAAAGACGAACCGGTATTCCGAATTACTGCCCTGCAAAACATTCATGTAGCAAACATAAAGAGGTTACTTAAATTAGCTAAAGCAGACAAGTTAGGTACCGAAGAGGAGGATAAGAGGTTGGGCAGAATGGTACATAATGATGAAACATAAAAAAAATGCTAGATCACGGGCCAATGTATTTAAAGAAAATGTAAAATTCTTTACGTCATTACCAAATAAACAAAACTTGCAAACAAATCAAGAACATATAATAAATTAATTGTAATAATAAATAAAGAACACTATGTGTATAACGAAAAGGCCGTATTTAAAAAATTAAAGCTGAGCAAGCATTGTATCTTTTCTGAGGATTCTGAATTTATGTATAATAATAGAACACTAATTCAAGAAATAAGTGATGATATTAATAATAAAGAATGACATAATGAAAGTCTCATTCAGACTTGTGATGAAAGGAATTTCATATTGCAAAATAATTATATAATAAATTTCGCAAATTGTAAAATAAAGATTAATCAAGAAAGCTTTAGTAACAACTAAACCAAATTTATTGAAAAACTTGAACATCCTGTGAGGAGATTAAACCAAATTTATGAAACGAAAATAATCTTCGATAATATTGTATTAAAAACATTAATGAAATAGAAGAGTTAAAATATCATAAGAATATAACTTTTGGCATTAGCGCCACCGTAATTATAATTACATAATCTAGTATTACTATTATAAAAACAAATGTAAGTTTTAAAATTATAAAAACAAGTAGTCAGGAGACTTCTCAGAGTGGCCCTGGGGGAGTTATGTATAACAACGGCATGCACCACATCGTATGATTCACCAATACGTGACCCAAAAAGCAGACTCAGCATATTTGAGCTTGCTGTAATGTGCGGTACAGCCAAACATAGCAGCAAGCTCGAGTTCTCGATCTGATGTGAGAGGCAGTCTTATTTGCAACAAAAATTATTAAAGCTGTTTTACTACACAATTGGAACAAATTGCCACATATTCTATTATTACATTCCGTATATCTCAAAGAAACTTACGACAGTATTAAAATTTTATTAACCGCAATTAAATATATGGAATACAAGAAAGCGGACTATATTTGTTTATATTGATTAATAATATAAATTTCTACGGAAGATGAGAGGAAAAATAAAAATGTTAATTTTTGAACATTTTTAGCCTATTTTAAAATGTCTTTTGTAAGAATGTTTCCTAAATGCATGATCGGCATTTTGTAATAAATTATTTATATGTAAAATTTTGGTGTATTTTTATTGAGGTGACATTTTCCATTTTTTATACATGAAAGCAAATTCAGAACTTTTTTCTATTCTTATTCTTATTTTGAGGTAAAAAAGCAACAAACACAAGTAAGGAAGGGCCAAGTTTGGGTGTAACCGAACATTTCATACTCTTGCAACTTGCAAGAGTAAATAAACTTTATATTGAAAAATGTTGCGAAAGAATTCAACATTCATTATTCGACGAAATCGATCAAATTTGATATTTTATTAAGTTACATATATTATACTTGTAGATCATAGACTAAATGCATTTCATAAATATATTGTACTTCCCATAAGCGAAAATTATATTAAAATTATTCTCAAATGAAATATATCTGACATTAACTTAACCGAAGAGGCTAAATTTAATGTATTGAGTTGTGCAAAACGTCAACCAGAAGATCGAAATTGATGAAACTAGGGATGCGAAATTAAGATCAAGTTCTAGGCCAACTCCATTCATTTTCAGCGCTAAATCTTAAATACAATAAGGTTTGTTAGAATAACGGAATTTCGACTACAAATTTCACACTGAAGCAAGGATTTGCGACCGATGTATTAAGAAGAAGGGGGTGTTGAGGTGTTCTGATTACGAATTTGAAAATTTTCTATCGCGTACAGCTATTTTTGTCATTTTAGTAAATGGTGTTGGTTTGACCCGTAAACGGCTTGACTACAACATAAAAAAATCCCACGTGTTAGCAAAATTATATGCAGTCTGGTTTATAAAAATTAAACGCTATTTCTTTATGTGTTCGCAGAACTTCCGAACCACACCACAGAAAGACGCGAAAATATGCGCAGTTATTCGTTTATTCCTGCTTTTATTTTTGAAATTACATTCAATAAATGCTGAACAAAACATCGCCATATGATTAGACCAGAAAATGTTAATAAATAGAATAGGCGCAAAGTACTAATTTGAACTTTTTCCAAGAGATAACATCGAAAAATACAACTTCGACTCTTCTGAAATACACCACGCAATGATCAAAACGGAGAAAAGGCTATAAATAGACACAAAAAATGTTCCTAAATGAATTATGCGCATGCTGATTTACATTTGCATATTACCAAAAAATCATAATTTTTTTGATTTAAAATAATCTTTCAAATTATATTTAAGAATGATAGGTTAATTAATAGATAAATATTTTTGTGCGTTGCATGAACAATATCTAATAAGCAAAGGATAACAATAAAAATGTGGCTAAGCGGCCGCATTCTCACTTCTGCGGTGGCTCAGGTCGTAAATGTGAAGAATTTAAGCCATTCCAAATACAAACTCTTACGTTCGAATCCTGTAGATCATAAGTTTAAATTTTTATTTACGCTGTTGCTTGCTTCTTCTTACCTCGTCACTGTTTGCTTTTTGCGAGAACAGCTAGAAAGAAGCAAGTTGAACGATCGCAAGAAAGGAGGAGCCAGGGGGTGCCCTGCCACATAGTTATTTCAGATATTTTTTTTATACTCTCGCAACCTGTTGCTACAGAGTATAATAGTTTTGTTCACCTAACGGTTGTTTGTATCACCTAAAACTAATCGAGTTAGATATAGGGTTATATATATTTATATAAATGATTAGGATGAAGAGACGAGTTGAAATCCGGGTGACTGTCTGTCCGTCCGTCCATCCGGGCAAGCTCTAACTTGAGTAAAAATTGAGATATCGTTATGAAACTTGTTAGACATGTTTCTTGGTACCGTGAGTCGGTTGGTATTGCAGATGGCCGTAATCGGACCACTGCCACGCCTACAAAACGCCATTAATCAAAAACAAATAAATTGCCATAACTAAGCTCCGCAATAAGATACAAGACTGTTATTTGGTACACAGGATCACATTAGGAAGGGGCATCTGCAGTTAAAACAAATTTTTTTTTAAGTGGGCGTGGTCCCGCCTCTAATAGGTTTAATGTGCATATCTTCTAAACCGCTAATGCTGTAATAACAAAATTCACTGGAAGTAAATGCTTTTAGCACTTCTATTGATGGTGTGAAAATTGGTGAAATCGGGTGACAAGCCCGCCAAACTCCTGATATAACGGTACTGTTAAAAAATACTAAAAGCGCGATAAACCAATCACTAAACACGCCAGAGACATTAAATTTTATCTCTGGGATGGTATGAGATGACTTAATAGGAACCTCGTTCAAAATTAGTCAGTGGGCGTGGCACCGCCCACTTTTAGGTGAAAACCCATATCTTGGGATCTGCTTAACCGATTTCAACCCAGTTCGGTGTGTAACGTTCTTTTTATATTTTTATGTCATAGTGCAAACATGGGCAAAATCGGACTACAACCACGCCTATTTCCCATATAACACCATTTTCAATTCCATCTGATTCTTTCACTTTCCACTATGCATATCAAGCAACAATGATCATATCGGGGTAAAACTTTGCGTGAATAATACGTTTAAAGTATGCCACCTTGTGACCAAAAATTGTATAAATCGAACCAAAACTGTTCAAGCCCCTAAGTACTAAATATGTGGACCCCAGTGCCTATAGTTGACCATCTACCGAAAATATCAGTCAATCCACAAAGAAATCTCAAGCGAGTATACCATTTGACTTTACGAGAGTATAAAATGTTCGGTTACATCCGAACTTAGCCCTTCCTTACTTGTTATTAATTCGACTTATTTTAAAACATTTAAATTAGTATGAATGTGTGCGTATTTATATTTTTGCGTAAATATTAAAAAATTACATAAATAAGCCCTAAGATATCAGTATTGCTCAATACAAATTAAACAACATAATAATATACCAGAGTCCTCAGTTAAAACGCCTCTGTGTATGGTGGCAAGCCAACGAAATAACGGCTAGTTCGCGTGGACATTTGTTGTGGAAAAAAAACCAAAAGACAACTTTTTCGACAAACATTTACAATAAAATGTATATCTTGTCACTTTTGCCATTGAACTTAGGTAAAATGGGCTAAGTCGAAAATCAATGATATTATAATATCAAGTAAACATGCATAAGCACCATATAAAGTGTGCTTAGAACTAATAGAAGTAATACAGGATTTCATATAAATGGCAATTTTATATAAATTTTATAATATAATGTCATATATTATATAATGAGTAACATTAAATTAAAAAAATTATTCAATTCGCGAATAGAATCTTGTCAATTCTCCTTTCTGAAGGGTACATCAAACAAATTCTTCAATTTCTGATTTTTAGCATCGTCGTGAAGAAGCAGCTTGTGGGCAACATGCAAATGCTAATTTTGCTGATTCTTCAATTTTACACTGAAGACATTCTTATTCAATTTCATTCAATTTATTTAAACTTCATTTTCGAGCACTCGCGGTAGGAATTCCATATGAAAAGTATATATACATTGTATGTGTTAAAATAACTATAAACTCCCCCTTACAAGTACACCACTCCATCAGGGTAAATAATGACACACCGTAATACAAGACACCACACCTTGGAACACAACTCACACTCACAACATACACGACCCCTCTACACAGAATGTCACCACACAAGTTACCACCACACACGATGACACCCCACACAGTCAACAATAAAAAAAGAATTGGATCAGCATTCGTTTTAACACATCGATACGACAACGATTAAGCGCGCAACAATTCGTTTCGTCAGCGATCCTGTAACCGTCAACTACCATCATTTCGTTCGACATCAATTCTACACGGCTATCTTAGTCAGTATTAAAATATGTGTTAACATTAGAATGTTTTGTAATAGCAAATAAATTACAACTTATTTCGTATCAGAAAGAGATCCACTTTTCGTTTATAACATTAACCGCGAGTGTAAGTTCCACATCAAAACTTTACAGTGGTATGCGCTTACCTGCTTAAACAGTATAAATGAAATGTTCTTGTTGTAATCAGAAGTCATACTGAAGAACAAGAACATATGACTTACATACAAACAGATCCTCACAATTTCACATATTTATGTATGTATTTCTATTTTAGGGTGCTTTGTGTAAACAAAATGAATACCAGCTGGTGTAAAAACGAAAAATTGTATTCTTACCTACATATGTATGTATTATAAAATCCTCAAATTAAGAATAAAGGTAAATAAACGTATTGTATGTTTCCAAATTTATTGATTATTTAATTAAAATAATAATAAAAAATATTTATACATAATTCTTAATGTAAATGAAAAGCTAAAATGGAAAAATAGAAAACACTGATATTTAAGAAACAAATGTATATAAACAATTTGTTATTAAATTGTAAATATTTAAAAGAAACTATTTTGAATTGCACACGGCGTGTGAATTCGCCTCTTTCCAACTGCAAATTCTCTCATCATTTTTTCTATTACCATAAATTTTATCAATAACTCACCTGTTTTATAACACTAGACTCGTGTGCAATAAACCAGTAAAACTACACTTCAACTTAAACTAATTATAATTAATTTCTACATATATTTTAACTACATACAAAACTACTTTCTAAGTTCTATACTAAACTTAATTTTTTACCCCTGAAAGGAAAAAAACAGAAAATCTGAAAATAGAAAAACATATAACTGTGGAAGAAAAATTTATAAAATTTTAATAAACTTGAACTAAATACGTATATGTTTTATAACATACATAAAAAAACACACCTCGTATAGTTATATATAGAGTGAAAGTTATATATAGAGTGTCTGAGTGAAGTGGATGTGTTTCTAAGAGCTCTTGGAATATTTACTATATACTCCTAGTTTTTAGCAATATAGTTTGTACGTAGAGACTTACCGGAAGACTGGACCATTTAAGAGGATACTAAACCTAAAGATATATAGATAAGTACACATCTGATTTAAATAAAATTCATTTGCACTTACCTGCCCCTTGTTCGCGGTAAATTTGTTAAATATAAAATAAGTTATAATTTCCCCAAGTAACAGCGTATTAAAACGTGCACTCAATTGTAATCTGCCGTTCTGTTTTTATCTATCAGCTGTTTCTCCGCTTTCGTTTCTCCTTCTTTGCTTCTCGTTTTCGTTTTGCTTTTGGTTACGGCATTGCCAATCATCAATAAGACAAGTAAGGTTTTTAGGTCGAAGGACTGAACATACCCACTGACAGGTGTTGCCAACTATTCTCTAGCAGAGGTATGGCCTCTGAAAATAGAGTGGGATGTACACCAGAGAATCCTTTTCGGAGGAATTCTAAAATTTTGAGAACACCTCCAAAAGGGAAAAATGAGGAATCCACCGCTGCTGGACCAACATAAATTTGTGAAAATGCCGCCCAAACGATCGAAAGCGGCAAAGTTGAGCAAGAGCAGAATAGTGAAACTGCCAATATTTTAAGCAAATTGGGCATAAAAATAAAGGAACTTGAAAGTATGATGTCTGGCCAGAGACACATAAATCACGCTATGCGCGGCCTTGTAAGCAGTATAACATGCCTATATGACGAGGCTAAAAAACAAGAGAATCGAGCGGAAAGAGTTATGGTAGAGAAAGCGTCGCAAGTATCCCCTATTCATAAAGATAGAAACACCCCAAAAAGACTACGGGAGGTATCAGGCTATTTACCACCAACAAAAAAGCCTAAAAACGTAGATGATAAAGCGCAGGCTTCATATAGTGAGGTTACAAAAGTAATGCAGAAAGACAGCTCAGGAGATAAGCCCGCAGGCGAGAAATGGGTGGACATGGTAAAAAATAGGAAGTCGAAAACAGAATCAGATCGAAACCAGACGCTATTAGCTATAATGTTACCATTATTACAACACCCGAAGAAATATGCGACGCATTATAAAAGGAGTGTGGGATTCAAAATCTAGTGAAAGAAAATGTTAAAAGTATGCGAAAAACCCGAAGCGGCACACAAATAGCCCTTATATGCCTGCGTGCCGAGGATGCCAAGACCGTACTTAAGCAAGGAAAAGTAAAGATCGGGTGGTCTATCTGTCGCCTCCGTGAATACTCATCTATCACTCGCTGCTTTAGGTGTGTCGAAGTGGGGCATATGGCGCATAAATGTCGCAACCCCATTGACAGATCTTCCCTCTGTACACGCTGCGGAACGTCAGGACACGTCGCAAAAGTATGCACTAATGCCCCGAGCTGTATGCTTTGTAAAGAGAAACACTCTGTCTTGAGCACGGCCTGTCCGAAGTATCTAGTGATGAAAAACTCAAAGGAAAAATTAAGATATAACAATTAAATCTGCTGCGCTCCAGCACAAGACCTGCTAAAACAGACGGTGCTAGAACAAAACATAGATGTCGCCCTGCTAAGCGAGCAATATACTCAGCGTTCGGAAAGAACTTGGATTAAAGATATAAGTGGCAAGGCAGCAATATGGGCTTGCAAAGGACAAGCTTTCACATCGTGCTCCGAACGAGCCCAAAACGGCTTCACATCGGCGAATATACAGGGAATATATGTTGTAAGCTGCTATGCTCGTCCAAGCGCGTCAGTAAATGAATTGGAAGACTTTCTCCTTGAGCTGTCTCTAGAGACGAGAAGCAAATCTCCGATAATAATAGCGGGAGATTTTAATGCATGGTCTACTGCTTGGGGTAGCAGACGCACGAATCATCGTGGACGTTTTATACTAGAATTCTTGAGCCAAACGAATCTTACAATAATAAACATTGGCACGCAAAATACCTATCAAAAGGGCAATAAAGGTTCCGTAATAGACCTAATGTTTGCTAACGACGCGCTTAGCAGGCACATTATGTGGGCGGTGTCAGACATTTACACAAATAGTGGCCGCATGGCCATAATTGCTGAAGTTTTGTTCCCAAGAGAAACGGAAACCCTCAGCAGAAACACCTCTCAAAAACGGTTGGCGACAAAAGGAGTTCGATCCTGACGTTTTCGAGAGCGTCTGGAGGACAGCAAAGGCACCAGGCGACGACGCCGCCCACTTGGTATCCGCTGTGCAAAAGGAACTAGTTGCAGCATGCGACGCAACTATGCGCAGGACGAGATACAATAACAAGCGAAAACCGGTATACTGGTGGAACGAAGAAATCGCCACGCTGAGGAAGCTCTGTCACTCGTCTAGACGTCGTTTACAGCGTAACTAAGGAGGCGAGAATGAAATCGCCTCAGAGAGGCATTTAAACACAAAAAAAAGCTCCTGAAGTCAGCAATCATGCGTAGCAAAAGAGGCTGTTTCGAAAAGCTTTGTGAAGAAGGAACCGCGTACAAAATATGTATGTCAAAATTTATATGTCGCAGCAACCTAAGAACGCATCATTTATGAGGAAAGTCGTCGACGCATGATTTCCAACACATGAGACCACTTCCTATGCTATGCGAAACGATGTTACAGAGCCCCCTCTATTAGTCACAGAAGAAGAAATATTGGCTATCGCGAAAAAAATTAAAAACTCCAAAGCGCGTGGAATAGATGGCATACCAAATAGAGCCCTAAAAGAAGCCATGATTCTGAGACCCAGTTTGTTCGCTAAAATGTACAATGCGTGTATATTGGAAGGTGTGTTTCCCGACCCGTGGAAGGTGCAGCATTTGGTTCTACTTCCAAAACCTAAAAAGCCACCGGACGAACCTTCATCTTATCGATCATTGTGCATGCTCGACACGATTGGTGAAGTGTACGAAAGCATTGTAAGAAACCGCTTGAAGTTAGCAATCCAAAAAGCCGGCGGATTATCAGAAAGACAATACGGCTTTATAAAAAAAAGGTCCACTATTGACGCACCAAGAGAGGTCGTTGATACTGCGAAATATGCAGTAAGTGGCAAAAGATAGAAAGGTGGCACAAAAAAGTATTGCGCGCTAATTACACTGGACGTGAAGAATCTGTTCAACTCCGGAAAGTGGGCAAATATAATCAAAGCTCTATACGAAATACGCGTTCCCCAATATCTCGTAAATATTATAATGAGCTATCTTAAAAAACGCATATTCTTATTCGACTCTGACGAGGGCACTCAGAGCTACGCTATCTCGAGTGGAGTGCCGCAAGGCTCGGTCTTAGGTCCTCTACTATGGAACTTGATGTACGACGGGGTACTAAGAATACATCAACCAAAAAACGTGAAAGCAATAGCAGGCTCAAATGCAACGATTACATAAATGGTCTGCGCCAATGGTTTGCTACCATGAGCTTAGAGCTGGCTGAGCAGAAAACGGAAGTCTTGCTCATAAGCACAAGGAAGGTGGAAGAAAGGTTATCACTCACCATAGGGGGGTGCAAGACTACTTCACAGCCGCAGCTGAAGTATCTGGGAGTAATACTAGACTCCATATTAAAATTTAAAGAACACCTGGTGTATACTTCAGGCGAAGCAAACAAAATGTATAGTGCGCTATTGAGAATGATGGCCAATAGAGGCTGCGTGTGTTCCAGCCGGCGGTTTTTAATATCAAAAGCAATGAGTTCAGTAATATTGTATGCAGCACCAATATGGATAAAAGCGCAAGACATAAAATCATATGCTAGACAAATAAACGCAGTACATAAGCTTTCTGCAATCCGATTAATAAGTGCTTTCCGAACGATATCAAGTGATGCTGCTGAAGTACTAGCCAGCATGCCGCCTATTGACATCCAGGGGGACGAATTCGCGCGACTGTACCAGCTGTCAGCGTTGTCTTCAGGAGTAAAAAAAGAGGGGAGAACCAAGAGCCTAACAATGTGGCAGCAAAGGTGGCAAACCTCATCTAAAGGACGATGGACTCATAGACTGATTCCGGACATTCATTCGTGGATAGACAGACGATATGGGAACCTGAATTTCCACCTTACCCAAATACTGAGTGGGCATGGAATAGAAGACTCTGAACACGTTTTTTTTCAGTGCCCCGCTTTTTAAATATTAGGGAAAAGTTAAAATCTACTCTCGGCGGTAGGGTAACGGTGGAAACTCTGACAACGCATATGTGTCAGTGTTTTGAAAAATCTAAAGCTGCAAGCGAAGCGGAGACTTAAATGTCCTTTTCTCTCCCATGAAGTAATACTTAATCCGGTGGTCCCGTGGGAGAGATATAAGATGAAAGTAGGTTAGGTTTAGAATTTAAAGTTCCGCACTTCGGCTTTCGATGCTTCTCCCTTCTATAAAAAAAAAAAATTAAAAAAAACACCTTGTACATATTGCCCCAATCAATTGAATTTTAGTTTAAATTAACTGCAACATAATCCCTATTTTTTATTTATTCAATTTTTTAAAGTGAAACTTTTATTACATCGTCTCAAATTTTTTGGGCAGCGTTTGCATGTCGTTTTTGTAATGCTCTATACATATGTGTATATGTACATACATATGTGCCGAACAAATAATGCATACACAAACCTACGTACACATATGTGTACACATGTAAATACGTCACCGGCAAAGCGTCACAACATTGTGTTGTTGGTAGAAAATCCGAGCTGTGTCGGAAACAACAAACGAACGATTGCCGATTGTCACCGCTTCCCTTGCCGCTGTAACAGCTTTGCCAGTAAACCATCGTAAATATGTATGTTTATGTATGAGCATGCATATATGTATATCGACGCAGATTTTTGCGAGCCATATTAAAATATATTAAAATTGTAAAATATTTTAATTCGACAAGAGCTATGTTGCCATTTTTGTCACTTTTTTCTGTGTTTGCCGGGTTGACACTTTTCCTTTCAAGAAGGAACATCAGAAAGTTGTTCAATTTATGATTTTTAGCTTTTGCCATCGTCGCGAAAATACGCTTGTGGGCAAACCCCGCAGGTGCAAGTTATAACTTTACCGCAATGGAGACTTTTGTAAAGCGTTCAATTCTGGGGAATACCTAATGACGGGTGAGATAATCCCATCAACTGCCGCTGAGTTATAAAATTAAAAAGAAAAAAAATCAAGTTTTACGTGTATTTTATATGGGAAATCTTTACAGGCCTAGGTCTAGTACTTAATATTAAAATTAAAGTCCCAAGTTTTTAGGGAATTTTTTTTTGGTATTTCCAACAAAATTTCACCATGGGATCGAAAAAAAAAGCAGTCTAATGAGCATATGTGCGATCGCTTGGTCTTTTCAGATGTTATCAAAGCTTTTAATGATCAAAGCAAGTAAATATATTATATGAATATGTGCTATATACTTATGTCCTGTGATACCAAATATATATATGTAACTCCCTTCGCTCCCTTTTTTTCATTTTTCCATTACCATTCCGATTTTCCAAAAATAAAATTGAAATTGATCATGCCATTTCAATACCCTTAATAGAATATTATTCCAAAAATTATTAATTTAATGTCTACGATATGAAATGAAGTTTCACTTTTACCGTGGTTTCATAAAACCACACAATAGTTTTTTTAGTTTACAAACCTTTATTCGTTCAATGTTTTCTTGCTGCTTTTCCTTAGCCAGCCATTTCGCATTTTTGAACAACAACACTGTTACTTAGGACTTTAACAGTTGTTGTCGGTGATCCAAGAATTCACCAGCTTCTAAAAACCATTCTGGAAAAAGGTTTTTAGTCCTATTCAATATGGCATTCTCGATGAGCACTCGAACTCCAAGTACATGGGCATATTTTCCAAAAAGCTTTTTATACCACTTCATCTGCATGCTTATTTAAATCTCCTTGAGTTTTTTGCACAGTTATCGCATCTGGACTTGGAGAGAAGTTTTCGGTATATAGAGCATTCAGTGCAATACCGCTGTACTTGCAGTTCTGCGGTATTTTCGTCGGTGTCTGCAAAGTGCTCACCGGGAATGTCAACTGCATGAACGGCATGTTGCTCGGAATCATCCAGAGAGTTAGATTCTTTCTCGCTGATATTCCAATCGAGATTCATGTCGTCATCGTCTTCGCAGTTTATTAACCCCCCTGGCTTGCCCTTATTTTATAAAAAAGATTTCTAGCGCGTCTTGGTTTAATTTTCCTAATAATATAAATTTGATTTTCAGCAAAGATTTCGGTTGTTAAATTCATCATTGCGGTTATGGTTATGGTAAACCCTAAAAAGCAATGGACATTTATATTATTAGAAACCTCGATATGCGAATATTGTGTCGCTTTGGTGCATTTTAATATATATTCATTCGTACCCAATAATCCCTGCCTGACTGCCATGTCGATGCCAGCAGCTACTGAATTGCTGAATACCTGTGTAGCTCTGGAAACGCTCGTTTTCTCGAAATTATTTGGATATATGTGAAAGGATGTCAACTTCGGACATATTTTAAAATTTTGACTCTCACTATCCATTGCATACAGCCTCCTTATAACTTTGAAGCTAGCTATGCCATCCATAGTTTCTAAGTCGTACTTTAACAAATTATTCCTAACCGACTTAATCAAATGGCAATAGTCATATAGGCAATTAACTTTATTGCCATTCATTATTAAATATGGTTCGAATTTTGTAACATTTAAATTTGCATACAATCGGACATTCACCGAACCTTGATCACAAATGATCGCTTTTACACTGAGTCTTATCATTTCCAAGACTTCAATGTATTTTTTTTTAACTTTTTTCTAAATCTACTACGGACAGCCCTCCGCTTGCCACATAATAGGAAGTTACGTATTTCGAATTAGCTGCTCATAAAAAAGATCTTTTTTAATTGCAATTTCGTCGAATAGTATTGCACAGATCCGTTCGTGTTCGGACATTTCCCCAACAAGAGAAATTTAAATTTCCTATAATCCTAGGATCAATCCCTGCCGCAACATATCTACTTGGGCGCCGTCGCAGTAGAGATTCTTTATGTGGGAGCGCAAACTGAAGATCATCTCTCAAGAAGTTATATGCCTATATATAGGCATATAATTAATATTTTGCGCTAAATTTTTCTGATCTTCAGAATAATTATTGATTGTATTGACAATCATCCTAGCAAAATTTATTGCATCCACAGTAGCATTTTTGGATGCAATAATTGCCCTTTTCTCTAAGTCTAATAGTTTTTTTTTTAGAATCCTATTCTCCTGCCTAAGCGCAGTCATGCGTTCATTGTGCTTATGAGCTTTTTTCTGGTAAGCCCGCGCAATCCGACCTTAAGATTCGCGGTGACATTTAAAGGAATAAGGAGTGAATGTATTGTATGACTTACGCTTCACCTCGAGATCCGAATATAATTCGAATTCCTCAAAGCATAAATCTTCCCCCCCTATCTGATTACTATTAGAATACGTTTAATAGGCTACAGAAGTATGTATGGAGAAAAGCTGCTACAACTACCTACAGTTTCAGAACATAAATTATGCTCCGTTAAAGCTCCTTCCTTAAGTCTATTATTTGCGTAATTCACATCAAAATGACGGTCACAAATAAATAACTTTTTACGGTCGGAGTATTATGTACTTATTTCTAAAGCTAAAACCCAGTTGCTGAAGGCAATTTCATCATCAGGGAATGAAAAAGAATTTTTTTTCATCCGATGGACATCCTTCAACACAGGAGGTTTTGTCTTCACTACTCTTCCTTATCGATAATTGTACCGGATCATCAGAATTTCTATTATGTTATTACATATGTATTATATGTATAAATATTATTTATATTTAAAATTATAATTCTATTAATAACATTAATATAAAATATTTCTACTAATAATAAGTTATGTTTGGTGATTTTGCCATATTATATGAATATACACAAAATGCCATTCGAAATAAATACCCCCAACAGCAAACACAACCACACACACATACATAAGTATATGTATATGCATTCACCCCAACAATATCATCAAACATTTACATGTACATATTTAAATATGTTACTTACCAAGATTTATTGTTGGACCAGCTCCGTGTTTTAATCTTTTAGCCCCTGATGCATAATTCTCAAAATGCATAGAACTAACTAAAGTGTTTGAGGGGGCTACTATTCCTTCGAAGCCTAAGTTTTAAATCCAATTTAGTGCAATTTGTTCATTCTTCGGGCAAATGAACAAATTGCACTTTTTGTTGTCGTTTTTGCATTCGCGCACACAACACTTACGAATTCGCGGCATTTTTAATTGTTTTAATTATTTATTATAAAATGACTTAAAATTTCGCGTCCGCACAATAAGAACTTTTCTCTACAACTAATGTTTTGAAGTTTTGTTTCTCTCTTTTGTTATACTCTTTTCACTATTATCGCACTTGCCCAATTTGAATATTATCTCAGTTAACACCCATTCATGTTATTAAGGCAACAGGTGGAAGAATCTCCAGCAATGGATGAGAACTTCGCTTTTCTGATCTGGTTAGAATTTTTTATTTTGATATCTCATCCAATTCTATTTCATCATATTTGAAAATAATTCGAATTTATTTTTATTTTTATTTATATTTTGTTTATATTTTAATATTTTACTACTATTTATATTCATTTAATAAAATATACATTATACACAGGTACGTAAACAGGATTCCAACATTGAAATTACATTTCATCTATCTTTCTAATTTGATGAAATTTCACACCAAATCATAACAATTTTCTTATTTGTAATTATTGGATTATTTCATCAGTTTCTTTCATACAGAATCCGTTCTATCAAGAGGTGAGAAAATTTACTTGCTCCCTTTCTGAGAGGTGTATAGTCAGTTGCGTTCACTCATAAAACGTGGTAAATATTCCTTCGTGACATGGTGTAATAATATTATGTACATACATATGTGTAAATGTATTTGAACATGTGCATGAAGGAAAGTCAATTTCCAGAGTATCCATATACAAATTGGCCAATTGAAATTACTTAAAACTGATAGTTGTTTCAGTTAATACAATAGACTGCCAAATCTAAATGGAGTTTGTGGTGCTATTCGTATAGCACATCTCCTTATTACAAATTTACATCAAATATTTTGCCTGACTTCAAATCTCATCACAGATGTTGTTTTATTTCTTTTTTAATTTTTATAAACCACTTTTATTAAATTTATTTTAATTTAATTTTCATTTTTCCCTTATTATATAAATGTTCTTCAAAATCAATTATTTCCTTTTGTTATTCTAATTTTCCCTAGCACGCATACCTAAGAACATCTGCGCATACATATATTAGTCGTTCCTATATAAGGTGGTGACAATTTACTTGGTTCCTTGTTAAAGTGGTGTAGTTTGTTGAGTTCGATTATCATGAGGGGAAGGTACCTTTTTGATGTGGTGCAATTGAACTCTCGAATTTGCGCATTTTCGATGTTTCCTTTTAATAGTTTACATTTTAGCACAGCTAACATTTGCGCCTTCTCAATTTATTTACATTCTCTGGCTATAGCTTTCACCAGAGAATGTTAATGAATAGAGAAGGCGCAAAGGTTAAATCAAATCTTTTTGTGTAATAATTTGTAATTCCAGATGAGGGAACATCGAAAAACATAACTTCGAAAAAGAAAAATACACCACGCAATGTGCGAAATGCTATAAATAGACACAACGAATATTCCTAGATTTGTGTTTTCAATTTCTATGATATGACAAAATTTTTAATTATGAAAACTCTTCTGAATTAAAAATCTGTATTACCGGTAAAAACCCCAGATTTTATAATAAAATAAACATTTAATAGGAATTTTTCAAACTTTTGTATGTGCGATGCGTGAGCAATTGCTTATTGAGCAAAGGAATCCAGATGAGGGAGCATCGAAAAACATAACTTCGAAAAAGAAAAATACGCCACGCAATGTGCGAAATGCTATAAATAGACACAACGAAGATTCCTTAATTAAAAATTGCTCATACCTATTTAGATTTATGTTTTCAATTTCTATGACATGACAAAATTTATAATTATGATAAGCCTTCTGAATTAAAAAGCTGTATTACCGGTAAAAACCCCAGAATTCATAATAAAATAAAAATTCAATAGGCAATTTTTCCAACTTATGTATGTGCGTTGCGTGAGCAATTGCTTATTGAGCAAAGGATAATGATAAAACGGTGGCTAAACGGCCGCGTTTCACTTTTGTGGTGGCTGAGAACGTAAGCGGGAAGGGGTTAAGCACAATCCGAATACGAGCCTATACGTTCGGATCCTAAAACTCTTGAAACTTAAATTTTATTTAATTTTTTATTTTAGTAATTGGAATCTAAGCATATCTTAATTCAATTACTTTAATAGCATATTTTACTTCCTGATATAATTATAATATATCAGGAAAATATGTTCATATGTTTAGGTTTATTGAATATTTCCTTATTATGCGTATTTACACAAATGTGATAATCACACATACATTCTTAAATACACATACGCTGATGCTTGCTTCTTCTTGCCCCGCACAAACAATGACTTTTGTCCACACTTTTTGCTTTTTGCGAGAAGCAAGTTGAACGATCGCAAGCAAGGAGGGGTCAGGGGCGCACTGCCACATAATTATTACAGATAGTTTTTATTAATCGATTTATTCTAAAAACGATTATAAGTATTAATTTATGTGTATTTATATTTTTACGTACATTATTATTATATTACAAAAATAATTCATAAATGCATCAGTATTTTTCAATACAAATTAAGCAACATATTAATATTATATATTATGAGCCTTAATTAATATATTGACACGCCTCTGTGCATGGTGGCAAGTCAACGAAATAACGGCGAGTTCGCGCGGGCATTGTGTTGTTGAAAAAAACGAAATCACGACTTTGTCGACAAACATACATATATACATATGAGCTCGCATACATATTGACACCGAATTTTGCGCATCTGGCCTAAAACTAATCGAGTTAGATAAAGGGTTATACATATTTATATAAATGATCAGGATGAAGAGACGAGTTGAAATCCGGGCGACTGTCTGTCCGTCCGTCCGTCCGTGCAAGCTCTAACTTGAGTAAAAATTGAGATATCTTTATGAAACTTGGTAGACATGTTTCTTGGTACCGTGAGACGGTCGGTATTGCAGATGGGCGTAATCGGACCACTGCCACGCCCACAAAGCGCCATTAATCAAAAACAAATAAATTGTCATAACTAAGCACCGCAATAAGATACAAAGCTGTTATTTGGTACACAGGATCACATTAGGAGGGGCCTCTGCAGTTCGGTACATAAAATTCCTCTCATATATTTTTATGTTATAGTGTGAAAATGGGCGAAATCGGGTTACAACCACGCTTATTTCCCAAATAACAGCATTTTAAATTTCATCTGATTCTTTCACTTTCCACTATGCAAATAATGCGTTTAAAGCCACCTTGTGACCAAAAATTTTCTAAATCGAACCAAAACTGTTTAAGCCGCTCTTCAAACGAGTATAACATTTGACTTTGCGATAGTTTAAAATGTTCGGTTACATCCGAACTTAGCCTTTCCTTACTTGTTAATTTTTATAAATTTTTTTTTTAAAGTTATATTAATTTAATCTTAACTTTTCACTCATCATATAAAAGTGCTTAAATTTCAATTATTTCACTTTGTTATTCTAATTTTCTTTAATACGCGTGCCAAAGAACATCTGCACATACATACATTAACCTTTCCCTTATAAGATGGTGAAATTTTGCTTGTTTCCTTTTTAGAGTAGTGTAGTTTGTTGAGTTCGATAAGCATGAGGGGAAGGTTTCTTTTTGACGTGGTGTAATTTAATTTACGAATTTGCGTTTTTTCGATGTTCCCTTCTAGTAATTTACATTTTAACAAAGCTAACATTTGCGCCTTCTCTATTTATTAGCATTCTCTGATTAGACATAGGGCATGTGCCTTCTTCTGCTATCCTCCTGCACCGTTATACACTATAACCAGAGATGATGTCCCTAACTTAAATAACTTGAAATCATCTTTTAATTTCGAACCAGACATGATATTTTCGTGCTCCTGGAAAAATAGTGCAAAATATTTTATATTATATACTATATTTATTTGTCGTTGACAAGGATAGGATAAGGAACTGTGCTACAAGTATATAAGCAGCACCACAAACACTATTTTAACCTAGCTGTCTAAGGTGTTAACTGAAATAGCTATCGTCGTTTACTTGTTTCAAATGACCGTTCCTTCATTCGCATGTTAAAATATATTTGCATATATGTACACATATGTGCATATGTATGTATGTCCCTCAATATGCCTTTCGTTAAAGTGAAACAAAGTGACAAAAAAAGCGCGGACGCACTTTAATCGGCCAATAAGATTCGAGCAAGCTCGCGCCGTATTCTCTAAATATTTCATATAGCTATTTCGTATGCTACAAAACGAAGTACGATCGTTATCAACTCTTCACTACTCTCGTTTTTCTGTGCCCCTGGTCTACCACATTTGGTTTTCTTCTTCTTCCTTCGCTATTCATTAATATTCTCTATAACTACTATGTTATAGCCAGTCGGTAAGTTATAGGTAAGGCAGAGTACTGATTTATATAACGCCTCACATATCATATTACATCCGATTCGTAGCTCAAAAAAATAGATTTAACGAGGATTTCAATAGGACGGGCAGACTGTCACCCGGAATTAAACTCGCCCCGTCATCTTAATCGTTTATATATAGTATACCTGCTGACCCGGCAGACTTCGTACTGCCTAGCTATTTTTAACACTAACATGTAGCTTTTATCTGAATTTGTATACTACTTGTAAGTAGGTACCACTAATACCCTAAATTAAAACTACTAACAATATGTATGATTTTTTTAAATTTGAAATAAATGAATCAGAAACTTTATTTTTTGTTTTGTTTTGTGGTGCGTAAATAAACAAAGAAGACGGTTTTCCAACGCGCGAACACGCGACGTTTAACTGTCGAGGCGCGAAACAGGGAAACTCTATGTTGATTCCACAAACTTCTAACGAATGCCCTTGCAATTTATTTATGGTCATCGCAAAGGCCAGATGCACTGGAAATTGTAAGCGTTTAAAATCGAATGGTAGGTCCGTTGGAATCTTCGGTATCAGCGGGATCAAGACATCCTCTCCTTTGCATTTTTCTTTTATGATTGTTGCCTGAATGACGTTATTCATCAGCTTTTTTATAGCCACTCTTGTTCCATTGCATAGTCGAGGTTCATAATGGTGTCGACTGATTTGAAGGAAACCAACTGTCCTGAAAGAAAATTCTGAATGGTCGCATTGAGATCCTCGACACCTTTATTTTTCGCCGCCAATATTGTTCGTTCACCCAGCCAATTATGGTTATGAACTTTTGCGCTATATCTGGAAAATTACACTTAATAAGCTCCCCTTTGAGTCTGTGATGTGACAAAAATCTGTGGGTAATGTGATGAATCTGGTCGAGGTGTCCACTGTAATTTTATTATTTCCAATGTCTAACAACTGCTTCGCAAATACATTTTCAGTTTCATCTTGTTGCAAAAATACTTGCATGTTAGTTGTTAAGTGGAGTGTCTTAACGTACTGGCACAAATTCGATGATTTTAGGCATGCATTTAGTTCATCAGCAACAGTTGATCGGGGAATAACTGGAAGAGTCTGATGAAAATTACCTGACAACAGAATCATGGCCCCACCAAAAATATTTTGGTTGTCACGAAGATCTTTCAACGTTCTGTCCAGTGCTTCCAGTGACCTCTTATGGGCCATTGTACATTCATCCCAAACAATCAATTTACATAACTGTAGGATCTTAGCCATAGCACTATTTTTGGCGATCTTGCAAATTGGTGTTTCGGTAATTTGCATGTTTAATGGTAATTTCAAGGCAGAATGTGCAGTTCGTCCGCCTTCTAGCAGAGTCGCAGCTATTCCAGATGAAGCCAATGCTAGAGCAACATCATTTCGCGATCTGATCCTCGCCAAAAACAATGAAATTAAAAACTTTTTCCGGTTTTTCCGGGAGCATCAAGGAAATTAATTCCACCAGATCCACTGTTCACAGCTTCAATCAAAATGTCGTACGCAATTTGTTGATCTAAGTGTGGAACATTTATACGAACTGTTTCAGCCAATGCTTCAATTACGTACTGTTGTTCTCTTTGCAACTCGTGGTTTAAGGCATCGCGCATATGACGATTGGGTGCTGTCATTCCCAAATACGATAATATTTTATTTTCCATCAATAAACGCATATCTTCTACCATGATCAATGTCTCATTGTTAATTTCTTCAGTCATTTGCAGTGTAGGATTCAAAGCTTGACGGCGCACACGATGCAAAACATCCTCATATACTTAACCCACAAATCTTTTGGATTCGAGGGGAAACATGTTGATATGATAATCGCAAACAATGTACGAATTTGAAGTGCCGATGAAGATATTACAGAATCCTTGAGCGTATCATCCAAGTGCGAATCGTTTTCAAGTAAATGTAATTGTTGACATGCCTCACGGTAAGTCGCACACAGCTGTCTATTAACTGTTCTCAGATGTTTAAACGATGTCGGACCACGAACATTAACCAACAACAACCGCAAATAATAACATTCATCGTTATTTGGATGTACTGTGTAGATGCGACCCAGAGCGTCTGAAGCAAACACATTTGGATGTCTTTCAACTGGTGTTCTTTGTTTTCGACGCTGAAATGATTTCGATGATGCGTTCCATGTATAATAGCGTGGCATGTCAGCATACAGCAAAGTGCGAGCAAAATCATCAGTTTGACATACTGTGAAGAAACTTGTTAATGTCTGCCGCGTTAGATTCATTGAAATAAACTCGTTGACCATTTTCTAAATGGACTGCCAAATGGACTACTGCAGGGTGTCTTTCATGGATGACAAATGAAAAGATACGCCAAATTGCTTCGTTGCTACTTACATAGCGACCCATCTGGTATTGTGATATTTCATCATTAGCATTGGTTACACCGAAGACAGCCATATCACTACCTTTGTTAACATATTTACATATGTACTTTATCGACTTCACAGAGTTACAGTATTCGACATTGATGTGAGTCTCAAACGCTTTGGAAATTATTGGCGAGTATGGCACAATCCAATGATTGTCTACATCAACACTTTGTCCTCTTACCTTCACAACTACTGATCGCCCATTGTCCGTAACTGATCGCCGACGATACAATGGATATCCATCATTTCCCGTTATGGTTTCAGCAAGCAGGTCACTTGGATATCACTGGGAACACTTGCCGTCGACCATACATGGTGAATTGTAGTTGAAAAGTCCGAAAGGTCCATGTATCATGTGTTTGGTAACTAGACTAAAATGTGCGCATGAAGCAATCCACGCTTTTGTCATTCTACAGGGTACATCCAACAACCGACTCTACCATACACACAATGATTTATTAGGAAATTCATGAGAGATTTTAATTTTTGTATAAAAACTCTGGCAGTTATGTCATGTTTACCAACTGGTGTTTGGCTATGTAGTAATTCCCTCTCGATTTCGGACCATTTGGGTTACATGTGAATGTAAAAAATAAGTCTGGGCGGACATTATGCCTAACATATGACATAGCATCCTGAGCATATTCATGAATGTGGCGTGAGCTTCCTATATAAATGGCAGGCAAATTGACAAATCCTAAATTTGAAGTAAATCACACACCAACAACATTTTCATTCATGAACGCTGGCGCACAAGCAATAAGCTAAGTCGTTTCATTCATAAAAGCATACGTCTTACACATCTCCTACAAGCGTCTTTTCGCGACGATGGCAAAAGCTAGAAATCATAAATTGAACATCTTTCTGATGTTCCCTCTAGAAGGGAAAAGTGACAACCCTGCAAACACAGAAATCAATGACAAAAGTGGCAACAAAACTTTTGTCGATTTAAAATATTTCACAATTCTAAAATATTTTTCCGTGGATCGCAAAAATCTTCGTCAATATGTATGCATGTTCATATAAATACATACATACATAAAAGCAAAAAATGTGTCAACGGAGACTTCACATGAAGAATTGAGTGTACATATATACATACAAATGTGCAAACGACATAATACGTACATATTACGTACATAATTACTTTTACACATGCATTTGAAAAGAAAAATTGAAGAATGAATGCGAAATGCCGACGGCAAAACACAATTCTATTTAATTTCTAATATTTTTAAATTATTATTAATAACTCACAATAAAGTAAAAATGAATGAACATAAAATAACTTAAAAATAATAATAAATAATAGTTCAATAAAAGGGAATATGTTTCATATAGCATATCAATATTCCAAATTTGGCATACACATTATATTCTCTTCAATATTCGCCGTTTGGTTATGTTAAGAGAGCGTATGTTTACAGATTCACCGCTGTTATACAAGCGAGAAATGTTATTTGTTTCTCGTGCATGTGTGGTGAACTCCTTGATAAATTCCTACAAATTGTTCGCTGTCGTACCTGCACCTTCTCGTTCATTTAAGTTATCTGGTTCAAGCCCCTGTTCAAACGGGTATACCATGTGACTTTGCGAGAGTTTAAAATGTTCGGTTACATCCGAACTTAGCCGTTCTCTACTTGTTAATTTTTATAAGTCCTTTTTATTAAAATTATTTTAATTTTGTTTAATACGCATGCAAAAGAACATCTGCACATACATACATTTGCCGTTCCCTTATAAGATGGTGAAAATTTACTTGGTTCCTTTTTGGAGTGGTGTAGTTTTTTGAGTTCGATTATCATGAGAGGAAGGTTTCTTTTTGACGTGGTGTAATTTAATTTACGAATTTGCGTATTTTCGATGTTCCCTTTTAGTAATTTACGTTTTAGCAAAGCTAACATTTGCGCCTTCTCTATTCATTAACATTCTCTGATTAGAAATAGGGCATGTGACGCGCCCTCTTCTGCTCTCCTCCTGCACCGTTATTCACTATAACCAGAGAACGTAAATGAATAGAGAAGGAGCAAATGTTAAATGAAATATTTTAATCTTTTTGAGTACTAATTTGTAGTTCCAGATGAGGGAATCGCCAGCCAAGATAAGTGATAATGATAATTGAAATTGATAATCATTTGTACCAAGTATTTTCCTCCCTTCTTCAGTGTACTCAAGTAAAGTGCGATGAATAAAATGCTCTACCTCGTTCAATTTTAGATTCAGAGAAGTGTAAATTGTTACCATGATTAAGTTTTTAAGTTTGCATAAGCACGCACAAATATCTCCAACAAATGAGCGCCTAATATTAACCGATGGTAATATCTATCGTGTGCAATATTTATTTCAATATTCGGAGTCATAATATTCCTAACATTATTATTATTTTGGTAAATAGCATCCCTACCTTTTGGAACAGTATCTCGTTTGAATTGAACAAAACAATTGAAATGAGGTATTTCAATCGGTTTATCACGCGTCATGCAAGTTTCGGTAACAAGTAACACATTTGATTGTCTCCTAACTGAGTCTTGTAAATCGTATTTGTGACTATTTACACTTTGGCAATTAAAAGTCATTATTGAAATGCCATTACTATTACTAATGAAATCGAAGACACTTTGAGCTATCGTATGAACACTATTTAAAGACAGTCTTTTGAAATTTTGCAACAAAGATACAGTCGATGCAGCTTGCCTTCGATTATGATAAAACTTGAATGCCGAATTATCGTTTTTTGTCGTGATAAACAATTTTTCAATATTAGTCACCCGAGAGAGCGCAACATAAACGAGCTCCTGAGAATATGCTTTACTATACTCACATACTATTTTTTCAAAAGTTACACCTTGCGACTTATGTCAGAGAATGTTAATGAGTAGAGAAGGAGCAAATGTTAAATGAAATCTTTTTGAGTACTAATTTGTATTTCCAGATGAGGGAACATCGAAAAATATAACTTCGAAAAATAAAAACACACCACGCAATGTGCGAAATGCTATAAATACATTATGAAAAGCCTTCTGAATTAAAAAGCTGTATTACCGGTAAAAACCCCAGAATTCATAATAAAATAAACATTCAATAGGCAATTTTTCCAAATTATGTATGTGCGTTGCGTGAGTAATTGCTTATTGAACAAAGGATAACAATAAAACGGTGGCTAAGCGGCCGCGTTTCCACTTTTGTGGTGGCTTAGATCGTAAGCCCGAACGAGTTAAGCTCATTCCGAATACGAGCATATAACTTCGAATCCTAAAACTGATGTAAATTAAATTTTATCTTAAAATAATAAAATCTAGGATTTGCCTTATTTGACGATGTAACAGCCGCAACTGTTTCTTAAATAATAACCTGCCAAATAAAAAAAAAAAAAAACTTAGCTTATTGCTTGTGCGCCAGCATGAATGAAAATGTTGTTGGTGTGTGATTTACTACAAATTTAGGATTTGTCAATTTGGCTGCCATATTGATTTCTGGTGCTGATGCTATTTGAGACAATTGTTGTTTTTGTACAACAATGTTTGTATTTTGCCTATTGGCTGACGTACTTACATTTGTACGCTTTAAGGTATGTAGATTTGTGTATGCATTACTAATTTTGCGCGGTCGTACGCATATTTGTACATACATACTTACATGTAGAGCAGTGCGCTCACATGTTTTCATTGATAATTGGTAATATATTATTACAAGTATATTATATAATATAACATATTGATGTGCATACATATTTACATACATAAATTATTAATTCTGTAACAACTGAAATTAGAAAATTATGAAAATAGTAAAATATCATTTCTTGCATAATCTTTCACATTTTATCAATGTAGCATTTGTGCGAAAAAATCATATTTTATCAATTTTTCATCATAAAAATCGTTTATATGGCAAAAAATAATCATGCATATGTGTAGTGGCATTTGTATTTTTTGTTTTCTCATTCATTTCGCTTCATTTTTCTCTTTATGTTGGGAGATACGTAATTTGTCAGAGAACGTTGTTATAAAATCTCATTTCTGTTAAATAAGAGCAAATATTACAGAAAATGGTGAATTGTTTTAAGTTCTCTGGTATCAGTGCTTGCTTGTTGGTATCAGAGATCATTTCTTATGGATCGACCCAACAAATTTTGGTTAATGTTCTGGGTATGAATCGTGTGGGCTCGTACTTACCTCCTAAAACGACGTCGAGTAGAGATCACAAAGGAGATGATTGGTGACGTGTCATAAGACAATACGTTCATCAAACGCATCATTACTGGTGGCGTGACGAGGGGTAATTAATATGGCGATGAACTGTCCAGCAATCTAGGAAGGGTAGATCAACGAAGACTGAACTGCCGGATGGGCATAAGAAACGATAATGCATGCAGAAAGTGCAGAGAAGTAGGATCACCTCCTATGCCTCAGTCCAGCAGTTTTGATAATAATGATCTTTTGTATCAAAAATAGATATAATCGGGTAAATAATGCCCCTAACACCTAAATACCTATTATAAAGGTTTTCGAACTTCCCGTTGGCTTTACATCGTATGTAACAATCAATATGCTGGGACTTTAAATAAATAACAGATTTAAGGGAACAATATCTTTCCTGGAAATAATATTTCGTAATGCTAGAAATGGATAAATTACTCCAAACCCTTATATAACCAACATAATGATTTCAAACTTCCGGTTAATTTTATACCGTATATATCTTGGTCAATTTGTAAGATATCTTAGTAAATTTAATACAGAAAATGGGTAAAATGGTCAAAAAATTACCCCAGATACCATATACTACTTATAGTGATTGACAGTGTGTGTGTTCTCTTCTTAAAAATGTGTCCAGACCTTCTTCTAGCTCCAACACAACCGATATAAATATTTTCAAACATTCTAGCTGACCCGTTAAGCCGTTTTTGTTGGTTATATATGTGATATTTCAAAGTTTTTACAATCATAATGTGGTTTAGCGCTGAATATGAATGAGGTCTAAATCGCGGTCTACGACCATCAACCCTATTATTATGATAGGAATATACCCAATATATGAAATCTAGCCCTTTGGTTGAGTTTCAGTCACATATATATGTCTCATTTGAATTAACAAGGTCGATTTTAATACCAATATTTCGAAAACCAAGATAAGATAATAAGATACCAAACATGATTGTAATCCTTTCAAAAATTCGAAAATTGAATTCTTTCGCAACATTTTCATACTTTCGCAACATGCTTTTACAGAGTATATTAGTTTTGTTCACCTCATGGTTGTTTGTATCACTCAAAAGCAATTGCGATAGATATAGAGTTATGTATATATATATGTATATGCTCAGAAAACAAGACGAGTTGAATTCCGAGAGAGTGTCTTCGCGTAAGTTAATATCGTTTACACGATATGAGTTATTAAAAAAATATATTTTTTTGCCACGCTGAAATGCGTGCACTTTATTGATATCCTTAAGACTAACTAGTTTACATAAATCTTAGTGCTATTTATACTATTGAGCTGTATCGATAGTTATCTGTTTACTAACAGATAAAACTGTTAGTTTCTATTGTTATATTTCTATTGTTATATGTTCTTATCTCTAGTATTTATATTTTACAATGTGTGTTAGCTGATAGATATGTTTACATATGCTTATTTTGATTTTGTGTATTTATGTCTAATAAGTGATATGCTATGTCACTTATATGTATGTACATATGTATATGTACGATGATATGTGATATCTATGCGGTGTGCGGCCATGTCCTTAACTCATACGCTCTGTCTGTCCATGCAAGTAGTAAGTTGAGTGAAAATTGAGACATCGTGATGAAACTTAGCATTATATTCCTTCGCACCCACAGGAGGCTGATGTTGCATGTGGGTGGCATCGGGCTGTTGTGGATTGACTGATATTTTCGGTAGAAGGTCAACTATAGGCACTGGGTTCCACATATTTAGTACTTAGGGGCTTGAACAGTTTTGGTTCGATTTAGACAATTTTTGGTCACAAGGTCGCATACTTTAAACGTATTATTCACGCAAAGTTTTACCCCGATATAATCATTGTTGCTTGATATGCATAGTGGAAAGTGAAAGAATCAGATGGAATTGAAAATGGTGTTATATCGGAAATAGGCGTGGTTTTAGTCCGATTTCGCCCATTTTCGCACTATGAAAATACAAAAAGAACGTTATACACTGAATTTGGTTGAAATCGGTTTAGCAGCTCCCAAGATATGGGGTTTCACCTAGAAAAGGGCGGTGCCACGCCCACTGTCTAATTTTGAACGCGGTTCCTATAAAGTCATCTCATACCATCCCATAGATAAAATTTAATGTCTCTGGCGTGTTTAGTGCTAGATTTATCGCGCTTTTAGTAGTTTTTAACAGTACCGTTATATGGGGAGTGGGCGGAGTTGCCACCCGATTTCAACTATTTTCACATTGTAGGTAGAAGTTCTAAAAATATTTGCTTCCAGTGAATTTTGTTGTTATAGCTTTAGCGGTTTAGGAGATATGAACATTAAACCTATTAGGGGCGGGACCACGACTTAAAAAAAAAATTTAACTGCAGAGGCCCCTCCCTAATGTGATCCTGTGTACCAAATAACAGCTTTGTATCTTATTGCGGAGCTTAGTTATGGCAATATATTTGTTTTTGATCAATGGCGTTTTGTTGGAGTGGTAGTGGTCCGATTACGCCCATCTGCAATATCAACCGTTTCCCGGTACTAAGAGACATGTCTACCAAGTTTCATAAAGATATCTCAATTTTTACTCAAGTTAGAGCTTGCACGGACGGACGGACAGACAGTCACCCGGATTTCATCTCGTCTCTTCATCCTGATCATTTATATATATATAACCCTATATCTAACTCGATTAGTTTTAGGTGATACAAACAACCGTTAGGTCAACAAAACTATTATACTCTGTAGCAACAGGTTGCGAGAGTATAAAAAAGTACGTGAGGCACTCGGGGACTGCCGCGGTAAGGCTATTGCATAGCACTTATAAAATAATTATAATTATTTATTTATTGTTTATGCAGTATTTTTTTTTCTTTGATATTAATTCAATTTTTTCTTCGATAATAATTTAAATTACACTTTTTGAGCGTGGTGACCGATAAGAAAACAATTATTTTTTTTCTTTTATTGAATAAATGAGAAATTGCTATTGTTTAAAATATGTTTTTATTATCTTACAATACATTTAGGTTATTCAGGAATTTTTATCATTGACACTATAGGTTTATGGTAACTGAAATATCTGGAAAATACCGCGTCACTGGTGGTCTCATATTTTGTTGTTGATTATTGTGAATCATTATTCATTTTCAAATTAAAATTTTCCGAAAGAAAAGTTGTCAACCGCTCTGATTTTTTATCAGCGAAGTTGATAATAAAATCGCCAGCCAAGATAAGTGGAAATTTATTATCATTTGTACCAAGTATTTTCCTCCCTTCTTCAGTGTACTCAAGTAAAGTGCGATGAATAAAATGCTCTACCTCGTTCAATTTTGGATTCAGAGAAGTGTAAATTGTTACCATGATTAAGTTTTTAAGTTTGCATAAGCACGCACAAATATCTCCAACAAATGAGCGCCTAATATTAACCGATGTTAATATCTATCGTGTGCAATATTTATTTCAATATTCGGAGTCATAATATTCCTAACATTATTATTATTTTGGTAAATAGCATCCCTACCTTTTGGAACAGTATCTCGTTTGAATTGAACAAAACAATTGAAATGAGGTATTTCAATCGGTTTATCACGCGTCATGCAAGTTTCGGTAACAAGTAACACATTTGATTGTCTCCTAACTGAGTCTTGTAAATCGTATTTGTGACTATTTACACTTTGGCAATTAAAAGTCATTATTGAAATGCCATTACTATTACTAATGAAATCGAAGACACTTTGAGCTATCGTATGAACACTATTTAAAGACAGTCTTTTGAAATTTTGCAACAAAGATACAGTCGATGCAGCTTGCCTTCGAAATATAAATAAAAAAAATATAACTTCGAAAAATAAAAATACACCACACAATATGCGAAATGCTATAAAAAGACACAACAAATATTCCTAAATGAAAAATCGTTGCGCATACCTGTTTAGATATATGTTTTCAATTTCTATGATATGACAAAATTTATAATTATGAAAAGTCTTCTGAATTAAAAAGCTGTATTACCGGTAAAAACCCCAGTTTTCGTAATAAAATAAACATTTAATAGGCAATTTTTCCAACTTATGTATGTGAGTTGCGTGAGCAATTGCTTATTGAGCAAAGGATAATACTAAAACGGTGGCTAAACGGCCGCGTTTCCCCTTTTGTGGTGGCTGAGAACGTAAGCGGGACGGGGTTAAGCATAATTCGAATACGAGCCTATACGTTCGGATCCTAAAACTCTTGAAATTTAAATTTAATTTAATTTTTTATTTTATTAATTGGAATCTAAGCATATCTCAATTCAATTACTTTAATAGCATAGTTTACTTCCTGATATAATTAAAATATATCAGGAAAATATGTTTATATGCTTAGGTTTATTGAATATTTCCTTATTATGCGTATTTACACAAATGTGATAATCACACATACATTCTTAAATACACGTACGCTGATGCTTGCTTCTTCTTGCCCCGAACAAACAATGACTTTTGTCCAAACTTTTTGCTTTTTGGGAGAAGCAAGTTGAACGATCGCAAGCAAGAAGGGGTGAGGGGCGCACTGCCACATAATTATTTCAGATAGTTTTTATTAATCGAGTTTATTTTAAAAACGATTATAAGTATTAATTTATGTGTATTTATATTTTTACGTACAGTATTATTATATTACGAAAATAAGTCATTGGCCAAATGAGTTAAGATTCCTGCCCCGAAGAACTCAAACACACCACACACAATGCAACGCTGGCACACCCACCACACCTGGAAACCGCAGAACACCCACACACCACACACAACTCATCATACAGCCGCACACATACATACACCGACTAGGATCTCTACACAACACACAGTACAAAAATATCTGTCCTCGAAGCGGACGGCCCTTCTCTCAGCGATTGTCGTCTAACAAACACCGAACTTGCCTTTGGCGCGTAACCGCATTTTCTTGGCTCATTTTATTATCATCGATAATTTTTATATTCTTTGAATTACTTCTCCACTGGTATGCGACCAGGGAGTGATTGCGTGAAGATAATCTCCTCATAATCTATACTAATATTATAAATGCGAAAGTCCGTTTGTTTGTTAAGCTTTCACGCAAAAACTACTTAACAGATCATTATGAAATTTTGTACATATACTCTTAGAGGTGTCAGAATGAACACAGGATACTTTTTATTACGAAATTTATAAATTTTTTACGGATTATTAAAAAAAATTATTTTGGAAGATTATATATGTTTGGAAAATAAATTTGAAAATTTTGAAATTGAAAAAAAAAGTTTGGCAGAAATGATTGTTTGTCGAAAAAATTAAAAATGAAAGAAAACATAAATGTATAAAAAACGTAAATCAGAGAAATAACACAAATATTATTAGTTACTCTTATTAAATATAAAAATGCCTCGAAAGCGGAAATCGGCGCTGCCAAGAAATTCTACGCCGGTGCGTAAGGCTAAAGTTACACGAAATTAAGAATGTGAAGTTCAAGCAGAGCTGAGAAGGCAACAGCAAGCAGATCGACAACGTGTTTTGAGAGCAGCTGAAACTTCTCATCAGGCACGAGTACGTTCGAAAAGACAAGCTAAGCAGCAGGAAGCTAGAAGAGCAACGGAAACGCAAGAACAATTGCAGGCAAGAAGCATTAATGATGCAGAAGTAAGAACCACGCGTCGTCGTAATTTCATAACTAAGAATTGGTCTGTATTTAATGGTACTGGTTTTCAATATGATCCTTTAGTTGAGTATTCTTATCATCCCTTAATTGTTATTGGCTCAATGGATAAAAAATGTCAGTATTGTGATGCTTTTAAATGGAAAGATGAAACTGCTGGAATGTGCTGCAGCACTGGTAAAGTTTCACTTCCATTACTTGGTGAACCAGAAGAACCTTTAAAAACTTTATTGTTTAGTGTCACAGATGAGTCAAAACGATTTCTAAGTAAAATAAGGAAGTATAATTCCTGCTTTAAAATGACATCCTTCGGAGTTGATAAAGTGATAAGAATGCCAGGATTATTTGATGGATTCGATGCGAGCGAAGCCGCGGGTAAAATCTAGTTATTAATAAATAGACAGTTTTGTGAACATTTTCAAAACGGAAAACCATACAATTTTGATTTAATTTACATTCCCGGAGTTATAAAGTGGCAAGTAAGTGGTGGTGTTAAAATATGGTCCTGGACGGCACTATGGGTTACAAAACATAAAATAAAAAGTTTTAAAATATCGTGAAAAAAAACAATGATTTTATTGGCAAAAAAAAAAAAAAAATACAGTGACAAAGTGAACGAAAAAAAGAAAAATAAACAAACAGTGAAAAAAGTGCATTTATTGACAAAAACAAAAAAAAAAAAGTGCAGTGACAAAGTGAATAAAAAAAAATATATATATACATATGCTTTTGGTGCATAAAAAAGTGCAGTGACCACAACAACAAAAAAAAATATATTTACATATGCTTTTGGGGCATAATTAACAGTGCAGTGACCCAAAAAACAAAAACAAAAAAACGGGCGCGGAAAAACAAAATACAATCAAATGAAAACGGGCGCGAATTAAAACCCATATATATGTATATATACATATTAACATATAAAACGGGCGCGAAAGTAATACACGAAAACCTCATGGAACATCCCAGAAAAGGATTGGATACACCTACAGGCAAATACAGGCTATAGTCCCCAAAATCCCTTCAAGTGAGTTGTATCGATTCCGTTTTGTACCTCATTACTGCAGGGTATATGTATATTTATTACAGTTTTCGAAAACGGTTGCTAAACTATTGTATTTGCGGTATTTCGGGTTTTACCGAAAAAATTTATACACTAATATACATATATATATTATATTTATATATATATATATACATATATCTAAATATATATATTTTTTTATTGCCTAGGAAAGCTTACCTTCGTGTTTAACACAAATATTCCAAATCCAAAACACAAGTATATGATACATACATATACCTATATGAAATTCAAGTACTCTACTTGCAAAAATATCCGGCAATACCCCTTAAGCTTGATCAAGTAATAAGCAGGATTACCTAAAACAAGTAAGCAAAGGCAGATAAAAAAAAAAAACACATATACATATACCCACATAGCAAAATATAACGAATAAAAAGAGATATAAGAACAATATTCTCAAAAAACAAAAAAAATTAAAGAATTTCTTACCTATATGCCAAATCTCTCATTACATACATATTTACATATTTTGCACAATATATACCAAAATTTGTAGAAACTTATAATTTTGAGCGCTTGCAAATATATATTCGTAATATTATTAACATATTTAACTACAAAAAAAAAGAGAAGAGAGAGAAAGGTAAAGAAAATAAAAAATTTTTAAACATATAAAATATACGTACATTATTTTACTCTTATACATACGTACATATTTACATTCGGTAATTATGTACTTAATGACCCCCACTTCGGAGGGGGTTGAGGTTGCAGATGGTATGTGAAGGGAGTCTGTGAAATACAATTTCAGTGGATTTAGCCGTCGGCCACCCTTCAAAAAAATTATATGAAGGGTTAAAATTTCGTGAAAACATCATATTCCCAAATTCAACCCTGGTCGGTCAAAAACCGGGGTGTTCATAATTCAATCGCGTCAAACTCCTTTCTGCACTGGCGGCCTTCGGCCGCGCTTCAAAAAAATAACCCTGGTCGGTCCAAAACCGGGGTGTTCATAATTCAATCGCGTCAAAATCCTTTTCGCTGCTGTTTGTGCAGAAAGGAGTTCGCTTAAATTTAATCAGTTTGCACTGAGAGAAATCATTTGTTTAATTGATTTTTTTTTAAATGAACGCAGATTCTAAATCTACACAATTATTAAAAGTACCAAAAATGATTTCGGACGAAAAAAGTCCATGAACACCTGCAGAAGCTACACGCTCAAAGCAAGGTGCTACAAAACAAAAAAGGGGGAAAGACATTACATAGAGTAAGTTCATTGCTGAGAGTGACAGTTTAATAAGATACTGCACTCGATTTTCATCTGCTCCGATTCAAGATAATTCTGAATCGGCATTAGAAATCAAAAAAGAAAATCTCGACAATTTTTGGATACGTCTCCAAGCTTCATATGACGCCATAGTAGAATCTGACGAATCAGATCTACCAGAAAATTCCTCGGCTTACGCCAAATATGAAAACTGCTTAGACCAGTTCGAAGATATTAAAGCAATGATTTCCGATCAGCTGAAGCTAATAAAAGCAATTGCACCTACTCTACATCATCGAGTAGAGCTGCCACAAGTACAAAGTCAACAGGCAAGTTCAGGCATCCATCTCAAGGTGCCCGCATGTGACACAGAAATATTTCATGGTGATTATGAACAATGGCCGTCCTTCCGAGACATGTTTACAGCCGTTTACATGAACCACCCAAAATTATCAAATGCACAAAAATTGTATCACCTTCGATACAAAACAAAAAGAAAGCAGGCGTAATAGAAAAAAAGTTCGCACTAAATGACGATAATTTCAATTTGGCTTGGGAAGCACTTAAATCTAGATATGAAAATGAGAGAATATTGGTCGATAAGCAAGTAACGATACTAATGAACTTGCCTAAGATTCAAAAGGAAACAAGTGAAGAGTTTATAAAACTGCAATCCACTGTTTCTAATTGCTTGTCAGTTCTATCGACACAAAATATTCCCACAGACAGCTGGGACCCAGTACTGGTAAATATATGCACCGCAGCTTTACCAGAAAAATCATTACTTCTATGGAAGCAATCGCTCTCATCTCGAAAAAAATGCATAACGTGGCAACAAATGAAAGACTTTTTAATAACCAAATACGAAATCGCAGAAAGGGTAGATGAAAAAATGTTCAGAACGAAAACTGTTCAACACGACCTAAATAGAAGCTTCCATAGACCCCAAGCCACTAGCAACAACATTTTAAATAGAAGCTTCTTCAGAAATCAAACGTTCACATCCGAACAGTACAAACAAACGTCATGCGAACTATGTACAGGAGGGCATAAGCTCAAATCTTGCGAGCGATAAAAAAAATTGAATATTATCGACCGAAACAATTTTGTAAAAACAAAAAGACTTTGTACAAACTGCTTGTCACATGCGCATACATTTAAAGAGTGCGAAAGCAAATTTAATTGCGTTTATTGTCAAAACGACATCATTCTATGCTTCATTATAACAATTTTTCCAGATCACCCCCAAACAGCGCAAATATGAAAAGAGCCACGGGTTTAGTTGCAACAGCAAATCCCGAAGTGCGAAATCCCGAAAATTGCCAAGAAGCACCATGCTGCTCAAAGGCAATAAAAACCCAAACGCTACACAGCGAAAATCAAAGTAGAGTACTACTACCTACAGCAGTCATCTCCATCGAACACCGAGGAGAACTGTTTGAACTTAGAGCCTTAATAGAGAAAGGATCACAACGATCTTTCATAGCGTCTAGGGCTCAAAATAGGCTACAACTGCCAACAAAACTAGCCAATTTTGAAATCACGGGAATGGGCGGAAGAGTAGTCCAAAACTCAAATAAAATCTGCCCAATTACCTTAATTTCCCCCCAAGCGGATAAGCACATACAAGCAGAAGCTACCGCAACTTACAAATTTGATTCCAAGCTATCACATAAATAGTAAGCATTGGCAAAAGGTTTCACACCTAAAGCTAGCAGATCCCAACTGCAACACTCCTGCTCAAATAGATCTTCTATTAGGCAGCGATCTCATACCACAGGTAATACTCGAAGGTATTGAGAAAATTTCAAATACACTTCTGGCACAAAACACTATTTTTGGGTGGATCCTAAGTGGGCTAGTTTCGGAACCAGTTACCACCATGACCACTCAGGTTGAGGAAATCTCAAACGAATACCTCAATTCACAATTGAAAAAAATTTGGAAGTTAGAAGAACTCCCCCCATATCAATCACAACCCTGAAGATTAGTACTGTGAAGACTTTTACAAAGCCACAACTACTAGATCAGATTATGGTCGGTACGTCGTACGACTACCACTAAAACAACAATTTCCTAACACAGTCGCCTTAGGTCACTCTCGCACCTCTGCAATACAGAAGTTTTTAAGTATGGAAAAGAACTTACTTAAAAAAGGTGAGCTTAAGCCAGAATACGATGGCTTGTTAGAAGAATACCTCCATTTAGAACACATGGAGCAAGTAAGCCCATGCGAAAAAATCATAAATGGCAAATATTACTCATTTTACTTGCCTCATCACGCAGTAGTAAGGCCAGACAAAAAAACAACTAAAGTAAGAGTTGTCTTTAATGCATCAAGATATACTAGCTCGGGGAATTCCCTAAATGATATTCTATTTACGGGACCCACACTCCAACCAGATTTAATGCTACTAATTTTAAATTGGCGTATATTCAAATACGTATTTAACGGAGACATCGAAAAAATGTATAGACAAATAGTCGTACATAAAGACGATCCAGATTTTCAGCGAATTATTTTCCGAAAATCTCCCAATAGTCCACTCCGCGACTATAAACTAAAAACAGTTACCTTTGGCGTCAACTGTGCTCCATATTTAGCCATTCGAACACTGCACGAATTGGCAGAAAATATCAAGTCAGAATTTCCTCTGGCAACCCAGGTGTTAAAAACACAAACATATGTAGACGATATTTTGTTTGGAAGTCACAGTCTTCCACAAGCAAACTATCACAAGTGGTAAAAGCCCTCAAAACCGCAGGGTTTCCGCTGTAAAAGATAACGGCGAACCACCCTAATATTTTAAAAAATATATCACATGAAAATTTGTTAGATACTAACTTCCTTAAATTCGAAAAGGAAAGTACAACAAAAACTTCGGGGGTCAAATGGAATGCGATATCTGACCAGTTTTCATACACGACAGAGTCAATATCTGCGTTATCCGCCATAACAAAGCGAAAAATTCTATCCTCTGTGGCCAAACTTTTCAACCCCGCGGGATGGCTTTCGCCAGTTATGATACAAGCCAAAATCCTAATACAAGAATTATGGCTAGATGGAACTGACTGGGACGAACAAGTAAAACCACTTCATTTATAAAAGTGGTCCCAGTTTGCGAATAATCTAAACGATATCTCACAGATACAAATCCCACAATGGGTAAATTATGCCCCAGAGCACAAAGTCAAACTACACGGCTTAATCTTAACGGGAATCTTAACTCATTTGGCCATCCGGGCCCCCCTAGGCGAATGTTCAGCCTAGCAGTCGTTGTAACTGTTGCAACGTTGCCACAACGTTGCTGAGTCCGGACGTGCGGCGATAGTTCGGCCTACGCCTGCACCTACTAGGCTGTTTGCTGACGCCATGGACGGGAGTCAGATCGGGATGCCGTTCTTCGGCGACGTGCCACGCGATTGGTTTGCTGCGGTCGGTTTGCGCCACGGATTCGTGTGGCAGGCTGCCGACTGACCTCTCGCCTCGGGGTACGGTGAAGCAACGTGTGATGCTGCCTGCCACACATTTGGCACAAAGCCCCATAGTCGCATTCCTGAGTCGTGTGGGTATGTGCCAGACAAATGTGACAATGCCCATGCGCCTGGGCAACTTGCTGGCGTTGTGTCGGCGTCATGCCTTTGAAGAAACCACAGTGCTGCAGTTTGTGTGGACGTCGACAAAGGGGGTATCGGATGCGATAAGGCGCCTCTGGAGGAAACGGAACGGCTGCAGATTCTCGTGTACCGCTACGAGCGGTGGTTGACAGTGCGGTTGCGGCTGATGTACGGGGCGTCCCTGTTGGAATAACCCCAAGGCGAGGCACAGTGATGGCCGATGGCATTGTTGGCGTTGGGGTGGAATGCATCTCTGTATCCATATCTACTTGTATGGAGAAAAGGGCATGTTACGATTCAGTGGTATAGAGTATGGATATCTTTCTATATGTGACCAACTTTGATTGGTTTGGTGATCGTTTTAGTCTACCCATTATTTTATTTGTATATGATTGTAATTTGTCATATTATATTTGCGGTTTTTTATTTATGTTTTCGGTTATTTAGACGGATATTTCGATTTTTGCTTGTAGGTATTATTGAACGGATGGTTTACTACTTGCGTTTTCGCTATTATTTGAGATTGGCAGGAAGCATAGTTTAACGAGCGGTCTGGTTAGCGTTCCGTTTCGAGTACGGAGGTGAACTACTCTTATATGACCGTCGGAACCATGATGTAGCTTCTCTATGCAACCAAGCCGCCATTCTGTAGGGGGAAGGCAATCGTCATGGATTAAGACAAAATCTCCAAGATTTGGCGGCTGAAATCATGATGGAGAATTTTAATTCTTTCCCATCTATTTTGTAAGGATAGCGACTCCACGCCTGGCTCAGGTATGGCCCGAATGGGTGCTCCTTTTAGAAAGTGCCCTGGAGTTAGGGCTGTGAGATCTGAGGGATCTTGCGAGAGTGTCGTTAGTGGCCGTGAATTGAGAACGGCCTCAATGCGAATTAATAGTGTTGTAAATTCTTCATAATTAAGTTTGTAGTTTCCAGCTACTTTTTTAAAGTGGGATTTCAAGCTTTTTACAGCTGATTCCCATAAACCACCCATATGAGGAGCGCTTGGAGGGATAAACTGCCAGTTAATACCTTTGGGAGCATTTTTTTGTACAATTTCAGGTGAGACTTGTTTGACACAATTCACGAACTATTTTTCTGGGGCTCTTTGAGCTCCTATAAATGTCTTGCCATTGTCGCTCATGAGTTTTGATGGAAAACCGCGTCGTCCGACGAAGCGAGCAAATGCCGCGAGAAAAGCCTCCTTTGTCAGATTCGTACATAGCTCGAGGTGCACTGCTTTTGTCGTGAAACAGACAAAGACAGCCACATAGCCTTTCATGAGGGTGGGAGACCTTAACATGGATGCCTTTATCTGAAAAGGCCCAGCAAAGTCGACACCTGTAATGGTGAAAGCGAAAGCAGAGCGAAGTTAGCGTTCGCATCTTCTGCTTATGCATAGTGCAGATCTTGCACATGAAAATGCATTTCTTTATTTTGGGCTTGAGTCTTAGAATATAAAACTCTTGACGGACGATTTGTTGCAAGAGACGATGTTCTGCGTGTAGCAATAGCACGTGGACATAGTTAAGGTATAAGGTGGCAAGTTGCGATTTCTCTGGGATAACTATGGGATAACGTTCGTTATACGTCAGGCTTGAATTGGCAAGCCGACCATTCGCGCGGAGTACTCCTTTCGTGTCAATGAATGGATTTAAGACTAAGAGTGAGCTCTTTTTATCTATCGGCTTCGATTCTCTTAGTAATGATATTTCTCGGCTGAAGTAACGCGCTTGCGTAGATGCGATAAGTGCGACCTTTGCTTTTTGTAAGTCTAGGTGCGTCACTGTATCGCATTGGGAGTGTAATGAAGACATTCCCTTAAGTTTAATTTTGAGTCGCTCTATGAACTTGAGCATGTAAGCGATTACCCTGAAGGCTCGGGGATACGAGAAAAATCGCTCAAGGATGTCATTGTCCTGCAATGTTGCGTGAAAGGAGTCGATTTTTCGACTTTCTGGGGCAATTATATTGCGCATGGGCGATTGTGGCCAAGAATCAGGAGATTCTGTTAACCGTCGGGGGCCATTCCACCAGAGGGTGGTGGTGACAAGGTGCAGGGGTTTGCACCCTCTTGTACCTAGATCAGCAGGATTGTCAGCACTGGCTACATGTCGCCAAGTGGCAGATCATACTAGGTCAAGTATTTGAGACGTTCGGTTGGAAATATACGTCTTCCATGCATGTGGTGGTTTTTCTAACCAGGCTAGTACAATTTCGGAATCGGACCATAGATATAATTTATAT
The DNA here is from genome assembly GCF_042242935.1 of Bactrocera oleae. NCBI lineage: Eukaryota > Metazoa > Arthropoda > Insecta > Diptera > Tephritidae > Bactrocera > Bactrocera oleae. The sequence continues at coordinate 19,096,211 of NC_091541.1, read as the reverse complement.
TGTGCTATGTTTAAATGCGTTTGTACGATGGACACGAGTTTGGCTAGTAGTAGCGCTCCACATAATTCAAGTCGTGGCAGACTTGTTGTTTTTAAAGGAGCCACTTTTGCTTTTGCTACTAGTAAGTGGCATGTGGTCGCAGTGTCGTTTTGTGTGCGAACATATATAGTTGCGCAATATGCCTTTTCAGAAGCGTCACAGAAGCCGTGTAGTTCGACTTTGTGCTCTGGGGCATAATTTACCCATCGTGGGATTTGTATCTGTGAGATATCGTTTAGATTGTTCGCAAACTGGGACCACTTTTATAAATGAAGTGGTTTTACTTGTTCGTCCCAGTCAGTTACATCTAGCCATAATTCTTGTATTAGGATTTTGGTTTGTATCATAACTGGCGAAAGCCATCCTGCGGGGTCGAAAAGTTTCGCCACAGAGGATAGAATTTGTCGCTTTGTTATGGCGGATAACGCAGATATTGACTCTGTCGTGTATGAAAACTGGTCAGGTATCGCATTCCATTTGACCCCCGAAGTTTTTGTTGTACTTTCCTTTTCGAATTTAAGGAAATTAGTATCTAACAAATTTTCATGTGGTATATTTTTTAAAATATTAGGGTGGTTCGCCGTTATCTTTTTCAGCGGAAACCCTGCGGGTTTGAGGGCTTTTACCACTTGTGATAGTGACTCGTATGCTTGTGGAAGACTGTGACTTCCAGACAAAATATCGTCTACATATGTTTGTGTTTTTAACACCTGGGTTGCCAGAGGAAATTCTGACTTGGTATTTTCTGCCAATTCGTGCACTGTTCGAATGGCTAAATATGGAGCACAGTTGACGCCAAAGGTAACTGTTTTCAGTTTATAGTCGCGGAGTGGACTATTGGGAGATTTTCGGAAAATAATTCGCTGAAAATCTGGATCGTCTTTATGTACGACTATTTGTCTATACATTTTTTCGACATATCCGTTAAATACGTATTTGAATATACGCCAATTTAAAATTAGTAGCATTAAATCTGGTTGGAGTGTGGGTCCCGTAAATAGAATATCATTTAGGGAATTCCCCGAGCTAGTATATCTTGATGCATTAAAGACAACTCTTACTTTAGTTGTTTTTTTGTCTGGCCTTACTACTGCGTGATGAGGCAAGTAAAATGAGTAATATTTGCCATTTATGATTTTTTCGCATGGGCTTACTTGCTCCGTGTGGTCTAAATGGAGGTATTCTTCTAACAAGCCATCGTATTCTGGCTTAAGCTCACCTTTTTTAAGTAAGTTCTTTTGCATACTTAAAAACTGCTGTATTGTAGAGGTGCGAGAGTGACCTAAGGCGACTGTGTTAGGAAATTGTTGTTTTAGTGATAGTCGTACGACGTACCGACCATTATCTGATCTAGTAGTTGTGGCTTTGTAAAAGTTTTCACAATACTGATCTTCAGGGGTTGTGATTGATATGGGGGGAGTTCTTCTAACTCCCAAAATTTTTCCTCAACCTGAGTGGTCATGGTGGTAACTGGTTCCGAAACTAGCCCACTTAGGATCCACCCAAAAATAGTGTTTTGTGCCAGAAGTGTATTTGAAATTTTCTCAATACCTTCGAGTATTATCTGTGGTATGAGATCGATGGCTAATAGAAAATCTATTTGAGCAGGAGTGTTGCAGTTGGGATCTGCTAGCTTTAGGTGTGAAACCTTTTGCCAATGCTTGCTATTTATATGATAGCTTGGAAGCAAATTTGTAAGTTGCGGTAGCTTCTGCTTGTATGTGCTTATCCGCTCGGGGGGAAATTAAGGTAATTAGGCAGATTTTATTTGAGTTTTGGACTATTCTTCCGCCCATTCCCGTGATTTCAAAATTGGCTAGTTTTGTTGGCAGTTGTAGCCTATTTTGAGCCCTAGACGCTATGAAAGATCGTTGTGATCCTTGGTCTATTAAGGCTCTAAGTTCAAACAGTTCTCCTCGGTGTTCGATGGAGATGACTGCTGTAGGTAGTAGTACTCTACTTTGATTTTCGCTGTGTAGCGTTTGGGTTTTTATTGCCTTTGAGCAGCATGGTGCTTCTTGGCGATTTTCGGGATTTCGCACTTCGGGATTTGCTGTTGCAACTAAACCCGTGGCTCTTTTCATATCTGCAATTAAATTTGCTTTCGCACTCTTTAAGTGTATGCGCATGTGACAAGGAGTTTGTGCAAGGTCTTTTTGTTTTTAAAAAATTGTTTCGATCGATAATATTATTTTTTTTGAATTTCTCGCAAGATTTGAGCTTATGCCTCCCTGTACACAGTTCGCATGACGTTTGTTTGTACTGTTCGGATGTGAACGTTTGATTTCTGAAGAAGCTTCTATTTAAATTGTTGTTGCTACTGGCTTGGGGTCTATGGAAGCTTCTATTTAGGTCGTGTTGAACAGTTTTCGTTCTGACCATTTTTTTATCTGCGATTTCGTACTGGGTAGTTAGGAAATCTTTCATTTGTTGCCAGGTGGGGCATTTTCTTCGTGATGAGAGCGATTGCTCCCATAGAAGTAACGATATTTCTGGTAAAGCTGCGGTGCATATATTTACCAGTATTGGGTCCCAGCTGTCTGTGGGAATATTTTGTGTCGATAGAACCGACAAGCAATTAGAAACAGTGGATTGGAGTTTTATAAACTCTTCACTTGTTTCCTTTTGAATCTTAGGCAAGTTCATTAGTATCGTTACTTGCTTATCGACCAATATTCTCTCATTTTCATATCTAGATTTAAGTGCTTCCCAAGCCAAATTGAAATTATCGTCATTTAGTGCAAACTGTTTTTCTATTACTCCTGCTTGACTTTTTGTTTTGTATCGCAGGTGATACAATTTTTGTGCATTTTATAATTTTGGGTGGTTCATGTTAACGGCTGTAAAGATGTCCCGGAAGGACGGCCATTGTTCATAACCACCATGAAATATTTCTGTGTCACATGCGGGCACCTTGAGATGGATGCCTGAACTTGCCTCTTGACTTTGTACTTGTGGCAGCTCTACTCGATGATGTAGAGTAGGTGCAATTGCTTTTATTAGCTTCAGCTGATCGGAAGTCATTGCTTTAATATCTTCGAACTGGTCTAAGCAGTTTTCATATTTGGCGTAAGCCGAGGAATTTTCTGGTAGATCTGATTGGAGACGTATCCAAAAATTGTCGAGATTTTCTTTTTTGATTTCTAATGCCGATTCAGAATTATCTTGAATCGGAGCAGATGAAAATCGAGTGCAGTATCTTATTAAACTGTCACTCTCAGCAATGAAATTACTGTATGTAATGTCTTTCCCCCTTTTTTGTTTTGTAGCACCTTGCTTTGAGCGTGTAGCTTCTGCAGGTGTACATGGACTTTTTTCCTCCGAAATCATTTTTGGTACTTTTAATAATTGTGTAGATTTAGAATCTTTAGAATCTGCGTTCATTTAAAAAAAATTCAATTAATCAAATGATTTCTCTCAGTGTAAACTGATTAAATTTAAGCGAAATTCGTAATTGTAACGCTTAATCTTTTTTTTATCTAAATAAGAGAATTAGTAAATCGGTTTATTTTTATTTTTATTTTATGTTTTTTTTTTAAATCGGATTAAATAAGATTGCGTGTTTCGCTATTACGGTATTTATTTATTATTTATCTCGATTGTATTTTTTATTTCAACAATTATTCAAAAATTGCAATATCTATTTTATTTTCTATATCTTTTTTGTGTTCGTATGCGTTATAGGGTATACCTATAAGCGAATAAGTATGTGTCAATGAGAGCTCGTATAAGAGATCAATGTACTTTATACATATGTATGCAATGTTTTGTTTGCCAAACAACAAGGGGTATTGCTGAGTATGTGCCAAATTGGACTTTGGAATATATTAAATTAAATTGTCTAGAAGCAATGTATATAATATTGTTCACAATTTTTTATTATTGTTATTTATTTATTTATAGGAATATAAATAATTATTTTTCATTTTATTTTTGGTAAGAATTTGTTTTTTCTTTACCGAACCGTTTAAATGTTTTTTTTTCCGAATGCGCTTTTTGAAGTTCTTTAACTTTCAGTGGTACCCTAGTAGGGTATAATAATATGTCCCGTACTTGTTTAAGTACGTATGTAAACGAGCGCACGTTGTTTCTCAGTTAAGAAAGAGCGCATAAACGTAATTAGCAACAAAGTTATCGTATGTGCACTACGATTCGTAAATATGCACTCTCGGTATATGAATGTAAATATGTGATGATGTAAATGACCTCAGATGAACTCGGTAACGTTTTTGCGCGTATCATTTCTCCCCACTTATCAGTTGTGTAAACTTTTAGGTATACTTTGTGTAGAGTTATTGTTGTTATGACTACAGCGCCATCTATGCCACTATCATAGTCTATATACTACACGGTCAGCTGATTGGTACGAGCGCCGTTATATTAGATTGGCTGGAGTGATACGGATAGCCAAATATATAAAAAGTTAATATAAAAATAGATAAAAAGTTACCGATGTGATAGATTTTATTCACGCGACATTGTTAGCTTATACTGAGGGTGGATCCAAGCTATTGAAAAAACAGTATCATTTACTGCCACTATTACTAAGTGGTGATTTTAATATAGATTTTAACAAAAATGACGGATTGAGATTGATACAATTTTTAAAATCTGAATTTGATTTAGATATTTCTTCTAATAGAACACTAGGGACGACGAGATGTGGTACAACCATTGATGTGGTGTTTTCACGATTCGTGAACCATGTATCTACTGAAGTTCACGTGTCATATTTTAGTTACCATAAACCTCTTGTTACAGTGATTAATAATATGACACTATAAATTTAATTAGTATGTAAAATGATAATAATAGTTCATGATAATAAAACAATAATATTAATAAAATAAGTGAAAAAATCTTCCTAATGATATATACATGCAAGATCTATTTGAATGTAAAATGTTCGATGTATAATATAATATTGCACCGATTATTATTGAAATTGTAAATAAAGTAAAAATATAAATATTCTCTAAGTATTTTTATGAGTGCGGTTATTTACCCTAACATGTGATGGTCTTTTTCAATACGCTTTAATTAGCTTCTGCTGTATGTCTGTTTGTAACCGATACTTTTGACTTGTTTTGTGCCTGTTTGTAAAAACTATTTGTGAGGAGTAAACTCCAGTCGTGCGTCGGAGCTGACACACACACTTTTTTTTTTTTTTATCTGCCTTTGCTTACTTGTTGTAGGCAATCCTGCTTATTACTTGATCAAGCATAAGGGGTATTGCCGAATATTTTTGCAAGTAGAGTACTTGAATTTCATATATATGTATATATCATATATTTGTATTTTGAATTTGGAATATTTGTGTTAAACACGAAGGTAAGCTTTCCTAGGCAATAAAAAAAATATATATTTAGATATATGTATAGATATACATATTATATATATATATATTGTATATATTAATATATATATGTATATTAAGTGTATAAATTTTTTCGGTAAAACCCGAAATACCGCAAATACAATAGTTTAGCAACCGTTTTCGAAAACCGTAATAAATATACATATACCTTGCAGTAATGAGGTACAAAACGGAATCGATACAACTCACTTGAAGGGATTTTGGGGACTATAGCCTGTATTTGCCTGTAGGTGTATCCAATCCTTTTCTGGGATGTTCCATGAGGTTTTCGTGTATTACTTTCGCGCCCGTTTTATATGTTAATATGTATATATACATATATATGGGTTTTAATTCGCGCCCGTTTTCATTTGATTGTATTTTGTTTTTCCGCGCCCGTTTTTTTTTGTTGTTTTTTTGGGTCACTGCACTGTTAATTATGCCCCAAAAGCATATGTATATATATTTTTTTTGTTGTTGTGGTCACTGCACTTTTTTATGCACCAAAAGCATATGTATATATATATTTTTTTTAGTTTTTGTTGTTGTGGTCACTGCACCAAAAGCATATGTGTATATATATTTTTTTTTTGTTCACTTTATCACTGCACTTGTTTTTTTTTGTTTTGTCAATAAATGCACTTTTTTTTCACTGTTTGTTTATTTTTCTTTTTTTTCGTTCACTTTGTCACTGTATTTTTGTTTTTTTTTTTTGCCAATAAAATCATTGTTTTTTTTCACGATATTTTAAAACTTTTTATTTTATGTTTTGTAACCCATAGTGCCGTCCACTAGGGCTCGAAGGACCATATTTTAACACCACCACTTACTTGCCACTTTATAACTCCGCGTATGTAAATTAAATCAAAATTGTATGGTTTTCCGTTTTGAAAATGTTCACAAAACTGTCTATTTATTAATAATTATGAAGAGATTATCTTCACGCAATCACTCCCTGGTCGCATACCAGTGGAGAAGTAATTCAAAGAATATAAAAATTATCGATGATAATAAAACGAGCCAAGAAAAAGCGGTTACGCGCCAAAGGCAAGTTCGGTGTTTGTTAGACGACAATCGCTGAGAGAAGGGCCGTCCGCTTCGAGGACAGATGTTTTTGTACTGTGTGTTGTGTAGAGATCCTAGTCGGTGTGTGTATGTGAGCGGCTGTATGATGAGTTGTGTGTGGTGTGTGGGTATTCTGTGGTTTCCAGGTGTGGTGGGTGTGCCAGTGTTGCATTGTGTGTGGTGTGTTTGAGTTCTTCGGTGCGGGAATCTTAACTTATTTGGCCAATGACTTATTTTCGTAATATAATAATAATGTACGTAAAAATATAAATACACATAAATTAATACTTATAATCGTTTTTAAAATAAACTCGATTAATAAACACTATCTGAAATAATTATGTGGCAGTGCGCCCCTGACCCCTTCTTGCTTGCGATCGTTCAACTTGCTTCTCGCAAAAAGCAAAAAGTGTGGACAAAAGTCATTGTTTGTGCGGGGCAAGAAGAAGCAAGCATCAGCGAACGTGTATTTAAGAATGTATGTGTGATTATCACATTTGTGTAAATACGCATAATAAGGAAATATTCAATAAACCTAAGCATATGAACATATTTTCCTGATATATTTTAATTATATCAGGAAGTAAAATATGCTATTAAAGTAATTGAATTGAGATATGCTTAGATTCCACTTAATAAAATAAAAAATTAAACTAAATTTAAATTTCAAGAGTTTTAGGATCCGAACCTACAGGCTCGTATTCGGATTATGCTTAACCCCTTCCCGCTTACGTTCTCAGCCACCACAAAAGTGGAAACGCGGCCGTTTAGCCACCGTTTTATTATTATCCTTTGCTCAATAAGCAATTGCTCACGCAACTCACATACATAAGTTGGAAAAATTGCCTATTTATTGTTTATTTTATTAGGAAAACTGGGGTTTTTACCGGTAATACAGCTTTTTAATTCAGAAGACTTTTCATAATTATAAATTTTGTCATATCATAGAAATTGAAAACATAAATCTAAACAGGTATGCGCAACGATTTTTTATTTAGGAATATTTCTTGTGTCTTTTTATAGCATTTCGCATATTGTGTGGTGTATTTTTATTTTTCGAAGTTATATTTTTCGATGTGCCCTCATCTGGAAGTACAAATTAGTACTCAAAAAGATTTCATTTAACATTTGCTCCTTCTCTACTCATTAACATTCTCTGACATAAGTCGCAAGGTGTAACTTTAGACGAAATAGGATATGAGAATAGTAAAGCATATTTGCGCTCTCTCGGGTGACTAATATTGAAAAATTGTATATCACGACAAAAAGTGATAATTCGACATTCAAGTTTTATCATAATCGAAGGCAAGCTGCATCGACTGCATCTTTGTTGCAAAAATTCAAAAGACTGTCTTTAAATAGTGTTCAGACGATAGCTCAAAGTGTCTTAGATTTCATTAGTAATAGTAATGGCATTTCAATAATGACTTTTAATTGCCGAAGTGTAAATAGTCACAAATACGGTTTACAAGACTCAGTTACGAGACAATCAAATGTGTTACTTGTTACCGAAACTTGCATGACGCATGATAAACCGATTGAAATATAATACCTCGTTAAATGAAAAATCGTTGCGCATACCTATTTAGATTTATGTTTTCAATTTCTATGATATGACAAAATTTATAATTATGAAAAGGCTTCTGAATTAAAAAGCTGTATTACCGGTAAAAACCCCAGATTTTATAATAAAATAAACATTTAATAGGCAATTTTTCCAACTAATGTATGTGCGTTGCGTGAGCAATTGCTTATTGAGCAAAGTATAATAATAACACGGTGGCTAAACGGCCGCGTTTCCACTTTGTGGCGGCTGAGAACGTAAGCGGGAAGGGGTTAAGCATAATCCGAATACGAGCCTGTACGTTCGGATCCTAAAACTCTTGAAATTTAAATTTAGTTTAATTTTTTATTTTATTAATTGGAATCTAAGCATATCTTAATTCAATTACTTTAATAGCATATTTTACTTCCTGATATAATTAAAATATATCAGGAAAAGATGTTCATATGTTTAGGTTTATTGAATATATTATTATTATGCGTTTTTACACAAATGTGATAGTCACACATACATTCTTAAATACACGTACGCTGATGCTTGCTTCTTCTTGCCCCATACAAGCAATGACTTTAGTCCACACTTTTTGCTTTTTGCGAGAAGCAAGTTGAACGATCGCAAGCAAGAAGGGGTCAGGGGCGCCCTGCCACATAATTATTTCAGATAGTGTTTATTAATCGAGTTTATTTTAAAAACGAATATAAGTATTAATTAATGTGAATTTATATTTTTATTGTACGTATATTATTATTATATTACGAAAATAAGTCATAAATGCACCAGTATTTTTCAATACAAATTAAGCAACATATTAATACATTATGAGCCCTCACTTGACACGCCTCTGTACATGGTGGCAAGCCAACGAAATAACGACATTGTGTTGTGAAAAAAACGAAAAGACGACTTTGTCGACAAACATACATATGTATATACATTAGACTGCTTTATTTTTTTGAACTATTTTTTTTTTCGATCCTATGGTGAAATTTTGTTGGAAATACCAAAAAAAAAATTCCCTAAAAATTTGAGACTTTAATTTTAATATTAAGTACTAGACCAAGGCCTGCAAAGATTTCCCATATAAAATACACGTAAAACTTGATTTTTTTTCTTTTTAATTTTATAACACAGCGGCAGTTGATGGGATTATCTCACCCATCATTAGGTATTCCTCAGAATTGAACGCTCTACAAACGTCTCCATTGCGGTAAAGTTATAACTTGCACCTGCGGGGTAGTACGGGCCCCCAAACCTAATTTTTCCATGAAATTCGCGTTTTTTTGGAATTATCTCGTAAAGGAGACTGCACTTCACTCGCTAACCCTAACTATAAAAAGAAGCTCTAGAGAATAAGGAATATATTCTGGGCGTCTTTCTTGACATAAGTGGAGCATTAAACAATGTCTCCAATAACTGGAAGCAGCCCGGATAGAGCCTGCCATCATAGCGTAGATGAACGCTCTACTGAGCTGCATGTTAATTAACGCGGAATGGAACGAAAACAGGTTGCTCAGATTAGCGCAAACAGGAACTCCTTAGGGGGATGTACTGTCACCACTCCTATGGTCACTTGTAGCTAATGAGCTTCTGAGGAAATTTGAAAGAAAATCACGCAAACTAATAGCCTATGCAGATGAGTGACCTAGACACAATCAGAAACCTGATGGACAACGCTCCACAGCCAACCTAGAGGTAAATTCTCATAAGACGCATATTGTACTCTTAACAAGGATGTACAAAATCCCGACGTTTAAACCCACAAAGCTTAACGGAACATACCAAGTACCGCGGAGTAATTTTGGATAGCAAACTGATGTGGAAACTCAACGTGGAGGAGAGAGTAAAAAAGGCCAGTGTTGCTCTATATGGATGTAAGAAGATGTTTGGAACTACTCCAACGGCTGCATTAGAAAGGCTACTCAACTTACCACCAATCGATATTGCATTGCTCAATAAGCAAGGGGAGGTGGAAAAATTATGGATTATGGTAGACCACATACTCTCGCATTTTATTTGGGAGAGAAGGTTCCAGATCACAATAAAAGTGGGTGGGTGGCGTGGTCGCATGCGACTCACCAGCGGAGCTTACAAAATCTACACAGACGGCTCAAAAATGGCCAAGTGGAAGCCGGAATCTATTGATAGGAACTGGATCTCAGGCGACCCTTCAAGCATCCGGAATACCGCCGTATCTTCCAGGCGGAAGTATTTGAAGTCAGGAAAAAGGTTTAGATAGCTAACAACACAGGTACCAACATAAAAGGGATAAATGTATACGTCGATAGCCAGGCGGCAATAAAAGCAATAATCTCACATCACATTATGTCAGGGAATGTCCTTAAAAGCAGGGAGGCAGTAGATGTGGCGGCTGCCGGAAAGCGGATATATATATACTAGGTTCCAGTCCATCAAGGGATTCCGGGACACGAAATGGCTGATGAGATTGCCAAAAGCGCCATCCCGAACATATGCAGGAAATACGGAAGTCACTAATTTCCGAAAGGGCTGACTGGCAATCAAAGCCATAGATATAAAGTTCGCAAAAAGCGTTGATGTCCTGTATAACGAATACTTCACCTCAAATTAAACAGAACTTCCATATGGCATTATTAATTACTAGTAGGTCTATGTATAGCGGGACAGCCGGCCGGTATAACCTAACTAACCTAGTGCTGTTTGTTTCGTGAAAAATACGCGTTGGCCGTTTTCGAGATACACAACTAAACGAATAACCGCTGGATCCTGTTTATGAATTTGGAAAACGTAGAGGCTAGGCTGCTTCATTAGAGATGATAAACAGGTCAATTTATTTATTTTTTATTTTCTTATTCTAAATTATGAGATAAGCATTTACTTTATTATTTAAAATTAAAAACATAGCCATTTCAGTTCTTTTATTCACGTTCTTGCAAATATATTTCATGATTTTCAGCAAAGAGCAGAACTCAGCATTAATATGCATTTGAATGCTTTACTCAGCAACGGTGTATATGGTACCACCCAACGATTGTCAATCAATAAAAAAATTAAAATAAAAAATTTTGTCCAATAAAGAAAAATAATAATATTTGGTGTGGTGTGGCGATTCTCAGATCTATCCGATAAGCATACCGAATTTCATTAAAATTGGTAAAGCCGTTTCGGAGGAGTTTGGCAACAAACACCAACATACGAGAATTTTATATAGTATACATATTATAATTACAATTAATTATTCTTAAAAATAGTGTAGTTAAGTGTTGAATATGAATCGAATTAATTAATTAAACCTCATGCCCCTAATATAATGACTACCGATTTAAATATAGCCCCTTTGGTTTATTTTATATCACATATATTTTATTATATTTCAGTCAATTCAATTTATTAAAAAAAAGTACTTTCGACACCAAGCAAACTGTAGTAATGAAACAAATTGAGTCTGCGACTTATATATTAATTACATAAGTTTATAAAGTATCAAATTGGATTGTAATCCAGTCGGTTTCATTGAATACAATAATAAATGTTGTATTTTAACGCAACAAATTGAAGATTGAGCATAAAATGTTTGGTTACACCAGAGCTTAACGGTTCCTTAGTCGTTTATTTAAACTCTTGCAACATGTTGCTACAGAGTATAATAGTTTTGTTCACCTAAAGGTTGTTTGTATCAGCTTAAGCTAATCCAGATATATATATGAGTATATACTTGTATATATTATATAATTGATCAGGATGAAGAGACGAGTTGAAATCCGGGTGGCTGTCGGTCTGTCCGTCTGTACAAGCAGTAACTTGAGTAAAATTTTAGATATCTTGATAAAATTTGGTACACATGTTTCGCGGCATCGTAAAACAGTTGGTATTGCAGATGTGCGTTAGCGCACACTTGCCACGTTCACAAAACTAAAGCTATAATAACCAAATTTACTCAGCAAAAATATTTATAGCACCAGTACCGCGAGTATGAAAATATTCCATGTAACGATTTTGATTAAAACTACTAAAAGTGCGATAACTCAAATCTAAATAAGTCAGATAGTTTGAATTTTACAAATAGGATGGCACAGTTAAGCTTTATAGATGCCAATACTAAAATTGGACGATGGGCGTGACCGCTCAACTTTATGGGAAACCCCTATCTCGGGATCTTGCCTATGTTACAGTGCAAAAATGGGGAAATCGAACTAAAACCACCTCTACTTCTCAGGTAACACAAATTCATCGTATTTTTTGACTATTCAGTATACAAATCAAGCACTAATAAATACATGTATTGGAATAAAACTTTGCAAAAAGAGTGCCTTTAAGATATGCCTTCTCAAGTTTAAAAATTGCCAAAATTCGGCCATAACTGTTCAAGCCCTCATATACTGAAAGGGTCGTCCATGGTTGACTTTTTACCGAAATTACCGTTCAATGTATAATATATTATATATTGTTGGAATTCGTCAGGAATTCTTTCCTGATAATATTATGTCTGTATGTCAAAAATGTGTTGAATCGGGTAAATACTGTCTGAAAATGTTTATTTATTCATTAATATCTATTTTATCCCCCTTCAAAGTAACCACCCCTGGATATAATATCGTTTTTTTCCAATCCTCAAAGCACTTAAAAAATCATTTTTTTTGTGATCTTGCTCAGCTCCTCCTTCGATGCAGTTTTTATAAGGTTGTCAAATATCTTTTTGCTTTTTTGTCTTTTGAATTTCGCGGCTATGTACAAAGCGCTACAGAGCTCGTATCTGGCAACACTATACATAATTTGAAAGGTCTTGACATAACCTACAAAACAACGCTATGCATGATTAGTTTGGATATTGCGTTCAACAGTTATAGACGTGTAAACATGGAGTTCACTAACGCCGAAATTCGCGCTATTTTAAAGTTTTCCTTCGTTAAAGGCAAATCCGCTAGAGAAACGTTCCGTGAGATTAATGGTGTTTTGGGGGATGGTACTCTATCACTTCGAACCGCGGAGGAATGGTTTCGACGATTCAGAGCCGGTGAAAACGACACCATGGATAAGCCAGCCGGCGGAAGACCTGTGATGACAAATACCGATCAAATCATGGAATACATCGAGTTAGACCGGCATATGGCATCTCGTGACATCGCCCAGGAGATGGGAGTTAGTCACCAAACCATTTTGAACCATCTGCAAAAGGCTGGATACAAAAAAAGTTTGATGTTTGGGTGCCGCATAATTTGACGCAAAAAAACCTTCTGGACCGAATCAACGCCTGCGATATGCTGCTGAAACGGAATGAACTCGTCCCATTCTTGAAGCGGATGGTGACTGGCGACGAAAAATGGATCACATACGACAATATCAAGCGAAAACGGTCGTGGTCGAAGGCCGGTGAATCGTCCCAAACAGTGGCCAAGCCGGGATTGACGGCCAGGAAGGTTTTGCTGTGTGTTTGGTGGGATTGGAAGGGAATCATCCACTATGAGCTGCTCCCATATGGCCAGACGCTTAATTCTACCATCTACTGCGAACAACTGGACCGCTTGAAGCAGGCGATCGACCAGAAGCGTCCAGAATTGGCCAACAGGAAGGGTGTAGTGTTCCACCAGGACAACGCCAGACCACACACTTCGTTGATGACTCGTCAGAAGCTACGGGAGCTCGGATGGGAGGTTTTATCGCATCCACCATGTAGCCCGGACGTAGCGCCAAGTGATTACCACCTGTTCCTGTCCATGGCGAATGCCCTTGGTGGTGTGAAGTTGAACTCAAAAGAGGCTTGTGAAAAGTGGCTGTCCGAATTCTTCCCAAATAAGGAGGGGGGCTTCTACGAGGAAGGTATTATGAAGTTGCTGTCTAGATGGAAACAGATCATCGATTAAAACGGCGCATATTTTAACTAAATCCGATCACTGTAACACTTTTTATAAAGCATTAAATGAAGAGCAGAAAAGCGGAAGGGAGATATTTGACAACCTTATATTTCCTCAATCGTGGACGTCTGGAGAATACGGTGGCTGCGGCACCATTAATCTGTTGAGGTATGTTTAAAAAGTATCACGAATTTTGAATTTTCGCAGGCTTCGTGTAGTGCATCTTCACCGATAACTTCTTACCTAATAGCGTGCATTATATCAAGAAGTGATTATTTGGTCGCGATACAGTTTGAACGAACCTCGTATCGGCCAATTTGTGGTTAATAAAATTTTGGGAGCGTGTTTCTCGAAAAACGGTGCATCTGTGGGACTAAAATGGAATCGGGTGAAAGCTTTCCCTGGCCCTCATATAACTAATATAGGGTGATCCATTTCGAGGCTCCCTACTTTTTCAAAGAAAAAAGCACAGAAGCTTCAAATTTAATAGGGAATGTTTATTATCATTAGAACGATCACTCTTTGGCATTTATTTTTAGAAGATTACCTCTTATGATGATTTTCGTTATTCTAGCGAACCCTATGCTGAATGTTGCAATCCGTGCATCCTTTATATATTTATAAAATTGTTTGAAAATTTGCTCTTGAATGTACCTTAGCAATGTCAAAAGTTAGTGAAATCAGCCGAGATATTTACTGCCCAATAAATATTATATAATGATTTCCGACTCCCACCAGTTTTTAAACCGTTTAGGTTGTTCAAAATGTGTGATATTTTAATAAATTTCAGTGGACAAGGTTTCTTATCAATTATGTGGTTTAGCGCTGAATATGAATGGAATTGGTTTATACCCTGGTATAAACCTCATGTCCTTAATTTAATCAATGGCGATACTCTGGTTGAAGTTTTGCGCATCAAGTAAATATATTAAATTGAGCTTTTTACACTCAACCCCTATATCAAATATAGCTTATTTGATGTTAATTTTAATAAAATTTTCGCAGACGAGAGGTAAAATGTATATCTATATATATAACAAGTAAGGAAGGGCTAAGTTCGGATGTAACCGAACATTTTATACTCTCGCAAAGTCAAATAGTATACTCGTTTGAGATTTCTTTGTGGATTGACTGATATTTTCGGTAAAAGGTCAACTATAGGCACTGGGGTCCACATATTTAGTACTTAGGGGCTTGAACAGTTTTGGTTCGATTTAGACAATTTTTGGTCACAAGATGGCATACTTTAATCGCATTATTCACGCAAAGTACTACCCCGATACAATCATTGTTGCTTGATTTGCGTTCTGGAAAGTGAAAGAATCAAATAGAATTTAAAATGGTGTTATATGGGAAATAGGCGTGGTTGTAATCCGATTTCGCTCATTTTCGCACTGTAACATAAAGATATGAAAAGAACGTTAACACCGAATTTGCTTGAAATCGGTTAAGCAGATCTCAAGATATGGGTTTTCACCTAAAAGTGGGCTGTGCCACGCCCACTGTCTAATTTTGAACGCGGTTCCTATTAAGTCATCTCATACCATCCCAGGGATAAAATTTAATGTCTCTGGCGTGTTTAGTGCTTGATTTATCGCGCTTTTAGTAGTTTTTAACAGTACCGTTATATGGGGAGTGGGCGGAGTTGCCACCCGATTTCACCCATTTTCACACTGTAGGTAGAGGTTCTAAAAGCATTTGCTTCCAGTGAATTTTGTTATTATTGCATTAGCAGTTTAGAAGATATGCTCATTAAACCTATTAGGGGCGGGACCACGCCCACTTAAAAAAAAAAAAATTTAACTGCAGATGCCCCTCCCTATTGTGATTCTGTATACCAAATAAGAGTCTTGTATCTTGTTCTGGAGCTTAGTTATGGAAATTTATTTGTTTTTGAATAAAGGCGTTTTGTGGGCGTGGTCCGATTACGCCCATCTGCAATACCAACTGTCTCACGGTATCAAGAAACATGTCTACCAAGTTTCATAAAGATATCTCAATTTTTACTCAAGTTAGAGCTTGCACGGACGGATGGACAGATGGGCGGACGGACAGACAGTCACCTGGATTTCAACTCGTCTCTTCATCCTGATCATTTATATATACATAACCCTATATATAACTCGATTAGTTTTAGGTGATACAAACAACCGTTAGGTGAACAAAACTATTATACTCTGTAGCAACAGGTTGCGAGAGTATAAAAATGAAACCAGTTTCCCGTTGTCACGTCATAGCTTCAGAACGGCTAGACCGATTTGGCTGTTGTTTTTTTGTAGTTTTCTAATGCTCTGGAGAAGGTTCTTACGGAAGGAAATGTCTCATGAAATGTCAATGAAAAAATACATTTAATTTTGCATATTTTAAAAAACGCGCGTAACGAATGTCATCGTCATTCACAGCCATAGACTATATTGAAAGAGCATCATTTGTTCGGAAATGTGGTTATTTAATTAAATTGAAGCGCACTAATTTACTAATTTTTGAAAATTATTTGCCACAATTAAATGTACCGACTTTTGACGGTAATATTAATAATATTAGTGATGATTTCATTTTAATGTAATGATTTAATAATAATAAAATATGTATACTATGAGTTAGATTTCAGAATAGAAGTTAGATTTCATATACTAACTGCAACCAAATACGAAATGCCCTAAACTTCCAGCCAATTTTAGCGCCATTGTACAGTGACAAAATTAATTAATTGCCCGTATTTTCCCAGTCGCACAAAATGATTATTTAAATCATAACTGGCTCGGTAATCGAGCTATATAGACAGAAAAAAATGCTGAAATTAGTTTTTATAATAGCATTTTACTAAATTAAACTGCTTACTCAATATAATTTAATTATACCTTAGCCACAGCTAGGCGTGGCCGGGGTCTTCTAGTACAATATATAAAATAAAGTCGTGTTAATGACACTTTTTACAACTCATCAACGGCTGAACCGATTTGGCTGAAAATTGGTGGAGAGGTAGCTTAAAACCAGGGAACGGACATATTACACTTGTTTTTTTTTTTTATCTGTCTATGTAAAAAGTCAATGTCAAAAGATATATTTTAAATCATAAGCATGTGTTTTGTAATGTCATGTAAGAATCATTTGAATATTTTATTACTTAAAAAAAAAATAATAATAATAACAATACATAGCTACTGCAAGAGAACTGTAATTTTCGTATTCACATACGGATTATACTGATTGTTGCTACTGAAAAAGGGGGTTTGTTTTCTTTGACACACCATGTGGACCCGGTAAGATATTTTTATTATCACAAGAGAAAATCGCATTGATAGTTGCATCGCCAAGGCATTGCGGCTACTTTCCTACATTGTAGGCGAACGACGCACAGGCATTCATAACAAACCAAACGCAACATCTAACATAAAAAAATATCGGCATACCTACAGTGTTAATAGAAAATTCAATTATGATTGTTTGAGAAGAGTGCATTATGACTCATAAATATTCTCGAAGCATTGCACAGCACAATACAATATTTATACGGCAACGACGAAGTTTTCGGTGTTGCTGTCTTAAGCTAATGAGATTAACGAATGTTTAAACAATCGTTCTTATGGTGAAGTGTTGAAATACTTCAACTGACCATAAATATGTGCCAACATTTGCTCACTGATCCATCCTCTGAAATAATACAATTTCTAAATATTGGGAATGGTAGCATAGAACTGCAACCAAATATGTAGTGTTTTATACTCCAGACAATTTCTGCACTTCTGTTCGCGAAAAAATTTTTCAATTTATTGCATATTCCTGAAAGTAGAAATAAATTTTTTTGATCATAACTGGCTCAGAAATCAAGCTACAGTAGCGACTAAAAATGTAAATGTTGACAAAATTAATTCCCAAATATTGTAAATCAGTTGTTGCCAGGCTATCAGATATATTTTAAATTATTCGCTACTACTAGATGAAAATGAAAGCTTAAATTAATCTCGATATACTCGGAATGACATCACATAATCTTCGGAGGAAAATTGGTTAACCGATTATTACAACGTAATTTCCATCCACCTCAATTATGCAACGGTACACGTTTGAGAAACAAAAAGATTACAGAAAATATTTTTGTAGCAACTACAAGTATTTTGACTGCAAAATTCAATGGTCCTTTTGCCATGTTTTCCAATGATACTGTCTGAATACACGATACGAATAGAGCTGAATTAAATTGAATTTGTAAATATTTTTATTTTAAAACTATAAATATTATTGTTAAAATTTTAACTTCCTTCTTTCATTATGTTAAATGTTATCAACTGACAACTTTCAAAATTATTTATTTGTTAAAAAATTGTAAATAAAATTAATAAAATTAAATAATTGAACATCTTACAGGTTAGTTGACCCCTTTTTGGTACAGTTAAACACGGAGGTGGCGGAATTATGGTAGGGTTGCATGGCGGCTGGTGGTGTGGGTTAGCTTGAATTTATTGAGTCCACAATGGATAAGTGATATCTGAACATTTTAAAAAACAATTTGAAAGAAAGTGCAGAGAATCTTGGATTATCCTCGACGTTTTGGTTCCAACAAGATAATGACCCGAACCATACTGCGGAAATAGTTAGACTTTGGCCGGCCAGATCGGGGTTCTGACGTTAAAATTCCGGTTTTTTTTAAATTGTTTACGACGCGCTGGACAGAAGAAAACGTTCTTCCAATAGTTTGCCCAATTTTTCTGAAACTTTCGCCATTTTTTCACAACTTAATGATAATTTTTCTTTCCGACAGACTAATTTCTTTTCCTTTGGTTTCCATTTTTTTAATATAATATAAAAAAATTATTTTCAATTCAAGCTAACTGAACGCAGACTTCCTGATGCCTATATTTACTTGTTAATAATATAATATGTAATGTCTCAATTAACGCGGATGTGCGCTTGGTATCATTTGATCTTGGTGTAGGTTGCCCGTGAGAAACAAAAGCTTTGCTTATGTTTTTATTGAAAAGCGATGATGTACCGATTTAGGCGAGTGTAGCGTTAACTCCTTCGACTTTCTAACATGCATCGTCCTTACTGTAAGGAGATGAAATGTGGGCAATTATAGGGCTTCATCTTTCTGTTGATAAAGGTTCAATATCTTTTGAACCGCTGAAACTGACTTGTATATAGATTTATGAATGATAATTTGCTGATTTTTATTTATTGAAAGATGGGCATAATCACCCGCGGAACTCTTCACAAGAGTACCGACTGTTAATAGATACCACAGTATCACGTCGAAGGCAGTGACGTAGCACAGCTTTCAAATAGGAAATCTTACCATCGTTGTGGATACAAAAAAGAGCTGGATCAAGGTGTCATGCGACCCGTGCCGTGGTTCAATCTGGTTGGAGGCACTTAAATAGCCTAGTCTCAAACGAAGCTTATGGTGCCCTCCGTAATAAGACACTCTTATTTGCGTAGCGGGGGCTATGCGCAAGCGGATCTATTTTCGTCTGCACTTGTGGGTCCAAAATATGATATGAACCATAACATCAAAAACGAAAGGTCAGGATCTTCGAACCTGGCTCGCACAAAGAGAGGAGCAAAGCAAGGACTGGTACTAGCAAATCAATTGAAGTTAAACCTTGCTTCCAGACGGCAAAAACACCAGCGGCAGCAGGAGAAAAGCTCGTAGCTAAAGTATGGCCGTTAAGTAGGGAGGATATACCAAAGGTGTCGCTGCTAGTAGTGCGTCTGACAGTGAATGGCCAGTTTTAATTTATTGTGTGAAATCGGTGTTTTCCAATTGTAGACTTGAACCGCCAGCAGTGGCAGCTAAAAGACAGAGGTCAGCTGATGAGGCTAAGCCGTCAGCCCAATGGTCGAAGACAAAGATTCAGATAATAACCACGCCCACTTCCCTTATAACAGTTACGTTAAAATATACTAAAAGTGCGATAACTGACGAAATAAATTCGCCATAAGCATTAAATTTCACAAACAAGATGGTAGGGAAGAGCTTTATAGGAGGAGGTGTAAAATTTTAAAATGGGCGTGGCACCACCCACCTTTAGGTGAAATCCTATATCTCCGAAACTATCGAAGCAATGTTAACCAAATTTGGTATGTGAGGTAACCCAGCCATTCTTACCACACGCTTTGAAATCGTACAACGACTATAAAACTATGCAGCTAAAAGCAGGTACTGTCCCAATACAAGAATGTACGATCCAAAAATGCCCCTAAATCTCATCATTTAAATAACAAATTTACTCAAATGCATCCTTAAATCAAGTGAAAAAACTACGTGTGGCTAAATAATAAGTATGGTTTTAAAAATTTAAATAGTTTTTCCAATTTTAGACTTGAACCGCCAGCAGTGGCTAAAAGACAGAGGTCAGGTAATGACGCTAAGCCGTCAGCGCAAAGGTCGAAGACAAAGGGTGTGAAACCGCTAAATCATTTGCGGATGTAACCCGAAACGAAATGGCGTGCTGGTTGAAGGCTATCCCGAAGAAAAAATTCCCAGAGCCCAATGGATGTGGGTGCTATCTTCGCTGACAATCGTAACGCTCAAAATGCTATTAAGCAATCCCGGTCTGCCCCCTTCATGAGCACATGCCGGCTGGTACCAAGGCCAAATAAAAATAATTGTGTGCGCTGATGAGAGATCGGCTCAATGGTATAAAGCCGCTATAGCCAAAGTTTGGGAGGTAAACTAGTAGCGGTCGACAAGAAAGCATCCCATCAAGGCCCAAGGCAATCCACCCGAACCAGATTATGCTGATCATTATAGCCTGTAATCCGAATTTGCGAACAGTTGAGTGGAAATTCGTTAAGGCTTTAGAGGTCCCCACAATAGAATTTGGCGTAGAAATTAATAGATCTTGATGCTTACTAACATAGAAATCCATCGAACCGCTGGTGAAAAGTGCCGGTGAGATCACTTATGGATTTACGTAGGTCAAAATCATGCCCTACAAGTCTGATTGTCGGTGCTGTAGCTACCACATACACCACTACCACACACCATTGGATAACGAGATGGGTGAAGTCTAGGAATATCCCATGGAGTCGTCTAGTGACGTCGACAGCATTGAGAAAGGTGAGTGTTCTTTAGAGTTCGAACTTGTGGACATACTCTCACAATTATATACTGAAAGAGAACTCTCAAGCGACTCTCAAGAGGATGCAAATATTATTAATGCGTCTTCTTCAAATTATTCTCCACTATAGCAAATCAACATCGTTAGCCCTTACTAATCGCATGTCAATAGGGCAGCTTGATGTTGTACTCATTCGAGAACCATCAGTTAATGGAGGGCACATTTGCGGACTGAGGACAACAAGCTATAAGATATACATTTCTAATGGCGAATGTTAAGTTAGGGAATGTATAATGGCAAAGAAAAACCCTAATAGAAACCAGGACACCACAGCAGTAAGCTGTGACACGGTCGCAGCGGGGCATCCAAGGTCATGATTATACATGGATGTGACTTAAGCACACTACGCAATACAGTGCAGCACAATTATAAATGAAACAGGGTAGTTGCTTTTTCCTTATTTATTATTTTCAAACTGGAAAATAAACATGGATGAGAAATAAAACGTATTCCTATGATTCCCTCTTTCCAACCTATGAACAAGGAGGACCTAAGCATCCTCGTTAAATGATTAACGGAACCTTGCCAACAAGGTAGTTTCCGAACTAAGTATTTATAATACAGAAAGATTGTAGGAAGCTATTTAATGCAGCTAAACTAACCCAAGCAAAAGATCAATATAAATAAACAGGAGAAACAAATTAACTCCAGAAAAAGTGGCAATTTGGCAACACCTGCATTCTGAAAGAAAATCCACAGAAACAGCACTTAACTCGGTAGTGGCAGAGATTGAAAAATCTCTGGAGGTATAAGCTTATACGCCCTTGAAGCCTTCCTAAGGCTATACCAAGCGCGCTTAAAGATCTCGGCACCTTCTCCGATGCTTATGTAAGTTATATTTTTATTAAATTTTACTGTTCCTTTATTCGGTAGCGACGGTGTTGTCGACTACCGCGGAATTATGTTTGAATATTTATGTGCGTTGTGAGTGGTAGCGAAGGTGTTTTCGACTACCCACGAACTATTTAAATAATATTCCGTTTATGCGATAGCGACGGTGTTGTCGTCTACCACGGAATTATGTTATTTTAAATAAACACAAGTTGAGTTCCGTTCTAAAACTGTTTATTAAAATAACATTTCTCTTATTTATAACCTACTATTACTATCGCCGCTACTGCCATTGACGCTGCTTTTCTAAGTTTCTGCTGACGCCTAAGCTTGTGTAAGGCATTGCGTTACATCCGCCGGTCACACGGTGACCTTGCTACCTTGCTACTGCAAGGTGTTGAATTGCGGCTGTCGGTCATTCAGAAATCCAAACTGAATAGGTTGCAATTTTGGCAGTTCAAGAGACTGACTTAGTGAACTATTGTTAACTACTCCCTCTTCCAAAATATGGGCGTCCTCGGCCATACCCAACCTTTCCAGTACTCGCCGCACAGCCTCCGAAGTTTCATTTCGTCGCCGACGCATCAGTAAAACGATTAATCCAATTGTGGTTACGGTAAGTGCCGTTCACAAACACTTCAGGGCCATCATATACGCTAATCTCGACCAGTGCATCATTTACCACCACTATACCGTCGTCTATGACAGTGATGGGGGCTAAATCAGTGGACCTGGTGGCACAGTGGGCTACGCTGCCAGAGTGGAGACCTTGCGCGCAGGTTCTATTTACGGCATCTCCACAGAACGTTATCATTGGCGTGTCAACGCAAGAAGTAACAGCGGTGATGCTACCTTCACAGTCAGCTATAATGTTATCTAACAAGTGCAATATACGGCCAGCATGCGATACGGGAAAATATAGTAATATTTGTACATAATAACTTAGGTCGAGGGAAGCTGATTACAAAAATTATTATTTCTTTATTCGCCAAAACCTTAACCCTAGCTATCCTAAGCAATTGGGTTATTGTAACTCCCATAAAACCCTCCTTCATAACCGCCTCTGTAATAACTGTATCAAAATAACTGTATCGGGAGTTTTCATTTGTGGTTGTCCTTGTGAACCACCCTCCCCTAATAAGAACGGTTGTTCCTAAATCAGCGTCAACCTTCTCTTCAATATGCAATGGGATGACCTTGTCGCCCAACCTTTGGTTGGGATTTTTCTCCCACTTTGAAGACCATATTCTGGCGATAAGCGTTGCTCCGATCTATTTTCCTCGTAGCAATATTCGAGAAAATATGTGAACTGGCATGGAGGATCCCAATCGCCTTCTCCGCTAACAAATTAAGAGTATCTCTTTCATAGCCGGCTACATTTTCAGCTTCTATTTCTGCCGCTGCGTCATAAGCAGCTTCATCGTATTGATTTTTGTATTGGGATACATCATTTTTTTCTTGTGTCAAATAATTTACGCTCTGGCGTCTGTAATCAGACATTCTTTGAGATGCTGCCTCCCGCCAGGACACATATAGTTCCTGTGAGCCATCGAACTCTGGGACCGACTTAACTGCATCCAGCCCTTCATGACATTCGACACCGTCTATAATTTTTATTGGCTCGTAGGCCTTGATTTCGGGGGCTGTCACAGTTGTGAATTGGTTTGTAAGCTGCTCTATCCTGGCTTCGAATTCTTTCTTTGAACCTGCAGTGCAGCACTAACGGCCGCATAGATAATACCTTGCAACTGCTGTTCATTCATATCTTGCCCGCGTTTGATTCGTTAGTTTAAGTCGACAGTTACACAGTCATACAGTTACAGTCAATACAAATACTACTAAAGAGTCGATATATGGCGGATATGAAAAGGGGTTTCACTTACA
Organism: Bactrocera oleae; assembly: GCF_042242935.1. NCBI lineage: Eukaryota > Metazoa > Arthropoda > Insecta > Diptera > Tephritidae > Bactrocera > Bactrocera oleae. The sequence goes on along the minus strand of NC_091541.1, from coordinate 19,072,520 downwards.
TAATTATATTGAAATTTTCTTTCTTCTACGTTGATTGTGATCTTCTTTCTTCCTCCTGGTTCCGATCTTCCTTCTTGCACGTTCCTTGTTATCTTTCTTCCACGTTGGAATGGCAATTTGCAGATTAAATTCAGTACTTTTCTCGTAACGACGAATTTCATGTACCGCGACAATGACGATGGGGTTTTGTTATTGTTATTATTTTTTTTTTTTGACAGCACTTTTCACGAGCCCCACGTTGGGCGCCAGTTATATTTTTATTAAATTTTACTGTTTCTTTATTCGGTAGCGACGGTGTTGTCGACTACCCACGAACTATTTAAATAATAGTTATTTTTTTATTATCACTACTTTTACTTTATTCGGTAGCGACGGTGTTGTCGACTACCCACGAACTATTTAAATAATATTCCGTTTATGCGATAGCGACGGTGTTGTCGAATTATGTTATTTTAAATAAACACAAGTTGAGTTCCGTTCTAAAACTGTTTATTAAAATAACATTTCTCTTATTTATAACCTACTATTACTATCGCCGCTACTGCGGTACGCTGCTTTTCTAAGTTTCTGCTGACGCCTAAGCTTGTGTAAGGCATTGCGTTACATCCGCCGGTCACACGGTGACCTTGCTACCTTGCTACTGCAAGGTGTTGAATTGCGGCTGTCGGTCATTCAGAAATCCAAACTGCGTAGGTTGCAATTTTAGCAGTTCAAGAGACTGACTTAGTTAACTATTGTTAACTTCTATAGGTCGATAATATAAATTTAATAAATGGACTATTGATCACTAGGAAACACAGAACTCCAGAAGTATGCGGCTTTTAATAATTAGTAGCAGGCTATAAATAGGAAATAAAGCAAGTCATTTGGGACTTGTTTTAGACAGAAATTTTTCGTAGAAACCAAACTTAGATGCTAGGGAATACAAAAGAGCTGTAGCACTTAATGTACACCTGTAAAAGGATGCAAGGGACTAAATGGGGACTAACGTCTCGTGTAACTCATTGGCTCTACACAGCAGTTGTAAGGCCGATTATGATATATGGCAAATTTATATGGTAGTAAATAATGGAAGAGAAATACGCTGTAAGGTGTATAGAAAGTAATCAAAGAGCAGCTAGTATATGCATCACTGGAGCTTTTAGAACAAGGCCATATCTAGCACTAAATGTTATTTTATATTACCGTGTTCTGTAAGCAACTGGCAATTTCTTCCCAATACCATGGATGTACGAAATCCTTTAGAATTGAACTTAAATTCGGTCCCAACTATTGCCTTTCCTTCAAGAGACAAGGAGGATAAAGGTGGGGTGATCAGGGAGACAGAGACCACTGCAGTGTCTTCCAAGCGGAGATCACAGCAATTAAAGAAAGCCTTCCAATGGGTTTCATCAAAGATAGTGAAACATAAGGGCATTGTAGGCTTTTAGTGGATCTAACATTCAATTTCATGATAAACCCGAAATGGTTTCCAGGACATAATGATATCCTGGTAGCTGCGAAGCAGATAAACAATCTAGAAAAGGCACCACCCTACAATAAGAATCCGACAAAGAGGGAATATACGCAGGTTGGTTGAAAAGTTTCTGCGCTAGAAATGAAAAAAAAACTGTTTTTGGTACTAAATATATATTTTTATTCAATATAATCTTTCCACGGAGGAATTGTTTCAGGTTTCTGAAGAGGTAGTAGTCGCTGTGAGCCACATCAGTGAATACGGTGGATACTCAAGCAATTAGTACCTTAATGCGTTGAATTTTGTCATTGTTAAAACGCCTTTGTGAGCAGGTGCATTGTCTTGATGGAAAATGAATTTTTGGTGCTACACCATCAAGCTGATCCAAAAAGGCTGCAATAAGTTGAATTTTTTTCCTTTCTGATCAACAACAAAATTCCTTTCGCATCCCAAACAACTGATGCCATAACCTTCTTTGCTGATCGTTGTGACTTCGCCTGCTTTGGAGCTGAACAACCAGCTTCAGTCCACTGTAAACGTTCTTGTTTCAATTTAGGATCTTGATGGTAGATCCAAGACTTATCCATAGTTATAAAACGACACAAGAAGTCGGTTTTATTCTGCTCAAAACGTTCCAAATTATGCTGAGAAATTTGTTTTCGATTCAGTTTTTGTAGAATTTTTATTGTGCGCTACTTTTCAAACAGATTTTTCATATGTAATTCTCCATGTAAAATATGAAGTACTCTTTCATCTGAGATGCCTATGGCATTAGTCACGCTTACTCCAACTTGGGTCTTCACTAACAATATTATGAACTTGCCCAATGGTGTGGTTGCGGTTGTTGGTCGTCCTACGAGTGGATCGTCTTCAAGCCTAGTACGACTACATTTAAATTCACCTGCCCAAAATTCCACGGTGCGTTTGAAGGTGAGGACTCCTTATGCACTTCTAACAATTGTTCATAAATTTCCTTTGCTTTTAAACCTTTCAAAACAAAGAATCTTATCACTGCGCGATATTCAATTTTTTCCATATTGAAAAAAAACTCTAACATGTCAACTTTAAATGTAAACAAAGAATTAATTGATAGAATGAAAAAATTATGGAGCTAGTAGCGCTATTTCTTCGTGAGAACAACCAATTTTTCAACCAACCTGTATGCCTCTGGCTCAATTCTTAATATGCCGGACATGCCGACTATTAAAATTCAAAAGGAATGAAATAAGAACTGTAGTAGGAGAAGTAATAGGTCACTGTCTTACTGGAAGACATGCCAGTAGAATACCATACAACGACTTTGTAGTAGCTACCAAGAAGTATAAGAAAAAGAGATTAGAGAACATCCCCTATGCAAATACCTGGCCTTGTGTACGAAAAAATCGCAACTATCGGTGGTACAGAATGTTTTTGTTTTTGTCAAAAGCGGAATCACATTGTTCGATATCAGTAGTATGGCTTACTTCCAAAACGTCAGGCAAATGTATTTCTGAACGCAACAATCAAAACTTTGTAGGTGTTCCTACACGCAGGCATGAAGGTATCGATTTGCTCCAATCGAGTAAACTGTGCGTCGTTTTCCTATTTTTAAACGTTTGAACTTTCATTAACAGAGTGAGCGTTTTGTGAAAAACGTGAGGGGAAATCTTCGTTAAAAAGGGTCCTTATGTAAACAATAAAAAAAGTGCAGTTATAGACCAAAAGTAATTATATATATACGTATGTATGTTCCTGTATACATCTACATTTTCGTGCATTTGATCGGCAACGACGTATTTAAGCTTTGTCTTTCCTTTATGAAAGTGCAGTTAAAGACAAAACGAAAACAAAAAATTTTTCATCTGATTCTTTCACTTGTATACATATCAAGCAGCAATAAATATATCAGTATAAAACTTGCTTAAATAGTGCCTTTAAGGTATGTCAAATATCAAAGGCTACAACTGAGCTTGCACATATACTGAATATGTGGAACCCAGTGCATATGGCTGACTTTTTTTTAACGAAAATATCGGTTAAAATGTGAGGTATTATATAAAAATACGGAGAAGATTTTTTCATGATAACAGCAGGCCCTTGTTTTAAAATTTGACGAAATCGGGTCAATATTTCCCCTAGCTTCCATATACGTAAAATAAAAGTTTTCGAGCATTCGGTTGACTTTATGCCGGATATCCTTGTTCCTAAGATAGATAAAATCGATGATGTAATATGGAATAGCTCTTATATACCTAACATACAGATTTTCAATCATCCGATTAAATTTATACCTTACATCTATTTCTGGTAATTTTTCGTAATACCAAAACTTGTTACAATAACATCGGGTCAATATATCCCTCATCCCCCATATATCTTATAAATGAATAGAATTCAGTATGTATTGGTAAATATAAATGATATCTATCAAAATTAAATGAACGTTTAACACTGGATATACCATAGTTTAATTCCGAATATGTGTGAAAGCGATTCACTAACTACCCCAGTTCATATAACACACATAATGATTTTCGAAAGTCTAGCAGACGTTACGCCTAATATGTCGGTGAGATTAAAATTGTATTACTTGTAAACCTTACTTTCTCACGGCTTAGGAAACCTTTATAAGATCCACTGTGAAAGTTTCCAACAAATAATCTTAGTTTATAAGCTAGAAGCAATCGGGGGGGAAATGTGTATATTAACCCATTTGCAATAGCTCTACACAGGGCCGAAGAGAGAAAACCCGAGTCCAGGGGTAAAAAGGGGGGGGCCCCCTTTCTACAGGAATGTTTATACTATTTTAAATATTTATTAATTCACTTTCCGCTTACTACTTTAATGTTTTTGAAGAATAAGTCAAATACGACGTAGTGTTTTTTTCTCTCATCACATCTTTATTAAATTTGCTTTCTTGTGGATGTTCGTTGAAACTAATTTCTTTTGTACGCTTTTGAAAGTCAATAATGTATAAACCAGGTCAAACATAGACTTTCAGTCAAAAATTTTTGCAGATTATACCGGAATTAATGAATATAGTGATAGCAAAGCTTGACAGTTAATAAGACTAAAGAAACATTTCATTCAAACATTTATTTAATGTTCTAATTAGTAAAAAAACGGGTCTTTTCAAATCTTTTGACTATCGTGATCAAGTTTTTAAACGTGCGGTTTAAAGTCCTCCACCCTTTAATTATGTGGAACTTAAAAGCGAGGTAGGCCTGAAATCCTCCTCTGTGACGAGCATAATCGATGAAAATTTTTGATCCTGGCTAAAGCACTTAGCGAACATTCATCACTGAGTGTGCAAAATATTCTCAAAGCAAAGCAAATTTTTAGAAAATTCTTCCTAATTTTCGAGCATTGATGGCATTCAACAAGTTCTATGGTGTAAGAGGGGTTTCACAATTTGCATCGTAAACGTTTCCGAAGTGAATAGCTACAATTGAGAATTTATCAGAAATATTAAAGGAATAAATTTTTGCTAAACTGCTTGCAACTGCGTTCAGTTCATCTTCTTTCATATCATGCAACTTCTTTCATAACATGAGAACGATGTCTATTGAATTCAATTTCTTCTTTACTGCAATTTTCATCCAGTTGGCCATATAGGTCAGTGTTTTTTGTTTTTAGAAAAATCGTATCGACAGACTCTAAATTCTCTGCAGCAATTTTGCATTCATTATAAATTTCTTTCCACTGGTCGCGCAGAAATTGCAAATTCACAAGAAGGCTTTCTATATTTTTATCATTCTATTCTATTTTATATTTGCTCATGTATTTTAAAATTCCATCAATCTCCCGACGAGTTTCTGCCGTAAGGTTGAGTTTTTTAACAGCTTCAAAGTATTTATCAATCCGTGAAGATTTTGGTATTGACTGGGTATTTTGGATTTCAGAATTTTCCAACGTTGTGTTTTACTACTGGAAGTATTGAAACATTTTTGAACAACACCAACAAAGCTTATGGCTCGAGGACAGCATTCAGCCGAGTCCACTTCAACCGAGTGGGGTGTTCACTGGGCGAAAGAACTGCTTACTTATTTTTACGTTGGATGTGATTTTAAGCTTCTTAATATTTACCGCTAATATTACTACCATATTCGTAGCCCTGTTCACAGCAATCTTTAAATGTTTTGCAAATTAAAGTGGTAATAAAATCACAATTTCAATTATTTCTTCAAACTTTTGTAACAAACATCAATAAAAAAACAGTGATGCCATAGTGCCGCAATCTAAAAGGACGTTTAGGAAGTCAGCCTATGCCTAAGTCTAAATATTCCGGTTTCAGGCTTTGGGATTCTCTTTTCTATAGTAACTATCTGACTATTGGTATATTCCAAAATTTGGCTCTCTGCATTACACATGGCAATCTTAAATTTTTTCCTTGTTTCTGGAGGTTCATTAGCAATTATCTTGTTAAACCCTCTATAGATTACTTTGTTCTGGCTATAAGCTTTGAAATATGTTTCTTTTTTCTTTGTGATAGGAAAGTAGGTATGAGTGCATCCCTTTAGGGCTCAATTACCACTAGATGCGCCATTTCGATGCACTATTCGTTCGACTTTTTAATATTGCTATCTCGTCATCTTTTGATGTTGTGTTCAAACCATTTGGTGCCCACAATGAAACTACTTGTTTCCGTTTTGTTTTTGTAAATAGACATTTAAGGTTTGTTAGCTGATGGAATATAAGTTTTCAGGTTTGTGATAGAACTGGACACTTCCAAAGAAAGTGTAGAACCGTTTCCTTACAAATATTGTTACAGGGCATTCCAATTGTTAACGCATGTTCTCGAAATGCCCAATGCTCCATTATGTTAGCTGTAAGTCTATGTATGCTTTTCCTGGGTCTATTAAATAAGTCCTTAGTTCTTGTCTTCTCATATTTTGGCCATGCATTTGGTTACAGATTTCCACCTGTTCTGAGGTATTTGTTCAAATTCCGTAATTTGCTCCCTCCTGATCGTTGTTAGCGGGCACGGTGTTATCTCCAACCTAGATTCGACTAGAGAGGTTTATATTGTGAGACTCTAAGTGTTTCGTTTGTTTTTATATTTTCCAGTCTTTGTTTTTCTACCTGTTCGGTGTAAGTGTTGACTAGTTGTACAAAGAAAATACTTTAATTGGTTTTAATTTAAACGTGGAGTGGATCGAATAATTATATGTGCGCAGTGCCCTGTTAAATAAATCTTACAACTATTGCGTGTCTTTTCGCTTTTTACACAACGCATTATTCCTCAGAGAATATAATTAAATTTTTCTACTCTGCCGTTGCTGGTATAAGAAGTTGCCTTGTATATCTCAATTTCATATTGACATTAAACATAAAAGATATGGTTGCCGAGTGAAAATATTTGTCGTTGTTGTTTTCCCCACTATTTTTTCGGGAATACCGAAAGATGCTAGAAAATCTTGGGGAGGCTCTCTTATGACCTCCGCAGCTCTTGATTTTACTATTTTTGCGTGAGTGTATTTAGAATGTTTGTCCGGTTCTGTCAACATGACCTTTTTGTTGGTATAGGGAATTTCAATGTGGGCAATGTGTCCTGGATATAAAGGAATTGGGGTAGCTAGTATGATTGGAATAGTTGAATGCCTCACATTTTTATTTTCAAGGTATATTTTACTATTGTAGGATATAATATTTTGCTAAAATTTCTGCTTTGTTTTCTATAGCATTACTGTGAGCTTATTGTGTTCATTGATTTCCATTTCTTGCACCGAATATGCCAGTTTAACATGTTTTTAAGACATTCGATTTTTAAGTACTTAGTTACCTAAGGGTTTAGAAATTTGTCTAAAAGTTAAGTTAATAAGATACAAAATTTGATTGTTATCCATTCACGATTTCGTCGAATAATGAATATTGCAATATTTTTATACCCTTGCAACATGTTGCTGCAGAGTATAATAGTTTTGCTCACCTAACAGTTGTTTGTGTCACCTAAAACTAATCGAGATAGATATATGTATATATAATCGAACAGAATGACAAGACGAGTTGAAATCCGGGTGACTGTCTGTCTGTCCGTCCGTCCGTGCAAGCTGTAACTTGAATTAAGATATCTTTATGAAACTTTATTAAACATATTTCTTGGCACTATAAAATGTTTGGTATTGTAGATGGGCGCAATTGGACTGCTGCCACGCCCACAAAATGCCATTAAAATAAAACCTATAAAGTGCCATAAGTAAGCACTAAATAAAGATATAAAACTGTAATTTGGCAGGGGGATCGCAGTGGCAAGAGGTACCTGTGGGCTAAGAATGTTGGAAAAATGGGCGTCGGCCCGTCCTCTCAAAGGTTTAATGTACTTGTATATGTCTCCCAAACTTATAACCACGTTCGCTGAACGTATGATATTGGACAAACCATAGTTTAATGCCGAAAATATGTGATATTGGACTACGAATTGCCCACACCCTGTGCTGAAAGTGTCGGTCAGTGCACCAGTTATATATTTAAAAAATTGCTTAAAAATATGTTCTTAAATATATACCTGAGCAATGTCAAAAGTTAATAAAATCAGCCTAGATCTTTACTGCACCTAATATATACTATATAATGATTTCCGACTTCCCACCGTTTAAACCGTTTAGGTTGTTCAAAATGTGTGATATTTTAATAAATTTCGGTGGACAAATCTTGTTAACAATTATGTAGTTTAGCGATGAATATGAATAGAATTAGCTTATTTCTTGGTATAAACTTCATATCCTTAAATTAATCCATTGCGATCCACTGGTAAAAGTTTTGAACATCAACTCAATATATTAAATTTAGCCTTTTCGGTCGAGTTTATGTCAAATAAATCTTATTTGAATATTTAATTCTTTCGCAACCTTTTTTTAAAAAATTGTTCGAAGATATTTCCCTGGCTTTGATCTTTGCAAGTTGCAAGAGTATGAAATGTTCGATTACACCCGAACTTAGCCCATCCTTTCTTGTTTCTGTTATTGACGATAAACGCGGACTTCTCTATACCGACTTCATTGTAAGTATATTTAGTGAAATTCACTTTTGGGGTCTGTTACTATAAAATAATTGTTTTGCGCAACATCTTACGATGTTGAAAATTAGGGCTTTCAACTCTGGCATTGCCTTTTCTGCTGGAATATTAGGATTAGGGGATAGCACTACTTAGGGTAGAGTGGGTGGGAATTTGGACAAATGGTTTATTTAAGTGCTTTTACAATATTCAAATTAAAAAAGTACGTAATATGCGCACTTGAGATTAAGATATAGATTGGACGAGTTAGATTACTAAACAAATAACCTCTCACTACACTTAATGCTTCATGAATAGTAAAATTTAATTGTTCTTAACAATAAAGTTTTTCTTTTTACATAGTAGTAAAGGTTTGTCTCCTAACGGATGTTTGTAACATCAAAAATTATTCGACCTAGCTATATACATATATTAATCATCAGGATGACGAAAGGAGCTGCATTCCTATTGACTGTCCGTTCGTCGGTTTATCTGTTTGCACAGGCTTGAGTAAAATTAGGATTTCTCCATGAAACATGGAACACGTATTCTCGTCGAAAACATATAAAATTCCATTACTACGTCGAAAAATAAGATAGAAAACTGTAACTTGGTGCAGTGAATCGCAGTAGAAAAGGCCAGCTGGAACCCTAATGTGTTTTCTAGATTGTGTTGTGTACATATCTCAAACTATATTATCCAAATTCGCTCATTATCAATCCTTGTGACAAACAAAGAAAATGTGTATAATCAGGTAAAAATCCCGCCAACTTCCCATATAACGGTAACGTTGAAAACTACTAAAAGTACGATTGCTCATTAAGTCAATCCGTGAAAAGCACTAAATTTCACATCCTATTAGGTACGGAAAGATTTTATTGAAGCCGGTAGTAAAATTGGACAATGGGCGCTGCACCACCCAACATTAAGTGAAATTCCATATCCGCTAATTTCAACCACTTTCGGCACATATTACTATTCTGACATTTTTATTTTGAAATGTGAAACTGGGCAAAATCGAGTCAGAATCATGCCTACGTATACAATTTTTAAGTTTAATCTAATTCTTTCACTTTCCTATATATATATCAAGCAGCAATGGCTATATCGTCATAATACTTTGTCCAAATATTGTGTTAAGGTATGTCACCTCATAACTAAAAATTGTCAAAGGCTACAACTGAGCGTTCACAAATACTGGACATGTGAACCTCAGTGCATATAGCTGACTTTTTACCGAAAATATCGGTTAATATGTGAGGTATTATATTGAAGTACGGAGAAGATATTTTCATGAAAACAGTAAGTAATTTCTTCAAAAATTGGTAAAATCGGAGCAATACTTTCCCTAGCTTCCATATACCTAACATCGGGATTTTCAATCACCCTTATGACTTTATACCTCACATATTGGTCAATCTGTGAAGTTGTTTAATAAAGCTCAGATTTTTGGCTTTATTCTGTCAATATGTACGATATCTTAACAAAATTAAATGAACGTATAACACTGGATATACCATAGTTTAATGCCGAATACGTGTGAAGTGATTACTGTAAGTATAGCAGACTTTATGCCCCAATGCCAAACGTTAATACAATCAGTCCCGATCTTCCGTTAGCCCCAAAGTACGCGATATAAAGTTTTCCATCCATTTTGATTTTACATCTCACATTGAAGCTTTTATGTTGGTTAATATGTGTGATATTTAAATTAAATTAAGTATCTTCTTACATTTTTCTTAAAATACTATATAATATGTATTATATATTTTGGTCAAGCAAAATGTAGTTATGAAGCTAAGTCTAGCAATAATATTAATTAATATAATACCACAGTCATCGTATAGCTCTCGTGCCGATAAGATGTCGAATTCCGAGTGTTTTTTCGAGTTTACTTATATTTAGTTGTTCGGACATTATTTTCCCCTTTTTAGGACTTTTGCTATACGTTTAATCCGTTTTTGTTTTTTCTTACTTTTTATTTTCTACTGTTCACTTACGGAAACTTTTCGAATAAGTGCGAATCTGTTTCCACGTGCAAAATGGCCCCGGGGCCTCAAAATATCGAGGCGAATCGTTTCGCCATACTCGATACGGGACCTGGTAAAAGTGTCTCGATTATGGATTTTCCAGAGCTTCTTGAGTTAAAAGTTGACGACCCAAAATTGGTAGTAATTGAAGCTACTGACACGGCCAAACCCCTTTCTTCCTATTCCTGCTTTGCCATTTATCCTGCTATTAAGCAAATTAGCAGTCAAATCCACTCTATATCTACCCTTCGAGATGGAAAATTGCTTCTGCTTGTTAAGAATAACGAAGTTGCGAAAACATTCATGAAAGTAAAAGAACTGTTGAACATATGTTCCATATCAGCCACCCTACACGAACCTCTCAACCACGTAAACGGCACGATATTTGCTCCATTTCTAAACATCGTACCAGAGGAGGAAATAGTAAATGAGCGCAGCGCTCAAGGTGTTGTGTCAGTGTTTAAATTTAATTATTAAATTAATTAAATTCTTGGTCACACAGCAAAGCATTGTAACCGTTCCCCTTTTTGCGTAAATTGTTCACTCCCACCTCATGCCCCAGCCGATTGCGAACGCATTTTTTGTATCAACTGTTATTAACAACATGCATCATCCTCTAAGGATCTACCAAATTCTTGCAAGCGAAAGAAATTATAAAAGTTAAAACAATACACAAATATTCAATGCGCGAAGCAATAAAAATTCATAAGTCACTAACAACATCAGCTTTTTCATCCAATATCATATGCTTTAATAGCATCCAATTCATGCATTTTTAGTTCCAGCGAAAATAAAGAAACAACCAACCCAAATGTTGACTCTCCCACCACTGTTAACACCAACAAAATTAATTCCCCTAGCAACACTCAAAAAACAAATTCAGCGAAATACATCAAAAATATCTCTAAATTTTCCAAATTCCAATCTCCACCTTTCGAACCTCTCCCATCCCTTTCAAAAGTACTTTCCAACACTCAAGAACTTACAACATCCGAAGTTGAAATTTAATACACACAACATCTAAACATACACACAAATAACAAATATTTTTTGACTGCCTTATTAATGACGCTAAAAATTGTCCAGTGGAACATAAACGGGTACAACAATATATACGATATACTCCTATTACTCATAAAAGAGCAAAATCCAGATGATATTTGTATTCAAGAAACACAAATCCCAGCTACTCCCAGTAATAACATTTACTTTCCTAAACAATACAGTGGTTATTTTTCGAGTTTACTTACCATCCACACCAATAAGAAAGGCGGTTGTGTTTTAAAAAAAAAACATACCACATGAAATTATACAATAAATTTAAATTCCACTCTATCAACAATATCTCTTAAAATCCACTTAAATTTTTACTATAAGTAATACATATATACTACCCCAGCAAGTTTTTAACGAAATTGACTTAAAATTTTCCCAACTACGTGGAACCTACCTTGGGGTCCCCGCAAATCAAATACCAGGGCTTTACTAATTGAGAATTTCTTTTTAAACAGCAATCTAATCCTACTTAACAATGGCGCCCCTAGACATTTTTCTACCCATTCGTCCCTAACGAACGTCGATCTTCCTTTATCCTCTCCCCAGCTCTCCCCCAGAATCAGGAAGCTTCCTCTATTCTCAGAGGTAGTGACCACTTCCCCATACCAATTTCCTTTCAAACAAACTTCACTTTGGCAAATATAAACACCTCCCAAAATTTATAATTTCACGGGCAAACTGGAACGTGTTTCAAAGTGAAATCCTAAAAAGCTTATCCATCACTCCAATCGACAACATTAACCAATTCACATCTGCGTTCACGATACTTGTTCGCTCTGCTGCAAATAAGTCGATTCCTCAAATCAAACGCAGGTTTTCAAAAGACTTTTCTATCAGGTGGAACAAGGATATTCAATATAAGCGTGATAAAAAATGAATACTGGAATATTTTCAAGAGATCAATGTCTGAATGTAACCTTACTAATTATAAAAAAGCAAACGCTCTTTTTAAAAAAGCTGTAAAGATTGCTAAAAGGAAAAGTTTTGAAATATTCACTTCGAAAATTTCCCCTGCTTTGACTACCATAGAGATATGGTCAGACAATAAACTTTTGATTGGAATCCCTCACAGTCCTATTAAAATCATTGAAACAAACCAAAGTCTTCAGACCAACTCCACAGACATCGCGGAAATTTTCGCTAATCTTTGGTCTACATATTCGCAAGATAGTAGTATCTCTGCAGAATATATCGCAGAAAAACAACATTGGTTATCTGCCTCTTATACAGAAACGAATCTCTCCGCATCAGCAAGAAGTTAAGAATGCAAAATTACTTTCTGCGAATTAGAGTCCGCTTTACAACATGCTAAAGGCAAAACACTAGGCATCGGTAAGATATCTTACCCGATGCTTGCAAACCAACTTACACTGGCAAAAAAAGGACTACTCAGACTGTACAACACAATTTTCCACCGAGGATCATACCCACATAGCTGGCGAATAGCTACCATTGTCCCAATTATTAAACCAAATAAACCAACAAATCTGACTAGTCCTAATAAATCTATTTCCTTGCTATCCTGCTTAAGTAAAACCTTCGAAAAAATTATTGCTAGGCTACTTTCATGGTTCGCTACAAAAAATAATTTTATAAATCGCAGCCACACGGCTTTCAAACATCTGCACAGTACAATTCACTTATTCAACTCCAACACTATGTATCTGACGCTCTCTCCAATAAAAATCATCCCACTATCCTGGTCACTGATTTTGAGAGAGCTTTTGAAATATGCCTTAATACTAAAGGCATTAAATTCACAATGTACTCAAACGATGCTATTATTTATTTTAATATAAAAGATCGCCATACTGCTAACAATATTTTTAAGAAAATACTAACTGAATTTAAGAAATGGGGCATGAAATCTGGTGCAACAGTTTTCATTCCAAAATGTAAATTACTACATATTTGCGAAAAGACAAGATGTGAATATCCACAACCAATTTTTGAAAATATTGTAATAGAATCAGTAAGCAATTTAAGTTTAGGAGTATATTTTGATAAAAGGTTTAATTTTCGGTATCAATGTCTTAACCTAAGAATAAAGTTAATAAAAAGATTACACAAAATTAAATATTTAACTATCTTTTATTCATCCTAACTCCCTAATGAATGCTACAGGAGCCATAATACTCGCTAAAATTGACTATTCACCTATTAAGTGTACCTTGGCGGAATGTGGCCTACCAACAATAAAAGAAAGTGTATACGAAAAAACGATGCAACTTATTCCAAAAGTGATATACTCTCCAAATGCCAACTTACATAAAACGGTAATTTACTGGAACTTCAGGCTAAAATTCACTTTACGCCGCTGTATCAAATACGGAAAAGAATTAAACATACATCCGCTCCAAAAGTGCAAGGAAGTCAATAAACAGGCAGAGTGGTTATTAAAAAAAGAAACTATCAACATGACTCTTTACACCTTTAAAAAGACCAAGACCAGAAATGTAGTATTTCAGAAACATTTTTTAGAGTTAATGAAAACCTATAAAGAAAACAATTGGACTGCAGTTTATACAAGCGGATCCAAAACGACAGATACAGCATTTGTTCAAAACCAACGGAGAATTTATAACAGGCGGGATTTTTCCGTGTTACTCGTTGGTATTTACAGCTGAGGCTTTTGCTGTTTCAAAAGCGCTATAATATGCGATACATAACAAAGGCAAGTTGTTAATTTGCTCGGACAGCTTTTCTTGTTTATCTGCTGTTTGTAAGATCCGCAACACTGCTGCACTGATTTCGAATATCCGTGACCTGTGCATTAAATACAGTCATAAAGTCGCACTACTCTGGGTACCAGGACATGTTGGTATTATGGGAAATAAACATGCAGACCACGCAGCTCGGTTTTTTGAATCAGCACCAACCTTTCTAAATGAGCCACATGACAGAAACGACCTATGTAATATGCTACTATCGCTACGTTCACGAAATTAGACACACGGAATGGAAACATTTCGACCATCGGTACTAAACTTTCAACCTTACAAGGACAAAAGTTGTATATGCTAGGGAAATATCTCGCCCACAAGGTACCATCTTCACACGCCTAAGGATTGGCCACACACAACTCACACATCAGCACCTCCTTACTGGCAAAGTAAAACCATCATGCCCTTTCTGCATATGTACGTTATCTCTTCACCACATTTTCCACGAATGCTCGGCTTTAGCAAGTATTAGGCAAAAGCACAACTTTTTTCCAAATTATCAAGAAATGTAAAAAATTCCTTCGTTTGTAAATACAATCTTATGAGTATATATAACTTTATTACCGATTGTAACCTACAAAATAAAATATAACTGAATATTTAGTTTGTAATCTTAAATTTTTCTCAGCGTCGATGGCTTTAACAGCTCGTACTCTTATAGTTTAATACTACTTTGTATATTCTCCTAATAAATAAATTAAAAATAGAATACCAAATTTGGTTGCAATCCACTCGGTTTCTTCGGAGAGTGCAAGTGAAATTCTAATGCAGCATTTAGGGACTTTCAAAACATGTTGCTACATAGTATGTATAATTGTTTTGTTCACCTAACTTTTGTAAGTATCACCTTAAACTAGTCGGGGTAGATGTAGGCCAATATATATATGTATAAATGATCAGGATGATTATATGTACAAGTTGAGATTCGTTTAACTGTATTTTTTTCTGAATATCCGTGCAAGCGATTATCGTAATGAAACGTTATACATATATATATATTCCTCACCACAAGGAAGGTTGGTATTGCATATATGTATAAATGATCAGGATGATTATATGTACGAGTTGAGATTCGTTTAACTGTATTTTCTTCTGAATATCCGTGCAAGCGATTATCGTAATGAAACGTTATACATATATATATTCCTCACCACAAGGAAGGTTGGTATTGCATATGGGCGGTATCGGAATATTGCCACAACCACAAAATACCGTTAATCGAAAACCTATAAAGTAACTTCACTTCACAACAAAGTGAAAATGGATCAAATCATATAATATTCTGGCCCACTCTCCATATAACGATTTTGTTAAAAACGACTCAAAGCGCAGTAAATCAATAAATAAATTCATGAGACACATTAAATAAAAAGATGACACGAAAGGACATTCTGGAAGCTGGTGTCAAAATTGGATGATGGGCGTGGCGCCGCCCACATTTAGGTGAAACCCCATATTTCGAGACCTCATATACTGATTGCAACCAAATTCTGTACACAACAAAACCACTCACAAAAACCACCCCTTCTTCCCTTATAAGACAACTATAAATTCCGTCTTATTCTTTAACTTTCACAAATTACGCCAGCCCCCATAACAGTAGTATACCTACAAAGATTTTCGTTATTCTGGCAGATTTTGTACCCAATATGGCGATCAGTATGTGCACTATTCTCACGAAATTTCTTAGAAACATGTTCTTGAGTATACTTTAGGTATGTCAAAGGTAAATACAATCAGTCCAGCCCCAGTATACTCGATATTGTGATTGCCGACATTCGCCCTGACTTTTAACTGTATATGTTGGGGAAAAGATGTCATATTTTAATGAAATATTTAGTTTGGTGCTGCATTTGAATGGAATTGGTCTAGATCTCGGTCTAATGCAATGAATTCCTATTCTCTGGTTGACGTTTTCCACATCAAACCAATATAGTAAATTTAGCCTCTTCGGTTAAGTTTATATCACATAGGTATGTTTAATTTGAATTAACAAAGTCGATTTAAATATAAATATCTCTATATGAAGTAAAATAAGGCAATGCAACTAAGTGAGTCTATGACATATAATATAAGTTATTAAATATGATTGTAATCTATTCAAGGTTTCCTCAAATATTTAATGTTGAATTTTACACAATATTTTTATATTTTCGCTACATGTTGCTACAGAGTACAGTATCCCCCGGATAATTGTACATCATAAATTGCATAATTTTTGGTTCAGTTAACCGATCTTTAATTGAACAATTCGTTCTATTACAGGAGCCCTTCTTAATTAGACCACCTAATCAATTAAAAAGTATTCATATGTTCACTTTAAGCTTTTATTGAGTTTTTAGTAATATTTGAAATATATTTTTAACTTTAAACGGAAAAAGTATAAGAAACAAAACGAGATAATTTTTATAAAAAAATAAACTTAATTAACAAAAGCAATTTATATCATTGTTTATATGCAGCATATTTAGAGATCGTTGCATACATTTTTAAAACGTTAATTGAAGAAGTATGTAATTTTTGTTTGTATATTGTTAATCCTACCAGAAATAACATGCGATTCCATGTTCCCTAATTCACACAAAAACTAGGGGTATATGTTTTCAATTGCTTTGCAGAAATGCCAACTCCTGCTTATCAGTAATGCTGCGAAATTTTATTAATGAAAATTTTTGGTGCAATTAACCGGGTATATAATATATTTTCAATAACACATATTTTTAACTAATTATGCGGGGAAACCAATAAACCGGATCCAATTAAGCGGGAAAATTTACACGTGTTTTGTATGCAATATATTTTTGACCAGTCAGATAATTCAAATAAGCGGTAAAATCAATTAACGGGGGTCAATTAAGCAGGGGATACTGCATAATAGTTTTAGTCAACTAGCGGTTGTTTGTAACACTTAAAACTGCTAGAGATAGATATGGAGTTATATCTAATACGCTCACGAATCGTGCTACACAAACAAACCGTAATACATTTTTTTCTGTGTGAGTAATCGACTTACTTTTTTTTGTTTGGCAGGCTATTTACCTATTTAGCGGTACCATGCTTTACAGTTCGTCATTTACGTCCAAAGGGAATTCAGACGGGATTTTGGGGGCACACCCCGAGTAGATGGACTATTATGAGGTTGGTTAACATGTTTGCAGAATCTGGAAGTATCGCAAGAAGACTGTATCATCGAGATCAGTAAGTTCGAGTTTCGACTCACAATTTATCGTCGCAACTTGGAGTTAGTAGACGGTCATTACAACGGATAATTTGTGATGACTTAAACCTGTTCCTGTACAAAGTTCAAATAACAAGCCGGTTAAACCCCTCAGATTTGCCTATTCGCTTAGAATTTTGCCAAAAAAATATTAAAATGTCCGTATAAAAAAAATAACTTAAAAAATTGCTTTATGTCTGATAAGGTCCATTTTGATCTAAGCGGAAACGTAAACAAACAAAATTTGCCGTATATAGAATGAATCAAACGAGGTGTATTGTTGGGCCATACTTTTTTGAAGAAAACGGTGCAACAGTAACTGTCCATGACCACCGTTATTTAAAGATTTTGAATGATGTTTTTAATTAGGTGTCGCATAAGCGTGGCTGAGCATGGAGGTCATTTACGGTCCATACTTTTTTAAAATAATTAAATGTGTAAAATAAAATAAAATTTGCTATACAATCTATATTAGTTACTCCACTTATAACTCAAGAACGGCTGAACCGATTTAGCTGAAAATTGGCAGAAAGGTAGTTTAGAGCCAGGAGAAGGACATAGAATACTTTTTATCCCGATCAACAGCATTCCCGTGTGACTTGACATGAAACGTCAGTCACTATAAAACGTGGTATAACAAAAAAGAATCAGACTTGGAATAACTAAACGCAATTGACAGCTATGTAATGACGTATGGATGACAATTTGATATTTGTAAGAAATCAATAATAACCCTATTTCTATTAAATAAATAATTAACAATTATAATGATAGGGCCATTGCCCATTCGTATAAACAGTGAAGTGAACTATGTATAAAACTCGGTATTTTTGAAAATTTGAGTTGAGTGAAGTTAAGTTTAATTAATAATGCCGCGACCAAGACGATCGAATCTTTCCCGACAAAGCCGTGATGCAAGAAGAATACGAAATACTGCAAATGAAAGGACTGAAGAAGAACAAGAAATTGCACGTAAACAGCACCGCGATAGTATGGCTCGACTTCGTGCTTCTCAATCACGAGAGCAAAGTGAAGCAGCCCGTGAAACAGCTCGGTTGGCAATGCAGAATCGTCGAGCGAACAACAAAGGTCAACAAATAGATAATTTGCGACGCAGAACAAGATATTTATCAAGTGCTGATTTGAATCGAGCAGCGTTTCAATACGATTGCAGCAATGATTACAGCTTGCATCCTAGCGTTTGCATTGGGCAAATGGACGTAGTTTGCGAGTATTGTGCTGCATTAAAGTTTTCCGGAGAAACGCCTGGATTATGCTGCCTTAATGGTAAAGTGAAATTGCCATTCTTGACTCCGCCACCTGAGCCATTGTATTCATTTCTTTGTGGCGAATCACAAGAATCACGCAACTTTCTTATAAATACTCAAAAATACAATGGTTGTTTCCAGATGACGTCATTTTTGGCAGATATTATCGAAGAACGAGGATTTAATCCGACATTTAAGGTATTTATTTTTGTACTTATATAGAATGTAGTTAAAAAATAACTTACTTTATCTATTGGTATCTATGTAGTATATTTGCTAATTCTGAACTCTACTCTCCCATAAAAACAAGTATTTATAACCCAGTTAATACTGTCTGGTTTTTATTAGAAAACGATAGTCATTGGGATACAACAATCGCTGAAGCCATTATCTCTGCATCTCCAAGTCGCTATCATAATTTCGACATGTTTTCCATCAAACCCATGTAACCTGTGGCACAAATACAAGGATAATATGTCAGAAGATATTTTACATCACATTCGTGTCAGTTCCAGAAATCACGATATTGAGATGAATGAGGAGATACATAATCGTGCTTTACTCTTGATAGAAGATATGTGTTACCTCATGTGCGGTAATTTATTAATCAGGTTAGGAATGCCAGCACCATATCGTGAAATTAATGGCAAAGCGAGTTCACTCACCTGTTCAACCATATCTTAGATTGATGTCTCTAATTAACGTGCACCTGTGCGGCTACATGAATCCAACAGTTGGCGCCATCTTAGCTCACCCTGTTTAGGCGCTAATGGCCGCAAAAGGCTGACACGTTAAATTCCAAAGTGTTTTTTGGTCAATATCGACAACGTACAAGGTGCAACAATCTAATGATATTATTCAGTGACGCAATGTACAATGAAGCATTGATTGTTATAGAGAATCATTGCATTGTCATCAGCAAGATGTAGGTGGAGAAGCTCATTCAGCATTTAAGCTACTATTAGACATTTAAAATAACAAATATGCAGTGTGAAATAAAAAAAAAAACAATCGTCCATGGCCAGATAGTAAAATTATCATTTGTGATGAATGCACTAGGGCACACAAACTTTCAATTAAGGCATTGGATAGAATTTTGAAAGATATAAAAAACAACGACAAACTATTGGTGGAACTCTTTACTTCTTTCTGGTGATTTCAGACAGATGCTTCCCGTTATTCCACGTTCAACGTATACAAATAGAATCAACGCTAGCTTAAAATCATCGCGACTATGGCGTAATATTGAAAAATTACATATGACAGTAAACATGCGCGTTCATATGCTTCAAGATTCATCTGCCGAAACTTCTTATAACAACTGTTAGATATTGTCAATGGAGGAATTGCTATGTGTTAAAATACTGGATGCATAAAATTACCGACGAATTTTTCAACATTCATTAACTCACAAAATATTCGCACTTAACTTTAGATATAGATTCGCAATGATGATCAATAAGTCACAAGTCCAAACGTTGTCTGTTTGTGGCTAAGATTTGGATACAATATGCTTTTCCCACGGACAAATCTTTGTGACATGTTCTCGAGTGGGCAAACCCTCCAGTTTGTTTCTATTAGCTAAGTACGCACTGAGCAAAAATATTGTTTACTCGATTTCGTTGGGAAATAAATCTTTGTTTATTTTTAATTAAGAATAATTTATTAACGTAAATAAAGTAAACTTTAATCGTCTACAACTCTTCATTCCTTTTTCAATTATATTTACATCCCCAACACACAAATACTTTTAAAAAATAACGTATATGGCAGATCAACGTTTGCCGGGTCAGCTAATAAAAAATAAATAAATGTAACGCATGGATTAAAAAAAAAAAAGTTATTGCGGTTTGTTTTTGTAGTACGATTCTTGAGCCCCCCTGTATATAAAATTCTCGTTTGACGGTGTTTGTTGCCAAACTCCTCCGAAACAGCTGGGCCGATTTTGATGCCCCACCTATTTTTCATACGCCTAAACGTTAAGGCTGATCCACACCAAATATTTCTTATTTTTATTTTTTTAGACAATTTTTTTTTGTTTTTATTTTCTTACGATTCAGCATTGAGAAATACATAAAACTCTAAATTGTCACACTTATACGATCAAGCCCTAATTTTTAATCGCGATTTTCATATTATTCTATTCCATCCAGAGGAAATCGAACATAATAATTGTAATATACTATACATTTCATGTAGTATAGTTCTATCAACCAACCAGTTATCCACGACAGGTGTCTCCCGTTGTCACTTTTTAACCAGAAAACAGCACGAAGAAGGAATGAAAATAAATTGGCTTAATTTTTCTCATGTCAAGTTAATTTTATTCTAATAGTAATTTAACATTACTGCGTTGTGCATCTCGAAAACAGACAAAGCCGTTCACGAACGAAAAATCAAGCGCTGTTATAAATCCACCAAAAACTACCCTAATGGACGTTTTTGAATTGTGTAATCGTTCGAATGTTTTTGGTGCCTTTATACGAACACTTCTATTCAAAGTAGTTAGCTAATTTACATTGAATTAATCGAAAAAATGCATGCCCCGTAAGCATGCATCTTAATACGTTGGATACTGTTGCCTTACTTTATGTACCTATATTTTGAAGGCATACCAGTTGATGTATGCCCTGGTTTATTCAAATCAAACAACTTGGGTCGTGTATACACAGTCTATCCAACGTAGACTGATTGCTTTTATCTGCGACTGTTGTTGGTTAGTGTCACCAGACCATTGTAATTTAAAGATATGCGGCTCCGCCCCCTAAATGGCTTAATATACATATTTTCCAAACCGCTATAGTTAAAGCAACCAAACTCGCAGAGAAAAATCACTCTTAGGACTGCTTTTTACACAGTGAAAATGGGTAAAATCAGATAATATCCACGCCCACTCTCCAATCAACGGTTACGTTGATAACAACTAAAAATGGGATAGATCTTCGAATAAATGCACCACAAGTGTTAAACTATGAAGGTATGAAAAAGCTTTGTAGAAGCAGGTGTAAAAATTGAGCAATGGACGTGGCACCGGCCACATTAAAGTTAAATCTTATATATCAGGAACCAATTAACCGATTTCAACCAAATTTGGTGTGTAGTGTCTGGAAATTCCAATTATACCATGCGTAGATGGCGAAACCCTATGTCAACTACGCCTACTTCCCATATTGAACTAAATGAGTCTGCGACTTGTTACGTACATAAGTTAATAAGATATAAAATTTGATTGTACATATATTAAAACTACGTTTAACAATGAATGTTGAATTCATTCACAATAGTTTTTATACTCTTGCCACATGTTGCTACAGAGTATGGTATAATAGCTTTGTTCAACTAACGGTTTTTGAATCACCTAAAACTAATCGAACTAAATATAGAGTTGTACCTATATACAAGCCGACCAGGCAAACGTTGTTTTGCCATATACGTATAATGTGTGGGGGACGTAATTATAATTGAAAGAGGTATGAAGAGTTGTAGACCATTAAAGTATACTTTATTTGAGTTAATTTATTATTCTTTAATAAAGTAACAAATATATATTAAATTACAATTATTGATAGCAATCGAAAATAGTTATATTTCTACTACTAATTATGGCAACTAAAAATAAACAAAGTTTAATTTCTCAACGCAGTGGATTGTACAATTATTAATCAGTCCATTTTTAAGGAAACCATTAAACTGGAAGGTTTGCCCACAGGAGAACATGCCACATAAAGTTGTGAGTGGGAAAAGTATGGTATCCCCAAATCTAAGCCACTAAAAGACAACGTTTGTCCGTGTGACTTATTGATCGTTATTGCGATTGCCAATCTAAATGGAAATTGAGTGCGTTTCAATTCAATTGGCTCATCTGCCATTCAAACCGGTGGCTGATCTTGCAAATCCAAAGAAGTGGTAGCTTCAAATTACGAAGAAAAATAACCGGAGACCCATTTTTCAGCTATAAATGGTGCGGTGGGGTGCTCGGTATATTCAATGAGTTCAAAAACTCAGCTGGATAATTCACAATAAACAGCACTGATAGATTTGTATAACACCAAGTCTTCTGGCAACGAATGTTGTATCTCTGAATTTAATCGATTGACGTCCACATTTTTTGCTGCCAAAATCACTTTTTCTGCCACCCACTCAAGATTTTTGTATTTTGTGTGCACATCGGCAATTATATTGTCGATGAGAGCATTTTGTGAGTTGATGAGTGTTAAAACTCCCAGTAATTTTATGCACTTAGCCAACATCTAACAGGTGTTTTGATAAAGTTTCCACATATGTATCTTGAAGCATATGAACGCGTATGTTCACTGTCAGTTGTACTTTTTCAACATTACGCCACAGTCGCCATGATTTTAAGCAAGCATTGATTTCTTCAGCGTATGTTAAACGTGGAATAATGGAAGTGACTGTCTGATATCGCCAGAAAGGAGAAACATAGTCTATCAATATCCTAATGCCTCACGTGAATGATTGCCATTAGATTGTGTGCCGTAGTTCATCCCAAATGAAAATTTTACACTGCTTCAGTAATGTGGCAATTGTGTTTTTATTTTGCACACTGCATCTGGGTTATTTTGAATGTTTATCCATCTACCATAATAAACTTGCTGCATTGCCAGAAGATGCTGTGGACGATTGTCTTTTTATGTTGCAAACTGCATCTGGGTTTTTTTGAATGTTCAATGCTACTGTTTCAGTAATGATTTTCCATCTTATAAAGTTGCAGCATTGCCAGATGATGCAGCGGCCAAAGCGATGCCATTTTTTGATCTTGGCAAGAAGTGGCGATATATGAAATGTTTTACTAGTTCCACCTGGTGCATCCAAAAAAAAATCGAAAATATCATACTTCATCTCACGATTTATATATTTGTTGACAAAATCAGATGCACTTCGATTTGATAAGCTCACAACGAAATGACTGAAAATGACAATGCATATTACTTTGTTGCTAATTCGCACAGAGACACTCCCCACTTTCACTTTAACGCTTGCCATTAACGGTCGATCGAAAGAGACCCGGATCCAGTCGTCGATCCTTTTTGTTGATTGGGCAGAGAGAGTGGTGAAATCGTGTGTGGTGCATGTTAGTTCACGGTGGTTGTGTGGAGTTGTATGTATTGGTGTGTGGTGTTTTCGGGAGTGGATTGTATTGTTGTAGTGTGTTGGAGTGTGTCAGTGTTGCATATAGAGTGGTATGTGGTGCTTGTAGAGGGAGGGTTTATAGCTGATTTAGCCATCCCGGCCCCCCTAGGCGAATGTTTAGCTTAGGAGTAGTTGCAGCTGTTGCATCGTTGCTCAGCCCCGTGGAGCAGCGATTGCCGGCGAAACATCGGTGCTCCGTTTCACTGACTCCTTAATCGGGACGCAGGAGTGGTGCTGGTCGTCGGTGTCGTATCGCCCGAGTTTGTGGTGGTTGCCTGCTTAGAGGACGGCTGCGCGTGGCAGGCGGCCGACCGATGTCGCGGGTTGCGATGGAGCAATGTATGATGCAGCCTGCCGCATATTTAGCATAGATTGACGGACTTGCGTATTATGTGCCGCTATCAAACAATAAAGACAATGCTTAGTCGGTCAGTGCGGTGGGCGCTGCGATTCCATGGTTGGTGTTAGTGATAACAGTGTGCCACTACGAAGAGCGGCTACAGGAGCGGTTGCAGTTATAGCTCGGGGCGCTATAATAACCCCAGGTCGCGGTTCATTGATAGCCGACCGGATTGCAGGCGTTGGCATAGGTACATCTGCGTCCATAGTTATCTGTGTAGAAAAAGTTATTGGGTTTTATAAGGTGGTTAGATTAAAGTTGCAGTAGGCATTCAGTAACTTTTGGTGGCATGATTATTGATCGACCCGTTAGATTATATATTTATATATACGGATTGTTGTCGAGTTTACGAGTTATTGTCTTTGCGGTTTTTATTCGGTTTGTTGAATCGGTTATAATTTACGTTTTCGGCATTAGTATCGTTTTATCGTTTATCACTTATTTCGTTGTTATTATCCTCGGTTGGTAGAAAGCACAGCTTCACGAGCGTTCTGGGCAGCGTCCCGCTTTGGGTACGGAGATCAACGACCCGTATATGACCGTGGGATCCATAATGTAGCTTTTCTATGCGACCAAGCCGCCATGCGGTAGGTCATGTAAAGATAGCGACTCCACGTCTGGCTCAGGTATGGATAGAATGGGTGGTCTTTTAAGAAAGTGCCCAGGAGTTAAGGCTGTGAAACCTGAGAGATCTCGCGAAAAAATTGTGAGAGGCCGGGTATTGAGAAGGGCTTAAATTCGAATTATTAATGTGGTGAATTCATCATAATTGATTTTTAATTTCCAGCTTCTGTTTTAAAGTGGGATTTGCAATTTTTACAAGTGTTTCCCATAAACCTTCCATATGATGAGCGCTTAGATAGATGCGACAAGTGCGACCTTTGCTTTTTATAAGTCTGGGTGCGTCACTGTATCACAATGGAAGTATGGTGATCCCTTAACTTTAATTTTAAATTGTGTTATAATTATGAAAATTTAGGCAACTATGCGGCACTACAGTAAGAGAGGTGTGGATTTTTCGACTTTTTAGGACAACTACTTGTATATTGCGGATGATACTAAATATGGAAGTTGCCGACTGTGGCTAAAGAATCGGGAAATTCTGATATCGATTAGATTATTTAAGAATTGTGACCATTTTTCTAAGTGAGGAAAATTAGGATCATAATTGGCGAAAGCAATCCTGCGGTCAAAATTGGTATTGCGGATATTGGCTCAGTAAGATATGAAAACTGACAAGATATCGCATTTTATTGGTTCCTATGTAGTTTTGTTGTACTGCCCTTTTCGAATTTCAATTAAATTAGAGATTTCGGCCGTCAATCCTGGCTTGACCACCGTTTCCGCCAGCTCACCGCGCTTCGACCACGACCGATTTCGCTTGACGTTGAAATAAGTGATTCACTTTTCATCGCCAGTCACCAACTGCATCAGAAATGGGTCGATTTTGTTGTGATTCAGCAGTGGTTCGCAGATGGAAATTCGGTCCATGAGGTTTTTTTGCGTAAGCTGGAAATTTTTTTCGTATCCAGCCTAATTACAAGGTTCCGAATGGTTTTTATGCAATCTTTAGAACTTGGGAAATCGAAACAGTGCTTACATCACGGTCGGTTTCGACAATATCCATGATATAATCGGCATTTTCGACGAGATGCATTTTTAACATCGTAATTACCGGAACGGAATCGATGAAACCAAAATTGCGAATGATTAGCTGTTAGAATATCAGGACCATGAACGCTGTTCACCTTTTCAGCCGCCTGGCTTGCGGTTTCGCCCTTATCGAAGAAAAACTGTAAAATAAAGCGTATTTTCTCTTTAATACTGTACTGTGTTCTTCTAACTCCCAAAATTTTCTTAATTTCGAATTGAGGTATTCGTTTGAGGTTTCCTTAACTGTAGTTGTCATGGTGGTAACTGGTTCCGTAACCAGTCCACTAAGGATCCAACCAAATATAGTATTTTGTGCCAGAAGCGTATTTGAAATTTTCTCAATACCTTCTAGTATTATCTGTGGTATGAGATCGCTGCCTAATATAATATCTATTTGAGCTTTAAGTGAGAATCTTTTTGCCAATACTTGCTATTTACATGTATGATAGCTTATAAGCATATTTGTTAGTTGCGGTAAGACAATTTGTTTTTGCTTGAATGAGCTTATCTGCTGTGGGGTAATAAGACAGATTTTGTCTCAGTTTTTCACTACTTTTCCGCTCATTCCGGTGATTTCAAAATTGGCTAATTTTGTTGGCAGTTGTAACCTATTTTGTGCCCTAGACGCTATAAATGATCGTTGTGATCCTTGGTCTATTAAGGCCCTAAGCTTTAACAGTTCTCCTCGGTGTTCGATGGAGACGACCGCTGTGGGCAGTACTACCAGAGAACGTATATCATAGAGAAGGTTCACAGTGCGGCCATTAGCAAAATATTTCATGCTTCGCAGGGGAACTGAAAAAGATGAGCGTGTTTCACCACATTTGGAAGGGGTACAGAAAACGATGAGCGTGTTTCACCAAATGTCCACAATTAACATCAGGGGACTGAAAAATAGCAGATTTGAGCATTTTCAATGTTAATTGAGAAAAATAATGCTAATTTCAATGTTAAGAAATGTACGCTTACAGATTCGTATATTTACAATGCGCAAACGACTTTTCATATAATTTGAAGATATTCTGCCTATACAGGGTGGCTAACGAATCGTGCTACAAAATTAAACCGCAATAAATTTCTTTTTAGTCAATGCATTACATTCAATTTTGTTATTGTATAGAAAATTTTATTTTATTTAAAAAATTAATTATTTTTCCATACTCAACCACGCATATGCGACACCTAATTCGGGATTGCCTCAATTATCTATTTAATGGACCGCTTCAGTTCAGTCAGATTTCTGGGTTTGATTTTGTACACCTCTTGCTTGACATAACCCCATAAGAAAATACCAAGCGGTCGCAAATATTCTTATACATTATATATGTATAATTATGTGTGCATGTAAACAAATATGGAAGTACCCTTTATAATTATTAATTTGTCTACATGCAACATATGTGTGTAAGTATGTACACTAATTGTTTCATGCGAAATCTCCGTTGCCCTGGACAACCAATGGCCGAAGCTCACGTTTTTTGTTTTCTTGTCAAAAAGTCACTGTGTCGAAGGACTGACGCGACGACAAAGCGTCACAACATTTTGTTGTTGGTAGAAAATCCGAGCTGTGCCGAAAAAATATTAACGAACGGCCGCCGGTTGTCACCGCTTCCCTTGCCGCTCTAACAACTTTGCCCACTAATGATCGTAAATATGTATGTTTATATATGAGCATGCATACATATTGACGCAGATTTTGTGAGACACGGAAAAATATTTTAAAATTGTAAAATATTTTAAATCGACAAAAGCTTTGTTGCCAGTTTTGTCAATTTTTTCTGTGTTTTGTGGGCTTGCGTGGTTGCAAGTTTTCCCTTTCAGAGGGAATATCAGAAATTTGTTCAATTTATGATTTTTAGCTTTTGCCATCGTCGCGAAAAGAAGAGGTTGTCTGTTTTTATGAATGAAGCGAGGTTGCTTGTTAAAAGTACGCCTGCGTTCATGAATGAAAATGTTGTTGTTGTGTGATTTACTATAAATTTGGGCTGACATATTGACTTGTGACGATTGTTGTTTTTGTAGAACAATGTTTGTAGTTTTTGGGGGTGACATATTTACATGTGCACGAATATATGAATGTAGGTTTGTGTATCCATTATTTGTGTGGCAATGTCATAAGCACATATGTATGTATGTACATATAGAGCAGTGCGCGCAAATGTTATTACTGATAAATGATAATAACTTGATTTGAATTTGAATTGTACTTACATAAGTACATACATATGTATGTATGTAAGCTTTAAATCATGAAAGGTGTGATTGGCATATATTACTATTTAAATATATTAAGATTTTTAAGATATTATGTTAGTGCGTTATATACTTATGTATGTATGTATATAGTAAAACATAGCAGATATATACATAAGCATACATATGTACTTATATGAAAGCATTTCATAATATCAAACATAAGCAATATTTAAAAAGCAACTGCAAATATTCCTTTGAAGTAATATATTTTAACTAAAATGTAATACATTTTTCATGATATCATAGATATTCAGAAAAGGAATTTCATATCTATGAATATGATTGCATATAAACGTATAAAAATATAAGCTAACATGCGGCTGTAATATCAATGCAAACTTCTGAGCATAATTTTCATACAATGCTCAGCTCTGTTCACTCGCCGCTGTTAAAATTTCTCCTTCCGAGCCGACTGTGGTGAAACACGCTCATCGCATTTTGTTAGGTTTTGACAATTCACACGCTGGTCCGTAGTTGGACCTTCTCTGTATTTTACGTTCTCTGGTACTACTCTACTTTGATTTTCGCTGTGTAGCGTTTGGGTCTTTAATGCCTCTAAGCAGCCTTTAAGCTTCTTGGCAATTTTCGGGATCACACACTTCGGGATTTGCTGTTGCAACTGACCTAAAGTCAATTAAATTTTCTTTCGCACTCTTTAAGTGTATGCAAGTTAACGGCTGCCTGCACACAGTAGCTATACGCTAATTATAAACAAAACTGTATCTTTTCACTTAGCAAGTATACAGCCTCTTAATAAGCATCTTTGCTTATTTAGGTGACTGATATTCTTTTTCGTTCAGCTAAGACCACCCACAAAAAATAAACAATAAAACCAGTTACTGAACACAAAATGTAAACAATAGCAAATATAAAACCATTTATTGAATAAGCTAATATTGTAACTGACACCCTCTCCCTATTGTAAGAATTAAGCGAATAAGAAAAATGTTTTAATAAGAATAAATTGAAATAAAGAGATCAGTTATCTATCAGGATCATTCAAACTATCATTTTTGATTTCTTCCGCGCGTTTGCGGAAAACTATATATTTTTTAACACTTCCTAATCGAAGGAAGTTAATTTGCACATGTGACAGGCAGTTTGTACAAAGTTTTTTTGATCTGACAAATTATTTCGCTCGCTAACTTTTAAGTTTTTAAACTTCTGGCAAGATCGTAGTTTATGCCCTCTTATGCATAGTTCGCATGACGTATGGTTACTCAGTTCGGATGTGAACGATTGCGTTTTGTAAAAGCTTCTGTTTAATTTCTTTTTGGTACTAGCTTGGGGTCTATTGAAGCTTCTTTTTAGGTCGTGTAGAACAATTTTTGCTTTGATTAGTTTTTTATTTACCCTTTCAGCGATTTCGTACTGGATAGTTAGAAAGTCTTTCATTTGTTGTCACATGGCACATTTTTTTTCGTGATGAGAGCGATTGCTCCCATAAAATTAACGATTTTTCTGGTAATGCGGCGGTTTTCTGGTATGTTGACCGGTATAGGGTTCCAGCTGTCTGTGGAAATATTCTTTGTCGATAAAGCCGACAAACAATTTTAAACAGTGGATTGAAGTTTGATAAACTCTTCACTAATTTCTCTTTGAATTTTATTGTTGTTTACCGCACCGTCTAGGTAATACCGTATTTGACGATCAGTTTTTGGAATTATATATATTTTTTTATTTTATCTTATTTACTTTTTATTAAATTTTAATAGTACCTTATCTAGGGTGTTAAGCGATAGGCATATTTTTTGCCTTATGTTTTTTCAAATGTCCGTATAAACAAATGTATGTTCACAGTGCGGAGAGAGCGAGAAATTGAAATTGATAATGTGACAGTATTTTACCGTATGCACTTATGTACAATATATATGTGTCAATTTATAATATTGTACAAGTATATATTGAAATAAATAAAGTTGTATTTATGTACTTCTATGAATATGTATTGCTCTTGGCAATTATATAAAATATATTTTCAAATATAATATATACATATGTGGTGGTTGTGAAATGATGTATATTTATATGTAAAAATGTACCTATATATGCATACGATTGTATGGTAAATTGGATATGTACGTATGTATATGGTTTTTATAAATTAATATGCATATATGTAAATGTAAAAATGTAAATTTGTGGTTGAGTGTTTTTTCTCCTTTTTTTCTGTTAAATTCTCAATTTGCCTTAGCTAACTTGTTTTGATGCAATTCTGCTTATTGCTTTGTTAAGCATAAAGGGTATGCCGAAAAAGTGTGCAAGTATTAATAAATACTTGAAATATTTTGGTATGTTGTTGAAAAAGTAAGGTGTGTTTTGAATACACAAATGTAAGCATATTAGGCAATCAATTTATATAATATAATATGTTTTTTCGATATACGTAAGTATATATATGTATTCAAGTATATAGTATGTGTATACATATACATTTACAATATACCAAACTATTTTCGGCTTTTCTCGTAAATTGAAACAGTTTGGTGACCGTTCTATTTAAGGATATGCAAATGACTCCAACCGGTTTTCTGGCTTATCTTTAGTTCCTCAGCTATTAAATAAGTGCTCATGTGACGGTCTGTTTCCACTATTTCCATGATTTTATCGCAATTTTCGACGACAGGCCTCCCGACGCGTCGTGCACGTGCTACACGTTCGTTTACAGTATCGGGTCCATAAACTAAATTAATTTTTTCAGCTGCTTTGGCTGCTTTTTCGCTTTGATCGAAGAAAAATTATAAAATATAGCGAATTTTCTCTTTGCTGGTGTCCATCTTTGACACAACGTACTGAGTCAATCAATCAAAAAACTGTCAAAGACAAACTTTTAGCGCGAATAAACACGTTTTCAGCGCCGGATGCGACACGTAACACTAGAACTATAAACAATAACGCCATTTCTTAGATAAAAATCGAACGAACTTTTTACTTGACCTAATATATAATATTTTATATATTATTATTAATATAATATATATTAAAATTTGAAGTGATTGGATTACATTTAACCTCTTCAGTAATCTAGATTGTTTTCACTACCGTTGAAAATTTTTTAAAGAGCTGTTTTTTACATTCAAAAATTCCTATAGTTTAACATGTATTTATTAAAAGAAAACTATATAGTAATATCACCGAACTCATTGCTTTTGCTATTAAAAACCGCCGGCTGGAGCGCACGCAGCCTCTATTGGACATCATTCTCTATAGAGCATTATAGATCTTATTCGCTTTACCGGAAGTATGCGCCAGGTGTTCTTTAAATTTGATTTTGAAGACAAGTATTACTCCCAAATACTTCATCTGCGGCTGTGAAGTAATCTCGCACTCCCCTATGGTGAGTGACAGTCTTTCTTCCACCTTCCTTGTGCTTATGAGCAAAACTTCCGTTTTCTGCTCGGCCAGCTCTAAGCTCATGGTAGCAAACCATTGGCGCAGACCATTTATGCAATCGTTGTATTTGAGCCTGAGATCATCTAAATGTTTAGCCACTGCTACCACTATGAGATCATCCGCATACGCTATTGTTTTCACGTTTTTTGGTTGATGTATTCTTAGTACCCCGTCGTACATCAAGTTCCATAGTAGAGGGCCTAAGACCGAACCTTGCGGTACACGACCCGAGATAGTGTAGCTCTGAGTGCCCTCGTCGGTGCCAAATAGCAAAGTGCGATTTTTAAAATATCTCGTTATAATGCTTACGAGATATAGGGGAGCGCGTATGTCGTATAGAGCTTTGATTATATTTGCCCACTTTGCGGAGTTGAACGCATTCTTAACATCCAGAGTAATTAGCGCGCAATACTTTTTTGTGCCACCTTTCCATCTTTTGCCACTTACTTACTTTTTGCACATTTCGCAGTATCAACGACTTCTCTTAGTGCGTCAATAGTGGACCTCTTTTTTGTAAAGCCGTATTGTCTTTCTGATAATCCGCCGGCTTTTTGGATTACTAGCTCCAAGCGGTTTTTTATAATGCTTTCGTACACTTTACCAATCGTGTCGAGCATGCACAATGGTCGATAAGATGAAGGTTCATCCGGTGGCTTTTTTGGCTTTGGAAACAGTACCAAACTTTGTATCTTCCAGGGTTCGGGGAACACCTCTTCTATAATACACGCATTGTACATTTTTATAAACAAACTGTGATTTATAGTCATGGCTTCCCTTAGGGCTCTGTTGGGTATGCCATCTATTCCAGGCGCTTTGTTGGTTTTTATTCTTTTAGCTATGGTCAATATTTCATCTTCAGTGACCAACAATGGTGGCTCTGCATCATCGTTTCGTGGCTTAGCGTAGGAGATAGGATGGTGTGTCGGAAATAGTGACCCGACTACTCTTCTCATAAAAGATGCGCTATTAGGCTGCTGGGACTTATTTTTAAATTTGGACATTCAACTTTTGTACGCAGTATCCCATGGGTCTATGTTTGCTTCATTACAAAGCTTTTCGAAACTATTTATTTTGCTGCGGGTATCGCTGACTTCAGGAGCTTCTTATGCCTTTTGAACGTTTCCCTGAACTCAATATCGTTTGTGCCATTCAGGTTACGCTGTAGGCGACGTCTGGTTGAGTGACAAAGTTTCCTAAGCGTGGCTATTTCCTCGTTCCACCAATATACTATATATATATATATTCTTTCCGCACTGCGGATACCAAGTGGGCGGCGTCTTCCCCTTGTGTCTTTGCCGCACTCCAGACTATCTCGAAAACGTCTCTATCGAAATCTTTTTGTCTCCAGCTTTGCTTCTGTGAAGAATTTCTGGGGGGGGGGGAAACGTTTCCCTAGAGAACAGGACTTCAGCAATTATAGCCGAGTGATCGCTATTTATGTAGATGTCTGACACTTCCCACTTAATGCGTCTGCTCAATGTGTCATTAGTAAACATTAGGTCTATTATGGAACCTTAATTTCCTTTAAGGTAAGTATTTTTCGTGCCGCTATTCATTAACGTGAGGTTAGTTTGACTCAGGAATTCTAAAATAAGGCGCCCACGATGGCTTGTTCTTTTGCTGGCCCAAGCAGTACACCATGCGTTAAAGTCGCCCGCTATTATTATTGGCGATTTGCCTCTGGTTTCCAGGGACAGTTTCAGGAGAAAGTTCTCGATATCTTTAATTGATGCGCTGGGACGGGCATAGCAGCTTACAAAATATATGTATTCTATTTTTGCCCATGTGAAACCACTGTGAGCTTGCCTGGAATGCGACATAAAAGGTTTCCCTTTAGAAGACCATATTGCTGCCTTGCCAGTACTGTCTGTGATCCAAGTGCTTTCCGAACGCTGGCAGTATTGTTCGCTTAATAACGCGATATCAATATTTTTGTCTATAATCGTTTGTTTGAGCCGGTCTGGTGCAACACAATTGTACCTTGCAATATTGTATTTTGTAATAAAGGTCGTCTTGTTTTAAATATTTTCCATTTAATGGAAATAATGGACTCATTTTTGGATTTAGGAAGTCGATTGCCAGGTGAATTCAGATGTATTGCTTTTAATTTATTTACTTGTTTAAAAGGGTTTTCGTTGGTAAAACTTTAGTATACCGTCCTAGGCTTTCATGGATAAAATGGGTATGGGCGAATTTACGTTTAAGTTTGAAAATTTTAACTATTTAAAGTAAGTATTTTTCCGATTTAGAATTATGCACTTATATTTTTCACTTCTATATCCACTAACACTTTACTAATTCGTTTGTACATATTTGCTAGTGCAAAAATAGTTTAAAAAAAGTAACCCTGGTCAGTCCAAGCCCGGGGTTTATCAAGTGAAGGAAACTAAAAGATTTATTAGTGTCCATCAACAATTATGGTTCCTGTATTTAGGTTTTAATGTCTATTTTTAATAACCTCTTATTAGCTTGGGTTGTATGTATGTAATGGAATCTTAGAGCTCAATTTTCACCGGTTTCCAGAAGGCTGATCAACTTGAAACTTGGCAGACCTGTCAAGGACCAATGACAATGCAATAGTTTGATAACAGTTTCCCATTACTTTAATGGTGGGCGTAACCCCGTCTCTAAATGTTTCAATGTATATATCTTCCAAACCACTCCTTTTAGCCCTTTTTCATACGCTGTGAAAATGGGCAAAATCAGATAATAACCACTCCCCATATAACAGTTATGTTAAAATATACTAAAAGGGCGATAACTGATGAAATAAATGCGCCATAAGCATTAATTTTCAGAAATAAGACGGTAGGGAAGAGCTTTATAGGAGGAGGTTTAAAAATTTCTTTAAAGGGTGTTTTTTTTTATTTTTTTAAGCTATAATTTATTATTTTATTTTTCTTTGTTATCAAAATATATTAGTATGGCAACACTGGTTATTTGGCATTTACAACCGTTTTGTTTGTGTCAAAATTAAGAAAATTGAAGAATGATTTAAATTGAAATAATAATTGCATCATATAATATAAAATTAATGTTTAAAAACGTATTAGTGAAGTGTAAGTGGATATAAAAGTGAAAAATATAAGTGTATAATTCATTTAAAATAGAAAAAATACGGCTTTAAATAGTTGAAACCTTCACCTTTAAACTTAAATATATCGAAAACTACAAGTTTCCCGTGGCTATATCTATATATATTATTGATCTGGAGGATCTCCTCTCTCCGCCCATACCCCGAAAAACTGGATCGGTATACTAAAGCCGACCCTTTTTGTTTGCTAAAATTTTTTCTCTTTGTAGTGTCTATATAATCTGTGATAATGTGACTACTACTAACAAATGGCGCTAAATCAGAGTCGCACAGGGAGATGTCGAGTAGATTAGCTTCAAATCTCCTCGGTGACGGGATTGTCAAGTGTAATTTTTGTGTGGCGAAATCGCCCTAAATCTAGTAGATTAGTGAGATAATGTATTCAACAGCCAAAATCTCGTCAGTAAGTGTCGGTCGGAACATAGTATAAAATAAAGAATTCAATTTTACTAAAACCGCAATCGGGAACGCACGTCGGACTTCTTAGGCACAAGCAATTGGCACTTGAAAGTGAAGCGTCCCAAATATTCTGTTATCACTTAAAAAAGCTTAAGAATATTCTTAGCGCCCTAGCAGGGACTTATTTCGTGGTTTAAAATTTAAAGTGTATATCAACTTTTCGCAAAATTAATAGTGCATTAATTTAACTTTTCGTTTACAATTCCTTGTTCATTATTCTTTTATCGGGTTTCGGTCAAGTGCAAGTGACTAAAGTAAAACTAAAGAATTAAATTAAAATAAATATGGAAAACAAATTTAAGTGCATGTAAAAGTAATAATAAATAAATAAGGTGTATGTACATATATACAATTATGACAAAACACATATGTATATACAAATATGTACATACTTTCGAGTGAAAAAAAAAATTTAAATACATGAATATATACACATGGGTGCAGTGAAAGGAAACGATAGTAAGCGGTAAAATAAAACCTCAAGAATACCAAATACCATAAATTAAATAAAACTCAAAAATAAAAATAAAAGCAAGTTATATGCAGTGTGTGCTAAATAAATAAAAATATTTAATACGTGATATATGTACGGCATACTTACCTAGGTAGAAGTTCATACTTACCTCTTAGTGCACGGACAAAAAAAACCAAGCGGAAGGCAAAAAGTGCATTATCAAAAACATACCATTCGGCAATTCGTTTATAAACGGCTTGTACAGTGAAGTGTCCAAATAAAAGCACATAAGGGATATTTTTCGTTTTCGACCAAAGGGGATGGAAAATACATTTTTTACAAAGTCCGGTAAACCAAAAATTATTAAAACATACCTCTAAAGTGCTGTTCTGTGGGATTTAGGGTAACGTTCTCATAAATGCATTAAGGCGCGAAATTTTAATAAATTAAAAATGAAAACAAGTTCGGGTGAAACCGAACATTTTCTACTCTCGCAGCTTGCAACGATGAAAGCCAGAGACTTTCTTTTAGGCGCTAGCAAAGCTTTACATTAACACTAAAGTAAGTATTGATCGATTCTACTGATATTTGATATAGTATTATCAGGAAAGGATTTTTTCCGAATTTCAATCTCACAGATTGAAGTATACCTATTACCGATAAAATGTTCGCTGTAGGAACTGGGGTCCACAAATTCGTATCTGGGGCCTTGAACAGTTGTAGTCCGATTTTGACAATTTTTAGCCATAAAGTGGTCTACTATAACCACGCGATTCGGGCAAAGTTTTATTTCGATACATTGTTGCTTGATATGCATACTGGGAAGTTATAGAATCAGATAGAATTTAAAATTGTATTGTAAGGGAAGTAGGCGTGGTTATGATCCGATTTCTCTAATTTTCGCACCGGAATATAAAAATGTCAAGATGATATTACGTACCAAAGTTGGTCAGTATCAGTCGAGTAGATTCTTAGATATGAGTTTTATATCTTAAGTGGTTTAGGAGATAAGTATGTACTTGAAGCCTGTTGGAGGGCAAGGCTACGCTCATTTATTTTAAATTTTTGACCCATAAGTGCACTTTGCTACTGCCATCACTTGTGCCAAATTACAGTTGTACAAGTATATCTTATCTTTATTAAGTGATTAGTTAAGGCACTTTATAAGTTTTCGTTTTGTGGGCGTGGCAGCAGTCCGACTACGCCCATCTACAAACTCGGACTTAAATTTTTGCCAAAAAATACGCGTATAAAGTTTCATTACGATTTTTCAATTTTTACTTAAGCTACGGCTTTCATGGACAGACAGACTACTGTTCCGGATGTTCCGGATTTCGAATCGCCTCGTCATCCTGATAATTTTTATATATAATATATAGCCATATATCTATCTCGATTACTATTAGGTGATACAAACAACCGAACAAAACTATTATACTCTGTAGCAATAAGTTGCAAGAGTATAAGAGGCGAATATCATTACAATTTTACAATTCGGTCAGGTTTTTGGCAAACTATCTCGTTTCCTTGAAAATCATCAATTAAAAAAAATAATATCAAAAAAAAAATGTTCCGTTTTATAAATTTCCAAACTTGCTCATTTTGCATATCTTTCGGTTTTGCTTTCCGTACAATTGTGATTCGATATTTTTTTTTCGTTTTTGTCAATCGAGTCCTTATATTTCAGATTTATTTCCAGTTGCCAACTTTTATCTTTTTTTCGCGAATTTCAATTCAAACAAGAAAAAACGTTAACTTCGGTTGCACCGAAGCTATAATACCCTTCACAGATACAAAGGTTCTTTACAATAACTTGATTCAGATCTAATTTCGGTAATAAAAAATAAAATTTTTTTCCATGCAGGCACTTTACTCTGATCGTGCAGTTTATATGATAGCTGTATGATAGCATGCCAAATTTCGTCAAGATACTTCGTCAAATGAAAGAGTTTTCCATACAAAGACTTTACTCCGATCGTTCAGTTAATATGACAGCTATATGTTATAGTCATCCGATCAGTACAATTTCTTCGGAGATTGGATTAATGCCTTGAATAATGATACGTGCCAAATATCGTTAAGATACTTCGTCAAATGAAAGAGTTTTCCATACAAGCACTTCATTCCGATTGTTCAGTTTGTATGCCAGCTATATGCTATAGTCATCCCATCTGAATAATTTCTTCGGAGATTAAATTGTTGCCTTAAGTAATAATCCGGGCCAAATTTCGTGAATATACCTCGTCAAATGAAAGAGTTTCCCATACAAGCACTAGATTCCGATTCGGCTGGACATATTAAATTTACATAGTAAATGATAATAAGATGCCAGTGTAAAATTGATGAGATTGATGAAGACGACATGGCCCAAAGGGAGTTAGAGGACATAATTGTTGAAACAAAATTAATAATTAAATTTGAGAATTTCATTAGTTTGTTGTAGAATTTGGTTCATAATGATCCAAATATCCCAAAAATTTAACCATTTGTTCTGGAAAGGCTCTGGAAACAGTAAAAGCGTTTCAAATGTCGGATAAAAATTATCCGAGGGATTTGGCATGTTGTTTATGCTTTAACCAGAGAACGTATATCATAGAGAAGGTTCACAGTGCGGCCATTAGCAAACTATTTCATGCTTCGCAGGGGAACTGAAAAAGATGAGCTTGTTTCGCCACATTTGGAAGGGGTACTGAAAACGATGAGCGTGTTTCACCAAATGTCCACAATTAACATCAGGGGACTGAAAAATAGCAGAATTGAGCATTTTCAATGTTAATTGAGAAAAATAATGCTAATTTCTATGTTAAGAAATGTACGCTTACAGATTCGTATATTTACAATGCGCAAACGACTTTGTATACAATTTGAAGATATTCTTCCTATAAAGGGTGGCTAACGAATCGTGCTACAAAATTAAACCGTAATAAGTTTCTTTTTAGTCAATGCATTACATTCAATTCTGTTATTGTATAGAAAATTTTATTTTATTTAAACAATTAATTATTCTTCCATACTCAACCTCGCATATGCGACACATAACTCGGGATTGCCTCAATTATCTATTTAATGGACTGCTTCAGTTCAGTCAGATTTCCGGGTTTGATTTTGTACACCTCTTGCTTGACATAACCCTATAAGAAAAGACGAAGCGGTCCCAAATATTCTTATTCAAATATATATGTATAATTATGTGTGCATATAAACAAATATGAAAGTACCCATTTTAATTATTAATTTGTCTACATGTAACATATGTATGTAAATATGTACACTCATTGTTTCATGGGAATTCTCCGTTGCCCTGGACAACCAATGGCCGAAGCTCACGTTTTTTGTTTTCTTGTCAAAGAGTCACTGTGTCGAAGGACTGACGCGACGACAAAGCGTCACAACATTGTGTTGTTGGTAGAAAAACCGAGCTATGCCGAAAAAAATAACGAACGGCCGCCGATTGTCACCGCTTCCCGTGCCGCTCTAACAGCTTTGCCTACAAACTATCGTAAATATGTATGTTTCTGTATGAGCATGCATACATATTGACGCAGATTTTTGTGAGACACGGAAAAATATTTTAAAATTGTAAATTTAAATTGTAAAATATTTTAAATCGGCAAAAGCCTTGTTGCCAGTTTTCTCAATTTTTTCTGTGTTTTGTGGGCTTGCGTAGTTGCAACTTTTCCCTGCTAGAGGGAATATCAGAAATTTGTTCAATTTATGATTTTTAGCTTTTGCCATCGTCGCGAAAAGATGTTGTTGGCAAACGCATGCTCGGGGAGATGAGGGGGTGTCTGTTTTTATGAATGAAGCGAGGTTGCTTGTTGAAAGTACGCCTGCGTTCATGAATGAAAATGTTGTTGTTGTGTGATTTACTATAAATTTGGGCTTCTCCTATTTGGCTGACATATTGACTTGTGACGATTGTTGTTTTTGTAGAACAAGTTTGTAGTTTTTGCGAGTGACATATTTACGAATATATGAATGTAGGTTTGTGTATCCATTATTTGTGTAGCAATGTCATAAGCACATATGTATGTATGTACATATAGAGCAGTGCGCGCAAATGTTATTACTGATAAATGATAATAACTTGATTTGAATTTGAATTGTACTTACATAAGTACATACATATGTATGTATGTAAGCTTTAAATCATGAAAGGTGTGATTTGCATATATTACTATTTAAATATATTAAGATTTTTAAGATATTATGTTAGTGTGTTATATACTTATGTATGTATATATATACTAAAACATAGCAGATACATATACATACATATGTACTTATATGAAAGCATTTCATATTATCAAACATAAGCAATATTTAAAAAGCAACTGCAAATATTCCTTTGAAGTAATGTATTTTAACTAAAATGTAATACATTTTTCATGATATCATAGATATTCAGAAAAGGAATTTCATATCTATGAATATGATTGCATATAAACGTATAAAAATATAAGCTAACATGCGGCTGTAAAATCAACGCAAGTCCTGAGCATAATTTTTATTCAATGCTCAGCTCTGTTCACTCGCCACTGTTAAAATTTCTCCTTCCGAGCCGACTGTGGTGAAACACGCTCATCGCATTTTGTTAGGTTTTGACAATTCACACGCTGGTCCGTAGTTGGACCTTCTTTGTATTTTACGTTCTCTGCTTTAACTAAGTTTTCGTGAATTGATACTTTCAGCTATCAAGATTAAGCCTGAGCTGTGGTTTTGCTTTTTCTGGAGGTGGAGCCTCCGCCTTTGCTGTTGACATAAGTCCTGCCTCCCTTTTTTGAGATTTCTCCCGAATTTTTATTCTAATTTCAGAAAATTTTTTGTGTATATGGACAATAAAAATCATCGTAAAAATTATTGTTAATAATATGATTATAAAATGTGCAATTATTGATGTTCCATGAATATTTTTGTCGGCTCGGGATAAGTAGGAGTTTAACCTGCTACAGTATCCAGAACGAAGTGCTTGGAGAGGATCTCGTTATGTTCCTTGACCGGAAGCAAACGAGCTCCACTATGTAGGTGTTCGATTGGGGACATCAAGAGGCATCCCGTGATAGTCCGGAGGGCAGTGTTTTGACATGGCTGAAGCATCTTCATCTGCGTTGCACCTCATCCATGTGACCATATTGGTGCAGCGTAGTTAAAGACCGGCCGGTCAATTACCCTGAGAGTTGCCAGCAACGTTTCTTTGTCTTTTCTCCAAGAGCTGCCGGCAAGCAATTTGCTGCTCTGTACTTTAGCAATTATCGCAGTCGTGTGAAGAGTGAAAGAGTACAGAGTTAAATTTTAACGCCATCGACTCTAATGTTTAGATCCAGTCTGTACTCGTGCGTCCAGTTTGTTAAAATGGTCGCTGTGTATTTAGTGGGGTAAAATGTTAGGCTCCTTGCAGAGAAGAAGCGAGAAAAGTCGGAGAGATAGCCGTTTACTTTCGAGCACATGTCATCGATGACATTGCCCGACGTCAATATCATGCAGTTATCAGCGTACGAGGTCATGGAAACTCCCTCAGGTAGTTGGGGGAGTTTCGAGATGTAGAAGTTAAACAATAGCGTGGAGAGGACACCGCCCTGCGGAACCCCCTGTTTAATTCTTCTATGTTTGGAGTTTTGACCTCGAAACAGTACGGATGAATGCCGACCCCTTAGGTAGTTTCCACAGCTTCAGCCCTTGTTTGATGTCCTCAAGTAGCGTTGTGTGGTTGACTGTGTCAAAAGCTTTTGACAAGTCCAACGCTACAAGGATCGTCCTATCGCAGGGTGGATTTTGGTTTAGGCCATGAACAATCCGGGCGGTGGTGCTGTGCACTTTTCGGAAGCCATGCTGATGGTCTACTAGACTCAGGTGGTGAGTGAATTTCGGGAGTAACAAAGTCTCAAGTGTATTCACTACTGGGGAAAAGAGAGTTATCGGATGATAAGACTCCCCTTTGTTTCCGGGCTTCCCAGCTTTCAGTAGTGAGACCACTCTTCCGACTTTTCACACATCGGGTATTTGAAAAGTGGTCAGCGACAGGTTGAGGACTTTGGTGAGATAACTTACTCCCGTCGATCCTAGGTGTTTTAGTATCAGCATGCTTATTCCGCCAGTGCAAATGGATTTATACGATTTGGCCTTGTTGATGGCTCTCTGAACCTCCCTATCGGTGAAAGTAAGTGGTGCGCGATCCTTAGGCATTTTGCGCAGCCGTCGGGTAACACATCGTTTGGTCTTATCATGACAAAGGGTGCAGTGTAAATTGCCGGCTAAAATAGCTCTCGCACTTCTTCGGGTCCGAGGAGACATGGCCTTGACAGTAGTCTAAAGCTTACTCACACAGATGGAGAGGTTGCAGGACTTCAAGTGCTCTATCCATTTTGTCCGCTTATGTTGGTTTACGATTTGCCGAATCTCCAAATTGAGATTCCTTATTCGGGGATCACGGGTGTGATCATAAGGTGTCGCGCTCGTTGTCTAATACAGCTGCTTCGGCTTGGAAATTGGGACGGATTTCTGCAATTATTCTAAGTTAAAGTAAACAAAGGTGCGTTTGTCCACAGAAATAAAGTCTGGAGGTTCCTCGATCGTGATAATTATGGGCAGATGATCTGATGAGAGAGTTAACATAGGTCGCCAAGTTATGTTATTTATCAGAACACCGCTAGCGATGGTAATTGTGCAGAATTTCGAATCATTCATCTGTTCTGTTGGTCAGATTAGGAGTCATGCTGCTTATATGAGCTCCATAGGACCATGGAGGTCCTTTCTTGGCCACACGACTGGAGTGGCAGCGCAGTGCGCGAACATGGTGCAGATTGCACAGCCGTTGAGGTAGGTGTCGCAGTAATTCGTTGGCAGAATGGGGCCACGTAACTCGTGGTCCACTTCCTATGCGTTTTAAGGCCTGCGCAAGCCTTAAGATGGCTCCATTCATTGCAAGTATTGCACCTAACCGAAGTGGAGTTAGGATGGAGCCTTTTAGCGCAAGCAGAAGAATTCATCGGGGACCGGGTTGGACTCAATGCTAGCACGGGTTAGGAGGATACGGAGCAACCCTGCTGCTAAGTGTTGCTTTAAGGACAACAAACTTAGACTAAACCTTACCGATTCGAACAGGGTTAGATAGCCGAATTGAATTGTGGGAAGTGAAGGGAGAAGAGAAGAGTATCTCATCGAATGAAGTTTAGTGATATTATAAATAAATGTGGGTAATTCCCAAATTTATTTCCAAATGTTTTATGATAATTAGAGAAAACTTCATTATTTATCTCGATGTTTGGGTGCCACACGAACTAACGCAAAAAACATGATGGACCGAATTTCCATCTGCAAATCGCTGCAGAACCGCAACAAAACCGACCCGTTTCTGAAGCGGATTGTAACTGGCGATGAAAAATGGGTCACATATGACAACATCGAGCGCAAACGGTCGTGGTCAAAGCTCGGGGAAGCGGCCCAGATGGTGTTCAAAACCTGATTGACGGCCAGGAAGGTTTTGCTGTGTGTTTGGTGGGATGGGCAAGGAATCATCTACTGCGAGCTGCTCCCCTATGGCCAAACGCTCAATTCGGCCCTCTACTGCCAACAACTGGACCGCTTGAAGGCAGCACTCATCCAGAAGAGGCCATCTTTGATCAACAGAGGCCGAATTGTGTCCCATCAGGACAACGCCAGGCCACACCCATCTTTGGTGACTCGCCAGAAACTCCTGGAGCTCGGATGGGAGGTTCTAATGCACCCACCTTATAGTCCGGACCTGGCACCAAGTGATTACCATCTTTTCCTGTCCATGACGAACGCGCTTAATGGTGAGAAGTTGGCCTCAAGAGAGGCCTGTGAAAATTGGCTCTCCGAGTTTTTTGGCAATAGGGACGCAGTCTTCTACGAGAGAGGTATAGTGAAGTTGGCATCTCGTTGGCAACAAGTTTACGAACAAAACGGCGCATATTTGATTAAAATCGGACAAATGTACGCAAAGTTATCATCTTTTGAAAAATCAATAAAAAACCGAACGAACTTTTTACTTTACCTAATATATATATAATATATTATATATTATATAAATGTATATTTTTTTTATCATAACATATAATTTCTCTTTCCTGTAAGTTAATTTAAAATTTGCTATTGTCTGCAAGTGGTGATAAAAAATAGTTTTTAACATTTATTATTGTTTTGGGTACTTTTGTTAGAAATTGAATGTTATAATTTTTGTATTTTGCAATTAATAAAAGTTAATTTCAAGTGTTTGTATTTCTTCAGTTGCTAACAAATTGGTCACCATAATTTTGCTATTTGCAACATTGATATTGTTTTGGAGGTGTTCAATATTGTCATTTAAAACTTTATTTTCAACATCATGTTCATATAAAAAAAATGTGGAAAACGGTTGGCCTCAAGGGCCATCCCTGCAACTTCCCTCTAATTTCATACGCTAACGTTCAAATTTCGCTTTTTTCACTGCTTTTGAGCTCTTCGAAATTTTTCGTTTTCGATATCTAGCAAGTAAATCAACCGATTTCGACCCGGTTTGCGGCAAACGATGTGTTTCTTCAATGTTTAGAACTGATTAGTTTTTGGTGTCGATCGGTCAAAATTTTTATTTTTGAGATTTCTCGAAATCTACTGGTCCGATTGGGTCCAAACTTACACGAAATTCAAGTGCAATGAAACCATTTGGAATGCCGTTTAGTTTATTCAAATCGGTTGAGCAGTTTAATAGTTATAAGAGGGTCACATACATCCAAACACACACACATACATCCACACATACATACAGACATACGGACATCATCGTAGAAATGTTTGGGGAAGCTTCCTCGACCCTCAGAACGTCGAGATCTGTTGAGAACTCGATATTTGCAAAATGGGGTGAAACCAATATCTTCCCGATTTTTAGAAAATTTTCCATTTTCTTAGCGGGAAGTTAAAAATGTGAAATTATATCTTGGTTAGACTGATATACGCTATTTAATTTTCTGATAATACGATGTTGGCTAAACTTATTTTATCTTTACTTATCTGGAGGGTATGTAATCAGTTCTAGCTTTATTTATTTCTGATAGAAGAAGTTCTTAATAATTTTAGTTGTTGCACATTTTCTCGAAGGCTTTCAAGAGTTGTTTCTACTTCGTTAAGATCTGTAATATGGAGTATAGTTTTGTAATCTGAAAAAAGTTGTACATTGCCTAATTTTATTTCCGCCTATCCGTTATTATTTTTACTGATGGTTTGAATGATTAGCGTTGACATTACCAGTGAAATTATCATTAGGATTATTATACCTCTTAATGTCCACTGCCCCTGAAAATTTATTTTTATACTCTTGCAATATGTTGCTACAGAGTATAATAGTTTTGTTCACCTAACGGTTCTTTGTATCACCCTTACTAATCGACTAAAATATAGGGTTAAATATATATAAATG
The DNA here is from genome assembly GCF_042242935.1 of Bactrocera oleae. NCBI lineage: Eukaryota > Metazoa > Arthropoda > Insecta > Diptera > Tephritidae > Bactrocera > Bactrocera oleae. Next base: position 19,027,525 of record NC_091541.1, on the reverse strand, counting down.
ATCAGGAGGAAGAGACAAGTGGAAATCTGAGTGACTGTCTGTCCGTCCGTCCGTTTGGGTAAGCTGTAACTTAAGTAAAAATTGAGATACTTTAGTGAGTTGATACTTAGTACACATGTTTCTTGGCACCGAAAAACGGTTTGTATTGTATGGTAGATGAGAGTAATCAGATCACTGCTACGCCCACAAAACGTCATTAATCGAAAACCAATTAATTTCCATAACTAAACTCCATAATAAGATACAATACTGTTATTTTGTGCAACGAATCGCGTTAGAGAGGGGCATCTTTAGTTTAAATGTTTTTTTTAAGTGAGCGTGGCCACGCCCTATAAAATGTTCAATGTGCGAATCTGCTAAACCACTAAAGTTATAATAATCAAGTTCACTCAAGACAAATCCTTTTAGCACTTTTGGTGAAAATGGGTGAAATCGGGTAATACCCCGCCTACTTCCGATATAACGGTTTTAATAAACTACGAAAAGTGCGATAACTATTTAAATAAACAAAACAGAAACTTTGAATCTTACACATGGGATGGTACATATAAACTTTATAGCATCCAATAAAAAGATTGGACAATGGAAGTGGCGCCCATATCTCAGGAGCTACTTGACTGATCTCAACCAAAATCAGTATGAAATTGATATGTTACAGGGCAAAAATGGGCAAAATCGGACTACAACCACGCCTACTTATCATATTACACAATTTAAAAGTCCATATGATTCCTTCACTTTACGGTATATAAATCAAGAAGCAATTAATATAACGGGATACAGCTTTGCACGACTAGTCAATTTAAAGTATGCCCCCTAACGAACCAAAACTGTTCAAGCCCCTTGGCACCGAATATGTGGACCCTAGTACCCATAGTTGACTTTTTAATGAAAATATCCGTCGATGTGTTTGATATATAATTGAAATTCAGAGAGGATCCTTTTCTGATACTATTGTAGTATGTCTGTATGTCGAAAATGGGTTAAATCGGGTCAATACTTACCTTAGTCCCTATATATCTAATATAAGGTTGTCAAATATCTCCCATCCGCTTTTTTGCTCTTCATTCAATGCTTTATAAAAAGTGTTACAGTGATCGGATTTAGTTAAAATATGCGCCGTTTTGTTCGATGATCTGTTTCCATCTAGACGGCAACTTCATAATACCTTCCTCGTAGAAGCCCCCCTCCTTATTTGGGAAGAATTCGGACAGCCACTTATCACAAGCCTCTTTTGAGTTCAACTTCACACCACCAAGGGCATTCGCCATGGACAGGAACAGATGGTAATCACTTGGCGCTACGTCCGGGCTATATGGTGGATGCGATAAAACCTCCCATCCGAGCTCCCGTAGCTTCTGACGAGTCATCAACGAAGTGTGTGGTCTGGCGTTGTCCTGGTGGAACACTACACCCTTCCTGTTGGCCAATTCTGGACGCTTCTGGTCGATCGCCTGCTTCAAGCGGTCCAGTTGTTCGCAGTAGATGGTAGAATTAAGCGTCTGGCCATATGGGAGCAGCTCATAGTGGATGATTCCCTTCCAATCCCACCAAACACACAGCAAAACCTTCCTGGCCGTCAATCCCGGCTTGGCCACTGTTTGGGACGATTCACCGGCCTTCGACCGTTTTCGCTTGATATTGTCGTATGTGATCCATTTTTTGTCGCCAGTCACCATCCGCTTCAAGAATGGGACGAGTTCATTCCGTTTCAGCAGCATATCGCAGGCGTTGATTCGGTCCAGAAGGTTTTTTTGCGTCAAATTATGCGGCACCCAAACATCAAACTTTTTTTTGTATCCAGCCTTCTGCAGATGGTTCAAAATGGTTTGGTGACTAACTCCCATCTCCTGGGCGATGTCACGAGATGCCATACGCCGGTCTAACTCGATGTATTCCATGATTTGATCGGTATTTGTCGTCACAGGTCTTCCGCCGGCTGGCTTATCCATGGTGTCGTTTTCACCGGCTCTGAATCGTCGAAACCATTCCTCCGCGGTTCGCAGTGATAGAGTACCATCCCCCAAAACACCATTAATCTCACGGAACGTTTCTCTAGCGGATTTGCCTTTAACGAAGGAAAGCTTTAAAATAGCGCGAATTTCGGCGTTAGTGAACTCCATGTTTACACGTCTATAACTGTTGAACGCAATATCCAAACTAATCATGCATAGCGTTGTTTTGTAGGTTATGTCAAGACCTTTCAAATTATGTATAGTGTTGCCAGATACGAGCTCTGTAGGAGGGAAATAATAGGAAGGGAAATAATAGGGAGTTATGTCAATGGAAATAAGAGAACGTGTTTTGCTCATAACAGTGTATCTTTGTGCCTAAAACAGATAAAAGCGGGTGAAAACTTGACCTAGGCTCCATATAACAATTATCAGGATTTTCGAACATCCGACTGACTTTAGTTCATATGATTAGAGATGGTATGTGAGATAAGTGAATGAAACCTTAAACGCATTTTATAAGTCTATGGCATGTTAATAGTAGTATAGTATGTGGTATTGTCAAAAAAAAGATAAGAAGGGGTCAATACTATATATATTGCTTATAATGATTTTCGCTTTTCTAACAAGTTTTATGCCGAATATATCGTTTAATACCCCCAATATACTCCAAATAATGATTACCGTCTTTCCACCTGACTTAAAACCGTTCAGGTTGGTCAAAATGTGATATTTTAATGATATTAAATGGAAAAGTTTTCTATGGCGCTAAATAAGAATATATACCCTGGTCTGAACTTCACATCCCAAATACAATGAATTCCGGCTGACGTTTTCCACATCAACTCAATATGTATTAAATGTTTCCCCTTTCGGTCGAGTTAATATCACATAGATACATCTCATTCAAAGAGTTTTTAATATAATTTTAGATGACGCGAACTAATATATAACAGTAAAATTAAGTCTATGTTTATGGCTTTCAACATAAGTCAAGAAGATATCAAATTTGATTGTAATTTATTCATGAATTTATCGAATAATGGGTGTTTAATTATTTCGCAACATTTTTTAATATACAATTTTCCAGTACCTTAAGGAATTTACCGGGCTTTGATTCCTGTAAGTTGCAAGAGTATAAAATGTTCGGTGCCACCCGAACTTAACCCTTCCACACTTGTTTCTTTTAATGTTGCTTGGGTATATATTATATTTTCCAAATTAGTTTTTTTGTAACGAAGTTCATATATGTTTTAGTGCCTTGTAATGTTTTACGTAACCTTCTTGATCATTTTGTGTGAATTTCTCCCTATTTTCGTTTATTTTACCTACGATTTTGTTTTAGCTTCCAAAATTATGTTTCTAATTAGTGTCTTTTCCTTCTATTTTACCTTCTATTATGTCTAAAGGTTTTGCCGTTATTGTGGACTGTATGGACTTCTTGTACCACTCGATGCATTTGTATACGCGTTCTTGTGTTGACCATTGTGAATTATGTATTCCAAGTATTCTAAATTTTTCGGATAGTTTACTGTGAAGCATGGTTGATTGGTTTTGTAAAATGTATTTGGATACCTTCTGTCCTTAAGAAATCTGTTACGTTGACCAAGTTGAACTCGTTATCAGTATTGATTTTTCTTGGATTACTTCTCATTTATAAGTACATTCTAATTTTTTTCATGATTGTGTTACTATTTCTGTCTTCCAACTGTATTGCTGTTGCAGATTTATCAACGAGTGTAATAAAGCTGTTTTTTATGTATATGTAAGATTTCATTAACGTTAAATAGTGTTTCAGTGGTATTAAATTTTGCTTTAATAGAGAAACCCTGTATTTTGATCTACTTGTATTGCAGATATCACAATTATTTAAGTATTTTTGTACGTAGCTTTTGAGATTTTTGTAGGAAAGTTTTGTTTTGATCCCTTCGTAGTTTTTTGTCTGTTTTTCCCTCATGACCTGTTTCGTTAATGTGATATTTAGCAATTTGTTTAAAAAATTTATCGTCGCTGTTAATTTCTTTTGCATTGAAACTATGTACATCTACACAACCTTATTTTCGTACCAAATAATTATATTAATGTGATTTGGACCTGCTTGTATAAATTATCGGGACTTGTTACTTTTTTCGACAATCCTTATAGTTGATATATTGCCTGAAGCTCAAATGGTTTACCATACAAGTATAAATAGGGTATAAAATAGTTAACCGACCAGCCGATTGCAAGCAATTCTTTTTTGATTGTAGCATAATGTTTTTCGTAGTCATTTCAGGTTTGCATAAGCAATGAGATGATGTCCTTGCGAAAGGACCACTCTGATTGCATTATCGCTTGCATCTGTTGTCAGTTTGAAATTTTTTGACGAGTCTGGGTATTCAATATCGGGGTGTGAATGGGCATTATTTGCAATTTTTTAAATGCATCTATATATTGTGTATCTTTTATGTTAATCTTTGTAGTTTTCTTAAGGTATTTTGTAGGGCTATAAGCTACTTTGGCGTATTCTTTTTGAACCTCCTATAATAGCCTATTATACCTACAAATGATTTTATTTGTTTCTGAATATGAGAAATACTTCGCTTCTGAATAACTTCCAATTTTGTTGAATTAGGTTTAGTGTCCTCTGTAATCAAAGTGAGACTAAGATGTTGGGTTTCTGTATTAAAAAAATTGCATTTGTCTATTTGGATTTTCTGATTGTGCTCCCTTAATTTCATAAAAATTTGTTTTATGCTGTTCATATGCTCTTCTATGGAAGTGCTAAAAATAAGTATATCGTCAAAATATACGACGCCTATTTTGTTGATGTATGCCCTAAGTACCACCTTTATCAAATGTTGAATGGTGGAAGGGGAGTTCCTCAATCCATATGAATTTGTAATGCCCGAAAGAGGTATAAAAAGCAATTTTCGTTTGATCGTTATCTTCCATTAAAACTTGGTGAAATCCTTTCGTTGAGCTTTCTATAATCTACAACTATACGGCATTTTTGTTTGCCTGAATTTTTGGGACTATCCATTATTAGGGTAAGCACATTTCTTTAATTTTTGCTACGTCATTTCGTTCATCTGTCTTTTGGATCTTTGGATACCTATATATTTTATAATATACAGGTTTATACGTTATTGTTATTATTTGGTATTTTATTTTATGTGTGTGGGTTAGCTTTTCTCCTTCTCGTTAAAACAGATCAGAATATTTTTGAAAAATTAAATCTACAGGAGGTTTTTCCTCCTCGTTCATATCATCTCTATAGAGCATTGATTTTTTTTCAAAATGTAAGGAAGAAGATGTGTTGATATTTTTGTATTTATAAAATTTATTTTGTTGTTGTTAATTTCCAAAAAATCTTCTTTAATGTTAATTTTTGCATTAAGTGCTTTTAAGATATGTTGACCACTCAGTCCCTTAAATTTTATATTTCTGAATGAGGTTACCTTCCAAGCCATTTTGTTAGAGCCATTGAATTCCTGAGGTTATGATTTCAAAATCGACTTTCGTTTGTCCGGCTAATGTGCTATATACAATATAATATGTTGGGTTTTGTCAATCTAATCCTTTTATATTCGTTTAATGAGTGTTTGCCGATCAGGGTGTTTGCCGATCAGGGTTTTCGTATATAAAAATTAAATTTTACTTTTCCTATTGTTAAATTTTCTATCGGTAAAATTTGTTCTGGCTGGTTAATTGAAAATTAATTTCGCCATTTTCTTCTGTATACATATTAGTTTCTCGACCTCTATTGGTTTTGCTTAAATTTGGTTTCTTACTGAATATATTGGGATTCTACTTATGCTCCTGAATTTCGTGGAGGGTTGTGGAGCATGATTTTGCCTACAATATTAAATTTATTTTCTAATAAACCACACTCCTCCAGGCAATATGCTTTTCGAAGGCTAACTAAGTTTCTTCTATGTATTAATCTGGCTGAATGTACTGGTATGTTATTTAAAAAGGTTTTAGGAACATTTCTTCATTGTTTGAGGGACAAATTCTGTTGGGTTTTTCAATTTGGAATTGTTTATTAAAAATTTAAAACTTTTTTTTAGTTTTTTCAACGGAGCTGTGGTAAAGTTCTTGTAATTTCAATTAGAATTGTCGTATTTAAACATTTAATAATTTAGAGTTTGTTCCTTTCAGTTCCTTTTCTTGAGAGAAGTAACTCTGCGACTGCGCAAGTAATAGTACACGGATTTTTATGTTTTGAACAAAAAGAAACTTCTTTATTTGTTTAAATTGGTCTTAAGACTGATTTACTTTAAACTAAAAACCAAATGAGCAGTGGTCAATATTCAAAGAACTATTAAAACTAACGGCCCTTATGCAAATAAATTGCCTTATCGGTGCCCTTATGCATAAATTGTTTGACATACGGTATCGAAGGGCAGCGTGTACCGATGTCGTGTGTGCAATCGGTGACACCATGCATTTCTTCACCAGAATCCCGTTTCTTTTACTGCTGCATCTTATCCGCAACCAACAACAACTACACATGCACAGCATAAAAAAAGTGTGCCTGCTGGTAATAGTTGGAAAATGCCGCACAATGCTGGCGGATCCAGAATTTTAAAATTTCCAAAAGATTGATATGCTTTTGGGAACAGAAAATTTTTCGATTCGCTAGCTGTTGCTCAAATTAAAAGTGGTCCTAATCAACCAACGCTGCAGAAACTCTTTCGGGGTGGACTGTGTCTGGCAAATATATAGTCCTATGTACTTATGTGCAGTCTAAGTCCTCCTCCCAAAGTAAATAGCACATCATGCCAAGCTGAAGATGCCTTAACTTCAATAAATTTAGTAGTCAAAAGTTGTTGGGCGAAAGGTATCATATCAAAAAATTTTGAAGTTCGTAGCCTCACTTACTATATTTTAAATATATATCGTCAGCGAAAATTATACTAAAATCATTGGGGACAGAGAAATGGAAGGGATGATTGCAATATGTATAGAGTAAAGTCAGCCGCACCTTTCAAAATCATGAAGATCAGTTTTCTGGTAGGTAAAGCTAGTTTCCGCCCGTTTTTATCTATTTTAGGCACAAAGATACACTGTTATTAGAAAGACGAGCTCTCTCCATTTCATTAAAATAACTACCACATTGGCCATATATGTGATATAAAGTCAACTGAAAGTTCGTACATCTTTATTTTAGGTATATGGAGGTATTGACCCGACTCACCAATTTTTAATTCAAGGGTATATAATACTGGGGTACATATTTGTCGTCTGGGGTTTTCAAAAGTTATGGACCGCTTTTGAGAAATTGTATGCGTAAGATGAAATACCTTGAGGGCACTATTTGTGCAATGTTTTATCCGGATACATTGATTGGTTTTTTATTTGTATACAGGAAAGCGAAAGAATGAAATGGAATTTAAAATAGTTTTATATGGGAAGTAGGCGTGGGTTTTGTCTGATTTCGCCATGTTCACACTGTAATGGACGTCTGTCGCATCTTATTAACTTATATAATAGGCTCACTAAGTTTAATTGCTATAATTTGCTTCATGTCCCAGATATTTATATAAAAATCGACCTACTCAAGTCTAGGTATGTACAGGGGGGCTCATGAATCAGACTACAAAAACAAACCGTAATAATTTTTTTTTTAATTAATGCATTAGGTAGGTAGGTAGGTAGAGTGGCTGTCTTACGACACACCTAGTCCTTTAGGAGGCCCATTGTGATACCACCGGGACTCACTCTATTGGCTCCTCTCTGAAACACTCCGTGCTTTTGATGAACTTTATCAGTGAGACAAGTTTTATCCGTGCAACCTCCAAGACGACGTCAAGAAACCCACGACCGATGGGTCCTCCTCTTCTACTTACCGATAGCTTCTACAATAGTCGTTATATGGCGTACCAAGTCTACTTGCATGTCTGCTTAGACAGTCTGTCAGTACTCCTACCAGAGTTCTTATATCATTCCGTTTGAATTTTAACAGTCAACATGTGCGGCTCAGATTCCATTCATGCCACGTTTGCCTTCTAGTTGAGCAAGTTAGGTACTGATTCCACTGACACTCGGCTATGTTAATGACATGTTTGTCATATAAGTATCTACAAGTAGCCAGAGGCATATATATGTCCTCCTTTCCAGAATCTAGTTGTTAGGTGATGCCTGTTCTGGCTAGTTTATCTACCAGGTTTATCTGCTAGGATGTCACTGTGACCTGGGACTCATTGAAATAGGTTGTCAGATCCGCTAGAAGATCATGACATTCTTGCACTGCCTTCGACTAAATCCTATGAGACATCAGAGATTTCACAGCCGCCTGACTGTCTGTATATATAAATATATTTCTTGTTGTGAGTACACTTCCTGTCAGTACAAGAAGGCTTTCTTTAATTGCGGTGACCTCCGCTTGGAGAGTGGTCTGGTAACTGGAAGGCGATTTTAGTATTTAATTTAGCTGAGAAGACACAGCCGCCTACTCGGTTATCCAGTTTGGAACCATTCATATAGAAGCTTATCCCTTCTTCCTTGTCCACTACGCCCCATTCCCACTTCTCTCTGGAGATGAAGGCAATATTAGGTACCGGATTTAGATTTAGCTCTGTAGGATTATAAAGGAAGAAACAGAAACTTATTTAGTATCATAGAATGCCCCTGCTACTAGCTTGGCGTAGTTCTGAGAGCTCCTCTGATGCAAATACTGGCTGCTCTTTATATACTTTACATGCTTCTAATCGCATTTTTTTTTTCTGTAATTGGCCACCATACTAATATACCGTAAGTCATGATCGGCCTTACAATTGCTGTGTAGAGCCAGTGAGCTACCCGATGCGTCAGTCTCGACCTGAGCCCCACCATTCACCATTTACACGAGAAAAGTGCTTTAGCTGCTTTCTTTAACCCAGCTTCTAAGAAAACTTCCTGTCCAAAATTAGTCCCAAGTAGCTTGCTTTATCTCCTATCGTTAGCCTGGTGCCATTTAAAGATGGCGGCGTGATTTCTGGAGTACTGTGTTTCTTAGTAAGCAATACTGGTTCTGTCTTGCTAGCATTTAAATTCAGTCCGCATGATGAGGCCATCGATTAATATCGTTTAATATTATCTGCATAAGGCTAGCGAGGATATTCGGGAACTTGCCTCTAACCGAAAGTGCCACATCATCAGCGTAGGCCATAACATCTACCCCTTTCTTTTCTAAATCCACAAGCATTTTATTAATTTTCAGGATTCAGATAAGTGGGGATAACACACCCCCTTGGCGTGTACCCCTTCGGACAGATCTTCGCATCTGCGCATCGTTGAAGCTCCCAGCCCAGATCTTTAAGCGCGCTCAATATGGCCTTCGGCTGGATGTTGTTGAAGGCACCTTCTATGTCTAGGAAGGCTACGAGGGTGTATTTTTTTATTTCCAGAGACTTTTCAATCTCTGTTACCACTGAGCTTAATGCCGTTTCTGTGGATCTACCCTTCAAGTACGCATGCTGCGAAACTGCCATTTTTCCTGGGTTTAGTATGTCCCTTATATGTATTTCTATTAGTCTCTCCAGAGTTTTTAAAAGAAATGATGAAAGACTAATTGGTCTAAAATCCTTTGGATTAATGTATGAGCTTTTGCCAGCCTTTGGTATATATATCACCTTGACTTCCCTCCATATCGAGGGAATATAGTTTAATTTCAGTGCTCCTCTAAACATGGTTGTTACCCAGTTTATTGTGTAGCTCAGGGACTGCTGTAACTGAGCCGGGAATAGTCCGTCTGCTCCCGGCGTTTTATAAGGCTTGAAGCTGCCTATTGCCCAATAAACATTGCTATCTGACACTATGTCTAGCGGAGGGGACTCTGAGCCTACTTCACTCTCCATTATATGCTCCCCTATGAGGTTCTCGGAACTGTCTGGGAAGTGAGTATCCATTAGTAGGCCCAGAGTCTCTTTACTGGATACCGTCTAGCTGTGATCTGGCTTCTGAAGGTATCCGATGCTATGTTTCAACTGTGTCATTATCTTTCTCAGTCGAGACCCTTCGGCCGTATTTTCGATGTCATTACAAAAAAAAATTTCCACGAATTTATTTTTGCTTTTCTTACCTCCTTTTTGTATGTCCGAAGGTGGTTATGATAGTTATCCCACTTTATATCTTCTTGGGATAGTTTGGCGAAATTGAATTGCTTCCTGCAATTTTTCTGCATGTTCTTAAGTATTGGAGACCACCAAGGAGGTCTAATTCTTCCCCTACTGTACGCTAATGGACAAGCTACCTCTAGTGCTTGACGACAAGAATCTGTGAATCGTTTAACGAGGATGTCTAGGTCCTCTTTCTTTTCCAGTTGAAATGGTGGAATCATAGGAATACGCTTTTTTAGCTCCTGCATGTGCATCTGCCAGTTCGTTTTCCTATGATTCCTAAATTTTTCTTCCCTAACTACATTTTCTTCAATTATACACTCAATGTAGCGGTGATCTGAGAAGGAGTGTTCCTCCAATACCCTCCAATGTGTTATTCTATCCACCAGTTCTTCCGATACCAGTGTTATATCTAATACTTCCTGTCGGTTTCTGGTTATAAATGTTGGCGTACTACTTTTGTTACATAACAAAAGCTTACTTCCTATTAAATAATTAAAGAGCAACTCACCCCTTTCATTAATATCCGTGCTTCCCCACAGTGTGTGGTGCGCATTGGAGTCGCACCCAAGTATAATCGAACACTTGGATGCTTCGGTGTCTCGTACCATCTCTCTGAACAGCTGCGATGGTACTGCTACCTCGTCGTACGGCATGTAGCATGTTGCCAACCGGTATTTCTTCTTACCCGTCTCCCAGCTTACCACTGTAGTGTCGTTACTACTGTAACTGTGTAATAAAAAATACATTAAGCTTTTTGCTAGCCAATATACATGTCCTAGGCTTACCTACACAACCATTCGCGTATAGATTATATTCTGGTGTCCTCAGACCGCAAATACGCCCTCCATTAATCCATGGCTCCTGAATGAGGACAAAGTCAGGCCGTTCTTCTGCCATGCGGTTAACTAGGGCTAGAGCCGCTAGTTTGCTGTGGTGTAGATTAATTAGTTATTGTCTTCTCTGCATCATCATGAGAGTCGCTTAAAAGCTCACTCTCAGTGTAAAGTTTAGAGAACCTGTCCGCAAGCTCAGACCCCGAAGTACACTCACTTTGATCTGTGATCTCTGCGTCGCTCAAGAACTCCACTGGATCTTCCTCGACTTCGCACTCCGATTCCGATGCCATCCTGCATCGGCGTCTGACTTGTAGGTCATTACCTTCACTTTTGTGAATCCGTAGTTGATCTCTTCGCCACTTTTCGCTAGCGGTTCTACGGATTCTTTTGTTAGAAGCAGCAGAATCTGCATTGTGGCTCGTGTCGTCTCCACACCAGATTCCGCTGCAGAGTCGTCAAAGGCCTTGACGAATCTCCATCCCCCTATTGGCAGATTCGGGTTGCAGGCTCTTGTGAGCTGCATTATTTGGTCCGGCTGCGATGGTGTAGCCGGGATCCATACCCTTGCCCTCGGCCGGGATGGGATATATAATATTTTCTGTCTACCGCTACTAATTTGGCTCCGGGGTAGACCTCCCCCACCTTAGCTATTGCTGCCTTATATAGCTGGACTGATCTCTCGTCGTCACACGCTATCATCTTTACCTGCCTTTGATACCACCCGGCATCCGCATATGACGGTGGTGGACCCGGATTGCTAAGTAGAACTTCCAGAGCCACATACGTCAGTGCGCACCCATTTCCATTGGGCTCTGGGGTACCCCAATGACAATGCGATTCCGGGTCACATCAGCAAAAGATCTTGCGGGAGTCACGCCCTTAGTTTTCGGTCTCTTAGCTGACGGCTTAGCCTCTACAGCTGACCTTTGTCTTTTAGCTGCCACTACCGGCGCTTCTAGCTTGAAGTTAAGTAGAACAGCTCTCGCGCAATCAATGGATTCCTGGAGCTCCTTTGTCAGCTCCTCATTGGTTGGCGGTTGCAGCTCCACCTTCTTCAGCAGGTATGCAGCGCGTCGCCTCTCTGCATACGTTGCTTTTGCTGGGTCGTCAATCCTAAAGGAAGGCCACTCTCTGGCTGACCCACTACTGGCAGCATCGCTTTTGGCATCTCCCTCCTTCTCCTGCTTGGCTGCCAAGCCTTGGCTACAGGGGTTGGTATGGGCTGCTTCCAGCGCTGCTGCTTTCATGGCGCCAGTCTTGGCTTCTACCCCTTTAGCATTTGCCTTTGCTCCAAGACCAAGCTTCGCTCCTGTCCTCGCTTTGGCTGTTGTCGAACTCGTGCCAAACGCTGCTCTTCTCTGGGAACAACTCACTCCCTCCGGTCTTTTTGAAGGAGGTCCGGACTCCTTTTTGTTTTTGTTTTTAAAGTTTTGGACCAGACGGTCTATTCCCAGCTCAATTACAGAAGCCGCAGAATTATATAATGGATTGGCTAGTTACAATTCTTAAGGGGACGCTGCAATTGAACAATATCCCTTCGCTGTGGAGGGAAGTCAAGGTAATACACAAACCTAAGGCAGGTAAAAGCTCGCATACAAGTCCAAAGGACTTCACACCAATTAGTCTCTCCTCATTCCTTCTAAAAACGTTGGAAAGGCTAATAGAGCTACGGGATCTAGAAAAGAAGGGGTTACATGCTGTGGCCTACGCTGACGATGTGGCAATATCGGTTAGAGGTAAATTCCCGAATACTCTCGCAAACCTTATGCAAGCGATCTCGGACGATAAAAACCGTTGGGCTGTATCGTGTGGATTAATTAATGCTGGTAAGACAGAGCTAGTATTATTCACCAGAAAGCATAACCCTCCAGTAGTTACGGCGCCATTATTAAATGGTTGCAGGCTAGAAATTGGAGATAAGGCAAGCTATCTAGGACTAATCTTAGAAGGGAAGCTTTCATGGAAACAAAACTTGGATACTAGGGTGAAGAAAGCAGCCAATCATGACATACTGTATATTGGTATGGTGGCCAAGAATGGATAAGATACGCGGTGTGGCGTATGGAAAGTATACAAAGAGCAGCCTGTATATACATTAGTGGAGCTCTTAGAACAACGCCTAGCCAGGCACTAAACGTCATTCTACATTTATTGCCAAGAGACCTCTTCTGTAAGCAAGTAGCAGCAAAGTCAGCTCTCAGACTAACGGAATCCTCCAAATTAGTCGGCTGCAACACGGGGCACTCTAGAATACTTAGTTTATTCTCGTTTCTACCCAAAACCACAGATTTTCAAAATCCAATCGAATTGGAGCGAAATTCGGTCGACAATATTGCCTTCCCCACCAGAGAGGACTGCGAAAGGGACGAGGTGAACAGCAATGAAGGAATTAGCATCTACACGGATGGATCCAAACTAGATAATCGGGTGGGAGGTGGTGTCTTCTCTGCAACTCTGGACACCAAAATCGCCTTCCGCTTACCAGACCACTGCACTGTTTTCCAGGCGGAGATCACAGCAATCAAAGAAAGCCTTGTTGTACTGACAAAAAGTGTGCTCACAACAAAGAGCATATATATATATATATACGGATAGCTAAGCGGCCTTGAAATCACTCAAGTCGCCTATGGTCTCATCAAAGATAGTGAAAGAATGTCTTGATCTATCACGATAAACCTGCTCAACCAGCAGACTAACGTGGCAGAAATGGAGCGTGAAACGCACAAACCGACTACTAAAATCCAAAAGGAATGACATAAGAACTCTGAAAGGAGTACTAACAGGTCACTGTCTAATTGGTAGACATACCAGCAGTCTAGGTGTACCTTACAACGCCTGTTGTAGAATCTGTCAAGAGGTAGAAGAAGAGGAGTCTGTAAAACATCTGATATGCGAATGTAAAGCTTTATACAGGAAAAGAATCGCAACTATAGGTCGTGGGTTTCTGGACAACGTATCAGAAGTTGCTAATATAAAATTATTTGTATTGATGAGCTTCATCAGGAGCACAGGTTGGTTCAGAGAGGAGACAATAGAGTGAGGGAACATTAGTCCAGGTGGTATCACAATGGGCCTCTTATAGGCCTAGGTGCGTCATTAGACAGCCACTCTACCTACCTACCTACCTATCAAGTTATTGTCTTGTTCGGCCATTTCAATCATTTTTTTTTGCAAAATTCCAGGTTTTCTAGAGGTTTTAGCAGGGTTGTTATTTGTACTTTGTTCGGACACAGGTTTAAGCCGTCACGAATTATCTGTTGGAAAGACCGTCTGCTAACTCCAAGTTGCGCCGATAAGTTGAGAGTCGAAACTCTTGAATTCGCCTGAAATGACGATGCAACAGTCGCGATTGTTTTTTGAAAATGAACATACGGATCTCAATGGTACGGTCTTCTTACAATACTTCCGGTAATAATGTTTACCAACCTCATACTGGTCCATCTACTCGGGGGAGTGCCGCCGAATGTCTGATTTCCCTTTGGACCTAAATGATAGACGGCAAAGCATGGTACCGCTGCATTATCTATCTAGTATTAAACTACAATATAATAAATTTTTGAACGCAGTAAAAATATTCTTACACATAAAGACGAAAACGGTATAAAATGAAAATATAAGATTTATTGATATATATTTTTGTGGATCTGTATAAAGCGCAAATCATTAGAAGCTAGTTAAGCTGTTCAAATGTCAGACTGTTTAATCTTCGAAAAAAAAAATAAGATGAATAATACTGAAAATAGAAAATTTGTGTATGAAGCTGCGCGAAAAAATGAAATATAGTCGCAGTGACGAAGATTGCAAAAGACTGCTGAGGGTTATAATTTTTCTTCCGAAAAACACAAATTCGAGAACGACTTCTTTCGACTTTATGATGACAAAGATTTTAGAGTCCGTTTTCGCATGCAAAAATGTTGTACGAGAAGTATTACAGTTCATAAGTCCAAAGTTCCAGCATGTTACCACAGGGTAAAGCCTTTTCCGTTGTTTGCTCGTTTATATTAAAATGAGAATTTTTTCTTATGAATAATGCTATGTCGCCATAACATTGCCTTTTATGCTACTGGCAATATTCAGCAATTGGTTGGAGATGCATCAGGAGTATTAAGCACCGTATCAAGTTATAACTCTTCAAATTAAACAGCAACATTATGGTTTTATACGCTTTCCTCCAAAAAGAGATGAGATACATCAGAAGCAAGAGGATTTTTTTCGAAATTGCTAAATTTTCCCGAATTACTGGTACTTTGGATTGCACGCACGTAAAAATTCAATTGCTAATATGAAATAAAAACTTCAATATTTCATCAAACATCAATGACATTTGGCAAGAAAATTTATGTATGTACTGTGGAAAATATCTCGTTAGTTAACGAACAGCTAACAATCAACCAATTGTTAGTCATTCACTGTCAAAGTGTTTTTTAATATTATGACTAAGGTAAGTAGGGTACACCATTCTTTATTTTTAACAGTATAATTTAAAAAATTTATTTATACACACTTAAAATTTAATTTAGTACTATTCGATGCACAGTATTCTTAGTAAATCTATCTCCAGCTACCGTAAATAGATTCGATGGTTTTTCTACGAAAGATTGAAATATATACATATTTTCCCATTAGAAAAACATGGCTTTTTCAAGTGAAAATATCAAATGGCCATTTTTTGGGGTTGACATTTATGTGTTTATAGACATGACGATAGCTAAACTAATGAGAACCTTTCTTCCTTCCGAACATTGCTTTAAGAATATATTCGGCGATCTTTGTGATGATATAAAAATTACGTTTAAATAATCGAGTAACTTCAACCGAAAATTATGTGGTGGCATTTCGGGTATACAACTCAAGGGAATTTAGTAACTCAATTGAAAAATTTACGCGTTGATTTTTCAGCAGCAATAGTAGTGAATGATTTTCAAGACATCAGAACGATTGTTGCATCTGGAAATTAGATTAGGTTAGGTTACACTAACTGGCTGTCACGTCGCACATAGACCTACAGGTCCCTTGTAATGCCAAATGAAGATGCATTATTAATACGAGATAAGGTTAACCTAGTGTAGGACGTCAACGTTTTTTGCGAAGTTTAATAACTTAATATCTTTTTCTAATACTTCACCCAGTCCCTTGAACTGCGCAGCTCCTAGATATCTAATCCGGGTCTAGGTAAGACCCTGCATTTTCTACATGTGTCATCGTTAATAATGCCCATACGGCTCGCTTGTAAGTTGCGACCTGTAACTAGTTCTGAAATCTTTTCGCGACCATGTGAGTAGAAAGCTTGCGTGTTTTCCTTTCGCTCCTTTCACATGACCTTGGTGATCCTGTATGCCCCTAAAGCATTTCATCTTACCTCGATCCGTCTGTCAGCCCTTTCGGAAATTTCGTTATGTACCGGTTTTAACGACATACCTATTTCCTGAACTGCTTTAGAAGTCAAGCGGATGACCACTTTGGCATCAACTATTTCGTTTCCTGACACGCCAATGTGGTCTGGAACTCAGTATATATGCAGCCGATTTTCAGCAGCCACTATATCTACTGCCTCCCTTCTTCTAAAGATATTCTCTATTGCAATAAGATGTGAGATTATTGATTTAATTGCCGCTGGCTATTGACGTATATATTGATATTATTTATGTCATTACCTACGTTTTTTGCTATCCCAGCAGCTTTTTTGACCGCAAAGGTCTCTGAATTGCAGATACAGTAGGATTTTTGCAAGGGTTGCCTGATATATAGCTCTGCGCAATAGATATCGGCGCCCACAACATGAGCCATTTTGGATCCGTCCGTGTATATGTTAAAAGTTCCTCTAGTGGGTTGGGTACCCCTGCGCCATCCAATGTCTGTTTGCGTGACGTGAAACCATTTCTCCTAGATAAATCGTGAGGGTATGTGGTCTTTTTTATCCACCAACCCTCTGCCTTACGGGCGCAGCTAGCGTCGCCAATCTTGCTGCTGATTTCTCTGTCGAGCTTTCCACTGCAATATCAATCGGTGGCAGGTTGAATAACATTTCAAGTGCAGCCGTTAGATTGCTTCTTAGTGCTCCCGTTATTCAGAGAGTAGCGAGCCGTTGTATTCATCCCAAAAGTTTCCTGTGTAAGATTTTATTGGCATTATCCACTACACCAAAGCACCGTAAAAAAAAGGGATTGACTACCGCTGTATAACACCCATAGCATCTTCTTAGGATGTTCGAAAATCCTGATAATTGTTATATGGAGCCTAGGTCAAGTTTTCACCCGCTTTTATCTATTTTAGGCACAAAGATACACTGTTATGAGCAAAACACGTTCTCTTATTTCCATTGACATAACTCATATATTATATTGGCCGATATATGCGGTATAAAGTCACCCGGAAGTTAGAAATTATTTGTATTAGATATATAGGGACTAAGGTAAGTATTGACCCGATTTAACCCATTTTCGACATACAGACATACTACAATAGTATCAGAAAAGGATCCTCTCTGAATTTCAATTATATATCAAACACATCGACGGATATTTTCATTAAAAAGTCAACTATGGGTACTAGGGTCCACATATTCGGTGCCAAGGGGCTTGAACAGTTTTGGTTCGTTAGGGGGCATACTTTAAATTCACTAGTCGTGCAAAGCTTTATCCCGTTATATTAATTGCTTCTTGATTTGTATACCGTAAAGTGAAAGAATCATATGGACTTTTAAATTGTGTTATATGATAAGTAGGCGTGGTTGTAGTCCGATTTTGCCCACTTTTGCCCTGTAACATATCAATTTCAAACTGATTTTGGTTGAGATCAGTCAAGTAGCTCCTGAGATATGGGCGCCACTTCCATTGTCCAATTTTTTTATTGGATGCTATAAAGTTTATATGTACCATCCCATGTGTAAGATTCAAAGTTTCTGTTTTGTTTATTTAAATAGTTATCGCACTTTTCGTAGTTTATTAAAACCGTTATATCGGAAGTGGGCGGGGTATTACCCGATTTCACCCATTTTCACCAAAAGTGCTAAAAGGATTTGTCTTGAGTGAACTTGATTATTATAACTTTAGTGGTTTAGCAGATTCGCACATTGAACATATTATAGGGCGTGGCCACGCTCACTTAAAAAAAACATTTAAACTAAAGATGCCCCTCCCTAACGCGATTCGTTGCACAAAATAACAGTATTGTATCCTATTATGGAGTTTAGTTATGGCAATTAATTGGTTTTCGATTAATGACGTTTTGTGGGCGTAGCAGTGATCTGATTACTCTCATCTACCATACAATACAAACCGTTTTTCGGTGCCAAGAAACATGTGTACTAAGTATCAACTCACTAAAGTATCTCAATTTTTACTTAAGTTACAGCTTACCCAAACGAACGGACGGACAGACAGTCACTCAGATTTCCACTTGTCTCTTCCTCCTGATCATTTATATATATTTAACCCTATATTTTAGTCGATTAGTAAGGGTGATACAAAGAACCGTTAGGTGAACGAAACTATTATACTCTGTAGCAACATATTGCAAGAGTATAAAAATAAATTTTCAGGGGCAGTGGACATTAAGAGGTATAATAATCCTAATGATAATTTCACTGGTAATGTCAACGCTAATCATTCAAACCATCAGTAAAAATAATAACGGATAGGTGGAAATAAAATTAAGCAATGTACAACTTTTTTCAGATTACAAAACTATACTCCATATTACAGATCTTAACGAAGTAGAAACAACTCTTGAAAGCCTTCGAGAAAATGTGCAACAACTAAAATTATTAAGAACTTCTTCTATCAGAAATAAATAAAGCTAGAACTGATTACATACCCTCCAGATAAGTAAAGATAAAATAAGTTTAGCCAACATCGTATTATCAGAAAATTAAATAGCGTATATCAGTCTAACCAAGATATAATTTCACATTTTTAACTTCCCGCTAAGAAAATGGAAAATTTTCTAAAAATCGGGAAGATATTGGTTTCACCCCATTTTGCAAATATCGAGTTCTCAACAGATCTCGACGTTCTGAGGGTCGAGGAAGCTTCCCCAAACATTTCTACGATGATGTCCGTATGTCTGTATGTATGTGTGGATGTATGTGTGTGTGTTTGGATGTATGTGACCCTCTTATAACTATTAAACTGATCAACCGATTTGAATAAACTAAACGGCATTCCAAATGGTTTCATTGCACTTGAATTTCGTGTAAGTTTGGACCCAATCGGACCAGTAGATTTCGAGAAATCTCAAAAATAAAAATTTTGACCGATCGACACCAAAAACTAATCAGTTCTAAACATTGAAGAAACACATCGTTTGCCGCAAACCGGGTCGAAATCGGTTGATTTACTTGCTAGATATCGAAAACGAAAAATTTCGAAGAGCTCAAAAGCAGTGAAAAAAGCGAAATTTGAACGTTAGCGTATGAAATTAGAGGGAAGTTGCAGGGATGGCCCTTGAGGCCAACCGTTTTCCACATTTTTTTTATATGAACATGATGTTGAAAATAAAGTTTTAAATGATAATATTGAACACCTCCAAAACAATATCAATGTTGCAAATAGCAAAATTATGGTGACCAATTTGTTAGCAACTGAAGAAATACAAACACTTGAAATTAACTTTTATTAATTGCAAAATACAAAAATTATAACATTCAATTTCTAACAAAAGTACCCAAAACAATAATAAATGTTAAAAACTATTTTTTATCACCACTTGCAGACAATAGCAAATTTTAAATTAACTTACAGGAAAGAGAAATTATATGTTATGATAAAAAAAATATACATTTATATAATATATAATATATTATATATATATTAGGTAAAGTAAAAAGTTCGTTCGGTTTTTTATTGATTTTTCAAAAGATGATAACTTTGCGTACATTTGTCCGATTTTAATCAAATATGCGCCGTTTTGTTCGTAAACTTGTTGCCAACGAGATGCCAACTTCACTATACCTCTCTCGTAGAAGACTGCGTCCCTATTGCCAAAAAACTCGGAGAGCCAATTTTCACAGGCCTCTCTTGAGGCCAACTTCTCACCATTAAGCGCGTTCGTCATGGACAGGAAAAGATGGTAATCACTTGGTGCCAGGTCCGGACTATAAGGTGGGTGCATTAGAACCTCCCATCCGAGCTCCAGGAGTTTCTGGCGAGTCACCAAAGATGGGTGTGGCCTGGCGTTGTCCTGATGGGACACAATTCGGCCTCTGTTGATCAAAGATGGCCTCTTCTGGATGAGTGCTGCCTTCAAGCGGTCCAGTTGTTGGCAGTAGAGGGCCGAATTGAGCGTTTGGCCATAGGGGAGCAGCTCGCAGTAGATGATTCCTTGCCCATCCCACCAAACACACAGCAAAACCTTCCTGGCCGTCAATCAGGTCTTGAACACCATCTGGGCCGCTTCCCCGAGCTTTGACCACGACCGTTTGCGCTCGATGTTGTCATATGTGACCCATTTTTCATCGCCAGTTACAATCCGCTTCAGAAACGGGTCGGTTTTGTTGCGGTTCTGCAGCGATTTGCAGATGGAAATTCGGTCCATCATGTTTTTTGCGTTAGTTCGTGTGGCACCCAAACATCGAGATAAATAATGAAGTTTTCTCTAATTATCATAAAACATTTGGAAATAAATTTGGGAATTACCCACATTTATTTATAATATCACTAAGCTTCATTCGATGAGATACTCTTCTCTTCTCCCTTCACTTCCCACAATTCAATTCGGCTATCTAACCCTGTTCGAATCGGTAAGGTTTAGTCTAAGTTTGTTGTCCTTAAAGCAACACTTAGCAGCAGGGTTGCTCCGTATCCTCCTAACCCGTGCTAGCATTGAGTCCAACCCGGTCCCCGATGAATTCTTCTGCTGTATTTGCGCTAAAAGGCTCCATCCTAACTCCACTTCGGTTAGGTGCAATACTTGCAATGAATGGAGCCATCTTAAGACTTGCGCAGGCCTTAAAACGCATAGGGAGTGGACCACGAGTTACGTGGCCCCATTCTGCCAACGAATTACTGCGACACCTGCCTCAACGGCTGTGCAATCTGCACCATGTTCGCGCACTGCGCTGCCACTCCAGTCGTGTGGCCAAGAAAGGCTCCATGGTCCTATGGAGAAAGTATGTTGGTGTTATTCTAAAGCCCATCGTGATATACGACCGGAAGGGCTCTCTATGGAATTTCGGAAAGAATAAAAGCGTTGAAATTCTGCACAATTACCATCGCTAGCGGTGTTCTGATAAATAGCATAACTTGGCGACCTATGTTAACTCTCTCATCAGATCATCTGCCCATAATTATCACGATCGAGGAACCTCCAGACTTTATTTCTGTGGACAAACGCACCTTTGTTTACTTTAACTTAGAATAATTGCAGAAATCCGCCCCAATTTCCAAGCCGAAGCAGCTGTATTAGACAACGAGAGCGACACCTTATGATCACACCCGTGATCCCCGAATAAGGAATCTCAATTTGGAGATTCGGCAAATCGTAAACCAACATAAGCGGACAAAATGGATAGAGCACTTGAAGTCCTGCAACCTCTCCATCTGTGTGAGTAAGCTTTAGACTACTGTCAAGGCCATGCCTCCTCGGACCCGAAGAAGGGCGAGAGCTATTTTAGCCGGCAATTTACACTGCACCTTTTGTCATGATAAGACCAAACGATGTGTTACCCGACGGCTGCGCAAAATGCCTAAGGATCGCGCACCACTTACTTTCACCGATAGGGAGGTTCAGAGAGCCATCAACAAGGCCAAATCGTATAAATCCATTTGCACTGGCGGAATAAGCATGCTGATACTAAAACACCTAGGCTCGACGGGAGTAAGTTATCTCACCAAAGTCCTCAACCTGTCGCTGACCACTTTTCAAATACCCGATGTGTGAAAAGTCGGAAGAGTGGTCTCACTACTGAAAGCTGGGAAGCCCGGAAACAAAGGGGAGTCTTATCGTCCGATAACTCTCTTTTCCCCAGTAGTGAATACACTTGAGACTTTGTTACTCCCGAAATTCACTCACCACCTGAGTCTAGTAGACCATCAGCATGGCTTCCGAAAAGTGCACAGCACCACCGCCCGGATTGTTCATGGCCTAAACCAAAATCCACCCTGCGATAGGACGATCCTTGTAGCGTTGGACTTGTCAAAAGCTTTTGACACAGTCAACCACACAACGCTACTTGAGGACATCAAACAAGGGCTGAAGCTGTGGAAACTACCTAAGGGGTCGGCATTCATCCGTACTGTTTGTACGTACGGTGTCCTCTCCACGCTATTGTTTAACTTCTACATCTCGAAACTCCCCCAACTACCTGAGGGAGTTTCCATGACCTCGTACGCTGATGACTGCATGATATTGACGTCGGGAAATGTCATCGATGACATGTGCTCGAAAGTAAACGGCTATCTCTCCGACTTTTCTCGCTTCTTCTCTGCAAGGAGCCTAACATTTTACCCCACTAAATACACAGCGACCATTTTAACAAACTGGACGCAAGAGTACAGACTGGATCTAAACATTAGAGTCGATGGCGTTAAAATTTAACTCTGTACTCTTTCACTCTTCACACGACTGCGATAATTGCTAAAGTACAGAGCAGCAAATTGCTTGCCGGCAGCTCTTGGAGAAAAGACAAAGAAACGTTGCTGGCAACTCTCAGGGTAATTGACCGGCCGGTCTTTAACTACGCTGCACCAATATGGTCACATGGATGAGGTGCAACGCAGATGAAGATGCTTCAGCCATGTCAAAACACTGCCCTCCGGACTATCACGGGATGCCTCTTGATGTCCCCAATCGAACACCTACATAGTGGAGCCCGTTTGCTTCCGGTCAAGGAACATAACGAGATCCTCTCCAAGCACTTCGTTCTGGATACTGTAGCAGGTTAAACTCCTACTTATCCCGAGCCGACAAAAATATTCATGGAACATCAATAATTGCACATTTTATAATCATATTATTAACAATAATTTTTACGATGATTTTTATTGTCCATATACACAAAAAATTTTCTGAAATTAGAATAAAAATTCGGGAGAAATCTCAAAAAAGGGAGGCAGGACTTATGTCAACAGCAAAGGCGGAGGCTCCACCTCCAGAAAAAGCAAAACCACAGCTCAGGATTAATCTTGATAGCTGAAAGTATCAATTCACGAAAACTTAGTTAAAGCAGAGAACGTAAAATACAAAGAAGGTCCAACTACGGACCAGCGTGTGAATTGTCAAAACCTAACAAAATGCGATGAGCGTGTTTCACCACAGTCGGCTCGGAAGGAGAAATTTTAACAGTGGCGAGTGAACAGAGCTGAGCATTGAATAAAAATTATGCTCAGGACTTGCGTTGATTTTACAGCCGCATGTTAGCTTATATTTTTATACGTTTATATGCAATCATATTCATAGATATGAAATTCCTGTTCTGAATATCTATGATATCATGAAAAATGTATTACATTTTAGTTAAAATATATTACTTCAAAGGAATATTTGCAGTTGCTTTTTAAATATTGCTTATGTTTGATAATATGAAATGCTTTCATATAAGTACATATGTATGTATATGTATCTGCTATGTTTTAGTATATATATACATACATAAGTATATAACACACTAACATAATATCTTAAAAATCTTAATATATTTAAATAGTAATATATGCAAATCACACCTTTCATGATTTAAAGCTTACATACATACATATGTATGTACTTATGTAAGTACAATTCAAATTCAAATCAAGTTATTATCATTTATCAGTAATAACATTTGCGCGCACTGCTCTATATGTACATACATACATATGTGCTTATGACATTGCTACACAAATAATGGATACACAAACCAACATTCATATATTCGTAAATATGTCACTCGCAAAAACTACAAACTTGTTCTACAAAAACAACAATCGTCACAAGTCAATATGTCAGCCAAATAGGAGAAGCCCAAATTTATAGTAAATCACACAACAACAACATTTTCATTCATGAACGCAGGCGTACTTTCAACAAGCAACCTCGCTTCATTCATAAAAACAGACACCCCCTCATCTCCCCGAGCATGCGTTTGCCAACAACATCTTTTCGCGACGATGGCAAAAGCTAAAAATCATAAATTGAACAAATTTCTGATATTCCCTCTAGCAGGGAAAAGTTGCAACCACGCAAGCCCACAAAACACAGAAAAAATTGAGAAAACTGGCAACAAGGCTTTTGCCGATTTAAAATATTTTACAATTTAAATTTACAATTTTAAAATATTTTTCCGTGTCTCACAAAAATCTGCGTCAATATGTATGCATGCTCATACAGAAACATACATATTTACGATAGTTTGTAGGCAAAGCTGTTAGAGCGGCACGGGAAGCGGTGACAATCGGCGGCCGTTCGTTATTTTTTTCGGCATAGCTCGGTTTTTCTACCAACAACACAATGTTGTGACGCTTTGTCGTCGCGTCAGTCCTTCGACACAGTGACTCTTTGACAAGAAAACAAAAAACGTGAGCTTCGGCCATTGGTTGTCCAGGGCAACGGAGAATTCCCATGAAACAATGAGTGTACATATTTACATACATATGTTGCATGTAGACAAATTAATAATTAAAATGGGTACTTTCATATTTGTTTATATGCACACATAATTATACATATATATTTGAATAAGAATATTTGGGACCGCTTCGTCTTTTCTTATAGGGTTATGTCAAGCAAGAGGTGTACAAAATCAAACCCGGAAATCTGACTGAACTGAAGCAGTCCATTAAATAGATAATTGAGGCAATCCCGAGTTATGTGTCGCATATGCGAGGTTGAGTATGGAAGAATAATTAATTGTTTAAATAAAATAAAATTTTCTATACAATAACAGAATTGAATGTAATGCATTGACTAAAAAGAAACTTATTACGGTTTAATTTTGTAGCACGATTCGTTAGCCACCCTTTATAGGAAGAATATCTTCAAATTGTATACAAAGTCGTTTGCGCATTGTAAATATACGAATCTGTAAGCGTACATTTCTTAACATAGAAATTAGCATTATTTTTCTCAATTAACATTGAAAATGCTCAATTCTGCTATTTTTCAGTCCCCTGATGTTAATTGTGGACATTTGGTGAAACACGCTCATCGTTTTCAGTACCCCTTCCAAATGTGGTGAAACACGCTCATCTTTTTCAGTTCCCCTGCGAAGCATGAAATAGTTTGCTAATGGCCGCACTGTGAACCTTCTCTATGATATACGTTCTCTGGTTAAAGCATAAACAACTTGCCAAAGCCCTCGGATAATTTTCATCCGACATTTGAAACGCTTTTACTGTTTCCAGAGCCTTTCCAGAACAAATGGTTAAATTTTTGGGATATTTGGATCATTATGAACCAAATTCTACAACAAACTTATGAAATTCTCAAATTCCAAATATTCTCTCGTTACGAAATATGTTTCGAGAATACACGTTCCGTTTTTTGCATAAATTGTTTTAATTATTAATTTTGTTTCAACAATTATGTCCTCTAACTCCCTTCGGGCCATGTCGTCTTCATCAATCTCATCAATTTTACACTGGCATCTTATTATCATTTACTATGTAAATTTAATATGTCCAGCCGAATCGGAATCTAGTGCTTGTATGGGAAACTCTTTCATTTGACGAGGTATATTCACGAAATTTGGCCCGGATTATTATTTAAGGCAACAATTTAATCTCCGAAGAAATTATTCAGATGGGGTGACTATAGCATATAGCTGGCATACAAACTGAACAATCGGAATGAAGTGCTTGTATGGAAAACTCTTTCATTTGACGAAGTATCTCAACGAAATTTGGCACGTATCATTATTCAAGGCATTAATCCAATCTCCGAAGAAATTGTACTGATCGGATGACTATAACATATAGCTGTCATATTAACTGAACGATCGGAGTAAAGTCTTTGTATGGAAAACTCTTTCATTTGACGAAGTATCTTGACGAAATTTGGCATGCTATCATACAGCTATCATTTAAACTGCACGATCAGAGTAAAGTGCCTGCATGGAAAAAAATTTTATTTTTTATTACCGAAATTAGATCTGAATCAAGTTATTGTAAAGAACCTTTGTATCTGTGAAGGGTATTATAGCTTCGGTGCAACCGAAGTTAACGTTTTTTCTTGTTTGAATTGAAATTCCCGAAAAAACGATAAAAGTTGGCAACAGAAATAAATCTGAAATATAAGGACTCGATTGACAAAAACGAAAAAAAAATATCGAATCACAATTGTACGGAAAGCCAAACCGAAAGATATGCAAAATGAGCAAGTTTGGAATTTTATAAAACGGAACAGTTTTTTTTTGATATTATTTTTTTAATTGATGATTTTCAAGGAAACGAGATAGTTTGCCAAAAACCTGACCGAATTGTAAAATTGTATTGATATTCGCCTCTTATACTCTTGCAACTTATTGCTACAGAATATAATAGTTTTGTTCGGTTGTTTGTATCACCTAATAGTAATCGAGATAGATATATGGCTATATATTATATATAAAAATTATCAGGATGACGAGGCGATTCGAAATCCGGATTACTGTCTGTCCGTCCATGAAAGCCGTATCTTGAGTAAAAATTGAAAAATCGTAATGAAACTTTATACGCGTATTTTTTGGCAAAAAGTTAAGTCCGAGTTTGTAGATGGGCGTAGTCGGACTGCTGCCACGCCCACAAAACGAAAACTTATAAAGTGCCTTAACTAATCACTTAATAAAGATAAGATATACTTGTACAACTGTAATTTGGCACAAGTGATGGCAGTAGCAAAGTGCACTTATGGGTCAAAAATTTAAAATAAATGAGCGTAGCCTCGCCCTCCAAGAGGCTTCAAGTACATTTTTATCTCCTAAACCACTTAAGATATAAAACTCATATCTAAGAATCTACTCGACTGATACTGACCAACTTTGGTACGTAATATCATCTTGACATTTTTATATTCCGGTGCGAAAATTAGAGAAATCGGATCATAACCACGCCTCCTTCCCTTACAATACAATTTTAAATTCTATCTGATTTTATAACTTCCCAGTATGAAAATCAAGCAACAATGTATCGAAATAAAACTTTGCCCGAATGGCGTGGTTATAGTAGACCACTTTATGGCTAAAAATTGTCAAAATCGGACTACAACTGTTCAAGCCCCCAGATACGAATTTGTGGACCCCAGTTCCTACAGCGAACATTTTATCGGTAATAGGTATACTTCAATCTGTGAGATTGAAATTCGGAAAAAATCCTTTCCTGATAATACTACATCAAATATCAGTAGAATCGATCAATACTTACTTTAGTGTTAATGTAAAGCTTTGCTAGCGCCTAAAAGAAAGTCTCTGGCTTTCATCGTTGCAAGCTGCGAGAGTAGAAAATGTTCGGTTTCACCCGAACTTGTTTTCATTTTTAATTTATTAAAATTTCGCGCCTTAATGCATTTATGAGAACGTTACCCTAAATCCCACAGAACAGCACTTTAGAGGTATGTTTTAATAATTTTTGGTTTACCGGACTTTGTAAAAAATGTATTTTCCATCCCCTTTGGTCGAAAACGAAAAATATCCCTTATGTGCTTTTATTTGGACACTTCACTGTACAAGCCGTTTATAAACGAATTGCCGAATGGTATGTTTTTGATAATGGACTTTTTGCCTTCCGCTTGGTTTTTTTTGTCCGTGCACTAAGAGGTAAGTATGTACTTCTACCTAGGTAAGTATGCCGTTCATATATCACGTATTAAATATTTTTATTTATTTAGCACACACTGCATATAACTTGCTTTTATTTTTATTTTTGAGTTTTATTTAATTTATGGTATTTGGTATTCTTGAGGTTTTATTTTACCGCTTACTATCGTTTCTTTTCACTGCACCCATGTGTATATATTCATGTATTTAAATTTTTTTTTTTCACTCGAAAGTATGTACATATTTGTATATACATATGTGTTTTGTCATAATTGTATATATGTACATACACCTTATTTATTTATTATTACTTTTACATGCACTTAAATTTGTTTTCCATATTTATTTTAATTTAATTCTTTAGTTTTACTTTAGTCACTTGCACTTGACCGAAACCCGATAAAAGAATAATGAACAAGGAATTGTAAACGAAAAGTTAAATTAATGCACTATTAATTTTGCGAAAAGTTGATATACACTTTAAATTTTAAACCACGAAATAAGTCCCTGCTAGGGCGCTAAGAATATTCTTAAGCTTTTTTAAGTGATAACAGAATATTTGGGACGCTTCACTTTCAAGTGCCAATTGCTTGTGCCTAAGAAGTCCGACGTGCGTTCCCGATTGCGGTTTTAGTAAAATTGAATTCTTTATTTTATACTATGTTCCGACCGACACTTACTGACGAGATTTTGGCTGTTGAATACATTATCTCACTAATCTACTAGATTTAGGGCGATTTCGCCACACAAAAATTACACTTGTCAATCCCGTCACCGAGGAGATTTGAAGCTAATCTACTCGACATCTCCCTGTGCGACTCTGATTTAGCGCCATTTGTTAGTAGTAGTCACATTATCACAGATTATATAGACACTACAAAGAGAAAAAATTTTAGCAAACAAAAAGGGTCGGCTTTAGTATACCGATCCAGTTTTTCGGGGTATGGGCGGAGAGAGGAGATCCTCCAGATCAATAATATATATAGATATATCCACGGGAAACTTGTAGTTTTCGATATATTTAAGTTTAAAGTTGAAAGTTTCAACTATTTAAAGTCCGTATTTTTTCTATTTTAAATGAATTATACACTTATATTTTTCACTTTTATATCCACTTACACTTCACTAATACGTTTTTAAACATTAATTTTATATTATATGATGCAAAAATAGGTTTATTTCAATTTAAATCATTCTTCAATTTTCTTAATTTTGACACAAACAAAACGGTTGTAAATGCCAAATAACCAGTGTTGCCATACTAATATATTTTGATAACAAAGAAAAATAAAATAATAAATTATAGCTTAAAAAAATAAAAAAACACCCTTTAAAGAAATTTTTAAACCTCCTCCTATAAAGCTCTTCCTTACCGTCTTATTTCAGAAAATTAATGCTTATGGCGCATTTATTTCATCAGTTATCGCCCTTTTAGTATATTTTAACATAACTGTTATATGGGGAGTGGTTATTATCTGATTTTGCCCAATTTCACAGCGTATGAAAAAGGGCTAAAAGGAGTGGTTTGGAAGATATATACATTGAAACATTTAGAGACGGGGTTACGCCCACCATTAAAGTAATGGGAAACTGTTATCAAACTATTGCATTGTCATTGGTCCTTGACATTAAAACCTAAATACAGGAACCATAATTGTTGATGGACACTAATAAATCTTTTAGTTTCCTTCACTTGATAAACCCCGGGCTTGGACTGACCAGGGTTACTTTTTTTAAACTATTTTTGCACTAGCAAATGTGTACAAACGAATTAGTAAAGTGTTAGTGGATATAGAAGTGAAAAATATAAGTGCATAATTCTAAATCGGAAAAATACTTACTTTAAATAGTTAAAATTTTCAAACTTAAACGTAAATTCGCCCATACCCATTTTATCCATGAAAGCCTAGGACGGTATACTAAAGTTTTCCCAACGAAACCCCTTTTAAACAAGTAAATAAATTAAAAGCAATGCATCTGAATTCATCTGGCAATCGACTTCCTAAATCCAAAAATGAGTCCACTATTTCCATTAAATGGAAAATATTTAAAACAAGACGACCTACAGCGTAACCAGAATGGCACAAACGATATTGAATTCAGGGAAACGTTCAAAAGGCATAAGAAGCTCCTGAAGTCAGCGATAACCGCAGCAAAATAAATAGTTTCGAAAAGCTTTGTAATGAAGCAAACATAGACCCATGGGATACTGCGTACAAAAGTTGAATGTCCAAATTTAAAAATAAGTCCCAGCAGCCCAATAGCGCATCTTTTATGAGAAGAGTAGTCGGGTCACTATTTCCGACACACCATCCTATCTCCTACGCTAAGCCACGAAACGATGATGCAGAGCCACCATTGTTGGTCACTGAAGATGAAATATTGACCATAGCTAAAAGAATAAAAACCAACAAAGCGCCTGGAATAGATGGCATACCCAACAGAGCCCTAAGGGAAGCCATGACTATAAATCCCAGCCTATAATATAAAAATGAATCGCAAAATGTGTTGGTAAGCGCATAACTCAACAACGCCTGGACCAATTTAGCTAAATCTTTTTTTTAAATTTTCGTTGAAGTTCAAGGATGGTTTTTACGGCGATAAAAATTAGAATTATTGCTGGAAAAACCCTAAAAATAGCCCTTTTCTTTTTCCCATACAAATGATTTGTAACTAAAACGTAGTCAATTTGAGCTTTATTGCTATGGTATAAAGTTCATATTAAATTACAAGCACTCACTGTTGTCTAAGCAATGTAGGTGTGTTCCTAACGTCAAAGATCATATCTATCAAAACAATGTGCGTGTGTGCGTTGGAGCTCAGAATATATAGTTGGAGGAGTTTAATGTGGCGTTCCGAAACTCGCGGACCAACAGTGTTTTATTATTTTTAATATCCAAATTTTAAGTACGGCTTAAAAGGATTTGACTTCAAGTCATATAAAATTTAAAAAGAAAAAAGTTGTCTGTTACCTAATCTACTGAGTTTGCTTTTGACGACTGATACACGAAACAAATTCGTATATAGTTTTTTGTGCAGAGTGTTTACTTAGTTAGTGTTTGTTTAGTTCGTGATTAGTGAAAAAATAATTTATATTTGATATGCCTCCTATAAGACGAAGCAATTTAGGTAGAAGAACCAGAAATGCTACAAATCAAGCTAATTACCGATCTAATCGTACTGCACAAGAACGTGACGACGGAAATGAACGTGAAAGAATTCGGATATCACAAACGCGTGAAGCGCGAGCGCGACATTCAACTAATAATCGCGCAAGTTTGAATCGAGCTGCTTTCAGTTACGATGTGTCAATTGACTACAGTAACTACCAATGTGTTGTTATTGGTTCTATGAACTCGGTTTGCTCACACTGTAAGGCATTAAAATACAAAAACGAAGCCAATGGATTGTGTTGCGCAAATGGTAAAGTGAAATTGATACCATTGGATCCACCACCAGAACCATTGTACTCATTGGTTTCAGGAATAGGAACAGATTCTATACACTTTTTGACACATATCCAACAATATAACAATTGCTTTCAAATGACTTCATTTGGGGCAACAAATGTAGTTCGGGAAAATTTTATGCCAACTTTCAAGGTATGTATTATAGCAGTTACTCATAATTATTTTAGCGAACAAAATTTTTTGGCACCAAAGTTAAGATGTGTCACTAATCTTCAATTTCTTAATCACTTATATATCACTTAGTCATCATATTATATGGGGATTTAGTTTCAGTGACACTTTTATTATATTTTATATTTAATAGATATTAGTTAAAACTAAATATATACATCCAATCCATTAATTTATACCACACCATAATATTTTTTTTTATTTACAGATACAAGGGCAAATATATCACAGAGCAGGTTCACTGTTACCAGTGTCAGATAACGACAACAAATTCCGGCAAATTTATTTTATGGGCAATTCACCACAAGAAATTGATCTGCGTTGTGCACATAACAATTTAGTAAAGAGGTCTATTGTAGAACAATTACAAACTTTATTTCAGCACAATCAATTGATTATATTGTTTAAAACTGCCTTGGATCTGATGCCATCCGATAATCACAAAATTGTAATCAGAGCTGATAAAACACCTGCAGGTCAACATACAAGACGTTTTAATGCACCAACTATTGATGAAGTTGCTATCGTTGTAGTTGGAGAAAACTTGGAATCCCGTGATATTGTTTTACATCGTCGGAATGATCAATTACAACGTATAAAGGAAACACACCGCTCATATGATGCACTGCAATATCCCATTATATTTTGGCAAGGTGAAGATGGCTACGATTTCTCAATAAAAATGATAAATCCCATTACAGGTAACTAAAATATCTCAGTCATTATATTATGTATTTTGAATGTTATTAAAATAAAATCTATTTACAGGTTCTGAAACCAACAAAAAAGTCAGTTCAATGAACTATTATTCATACCGCCTAATGATTCGGGAAAATGAAGATAATCACATATTGAAATGTCGGCGATTATATCACAAATATGTTGTTGATATGTATGTTAAAATTGAAACGGAGAGATTAACATTCATCAGGTTGAATCAAACTAAACTCCGATCTGAAGAGTATGTTCACCTTCGAGATGCGATTAATACTGATGGAAATGCACAGAATGTCGGTCGGATGACTATTCTTCCAGCAACATACATCGGAAGCCCTCAGCATATGCACGAATATGCTCAAGATGCCATGTCGTATGTTCGTCATTATGGTACAGCAGATTTGTTCATCACATTTACATGCAATCCACAATGGATAGAAATCAAGCAGGAGTTATTCCCTGGGCAATCACCCATTGATCGTCATGATATTACAGCCAGAGTCTTTAGACAAAAGTTGAAATCTTTAATGGATTTCATCGTAAAACATAATGTGTTTGGTGAGACACGCTGCTGGATGTATTCTGTGGAGTGGCAGAAACGAGGATTGCCACATGCACACATTTTGATTTGGTTGGTTGAAAAGATAAGGCCAAATGAAGTTGATGCAGTGATATCAGCTGAAACCCCTAATGTACAAGTAGATCCTGGATTGCATGAGGTAGTTATCAAAAACATGATACATGGTCCCTGTGGAACTCTTAATCAAAATTCACCGTGTATGATGGATGGTAAATGTTCAAAACGATATCCACGGACATTAATATCGGAAACAATTACTGGTAATGACGGTTATCCATTGTATCGTCGCAGATCGACAGCAGACAATGGAAAATCAACAATTGTCAAATTAAATCAACAAGATATTGAAATAGATAATCGTTGGATTGTTCCATATTCACCCATTTTATCAAAGACATTCAAAGCACACATCAACGTTGAATCTTGCCATTCAGTGAAATCTATTAAATACATTTGCAAATATGTAACCAAAGGGAGTGATATGGCTGTGATTGGAATTGGTGCAGAGAATTCCAATGATGAAGTTACCCAATACCAAATGGGCCGCTACGTCAGTAGTAATGAAGCAGTTTGGCGAATATTTTCTTTTCCTATTCATGAGAGACACCCTTCTGTTGTTCACTTAGCTGTGCATTTAGAAAATGGACAAAGAGTGTATTTTACAGCACAGAACGCAGTACAAAGAGCTGCTCAGCCACCATCTACTACATTAACCAGTTTTTTTGAGACATGCCAAAACGATTATTTCGCACAAACATTGCTATATTCTGAAATGCCAAAATATTATACCTGGAATCAATCCTCAAGGAGATTTATACGACGGAAACAAGGAAAACCAGTTCCAGGATATACAGATGTATATTCCACCGATGCGATTGGCCGGATTTATTCAGTACATCCAAGCAATGATGAATGTTTTTACTTACGACTGCTATTAGTCAATGTACGTGGCCCAACATCATTCCAACAGTTACGAACTGTTGATGGTGAATTGTGTGGATCCTACAGAGAAGCCTGTCAACGTTTGCAATTGCTTGAAAATGACGCTCATTGGGATCAAACTCTCAATGATGCTGTAATATCATCACACGCTCACCAAATACGAACATTGTTTTCTATAATCATATCTACATGCTTCCCATCAAACCCAATTGATTTGTGGATCAAGTACAAAGATTATATGTGTGATGATATTTTGTATCAAATACGGAATAGAATGGGAAATCCAAATATATAAATCAGTGAAGAAATTTACAATGAAGTATTGATTTCAATTGAGGACATGTGCTTGATAATGTCAAACAAACTATTAATTCAATTAGGCCTGACCGCGCCCAATCGTCCAATGCATGACGCTTTTAACCAAGAGCTGCATCGAGAAAAACTGTATGATCTCAACTCTTTGAAAGAATTAATTCAAACAAATCTTCCACTGTTAAATGAACAACAGAAGTATGTATTTGAAACTCTTATGAAAGTAACAAATGATGAAACTGGAGGCATTTACTTCTTAGATGCACCTGGTGGTACAGGAAAAACTTTTTTGATTTCATTAATATTAGCAACAATTTGCTCACAAAATAAAATTGCACTTGCACTCGCTTCGTCGGGAATCGCAGCAACTTTGCTTGAAGGTGGTCGAACAGCCCATTCAGCACTAAAATTGCCATTAAATATGCAAAGCAATGAAACTCCAACCTGCAACGTTTCGAAGAACTCTGCAATGGCAAAGGTTTTGCAGCAATGTAAATTGATTGTTTGGGATGAATGCACGATGGCACATAAAAAATCTTTGGAGGCTTTAGACAGAACCTTAAAAGATCTACGGAGCAATAATAACCGATTTGGTGGTGCAATGATTTTATTAGCAGGAGATTTTCGTCAAACATTGCCAGTGATTCCACGATCAACGCCAGCTGATGAACTCAATGCATGTCTAAAGTCCTCCAATTTGTGGAAACATGTCAAAGTACTTCATTCAAAATGACCAATCTGGAAACATATTCTCTAAACAACTCATTGACATTGGTAATGGCAAATTTCCTATAGACATGTTGACTGGCTGCATTAACTTTCCTCAAAGTTTTTGTCAGTTAACTCGATCAAAAGATGAACTTATTCAGAAGGTGTTTCCAGATGTTTCTCAAAATTACAGAAACCATGATTGGTTGAGCGAACGAGCTATACTGGCTGCAAAAAACATAGATGTAAATGAATTAAATTTCAAAATTCAAGAACAAATTACAGGCGAATTGAGGATATATAAATCAGTTGATTCGGCTACTAATCAAGATGATGTAGTCAACTATCCACCGGAATTTTTAAACTCGCTGGATTTGCCAGGATTGCCACCTCACAATCTTCAATTAAAGGTTGGATCGGTGGTTATAATGTTGCGAAATATCAACCAACCGCGTCTTTGCAACGGTACACGGTTAGCAATAAAAAAATTACTAAACAATGTGATAGAAGCAACTATACTCAAAGGAAAGTATAAAGGAGAAGATGTTCTTATACCGCGCATCCCAATGATTCCGACTGATGTGCCATTTGAGTTTAAACGACTACAGTTTCCAGTGCGGCTTGCTTTTGCTATGACTATAAACAAGTCCCAGGGGCAATCATTAAGTGTTTGTGGTATTAATCTAGAAAACCCATGTTTCTCACATGGTCAATTGTATGTTGCCTGTTCCCGTGTTGGAAAACCATCAGATTTGTTTATCTATGCGCCAGGTAATCAAACAAAAAACATCGTATACCACAAGGCACTACAATGATAATAATAATAATTATGATTCGCATGATTAACAATAAAGCGATTACTTATTTTTAAATCCTTATATATGTTTTATTTAATTATTTTTTATTCACAACGCCCTATCACCAGGGTGACGGTTCTGTTCAGGAGAATTTTTTAAAATACGTAGGCGAAAAAAATGCCAAATTACAAATCTTTTTGACAGGACGAAGTCTGTCGGGTCAGCTAGTTTGTTTATAAAAATGTACAATGCGTGTAATATAGAAGAGGTGTTCCCCGAATCCTGGAAGATACAAAGTTTGGTACTGTTCCCAAAGCCAAAAAAGCCACCGGATGAACCTTCATCTTATCGACCATTGTGCATGCTCGACACGATTGGTAAAGTGTACGAAAGCATTATAAAAAACCGCTTGGAGCTAGTAATCCAAAAAGCCGGCGGATTATCAGAAAGACAATACGGCTTTACAAAAAAGAGGTAAACTATTGACGCACTAAGAGAAGTCGTTGATACTGCGAAATGTGCAAAAAGTAAGTAAGTGGCAAAAGATGGAAAGGTGGCACAAAAAAGTATTGCGCGCTAATTACTCTGGATGTTAAGAATGCGTTCAACTCCGCAAAGTGGGCAAATATAATCAAAACTCTATACGACATACGCGCTCCCCTATATCTCGTAAGCATTATAACGAGATATTTTAAAAATCGCACTTTGCTATTTGGCACCGACGAGGGCACTCAGAGCTACACTATCTCGGGTCGTGTACCGCAAGGTTCGGTCTTAGGCCCTCTACTATGGAACTTGATGTACGACGGGGTACTAAGAATACATCAACCAAAAAACGTGAAAACAATAGCGTATGCGGATGATCTCATAGTGGTAGCAGTGGCTAAACATTTAGATGATCTCAGGCTCAAATACAACGATTGCATAAATGGTCTGCGCCAATGGTTTGCTACCATGAGCTTAGAGCTGGCCGAGCAGAAAACGGAAGTTTTGCTCATAAGCACAAGGAAGGTGGAAGAAAGACTGTCACTCATCATAGGGGAGTGCGAGATTACTTCACAGCCGCAGATGAAGTATTTGGGAGTAATACTTGACTTCAAAATCAAATTTAAAGAACACCTGGCGCATACTTCCGGTAAAGCGAATAAGATCTATAATGCTCTATAGAGAATGATGTCCAATAGAGGCTGCGTGCGCTCCAGCCGGCGGTTTTTAATAGCAAAAGCAATGAGTTCGGTGATATTACTATATAGTTTTCTTTTAATAAATACATGTTAAACGATAGGAATTTTTGAATGTAAAAAACAGCTCTTTAAAAAATTTTCAACGGTAGTGAAAACAATCTAGATTACTGAAGAGGTTAAATGTAATCCAATCACTTCAAATTTTAATATATATTATATTAATAATAATATATAAAATATTAAATATTAGGTCAAGTAAAAAGTTCGTTCGATTTTATCTAAGAAATGGCGTTATTGT
This sequence comes from Bactrocera oleae, assembly GCF_042242935.1. Classification (NCBI taxonomy): domain Eukaryota; kingdom Metazoa; phylum Arthropoda; class Insecta; order Diptera; family Tephritidae; genus Bactrocera; species Bactrocera oleae. The sequence continues at coordinate 18,990,766 of NC_091541.1, read as the reverse complement.
TTATGGTACTAGTGTTACGTGTCGCATCCGGCGCTGAAAACGTGTTTATTCGCGCTAAAAGTTTGTCTTTGACAGTTTTTTGATTGATTGACTCAGTACGTTGTGTCAAAGATGAACACCAGCAAAGAGAAAATTCGCTATATTTTATAATTTTTCTTCGATCAAGGCGAAAAAGCAGCCAAAGCGGCTGAAAAAATTAATTTAGTTTATGGACCCGATACTGTAAACGAACGTGTAGCACGTGCACGACGCGTCGGGAGGCCTGTCGTCGAAAATTGCGATAAAATAATGGAAATAATGGAAACAGACCGTCACATGAGCACTTATTTAATATCTGAGGAACTAAAGATAAGCCAGAAAACCGGTTGGAGTCATTTGCATATCCTTGGATGCAAAAAGAATCTCGATGTTTGGGTGCCACACGAACTAACGCAATAAAACATGATGGACCGAATTTCCATCTGCGAATCGTAGCTCAATCGCAACAAAATCGACCCGTTTCTGAAACAGATTGTGACCGCCGATGATAAGTGGGTCACTTACGACAACATCGAGCGCAGACGGTCGTGGTCAAAGCTGGGGTAAGCGGCCCAGACGGTGGCAAAGACCGGATTGACGGCCAGGAAGCTTTTGCTGTGTGTTTGGTGGGAGTGGCATGTTATCATCTACTACGAGTTGCTACCTTATGGCCAAACGCTCAATTCGGCCCTCTACTGCCAACAACTGGACCGCTTGAAGGCAGTACTCATCTAGATCAACAGAGGCCGAATTGTGTTCCATCAGGACAACGCCAGGCCACACACGTTTTTGGTGGCGCACCAGAAGCTCAGGGAGCTCGGATGGTTGGTTCTAATGCACCCACCTTATAGTACGGACCTGGCACCAAGTGATTATCATCTTTCCTGTCCATAGCGAACGCGCTTAATGGTGAGAAGTTGGCCTCAAGAGAGGCCTGCGAAAATTGGCTCTCCGAGTTTTTTGCCAATAGGGACGCAGCCTTCTACGAGAGGGGTATAATGAACTTGGCATCTCGTTGGCAACAAGTTTACGAACAAAGTAAAATGTTCGTTCGGTTTTTATTGATTTTTCGAAATATGATAACTTTGTGTACATGCAAAGTGAAACCAATAGGCAAATCGAGAGATTTAAAGAACAGCAACAGCTGAACTAAACTGTAGATCCCCTTCTTTTACCGACACATAAATATTGGATTGGCAACTAAGTAATTGCGGATTTCACTCATTGGCTTCAGTTAAATTTTTAGGTTTGCTGGCGTAGTCCAAATGTAAACCACATTTTGTTATTTGATAGTTTGCAATTCAGCTGTAAATCAGTAAAAAAAAAGTTTTTTGATCGGTTGTTTTTGTGTGGCGTTCGTTGAAAAATTGATCAAAAGGAACATTTTCGTCAAATGTTGTTTTTTTATTTTCGCAAACGGAAAAACGCATCGCAAGCTCACAAAAAGTTATGTGCTGTTTCTGGCGATGAAGCCACATACTGGCATTGAAAATCACTTAAAACAACTTGGCTATGTTGAAAAACTCGATACATGGGTTCCTCACGAACTGAAAGAAACGCATTTAACGCAACGAATTAACAGCTGCGATTTGCTAAAGAAACGTAATGAAAATGGGTTGTTTACAACAATATCGAGCGGAAAAGATCGTGAAGCAGGCCAGGTGAACCAGCTCAAACAACATCAAAAGCTGGTATTCATCAAAAAACGGTTTTGTTATCAGTTTGGTGGGATCATAAAGAAATTGAACTCTTACCACCCAACCGAACGATCAATTCTGTTGTCTACATTGAACAACTAACAAAATTAAACAACAAAGCAGTTGAAGAAAAGCGGCCCGAATTGATAAATCGAAAAGGTGGTTCAGTTTTTTGCTAATAGAAACCAGAAGTTTATGAACGTGGGATTATGATGCTGCCTGAAAGATGGCAAAAGGTCATTGATCAAAATGGGCAATACATTACAGAATAAAGTTATTTAGTTCCATGAAAAAATTGTTTTTGATTTTTTAAAAATCCGCAATTTCTTAGTTGTCAACCCAATACAACCATACCATACACTTTACAACAAATGCCAGGCCCACTGATATTTTTTATAACTGTTCACCTGAAAAGCTATTCGAAGTTCACGATAAATTGGTTAAAATAAAGGAAAAGACCCTAGAGCGGTATAATCAAAATAAAGCAATGAAAACTTATGAGCCTGGAAAAAAGGTTTTCTTAAAAAGAAATAAAAGATTAGGAAATAAATTAAGTAATATTTTTGTTGAAAAAATTATCGAAGGATATTGAGGTACTACGGTTTTAATAGACGGAAAAAAGTCATATAAAAGTAATCTCAGATAAGTGTTTTAGTTTTCCTTAAATGTCTAACAGTAACATTAATTGCCACACATGCAAATAAAAACACAAGAACAATTAATTAAATATTTATTTATTTTTATCAATTTCGAATATTTAGTGTTGTAGCAAAGAACAAAATCTGTAATAAATTAAGATAACGCTATTCGAGTTGCATATAAAAAACAAAAAAAAAACAAAATTGTATTATATTATTGTATTTAAGTATTCAAACTGTAAAGCAATTTGATGCAAATTATAAACAATTTTTCATTACATTTCACAATTTGCTCGTATGAATCTTAAGTAGAAATTGTAACAAATTAACGCTTTGTACTAAGCTGTTTGAATTACACAAAGATTTAAAATGAATTGTTATATTGTTAAGATATTTAATTATCGGTTGGCCGTTATTTCCCTTCCGCTTTTTTGTCTTTTGAATTTCGCGGCTATGTACAAAGCGCTACAGAGCTCGTATCTGGCAACACTATACATAATTTGAAAGGTCTTGACATAACCTACAAAACAACGCTATGCATGATCAGTTTGGATATTGCGTTCAACAGTTATAGACGTGTAAACATGCAGTTCACTAACGCCGAAATTCGAGCTATTTTAAAGTTTTCCTTCGTTAAAGGCAAATCCGCTAGAGAAACGTTCCGTGAGATTATTGGTGTTTTGGGGAATGGTACTCTATCACTGCGAACCGCGGAGGAATGGTTTCGACGATTCAGAGCCGGTGAAAACGACACCATGGATAAGCCAGCTGGCGGAAGACCTGTGACGACAAATACCGATCAAATCATGGAATACATCGAGTTAGACCGGCATATGGCATCTCGTGACATCGCCCAGGAGATGGGAATTAGTCACCAAACCATTTTGAACCATCTGCAGAAGGCTGGATACAAAAAAAAGTTTGATGTTTGGGTGCCGCATAATTTGACGCAAAAAAAACCTTCTGGACCGAATCAACGCCTGCGATATGCTGCTGAAACGGAATGAACTCGTCCCATTCTTGAAGCGGATGGTGACTGGCGACGAAAAATGGATCATATACGACAATATCAAGCGAAAACGGTCGTGGTCGAAGGCCGGTGAATCGTCCCAAACAGTGGCCAAGCCGGGATTAACGGCCAGGAAGGTTTTGCTGTGTGTTTGGTGGGATTGGAAGGGAATCATCCACTATGAGCTGCTCCCATATGGCCAGACGCTTAATTCTACCATCTTCTGCGAACAACTGGACCGCTTGAAGCAGGCGATCGACCAGAAGCGTCCATAATTGGCCAACAAGAAGGGTGTAGTGTTCCACCAGGACAACGCCAGACCACACACTTCGTTGATGACTCGTCAGAAGCTACGGGAGCTCGGATGGGAGGTTTTATCGCATCCACCATATAGCCCGGACGTAGCGCCAAGTGATTACCACCTGTTCCTGTCCATGGCGAATGCCCTTGGTGGTGGGAAGTTGAACTCAAAAGAGGCTTGTGAAAAGTGGCTGTCCGAGTTCTTCGCAAATAAGGAGGTTTTATTATGAATTGCCGTCTAGATGGAAACAGATCATCGAACAAAACGGCGCATATTTTAACTAAATCCGATCACTGTAACACTTTTTATAAAGCATTGAATGAAGAGCAAAAAAGCGAAAGGGAAATAACGGCCAACCTTATATTATTTAATTATGGTAAACAAGGCGCTACAGTTGCAAACAATGAAGAAAATCAACATTTGTGAACACTTTTACCCAATATCATCAATTGTCGAACTTAAAAGTGGATAAATAGACGCCCGCGAAAGGGACGTTCCGGACAAGGAGGGTAGTTATGCCGATATGCGAAATTCTCTTTCTACTATGAGTATTCCTCTCTTTGCACTTAATAAGATATAGTTATCATTCAGCGCCACCACAACAACAATAGCGAATGCAATCATTGCATGAAACCTGCTTTGGTTGGAGTATTATCAGTAAGTTAAGCAGCAACAACACTGTGGTGTAACATTGAGTCACTAACCGATTTTTACCTTTCCCACTGGCGTCAACCGTAATGCGGACTTTTGGAAATCGGTTCAATCATTAACAATGAAGCTAAACATGATGAACAGAATATTTAAAAAGCAGCTGGCAAAATAAATTAGACGGCTAACAAAAGAGGTCGTGCATTATAATTAACTTACATAACATATACACACACATTTGGGTAGTTAAAATCAATTCTAAAAGTAGTATATAAGCGATGAAAATACAGAAATAAAATCAGAATGAAAATATTCTCAGCTGAATAAAGTCTTTTCTGTCCACCACCAGCGGTAAGAAATTTAGGATTATTTATTGAGTTTATACAAGTACAACACTTTTCGAATTAAAAAATGCACTGGGTTCATTTCCGAACTTGTCCTGCTTTTTTTCTCAAGGAACACGTATATCAAGTGTCATCGAGATAGCTTAAGTTTTATAGCTTGCACGGACGGGCAGACAGTCCCCCGGACTTATAAAACCAAAAAATACAAAATAAAAAATAAACAGGTAAGGATGGCTAAGTTTGGTCTAACCGAACTTTTCATACTCTTGCAACTTACAAATTTCAAAGCCCGGGATATACCTTCAGGTGTTTTCAAAATTTTATTTTAAACAAGTAAGGAAGGGCTAAGTTCAGATGTATCCGAACATTTTATAGAATACTTTTGCAACTTGCAAGGATTAAAGCAGAAAAAATACTTTCAGGTGTTAGGAAAACTCTGCATTAAAAAATTTTGCGAAACAATTCAACATTCATAATTCAACAAAATCGTGAATAAATTACCATCAAATTTGGCTTTAGTATGAAAATTTTGAGTTGTATGTTTATTGCTGAATCGTGAGAAAGTATAAACAAAAAATATTGTCCAAAAAATATAAAAAAGTAATATTTGGGGTGGACTATCCTTAAAATTTAGGGGAATAAAAAATAGATGTTGGCCGATTCTCAGACCTACCCGATAAGGACACCAAATATATTTGACAACAAACACCGTGACACCAGAATTTTATATATTAGATATTATATTATAAGTTACTCATTTAGTTTTATTACTATACTAGAGGACCCCGTCCACGCGTTGCTGTGGCTAAGGTATACATTAATTATAAACTTTTTAATACAGTAAAGTAATTATCAATAAGAGTCCAAGTTGTTAAGAGTTGAACAATACTTTCAAATTTGAAAATGAATGATCCAAATTTTCTTAGACTGGTTATTTAACATAAATACCATAAACATAAATATGATAAGATGCTGAATATTTTATATTCTTAATTTTATATTCAAGTTCGTAACTGATTTCATTCGTGAGTACTTTTCAAAGTTGTTAGTTGATAACACTTGAGATAATGAAGGAGGGTAGATCATTCTATTCATTCATTTTAGCAATAACATTTATAGTTTTTAATTATAAATAAATAGCTCGCGCACTTCTTCTGGTCCGAAGAGGCATGGCCATCAAATTGAATTTCAACCCGTTCGTCATGTTTCCTCGGATCAGACAAGGCCTCTATCAATTTTTTTCCGCTTATGCTGGTTTACCATTTGCCGAATCTCCAATTCCGTAGGGATGGGTAGTGCGGTCAAGGTGCTCTCGGTAAATTCTGTGAAGCCGAACCAGTTAGCTTTATTAAAGTTAACAAAGGTGCGATTGTTCACAGAAATAAAGTCTGAAGGTTTCTCGTTCGAGATAATAATAGGCAGATGGTCTGATGCGAGAGTTAGCATAGGTCGCCAGGTTATGTTTATTTATCACGCTAGCGATGGTAATATCTGGCGAGCTATTTCAGGTGCCCATAATTCTGGTGAAGGCCTCGTAATTCGTTGTGCAGAATGTCGAATCGTCAATCTATTCCGCCAGCTCCATTTGACAGGCATGAGTTGCAAAAGATCGTGGTACGCGTTCACCACGAAGTAGCGCACTTATGTTCGGGTGATAGCCTGTTGGGCAACATATAATTGGGGGATGAAAATATTTAAATATTAAATATCTCGAGCTCTACATCGCCTGGCGGGATAGCTATACCCTGACATTCAAGGGTAGTATCAGTGCGGTCGATGTCAACATCGATTAGACGATATTGTATGGTGTTGTGCAGTATGAATGCTTGGCCTCCCCCATTATCTCGCTCGCGATCCTTAAATAAAACGTTGAAATCTACACAACTCAGAAGATCAGAGCGGCTGTTTAGATTGGTTTTTTGGACAGCAGTTATCGATACGCGTTCCCGGCTCATCTCCTCCATCTTGCTCTGGAATCCGTTGCAGTTAAATCGTAGATAGGGTGAGGGAGGTACGTGTAGGTGGTTGTATACCACTATATGAGACCGCGGGCTCAGACTCCTACAGCACGGGGCAAAATACGATTCATTACACTCACGTATGCTGCGCAGGCCGGAACCCGACGAAAAGTGACACCAGCCAGTACAAGAATTGTACTTGACTGATGCGACGTTACGACGTATGACGATCTAACACACGGAACAGACTGTGGGAGGAATCAGGAGTTGATGAGTGATACTCGCACGAGGATTGGAGTGGGATAAAGGTTGGGGGGGATTGTTCAGACTGGGAGTCATGATGCCTGTGTGAGCTTCTAAGGGCCGTGTGGGTCCTTTCTTGGAACATGGAGCAGATTTCACAACCGTCGAGGAAAGTGTCGGTAACGTAGAACCGGCTGTTGTGGGTTCCATACTTAGTACAGGTGTCTGAACAACTGTCTTCCCCAATGCCATTGACCAGCTCGCCATCATTGAGCGATTGAAATCCGGCTAGTATGGTTGCGTGCCAATCAAGTATGGCTTTTAATTGATTATTATTACTTTTTAATGCATTTAATAATATACGAATTTTTTCATTAAATTATATTATTTTCTAAACAAAACAATTTTCGTTTATCCATTTTAATTTCACTTTTTTTTAATGAATAAACAGATTTTTCAATGAACTGTCTTAATACGTAAAGCTGCCGTCTGTCACCATAAAATTTCAATTCGCACTCGTATTTCTTAAGGCGCATTAATTTTGCTCGCCTTGTCAAAACCTATCTTAGCTTCTATATTCAACTAGATGCATTGCCAGATTATTGTTTTTTTTTTCATTTGTAATAGTAATAGTTATATTTTTGCAGAAAAAAGTAATGGCCTTTTTTTGACAGACGAAAATGTAAGCAAACCCAAATTACAGATTTTTATAGATGGGTATTGAGTTAAAATTAAGACAAAATACGAACATATGTTGTCAACCTCAATTGAACAAAATAAATATATCCGTATAATATATTAACTTTCCGTTTACACATTTAAAAATTCAAACTCTTCTCCATGTCAGAGATTTTGAAATAAATTGAATATCAGCTGACTCTTCTTGCCCGCGTTGTCGACACAGTATGTTTTATTTGTCAATGAGTTAGCTATTAGATTATCATCAAATAAAACATGCCTATTATTAAAATCATATATGATAAATATAACGATATGGACGTCGATTTTGTTAGTGGAAACAAATATATACAGACTTATATAGTAATAACTGCTGATGTTGTGGCCAACCCCAACCCCTAATTCACTAAGAAAAACTATTTGCATATCTAGGTATGTTAAAAAAATAAAGTGAATTCTAATTTAAAAAAAAAAAATATTTATTTATTCATCAATTTCTATTTGGCACCCTTCAAACTAGTCCCCGTTCCGATATAATACATTTGTACCAGCGTTTTGTGCAATCCTCGAAGCAGTTCTGATATGCACCTATTTGTTCCTTGAGCCTTTTGAGCTCTCTCGCCGATTTTTTTTTTTTTTGGCCTTGGCTCTCTTGGGTTCTTCCATTGGGACTATTGAACTTTAGTTGCGATATCATAACCATGTACCCATTATTTGTCTTCTTTTAAGCATATCTGGATTGCCATTGGCGACTCTCATGCGACGGTTTTTTTGGTAAAAATACAACACGCTTCATGTCCAACATTTTCGAAAAAATTGCATGGCATGAGCCAACCGATATGCCGACATCTTTAGCAACTTCTCTAATAGTGATTCGACGATTCTCCATATCAATTTTCTTCACTTTCTTAACAGTTTCATTGGTTGTTATGTCCTGGGGCATCCAGGGCGAGCGTCGTCTTTCTAATCGACCCTCATTCATCTTTTTGACCTTCTTTGAAAAGCTTTTTCCACTTGTAAACATTTTTTTGACTCAGAGTACTCTCACCGTATGCCACTGTCAACATTTCAAGTGTATTTTGAGCATTAAATTCAATTTTCACCCAAAACTGAATGCAAATTCTTTGATCCATTTTTTTCGACAGCAGAAAATCACCGCACACGCAAAACAAGTCTACCTCTCTACCTTATGCCTCTCGCAAAGAAAATAAATATGCTATATATAGTAGAAGAAACTGAAAATATATGTTCGAGCCGAGTGTGCCAACATAACAAATTAAAAAAATCGATAATCGAATGTGAACAATTCTACACTTAATTTGCGTGGGAGCACACACCAGTGATCCAATATTAATATAAGTAAGGATCACGGTGTATCAATAATTTGGGTTTATTCCGCAATATAATAATAATGTATTTTACATTAGCGAAATTTAATAGATAACATAAAAAATTATATTGATTTGTGGACGTAATCCAACGCAGTACGGGTTGTATCAAATTGATGCGATATCGCGCAGGAACTGTATTCGAAACGAATTATTTTACCGAAAGTGTTGAATTGAAGATCCAATCCCTTTTCGTACTCTCGCAACCTGCTGCTACAGAGTATAATAGTTTTGTTCACCTAACGGTTGTTTGTATCACCTAAAACTAATCGAGTTAGATATAGGGTTATAGGTATATATATAAATGATCAGGATGAAGAGACGAGTTGAAATCCGGGTGACTGTCTGTCCGTCTGTCCGTCCGTGCAAGCTTTAACTTGAGTAAAAATTGAGATATCTTTATGAAACTTGGTAGACGTGTTTCTTGGTACCGTGATACGATTGGTATTGCAGATGGGCGTAATCAGACCACTGCCACGCCCACAAAACGCCATTATTCAAAAACAAATAAATTGCCATAACTAAGCTCTCGGCATCTCGTGACATCGCCCAGGAGATGGGAGTTAGTCACCAAACAATTTTGAACCATCTGCAGAAGGCTGGATACAAAAAAAAGTTTGATGTTTGGGTGCCGCATAATTTGACGCAAAAAAACCTTCTGGACCGAATCAACGCCTGCGATATGCTGCTGAAACGGAACGAACTCGTCCCATTCTTGAAGCGGATGGTGACTGGCGACGAAAAATGGATCACATACGACAATATCAAGCGAAAACGGTCGTGGTCGAAGGCCGGTGAATCGTCCCAAACAGTGGCCAAGCCGGGATTGACGGCCAGGAAGGTTTTGCTGTGTGTTTGGTGGGATTGGAAGGGAATCATCCACTATGAGCTGCTCCCATATGGCCAGACGCTTAATTCTACCATCTACTGCGAACAACTGGACCGCTTGAAGCAGGCGATCGACCAGAAGCGTCCAGAATTGGCCAACAGGAAGGGTGTAGTGTTCCACCAGGACAACGCCAGACCACACACTTCGTTGATGACTCGTCAGAAGCTACGGGAGCTCGGATGGGAGGTTTTATCGCATCCACCATATAGCCCAGACGTAGCGCCAAGTGATTACCACCTGTTCCTGTCCATGGCGAATGCCCTTGGTGGTGTGAAGTTGAACTCAAAAGAGGCTTGTGAAAAGTGGATGTCCGAATTCTTCGCAAATAAGGAGAAGCGCTTCTACGAGGAAGGTATTATGTAGTTGCCGTCTAAATGGAAACAGATCATCGAACAAAACGGCGCATATTTTAACTAAGTCCGATCACTGTAACACTTTTTATAAAGCATTGAATGAAGAACAAAAAAGCGGAAGGGAGATATATGACAACCTTTATATAATGTACCAAACAGTTTTTGGGTATTCCGAAAAATTAAATCCACAATTATTACAGTTTCGTAACCGTTTTTTATGTTGTTAAAACGGATTTTCTGTTACCAGTTTTGTATTGAGTAAAACTGTATCTGCATATGCATACATATTATATTTACATATAATAAATAAAAGGTGAAATGAATACGCTCACTCTGTTTTCCTTTAAGTGTTTTTAGGAATAATGTGTCTCTATATATGTATGGTATGTGCGTGTGGTAAAATTCATCTGTTCCTCTCCGAAATGCTTCCAGCTGGTATGCCTAGTGATGTTGTTTGTGTGTATATTGTTTTTATGCTTTTAAATTCGCGCCCGTTTCTTTGTTTTTATACTCTCGCAATTTGTTGCTACGGAGTATAATAGTTTTGCTCACCTAACGGTTGTTTGGATCACTTGTATATATATAAATGATCAGGATGAAGAGACGAGTTCAAATCCGGGCGACTGTGCAAGCGTGGTTCCGCCCCCTAATAAGTTTAATTTGCATATCTCCTATACCACTGAAGCTATAATAACAAAACTCACTGGGAACAAATGTTTTTAGCACCTCTATTGACGGTGAAATCGGGTGACAAGCCGCCCACTCCTCATATAACGGTACTGTTAAAAAATACTAAAAGCGCGATAAACCAAGCACTAAACACGCCAGAGACATTAAATTTTATATCGGGGATGGAATGAGATGACTTTATAGGAACCGCATTCAAAATTAGTCAGTGCACATGGCACCGCCCACTTTTAGGTGAAAACCCATATCTTGGGATCTGCTTAACCGATTTCAACCAAATTCGGTGCATAACGTTCTTTTCATATTTCTATATTATAGTGCGAAATCGGACTACAATCACGCCTATTTCTTATGTAACACCATTTTCAATTCCATCTGATTCTTTCACTTTCCACTATGCATATCAAGCAACAATGAGTATATCGGGGTAAAACTTTGCGTGAATAATACGTATAAAGTATGCCACCTTGTGATCAAAAATGGTCTAAAGAGAGTATAAAATGTTCGGTTACATCCGAACTTAGCCCTTCCTTACTTGTTTTTTATTGTAATTTATATTTTGGCTACATATGTGTGTATGTGCATATATTATATTTTTCAAGTCACTGCACTTTTTTTGTTTTTAACTCCACTGCACTCCTTTGGTTTTTTTTTGTTTTTTATTGTTTTAATTCTTTTTCTAGGACGTAAAATTGTAGTGCTTTTCGTTTAGGCTCGAAGGACCTTGATTAAAAATGTAATTAAGATATTGGCGAGCACACACTATTTATATACAAGTGACACTTGTAACACTATTTCAAAGAAAATGTGGCAATTATTTTTTAATAAAATAAGCATTTTATTTAACTTAACGTTGCAGATACAATTAATGTATGCACGTTAAATTTTAAAAATATGTTCTGTAGCCGATGTAAAAATAAGCACCAAACACGAAAGAAGTTATCGTCAGGATCGATGTCGTATGAAAAAAGTAAAATCAACTGAACAGCGCGCAGGATCGCGGAACGAATGTAGAAGTTGCGCTCAGGCCTGTTGACGAAACGAATTATTTTAGCGAAAGTGTTGAATTGAAGATCCAATCCCTTTTTATTGTTGATTGTGTGAGATGTCATCGTGTGTGGTGACATCCTGTGTAGTGTGGTCGTGTATGTTGTGAGTTTGAGTTGTGTTCCAAGGTGTTTTTCTCTTCTATGTATTTTACAAACATATTCTTCATGGCGGTTTTCATTATTTTTTCATCACATGGATAAGTATTTATGGGCCTAAGCTCTTCAGGTTTGTGTGTGGTATGCACTGGTATTATCGTATTCCATCTTTGAGGAACATGTCCAACTTCCATAATTTCATTTATTATCCTTGCATGAAAATATGACGTATATTTAATAAAGTCTTTTATTTCACAATCGGTTATAATATTAACTAAATTTGAAGGATTTTGTTTGTTCATTTATATTGATGTTTAAATCAAAATTGCGAATATTGCTATTTATTTCAATGACGCTATTAATGAAAAAGTTATTTAATTCTTTTGCAATTCGTGCCTTATCTTTTATTAGTATATCTTTGATTATAATCTTGTCTATATTTTCATGTTCATCAGTATAATTTATGGCTTGTTTAAATTTCTCTAAATTTTTTTACACAGTAGAATTTTGTTTTCCATGTATTCTGACTTTTTCTTTTTTATTCACTTTTTTTAACTTATTTGTACTGATATATACATATCTCAATTTCTGGTTTGTTTTTTACAATCACATTCAGATAGAATAGAAAGTCAGCATCACGTTTATCTACTAGGGGAATGATATAGGACTCCAATTTTCATTTTTCCGAACATTCTTTCAATTTTATAAATACGCAGCAAATGTTGTTATCTGTGCTTTTATTATAAATTATATTATACTTCACTGATTTATGAACATATAGGTATAAGAACATCTCGTGTGTGCCTGCCATGCGAATCACATCTAATTACATTATATGTTTCAATATATAACTCTGACTATTTAATATCACTTGTAGTACATGTTTCTGAGCATTATAGCAATTTTATGTATCACAATAAGGTTTTCCAATTCTTGTTTATTTACAGTGATGCTGCATACATTTAAGTATTTTTTCTTGATTGATTGATTAATTTGTAATAAATCTGTTTCGATTATAACATTGTATATCTCTTCTCTTTTGTTTCGGTCACATAAAATTTGATAATACTCACCTCTTTGTTTACACTGATATCATTTTGTTTTTTAACACATTCAAATATTCTCGCTTCACTCACTAATTTAAGTACCTTTAGTCTCTTTAATTCTATACATTTTTCTATAGCATATTCATCTCCTCTTTTATTTTTTACTTTCTCTTGCACTTGTTCCACTGCTTCGCTGTTTTTGCATTCTACTATTAGACCGTTTTTGTTAATATCCCTAACAGTCGTGATTAGCCCTTCGACCGGTTGAATGACTCTTTTTAGCGCTTTTTTTGTTTCTTCATTATTTTTGCTATTTTTTGGTTTTATAACTATTTTGCTTGCGTTTCATTTGGCGATCTGTGCATATGATGGTTTTCATTTGTGTTTATCTTTTCAATTGTGTTTATCTATTCGACATAGATTTCGCACATTTTATCGCAACTCTTGTTCAAGTTCTGTTGTACATTTGTTATGAGCTCCAGTTTTAAATTTCTTTTCACTTTTGCTCAATAATTGCACAATAAATTCATCGTTCATATTCTGAATCTCTTGTTTTTTGTATTACGTGATCCACAATTTCTTTTATATCCGGCCTTTTTAACTTGTTCAATTCAATATTTTCTACTTGGTGTTTTTATGACAAATTTCGTATTTATGTAAAACACACTACATTGGTTATAGTACCATTTTATATTTAAATTAGATTTAGGTCGTGTTGAAAGTTTTCGTTCTGACTATTTTTTTGTCTTCCCTTTCTGCGATTTCCGATTGGATAGTTAGAAAGTCTTTCATTTGTTGCCACGTTGGCTATTTTTCCGAGATGAGAGCGATTGCTCCCTCAAAAGTAACGATTTTTCTGGTAATGCGGCGATTTATATATTCACCAGTATTGGGTCCCGGTATATTTTCTGTAGATAGAACCCAAAAACAATTAGAAACAGTGGATTGAAGTCTTATAAATTCTTCACTTGTTTCTTTTTTTATATTAAGCAAGTTCATTAATATCGTTACTGGCTTATCGACCAATATTGTTTCATTTTCATATCTTAATTTTAGAGCTTTCCAAGCCAAATTAAAGTTATCGACATTTAGTGCCAACTGTATTACGCCTTCTTGACATTTAGTTTTGCATCGGAAGTGATACAACATTATTTTTCTAAAATATCGGCCAATCTGTGATATATGTTATAGAAATTCGCTGAAAATCCTTTCCTGATAACAGTACGTCTGTATATCAAAAATGGGTTCAATCAGATGAATGCTTCTATTAGCGAGTAATTACATGCCTTTCAATATAAATTAATAAGATACCAAATTTGATTGTTATCCATTAACGATTTCGTCGAATTATCCATTCACGCTGGTGGACTTTTTCCTGTTGGGATATGTAATGTCTAAAGTCTATGCGGACAATCTCGCTTCGATTCAGGCCATGGAGTAAAGCATCACGCGTGTCATTCGCCAGTTACCAGTCAAATGCTCGAACGAGTCATCGGAAATTGGACGGATGGACCACTTCATTTTTTCGAATGATAATAAACGTACCCCATTAAATTAGAATTTTCTGTGTTTTTTCCTTTAAAGAAGTAGGGAACTGCAAAATGGAGTGCATCTTTTTCTGTTAATAATATATAGTAACGCAAAATATAAGAAAAATCAATATACGTTATATAGTGATTTCCTGTATTTATGTTTATCCGTTTATATTGGGTCAAAATGTGTGATATTTTAGTGAAATGATGTGAACCAAATTTAGCGTCTTCAATTGAGTTTACATATGTCAGATATGTCTTATTTAAGAATGATTTTAATATAATTTTATGCGAAATTTAAAATAAAACTAATTTAGTCTATGACCTATAATATATCATAAGTTAATAAGATACAAATTTAATTGCAATCTATTCACGATTTCGTCGAACTGAATACTTTTGCAACATTTTGAAAATAAAGTTTTACCAACACCTTTATACACTTTCTCGATTTTGCTTCTGCAAGTTGCAAGAAAATGAAATGTTCGGTTACACCCTAACTAAGCTCCTCCTTACTTGTGTATACATGTGGTTTTTAAGAACAAATAATACGCATATTATTTAATGGTTTGACCAAAAATTTAGCTTTATTTTAAAAATTACGGTTTGCCTTTTATTTTAATAATGATTTCGAGCAAGTAACCGCCGGGACTGGCTCATATAATTTTCAGCCGCGAGACCTAATTTTCGATCACTTTTTGCAGCAATTAGAACCGTATGTCAGAAATAATGCGAAAGATATTTTCTTCCAAGAAAATTCTTCCGCCTTGTTGGAACACAAGGTCGTCCTCATCAACATCTTACAATTCAGGCACAAAAAGTAGATCTATACAGTTCGCCATTGACTGTGTAATTATGGTCGGCTTAAGTTTTGAAGAAATATGACGAATGATTCCCTCCGCCTATAGAGCACACCAAGCAGTGATTTTTTGAAGATGTAATGGCGTCCCAACAATGGGTTGTGGATTATCATCACTCCAAATGCGACAATTTTCTTTATTAATGTACCCATTCAACCAAAAATGAGCTTGATCGCCGAACAAATTTTGATTCTGAAAATCGGGATCATAGACATCTCGTGTTTTGTCCATTCACCGCACGTGCGACGGGCTTTATAGTCGTTCGGGTTCAAGTCTTGCATGAGTTAGATTTTGAAAGCCCGAAAACTAAGATCCTTCCGCCAAATCTTCCACAAAGTGCGCAGCTCTAATTATTGCGTCGATGGCGCATGAACTCATTCGGATCTTCTTCGATATTCTGCTCCACAACAGCAATAGCGTCTTCGATGCGCACGCTATCCACTGGAGCAAACGTGATTCGAAACCGATAAATGGTTGCTCCAATTACGGGCTTTGCTGAGCGATTATGTCGACTGATTGCAGCGCGCGATACATCGCCAAAGCATTATTTTAATAATAAATTTGCACAATTTGCAAACATTGTTCTGGAATAAGTCTGTTCATTATTAAATTGCAACCTGAATTGAGTATAAATGAAGCAACAACTGTCAAAAAGACCAATTTCGAAAAAATTATTGCCTCATTGAAAATCACACGTCTACAAAAACAGTCCTTATATGGTATACGAGAGCTAAAGTAATTTGTTTACCGAGTTCAGACAGTTTCTGTATTAAACTATACTATATCTTGTAGTGTACGTTCACTTCATTTTTTTAAGATATATTGCATATAGACTGATATATACAGTATAGAGCCTACCGGAAAACTGAAATTCTTATATGAAATATATGGGAGCTACGTTTAGTATTGGTCTCAATTTATCCAGTTTAAGCATCACGATATACTAAAACTAGCAATATAAGGTATGCCCGCAAACTTTCAATGAGCTCCCATACTAGCCAATATATAAGGCAGAAAGTACACCAGTTGTTTGTAAACTGTTATGATAGGTATATGGGACTAGGAAAAGTGTTCATCCGATTTAATATATTTTGAACACCGTTTATGAAGAGATGCTTCCTTTGTTACATTACGATCTCTTACATATTATAAAGGATGATCCATTTCGAGGTTCCCTACTATCTTCAAAGGTTGGCCGCGGCTACGTTGTGCTATGGCTCGTGCATTTTGACTGGTAACTGGCGAATGACACGCGTGCTGTACTGCTTACAAGGTCTTAATCGAAGCGGGACTCTTCGCAGAAACCTTAGACTTTACATATCCCCACAGGAAAAAGTCTAACGTTGTGATATCACACGATCTTGGTGGCCCATCGACAGATCCAAAACGTGAAATTATCTGCTCACCGAAGTGTTCGCTCAATAAATCCATTGATTGATGCGATGTGTGGGAAGTGACGCCGTCTTGTTGAAACTAAATGTCGCCGATAACGGTCGCCATTGACGGTTACGTTCTCAGCGGCATCATTTTTGAAGAAATATGGACCGATGATTCCACCGGCCCTCAAACCGTTGTTTCTTCTGGATGAAATGTCAGCTCTTGAATGTCTTCAGGTTGCTCTTCGTCCCAAATGTGTCAATCCGAGTTACTACGAACGGTGGCGAATCTACTCTCTACGGTCTTCGTATACACTCTCAGCTACGCTGACGAAAATAACAGCAACAATTTAATCAAAATCAAGAGAAAACGGATATAAAGCAACAACAGCAGCAGCGACAGCGGTAGCTGCAGGTATGGGGACAAAAAAACAAAATAAAATGTTAAGCCGAGACACAATCCGTATTGAGATTAGTTTTATGCTCTTAGAGTTTTAAGATAATAGGATCTTACAGTTTGAGAATACAATAAAAAAATATAAAGAAAGAATAAAAAAATGACAAAACTATCAAAGAAAACGATTGCAATGAAACATGGAATACAGTGGCATTTAAATAGCAAACAACAATTACAATTGTATCAAAAATTTAAAACGTTTTATTGATGCAGTAAAAGCCTCGAGTAGGAGTTATGTGACATGATCTGAATATTTGAATATTGTAGGTATGTGTTTACGAGAATTTAAGTACGTATATTATATGATGCATAAGTTATTTCAAAAGTACTGAAAATTAGAAAAAAAATGCTTTAGCAAAATGCTGCACAACAAGCAGTTAGCATTAGACAAAACATTTTAAAGGATCTGAAATATTTGCCGCCATTTGAAGCTAATACAAGAAAATTACCGGCGTTTATTGAGGCAATTGATTGGATATTAAGTGATTATGTTAAACAACAGCAGCTGGTTTTCAGAATAGTTTATGATTTAATAATATTAGGTACAACAAAAAATTTGTTGACATTAAGTCCGCCGGACTTTGTAAAACATGCAAAATAAAATTAAAACTTGACCAACGACATCACCAATCTTAGGGTGGGATATATCAGTGAACTTTGTAGAAAGGCTAAATAAATAATGGATAATGTTACGGAATATTGTGCTTTGAGCGGGGACGTTTGCCTATATGGTACGAAATATAATGACATGGACAGATATATGAGTACAATCCACAATTCCACAGGGCTGGACGACGGGAATTTAAACCCTATGTTTTTAAAAATAAATATAAATTCGGGCTAATTTTACCAGAATACAAGAATTTTTAATAGTAACAGAAACCAGAATAGTCAAAGAACAAACAACAAACAACTATAGGAGACAAAATGGTAGCGAGCAACATACCTGTATTGATCGTTTCCAAAGCAATTCAGGACAACATCCTCGTAATAATAATTATTATTATCCACAAAATAGTTCGGGAATATACTCCCAAAATACAAACTTTTCAGGGAAAAATAATTATCACCCAAATAATCTCCACAGACAAACTAGTTCAGGTCAAAATAATCTAAATCGGTTACGGTAATTGTGCAAGGAAAACTGTACCGAATGGCACTCGGCAATCAAGACGCTCAAATGACCCAACACCCATGGTGGTTGAGCAGAACAGAGGAAACAAATAACAACGAGGAATTTTTTCCATTTAGTTTCGGAAAGTCAAAATAAAATGTTAATTTCATTCACTCTATTTAATAAGAAATGGTGCGCACTAGTAAACCCAGGCTCTACCATAGGCATCATGAAAATAAGGGCGATGAACGATAGAGTAAAAACACCAAGCCCACTAGAATTTAGATACTCTCCAAATGCCAGAATACGTTACCACGCTCACTGTCTAATTATGAACGTGGTTCCTATAAAGTCATCTCATACCATCTCAGAGATAAAATTTAATGTCTCTGGCATGTTTAGTGCTTGATTTATCGCGCTTTTAGTAGTTTTTAACAGTACCGCTATATGGGGAGTGGGCGCGGTTGTCAGCCGATTTCACCCATTTTCACACTGTCGATAGAGGTGCTTAAAATATTTGATCTCAGAGGACTCAGTGGTACCACTTCAACTTAAAAAAAATTTTTAACTGCAGATGCCCCTCTCTAGTGTGATCCTGTGTACCAAATAACAGTATTGTAACTTATTGTGGAGCTTAGTTATGGAAATTTGTTTGTTTTTGATTACTGGCGTTTTGTGGGCACTGCCACAGTGGTCCAATTACGCCCATCTGTAATACCAACCGTCTTACGGTACCAAGAAACATGTGTACCAAGTTTTATAAAGATATCTCGATTTTTACTCAAGTTGCTCCTTGCACGGACGGACGAACTCGGATCTGGATTTTAACTCCTCTCTTCATCCTGATCATTTACTTTACGCTAGTAACATTCAACTTGACCATTTAAACCCAGAAGAAAGGACAAAACTAAGTAAACTATTAAAATAATATTGTACTAAATAGGCATATGAAAAAATACATGTAATGAAAGTCTCATTCAGACTTGTGATGAAAGGAACTTCATATTGCAAAATAATTGTATAATAAATTGTAAAATAAATATTAATCAAATATTAATCAACAAAACCAATTTATAAACTTGTACATCCTGTGAGCTTGATAATATTGTCCTAAATAATTTTAAAAACATCAAAGAAATAGAAGAGTTAAAATATCATAAGAATATAACTTATGGCACTAGCGCCAACGCAATTATAATCACATTAATAAATATAACTATTGTTATTTTCATCTTGAGTAAACAAAATAATAATATAAGTTTGAAAATTATAAATAAAAGAAATCAGGAGACTTCACAGAGTGGATCTGGTGGTGTTACTGCACCACATCGCATGATCCGCCCATACGTGATCTAAACAGCAGACTCCGCATATTTTGAACTTGCTGGAATATGCGGTACAGCCGGACATCGCAGCAAACTGGAGTTGCCAATCTGATGCAAGAGGCAGTCTGATTTGAGCAAGAAGAGAAACCAGTAGTATTTTTAGTTTAGTGTTTGCTCCTGAAGATTTACAGTTACCGTTTCCAAATATATAACTCGCGCGAAACCCACTATTATATAACGTGAATTTTCGTAAAAACGTTAAACAATTTTTCAACTTTGTTCAGGTGTAAGTCTTTTCACGATGAAAGGCCAAACAATACTGAACAAAAAGAACATGACATTGAAAAAAGTACCTCTATTTTGATCACTTTTCATAAACGGTGTTAAGTCTTTTTTAAAATTATCAGCCCCGTGTGCCATTCACCTCTACGATCCGCTGCTTAAATAACAATTTCGTATCTTAATTTGCGTTAGCTTAGTTATGGCATTATATAAGTTTTCGTTTTGTAGGCGTGACAATGGACCGATTCCGCCCATCTGCAATACCAACCCCCATTGTGTGCCAAGGAACACGTGTACAAGGTTTCATGATGATATCTTAATTCTTACTCGCTTGAATGGCTACGTCAACAGACAAAACCGCCGCATTTAGAGTGAAGCTAATCCTCAAGTGTATATCGAAACACCGTTACATCCAGAAAAACTGACTATTTGGTGCGCTTTATGGGCTGGTGGAATCATTGGTCCGTACTTCTTCAAAAGCGATGATGGCCAGAACGTTACAGTCAATGGTGATCGGTATTGAGCCATCATTAATAACTTTTTCATTCCTGAATTGAACAACCATGATGTACAGGAGCTGTGGTTCCAACAAGACGGCGCAACATGTCACACAGCTCGTGTCACAATCAAATAATTGAAAAACACGTTTGGTGACCGCCTGATTTCACGTTTTGGACCTGTGTATTGGCCTCCAAGATCTTGGGATTTAACACCGCTAGACTATTTTCTGTGAGGCTATGTAAAGTAATTGTTCTATGCGCATAAGCCACAAACGCTTAACCATTTGGAAGACAACATTTGCCGTGTTATTACCGATATACGGGCACAAATAATGGAAAAAGTCATCGAATAATTTCATACCCCTAAATTTCAGGGTTCTCTTCAATAAATATTACTTTTATATAGTTTTTGGAAAAAATATTTGGTTTATATTTTCTGACGATTTAGCATTGAAAAATACACAAAACTCTAAATTTTCACACCTATACCAACCTTTGATTTTTAATCGTGATTATTCTGTTTCATCCATCAACATTTTAATATTTCACTACCAGGGTATGTTAGAGCAATCAAAAAAATACACCAATATTGCAAACCCCGTTGTTCTTCTGCAGATACATAGCTAATACTTAACCTAATCAATGCAAATGTTTTGCGAGGAATATACAAATTTGAGAACTGGAATCTAAAAGGGAATTTTAGTTGGAAAAAGAATATAAAGTAATATATTGTGCATGATTGACCGATATTTTCGGCAAAATGTCAGCCATACGCACTCTAGCTACCTACCTACCTACAGTTTGCACGGACAGTCATGGACATGGATTCAGCGTGTCTAATGATCCTGATCGTTTATACATAAATAACCCTATATCTAACTCAATTATTTTTATGTGATACAAATAACCGTTAGGTAAACAAAACTATTATACTCTCTAGCAGCATGTTGCAAAAGTATAAATATTTATAAAAAAAGTTGGCTTGGTCTCGCCCTCTAATAGATTTACTGAGCATATCTCCCACATCACTAGAGCTATAATAATAAAATTCACTCAAGATATATAAATATTTTTCGCACCCGTATCGACAGTGTGAATTTCCACATACCGATTTTATTTAAAACTACTAAAAAACGATAGCTTATTAGATGAACAAGTCAGAGACTTTGAATTTTACACATAGGATGGTAGAATTAAACTTTATAGGAGTCAATACAAAAATTGGTGGCACCGGCCACCTTTAGGGGATAATCGATATCTGAGGATCTACTTAATCGATTTCAAGTAACTTTAGTAAGTAACTATCTCCTGACATTCCTAAGTGTCATTGAGAAATTGGTTGCTATCGGACTACAACCACGCCTACTTCCCATATAACATAAATTTAAATTCCATCTGATTCTTTCACATTCCAGTATACAAATCAAGCACTATTCATTAGTGAATATATTGATAAACAACTTAGCAGAGAGAGTGACTTCAAGATAGGCCATCTCAAGTCTAAAAGTGTTTGCGCGGTAAACTATAATATATTTTATTATTCTTCCATTAAGAAGGAAGTTAATTGGCGTCGGGGGCATGTGTTAGTGATATCCTCGGCAAAAAAGGGAGAAAAAAAACAAATATCCCTAGCCGAAAGGACAATCAAGTGACGCGTGTCGAAACCACAAAATTAATAATCAAGTATCCTTTCGGGAGGAGAAAAGAAAAAAACACAAAAACCGATTCAAATACCAAAAAAACAAAAAGTGGTAATACTAAAGATTTTAAAAGTTTAAAGAGTAAGAATTGTGGAAAATATTTTCGCGAGAAGTAAGAAATCAATTTATTCTTTCTAATATAGTATTGTTTTATGGGTAGAGCGATTGCAAGCAAACAAGTGTAAACGCTGTGAACAAACGAATCTTCAAAAAATGCAACAAGCGTGTATGTAGTGAAATAACAACAGCAAGCGAACCATAATAAAAGTGTTGCTCTATGACTACGCCAATTTCGAAGCGATTCAAATTGTATAAGATGTGTAAAAAATATAAAACATAACATCAAATATAGTAGCGAAGCAATTAAACAACAATCAACAATAGCGAAGCAATTAAACAGGAATCAACAGAAGCACAGGAATTATAACACCAATCAACAAACCCCTTTAGAGAAGGACGAAAAAGTAGTAAGTTTATATTTTAATATATATTAAATTTATAACCATAAAATTGTATAAAAATTTTATTGTAATAATCCTAGTAATATAAAATATTTTAAGCATAAGTACTTAAATTTATAAAGCATGTTATAAATCAAGGCCCGACCAGCCATATAACAAATATTTAAAAACCGCGATTCACCACCGCAAGGGGGACCCTCCGGTTTATAACATAAACTCAATTCTGCGATTCTGTACTCCAGACCCTCCATAATAAAAGAGTTTCCTTTCCTGGAAAGGACCAAAAAAAAAATTTATTGTAAAAAAGGGGATTCGAGCCGAAGGTAATACGGCAAAAAAATAAAATATAGATTATATATATAAGAAAATAAAATAAAAAATGTATTTCCAAAACTTTGACAATGACAGACGCTTTACCAACTGACTCAGACAAATGTAGGTCAGATAAATCTTATTAAAAATCTTAAAAGGTTAAGGTAGAAACAAACAAGATAAAAAAAGTAAAAGCACATTATTTATTATATACATATACTAGATATATGTCAGGGGCATTACCCGTAGGTTTGGATGTTGATAAACTAGAGAAAATAGTTCGAAACTTAGGAAAAACCGAAAATCCTTCCAAAAATTATTTACTAAAGGATGACCCATCTAAAAAATATAAAATTAAATGTATGAGGGCAGTTTTAAATACATAGGAAAAAACAAAGTAGCAACAGTTGAGGACTATTACAATAGGGATACAATAGTATCTGAAACAATAGCTATGATTAGAGTATGCGAAAAGGAAAGACGTTAAAACAATATTAAAAATAAAAAGCATCCTTTCCTAGAAGAAAACATTTTTTTTAATGGGAAATAATTCAAGTGCACTAAAATACGAAAGGCTGTACTATTGTAATCATTGCAAGGGCAACCATAGAGCTGAAACTTGCCGATATTTACAGCACACAAAAACTAAAATAATAAAAAATTGCTCTAAATAGTGAGAACGAGAATCTTGTTGCCATACTAATAACTGCAACACATGCTTCTCTTACATTGGAGGTAGAGGAGTTGCGAAGATAACTACAAGATTTAACACAGGCAACTCCAGTCGTTGATTATAAAATAGAAGTGATCGATCCACGTATCAATTGTGATGAGTCACTTGAGGTGGTCAAGTCACTACCAGAATTTAATGGAAAACAAACTAAATACGTTAGCTGGAGGGAATCAGCCAATAACGCAATGAGCTAATATGTAAGGGGCAGCCGTGGATTTTTTGCTGCATTAACTATACTAAGAAATAAAATTACAAACGATGCTAACGACATTTTATCCAATTACGGGACGGTTCTTAATTTCGATGCCATTTTGGCACGACTCGATTTTGCTTACGCGGATAAGCGACCAGCTCATATTATCGAACAGGAGATGAGCATTTTGCGACAGGGCACTTATTCAATTATAGAATACTATAATAAGGTTAATGAAAAATTAACTTTACTTATTAATAAATCGGATAGTGCCGTAACTAAAGAATTAAACGCAAAAAATAGGCGGGATGCGTTGCATATATTTATGACAGGTCTAAATGGAAATTTAGCCAATATATTATTTTCACTATCACCAAGTTATTTGCCAAATGCGTTGGCAAAAGCACAAGAATTAGAATCGAATAATATGCGAGCAATCTTCGCATCACAATTCGGGAAAAATCCGAATTATTACAGACAACGTACTAACATCAATAACGGAAATTTCAATAATAATTTACGGTTTCCACAAACCCAACTTCAAAGAGGCTACAACCAAAGGCCCTTACAACAAAACATTCAGGCAAGACCTATCCCAATGGATGTCGATCCAAGTACTCGAATCCAAAATCGACCACATTATAATGTAAATATTACAAGTAATGTACAGAATACAAGAATACATACTACAGATAAACGACCATATGCCAGCGCACAAATAAGTAATCAACCACCAAATAAAACACAAAGGATAAATAATATTAAAGAGGATAATTTTTTAGATCGAAACTAACTCTGCCATATATTTTCTTACATGACAGGGTGAATGGCCAAAACTTTAAAATACTAGTAGATACGGGAGCAACAAGTTGCTATATAAAATCAGGAATTTATAAGAATAAAAACAAATTAAATATATATAAAAGAGTAAAAACAATTAATGGATTTTCGATAATACGTTATTATCATCTTATTACTCTATTTGGTAAAAGACAAATTTTTCTCGAAATCGAAAATTTAGAGGCACACTTTTTAATTGGATACAAATTTCTGAAAGAAATTAATGCAGTGATCAACTTGAAAGAAAAAAAGTTGATAATAAATAATGAAAAGGAAGAAGACATATTTAGCTTAGGAAATAAATCTGAGCAACATGAGATTAAAGGAAATTTAAAAGATGAAAACAATAAAGGAAATATAATTACTTTGGGAGCAGAGACTCCTAAAGCACCAGCTGAAGATTTATACCAGCACAATGAATATATTAAAAATAAAAAATATAATGTGGAACAAAAAAGTTCTACAACGCCAGTCGACGTACTTACCGACAATAAAGAAGATTATTTTAACAAAATTACTTTGAAGAAAGAATGCTCTGAAGCACCAGCCGAAGAAACTACCGGCATAAATAAAGAAAAAATTGAAAATTTGAAAAAAAATAAGAAATAAAATAAATGAAATACATTCTTCAATAAACATGAATTTACCGTTTCGAACGGATATTCGTGCGGAAATAATAACCTCGGTAAATACTCCAATTTGAAGTAAACAGTATCAGAATCAGGATTTCACCAAATTTTAATGAAGCCTGAGGACATCGAGAAAACTGCATTTTCAGTAAATAATGGAAAATACGAATTTTTAAGAATGCCATTTGGTTTAAAGAATGCACCAAGTATTTTCCAACGAGCTATGGATAATATATTAAGAGAATTTATTGGAAAATTCTGTCACGTATATATTGATGATATAATATAATTGTTTTTTTCACGCAATTTAGTCAATCATATAAAACATTTGAATCAAGTAATCAACCTACTTAAAAAATCGAATATGAAAATATCATTAGAAAAGTCAAAATTTTTTGAAAATGAAGTTGAATTTTTGGGATATATAGTTGCAAAAGATGTAATCAAAACGGATCCGCATAAAGTTGATGCGAATTGTAATTTTCCATTACCAAAAACAGTACGACAACTTCGAAGTTTCATGGGAATGATTGAATATTATAGGAAATTTCTCAAGGATTTCGCAGCAATAGCTAAACCACTAAACAAACATCTATCAGGAGAAAATGGACATGTATCTCAGCATATGTCAAAGGAAATTGAAGTTCAATTAGAACAAGACGCAATTTTAGCATTTGAAAAATTAAAACAATTACCAACCAATCAAGTAGAATTAACGCAACCAGACTTTAATAAAAAATTGATATTAGCAACCGATGCCTCAAGTGATGCATTATGTGGTGTATTAAGCCAAGATGGAAAACCTATTAAATTTAACTCTAAAGAATTGAATTCCACAGAAAAGAATTATGCAACGAATGAGAAAGAACTTTATGCCATAGTTTTGGCATTAAAAACTTTAAGAAACTACCTTTTGGAGTGTCAGGTTTAGAAATGCATACAGATCAAAAACCTTTGACTTTCGCAGTCTCTTCGAGAAATTCTAATGTAAAAATGAAAAGATGGCATACCATTATTGAGGAATATGCTCCAAAAATGATTAATAAACCGGGAAAAATTAATATAGTCGCGGATGCCTTATCCCGACAAAACTTATATAATATAACTGATGCTTCATCAATGCACAAAACACACAACATTCAGCAGAGAGCTCTGATAATACACAAATTCAAGAAACTAAAAAACCATTGAATCAATTCAAGCAACAAATACTTGTTGTTATAGTTTTTATTTACAAAAAATTTTCCCATGGATATACCAAATAAGGAAGACCAGGGAACAATAATACAGCAAACTCATAACAGAGCGCACAGGGGCTTTGACGAAAATATTAAACAAATCTCAACTTTTTACTATTCGCCAGGAATGCATAAACAATTTAAAGAATACATTAGAAATTGTGAAATTTGTAATAAAAATAAATATGATAGACATCCCATAAAAATACCGATTGGAGAGGTCCCTATACCTAAAGAGGAGAGAATACAAATACACATAGATATATTTTATGCACAATCATTAAAATTCATTACATGTATCGATAGTTATTCAAAGTTTTTGGTTATTAAGCAAATTGAAGATACAATTAATTTAGAAGATAAAGTGTTAGATATATTACAAAGTTTCCCTAATGTAAAGAGAATAACAATTGATAATGAACCAGGATTTACTACGGTACAATTTAAATCCCTGATGCAGAGACTTCAGATTTATTTATTTCTGCAACCCAAATCATAGCACCACAAATGGTCAGATAGAGAGAGTACATTCAACAATAATTGAAGTATCACGATGTATAAAACAAGTATATAATTTAATCAGCTTTTCAGAATCAATATATAGAGCCACTCACCAATAGAATAAAATTATACATTCGGTAACTGATAAGAAACCATTCGAAGTCCTTTATAATAAGGTCTCTCATGATAATTTACCAGACAAACTTTTATTAGCACAAACTAGGATGCTAGAAAGACAAAATGAAACAAGTAAGGAAGGGCTAAGCTCGGATGTAACCGAACATTTTATACTCTCGCAAAGTCAAATTGTATACTTTCTTTGTGGATTGACTGATATTTTCGGTAGAAGGTCAACTATAGGCACTGGGGTCCACATATTTAGTACTTAGGGGCTTGAACAGCTTTGGTTCGATTTAGACAATTTTTGGTCACAAGGTGGCATACTTTAGACATATTATTCACGCAAAGTTTTACGCCAAAATAATCTTTGTTGCTTGATATGCATACTGGAAAGTGAAAGAATCAGATGGAATTGAAAATGGTGTTATATGGGAAATAGGCGTGGTTGTAGTCCTATTTCGCCCATTTTCGCACTATAACATGAAAATATGAAAAGAACGTTATGCACCGTGGCGGTGCCACGCTCACTGACTGATTTTGAACGCGGTTCCTATAAAGTGAGATGACGATCCCAGACATAAAATTTAATGTCTCTGGCGTGTTTAGTAGTTGGTTTATCGCGCTTTTAGTATTTTTTAACAGTACCGTTATATGGGGAGTGGGCGAGCTTGTCACCCGATTTCACCCATTTTCACACTGTCAATAGTGGTACTAAAAAAATTTGCTTCCAGTGAATTTAGTTATTATAGCATTAGCAGTTTAGGAGATATGCACATTAAACCTATTAGGGGCGGGACCAACAAATTTTAACTGCTGATGGCACTCCCTAATGTAGTCCTTGTGTCTTATTGCATAGCTTAGTTATGGCAATTTATTTGTTTTTGATTAATAACGTTTTGTGGGCGTGGCAGTGGTCCGATTACGCCCATCTGCAATACCAACCGTCTCACGGTACCATGAAACATGTATACCGAGTTTCATAAAGATATCTCAATTTTTACTCAAGTTAGAGCTTGCACGGACGGACGGACAGACAGTCACCCGGATCTCAACTCGTCTTTTCATCCTGATCATTTGTATATGTATAACCCTATATCTAACTCGATTAGTTTTAGGTGATACAAACAACCGTTAGGTGAACAAAACTATTACAAGTATACTCTGTAACAACAGGTTACGAGAGTATAAAAATATGTATTTATGTGGAGATGTTATATATGAAAAAATAATAGGGGAGAGAAATAAGCTAAAGCCTAGATACAAGAAACAAGTAATAAAAGAAGATTTAGGGAATAAGGTTACAATTAACTACAGAAATAGAATAGTACATAAATATAATATTAAATCTTGAATATATATTTTCATAAAATGATACCCTTAATATTTCTAATATTCATTGTTCAAACAATGACGGACATTGTGGACTATACAAGAGAAGATTAGGTCTTATTAGAGGACGGAGACGTAGCTTTATATATTGACTATGGCGACATTTTTCACATTACTAATTTAACTTATTTTAGAGAACTTATAAATTAGACAAAAGTTATAGTAATAAAAAATACAGATATAATAATTTACATGGGAATAATGAATACTGAGGTAGCATATATTAATGATTTAGATACAGAACCAGAAATTGAAATTATCGAAACTTTATTAGAATAAATATAAAATAAAGATACAAGATATAAAAGAGGGATAAATGAATTAGGGACACTATAAACAATACACAACAAACTCTGAAATTTTTAAAGTTATCAGTCAATTAACAGAAACAATTAAAAATGTAAAATTCACATGTTAAACTTTTAATGAAAAGGAAATATCAATTTTTAATAACTGAACTACAAAATATGGTTCACACGATAGCTATGACAAAAATAGGAATTTTAAACCCTGCAATTTTACATTTGGATGAGATGAAAGATATAATACAAAATGAACACGGCCGATTGACTATAACTGATTTAATGGACATTTCTAACTTTAAGATATTACAAAATAAAAATGTAATTGTTATATAAGTTAAGTTTTTTATTTATTAAATTGTTTTTTAAAAATAGCGGACTCGCGTCCTTATTACTTTGATGTTATTTTAAGACTAAATATAATATAATTAATTTCTTAACTCTAAATTAAACCTAAGTTCGTACCAGGCCACGTTGCCTAAAGTTACCGCGTCAGCAGTTGATCGGACACGCGTGTGGAGTCGTCAACTTAATATCGCTGATGCAGCGTCAGGAATTGGTCGGTTTCGGATCAAGTTACTGACCGATGGTGAGAATTGGCTGACCACGTGAACTGCTGTTTTAACTCCTCCCCTCTTAAATATGATCGTCCTCGATCATCAATAGAAAGGTAAATCGGTAAATTTTATAAGATTTGGAAAATTGTTATTTGCTACCGGCGGGAAAACTCCTTGACTAATATTTGGCCTTTTTTTCTCTTTTTCGATATAGTTTATTTTAATATTTCTTCTTCGTACCAATATATTTCCATGCCGTTCCTAGTATGTCAATTGATCTTCTTCTTTTGCTGTTTTCTATGGGTTTAAGGGTGGTAAGGATTTCGAATGTTTGGGTGGTTTCGTGTTTGACGATAGGATAAAGGAAATTATCTTTAGGGACTTGAGTCGTTATTTCGTCATAAGTTTCTTTTAAGAAATGTTCGTAACGGTCTAGGTCAATGATATGTATCAGTCTTAGGGTACGTCCTGTATTTTTGTATTTCCGTTCTCTATTGTAACAAGTTAAGCTTTACTGTAATCCAAAACTTTTACATCTGCTTGTAAAGATGTAATTGCAGTGGAAATAATTATAAGTTTTAATGAATCCATTTTTCCTAAAAGAGATAGTTCAAGTTTTTATTAGGAATTTATGTATTATACGTCCTGATATTGTTTTAACTGTTGTTCTATTATTTTCGGATACTATTTTAGCATAATCCTTTTTGAAGCGGCGATAATAGCCGGAAAGGCCAAGGAAAGATCTTAAGTCTTTCGAAGTTTTCGGACATGGGAATTTTTGTATAGCTTGAACTTTTGAAGGGTTAATTTTTACACCGTTTGGTGAAATGATGAAGCCTAGAAATTCGACTTCATTTCGGAAGAATTCGCATTTGTCAAGTTGCACTTTCATATTTGCTTCTTTGAGAGTGTGAAATATTTGTTCAATATTTTGGAGATGGCTTTCTTCGTTTTCACCGAAAACTATCATGTCATCGATGTAAACAAAGCCAATTTTACCTATAGGTATAGTTTCTTAGAATATCATCTAAGGCACTTTGAAATATTGAAGGCGCGTTTTTCATCCCGAATGGGGGTCGTGTAAACTCATATTCTTTTAAAGGAATTTGGTGGAATCCACTTTTTAGATCCAATACGGAAAAGTATTTATTATTCCCTAATTGCGCAATGATTTCATTTATTTCGGGTATGGGGTATTTGTGGGAAATAGTGACATTATTTAATTTCCTATAATCAATTACGAGTCTAAATCTTTTTTCGCCGGAAGTGTCTAGATTTTTTGGGACAACCCACACAGGTGAGTTGTAGGGAGAACGTGATGGTCTTATTATTCCATCTTTGAGTAAGGTTTGGATTTCCTTAGTGACAAACTCTCTCATGCCAATAGGATATGGATAAAATCTAGTGTAAACGCGTGTATTTGAAGAAGTTCTGATTTCGCCTACTACGGTGGTAGTGTAAGTCAGTCTTTCATTTGGATCGGAAAATAACTGAGAATATTTATTTGCAAGTTTATGAATATAAAATTTCTAAAACGGTGTCATATGTTCTGTTCTAACGTCAATGTTATTTACCGTAGGGGAAAGTTTCTGCTTGATTTTTATTTCTTTACCATTACCGAACCTAATTATGTCATCACGAATGTTTATAGTAGCATTGAGGTATTTGAGGCTATCGTTTCCGATAATACCATCAAAAGATTTCAGTCCCGGTAGAATGAAAAATTTCAAATTCGAATTATCTATGTGGGCTATATTAAGTATGGTATGATGGGTAATTTGGATTTTTCCTGCTATGGAATTTGAAAAAAAGGTTCTTCATTCAGAATGCAATACCTACAAGCTCTGGTTATATGTAATTTTTGCTTGATCCTGTATCTATAAGTATTTTTAAACATTTTCCGTTCTTCGTTCTAAATTCTATATATGGCAACGAAGAACTTTTCATCCTAAAAAATTAACATCTATGTAGTACGGTTGGTTATCTTCGGATTGTTCTTGGACTAGTTGTTCAATCTGTTCATTGTCTAGCATTGTTTCGTATTCTTGTTCGGTTGAATTCAAATTCTGTTCGTCATGTGGTATTGTTGATCATATGGATATTGTTGGTCGTATGTGGCTTGTTGGAAGTATGTACCTTCCGTATCGGTTTCTGTATGAAAGTTCCTCTGTTGTTTGAAAGGCACTTGTTGAGATAAATTTGACGGTCGTTTCCATGCTTGGTTATTGGGTGCACTTCTATTCATGTAGTTAACCACTTTTGAATGTAGAGCGCGGTCTACATCCATTGGTTCTGGACGTGGGAATCCGAAAGGTCGTGGGTGCTGTGGCCGTTGCTGCGGCATGAAGTTCTGCTTAAGTAAATATGGTTTAGAAATATAAGCCAATTGTGGATAGAACTCGTTGGTTACTTTCCTAGGTGGAAGAGGTGACTTAAAGTCTTGGGCTTTCTTAATATGGGAATTATTATTAAAAGCGTAATGCGAACGGAATTTCTGATTTTCCAACTTAAGGCATAAGTGAAGGGCTTGAGGGAGGTCTACGGGTTCCCTCATGCCAAGGAGTCTTGGCTAATTACCATTAAGTCCTCGAATAAAAGTGTCAAGGGCTTTATCACAATATGTTCGTGTAAGTAAATGCATGGATTCGGCACTGACTTGTAGAATATATTATTACAATATAAAAAATTGTAAAAAAGAAATGATAAACACCTATTTTAAAATTATAATACAAATACTTGCCTATCAGAAATTTTGTCAAGAAAAAGAGGTAAATGTAAAAAATCAAAGAAAAAAATAAAGAAATAGATGTAATTAAAGAAGAAGCAATATTAGTCTCCGGAAATAACCCAGTTGATGGCTATGCCATAAATGGAATTTACCTTGTTACTTTTGAGAATTATACAAATAATAACAATGTTATATATGAAAATGTCGATTGTAAAATTTGGAAATATTTAAAGAACAATCTTATTATTAATTTTGAAATTATAGAATATATTGAAACAAAAAAATAAAGAAATGAAACTTGAAAACATAAATATTTTAGCTGAATGAATGAAAGTTTTTAAACATAATTCATTTTTATATTTACATACACGTACTTGTAATTTTGTTAATAATGTACATAATTTATAGGATTGTAAAATTTACAAAATCTTAAAAAAATTCTATAATAAAAAGAAATTTAGGATCTCAATTTTTTTTATATTTCCATAAAGAAGGAAGTTAATTTGTATTCGTATAATGATTTCCGCCTTTCTTTAGCCTTGACTTTACCATAAACCGTTAGGTTGGTCAAAATGTGAGATATTTTAATGCAATTATATGAAAAAGTTTCAGTTTAAGGGTGATTTTAATATAATTTTCGTAGAAGCGATTAAAATATATTAGTAAAACAAAGTGAGTACTTGACTTACTTGCAACATGTTGCCAAAGAGTATGATAGTTTTGCCCCCCTAACGTCTGTTGGCATCACCTAAAACTAATCAAGATATATATATGGTTATATATACCTATATTGTGAGAACTAAATATTCATATGGAATTTAGCCCACACAACGTATGAGGACGCACCCTGTTAAACAAATACAATACTGCGAGTATACAAGTTCTCATATAGAACAGCCACTTCTAGCAACACACGCCGTAAAGCAACATGTTGCGACACAACAGTTAAACCACGCCATGTTAGCAAGACAACAAGTATTGGGTTGCAACGGGAAAACCGCGCCACTTTTAGCAAAACACGCCATCCTAAAGCAACATGTTGCGAACGGGCGAGCAAGCAACACACGGCTTGGCGGAAAGCAAGCAGGCCGATCATCAGTGAGTCAGCACAGGACTGTAGCCGCGAGCACAAGTAGCGAGGCCTACACGGGTAGCAGCAGGACCGCCGTCGAAGACTACACGAGCTGCGGGAGGAGCGTCGTGGTAGAACGTATCGGGCGGACATCATCACCATAGGACCTAAAACGTAAGTCATTGTAAGTTGCTTAGCACAACGCTATCGTATAAAGCTATTCAACAGAAGCGCGGAAAGGTGGATGACATTACTGCGGTATGGAGTGAATGCCCTGCAGTGAGTCGATCAGGCAGGCATTTCACTATTAACCATACGAAGGCTGGAAGTCACGCGTGAAGTGGGTGGTCAGTTGATGCTCTGACCTGCTCCACGCTAGGCATCGCGGCCGCTGCCACTGCCCTCCGTAATTCTGCGTGATAGTGACGCGCTAACGGGCTAGCGCTATTCTCGGGTGACGCCACTACAACGCGGAAGACGCCATTTTGTACAGTCAGATTAGGTTAGGTTAGGTTAAGAGGTCGATCCCAGAAGGGATCCCACTTGGACAGCTTAAGACGCCGGTCCATTGTGATACCTACAAACTCCTATAATCTGGATCAAAAGACCCTTACAAGTCGACGAGACGCATTGTGCTGACTACAAACTTGTTAAGACGGCCAATATCCATTTCGGATAAGTATTCGGGTCCGCCAAACGTGTGATTGCCGAGATATTTCAATCGCAGCCTAGCGAAAGCCGGACATTGGAGGAGAAAGTGCCGGGATGATTCCACCTCGCCCTCCTCCATGCAACTTTGACAACTAATGCATTTGGGTAATACACCAAGCCGTACCGCATGAGTGCCCATTGGACAGTGTCCAGTGAGAACTCCTACCATAGCGGCGAGATGCACTTTGATCAGGGCGAGAAGTTCCCCCGACCTCCTGCGATCCACTCTTGGCCAGAAGGATCTCGCGGTCACACAGGAACTAGTCGCCGACCAGCGTCTGCTGAGTGCACGCGAGGTCCATTGATCCAACGTTAGAGCGCAAGACGCTAACGGAGATCCAACCCGATCCCATTCCGATGTGAGCGGGGCAAAGGTGCCGCCCCTGGCTAGCTCATCGGCTTTGCAGTTTCCAGCGATTCCGCTGTAACCAGGCACCCAGACGAGCCTGATGTTGAAATAGCCAGACGCTATCTCTAAAGAGGACAGACACTCCTTGACTAGCTTTGATTGCACGGTACGCGCGCTCAAAGCTAGTATTGCCGCCCTACTATCAGAGTGGATGCTCACTTCTACAAACGAGGCTGCACTACGCAGCAGTACTTCTACCGCCACCTTGATAGCAGCCATTTCCGCCTGAAAAACACTGCAGTGATCCGGTAGCCTGAAGCTAAGACTGACGGAGAGCTCCTTGCAGAAAACCTCCTCTCCAACCTTCCTCCCTAGCCTCGATCCATCCGTGAAAAAGCTCACCGCGCCTCTTCTCCAGCGGCTTCTTCCCATCCACATGTCCCTCGTTGGAATATGAGCGGAAAAGGAACCGCCTCGAGTGGCTTCAGTGACGCAGTGATCTATATTTTCCGGGATGCCGCTGAAGGAGGAAAGAATTTCGGAGTGCCCTTGTTCGGACCTCTTCAAAAGCCCAGCTTCCCTGAGCCTTAGAGCACACTTCGCGGCAATGCACCTACCGGCAATGCCCACAGGTGCTATGCTTAGAATAGCATTAAGAGCTAGTGTTGGTGTGGTTCGCAGTGCACCGGAGATTCCGATGAGCGCCGCTCTGTGGACCCTTTCAAGCTTTTTAGCCATTGTGGACATTTCGAGCGCCCTGCACCAGACGAACACACCATAGAACATTATTGGCTTAACTACGGTTTCGTAGAGCCAGAACACCACCTTAGGTGAGAGTCCCCACCTTTTCCCTATAGCCCCTTTGCAGCAGTATAAGGCAACCGAAGCCTTCTTGACTCTCTCCTCAATATTTGGCCTCCAGGAAAGTTTTCTATCGAGGATGAGCCCTAGGT
The DNA here is from genome assembly GCF_042242935.1 of Bactrocera oleae. Taxonomy (NCBI): domain Eukaryota; kingdom Metazoa; phylum Arthropoda; class Insecta; order Diptera; family Tephritidae; genus Bactrocera; species Bactrocera oleae. Next base: position 18,955,490 of record NC_091541.1, on the reverse strand, counting down.
ATTTCACTTTCTCAGTAGGTTGAAGAAGTGAACCCCCGAAGGAGGGGAGAGGCACATTTGGTATCTTATACCTCCTGGTAAATAGAACCATTTCGGTTTTACTTGGGTTGATGGCTAGGCCGCTTCTATTCGCCCAGCTAGATACCACGTTCAGGTACCCCTCGGTGAGCTCGTAGACGGTATTCAGGAACTTTCCCTTAGCCATAAGAACCACATAATCAGCGTAAGCTGTCACCCGACAGCCTTGCGTCTCGAGTTCTATAAGTAGGTCGTTAACCACTATTATCCAGAGCGAGAGTACTCCCCCCTGCGGAGTTCCCCTATTCACTTTTCTGGTAGTCTTGGCACCACCCCACTCCGCTGCGACAGTTCTGTCGCAAAGAAGACTAAAAATAAGGTGCTTGAGGTTACATTCCACCTCAAACTTTTCGAGGGCTTTAACCACTGCCTCTGGTCGCACATTGTTGAAGGCCCCCTCGATGACGAGGAAGGTGCCCACAGAAAATTCCTTGTGCTTGAGAGCTATCTCCAGCCATGACACTACATCATGCAAAGCAGTGTCGACCGACCTGCCTTTGATATATGCATGTTGCGCCCGTAACAGTTTACCCCTCGGTATTCTGCTCCTAATGTACAGATCCATAAGCCTCTCTAATGTTTTCAACAGAAACGAGGATAGGCTGATGGGTCTGAAATATTTTGCACCGACGTGAGAGCTTTTGCCGGCCTTCGGAATGAAAGTAACCTTAACCTGTTTCCAGACTTTCTGGACATGGCCTAATCTGACACAGTTCGCGTAGATGGTGGCCAGCCAGCTCAATGACATCTTCATCGTACGCTGTAATTGCGCTGGAATAATGCCATCGGGCCCCGGGGACTAAAAGGGTTTGAAGGATTTCAACGCCCAAGTAAGGTGACGATCGTCCAGAAGGTCCAAGAAGGCTTTACAGCCCTCCTGCAGCTCCCCCAGTGCAATGAGCATCCAGGACTAGTTTCAACGACTCCTCGCTACTCGTTGTCCAACTACTATCTGCATTTTTTAGATACCCCACTGGAGTAGAATATTTTGCAAGAATGCGCCTGAATCGTGAGGACTCATGACAGCCCTCTACACTACCGCAGAAGGCTCTCCACGAAACTCTCTTGGCTTTCTTCAACTCGGATTTGTAGATGGCCAGTCCGGCCCTGTACAACGCCCAGTCGTCGCTAGAGCTGCTTTTACGGGCTTTGTTGAAAAGTCTTCTGCTCGAAGATCTGATCTTCGTTAGCTCCGAAGTCCACCAAAGGGGTTTCCCTTTGATATTCTGAATTCTCAGAGGACAGGAGCTTTCAAGAGTAGATCTGCTAACAGAGCGGAAAATCTCGACGAGCTCATCGACCGCATCCGCCGATAGGATCGAATCCCTGTCGGGTGCGGGTGGAAGAGCTGATCGAAGCTTCCTGCAGTACAGGACCCAGTTGGTATTCCTAAAATTTCTATAGGTTTTGAGCTCCGGGCGTGAGGCTTTTAAGCTGAACCCAATATATTTATGACCCGAGAATGAATGGTCGTCTAGGACCCTCCATTCCGAAATCAAGGGAGCGATTTCCCTAGAGGCTAGCGTAACGTCAAGGACTTCCACCCTGGTAGCAGTCACAAAGGTAGGGCTGTTGCCCCTATTACATATAGAAAGATCTACACTACAAATAAAATCAAAAAGTGACTCACCTCTTTCGTTAATGTCCGAGCTCCCCCAGACGGTGTGCCTTGAGTTAGCATCCGAGCCTATTAAGAATCCGGCCCCTTTGCGCATGGCCTCTGCCAGAGCTCTCCTCAACAGGTACGGAGGTGGCTCCACCTCGTCGTAATGCGGCATGTAGGCTGAGACAAGCCCGAGTTCTCCAGCGCTGTTCTCCAGTCTAGCAGCGACGACATCCTCGTTACTGAAATTATGTAAAAGAAAAACGTTAAGTTCGTTTCTGATCAACAAGCAGGCTCTGGTTCTACCTGTACTGTTTGCCGACAGGAGCTTGTGGCTCTTTGTCCTTAGACCAGAGATACCGTTTCTGCTCAGCCACGGTTCCTGGATAAGGACAACGTCTGCTTCGTCCCGTCCTAGACGAAGTACTAGTTCGGCGGAGGCCGCCTTTGAGTGCTGGAGTTTAATTTGGAGGATCCTCATCCTCCAAACTCCTCTCCAGCAGTGCGAGTTCCGCACCATCATCCGCACTATCGACCCCAGCAGCCTCGCACAGGCGGTCGAGACTGAAGACGGATCCATCATCGCCTGACGATCCGCCCCCCGTGCTCACCGTATCCGAGAGGATGAGGTCGATGTCCATTTTAGAGTGGGTCACTCTCCCACTCTCTTCCACCTCAGCTGGTGGCAACGGGCCATCAGCCCTGGCTTCAGCTGGGAGAATCCTGAGGACGACCCTCTCGAAGCCATAGCTAATGGCCCCTTTGCAATGCTGAGAGGAGCGAGGGACTCCTTGTTTAGGAGTATCAACGCTCGCCGATTTAGTTCCTTGGTCCTCTCCAGCCTAACCACCTTTCGCTAAACATCGGTGCCGCTCCGACTCGGGGCTTCTTGCTGAGGGAGGATTCCCCCTCCAGCGACCTCTGTCGCTTCATCGAGGTGTGGGGTTCGCTCGGCCCCACTTTCCCGTCATTGACGTCGCTTAGCACCCTTTTGGCCCACTCAAGTGTGCTAGCATGCTGATCAGATTTCTGGTCAACCTGTTTGCCACCGTAACGCTCCAAAATCTGGAAGCCAGCCGTTGGTCCGACTTCAGCTTTTTAGCTGTAGTCAGGCGTTTCCCTCCGGAACCTTTAGCTTTCGCTGAGGACCCCGCGCCCCCCATGTACTTAACAGAGGTTCCTCTGCTAGTGCTAGCGATTCCGCCGCGCACTTCTGCCCTGCCTAAGGTGTCAGTCGGCAGATTCCTGCCCACTCCTCCCGCGTTACCGCCCCTGGAGATGGTTAGCCGGTCACCCCCGGAATTTTTCTTCTCACCCTTAGGCGGAGACGGTTTCGTCCCCATCGGTGAAGATACCCCCTCCCCAGGGAACTGTCCACTTTTGAAGAGGTCGGTTTCGACCCGCTTCCTCCCTCGTCCTTGGTTATATTGTTGTTAGTATTCATTGTGATTGGGTCCCCACTCAGAGCCCCTATCCGTCTCCTGGAAAGGTAGTCGCCTTTAAATGGTCCCAAAGTTGTCTCGGTTACGAGGCCAAGGCGAGGGTTGACGCACGCCCTTATGAGGCAGTGCGTTCAGAGCCGACCAGCGCAAAGAAGGAGTCATCTCAACAAACACCTACCACACCAACTTAATGATGACTCTGAGGCCTGCCATGGTTTTAACGGGACGGAGGCGGCCTTGGCATTATCCCATCAGCCATTTCTGCAGGGTGTCACCCCTACATACTCAAGTGACAGAATACCACGACCACCAGCCCAGGGTTCAAACCGATCCATCTAAGAGTCCAAGCTAAGTCCGTGTCGAGCAAAGGTCAAATCCGTAGGAGTTATAAAGGCCGTGAAGGCTGCAGGTCATTTAGCGTCACCCAGGATGCACCGCGTGGAGGCGAACCTGCTCTACATCCCAAAAGTACAGTCAAGTAAAAGAGAAATACTGAATGTATGGTAAGTTTTTTAAAAATATACGATTTGTAAAAGACCCCAGAGTTTACAAATTTATTGTAACGAACCCTGGACATGGCGACTATACCTTAGCAAATCACAAGAAGCAGGGACAGCAAAAAGTTTCGTTACAATTGGCACCCGAGCAGGGACCCTGCAAATCGTATTACATAAGGAGAAGATTTAACACGGAAAATTACAGATCTTATGTGGTTGGACAACGTATATAAAGAGCAATTAATCTCCTTCGCGGAAAATTTGGGCCTTGACAACATAGGCACCACGCGGGAGATTTGGAAGCCCATAACTGCACTGGCAGCCAAGGCGAACGACAACCCCGAAATACACGAAAAAATTTGAAAAATGGAAGCTGCATACAAAGCAAATGAGTTCGCTTCATGAGACGAAGGCGATCAGAAGACACCACTTCCACCAGATCAAGGCAGAGGAACCGCAAACATTTTTGCGGAATCATCGCGACGAGAACTGCCACCAATGACCATGCCGAATAACGGCATGTCACTTCAACAAAACCAGATAGTTATATTCGCACCTATCACTGACCAGGTGAGGAAGTGGTTCGTAAAATACCATGACGGGAGGAACCCATTAGCGTTCATCGAACGGTTGGAAGAACTCTCTGAAGTATACATGATAGACACAGACCTTCTTCCAAGAACCATGCCCGAGTTGCTGTGCGGTACCTCTCTCCAATGGTATCGCAACAACAACGAACATTGGAGGAGTTGGACTACCTTCAAAAGAGATTTTTTGCGTTTCTTCTTACCAGCACGTTACTTCGAACGCCTCGAAGATGACATACGGCAACGAAGACAACACCTGCGAGAAAAATACAAAGACTAAATTCTCGCTATGCAGAATCTAATGAGATACGCTGTATATAACCAGGAGCAGCGATTGGAAAGGATCTTCCGAAATAGCCACACCGATTATCTGCTCTACATTCGGCGTCGAGACTTCGAGACACTAGCCGAACTTATCACGCTTGCAGAAGAGTACGAAGGTATCCATGAAGGACATCGGAGAACAGTAGAGACCTCGCGCCGCGCGATGACGAGATACATCATAGGTGACCACGAGGTAAGAAATACAACGAGGCCAGACCATCCACCCGTCCAATCCGCATCAGCACGTTCACAACAGCGTCACACGGTTTTCCAACATAATACGACGGTAAACGCGCATCAGCAACAACCACCCACGAACCAAACTTTTATGCCTGGAGACACATGCGGGAGATGTGGCCAGGAAGGACACTACGCTAGGCGGTGCCGTAATCCCAGAAAGTGCTAACCACCGAATGTTGCGGCCGACGACAGGGAAACGGCCAAGGGTTCCGCCTGGGAAAAAGCGCGGCGGACCCACAGAACTCAGCGCCAACCCACCAGTAATTATGCGTCATGAACGCGGCGGAGAACCGGCGCCTCAAAAAGTTTCGTATCGTCACGAGTTGCAGAACGTATGGACGCAAACAGTGTTACATGTTATGCCCGATGCAATTGATGACGTCATACTCGGATTAGATACACTGGGGAGCATGGAAGATAAGTTGTCCTGCGGCGGTCACCAGGTAGTGCTGACAGCGGCAGATGCTCAGCATTCAGCGGCCTTCTACACCATGCCATCAGAAATGGTAGACAACGCAACCCCAACTATATCAAACAGCCGACTACTAAAACCCAGTAGGACGAAGCGCAACAAAAGACGTAAACTAAAGTGCAGGAGGATTAATAGAGTCGAGCCTAGATCGACCACCAACTAGAGAAACGAAGTGGCCCGCATACGCGACTTCTTAGCGGAGGAAAAATTCAAAAATTCGAAACCATGAGTGAAGTGACGACAGTGGCGGAGCATAAAATCACTATGACCGACAACCGCCCCATTAAGCAACGATATTTTACACGAAATTTAGCGATGCAAGCTATTATCAACGATGAGATCGATAAGCTGCTATCAAAGGGATGCTTTGAACCGTCTCACAGCCACACAGCGCGCCGATTGTATTGCCCGGAAGAAGAACGGTAAATGGCGTCTATGCGTGGATTATCGGCAACTCAACGCCCGATCAGTATCCGACGCATACCCCTTACCTAGGATACAACACGTATTAGACAAGTTACGACGAGCAAGGTATATTAGTAGTGCGGACCTCAAGAACGGTTACTGGTTACCTTTAGAGCAAGGCAGCCGTACCTGGGCGTGGCCTATTCATGCTACTCGGCTTACATTCGAGACCTGCGACGTTCCAGTAGGTACTCGACCAGGTCATTGGCCCTGAGATGGAACCACACGCCTTCGCCTACCAATACGACATAATCGTGATAGGCTTTACGTTCGAGGAACATAGACAAAGGCATCCACACCGACCCCGAGAAAGTTGCAGCAATCCACGAGCTGAAGCCCCCAACTAGCGTAAAAGAAGTACGCCCATATCTTAGGATAGCCTCCTGGTATCGCCGCTTTGTACCTAAGGCCCTCTTCGACGAAGTTAATATCGGCACAGGTATGACACCCACGACGGCTGAGGAAATGTCCAATAGGATGCAGGAGGCCTTCAAAATTGTTCGGCAAAATATGGAGAGGGCGGCAACGGATCAAACCCGTCATTATAACCTTAGACGCAGAATTTGGACCCCCGAGATCGGAGACTTAGTCCTCGCGAAAGAGCATCAATTCTCTAAAGCCACTAAGGGTTTTGCCGCAAAGTTAGCCCCGAGGTACGATGGCCCTTATCAAATTCTCAGATCGTCCAACTTCGAAAAATTGACGGGGGAAAGGAGAAAACGGTAAACATCAGCGAATTGAAACCATACCCCAAAGCCGTAACAGTTAAAAAAAAATATATATATAAACAAGTAAGGAAGGGCTAAGTTCGGATGTAACCGAACATTTTATACTCCCGCAAAGTCAAATGGTATACTCGTTTTAGATTTCTTTGTGTATCTTGCCGCCTTGTTCTATGTTGACCGATATTTTCGGTAAAAAGTCAGCTATAGGCACTGGGGTCAACATATTAATTACCTAGGGGCTTGAACAGTTTTGACTCGATTTAGACAATTTTTGCTCACAAGGTGGCATACTTCAAACGCATTATTCACGCAAAGTTTTACCCCGATATAATCATTGTTACCTGATTTGCATAGTGGAAAGTGAAAGAATCAGATGGAATTGAAAAAGGTGTTATATGGGAAATAGGCGTGGTTGTAGTCCGATTTCGCCCATTTTCGCACATTACATAGAAACATGAAAAGAACGTTATGCACCGAATTTGGTTGAAATCGGTTAAGCAGATCTCGAGATATGGGGTTTCACCTAAAAGTGGGCTGTGCCACGCCCACTGTCTAATTTTGAACGCGGTTCCTATAAAGTCATCTTATACCATCTCAGAGATAAAATTTAATGTCTCTGGCGTGTTTAGTGCTTGATTTATCGCGCTTTTAGTAGTTTTTAACAGTACCGTTATATGGGGAGTGGGCGGAGTTGCCACCCGATTTCAACTATTTTCACACCGTCAATAGAAGTGCTAAAAACACTTGCTTTCACTGAATTTTGTTATTATAGCATTAGCGGTTTAGGAGATATGCACATTAAACCTATTAGAGGCGGGACCACGCCCACTTTTTAAAAAAAAATTTTAACTGCAGATGCCCCTCCCTAATGTGATCCTGTGTACCAAATAACAGTCTTGTATCTTATTGCGGAGCTTAGTTATGGCAAGTTATTTGTTTTTGATTAATGGCGTTTTGTGGGCGTGGCAGTGGTCCGATTACGCCCATCTGCAATACCAACCGTCTCACGGTACCATGAAACATGTCTACCAAGTTTCATAAAGATATCTCAATTTTTACTCAAGTTAGAGCTTGCACGGACGGACGGACGGACAGACGGACGGACGGACAGACAGTCACCCGGATTTCAACTCGTCTCTTCATCCTGATCATTTATATATACATAACCCTATATCTAACTCGATTAATTTTAGGTGATACAAACAACCGTTAGGTGAACAAAACTATTATACTCTGTAGCAACAGGTTGCGAGAGTATAAAAAATATAAAAAAATTAATTAAAAATAAAAAAAATATTTAAATGAGCAAATTTGGTGACCAATCGAGACGAGCACATTCATTGAACCGCGAGGTCTCCGAAAGACAAGACATATAGGCCATTCAAAGCAAACTGCGCATATGACCAATGACGCAGAAATAGTAAAGTCACCGACTTTGTCACAACCATCCGCGAAGGTACAGCTTCCACCTGAAGGCATAAAAATATCCATTGCCGACGCAAACGGAACTCGAGCCCTTCTCACAGATCGCTGAAAGAATCAGAAGGAGCCTCACGGACCTCACGACCGGCACAAGGAAGCACCGGCATAAATTTAGTATCGCCAAATACCAAGTGGCTATGTATCGGTGGGGCGTACACATTGCAGACAACAACAACTGCAAAACTCTACTGGATAAAGAACAAGGAAAAGAATTTTAAAAACAACATCAAAGAAAACTATGAAATTGAAAAGAAGACCAAATTGAAAGATGAGAAATACAAAAAAAATATTATGTAAGAATCTTTACTCAAATTAAGAAAGGAAAAGATAAGAATTCATAAGTTAATGTAATTGAAGCAAGATTTGAGAAAAAAAAATTGTAAATTACCAAGAAAACTTTATAATTAAGCGTGAAAAAAAACAAAGAATTCAGTTAATGTAGCTTAAATTTAAGGAAAAAATACAATACAAATGTTAAATAAATACAATACTGCGAGTATACAAGTTCTCATATACAACAGCCACTTCTAGCAACACACGCCATTATAAAGCAACATGTTGCGACACAACAGTTAAACCACGCCACGTAAGCAACACAACAAGTATTGGGCTGCAACGTGGAAACCACGCCACTACTAGCAACACACGCCATCCTAAAGCAACATGTTGCGAACGGGCGAGCAAGCAACACACGGCTTGGCGGAAAGCAAGCAGGCCGATCATCAGTAAGTCAGCACAGGACTGTAGCCGCGAGCACAAGTAGCGAGGCCTACACGGGTAGCAGCAGGACCGCCGTCGAAGACTACACGAGCTGCGGGAGGAGCGTCGTGGTAGAACGTATCGGGCGGACATCATCACCATAGGACCTAAAACGTAAGTCATTGTAAGTTGCTTAGCACAACGCTATCGTATAAAGCTATTCAACAGAAGCGCGGAAAGGTGGATGACATTACTGCGGTATGGAGTGAATGTCTCGCAGTGAGTCGATCCTCTGGCAGGCATTTCACTCCTTAGCGTGCAGAGGCTGGAAGTCACGCGTGAAGTGGGTAGAGAGTCGATCCTCTGACCTGCTCCACGCTTTGCATCACGTCCGCTGCCACTGCCCCCCGTAATTCCGCGTGGTAGTGGCGCGCTAACGGGCCACGTAAACCGCTACTCTGTCATAGCGCTATCATCGGGTGACGCCACTGCAACGCGGAAGACACCATTTCGTAATTGGAAATTGAATAAAGTACGATTTGTAAGAAGAGCCCTACAGTTTATAAATTTATTGTAACGAGCCCTGGACATGGCGAGTATACCTCAGCAAATCACAAGAAGCAGGGGCAGTAGTATAGGTATATGTTCAGGAGGCCGAGAATAGTTGAAATCCGGATGACTGTCTGTCTGTCCGTGCAAGCGGTAAAAGGAAAAATTGAGATATCTCTATGAAACTTGGTACACATGTTTCCATAAGGCGGTTGGTATTGCGGATGGGTAAGATCGGAAAACTGCCGTGCCCTCAAAACGTCATTAATCGAAAATCTTTAAAGTGCCATATTTAAGCCACAAAATAAAATACATAATTGTACAGGAGATCGCAGTACCCAATAAATTTCCCAACGAGGATGTTAGAGAAGGGATTTATAGGATCTAGTCTGAAAATTGGACAATGGGCGTGGTACCGCCCAACTTTAGGTGAAATACTATATCTCAGAAACAGCTTGATTGGTGTGTGAAGTTACCCAAACATTTATATTAGACACTGCAGAAAAAGGCAAAATTGGAAGAAAAATACGTCTAATGTCGATATAACAAACTTATTAATTCCATCTGATTCCTTCACTTTACAATATACACACCAAGCATCAACATCGTTGTCAGAATAAAACTTTGCACAAGTAGTGCACTCAATGCATTTAATTTACATCCAAAAATTGTCGAAATCGTACTTTAACTTGTGCCAAAAATGGTTAAAAGTCTCTCCCGCATCATATATACCTTAGCCCCCATATATACTTAACATAAATATTTTCAAACCTCCTTTATTTCACATCTATTGGTCAATACGTAAGTAGTCTTAATGCAATTTAAAAAGAATTTCTTCCTAGTAACACTGTATCCTCTCTCCTTAGATGGATAAAATCACGGCAATACTTTCCTTAGTTTGATATAAAGTCTTGCCAAAACTTGTACGTGTTCCTCCGCCTTGCAAAATCAAGAGTTGCAAGAGTATGAAATTTTCGATTACACCCGAACTTAGCCCTTCCTTACTTGTGTAGACTGAAGAGTTCCCTCTCTAATGCGATTAGCCATACCAACTAACAGTCTTGTATCAACGTGTTAGCGTTCCGTTTCGAGTACGGAGGTCAACTACTCGTATATGACCGTCGGAACCATGATGTAGCTTCTCTATGCGACCAAGTCGCCATTCTGTAGGGGGAAGACAATCGTCATTAATTAAAACAAAATCTCCAAGCTTTGGCGCCTTTTCGGGAGTTTTCCAGCGGTACCTTTTATGAAGGTCCTTTATATACTCCTCCTTCCATCGGCGGCTGAAATCATGATGGAGAATTTTAATTTTTTCCCATCTATTTTGTAAGGATAGCGACTCTACGCCTGGCTCAGGTATGGCCAGAATGGGTGCTCCTTTTAGAAAGTGCCCTGGAGTTAGGGCTGTGAGATCTGAGGGATCTTGCGAGAGTGTCGTAAGTGGCCGTGAATTGAGAACGGCTTCAATTCGAATTAATAAGGTGGAGAATTCTTCATAATTAAACTTGTAGTTTTATATAATTTATTGGAAAACTTCTCAATATATTTCAAATGTTTTATTCCACTCACTATCGCACTGAATATGTTAGGGAAAATCTCCAAGTATTTATTTCGCATGATTACAATATTATTCAGTAACACAATTATTATAAACTTGATGTCGAAAGATATCCGGGATTGCTTTTATGAAACGATGTGACGTGTCGGTCCAATCGCCGGTGTATCTGGAAACGCTGCCGGTGTATCGGATGCCTGCTCTAGTTAGACGCGTACGTGATGTGGCGCTCAGGCCCGTAGACGATAAGATAATGAAATGGTATGTTGTGTTGTCCTGTGTCCTTGAGTGTTCACAGGTGTGGTGTGTTTCACTAGGGTGTGTCAGTTTTTCCCGAGTAGAGTGGTGCACTTGAAGGAGGGAGTTTAAACTCATTTAAACATCCTGGGCCCCCTAGGCGAATATTTTGCCTAGTATAACACATATGGGCTGTATTACGAATTTCGGCGTGCTGTTGATGAAGTAGCCGAGGGCGAGAATATTAGCTGTAAGAAGCAATTTTGGTTTTAAAGTAGTGTTTGTATTTACGATTTTTTCTTTTATCAATTTTTTATTCGGATTGTTTATGATTTGCCTTTTCTGTATTATCAGCAATTATTTGCAATCTCTTTATTATCGGCTTATGAGGATATCGACTCCACGCCTGGCTCAGATATGGCCAGAATGGGTGATCCTTTCAAACCTTTGAAGAGGGATCTTGCGAGAGTGAGATTTGTGATTTTCGCTCACTTTTTTGAGATTAGATAGATGCGATAAGTGCGACCTTTGCTTTTTGTATGTCTGGGTGCGTCTCTGTATCACATTGCAAGTATGGTGATTCCTTAACTTTAATTTTGAATTGTATTTGATTATGAAAATTTAGGCAACTATGAGGCACTATAGTAAGAGAAGTGTCGATTTTTGAACATTCTATGACAATTACTCGTATGTTGCGGACGATATTATGTATGGAAGTGGGCGATTGTGGCCAAGAATCGGTAGATTCGGATATCGTTAAGATTGTTTGAGGATTGTGACCATTTTTTTAAGTGAAGAAGAATTAGGATTTTCGCTTGTATCATAATTGGCGAAAGCCATCCTGCGGGGTCAAAAATGTTATTGCGGATAATGCGGATATTGATTCCGTAGGATATGAAAGCTGATCAGATATCGCATTCCATTGGATCCCCTGTATTTTTATGTTGTACTGCCCTTTTCAAATTTAAGGAAATTAGTGTACAACAAATTTTCTTTTCGAATACTTAGTAATATATCTTGATGATTTGGTTGAATTATAGATATATATGTGTTTTTAACACTGGGGTTGTCAGAAGAAACTCTGACATAGTTTTTTGTGCCAATTTGTAGAGTGTTGGAAGATTGTGGCTTTGGTGGTAGTCGTACGACGTACCGGCCATTATTTGATCGAGTAGTTGTGGTTTTGTAGAAGTCTTTACGATACTGATCCTCTGGGGTTGTAATTGATATCAGGGGGCGTTTTTCTAACTCCCGAAGTTTCCTTAATTGTGAATGAAGGTATTCTTTAGAGTATTCGTCAACTTGAGTTGTTGTTGTGGAAACTGGTTTTGTAACTAGTCCACTTAGGATCCAACCGAAAATAGTATTTTGTGCCAATAGTTTGTTTGAAATTTTTTCAACACCCTCGAGTATTATCTGAGGTATGAGATCGCTGCCTAATAGAAGGTCTATTTGAGCGGGAGTGTTGCAGTTGGAATCTGCTAGCTTTAGGTGTGAAACCTTTTGCCAATGCTTGCTATTTATGTGATAGCTTGGAAGCATATTTGTAAGTTGCGGTAAGACTATAGCTTCTGCTTGTGTGTGCTTATCCGCTTGGGGGGAAATTAGGGTAATGGGGCAGATTTTATTTGAGTTTTAGACTACTCTTCCGCCCATTCCCGTGATTTCAAAATTGGCTAGTTTTGTTGGCAGTTGTAGCCTATTTTGAGCCCTAGATGCTATGAAAGATCGTTGTGATCCTTGGTCTATTAAGGCTCTAAGTTTAAACAGCTCTCCTCGGTGTTCGATGGAGACGACTGCTGTGGGTAGTAGTACTCTACTTTGAATTTCGCTGTGTAGCGTTTGGGTGTTTAATGCCTTTGAGCAGCATGGTGCTTCTTGGCAATTTTCGGGATTTCGGTTTTTGGGAGTTGTTGTTACCACTAAACCTGTGGTTCTTTTTGTATAAGCGCTTCTTTGGGGTGAGATGGGAAATTTGCTGTAATGAAGCATTGAGTGGTGTCTTTTGTGACAATATAGGCTATTGAATTTGCTTTTGCAATTTTTATATGTATGCGCATGTGACAAGCAATTTGTACATAATTTTTTTGATCTCACGAAATAGTTTCTTTCTATAATTTTTAATTTTTTGAATTTCTCGCAAGATTGTAGTTTATGCCCTCTCGTGCATAGTTCGCATGACGTATGATTATTTTGTTCGGATGTGAACGATTGAGATTTGTAAAAGCTTCTGTTTAATTTATTTTTGCTACTAGCTTGAGGTCTATTGAAGCTTCTTTTTTGGTCGTGTTGTACATTTTTTGTTTCAATTAGCTTTTTGTCTACCCTTTCAGCGATTTCGTACTGGGTAGTAAGAAAGTCTTTCATTTGTTGCCACGTGGGGCATTTCTTTCGTGATGAGAGCGATTGCTCCCATAAAAGTAACGATTTTTTTGGTAATGCGGCGGTGCATATGTTTACCAGTATAGGGTCCCAGCTGTCTGTGGGAATATTTTGTGTCGATAAAACCGACAAACAGTTTGAAACAGTGGATTGTAGTCTTATAAACTCTTCACTGGTTTCTTTTTGAATGTGATACAATTTTTGCGCTTTTGATAATTTTGGATGGTTGATGTATACGGCAGTGAACATGTCCCGGAAGGACGGCCATTCTTTATAACCTCCATAAAATATTTCTGTGTCACATGCGGGCACCTCGAGATGGATGCCTGAACTTGCCTCTTGATTTTGTACTCGTGGCAGCTCTACTCGCTGATGTGGAGTAGGTGCAATTGCTTTTATTAGCTTTAGTTGATCGGAGATCATAGCTTTTGTAGCTTCGTACTGGTCTAAGCAGTTTTCGTATAGTGCGTAAGCCGATGATTTAAAATCGTGTGGTAGATCTGAATTGTCATAATCTACTATGGCGTCATGAGCCGTTTGGAGACGAGTCCAAAAATTGTCAATATTTTGTTTTTTTATTTCCAATAACGATTCAGAGATGTCTTGAATCAGTGAAAATGAAAATCGAGTGCAGTATCGTGTTAATCTGTCACTCTCAAAAATGAATTTGGTGGCACAAATATTTTTGCCTTTTGTTTGCTTTGTGGTAACCTGTCTTGCGCGTGTAGCTTCTGTAGGTGTAATTTGAATTTTATCCACATTCATAATTTTTTTTTTGTATGTTAAAATATTTGTCAAAATTTATTAAAATTTTCTCAGTGTAAACTGTATTTACTAGCAATATGATTTTGTTGTGGTTTTATTTTGAATGTATTGCTTTAATTAATTTAATTATTAAAAATCGCACTTTTAATTCAATAATACTTTTTATGTCCTTATATTGATGTATTTAGGTACACCCTAATACACGGACTTGTTAATATATATTTATGTGCTCGTGAAATTGAGAGCTCGTTGAAGAGATCAATACGCATAATAGCAATACGAAGAGAGCGCGAAATGAAATTGGAAATTTGCAGGTATTTCCCAAAGCAATTATGTATAAATGTATGTTTGTAAGCTAGTTTTATATTTATGCTTATTATGACTTTGTAAATATGTTTTGTGTGTACCTATACGTATATTAAGAATACATATATCGATATACTATTTGTTGATGATGTATGTATGTATATGTTTTGCGCTTGGCAATTATATGTCATTTGTAAACATGGATTATGTACATATACTTGTAACTATATATTAGACCAAAGGGGATATGTATGTTTTTGGTTTGTTTTTATTTTGGCTATTTTCTCTCTTGTTTTTTGTGTTATAATTTTAATTTTGCCTTTGCTTACTTATTTATAGCAATCCTGCTTACTGCTTTATTAAGCATAAGGGGTATTGCCGGACAAATTTGCAAGTAAATACTTGAATAATATTTTTTAGGTTTTTTGTGTTTGTGGAATGGGTGTGCTTGTATACATTAAGATAAGCATAAGGGCATCCGATAATTATTTATTTTTAATTGTATATATATTTGGATATATATTGTACCAAACTGTTTTCGGTTTTTCTAATCAAAATAAGTTTGAAATTATGATAGTTTGGTAACCGTTTTATATGTTGTTAAAACGGCTTTTTATTAAGAGTTTTTTAGTCAGTAAACCCGTGTTTAAGCATACATATTTACATATAGAATATAAAAGTTGAAATCAATACGCTCACTCTGTTTTGTTTGTCTATATGTATGTATGTGCGTGTGGTAATATTCCTGTGTTCCTCTCTGAAATGCTTCCAGCTGGTATGCCTAGTGATGTTGTTTGTGTGTGTATTGTTTTTATGCTTTTAAATTCGCGCCCGTTTTTTTGTTTCTATTTATATTTTGTGTTTAAGTGCTTTTAGGTTTCGCGCCCGATTTGTGTTTTAGTTGTTTTTTGCTTATACAGTTTTGTATATTTTGTTTTTCACATGCACTTTGGTTTTGTCTCTTCTCCCTTTTTTAACTATGTATGTATATTTGTCAATATGTAACTATTATTTTGCACCGCTCTTTTGTATTATTTTTGTTACATATATGCTTGTTTACTTATCTGTATGTTTGTTGTTTGGGTCACCGAACTTTATAACCGCACAGTTTATACATATATTTGGATTTTTATTTTTTTTATTTTATTATTTTTTTTTTTTTTTAATCCATAGTGCCGCTCACTATGGCTCGAAGGACCATGAATAATTGGGGACCCACTCACTATCGCACTGAATATGTTAGGGAAAATCTCCAAGTATTTATATTATTATTTATATGTATTTTCGCATAATTACAATATTATTCAGTAACACAATTATTATAAACTTGATGTCGAAAGATATCCGGGATTGCTTTTATGAAACGATGTGACGTGTCGGTCCAATCGCCGGTGTATCTGGAAACGCTGCCGGTGTATCGGATGCCTGCTCTAGTTAGACGCGTACGTGATGTGGCGCTCAGGCCCGTAGACGATAAGAGAATGAAATGGTATGTTGTGTTGTCCTGCGTGGTGTCATCTGGTGTGGGGTGAAATTCCTTGAGTGTTCACAGGTGTGGTGTGTTTCACTAGGGTGTGTCAGTTTTTACCGAGTAGAGTGGTGCACTTGAAGGAGGGAGTTTAAACTCATTTAAACAGCTTAGCTTAGTTATGGAAATTTATTGATTTTCGATTAATGGAGTTTTGTGGGCGTATGCCCAGTAGATGATTTGGTGTGACAACTCTCCCCTCCAAACCCTGGGGGTGCCAGTGCAAATATTCTGAAGCTCCAAAAGGCATACGGATGGCGGTGGGGCCTCGTAACTACCCGGCAGTCACCCAACAATACACCTTGATGAAACTACGCACCACATAGTGACTCGTTCTGGGTGAAATCCCGTCTCGTGGATTTTTTCTGGATTTGATTCACGCCATATATGACAGTTTATCTTGTTGACATTTCCGTTTAGATCAAAATGGGCCTCATCAGATATAACAGGCAATTTATGAAGTTACTGTCTGCTTCGGCCATTTCAATATGTTTTTCAAAATTCCAGGCGAATAAGCAAATCTAGGGGGTTCAACCGATTGTTAATAGAACTTTGTACGGAAACAGAATTAAGTCATAACGAATTATCCGTTTTAATAACCGTCTGCTAACAGCAAGTTGCGCCGATAAGTTGCGAGTCAAAACTCTTAAAATTGCTGAATGGAAGATGCAACAGGTGCAATTGCCGAAACCTACGGCTCTCGATGGTCTTCTTACAATACTTCCAGATTCGGCAAACATGTTTATCTCATCATTGTCCATCTACTTGGGGAGTGCCGCAAAAATCCCGTCTGAATTCTATTAAAAATATATTTTCGGTATCCCAAACATTCATTCTTAAAAGATCTAAATATAACCTGCCTAATAAAAATAATGGTAAATCGTTTACTCACACAGAAAAAAAATTACTACGGATTTTTTTTTGTAGCACGATTCCTGAGCCGTATTTCAGTTACTAATTATTTCAATTAAAATTAAACAAAGATTAATTTCTCAACGCAATGGAGTGTACAATATTTTTGGTCAGCCCGTCTTTAGCGAATATAAAGAAACTGGATGGTTTGCTCACGCGAGAACGCCACTTAAAGTGGTGGGAAAAACATAGTGTAGCCAAGTCTAAGCCACAAACAAATAACGTTTGGCCTTGTCAGTTATTCATCGCCATTGAGAATGTCAATCTAATTGAAAATTGAGTGCGTTTAAATTCAATTGTCACCTCTGTAAGAATCATAGGGTTTCGTAGCAGAAATTCATTTTCACCTCGAAACTTCATTCAAAATATTAGTTTCATTAATTTTTATACTCTCGCAACCTGTTGCTACAGAGTATAATAGTTTTGTTCACCTAACGGTTGTTTGTATCACCTAAAATTAATCGAGTTAGATATAGGGTTATATATATTTAAATGATCAGGATGAAGAGACGAGTTGAAATCCGGGTGACTGTCTGTCCGTCCGTCCGTCTGTCCGTCCGTCCGTCTGTCCGTCCGTCCGTGCAAGCTCTAACTTGAGTAAAAATTGAGATATCTTTGTGAAACTTGGTAGACATGTTTCATGGTACCGTGAGACGGTTGGTATTGCAGATGGGCGTAATCGGACCACTGCCACGCCCACAAAACGCCATTAATCAAAAACAAATAACTTGCCATAACTAAGCTCCGCAATAAGATACAAGACTTTTATTTGGTACACAGGATCACATTAGGGAGGGGCATCTGCAGTTAAAATTTTTAAAAAGTGGGCGTGGTCCCGCCTCTAATAGGTTTAATGTGCATATCTCCTAAACCGCTAATGCTATAATAACAAAATTCACTGGAAGCAAATGTTTTTAGCACTTCTATTGACGGTGTGAAAATAGTTGAAATCGGGTGGCAACTATAAGATGACTTTATAGGAACCGTGTTCAAAATTAGACAGTGGGCGTGGCACAGCCCACTTTTAGGTGAAAACCCATATCTTGAGATCTGCTTAACCGATTTCAACCAAATTCGGTGCGTAACGTTCTTTTCATGTTTATATGTCATAGTGCGAAAATGGGCGAAATCGGACTACAACCACGCCTATTTTCCATATGACACCATTTTAAATACCACTTGATTCTTTCACTTTCCACTATGCAAATCAAGCAACAATGATTATATCGGCGTAAAACTTTGCGTGAATAATGCAATTAAAGTATGCCACCTTGTGACCAAAAATTGTCTAAATCGAACCAAAACTGTTCAAGCCCCTAAGTACTAAATATGTGGACCCCAGTGCCTATAGTTGACCTTCTACCGAAAATATCAGTCAATCCACAAAGAAATCTCAAACGAGTATACCATTTGACTTTGCGAGAGTATAAAATGTTCGGTTACATCCGAACTTAGCCCTTCCTTACTTGTTTTCATTAATGTTTAAACCCATAACAGGGTCCAAATTTATATAGGGGGCTTACGTTACATATATATTTATTTTTTTAATTTTTGGTTCAAAAGTTTCTCGTAATTAAAACTGAAACTGAAAACTTAACTTAAAATTTAAAAGCTTGTATGACTACGTAGTTATGCGCTCCATATCTTCTGTATCGTGTTACTGTTTAAACACGATGTTTGTAACACCCAAAAGAAACGTCTTAGACCTCTTAAGTATATATATATACATGATTAGTATTGCAAGCTGGGTTGATTTAGCCATCTCCGCCTGTCTGTTCGTCTGTATATACGCGAAATAATCTCTCTATTTTTGAGATATTGGTCTGAAAATAGCTGACCAACAAGCCGGGGGGCTACTCTGTAATGCGGTACGCGAAGTAATGCGATATGAAAGACATTAGGCACTCTGTATTATTTTCGCATAACCATTACTGTTAAGATGTAAAGATAAAAATACAAAATAACAAAGTTGAACAGTATAAATATATTTGAAAATATGGATTTAGTGGCTTTATGTGATGATTTTCAGGAAGAAGAGAACATTGATAGAATATTAATACGAGATAACTCTGATATAATGGCCCTCGGCGATAAAAGGTAAGACGAAATGATAGTATTGATAAATTATGTCGCATCTAAAATAGTACTTGCTATCCTCAGTTTTGTGCAAAGACGCATTTATGTATGTACAAGTATTTAACAAATAAATAACGAATTAAAAATCCTTAGCAGATCTACTAGCGTGCCTTAAATTTTAAAACTTGCGGCCACCTTGAAGTTTTTTGCACAGAGCAGCTATGAACGCTATTGGTCAAGATTTATATTTAGGACTGGCATAGTGATCTGTTTCAAGTTGCATTTGTAGAAGTTTGCAATGCTATTGAGAAAGTTTTATGTCCAAAACACATATCATTACAAATGACAACCGAAGAGAATGGTGATGCTAACAGAAATTTCTATAAAATGTGTGATACAATTATTACATAACAATAGGGGAAATACAGCGGACAACTCTGACGAACTATTTTTCAACCAATAATTTCCGAAATGAAAATAGATAAAAAAGTGTGACGCTCCAAAATCCATGATAAGTGGTGTAATTTTTCTTGTAGGTCTTGTCAAGTAGAACGATAATCCAATTACGGAATTTGCTAAACCCTCAAAATCTCGACTTAACCCTAGAACCATAATGTACGTACATTTTACGTGTATAGAATTTTTAAATTCGAATTGCACAAGTCTGCCAAGCTGTAACTGTACTCAACGAAGGCAGTGATTGCAGCATGTATTTTTGTGTGCACATGAATGTAAAAGTACAGTACATGTGGTCAGTTGAAGGTGTAAGAGCGATTGCAGCAAATCCCTAAATGTAAAGCCTACGTATACTTAATAATAAGCGAAAAAATCGAGTACGTAAAATTTATGTATAAATAGTAATATGCGTAAAAAATGTATAGTAGTTGATATATGATATATATGAAAGTGTAATATTCTCGTGTAATTTTTGTTAAAAGGCTCGTTTTGACTGAATAGAAATGGCGCTGATTGACGATGATTTCAGTGTCATTAGTTGGGATGGAGAAGAGGAATAGGAGGATTTCGATAACGATAATATGTTTGACGATAAAATCAATTTTCCTGATGAAGTAGGTGCTATATAAACGGTGATCCATTTCGAGATGCCCTACCTTTTAAAGAAAAAAATACAGAAAACTTAAATTTATTTGGAAATTTTTATTAACAGTCGAAAGAAGATTCTTTGGTTTTTATTTTTTGAAGATCATCTTTTTAAATATTTGCAGCGGTTACACCTCAGGTGGCCCATCCGTTGAGTCCGATTTTCGATGACTCGTTCGAGCAGTTCGACTGGTAACTGGCGAATGACACGCGTGATATTTAGCTCCAAGGCCTAAATCTAACCGGGATTGTCCGCATAAACTTTAGACTTTACATCTCTCCACAGGAAAAAGTCTAATGGTGTGATATCACACGATCTTGGTGACTTTGGTGAAATTATCTGCTCACCGAAATGTTTTCTTAATAAAATAATTGATTAAGATTACGAGCCTCAATTTCAGGCGTCAATTAGTCGGTTATCAGGGCGCGACAACAGCCGCCATTGTTACGTTCTCGCCGACATAATCTTTGAAGAAATATGGACCGATGATTCCATCGGCCCACAAACCGCACCAAACCGTTGATTTTTCTATTTTGTAGTAGATATTTCTTGTTTGATACTTCTTATTCGACGATTGATACAGGGCAACGGTGAGTCAAGATAGATTTGCGTTTCTTCTGAACTCACTCACTCACGTTTTGAAAATAGCACTACAAGAGAAGAACGCTAGAAAAATACTTAATTTGCCCCAATTTCTGAAATTTGGATAGTTCTCATTGATGATTGTGCAAAAAGTTTTAAGCCTGGTTCTTATGTTACAATCGATGGGCAACTGCTTGGTTTTCGAGGCAAAAGCCCATTTAAAACGTACATTCCAAACAATCCTAATAAATTTGGAATTAAAATTGTAATGACAAAATGCGTTATTAACGCAGAACCGTATCTCGAAAAGTCTACTAATACTCAAGGAAAACTACTAACCAGTTACTTTGTCGAAGAACTGATAAAGTCTTTACAAGGAATTAACCGAAACATAACCATAGATAATTAGTTTTCCAGCATTCCCTGGAAACAAAACTGTTAAATAGATCATACAATATGATTGTTGGCAAACTACGTAAAAATAAAGCTGAAATACCAGCGGAGTTACTTGACACTTAGTTGCGGCGAAGTGGTTCAACTCGATTCGTTTACAATGAGGACATGACTTTGGTGTAATTTCAGTCTAAAAAAAACAAAATTGTACTATTTCTTTCAATGATGCATTTTAATGGATGGAAACACAAAAAGTCTGAACACACATATAATTCGCCCAAAGGCGCAGTTGACACATTCGACGAAATTGCTCACAATATTAGCTGAAACAGGAAAACGAAGTGTGATCACTTTGTTTTTTTAACAATATGCTAAATATAGCTTCACTTAATGCATACGTTGTACGTTGTTGCAGCCACGATGCAACATGAACGGCACTTAAACCTATTAGTAGATAAAATTTTGTGTCATGAACAACTTACACAGCCGTTACAGGAGTAACGATTACAAAACAATTCACGAGTTTCTACTAAATTAAAAGAGCGTATTACAGGAGTACTAAAAATTAACAAGCCAATCTTAAATGAAGGAACATTTCCGCAAAAAAAGAAATGAACGTATAGCAAAGTTTGCTACTATATGAAAAAAATTATGACTGCAACATATTGTGTTGCAAGTTAATCATCGAATTTCAAATATAAGTATGTCAATATTGTTTTAATGAAATGTAATATATTTTACGTATTATGAAAAAAATAAAAATTGTCTATAATTGGGCAGGAAGAAAACACACCAGAGCTTGCGATATGTGTGCGATATTGCCTAAAAATTGCGCCTTGAAAGGTTTTAGGTATTATACGGATATGATAACACTGGCACTGGCTTAAAATTTCTATTCACGTACAGTTATTTACAGCCTATTTTTAATTGGTCATAACGCAATATGTTCAGGCTTGGCCACATAACCCTGGCAGCAATTTTAACAGCATTAATGCCCTGGAGTTGGGAAGCCGTGGTTTTGCAGACGCACAGAGATATGTTTCGATATATCTGTGACGAAATATCTCTGAAAATTCATATTCAATATGAGAAAAATAGGGACTCGATTACTGGTTGGAGGATTACGGTGCCGAAAAACGTGCTTCTTGAGGAGCTTCTAGTGTTTTTAGACTTTTTGTCCGAGGTATTGGTATAGAAACTTGGACCCATCCTTTAGCATATTTTTTATGCACAAAGCAAGAAGATATAATGAAAAAATATATATTAAAAGCTATAGTTGTGCTTATATGGAAAATTTTTCATTTTTTTCTTCATGAAATTTGGCAGAGATTATTATCCAAGACATCACTACGATTCCCGAACATGTTGTTCAGATCGGACCACTATAGCTTAAAGCTGCCATCTAAACTGACCGATAAAAAATAAACCAGAATAAATATCCATTCATACCCATTCCTTTTACTTTATACAAAATGCACCTGTGGAGGGTATTACAGCTTCGGTGAAGACGAAGTTAATGTTTTTCTTGTATAATGATAAAACTTGTGCCATTGCAGAGCCGCGGTTTTTTTCAAATTACAAAGCAATATAACCGAAGATCCAACCTTTAGTTGTAAATGGTGGCATGCGCAGCATATGAAACTCAATTGGATAATTTACAGCTTCGTTGGCATCGATACATTTGTATGACGCCCAGTACCCTGGCAACAACTATTGTATCTTTGACGTCCATATGTTTTAATGCCTAAATTTTTATACTGTATTTTGTGAGTACATCGGGAGATATAATGTCGATGAGAAAATTTTATTAGTTGATGTATGGACTTTAAAGTTAAAAGTTTAGTACTTTAAAAAAAAAAAAATCAGAAAATTCAAATTTAATGGGGAAAGTTTATCATCATTCGAAAAACATTTTGGCACTTATTTTTTGAAGATTATCTCTTAAAATGCTGGCCAAAAGGCCATTGAAAATAGTACCTCTACTTGGCTCACCCATTATTTTCATGTACAGCTACTTTTCCATTGCCAATATTTAACAATGATTTTGAGAAAATTTCGGCAGATGGATCTCAAAGTATTAAAGCGCACGTGTTCACTGTCAGTTTCACTTTTTCAACAATACAGTCGCGATGTTTTAAGCAAGCGTTGATTAGATCAGCATATGTTGAACGTGGAAGAACGGAAAGTGTCCGTCTGAAATCACCTAAAGGAGAAACAGAGTGCTGTCAAATATTTTGTCGTTGTTTTTGATATCTTTCAATATCTTATCCATGTACTTGTGCCATAGTGCTTATGTACATACCAAATGATAGTTTTACACTGTTTTAGCACTGTGGCCATGAACGATGTGTGGCGTGAGATGCAGTAAAACAAAGGCAGATAAGAGCAACTACGCAACTACGCTACGCAACTTTTTAACGATTTTATTAGCTTGGGTTGTACAAGTATGTATGTTTAAATGTATATAATAAATAAATAATTTGATAACATTTTTCCATTATCCTTATTGTGTAACGTTTTTATTGGCTTCACCTGTGCATTTTAACAGTGGCAATGAAACTAAATAGCACTGACAAAACAATCAAGAGTTTGGTAGGCACTGCAAAAAAACAAAAAACAAAATGAAAACTATGCAGCTAAAAGTAACAAATTTACTCAAACAAATTCTTAAAGAAAGTAAAAACTCCGCCTGTGGCTAAGTAATAAGTATGATTTAAAAAACAGAAAAAACATGCTTTTAAAGCACATTAAACTAAAAAATCATTGGCCGAAAAATACTTGTTTGTATTTATGTTTTGTGTGCTCTTTCCAGTTCAGCTTTGTATCCAGCGTCATGTCAAGATATTTCGCCAAGGTGAAGTATGTATGTACTTCATTTCAAATATATATATAAGGGGATATGTCCAACACTTTTGTTAGTTTAGTTTACGTGTATTGACTTCGTCCCGTTTAAAGTTATGCACAATCTCTGTATCCATTCCATTATTTGGCTAATTGAAGATTGCATTCTATTGGATGACTCTACTTCATTTTTACCGGTCGTAATGGCGCAGGTATCGTCGGCAAACGTGGCCATTATGCTGTTAGTCGGCGTAGGCATGTCACTAGTCACCAAAATTTATAGAAGTGATCTTAGGACACCTTCAAGTAGCTTAGAGATACTAGGCAACAATGAGAATGGACGATATGACGAGGATTATGTGCGCTTTTTCCAGGTTTTTGTATCATAATGATTTCGGATGACTTCCATGAGATTAGGACGTATCTGAGAGTTAGGCAAGCATTTATTATCGATGTAAGCTTTGTTAGTGCCTTTCGCGATATATTTTTACAACATCGGCAGTTATCAAGTCGAAGCCAAAAACCGTTTTTTGGTTTTAAGCGAGTTTTGATGAGATTGACAACTTCTTTATTGGTTGTTGGTTGAATATTACTTTCATGCTGTGAAGCTTCCAGCTTCGGTAAGGTATCATAGAACGGGAATGGACAATATATTTAACTAGTTTCTCTGAAAAAACTTTCGCTTTTTCTTTGTCGATTTTTGCCCCCGATCCGTTGGGCTTTTTGAGAGCAGCTTCCCAAAGGAACAGACTACTTTATTTTTCTTTGGTGTTAGTTTCTTTATATAGGTAAAAATTTTTAGATTTGTTAATTCTTTTATGTAGTTGCTGAGAAGTTTAGTTAAATTGTTCAGTTCTATTTTATATTGAGTTTTCTCTTTTTTTTTATGAGATCCAAAATGTCTGCTGTTTATGTAATATCAAATAATTTTTGTAAGTACGGTAGTACGATTCTTGAATAATTTTCGAAAATATATCGACTTCATGCTATACATTTTCTGGTGGTACAATTTTACTTTAATATCAATATTTTTGTCCAGCGTAATTTTAAAATACTCCCAATTTATATGTTTGTCAGAAAGAAATGACGGTATCTCGATCTTTTTGCTGAATGGTATGAAAATAAGTCCAAGCTATTTACCAAGGTAATGAAGTCCTTGGGTATTTACCAGATGATGAAAAAGTTTATCAATTCGGTGGGCTAGTAAATCAGTATGCCAGTAGACATGAAGTCGCATCCATGATCCAGGTGCTTTGAGGAGCTCTATCCAATTTGTTGTTGTAACTCTTAAAATTCATTGCGAGTGTTTTGCGTTAAAGTCACCACCCATGATGAATTTTCCTTATTTAAAAATGACCTCTGTATAAAATTCCGTTTTGATGTTATGTCCTAGCGGGCTTTATAGTACAGTAACCATTATTTTTCTAATACCAGACTCATCCGATATGGTCGTTGCTTGAAATTCAGGGACGCATATATTCGTTTCTTTCAAATGGTGAAAATTATCTCTGACAATTATGGCGCTCCCACCTTTCGCGTTGTTATTGGGATGACAGTTTTGAACTTAACGAAAGTCTCATTTGTAAAATGAGTTTCTGATATAAGACAAATATCAACTTTTTCAAGATGGAGTAATGCCTCTAATTTGTTTGAATGTTTAAGTAAGCCATTAGCATTCCCTATCATAATTTTTATAGGTTATAGTCGAGTAAGACCTTCACAAATAAATAAATTTTGCTCTTTTAGCTTATTAAGCTTGTTAATCAACATAAGATTGCCCGCAGCTTAAAGTTGTATGATCTTTAGCGCGATATTCACACACATTGGTGGCTTGCAGCAATAGCTGACAGGATGTGCAATGCCGTACACGATTCGATGGTTTGATGAAATTCGAAAATTAAACTACACCACGTCAAAAAAGAATTCTCCCCTCTTTATAAACGAACTCAACAAACTACACCACTCTAAGAAAGTACCAAGCAAATTTTCACCGCCTTATAAAGGAAAGGCTAATATGTATATATAATATATGCGCAGATGTTCTTTGGCATGTGTATTAAGGAAAATTAGAATAACAAAAAGAAATAATAAATTTTGAATAACATTTATATAATGAGGGAAAAATTAAAATTAAATTAAAATAAATGTAATAAAAAGGTTTATAAAAATTAAAAAAGGAATAAAACAATATCTGTGATAGGATTTGAACTCAGGCAATATACAATACATTTATATCGGAATCAAGTGTTTGTATGAAAAACTCTTTCATTTGACGAGGTATCTTCATGAAATTTGGCGTGTATTATTATTTAAGGCATTAACCTAATCCTCGAAGAAATTGTATAGATCGGATAACTAGAGCATATAGCTGCCATACAAACTGAACAATCGGAATGAAGCGCTTGTATGGAAAACTTTTTCATTTGACGAGGTATCTTCACGAAATTTGGCATGTATTATTATTTAAGGCATTAATCTAATCTCCGAATAAATTGAATAGATCAGATGACTATAGCATATAGCTTGCATATTAACTGAACGATCGGAGTAAAGTGCTTGCATGGAAATTTTTTTTGTTGGACGAGGTATCTTCACGAAATTAGGCACGAGTTATTGGTTAAGGCAACAAATTATTCTCCACAGAAATTCGTCAGATCAGATCACTATATCATATATAGCTTCCATACAAATTGAACGTTCGGAGTCAAGTTCTTGTAAGGGGCCTTTGTATTTGGGAAGGGTATTATATGTAGATTCGGCGCAACCGAAGTTAACGTTTTTTCTTGTTTTAATATTTCATATTACAACACCAAGAAATTCATTCAAAAGGAACGCGCGTATACTACAAAACGAAGTGAGATCATACATAACTCTGCACTGCGATCTTTTTTCTGTGCGCCTGGTCAACCAAATTTGGTGTTCATATGGAATTCCTACCACAAATGCATGAAAACGAAGTTTAAATAAAAATGAATAAAACTGAATTTGAATGTCTTTAGTAAAATTGAAGAATTAGCAAAATTTCACTTTTGCAATTGATCCTACCATTCCCCTCGCATTTTTATGTTGTTATTTTATTAACATTTATTTCATATTATGCAATGTATATTACATTATATTGTATTGTAAAATTTATACAAAATTGCCAATCATATGAAATCTTTAATAACTTTTATATGTTCTAAGCATGGAGTGACTACTTTTATAATATTTCTTATTATCATTATTTCATATTTTTTTGATTTAGCCCATTTTATCTAAATACGACGCTATGAAAATGCAGCCCAATCGGTAGTCGTAGTATTTCAAAAGAGCATAAGTCAATTTTCAATAGCAAAGCACTGCAAAAAGAACAAAAGCGACAATGTAGCCGACCGACATTGTCATAGCTATCCGTATATATATATACATATATATGCTCCTTGTTGTGAGCACACTTTTTGTCAGTACAACAAGGCTTTCTTTGATTGCTGTGATCTCCGCCTGGAAAACACTGCAGTGGTCGGGTAAAGGGAAGGCGATTTTGGTGTCCAGAGTTGCAGAGAAGACACCACCTCCCACCCGATTATCTAGTTTGGATCCATCCGTGTAGATGCTAATTCCTTCATCCCTGTTCATCTCGTCCCTTTCCCACTCCTTTTGGTAGGGAAGGCAATATTGTCGACCGAATTTAGCTCCAATTCGATTGGATTTTGGAAATCCGTGGTTTTGGGTAGAAACGAGAATTAACTAAGTATTCTAGAGTGCCCCTTGTTGCAGGCGACTAATTGGGAGGATTCCCTTAGCCTGAGAGCTGACTTTGTTGCTACTCGCTTATAGAACAGGTCTGTTGGCAATAAATGTAGAATGTCGTTTAATGCCTGGCTAGGCGTTGTTCTAAGAGCTCCATTAATGCATATACAGGCTGCTCTTTGTATACTTTCCATACGCCACACCGCGTATCTTATCCATTCTTGGCCACCATACCAATATACAGTATGTCATGATTGGTCTGACAACTGCTATATACTGCCACATCGTCAGCGTAGGCCACAACATGTACCCCCTTCTTTTCTAGATCCCACAGCAACTTATCCATTGTCCAGAGAAGTGGGGATAACACGCCTCTTTGAGGCGGATCTGCACATCGTTGACGCTCCCAGCTTTGAAATTATTGACCTGCTCGTGAGCATCTGTTCAATTAATTTTCTGAGAGGTTCAGAGATGTCCAGATTCTTAAGCGCACTCAGTATGGCCCTAGAATGGATGTTATTAAAGGCTCCTCCTATATCTTAGAAGGCAATTAGGGTGTATTCTTTAATTTCCAGCGATTTTTCTCTGTCCGCCAATACAAAACTCAGCGCTATTTCTGTGGATTTTCCTTTAGAATGCGCATGCTGCGAACTATCCAACTTATCTGGTTTTAGTTTGTTTCTTAGATGTAGCTCTATAAGCCTTTCCACCGTTTTTAGAAGGAATGAGGAGAGACTAATTGGTCTGAAGTCCTTTGGACTTGTATGCGAGCTTTTACCTAAGGCAGGTTATGTATATTACCTTGGCTTCCCTTCAAAGCGAAAGGATATAGTTTAGTTACAGCGCCCCCTTGAGAATGGTAACTAGCCAATCCATTATGTAACTCTGTGACTGCTGTAATTGAGCCGGGAATAGACCGTCTGGTGTACGTAGCTTTCTGACACTGTGTTTATAAGAGTGGACTCTATTTCTGCTCCACTGTCTTGAGTATATTCAATCGTATGGCTTTTAGAGCTGCCTGGGAAGAGCGTTTCCATTAGTAGTCCCAGTGATTCTTCACTGGATACCGTCCTACTGCGGTCTGGTTTCTGAAGAAAACCGATACTATGCACCGATTGTGCCATTATTTTCCTAAGTCGAGACGCTGCCGCTAAGTAATCGATATCATTACAAAAAGATTTCCAAAAATTTATTTTTGCTCTCCTAGCTTCCTTCTTGTATGACCTAGGGAGGTCGTAATTATAATCCCAGTCTGACTCGCCTTGGGATTGCGTGGGCAAATTGAACAGCTTTCTGCATTCTATCTGTAACTTTTTTAATTCGGGAGACCACCAGGGGGGCCTAATTCTACCCTTACTTCTTGTTATTGGACAAGCCACTTCTAATGCTTGCCGACAAGATTCAGCGAATCGAACAAGGAGGATGTCGAGATCCTCCTTACTATTGGGCTGAAACGGCGAGATCATAGGGATACGTTTTCAAGCTCTTGCATGTACACCTACCAGTTCGTTTTCCTGTGATTCCTGAATTCAATGCCTCTATCGCCCCTTTCATCTAATGTACATTCAATATATCGGTGATCCGAATGTTCTTCGAGGCTCTCCATTGTGTTACCCTGTCATAAAGTACCTCCGATACAAGCGTGATATCCAGTACTTCTTGTCGGTTTCTTGTGATAAACGTTGGTGTACTTCCCTTATTACACAGCAGTAGCTTAGTGCCTAGTAGGTAATTGAAGAGACACTCACCTCTGTCGTTGACATCTGTGCTGCCCCAGACTGTGTGATGCGCGATTGAGTCGCATCCAAGTATAATCATGCACTTGGATGCCTCGCTATCCCGTACCACCTCTTTTACCATCAGGGTACCTCATTCTCGTATGGCATGTAGCACGACACCAGCCGATAACTGCATCTGCTCGTTTCTCAGCTTACTGTTGCTGTGTCGTTGTTGCTTTAATGATGTAATATAAAAACGTTAAGGTTTTCTTTGCCATTATGCAGGCTCTGATTTTACCTTGACAATTAGCCATAAATAGTCTATAGCTCGGTGTCCTCAGTCCGCAAATACGCCCTCCATTAACTCATTGCTCCTGAATTAGGACAAACTGAGGCTGTTCTATTGACACGCGGTTAATTAGGGCTGCTGAATCTAGTTTGCTGTGATGAAGGTTAATTGTAGAAGACGCATTAACTAATGTTGCATCACATTACTCTAGGACTCCATAGGATCTTCCTTAACTTCGCACGTCTTGCTTTTCGATGCTAGATGGTCTGAAGCATCGGCGTCCGACTTGTACGGTGTAATTCTTGCTTTCGTGAATCCGTAGTTTATCTCCCCGCCACTTTTCGCCAGCGGTTCGATGGATTCTTTTGTTAGTAATATCAGAGTCTGCAGCGTAGCCCTTTGAGTCTCCACGCCAGATTCTGCAACACTATCGTCAAATGCCTTGACGAACTTCCAGCTCTCCGTGGGCAGACTCGGGTTGCAGGCTCTTAATAGCTGCATAATCTGATCCGGCTGTGATGGTGTAGCCGGTATCCGTACCCTTGCCCTTAGTCTGGACGGTATGCCTGTTTTGTCTACTGCTACCAGTTTTGAGCCAGGGTATACCTCCCCTACCTTGGCTATAGCAGCTTTGTATAGTGCGACTGATCTCTCGTCATCGCATGCAATCATTTTAGTCTGGCCCTGGTATCAGCCGGCATCCGTGCATGACGGTGGCAGACCTGGATTGCTAAGTAGCACTTCCAGCGCCACACTTGTCAGCGCAACCTGCACCCTTTTCCATTGGCCTCTGGGGACTCTTCCTTCGGGGTTCTCCACTCTTCCAGAACGCCAATGACAATTCGGTTCCGGGCCACTTCTGCAAATGATTTTGCGGTCGTTTTGCTGATGGCTTAGCCTCTTCTGCTGACCTCTGTCGCTTTGCTGCCTTTACTGAAGGTTCCAGCTTAAAATTGGGTATGACTGCTTTCGTGCAGTCAATCGATGCTTGAAGCTCCTTGGTTAGCTCCTCTTTGGTTGGCGGTTGCACCTCCACTAACCTCAATAAATATGCGGCGCGTCGTCTCTCCGTATACCTTGCTTTGCCGGGTCCTGAATGTTAAATTAAGGCCACTCTCTGGCAGATGCACTTCCAGCAGCAGCCCTTTTAGCATCTCCCCCCTCCCCCTGCTCCTCAGCCGTGTTTTGGCTGCAGGGTTTGGGTTTGGCTGCCTCCGGCGCTACTACAATACTTTTTTGGGGCCAGCTTTAGCTTCTGCCTCTTTACTTGTGCTTGCCTCATTCTCGGGACCAAGTTTCGCTTCTGTCCTCTTGCTGAATGTTTCCGAGCTCGCTATAAACGCCGCTCTTTTTAACCCCATTCGGCTTTTTTTGAGAAGATCCGGGCTCTCTCCGATTTTTGTTTTTGTTTTGGTTTGTTTTTTCTTAAATTTTGGTTCATAAATGGTCGCAAGAGTGTGGGGGAAAGTGCGTTCATTGCGCTAAGCCCCCGCTACGCAAGTAAGGCTATCATATTACGGACGGCGCCAGGTATCCGTAAGCCCCATTTGAGACTGGGCTATTTAAGGGCCCTCAGCCAGGTTGATCCTCGGCACGGGCCCTGTTAATTCTTTTATGTAGTTGCTGAGAAGTTTAGTTAAATTGTTCAGTTCTATTTTATATTGAGTTTTCTCTTTTTTTTTATGAGATCCAAAATGTCTGCTGTTCATGTAATATCAAATAATTTTTGTAAGTACGGTAGTACGATTCTTGAATAATTTTCGAAAATATATCGACTTCATGCTATACATTTTCTGGTGGTACAATTTTACTTTAATATCAATATTTTTGTCCAGCGTAATTTTAAAATACTCCCAATTTATATGTTTGTCAGAAAGAAATGACGGTATCTCGATCTTTTTGCTGAATGGTATGAAAATAAGTCCAAGCTATTTACCAAGGTAATGAAGTCCTTGGATATTTGCCAGATGATGAAAAAGTTTATCAATTCGGTGGGCTAGTAAATCAGTATGCCAGTAGACATGAAGTCGCATCCATGATCCAGGTGCTTTGAGGAGCTCTATCCAATTTGTTGTTGTAACTCTTAAAATCCATTGCGAGTGTTTTGCGTTAAAGTCACCACCCATGATGAATTTTCCTTATTTAAAAATGACCTCTGTATAAAATTCCGTTTTGATGTTATGTCCTAGCGGGCTTTATAGTACAGTAACCATTATTTTTCTAATACCAGACTCATCCGATATGGTCGTTGCTTGAAATTCAGGGACGCATATATTCGTTTCTTTCAAATGGTGAAAATTATCTCTGACAATTATGGCGCTCCCACCTTTAGCGTTGTTATTGGGATGACAGTTTTGAACTTAACGAAAGTCTCATTTGTAAAATGAGTTTCTGATATAAGACAAATATCAACTTTTTCAAGATGGAGTAATGCCTCTAATTTGTTTGAATGTTTAAGTAAGCCATTAGCATTCCCTATCATAATTTTTATAGGTTATAGTCGAGTAAGACCTTCACAAATAAATAAATTTTGCTCTTTTAGCTTATTAAGCTTGTTGATCAACATAAGATTGCCCGCAGCTTAAAGTTGTATGATCTTTAGCGCGATATTCACACACATTGGTGGCTTGCAGCAATAGCTGACAGGATGTGCAATGCCGTACACGATTCGATGGTTTGATGAAATTCGAAAATTAAACTACACCACCTCAAAAAAGAATTCTCCCCTCTTTATAAACGAACTCAACAAACTACACCACTCTAAGAAAGTACCAAGCAAATTTTCACCGCCTTATAAAGGAAAGGCTAATATGTATATATAATATATGCGCAGATGTTCTTTGGCATGTGTATTAAGGAAAATTAGAATAACAAAAAGAAATAATAAATTTTGAATAACATTTATATAATGAGGGAAAAATTAAAATTAAATTAAAATAAATGTAATAAAAAGGTTTATAAAAATTAAAAAAGGAATAAAACAATATCTGTGATAGGATTTGAACTCAGGCAATATACAATACATTTATATCGGAATCAAGTGTTTGTATGAAAAACTCTTTCATTTGACGAGGTATCTTCATGAAATTTGGCGTGTATTATTATTTAAGGCATTAACCTAATCCTCGAAGAAATTGTATAGATCGGATAACTAGAGCATATAGCTGCCATACAAACTGAACAATCGGAATGAAGCGCTTGTATGGAAAACTTTTTCATTTGACGAGGTATCTTCACGAAATTTGGCATGTATTATTATTTAAGGCATTAATCTAATCTCCGAAGAAATTGAATAGATCAGATGACTATAGCATATAGCTTGCATATTAACTAAACGATCGGAGTAAAGTGCTTGCATGGAAATTTTTTTTGTTGGACGAGGTATCTTCACGAAATTAGGCACGAGTTATTGGTTAAGGCAAAAATTATTCTCCACAGAAATTCGTCAGATCAGATCACTATATCATATATAGCTTCCATACAAATTGAACGTTCGGAGTCAAGTTCTTGTAAGGGGCCTTTGTATTTGGGAAGGGTATTATATGTAGATTCGGCGCAACCGAAGTTAACGTTTTTTCTTGTTTTAATATTTCATATTAAAACACCAAGAAATTCATTCAAAAGGAACGCGCGTATACTACAAAACGAAGTGAGATCATACATAACTCTGCACTGCGATCTTTTTTCTGTGCGCCTGGTCAACCAAATTTGGTGTTCATATGGAATTCCTACCACAAATGCATGAAAACGAAGTTTAAATAAAAATGAATAAAACTGAATTTGAATGTCTTTAGTAAAATTGAAGAATTAGCAAAATTTCACTTTTGCAATTGATCCTACCATTCCCCTCGCATTTTTATGTTGTTATTTTATTAACATTTATTTCATATTATGCAATGTATATTACATTATATTGTATTATAAAATTTATACAAAATTGCCAATCATATGAAATCTTTAATAACTTTTATATGTTCTAAGCATGGAGTGACTACTTTTATAATATTTCTTATTATCATTATTTCATATTTTTTTGATTTAGCCCATTTTATCTAAATACGACGCTATGAAAATGCAGCCCAATCGGTAGTCGTAGTATTTCAAAAGAGCATAAGTCAATTTTCAATAGCAAAGCACTGCAAAAAGAACAAAAGCGACAATGTAGCCGACCGACATTGTCATAGCTATCCGTATATATATATATATATATATGCGCCTTGTTGTGAGCACACTTTTTGTCAGTACAACAAGGCTTTCTTTGATTGCTGTGATCTCCGCCTGGAAAACACTGCAGTGGTCGGGTAAGCGGAAGGCGATTTTGGTGTCCAGAGTTGCAGAGAAGACACCACCTCCCACCCGATTATCTAGTTTGGATCCATCCGTGTAGATGCTAATTCCTTCATTCCTGTTCACCTCGTCCCTTTCCCACTCCTTTTTGGTGGGGAAGGCAATATTGTCGACCGAATTTAGCTCCAATACGATTGGATTTTGGAAATCCGTGGTTTTGGGTAGAAACGAGAATTAACTAAGTATTCTAGAGTGCCCCTTGTTGCAGGCGACTAATTGGGAGGATTCCCTTAGCCTGAGAGCTGACTTTGTTGCTACTCGCTTATAGAACAGGTCTGTTGGCAATAAATGTAGAATGTCGTTTAATGCCTGGCTAGGCGTTGTTCTAAGAGCTCCATTAATGCATATACAGGCTGCTCTTTGTATACTTTCCATACGCCACACCGCGTATCTTATCCATTCTTGGCCACCATACCAATATACAGTATGTCATGATTGGTCTGACAACTGCTATATACTGCCACATCGTCAGCGTAGGCCACAACATGTACCCCCTTCTTTTCTAGATCCCACAGCAACTTATCCATTGTCCAGAGAAGTGGGGATAACACGCCTCTTTGAGGCGGATCTGCACATCGTTGACGCTCCCAGCTTTGAAATTATTGACCTGCTCGTGAGCATCTGTTCAATTAATTTTCTGAGAGGTTCAGAGATGTCCAGATTCTTAAGCGCACTCAGTATGGCCCTAGAATGGATGTTATTAAAGGCTCCTTCTATATCTTAGAAGGCAATTAGGGTGTATTCTTTAATTTCCAGCGATTTTTCTCTGTCCGCCAATACAAAACTCAGCGCTGTTTCTGTGGATTTTCCTTTAGAATGCGCATGCTGCGAACTATCCAACTTATCTGGTTTTAGTTTGTTTCTTAGATGTAGCTCTATAAGCCTTTCCACCGTTTTTAGAAGGAATGAGGAGAGACTAATTGGTCTGAAGTCCTTTGGACTTGTATGCGAGCTTTTACCTAAGGCAGGTTATGTATATTACCTTGGCTTCCCTTCAAAGCGAAAGGATATAGTTTAGTTACAGCGCCCCCTTGAGAATGGTAACTAGCCAATCCATTATGTAACTCTGTGACTGCTGTAATTGAGCCGGGAATAGACCGTCTGGTATACGTAGCTTTCTGACACTGTGTTTATAAGAGTGGACTCTATTTCTGCTCCACTGTCTTGAGTATATTCAATCGTATGGCTTTTAGAGCTGCCTGGGAAGAGCGTTTCCATTAGTAGTCCCAGTGATTCTTCACTGGATACCGTCCAACTGCGGTCTGGTTTCTGAAGAAAACCGATACTATGCACCGATTGTGCCATTATTTTCCTAAGTCGAGATGCTCCCGCTAAGTAATCGATATCATTACAAAAAGATTTCCAAAAATTTATTTTTGCTCTCCTAGCTTCCTTCTTGTATGACCTAGGGAGGTCGTAATTATAATCCCAGTCTGACTCGCCTTGGGATTGCGTGGGCAAATTGAACAGCTTTCTGCATTCTATCTGTAACTTTTTTAATTCGGGAGACCACCAGGGGGGCCTAATTCTACCCTTACTTCTTGTTATTGGACAAGCCACTTCTAATGCTTGCCGACAAGATTCAGCGAATCGAACAAGGAGGATGTCGAGATCCTCCTTACTATTGGGCTGAAACGGCGAGATCATAGGGATACGTTTTCAAGCTCTTGCATGTACACCTACCAGTTCGTTTTCCTGTGATTCCTGAATTCAATGCCTCTATCGCCCCTTTCATCTAATGTACATTCAATATATCGGTGATCCGAATGTTCTTCGAGGCTCTCCATTGTGTTACCCTGTCATAAAGTACCTCCGATACAAGCGTGATATCCAGTACTTCTTGTCGGTTTCTTGTGATAAACGTTGGTGTACTTCCCTTATTACACAGCAGTAGCTTAGTGCCTAGTAGGTAATTGAAGAGACACTCACCTCTGTCGTTGACATCTGTGCTGCCCCAGACTGTGTGATGCGCGATTGAGTCGCATCCAAGTATAATCATGCACTTGGATGCCTCGCTATCCCGTACCACCTCTTTTACCATCAGGGTACCTCATTCTCGTATGGCATGTAGCCGATAACTGCATCTGCTCGTTTCTCAGCTTACTGTTGCTGTGTCGTTGTTGCTTTAATGATGTAATATAAAAACGTTAAGGTTTTCTTTGCCATTATGCAGGCTCTGATTTTACCTTGACAATTAGCCATAAATAGTCTATAGCTCGGTGTCCTCAGTCCGCAAATACGCCCTCCATTAACTCATTGCTCCTGAATGAGGACAAACTGAGGCTGTTCTATTGACACGCGGTTAATTAGGGCTGCTGAATCTAGTTTGCTGTGATGAAGGTTAATTGTAGAAGACGCATTAACTAATGTTGCATCACATTACTCTAGGACTCCATAGGATCTTCCTTAACTTCGCACGTCTTGCTTTTCGATGCTAGATGGTCTGAAGCATCGGCGTCCGACTTGTACGGTGTAATTCTTGCTTTCGTGAATCCGTAGTTTATCTCCCCGCCACTTTTCGCCAGCGGTTCGATGGATTCTTTTGTTAGTAATATCAGAGTCTGCAGCGTAGCCCTTTGAGTCTCCACGCCAGATTCTGCAACACTATCGTCAAATGCCTTGACGAACTTCCAGCTCTCCGTGGGCAGACTCGGGTTGCAGGCTCTTAATAGCTGCATAATCTCATCCGGCTGTGATGGT
Source organism: Bactrocera oleae (assembly GCF_042242935.1). NCBI lineage: Eukaryota > Metazoa > Arthropoda > Insecta > Diptera > Tephritidae > Bactrocera > Bactrocera oleae. The sequence continues at coordinate 18,918,859 of NC_091541.1, read as the reverse complement.
GTAGCCGGTATCCGTACCTTTGCTCTTGGTCTGGACGGTATGCCTGTTTTGTCTACTGCTACCAGTTTTGAGCCAGGGTATACCTCCCCTACCTTGGCTATAGCAGCTTTGTATAGTGCGACTGATCTCTCGTCATCGCATGCAATCATTTTAATCTGGCCCTGGTATCAGCCGGCATCCGTGCATGACGGTGGCAGACCTGGATTGCTAAGTAGCACTTCCAGCGCCACACTTGTCAGCGCAACCTGCACCCTTTTCCATTGGCCTCTGGGGACTCTTCCTTCGGGGTTCTCCACTCTTCCAGAACGCCAATGACAATTCGGTTCCGGGCCACTTCTGCAAATGATTTTGCGGTCGTTTTGCTGATGGCTTAGCCTCTTCAGCTGACCTCTGTCGCTTTGCTGCCTTTACTGAAGGTTCCAGCTTAAAATTGGGTATGACTGCTTTCGTGCAGTCAATCGATGCTTGAAGCTCCTTGGTTAGCTCCTCTTTGGTTGGCGGTTGCACCTCCACTAACCTCAATAAATATGCGGCGCGTCGTCTCTCCGTATACCTTGCTTTGCCGGGTCCTGAATGTTAAATTAAGGCCACTCTCTGGCAGATGCACTTCCAGCAGCAGCCCTTTTAGCATCTCCCCCCTCCCCCTGCTTCTCAGCCGTGTTTTGGCTGCAGGGTTTGGGTTTGGCTGCCTCCGGCGCTACTACAATACTTTTTTGGGGCCAGCTTTAGCTTCTGCCTCTTTACTTGTGCTTGCCTCATTCTCGGGACCAAGTTTCGCTTCTGTCCTCTTGCTGAATGTTTCCGAGCTCGCTATAAACGCCGCTCTTTTTAACCCCATTCGGCTTTTTTTGAGAAGATCCGGGCTCTCTCCGATTTTTGTTTTTGTTTTGGTTTGTTTTTTCTTAAATTTTGGTTCATAAATGGTCGCAAGAGTGTGGGGGAAAGTGCGTTCATTGCGCTAAGCCCCCGCTACGCAAGTAAGGCTATCATATTACGGACGGCGCCAGGTATCCGTAAGCCCCATTTGAGACTGGGCTATTTAAGGGCCCTCAGCCAGGTTGATCCTCGGCACGGGTCGCATGACACCTTGATCCAGCCCTTTATAGTACCCCCGACCATGGTAAGGTTCTTTATCTGTACGCTGTGCTATTGAGGAACATCGAACACTCAGATAAGAAGTCTGACATTAGCTAGATTCCTCACGTCTACGGCAGGGGCGGACTGTTACCAGCTCGTCCCCGCTTACTACGTAAAACTGTGGTATCTATTACCAGTCGGCACCCTCAGGGAGGGTTCAGTGGAGGATTTCTGCCAACCATATGACCATTATATCGTTAGTTCCTTACACCTTTTACGATGTCGATACAATATATTTTTCGCTTTGATCGAAGAAAAATTTTAAAATATAGCGAATTTTCTCTTTGTTGGTGTCCATCTTTGACGAGCGCTCACAACGAACTGAGTAAATCAATCGAAAAACTGTCAAAGACAAACTTTTAGCGCGAATAAACACGTTTTCAGCGCCGTATAGTATGACATGATGCGACACGTAACACTAGTACTATGGACAATTACGCCATCTCTTAGATAAAAACCGAACGAACTTTTTACTTGACCTAATATCATCATTCATAGGATCTTTTAGTTATCTAACAACATTTGTGATAGTGCCGGGGAACATGTCATCACTACTATAGCAAATAGTAGACGAATTTGTGTTCATGTGCACTTTAATGCTGTCCCAATCATTGCCACCTTCAAGCAAGCTTAGTGCAGAGCATGTATCTTTGATCGTTGATACTGTTGTCATTTACTTGACGTATGTATATCTTGAAATGACAATGGTCTGGTGATATTAACCAACAAAAGTTGCAGTAAAAACTTAGTCTGCCTTGGATTGACTGTATTAGACGACCCATATTATTTGATTTGAATAAAGCGGGGCATGCAACAACTGGAGTACCTGGCTTGCGCGGCATCCATTTTTTCGATTGAGCCCATGTTAAATAGCGTGGTACTTCTGAATAAAGCAGTTATTGCGCAAAAACACCAAAAGCATCCGCCGCTTACACAATTCAAAAAATTCGGTGGGCGTAGTTCTTGGTTATAGCACATATAAAGAAATAGAGAATATAATTAGTTTTAGAATTCCACTGAAAAATTATAAGTATACAGTCACTGCTACGATCGAGACAGAAATAAAACAAAAACAAGAAAACGCGTTAACTTCGGTTGCACCGAAGCTATGATACCCTGCACAAATACAAAGGCTCCTGACAAGAACTTGATTCTGATCGTTCAATTCGTATGGCAGCTATATGATATAGTGATCTCATCTGAACAATTTCTGCGGAGATTGTTGCCTTGAACAATAACTCGTGCTAAATTTTGTGAAGATACATCTTCAAATACTATAGTTTTCCATCCAAACAGTTTATTCTAATCGTTCAGTTAATTTGGCAGCTATACTTGTATGCTATAGTAATCCGATCGATACAATTTCTTTGAAGATTGAATTATTGACTTAAATACTAATCCATGCCAAATTTCGTGAAGATACCTCGTCAAATGAAAGAGTTTTTCATACATGCACTTGATTCCGATCGTTCAGTTTGTATGGCACCTATATGCTATAGTGATCCGATCTAAGCAATTTCTTCGGAGATTGTCAAATAAAAAAGTTTCTCATACAAGTACTTGATTCCGATTGTTCAGTTTGTAAGGCAGCTATAGTGGTCCGATATCGGCCGGTCCGAGAAATAAGCAGCTTCTTAGTGAGAAAAGGGCAGGTGCAAAATTTCAGATCGATAGTTTAAAAACTGAGGGACTAGTTTGTATTTATACAGACAGACGGGCATAGCTAAATCAACTCAGCTCATCATGCTGATCATTTATGTATTTATTTATAGGGCTCAGACGTTTCCTTTTGGGTGTTACGAACTTCGTGGCAAACTGAATGTACCCTGTTCAGGGTATAACAAACGTTAACTTCGGTTGCCCCAAATACCGAAGAGATGTATTTCTTAAAGCATTAAAAGGTATAAAAATATCTTGTTCTTGATTTTGTGATCTGAAAAATATAATATATATTTTAAAGAGTCTTTGACATTTCCTTCTGGGTGTAACAAGCTTCGTTGCAAACCTAATATACCCTGTTCAGAGAATAAAAATGGACAAAATCTGTAGAGAGAGTGAGAAGAAGGAAGCCGATTTCTTTTCATTCTCCGTGATGTTTGTTGGTTGCGAAGTGATAACAGGAGACACCTGACGGAGATAACTGACTGATTGATAGAGCTATACATGAAAATTATAGTATACCACAGTTATAATATTCTATTGCCATCTTGTGAATCTGCGTTTGTAACAGAAAAAAAAATCGCGATTAAAAATGAGGCGTTGATCGTATGAGTGTGAATTCAGAATTGTATGTCTTACGATGATAAATCATGAAAAAATTAAAAAAACAACAATTTTATTTAATTTTATCAAAATCATCCTCAAACGAGATATATTTGACATAAACTCATGCGAAGAGACTAAATTTAATATAACATATTGAATTGACGTTTAAAACGTCAAGCAAAAAATCGGAATTGATTATATTAAGGATATGATGTTTGGACCAAAGTCTAGACCAATTCCTTTCATATTCAGCGCTATACCACATAGTATTTAAGAAAGCTAGTTCAGTAAATTTCTTTAAGATATCAAATTTTGACCAACCTAATGGTTTAGAGTCAGGCGGAAAGTCGGAAATCTCTATAAAGGATATATTGGGGGAAGAGAAGGGTTTGTCCGGTATACACGATATAATGTAGTATATGGGAGTTAGGGTAGTTCGTAGATCGATTTCAAATATGTTTGGCCGTAAATTAGAGGATTTCCAATATTATACGTTCAGTTATTTTTTCCAAGATATCTTTCATATTGACAGATATATAATGTGTAAAGCCAACCGGAAGTTTGAAAATCTAATATTTGGTATGTAGGATCCGATCCGATTTTGTCTCTTTTTGGCATTACCACATATTTTTAACTATAATAGAAAAATAAGCTCTCCGAGTTTCATTAAGGTATGTACCTCACATTCCATCACCAGAATATATTAATAAAATTAGTTATGCAGGTTTATTCAATATTTCCTTGGGCGACAGATTTGATCGCGGCAGGTGAGCTATTACAACTGAATTATCAAAATTAGATTTAGCGGTACCTGCACCTGAATACCTAACACCCTAAAAACCAGAGTGCCAACATCTCACGTGGACTGAGATATGACTTTTTTTGCTGATGTGGCGTTCCCACAATTCCGCTACTGTCCCCAACCAGAGCCACTGTTTGCTCTGCACTTGATTTGTTGTTGCGGCCTACTATGTTAACTATTCCCTCACTAAAAGAGGAGACGTTCACGGATTCCTTAACAACATTGTGCAATATTGCAATACTAACGATGCATTTCCGGCGTTTGTAGGTTATGCAGCCTAATATTGCAACAACAAATAAATCCATTGTAGAAACGTAAGCTGTGAGCCATTTCCAAGACGATTGTTTCTCAACAAATCCTTTAAATGTTATGATGTGTCGCAAATTCTTTAGGTTAATATAATATTATATAGGTATGGAAGTGATAAAAGTGTAGTTTGATTAGTTAAGTTCAAAAATTGTGCCGGACGGCCTCTGGATAAGCCTGTAAACTTAAAAATAAATGTTTTGTTCAAATTACTGGATGGGAATTCCCTTCCCTCCACCAATTTATTATTAACAACGACTGGGCCAACGTCAGTTTTTCCCACTGCGTCGATATGTTCTGCGGTAACGGTCTGACAAGAAGTGGGTTGTTGGCTTAACAAATTCAAAGCACAAGAGCTATATTACTCCTATTTGATACTTGACAAAACACATTTGGCACTGAACAATTTACTAGTTGTTGATATTTACCATTACTCTTTAATACTACAATATATTAGTCTCTGTCATAATTATTTTACAATTCTTTATAACTGGCTTTATTCTGATTTTTTTTTACAATTCTGTTCTACTGTTGGATATTTAATTATGAAACGAATATTGTTCACTGTTTAAGCTTATTGTTTTGTTTACGGTGTCCGTAAGTTGGTTTATGGGGATGTACAATGAGTCGGTATAGCTTAAAATATTTGACCGCGCTCATGCGGTCAGCATCAGGATCAGTAACCTAATGCTAAAATAAAATTATCTCATATTACTTTTGTGTATTGTTGAGTTAACTTAGTTTTCACCTTGCGTTTGGTGATATAACGGGTGATCCAAGTAGAGGTACTTTCTTCAATTGCCCTTTTTTTTGACATATCACACGTGAGTCGTATTAATATCTTCTAACTGTGTAATTCTCAGTTACTTTAAACAAGTTGTAATAAAAGAGGCTGCTTGTGTGGTGAACAAAGCATACTTATCTGGCGTAGAGATTACCGTGATCATGAAGGCAGTTCTTCCGGGGCGAGGTTTGGCTATTGCACTTCGGCTGAGTTGACCTTCGCGATTATTCCTAATGCGAATTACTCGTGCGTGCGATTTTTGGTAGCCGGGAATGGCGGACTTGCTCAACTAACGAAATTAGTTCGCTATACCAAATTTATTGAGTTTTATATAAAAGTAAACAATACTTCAAGAAAAACCTAAAAGTAATAATTAACAAACGCAAAATTTATATTCATACAACCGTAATTGAAGTGTATGGCAATGGCAAAAATTAAAATAAATATTTCGTGGGATATCCATTTTTTTTAGACAACAGCACGAGTTTACGGCAGCAGGATTGCAGTTGTCGCAGTCGCTAATTAAAACCATTTCTAGTTTTGCTGACGTAAACGATCAGCTGTAGTGTTGCCACTAATATGTGAAATGTAAAATTATTCAAGGTTTTAGCAAATCTAATGCTATTTTACTAACAGAAGCATTTAAAAGCGCTAATATATGAAAATTAATAACTTAAAATAAATTAATTCTTTTTTGCACAGCCAATTTCACTTTGAACAAAATATTTAAATTTCATTGATGTGAAAGGTTTTAGTACGGCAACATTGAAATTGTGTACATCAGCTGTTTGATATGCCACAGCCGTCGTCAAAATGTTCAAGAATTATATTTATTCAGTTAATTTATGGACGAGTATGTTCAAAGTCCGGTGTGCTTTACGTGGGTACCTGCTGACGATAGCCTTATCCCACAGCGCTCAAAAGCACAGCGGATCAAATCAATTCGTTGATTAGCGCCCTGAAAATGCTAGGCATTTTTCAGTACCGATTGGTAGTGTAGAGTGGACACGCTAACCACCTTGGTAGGGTTCGAGGCCTTTCCAAAACCTCTGTTGTAGTTTGGGTTCGGCACCCGGTTGCAATGCAACTCCACATTCAACTGACAAAACGTCAAATCTTCCCGCATTTGAGTATCAACCACAGCTACAACGATACTCCCCGAAGGGCCAGTGTGCATGAGCAGGTCCAAGGGCTCGAAGCTACTACCAGTTGGTAACCAGGGATTAGACCCCATACGCACATTACACGCACACACCTTTCACACAAGAAGCTTACCCTAATTCCCAGATAAAAGCCTTCACCGCCTAAGTAATTTACGCGCAAACGACCCTAAGAGTTCGGCATTCTGACTTGTGGAGATCACACCGCTAACATCTAAATGTCCGTCAGTCCAGCTAATCTCCATACCCCCGAGATCCCTAAAGGCCAAGTACATCGGGCACTCCGCGATCAAGTGAACCGAGTCTTCACATGGCGCCCCACACAAACCAGAAAGGTTCCTCTGATGCAAAAATGCATTCAGAGGCCCATGCTTCGTAAACAGAAACCCAGACTCAGACAGAATCTTAACTCTGGGTAACTCTCAACAAACCTAATGTCGCGGTTGTATTCATAAGTCACCCGACCGTTAAGGCTATTGTCCCAACGGTCTTGCCACCTACTCTTGACCCTATCATCTATAAGCCTCTCGCTCCCTAGATATCCCTCCCTCTCCACACCCTCATCGGAAATCCAGTCAAACCGCAGCAATAACACACTAAAGCCCCTTCTTAAGCTGAATGCAACAGCGCGCTGTATGACAATCAAGTCAATAGGGGGTGCACCTAACAAAACCTGCCTCGCATCCGTTGAAACGGTGCGACATACAGGCCAACATGCAAGTATCATGCAACATTGCACCGAGAGGAGTTTTCGGCGACCAGAGACCGTCATCGCTGACTCCCACCATATTGCGTCTCCATAAGTGACACAAGCCACAAATACACCACGATATACGGTGCGAACAGCACGGCGTCCAAGGCCCCAAATTGACTTGCGTCATATACCTGATGCTGACCCCATTGACCCGGGCAATCGGTGGACGAACCGACGACAATCTTCCCTTAAGCAGCATTTTCTCCATTTTTTTCATCGATATGTCAACCCCCACAGCTAAACCCCAACTATTTACAATTTCTAAAAATTGTCCTCCCGCCCGCTCTAACTTTAATCGCGATCGACCTTCAACCAGGAGGAGAAGGTCGTCCGTATGTGCACAACATTTACAGAAGGGCTCGAGCTGTCCAAGCAGAGAGTCCATCATGAGGCTCCAAATATATGGACCCAACTCACCATCATCTAATGGAGGGACAGGTGCCTCTTGTGCTTGAGGTACCTGAACCTCCGCCCTAGGAATGAACGCTCCACACAAAGCCGCACTCACTCCACTTTCATAACATAGTGTCACCAACGCGAAAAGAGGAGATGTCCTCCAGCTTACGACCCCGGCAGATCCTATAGACCTGACCCCACGGGTCGTCCCTATTCTCACCCACAAAATTTCTCCACTCCTTTTTTTTAATTTTAACTAACATTTTTTTATACTCCCTAATCGTACAACTAAACTCATACCTAAGCTGGGACCGCCTGTCAGAATTGGACCGTCGAGCGCGTTGAAACTTTCGCCTTAATCGCCTGACAGTCCCCCTCTTCGAAGTTAATTCACGCGTCCACCATTTGATTTTCCTAACCATAAAACTTTCACACTTCCTAAGCAACCTCTTGTTCACCCCCGCACTACCTCATAAAGACGAGCAGTTTGCTCGTCAACCCCTAAATCCTCAACACTCTAAGCGGTATACCTAATGCCGCTTCCCTGACGTATTGTCCATATTGGTTCCAGTCGATACCAGAGGTACGCCATCGTCGCAATGGACTCTCATCCAGCGAGGGAGGGGATTTGGGAGTAACCTTTATTTGGATAAAATTATAATCACTCAATCCACACCCTCCCTTAACCTCCATCCAGCAGCGAACGCATTATCTGCTGACTGATTCATAAGCGTCACGTCAATGTCACTCATGCCCCTAGGCCCATCAAACGTGTACCATTCACCCGGCTCATTCACAATGTAGAGGTTTTTAGCCACCACCCATTCACTTAATGCATTGCCTCGACTGTGGCTTTGATATCCAGACGTATGCCGGGATAGCTTACTAAACCACATCGAAGACGAGGCATTCGCATCCAGCCCTAGGATAAATGGGCTACTACTCGCAAGTGGCGAGTCCAATGGTGGCGTAGGGCTCCGGAAATAAGGCAATGGCGCACCTTCGCTCAGTCATACACTCACGCATTACGCGCTCAACAATGCAGCCCAGCCGGCAAAAAATAGGGTACTAAACTGGGACTGTGCAAAAAGTCTTCCAACAACAACAACGTAAATATATCGTGGGTATTGTATATGCACATATGTATTGTATGTATTTTTTCAATATGTACCATATATATATTATATTACTAAATACTTATTAAATTTTATTTGTTGACCTTTGCTTACTTGTTGTAAGCGATCATGTTTGTCGCTTTACTAGACCAAACGGTATCGCTGGAAAGTTTGCGAATAGGAATATTTTTTTTTGAAGAATATTACGGTGTGTTTGGAGACACAAAAAATCGTATAGGCAGGTATCGTATTTTTTATTTTTTTAGGTTTTCAGTTATCTCGCAAAATGCCTTACTGTTTTTTTTTTTTACATAAGATCTGTTGGGTTGTTTTTATAATTAACTGTATACCAAAATACTGATAAAACAGTAAATTGAACATACATATATATGTGTATAAAATTGCTGTGAAAGAACAGCCCAAATAGCGTAATCGCTTGCATAGTAATTGTAAATGTTTTGTCATATTCAGGAAATTTTAAAATTGGATGTGATGAGTTAATGCTTTTTAAATTTTCAAAGATGGCTATATATTGAGGATCTCTCGGATTTATTTTGTTATCTTTCTTTAAATATTTTATCATTGGGTCAGATATTCTAGAGTAATATTTAAAAAACTTTCTATAATAGTCTGTGTTCTCTAAAACCCTATTAATTGCCTTTCTGTTGTTGGAATTGGTAATGTAAATTGTATGGCTAAATTTTTTTCCGGGTTGGGCTTAATGTCGTCATTTGTCTAAACGTGGCCCACAAATTAGGTTTCTCTTTTTAAAAAACTATACTTATTTGCTTGGATTGGTAGGTTATTTTCCTGAAGCTTTGAAAGAAATTATCCTAGTGAATGTATGTGTTCTTCTAGTGACGTGGAAAATATTAATATGCCATCTAGATAGACTACACATGTTTTATTAATATGTTCCCTTAGGATGTCGTTCATTAATCTCTGAAAAGTGGATGGAGAATTTTGAAGCCCAAAAGGCATCCTGACGTATGCATACAGGCCTGATGGAGTCACAAAAGCCGCTTCCTCTATGTCCTGATGCCTGATGGTAACCTTTCGCAAGATCTATGATGCTAAAGTACTGTGCTTTGAACAATTTATCTAAAATTCCATCAATATTTGGCAGGGGATATTTATTGTCACCAGTAATTTGGTTTAACCTCCTGTAATCAACCACTAATCGAAATTTGTTTATGCCGAAACTATCTGATTTCTTTGGCACAATTATTATTGGTGAGTTGTATTTGCTTCGACTTTTTCGTATTATTTGTTTCTTTTCTATTTCTTCAATTTACCTTCCCGCCTCTTCCGCATGTGTGGGGGGCAATCTGTAAATTCGGGAATTAATTTGCTGATCCGTTGTTGTTCTTTGTAAATTAGCTTTTCATATTTTTTTGAGTTTGGTCCTTTCTTCTGCGTTTAAATAGTCGACTTGAATGTTACTAACTTTACTTTCTTCCAACGAATAAGCTTGCTCCTGCAAAATTTTCGTATGGAATGAAAACTAGACACCATTGCTTAATGCCATTTCTTTGTTTTCAATGTTTATCGTTTTCACATTTTGAAATATAAAAGTATTCCCCCAGTATAAGGTCGTATGGCTTGATACCAGTAAAATCCATTTTTGACCATTGCATTCTGGAATTTTGAGGGCATCTAAATTCTAATGGGCGTGGTATCTTAACTCTTTCTTTAACGCCCTTATTTCTCTATTCAGTGTACTAATTATTGTTTTATTTTTCTCTAAAACTGGTAAATTATACTCTTCGAAACTGGCTCTTTTCATTATGCTTGTGGTGGAGCCTAGGTCTACTAAAACACTCCATTTCTTATTAAATATAGTAAGTGAAATTTAAATTTTATTTTGATTTTCCGAGGCTAATTGGTAAAAAATGCCTCGTTGTTATTTGTTTCCTTTGTTGTGCTCATAGCTGACACTGACCTCCATGGGTGTTGGGCAATTTGAGCGTCTTGATTGCAGAGTGCCTTTCTGTACAGGTTGCCGTGCAGAATTACCGTAACCGTTATTATTACGATATTGATGATTTTGACCAGAATTTCCTGAATTAGTTTGTCTGTGGGGATTATTTGGGTGATAATTATTTTGTCCTGAAAAGTTTGTATTTTTTTGGGAGTATCGTCCCGAACTAAATATTTCTTTCATTATGTTTCCTGACTCACTTAAAGCACAATATTTCGTAACATTATCAATTATTTTTTTAGCTTTTCTACTAAGTTCATTGATACTCCCCACCCTAATAGACCAAACAGTCACCGACATTCCGTACTTACTACCCGTATCAAACCAAATTTTTCAAAAGTTGTGCCCGTAATTGCAACGCAGAAATCAGTTCTTCGTTTTTTTTTCATTTTACCAATGTTGCCATTGTTCTATTTGTATACACGATTTCTCACACATTTAGTTTTTTTAGTTATAATTTTTCATAATGTAAAAGCTCAAAACCAAATCCAACTATTAAAAATAGTTTACCTATCTATAAATAAGTGTATTCGACTGTGATTTTAAGTTATTTTAAGAATATTTCAAATATGTTTAAGTTCATTTTTTTATTACTACAAAATATCGAGATTATCAACCCTGCGTTGCAAGAGATTGCTCTCTCACTCTGAGCTCACTCTTTTCTACAGGAGAAATCCAATTTTCGCGTATATCCTACCGTACGGTCTATTGAAGCGGACGGTAGAAGCGGTGGTGACTGATCATATACATTGCGCTCTCATAAGATACTTGTAGGTCGTATCAGCTGATTCGGGACACGGTTTTGCGTCGGCGACTGTTTGTGCCTTAACTCGCTCAGTGGTTAGGTGTAGGACGCATCTACTATTGAGCAAATAGAAAGAAAGAGAGAGAGATAGCTACGCAGCAAATGTTGATGACTTAGTGAGTGAAGCATCACATACATACATACATACCTACCAGCAAAATGCGCTTTAATTCGTTCAACCGCGTTTAGCGCAGCGGAGCAAGAAATTCTGAATCACCCCTAAAATTTTCGTTCCGCTATTCTATTAATATCTTGTAACTGTGGAATTCTCAGTTACTTTAAACAAGTTGTAATACAAGAGACTGCTTGTGTGCTAAACAAAGCATACTTACCTGGCGTAGAGATTACCGTGATCATGAAGGCGGTTCCTCCGGGGCGAGGTTTGGCTATTGCACTTCGGCTGAGTTGACCTTCGCGATTATTCCTAATGCGAATTACTCGTGCGTGCGACTGTGGCTTTGATATCCAGACGTATGCCGGGATAGCTTACTAAACCACATCGAAGACGAGGCATTCGCATCCAGCCCTAGGATAAATGGGCTACTACTCGCAAGTGGCGAGTCCAATGGTGGCGTAGGGCTCCGGAAATAAGGCAATGGCGCACCTTCGCTCAGTCATACACTCACGCATTACGACATACGCCCCCTGGCAGTTAAACTGTATAATTCCCCCCATCAGTGTATGGCAAAGGCGCGCTCAACAATGCAGCCCAGCCGGCAAAAAATAGGGTACTAAACTGGGACTGTGCAAAAAGTCTTCCAACAACAACAACGTAAATATATCGTGGGTATTGTATATGCACATATGTATTGTATGTATTTTTTCAATATGTACCATATATATATTATATTACTAAATACTTATTAAATTTTATTTGTTGACCTTTGCTTATTTGTTGTAAGCGATCATGTTTGTCGCTTTACTAGACCAAACGGTATCGCTGGAAAGTTTGCGAATAGGAATATTTTTTTTTTGAAGAATATTACGGTGTGTTTGGAGACACAAAAAATCGTATAGGCAGGTATCGTATTTTTTATTTTTTTAGGTTTTCAGTTATCTCGCAAAATGCCTTACTGTTTTTTTTTTTTACTTAAGATCTGTTGGGTTGTTTTTATAATTAACTGTATATCAAAATACTGATAAAACAGTAAATTGAACATACATATATATGTGTATAAAATTGCTGTGAAAGAACAGCCCAAATAGCGTAATCGCTTGCATAGTAATTGTAAATGTTTTGTCATATTCAGGAAATTTTAAAATTGGATGTGATAAGTTAATGCTTTTTAAATTTTCAAAGATGGCTACATATTGAGGATCTCTCGGATTTATTTTGTTATCTTTCTTTAAATATTTTATCACTGGGTCAGCTATTCTAGAGTAATATTTAAAAAACTTTCTATAATAGTCTGTGTTCTCTAAAACCCTATTAATTGCCTTTCTGTTGTTGGAATTGGTAATGTAAATTGTATGGCTAAATTTTTTTCCGGGTTGGGCTTAATGTCGTCATTTCTCTAAACGTGGCCCACAAATTAGGTTTCTCTTTTTAAAAAACTACACTTATTTGCTTGGATTGGTAGGTTATTTTCCTGAAGCTTTGAAAGAAATTATCCTAGTGAATGTATGTGTTCTTCTAGTGACGTGGAAAATATTAATATGCCATCTAGATAGACTACACATGTTTTATTAATATGTTCCCTTAGGATGTCGTTCATTAATCTCTGAAAAGTGGATGGAGAATTTTGAAGCCCAAAAGGCATCCTGACGTATTCATACAGGCCTGATGGAGTCACAAAAGCCGCTTTCTCTATGTCCTGATGCCTGATGGTAACCTTTCGCAAGATCTATGATGCTAAAGTACTGTGCTTTGAACAATTTATCTAAAATTCCATCAATATTTGGCAGGGGATATTTATTGTCACCAGTAATTTGGTTTAACCTCCTGTAATCAACCACTAATCGAAATTTGTTTATGCCGAAACTATCTGATTTCTTTGGCACAATTATTATTGGTGAGTTGTATTTGCTTCGACTTTTTCGTATTATTTGTTTCTTTTCTATTTCTTCAATTTACCTTCCCGCCTCTTCCGCATGTGTGGGGGGCAATCTGTAAATTCGGGAATTAATTTGCTGATCCGTTGTTGTTCTTTGTAAATTAGCTTTTCATATTTTTTTGAGTTTGGTCCTTTCTTCTGCGTTTAAATAGTCGACTTGAATGTTACTAACTTTACTTTCTTCCAACGAATAAGCTTGCTCCTGCAAAATTTTCGTATGGAATGAAAACTAGACACCATTGCTTAATGCCATTTCTTTGTTTTCAATGTTTATCGTTTTCACATTTTGAAATATAAAAGTATTCCCCCAGTATAAGGTCGTATGGCTTGATACCAGTAAAATCCATTTTTGACCATTGCATTCTGGAATTTTGAGGGCATCTAAATTCTAATGGGCGTGGTATCTTAACTCTTTCTTTAACGCCCTTATTTCTCTATTCAGTGTACTAATTATTGTTTTATTTTTCTCTAAAACTGGTAAATTATACTCTTCGAAACTGGCTCTTTTCATTATGCTTGTGGTGGAGCCTGGGTCTACTAAAACACTCCATTTCTTATTAAATATAGTAAGTGAAATTTAAATTTAATTTTGATTTTCCGAGGCTAATTGGTAAAAAATGCCTCGTTGTTATTTGTTTCCTTTGTTGTGCTCATAGCTGACACTGACCTCCATGGGTGTTGGGCAATTTGAGCGTCTTGATTGCAGAGTGCCTTTCTGTACAGGTTGCCGTGCAGAATTACCGTAACCGTTATTATTACGATATTGATGATTTTGACCAGAATTTCCTGAATTAGTTTGTCTGTGGGGATTATTTGGGTGATAATTATTTTGTCCTGAAAAGTTTGTATTTTTTTGGGAGTATCGTCCCGAACTAAATATTTCTTTCATTATGTTTCCTGACTCACTTAAAGCACAATATTTCGTAACATTATCAATTATTTTTTTAGCTTTTCTACTAAGTTCATTGATACTCCCCACCCTAATAGACCAAACAGTCACCGACATCCCGTACTTACTACCCGTATCAAACCAAATTTTTCAAAAGTTGTGCCCGTAATTGCAACGCAGAAATCAGTTCTTCGTTTTTTTTTCATTTTACCAATGTTGCCATTGTTCTATTTGTATACACGATTTCTCACACATTTATTTTTTTTAGTTATAATTTTTCATAATGTAAAAGCTCAAAACCAAATCCAACTATTAAAAATAGTTTACCTATCTATAAATAAGTGTATTCGACTGTGATTTTAAGTTATTTTAAGAATATTTCAAATATGTTAAAGTTCATTTTTTTATTACTACAAAATATCGAGATTATCAACCCTGCGTTGCAAGAGATTGCTCTCTCACTCTGAGCTCACTCTTTTCTACAGGAGAAATCCAATTTTCGCGTATATCCTACCGTACGGTCTATTGAAGCGGACGATAGAAGCGGTGGTGACTGATCATATACATTGCGCTCTCATAAGATACTTGTAGGTCGTATCAGCTGATTCGGGACACGGTTTTGCGTCGGCGACTGTTTGTGCCTTAACTCGCTCAGTGGTTAGGTGTAGGACGCATCTACTATTGAGCAAATAGAAAGAAAGAGAGAGAGATAGCTACGCAGCAAGTGTTGATGACTTAGTGAGTGAAGCATCACATACATACATACATACCTACCAGCAAAATGCGCTTTAATTCGTTCAACCGCGTTTAGCGCAGCGGAGCAAGAAATTCTGAATCACCCCTAAAATTTTCGTTCCGCTATTCTATTAATATCTTGTAACTGTGGAATTCTCAGTTACTTTAAACAAGTTGTAATACAAGAGACTGCTTGTGTGCTAAACAAAGCATACTTACCTGGCGTAGAGACTACCGTGATCATGAAGGCGGTTCCTCCGGGTCGAGGTTTGGCTATTGCACTTCGGCTGAGTTGACCTTCGCGATTATTCCTAATGCGAATTACTCGTGCGTGCGACTGTGGCTTTGATATCCAGACGTATGCCGGGATAGCTTACTAAACCACATCGAAGACGAGGCATTCGCATCCAGCCCTAGGATAAATGGGCTACTACTCGCAAGTGGCGAGTCCAATGGTGGCGTAGGGCTCCGGAAATAAGGCAATGGCGCACCTTCGCTCAGTCATACACTCACGCATTACGACATACGCCCCCTGGCAGTTAAACTGTATAATTCCCCCCATCAGTGTATGGCAAAGGCGCGCTCAACAATGCAGCCCAGCCGGCAAAAAATAGGGTACTAAACTGGGACTGTGCAAAAAGTCTTCCAACAACAACAACGTAAATATATCGTGGGTATTGTATATGCACATATGTATTGTATGTATTTTTTCAATATGTACCATATATATATTATATTACTAAATACTTATTAAATTTTATTTGTTGACCTTTGCTTATTTGTTGTAAGCGATCATGTTTGTCGCTTTACTAGACCAAACGGTATCGCTGGAAAGTTTGCGAATAAGAATATTTTTTTTTTGAAGAATTTTACGGTGTGTTTGGAGACACAAAAAATCGTATAGGCAGGTATCGTATTTTTTATTTTTTTAGGTTTTCAGTTATCTCGCAAAATGCCTTACTGTTTTTTTTTTTACATAAGATCTGTTGGGTTGTTTTTATAATTAACTGTATATCAAAATACTGATAAAACAGTAAATTGAACATACATATATATGTGTATAAAATTGCTGTGAAAGAACAGCCCAAATAGCGTAATCGCTTGCATAGTAATTGTAAATGTTTTGTCATATTCAGGAAATTTTAAAATTGGATGTGATGAGTTAATGCTTTTTAAATTTTCAAAGATGGCTATATATTGAGGATCTCTCGGATTTATTTTGTTATCTTTCTTTAAATATTTTATCACTGGGTCAGCTATTCTAGAGTAATATTTAAAAAACTTTCTATAATAGTCTGTGTTCTCTAAAACCCTATTAATTGCCTTTCTGTTGTTGGAATTGGTAATGTAAATTGTATGGCTAAATTTTTTTCCGGGTTGGGCTTAATGTCGTCATTTCTCTAAACGTGGCCCACAAATTAGGTTTCTCTTTTTAAAAAACTACACTTATTTGCTTGGATTGGTAGGTTATTTTCCTGAAGCTTTGAAAGAAATTATCCTAGTGAATGTATGTGTTCTTCTAGTGACGTGGAAAATATTAATATGCCATCTAGATAGACTACACATGTTTTATTAATATGTTCCCTTAGGATGTCGTTCATTAATCTCTGAAAAGTGGATGGAGAATTTTGAAGCCCAAAAGGCATCCTGACGTATTCATACAGGCCTGATGGAGTCACAAAAGCCGCTTTCTCTATGTCCTGATGCCTGATGGTAACCTTTCGCAAGATCTATGATGCTAAAGTACTGTGCTTTGAACAATTTATCTAAAATTCCCTCAATATTTGGCAGGGGATATTTATTGTCACCAGTAATTTGGTTTAATCTCCTGTAATCAACCACTAATCGAAATTTGTTTATGCCGAAACTATCTGATTTCTTTGGCACAATTATTATTGGTGAGTTGTATTTGCTTCGACTTTTTCGTATTATTTGTTTCTTTTCTATTTCTTCAATTTACCTTCCCGCCTCTTCCGCATGTGTGGGGGGCAATCTGTAAATTCGGGAATTAATTTGCTGATCCGTTGTTGTTCTTTGTAAATTAGCTTTTCATATTTTTTTGAGTTTGGTCCTTTCTTCTGCGTTTAAATAGTCGACTTGAATGTTACTAACTTTACTTTCTTCCAACGAATAAGCTTGCTCCTGCAAAATTTTCGTATGGAATGAAAACTAGACACCATTGCTTAATGCCATTTCTTTGTTTTCAATGTTTATCGTTTTCACATTTTGAAATATAAAAGTATTCCCCCAGTATAAGGTCGTATGGCTTGATACCAGTAAAATCCATTTTTGACCATTGCATTCTGGAATTTTGAGGGCATCTAAATTCTAATGGGCGTGGTATCTTAACTCTTTCTTTAACGCCCTTATTTCTCTATTCAGTGTACTAATTATTGTTTTATTTTTCTCTAAAACTGGTAAATTATACTCTTCGAAACTGGCTCTTTTCATTATGCTTGTGGTGGAGCCTGGGTCTACTAAAACACTCCATTTCTTATTAAATATAGTAAGTGAAATTTAAATTTAATTTTGATTTTCCGAGGCTAATTGGTAAAAAATGCCTCGTTGTTATTTGTTTCCTTTGTTGTGCTCATAGCTGACACTGACCTCCATGGGTGTTGGGCAATTTGAGCGTCTTGATTGCAGAGTGCCTTTCTGTACAGGTTGCCGTGCAGAATTACCGTAACCGTTATTATTACGATATTGATGATTTTGACCAGAATTTCCTGAATTAGTTTGTCTGTGGGGATTATTTGGGTGATAATTATTTTGTCACTTAAAGCACAATATTTCGTAACATTATCAATTATTTTTTTAGCTTTTCTACTAAGTTCATTGATACTCCCCACCCTAATAGACCAAACAGTCACCGACATCCCGTACTTACTACCCGTATCAAACCAAATTTTTCAAAAGTTGTGCACGTAATTGCAACGCAGAAATCAGTTCTTCGTTTTTTTTTCATATTACCAATGTTGCCATTGTTCTATTTGTATACACGATTTCTCACACATTTATTTTTTTTAGTTATAATTTTTCATAATGTAAAAGCTCAAAACCAAATCCAACTATTAAAAATAGTTTACCTATCTATAAATAAGTGTATTCGACTGTGATTTTAAGTTATTTTAAGAATATTTCAAATATGTTAAAGTTCATTTTTTTATTACTACAAAATATCGAGATTATCAACCCTGCGTTGCAAGAGATTGCTCTCTCACTCTGAGCTCACTCTTTTCTACAGGAGAAATCCAATTTTCGCGTATATCCTACCGTACGGTCTATTGAAGCGGACGATAGAAGCGGTGGTGACTGATCATATACATTGCGCTCTCATAAGATACTTGTAGGTCGTATCAGCTGATTCGGGACACGGTTTTGCGTCGGCGACTGTTTGTGCCTTAACTCGCTCAGTGGTTAGGTGTAGGACGCATCTACTATTGAGCAAATAGAAAGAAAGAGAGAGAGATAGCTACGCAGCAAGTGTTGATGACTTAGTGAGTGAAGCATCACATACATACATACATACCTACCAGCAAAATGCGCTTTAATTCGTTCAACCGCGTTTAGCGCAGCGGAGCAAGAAATTCTGAATCACCCCTAAAATTTTCGTTCCGCTATTCTATTAATATCTTGTAACTGTGGAATTCTCAGTTCCTTTAAACAAGTTGTAATACAAGAGACTGCTTGTGTGCTAAACAAAGCATACTTACCTGGCGTAGAGATTACCGTGATCATGAAGGCGGTTCCTCCGGGGCGAGGTTTGGCTATTGCACTTCGGCTGAGTTGACCTTCGCGATTATTCCTAATGGGAATTACTCGTGCGTGCGATTTTTGGTAGCCGGGAATGGCGGACTTGCTCAACTAACGAAATTAGTTCGCTATACCAAATTTATTGAGTTTTATATAAAAGTAAACAATACTTCAAGAAAAACCTAAAAGTAATAATTAACAAACGCAAAATTTATATTCATACAACCGTAATTGAAGTGTATGGCAATGGCAAAAATTAAAATAAATATTTCGTGGGATATCCATTTTTTTTAGACAACAGCACGAGTTTACGGCAGCAGGATTGCAGTTGTCGCAGTCGCTAATTAAAACCATTTCTAGTTTTGCTGACGTAAACGATCAGCTGTAGTGTTGCCACTAATATGTGAAATGTAAAATTATTCAAGGTTTTAGCAAATCTAATGCTATTTTACTAACAGAAGCATTTAAAAGCGCTAATATATGAAAATTAATAACTTAAAATAAATTAATTCTTTTTTGCACAGCCAATTTCACTTTGAACAAAATATTTAAATTTCATTGATGTGAAAGGTTTTAGTACGGCAACATTGAAATTGTGTACATCAGCTGTTTGATATGCCACAGCCGTCGTCAAAATGTTCAAGAATTATATTTATTCAGTTAATTTATGGACGAGTATGTTCAAAGTCCGGTGTGCTTTACGTGGGTACCTGCTGACGATAGCCTTATCCCACAGCGCTCAAAAGCACAGCGGATCAAATCAATTCGTTGATTAGCGCCCTGAAAATGCTAGGCATTTTTCAGTACCGATTGGTAGTGTAGAGTGGACACGCTAACCACCTTGGTAGGGTTCGAGGCCTTTCCAAAACCTCTGTTGTAGTTTGGGTTCGGCACCCGGTTGCAATGCAACTCCACATTCAACTGACAAAACGTCAAATCTTCCCGCATTTGAGTATCAACCACAGCTACAACGATACTCCCCGAAGGGCCAGTGTGCATGAGCAGGTCCAAGGGCTCGAAGCTACTACCAGTTGGTAACCAGGGATTAGACCCCATACGCACATTACACGCACACACCTTTCACACAAGAAGCTTACCCTAATTCCCAGATAAAAGCCTTCACCGCCTAAGTAATTTACGCGCAAACGACCCTAAGAGTTCGGCATTCTGACTTGTGGAGATCACACCGCTAACATCTAAATGTCCGTCAGTCCAGCTAATCTCCATACCCCCGAGATCCCTAAAGGCCAAGTACATCGGGCACTCCGCGATCAAGTGAACCGAGTCTTCACATGGCGCCCCACACAAACCAGAAAGGTTCCTCTGATGCAAAAATGCATTCAGAGGCCCATGCTTCGTAAACAGAAACCCAGACTCAGACAGAATCTTAACTCTGGGTAACTCTCAACAAACCTAATTTCGCGGATGTATTCATAAGTCACCCGACCGTTAAGGCTATTGTCCCAACGGTCTTGCCACCTACTCTTGACCCTATCATCTATAAGCCTCTCGCTCCCTAGATATCCCTCCCTCTCCACACCCTCATCGGAAATCCAGTCAAACCGCAGCAATAACACACTAAAGCCCCTTCTTAAGCTGAATGCAACAGCGCGCTGTATGACAATCAAGTCAATAGGGGGTGCACCTAACAAAACCTGCTTCGCATCCGTTGAAACGGTGCGACATACAGGCCAACATGCAAGTATCATGCAACGTTGCACCGAGAGGAGTTTTCGGCGACCAGAGACCGTCATCGCTGACTCCCACCATATTGCGTCTCCATAAGTGACACAAGCCACAAATACACCACGATATACGGTGCGAACAGCACGGCGTCCAAGGCCCCAAATTGACTTGCGTCATATACCTGATGCTGACCCCATTGACCCGGGCAATCGGTGGACGAACCGACGACAATCTTCCCTTAAGCAGCATTTTTTCCATTTTTTTCATCGATATGTCAACCCCCACAGCTAAACCCCAACTATTTACAATTTCTAAAAATTGTCCTCCCGCCCGCTCTAACTTTAATCGCGATCGACCTTCAACCAGGAGGAGAAGGTCGTCCGTATGTGCACAACATTTACAGAAGGGCTCGAGCTGTCCAAGCAGAGAGTCCATCATGAGGCTCCAAATATATGGACCCAACTCACCATCATCTAATGGAGGGACAGGTGCCTCTTGTGCTTGAGGTACCTGAACCTCCGCCCTAGGAATGAACGCTCCACACAAAGCCGCACTCACTCCACTTTCATAACATAGTGTCACCAACGCGAAAAGAGGAGATGTCCTCCAGCTTACGACCCCGGCAGATCCTATAGACCTGACCCCACGGGTCGTCCCTATTCTCACCCACAAAATTTCTCCACTCCTTTTTTTTAATTTTAACCAACATTTTTTTATACTCCCTAATCGTACAACTAAACTCATACCTAAGCTGGGACCGCCTGTCAGAATTGGACCGTCGAGCGCGTTGAAACTTTCGCCTTAATCGCCTGACAGTCCCCCTCTTCGAAGTTAATTCACGCGTCCACCATTTGATTTTCCTAACCATAAAACTTTCACACTTCCTAAGCAACCTCTTGTTCACCCCCGCACTACCTCATAAAGACGAGCAGTTTGCTCGTCAACCCCTAAATCCTCAACACTCTAAGCGGTATACCTAATGCCGCTTCCCTGACGTATTGTCCATATTGGTTCCAGTCGATACCAGAGGTACGCCATCGTCGCAATGGACTCTCATCCAGCGAGGGAGGGGATTTGGGAGTAACCTTTATTTGGATAAAATTATAATCACTCAATCCACACCCTCCCTTAACCTCCATCCAGCAGCGAACGCATTATCTGCCTGATTCATAAGCGTCACGTCAATGTCACTCATGCCTCTAGGCCCATCAAACGTGTACCATTCACCCGGCTCATTCACAATGTAGAGGTTTTTAGCCACCACCCATTCACTTAATGCATTGCCTCGACTGTGGCTTTGATATCCAGACGTATGCCGGGATAGCTTACTAAACCACATCGAAGACGAGGCATTCGCATCCAGCCCTAGGATAAATGGGCTACTACTCGCAAGTGGCGAGTCCAATGGTGGCGTAGGGCTCCGGAAATAAGGCAATGGCGCACCTTCGCTCAGTCATACACTCACGCATTACGACATACGCCCCCTGGCAGTTAAACTGTATAATTCCCCCCATCAGTGTATGGCAAAGGCGCGCTCAACAATGCAGCCCAGCCGGCAAAAAATAGGGTACTAAACTGGGACTGTGCAAAAAGTCTTCCAACAACAACAACGTAAATATATCGTGGGTATTGTATATGCACATATGTATTGTATGTATTTTTTCAATATGTACCATATATATATTATATTACTAAATACTTATTAAATTTTATTTGTTGACCTTTGCTTATTTGTTGTAAGCGATCATGTTTGTCGCTTTACTAGACCAAACGGTATCGCTGGAAAGTTTGCGAATAGGAATATTTTTTTTTTGAAGAATATTACGGTGTGTTTGGAGACACAAAAAATCGTATAGGCAGGTATCGTATTTTTTATTTTTTTAGGTTTTCAGTTATCTCGCAAAATGCCTTACTGTTTTTTTTTTTTACTTAAGATCTGTTGGGTTGTTTTTATAATTAACTGTATATCAAAATACTGATAAAACAGTAAATTGAACATACATATATATGTGTATAAAATTGCTGTGAAAGAACAGCCCAAATAGCGTAATCGCTTGCATAGTAATTGTAAATGTTTTGTCATATTCAGGAAATTTAAAAATTGGATGTGATGAGTTAATGCTTTTTAAATTTTCAAAGATGGCTATATATTGAGGATCTCTCGGATTTATTTTGTTATCTTTCTTTAAATAGTTTATCATTGGGTCAGCTATTCTAGAGTAATATTTAAAAAACTTTCTATAATAGCCTGTGTTCTCTAAAACCCTATTAATTGCCTTTCTGTTGTTGGAATTGGTAATGTAAATTGTATGGCTAAATTTTTTTCCGGGTTGGGCTTAATGTCGTCATTTGTCTAAACGTGGCCCACAAATTAGGTTTCTCTTTTTAAAAAACTACACTTATTTGCTTGGATTGGTAGGTTATTTTCCTGAAGCTTTGAAAGAAATTATCCTAGTGAATGTATGTGTTCTTCTAGTGACGTGGAAAATATTAATATGCCATCTAGATAGACTACACATGTTTTATTAATATGTTCCCTTAGGATGTCGTTCATTAATCTCTGAAAAGTGGATGGAGAATTTTGAAGCCCAAAAGGCATCCTGACGTATTCATACAGGCCTGATGGAGTCACAAAAGCCGCTTTCTCTATGTCCTGATGCCTGATGGTAACCTTTCGCAAGATCTATGATGCTAAAGTACTGTGCTTTGAACAATTTATCTAAAATTCCATCAATATTTGGCAGGGGATATTTATTGTCACCAGTAATTTGGTTTAACCTCCTGTAATCAACCACTAATCGAAATTTGTTTATGCCGAAACTATCTGATTTCTTTGGCACAATTATTATTGGTGAGTTGTATTTGCTTCGACTTTTTCGTATTATTTGTTTCTTTTCTATTTCTTCAATTTACCTTCCCGCCTCTTCCGCATGTGTGGGGGGCAATCTGTAAATTCGGGAATTAATTTGCTGATCCGTTGTTGTTCTTTGTAAATTAGCTTTTCATATTTTTTTGAGTTTGGTCCTTTCTTCTGCGTTTAAATAGTCGACTTGAATGTTACTAACTTTACTTTCTTCCAACGAATAAGCTTGCTCCTGCAAAATTTTCGTATGGAATGAAAACTAGACACCATTGCTTAATGCCATTTCTTTGTTTTCAATGTTTATCGTTTTCACATTTTGAAATATAAAAGTATTCCCCCAGTATAAGGTCGTATGGCTTGATACCAGTAAAATCCATTTTTGACCATTGCATTCTGGAATTTTGAGGGCATCTAAATTCTAATGGGCGTGGTATCTTAACTCTTTCTTTAACGCCCTTATTTCTCTATTCAGTGTACTAATTATTGTTTTATTTTTCTCTAAAACTGGTAAATTATACTCTTCGAAACTGGCTCTTTTCATTATGCTTGTGGTGGAGCCTGGGTCTACTAAAACACTCCATTTCTTATTAAATATAGTAAGTGAAATTTAAATTTAATTTTGATTTTCCGAGGCTAATTGGTAAAAAATGCCTCGTTGTTATTTGTTTCCTTTGTTGTGCTCATAGCTGACACTGACCTCCATGGGTGTTGGGCAATTTGAGCGTCTTGATTGCAGAGTGCCTTTCTGTACAGGTTGCCGTGCAGAATTACCGTAACCGTTATTATTACGATATTGATGATTTTGACCAGAATTTCCTGAATTAGTTTGTCTGTGGGGATTATTTGGGTGATAATTATTTTGTCACTTAAAGCACAATATTTCGTAACATTATCAATTATTTTTTTAGCTTTTCTACTAAGTTCATTGATACTCCCCACCCTAATAGACCAAACAGTCACCGACATCCCGTACTTACTACCCGTATCAAACCAAATTTTTCAAAAGTTGTGCCCGTAATTGCAACGCAGAAATCAGTTCTTCGTTTTTTTTTTCATTTTACCAATGTTGCCATTGTTCTATTTGTATACACGATTTCTCACACATTTATTTTTTTTAGTTATAATTTTTCATAATGTAAAAGCTCAAAACCAAATCCAACTATTAAAAATAGTTTACCTATCTATAAATAAGTGTATTCGACTGTGATTTTAAGTTATTTTAAGAATATTTCAAATATGTTAAAGTTCATTTTTTTATTACTACAAAATATCGAGATTATCAACCCTGCGTTGCAAGAGATTGCTCTCTCACTCTGAGCTCACTCTTTTCTACAGGAGAAATCCAATTTTCGCGTATATCCTACCGTACGGTCTATTGAAGCGGACGATAGAAGCGGTGGTGACTGATCATATACATTGCGCTCTCATAAGATACTTGTAGGTCGTATCAGCTGATTCGGGACACGGTTTTACGTCGGCGACTGTTTGTGCCTTAACTCGCTCAGTGGTTAGGTGTAGGACGCATCTACTATTGAGCAAATAGAAAGAAAGAGAGAGAGATAGCTACGCAGCAAGTGTTGATGACTTAGTGAGTGAAGCATCACATACATACATACATACCTACCAGCAAAATGCGCTTTAATTCGTTCAACCGCGTTTAGCGCAGCGGAGCAAGAAATTCTGAATCACCCCTAAAATTTTCGTTCCGCTATTCTATTAATATCTTGTAACTGTGGAATTCTCAGTTCCTTTAAACAAGTTGTAATACAAGAGACTGCTTGTGTGCTAAACAAAGCATACTTACCTGGCGTAGAGATTACCGTGATCATGAAGGCGGTTCCTCCGGGGCGAGGTTTGGCTATTGCACTTCGGCTGAGTTGACCTTCGCGATTATTCCTAATGCGAATTACTCGTGCGTGCGATTTTTGGTAGCCGGGAATGGCGGACTTGCTCAACTAACGAAATTAGTTCGCTATACCAAATTTATTGAGTTTTATATAAAAGTAAACAATACTTCAAGAAAAACCTAAAAGTAATAATTAACAAACGCAAAATTTATATTCATACAACCGTAATTGAAGTGTATGGCAATGGCAAAAATTAAAATAAATATTTCGTGGGATATCCATTTTTTTTAGACAACAGCACGAGTTTACGGCAGCAGGATTGCAGTTGTCGCAGTCGCTAATTAAAACCATTTCTAGTTTTGCTGACGTAAACGATCAGCTGTAGTGTTGCCACTAATATGTGAAATGTAAAATTATTCAAGGTTTTAGCAAATCTAATGCTATTTTACTAACAGAAGCATTTAAAAGCGCTAATATATGAAAATTAATAACTTAAAATAAATTAATTCTTTTTTGCACAGCCAATTTCACTTTGAACAAAATATTTAAATTTCATTGATGTGAAAGGTTTTAGTACGGCAACATTGAAATTGTGTACATCAGCTGTTTGATATGCCACAGCCGTCGTCAAAATGTTCAAGAATTATATTTATTCAGTTAATTTATGGACGAGTATGTTCAAAGTCCGGTGTGCTTTACGTGGGTACCTGCTGACGATAGCCTTATCCCACAGCGCTCAAAAGCACAGCGGATCAAATCAATTCGTTGATTAGCGCCCTGAAAATGCTAGGCATTTTTCAGTACCGATTGGTAGTGTAGAGTGGACACGCTAACCACCTTGGTAGGGTTCGAGGCCTTTCCAAAACCTCTGTTGTAGTTTGGGTTCGGCACCCGGTTGCAATGCAACTCCACATTCAACTGACAAAACGTCAAATCTTCCCGCATTTGAGTATCAACCACAGCTACAACGATACTCCCCGAAGGGCCAGTGTGCATGAGCAGGTCCAAGGGCTCGAAGCTACTACCAGTTGGTAACCAGGGATTAGACCCCATACGCACATTACACGCACACACCTTTCACACAAGAAGCTTACCCTAATTCCCAGATAAAAGCCTTCACCGCCTAAGTAATTTACGCGCAAACGACCCTAAGAGTTCGGCATTCTGACTTGTGGAGATCACACCGCTAACATCTAAATGTCCGTCAGTCCAGCTAATCTCCATACCCCCGAGATCCCTAAAGGCCAAGTACATCGGGTACTCCGCGATCAAGTGAACCGAGTCTTCACATGGCGCCCCACACAAACCAGAAAGGTTCCTCTGATGCAAAAATGCATTCAGAGGCCCATGCTTCGTAAACAGAAACCCAGACTCAGACAGAATCTTAACTCTGGGTAACTCTCAACAAACCTAATTTCGCGGATGTATTCATAAGTCACCCGACCGTTAAGGCTATTGTCCCAACGGTCTTGCCACCTACTCTTGACCCTATCATCTATAAGCCTCTCGCTCCCTAGATATCCCTCCCTCTCCACACCCTCATCGGAAATCCAGTCAAACCGCAGCAATAACACACTAAAGCCCCTTCTTAAGCTGAATGCAACAGCGCGCTGTATGACAATCAAGTCAATAGGGGGTGCACCTAACAAAACCTGCTTCGCATCCGTTGAAACGGTGCGACATACAGGCCAACATGCAAGTATCATGCAACGTTGCACCGAGAGGAGTTTTCGGCGACCAGAGACCGTCATCGCTGACTCCCACCATATTGCGTCTCCATAAGTGACACAAGCCACAAATACACCACGATATACGGTGCGAACAGCACGGCGTCCAAGGCCCCAAATTGACTTGCGTCATATACCTGATGCTGACCCCATTGACCCGGGCAATCGGTGGACGAACCGACGACAATCTTCCCTTAAGCAGCATTTTTTCCATTTTTTTCATCGATATGTCAACCCCCACAGCTAAACCCCAACTATTTACAATTTCTAAAAATTGTCCTCCCGCCCGCTCTAACTTTAATCGCGATCGACCTTCAACCAGGAGGAGAAGGTCGTCCGTATGTGCACAACATTTACAGAAGGGCTCGAGCTGTCCAAGCAGAGAGTCCATCATGAGGCTCCAAATATATGGACCCAACTCACCATCATCTAATGGAGGGACAGGTGCCTCTTGTGCTTGAGGTACCTGAACCTCCGCCCTAGGAATGAACGCTCCACACAAAGCCGCACTCACTCCACTTTCATAACATAGTGTCACCAACGCGAAAAGAGGAGATGTCCTCCAGCTTACGACCCCGGCAGATCCTATAGACCTGACCCCACGGGTCGTCCCTATTCTCACCCACAAAATTTCTCCACTCCTTTTTTTTAATTTTAACCAACATTTTTTTATACTCCCTAATCGTACAACTAAACTCATACCTAAGCTGGGACCGCCTGTCAGAATTGGACCGTCGAGCGCGTTGAAACTTTCGCCTTAATCGCCTGACAGTCCCCCTCTTCGAAGTTAATTCACGCGTCCACCATTTGATTTTCCTAACCATAAAACTTTCACACTTCCTAAGCAACCTCTTGTTCACCCCCGCACTACCTCATAAAGACGAGCAGTTTGCTCGTCAACCCCTAAATCCTCAACACTCTAAGCGGTATACCTAATGCCGCTTCCCTGACGTATTGTCCATATTGGTTCCAGTCGATACCAGAGGTACGCCATCGTCGCAATGGACTCTCATCCAGCGAGGGAGGGGATTTGGGAGTAACCTTTATTTGGATAAAATTATAATCACTCAATCCACACCCTCCCTTAACCTCCATCCAGCAGCGAACGCATTATCTGCCTGATTCATAAGCGTCACGTCAATGTCACTCATGCCTCTAGGCCCATCAAACGTGTACCATTCACCCGGCTCATTCACAATGTAGAGGTTTTTAGCCACCACCCATTCACTTAATGCATTGCCTCGACTGTGGCTTTGATATCCAGACGTATGCCGGGATAGCTTACTAAACCACATCGAAGACGAGGCATTCGCATCCAGCCCTAGGATAAATGGGCTACTACTCGCAAGTGGCGAGTCCAATGGTGGCGTAGGGCTCCGGAAATAAGGCAATGGCGCACCTTCGCTCAGTCATACACTCACGCATTACGACATACGCCCCCTGGCAGTTAAACTGTATAATTCCCCCCATCAGTGTATGGCAAAGGCGCGCTCAACAATGCAGCCCAGCCGGCAAAAAATAGGGTACTAAACTGGGACTGTGCAAAAAGTCTTCCAACAACAACAACGTAAATATATCGTGGGTATTGTATATGCACATATGTATTGTATGTATTTTTTCAATATGTACCATATATATATTATATTACTAAATACTTATTAAATTTTATTTGTTGACCTTTGCTTATTTGTTGTAAGCGATCATGTTTGTCGCTTTACTAGACCAAACGGTATCGCTGGAAAGTTTGCGAATAGGAATATTTTTTTTTTGAAGAATATTACGGTGTGTTTGGAGACACAAAAAATCGTATAGGCAGGTATCGTATTTTTTATTTTTTTAGGTTTTCAGTTATCTCGCAAAATGCCTTACTGTTTTTTTTTTTTACTTAAGATCTGTTGGGTTGTTTTTATAATTAACTGTATATCAAAATACTGATAAAACAGTAAATTGAACATACATATATATGTGTATAAAATTGCTGTGAAAGAACAGCCCAAATAGCGTAATCGCTTGCATAGTAATTGTAAATGTTTTGTCATATTCAGGAAATTTAAAAATTGGATGTGATGAGTTAATGCTTTTTAAATTTTCAAAGATGGCTATATATTGAGGATCTCTCGGATTTATTTTGTTATCTTTCTTTAAATAGTTTATCATTGGGTCAGCTATTCTAGAGTAATATTTAAAAAACTTTCTATAATAGCCTGTGTTCTCTAAAACCCTATTAATTGCCTTTCTGTTGTTGGAATTGGTAATGTAAATTGTATGGCTAAATTTTTTTCCGGGTTGGGCTTAATGTCGTCATTTGTCTAAACGTGGCCCACAAATTAGGTTTCTCTTTTTAAAAAACTACACTTATTTGCTTGGATTGGTAGGTTATTTTCCTGAAGCTTTGAAAGAAATTATCCTAGTGAATGTATGTGTTCTTCTAGTGACGTGGAAAATATTAATATGCCATCTAGATAGACTACACATGTTTTATTAATATGTTCCCTTAGGATGTCGTTCATTAATCTCTGAAAAGTGGATGGAGAATTTTGAAGCCCAAAAGGCATCCTGACGTATTCATACAGGCCTGATGGAGTCACAAAAGCCGCTTTCTCTATGTCCTGATGCCTGATGGTAACCTTTCGCAAGATCTATGATGCTAAAGTACTGTGCTTTGAACAATTTATCTAAAATTCCATCAATATTTGGCAGGGGATATTTATTGTCACCAGTAATTTGGTTTAACCTCCTGTAATCAACCACTAATCGAAATTTGTTTATGCCGAAACTATCTGATTTCTTTGGCACAATTATTATTGGTGAGTTGTATTTGCTTCGACTTTTTCGTATTATTTGTTTCTTTTCTATTTCTTCAATTTACCTTCCCGCCTCTTCCGCATGTGTGGGGGGCAATCTGTAAATTCGGGAATTAATTTGCTGATCCGTTGTTGTTCTTTGTAAATTAGCTTTTCATATTTTTTTGAGTTTGGTCCTTTCTTCTGCGTTTAAATAGTCGACTTGAATGTTACTAACTTTACTTTCTTCCAACGAATAAGCTTGCTCCTGCAAAATTTTCGTATGGAATGAAAACTAGACACCATTGCTTAATGCCATTTCTTTGTTTTCAATGTTTATCGTTTTCACATTTTGAAATATAAAAGTATTCCCCCAGTATAAGGTCGTATGGCTTGATACCAGTAAAATCCATTTTTGACCATTGCATTCTGGAATTTTGAGGGCATCTAAATTCTAATGGGCGTGGTATCTTAACTCTTTCTTTAACGCCCTTATTTCTCTATTCAGTGTACTAATTATTGTTTTATTTTTCTCTAAAACTGGTAAATTATACTCTTCGAAACTGGCTCTTTTCATTATGCTTGTGGTGGAGCCTGGGTCTACTAAAACACTCCATTTCTTATTAAATATAGTAAGTGAAATTTAAATTTAATTTTGATTTTCCGAGGCTAATTGGTAAAAAATGCCTCGTTGTTATTTGTTTCCTTTGTTGTGCTCATAGCTGACACTGACCTCCATGGGTGTTGGGCAATTTGAGCGTCTTGATTGCAGAGTGCCTTTCTGTACAGGTTGCCGTGCAGAATTACCGTAACCGTTATTATTACGATATTGATGATTTTGACCAGAATTTCCTGAATTAGTTTGTCTGTGGGGATTATTTGGGTGATAATTATTTTTTCACTTAAAGCACAATATTTCGTAACATTATCAATTATTTTTTTAGCTTTTCTACTAAGTTCATTGATACTCCCCACCCTAATAGACCAAACAGTCACCGACATCCCGTACTTACTACCCGTATCAACCCAAATTTTTCAAAAGTTGTGCCCGTAATTGCAACGCAGAAATCAGTTCTTCGTTTTTTTTTTCATTTTACCAATGTTGCCATTGTTCTATTTGTATACACGATTTCTCACACATTTATTTTTTTTAGTTATAATTTTTCTTAATGTAAAAGCTCAAAACCAAATCCAACTATTAAAAATAGTTTACCTATCTATAAATAAGTGTATTCGACTGTGATTTTAAGTTATTTTAAGAATATTTCAAATATGTTAAAGTTCATTTTTTTATTACTACAAAATATCGAGATTATCAACCCTGCGTTGCAAGAGATTGCTCTCTCACTCTGAGCTCACTCTTTTCTACAGGAGAAATCCAATTTTCGCGTATATCCTACCGTACGGTCTATTGAAGCGGACGATAGAAGCGGTGGTGACTGATCATATACATTGCGCTCTCATAAGATACTTGTAGGTCGTATCAGCTGATTCGGGACACGGTTTTGCGTCGGCGACTGTTTGTGCCTTAACTCGCTCAGTGGTTAGGTGTAGGACGCATCTACTATTGAGCAAATAGAAAGAAAGAGAGAGAGATAGCTACGCAGCAAGTGTTGATGACTTAGTGAGTGAAGCATCACATACATACATACATACCTACCAGCAAAATGCGCTTTAATTCGTTCAACCGCGTTTAGCGCAGCGGAGCAAGAAATTCTGAATCACCCCTAAAATTTTCGTTCCGCTATTCTATTAATATCTTGTAACTGTGGAATTCTCAGTTCCTTTAAACAAGTTGTAATACAAGAGACTGCTTGTGTGCTAAACAAAGCATACTTACCTGGCGTAGAGATTACCGTGATCATGAAGGCGGTTCCTCCGGGGCGAGGTTTGGCTATTGCACTTCGGCTGAGTTGACCTTCGCGATTATTCCTAATGCGAATTACTCGTGCGTGCGATTTTTGGTAGCCGGGAATGGCGGACTTGCTCAACTAACGAAATTAGTTCGCTATACCAAATTTATTGAGTTTTATATAAAAGTAAACAATACTTCAAGAAAAACCTAAAAGTAATAATTAACAAACGCAAAATTTATATTCATACAACCGTAATTGAAGTGTATGGCAATGGCAAAAATTAAAATAAATATTTCGTGGGATATCCATTTTTTTTAGACAACAGCACGAGTTTACGGCAGCAGGATTGCAGTTGTCGCAGTCGCTAATTAAAAAAAATTCTAGTTTTGCTGACGTAAACGATCAGCTGTAGTGTTGCCACTAATATGTGAAATGTAAAATTATTCAAGGTTTTAGCAAATCTAATGCTATTTTACTAACAGAAGCATTTAAAAGCGCTAATATATGAAAATTAATAACTTAAAATAAATTAATTCTTTTTTGCACAGCCAATTTCACTTTGAACAAAATATTTAAATTTCATTGATGTGAAAGGTTTTAGTACGGCAACATTGAAATTGTGTACATCAGCTGTTTGATATGCCACAGCCGTCGTCAAAATGTTCAAGAATTATATTTATTCAGTTAATTTATGGACGAGTATGTTCAAAGTCCGGTGTGCTTTACGTGGGTACCTGCTGACGATAGCCTTATCCCACAGCGCTCAAAAGCACAGCGGATCAAATCAATTCGTTGATTAGCGCCCTGAAAATGCTAGGCATTTTTCAGTACCGATTGGTAGTGTAGAGTGGACACGCTAACCACCTTGGTAGGGTTCGAGGCCTTTCCAAAACCTCTGTTGTAGTTTGGGTTCGGCACCCGGTTGCAATGCAACTCCACATTCAACTGACTAAACGTCAAATCTTCCCGCATTTGAGTATCAACCACAGCTACAACGATACTCCCCGAAGGGCCAGTGTGCATGAGCAGGTCCAAGGGCTCGAAGCTACTACCAGTTGGTAACCAGGGATTAGACCCCATACGCACATTACACGCACACACCTTTCACACAAGAAGCTTACCCTAATTCCCAGATAAAAGCCTTCACCGCCTAAGTAATTTACGCGCAAACGACCCTAAGAGTTCGGCATTCTGACTTGTGGAGATCACACCGCTAACATCTAAATGTCCGTCAGTCCAGCTAATCTCCATACCCCCGAGATCCCTAAAGGCCAAGTACATCGGGTACTCCGCGATCAAGTGAACCGAGTCTTCACATGGCGCCCCACACAAACCAGAAAGGTTCCTCTGATGCAAAAATGCATTCAGAGGCCCATGCTTCGTAAACAGAAACCCAGACTCAGACAGAATCTTAACTCTGGGTAACTCTCAACAAACCTAATTTCGCGGATGTATTCATAAGTCACCCGACCGTTAAGGCTATTGTCCCAACGGTCTTGCCACCTACTCTTGACCCTATCATCTATAAGCCTCTCGCTCCCTAGATATCCCTCCCTCTCCACACCCTCATCGGAAATCCAGTCAAACCGCAGCAATAACACACTAAAGCCCCTTCTTAAGCTGAATGCAACAGCGCGCTGTATGACAATCAAGTCAATAGGGGGTGCACCTAACAAAACCTGCTTCGCATCCGTTGAAACGGTGCGACATACAGGCCAACATGCAAGTATCATGCAACGTTGCACCGAGAGGAGTTTTCGGCGACCAGAGACCGTCATCGCTGACTCCCACCATATTGCGTCTCCATAAGTGACACAAGCCACAAATACACCACGATATACGGTGCGAACAGCACGGCGTCCAAGGCCCCAAATTGACTTGC
The DNA here is from genome assembly GCF_042242935.1 of Bactrocera oleae. NCBI lineage: Eukaryota > Metazoa > Arthropoda > Insecta > Diptera > Tephritidae > Bactrocera > Bactrocera oleae. The sequence continues at coordinate 18,885,279 of NC_091541.1, read as the reverse complement.
GTCATATACCTGATGCTGACCCCATTGACCCGGGCAATCGGTGGACGAACCGACGACAATCTTCCCTTAAGCAGCATTTTTTCCATTTTTTTCATCGATATGTCAACCCCCACAGCTAAACCCCAACTATTTACAATTTCTAAAAATTGTCCTCCCGCCCGCTCTAACTTTAATCGCGATCGACCTTCAACCAGGAGGAGAAGGTCGTCCGTATGTGCACAACATTTACAGAAGGGCTCGAGCTGTCCAAGCAGAGAGTCCATCATGAGGCTCCAAATATATGGACCCAACTCACCATCATCTAATGGAGGGACAGGTGCCTCTTGTGCTTGAGGTACCTGAACCTCCGCCCTAGGAATGAACGCTCCACACAAAGCCGCACTCACTCCACTTTCATAACATAGTGTCACCAACGCGAAAAGAGGAGATGTCCTCCAGCTTACGACCCCGGCAGATCCTATAGACCTGACCCCACGGGTCGTCCCTATTCTCACCCACAAAATTTCTCCACTCCTTTTTTTTAATTTTAACCAACATTTTTTTATACTCCCTAATCGTACAACTAAACTCATACCTAAGCTGGGACCGCCTGTCAGAATTGGACCGTCGAGCGCGTTGAAACTTTCGCCTTAATCGCCTGACAGTCCCCCTCTTCGAAGTTAATTCACGCGTCCACCATTTGATTTTCCTAACCATAAAACTTTCACACTTCCTAAGCAACCTCTTGTTCACCCCCGCACTACCTCATAAAGACGAGCAGTTTGCTCGTCAACCCCTAAATCCTCAACACTCTAAGCGGTATACCTAATGCCGCTTCCCTGACGTATTGTCCATATTGGTTCCAGTCGATACCAGAGGTACGCCATCGTCGCAATGGACTCTCATCCAGCGAGGGAGGGGATTTGGGAGTAACCTTTATTTGGATAAAATTATAATCACTCAATCCACACCCTCCCTTAACCTCCATCCAGCAGCGAACGCATTATCTGCCTGATTCATAAGCGTCACGTCAATGTCACTCATGCCTCTAGGCCCATCAAACGTGTACCATTCACCCGGCTCATTCACAATGTAGAGGTTTTTAGCCACCACCCATTCACTTAATGCATTGCCTCGACTGTGGCTTTGATATCCAGACGTATGCCGGGATAGCTTACTAAACCACATCGAAGACGAGGCATTCGCATCCAGCCCTAGGATAAATGGGCTACTACTCGCAAGTGGCGAGTCCAATGGTGGCGTAGGGCTCCGGAAATAAGGCAATGGCGCACCTTCGCTCAGTCATACACTCACGCATTACGACATACGCCCCCTGGCAGTTAAACTGTATAATTCCCCCCATCAGTGTATGGCAAAGGCGCGCTCAACAATGCAGCCCAGCCGGCAAAAAATAGGGTACTAAACTGGGACTGTGCAAAAAGTCTTCCAACAACAACAACGTAAATATATCGTGGGTATTGTATATGCACATATGTATTGTATGTATTTTTTCAATATGTACCATATATATATTATATTACTAAATACTTATTAAATTTTATTTGTTGACCTTTGCTTATTTGTTGTAAGCGATCATGTTTGTCGCTTTACTAGACCAAACGGTATCGCTGGAAAGTTTGCGAATAGGAATATTTTTTTTTTGAAGAATATTACGGTGTGTTTGGAGACACAAAAAATCGTATAGGCAGGTATCGTATTTTTTATTTTTTTAGGTTTTCAGTTATCTCGCAAAATGCCTTACTGTTTTTTTTTTTTACTTAAGATCTGTTGGGTTGTTTTTATAATTAACTGTATATCAAAATACTGATAAAACAGTAAATTGAACATACATATATATGTGTATAAAATTGCTGTGAAAGAACAGCCCAAATAGCGTAATCGCTTGCATAGTAATTGTAAATGTTTTGTCATATTCAGGAAATTTAAAAATTGGATGTGATGAGTTAATGCTTTTTAAATTTTCAAAGATGGCTATATATTGAGGATCTCTCGGATTTATTTTGTTATCTTTCTTTAAATAGTTTATCATTGGGTCAGCTATTCTAGAGTAATATTTAAAAAACTTTCTATAATAGCCTGTGTTCTCTAAAACCCTATTAATTGCCTTTCTGTTGTTGGAATTGGTAATGTAAATTGTATGGCTAAATTTTTTTCCGGGTTGGGCTTAATGTCGTCATTTGTCTAAACGTGGCCCACAAATTAGGTTTCTCTTTTTAAAAAACTACACTTATTTGCTTGGATTGGTAGGTTATTTTCCTGAAGCTTTGAAAGAAATTATCCTAGTGAATGTATGTGTTCTTCTAGTGACGTGGAAAATATTAATATGCCATCTAGATAGACTACACATGTTTTATTAATATGTTCCCTTAGGATGTCGTTCATTAATCTCTGAAAAGTGGATGGAGAATTTTGAAGCCCAAAAGGCATCCTGACGTATTCATACAGGCCTGATGGAGTCACAAAAGCCGCTTTCTCTATGTCCTGATGCCTGATGGTAACCTTTCGCAAGATCTATGATGCTAAAGTACTGTGCTTTGAACAATTTATCTAAAATTCCATCAATATTTGGCAGGGGATATTTATTGTCACCAGTAATTTGGTTTAACCTCCTGTAATCAACCACTAATCGAAATTTGTTTATGCCGAAACTACCTGATTTCTTTGGCACAATTATTATTGGTGAGTTGTATTTGCTTCGAATTTTTCGTATTATTTGTTTCTTTTCTATTTCTTCAATTTACCTTCCCGCCTCTTCCGCATGTGTGGGGGGCAATCTGTAAATTCGGGAATTAATTTGCTGATCCGTTGTTGTTCTTTGTAAATTAGCTTTTCATATTTTTTTGAGTTTGGTCCTTTCTTCTGCGTTTAAATAGTCGACTTGAATGTTACTAACTTTACTTTCTTCCAACGAATAAGCTTGCTCCTGCAAAATTTTCGTATGGAATGAAAACTAGACACCATTGCTTAATGCCATTTCTTTGTTTTCAATGTTTATCGTTTTCACATTTTGAAATATAAAAGTATTCCCCCAGTATAAGGTCGTATGGCTTGATACCAGTAAAATCCATTTTTGACCATTGCATTCTGGAATTTTGAGGGCATCTAAATTCTAATGGGCGTGGTATCTTAACTCTTTCTTTAACGCCCTTATTTCTCTATTCAGTGTACTAATTATTGTTTTATTTTTCTCTAAAACTGGTAAATTATACTCTTCGAAACTGGCTCTTTTCATTATGCTTGTGGTGGAGCCTAGGTCTACTAAAACACTCCATTTCTTATTAAATATAGTAAGTGAAATTTAAATTTTATTTTGATTTTCCGAGGCTAATTGGTAAAAAATGCCTCGTTGTTATTTGTTTCCTTTGTTGTGCTCATAGCTGACACTGACCTCCATGGGTGTTGGGCAATTTGAGCGTCTTGATTGCAGAGTGCCTTTCTGTACAGGTTGCCGTGCAGAATTACCGTAACCGTTATTATTACGATATTGATGATTTTGACTAGAATTTCCTGAATTAGTTTGTCTGTGGGGATTATTTGGGTGATAATTATTTTGTCCTGAAAAGTTTGTATTTTTTTGGGAGTATCGTCCCGAACTAAATATTTCTTTCATTATGTTTCCTGACTCACTTAAAGCACAATATTTCGTAACATTATCAATTATTTTTTTAGCTTTTCTACTAAGTTCATTGATACTCCCCACCCTAATAGACCAAACAGTCACCGACATTCCGTACTTACTACCCGTATCAAACCAAATTTTTCAAAAGTTGTGCCCGTAACAGAGAACTTAAAACAATGAGAAGGTGCAAATTGAATTTTGTATGATGCTCGATTGGTTGGCTGAAAATTTGAGATCAAGGAGTTCACCACTTTCTGTACAGTTTAGCTGTTATTTAACAGAAATGAGAATGTTAACAACGTTCTCTGACAAAATACGTATCTACCAATATAAAGAGAAAAATGAAATGAAATGAATGAGAAAACAAGAAATACAAATGCCACTTCACATATGCATGATTATTTTTTGCCACATAAACGATTTTTATGATGAAAAATTGATAAATTATTATTATTTTGCACAAATGCTACATTGATAAAATGTGAAAGATTATGCAAAAAATGATATTTTACTGTTTTCATAATTTTCTAATTTCAATATTTACAGAATTAATAATTTATGTATGTACATCAATATGTTATATTATATAATATAATAATATATTATCAATTATCAATAAATACATGTGAGCGCACTGCTCTATATGTAAGTATGTATGTACAAATATGCATATGACCGCGCAAAATAAGTAATGCATACACAAATCTACATACAAGAATAATACAAACATTGTTGTACAAAAACAACAATTGTCTCAAATAGCATCAGCAGCAGAAATCAATATGGCAGCCAAATTGACAAATCCTAAATTTGTAGTAAATCACACACCAACAACATTTTCATTCATGAACGCTGGCGCACAAGCAATAAGCTAAGTCGTTTCATTCATAAAAGCAAACGCCTTACACATCTCCCCGAGCATGCGTTTGCCTACAAGCGTCTTTTCGCGACGATGGCAAAAGCTAAAAATCATAAATTGAACAAATTTCTGATATTCCCTCTAGAAGGGAAAAGTGACAACCCCTCAAATATGAGTATTAAAATATTTTAGAATAAAAGTGACAACATAGTAAATTTGTCGATTTACAATTCAAGAAACTTTTTAAAGAAAATATTCAATATTCCTCTGATTTATGTAAACAGTAAACCCCGGTTAAGTATCACTCCTCCAATCCCTCTTATCTGCCGGTGTCTTGCTGCATCTCACTTTTTTTTTCTTAATTTTTTAAAGAAAACGGTAATTTTTTTTTAAATACATAGAAATAATTTTTTTTGGTACCACTCGCTTAAGTACCACAATCGCTTATGTACTACAAAGCAAAAAAAATCTGAATCTTTGGTTTTGGCACTTAACCGGGATTGACTGTATTTGTCAAAGAATTTACGTAAGTACGTTCGAATTTTTTGTACACACATTGACTTTGCACTTGCCCATATGCGATGTATGTTTGTAAGAGTGTGTATGGCACATCTCGGATTTTCTACCAACAACACAATGTTGTGACGCTTTGTCGTCGCGTCAGTTCTTCGACAACGGAGATTTCACATGAAGTAATGAGTGTACATATCTACATAAAAATACATACAAATGTGTAAACGACATAATATATGTATGTCCTGTTACATATGTTTACACATGCATTTGAAAAGAAAAATTGAAGCATGAATGTGAAATACCGACGGCAAAACACAATTCTGTACTTGCATGACTCCATAATGGTGTCAAGTACAATTAATGAATTATTTTAAGAAATATATCAAAAAACTTTATTAGTAATAATTTAAAAGTATTTAGATATATTTCTCATAATAAAGTAAAAATGAATTAACATAAAATAATTTAAAAAATAATAAATAATAGTTCAATAAAAGGGAATATATTTCAAATGGCATATCAATATGCCCAGTTTTGCTCACATATTATATTCTCTTCAATATTCGTCGGTTGGTTATGTTAAGAGAGCGTATGTGTACAGATTCACCGCTGTTATAAAAGCGAAAAATGTTATTTGTTTCTCGTGCATCTGTGGTGAACTCCTTGATAAATTCCTACAAATTGTTCGCTGTCGAACCTGCACCTTCTCATTGTTTTAAGTTCTCTGCTTGTAGGTCGTATCAGCTGATTCGGGACACGGTTTTGCGTCGGCGACTGTTTGTGCCTTAACTCGCTCAGTGGTTAGGTGTAGGACGCATCTACTATTGAGCAAATAGAAAGAAAGAGAGAGAGATAGCTACGCAGCAAGTGTTGATGACTTAGTGAGTGAAGCATCACATACATACATACATACCTACCAGCAAAATGCGCTTTAATTCGTTCAACCGCGTTTAGCGCAGCGGAGCAAGAAATTCTGAATCACCCCTAAAATTTTCGTTCCGCTATTCTATTAATATCTTGTAACTGTGGAATTCTCAGTTACTTTAAACAAGTTGTAATACAAGAGACTGCTTGTGTGCTAAACAAAGCATACTTACTTGGCGTAGAGATTACCGTGATCATGAAGGCGGTTCCTCCGGGGCGAGGTTTGGCTATTGCACTTCGGCTTAGTTGACCTTCGCGATTATTCCTAATACGAATTACTCTGCGTGCGATTTTTGGTAGCCGGGAATGGCGGACTTGCTCAACTAACGAAATTAGTTCGCTATACAAAATTTATTGAGTTTTATATAAAAGTAAACAATACTTCAAGAAAAACCTAAAAGTAATAATTAACAAACGCAAAATTTATATTCATACAACCGTAATTGAAGTGTATGGCAATGGCAAAAATTAAAATAAATATTTCGTGGGATATCCGTTTTTTTTAGACAACAGCACGAGTTTACGGCAGCAGGATTGCAGTTGTCGCAGTCGCTAATTAAAACCATTTCTAGTTTTGCTGACGTAAACGATCAGCTGTAGTGTTGCCACTAATATGTGAAATGTAAAATTATTCAAGGTTTTAGCAAATCTAATGCTATTTTACTAACAGAAGCATTTAAAAGCGCTAATATATGACAATTAATAACTTAAAACAAATTAATTCTTTTTTGCACAGCCAATTTCACTTTGACCAAATTTTTAAATTTCATTGATGTGAAAGGCTTTAGTACGGCAACAATGAAATTGTGTACATCAGCTGTTTGATATGCCACAGCCGTCGTCAAAATGTTCAAGAATTATATTTATTCAGTTAATTTATGGACGAGTATGTTCAAAGTCCGGTGTGCTTTACGTGGGTACCTGCTGACGATAGCTTTATCCCACAGCGCTCAAAAGCACAGCGGATCAAATCAATTCGTTGATTAGCGCCCTGAAAATGCTAGGCATTTTTCAGTACCGATTGGTAGTGTAGAGTGGACACGCTAACCACCTTGGTAGGGTTCGAGGCCTTTCCAAAACCTCTGTTGTAGTTTGGGTTCGGCACCCGGTTGCAATGCAACTCCACATTCAACTGACAAAACGTCAAATCTTCCCGCATTTGAGTATCAACCACAGCTACAACGATACTCCCCGAAGGGCCAGTGTGCATGAGCAGGTCCAAGGGCTCGAAGCTACTACCAGTTGGTAACCAGGGATTAGACCCCATACGCACATTACACGCACACACCTTTCACACAAGAAGCTTACCCTAATTCCCAGATAAAAGCCTTCACCGCCTAAGTAATTTACGCGCAAACGACCCTAAGAGTTCGGCATTCTGACTTGTGGAGATCACACCGCTAACATCTAAATATCCGTCAGTCCAGCTAATCTCCATACCCCCGAGATCCCTAAAGGCCAAGTACATCGGGCACTCCGCGATCAAGTGAACCGAGTCTTCACATGGCGCCCCGCACAAACCAGAAAGGTTCCGCTGATGCAAAAATGCATTCAGAGGCCCATGCTTCGTAAACAGAAACCCAGACTCAGACAGAATCTTAACTCTGGGTAACTCTCAACAAACCTAATGTCGCGGATGTATTCATAAGTCACCCGACCGTTAAGGCTATTGTCCCAACGGTCTTGCCACCTACTCTTGACCCTATCATCTAGAAGCCTCTCGCTCCCTAGATATCCCTCCCTCTCCACATCCTCATCGGAAATCCAGTCAAACCGCAGCAATAACACACTAAAGCCCCTTCTTAAGCTGAATGCAACAGCGCGCTGTATGACAATCAAGTCAATAGGGGGTGCACCTAACAAAACCTGCTTCGCATCCGTTGAAACGGTGCGACATACAGGCCAACATGCAAGTATCATGCAACGTTGCACCGAGAGGAGTTTTCGGCGACCAGAGACCGTCATCGCTGACTCCCACCATATTGCGTCTCCATAAGTGACACAAGCCACAAATACACCACGATATACGGTGCGAACAGCACGGCGTCCAAGGCCCCAAATTGACTTGCGTCATATACCTGATGCTGACCCCATTGACCCGGGCAATCGGTGGACGAACCGACGACAATCTTCCCTTAAGCAGCATTTTCTCCATTTTTTGAACTCCTTTTGTCAGTGCTTGCTATTTATATGATAGCTTGGAGGCATATTTGTTAGTTGCGGTAAGACTATAGCTTCTGCTTGTTTGTGCTTATCCGCTTGGGGGGAAATTAAGGTAACGGGGCAGATTTTATTTGAGTTTTGGACTTCTCTTCCGCCCATTCCCGTGATTTCAAAATTGGCTAGTTTTGTTGGCAGCTGTAGCCTATTTTGAGCCCTAGACACTATGAAAGATCGTTGTGATCCTTGGTCTATTAAGGCCCTAAATTTAAACAGTTCTCCTCGGAGTTCGATGGAGACGACTGCTGTGGGTAGTAGTACTCTACTTTGATTTTCGCTGTGTAGCGTTTGGGTTTTTAATGCAGCATTGAATGATGTCGTTTATGACAATAAACGCAATTAAATTTGCTTTCGCACTCTTTAAGTGTATGTGCATGTGATAGGCAATTTGTACAAAGTCTTTTTGTTTTTACAAAATTGTTTCGGTCGATAATATTCAATTTTTTTAATCTCTCGCAAGATTTGAGCTTATGCCCCCCTGTACATAATCCGCATGACGTTTGTTTGTATTGTTCGGATGTGAACGTTTGATTTCTGAAGAAGCTTCTGTTTAAATTGTTGCTGCTACTGGCTTGGGGTCTGTGGAAGCTTCTATTTAAGTCGTGTTGACTCTCTCTCTCCTCTATTATTTCGTATTTGGTTATTAAAAAGTCTTTCATCTGTTGCCACGTTGGGCATTTTTTTCGAGATGAGAACGATTGCTCCCACAAAAGTAACGATTTTTTTGGTAAAGCGGCTGTGCATATATTTACCAGTATTGGGTCCCAGCTGTCTGCGGGAATATTTTGTGTCGATAGAACCGACAAGCAATTAGAAACAGTGCATTGCAGCTTTATAAACTCTTCACTGGTTTCCTTTTGAATCTTAGGCAAGTTCATTAGTATCGTTACTTGCTTATCGACCAATATTCTCTCATTTTCATATCTAGATTTAAGAGCTTCCCAAGCCAAATTGAAATTATCATCATTCAGTGCGAACTGTTTGACTATGACGCCTGCTTGACCATTTGTTTTGTATCGAAGGTGATACAATTTTTGTGCATTTGTTAATTTTGTGTGGCTCATGTAAACGGCTGTAAACATGTCCCGGAAGGACGGCCATTGTTCATAACCACCATGAAATATTTCTGTATCACATGTGGGCACCTTGAGATGGATGCTTGAACTTGCCTCATGACTTTGTACTTGTGGCAGCTCTACTCGCTGATGTGGAGTAGGTGCAATTGCTTTTATTAGCTTAAGTTGATCGAAAATCATTGCTTTAGTTTCTTCGAATTGGTCTAAGCAGTTTTCGTATTGTGCGTAAGCCGAAGATTTGAAATTTTCTGGTAGATCTGAGTCGTCAGACTACTATGGCGTCATATGCAGTTTGGAGACGTGACCAAAAATTGTCAAGATTGTCTTTTTTGATTTCTAATACCGATTCAGAATTATCTTGAATCGGAGAAGAAGAAAATCTAGTGCAGTATCTTATTAAACTGTCACTCTCAGCAATGAATTTACTGTATGTAATGTCTTTCCCCCTTTTTTGCTTTGTAGCACCTTGCTTTGAGCGTGTAGCTTCTGCAGGTGTACATGGACTTCTTTCGTCAGAAATCATTTTTGGAACTTTTAACAACTGAGTTGTTTTAGAATCTTTCGAGTCTGAGCTCATTTAAGAGATGCGCCGAAATAAAATAAAATATTTTCAATGTAAGAAATATATGTATATTTGAAACCTCTTTTAAGGAAATAAGGGTTTTGTTATTTTTTTTTGAAAAAATTAACAAATTATTAACTTTTTTAAACTCGTATGAGTACCCAACTCTTTTATGATAATAAGAGTTTTTATTTAATTAAATGAATATATTACGCGTATTTCGTGTTTTATTGCTTTTTTTTCCTTCAATATTATTTAATTTATTAATATTAAACGCAAATGTTTTTTATTTTTACTTTTATTTGTGTTATGTGTCCGTAATTCCTATGGGGTATACCTATAAGCGGATCAGCTGATACATATGTACTTGACGTAATGCGCAATTGAGAGCTCGTCTTAGAGATCAATGCACTTTGTAATATATTATGTTTAAATATTTTTGCGCAATTCTGCTTGTTTTTGTTGGTCAAAGAACAAGGGGTATTGCCAATATGTGCCAACGTGGACTTAGAATATTATATGTATATATGCAATCCTACTTATTTTTGTTTAACAAGAACAAGGGGTATTGCGGAATATTTGCCAATGTGGACTTTGAGGCGAAATACTTATGTATTTTTGTATACCTGTGCGTGTATATGTACGCAGTGCGAAAATACCCCGAAAAGGAAAGAATATACCCCTGGTATTCGAATAAAATTTATGTATATATGTATGTATATAAATTTTGAGTGATATATGTATGTATAGATGTTAAATGTATGTATATGTATGTTAAAATTTATTTTGTACGTTTTCGCTTTTGTTTGTGTTTTTTTTTTCTTTTGATTTGCCTTTGCTTATTTTACGCAATCCTGCTTATACTTGATTAAGTATAAGGGGTACTGCTGGAAATTGGTGCAAGTAAATACTTGAATTTTTTAGTTTTAGAGATATTTTTGTGTATTTGAACACAACGGTAAGCAGTTAGGCAATCAAGAGTTCGTTGGCTGATATATAAAAAAAAATACGGGCGGAAAAGTTATACGTCTCGTTCGCTTGAATTGCTAACGAAAAAAGGGCCATTTGGTCCTCTGTTAGTCCCTTTTGAGTGTTGAGTTGTGTAGAGTTGTGGTGCGATGTGATGTGTATGCGTGGGTGGTCTGAGTGGTGTGATGTCTGTTGTGGATCGTGTTGATGTGGTGTGTTGGCGCGCAGTGGCGTGTATGGACGGGGGAGGCGTAACTCATCTAGCCAATGTGAAATGTAAAACAGAAGCATAATAAATCGCTAATATATAACAATTAAAAACTTAAAACAAATTAATCGACCTATTTACTTCTTTTTTGCACAGCAAATTTCATTTGAACAAAATATTTAAATTTCATTGACGTGAAAGGTTTTAGTACGGCAACAACGAAATTGTGTACATCAGCTGTTTGATATGTCACAGCCGTCGTCAAAATGTTCAAGAATTAAACTTCGTGTTTGGAGACACGAATTAAGCATAAAGGTAGGTAGTTAAACTACAGTTTTTTTGGAAGTTTTATATTCAGTTAATTTATGGACGAGTATGTACAATATGATTATGATCATACGTATGTATGTATATATATTGGAACAGATGTTAATTGCGGTTTATACATTTCGCGACAAAGTTTAAAAGCCCAAAAATTTTTTTGTATTTATATAGTAGGCATATGCACATATGTATTTTATGTATTTTTTCAATATGTGCCATTTATAAATTAATAAATGTTTATTAGTTGGCCTTTGCTTATTTGTTGTAAGCCCGAGCGGTATCGCTGGAAAGTTTGCGAGTAGGAATATTGTTTTTAAAGAATATTACGATGTATTTGAATACACAAAAAATCGTATAGGCAGGTACCGTATTTTTTGTTTTTTAGTAGCTTTTCTGTTAATTCGGTACATACCTACATATATACAAAACTGCCTTACTGTTTTTTTAACTTAAGAGTTGTTGGTTTTTTTTTTATAATAAACTGTATGCCGAAATACTGATAAAACTTTAAATTGAACATACATACATATGTGCATGAAATACTTCTAATTTTAAATTTAATTGGGCTGGACTCACATTATTTTCCGCTAAGGGTTTTCCGTAGTGATACTTATGTACTATGCTTCTTCTTTTTTCTCGTTTTCCTTTTTTTCAATTTTTGTCCGGCGTTACTGTCCTCCTCCTGCTTGATTTCTGGATTAATTTCTTGAGCTCCCGTTTGTTTTTTCATGTTTTTTCACTTAGATCGCGCCCGCTTTTAATTTTTAGTGACTCTTTGTGTTAGTTTTGTATTTTAATTGGTTTCGCACCCGTTTGTTCAAATTTTATTTAACCACTTTTAGAATGTACTTATGCATATATGTACAAATACATATTGTACAAGTACTTATGTACTTTTGTTATCTTGGTTATTTTTTGCACTACTTGTATGTATTTTTTTCGTTAAGACCACCTGCTACCATGGTATTCGTAGTTGTCAGGACTATCTGTATGGGGTCATCTAGTATCCTTTCAAAAAATTGTCCTGCGGAACACTCGATGGTATACAGCACCTATAAAAGTTGATTCCACCGATCATGGTTGGAAAGTTGATTCCACTGGTCTCGGAGTAGTTTACTTATCTCACTCTTAAATTCGCTCGTACTTTTCATTTGCGTTCCTTTCAGTTCCTGAAGTATTTCGCTATTCGCCGTTTCCTAATACGTTATACTTTTTCTCCGAGCTTTTGCAGTTTTTCCTCTTTTCTGACTAACAATATCTCCAGAGCGCGCTATAACTTTAGCATCGGGCCGTGCTGGTGGCTAACGTGCAATCCTCCTGCGTTTTGTGGCCTGCGCTTGACGCTTATCCAGCCCTCCTCCTTTTCCGTCTCCTGTCTACATATGTAGGGCTATTTCCTTCTGTCTTCTTATTGATGCGATGTTTTGTTTCTCTTGGGTTCTGTTTTTCGTTTCGGCTGATTTTTGTCACGGGACCTCTTTGGCGTTGTTTTCGTAATTGAGGTCTTAATGAGGAAATTTCGTCTTGTTTCTTTCATAATTATGTTTTCCTCCAGGGCTTGGCATGCAGCTTTGGTATAAAGCTAATGATATCTCTCATATTGTTCTTAATGGAGCTTTGTGGTGGACGCATTTCTAGTCCTATTCTTTATAGCAAGACTCTGAAATGTAGTCTTAACGCTGTTGCACAATTTTAGTTTGGGTGTGTTATCTTCTAAGACTAATTGTGTCGACCTTGCACGCATCGATTTATTTATATTAAGCGCCTGGTTAGGATACCGGGCTAGCCTTGTTGCACGCCTGAAATAATCTATTTCCACATTTGGAGTTCTCTCAGTCGGGTCTACCTTTGCATTTCAACGCTACTACTATTTAAATTTTCATATATGTTATTAATATTGCATTGAAATTATTGTTTGTGTTGTTTCTCGAGTTATTTTCCATTTTTTTCTGATTTTCAGGGCATCGCATATAGGGGGTAGGCCGAAACAGACAGTAACGGGTATGCCCTAGGGTCAATGCCTCTACCCCAGTTCTGTGAGGCCTGTCCTTCGCTTTACCGGTCCCGGAAATCTCGGACGAACAGGCGCTCAACCGGGGCAAAGTAGGTTACTACTCCTGTGTTCAATGCCAAGCCACATCACCCTCTCCATTTGGTTAGCGAAAAAGTCGCTAGCGAAAGTTTCATGTTACGGTCAGTTAGTTTTTGTTTAAAGCTATACACAATTTGTATGGGAGCAACCATCACTGTATTTAAATTGGTGACACTTCAATACACTCGCTTTTAAAATTATGAATAAAAATGCGTTTTTTTTTTCTCGTGTACAATACGTTATTACATTTCTTTAAAGTATTATTTTGGGCCGATGCCGATCGACGGCTTATTATCGGCACGAAAAAGCGCTCAGGATCGTTGTTGTCGAAAAGTTGATCTGGCGCTCAGGCACGTAAACAAAAACGAATGTATAAGATGCATGCGGAGTGGTGACGAGTCAAAAAAAGGTGAAAAAGCTGCGCGGACCATCCCTTATTTAGCTGGTGATGTACACGCGCGGTGTTGTGGTGTGTTGTACTGTCCTGTGTGGTGTAATATGGTGTGGTGGATTGGTGAGAATGTGGTGGGAATTATTTGGGTGCGCCAGTTTTTATCGAGTAGAGTGGTGTGGTTATTTACTGAAGCTTAGCTAATTTAAACAGTTTTAATTAGCCGCACTTAACATGGTAAACAGAAGCTTACCAGGATGCCTCTTGTTTTCATCTATTCCATCGCGCCTGAATTATCGTATTACTCATCATGACCATGCATGATTAGGAGCCTCAGCGGATATGCTAGCCTTTTTACCGCATCCTCTACTCTTGCCGCTCATCGTCGCCGATTGCTTATTAATTTCTGCTACCACAGGTCATTCGGCTACCGGCTTGCTTAGAGCCCAGCTAGACGCGACTCGCGCACAAGCCCCTTCAGTAGCAACGACAATTCAAGCGGTTTATTGAAGCGATATCGCAGGGGCATAACCAATAATTCCTGCCAGATGACTGGAAAAGCTTATTCTATTGGCCGCCCGACGGAGCAATGTCCCCGTAACGGTCCTGAGTCAACCGTTGCGGTGCTGCACCGAATCGATCCGTGGCTTAAAATTTCATTGTTCCGACCGTTGGTCCACACAGGAAACGCAGTCTTTCACACTGAGATAGACACCGGCACCTTTTGGACAATCCCAACCGGAATGATATGGTATGTTGTCGTTGGGTTGTGTGCGATGCGTGTGCGTGTGTGCTGCGTAGAGAAATGGTCGGAAAATATCGGGGAATCCGAGGTCGTATGAGAATGTACTTTTTTACATTCTACAACAGATGTGCCCAAATCTTTTTCGCCTACTTCTTCGATGCATCTTTTACCAAATTTATTGCCTAGTCTTTTGCTAGATTTTAGAAAAACTTTTTTTCCTTTGTTTGAAAAGTATTGTTTGCCTTTTTCTGTTATGATACGCCAATAGTTCGTTGTTCTGTTACTGAGTGTATTGACCTGTTGTACGTGAAAGTCGCAAGCAGAATAAGGTGGTTCGTTCAAGTCCGTATCTTAGTTTGATTCAACGATTAATCCCAAAAAGAGTTCCGTGAACCGTTCTATCTGTCTATTTGTTGTGCTATGATAGGTTTGTGTTTCATCGCGGACGGAAGTATGGAAATCCAGCGTTTGGAGTTAACTTTGATGGGGGGGTTTCGCTAATATTGAAATTTGAAAATAATTTGCAAGCAAGGTTTTCATCGTAATCGAATTCAGCGATGTTCCGTTGTCGAAAACAAGGCTTTTAGTTTTATTGAAAAAGTTCTTAATTCGCATCAAGGTTATGTCAATTATTGACCTGGAGGGGATGGATTGAACTTTCGCTAATTTCGAGAATTGATTTATGCAATTCAGATAATGTTTAGGGTTGTTTTGGGGATTGGGGTTTTTCTCATAACAGGGTTTGGTGGGTGGCGATGATATCTTGTTTGTTGGCAAATTTTGCAGTTGAGCTAAATTTCCTTTAAAGTTGTTCGCCAATTTGGCAAAAAGTAATTCCCCAACATCTGCGTTGTATAATATTCTGAGGGAACGATGGGCTCTATTATGTTCTGCATGAAGAATTTATTTTTGTTCGTCTTCATTAAAGATGTCAGTAATTAATTTTTTTTAACGAATTTGGCTGATTAGATATGTGGTTTTAATTTTGTTCTGAATTTTTCCTAATACAGATAGATCGCACAGCAAACCATTCCTAAGATTAGGGTTGATGCAATTCTTTAATTGATCAATAATTTTGTCCATACCATATTTTGAAAAATGATCATGATTGTAATACAATTTTTGTGGTTTTTGAATTTGTATCCCCGCTTTCAAGAACAATTAGATTAATAATTATTAGGCTCACAACTGTTGGTATTACTCCTATGGACGAACGAATTTTCTCTGTGGATAGTTCCGCCGTCGGAGACATTTTTTTGTGCATGATGATGTCAAGTGGGTCACAGAGTACGGACATGTTTTTAGCTCACTCCGTGAATGTTTACACAAAACCGACGAAAATCAATAGAACTAAATTCTTTAACAAGTGATACAAACAAAAAACAAACGGTGACACGTTGAAATTAGTCATCGCTGCGTTCAGCAGCAGAAGAAGAACCGAAGCAGAGGATGCTCTCAGCTGAAGCAGCAATAAGCAGTAATCCCATAAAAACAGCCCTTAACTCAAACAAATTTCAACCCGGCACTCCAATTCTAAGAAAGCATGAAACTCAAATGGCAACAGATCTGCTTTATTGAGTAACGAATAGAGCTGTAAAGCAACCAACGGGACTATCGATAGTTTATTTTGACTATCGATGGCTTATGCCTTAACTAGACTTACCAACAATTTTGAAAAAATTAAAAAAAATAATTTACAATAATAAAGCAACATATAGATATATTTTGGTAATACCAAATGTGACGTCTAGTTTTGGACAACATCCCAGCAAGTCACGGCAACGAATATCCAGTATATTGAAAGAATTAGCGCCGAAACTAACACATACATACCGTGCAACTCATAAGTTAAATGCGTAAGAAACGGATGAACAATCCCACGTACACATGAGTATCGGTTAGAATGGTAAATTGGGCCTTAAGAAAACAAGCCAAGGGATGATAGCCTCAAAATCATCTATTCATTCTTGACTTGGTTGCGCGCATGTGGTTTCAAATTCGGAAAACCGTGGAAAAAATAAAAATTGTAAAGAAACTTCCTACCCTAATTTTGCAGAATAAAATTATAAAATTGAAAGATAGTATGGGAACATTCTGTTGTGAACGAATTTCACAATATACCGTATACACATACTCACATGATACGTACACCCAAAAGCCATTAGTCTGCCTACAGTGCATATAAACAAATATTAATTAATTTTAATTAATTTAAGTTAATTAATTAATTTTAAGAACAGAGTCGAAAATAATGTTTAGCCAGGCTAGATTGCTAATTTCGGATAGGAGAACAGCACTAAAGGATAAAAACGTCAGAAAATCACTATTTTGAAACAAAAATAAGTGGATTATTGAAGAATAAATATACAGAAACGTATTTTAGGTATATATTTCTTGATCTCAATTACATAAGCAAATGTACAAAAAATATAACTTTTTCAAACTTATCGGCTCTCATAATAGTTTATATAGTAACATGAAAAATTTATATGTAATTTTAATAATTTTTTTTGTGTTTACCATGATTGTTCATGTTTTGTTTTATAACTAAATCCAAAGATTATTTCATAAAAATGAAGTGCTCAAAGCTAATATCTCTAATTTTAAAACAGCGAAAAGTGAGTAAATTTAAAGGGGGCAAACTACAGATAGTATTTTTTTTAACTATGCTTAACTTAATTATAGGAGTTGCCCTCTATATAAAGACTTAAAATTGAAGTTGTCACTAGGAATTCAAGCAAAGCTATTGAAATCACTGCCCAGATATACAACCGGGTTATATAAAGAATAACGTAGTTTATGGAACTTATGTAAATGTGGTAAAAGGGAACTCTGTTCAAACACAATTGTCTCAAAAAGTAACAAGCACCAGAGTGAAATTTCAATCTAATAATAAATGATCAGCGTGACGAGATAAGCCGATTTAGACATGTCCGCTTGTCCGTCCGTATATGCGAACTTCCTCAGTTTTTAAGATATCGATCAGAAATTTTGTACCCATTCTTCTATAGGATATAGCTGCCATACAAACTGAACGATCGGGATTAATTGCTTGAATGGCAAGGATTTTCATTTGAAGAGATATCTTGAAGAAATTTGGCATAGATTATTGCCTAAAGCAATGATGCAATCTCTGAATAAATGGTTCAGAACGAGTGCTTCGATAGCATATAGCTGGCAAGAAAACTGAACTTTTACAACAACTTTTACATATAAAAAGATATTTACTTATACACAGAAAAAATAGCAGTTTCGCAGCATGCGTATTCTAATGGAAAATCTACAAAAACAGCACAAAGCTCAGTGCTTACAAAGATTTCTGTAGATAAAAGAATACACCCTCGGCGCTTTCATCAACATCCAGCCTAAGGCCTAAAGGCAGGTCAATAATTTCAATTCTGGAAGATTCACCGATGTGAAGATCTGTCCGAAGGAGTACATCCCAAGGAAGCGTGTTATCTCCATTTCTGTGGAACTTAGCAATGAAAAACATGTTAGTGGATCTTGAAAAGAAGGAGGTACATGCACAGAATTGCACAAATTATACCGCCATTATTATATGGTACCAGGCTAGCGATCGGAGTTAAGGCAGACTACTACTTTTGGAGAGGAAGCTTTCTTGAAAACCCAACTTGGAAGCTAGGGTAAAGAAACCAGCTACATAACTTTAAACGTGTAAAATATTGGTGGGCCCCAAATGGGTATTAACGCCTCGGGTAGCTCATTAGCTCTACACAACAGTTGTAAGGCCGATTACTGCTGGCCAGTACCGAAAAAGAAATACGCGGTAAGACGTATGAAAAGCATACAAAGAGCAGCCAGTATTTGTATCTGTGGAGCTCTCAGAACATCGCCAAGGCAAGCATCAGCAAATATCAGCGAAGTCAGCTCTTACACTGAAGGAGTATTCCATATTAGTCGTTTGTAAAAAGGGGCAAACTGTGATACTCACAAAGTTACCGTTTCTTCCCATTACCACGGATTATCGAAATCGTACAGAGTTGAATTTAAATTCGGTCCCCAATATTGCCTTCCTTTCCAAAGCGAGGTGGACAACGACACAGAGATAACCATCTTTACGGATAGTTCCAAACTTGATAACAGAGTGAGCGGTGGTGTCTTCTGTGCAAAACTAGATACCCAAATCGCCTTCCGTCTTCCAGACCACTGCAGTGTCTTCCAAGCGGAGGTCTCATCAATTAAAGAAAGCATTCTTGTACTGACAAGTAGTGTGCCCACAACATGAAATATATTTATATATACAGACAGCCAGGCGTGCAAGAATTCCTTAATCTCTTCGTGGATATAACATCCGATATCACGATTAACCTGCATTGGATCCGAGGACATAGTGATATCCCTGTGAACTGTGTAGCAGATGAACTTGTCATAACAGGCACCACCCAACAACTATTGTAGATTCCGGAAAAGAGGGAATATACATACATATGTATATGCGTCTGGCTACTTGTAGATATTTAATTGACAAACAGGTTATAAACATAGCTGATTCTCGGTGGAATCAATCCCTGAATTGGAATTCAAGCGGAATGATAATACGAACTCTAGTAGGAATACTAACAACCACTGTCTAATATAATAGGCAGACGTGTCCAAAAACCAGGAACGCCATAACCCGACAATTGTAGAAGCTGTCAGAAGGTAACAGAGGAGGAGACTATTAAACATCTTCTATGCGATTGTAAGGCTTTCGATAGGAAAAGAATCGCAACCATCGGTCGTGGGTTTCTTGGCTACGTCCCGAAGGTTGCATATATAAAACTTGTCAACTGATGAAGTTCATCAGAAGCACGGGGTGGTTTAGAGAGGCACCAATAGAGTGAGAGGACTTTGGTTCCGGTGGTATCACAAAGGGCCTCCTAAAGGCCTAGTTGTGTCGTAAGACAGTCACTCTACCTACCTACCTTCACATGTCACTTGGTAACAATATGTTTTGTAATTAATATTTCCTTAATTTTTAATTCTGTTGACCACTCTACTCACAGTTTCGTAGCATTATTAATATGGTGTGCCTTTTTACCAATCTTTTGCAGTGCTGAGGATGATAATTGCTGATTTATTTAAGACAAATTGTAAATTTATTAAAATGTTTTTTGTAGCACTCTAATGACCTACGCTTTTCATCACAATTTTTTTTGTTGAGTTTCAATTTTTACTCCTGTATAAATATATATTTTTAAACATTAACAGTTTTTATCCCTTTTTGCTCCTCTATTAACAGTTTATTCCCATTTTCATACTTTATGAGGATATTTTTTCAAACAGTTTTTAACAGGTTTTTTTACTTATTCCTCCTTTATGGGGATATTTTTCAAGCAGTATGTTTATAAGAGTTTTGTGGGTCCGAACCCTATGACGCCGATCTTGTATTGTTTAATTTTGTATTTAATATTTTGGGGAGAGCCCTCCACCTTTTTTACTTTATCAATCACTGTATGTAAATTGAAATTGTTCAAAAACGACCTTGTCACCAAATGTAAAACAAAATTTATGAACGAAATTATAAACTATAAATAAGCATTATTTATCCTATTCTTAAACATTTATTTATCTATTTATTTGTATATTCCGAAGGCCGAACGAAATCATATCGGTGTTCATCAAAAAAGTATATAGCCGGATTGGCTTAGATATGGCCAGAATTGGTGCTCCTTTGGAACCATACCCTAAGGTTAGCGCTGTGAAATCGGGGGGATCTTGCGTGATTGGCCGTGAACTGAGAACGTTTTCATTTCGAGATACTAATGTGGTAAATTCGTCATAGTTAACCGATTTTTCTACGTACTGGTCCGATTATGTTACGCTAAGGCGATTGTGGCCAATAATCTGAAGATTCTGTAATCGTTTAGATTGTTTGTGAAGTGGGACCGTTTCTCTAAGCGAAGTGGTTTCACTTGCATGTCCCAATCTGTTTCGTGTAGTCATAATTATCGGATCAAGATTTTCGCTGTTTTCATAAATGGTAAAACCCAGGCTGTGGGATCGAAAAGTTTTGCCACAGCCAATAAACATTGGCATTTTGTTATTATTAATGTGAATACTTGAGGAAAATTGTGGTATAAGTGATATTCGAACGACATACCGACCATTATCAGATGGTGTAGCTGTGGCTTTTCAAAGTCTTCACAGTACTGATCTTCTTGTGTTGTAATTGATATTGGGGGGAGTTCTCTTAACTCCGAAAATATCCTAAATTATGAATTAAGATTTTTGTTTAAAATTTCCTCAACTTGAATTGTCATAGTGGTAACTGGCTCCGTAACTAATCCATTTAGGATCATACCGAAAATAGTATTTTGTGTCAATAGTGTGTTTGAAATTTTCTCAACACCCTCACTTGACTGGGGATAACCTTTTCC
The DNA here is from genome assembly GCF_042242935.1 of Bactrocera oleae. Taxonomy (NCBI): domain Eukaryota; kingdom Metazoa; phylum Arthropoda; class Insecta; order Diptera; family Tephritidae; genus Bactrocera; species Bactrocera oleae. Next base: position 18,864,394 of record NC_091541.1, on the reverse strand, counting down.
AACTTGGAAGTATATTTGTTAGTCCTAGTAAGACTAAAGCTTGCTGCTTTAATTCTCTTATCCCCTTGGGGCGACAATTAGGGTAATGGGGCAGATTTTATTAGAGTTTTGAACTACTTTTTCGCCCTCTCTCGTAATTTCAACGTTTTCTTGTTTTATTGGAAGTTGTAGCCTATTTTGTGCCCTAGACGCTAAGAAGATCATTATAATCCTTGATCTACTAAGGCCCTAAGCTTAAACAGTTATCCTCCGTGTGCGATGGAGATAACTGAATTATTGGAAGTTGTAGCCTATTTTGTGCCCTAGACACTAAGGAGATCGTTATAATCCTTGGTCTACTAAGGCCCTAAGCTTAAACAGTTATCCTCCGTGTGCGATGGAGATAACTGCAGTGCGTAGTAATAACCTATTTTGTATTTCGCTGTGGAGCGTTTGAATTTCTTGTGCCTTTGAGCAACATGGTGTTTCTCTGCAATTTTCGGGATTTTGACTTCCGAGCTTTGCTTTTGCAAATAAACCCGTAGTTCTTATCTTATAAGCGCTGCTTTGGAGTGAATTGGGATATGTGCTGTAATGAAGCATTGAGTGGTGTATTTTGTGACAATATAAGCAATAGAATTTGCTTTTGCAATTTTTATATGTAGGCGCATGGGACAAGCAATTTTTACATACTTTTTTTGACCTCACGAAATAGTTTTTTTCTTTAATTTTCTATTTTTTGAATTTCTAGCAAGATTTTATTATATGCCCTCTTGTTCGCATGCCGTATGCTTTTTCTGTTCGGATGTGAACGATTGCTTTTTATAAAAACTTCTGTTTATATTGTTATTGCTTCTAACTTGGGGTCTGTTGGAGCTTATTTGAGGTCGTTTTGATAGTTTTTGGTTTTAATAATTTTCGTGTCTACCCTTTCAGCGATTTCGTACTGGGTAGTCAGAAAATCTTATATTTGTTGATTCGTTGGGCATTTTTTTTTATATGAGACCGATTGCTCCCACAAAAGTAACGATTTTTGTGGTAATGTGGTGCCGGTGCATGTATTTACTAGAATAGGCGCCCAATTGTCTGTGGGAATGTTTTGGGTCGATAGAACCGACAAACAATTAGAAACAGTGAATAGGAATGTCACGGAAGGACGGCCATTTTTAATGACCTCCATTGAATATTTCTGTGTCATATGTTGGCACCTCGAGATGGATGCCTAAACTTGTCTCTTGACTTTGAATTTGTGGCAACTCTACTCATGGATGTGGAGTAGATGCAATTGCTTTTATTAGCATAAATTGATTGGATATCATAGTTTCTGTAGCTTTACAAGTATACTGGTCTAGGGAGTTTTTTTTTTGACGTTAGCGAAAGATTTAAAATTTTGTGGTTGATCTGAATCATCAGATTCTACTTTGGCGTCATGAGCCGCTTGAAGACGTGTCCAAAAATTGTCGAGAGTTTTAATTTTGATTTCTAATACCGATTCAGAGTAGTCTTGAATTGGTGAAGATGAAAATCTAGAGCAATATCTTGTTATTATGTCACTCTCTTAAATAAATTTACCAAACTGTTTTGAGCGTGCAGCTCCTGCAGGTGTAGTTTGCAATTTACCATTTTTGTTATAATAATAACAACCCGCCCAAAAGGCAAGAGAGTTTTTTAAGTGTTGAAATCTAAAACTGCTCAGCTACAGAAACAAAAACTTTCAACAGCTAGCCGGGATATTAAATTTAATTTCAGACAGGAGAAAAGAACTGCAAACTGTTCCATTCAAAATTTTCGCTAAGAATATTATGCCAAGCATTTCCTACGACTAGAAAGTGTAGGTAGATTTATAAGTTTTAAACGACTAGTGTATGGAGGTAGACTTACCCTAGAATCCCATCGGAAATGCCCTAATACGAAAAGTAAAAATTGTTTTTGAACAGACTCTAACTTGTCAGAATGGATCAGGTAGCTGGGGTTCCATACAACTAAGTCATATTTCAATATAGTAACCAAAGTTGTATAAAATGTTTTAGTAATATACGGATCTCTAAGTCCTTTAGACCAACGTTTATCAAAACTGAGGACAGCTTTTGCTTTCAAGACCATGGTATCAATATGAAGACTAAAATTAAGCTTAGGATCCATATTAACTCCCAAATCAACATAGTTAAAAACTTGCTCCAGAATATGGTGCTGTATTACATAAGGAGAAGGGTGCACAGATCTACGGGAAAAGCGCATCGTCTTACATTTATTGAGATTCAATGGCAAATCATTTTTATCACACGATGCAACCAAATTGTTTAAGTCTGCTTGCAACAGACACCTTTCCTCAGTTGAAGTGTATGATTTAAAAAGCTTTACATGGTTTACAAATTCAAGCAAGTTTGTTAGAGTCGATTTCCCTTTACAAAATCCATGCTGAGATGAGGAAATTAACGGAGAAATCGAAAAGGTTATATGTTCAGTGATGATAGCTTCAAAAAGTTTAGGTATAACTGATAGTTTTGCGATACCTCTATAGTTTTCAATGTTGGATCTAAGTCCACTTTTATGCAAAGGAATTATAAATGACTGTTTCCATATTAAAGGAAATATACCGTGTTTAAGAGAGGAATTAAATATCCTTTGCAAATCCAAGTAAATATATTTGGCACTATTTTTTAGGAAGGATGAGGGTATCATGTCTGGGCCGTAACTAAAAGATGGTTTTAACTTATTTAAATTAAGTTGGACGTCTTCTTCAGAAATAATTAGAGCCTTCATTAAATTCGAACACAGCACGTGCTGATAAGAAAAAGTTTTGGAAGAATTATTACAGTAGTTTGACTTGAAAATTTCTGCAAACATATTGGATATAATAACATTGTCACTTGAAATGTTAGATTTGTATTTCATCGCGGACGGTAATTTGGAAATCCTACGTTTGGAGTTGACGAAATCATAAAACGATTTTGGTTTTTACTTCATTTAATTCTTCTTTTTTACTTTATTTAAGTAATTAATATAACATTTTTTGTTAAGGTCAAAATATTGTCGACGCAATACAGAATATTTAGAATAGTCGACAAGTGAACCGGTTTTTTTTAATGTTTAAAGGCTCGAGTTTTTCTGTTTTTCAATTTATATAACTCTTTCGAAAACCACAGACTTCTACTTTTACTTTTATTAACAATTACTATTGAAACATACTTTTCAAAAAATTTCGTAATAATGTTAATAAAATGAGATACACTCAATTCAATATTACCATTATAAATAGGCCATGTTATTGTTGAAAGTTCTGTATATAACTTTTTAAAAATAGCTTTTGCAAAGTTGAACCGAGTACAGAAGAACGAAGTTTGTTAATTATTATCCCGTACATTGCTCATGATGTTTCCAAAGCAGGATGATAAGAGTCCTCTGGTAGAACAAGAGGATTACTCTGAATAACGGAACACTTTGAAGACCAAATTTATTCGGGATCAAATTAATTTGGTTCAGACCTAACTCGGACATTTTTTCGAAAAACTCATGAAAACATGACCGATTGCAAATCGGCACGATATAGTCATCGAAAACTTTCCAAGAGGCACACGGTAAATTGAAATCTCCTAATACGATTATTGAATCTGCATTATTTGCCATCGAAGTAGCGCTATTTATTAAAGAAGCATGCTGCATGTATACAGATAAGTCCTAATGGGGTGGCATATAAGACAGGGTAAATAAATAAAGCACTATGTTAATAGTCTCTAATAAATTCAAATGAGTCGGTTTCTGAAACAAGAACATCTTCAGATGGGATAGTAGAATGTACGGCAAATAGAACACCTCCACCGATTCTGTTCAGTCGATCACATCTAAATATTTGAAATTCTCTGTTTAAAATCTCATTATCAAAAATGTGAGGCCTTAACCATGTTTCTCATGTCCAATTATATGGAAATTAAAATTGAAACTGTTTAAGTACAAGTCGGTTAATTTTGTATTAACACCTCTAACATTTTGATAATACATGCTTAGTGAATTTCTACCAATTAGTTTTTTATATCGGTGGTTGCTTTTGGCAATTTAATAATGTTTTCCTCAGTATGATTTTGAAGTTTAGGCTTAAATTCGCGTACAAAAGCCCCAGGTGGCCAGAATGAGCTATCTAAGATCTTTTTGAATGTTTCAAGAGATACGTCTATTTTAAACGATGATATATTTCTATCACAATTGATGTTAAATTTACGGATATTGATATCATCAATTTTTAAACGCGACGATATGTAAGACTTAATGTACTCCACCAAGGTATCTTTGTCAAGTCTAGAAATATAGATTTTTTTAGGTGGAATAATTACCAACTTTTTAACAGATGCTACTAAGTTATTAGGGGAATTGTGAGACACTTATTACTATTAGATAGAGCTTTTGGGGAATTGAACTCCTTGGAAGTTGACGGCTTATCACATTGTGGGCAAGGAGAAGGGAGATTTATTAGGTAATTTGGAGGAGATGTACTCTTCTGTACAAAACAACTAAGTGTTACTTCATCGGAAGGACGTTTACGCTTAGGAGCAGGTTTGGAGGATTCGTAAAAATCATTCAGGTACTTAAACGATTTGAACAATTTTTCGTAGTGCCTTAATTTTTCGGTGAGGGTTTCAAGATCTCGACCGATTTCGTTAAAGCCATTGCGTGTCTGCCTATAAACTTTAAATAGATTTCAGTCGAGAATAAAATCTAAGATTCTACCTGTCAGTCGATTTAATATGAACATGCCCATCACAAGGTCAGCATGAAACGTAGCGATCTGACTCGCCTTAAATGTTACAGTTGGGGAAGTTACACTACTTAATAAACAACAAAGAAGATTAAATGAAGATCAAATAAAAGAGTAAGTAAAACCAAATCTAATAGATATATAATTAATTAGGGGTTAGTAAAAATATTAATAATATGATATACAATTAAGAATAAACGCAAAAAAATAGCAATTTTTTTTTTGATCAAAGTTTAAAACCTAAACAGTTTGAAAAAAAAGAAACAATAAAGCGAGCAGTTTTAGACACACTGGAACAAATAAAAAACTACACGCAACACAGCTGTGAATAAAGAAGTAGATGTGATAAATAAAAAGAGAAAATAAGAATAAAATAAAATAAAACTAAACAAAAGCTGAATCGGCACCAAAAATTCGAAAATTTAAACTTAATGATAATGTTTGCTTGCAACTCAGAATCAAATCAGTAAGTATTCAATAAGATGACTAATAAAAATCAATTATAATTCAAGATTTTTGTAAAATAAAAGACACAAAAGTTCACAGCAAAAAGTTACAGCTTTATAGCTTGAAGTGTTGCCACTTATTTGTATTATGTTATGTATTAATTTGTTATACATGTATGCCAAAGTTGAAATTTTCTCAGTGTAAACTGATTTAAGTGCAACGATAAATGATAATTAAAATCGAATACTCTTTTATATATATAATTTTTTTTCGGGTCAGATTAATATTTACTTGCGAAATAGATTTTTTAATATGTATTTTATTTTTAATATAATATTTTCTGATAGTAGTTTATTATTTTCTTAATTTAATTATTAAGAACCGCAGTTTTAATTTAACAATACTTTTTGTGTCCTTATGTTGAGGTATGGACTTGAATGTATATAAGATTTTGCTCATAATTATTGTTCATTACTTTAACATGAAGAAAAGTGCTACCGAAAGCCATCGTATTTTACTGGACGTTTATCGTGACCATGCTTTAGCCGAACGAACGTGCCAAAAGTGAGAGACATTGCTCGACGCAGATGCATGCCAGACGCAAGAAAAACTTGCAAAAGTATTAGGAGTTAAGCAAGCAACCGTTTTCAGACGATTAAAATCATTAGAATTCACCCAGAAGCTTGGAAATTAGGTGCCTTATGAATTAAAGCCAAGAGACGTCGAACGTCGATTCTGCATGTCGGAAATGTTACTTAAACGCCACCAAAAGAAGTAATTTTTGCATCGGAACAAAATAAGCGCAGTCGGTAAAATACCTGCGTATTACAATTTTAATTTTTCTCCACACTCTTCTCCGCCGAAAAATATCACGCGTGCACAGTCATACACATACACACTTGTACATACGGCATACGATCTGCCTATGCGCACATAACCCATATACAGTGGGTACAAATACAAATTTTTATTAAATTTAATCGTTTAAATATCGGTAATTTTAAAACTAATTGAATGGTGCGGTTAAATCTTAGCAACAAATAAATAATTCCATAATACAAAAAAAAGATTTTTTTTTGCTAACTGACAGCAAAATAAAATAATATAAAAAAATTCTCAACTAAAAATTGCTTCAAAGTCCATTTTGGCAAATATCCCGCAATACCCCTTGTTCTTTGGCAAACAAACACAAGCAGGATTGCGCACAAACATTTCAGCACAATAATTCGTGTATACCTAGGTACAAAGTGCATTGATCTCTTTAACGAATTCTCAATTGCTCAAGTACATAAATACATATCTACAAGTCCACGCATTAGGGTGTACCTACATACCCCTACATAAGGACATAAAAACGATAAATAAATACAAGTTCGATTGGAAATAAATTAAAAAATAAATACGACCAGTAATTATAAAAACCTAAATCCGCGTATTTAAGAAACTTAATTCGAATTAAAAACTCTTATTAACTAAAAGAGTTTGCGGTTATATACAGTTGCGGCAGTTAAAATTAATTTTGTCCAAACAAAAAAAAAAAACTCTATTTACCTAAAAGAGTTTCGTTACATACGATCATATAACTTGAATTCCATTGGTCGACGCTGAGGAATTTTAAATTTATATCTTTATATTCTAAATGAGCTCAGATTCAAAAGAATCCAAAGCAACACAGTCGCTAAAAATACCTAAAATGATTTCTGAAGAAAAGAGTCCATTTACACCTGCACCTACAAAACAAAAACGGGTGAAAGATATTTCATACACCAAATTTATCTCTGAGAGTGACAGTCTAATAGGATACTGCACTCGATTTTCATCTTCGCCGATTCAGGACAATTCTGAATCGGTATTAGAAATCAAAAAGGAAAATCTTGATAATTTCTGGACAAGTCTCCAAGCTGCATATGACGCAATAGTAGAATCTGACGACTCAGATCTACCTGAAAATTTTAAATCCTCGGCTTACGCCAAGTACGAAAACTGCTTAGACCAGTTTGAAGAAACAAAAGCAATGATTTCGGATCAATTAAAATTAATTAAAGCCATTGCACCTGCTCCACATCCGAGAGTACAGCTGCCACAAATTCAATGTCAAGAGTGAAATTCAGGCATCCATCCCAAGGTGCCCACATGTGATACAGAAATCTTTCATGGTGGTTATGAACAATGGCCGTCCTTCCGGGACATGTTTACAGCCGTTTACATAAACCACTCAAAATTAAGAAATGCACAAAAATTGTATCACCTCCGATACAAAACAAAAGGTCAAGCAGGCGTCATAGTCAAAAAGTTCGCACTAAATGACGATAATTTCAATCTGGCTTGGGAAGCTCTAAAAGCAAGATACGAAAATGAAAGAATATTGGTCGGTAAGCTATGCTTCATATAAATAATTTTTCCAGTGCACCCCAAAACAGCGCAAATATGAAAAGAGCTACGGGTTAAGTTGCAACAGCAAATCCCGAAGTGCTAAATCACGAAAATTGCCAAGAAGCACCATGCTGCTAAAAGGCAATAAAAACCCAAACGCTACACAGCGAAAACCAAAGTAGGGTACTACTACCCACAGCAGTCGTCTCCATCGAACACCGAGGAGAGCTGTTTAAACTTAGAGCCTTAATAGACTAAGGATCACAACGATCATTCATAGCGTCTAGGGCTCAAAATAGGCTACAACTGCCAACAAAACCAGCCAATTTTGAAATCACGGGAATGGGCGGAAGAGTAGTCCAAAACTCAAATAAAATCTGCCCCATTACCCTAATTTCCCCCCAAGCGGATAAGCACATACAAGCAGAAGCTATAGTCTTACCGCAACTTACAAATATGCTTCCAAGCTATCACATAAATAGCAAGCATTGGCAAAAGGTTTCACATCTAAAGCTAGCAGATCCCAACTGCAACACTCCCGCTCAAATAGACCTTCTATTAGGCAGCGATCTCATACCACAGATAATACTCGAAGGTATTGAGAAAATTTCAAACACACTTCTGGCACAAAACACTATTTTTGGGTGGATCCTAAGTGGACTAGTTTCGGAACCAGTTACCACCAAGACCACTCAGATTGAGGAAATCTCAAACGAATACCTCAATTCACAATTGAAAAAATTTTGGGAGTTAGAAGAACTCCCCCCCATACCAATCACAACCCCTGAAGATCAGTATTGTGAAGACTTTTACAAAGCCACAACTACTAGATCAGATAATGGTTGGTACGTCGTACGACTACCACTAAAACAACAATTTCCCAACACCATCGCCTTAGGTCACTCTCGCACCTCTGCAATACAGCAGTTTCAAAGTATGGAAAAAAAACTACTTAAAAAAGGCGAACTCAAACCAGTATATGATGGTGTGTTGGAAGAATATCGCCAGTTAGACCACATGGAGGAACTAAGTCCATGCGAAAAAATCATCAACGGCAAATAGTCGTACATAAAGACGATCAAGATTTTCAGCGAATTATTTTTCGAAAATCTCCCAATAGTACACTACGTGACTATAAACTAAAAACAGTTACCTTTGGCGTCAACTGTGCTCCATATTTAGCCATTCGAACACTGCACGAATTACGAATTGGCAGATAACACAAAATCAGAATTTCCTCTGGCAACCAAAGTGTTTAAAACTCAAACGTATGTAGACGATATCCTGTCTGGAAGTCATACTCTTTCACAAGCATACGAGTCACTAGCTCAAGTAACACAAGCCCTCAAAACCGCAAGGTTTCCGTTAAAAAAGATAACGGCGAACCACCCTAATATCTTAAAGGACATACCTAAAGAAAATCTGTTGGACACTAATTTCCTTAAATTCGAAAAGGAAAGTACAACAAAAACTCTGGGGATCCAATGGAATGCGATATCTGACCAGTTTTCATACACTACAGAGTCAATATCAGCATTATCCGCCATAACAAAACGCCAAATTTTATCCTCTGTGGCAAAACTTTTCGACCCCGCAGGATGGCTTTCGCCAATTATGATACAAGCCAAAATCCTAATACAAGAATTATGGTTAGATGGAACCGACTGGGACGAACAAGTAAAACCACTTCGTTTAGAAAAGTGGTCCCAGTTTGCGAGCAATCTAAATGATATCTCACAGATACAAATCCCACGATGGGTAAATTATGCCTCAGAGCACAAAGTCGAACTACACGGCTTCTGTGACGCTTCTGAAAAGGCATATTGCGCAACTATATATGTTCGCACACAAAGTGACATTGCGACCACAAGCCACTTACTAGTAGCAAAAGCAAAAGTAGCTCCGTTAAAAACAATAAGTCTGCCACGACTTGAACTGTGTGGAGCGCTACTACTAGCCAAACTAGTATCCATTGTGCGAATGCATTTAAACATGGCAAAATACAAACTATCTCTGTGGTCCGATTCTGAAATCGTACTAGCCTGGTTAGAAAAACCACCACATGCATGGAATACGTATATTTCCAGTCGAACGTCTCAAATCCTTGACCAAGTAGGATCAGCCACTTGGCGACATGTAGCCAGTGCTGTCAATCCTGCTGATCTGGGTACAAGAGGATGCAAAACCCGGCATCTTGCCACCACCACCCTCTGGTGGAATGGCCCCCGATGGTTAACAGAATCTCCCGATTCTTGGCCAAAATCGCCCATGCTCAATAAAATTGTCCCAGCATGTCGAAAAATCGACTCTTTTCACACAACAGTGGATGATACTGACATCCTCGAACAATTTTCATCGTTCCCAAGAGCCCTCAGAGTAATCGCTTATATGCTCAAGTTCATAGAGCGACTCAAAATTAAACTTAAAGGAGTAACTTCATTATACTCCCAATGCGACACAGTGACGCACCTAGACTTACAAAAAGCAAAAGGCCGCTATTATCGCATATACTCAAGTGCGCCACTTCAGCCGCGATATATCACTATTGAAAGAATCAAAACATATTGACAAGAGAAGTCCCCTCTTAGTTCTAAACCCACTCCTCGACACGAAAGGTCTTCTTCGTGTGAATGGTCGGCTTGCCAATTTAAGCCGAACGTATAACGAACTCCATCCCATAATTGTACCAGAGAAGTCTCGACTTGCCACATTACTCATCAATTATATCCACATATTAATGCTTCATGCCGAACATCGCCTCATGCAACATATGATCCGCCAGGAATTTTACATTCCCCGACTTAAGCCCCAAATAAAGAAGTGCATTTTCTTGTGCAAAATCTGTACTACGCACAAGCAAAAGATGCGAACACAGATTATGGCAGTACTTCCTCCGGAACGCTGCAACTTTGCTCTGCCTTTCTTCATCACAGGTGTCGATTTTGCTGGGCCTTTTCAAATAAAGGCGTTCATGTTAAGGTCTCCCACTCTGATGAAAGGCTATGTAGCTGTTTTTGTCCGTTTTACGACAAAAGCAGTGCACCTTGAGCTTTGTACTAATCTGACGAAGGAGGTTTTCCTTGCGGCAATTGCCCGCATCGTCGGTCGACGCGGCTTTCCATCGAAGATAATGAGCGATAATGGTAAAACATTTATCGGCGCTCAAAGAGCCACCGAAAAACAATTTGTGGACTCTATCTAACAAGTCTCACCTGAAATTGTACAAAAGTACGCGCCCCAAGGCATTAATTGGCAATTCATCCCCCCAAGCGCTCCTTATAAAAAGCTTCAAATCCCACTTCAAAAAAGTAGCTGGAAATTACAAATTCAATTACGAAGAATTCACGATATTATTAATTCGAATTGAAGCCGCTCTCAATTCACGGCCTCTTAAAATCCTCTCGCAAGATCCCTCCGATTTCACAGCCCTAATCTTAGGGCACTTTCTCAAAGGAACACCAATTCTGGCCATACCTGAGCCAGGCGTGGAGTCGCTATCCTTATTAAATCGCTGGAAAAGAATTAAAATTCTCCATCACGATTTCAGCCGTCGATGGAAAGAAGAATACATAAAAGATCTCCATAAACGATACCGTTGCAAGACTTCTGAACAAGCACCAAAACTTGGAGATTGTGTCATCATCCATGATGATTGTCTACCCCCTACCGAATGGCGGCTTGGGCGCATAGAAAAGCTACATTACGGCTCCGACGGTCACATACGAGTGGTTGATCTTCGTACGCAAAGCGGAATGCTAACCAGACCGCTCGTGAAGCTATACTTTCTCCCAACCGCCGATAATAGCTATACAGAAAACCGCAAACAATCAACCGATACTAACGCAATACAATAAAATAATCAAATCAAGAAGCAAAAAACCGAATAACTAATAAAAAATGGTCGATCAATACGACGACCCATTCATGCCACATACCGTGGCACGATCATCCATATCCTTTATATGACAAATCTGCATAATTACACCACTCTTTCATACAGATTAACATGGATGTGGATACGCCAACTACTCCCACGCCAACTGTGCGGTCGGCTACCAACGTGCCATGCACGGGGCCTACCCCAACGCCCCGATCTGCAGCTGCAACTACCCCTGCAAGTGCACCTGCAACGACACCGATGCACGCGACCTTCAACGACGCTATCATCGCCGCCTTCAGAGGCACATCGTATACGATGTCCCATTTGTCGGCGCCCACATCGCCTGCAACATTGTGGGATTTTAAGAAGTATGGGACCGTTGCAACGACAGCAAGTTGCCCAGGCACACGGGCACTGTCTAAACTGCCTATCGCAAGTGCATGGGACTCAAGAATGTGTGTCCACGGGTCTGTGCCAAATTTGCAGCAGACCACATCACACACTACTTCATCGCACCTCGGGGCGCGACGTGACGCGACCATGAAGACTAATAGCGCATCTTTTATGAGAAGAGTAGTCGGGTCACTATTTCCGACACACCACCCTATCTCCTACGCTAAGCTACGAAACGATGATGCAGAGCCACCATTGTTGGTCACTGAAGATGAAATATTGACCATAGCTAAAAGAATAAAAACCAACAAAGCGCCTGGAATAGATGGCATACCCAACAGAGCCCTAAGGGAAGCCATGACCATAAATCCCAGTTTGTTTGTAAAAATGTACAATGCGTGTATAACAGAGGAGGTGTTCCCCGACCCCTGGAAGATACAACGATTGGTACTGCTCCCAAAGCCAAAAAAGCCACCGGATGAACCTTCATTTTATCGACCATTGTGCATGCTCGACACGGTTGGTAAAGTGTACGAAAGCATTGTAAGAAACCGCTTGGAGCTAGTCATCCAAAAAGCCGGCGGATTATCAGAAAGACAATACGGCTTTACAAAAAAGAGGTCCACTATTGACGCACTAAGAGAAGTCGTTGATACTGCGAAATGTGCAAAAAGTAAGTAAGTGGCAAAAGATGGAAAGGTGGCACAAAAAAGTATTGCGCGCTAATTACTCTGGATGTTAAGAATGCGTTCAACTCCGCAAAGTGGGCAAATATAATCAAAGCTCTATACGACATACGCGCTCCCCAATATCTCGTGAACATTATAACGAGCTATTTTAAAAATCGCATTTTGCTATTCGACACTGACGAGAGCACTCAGAGCTACACTATTTCGGGTGGAGTACCGCAAGGTTCGGTCTTAGGCCCCCTACTATGGAACTTGATGTACGACGGGGTACTAAGAATACATCAACCAAAAAACGTGAAAACAATAGCGTATGCGGATGATCTCATAGTGGTAGCAGTGGCTAAACATTTAGACGATCTTAGGATCGAATGCAACGATTGCATAAATGGTCTGCGCCAATGGTTTGCTACCATGAGCTTAGAGCTGGCCGAGCAGAAAACGGAAGTTTTGCTCATAAGCACAAGGAAGGTGGAAGAAAGACTGTCACTCACCATAGGGGAGTGCGAGATTACTTCACAGCCGCAGATGAAGTATCTGGGAGTAATACTAGACTCCAAATTAAAATTTAAAGAACACCTGGTGTATACTTCCGGTAAAGCGAATAAGATCTATAATGCTCTATAGAGAATGATGTCCAATAGAGGCTGCGTGCGCTCCAGCCGGCGGTTTTTAATAGCAAAAGCAATGAGTTCGGTGATATTATATGCAGCACCAATATGGATACAAGCGCTAGACATAAAATCATATGCTAGACAAATAAACGCAGTGCATAGGCTTTCTGCAATTCGGATAATAAGTGCTTTCCGAACGATATCAAGTGATGTTGCTGAAGTATTAGCCAGCATGCCGCCTATCGACATCCAGGGGAACGAATTCGCGCGACTGTACCAGCGCTCAGTGCCGTCTTCAGGAGTTAAAAAAGAAGAGAGAACCAAGAGCCTAACAATGTGGCAGCAACGGTGGCAAACCTCATCTAAAGGACGATGGACCCACAGACTAATTCCGGACATTCATTCATGGATAGACAGACGACACGGGGACCTAAATTTCCACCTAACCCAAATACTGAGTGGGTATGGATGCTTTAGAAAGTATCTATTCCAATTTCATCATGATGTTAGTCCGTTTTGTCCGACGTGTACAGAGTGCATAGAAGACTCTGAACACGTATTTTTTCAGTGCCCCCGTTTTTTGAATATTAGGGAAAAGTTAAAATCTAAACTCGGTAGTCTAACGGTGGAAACCTTGACAGCACATATGTGTCAGTCCTCTGATAAATGGAAAGCTGTCAGCGAAGCGTCAGCTTTAATTATGACAAAACTGAGATACTTACAACAGATTAGGAGTCAGTCAGCCCGTACGGTAGAGGAGACTTAAATGTCCTTTTCTCTCCCAAGAAGTAATTCTTAACCCGGTGGTTCCGTGGGAGAGATATGAGATGTGAGTAGGTTAGGTTTAGCGGATTAAAGTTCCACACTTCGGCTTTCGATGCTTCCCCCTACTATAAAAAAAAAAAAAAAAAAAACCACCATGAAGACATCAGCAGATATATAAGGGACTAAAAGAAGGAGCCCGCTTTTTTAGCATTTCGATTCGGTTACGACCACATCGCTTTATTTCGAGCACCCGCCTCTGCACTTCGCTTTATTTGTACGAACGGTGAGTGACATCAAAATTAATTTACTACTTAAGTAAATACTTTTATTAAAAAATAACTTTTATATACTAAATTTTTGAGCATAATCATATTAAATGCCTTATTACTAGTCTATTGCATAATCCTATACACTGGGGTCCACATATTTAGTAATTATGGGCTTGAACAGTTTTGGTTCGATTTAGACAATTTTTGATCACAAGGTGGCATACTTTAAACGTATTATTCACGCAAAGTTTTACCCCGATATAATCATTGTTGCTTGATATGCATACTGGAAAGTGAAAGAATCAGATGGAATTGAAAATGGTGTTATATGGGAAATAGGCGTGGTTGTAGTCCGATTTCGCCCATTTTCGCACTATAACATAGAAATATAAAATGAACGTCATGTACCGAATGTGGTTGAAATCGGTTAAGCAGATCACAAGATATGGGTTTTCACCTAAAGGTGGGCTGTGCCACGCCCACTGTCTAATTTTGAACGCGGTTCGTATAAAGTCATCTCATACCATCCCAGGGATAAAATTTAATGTCTGCGGCGTGTTTGGTGCTTGATTTATCGCGCTTTTAGTAGTTTTTAACAGTACCGTTATATGGGGAGTGGGCGGAGTTGCCGCCCGATTACAACTATTTTCACACTGTAGGTAGAGGTTCAACAAACATTTGCTTCCAGTGAATTTTGTTATTATAGCATGAGCGGTTTAGGAGATATGCACATTAAATCTATTAGGGGCGGGACCACGCCCACTTAAAAAATTTTTTAAACTGCAAATGCCCCTCTGTAATGTGATCCCGTATACCAAACAACAGTCTTGTTTCTTATTGCGGAGCTTAGTTATGGCAATTTATTTGTTTTTGAATTAATGGCGTTTTGTGGGCGTGGCAGTAGTCCGCAATTGAAGTTTCGCCTTTTTTCCACGGTCGCACATCCCGATTATAACCTTTTATTCCTCAAGTGACGTTATAAGTTCTTTTTTGGTTTGTTGATAAGATATCAACATATTTATAAATAAATTTCAGTTTTTACAAATACGTGAGTGTTGAGTGGAACGAAAAAGTGGAAAAGGTGAGAACAAAGGTACAAAAATAACTATGGTCCTTCGAGCCTAAAAGAAAGGCACTATCGATTTATAGAAAACAAAAAAAAGGAAAAATACATATGTGACCAAAGTGCAGTGAAACAGTGACAAAACCAATAAATTACATAAAGAGACGTGTATATAAAGTGATAAAAGGGCAGTGAAACAAAAAAAAAAAAAGTACCGGAAAATAAAAACCGGCGGGAAGTGTATAAACGAAAGTGCATTTATAAAAAAAATACATATATTTACATATGTACATATGACAAGTGCAGTTATTGAAAGTAACTGAATTATGGATATACATATGTACCGGTGAAAAGTTTCGTGCGTTTGGTCGGCAACAAAAGTCTGTTAACTTTGTGAAAAAAACAAAAAGAAAGAAAAAAAACCCCGTTTTTATAAAATTTTATTTTTTTTGGAAACACACATACATATTTAATATATACTTAAAAAAGCACACAAATAAAGTGAAGAAAAAAAAAATAAATAAATAAAATAAAAGCGGGCGCGAAAATAACAACAATATTAACAATAAACTTAAACGGGCGCGAGCTAAAATAAAAACTAACATCCAAACAAATAGGCACGGAGATTACACCAATTACTACAGCAAAATCTGGACCAAAGAGGAAAGGACTCTACAACCCAGATAGGCAAAATAAACATATAATACCCCCTAAAGCCCCTGGAGGAATGCCAAGTGAGTTGTATCGTTTCCATTATTCATTATTGTATATACATATGTATGTAGTATGTTGATGTACGATTTATATCAGCATGTGCAGTAATATATAATGTATATTAATATATACATAATAAATCAATGCCTATAAGCTTACCATTGTGTTTAAAAAGCACTGTGTTTTAAAAAACACATCAATTTCCCAAATACAAAAAAAATTTTCAAGCATTTACTTGCGAAAAATTTCCGACAGACCCCTTAGGCTTAACAAAGCAATAAGCAGGTCTGCATAAAAAAAAGGTAAGCAAAGGCAAAATAACAACCTAAATACAATAAAAGAAAATAAAGAAGAGAAAAGAGACAGATTTAAGTATACTTACATACTTACATACATATATACATATATACTTCATACGTATGTTCATAATTATTATATGCATATTACAAATACTTAATTCCTAAGTGCAAATTAGCAAAGCGAAAACGAAAGCAAAAAATACCGGCATTTTACCAATTCTCTTAATTCGTACCGCGGAAATAATACGTATATACATATACATACATACCTACATACAGTATCTAATGCACTTAGGTCGGCATACCGTAAATACATAGGGTACAATCGTGCGAAAAAGTAATCGTAACATTTCGCAAATTAAAACAGTACGATAAACGGAATTTTAATTTAGCCAAAAACAAAAATATAGAACGGTTTAATAAAAAAATAATAATAATAATTTATATATATATACTCATATATGTATACTGGTTGAGCAACAACTAAATTATTTTCAAAGTCCACTTCGGCATCTATTCGGCAATACCCCTTGCAGTAAGCAAGCAGGATTGCACACAGAAAATCAAAGCACAAACAAATCGTGCATACCTTTGTATAAAGTGATCTCTTCACGAGCGCTCATTCGTACATTAAGCCAATATATATATAAACTGAACTATAGGTATACCCTACAGGACTTCCGGACACAAACAAAATAAATAAATAATTGCGGTTATTAATAAACTTTTGTAATTATTACAAATAATAAAATACAATACAAATACTAATTTGATAACTCAAATAAAAAATCGGTCTTAATTATACAAAAAAAAATTTTTATTCACGCACCTTTGTTTATTGTATCCGAATTAAAAACTCGTATTTACGTAAAAGAGTTTCGGCTGCAGTTATAATTTACAAAGTATCGCTTATTTTATTATTTATACATTGAGAAAATTTACTTTTTTAATTTTCTATTTTTTCTAAATGAGCACAGATTCAAAAGAATCTAAATCTTCACAACTATTAAAAGTACCTAAAATGATTTCGGACGAGAAAAGTCCATGTGCACCTGCAGAAGCTACACGCTCCAAGCTAGGTGCGACAAAACAAAAAAGGGGTAGAGACATTTCTTACACAAAATTCATTTCGGAAAGTGACAGTTTAATAAGATACTGCACTAGATTCTCATCTTCGCCGATTCAGGACAATTCTGAATCGGTATTAGAAATCAAAAAAGACAATCTTGACAATTTTTGGTCACGTCTCCAAGCTTCATATGACGCCATAGTAGAATCTGACGACTCAGATCTACCAGAAAATTTTCAGTCCTCGGCTTACGCCAAATATGAGAACTGCTTAGACCAGTTCGAAGAAACTAAAGCAATGATTTCCGATCAACTAAAGCTAATAAAAGCAATTGCACCTACTCCACATCCGCGAGTAGAGCTGCCACAAGTACAAAGTCAAGAGGCAAGTTCAGGCATCCATCTCATGGTGCCCGCATGTGACACAGAAATATTTCATGGTGGTTATGAACAATGGCCGTCCTTCCGGGACATGTTTACAGCCGTTTACATGAACCACCCAAAACTATCAAATGCACGAAAATTGTATCACCTCCGATACAAAACAAAAGGTCAAGCAGGCGTAATAGTAAAACAGTTCGCACTTAATGACGATAATTTCAATTTGGCTTGGGAAGCTCTTAAATCAAGATTCGAAAACGAAAGGATATTGGTCGATAAACAAATATCGATATTAATGAACTTGCCAAAAATTCGAAGGGAAACAAGTGAAGAATTCATCAAACTTCAATCCACTGTTTCAAATTGTTTGTCGGTTTTATCGACACAAAATATTCCCACAGACAGCTGGGACCCAATACTGGTAAATATATGCACCGCCGCTTTACCAGAAAAATCGTTACTTTTGTGGGAGCAATCGCTCTCATCACGAAGAAAATTCCCCACGTGGCAACAAATGAAAGATTTCCTAACTACCCAATATGAAATCGCAGAAAGGGTAGATAAAAAAATGGTCAGAACAAAACCCGTTCAACATGACCTAAATAGAAGCTTCCACAGACCCCAAGCCAGTAGCAACAACAATTTAAATAGAAGCTTCTTCAGAAATCAAACGTTCACATCCGAACAGTACAAACAAACGTTATGCGAACTATGTACAGGAGGGCATAAGCTCAAATCTTGCGAGAGATTCAAAAAATTGAATATTATCGACCGAAACAATTTTGTAAAAACAAAACGACTTTGTACAAACTGCTTGTCACATGCGCATACACTTAAAGAGTGCGAAAGCAAATTTAATTGCGTTTATTGTCATAAACGACATCATTCTATGCTTCATTATAACAATTTTTCTAGATCACCCCCAAACA
Organism: Bactrocera oleae; assembly: GCF_042242935.1. Classification (NCBI taxonomy): domain Eukaryota; kingdom Metazoa; phylum Arthropoda; class Insecta; order Diptera; family Tephritidae; genus Bactrocera; species Bactrocera oleae. Next base: position 18,845,784 of record NC_091541.1, on the reverse strand, counting down.
GCGCAACTATGAAAAGAGCCACGGGTTTAGTTGCAACAGCAAATCCCGAAGTGCTATATCCCGAAAATTGCCAAGAAGCACCATGCTGCTCAAAGGCAATAAAAACCCAAACGCTACACAGCGAAATTCAAAGTAGAATACTACTACCCACAGCAGTCGTCTCCATCGAACACCGAGGAGAGCTGTTTAAACTTAGAGCCTTAATAGACTAAGGATCACAACGATCATTCATAGCGTCTAGGGCTCAAAATAGGCTACAACTGCCAACAAAACCAGCCAATTTTGAAATCACGGGAATGGGCGGAAGAGTAGTCCAAAACTCAAATAAAATCTGCCCCATTACCCTAATTTCCCCCCAAGCGGATAAGCACATACAAGCAGAAGCTATAGTCTTACCGCAACTTACAAATATGCTTCCAAGCTATCACATAAATAGCAAGCATTGGCAAAAGGTTTCACATCTAAAGCTAGCAGATCCCAACTGCAACACTCCCGCTCAAATAGACCTTCTATTAGGCAGCGATCTCATACCACAGATAATACTCGAAGGTATTGAGAAAATTTCAAACACACTTCTGGCACAAAACACTATTTTTGGGTGGATCCTAAGTGGACTAGTTTCGGAACCAGTTACCACCAAGACCACTCAGATTGAGGAAATCTCAAACGAATACCTCAATTCACAATTGAAAAAATTTTGGGAGTTAGAAGAACTCCCCCCCATACCAATCACAACCCCTGAAGATCAGTATTGTGAAGACTTTTACAAAGCCACAACTACTAGATCAGATAATGGTTGGTACGTCGTACGACTACCACTAAAACAACAATTTCCCAACACCATCGCCTTAGGTCACTCTCGCACCTCCAATACAGCAGTTTCAAAGTATGGAAAAAAACCTACTTAAAAAAGGCGAACTCAAACCAGTATATGATGGTATGTTGGAAGAATATCTCCATTTAGACCACATGGAGGAAGTAAGTCCATGCGAAAAAATCATAAATGGCAAATATTACTCATTTTACTTGCCTCATCACGCAGTAGTAAAGCCAGACAAAAAAACAACTAAAGTAAGAGTTGTTTTTAATGCATCAAGATCTACTAGCTCGGGGAACTCCCTAAATGATATCCTATTTACGGGACCCACGCTCCAACCAGATTTAATGCTACTCATTTTAAATTGGCGTATATTCAAATACGTATATAACGGAGACGTCGAAAAAATGTATAGACAAATAGTCGTACATAAAGACGATCAAGATTTTCAGCGAATTATTTTCCGAAAATCTCCCAATAGTCCACTACGCGACTATAAACTTAACTTTGGCGTCAACTGTGCTTAAATTCGAAAAGGAAAGTACAACAAAAACTCTGGGGATCCAATGGAATGCGATATCTGACCAGTTTTCATACACTACAGAGTCAATATCAGCATTATCCGCCATAACAAAACGCCAAGTTTTATCCTCTGTGGCAAAACTTTTCGACCCCGCAGGATGGCTTTCGCCAATTATGATACAAGCCAAAATCCTAATACAAGAATTATGGTTAGATGGAACCGACTGGGACGAACAAGTAAAACCACTTCGTTTAGAAAAGTGGTCCCAGTTTGCGAGCAATCTACATGATATCTCACAGATACAAACCCCACGTTGGGTAAATTATGCCTCAGAGCACAAAGTCGAACTACACGGCTTCTGTGACGCTTCTGAAAAGGCATATTGCGCAACTATATATGTTCGCACACAAAGTGACATTGCGACCACAAGCCACTTACTAGTAGCAAAAGCAAAAGTAGCTCCGTTAAAAACAATAAGTCTGCCACGACTTGAACTGTGTGGAGCGCTACTACTAGCCAAACTAGTATCCATTGTGCGAATGCATTTAAACATGGCAAAATACAAACTATCTCTGTGGTCCGATTCTGAAATCGTACTAGCCTGGTTAGAAAAACCACCACATGCATGGAATACGTATATTTCCAATCGAACGTCTCAAATCCTTGACCAAGTAGGATCAGCCACTTGGCGACATGTAGCCAGTGCTGTCAATCCTGCTGATCTAGGTACCAGAGGGTGCAAGCCCCTGCACCTTGTCACCACCACCCTCTGGTGGAATGGCCCCCGATGGTTAACCGAATCTTCGGATTCTTGGCCACAGTCGCCCATGCGCAATATAATTGCCCCAGAAAGTCGAAAATTCGACTTCTTTCACGCAACATTGCAGGATAATGACATCCTGGAGCGATTTTCCTCATATCTCCGAGCACTCAGGGTAATCGCTTACATGCTCAAGTTCATAGAGCGACTCAAAATTAAACTTAAAGGAGTAACTTCATTACACTCCCAATGCGATACAGTGACGCACCTAGACTTACAAAAAGCAAAGGTCGCTCTTATCGCATCTACGCAAGCGCGAGCTAAGAGAATCGAAGCCGATAGATAAAAAGAGCTCACTCTTAGTCTTAAATCCATTCATTGACACGAAAGGAGTACTCCATGCGAATGGTCGGCTTGCCAATTCAAGCCTAACGTATAACGAACGTCATCCCATAGTTATCCCAGAGAAATCACAATTTGCCACCTTGTACCTTAACTATGTCCACGTGCTATTGCTACACGCAGAACATCGCCTCATGCAACAAATAGTCCGTCAAGAGTTTTATATTCCAAGACTCAAGCCCAAAATAAAGAAATGCATTTTCATGTGCAAGATCTGCACTATGCATAAGCAGAAGATGCGAACGCAGATTATGGCAGCACTTCCACCGGAACGCTGTAACTTCGCTCTGCCTTTCACCATTACAGGTGTCGACTTTGCTGGGCCTTTTCAGATAAAGGCATCCATGTTAAGGTCTCCCACCCTCATGAAAGGCTATGTGGCTGTCTTTGTCTGTTTCACGACAAAAGCAGTGCACCTCGAGCTATGTACGAATCTGACAAAGGAGGCTTTTCTCGCGGCATTTGCTTGCTTCGTCGGACGACGTGGTTTTCCGTCAAAACTCATGAGCGACAATGGCAAGACATTTATAGGAGCTCAAAGAGCCACAGAAAAACAGTTCGTGAATTTTGTCAAACAAGTCTCACCTGAAATTGTACAAAAGTACGCTCCCCAAGGTATTAACTGGCAGTTTATCCCTCCAAGCGATCCTCATATGGGTGGTTTATGGGAATCAGCTGTAAAAAGCTTCAAATCCCACTTTAAAAAAGTAGCTGGAAACTACAAATTTAATTATGAAGAATTTACAACATTATTAATTCGCATTGAAGCCGTTCTCAATTCACGGCCACTTACGACACTCTCGCAAGATCCCTCAGATCTCACAGCCCTAACTCCAGGGCACTTTCTAAAAGGAGCACCCATTCTGGCCATACCTGAGCCAAGCGTGGAGTCGCTGTCCTTACATAATAGATGGGAAAGAATTAAAATTCTCCATCATGATTTCAGCCGCCGATGGAAGGAGGAGTATATAAAGGACCTTCATAAAAGGTACCCCTGGAAAACTCGCGAAAATGCGCCAAAGCTTGGAGATTTTGTCCTAATCCATGACGATTGTCTCCCCCCTACAGAATGGCGGCTTGGTTGCATAGAGAAGCTACATCATGGTTCCGACGGTCATATACGAGTAGTTGACCTCCGTACTCGAACCGGTACGCTAACCAGGCCGCTCGTTAAACTATGCTTCCTACCAATCGCAGACAACAGCGAAAACGCAAGTAATAAAACGTCCGTACAATAATATTATATACACGCAGAAAACAAAATATCCGTCTAATAACCTAAAACCGCAAATATAATAAATCATCACAATATATACTAATACAATAATGGCTGGACTAAAACGTCCCCCGCCAACCAAATAAAGTTGGTTACATTTTAAAGGATCCATTATCACTGAGTCATAACTAAACTCGCTCTTTTTTCCATACAGGTAGGTATGGACGCTGAAATGCCAGCTACACCCACGCCAACCATGCGTTCGGCTGTCACTGTGCCGCGCCCTGCGACTACCCCCGTAGCAGCGCCACGAACAACACCAGCAACAACTGCACCGACAGCTCCACGACGTGCCACGCGCCCAATGCCTACATTAGTTTCAGAGCCGCCTCGCCTCCGCTGCCCACTCTGTTGCCGTTCGCACCGGCTGCAGCACTGCCCCATTTTTAAGGGTATGACACCCAATCAACGTCAGCAGGTGGCCCAAGCACATGGGCATTGTTTGAATTGTTTGGCCCAGACGCACGACACGCGTGTTCGATATCGTGTGCCAACACTGCGACAGGCCGCATCATACCTTGCTGCATCGAAACCCAAGACGCCCTGGCGCACGGCCCTCAGTACCCCGCAGCCATGATGCAGGCCGTCGTCCACAGCCAAGCCATGCAGCACGACCCCGTCAACGACAAGCACTCGCCGCACCCCGTACTTGGCGTCAGCTCAATAGCACCTCAACACGACACCAACCCTTAAGGCCGCATCCTCGTCGCAGGACAGGCCTCAGCAACGTCGTGGCAACGTTGCAACAACTCCAGCGACTGCTAGGCTGAACATTCCCCTAGGGGGGCCGGGATGGCTAAATGAGTTCAGCTTCCCGCCCTAATGCAGTCAACAACACCGCACAACACACTACTCATACGACAACACAACACACCACTTACAGGACAACACTGGCACACCACATCTGGAAACATCAGCACACCCACACCCCACGCACCAAGGCAACCTTGCTGGAAGCAGCAGCATACACCCACACACAGCAGAATAACTCTACACACCAACATGAACAAAACCAGGGAGGGCGATCGAGCCGAACCTCTTTTCCATCGAAATCGTCAACAGGGAAGTCGCAATTGAAGTTTCGCCTTTTTTCCACGGTCGCACATCCCGATTATAACCTTTTATTCCTCAAGTGACGTTATAAGTTCTTTTTTGGTTTGTTGATAAGATATCAACATATCTATAATATAAAAATGAATCGCAAAATGTGTTGGTAAGCGCATAACTCAACAACGCCTGGACCAATTTAGCTAAATCTTTTTTTTAAATTTTCGTTGAAGTTCAAGGATGGTTTTTACGGCGATAAAAATTAGAATTATTGCTGGAAAAACCCTAAAAATAGCCCTTTTCTTTTTCCCATACAAATGATTTGTAACTAAAACGTAGTCAATTTGAGCTTTATTGCTATGGTATAAAGTTCATATTAAATTACAAGCACTCACTGTTGTCTAAGCAATGTAGGTGTGTTCCTAACGTCAAAGATCATATCTATCAAAACAATGTGCGTGTGTGCGTTGGAGCTCAGAATATATAGTTGGAGGAGTTTAATGTGGCGTTCCGAAACTCGCGGACCAACAGTGTTTTATTATTTTTAATATCCAAATTTTAAGTACGGCTTAAAAGGATTTGACTTCAAGTCATATAAAATTTAAAAAGAAAAAAGTTGTCTGTTACCTAATCTACTGAGTTTGCTTTTGACGACTGATACACGAAACAAATTCGTATATAGTTTTTTGTGCAGAGTGTTTACTTAGTTAGTGTTTGTTTAGTTCGTGATTAGTGAAAAAATAATTTATATTTGATATGCCTCCTATAAGACGAAGCAATTTAGGTAGAAGAACCAGAAATGCTACAAACCAAGCTAATTACCGATCTAATCGTACTGCACAAGAACGTGACGACGGAAATGAACGTGAAAGAATTCGGATATCACAAACGCGTGAAGGGCGAGCGCGACATTCAACTAATAATCGCGCAAGTTTGAATCGAGCTGCTTTCAGTTACGATGTGTCAATTGACTACAGTAACTACCAATGTGTTGTTATTGGTTCTATGAACTCGGTTTGCTCACACTGTAAGGCATTAAAATACAAAAACGAAGCCAATGGATTGTGTTGCGCAAATGGTAAAGTGAAATTGATACCATTGGATCCACCACCAGAACCATTGTACTCATTGGTTTCAGGAATAGGAACAGATTCTATACACTTTTTGACACATATCCAACAATATAACAATTGCTTTCAAATGACTTCATTTGGGGCAACAAATGTAGTTCGGGAAAATTTTATGCCAACTTTCAAGGTATGTATTATAGCAGTTACTCATAATTATTTTAGCGAACAAAATTTTTTGGCACCAAAGTTAAGATGTGTCACTAATCTTCAATTTCTTAATCACTTATATATCACTTAGTCATCATATTATATGGGGATTTAGTTTCAGTGACACTTTTATTATATTTTATATTTAATAGATATTAGTTAAAACTAAATATATACATCCAATCCATTAATTTATACCACACCATAATATTTTTTTTTATTTACAGATACAAGGGCAAATATATCACAGAGCAGGTTCACTGTTACCAGTGTCAGATAACGACAACAAATTCCGGCAAATTTATTTTATGGGCAATTCACCACAAGAAATTGATCTGCGTTGTGCACATAACAATTTAGTAAAGAGGTCTATTGTAGAACAATTACAAACTTTATTTCATCAACACAATCAATTGATTATATTGTTTAAAACTGCCTTGGATCTGATGCCATCCGATAATCACAAAATTGTAATCAGAGCTGATAAAACACCTGCAGGTCAACATACAAGACGTTTTAATGCACCAACTATTGATGAAGTTGCTATCGTTGTAGTTGGAGAAAACTTGGAATCCCGTGATATTGTTTTACATCGTCGGAATGATCAATTACAACGTATAAAGGAAACACACCGCTCATATGATGCACTGCAATATCCCATTATATTTTGGCAAGGTGAAGATGGCTACGATTTCTCAATAAAAATGATAAATCCCATTACAGGTAACTAAAATATCTCAGTCATTATATTATGTATTTTGAATGTTATTAAAATAAAATCTATTTACAGGTTCTGAAACCAACAAAAAAGTCAGTTCAATGAACTATTATTCATACCGCCTAATGATTCGGGAAAATGAAGATAATCACATATTGAAATGTCGGCGATTATATCACAAATATGTTGTTGATATGTATGTTAAAATTGAAACGGAGAGATTAACATTCATCAGGTTGAATCAAACTAAACTCCGATCTGAAGAGTATGTTCACCTTCGAGATGCGATTAATACTGATGGAAATGCACAGAATGTCTGTCGGATGACTATTCTTCCAGCAACATACATCGGAAGCCCTCAGCATATGCACGAATATGCTCAAGATGCCATGTCGTATGTTCGTCATTATGGTACAGCAGATTTGTTCATCACATTTACATGCAATCCACAATGGATAGAAATCAAGCAGGAGTTATTCCCTGGGCAATCACCCATTGATCGTCATGATATTACAGCCAGAGTCTTTAGACAAAAGTTGAAATCTTTAATGGATTTCATCGTAAAACATAATGTGTTTGGTGAGACACGCTGCTGGATGTATTCTGTGGAGTGGCAGAAACGAGGATTGCCACATGCACACATTTTGATTTGGTTGGTTGAAAAGATAAGGCCAAATGAAGTTGATGCAGTGATATCAGCTGAAACCCCTAATGTACAAGTAGATCCTGGATTGCATGAGGTAGTTATCAAAAACATGATACATGGTCCCTGTGGAACTCTTAATCAAAATTCACCGTGTATGATGGATGGTAAATGTTCAAAACGATATCCACGGACATTAATATCGGAAACAATTACTGGTAATGACGGTTATCCATTGTATCGTCGCAGATCGACAGCAGACAATGGAAAATCAACAATTGTCAAATTAAATCAACAAGATATTGAAATAGATAATCGTTGGATTGTTCCATATTCACCCATTTTATCAAAGACATTCAAAGCACACATCAACGTTGAATCTTGCCATTCAGTGAAATCTATTAAATACATTTGCAAATATGTAACCAAAGGGAGTGATATGGCTGTGATTGGAATTGGTGCAGAGAATTCCAATGATGAAGTTACCCAATACCAAATGGGCCGCTACGTCAGTAGTAATGAAGCAGTTTGGCGAATATTTTCTTTTCCTATTCATGAGAGACACCCTTCTGTTGTTCACTTAGCTGTGCATTTAGAAAATGGACAAAGAGTGTATTTTACAGCACAGAACGCAGTACAAAGAGCTGCTCAGCCACCATCTACTACATTAACCAGTTTTTTTGAGACATGCCAAAACGATTATTTCGCACAAACATTGCTATATTCTGAAATGCCAAAATATTATACCTGGAATCAATCCTCAAGGAGATTTATACGACGGAAACAAGGAAAACCAGTTCCAGGATATACAGATGTATATTCCACCGATGCGATTGGCCGGATTTATTCAGTACATCCAAGCAATGATGAATGTTTTTACTTACGACTGCTATTAGTCAATGTACGTGGCCCAACATCATTCCAACAGTTACGAACTGTTGATGGTGAATTGTGTGGATCCTACAGAGAAGCCTGTCAACGTTTGCAATTGCTTGAAAATGACGCTCATTGGGATCAAACTCTCAATAATGCTGTAATATCATCACACGCTCACCAAATACGAACATTGTTTTCTATAATCATATCTACATGCTTCCCATCAAACCCAATTGATTTGTGGATCAAGTACAAAGATTATATGTGTGATGATATTTTGTATCAAATACGGAATAGAATGGGAAATCCAAATATATAAATCAGTGAAGAAATTTACAATGAAGTATTGATTTCAATTGAGGACATGTGCTTGATAATGTCAAACAAACTATTAATTCAATTAGGCCTGACCGCGCCCAATCGTCCAATGCATGACGCTTTTAACCAAGAGCTGCATCGAGAAAAACTGTATGATCTCAACTCTTTGAAAGAATTAATTCAAACAAATCTTCCACTGTTAAATGAACAACAGAAGTATGTATTTGAAACTCTTATGAAAGTAACAAATGATGAAACTGGAGGCATTTACTTCTTAGATGCACCTGGTGGTACAGGAAAAACTTTTTTGATTTCATTAATATTAGCAACAATTTGCTCACAAAATAAAATTGCACTTGCACTCGCTTCGTCGGGAATCGCAGCAACTTTGCTTGAAGGTGGTCGAACAGCCCATTCAGCACTAAAATTGCCATTAAATATGCAAAGCAATGAAACTCCAACCTGCAACGTTTCGAAGAACTCTGCAATGGCAAAGGTTTTGCAGCAATGTAAATTGATTGTTTGGGATGAATGCACGATGGCACATAAAAAATCTTTGGAGGCTTTAGACAGAACCTTAAAAGATCTACGGAGCAATAATAACCGATTTGGTGGTGCAATGATTTTATTAGCAGGAGATTTTCGTCAAACATTGCCAGTGATTCCACGATCAACGCCAGCTGATGAACTCAATGCATGTCTAAAGTCCTCCAATTTGTGGAAACATGTCAAAGTACTTCATTTAAGTAAGAATATGCGTGTCGAATTGCAAAATGACCAATCTGGAAACATATTCTCTAAACAACTCATTGACATTGGTAATGGCAAATTTCCTATAGACATGTTGACTGGCTGCATTAACTTTCCTCAAAGTTTTTGTCAGTTAACTCGATCAAAAGATGAACTTATTCAGAAGGTGTTTCCAGATGTTTCTCAAAATTACAGAAACCATGATTGGTTGAGCGAACGAGCTATACTGGCTGCAAAAAACATAGATGTAAATGAATTAAATTTCAAAATTCAAGAACAAATTACAGGCGAATTGAGGATATATAAATCAGTTGATTCGGCTACTAATCAAGATGATGTAGTCAACTATCCACCGGAATTTTTAAACTCGCTGGATTTGCCAGGATTGCCACCTCACAATCTTCAATTAAAGGTTGGATCGGTGGTTATAATGTTGCGAAATATCAACCAACCGCGTCTTTGCAACGGTACACGGTTAGCGATAAAAAAATTACTAAACAATGTGATAGAAGCAACTATACTCAAAGGAAAGTATAAAGGAGAAGATGTTCTTATACCGCGCATCCCAATGATTCCGACTGATGTGCCATTTGAGTTTAAACGACTACAGTTTCCAGTGCGGCTTGCTTTTGCTATGACTATAAACAAGTCCCAGGGGCAATCATTAAGTGTTTGTGGTATTAATCTAGAAAACCCATGTTTCTCACATGGTCAATTGTATGTTGCCTGTTCCCGTGTTGGAAAACCATCAGATTTGTTTATCTATGCGCCAGGTAATCAAACAAAAAACATCGTATACCACAAGGCACTACAATGATAATAATAATAATTATGATTCACATGATTAACAATAAAGCGATTACTTATTTTTAAATCCTTATATATGTTTTATTTAATTATTTTTTATTCACAACGCCCTATCACCAGGGTGACGGTTCTGTTCAGGAGAATTTTTTAAAATACGTAGGCGAAAAAAATGCCAAATTACAAATCTTTTTGACAGGACGAAGTCTGTCGGGTCAGCTAGTTTATAAATAAATTTCAGTTTTTACAAATACGTGAGTGTTGAGTGGAACGAAAAAGTGGAAAAGGTGAGAACAAAGGTACAAAAATAACTACAAGGTTTGCGCCTTTGGAATTAAGAGGCATAGAATTTCATGGCGAAAAATGGGCACTTCACTCGATAAAGAAAACTTGATGCATACTGTGAAGAACGTTAGGGAAGAAACCATGACATGGGGGTGCATAGGTGGTAATTGTGTGAGCCAAATGGAGTTTATAGAGTCCACCATGGATAAGTATGCATACCTTAATATCTTAAAAATAAATTTTAAGCGAAGAGCGGAAGAATTAGGTCTTGTAAGTGAATCCTATTTTGTACACGATAACGACCCGAAGCATACAGCAGATATAGTTAAGCTTTAGTTACTCTACAAAGTTTCCAAGCAGCTTCAAACACTACCAAAATGACCAGATTTTAATCCTAAATAGCGCTTATGATATTCACTGGAACGTAAAATCCGCCAATTACATCAAAAAATATGCTGCACGAGGAATGGGCTCACATAACTTCGACAGAAACCTCTAAGTTTGTATATTCCATGCCAAAACCCTAAGCGGAAGTTTTAAAAAGTTAGGGATATCCGACATCCTATTAAATTTTAAGAAGAATTTCAAAAGAAGACTTTTCTAATGGATTTTCTTTTCGTCCGTATGTTTTGTTTTAATTATATGTTACATACTATCGGCTTCTAATCACTTTTATTTTCATAAAACTTAATGTTCTTTAAATAATATCAAATAAATTGGTTTTTATAAAAGGTATATAAAGTTATTTTTTCCAAAATTTTTTTCCATTCGTTTGTTTGCGGAGTACAACAATCACTTTTTAAAAGAGAACTAGAATTGTTAGTAATGTAATGAAACCCATTGTACATATGCATAGTTGTGTTTATATATTTTGTAATAAAAAAATAGTGCGGAAACGGAATTAAAAAAAGGTACCTTCTGTACGTTACTCTTATGTACGCTAATGTACACTCTTGTTATTTAACGTGTAAATATGAATAAATGAAGGTTGTTGCACTTGTGATAGATTTGCAGTCATAACTGACAAATTGCAGCTATGATAGCTTTTCAGTCATAACTGACAAGTTTCAGTTTTGATGGATTTATGAACAGCAATGACCTAGGAAAAGACATGAGAGTGAGCAGTAAAGATATATAGCGAATCAATTCCCATTATACACATACGAGATAAAGAAAATGATAAAAAGTTTCTTCTGCGCGCTGACAAAATTTTGGTCAGCTGTGACTGTCATATTTGTTTGGAAGCCAATATGCATATATTTATTTTTGTTTGTTGCTCTGCTGGTTTGTTGCTATGGTTGGATTTTCTAACCTACCTGCCTTTGCTTACTTTTTTTATGCAATCCTGCTTATTTATTTGTTAATCATAAGAGGCATTGTTGTGTTTTGAGAACACAAAGGTAAGCTATAAGACATTAGATAATTATTGTATTATATTGCTTGAATGATATATACATAGTACATATAATATCACTAAGTGGAATTTCGGCTTTATCGTGATTGGTAAACTTAACACTGTTAGAGCTGATTGTTTATTACAGTTATTTTTATCAAATAAGTTTGTAATTTTAGTCATACTTGAATATACATATGTGCATATAATAAAGTAATATGACATTATACGTTCACTTGATACTCCTTCAAGAGACTTTTTGTATGCAGTGTAAGTATGTATGTGCATTTACGTGTTTTCGTCAGCAATTCTTTTTGTTCCTCCTCCTCCAGCTGGTAAATAGTTCTGACTGAAGTTTTAGTGGTTTGATGTATTACAATTGCAATTATGATCTTTAGTCTTCGCGCCTGTTTGTATTTATATTTTTTGGTACTTTTAGTTTTCGCACCCGTATGGTTTATTATATGTAGTTATATATTTTTTGTTCTTGGATTTTGCGCCCGGTTTGTGTGTTGTTTTTTTTTAAACTGTTTTATTTGCTTGTACATATATAAATGTATGTATATATTTTTATATCATTGTGCCGTTTTATGTTTTTTGTATTATTGTATATATGAACATATGGTTATTGTTTATATACATTTCGAGGTTCTCTACTTTTTTAAAGAAAAAAACACAGAATATTCAAATTTAATGGGGAATGTTTATTATCATTCGAAAGAACATTATTTTTTATTTATTTTTTGAAAATTATCTTTTTAAAATGTTGGCTGTGGCTATGTCTAAGATGGTCCATCCGTAGAGGCCAATTTTCGATAACTCGTTCGTGCATTTCGACTTTTAACTGGCGAATGACTGGCGTGATGTTTTGCACCAAGGCCGTGATGTTTTGCACCAATCCCGAACCGGGATTATCCGCATAGACTTAAGACTTTACATATCCTCACCTTGGTAGCCAATCGACCACCCCAAAATATGAAATTAGCTGCTAAATGCAGTGTTCTCTCAATAAATCCATTGATTGATGCGATGTGTGGGAAGTGGCGCTGTCTTGTTGAAACCAAATGTCGCCTAAATCACGAGCTTCAATTTCAGGTATCAAATAGTCGGTTACCATGACGCGATAACGGTCGCCACACCAAATAATCTTGGAATTTTTCAAGAGCCCATAGCACAAATTGATATCGCTTGGGTAGATCGAACGGTTTCAATTCTTGCAAAAGCTGTATTTCGTACGCTTTCAATTTAAGATCTCGACGTAAAATGCGCCAAGTCGTTCCATACGTCAGTCCGAGTTGCAGCGAACGGCGCCGAATCGATTATCCTAGCGATTATTAGTGATTATTGTCTTCGTGTACGTGCTCTCAGCTACGGCCGCTATATTTTCTTCCCTGCTTGCTGGACGTGGTCTATTCAGTCGCATGTGATCTAATGGGTGATGGTGTTGCGAATAGTACGCTCAGTAAGCCGATTATGTTGACCATAAGTTGAGCGAAGCGCGAGAGTTACATATGCGAATACATATGTAAGTACAAAAGACAATGAACCAGATAAATTCGACAAGTTCGTCACGGAAATAAGTCAGACGGCAGGAAATTAATAAAATTAATGTTGACACAGTTTGTATTGCATTTTCGCAATTAACCAATAAAAGAGCTCATAATGTTTCCAAGAATTAGAATAAGCAATTCGGTAATTGTAATTAGTGCTTAGTAAGTAAAATTATAAAATATTGTAAACTGAATGGTAAAAAGATTTTAAATATAAATTCAGTCTTGTTCTGACGCTTAAACTTAGCACAGCGTGTCTTTTTTTTTTAAAAACGTTCGATCGCCGGTCTATTTCGTAAATGGCGCAGTCGGTAGGATCCTAGTGAAAGTAAAAGGATCCAGTGATACGAACCGCGTTCGAAAAACTTTTTAATTTGTCTAAATATAAAAGTGACTGTTTAAAAATAATTAAAGTTAACACCACTCGTGTGCAGTGAAAACTCAAAAAACGAAAATTGGAGTTAAGCCACCAAAGTGCAGTGAACACTTATAATTAAATTTAAAGCGAACACCACTCGTGTGAAGTGAAGACTCAATAATATAAATTGAAGTTAACGCCACCAAAGTGCAGCGAACACTTATAATTAAAAGCAAATCACTTCAAGACAAATATCAAGAAAACGTGCAGTGACAATTTTCAAAACAAAAAATTTTTTCACCACGATTAATTCAAGAAGACAACGCGCATTTGACGAAAGAAGGATGGCAGAAGAACAAGCTCAAATACCTCCGGTGCAGCTAGTGGAAGAGCTGACCAGAAGAGAGCAGCAGCTCGAACAAATGAGACAGGCTTAGATCGAATTACAGCAAAGGCAAATAGCAAATGACGGTAACTTGCAGAGGATAATGAAAAATATCACGCACCTACCAACGTTCACAGGAACAGGAGAAGTGACGATTAATTCTTTTATGAGCAGCGTGGAGTACCTACTATCAACAATTCGAGATGAAGAGACTCGGAGAGAAGCTACCAGGGCAGTGTACTACAGGGTAATCCAAGGCGAAGCAAAAAACGTAATAATCAACATCCCTCAACCTGATGACTGGAACCAAATCAAAAAGGCGCTGAAACTTCGCTACAAACCGGATACAGAACCACATGAAATATATAGAAAAATTTGCAAATTTGAGAATTAATTCGGTGAGTGAATTGGCAATAGAAACACAAAATATCAAATATAAGGCAGACGAAATTAAGGTGTATTATAGAGGAGATGCAGGAACAGATTTAAGTAATGTGGACAGTTTATTGGTAAACACTGTAAAAGAAATTACACAAGGGACATTATTAGACAAAATTTATGAAGAACATGACTTACATACAATCATAGAAATAATGACGAGAAGACGATACGAGGACAGTTGTATTCGGACGGAATTTAAAAAATTTAAAAGGACGGAAGGACAGTTTAAACCAAATAGGGGGTACTACGAAAATAAGAATTTTAACAAACGTACAGGATATGTTGACCAAAATTCAGGACAATTAAGACAAAACCACAATTTTTGTAGTAGAGAAGCTAATCAAGGACAAGTGAAACAAAATCCGCAATACCCTAGACAAGGTCAGGAATACGGATTCAGAGAAAATATATCGGCACAAAGAAGGCCAAATCCAAAACATTTTTCCCAAGAGGGGCAATATCAAAATAATTCAGGTCAGTTCAGTAGACTCCAACAGGTAGGAAACCCTAGGCCAAATTCCGGCCAAAATCGCTGGAATCTACTTAGGCAAGACCCAGGAGAACCTATGGAAATAGACAATATTCAGAGAAATCCAATGAGGCAAGAAAGATCGCATTGTACCAAAAAAGGCAAGAAAGATCGTAAAATGTACCAGAGCAAAATTTTTACGAAGAACATAATAATCAAGTTAACCAAGCCCAAAATGTACCGGAGCAAAATTTTTTCGAGGAACAGCATCGGACTGTCTTTTCACCATAACGCTCACAATTAAAAATAAAAAATATATTGCTCTTGTAGATACTAGAGCCAGCATAAGCTTGATCGATAGCAATATAAACGATTTCCCAAAAAATTTTTTAAAGCGACCAATTAAATTTAGCACAATAACAAAAGACGATGTTATTAAATACGAGGCGATGACAGATGCACCTTATGAATTTAATCTCCCACATTATGCGAAAATAAAATGGAAAATGACTCAATTGAAAGGACGAAATTATAGTTTTATTATAGGAGTTGACCTACTCAACTGTTCTGAGACAATAATAAATTTAGTAGACGGATGCATAATGCTTAACCAAAGGATAAACCAATTTAGAAGCAACCCCTATTTGAACTTAGATATATGCACGCTAGAAGCAAAGTAATTCGATTGGGATAGAATACAGTTAAGTCATTTAAATGTAGAAGAAAAAAAAGGGAAAAAGAAAGTTTTAAAACGATTTAAAAATCTTTTTTTTTAAAGAAGGAGACCAATTAACAAATACAACAGCGATTTTACACGAAATCAAAACAACAACGGACAGACAAATAAACAGTAAATTATATAGATATCCTCCACAACATGAGGCAGAGGTACGAAAACAAATCAAAGAAATGGAAGATCAGGGAATTATAAGAAATAGCCACTCGCGATATTCCAGTCCATTAATTGTAGTACCTAAGAAAACGGACAATTCAGGGGAACGGAAATACAGGATCGTGATTGATTACAGAAAATTAAACGAAGTAACTATAGACGATAAATATCCTTTACCGAACATAGAATCTATTTTAGACAAATTAGGCAAAGCGCAATATTTTACAACCCTAGATTTGGCTAAAGGCTATCACCAAATTTTAATTAAGGAGCAAGACAAGGAAAAGACGGCATTCGCTACACCCCACGAACTTTACGAATTTAACAGAATGCCATTCGGGTTGAAAAACGCACCCGCAACGTTCCAACGTTTAATAAATGAAACATTACGAGATTTCATCAATAAAACATGTGTAGTGTACCTTGATGATATTCTAATTTTTAGTACGTCTCTACACGAGCATATAAAGACAATCACAGAAATATTCAAAACCTTAGAGTAAGCTAATTTAAAAATACAAATTGACAAATGTAATTTCATGAAAAAAGAAACGGAATTTTTAGGACACATTTTGACGGAAAACGGACTTAAACCAAATCCTGATAAAATAAAAGTTATAGAAGCACTACAGTTACCCAAAACGGAGAAACAAATAAAAAGTTTTTTAGGAATAACAGGATATTACCGCAAATTTCTAATATCTAAAGAAAAATGTAAAAATAAATGCAAAGGATCCAAATTATATAGAGGCTTTCGAAAAACTCAAAAAACTAATCAGCTCTCATCCAATTTTGAGATACCCTAATTTTGACAAACCATTCACTTTAACCACAGACGCATCAAATTATGCGATTGGGGCGGTTCTCTCTCAAGAAGGACACCCAATATGTTACATATCGAGGACCCTAAATAATCACGAGAAAAATTATTCCGCGACAGATAAAGAATTTTTAGCCATTTTATGGAGCGTAAACTATTTAAGACCATATCTCTATGGTAGAAAATTCACGATTTTTACTGATCACCAACTTATAAAATTTTTGCATTCAAAATACAAGGGGAAGGATATGTCACCAAGGCATCAAAGATGGCTTTTAAAATTAGGCGAGTACGATTTTAACATAGAATATTTAAAAGGGGAAGAAAACCAGGTAGCCGATTTTTTAAGTAGAATAGAAAATAATTTAGAGGCCAATTAACAAAATTCAGAGGATAACAGA
Organism: Bactrocera oleae; assembly: GCF_042242935.1. NCBI lineage: Eukaryota > Metazoa > Arthropoda > Insecta > Diptera > Tephritidae > Bactrocera > Bactrocera oleae. The sequence goes on along the minus strand of NC_091541.1, from coordinate 18,828,579 downwards.
TCAAGTTCAGAAATTCTAGAAAACTTAGAAGATAATGCAACTGTGCAACAATTCATTCAGCTGAAGAAGATCTACATGACCATTTTTATATTAAGGAAGAAATAGTAAATAAGTATAAAACGCAAATAATTTTAACAAATAATAAAACAGAAGAACTTAAAATATTACATGGAAAAAGGATATTATTTGTTGCTGAAAGCGATTTTAAAGAAATGGGAAACATATTTAAACGGTTTATTACAAAAGGAAAGATCGGAATTTATTCAGAAATCTCTGATCACAATTACAATAAAGTACAGGAAAAACTTATTGAAATGTTTTCTAATGATAAACAGATACAATTCACTAAATGTACGTTAAGAGCACAGGACATCGAGACAGAAGTTGAAGCCGTTAAACAAACTTCCTTTTATCATGTGAGAGAAAGTATGCATTCAGGGATATTGGAAACATATAACCAAATGAGAAACAAAATATATTTCCAAAAATTAGTGGAATTAATTCAAATAGTCATTAATCAATGCGATTTATGCCAAGAAATAAAATACGACAGGAAACCCATTAAACTAAAACTGAGTCTAACAGAAACCCCAACAGAAAAAAAATGAAATTATATATGTAAATACATATGTCATGAAAGGAAACCATTTTCTAACAGTTATAGATAAATTCTCGAAATTCGGAGCAGCATATCCATTGAGTGATAGAAACCATATTACGATTATTGAACAATTAGAAGATCATTTTGCAAAACTAGGAAAGCCAAAGAAAATAGTAGCGGACAACGAATTTATAACCACAATGATAAAGGAATTTTTAGATAATGAAAATATTGAACTTCACCTAACCAAACCTAATAGTCACACAGGTAATGCAGATATCGAAAGATTTCATAACACTGTAGCAGAAAAATTTAGAATTTTTTATAAGCAGCAAAAAGATTTAACTGTTAAGCAATTAATACAAAAAGCCATTAGAAATTATAATGACAGAATCCACTCAACAATAAAATACACACCGAATGAAGTGCATAACAATAAAATAGACCCAGAAATAGTTAGAAAAAATTTAGAAACAAGAAAAAAGGAAATTTTAAAAAAATTGAATAAACAAAGAGAAAACTATGAAGAGAAGAGACAAGAAGGATTTTTTAAAAATTTCAAAGCCCTTAGACATAAAGAGCAACCAAGGTATAAAAAAGGAGATCTGAAAAATATACATCCTTGTAACATCAAGAAACCATTAAAATTTGCAGATGCTCATTGCAATACTATTGATATGGACACATCCGAGTTATGGACTATTGACAACAACGAAATTGACTGAGCAGACAGGATTCGTAGACATACAATTGCGGACACAGGACATAGTTAAGGATACAGACATTGTAGTACACGCAATTAACATAGAAGAAATAGAAAATATTATTAATGACATGACAGAAAATATTATTCTAATGAAAGCAAGTAATAAGGACATACTACAAGCAGAGTTGTTAGAGGTAAGGAATAAACTAAAGACACTAATACCAAAGGAAAAAAGACAAAAAAGAGGACTAATAAATGCGATAGGTACCATATCTAAATGGACATTTGGCACAATGGACGATTATGACAGACAGACTATTGAAAATCATTTCCTACAGACAGACAAGAAAATGACCGAACAAATACATGTAAATGAACATTTTAATATAGAACAAATAAAAAATATTGTAAAAAGCGATAGAAAAGAAATTGAAAGAAGTGTAAATTCTATAAATAAAAGAATAAATGAAGAATACCAACAACATATGTATTTAGAACAATTTACAAAAATTCAATTGATAAAAAGTAAAATAGAACAAATTCAAGACAATATTGTTTCAGCTAAATATGGCATAATTCATCCAAACATTTTAACTAATTATGAAATTACCAAGTACCAAATTGATTTTAATAAATTAAAATTTTTGCAATTAGGAATAGCAACTTTTAACAATACTTTCTTAATACTTGGTATTAAAATTCCGAAAACATTCATACAAGTCACCATAAGAAAAATTGTACCATTACCAAATAAAGATCAAAAGGAAATAGAAGCAAAAATAGAAGAAATTTTCACTTACAAAAACAAATAAATGAAATTTGAAGAAAATAAACATTTTAAACAATTAAAGCCCAGCACACATTGTTGTTAATAAAAAATTGTAAACTAATAACAAACAAAGACTTAGAAATTATAGCGTTAGATGAAAAAACGGTAATGATTAAAAATTCAGTCAATTTAATTGTTAACAACACTTGCACTAAAAATAATACTATCTTAAACGGAAATTTTTTACTCCAATTCAACAACTGTTCAATAGAAATTAATGATTACTACTTTTCTAATTTAATTGAAAAAGTCGAAGGAAATATTATGAGCTTAAAATACGATGATTTTAAAAATTATACAGAAAAAATTACCTTTGAGCAAATACATGAAGAAAATAAGATAAATGTTGAAAGCATTTCTAATTTAAAAGTTCACAATAAAGTAATTTTCGGGTGTAACATTTTGCTAATACTTTTGTTAATACTAATTTTTGCCATTTGGACGACAAAGCTAAGATATGTCAAAATATATTTAAATAAGCGAATTCAGGAGAATTCTAATCTAAAAGGGGGAGTAGTTACATATGCGAATACATATGTAAGTACAAAAGACAATGAACCAGATAAATTCGACAAGTTCATCACGGAAATAAGTCAGACGGCAGGAAATTAATAAAATTAATGTTGACACAGTTTGTATTGCATTTTCGCAATAAACCAATAAAAGAGCTCATAATGTTTCCAAGAATTAGAATAAGCAATTCGGTAATTGTAATTAGTGCTTAGTAAGTAAAATTATAAAATATTGTAAACTGAATGGTAAAAAGATATTAAATAAAAATTCAGTCTTGTTCTGACGCTTAAACTTAGCACAGCGTGTCTTTTTTTTTTTAAACGTTCGATCGCCGGTCTATTTCGTAAATCGAGTTATGTATAACGACGGCATGCACTGCATTACATCGCATGATCCGTCAATACGTGACTCAAACAGCAGACTCAGTATTATTTGAGCTTGCTGGGATGTGCGGTACAGCCGGGCATAGCAGCAAGCTCGAGTTGTCGATCTGAAGCGAGAGGAGTCTGATTTGCTAAAGAGAAGAAACCAGTTGTGCTTTTAGTTCAGTGTTTGTTCCTGAAGATCCACAGTTACTATTTACAAATACAAAATTGGAGCAGTCGACGTTCCGCGGCACAGTTCGAAAAAATAATAATAATAATAAATAAAAATAGTTAAAGTAAAAGCAAAATCAAGTGCTGTGATTTCAAACGACAAAAACTTTTAATTTAATAATTATATGAAATATCGGCAGGGGGGCTAAACACGAATTCTCCAATGCAGCAGCAAACAATTCAACAACTTAACAGTAAACGCAAATTCAGCGAATTGTAATATAGCGAAGGTGCAAGAAAAGTAAAAGTTTATATATACCCAGTGTGATTCCTGAGATTTTCCTGGTAAGAGCCGTACGCCAGTCGAAATAACTGCAATAGAAGAGTTTTATAATAAACAGCAGTAGCAGCAAGCAACAGTAGCAGTAAGAGCAATACAAAAAAATAACAGCAGCAGTTGTACGTGCTGAGCATTGACAATAGTAAAAGCGGCAAGTGAATGTTATAGATTCAATGCATTTTTTTATAAGCTTATATTATTTTATATTATATAATATTATTAAATTATTTGAAGCATACTTTTACGAGAGGTTTAAAATACAAATTGTTAAATATACAAGATACATTTATTTATTGTATTCTATTCTATCTATAAATTTTCTTCTTTATGTATTGATACATAAAAATCTGTAAAGATGTTTCAAAATAAATAAGATTGTTTAGTCGCCATTACCCAATTATTGCAACAAAATGCCCAACAACAAAATATAATATTTAGGCATAGAGTCGAAAGGGATTTAAAATATCTAGCTCCTTTCGAAGGAAATGTAAAAAAATTGCCGTCTTTCATTGAGGCTATTGACAGAATACGAAGGGACTATGTAGTAGAGGAAGAAAAAGTTTTTAGAGTGATGTATGACTTAAAAATTGGTGGTTCAGCAAACATTTTTTGCAAGCAAGCCCACCTCAAGATTGGGCAACTTGCTAAATTAAAACAGCACTTCAGGCCAACAAAAGACCAGATGACTTTGACCAACGACATCACCAATCTTAGGGTGGGTAGTCTCAATGAACTTAGTAGAAAAGCTAAGGAAATAATTGATTATGTTATGGAATATTGCGCTTTAAGTGGGTCAGGAAACATAATGAAAGAAATATTTACAGGAATCCTTATACAAAAATAAAGCAACTAGCAGCAGTTCGCCTATATGGTACGAAATATAACGACATGGACAGACATGACAAATACAATCAACAATTCCATAGGGCTGGACGATGGAAATTTAAAACCTATGTTTTTAACAAAAACTAAAAAATCCGGACTCATTTTCTCAAAATACTAGAAATTTTAATAGTAACAGAAACCAGAATAATCAAAGAAAAAACAACTATAGGAGAAAAAATGGTAGTGAGCAAAATATTGATCGTTTCCAAAGTAATTCAGCACAACATCCCCGTAATAATAATTATTATTATTCATAAAAATAGTTCGGGAATATACTCCCAAAAAAATACAAACTTTTCAGGACAAAATAATTATCACCCAAATAATCCCCACAGACAAACTAATTCAGGAAATTCAGATCAAAATAATCAATATCGTAATAATAACGGTTACGGTAATTCTGCACGGCAACCTGTACAGAAAGGCACTCGCAATCAAGACGCTCAAATGGCCCAACACCCATGGAGGTCAGCGTCAGCTAAATCCACAACAAAGGAAACAAATAACAACGAGGCATTTGTTACCAATTAGCCTCGGAAAATCAAAATAAAATTTAAATTTCACTTACTATATTTAATAAGAAATGGAGTGCATCAGTAGACCCAGGCTCTACCACAAGCATAATGAAAAGAGCAAGTTTCGAAAAGTATAAAAAAAAAATAAAACAATAATTAGTACACTGAATGGGGAAATAAGGGCGATAAACGAAAGAGTTAGATACCATTAAAAACAAAGAAATGGCATTGAGCAATGGTGTCTAGTTTCCATTTCATACGAAAATTTTGCAGGAGCAAGCTTATTCGTTGGAAGAAAGTAAAGTTAGTAACATTCAAGTCGACTATTTAAGCCCAGAAGAAAGAACTCAAAAAAATATGAGAAGCTAATTTACAAAGAACAACAACGGATCAGCAAATTAATTCCCGAATTTACAGATTGCCCCCCACACATGCGGAAGAGGCGGGAGGAAGAAATGGAAGAGAAAGGAATAATACGAAAAAGAAATCAGATAGTTCTGGTATAAACAAATTTCGATTAGTGGTTGATTACAGGAGGTTAAACCAAATTACTGTTGACAATAAATATCCCCTGCCAAATATTGATGGAATTTTAGATAAATTGTTCAAAGCACAGTACTTTAGCGTCATAGATCTAGCGAAAGGTTATCATCAGGCATCAGGATATAGAGAAAACAGCTTTTGTAACTCCATCAGGCCTGTATGAATACGTCAGGATGCCTTTTGGGCTTCAAAATTCTCCATCCACTGTTCGGAGATTAATGAACGACATGCTAAGGGAACATATTAATAAAACATGTGCAGTCTATCTAGATGACATATTAATAGTTTCCACGTCACTAGAAGAACACATACATTCACTAGGGAAACATTTTTTAAAGCTTCAGGGAAATAAGTGTAGTCTTTTAAAAAGAGAACCCAAATTTGTAGGTTTGACAAAAGACACGTTTAGCCATAAAAGAATTACAAATTCAAACAACAGAAAGGCAGTTAAAAGGGTTTTAGGATCACAGGCTATTATAGAAAGTTTATTAAAGATTACTCTAGAATAGCTTACCCAATGATAAAATATTTAAAGAAAGATAACAAAATAAATCCGAGAGATCCTCAATATATAGCCATCTTTAAAAATTTAAAAAGCCTTAACTCATCACATCCAATTTTAAAATTTCCAGAATATGACAAACAATTTACAATTACTACGGATGCATCCGATTTTAGAGCTGTTCTTTCACAGCAAGGCCTACCAATATGCTTTAGCTCAAGAACATTAAACAATCATGAACAGAAATATGCGACGACAGACCAAGAATTTCTTGCAATCATATATGCAGTGACTTATTTTAGACCATACATATACGGTGCAAAATTTAAGATAGTAACTGATCACTGCCCGATTAAGTATCTAAACAACAAGTAAAAAGCCACCACGCCATCAAAGGTGGCTTCTAAAACTCCAGGAGTACAATTATGAAATTGAGTATGTAAATAACCAATTAATTTATTAATTTTGATTTCACTCACCGTTAATAATAAACCAGTTGATGAAAACGAATCGAATGTAAGGAAGGCGTGTACTCGAATCGAAAAATGCTCCGTCCGTCTTAGCGAATCGATGACAAAAAGCCTTCGTGATCCTTCGTTGGTCCCTTTTATATACATTGTCATGTCTTCATGGTCGTGCGATCGATTTGGTGTTGTATTTGTGTGCTTGTTGGTGCATGGTGTAGTGATGTGGAATGTTGTATTTGTGTGCGTGTTGGTGCATGGTGTAGTGCTGTCTGCGTGGTGTGATGTCTGCAGGGGTGGTGTGTGTTTGTGTGTGTTAGTGGGTGGAGTCTTCTTGTGGATCGTGTTGATGTGGTGTGTTGGCGCTCAGTGGCGCATATGGAGGGGGGAGGCGTAACTCATCTAGCCATCCCGGCCCCCCTAGGCGAATTTTAGCCTAGCTGCCGCTGTAGTTGATGCAGCGTGGCAACAACGCTGCTGAGGCCAGTGGAGCAGCGGTATGTTGGCCTGGGCTGCCGACGCCGCGTTGATGCCTCCTGTCGCCTCGGTCTGGATGGAGGTAGAGCTGCCTGTCTTCGGAAGCGACCCGGATGGCTGCTCTGCTGCGATCTGCGGCTTGGGGCGAGTTGTCGCCCGACGGCCCGCTTTGGGGTGCGGTGCTGCATGGTATGGTGCTGTCACAGTTGGCAAAGCGTAACCGACGTGCACTCCGGTGTCGTGTGGACCGTAGCCAAACAGTTGAGGCAGTACCCGTGCGCTTGGGCAACCGGCTGACGTTGAAGGGGCTGCATACTTCGAAAAACCCACAATGTTGCAGGCGGTGTGGGCGCCGACAAATGGGACATCGTATACGATGTGCCTCTGAAGGCGGCGATGATAGCGTCGTTGAAGGTCGCGTGCATCGGTGTCGTTGCAGGTGCGCTTGCAGGGGTAGTTGCAGCTGCAGATCGGGGCGTTGGGGTAGGCCCCGTGCATGGCACGTTGGTAGCCGACCGCACAGTTGGCGTGGGAGTAGTTGGCGTATCCACATCCATGTTAATCTGTATGAAAGAGTGGTGTAATTATGCAGATTTGTCATATAAAGGATATGCATGATCGTGCCACGGTATGTGGCATGAATGGGTCGTCGTATTGATCGACCATTTTTTATTAGTTATTCGGTTTTTTGCTTCTTGATTTGATTATTTTATTGTATTGCGTTAGTATCGGTTGATTGTTTGCGATTCGCTGTGTCGCTATTATCGGCGGTTGGGAGAAAGCATAGCTTCACGAGCGGTCTGGTTAGCATTCCGCTTTGCGTACGAAGATCAACCACTCGTATTTGACCGTCGGAGCCGTAATGTAGCTTTTCTATGCGCCCAAGCCGCCATTCGGTAGGGGGTAGACAATCATCATGGATGATGACACAATCTCCAAGTTTTGGTGCTTGTTCAGAAGTCTTCCAACGGTATCGTTTATGGAGATCTTTTATGTATTCTTCTTTCCATCGACGGCTGAAATAGTGATGGAGAATTTTAATTCTTTTCCGTCGATTTAATAAGGATAGCGACTCCACGCCTGGCTCAGGTATGGCCAGAATGGGTGTTCCTTTGAGAAAGTGCCCTAAGGTTAAGGCTGTGAAATCGGAGGGATCTTGCGAGAGGATTTTAAGAGGCCGTGAATTGAGAGCGGCTTCAATTCGAATTAATAATGTTGTGAATTCTTCGTAATTGAATTTGTAATTTCCAGCTACTTTTTTGAAGTGGGATTTGAAGCTTTTTATGAAGAGCGCGTGGTGGGATGAATTGCCAATTAATGCCTTGGGGCGCGTACTTTTGTACAATCTCAGGTGAGACTTGTTTGATAGAGTCCACAAATTGCTTTTCGGTGGCTCTTTGAGCGCCGATAAATGTTTTACCATTATCACTCATTATCTTCGATGGAAAGCCGCGTCGACCGACGAAGCGGGCAATTGCCGCTAGGAAAACCTCCTTCGTAAGCCTCCTTGGCGTAAGCCGAGGATTTAAAATTTTCAGGTAGATCTGAGTCGTCAGATTCTACTATTGCGTCATATGCAGCTTGGAGACGTGTCCAGAAATTATCAAGATTTTCTTTTTTGATTTCTAATACCGATAAAGAATTGTCCTGAATCGGCGAAGATGAAAATCGAGTGCAGTATCGTATTAGACTGTCACTCTCAAAAATAAATTTGGTGTATGAAATATCTTTCACCCGTTTTTGTTTTGTAGCACCTTGCTTTGAGCGTGTAGCTTCTGCAGGTGTACATGGACTCTTTTCTTCAGAAATCATTTTAGGTACTTAGGAGACTGCATTGTTTTGGATTCTTTTGAATCTGAGCTCATTTAGAATATAAAGATATAAATTTAAAATTCCTCAGTGTCGACCAATGGAATTCAAGCTATATGCTTGTATATAACGAAACTCTTTTAAGTAAATAGATTTTTTTTTTTTCGACAAAATTAATTTTAACTTTCGTATATGTGTATAACCGCAAATTTTTTTAGTTAATAAGAGTTTTTAATTCGAATTAAGTTTCTTAAATACGCGGATTTAGTTTTTTATAATTACTGGTCGTATTTGTTTTTAATTTATTAATAATCGAACTTGTATTTATTTTATGTTTTTATGTCCTTATGTAGGGGTATGTAAGTACACCCTAATGCATGGACTTGTAGATATGTATTTATGTACTTGAGCAATTGAGAGCTCGTTGAAGAGATCAATGCACTTTGCACCTAGGTATACACGAATTATTGTGCTGAAATGTTTGTGCGCAATCCTGCTTGTGTTTGTTTGCCAAAGAACAAGGGGTATTGCGAGATATTTGCCAAAATGAACTTTGAAGCAATTTCTAGTTGAGAATATTTTATATTATTGTTTTACCAAAAAAATTTTTTTTTTGTTTTTTATTTAATTATTAATTATTTGTTGTTATTTAACCGCACCGTTTAATCAGTTTTTAAATAATTGATATTTAAATAATTAAATGAATTAAAAATATGTATTTGTACCCACTGTATATGGGGTATGTGAGCGTAGGCAGATCGTATGCCGTGTGTACAAGTGTGTATGTATGTGACTGTGCACGCGTGATATTTTTCGGCGTGAGAGAAGAGTGTGGAGAAAAATAAAAGTTCTAATACGCAGGTATTTTACCGACTGCGCTTATGTTAATATATTCTGATATAATGTATATGTAAAAATATAAGAGAATGTTTAGTTATAAGATTTATCGGTAAATGCAATTTGCATATTGTTTGCCGATTGAAAGTATATATATGTATGTTTGTATTTTTGTCTTTTCGCTGTGGATTCTAGTTGTAATTGTTATTGTTGGGGGGGGGTTGTACTACCGGAAATTCTTTGCAAGCAAATACTTGTATTTTTATTTTTTAATTTGTGGTTGTTGTGTGTATATATATATACTAATGTAAGCATATAAGTTTAGGCAATCAATAATTTGTTAATATAATATATATATATATATACATATATGTGTAAATATAAGTATATATCTATCTAAGTATTTTCACCCGATTTTTTGTTTTTTATGTATCGGTTTTTTGAAATTTTCCGTTAACGTTAGGAAAAATTATAAGTATGTAGTAATAAGTATGTAGTACTTAAATTTTTAGTTCCGTTTTTTTTTTTTTATATATATTTTTCGTTGACGTTTCCTGTACCCGTGCTTTAAAACTGTTATAACGGATTTTCCTAGTTTTAATGGTATACAGGATTTACATACATATATATTATATATAATTAATAAGAACAAGTAAGGAAGGGCTAAGTTCGGATGTAACCGAACATTTTATACTCTCGCAAAGTCAAATGGTATACTCGTTTGAGATTTCTTTGTGGATTGACTGATATTTTCGGTAGAAGGTCAACTATAGGCACTGGGGTCCACGTATTTAGTACTTGGGGCTTAAACAGTTTTGGTTAGATTTAGACAATTTTTGGCCACAAGGTGGCATACTTTAATCGCATTATTCACGCAAAGTTTTACCCCGATATAATCATGGTTGCTTGATATGCATAGTGGAAAGTGAAAGAATCAGATGGAATTTAAAATGGTGTTATATGGGAAGTAGGCGTCGTTGTAGTCCAATTTCGCCCATTTTCGCACTATGACACAGAAACATGAAAATAACGTTATGCACCGAATTTGGTTGAAATCGGTTAAGCAGATCTCAAGATATGGGTTTTCACCTAAAAGTGGGCTGTGCCACGCCCACTGTCTAATTTTGAACGCGCTTCCTATAAAGTCATCTTATACCATCTCAAAGATAAAATTTAATGTCTCTGGCGTGTTTAGTGCTTGATTTATCGCGCTTTTAGTAGTTTTTAACAGTACCGTTATATGGGGAGTGGGCGGAGTTGCCACCCGATTTCAACTATTTTCACACCGTCAATAGAAGTGCTAAAAACATTTGCTTCCAGTGAATTTTGTTATTATGGCATTAGCGGTTTAGGAGATATGCACATTAAACCTATTAGAGGCGGGACCACGCCCACTTTTAAAAAAAAAGTTTTAACTGCAGATGCCCCTCCCTAATGTGATCCTGTGTACCAAATAACAGTCTTGTTTCTTATTGCGGAGCTTAGTTATGGCAAGTTATTTGTTTTTGATTAATGGCGTTTTGTGGGCGTGGCAGTGGTCCGATTACGCCCATCTGCAATACCAACCGTCTCACGGTACCATGAAACATGTCTACCAAGTTTCATAAAGATATCTCAATTTTTACTCAAGTTAGAGCTTGCACGGACGGACGGACAGACGGACAGACGGACGGACAGACGGACGGACGGACAGACAGTCACCCGGATTTCAACTCGTCTCTTCATCCTGATCATTTATATATATATAACCCTATATCTAACTCGATTAATTTTAGGTGATACAAACAACCGTTAGGTGAACAAAACTATTATACTCTGTAGCAACAGGTTGCGAGAGTTTAAAAATGAAAACGATACACTCACATTGTCTCGCCTCAAGGGGGTTTTGGGGAGAATGTAAGATGGTTTATTTTTGAGGTTTTTTTGGGTTCCTTCTTTCCCAACTTCCTTTACGCCAGCTGTCCTGATGCCTGTTGTGCAGCTCTCTTCCTGTGTTTTGTTCTTGCTGGCTGCTATATATTTTGTTTTTAGTCTCGCGCCCGTTTTTAATTAATATTTTTTATACTCTCGCAACCTGTTGCTACAAAGTATAATAGTTTTGTTCACCTAACGGTTGTTTGTATCACCCAAAACTAATCGAGTTAGATATAGGGTTATATATATATAAATGATCAGGATGAAGAGACGAGTTGAAATCCGGATGACTGTCTGTCCGTCCGTCCGTCCGTCCGTCCGTCCGTCCGTGCAAGCTCTAACTTGAGTAAAAATTGAGATATCTTTATGAAACTATGTAGACATGTTTCTTGGTACCGTGAGACGGTTGGTATTGCAGATGGGCGTAATCGGACCACTGCCACGCCCACAAAACGCCATTAATCAAAAACAAATAACTTGCCATAACTAAGCTCCGCAATAAGAAACAAGACTGTTATTTGGTACACAGGATCACATTAGGGAGGGGCATCTGCAGTTAAAACTTTTTTTTAAAAAGTGGGCGTGGTCCCGCCTCTAATAGGTTTAATGTTCATATCTCCTAAACTGCTGATGCTATAATAACAAAATTCACTAGAAGCATATGTTTTTAGCACTTTTATTGACGGTGTGAAAATAGTTGAAATCGGGTGGCAACTTCGCCCACTCCCCATATAACGGTACTGTTAAAAACTACTAAAAGCGCGATAAATCAAGCACTAAACACGCCAGAGACAATAAATTTTATCTCTGAGATGGTATGAATTGGCTTTATAGGAACCGCGTTCAAAATTAGTCAGTGGGCGTGGCACAGCCCACTTTTAGGTGAAAACCCATATCTTGAGATCTGCTCAACCGATTTCAACCAAATTTAGTGCATAACGTTCTTTTCATGTTTCTATGTCATAGTGCGAAAATGGGCGAAATCGGACTACAACCACGCTTACTTCGCATGTAACACCATTTTCAATTCCATCTGATTCTTTCACATTCCACTATGCAAATCAGGTAAAAATGATTATATCGGGGTAAAACTTTGCGTGAATAATGCAATTAAAGTATGCCACCTTGCGGCCAAAAATTGTCTAAATCGAACCAAAACTGTTCAAACCCCTAAGTACTAAATATGTGGACCCCAGTGCCTATAGTTGACCTTGTACCGAAAATATCAGTCAATCCACAAAGAAATCTCAAACGAGTATACCATTTGACTTTGCGAGAGAATAAAATGTTCGGTTACATCCGAACTTAGCCCTTCCTTACTAGTTTTTGTATATTTTCTTGTTTCGCGCTGCGTTTAGATTTTTTTTGTTTTGAAGAAATTTTTGTTTTTATGTTTTGTAGCACATTTAATATGTTTTGCCTCTTTTCCACTTTTCTGTCATATGTGTATGTGTGCGAACATATGTTCGGTCACTCAACTTCACTAATATATTTATGCATATGTATGTATGTATGTATATATATGTACAAATATTTCTCTTTATATGGTACACTGCACTTCGCTTATGTTCACATTTGAATTTTTTTTTTGTTTGTTCCCTTTTTGGCACCGCACCTTTGTCACTGCACCTTTTTGGTTTTTGTTGTTTTTATTGAAATATTATATTAAAAAAAAGCGCATTGATATCTTTAACGAGCTCTCAATTGCATAAGAACATAAACACATACCCACAAATAATTCGTGCATACTTACATATGTATGTACAAAGCGCTTTGCTTTCTTCAACGAGCTCTCAAGCACATACATACACATAGCCAATAAAGTCTGCGTTCACCCGACACATATTTTTAAGTGAAGTAAAAACACAACGTTAAAACTTTTTGCATGTATTTTTATATTCTCGCAACCTGTTGCTACAGAGTATAATAGTTTTGTTCACCTAACGGTTGTTTGTATCACCTAAAACTAATCGAGTTAGATATAGGGTTATGTATATATAAATGATCAGGATGAAGAGACGAGTTGAAATCCGGGTGACTGTCTGTCCGTCCGTCCGTCCGTCCGTCTGTCCGTCCGTGCAAGCTCTAACTTGAGTAAAAATTGAGATATCTTTATGAAACTTGGTAGACATGTTTCTTGGTACCGTGAGACGGTTGGTATTGCAGATGGGGTGGCAACTTCGCCCACTCCCCATATAACGGTACTGTTAAAAACTACTAAAAGCGCGATAAATCAAGCATTAAACACGCCAGAGACATTAAATTTTATCTCTGAGATGGTATTAATTGGCTTTATAGGAACCGCGTTCAAAATTAGTCAGTGGGCGTGGCACAGCCCACTTTTAGGTGAAAACCCATATCTTGAGATCTGCTCAACCGATTTCAACCAAATTTGGTGCATAATGTTCTTTTCATGTTTCTATGTCAGAGTGTGAAAATGGGCGAAATCGGACTACAACCACGCTTACTTCCCATGTAACACCATTTTCAATTCCATCTGATTCTTTCACTTTCCACTATGCAAATCAGGTAACAATGATTATATCGGGGTAAAACTTTGCGTGAATAATGCAATTAAAGTATGCCACCTTGCGGCCAAAAATTGTCTAAATCGAACCAAAACTGTTCAAACCCCTAAGAACTAAATATGTGGACCCCAGTGCCTATAGTTGAGCTTCTACCGAAAATATCAGTCAATCCACAAAGAAATCTCAAACGAGTATAGCATTTGAATTTGCGAGAGTATAAAATGTTCGGTTACATCCGAACTTAGCCCTTCCTTACTTGTTTCTTTTTATTCTTAAGTTCAAAATGCAAAAAACTCAAATGTATATTCCTATATTCATTTTTGAGATAACAGGATTTTAGTGTAAAACAAGTTAATCTAATATATATATATATTTGTCCATTTTTTTTTTGTTCAATTTTTGGCACTTTATTATTTTTTGTTCACGTTATTATTTAAAAATTTTTGTTTTTTGTTTAATAACCCATAGTGCCGTTCAATAGGGCTCGAAGGACCATAAATAACCAATTAATTTATCAATTTTGGTTTCACTCACCGTTAATAATATACCAGTTGATGAAAACGAATCGAATGTAAGGAAGGCGTGTACTCGAATCGAAAAATGCTCCGTCCGTCTTAGCGAATCGATGATAAAAAGGCTACGGGATCCTTCGTTGGTCCCTTTTATATACATTGTGATGTCTTCATGGTCGTGTGATCGATTTGGTGTTGTATTTGTGTGCTTGTTGGTGCATGGTGTAGTGATGTGGAATGTTGTATTTGTGTGCGTGTTGGTGCGTGGTGTGATGTCTGCAGGGGTGGTGTGTGTTTGTGTGTGTTAGTGGGTGGAGTCTTCTTGTGGATCGTGTTGATGTGGTGTGTTGGCGCTCAGTGGCGCGTATGGAGGGGGGAGGCGTAACTAATCTAGCCAGTATGTAAAGGGTAAAGATAACGTAGTAGCGGATTTCCTAAGTCGAATTGAAAATTGGCCTAAAATAACAGATGGGAACGACGATGAATCAAATTTTGAATTGTCGGATACAGTACATTCTGCAGAAGAAGAACTGCTACAACACTTTGTAATCAAGGAAGAAATAGTGAATAAACATAAAGTTCAAATCATATTAACGTACTGCCCAAAATCAACCCAATGAACGAAGAGTTTATAATAAAAGAGGCGTTAAGTCGGCACATTAAAGGAAAATGTGTGGGCATATCCTCAGATGTCGCTGAATCTGATTATCATAAAATTTCAGATATTAATAATTTCGATGTTTTCACATGATAATAATTTTAAATTTGCCAATTGTACAAAAAGAGCGTCAGAAATAGAAAAAGAAGAAAATTTACATAAGCAAATCTCACTTTGCCATACTCAACCCTGTTAGAGAAACTAACAGGAATTGATGATCCAATCCTCTCAACAGAAATAAGGATACAGATCGTTATAGGTAACTATAATGACCGATATCACCCAACCATGAAATGTACACCCAATAACGCAAAAAATAGTATACAAGTAGATCCAACCATTTTAAAAAATAACAGCAGACAGGTGAAACAACACATAATACAAGAAAGAAATAGGTATAGAGAGGATTACGAAGAACTGACATCGTCAGGGCCAATAAAAAAGTACAAACGAGTACGACACAAGGACGAACCGTATTTCCGAATTACCCCCCTGCAAAACTTTCAAGTAGCAAACATAAAGAGGCCACCTAAATTAGCTAAAGGAGAGAAGTTAGGACCGAAGAGGAGGATGAGTGGTTGAGCATAATCTGTTCCCACGACAGTCGGGTCTACGTAACCCGAATGGACCCGGATTTATTCCGGCCAAGGACTGTCAACTCAGCAGAATTCTGCCGCTACAACAACAACAGGTTGAGCATAATAGTACCTAACGGTGACATATAAAAAACAAACAATGTATTTTCAGACCATGTGGATAATAATAGTATTTCTGATGACTGCCATGAAATTGGTGACAGCGTTCCTACAAGTAGTACCGATTATTGAAGATGTGGGATACACCATGATTCAACTCAACGAAGTATAAATCGTCAATGAAGTAAATACAATACTGCATATTACACATCCGAAAGATCTAACAATTTTGGTAGAAGAAATGGAGGAAAATATAAGACAGTCAGAAATAAGTAACGAGAGACTTTTTTTGAATAAAATTAAAAAGCAAAAATTAGATCAATTATACCAAAGGAAGAGAATTAATCTAGGAGGCACCTAGTTCGGGGTAATGGACGACGAAGACCGACAAGAGATAATTTGGCATTTAGAAGTAATAGAGTATTCCCCTCACAACCCAGTAACAAATGTCAATAAATAGATAATCATAAATGAGCATTTTAATGACTCAATTAACCTGATGAAAATAATAAAAAAATTTTAAAAGAATTAAATCGGATACAAAAGGAAAATAGAGAACTAGCTAAATTGGTTCTGTAGAACGGTCAAATGAGCAAACTAAGGTATATTGAAAGGAAAATTTACGAAATTCAGGATAATATAGCTACCGCTAAATAAACAATTTGATACATCCCGGAATGTTAACAAAAAAAGAAATAGATGGGTTCGATATTGATTTCTATAAACTGAAATTAGCTAAAATAGGAGATGTGGCATACAAGCAGGAAGCAATAATATTCGCTATACAAATCCCAAGAAGTATTTTAAAGAAAATGTAAAATTAATTACGTCATTACCAAATAAACAAAACTTGCAAATATAATAAATCAAGAAGATGAACTAATTGTAATAATAAATAAAAAACACTATGTGTATAAGGAAAATACTGTATTTAAAAAATTAAAACTGAGCAAGAATTGTATTTTTTTGATGATTGTGAGTTTATGTATAATAATAGAACACTAATTCAAGAAATAAGTGATCACACCTTAATAATGAAGAATGCACATAATGAATGTCTCATTCAAACTTTAGATGAAAGAAACTTCATATTGCAAAATAATTATATAATAAATTTCGCAAATTGTAAAATAAAGATTAATTAAGAAATTTTTAGTAACAACAAAACCAAATTTATTGAGAAAGTTGTACATCCTGTGAGGATGTTGAATCAAACTTATGAGACAAAAATAAGATATGATAATATAGTATTAAATAATTTGGAAACATCAAAGAATTAGAAGAGTTAAAATATCATAAGAATATAACTTATGGAATTAGCGGCAGCGTAATTATAATTACATTAATAAGTATAACTATTGTTATTTCCATCTTAAGAAAAAAATTAGAATGTAAGTGTTAAAATTATAAATAAAAAAAGTCAGAATATTTCTCAGAGTTGCTCTGATTTGCTAAAGAGAAGAAACCAGTTGTGCTTTTACTTCAGTGTTTGTTCCTGAAGATCCACAGTTACTATTCACAAATACATTATTCGCGCGAAACACATTCTTTGTAATAAAGTTGAACGATTTATAAACGTTGTTCAGACGTAAGTCTTTTTGTGATAAAATGCCAAACAATACAGAACAAAAATAACTTGGGACGACTCACGTGTGATCTATCAAAAAAAAAAGCTATTGAAAAAAAACCTGTACTTGGATCACCCCTTATATAATATAAATTTTTTTTTTGTTTTTTCCAATAGTGCTTTTCTTAGAGGCTCGAAAGATTTTTCTTTATTTTGTATTTAATGTTTGGGAAGAGCACACCATTTTAGTTTTACTTTAACAAGCATCGTATGTAAATTGAGAATGCTTAAATTGAATAATACTCACAAACATAAGAAATAAAATTGCGCGCGTCACCAAATGTATTACAAAATTTACTTACGAAATTATAAACATTAAATAAGAATTATTTATCTTAAAGTTAAGCTTCTATTTATCTATTGATTTGACAGCCGATCGTGACAAGTAAGTTATCAAACCTAAATCTAGCGGTGCACCTAAATACCTAACACCCTAAAAATCTAAATGCCAAGATCTTACGTGAAATGCCACATGACTCCTTTTTGCTGATTTGGTATTCCCACGATTACGCTACTGTCCGCAACCTGAGCCGTTGTTTGTGCTACGGACATGTATGTTCCTTGAATTGTTAATTCAGCCAGATGTTTAAAAATCTTGATATTAGTTGAGGGGAGAGGGTTTGTATACTGCACTATGCTTTGTAGTCTATCATATCCTTCCAAAGGGAATTCAGACGTCAATTCAGGCAAATCCAAGAGTTTCGACTCGCAACTTATCGGCGCAACTTGGAGTTAGCAGACGGTCATTATAACAGATAATTCGTGATAACTTAAACCTGTTTCCGTACAAAGTTCATATAACAAGTCGGTTAAACCCTCTAGATTTGCCTATTCTCCTGGAATGGCCAAAAATATGTTGAAATGGCCGAATAAGATAATAACTGTATAAATTGCCTGTTTATGTCTGATGAAGCCCATTTTGATATAAACGGAAATGTAAACAAGTGAAATTGCCATATGTGAAGTAAATCAAATCCAGAAATAATCCGCCGGACGGAACTTCTCCCAGAACGAGTCACTGTATGGTGCACAGTTTCATCAAGGTGTGTTGTCGGGCCATACTTCTTTAAAGAAAACGATATAACAGTAACTGTCAATGGGCAACGTTATTTAAAGATGTTGAATAAGTTTTTTACGCAGAACTGCGGTGAAGACCATCCAATAGCGTTTGGTTTTAGCAAGATGGAGCAACTGCACACATAGCCAAACCGATTATTGCGGAGCCCCAACGAAAATTTTAAAACAAACTAATATTAAGAAACTCCACTTTCCGCTGGCCCCCAAGGTCACCTGACCTGACTGCAACATACTTTTTTTTATAAGTTTATGTCAAGCAAGAGATGTACAAAACAAAACCCTGAAATCTGACTAAACTGAAGCAGCCATTAAAATGATAACTTCCGACTTCAACTCTTCAGGCCGCAATAAATAACTTTCTTATTAGGTGTCGCTTATACGTAGCTGAGCATATAAGTCGTTTACGGTCCATAATTTTTAAAAATAGTTAATTATATAAACTAAAATAAAATTTGCTATAAAAAAAAAACATCTAAAAAAAATCTAAAAAAAAAAACCAACAGTGAATTGTTAAGAAAAATCGATTTCATGTATATGTGGGAACGTGTATACGCTTCTTCTAGGATTTTACTCACGTCAATAGCGACACGAAATCATTAAGGCAGAAATCGGCCTCATCCCAAAGGATAATTTTGTCACGAAGAGCTATTATATTAGCTACCGAAAAATGTGAATTTGCTATATCCACGGAAGATTTAAAAGGTGACAAAATATTGAAAGCGAGGAACAGGACAAGTATAATTTTGGTTCGATACTTATCGCTCATCGCGTACTTAAATTTAATCTATGTAAGTTAATGACACGTGTGTTCAGAAATATTATATATTATGAAAGAGTAAAGTTCGCTTGACACGATCGGAACCATATTTGGGTTCAATGAATTGTCGAAGTCATTATCAAAGGTTAGACGTATGTACGAATATATGCAAAGTGCCTTGAAGATAACGCCAAAAACGAAAAAAAAAATTAACTTGATTTGTCATTCTATCATCATTATAGTTACTGTTATTAGAACGAAAATATTATTATCTGATACTGTTTAATATGTCGAGGTGAAAACGACCTAAAATATTTGGACCTTAGTGCAAGTGGCTGTTCTTTTACCGAACACATCAGTCAATCTATGAGGTCTGGTATTGAAATCCGGGAAGGATATTTTTGTGCTGACAGCATTCCCTTGTACCAAAAATAAGTAAAATCTGGTCAATATTTCCCTTAACCTTTATATACCTAATTTAAATATTTTCGAACTTCCAGTTGACTTTATACCGCATCTATCGATCCATCTGTGAGGTTTTTCAATTGAATTCAGAGAGCCTCTATTTCATATCCCTGTCGTAATATCAATTCTTAATTGAGCAAGGCATCACTACATATACACTATACATATATGCCCCCACCAAAGTCTGGGTACCCATACACACTACCTTACCCGGCATAAACTGGCACACCTTAATAAAACACACCACACCTGAGGACCCTAGCAGGATCACACCACGCACGAAGACACCACAAATGAGGACATAACACCTATCTTCATTGTACTTCGATTGCACACTACGCCGCGTCAACACCTCAAATTCAATGACAGCGATCAAGCGCGCTACTCCCGTTCTCCTCGCGCTAATTCGATTTGATTGCACCGCGATCCAGTGTGATACATCACTTCTCCCACGAAACTTGATTTACAAAAATATACAGTGCAATACTAACGACAAGTACCCAACAGCTCCCATATACTACATATGATTTTTTCAGAATGGAATTGGGATTTCTCATCCTTTGGATGATGTTTTCCCAATTTACCCTAATTTAATGTAGCTTTGATTAGAGTTATTTCATATTTATCTCATTTGAGTGAATTATATGAGTTGTTTCGCAACACCTGAAAGTATTGCGACAGTAAAAAATGTTCTCTTTCAACCGAATCTAACGCTTCCTTACTTATTAAACAAATTTGCTAAAAAAAAAAGATTTCCTAAAAATGGTGTATAAGGCAAAACATCGTTTGCCGGGTCAGCTAGTATATTTATAAACTTTATTGAAAATATTGTCACAAGTATGCCTGAAAAATCTTTTCTGCTATCAATATGCATTTATATATATATATCAGGTTTTCCACCTGACTTTAAACCGATTATGTTGGTCAAAGTGTGTTATATTTTAGTCAGATTAATGGGCAAGCCTTCTTAAAAATTAGGTGGGTTAGCGCCTAATTAGAATAGAAATTGTCTACCATAGATCTTGGTCTAAATATCATATCCAAATTTTTCACAGTTTATCTATTTGAATTGCTGTTTGTTAGTGTCGCTTAAACTCAAGGAAGGATGAACCGATTTGGATAATTTTAGTCTTGAAATATTCCTGGAAGTCCAGGAAAAGTTTAAACAGTGATAAAATATGGTAAAACTGCGAGAAAAATACAGTTGAACTTAACTAACTCGAATCACCATAATCCACAAATTAACTTCGTGTTATAGAAGTTTTCATTAATATACAATTTTTCAAAAAGCTGTAAAATATAGATTTATAAACATTTTTATTTACTCACTTCGCATAAAGATTTTTCTTATTCTGTATCTGTATTCTGTCGTCAGTATTAATTTGGGTTTCGCGATTACCCATTTTAACTTACATATTATATGTTCGTTCCGTAAATGAGCAATTACACCGTATTTTAATTTCGTGGATCGAAATACAAAAATTATTTGTTTTATTTAAAAATTGATTTATAAACGATTATTGGTTATATTTAATTGAATTGAAAAATGGATGTGAGAGCACAATATAAAAAGCCAAAAAAACTTTCGTTTGGATCGTCATTCCGCAGCTCAGCTCTTACGCATTTGGTAACCATCTTCAAGTGCACTTTTTGCTTGCCGCTCGTTGACCTTTTTTTTCTACAAATTGTTCTCTCTTCTTGACTTAGGTATTTGGTATGGTGCCAAACATTTTGGTTTTAGTTTAAGACTACTACCAAACTGCGTGCGTTGGATTTCTACCAAGTCGCCAACTTTGTACTGATGGGCTTGCTTGCATTTAAGGTTGTCTTCTTGTTTTGGCGCTGAACTTGAAATTAAATATTTGTAACTTCGCTTTCTTACGTTGTTTATTGCGTATTTTCAACAGAATAATTTTGGGATTTCTTGATGGATAAGATCACGTATTCTCATCTTTCGTTCACATCTTTGCGTCAATTAATAACTCAAAAGGCGATGTGTTTATACTTCTTAAAAATGTCGTGTTAATTACTTTTTAGACTATGTCTACATATTTGTACCATTTCGTTGGGTCATTTATACTGAGCTCTCTCTCTTATCGAAGACTGAAAAAATGACGGAACTAGACTTGAATAGCTTTATATTTTCGGTGTCACAATATGTTTGAAAGTCGTTTGAGGAAAAAGCAACACATCTGTCGCAGACATGGATTTCCGAAAATCATGCTTTGGTTTAGCAACTTTAATATGACTTATTGCTTTGTTGTGAATTTTGAAGGATACAGCCAGCAAAACTTAGTAAATAAGTCAACCACTGCTGAGATGTGCTTATAGTTTTCTTGATTCTAGTGGATGTAGTAAGCCTTCCTGTTTGCCTTATTTTCGATTGCTTAATATGCACGATACAGAAAAAGTAATGGTTTTTTTAATTTTATCGTCCATATTTGGTGTAATAAATTCTTACATACATTCCGGAACTACCATTAATTGGTTATCATTGTAGATTGGGTATAAAATGTTAGATTTACGAAAATAGTCATCATAAGGACTTTTATTATTGTTGAGGATTTCTCGAATGGTCCTAAACTTTTCACGCTTACAAAACGCCATTAATCAAAAGCAAATAAATTGCCATAACTAATTTCCAATTAAGATACAAGACTGTAATTGTGTGAACAGGATCACATTAGGGAGGGGCATCTGCTCCTAAATTTTTTTAAAGTGGGCGTGGTCCGTTCTCTAATAGATTTAATGTGCATATCTTCTCAACCGCTTACGCTATAATAACAAATTTCGCTAAGAATAAATGTGACAATGGGTGAAAGCGGGTGACAACTCCGCCCACTCCCCATATAACAGTACTGTTAAAAACTACTAAAGGCCCGATAAATCAAGCACTAAACACGCCAGAGATATTAAATTTAATCTCTGGAATGTTAAGAGACAACTTTATAATAAGCGCGTTCAAGATTAGACAGTGGGCGTGGCACCGCCCAATTTTAGGTGAAGAATCATATCTTGGGATCTGTCTAACCGATTTTAACCAAATTCGGTGCATAACATTCTTCTCATATAACACAATTTTAAATTCCATCTGATTCTTTCGCTTTCCACTATGCAAATCAAGCAACAATGATTGTATCGGGGTAAAACTTTGCGTGAATAATACGTTTAAAGTATGCCATTTTGTAACCAAAAACTTGTCTAAATCGAACCAAACCTTTTCAAGCCCCTAGGTACTGAATATGGGAATCCCAGTGCCTATAATTGACTTTTTACCGAAAATATCGGTCAATGTGTAAGATATTAATATAACTAGAATTCATATAATAAAATAAATAAATGAAACTCTCGATAATAGTATGTTTTTATGTCAAAAATGGGTTGAATCGGATCAATACTTTCTTTAATATACAATTTTGTTAGCACCTGACGTAAATTCCCTTGCAATTTGCGAGAGTATAAAATGTTCGGTTACACCCGAACTTAGAACTTCCTTACTTGTTTTAATATTAGGTTTTGCCACACCTAAATAAATGCCTGGCCTTTGATTCTTGCGAATTGCAAGAGTATAAAATTGTCGGTTCCGCCCTACTACCCATTATCGGAGATATATTGACCCTAGCTCCAACATACTTTATGTAAAAAATACAAACTTCCGTTTGGCTGTATATAAACGTAAAAAATTAGATATACAGTAGTTTAATGCCGAAAATTTCCCCAATGCCCTTAAACTCAGTCGAATCCCAACTGAAGCTGTCTTTTCAATTGCAAGTGACTCAGTTAAAGGAATCGGTATAAGTCAACTTTTCAAAACTTCTGAAACGCAAGGACCATCCTATGAATTGACGCTAAAAGCCTCTGCTAAATATATAATAACAGTGGATATAAACACTTGTGATGGCTTGGTTAATGGGGCAGCTGAACAACTTATGCAAATTGATTTCCATTGTTCTTTTCCAACAACTCTGGATTAAAATAACTGAAAACCTTCTGTTGGTTAGATAGCACGACTAAAAAAGGCTCATCCTCTAGAAAGTACTTTGACACCAATTGAAAAAGTTCTAAAATCTTTTCAATATAAAAGAAATAAAAAAATTTCAATTGAAAGAAATCAGTTTTCAGTTGTTCCGGCTGAGGGAATAACTATTCATAAAAGTCAGCGTGCTACATATAATAAAGTTGTAGTTCATACCCGACCCAGAATGCCTAGGGCTTCAATATATGTCGCTTGTAATCGAGCTACTACTGTAGAGATCTATTTATCATAGGAAATTTTCTGAATCGGATCCTGTATTTAGGGTACTGAGTGAATTGAACACAAATAAAGCTCTGACAACAAGTTTCAATTTTATGACTTCCCGAACATCAGGACATCAAATTTTATTCCATAATGTTCAGAGTTTTCAGATATTTTATGTTTTGTAGAAACTTGGAGTTATCGTTGCGAAAATTTTGATATACCAGGACTTACTCCAATTAACGAGCTGAGGATAGATAGCACGGAAACAACCAACAGAAATAAACGGAGCATTATAATATATGCAAATTATAGTATTGCTTGCTCTATAGAATCAAAGGCTGTAAAGAAAATTTATTCAGGCCACAAAGTTTTAGAAGCGGTTTTGTTTAAATGTTTCAATATTAATATTCTGGTTCTATATAGAAATTCAGCTTTCTCTGTCAGACAATTAATTGTAGAACTTCAGGAAGTCCTTACTTCTGAGTTAGGCAATCAAAATGTGCTAATTGTTGGAGATTTTAACATTTGTTTAATGTCTACAGGGACCGCAATAAGAAATCTGCTCCAAGAAAAAAACTTTAGTTCCCTGCTTGGTGTAGAATATTCAACCTGCTGGTACACAAATTGATTAGGCATTTTCAAACATGGATCCTTCCCATGTTAATGCAATAACTTTTGAGACAATACACAGCTATCATGACAGTAGTTGTGTCTCTATTTCGAACTAAAGTTTTCAGACTTAGTGCAATAGTTCTTAATTTTTTTTTTTTTAATATAATCGATTTGGAATGGTATAGCAATTTTGACAGTAGTTTTTAAGGCAATTTTAAGAAAAAATGTAAATATTCTAATTAAGAAAGTTTAAATTATGTACCACAAAGTTTTAGAAGCGGTTTTGTTTAAATGTTTCAATATTAATAGTCTGGTTCTATATAGAAATTCAGCTTTCTCTGTCAGACAATTAATTGTAGAACTTCAGGAAGTCCTTACTTCTGAGTTAGGCAATCAAAATGTGCTAATTGTTGGAGATTTTAACATTTGTTTAATGTCTACAGGGACCGCAATAAGAAATCTGCTCCAAGAAAAAAACTTTAGTTCCCTGCTTGGTGCAGAATATTCAACTACACCTGCCGGTACACAAATTGATTGGGCATTTTCAAACATGGATCCTTCCCATGTTAATGCAATTACTTTTGAGACAATGCACAGCTATCATGACAGTATTTGTGTCTCTATTTCGAACTAAAGTTTTCAGACTTAGTGCAATAGTTCTTCATTTTTTTTTTAAATATAATCGATTTGGAATGGTATAGCAATTTTGACAGTAGTTTTTAAGGCAATTTTAAGAAAAAATGTAAATATTCTAATTAAGAAAGTTTAAATTATGTACCACAAAGTTTTAGAAGCGGTTTTGTTTAAATGTTTCAATATTAATATTCTGGTTCTATATAGAAATTCAGCTTTCTCTGTCAGACAATTAATTGTAGAACTTCAGGAAGTCCTTACTTCTGAGTTAGGCAATCAAAATGTGCTAATTGTTGGAGATTTTAACATTTGTTTAATGTCTACAGGGACCGCAATAAGAAATCTGCTCCAAGAAAAAAACTTTAGTTCCCTGCTTGGTGTAGAATATTCAACCTGCTGGTACACAAATTGATTGGGCATTTTCAAACATGGATCCTTCCCATGTTAATGCAATAACTTTTGCGACAATACACAGCTATCATGACAGTATTTGTGTCTCTATTTCGAACTAAAGTTTTCAGACTTAGTGCAATAGTTCTTCATTTTTTTTTTTGAAATATAATCGAATTAGAATGGTATAGCAATTTTGACAGTAGTTTTGAAGGCAATTTTAAGGAAAAAATGTAAATAATCTAATTAAGAAAGTTTAAATTATGTATATAATTTGTTATTATATAAGACATTATTGTATAAATATATGATAGAAATTAAATAGTATGAGGGGAAAAGAAATATAATTTGGATATATGTATAAGAATCTCTATAAAAACTTATGTTTAATATTGTAAATATATTATACAAATAAATATAATAATATAATTTTTTAATTTGTTAATATTTATTATTTTTAAGCTAAACATGTATAATAATATCGATATAATAAATAAAAAAAATTTTTCATTGAAAACACGATTTCCTTTCATACTCCTCAATACAGTTGTAATCCATTCTATATAAAATCAATTATAAGCGTATACAATAAAACACAAGAACGATTGCTCATAATTTGAGTAAAAATGATTTAAAAATTGTACTTATTAATTACACTGTGAATGTAAATAACTGAGGCAACAGTTTTTACTTCTAATTATTAAAATATATAAATAAATCTGAAACGAATATATCATTTGAATTTGCGAGAGTATAAAATGTTCGGTTACTAACTTTCTAAAATGACCTGCTAACTCTAGAAAGCTAGGAAGTTGCTTCGGCTTCCGGGTACTTTATAATTCAATACTGCTTCTATTTTTTCTAGTGATGCCCGGAGCGTCTGGTTCTCAATGACATAACCGAGAAATTTAACTTGGTTTTTCAGGAACATAAATGATCAGCATGATGAGCTGAGTTGATTTAGCCATGTCCGTCTGTCTGTAAATTAACTTCCTTCGTTTAGGAAGTGTTAAAAAAATATAGTTTTCCGCAAACGCGCGAAATAAATCAAATATGATAGTTTGAGTGATCCTGATGGATAACTGATCTCTTTATTTCAATTTAATCTAGTGTCAGCTACAATATTCGCTTATTCAGTAATTGGTTTCATTGTTTACATTTTGTGGGTGGTCTTAGCTTAATGAAAAAGAATAGTGATTAATTAAATAAGCAAAGATGCTTATTAAGAAGCTGTATTATTGCTAAGTGCAAAGATACAGTTTGTTTATACTTAGCGTAAAGCTACTATGTGGAGGCTGCCGTTAACTCCCCCCTCTCTAATTTGAATCGTCACCGATTCAATATAATTTTTCGATAGGTTATTTATTTTATCCAAAATAGCGTTATATGATATTTTTTCAGATTCTAAACTTCTATTTATTTTAGAAGGTTTATAAGATTTTTTAAATTTTACAATCCTATGAATTAAGTACATTATTAACAAAATTACAAGTATGTTCCATTAAAATGAATGGTGTTTAAAAACTTTCATTCGTTCAGCTAAAATATTTATGTTTTCAAGTTTTTTTCTTTATTTTTTGTTTCAATATATTCTATAATTTCAAAATTATTAATATGATTGTTCTTTAAATATTTCCAAATTTTACAATCCACATTTTCATATATAACATTGTTAATATGTGTATAATTCTCAAAAGTTACAAGCTAAACTCCATTAATGGCATATCCATCAACTGTGTTATTTCCATAGACTAATCTTGTTCCTTCTTTATTTACATCTATTTCTTTATTTTTTTCTTTTATTTTTTTACATTTCCCTTTTTTTCTGAACAAAATATCTGATAGGCAAGTATTTGTGTTATTAATTTTACAATAGGTGTTTATCATTTCTTTTTAACAATTTTTTATAATAATATATATTTTTTTTGCAGTTTGCAATTTCTTTGCCAATTACTAATTTACCGTCTTCTTGTGTGATTGCTCTTACTTCATAGAAATTGCAATCATTTATAATTTTTGAATACTTCCTATATAAAACAATTACACCTTTATTTTGTAATATCTTAAAGTTAGAAATGTCCATTAAATCAGTTATAGTCATTCGTCCGTGTTCATTTTGAATTATATTGTATATATTCAAGATTTAATATTATCTTTATGTACTATTTCTGTAGTTAATTGTATCCTTATTCCCTAAATCTTCTTTTATTGCTTGTTCCTTGTATCTAGGCTTTTGCTTATTTCTCTCCCCTATTATTTTTTCATATATAACATCTTCACATAAATATGTTTTGTTAAATCTATTTTTATTTTGTCTTTCTAGCATCCTACTTTGTCTGGTAAATTATCATGAGAGACCTTATTATAAAGGACTTCGAATGGTTTCTTATCAGTTACCGAATGTATAATTTTATTCTATTGGTGAGCGGCTCTATATATTGATTCTGAAAAGCTGATTAAATTATATACTTGTTTTATACATCGTGATACTTCAATTATTGTTGAATGTACCCTCTCTATCTGACCATTTGTGGTGCTATGATTTGGGTTGCAGAAATAAATTGCAATCTGAAGTCTCTGCATCAGGGATTTAAATTGTACCGTAGTAAATCCTGGTTCATTATCAATTGTTATTCTCTTTACATTAGGGAAACTTTGTAATATATCTAACACTTTATCTTCTAAATTAATTGTATCTTCAATTTGTTTAATAACCAAAAACTTTGAATAACTATCGATACATGTAATGAATTTTAATGATTGTGCATAAAATATATCTATGTTTATTTGTATTAACTTCTCTTTAGGTATAGGAACCTCTCCAATAGGTATTTTTATGGGATGTCTATCATATTTATTTTTATTACAAATTTCACAATTTGTAATGCATTCATTAAATTGTTTATACATTTCTGGCCAATAGTAAAAAGTTGAGATTTGTTTAAATTTTCGTCAAAGCCCCTGTGCGCTCTGTTATGCGTTTGCTTTATTATTGTTCCCTGGTCTTCCTTGTTAGGTATATCCATGGGAACATTTTTTGTAAATAAAAATTTGTTAGTAAATCTTTCTTTTAATTTAACTTTTATTTCATATAAGTCTTCAGGTGTACAATTTATTGCAGTTACAAGATTTGGTTGTAAAAATTCTTTTAGAATAGTCATTAAATTTTCAAGTGTATCATATTCAATAATATGCCTAGTTTTATTAAAATTATTAATAGATTCGTGAATGGTAAAGCGACCTTAATAAGAAGTATTTGTTACATTATTATTTGCGTTATGTGGTCGGTTTTGGATTCGAGTACTTGGATCGACATCCATTGGGATAGGTCTTGCCTAAATGTTTTATTGTAGGGGCTTTTGGTTGTAGCCTCTTTGAAATTGGGTTTGTGGAAACTGTAAATTCTTATTGAAATTTCCGTTATTGATGTTAGTACGTTGTCTGTAGTAATTCGTATTTTACCCGAATTGTGATGCGAAAATTGCTCGCAGATTATTCGATTCTAATTCTTGTGCTTTTACCAACACATTTGGCAAATCACTTAGAGATAATGAAAATAATATACTGACTAAATTTCCATTTAGACCTGTTATAAATATACGCAATGCATCCCGTCTATTTATTGCGTTTAATTCTTTAGTTACGGCACTATCCGATCCGTAAGTCATTATCGTTTTATTAATAAGTAGAGTTAATTTTTCATTGACCTTATTATAGTATTCAATAATTGAATAAGTGCCCTGTCGCGAAATGCTAATCTCCTGTTCGATAATATGAGCTGTTCGCTAGTCCGCGTAAGCAAAATCGAGTCGTGCCAAAATGGCATCGAAATTAAGAACCGTTCCGTGATTGGATAAAATGTCATTAGCATCGTTTATAATATTATTTCTTAGTATGGTTAATGCAAAAAAATATCTACGGCTGCCCCTTACATACAAACTCATTGCGTTATTGCCTGATTCCCTCCAGCTAACGTATCTAGTTCGTTTTCCATTAAATTCTGGTAGCGACTTGACCACTTCAAGTGTTTCATCACAATTGATATGTGGATTGATCACTTCGATTTTATAATCAACGACTGCAGTTGCCTGTGTTAAATCTTGTAGTTATCTTCGCAACTCCTCTACCTCCAATCTAAGAGAATCATTTATTGCAGTAATTAATCTAGTAACAAGATTCTCGTTTTCACTATTTAGAGACATTTATTATTATTTTAGTTTTTGTAAGTTTTAAATATGGACAAGTTTCAGTTCTATGGTTGCCCTTGCAATGATTACAATAGTACAGCCTTTCGTATTTTGGTGTACTTGAATTTTTTCCCATTAAAAAAAAAATATTTTCTTCTATGTTTTCATCTGTTAGGATTTTTAAAATTCTATTCCCCTTTTTGTTGTTTGAGGCGTCTGCATTTGTCAAGATTTTCGACATATAGATTTTTTTATTTTAAAACGTTCAAAGTTTTGGACATACAGTTTTTTAAAATATATATATTTTTTTTGTTTCTGTCTAGGAAAGGAAACTCTTTAATTCTGGAGGGTCTGGAGTTCAGAATCGCAAAAATGAGTTTACGTTATAAGTTTCAAAATGTTTTGTAATATGGCTGGCCGAGCCTTCATTTATAACATGCTTTTTTTTATAATTTTTGATCCCTTCTAAGAAAGGAAACTCTTTTATTCTGGAGAGACTGGAGTTCAGAATAGTAGAAATGAGTTTATGTTATAAATTAATTACTATAAATAAGGGTCCCCCTTGCGGTGGTTAATCGCGGTTTCAAAATATTTGTTATATGGCTGGTCGAGCCTTCATTTATAATTTTTTTATAAATTTGAGTACTTGTAAGTTTTAGATTTACAATGCTCACAGTACTTAGGCTTATAATATTTTATATTATTGGGATTATTTCACACAATTTTTATACAATTTTATTGTAATAAATTAAATATATCATAAATATATTAAAGTTATAATTTACTACTTTTCTTCCTTTTCTAAAGGGGTTTGTTGATTGCTGTTTTAATTCTTTTGTCAGTGTTGATTGCTGTTCAGCTTCCCTCGTCGATTTGTTTTTAATTAATTGTTTCCCTCATTGGACACGCTTCGGCTTAGCGTGCAATGCCTTAATTCTTCTTTGTTGTGTTATTCTGTTTTTTTGTTATTGTAATTTAGTAATTTTAATATTGTTGTAAAAAATTTATTCACTTGTGGAATTTAGGAATTTTAATGTTGTTGTAAAACATTTTTTCATTTGTGGAATTTAGTAACTTTAGTGTTGTTGTAAAACATTTATTCACTTGTGGAATTTAGTAATTTTCAAGTTTTTGTAAAACATATATTCACTTGTCGAATTTAGTAATTTTAAAGTTTTGTAAAAAATTTATTGACTTGCGGAATTAAGCAATTTTCATGTTGTTGTAAAACATTTTTTCTCCTGATAAATGTTCTTTTTTTTTTACTTTTCTCCTCCCGAGAGGATACTTGATTGTTAGATTTGCGGTTCCGACAAGCGTCACTGTGATTGTCCTTTCGGCTAGGGATACTTGTTATTTTCTTCCTCTTATTTTTGCCTAGGATATCACTTAACAAACGTAACACATGCCCCACGTTGTTGGGCGGCAATTAACTTCCTTCGATTAGGAAGTATGAGAAAAATATATACAAGGTGCGTTCCAAAGTAAGCAGGACTTTTTAAAATAAGACAGCACAGATGGCTTTATCGGCAAAATCAATTAATTTTATTCAAAATGGTCTCCTTCTGCTTTAATACAGCTTTTTACACGGTCCAAAAGCATATCGAACGAGTTTTAGCTCGTTTCACGGTATGGCCGCCAGTATGCCGGTGCAAGCCTTTTGAATGGCCTCCACGTCTGCATAACGCTTTCCTTTAATCGGCAAATGCATTTTTCCGAAAAGGTAGAAGTCGCACGGTTTCAAATCAGGTGAATACGGGGAGTGGTTGATTGTTAAAATGTGATTTTTGGTCAAATAATCGGCCACAAGCGTCGATCGATGAGACGGCGCATTATCGTGCAACAAACGCCAACTTCCATCTTCGCGATATTCGGGCCGAACACGTCGAATACGGCGCACTAAACGCTTCAAAACTCCAAGATAGAATACCGCATTAACGTTTTGGCTGGGTGGAACAATTTCTTTGTGGACAATACCCTTGGAATCATAAAAACAAATCAGCATTGTCTCTTCTTCTCCACTTCTCCAGGCGCGATTTTTTGGCCCACATGTTCATCGTCATTTATGTCTTCACGACCACTTTTAAAACGTTGAAACCACTCGTGCACTCTGCTACGGGATAGGCAATCATCGCCATAAACTTGTTTCATCAATTGAAACGTTTCGGTATAAGTTTTACCAATTTTAAAACAAAATTTAATGTTGGCTCTTTGTTCGAAGCTCATTTTCGCACCGATGACAAAAACATACTGACACCTAAAACGCAATAACTTCACTTTCAAGTATAACAGATTCTAACTGTCGACATATAGATGGCGCGACTAGAGTTTACTTTGTTACTTTTTTACTCTTTACTTCGGAACGCACCTTGTAAGTTCCGCGGACGCGCGGAAGATATCATATATGATAGTTTGAGTGACCTGATTGATAACTGATCTCTTTATTTCAATTTACTCTTATTTATACAATATTCTGATTTGCTTAGTTCTTACAATAAGAGTCAGTTGCAATATTCGCTTATTCAGTAACTGGTTTTATTGTTTACATTTTGTGGGTGGTCTTAGCTTAATGCAAAAGAATATTGGTTACTTAAAAACAGCAAAGATGCTTATTAAGAAGCTGTGGTCTTAGCTTAATGAAAAAGAAATATTGATTACTTAAATAAGCAAAGATGGTTATTATGAATCTGTACTATTGCTAAATGCAATGGTACAGTTTTGTTTATAATTAGCGTAAAGCTACTGTGTGGAGGCTGCCGTAAACTTGTATATATACAAACTAGTCCCTCAGTTTTTTAACAACCGATCTGAAATTTTGCACCTGTTCTTTGCTCTTAAAGAAGCTGCTCATTTGTCGGAACGGCCGATATCGGATCACTATAGCATATAGCTGCCATACAAACTGAACAATAGCAATGAAGTGCTTGTATGGAAAACTCTTCCTTTTGACGAGGTATCTTCACAAAATTTGGCATGGATTATTATTTAAGGCAATAATCTAATCGCCGAAGAAATTGCATAGATCGGATGACTATAGCATATTGCTGCCATATTAACTGAACGATCGGAATAAACTGTTTGGGTGAAAAACTATTGTATTTGAAGAGGTATCTTTACAAAATTCGGTACGAGTTATCGCTTAAAGTAACAAATTATTATCCGCAGAAATTGGTCAGAGCAGATCACTATATCATATAGCTGCCATACAAATGGAACGTTCGGAATCAAGTTCTTGTAAGGGGCCTTTGTATTTGTGAAGGGTATTATAGCTTCGGTGCAACCGAAGTTATCGTTTTTTCTTGTTTAATATTCAGCTGAAACCGGTGTCCTCTTCGTCTTTGACTAGGATTATAATGTCGTCGATACATGGTAATGCAATACCTTTTCGTGTTAAATCTCTAAAAATCGCGGTTATGTACCTTTGGAAAGCTACTGGAGAATTGGACAGTCCAAACGGCACTTTACAAAATTGACTGCTTTGCGTACAAATGAGGTATACTTGCCGCCGGAAAGTGGAAAAATTTGTTTTAATGGTGAATAGTGCTAAAAATCGTTGCATTTTGTGAGCGATCTCATTCGTCGTCTATGAGCGAAGAGGGAAACGATCTTTAATAATTACTATGTTGATTTGACGAAAATCAATGCACAGTCTGTCTCATCTTCGTTTTTTAACAAAAACAACTGGATTGTAAAATCTGAATTTGACACTTCTATTATACCTTCTTATATCATTCGTCAATTTGATTTTCAACAAGATATCAGTTCGTATAATTTTGGTTTAGCTGCTGCACTCGCTTTAACACCAATATCAAGTTCATATATGTCAATCACTGTATACTTGTATATTATTATTAACGCCACTTTCTCATGTTTATTGTTCGCTCGAATCTTTTTATACTCTCGCAACATGTTGCTACAGAGCATAATAGTTTTGTTCACCTAACGGTTGTTTGTATCACCTAAAACTAATCGAGTTAGATATAGGGTTATGTATACCTATATAAATGATCAGGATGAAGAGACGAGTTGAAATCCGGGTGACTGTCTGTCCGTCCGTCCGTGCAAGCTCTAACTTGAGTAAAAATTGAGATATCTTTATGAAACTTAATAAACATGTTTCTTGGTACCGTGAGACGGTTGGTATTGCAGATGGGCGTAATCGGACAACTGCCACGCCCACAAAACGCCATTAATCAAAAACAAATAAATTGTCATAACTAAGCTCCGCAATAAGATACAAGACTGTGATTTGGTACACAGGATCACACTAAGGAGGGGAATCGGCAGTTAAAACTTTTTTTTTTAGTAGGCGTGTTCCCGCCCCTAATAGGTTAAATGTGCATATCTCCTAAACTACTTAAGATATAATAACAAAATTCACTGGAAGCAAATGTTTTTAGCACCTCTACCTACGGTGTGAAAATGGGTGAAATCGGGTGGCAACCCCGCCCACTCCCCATGTTACGGTACTGTTAAAAACTACTAAAAGCGCGATAAATCAAGCACTAAACCGCCTGAGACATTAAATTTTATCTCAGGGATGGTATGAGATGACTTTATAGGAACCGCGTTCAAAATTAGACAGTGGGCGTGACACCGCCCACTTTTAATTGAAAACCCATATCTTGGGATCATTTTAACCGATTTCTTTCGAATTTGGTACATAACATTCTTTTTATTATACTCTCGCAACCTGTTGCTACAGAGTATAATAGTTTTGTTCATGTAACGGTTGTTTGTATCACCTAAAATTAATCGAGTTAGATATAGGGTTATATATATATAAATGATCAGGATGAAGAGACGAGTTGAAATCCGGGTGACTGTCTGTCCGTCCGTCCGTCTGTCCGTCCGTCCGTGCAAGCTCTAACTTGAGTAAAAATTGAGATATCTTCATGAAACTTGGTAGACATGTTTCATGGTACCGTGAGACGGTTGGTATTGCAGATGGGCGTAATCGGACGACTGCCACGCCCACAAAACGCCATTAATCAAAAACAAATAACTTGCCATAACTAAGCTCCGCAATAAGATACAAGACTTTTATTTGGTACACAGGATCACATTAGGGAGGGGCATCTGCAGTTAAAATTTTTAAAAGTGGGCGTGGTCCCGCCTCTAATAGGTTTAATGTGCATATCTCCTAAACCGCTAATGCTATAATAACAAAAATCACTAGAAGCAAATGTTTTTAGCACTTCTATTGACGGTGTGA
The DNA here is from genome assembly GCF_042242935.1 of Bactrocera oleae. Taxonomy (NCBI): domain Eukaryota; kingdom Metazoa; phylum Arthropoda; class Insecta; order Diptera; family Tephritidae; genus Bactrocera; species Bactrocera oleae. The sequence continues at coordinate 18,793,512 of NC_091541.1, read as the reverse complement.
AAATAGTTGAAATCGGGTGGCAACTTCGCCCACTCCCCATATAATGGTACTGTTAAAAACTACTAAAAGCGCGATAAATCAAGCACTAAACACGCCAGAGACATTAAATTTTGTCTCTGGGATAGTATGAGATGACTTTATAGGAACCGCGTTCAAAATTAGCACAGCCCACTTTTAGGTGAAAACCCATATCTTGAGATCTGCTCAACCGATTTCAACCAAATTCGGTGCATGACGTTCTTTTCATGTTTCTATGTCATAGTGCGAAAATGGGCGAAATCGGACTACAACCACGCTTACTTCCCATGTAACACCGTTTTCAATTCCATCTGATTCTTTCACATTCCACTATGCAAATCAGGTAAAAATGATTATATCGGGGTAAAACTTTGCGTGAATAATGCAATTAAAGTATGCCACCTTGCGGCCAAAAATTGTCTAAATCGAACCAAAACTGTTCAAACCCCTAAGTACTAAATATGTGGACCCCAGTGCCTATAGTTGACCTTGTACCGAAAATATCAGTCAATCCACAAAGAAATCTCAAACGAGTATACCATTTGATCTTGCGAGAGTATAAAATGTTCGGTTACATCCGAACTTAGCCCTTCCTTACTTGTTATATTTCTATATTATGGTGGGAAAATGGGCAAAATCGGATTACAACCACGCCTATTTTCCATATGACACCATTTTAAGTTCCACTTTCCACTATGCAAATCAAGCAACAATGATTATATCGCTGTAAAACTTTGCGTGAATAATACGTTAAAAGTATGCCACCTTGTGACAAAAAATTCTCTAAATCGAACCAAAACTGTTCAAGCCCCTAGGTACTGAACATGTGGACGCCAGTACCTATAGTTGACTTTTTACCGTAAATATCGGCCATTGTGTAAGATATATAATTGAAATTCATTTAATACAATAGAATAAATAAATGAAACTATCGGTAATAGTATGTCTTTGTTTCAAAAATGGGTTGAATCGGATCAAAAGTTCTTGTAGCCCTCATATATCTAATATAAATATTTTTGAACTTCCGCGTGACTTTATACCGCATATGTGAGTTATCTCAATGAAAATAAGAGAGCATGTTTTACTCATAACAAGATCAAATCGGGTGAAAATTTTGCTTAGCCCCCATGTAACTAATATCAGGATTTTCGAACATTCGTCTGACTTTTACTCCATTTGATTCGTGATGGTATGTGAGGTACCATAATAAAACAGTGCGAGCATTTTATTAGTCTGTGGCATGTTAGTAGTATGTGGCATTGGAAAAAATTAATAAAATCGGGTTAATACTACCCTCAAATTCCATATACAACTTATAATGCTTTTCGTTATTCTAACCAGTTTTATGCCGAATATGTCGGTCAGTGAGTATTAATATTTTTTTTTATATATAAAATTGCTTCAAAATATTTTCTCGAGTATAGCTGAGCAATGTATATATGATTTCCGTCATTCCACCTGACTACACCGTTCCGGTTGATTAACGTGATATTTTAACGAAATTAAGTGGAAAAGATTTCTTAAAAATTATGTGGTTTGGCGCTAAATTAGAATGAAATTAGTATATAATAAGTCTAAACCTCACACCTTCATATTCCGATTCTCTGGTTGACGTTTGCCACCTAAGCTTATAATATAAAATTTAGCCACTTTGGTGGAGTTAATATCACATTCATACTTATGTATATCTCTCTTCAAGATGTTTTTTTTTAATATAATTTTCGCTGACGCAAACTAAAATATTGCAATAAAACTGAGACTAAGTTTATGGCCTTTAATATAAGTCAAGAAGATACCAAATTTGATTGAAATTTTATCACGATTTCATATTGGATGTTAAATTCTTTCTCAACTTTGCGACACCTGAAGGAACTTCCTGGCCTTTGATTCTTGCGAATTACAAGAGTATAAAATTCTTGCTTCCGCCCTGCTCCCACATACTTTATGTAAAAAATTCAAACTTCCGTTTGGCTTTATATAAACGTAAAATATTAGATATACAACAGTGTAATGCCAAAAATGTGTGAAATCGATCCACGAATTTCCCCAGCATACATGTACTACTTATGGTATAATTTATTTCGTTAATTTTATAATTTAATGAAATTAAATGGACAGTTTTTCTCAAAAATAATGTGGTTTATCGCTGCATATATAACCCTAATATACTGATTTCCGCTCCTTTCGTACAACAGCAACCTCATATACCCCACATATTAAATCTAACCTCTTTGGTTTAGTTTATATCACATATGCCATGTTTGAGTTAAATAGCTTCTTTTTGTTAATGGAGGAAAAATAGTATCTATTGTATCTAAAATAGTAAATCTATGCTCAATAACATAAGTTAATAAGATTCCTAATAATAATCGAATAATAAATGTTGAATTATTTCGCAACATTTTTATACTTTCGCAACATGTTGCAACAGAGTATAGCTTTGTTCACCAAACTTTTGTTTGCATCACCTAAAACTAATCGAGATAGATATAGATTTCTATATACTAATATTTGGTGATAATCAGTGAATAAACTTATAACAAAATATACCAGACAACAATGACAAAAATCTACATACCTGCTCTACATATGTGTGTACCATACTTAATTATATGTAATTTATTGTTAATTTAGCCTTCATGAACAGACCTTTCAAAATAGGTACCATAGATCCCTGTTTTAAAAAGCGTTGGTCAAAAGCAATTTACGGAGGGGTTTTCCGAGCACTTAATTTCAATACAATGAAATAAACTACTAATTTCTAAAATATAAATATAACTAAATAATCTGTATTATTATGTTAGTGAATATCTATGTAATATATAGGTATACAAAAGTACGTAAGCTGTGTGTACAAAAATATACCATAATAAAACTATTATACTCTGTAGCAACATGTTGCAAGAGTATAAAAAATATCAGTACACTGTGTTTGTAGTTTCAGTTACACTAGATGTCTTTACCAGCAAAGTGCTTTATTCAAACTAATCTTAGTGTATTAGTTATATAGTTTAAAGTATTATTATATACAGTGACAAGCAAAACCGTATTATATACAGTGGCGAGCAAACACATATACATATGTGCACCAGTATACCATAGTACCTATACACGGAACAGGAAAGGAGTCATAGCAAGGACTTACAAGGAATTACAGTGAAAGAGAGCAGCACCTAGGATCCAACTTTTAACACCCGGACGGACTGAATTATATAAGTATTATCTATAAGTATTTTATATATTAATCCATTTATTATTAATTAATTATGCCTAGATTAAGTAGAAAATCTATATTACTAAGTCGTCTTCAGAATAGAAGACGTATGAGAGTTCTTCGTGCAAACTCTTTATATAGAGATAGTGAGCAGTCACAAAATACTGTAAGTCACGCTAATCGTAGATTAGATTCCGATGTAAGTCTGTCCGAACAAATTATCAATACAAATCAACATAGAACCAGGCAGGAAAATCTCGAGGTACGGTCTTTTGAACAAAATTAAATACTGTTCAACATAGAACAAGGCGGCAAGATCCCCAAATTCGCTCTGAAGAGCAAATAAAAAATACTCGAGGTCATAGATCTCGGCGTGAAGACCCCGAGGCTCGATCTGTTGAGCAAATTGCAAATGCTGTTCAACATAGAACAAGGCGGCAAGATCCCCAAATTCGCTCTGAAGAGCAAATAAGAGATACTCGAGGTCATAGGTCTCGGCGTGAAGACCCCGAGGTTCGATCTGTTGAGCAAGTTGCATATACTGTTCAACATAGAATAAGGCGGCAAGATCCACAAATTCGCTCTGAAGAGCAAATAAGAAATACTCGAGGTCATAGATCTCGTCGAGAAAATCCTGAGGTACATACGTTATGATGAACAAAGTAGGAACACTAGGGATCATAGAGAACTTCGCGCAAGAAATCCTGAGTATAGGAATTTAGAGCGCATTTGTGATCAAATGCAAAGGGAATATGCAAGAAGAAATCGTGATAGAGAACCACAACGTCGACAGCTTAGTAGGAGGGGTATGAGGGAAGAAATTTTGAATCAGAGACGTCTTAGACAAGGTCAAGTTCGCCTTCGTAGAGATAACCCACTCAATAGACAAATTGAAAACCAAAGGCAGTCCCATCGAATCCGATTTACGAGAGAAAATAATGTTACAGAAACTGTTAATAGAGGCAATTTAACAGATTTCAAAAACATTTACTTCCGAAATATAAATGAGGGCCCTACTGAAATATGTATTTGCTGTGGCGGCTTATGGTTTTCACACCAAGTTCGCAAATTAAATTTCTAAACTATTGCGCAAGGTCACCCGAATGCTCCATCCGCCTTCTATTTAATCCAAAAATTTCCTTCAGAATATGGAAATTACAATTTTTGTGCTATTGTGCTACAATTGAAGAACGTCTCATAATGCCTAGATTGCTTTTTATGACAATCCGTTCGTTAGGATATCAAGGTCAGAGTTTGCTCAAAGGTGCTGTTGTTAATATACCAATTTCTGTTAACAATATTGTGACATCTCTACCAAGGTCCTATGATGAGGCTCATGTTATACAAATTCACTTAAGAAGGCGTTTGGAATACAATCATGATTACATGATCGATACCATACGCCTCCCAAAGATTATTGAAGCTTTGCAGTTCTTAGTGAATACCCCTCTGTATCGTGAGCACAATATATATTAAATGGTACATATTAATGAAAACTGGATTTCAGAATTTAATGACCAAGAAGAAGTTCCGTTTGTTGCACCTGCAGAGGATTCCCAATTGGTTCAATTTTTTCATGCGGCACAAACTTCTCATGATAATCCCTTAGGTAATAATATTCCGACGGGTCTTTTACCTTCAGAGCTAAATCCAGGCAGTCAAGAAACTCTTTTGGACAATTTTCCTGTAGAAAACTTAGACTATAACCGTTTAGTTATAGTGCCAGGGGAAGAACAAAGACCAATTGACATAATCCAAGATTTTTTTATTGTATTTATTCAATTTAGATATAGTATACAAATATAAGGTTGTCAAATATCTCCCTTCCGCTTTTTTGCTCTTCATTCAATGCTTTATAAAAAGTGTTACAGTGATCGGATTTAGTTAAAATATGCGCCGTTTTGTTCGATGATCTGTTTCCATCTAGACGGCAACTTCATAATAAAACCTCCTTATTTGCGAAGAACTCGGACAGCCACTTTTCACAAGCCTCTTTTGAGTTCAACTTCACACCACCAAGGGCATTCGCCATGGACAGGAACAGGTGGTACTCACTTGGCGCTGCGTTCGGGCTATATGGTGGATGCGATAAAACCTTCCACCCGAGCTCCCGTAGCTTCTGACGAGTCATCAACGAAGTGTGTGGTCTGGCGTTGTCCTGGTGGAACACTACACCCTTCCTGTTGGCCAATTCTGGACGCTTCTGGTCGATCGCCTACTTCAAGCGGTCCAGTTGTTCGCAGTAGATAGTAGAATTAAGCGTCTGGCCACATAGGAGCAGCTCATAGTGGATGATTCCCTTCCAAATCAAACTTTTTTTTGTATCCAGCCTTCTGCAGATGGTTAAAAATGGTTTGGTGACTAACTCCCATCTCCTGGGCGATGTCACGAGATGCCATATGCCGGTCTAACTCGATGTATTCCATGATTTGATCGGTATTTGTCGTCACAGGTCTTCCACCGGCTGGCTTATCCATGGTGTCGTTTTCACCGGCTCTGAATCGTCGAAACCATTCCTCCGCGGTTCGAAGTGATAGAGTACCATCCCCCAAAACACCATTAATCTCACGGAACGTTTCTCTAGCGGATTTGCCTTTAACGAAGGAAAACTTTTAAATAGCGCGAATTTCGGCGTTAGTGAACTCCATGTTTACACGTCTATAACTGTTGAACGCAATATCCAAACTAATCATGCATAGCGTTGTTTTGTAGGTTATGTCAAGACCTTTCAAATTATGTATAGTGTTGCCAGATACGAGCTCTGTAGCGCTTTGTACATAGCCGCGAAATTCAAAAGACAAAAAAGCGGAAGGGAGATATTTGACAACCTTATGTAATATCTAAAAAAGAGAACACTGGCTGCCAGGGCCTACGGCTCAGCTTTTCGAAATGGTATTGTTATAATCATTATGTTATATTATGGTCTTTGTCACGTGCGAAATTTATTTATTTTGATTTATGTACACATATTTTTTAATTAGATTTTCTTGCTTAAGTCTAGTTCCTTGAAAAATTGGTTTATTATATCGATGTTTGTTTTTGTGATGTTTGTAAGTAAATCACTTGGAGCAACTTGCCCAAAGATTCTTTCTCGCGTCGATTTTAATTTTTTGCAGTCGTGGATTAGGTGGTCTGTGGATAATAATCCTTTGCAGAAGGGACATGGTTTTTTGGGAGTCCCTGTCAAGAGGTGTTCGTGTGTCAATTTGCTGTGGCCTATTCGTAAGCGAACCATTATTGTAGACTGCTGCCTTGGGGTTGTTCTTGGGTATGTTGCCCGTGTGCCCTTAGGGTTTAATGTGACGTATCGATGGGGGTCTTGCTGCCACTCTATTTCCTTTTTTTCAGCTAAACTGTGAGTAATGTAATTTGACAAATCTTTTGGTTCAGTTGTGTGAAAATTTAGGTACGCTGCTTTGCCTGCGGATCGTGCGGCGGAGTTGGCGAATTCATTTCCGCTGATACCTATATGACTTGGTGTCCATATAAGTTTTGTTTTTATGCTGTATCTGAGAAGAAAATTTCTGATCTTGTTTAATAAGGGGTTGTTGTTGTAAATGTTTTTCACCGCTTCGATGACGGACATGCTATCAGTGCAGATTGCAAATTTCCCTTTGTTGTGGCTTGCAAAATCCAATGCTTGTTTAATGGCTGTCGCTTCCGCTGTAAATATCGAACAATATGGTTCGAGTATGCCTCCGGCGATCAATGATCCGTCTTCATGTACTACAGCAAATGTTGTTGTAAGCTCGGTTTTGGAGCCATCCGTGAATATCATATTTCAGTTTTGATTTTTATATGAAATCGATAAGTCGTGGAATAATTTTCTATGAATGACAGGGTTGACATCGTTTTTATTATTTTTGTGGAGTGTGATGTCGTAGCTCGATGACTCAAGCATCCACGGTGATTTTTGGGAGGTTTTTGCTTTTGTGCCGTGCTTAGTGATTTGTAGCATTTCGCAATAACTGACACATCTGCGGATAGTTGATTTTTTTTTATAATTGCGTTTATGGGTAAAGGCGTTAATAAATTCCGTATTTAAGATTTTATTTTGTAAGTTAACCAGCTTTGGGATGAGCTTATAGGTGGCATCACGCAGTCTGTCTTTTATGGATGGTAGTCCGGCCTCCGCCAGGACCCATTTTACAGGAGATGTTGGCGCACTGCCTGGTGGTATGGGGCGTTTATTTGGTTTAGGTTGGTGTTTGCGCACCATCCGTAAATTGGGAGTCCATAATCGATTTTTGATAGTATTAGTGCTCTAGTGACGTTTATTAGTGTATGAATATTTATAAAAGATTTATTTGATGTAAGATATTTGATGATGTTTAATCTGGCAGCCAGGTTTTTTCTTATGCTAATACATTGTTTTCTAAATGTAAATCTTTTATCGAAAATAATTCCTAATATTTTGAGATCATTTACAATTTCGATAGGTTTGTTTTTGAACATAAGATTAGTAGGGTGACAATTGGTTTTTTTGCAGATGTGTAATATTTTACATTTTTCTATAGAGAGGGACGCGCCAGAGTGCAGTCCCCACATTTCTAGTTTTGTTAATATGTTTAAAAATATGTTATTTACAATTTTTATATCTTTGATTTTAGTGAAAATTATAGCATCGTCTGCATAGAGCGAAAGGCTTATATTTTTATGTTTTAGTATTATATTTTATACTTGTTCAAATGATATGATAAATAGTACTACTGAAAGTGGTGATCCTTGTGGAATACCATTGTATAGGTTAAAATGGTTTGACAAGGTATTATTTATCCTTACCCGAAAAGTGCGATTTGTCATGAAGGCCTTTATAATGTTAAAGGTTTTCTGACCAACGCCCCACTTTTCAAGCTGTGACAATATCGTATGAATTCATACCCGATCAAACGCCTTTTCGAAGTCTGTCGATAATACAGTGACATGATTTTTTGTCGAAAGAGCGTTTGACGCGTAATGTTGGATGTGAAGCAGAGAGTCTATCGTGCTTTGCTTGCTTTTGAATGCCACCTGATTATGACTTATTAATTTGTTATTGGTTAAAAACCACATTAGCCTTTTAGCCAAGATTTTTTCGAAAATTTTACTCATGCATGGCAACAGAGAAATTGGGCGGTATCCGCAAATTTCATTTGTAGGTTTATTGGGTTTGGGTATAGGTAAAACAATTGCAGAGCGCCACGTGTGAGGGTAGCGGCCAGAATCGAGTATATTGTTAAAGGTGTGTAATAGTTGTATTTTCGCGTCGGTGGGAAGATGTTTGAGTATGGGGTAGGATATTCTGTCATATCCTGGGGTATTCCCCTTTGAATGCTGTAGAGCTAGTTCCAATTCTATGAAAGTGATTTCAGAAACTAGATCGATTGCTGTTGGCTGAAAAATGTATGATTTGGCTATAGTAATGCTTTTCGCAGCCTTGTACTCTGACGAAAAATTTGAGTCATTTGAGTAATTTGACCACGTTTCTGCAAAAGAATTTGCTATTTCTATTGAAGAAGTAAGTAGGCTTTGATTGTAGTTGATTGACCTAATTGGTGTATAGGGGACTCCTATTAACGATTTTATGTCAGCCCATAATTTCTTTGGTGTTGATGCCGGTGATATGGAGGCTGTAAATTTTTCAAAACTTGCTTTTTTTGCTTCCTTCACTGTGCGCCTGAAAATAGCATTGTCTCTTTTGTAGCATATAAGATTTTCGATTGTTTGGCAATTTTTGTAGTTATGCCAGCTGTTTTGTTTTTTTTTTGGCGTAATATATTTAATTCGGAATTCCACCAATGAGTGGAGTTTTTGTGGAAGGACGGACTTGTTTGGGGAATGGATTCGTTAGCAGATTTCTTTATGGCTTTTGTGATTTTGGCAATTTCTTGATTTATGTTAAGGCTCTGGAGATTTTTGAAGTGATTATTGGATATTGATTGGTATAGGCTCCAGTTTGCTCGGTCAGTAATGAATTTTGGGGTAGGTTTGATTTTTTCAAAGTGAAAATTTGTTGAGACGTTAGTTTGTATCGGGAAGTGGTCACTGCCATACAAATTGCTATTTATGCTCCAGTGGCATCTTGGCAGGAGGTATGCCAAGACTATGGTGAGGTCGACGTGCGTGAATGTTTTGTGGGTGGAGAAATGAGTAGGGGATCCGTTGTTTAGGACTGCTAGGTTCTCCTTAAGTACTACGTTTTCAATTTTGTTTCCTCTACTATTTGTTTTATTCGATCCCCATAGTGGGCTCCACGCATTAAAGTCGCCTGTCAAGATTATATGGGAATTTACTTGGTAAATAATCGATGTTAAGTCATTTTCTGTGAAAGGTTGGCAAGGTGGAATGTATTGATTTATTACGGTAAAGTTTAGATTTAAATTAATTTTTATTGCGAGTGTTTGGACATATGAGTTGATTATTATACGTTGGTGAGGGATATGGTTTTTCAGAAGAATGGCAAAGCCTTGTTTTGCAGATGAAATGTTATTTAAATTAAAAAAGTAGCCAATGTATGGTTTTGGAGTTATTGTACTGCTTGTGTTTAGAGGTAAATGTGTTTCTTGTATGCAGATAATGTCAGGGTTTTTGTTTTTTATTAGTAGTATTAGTTCGTCGTAGTTGTTTATATAACCGTTTATGTTCCACTGAATTATTTTCAATGTCATTTTTTTAAGAGAAAATTAAGAGGAATATGTTGCTTTTTATTATTTTTATTTTTTTTTTTTTTATGTGTTAAAAATTTTTGTATAAATTAGGTGAGTTTGATGCGTCGCTGTTAGGTGCGTATGTGCTATCTGTTTTTTCGTTTATTGTTTCTGTTTGGTTTCTAGTGATTATTCCTGTAAAATCTAATGAGTTTTTGTGTGTTTCGATTGAGTTGAGACTTTTGTTTTTGTGAATTTCTGTATTGAGAATTGATTTTGAAGTAGTTGGTTGAGGATTAACTAATTCGTTGCTCGTTGTTGTCCATAATTGTAGATATTATGTTTCTGAGAGTGACGTTTGCTGATTCAGCTATTGAATCTATTGTGTTTCTGTTTACTGCCGTAATGGAACGATTATCGTGAGTTGCTGATACCAATGCAGCGTAGGTGTGTGTTGTGGTTGTATTGGAGATGTTTTTTTTGTAGTGTTGCTTTGCTTCGCTCATGGAGCATTTGTTTTGTGTTTTTATTTTTAGTATCTCTTTTTGCTGAATGAACTTTGGGCATCTTCTCGAAGAAGCTGCGTGCTTATCAGCGCAATTCGCACATTCGGTACGAATGCAAGTCGTTGGGGCATGGGGGGGGAGATTGCAGTTTACGCAGCTTGGATTATTTTTGCAGTGTTTGGCTGTATGGCCAAGAATCTGACATGATTTGCATATATTGGATTCGGAATGTATTCTCTTATCTTAAGAGAGTACCATGAAACGTGAATTTTACTTGGTAGTTTGTGAAGGTCAAATGATAGCAGCACAACTCCGCTAGGTAAAAGAGTACCATTTACGTTTTTTTTAAATTTGTAGACATCTATTACGTTTTGGGCCTTTAACTCTTTAATTATTTCTTCATCTGAGATATTGTTTAAGCAGGGGGCAAAGATTGTTCCCTTAACAGTATTTCGATTAGTATGTAACTTGCATGAGATAGAGCATATTCCCAGTAATTCTTTTGTACGCACAAAACGATCGGCAACTGCTTTTGATTTTACTAGCAGCAGAAGGTTTCCGTCTCTTATCTTTGCTTATTGCGTACAGTGCTCTGTTCACAATGAAGCAAGAGTAATCGGACAATGACGTGTTCCGATCAGCTGCGGACACTACTATGAATTTTGGGGTTTGCTCTTTTACCACTGGCAATTCAGGGAATTCGAATTTTTCGTATGTTTTTCTTTTTTTCATTTTTGGGGTATTATCTAATATTGCAAACCTATTTTCGTTCAGGTTAGGGGGCCCTGGGGCCATTTTTTCACAAAGAATCGATACGAATTAGATTCGCTAAAAGCGATGCGCGCACCTTAAGAAAAACAAAGTAAAGAAATAAGGTGGAAGCACGTGTTACGCACTTAAGCACAGAAAACTAAATTAGGTTACACCGAGTTAATTATCAAACGTGTATTCGTCGCGAGTGATAGCCGATCTGCACAAGAAGCAGTATATTGCTGCATTGGGCTCCATCTTTCGGAAGAAAGTAATGCAGAAATATTTATAAATACCTCTCGACCTGAGGAACGTGTTCGAATGGTAAAACCTAGAGCGGAACTTCAGAACCTTCCTTCAGGTTCGACTGAAATATTCGTAGCCGGTATTTTAGACCGTTATTTTCAAAGATCCGATCAGTTAGAAACTCTTTGTTTAGCTGATTTTGCATCTAGGTATAAATATTTTAAATCTAATAGAAGAGCACAAGATAGTGATCATGAAGAAGAGGAGAGGGAATTTACCAAAAAGCGGGGTTGTCATGCCTCTTAAAGATGGTAGCGGTTTTGTGAAAAAACGTACCAAACCTTGTATTATACGGTATAGAAGGTTTAACCCAGATTTGGCCAGAGTTGAGTATTTCCGCGAAATGTTAATGCTTTACTATCCTTGGCGGAATGAACAGCAAGATCTCATTGAAAACGATAATGAGCAGACTTGCATAACACATCGTATTATAATTGAGGAAAATCAAAAAAAATATAATGTTTTTGAGCAAAGAGAACTTGAAAATATTCTAGAAAGTCTTTATAATGAAATAGACTTGGACGAATGTGCTCAAAATGAACTACCTATCGTGGAAAATGAGTTCAGAGTGTTGGCACTTCCAGAAATAAACCCAAATATAAATTATCTGGACTTGCATGGCGACGAATCAACAGATAATGGCACTGAATCTGAATGCAATATTAGACTTTTTAAACTACCCCCTTTAATTCCAGTTGAGAAATTATTTTCTTTAGTTCAAAGTCTAAATACTAAGCAAAGAACCTATTTTACACATTTGATGCACCACCTACAAATCTCCCATTTTATGAGTTCATTAGCGGCTGTGCAGGTGTAGAAAAGAGTCGTTTGATATCTGCAATATATCAAGCTCTTAACCATCGTTACAATTCTACACCTGGATCCAATCCAAGTTCCTTAAAAGTTCTTCTTTGCGCACCTACGGATAAAGCAGCATTCGGAATAGGTGGAATGACCCTTCATTCAATATTCTCTTTACCTGTTAATCAGTTGAATACAGAGTGGAGGCCACTTAGCAATGACACTGTTAATTCATTGTATTCCAGACTTATCGATTTAAAATTAATCATAATTGCTCTGTTGATGCGAGATTAAAATAAATTTTCCAAACAGACAGCCCCTTCGGTGGTATATCGATCATAGTGTTTGGTGATTTGAAGCAACTCTCACCTGTTGGAGATAGGTGGATATTCTCTCCTAATCCCAATGATGCATACAGCACTTTAGTTGGTTCCCCTTTGTCTGAGTTATTTAAATACTTTGAATTAACGGAGGTAATGAGACAACGGGAGGATCAGGCCTTTGCAATTGTATTAAATCATATGGCATCTAGTACTATGACAAATGAGGACATATCACTCATTGAAACTCGAGTAGTTAATTTCGAAGAAGTTCCCGATGATGCCATACATTTATTTTTGTCCAATGAAGAGACAAATAAATTCAATGCCCTTAAGCTCAGTCGAATCCCAACAGAAGCTTTCCTTTCAACTGCAAAAGACTCAGTAAAAGGAATTGGTATAAATGAAAATGATAATATTTTGAAAAGAGTTAAACTTTTCAAAACTTCTGAAACGCAGGGACTGCCCTATGAACTGACACTAAAAACCTCCGCCAAATATATGATTACAGTGAACATAAACACGTGTGATGGCTTTGTTAATGGGGCAGCTGGACAACTTATGCAAATTGATTTCCATTGTTCTTTTCCAACAATTCTGTGGATTAAATTTTTGGAACCTTCTGTTGGTTTGATAGCACGATCAAAAACGCCTCATCCTCTAGAAAGTTCTTGGACACCAATTAAAAAAGTTCTAAAATCTTTTCAATATAAAAGAAATGAACAAATTTCAATTGAAAGAAACCAGTTTCCAGTTGTTCCGGCTGAGGGAATAACTGTTCATAAAAGTCAGGGTGCCACATATAAAAAAGTTGTAGCTCATACTCGACCCAGAATTCCTAGAGCTTCAATATATGTCCCTTGCAGTCGAGCTACTTCTGCAGAAGGTCTATTCATCAAAGGAAATTTTATTCCTCCCAACAAATTTTCTGAATCAGATCCCGTATTTAGGGAACTGAGGGAATTGAACACAAATAAAGCTTTGACAACAAATTTCAATTTTATGACTTCCCGAACATCAGGACATCAAATTTTATTCCATAATGTTTAGAGTCTTCACGCTCACATTAATGATATAAAAAGCGACTGTTTGATGCTATCTTCAGATATTTTATGTTTTGTAGAAACTTGGAGTTATCCTTGCGAAAGTTTTGATATACCAGGACTTACTCCAATTAACGAGCTGAGGATAGATAGCACGGAAACAACCAACAGAAATAAACGGGGCATTTTAATATATGCAAAGCAGAGTATTGCTTGCTCTATAGAATTCAGCTTTCTCTGTCAGACTATTAATTGTAGAACTTCAGGAAGTCCTTACTTCTGAGTTAGGCAATCAAAATGTGCTAATTGTTGGAGATTTTAACATTTGCTTAATGTCTACAGGGACTGCAATAAGAAATCTGCTCCAAGAAAAAAACTTTAGTTCCCTGCTTGGTGCAGAATATTCAACTACACCTGCCGGTACACAAATTGATTGGGCATTTTCAAACATGGGTCCTTCCCGTGTAAATGCAATTACTTTTGAGACAGTACACAGCTATCATGACAGTATTTGTGTCTCTATTTCGAGCTAAAGTTTTCAGACTTAGTGCAATAGTTCTTCATTTTTTTTCCAAATATAATCGAATTGGAATGGTATAGGAATTTTGACAGTAGTTTTTAAGACAATTTTAAGAAAAATATGTAAATAATCTAATTAAGAAAGTTTAAATTATATATTGTATATAATTTGTTATTATATATGACATTACTGTATAAATATATGATAGAAATTAAATAGTATAAGGAAAAAAGATATATACAATAATTTGGATATATGTATAATATAAGAATCTCTACAAAAATTTATGTTTAATATTGTAAATATTATATACAAATTAATGTAATAGTATTATATCATTTTTAAAGTTGTTAATATTATATTTATTATTTGTAAGCTAAACATGTATAAAAATATCGATATAATAAATAAAAAATGTTATTCATCAGTACTATGACAAATGAGGACATATCACTCATTGAAACTCGAGTAGTTAATTTCGAAGAAGTTCCCGATGATGCCATACATTTATTTTTGTCCAATGAAGAGACAAATAAATTCAATGCCCTTAAGCTCAGTCGAATCCCAACAGAAGCTTTCCTTTCAACTGCAAAAGACTCAGTAAAAGGAATTGGTATAAATGAAAATGATAATATTTTGAAAAGAGTTAAACTTTTCAAAACTTCTGAAACGCAGGGACTGCCCTATGAACTGACACTAAAAACCTCCGCCAAATATATGATTACAGTGAACATAAACACGTGTGATGGCTTTGTTAATGGGGCAGCTGGACAACTTATGCAAATTGATTTCCATTGTTCTTTTCCAACAATTCTGTGGATTAAATTTTTGGAACCTTCTGTTGGTTTGATAGCACGATCAAAAACGCCTCATCCTCTAGAAAGTTCTTGGACACCAATTAAAAAAGTTCTAAAATCTTTTCAATATAAAAGAAATGAACAAATTTCAATTGAAAGAAACCAGTTTCCAGTTGTTCCGGCTGAGGGAATAACTGTTCATAAAAGTCAGGGTGCCACATATAAAAAAGTTGTAGCTCATACTCGACCCAGAATTCCTAGAGCTTCAATATATGTCCCTTGCAGTCGAGCTACTTCTGCAGAAGGTCTATTCATCAAAGGAAATTTTATTCCTCCCAACAAATTTTCTGAATCAGATCCCGTATTTAGGGAACTGAGGGAATTGAACACAAATAAAGCTTTGACAACAAATTTCAATTTTATGACTTCCCGAACATCAGGACATCAAATTTTATTCCATAATGTTTAGAGTCTTCACGCTCACATTAATGATATAAAAAGCGACTGTTTGATGCTATCTTCAGATATTTTATGTTTTGTAGAAACTTGGAGTTATCCTTGCGAAAGTTTTGATATACCAGGACTTACTCCAATTAACGAGCTGAGGATAGATAGCACGGAAACAACCAACAGAAATAAACGGGGCATTTTAATATATGCAAAGCAGAGTATTGCTTGCTCTATAGAATTCAGCTTTCTCTGTCAGACTATTAATTGTAGAACTTCAGGAAGTCCTTACTTCTGAGTTAGGCAATCAAAATGTGCTAATTGTTGGAGATTTTAACATTTGCTTAATGTCTACAGGGACTGCAATAAGAAATCTGCTCCAAGAAAAAAACTTTAGTTCCCTGCTTGGTGCAGAATATTCAACTACACCTGCCGGTACACAAATTGATTGGGCATTTTCAAACATGGGTCCTTCCCGTGTAAATGCAATTACTTTTGAGACAGTACACAGCTATCATGACAGTATTTGTGTCTCTATTTCGAGCTAAAGTTTTCAGACTTAGTGCAATAGTTCTTCATTTTTTTTCCAAATATAATCGAATTGGAATGGTATAGGAATTTTGACAGTAGTTTTTAAGACAATTTTAAGAAAAATATGTAAATAATCTAATTAAGAAAGTTTAAATTATATATTGTATATAATTTGTTATTATATATGACATTACTGTATAAATATATGATAGAAATTAAATAGTATAAGGAAAAAAGATATATACAATAATTTGGATATATGTATAATATAAGAATCTCTACAAAAATTTATGTTTAATATTGTAAATATTATATACAAATTAATGTAATAGTATTATATCATTTTTAAAGTTGTTAATATTATATTTATTATTTGTAAGCTAAACATGTATAAAAATATCGATATAATAAATAAAAAATGTTATTCATTGTCCAAAAACGATTTCTTTTCATACTTCTCAATACAGTTGTAATGCATCCTATATAAAATCAATTATAAGCGTATACAAGAACGATTTCTCATAATTTGAGTAAATTTAGTTTACAAATTGCTCTAATTATTTTCACTGTGAGTGAGTAAATAACTAAGGCAACAGTTCCTACTTCTAATTATTAAAATATATAAAGAAGTCTCAAACGAATATACCATTTAACTTTGCGAGAGTATAAAATATTTGGTTACATCCGAACTTAGCCCTTCCTTACTTGTTTATTTTCAAACCATCACGATTAATTGTTATTTATGCTATTATACATAACTCTTCACCAACATCCACGTCAATATCCATATATTTAAATGGAACCACATAAAATGTTAAATAAAATGATTGACCATCTATTTGTATGTCGTGCTCAAAATAGCCATTTGATTTTATTCTATTTTCATGCGTCTTTCCACCAAATCCAATAAAAGGTAAAGGGTTTGGCATATTTAAATTCTTATATACGTTTTATGTTACGAATTCTAATATATTTATTGGATAGATCAAGGCTTGTTACAATTGGACGAGTATTTGCATTCACTTCACTTCACTTAAAACATTTTGAGCTGTTTTCCTTGTTTTTGCAGCTGTTTGACAAATGTCCTTTTTCATCGCAGTTGTAACAGCTTATATCTTTTTTCTCATATTTTGGACATACAGTGATATGCGATAAAATAAAGCAACACAATCGCTGACGATGTTACTTCATTTAAAAGTTTTTTCTGAACCTAATATTCTATGAACTAACGAAATATAAATAATAGCATTGTCTTTGAATATTATATAAGTATATCTGAAGTAAATTGCGAGTTCATTTTTTGCAAATCAGTGAAAGTGTGCTATTGACTGTGCAATAACGTGTGCGTTAAAATAGAGCCAAACGATAAAATTAAAAATGTTGCGATGCGAAAAAACTTTATTTGATAAAATTTTCAACAAAACGAGAGTAAAGGGTTAAGAAAATTTATGGCGGGAGGTTAAAGTGGACCTTTGGAGGCTAGTGAAGGCCGCATGGCCTAAAATTCCAGCTGTTATGTGCCAGAATTTAGTCGAGTATATGCCCAGACTTTGCACAGCAGTTATAAAAAACAATGGATACTGCCCTAAATATTAATGTAACAGTTATTATTCTTTATCCTTTCTATTTATTATTTCATTAAAAATTACAGATTTCACATTACCGGAAACAAATAAATTTAAATAACGTCTTCTGGCTCTATTACAAAGCACAGCAAAAACGGGACATGCTAATGAGTTTTTAATTATTAATTTTGATTTTAAACTTAAGACTTTTAATTGGTATTTTAATATATACTCCATGCGTTGTTTCTTTTCTACAAAAATTTCTTGATATATAATATATTGATTTAAAAGATATCTATAGTACTGGCTCTATTTGATCGCACATCACTGTAATTCTTATTCGCTCTTATACCAAGTCTATTCGTATTACGTTTACGTATAATTTCGTAGCACTTCGATTTTTCTTTAAAGTCTTTTAAATTTTTGCAAATATTGAAAAATTTTTGAATACTTTCATTTTTACGTATTTTGCGTTCACATAGTCGCTTGTGTAACACTGCACTGTTTGTTGTTGATTTAAATTTACTTATCAATACGACTATTAATGCCTGTCACGAATTACGGCCTTTTTAACATAGCACAAATGATTTGGTTCTACCACGTATTGCTCTTTTCGCGAACACTAATTTTTGTAAATTGTCCCATTGCATCATAATTACTTGTTTTTCAAATTCTTCTACAAACTGGTGTCCATAATTCTATTCGAATCTTATTAGAACCATAAAAAATTTTAATTGTGTCCTCTATCTCGCGCCATCTTATTTTAAATTTGGGAGTTTGATTTGCAACACAACTACTCATGTGTATCTCATGTGTCTTTCGCGTTTGCTCTGTGTACACTAACTTCATTGTCTTCTTTCTCGATTGCACCCGTAAGGTAGTTGTGGTACTTTGAGTGCCCAAACAGTCACCGACATTCCTCCCTTCCTTACTTACCGCCCGTATCAAACCAAGTTTGTCAAAAGTTATGCCCGTAGTTGCGACTCAGAAATCAGTTGTTCTCTTTTGTTTTCATTTCACCAATGTTGCCATTAATCTATTTGTATTTTTCACACATTTAGTTTTTTAGTTATAATTTTTCATAATGTAAAAGCTCAAAACAAAAATCCAACTACTAACGAGAGTATAAAAATAGTTTACCTATTTATGTATAAAAGTATTCGACTGTTATTTTAAGTTATTTTAAGATTATTTCAAATATATTCAAGAATATTTTTTTATTACTATAAAATATCGAGACTGGCAATCATGTGTTGTAAAAGATTGCTCTCTCACTCTCAGCTCACTCGTTGCTACGGGAAAATTCAATTTTCACGGAGAAGCGGTGGTGACTGATCATTTACATTGCGCTTTCATAAGATAGGTCGAATCAGCTTATTCGGGACACGGTTTTGCGTTGGTGACTGTTTGTGCCTTGACACTTATTTTCCTTAAGCTGGCCATTGTTCTTCACATCGGTGCTACTCTCGTTGTCGTCGTTCTCAGCATCGTCGTTCTCGCCACTTCCAGCTGCTTCGTTTTTGCGTCGTTCAGCTAACAAGTGGTTGCGTCGTAGGCTTTTGAAAATGTGCAGTTTTATGTCGCTACATTGTAGTCAGTTTCTAGCATGCTGCATATTGATCAGAGATAAAGAGATGCCCAACTCATCTTTCACTGGAAATGAGAGCGTAATTGCTAAACGTCAAAACCTCCTGAACTCAGGCAACTGTCAAAGTTCAGGAGGTCTGACGTTTAACAATTGCAAAAAGAGGGACGGCCAGATTGAAATCCTACAGAAAAATATGTGAACAGAGAGATTTGTTGCCGCTGTTGAAGATCACTAACAAAAATTGGAAAACAATTAATATGAAAGAAAACGCAAAATTGAAATGTATGTGATTAAATCTTTTGTGATGCCATGTTTCGTAGTATTAATTTTCAATTGAAAATGATAAAAAAAACATTCACTAATTGAGACACAAAATCGGTTTTTTGCGCTTTTTTTGTAAATATCTCATTTCCTATGGGTTTTTTGCTATTGGTATTTATTATCAATATTGTAGAATACAAAATTCTCTACAAATTTTGTTTAAAGTTTTTTTTCATACGGTGAACCGTTTTCGAGATAGAGGGCTTAGAGCGCGCGGTCACAGCATCACTTCAGGTCAACCGGTGCCTCCGATCAAAAACGCGCGATATATAGTTGATGAACTATCGATAAATCAATGATTATAAATATTTGTCAATTTTTATTAACTATTATATTACAATATATTTTATCATTTTCTTCATGCCTTAAATCTTTATCTATTCAATAATACTGATCACCGTTTCCTAAAATTAAAAAATAATGAAGGGAAAAGCTTAAATTTTACTATAACTATATTCCCATTAACACTAATGACATTTTAGTTAGAAAATAATTAAGTGCATCTTCTTTAAAATCTGTAAATAATAGGACAAGATATTGATTTACTCACCATTTTAATTGGGCGTACACTGTCTTACGAACAAGAAATTTTCTTTAAAAAAGTTGGGAAAGGCAATGTAAAAACGGAGATATACTCGACTAAAAGTTTTGATAATTATCCTCATTCCAAAACACATATTTTATTTCTGCACGCATTAAGTGGATGTGACACAACTTCTGCGCTTTTTAAAAAGGTAAAAAAAACATTTTTAAAAGTATTTGAGAAACTGACCAATTTGGATGAACTAGCTGCAGCATTTGAGGAAGAAAATTGTTCGGCCCAGAGATTATTAGAGAGTGGAACTCAAACCTTATTGGCAGTCTATAATGCTCCGAAATCTGTGAAAAGTCTCGATCATCTTCGTTATATGCATTACGTCAAGTCTACAAAACTTAATAAACCTGTGTAGCTTTCAAATATTCCACCAACAAGTGCAGCTGCTCATCAACATTTCGAACGTGTATATTATCAAGTTCAAACTTGGTTAGGGCATGATTTGGAACCCCAGGTATGGGGTTGGGCAATGCGAAACGATTTTCTGGAGCCTATCATGACAATTTTACCACCTGCTCCAGAACATTTGCTAAATACAATTTTCTGCAACTGCAAGAGTGGTTGTGGTTCGCGATGCGGATGCAGGAAAGCGGGCTTGCAATGCTCTTTAGCTTGTGGCCAATGTAATGGGAAAGCTTGTCTCAATGCTCTACCATATCAGAGCGACATTAACGAAGATGGAACTTTTGACCCCGAAATCATGGAAGAACTTGAAACAAATG
Source organism: Bactrocera oleae (assembly GCF_042242935.1). NCBI lineage: Eukaryota > Metazoa > Arthropoda > Insecta > Diptera > Tephritidae > Bactrocera > Bactrocera oleae. Next base: position 18,772,842 of record NC_091541.1, on the reverse strand, counting down.
TCGTTGAAGACGATAATGAAGACCAGTTTGAAATTTACCAGCAGCCGGAAGACGACGATGAAGAGGAAGAAGATGATTAAAATTATAAATTGTAGTTTTTGTACCCTTTATTCCATTTTTTTACTTTTAATAAAAATAAATGTATTGAATGATATTTTTTAATAAATTTTTTTTATTTTTTTTTTGTTATCATGTAAGAAGTTATTAATATTAATAAGGTTTAAATTCAAATATAATTCCTATATTTTCATTAACAATTCTGCAATTTCATGGGCAGGTAAGTGTTGTTAAATAAATTAATACTGAATAAAAAGTGGATAGGTTAGGAAAAAATGATAAAATATAAAATAATAGTTAATAAAAATTTACAAATATTTATAATCATTGATTTATCGATAGTTCATCAACTATATATGGCGCGTTTTTGATCGGAGGCACCGGTTGACCTGAAGTGATGCTGTGACCGCGCGCTCTAAGCCCTCTATCTCGAAAACGGTTCACCGTATGAAAAAAAACTTTAAACAAAATTTGTAGAGAATTTTGTATTCTACAATATTGATAATAAATACCAATAGCAAAAAACCCATAGGAAATGCGATATTTACAAAAAAAGCGCAAAAAAACGATTTTTGTGACCTTTGACCTTGAAATTTAATAGTTACGTACACCCTACCATATGTAGGCTTTGAGATAACTTTTAGGGTGTCAATATACAAGTATTTACAGACTTACAGCTGGGTATCTGAATTCCGAGATTCTTACCTAATTTAAGCTTAAATGACTGGACTATAAGTTATTTGTTTAATTTAAATATGGATTTATAAACAATTATTGGTTATATTTAATCGAATTGAAAAATGAATGTAAGAGTACAATATAAAAAGATAAAAAAACGGTCATTTGAATCGACGTTCCGCGGCACACGTCTTACGTCTTTGGCGACCGTCTTCGGGGTTTTTGACTTTTGTCAATCAGAAGAATTTAAATTTTTTCGGAACCATTCGTGTTTGCTGCCAACATTAATGTAACTCGCTGCTTACTATGTTTGCCACCATTATTATTCTCGTTTTTAAATGTCAAAGTTTTGTCTGGAAAGCATTAAAAAAATAATCCAGTTTCGTCTGCATTAAAAATGTCGGAGTCTTTGTACTTTTCCAAAAGATGTGGCAATACTTCAGTTTGCAATTTTTGGCAGTCCTCGGCTAGAACATCATTCCTTTCACCACATAACTTTTTATAGCTTACACCATGTCTGAAACAAAACATTAATTTTATTTTCACATTAGTTAAATATTTTATTAGTTATGTTCAGTACATTTGCTTCCATTTATCAATCCCCCCAGTGCTTGCCTTAAAATCTTTTTCACCAAATCACTTTGAAAATTTCATTGCTTTCCCTTTCTCTTTCCATATCGCTCCGAAATAATATAGTGCCGACAAATCTGTCATTTGTAAACATTGTAAGGCTTTAAAATGCAGCTGTGAATCTGTAGGATTATATTGTACTGGTGGTAAGGTAAAATTGTCACCACCTGATCCATTACATTCATTAGTTTTTAAGATGGAAAATTGCTCTAAACACTTTTTGGTCAATATCCAAATATAGGTATAACAATTGCTTTCAAACAGTTTCATGTGCACTTTCAATATAAATTACCATTATTCATCTCTCTCACAATGGAACAAGTTGACTATCTCGTAATAAGTTTTGGGTGTTTTGTAATTTCGATATAATTTTTACGTACGCGGTTTCGTGTCCCACATATACAACATTAAATATATACTTGTATATTATATATATATGTAGTATATAACACATACATAAATATAACGTATACAATTTTTCTTCGCGATAAACTCCGAGACTCCTGAACCGTCAATATTGGCAACCAAAAATGTTTGAAAACAGAATTTCCAAATACAACAATCGGTATCAGGCGTTCTGATGCCTTTTAAATCATTTAAATCATTCATCTGTTGTTACTGAAAATGAAGTTGTAAACTTTCCAATAGAATTTCTAAATTCCTTAGAGATGTATACACGGAATGAAACAAAAATAGAATATTCGGTTGAATATACTCGATTATTCAAAGGTATACATTTGGTCATCACAAAGATCATCGGAAATATTCTTAAAGCAACTGTTTTGAAAATTTTAAATTAGAAATGGTCCTGTTTCCAAGAGAGCCATGATACAATCTGATTCTACGATTCTATTCAAAAGGCTATAGTTTACCATTTGTTTAACTATCGTCAGGTCTATAAACACATAAGAATATTGTGAATTGAATAGTACTAAAGTAAATAAAATTTAAAGGGTTAATCAAAATTATAAATCTTTCTGTTAGAAGGATGGTCTACTTTACCTACCTCATTCATACTTGTAGTATTTAAAGTTACATATCATCAACTTAGAACTTTGAAATTTAGTCATTCGTTACAAATTTGAACATAATATTAATAGAATATAAAATTTAACATTTTATGTTGATTTGCGATTAAAACAGATCTACAAAATCATATCAATCGTTTTCAAATTTACCGGTTATAACGTTTTCGTCTTTATGTGTGAAATATTTTCACTGGGGAACAATACGATAATAATAACCCAACGATTACCCTCCTCCCGCCCAACCGACGCGAGGGGTGTAATCCGCATACGTGCGGAATTAGGCAAGTCAGAAAAGGCAAGAGAGCTTTTTAAGTGTTGAGATCTAAAACTGCTCAGCTACAGAAACAAAAATTTCAACAGCTAAGATTTATAGTTACAATATAATAAATTGTTACATTTTCATTCATTAAGAGAAAACAATAAATTCTTTTTATTTAACCGCCATCTTGTGACGTAATTCTTTTGAGTTAAGAAGAGGAAGCACAGAACAGCCTGTAAATTGTAAATAAAGCATAAAAACTTTTGGTACAATAATTCGTGAAATAGACTTAATTTATTAGTTTATAGTAAAAAAAATAGTTCTGATATAAATAGAATAATGTTACGAGAAAATACTGAAATCGAATCATAAATTGCCAGATGCAACTAGGCAGCGAATTCGTAGTTGCCAGAATGTTCTAGACGCGAAGTTTTGTTAAATATCTACTATACTTATAATGGCTGCCAGATTGTGCAGCACAGACAGTTCTAGTTAGTGTGTTGTGTTAAGACCAATAGAGATATAAGGAAGAAGTTGCAAGTTCAAATAATGTAAAGCGTTAACTTGTTGGAATAGAAATAAATATAAATAAATAGCTATTAATTTGGGACTTTTGTTCAACAATCCAGTGAACGAACTCAAGGGTAAGTTAAAAGGTAAACGATTTATCGAGAAATCCGTTACAATATTATATTAAAAATAGTTCTGATGTACTTAAATAAAATTATAGTGAAAAGATTCTGAAATTATAATTATTATGATTATGAAATTCATTTCTCTTATAAAAAATTAGCAATTTTTTGCAACTTTTCCGAAGGATTTTCCAAAGGAAAACTGAAAAAACTAGTTTTTAATGGTTTTTTTAGATTAGATAAATGCATTTATTTGAAATTACGTCAAATATTTTCTCGTAACCCTATTCTATTAATTTCAATAAGATTTTTTCACTATAAGAAAATAAATAGAGTTTATTTCACGAATTAACAAAAGCGTTTACCCGTTTGTTTACAATATACAAATTTTTAAAGGAAATTCGAACCTTTTTTCAGAAAATTGTTGAAAATTCACAAAAGCTTTTTCATTTATTAATTTTTTAATCCGTTGAATAGATATGTATGAGTTGAATTGAAGCCAAATAAATGCAGTGAACTCATTTAAACGTTAAAGAAAAAATCTTTGAGCAAAATTTTTTTCAAAAGTCAAATGAAAATTTCACAAAACCACAATAATTATTAATTTTATTAAATACAATAAACGAGATTCACGACACAGCAATTATGCGTTCATAAACGTTTAAAATGCCATTACATTATTTAACAAAGCAGTATTGCCGTGAAGTATTGCTTTACCATATAAACGTATCTGCCTGCAGTATTGCTTGGCAAACTGCGTTTATGAAATCAGCCGAAGATTTTACTTTTGGATGTACACCGGTATAGAAAATCTGAGACGGATGTCAAGTTAAGGAATGCAACTGCATTAAATTCTGTATTCACCAAAATAGCTGACACGCTAAAAAGAACACCTGCATTTGTTTATAAAACAGTCACGTAGACATCCGCAGCAGCATCTTTGGCGACAGCGGCAATCAACAGCATAGGTTAAGTTAAGAATATATGTACTCATAAAATAAAATTAGACTCAATTTGGAGCTCAACTGAAACGGTATATTTTTAATTCAATGAAAAACGGTTAAGTGCATCATATAGTAATAAGTGCGTTTTTAACTCAACAAAAAACAGTTAAGTGCATTAAAAACTAATTTGTCATACGCTGACAGACAGGAAGGGAATGATCAAGAGAAGCAGTGGTTCAAAGATGGGATCAGCAAACTGAGAAAATCGAACTATGCGTCACCAGTGATGTTAGTCGCGAAGAAAGTCTGAAAGCTAAGATAGTTCGCGATAATTTCCCGATGCCGAACATTGACGACGTAATCGAACAACTACAGGATGCTAATGTTTTGACCGCGCTAGACATTAGGAATGGCGTTCCATGTTCCAATAGAGTCCATATAAGGGAAATATACCGCATTCTCGACAAGCAATGACCAATACGAGTTCCAGTATGCATATTGAACTCACCAGTCTTCTTTTCAACGTTTATGTCAACCGTGTTTAAAGATGTTATTCAAAATAACACTGTAGTAGCTTACATGGATGATTTGGTTATTCCCTCAAAGGATTACACCGAAGAAGTAATATGCTAGAAGGAGTTTTGCGGTGAGCTAAAGAATATGGACTGCGAATGAAGTGAGACAAATGTCATTTCCTCAAGAGTAAAATTTACTTCCTTGGCTACGTCATAGAGGACGGCTCTATAAAACCATCTGACGCAAAAACGAATGTTTTCAAGAACGTCCCGTTACCAGAGAATGTTAATAAATAGAGAAGGCGAAAATGTTAGCTGTCCTAATATATAAACTATTAAAAGGGAACATCGAAAATGCGCAAATTCGAAAGTTCAATTACACCGCATCAAAAAAGTACCTTCCGCTCATGATAATCGAACTCAACAAACTACACCACTACTAATAAAAAATAGTAATGATGGCAAACGTAGTAAGCAGCGAGTTACATTAATGTTGATAGCAAACATGTATGGTTCCGAAAAAATTTAAATTCTTCTGATTGGCAAAAGTCGAAACCCCCGTTGCTTTCGTTGTGTTAAATGGTTGCCTGTCGATTATAAGGCAAATTCCAACGCATTGATGAGTGATAATTTTTTGACGAAAAGTATTATTATTCATTGGTAATTGTCCTGCAATCCCAAGGAAGTACAAAAAAATTAAAGTCTATTGAACTGGCCTTGTTTCCATCTAATATGATATTACACTTATGGATTGCATAAATCATGTATTGGTCAACATTCCGCTTAGGACGACGAAAATAACATACCTTTAATTTTTTTGACGATGATCAAAAATTATAGGAAACTGATTTCGAGTTATGGATGAGAATCAGTAATATAAATATCCCCATTTAAGATTATTGGGGAGGACAATGAGATTTGCTCAGCCGGATTTATAACAGATGAACGAATATGACTTATACCGATGAGGATTCTGCAGATAATTATGAAAAGTCTTCTGAAGCTGTATTACCGGTAAAAACCCCTGAATTCATAATAAAATAAACATTTAATAGGCAATTTTTCCAACTTATCTATTTTATTTTATTATATATTATATTATAATATTAACTTAAAAATTTTAATACACATAAATTCATACTTATTTCAACGTTTTTAAAATAAGTTCGATTAATAAAAATATATCTGAAATAATTATGTGGCAGTAAGCCCTGCTCCTTCCTTGCCTGCGATCGTTCAACTTGCTTTTCGCAAAGAGCAAAAAGTGTAGACAAAAGTAATTGTTTGTGCGGTACAAGGAAAAGCAAGCATCAGCGTACGTGTACTTATTAATATATGTGTGATTGACACATTTGTGTAAATACGCACAAATAAGGGAATATACAACAAACCCAAACATATAACATATTTTCCTGAAATATTCTAAGTATTTCAGTGAATAAAATGTATTTTTCAAATAATTGAATTGCGATCAGCTAAAATGTCAAATATCAAAATAAAATAAAAATAAAAATTAAGATTTATGATTAAGAGGATTCGAACATAAGCATTTGTATTCGGAATGGCTTAACTCCTTCACGCTTACGATCTTAGCCACCACAAAACCAAAATCGCGGCCGCTTAGCAACTGTTTTATTGCTATCCTTTGCCTATTATATATTATATATTGTTGATGCAACGCGCAAAAATGAGTTGAAGAATCTATCTATTAATTACCCATTTTATTGTAAACTCTGGGGCTATATATAATCTTCTTATATAATTTGAAGGTGTATTTAAAATTACAGAAGTCATGATTTTTTGGTAATATGCAAATGTTCATTTAAGAAGATTCTTTGTGTCTATTTATAGCATTTTCTCCGTTTCGATCATTGCGTGGTGTATTTCAAAAGATTCGAAGTTGTATTTTTCGATGTTCCCTCTTGTGAAAATCTCAATTTAGTACTTTTTAACATTTGCGTCTTCTCTTTTTATTAACATTCTCTGCCGTTACTACTTGACCGGAAAGCTTTACAGAGATTTTTGGGACTGGCCATTGTCGGATTTACTCAAGAAGAAACCTAAGCTCGAGTTATACGATGAGCAGTTGGTATCATTCCAACAGTTGAAGTCAGCGTTGACCAGTGCACCTGTTCTTATGTTGTATAATCCAAAAGCGGTGAACGAGGTACATGCAGATGCTTGTATGTCTGGATACAGAGCAGTGCTACTGCAGATGGATGGCGACCGGTGCAGTATACAAGCAGGAAGACAAAACCAACAAAAGAGAAATATCACTCCTACGAACTTAAGGTACTAGCGATTTTAGAAGCACAGAAAAAGTGGAGAGTATACTTGTTATCGATTAATTTCAAAATAGTTACTAATTGTAATACCTTTACAATGACGATCGAAACGGTTCGAATAATTACATTCTCGAGATCGTGAACGCGTTTTCAAAATATGTTTAGTTATACCCTAAGAAGAACATTGGAGCGGAAGCAATCGTTGAATGCTTGCAGAAGTACGTAGCCGTGTTTGGAAATCCAAGATGCGTTATCACTGACAGAGGTGTGACTTTCACATCAAACCTATTCAAGGGATATGGCGAGGCGGATTAAATCCAGCATTTATTAATTGCACCGGGAGTATACATGTCAGTATTCCAATTTTAGCAACGCTGAGTAGTTAGAATTCTGGCACTGGCATACGCACGCCGATCGTGTGTAGCAGTTAAATAACAGTGTGCCACCAAGAAGCACTAATCATTCACCTTTTTGAATCCTAACAGGACTTCAAATGCGTATGACACGGTAAGCGACACGTCAGAAAAGCACGAGGCAATATCGCCGTAATCCAGCAATAATATAGCAGACCATTCGATGAGAAACGAAAAGCGGAGATCGGTTATGATATCAATGAACTAGTAGCGATTAAGCGAACACCATTAGGCAAAGTTATGGCATGACAACGGGAAACGGTTTTCATTTTTATATGTATAGATAACATTTTATTTGCTTCTTAAGGTTTTAATTTCGATATATGTTCCATTATTACAACTCCAGGCTTTCTGAACATCTTTACAGACTTAACGTGTAAAAAAATACCGTGTCGTAATATGTACATATAGTGATTTTAAATCGTCTGCCGTAACGTGTGGAATCAATAAGATATATTCATTAATATCAATCTTTCTTTTTATAGAACATGAAATATATTTCATTTCCAAGTAATAAACGAATCTGTATCTCTTAATGCATTTGACCTTCAAAGTACTGTTGCAACAGAATAATAGGATCTGCTCTAAATAACAATCTCTTTGCTTTTGGTCTTTTTTCGACAATGTCAAGAAACGAAGATCTGTTGTGACATATTTCAGTTGATTCATTATTTTCAGGGCTTCTTTTTTCGTGGGCGAAATTTCATGCCCAAAATATCTTGCTGCTTCATTTAACTCATATATTGGCCGATACGAGTGGTATAAAGTCAGCCTTAAGATCAAAAATCTTTCTAATAGGTATATAGGATTAACCGGATAATGTTATGTACCCTATTTAATTGAAAGTAGTTGAGTAGGTCTTCAGGGATTTCACCTATGCCACTTCTTCTCGTTTTGCTGATGTAGCTTAACCAGTTTGGAAAATATATACTTACTACTGCGATTCTCTGCACCACAGTTTTGTGTTTTAATTTTATGCTTAGTTATGGCACTTTATATGTATTGATACTCTTGCAACATGTTGCTACAGAGCATAATAGTTTTGCTGACCAAACGGTTTTTTGTATCACCTGAAACTAATCGAGTTAGATACAACGTTATGTATACACAAATGATCAGGGTGACGGGACGAGTTGAAATCCAGGTGTCTGTCTGTCCGTCCCGTAAGGTTATGTTAGGTATTTTTAAGAAACTTTTTTTATTACAATGAACCGCTTTTAGGGTGCGACATCTGTGGTTTGCAAGTAATAAAAAAGTGACCCCGTACTATAATAGGTTTAATGTACATATCTCCTAAGCCGCCACAACTATAATAACGAAATTCGACCGAACCTGTGAAGTTGAAAGTTTCGGATTATAACTACACACACTCACCATGGAGCTACCATCTCTCCGACTATACTAATTTCAAACAAATTCGGTAGGTCATATTAGGTCAAGTAAAAAGTTCGTTCGGTTTTTATCTAAGAGATGGCGTTATTGTCCATAGTACTAGTGTGGATCATGTCATACTATACGGCGCTGAAAACGTGTTTATTCGTGCTAAAAGTTTGTCTTTGACAGTTTTTAGATTGATTTACTCAGTTCGTTGTGAGCGCTCGTCAAAGATGGACACCAACAAAGAGAAAATTCGCTATATTTTACAATTTTTCTTCGATCAAAGCGAAAAAGCAGCCAAAGCGGCTGAAAACATTAATTTAGTTTATGGGTCCGATACTGTAAACGAACGTATAGCACAAAAGTGATTTGCTAGGTTCGTTCCGGTAATTTCGATGTCAAAAATGCACCACGCGTCGGGAGGCCTGTCGTCGAAAATTGCGATAAAATCATGGAAATAGTGGAAACAGACCTTGACGTGAGCACTTATTTAATTGCTGAGGAACTAAAGATAAACCAGAAAACCGTTTGGAACCATTTGCATAATCTTGGATTCAAAAAGGAGCTCGATGTTTGGGTGTCACACGAACTAACGCAAAAAACATGATGGACCGAATTTCCTTCTGCAAATCGCTGCAGAATCGCAACAAAATCGACCCGTTTCTAAAGCGGCTTGTGACTGGCGATGAAAAATGGGTCACTTATGACAACATCGAGCGCAAACGGTCGTGGTCAAAGCTCGGGGAAGCGGCCCAGATGGTGACCAAGACCTGATTGACGGCCAGGAAGGTTTTACTGTGTGTTTGGTGGGATGGGCAAGGAATCATCTACTGCGAGCTGCTCCCCTATGGCCAAACGCTCAATTTGGCCCTCTACTGCCAAAAACTGGACCGCTTGAAGGCAGCACTCATCCAGAAGAGGCCATCTTTGATCAAGATAACAGAGGCCGAATTGTGTTCCATCAGAACAACGCCAGGCCACACACGTCTTTGGTGACTCGCCAGAAGCTGCTGGAGCTCGGATGGGAGGTTCTAATGCACCCACCTTAAAAACCGAACGAAATTTTTACTTTACTTAATATAATATTATCCTGACATTCCCTTGTTACGGTGCGAAGTGGGCGAATTCAAGAGTTTTAATATATTGTATATAGAGTTTATATAATATATTAACATATATAGATATGTACATTAAACTATTTAGGGGGAGGGGCTACTGCAGACGCATCAAATTACAGTTTTGTATCTTAATTAATTATAGATTTTCGTTCAAAGGCATTTTGTGACCGACAATACCGACAAGCAACATGAAGATATCTCACACGGATTTCAACTGGTCTTGTCATCCTGAAAGTATAAAAATGTTGCATAAGACTTTAAAATTCAATATTCAAAGAAATCGTATTAAGGGCCATATATCGACTTAGTTTTATTGCTATATTTTACTTCGCATCAGCTAAATTATATTAAGATCATTGGGTGTAGAAAAAGGTCTATGCAAAAATAGCAATTCAAGCAATTTATAAATTTAATATAATATTATATATATACTCACACACTGATCGACATATTCGGCATTTGATTTGATATAATAAGGAAAATCATTATGTGTTGTATATGGGGGTTTGGATAATTCGTAGTCCAATATCACACATTTTCGGCTTAAAATTATAGTATGTCCAGTATTATACTATAAGTTAATTTTGTAAAGATAAATTATATCTTGACCTATATACCATATGCATAAAGCCAACTCGAAATTTGAATATCTTACATTAGGTGTATGGGAGATAAGGGAAGTATTGGACAGATTTTATCTATTTTTGACATTACTTCTTGTAATTAGTAGTAAAAGTTGTTCTCTGAACTTGATTACAGTACATCATATTCTATCACCAGTATAGTTTAGGGAATAAAGAAAACCAGGAGTTAATAAATAATAATGTTAGGGGGCTAGGGTAAGTTTTCAGCGGATGATATCTATTTTATGCGCAAAGATACACTGTTATCGAAAATGCACGCTATCTCAGTTTCATTAAGATAACTCACTTATGGAACGATATTTGCAGTATAAAGTTAATTGGAATTTCGATAATCTTTAAATTAGGTATGTGGTCGTTAAAGGAAGTATTCATTTAATTCAAATCATATTTGACACACAGGCACACTATTATCAGGAAAGGTTTTGCTCTGAATTTCATTAATATATCTTTCATATTGACCGATTTATTCGATAAAATGCTCCCAGTTGCAACTGGGATCCGCTTATTCAGTACCTGGGGGCTTGAACAAATGTGATTCGAATTTGACAATTTTTGATCATTAGGTGGAACACTCTAAAGCACTATTCGTGCAAAGTTGTATTCTGATAGATTCAATGGTGCTAGATTCGCCTATTGGCGAATTTAAGTGAATTGAATTTATAGTACAAAACAACCGTTAGGTAAACAACACTATTGCTCTACAGCAATAGTTATAATTGAAACAAGCGAAGATTCTTGCTATGAATTGCTTCGAGAAAAAGTTCGATGCTATTAAATTATTTTATTATTGACAGTGTGTTTTGCAAATTTGGCAATATTATAATTGCCTTTTCACTCAACTTACAACTTACCTAGAAATATTTTTAACAAAAAAAAAATAAAATGACGCATAATGAATTAAATATTTGAGTAATGGCTTTTCCTAATTTTAATGGCTCCAAATCTTGATTTTTTTTAATTGTATACTTACTAGGTAGTAAAATGGCTGTTATTTATGAAAACGATATATGAATACAGCTGAATTTAAGAAGTATGACAGTTTTTTAAACAATTATTTTGCATATTATAACACTATTTTATCCAAGATTTTTCACAAATAGATTGTGAATAACTTTTGCAGCTCGGAAATTTGCATCTCATTCATTTATTCATCGAAGCCTGCCAGTGTCCGTGTTGGTCCAACCACACATTTTTCAGAGGAAAGGCTGATCCGAGTTTTTCTTCCTTTTGAGACATGCAACATTACTTTTCGCTTCAAAAGCCTGACTGTATGATATTAACATGTCTCCACTATGGGTACTCTGAGTTCCGCAGAGTTTGAAACTTTAATGGTACTATCCTTTTCAGCAATTATTCTCTAGTACAAAAGCCAAGAATTACACATAACAACGTCCACGAAATGATGATAAACTCGAATACACCAATACCATACTACGTAGTTTTATTTTTAAATGAACTATAACAGAGTCTTATTTGTTGCCAACCCCCAAATGTCGATTCTATTTTGCTGCGATATAGGGACGTTAAATAACTTGAGTCAAAAACCAGAGAAAACGTAATCTTCGGCTGCGAAGCTATAATACCCTTCACAGGTGCATTTCTTTTAGTAACTACTATATGTATGACTACATTTGAAAACGTGACTTGCCAACGGTTTGCATCCAACGGAAAGCATTTTGCCAGTTCTTTCTAGCCAGGTTCTTTGCTATAAACAATCTTCTATTCGAATTTAAGTTAGTTATTGAGGTAAATAGATCTTTCAGACATTTACATAAATTTTAATTTTTTAAGCTGATTGATTATTGACATTAAATTAATGGAAAACAAACAAATTATATTAAAGTTTCAATATTTATAGAAATTAGAAAATATATAACATATAATAATTTTTATTATTCTATAATACTTTTTTATATGATATATAAATTACAATAATTACATCTATGACTTACACTTTATATTATAATACAAACTTAAATTTAATAATATTAAATCTAATATATATCTATATATATAATATATCTATTTTCTAAAGCTTAAAAATATTCCGTCATGGTCCCTATATGGTGTTTCATATGTGATACATGAGGTCATTGCAGAATCCATGTTTGTCCATACCCAATCTATTGCTGTTTCCTGTTTTGTTGTGGCGACCTTAGCCAATGAAGATTGAAATCCTAACTGTTGCAATCGAGCCTCCAATTCATCAGTTGCTGTTAGGCGACATATGTTAAAGTCACCAAGGACTACTGACGGTCCATTATACTGTTCAGTTATCTGACGGATATTATTTTCCACTTGGTTTCTAAATTCCGAAAGTCTATAGCGGGGGTTCCTGTACACAAGTGATATGGAAACTGTTGAATTGTTTACGTTTAACAGTTGGTAAACGTTTGTTGAACCGGTGTCGTTTCTTGAAAATGATCCTTCTGATAGACCTGGGCACCTATCTTGCTTGTAGTATATAATAAGGCCGTTGGCAGGGCGTCGTCGGGATGATCTTGTTTCTCCATCAAGGCGTGCAATAACACTGTAGCCTTCTATTGGGAATTCTTCTTGAGGTAAGGCCCATGTCTCGGCAAAGCACAGAATATCAGCAGAACAAATCAGCTTGTCTGATCTGATTACTTCAATATGCTTGTTTAGGATCCTTACATTTTGATAATAAATATCTAGACGTTGTTCCGATTTTTCAGTCAAAAATCTGTAGCATGTCGTCAATGCTCCTTCTGTCTTCAACCTATTAAGTTGAGTTTTAATTGGATCCTGCGGTCCAAATCCGATTATATACAATCCATTGGCACTTGTGGCTCTGCTACATCCTACATATTATATAAAGCTGATCTGCTTACTCTACCCTCTAGATGAACAGCAACTTGTGTGTATGTTCCACCTTGACTTTTATGTATCGTGATGGCTTCAGCTGGAATGACCGGAAACTGTCTGCGTTCTTTGGTTATTTGCTCATTTCTTTTGTATTGGAATGATCGGACCATGCTCATGATTGGTGTCCAATCTGCATTGCGACTGTGAGGCTGCTTAGAACGTGCAAAGCTACCAACTCTTGATTCAGCGAATTTTATCCATAGTCGCACCACTGAACTTTCAGATCTATGTGATTCGGAATCAACCTGCATTAGTTCCCCCGTAGCACCATTGACGAGACCATCACTTATGCTTATGTTGACTGTCACCATATATTTGATCGAAGTCTTGAGCTGCAATGTATAAAGCATTCCTTGTGTTTCCGATGGCTTAAAAGACTTCACAGCTTCTAAAATGTTTGCCCTGCTGCGTTCTGTTAGGGAACTTGACTTAATTGCATCCTTCGCAGTCGAAATGAATTCCTCGGTCATCGTGTTCGCCAGTTTAGTTAAATTAAAATCATTTGCTCCAGCATTTGAATTAAATAGATGGATGGCTTCGTTCGGTATCTCATTAGAGGTCTTTTCCCTGCTTTTGATTAATTGGATGTCAGCGTGTGTCATATTTCCCTCTGACATGTTATTTGAAGCGATAGCAAATGCTTGATCTTCACGCTGGCGCATTATTTCAGTGAGCTTAAAGTGCCGAAATTGATCCCAAAGCGGTGTTCCTGTAATTTTACTGTAATGATCATTCCTATTCGGCGCAAATATCCATCGATCTCCTACTGGCGGCAGCTGCTTTAAGTCACCAAACACGATAATTGGTATGCCTCCAAAGTAAGCGGTGCGCCTGAAAATTTGCTTTAGCCTGCAATCTAAATATGCAAACATCGTTGCTCCAACCATTGAAATTTCGTCAATTATAATAAGCCTAATATCTATGAGATTGGCATGAATTGTGATTAATGTGTCACTATTTAGTGGCCGAAGATCGCCGGAAGACTGGTTGACGGGGAGTGAAAAAACCGATTGAAGGGTTAGGCCCCCAATTCCAAATGCTGCTTTGCCAGTGGGTGCGCAGAGTAACACCTTGGCTGTTTCGGGGTTGGTTCCTGCTACACTATTAGCTCGTAATGTCAACGATTGATATATAGTTGTTATAAGCCGACTCTTGCCCACTCCAGCACCGCCTCCGACATATTCGAAGAAGATTTCCCTTTTACTGACATTGTGTATTACATGAGCAAAATATTCCCTCTGTTTGCTGTTAAGTGACTGCACCATTGCCAGTAAATGGTCTTCTAATATTAGAGGTGGGAGTTTAATTAATCGAACCGCCTCTTCCTCTTCCTCTGTATTGTTGTGCTCTTGAAAACCATTAATGTCTCCTGTTTGCTCTGGAACGGCTAGATCTCTAAATTCGGGATCTAAAAGTTGTGAGGCAGCTCGGGCATCAGCTGTTTCTTCCCCTGTGACATGAAGGTTTTCCAAAATCCGTTCTAGTTCGTTCGATGAAAATTTGTCATATTTGAGCTTATTCAGCTCAATTTGCTCCTTGTGTGAATTGCAAATACTCTCGACGTCATTATTTAATAAGTCTGTTTCCTCATTTCTCCATGGGTGAAACATCATGGCGATTTCTCTGAAGAAATCGGCTCTTGAACTTTCAACGCTAAAACGTTTCCAACGCAGAATAAGGGCTTGCTTCCTTTTCCTTAGAAATCCTGATCCATCCTTTAATGCCATTGCAAGTGCAGCTGTCGTGTCATCCTCGTTATCTACTTCGTTGTATTCTTCGTTATTATCAGAAACATTTCTGCTTGTTTTCCAAAATCTGAACCATGCTGCAAAATCTGCTAAGCATAGTTCTTCCAATTGATCGGGCCTTTGAGAGTAGTGCTCCAGCACACTCGGCACATATATGTTCGTAGAGTCCTCCTGTAAAGCATTCAATTCAAGTCGGGGCTTTATCATCCTTACTCGGTTGTTTGGATGTGATGTATTTATAAATATTTCCCCATTACTGGCTTCTGATAGATACAGGCCCAAAATATTATAAGCTGCTTCTTGAGCCGATATTTCCGATCCATTTACAAATTTGTTTCCGATGTGCTGCAGTTTTCTTTTAATGGAGAAATTCCCTGCATTTATTTCCTCCATGGCTTGTCTCAATAGTGTTGATACTCCTCTATTGGATTTATTTATATAATTAATGATATAGCTGCAGCAAGCGTATGCGTCCAGAATGAATTGAATGTCCATATTTGCTCTATGCAATTTAAGGATATTTTTATTATAGGCATTTAGAAGCCTGTCTGAAAATTTTCTCTTTAGGAAAATGTGTGGCTTTTTTACAGATTAGCGAAGAGCAAGCTTGTATCCTTCATAGTCAGTGTTGATTCGCTCATCCGCCAAAAAATTTTCGAAGCAGTTCAACCGTATTATTTCTGCCTCTGGGAGATCCGTTAGAGTTAATAGTTCCTGTATTTTTTGGAATTGAGCTTTGTGTTGCTCAATACCTTCCTCATTCTCCAGAGGGAAAAGTATTTCTGTCCGTGGCATCGGCGGATATGGCATGTTGAATCGGTACACTTGTTTTCCATGTAGGTCTCTTAGGCAAGCTCGACCATGTCTGTGTTTTTGATACTGAATGAATTCCAGTAAGTCCAAATCATCCCCATCGGTTGTGATGTGTCGATAGATGAATGTTTCAACATCATTTGTGTTGGTGATTCCATCACTTTCCAATTGTGGTGCGTTACTTAGCCAGTACATGCCATGACAATGTGGTGATCCCCTATGCTGGAATTCAATTCTGTAGTAGTAACGGACTACTAAATTCTCTCCAAATAGCCCGTTTTGTAATAATTTTAGCATTTGGCGGAATCGATTGTCGAAATACCTGGAACATGTAACTGGATCTGTCCTTATCAGTCTCGCCTTTTCAGAGCTTGATAGAGCAGTAGCTTCCTCTTCCGAAATGTCTACTTTATCCACCAGTTTCTTTAATATGACAACTCAGGCCATTTTGTTTCTGCAGCAGACATTGTGATAAAAAATGTTGGCAAACCAAACTGGCGGATCATGGCTTAAACTTTCTTCTTTTCAGCCTCCCAATGTGCAGGTGAGGATCGAAGTCCTTTGAGTACATGATAGCCTTCATCATGCTGGATAAGGTTGCTGACAAAATTTTCATCCCTCACATTTGCAGCAGTTATATTCCTCGATCCAGACTTTTTATGCAGGCAAATGGAAATTGAATTTTTAATGCGCTCCAACTCGTAGAACTTATAAATATACAGGAACACGTCCACGCGCACACAACGCCGATCATAGCGTCGAATTTCAGAACGTGCAATTTTACTATAAGTTGTTGTAGTTGTCCTCTTTTTTCCGCAGTAAATCGTTGGATACGACAATTCCTGAGCATCGTCGTCGGTTGTAACGTCTCTTGGGCATCTACCTTGTCCTGGTGCCATTGCAACCCGTTCAATGGATCGATTTTCAACGGGTTCATTGTCCATTAAAGTCTCCTGACCACCTGGATTTAAATCCTCGTCCATTTCAAGCGGTACATTTTCCTGACGGGCATTAAGAAGGTCTCTTACTTCTGCCTCATATGCAGGATCCGCAATAAATGGCACAGCTTCCTCGTTTCCAGCATTTCCCAGCCAATCACTTGACATTTGGATATTATGCTTGACGTAGAGCTCTGTACCCAGCATATAGTTTAGTGCCTCCAATATTTTTGCTGGTCGCACTGTCTCCGTCATAGAATTTTGTTCATATTCCAATCGACGTTTCAAGTGCACTTGAATAATATGGCTGTTATCAAATCTTCGTGGAAGCATGGTGACTGTCTCTACAATTGAAATGGGGATATTCACCACTGCTCCACGAATAGCACATTGTCGATCCTAAGGAGATGATGCACATAAATGGGATCCTCGGTGATATCAGTCTTTCTTCTAGACACGTTAAATCCTGAAGGCATTCCGGAATATCAGGAAACTCCAATCCTTCCGATAGGCAGATATTTGGTATCTTGCCCTTCCTAACAATACGATAGCATGTGTTGCAAAAGTTGTACTTTTGGTTCGAAGACGGAAATTTTGATGACAGATAAAATACTTTTCTAGCATCTTCTGAGCGCACAAATTTTGTTGAAGTCTGACATTTTTCTAGTTTTTTCACTTGATGAGGGAACCAAGTGCCTCCGCAACACACGCATATTTCAGTGGGTCCTTTCTTTATCAACAATGCATACATATCAAAGATATTGCCAGGTCGACGTTGACGTTCTTGTTCTTCTAGCTGTGCATCAGGAGAAAGTTCACGACGTCTTCTTATATTCCTCCTGGTTTGGGTCTCGCTTTCTAACTGACGATTTGCGGGATTCGATCTATGCAATTGTACTCTTTCCAACGTTGATTCCTGCTCGTTTGCTAGTTGTAGCCTGGTTTGCTGGCGGGTCACTCTTCTTTGAGAATAATTTAAAATTTGCTCACGACGTCTTCTTATTGGATCTTCTCGACGACTTCTCCTCAATGCTGCATCTCGTTGCCTCTCTTCTTCTCTTATTATTGCATTCTGGCGCCATACAGAACGTTCCATTGTGTCGCGCTCCTGCTCCGCTGCTCTATATTCCGGATCCAAGCACCTGTTTGAATGACCCATTGTGTTGCGCTCCTGCTCCGCTGCTGTATATTCCGGATTGGTTCTCCTATTTAAATGTTTCGCGGTGTTGCGTTCCTGCTCTTCAGTTCTATATTCCGGATCCAAGCGCCTGACCGAATGTCCTATTGTGTCGCGCTCCTGCTCCGCTGCTCTATATTCCGGATCCAAGCGCCTGTTTGAATGACCCATTGTGTTGCGCTCCTGCTCCGCTGCTCTTTATTCCGGATTGGTTCTCCAATTTAAATGTTCCGCGGTGTTGCGTTCCTGCTCTTCAGTTTTATATTCCGGATCCAAGCCCCTGACCGAATGTCCTATTGTGTCGCACTCCTGCTCCGCTGCTCTATATTCCGGATCCAAGCGCCTGTTTGAATGACCCATTGTGTTTCGCTCCTGCTCCGCTGCTCTATATTCCGGATTGGTTCTCCTATTTAAATGTTCCGCGGTGTTGCGTTCCTGCTCTTCAGTTCTATATTCCGGATCCAAGCGCCTGACCGAATGTCCTATTGTGTCGCGCTCCTGCTCCGCTGCTCTATATTCCGGATCCAAGCGCCTGTTTGAATGACCCATTGTGTTGCGCTCCTGCTCCACTGCTCTATATTCTGGATTCAAACGTCTATTTGAATGACCTACTGTATTACGCTGCTGATCTTCAGCTCTGTGAAGTAGGTTCTGTCGTCTAGTGGAACGTGCAGAACTATCACGTGTTCTCTCTTAATTGCGGTACTCCAAATTTGAGCTGCGTAATTCTGCAATATAGTCAGCGTTCCTTTGTCTATTATTTTCCAAATTTTGACTATATTGTCGTCGGCTTCGATTCAGATCATTGCGACGTCTTTGTTCCTGCGATTGCCTAGATACTCTTGGCATTTTCAAAATTATTAAAAAATATTATACAAATAAAAAATATACTAAAATATTAATAAATTAAGTAATAATAATATAATTAAAAGAATGCGTATTATTTAAAAAAAGGATTTTTTCGTTGATTTTGAAAGTTATTTGCGTTGTTGAAAGTTTAAGCTGCTCGCGTAAACTGAAGTGATCCGATGCGTTGGGTCCTATTTATTGAATGTTTTAGAGCCCGACTTCACATCTGTAAACTCTTTTGCCCTTCTTGGTATCATCAAGCAACTTTCGTAAGAATACTAATATGTTAATTACAGAAAGTGCATTGTAGAGGTTCTTTTTTACCTAGGTTATACTTTCTACCTAACTTGCAAACTATGTTTACTTCCTATTTACTCTTCTACCTAGGTTTTGTTTTGTACCTACCCATCAGTTAATTAGGGTTTTAAAACCTAGATAGTTCTCTATTATTATTAATAAATAATAATATATCTTGAATAATTAGGGATTTATTTATTTTATGGGTAATTAAATAATATTTTTGCTCCTTACTCTTATGTATATATTCTTAACATAATTTTCTACTTTACAAATTCATTTAGATCGATCAGTTTGTACGGCAACTATGTGATACAGTAGTCAGATCAGAAAAATTTCTTAGGATATTTTATTGTTACCGTGGCCAATAATCCATGCCAAATTTGATCAAGTAATTTTAGTTGAAATATTAAGGCGTTAACTACAAAAGGGGCATTATCGAGGTTTTTTTACCTATTATTCTACCTAGATTTGGTTTGTACCTATCCATCAGTTAATTAGGGTTTTAAAACTGAATAATTATCTTTAGATAGTTCTCTATTATTATTAATAAATAGTAATATATCTTGAATAATTAGGGATTTGTTTATTTTATGGTTAATTAAATAATATTTTTGCTCCTTACTCTTATGTATCTATTCTTAACACATTTTTCAACTTATTGTCTCAATTAGCTACATGTCACACCTTACTTTTGGCACAAGCAACACAGTTTTTGGCAGATATAAGATAATTTTTATTGAAAGCTCAAATTAGACAGTATAAATAATTAAGTAATCTGATTTGTTTATAATATATTATTTGTAAAGTGGTTAAATCTGACAGCTGTATGCTATAGTGGTCCGATCTTAACAATTCGTTCAAAGATTGAAGTCACATCTTAAGCAATAACCCATACTAAAAACTTCCATACAAAAATTTATTTTGATCGGTCAGTTTCTATGATAGCTGTTTAATATAGTAGTGTGATATGAACAATTCGTTCGAAAATTGTAGCGATATCTTGATGATTCCGATCGTTCCGTTTATATGGCAGCTATATGCTATAGTAATCCGATGTGAAAAATTTCTTTGGAGTTTGCATTACTTCTTTTAGCAAAAACTTATGCCAAATATTGTGAACATATCTCGTCGAATGAAAAAGTTTTCCATGCAAGTACTTGATTCCGCTCGTTCAGCGTGTATGGCAGATATATGCTATAGTGATCCGATCTGAACAATTTCTTCGGAGATTGCATCACTTCTTCTAGCAAAAACTCATGCCAAATATTGTGAACATACCTCGTCAAATGAAAAAGTTTTCCATGCAAGCACTTGATTCCGATCGTTCAGTTTGTATGGCAGATATATGCTATAGTGATCCGATCTGAACAATTTCTTCGGAGATTGCATTACTTCTTCTAGCAAAAACTCATGCCAAATATTGTGAACATACCTCGTCAAATGAAAGAGTTTTCCATGCAAGCACTTGATTCCGATCGTTCAGTTTATATGGCAGATATATGCTATAGTGATCTGATCTGAACAATTTCTTCGGAGATTGCATTACTTCTTCTAGCAAAAACTCATGCCAAATATTGTGAACATACTTCGTCGAATGAAAAAGTTTTCCATGCAATTACTTGATTCCGATCGTTCAGTTTGTATGGCAGATATATGCTATAGTGATCCGATCTGAACAATTTCTTCGGAGATTGCATTACTTCTTCTAGCAAAAACTCAGGCCAAATATTGTGAACATACCCCGTCAAATGAAAACGTTTTCCATGCAAGTACTTGATTCCGATCGTTCAGTTTGTATGGCAGATATATGCTATAGTGATCCGATCTGAACAATTTCTTCGGAGTTTGCATTACTTCTTTTAGCAAAAACTCATGCCAAATATTGTGAACATACTTCGTCGAATGAAAAAGTTTTCCATGCAATTACTTGATTCCGATCGTTCAGTTTGTATGGCAGATATATGCTATAGTGATCCGATCTGAACAATTTCTTCGGAGATTGCATTACTTCTTCTAGCAAAAACTCAGGCCAAATATTGTGAACATACCTCGTCAAATGAAAAAGTTTTCCATACAAAAACTTGATTCCGATTGTTCAGTTTACATTGCAGCTATATGCTATAGTGATCCGATATCGGCGGTTCCGACAAATGAGCAGCTTCTTTGTGAGAAAAGGACAGGTGCAAAATTTCAGATCGATATCTCAAAAACTGAGGGACTAGTTCGCGTATATACAGACGGACGGATAGACGGACGGACAGACAGACGGACATGGCTAAATCAACTCAGCTCGTCACGGTGATCATTTATATATATACTTTATATGGTCTCCGACGTTTCCTTCTGGGTGTTACAAACTTCGAGGCAAAATTAATATACCCTGTTCAGGGTATAAAGATATATTTTGCTGAAACTGGGTACACATAGTTTGGCGTTGTAGATGGGCGGAATTCGAACACTGACACGCCCACAAAACGTCAATAACCGAAAACTATTACTGTTCTATAACTAAGCCGCAAACTAATATACAAAACTGTTATTTAATGCAACGAATTGCATTTAGGAGGGGCACCAGTGGTTTGAAAATACAATATTTTAAAAGTTTAATGGTCTAATGCATATATCGTCCAAACAATTCAAGCTCTAGCACCATAACTTACACAGAACAAACTTCTTTGGCACCTCTTACGAGAGTGTGAAAATGTAAACCCCGCCTAATTCGTTATATAGGGATGGGTTTTGTTAAAAATTAATAAAAGTGAAATTAATGCACAACTAAATGCGTGAGAGACATAATATTTTACATCCGGGATAGAACGGGAGCGCTTTATTAGAGACGGTGTCAAAGTTTGACAATGGGCGTGGCACCGTTCTCCTTTAGGTGGAATCAGATATCTTCGGACCTACTCCACCGATTGCAACCAAAGTATGTAACATTACCTAGATATTTCTATTGAAAGGTGTAAAAATGGGTGAAATCGAACTTAAACACGCCAACTTACTATATAACACAACTTTAAATTCCATCATATTCTTTTACTTTCCCGTATTGAAATCAAGCAACAGTGAATATATAAAACTTTGCAAAAACAGAGCTCTTAAAGTCCCAGACCCAGACACCAAATATGTGAATCCCAGTTCATATGGCTGATTCAAACTCGGGGTGAATATTTTTATGATGACAGCATGCAATTATGCTGAAAATCGGTAAAATCGGGTTCGGCTCCCATATACCTAATATACTCTTTTTCGAACTTCCGGTTTATTTTATACCGTTTCCATAGCTCAATATGTAAAATAAACTTTATGAAATGCAGAAAGAACCTCTTTCTAATATCAGTGCGTCTTCCTGCTTAAAATGGATGAAATCAGGGCAATACTCCCTAGTTTAATATAAAGTTTTACACACACCTCACCGAGTCACGTCATCTTTGAATAAGAAGTACAAGGGGAATCAAAATGCCCTTTGTGTTTCAAGTATTATCTTTAATAATAAGACCAACTCGAAATCAATACTCACAGTTAAGAAGATACAACGTTTGTCGGGTGCGATATACGAGGAATATATACACATATACACTACGTTTCATCAGGTTAGCACACCTTAGAATTAAACAGTTTTTGTTGATTTTCATCAAAACTATTCATTTTTGGCAATGGTGTTGACTTTTCAGCTACAAGTTCTTTATTAGTCACCTATTTATAATCTCACTTCATGTGAAATGGCCTTAATTCGCTACACTACGTGCTTCTGAGATTCTTGACTTATATAGTATTTACATTAATTTCAATAGTACGATAACTTTCTCCTAACCCCGGTACTTCCGGAGAATTCACATAAACTTTAAAACAAATTAAATCCGTATCCTTCAAAATCTGAACTTTTTACAATATGACAAGCCTTAGTATTTTTGTTGTATTCACTGCGATACATTTCTTTATATATATGTAGATGCCAAATACAAAAATTGGACAATAGGCGTAGCACCGCCCGCCGTTAGGAGAAACCCCATATATGGGGATCTGTTTGACCGATTTCAGCCAAATTTGGTAGGTAATATTATCCTGACATGACCATGTTACAGTGGGTGAAATCGTGCATGGGAAGTGTAACACAAATTTAAATTCCATCTGAATTCTTTACTTTCCAGTAAACAATCCTAGCACTAATGAATATCTTTCCTAATGAATGATTTCCACGGTTTTGTATTCGTTGGAAATGTATCGGGCTCCGTGAGGTTTATAGCAAAGAAATGTATTCACAATGAGTTAATGTTCAAAAGAGAAACGGCTAGACTGTGCTGCGCAAGTGGAAAAGTCAAACTGGATCCATTACTTACACCACCACAGCCACTGAAACCATTGTTCGATGGAAGTGATCCCGATTCCAGCCATTTTCTTCAACACATCCTTGAATACAATAACTGCTTTCGCATGACTTCCTTTGGAGCTAATATCATTCGAGAAGGCGGCTTCATGCCGGCTTGCAAGGTAAAAGATACAACACACATAACCAATCACTCACACCAACACAATGAATTGCAACACATAACAACTACATACTTGTATACACCACACACTACACCATCATACGATCGGAAGTTACACCGTATTCTTCAACAAATTATTGTTTGCAATTACAGATAAAAGGACAAATATATCATTTGCATGGTTCAATGGTGCCAACACCAGATGAACCGCATGAATTTCTGCAAATATATTTCATTTCGTCGATGGTGGATCAGCTGAATGAGCGGTGCAATATACAGGGAACACAACAGTTAAAGAGACGAATTATTGAACAGTTGCAAGCATTTTTTCACGCTAATAATGCTGTGGTTAATATGTTCAAAACAGCATTGAAACGAATGCCATCGGATACGCACAAATTTGTCATAAGAACGGATTGTACCCCAACAGGTAAACATGTGCGAAGATTCAATGCACCCACCATTAATGATGTTGCTGCAATTATTGTTGGCAGGCAATTTTAGGTAGACGTTGCCAGTAATTCCACGTGAAACGCCTGCAGATGAATTGAATGCTTGCCTGAAGGCATCACTTTTATGGAATAATGTTAAAACATTATCGCTTACCACTAATATGAGAGTTCAACTTCGAAATGATCAAAGTGCTGCACAATTTTCCAAACAATTGTTAGCTGTTGGAAATGGAAAAGTCCCAGTTGATACGACGTCTGGATAAATTACTCTTACCAACGACTTTTGCCGAGTTGTAGACTCTCAATTAGCTCTTATTGAAAATGTTTTCTCAAACATTAGTGAGAATTATCAGAATTATGCTTGGTTTAGTCAACGAGCAATTCTTGCCGCAAAGAATAATGATGTACATGCACTGAATTACACCATTCAATCAAAAATTGCTGGCAATTTGGTGACATACAAATCCGTTGATTCCATAACAAATCCCGATGATGTAGTAAATTATCCAACGGAGTTTTTGAACTCTCTGGAGTTACCATAATTTCCACCACATAACTTGCAACTCAAAGTTGGTACAGTTATTATGATATTGCGTAATTTAAATCCACCGCGACTTTGCAACGGTACTCGACTTTCGGTAAAAAGACTTATGTCGAATTTGATTGAGGCAACCATTATTAACGGAAGGTACGCAGGTGAAAATGTATATATTCCTCGAATACTAATGATTCTGACTGATCTTCCGTTTGACTTCAAACGATTGCAATTTCCAGTTCGCCTTACGTTCGCAATGACAATTAACAAGTCGCGAGGCCAATCGCTTGGTGTTTGAGGGATAAATTTAGAAAATCATTGTTTTTCACATGGGCAGTTATACGTTGCGAGTTCACGAGTTGGGAAACCATCCGCTTTGTTCGCCGGGTTTGCTAGTATTTAAATAACATTTTGCAAAAGGGTGCTTTTAAAATATGCCATTTCAAGTCTAAAAATTATCAAAATCGGGCCATAACTGTTTAAGCCCCATATACCGAAGATGTGGATCCCAGTGTCCATGGTTGAATTTTTACCGAAATTATCATTCAATCTATGAGATATATAATTGGAATTCAGAGAAAATCCTTTGAAATTAAGTGAACAAGTTTTTTTTAAAATTATATTAATGATTTGGCGCAGAATATGTAAGGATTTGGTGTAAGCCTTGGTATAAACCTCATATGCCTAATATATTGAATTCCTATTGTCTGGTTGACGTTTTCAACATCATCTCGGTATATTGAATTTAGCCTCTTCGGTTGAGTTTATAGTAAGTATTACAAATATCTCATTTGAAGATGTTTTTAATATTATTTTAGCTGATGCGAACTAAATTATAACAATAAAACTAAGTGAGTATATGACCTATTAGTTTAACTTAATTTAATATACTTTGAAATACCAAATTTGATTGTAATCCATTTAGTATTTCGTCAAATAATGAATGTTGAATTCTTTCCCAATATTTATTAGTATAAAGTTTTGCCAACACCTGCAAGTATTCATTTATTTATTTATTTCCTTTTCGTGCTCATCTTCGCTTATTGTCTCGATAGTTTGTCGATATCGCTCTGTTGATCATGGGTTTGCGGGATAAATCTGTGTCTTGTTCACTAGTTAGTGTTCTGAAGATCTTCAAATCGGGCCATGTACCTGGTATGTCCATTTCTTAAATTGGGAAGGTACCCCCGCTCAGATGGTTGATGTCGTCGTAAAAGAAAAGGCTGACACCAAGTTAGGGTTTTCAACAAAGTTGAAGCTCTGAGTATTAAATCTTTATCAGTTCCCGTAATATTGGCAGATACATATGTCAGGACTATTGATAAACACAAAAATACAGCACAACAACTGGGCAAAGCAGCGGCTTTGTAAGGCAAATTTGATTTTGAATGAAAAAGATGACGTTAAAATACCTTAAGATACACAAATACACTGAAAAAGAAATGGATGAGGGAATCAGGGGAAAACGCAACTAAAACTTTATGTAAATATATTAAAACGCAAATAAAATGCATAAAATATAGGGTAAACTAAAGTATCGATTTAAGAATAACTACAACACACGTTTGTTCTTGTTGATTTTGTATTATAAAATAAATATCCCTAACATCAAAATCTACTAAAAAATGTTAATTCGTATACGTAATAAATCGCCTGTTCGCTTTGAATTTCGTTTTTGTTGTGAATTACTCTCGCTGTGTGCACCTGCTCTTAAAAAATTAATAACTGATCACAACTTCAATGCTTTTTGTTTACCAATCCGCATCAGAGTAAAATTTTCCAACATAATATGATTTTCGCTCAGGGCCCTACGGAAGAGAACTACGATATGACCAAAGATGTCTTTTATGAGCGTCAGGAGCGCGCTTATGATAACTGCCCCCGCTACGATGTTAAAATTGTGCTTGGCGATTTTACCGCCAGGGTGGGTGGGTATCTTTGGTACAACAGTCGGAAAATTTGGCCTCCATGGCGAAACTTCTTCAAATTGACTGAGACTGATCGGCTTCGTCGCACCCCAAAATATAGTTGTCTGTAGTACTAGATTGCTGGCCAAGAAAATTCTCCAAGCTACTTGGCTGTCTCCGAATCGAAAAGTTCAAAACCAGATTGTTCCTGTTGTGATAGTTAGATGACATGTCTCCAGTGTTATTGACGTGTCTCTGTGTAGCAAAGTACGCCCGTCAACAAACATAAGGATGGTTTGACGTTGAGAAGCTACAATCACAACATACAGCTAAACGGTTTTTTATTTGACTTTCACTCCTGCTCTCTGAGAGCACTCATCAGCAACTCGTTATAAGGGAACTGTGGGACCCATTTCAAGCATCTTACGTATAGCAGCACGCGAAACAATTGGTTTGGAAAGGTCGAAACAAAAGCTAGTACGATGAGGACTGTCGTGACGCAGTAGAGAGAAAGGCTGTCCTCCCAATGTTGCGATCGACCACATCACGAGCGGAGTAGGATAGAGTTAAAGAGGAAAGCAAGACGAATATGTAGACAAAGAAAAGAAAGGGTCCGAAATGCGTGAATATGAAGAGCTTGAGATATATGTAATGTTAGAAAATTCTACGAAAATATGCGGGGACTAACGGAAGGTTTGAAAACCGGAGCATACTCTTTTAAAACCCAAATAGGTGATCTAGTAGCTAATGTCCAGAGCATATTGAAGTTATGGAAGAAACACTTTCTCAGCCTGCTAAACGGCAGTGAAAGTGTAATATCTGGAGATGGACAACCCGATTCCCCAATCGATGACGATAGAAAAGATGTTTCATTGCCCGACTATGAAGAAGTTCGAACAGCAATTACCCGCCTGAAGAACAAGAAAGGGGCTAGGGCCGATGGACTACCGGTCGAGATATTTAAATACGGCGGCGAAGAACTGACAAGTTTCATACATCAGATTCTTTGTAGAATATGGTCGGCTGAAAGCTAGCCCGACGATTGGAACCTAAGTGTGCTCTGCCCAATCCACAAAAAGGGGGACCCTACAATCTGCGTCAATTACCATGGGATAAGCCTACTTAATGTCGCATTTAAGGTCCTATCGAGCGTAGTGTGTGAAAGGCTGAAGCTCGCCGTCAACAAACTGATTAGACCTTATCAGTGTGGCTTTAGACCAGCCTTTAGATAAGCCTACTTAATATCGCATTTAAGGTCCTATCGGGCGTAGTGTGTGAAAGACTGAAGCTTACCGTCAACAAACTGATTGGACCTTATCAGTGTGGCTTTAGACCTGAAAACTATTGACCAGATTTTCACCATGCGCCAAATTTTGAAGAAGACCCGCGAAAAGAAGATCACCTCTTCGTCGATTTTAAAGCCACTCTGTGTGAACTTTACATCCCCGCGAAACTAATACGGCTGTGTAAACTGACGTTGAGGAACACCAAGAGCTACGTAAGGATCGGGAAGGACTTCTTCGAGCCGTTAGATACCAAGCGAGGTTTCAGACAAAGAGATTCCCTGTCATTTGACTTCTTTAATCTATTGCTGGAGAAAATATTACGAACCGCAGTGCTAAACAGAGAAGGTACAATCTTCTATAATATTGTACAGCTCCTGGCGTACGCCGATGATATTGATATCATTGGCTTCAACAATCGCGATGTTAGTTTTACTTTTCGCTGACTAGATAAGAAAGCGAAGCGTATGGGCCTAATTATGAACGAGGATAAGACGAAATATCTCATGTCACCAAACAAAAAGTCATCGCATTCACACGTCTCTGTCGAGAGTCATAATTTGAAGTCGTAGATAATTTCGTCTATCTTGTAACCAGTATTAACACCAACAACAATATCAGCCTTGAAATCCAACGCAGAATCACTCTTGCCAATAGGTGCTACTTTGGACTGAGTAGGCAATTGAAAAGTTAAGCTCTCTCTCGACGAACAAAAATCAAACTCTACAAGTCCCTCATCATTCCCGTCTTGCTATACGGTGCGGTGGCATCGACAATGACAACATCTGATGATTTGCCGTTAGGAGTGTTCAAGAGAAAGGTTTTGAGGAAGATTTGTGGTCCTTTGCGCTTTGGCAATGGCGAATACCGTAGTCGATAAGCTGTACAAGATATCCGGCGACATATTTCAGCGAATAAAAAGACAGAGGCTACGCTAGCTGGGTCATGTTGTCCGGATAGATGAAAACACGCCAGCACTGAAAGTATTCGATTCAGTACCCGCTGGTGGAAGCAGAGAAAGAGGAAGACCACCACTCCGTGGGAGAGATCAGGTGGAGAAGTACCTGGCTGCACTTGGTATTTCGGATTGGCGCCAAAATAAATGACTCGCGCACTGTCGCTAACTCCGCTATAACCGCGTAAGCGGTGTCTACGCCAGTAAAGCAGAAAATTGCATTACACTTTCAAAATACAAAGTTCTTTAAAATTTTCACCTTGTTCAGAATGATCTCAAAGATCCGGTTGAGTATCGGTTCGTTCAATTTAACAATATAATTTATGGAAATTAATGACCAAGCACTTTTAATATCTTTAGCTAATTTTTATTTAGGCGAATATTGTAGGCCACACTCGAATACTTCGCGATACAACTATCCCTATATCTTTTCAATCATATGGATGTCCAGGGACCACTACATTTAATCGACGTTTTTTCCTTCAATCCCAGAGTTTAAGCCCCGGGCAGTGTGAATCTGTACATCGTCATGTCGTGCAAATTTCGCGGACTATTTTGATATGAAGTTCAAGGTGTAAATCCGAATTGCGTTTGTACAATGGAGCATTGACGTGTGAATATTCGCTAATAAAATAGACCGTTTATGGCTGCCCTCAGTAAAAAATATGGATTTCGCTATAAGCTTTATATTGAATTTACAATAAAGACATTCGTTAAACATTGAAACTTTTCAATTTACAGCCTACGGTTCTTAAACAGTGAGCTTTGCACAGTTTCGATATATATCGATGCAGCTCGTCCCCATTGAATTCCGTATGTCCTAATTGGTTTCAAAGTTTGATTATATATTAAGATTTTGTGTTGTATTGTTTATGGTATATACGGTATAAACGGTATAAGGGGATATGCATAACACTTTTGTTAGTGTAGTTTACGTGTACTGACTTCGTCCCGTTTAAAGTTATGCACAAACTCTGTATACATTCCACTATTTGGCTAATTGAAGCTAATTTACTTTACTTCATTTTTAGCGGTCGTAATGATGTAGATATCATCATCAAATGTGGCTATTGTGCTGTTCATTGGCATAGGCATGTCACTAGTAATCAAGATGTATAAGTCATAGGACAATTCTTCTGATAATGATAACTTCAAGTCGCTTAGACAACCTGGGCTTAATGTGCGCCTTAACCATAATTTTTTAGTTTTGTTTGTATCATTATGATTTCGCATGCCTTCTATGACATTAGGACGTATCTGAGGGTTAGGCAAGCATTTATTATCGATGTAAGTTTTGTTAGTCTTTGCACGATAGATTTTTACAAAATCGGTAGTTATCAAGTCGGAGCCAGGAGCCTTTGTTTGGTTTTAGTTTAGTTTTGATGAGATTGACAACTTCTTTATTTATTTTTGGTTGAGTTTTAATTTCATGCTGCGAAGCTTCCAGCTGCGGTAAGGTACCATGGAGCGCGAATGGACAAAATATTTTAGCTAGTTTCTCAGAAAAAAGTGTCGCTTTTCCTTTGTCGCTTTTTGTCCAGGATCCGTAGGGCTTTCTGAGAGAAGGGCTTGACAAATATATTTCTGAGTATTTCAACTTTCCCTAAAGAGGTAGTCTGTATTTTTCTTTGGTGTAAGTTTCTTGATATACATAGTTAGATGTTTTGATTTGTACATTCTTTTATTTTGTTGCTGAGAAGTTTAGTTTAATTGTTCAGTTCTGTTTTATATTCAGAGAACCGCGTAATTCGCTTTTTTTAGTAGAAAATCATTTTTGTTTCAAAACAGTACTACGATTTTCGAAAATAATCGAGCATGATGAATTTTCCAGATTTACAAATGAGCTTTGTATTATTATAATATATAATTCCGTTTTGAAAATATATCTATATGGTGGGCTATATAGTGCAGTTACACTTATTTTTCTAATACCAGAGTCAGTCGATTTGGTCGTAGCTTGAAATTCAGGGACGCATATATTCGTTTCTTTGAAATGGTGAAAATTAAATCTGGCAATTATGGCACTCCCACCTTTCCCGTTGTTATTGGAATGACAGTTTTGAACTTAACGATCGTCTCATTTGTAAGATGAGTTTCTGATATAAGACAAACATCAACTTTTTCAAGATTGAGTAATGCTTCTAATTTGTTTAAATGTTTAGGTAAGCCATTAGCATTCCCTATCATAATTTTTATGGGTTACAGTTTTATAAACTATTTTCCTTTTGCTGTCGCTCTAGTTGAGTAAGACCTTCACGGATAAATCAATTTTATTCTTTTAGCTTATTAAGCTTGTTGAGCAACGTAAGATTGCCGACAGGTTAAAGTTGTATGATTTTTAGCGCGATATTCAAACAGATTGGAGGCTTGCAGCTGACAGGATTTGCAATGCGGTCCACGATTCGATGGTTTGATAGACTCAAGTTTGACGATAGAATTTAGAATGTTTTTAATTTCATACATATTCTTGATGTTTATGTAATGCGTTTTATGTTTTATATTGAAGTTAGCTTATGGCTTCTCTAATTTATTTTAAATTTAAAGCCCTGTTTTTGAAGATCTGGGACAATATTTTCAAGCTCACATGAAAAAGGTGTTTTACTATAGAGCGTATATCACGCGATTACTTGTCCTCATACAAGGGCCACGATACTTTCGATTCGTTGAATTTTTGTTTGGAGAAGATTCTCGGAGACATTATCGACATTTCTGGTGAATAATCTGCCTTGTGTTACTTATTATTCAATTTTTTTAAATTTTTATTAGCCAATTAGTTTCCCTTTGAAAGTCTTCTCCATCTGTTTCGTCTGTGAAGGTTTCCTTTGTTGGAGAGGAAGAAGTTTTCTTGGTATATGTAATAAGTGTGTTTTTACGTTCTCATTTTCGTTTTGTTTTTTAGTTCTTGGTTTAATTTGTTTATTTTTAACAACATACTTATTTGATTGCATGGTGTTCCACTACCAAATGGCGTCATCGGCGTGTCCATCGCTGAACAGAATACAATTATGTTAGGTAATATAAACGATCTTATGAAGTGCTGTTTATTCGATTTGTTTTGGTTTAAAAAACTGCTTCGAATTACATGAAATTCCAATAAATCGTTGTACAACGTGGTGACAACAATGTTTTTGTCGTTCGGTATATCCGCCTACGTATTTCCAAAGCTTGGGTTATTTGTAAATTATCGTAATTTCGGAGCACACTTGGCTGTTGACCATACTCAACCAATTTTTCATTCCAAAAAACGGTCTGGTAACATGAACCAACAACAGTCGCAGATTAGATTGACTGTAACGGGTAATCCAAGTAGAGATACTTTTTTCAATAGCCCTTTTTGATAGATCAGACAGGAGTCGTGTCAAGCTGTCTTGTTACTTTTGTTCAGAGATGGGAAGACTTACGCCTAAAACACGTTTACAAATCGTTCAACTTTATTAGAAGAAGTTTTCTTGGTATATGTGATTGGCCGCCGTTCGCAGCAATTTGACTGACTATGGAACGACTTTTACGTCGAGATCTAAAATCCGAAGCCGCTCGACCTTCCCATGCGACATCGCTTCGCTCTATGGGCTCTTGAAAAGATCCAATATTATTTGGTGTGGCGACCGTTATCGCGTCATGCTAACCGACTATTTGATACCTGAAATTGAAGCTTATGATTTTGGCGACATTTAGTTACAACAAGACGGCCCACTGCACACACATCGCATCAATCAATGGATTTATTGAGAAGACACTTTGGTGAGCAGACAATTTTATGCAAGATCGTCTGATATCACACCGTTAGACTTTTTCCTGTGGGGATATGTAAAGTCTTAAGTTTTTGCGGACAATCCCGCTTCGTTTCAGACCTTGGCCCAAAAGATCACGAGTGTCATTCGGCAATTACCAATCAAAATGCTCGAACGACGGATGGACCATCTGAGACGTAGTCGCGGAGAACATTTGAAAGAGATTATCTTCAAAACATAAACGCCAAAGAATGTTCTTTTGAGGGGTTAGATATAGTTAGTTTTTCAATAAATCGTTTTTTTTTTAATTTAGTTTTTTCTTAAATTTATTATTTAAGAATACATACAGAAAATTTCATATCGTTCCGTTGAATATTTTTGGATGTACACGCAAATTTGAAAAGGCGTTTCATATCGCTTGGAAGGACAAGGCCGGAGCGGCAGCGACTACCTGAACGCTGAACATTTCCGATCGCAGAGCGATTGAGAGCAATTGAGATGGAAGATGGCTCGCAGACAACATCAGCTCGAGTTATTAGAAGCTGCCGAATTAGCGGAGGGTCTCTTATATGGGCCTGGAAAAGGCGACTCCATGTAAGTTAAAAAAAAAATTGTATCCCCTGTAAAGTGCATTCCAAACTTTAAACGCGTTTTTCTCAGAATGGTGTTTTCAAAGTTAGTGACCAACATTACTCGAAAACGGCTAATCTGATTGGTCTCAAATTTTAAAACGAGCTTCTTAAACATATTTTTTAGTAATTACCGATAAATATTTTTGTTCTTATAAACAACTAGCTGACCCGGTGAACTTCGTACCGCCATAGAGTAGTTTTGATGCACTACTTTATTTTGTATAGCTGACAGTTGTACTATCTAAGGTATGAGTACCTATTCAATTTAAACTGGAATCTATAATATCCTCCATATAAAAATGAATCCCTATTTTCCTGGTCATACCATAACTGAGAAGGACATTCATTAGTCCAACAGCAACAATTTGCTCTGAACTGTAATCAATTTCCTCATTATAACTGCATGCAGCTCTGTGGGGATTAAACACAACATTTCTATGTTATTGATTTCGATTCCGTTGAAATTCATTTGACGCTTCACGTTGCTCATCAGTTTGAATTGCTCTTAGATATCTTTGACTTGCAGTATTTCGAGTTTTGCGGGCTAAGTTTGTACGTCTGCTTGGTGGCATTTTTAAAAACGAAAATCCAACTAAAAATAAAAAATTACTCCGTTATATTTTCTGTTTAACCATGTATACCAAATTTTAATATTGTGTAGTTAGTCTTTAAAACAAAACAAACTTTATCAAAAATTTAATAAAATTATTGTTAGCGCTATGTTAGGTTATATGTGTCAGATTACCACAGATTACTAAATAGGTTATGCGAAGTTTGTATACTGCGTTCTGAAATCTAACTCATAGTATAAATATTTTATTATTATTAAATACTTACATTAAAATGAAATCATCACTGGTATTATGAATATTACCGTCAAAGTCGGTACACTTAATTGTGGCGAGTAATTTTCAAAAATTAGTACATTAGTGCGATAGAATTTAATTAAGTAACCACATTTACGAAGAAATGATGTTCTTTCAATATAGTCTATGGCAGTGAAATACGATGACATTCGTTACGCGCGTTTTTTAAAATATGCAAAATTAAATGTATTTTTCCAATCTTTCTGAGACATTTTCTTAATATTTTATTCCGTAAGAACCTTCTACAGAGTATTCGAAAACTACAAAAAACAAACAGTCAAATCGGTCTAACCGTTCTCAAATTATGGCGTGACAACGGGAAACGGGTTTATTTTTTATATATCTGTTTGGTTTTTTTAAATTCACATGATCCAGGTCAGAGATATAGTGGTCACCGCAAGTGTCTTTTTTGAGAGGTGCTGTAGCTTTTTTTCAAATAAATATTTTTACTAGTACTAAGTCTTGAAATATAGTTAAAAGAAAAGAAAACTATGTGTATAAATTTTTGGATCAATAAATTAAATAGTTTTCTCAAAACAACTACTGGAAATTCAAATTTTTTCGGCCTTTTAACTGAATATAACCCCTTGAATGATAATAAACATTCCCAATTAAATTTTGAATTTTCTGTGATTTTTTCTTTAAAAAGTAGGGAACTTCGAAATAAATTATCCTTTAAAAAGATGGCGTGGTTCCGCTCCCCTTATTAGCTTTCAGGGGCTCCCCTTATTAGCTTTCGGGTAAAACAAGGCCTATTTTCAATAATTTTTTTCCATATAAAATTTCTTTCTTTAAAGTAGTTGAAATTGAAAAAACATCCTTCGTCCAAGCCCGATTAAATTGTATCCCAAATACCTGTATAAAATTTCATCAAGATCGGTGAGTAGTTCGTGAGAAATCTTGACAACCGACTTTGAAAACACAGTTTCGTGAAAAATGCGTATAAAGCTTTAAGTGACTCTATAGCTGACCTCGAGCGCGCAACTTTTCAAAGCTGTTTATCCAAAACTATTACTGGTATCAACTTGAGAGTTTAGGACAATAAAAAAAATTTTGTGTTTTGAAGCCGCGAAACCCATGTAACCCCTTAATGTGCATATTTAAAAGCTCTTAAAATATATCAACTAAATATGCCGGGGATGATATTTTTCAGCATCTTCTACGCTCATTACCCATATAACGATTATGTTGAAAACTACTAAATTCACTATAACTTATTAAGTAAATACGCCAGAAACATTCAATTCCATATCCTATTTAAAACGACAGGCTGCATAGGAGCCCGCGGCAACATTTGAAAATACGAATGGCGCTAGGTGAAAACCACATAAAAACTACTAAAAGTCCGATAAATCAATATCTAAACGCGTCAGAAACCTTAAATTTTACTTTTGGGATGCTATAAGAAGTCTTTGTAGAAGGCGTTTTTAAAATTTAAATTACAAGGTTCCGGACTTACTAGACCAATAACAACCAAATTCGGTAGGTATTATTATCTTGATTTATATAACAGTGCGAAAAGCACCAGTAAATATCTATATATATGTAATCATGCTAACAAAAAAATATGTCATTGAACGCTGGAAAAATCAGCTGGCGCAAATGTAGCGACTACAACAACTACAAGCGCGGTGGCGCGTTTTCATTGGTCGATGTTATTTCACCTTTACAGACCACACAACACTTAACACAGTCGCATACAGAAGTACATTTCGTCGCTGTTCTGTATAAGTTGCAATACATAGGTATATCGGATAGTTGTGTATGGTTTTAATTTTTTTTCACTTTTAATTGTGCTTGGACTTTGCGTGCTGCAACATTGAAATCTGTTACAATTACATTTTTAATGCACACTAAAGCATTAAGTAGAGTTTGTGAAAAAAGATGTTGCATGTACGTCACCTGGTTTGCCTACCCCTATAATAATGCCTTTTGAATAAAAATATTTATTTAATATTATTTATTTCATAATAACTGCGATCAATTCAAGGTTGAATGCGATCCATTGAAGGATTAACGCAATAAATTGCGTCAGAATGTTGAATTTTTTCAGAAAAAGGTGCTGTTCTACGAAATTTCTGATTCCTATGCCGCTAACTTTCCGATATCACCTGAAGAACAAATGTACGCAGCAGAAGTCAAGATAACTTTTTTGTTGAAAACATTTCAAAATGGAGCAGCAGTTCGAGACTTTTTAAATAAAATTAAAATACTATTAACATTGTTAATAAATTATATTTTCTATTGGTCGAATTTCGACCTCTGGCGACCCTATTATCTTAATAAAACTTTGAACAAATAGACCTTTAATAGTAGGCTCATGTCTTAAAATTACCAAAATCGGACCATAGCCTACAAAGTCCTTAGACATACGTTTATGGCCCTAAATATAAGTAAATGTGTGAGACATACAAATAAAATTGGAGGAGAATCCTTTCCTGATAATAGTATGTCTGTATTTCGATAATGCGTTAAATCGGGTCACTATTTCCCTTAGCACCCATATACCTAATACAAAGATTTTCGAACTTCTGGCTGAATTTATGACGCATATATCGACCAATATGTGAATTTTCTCAATAAAATCAAGTGAGCGTATTTTCTACAAACGGTGCATCTTTGTGCTTAAAATAAATAAAATCAGGTGAAAACTTGTACTAGCCCCATATAATATCGGGTTTTCCAATAGGGATTATATGATTTCTAAGAGTCGTTTCGGCCATTTTTAATATGTCATGATCTGTAATCTTTTTTTTTATAGCATTTTGTATTGTTTACAATTTTATTATTGAAAGATATACGCAAGAATACAGTTTATACCTATTAAAATTTATTATCAAAATAATCGTTCTTCAATTGCAACTTTTCGTGCGCTTTTGGAATTTTATGGTCGTAATAAAAAATATCGTATAGGTGCGGTAAACAAACAAAACTGTCGATTCTGGTGCGAAGAAAGTCCCCAAATTTTTCATGAACAACCATTCACTAAAACTGACAGTTTGTTGTGGGTTTTGGTCTGGTGAAAGCATGGGTCCGTAC
This sequence comes from Bactrocera oleae, assembly GCF_042242935.1. NCBI lineage: Eukaryota > Metazoa > Arthropoda > Insecta > Diptera > Tephritidae > Bactrocera > Bactrocera oleae. Next base: position 18,735,661 of record NC_091541.1, on the reverse strand, counting down.
TTCTTTCGAAATGAAGCTGGTGACACGGTTACTGGCAATGGAGAGCGGTATAGATCGATGATAACCAACTTTTTATTGGTTGACAACATCTGGTTTCAACAAGATGGAAGCACACAGCACTTGTAACAACCGAATTATTGCGAGAAAGTTAGGAGACTGGATAGTTTCAAGAAATTGTGGCATTGAATGGCCTCCAAGAAGTTAAAATATAACTACTTCCTGGAGGTTATTTGAAGTCATTGATCTATCGTGAAGGCCTTTGAACGATGTTATATTTAGAACTGAATTGTATCGACTGTTCTTCTCACTGAATAAAAAACATTTGAACTTCCTAGACAATTAGTGTGTTTTTTTTTTAATCATATTAATCTTATTAGAAAACCCTCTATTATCAGGATTCTTAAACTTGCGGACTTTACTCCCTATATGTTTGTAAATATTTGTACCGTAATGAAACTCAGAGAGCATATTTGTGCTAATAATATGTGATATTACTAAATATAAAAAAAATCGAGTCAATACTACCCATATCTCCCATTTACCAGTACCTAATGTAGGACTTCAAATTACCAGTTGGCTTTATACCGTATATCATGTATCGGACAATGTGTATGATATATTCAATGAACGTATAATATTAGATATACTATAGTATAATACCGAAAATGTGTGAAATCAGTCCAATAATTACCTCAGCCCCAATTTATAATGAATGTTGAATTCTGCCGCAGCATTTTTATACTCCCGCAAAATGTTGCTAGAGAGTACATATTATAATTTTGTTCACCTAACTGTTCTTTGTAATACCTAACACTTACGAGTTAGATGTGGTAATATATATATAAATGATCACGATGACGAAACGAGTTAAATTTCTGGTTGACTGTCCCTCTTTGCAAGCTTGAACTTTAGTGTAAGTGAAACACACTCTACCTTGTAAAATGGGAACTGCAGATTAGCGCAATCGGATCACTGTCACGCCAACAAACGAAAACCTGGATAGTGCCATAACTAAGCATTAAGTACAGCTACAAGGTGTATTCCAAAGTAAAGAGGACTTTTAAAAAAAGACAGAACTAATGGTTTTATCGGCAAAATCAATTAATTTTATTCAAAATAGTCTCCTTCTGCTTTTATACAGCTTTTTGCACGGTCCAAAAGCATGTCGAACGAGTGTTTTAGCTCGTTGCCCGGTATGGCCGCCAGTATGCCGGTGCCATATCAGGTGAATACGGGGAGTGGTTGATTGTTAAAATGTGATTTTTGGTCAAATAATCGGCTACAAGCGTCGATCGATGAGACGGCGCGATTTTTTGGGTTTCGGCTCATTTCTCATTTAAGTCCTCACGACCACTTTGACAACGTTGAAACCACTCTTTCACTCTGCTACAGGATAGGCAATCATCGCCATAAACTTGTTTCATCAGTTGAAACGTTTCGGTAAAAGTTTTACCAATTTTAAAACAAAATTTAATGTTGGCTCTTTGTTCGAAGCTCATTTTCACACCAATGACAAAAACATACTGAACCTTAAAACGAAATAACTTCACTTCCAATAGATGAAATGTCATGAAATTTTTACTGGAAGTCGATAAAGAATAGCAAATTCTAACGCACTAAGTGCCACTAGAGTTTATTTGTTTACTGTTTACTTTGGAACACACCTTGAATATTAACCAAATTCGCTCAGAATAAATTCTTTTGGCATTTTCTCGCACACAGTGAAAATGGGTATAAACGTCGCACGGTCCCTATATAACGGTTATGTGGAAAACTAAAAGTGCGAAAACTCGCTGAATATATGCGCCACAAGCATTAAATTATGCTACCAAGATGGTAGGGAAGGGCAGAAAATTTAATTTTTAATATCAACATCGAGATTAAAAAATAAAAATCTAATTCTTAATCTTAATGAAAAAAGAATATTGAGATATCGTGAAGTAACTTGGGTTGAAGTAACACGTGTTTCTTGGCAGAAAGAAGTTGTATGTAGGCGGTATCGAACTACTATTGCCACAGCCACAAAATGCCGTTAATTGAAAACGTATATAGTACCATAACCAAGGCAAAAAGTAAGATATCGTTTGATTTGATTTCCATCTGTTCTAAGGTATTTGTGCAAAATGTAGCCATGGTATCAACTCCGCCTTGGATGAAACTTACTACTAAAAGATAACCTTTAGAGGATGTTGTCTGATTTTCCGAATAAAGACGTCTGTGGGCAGTTCATGCATCAGTCGGACATGACTTAATGTCACCGGTAACCCTGCACAGGTTGTTCTATGGATTCCATTTAGTTTACTAAAACTATATAGTTTCTTTAATGCTGGCCACCAAACGAGCTCTCCATATGTTATAATTGGTGTAATGACCGCCGTATATATCCACATGATTATACTTGGTGTAAGCCCACAGTTCCTGCTAAGTATTCTTTTGCTGATGTAATAAGACATATACGATTTATTTATACTCTCGCAACATGTTGATACAGAGTATAAAAGTTTGTTCAACTAACTGTTGCTGGTATCACCTAAAACTAATCGAGATAGTACATACATATCAAAAGATGATAACTTTTTGTACATTTGTCCGATTGAAGTCAAATATGTGCCGTTTTGTTCGTAAATTTGTTACCAACGAGATGCCAACTTCATTATACTCCTCTCGCAGAAGGCTGCGTCCCTATTGGCATATAATATATGTAATAATATATACAGGGTCAGGATGACAGGGGGAGTTGAATTCCGAGAGATTGTCTCCGTGCAAGGGATAACTTGAGTAAAAATTAGAATATATTGATGAAACTTGCACCAGATATAGTGTTATATACTATAAGGTGTAGTAAAAAAAAATTATTATCTTTCTAATAGATGGCGTTGTATAAGTCCGGACCACTAGACCAATAACAACCAAATTCGGTAGGTATTATTATCTTGATTTATATAACAGTGCGAAAAGCACCAGTAAATATCTATATATATGTAATCATGCTAACAAAAAAATATGTCATTGAACGCTGGAAAAATCAGCTGGCGCAAATGTAGCGACTACAACAACTACAAGCGCGGTGGCGCGTTTTCATTGGTCGATGTTATTTCACCTTTACAGACCACACAACACTTAACACAGTCGCATACAGAAGTACATTTCGTCGCTGTTCTGTATAAGTTGCAATACATAGGTATATCGGATAGTTGTGTATGGTTATAATTTTTTTTTCACTTTTAATTGTGCTTGGACTTTGCGTGTTGCAACATTGAAATCTGTTACAATTACATTTTTAATGCACACTAAAGCATCAAGTAGAGTTTGTGAAAAAAGATGTTGCATGTACGTCACCTGGTTTGCCTACCCCTATAATAATGCCTTTTGAATAAAAATATTTATTTAATATTATTTATTTCATAATAACTGCGATCAATTCAAGGTTGAATGCGATCCATTGAAGGAATAACGCAATAAATTGCGTCAGAATGTTGAATTTTTTCAGAAAAAGGTGCTGTTCTACGAAATTTCTGATTCCTATGCCGCTAACTTTCCGAACAAATGTACGCAGCAGAAGTCAAGATAACTTTTTTGTTGAAAACATTTCAAAATGGAGCAGCAGTTCGAGACTTTTTAAATAAAATTAAAATACTATTAACATTGTTAATAAATTATATTTTCTATTGGTCGAATTTCGACCTCTGGCGACCCTAGTATCTTAATAAAACTTTGAACAAATAGACCTTTAATAGTAGGCTCATGTCTTAAAATTACCAAAATCGGACCATAGCCTACAAAGTCCTTAGACATACGTTTATGGCCCTAAATATAGGTAAATGTGTGAGACATACAAATAAAATTGGAGGAGAATCCTTTCCTGATAATAGTATGTCTGTATTTCGATAATGCGTTAAATCGGGTCACTATTTCCCTTAGCACCCATATACCTAATACAAAGATTTTCGAACTTCTGGCTGAATTTATGACGCATATATCGACCAATATGTGAATTTTCTCAATAAAATCAAGTGAGCGTATTTTCTACAAACGGTGCATCTTTGTGCTTAAAATAAATAAAATCAGGTGAAAACTTGTACTAGCCCCATATAATATCGGGTTTTCCAATAGGGATTATATGATTTCTAAGAGTCGTTTCGGCCATTTTTAATATGTCATGATCTGTAATCTTTTTTTTTATAGCATTTTGTATTGTTTACAATTTTATTATTGAAAGATATACGCAAGAATACAGTTTATACCTATTCAAATTTATTATCAAAATAATCGTTCTTCAATTGCAACTTTTCGTGCGCTTTTGGAATTTTATGGTCGTAATAAAAAATATCGTATAGGTGCGGTAAACAAACAAAACTGTCGATTCTGGTGCGAAGAAAGTCCCCAAATTTTTCATGAACAACCATTCACTAAAACTGACAGTTTGTTGTGGGTTTTGGTCTGGTGAAAGCATGGGTCCGTACTTCTTTCGAAATGAAGCTGGTGACACGGTTACTGGCAATGGAGAGCGGTATAGATCGATGATAACCAACTTTTTATTGGTTGACAACATCTGGTTTCAACAAGATGGAAGCACACAGCACTTGTAACAACCGAATTATTGCGAGAAAGTTAGGAGACTGGATAGTTTCAAGAAATTGTGGCATTGAATGGCCTCCAAGAAGTTAAAATATAACTACTTCCTGGAGGTTATTTGAAGTCATTGATCTATCGTGAAGGCCTTTGAACGATGTTATATTTAGAACTGAATTGTATCGACTGTTCTTCTCACTGAATAAAAAACATTTGAACTTCCTAGACAATTAGTGTGTTTTTTTTTTAATCATATTAATCTTATTAGAAAACCCTCTATTATCAGGATTCTTAAACTTGCGGACTTTACTCCCTATATGTTTGTAAATATTTGTACCGTAATGAAACTCAGAGAGCATATTTGTGCTAATAATATGTGATATTACTAAATATAAAAAAAATCGAGTCAATACTACCCATATCTCCCATTTACCAGTACCTAATGTAGGACTTCAAATTACCAGTTGGCTTTATACCGTATATCATGTATCGGACAATGTGTATGATATATTCAATGAACGTATAATATTGGATATACTATAGTATAATACCGAAAATGTGTGAAATCAGTCCAATAATTACCTCAGCCCCAATTTATAATGAATGTTGAATTCTGCCGCAGCATTTTTATACTCCCGCAAAATGTTGCTAGAGAGTACATATTATAATTTTGTTCACCTAACTGTTCTTTGTACTACCTAACACTTACGAGTTAGATGTGGTAATATATATATAAATGATCACGATGACGAAACGAGTTAAATTTCTGGTTGACTGTCCCTCTTTGCAAGCTTGAACTTTAGTGTAAGTGAAACACACTCTACCTTGTAAAATGGGAACTGCAGATTAGCGCAATCGGATCACTGTCACGCCAACAAACGAAAACCTGGATAGTGCCATAACTAAGCATTAAGTACAGCTACAAGGTGTATTCCAAAGTAAAGAGGACTTTAAAAAAAAGACAGAACTAATGGTTTTATCGGCAAAATCAATTAATTTTATTCAAAATAGTCTCCTTCTGCTTTTATACAGCTTTTTGCACGGTCCAAAAGCATGTCGAACGAGTGTTTTAGCTCGTTGCCCGGTATGGCCGCCAGTATGCCGGTGCCATATCAGGTGAATACGGGGAGTGGTTGATTGTTAAAATGTGATTTTTGGTCAAATAATCGGCTACAAGCGTCGATCGATGAGACGGCGGATTATCGTGCAACAAACGCCAACTTCCATCTTCGCGATATTCGGGCTGAACACGTCGAATACGGCGCACTAAACGCTTCAAAACTCCAAGGTAGAATACCGCATTAACGTCTAGGCTGGGTGGAACAATTTCTTTGTGGACAATATCCTTGGAATCATAAAAACAAATCAGCATTTTCTTCACTTTTGACTTCTCCAGGCGCGATTTTTTGGGTTTCGGCTCATTTCTCATTTAAGTCCTCACGACCACTTTGACAACGTTGAAACCACTCTTTCACTCTGCTACAGGATAGGCAATCATCGCCATAAACTTGTTTCATCAGTTGAAACGTTTCGGTAAAAGTTTTACCAATTTTAAAACAAAATTTAATGTTGGCTCTTTGTTCGAAGCTCATTTTCACACCAATGACAAAAACATACTGAACCTTAAAACGAAATAACTTCACTTCCAATAGATGAAATGTCATGAAATTTTTACTGGAAGTCGATAAAGAATATTCTAACGCACTAAGTGCCACTAGAGTTTATTTGTTTACTGTTTACTTTGGAACACACCTTGAATATTAACCAAATTCGCTCAGAATAAATTCTTTTGGCATTTTCTCGCACACAGTGAAAATGGGTATAAACGTCGCACGGTCCCTATATAACGGTTATGTGGAAAACTAAAAGTGCGAAAACTCGCTGAATATATGCGCCACAAGCATTAAATTATGCTACCAAGATGGTAGGGAAGGGCAGAAAATTTAATTTTTAATATCAACATCGAGATTAAAAAATAAAAATCTAATTCTTAATCTTAATGAAAAAAGAATATTGAGATATCGTGAAGTAACTTGGGTTGAAGTAACACGTGTTTCTTGGCAGAAAGAAGTTGTATGTAGGCGGTATCGAACTACTATTGCCACAGCCACAAAATGCCGTTAATTGAAAACGTATATAGTACCATAACCAAGGCAAAAAGTAAGATATCGTTTGATTTGATTTCCATCTGTTCTAAGGTATTTGTGCAAAATGTAGCCATGGTATCAACTCCGCCTTGGATGAAACTTACTACTAAAAGATAACCTTTAGAGGATGTTGTCTGATTTTCCGAATAAAGACGTCTGTGGGCAGTTCATGCATCAGTCGGACATGACTTAATGTCACCGGTAACCCTGCACAGGTTGTTCTATGGATTCCATTTAGTTTACTAAAACTATATAGTTTCTTTAATGCTGGCCACCAAACGAGCTCTCCATATGTTATAATTGGTGTAATGACCGCCGTATATATCCACATGATTATACTTGGTGTAAGCCCACAGTTCCTGCTAAGTATTCTTTTGCTGATGTAATAAGACATATACGATTTATTTATACTCTCGCAACATGTTGATACAGAGTATAAAAGTTTGTTCAACTAACTGTTGCTGGTATCACCTAAAACTAATCGAGATAGTACATACATATCAAAAGATGATAACTTTTTGTAGGGGCTGCGTCCCTATTGGCATATAATATATGTAATAATATATACAGGGTCAGGATGACAGGGGGAGTTGAATTCCGAGAGATTGTCTCCGTGCAAGGGATAACTTGAGTAAAAATTAGAATATATTGATGAAACTTGCACCAGATATAGTGTTATATACTATAAGGTGTAGTAAAAAAAAATTATTATCTTTCTAATAGATGGCGTTGTATAAGTCCGGACCACTAGACCAATAACAACCAAATTCGGTAGGTATTATTATCTTGATTTATATAACAGTGCGAAAAGCACCAGTAAATATCTATATATATGTAATCATGCTAACAAAAAAATATGTCATTGAACGCTGGAAAAATCAGCTGGCGCAAATGTAGCGACTACAACAACTACAAGCGCGGTGGCGCGTTTTCATTGGTCGATGTTATTTCACCTTTACAGACCACACAACACTTAACACAGTCGCATACAGAAGTACATTTCGTCGCTGTTCTGTATAAGTTGCAATACATAGGTATATCGGATAGTTGTGTATGGTTTTAATTTTTTTTCACTTTTAATTGTGCTTGGACTTTGCGTGCTGCAACATTGAAATCTGTTACAATTACATTTTTAATGCACACTAAAGCATTAAGTAGAGTTTGTGAAAAAAGATGTTGCATGTACGTCACCTGGTTTGCCTACCCCTATAATAATGCCTTTTGAATAAAAATATTTATTTAATATTATTTATTTCATAATAACTGCGATCAATTCAAGGTTGAATGCGATCCATTGAAGGATTAACGCAATAAATTGCGTCAGAATGTTGAATTTTTTCAGAAAAAGGTGCTGTTCTACGAAATTTCTGATTCCTATGCCGCTAACTTTCCGATATCACCTGAAGAACAAATGTACGCAGCAGAAGTCAAGATAACTTTTTTGTTGAAAACATTTCAAAATGGAGCAGCAGTTCGAGACTTTTTAAATAAAATTAAAATACTATTAACATTGTTAATAAATTATATTTTCTATTGGTCGAATTTCGACCTCTGGCGACCCTAGTATCTTAATAAAACTTTGAACAAATAGACCTTTAATAGTAGGCTCATGTCTTAAAATTACCAAAATCGGACCATAGCCTACAAAGTCCTTAGACATACGTTTATGGCCCTAAATATAGGTAAATGTGTGAGACATACAAATAAAATTGGAGGAGAATCCTTTCCTGATAATAGTATGTCTGTATTTCGATAATGCGTTAAATCGGGTCACTATTTCCCTTAGCACCCATATACCTAATACAAAGATTTTCGAACTTCTGGCTGAATTTATGACGCATATATCGACCAATATGTGAATTTTCTCAATAAAATCAAGTGAGCGTATTTTCTACAAACGGTGCATCTTTGTGCTTAAAATAAATAAAATCAGGTGAAAACTTGTACTAGCCCCATATAATATCGGGTTTTCCAATAGGGATTATATGATTTCTAAGAGTCGTTTCGGCCATTTTTAATATGTCATGATCTGTAATCTTTTTTTTTATAGCATTTTGTATTGTTTACAATTTTATTATTGAAAGATATACGCAAGAATACAGTTTATACCTATTAAAATTTATTATCAAAATAATCGTTCTTCAATTGCAACTTTTCGTGCGCTTTTGGAATTTTATGGTCGTAATAAAAAATATCGTATAGGTGCGGTAAACAAACAAAACTGTCGATTCTGGTGCGAAGAAAGTCCCCAAATTTTTCATGAACAACCATTCACTAAAACTGACAGTTTGTTGTGGGTTTTGGTCTGGTGAAAGCATGGGTCCGTACTTCTTTCGAAATGAAGCTGGTGACACGGTTACTGGCAATGGAGAGCGGTATAGATCGATGATAACCAACTTTTTATTGGTTGACAACATCTGGTTTCAACAAGATGGAAGCACACAGCACTTGTAACAACCGAATTATTGCGAGAAAGTTAGGAGACTGGATAGTTTCAAGAAATTGTGGCATTGAATGGCCTCCAAGAAGTTAAAATATAACTACTTCCTGGAGGTTATTTGAAGTCATTGATCTATCGTGAGGGCCTTTGAACGATGTTATATTTAGAACTGAATTGTATCGACTGTTCTTCTCACTGAATAAAAAACATTTGAACTTCCTAGACAATTAGTGTGTTTTTTTTTTTTAATCATATTAATCTTATTAGAAAACCCTCTATTATCAGGATTCTTAAACTTGCGGACTTTACTCCCTATATGTTTGTAAATATTTGTACCGTAATGAAACTCAGAGAGCATATTTGTGCTAATAATATGTGATATTACTAAATATAAAAAAAATCGAGTCAATACTACCCATATCTCCCATTTACCAGTACCTAATGTAGGACTTCAAATTACCAGGTGGCTTTATACCGTATATCATGTATCGGACATTGTGTATGATATATTCAATGAACGTATAATATTGGATATACTATAGTATAATACCGAAAATGTGTGAAATCAGTCCAATAATTACCTCAGCCCCAATTTATAATGAATGTTGAATTCTGCCGCAGCATTTTTATACTCCCGCAAAATGTTGCTAGAGAGTACATATTATAATTTTGTTCACCTAACTGTTCTTTGTAATACCTAACACTTACGAGTTAGATGTGGTAATATATATATAAATGATCACGATGACGAAACGAGTTAAATTTCTGGTTGACTGTCCTTCTTTGCAAGCTTGAACTTTAGTGTAAGTGAAACACACTCTACCTTGTAAAATGGGAACTGCAGATTAGCGCAATCGGATCACTGTCACGCCAACAAACGAAAACCTGGATAGTGCCATAACTAAGCATTAAGTACAGCTACAAGGTGTATTCCAAAGTAAAGAGGACTTTAAAAAAAAGACAGAACTAATGGTTTTATCGGCAAAATTAATTAATTTTATTCAAAATAGTCTCCTTCTGCTTTTATACAGCTTTTTGCACGGTCCAAAAGCATGTCGAACGAGTGTTTTAGCTCGTTGCCCGGTATGGCCGCCAGTATGCCGGTGCCATATCAGGTGAATACGGGGAGTGGTTGATTGTTAAAATGTGATTTTAGGGCAAATAATCGGCCACAAGCGTCGATCGATGAGACGGCGGATTATCGTGCAACAAACGCCAACTTCCATCTTCGCGATATTCGGGCCGAACACGTCGAATACGGCGCACTAAACGCTTCAAAACTCCAAGGTAGAATACCGCATTAACGTCTTGGCTGGGTGGAACAATTTCTTTGTGGACAATACCCTTGGAATCATAAAAACAAATCAGCATTTTCTTCACTTTTGACTTCTCCAGGCGCGATTTTTTGGGTTTCGGCTCATTTCTCATTTAAGTCCTCACGACCACTTTGACAACGTTGAAACCACTCTTTCACTCTGCTACAGGATAGGCAATCATCGCCATAAACTTGTTTCATCAGTTGAAATGTTTCGGTAAAAGTTTTACCAATTTTAAAACAAAATTTAATGTTGGCTCTTTGTTCGAAGCTCATTTTCGCACCAATGACAAAAACATACTGAACCTTAAAACGAAATAACTTCACTTCCAATAGATGAAATGTCATGAAATTTTTACTGGAAGTCGATAAAGAATAGCAAATTCTAACGCACTAAGTGCCACTAGAGTTTATTTGTTTACTGTTTACTTTGGAACTCACCTTGAATATTAACCAAATTCGCTCAGAATAAATTCTTTTGGCATTGTCTCGCACACAGTGAAAATGGGTATAAACGTCGCGCGGTCCCTATATAACGGTTATGTGGAAAACTAAAAGTGCAAAAACTCGCTGAATATATGCGCCACAAGCATTAAATTATGCTACCAAAATGGTAGGGAAGGGCAGAAAATTTAATTTTTAATATCAACATCGAGATTAAAAAATAAAAATCTAATTCTTAATCTTAATGAAAAAAGAATATTGAGATATCGTGAAGTAACTTGGTACACGTGTTTCTTGGCAGAAAGAAGTTGTATGTAGGCGGTATCGAACTACTATTGCCACAGCCACAAAATGCCGTTAATTGGAAACGTATATAGTACCATAACCAAGGCAAAAAGTAAGATATCGTTTGATTTGATTTCCATCTGTTCTAAGGTATTTGTGCAAAATGGAGCCATGGTATCAACTCCGCCTAGGATGAAACTGACTACTAAAAGATAACCTTAAGAGGATGTTGTCTGATTTCCCGAATAAAGACGTCTGTGGGCAGTTCATGCATCAGTCGGACATGATTTAATGTCACCGGTAACCCTGCACAGGTTGTTCTATGGTTTCCATTTAGTTTACTAAAACTATATAGTTTCTTTAATGCTGGCCACCAAACGAGCTCTCCATATGTTATAATTGGTGTAATGACCGCCGTATATATCCACATGATTATACTTGGTGTAAGCCCACAGTTCCTGCTAAGTATTCTTTTGCTGATGTAATAAGACATATACGATTTATTTATACTCTCGCAACATGTTGATACAGAGTATAAAAGTTTGTTCAACTAACTGTTGCTGGTATCACCTAAAACTAATCGAGATAGTACATACGTAAATCATGGACATTGTCAATTTCCCAAGAGCTAAAGATTGCACAAAAGACCGTTTGGAAACAATTGAATAAGACAGGATACGTGCCACACGAGTTAACGCAAAAAAACCTCATGGACCGAATTTCCATCTGCAAATCGCTGCTGAATCGCAACAAAATCGACCCATTTCTGAAGCGGTTGGTGACTGGCGATGAAAAGTGGATTACTTACGACAACGTCAAGCGAAAACATTCGTGGTCGAAACGCGGTGAACCGTCAGAAACGGTGTCCAAGCCAGGATTGACGGCCAGTAAGGTTTTGCTGTGTGTTTGGTGGGATTGGCAGGAAATAATCTACTATGAACTGCTCCCAAAGGGCAAAACTCTTAACTCGGAACTGTACTGTCAACAATGGGACCGTCTGAAGGAAGCAATTGTCCAGAAGCGGCCAGATTTGGCCAATATAAGAGGAATTGTGTTCCATCAGGACAACAAGCCAGGGCACATACATCGAAAGTGACTCGCCAGAAGTTCCGGGAGCTTGGTTGGGAGGTTCTTATGCATCCGCCTTATAGTCCGGACTGGAAATCATTTTACTGGCGCCAATAACGGTAAGGGACTATACACGAAATAAGCTGTGACGTATTTTTTCTTGTATTTTGTTTTACTTCTAAGTGTTTTACGTCAGAAGAAATTATTTTGAATGTTTTTGTCCATGTTTGAAATTCAAAACAATTTATCTGTGAGGAAATGCACACTCACACAATTTATTTAAAATAAATAATACATACATATAATGAAAATACGATCCATTTTCTTTACAATAAATGGGCACACGAAATAAGCTGTGAGCCACTGTAACATATGTACTGTATATGGTAAATGACCATGATGATGAGACGAGTAGAAATCCGGGTGACTGTCTGTTCGTTCAAGCTGTAACTGGAGTAAAAGTTAAGATATCGGGAATAAACTTGATCCTCAGTCCAAACCTCATATTCGTAATATAATCAACCCCGATCTTCTAGTTGACGTTTTGAACATCAACTCAAAATATTAAATTTAGCCTCCTCGGGTGAGAATCCTGGTCAAGCGTGTGAGAAATTTAAATCAGAGGCATCGTCACCAAAGTCAAATTCGCCTTTATAGAGATAAACTAGTGTTTAGGCAAATTGAAAACGAAGGCGAACGAATTAGATTAACGAGAGAAGGTAATGTTAAAATTTAACAGATTTCAGATACATTTATTTTCAAATACAAGTATAAAAACGTCCTATCGAAGTATGCATTTCCTGCAGGGGATTATGGTTTTCACATCAAGTATGAAAATTTAATGTTGAAACTATTGCTTAAGGTCACTTGAATGGCGCATCCGCTTCTTTTAAATGTAAAAATTTCCTTTTGAAGATGGAAATTACAACTTTTGTGCAACTTACAAAAATGCGATTGCTGAGAAGAACATATGTTTACCAAATGTTCTATACTTTCCAGAAATACCAAATTATTTGAAAGATTTAACCCCAATTGAAGGACGGCTAATAATACCTTGGTTGCCTGTAATGACCATCCTCTTTGAGGTATTAAGGGCAGAGTTTTCTCAAAGGTGTTGTTGTTAATATACAAGTACCCATTTCATAGAACAATATTGTAAATCTCTACCGCGATCCTTTGACGAGGCACGTGTTATACAAAAACACTTAAGAAGGTGTTTGAAATACAATCATGATTATATGACTGATATCATATGCCCGAAAATATTATGTTAGCTTTGCAATTCTTACTAATCACCCCTCTGTATCGCGAACACAATATAGGTATGTACATATTAGTGAGAACTCGATTTTAGAATATAATAACCAACAATAAGTTATTTTGTTGCATCTGCAAAGATGCCATATTGGTTTAATTTCCTTATGCCGAACAGATTTTTCATAATAACATTTTCGACAATAACATACCCATAGCACCTGTACCTGCAGAACTGAACGCTGGCTGTCAAGAGACCCTTTTGGACTATATTACTAAAGGATATTTAAACTATTACCATTGAGTTATAGTGCAAGGTGAAGGGCACAGATCAATTGACATAATTCAAAAGATATGTCATTTATAACAATATATACGATTGCAGAAACATGCACGCTCTAAAACATATAGGTAGATAGTACGAGCTGAAAGTCGCTGTTTTGACAGAGGAACGTGATCGAAATTAATTTAGTACATCCATTTTCCTTCGAAAGTTTTCAGGTCGCAACCGAGTTACGACCCAAAATCTGTTAATCGAATAGTTTGTTGAAAACTTGATCCAACACGATGACGGTTACAAGGTTTTGAAAAGTGTTAGATCCCTTTTTGCGCACTGGGAAGCTGAGAAAGAAAGGCAATTGCCATGATTCGTCAATTCGGGCTTTCAATTTTTTTCATAACACCGGGCTGCTAAATCTCAGTGGATTAAGCTTTTAGTCATTCTGTCTAAAACTGTTGATTTTAAGGATATTTCGAAAGCAGAAGACAATATTTTTACAAATCAAAATAGGTATCGCCAAATTCGATTAGATGTGGTTACTTGTGCAATATATTTTAACTACCTCAATCAACAAATCCCTAAGCTTTTTAAAGATAATGTCGGCGTTTTTGGAGAGCGTTTTGTTTAAAACTATTACTGGAGAGTTGAGTTTCAACAGGTGGTTCTTCGCATGTACATGGCATGTATTGGCTTAATAGTGCTCCAGGGATTAACCCTCAAGGTCCTTAGGCATTACCTAATGTTATTAATATCATTGACAATTACATTTCTACTTAGAAAATAATTTCGGCTACCAAAAGCATAACCACTGTCGCTCTTGTACTAGAGAAATCATAGGACAACAATTTTGTCTTTTTGGTATTTCATATCCACCAATGCCTTTAACATTTAAATATTGCTACCCCAGAAACAATTCAAAATTTGTAAAATTCAATTCGAGAACGATTACTTTGATAATAAAATTTTATAATTTGTAAACGTTGTTCTGGCGTATATCTTTTCATGATCATATTGTTAACATTACTGAATACATTGAAAAACAAGTAAGGAAGTTATAAGTTCGGGTGTAAACGAACATATTATACTCTCGTAACTTGCAAATAATAAAGTCCAGAAAATTCCTTCAGGTGTTGGCAAAAATTTATATTAAAGGAAGTATTGATCTGATTCAACCAATTTTTTACACAAAAACATCCTTTTATCAAGACTTTCATTTATTTATTTTATTATATGAATTTCAATTATATATAAGGTTGTCAAATATCTCCCTTTTTTGTCTTTTGAATTGCTATGTACAACGCGATACAGAGCTCGTATCTGGCAACACTATACATAATTTGAAAGGTCTTGACATAACCTACAAAACAACGCTATGCATGATTAGTTTGGGTATTGCGTTCAACAGTTATAGACGTGTAAACATGGAGTTCACTAACGCCGAAATTCGCGCTATTTTAAAGTTTTCCTTCGTTAAAGGCAAATCCGCTAGAGAAACGTTCCGTGAGATTAATGGTGTTTTGGGGGATGGTACTCTATCACTTCGAACCGCGGAGGAATGGTTTCGACTATTCAGAGCCGGTGAAAACGACACCATGGATAAGCCAGCCGGCGGAAGACCTGTGACGACAAATACCGATCAAATCATGAAATACATCGAGTTAGACCGGCATATGGCACCTCGTGACATCGCCCAGAAGATGGGAGTTAGTCACCAAACCATTTTGAACCATCTGCAGAAGGCTGGATACAAAAAAAAGTTTGATGTTTGGGTGCCGCATAATTTGAAGCAAAAAAACCTTCTGGACCGAATCAACGTCTGCGATATGCTGCTGAAACGGACCGAACTCGTCCCATTCTTGAAGCGGATGGTGACTGGCGACGAAAAATGGATCACATACGACAATATCAAGCGAAAACGGTCGTGGTCGAAGGCCGGTGAATCGTCCCAAACAGTGGCCAAGCCGAGATTGACGGCCAGGAAGGTTTTGCTCTGTGTTTGGTGGGATTGGAAGAGAATCATCCACTATGAGCTGCTCCCATATGGCCAGACGCTTAATTCTACCATCTACTGCGAACAACTGGACCGCTTGAAGCAGGCGCAGAAGCGTCCAGAACTGGCCAACAGGAAGGATGTAGTGTTCCACCAGGACAACGCCAGACCACACACTTCGTTGATGACTCGTCAGAAGCTACGGGAGCTCGGATGGGAGGTTTTATTGCATCCACCATATAGCCCGGCCGTAGCGCCAAGTGATTACCACCTGTTCCTGTCCATGGCGAATGCCCTTGGTGGTGTGAAGTTGAACTCAAAAGAGGCTTGTGAAAAGTGGCTGTCCGAATTCTTCGCAAATAAGGAAGGGGGCTTCTACGAGGAAGGTATTATGAAGTTGCCGTCTAGATGGAAACAGATCATCGAACAAAACGGCGCATATTGTAGCTAAATCCGATCACTGTAACACTTTTTATAAAGCATTGAATGAAGAGCAAAAAAGCGGAAGGGAGATATTGACAACCTTATATAATATCTTAAACATTGACCGATATTTTCGGTAAGTAGTCAACTATAGACACTGGGGTCCACATATTCAGTACCTAGGGGCTTGAACAGTTTTGATTTGATTTAGACAATTTTTGGTCACAAGATGGCATACTTTAAACTTATTATTCACGCAAAGTTTTACCCCGGTGCAAGCATTGCTGCTCGATTTGCATAGTGGAAAGTGATAGAATCAGATGGAATTTAAAATGGTGTTATATAGGAAATAGGTATGGTTGTTATCCGATTTCGCCCATTTGCGCACTACAAAATAGAAATATGGGAAGTATGTTATGTACCGAATTTGATTGAAATCGGTTAAGCACCTCCCAAGAAAAATAGGGGCGGTGCCACGCCCACTGTCTAATTTTAAACGTGATTACATCATCAGTCATCTCATCCATCCCAGTGATACAACTTAACGTCTCTGGCGTGTTAAGTGCCAAGATTTATTGCCATTTTAGTAATTTTTAACATTACCGTAATATGGGGAGTGGGCGGAGTTGCCACCCGATTTCACCCATTTTCACATTGTCGACAGTTTAGGAGATATGCACATTAAACCTTTTAGGGGGCAGGACCACGCCCACTTTTAATAAAAATTTAAACTGCGAATGCCCCTCCCTAATGTTATCCTGTATATCTTGTACCTTATTGTGTATCTTAGTTATGGCAATTAAATCGTTTTTGATTAATGGCGTTTTGTGGGTGTAGCAGTGGTCGGATTACGCCCATCAACAATACGCCCAAGAAATATGTGTACCAAGTTTCATTAAAATATCTCAATTTTTACTCAAGTAACAGCTTGCACGGCCGGACGGACGGACGGACAGACAGTCACCGACTGACGCCGGATTTCAACTCGTCTATTCATCCTGATCATTTATATATATATAAACCTACATAACTACTTTGAATTACCAGAAATAATGAGGCAAACGGAGGATCAGGCTTTTGTTATAGCAAGAAAGCATATGGTATCAGAAACTATGACAAATGATGGCATATCATTTATTGAAACTCGAACACCGAGGGTGCCGACTGATAATAGATACCACAGTATCACGACATAGGCAGGAACGAAGCTTACGGATACTTGGCGCCCTCCGTAATAAGCCATATCTGCGTCAGTACCAAACCTTGTAGCCAAAGCTTGGCTTCTAAGCAAGGAGAGGAGGGATATTCCAAAAGTGCTGCTGCTACTAGTGCGTCAGCCAGAGAATGGTCTATTTTAAGCTTGGAAAAGTCCCCCAGGGCACAATGGAAACGGGAGCAAGTTGCTCTGAAGAATGTGGTGTTGGAGGTGCTATTAAGAAATCTTATAATAATAAATTATAATATATAAAATAAGAAATAAGCCAGATGGTACCAGGGCCAAATAAAGATGATACCTTGTGATAACAAGATATCGGTCCAGCTATATAAGGCCGTACTAGACAAGGTAGAGCCACGAAGTCAGGCTAGTAGCGGTATCCCATTCCGACCAAGAGCAAGGGTATGGATCTCGGCTATACCATTGCAGGAGGACCAGAAAATGCAGCTCATCAGAGCCCGCAACCCGAATCTGCCAACTGGGTTATTTGCTAACACCAGTTTTTAACAAAGGAATCCATAGAACCGCTGGCGAAAAGTTAGAGTACGGACTCAAAAAATGAAAGTCAGGGCCTGCAAGTCGGACGCCGATGCTGAGCTTGCAGATGGACTCTCTTAGCTATATACGGAGGGTGAGCTATATATAGCTATATACGGAATCTCCACCGAAGCAAACTAGCTTCTCTAGCCCTAATTAACCTCATGGCGGTAGAGCAGCCTGATTTAGGAGCCTAGGGTTAATGGAGGGCGTATTTGCGGTCTGAGGACACCGGGTTATAACTTATACATAGCAAACTGCGAAGGTCAGACTAGAACATGTCTAATGGCCAAAAAGAAAACACAATGTTTTCATACTCCACAGCTTTAGTAATCAAGACACCACAGCAGTAAGCTGAGTGACGGATAGTAGCAAATAACGGCTGGTGTCATGCTACATGCCGTATGATGAAGAGAAAGTACCATCGCAGCTGATGAAAGAGCTGGTACGGGACACAGAAGCATCCAGGTGCATGACCATACTTGGATTCGACTCCAATGTACATCAGACTTTATGGGGCAGTACTAACATCAACGAAAGGGTTAAGTTGCTCTTTAACTATGTACTAGATACTAATACCAGTGGAGAGATCTTGAAGAACACTCCTTTTCATACCATCGCTATGTTGAATGCATAATTGAAGAGAATGTAGACAAGGCAGAGAAGTAATAGGAAAACGAACTGGCAGATGCACCTGCAAGAGCAAAAAAAGCATATTCCAATGTTTCTGCCGTTTCAAGCTAAGAACTAAGAGAATCTAGACATCCTCGTGAAACAATTTTCAGATTCTTGCCCCCAAGGCACATTAAATGTGTCTTGTTCAATAACACGTAGCCTAGAATTAGGCCCACCTGGTGTTCTCCCGTTCTTAAGAACTTACAGAAAGATTGCAAGAAGAAATTTAATTTAGTCAATCGATCCCAAGAAGAAGAGGAGTGGGATAACTATTATAACCTCTTAAGGTCATATAAAAAAGTAGAAAAGGAAAGCAAAAAGTAGTTCGTAGAAATATTTTTGTAATGATATCAAGAATACGCCAGAAGCGTCTCGATTCTGAAATATATTGGCACAATAGGTGCATAATATTGGATACCCCCTAAAGGTAGACCAGAGTTGGACGGTATTCAGTGGAGAGAGTTTAGGTCTGCTATGGATACTCACTTCCCAGGCAGCTCCGAAAACCAAAACATAGAGTATGCACTAAGTAGTGAAGTGGAAGCAAAGCCCCATCCTATAGACATTGTGTCAGACAGTAACGTTAATTGGGCGATAGGTATCTTTCCGGTTCAGTAACAGCAGTTCTAGAGCTACATATTAAACGGGTTAAGAACCATGCTTGAAGAAGCAATGCAAATGAACTATATTCCCTCGTTATAGAGGATAGTCAAGGTGATATATATACACAAGGTGGTCAAAAGCTCATACACAAGCTCAAAGCATTTCAGACCAATTAGTCTCATTTCTCTTAAAAACGTTGGAAAGGCTAATAGAATTATACATAGGGAGCAAACTAAACCCAGAAAAAATGGCAGTTTCGCAGCATGCGTATTCTAAGGGAAAATCCACAGAAACGCCACTAAGCTCAAAGTTAGTAGAAATTGAAAAGTCTCTGAAGATAAAAGAATACACCTCATAGCTTTCTTATAAATAGAAAGCGCTTTCACCAAATAGTCGAGATGAACATGAAAGTAGGTATAAGAATCAATACTGATGGTTACAAACTAGTTACAAAATGGGTGGTCGGCAAAACTAGATACCAAAATCGATTTCCGTCTTCCAGACCTATGCTGTGTCTTCCAAGCGGAGGTCACATCAATTAAAGAAAGCGTCCTTGTAGTCGTTGTAGTAGTTGTGGGTCCCAGGGCATAGTGATATCCCTGGGAACTGTGTAGCAGATGAACTAGTCAGAACAGGCACCACCCAACAATTAGACTCCGGAAAAGAAGAAATGTATATGCCCTTGACAACTTGTAGGTATTTAATCGACAAACATTTTATTAGCATAGCTGAGTCTCGGTGGAACCAATCTCTGACTTGCTCAACAAGCAGGCAAAGGTGGCATGAAGAAAATATAGACCGCTCATCCCGACTATTAAAATTTAAACGGAAAGACATAAGAACTCTAGTAGGAGTACTAACAGTCTAAGAGGCAGACATGCCAGTAGACTAGGAACACTTTATAACGACTGCTGTAGAAGCTGTCAGGGGGTAAAAGAGATTAAAAAACTTTTATGCGATTGTAAGGCGCTACATGGGAAAAGAATCGGAACCATCGCTCGAGGGTTCTTTGACAACGTAACGGAGGTTGCACAGATAAAACTGTTCGTACTGATGAACTTCATCAGAAGTATGGAGTGGTTCAGAGAAGAGCCAATAGATTGAGAGGACTTTGGTCCAGGTGGTATCAAAATAGGCCTCCTAAAGGCCTAGGTTCATCGTGGTATAGCCACTATACCTACCCTACCTCTAACTCCGAAGAAGTTCGCAATGATTCAATATAATGTGGCGAACAGGAATGCCAGAACAAATAGGAATCGACGATAAACTGCTTGAACCAACTAGATAGCGAAATTCGTAGTTGCCAAAATGTTCGAGTACCAATAACAATCTACCTTATAAGGGCTGTCGGATTGTGCAGCAAACACAGTTCAAATTGGAGAGTTGCCGTGTAAAGAGTAATGAGAAATAAATTGTAAGTTCGAATAACGAGTAATAAGTGTAAGTTGTTGGAATTAGAAATAAAGACAAGTGTACAGCATTAAATTGGTACTTTTATTTAACAATCCAGTGATCGAACTCAAAAGTGAGTTACAAGGTAGACGATTTATCGAGAAATCCGTTACAATATTTATTTTTGTCCAACGAAGAGACTCAGGCGAATTTCAAGAGAGACTACACTTTCCACTGCTAAAGACTCAGTTAACGGATTGGGGATATATGAATATTAAAATAATTTGGAAATAGCTAAAGTTAGACTAAAAACCGATGCTAAATATTGTGAGAAACAAATCTCCATTCGGAATTTAGCCCACACAACACATGAATACGCTCCCTGTTAAACAAATACAACACTGCAAGTATACAAGAAGAAGGAAAAACAAGACATGCAGATGAAGACATAGCAAGTACTCATACACAACGGTAAAACCACGCCACGTAAACAACACAACAAGTATTGGGCTGCTACGGGAAAACCACGCCACTTCTAGCAACACATGCCATACTAAAGCAACAAGTTGCGAACGCGCGAGGACGCAACACTCGGCTTGGCGGAAAGCAAGCAGGCCCATCAGCAGTCAGTCCGCACAGGACTGTAACAGCGATCACACGCATGACACTATACTCAGCAGTGAGTCGATCCTCTGGTAGTCTTAGTGTCTTAAGTTGTGAACGCCGTTAACTTTACGGCAGAAACATCCTAGCGTCATCGTCGTAGCACCCATGAACGTCAACGCTCGCAGCAGTACATCGTCGTCTATGCCTACACCCAGCGGTAGAATCGCCGTCGAAGCCTACACGAGCAGCGGCAGAATCGTCGTTGTAGCACGTATCAGTTTGACATCATCACCACAGGACGCAAACGTAAGTCATCCTAAGTCGCTTAGCACCCCCAGATCGCGGCAGAGTAGAATACGCTATCGTATAACAGCTATTCAACGGGAGCGCGGAGAGGCGGATGACGCTACTGCGGTAAGGAGTAAATGTCTCGCAGTGAGTCGAGCCTCTGGCAGGCACTTCACTCTTTACCGTACGAAGGCTGGAAGTCACGCGGGAAGTGGGTAGTGAGTCGGTCATCTGACCTGCTCAACGCTTGGGAACGCGGCCGCTGCCACTACCCTCCGTAATTCTGCGTGATAGTGACGTGCTAACGGGCCACGCAAACCGCTACTCTGCCATAGCGCTATCCTTGGGTGACGCCACTACAACGCGGAAGACACCATTTTTTGCAGTAAAGTAAACGCAGAAAAAATTTTAGATGTATGAAAATTTAATAAAATACGATTTGTAAAAGACCCCATAGTTTAAAAATGTATTGTAACGAACCCTGGACACGTCGAGTATACCTCAGCAAATCACAAGAAGCAGGGGTAGCAAAAAGCTTCGTTACAATATATGATAACGGTGAATATTAAAACGTGTGATGGGTTGGTTTTTGGGGTGACTGGACAACTTTTGTTAATATATTTTCATTGTTCTTTTCTAGAAATTCTGTGGATAAAATTCTTGTTCTGTTGGTTTGATAACACGATCATAAAGGCTTCATTCTTTAGAAAGTTCCTGGACAGCAAAGAAAAAGTTAATAAGTCCTTTCAATAAAAATGAAATGAATAAATTTCAATTGCATAACTATTCATAAAAGTCAATTGTAGATCATACTCGACCCAGAAAGCCTAGAGCTTCGATATATGTATGTCGCTTGCAATCGAGCCAGTACTGGATAAGGTATCTTGATCGTATAGCACGGACTCAAGCAACAGAATTAAAGGGGGTTAATAATATGTGTAAAGCATAGCTCTATAGAACCAAAGATTGTAAAAAAAATGTTTTCGTATCGCAAATTTTTAAAGCAATTTTGTTTAAATGTTTTAATATTATTATATACGAGTATTATGGTTCTTTACAGAAATTCAGTCATTTAATCGCAGAACTTAAGAAAGTCCTTACTACTAAGTTGCGTAATCAAAGCATTATAATTACGATGGCGATCTTAGCATTTGACTGGAGTCTATGCGGACTACATTAGGAAATATTCTACAAAACAAAAAAAAAACTTGAGTTCCTTGCTTGGTGTAGAATATTCAACAAACCTGCGACCTGTAAGTATTATATGTTTGTACACTACAGGACACAATTTGTAAAATGATCATATTTATTATTTTTAAGATAAATATGGATAATAATATTGATATGATAAATAAAATGTTGTATTCATTATAAATGCATTTTATATACAATTAATTATAAGCGTGTAGAACAAAACTCCAAATAAAATTTTTATAATTTGAGTAAATTTAGTAAAAAAACTTCTTTAATTAATTTTCCTGTGATTGCAATAAATGGATGCAACACTTCCTACCTTTAATTAACATATATACGGAAATAACATGTATTTCTTTTAACTTGAGAGAGTATAAAATGTTCGATTACACCCGAAGTTAGCCCTTCCTTACTTGTTCCTTAAGTTTTTGGAAAAAACGCTTTTAATAAAATAATCTGATGTATTTAATATGTACATACGTATTTTTGTGTACAGAATATTATAGATTCGTGATAATTTCGACTAAAATAAATGTAAAAAAACTCATTTGTTGGCAGTTGTAATTGATATTGGCTTTTAATCGTCAATGTCTTTGTACGATAAATTCTAATTTTTGAACAGGCCATATCAGCAGGTATGTCTCTTTCTCTTATCAAATTTGTGACCTTACTTTGGAAAGCTAACGATCTTCAAAAGTCGAACCCACATGAAATCTTAGAAATGTATACAAATTTTGAAGTTTTTTAAAAGATACATCCTTCTTCTTTTACACAACGTACACAGCGGGCTTGTCATGTTTTCTTCGGCATTGCAATTATTGGAAATTTGCTTTTCTCTGTTTCATTAATGTAATCCCATTTAACTTCCTTGACTGTATTGTCTACATACTACTGTTCCGCCGAAAATCCCCCTGCGGGTAGGGGTAAGAATTTACCCGCGGTAAGGCATGCCTGTCGTAAAAGGCGATTAAAAGCCAAATGCACTATGACTGTTATTTTATTTTGCCCAGAAATATCAGCATAGTAAATGATGTCAGAAATAGTGCTATAATACTCAGCTTGAACTGGTATTATAGACTTTAAATGAGATTTCAAATAAAAAGACATTTGGAGTTCAAGCGACAAATGTCACCAGTCATTGAGTAAGGCAGAAGCTTCGGCTACACAGTCTTACCGAATCTGCCCATTGGGTTCGGCCCTTTGGAGAGTATCGTGGTGGCTGTGATTTAAACCTAAATGCTGGAAGAACTGAGTTTTTAGTTCAAAAAAGAAATTGCACAAGCAACTGGATTCCGTACCCGAAAACGGAAGAGGTTTTAGGTTGGCCTCGAATCCTACCAAGATGGTCAGTGTGCCCCTACACACTGGCCACTGGTAACCAAATTAATACTTGCAAATAGCTCGTATTATTTGGGGCGCTTATCAACGCATTGTTTTGATACGTTGTGCTTTGGAGAACCGTGAGGTAAGGCCGTCGACGGCAGGTACTCACGTAAAACACGCCGGACGTTGTTCTGCCGAAAAGTTAAACGAAACCTACACCTACAAAAATCCATTGGGCAGCAGATCAGTTATGAACTACGGAAATCCGATTAATTGCGAATTGCTCTTACTTTTGAGCTTCTGTTTAGCCTATGTTTGGTATACACCCGGGTCTCAAATAAATAAAAATTGTCTGGATATCTATTCGCATGATACTCAATTAACATATGAACTTTAAATAAAAATTTTGACCATTTAAAAACATACAAATGCCTATGTACGAGTATTTCGATTGAAGCACATGCTCATGTGTGTTAAAAAATGTATGGAGAATTATGAATTCATTTATTATAAAAACTGTTTCGAAAGAGTTTAACATTCATTGTTCGACGAAATCGTGAAAGGCTTATAATCAGATTTGGTATCTTATTAAAATTATATTCAGTATATGAAAGTCATAGACTCACTTAGTTTTATTACTGCATTTTACTTCGCGTCAGCAAAAACTACTTATACATTAAAATTATTCTTAAATGCGACATATGTCAACTCAACCGAAGGGGCTAAACTTAATATATCGAGGTGATGTGGAAAACGTCAACCAGAAGATCGGAATTCATTATAATAAGGATATAAGGTATAGACCGAGGTCTACTTGTAGACCAATTTCATTCATATTCAGCCGTTAAGCTACATAATTTTAAGAGAAATTGTACATTTTTTTACTATGGAGGATATATTGGAGACAGAAAATGGTCTGAGCTGATTGCACTAACTTCTGACATTGCTCAGGTACACCTTAGCACATATTTTCAAAAAAGTTTATAAACTTATAACTCACACACTGCCCGACACATTCGGCATAAGGTTTGTTAGTATAACGAAAGTCTTTATATGTAGTGTGTAGAAGTTGGGGTGATTCGTCGGCTAAATTCACAAATTTTCGGCATTATACTATAATATGTACAATACATTAGGATTGGTCTCTGAAAAATTCGTTGATAGACACTGTCTAAATGAGTATAAACACCCCCGCCAAATACACCGCTTAATCCGGAAACTAATAACACTCCCTAGTATAACCAACCACAATACCCAACACTCATACATCACAACACGGGAAAGCACAACTCACCACAACACCTCGCCTGTACATCACCTCAGCAAACAAAAAGGATGGTCTTTGCCGCAGATCCACCTCACTCGTTTCAACCACCAGCCTAGTTAGCTCTGATCGACACCGCTCTGCACTCGTTTACCTTTCTTGATCAGCCGAATAAGAATTCGGACAGTGGCGGAATTGAATTGATACATCGCTTCGCTCACCATCGGACCCGTTTATCCGCAATAATTTTAATGTAAACATTAATATCTTGTTATAAAATTAAAGTCTCTTTTGGATTCGTATCTGAGATTAATTGCATTTCCACTTCTATATGTATGTATAATATTTAACGCGAGTCTAAGTGAACTATCAACAATTTAAATTAATTGGTGGGTGCTTTCTATTAAATTGGACACCCAAATAGTTAGGCACCTCTAAAAAGGCTCTCCAATTATGAGCTCTTAATTGTAACGGGAAGGTCATCCGCCTAACGGTTTTCTATTTTTTTTATTATCAAAAATTGTATACCTCAATGAAAATGAGATCGCAGTAGCGAGGGATAATTTTAGATTATTTTTTTAAGTGCCTCGACACCGCCCCCTAAATAGTTTAATGTACATATCTTCCAAACCGCTGAAGCTAAATTAAACAAGCTTGCTGAAAAAAAGTTAGCACCTAGTCATATACTATGAAATTGGGTAAAATCAGATAATAACCACGCCCTCTCCCTACATAACGGTTATATTGAAAATTACAAAAAGTGTGATAACTGAATCAATGAATGCGTCACAAGCATTAAATTTCACAACCAAGATAATAGGGACAAGCTTTATAGAAATAGCTTTAAAAATTGGACAATGGGCGTGGCATCGTCCACCCTTACGAGAAATCCTATACCTCAGGAACTACTTAAGCAATTAAATCCAAATTGGTGCGGGAGCTTACACAAGAATTTTATAACACACAGTGAAAATGGGCGAAATCGGAAGCCAAACGGGCCTACATACCATATAACAAACCTCTGAATTCTCTCTGATTCTTTCACTTAAGGTATTTAATCTTATGCCCAAAAATTGTTGAAATCGGGCTATAACTTTTGAAGGAACCAGACTCTAGATATGTGGACCTAAGTGCTGAAGGCTGATTGTTTACCGAACATATCGGCAAACCCATGAGTTCTAGTATTGAAATTAGGGGAGAATATTTTTGTGATTACATTATGGGTAAAATCGGGTCAATATTTCCCTTAGCCCCATATATCTAATATAAATATTTTTGAAATCCCGTTTGACTTTATTCCGCATCTAACCAATTTTTTACATGCAGTCATACTGAGTCAGAGAAAGACTTTCTCCAAATCGCAATAATGTATCCCACAGACTGACCGATGTTTTCGATAAAAAGTTAGCAATAATCACTTGTGTCCGCATATTGGGAGCTTCCACATTTATGGTCCGATTTTGAAATTTTTTAACTAAACAAATGCACTATTCATGAAAAGTTTTCTCCATTCAAAAAACAAATATAATGGAAAGTGAAAAAATCATATGGTATTTAATTCTTCTACATGGGAAGTAAGCGTGGTTGAAGTACGACTTCGTATATTTTCAAACTGTGACACAGGAATGCCACGACAGTGCTATCTACCGAAATTATTTTAAATTTATTGAGAAGGTCCGGAGATTTGACATTTCTCCTAAATTTCCTATGATGCTCTCTCCTACCACCCTGGATGTAATATTTAATGTCTTTGATGCATTAAATTATCGATTTATGGCACTTTTAGTTGTTTTTAATAAAACCGTTATGTTATGTGGGAAAAGGTGGTTATTTCTTCAAAAAATTTTAAACACGCACATGAGCATGAGCGTCATATTGAATGAAATAAACACAACTAAACAGGCAAATGTCCACAAAATGTACTTGTTTTAGTAATCCACAAAAATATCATGCATTTCAAGGATCTCTTAGTATAAAAAGGATATGGTACTTAAGAGTACCATCGGGTTTAAGGAACGTCTAAATTTTTATGTACCAATGATATGATATTTAATATTTGTTTGTTATCTATTCATTTAAAAAAAATTAGGTCATAAATTGTTGTACGTAAATCGAACTCACTTCTTTTCATTTGCTTGTCTGGTTTTATGTTTGAAGGAAGTCCTTTCCGATTTCCTTTAATTGTTCCGCATGCAAAAATTGTCTGTGTTTGAAGAAACTCTGGGATCCTTATACAAGGTGCGTTCTAAAGTAAACAGTAAACAAGTAACAAAGTAAACTCTAGTGGCGCCATCTATATGTCGACTAGTGCGTTAGAATCTGCTATCCTTCATCGACTTCCAGTAAAAATTTCATGACATTTCATCTATTGGAAGTGAAGTTATTTCGTTTTAAGTGTCAGTATGTTTTTGTCATCGGTGCGAAAATGTGCTTCGAACAAAGAGCCAACATTAAATTTTGTTTTAAAATTGGTAAAACCTTTATCGAAACGTTTCAATTGATGAAACAAGTTTATGGCGATGATTGCCTATCCTGTAGCAGAGTGCACGAGTGGTTTCTACGTTTACAAAGTGGTTGTGAGGACATAAATGAGAAATGAGCCGAAACCCAAAACATCGCACATGGAGAAGTCAAAAGTGAAGACAATGCTGATTGGTTTTTATGATTCCAAGGGTATTCTCCACAAAGAATTTGTTCCACCCGGCCAAAACGTTAATGCGGTATTCCACCTTGGAGTTTTGAATCGTTTGATAATGCGCCGTCTCATCGATCGACGCTTGTATCCGATTATTTGACCAAAAATCACATTTTAACAATCAACCACTCTCCGTATTCACCTGATATGACACCGCCATACTGGCGGCCATACTGGGCAACGAGCTAAAACACTCGTTCGACATGCTTTTGGACCGCGTAAAAAGCTGTAGGAGCCTATTTTGAATAAAATTAATTAATTTTGCCGATAAAACCATTTGTTCAGTTTCCAAAGAAGCATTATGAAAATTTTCCGGCTGCCCATTTTGCTCTACAATTCCTTCTTCTTGGATTTGATTTATAATGACAGTCAAAATGTGATGTTCATTGATTTCTGAAGTTAGAACTTTTTCGTCGTCAACCCCACTTTCAATATCCGTGCTTTGTTCATTATCTAGAGGAATTTATTCTAAAATGTAAGCAATTTCATCTTCCATCAAAAATCTCCCGTAAATTCCAACCATGACTTACAAAAACTGATTGTAATTATATTGTATACACACAAAATGTAATGAATATAACTCACATACTGGCCGACAAATGCGGTGTAAAGTCTGCTGAAATAAAGAAAATCAATATATGCAGTATAAGGGAGCTTGAGTAATCCATGGATCCCTTGCAGA
This sequence comes from Bactrocera oleae, assembly GCF_042242935.1. NCBI lineage: Eukaryota > Metazoa > Arthropoda > Insecta > Diptera > Tephritidae > Bactrocera > Bactrocera oleae. The sequence goes on along the minus strand of NC_091541.1, from coordinate 18,706,968 downwards.
CACTGTTGACACTGAACTGTATTAAATCCAGTATTATACGTTCACTTTATTGTACTAAAATATCTTGAATATTGACCGATATATACGCTATAAAGCCAACCGAAAGTTTGAAATTGCTTTATGAGCTACGATGTATGATGGTTAACCCTAGTATTGACCCTACTTTATCCATTACTAACAGTTTTAATATACAAATTACATTACCAACTACATGGGAAGTAGGCGTACGTAACACGTACATCCAGGGAAAGATGCTCACTGAGTTTCACTAACCCTTTGCTGACCAAGCCCAGAAAGAAATAATTTTTCTAATTTATTTTCGTAACGTGACGTGATATAGCATACCTTATAGACAGTATTTGTGCAAGTTTTTCTTTGATAACTCCACCGTAGCCGTTACCAATCCCACGCTGTAAGAGGAGGAGGAATGGATGAAGTATCTTGACAGGCTTTTAGATGTGTCTCGGGAAGTAGGAGGAAGAACCGAACAATACCCCCTTAATAGTGACAAATATTTGGATGCAAGCTCTGAATCGAAAATTATTGGTGCATTTAAAACAGCACGTCCCCTAAGAAAGGAGGGTTCCACCGCGCATAAACCATGGATGAACGGGGGACAGATAACCTTTAACTAAACTCTCACAGGGCTTTTAAAATGGCTAAGCGACTTAGTAGTAACAAATATTTGGATGCAAACTCTGAATAGCAAATTATCGGTGCATTTGAAACAGCACGTCCCCTAAGAAAGGAGGGTTCCACCGCGCATAAGCCATGGATGAACGGGGGACAGATAACTTTTAACTAAACTTTCACAGGGCATTTAAAATGGCTAAGCGACTTAGTAGTAACAAAAATTTGGATGCAAACTCAGTAAAGAAAATTTTTGGTGCATTGTAAACAGCATGTATGGGGGGAAAAAAAAATTTTACTAAACTCTAGCAGGGCTTTTAACATGGCTAAGCGACGTAATAGTGCCAATATTTGGATGCAAACTCAGAATAGCAAAACGCAACCCGTGACGTTTATTCTCTAATCAAGTAGACAGAGTAACTGGAACGACAAAAAATGTTTATCGGAAGACCACGTGCAGAACGCACTAGTGGTTGTTAGCCAATTTTGCAAGGAACTTAGATAATTTAATCAAAATATTAGGTAAAGTAAAAACTTCGTTCGGTTTTTTATTGATTTTTCAAACAATGATAACTTTGTGTACATTTGTCCGATTTAAGTCAAATATGCGCTGTTTTGTTCGTAAACTTGTTGCCAACGAGATGCCAACTTCCTCATACCCCTCCCGTGGAAGGCTGCGTCCGTATTGACAAAAAACTCGGAGATTTAATTTTCACAGGCCCCTCTTGAGGCCAACTTCTCACCATTAAGCGCGTTCGCCATGGACAGGAAAATATGGTAATCACTTGGTGCCAGGTCCGGACTATAAAGTGGGTGCATTAGGACCTCCCATCTGAACTCCCGGAGCTTCTGGCTTGTCACCAAAGACGTGTGTGGCCTGGCATTGTTCTGATGGAACACACCACACATGCAGAAAAACCTTCCTGGCCGTCAATCCGGTCTTGGCCACCGTCTGGGCCGCTTTCCCGAGCTTTGACCACGACCGTTTGCGCTCGATATTGTCGTAAGTGACCCATTTTTCATCGCCAGTCACAATCCGCTTCAGAAACGGGTCGATTTTGTTGCGATTTAGCAGCGATTCGCAGATGGAAATTCGGTCCATCATGTTTTTTGCGTTAGTTCGTGTGGCACCCAAACATCGAGCTTCTTTTTGAATCCAAGGTTATGCAAATGGTTCCAAACGGTTTTCTGGCTTATCTTTATTTCCTCAGCAATTAAATAAGTGCTCTGTTTCCACTATTTTCATGATTTTATCGCAATTTTCGACGACAGGCCTCCCGACGCGTGGTGCATCTTTGACATCGAAATTACCGGAACGGAACCTAATCACTTTTGTGCTACACGTTCGTTTACAGTATCGGGCCCATAAACTAAATTAATTTTTTCAGCCGCTTTGGCTGCTTTTTCGTCTTGATCGAAAAAAAATTGTAAAATATAGCGAATTTTCTCTTTGCTGGTGTCCATCTTTGACATGGCCTAACGGATAATCTGGACAAAGCAGAAATGTGTCATTTTACAAGAAGTACAAAAATCCGCCCTTTTCAAGTGGTAAAACTATTGTAAACAACTGTCATCCATCCTATATTGACATATGTTGCGTTATCGAAAAAATGCAGTAGTATCGAGGAAAGTTAATGAGCAATGTGACCGCAAAAAGGAAATCCATTGGCAGGAATGGGAAAAGTCTTAGCATGTGCTAAAAGAGCGTAAGTGTTCGTACATGCAACGGACCTGATTGCTGGGTATTACGGGCGCCATGAAAACTACAGCAACAAAGGCGCTAGGATTATCGTCGATATCCAGCTAATTCATATTTAAATGAAGTGTAATTTAATGTTTAGCGTTCATTGTTAAAACACCTCTGTAAGCAGGTACATTGTCTTGATGAAAAATGATACTTTTGTGCTGCAAAGCAAGTATTTTTTCATTCAGTTGATCCAAAAAGTTGCCACAATATTCAAAGTTGATAGTTTTACCTTTCTGCTGATAAGCAATCAACAAAATTCCTTTTGCATCCCCAATAACTGATGCCATAACCTTCTTTGCTGATCGTTGGGACATTACCTTCGGAGCTGAACAACCAGTTTCAGTCCATGGTAAACGTTCTTGTTTCAATTAAGGATCATGGTGGTAGATCCAAGTGTCATCCATAGTTTTAAAACGACGCAAGAAATTGGTTTGATTCTGCTTAAAACGCTCCAAATTGTGATGAGAATAGGCTTTCTTGTTTGCTATTCATACTTACTAAAAAATAGTCATGAATAGGAGCCTGTCATGTGTAAAAATTAGAGAAATGAGAGATCTAATTGAAAATGTGAAATAAAGATTTAGAGTGTCAAGAATTTGATATATTCGCACGTTTCTTTAATTTCATTCCTTTTACATAATATAATTGTTAATATTATATTTTCAACTGGTTTTTTAGGCGTAACAATAAAGATCCTAAAACTTTAGCAGTAAGCAAATAAAATGATATCGACGTCAGGTAAATGAAAACTTAAACTATTACAACATGTCAATTAACAATTTGACCATATAGTTGTTGTTGTAGCGGTTATCTAATCCCCGCTTAGGTGGTAAGGTTCAAGTTGGTTGTCATCGAAGGCACCTATCGGTAGGCCAAGGAAACAGGTGGTTGGAGTCATGTCGTGACTTATTGCACGAAGGATATATTTTTGGTATGTCAAGTTATCCAGAATCTACGATATGTAGATTTTTAACCTGTTACAGTATCCAGAACAAAGTTGCGCAAGGATCACTCTAGGTTATTGGGGCAACTTGAGCTATTCGTCGTCTATGGCTGGCGGTTTGACTCTAACTACGTTTTCTACAAAATCATTCCAGCGGAAACTGCTTGGAGAAGAGCGTATTGTGTTCCTTGACCGAAAGCATGCACGCCTCACTATGTCCGTATCATGTATCAGAAGGCATCTTGTATTAAACTGGATGGCAGTATTCCGATACGTTTGAAGCTTTTTCGTCTGCGTTACACTACATCCAGGCCACCATATCGTTGCAGTGTAGTTGATCGGCCGGCCGATTGATTTGTATGTTGCCAACAACGTTTCTTTTTCCTTTCCCCAGGAGCTGCTAACTAGCGACCTGACGATTTTGTTACGGCTATGTACTTTTATATCAAACGCGGTCGTATATGGATTGAAGGAGCACAGGCTGTCAAATGTCAACGCCTAAGATCTTAGGGTTTTAGATAGTCAGCATTTTAACGCCATCGATTGTGATATTAAGATCCTGTCTGTACCCCATCGTCCATTTTATTAATATGGTCACTATGAATTTAGTGGGGGAGAGTGTCATGCTACTTCCAACCACATGCCATTAATTCTATTGCCTGACGTCAATATAATACAATCATCTACAGATGAGGTGACGGAAATTCCCTCTGGTGGGGGAGGGAGTCTCGAAATATAGAAGTTAAACAGTAGCGGGGAAAGAACACCACCATGCGGAACCCTGTGTTTAATTCTTCTTAACTTAAAATTTTAACCTCGAAACAGTACGGAGATTGCAGACCACTCAAATAGTTCTTGACAACTTGACATTCTTTTGTATTGTAGTAATGAATGCTCGCCTTACCTTCAAAGCGAAACTTTCGTAAGGAGTGTTAAAAATATTATATTGGCTTGAAAAAAGGGAGGGTGGAAAGTGAAACCCAATGTTTTGATGATTAGAAAATTTGGTAGTTTTGCAACAGATTTGGTAGTCATTTTGGTACCCAAAGATTTTCTCAAGTGGCAACTCTGCTAACACGCATAATTGAAGAGCGGGCAGCAAGCGCTTACGATGGGAAAGCGACAGTGAAATCAGTCTGCAATCAACAGTTGACTTAACAGGTTTGAGCGGACGGAGGTCCGTATGATATTAAGGTAATTCTAACATGATAAAATATCATATAATGCTAATTTTAAGACACCAAAATGTCCCAACTATAAGCTAATGGCCACTTAATATGAAATAATATTAACTTTGGTACATTCATTTACACTTGTACTTATTCGTATGCTCGACTTCTGCAAGTAGACTGGTAATTTTTGGTCGTTGATTCGCTTTGTTCCACAGTAAGCGCGCAAATATAAGGTCAAGTAAAAAGTTCGTTCGGTTTTTATCTAAGAGATGGCGTTATTGTCCATAGTACTAGTGTTACGTGTCGCATCATGTATACGGCACTGAAAACGTGTTTATTTGCGCTAAAAAATTGTCTTTGACAGTTTTTCGATTGATTTACTCAGTTCGTTGTGAGCGCTCGTCATAGATGGACACCAACAAAGAGAAAATTCGCTATATTTTACAATTTTTCTCCGATCAAAGCGAAAAAGCAGCCAAAGCGGCTGAAAACATTAATTTAGTTTATGGGTCCGATACTGTAAACGAACGTGTAGCACAAAAGTGATTTGCTAGGTTCCGTTCCGGTAATTTCGATGTCAAAGATGCACCACGCGTCGGGAGGCCTGTCGTCGAAAGTTGCGATGAAATCATGGAAATAGTGAAAACAGACCGTCAAGTGAGCACTTATTTAATTGCTGAGGAACTAGAGATAAGCCAGAAAACCGTTGGTAGCCATTTGCATAACCTTGGATTCAAAAAGGAGCTCGATGTTTGGGTGTCACACGAACTAACGCAAAAAACATGATGGATCGAATTTCTATCTGCAAATCGCTGCAGAATCGCAACAAAATCGACCCGAATCTGAAGCGAATTGCGACTGGCGATGAAAAATGGGTCACTTATGACAACATCGAGCGCAAACGGTCGTGGTCAAAGCTCGGGGAAGCGGCCCAGATGGTGGTCAAGACCTGATTGACGGCCAGGAAGGTTTTGCTGTGTGTTTGGTGGGATGGGCAAGGAATCATCTACTGCGAGCTGCTCCCCTATGGCCAAACGCTCAATTTGGCCCTCTACTGCCAAAAACTGGACCACTTGAAGGCAGCACTTATCCAGAAGAGGCCATGTTTGATCAACAGAGGCCGAACTATGTTCCATCAGGACAACGTCAGGCCACACACGTTTGTGGTGACTCGCCAGAAGCTCCTGGAGCTCGGATGGGAGGTTCTAATGCACCCACCTTATAGTCCGGACCTGGCACCAAGTGATTACTATCTTTTCCTGTCCATGGCGAACGCGCTTAATGGAGAGAAGTTGGCCTCAAGAGAGGCCTGTGAAAATTGGCTCTCCGAGTTTTTTGGCAATAGGGACGCAGTCTTCTACGAGAGGGGTATAATGAAGGCATCTCGTTGGCAACAAGTTTACGAACAAAACGGCGCATATTTGACTTAAATCGGACAAATTTTCACAAAGTTATCATCTTTTGAAAAATCAATAAAAAACCGAACGAACTTTTTACTTTACCTAATATATTCCCATTCTGAATTTGATTGTGGTCATGCCCATCCCTGTCTATGAGGAATTAACGTTTTCATTCCAAAGTACAAAAGAATGGACCAAAAGGCCAACGGCGAAATATTCATATTAACCGACGGATTAAAGGGTAAGCCAGGAACAGGAGCGGCCTAAGTATGTAATAAACCACTAAGTTAAGTCAAATAAGATGTGGAACACGTCAACCAAAGAATCGGAATTCATTACATTATGGATATGAGGGTTGTATCAAGGTCTATACAAACTCCATTCTTTTTGAGCGCTAACGCACATAATTTTTAAGAAAACTTGATTTCATTAAAATATCACTCAATTAGAAAAACATAAACGGTTCAAAGTATTATATATAATATAAAGAATATGTTTCTACGCAATTTCGTAGAGATAATTCATTCACTAACCGACATTTCGGGCACAAAGTCTGCTGGAATAACGAAAAACTTTCTTGTTTTATGAAGTTTATAAACTGTTTCTCACTACTTTGACGTCGCTGATTTCAAATCTACCTTGAGTTGTTTTTTAGCGGCTTCAGTTTTAGTGAAACATTTGTTAAAATAGGATGAGTAGGTTCTGAGACTGGAGTAGGAAGAGGCTGGAGCTTTAGACTGATTGCGTTAACATTTAGTTTTACTCAAGTATACTCGAGAACATGTTTTCACGTAATTTTGTGAAGATAACTCACACTGATCGACATATTCGCCATAAAGTACAGTACATGTGAGCTCCGGTAATTTATGAACCGATTTAACAATTTTTTTTCATTTTACTATGTTGTATCCAATATTATACGTTCACTTATTTTGCTAAGATATCTTGCATATTGACTGATATATACGGTTTAGAGCCAACCGGAAGGCTAAAACTCTTATGTTACATGTAAGCTAGGTTAAGTATTGAGCCCATTTTATCTATGTTTAGCATCACCACATATTATTACCATAAAAAAAATGCTCACAAACTTTAAGTGCCTCCCATCTTGACCTATATACCTATACGGCATAAAAACAAACGAATGTTTGATAATCTCTATATTAGGTATTGGGGGTAGGGGAAGTAACCTGATGTGATCGATTTTTGGCACAAGAGTACACTGTTATTAGGAAGAGACGATCTTTCGGTTTCGTTAAGACAACCCAAATATGGACCGATGTATGCGGTATAGAGTCAACTTGAAGCTCGAATATTTTTGCATGAGGAATATAGGGACTAAATAAAGTTTGGACTTGAAACTTTATGGAACAAGGGCACACTGTTATCAGCAAAAGATTTTCTGTGAATTTCAATAACATTTCTTTGATATTTACCCATAATTTAAGTAAAATATCAGTTATAGGAACTGAGGTCTAAATATATGGTATCTAGTCGCTTTAAAAGACATGGACCGTTTTCGGCAGAGATGTGAGATGCCATTTTTAAAAAACACTCTTCGTTCCGATTTTTTGTTTATACTCTTTCAAATATTCCACCGGCCCACAAACCAAACCAACGTTTTTTCTGGATAAAATGGCAGCTCCTGACTGCGTGCTGGACATAGTCTATGCGGTCGAATATTATCTAATAATGAATGCTGGGTTTCAAGATGTGTGATGGTGTTGCGAATAGTATGCAGGTAAGCTGATTATGTTGACCATAAGTTGAGCCAAGGGCCGAAACACACTCTTTACATAACGTGTATTTTTTTAATGAAGTTCCACGATTTGTAAACGTTGTTCAAGCGTAAGTCTTTCCGCAATAAAATGCCAAACAATGCTAAACAAAAACAAGTAAGGATGGGCTAAGTTCGGACGTAACCGAATATTTTATACTCTCACAAAATCAAATGGTATACTCGTTTAAGATTTCTTTGTGGATTGACCGATATTTTCGGTAAAAGCTCAACTATGGGCACTGGGGTCCACATATTCAGTACCTAATGGTTTGAACAGTTTTGGTTCGATTTAAATAATTTTTGGTCACACGGTGGCATACTTTAAAAGTATTATTCACGCAAAGTTTTACCTCGACATAATCATTGTTGCTTGATTTGCATAGTGGAAAGTGAAAGAATCAGATGAAATTTAAAATGATGTTTTATGGAAAATAGGCGTGGTTGTAATCCGATTTCGCCCATTTTCGTACTATAACATAGAAATATAAAAAGAATGCTATGTACCGAATTTGGTTGAAATCGGTTAAGCAGATCCCAAGATATGGGGTTTCACCTAAAAGTGGACGGTGCCACGCCCACTGACTAATTTTGAACGTGGTTCCTATAAAGTCATATTATACCATCCCAGAGATAAAATTTAATGTCTCTGGCTTGTTTAGTGCTTGATTTATCGCGCTTTTAGTAGTTTTTAAGAGTACCGTTATATGGTGAGTGGGAGGGGTTGTCACCCGATTTCACCCATTTTCACACTGTCGATACAGATGCTAAAAGCATTTGTTCTCAGTGAATTTTGTTATTATAGCTGCAGTGGTATAGGATATATGCACATTAAACTTATTAGGGGGCAGGACCACTTCCACTTTCAAATAAAATTGTAAACTGCAGATGCCCCTCCCTAATGGATCCTGTATACCAAATAAGAGCCTTGTATCTTGTTGTGAAGCTTAGATATGTCAATTTATTTGTTTTTGATTAATGGCGTTTTGTGGGCGTGGCAGTGGACCGATTACGCCCATCTGCAATACCAAGAAATATGTGTACCAAGTTTCATAAAGATATTTAATTTTTTACTCAAGTTACAGCTTGATTTTATAAAAAGTGCTCTGACCATTGCCACCCCAACAAAACGCCATTAATCTAAAGCTAATAAAGTGCCATAACTAAGCTCCACAAAATGGTACAAGGCTGTTATTTAATACAGCATAATGCATAAGGGGGAGATATTTATGGTTGAAAATTTTTTTAAAAAGTGCTAGTGGCCCCGCCCTCTAAAACTTTAATGTACATACTCTTAAGCCATTGAAGCTATAATAACTAAATAAACTCAGGCCCAGTCTTTTTGTCACCTCTACCGACATTGTTAGTATGCGTGAATTCAGATTATAACCCCACTCACTCCCCATATAACGAGTTTCTTAAAGAATACCAAAAGTGCGATAAAAATATAAAGTAATTCGCCTGAGACATAAAATTTTCCACTCGATATGGTATGAGAGGGCTTTATAGGGATCTAATTTGGACGATGGGTGTTGCACCGCCCACCTACAGCTAAAATTACATTTCTCCGGGCCTACTTGACCAATTTCAATCAATTACATAGTATTATATTGGTAGTCCTATGTCACAGTGCGAAAATGAGCAAAATCGGAGTACGATCACGCCTGCGTCCCATATAAACCAATTTTGAACTCGATCTTACTCTTTCTTTTTCCAGTATACAAATCAAGAACGAACCAATGTATACGGATAAAATTTTGCACCAATAGTTCCTTTTAAGTATGCCACCTTATGACCATAAATTTTCCAAATCGGACCAAAATGTGATTATTTTCAACTTTTTATCAGAAATATCGGTCAATCTGCGAGACGCCTTGTTAATGGCGTTTTGTTGGCGTGGCAATAGTCAGATTCCGCCCACCTGCAGTACCTCCCGGGTGTCAAGGAACCGAGTTTCTCAAGATATCTCAAATTTTCGATTGCGCAGACAGACTGATGGACGGACACACTCAGTAGCATTACAACATTTGGTTCACAAAAATATTAATTTTAAAATCAAACTAAATAACTCAAATGAGATATACTTATGTATGTGATATAAACTCAACCAAAGCGAAATTTAATATATAAACTGATTCCAATATCTTTTTGGCATAACTCAAGCAGCTTTGAAGAACGAAAATCATTTTAAGTAGTACATGGGAGTTAAGGTAGGTAGGTACCAATTTCACATATTTTCGGCATTAAACTATAGTATATCCAATATTATACGTTAAACTATAGTATATCCAATAATATACGTTCAGTTCATTTTGCTAAAATATCTTTCATATTGACCAATATAACATATACGGTGTAAATATAACTGGAATAATAAAATTCTTATATTAGGTATTCACTCGATTTTTATATTTTTGACACAAGGCTACAATATTATTTGAAAAATAATATCTTTGAGTTTCAATAACATACGTACCTAATAGATCAACCGATATTATCGGTGCTATATGCACCAAAGTCCAGAAATTCGATATCTGGGGACTTGAGAAATTACGGTAGAATTTCCTTTTTTTTTTTGTGAGATGGCACACTTCATGGGCACTATTTGTGCAAGGGTATGGTTAAATACTATCAATTGTGCTTGATTTATGTACTGTAAAGTTAAAGAATCATATGAAACTAACAAATTTAATTATGGAAAATAGCGTGGTTGCTGTCCTATGTGCCACATTTGCAATATGTAGCATACAAAATTTTATCACCTCGGTTGTAAAACGTAATGTCTCTGACTCATTTATTTATAGTTATCGAATTTTAAGTAATTTTCAACATAACTGGTATATTGGGAGTTAGCGTGATTTTTATCCAATTTCACTCATTTTCACACAGTGCGAAGCCATGCTATCGAGACTAATTTTCAGCAAGTTTAATGTATTCTGCTTTAGTAGTTTGCGAGATATGTACTTTATACTTATTAGATGGCGGGGTCTTGCACACTTTGCACAATTTTTTAAACCGCAGATGCCTCTCCATACATCGATGTACAATACCAAATCAAAGCTTTATATCTACTTAAATCTAAGGCTTATTTATAGATTTTTATAGCTTTTAGCTTAACGGCATTTTATGGGCGTGGCAATGGCCTGATTCCGCCCATCTGCAATACCAACTTTCTTTTCCAATAAAAGTAGAAATGCAGTTTTATTCTCATATTACATCCCAAACTTTCATATCAATCCAAAGAGTTTACCTCAATATTTAATAGTTACTTGTAAATTTTTGTGGCTGATTGAAGATTGGTTCAAAAACTTTCGTTGACTCTTGACGCTGTACACAAACTTATATTATGCTGAAGAATATAAGACCAATTATTTTCATTGAAATGTCTCATAAACATACTGACTGATACAAACGATGTCACTATATTGGACATAATGAGGATATGAACGGATTTAGATAACTTTTGAATCAAACTGGCGTGTATCAAGAGCAGGTTAACATGAAATTTTTTTCAATTAAAAATTTGTTTTTAATCCTGATGTTGGGACTAAAAATTTGATTTTCATTTTTTAATCCCGATGTTGGGAATAATTATAATAAAATAATACACATGCTTTAGATTGAAATTTAGTTTCCTCACTATCTATTGTACAAGTATTTAATAACAAATTAAACTGAATTGAATGATATGATGATATTGCATAAAGCGGTGCGGACCGCTTAATTCATCATTTAATTATCAAATAATTTATGTTTTTGAATAGCACGGTTTCGAGTTCTTTCAGATGTATTCCCTATTCGCAAAAGCTTATTTAAGAAACAAGGATCGACATTAATGCTACTTTAGAAATATTACAAGAAAAGTTTGTTGTCATGGCTCACTTAAATTGGAGTCAGGTTGAACTGGTCTGAACGCTAATATTAAATATAAATAATAACAATTACTTCAATATAACTAGATTCATATGACAAAATTAATGTTAGCAGCTTTCTAGTGTAGCAGTGATAGTAGTGCAACCTATTGTTCTAAATGGATATAAAAATGCCAGATACAAATATATGTGTACCTTTGCTCATATGTACATATATAATACGCGTTTTTTCATGTTTGTAGTGAAGATTGTCTAACATGAAATGTTTTATTTGCCACATCATGAATATTATACAAGAGGGCCAGAATATTGCAAGTTGTTAAGCGATTACTTGTGTTTTTAAATAGCTGCAATATTAAAGGAGGCATGCCTATACCACTACGCAGATATTGTTACGGCCAACCAAATTTCAGTTCTATCATAATAAGAGAATATACATTCTCTTTCACTCTACAATATTTGTATGCATATATATGTAATGATAAGAGAGGCTTGAACGTTAGCAGTTGTAAAATAACAGCAGCACCTGTTCATTGGATAAGGCAGAGCGACAGAGAGATTGCAAAAAAATATTTTGTAACAAGTGCTTCGTGAATGGTACACCACCAGCTGCTTTTCGCTTATGCTTGTAACAGTTGTCACCATTGAGAATTACGAATTTTAATGGAATACTGTACACATATACATACATTTATTCGTTGCAAAAATATATATGTGATAATAATTGGTTACTGAAGTTTTTTGTAGTTTTGAATTTGATTCGCTGAGTTATGATTTTCTTAAGGAGAAAAACTGATATTTAAATCAGCAGTGCGTTTTATAGCTTGTATTTTTTATTGGGCTATTAATATAATAACTAGGTACTAATTTTATATGTTACCAGTTGTCATTCATGTTGGTGTAAACAACATTTGACGTAAAGTTGATGATAGCTGTTTTGTTTCAATTGTGTAATTGCATCAGGGCATTTAGGTTGCACACAAACCACGCTAGCACGCAGCCTCAGTGTGCGGCAATTATCGAAGAGAAGTCGACCTCTTGCACTTAAGCGCCCTTTCGTAAGGTTTTTTAACAATTCATTTGATTGTTGCCTATGAACCATTGTGCGATGGTATTAAAAAATTTAAAGCAAATAGTTACATTCTACTGTTGTACTTACCACTTTGCCCCTCAACTTTGCCAACAAACTCACTTCAATAGCATCATTTGAAATTCAATGACACTTTAAAAATATTACAAGAAAACTCTATACGGCGCCAAGCATCGAAGCATAACGCAATAAAAAAACATTACAGTGCTAGTTTCACTTTCGGCGAAAGAGTATCAGCATTTCCCGAACGCATTTCGCCTACATTTTGCTTTGGTACACGCATCTCACCAAAGTAGTTAACCTGCTACTCAGGCGTTGTCTTAAGCAGTAAAAGTAGTGCTATGCTGCTATGATGACGCGGCTACCTAGATTGATGGAAGTGAGCGCTGCCGGTTTTAATGCGAATACGTGGTAGACACCAATTAAAAAGTAAACAACAAGTTTAATGAATTCAAATAATTAATGAAATTGTGCTATGGAAAACTAAATATACAGTTATCGCTTATTATACAATACAAATAAATAACTTATCGCATAGTGAATAATTAAACCGAAGAATTACAGCACAAGAGATGTGTCAAATTTGCTAAAACAATTAGCAATAATTGTTAAAAGAGTAAAAGAAAATAACATACAATTGTGAATTTATTAAAAGAATTATTTTGGAATGTAATAAGTGTTATATACATAGCTTATCATCTTATTTCAATTTAATCCAAAACACAAAAGAAGTGTGTGCAATTTTTCTAAATGTTAATAATAAATATTATTCATTATTTGTTGCAGAAATTTCGTTGGTGTTTTCAAATATTAAATAAGATTGAATTTTTATTTGTCAAAAAAAAAATTGTAAAACAAATAAAGTGTTAACTTGCCCAAACTAAAAATTAGTTAAGTGGTAGTCTGCAGCTAATCATAAAATATTTAATATTTGGCAGCGTTTCAATTTTATGAAATTATTTAATAAACTTCTGGGGTGAAAATGGTTAAATTGTTTTAAATTATAACTGGTACAAAAATGGATTCACAACTATAAACCACACTATGTTTGCAATTAATAATAAAAAGCAATGACTTCAAATTAAGATATAAGGAAAATGTATCGAAATAGGTCATTAAACGACAGGACAGAGAGACGAATTTGTCAAGCAATATGTAATATGTATGTATACAATTTATATTGTTTTATAAAACTATTTTTTGAAAGTTACCTTATGTAAAATAACCAGTATATACCTTTCTAACAATTTTAATGTGTATGCGTTCTTGCCTGTGCAAACAAGTCATTTATTCACAGATGCATATATTTGTTTAAATATACTTCTGTGTGCCTACATACATATGTATATTAAACACCCAAAGTTACATTTACGTGGCGCTGTCATTGGCTCTGCCAATTGGAACAGCAAGTGAATTTGTGTGAATAACCGTTAAAAAAATAGACACATCTAAACTGATGTCATTTACAGGAATGATCTATTGGCTGGAAATATAATATGTTCAATATCAGTTATCAAATTAACAAAGCATACCAAAAGTTTATTTCGATATTACAATAAACATATGTTTTTACTATCGCAACATGTTGCTACAGAGTATAATAGTTTTGTTCCATAACCGTTCACCTAAAATTAAACGGGATAGATATAGAGTTATGATATATGAATAATAAAGATCGTGTCGTCGACTTGAAATTCGGATTTGAGGTGTTTTGATAAATATAGGTAGACATCTTTATTAGCACCATGAGAATGCAGCTATTGCAGATAGGCGGAATCGGACCATTTTCGCGCTCATTAAACGCATTTAATAGAAAACCTATAAAGTGACATAACTATGCATCACAATGTGGCTCCGCCCCATAATAGAACTAATGTACATATCTCCCAAACCACTTAAGTTAATCAACAAAATGTGATCAGAAAAAGCACCTACTTCACCACTTTCATGCAAAATCAGTACATAACATTGTCCTGATTACCGTGTTAAAATGGACGAAATCGAATCACAACGATGCCTTCTTGCCATATAACACAACATTAAATTCTATCTGACTTTCCAGTATACAAATCAGGAACCAATTAATATATTGGGATGAAACTTTGCATCAATAGTGCCGTTGGGTTATGCCTTCTTAAATCTTAAAATTGTCAAAATCTAAATACAACTGTTCAAGTCTTCAAATACCGATTACGGGGACTCCAGTGCCGATTTATAACTTTTAATCGAAAATATCGGTCAATCTGTGAAACCTGTGCCTTTAAGGTAAGCCATCTTGAGCCAAAAAATTGTTAAAATCGGACCATAACTGTTCAGATACTGAATACGGGGTGTCCCAGTGCCCATTTACAACTTTTTACCGAAAATAAGGGTAAATCTGTGAGATATACTCTTGAAATTTGGAGAGAATTGTTTTCTGATAATATTATGGCTCTATATGAAAAATGGGTTTAATCGGGTTAGCTCTCTTACACCTAATATTAAAATTTTCGAACTTCTGGTCGACTTCATCCACATATATCGACCAATATGTGAGTTATTTTAATGAATTGAGAAACCTTATAAAAGAAGAGTGTATCTTTTTGCCTAAAATAGATGAAACCAGGTGAAAACTTGCCCAAGCCCTCATATATCTAAATCAAGGTGTTCAAACATCCGGCTGACTTTACTGCTTATATTATACATTGGTGATGTTATATGAGGTATCCTAATAAAACTAAAAAACATTTTTTTCTGTTAATATGTATGTATATATTATACCTAGAGAAATGAACTGAAAGTATAATATCGGATATACTATAGTTTAGTGCCGAACTTATGTGAAATTGATCCAAGAAGTATCCCAATTTTCATATCCTATATATGTGATTTAATTATATTTTATTATAATTAAACTTATGCCAAGCATGTCGGTCGGTGTGTGAGTTATATATTTATAAAAATACATTCTTAAGTATACCTGAGCAATGTCAAAATATTTAGTGTTTTCCGATTTTCTAACTGACTTTAAACCGTTTAGATTGGTCAATATACAATATATATAATCCGGATTCGTTCGGATACGCAGACACGACTTCCTGGAATCCTAGTGGGAAATGGGTAATTATGCACAGTTTTTGATTTACATTTAACCTAACGTATAGATAACAACTTATCTGAACAATTTGCTCAAATATTATTAGTTTAACATTTCATATATTTTTCTGTGTTCGATATAGAGGATCAAAAACTCCGAAAATCGCCATAAATATTCAGTATATGTTACTTCTCTTCTCCCTTTGGTTTCTAATGACAAAGATCATGACCAAGCCCAGCTTTTGAAATGCGTTTACAATTCTCATGTCCTTTTATATTGCGAGCCAAATAGTGAACATATCTATGAATCGAGTGTTTACTATTAATTTTAGCAAGTCTGTTTGTCTATGCAAACGATAACTTCAGTAAACAATTTAATTATATATTCATGAAAATAAAGTTATGTAGGAAGGGAATTCGTGGGCGTGGGCTCACCCTTCAATACATTTAATGTATAAATCTCACGAAATATTAAATCTATAACTATCAAACTTATTGAGAAGATTTCTTTGTGTCACTATTTCATACGGTGTGAACACGGAAAAAATCGGACATCAAGCAACTTCAACTTTTCATATGATAGCCGTTTAAATTTATTCAGATTCTTCCATTTTACAATGGATAAATTAAATTATGCACGAATAGTGCCCTGAAGATATAGTAACTCTCTACAAAAGTGATATCCGAACAAGAAGCGACACGGCTTCATTGCCACCATTAAAAGGTTGATACTGCAAAAGGACAAAAACAACCCATTGCTACGGCCACAAAAAAGCAGGTTAATTGGAAAAATTTAAAGTGATGTTAGTAAGCACAAATTAAACTAATAAAATCAAATTTGGTACAAAAAATAGTAGAGTCCTTCTAATTGATTTAATGTCTACATCGCTCAAACTACTGACGGTGCGAAATTGGGCATAATCGTATAGTAACTACCCGCACACCGCATACAAAGGTTATATTGAAAACTACAAAAATTGCGATAACTGTATAAAGAAAAGTGTCAAAAATATTAAATTTTACATTGTACGGTGAAAAGGTATACAAATCGCTTCAAAGATTAAACGACAGGTGGTGTCGTACTTTCAACTTTTAGCGGAAAAATTATGTTCCCATTTTTATGTTATAGTTTGAAAGTGGGAATAATCCGCGTCTTTTTCCCTCATAACACTATTCCGAATTCCATATGATTCTTACACTGTACAGTATAAATATTAAAGGTCTACCAAACAGCACGACGTGACATTACAATAAAACAAAACACTCAAATTTGGTTAAAAAGGCATCCGCTTTTCTTTGTTATACAGATCATTTTATGCCATTTATGATTTGAATAAAATGTTGGCCAAAATAATTGCATATCTTCACCCATTTACGCCAATTATCGAGGACCCGGTGCAGCATTTCGGCTATAGTACACTGATAGTTGCCTTCGAGCTTCTTGAGCGTTGTTGTTTTTGAGAAAATAATCTGGAGGCAGGGAATCGGGTCACGGGCACTGGGCCATATCTCGAAATAACCAAGACGCCAAAGTTCGCACGCTAAGTGTCCATGTTGTCCATGTGTCGTCCGCATCGATTTCCTCAAATTTTGAGAAAAAAAGTCGGTAAACATCGTGTTATAATGCTCGCTATTGATGGTAACGGCATTTCCTGCCTCATTTCGAAACAAAAAAGGCCCGTTGTACCCAAGAGAAACCTGACAACACAACTGGTCACCACGAGCTGTCAAAATCACGTCATCCGTCTTGGTATACGCTGTATATATAACAAGGTTGGTCTAAGTATACTCAAAAAAACGCTACTTATTTGTTTACTAAGTTAAATCACAGATTGAAGCCATTTATATCTGGAGCATAAAGTCAAATATAATATTGAAAATCATTATTTATAATACAAAACTGCCAAGTTAATTTTCGTAATACAAAAATTCGTTTTCTGAAGGTATTTAAAGTAGGCCCAACCTCATCATTTGACTAAAATTTCTACTCGGCAAGTGACTTTTTAATGTTTGGAAACAATATCGAAAGTCATACAGAGAGATAACTAAAGATTATTGTGGATGGACAGCATTTTGTAGCCTGTTTGATCAGGCTGTTTAGTTGAATTCGTCTATGAGATTGTACGACGAGATAGTATATTTCTCCTGTAATAGTTTGGTTGATGTTTATTCTTTATCGATCCGCTTTCATGGGCCGTTGATGACATTCGCGAAACTTCTTCTAGCATCAGTAATTAAGCATACCCCTCGTCTTTAAATTTTTGTACTCTCTCAATATGCAACATTGAATACGATACTTTTGTTTACACGATGACTTTTTTATAATAGATAAAACTAATCGAGATAGATATAGAGTTATTATGTATGTACATACTTATATGAAAGTTATCAGAGTGACGAGACGAACTGAATTCCATATTTCTGTCTGTCCGTTAGTCAGTTTATCCATCTATCTATGCAAGCGATATCATGAATAATAATTAAGATATTTGGATGAAATTATCTCGGCACTTTTATAATCTGGAATGATGGCAACAATCCAAGCTTTGTCGGGCCCACAATATAACGTTCAATAAAAATTTTAATAGAAGTGAACATTACTTGCCCATTGCCTAATTTTAATACTGCATCGCAAGCAAACCTGCTGTTCTGTTATTACATATAAAATCAATGTTCTTGATTTTTTCGTTAGGCAGTTATCGCACTTTTGCAGGCTTGTGTAAGCGTTGAGATGTCATAACGTAAATGAGGGGAAATACATTATCGTCACTCTTATAAGAAGATCAATTTCGTGTATTTAACAAAAAGCTTCTTAGATTCCCTCTGAATTCTTCTAGCTGATTCTATGATAGTCAACTTACTGTATCAGTATTTCATGTATGTATCAGTAAATCAGTTTTCTGCCACTAAGAACTCTCATTTTGAGGCACTGATTAACTATCTTATATAGGGTTTAAAGTGATTGTAATGTATATAGAACCCGTAGTTGTTGTATCGAATTAGGTTAGTGTGGGCCATGTGATACCCACCCTGAAACAAGTTGTAACTTGAGTATAAATTGAGATATTGTAATGAAACTTGATATACGAGCTCCTTGGCAAAAATTAAGGAAACTTCATAGAAGGGCTTTATAGGAGCCGGGTTCAAAATAAGACGAAAGGTGTAGCCACGCCCAAATTTAGTTAAGTACCCATATCTCAGGGCCTACTTAACCAGTTTTAACCTTGACCTAAACCTTACATCCTTAATATATAGAATTGCGATCCTCTATTTCACGTTTTCCTTATCTATTCAATATATTGAATTTAGACTCTTCGGTTGAGCTTATATCAGATATCTCACATTTAAGGATGATTTTAATAGAGTTATCGTTGATTCGATTAAAATATAGTAATAAAACTAAATGAGTGCATGACGTTCAATATAAGTTAATAATATAACAAATTTAATTGTTTTCTATTCACAATTTCGTCGAATATTAAATGTTGAACTCTTTCGCAACATTTTTTACGATAAAGTATTTAGCCGACTTTCATCATTGCAAGTAACAAGATTATAAAATGTCCGGTTACACCCGAACTTAGCACATCCTTATTTGTTTTTTGTTGAATATAACTTTTGGTTTCTAAAAAGAAATACCTGGCGATGTAACGGATAAGGCGAATATCTGTTATAAGTCAAATATGTCTTCCCGGTTCCACATGGTGCGTCCAAGAAAAAAGTCGCCTTGTTGAGTAGTCATAATCTTCATACTCCATATATTTATACTAAAATTGCTGTACTCTTGTCGTAGTAATATGTGGTTTTTTTTTAAGAAACAAAATTTTAACATTTGCTCTTGCAACATGTTACTTACAGTATAACAGTTTTGTTCACCGAACGCTTGTTTGTATCACCTAAAACTATTCAAGATATATAGTTATATATATGTAGACGTTCAGGATGAGGAGACAAGTTAAAATCTGGGTAACTATCTGTCCGCCCGTCCGTCTGTGCAAGCTGAAACTTGAGTAAAAATTTAGATATCTTGATCAAACTTGGCACCGTAAGACGGTTGGTATTGCGAAAGCGGATAACTACCACGCCCACAAAACGCCATTAATCGCGAACCAATAAATTGCCGTAACTAAGCTCCACAATTATATACAAGACTGTGATTTGGCACAACGAATCGAATTACTAGGGGGCATCTGCAGCTTAAAGTTTTTTTTTTTAAAATGGACGTGGCCCCGCCTTCTAATAGGTTTAATGTACATACCTCCCAAACCACTAAAGCTATAATAACCAAGTTCACTCAGGACAAATACCTACTACATCACTTTCATCCCAAATTGGTCCATAACATTGTTCTGATTACCGTGTGAAAATGGGTAAAATGGAATTACAACGATGCCTTCTTGCCATATAACACAACTTTAAATTCCAGTATACAAATCAGGAAGCCATTAATATATTGGGATAAAACCTTGCATAAGTAGTGCCGTTAGGTTATGCCATCTTAGTTCCAAAAATTGTTAAAAGCGGACTTCAACTGTTTTTGTGAGATATACTCTTGAAATTCGGAGATAATCGTTTTTTGATAATATTATGCCTCTATATGAAAAGTGGGTTGAATCGGGTTAGCTCTCATGTACCTGATATTAAAATTTTCGAACTTCTGGTCGACTTCGTACCACATATATCGACCAATATGTGAGTTATTTTAATTTATATGAGAAACCTTTTAAAATAACAGTGTATCTTTTTGCCTAAACTAGATGAAATCAGGTGAAAACTTGCCCAAGCCCTCATATATCTAGTATCAAGGTGTTCAAACATCCGGCTGACTTTACTGCTTATATTATACATTGGTGATGTTATATGAGGTACCCTAATAAAACTAAAAAACATTTTTTTCTGTTAATATATGTATATATTATACCTAGAAAAATTAACTGAAAGAATAATGTCGCATATACTATAGTTTAGTTCCGAACTTATGTGAAATTGATCCAAGAATTATCCCAATTCTCATATCCTATATATGTGATTTAATTATATTTATATACTCTCGCAACCTGTTGCTACAGAGTATAATAGTTTTGTTCACCTAACGGTTGTTTGTATTACCTAAAACTAATCGAGTTAGATATAGGGTTATATATAATAAATGATCAGGATGAAGAGACGAGTTGAAATCAGGGTGACTGTCTGTCCGTCCGTCCGTCTGTCCGTCCGTCTGTCCGTCCGTGCAAGCTGTAACTTGAGTAAAAATTGAGATATCTTTATGAAACTTGGTAGACATGTTTCTGGGTACCGTGAGACGGTTGGTATTGCAGATGGGCGTAATCGGACCACTGCCACGCCCACAAAACGCCATTGATTAAAAACAAAAAAAATTGCCATAACCAAGCTCCGCAATAAGATACAAAACTGTTATTTGATACAAAGGATTACATTATGGAGGAGCATCTGCAGTTTAAATTTGTTTTTTGAGTGGACGTGGTCCAGCCCCTAATAAGTTTAATGTGCATATCTCCTAAGCCACTAATGCTATAATAACAAACTTCACCGGAAGTAAATTTTTTTAGAACCTCTACCCACAGTGTGAAAATAGTTGAAATCGGGTGGCAACTCCGCCCACTCCTCATATAACGGTACTGTTAAAAACTACTAAAAGCGCGATAAATCAAGCACTAAACACGCCAGAGACATTAAGTTTTATCTCTGAAATGGTATAAGATGACTTTATAGGAACCGCGTTCAAAATTAGACAGTGGGCGTGACACAGCCCACTTTTAGGTGAAAACCCATATCTTGAGATCTGCTTAACCGATTTCAACCAAATTCATTTTAACCATCCATCCATTCCATCTGATTCTTTCACTTTCCACTATGCACATCAAGCAACAATGATTATATCGGGGTAAAACTTTGCGTGAATAATACGTTTAAAGTATGCCACCTTGGGACCAAAAATTGTCTAAATCGAACCAAAACTGTTCAAGCCCCTAAGTACTAAATATGTGGACCCCAGTGCCTATAGTTGACCTTCTATCGAAAATATCAGCCAATCCACAAAGAAATCTCAAACGAGTATACCATTTGACTTTTCGAGAGTATAAAATGTTCGGTTATATCCGAACTTAGCCCTTCCTTACTTGTTTATAATTAACCTTATGCCAAATATATCGGTCAATGTGTGTTGTTTGAGTTATGTACGGTGTGTTTAAAGGAAAATGTGACTTCTGATTTTTCGCGAGCTACATTCGATTATCTTTATTTTATTTTTGTTACAATCGGACAGATATGTTTATTGTGTGCATGCATTAGGAGCCAATTTCGATTAGTTGTTTGTTTTTGACAAGAGAAAAGTTAGTCAGTGTTTGTATGCTCTTCGTTTTTGACTTTTGAAAGAAACTGATTAAAGAAGATTTATTAAATTTTGCGTTAAAAATGGAATAAAGTTCTTCAAGACACTTCAAATATTGACTGTGGTATTCGGTGAGTAAACTTTGTCTCAAGAAAGTGTGTATAAGTGGTACAAGCGGTTAACAGAAGGCCAAAAAGATGTTGATGACGATGAGCGTTCTGTAGGTGCGACCACGTTAACAAACGAAGACAACATCGAATCAGTAAAAGAAAATGCTCTTGCAAATCGTGGAATCCCTATTAGGAAAGTTGCGAGGACGTTGGCATATAATTCGGATCATTTAATTTTCTTGAATGTTTTAGGCATGAAACGTGTGGCAGCGAACTTTGTTCCGAAATTGCTAAATTTTGAGCAAAAGCATTGTCGCATTAGTATCGCTCAGGAGTTGGAATGAAATCAACAACGATCCGGTACAACGGGTCATCTTGGCTCCCTGCGACTTTTTCCTGTTCCTAAAACTGAAGAAATCCACCTTTTCCTTTGAACACACTTCGTATTGTAAAATTAAGAAAGCTAATAACGCTTCAGTCTAATACAGCTAAAAAATATCTAGCAACTATAGACCGGTATCACTGATTTTTAGAATTACTTATTGATAACTGCAATACGTTTATGGTCTGAAATAAAATAACCTAAAGGGACTAATTTATATTGTGTACAGTATATGAACCATAGGTGAACGAATGTTAAGAAATACAATATTCATACATTTCTTATATCAAGTAAAATTATAAAAATCGTTAGATTGTTAGTGTATAACTTTTTAGTCATATATTGGAGTAACGTAAAATTTATATTGGGCATTTTGGAGGATGCGATCGATGCGTTGACCCATTTTCTCAATTTTTGGCACCAACTCACAATACAATATTTTCAATAATCTCAAAATGCAGCTCACGCACTGATCAATATATTCGGCATTAAATTAACCACGGATGCGAAAGGTAGAAATCACCACATACTATATGAAGACTTGGACTTATTTCTGGCATATAACTAAAGTATGGTCATTAAAAAATTTATGAGTTGGTTTATTAAATTTTTTAACAAATCTACTCTGGTACTTGATATAAAGTTTGCACAAATAGTGCCCTGAAGATATGGTTACTCTCTACGAAAAATTATCGAATTCGGACCTTACCTTCTCAAACCAGCGGATATCGAATCAAGAAGCTCCGAAGCTACATACATACTTGTATACAAAATGTCGCTTTATACAGATAATATCGGTCAATTGGCGAGATATCGCAATGAAATAAATGGAACCTTTTTATACTCCCGCAACATTTTGCAGAGGCAACACCTAAACCTAGTAAATAGTTGAGGCGACACGTGCTCATTGCAACCATTAAAAGGTTGATGCTGCAAACAGACAAAAACAGCCCATTGCCACGGCCACAAAAAAAACGGTTAACCGAAAAAATAAAAAGTGGTGTAAGTAAGCACAAATTAAACTTTAAAAAAATCAAATTTAGTACAAAAAATAGTAGATTCCTTCTAATTGTTTTAATGTCTATATGTCTCAAACTACTGACGGTGGGAAATTGGACACAATCGTACAATATAATGACTTCCCGCACACCGCTTACAAAGGTTATATTTAAAAATACAAAAATGGCGATAACTCTATAAAGAAAAGTGTCAGAAAAATATAATTTTACATTGTACGATAAAAATGTATTCAAATCGCTTCAAATATTAGATGATGGGTGTCATACTTTTAACTTTTAGCTGAAAAATTAACTTCACATTCTTGCGTTACAGTTACACATATCATTTTATGCCATTTATGATTTGAACAAAATGTCGGCCAAGTGGTCACTACGATTCCATAGGCATATCTCCACCCATTTACGCCAATTTTCGATGACCCAGTGCAGCATTTCGGCTATAGTACACTTAATGTTGCCTTTGAGCCTCTTGAGCGTTGCTGTTTAATTGCCCATAGAGAAAATAATCTAGAGGCAGGGAATCGCATGATCTTGGCGGCCATGCGACAGGCCATATTTCGAAATTACCAAGACGCCAAACTTTGACAGCTATGTGTCCATGTTCAGACGAGTAACATTAGGCGGCGCATCGTCTTGTTGGAAATAGAGATCGTCCGCGTCGATTTCATCAAATTCCGCTATTCGCTATTGATGGTAACGGCATTACCTGGGTCATTTCGAAATAAAAAAAGCCCGATGATGCCGTCACGCCACAATTCGCACCAACCAGTAAATTTTTAGGGATGCGATTGCGTTTTCTGAACCACATGCGCTATTGACTCACCCCTATAGTGACAATTTCGTTTGCTGACGAATCCAGAAATAGGCCTCATCTGAGAAGATGTTCTTTCGATAAACGTGAATTTGCGAATTTTTCGAAGAACGTGAATTTGAGTAATATTCTTGGAAAATTTTCCAGCGTTGTACCCAAGAGAAACCTGACAGATTGAAGCCATTAATATCTTGAGTATAAAGTCGAATATGATATTGAAAATCATTATTTATAATACAAAACTGCCAAGTTAATTTTAGTAATACGAAAATTCGTTTTCTGAAGGTATTTAAAGTAGGCCCAACCTCATCATTTGACTAAAATTTCTACTCGGCAAGTGACTTTTTAATGTTTGGAAACAATATCGAAAGTCACACAGAGAGATAACTAAAGATTATTGTGGATGGTTATCAGAGTGACGAGACGAACTGAATTCCATATTTATGTCTGTCCGTTAGTCAGTTTATCCATCTATCTATGCAAGCGATATCATGAATAATAATTAAGATATTTGGATGAAATTATCTCGGCACTTTTAGAATCTGGAATGATGGCAACAATCCAAGCTTTGTCGGGCCCACAATATAACGTTCAATAAAAATTTTAATAGAAGTGAGCATTACTTGCCCATTGCCTAATTTTAATACTGCATCGCAAGCAAACCTGCTGTTCTGTTATTACATATAAAATCAATGTTCTTGATTTTTTCGTTAGGCAGTTATCGCACTTTTGCAGGCTTGTGTAAGCGTTGAGATGTCATAACGTAAATGAGGGGAAATACATTATCGTCACTCTTATAAGAAGATCAATTTCGTGTATTTAACAAAAAGCTTCATAGATTCCCTCTGAATTGTTCTAGCTGATTCTATGATAGTCAACTGACTGTATCAGTATATCATGTATGTATCAGTAAATCATTTTTCCGCCACTAAGAACTCACGATTTGAGGCACAGATTAATTATCTTATATAGGGTTTAAAGTGATTGAAATGTATGTAGAATCCGTAATTGTTGTATCGAATTAGGTTAGTGTGGATCATGTGCTGCCCACCTTAGTTAAGTGTCTATGGCTATTAGTTGTTCAGGAAAGGCATCAGCTAACTCTTTTGAAACATGTACGTAGCTGTTGTCTATATCTAGTAAAAATACCGGTTTTGCGTTGGACTATCTGGCGATGGGTATTGAAAGCCAATGCGTGTATCTCTATTTCACGTATGATCAAAATGGCAAACAAAATGATTTAGCTTTGTACTTTGTTAAGCTTACCCACTTTCGGCGAAAGGGCATGCTGTTATCACAAAAATATTCTCCCCGGTAAAATATCAGCCATATGCACAGGTGTCCACATATTTGGTGTTTGGGTCCTTGAAAAGTTATAATCCTATTTCAAAAACTTTTTGTCGTTAGATTAAATACTTTGCAGATACTATTTGTGTCTAATAACTAAATTGATATTTGATTTGTATACTGTAAAGTAATAGAATCAGATAAAATATTATATAAAAGTTGGTTAGAGTGGAGAAGTAGACATGGCTGACAACCGATTTCGCTCACAGTGTATGATAGAAATAATTGGGTAGTTCAGTAGTTCCTGAGATATAGGATTTCACCTAAAAGTGGGCGATGCCACGCCCGTTGCCCGATTTTTAAAGCGGCACCTATTAAGAAATTTTAATCCATCCTGGATGTGAAATTTAATGTTTGTGGCTCTTTTATTCACTGAGTTATCGTACTTCTAGTAATATTCAACATAAGCGTTATATGGGGTGTGGGCGTGGTTATTTTCACAGTGTATAAAGAAATGCTGAAAATACTTATTCTCAGCTAGCTTGGTTGAGTTAGCATTAATGGTTTGGAAGATAGTTACATTTAAATATTTAAAAAATTTTTAGCCCTCAAGTGCCCCTCATCACTGCGATCCCTTTCTTCAAATTACAGTTTTGTATCTTAATTTAGTGCTTAGGTATGACACTTTATAAGTTTAGGTTTTAAAACGTTTTGTGGGCATGGCAGTGGTCCGATTACGCCCATCTGCAATACCAACCCCCTAGGGGTCTGTGCAACATGTTGCGAGAGTATGAAAAAAGTAACCCCGATGGCAATCGTTACAAATTTATAAGTGAAGTTATATCAAGGTGGTTTAAAGTGTTTTGAACACGAATAATAATATGATTGTGATTGGATAATGGACTAATAAATATTCAGTTTTCTAGGAACATTAAGTAGAGTAGCGTTCGGTTACAACCCGACTTAGCACTTCCTTACTTACCTTAATAGGGGAATCCATTTTCAACCGCTGATTATGTGACGACACTCCGGGTATATCTAGAGAATTTAGAAACTCAATTTTAAAATTTGCGTTTTCATTTTCATCACTAACAGCAGCGATTGATTTAAAATACATAAGATCGCATGGCAACAACTATTGTATCTGGATAATAATTGCGTCATCATACATAATTATGTGTGGCCGCTAATGTATAACGATTACTGAGCCAGTTATGATCCTGGTAATTACTTTTTATTTTCGGTTAAATACTCAGAATTAATCAACAACCGAAAATTTCATCGTTGCATTTCATATTACGTTGTTCTGTGCAATCCTTCGAAGATATTTGTAAGCCATTATGCACTTATCTTAAATTACAATATGATTGCACTTTTCTTAACACTGAAGCTATTCCGCTATTTTTATACTCTTGCAATATGTTTATACAGAGTATAAAACTTTTGTTCACATAACGGTTGTTTGTATTACCTAAAACTAATCGAGTTAGATATGGAGTTATGTATATATAAATGATCGAGATGAAGAGACGAGTTGAAACTTGGGTGATTGAGGTATTGTAATGAAACTTGATAGACGAGCTCCTTGGCAAAATTTAAAAAATACGCTAAAGATATAAAACTTTACACTCGAGATGGTCTGAAAGGGCTTTATCGGAGCCGGGTTCAAAATAAGCGATAGGCGTAGCCACGCCTACATTTAGTTTAAAACCCATATCTCAGGGCCTACTCAACCAGTTTCAACCCAATTTGTAAAGTGATACTATTTTGACATATAACCAATATCCCAGGGCCTACTCAACCAGTTTCAACCCAATTTGCAAAGAGATACTATTTTGACATTAATATGCTCCAGTGCGAAAATGGGCGAAATCGGACTGAAACAACGCCCACTTCCAATGTATCATAATTTTAAATTTCATCTGATTCTTTTACTTCCCAGTATGCAAATCAAGTACCAATGAATGTATCGGGATAAGACTATGCCCAAATAGTGCGATTAAAGAAAGTGACCTTATGACTAAAAATTGTCAAAATAGGTGGCAACACTTCAAGCTGTAAAGTTGCAATTTTTTGGCTGTGATCTTTTGTGTTTTTTATTTTACAAAAATCTTCAATTTTAGTTAATTTTTATAACTGATATTTAATTGAATATTTAGTGATTTGATTTTGAATTGCAAGCTTAGTATAAATGTTCTTAAGTTCTGTGCATTGTCTTAAAGTTTAAATTTTCGAATTTCGGTGCCGAATCAGCTTTTGTTTCTTTTTGTTTTATTTTATTTTATTTTCTCTCTTTATTTATCTCATCAACTTCTTTATTCACAGCTGTGTTGACTGTGGTTATTTATTTGTTCCAGTGCATCTAAAACTGATCGCTATATTGGTTTTTCAAATTGTCTTGATTTTGAACTTTGATAAAAAAAAATTGCTATTATTTTGCGTTTTAAATTGTATATATTATTATAAATATTTTATTAACATACTAATTGTGTAACTTCCCCAACTGTAACATTAAAGCCGAGCCAGGCTTTGTGATGGGCTTGCCCATATTAAATGCGTTGGACTGACAGGTCGAATCTTAGATTATATTCTCCACTGTAAGGCATTGCGTTGGTCCTGTTTAAATTTATAATCAGACACGCAATGGCTTTAACGAAATCGGTTGAGATCTTGAAACCCTCACCGAAAAATTTAGGCACTACGAAAAATTGTTAAAATCTTTTAAGTGCCTGAATGATTCTCTTGAATCCTCCAAACCTAAGCGTAAACGTCCTTCCGATGAAGTAAAACTTAGTTTTTCTGTACAGAAAAGAACGTCTCTTCCCAATGACCTAATAAATCTCTTTTCTCCTTCAAGGCGATAAACCGTCAACTGCCAAAGAGCTCCATTCCCCAAAAGCTCTATCTAATAGTAATACTTGTAAGTGTCTCACAATTCTAGAGGCTCCCCCTAATAACTTAGCACCATCTATTAAAAATTTGGTAGTTTTTCCACCTAAAAAGTCTATATTTATTTCTAGACTTGCCAAAGATACCTTGGTTTGAGGATATTAAGTCTTACATTTCTTCGCGGTTAAAAATTAATGATACCAATATCCGCAAATTTAACTTCAATTATGATAAAAGTATATCATTGATTAAAATAGACGTTTCTCTTGAAATATACAAAAAGATCTTAGATAGCACATTCTGGCTTTTGTACGCGAATTTAAGCCTAAACTTAGAAATCATACTAAGGAAATCATTGTTAAATGATGCCACCACCGATATAAAAAACTGATTGGTAGAAATTCGCTAAGCATTTATTATCAAAATGTTAGAGATCTTAATACAAAATTAACCGACTTGTACTTAAACAGGTCCAATTTTAATTTCCATTAAATTGAATTTACGGAAACATGGTTAAAACCTCACATTTATGATTATGAGATTTTAAACAGCAAATTTCAAACTCCAAGATGTGGTCGACTGAACAGAATCGGAGGAGGTGTTCTATTTGCCGTACATTCCTCTATCCCATCTGAAGATGTTCTCGTTCCAGGAACCGACTCATTTGAATTTAAATATAATATATTAGAGTCTACGTAAATAGCTGCTTTATTTAATAAATAGTGCTACCTCGATGCCAAATAATACAGATACAATAGTCGATTTAGGAGATTTCAATTTACTCTGTGCTTTTGGAAAGCTTTCGATGTCTATTTCGTACCGATTGAGTTTTTCGACAAAAGACTCGTATCATCCTGCTTTGGAAATATCTGTCGAAATCTACTAGCTTCTGTACTCGGTTTAACTTTTAAAAATCTATTTTTAAAAAGTTAAATAGAGAACTTTCTACAATACCATGTCCTAATTATAATTGTGATATTGAATTGAGTGTCTCACATTTAAATAATATTATTACGAATTTATTGGAAAAGTATGTTCCAATAGTAATTGTTAACAAAAAAGTATAGGTCCGTGGTTTTCGAAAAAATTATATACATTGAAAAACAAAAAAACTCGAGCCCTTAACCATTTTAAAAAAACCGGTTCACTTGTCGACTTTTCTAAATATTGCGTCGACAATATGTTGACCTAAACAAAAAATGTTATCATAATTACTTAAATAAAGTAAAAAGGAGTATTGTAAGTAATCCAAAATCGTTTTATAATCTCTCTCTAGGTAATACAACACCATAGTCTAGATCAAGGTTTTAACTATGTTGATTTGGGAGTTAATATGGACCCTAAGGTTAATTTAGTCTTCATATTGATACCATGGTCTTGAAAGCTAAAGCTGTCCTGAGTTTTGTTAAACGTTGGTCTAAATAATTTAGAGGTCCGCTGAGATGGCTCTGTTGTATGGAACCCTAACTACCAAATCCATTGTGACAAGTTTTACTTTTCGCTTTAGGGCATTTCCAATGGGATTCTTGGGTAAGTCTACCTCCATACACTAGTCGTTTAAAACTTATAAATCTACCTATACTTTCTAGTTGTAGGAAAATGCTTGGCATAATATTCTTAGTGAAAATCTTGAATCAGTTTGCAGTTCTTTTCTCCTGTCTGAAATTAAATTTAATATCCCGGTTCGCTTTTCGAGGCAGTTTAGACCTTTACGGTTAAAATCCTGTAGATCAAATTTCGAACAAATGAATGGCGGACTGGCCAAATATGTCATGATTTTAATTCTCATTCCAGCACATTTGACTTAGCTGACTCACTTTTCAAAATCAAAGATACTTTATTGTTTTCTCTTAATAAATAAAAATGGTAAAATTTATTATATCGTAACTATAAATCTTAGCTGTTGAAATTTTTGTTTCTGTAGCTAAGCAGTTTTATATCTCAACACCAAAAAGCTCTCTTGACTTTTCTGACTCGGCTAATTCCGCACGTATGTGGATTGCGTCCCTTGCGTCCGTTGGGCGGGTGGAGGGTAATCGTTGGGTTATTATTACTATTATATTTATTTTAATAACCAGAGTGCAGATTTTCAAGCCCCAAGACACCGAGTAAGTTGACTAAAGTTCTTACAGCAAACCTTTTATCGAAAATATCAATCAATCCGTGATATATGTTATTGAAATTCAGAGAAACCCTTTCCTGATAACAGTATGCCTGTATGTCAAAAATGGGTTAACTCGGATGAAGGCTTCTCTTAGCTGCCATATAACCAACACAAAGACTTTCGAACCTCCGGTTTACTTTTTGTTATATGCTCGTTTGCTATTGGCCAATATGTGAGTTATCTTAATAAAATTGTTGGGGCGTGTTTTTATAATAACGGTGCATCTGTGTGCCTAAAATGGATAAACTCGGGTGAAAACTCGCCCTAGCTGCCATATAACTTATTTCAGGATTTTCAAACATCCGATTGACTTTACTCCATATATATTTGCGATGATAAGTGAGGTACTCTAACGAGACTCAGCATATTATTAGTATGTGGCATGTTAATAGAATTTGGTATACCAAATATACAATTTTCAAACTTTCGGTTAGCCTTACACCATATAAACAAATTACCATTACTTCCACATAATACATATTGGGGCGCACACGAATGCCAGAACAAATCAGAGTCGACGATAAACTGCCAGAAGCAACTAGACAGCGAATTCGTGAGATTGCCAGAATGTTCTAGTAGCGAACTTTTATTAAGGATTTACTATATAAGGGCTGCCGGATTGTGCAGCAGACACAGTTCTAATTAGAGTGTTGCTGTGTAAAGAGCAATTCAACTATTAGCAATAAGTTTTAAACTCGAATATCAAGCAACAAGTGTTTAGTTGTTGAAATTAGAAATAAAGATAAGTGTATAGCCATTAAATTAAGACCTTTATATAACAATTCAATAATCGAACTCAAGAGTGAGTTACAAGGAAAACGAATTATCGAGAAATCCGTTACAATCGGTGTCAGAAGTGGGATTGTCAAATATATTCCCGAGGAGATAACTATTTGAAAATGGCTAAATTTAACGATTTGAAGATTCCACAACTGAAAAAGGAGCTGGAGCAACGTGGTTTGACGGATTAAAAATTTAATTACAATCACGATTGAGAGAGGCCATGGAGGCGAAACACATTAATGTTGAGAAATATGTCTTTCACAAGGAATTAGAAGAAGAGACAACAAATATTGAAGAACAGGAAGAGGCTCAATGCTCGTGAAAGATGGTCAACATAAACATAATTTTTGCTGCAATATCGCTGATGGGGAAAAATAGGATACACATATGCCCCAGATAACAACGCAAATATCGACACAAATGTCGCAGTTAGAAACGCGGTTGTCAACGCAGTTGGAAGAGCAGTTCGCAGCGCAAGATGCACGTATATCAGCACAGGAGGCCTCACTTGGAACGCTGAAGATAAAGTAGCTGCATTGTTCGTTGCATTGAAAGGATCTGCAGCGGAGATATTACAGACCATTCCAAACTGCGAGGCGAGTAGTTATGAAACGGTGATTGGTGCATTAGAAAAACGGTATGGTAGTGAGCACAGGAAGCAGATCTTCCAAATGGAGTTGCGAAATTGCTCTCAGAAAGCCAATGAGTTTTTGCAGAAGTTTTCTACAGAGTTTGAGAGGTTAACTCACTTAGCTTATGCACATAAATCCGTGAAATACATCGAGAACATGAAATTTCTGACCTTTAATAATGAAATATAGCACTTTCTAAATTGACGTTTGCGGAAACCGTTTCGTATGCTCTGACACAGGAAAGGCATCTTGCTTAGCAATCAAACATTTAAAGCATATTAAAGAGCACGGGCCCCAATGCCCTGTAATCTCCATTTCACAAATAAGCAGGAATACGAGTAACGTAACCGTACTGCAACTGGAGAAGATACCCAAGTTCTCGGAAAAGTAACGTGCGAGATCGTAATTGGAAAGGCAGCCGAGTTACACAATTTTATAGTGGCAGATATCGCCGACGAAGTCATAATTGGAGTAGACTTTCTAGCGAATCAAGGAATCACAATTGACATGAACAACAGGAGTATGACCTATACAAAGATGGTGAAGTGCCACTTATGTTCGGTTACGATAATAAGTACAAAGTTAGACCGGTGATAACAACAGAGAGTCAGCAGACTCCACCGAAACCAGAAGCAGTTATTTGGACAGAAATAGATGGAGACTACGGGCCAAACAAGTTGTGGATTGTTGAGGCCATCTACACCAAACTTACTAGTAGGCAAAACTTTGACTATGACAAGACAAGATAAACGTGTTCCAGTGTAACTTGATGAGTGCAAGTTACCAATCAAATCTTTAAAGGAGCTATATTAGGGCAGTGTCAAGATATTGAGGACGTGATAAATTGCAAAATAGGTCTTAAGGAAGATTCCGATTCATGGACCTATTCTAGATGCAAACCATCAAAATAAGGCTAAACAACTTCTTCTCAGATATTCATCCATATTAGATAAAAACGATGCCAAACCAGGAAGAACCAAAGTTGTGAAACATTTTATTAATACAGGTGATGCAAGACCAATCCGGCTCCTCGAAGCGTTCATTTAGAAAAACGTGAAGATGTAAGCCAGACCATACTACCTAGAATCGATGACACGCTGGCCCCGTTATCAGGCACAAAATGGTTCTCAACACTTGATTTGAAAAGTGGTTACTGGCAAGTGGAGGTAAATGAAGAAGACCAAGAAAAAACAGCTTTGGATTATGTAATGCTTCTGCTACCTTTTAGAGACTAATTGAAAAGGTATTAAAAGGATTACACTGGAAGACCTGTTTGGTATACCTCGACCATATCATCGTGTTGGATAAAAGCTTCGATGAACACCTTAAAAACTTGGAAGATTCTCTTTTTAAATAGGAAGAATGCTACTTAACACAAAGTGACAACAGGGAATTTGCACAGCTAATGAAAAGATAGAAACAGTAAGCGATTAGCCCACTCCTAAAAATTTACATGAATTGCCGAGTTTCGTTGGACTGTGTACTTATGTGTGTACAAATTTTGCCAGCGTAGCTCACGTGAACTCACGATAATGAACAGACTTTTTGAATGGAATAAAGAAACGGTTAAGTACTGCGCCAATGTTTTCATACCCCGTCCAAGGATCAGTGTCTTTTTTGGATACGGATGCTAGTGTATTTGTAGTAGGAGGCGATCTATCACAAGTCATTGATAGACATGAGAAAGTGGTTGCGTATTACATCCAGACCATAAGCAAGTCAGAGAGAAATTATTGTGTTACTCAGAGGGAGTTACTGACGTTGGTGAAGTGCATCAAACATTTTCATAGGTACCTTTATGGCCAGCGATTTCGCGAGAGGACAGATCATGTAGCATTAAAATTGCTTTTAAAATTTGGGAACCCAGAAGGACAGTCGGCACGGTGGATTGAGAGACTCCAAAGTTACGACTTCTCTATAGAACATCACAAAGGCAGTAGTCATGGAAATGCTGATGCCATGTCCCGCCGTCCACGTAATTTGGAATGCAGACATTGCTCGAAAGCTGAGGCCAAAGAAGAAATTATAGATGTCTGAGTAATGTCTATATCATCAGACTGGGATCTGGAGGAGCTACGGAAATGTCAGCAAGAAGATCCGGAATTGAAAAGTGTATTTCATGGATTGGAGATAAATAAACGTCCAACGAGAGAAGAAATAGCTGCAGCAAGCCCATTCGTAAAGGCTTATTGGGCACAATGAAATAGTTTGAAGTTCCCGGGATCTGATGATTGTTCCAAAAGTAAAAATTCCCGAAGTTCTCAACGAGCTGCACAACGGTCCAAGTGGAGGACATATGGGTATCACTAAAACCTTGGAGAAATTAAAACAAAGATTTTATTGGGTTGGTTGTCGTCAATCAGTTACGGAGTAGATCGCCAATTGTGTCGAGTGCATTGCTGCTAAAGGGCCGAGGTCCAGGAGTCATGGTCAGATGAAGCAGTACAGTTCACGTGTGCCGTTTCACCGAGTTTTCATGGATGTAGCTGGTTCATTCTATCAGTAAATTGGGAAAAAAATTTGTTTTGGTAGTCATGGACTATTTCAGTAAATGGCTAGAGGTATACGCGATTCCCAACCAAGAGGCAGAAACAGTAGCGGATGTATTCATAAACAATTGGGTATCAAGCTATGGTGTTCTAATAGAATTACATTCTGACCAAGGGGGAAATTTTGATGATTGAGCTAATGCTCTAATACAGGAGATATGACAGAAACTGGGTATTCGGAAAACGCGTACAACTGCACTACATCCACAGTCCGATGACATGGTGAAACGATTTAATCGAACTTTGGAAGAATATTTGAGAAAAATTGTGGAGAGTATCAAAAATATTATTGTTCCTGATTGCTTATCGCTCTGCTGTACATGAAACAACGGGACGGACTTTAGCAAGGGTAATTTTTGGTAATGATCTTCGACTATCGCTTAATTTGAAATTTGGAATTAACGCCAACGGAGGAAGGAATGCTAAGGAATTCAACAGCATCCTAGAAGATGATATAATTGATATACATGCTATTGTGAGATAGCGAACCACAATTATGAGCGATAAAGTGAAAACAAAATACGACAAGGCAATGAACTCTGAGGGTTTTATTGAAGGCGATTGGGTATTGTTATATAACCCACAACGAAAGAAAGGTCTATCTCCCAAATTACAGTGTAATTGGGAAGGACCATACCAGGTTCTTAAACGACTCAATGATGAAGTGTATCGCATACAGACCATTTTGGAAGACCAAGGAATAAAAAGAAAGTGGTTCATCTGGAACGACTTGCAGCGTTTGGTTCCGCAAATATGTCTAATCGGGACGATCAGACTTAGGTGTAGGACAGTGTGGCGAACAAGAATATCAGAATCGACGATAAACTGCAAGAAGCAACTAGACAGAGAATTCGTAGTTGCCAGTTCTAGTAGCGCACTTTTGTTAAGGATTTACTATATAAGGACTGCCGGATTGTGCAGCAGACAGTTCTAATTAGAGTGTTGCCGTGTAAAGAGCAATAAGTGTTAAGTTGTTGATATTTGAAATAAAGTACACTTATCTTTAATTTACCATGAAATTGAGACTTTTATTTAACAATCCACTGATCGAACTCAAAAATGAGTTACAATCAAGACGAATTATCGATAAATCCGTTACAATATAATGATTTTCGTTTTCCTAACAAACCTTATGACGAATATGTCGTTCAGTGTGTGAGTTACATATCTATAAAATTGCATGAAAATATGTTCTTAAGTATATTTGGGCAATGTCCTATCCTTTCTTTGTCTGATTTCCGATTTTCCACCCGACTTTATACCGTGCAGGTTGCTCAAAATGTGTAATATCTTAGTGAAATTAAATGGACAAGTTTCTTCGAAAATTATGCGGTAGACCACTGAATGTGAATGGAATTGGTCTAGACCTTGACCTAACCTCATATCCTTAATATAATGAATTTCGATCCTCTATTTAACGTTTTCTTTATCTATTCAATATATTGAATTTAGCCCCATTGGTTGAGCTTATATCAGATATCAGTCATTTAAGGATGATTTTAATATATAATATTGTAGTTTTCGTTGATGCGATTCAAATATATTTTTAAAACTAAATGAGTACATGACGTTAAATATAAGTTAATAAGATTCCAAATTTGATTGTTATTGATTCACGATTTCGTCGCATAATGAATATTAAATTCTTTCGCAACCTTTTTATACCTTGTACAGGGTATATTAAAATTGTCACGAAGTTTGTAACACCCAGAAGGAACAGTCGGCGAAGTATGATGAGCTTA
Organism: Bactrocera oleae; assembly: GCF_042242935.1. Lineage (NCBI taxonomy): Eukaryota > Metazoa > Arthropoda > Insecta > Diptera > Tephritidae > Bactrocera > Bactrocera oleae. The sequence goes on along the minus strand of NC_091541.1, from coordinate 18,670,542 downwards.
GTTGATGTAGCCATGTTCGTCTTTCTTTCCGTATATATACGAACTAGACCCTCAGTTTTTAAGCTATCGATCGGAAATTTTGCACTTGTCCTTTCCTCACTAAGAAGCTGCTCAGTTGTCGGAACGGCCGATATCGAACCATTTAGCAATCAAGTGCTTGTATGGAAAACTCTTTCATTTAAAGAGGTATTTTTTGCATGAATTATGATTTCAGGCAGTAATGCAATCTCCGAAGAAATTGTATACATTGGATTGCTATAGTGATGGCTGCCGTATTCACGGAACGATCGGAGTAAAGTGCTTGCATGGAAAACTTCTTCATTTGACGAGGTATCTTTACGAAATTAGGCACGAGTTATTATTTAAGGCAACAATGGATGGTATTCTCCGAAGAAATTGTTCAGATCAGATCACTATATCATATAGCTGCCATACAAATTGAACGATCGGAATCAAATTCTTGTAAGGAACCTTTGTATTTGGGAAGGGTATTCGGTGAAACCGAAGTAAAGGTTCATTCTTGTTTAACATAAAGTTTTGCCAACATCTGAAGGTATTTAGCCGGCTTTGATTGTTGCAAGTATCAAGATTATAAAATGTCTCTGGCACCCGAACTTAGCTTTTCCTTATTTGTTTTTTGTTGAATATTGCGTTTGGTTTGTTATATTGCGATGTAATTGATAACGCGAATATCTGTTATGAATTAAATCTTTTCGGTTCCACAAGGTGCGTCCAAGAAAAAAGTCGCCTCGTTCAGTAGTAATAATCTGTATACTCCATAAATGTATGTATATTAAAATTCTTGTTCTCTTGTGGTAGTAATATATTAAAGTTTTTATACTATTTCAACATATAACAGTTTTGTGCACCTAACGCTTGTTTGTATCCCCTAAACCTATTCAAGATATTTAGTTATATATATGTAGATGATCAGGATGAAGAGACAAGTTGAAATCTGGGTAACTATCTGTCTGTGTGTCTGTGCAAGCTGTAACTTGAATAAACATTGAGATATCTTGATGAAACTTGGCACACATATTTCTCGGCACGCCCACAAAACGCCATTAAGCGAAAACCAATAAATTGCCGTAACTGAGCTCCACAATTAGATACAAGACTGTGAATTGGCTCAACGAATCGAATTACTGGAAACATCTGCTGCTTAAAGTTCTTTTTAAAAATGGGCGCGGGCCAATAAAATGGTCGACTTCATACCACATGTAATATATCGACAAATATGTGAATTATATTAATGAATTGGGAAAGCTTTTAAAATAACAGTGTATCTTTTTGGCTGAAATAGATAAATCGGGTGAAAACTTGCCCAAGCCCTCATATATCTAATATCAAGGTATTAAAACATCCGGCTGACCTTACTCCTTATATTATATATTGGTGATGTTATGTGAGGTACCCTAATGAAACTTAAAGACATTTTTTTCTGTTAATATGTATGTATATATTATACCTTAGAAAAATGAACTAAAAGTATAATATCGCATATACTATGGTTTAGGGCTGAACTTATGTAAAATTGGTCTACGAATTATTCCAATTCTCATATCCTATATATGTGATTTAATTATATTTTATTCTTATGAATCTTATGCCAAACTTGTCGGTCAGTGTGTGAGTTATATATTTATAAAATTGCTTGAAAATACACTCTTAAGTATACCTGAGCAATGTGAAAATATACAGTGGTTTTCGATTATCTAACTGACTTTAAACCGTTTAGATTGGCCGATATATATATAATCCGGATACGTTGAAACCTAGTGAACAATTATGCACGGTTTTTGAAAAACATTTAACCTAACATATAGGTAGATAACACCTTATCTCAACAATTGGTTCAAATATTATATTATTAGTTTGACATTTCATATATTTTTCCTGTGTGGGGCTCGCGAAGTATTCCATGTAGCATTATACGTGAAATGTTTTGTGTCGCTACTGTTTGCTTGAGTTATGTAGTATAAAATAAAGAAAACTAATAGCGCTTCAACCTAATAGAGCTAGAAATATCTATCAAGTATAGACCGGTACAGCTGATTTTTAGAATTACTATTGATAACTGCAATACGTTTATGGAGATATCTGAAATAAAATGTTAAGAAATACATATTCATATATTCCTTATATCAAGTAAAATTATAAAAATTGTTAAATTATTGTTTATTTTTTTAGTCATATATTTGAGTATCGTAAAATATTATATTGGGCATTTTGGAGGTAACGAGCGATGCGTTGACCGATTTTCTCAATTGTTTGCACCAAATCACAATACAATATTTTCAATAATCTCAAAATGCAGCTCACGCACTGATCAATATATTCGGCATTAAATTAACCACGGATACGAAAGGTAGAAATCACCACATTCTATATGAAGACTTGGACTTATTTCTGGCAGATACCTAAAGTATGGTCATTATAAAATTTGGTTTATTAAATTTTTTAACAAATCCACTCTGGTGCTTGATATACTATACTTTTCGCTTCATTTAATGTTTCTCTTGTTTTAGGCAGTTCGTGTACTTACACGTACACAGTACGGTATTGTGGATAAGCTGGTCATAATCCGATCTACCAAGTTTTTCAAATTTACTCAATACTGTTTCAACAATTGAGATGTGCACAAATATGAAAATGTGACCAAGCCCACTTTTAAAATTACTTTTACATTTCTCATGCTCATCTACACTTCGAGCCAAGTGAAAAGATCATAACATATTATCATTCAGTAAAAAATTTAATCATATTCATGAAACTAAAGTTAAGTAAAAAGGGAATATGTGGGCGTGGACTCAACTTTTAATACATTTAATGTACAAATCTCACAAAATACTAAATTTATAAATAAATTTTACGGTAAGCTTCGTAGATTCCCTCTTCTAGCTCTATGATAGTCAACTGACTGTATAACTATATCAATTTTCCGCAACTAGAACTCTCAATTTGAAGCACTAATTAACTTCTTTATATGGGGTTTGAAGTGTAATGTATGTAGAACCCGTAGTTGTTGTATCGAATTAGGTTACCGTGGGGCATGTGCTACCCACCCTAGTTGAGTTTTAATGGCTATTAGTTGTTTAGGACCTGCATCAGCTAACTCTTTTACTAAATGACTTAGGTTTGTGAATACATATGTAGATAGGTAGGTAGAGCGGCTGTCTAACGACACACCTAGGCCTATAGGAGGCCCATTGTGATCCCACCGAGACTAATGTTCCCTCACTCTATCGTCTCCTCTCTGAATTAACCTGCTCATCAGTACAAATAGTTTTATTTGTGCAACTTCCGATGGGCGTCAAGGAATCCTCGACCGATAGCAGCGATTTTTTTCCTGTATAGAGCCTTACATTCGCATAGAAGATGTTTTACAGTTTCATCTTCTTCTACTTCGTGACAGCTTCTACAATAGTCGTTGTAAGGTACACCTAGCCTGCTGGCATGTCTACCAATTAGTCAGTGACCTGTTAGTACTACTATGAGGATAGGCTGATTTGTCTGAAGTCCTTTGGACTTGTATGCGAGCTTTTGCCTGTCCTTGGTATGTATATTACCTTGACTTCCCTTCAAAGCGAAGGGATATAGTTTAATTGCAGCGGCCTTATAAGAATGGTTGTTAGCCAATCCAGTATGTAATTCTGCGACTGCTGTAATTGAGCCGGGAATAGACCGTCTGGTCATGGCGACTTGAAGGGGTTAAAGCTAATTATTGCCTAGTGTACGTTGCTTTCTGACACTATGTTTATACAATAAGAGTGGGGTCTATTTCTGCTCCACTCACTTGAGTATATTCAGCAGTCAGGCTTTCAGATCTGCCTGGTAAGAGGGGTAGTCCCAGTGACTCTTCACTGGAAACCGTCCAACTGCGGTCTGGCTTCTGAAGAAAACCGATAATATGCACCGATTGTGCCATTATTTTCCTAACTCGAGACGCTTCCGCCGTGTTCTCGAAATCATTACAAAAAGATTGCCAAGAATTTCTTTTTGCTCCCCTAACTTCCTTTTTGTAGGACCTAAGGACGTTTTAATTATAATCCCAGTCTAACTCGTCTTGGGATTGCTTGGCTAAATTGAGCAGCTTTCTGTATTTTTTCTGTTATTTTTTACTTCGTGTTATTGGACAAGTAACTTCTGATGCTTGCCAACAAGATGCAGCGAATCGAACAACGAGGATGTCGAGATCCTCCTTACTATTAGGCTGAAACGGTAGAATCATGGGGATACGTTTTTCCAGCTCTTCCATGTGCACCTGCCAGTTTGTTTTCCTGTGATTAATGAAGTTAATGCCTCTATCGGCCTTTTCGCTATTGTACATTTTAACATATCGGTGATCTGAAAAGAAATTTTATTCGAGAACCCTTCCTTGGGTTACCTTGTCAAATAGTTCTTCCGACACAAGGGTGATATCCAGCACTTCTTGTCGGTTTCTTGTAATAAACGTTGGCGTGCTTCCCTTATTACACAGCAGTAACTTAGTGCCTAGTAGGTAATTAAAGAGACACTCACCTCTGTCATTGACAGCTGCGCTGCCCCAGACTGTGTGATGCGCGTTTGAGTCGCACCCAAGTATAGTAATGCACTTGGATGCTTCGCTATCCCGTGCCACCTCTTTTACCATCAGAGGTGGCACCAGCTCTTCCTCGACTCCAGCCACCAGTAATTATCTATATATATAAAAGAAAGTCGTGTTAGTTACTCCACTTATAACTCAAGAACGGCTGAACCGATTTAGCTGAAAATTGGCAGGGAGGTAGTTTAGAGCCAGGAGAAGGACATAGGATACTTTTTATCCCGATCAACAGCATTCCCGTGTGACTTGACATGAAACGTCAGTCACTATAAAACGTGGTATAACAAAAAAGAATCAGACTTGGAATAACTAAACGCAAATGACAGCTATGTAATGACGTATGGATGAAAATTTGATATTTGTAAGAAATCAATAATAACCCTATTTCTATTTAATAAATAATTAACAATTATAATGATAGGGCCATTGCCCATTCGTATAAACAGTGAAGTGAACTATGTATAAAACTCGGTATGGTTGAAAATTTGAGTTTGAGTTTGAGTGAAGTGAAGTTTAATTAATAATGCCGCGACCAAGACGATCGAATCTTTCCCGACAAAGCCGTAATGCAAGAAGAATACGAAATACTGCAAATGAAAGGACTGAAGAAGAACAAGAAATTGCACGTGAACAGCGCCGCGATAGTATGGCTCGACTTCGTGCTTCTCAATCACGAGAGCAAAGTGAAGCAGCCCGTGAAACAGCTCGGTTGGCAATGCAGAATCGTCGAGCGAACAACAAAGGTCAACAAATAGATAATTTGCGACGCAGAACAAGATATTTATCAAGTGCTGATTTGAATCGAGCAGCGTTTCAATACGATTGCAGCAATGATTACAGCTTGCATCCTAGCGTTTGCATTGGGAAAATGGACGTAGTTTGCGAGTATTGTGCTGCATAAAAGTTTTCCGGAGAAACGCCTGGATTATGCTGCCTTAATGGTAAAGTGAAATTGCCATTCTTGACTCCGCCACCTGAGCCAATGTATTCATTGCTTTGTGGTGAATCACAAGAATCACGCCACTTTCTTGCAAATACTCAAAAATACAATGGTTGTTTCCAGATGACGTCATTTTTGGCAGATATTATCGAAGAACGAGGATTTAATCCGACATTTAAGGTATTTATTTTTGTACTTATATAGAATGTAGTTAAAGAATAACTTACTTTATCTATTGGTATCTATGTAGTATATTTGCTAATTCTGAACTCTACTCTCCCATAGAAAAAAGTATTTATAACCCAGTTAATACTGTCTGGTTTTTATTAGAAAACGATAGTCATTGGGATACAACGATCGCTGAAGCCATAATCTCTGCATCTCCAAGTCGCTATCATAATTTCGACATGTTTTCCATCAAACTACATGTGTTTGTCTCACAAATACAAGGGTTTGTGGCACAAATACAAGGATAATATGTCAGAAGATATTTTACATCACATTCGTGTCAGTTCCAGAATTCACGATATTGAGATGAATGAGGAGATACATAATCGTGCTTTACTCTTGATAGAAGATATGTGTTACCTCATGTGCGGTAATTTATTAATCAGGTTAGGAATGCCAGCACCATATCGTAAAATTAATGGCAAAGCGAGTTCACTCACCTGTTCAACCATATCTTAGATTGATGTCTCTAATTAACGTGCACCTGTGCGGCTACATGAATCCAACAGTTGGCGCCATCTTAGCTCACCCTGTTTAGGCGCTAATGGCCGCAAAAGGGTGACACGTTAAATTCCAAAGTGTTTTTTGGTCAATTGTTTTAAAACGAAAACGACAACGGGAACAGGGCCGATTATATCGACAACGTACAAGGTGCAACAATCTAATGATATTATTCAGTGACGCAATGTAAAATGAAGCATTGATTGTTATAGAGAATCATTGCATTTTCATCAGCAAGATGTAGGTGGAGAAGCTCATTCAGCAGTTAAGCTACTATTAGACATTTAAAATAACAAATATGCAGTGTGAAATAAAAAAAAAACAATCGTCCATGGCCAGAGTGTAAAATTATCATTTGTGATGAATGCACTAGGGCACACAAACTTTCAATTGAGGCATTGGATAGAATTTTGAAAGATATAAAAAACAACGACAAACTATTTGGTGGAACTCTTTACTTATTTCTGGTGATTTCAGACAGATGCTTCCCGTTATTCCACGTTCAACGTATACAAATGAAATCAACGCTAGCTTAAAATCATCGCGACTATGGCGTAATATTGAAAAATTACTATTACATAGTAAACATGCGCGTTCATATGCTTCAAGATTCATCTGCCGAAACTTCTTATACCAACTGTTAGATATTGTCAATGGAGGAATTGCTATATATAGACGGATTATTAAAAAAATTAAATTATTTAAAAGCTCTCCCTCAGTATACAAGTTTAAGAGTCTGGCAGCAAGCTCAGACCCGGAAGAAGAATACTCACCTTGCTCTATACTTTCCACGTCGCTCGAGGACTCTATAGGATCTTCCTCCACTTCGCATATCTCTTTCTCCGATGCCAGATGGTTTGCAGCATCGGCGTCCGACTTGTAGGGCTTTATCCTCACTTTCGTGAATCAATAGTTTATCTCCTCGCCACTTTTCGGCAGCGGTTCGATGGATTCTTTCGTTAATAACAGCAGGATCTGCATCGTGGCCCTTTTGGTCTCCACGCCAGATTCTGCGACGCTGTCCTCAAATGTCTTGACGTACTTCCACCCTTCCGTGGGGAGGCTCGGGTTGCAGGCTCTTATGAGCTGCATAATCTGGTCCGACTGTGATGATGTAGCCGGGATCCGTGCCCTTGCCCTTGGTCTGAATGGTATGTACTTTTTTTCCACCGCTACCAATTTTGCCCCACTGCTACCTCTCCCACCTTGGCTATAGCAGCTTTGTATACAGCGACCGATCTCTTGTCGTCGCAAGAAATCATTTTGATCTGGCCCTGGTATCAGGCTTCATCTGTGCATGACGGTGGCGGACCCGGATTGCTTAATAGCACTTCCAGCTCCACATTTGTCAGCGCAGCCTGCACCTATTTCCATTGGGCTCTGCGGATTCTTCCTTCGGGATCTCCCTCATCTAGAACGCAAATGACAATTCGATTCCAGGCCACTTCTGTAAATGTTTTTGCGAGCGTTACGCCCTTTGTCTTCGATCTCCTGGCTGACGGCTTAGCCTCTTCAGCCTCCTCTTTAGTAGGTATGCGGCGTGTCGTTTCTCCGTATAATTTGCCTTTGCCAGGTCCTGAATGTTAAATGCAGGCCACTCTCTGGCAGATGCACTTCCAGCAGCAGCCCCTTAGGCATCACCCCCTTCCCCCTATTTTGCTTCCGTGTTTTGCCTCCGGCGCTACTGATTTCTTGGGGCCAGCTTTAGCTTCTGCCCCTTTTCTTGTGCTTGCCTTATTCTCGGGACCAAGCTCTGCTTTTGTCCTCTTGCTGAATGTTTCCGAGCTCGCTTAAAACGCCGTTCTTTTTTAGCCTAATCCGGCTTTTTTTGTGGAGATACGGGCTCTCTTTTTTTTGTTTTTGTTTTGGTTTATTTTTCTTAAAAATGGTCCCAAGAGTATGGGGAAAAGTGCGTCCATTGTGCTAAGCCCCCACTGCGCAAGTAAGGCTATCATATTACAGAGGGCGACAGGTATCAGTAAGCTCTGTTCGAGACTGGACTATTTAAGGGCCCCCAGCCAAGTTGATCCTCGGCACGGGTCGCATGACACCTTGACCCAGCCCTTTATAGTACCCCCGACCATGGTAAGGCTCGTTATCTGTATGCTGTGCTATTGAGAATCTGTGATATCTATTACCAGTCGGCACCCTCAGGGAGGGTTCAGTGGGGGATTTCTGCCAACCATACATATGTTTTACTCTCGCATTATGTTTCAAAGGGTATAATAGTTTTTTTCACCCATTGGCTGAAACTAATCGAGAGAGAAATATGTATTTTATATTAAAATGATCAGAATGATGAGAAGAATTGAAGGAGATGCGAGAACTTGAATTTAAATTGAGCTTTGATGAAAGTATTTTCTGGTACTCCGAGGTAGCTAGTATTGTATTGTAAAAATGCTCTTAGTTGAAAACCAAGTCACAAACTATACTTAAAAACTCATAAATGCAGTTCAGTAATCCCTTACCATCATTGATAATAATAACGTAATGATATTTGATCTTCTGATTGACTTCATAACGAGTCTTTCTGTCCATTTAGGTGTGTTACATATTTAAACAAAATTAAGTGAACATATAACGAAGAAAATACTATTTTTCGGTACAGGAAATGAATACAATCCGTTTATGAACTACCCCTGCCTCCATATACGAGTACTACAAATGGTTTTTGTTACTGTATATAGTCGTGATTAATGCCCTTTTTTTCTATCCTAATGCTGATTTTTGAAATAAATATATACTTGTATATGTGAAAAGCATTATGTTAGTATGTTATTTTAGACATAGGGAAGTTAATTTAATGAAATCGGCCCTTATGTTCTCCTAGTCTCTACATTCTGAATATAATTGTTTATTATGGTGTATATCATACGCTATGAACGACGAAACGACACCATTCATATGATCGTGAAAGCTAAAGTTTGTTTAAACTATGTAGAGCGATTTCTGAGCCAGTTATAGTCCTGGTAATTAGTTCTCATTTCCAGTAAAATACTCAGAATTAATCAACAACCAAAAAGTTCATCGATGCATTTAATCTTGCTGTTCTGTGCAAAGCTTTGAGAATATTTGTGAGCCATTATGCACTAATCTCAAATTGTGATTGATTTGTTTCTAAACATTGCCGCTATTCCACTCTTTTTATACTCTTGCAACATCTTGCTACAGAGTATAATACATTTGTTCACTTTACGGTTGTTTGTGTCACCTCAAATTAATCGAGTTATATATATAATATACATACATGATACGGATGAAGAGACGAATTGAATTCCGGGTGACTGACTCTCCGTCCGTCCGTCTATGCAAGCTATAGCTTTAGCAAAAATTTAAATATCTTGCTGAAACTTGTGCACATGTTACTTGGCACCAAAGAAAAGTTGGTATTGTCGTTAGACATAATCGAACCACTGCCACGCCAACAAAAAAATATTAATCTAAAACCAATAAATTGCCATAACTAAGCTCCCCAACAAGATACAAGAATGTGATTTGGCACAACGAATTACATTAAGCAGGGCCATCTGCAGTAAAATTTATTAAAAAAGTAGGTGTGGCCCGGCATTCTTATTGGTTTAATGTTCATACCTCCTAAAGCTATAACAACAGAATTCCCTCAGGACAAATATTTTTACACTTTTATCGACAGTGTGAAAATGGGTGAAGTCACTAAAAGTGTGATAATTTAATAAATATCAATACAGTTAAGCCTTATCGGATTAGATGATGGGTGTGGCATCGCCCACATTTTGGATAAAAACCCACGTCTCGGAATCTACTCGACCGATTTCAACCAAATTCGGTAAGTGACAATATCCTGACATGGCTATGTTACAGGGTGAAATCGGATTAAAACCACGCCTACTTCCCATATAGCACAAATTTAAGTTCTATCTGATTTTTTGACTTTCCAGTACACAAATAAATTATTTAAAAATAATATTGCAAAAAGAGTGCCTTTAAAAATATGCCATTCCAATTCAAAAAACTGTCAAAATCATGGCTGACTTTTTATCGAAATTATCGTTCAATGTATAAGATATATTATAAAGATTTGCAGGAAATTCTTTTTTAATAATATTATGTGTCAAAAACGGGCTGAATCGGGTCAAAACTTCTCTTAGCCCCCATATACTTAATAGAAAAATTTTCCAACCTCCGGCGGATTTCATACCGCATATATCGGCCAATATGTGAGTTATATTAATAAAATTGTTGGAGCGTGTTTTTCTAATAACAGTACAGCAGTGTGTCTAAAATGGATAAGTCGGATGAAAACTATCCCGTGTCCAATTCCCCATAAACTAATATTAGGATTTTCAAATCCTAATCCACCATCCGGTTGACGAGACGAGTAAAAATCCAGTGACTGTCTGTCTGTCCGTCCGTCCGTCCGTGAAAACTGTAACCTCAGTAATAAAAATGAAAAAAAAGATATCTTGACGAAACTTTGTACACAGGTTCCTTGGCACCATAAGAAGTTTGGTATTGTAGATGTACGTCATCGAACCACTGCCACGATCACAAAACGCTGATAATCGAAAACCTATAAAATGTCGTAGCTAAGCACTAAATTAAAATATGAATCTGTAAATTCGTACCGAGAAATACAGTTGAAAGAGGCATCTATGGTTGAAAAAAGTTTTTAAAAGTGGGAGGGACCCCGCCTTCTAACAAGTTTAACCATTCAAGCTATAAGACCCAAATTTGCGTAGCGTAATTATTTTTGACTTTTCTTAAAATGGGGGATGATAACCCCGCCCACTCTTCATATAACGGATTTGTTAAAAAAATAAAAGAGCGATAAATCAATAAATTAATGCGTCAGAGCCATTAAATTTGACATCCCAAATGGTACAAGGGGGTTTTATAGGAGCCGATTTCCCAATTGGACGATGGGTGTTGCACCGTCCACAGTTAGGTGAAAACACATATATCCGGAAGTACTTGACCGATTTCATCCAAATTTGGTTCGTAGGTTCGCTCTACATGCTACAGTGCGAAATTGGATGAACTCGGACTACAACCACGCCTATTTCCCATATAACCAAATTTAAGTTAAATATGATTCTTACACCTTCCAGTATGCAAATCGAGCATCCCAGAATATATCGGGACAAAACTTTTCACAAATAATGCCTTTTGAATATACCATCTCAACCGAGGGCTATTTTATTCTGTCAATAGTATGTTGTGTTGCCAAAAATATATAAAATTGGGTCAATACTGCCCCTATTTTCCGTCTACCTAATATAAGATTTCCAAACTTCCGGTATATCAGTCAATATGTAAGATATCTTAGCAAAATTAACTGAACGTATAATATTGGATATACTATAGTTAATGCCGAAAATATGTGAATTTAGTCTACGAATTAGCACAACTCGCAAATACTACATATATTGATTTTGTCGTTCAATGTGTGAGTTATATATTTTTAAAATTGCTTGAAAGTATGCTCCCAAGTATACCTCAGCAATGTCAAATATAACATAAAACATATTAATAAAACTAAGTGGGGCTATGACTTATAACATAAGTTAATAAGATATCAAATTTGATTAATAGTTTTGTCCACCTAACGGTTGTTTGTAGCGGTTTTATAACTACGCTCACTCCCTTTATAACGGTTCTGTTAAAAACAACTAAAATGGCGATAATTCAATAACCAAATGCATCAGTGACATTAATTTTTACGCTTAAGATGGTACAAGACGACTTAAAGGAGCAGGAGACGATAGGAGTGGCACGACCCACATTTAGGTGAAATCCCTTATCTCCAGACGCACTTGACGAATTTCAACCAAGTTTAGTAAATAGGATATTCTGACATTTTCGTATATACTTTGACATTTTCATATTACACTGCGGACTGCAACCACGCCTACTTCCCATTTAACACAGCTTTAAACTCAATATTTTTTTCACTTTTCAATATAAAATGAAGCACCAATTAATATATCGGGATAAAACTTTCCACCAATATTGCCTTTAAGGTATGCCATCTCAGCTCTAAAAGCTGTCAAAATCGGGCCATTACTATTCAATCCCCTAGATACCGGAAATGTGGACTCCAGTGCATATGGCTGACTTTTTTCCGAAAAAAAATCGGTCAATGTGTGAGATTTATTTCGGGGGAAATGTTTATCAGACAATATTAAAACCTTGTGTCGAAAATGAGTTGAATCAGGTCAATACTTCCTTTAGTCCCCATATACCTAATATAAATATTTTCAAACTACTAGTCAACTTTATACCACATATGTGTATCTGCCAATGTAGGAGTTATTTTATCGAAATTGAGAGAACGTCTTTTTCTAATAACCGTGTATCTTATTCCCTAAAATGGATAAAATCGGGCGAAAACTTGCTTAAACCCCCATTAAACTGATATTCGATATTATGCAACGTTCGCCTTACTTTATAAGATATGCATATGTTTATATTTATTTATTTATAAATTTGATTGAAAATAAATTCTCAAGTATACCTGAGCAAAGTCAAAAACTAATACAAGCCCTTCCATTTATCTGCCGAATATGTATCGTATATAATGATTTCCGACTTTCCATCTGACTTTAAACAGTTTAAGTTGGTAAAAATGTGTGATATTTTAATAAAATACTTTCTTAAAAGTTATAAAATTATATGGATAGTTTCTCTTCAATATCAATGAATTTGGTCTTTGTCTTTCGTCTTTCACATCAACTTTATATATTAAATTTAGCCTCTTCTGTTGAGTTTATATCACATACCATACAACTCATTTGAAGATGATTTTAGTATAATTTTCCCTGACGGGGAAAAAATATAAAACTACATAAGTGAGCCTGTGACCTATAATATAAGTTAATATGATATCAAATTTGATTGTAATCCATTCACGATTTTATCGATGAATGAAGTCTCCCTCTTTATGTTAAAAGTCAATATCCCAACAGAAAATCGCATTGGTAGTTGCATCGCCATGGTACACGTTTGGTAATCAACAAGATTACAGGAAATATTACATTTAATGTAGGAATGGTCCACTTGCCACGTTTTCCAAAGATACTGCCAGAATGTACGTTACGAATAGAGCAGAGTTTTGAAATTGAATTTGAAAATGTTTATAATTAAAAACTATAAATATTATTGCTAAAAATTAAGAATGATCAACCTCATTATTTCATTATTTCAAACGTCATCAACGAACAACTTTGTTCGGGCGTAACCAAACATTTTATACTCTTGCAACTTGCAAGGTTCAAAGCCGGCTAAATACCTTCCGGTGTTGGGAAAGAAATCAACATTCATTATTCGACAAAATCGTGAACGGATTAGAATCAAATTTGTATGTTATTAACTAACATTCATTAAGTTACAACTAGATGTTTTAAAATTTTGATAATATAATATAAGGTTGTCATATCTCTCACTTCCGCTTTTTTGTCTTTTGAATTTCGCGGCTATGTACAAAGCGCTACAGAGCTCGTATCTGGCGACACTATACATAATTTGAAAGGTCTTGATATAACCTACAAAACAACGCTATGCATGATTAGTTTGGATATTGCGTTCAACGGTTATAGACGTGTAAACATGGAGTTCACTAACGCCGAAATTAGCGCTATTTTAAAGTTTTCCTTCGTTAAAGGCAAATCCGCTAGAGAAACGTTCCGTGAGATTAATGGTGTTTTGGGGGATGGTACTCTATCACTGCGAACCGCGGAGGAATGGTTTCGACGATTCAGAGCCGGTGAAAACGACACCATGGATAAGCCAGCCGGCGGAAGACCTGTGACGACAAATACCGATCAAATCATGGAATACATCGAGTTAGACCGGCATATGGCATCTCGTGACATCGCCCAGGAGATGGGAATTAGTCACCAAACCATTTTGAACCATCTGCAGAAGGCTGGATACAAAAAAAAGTTTGATGTTTGGGTGCCGCATAATTTGACGCAAAAAAACCTTCTGGACCGAATCAACGTCTGCGATATGCTGCTGAAACGGAACGAACTCGTCCCATTCTTGAAGCGGATGGTGACTGGCGACGAAAAATGGATCACATACGACAATATCAAGCGAAAACGGTCGTGGTCGAAGGCCGGTGAATCGTCCCAAACAGTGGCCAAGCCGAGATTGACGGCCAGGAAGGTTTTGCTGTGTGTTTGGTGGGATTGGAAGGGAATCATCCACTATGAGCTGCTCCCATATGGCCAGACGCTTAATTCTACCATCTACTGCGAACAACTGGACCGCTTGAAGCAGGCGATCGACCAGAAGCGTCCAGAATTGGCCAACAGAAAGGGTGTAGTGTTCCACCAGGACAACGCCAGACCGCACACTTCGTTGATGACTCGTCAGAAGCTACGGGAGCTCGGATGGGAGGTTTTATCGCATCCACCATATAGCCCGGACGTAGCGCCAAGTGATCACCACCTGTTCCTGTCCATGGCGAATGCCCTTCGTGGTGTGAAGTTGAACTCAAAAGAGGCTTGTGAAAAGTGGCTGTCCGAATTCTTCGCAAATAAGGAGGGGGGTTTCTACGAGGAAGGTATTATGAAGTTGCCGTCTAGATAAAAACAGATCATCAAACAAAACGGCGCATATTTTAACTAAATCCGATCACTGTAACACTTTTTATAAAGCATTGAATGAAGAGCAAAAAAGCGGAAGGGAGGGACAACCTTATATATATGGAGGAGCAAGTGCAAGTTTTTCCTCAATTTTATCCATTTTAAGCACTATTATTAAAGAAACACGATTTTTCAATTTCAAAAATACCTTACATATTGACCGATATATGCTGTAAAAAATCAGCCGGAAATTCGAAAATTTATCTATTAGGTATAAGGGGACTAAGGAAATTATTGATCCGATCATCCTGTCTACATATTCGGAAACTAGGGGCTTGAATAATTTTGGTTGGATTTGGACAATTTTTGGTCATTAGATGGCACATTTCAATGGCACTATTTGCTTCTTGCTTTGTATGCTATAAAGTGCAAGAATCATTTGGAATTTAAATTGTGGTTTATGAAAAGTAGGCGTTGTGTAGTACTGTAATATAGAAATGGCTGTATATTGTTATCTGCTGAATTTAGTTAAAATCGGTGTATCAGGTCTCGAGATATGGGTTTTCATCTAAATATGGGCGATGCCACGCCCACAAACCAATTTTGAAAGCAGTGACTACAAATCCCTTCTCCAATCATCATAGGTATAAAATTGTATGTATTTGACGCATTTATTTATAGATTTATCGATATTTTATTGTTTTTTAACAAAACCGTTATATGGTGAGTGGGAAGGAACTCATCCGATTTTACCTATTTTCACACTATCGGTAGGGGTAGTAAAAAGATTTGCCTCAAATGACTTTGGGTATTGTATTTTTTGTGGTTTAGAAGATATGAACATTGAACATATTAGAGGGCAGGGCTACGCTCACTTTTTCAATTTTTTTTCAACTGTAGATGCCCCTCCCTATTTCGATTCCTTACGGCCTTATACCTTATTTTTTATCTTAATTATGGTAATTTATTGGTTTGTGAACAATGGAATATTGTGGGCGTGGCAATAGATTACGCCCACCTGCAATACCAACCTTTTAATGGTGTCAGGAAACATGTGTACCAAGTTTCATTAAGGAATTTCAAATTTTACTAAAGTCACAGCTTGCACAGACGGACGAACAGAGAGACAGCTTCCCGAATTTCAATTCGTCTCTTCATCCTGATCACTTAGGAATAGTTTAAGGTGATACAAATAACCGTTAGGGGAACAAAACTATTATACTCTGTAGCAACATATTGCAAAAATCATTCTAAAATGACATGTGGTAAATCTGTCATCTAACTCAACCAGAAGATCGGAATGGATGATATTGGGGATATGAGATTACGATCAAAGTCTACACCAACTCTAATCATGTTCAGCGCTAAACCATTGATATAGTAAGGTTTGTTGAATATCGAAAATTATTATTGTATTTTGGGCATTAAACTAAAGTATAACCAATATTATACGTTCAGTTAATTTTGTTAGGATATTTTACATATTGACAGATATTGATATTAACAGAAAAATATGCTCTCTGAGTTTCATTATGGTACCTCACATACCATCAAAAATATACAAGGAGTAAAATCAACTAGATGTTTGGAAATTATGAAGTACGTAATATGGGGGCTAAGACAAGATTCCACCCGACTTTATGCATTTTGGGCACAGAGATGCACGGTTAGGAGAAAAACACGATCAGTAAATTTTATTAAGATAATTCACATATTGGCGTTATATGGGGTATGAGGTCAGCCGGAAGTTCGAAAAATTTCTATTACAATAAGTAAAGGAAATATTGACCCGATTAAATTCATTTTTGACATAACGAGATACTATTATCGTGAAGGAATTCTCTCTTAATTTCAATTGACCGATTTTTTTGGTAAAAAGTTAGCCACAGTCTCTGCTGTCTATACTTCCGGTATCTGTGAGCTTGAATGCTCCGATTTTGACAATTTTTAGACCTTAGATGGTATGCCTTAAAGGCACTATTTGAGCATGAGGGAATTAGGCGCGATTGCAGCTCATAATATACCACACGCTTCTGTCCCACATTAACCCATGCCTTTTTTCGTTTAGGATTCTTAAAATAAATCAATTTTTCATCAACAGTGATAATTCGAAGCAAAACTGATTTTCTTTCATTTCCTTGAAGAAAACTTTCACACCTGTTTTTTTCGGGTTTCCACTTGTCTTTCACTAATTTCATGTGGCACCCATTTTGCACACTTTTGGATCTTTCCCAAAGCTCTCCAATGGTCTTAAATTGTTTATTGTGCAATAATTAACATGGCTGCCATTTGCTTTAGACTCAAAGTATAATCTTCATCCAATATTGCTTGCAGTTCGGCGTCTTCAAACTTTTTTGTTGGTCTTCCACTTCTGATAGAGCATGATCACCATATGCCTTCATAAGCATTCGCTGCGACTCTGCAGCACTTTTCTTTAAATGGAAACAAAAAATTAATGCTTTCCGCAAATCATTACTTTCCGATGACATTGTCAATACAATGATATAATATGATGTTGCTTGATCAATGACTGAAAGGTTATTGAATATGTTTTACAGATGTCATGCTAACCAAACAGAAAACCGTAAGGCGTTCATTAAAAATGTTCTCTACCAACACTTATATTAACGCTCACCTTATACCGGTACATATGTACGTCAAACGATTAATGACACACGAGATGTGTTCAAAAAAGGGTTTGCAGGGTCCAATTGTCAAATTTTTATTATTATGTTGATACATTGTATGATAAAGCTTTCAGCTGAATTCATTGCGTACTTTGTGTGCAGCTGTAGTAACAATGAGACAGACAAGGCTCCGTGTTACTTTTCTTACAGTGAATTACAGAAGCAAAGAGCAGCTGAGGGCTTAAAATAAAAAAAAATGGGCGTAGCCCGCACTCTTTCAGGTTTAATATACATATCTTCTAAAGATGGATAGTGCAGCGGTACCATGCTTTGTAGACCGTCAGCAAGGGGAATTCAGACGATTGACCATTGTGTGGTTGGTAAACATTTTTCTCGCAACTTATCGGCGCAAGTTAGATGGCAATTACAATGGATAATTCATGCTGACTAACATTTGTTCCCGTACAAAGTTAAAATACAATCCGGTTTAACCCTATAGATTTGCCTATACGCCTGGAATTTCGCCAAAAATGATTTAAATAGCCGAATAAGACAATAACTTTATAAATTGCAAGTTTATGTCTGATGGCGCCCATTTTGACCTAAACGGAAATGTAAACAAACAAAATTGCCATATATGGATTGAATCTAACCCAAAAATAATCCGAGAGACGGAACTTCAACAGAACGAGTGATTGTATCCGGAGCCGTACTTCTTTAAAGAAAACGATGTAATATTAACTGTCAGTGGGCACCGTTATTTATAGATATTGAATAATTTTTTTTACTCAGAACTGCGCCAAAGACGTATACCTTTCAATAGGAGTTCAAGAATAACACGTCTTTTTCTAATAACATTGTATATTCCTGCTTAAAATGAACAAAATCGAGGGAAAGCTTGTCTTATCCCTCACACAACCGATATTCAGGATTTTGAAATATCGGGCCGACTTGACACTCAAAAATTAATGCAATCAGCCCTTACATTTCTCTGCTCCCAATATATTTTATATAATACTAGAAGCCCGATAGACGTTGTACTGTCCCACGTCTTAAATGTAAACTTTTTGAAATTAGCTGTAACAATTAGACCGTTTTTATGAAAATTTTTATTAGAAACTTATCACAATATCTAACGGCATTCATATATATGTATCACAATCTGACCAATCCATAGGGTGTCAATATGAATATTAGATTGCTTTCAGAAATGTTAATTTTAGAAGCTGTATTTAATGAAAACTTGAAGCCGTTTTAATTGATTGTGAAAAGGTTGAATCTATTCTATAACGGGTATTTATTCTTAGAGTTATTATCTACAAAAACTGAAGTTATCGTAATGCCATAGGATGTACAATATTTTTGGTTAATCCTTGATGGTTTTCCTACTCTCGAGCACGCAACGCACGATTGGCCGTGGGAAAAGCACGGATTTTCTAAATCTAATCCACAAATTGTCATTGTTTGACCTTGTGCCTTATTAATAGTCCTCGCAAATGACAAGCAGATGGGTAATTGTAAATGTTAAATATCAACAGCGAATCCGAAGGAATCATTGGAATCCGTGGCAGAGGTATAACTTCACCTTGAAATTTTCTACTCAAAATAGTGGCTTCAAAAATGTTGCCCATGATTTTTCTTATGACTAATCCTCATTGGTCCTTGTGTATTTTTCATAGTATTTTATTTCTACAAAAAATGCCACGTACTCTTGGAAGAGCAAGAAATATAAACAAATTTATTATTTATTTATTTACATATTCATTAGCAGTATGAATGTTTAGACACTATACACCATACACATGTCAATAGTCTTAATAGTTTAAACTATACTTATGCTATCTTAGAATCTGATCTCAGCGCCATCTACCAGGCTCAAATATACTTTTGAATATCTGTAACGAATGCAGCGCAGTCTGTCAGAATTCTATGTAAAACGTTCCAACATCTGCGATGGTACCGCAGTCTACCGAACATGTGAGATCTAAATATCCATACAGAATTTAGCACACACATTGCATGAAGACGCACCCTGTTAAACAAATACAACACTGCAAGTATACACGAAGAAGGAAAAACAAGACATGCAGATGAAGACATAGCAAGTAGTCATACACAACGGTAAAACTGCGCCACGTAAACAACACAACAAGTATTGGGCTGCAACGGGAAAACCACGCCACTTCTAGCAACACACGCCATACTAAAGCACCATGTTGCGAACGCGCGAGCAAGCAACACACGGCTTGGTGGAAAGCAAACAGGCCCATCAGCAGTCAGTCAGCACAGGACTGTAACAGCGATCACACGCATGACACTAGACTCAGCAGACCGGCAGAAGCATCAACATCCGAGCGTCAACGCACGCAGCAGGACATCGTCATCTAAACCTACACGAGCGCCGGCAGAAACATTCGAGCATCGTCGTCGTAGCACACACGCAGCGGTACAATCGCCGTCGAAGCCATCATCACCACAGGACGCAAACGTAAGTCATCCTAAGCCGCTTAGCAACCCCAGAGCGCGGCAGAGTATAATACGGTATCGTATAACAGCTATGCAACGGGTGCGCGGAGAGGCAGATGACGCTACTGCGGTAAGGAGTGAATGCCTTGCAGTGAGTCGATCCCCTGGCAGGCATTTCACTATTAACCATACGAAGGCTGGAAGTCACGCGTGAAGTGGGTAGTGAGTTGATGCTCTGACCTGCTCCACGCTAGGCATCGCGGCCGCTGCCACTGCCCTCCGTAATTCTGCGTGATAGTGACGCGCTAACGGGCTACGCAATTCGCTACTCTGCCATGGCGCTATTCTCGGGTGACGCCACTACAACGCGGAAGACGCCATTTTGTACAGTCAAGTAAAAGAGAAATAGTGAATGTATGGTAATTTTTTTAATAAAATACGATTTGTTAAAGACCCCAGAGTTTACAAATTTATTGTAACGAATCCAGGACATGGCGACTATACCTTAGCAAATCACAAGAAGCAGGGACAGCAAAAAGTTTCGTTACAATTGGCGACCGAGCAGGGACCCTGCAAATCGTATTACATCAGAAGAAGATTTAACACGGAAAATAACAGATCTTATGTGGTTGGACAACGTACCTAAGGAGCAATTAATCTCCTTCGCGGAAAATTTGGGCCTTGACAACATAGGCACCACGCGGGAGATTTGGAAGCCCATAACTGCACTGGCAGCCAAGGCGCACAACAACCCCGAAATACACGAAAAAATTTGAAAAATGGAAGCTGCATACAAAGCAAATGAGCTCGCTTCACGAGACGAAGGCGATCAGAAGACACCACTTCCACCAGATTAAGGCAGAGGAACTGCGAACATTTTTGCGGAATCATCGCGACGAGAACTGCCATCAATAACCATGCCGAATAACGGCATCTCACTTCAACAAAACCAGATAGTTATATTCGCACCTATCACTGACCAGGTAAGGAAGTGGTCCGTAAAATACGATGGCGGGAGGGACCCATTAGCGTTCATCGAACGGTTGGAAGAACTCTCTGAAGTATACATGATAGACACAGACCTTCTTCCAAGAACCATGCCCGAGTTACTGTGCGGTACCTCTCTCCAATGGTATCGCACCAACAACGAACATTGGAGGAGTTGGACTACCTTCAAAAGAGATTTTTTGCGTTTCTTCTTACCAGCACGTTACTTCGAACGCCTCGAAGATGACATACGGCAAGAGAGAAAAATACAAAGACTAAGTTCTCGCTATGCAGAATCTAATGAGATACGCTGTATATAACCAGGAGCAGCGATTGGAAAGGATCTTCCGAAATAGCCACACCGATTATCTGCTCTACATTCGGCGTCGAGACTTCGAGACTCTAGCCGAACTTATCACGCTTGCAGAAGAATACGAAGGCATCCACGAAGGACATCGGAGAACAGTAGAGACCTCGCGCCGCGAGATGACGAGACACATCATAGGTGACCACGAGGTAAGAAATACAACACGGCCAGACCATCCACACGTCCAATCCACATCAGCACGTTCACAACAACGTCACACGGTTTTCCAACATAATACGACAGTAAACGCGCATCAGCAACAACCACCCACGAACCAAACTTTTATGCCTGGAGACGCATGCGGGAGATGTGGCCAGGAAGGACACTACGCTAGGAGGTGCCGTAATCCCAGAAAGTGCTAACCACCGAATGTTGCGGCCGACGACAGGGAAACGGCCGAGGGATCCGCCAGGGAAAAGGCGCGGCGGACCCACAGAACTCAGCGCCGACCCACCAGTAATTATGCGTCATGAACGCGGCCACTTATACGCCTCAATCAATTTTGGCGGAGAACCGGCGCTTCAAAAAGTTTCGTATCGTCACGAGTTGCAAAACGTATGGACGCAAACAGTGTTACATGTTATACCCGATGCAATTGATGACGTCATACTCGGATTAGATACACTGGGGAGCATGGGAGCTAAATTGTCCTGCGGAGGTCACCAGGTAGTGCTGACAGCGGCAGATGCTCAGCATTCAGCGGCCTTCTACACCATGCCATCAGAAATGGTAGACAACGCAACCCCAACTATATCAATTAGCCGACTACTAAAACCCAGTAGGACGAAGCGCAATAAAACACGTAAGCTAAAGTGCAGAAGGATTAATAGAGTCGAGCCTTGATCGACCACCAACCAGAGAAGTGAAGCGGCCCGCATACGCGACTTCTTAGCGGAGGAAAAATTTAAAAATTCGAAACCATGAGTGGAGTTACGACAGCGGCGGAGCATAAAATCACTATGACCGACAACCGCCCCATCAAGCTATTATCAACGACGAGATCGATGAGTTGCTATCGAAGGGATGAATCGAACCGTCTCACAGCGCGCCGATTGTATTGACCCGGAAAAAGAACGGAAAGTGGCGTTTATGCGTGTATTCTCCGCAACACAACGCTCGATCAGTGCCCGACGCATACCTTTTACCTAGGATACAACACATATTAGACAAGCTACGACAAGCAAGGTATATTAGTAGTCTGCACCTCAAGAACGGCTACTGGCAGATACCTTTAGAGCAAGGCAGCCGCCCATACACAGCCTTCACTGGTTTACATTCGGCACCTGTGACGTTCCAGAGGGTACTTGACCAGGCCATAGGCCCTGAGATGGAACCACACGCCTTCGCTTACCTCGACGACATAATTGTCATAGGCTCTACATACGAGGAACACATACAGAATTTACGAAGGGTACTACAGAGATTACAACAGACCATCCTTCAAATCAATCCTGAGAAATGCGAGTTTTTTAAGAAGAAACTCCGGTGTTTAGGTCACGTGATCAGTGACAAAGGCGTCCACACCGACCCCGAGAAAGTAGCAGCAATTCAGGATGCTCCTGGTATCGCCGCTTTGTACCCGACTTCGCGACGATGAGCCAGCCGCTCACTGCCTTCTTAAAGAAAGGGAGACACTGAAAATGGGAAGCTGAGCAACAAGAAGCATTTAAAAGCATCAAGCACAAGTTAACAGAGGCTCTTGTCCTCGCATGTACGGATTTCAGCCAGACATTTACCTTGGAGACGGACGCTAGCAACATCGGCCTTGGTGCAGTGCTGACACAGAAACTGGAAGGAGGCGAACGCGTAATAGCCTACGCCAGTCGCAAATTGAATAAGGCGGAGACCAACTACTCGGCAACCGAAACGGAGTGCCTCGCTATAGTCTGGAGTAATCGAGACTATACCAAGAGGGATATAGGTTCAAGGTGATAACGGATCATATATCACTGAAGTGGTTGGGTTCCACAGAAAGCCCCTCCGGTCGTATAACACGATGGGCTTTAGAATTACAGCAACATACCTTCGACATCGAGTATCGCAAAGGGAAACTCAACCTAGTAGCGGACGCACTGTCCTGGCAGCCACTAGAGACCATACGACAAGCGACGACGGTGGCGCCACAATGAAACTGATGGCGAAAGAGAGTAGGAGAAGTACGCGCCAACCCCGAGAAGTACGTGGACTACATCGAAAAGGATAGCCAACTCTATCGCCACATTCCGTGTCGATCCCAGGATAAAAGGGCTGTAACCTGGAAGCTATGTGTGCCTAAACCCCTCCGCCTAAGAGTCCTGCAAGAGAACCACGATATACCTATTCTGGTGAAACACTTCACCTTATATATTGACCAATTCTGGCCTCTTGTTGTTGTTGTTGTAGCGGCAAAATTCTGCCGAGTTGACAGTCCTTGGCCAGATAAAAATCCGGGTCCGTTCCGGTCATCACTCAATTTTCCAGCTCATCACAATACAGTTCAGAATTAATCGTGGTATTGTCGGGCAATAGTTCAAAATAAACGATACCTTTGGGATCCCACTAAACATCAAACATATTCTTTTTTGGTTGGTTCATACTTTTTAGACCATGATCTCTTGCGCTTTACATTCTTGTAAACAACTGGAATTACTTAGCGAACGATCCAAGATCTTTGTGAATGTTTTCGCCCTGTGAACTGGTTTGACTGGAACCTCCTTATTATGTCAATGTTGCTTGCACAGGTCGTACCCCACAGTTGAATACCAATACATTCAATTCAGCTTTATCACCGCGTTGTAAAGCAGAACAGAAAAAGGCAAAGTTTAGAATTTAGAAGCCAGTTTAAATTTGCTACTCTTATTTTCACGCAAGTTATAAGTTATTTTGCTGGATATATGTTTTCTCCATTTGAGCCCTCTGTCCAAGTGAATGCGAAGATAGGTTAGATAATTTGCTTGTGGTACTAAGATGTTATTAATTTTAATCGGCTGACATATTTTTTGCTTTGTGAAAATGTAACACGCTTAGGCTTTTCTTCATTTTAATTTATTCGCCAGTTGGTTAGCTATTCTACGACTAAAGCTAAATGCTTCTCTAGTTTCCTTGGCGGACATTTGTTACTGCTAGGGCTGTATCATCCACAAAAGTCGATGTTAATATTGTATATTGTTACCAGTTGGAATGTCTGCTGCAATTAAGATATATATGGAGTTGGGCCTAGCACACTCCTCTGAGGTAGACCAGCTCTTATCGGTCCCTCATATGATATGAAATAAGCTACTTTCACAGTAAATTTCCTATTTTTTAAATAAGACTCCAATATTTTATGCGATTCGAAAGGAAATATTATTTTAGTTTTATGTGAAAGGCCGTCCTGCCCCGCTTTATTGAAGGCCTGCGCTACATCAAGGAATATTGCTGAACAATACTCTCTGTACTCGAATGCTCTATTTACTTGTTCTACAGTGCACAGTTGTTTCGCTCATAGGCCAAAAATAAAACAAACTCATGTTAAAAAAAACATAAAGTAAACAAATTGTCTCCAAAATGTCCAAACCAGTTTTTTTGGATCGATACTTTAGTTTTTCCTGTATTTTATGCATTTTACTTGTATGTGCGTATTTAATATGTTTACACGAAGTTTTAGTTTTGTTCACCCGCGATTCTCTCATTCATTTATTTTTCAGTGTAAGTCTTAAGGTAATAAAAAGGTTAAGTGTAGCTGCCAAAATTTTCTAATTCTCTTTCATTCAAAGGGAAATTGGCCTTGCATAGCCTCTGCTTTGCCCTGTTCTTGTTCTGTTTTTATTTGTGTTTTTCAATTAAGCTGATATATCGGCTGATGTTGATAAAAATTTAATACTCAGAGCCTTAACATTGTTGAAAGCCATATCTTCGGGCTACAAGATCAATTCACGAAAATTTACGGACTATGATCTTGAAACCGCTAAGCTACTGGTTGGCAAATATCTTTGGATTTATCTCCCTCCATCGGTTCATAAAATTTTACTTCATACTTTTGAAGTTATAAACTATTCCTTCGTTCTGATTGGAGCTTTTTGAAGAAGCTAGAGAGGCAATGATTGAAGAAATAAAAAGGTTCCGATTACACGGAAATTTAAATTTAATGAACAGATTGCTTTTAAGCTGTGATCCCTTTGTTAATATAAACTATAGATTTACTTGATGAGACAATATGAAAATTATTTGTAACATTGTTGTTCGTTTTATCTATATATTATATATAAAAGAAAGTCGCGTTAGTTACACTATTTATAGCGACTATAAGAACGACTGAACCGATTTGGCTGAAAATTGGTTGGAAGTTAGCCTAAAACCAGGGACGGACATAGGAAACTTTTTTTTTCTCTTTACGTTAAAAGTCAATACAATTCATAAATACAAAAATTATATTTCAATTCATAAGCATGTACTCAAAATTCATGTAAGAATCATTTGAATATTTTATTACTTAAAACAAAAAAATAATAATAATAACACATAGCTACTACAAAGGTACAGTAATTTCTGTATATATATATATGGATTGTACTGATTGTTGCTACTGAACGAGGCGGTTCTTTTAGGACGCACCATGTGAACCCGGTTATTAATTTTAATATCACAACAGAAAATCGCATTGATAGCTGCATCGCCAAGGCATTGCTGCTACTTTGCTAGATTATGAGCGAGCGACGCACAGGCAATCTATACGAAACCAAACGCAACATTAAACATAAATAAATAGCGACATAGCTACACTGTTGATAAAAAGTTCGATGATTATTATTTGAGATGAGATGATGCATTGAGGCTCACAAATATTATCGAACTATAGCACAGAACAATGCAAAACTTAGACGGCAACGTTGAAGTTTTTGATGGTGCTGTTTTACACTGTCTGACATTGCCGACAGCCGGGCATACTTCGCCTATCTTAAGCATTACGTAATCGTAATAAGATTAACGGATGTTTAAGTTCTTTTGGTGAAACTTTGAAACACAAATACCATATATGCGAACAATTCCAAACTGATCCATCCGCAGAAATAATAAAATTTCTATATATTTGAAATATGTGAATAGAACTGCAACCAAATACGCAGTATATCACGAAAAAAAGGTTGATTAATTGAGAGTGTATTTCTGAAAGTAAAGATTAATTGTTTGGATCATGACGAGCTCAGTAATCGGGCTACATTAGCAGCCAAAAGTGTAGAAGTTGATGAAATTAGTATCCAATTACAACAGTTGTTGCATCAAATGTATTTTAAATCATTCGCTACTATCGTTGATGAAAATTAAAACATAAATTTTCTAGATATACACTGACTGACAAAAAATTGTTCAAATGTTATTATTCAGAGTAATTTCAATTCACCTCAATTATGCAACGGTACACGTTTGACAAATAAAAAGATTACATTAAATATAAGGTTGTCAAATATCTCCCTTCCGCTTTTTTGTCTTTTGAATTTCGCGGCTATGTACAAAGCGCTACAGAGCTCGTATCTGGCGACACTATACATAATTTGAAAGGTCTTGACATAACCTACAAAACAGCGCTATGCATGATTAGTTTGGATATTGCGTTCAACAGTTATAGACGTGTAAACATGGAGTTCAGTAACGCCGAAATTCGCGCTATTTTAAAGTTTTCCTTCGTTAAAGGCAAATCCGCTAGAGAAACGTTCCGTGAGATTAATGGTGTTTTGGGGGATGGTACTCTATCACTGCGAACCGCGGAGGAATGGTTTCGACGATTCAGAGCCGGTGAAAACGACACCATGGATAAACCAGCCGGCGGAAGACCTGTGACGACAAATACCGATCAAATCATGGAATACATCGAGTTAGACCGGCATTTGGCATCTCGTGACATCGCCCAGGAGATGGGAGTTAGTCACCAAACCATTTTGAACCATCTGCAGAAGGCTGGATACAAAAAAAAGTTTGATGTTTGGGTGCCGCATAATTTGACGCAAAAAAACCTTCTGGACCGAATCAACGCCTGCGATATGCTGCTGAAACGGAACGAACTCGTCCCATTCTTGAAGCGGATGGTGACTGGCGACGAAAAATGGATCACATACGACAATATCAAGCGAAAACGGTCGTGGTCGAAGGCCGGTGAATCGTCCCAAACAGTGGCCAAGCCGGGATTGACGGCCAGGAAGGTTTTGCTGTGTGTTTGGTGGGATTGGTAGGGAATCATCCACTATGAGCTGCTCCCATATGGCCAGACGCTTAATTCTACCATCTACTGCGAACAACTGGACCGCTTGAAGCAGGCGATCGACCAGAAGCGTCCAGAATTGGCCAACAGGAAGGGTGTAGTGTTCCACCAGGACAACGCCAGACCACACACTTCGTTGATGACTCGTCAGAAGCTACAGGAGCTCAGGTGGGAGGTTTTATCGCATCCACCATATAGCCCGGACGTAGCGCCAAGTGATTATCACCTGTTCCTGTCCATGGCGAATGCCCTTGGTGGTGTGAAGTTGAACTCAAAAGAGGCTTGTGAAAAGTCGTTGTCCGAATTCTTCGCAAATAAGGAGAGGGGCTTCTACGAGGAAGGTATTATGAAGTTGCCGTCTAGATGGAAACAGATCATCGAACAAAACGGCGCATATTTTAACTAAATCCGATCACTGTAACACTTTTTATAAAGAATTGAATGAAGAGCAAAAAAGCGAAAGGGAGATATGTGACAACCTTATATTATTGATTGCAGCAACCATTTTGACTGAAAATGGAGAAATGGTCCTCTTGCCACATTTTCCAATGATACTGTCAGAATCTGCGATACTAATAGAGCTGAATTAAAATAAATTTGAAAATGTTTATAATTAATAACTATAAGTGTTATTGTTAAAAGTTAAGAATGATCTACCCGTTAAATATCTCAAAAGTTATCAACTAACAACTTGAAAATAACTCATTTGTTACAGACTTAAATATAAAATTAATAACATAAAAAATACAAAATTTTTTATCTTATGTTTATTTGTGCTTAATAACTAAACTACTTGGTATCAATTTTTTATCTTATGTTTATTTGTGCTTAGTAACTAAACTACTTGGTATCAATCATTTTGAAATTTGGAAGTAATGTTCAAATTTTAATCCTTTGGATTCTTACACCGGAAATAATTTTTTCGTTTTTATTCATTAATTTCAATTTTTCCGTATTGAATAGTTTATAATTAATGTATACCATAGCCAAAGCAACGCGTGGACAGAGTCTTCTAGTAGTATATGTATAAATGTTCATTTGGTTTTTTTTTCTGTTATCACAACATTTAATGCGACCACCAATCAATGAGAATATTCTTGAAAGTGTATACCATACCCACCGCAACGCGTGAACGGGGTCTTCTAGTAATATATGTATAAATGTTTTTCTTAGTTTATTTTTCTATTATCTCAACGTTTAATGCGAATATTCTTGAAAGTGTGTATTTTGTATTGTACTATTATTAGTAAAAGCACTCCCAGTTTCCCTTACAATAAAAAAATAAAAAAACTTATCGATCCGTTACTGACTCTTACTATGAGAGTTATAGGATGTAGTCGTACGATGTGCCCAAATTGTATACCCTGAACAGGGTATATTAAGTTTTCCAAGAAGTTTGTAACACCCAAAATTAAACGTCGGAGAGCCTATACAATGTATACATAAATGATCAGCATGATGAGCTGATTTGGCCATGTTCGTCTGTCTGTATGTATACTGGTTCCTCAGTTCTTAAGCTATCGGTCTGAAATTTTGAACCTGACCTTTCATCACTGAAAAGCTGCTCATGCATACAAACTGGACAACCTGAGTCAAGTGCTTTTTATTTGTAATATCTTTACTTAATTGGACATGAGTTATTTCCTAAGGGTATAATATAAGAATAAATTGTTGAGATCGGATCACTATAGCATATTGCTGCCATAGAAATATCTTCACAAACTTAGCACGGACTATTATCTATGGCAATATTGCAGTCTCCGAAGAAATTGTATAGATCGGATTACTATATTATATAGCTGCGATATTAACTTAACGATCGAAATAGAATGCTAGAATCGAAAACTTTTTATTGTACGAGGTATCTTCACGAAATTAGATCGGAATCAAATTTTTGTAAGGAACATTTGTATTTGTGAAGGGTATTATAGCTTCGGTGCAACCGAAGTTAACGATTTTTCTTGTTTTACAGGGTGATCAATTTCAAAATACTCTACTTTTTTAAATAAATAAAAACACAGAAAATTCACATTTAGTGGTGAATGTTAATCATCATTCAAAATAACATTTTTTGCATTTTTTGAAGATTATCTTTTTCAAATGTTTGCCACGGCTACGTTTCAGATGGTCCATCCTTTGAATGCAATTTTTGATGACTCGTTCGAGCATTTCGAGATTGTCCGCAAAGACTCTAAACTTTACATATTCCCACAGGAAAAAATCTAACAGTGTGATATCACACAATCTTGGTGACCAATCGACCGTCCCAAAACGTGAAATTGTCTGCTCACCGAAGTGTTCTCTAAATAAATCTATTGATTGATGCGATGTGTGTTCAATTTCAACAAACCGTTGTTTTTTCTGGTTGAAATGGCAGCTCTTGAATCTTCTCAGATTGCTCTTCGTCCCAAATGAGGCAATTTTGTTTGTTTTTAAACCAATTGAACCAGAAATGGGACTCATCTCGAACAAAATTTGGCTCAAAAACGGTGCCGAATCGACTCTCTATGGTCTTCGTGTACACTCTGATCTGCGGCCGCTATATTTTCTTTACTGTGTGCTGGACGTGGTCTATTCGGTCGAATATTATCCAATAATGAATGTCGTTTCCCAAGATGGGTGATGATGTTGCGAATAGTATGCCGGATAAGCCGATTATGTTGACCATAAGTTAAGCGAAGCGCGCGAAACACATTCTTTACAGAACGTGAATTTTCATATTAAAGTTGAACAATTTGTAAACGTTGTTGAGGCGTAAGTCTTTCCTTGATAAAATGCCAAACAATGCTGATATAATATAACAGCTTGACACGACTTTAGAGTGATTGGTAAAAAAAAGGCTATTAAAAAGTAATTTACTTGAATCACCCGTTATAATATAATATATTGATCATATCTCATGAGAAAGTATGTATTGCCGTGACTCCTATACGAGCTAAACCACTTTACAGTGCCATGCTTTGTACAAAACCCGAATTGGTGCGTTGGAATTGTATTATTTTCATGGAGCACAAGTGACATCATTAATAGTAATACTTTTCCAAATATTTTGGAAAAGCAGGGCAGGAGATTTATTGGTGTGTAAGAAGACGCCTGTGTTAAGTCTTTCTCTGGTTTATATATCATGATGATCTGCGATTTTTTCCATCAATATCCGAAACTGAAAATTGCATTAGAAAGAAAGCAGAGTATTACTACAGCAAAATTTGGTAGCTCCAGTAGTACTTGTAGTTTTAAAATAAGTTAACCATGTCCTGGCCACTTTTTATAGCCTTGCAACATGTTGCTACAGAGTATAATGGTTGTGTTCACCTAACGAATGTTTCTAACACCTAAAACTAATCGAGTTAGATGTAGGGTTATTTATACAAGTTAACACAGCAGTTCACACGGTCAGCCAATTCTTACCATCGGTCAGTAACTTGAACCGAAACCGACCAATTGCAGACGTTGCATCAGCGATATTAAGTTGACGACTCCACACGCGCGTCCGATCAACTGCTGACGCGGTAACTTTAGGCAACGTGACCTGGTATGGTAAATTAATTATATTTAGTCTTAAAATAACATCAAAATAATAAAGACCGCGGACGCGAGTCCGCTATTTAAAAAAAAAAACAAATTTAATAAACAAAAAACTTAACTGGCGCCCGAGCAGCGCCCAGCTGAAGTTAGCGTCTAAGTGCGGTGTTTGAATCGTGTTGTGATAATATCTGAATCGCCCGTGGAACGACTGCCGAAGAAAATTCAACATAAAAAATCACCCGTGGAAGGACGGCTGAGGAAGATTCAACATTAAAATCGCCCGTGGAAGGACGGCTGAGAAATAAAGACACCAAAGCACCCGGACCAAACAAGCTGGTTCGTCACCCACGCGTTAGGATCCAGTAGGAAGAAAACGCCCCCTCTATACGTGCGCAACGAGGGAGCCTTAGTAGAAAAGAACAAACGGGAGGACACCCCATGCGCCATGAGACTAGTAATAAGTAAGCACCTAATATTAAGAAATTTTCTAAGCATTTAAATAAAACAAAGTAAGAAAGAAACTGCAAAAGAAAAATATTTAAAGAAAAAAGTTTAAGAATTTAAAAAGTATTCTGTTAAAATTTTCTAAGCATTTTAATAAAACAAAGTAAGAAAGAAACTGAAAAAGAAAAATTTTAAAAATTTAAAATGTATTCTGTGTTGCGAATTACTATTAATTAAATTAAAATCTAAAACTTGTACATTTACTAACCCTAAATAATACATATAAATAATAATGCGATTCGCCACCTCCGGGGGACCCTTCAGCTCATAAAAATAAAATTCTCTGCGATTCACCACCCAAGAGACCCTCCAGAGAATTATAAATTACAAATCAAAATAACAAAAGGCTCGTACCTAACTTACAATAATAAAAAAAGAACCGCGACTCACCACCTAAAGGGGGACCCTCCGGTTCTAAATAACTAGAGTCCAACTCTGCGATTCACCACCAAAAGGACCCTCCAGACTATAAGGACAGCTTACCAAAATAAAATAAAATCATTACAAATATCTAACAAAATATGCCAACCAATCCCATAAGACCTGGTGTGCTGAACGCACCTACTGCAAGCAATACCCAACCATCCCACCCTATTCCTAATCCTAACGAAATGAATCTAGAACAATTGACAAACATTATAAGTGGCGTAGTCATAAATATTTTAAGACAAGAGGGACGGAACCTAGTTCAGGCCGCCCTTAATTCGAATGCAAACTTTTCAAACACAACGGACGTCCCGATAGACCCCACATTAACAAACAACATTAGCGAACTAGACAAAATCCCCGATGTGGTAAGATGCCTTCGCGAATTTTCCGGGAATCCAGGTGAATTCAATTCATGAAAGAAGAGCGTAGACCGAATACTAGAAATATACGAACCTCAAAGAAGATCGCCAAAATAATATGGTATTCTTAACGTTATAAGAAACAAAATCGCGGGTAACGCAGACATTGCTCTTGAATCATATAACACATCTTTGGAGTGGAAGGCCATTTCAAAATGTCTTACTCTCCATTACGCGGACAAAAGGGACATAGGTACCTTAGTGTACCAAATGACATCATTGGTTCAGGGTAGCTATACTATTCAGGAATTCTACCAGAGGGTAGTATAGGTAGTTCCCACCTATATCTTATTCTTAATAAACTTGGTTGCATGGAAGTCAGTGCTGAATCCATGCATTTACTTACACGAACATATCGTGACAAAGCCCTTGACACTTTTATTCGAGGACTTAATGGTGATTTGCCAAGATTCCTTGGCATGAGGGAACCCGACCTCCTTCAAGCCCTTCACTTATGCCTTAAGTTGGAAAATCAAAAATTCCGTTCGCATTACGCTTTTAATAATAATTCCTATATAAAGAAAGCCCAAGACTTTAAGCCACCTCTTCCACCTAGGAAAGTAACCAACGAGTTCTATCCACAATTGGCTTATATTCCTAAACCATATTTACCTAAGCAGAACTTTATGCCGCAGCTACGGCTACAGCATACTTTTAATCAACGCAATTCTCCAAATTTTCGGCCAACATATCAACCTCCTGCTAGGCCACAGCACCCACGACCTTTCGGATTCCCACGTCCAGAGCCAATGAATGTAGACCGCTCTCTACATTCAAAAGTGGTTAACTACATGAATAGAAATGCACCCAATAACCAAGCATGGAAACGACCGTCAAATTTATCTCAACAAGTGCCTTTCAAACTACAGAGGAACTTTCATATAGAAACCGATACGGAAGGTACATACTTCCAACAAGCCACATACGACCAATAATATCCATATGATCAACAATACCAACATGACGAACAGAATTTAAATTCAACCGAACAAGAATACGAAACAATGCTAGACAATGAACAGATTGAACAACTAGTCCAAGAGCAATCCGAACATAACCAACCCGACTACATAGATGTTAATTTTTTAGGATGAAAAGTTCTTCGTTGCCATATATAGAATTTAGAACGAAAAACAGAAAATGTTTAAAAATACTTGTAGATACAGGATCAAGCAAAAATTACATACAACCAGAGCTTGTAGGTAAACCCATTCCGAATGAAAAAACTTTTTTGCAAATTCCATAGCAGGAAAAATCCAAATTACCCATGATACCATACTTAATATAGCCCACATAAATAATTCGAATTTGAAACTTTTCATTCTACCAGGACTGAAATCTTTTGATGGTATTATCGGAAACGATAGCCTCAAATACCTCAATGCTATTATAAACATTCGTGATGACATAATTAGGTTCGGTAATGGTAAAGAAATAAAAATCAAGCAGAAACTTCCCCTACGGTAAATAATATTGACGTTAGAACAGAACATATGACACCTTCTCAGAAATTTCATATTCATAAACTTGCAAATAAATATTCTCAGTTATTTTCCGATCCAAATGAAAGACTGACTTACACTACCACCGTAGTAGGCGAAATCAGAACTTCTTCAAATAAACCCGTTTACACTAGATATTATCCATATGCTTTGGCATGAGAGAGTTTGTCACTAAGGAAATCCAAACCTTATTCAAAGATGGGAGGATAAGACCATCACGTTCTCCATACAACTCACCTGTGTGGGTTGTCCCAAAAAAACTAGACACTTCCGGCGAAAAAAAATTTAGACTCGTAATTGATTATAGGAAATTAAATAATGTCACTATTTCCGACAAATACCCCATACCCGAAATAAATGAAATCATTGCGCAATTAGGGAATAATAAATACTTTTCCGTATTGGATCTAAAAAGCGGATTCCACCAAATTCCTTTAAAATAATATGAGTTTACACGACCCCCATTCGGGCTGAAAAACGCGCCTTCAATATTTCAAAGGGCCTTAGATGATATTCTAAGAAACTATATAGGTAAAATCTGCTATGTCTACATCGATGACATAATAGTTTTCGGTGAAATCGAAGAAAGCCATCTCCAAAATATTGAACAAATATTTCACACTCTCAAAGAAGCAAATATGAAAGTGCAACTTGACAAATGCGAATTCTTCCGAAATGAAGTCGAATTTCTAGGCTTCATCATTTCACCAAACGGTGTAAAAACTAACCCTTCAAAAGTTGAAGCTATACAAAAATTCCCATGTCCGAAAACTTTGAAAGACTTAAGATCTTTCCTTGGCCTTTCCGGCTATTATCGCCGCTTCATAAAGGATTATGCTAAATTAGCAAAACCCCTTACTTCGCTCTTAAGAGGGGAGGATGGACGCATTTCGAAAAATGCAGCCAGTAAAAAGCAAATAATACTCAATAACGCAGCACTAGATGACTTCAACAAAATAAAATCCTCACTTGTAATACTGGCATATCCTGACTTTAATAAAGACTTCCACGTTACCACCGATGCATCTAATTATGCTCTCGGAGCAGTTTTAGAACAATCAGGCAAACCTATAGCATTCATATCTCGTTCACTAAGTAAAGCCGAAGAAAAATACGCAGCAAATGAAAAAGAAATGCTGGCGATAATATGGACACTTAATAGTTTCAGAAGTTATTTGTATGGTTCACCCCAAGTAATAATTTTCACAGATCACCAACTTGCATTGAGTAATAAAAACTATAACGGAAAAATAAAAAGATGGAAATGCATCCTTGAAAAGTATTACTATGAAATGAAGTACAAACCAGGAAAGACAAACGTGGTAGCCGACGCGCTATCGAGACCTCCACAAACTGACGTTAATACTCTAACAACTACTGACGAAAGTGCAGGAATACAATTCATCAATACACTCAAAAACCAAAAATAAACCTTTAGCCACATTCTTTGGGAATAGAATTTTTACTGACCCTCAACAGTTAGAACAGCAAAGAAACGAAAATATTAGATTACTCAGGGAAAAACAGGAACAAGATCTTTCTTACCACAACAGTAAAAGAACAGAACCTAAAGATTACTCTCCAGAAATTAACAAAAAATTTAGAAAAAAAATAGTATCCGAAAATAATAGAACAGTTAAAACAATATCAGGACGTACAATACATAAATTCCTAATAAAAACTTGAACTATCTCTTTTAGGAAAAATGGATTCATTAAAACTTATAATTATTTCCACTGCAATTACATCTTTACAAGCAGATGTAAAAGTTTTGGATTACAGTAAGGCTTAACTTATTACAATAGAGAACGGAAATGCAAAAATACTGGACGTACCCTAAGACTGATACATATCATTAACCTAGACCGTTACGAACATTTCTTAAAAGAAACTTATGACGAAATAACGACTCAAGTCCCTAAAGATATAATAATTTCCTTTATCCTATCCTCAAACACGAAACCACCCAAACACTCGAAATCCTTAACACCCTTAAACCCATAGAAAACAGCAAAAGAAGAAGATCAATTGACATACTAGGAACGGCATGGAAATATAGAGCTGGATCTCCTGATCAAAATGATCTTAATATCATAAACGATAATTTGGATAATCTAAACCAAAATAATAATAATCAAATAATGAATAACAATTTATTTGAAAAACGTATAAATAATACAACAAATATTGTCAATAAAATTCTAAATACTATAAAAAAAGACGAAGACAGTATAACAGAAATCATGATAAATCTACACAATAGAATCAGATTGATAAAAGAGGAATTAATTAATATAAAGTATGCCATTCAATGGGCAAAGAAGAATATAGTAAACTCAATAATTTTAAGCAATGACGAAATTAAACTTTCCATAAGGAAGCTAAAAGAAGAAAAAATGCCTTTTAAAAATATCGAAGAAGCACTAAAATTTTCAAAAATAAATGTATTAAGTAAAGAAATGACTATCTTGTACATGATAAAAATTCCATTAACATTATACGAAACATTTAAAAGAATAATTATAGGACCGGTTCAAAAATAAAATAATATTATAATTAACACCGATTACAAAG
This sequence comes from Bactrocera oleae, assembly GCF_042242935.1. Taxonomy (NCBI): domain Eukaryota; kingdom Metazoa; phylum Arthropoda; class Insecta; order Diptera; family Tephritidae; genus Bactrocera; species Bactrocera oleae. Next base: position 18,634,107 of record NC_091541.1, on the reverse strand, counting down.
AAATTCGAAAAGGAATAAATAAAATATACGAAATTAAAAATGATTGTGAAAATATTAATGAACTAGCAATTTGTAAAGAAACAAATTTAATAGATTTAAGTAATGATGAATGTATAAGTAGAATAGTAAATAGTTTAAATTCCACATGTACATTAACAAACGGGAATCACGTGCCAACAGTAGAAGAAACCAAAACAGAAATAATACTACTAAATCAATTCAATGGAAAGATAGAAGCAGATGGAACAACTCAAGATGTAAATGGAACGCATGTTGTAATATTCTACAATACAACAATCAAAATTAACAATTAAATATTATATCAAAGCAAAATCAATTGAAGCAATTCCCGCAATTTTTCAACCAGCCCCACGGGAAAAAGAACGAATCGAATTACTATCATTGGGAGCTCTAAAAGATTTATACCTAACTAACATCAAACGAATAAATTTCCTTAATAAAGCTACGTTATCTATTGGCAGTCTGACATCAGTAGCTTTAATCACCACCATTATACTACTAACCTTGGTACGAAGAAGAAATATTAAAATAAACTATATCGAAAAAGAGACAAAAATATTAGTCAAGGAGTTTTCCCGCCGGTAGCAAATAACAATTTTCCAAATCATATAAAATTTACCGATTTACCTTTCTATTGATGATCGAGGACGATCATATTTAAGAGGGGAGGAGTTAACACAGCAATTCACGCGGTCAGCCAATTCTCACCATCGGTCAGTAACTTGATCCGAAACCGACCAATTGCTGACGTTGCATCAGCGATATTAAGTTGACGACTCCACACGCGCGTCCGATCAACTGCTGACGCGGTAACTTTAGACAACGTGACCCGGTATGGACTTAGGTTTAATTTAGAGTTAAGAAATTAATTATATTTAGTCTTAAAATAACATCAAAGTAATAAAGACCGCGGTCGCGAGTCCGCTATTTTTAATAAACAATTTAATAAATAAAAAACTTAACTTACATAAACGATCAGGATGACGAGACGGGTTGAAGCTTGTAACTTGAGCAAATTTGAGATATCGTATTGAAACTTTATACACGTGTTCCTTGGGAAAAAACAAACGGACGAGTTCGTAGATGGGCGTAATCGGACCACTGTCACGCCCGCAAAACGCAATAAATCAAAGGCATATAAAGTGACATAACTAAGCCATAAAGTAATTTAAGAAAACGAATCGTATTAAAAAGGGGCGCATGCGGTTCAATGTCTACATATCCCAAACCATTCAAGCAATATTGCAAAGATTTGCACAGGACAAATCATTTTAAACTTCTTAGAGAACTGCAAAAATAGGTAAAATTGGATGATAACTCCGGCCACACCCCAAATAACGATTTTGTTAAAACCTACTTAAAGTGCTTTCAATCAATAACCGAGTGTATCAAGAACATAAATATTAACTCCAGAATGGCGCAAGAGGGCTTTATAGGAGCCTGTGTCAATATTAGACTATGGGCGCGGTACCGTCTATTTTAAGGTGAAATCGCATATGTCAGGATATACCCGACCAATTTGAATCATACTTGTATTCATTGGGTAACATTATTCTGGCATTCCTGTTGTACGGTGCGAAAATGAGCGACGGACTACAACCACGCCCACTTACATCCAGTATAAAAAGCAAATCTAAAAATTGTCGAAATCGGACCATAACTGTTTAAGACCCTTATATACTGAAAATGTGAACCACAGAGCCTAAGGCTGATTTTTACCGAAATTATCGGTCAAAAAGTGAGATAATATTTTGAAATTCGGAGAGAATTTTTTCCTGACAGCGATATGTTTGGTTGTTGAAAATGTGTGGAATCCGGTCAAGACTTCCCTTAGCCCCCATGTATGTACCTAATATATCGGCCTATACGTGAGGTTGCTTAAAAAAATTGAGTAATTACCGTTATGAAACCCAGAGAACATATTTTTTTGTTAGTAATATGTGGTAATGCCAAAAATAGATACTCGTAAAATGTAGTCATTACTACCTATCTCCTATGTACAAATTAAATGATTTTCAAACTTCCGGTTAGCCTTAAACCGCATATATCGGTCAATATGCAAAATATCTCAGCAAATATAACTGAAAGTATAATATTGGATATATTATATAATAATATAATGCCGGAAATATATGAAATTATAATATGCTGTATAAAATGATTTTCGTTATTCTACCAAACCGTATGCCGAATATGTGGGTCAGTATGTGAGTTATTTATTTATAAAATTGCTTGAAAATGTGTTCTCGAGTATATTTATCTGAGCAGTGTCTATCCTGCATAGTGATTTTCAACAATCTAGCTGACTTTTAACCGTTTAGGTTGGTCAAAATGTATAATATTCTAGTGAAATTAAGAGAAAAAATTATTTATATATATATATTCTTAAAAATTATTAATTTATATTAAGCGTTTGTCGTTGAATATTAATAAAATTGATCTATACTTTGGTCTTAACCTCATATTCCTTATATAATGAGTTCAGATTCTCTCGTTGAGGTTTTCTACATCAACTTAATATAGGTATTAAATTTAGCCTCTTTGATTGAGTTTATGTCACATATATCTCACTTGAGAATGATTTTAAGAAAATTTTCAGTTAAGGGACGTATAATATAGTTAAAAAACTAAGTGAGTCTACGACCTTTAATACATTAATAAGGTACCAAATATGATTTTAATTCATTAACAATTTCGTCAAATAATGAATGTTGAATTCTATCGCAAAATTTTTTCACACAAAATTTGGCGAACATGAGGAGGTATTTCCCAAGTTTTTGGTTTTGGAAATTGCAAGAGTATAAAATGTTTGGGTATACCCATAGTCCTTCCTTACTTGTTTGGATTGATTTATTGATCGCTTAAACTTCACAACTAGAAGTCTTAATATGCAAGAGCGACTCGTTCGCGGAGTCTTGCCAAATTGCCAGCTTATAAACGTTCTTTAGGCAGTTAGGCTGAAATACCATTTCTGGGTGGTTTGCAAAGAAAATTGGCTTTTCCTCTTCACTTCGAGCCCAATTGCCTCTCTTGTCCCTTATAGGCATGTTGGAATAACCGGCGGCTTAATATGTGTTTGTGCTTTCCAAAGAGAGTTCTGTTGGATTGTTGAATTTGGTTATATACCACAATTTTCAGTGTTGTATTCTTCCGCACATTTAAGCCCGTTTCTTAATTTACGTATAGAAGACTGAAATTGCATCTGAGTGAAAGGGGAGCGATTTACCTGCCATTCACGTCTAGCTTGTAGTTTTTAGTAACAAGATTTTATATTTCAACACTTGTGATTCTTTCGCGGTCAGGCGGCTTATTGATTTTGTTTGGAGTTGCTAAGACAACTTCTTTACCATAGTTTTGTCATATTAAACACAAGTTTCCTAATACTTTTGAAAGGAAAAAGTTTGAAAAACGTTTCCTGATACTATATACACATATGTATCTTCACCACTTAGGTCTCTAGCGTAACTAACGTGTTTCCTTACCGCAAAGGTATGCTCCGAGGGACACCTCGCTACTGCGGTACCCTGTAACAAATTCCAGTTTTGTATCTTAATTTAGTGCTTAGTTACAGGTTTTCGTTTAGAGGCGTTTTGTGTGTGTGGCAGTTCCACTCGTCTCGTCATTCTGATTATTTATAATATATACATATATACTACAAGTAGAAGCCCGACAGATGTTTCTTGTATCACGTCTGAAATGTAAACTTTTTGAAATTAGCTGTAACAATTAGACCGTTTTGATGAAAATTTTTATTAGAAACTTATTACCATATCTAACTTCAATATATATAGTTATCACAATCCGACCAATCGATAGCGTGTCAATATGAATATTAGATTGCTTTAAGAGATGTTAATTGTAGAAGCTGTATTGAATGAAAACTTGAAGTCGTTTTAATTGATTGTGAAAAGGTTGAATCTATTCTATAACGGGTATTTATTCTTAGAGGTAATTATCTACAAAAACTGAAGTTATCGTAATACCATGGGATGTAAAATATTTTTGGTTAATCCTTGGGAGGTATAAACAATTAAATTCGATGGTTTTCCTACTCTCGAACACGCAACGTATAAATAGCCGCGAGAAAAGTCTGTCTGCCGGAATTCTATGTAAAACGTTCTAACATCTGCAATGGTAGCGCAGTCTACCGGATCCAATGAAAAACATTCCAAAATTAACAACTACTTATAAAGGAAAAATTAGTTAAATAAACATTTTCCAGTGGACCAAATTGTAAATCTAAACCATCGTCGAATCCCCTTGAACTTACAAAAAAATTTCATCAAAATCGGTCCAACCGTCTAGAAGGAGTTCAGTGACAGTAGATTAGTTTTAGGTGATACAAATAACCATTAGGTAAACAAAACAGTATACAAATTATGTGGATCCCTGGTCACGCTGACCTTACAGGAAATGAATTGACCAAACAGAATGCTATACTGGCTTCTAAACAGCCATTGATGGTCTTCGACTACATTGAAAAAAGAATATATATGTTTATACGATGAGTCGGATTAATAATCCGTCATGTATACTAAGATCAACGACCATATTTTTAAATAAAACGATGGATGGGGAGTTCACAACTTTATTGTTTAAATATCAGCTTAAGACTAAATTAAATGATACAAAGAAATCATAACTGTACTGCGTTATTCGGTTTCGTTTACATCGAAATGTTCTGCTTACATATGTGAATAGATTACCATACTTATGAGCAATGTGTCTACCTATTTGCCTAAGTGGCTGAGTACTGACTGAGTGGAAGCGCAATATCGAATATATTTAAGATAAAATTTACTTAAGTGGAACATCGTGATTGGTCTTTTTGTGTAAGTGGTATTTTAATTGTTTTGATTAATGTATGATTAATGGGTATGTATGTGTGATACAATTAGTAGTTCATTATGTTTGTGATTAATACAAGTAGATGTTATAATTAGCAGTATATCTTGGCTGTCTGTAATTTCGTAGAACAGCACCTTCTTCTGAAGAAATTCAAGATTCTGACTAAATTTTTGGCATGATCCTTTAATGGATCGCTGTTACTATTTAATGAGTCGCGTTCAATTTTCAGTTGATCGCGTTCATTCTTTAATAAAGCCACAATTTCGACAATGCGACTTTGCACAACATCTTGCCCCCGTCGTTAATTGTCAAACAAATTCCTATCCTCTGCCATCACGAAATAAAATCGCTTGTACGCAGTGAAAGCAAGTAACAAACAAATGAAATTAAGAAATGGACGAATTAGAAAATAAATTCCGAAATACTAGCTTCCGAACTGACCATAGCATAGGCCGAATTGTAGCTTCGAATATTGTCGAAATAATTTTTGGATTTTTCCTTTAAATTTCTATTATTTGATGTGAAACCGTCATAAATGAAATATAATAATCATTTTGTGTTAATAGTGGAAGATGAGCTTTACCCTTATGACAACAGTGTGAAGGAACTGGTTTCACGCATTGTAGAGTCTGAAGCAAAATGCTTAGCTAAACCATACCTAAAAATTTCTAACTCAGCAAAATAAAATGAACGTTGTCAATTAAATTTTCGTCAAAAGTTGCAACAACCAACCTCATGCAAAGAAAACGGGGAAAAAAATTTGTTGTTGTCGATTCAACCAACTACATAAAATTGACCTTGGGAAAGAATTTTTAAAAAAATTATCTAACATATCACACAATGCACTTGAAATTAATATAAAAATTTCTAACTCAACAAAATAAAACGAATGATATCAAAGGTTATTTCCACTTCAATGTGTTTTTTTCACAAACAATACTTGAAATTTAACAATACTTGAAATTTAATGTGCTTAAAAATGCAATTGTAACAGAATTCAGTGTTGCAACACGCATCGTCCAAACACAATTAAAAATGGAAAAACTCCGTCGTAAACGATACGCAATTATCCCAATATGTATTTGCAACTTATACAGAACAGCGACGAAATTTACTTCTGTGTACGACTGTGTAAATGTGAGGCGCAAAGAAGAAATAACATCGACCAATGAAACCGCCCTTGTAGTTGTTGTAGTCGCTAAATTTGCGCCAACGAATTTTTACCTGTGTTAACGCCCACACAGGAACACAAACTGTTTTGTTAGTGAAATTATACGAGGTTTGTTCAAAGGAAAGGGTGAATTTTGATTTTTCGCGAGCTGTGTACATTCGATTATCGATATTTTGTTTTTGTTATAATCGGACACATATGTATATGTCATGTACAGAAATACTTACGCGACTTCTTTTTAAATAAATTTCAATAACACAATGTTTTATTTTAAGTCTCGATGGCGACTTGCACAAATACTTCATTTATTTGCAATATTACATTTAAAAACGCGTAAACACAAAAGGGAACTTTCTCTTACATTTTAAAATCATTGTCGCGTCACTCATCAGTCTGTCAGGGTTGCATTTGTTCGTAGTCTGATTTTACACTTGACAGCTCGGCCCTTCCTGATATAGCATCACCCCGATGTCATCTACGGTTTTGTCTTCGTCTAAAATTGGTTGCATCGTACACCATCGCTTTATTTTGTCAGATGAAAAGACTGAACAGAATCGTTTTTTCTTTTGTTGTGTGCCAGGGACATCTTCCAACAAGTACCCATTTTTGTCAAGTACCTTAATAATGATGTAAGAACCCCGATAACGAGTATTTAACTTACGGAACTCCCCGGTTGACTGCAAATCACTCTGAATTAGCACAAGATCGTTTACGTTGTATTTGGAGGGAGGTTTGTGCTTACAATCAACCCGTTCCTTGACAAAATGCGTTGCTGTTGCAAATTTTGTGATGCTTCAATTCGTTTGTCGCATATTGGCTTATCGTTGTTCTCGTCTATGATTGCGGCAAGCAAAAGATTTCGAATGACATCTCGAAGTTGAAAGTCGAAGATCAATTCATTTGGGCAAAAACTTATACTCGCGTTTATTTGAGAGTTGACGCTCCACTGCAGATTTCGTAGTTTTGTGTCCCACTCTTTTCCATCGGAACCAGATGTTCGGAGGAAGTTCAAGATGGTTTTGTTAACTCTCTCCACTTGACCATTCGCTCTCGACGTTCTGACAGCAGTTTTTATATGCTGAATGTCATTTGTATTGCAGAAATCAGTAAATAGCCCAGACGTATACGCGGTACCTCGTTATGATTCTCGTTGGTAGACTGAAATAGCTACTCAGTTCATTGAGCACTTGCAACACTGGTTGCGTTTTAGTGTTGCGCACGGGTTTGAGAATTAAATATTTCGTAAAAGCGTCACTTATTGCGACAATATGCGTATGCCCTTTTTGACTTCTAATGAATGGGCCTAAATGGTCAATATGTGAGGTGCGAAAAGGAATAGGATGTACTGCGTCTATGTATGAGCTTTAAAGATTCGACCACGGCAAGGACCTCGAGTTCATAGCTGTGGTAACGTGTTTTTACGTCGGTACATCGTCGACTGAAGTGCATGACTGCGTTCCAAGATTAACCTTCGTCAGCAGATTGTAGCAATACTGCTGCTAGACCAATGCTACTCGCGTCAGTATGGACTTCGTGTAACGCTTTGAAATCGTATAACATAAGCACTGGCTCTTTCGTGAGTGCATCTACAAGCTCATTGAATGCGTTGTCTTCTACTGCAAACCATACAAAATTGTTGGTAGCACCTTTGATCGCCCTTTGATCGTAAGCCTCGTCAATGGTCAGGCAATAATTGCGTAGTTTTTAGTAAATTTCCGGAAGAATCCGGTAAATCCTAGGAATCTTCTTACTTCGGTTGTGTTCGTAGGTTTATTCATAAATTTAATGGAATTGATTTTAGACTAACCCGGTTTTATGCCGTCTTTTGAGAGAATGTGTCGTCTTAACGTTAATCCGCTCTCTTCAAGTAAGGCCGATGACTTATTCAACGTTTTGATACCGTCGTTGATTGTTACATTTGGGATAATTACGTCATAGTAAGCATTCACGTCGAGGTAAGCATAAACAACACGTGGTTTAATTTTTTCACACAGTTTATTTATCATAGTTTGAAAAACAGTCGCCGCGTTAGCCAAACCGAACGCCATGCGATTATATTCGTAGTGTCCACTGTTCGTTATAAATGCTGTATATTTTTTCGCACTTTCACAAATCTCGATTTGATGATAACCTATGTTCAAATCAAGGGTAGTAAAGTAAACGTTTCCTGCGAGCGCGGCGAATAATTCATCTATGATAGGCATAGGAAAAGGTTCTTTCACTATAACACGATTTAACTGTCGATAGGTCACTTCCAGACGATGCTCATTATTTATCTAATCCACTAATACTATTGGGAATGCGTAAAGAGAATTAAACACACGTATAATTTCTTTTGTGAGCAAATCTCGACTAATATCATCCACAATGGGATGTTTCGAGAACGGTAGTCTATACGGTTTCATATTCACTGGCTTATCAGTTGTTAACTGAATATTCATTTTAACCAAACTAGATTTTCCGAGCATTGAAAACCGTTTTTCATATTTTATTAAAACTTCTTGTAGCTCTTTAAAATGACCGTCTAACTCATAAACATCATTATTAATCGCGTTTACATAGCTTATTTGCATCCAGCAGTCATCACCTTCGAGTATACATTTTGAGTTTTCTGAACACAATACGTCACGAACGAGTAACACATCGGTTTTCATATTTACGTCACCAACAATTAACAAAGTTGCGTACAAAGAGATATCATCAATTTTCAGCTGTACGTTTAGTTTTTCGAAACATTCATAAAAACCACCAGCGAATCCGTTTAATTTGACATAAGATTTTTCACGATATGCTTTATCAAATTTATTTGCAAATGTTTTACTAACAAGTGACCGCGCACTACCGGTATCAATAAATGCCTACGCTTTTTTCTTAATTTGTTTCACTGTAAATTTTTCAGTTACGTCATTAATTTTATTGCAATTTGCTTGTGTTTGTACGTTTATTTTACACTCGTTTGGTTTATGTCCAGTTTTACCGCATTTTTCACATCTTACTTTACGTTGAGGCTCACTACAATTTTTCGATATGTTGTCCGGTTTATTGCAATTGAAACATATATAATCGGTTTAAGGTTTATTTACGTTTTTCACTTCAATGTTTCTAATTTCGGTTATAAAAATAATAACAACTTTTTTTTTTATAAGTTATATATTCAATTATAAGAATATTTATTAAAAATAAATTTAAAATTATAAATAAACAATAAAAACCATTTAGCAATCTTTTTTAATATTTCATATATATTCTTTCTAATACTTTAAGTACCGTATATTTTTTTAATCAGCTCACCTGAAGAAATATCATACATGTTTATGTGACACATCGTGAAAATCAAATTCGAAGTACACTGAAACTGTGTGCATCAGATGGTTCTTGGAAATAAACTCAACCGTTCCGAATCCATCAATTTCTATGAATAACATGGTACAACAACTCGGTGCTATACATTTTTGTATTACGAAAATAGATCTTCAAATAGTTTAGCAGGCTCAACGTTATCGCTTTCAAAAAGATTGGAAAATAATAGAAATATGTCAAATTGTCAGAGCGTAAAATATAATAGTTGCCCAACAATATTTGACATTATCTGTAATTATACTCTCGCAACCTGTTGCTACAGAGTATAATAGTTTTGTTCACCTAACGGTTGTTTGTATCACCTAAAACTAATCGAGTTAGATATAGGGTTATATATATATAAATGATCAGGATGAAGAGACGAGTTGAAATCCGGGTGACTGTCCAGATGGGCGTAATCGGACCACTGCCACGCCCACAAAACGCCATTAATCAAAAACAAATAACTTGCCATAACTAAGCTCTGCAATAAGATACAAGACTGTTATTTGGTACACAGGATCACATTAGGGAGGGGCATCTGCAGTTAAAACTTTTCTTTTAAAGCGGGCGTGGTCCCGCCTCTAATAGGTTTAATGTGCATATCTCGTAAACCGCTAATGCTATAATAACAAAGTTCACTAGAAGAAAATGTTTTTAGCACTTCTATTGACGGTGTGAAAATAGTTGAAATCGGGTGGCAACTCCGCCCACTCCCCATATAACGGTACTGTTAAAAACTACTAAAAGCGCGATAAATCCAGCACTAAACACGCCAGAGACATTAAATTTTATCTCTGAGATGGTATAAGATTTATAGGAACCGCGTTCAAAATTAGACAGTGGGCGTGGCACAGCCCACTTTTAGGTGAAAACCCATATCTTGAGATCTGCTTAACCGATTTCAACCAAATTCGGTGCGTAACGTTCTTCTCATATTTCTATGTCATAGTGCGAAAATGGGCGAAATCGGACTACAACCACGCCTACTTCCCATATAACACCATTTTAAATTCCATCTGATTATTTCACTTTCCACTATGCAAATCAGACAACAATGACTGTATCGGGAAAAAACTTGGCGTGAATAATGCGATTAAAGTATGCCACCTTGTGGCCAAAAATTGTCTAAATCGAACCAAAACTGTTTAAGCCCCTAAGTACTAAATATGTGGACCCCAGTGTCTATAGTTGACCTTTTACCGAAAATATCAGTCAATCCACATAGAAATCTCAAACGAGTATACTATTTGACTTTGCGAGAGTATAAAATGTTCGTTTACATCCGAACTTAGCCCTTCCTTACTTGTTTTTCATTAAAAAAGTTATATCTAATGTAAAGAAAACTCCTAAAAATCCCATTCGACTCTTTTAACCCATAAATTTAGGGGGAAACACTCAAGCTGGTAACACTGCACTTCAATTTGGCATTATCATACATGATATTTCACATTTGTGTGCCCTCACAAACATTAAAATAGTTGAATTTTTATGCGCTATGTGAAGTTCAACTGCAGCTATGTTTCATATGCAATGTTTGTCTATGCAGTGCTGTGCTATTTCACTATTGCAATACTCTGTAACAGTATCATGGCCAGTAGGAATGAAATCAGCACTATCATTGTCCTTAAATACTTCGGAAATACAATCTCGAGAAGATCCTGCACGATCAAACTATTCTTATTTTAAATCGCTTCCATTCTCATCCTCCTCGAGGCATTTTGCTATTATTCTTCGAGAAGAATAATTCATAGGGTTCATACTTTTACATTTTCTAATGTAATGTATGAAACAAGTGTTTTTGGGGACTCAGGTATAAACATTTCTCGCAGTTGCTTTTTAACTTCAATTTCGTGCATTTGCGCAAGTGAATATTGTTTTGAATAAATAGGGGAGTTGTGTGTTGTTTTTAGTACACGTTTAATTATGATTGCAAATGGTAAATGGTCTCCATCTTGATATTGAAGATTTTTGCATTTATTTAATAGTAATTTCAATATAGAACTTTTCTCTTGTTGAGATGAACTAGTCGGAACAATTCAAAATTGTTGTTATTATTGGTATGCGATTTAACTCTCTATCTGATTCTGGGGTTTTTTGAACGTAAAACACATGATTTTTATTTGGACTTGAATTAATCAATGGGTACACTTTGTCAAAAAGTTTAGTTTTATGATCATTAGACAATTTTTGTAAATAAAATTGTTTGGAGTATTGATTATAATATTATAGGGTAAGATTAATCGCCATAATGGGACCATTTGATGTAAAAACTTCACATGTGGTATTCTGAATCGGAAGACAAAAAATACTATTTCGCACCATGTTTATTATAGATCCTATGTCAATAAGGCATTTGTATGTATAACCCTTGTACACAATTTCTAAATATTGGTGTTGTCCGATCTGGTAACGGAAAATTTACGTTGCATTCAAAGTTATTTTGATTTTGGGGGGTACCTCCTGTTGTCCACTGTTATGCTGGCCTTGGTATTGATTGTAGTCGAAGTTCTCTGGTTCATAAAAGTGTTGGGTATAACTTTGTTCACAATGCCCATATTTCTGAGTGCCCAAGTCTAAGTCTAAGTTCGTCAATAGACATTTTTGTTTGTTCGCTGTCTGATGGTCTAGATTGATTAATGGTTTGTTTCGAGTAAGAGTTAGGGTTGTAAGGTTTGAGGAAAATTATTTCTACTGAAAATAGACTATGCTTTCACATATATTTTGTGATCGAATTAATTTGGTCCGTATGTCATAAGTTGTTTATTAAAAATTTTGCTGTGGATAAACTTGACTGGGTAGGTATGGCTTAAAATTGAACTGTAATGGTTGAGGGTATTGCGGATATCTAGGTAGATAGTGGGTATGATTAGGTGGATTAATTTTAAAAGTACTTGCTATATAAATTATTACTTTTTACTATATTGTCAGAGTATTTGCTTGTTATATCATTTGCATGTTTTCACAAATTCCCGCATTTTGTGCTATGTTAATTAATGTTCATGATGAGCCAAAGTGCAGAACAATTAAGATGGCAATTCGCGAATACTTAATAAGGAGGGGTTGAAATCCTGGGTTGAATCTATATTTCGATAAAACTTTGCACAAACACTACCTTTTAGGTATGCCATCTCAAGTCCCAAAATTGTTCAAGACCCCAGATACGCCAGTGACTGTTACTAACTTTTTACCGGAAATAACCGTCAATCTGTGAGATATACGAGTATTATTGCAATTCGAAGAGAGCCCCTTTCTGATAATAGTATGCCTGTATGTCAAAAATGAATCGAATCTCCCCATATATAATATGTGAGCTACCTTCATGAAAATGAAGGAGCGTGTTAACAGTGTATTTTTGTGCCTGAAAGGGATAAAATCTGGTGAAAAATTGGCCTAGCCCTCATATAACTAATATCAGGATTTTCGAACATGCGGCTGACTGTACTCCTTATATAATATATTGTTGATAGTTTGTGAGGTATCCTAATGAATCTAAGAGAGAATGTTTTTTTGTTTTTAATATGTAGTAAGGCAAAAAATAGATGAAATTGAGACAATACTACCCCTACCTCCCATTTACCTATTATCGGATTTTAAAACTTCCGGTTGGCATTATACCTTATATTTATATCAGTCAATATTTAGGATACCTTAGAAAAATTAACTGAATGTATAACATTGGGTGTATTAGCGTGAAATGTCGAAAATATATGAAGTAAGTCTACGAGTTACCCCAACTGCCATATACAACATATAATGATTTTCGTTATTCTTGCAAACCTCATGCCGAATATATCGTTCAGTATGTGAATTATATATTTATAAACTTGTTTGAAAATATGTCTTCAAGTATACCTCAGCAATGTCAAAATTATTGCAATCATCCCATCCCTTTCTCTGTCTCAATACACCCTATATATTGATTTCCGCCAATCCACCAGATTTTAAACCGTTCAGGTTGGTCAAAATCGTTTAATAAAACTAAACGAAAAAGTTTTCTTAAAAATTATGTGGTTTACCGCTGAATATGAATGAAATTGATCTAGCCCAATTGATCTAGCCGTAGGTCTAAACCTTATATCCCCTCTGGATGAGGTTTTCCACATCATCCCAATATAGGTATATATATATATATATTTCTATCGTTTATTTCACATATAGCTCATTTTTGGATGTTTCACGGGAAGAAAAATATAAATATATAACTAAATGAGTATCTAGCCTTCAGTATAAGTTAATAAGACTCCAAATTTTTTTGTTATCCTTTCAAGATTACATCAAGCAATGAATTTTGAATTCCTTCGCACCATTTTGATACTCTTGTAACATGTTACTACAGCGTATAATAGTTTGGTTCACCTAACGGTTGTTTGTGTCACCTCAAACTTGTATGAATATGTCTATATAAATGATCAGGATGATGAATCGAGTTGAAATCTAGGTGACTGTCTGTCCGTCTGACCGTGAAAGCGTTAACTTATATATATTCCTTGGCACCCCTGGTATTGTAGGTGGGCGTAATCGGACCACTACTACGCCCACAAAACGCCATTAAACGACAACATATAAAATATCATAACTAAGCACTAATTGAGATATAAAACTGAAAGTTAATACAGTGTATCGCATTAGCGTTCCCGTTAGTGGATTAAATATACGTACAAAAGTACTTATTTATTCATCAATATCTATTTGGTTCCATTCAAAGTGATCCCCCTCGGATATAATACACTTGTGCTAACCCCTTTTCCAATCCTCGAAGCACTTCTGTAATGCGCTTTTTGGTATGACCAGAAGCTCTTCCTTCGATTCTGACTTAATCTCTACAATTGTGACAAAGCGCTTTCCTTTCATTGGTTTCTTCAGTTTTGGGAATAGAAAAAGTCGAAGGGAGCCAAATTTGGTGAATACGGTGGTTTAGGTATGATGACGATTGTGTTTTTGGCCAAAAAATCACGAATAAGCATTGATATGCCAACATCCTCTGCAACTTCCTTAATAGTGATTCGACGATTTTCAAGAACAATTTTTTTCTTTTTACTAAAAACGTCTTCTTCGCTTGTTGACGTGGTCGCACCTTCTGAATGCTCATCGTCAATAACGTCTTCTCGGCCTTCTTCTTTTTCTCTTCTCCTTGCAGAATTAGTGCCCTTAAAAATATTTCATCTTACGGCCAAAAATTGTTGAAATCGGACTATAACTTTTCAAGGACCCAGACACCAAATATGCGGAACCCAGTTTATGTGGCCGATTTTTTTACCGTACATATGGTCAATCTGTGTGGTCTAGTATTGAAATTCGGGGAGTATATTTTTGTGATGACAGAACACATTTGTGCTAGAAATACTTGAAGTTCCTCTTTGAAACAAATATTTGTTTATAAAAAAAAAGTCGAAAAAATTAAACATTTGTTTCATTGGAAAGCTGAGAAAAAATCGTAAAAAATTAGCCAGCTAGTTAATTTTATATTGAAATACTTTTCTTAATTGATACTTGAAAATTCATAACTCCAAACAATGTTTTATTGAGTCGAAATAAAGATATACCAATATTTTGCCTCACAGAAAACAAACATGATCAGGATGCCGAGATGAGTTTAAATTCGGATGTCTGTCTGTCCGTCCGTCCATTCTGTGCATGTTGTAATTAGGGTCAAAGTTTAGTTATGGCCATCAAACTTTGTACCTTGTGTCCAACCAACCTTGGTCGAATTGGAAGGCCGAGTTTGTAGATGGGCGTAATCGGGCCACTGCTAGGTGAGATACAAATCTAAAATTTGGTACAACAAATTGCAATACCAAGGGGCACATGTAGTTCGATAAGTTTTTAAAAATTTTGTTGGCCCCGCCCCCTAAATGGTTTAATATATATATATACCTCAAACCATTTAAGCCATATCCCCCTAATTTGCACAGGACAAATCATTTCGCCAGCACTCCCCTTATAACGGTTTTTTTTTTTTAAATTACTCAAAGTGCGATAAGTCAATAACTCAAGGCATCAGAGACATAAAATTTTTCATTCGGAAAGCTACAAGATGGCTTTATGAGAGCCGATGTATAAATTAGACGATGGGAGTGGAACCGCCCACCTTTAGGTGAAATCATATATCTCCGAACCTCCTAAGCCAATTTAAACCAAATTTGGTAGGTGATATTATCTAAGCATTCGTATATAACAGTAGGCGCAATCAATTTTTAATTCCATCTGATTATATCATTTTTCAGTATACAAATCAATAACTAGTCAATGTATCCAGATGAAACTTTGCACGAATAATACCTTTTAGGAGTGCCATAGTTTTAATATAATTTCCGGTGATGGGAAGTAAAATATAGTTTTAAAATTATTTGAGTCTATGACCTTTAATAAAACTTAATAAAATACCAACTTTGATTGTAATTCATTCTCGATTTCGTCGAATAATGAATGTAGAATTCTTTTGCAACATATTTAAATATGAAATTTTGTCAACACAGGAATGTAGCTTCTCGGCTTTGACCCTAGCAAGTTGCAAGAGTAAAAAAATTTCGGTTACACCCGAACTTAGAACTTCCTTACTTGATTCATATGAAGTTTTGCAACACCTGACAGTATTTCTCCGACTTTGACCATTGCAAGTGGCACGTGTTAAATGTTCAGTTGTTTAATGTAAGCTTTTGCTAACACCTGAATATATTTCCCCGGTTTTGATCCTTGAAAGTGGCAAGAACATAAAATATTTGGGTACACTCGAGCTTAAGCCTTCCTTACTTGTATAATATAAAGTTGTGCCAACAACCTAAAAGTATTTCGCCGACTTAGATCCGTGCAAGTTTCAAGAGTATAAAATGTTCGGTTACAACCGGTTATTTTTTCCACCGTGCTATGGGATTTATGGGTTGTTGGATTTATGTTTTATTCTCTTCTTGCGTAATTGTTTACGAGAACCAGATTACAAAATTTTATTTATTTTCCACTCGTTCTTTTCGTATAGTAACGGGTGATTTAAGTAAATATACTTTTTACAATAGCCTTTTTGACAGATCACGCGTGAGTCGTGTTAAGTTGTTATGTTATTTTTGTTCAGTATTGTTTGTCATTTCAGCATGGATATACTTACGCCTGAACATCATTTACAAATCGTATGCACGACGGCCGTGGAGTATCGATTCGGCGCCGTTCACAGCAACTTGGACTGACGTATTGAACGACTTGGCACATTTTACGTAGAGGTCAAAGCGTACAAAATACAGCTCGTGCAAGAACTGAAACCGACCAACCTTCCCTTCGCTTCGCTCTATTGGCTCTTGAAAAGTTTCAAGAAGATCCGACGTTTTCGAGCCAAATTTTGTTCAGCGATGAGACTCAATCGGTGTGTAAACAAGCAAGTTTGCCGCATTGAGACGAAGAGCAACCCGAGGAGATTCAAGAGTTGCCAAATTATCCTGAAAAGACAACGGTTTGGTGTGGTTTGTGGACCGGTGGAATCATCGGTCCATATTTCTTCAAAAATAATGCTGGTGAGAACGTAACCGTCAATATTTGATGCCTGAAATTGAAGCTCGTGATCTCGGCGACATTTGGTTTTAAGAAAACGGCGCCACTTCCCACACATCGCATCAGTCAATGGATTTATTGAGAGAACACTTCGGTGAGCAGATTACTTCACGTTTTGGGCCGGTTGATTGGCCACCAAGATCGTGGGATATCACACAATCCCGCTTCGATTCAGACCTTGGAGCTATGATGTTTTGCAATATCCGTCGAAATGCTCGAACGGCCAACATTTGAAAGACATAATCTTCAAAAATTGATGCCAAAATTTAAACTAAATTATAGAGTGCAATATCGAATTTATTTATGATGAAATCCACTTAAGTGGACCACCGCAGTTGGTCTTTTTGTGTAAGTGGGTAAGGGTGAAGTCGTGAATATGTCACTGTATTCTATTTATTCGTTTCACAGCAAAAAGCCATAAAAGATAATGCTTGGAAAAATATGCAAGGCCGCTACGACAGCTGCAGTCAGGACGGAAAAAAGCTGTTTACGCATCCTCCTACCGTTACCATGCCATTAAGGCTTTTGTTTCTTTTCGTCTGCATATTAGTGCACCTCGGTGACCTTATCCATAATCCAACTACTAGATTAATGGCCTTACTTTAACTCAACAAGAACCATTATTTCTTATATCAAAAAAGCTATTGATCTAATAAAAATTCCATCTATTGTAAATAGCATATACGTTTAACTTAGTCTTTCCTTTTCAAAACTCATTTATAAGGTATACCTTTTATTGCATAAAAACATATTGTTTGTAAATAATTTATTTACGGACGATGTAAATTTTATTAAGACTCCTATAATTAAATCCGCGATTTCATTTGATGGTGCATTTAGAATGAACATAAAAATAGAAAGCAGTCTCGGAAAGTATATGTCACAGAATAAAATAATTTAAAAATTTTCAAGTATGCAACAGCAGTCATTATTCATTTATTTATTTTGTTTTTTTTTGTCACTTTTCTGAATATGCAAAAAATTTTGCTACAATTATCTTGAATTTTAAAATAAATCTCCGTGCCGAAGAGGTTAAAATGAATCCCATTAAATGAAATAATTGAAATTTTTAAAGTTATCGATTTACGAATTTTCCAAATACATATATTCAAGTAGTTAAGAAACTAAAGCGGTGTTGCACTTTTATCTTTCGATTGCTATGGCTTGCTGTCAAAAATTTATGTTTCATGGTATACGGCCAAGATAAAAACAAGAAAGTAATAACAATTCAATAAGTGCTCTTCACAATCAACTGTTTACAACTCTTCGTCATCTCATCTCGATAGCTAACACCAAGAACAGCGAAATAGGAAAATTAAACAACCACGATAAAATCATTAAATGACCACAATTAACATGATCTCTACCAACAAAAAGTACAGTCGATGACTGAAGAATAACTTCATTTCATTACACTAAAACAATTCCACTCAGTTCAAACATCACATCGCCGTTACCTGCAAAAATCTTTTGTGGTGTTCACAAGGTGTCATAGTGTGTCATACCGTTATATTGTCTTATTTTTATGACTGTCATATCAACACTGTTGTTGTCCATGCAAAGTTGAAATACGACAAACGCAACACGGCGAGGTATGTTTTTTGAGTGTGCTATTCTATTAGCTGTATGTGTTTACTTTTTTATTATTGACGTTTAAGTGTCTAAAATTAATAAATTAAATAAATTTCATAAAATTCTTCAATAATATGGAAGAAAGCCACGATATTAATGCAAAATAAGTTCAAGAAAAGTTAAATATAAAAATATTTTGTGGTTTTTTGTGGTTGGAAATGATTTTATTGCAGTATAAACCAAAACGCCGCCGTTTCAACAAAGTAAAGAAAGTTTTCACATAAAAAGCTTTAATTATATTTTCACTTTCTCAAGGCATTTTTGTATTCTTAATTTTTCACTACCAGCTGATGAAGTGTGGAAATTTTACACAATATGACATACAACGTTTAAGGGGTGCTCACAAGTTGATAAATATATTTATGAATAATTTTCTAAATTAAGCATCCAATACAATCCCTTGGATTCTTATACCGGCAATTGCGTGTTCCCCTTTATTCGTAAATAATATAATATTTCCACTGTATTAACATAAATAATTTATTGTATATGCTAAAGTATTTGATATATATCATCTTTATATTGTATATATAAATCTTCTGTACGTGTGTTTGTAATTGAACTTCTTCTAAACGGCTGGACCGATTCTGATGACATTTTTTGAGTGTATTCAAGGGGGTTGAAAATGGTTTAGATTCACAATTCGTCAACGAGTGACCGACGCTCACAGAGTAAATGAATGACAGCGGGTGCAAAATCATCGAGCACTGGCACGAGTATCATTTAATCGCCTTGCGTTTGAATATGACCCTGAAATAGACTATTCATCACATTCGCTAATCCTGATTGGTAGTATGGACAAAGAATGTCAATATTGTCATGCTTTCGAATACAATAGTAAATCGGCTGGTTTATGTTGCTCTGGAATGTCATCACTAAATCCGCCACCAGAACCTTTGAAAACGTTATACGCTGGAAACACATCTCAATCAAAGTTGTTTTTGCGTAAAATCCGTAAATGTCGGGTCTCCTAGTATAATATAAAAATCAATAACTCAATGTGTTGCTAAGCGCAAATCTCGAGAACAGCTGAACCGATTTCGCTAATTCGTTTTTGGAATATTGCTTGAAGCACGAGGATGGTTCATAGGCTTAAAAAATTTCTGAAAAAGCCTAAAACCAACACTTTTATAATCCTATATATGTATATAAAAGAGAATCATGTTAGTTAAAATATTTTTCACTCAAAAACGGTTTAACTGATTTGGCTGAAAATTGGTGAGGTGATAGCTTAGAATCGTCTATTTTAAATCATTCGCCACTGTTGTTACTAAAAATGAAAACATAAATTATCTAGATATACTCGAAATGCCATCACATAATCTTCGGTTGAAAATTAATTATCAACTATTTTGACTGGCAAATTTAATGTAGAAATGGTCCTCTTGCCCGTTTTCCAATGATGTACGACACAAATAGAGCTGAATTAAATTGAATTAAAAAATGTTTATAATTAAAAACTATATACCATATTATTATATATAATTGTTATAACTCTCGCTACTTGCTGCTACAGAGTTCAATAGTTTTGTTCACCTAACGGTTGTTTGTATCACCTAAAACTAATCGAGTTAGATATAAGGTTTTATATATATAACTGATCAGGTTGAAGAGACGAGTTGATATCCGGGTGACTGTCTGTCCGTCCGTCCGTCTGTGCAAGCTGTAAGTTAAGTAAAAGTTAAGACATCTTTATGAAACTTGATACACATGTTTTTTGGTACCGTAAAACGGTGCAGATGGGCGTAATCGGACCACTGCCACGCCCACAAAACGCTTTTAATCAAAAATAAATAAATTGCAATAAAAAATATATACAAAATAAATAAATCCAAAATAAGATAAAAAATTTTGATTTGGTGTACAGGATCACATTAGGGAGAGGTATCTGCAGTAACTTTTTTTTAAAGTGGGCGTGGTCCCGCCACCTAATAGGTTTAATGGGCATATCGTCTAAGCCACTAAAGCTATAATAACAAAATTCACTGGGAGCAAATGTTTTTAGCATCTCTATCGACGGTGTGAAAATGTTGGAAATCGGGTGACAACCCCGCCCACTCCCCATATAACGGTACTGTTAAAAACTACTAAAAGCGCGATAAATCATGCACTAAACACGCCAGAGACACTAAATTTTATCTCTAGGAAGGTATGAGATGGGTTTATAGGAACCACATTAAAATTATTTCAACAAATTTCGGTTATAAAATTCTTCTCATATTTCTTTGTAATAGTACAAAAATGGGCGAAATAAGATATCAACCACGCCTATATCCCATATAACACCATTTTAAATTCCATCAGATTTTTTCACTTTCCAGTATGCAAATCAAGCAACAATGATGATATCGGTGTAAAACTTTGCGTGAATAATACGTTTAAAGTATGTCATCTTGTGACCAAAAATTGTCTTAATCGAACCAAAACTGTTCAAGCCCCTAGGTACTGTTCCTTACTTGGTTTTATATATTATTGATAAAAATTAAGAATGATCTTGCCTCTTTCAATATCTCAAATGTTTTATCAACCAACAACTTTGAAAATTACTCATTTGTTTCAAACTTGAACATAAAGTTAATAAAATAAAAAAATCAACATATAACATTTTATGTTTATTTGTGCTTAATAACAAATCGAAGAAAATTAGTATCATTCATTTTCAAATTGGGAAGTGATCCGCGGGGTTATTCTTACACCGGAAATAACGTTTTCGTTTTCATTCATAACTACAACTTTGCTGTATTGAATAGTTTATAATTAATGCATACAACAACGCGTGGGCGGGGTCTTATAGTATAATATAGATCATATATATACCGTCTCTTCCAACTATTCTGTCATTAATATTTATCAAAAATTACATTAGTTTCAAACTAAAGAAGAGAGTACATCCGACACCCATAATAATAACACTGTACGACAAAATCGGCTTTTTTAGTGTAAATATAATATGGTAATGACTTTATGAGGTATGGAGTATATGAGGAACATATAAACCAGAGGTTCGGTAATTTGTATATTAGGGTATGAGATTTAGACTTAGGTCTAATTAATTTCATTTACATTTTCGGTCCTGAGGTTGTTACGTATCTGAGGATTTGAAGCTATATTTTTCGATTTCGACGATTTTTGCACTCTTTTATTGGATTCCCATAACCGTAAAGTGAAAATTCATATGGAATTTAACGTTTAACCATTTTCACAACGAAACTTGTGAATGTTGAAATAAGGTCAATCAACAGATTTAGTTGAAACTAGTCATGCCGCTCTTGAAATATGGAAATTCACCTAAATATGAGCTGTGGCATGCTCATTGATACCGATTCCTATAAATCCCGTCAGTACTATCTCAAGTGTAAAATTTAATTTAATGAGTTATCGCCTTTTTAGCAACAGAACCGATAGATTTGTACTTATTATCTGATTTAAACGATTTTTACAGTACTTAAAGAAGTTCTAAGAGGACTTATTTTCAGCAAGTTTTGTTTCAATGGCTTTAGAGGTTCGCTTAGCCTAATACAAGCCAACGATACTTTTTCACAAATTTTTTCCTACAGTTGTCCCTTTCTGTTGCGATACCTTGTGCAAAATAATTGTTTTGTATTTAAATGTGAAGCTTAATTATAGCTCTTTATAAGTTTGCGGTTAACGGCATTTTAAAGGGCCTGGCAGTGGTCCGATTCCGCTCTTGGGTGTTTTAGAACGCGTGTACGTTTCATTAGGATATCTCAATTTTTATTGAAGTTATTGCTTGCACGGGTGGACGGACAAACAGACAGATACTCGAATTTCAACTCGTCTCGTCATTCGGATGATTTATATGAATATATAATAACTCTATATCTATTTCTATTAACTTTAGCGTTTGCCATCAACCGTTAGGTGGACAAAGCTGTGATTTTCTGTAGCAACATGCTGGGATGGTATAAAAACATGATTATATATTCATTCAAAAAGCTTCAAGCTTTAATAATAAGTGAACTAATATAACAACTCCTTGATTTCGAAAAAACCTAATCATTTTATCTACAGGCGCTAGTATTATAGTCAATCGGATAATTCTTTCTAAAAAATTGTAATCCTATATCGTTTACCATATTAGCAGAACACTTAATGAACACGTTTTAAAATTACAGCGTTATCGAAAGGATATTACTCGCCATTGTTTGGTCTACTAAAACGTTCCACCATTACTTACTTGGACGACATTTTTAACATGACAATCAATTTCTTAAGTGGTTGCGTATTTTAAGCGTCTAAATACAGGAGAAGATAATAGTAAAGTTAATAATTTAAAAGAAAAACTATTAATTTTATTTTATATTGTATTAATTCTCGCAATTCGCCAGGATAAAAGCCGGGGAAATATTTTCAGGTGTAGAAAAAAATTTATATTAACAAGTAAGGAAGGGCTAAGTTCGGATGTAACCGAACATTTTATACTCTCGCAAAGTCAAATGGTATACTCGTTTGAGATTTCTTTGTGGATTGACTGATATTTTCGGTAGAAGGTCAACTATAGGCACTGGGGTCCACATATTTAGTACTTAGGGGTTTGAACAGTTTTGGTTCGATTTAGACAATTTTTGGCCGCAAGGTGGCATACTTTAATTTCATTATTCACGCAAAGTTTTACCCCGATATAATCATTGTTACCTGATTTGCATAGTGGAAAGTGAAAGAATCAGATTGAATTTAAAATGGTGTTATATGGGAAATAGGCGTGGTTGTAGTCCGATTTCATCTTTTTTCGCACTGTGACATAGAAACATGAAAAGAACGTTATGCACCAAATTTGGTTGAAATCGGTTGAGGAGATCTCAAGATATGGGTTTTCACCTAAAAGTGGGCTGTGCCACGCTCACTGACTAATTTTGAACGCGGTTGCTATAAAGCCAATTTATACCATTTCAGAGATAAAATTTAATGTCTCTGGCTTGTTTAGTGCTTGATTTATCGCGCTTTTAGTAGTTTTTAACAGTACCGTTATATGGGGAGTGGGCGAAGTTGCCACCCGATTTCAACTATTTTCACACCGTCAATAGAAGTGCTAAAAACATTTGCTTCTAGTGAATTTTGTTATTATAGCATTAGCGGTTTAGGAGAGTTTTAACTGCAGATGCCCCTCCCTAATATGATCCTGTGTACCAAATAACAGTCTTGTATCTTATTGCGGAGCTTAGTTATGGCAAGTTATTTGTTTTTGATTAATGGCGTTTTGTGGGCGTGGCAGTGGTCCGATTACGCCCATCTGCAATACCAACCGTCTCACGGTACCAAGAAACATGTCTACCAAGTTTCATAAAGATATCTCAATTTTTACTCAAGTTAGAGCTTGCACGGACGGACGGACGGACAGACAGTCACCCGGATTTCAACTCATCTCTTCATCCTGATCATTTATATATATATAACCCTATATCTAACTCGATTAGTTTTGGGTGATACAAACAACCGTTAGGTGAACAAAACTATTATACTCTGTAGCAACAGGTTGCGAGAGTATAAAAAGTGTTACGAAAGAATTCAACATTCATTATTCGATTAAATTCTTTACTTATTATTATACTGCAGGACTCACTTAGCCTCATTACTAGACTTTCTACATATCCGAAATATTGGTATTCAAATCAATCTAGTTAGCTCAATTGATATATGTATAGACACATAGCCAATAAAGTCTGCGTTCACCTGACACTATTTTTTAAGTGAAGTAAAACATAATGTAAATACAAGGTGCAATTCAAAAGTTTCAGGACTTTTATTAAAATACGAATATTATTTGTTTTTTTTTTTGAAAAATTTATTGGTCGCCTTCAAAATAGTCTCCTTCCGCCTGAATAAAACGTTTTGCACGTTCAAGAAGGTTATCGAATGACTTTTTTAGGTCATTTGTCGGTATAGCGTTGAGGATGGCGGTCGTCGCCTTTTGGATGGCATCAACGTCAGCATAGCGGTTTCCTTTCATGGCCATATGTAGTTTTCCGAACAAATAAAAATCTGGTGCCATATCGTTCGTATAGGGTGAATGGTTGATGATATGAATGCGATTTTTGGTCAAAAAATCTGTCGTGAGTGTCGAACGGTGAGATGGTGTATGGAGTGTGCGGGGCAAATCAAGCACAAACCTTTCTGAGGCCCAAATTTTCTGTCAAAATACGATAAATCGACGCTGCGGATATTGATAATTTCGATTCGATATATTTAATCGATGATTTCGGCTCTTTTTTAAAGAATTCATGATGAGATGAGATTGATGAGTTTTGGTAAAAGTTTTACCAAGTTTAAAACCAAACTTAATGTTGGCTCGTTGTTCGATGCTCATTTTCCGACCGACACTAAAAATGTAATGTCACATGTAGCGCGATATCTCAGCTGTTATACAAGTCAGCTGTTATATAAATTTTAAACGACTACACTGAAGAATACACAATTAAGGGATAACAATTTCAGACAGATGGCGCCACTAGAAGCCGCGTTGGTTAAAAAGTCCTGGAACTTTTGAATTGTTCCTTGTAGGTAATTCAGTTAAAAATTTCTACATGTATTTCTTTATATTTTTAAGTTCAAAATGCAAAAACAAAAATGTATATTCCTATTTTCGCTTTTGTGATAACGGGATTACTGTGTTCGCACCGATACAAAATTCGTGTTTTCATAGACAAAAGAGGTTTTCACGCGAAAACTTGTGTTTTCATCCATACAAAATCTGTCAAACGAAAACACAGTTTTCGCTTAAAACCCCTTGACTTAACTTAAATTCCACTCATTTTAATCGGTGCCTGCTCTAGTGTAATCGATATTATTAGAAGACACATTTTGCCAGCCCTAAATTTCAGTTGACAATTTGTTTACATTCCATAATTGGCCTAAACGTACCCTACAAGAAACTGCTGATGGTTTCATCAATACACTCACAATTGATATGTCAGTACTGTTAATTTACATTTGCATTTTTAAATTTAGAACTATCCACTAATTGGAGAAAGACGTACGCAGAGCTATTGAGAGGAGGAGAAGGCATCAAGTGAAAATTTATTTTTAAATTTTCATATTTTATTATATTTTTTGTTGCATTCCTTTTTATATTTAAGTATATTATAATATTATAACTAATTTTGATTAAAAGTTTGAAATTTATTAAAGAAATAAAAATTATATTATCTACTGCGCCATGTATGGCCACCAGCTCTTTCTTCGACTTTGACTTGATCTAATCAATTGTGGCAAAACGCTTTACCTTCATTGGTTTCTTCAGTTTTGGGAATAGGAAAAGGTCGCAGGGAGCCGAAATGACCCGTTTGATCAAGCCCGGATCGTTGTTGACGTCATTCAACAGCGATACTAATGCAACATTGCTTTTGTTCAAAATTTAGCAATTTCGGAACAAACTTCGCTGCCACACGTTTCATGCCCAAAGCATTCGAGAAAATTGGCATGAGCCGAATGATATGCCAACATCCTCTGCAGCTTCTCTAATAGTGATTCGACGATTTGCAAGACAGAATTTTTTTACTGTTTCGATGTTGTCTTCGCTTGTTGACATAGTCGCACCTACAGGATGGTCATCGACATCAACATCTTTTCATATCTTTTTAACGCTAAATTTAATACATATCCTTCGATCCATTTCTTTCAAAAGTCAAAAATCGAAGAGCACACAAAAACTGACTAACCTTTTCTGTTGTCAAAAACAAACTACTAATTGAAATGGGCTCCTAATGCATGCACATGATAAACATACGAGTCCGTTTATAAAAAATTAAAATATCAATAACTGAATGTGCACAGCCCGCGGAAAATCAAAATCCACCTTTTCCTTTGAACATACCTCGTATTCTCAAAAAGCATACTATAATATAATAACATAATTTATTGTATGTATTATACTTTTGCAACAATTTTTTGACTTACATACGAGTATACGATAAAAGACCAACCTAAAGTTTTGATTCATGCACAAGGGCACATTGTTTTTTGAAGGAAAAGCTCTCTTAATTGTAATTATATGCCTCACAGATTTACAGATATTTTTGGTTAAAAGTCAACCAGGTATTTGGTAGATTGAAAAATTATGATCCGATTTTGACATCTTTTAGATTAGAGAAAAGTAATAGTTGTACAAAGTTTTAGCTCCATATTAGTTTTGAATTTACAAACATAAATGAAACAATCATATGGAATACAAAGTTTTGATACATGGAAAATAGGCGTGATTGTAATCTGATTTTGCCAAATTTCACAATTTAATGTAAGGATTTAGTGTAGACTGGTTAAGTTGTTTCCTGCGATATGGGGTTTATTCTTAATAGGTGCGGTGCCCTTCCTGGTGGGATTTGTCATCAATATTCTTGCCTGAAATTGTTAGCTTACATACTTATTTAGTGTGTTAGTGTTCTTGTAGTTGGTTTCAACATAACTTAACATTAGCAACGTGATCGTCAAAAAAAAGTATATTTAACTCCTTAGAGGTGGGGTCACACATACTTTCTAAAAAATTTCAGCCCACTGGTACTCATCACTGCCATCCTTTGTTTCATCAAGATATCTTAATTTTTATTAAAATTAGTGCTTGCACGGGCAGTCGGACAGACATCCGAAATTGAACTCGCCTCGTCATCCTAGTAATTTTAATATAATATATAATACTTAACTCCATTTCTGTCTCAATTCGTTGTATGAGTTACAAACAACTGTTAGGTGAACTGAACTATTATACTCTGTAGCAACATGTTGCGAGCGTATAATAATTAAACGTTTTAAATACTGTTGAGTATAAATGCAATCGTGGTAGTCTTTGGTCTGTTCCCGATGTTAGGAGTCATAATGATCTCCGGCTATTTGGTTGAATTTTCTCAAAAATGCCTGATACATTAAATTTCGTTCTTGCGGTTATACGTGAACAGGATGACAAAACGAGTTGAAATCCGAGTGACTGTCTGTCCGTCTGGCCGTCTGTACGTGCAAGCTATTACTTGAGTAAAAATTAAGATATCGTCATGAAACTCGGTACACGTGTTTCTTTGCACTAAAGGGAAGTTGGTATTGTAGTGGAATCGGACAATTCTCGCGTTTTTAAGTGAATACCTATAAAGTGCTATAACAAAGCCATAAATTGAGAAATAAAACTGTAGTTTAACACTAAGCATTAAAGAATAAAATCGCATTTGCTGTTGAGGTTTTTAAGAAGTGGGCGCGGCCTCGCCTTTTAATGAGTTTAAAGGGCATATCTCACATACCACTAAGGCCAAATCTATCAGTATTGCTAAGAAAAATCTTGCTAGCATTTCCTAGTACTGTGTGAAATCAAATTGTAACCATGCCCACTCCCCATATAACGGTTGGGCTGAAAACTACTAAAATACCATAACTCAATAAATTAATGCGTCAGAGTTATAAAGTTTAACACTCGAAATGATATAAAAGGAATTCTTTGGAACCAGTGTAAAAATTCGGCAATGGGCGTGGTATCGCCCACCTTCAGGTGAAATCTCATATATTAGCAACTAATTGACCAATTTCAATCAAATTTAATGCATTACGTTACTCTGACCTTTTGATAATATAATGCGAAGGCGAAAATGTAATAAGCGAGAGAAGACGGTAAAGATACACGGAACAAATGTCACCAGCACACAGCTAAAATAACGGTAACTTGAATCAAGGACATATAGGCTAATCAAAGTTATAAAAGAGTGGGGCAGCAGGAAACATGGTGAAGCTGATTATAATACTACTCAGATGTTAGTCAGGCTTTGATATTTTAGGAAATAACTACATATATAAAATAAAAAAAGATAAGGAGCCAAGGATGCAGTCGAATATTACGCTCAAGGCACGTTAGGCAATAGGCTGCACACTCTGGTCGGCCACCCTGAATACAGGTTGGTTGAAAAATTTCTGCACTCGAAGTGAAAAAATACTATTTTTGGTTCGAAATATTATTTTATTCAATATAATCTCCCTTAACTTCAATACACTTATCCCAATGATCCTCCAATAATCTTATGCCTTCCCTATAATGAGAATCCGGAAGCTCTGCAAAATACCCATCTAAGGCTGTAATACCTTTTTTATTCGACGAAAAACGCTTTCCACGAAGGAATTGTTTCAGGTTTCAGAAGAGGTAGTAGTCGCTGGGAGCCAAATCTGGTGAATACGATAGATGTTCAAGCAATTCGTACTTTAATTCGTTGAATTTTGTCATTGTTAAAACACCTTTGTGACCAGGGGCGCTGTCTTGATTAAAAATGATTTTTTTGTGCTGCAAATCAGGTTTTTTCTCACGAATTTTTTCATCCAGTTGACCCAAAATACCGAAATAATATTAACAGTTAATTGTTTTACTTTTCTGCAGATAATCAATCAACAAAACTGCTTTTGCGTCCCAAAAAACTGATGTCATAACTTTCTTTGCTGATCGTTGTGACTGCACCTGCTTCGGAGCTGAACAACCAGTTTCAGTCCATGGTAAATGTTCTTGTTTCAATTAAGGATCATGGTGGTAGATTCAAGTCTCATCCATAGTTATTAAACGACGCAAGAAATTGGTTTTAGTCTGCTTAAACGCTCCAAATTATGCTGAGAAATTTGTTTTCGATCCAGTTTTTGTTGAATTGTTAACGTCTGCGGCACCAACTTTCCAAACAGTTTTTCATATGTAATTCTCCATGTATGATATGAAGTACTCTTTCGTCTAAGATGCCTATGGCATTAGCTATTTCACGCTTGGTTAAACTTGGATCTTTATTAACAATAGTATGAACTTGTTAAATGATTTCTGGTGTGGTTGCGGTTTTTGGTCGTCCTTCGCGTGGATCGTCTTCATCCGTTCAAATTCACCAACTCAAAATTAAACAGTGCATTTTGAAGTCTGATACGTCAACTTGAAATGGCGTGTAAACAAAGAATTAATTGACAGAATGAATGTTCTCACGACAGATGTACCAATTTGAGATACAAATTAGAGCTAGTAGTGTTATTTCTTGGTAAGACCAACCAACATGTAGTTACAACATAATAACTGTCATGTTTTACAACAAGGAAACTACTGTTAAAAAGTGAGGAAGGGCTGAGTTCGGGTGTAACCGAAATAATTCAACACTCATTATTTGATCAAATTGTGAATGGATTACAATCAAATTTGATATCTAACTAATCTATATTGAAGGTCGTGTACTAAATTATTTTTATTAATATATATTGTATTTAAAACACGTCAATGAAAATAAGATTGCATTTATGTTTAATGAGAAATATGTGATATACACTCAACAGAAGAGGCTAAATGTAATATTGAGTTGATGTGGAAATCGTCAGGAGATTTTGACCAAGGTCTAGACTAACTCCATTCATTATCATTGCTAAACCAAATGATTTTTAAAGAAACTTGTTCATTTAGTTATAATATCACATATTTTAACCAAATATATAATTCAAACACTGAACGACATACTCGTTATAAGGCTAGTTAGAAAAACGAAAATCGTTATAAATATGTAGTATATGTAGCAGAGGTGGTTCGTATATATGGTATAAGAACAACCGGATGTGTGAAAATTGTTTAATAGGTATATAGGGCCAAAGGGATCTATTGACTCGATTTTATTTATTTTTGGCAACACTACATACTATTTACATTCCACTCACTAATAATGTGTTCCCTGAGTTTCATTAAGTCACACTTACCATTACCAATATATATGGAGTAAAGTCAGCGGGATGTTTGAAAATCGTGATTTCAGTTATATTGGGGCTAAGGTCAGATATCAAAAGAAAAACACGCTCATACAATTTGATAAAGATAACTCACATATTGCCCGATATATACGGTATAAAGTAAACCGAAAGGCGGCTAAAAGAAGCATTCATCCGATTCAACCAATTTTTGACATACAGGTATACTGCTATCAGGAAAGGATTTTTTTCGATATTTTCGATAAAATGTTCGCTGTAGGATTTGGTATCTTGAGCCGTTTTAGTCCTTGACACTATAATTCACTGCACCAAAATTACAGTTTTATATCTTAATTTAATGCTAAATTCGATTAATGCTGTTTTGTGGGCGTAGCAGTAGTCCGATTACGCTCATCTACAAACTTGTCCTCACTTTTTTTGCCAAGGAACACGTATACCAAGTTTCATTATGATATCCCAATTTTTACTTAAGGCAGCTGACGCATGCAGAGGGGACGACAGACATCCAGATTTCAAATCGTCTCGTCATCCAGATAATTTATATATACATAAACCCTATATATATCTCGATTAGTTTTAGGGTATACAAACAACCTTTAGGTGAACAAAACTATTGTACTCTGTAGCAACATGTTGTCAGGATATAAAACTGGACCAAGACCAAGGTAATGACATGTAAGTCTTAAGACAAGAAATGTGGAACGCCTGCCTGATGAAATGGTAAAGTGGTTCCAGGGTGGGCGACGAATGCCCAGGGGAGAGTTTTTTACTGACCTGCAAGTGGCACAAACCATTGCAGTGACCACACAATGATAATGCAGAAAAGCTTTTTCTCATCCTCCCCGTAAAAAGATGAAAAAAAGTAATAAGGACTATGTTCAGGTGTAAACGAACATTTCAAACTCTTACAAATTGCAAGGGTCAAAGGCGGAAGTACTCTCAGATGCTGCAAATCTTTACAACAAAAAATGTAGAATAAGAATTCAATGTGCATTATTTGAAGAAACCGAATGGATTACAATAAAATTTGGTATCTTATTAATTTATATTTTTGACCAAGGTCGAGACCAACTTCAGTCATATTCAACGTTAAGCAGCATTATTTTAAACAAAAATTATCCACTTAATTTCATGAAAGTCTTCCACATATTGGCCAACATAAATCCTTTAAAGTTAGATGAAAAGTCAAAAGGGATGGAAATCACTATTTCATGTATATTGGGGCTAGCGGAAAATCTGGACTTATTGTATCAACTTTTGACATAACTCAAGTATATTTGGAAATATTTTTCCACGCAATTTCATGAATTTAACTAACACATTGACCGATATATTCGGTATAGAATACATACAATACATACATACTTTTGGCTTTAAACTAATGTACGTGCATTTAATGTTCCTAAAACAGCTAAAATATAGACCGATATATACAGTAGAAGACCAAATGAAAATCCTTTTTTATATATATGAGACTATCCGATTTAACAAATTTTTAGCATCATTACCGTTTCATTGTTTGTTCTCACATTTCATTGTTTGTTTTAGAGATTGACCACTAGAAAGCTAACCGCAGACCCTCAGGTCCACATATTCGGTATCTGGGGGCTTGATAAGTTATGTCCCGATTTTGACTATTTTGAGACATTAGATGCCATATCTTATGGGCACTATTTGTATAAAGTTTTCTTCCGATGACTTCATTGGTGCTTGATTTTTATACTGTAAAATAAAGGAATAAAATGTAATTGAAAACTTTGTCATGTTGAAAGGAAGCGTAGTTGTGACTCGATTTCGCCCATTTGAACACTGTAAAATAAGAATGTTAAGTAGTATTATGTACCGAATTTGGTTGAAATTAGTTGAATCGGCCCGAAGTTATGGAATTTCACCTAAAGGTGTGCGGTACCACCCTCATTGTCCAAATTTGATACCGGCTCCTATAAACTCCTTTCGGACCTTATATTATATTTCTATCAGTGTTTATTAAGTGAGTTACGCTCGTATACTATATAATATATATTATATAATAATTTTTCCTCTCACGAAATTTTGGGCAGACTTACCTTCCTTACCTTAATGTCCCAAACACACTGTATTATACTGTTTTATACTGTTGCAAAATGCTGCTACAGAGTATAAGAATTTTGTTCACCTAACGGTTGTTTGTATCACTAATAACTAATCAAGTTAGATATAGGGTTATGTATATATTAATGCTCCGGATGATGAGACGAGTTGAATTCCGAGTGACTGTCTGTCTGTCCGTCTGTCTTCCCCCTGCGGGTAGGGGTAAGAATTTACCAACGGTAAGGCATGCCTGTCGTAAAAGGCGACTAAAAGCCAAATGCACTATGACTGTTATTTTATTTTGCCCAGAAATAGCAGCATAGTAAATGATGTCAGAAATAGTGCTATAATACTCAGCTTGAACTGATATTATAGACTTTAAATGAGGTTCCAAATAAAAAGACATTTGAAGTACAAGCGACAAATGTCACCACTTATTGAGTAATGGGTAGCTCAACTGGCAGTAGTTTCGGCTACACAGTATGACCGGAGACTCAACTCTGGACTTCGGTTCAATCTGCTCATTGGGTTCGGCCCTTTGGGGAGTATCGTGGTGGCTGTGGTTTAAACCTAAATGCTGGAAGAACTGAATTTCAGTTCGAAAACGGAAGAGGTTTTAGGTCGGCCTCGAATCTTACCAAGATGGTCAGTGTGCCCCTAAACACTGGCCACTGGTAACCAAATTAATACTTGCAAATAGCTCGTATTATTTGGGGCGCTTATCAACGCATAGCTTGAGTAAAAATTGAGATATTGTACTTGGTAAACTTGTTCCTTGGAAAAAAAGCGAGGACAAGTTCGTAAATGGGCGTAATCGGACCACTTCACGTCCACAATACGGCATGAATCGAAAACGTATAAATTGCCATAACTGAACCGAAAATTAAGATACAAAGCCATAATTTGGTACAACGCATTGCAATAATGAGAAGCCCTTGTGGTTTGAAAAGTGTTCAAAAATGGGTGTAGCCCCGTCTTCTAATAGGTTTAATGTATATATCTCCCAAATAATTCAAGCTTTATAACCCAAATTTGCACAGGGTATATCATTTGGAAACCTCTTGCGACAGTATGAAAATAGGTAATATAGGTTGATAACCACGGCCATTCTTCATATAACGGTCTTGTTAAAAACTATTAAAACTTCGATGAATCAATAACGAACGAGAGACATTAAATTTTACATCCGTGATGACACAAGAAGGCTTTACACGAGAAAGTGTCAAAATAAGGCAATGACAGCACCGCCCCCATTTAGGTGAAATCACGTATCTCTGAACCCACTCTCCTAATTTTGAACAAATTACGTAAGATTGATTTTCCCAAGTAAAAGTGCGAAAATGGGCGAAATCAAACAGTAACCACTTCTACTTCCCATATAACACAACTTTATATTCCATCTGATTTTTTCACTTTCCACAAATCAAGCGCTAATTAATATATCAGGATATAAATCATCATCTCAGGTCTAAATATGTCAAAATCGGACCATAACTATTCAAGCCCCTAGATACCGGAAATGAGAGCCTATAGCAGACTTTTTGCCAAAAATATCGGTCGGTCTGTGAGATATATAAATGAAATTCGCGGAAAATGTTTCTTTAATAGTATAATATTATACCCTTGTGTTAAAAATAGGTTGAGCTGGGTCAATACCTC
This sequence comes from Bactrocera oleae, assembly GCF_042242935.1. Classification (NCBI taxonomy): domain Eukaryota; kingdom Metazoa; phylum Arthropoda; class Insecta; order Diptera; family Tephritidae; genus Bactrocera; species Bactrocera oleae. The sequence goes on along the minus strand of NC_091541.1, from coordinate 18,600,131 downwards.
GCTTAGCTTCCATATACCTAATATAAAGATTTTCGAACTTCTAGTTGACTTAATACTATATATATCGGCTAATGTGGGAGTTATTTTAATAAAATAAAAAGAGCGTGTTTTTCTAATAACAGTGTATATTTTTGCTTAAAATGTATAAAATCGGGCGAATACTTCCCTTAGCCCCCATATAACTGATATACATGCCTTTGAAATGTCAAGCTGACTTTACTCCATATATATGTTTATATTTATACGATACCGTATATATTAAATTGCTTCAAAATATGCCCCCAATATATTCTACATAATGATATCCGACTTTCCACCTAACTTTTTACCTTTGTTAAAAATGTGTGATATATTAATGAAATAAATTTTTTTTTTTATATATATTTTTTTATATATTTTATATCTTTTAGATATTCATTTCAGATGTGTAAATTTATACATATGTATTAATAATAGTCACTATTTTAGTGAGACCTGAACAATGATTATTTTATTTATAGTTGTTTTTTTTTTTTACACAAGTTCGAAAGGTTTGACTCGCTTTAATCTTCTGGTAAGGCCATCATTATTAAGGAGCTGGAGAGCCTCAATGTTGATATGTTGTTGAAGTCGTTGTTCATGACTTTGAGCATACTTTTTGATGACGTTGTTAACAGTTTCTACATTCAGATCCATATGCAAGTTGTCATTACGAATGTACCAGGGTGCATTAACAATACCACGAGGTACTTTGTTTTGAAATCTTTGGATAAATAATCTGTTGCTTTGACTGGTACAGCCCCAGAGTTGAATACCCCAAGTCCAGATCGGTTTGAGGACTTGTTGATACAAGAGTAGCTTGTTGTATATTGACAAGGCAGAATATCTGCCTAATAGCCAATAGATTTTTCTGTACTAAAGTTTTAATTTTTCTTGTTTTTTTTTTGACATGTGATTTCCACCTAAGTTTAGTATCAAGGGTCATACGAAACTATTTTTTGGCTCATATATATTGGTTTGTGCTGTATACGTTTATTGGTAAAATCGATATGCACTGATTTGGTTTCATTCAGTTTAATACGCCAAGTAGTTGTCCAGCATTGTACTTCTGCCATGGCTTTTTGTAATTTTTCTGTTGACTCAATATTATTGTCGCCAACGGCTAAAATTGCAGTATCATCAGCAAATGTAGCAATAATATTTTCGTAAAATGTTGGTAGGACACTAGTATATAAGAGATAAAGAAGTGGTTCCAATGCACTCCCTTGCGGAACTTCCGCTTGGATTTTTTTTAGAGCAGAAAAAGCGTCCTCCTGTTTGATTCTGATCTGATATATTAGGACAAGTAAAAAGTTCGTTCGGTTTTTATCTAAATGATGGCGTTATTGTCCATAGTACTAGTGTTACATGTCGCATCATGTCATACTATACGGCGCTGAAAAAGTGATTTGCTAGGTTCCGTTCCAGTAATTTCGATGTCAAAGATGCACCACGCGTCGGGAGGCCTGTTGTCGAAAATTGCGATAAAATCGTGGAAATAGTGGAAACAGACCTTCACGTGAGCAATTATTTAATTGCTGAGGAACTAGAGATAAGCCAGAAAATCGTTGGTAGCCATTTGCATAACCTTGGATTCAAAAAGGAGCTCGATGTTTGGGTGTCACACGAACTAACGCAAAAAACATGATGGACCGAATTTCCATCTGCAAATCGCTGCAGAATCGCAACAAAATCGACCCGTTTCTGAAGCGGATTGTGACTGGCGATAAAAAATGAGTCACTTATGATAACATCGAGTGCAAACGGTCGTGGTCAAAGCTCGGGGAAGCGGCCCAGATGGTGGTCAAGACCTGATTGACGGCCAGGAAGGTTTTGCTGTGTGTTTGGTGGGATGGGCAAGGAATCATCTACTGCGAGCTGCTCCCCTATGGCCAAACGTTCAATTCGGCCCTCTACTGCCAAAAACTGGACCACTTGAAGGCAGCACTCATCCAGAAGAGGCCATCTTTGATCAACAGAGGCCGAATTGTGTTCCATCAGGACAACGCCAGGCCACACACGTCTTTGGTGACTCGCCAGAAGCTCCTGGAGCTCGGATGGGAGGTTCTAATGCACCCACCTTATAGTCCAGACCTGGCACCAAGTGATTACCATCTTTTCCTGTCCATGGAGAACGCGCTTAATGGTGAGAAGTTGGCCTCAAGAGAGGCCTGTGAAAATTGGCTCTCCGAGTTTTTTGGCAATAGGGACGCAGTATTCTACCTGAGAAGTATAATGAAGTTGGCATCTCGTTGGCAACAAGTTTACGAACAAAACGGCGCATATTTGACTTAAATCGGACAAATGCACACAAAGTTATCATCTTTTGAAAAATCAATAAAAAACCGAACGAACTTTTTACTTTACCTAATATAAGACTACTTTAGTCTGTGATATGAGTTAATAAGATACGAATTTGATTGCAATCCATTAACGATTTCGTCGAACAAGAGTTCCTGCCAAGCTGCAAGAGTATGAAATGTTTGGACATCCGAACTTAGCCCTTCCATACTTGTTTGTTTTATTTTCTATTTTTTTTTTATTATAACGTAATAAGTGTGTTATGGTTTTAGATTTCATTATTTTGCGACTATTAAATATAATTATACTAACAAGCAATATTTTTCAAAATTTATAAAGTAAAACTACAATCTCTTTTACTTAGGAATATTTTTTCAGAAACTAAACAATGCAATATTTGTTGTTTTGTTATAAGGTCGTGAAACGTCGTCCGTTAGGTCTGCGGCTGCTTTTTCTAGATTCTCCCACTTTTTAGGCTTCAGCGTTTACATGAAGCTGTAACCTTGTTGCATGTTTCGATACTGTTTCGGGAATAAGTTCGCAGACCATTTTGATACGAATGTCATGGTGTAGATTCGAATTGCCTATGTACCAAAATTTCTCAAAACTTTATTTTGAAACCGTTGAACAGTTTTAATGTTTGATTATGTATTAAGATTTTATTTTATATTGATAACGGTGAATTCTTCCCGATTAGCCAGCTTATTTTGTTATATTTTAAGTTTAGCTCTGCATACTTTTTTTGTGTGTGCACTTTCCATTTCAATTTTGTATCTTGGCGTCATGCCAAAATATTTCGCCGAGGTGGCGTACGGGATCACTTCCTTTCAAATATATAAGGTGATATATCTAATACTTTTGTTAGTGTAGTTTACGTGTATTGACTTCGTCTCATTTAAGGTTATGCACCATCTCTGTATCCATTCCACTATTTGGTTAATTGAAAATTGCATTCTGTTGGACGACTCTACTTCATTGAGGTATACCCGTTTTTATTGATTGTAGCGTGGAATATGTTTGTCTCTGATTTATTCTGGAGTAGCGGTTGCTTAAGTAAGAGGCAAGTACATAAGTTCTATTCTGTGGAAATAGGAAAGTTAATTTATTTAACAATCCATGGTGCCACACTCTATCGAACGCCTGAGGTACGTCTAGAAAAACAGCTGTTCAAATGTTCTAATTTTCTATCGCATCTTCTATTATGCTTGTTATGCGATTTACTTTGTGGAGATCCATATGATGGTATGAGACGCTTTTCTTCCACTATGTTTTGAAGTCCTGTGATTATGACAGCTTCAAGTAGATTAGACAAAATAGGCAATAATGAGATTGGACGTCCTCTCATGACATTGGGACGTATCTGAAGTTTAGCCAAGAGTTTATTACATCGTGTAAGCGTTGTTAGTGCTTTGTGCGATAGATTTTGTACTACATCGGCAGTTATCAGGCCGAATCCAGGATACTTTTAGGTTTCAATCTAGTTTTAATGAAATTTTGAACTTCTCTATTTGTTGTTGGTTGGATTTCACTTTCATAATGGGAAGTTTCTAACTAAATATATTAGCTAATTTCTTTGAAAAGACTTCCGCTTTTTCCTCGTCGCTTTTTACCCAGGATTCCTTGGCCTTTCTGAGAGGGGGATTTGACAAAATTGGTTTCCTAATATTTTTAATAGCTTTCCAAATGGAGTAGTCTGTATTTTTGTTTGGTGTAAGTTTCTTGACATAGTTTGATATGTTTTGGTTTTTGAATTATTTGATTTTTTTGCTGAGAAGGTTAGTTAATTTGTTAAATTTTTTTTTAACATATACTAAGGAAATCGCGTATTTTGCCATTTTTTTGGCGCACTGACAAACTGATAATGGAAGATTTTGATAACGTCATAATTATTAGCCTCTAAACTCTTTTCATATTGTTCTTTCTACCCACAAAGCTCTTATGAACTCCGAGATGCTTGAAGGCTTGATGGTTTTCTTATAGTTTGTTGTTTTGGCTGCATACATCCTAAATGTGTGAGCCTTCTTCTGGTCACCGCATCGCATTCTAATAATATGTGCGCCGTCGTCTTTGACTTTAGCTCACAGAAGCGACACGTTTCCTCAGAGCTCATTCGTATCCTGTGTAGATGTTTAAGCAGTCTGCCGTGCCCTGTAAGATATCCTGTTAGTATTCTTAAATTATTTTTGCTAAATAAGATGATATGTTTAAATCTTCTGGTGTTGCCGTCTATAAATTGTTTTGAGTGTCTGATTCTTTCGCTACTGTACCAGTACCTATATTTTATTTCCTTTTCCTCCTGTCTTATTTCTTTTTTTAGTGTGTGAAGACCTATTGGAAAAAATGGTTCTGGTCGGCTGAGCCGAGACCGATTTTTTACAAGATTGTCTGCTATTTCATTTAATACCTGTATTGCCCGAAACCCACAGTAACCGAACTTTGTTACGGTCACTTACTGCATTTAGTTTCTTGACATAATCCCCTACCATCTGCGATTTTATTATGCATGATGATATTGCCATAAGCTTTGCTGGCTGTCATTGCGGATCACTATGTGCTGGTTAATTGGTGTTCTGCTTAGTAAGCTTTCTGCACACGAGTTATGGCGAATACTTCTGCTTGGAAGATGCTGGGATATTTACAAATGGAGATGACCCTCTTTATTCTTGGGCCTGTAATCCCTGCAACTATTCCTTTTGTTGTTTTTGATCCAACTGTGTACCACACCTGTGAGTGTGGTTTTATTTTTTTTCTCTGCGATTTATTCCACAATCTCTTTTCTCCTAGATGTATGCTGAATTTGAGGTTAAACTTTGTGAAGCGGTGTGAGGTCAAGTAGAGCTTCTAGTGCCACTGTGAGACATGTTTTCATGCAGCCTGTTATACAGGCGCAAGCCAGTCTTTGGAGTTTCACTAGTGCCGTTCTGGCTGAGTTTAGTTTTACGCTTTCTGACCAGGCAATTGCTCCATATGTGATTGCCGGTTTAACTATCATAGTATACATCGAGTTTATTGTCTTTGGTGCATTCCCATGTTTTTCCAGCTATTCCTCGCCATATCATCATCGACCTTGTCGCTTTACTGATCGCTTGGTCCATGTGCTTTTTCCGCATTACTCTGGAGTCGAAAGTTACCCCTAGGAATTTCGTTTCGAGAACGGATTCTGTTACTTTATTACTTATACGTATATTTTTCATGTGAATTTTATGTTTTTCAGGAAATGGCACTATGACAGTCTTTGCTGTATTGATGCTTAGTCCTGTTTCCGAACACACAATGTGTTTTCAAATTTTCCTACTGCAACTTTTACGATGTCACTTGCATAAGTCCAATCTGGACGTCCAATTTTCGATGACTTTTTCTAACATTTGTGGCCATATATCGGCAATAATACGGTGAATGTTGTCTTTCAAATGGTAAAGCGTTTGTGGCTTATGCACATAGACCAATGACTTTACATAACCCCATAGAAAGTTGTCTAGCGGTGTTAAATCACAAAATCTTGGAGGACTATTCACAGGTCCAAAACGTGAATATTGGCGGTCACCAAACGTGTCTTTCAATAAATCGATTGTGGCACAAGCTGTGTAACATGTTGAGCCGTCTTGTTGGAACCACAGCTTTTGGACATCATGGTTGTTCAATTCAGGAAATTCAGGAATGAAAAAGTTATTAATCATGGCTCAATACCGATTACCATTAACTTTTACGTTCTGGCCATCATCGTTTTTGAAGAAGTAATGATTCCACCAGCCCATAAAGCGCACTAAACAGTCAGTTTTTTTGGATGTAACGGTGTTTGGACATACACTTGAGGATAAGGTTCAATCCAAATGCGGCAGTTTTGTTTGTTGACGTGGCCATTCAACCAGAAGTGCGCTTCATCTTACGCCTTCCACATAGAACCATTATTTTCGAAATAAAGTTGCACTATTTGCAAGCGTTTTTCAGGCGTAAGTCTATTCGAGATTAATTGCCGAACCAAACTGAGAATAAATCACTTGACAACTGTTAAATTGGTCGCCATATTCAACAGTAATGCCAACTTAAAGTTCTATATCTCGAAATAAAACACCCGATACTTGGCTGTAGTGTAATCCTTTTTTCTTGGTTTGGAGATGAACTCGACTAGGGCTCTTCTCCATGCCGTAGATATATATGCTAAAGCTAAAGATAGATAGATTGGAATAGAGGTATGCACCGCGAACTATGGTCTATTAAGCCCTCCCCTAAGTAACAAAGACTTATCTAGGCCCAGCATACTGATGAACTCATATATACTGCTAGGTGCTAGTGAGGCGATGCGATCCCTGTTTGGAAACATGGATCCAAGGGCCTTAATTCGGCGTCAGCAGACTTCTGTGCAGTCCATTAGCAGGTTTTCTGGGGTTTCCGGCTCCATGTCACAGAACCGGCAGTTTGCAGAAGAGGCTAAGCCCATGCGTGCTTTCGTAGCTTTGACTAGGGTCAGGTCCATATGCTGCTTTTACCGTAGAGTGGAATTCAGCGTGAGGCCTAGATACTTGGCCGTGTTGGCCATCTCCAACCCTCTGTTGCTAAGGTATAGATTTCTGAGGCCTGGCAGTAACCTTCGTCTAGTGAACGGAATAATTGTAGTTTTGGAGGAGTTAATGTTAAAGCTAACCCCACTACACCATCCCTTTGCCAGCCCCAGTCCCCCTTGTACGTTATCGCAGAGAGTGTGCACGAATTTACCCCTGGATAAGATAACAATCATTGTCCGCATATCCCTAACAGCGGATTCAATCCTAGTTAGAAGCTCTAGAAGATCGTCCACAACTTGGCTCCAAAGTAGGGGGGACAGTACCCCACCCAGTGGACAACCTCTAGTTGTGCCAAGACGAAGTTTGGTATCACCAACTGTGGTTTCAGCTACCCTAGTGCGTAGTACGGCTTCTTTCCATCCGCGTATTGGTGCTGCCACACTCCTTTTCTCCAGTGCTCTTGACACGATTTCGTGAGACGTATTATCAAAAGCACCTTCGATGCCTAGGACAACAAACGAACTTTAGATCTCTGAGGTTAGCTGATACAGAGCAGTATTTGTTGATAAGCTTGCTCTGTACGCATTTTGCTTCGCATGAAGTGGTGAAGCCTTCTTCACCTTCGATCGTATTTCGGGGTCAATCATCTTTTCCATATGAAAGGATTTCGCCAATGAATAGTCTGTCCTTCTTACCTTGGGTGTAAAGATCTCTTTTGCAGTGCACCATGGTTCTGGGATATATGCGAGCGCTAGTCTCAAGGTGTGGCAGTAAGACCTGCTCCCCTTGCTGCAGAAATGCTGGAAGGATGCCGTCTGCACCTGGGGACTTGTATTTTTTAAAAAAAAAAAGCCATAGCCCACTTCATGGAGTCTGCAGGGACGACCTGTTTTGCGATTAACCAAACCAAAAGTGCGAGGAATCAATAACTTAATGTGCCAGAGACAATAAATTTTACACCGAGGATGATACAAGTGGGTTTATGAGGAACCGGGGTCAAACTGAGACAATGGGCGTGAGATCGCTAGCATTTAGGTGAACTCAACTATCCCATCTCCGGACCTATTAAACCAATTTTAGTAGGTAACATAATCCTGGCACTCCTACGTTTCCGTGTGAAAATGAGCGAAATCGGACAGCAACCACGTCTACTCCCACAATTTTAAATTCCATATGTCCATATCAAAACAACAAATATGTCAAAAATGGATCAAATCGGGTCAATACTTCTCTTAGCCCCCTTATACCTAATATAAAGATTTTCGAACTTCCCTTTACAAATTATTTAATTTTATTATCAAAATATTCGTTCTCCACTTGCAACCTTTCGTGCGCATTCACCATTTTATGGTCGTAATAATCGTTCAACTGTGCTCGCTATTCTTCGAATTGTTGAAAATTTCGAGCGTATATTTTCTTTACACAATGTTCAAGTGGCAATAAGACAAAGAACCACTCCATGTAATGAAAATATTGCTGCCCTTCAAACAAGTGTTGCTGAGACCACAACTTGTTGATTCCAAAACGTTCTCAAGAATTGGGACTGTCTCAAACCACAACCTGGCGGATTTTGAGAAAGGTTTTGGGCTTACATCTATATAAAATTGTTCTCACTCAAAAACTGAAGCCATTGGACCACCGTAAACGTCGTGAATTTTCTGATTTTGCCTTGGAACAACTGGAAGACGATAACAATTTTTTTAAGAAAATCATCATTTCTTATGAGGTTAGATTTTCTCTGAGTAAATAAACAAAACTATCGATTCTGGTGCGAAGAAAATCCACAAATTATTCATGAAAAATCATTACATTCACCTAAATTGACAGTTTGGTGTGGTTTTTGGTCTGGTACAATCATCAGTCCGTACTTCTTTCGAAATGAAGCGGGCGACACCGTCACTGTCAACAATGAGCAGTATAGATAGATGGTAACTAACTTTTTATGCCACAATTGGAAGAATTTTATCTTGACAATACCTGGTTCTTACAAGAACGTGGTCTCCAATTAATTGCGATTTAACACCATTAGGTTACTTCTTTTGGGGTTATTTGAAGTCATTGGTCTTTTGCAATAAACCAGACTCTCTTCAAGCTTTAGGAGTCAATATTGAACATGCTATTCATGACATATGACTTGATTTAATGAAAAAAATACTCGAAAATCCCTACAAAAGAAGTCGTGGATGCCATTTGAATGATGTTATATTCAGAACTTAATTGTACCGGTTGTACTTCACAATAAATAAAAATCATTGAAATTCCTTAACAATTAGTGTGTGTTTTTTATTTTTGAAAAAAAGCTTATCACTGTTATTGGAAAACCCTTGTATATATACAATATACTTATAAAATGGCTTGAAAATAATTTCTCAAGTATACCTGAGCAATGTCAGTTAATAATGGAATCAGCGCTTTCATTCCTCTGCCCCCAGTATATCCTATATTTTTTAATGATTTCCGACTTTTCACCAGACTTTAAACCATTTACGTTGGGCAAAATATGTGCTATTTTAATGAAATAAGTTGACACGTTTTCTTAAAAGTTATAAAAATAAATTATTGGTTTGGCGGTCAAAATAAACGAAATTGGTCCTGATATCCCTAATATAATGAATTCCGATCCTTTAAATAACGTTTTTTATATTAACTCAATATATTAAATTTAGTCTCATAGGTTGAGTTTATATTGCATATGTATATATCATTTGGAAATGACTTTAATATTACTCCAGCTGACACGAGCGTTACTCTCAAGCGAATCGAACAAACTATACCAGAGACGAAAACAAACGAGCAGCAACCCTCCGCTAGCATGTTTTCTGACGCATGAGTTATTATGTGTTATGATTCTTTCGTGAGAGAAAAATTATTTTTTTCGCGTTGAAAAACGTTGCTGCATCGCTTTATTTTGGTTTTCTATAAACTATTATAACTGATTTTAAGTATTATGTTTTAAAAATACAAAAAATAAAGAAACTTGTATTTTCATTTGTCAACTGGACCATTCACAATAGTAAAAGTGAGCTAAATTATGCAAAACAAAAAATGCAGCATTTAAGATACAAGTTATACTGCTTTAATAAGGTGTCCGCATACTCTCTTGCTTTAATTCAACTCGATAATTTTTGTCGTTTCACATGTAAATGTTTTGACAAGAAAGCAGAGAAATTACCAATCGAAGACAGCTAATATAACTTAATCAAAAATCAAATTTAATTGTAATCCATTCACGATTTCATCGAACAATGAAGTTGAACATTTTAGCTACATTTTTATACCCTTGCAACATGTTGCAACAGAGTATATTAGTTTCGTTCACCTAACGGTTTTTTGCATCACCCAAAACAAATTGGGTTAGATAAATGGTTATATATATATAAATGATCAGATTGAAGAGACGGGTTGAAACACGGGTGACTGTCTGTTCGTCCGTGCGTTCGTCTGTGCAAGCTGTAACTTGAGTAAACATACGTACATATAAGCAAGCCATCACAAAACTGCTTGGTTGAAACATAAGAATAACACAGAGAGGGACAAAAGGTGGCAGCTGAATTTGATAATATAGACTAAAAAGACATTAACTACAATAATATTATAAAAACTGTTTCATTTGGGGCGAGACATGGATCACACAATTTTCTCTAACTCAAGTCAACACATAAAGAAAAATACACCAAACGACAGGTCACTTGTAAAACAATAAGTAAACGTATTATTACATAAAGGTCACGGAGTTATATAGTCTATACTTTTATGCTAAGTATTCATTGCAATTTAAATCAATTAAACGTGATTCAATATTACACTTTACTTTTTTAAAGCCAAATTTGAAGCTCCATTCACTGCACTGCGCTTGCTGTTTTGGTTTCTTTCTCATTTTATTCGTAAAACGCACGACTGGGATAAACGAAACATTAATTTACCGTTTGTTTTATTGTTCTTTAAAAAATAGGTTTGATCCTTACAGCGAAATGATAGAATAGAACTGCAACCGCATACATGGATTATACTGCCAGACAATTTCTGCACTCCTATTTACGAAAAAAATTTATTAATTGAGAATATATTCCTGAAAGTAAAAGTTAATTGTTTGGATCATAACTGGCTCAGTAATCGGGCTACATTAGCATCCGAATTTTCGGAGTTGATTAAATTATTTTCCAGTTACAACAGTTATATTAACATATTAAATCATTCGGTACTGTTATTGATGAAAATGAAAACGAAAATTATCTAGATATACTCGGAATAGCAACACATAATCTTCGGTTGAAATAGTTCAACTATTATTATTCAGCGTAATTTCAATGCAACGATACACATTTTCATAAAAACAATTTGACTATATTGACTAGTTTATGACTAATGTGTGTAAACTTTAGCCACATCAATGCGTGGACGGGGACCACTAGTTTATTTTTAAATTTCTTGACAATATGTTCAAACTATAACCGAGCAATGTCAAAGTTAAAGCAAAAATCCCAGACCTTTGTCTTTCCTTACTATATCCTGTACTGTGTATTCCAACTTTCCAGCTGATTGTAAACCGTTTAGGTTGGTCAAAATGTGTGATACTTTAATGAAATTAAGTTGACATGCTTTCTTAAAAATTATAAAATTATATTAATAGTTCGAGTGAAATATGTAAGGATTTGGTTTAAACCTTGGTATTAACCTCATATCCCTAATGTAATGAATTTCCTTCCTCTGGTTGACGCTTTCTACATCATCTCAATATATAATATTAAATTTAGCGAAGAGGATGAAGTTATATCTCATATATTATATATATCATATTTGAAAATGATTTTAATAAAATTTTCGCTGACAAGAAGTAAGATAGAGTTATAAAACTAAGTGAGTTCATGACCTTTAACATAACTTAATGAAATTCCAAATTTTATAGTAAGTAGTCCATTAAAGATTTCGTCGAATAATGAATGCTGAATTTTTCGCAATATTTTTTAATATAAAGTTTTGCCACACCTGAAGGTATTTCCCCGCCTTAGATCCTTGCATGTTGCAAGATTATAAATTATGTATTTGACCGATTTCAACCGATTTCAAATTCAGTACATAACACTCCTTTGTTACGGTGCAAAAAGAGCAAAATTGGTCTAAAACCCCGTGTACTTCCCATTTAACAAAATTTTAATTCCATCTGATTCCTTCACTTGTCAGCATACAAATTAAAATATTATATATTCACACCAAATATATCGGCCAATATGTCAGTTTTCTCAATAAAAATGTGAGAGCGTTTCGAGATTTCCTAGCTAATTTAATAGGGAGTGTTTATTATCATTCGAAAGATCATTTTTTGGCATTTATTTTTTGTAGATTGTTTCTTTCAAACGTTGGCCGCGGCTACGTCTCAGATGGTCTATCCGTTGAGGCCCATTTTCGATGACTCGTTCGAGCTTTTCGACTAGTAACTTGTCGAATGACACGCGGGATATTTTTCTCCAAAGCCTGGAACCACAGGAAAAAGTCTAACTGTGTGATAATTCAAAATCTTGGTGGCCAAGCGACCGGCCCAAAACGTGAAATTATCTGCTCACTGAAGTGTTTTCTCAATAAACCCATTGATTACTGCGATGTGTAGGAAGTGGCGCCGTCTGGTTGAAACCAAATGTCGCCGAGAACACGAACTTCAATATCAGGTATCAAATAGTAATTTCACCGGCCCACAAACTACACCCAACCGTTGTTTTTTTAGGGTGAAATTAAAACTCTTGCTCTTCGTCGCAAATGCGGCAACTTTGCTTTGTTTACATATCTATTGAGCCAGATATTGTCCTCATCACTAACTGAAATTTGGCTCGAAAACGTCGGACCGATGACGCTTGGGAAGGTCGAACGGTTTCAGTTCTTGTACAATCTGTACATACGTGAGTTACGTACGTTACATACGAGTTGTAGCGAACGGCGCCGAATCGACTCTCCACGGTCTTCGTGTACACTCTCAGCTACGGCCGCTTTATTTTCTTCACTGCGTGCTGGAAGTGGTCTATTCGGTCGAATATTATGCAATATTGAATGCTGGGTCTCAAGATTGGTGATGGCTTTGTGAATATGCATTTTCGAAATAAAGTTGAACAACTGGTAAACGTTGTTCAGGCGTAAGTATTTTCATGATGAAGTGTCAAAAATAAGACTCACGCGTGATCTGTCAAAAAAAGGCTATAAAAAAAATACTTGTAATTGGATCACCCGTTATAACTATATAATTAATATCAGGATTTTCGAACATTCGGCTGACTTTACTCCATATGATTGGTGATGGTAAATGAGGTACCGGAATGAAACCCTGGGAGCATATTATTAATCTGTGGCATATTAATATTAAGTGAAAAGACAATTAATATTTTAGTATTTTAATAGTTATTTATTAACATTACAGGAATACAAAAAAAAAATCAAAAAGTTAAAAATTTTAAAAATGAAAGTGGGGTTCTTAAAAAGTTAACACGTGACCATAGCCACGATTTCAACCCTCCTAGTAATCTTAAACCAAAAAAAAATACTAATCTAGAAATATTATATATCTATATTATTAATCTATATTAATGTCGAAAAGTCTGGTTCGGAAAATTAGGAACAAAATTTTCATGATATTACGACTGTCTGAAAAAAAATATTTGTACTACTTTTTTAACTGTTTCGAATTTAAAAAAAATAGTAAATATTTAAACTTGGGGTGGAGATAGGTCCAGACATAAACAGATCTATAAAGAAGACTCTCTAAAAATTTTAGGTAAATCGGTTCAGTAGAACCTAGGAAATCGTGTATATCGTCTTGAAGTTTCGAGAAAAACGCGTTCAAAGCTACGTGTAAAGTCGAACCAGTTTGGGTTGGGTCACTGTTTTATTGTTATCCTTTGCCTATTAGATATTGTCCATACAATGCACAAAAATTTGTTGTAGAATTTATCTATTATCTACTTATTTTATTGTAAATTCTTGGGCTTTAACCAATAATCCTCCTATGTATTTTGAAGGATTATTTTAAATTACAAAAATTATGATTTTTTGGTAATATGCAAATGTAAATCAGAAAGCGCATAATTCATGTAAGGACATTCTTTGTGTCTATTTATAGCCTATTCTCCGTTTCGATCATTGCGTGGTGTATTTAAAAAAAAAACGAAGTTGTATTTTTCGATGTTCCCTCTTGTCAGAGAATGTTAATAAATAGAGAACGCGCAAATGTTAGAGAGGACTAATAAATTTTTATAAACCTTTTTTATTACATTTATTTTAATTTAATTTTAATTTTTCCTTTATTATATAAATGTTCTTCAAAATTTATTATTTCGTTTTATTATTCTTAACATCTGCGCATACATACATTTGCCGTTCCCTTATGAAGTGGTAAAAATGTGTTTGGCTCCTTTTTAGAGTGATGTAGTTTGTTGAGTTCGATTGTCATGAGGTGTAATTTAATTTTCGATTTTGCGCATTTTCGATGTTCCCTTTTAATAATTTACATTTTAGCAGAGCTAACATTTGCGCCTTTTCTATTTATTAACATTCTCTGCAATAACATCAACATTACCATTAACACAGAGAATGTTAATAAAAAGAGAAGGCGAAAATGTTTTATTTATTTATTTATTTATGGCTGGCTGCTAGGGCCAATTCTAATACTTAAGTCTAAGGCAAATTTAAGTTTAGTTTGTACTGTGATTATTTGTTTATTAGATGTTTAATTTGCAGATTTGGAAGTATTTTACAAAAAGGTTAATGTTATTGTCATCTGTCCGATTGAATAAGTCAGATGGTTTGTTGCCGCCAAATATCGAGACTCTGTGCTGTTGTAAGTGAGAGCAGCTATCGAGGATATGAGGTATTGTGAAGTGTTCCGAGCCACGTGGGTTTGTTTGTACCATTCAAGAGGTGTCCATGTGTAGCAAGTGTATGTCCAATCCTGATGTGTGGATGTTTTTATATTCTAAGTGATGGTTGCTGTGTCTTCAATCGTTTAGACAACAGTCGGTGATGTGTTTTTTAACATAGTTCTTAATATCTTTTGTGGTAATGTATGGAGACGTATGCAGAGGTTCTTTGTTTGCTTCTTTCGCTCGTTTGTTGCCTTGGATTCCTGCATGCCCTGGTATCCACATAATTGTGATTATGTTGTAGTATTTATAAATACGGTTTTTTATTTTTGTGATCAGGGGGGAATAGTTTGATTGGTTAAAACTGGCATCTACGGCGGGTTTTCTGTCGCTGCAAATAATGGTTTTCCTTCCATTGTTAGAGGCAAAAAGTACCGCTTCCAATATAGCAGCTGTTTCAGCTGTAAATACCGAGCAGAATAATGGCAAAACAAAGCCATCTATGGTGACACCGATCTTGTTTGTCAGAGCAAATGTGGTGGTAAATATCACTTTTAGATCCGTCTGTAAAGATAAACTCCCAATCATCTGTGTATGGTTGTATAGTTTCTATGTATATCTGGACATATTCGGTGTTGCTCGTAGATTGCTTGCGATGTTGTTGTCTAACGTTAATACAACATGACGATAATGTCGTGGAAGGCGGAGTTAGATGGGGTTCAACCAATGTAGGGATCGTAATTATTCCTAGTTATTTGGAAATAATGAGACAACGCATAATGGTTGAAGGTTTGTTGTGTCTGCGGGAACATTGGAGGGTACTATTTACGTTATTAAATGTTAACTCGTTTCTACATAAGAGCAATCCCGATTTTAATAAAATTGCTTTAATTGCTGATGTTGGGAAGGCACGAATACTCCTTTTAGCTACTGCATCGTAAGGCGCGTTTAAAAGTTTGATATGGGTCTTGGTACAGTGTCCGTATATTGCAAGTCCATAGCCAATTTTTGATAACAATAAGGCTCTTGTGACATTAATGAGAATATTTGGATTCACAAAAAATGTTTTGATGATAAGTACTTTATAATATTTAGTCTTAGAAATAACTTTAATCGAATATATTTACAATGATCTTTTTAAAAAAGAGTTTTGTCAAATATTATACTTACTTATTATATTAGTATATTGACAGCGGAAATTTCGGACCATTTGTTGATATCATTCAGGATTTTAAAAATGTATGATTAACTTGACTTAAGTTTTTAATTTTTGTAAAGATCACGACGTCATCTGCGTAGATAAAGTGTTGAGTTAGTGGGTTAGAGCTAATTATGGAGCTGACATTGTTAAAAGCTATGATTAAGAGAGTTGTGAAGAGTAGTGAACCCTGAGGTATACCATTGTTCAATTTGAAGACCTGAGATTGGCCGTTATTGGCACTTACGATGAAATTTCGATTGTACAAGAAGGATTGTTAATGATGTTAAACATTTTGGTTCCAATTTTCCAGCGATTAAGTTCACTGGGTACCATGTGCGCTCCAACCCTATCGAAGACCTTTTCTAGATCCAGGCTTAGTAGTGAAACGTGGTTACGGGATGCCAAGTTAGTGGAAGCGAAATGTTCAAATTGTAGCAGGGGTCTATTACTCCTAACCCTTTTTGAACCTCCTAACCCGAATTGGTACTCCTAACCCGAATTGGTACGGGCTTATGAGTCCATTTATTTTCGCATACCACATTATTCTGGAAGAAATGATTTTCTCTAGTGTCTTGGACATACAGAGTAAGAGGGAAATGGGTCTGTAATTCTCAATAAAGGAAGAAGATTTATTTTGTTTAGGACATAGATATATACCAGAATTTAGTATCTTATTATAGAGGTTGACAACTTTTTCTTTAAGAGAGCATGAGATGTTTTTTAATATGGGGTAAGATATTTTGTCTGCACCGGATGTTTTTCCTTTTAGAGTCAAAAGTGTTGTTTCGAACTCGTTAAGTGTAATATCGGCTTCAATGTAAAGTGCATTTGGAGAAGGTGATGAGTTAAAATATGTTTCATTTTCTATTCGTTTTTTGATTGCCAGGTCTCCGCAAATTTTTCCGAGATTTCTTGAGGTGTATAAATGGGACCTGATAGCGTGTTAATATGGGATATACTAAACCTATGTTAGCATCTTTATATCGGACCATATTTGTTTCGGATTAGTAGTTGGGTTTATATTGGCTATTAGCTTTTACAATGATTGCCTTTTAGCCAACATTAACTCCTTTCTAAAGTTAGCATTGGCCTTTTTATATTAAAACGAATTAGCGTCAGTTCTGTTGTGTTTGAATGTTGCCCACAGACTTTTTCCGGTTTCTGAGGATAGTTAGTAGATTAGACCAATACGGTAGTTTTGCTGAAAACCTTTTGATGTTATTTTAGGGAATAGTAAAATGAACTGCAGAACGAATAATAGTTTTAATAGCAGATGCTTCAGCATTTACGTTTTCTCTAGAGCGCCTAGTGTTGGATAAACTTGCCGAAATATTACTGAATTTTTCCCAGTCTGCCTTTTCGGTTAGAAATTTGGACCTTGATTATAGGAAAGTGATCGCTACTGTGAAGGTCATCGATTGTATGAGATGCGAGTTTGGGTGCTATTGTGGATGAGGCAAGAATAATGTCGGGATGTGTAAAGGTATTATGTGTAGAGAAATTGGTTGCTTTACCATCATTTAATTCAATAAGATCATTTGAAAGGACTATATCTTCAATGATTTCGTCTCTTTTTTTCACTGTCGCCGATCCCCACAGTAAACTCCATGCATTAAAGTCTCCCATTACAATGACTGGTGTAGTGAAATGCTTTGGAATATTGTTAAATTCTCTATAAGCAAAATTTTAATGAGGTGGGATGTAGCAATTAACAATTGTTAATTTAAATCAAATTTCTATTTCGATAGAAAAAAATGTTGCTTACCATAGGAATTTGCTTATGATTTACGGATTTATTAATAAAAATTGCAATTCCTTGTGTACTATTGAGGAAGTAACTGTGATATTTATTAGGAGGACAAACTTTTTTATTGAAAGGGGTATGGGTTTCTTGGAGTGATATAATTTCTGGACGAAATTCATTAATAAGGACATTTAAATCAGGGAAGTTATTGAGTAGGCCATTTATATTCCATTATAAAATACGCATTATTTACTCTATTATTACATTGTCTGTTAAAAAAAAACTGTAAGTTGAGGTGGGAATATTGTTGGTGTTGTTAGTACGCTGTAAGGTGAGAGAGCAATGAGGAGATCATTGCGTGGGTTTGAGAGTCATCGACTGATGCTGTTGTTGTTGTATTTGCCTTATTTGCTGTGGTGTAATTGTTTTCGTTTATTTCTTTTTCTTGTGCTTCGTTATTATTTGTGGTAGATTTATTGTTTATAAAGGAAGGAATGTTTTCTTTAGAAGAGACTTGCATGAACTTGTTGCTTTCTTTTAAATTGTTGGTAGTATTTTTTGTTATACTAGCGAATGTAGCGGCGTTTTCACTGAGAGAAAGAGTAACCTGTGTTTTTTGTATTTTTATTGCTTCTCGCATGAAGCACTTTTTGTCTGTTTTGATGGTTATTACGTGTTTAATTTGTATAAATTTGGGACATGTTGTGTGATTACCAGAACAAATAATGTAAAAGGAACGAGCGCAAGGAGTGGGTTGGTGAGGGGGTAGAGCGCACATGTCGCAAACAGGGGCTTTAGTACATCGTTTTGCTGTATGATCGAGAAGCTGACAGCTTTTGCACCTCATGGGGTTAGGATGGCCTTACCTTAGTTGTGTACTAAGACACTTCAATTTTGTCAGGTAGGTGATATTCATCAAAGGTAACAAGAACAACTCCACTAGGTACTGACTTTTGATTTATGTATTTAGGGAATTTGAAAATTGATACTACACCCTGTTCCTTTAACTGTTCAATGATTTCATCGTCTGGTATTTCATTAAGACATGGTGCTTAATTGTTTCTTTTGTATAGTTAAGGTTTTGGTGGAGTTTTATTTCAACATCGCATAAGCCATGTAATGTTTTTTCGATTTAGGGCTTGTTGATAACAGGTTCGCCCTGTAATCACCAAGAAAGTGTCCCCCTGGCGGCATATCTCTTAAAGTTCACTGTACTATAATACAAACACTCTTTAACTCGTGCTTTAAATTAAAATTTTTGAAGTTAGAACGCAATCACGAAAAAGAAGGTGTGAAGGAATATCAAAAATTACCAATAGCACAAAACACAACCGTTCGCTTTGAGTATGAGTCGATGACTAAGGCGCAAATGTTAAAAAGTACTAATTTGAGCTTTTCACAAGAGGGAAAATCGAAAAATACCACTTCGAACCTTTTGAAATACACCACGCAATGATCGAAACGGAGAAAAGGCTAAAAATAGACACAGAGAATGTTCTTACATGAATTATGCGCTTTCTGATTTACATTTGCATATTACCAACAAAACATAATTTTTGTAATTTAAAATAATCCTTAAAAATATATAGGAGGATTATTAGTTAAAGCCCCAGAATTTACAATAAAATAAGTAAATAATAGATAAATTCTACCACAAATTTTTGTGCATTGCATGAATAATATCTAATAGGCAAAGGATAACAATAAAACTGTGGCTAAGCGGCCGCGATTCTTTTTTGCGGTGGCTCATGTCATAAGCGTGAAGTAGTTAAGCCATGCCGAATACAAACGCTTACGTTCAAATCCTATAAGTTATAAATCTTAATTTTTATTTATCTTTTATTTTATTATTTGACATTTTAGCTGATCTCAATTTAGTTACTTAAATAGCATATTTGACTCACTGAAATGATTATAATATTTCTGGAAAATGTGTTCATATCATGCATACATTCTTAAACACCCGTACGCTGATGCTTGCTTCTTCTTGCCCCGCACAAACCAGCTTTTTGCTTTTTACGAGAACAGCTAGAACGAAGCAAATTAAACGATCGCAAGCAAAGAGGGGTCCGGGGGTGCACTACCACATAATTATTTCACATATATTTTTAATAATCGAATTTATGTTAAAAACGTTTAAATCCCAATATATATGGAGTAAAAGCAACCGGATGTTTGAAAATTCGGTGATTAGTTATTTATGGCCTGGGTCAAGTTCTCACCCAATTTTACTCAATTTAGGCACGAAAATACAATGTTATAAAAGAAATACATCCACTTAATTTCAATCCATTAAAATATTACACGTTTTGACCACCCTAAACGGTTTATAGTCTGCTGGAAAGTTGGAAATCGATATAGAAGGTATATTGGGGACAGAAAAACATTAGACACTAACAAACATACTGCCACTTAAATTACAACAACTTCACTTCCAATAGATGAAATATCATGAAATTTTTACCGGAAGTCGATAAAGGATAGCAGATTCTAACGCACTAGTCGGCATATAGATGGCGCCACTAGAGTTTACTTTGTTACTTTTTTACTGTTTACTTTGGAACACACCTTGTAATACAAGTATTGTAGTCTTAATGATGCATTAATCAGAGTGGTTATTTTAACTAATGCTTTCCTTGATAGTTCTCTAAATATCTGGCCGGTGATCAGGTCGAAACCAGGAGCTTTTTTAGGGTTCATGTTATTTTTTATTTCTTTTTTGATTTCAGCTAGAGTGACGCGTGGTATTTTCATATTTTCTTGTGCAATAACGTTTGGTAACAGTGTAGTGTCATCAATCGTGTTAGGTTGAAAAATCGTTTCAAGGTGTTTAGCAAATCTGGATGCTTTCTGATAGTTATTTCTAGCCCAGCTATCATCAATGTTCATAATTGGAGGGGTTTGCATAATTGGTCTCTTCAGTCTTTTGGTAGACTTCCATTCATTCCATAAATTTAATTTCTGAGATTTTCGAAAAAAAAAGATTAAAACTCCACCATTATAACGTCATATCCGGTGACCCCTCGAAAAAAGGTGCGTCCGCGTTGTCAGCATAACTCCTGACAGGATAATCTAAAACGAAAAAAAGTATGTGTCTTACGAAGGAAAAAAAGTTATAATTGGAGTTTTGGCGGACCTTTTTCCAACAAAATAAAAATTTCGGCCAAATTTGCTCGACATTTATTTGCTTAAAATGGTTGTAATTGAAAAAAAAATCCTATGTCCAAGCACGAGTAAATTGTATCTCAAACACTTGTATAAAATTTCATCAAAATCGGTTGAGTAGTCTTGACAATCGACTTTGAAAACACAGTTTCAAGAAAAACGCGTTGAAATTTTTAAGTGACCATATAGCTGACCTCGAGCGCGTAACTTTTCAAAACTGTATCTCGAAAACCATTACTGGTGTCAACTTGAGAAATTAGGAAAATATTTTAGAGATGTTATATGAGCCGTGAAACCCATGTAACCCCTTAATATAGATACCTTTTATATTAATAAAGATAATTTAATTGTGTGAAATTTTCATAAATATGCGTGTTTTTGCACTCATCTTATGTGTGTGATTTCAAGTTCAAAAACGATAGGAATCGAACAATACCTTTTCTTCTTAGATACCGAATATGTGGACCTCAGTATATATGGCAGAATTTTAATAGAAAATATCGGTCAATCCGTGAAGTACCGTTGTTTTTGGAAATAATATAATATACGTCATGCAAAAATGTATAACATCGGTTTAATACTTCCCCTAGCTCCCACATAGCTATTGTAATAAACAGATTTTCGGATTTCTGGTTGACTTTATACGTTATATACACGTCAATATCTGAGATATCTCTAAATATCTATCTTGTGCCTAAAATGGGTAAAATTGGGCCAATACTAACGCTAGATTTCATAAGCTTAATATTCGAATTTCAGACTTCCGGTTGAACTTATAGAGTATACTAACAGACCCGGAATACGGTGTTTTGCCATATTTGTATAATTACGACAATTAAGTAAGTAAGAAAGTTCTAAGTTCGGGTGTAACCGAACGCGTTTTCTATAAAGTCATCTCATATCTTCCCAGAGATAAAATTTAATGTCTCTTACGTATTTAGTGCTTGATTTATCGCGCTTTGAGTAGTTTTTAACAGTACCGTTATATGGGGAGTGGTTGGAGTTGTCACTTGATTTCACCCATTTTCACACCGTCGATAGAGATGCTAAAAACATTTTACAATGATCTTTTTAAAAAAGAGTTTTGTCAAATATTATACCTAGTATTTTTAAACTATGAGTATGGGGAATTTGGGTATTTAAAAAGGAAAGGGTGGGAAAGGAGCAATTGTGTTTTTTACAAATATGAAATGTGGAGCTTTTGGTTAGTGAAATCTTGACAGCGGAAATTTCGGACCATTTGTTGATATCATTCAGGATTTTAAAAATGTATGATTAACTTGACTTAAGTTTTTAATTTTTGTAAAGATCACGACGTCATCTGCGTAGATAAAGTGTTGAGTTAGTGGGTTAGAGCTAATTATGGAGCTGACATTGTTAAAAGCTATGATTAAGAGAGTTGTGAAGAGTACTGAACCCTGAGGTATACCATTGTTCAATTTCAAGACCTGAGATTGGCCGTTATTGGCACTTACGATGAAATTTCGATTGTACAAGAAGGATTATTAATGATGTTAAACATTTTGGTTCCAATTTTCCAGCGATTAAGTTCACTGGGTACCATGTGCGCTCCAACCCTATCGAAGACCTTTTCTAGATCCAGGCTTAGTAGTGAAACGTGGTTACGGGATGCCAAGTTAGTGGAAGCGAAATGTTCAAATTGTAGCAGGGGTCTATTACTCCTAACCCTTTTTGAACCTCCTAACCCGAATTGGTACTCCTAACCCGAATTGGTACGGGCTTATGAGTCCATTTATTTTCGCATACCACATTATTCTGGAAGAAATGATTTTCTCTAGTGCCTTGGACATACAGAGTAAGAGGGAAATGGGTCTGTAATTCTCAATAAAGGAAGAAGATTTATTTTGTTTAGGACATAGATATATACCAGTATTAAGTATCTTATTATAGAGGTTGAGAACTTTTTCTTTAAGAGAGCATGAGATGTTTTTTAATATGGGGTAAGATATTTTGTCTGCACCGGATGTTTTTCCTTTTAGAGTCAAAAGTGTTGTTTCGAACTCGTTAAGTGTAATATCGGCTTCAATGTAAAGTGCATTTGGAGAAGGTGATGAGTTAAAATATGTTTCATTTTCTATTCGTTTTTTGATTGCCAGGTCTCCGCAAATTTTTCCGAGATTTCTTGAGGTGTATAAATGGGACCTGATAGCGTGTTAATATGGGATATACTAAACCTATGTTAGCATCTTTATATCGGACCATATTTGTTTCGGATTAGTAGTTGGGTTTATATTGGCTATTAGCTTTTACAATGATTGCCTTTTAGCCAACATTAACTCCTTTCTAAAGTTAGCATTGGCCTTTTTATATTAAAACGAATTAGCGTCAGTTCTGTTGTGTTTGAATGTTGCCCACACAGACTTTTTCCGGTTTCTGAGGATAGTTAGTAGATTAGACCAATACGGTAGTTTTGCTGAAAACCTTTTGATGTTATTTTAGGGAATAGTAAAATGAACTGCAGAACGAATAATAGTTTTAATAGCAGATGCTTCAGCATTTACGTTTTCTCTAGAGCGCCTAGTGTTGGATAAACTTGCCGAAATATTACTGAATTTTTCCCAGTCTGCCTTTTCGGTTAGAAATTTGGACCTTGATTATAGGAAAGTGATCGCTACTGTGAAGGTCATCGATTGTATGAGATGCGAGTTTGGGTGCTATTGTGGATGAGGCAAGAATAATGTCGGGATGTGTAAAGGTATTATGTGTAGAGAAATTGGTTGCTTTACCATCATTTAATTCAATAAGATCATTTGAAAGGACTATATCTTCAATGATTTCGTCTCTTTTTTTCACTGTCGCCGATCCCCACAGTGAACTCCATGCATTAAAGTCTCCCATTATAATGACTGGTGTAGTGAAATGCTTTGGAATATTGTTAAATTCTCTATAAGCAAAATTTTAATGAGGTGGGATGTAGCAATTAACAATTGTTAATTTAAATCAAATTTCTATTTCGATAGAAAAAAATGTTGCTTACCATAGGAATTTTCTTATGATTTACGGATTTATTAATAAAAATTGCAATTCCTTGTGTACTATTGAGGAAGTAACTGTGATATTTATTAGGAGGACAAACTTTTTTATTGAAAGGGGTATGGGTTTCTTGGAGTGATAAAATTTCTGGACGAAATTCATTAATAAGGACATTTAAATCAGGGTAGTTATTGAGTAGGCCATTTATATTCCATTATAAAATACGCATTATTTACTCTATTATTACATTGTCTGTTAAAAAAAACTGTAAGTTGAGGTGGGAATATTGTTGGTGTTGTTAGTACGCTGTAAGGTGAGAGAGCAATGAGGAGATCATTGCGTGGGTTTGAGAGTCATCGACTGATGCTGTTGTTGTTGTATTTGCCTTATTTGCTGTGGTGTAATTGTTTTCGTTTATTTCTTTTTCTTGTGCTTCGTTATTATTTGTGGTAGATTTGTTGTTTATAAAGGAAGGAATGTTTTCTTTAGAAGAGACTTGCATGAACTTGTTGCTTTCTTTTAAATTGTTGGTAGTATTTTTTGTTATACTAGCGAATGTAGCGGCGTTTTCACTGAGAGAAAGAGTAACCTGTGTTTTTTGTATTTTTATTGCTTCTCGCATGAAGCACTTTTTGTCTGTTTTGATGGTTATTACGTGTTTAATTTGTATAAATTTGGGACATGTTGTGTGATTACCAAAACAAATAATGTAAAAGGAACGAGCGCAAGGAGTGGGTTGGTGAGGGGGTAGAGCGCACATGTCGCAAACAGGGGCTTTAGTACATCGTTTTGCTGTATGATCGAGAAGCTGACAGCTTTTGCACCTCATGGGGTTAGGCTGGCCTTACCTTAGTTGTGTACTAAGACACTTCAATTTTGTCAGGTAGGTGATATTCATCAAAGGTAACAAGAACAACTCCACTAGGTACTGACTTTTGATTTATGTATTTAGGGAATTTGAAAATTGATACTACACCCTGTTCCTTTAACTGTTCAATGATTTCATCGTCTGGTATTTCATTAAGACATGGTGCTTAATTGTTTCTTTTGTATAGTTAAGGTTTTGGTGGAGTTTTATTTCAACATCGCATAAGCCATGTAATGTTTTTTCGATTTAGGGCTTGTTGATAACAGGTTCGCCCTTTAATCACCAAGAAAGTGTCCCCCTGGCGGCATATCTCTTAAAGTTCACTGTACTATAATACAAACACTCTTTAACTCGTGCTTTAAATTAAAATTTTTGAAGTTAGAACGCAATCACGAAAAAGAAGGTGTGAAGGAATATCAAAAATTACCAATAGCACAAAACACAACCGTTCGCTTTGAGTATGAGTCGATGACTAAGGCGCAAATGTTAAAAAGTACTAATTTGAGCTTTTCACAAGAGGGAAAATCGAAAAATACCACTTCGAACCTTTTGAAATACACCACGCAATGATCGAAACGGAGAAAAGGCTAAAAATAGACACAGAGAATGTTCTTACATGAATTATGCGCTTTCTGATTTACATTTGCATATTACCAACAAAACATAATTTTTGTAATTTAAAATAATCCTTAAAAATATATAGGAGGATTATTGGTTAAAGCCCCAGAATTTACAATAAAATAAGTAAATAATAGATAAATTCTACAACAAATTTTTGTGCATTGCATGAAGAATATCTAATAGGCAAAGGATAACAATAAAACTGTGGCTAAGCGGCCGCGATTCTTTTTTGCGGTGGCTCATGTCATAAGCGTGAAGTAGTTAAGCCATGCGGAATACAAACGCTTACGTTCGAATCCTATAAGTTATAAATCTTAATTTTTATTTATCTTTTATTTTATTATTTGACATTTTAGCTGATCTCAATTTAGTTACTTAAATAGCATATTTGACTCACTGAAATGATTATAATATTTCTGGAAAATGTGTTCATATCATGCATACATTCTTAAACACCCGTACGCTGATGCTTGCTTCTTCTTGCCCCGCACAAACCAGCTTTTTGCTTTTTACGAGAACAGCTAGAACGAAGCAAATTAAACGATCGCAAGCAAAGAGGGGTCCGGGGGTGCACTACCACATAATTATTTCACATATATTTTTAATAATCGAATTTATGTTAAAAACGTTTAAATCCCAATATATATGGAGTAAAAGCAACCGGATGTTTGAAAATTCGGTGATTAGTTATTTATGGCCTATATACAATGTTATAAAAGAAATACATCCACTTAATTTCAATCCATTAAAATATTATACGTTTTGACCACCCTAAACGGTTTATAGTCTGCTGGAAAGTTGGAAATCGATATAGAAGGTATATTGGGGACAGAAAAACATTAGACACTAACAAACATACTGCCACTTAAATTACAACAACTTCACTTCCAATAGATGAAATATCATGAAATTTTTACCGGAAGTCGATAAAGGATAGCAGATTCTAACGCACTAGTCGGCATATAGATGGCGCCACTAGAGTTTACTTTGTTACTTTTTTACTGTTTACTTTGGAACACACCTTGTAATACAAGTATTGTAGTCTTAATGATGCATTAATCAGAGTGGTTATTTTAACTAATGCTTTCCTTGATAGTTCTCTAAATATCTGGCCGGTGATCAGGTCGAAACCAGGAGCTTTTTTAGGGTTCATGTTATTTTTTATTTCTTTTTTGATTTCAGCTAGAGTGACGCGTGGTATTTTCATATTTTCTTGTGCAATAACGTTTGGTAACAGTGTAGTGTCATCAATCGTGTTAGGTTGAAAAATCGTTTCAAGGTGTTTAGCAAATCTGGATGCTTTCTGATAGTTATTTCTAGCCCAGCTATCATCAATGTTCATAATTGGAGGGGTTTGCATAATTGGTCTCTTCAGTCTTTTGGTAGACTTCCATTCATTCCATAAATTTAATTTCTGAGATTTTCGAAAAAAAAAGATTAAAACTCCACCATTATAACGTCATATCCGGTGACCCCTCGAAAAAAGGTGCGTCCGCGTTGTCAGCATAACTCCTGACAGGATAATCTAAAACGAAAAAAAGTATGTGTCTTACGAAGGAAAAAAAGTTATAATTGGAGTTTTGGCGGACCTTTTTCCAACAAAATAAAAATTTCGGCCAAATTTGCTCGACATTTATTTGCTTAAAATGGTTGTAATTGAAAAAAAAATCCTATGTCCACGCACGAGTAAATTGTATCTCAAACACTTGTATAAAATTTCATCAAAATCGGTTGAGTAGTCTTGACAATCGACTTTGAAAACACAGTTTCAAGAAAAACGCGTTGAAATTTTTAAGTGACCATATAGCTGACCTCGAGCGCGAAACTTTTCAAAACTGTATCTCGAAAACCATTACTGGTGTCAACTTGAGAAATTAGGAAAATATTTTAGAGATGTTATATGAGCCGTGAAACCCATGTAACCCCTTAATATAGATACCTTTTATATTAATAAAGATAATTTAATTGTGTGAAATTTTCATAAATATGCGTGTTTTTGCACTCATCTTATGTGTGTGATTTCAAGTTCAAAAACGATAGGAATCGAACAATACCTTTTCTTCTTAGATACCGAATATGTGGACCTCAGTATATATGGCAGAATTTTAATAGAAAATATCGGTCAATCCGTGAAGTACCGTTGTTTCTGGAAATAATATAATATACGTCATGCAAAAATGTATAACATCGGTTTAATACTTCCCCTAGCTCCCACATAGCTATTGTAATAAACAGATTTTCGGATTTCTGGTTGACTTTATACGTTATATACACGTCAATATCTGAGATATCTCTAAATATCTATCTTGTGCCTAAAATGGGTAAAATTGGGCCAATACTAACGCTAGATTTCATAAGCTTAATATTCGAATTTCAGACTTCCGGTTGAACTTATAGAGTATACTAACAGACCCGGAATACGGTGTTTTGCCATATTTGTATAATTACGACAATTAAGTAAGTAAGAAAGTTCTAAGTTCGGGTGTAACCGAACGCGTTTTCTATAAAGTCATCTCATATCTTCCCAGAGATAAAATTTAATGTCTCTTACGTATTTAGTGCTTGATTTATCGCGCTTTGAGTAGTTTTTAACAGTACCGTTATATGGGGAGTGGTTGGAGTTGTCACTTGATTTCACCC
Source organism: Bactrocera oleae (assembly GCF_042242935.1). Lineage (NCBI taxonomy): Eukaryota > Metazoa > Arthropoda > Insecta > Diptera > Tephritidae > Bactrocera > Bactrocera oleae. Next base: position 18,572,236 of record NC_091541.1, on the reverse strand, counting down.
ATTTTCACACCGTCGATAGAGATGCTAAAAACATTTTACAATGATCTTTTTAAAAAAGAGTTTTGTCAAATATTATACCTAGTATTTTTAAACTATGAGTATGGGGAATTTGGGTATTTAAAAAGGAAAGGGTGGGAAAGGAGCAATTGTGTTTTTTACAAATATGAAATGTGGAGCTTTTGGTTAGTGAAATCTTGACAGCGGAAATTTCGGACCATTTGTTGATATCATTCAGGATTTTAAAAATGTATGATTAACTTGACTTAAGTTTTTAATTTTTGTAAAGATCACGACGTCATCTGCGTAGATAAAGTGTTGAGTTAGTGGGTTAGAGCTAATTATGGAGCTGACATTGTTAAAAGCTATGATTAAGAGAGTTGTGAAGAGTACTGAACCCTGAGGTATACCATTGTTCAATTTCAAGACCTGAGATTGGCCGTTATTGGCACTTACGATGAAATTTCGATTGTACAAGAAGGATTATTAATGATGTTAAACATTTTGGTTCCAATTTTCCAGCGATTAAGTTCACTGGGTACCATGTGCGCTCCAACCCTATCGAAGACCTTTTCTAGATCCAGGCTTAGTAGTGAAACGTGGTTACGGGATGCCAAGTTAGTGGAAGCGAAATGTTCAAATTGTAGCAGGGGTCTATTACTCCTAACCCTTTTTGAACCTCCTAACCCGAATTGGTACTCCTAACCCGAATTGGTACGGGCTTATGAGTCCATTTATTTTCGCATACCACATTATTCTGGAAGAAATGATTTTCTCTAGTGTCTTGGACATACAGAGTAAGAGGGAAATGGGTCTGTAATTCTCAATAAAGGAAGAAGATTTATTTTGTTTAGGACATAGATATATACCAGTATTAAGTATCTTATTATAGAGGTTGAGAACTTTTTCTTTAAGAGAGCATGAGATGTTTTTTAATATGGGGTAAGATATTTTGTCTGCACCGGATGTTTTTCCTTTTAGAGTCAAAAGTGTTGTTTCGAACTCGTTAAGTGTAATATCGGCTTCAATGTAAAGTGCATTTGGAGAAGGTGATGAGTTAAAATATGTTTCATTTTCTATTCGTTTTTTGATTGCCAGGTCTCCGCAAATTTTTCCGAGATTTCTTGAGGTGTATAAATGGGACCTGATAGCGTGTTAATATGGGATATACTAAACCTATGTATGGATCCTGTTAGCATCTTTATATCGGACCATATTTGTTTCGGATTAGTAGTTGGGTTTATATTGGCTATTAGCTTTTACAATGATTGCCTTTTAGCCAACATTAACTCCTTTCTAAAGTTAGCATTGGCCTTTTTATATTAAAACGAATTAGCGTCAGTTCTGTTGTGTTTGAATGTTGCCCACACAGACTTTTTCCGGTTTCTGAGGATAGTTAGTAGATTAGACCAATACGGTAGTTTTGCTGAAAACCTTTTGATGTTATTTTAGGGAATAGTAAAATGAACTGCAGAACGAATAATAGTTTTAATAGCAGATGCTTCAGCATTTACGTTTTCTCTAGAGCGCCTAGTGTTGGATAAACTTGCCGAAATATTACTGAATTTTTCCCAGTCTGCCTTTTCGGTTAGAAATTTGGACCTTGATTATAGGAAAGTGATCGCTACTGTGAAGGTCATCGATTGTATGAGATGCGAGTTTGGGTGCTATTGTGGATGAGGCAAGAATAATGTCGGGATGTGTAAAGGTATTATGTGTAGAGAAATTGGTTGCTTTACCATCATTTAATTCAATAAGATCATTTGAAAGGACTATATCTTCAATGATTTCGTCTCTTTTTTTCACTGTCGCCGATCCCCACAGTGAACTCCATGCATTAAAGTCTCCCATTATAATGACTGGTGTAGTGAAATGCTTTGGAATATTGTTAAATTCTCTATAAGCAAAATTTTAATGAGGTGGGATGTAGCAATTAACAATTGTTAATTTAAATCAAATTTCTATTTCGATAGAAAAAAATGTTGCTTACCATAGGAATTTTCTTATGATTTACGGATTTATTAATAAAAATTGCAATTCCTTGTGTACTATTGAGGAAGTAACTGTGATATTTATTAGGAGGACAAACTTTTTTATTGAAAGGGGTATGGGTTTCTTGGAGTGATAAAATTTCTGGACGAAATTCATTAATAAGGACATTTAAATCAGGGTAGTTATTGAGTAGGCCATTTATATTCCATTATAAAATACGCATTATTTACTCTATTATTACATTGTCTGTTAAAAAAAACTGTAAGTTGAGGTGGGAATATTGTTGGTGTTGTTAGTACGCTGTAAGGTGAGAGAGCAATGAGGAGATCATTGCGTGGGTTTGAGAGTCATCGACTGATGCTGTTGTTGTTGTATTTGCCTTATTTGCTGTGGTGTAATTGTTTTCGTTTATTTCTTTTTCTTGTGCTTCGTTATTATTTGTGGTAGATTTGTTGTTTATAAAGGAAGGAATGTTTTCTTTAGAAGAGACTTGCATGAACTTGTTGCTTTCTTTTAAATTGTTGGTAGTATTTTTTGTTATACTAGCGAATGTAGCGGCGTTTTCACTGAGAGAAAGAGTAACCTGTGTTTTTTGTATTTTTATTGCTTCTCGCATGAAGCACTTTTTGTCTGTTTTGATGGTTATTACGTGTTTAATTTGTATAAATTTGGGACATGTTGTGTGATTACCAAAACAAATAATGTAAAAGGAACGAGCGCAAGGAGTGGCTTGGTGAGGGGGTAGAGCGCACATGTCGCAAACAGGGGCTTTAGTACATCGTTTTGCTGTATGATCGAGAAGCTGACAGCTTTTGCACCTCATGGGGTTAGGCTGGCCTTACCTTAGTTGTGTACTAAGACACTTCAATTTTGTCAGGTAGGTGATATTCATCAAAGGTAACAAGAACAACTCCACTAGGTACTGACTTTTGATTTATGTATTTAGGGAATTTGAAAATTGATACTACACCCTGTTCCTTTAACTGTTCAATGATTTCATCGTCTGGTATTTCATTAAGACATGGTGCTTAATTGTTTCTTTTGTATAGTTAAGGTTTTGGTGGAGTTTTATTTCAACATCGCATAAGCCATGTAATGTTTTTTCGATTTAGGGCTTGTTGATAACAGGTTCGCCCTTTAATCACCAAGAAAGTGTCCCCCTGGCGGCATATCTCTTAAAGTTCACTGTACTATAATACAAACACTCTTTAACTCGTGCTTTAAATTAAAATTTTTGAAGTTAGAACGCAATCACGAAAAAGAAGGTGTGAAGGAATATCAAAAATTACCAATAGCACAAAACACAACCGTTCGCTTTGAGTATGAGTCGATGACTAAGGCGCAAATGTTAAAAAGTACTAATTTGAGCTTTTCACAAGAGGGAAAATCGAAAAATACCACTTCGAACCTTTTGAAATACACCACGCAATGATCGAAACGGAGAAAAGGCTAAAAATAGACACAGAGAATGTTCTTACATGAATTATGCGCTTTCTGATTTACATTTGCATATTACCAACAAAACATAATTTTTGTAATTTAAAATAATCCTTAAAAATATATAGGAGGATTATTGGTTAAAGCCCCAGAATTTACAATAAAATAAGTAAATAATAGATAAATTCTACAACAAATTTTTGTGCATTGCATGAAGAATATCTAATAGGCAAAGGATAACAATAAAACTGTGGCTAAGCGGCCGCGATTCTTTTTTGCGGTGGCTCATGTCATAAGCGTGAAGTAGTTAAGCCATGCCGAATACAAACGCTTACGTTCGAATCCTATAAGTTATAAATCTTAATTTTTATTTATCTTTTATTTTATTATTTGACATTTTAGCTGATCTCAATTTAGTTACTTAAATAGCATATTTGACTCACTGAAATGATTATAATATTTCTGGAAAATGTGTTCATATCATGCATACATTCTTAAACACCCGTACGCTGATGCTTGCTTCTTCTTGCCCCGCACAAACCAGCTTTTTGCTTTTTACGAGAACAGCTAGAACGAAGCAAATTAAACGATCGCAAGCAAAGAGGGGTCCGGGGGTGCACTACCACATAATTATTTCACATATATTTTTAATAATCGAATTTATGTTAAAAACGTTTAAATCCCAATATATATGGAGTAAAAGCAACCGGATGTTTGAAAATTCGGTGATTAGTTATTTATGGCCTATATACAATGTTATAAAAGAAATACATCCACTTAATTTCAATCCATTAAAATATTATACGTTTTGACCACCCTAAACGGTTTATAGTCTGCTGGAAAGTTGGAAATCGATATAGAAGGTATATTGGGGACAGAAAAACATTAGACACTAACAAACATACTGCCACTTAAATTACAACAACTTCACTTCCAATAGATGAAATATCATGAAATTTTTACCGGAAGTCGATAAAGGATAGCAGATTCTAACGCACTAGTCGGCATATAGATGGCGCCACTAGAGTTTACTTTGTTACTTTTTTACTGTTTACTTTGGAACACACCTTGTAATACAAGTATTGTAGTCTTAATGATGCATTAATCAGAGTGGTTATTTTAACTAATGCTTTCCTTGATAGTTCTCTAAATATCTGGCCGGTGATCAGGTCGAAACCAGGAGCTTTTTTAGGGTTCATGTTATTTTTTATTTCTTTTTTGATTTCAGCTAGAGTGACGCGTGGTATTTTCATATTTTCTTGTGCAATAACGTTTGGTAACAGTGTAGTGTCATCAATCGTGTTAGGTTGAAAAATCGTTTCAAGGTGTTTAGCAAATCTGGATGCTTTCTGATAGTTATTTCTAGCCCAGCTATCATCAATGTTCATAATTGGAGGGGTTTGCATAATTGGTCTCTTCAGTCTTTTGGTAGACTTCCATTCATTCCATAAATATAATTTCTGAGATTTTCGAAAAAAAAAGATTAAAACTCCGCCATTATAACGTCATATCCGGTGACCCCTCGAAAAAAGGTGCGTCCGCGTTGTCAGCATAACTCCTGACAGGATAATCTAAAATGAAAAAAAGTATGTGTCTTACGAAGGAAAAAAAAGTTATAATTGGAGTTTTGGCGGACCTTTTTCCAACAAAATAAAAATTTCGGCCAAATTTGCTCGACATTTATTTGCTTAAAATGGTTGTAATTGAAAAAAAATCCTATGTCCAAGCACGAGTAAATTGTATCTCAAACACTTGTATAAAATTTCATCAAAATCGGTTGAGTAGTCTTGACAATCGACTTTGAAAACACAGTTTCAAGAAAAACGCGTTGAAATTTTTAAGTGACCATATAGCTGACCTCGAGCGCGTAACTTTTCAAAACTGTATCTCGAAAACCATTACTGGTGTCAACTTGAGAAATTAGGACAATATTTTAGAGATGTTATATTACCCGTGAAACCCATGTAACCCCTTAATATAGATACCTTTTATATTAATAAAGATAATTTAATTGTGTGAAATTTTCATAAATATGCGTGTTTTTGCACTCATCTTATGTGTGTGATTTCAAGTTCAAAAACGATAGGAATCGAACAATACCTTTTCTTCTTAGATACCGAATATGTGGACCTCAGTATATATGGCAGAATTTTAATAGAAAATATCGGTCAATCCGTGAAGTACCGTTGTTTCTGGAAATAATATAATATACGTCATGCAAAAATGTATAACATCGGTTTAATACTTCCCCTAGCTCCCACATAGCTATTTTAATAAACAGATTTTCGGATTTCTGGTTGACTTTATACGTTATATACACGTCAATATCTGAGATATCTCTAAATATCTATCTTGTGCCTAAAATGGGTAAAATTGGGCCAATACTAACGCTAGATTTCATAAGCTTAATATTCGAATTTCAGACTTCCGGTTGAACTTATAGAGTATACTAACAGATCCGGAATACGGTGTTTTGCCATATTTGTATAATTACGACAATTAAGTAAGTAAGGAAGTTCTAAGTTCGGGTGTAACCGAACGCGTTTTCTATAAAGTCATCTCATATCTTCCCAGAGATAAAATTTAATGTCTCTTACGTATTTAGTGCTTGATTTATCGCGCTTTGAGTAGTTTTTAACAGTACCGTTATATGGGGAGTGGTTGGAGTTGTCACCTGATTTCACCCATTTTCACACCGTCGATAGAGATGCTAAAAACATTTGTTCCCAGTGAATTTTATTATTATAGTTTTAGCTTAGGAGTAATGCACATTAAATCTATTAAGGGGCGGGACCACTCCCACTTATTAAAAAGTATTTTAACTACAGAAGCCCCCCCCTAGTGTGATCCTGTATACCAAATCAAACAGTCTTGCATCTTATTGTGGAGCTTAGTTATGGCAATTTATTTGTTTTTGATCAAAAGCGTTTTGTGGGCGTGGCAGTGGTCGGTTTTCGCCCATCTGCAATACCAACCGTTTTACGGCATCAAGAAACATATGTACCAAGTTTCATAAAGATATCTCAATTTTTATAATAATATATATTTAAATATTAATCTCTCAACCCGTATTTAGCGAGCCCACGCGAGAACATGCCACTTAAAGTTATCCGTGGGAAAAGCATGGTGTACCCAAATCTAAGCTACAAATAGACAATGTTTGGCCTTGTGACTTATTGATCGTCATTGCGAATGTCAATCTAATTAGAAATTGAGAGCAATTGAATTCAATTGGCATTCAAATTTTATCATTCAAAACTTTAGCTTCGAAATATCTTTCACTAATTTTTTAATGACTAATCTTTTGCCATTGGAACGCCGTAATGGGTTCAAATTATGAAGCAAACTAACCGGAGACTTACACATGCCCAGCATATCCAACGAATTCAAAAAGTCAGTTGGGTAATTCACAGCTTTTATGGCGTCGAAAGATTTGTATTACACCAAGCCCCTGGCAACAACTGTTGTGTCATTGAATTTGATGGGAGTCCACATTTTTTGCTGCCAAAATCAATTTGACGAATTTGTGAAATTGCGAAATTTAATGCTGCTGCAGCAAGCATACTGTCGCAAGGAATATCATATTCTAACAAGCCTAGTGGAAGATATACATATTTATACGTTGGATACTGTCCAGTTGACATTAAAAACAACAGTCGCAGTTAAAACCACTCAGTCTGCCTTGGATTGATTGTATAATATATATACGACCGAATTATTAAAGCACGATCAGGCGCTGTTTCGTTCGCGAAAAATACGCGTTGGCGTACATTAGTTGATGCTTTACTTGTACATCGAACTGCAGAACTCGGCGTTAATATGCATTTAAATGTTTTACTCAGCAGCGGTGAATATGGTACCACCCAACGATTGTCAATGCCTGCGTTATCGGTATTTTTAGCTCTAAGCAATAATGTTCCATTTACTATTAAAATAAAATTAACTTGAGAGTTGCACTGTAAAATTAAATAATACCAAAAAAATTAACAAAAACTGTATAGAAAGTAAGAAAAAGGAAACCGGTTTTGTTTTCATCCGTACTCTGTAATGTGTGCTGGGTGAGAAGTGACGACGGGAGGCACCTGGCGGGGATAACTGATTGATTGATAGAACTATACATGAAAAGTATCATATACTACAATTATTATATTCGATTGTCATCTTGTGGATCTGTGGATGGAACAGAATAATATAAAAATTGCGATTAAAAATCTGGGGTTGATCGTATAAGGATAAAAAATTATCAATGCTAATCATGTAAAAATAAAAACAAAAAATGTTGTCCAAAATATAAAAAAAATAATAATATTTGTGGTGGACCACCCGAAACATTTAGGGGTATGAAAAATAGATGTTAACCGATTCTCAGATAAGTACACCAAATTTCTTCAAACTGCGACCGGACGTTTCGGAGGAGTTGGGCAACAAACACCATGACACGAGATTTTGATGTATTAGATAGATATTTATAATATTGGATAAATTTAATTCCGCAAATATGTGTGCGTGATATTTTATTCAAATGTTTAAGATTTCAAAATAGTGTTGCTCAGTGTTGATATGAATCGAATTGCTCTACGACTTGGTCCTAACCCTCATATTCTTTCGATAATTTTGGTTCACTTTTACCTCATATAACCAAAATGTTAGATTTAGCCCAAAGGAGAAATAACATCGACCAATGAAAACGCGCCACCGCGCTTGTAGTTGTTGTAGTCTCTAAATTTGCGCCAACGCAGTTTTCCAGTTTTCCCGTTGATGTCCATGCGAAACAATTACGTTGTGCACCTTTGCACGTCTTCTCTTTTCCAACGGTGTCGATTTTAAACATATGCATATGTCAACGGCTGATGTTCAAATAAATATTTCCGACACGATGCAAAATGTTTTAATGAAACTAAGTGAGTCTTCGACTTATAATGATAATAATGTAAGTTAATAAGATACCAAATTTGATTGTAATTCATTCGGTCAAATTATGAATGTTAAATTCTTACGCCTTACTTTTTTGTATACTCTCGCAACATTGTGCAACACAAAGTATAATGGCTTTGTTCACCTAACGGTTGTTTGTATAACCTAAAACTAAAAAAGAGATACATATGAACTTATATGTATATACATATAAATGGTCAGGATGACGGGACAAGTTGAACTTCAAGTAACTGTCTGTCTGTTCGCCGTGCAAGCGATAACTTAGTAAAAATTAAGATATCTGGAAGAAACTTCGTACTCGTTTTCTTTGGCATCCTAGGGGGTTGGTATTGCAGATGGGCGAAAACGTATAAAGTGCCATAACTAAGCAGCAATAAAGATACAAAACTGTGAGTTAGTACATGGGATCACCGTAGCGAGGAACACCAGTGGGTTAAAAATCTTTAAAAAGTGGGCGTGACATCGGCTTGTCATTAGTTGAAAGTATCCTTTGGCTAAAATCTATGAAATTACGGCAATCCGGTAGTTCACATATACCTAATATTCGGATTCTCGAACATCCGCTTGTTTATAACCTATATATGCCAAGTTTTTTGTAATATAGTCGTATTTATTTAAACGTTTTAATATTAATATTCCAATTACAGAGTACACTTACTTTTTCTTACAATAATGTTCTAAGTCCAGTCCTCATCTGATCTTGTTGGATTTTTCGTCCGTTAGCGTCGCGTCCTATTCGTCCAGTTCGTGGTGTTCCTTTCGTCCAGTCAGTGTTGTCGTATGTCAAATATGTTCAGTCCGCATGGTCGCATTCCTTCGTCCGCATGGTCGTATTCTCCGTCCCACAATTCGGCCATTCCTGACTACTTATTCGCCTCGAATAACGTTACCACCTTTTCATATAGTCCGCAGCGGTCGATGTTACCTTAGGTCCCTCATCATTACCCACTCTTTCTACTTCGTATCGACCGTGTTTCAATCTTTTTAAAACCTTGTATGGTCCCAAGAATTTGGGTCGTAACTTCATCCCGCTTCCAAATTGTGTTCGTCTTATTGCAACCAAGTAATTTACGTTATATTCAATTTCCATTTTACGTTTCTTATTGAATGACTTCCTATTTTCTTCTTGAATTTTCTGTATGTTTTCTTTAGCTACTTCACGGAACTTATCACGCTCGTTCGTTTAACTCACTAGCTACTTCATTTTCTAAAATTTCGTTTAATGCAAGGCCCTCTTTTACTCGCATGTCACAACCTGTCAAAATCTTAAATGGGGCCTGTTGTACATCGACTGGGAGAATTATTTATAAACTGTTGAACCTTTCCGATATACTTGTACCACTGTGAGGCATTCGGGTGAGATAACTTAGCAAGCATTGGGGTTACCACCCTATGTATTCGTTCCACTTGTCCGTTTCCTCGTGGCATCCCCCGTTGTTATAAGTAGATGTCGAATATTATTATCATCGCAATAACTTTTGAAAGCTTGTGATGGATCAGATATAATTTTACGTGGGTTGCCGAAAATATCGGCTTGCTTAGAAAGCACGTTTATAACCACCTCCGCACTTGTATCTTTTGTTGGGTAAAGCCACACGAATTTTTTAAATGCATCGATCACAACTAGGATATATTTGTACTGTTTCCCGGTTGTTGTCATTTGGCTTACATGATCTATGTGAAATGTCCCTAAAGGATAACTTTCTTTCTTGATTGGTGACCAAAATCATCCAATTTACCACTCTTAGTGTTCATTATTAAACATTCAACACAACTGCTTACTATATTTTTTACTTTTTCCTTGAGCCCTGGAATGTAATAGTATTTTCCTAAGCAATCACAAGTCTTTTTTATTAGTAAAAAATGCCCCTGCTTATGTGCTATCAAGATGATCTCATTCTCCGTCTGTTTTGGTACCACGATTAATTCCTTTGCCAGATCTAAGATCTTAAAAATCTCTTCGTAAGGGCTGTTTTCCAGTATTTTGCGAATTGCTCGCGTCCATTCATATTTTACTTGTGGCTCTTTTAGTCTATGCTGTAACAATTCGTCTTTTAACATACACGCTAGCCTACTTAAAGCATCGACTTGCTTCATTTTAGAGCCTGACCTATGTTTTATAGTATAATTAAATTCTTGCAAAAACATCGCCCACCTAGCCACCCGTGGCGGAACGTCTTTTTTCATTAATGTTATAACAAATGCGTTGCAATCTGTTATGATTTTGAATTCTAAACCCAACAAATACACTCTCCATTTCTTTAATGCGTTGACGATGGCGAGCACTTCGAGTTCATAAGAATGATAATTCTGTTCAGCTGAACTTGTTTTCTGGCTCATGAACTGTACTAGATGGTATGCTTCATCCTCTGCCCTCTTTTGTAACATTACCGCCCCATACCCATGCTTTGATGCATCTGTATGAACTTCTGTTATTGCGTTCGGGTTATACAATTCTAAAACTGGAGATTGTGATATAGTCTTTAGTTGCTCGAAAGAAATTGCCTGTTCTTCCTTCCACTTAAAATTTTGATCTTTTCGTAGAAGATCTGATAATGGCTTGGCCTTTAGCGCATAGTTTCGAATGAATCTCCGAAAATAGGATGTTAACCCTAAAAACTGTTGTATGGCTATTTTGTCTCTGGGAGGCTTAAAAGCTTTGTCTGCGCTGGTTTTCTCGGTCGACGGACGAATTTTGCTATTTTCGACTATATACCCCAAAAATTTTACTTTACGTTTCAAAAAATGACACTTTTTCCACTTAATCTGTAGTCCAGCATCTGCTGCTACTGTAAGGACTTCCTTCAGTGTTATTAACCCCTCTTTCTCGTCTATAAATTGAATATTTAAGTCATCTATATAAGTGACTACACTGCCATTATCTTTCAGTTCCTTAAAAATCGAATGGATAAATCTGCAGAATACTGCTGGAGATTAGATGGTGAGATGCCAAACGGCACAAATTTAAATTCAAACTGACCTTTAATTGTAACAATCGACAGGAACATGCAAAAATCCGTTAGCCAGATCTGATGTGGAAAAAACTTTATATCCCTGGAGTTTCTTAACTACCTCCTCCATTAATGTCATTGAAAAATTATCGCGCAAATTTTCTCATTTAATTTGCGATAATCGCAGCATAATCGCTTTGTTTTGTCCTTTTTAGACACAAGCACAATCGGCGACGCGTAATCGGATACACTAGGGGTAATAATATCTTCATCTAAACATTGCTTTACTTGAGCATCTATGATTATTTGATCTTGAAATGATACGCGCCTGGGTGGCTGATGTACCGGGACATCGTCTTTTAAAATAATTTTCATTTGAACTGGGAAAAATTTTATTCCATTTGGCTCATATTAAGCAATCAGATCTTCATCTAACCATTGCTTTACTTGAGCATCTTTGATTATTTGATCTTGAAATGATAAGCGTCTGGGTGGCTGATGTACCGGTAAATTGTATTTTAAAATAATTTTCATTTCCACTGGGGAAAATTTTTTTCCTTTTGCCTCATATTAATAAATCAGCTTTTCCACTTCTAACATTTTTCCCTTATCCAGATGTGACAAATCATACATTGGCTTCGGCGCCGGTTCTTCTATACAAATCATACTAAAAGCTAATATTTCTGCCTCTTCTGTGATTTTGTCATCATAGACTTTGCTGTCTGTCTAACGAGTATTTGGTTTATACTTCACTTGAAATTTGTCGTTCTCTTCACTAACTATCAAATCGACTTGACCCAAAACTGCACGTCCAATTATTGCTGGATATTGAAGATCCCTATTGTTGACAATATGAAATGTGATATTTATCTCAATGTCATCTAATTTTGCCTTAGTTTCGAAACTGACCAACGTGACCACTTCCGCATTACCGATTCCACCCAGCACTCGTTTATCATTGTCTGGTTTAACAATAAAATTCAGCTTGTCGACTGTGTCTGCCCTGATCAAACACAACCGACTGCCCGTATCTATCAAAGCAGGAAAAATTGTGCTCCCTACCTTTACCCTTTTAAATTTTAGTCCAAAATCTGCAACTGAAGGTTTGAACTTTACTTCAGTTATTGTGTTCAAATTTTCTTTTTCACTTTTGATTTTAACCGTTTGACATTCGTAGTACTTATGACCTATCTTGTTGCACTTATAACATCTAATTTGTTGATTTGTGCAATTCCTTGCTTTGTGTGAAGTTTCGCCACTTTTGAAACATGCCCGTTGGATAATTTCCTTCCCCTCTTCCTTGATATTGACTCCTTTCACAACTTCGACTTTTGATTTGTATCTAATTCTTTCATAAATTGTTTTAAGTTCTCTGGTCCAACTGCTTCCAATCTACTCTGTTGCTGCGCAACCGTTTCCTTGTACCAACCGCAACCTGTTCGTTGCAACTTGTTGGTGACGCTCCACCGTAAGAAATCGAAATTGTAAATTCTTACTGCTTTTAACTGCCTCTGTTGCGCTATTGCGGCGCAACCGTTTTCTTATACCAACCGTAACCGAAAATGTTTATATTCTTTTTGCGCGAATTATGGCTGCAACAGCATCACCACACGTTATACACCTACGCACACGCATACCAATCAATCAGCAAAAATACAAAATTTTAGCGCCAGCGTTTACCAGAGACGAGGTGCTACTTGTCTGTATTGCGCTGGATATTTAAGGTTGGTTTCACTGTCACTCTTTTACTTACTGCTGCACTTATGCCACTGCATCCGTATACACATAGCCAATAAAGTCTGCGTTCAACCGACACATTTTTTTAAGTGAAGTAAATAGGTAACTCAGTTAAAATTTTCTGTATGTATTTCTTCTTTATATTCTTAAGTTCAAAATGCAAAAACAAAAATGTATTCCTATTTTCGTTTTTGTGATAACGGGATTTTAGTGTAAGGAGAAGTAAACATAGGCACCATTAAGTCTGCGTTCAGCTTTAGAATTAGTTACAAAAGTATTAAAAATGATAAAGAAATATTAAATTCAATATTTTGTTGGATAGCCGCGTTGTTTTGAAACCTCGCCCAATCGATTTGGCATTGATCTTACCAACTTAGCTGTTTCCTCAGCTGCAATCTGGGATCATTCTTCTTTCATAACACTTCGGAAAGCCTCTTTACTTGTTATTGTATGCTGACGAATTTTTTTTCCAACAGATCCCATAGATGCTCAATATGATTGAGGTCAGGTGATTGAGGGGGCGTTTTAAGTTGTCTAGGAGCATTGTACATGAGCCAAGGTCTAACTATTTCCGTAGTATGCTTCGGGTCATTATCTTGTTGGAACCAAAACGTCGAAGATAATCCAAGATTCTCTGCACTTTGTTTCAAATTGTTTTTTAAAATGTTCAAATAACCCCATTTATCCATTGTGGACTCAATAAATTCAAGCTGACCCACACCCCCAGCCGCCAAGCAACCCCACACCATAATTCCGCCACATCCGTGTTTAACTGTAAAAAAAAGATTTTGCTTTTCAAGGGCAGTACCTGACTTGCGCCACACAATTTGTCGCCCTTTAATCCCAAAAATGCAAAACTTACTTTCATCCGAAAATATTACTTGTCTCCAGAATTCCGGCGACTTATTTATATAATGATGAGCAAATTCAATCCGCTTTCGTCTGTTTATAAGTGAAATATATGGATTCTTTCGAGCGACTCTACCATGATATCCAGCGTTTCGTAAAATTTTTCTAGCAGTTTCGGCACAAATTGTTTTTTAATGTTATATTTACGTTTTCAATAATCTTTGTGAACTTAATTCGAGGGTTAACTTTCACTATATTTAATATTTTCCGTTCTTCCCAGGCTGATAATATTTTCGGACGGCCAGATCGCAGTTTTGACGTTATAATTCCATTTTTTTTAAATTGTTTACGACGCGCCGGACAGAAGAATACGTTCTTCCAATAGTTTGCCCAATTTTTCTGAAACTTTCGCCATCTTTCCACAACTTAATGATAATTTTTCTTTCCGACAGACTATTTTCTTTTCCTTTGGTTTTCATTTTTTTAAATATTATTAAAACGCGTCACGAGCTCTTTAAACGACTAATTATATTAAAACACAATAGAATCTATGCAAAAAGAACGAACAAATTCATGAGAAGTAACGGTATTTCCAATTCAAGCTAACTGAACGCAGACTTAATGGTGCATATATTTACTTGTTTTTATAATAAAATCCCGTTATCACAAAAATGAAAATAGGAATATACATTTTTGTTTTTGCATTTTGAACTTAAGAATACAAAGAAGAAATACATGCTGAAACTTTGAACTGAATTACCAATTTACATTGTGTTTCTACTTCACTTAAAAAAATGTTTCGGGTGAACGCAGACTTTATTGGCTATGTGTATGTTACCTTCTCCGTATTCCCGGACAAGCCTCTAATTAGTAAAGTTTTATGTGATATAGTCGTATTTATTTAAATGTTTTAATATTAATATTCAAATTACAGAGTATACTTTCTTTTTCTTGCAATAATGTTCCGATTACAGAGTACACTTTCTTTCTCTTACAATCAGGTTCAAAGTCCAGTCCTCCCCTGATCTCTTCTGGGTGTTTCGTCCGTTAGCGTCGCGTCCTATTCGTTCAGTTCGTGGCGTCCCTTTCGTCCAGTTTGTCAAATATATGCAGTCCGCATGGTCCCATTTCTTCGTCCGCATGGTCGTATTTCTCCGTCCCACATATATTATATATTAGACAATCTGTGAGGTTTCTCAATGAAATCAGGAAGCCTGTATTTATGGTAATGATATATTGATATACCAAAACTGAGTAAAATCGGTTCAAAATATTCTCTCGGCCCCATATACCTTGTATAGGAAAATCGACATAAATTTTTAACTCCGGGTTGGCTTTATACCGTATTAAACGATATACGTCAATATGTAGGTATATATGTAGGTAGGGTGATAGAATGACCGTTTAACGACGCACCTAGGCTTTTAGAAGGCCCGTTGTGATACCTCCGGGACTAAAGTCTCCTCGCTCTATTGGATCTTCTACTGGCATATCTGCCTATTAGACAGTGACCTGTTAGTATTCCTTCTAGAGTTCTTATATCATTCCTTATAAATCTTAATAGTCAGCATATGCGGCCTATGTCCCTTTTATGCCACGTTTGCTTACTTGTTGGGCAAGTCAGGGATTGATTTCACCGAGACTCAGCTATGTTTATGACATATTTGTCGATTAAATGTCTGCAAGTCGCCAAAGGTATATAAATTTTCTCTTTTCCTAGTCTAATTATAGTGTAGTGCCTGTCCTGGCAAGTTCATCTGCTTCACAGTTCCCAGGGATATCACGTCCGCAATATGTATTGTAATATATCCTAGCAAAATTAACTGAACGTAAGTATTATTTTGAGTAAACGTACATTAGTCTAACGCCAAAAATATCTAAGATTATTTATACTCCGAATAACTATTTTCGTTATTCTAACAAACCGTATGTCGAATATGTCGGTCAGTGTGTGAGTTGTATATTTATAAAATTGCTTGAAAGTATGTTCTCGAGTAAAGCATACTTCAGCAATGTTAAAGGTTAATGCAGCAAGTTCATACCTAATATACCCTGTATAGTAGTTTGCGCTTTCCAGCTGACTTTAAACCGTTGACGTTTTGACTTCAACTCAATATACTAATTTAAGTTTCTTCGGTTGTGTTTATGTCAGATATCCCTTATTTGAAGATGATTTTGATATAATTTTCGGTGATGGGAAGTAAAATCTAATATTTAAAATTCTCGCGCCAGGGTGTTTGTTGTCAAACTTTTCTAAAACGACTGGACCCTGGTACTTATCGTGTAAGTCTGAGAATTGGTCAACATCTATTTTTTTACTCCTAAATTTTAAGGGTGGTCCACCAAATACTATTTTTTTATATATTATATTTTGGAAAAAATGTTTTGTTTATATTTCCTCACGATTTAGCTTTGGAAAATACATAAAACATTAAATTTTCTCACTTATACAATCAACTGCAGATTTTTAATCGTGATGTTTATATTGTTCTGTTCCATCTATCAACATTTTAATTTCTCAATGCCAGGGTATGTTCGAGCAAGCATATAAATACACCAATATTGCAACCCCGTTGTTCTTCTGCAGATACACAGCTAATACTTAACCTCAATGCAAATATTTTGTGAGGCATATAAATGTTTGAGGACTGGAATCTGGAAATGAATTTTGGTTGGAAAAGCATTTAAAGTATTATATTTATATGTACTTAAAACATTATTAATTACAAACTAAAATAAACACCGATTTTGCGTAACTTTCTCCTTCCATCATACATTTTGCTGATCTAACATATATTTTCAAATGTTTCAACATTTTTACGTCGCATATAATGCTTTGCTATATTGCCGCAGTAATTGAGACTCGATCATCCTCCAAATATCAAGGTTATTTTATTCTCATTGTGAATTTAACATTATTTCTTTGTGCATCTTGAAAACAGCAAACGCTTATATTCACGAACGAAACAGCGCTTAATCGTGCTATAAACCTACCAAAAACAACGATCACCGAATTTTTTGAATTTGTAATCGTGCGGATGTATTTTGAGCTTTTGAGCAAACACTCCTCTATTCAGAAGTGCCATGCTATTTTAGATGGGCTCAATCGAAAAAAATGGATACCCCGTAAGCAAGGCACACCAGTTGATGCATGTTCCGGTTAATTCAAATCAAATAATTTGGTCAATGTGTAAGATATATAATTGAAATTCATATAATAAAATAAATAATGAAACTCTCGATAATAGTATGCCTTTGTGTCAAAAATGGGTTGAATCGGATTAGTACTTACTTTGTCAACACCTGAAGTAATTTCCCGGACTTTGGTTCTTGAAAGTTGCGAGAGAGAGAGAGTTTCTCTACTCGCTCAATAGCCTAAATTAAACAACGATTTTTGTGCCAAAATTCTACCAGAACGTGGATCTGAATATATACAATTCGATCGGCAACGAACTGCAGAAGGCGTGTATATGGAACGTTATCTAATATTATCTTTTGAACCAGAGAGCAAAGTTTCTAATTTGGGTTTAGTAGTAACTAGAACTATATTATAATCGCATTAAGGGAGTCTCGATTCACGTTTATGTATAACTTCAGCATATTCTGTCGAGCTAGCGTCACTGAATCCATTAGTGGTAACAGGTACAGCCATACAAGGTGCGTTCCAAAGAAAACAGTAAAAAAGTAACAAAGTAAACTCTAGTGGCGGCATCTATATGTCGACTAATGCGTTAGAATTTGCTATCCTTTATCGACTCCCAGTAAAAATTTCATAACATTTCATCTATTGGAAGTGAAGTTATTGCGTTTTAATCGTCAGTATTTTTTTGTTATCGGTGCGAAAAGGAGCTTCGAACAAAGAGCCAACATTAAATTTTGTTTTAAAATTGGTAAAACTTTTACCGAAACGTTTAGATTGATGAAACAAGTTTATGGCGATGATTGCATATCCCGTAGCAGAGTGCACGAGTGGTTTCAACGTTTTCAAAGTGGTCGTGAGGACATAAATGAGAAATGAGTCGAAACCCAAAAAATCGCGCCTGGAGAAGTCAAAAGTGAAGACAATGCTGATTTGTTTTTATGATTCCAAGGGTATGGTCCACAAAGAAATTGTTCCACCCAGCCAAAACGTTAATGCGGTATTCTACCTTGGAGTTTTGAAGCGTTTAGTGCGCCGTATTCGACGTGTTCGGCCCGAATATCGCGAAGATGGAAGTTGGCGTTTGTTGCACGATAATGCGCCGTCTCATCGATCGACGCTTGTGGCCGATTATTTGACCAAAAATCACATTTTAACAATCAACCACTCCCCGTATTCACCTGATATGGCACTAAACACTCGTTCGACATGCTTTTGAATAAAATTAATTGATTTTGCCGATAAAAATATTTGTTCTGTCTTTTTTTTTAAAGTCCTGTTTACTTTGGAACGCACCTTGTACAAGTAACAAAAAACTCATAAAGCTTTTAAAATTTTTGCACAGCTAAGATCACCTGATCGAAATCTTGCGTTTTTCGGGCACAGAGATTTAAATATAAGGAATGTAATTTGTAGTAGAAAAAATTAATAAAAACTTTGGAGAATATTTTTTTAAACAAAAGTGTATTGGATATTTATTGGTTTATCCTTCTACCTCTGAGGTTGCAATAAACATCAGACCCTATGACACGTAGTACGAAAATGTTAGATTTTTATAGAAAATCTATAAATTGGGAAGGTAGCTTTACAGCTTGGCAATTACTATCTTGCTTTTCTGAAGTGAAAAGGAAATCTTTTTCAGTAGTACCACTATCGAATCTTGGAAAAGCCATCAAACAATTATGTTGTTTAAAGTATTCATTATACAAGTAACCGCGAATATATACGAAATCATTTTTATGTAGAAAGCTGCTTTTATTTATCTTCACATTTTAAGGTATTTTGAGTAAATGCTCAATGCATAATGTTTTGATACAATAAATAATATTTAAATCGAAACTACGTAAATTTAATCTTACGGAATTTTAATTATCGAAAAATATAAGGTTGTCATATATCTCCCTTCCGCTTTTTTGTCTTTTGAATTTCGCGGCTATGTACAAAGCGCTACAGAGCTCGTATCTGGCAACACTATACATAATTTGAAAGGTATTAACATAACCTACAAAACAACGCTATGCATAATTAGTTTGGATATTGCGTTCAACAGTTATAGACGTGTAAACATGGAGTTCACTAACGCCGAAATTCGCGCTATTTTAAAGTTTTCCTTCGTTAAAGGCAAATCCGCTAGAGAAACGTTCCGTGAGATTAATGGTGTTTTGGGGGATGGTACTCTATCACTTCGAACCGCGGAGGAATGGTTTCGACTATTCAGAGCCGGTGAAAACGACACCATGGATAAGCCAGCCGGCGGAAGACCTGTGACGACAAATACCGATCAAATCATGGAATACATCGAGTTAGACCGGCATATGGCATCTCGTGACATCGGCCAGGAGATGGGAGTTAGTCACCAAACCATTTTGAACCATCTGCAGAAGGCTGGATACAAAAAAAAGTTTGATGTTTGGGTGCCGCATAATCTGACGCAAAAAAACCTTCTGGACCGAATCAACGCCTGCGATATGCTGCTGAAACGGAACGAACTCGTCCCATTCTTGAAGCGGATGGTGACTGGCGACGAAAAATGGATCACATACGACAATATCAAGCGAAAACGGTCGTGGTCGAAGGCCGGTGAATCGTCCCAAACAGTGGCCAAGCCGGGATTGACGGCCAGGAAGGTTTTGCTGTGTGTTTGGTGGGATTGGAAGGAAATCATCCACTATGAGCTGCTCCCATATATGGCCAGACGCTTAATTCTACTATCTACTGCGAACAACTGGACCGCTTGAAGCAGGCGATCGACCAGAAGCGTCCAGAATTGGCCAACAGGAAGGGTGTAGTGTTCTACCAGGACAACGCCAGACCACACACTTCGTTGATGACTCGTCAGAAGCTACGGGAGCTCGGATGGGAGGTTTTATCGCATCCACCATATAGCATGGACGTAGCGCCAAGTGATTACCACCTGTTCCTGTCCATGGCGAATGCCCTTGGTGGTGTGAAGTTGAACTCAAAAGAGGCTTGTGAAAAGTGGCTGTCCGAATTCTTCGCAAATAAGGAGGGGGGCTTCTACGAGGAAGGTATTATGAAGTTGCCGTCTAGATGGAAACAGATCATCGAACAAAACGGCGCATATTTTAACTAAATCCGATCACTGTAACACTTTTTATAAAGCATTGAATGAAGAGCAAAAAAGCGGAAGGAAATATTTGACAACCTTATATTTGAAAATGTGTCAAAAGTATTTTCTAAATATAACATGATAACATACTGTATCAGATTTTAAACTTTTTTGATGCTTTTGGCCATTTTATTAGTATGAATGCCAATTTTTTGCCGTTAGTTCCTCGTTATATAGTATTCGCCTGCTTGTGCATTGATATAGGGACCCATATTAATTTATAAAGGCCACTTCAAATTCAAGCAACAGGTAGCGCTAACATACCGATAGGATTATACAGTCTAGCTACGTCACATATATACTACGCCTTGTTGGTAATGTCTGTGATTTTTAAATTTGCACTTTAAAAAGTAACTCAGCTTAGCGGATTTCCATGTCGGCAGGAAAGTGTAGCGTTGGAGTCATAGTGCCCAGTTTTAGTACTTGATTTCTCTGGATCGATGAGGTATAATATTAAGCCTTTTAGCGAAGTTCGAATTCAATTTGTCAAGAACAAACTAACCTTGGTGAAGGATCGCATCAACATTCTAAACCGGTTTAAGATTTTGATCAAAAGATGTGATGCCATTTGCGATGTAAAAGATTGAAATCAATTTGTTGAAAATTTTTCTTGACACCAGCTGTTATCGCTATTTGATAGTGTCGAAACCAATGGAGCTGTGGACCCAGAAGTTGACGTCGCGTTCAGCTTCTTTGGAGTATTCTAATTTTGGTGCATCGGGAAGAAACGGGATCTAAGCACTATACGACCACTGGCTGTGCGATGTACTGTGTCGATAAAAATACTTTCACAAGAATCTATTGAAAGGTCGGTGACAGGACTATTTTCCTCAAACGGCCAGAAATTTTGAAGTACTTGTTCAGCTACTCATCCCTTACTCATTTACTGATAGTTTGTGTCGTCTTCAAATAATTTGGTGTGCCGACCATTGCAGAACCACACACAAACCAACTGAGCGAGTAAAGAGCGCGTACGTCTCTTTAAGGTTCCCGTAGCAATCCCATTGCTATACTTATATATTATATGTATATACAGGGTGGCTCGAGAATCGTGTTACAAAAACAAACCGTAATAACTTTTTCTTTTAATCAATACATTATATTTTTTTTTAACTGTATATTAAATTTTATTTTATTTTATATAATTAATTAGTTTCAAAAGTTATGGACAGTAATTGACCTCCATGCTCAGCCACTCATATGCAAAAACTAATTAGAAAATTATTTATTGCGGCCTGAAGGGTTGAAGTCGCAATTTGCCTCAATTATCGATTAATGGACTGCTTCAGTTCAGCCAGATTGCTGGGTTTTGTTCTGTAAACTTCTTGCTTGACATAACTCCATAAAAAAAGTCTGTTGCAGTAAGATCAGGTGACCTTGGACGCCAGCGCAAAGTGGAGTTTCTTGATATTAATTTGTTTTCAAATTTTCGTTGGAGCTCCGCAATGACCGGTCTGACTATTTGTTTAATTGCTCCATCATGCTGGAACCAAACACTATTGAAATAGATACGTCTTCGTGGCAGTTCTGGGAAAATAAACTTATTCAAGATCCTAAAACAACGGTGCCCATTGACTGTTAATTTTAAACTGTATTCTTCAAAGAAATATGGCGCGACAATACACCTTGATGAAACTACGCACCACATAGTGACTCGTTCTGGGTGAAGTTTTGCCTCGTGAATTACTTCTGAATTTGATTCACTCAATATACGGCATTTGTGCTCATTTAAATTCCCGTTTAGATCAAAATGGGCATTACCAGACTTAAACAGGCATTTTATTAAGTTATTGTCTTCTTTGGCCAATTCAATAATTTTTGGCAAAATTTCAGGCGAATAGACAAATATAGGGGGTTTAACTGGCTTGTTATTTAAACTTTGTACGAAAACAGCTTTAACTCATCATGAATTATACGTATACTAACTCCAAGTTGCGCCGAAAAATTGCGAGTCGAACTTCTTGGATCATAATGGCCCATTTACTCGGGGTTTGCCACCAAAAATCCCGTCTGAATTCCCTTTGGACGGAAATGGCGGACTGCAAGGCAGGGTAGCGCTGCATTATCCAAACCCTCTTTTTAATGTCCCAGGCATACATTTATTAAAAATCTAAATAATAACCTGCTAAAAAAATAAGTTAATTACTTACACAAAAAAAATGTATTACATAAAGTATGCGGTTTTTAAATTGCGCGGGATTTTTTTGTTTGAAGATTGTCAGCACTGTTCCGATAATTTTCGTTATCTATTATCACTCCGATTAGAAGAACATTTGACGTTTTTCTATTTTGTAGTCATGGAGCGGTTCAGTATCGAGCAACGCATTTTTATTGTGAAAACTCATTACAAAAACGGGGAGTGCTACGCAGAGACTGTCCGTAAACTTCGCGCAATCTTTGGACGTGACAACAGAGAACTTAAAACAACGTACATATTACGTACATAATTACTTTTACACATGCTTTTGAAAAGAAAAATTGAAGCATGAATGTGAAATGCCGACGGCAAAACACAATTCTATTTAATTTCTAATATTTTTAAATTATTATTAATAACTCACAATAAAGTAAAAATGAATGAACATAAAATAACTTAAAAATAATAATAAATAATAGTTCAATAAAAGGGAATATGTTTCAAATAGCATATCAATATTCCCAGTTTGGCATACACATTATATTCTCTTCAATATTCGCCGTTTGGTTATGTTAAGAGAGCGTATGTTTACAGATTCATCGCTGTTATAAAAGCGAGAAATGTTATTTGTTTCTCGTGCATGTGTGGTGAACTCCTTGATAAATTCCTACAAATTGTTCGCTGTCGAACCTGCACCTTCTCGTTCATTTAAGTTCCCTGTGTCAACATCATCGGTGCATCGAATACTGAAAAAAGATGTCGTTGTTGTTGCGGTCGAAGCATTGTCACGTCCAAAGATCGCGCGAAGTTTACGGGCAGTCTCTGCGTAGTACTCCATGGCTACAAAATGGAAAAACGTCAAATGGTCTTCTAATCGGAGTGATAATAGATAACGAAAATAATAGGAACAGTGCTGACAATCTTCAAACAAAAAAATCCCGCGCAATTTAAAAACTGTGTACTTTATGAAACACCCTATACTTATTAAATTCGAGTTATTGGTAGCTACCTATATGGACATCGAAAATACAGGATGGCTCATGAATCGTGCTACAAAAACAAATTGTAATAAATTTTTTTTGTGTGAGTAATTAATTTTATTTTTTTTTATTTGGGAGGTTATTATTTAAGAAACAGTTGCGGCTGTTACATTGTCAATTAAGGCAAATCCAAGATTTTTGACTCGCAACTTATCGGCTCAACTTGGAGTTAGTAGACAGTCATTACAACGGTTAATTCACTATGAATTAAACCTGTTTCCGTACAAAGTTCAAATAAAAAGCCGTTCAAACCCTCTAGCATTGTCTTTTCACCTGGAATTTTACCAAAAAATTATTAAAATGTCCGAAAAAGACATTAACTTGATAAATTGCCTGTTTATGTCTGATGAGGCCCGTTTTCATCTAAACGGAAATTTTAGTGAGCAAAATTGCCATATATGAAATAAATCAAAACCAGAAATAATCAACTAGACGAAATTTCACCCACAACCAGTCACTTTGTGGTGCGCAGTTTCATGAAGGTGTAATGTCGGGCCATACTTCTTTGTAGAAAACGGTGTAACAGTACCTGCCAATGGGCACTGTTATATTAAGACTTTGAATGCTTTTTTTACCCAGAACTGCGTCAAAAACGTATCCCTTTCAGTAGCGTTTGGTTCCAGCTATATCGAGCAACTGCCCACATAGCCAAACCGGTTATTGCGGAGCTCCAACGAAAATTTTAAAACCAATTAATATTAGAAAAACTCCACTTTCCGCTGGCCCCCAAAGTCACCTGACCTGACTGCACCAGACTTTTTTTTATAGGGTTATGTCAAGCAAGAAGTTTACAAAACAAAAACCAGAAAGCTTACTGAATTAAAGCAGTCCAATAAATCGATAATTGAGGAAATTCCGACTTTAATCCTTCAGGGCGCAATGAATCATTTTCTAGTTAGGTATATCGTATATGCGTTGCTGAACATTGGGGGTCATTTACGGTCCATAATTTTTAAAAATAATTAATGGTATAGATTAAAATTTGCTGTACAATAAAAAAAAATAACGCACTGATGAATTAAAGTCCCTGTTGTGTTGGGTTCTCTGGTTTACCTACGCGAGAACATGCCACATAAAGTTGCCCTTTTGCAAAAGCAAGGTGTACTCAAATCTAAGCCACAAACAAACAGCGTTTGGCGTTGTGAGATATTCATCGCCATAACGAATGTCATTCTTATTGCAAATTGAGTGCGTTTAAATTTAATTGGCACATCTGTAATATTTATAGAAATTCGTTGCAGCAATACATCGAAACTTGCCATTCAATATATTTGCTTAGTAAATGCTTTTCTTTAATTTTCTTAAAAACTAATCTTGTGTCAATTCAAAGCAGCAGCAGCAGAATCCTTCTTGCCTTGCCGAAACTGCCAGTATAATGCGGTTGTAAATTGATAAATTCACAATGACTATGCAATGATCCTCAATAGCAATCAATGCTTCATTGTACATTCCGTCACTGAATGTCATCATATATCATCAATCGTTGTGGTTATCCCAAATCCTTTGTGATCAGGCCGGGGAGCATGTCGTCGTTACTATAGCAAATAGTAGACGAATTAAGGTTTCTGTGCAGTATAATGCTGATTTACCACTACTACTACTGTACCTCAAATTAATTGACTCACTGTATATGATATTATATAAGTTCAATCCAAGGGGCTTAATTTAATTTATGAGGTACATACGGTCCGTCTGATTGTCATCTTCTGGCAAGCTTAATGAAAGTTAACGGCAGTCTCCACACAGCAGCTTTACGGTAACTGTAAACAAAATGTTACTTAAGTTCTGTAATATTGCAGTCGAATAAATATTTGATCACTTAGGAATTCGATATGCTTTTTCCCTTCTGAATGGAATAATTCATTCTTAACAAAATATTGCTGGTGGCCCTTACACGAAGATAATTGTAAACTAAACAGAATGCTTAACGTTCTGCTGAAATATGCTGCATAAGCTAATATTGTAACTGACACTCTCCTTATTGTAAGCAATAATCATTATTGTGAAATAACTTTTAGCAAAATGTATAAATAAGAGTAAGTTGGAAATAAAGTTCAGTTTTACATCAGGACAACCAAAATATTTGTTTTTGATTTCTTCCGCGTGTTCACGGAAAAACCTATATATTTTTAATACTTTGCTATAAAGGGAAGTTAATCGGCGCCCAAAAACATGGGGCACGTGTTAGTGATATAATTGGCAAAAAAAAGGGAGAAATTATCAAGTTTCCCTAGCCGAAAGGATAATAGCAATGAAATGAGTATCCTCTCGGGAGAAGAAAAGTAAAAAACCGACAACGTGAGTCCCCGCGAAAAGTTTCAAAATGGTAAAAACCTGGGTATCGAGTGAATAATAAAAACCTATTTCTATGCCAAGACGAATTCTCCTAAACTTTAAATTAATACAAATTGTTGGTATATACCTACATAAAAATGTGTATGAAATATAAAAACTAAAAATCATAAAAACAAAACGACCAAGAGATTTATAAACGTCGAGGGAACCCAGTACCAGAAGGAAAAAGGACAAACCCAAAACGTGATACTATCCAATGGAAGGCTGGATACAATTAATTAAAAACAAAACGACCAAGGGATTTATAAACGTCGAGGGACCCTAGTACCAGAAGGAATAAGGACAAACCTAAAACGTGATAATATCCAATGGAAAGCTGAACACAATTAATGTAACAAATATTTTAAACGTTTTTTATTTTTTTTTTACAAAAAATTATTTGTTGTAAAAGAAATTGAAAGGTCATTGAAATTATTATAGTTATTGAATTGAAATTACAAAAAATTTAATGTTATTATACAGAAGAAACTGAAACTGAAAGAAATTAAAGAAAAACAAGTAAGGAAGTGCTAAGTTCGGATGTAACCGAACATTTTATACTCTCGCAAAGCAAATGGTATACTCGTTTGAGATTTCTTTGTGGATTGACTGATATTTTCGGTAGAAGGTCAACTATAGGCACTGGGGTCCACATATTTAGTACTTAGGTTCTTGAACAGTTTTTGCTCGATTTAGACAATTTTTGGTCACAAGGTGGCATACTTTAAACGTATTATTCACGCAAAGTTTTACCCCGATATAATCATTGTTGCTTGATATGCATAGTGGAAAGTGAAAGAATCAGATGAAATTGAAAATGGTGTTGGTGGTCGCCCATTTTCGCATTATAACTTAGAAATATAAAAAGAATGCTATGTACCGAATTTGGTTGAAATCGGTTACCAAGTTTCATAAAGATATCTCAATTTTTACTCAAGTTAGAGCTTGCACGGACGGACGGACGGACGGGCAGACAGTCACCCGGATTTCAACTCGTCTCTTCATCCTGATCATTTATATATATATAACCCTATATCTAACTGTATTAGTTTTAGGTGATACAAACAACCGTTAGGTGAACAAAACTATTATACTCTGTAGCAACAGGTTGCGAGAGTATAATAATTGCAAGCGATAAAAAATCCATATAACAAACCATTTTGAAACCGCGATTCATCATCGCAAGGGAGACCCTCCGGTTTATAACGTTAACTCAATTCTGCGATTCTGAACTCCAGACCTTTCAGAATAAAAGAGTTTCCTTCCCCAGAAAAGATCAAACAAATAAAAAATATAAAAACAAAACAAGATAAGAAAATTAAAATTGCATTATTTATATATTTATTATAAATCGTGCCCGCGTTATTAGAAATATGTGTAATATTAAATTTCAGGGGCATTACCAGTAGATTTCGACATTGACAAATTAGAAAAAATAGTTCAAGACTAAGGGAAAAGCGAAAACCCTTACAATAAATTAGGGCAGTTTTTAAATACATAGGAAAAAACAAAGAAGCAACGGTTGAGGATTATGACGATAAGGATATCTGTATGACAATAGGGATATAGTATCTGAAACGATCGCAATGATTAGAGTATGCGAATAGGAAAGACGTTTAAAACAATATTAAAACATAATAAAAAGCATCCTTTCCTAAAAGAAAAATATTGTTTTAAATGGGAAATAATTCAAGTACACTGAAATACGAAAAGCTGTACTATTGTAATCATTGTAAGGGCAACCATAGTACTGAAACTTGCCCATATTTAAAACATACGAAAACTAAAATATATATGAAAAAATGCCTCGAAATAGTGA
This sequence comes from Bactrocera oleae, assembly GCF_042242935.1. NCBI lineage: Eukaryota > Metazoa > Arthropoda > Insecta > Diptera > Tephritidae > Bactrocera > Bactrocera oleae. Next base: position 18,544,739 of record NC_091541.1, on the reverse strand, counting down.
GAACGAGAATCTTGTTGCCAGACTAGTTACCGCAGCTACAGGATTTAACACAGTAAACTACAGTCGTTTGTTATAAAATAGAAGTGATCGATCCACATATCAATTATGATGAGTCGCTTGAGGTGGTCAAGTTACTGCCAGAATTTTATGGAAAACAAACGACCAGCTTATATTATCGAACAGGAGATTAGTATTTTGCGACAGGGTAGTTAATCAATTTTTAAATACCATAATAGTATTAATGAAAAATTAACCTTACTACTTAACAAAACGATAATGACTTACGGATCAGATAGTGCCATAACTAAAGAATTACACCCAAAAAATAGGAGGGATGCTTTGCGTATATTTATAACAGGTCGAAATGGAAATTTAGCCATCATATTATTTACACTATCACCAAGTGACACCAAGGAGCACAAGCACTAGAATCAAACAATATGCGAGCAATTTTCGCGTCAATGCGGGAAAAATCCGAGTCATTACAGACAGCGTACTAATAACTTCAATAACGGGAATTTTAATAATAATTTACAGTTTCCACAAACCCAACTACAAAGAGGCTACAATCAAAGGTAATTTCAGCAAAACATTCAGCCAAGACCTACCCCAATGGATGTCGTTCCAAGTACTCGAGTCCAAAACCGACCACATTATAACGTAAATAATAATGTACAGAATACACGAATAAATACTATAGATAAACGACTATATGCCAACGCACAACTAAGTACTCATCCACCACATAAAACACAAAGAATAAATAATATAATATTAAAGAGGATAAATTTTTAGATCAAAATTAACTCTGTCATATATTTTCCTACATGACAGGGTTAGTGGCTAAAATTGTAACATACTTTTAGATACGGGCGCAACAAATTGCTATATAGAATCAGGAATTTATGAGAATAGAAATGAATTAGATATATATAAAAGGGTAAAAACAATTAATGGATTTTCGATAACACGTTAGTATAATTTTATCACTCTATTTGGTAAAAGATAAATTCTTTAACGAAATCGAGAATTTAGAAGCAGATTTTTTAATTGGATTCAATTTTTTTAGAGAAATTAATGCAGTGATCAAATTGAAAGAAAAAAGATTATAATAAATAATTAAAATAAAGAAGACGTATTTACCTTAGGAGGTGAATCGGAGCAAATTTAAAATATGAAAACATTAAAGGAGATATAATTATTTAGGGAGCAAAGACTCCTAAAGTGCCAGCTGAAGACTTATACCAGCACAATGAAGATTTAATTATAAAAGATATATTGTGGAATAAAAAAGTTCTACAACGCCAGTCGATGGTAATACTGGCAACAAAAATAAAAAATATATTCTGGAACAAAAAAGTTCTACAACGCTAGTTGATGTACGTACCGACAATCAAGAAAATTATCTGAAGCACCAGCCGAAGAAAATACCGGCATAAATAAAGAAATAATTGAATATTTGAGGGAAAAAATAAGAAATCAAATAAATCAAATATATTCCTCAATAAACATGAATTTACCGTTTTAAACGGACAGAAATCACGACAATTGTTGAAACTCCTATATGGAATAAACAATACCCATTTCCCTTTCGCTAGATGCATACCATAAAGGAAGAATATATAAGTATGTAATGTACTGAAAGAAGTAAATAGGGAAGAGACATAGCTAAAACCTAGATACAAGAAACGAGTAGTAAAAGAAGATTTAAGGAATAAGGTTAGAATGAACTACAAGTATAGAAATAGAATAGTACACAAATATAATATTAAACCTTTAATATTTATTTTCAGAAATTGATACTCTTAATATTTCTAATATTAATTGCTCAAACAATGATGGACATTGTGGACTACACAATAGAGGATTATGTGTTATTAGACGATGAAGATGTAGCTTTATATAATGACTATTGCGACAATTTTCACATTACTAATTTAACTTATTTCAGAGAACTTATAAATTCAGACAAAAGTTATAATAATAAAAAATACAGATATAATAATTTACAAGGGAATAATGAAGATGAGGTAGCATATATTAATGATTTAGATACATCACCACCAGAAATTGAACTTATCGCCACTTCATTAGAGCAAATACAAAAGGAAGATACAAGATATAAAATAGGCATAATTGAATTATAGACACTATGGAAGTGGATAGCAGAAACATCAGATCATGACGATTTAGTATTAATAAACGATATAATTGTAAATTACAATAAACAATACACAACATACTCTGAAATTTTAAAATGATCTGTCATTTAACAGAAACAATTAAAAATGTAAACGAAAAAGCCCACGTTAGACTTTTAATGAAAAGAAAATGACAATTTTTAATAACTGAACTACAAAAACTGGTTCATACAATAGCTATGCCAAAAGTAGGAATTTTACTCTGCAATTTTACATTCAGATGAGATAAGAAATATAATTCAAAATGAACACGGACTTTCTAACTTTAAGGTATTGCAAAATAAAGATGTAATTGTTATATATATTAAGTATCTAAAAATTATAAATAATTGCAAATATTATGAAATAAGAGCAATCACCCAAGAAGACGGTAAACTAGTAATTGACAAAGAAATTGCAAAATGTAAGAAAGAATATATAAATATAAAAAGTTGTAAAAAAGAAATGAAAAATACCTATTGTAAAATTAATTATACAAATACTTGCCTACCAGATATTTTGTCCAGAAAAAAAGGTAAATGTAAAAAAATTCAAGAAAAACATAAAGGAATAGATGTTTTTAAAGAAGGAGCAATATTAGTCTCTGGAAACCACACAGTTGATGAAAAGACAAATTCTTTACGAAATCGAAATTATACAAATATCAACAATATAATATATGAAAATGTCGATTGCAAAATTTGGAAATATTGAAAGAAGAATCATGTTAATAAAGAATATAAAAAAGAACTGAAACTAATAAATAAAGAACTTTAACTTGAAAATATAAATATTTTAGCTGAACGCATTAAAGTTTTTAAACACCATTAATTTTTATGGTACATAATTGTAATTTTGATATAGGATTGTAAAATTTAAAAAATCTTATGGAACTTCCAAAATAAATAAAAATTTAGAATTTCAAGAAATATCATATAACGCTATTTTGGATAAAATTAACAACCTATCAAAAAATGATATTGAAGAAGGGAGTTAACGGCCGCCTCCACACAGCAGCTTTAAGGTAACTGTAAACAAAATGTTACTAAAGCTCTGTAATAATGCAGTCGCACTAATTATTGGTCACTTAGGAGTTCGATATGCTTTTTCCCTTCTGAATGGAATAATTCATTCTTAACAAAATATTGCTGGTGGCCCTCACACGAAGATAATTGTAAACTAAACAGAACGCTTAACGTTCTGCTGAAATATGCCGTATAAGCTACTTGTATTGTAACTGATACTCTCCTTATTGTAAGAATTAATCATTATTGTGAAATAGCTTTAAGCAAAATGTATAAATAAAAGTAAGTTGGAAATAAAGAGTTCAGTTTTCCATCAGGACAACCAAAATAATCGTTGTTGATATATTCCGCGTGTTCCCGGAAAAACTTATATATTTTTAATACTTCCTTATAAAGGGAAGTTTATTTGCATGCATTTTGATACGTACAAGAAAAGTCGCAGATAAAAGCACTCAGACAGCCCTGGCTGGCTGTATATACATGACCCAAATTTGATTTGAATAAACCGGTGTACGCATCAACTAGTGTGCCTTGCTTGCGAGGTATCCATTTTTTCGATTGATCCATTTTAAAATAGCGTGCTACTTTTGAAGAAGAGTGTTTGTGCAAAGGCACAGAAAACATTTGCACGATTACACAATTCAAAAAATTCGATGAGCGAAGTTTTTGGTGGATTTGTAACGCTAAGAAGCGCTGTTTCGTTTGTGAACGGCTTCGGCCGTTTTCGAGATGCACAAAGAAATTATATTAAATTCGCTATGAAAATGATATGATTAACTTGACTTGATGAGAATAAAATAAGCTTATTTTCATTCCTACCCCGTGATGTTTGCAGGTTGAGAAGTGACAACGGGAGACACCTGGCGGGGAGAACAGATTGGTTGATAAAACCACTATGCTACATGAAAATTATAGCATACAACAATTATTATATTCGATTGCCTCTGGATGAAATAGAATAATATAAAAATTGTGACTAAAAATCTGCGGTTGATTGTATAGGTGTAAAAACTTATAATTGTATGTAATTTTCAAAAGCAAATCGTGAAAAAATTAAACAAAAAAATTTGTAAAAAAAAGGTTATATTTATATTTTATTTATATTTAACCGTTAAGAGGTACGAAAAATAAGATGTTGGCCTATTTTCAGACCTACCCGATAAGCACACCAAATTTGATCAAAATCCGTTCAGCCGTTTCGGAGAAGTTTGGCAACAAAATCCGTGACAATAAAATTTTATATATTAGAGAAATATTTAATAAAATTATCAACGCTCTCAAATTTAAAAACTTACTTCGAATCGCCAATTATGGAATTAATAGCATGATGAAAAAGAGAAACTGTACTTTGTCTCGAAAGTAACAGTAAAAATACGCATTAAAGAAAAGTTAGTGTTAAAAAGAAAGAGTTACACCCTTCATGTCATCATCAATGTTTCGCGTAGAACAATTTTTTGAATTGGCGCTTTTAAAAAACAATTCAGGTATATCCAACACCATCACATCTTCTTGTCTATATAATGCGAATATCTCGAAAATAGTAGGTCTCCTGCGGATATATACGAGTACATTTGTATTTATATTACTGAACTGGGGAACACCTTCTATCCGAAATCGAGGATGCTATACTAAAGCCCAATTGGTAGCCCAATGTAGTTGACAGAGAAGAAACACGCAGACTATTGTAGGAAAACTACCAAAACCAACATTTATTAGTACCAAAGATAAACACCAAACTCAAGATAACACTCAATACCCAGGACTCTGATGAGACAGGGTGTAGGGGGCTTAGAGAAAACAGTATACAAAACATATATATATATATATTGTAAATAAATGAAGCGTATTTTAGTCGGCGTATGGTTTGGCGGAAATAAGTTGCTACCTTGTATGTATATATGTCAGAATAAACAGACATCTTTATTTGTGCATGCCGAAGGAGAGTTTTCGTCCTCTTGCGAAAAAAACGGGTATGGAAAGAAAAGTGTTTTTTCTTCAACATGCCGTGACCCTTAACATGCAACCCAGCATCTCCCAAAGCCCATAATAGTTTAATTGTTTAGTATAAAGTTTTGCCAACCCCTAAAAACTTTGGCTTTGATCCTTCGGTTACACCCGAACTTAGCTCTTCTCTACTTGTTTTGTATATGTTTATTTGCGTTCCTGAAGTTTTTTCAGCGACCATGCTCCATAAGAAGGGAAATAGAACTGCACCTTGTAGGGTACCAACACACTACTTTACGGCCGTCTTAATCATTCTGACGCAAAGAAGACTGATGATAAGGTGTTTGACATTCGATTGAACCCGGCAAACATTGACAGCTCCCTCAATGCTCCCTCAATGTCTAGGAAGATCCCAATTGTGAATACTTTAAATTTGATTTCATCCTCTTGTCCTTCCACGATAGTATGCAGAGCAGTGCCAATTTCCATACCTTTAATATAAGGTTGTCAAATATCTCCCTTCCGCTTTTTTGTCTTTTGAATTTCGCGGCTATGTACAAAGCGCTACAGAGCTCGTATCTGGCAACACTATACATAATTTGAAAGGTCTTGACATAACCTACAAAACAACGCTATGCATGATTAGTTTGGATATTGCGTTCAACAGTTATAGACGTGTAAACATGGAGTTCACTAACGCCGAAATTCGCGCTATTTTAAAGTTTTCCTTCGTTAAAGGCAAATCCGCTAGAGAAACGTTCCGTGAGATTAATGGTGTTTTGGGGGATGGTACTCTATCACTTCGAACCGCGGAGGAATGGTTTCGACTATTCAGAGCCGGTGAAAACGACACCATGGATAAGCCAGCCGGCGGAAGACCTGTGACGACAAATACCGATCAAATCATGGAATACATCGAGTTAGACCGGCATATGGCATCTCGTGACATCGGCCAGGAGATGGGAGTTAGTCACCAAACCATTTTGAACCATCTGCAGAAGGCTGGATACAAAAAAAAGTTTGATGTTTGGGTGCCGCATAATTTGACGCAAAAAAACCTTCTGGACCGAATCAACGTCTGCGATATGCTCCTGAAACGGAACGAACGAGTCCCATTCTTGAAGCGGATGGTGACTGGCGACGAAAAATGGATCACATACGACAATATCAAGCGAAAACGGTCGTGGTCGAAGGCCGGTGAATCGTCCTAAACAGTGACCAAGCCGGGATTGACGGCCAGGAAGGTTTTGCTGTGTGTTTGGTGGGATTGGAAGGGAATCATCCACTATGAGCTGCTCCCATATGGCCAGACGCTTAATTCTACTATCTACTGCGAACAACTGGACCGCTTGAAGCAGGCGATCGACCAGAAGCGTCCAAAATTAGACCAACAGGAAGGGTGTAGTGTTCCACCAGGACAACGCCAGACCACACACTTCGTTGATGACTCGTCAGAAGCTACGGGAGCTCGGATGGGAGGTTTTATCGCATCCACCATATAGCCCGGACGTAGCGCCAAGTGATTACCACCTGTTCCTGTCCATGGCGAATGCCCTTGGTGGTGTGAAGTTGAACTCAAAAGAGGCTTGTGAAAAGTGGCTGTCCGCATTCTTCGCAAATAAGGAGGGGGGCTTTTACGAGGAAGGTATTATGAAGTTGCCGTCTAGATGGAAAGAGATCATCGAACAAAACGGCGCATATTTTAACTAAATCCGATCACTGTAACACTTTTTATAAAGCTTTGAATGAAGAGCAAAAAAGCGGATATTTGTCAACCTTATATAAGCGTGTTGTGCTCCTGAGAAACTATCTCTTGGAATGCAGCCTCTTATGTGACAGTCAATCAGCCTCTCAGTAGAAGAGGTGAGGCTGATTGCCTTAAAGTCCTTGACCATGACAGAGGGCAGGGAGCTTCGTACCGGCCTTCAGGATGAACGCAGCTCTGACCACTGATCGCAGCTAACGATTTCCCATAGATGGGTGTCTGCCAGTTGCACAACACTTTGACAGCATGTTGTAACTGCACTAGTATAATGCCATGCGACCCCGGGGCATGGCGAGTTTAAACGAGTGTTTTGCCTGAGTCAACTTGATTCTTGTACATTGTAAGAGTATATAATATTAGACTGCACCCGAACTTAGACTTTCTTTAATTCTTTTCATCATTTCTTTATAATCTTAATCAGTTTATATTTTAATATACGGCGCTTTTTCATATTTACTTTACTTCATATTTAATAGTCAATAAAAACTGGTCTTAGAAATGCTCTTTCCTAGTTCTTACACTATATCATGAAATAACGAATGTTGAATTTATGTACAATATATATTTTTTTATTTATTTAATTACTAGTATTTTGCTAACACCTGAAAATATTTCAGGGTCTTTATTCTTGCTAATTGCAAAAGTATGTAATGTTCGGCTGCAGCCGAACTTAGGCTTTCTTTACTTGTTTTCACTATTTGATTATAATCTATAACAGTTTATATTTTAATATACGGCGCTTTCTCATATTTACTTGCAGTTGCATATTCAATAAAAACTGGCCTAGGAAATAATATGTCGCCTCCAGAGCAACTGAGCTACATAACGGAAGATATTTGTTATATAGTCATAATATGACTTATTTTTCAAGTGCAACGTCGTTCTATACACCATATAAACATTAACGTTGAGTTGAAAAAAACTGCTACTAATCTATGTATCAGCAACATCTTCAGTCAGTTCAGTATACTGCATTAGTTCCATTTCTGAAACCATTCATATATTTTACGTCATTGCCCTTCATAGAATTGCAAGTATCCCCGTCCTTTTATAGCCGTATTGAACACAACAACAGTTTGAAATTACAAGTATTCAACAAACCAATAACTGAAGTTATGCAGCCTATGTGGTCTACTGCTGCTGTTGCTGCTGCGCATATTCAAGCTGCGTTGGTAGCCGCTGCTGCAGTCGCCAGCAGTAGCAATGGCAATAATAGGATTAGTCCTATTAACTACAAATCCACCAATTCCAAAGCTATCGTCAATAGGAATAATGGTAGACATAGCAGCGCAAATAGGAGCGTCAGCAAAGGAGAAACACAGTCACCAAAACAATGCGATAGTATTGCAGGTGATAACTTTACATTGTCTTCTTCTTTGCCAATATTATTATATTCTACCGATGATGGTGTCACTGCGCCAGAATCTCCCATGACTCATTTAAATACGGTTTATAATAATAAATTTCGTGTATCACAAGTAGATATCGATGACACTGTTAGTTCAAATGAAAAAGGACAATCAGAATTAAATGAAATAACTACATTTAATGCCGTTGAAATGGATGAAGAACTCTATGACCAAGATATTTCGGTAACAGATACACCTCTCAATTTGTCTAAACATCAAATTTCACCATGCCCATCACCACCATCTTTTACATCCACCTCTCCTGGATTACATAAACAGCGTGAAGTATTGGCTTTATTAACATCATCTTCTCCGATATCTTGGTCAGCACCAGCAGAAACCTCACATACGGAAATGAAATCTGATGATAACTCAAGCGGAATGCTTTTAAAGAACTCAATGAGAGTAACACGTTCAGCAGCAGTAGGTTTACCTGGGATTTACTTACCATATAGACCTAAAAATCAGATCCAAAAGCATATCACAGTTACAAGAACATCAGGTACTACAGCACATCGATGTTCATCCCCTTGTAATGATCAAAGGGGAACACATTTAACTAATAGTGGGCTTAGCGAAGCTGGTGCAAATTTATTGGCATGTCGTATGTGGAGCACAGCCGTTAATGCACCGGATACCATCTCAAATCCAGATCCCTTGAATCATCAACAACAACATTTGTTTCAACCAACCAATTTAGGATCAGTTGTTCAAATAGCCTACCGGAGCAGCTCTGAAGGAAGCAATCCAGAAGAAGACATAGCTACAGAAAATATCCGCTTTGCAAACACAATAAAAACCAACTGTGGCTCTATATTGAAATGCGTGGAAAAATTGGACGAAACGAAACCAGTCGCTGATCAATTTGGACCTTTAGCAATACCCCAACAGCAAGAACAAAACAAAAATAACCCCCACCAACACTCTCATATTCAAATTGAGCATACATTTTCACCACACGCACACTCTTTACGTCGAAAACACCAAGAAAAACATCTGCTTAAACAAGATATTCTCAGGGTTTCTGAATCGATAGAAATTATGTACGAAAATGACCATAAAAACAAAAATCATTCCATGGCGGCAAATAACTCTAAGGGGCATGTCGTACATGTCACGCCTCACATAAAAAGACCCATGAACGCTTTTATGGTTTGGGCTAAAGATGAAAGGCGAAAAATATTAAAAGCCTGTCCGGATATGCATAATTCAAATATTTCAAAAATTCTTGGAGCACGGTGGAAGGCCATGACCAATGCTGATAAACAACCATACTATGAAGAACAGTCCCGACTATCAAAATTACATATGGAACAACATCCTGATTACCGTTACCGGCCGCGCCCAAAACGCACATGTATCGTAGATGGTAAAAAGATGCGTATATCGGAATACAAGGTCTTAATGCGGAATAGACGAGCTGAAATGCGCCAGTTATGGTGCCGTGGTAATGCCGTTACAGGTGGGGTAGCAAACACTAACACATCCAGCTGTGCCGCAGGACAATTAATTAACGATACGGATATTATCGTTGGCTGCAATGTAAAAAATTCCACTGCAGTAGCTTATCATGTTCAAGATATGGATCATCAAATTAACGACACAATGGTAGGAACATTCGGAGTGACCCATATAGACAATTCAAATGTGGTTATGGAAGGAGCGGTCACTTCGAATGGTGTGACATCACTTAGCGGCAACTTTTATTACCCGCCTGATAGTATGTCACCGCACTCTGGTTTTTCGTCAGAAGGCAACACTCCCAGCTTCAGTTCTCGAGATGATGATTGAAATTATTTGTACAAAATATTATATACATCTAATATTATCAAATAATACCATTATTTAGTTATGTAAAGCTAATACTTAGTAATAATAATTATGTACTTAAGCAATTTTATTGAACCATGTGCCATTCTCACTACGTATACAAAGATCATAAATAAAATGCCAATATATTTACATGCTTATAATATACTCTGTTATGAGCATGTGTATATTGAGTTTTAACATATATTTTTAACCTTCTAGAATCTTGTCCAAAGTTATGATATACCTAAGCTAACATCTATTATTTAGTTAATTACATTTTTGTACACATTTAAATATAAATATTGTAATGCTTTGCTACGTTCTTATTTTATGTACAAATTATACAAGAAGAAACTTAAAAGCCAGGAAGAAAGTAAGTAATTAAAATTTTCAACTCGCAACGATATCTACTGTGCCATAAGTTAAAGTTAAATAGCCCACAAAATGCTTAAAAAATAAAATAATTCGACAAACTCGTGTGTACACATTGGGTAGGCTATAATTACAATATGTTCTTCAAACAATGATCGATAATAAAGATTATTACGTCTTGAATACAAATATCGCAGCCGCTTTTCATTGGAAGGTTTATTATTACCCATGCACAAGTTCATAAGTCTCCCTACACTTAGCTGATAAACCTCACATAAAGTAGTATACTCGTATTTCTAAATTCATAAACTCGTTATATATTAATCCATGTAAACAAGTTGTGAAAGGTCCATGTTCAGTTGCAGCCGAACACTCTCGAAGTTTACAATAAAATTCTAGGTAAAGTATTTAAATATATATATCTGTAAAACGTTATTGTAATAAGTACAGAAGGGCTCAGGTCCGGGTAAAGCAAACATTTTATAGTCTAGCAATATGCAACTGATAAAGGCAAGTAAGGAAGGCCTCCGTTTGGCTGTAACCCAAAATTTGTTACTCTCGCAATATATGTATATGACTCAAAGGCGGTGGAACATTGTCAAGTGTTGACAAAACTGAAAAGTTTTAAAAAGATCCGACATTTTCGAGCCAATTTTTGTTCAGCATTGAGGCCCATTTCTGGCTCAAAGGATATGTAAAGAAGTAAGATTGTTGCATTTAGGACGAAGAGCAACCTAAATATATTTAATAGCTGCCATTTTACTCAGAAAAATCAACGGTTTGGTGTGGTTTGTGGGCCGATAAAATCATCGGTCCATATGTCTTCAAAAGTAATGCCGGTGAGAACGCAACCGTCAATGGCGACCCTTATCGCGCCATGGTAACCAACTATTTAATACCTGAAATTGAAGCATGTCGTCTTGATGACATTTACAAGTAGTTTCAACAAGACGACGCCACTTACCACACATCGTATCAATCAATGAATTTATTGAGAGAACACTTCGGTGAGCAAATAATTTTACGTTTTGACCCGGTCGATTGACCGCCAGGATCATGTGATATCACACCGTTAGACTTTTTCCTGTGGGGATATGTAAAGTCTAAAGTATATGCGGACAATCCCTGTTCAATTCAGGCCTTGGAGCAAAACATCACGCGTGTTACCAGTCGAAATGCTCGAACGAGTCATCGAAAATTGGCCTCAACGGATCGACCATCTTAGACATAGCCGCAGCCAACATTTGAAAAAGATAATTTTCAAAAAATAAATGCCAAATAATGTTCTTTCGAATGATAATAAACATTCCCCATTAAATTTGAATTTTCTTTGTTTTTGCTTTAAAAAAGTAGGGAACCCTTAAATAGATCACCCTTTATTTTGAGTTTACATATATATTCCCTATTCTAGAGTGAAACTACTAATCTACAAATACAATGCTAAAAGGAGACCACAATTATGCTGATCATTCAGCATTCAGGAATCAGCTGATTGGTACTGATTTGCGTTCTTACTAATTATATGCAGAACTGCATTCTAATGAACTTAAATCTTGAACGTATTGCTTGGCTGAATACCCACGGTTCAGTAATTCTTCTGCGGGACCTGTTAAGCGGCATAATTTCTGTACCGGTCGCTGACATCGCTTTTTAATAGAAAGTCCGCTTGATGATCTCTGATTTGTATTGTACTCAATTTTCACTATATCAGGCCATCACTGCGCGAGTGAACGTCAATTACCCGTCCCATGCACCAAACTGATGCTGGTAGATTTTCAGCACGTATAAGAACTACATCACCATGCTAAAAATTGGGTCCATTTATTCTGAGTCTGATGTGTAATTAGGTATTCGGAATGCTAGCGATGCCAAAAGTGTTCCAGCATTTTCTGGAGGCGTTGCCAATATCGAAGGCGATTTGCTGGATCCTCGGGCAAAAAGGGATCTGGGCGACAATTAAGTGGACGTTCGATACGGAAGTCACTCTGTGTTAGAGAATTCAATTCACGAATTGTGTCCTTATAACTCGGTATTAAGTGGTGCAGATACCTCGTCGACTTATGAAGTGATCGTAATCATCTATAAATGTCTGTGTACTCAAGTCCTCTGCCGCACAATATGTTCCGCTCGTGTGGCCATGCAAACAAAAAGTTCAGTCACCCGGATTTCAACTCGTCTCGTCATTCTGATCATTTATGTAAATATATATAACTCGATATCTATCTCGATTAGTTTTAGTTAAACAACAAACAACCGTTAGGTGTATAAAGCTATTATACTCTGTAGCAACATGTTGCAATAGTATAAAAATAGGCCACATCGGTCGACGGCATCCTATAGCTCACATAGCACAGTAATTGCACTTACATGCCGATGATGCGCACAAATACCTCTCATTGTAGCAAGGCCCTAAAACTTTCAATAAGGTTTTGAAAAAATACTTAAAAGTGGTTTCTTTCACAAAACGATGCTTGAATTTTCTTCTTTTGTTCCAAAACTTTTAACTTAAGCTTTAGAGTTCTAACATGGCACATTTTGATGGTGATTTCAACGAAACGTATTTTTACATGAAGTGGGATAAACCAAATTCGAAATATTTTCTTTTCACGTCTTTACACAGTTAGCCAAGTTATTCATATCCTTTATACTTGCCCCACATATGTATCATTTGGATGAGGATGATTTACTTAAGGCATTGCATACTTTGCCAGCCACCATAGTCTGTTGTAAACTATGCTCAACAAATATCTTTCTATTATATAATATATAAATAATTCTGTCGGCTTGAGTTGATTTATTTTCTTTCTCAACTACTTTTCCTTTTCGATTGACAGTTTGGTTGTCTCTTTTATACTGAAAACGAACTTCCAATTAATACTAAATTTTCAATTGAAGTACCCATGATTCATTCGACTGCATTTAATTGAAGCTTCAATATTCTCGATGTTGTATTGTCTAATAAACTTTGCAACTCCACTTCAGCATGAGATTCGCCTATAGAAATACTTGTACTCTGTGGTTTTCTTTTTTGCGTTTACTATACTTTGATTGCTGGGATATAAATCAAAGGATACTTTGCTACTCACGATGTTTCTTATAAGCAAATTTAGGCTTTAAGACATGGCGGTCTCCAGTATGAGTGAAATTACTTCATTTGGATATGCTGCCAAAAAGTTTGGATTTGAGGTTCATTGCGTAAAGCAGAAACATCGGAATCATCTATTTCAATCAGGTAAGCTAAGCTTTGTTCTCCCTGAAGACTCCGCCAAATCAACCTTAGGACGACCTCGACTAACACTTTCCGCTATTTGCTGAGATGTGTTTTCGGTGGATTTCAATACAATTAGCTCCTTTATATTCAGCCACCCATATTCGTATTGGAGGACTGAATATTGTTTGGTTTACAGAAAGTAGTCCATTTTGTTTACATATGTAGCCAATCGATTTAAAACGTTCTCTCAATTCAGGTATGTAACCATTATTCTCAATATCATATTAAACAATGTCGATCACTTCCTATGACTTCTTTGCGTCGCTACCTTTTTTTGTGCACCACTAATAAAAAATATGCAGTTCTGAATATACACACTGATATGAATCGCCGATGAGAATCAAATCAAAAATTACAAAATGTAACAAAAAATTTCATATTCTTGCAACGTGCAAGAACCAGAGATAAGAAAAAGACTTCAGGTATTGGCTAACTTTATAAATATTAAAAAATGTGGCGAAAGAATTCAACATTAATTATTCCACGAAAATGTGAATGAATTGCAATCAAATTTAGTATTTTATTAAGTTATATTATAGGTCATAGATTCAATTATTTTTATAACTATATTTTACTTCCTGTCAGTAAAAATTATATTAAAGCATCCTCACATGAAATATATCTGACATAAACATAACCGAAGAGGCTAAATTTAATATACTATACGTCAACTAGAAGATCGGAATTGATCGTATTAGGGAAAAGAAATAAAGAATACGGTCTAGACCAACTCCATTCATGTTCAGTGGATTGCTAAAATAACGGGTATTATCATTCGTAGTACAATAACTATAATATCACATATTCTTGGTAGTAAAATAAGGTACATCCAATATTGACCAATATATACGGTATAAGGCAAATCGAAAGTTTGAAAAACTTTTATTAGGTATATGGGAGACAGGTGTGGTATTGACCCGATTTTATCTATTTTTGGCATTACTACATATTATTAACAGAAACAGATGCTCTCTAAGTTTCAGTATGTTCCTCACATACCATCAACAATATATAAGGAGTAAAGTCAATCGCACTTAGTCCACAGAGATGCTTGCGTTTGGAGAAAAACACGCTCACTCAATTTAATTAAGCTAACTCGTGTATATGCCGATATATGGGGTATCGAGTCAGCCGGCAGTTCGAAACATTTTCTATTAGGAATATGAGGGCTAAAGGAAATATTGACCAGATTCAACCCTTTTTTGACATACAGACATACTATTCTCAGAAAACGATTCAGTCCTAATGTCAATTATATATCTCACACATAGACCGATATTTTCTGGAAAAAGTCTGTCGTAGGCTTGGGGTTCACATTTCCGGTATCTGGGCACTAGTTATTGTCCGATTTTGAGCATTTCTAGATCCGAGCTGGCATAACTTAAATGCACGATTCGTGCAAAGTTTTATCCCGAATGTATAATATTAATAGGTGCTGGATTTGTGTGGTCCGTGCTTGATTTGTAGGAGACATGTGATTTCACCCAAGATGGGCGGGCCACGCCCATCGTCCAATTTTGACACCTTTAAAACCCTCTTATAGTATCTCGAATGCAAAATTTAATGTCTCTGACGCAGTTGGTTATTGTTTTACCGCACTTTTAGTAATTTTTAACAAAACCGTTACATGGGGAGTAAGTGTGGTTATCATCCGGTTTCACCTTATTTTCACAGTGTCGCAAGAGCGGTCAAAATGACTTTTAGTTTGCAAATTCGGGTGATATATGTAGCTTGAATGGTTTGCGAGATATAGGTTATCGATTAATGGCGTTTTGTGGACGTGGCAGTGCTCCGATTACGCCCAATTACGAACTCATGGTTACTTTTTTGCCAAGGAACACGTGTAGAAAGTTTTATGACGACATCTCAATTTTTTACTCAAGACACAACTTGCACGGGCGGATAGATATTCATTAATAGAGAAATAATGGTCCTTCTTTAAAGGTCACTGTTGTGGTGAGTATATATGTGGCACATACGTTGACCGTGTGGCCATGAGTACCGGTTCGGTGAATAGTTCGCAAAGTTGGCTCTGCACAGCACAATGTGATGCTGATGATGGCATCTTAAACATTCATGAGATGTACAGCGTCCACCAAGCTCGTGGTAGCCATAAAGTGATAAAGTGACTTTCTCTTGGCAAGCTTGGTTTATACATCTTAAACGGTTTAGAAGATATGTACATTAATCCACTTAGGGATGGAGCCACGCCCAATTTTAAAAATATCTATTCCCCGGGTGCCCCTTGCTACTGCTATATCCGATACAAAATTGCAGTTCTTATCTTATTTTGCAGCTTAATTACGCCACTTCAAATGTTTTCGTTAAAGGGCAGTTTGTGAGCGTACAAATGGTCCGATTCCGCCCGTTTGCAGTACCTGCCTCCCTTGGTCATCCTGATCATTTATGTATATTTAACTTGATATATATCTCGAGTAGTTTAAGGTGAACAACGAACAACCGTTAGGTGAACAAAGCTATTATACTCTGTAGCAACGTGCAACTGCATCCTATAGCTCACATAGCACAGTAATTGCACTTATATGCCGATGATGCGTAAAAATACCTTCCATGGTAGCGAAGCGCTAAAACTTTCAATGAGGCTTTGAAAAAAGACTTAAGGGTAAAGATAAAAACCGAACATTTTATACTCTCGCAAAGTCAAATGGCATACTCGTTTTAGATTTCTTTGTGGATCTTGCCGCCTTGTTCTATGTTGACCGATATATCCACATATTCAGTATCTAGGGGCTTGAACAGTTTTGGTTCAATTTAGATATTTTTTGGTCACAAGGTGGCATGCTTTAAACGTATTATTTACGCAAAGTTTTACGCCGATATAGTCTTTATTGCTTGATTTGCATACTAGAGAGTGAAAAAATCAGATGGAATTTAAAATGATGTTATATGGGAAATAGGCGTGGTTGTAATCCGATTTCGCGCATTTTCATACTATAGCATAGAAATATAAGAAGAATATTCCCAAGATATGGGTTTTCACCTAAAAGTGGGCGGAGCCACGCCCACTTTCTAATTTTGAAGGTGGGTTCTATAAATCGTCTTATACCGTCCCACAGATAAAATTTAATGTCTCTGGCTTTTTTAGTGCTTGATATATCGCGCTTTTAGTAGTTTTTAACGTTATATAGGGAGTGGGCGGGGTGGTTACCTGATTTCATCCGTTTTCACACCGTAGATAGAGGTGCTAAAAACATTTGTTCCCAGTGAACTTTGTTATTATAGCTGCAGTGGTATAGGATATATGCACATTAAACTTATTAGGTGGTCCCGCCCACTTTAAAAAAAATTTTTAACTTCGGATGCCCCTCTCTAATGTGATCCTGTATACCAAATAAGAGTCTTGTATTTTGTTGTGGAGCTTAGTTATGGCAATTTATTTGTTTTTGATTAATGGCGTTTTGTGGGCGTGGCAGTAGTCCGATTACCCCCATCTGCCATACCAACTGTCTTACGGTACCAAGAAACATGTGTTTCATAAAGATATCTCAATTTTTACTCAAGTTACAGCTTGCAAAGACGGACGGACAGACGGACGAACAGTCTCCCGGATTTCAACTCGTCTCTTCATCCTGATTATTTATATATAATATAACCCAATATCTAACTCGATTAGTTTTAGGTGATACAAACAACCGTTAGGTGAACAAACTATTATACTCTGCAGCAACAAGTTGCGAGAGTATAAAAATCATGTAGGAAAAAAAGCAAATTATAAACCATTTTTTTACATTAATAATATAATAGCACAAGAGTGAAGGTTTTGATTGAGCTTGTTATTTCGGCAGCCAATTTGAGACTTGAAAAAAAATGTCTGTCCACATTACTAGTGTTTGACTATCCTCCATCTCCGTTTCTGGGCTTATAAACTATTATTCCCATTTTTTCAACAAAATTACGCTTGAATTTTCTTCTTTCGTTCCAAAACTTTTAACTTTTGCTCCAGAATTCTAATTTGCCACATTTTGATGATGATTTCAAAAAAACGTATTTTTACATGAAGTGGGATAAATCAAATTCGTACTATTCTCTTTTAACGTCTTTACACAGTTAGCCAAGTTATTCATATCCTTTGGATTTTCCCCACATATGTATTATATGGAAGAGGATGGTTCACTTAAGGCGTTGCATACTTTGCCATTCACCATAGTCTGTTGTAAACTATGCTCAACAAACATATTTCTATTATACTTGTATATAAACAATTCTGTCGGCTTGAGTTGATTTAGTTTCTTTCTCAACTATTTTTCCTTTTCGGTTGAGAGTTTGGTTGTCTCTTTTGAACTGAAAACAAACTTCCAATTAATACTAAATGTCTAATAAATTTTGCAATTCCAATTCAACATGAGATTCGTCTACAGAAATACTCTGTCAATAATTTTATTTTTGCGTTGACTATACTTTGATAGCTGGGAAATAAATCAAAGAATATTTTGCTACTCACGAAGTTTATTATAAGCAAACTCCGTAATATCATGTTGAACAATGTCGATCACTTCCTGTAACATCTATGCGTTGCTACCCTTTTTGTACTTACCATTAATTAAAAGTATGCAGTCCTGAAAATACACACTGATATGAATCGCCTTTGAGAATGAAATCTAAAATTAACAAAATGTAACCAAAAACTTCATACTCTTGTAACGTGCAAGGACCTAAGCCAGGAAATACCTTCAAGTATTGGCAAAACTTATATTAAACAAGTAAGGAGGGGCTAAGTTCGGATGTAACCGAACATTTTATACTCTCGCAAAATGGTATACTCGTTTGAGATTTCTTTATATATTTTAATAATTAGAAGTAGGAAATGTTGCCTCAGTTATTTACATTCACAGTGACATTAATTAGAGTAATTTTCAAATCAAATTTACTCATAGTATGAGTAACCGCTCTTGTGTTTTGTTGCATACGCTTATAATTGATTTTGTATAGAGTGCATTACAACTGTATTGAGGAGTATGAAAATAAATCGTTTTTTCACAATAAATGAAATTTGACACAAAAACATACTATTATCGAGAGTTTCATTTATTTATTTTATTATATGAATTTCAATTATATATCTTACACATTGACCGATATTTTCAGTAAAAAGTCAACTGGGGTCCACATATTCAGTACCTAGGGGCTTGAACAGTTTTGGTTTACCCCCAATACAAACATTGTTGCTTGATTTGCATAGCGGAAAGTGAAAGAATCAGATGGAATTTAAAATGAAAAATAGGCGTGGATGTAATCCGATTTCGCCCATTTTCGCACTAGAACTATATAACTATAGAAATATGAGAAGAATATTATGTACCGAATTTGGTTGAAATCGGCTAAGCAGATCCCAAGATAAGGGTTTGCACCTCAAAGTGGGCGGTGCCACGCCCACGGTCAAATTTTGAACGCGGTTCCTATAAAGTCATCTCATACCATACCAGTGATAAAATTTAATGTCTCTGGCATGTTTAGTGCTTGCTTAATCGCGATTTTGTTAGTTTTTAGCAGTACCGCTATATAGGAGAGTGGGCGGGGTTACCACTCGATTTCTCCCATTTTCACACCGTCGATAGAGCGGTATAGGAAATATGTACATTAAACCTATTAGGGAGAGGGACCACGCCCGCTCAAAAAAAATTAAATGTGGTCCGATTACGCCCATCTGCAATACCAACCGTCTTACGGTATCAAGAAACAAGTGTACCAAGTTTCATAGAGCTATTTCCATATTTACTCAAGTTACAGCTTGCTCAGACGGACGGACGGACGGACAGACAGTTACCCAGATTTTAACTCGTCTCCTCATCCTGATCACTTATATATACATAACCCCGTATCTGACTCGATTAGTTTTAGGTGATTCAAACAACCGTTAGGTGAACAAAATTATTATACTCTGTAGCAACATGCTGCGAGTTTCACGAAATTGTAAATGAATTAAATCGAATTTAGTATTTTATTAAGTTATATTATATTAAACGTCATAGACTCAATTGATTTTACAACTACATTTTACTTCCTATCAGCGAAAATTATACTAAAATCGTCCTCAAATGAGATATATCTGACATGAACTAAACCGAAGCAGTTAAATTTAATATATTGAGTTGATGTGCAAACCCTCAACCACAAGCATGAAATTGATGATATTAGGGATATGAAATAAAAACCACGGTCGAGACCAACTCCATTCATGTTCAGTGGATTGTTAAAATAACGGACATTATCATATGTAGTACAATAACTATAATTTCACATATTGTTGGGAGTAAAATAAGGTATATTCAATATTATACGTTCAGGTAATTTTGCTAAGATATATAACATATTGACCAATATATTCGGTATAAGGCCAATCGAAAGTTTGAAAATCTTTTATTAGGTATATGGGAAACATGTGTGGTATTGACTCGATTTTATCTATTCTTGGCATTACTACATATTATTAACAGAAACAGATGCTCTCTGAGTTTAATTATGTTCCTCACATTCCATTAACAATTCATAAAGAGTAAAGTCAACTGCACTAAGGCCACAGAGATGCAACGTTAGGAGAAAAACACGCCCACTCATTTTAGTTAAGATAACTCATATATATGCCGATATATGGGGTATCAAGCCCGCCGAGTGTTCGAAACATTTTCTATTACGTATATGGGGGCTAGAGGAAATATTGACCAGATTCAACCCTTTTTTGACATACAGACATACTATAATCAGGAAACGATTCTGTCCTATTTTCAATTATATATTTCACACATGGACCGATATTTTCGGTAAAAAGTCTGTAATAGGCTTGGGGACCACATTTCCGTTATCTGGGCGCTTAACTAGTTATTGTCCGGTTTTGACAAATTTTAGATCTGAGCTAGCATAACCTAAATGCACGATTCATGCAAAGTTTTATCCCGATATAATAATAGGTGCTTGATTTGTGTGCTGGAAAATGAAAAAATCTCATAGAATTTAATCTTTTGTTATATGGGAAGTAGGCATGGTTGTAGTTTGTTTTCGCCCATTTTCGCACAGAAACATTGGATTGTAAAAAAGTGAAATCTCGAATGTGAACACATTTAGAGTTTGCATTCGTGCGGTATATGAGGAAAAATTCCACATTATTTCTCTTTAACAACCAAAAATTAAAATCATGTACTTGTATTATGTTTTGCGTTGTACGCGAGTAAATTGCAAACTTGTAGTAGCAAGTTTAAGTATAATTATAAAAATATGCTTAATTTTTTTTGCCGTTATACGAGTAAGATTGTTAAATTAGTTTAAAAAAATGTAACAATAAAAAAATATTTAATATTTAATGTTATTTTATTTGTTATTATGAAATTAGATAAAACAGAAGTGATTGTAATTTACTACTGTGTTCATAAAATTCTTTGTTTACTTGTATATTATAATTTTGTACAATTCTTTGCGAGACCATCGTATGTACGTCGACAGGTACATTTTTAACTTGACTAATTATGCCTTTTGATCCATTGACGAAACGCAAACGACGTATTTGCATGACAGGGATTCGCGGCGAATCCAATCTTTCCGTTATTATATCGAGAGGCGGCAAATGCGTCGGATACTCGGGATATACGAATCCGTTCGAACGCGATAAGCGAGGAATTGTTTTAAAATTGACAAGTGTATTGTTGCAGGTATTGCAACATACGAATTCGGTTATATTTTTTTGTTTGAATATTCATCTTGTAATAATAATTTTATCAATTTTGTGCAAGGTAACTTTTGTAATGTCATTTTGGAACCACAGACGGTCGCAAACCGCACATACGAAAACGAACGGATTGTCGTTAAAAAAATTTTAAATTCTATGTCTACATTTGTGAATTTGCTGTCATCATTTTCAATTGAAGCTAAAACGAAAAATTCCTCATTTGTCGAAGTAGAAGCTTCTAATTGCTCCTTTTCAGCCTCTTTTTTTTATTTTTTTACGCAAATGATACAAGCGATCGCGTTAATTTTTGCGTTTTCGTTTTTCAACGGTCAATTTATTGCGTTTTTATTTGTTTTTATACCATCGAGATTTTTTCTGTTTTCTAAATTTTTTTTCTTAAAAGAAATAATCGATTACGTTCATTCTTTTGCTTACGTTGCTCATCGGCTAAAACGTACTTTTTTTTCATTATAACATTTAATGCGTCTCGCACAGTGCAAAATTTTCATATGTACCATAACATGTAAAATCGTATAGTGTCACGCGTAGCGCAAAACTGTATATACTACTTGTATTACATGCAAAAATAACGCGTCCGACCGCAAACCCAGCGCTAAAACATGATCCTAAGTATGTACCACATTGATTTACAATTGGTCGAGAAGGTCCGGAGATTTGTGCTATTTTTGATACCTGTAAAACCCTTTTGTAGTATCCTGGAGGTAAAATTCAATATCTCTGACGCATTTGATTATTGATTGATCGCACTTTTAGTAATATTTAACAAAACCGTTACATGGGGAGTAAGCTTTATGCCATAATTTTCGTATATCGAGCGCTCCACGCTTTTTCCTCAATTATACTGGTATTTTTTTATACCATTTTTTTAAGTTAATTTTTAAAATTATTTTCAACTTTTTAGTTCAATATTCTTTAAACGCTTGTGTCTTTATTTTTTTAAACTGTATTTATTACTCAAGACACAACTTGTGCGGACGGGCAGACAGACATTCGAATTTCAATTTGTCTCGTCCTGATCATTTACCCATATATATATACATATAGGATTATATTTGCCTCGATTAGTTTTAGGTGATACAAACAACCGTTAGGTGAGCAAATAAGATAACTTTCACAAGCGTTAGTAAAATGGACCGGTCCTCATTAACAGGAAATGACCGGACCTTCTTTAACGGTCACTGTTGTGGTGAGTATACGTATGGCACATACGTTGAATGTGCGTCCATGAGTACCGATCGGTCATTTCACTGTTGGTGTCTCCTTCCGTAGTCGGTGAATAGTTCGCAACGTTGGCTCAGTAGAGCACAATGTAATGCTGATGATGGCATCTTAAACATTCGTGCGATCTACAGCATCTATCAATAGGAATGGCGTGATTTTGAATGCTCGTGGTGACCATGTTTGTGTACGAATTTTCGGCAAAATTTGTTAGCGTATTCAGTGAGGTTTGACATTTTATCATGTTACGTTTCACTTTAGTACAACGCTTGGAAATTTTTCAAGATTATTACGCAAATTTATGTTCGCCGGTGGATACTTTAACAACTCTTCGCGCAAAGAATCATCTTCTGGCATCATCGGACATTATTTATTCCAAAATGAGGCAGGAAATTCAGTTAACATCAATACCGAGCATTATAACACGATGTTGACCGATTTTTTCCCCCCGGTATTTTATTAAGTCGACGCAGACGATCTTTATTTACAACAAGACGATGCTCTGCCTCATGTCTCACGTCTAAACATGGCCACATTGCGTACAAAGTTTGACGACTAATCAATTTCGAGAAATGGTCCAGTCTAATGGTCAGTAAGATCATCCGATTCAGTACCTCTAGACTATCTTCTCTGGGGGTATGTTAAATCAAAGGTTTAGTCCATTCAACTAGCAACGCTCGTCGTTCCTTAAGCAAATTGTTGGTCCGCTTTCCAATGAATGTTAAAAATTCATTAGCAATTAGTATGTTGTTCGTCTGCACACTGGCTCGGCTTGTATGAAGCTGCGGTTATAAATACTTCCCGTTGAGATATCGCTATGAAATTTTCACCTAAATTTATGAAAAAAAATTAAAAATAGAGAAAAACAAGTAAGGAAGAGCTAAGTTCGGATCTAACCGAACATTTTATACTCTCGCAAAGTCAAATATACTCGTTTTAGATTTCTTTGTGGATCTTAGAAATCTAAAACGAGTATATTTGACTTTGCGAGAGTATAAAATGTTCGGTTAGATCCGAACTAAGCCCTTCCTTACTTGCTTTTCTCTATTTTTTATTTTTTTTCATAAACGCCTTGTTCTATGTTTACCGATATTTTCAGTAAAAAGTCAACTATAGGCACTGGGGTCCACATATTCAGTACCTAGGGGCTTGAACAGTTTTGATTCAATTTAGATAATTTTTGGTCATAAGGTGGCATACTTTAAACGTATTATTAACGCAAAGTTTTACGCCAATACAATCATTGCTGCTTGATTTGCATACTGGAAAGTGAAAAAATCAGATGGAATTTAAAATGATGTTATATGGGAAATACGCGTGGTTGTAATCCGATTTCGCCCATTTTCGTACTATAATATAGGAATATGAGAAGAATATTATATACCGAATTTGGTTGAAATCGGATAAGCAGATCTTAAGATATGGGGTTTCACCTAAAAGTGGGCGGTGCCACGCCACTATCTAATTTTAAACGTGGTTCTTATAAAATCGTCTTATACCATCCCAGAGATAAAATTTAATGTCTCTGGCTTGTTTAGTGCTTGATTTATCGCGATTTTAGTAGTTTTTAACAGTACCGTTGTACCGTAGTGGGTTGTCGCCCGATTTCACCCATTTTCACACCGTCGATAGTGATGCTAAAAACATTTGTTCCCAGTGAATTTTTTATCTATTGTTGCTTTTGCGGTATAGGAAATATTTACATTAAACCTATTAGGGAGAGGGACCACGCCCGCTCAAAAAAAATTAAATGTGGTCCGATTACGCCCATCTGCAATACCAACCGTCTTACGGTATCAAGAAACAAGTGTACCAAGTTTCATAGAGCTATTTCCATATTTACTCAAGTTACAGCTTGCTCAGACGGACGGATAGACAGTTACCCAGATTTCAGCTCGTCTCTTGATCCTGATCATTTATATATATATAACCCTATATCTTACCCGATTAGTTTTATGATGTATAATATTAATAAGTGCATGATTTGTGTACTGGAAAGAGAAAAAATCTGATAGAATTTAATCTTGTATTATATGGGAAGGAGGCGTAGTTGTAGTTTGATTTCACCCATTTTCGCACCAAAATATTGGAATGTAAAATAATCCTAAGTATGTATCAAATTGAGGTGCAATTGGTCGATTAGGCCCGAAGATATGTGATCTCACACAAAATGGGCGGTGCCACGCCCATCGTCCAACTTTGAAACCTTTAAAACCTTCTTATAGTATCCTGGATGTAAAATGTAATATCTCTTAAGCATTTGGTTATTGACGTATCGCACGTTTAGTAATTTTAACAAAACCGTTACATGTAAGGGAGTAAGTGGGGATATCATCCGATTTCACCTTATTTTCACGGTGTCGTAAGAGCGGTCGAAATGATTTCTCGTTTGCAGATTCGGGTGATATGTGTAGCTTAAATGGTTTGCGAGTTATAGGTTATCGATTAGTGGCGTTTTTTGGGCGTGGCTGTGCTCCGATTACGCCCAAATACGAACTCCAAGGAACACGTGTATAAAGTTGCATGACGACATCTCAATGTTTACTCAAGGCACAACTTGTACGGACGGGCAGACAGACATCCGGATTTCAACTCGTCTCGTCCTGATCATTTACTCTTATATATATAATTTTATATTTAACCTAGATTAGTTTTAGGTGATACAAACAACCAATAGGTGAAAAAAACTCTGTAACAACATGTTGCAAGAGTATAAACACAAATTCGCAACATAAAAAATTGTTTATAATATTAATTAATATATATATATATATATAATATTAATTAAATGAATGTTGAAAACTGTTGAAAAAAATATATAAGCACCACGCAGAAGCTTCGATGATCAAATTAAACCTTGAAAAAATAAGAAAGCATCAGTATTTTGACGCATATTTCAGCACTTAACTTTAAATCTTTTATTTTCTTCATACTTTCAAAAAGAGAAATTAAAATAAACCGAATCGGGGGGTGGGGGACACATTTAAAACTTTATTTAGACAAATTGAAGCCCCTTATTTCACAAAAAACACTTATTAGGTTAGTCTTAATTAATTTAATAAGATAAAATAAATATCTTTAACTTCAAAATCTATTGAAAATAATTTTAATTTGTTAACCTGAACAATCATCAGACCAATTTAAAGTACGCTCTTGCTTCGAAATAATTCACCAAAGCTCAGATGCGCTTTGAAAATGAAGACGTGTTCATGCTTTTAATTCTTTTCTAGAAAGTACCGTCAGATTTTTAGCGAAAAATGGTTTGCAAATAAGAATATTGGACAATTCAGAGGCAATATTCATACATTTTGACAAAACTTTTGGGATCGATTTTTTGATTTTTGGCCTATGGGCGAAACCCCTGTATTCTGTAGGCTCATACTCCACTCATACTTGCTGGTTGGCACCAATACGCCTTTGTCGGTTGGGCAAATGATACGCTGCACTTGAGATTCTTCTAACAAACATGCATTTTCAAGCCACCGTTTCGTCTCCTGTCATATGCTCTCATAGCTGCCTGTATAAAGTCTGCCGGCCGTACGCTGTCTGTATTGACATGCTGCCTTAACTTATTTAATTTGTAACAGGAATCCAAATCCCTACGATTGTGAACTGGTGGATAGTATTAAATTATAGAAATCCATATGGAAAGGTAGTAAATTTGCTGTATCTCCATGGAATCTTAAATTGATTTAATCGCATGTCCAATTTATTCACTATTTGATTACCACTTTCACTAGCGCTACATATACGACGTAGTCGTTTTTGTAATTTTGCCAATGCACCCAATCGCCAAGTGCTGAAGTACATAGATTCAGGTTTGTTATAATTAAAACTTCTAGCTTAAGTCAGAATCGAATATTCCTCACAGGAGGCACCACAAAAATATACAAAAGTCGTATGAATTTCCATCAAGTAAAAAGCTCATTTGACCGTACACCAGTCTTTCGCATAATCCCTCTTTCTTTAAACATTTGGTTAATGGTATACAGCATCATGCCATCCCTCTATGACACATACATTTGTACATTAGAGCGGGTTGATTTTTTTTCTACAAAATCGCGTATTTGAGAAATGATCTACGGATCATTTCGAACTACTTTCCCTAAGAGATTACGGAACTAAAGACGGTTTCAAGCCAGCGATTTTAAAGGCGAACTGTA
Source organism: Bactrocera oleae (assembly GCF_042242935.1). Lineage (NCBI taxonomy): Eukaryota > Metazoa > Arthropoda > Insecta > Diptera > Tephritidae > Bactrocera > Bactrocera oleae. Next base: position 18,517,881 of record NC_091541.1, on the reverse strand, counting down.
TCTTTAAGGTGTTATAAAAATTTCTTCGTCAGTATTTGAGATATCCGAATAAACTTTAATACATATGTGCATTTTGATATTCTATTGATCATATCATCATCAAAATTGCAAGTATTGACGAACATAAATGGCTTAAAGTCTGCTAGGAAGCCGGAAAATATTATATCGGGAATATTGGGAATAAAGGAAGATGTGAAATATTTACTTAAGTATTTTCGGGAACATATTTCCATGCTATTTTTAAACAAAACTCACACACTGATCGACATATACGGCATAAAGTATGCTGAGCTAAAGAATATCATTATTGAACAAAAGTATACACACGCTTTTAATGTTATTTGGCTTTAATTCTCTTATCCGCTTGGGGGGAAAATTAGGGCAATGGGGCACATTTTATTTGAGTTATGGACCACTACTCCACTCTTTCCCTTAATTTAAAAATTTATTTAAATAGGCAGATTTAGCCTATTTTGTGCCCAAGAAGCTATGTATGATCGTTCTGATCTTTGGTGTATTAAGGCTCTAAGTTTGAGCAGTTCTCCTGGGTGTTCGATGGAGCCAACTGCTGTGGGTATTAGTACCTTATTTTGAATTGCGGTGTAGCGGATAAGATTTTAGTGCCTTTGAGCAGCATGGTGTCTCTTGGCAATTTTTAGGATTTTGTGTTTCCTGATTTTCTTTTCAAATCAACCTGTGGTTGTATCCTTATAAGCGCGCATATGGGGTGGGATGGGAAAATTGTTGTAGTGAAGAACAGAATGCCGTCTGTTTTGACAGTAGATGCATCTAAATGTTTTTTTTTTTTTTTGCAATTTTTATGAGTATGCGCATGTGACAGCAATTTGAACAAGGTCGTTTTATTCTGACTAAATTGCTTCTTTCGTTAATTTTTAATTGTTTAAACTTCTCGCAAGATATTAGTTAAAGCTCTCTTGTGCATAGTTCACATGACGTATCTTTATTCTGTTCGGATGCGAAAGGCATGAGGACAGGAGCGAAGCTTGGAACGGGCGAAAAGGCAAGCACTAGTAAAGGGACATTAGCTAAGACTGGCTCCAAGAAAATAGTAGCACCAGAGGCTGTCAGATCCAAACCCTGTAGCCAAAACACGGCTGCTAAGCAGGGCGAGAGCAGTCATACCAAACTTCAAGCTTGAACCGCCAGTAAGTGCAGCCAAGCGACAGAAGGAAGAATCTCCAGAGCCCAAAAGAAATGGGGGCAAGCTGCGCTGACAAATGTGGCGCTACAGGTGCTACTATGCAATCCAGGTTCGCCACCGTAATGCGCAGATGCCGGCTGGTACAAGGGCCATATCAAAATGATTGCGTGCTATGACGAGAGATCGGATGCACTATATAAAGTAGCCATAACCAAGGTAGGGGAGGTATTCCCGGAGCTAAATTGATAGCAGTAGACAAAAAGAACATAAAGTCCAGACTAAGGGCAAGGGTCTGGATCCCGGCTACATCATCACAGCCGGAGCAGATTATGCAGCTCATAAGAGCCTGCAGTTCGAGTCTGCCTACGGCATTTGAGGACAGCGTCGCAGAATCTGGCGTGGAGACCAAAAGGGCCATGATGCATATCCTGCTGTTATTAACAAAGGAATTCATTGAACCGCTGGCGAAATGTGGCGTGGAGATTAATTATGGATACACAAAAGTGAATATCACACCCTACAAGTCGGACGCCGATGCTGCAAATCATCTAGCATCGGAAAATTAGATAAGCGAAGTTGAGGAAGATCCTATGGAGTCCACGAGCGATGTGGAATGTTTTGAACAAGGTGAGTGTTCTTCCGGATCTGAGCTTGCTGACAGACTCTTAAACCTTTATACTGAGAGAGAGCTTGTAAGCGACTCTCACGAAGACGCAGATATAATAATAGTTAATGGGTCTTCTTCAAATTAATCTCACTTCAAACTAGCTTCAGTAGCCTTAGTTAACCGCGTGGCAATAGAAAAGCCTGAGTTTGTCCTCATTCAGGAGCCATGCGTTAATGGAGGGCGTATTCGCGGATTAAGGACACCGAACTACAAGATATTTATGGCTAATTGTGAAGGTAAAGTCAGAGCATGCAAAATGGCAAAGAAAAACCTTAACGTTTTTATGTTACATCATTATAGCAACCATGACAAAGCAGCCGTAAGCTGGGAAATGGGCGCAAGCAGTTACCGGCAGGTGTCTTGTTATATGACATACGACGAGATGCATGAGCCACTTCTGATGGTAAAAGAGGTTGTACGAGATAGTGAGGCATCCAAGTGCATGACAATACTTGGATGTGACTCAAACGCGCATCATACAATCTGTATCTAGTATGCCAACGTTCATAACAAGAAACGGACAAGAAGTGCTAGATATCACACTTGTGTCAGAAGAACTGCTTAACAGGGTAAACCAATGAAGAGTTCTCGACTAACACTTCTTTTCGTAGCACCGCGATATGAATGTATTATTGAGGAAAGGGCAGATAGAGGCAATAACTTCAGGAATCATACGAAAACGATCTGGCTGGTGCACATGCCAGAGCTGGAAAAACCTATCCCTATGATTCTGCTGTTTCAGCTCAAAAGCACGGAGGACCTCGGCATTATCGTTAAACGGTTCACGGAATCTGACCGACAAGCATTAGAAGTGGCTTGTCCAATAACACGAAGTAGATTTAGGATTAGGCCCCCATGGTGCTCTCCCGAATTAAAAAAATTATAAATTCTTGAAAGTCTTTTATTTTTTTTCTATTGGATATCTTCAGACAACAGCTGGACGGTATACAGTTAAGAGTCTCTAGGCCTACTAATGGATACCCACTTCCTAAGTAGTTCTGAAAGCCATACTGAAGAGTATACACAAGACAGCGGAGTAGAAATAGAATCCACTCCTATAGATATGGTGTCAAAAAGCAACGTGCTGGGCGATAAAAAGCTTCAAGCCCTTCAAGTCGCTGGGACTAGACGGTTTATTCCCGGCTCAATTACAGCAGGCGCAGAATTACATAATAGATTGGCTAGTAACCATGCTTACAGGGGCGATGCAATTAAACTATATTCCTTCGTTATGGAGGGAAGTCAAGGTAATATACATACCTAATTCGGGTGAAAGTTCACATAGGAGTCCAAAGGATTTCAGACCATTCTCATTCCTCCTAAACACGTTGGAAAGGCTAACAGAAATACCTATAAGGAACAAACTAAAACTAGAAAAGTTAACCGTTTCGCAGCATGCGTATTCTAAAGGAAAATCTACTGAAACAGCACCAAGATGTGTGGCGGAGATTGAATAATCTCTGGAAGTTACAGAATACACTCTAATTTCCTTCTCAGATATAGAGGGAGCCTTCAATATCCAAACTTGGGCCATACTGAGCGCGCTTAAGGATCTGGACATCTCTTAACTTCTCAGAGCAGGTCAATAATTTCAACGCTGGTGTAGATCTGTCCAAAGGGGTACACATTAAGTAGGCGTGTTATCCCCACTTCTCTGGATCCTGAAAATTAATATTTTTATTTATTCAATTTAGATAAAGTATACAAATATAATATCTAAAAAAGAGAACACTGGCTGCCAGGGCCTACGGCTCAGCTTTTCGAAATGGTATTGTTATTATGATTATGTTATATTATGGTCTTTGTCACGTGCGCAATGTATTTATTTTGATTTATGTACATATATTTTTAATTAGATTTTCTTGCTTAAGTCTAGTTCCTTGAAAAATTAGTTTATTACATCAATGTTAGTTTTTGTGATGTTTGTAAGTAAATCACTTGGAGCAACTTGCCCGAAGATTCTTTCTCGCGTCGATTTTAACTTTTTGCAGTCGTGGATTAGGTGGTCTGTGGATAATAATCCTTTGCAGAAGGGACATGGTTTTTTGGGAGTCCCTGTCAAGAGGTGTTCGTGTGTGAAAATGAATAAGTTGCTGTTAGATCTAGAAATTAAGGGGGTACTTGTTGTGGCCTACGCTGACGATTTGGCAGTTTCGGTTAGAGGTAAATTCCCGAACACTCTCGCTAACCTTATGTAAACAATTTTAAACGATATAAATCGTTGGGTCTGAACTTAAATGATAGTAAGACGGAGCTAAAAGCTTATTTGACCATACACCAGTCTTTCGCATAATCCCCCTTTCTTGATTGAATTCTTCCTTAAACAAACATTTGGTTAATGGTATACAGCATCATGCCATATAATACATACATATGTACTTTAGATCGGGTAGATTTTTTTCTACTAAATCGCGTATGCGGGAAATGATCTACGGATCATTCCAAACAACTTTGCCTAGAAGATTACGGAACTAAAAACGGTTTTAAGCTAGCGATTTTAAAGACGAACTGTATCTTTTGGGAATTATAAAAATTTCTTCGTCAGTGTTTGGGATATCTGAATGAACTTTAATATAGGTATACTTGTATGAGAATTTTTATATTCTATTGATCATATCATCATCAAAATTGCAAGTATTGACGAACATAAATGGCCTAAAGTCTGCTAGGAAGCCGGAAAATATTATATCGGGAATATTGGGAATAAAATAAGATGTGAACTATTTCCTTAAGTATTTTCGGGAACATATTTCCATGCTATTTTTAAAGAAAACTCACACACTGATCGACATATACGGCAGTATAAAGTATGCTGAGCTAAAGAATATCATTATTGAACAAAAGTATACACACGCTTTTAATGCTATTTGGCTTTAATTCTCTTATCCGCTTGGGGGGAAAATTAGGGCAATGGGGCACATTTTATTTGAGTTATGGACCACTACTCCACTCTTTCCCTTAATTTTAAAATTTATTTAAATAGGCAGATTTAGCCTATTTTGTGCCCAAGAAGCTATGTATGATCGTTCTGATCTTTGGTGTATTAAGGCTCTAAGTTTGAGCAGTTCTCCTGGGTGTTCGATGGAGCCAACTGCTGTGGGTATTAGTACCTTATTTTGAATTGCGGTGTAGCGGATAAGATTTTAGTGCCTTTGAGCAGCATGGTGTCTCTTGGCAATTTTTAGGATTTTGTGTTTCCTGATTTTCTTTTCAAATCAACCTGTGGTTGTATCCTTATAAGCGCGCATATGGGGTGGGATGGGAAAATTGTTGTAGTGAAGAACAGAATGCCGTCTGTTTTGACAGTAGATGCATCTAAATGTTTTTTTTTTTTTTTGCAATTTTTATGAGTATGCGCATGTGACAGCAATTTGAACAAGGTCGTTTTATTCTGACTAAATTGCTTCTTTCGTTAATTTTTAATTGTTTAAACTTCTCGCAAGATATTAGTTAAAGCTCTCTTGTGCATAGTTCACATGACGTATCTTTATTCTGTTCGGATGCGAAAGGCATGAGGACAGGAGCGAAGCTTGGAACGGGCGAAAAGGCAAGCACTAGTAAAGGGACATTAGCTAAGACTGGCTCCAAGAAAATAGTAGCACCAGAGGCTGTCAGATCCAAACCCTGTAGCCAAAACACGGCTGCTAAGCAGGGCGAGAGCAGTCATACCAAACTTCAAGCTTGAACCGCCAGTAAGTGCAGCCAAGCGACAGAAGGAAGAATCTCCAGAGCCCAAAAGAAATGGGGGCAAGCTGCGCTGACAAATGTGGCGCTACAGGTGCTACTATGCAATCCAGGTTCGCCACCGTAATGCGCAGATGCCGGCTGGTACAAGGGCCATATCAAAATGATTGCGTGCTATGACGAGAGATCGGATGCACTATATAAAGTAGCCATAACCAAGGTAGGGGAGGTATTCCCGGAGCTAAATTGATAGCAGTAGACAAAAAGAACATAAAGTCCAGACTAAGGGCAAGGGTCTGGATCCCGGCTACATCATCACAGCCGGAGCAGATTATGCAGCTCATAAGAGCCTGCAGTTCGAGTCTGCCTACGGCATTTGAGGACAGCGTCGCAGAATCTGGCGTGGAGACCAAAAGGGCCATGATGCATATCCTGCTGTTATTAACAAAGGAATTCATTGAACCGCTGGCGAAATGTGGCGTGGAGATTAATTATGGATACACAAAAGTGAATATCACACCCTACAAGTCGGACGCCGATGCTGCAAATCATCTAGCATCGGAAAATTAGATAAGCGAAGTTGAGGAAGATCCTATGGAGTCCACGAGCGATGTGGAATGTTTTGAACAAGGTGAGTGTTCTTCCGGATCTGAGCTTGCTGACAGACTCTTAAACCTTTATACTGAGAGAGAGCTTGTAAGCGACTCTCACGAAGACGCAGATATAATAATAGTTAATGGGTCTTCTTCAAATTAATCTCACTTCAAACTAGCTTCAGTAGCCTTAGTTAACCGCGTGGCAATGGAAAAGCCTGAGTTTGTCCTCATTCAGGAGCCATGCGTTAATGGAGGGCGTATTCGCGGATTAAGGACACCGAACTACAAGATATTTATGGCTAATTGTGAAGGTAAAGTCAGAGCATGCAAAATGGCAAAGAAAAACCTTAACGTTTTTATGTTACATCATTATAGCAACCATGACAAAGCAGCCGTAAGCTGGGAAATGGGCGCAAGCAGTTACCGGCAGGTGTCTTGTTATATGACATACGACGAGATGCATGAGCCACTTCTGATGGTAAAAGAGGTTGTACGAGATAGTGAGGCATCCAAGTGCATGACAATACTTGGATGTGACTCAAACGCGCATCATACAATCTGTATCTAGTATGCCAACGTTCATAACAAGAAACGGACAAGAAGTGCTAGATATCACACTTGTGTCAGAAGAACTGCTTAACAGGGTAAACCAATGAAGAGTTCTCGACTAACACTTCTTTTCGTAGCACCGCGATATGAATGTATTATTGAGGAAAGGGCAGATAGAGGCAATAACTTCAGGAATCATACGAAAACGATCTGGCTGGTGCACATGCCAGAGCTGGAAAAACCTATCCCTATGATTCTGCTGTTTCAGCTCAAAAGCACGGAGGACCTCGGCATTATCGTTAAACGGTTCACGGAATCTGACCGACAAGCATTAGAAGTGGCTTGTCCAATAACACGAAGTAGATTTAGGATTAGGCCCCCATGGTGCTCTCCCGAATTAAAAAAATTATAAATTCTTGAAAGTCTTTTATTTTTTTTCTATTGGATATCTTCAGACAACAGCTGGACGGTATACAGTTAAGAGTCTCTAGGCCTACTAATGGATACCCACTTCCTAAGTAGTTCTGAAAGCCATACTGAAGAGTATACACAAGACAGCGGAGTAGAAATAGAATCCACTCCTATAGATATGGTGTCAAAAAGCAACGTGCTGGGCGATAAAAAGCTTCAAGCCCTTCAAGTCGCTGGGACTAGACGGTTTATTCCCGGCTCAATTACAGCAGGCGCAGAATTACATAATAGATTGGCTAGTAACCATGCTTACAGGGGCGATGCAATTAAACTATATTCCTTCGTTATGGAGGGAAGTCAAGGTAATATACATACCTAATTCGGGTGAAAGTTCACATAGGAGTCCAAAGGATTTCAGACCATTCTCATTCCTCCTAAACACGTTGGAAAGGCTAACAGAAATACCTATAAGGAACAAACTAAAACTAGAAAAGTTAACCGTTTCGCAGCATGCGTATTCTAAAGGAAAATCTACTGAAACAGCACCAAGATGTGTGGCGGAGATTGAATAATCTCTGGAAGTTACAGAATACACTCTAATTTCCTTCTCAGATATAGAGGGAGCCTTCAATATCCAAACTTGGGCCATACTGAGCGCGCTTAAGGATCTGGACATCTCTTAACTTCTCAGAGCAGGTCAATAATTTCAACGCTGGTGTAGATCTGTCCAAAGGGGTACACATTAAGTAGGCGTGTTATCCCCACTTCTCTGGATCCTGAAAATTAATATTTTTATTTATTCAATTTAGATAAAGTATACAAATATAATATCTAAAAAAGAGAACACTGGCTGCCAGGGCCTACGGCTCAGCTTTTCGAAATGGTATTGTTATTATGATTATGTTATATTATGGTCTTTGTCACGTGCGCAATGTATTTATTTTGATTTATGTACATATATTTTTAATTAGATTTTCTTGCTTAAGTCTAGTTCCTTGAAAAATTAGTTTATTACATCAATGTTAGTTTTTGTGATGTTTGTAAGTAAATCACTTGGAGCAACTTGCCCGAAGATTCTTTCTCGCGTCGATTTTAACTTTTTGCAGTCGTGGATTAGGTGGTCTGTGGATAATAATCCTTTGCAGAAGGGACATGGTTTTTTGGGAGTCCCTGTCAAGAGGTGTTCGTGTGTGAAAATGAATAAGTTGCTGTTAGATCTAGAAATTAAGGGGGTACTTGTTGTGGCCTACGCTGACGATTTGGCAGTTTCGGTTAGAGGTAAATTCCCGAACACTCTCGCTAACCTTATGTAAACAATTTTAAACGATATAAATCGTTGGGTCGTATCGTGCGGACTGAACTTAAATGATAGTAAGACGGAGCTAAAAGCTTATTTGACCATACACCAGTCTTTCGCATAATCCCCCTTTCTTGATTGAATTCTTCCTTAAACAAACATTTGGTTAATGGTATACAGCATCATGCCATATAATACATACATATGTACTTTAGATCGGGTAGATTTTTTTCTACTAAATCGCGTATGCGGGAAATGATCTACGGATCATTCCAAACAACTTTGCCTAGAAGATTACGGAACTAAAAACGGTTTTAAGCTAGCGATTTTAAAGACGAACTGTATCTTTTGGGAATTATAAAAATTTCTTCGTCAGTGTTTGGGATATCTGAATGAACTTTAATATAGGTATACTTGTATGAGAATTTTTATATTCTATTGATCATATCATCATCAAAATTGCAAGTATTGACGAACATAAATGGCCTAAAGTCTGCTAGGAAGCCGGAAAATATTATATCGGGAATATTGGGAATAAAATAAGATGTGAACTATTTCCTTAAGTATTTTCGGGAACATATTTCCATGCTATTTTTAAAGAAAACTCACACACTGATCGACATATACGGCAGTATAAAGTATGCTGAGCTAAAGAATATCATTATTGAACAAAAGTATACCCAATATATTGGGTACACACATCGTTCTGATCTTTCATCTATTAAGGCTCTTAGTTTAAACAGTTCTCCTGGGTGATCGATAGAGACAACTGCTGTGGGTAGTAGTACCTTATTGTGCGTGCACTTTATTGATATTCTTAAGACTAACTTGATACATAGATCTTACTGCTATTTATACTAACTAGAGTGTTTACTTATTATTAGTTGATAGTTGCTTTATATTGTTGTTTGTACATTGAAACATTTGCATTGTTCTAAGATAAGGCTGTTTTAATGTATTTTGTTTAATGTTGTTTTCATACATTCTATTTATTCAGAGATAAGGTTGTTTTGAAGTTTGCTTGTTTTGGATATTGGTGATATAATGTGATAAGTTATACGTTCCTTAACTCTCCCCGGTGCTTAAAATTAAATGTCCTCATTTCAAATCATCTATTACTAAAGTCGGCGTAGTTTCGTTTCGATTACTTCTTCGAAATTTTTTCAACGTTGGCTATTTGTTTGTACTTGCCGATAGATATATATTTTTACACATGAATACATGATAAAAACTAATATTATACTGATTAAAAGAAGATATAAAATAAATTTTAAGGGATGTTCTTCTATAGGTATTAAGAACTTATAAATTTTTTGTATATTACTAATTTTATAATTACTTTCAGAAGTTAATATATTCAATATTTCTATTTTTTCATTTTCATGAGTATGGATTATATCTTTTATTTCTTGTTCATGGTTTATATCTGTGTTATGATCAATGGTGGTGCTATGGTCATATTGGATTAAATGTGGACCATTTATTTTCTGCCCATTTCATATATGAACATTATCAACTATAATATGGGTTGACAACTAAGTAATTGATTTCACTCATAGCTTCAGTTGAATTTTTAGGTTTCCTGGCGTAGTCCAAATGTAAAACACATTTTGTTATTTGATAGTTGGCAATTCAGCTGTCAATCAGTAAAAAAAAGTTTTTTGATCGGTTGCGTAGTTTTCGTTTGGCGTTCGTTGAAAAATGGAAGATCAAAAGAAACATTTTCGTCATATTTTGCTTTTTTATTTTCGGAAAGCGGAAAACGCATCGCAAGCTCACAAAAAGTTATGTGCTGTTTATGGCACTTTGAACTCTTAACACCCAACCTAACGATCAATTCTGTTGTCTACATTAAACCTCTACGAAACTAAACAATGCAGTTAAAGAAAAGCGGCCCGAATTGATGAATCGAATGGGGTGTTGTATCCCTTGGTTGGGATATTTTGACGCATCCACCGTATAGTCCTGACATTGGACCATCGGGTTATTTTTTGTTTCGATCTTTACAAAACTCCTTGAATGGTAAAAATTTCAATAATGATGTTGATGTCAACTCGTACCTGATTCAGTATTTTGCTAATAAAAACCAGAAGTTTTATGAACGTGGGATTATGATGCTGCCTGAAAGATAGCAAAAGGTCATTGATCAAAATGGGCAATACATTACAAAATAAAGTTATTTAGGTCCATGAAAAAAAAAAAATCCGCCATTCCAATATTACCATGATCTAATATTTGTATAGGATTATTGTTTTCTTGTATCACATTACATTGAACTTTTTGGTTCACTAATAATATAATTGTACATTTATCTTTTAATTCTATTAACAAATATTAGTTCAGATATAACTTTTACAATTTGGTAATTTGTGAAACTTTTTACATTTAGCAATTACACTTAGCTCATATTTTCCGTGTTTAAATGTTAATGGAATTAAATTATACATATTACATTTATTTATTATTGGATATTTATAAATTGTTACAATGGCACTATTAAAAATACACACATGGATACTGGAGTATTCTAAAATATTTATTATTGGAATGTCATATGATTCTGTCTTAATGATTTCTTTAATATTTTTGAAATTAAGAGTAACTGAATAAAAATTACCTGTTTTCGCAAAATTAATTGTGTTTTTTATTAATTCTAATTCTTTATATACTTTCCTAATAAATAATGTTTCTGTTATTGATTTTGGATCTAGAGTTTCTAAGATTTTCTCAAACTGTGAATTAATTTGTCTTTGAAGATTATTATTTTCTATTAACTGGTTAAGACCTGATTTAATTCAATTAGGTCGTCGTGGTCTGGCGTACCTGTTATAAATTTCAAAATTGAGCCAAAAAAATTAAGGGCCCGTTTGAGAGGATGCTCGGATTATATCAGTTGTGTTTACAGTATTTCTATTTTATTAATAAGAATACTTTCTTCCTGGGATTGTATGCTACTGTATCTTGTTCTCATTATATTTTCATAAGGTCCTAATATTGTCGAAAGGTTTGCTATATGATACAGGTAGGCTGAGCTATTACATATAATATATGTATAAACGTGGACGACCTTTCGGTTAAAATATATCTTCTACCTGAAAGGTTTGTTGCAAAAGCAAATGAAACCAATAAAATAAATAAGCAAAAGTTTATGAGTCCTATTCTTTGCATTGTGTACTTTGCTTCCTAATGTAATCCTTATGTATAACCTTCCCTTTCACTGTTAAAATCGTATCCCCGAGATCTTCTTTCACTTTGTGTTTGTTATATTTTGTTGCAAGCTTAGTACGTCTCTACATATAATATCACCTGTTTTATATGTTATATTTTTGCTGCTTTTGTTATGTTATTCTAATAGTTTATCCTGTATTTGCTGCAAAATATTCTTGATATCGGTATGTTCTTCCCTATTGAAAAATACGTCTTCAGGTTTGTGTCCTGTGGAAAAGTGAATAGTCCTATTGTATTCACGAACAGCGGTATTATTTTCAGCTGGTAAACTTTGACAAAGTTCTATAATTGTACTATGTAACCGTTCTACTTAAGCATTGGAAGTTGACTGGTGTACTGGAGTAACTGAATGTATCATTGTAATCTATTGTATAGAGATTTTACTATGGTTCCATAAAATATATTATTCTATTGATTCATGGCAACTATCTTTGTATTTAGATTTCGTATATAACAATATTTGGAGTATCTGTAGTCTATCGAGCTAAGATACATCATAGTGCTTGTTAAACTGTATGTAATTGGCAATAATAGTCTTACATTCAGTGAGAATAAATGCATTCTGATTTTTATTTAATTTTTGAAGGCTTTATATACACTTTTTAAAACTATCTTAACTAACTAAATATATGTGTATGTGTGTATGTGAATATGTATGTAACTCATTGTTTATGTTACGTGATAAGGGTTGTTTTCGATGCACACAAGCAATTGCCAAAATGTATTTTTAGAACCAATTGGGTACAATGTGTAGATATAAACATGTACATGATCTTATCTTAAATCAATAGGTTTTTACTAACGACTATTGAATGGAATGCATGCGTATTTCATGTGTATTGCATGTTAATTCATTTTATGTGATTTTTTTATGTATATATGTCTTTCACTTCCTTGGCATTGTCGATGCTAAAAATTAACCATGTTCAAAGATATTTGAACAGTGTTTAAATGGAATAGGTCATATTCAATCATATAGGAATAGTATATATTCTCCGGCTCGAGTTGGTATTCGAGTTTTTCTTATCGGTTGTTTATTTGGTTTGCGTGCATATTTGTGTTGTAAACATATTTCACAACATATTGCTTCTTGTTTACACATTTCTCTAATTTGCACAAATCCATTCACCACCTTCACTTTACACTTGCTTTAACACTTATTTCCGAATAAAGCAAAGAAAATGTGATTAAAAAATTTACAAATTTAAAATGTATTAAGATCTTTTAACACAGTTAAATTGAACTTTAACAAATTAAATTAAAGATTCCGCAGAGAAAGAGTCGAAAAAACGATGTTCACTTCGCAGGTTTACGATGACGGCGATCGATCGAAAAGTTGCGCGCAGGAGCTTTCGTATCAAATGTTGACTTGGCGCTCAGGCCTGTTGACGAGTCGGATGTGGTTTTACGAATTAACGTGTAGGCCATGATCCCGTCCTTTTTGTTAAGTTGCTGTGTGGTGTGTTATCATGTGTAGTGTTCTCAAATGTTGAATGTGGTGTGATGCGTCGTATGTGGTGAGAACCTGTGAGGGTTCTTATGTGTGGTGCATTGCATTAGGGTGCGCCATTATTTTCCTGGGTAGAGGGGTGTGTACATGTATAGGGAGTCTTAACCCATTTAACCATCCTGGGCCCCCTAGGTAAATATTTTGCCAAGTTTTACAAATATTTACTAAAATGGTATATGTATTTATTTCGGCATACTGCTTCTGAAGTAGCCGAGGGCGCGGGAGGTCACATGGTGATGGAGTAATGTTGTATCCATATTGACCTGTAGTGTATAAAGCGACTTTAATTTTTATACTCTCGCAACATGTTGCTACAGAGTATAATAGTTTTGTTCACCTAACGGTTGTTTGTATCACCTGAAACTAATTGAGGTAGATATAGGGTTATATATATATAAATGATCAGGATGAAGAGACGAGTTGAAATCCGGGTGACTGTCTGGCCGTCCGTCCGTCCGTGCAAGCTCTAACTTGAGTAAAAATTGAGATATCTTTATGAAACTTGGTAGACATGTTTCCTGGTATCGGGAGACGGTTGGTATTGCAGATGGGCGTAATCGGACCACTGCCACGCCCACAAAGCGCCATTGATTAAATGCAAATAAATTGTCATAACTAAGCTCCACAATAAGATACAAGGCTGGTATTTGGCACACAAGATCGCATTAGGGAGGGACATCTGCGGCGTGGTTCCGCCCCTAATAGGTTTGTTATGTATATCTCTTAAACTGCTAAAGCTATAATGACAAGATTCACTGAGAAAAAATGTTTTTAGCACCTCTATCTACGGTGTGAAAATGGGTGAAATCGGGTGACAACCCCGCCCACTCCCCATATATCGGTACTGTTAAAAACTACTAAAAGCGCGATAAATCAAGCACTAAACACGCCAGAGTCATTAAATTTTAACACAGGGATCGTATGAGCTGACTTTATAGGAGCCGCGTTCGAAATTAGATAATGGCCGTGGCACCGCCTACATTTAGGTGAAAGCCCATATCTTATCGTTGTGACCAAAAATTGTTTAAATCGAACCAAATCTATTCAAGTCCTTCGGTACTGAATTTGCTTACCCCAGTGCATATAGTTGCCTTTTTACCGAAAATATCGGTCAATGTGTAAGACATTTAATTGGAATTCATATAATAAAATAAATAAATAAAACTCTCGATAATAGTATGTTTGTGTCAAAAAATGTATTTAATCGAATCAATACAAATTTTTGAACTTCTGGGTGACTTTGTACCGCATATACCAATATGTGGGTTATCTCAATGAAAATGAGAAAGCGTGTTTCACTCATAACAAGATATTTTTGTGCCTAAAATGGATGAAATCGAGTGAAAATTTTGCCTAGCTCCTATGTAACTAATATCAGGATTTTCGAACATTCGTCTCACTTTACTCCATATGATTGGTGATGATATGTGAGATACCTTAATGAAACAGTGGGAGCATTTTATTAGTCTGTGGCATGTTAGTGGTATGTAGTATTAGCAAAAATTGATAAAATCGGGTTAATGCTACCCTCTACTTCCATATACTACTTATAATACTTCTCGTTTGTCGGTCAGTGAGTATTAAAATCTTCTTTATATATAAAATTGCTTCAAAATATGTTCTCTATGCTCGAGTATAGCTGAGCAATATAAAAATTAATATCTTTCTCTATACCCAATATAGGTATATATGATCTCCGTCTTTGCGGTTGATCAAAATGTGATATTTTAATGTAATTAAGTGGATAAGTATACTTAAAAATTATGTGGTTTGGCGCTAAATTAGAATGAAATTAGTATATACTAAGTCTAAACCTCACACCTTCATATAATGAATTCCGATTCTCTGGTTGACGTTTGCCACCTAAGCTAATAATATAAAATTTAGCCACTTTGGTGGAGTTAATATCACATGCATACTTATGTATATCTCTCTTCAAGATGTTTTTTTTTAATATAATTTTCGCTGACGCAAACTAAAATATTGCAATAAAACTGAGACTAAGTTTATGGCCTTTAATATAAGTCGAGAAGATACCAAATTTGATTGAAATTTTATCACGATTTCATATTGGATGTTAAATTCTTTCTCAACTTTGCGACACCTAAAGGAACTTCCTGGCCTTTGATTCTTGCGAATTACAAGAGTATAAAATTCTTGCTTCCGCCCTGCTCCCACATACTTTATGTAAAAAATTCAAACTTCCGTTTGGCTTTATATAAACGTAAAATATTAGATATACAACAGTGTAATGCCGAAAATGTGTGAAATCGATCCACGATTTCCCCAGCATACATGTACTACTTATGGTATAATTTATTTCGTTAATTTTATAATTTAATGAAATTAAATGGACAGTTTTTCTCAAAAATAATGTGGTTTATCGCTGCATATGAATGAAATTGGTCTAGACCTTTGTTTAAACCTTATAACCCTAATATACTGATTTCCGCTCCTTTCGTACAACAGCAACCTCATATACCCCACATATTAAATCTAACCTCTTTGGTTTAGTTTATATCACATATGCCATGTTTGAGTTAAATAGCTTCTTTTGGTTAATGGAAGAAAAATAGTATCTATTGTATCTAAAATAGTAAATCTATGCTCAATAACATAAGTTAATAAGATTCCAAATAATAATCGAATAATAAATGTTGAATTCTTTCGCAACATTTTTATACTTTCGCAACATGTTGCAACAGAGTATAGCTTTGTTCACCAAACTTTTGTTTGCATCACCTAAAACTAATCGAGATAGATATAGATTTCTATATACTAATATTTGGTGATAATCAGTGAATAAGTATATTTTCTCAGCCATCATGTTGAACTTATAACAAAATATACCAGACAACAATGACAAAAATCTACATACCTGCTCTACATATGTGTGTACCATACTTAATTATATGTAATTTATTGTTAATTTAGCCTTCATGAACAGACCTTTCAAAATAGGTACCATAGATCCCTGTTTTAAAAAGCGTTGGTCAATAGCAATTTACGGAGGGGTTTTCCGAGCACTTAATTTCAATACAATGAAATAAACTACTAATTTGTAAAATATAAATACAACTAAATAATCTGTATTATTATGTTAGTGAATATCTATGTAATATATAGGTATACAAAGTACGTAAGCTGTGTGTACAAAAATATACCATAATAAAACTATTATACTCTGTAGCAACATGTTGCAAGAGTATAAAAAATATCAGTACACTGTGTTTGTAGTTTCAGTTACACTAGATGTCTTTACCAGCAAAGTGCTTTATTCAAACTAATCTTAGTGTATTAGTTATATAGTTTAAAGTATTATTATATACAGTGACAAGCAAAACCGTATTATATACAGTGGCGAGCAAACACATATACATATGTGCACCATTATACCATAGTACCTATACACGGAACAGGAAAGGAGTCATAGCAAGGACTTACAAGGAATTACAGTGAAAGAGAGCAGCACCTAGGATCCAACTTTTACACCCGGACGGACTGAATTATATAAGTATTATCTATAAGTATTTTATATATTAATCCATTTATTATTAATTAATTATGCCTAGATTAAGTAGAAAATCTATATTACTAAGTCGTCTTCAGAATAGAAGACGTATGAGAGTTCTTCGTGCAAACTCTTTATATAGAAATAGTGAGCAGTCACAAAATACTGTAAGTCACGCTAATCGTAGATTAGATTCCGATGTACGTCTGTCCGAACAAATTATCAATACAAATCAACATAGAACCAGGCGGGAAAATCTCGAGGTACAGTCTTTTGAACAAAATTTAAATATTGTTCCTATTCCTCTGAAAACTCAGAAAAGTAAAGGGAGACTCCCTTGGTGGAATTCGAAGCCAACGGAGATTAGATCTTGGAGTAGAAGACTCTTCAATAAAGCCCATAAAAGTAGCTCTAGTGACGACTGGGCGTTGTACAAGGTCGGACTGGCGCTTTACAAGTCCGAGTTGAAAAAAGCCAAGAGAGCCTCGTGAAGAGCCTTCTGCGGCAGTGTAGAGGGCTGTCACGAGTCCTCAAGGTTTAGACGCATTCTTGCAAAATTCCTACTCCAGTGGGGTATCTAAGAAATGCAGATAGCGGGTGGACTACGAGTAGTGAGGAGTCGCTGAAGCTACTCCTAGATGCTCATTTTTCGCTGAATCGCTCTACTGAAGAAGTGCCACTGGGGGAGCTTCAGGAAGGCTGTACAGCCTTCTTGGGCCTTCTGGATGAGCATCACCTTACCTGGGCGCTGAAATCTTTCAAGCCCTTCAAATCCCCGGGTCCGCATAGCATCATACCGGCGCAACTACAGCGTACGTTTAAGGTGTCATGTAGCTGGCTGGCCCCCATCTACGCGAACTGTGTTAGATTGGGCCACGTCCCTAAGGCCTGGAGACAGGTTAAGGTTACGTTTATTCCGAATGCCGGTGCAAAAAAGATTTCAGACCCAACAGCCTATGTTTCTGTTGAAAACGCTGAAGAGACTTATGGATCTGTACATTAGGTGCAGAATACCGAGGGGTAAACTGTTACGGGCGCAGCATGCCTATATCAAGGGCAGGTCGGTCGACACTGCTTTGCATAATGTACTGTCCTGGCTGGAGATAGCGCGGTTGCACAAGGAATTTGCAGTGGGCACCTTTCTTGACATCGAAGGGGCCTTCAATAGCGTGCGGCCAGAGGCAGTGGTTAAAGCCCTCGAAAAGTTTGAGGTGGAATCGAGCCTCAAACACCTCATTTTCAGTCTTCTTTGCGACAGAACTGTTGGAGCGGAGTGGGGTAGTGCCAAGTCAACCAGAAAGGTAAATAGGGGAACTCCGAAGGGAGGAGTACTCTCCCCACTGCTCTGGATCTTGGTGGTAATCGACCTACTTATAGAACTTGAGGAGCAAGCCTGTCGGGTGATAGCCTATGCTGATGATGTGGTTCTTATGGTTAAAGGTAAATTCCTGAATACCGTCTATGAGCTCACCGAAGGGTACCTAAACGTAGTATTCAACTAGGCAAATAGAAGCGGCCTAGCCGTCAACCCAAGTAAAACCGAAATGATTTTATTTACTAGGAGGTATAAGATCCCAAACGTGCCTCTCCCCTCTTTCGGGGGTTCACGTCTCCAACCTGTTGATAAGGTGAAATACTAAGGGCTCATCCTTGATCAAAAGCTTTCTTGGAGGCCGAACATCACAGAAAGAGTCAAAAAGGCATCGGTCGCCTTATATTGCTGCAGGGGAGCTATAGGGAAAAGGTGGGGACTCTCACCAAAGGTGGTGTTCTGGCTCTACGAAACCGTAATCAAGCCAATATTTTTCTATGGTGTGTTTGTCTAATGGAGGGCGCTCGAAAAGACTACCCTGGCTAAAAAGCTTGAGCAAGTCCAAAGAGCGGCGCTCATCGGAATCTCCGGTGCACTGCAAACCACACCAACGATAGCTCTCAACGCTATGTTAAATATAGCACCTGTGGACATTGACGGTAGGTGCATTGCTGCGAGGTGTGTTATTAGGCTCAGGGAAGCTGGGCTTTTGAAGGGGTCCGAACAAGGGCACGCCACAATTCTCTCCTACTTCACCTGCATTCCTGAAAATTTGGATCATTGCGTCACAGCGGCCACTCGAGGCGGCTTTTTCTCTGCTCATATCCCGACGAAGGAGATGAGGAGGGGAAAAAGCCACTGGAGAAGAGGCGCGGTGAGCTTTTTCATGGATGGGTCGAAGCTATGAGGGAAAGTTGGAGAGGGGGTTTTCTGTTAAGAGCTCTACGTCAATCTTTGCTTCAGGCTACCGGACCACTGCAAAGCCGATGAGCTTGCCAGGGGGGCACCCTTGCCCGCTCACATCGGAATGGGATCAACTTGGTTCTCCGCTAACGTCTTGCATTCTGGCTCTGGACCAATGGACCTCGCATGCACTCAGCAGACGCGGGTCGACGACCAACTCCTGCGCGACTGTGTGATCCTTCTGGCTGAGAGTGGATCGCAGGAGGTCGGGGGATCTTCTCGCCTTGAACAAAGTTCACCTCGCCATGGTAGGAGTTCTCACTGGGCACTGTCCAATGGGAACTCATGCGGTGCGGCTTAGAATACCACCCGCTGGTAGTTGTCAAACCTGTATGGAGGAAGGTGAAGTGGAAACATCCCGGCACTTTCTCCTCCACTGTCCGGCTTTTGCTAGGTTGAGATTGAAACATCTCGGCAATCACACGGCGGACCATAAAATTTGGCCGAATTGGATATTGGCCATCTCAACAAGTTTGTCATAGGCACAAAGCGCTTTGTCGACATGTAACGGTCTATTGATCCGGCTCATAGGAGTTTTGGGTACCAGGCGTTTAAGCTATCCAAGTGTGATCGTTCTTAGGATCGACCCTCTAACCTAACCTAACCTAACCTAACCTAACCTAACCAAGTTACGGCCCAAAATCTATTGAACGAAAACTTTGTTCAAAACTTGATTCAACACGATGATGGTTACAAGATTTTGAAAGGTCCTCTCCTGCGAACGGGGAAGCTGAGAAGAAAAAGGCAATCGCTATGATTCGCCAATTTGGGCTTCCAACCTTCTTTATCACTTTATCGGCTGCAGAATCTCAGTCGGTTGAGCTTTTGGTCATCCTCTCTAAAACTGTTGGTTCTAAAGATATTTCGGAAGAGGAAGCCTACAGTTTAACAACCCAAGATAGATATCGCTTAACTCGGTCAGACGCGGTTACTTGTGCTAAATACTTTGACTACCGCTATCGACAAATTTTTAAGCTTTTTAAAGATAATGCCGGCAGTTTTGGAGAGCATTTTGTTTCACATTTCTACTGGAGAGTGGAGTTTCAACAGAGAGGTTCCCCGCATGTACATGGCATGTATTGGCTTAATAATGCTCCCAGGATCAACCTTCAAGATCCTCAGACATTCCCTGATATCATTAGTTCTATTGACAATTATATTTCTACCGATGGTTCGATCAGCCACTTAGAAAGATATTTGGGTTATCAAAAGCATAAGGTCTTGTACTAGGGAAATAAGAGGACAACAGTTTTGTCGTTTTGGTATACCATATCCACCAATGCCTTCAACGCAAATACTGTTACCTCTTACAGAAACAAGTCAAAATTCAGAAAGACACAAGGAAAACTTTTTCAACATTCAAAACGTTTTAAATTCAAATATGACTACAGAAGACATTTCTAATTTAAACGATTTTGAACACTTTCTGTCTGATAGTAGAATAAATATGTATTTTGATGACTTTTTGTTAGCCCTTAGGTCAAGTTTAACAAAACCCAAAATTTTTCTAAAAAGAAAATTACAGGATCGTTTTATAAACACTTATAATCCTCTGATTTTGGAACTCCATAGAGCAAATATGGATATCCAATATATACTGGATGCATATGCTTGCTGTTCATATATAATTAATTATATTAACAAGTCTAACAGGGGAATTTCTAGGCTCTTAAATGAAGCTATATCAGAGGTAAATGCTGGAAATTATACTATTAAGCAAAAACTTAAACATATAGGTCACAAATTTATATCAGGCACAGAAATATCTGCACAAGAAGCAGTATATTGCTGCATTGGGCTCCATCTTTCGGAAGAAAGTAATGCAGAAATATTTATAAATAGCTCTCGACCTGAGGAACGTGTTCGAATGGTAAAACCTAGAGCGGAACTTCAGAACCTTCCTTCAGGTTCGACTGAAATATTCGTAGCCGGTATTTTAGACCGTTATGTTCAAAAGATCCGATCAGTTAGAAACTCTTTGCTTAACTGATTTTGCATCTATGTATAAATATGTTAAATCTAGTAGAAGAGCACAAGACAGTGATGATGAAGAAGAAAAGAGGGAAAACGATAATTTACCAGAAAGCGGGGTGGTCATGCCTCTCAAAGACGGTAGCGGTTTTATGAAAAAACGTACCAAACCTCGTATTATTCGGTAAAGAAGGTTTAACCCAGATATGGCCAGAGTTGAGTATTTCCGTGAAATGGCAATGCTTTACTATCCATGGCGGAATGAACAGCAAGATCTCATTGTAAATGATAATCAGCAGACTTGCATAACACATTGTATTCTAATTGAGGAAAATGTAAGAAAATATAATATTTTTGAGCAAAGAGAACTTAAAAATGTTCTAGAAAGTCTTTATAATGAATTAGACTTAGAGAAAGGTGCTCAAAATGAACTACCTATAGTGGAAAATGAGTTCAGAGTGTT
This sequence comes from Bactrocera oleae, assembly GCF_042242935.1. NCBI lineage: Eukaryota > Metazoa > Arthropoda > Insecta > Diptera > Tephritidae > Bactrocera > Bactrocera oleae. The sequence goes on along the minus strand of NC_091541.1, from coordinate 18,496,557 downwards.
GGCACTTCCAGAAATAAACCCAAATATAAATTTGCTGGACTTGCATGATGAACATTCAATAGATAATGGTACTGAATCTGATTGCAATATTATGCTTATTAAACTACCCCCTTTAATTCCAGTTGAAGAATTATTTTCTTTAGTTCAAAGTCTAAATACTAAGCAAAGAACCTATTTGACACATTTGACGCACCTGCTAAAAACAAATCGCCCATTTTATGAGTTCATTGGCGGCGGTGCAGGTGTAGGAAAGAGTCGTTTGATATCTGCAATATATAAAGCACTTAAAAATCGCTACAATTCTTCAACTATCTTATCGACTTGAAATTAATCATAATTGATGAAATATCGATGGTAAGTGCTCGTATGTTTGGCTCTGTTGATGCGAGATTAAAACAAATTTTCAAAACAGACAGCCCCTTCGGTGGTATACCGATCATCGTGTTTGGTGATTTGAAGCAACTCTCACCTGTTGGAGATAGATGGATATTCTCTCTTAATCCTAATGATGCATACAGCACTTTAGTTGGTTCCCCTTTGTCTGAGTTATTTAAATACTTAACAGAGATAATGAGACAACGGGAGGATCAGGCCTTTGCAATTGTATTAAATCATATGGCATCTGGTACTATGACAAATGAGGACATATCACTAATTGAAACTCGAGTAGTTAAGAAGAAGTTTCCGATGATGCCATATATTTATTTTGGTCCAATGAAGAGACAAATAATTTCACTACCCTTAAGCTCAGTCGAATCCCAACTGAAGCTATCTTTTCAATTTCAAAAGACTCAGTAAAAGGAATTGGTTAAGAGAAAATGAGAATATTTTAGAAAGAGTTAAACTTTTCAAAACTTCTGAAATGCAGGGACTGCCCTATGAATGGACACTAAAAATATCCGCCAAATATATGATTACAGTGAATATAAACACGTGTGATGGCTTTGTTAATGGGGCAGCTGGACAACTTATGCATATTGATTTCCAATGTTCCTTTCCAACAATTTTGTCGATCAAATTTTTGGAATCTTCTTTTGGTTTTATAGCACGATCAAAAACGCCTCATCCTCTAGAAAGTTCTTGGACAGCAATAGAAAAAGTTTTAAAATCTTTTCAATATAAAAGAAATGAAAAATTTTCAATTGAAAGAAATAAGTTTCCAGTTATTCCGGCTGAGGGAATAACTATTCATAAAAGTCAGGGTGCCACATATAATAAAGTTGTAGTTCAGACTCGACCCAGAATGCCTAGAGCTTCTATATATGTCGCTTGCAGTCGAGCTACTACTACAGAAGGTCTATTCATCATAGAAAATGTTATTCCTCCTAACAAATTTTCTGAATCGGATCCTGTATTTAAGGATAAGGAACTGAGGGAATTGAACACAAATAAAGCTCTGACAACAAGTTTCATTATTATGAGTTCCCGAACATCAGGACATCAAATTTTATTCCATAATGTTCAGCGTCTTCATGCTCACACTAATGATATAAAAGCGACTGTTTTATGCTATTTTCAGATATCTTATGTTTTGTAGAAACTTGGAGTTATTTGCGAAATTTTTAATTTACCAGGATTTACTTCAATTAACGAGCTGAGGATAGATAGGACGGAAACAAGCAACAGAAATGAGAATATGCAAAGCATAGTATTGCTAGCTCTATAGAACCAAAGGCCGTAAAGAAAATGTATTCAGGCCGCAAAGTTTTAGAAGCGGTTTTGTTTAAATGTTTCAGTATTAATATTCTGGTTCTATACAGAAATTCAGCTTTCTCTGTCAGACATTTAATTGTAGAACTTCAAGAAGTTCTTACTTCTGAGTTATTGAATCAAAATGTGCTAATTGTTCCATATTTTAACATTTGTTTAATGTCTACAGGGAATTCAATGGAAAATCTGCTCCAAGAAAAAAACTTTAGTTCCCTGCTTGGTGTAGAATATTCAACTACACCTGCTGGTACACAAATTGATTGGGCATTTTCAAACATGGATCCTTCCCATGTAAATGCAATTACTTTTGAGACAGTACACAGCTATCATGACAGTATTTGTGTCTCTATTTCCAACTAAAGTATTCAGACTTATTGCAATAGTTCTTAATTTTTTTTTCAAATATATATTAAAAATTGGTATAGCAATTTTGACAGTAGTTTTTAAGACAATTTTAAGAAAAATATGTAAATAATCTAATTAAATAAACTTAAATTATATATATAATTTGTTATTTTAAAAGACATTATTGTATATATATGTAATAGAAATTAAATAGTATAAGGAGAAAAGAAATATAATTTGGATATATGTATAAGAATTTATATAAAAATTTATGTTTAACATTGTAAATATTATATACAAATTAATATAATAATTTAATTTTTAAAGTTATTAATATTTATTTTTTTTAAGCTAAACATGTATAATAATATCGATAAAATAAATAAAAAATGTTATTCATTGTCAAAAAACGATTTATTTTCATACTCCTCAATACAGTTGTAATTCATTCTATATAAAATAAATTATAAGCGTATATAACAAAACACAGAAACGATTGCTTTAATTATTAAAATATATAAAGAAATCTCAAACGAGTAGATCATTTGATTATGCGAGAGTATAAAATGTTCGGTTGCATCCGAACTTAGCCCTTCCTTACTTTTTATACTCTCGCAACCTGTTGCTACAGAGTATAATAGTTTTGTTCACCTAACGGCTGTTTGTATCACCTAAAACTAATCGAGTTAGATATAGAGTTATATATACTTGTATATAAATGATCAGGATGAAGAGGCGAGTTGAAATCCGGGTGACTGTCTGTCCGTCCGTCCGTCTGTCCGTCTGTGCCATCTGTAACTTGAGTAAAAATTGAGATATCTTTATGAAACTTGGAACACATGTTTCTTGAAACCGTAAGACGGTTGGTTTTGCAGATGGGCGTAATCGAACCAAGCCCACAAAACTCCATTAATCAAAAACAAATAAATTGCCATAACTAAGCTCAACATCAAGATACAAGACTCTTATTTGGTATACAGGATCACATTAGAGAGGGCATCTGCAGTTAAAAATTTTTTTAACTAGGCGTGGTCCCACCCCTTAATAGGCTTATTGTGCATATCTCCTATACCACTGAAGCCATAATAAAAAAAATTCACTGGGAACAAATTTTTTTAGCATCTCTATCGACGGTGTGAAAATGGGCGGATTACAACAACGCCTATTTCCCATACAACATCATTTTAAATTTCATTTAATTTTTCACTTTCCAGTATGCAAATCAAGCAACAATGATTATATCGGCGTAAAACTTTGTGTGAATAATACGTTTAAAGTATGCCACCTTGGGACCAAAAATTATCTTAATTGAACCAAGACTGTTCAAACCCCTAGGTACTGAATATATGGACCCCAGTGCCTATAGTTTGTTACTTTTTACCGAATATATCGATCAACATAGAACAAGACGGCAAGATCCACAAAGAAATCTAAAACGAGTATACTATTTGACTTTGCGAGACATTAAAATGTTCGGTTACATCCGAACTTAGCCCTTCCTTACATGTTAAAAATATATTTTGTACGCATTTTGATGCGCTACATGCGCACAGTGCTTTAAGGTAAGCAATTTTATTGCGCGGGTTTGTGAGGTTGTAGTTGCTTCTCGTATTTATTGTATTCTGCGGTTGTTTCTTTTATAAGTTTATTATTTATATCGTTTATTTCAAATTTCTTTACCGTCGGCTTATTGAGGTTAGCGACTCCACGCCTGACTCAGATATGGTCAGAATTGTTGCTCTTTTGAAACCTTTGAAGAGGGATCTTGCGATAACTGCGACCTTTGCTTTCTGTAAGTCTAGGTGCATCACTGTATCACATTGAATATGGTGATCCCTTAACTTTATTTTTTAATTGTTTTATAGTTATAAAAATTTTGGCAACTATGGGGGGAAATTAGGGTAATGGGGCAGATTTTATTTGTGTTTTGGACGACTCTTCCACCCATAATCTCAAAATTTTATTGTTTTGTTGACAGTTTTAGCCCATTTTGTGCCTTAGATGTTATGAAAGATCGTTGTGATCCTTGGTCTATTAAGGCTCAAAGTTTGTAGAGTTCTCCTTGATGTTCGATGGAGATGACTGGTGTGGGTAGTAATTTCCTATTTTGTATTTCGCTGTGTAGCGTTTGAGTGTTTTGTGCCTTTGAGCAACGAGGTGTCTTTTGACAATTTTCGGGATATTGGTTTTTGGGAGTTGTTGTTACCACTAAACCTGTGGTTCTTTTTGTATAAGCGCTTCTTTGGGGTGATATGGGAAATTTGCTGTAATGAAGCATTGAGTGGTGTCTTTTGTGACAATATAAGCAATTGAATTTGCTTTTGCAATTATGATATGTATGGGCATGTGACAAGCAATTTGCACAAAGTCCTTTTGATCTGACAAATTTATTTCGTTCGTTAACTTTTAAGTTTTTAAACTTCTCTCAAGATTTTTGCCCTCTTGTGCATAGTTCTTATGACGTATGTTTATTTTGTTCGGATGTGAACGATTGCGTTTTGTAAAAGCTTCTGTTTAATTTGTTTTTGCTACTAGCTTGGGGTCTATTGAAGCTTCTATTGAGGTCGTTTTGAACGTTTTTAGTTCTAACTAGTTTTTTGTCTACCCTTTCTGCTATTTCATATTGGGTAGTTAGAAATTCTTTCATTTGCTGCCACGTTGGCCATTTTTTCCGAGATGAGAGCGATTGCTCCCACAAAAGTAATGATATTTCTGGTTATGCTGCATTTTTGATGGTTGATGTATACGGCTGTAAGTATGTCCCGGAAGAATGGCCTTTCTTCATGACCTCCATAAAATGGTTCTGTGTCACATGCGGGCACCTCAAGGTGGATGCTTGAACTTGCCTCTTGATTTTGTATTTGTGGCATCTCTACTCTCGGATCTGAAGTAGGTGCAATTGCATTTATTAGCTTTAATTGATCAGAAATCATAGCGTTTCTTTCTTCGTACTGGTCTAAGCAGGTTTCGTATATTGCGTAAGCCGATGATTTAAAATTGTGTGATAGATCTGAATTGTCATAATCTACTATGGCGTCATGGGCCGTTTGGAGACGAGTCCAAATAATGTCAATATTTTGTTTTTTTTTTTTATTTCCAGTAACGATTCAGAGATGTCTTGAATCGATGAAGATGAAAATCGAGTGCAGTATAGTGTTAATCTGTTACTCTCAGAACTGAATTTGCTTTATGGTAACCTGTCTTGCGCGTGTAGCTTTTGCAGGTGTAATCTGATTTTTATCCACATTCGTCATTTTTGTAGTATGTTAAAAAATTTGTCAAAACGAATTAAATTTTTCTCAGTGTAAACTAATTTATGTATATGAATTTAATTATTAAAAACCACACCTTTAATTTAACAATACTTTTTATGTCCTTATGTTGAGGTAATTATTAACACCCTAATACACAGACGTGTATGTATATATTTACTAGCTTTTATCGCATCGAATCCATCAAATAAATAACTGATATCATTATAGTAAATATGGATCCATATAAAGAATATATTTTATTGCTTGGCTTGGATTACTAAATGCAATGAATTTTCAAATTTTAAAATATACTTTATTGAATCAATACAACAAAGATATATTTCATTATAACGAAATTACATAATTTAGAAATGGAACAATTTAAAATAAGTAAATAATTATTCTTAGTTAAGAAATTACGACGACGCGTGGTTCTTACTTCTGCATCATTAATTCTTCTTGCCTGCAATTGTTCTTGCGTTTCCGTTGCTCTTCTAGCTTCCTGCTGCTTAGCTTGTCTTTTCGAACGTACTCGTGCCTGATGAGAAGTTTCAGCTGCTCTCAAAACACGTTGTCGATCTGCTTGCTGTTGCCTTCTCAGCTCTGCTTGAACTTCACATTCTTTATTTCGTGTAACTTTAGCCTTACGCACCGGCGTAGAATTTCTTGACAGCGCCGATTTCCGCTTTCGAGGCATTTTTATATTTAATAAGAGTAACTAATAATATTTGTGTTATTTCTCTGATTTACGTTTTTTCTACATTTATGTTTTCTTTCATTTTTAATTTTTTCGACAAACAATCATTTCTGCCAAACTTTTTTTTTTCAATTTCAATATTTTCAAATTTATTTTCCAAACATATATAATCTTCCAAAATAATTTTTTTAATAATCCGTAAAAAATTAATAAATTTTGTAATAAAAAGTATCCTATGTTCATTCTGACACCTCTAAGAGTATATGTACAAAATTTCATGATGATCTGTTAAGTAGTTTTTGCGTGAAAGCTTAACAAACAAACGGACTTTCGCATTTATAATATTCGTATAGATGTGCTCGTGAAATTGAGAGCTTGTTGAAGAGATCAATACACTTTGTATATAAGATTTCATTGTTTGTGCGTATGTATGTTTATGAGTGGTCGTTAAAGAGATCAACGTGCTTTTTTTTTTTTTGTACTTAAGTTTTTGTTAAAAAAAATTGTATGTATATTTTTTTTTAGAGTTTTTTTTTGTTTGCGTGGTAACAAAGTATTTTTTTAATATTTGGTGTTACTTTATTTACCAAATCATTTACTCACCTATTTTGCAAGATTTAAAATTTAATATTGCAGTTCAACAAAATCCAATGTAGAGTGTAGAAAGATAGGGAGATTCTTTGCCGTAAGTTTATAAAAATTCGCATATATATTCAAGCGACGTTAAGAGAGTGCGAAAATAGAATTGGTAAAACACGATGTTTTCCCGTATATGCACTTACATATGCATGTAAATATGTAATTTGGTTTAGTAAATATGTACGCTTTGTATACTCTCGCAACTTGTTGCTACAGAGTATAATACAATAGTTTTGTTCACCTAACGGTTGTTTGTATTACATAAAACAAATCGAGTTAGATATAGGGTATATATATACAAATGATCAGGATAAAGAGATGAGTTGAAATCCGGGTAACTGTCTGTCCGTCCGTCCGACCGTCTGTGCAAACTGTAACTTGAGTAAAAATTGAGATATCTTTATGAAACTTGGTACACATGTTTCCTGGTACCGTAAGACGGTTACAAAACGCCATTAATCAAAAACAAATAAATTGCCATAACTATGCTCCACAACAAGATACAAGACTCTTATTTGGTATACAGGAAAATGGGTAAAATCGGGTGACAACCCCGCCCACTCCCCATATAACGGTACTGTTAAAAACTACTAAAAGCGCGATAAATCAAGCACTAAACAAGCCAGAGAAAATTTTATTTCCACGTTCAAAATTAGTTAGTGGGCGTGGCACCGCCCACTTTTGGGTGAAAACCCATATCTTGGGATCTGCTTAACCGATTTCAACCAAATTCGGTACATAATATTACATATAATACTATGTTATAGTACGAAAATGGGCGAAGTCGGATTACAACCACGCCTATTTCCCATATAACATCATTTTAAATTTCATCCGATTTTTCATTTTCCAGTATGCAAATCAAGCAACAATGATTTTATCGGCGTAAAACTTTCTGTGAATAATACGCTTAAAGGAACCAACATTTATCTAAATTGAACCAAAACTCTTCAAGCCCCTAGGTACTGAATATGTGGACCCCAATGCCTATAGTTGGCTTTTTACCGAAAATATCGGTCAACATAGAACAAGGCGGCAAGATCCACAAAGAAATCTAAAACGAGTATACCATTTCACTTTTCGAGATTATAAAATGTTAATCCTTACTTGTTTTGATGTGCTTTTAAAGTTTTTTCACTCCATAGTGCCTCTCACTATGGCTCGACCATGAATAATTGGTGCTAATTTGCACAAAGCCATTCACCACCTTCACTTTACACTTGCCTTTAACACTTATTTCCGAATAAAGCAAAGAAATTGTGATGAAAAAATTTACAAATTTGAAAGCCATTATTTTTCTGGGTAGAAGGGTTTTTACATGTAAAGGGAGGCTTAACCCATTTAACCAATTTTAATTCTTTACAAGTATATACTTTTCTAATAATTAATGTTTCTGTTATGGATTTTGGATCTAAAGTTTCAAAGATTTTCTCAAACTGTGAATTAATTTGTCTTTGTACAATACATATATTTCTATCTGGTCGTCATGGTCTGGCGTACCTGTTATTAATTTCAAAATTGAGCCTAAAAAATTAAGGGCACGTTTGATACGATGCTCGGATGGTATCAGTTGTGTTTTCAGTATTTCTATTTTGTTAATGAGAATACTTTCTTCCTGGGATTGTATGCTACTGTAAGTTAAAGTTAATGATATTACTAATTAATTGTTTGCACGACTTCTTCCGTTCGCCGTCTAATTTATTCTGCCCTTTGCTTTTTTTATATCATGCTCATCAAGCTCAGCTTTAATGTTAATGAGTGAACCGATTTCCTTAAGTCTGCATTACGGTTGACGCCAGTGGGAGAGGTAATCGGTTAGTGACTCAATGTTACACCACAGTGTTGTTGCTGCGTAACTCACTGATAATACTCCAACCAATAAGCCACTCATAGTAAAAAGAGAATTTCAGAATTTCGCATATCACCATAACTACCCTCCTTGTTAAGTCCGGAACGTCCCTGTTGCGGAAGTCTATTTACTTTTAAGTTCGGCAACTGATGGTATTGGGTAGAAGTGTTCACAAATTTTGATTTTGATTTTTTTGCAATTTTGGCGGCTTGTTTAGCATGATTGAGCATAATTTACATGGTTTTACAATTTAAATATCTTAACAATATAATAATTCATTTTAAATCTATGTGTAATTCGAATGGCTTAGTACAAAGCGTTAATTTATTATAATTTCTACTTAAGGTTTATATGTGTAAATTTTTTAATGTAATGAAAAATAATTTATAATTTGTGTCAATGACATTTTATATTGCTTTACAGTTTGAATACTTAACATACAATAATACATTTTGGTTTTTGTTTCTTTTATATGTAACTCGAATAGCTTAGGATAAAGAGTTATCTTAATTTATTACAGATTTTATTTATTGTTGTTGTAAATATTCGAAATTGATGAAAAGGAAAAAAAAAAATATTAATTATTCTTGTGACTTTATTTGCATGTGTGTTAATTTATGTTACTGTTAGACATATAAGGAAAATTGAAATACTCATCTGAGATTACTTTTATGAACTTTTTTTCCGTCTATTAAAACCGTAGTACCTAAATCTCCTTCGATCGTTTTTTCAACAAAAATTCTACTAAATTTATTTCCCAATCTTTTGTTTCTTTTCAAGAAAACCTTTTCTCCAGGCTCATAAGTTTTCATTCCTTTATTTTGATTATATCGCTCTAGGGTCTTTTCCTGTGTTTTAACCAATCTTTCGCGGACTTCGAATAGCTTTTCAGGTGAACAGTTATAAAAAATATCAATGGGCCTGGCATTTGTTGTAGAGTGTATGGAATGGTTGTAATTATGTGTCGCTAAAAGAAGGAGATCTACAGTTTCGTTCAGCTGTTGCTGTTCTTTAATGCAACGGGCTATCTTCATACGAGTTAAGTGAAACCTTTCGATTTGCCCGTTGGTTTGACTATGCAGTGTTGGGACAAAAACTTGCGTAATTGAAAAATTATCTCTTAAGATGGTTTTTATTAAATTGGATTGGAAAGCTTTTTCATTGTCTGAAACAATTACCTTTGTATTTTGGAATATTAACAGCATTTCGAGTAGTGCATCCTTAATATCTAATGAAGATCGGGACGAAATAGGTTTCACAATGCAACTTATCGATGCATGTTAGAAAATGTTGTTTATCTGTTATAAAAATATCGAGATGCAAAATTTCTCCAGGATAATTGGGAATTGGTGTTTTTCCTAATGCTAAATTGATTGGTTTACGCTGGTACTTGTTCTCCAAGCATATTTTACAATTAACAATTATAGATTTTAAAAGCTTTTTAATGTGGGGAAAGTAATACTCGCTTGAAATTTGCTTGAAATTCTCTTGCAAGCAACGATGAGCGCGGTTATGCTCAGTGGCAACCGTTTCTAGTTGATCGTTTTTATACTCTCGCAACCTGTTGCTACAGAGTATAATAGTTTTGTTCACCTAACGGTTGTTTGTATCACCTAAAACCAATCGAGTTAGATATAGGGTTATATATATATAAATGATCAGGATGAAGAGACGAGTTGAAATCCGGGTGACTGTCTCTCCGTCCGTCCGTCCGTCCGTGCAAGCTCTAACTTGAGTAAAAATTGAGATATCTTTATGAAACTTGGTAGAGATGTTTCTTGTTACCGTGAGACGGTTGGTATTGCAGATGGGCGTAATCGGACCACTGCCACGCCCACAAAACGCCATTAATCAAAAACAAATAACTTGCCATAACTAAGCTCCGCAATAAGATACAAGACTGTTATTTGGTACACAGGATAACATTAGGGAGGGGCATCTGCAGTTAAAATTTTTTTTTAAAAAGTGGGCGTGGTCCCGCCTCTAATAGGTTTAATGTGCATATCTCCTAAACCGCTAATGCTATAATAACAAAATTCAGTAGAAGCAAATGTTTTTAGCACTTCTATTGACGGTGTGAAAATAGTTGAAATCGGGTGGCAACTTCGCCCACTCCCCATATAGCGGTACTGTTAAAAACTACTAAAAGCGCGATAAATCAAGCACTAAAGAAGCCAGAGACATTAAATTTTATCTCTGAGATGGTATAAGATGACTTTATAGGAACCGCGTTCCAAATTAGACAGTGGGCGTGGCGCAGCCCACTTTTAGGTGAAAACCCATATCTTGAGATCTGCTTAACCAATTTCAACCAAATTCGATGCGTAACGTTCTTTTCATGTTTCTATGTTATAGTGCGAAAATGGGCGAAATCGGATTACAACCACGCCTATTTTCCATATGACACCATTTTAAATACCACTTGATTCTTTCACTTTCCACTATGCAAATCAAGCAACAATGATTATATCGGCGTAAAACTTTGCGTGAATAATGCAATTAAAGTATGCCACCTTGGGGCCAAAAATTGTCTGAATCGAACCAAAACTGTTCAAACCCCTAAGTACTAAATATATGGACCCCAGTGCCTATAGTTGACCTTCTACCGAAAATATCAGTCAATCCACAAAGAAATCTCAAACGAGTATACCATTTGACTTTGCGAGAGTATAAAATGCTCGGTTACAACCGAACTTAGCCCTTCCTTACTTGTTGTTTGTTAAATCTATTACCAGTAGTTCCGTATGTAAAAATTTAACTCCAGGATAAGACGATACTAAAGGATTTTGAATTTTTGCTAATGTTTCGAGGTCACAATGTATTGCGTTAGTCGTATTTAGGTTTATCACATCTTTTAAACACAATAACAAGTTTTCTATAGTGTCAAAACTAATTGTGTGGCGGAAAAATTTTTGGAAAAGAATTTTTGTACGTTTGTTTACAGTTGCACCTTTTGATAAAATCAGCTGGGTTTTGAATTGATTTACTGGGGACTTTATTGTTTTAATTACGTAACTGAGAGATTGTTCGCTATGTATTGTTTCACTCAATTCACTATGATTATTAATGAATTGCCTAGAAAGGGCATCAGTTTTCCCTTCCTGGCTTATAATGGAAGGTTGGTGAAAACTCCTCAACAAAGGCACGCCATCTCTTCATTTTAGTATTTGGATTATTTTCGGAAATTGAAAATATAAGTGGTTGATGGTCGGTAAAAATGTGTATGTTTTTAATACCATATAGATAGTGACGGAGAGTTTTTAAAGCCCAAACTATAGCTAGCATTTCGCGTTCATTTGTAGCAAAATTTTGTTCAGTTACGGAAAGAGTACGCGAAATCATTGTTATGGGCCGATTATGTTGGGATAACACTGCACCCAAAGCGTTAGACGAAGCGTCGGTCGTTAATTCAAATGGTTGATTATAGTCAGGATATTGTAAGAGGACATCTTCCGATGAAAGGATTTTCTTGATTTTAACAAATGCAGACAAAGCTTCTGGATCTAGTGTGATTTTTATTTTTTTGATGTATTTGTTCCGACGTGACCATTTTCCCCCCGTAAATATTTTGTTAAAGGTTTAACAATGGCGGCATAATTCTTGACGAATCTACGATAGTAGCCTGCAAGGCCGAGGAAACAGCGCAAACCGCGTAACGTCTCTGGTGTTTTGTAATTAATAATATCCCTAATCTTACTAGGACAAGTCTTTATCCCATTTTGCGAGACTAAGAATCCCAGAAACTCGAGTTCCGTTTTGAAAAACTGTGATTTTTCAGACGACACCTTCATTCCTGACGCTTCTAGTTTTTTAAAATGGTATTGACATGAACTAAATGTGATTCCGCATCGGGAGAAAAAATAATGATGTCATCGATATAAACATGACATGTTTTACCAATATTTTCTCGCAGAACATCATCTATTGCGCGTTGAAAGATACTTGGCGCATTCCTTAAGCCGAATGGCAAGCGACAAAATTCGTATTTGCCATTATTTACATTGAATGCTGTCTTTTGCCTATCTCTTTCGCGCATGTTAATTTGATGAAAGCCCGATTTCAAGTCTTGGGTAGTGAAGTAGCGTGACTTGCCTAAATTCGCTAGTATGACACTAGTGTCAGGTATAGGGTAGCGATCAGGGATAGTTTTCTCGTTGAGTTTTCTAAAATCAATTACCATTCGCAACTTCTGCTTTCCATTCTCGTCGGTACCTTTCTTTGTCACGGCATGAATGGGTGAGTTGTATGGAGAGCAGGACTTGCGAATTATTCCATCCTTTAGGAGGGCACTGATTTCATTGTTAATAAATTCAGAAGCTGACATTGGGTAGGGATAGCTTTTACTATAAATGGGTTCCTCTGTGAGAGTGCGAATAGTACCTTCCACTTTTGTGTTGTAAGGTAAAGCTCGGTTCGGATTCGCCAACGCATTTATGTTATTATTTATCATTTGTCGGAATCGGGTACGGATATTTACGGGAACAGATTCTTCTGCAATTGTTATCAAATTAACTTGATTACAATACAGATGCTGAAGTTGCATTTTACCATTTCGATGATATAGATATCCTGATTCTATGTCGATTCTGGCTTCAATGCGTTTAAGGAAGTCATACCCGATTATACCATCGAATGAGTTTAAATTGTTTAGCAAATAAAATGTTGAGGTATAATCAAAAATATTGATTAAACACTTTTTATTAATGGTGTTAATTTCGTTAATTGATTTTAAAATAAACGGTTTATCCATTAACTGAATTCCCTGTAGGAAAGGAAGGTCTTTAATGTAATTTTTAGAAATTCCGGTATCAATTAGTATTCGCAGCTCCTGACCATTTGTTGTGGTTTTTGTTATGAATGGTAGGAGCGAATTCAATCTAAAAAATTGATCTCGTCGTTCCAATTACTACCGTCATATTCGAGCTCATCATGGTGCCCATTATTAGCGTACGAAAGGTTAAAATGATCGTTATGCCCCTCGTAACTGTGCTCGTCATACACTGTAGCCATCGCTTCGGGCATATGATTAACTCGTTGTGTTTTAAACTGAGGTCTCTGGAAGGATCCAGATGGTTCGCGAAGACGTTTGAAAGCTATCTTCTGCTGTTGTTGGTTGTGAGCATAGGCTGGATTAACTTTGTGACTTTGCATTTGGTTTGGGTCCCTGTTTAAAAAGGTAGGGGATGACGATGAATCGAAGTGTTGCGATCGATTTCCATCGGAATCGGGTGTGAATTTGAAGCAGCTAACTGCTTGCGATATGGCATAATTGGCGTAGTTCTAGATGGGTTTATTGAGTTTCCCATGGCAAATGTATGTGCGAAATTATACCGTTTGTTATTTGTTTCCAATTCTTGTGCGACAGCTAACGCTGTAGGAAGGTCTTTTGGTCGTGACGAAAAAAGGATATTACAGAGAGGGCGACGGAGACCAGAGATAAATATGCGAAGTGCATTTTCTCTTGCTCGTTCGTTAAGAGCTTCAATTATCTCGTTATTTTCTCCATGAGTCATAATTTGTTTATTAATTATGAGTGTTAAATGTTTATCGACCGTATCGTAATAATCCGTGATGGAAAGGTTACCCTGCCTTAGAATACTCATCTCATTTTCTAAGACATAAATTGGACGTTTATCTGCATATGTTTGGTCAAGTCTAGCAATTATTGCTTTGAAATTTAGCACAGTGTTAAAGGAGGAGAGTGTCAAATTGGCGGTACCTGTTATTTTATTCCTAAGAATGCCTATTGCCACATAACATTTTTCTGAACCCTCATTATAATAACTAATGGCAAAATTGGCTGCAGAGCGCCATGCTGGGTAAGAGGAAGCTTCACCACTAAATTCAGGTAAGGACTTAATCAAATCCAAACTAGAGTTACCTGGTGCGATCGCAGGGTTAATCGAAAGTGGCAAATAAGGTTCTACATTTGGGGGCTGCAAACGTTCAATAGCTAACGTAATTGCTTCAATTCTGTTAACCAATTCTTGCGTTGTTCGTTCGTTGGTTGTTCTAACTATCTCTAATACCTGTTCCCTAGTAACAATCATTTTACTTGCAGCGGACGGAAAAGTACAGTATAAGTACGAAATATCAGTATAAGTACGAAATATCTAACAGAATGCTTTTCAAACAAAAATCTAAATTTGGTACAAGGATATACATACACTTTCACTACTAACAACTTACAAGCACATGTGAACTTAGTTATAAAAAATTTCCGAGTTAAATGCGGTAATTTATTCAAAAACTTCTTTTTTGAAAAATACAAAAATGTTAATTTTGGTACCCCTTATGTCAGGTGCACACAAAAAAAAAGAAATATATGAAATTTCTAAATGTTTTACGTTACGTAATATTTTAATTGAGATACTTATGAGCACATGGGAGCCACTAAAGGAAAATTCTTCAGACCTTTTTCAGGTTACAAAATTTTCAGAAAATTTTTTGTTTTTAATTGCTGAATTTTAATCAGGATAGAGGATAAAGAAATGCAAAAATTTGATTGAAAAGGAGGTTCAAAATTAGTTTTAGGTTACGCGATATTTGCCACAATAATCTTATGAACACGTGTTCCAGAAGAATTCTTGCGTGTTAAATTTCCACAGTAAAAATATTAATTGATAAATAAATTCTGTATAAATTCAATTTTCCTTTTATTCGATGTGAGGAAGGGTTGCAGAATTCAACTACAGGATTCCACGAAGTTATGGGTTAGGATACTGGAGCTCCACCGATTATGCTTTCACTATGGAAATTTTCGTTGTTCGTAAGGATGCTATGTCCTTTTGCTTTTCTGAACTCGATGGGCCCCACGTTGGGCGCCAGTTAAAGTTAATGATATTACTAATTAATTGTTTGCACGACTTCTTCCGTTCGCCGTCTAATTTATTCTGCCCTTTGCTTTTTTTATATCATGCTCATCAAGCTCAGCTTCAATGTTAATGAGTGAACCGATTTCCTGAAGTCCGCATTACGGTTGACGCCAGTGGGAGAGGTAATCGGTTAGTGACTCAATGTTACACCACAGTGTTGTTGCTGCGTAACTCACTGATAATACTCCAACCAATATGCCACTCATAGTAAAAAGAGAATTTCAGAATTTCGCATATCACCATAACTTGAATCTTGTTCTCATTTTATTTTCATAAGGTCCTAATATTGTCGAAAGGTTTGCTATATGATACAGGACGACGTTTCGGTTAAAATATATCTTCTACCTGAAAGGTTTGTTATCTTTTCAGCAAAAGCAAATGAAACCAATAAAATAAATAAGCAAAAGTTTATGACTCCTATTCTTTGCATTGTGTACTTTGCTTCCTAATGTAATCCTTATGTATAACCTTCCCCTTCACTGTTAAAATCGTGTCCCCGAGATCTTCTTTCACTTTGTGTTTGTTATATTTTGTTGCAAGCTT
Organism: Bactrocera oleae; assembly: GCF_042242935.1. Taxonomy (NCBI): domain Eukaryota; kingdom Metazoa; phylum Arthropoda; class Insecta; order Diptera; family Tephritidae; genus Bactrocera; species Bactrocera oleae. The sequence continues at coordinate 18,480,645 of NC_091541.1, read as the reverse complement.
AGTACGTCGATCTGTCTTGCTATATATAATATCACCTGTTTTATATGTTATATTTTTGCTGCTTTTGTTATGTTATTCTAATAGTTTATCCTGTTTTGTTGCAAAATATCCTTGATATCGGTATGTTTTTCCCTATTAAAAAGTACGTCTTCAGGTTTGTGTCCTGTGGAAAAGTGAATGGTCCTATTATATTCACGAACAGCGGTTTTATTTTCAGCTGGTAAACTTACCACCATTTTATAAATTAGTGCCATCCTCTCGGCGGTTAGATTTTTTATTAATTCTGAATAGAATAAATTCAATTTTTCATTCATCTTTACGAAGGTTTCCCGTACTTCTTCTGCGATTTCTTCATAATATTCAATGGTGAATCAATGACAGACGTCTGTTTCTGGATCCATTGTTTCAAATTCTTTTCGTTGTCTAATAAATTAGTTAGGTCTTGCTCTAACTCCTTTCGATCATCCGCATCCATCATTCCAAACAAAATGTGATGATTAGTTCCTACAAACTCAAACGGCGCCCGACGAGTCCTTTTTGGTTGTACCAATAAATTATTATCCATTTTCAACGCATTAAATCTTTTCTCCAGTGCTGAATTAATCATTTCACAGCTTGATTCAAAAGTGGTGAGGAGATGACATTGTTTTTTAAGTTTTGCGATGTAATCGGCTATTCCTTTCATTTGGTTGAAGTAGGGTTCCATGTTGTAATACACAACTAAATTCCACGTAGACCTCTCTATATCAACCATGTCAATTTCCTCCAGATATATTGCACTTTTGCTAGGTATCTCCTTTACTCGAACATCTCTACCAATCATCGCTGCCATCGCTGTTTGCATTAGTAAAAGCATGCAAATGACTTTCGACGTTGTAGTTATTCTCCTGCTTCTACAAGTTTTTGTGTTTTCTTGTTGGAAACTTTTCTTCTCTACTTCCGAGTAGAGTGGACATATTTTACTGATAGGCCTTTTTACAGCATTATCTTGTGTCTGAATGGTTACCACTCTCACCATTCCATCAGATCCTTTATGTATTTCAGTAATTTTTCCCATCGGCCATTTAGCTGGATGAGAAGTCTCGTTTTTTAGCAACACGATTTGTCCTTCTTTAATATTGCTCATCGGCTGTTTCCACTTGTACCTTTGTTGTAAAGTATCTAGATATTCCTCTTTCCAATTCTTCCAAAATTGGTATCTCAACATATTAGAAGAACATCGAGCTTCTTTTTGAATCCAAGGTTTTGCAAATGGTTCCAAACGGTTTTTTGGCTTATCTTTAGTTCCTCAGCAATTAAATGAGTACTGTCTGTTTTCACTATTTCCATGATTTTATCACAATTTTCCACGACAGGCCTCCGGACGCGTGGTGCATCTTTGACATCGAAATTACCGGAATGGAACCTAGCAAACCACTTTTGTGCTACACGTTCATTTACAGTATCGAGCCCATAAACTAAATTAATTTTTTCAGTCGCTTTGGCTGCTTTTTCGCCATGATCGAAGAAAAATTGTAAAATATAGCGAATTTTCTCTTTGCTGGTGTCCATCTTTGACGAGCGCTCACAACGTACTGAGTCAATTAATCGAAAAAGTGTCAAAGACAAAAGCGAATTTTAGCGCGAATAAACACGTTTTCAGCGCCGTATAATATGACGTGATGCGATACGTAACAATAGTACTATGGACAACGACGGCATCTTTTAGATAAAACCCGAACAAACTTTTTACTTAACCTAAAATTTTCTCGATCCGCCAGAATTCGACTAGCGCCTCTGAAATTAGTGCCGTTGTCAGAGATGATTTGTTGTGGAACTCCCCGTCGTGATATAAACAATTGCAGCACTAGGAGTAACGAGTCTGTAGATAGTGATGATGAAAACCACTCCCCAACGTTTCTCATGCTTTCTGTTAACCGTCACATCGAAGGGTCCAAAATAGAAAGATGAGTGAATGCCGCTAGGCGCTCTGCCGGTAGCTTTCTCCTCTCTGGGTATTCGGCTCCCCGATTGCGACAGTGTTGACATACCGTTCCAAAGCTCGTGCACCACTTAAGCAGAATCGCTGTCTCATATAATTTACCACTATATCATTATGGTAGTAATGGAACTTTCGATAGTAGAAATCAGTGATCAGATGAGTCACAGGTTGTTACGGGGAGGTATGATCGGTTGTGTGAGATCTGTTACTTTTTCTGCTTCTTTAATCCGACCCTTTTGCAGCTCGAACTTGTCGATAAATCGAGAAAATATATAGATTGTCCTCTATCCACTTATTGCGCTTTTTCTTATTTCATCGAATCTCGCACCATAGTATTCTGGCTGACTCTTGCGGAAGAGAAGGAATTCGGCGCTTGTACAAGCGTTATCAGAAAGAATCCTCTGAGTAATTGGAGTTTTGCTGCTGTCTTCATAATCAAGCGGAAAAAATGCACATCTGTACTGCGCGTAGTTTTTTTCCACTTACTTAACCTTGTAGGGTCTGGTTCCGTATCGTCGTCAGCTACATTGTCCTTCGTTGGTATGCACCGCCACTCCTTGATTTGCGAATCCTCTAGAATTTCGCTAATGCGTACAGCTACGAACCGGTTGAATTTTCTTGCGTCGGATCTAATCCAAATAGTACGTCTTTCGAATCGCAACAGAAGATCCGACGGTTAGCTTGTGTGGAGAGCTCCCGTCCAATGAACTTATGAAGACATTTGTGAAGAAAGGTTAGTTCGTTAGATTTTTCCTTTTTATACTTTAAACTATAATCAAATAAATTTATTTCTGCTTTCATTTGGCGTATTCCTTGTTCCCCAAGAATCATATCAAGTTCATTAAGTTCATTAATTTCAAAAACGTTAAATGATGTCCGTATAGCGTAATTACTTTTTTAGAATTTATAACTGAATATCCATTAAATGTTTTTTTTTTTAAAGCTTTTATTATTATTGATTTTTCTATCTTACTAACAATGTTACGGGCGCATTTTGTTTGAATGCAAGACAGCCCGTTCATTCGCCTAAAAAAGTACTGCCTGATTCAAATTGTTCTTCATGGTTTGAAAAATCTACAGATTCTAAATCTTCTTGCTTTATTTGATTAATTATATTTGGTACTATAATTATTATTATAATTAGCACTTACAGCATAACAAGTATTATTCCTGGATGTCCGTGGGTATTGGTGCAGGCTCTGCATACTGAAGTTCGGTCTATACTGATTTTGGTACTTCTCTTCTCGATGTTGATAATTATTTTGGCTATTTCGTGCATTGTATCCCTGATGGTTGTTGTTAAATCTCGATGAAGTTGGTTGCATGTAAAACTGATGAATTTGGTTATCGTGATGAATTGTAGATGCTTTTGCATATGCTTCTTCCAAGTTGCTCCGATTATGGCTGTATAATGTTCCACTTGTATATTTAGAATTTAATCCAAGGATGAATGTCCTCACAGCTTCTTGGTTGGCATAATCTTTCATGGCAGTATTGTCCTGGTCTCTGGACATCTCAATTTTAGATAGCGTCAAATTTAATGCTTTTGAGACCTCGTTATGAAAATCTATTAATGTCTTCGTGCCTTGTCGTGCCAATTTCTTTATTTCGTCTAGCAAAACGTAAAGGGGACGTTGGTCAGCATACGCATAATCAAGTCGATTGATTATCGAATAGAAATTCATCTTTGTGTTGTAGTTGGTGAGAACATCAGCGGCTGGTCCAGTAATTTTGGTCCTGACAATTCCCAATGAACTATAATATTTTGGTTGTTGGTAGAAATCCTTAATCCTTCAAATTTCGGTAATGATTTAAATAATTCTTAGTCATATGCGCGCACCTCGAGGTGGATGACTGAACTTGCCTCTTGACTTTGTATTTGTGGCAGCTCTACTCTCGTATGTGAAGTATGTAGGTGCAATTGTTTTTGTTAGCTTCAAATGATCCGAGATCATAGCTTTTGAAGCTTCATACTGGTCTACAGAGGTTTCGTATACTGTATATGCCGAGATCTTAAAATTTTCTGGTTGATCTGAGTCACCAGTTTCTACTATGGCGTCATAAGCCGCTTGGAGACAAGTCCAAAAATTTTAAAGATTTTTGTATTTAATCTCTAAGAGCAATTCAGAATTTTCTTGAATTGGCGATGATAAAAAACTAAATATCTTAATAAACTGTCACTTTCTGAAATAATTAGCCAACCTGTTTTGGGCGTGTAGCTCCTGCAGGTGAAGTTTGACTTTTGCGATAAATGATAATGTATATCGTTTTTTAATGTGTTTTTTGTAGCGCAGTACTTTATTTAATTGAATTATTAAAAACCGCACTTAATATTTAATTATAATTTTTAGGTCCTTATGTTGATGTATATATATGTATATGAGGTAAACCCTAATACTTGGACGTGTATGTATGTACTTATGTGCTTGTGCAATTGAGAGCTCGTTCACTAGATCAATACACTTTGTACAAAAGTATGCACGAATTGTTTGTGCGTAAGTATGTTTATGTGTTTATGTTCTTATTCAATTGAGAGCTCGTTGAAGAAATATATGAGCTTTTGTTTATTTTGTACGCAATCCTGCTTGTTTGTTACGAGAGATATTGCGGGATATATGCCATTGTGGACTTTGAAAAGATGTACAACTACAATTGTACATGTTTTAATATGTATGTACGTATGTATATTGTTCAAATTAAAATTTTTTGTTTAACCACGCTTTTTGTATTTTTGGTTTTTAATAAATTATTTATTATGTTTTTTTTTAATTTATTTGTTTATTGGACCATCTTTTTATTTTTGAAATAACCTGTAATTTTTTTAAATAATTTTGTAAAATTTTTATATTGAATTGACCCAATGTATATAGGGTATATAAGCATAGGCAGATTGTATTCCGTATGTATGTATATGGTAAATATGCATATTATTTTCGCGGTACGAATAAAACGAGAACAGAGAATTGGTAATACGCAGGTAGTTTAATTTAATTTTTAGCTGGAAATGTTTTATTTTTCCCCAGAAATGGCGATCCAAAAAAAAAAATGTGTTAAGTTTGCTCTGTCGTTTTGTTTTGGTCAATCAGCTGTTCTCATTTTCTGCTTCTCCTTTTCTATTCCCTTTTTTGTTTTGGCATTGCCAAATATCGGAAATATTAGCAAGGTTTTAGGGGCACTGAACATACTTACTGTCAGATGTTTCCAACCATTGTCTCATTGAGGTATGGCCTCTGAGAACAGTAGTGGGTGCACCCCAGAGAATCCAACTAGAAGGAACTCTAAAATTATGAGAACGCCGCCTATTGGGAAAAATGAGCTATCCACCGTTGCTGGATCCACAAATATGTGTGAAAATGCTAACCAGGCAATAAGAATGGCCAATCCTGCTGGAGAACCACAAAATAGTGAAACTACCCAGATCGTTGACAAGTTGGGTAGTAAGATTAAGGAATTAGAGAGTATGATGGCAGGCCAAAGGCATATAAACCAAGCTATGCGCGACTTAGTTAGCAACATAGTGACGCTACATGCCAAGGCTGAGAAAGGAGAAAACCTACCCAAACGGACTATGGTAGGAAAGGCATCCCAAGTATCCCCCAAAGGTAATAATATGAATGATCGAAAAGAAAATCAGATCGAGGCCAGACGCCATCATACTCACAAAAAAAGATGGTGCATCGTACGCTGACATCCTTAGGAAAATAAAAGGTGACAACGGACTAGAGGAACTGGACACAAGCGTCACCTACATAAGGAAAATCTTGAAGGGAGACCTGCTTCTGATTTTTGAGGCCCTGAAAATGGAGTGCGGGATACAGAATCTGATGGAAATTAACATTAAAAGTATGCGAATGGCCCGAAGCGGTACCCAAATAGCTCTTATATGCCTGCGAGTTTGGGTTGTTCGAGCGGAGGAAAAATAAAAATACAGACATGATTGTGTGGTTTACCCGATAATGTCTGGGTTATCATTACAGTCAAACATAAGGACCAAAACATGTTTGTATGCATTTGCATTATGTTCTTTATCTCTACTTGCTATCTTATTTTTTGTAATGTTTAATTGTTTTTCTTTAATCTTTTATTTTGTCCAATTTACAATATTTTGTTGTGTTGTGTCTGGTTGGTATGATAGTGTACACATAACTTGCGCGCTCAGGATGTCAAGGCTGCGCTTAAGGTAGGCAAAGTTAAGATCCGGTGGTCTATCTTCCGCCTCCGGAAATACTCTCCTATTCCTCGTTGCTTTAGGTGTTTCCACCTGGGGCACATGGCGCGCAAATGCTGCAACCCCGTAGACAGGTCGTCCCTATGCGGACGTTGTGGCGCCAGTGGACATGTACCGAAGTCATGCACCAATGACCCAAGCTGCATGATTTGTAAAGGAACACACTCAGTATTGAGTACAACTTGCTCCAAGTATTTGGAGATGGTAAAGTCGTTAGGAAAATGAGGATACTGCAGCTAAATTTAAACGACTGCTCTGCATCTCAAGATCTGCTTAAACAGACAATATTTGAGGAAAACATTGATGTCGCCTTACTAAGCAAGCAATACTTCCAGCGTTTGGAAAGCACATAGACCACAGACATATCTGGCAAGGCTGCAATATGGGCATGTAAAAGCCAACCTTTTATATCCTGCTTCAAAGACCATAACTGTTTCACATGGGCAAACATACATGGCATATACATTGTATATTGCTCTAGAAATCAGAGGGAAATCGCCAGTCATCATCGCGGGCGACTTCAATGTGTGGTCAACTGCCTGGGGTAGCAGGCGCACAAACCATAGTGGACGTGTGCTACTAGAATTCCTGAGTCAGGCGAATCTTACGATAATGAATAGTGGAACGCAAAATACCTTCCAAAAAGGACACAAAGGCTCAATAATCGATCTAGTGTTTTGCAAACGCCGCTCTAAATAGGCACTTAAAGTGGCTGGTGTCGGATATATTTACAAATAGTGACCACTAGGCTATTATTGCTAATGATTAGTTTTCCGGAGAGAGGGAAACCCGCAGCAAGATCACTTGCCAAAAACGTAGCTTGATACAAAAAGAGTTTGATGCCGACCTTTTTGAGATAGTTTTTGGCTCAGCAAATACACCACTCGAGGAAGCCACTCACTTGGTATCCGCAGTGCGGAAAGAATTGATCACAGCATGCGATGCAACTATGCGTAGAATAGTACACCACAATAAACGAAAGCAAGCCTATTGGTGGAATGAAGAGATAGCTACGCTGAGAAAGCTCTGCAATGCAGGTAGATAGTTTACATGAAATCAATGGGGAAAATACAAACACGATATGCGGGATCAGTGTAATTGCACTCAGGTTCGTTGTAGGTAATATAATATCTCTAAAATAATAAAATAAGAAATAGCTAAAAGAGAGAAAAAGCACTAAAGAAGAGCAGTTTCAATTGTGGATAAAACCAAAGAAAATACACAAATCAACCATTCGCATACATATGTATGTATAAATAATAAATACCTAAAAAGTTTCAACAAGCAAAAACTCACACAATCGGCTGTGAAGCCGAAAAATTAACAAAAAAAAATACACAAATCGGGAGCGAAACTAAAGCACCTTAAAACGAAATAGAAACCAAAACAAATATTAGGGCGTGATTAAAAAGTAACCACATAAATGCAAACAACAAACACTACAGGCACAACCAACAGGAAGGAGAGGAGGAACAAAATTGGGAACAGGTGCTATAGACATACATCATCCAAAAACACCTGTTGGGGATGGCGAAGTAGAACACTTATTTTAAGTCGATTCGTTATTTATATAACTTCAATAATTTTTCTTACTAAACAATACTTTGAGCGTTCGTTCTAGAGTTCGCTAAATAATTGTGCTCCTTGTAGGGGTATGTACTACTCCGCCAGCGAATCAAAAGAGAATGAGCCAAAGCAAGAGGGTAAGCGCCAGGTGAGCTACCAGAGACGAATAGAGGGACATTCATCTATAAGGTTGCATTTAAATGTACAGTTACAATTCAAAAAATCCATAGCATTGCATTTTAATGTACAATCTTTAAGTGTAAATATATAACAAAGTTTGGGCTGTTGCGCGTAAGCATTCTCCCCTCCGTGAACTCCATGCTCCGACGTGGGGTTCACTCTTTCCGACCTAAGCGCGAAAGTTTCACTACTGGCCGGGTTTCTAAGGCCAGCACTACAGCACTTCTTATTTGTCCATCGCTGTCCTTCATGACATCCAAACCCCCCTTTTATCCAGAAGTTGCTCTTCGTGTTTTAATCAACCATTATTACAATGTCCTTTGGATCGATGGTGTTCTTTCGAACCATTTTGCGCGTCTCAATGACATGGTATTTTACGGTTCGGTTTTTTATTGATATTTAAAAAGATGGTAACTTTGTGTACATTTGTCCGAATTTAGTCAAATATGAGCCGTTTTGTTCATAAACTTGTTGCCAACGAGATGCCAACTTCATCATACCCCTCTCGTGGAAGGCTGCGTCCGTATTGACAAAAAACTCGGAGAGCCAATTTTCACAGACCTCTCTTGAGGCCAACTTCTCACCATTAAGCGCGTTCGCCATGAACAGGAAAACATGGTAATCACTTGGTGCCAGGTCCGGACTATAAGGTGGGTGCATTAGGACCTCCCATCCGAGCTCCCGGAGCTTCTGGCGCGTCACCAAAGACGTGTGTGGTCTGGCGTTGTCCTAATGGAACACAATTCGGCCTCTGTTGATCAAAGATGCCCTCTTCTGGATGAGTGCCGCCTTCAAGCGGTCCAGTTGTTGGCAGTAGAGGGCCGAATTGAACGTTTGGCTCGTAATAGATGTTTCCTTGCCAAACACACAGCAAAGCCTTCCTGGCCGTCAATCCAGTCTTGGTCACCGTCTAGGCCGCTTCCCCGAGCTTTGACCACGACCGTTTGCGCTCGATGTTGTCGTAAGTGACCCATTTTTCATCGCCAGTCACAATACGCTTTAGAAGCGGGTCGATTTTTTTGCGATTCGCAGATGGAAATGCGGTCCATCATGTTTTTTTGCGTTAGTTCGTGTGGCACCCAAACATCAAGCTTCTTTTTGAATCCAAGATTTTGCAAATGGTTCCAAACGGTTTTTTGGCTTATCTTTAGTTCCTCAGCAATTAAATGAGTACTGTCTGTTTTCACTATTTCCATGATTTTATCACAATTTTCGACGACAGGCCTCCGGACGCGTGGTGCATCTTTGACATCGAAATTACCGGAACGGAACCTAGCAAACCACTTTTGTGCTACATGTTCGTTCATAGTATAGGGCCCATAAACTAAATTAATTTTTGCAATCGCGTTGGCTGCTTTTTCGCCTTGATCGAAGAAAAATTGTAAAATATAGCGAATTTTCTCTTTGCTGGTGTCCATCTTTGACGAACGCTCACAACGTACTGAGTCAATTAATCGAAAAAGTGTCAAAGACAAAAGCGAATTTTAGCGCGAATAAACTCGTTTTCAGCGCCGTATAATATGACGTGATGCGATACGTAACACTAGTACTATGGACAACGACGGCATCTTTTAGATAAAACCGGAACAAACTTTTTACTTAACCTAAAATTTTATCGATCCGCCAGAATTCGACTAGCGCCTCTGAAATTAGTGCCGTTGATTCGTTGTGGGACTCCCCGTCGTGATATAAACAATTGCAGCACTAGGAGTAACGAGTCTGTAGATAGTGATGATGAAAACCACTCCCCAACGTTTCTTATGCTTTCTGTCAACCGTCACGTCGAAGGGTCCAAAATAGTCCACTCCTGATAAGCGAAGAGATGAGTGAATGTCACTAGGCGCTCTGCCGGTAGCTTCCTCCTCTCTGGGTAATTGGCTCTCCGATTCCGACAGTGTTGACATACCGTACCAAAGCTCGTAGACCACTTAGGCATAATTTACCACTATATCATTATGGTAGTGATGGAACTTTCGGTGGTAGAAATTAGTGATCAGATGAGTCACAGGTTGTTACGGGGAAGTATGATCGGTTGCTTGAAATCTGTTGATACTTTTCTGTGGTTCCTTATTCCGACCCTTTTGCAGCTCGAACTTGTCGATAAATCGAGAAAATGTATAGATTGTCCTTTTTCCACTTATTGCGCTTTTTCTTGTTTCATCGAATCTCGCACCATAGTATTCTGGCTGACTCTTGCGGAAGAGAAGGAATTCGGCGCTTGTACAAGCGTTATCAGAAAGAATCCTCTGAGTAATTGGAGTTTTGCTGCTGTCTTCATAATCAAGCGGAAAAAATGCACATCTGTACTGCGCGTAGTTTTTTTCCACTTACTTAACCTTGTAGGGTCTGGTTCCGTATCGTCGTCAGCTACATTGTCTTTCGTTGGTATACACCGCCACTTCTTGATTTGCGAATCCTCTAGAATTTCGCCAATGTGTGCAGCTACGAACTGGTTGAATTTTCTTGCGTCGGACCTAATCCAAATAGTACGTCTTTCGGATCGCAACAGAAGATCCGACGGTTAACTTGTGTGGACAGCTCCCGTCCTATGAACTTATGAAGAAATTTGTGAAGAAAGGTTAGTTCGTCACTGGTAGGTAACAATTACATACCGAGAACCTTTTGAAGTTCTGATACTGGCTCTATGAAGCACTTTTTTGCGGGCTTATTCTGACTTGAGAGCGCTTGCAAAAGTCGTTCGAGCGCTTGCCAAATTCGACAGCCAATTCTGCATCTCGAACCCGCCTTCACAATGGATAAACAGTCGTCAGTAGCGAGTCGAATCGTCCACGAATGTACTTTCAATAATTGTTGCCACAGCATTTGGAAGTATCTTCTGGAAACGTAGAGTGTTGTTATCTTTTATGTAGTTTCCCAAAGACGTGGAACACGATGCCTCAAATGTTATAACGGTCATAGCGAATACATCGGGGCGACTGTTGCTGTCACCGTTTCGCCAGAGGAACTTTTGTGATACCTGGTCTTCCGCTTTAACCCAAATTTGGTGAAACGTTTCACTAACATCTCCGCAGATAGCCACTGCTCGTTGACGAAACCTCATAAGGACATCCACCAACGATCGTAGAAGATGGGGGCCTTTCAGCGATACGTCGTCCAGACTGGTGTCACGCACCGTGGCTGAGGAGTCCCACACGTTTCTCAATTTGCTTTTGTTAACGTTCTCAATTGTGAATATTGGAATAGACCAAGACTTGCCTTTTGATATTTCCTCGACACTTATTTCTCTTATTTAACCCTTTTTGAGGTAGTAATTTAATTTCCCAACGAGATACTGCTTCAGATCAGGACTCCTTTCCATCTTCTTTTCCAGACATTGAAATCGGTTGAGGCCTGTTTCCCATTTCTTTACACTGGCATCATACAAAATGGTTTTCTCCATTATGTGGTATGCACGTTCGTCTGCCTTTGATCTAAGCGGTTTGAGAGCAGAATTTATACCCACCGAGTCTTTGAAGAAATAGGCTTTCATTAAGTTGTCTAGCTGATAAAACTTAGTAAAGGTTCAAAAGTGGAGCATATTTTAGTCTGGCGGATAAACGTATTTATCCTGACCGTATACTGGCCAACCTATTTTGCAACGCCCAGGTATTTAGATCACCACCTTCCACTTGACTCACCTCCCCAGGCACGCAAAGTTTGGCGGTGTTGTCCAAGCCTATTAATAATTGCGCCTTGCAGTCGTTGTATGAGAAAATAAGGAATGACTTTAGATGTTTGTGCTCATTTAGAGTGGCTATGTTGAGAGTTTGTTACGGTAACTCGAGGTCAGTATAGTACGTATATTGCGCATACGATGTCGCCTAGAGTTTCCCTCTCTTGCAGATATTTCATAGCTTAAAAGCTTTGAGTTTACTTCCTGCTGTGTTATGTCGCCTGTTTATCTCAAGCACGGCTCATCACCAGGGTCGTCGAGACCTAGCCGCTCAGCCAACTTATTGGGTTGGCAACTAAGTAATTGCGGATTTCACTCATAGATGGCTTCAGTTGAATTTTTAGGTTTGCTGGCGTAGTCCAAATATAAACCACATTTTGTTATTTGATAGTTGGCAATTCAGCTGTCAACCGGTAAAAAAAATTTTGTTGATTGGTTGCGTAGTTTTTGTTTGGCGTTCGTTGAAAAATGGCAGATCAAAAGGAGCATTTTCGTCATATTTTCCTTTTTTATTTTCACAAAGGGAAAAGCGCATCGCAAGCTCACAAAAAGTTATGTGCTGTTTATGGCGACAAAACCATAAAAGGACGGCAGTGTCAAAATTGGTTTGCCAAATTTCGTTCTGGTGATTTTTCACTAAAAGAAGAAAAATGCTCTATTCGTCCTGTTGAAGTTGATGACGGCTTAATCAAAACAATAATCGATTCGGATCATCACAGTACTACACAAGAGATTGTAGAGAGGCTTCAGGTATCACAAACATGCATTGAAAATCACTTAAGACAACTTGGCTATGTTCAAAAACTCGGTAGATGGGTTCCTCACGAACTGAAAGAAACGCATTTATCGCAACGCATTAACAGCTGCGATTTGCTCAAGAAACGTAATGAAAATTATCCATTTTTAAAACGAATGATAACTGGCGATGAAAGATGGGCTGTTTACAACAATATCGAGCGGAAAAGATCCTGGAGCAGGCTAGGTGAAGCAGCTCAAACAACATCAAAAACTGGTATTCATCAAAAGAAGGTTTTGTTATCAATTTGGTGGGATTATAAAGGAATTGTCTACTTTGAACTTTTACCACCCAATCGAACGATCAATTCTGTTGTCTACATTGAAAACTAACGAAATTAAACAATGCAGTTGAAAAATAGCGGCCCGAATTGATACATCGAAAAGGTGTTGCATCCCATCATGACAATGCAAGGCCACACAGTTGGGATGTTTTGCCACATCCACCACATAGTCCTGACCTTGTACCATCGGATTACTTTTTGTTTCGACCCTTATGGTAAACATTTTCATTCCTTGAATGGGAAAAATTTCAATAATGGTGATGATGTCAAATCGTACCTGATTCAGTTTTTTGCTAATGTAAACCAGGAGTTTTATGAACGTGGGATTATGATGCTGCCTGAAAGATGGCAAAGGTCATTGATCAAAATGGGCAATACATTACAGAATAAAGCTATTTAGTTCCATGAAAAAATTGTCTTAGTTGCCAACCCAATACTATCCCTCAATGTGCATGATGCTCCTTCATCATTTAACGAAAATATCTCCACTGTGGCTTTCGGCCCATACAATATTCCCGGAATTTAACAAAAAATTGCTTTTTTAAAATTACGTTGATAAAGTAGGATTGTATTTAACCAAGTAGTGTTAAGTGCAGCATTTTGGCTATGTGGTAGTGGATTGTGTGCCATTCGACATCCATCCACTTCGCAAGTTTGCTTAGAGGTTCAGCGTCTAACCATGTGGATTTCAAAGCATCCAATGCAGAGCCTTTTATCCTCGGCTAACTGCCAACGTTCCTTTCGACTTTGCTTGGAAGTTTGGACATTCGGCGAGATTATGCTCTTTGTCGCACAGAGAACAATCTACGAAAACTTCCTCCATACGCGCTGTCGATGAATTAGGCTCCTTTGGTACTTCGTCGTGCACGAAAACTCTTTTCCTTATACCCTTTATTCCCACCTTTTTTTCCTCAGCGATACCGTCATTAAGTAATAACCATTCATCGAGGGATACGAGATCGACGACGACCCCAGTCTAGTTTCATATCCCCAGAAAGTTTGCTCAGCAACTCCTTGATTAGCATGGGGTCGTTGAGATAGTCATTAAGCCCTTATGCTTGCATGGTTGCTCTATAACTTTGTACACCCAACGCGTGAGCGACAAAGGTGTTATGTATGACGTCTGGTCGCCCGGAAAGCATACAGAGAGTTTTGATGGCTACATGAACTGTAGATGGCATCATCAACTTTCCTCGGATGGCTTCTAGGGCAGCACCGCGCAGAGATATTTGTAATCGAATTACGTTTTCTTATTCAGAAAAAGGTGGCAAGTCTTTGCTTATCGCCTGTCTAGACGCATGAGTTCATTTAGGGTCCCCCGCCAATTGACGGCAGTTTGTCGTAGAGCCCAACGTGGTTATGTCTCTTAAGAATACCTGCATATGCTGATGGTTGGTTCATAGCCATGCCCACGCCGCCGGAAAGACCATGCGATGAATATTGAGAAGGTGTGATCGTCGTAGTCCCAGCAGCACTTGTGGAAAAAATAGGTGAGAAATTAATTTTTGTCATGTCTATATTTGACATACTTAATATTGAAGACTGTGTCCCAGTTATTGTGTACTCACATTTAGAGATGATTCCACATGGATGGCATGCGCATTGCTAAACGGGATCAAGCTATCATCAATAACGGCACCATCTAGATTCCGCAAGTCAGGCATAACGGCTTAGCAAATGGTACTGCACAAGTTAATTTGAAGCGCGAATTGCCACAATTGTTCAGGTAACAAATATTTATGATTGCAAATACCACAATTATTTTAGAATGATGGCGGGTGGCAAAGGAAACCTCTTATTTTAAACGGGTTCATATTTTATTTGACTTCAGTAGTTTTTCTTACTAAACAATACATTTGATCGTCATTCGAGCGTTCGCAAAAATAATTGTGCTTGTAGGTGTGTGTACCACTCCGTCAGCGAATTAAAAAGAGATTGAGCCAACGCAAACGGGCAAGCTAGCACAGCCGAATAGCGGTACATACATCTACATGGTTGCATTTTAATGTACAATTAAAATTTACTAAATCCATAATGTTGCATTTTAATGTACATTCCTTAAGTGAGCATAGCTAACTATTTTTTTCTTAATTTGTTCAAATACCGGGTGGCACTCGAATAGTGCTACAAAAACAAACCGTACTAACTTTTTTTCTGTGTAACTTAAACCTGGTTTCGTACAAAGTTCAAATAACATGCCGGTTAAACCATACATATTTGTCTATTCGTCTGGAATATCGCCAAAAAATTATTGAAATGGCCGAAGAAGACAAAAACTTGACAAATTGCCCGTTTATGGCTGATGAGGCCCATTTTGATATAAATGAAAATATAAACAAGCAAAATAGCCGTAGGTATATCGAGTGAATCAAATCCAAAAATAATCCACTAGACGGAACTTCACTCAGAACGGGTAACTGTGTGGTGCGCAGTTTTACCAAGGTGTATTGTCGGGCCATAGTTTGAAGAAAACGATGTAACAGTTAATGTCAATGGGCACTGTTATTAAAATATGAATTTTTTACCCAGAACTCCGCTGAAGAGCTATCCCTTTTCACAGAGTTTGGTTTCAGCAAGATGAAGCAACTGCACATATAGCCAGTCCGGTTACTGGAACGACGAACATTTTAAAACCAATTAATATCAAAAAACTCGACTTTTCGCTGGCCCCCAAAGTCACCTGACCTGACTATACTACACTTTTTTCTATGAAGTTATGTCAAGCAAGAGGTGTACAAAACAAAACCCAAAAGTCTGACTGAATTGAAACAATTAATGATATTAATATGTAAAAGATGGCGCCATCCGATGTTAATTAGAAAAACCGCTGTATCATTTTGATATGAGGTGGCTGACAAAATCTTAGAAAAAAATAACTTAATTTGAATTAAATTGAAAAGATCGACAAATTGACTTTGAGGGTCGTTTCTTTGTTTAACATGTGATGTGTGAACCTTTTTTTATTGTGAATGTGAAAATTAACATTGTTTAATTTGTCAGATAAAAACCCGAATAGCAACATAATAGGCTTATTGTCTTATAAAACGACATTTTTAGTGAAGAAAAATGGAAAAGTTGCGATTTACATTTGCAGTTTTAGCAAACTCTGAGGGAAAACCCAATTTGCACAACATCAATTGAGACACCCGATGGACAGGTATATGATATTCCTGATGATTTAAAACCGGAAAGCAAACACACCGCCATAACCAGTATGGATGTTTTTACCAAAATTAAGAACACTCTAAAGAGAAGACATCAAAGGAAGAATGGATTTCCATGATCCAAGATTTAAGAGAAATTTACTTAGATGAAGGTGAGAATTTGCAATTTGGTGACCAATACCTAGATGAAATTATACATGAAACGAAGCTTTCCGGTAGTAGTACTAGTAAAGGCACTGAAAATATAAATATAGGAAAAATAGCTGAAAGATTTTTACTCGATAAGTCTTCGAAAAAACATTAAATGTTAACCATTGGATCAGTGATTTTGAGATATTTAAGGAGGCCGAAAAAATTGAAACGTTAAAGTATTTACTTGAAAACCAGTGTCTGGATTGGTACACTAGTATGATAATAAAATGTTCAGTAAACGTTGGATGGGAAACATGGAAAACAAATTTTTGTGAGACATACGGAAACAAAGGTTGGTCACAAGTTAAATATGCATTTTCATATAAATTTCAAGGAGGTTCATTACGGGAATATGCCACAAAAAGGAAAGATTGTTACTAGAGATAAATAAGAATATTGACACACAGACAATGATTCATCTTATTGTTATCGGTCTACCTGATTATATAATGTATAAAATGGATAAGGAGTCAATAACATCAACGGCAAAACTATTCAATGAAATTGGTCAATATGAACAAACAATCAATAAAACTAATAATAATAAATTCAAGAGAAATACCTTTGATAATAAAATAAGAGTTAAAAAAATTAAAAAAAGGGTGCCGTTTGCACCTTGAAAAAAAATGCTGGTTTAAGCAAACCGATAACTATGGGAACAAGAGAAATTATAATAAAAATGTAAACAATACTGTATTAGCCGTTGAGTTAAGCGATAATGAACAAAAAAACGATTAAATACATCAATAATTAAATTAAAATTAGACATATTTAGTATATATGATTCCGGCTCTAAGATCTCCCTGGTAAATTCTAAATTATTAACACTAAAGAAAGAAGGAGAAAATGTACACAAAAATACAAATTTACTTACAATTAATGGTGTAAAAAATAAAAATTAAGGTTTTCAGTATAGAGAAATAAATCGATGTTTATATTGTAAATGAAAAAGACTTCAAATACGATTTCCTGTTGGGACTTGATGCTATAAAAGAGTTCAGAATGAAAAATTGGAAATAAAACAAAAATCTGAACAAGACTTTTTGAAGGAAGAACTAAATACTAAAGACAATCCTGAAATTGATGATATAATAAATTTGAACTTTATAAACTTTAATGAGAATGCACAAGATGCTAAATTTATAATGGATCTAAGTCATTTGAATAGTCAACAAAGATTTAAATAGTCAAAAACAAAAATCTAAAAAAAAAAAACTTATTAAAACATACAAATCAAGCTTTGCTAAAGATAAATATGATATTGGTAAAGTAAAGGATTATAAGCACGCATTGATCTACTTGTAGATAAATACTGCAGTAAAAGACCTTACAGATGTTCAATGGAGGGTAAGTTAGAGACAGCAGAACATGTAAGAAGATTGCTTAAAAGAAATCTTATAGAAGAATCGTACAGCCTATTTGCAGCTCCAGTAGGTCTATCTTTAAAAAAAGAAGATAATATAATAGAAGAACAAGATTGTATATTGATTTTAAAGACTTAAATAAAATCGTGGTTCCTCAGGATTAACCATTTCTTTTGATTGAGGACCTAGTAACAAAAACCAGAAACTGTAAGTACTTTTCAACTTTAGATATAAGTTCTGCATCCTGGAATATTCCTCTGCGAATTGAAGACAGAAATAAAACTGGTTTTGTTACCCAGGAAGGCCACTATCAATGGACATGTTTGCCGTTCGGCTTGAAAACTTCCTCAGCTATATTTCAAAAAATACTAAGTGAATAATTGGGTGCCCACTTTAATGGGAAGCACACAGCACCTATATAAGTTTTTTAGAGTCACTTACACACGCGGTTAATGTTATAAGTGAAAATACATGATGTTTGTAATAGAGATATGCGATATATTTTTTACACAAAATATTGTTACACTTAATATATTGAAATAGTTTAATGAATCGGAACGGTGTCGAAGTGGATGTTCGAATGAAGTCCGGAGCGATGTCGATCAATGTTTTTAAACCAAAGGGAATTATAATAGAATAAAATTGCGCTGTCGAATTGTATATAGCGAATGAGTGTAGAAGCGATGATCCAATCCTTTTTGTTGGTTAGTGGTCAGCGTGTGGTGACATCCTGTATGGGGTTTTCAGGAGTGGTGTGTATTATTAGGGTGTGCCAATAATGTACCTGTTTGGTTGGTGTATACATATATGCGAGGGGGAGGCTTAGCTCATATAACCACTAAGCCACATACTGAGAAAATCAAACAATACCGAGCATATAAATCACTTATCACATATTTTAAAGGCGATAAGAAAATAAGGTTTCCGACTTAAGTTTACAAAATGTCGATTTGCAACGAATTCAGTAAAATACCTCGAACATATAATAGAAAATAATAGAGTAAAATCAGTAAGAGATAATTTAATTTCAATAAGAGATTTCCCAATACCGAAGGATCGGAAAAATATTAGATAACTATTAGGAAAAATCAATTTCTATCGCGAATACATACTTAATAGTTTAATAATTTTAGAACCATTACATAATTTATTAAGAAAGCACCAAAAATATATATGGTCAATCGACTGTCAAGAAGCTTTTTAGAGGATTGAACAATTACTGTGTTCACAACCAATCTTAGAAATTTTTGATCAAGACCTACCAATAAACATACAATATATACAGATGCATCATTAGAAGGTATTAGAGTAGTGTTCAAGCAAACTCAGCCAGACGGAAAAGAAAAACCTATAGCATAATTTTCGAAAAAAATAAATTCAGCACAAAAGAGGAAAAATGCTATATATTGAGAATGTTAAGCTATAAAAGAGGCCATAAAATACTGGCAGTACTGGCTTATAGGAAAACCTTTCACAGTATATTCCGACCATAAACCATTAGAAAATTTAAATATTAAATCTAGAACAGACGAAGTGTTAGGAGATTTATCCTATTATCTATCACAATATGATTTCGAAATAATATACGCACCAGGAAAGAATAATTTGGAGGCCGGTTGTTTGAGCAGAAACCCAGTAATAGAAGCTGATAAAAATGTAGATGAACAATTGAAAATAATAATAAATTTAATAACATAAGATAATATATTAACAGATCAAGAGAAAAATGAAGACATTCAAAAATATAAAAACAAGAAGAAGATAAGAAAGCAAGAGAAAATACTACTATCAGAGGCAGCGGCAGAGGTATGAGATAACTTAATTATGTTTTGAGCGTGTAGCTCCAGGTGTATGTTGTTTATTATTAACATTTATCATTTTATTTATATGTTTAAATAAGTGTCAAAAGGAATTAAAATTTTTTCTGTGTATACTGATTTGAATAAAGCAATAAAGTTTATTACTCTTTTCCGTAAATAAGTATTTGTTATTTATATTATATTGGTAAAACGTTTGTTAATACAGTTTCGTATTTACTTGCAATATTATTATTGTTATTATTAGATATATATATATTTTTTTTTCATGAAATCGCACATTCAATTATCAATACTTTTTATGTCCTTAGGTTGAAGGATGTAGGTACACCCTAATATGGGCTTGTTTGTACGTAGTTAGGTTCTTTTGCAATTGAGAGCTCGTTGAACAGATCAATGCGCTTTGTACATAAGTATGCACGAATTGTTTGTGCGTATGTATGTATGTACAATTTTTTTGTTTTTTTATGCAATTGAGAGCTCGTTGAAGCGAAGATTTTTGTATGCAATCCTGCTTGTTTTTGTTTGCCAAAGAACAAGGGGTAGTGCCGGATAATTGCCTATGAGGACTTTGAATGTATGTAAAATTGTATATACCAATATTTGTAACATATGTATTATGTATGTATATTGTTGGAAAATTTTCATTTTTTTTATTTTGTTTTTAATAATTTATTTGTTTTCTATTTATTTCTGAAATAATATGTAATTTTTTTAATAATTTTATAAAATTTCCATATCGACCCAATGTAGGTATATAGGGTATCTGTATAAGCATAGGCAGATTGTGTGCGGTATGTATGTATATGGTGAATATGCGTATTATTTTCGCGGTAGGAATAAAGTGAGAACAGAGAATTGATAATGCGCAGGTAGTTTACCGTCTGCACTTGGCTATAGGTAAATATTTTAATGTGCAAATTTGTATTTGTCACGTATGTACCATATAGTTTGCAGTTTCTAAAATTCAATTTTTAATATAATATATATGAAATAAATATACAATATATGGTATATATAGCTCTTAGCAATTATATGTATAAAGAATGTATTATATACGAACATATGTACGTTATATGAATGTATATGTATGAAAGCATATATATTTTTGCACGGAGGTATGCATATATGTTTGTATGTTTTGTTTTATGTATTTATTTATTTTTTTGTTGAATTTTGTATATTTAAATATACGATGGTAAGCGTATATAAGCAAAATATATTATAGTATATACATATAAAGATATAAAGATAAACTGTATTTTCCCGACCAACATATGTATGTGCTCAAATAAATAAAAGTGAAATGAATACGCTCACTTTGATTCGGTAGGGTATTTTTTGGAGGGTGTATGTGTGTATGTTGCAGCTGGCTACCTCCTTGTGCTGTTTGTTTATCCGCGCTTTCTGTTTAAAAATTCGCGCCCGTTTGTTTTGTTTTTATTTATGTTATTGGGTTTAGGTGCTTTTAAGTTTTGCGCCCGTTTATTGCTTTTATTGGTTTATACATGAAACTATATGTCACTGGCCTTTTTATGTGTATATATTATATGAACGTTAAGCCACTTCACAGCACTTTTTTTTCACTTAAGTTATATGTTATATATATAATATATTTTTATTTTCGTTTTAATAGGTTTTTTTTGGCTCGAAGGATCATCAATAATTGGGTGCCCACTTTAATGGGAAGCACACAGCACCTATATAAGTTTTTTGGAGTCACTTACACTCGCGGTTAATGTTATTACACGAAATATTGTTACACTTAATATATTTATATATTGAAATAGTTTAATGAATCGGAACGGTGTCGAAGTGGATGTTCGAATAAAGTCCGGAGCGATGTCGATCAATGTTTTTAAACCAAAGGGAATTATAATAGAATTAAATTGCGCTGTCAAATTGTATACAGCGAATGAGTGTAGAAGCGATGGTCCAATCCTTTTTGTTGGTTAGTGGTGTGGGGCGTCCTCGTGTGTGGTGATATTCAGCGTGTGGTGACATCCTGTATGGGGTTCTCAGGAGTGGTGTGTATTATTAGGGTGTGCCAATAATGTACCTATATATGCGAGGGGGAGGCTTAGCTCATTTAACCATCCTGGGCCCCCTAGGCGAATATTTTGCCTAGTATTACACATATGGGCTGTATTATGCATTTCGACGTGCTGTTGATGGAGTAGCCGAGGGCGCGAATATTAGCTGTAAGAAGCAATTTTGGTTTTAATCGATTTGTATTTTGGTATAAACTTGAGATACGCAACTATATTCTGACAATTTTTTGGTTTTATAGTTAGCAATACAATAGGTAGTGATTGTATTTACGATTTTTCCTTTCATCGTTTTTTAATGCGGATTGTTTATGATTTGCCTTTTCTGTATTATCAGCAATTATTTGCAATCTCTTTTTTATCAGCTTATGAGGATGGCGACTTCACACCTGGCTCAGATATGGCAAGAATGAATTCTCCTTTGAAAACATTTGAAGAGGGATCTTGCGAGAGTGTGATTTATGATTAATACATACACACAATAACTCAAGATTTTTGAAGCAGGATTTTTGTATCATTATTGGCAAAAGCCATCCTGCGGGGTCGAAAAGTTATCAGTTTTTAAACCTGATCTTATCAGAAGGGACTCTGACTTGGTTTTTTCTGCCAATTCGTGGAGTGTTGGAACATTGTGAATTTAGTGGTAGTCGTATGACGTACCGGCCATTATTTGATCGAGTAGTTGTGGCTTTGTGGAAGTCTTCCCAATACTGATATTCTGGGGTTGTTATGAGGGGGCGTTTTTCTAACTCCCGAAGCTTCCTTAATTGTGAATTAAGGTATTCTTTGGAATGTTGTGGTGGTAATTGGTTCCATAACTAGTCCACTTAGTATCCAACCAAAAATAGTATTTGGTGCCAGAAGTTTATTTGAAATTTTCTCAATACCTTCGAGTATTATCTGTGGTATGAGATCGCTGCCTAATAGAAGATCTATTTGAGCGGGAGTGTTGCAGTTGGGATCTGCTAGCTTTAGGTGTGAAACCTTTTGCCAATGCTTGCTATTTATGTGATAGCTTGGAAGCATATTTGTAAGTTGCAGTAAGACTATAGCTTCTGCCTTAATTCTCTCATCCGCTTGGGGGATTTTATTAGAGTTTTGCACTACTCTTCCGCCCATTCCTTTAATTTCAAAGTTGTCTTGTTTTGTTGGCAGTTGTAGCCTATTTTGTGCCCTAGACGCTCTAAATGATCGTTGTGATCCTTGGTCTATTAAGGCCCTAAGTTTAAACAGTTCTCCTCGGTGTTCGATGAGGATGACTGCTGTGGGTAGTAATACCCTATTTTTTATTTCGCTGTGTAGCGTTTGAGTTTTTTGTGGCTTTGAGCAACATGGTGTCTCTTGGCAATTTTCGGGATTTTGGTTTTTAGGAGTTGTTGTTACAACCAAAGCTCTGGTTCTTTTTGTATAAGCGCTTCTTTGGGGTGATATGGGAAATTTGCTGTAATGAAGCATTGAGTTGTGTCTTTTGTGACAATATAGGCAATTGAATTTGCTTTTGCAATTTTTATACTTATGCGCATGTGACAAGCAATTTGTACATACTTTTTTTGATGCCGCGAAATAGTTTCTTTCTATAATTTTTAATTTTTTGAATTTCTCGCAAGATTGTAGTTTATGCCCTCTCGTGAATAGTTCGCATGACATATCATTGTTCTGTTCGGATGTGAACGATTGCGTTTTGTACAAGCTTCTGTTTAATTTGTTTTTGCTACTAGCTTGGGGTCTATTGAAGCTTCTTTTTAGGTCGTGTTGAACAATTTTTGTTTTAATTTGTTTTTTATCTACCCTTTCAGCGATTTCGTACTGGGTAGTTAGAAAGTCATTCATTTGTTGCCACGTGGGGCATTTCTTTCGTGATGAGAGCGATTGCTTCCATAAAAGTAACGATTTTTCTGGTAATGCGACAGTGCATATGTTTACCAGTATAGGGTCCCAGCTGTCTGTGGGAATATTTTGTGTCGATAAAGCCGACAAACAGTTTGAAACAGTGGATTGTAGTCTTATAAATTCTTCACTGGTTTCTTTTTGAATCTTAGGCAAGTTTATTAGTGTCGTTACTTGTTTATCGACCAATATTCTTTCATTTTCATATCTCGATTTTAGAGCTTCCCAAGCCAAATTAAAATTTTTGTCATTAAGTGCGAACTGTTTGACTATTACGCCTGCTTGACCTTCTGTTTTGTATCGGAAGTGATAGAATTTTTGCGCTTTTGATAAGTTTGGATGGTTGATGTAAACGGCTGTAAACATGTCCCGGAAAGACGGCCATTCTTCATAACCTCCATGAAATGTTTCTGTGTCACATGCGGGCACCTCGAGGTGGATGCCTGAACTTGCCTCTTGATTTTATATTTGTGGCAGCTCTACTCTCGGATGTGGAGACGATTCTAAGTTGTCTTGAATTGGTGAAGATGAAAACCTAGTGCAGTATCTAATTAACCTGTCACTTTCTGAAATAAATATAGCAACCTGTTTTGAGCGTGTAGCTCCAGGTGTATGTTGTTTATTATCAACATTTATCATTTTATTTATATGTTTAAATAAGTGTCAAAAAGAATTAAAATTTTCTCAGTGTATACTGATTTGAATAAAGCAATAAAGTTTATTACTCTTCTCGGTAAATAAGTATTTGTTATTTATATTATATTGGTAAAACGTTTATTAGACGTACAGTTTCGTATTTACTTGCAATATTATTATTGTTATTATTAGATATATATATATATTTTTTTTTTCATGAAATCGCACTTTCAACTATCAATACTTTTTATGTCCTTATGTTGAAGAATGTAGGTACACCCTAATATGGACTTGTTTGTACGCAGTTAGGTTCTTTTGCAATTGAGAGCTCGTTGAAGAGACCAATGCGCTTTGTACATAAGTATGCACGAATTGTTTGTGCGTATGTACGTATGTACAATTTTTTTGTTTTTTTATGCAATTGAGAGCTCGTTGAAGATATCAATGCGCTTTTTTTGTATGCAATCCTGCTTGTTTTTGCTTGCCAAAGAACAAGGAGTAGTGCCGGATAATTGCTTATGAGGACTTTGAATGTATGTAAAATTGTATATACCAATATTTGTAACATATGTATGTATGTATATTGTTGGAAAATTTTTTTTTTTTTTATTTTGTTTTTAATAATTTATTTGTTTTCTATTTATTTCTGAAATAATATGTAATTTTTTCAATAATTTTATAAAATTTCCATATCGAATTGACCCAATGTATATAGGGTATATGTATAAGCATTGGCAGATTGTGTGATGTATGTATGTATACGCGGTACGAATAAAGCGAGAACAGAGAATTGATAATGCGCAGGTAGTTTACCACTAAGCCACATACTGAGAAAATACAACTTAATAGAATTTGCTTTAAATTTTATTGATGACATCTTAATATTTTCAGAATCCTATACCGAGCATATAAATCACTTATCACATATTTTAAAGGCGAGAAGAAAATAAGGTTTCCGACTTAAGTTTACAAGAAAAAGAAGAGATTTCCCAATACCGAAGGATCGGAAAAATATTAGACAACTATTAGGAAAAATCAATTTCTATCGCGATTACATACTTAATAGTTCAATAATTTTAGAACCATTACATAATTTATTAGGAAAGCACCAAAAATATATATGGTCAATCGACTGTCAAGAAGCTTTTTAGAAGATTGAACAATTACTGTGCTCACAACCAATCTTAGAAATTTTTGATCAAGACTTACCAATAAGCATACAATATATACAGATGCATCATTAGAAGGTATTATTTAGTGTTAATAATTTAGAACCAAGGAGATCTTAAAGCCGGAGTCATATATACTAAATATGTCTAATTTTAATTTAATTATTGATGTAATTATTCGTTTTTTTGTTAATTATCGCTTAACTCAACCGCTAATACAGTATTGTTTACATTTTATTATAATTTCTCTTGTTCTCATAGTTATCGGTTTGCTTAAACCAGCATTTTTTTTCAAGGTGCAAACGGCACCCTTTTTTTAATTTTTTCAACTCTTATTTTATTATCAAATGTATTTCTCTTGAATTTATTATTATTATTTTTATTGATTGTTTGTTCATATTGACCAATTTCATTGAATAGTTTTGCCGTTGATGTTATTGACTCCTTATCCATTTTATACATTATATAATCAGGTAGACCGATAACAATAAGATGAATCATTGTCTGTGTGTCAATATTCTTATTTATCTCTAGTAACAATCTTTCCTTTTTGTGGCATATTCCCGTAATGAACCTCCTTGAAATTTATATGAAAATGCATATTTAACTTGTGACCAACCTTTGTTTCCGTATGTCTCACAAAAATTTGTTTTCCATGTTTCCCATCCAGCGTTTACTGAACATTTTATTATCATACTAGTGTACCAATCCAGACACTGGTTTTCAAGTAAATACTTTAACGTTTCAATTTTTTCGGCCTCCTTAAATATCTCAAAATCACTGATCCAATGGTTAACATTTAATGTTTTTTCGAAAACTTCTCGAGTAAAAATCTTTCAGCTATTTTTCCTATATTTATATTTTCAGTGCCTTTACTAGTACTACTACCGGAAAGCTTCGTTTCATGTATAATTTCATCTAGGTATTGGTCACCAAATTGCAAATTCTCACCTTCATCTAAGTAAATTTCTCTTAAATCTTGGATCATGGAAATCCATTCTTCCTTTGATGTCTTCTCTTTAGAGTGTTCTTAATTTTGGTAAAAACATCCATACTGGTTATGGTGGTGTGTTTGCTTGCCGGTTTTATATCATCAGGAATATCATATACCTGTCCATCGGGTGTCTCAGTTGATGTTATGCAAATTGGGTTTTCCCTCAGAGTTTGCTAAAACTGCAAATGTAAATCGCAACTTTTCCATTTTTCTTCACTAAAAATGTCGTTTTTAAGACAATAAGCCTATTATGTTGCTATTCGGGTTTTTATCTGACAAATTAAACAATGTTAATTTTCACATTCACAATAAAAAAGGTTCACACATCACCTGTTAAACAAAGAAACGACCCTTAAAGTCAATTTGTCGATCTTTTCAATTTAATTCAAATTAAGTTATTTTTTTCTAAGATTTTGTCAGCCACCTCATATCAAAATGATACAGCTATTTTTCTAATTAACATCGGATGGCGCCATCTTTTACATATAAATATCATTAATTGTTTCAATTCAGGGGACTTTTGGGTTTTGTTTTGTACACCTCTTGCTTGACATAGCTTCATAGAAAAAAGTGTAGTATAGTCAGGTCAGGTGACTTTGAGGGCCAGCGAAAAGTCGAGTTTTTTGATATTAATTGGTTTTAAAATGTTCGTCGTTCCAGTAACCGGACTGGCTATATGTGCAGTTGCTTCATCTTGCTGAAGCCGAACTCTGTGAAAAGGGATAGCTCTATAGCGGAGTTCTGGGTAAAAAACCTCATCTTTAAAAAAACTATTGTGTGGTTTTATGAAACCACGGTAAAAGTGAAACTTATTTTTATATCGTAGACATTAAATTAATAATTTTTGGAATAATATTCTGTTAAGGGTATTGAAATGGCATGATCATTAAAAGCTTTGATAACATCTGAAAAGACCAAGCGGACGCACATATGCTCATATATATATAAATATATGTATATAATTATGTGTGCATCTAAACAAATATGAAAGAACGCATACTTTATGCAGAGAACGTAAAATACAGAGAAGGTCCAACTACGGACCAGCGTGTGAATTGTCAAAACCTAACAAAATGCGATGAGCGTGTTTCACCACAGTCCGCTCGGAAGGAGAAATTTTAACAGTGGCGAGTGAACAGAGCTGAGCATTGTATGAAAATTATGCTCAGAAGTTTGCATTGATATTACAGCCGCATGTTAGCTTATATTTTTATACGTTTATATGCAATCATATTCATAGATATGAAATTCCTTTTCTGAATATCTATGATATCATAAAAAATGTATTACATTTTAGTTAAAATATATTACTTCAAAGGAATATTTGCAGTTGCTTTTTAAATATTGCTTATGTTTGATATTATGAAATGCTTTCATATAAGTACATAAGTATGTATGCATATGTATATATCTGCTATGTTTTACTATATACATACATACATAAGTATATAACACACTAACATAATATCTTAAAAATCTTAATATATTTAAAAAGTAATATATGCCAATCACACTTTTCATGATTTAAAGCTTACATACATACATATGTATGTACTTATGTAAGTACAATTCAAATTCAAATCAAGTTATTATCATTTATCAGTAATAACATTCGCGCGCACTGCTCTATATGTACATACATACATATGTGCTTATGACATTGCTACACAAATAATGGATACACAAACCTACATTCATATATTCGTGCACATGTAAATATGTCACCCCCAAAAACTACAAACATTGTTCTACAAAAACAACAATCGTCACAAGTCAATATGTCAGCCCAAATTTATAGTAAATCACACAACAACAACATTTTCATTCATGAACGCAGGCGTACTTTTAACAAGCAACCTCGCTTCATTCATAAAAACAGACAACCTCTTCTTTTCGCGACGATGGCAAAAGCTAAAAATCATAAATTGAACAAATTTCTGATATTCCCTCTGAAAGGGAAAACTTGCAACCACGCAAGCCCACAAAACACAGAAAAAATTGACAAAACTGGCAACAAAGCTTTTGTCGATTTAAAATATTTTACAATTTTTAAATATTTTTCCGTGTCTCACAAAAATCTGCGTCAATATGTATGCATGCTTATATATAAACATACATATTTACGATCATTAGTGGGCAAAGCTGTTAGAGCGGCAAGGGAAGCGGTGACAATCGGCGGCCGTTCGTTAATATTTTTTCGGCACAGCTCGTATTTTCTACCAACAACACAATGTTGTGACGCTTTGTCGACGCGTCAGTCCTTCGAAACAGTGACTCTTTGACAAGAAAACAAAAAACGTGAGCTTCGGCCATTGGTTGTCCAGGGCAACGGAGATTTCGCATGAAACAATGAATGTACATACTTACACACATATATTGCATGTAGACAAATTAATAATTATAAAGGGTACTTCCATATTTGTTTACATGCACACATAATTATACATATATAATGTATAAGAATATTTGCGACCGCTTGGTATTTTCTTATGGGGTTATGTCAAGCAAGAGGTGTACAAAATCAAACCCAGAAATCTGACTGAACTGAAGCGGTTCATTAAATAGATAATTGAGGCAATCCCGAATTAGGTGTCGCATATGCGTGGTTGAGTATGGAAATATAATTAATTGTTTAAATAAAATAAAATTTTCTATACAATAACAAAATTGAATGTAATGCATTGACTAAAAAGAAATTTATTGCGGTTTAATTTTGTAGCACGATTCGTAGGCAGAATATCTTCAAATTATATGAAAAGTCGTTTGCGTATTGTAAATATACGAATCTGTAAGCGTACATTTCTTAACATTGAAATTAGCATTACTTTTCTCAATTAACATTGAAAATGCTCAATTCTGCTATTTTTCAGTCCCCTGATGTTAATTGTGGACATTTGGTGAAACACGCTCATCGTTTTCAGTACCCCTTCCAAATGTGGTGAAACACGCTCATCTTTTTCAGTTCCCCTGCGAAGCATGAAATATTTTGCTAATGGCCGCACTGTGAACCTTCTCTATGATATACGTTCTCTGCTTTATGTATATCTGTCTATCTACAACATATGTACATATGTATGTAAATATGTATACTAATTGCTTCATGCGAAATCTCACGTTTTTTTGGTTTCATTTCAAAGAATCAATGTGTCGAAGCCAAATTTATAGTAAATCACACAACAACAACATTTTCATTCATGAACGCAGGCTTACTCTTAACAAGCGAAGTTGACTCATTCATAAAAGTAAACGTTATACACATCTTTCCGAGCATGTGTTTGCCCACAAGCGTTTTTTCGCGACGATGGCAAAAGCTAAAAATCATAAATTGAACAACTTTCTGATGTTCCTTCTTGAACGGAAAAGTGTCAACCCGGCAAACGCAGGAAAAAGTGACAAAAATGGCAACATAGCTCTTGTCGATTTAAAATATTTTACAATTTTAAAATGGCTGGCAAAAATCTGCGTCGATATACATATATGCATGCTCATATATAAACATACATATTTACGATGGTTTATTGGCAAAGCTGTTAGAGCGGCAAGGGAAGCGGTGACAATCGGCAATCGTTCGTTTGTTGTTTCCGACACAGCTCGGATTTTCTACCAACAACACAATGTTGTGACGCTTTGTCGTCGCGTGAGTCGCTATAGCAATTTGGCTGTCATATTGACATGTGTGTGTGCTGCTTATGCTACTTGAGACGATTGTTGTTTTTGTAGAACAATGTTTGTAATTTTTGCCGGTGACGTATTTACATGTGTACGCATATGTGTACGTAGGTTTGTGTATGCATTATTTGTTCGGCACATATGTATGTACATATACACATATGTATAGAGCATTACAAAAACGACATGCAAACGCAGCCCAAAAAATTTGAGACGATGTAATAAAAGTTTCACTTTAATAACGGTGCCCATTGACATTAACTGTTACATCGTTTTCTTCAAACTATGGCCCGACAATACACTTTGATAAAACTGCGCACCACACAGTTACCCGTTCTGAGTGAAGTTCCGTCTAGTGGATTATTTTTGGATTTGATTCACTCGATATACCTACGGCTATTTTGCTTGTTTATATTTTCATTTATATCAAAATGGGCCTCATCAGCCATAAACGGGCAATTTGTCAAGTTTTTGTCTTCTTCGGCCATTTCAATAATTTTTTGGCGAAATTCCAGGCGAATAGACAAATATGTATGGTTTAACCGGCATGTTATTTGAACTTTGCACGGAACCAGGTTTAAGTTACACAGAAAAAAAGTTAGTACGGTTTGTTTTTGTAGCACGATTCGAGTGCCACCCCGTATTTGAACAAATTAAGAAAAAAATAGTTGGCTATGCTCACTGGAATGTACATTAAAATGCAACATTATGGATTTAGTAAATTTTAATTGTACATTAAAATGCAACCATGTAGATGTATGTACCGCTATTCGGCCGTGCTAGCTTGCCCGTTTGCGTTGGCTCAATCTCTTTTTAATTCGCTGACGGAGTGGTACACACACCTAAAAGCACAATTATTTTTGCGAACGCTCGAATGACGATCAAATGTATTGTTTAGTAAGAAAAACTACTGAAGTTAAATAAAATATGAACCCGCTTAAAATAAGAGTTTTCTTTTGCCACCCGCCATCATTCTAAAATAATTGTGGTATTTGCAATCATAAATATTTGTTACCTGAACAATTGTGGCAATTCGCGCTTCAAATTAACTTGTGCAGTACCATTTGCTAAGCCGTTATGCCTGACTTGCGGAATCTAGATGGTGCCGTTATTGATGATAGCTTGATCCCGTTTAGCAGTGCGCATGCCATCCATGTGGAATCATCTCTAAATGTGGGTACACAATAACTGGGACACAGTCTTCAATATTAAGTATGTCAAATATAGACATGACACAAATTAATTTGTCACCTATTTTTTCCACAAGTGCTGCTGGGACTACGACGATCACACCTTCTCAATATTCATCGCATGGTCTTTCCGGCGGCGTGGGCATGGCTATGAACCAACCATCAGCATATGCAGGTATTCTTAAGAGACATAACCACGTTGGGCTCTACGACAAACTGCCGTCAATTCGTGGGGGACCCTAAATTAACTCATGCGTCTAGACAGGCGATAAGCAAAGACTTGCCACCTTTTTCTGAATAAGAAAACGTAATTCGATTACAAATATCTCTGCGCGGTGCTGCCCTAGAAGCCATCCGAGGAAAGTTGATGATGCCATCTACAGTTCATGTAGCCATCAAAACTCTCTGTATGCTTTCCGGGCGACCAGACGTCATAGATAACACCTTTGTCGCTCACGCGTTGGGTGTACAAAGTTATAGAGCAACCATGCAAGCATAAGGGCTTAATGACTATCTCAACGACCCCATGCTAATCAAGGAGTTGCTGAGCAAACTTTCTAGGGATATGAAACTAGACTGGGGTCGTCGTCGATCTCGTATCCCTCGATGAATGGTTATTACTTAATGACAGCACCGGTATCGCTGAGGAAAAAAAGGTGGGAATAAAGGGTATAAGGCAAAGAGTTTTCGTGCACGACGAAGTACCAAAGGAGCCTAATCCATCGACAGCGCGTATGGAGGAAGTTTTCGTAGATTGTTTTCTGTGCGACAAAGAGCATAATCTCGCCGAATGTCCAAACTTCCAAGCAAAGTCGAAAGGAACGTTGGCAGTTAGCCGAGGATAAAAGGCTCTGCATTGGATGCTTTGAAATCCACATGGTTAGACGCTGAACCTCTAAGCAAACTTGCGAAGTGGATGGATGTCGAATGGCACACAATCCACTACCACATAGCCAAAATGCTGCACTTAACACTACTTGGTTAAATACAATCCTACTTTATCAACGTAATTTTAAAAAAGCAATTTTTTGTTAAATTCCGGTAATATTGTATGGGCCGAAAGCCACAGTGGAGATATTTTCGTTAAATGATGAAGGAGCATCATGCACATTGAGGGATAGTATTGGGTTGGCAACTAAGACAATTTTTTCATGGAACTAAATAGCTTTATTCTGTAATGTATTGCCCATTTTGATCAATGACCTTTTGCCATCTTTCAGGCAGCATCATAATCCCACGTTCATAAAACTCCTGGTTTACATTAGCAAAAAACTGAATCAGGTACGATTTGACATCATCACCATTATTGAAATTTTTTCCATTCAAGGAATGAAAATGTTTACCATAAGGTCTTGTGTAGTACTGTGATGATCCGAATCGATTATTGTTTTGATTAGGCCGTCATCAACTTCAACAGGACGAATAGAGCATTTTTCTTCTTTTAGTGAAAAATCACCAGAACGAAATTTGGCAAACCATTTTGACACTGCCGTCCTTTTATGGTTTTGTCGCCATAAACAGCACATAACTTTTTGTGAGCTTGCGATGCGCTTTTCCTTTGCGAAAATAAAAAAGGAAAATATGACGAAAATGCTCCTTTTGATCTGCCATTTTTCAACGAACGCCAAACAAAAACTACGCAACCAATCAACAAAATTTTTTTTACCGGTTGACAGCTGAATTGCCAACTATCAAATAACAAAATGTGGTTTACATTTGGACTACGCCAGCAAACCTAAAAATTCAACTGAAGCCATCTATGAGTGAAATCCGCAATTACTTAGTTGCCAACCCAATAAGTTGGCTGAGCGGCTAGGTCTCGACGACCCTGGTGATGAGCCGTGCTTGAGATAAACAGGCGACATAACACAGCAGGAAGTAAACTCAAAGCTTTTAAGCTATGAAATATCTGCAAGAGAGGGAAACTCTAGGCGACATCGTATGCGCAATATACGTACTATACTGACCTCGAGTTACCGTAACAAACTCTCAACATAGCCACTCTAAATGAGCACAAACATCTAAAGTCATTCCTTATTTTCTCATACAACGACTGCAAGGCGCAATTATTAATAGGCTTGGACAACACCGCCAAACTTTGCGTGCCTGGGGAGGTGAGTCAAGTGGAAGGTGGTGATCTAAATACCTGGGCGTTGCAAAATAGGTTGGCCAGTCTACGGTCAGGATAAATACGTTTATCCGCCAGACTAAAATATGCTCCACTTTTGAACCTTTACTAAGTTTTATCAGCTAGACAACTTAATGAAAGCCTATTTCTTCAAAGACTCGGTGGGTATAAATTCTGCTCTCAAACCGCTTAGATCAAAGGCAGACGAACGTGCATACCACATAATGGAGAAAACCATTTTGTATGATGCCAGTGTAAAGAAATGGGAAACAGGCCTCTTATGAAAATACGACTAGATTGACCTGCCCGACTCATACCAAAAGGTTCACCAAATTTGGGTTAAAGCGGAAGACCAGGTAGCACAAAAGTTCCTCTGGCGAAACGGTGACAGCAACAGTCGCCCCGATGTATTCGCTATGACCGTTATAACATTTGAGGCATCGTGTTCCACGTCTTTGGGAAACTACATAAAAGATAACAACACTCTACGTTTCCAGAAGATACTTCCAAATGCTGTGGCAACAATTATTGAAAGTACATTCGTGGACGATTCGACTCGCTACTGACGACTGTTTATCCATTGTGAAGGCGGGTTCGAGATGCAGAATTGGCTGTCGAATTTGGCAAGCGCTCGAACGACTTTTGCAAGCGCTCTCAAGTCAGAATAAGCCCGCAAAAAAGTGCTTCATAGAGCCAGTATCAGAACTTCAAAAGGTTCTCGGTATGTAATTGTTACCTACCAGTGACGAACTAACCTTTCTTCACAAATTTCTTCATAAGTTCATAGGACGGGAGCTGTCCACACAAGTTAACCGTCGGATCTTCTGTTGCGATCCGAAAGACGTACTATTTGGATTAGGTCCGACGCAAGAAAATTCAACCAGTTCGTAGCTGCACACATTGGCGAAATTCTAGAGGATTCGCAAATCAAGAAGTGGCGGTGTATACCAACGAAAGACAATGTAGCTGACGACGATACGGAACCAGACCCTACAAGGTTAAGTAAGTGGAAAAAAACTACGCGCAGTACAGATGTGCATGTGTCAACACTGTCGGAATCGGAGAGCCAATTACCCAGAGAGGAGGAAGCTACCGGCAGAGCGCCTAGTGGCATTCACTCATCTCTTCGCTTATCAGGAGTGGACTATTTTGGACCCTTCGACGTGACGGTTGACAGAAAGCATAAGAAACGTTGGGGAGTGGTTTTCATCATCACTATCTACAGACTCGTTACTCCTAGTGCTGCAATTGTTTATATCACGACGGGGAGTCCCACAACGAATCATCTCTGACAACGGCACTAATTTCAGAGGCGCTAGTCGAATTCTGGCGGATGAAATCGAGAAAATTTTAGGTTAAGTAAAAAGCTTGTTCGGGTTTTATCTAAAAGATGCCGTCGTTGTCCATAGTACTAGTGTTACGTATCGCATCACGTCATATTATACGGCGCTGAAAACGTGTTTATTCGCGCTAAAATTCGCTTTTGTCTTTGACACTTTTTCGATTAATTGACTTAGTACGTTGAGAGCGTTCGTCAAATATGGACACCAGCAAAGAGAAAATTCGCTATATTTTACAATTTTTCTTCGATCATGGCGAAAAAGCAGCCAACGCGATTGCAAAAATTAATTTAGTTTATGGGCCCTATACTATGAACGAACATGTAGCACAAAAGTGGTTTGCTAGGTTCCGTTCCGGTAATTTCGATGTCAAAGATGAACCACGCGTCCGGAGGCCTGTCGTCGAAAATTGTGATAAAATCATGGAAATAGTGAAAACAGACAGTACTCATTTAATTGCTGAGGAACTAAAGATAAGCCAAAAAACCGTTTGGAACCATTTGCAAAATCTTGGATTCAAAAAGAAGTTTGATGTTTGGGTGCCACACGAACTAGCGCAAAAAAACATGATGGACCGAATTTCCATCTGCGAATCGCAAAAAAATCGACCCGCTTCTAAAGCGTATTGTGACTGGCGATGAAAAATGGGTCACTTACGACAACATCGAGCGCAAACGGTCGTAGTCAAAGCTCGGGGAAGCGGCCTAGACGGTGACCAAGACCGGATTGACGGCCAGGAAGGCTTTGCTGCAATTCGGCCCTCTACTGCCAACAACTGGACCGCTTGAAGGCGGCACTCATCCAGAAGAGGGCATCTTTGATCAACAGAGGCCGAATTGTGTTCCATTAGGACAACGCCAGACCACACACGTCTTTGGTGACGCGCCAGAAGCTCCGGGAGCTCGGATGGGAGGTCCTAATGCACCCACCTTATAGTCCGGACCTGGCACCAAGTGATTACCATGTTTTCCTGTTCATGGCGAACGCGCTTAATGGTGAGAAGTTGGCCTCAAGAGAGGTCTGTGAAAATTGGCTCTCCGAGTTTTTTGTCAATACGGACGCAGCCTTCCACGAGAGGGGTATGATGAAGTTGGCATCTCGTTGGCAACAAGTTTATGAACAAAACGGCTCATATTTGACTAAAATCGGACAAATGTACACAAAGTTACCATCTTTTTAAATATCAATAAAAAACCGAACCGTAAAATACCTTGTCATTGAGACGCGCAAAATGGTTCGAAAAAACACCATCGATCCAAAGGACATTGTAATAATTGTTGATGAAAACACGAAGAGCAACTTCTGGATAAAAGGGGGGTTTGGATGTCATGAAGGACAGCGATGGACAAATAAGAAGTGCTGTAGTGCTGGCCTTAGTAACCCGGCCAGTAGTGAAACTTTCGCGCTTAGGTCGGAAAGAGTGAACCCCACGTCGGAGCATGGAGTTCACGGAGGGGAGAATGCTTACGCGCAACAGCCCAAACTTTGTTATATATTTACACTTAAAGATTGTACATTAAAATGCAATGCTATGGATTTATTGAATTGTAACTGTACATTTAAATGCAACCTTATAGATGAATGTCCCTCTATTCGTCTCTGGTAGCTCACCTGGCGCTTACCCTCTTGCTTTGGCTCATTCTCTTTTGATTCGCTGGCGGAGTAGTACATACACCTACAAGGAGCACAATTATTTAGCGAACTCTAGAACGAACGCTCAAAGTATTGTTTAGTAAGAAAAATTATTGAAGTTATATAAATAACGAATCGACTTAAAATAAGTGTTCTACTTCGCCATCCCCAACAGGTGTTTTTGGATGATGTATGTCTATAGCACCTGTTCCCAATTTTGTTCCTCCTCTCCTTCCTGTTGGTTGTGCCTGTAGTGTTTGTTGTTTGCATTTATGTGGTTACTTTTTAATCACGCCCTAATATTTGCTTTGGTTTCTATTTCGTTTTAAGGTGCTTTAGTTTCGCTCCCGATTTGTGTATTTTTTTTTGTTAATTTTTCGGCTTCACAGCCGATTGTGTGAGTTTTTGCTTGCTGAAACTTTTTAGGTATTTATTATTTATACATACATATGTATGCGAATGGTTGATTTGTGTATTTTCTTTGGTTTTATCCACAATTGAAACTGCTCTTCTTTAGTGCTTTTTCTCTCTTTTAGTTATTTCTTATTTTATTATTTTAGAGATATTATATTACCTACAACGAACCTGAGTGCAACTACACTGATCCCGCATATCGTGTTTGTATTTTCCCCATTGATTTCATGTAAACTGTCTACCTGCATTGCACAGCTTTCTCAGCGTAGCTATCTCTTCATTCCACCAATAGGCTTGCTTTCGTTTATTGTGGTGTACTATTCTACGCATAGTTGCATCGCATGCTGTGATCAATTCTTTCCGCACTGCGGATACCAAGTGAGTGGCTTCCTCGAGTGGTGTATTTGCTGAGCCAAAAACTATCTCAAAAAGGTCGGCATCAAACTCTTTTTGTATCAAGCTACGTTTTTGGCAAGTGATCTTGCTGCGGGTTTCCCTCTCTCCGGAAAACTAATCATTAGCAATAATAGCCTAGTGGTCACTATTTGTAAATATATCCGACACCAGCCACTTTAAGTGCCTATTTAGAGCGGCGTTTGCAAAACACTAGATCGATTATTGAGCCTTTGTGTCCTTTTTGGAAGGTATTTTGCGTTCCACTATTCATTATCGTAAGATTCGCCTGACTCAGGAATTCTAGTAGCACACGTCCACTATGGTTTGTGCGCCTGCTACCCCAGGCAGTTGACCACACATTGAAGTCGCCCGCGATGATGACTGGCGATTTCCCTC
This sequence comes from Bactrocera oleae, assembly GCF_042242935.1. Lineage (NCBI taxonomy): Eukaryota > Metazoa > Arthropoda > Insecta > Diptera > Tephritidae > Bactrocera > Bactrocera oleae. The sequence continues at coordinate 18,443,502 of NC_091541.1, read as the reverse complement.
TGATTTCTAGAGCAATATACAATGTATATGCCATGTTTGCCCATGTGAAACAGTTATGGTCTTTGAAGTAGGATATAAAAGGTTGGCTTTTACATGCCCATATTGCAGCCTTGCCAGATATGTCTGTGGTCTATGTGCTTTCCAAACGCTGGAAGTATTGCTTGCTTAGTAAGGCGACATCAATGTTTTCCTCAAATATTGTCTGTTTAAGCAGATCTTGAGATGCAGAGCAGTCGTTTAAATTTAGCTGCAGTATCCTCATTTTCCTAACGACTTTACCATCTCCAAATACTTGGAGCAAGTTGTACTCAATACTGAGTGTGTTCCTTTACAAATCATGCAGCTTGGGTCATTGGTGCATGACTTCGGTACATGTCCACTGGCGCCACAACGTCCGCATAGGGACGACCTGTCTACGGGGTTGCAGCATTTGCGCGCCATGTGCCCCAGGTGGAAACACCTAAAGCAACGAGGAATAGGAGAGTATTTCCGGAGGCGGCAGATAGACCACCGGATCTTAACTTTGCCTACCTTAAGCGCAGCCTTGGCATCCTGAGCGCGCAAGTTATGTGTACACTATCATACCAACCAGACACCACACAACAAAATATTGTAAATTGGACAAAATAAAAGATTAAAGAAAAACAATTAAACATTACAAAAAATAAGATAACAAGTAGAGATAAAGAACATAATGCAAATGCATACAAACATGTTTTGGTCCTTATGTTTGACTGTAATGATAACCCAGACATTATCGGGTAAACCACACAATCATGTCTGTATTTTTATTTTTCCTCCGCTCGAACAACCCAAACTCGCAGGCATATAAGAGCTATTTGGGTACCGCTTCGGGCCATTCGCATACTTTTAATGTTAATTTCCATCAGATTCTGTATCCCGCACTCCATTTTCAGGGCCTCAAAAATCAGAAGCAGGTCTCCCTTCAAGATTTTCCTTATGTAGGTGACGCTTGTGTCCAGTTCCTCTAGTCCGTTGTCACCTTTTATTTTCCTAAGGATGTCAGCGTACGATGCACCATCTTTTTTTGTGAGTATGATGGCGTCTGGCCTCGATCTGATTTTCTTTTCGATCGACCTTCTTTTCTTAACAGCGTCCATCCATGTTTCGCCTACGCCGGGTTTATCCGTAGTATCGCCTTGAACTATTTTCGTTGTCTCGATGTAAATGGGCTGCTCTGTTTTATTTATATTTTTTATATTATTAGACTTTTTGTTGGTGGTAAAAGGCCTAAAGTGTCACGCAGCCTTTTTGAAGTATTCATATTATTACCTTTGGGGGATACTTGGGATGCCTTTCCTACCATAGTCCTTTTGGGTAGGTTTTCTCCTTTCTCAGCCTTGGCATGTAGCGTCACTATGTTGCTAACTAAGTTGCGCATAGCTTGGTTTATATGCCTTTGGCCTGCCATCATACTCTCTAATTCCTTAATCTTACTACCCAACTTGTCAACGATCTGGGTAGTTTCACTATTTTGTGGTTCTCCAGCAGGATTGGCCATTCTTATTGCCTGGTTAGCATTTTCACACATTTTTGTGGATCCAGCAACGGTGGATAACTCATTTTTCCCAATAGGCGGCGTTCTCATAATTTTAGAGTTCCTTCTAGTTGGATTCTCTGGGGTGCACACACTACTGTTCTCAGAGGCCATACCTCAATGAGACAATGGTTGGAAACATCTGACAGTAAGTATGTTCAGTGCCCCTAAAACCTTGCTAATATTTCCGATATTTGGCAATGCCAAAACAAAAAAGGGAATAGAAAAGGAGAAGCAGAAAATGAGAACAGCTGATTGACCAAAACAAAACGACAGAGCAAACTTAACACATTTTTTTTTTTGGATCGCCATTTCTGGGGAAAAATAAAACATTTCCAGCTAAAAATTAAATTAAACTACCTGCGTATTACCAATTCTCTGTTCTCGTTTTATTCGTACCGCGAAAATAATATGCATATTTACCATATACATACATACGGAATACAATCTGCCTATGCTTATATACCCTATATACATTGGGTCAATTCAATATAAAAATTTTACAAAATTATTTAAAAAAATTACAGGTTATTTCAAAAATAAAAAGATGGTCCAATAAACAAATAAATTAAAAAAAAACATAATAAATAATTTATTAAAAACCAAAAATACAAAAAGCGTGGTTAAACAAAAAATTTTAATTTGAACAATATACATACGTATACATATTAAAACATGTACAATTGTAGTTGTACATCTTTTCAAAGTCCACAATGGCATATATCCCGCAATATCTCTCGTAACAAACAAGCAGGATTGCGTACAAAATAAACAAAAGCTCATATATTTCTTCAACGAGCTCTCAATTGAATAAGAACATAAACACATAAACATACTTACGCACAAACAATTCGTGCATACTTTTGTACAAAGTGTATTGATCTAGTGAACGAGCTCTCAATTGCACAAGCACATAAGTACATACATACACGTCCAAGTATTAGGGTTTACCTCATATACATATATATACATCAACATAAGGACCTAAAAATTATAATTAAATATTAAGTATAATTAAATATTAATAATTCAATTAAATAAAGTACTGCGCTACAAAAAACACATTAAAAAACGATATACATTATCATTTATCGCAAAAGTCAAACTTCACCTGCAGGAGCTACACGCCCAAAACAGGTTGGCTATTTATTTCAGAAAGTGACAGTTTATTAAGATACTTAGTTTTTTATCATCGCCAATTCAAGAAAATTCTGAATTGCTCTTAGAGATTAAATACAAAAATCTTTAAAATTTTTGGACTTGTCTCCAAGCGGCTTATGACGCCATAGTAGAAACTGGTGACTCAGATCAACCAGAAAATTTTAAGATCTCGGCATATGCAGTATACGAAACCTCTGTAGACCAGTATGAAGCTTCAAAAGCTATGATCTCGGATCATTTGAAGCTAACAAAAACAATTGCACCTACATACTTCACATACGAGAGTAGAGCTGCCACAAATACAAAGTCAAGAGGCAAGATCAGTCATCCACCTCGAGGTGCGCGCATATGACTAAGAATTATTTAAATCATTACCGAAATTTGAAGGCGATAAATCACAATACAGATCGTGAAGGTCACAAGTCTGGACATTCATGGAAGCTATTAAGGATTTCTACCAACAACCAAAATATTATAGTTCATTGGGAATTGTCAGGACCAAAATTACTGGACCAGCCGCTGATGTTCTCACCAACTACAACACAAAGATGAATTTCTATTCGATAATCAATCGACTTGATTATGCGTATGCTGACCAACGTCCCCTTTACGTTTTGCTAGACGAAATAAAGAAATTGGCACGACAAGGCACGAAGACATTAATAGATTTTCATAACGAGGTCTCAAAAGCATTAAATTTGACGCTATCTAAAATTGAGATGTCAAGAGACCAGGACAATACTGCCATGAAAGATTATGCCAACCAAGAAGCTGTGAGGACATTCATCCTTGGTTTAAATTCTAAATATACAAGTGGAACATTATACAGCCATAATCGGAGCAACTTGGAAGAAGCATATGCAAAATCATCTACAATTCATCACGATAACCAAATTCATCAGTTTTACATGCAACCAACTTCATCGAGATTTAACAACAACCATCAGGGATACAATGCACGAAATAGCCAAAATAATTATCAACATCGAGAAGAGAAGTACCAAAATCAGTATAGACCGAACTTCAGTATGCAGAGCCTGCACCAATACCCACGGACATCCAGGAATAATACTTGTTATGCTGTAAGTGCTAATTATAATAATAATTATAGTACCAAATATAATTAATCAAACAAAGCAAGAAGATTTAGAATCTGTAGATTTTTCAAACCATGAAGAACAATTTGAATCAGGCAGTACTTTTTTAGGCGAATGAACGGGCTGTCTTGCATTCAAACAAAATGCGCCCGTAACATTGTTAGTAAGATAGAAAAATCAATAATAATAAAAGCTTTAAAAAAAAAACATTTAATGGATATTCAGTTATAAATTCTAAAAAAGTAATTACGCTATACGGACATCACTTAACGTTTTTGAAATTAATGAACTTAATGAATTTGATATGATTCTTGGGGAACAAGGAATACGCCAAATGAAAGCAGAAATAAATTTATTTGATTATAGTTTAAAGTATAAAAAGGAAAAATCTAACGAACTAACCTTTCTTCACAAATGTCTTCATAAGTTCATTGGACGGGAGCTCTCCACACAAGCTAACCGTCGGATCTTCTGTTGCGATTCGAAAGACGTACTATTTGGATTAGATCCGACGCAAGAAAATTCAACCGGTTCGTAGCTGTACGCATTGGCGAAATTCTAGAGGATTCGCAAATCAAGGAGTGGCGGTGCATACCAACGAAGGACAATGTAGCTGACGACGATACGGAACCAGACCATACAAGGTTAAGTAAGTGGAAAAAAACTACGCGCAGTACAGATGTGCATTTTTTCCGCTTGATTATGAAGACAGCAGCAAAACTCCAATTACTCAGACGATTCTTTCTGATAACTCTTGTACAAGCGCCGAATTCCTTCTCTTCCGCAAGAGTCAGCCAGAATACTATGGTGCGAGATTCGATGAAATAAGAAAAAGCGCAATAAGTGGATAGAGGACAATCTATATATTTTCTCGATTTATCGACAAGTTCGAGCTGCAAAAGGGTCGGATTAAAGAAGCAGAAAAAGTAACAGATCTCACACAACCGATCATACTTCCCCGTAACAACCTGTGACTCATCTGATCACTGATTTCTACTATCGAAAGTTCCATTACTACCATAATGATATAGTGGTAAATTATATGAGACAGCGATTCTGCTTAAGTGGTGCACGAGCTTTGGAACGGTATGTCAACACTGTCGCAATCGGGGAGCCGAATACCCAGAGAGGAGAAAGCTACCGGCAGAGCGCCTAGCGGCATTCACTCATCTCTTCGCTTATCAGGAGTGGACTATTTTGGACCCTTCGATGTGACGGTTAACAGAAAGCATGAGAAACGTTGGGGAGTGGTTTTCATCATCACTATCTACAGACTCGTTACTCCTAGTGCTGCAATTGTTTATATCACGACGGGGAGTTCCACAACAAATCATCTCTGAAAACGGCACTAATTTCAGAGGCGCTAGTCGAATTCTGGCGGATCGATAAAATTTTAGGTTAAGTAAAAAGTTTGTTCGGGTTTTATCTAAAAGATGCCGTCGTTGTCCATAGTACTATTGTTACGTATCGCATCACGTCATATTATACGGCGCTGAAAACGTGTTTATTCGCGCTAAAATTCGCTTCTGTCTTTGACACTTTGTCGATTAATTGACTCAGTACGTTGTGAGCGCTCGTCAAAGATGGACACCAGCAAAGAGAAAATTCGCTATATTTTACAATTTTTCTTCGATCAAGGCGAAAAAGCAGCCAACGCGATTGCAAAAATTAATTTAGTTTATGGGCCCTATACTATGAACGAACATGTAGCACAAAAGTGGTTTGCTAGGTTCCGTTCCGGTAATTTCGATGTCAAAGATGCACCACGCGTCCGGAGGCCTGTCGTGGAAAATTGTGATAAAATCATGGAAATAGTGAAAACAGACAGTACTCATTTAATTGCTGAGGAACTAAAGATAAGCCAAAAAACCGTTTGGAACCATTTGCAAAACCTTGGATTCAAAAAGAAGCTTGATGTTTGGGTGCCACACGAACTAACGCAAAAAAACATGATGGACCGAATTTCCATCTGCGAATCGCAACAAAATCGACCCGCGTCTAAAGCGTATTGTGACTGGCGATGAAAAATGGGTCACTTACGACAACATCGAGCGCAAACGGTCGTGGTCAAAGCTCGGGGAAGCGGCCCAGACGGTGACCAAGACTGGATTGACGGCCAGGAAGGTTTTGCTGTGTGTTTGGTCGGATTGGCAAGGAAAAATCTACTACGAGCTGCTCCCCTATGGCCAAACACTCAACTCGGCCCTCTACTGCCTACAACTGGACCGCTTGAAAGCAGCACTCATCCAGAAGAGGCCATCTTTGATCAACAGAGGCCGAATTGTGTTCCATCAAGAGAACGCCAGGACACACACTTTTTGGTGACGCGCCAGAAGCTCCGGGAGCTCGGATGGGAGGTCCTAATGCACCCACCTTATAGTCCGGACCTTGCACCAAGTTATTACCGTCTTTTCCTGTCCATGGCGAACGCGCTTAATGATGAGAAGTTGGCCTCAAGAGGGGCCTTTGAAAATTAAATCTCCGAGTTTTTTGTCAATACGGACGCAGCCTTCCACGAGAGGGGTATGAGGAAGTTGGCATCTCGTTGGCAACAAGTTTACGAACAAAACAGCGCATATTTGACTTAAATCGGACAAATATACACAAAGTTATCATCTTTTGAAAAATCAATAAAAAACCGAACGAACTTTTTACGTGACCAATATAATTGGGAACGCGCAGGAACTGCCGTAATAGGATGAAGTGTCGAACCGAATATTGTTGTTTATGTATTAATTGGTGCAGAGATCCGTAGACAAAACGAATGTATTACTGAATGAATGTAGAATTGCTGAAGACCAACCTTTAGGTTAAGTGAAGTAGTGTCCAGGTGAGGTATTGTGTTGTATTTTGTTGTCCGGTGGGGTGATGTGTTAGTGGTTTCATCGGGTATGTCATTATTTGCCCAAGTGAAGGGGTACACTTGGAGGGGGCTTTTTTACTCATTTAAACAATTATATATGTATGTTAAGGTATATGGAAGCTGGAGTGATATGTGGACCGACTATAAACATTTTCTTCTTTAAACTTTAGTAAATTATATGTTCACTTAACTTTGCTGAGATGCCAACGGAGAGCTGAAATCGTTGTATTAGATATGCGGGATCTAGGTTTATTATTGACCCGAAATTATCATTTTTTGACATCACATCAAATAAACGTTTATTAAGATAGCTATATAGCGATAGTTTATTAACATAGACCGATATATGCGGTACAAAGTCAACCTGAAGTTCGGAAAGCTTTACATGAGATATATGGGGCAAGAGGACCCCTTTTTGGCACAAGGGCACACTATTACCAGAACAATATTTTCTCTGAATTTTAATAATATATCTCACAAGTAAGGATTAAATTCGGAAGTAACTGAGCATTTTATACTCTCGCAACTGATGTGCCTCGAAGTCGGTGAAATATTGTGCAGTGTTAACAAGACTTTATACTAAGTAATGAAAGGCTATATGTGGATGTATTGTAACTATACATTTCATACCTTTACAACGTGCTAGGAACAAATCCGGGGTAATACCTTCAGGTGCTGACAAAACTTTTTTTAACAAGTAAGGAAGGGCTAAGTTCGGATGTAACCGAACATTTTATACTCTCGCAAAGTCAAATGGTATACTCGTTTGAGATTTCTTTGTGGATTGACTGATATTTTCGGTAGAAGGTCAACTATAGGCACTGGGGTCCACATATTTAGTACTTAGGGGTTTGAACAGTTTTGGTTCGATTTAGACAATTTTTGGCCGCAAGGTGGCATACTTTAATTGCATTATTCACGCAAAGTTTTACCCCGATATCATCATTGTTACCTGATTTGCATAGTGGAAAGTGAAAGAATCAGATGGAATTTAAAATGGTGTTATATGGGAAATAGGCGTGGTTGTAGTCCGATTTTACCCATTTTCGCACTATGACATAGAAATATGACAATGAAAAGAACGTTATGCACCAAATTTGGTTGAAATCGGTTGAGGAGATCTCAAGATATGGGTTTTCACCTAAAAGTGGGCTGTGCCACGCCCACTGACTAATTTTGAACGCGGTTCCTATAAAGCCAATTTATACCATCTTAGAGATAAAATTTAATGTCTCTGGCGTGTTTAGTGCTTGATTTATCGCGCTTTTAGTAGTTTTTAACAGTACCGTTATATGGGGAGTGGGCGAAGTTGCCACCCGATTTCAACTATTTTCACACCGTCAATAGAAGTGCTAAAAACATTTGCTTCTAGTGAATTTTGTTATTATAGCATTAGCGGTTTAGGAGAGTTTTAACTGCAGATGCCCCTCCCTAATATGATCCTGTGTACCAAATAACAGTCTTGTATCTTATTGCGGAGCTTAGTTATGGCAACTTATTTGTTTTTGATTAATGGCGTTTTGTGGGCGTGGCAGTGGTCCGATTACGCCCATCTGCAATACCAACCGTCTCACGGTACCAAGAAACATGTCTACCAAGTTTCATAAAGATATCTCAATTTTTACTCAAGTTAGAGCTTGCACGGACGGACGGACGGACGGACGGACAGACGGACGGACGGACAGACAGTCACCCGGATTTCAACTCGTCTCTTCATCCTGATCATTTATATATATATAACCCTATATCTAACTCGATTAGTTTTGGGTGATACAAACAACCGTTAGGTGAACAAAACTATTATACTCTGTAGCAACAGGTTGCGAGAGTATAAAAATGTTGTCAAACATTTTAACATCCATTAATCGACGAAATCACGAATAGACTACAATCAAGTTTGTATCTTATATTATAAGTCATAGACTAAATAAGTTCTAGAACTATATTTTACATATCTGAGAACTCAATCGAAGAGGCAATATATATTGAGGCAAGAAAGTTTTTAAGTGTTGAAATCTAAAACTGCTCATCTACAGAAACATAAATTCCAATATTAAGAGAGAGCAATAAAGTCTTTTATATTTTGAAAAGTGAGTCAGATAAATCAAATGTGCAGGAAAGGGAACTAAAATCATGATATATATTCGTTTAGTTCGAAATTTGATCCACAGGATTTTAGCTGTCCCGAAAGGCGAACCGGGATATTAAATTTAATTTCAGACAGGAGAAACGAACTGCAAACTGTTCCATTCAAGATCTTCACTAAGAATATTATGCTAAGCATTTTCCTACGACTAACAAGTGTAGGTAGATTTTCTTAATTTTTGAACGACTAGTGTATGGAAGTAGACTTAATTAACCTTATCCCATCGGAAATACCCTAGGGCAAAAAGTAAAAATTGTTTTTAAACAGACTCTAACTTGTCAGAATAGATTTGGTAGCTTGGGTTTCATACAACAAAGCTATATATCAATATAGGTCTAACCAAAGTTGTAAAAAGTGTTTTAGTAATATACGTACAATTATCTCTAAGTTCTTTAGATCAACGTTTAAAAAACTGAGGACACCTTTTGCTTTCAACACCATGGCATCTATATGAAGACTAAAATTTAGCTTAGGGTCCATATTAACACCCAAATCAACAAAGTTAAAAACTTGCTCTAGATTATTGTTTTTTATTACATAGGGAGAGGAGTGCACGGATCCACGGGAAAACCACATCGTCTTACATTCATTGGGATTCAATGGCAAATCATTTCTATCACACAAAGCAACCAAATTGTTTAAGTCAGTTTGCAATCATGTATGATTTTAAAAGCTTTACATCGTCGGCTTATAATGAAATTTTTGATAATTCCATTACAGACGAGATATTTTTATTAACCAGAAAGAACAGAATCGGGCCAGAATATCTGAAAAAGTATCCTCAAATATCACTCGTTGTGTTTTATTATAAAATATAGACGCTTATTACTATTAGATAGAGCTTTCGGGAAATCGAGCTCTTTGGAAGTTGACGGCTTATCACCTTGAGGGCAAGGAGAAGAGAGATTTATAAGGTCAATTGGAGGATACGTACTCTTCTGTACAGAAGAACTAAGTATTACCTAATCGGAAGGACAGGACGTTTAGGCTTTGGGATAGGCTTGGAGGATCAATCATTTAGGCACTTAAAAGATTTGAATAATTTTAAATTTTTCAGTGAGGGCTTCAAGATCTCGACCAATTTCATTAAAGCCATTGCGTGCCTCCTTATAAACTTCAACTAGATCAATTTCAATAGATCTACGATTTAAACAGGACCAAGGCAATCCTTTACCATCGAGAATAGAATCTAAGATTCTATCCATCAGTCCAGAGCATTTAATATGGGCAAGCCCATCGCAAAGCCTGGCTCGGCTTTAATGTTACTGTTGGGGAAATTATACGACATAATAAACGACAAAGAAGATTAAAAAAAGATTACATAAAAAGGAAAGTAAAACAAAACATAATAGATATATAATAAATTAGTGTATTAATATAATATTAATAATAACAATGACAGTTAAAAACGAAAGCAAAAAAATAACAATTTTAATTAAAGTTCAAAACCAAGACAGTTGGAAAAAACAATAAAGCGAGCAGTTTTAGGTGCACTGGAACAAATAAAAAACTACACGCAACACAGCTGTGAATAGAGTAGATGAGATAAATAAAGAGTGAAAATAAAATAAAGCATAAAGGAAAACAAAATGAAACAAAAGAAGACCCGGCACCAAAATACGAATATCTCAGCTTTAAGTTAATGCACAAAACTTAAGAACACTTATAATCGTACTTAGTTTGAAACTCCAATTGAATCACTAAACATTCATCAAATCACTACAAATATACTATTACAATTAAAGACTTCGCAAAATAAAACACAAAAATGCAAAGCCACAAAATTACAGCTTGAAGTGTTGCCACCTACACTAATCATGTATATGGGAATTAGGATAGTTCGTATTGTAGCGAACACGAATACCAAAACAAATCAGAATCGACGATAAACTGCCAGATACAACTAGACAGCGAATTCGTAGTTGCCAGAATGTTCTATTAGCGAACTTTTGTGAATGATTTACTATATATGGGCTTCCGGATTGTGCAGCACGGACAGTTCTCATTTGAGTGTTGCCGTGTAAAGAGCAATTAAGCTATAAGTAAGAAGTAGTAAACTCGAATAGCAAGCAATTAGTGTTAAGTTCTTGGAATTTGAAATAAAGATAAGTGTATAGCATTAAATTGTGACTTAAATTAACCAATCTAGTGATCGAGCTTAAGTTTTATCGAGAAATCCGTTACAATTGGTGTCAGAAGTGGGATTGCCAAATAAATTCCCAAAGAGATCATTTTTGAAAATGGCTAAGTTTAACGATTTGAAGATTCCACAACTGAAAAAGGAGCTGGAGCAACGTGGTTTGGCGACAAATAGATTAAAAACTGAATTACAATCACGGTTGAGACAGACCATGGAGGAGGTAAACATTAATGATGGGGAATATGTTTTTCACATGGAATTAGAGGAAGAGACAACAAAGATAGCAGAAAAGGAAGAGGCTCAATGCTTGTCAAAGATGGTGGACATAAAGATGATTTTTGCTGTAATGTCCCAGATGTTAACGCAGATATCAACAGAGGTGCCAACGCAAATATCGACACAAATGTCGCAGTTAGAAACGCGGTTGTCAATGCAGTTGGAAGTGCAGTTCGCAGCGCAAGATGCACGTATATCAGCACAGGTGTCCGTTGCATTAAAAGGATATGCAACGGAAATATTACAGACCATTCCAATTTGCGAGGCGAGTAGTTTTGAAACGTTGATGGCTGCATTAGACAGACGGTATGGTAGTGATCACAGGAAGCAGATATTCCAAATGGAGTTGTAAAATCGCCGCCAGAAAGTCAATGAGTCTTTGTAGGAGTTTTCTACAGAGTTTGAGAGGTTAGCTTATTTAGCTTATGCACATAAATCCGTGGAATACATCGGGGACACGAAAATTCAGACCTTCGTCAATGGTATACGAGATAACACTACACGCTTCGCTTCGTTAGCATGTCCAAAATTGACGTTTGCGGAAATCGTTTCGTATGCTCTGAGACAGAAAACTGCATCTTTGACTAGCAATCGAACATTTAAAGCTCCTAAAGTAGAAATAGAAGAACACACGTGAGTGAACCAATTACTTGAAAAAATTAAGAACATGCAGAAAACACTGGAAAAATATACGGAAGCACGTAAGAAAAGTAATGGTGTTATTAAATGCCTTAACTGCGTAAAGAGGGGCCATATCGCACGCAACTGTAACCAGTCCAATAATCCGGACGTAAACTCAAAGCTGAGGAAGATCAAGCAAATGTCAAATCCAACCAATCGTTAAACTAAAGCGAGCTAGCTGAAAAGAGCATGGGCTGGCTATCGCAAGCAAATGCCTTGTAATCTCCATTTTCCAAATAAGCAGGAATACGAGTAACGTTACCGTTAGTGGATGTGTAGACGGCAAAAAGCGCATACTGACTGTTAATACGGGCGCATCACATTCCGTAATTCGATCTGGTCTGGTTGATAAAGAAGTGAGACCATTAGCTGGAGCAAAGTTGCGTACTGCAACTGTAGAAGATACCCAAGTTCTCGGAAAAGTAAAGTGCGAGATCGTAATTGGAAAGGCAGCCGTGTTACATAAATTTATAGTGGCAGATATCGTCGACGAAGTCATAATTGGAGTGGACTTTCTAGTGAATCAAGGAATCACAATTGACTTGAAGAATTGAATGAACCGATTTTATTTATATCCACATGCTACCTAATGCTAACTGAGTTTCAACAAGGTACCCCACTTACCATCACTAATATATTTGAAGAAAAGTCAGCTGAATGTTTGAAAACTCTGATATTAGTGATTTAGGGACCAGGACAAGTTTTCATATGATTTTATACATTTTAATCACAAAGACAGTGACAGTAACAGTGTTCCACTAAAAACCAAGGCTCTTTAGTTTTCATTAAGACAACTCATATATTGTGCGATTTATTCGGTATAAAGTCAACTTGAAGATGCAAGATCTGTCTGTTAGGTATAGGGAGGCTAAGGGAAGTATTGACTCGATTCAACCCATTTTTAATTCACAGACATATTATTATCAAAACAAAATTCAATTTCAATAATATATCCCACAGATTGACCGATAAGTTCGATAAAAAGTCAGCCATAGGCACTGGCGTCCTCATATTCGGTATCTGGGGGCTTCAAAATATGCCCAAAATTCACAATTTCAATGGTTTATTGCAATAACAAAACAAAATTAAATTTCTATAATATATCTCACAGATTGACAGATAATTCGATAAAAAGTCAGCCATAGGCACTGGAGTCCTCATATTCGGTATCTGGGGGCTTCAAAATATACCAAAAATGCACAATTTCAATGGCTTATTACAATAACGTCAAATTTTAAACTTTAAATAAAATAATCAGATTTAACTAAAAATTAATAGATATTGGAAGTAGGCCTGTTTAATCCGATATCGTTCATTAGCCCACACTTTAATATATACCCACTTTGGTTAGAATTGGTTGAGTTTCAAGATAAAGGATTTTACCTCTAAAGCTGAGCGTTGCCACGCTCCTTTTCTACAGATGGCTCATGAATCGTGCTACATAAACAAACCGAAATAACTTTTTTTCTGTGTGAGTAATCGACTTCCTTTTCTTTATTTGGCAGGTTATGTTTTTAAAAATGAATGCTTGGGATACCGAAAAGAGGGTTTGGATAGTACAGCGGTATCATGCTTTGCAGTCTGTCATTTCCGTTCAAAGGGATTTTGCGGCACTCGCCCAAGTAGATGGCCCATTATGAGGGGGTAAACATGCTTGTAGAATGTGGAAGTATCACAAGAAGACCGTACCATCGAGATCCGGATGTTCGTGTTCAAAAAACAATCACGGTTGTTGCAGGCAGAGTTTCGACTCGCAGCTTGTCGGCGCAACTTGGAGTTAACAGACGGTCATTGCAACAGATCATTGATGATGAATTAAACCTGTTTACGTACAATGTTCAAATAAAAAGCCGGTAAAACCCTCTAGATTTTCCTATTCACCTGGAATTTTGCTAAAAAATTACTGAAATGGCGGAAAAAGACAATAACTTGATTGTCTGTTTATGCTGATGATGCCTATTTTGATCTATACGGAAATGTAAATAAGCAAATTTCCGTATATGGAGTGAGTCAAATCCAGAAATAATCCACAAGACGGAACTTCACCCAGAACGGGTCACTGTGTGGTTCGCAGTTTTATCAAGGTGTATTGTCGGGCCATACTTTGAAGAAAAAACGATTTAACAGGTAATGTCAACTGACACCGTTATTAAAAGATGAGTTTTTGTACCCAGAACTCCGCTGAAGACGTAACCATTTCAATAGTGTTTGGTTTCAACAAGATGGAGCAACTGCATGCATAGCCAGGCCGGTTATTGCGGAGCTCCAACGAAAATTTGAAAACAAATTAATTTCAAGAAACTCCACTTTCCGCTCTCCCTTAAGGTCCCCTGACCTGACTGCACCAGACTTTTTGTATAAGGTTATGTCAAGCAAGAGGTGTACAAAACAAAACCTAGAAATCTGACAGAATTGAATAGTCTTCAACCTAACCGATATGGGAAGAGGTGTTAAAACTATTTTAGCTGAGCGAATATAGTTAATGTAGCTGTAGTGTGAGATATGTACATTAATGTAATTAGGTGGCGGAGCCACGTTGACTTTTAAACTATTTGCAAACTATTGATGCTCTTTTGTACTCCGATTCCCTGCTCTAAGTTAGAGTTTTGTATCCTTATATTCGGCTAAGTTATGACTATTTATAGATTTTTAATTCAGCGTGGCAGTGGCCAAATACATCCATCTACCATAATTATGTAGCCAAAGAATTTGTGTAGCTTGTTTCATCAACCTATCTCATTTTTTCCCCACGTTACAGCTTGCACGAACGGACTAATGGACAGACAGTCAACCGGAATTCGACAAAAAACGTCATTCTGATCACACTTGTACCTTCTGCTCAAATATAAACGAGACTGGCTCAATAAAACAAAAACGGTTAATCATTCTTCAATATTTATTTTATCCCCTTCAAAATAGTCACCATTAGAGGCGATACACATAGGCCACCTTTTTTTCCAATCTTCATAACACTTCTGGTAGGCCGCTTTAGGTATGGCTTTCAGTTCCTTCTTCGAATTCTCTTTTATGACTTCAATCGACTGAAAATGCTTTCCACGAAGCGGCAATTTGAAATTCGAAAAACACACTCGAGGTTGACTTGTTTATAGTGTCGTAAAAAACTATGTGACAGATCGCGCTCAAATTTGACATGTAAACAAATAACAGTCCTGCCAACCTAAGCAAAAAAAAAAGTATGGCCATATGTCATGTCCTTGTCGAGTTATGGATAAAGTCTCGTTTATATTTGAGCAGAAGTATATTCATATTTATCTATCTCGATAAGTGATTGCTGTTACAAACGACTACCGTAATGTGAACAGAACTATAAGAACATGTTCGGTTAGGTTAGGTAAATATGATGATCATTCGTGAGGCAACGAATAATCCCATTTGGACTGCTATGAACGCTTGTCCGTTGTGATGCCCAGAACTTCTAGGTATGAATCAAAACTTCTAGGTATGAATCAAAACGAGCGTCGCATATCGACAAACCGCCTAGAGCCTGAAACAAATTTGTTGAGGTGGCTAATATGTGTTCAGCCATCTTGGCGGCACGCCTACGGAAAAAGTAGGGTCCTGGTAAATAAAACCAGTTCTGCATTTTTCGGATTGACAGCTAAGCCGCTTCTTTCCACCCAGCTAGCTACCACACTGTGGTACCCTTGTGTCAACTTCTTCCTCTAACCATGAGAGCAACATCATCTGCATAAGTTTTCAACTGACAGCCTTGTTCCTCGCGTTCTGTCTACCGACCTGCCTATACTGTATGTATGCTGAACACCCAATAGAATTTCTCTCGGTATACTGCCCCTGATGTGCAGATCCACAAGCCTCTCTTCTTTAACAGAAACGAGGAGGAGCTTACCAGCCTGATATCAACGCCATTAACATGAGAGCTCTTACCGGTCTTCGGGATGGATGATGGAAGTCAACCAACCTTTGCCGTCCACAGATATGATGCCATCAGGCCCCGAGGACTTGAATGGTTTGAACGATCTTAACGCAGGCTTGCTCTTGAAGCACTGCAAGAAGAACTTCCTCTTTTGATTGGTTGCTTAGTAAGTGAGCATCAATGAGTAGTTTAAAGCCTCCTCGACTTAGAGGATTTTGCGAGAATACGACTAAATCTGGGATTCGTGACACCTTCACACGCCATCACAGAAGGATCTCCATGAAATTCTCTTGGCCTTCTTTGTTTCTTCCCACAGATCCCAATCCGTGTTTCTAAAACCCCTCAAGATTTTGCTAACTGGACGTACTCCGTCCAAACTGAAGCTGATATACATATGATCAGAGAAGCGTGGTCGATCAGAACCCTCCAGTCCGAGATCAAGTGTGCCAGTTGTGTTGAAACTAGAGTCAAGGACTTCCTTCCTGCCCGCAGTTACAAATGTGCGGGAGTTTACCCTATTACAAATAAATATATATTATCAACAGATAAAATCAAAAAGGGACTCATCTGTAGCCTTTAAGTCCGAGCTCCTCTAGGCTCCTCTAGACCGAATGCCTCAAGTTTGCATCCGAGCCAATTATTACGTTGCCTCTGGCAGAGTTCATTTCTGACCAGCAGACAAGCTTGGTTCTACCTGTATTGTTGATTGGCAGCACCCTATGGCTCTTAGTCTTTAACCCACAGATGCCGTTGCTACTCAGCAACGACTACTGAATAAAGACAGTAACGGCTCCGTCTCTTCCTATACGAAGCAAGAGATTGGCGGAAGCCGCTCTTGTATGATGGAGATTAATCTGCAGAACCGGGCATCCGGGGGGTGGCCCGGAATTCCACCTTCATAAAGACTGAAGATAAAGCCGTCGCTACATGCCTCCACTCATCCTCCTTGCCACGGTCAAACACCCTGAGTTCAATATAGCCGAAATGTTGAGCGATTTCGCTCCCATCACACTAAATTATTGGTTATGAGTGGGGAACGCACTCTGAGGCCTGTCAAGGTTTTACCGGAACTAAGGCGACTTTGAAAATAACCCACCTGTCATTTCTGTAGAGTATCTCCCCTACATAGTAAGGTGGCAAAATACAACGGCTTTAACCAAGTCTAAAAACGTCATCCTAAGAATAGTCCGTGTCGGTCCAAGTTCGATAGTCCGTAGGAGTTCTACAAGGCCGTGAAGGCCGCAAGTCATTTGGCGTTACCCAGGATGCCTTCCTCGGAGAAACCGAATAGATTGCAATTAAATTTGGTATCTTATTAACATATATTAGAAGACATAGATTCACTTAGTTTCATTACTATATGTTACTTCGTGTCTGTGATATTTATTCTATAATCACCCTTCAATTCATCCCAAGAGATATTCTAGTTCTATGATATACAGAAAAATGGTTATCTCTATTTTGGGCATGTTGGGGCTCAGGTTTGATTGCATCAACTTTTGATGTTACTCAAGCATGTACTATTACTTCGAGTCAATTCTATAAATATAACTCACACACTGACCGAAATATTTTGCATAACAGCTGTTAGAATAACAAAAACCTGTATATATAATATATGTATTATATGGGAGCTGAGCTAATTTGTGGACCGACTTTACACATTTTCTACAAAATTTCCTAAAAGCTCTTACATGTTGATCGATATGTACATACATACTTTTTATTTATTGTCCGACTTAATGGTTAAAGTTTTATTATATAGGAAGTGGGCGTGTTTGTTGCAGAAATTTTCCCATTTTCATAATAAAACGTAAAACTGTTGAAATAGTGTTACATACAAAGTTTGGTTGAAAAAAGTAGTTCCTGTCTGTATGAATAGAAATTCATAGCACTAACTTTTTTTGCAGTTTCAGCACCTGCAATAAAAATGATAATTCTTTAAATTTTTACTAAGATAAATTGAATTTAAAAATATGATTTAATTTTGTTCAATTTATTTACCTGTTACTTGATTTAGCATTTTGATATTAAAATGGTATCCATCTTGTATCCCTGCCAGAAGATCAAAGGATATTGTAGTGCATCATAATTTCTGTGTGTTTCAGATACACGTTTTAAATCACTATTCCGACGATGAAGCACAATATCTCTAGATTGTAAATTTTCTGCCACAATGCTATATTGAACATGTTCACTAAGTCATTATTCTGATGAAAAAACATTTGTAATTCTTGGACAATGGTTCTCTTCACTGTTGGATTGTGAGCACAACGATTATCAATTTCCGCATCTTAATTGTCCCTAAAATAAATTTGTAAAAAGTGGTGACCTGCATCAGGTAGTGGCAATAGTGTTCCCAGTAAGTTACAAAATGTGTCCTTGTATCTGTAATTTTCTAAAATTTGTCCATTTATTATTTCTGATATATATGTTTTAGTACACATTTGAATATTATAAAAAAATATTCTGGTATAATAACTTGAAAGTGGGCATGATATCCTGTATAATATGTGTAACGCCAAATGATGTCATCTGGAAACAGTTGTTATATTTCTGAATGCTGGCCAAGAAGTGCTTAGAATCATTTTCAATCCCAGAAACTAAAGAGCGAAAAGAATCTGGTGGTGGGACCTATTCTGGCAATTTTACTCTGCCTCCAGCACAACATAATCCATTAGATTCACCAGTGTATCTTAACGCCTTATAATATTTAAAAATTATTTTCATTTCTCCAATTGTTACCGATTTGTCGGCACAATAATCAATTGCCGGATCATAGCGTAATGCAACGCGTTCAAGAATCACAGGAGCACTGCGTCTGCGGATTCGCTCAATTTCATTATGTCTCGCTTGCTGTTGTTTTGATTGATGTGCACGAACTCGCAATATTTTGTGACTATGCAATTTTGTCTCTTTTGTGACTATGCAATTTAGTCGACTTCGCGATTCACATTGGTAAAGTTTCGGGACGCGACATTAGATCCTCCAACGCGCACGCAAATTTGAACTTTATGCAGCGGTAATAATTTAGGAATTGACTCACCATTTTATTTAGAAAACCTTTGTATGGGAAATAGAAAAGGACTGTTCTGAGGGTTTTCCCGGCAATTACATGAAATTTTCTCACCTTTTAAACCTTCCCTAGATCTGCACAAACATTTCAAAACCAAGATAAGATAAATCCATCCAGCTGTTTTCTAGTTTTAGCGAGACTAACGAACAGCAATTCATTTTTATATATATAGATGGTTTCGTTCTATTGGTTCATTTTTCTCCTGACGACTCTTGGGCGCCATTTGACTAGGCCATTTCTCGAAATTAACGAGTCGCCAAACTTTGCAATGTGCTCATGTTTAAACGCGAAACACGAGGTGGTCAACATCGTGTTATAACATTTGCTATTGATGATAACGACATTTCTTGACTCAATTCGCAAGAAATAAGGCCCGATAATGCCGCCATACCACAATCTGCATCAAACTGTCAATTTTTGGGGTTCAACTGCGCCACTCTAGAATTTGACTACCCAATTTTGTTTGTTGACGAGGCCATTAAACTAAAAATGGCCTTCATCTGAGAAGACGACACATTGACAAAACTTGACACAAATGCGTAAACAAACATGGCCGGTACGAGCTATTTATACCAATTTAAAGATGAGATAATGTGATTAAGGCGTTTTACCACTTTATAGCAAAGCCTGCTCATTGAGTTATTAAGTTAATAAGGGTCCTTGGTTGATTGTTCACCTGCATTCGAACAATTACTTGTTTTCAGGCAAGGTGTGATGTGCAATTGAGGATGTGTTTTTAATTGTTTCAAATCCTTCGCTGTGAGTCTTTTGAATAATGTAAGTTTTGCGACTTGACTTATCCTTGTGTAACGGTAATGTGATTTAAGTCGTGCAATTTCCATAAAAATTGTCGGAGTGGGATAGTGTAAAGAAACCCTGGGAGCTGAATCCACGATAAAGGGCTCTAAAGATTTTCCCTATTACGCGAATCTAGGCAAAAGAAACACACTTCACTGCATTTTTTATTCCTATTTGAATTGAACTTGAATTTTCTGTGTTTTTTCTTTTAATTGAAGGGAACCTCAAAATGGATTACCCAATAGCAGCTCTAGTTATAGAGACACATGTACTTTCTGAAATATCGATACTCTGCTTACTTTAATTAATTTTTACTATTACTAAATTTCGGAAATAAACCGCTTAGTCTACATTAAGAAGAGGTTGTTTAAATGATCAGTTTTTGTGCTGTTCGTGGAGACTATATGTTTAGAGAATGCCGTTTACCTTTTAACCCTTTAAGTACCAATATTGCTTATATAAGCAGTTTCTTTCGTTTGAAAAGTCAAATACACAAAACGCTCTTTAAAATACACATATTATTGATAAATTTGAAATCAAGGAATAAAAAAATAACTACAGCATAACAGTTTTGTAATGATCAATAGTGTTATGAGTTATTAATCGAAGCGAAGTTGAGCGTGTCGGTCATGCGGAAGTTTTGGCACAGTTTATAAAAAAATAATTAAAATACTTGAAAAACATATATCAAGAAAATAATTACACAGTTTAAAGAACAAATAGTGAAGAAAATACAACGGAAAAAATTAGAAAATATTTTGTTATTTGTACAAGTTGCTTATAAGCAACTGGGGGCGTTTAGGTCATATAAATATTAAGATCAGTAACGCACGCAAAGCGCTGTGTGATGCAGACACAACAGAGTTTGGAGATGGATTAGGACAAATCTTCTGACGAAGACTGTGACGAAACCGACGATGAGCCTCTGGAAAAAGGTTTTAAAGAGACTTTAGAAAAGGGTAAAGAATTTTAAAGTATTGCCAACCCTGAAGATTATTGAAGGAAGAAGACATTAACATAGTGAATAACCCAATCCAATATTTCCACACGCTTTTATACTCTGAACAGAGTATATTAAGTTTGCCACAAAGTTTGTAACACCCAAAAGAAATATAAATTATCAGCCTGATGAGCTGAGTTGATTTATCCATGTCCGTCTGTTTTTTTTTTTGTCATAGAGGAGGATATACATTTAAGTATGCCAGGCTTAGGTGTATCGCCCTGGGTATTGAACATTAGCCTGGTGACTTGCTAATGTTAATTCCGTCTAAAACCTCCCCTTTCCTGCGGCTTCATATCCCCACGGGAACCGCTGCTAGGCATTACATCGTGAGGGGAGGATATACTTACTACTCTTCCTTCTGATAGCTAGGATGTTATTTCTTCTTTTTCTAGTTGTTGTATTTTTCTCTTCTTCTTTCGATGGAACGCAAGTCTATGAGGGCTTCTGTTGCAAATGTGCTGATGGCGTTCCAGGCAGTTTCTGATGACAACATTGTTTCTACTATCGTCTCGGGTTGGATTATTCCACTTAAATTCGTTTCCAATTTCTTTCGGTGGTGATAAAAATCGAGGGCATTCAAGGACGGGCACTCCGGAGATTTATCGTGCTTGAAGCGGTGTAGATAAGACCCAAAACAACCGTGGCCTGAAAGCATCTAGGTCAGATAATACTTGACCTCGCCATGATTCCGGTTTCTATACGGCTACCCACTGTAGTTGTCAACGTGCGATGCTCTTTTGTCCTTCTTCTGTCTCGAGTTCCTCAGCAAGAACCCTAACTAAAAAAATTCCCGGAAATAACGCGCTCAAGGAAAATTTGCATGTTATTACAATTTTTACAAATTCATATAATCAATGCATTTCGAAAAAATTGCACTTTCTTAGGTTTAGACTCAAAGTCGATTTCCTTACAAATTGTATATAAACGACTTCTGATCTAGGCGTTTCGAAATAATTGCACTTTCTTAGATTTAAGCTCAAAGTCTGTTTTTTTTTGCAAATTGTATTTTAACGATTTCAATAAGGTACCGCTTTTTCTGTAAAACATAAACTTTTCTGATCTGCGCTAAGGAAAAATTTGCGTGTTATTACAATTTTTACAAATTCATATTATATAATCAATGCATTTCGAAAAAATTGCTTTGTCTTAGGTTTAGACTAAAAGTAGATTTTCTGGCAAATTGTATATAACCGACTCCAATAAGGTACCGCTTATTCTGAAAAACATAAATTTTACTGATCTGTGCTAAGGAAATATTTGCATGTTACTACAATATTATTAAATTCATATAAACAAGGCATTTCGAAAAAATTGCACTTTCTTAGATTTAGACTCAAAGTCAATTTTCTTGCATATTGTATATTAACGACTTCAATAAGGTACCGCTTATACTGAAAAACATAAATTTTACTGATCTGCGCTTAAGAAAAATTTGCATGTTATTCAAATTTCAACAAATTCATATAATCAAAGCATTTCTTAAAAATTGCACTTTCTTAGGTTTAGACTCAAAGTCGATTTTCTTGCAAATTTTATATTAACGACTTCAATAAGGTACCGCTTATTCTGAAAAACATAAATTTGACTGATCTGCTCTTCTAAGGAAAAAATTGCATGTTATTTCTATATTAACAAATTCATATAATCAATGCATTTCGAAAATTCACTTTCTTAGGTTTAGACTCAAAGTCGATTTTCTTGCTAATTGTGTATTAACGACTTCAATAAGGTACTGCTCATTCTGAAAAACGTAAATTTTACTGATCTGCTCTTTTAAAGAAAAATTTGCATGTTATTACAATATTAACAAATTCAAATAATCAATGCATTTTTTAGATTTAGACTCAAAGTCGATTTTCTTGCAAATTGTATAATAACGACTACAAAAAGGTACCGCTTATTCTGAAAAACAAAAATTTTATTGATCTGCTCTTCTAAAGACAAATTTGCATGTTATTACAATATTAACAAATTTATATATGCATTTAAAAAAATGGAACTTTCTTAGATTTAGACTTGGCTAAATATGTTAAGCTTCGCGCCTAAAACACTCAACTACACCACACAACACATACAAATGCACTACACTACTGCAAGCAGCCGCATCCACACATACACAGTAGGATCTCTACACAGCTCAACATACAAAACATCTTTCCTCGAAGCGGACAGGCCCCTTCTCTCAGCGACTTTCGAGCAACAAGCAACGGACTTTATTTTGGCGTGAGAGTCACCTCATTTTTTTAATCTATATTTTTAATTACATTTTTATTACCTCTCCACTGGTATGCGACCAGGGAGTGATTGCGTTGAGAAAATTTTTATTTATAATTATTCAAAAATAAATAAATTTTGTGAAAATTTTTCAAAAGAAAAAACATATAATTTGAATCTTATTTGCACATACACGGAGTGAAAGTGACAAGTAAGTGGTGGTGTTAACATTGGTCCTTCGAGCCATTCAGAATAGCAATATTGTGAAAAACAAAAAAAAATTATAATAAAAATAAGGGTGAAAATGCTTAAAAAATTTGTATACAAAAAAAATTGGTGACAAACAAATACAAAAAAAATATAAAAAGTCCTCAAAAGTGGTTTAACAGGTTAATAGATATATATAGATTAATTAACAGTGCAGTGACTAAAAGAAGCAATACAATACAATCAAATGAAAACGGGCGCAAATTAAAAGCCATATATATGTATATATTATAACATAAAACGGGCGCGAAATTAATACAACAAAAAACAACCAAAAACCCCTAGGAACATCCTAGGAAAGGATTTGGATGCATCTACAGGAAGTCCACATACAATATATACAAGCTATAGTCCCCAAAATTCCCTGACAGATATTCAAGTGAGTTGTATTGATTGCGTTTTGTATTTCATTACTGCAGGGAAAATGTATATTTATTACGGCTTACATTTAATTTCAAGCCGGTTTGAATAACAAAAAAAAAAAAAAACAAAAAAAAACGGTTGCCAAACGGTTTAATTTTTTCGGTAAAAACCAAAATACCGCAAATACAACAGTTTGGCATAATATCGGGTGTTTTTTTTTCGAAATATAGAACTTTAAGTTGGACTTACTGTTCAAGATGGCGACCAATTGAACAGCTGTCAAGTGATTTATTCTCAGTTTGGTTTGGCAATTCATTATGAATAGACTCATGCCTGAACAACGCTTGCAAATAGTGCAATTTTATTTCGAAAATAATGGTTCTGTGCCGAATATGTATCGCGCACAACGTTTATTTTATTTGCTTAGCGATGAAGCGCACTTCTGGTTAAATGGCTACGTCAACAAATAAAACTGCCGCATTTGGAGTGAAGTGTACGTCGAAATACCGTTACATCCAGAAAAACTGACTGTTTGGTACGCTTTCTGGGCTAGTGGAATCATTGGTCCGTACTTCTTCAAAACGATGATGGCCAGAACGTTACAGTCAATGGTGATCGGTATAGAGCCATGATTACTAACTTTTTCATTCCTGAATTGAACAACCAAGATGTCCAGGAGCCGTGGTTCCAACAAGACGGCGCAACATGGCACACAGCTCGTGCCACAATAGATTTATTGAAAGACATGTTTGGGGAGCGCCTAATTTCACATTTTGGACCTGTTAATTGGCCTCCAAGATATTGTGATTTAACACCGCTAGACGACTTTTTGTGGGGTTACGTAAAGTCATTGATCTATGCGCATAAGCCACAAACGCTTAACCATTTGGAAGACAACATTCGCCGTGTTATTGCCGATATACGGCCACAAATGTTGGAAAAAGTCATTGAAAATTGGACGTCCAGATTGGACTACATCCGAGCCAGCCATGGCGGTCATATGCCAGAAATGATATTTAAAATGTAATACCACAAAATTATCTTTCGGATAAAAAAAATTCATGTTAATCGAATAGCCCATCGTTGCTTTATTGCAATTTAAAGTTATATACCTCTAAAAAAACTCCCTTTACATATATATACATACATATCTCAGTATATACATATTTTTATTGCCTATAAAAGCTTACCTTCGTGTATTTAAACACAAAATATTTCAAATACTAAAAACAAGTATATGATATATACATATATTATATATAAAATTCAAGTACTCTACTTGCACAAAAATCCGACAATACCCCTTATGCTTGCTCAAGTAATAAGCAGGATTGCCTAAAACAAGTATGTAAAATAAACGGAAAAACAAAAAAAAAAAGGAAAAAAAAACATAAACATATACTCATAGCAACATATAACGAATAAAAAGAGATAGAAAGGAAAATATTCTCAAAAAACAAAATTTCTTACATTATGAGTTTCTAATTATATAGGTATATGTTATGAGCAAAATCTGTAAATATGTATAAAATGTGAGATTATATGCCAAATATAATTAGAAACTCATAATTTTTAGCGCATGCAATTACATATATGCATATTGTCATCATAATTTACCTACAAAAAAAAAAAAAAAGAAAGAGAGAGAAAGGTAAAGAAAATCTAAAATTTAAACATATACAATATACGTACATTATCTTACTCTGATACATTCGTACATATTTACTTTGTATACCGAGAGTGCACATTTACGAATCGCAGTGCACATACGATTAGTTTGTTTCTAATTACGTTTATGCGCTCCGTCTTAACTGAGAAACAACGTTTGCTCGCTTACATACGTACTTATACAAGTACGTACGGCACATATTATTATACTTCCCTACTAAGGTACCACTAACAGTTAAAGAACTTCTAAAAGCGCATTCGAAATAAAAAACAAAAACACATCAACAACGGTTCGGTAAAGAAAAATCGAATTCTTAAAAAAAAAAATATATATATATATATATACTTATAAATAAAAAATAACAATAACAAAAATTTGTGGACAATATTATATATATTGCTTTCTATACAATTTAATTTTATACATTCAAAGTACATATAGGCACAAATCTGGCAATACCCCTTGTTTCTTGGCAACCAAAAAACAAGTAGCAATCCTATACATATGTATTACACTGAGAAAAATCATTTCATTAATAGAACTTTTTTTAAGTGAACGCAGGTTCTAAATCTACACAACTATTAAAAGTACCAAAATTGGTTTCGGACGAGAAAAGTCCATGTACACCTGCAGAATATACACGCTCAAAGCAAGGTGCTACAAAACAAAAAAGGGGGTAAGACATTACATACAGTAGATTCATTGCTGAGAGTGACAGTTCAATAAGATACTACACTCGATTTTCATCTTCTCTGAATCTATCGGTTTGGAAACGAAATATTCCCACAGACAGCTGGGACTTAATACCGGTAAATATATGCTCCGCCGGTTTTACCGCACGATTTTACCAGGGAAATTGTTACTTTTGTGGAAGCAAACGGTCATCTCGAAAAAAATGCCCAACGTGGCAACAGATGAAAGACTTTTTAATAACCCAATACGAAATCGCAGAAAGGGTAGATAAATTATCAGTATGAAAACCGTTCAACACGACCTAAATAGAAGCTTCCACAGACCCCAAGCCAGTGGCAACAAGAATTTAAATAGAAGCTTCTTCAGAAATCAAACGTTCACATCCGAACAGTACAAACAAACGCCATGCGCACATGGGGGCATAAGCTCAAATCTCAAATCAAAAATTTAATTGCGTTTATTGTCATAACGACATCATTCTATGCTTCATTATAACAAATTTTCCAGTTCACCTCCAAACAGCGCAAATAAAAAAAGAGCCACGGGTTTAGTTGCGACAGCGAATCCCGAAGTGTAAAATCCCGAAAATTGCCAAGATGC
Organism: Bactrocera oleae; assembly: GCF_042242935.1. NCBI lineage: Eukaryota > Metazoa > Arthropoda > Insecta > Diptera > Tephritidae > Bactrocera > Bactrocera oleae. The sequence goes on along the minus strand of NC_091541.1, from coordinate 18,417,002 downwards.
TGCTCAAAGGCATTAAAAACTCAAACTCTACACAGCGAAAACCAGAGTAGGGTACTACTACCCACAGCAAATCAATCAAAATCATCAACGGCAAACACTACTCATTTTACTTGCCGCATCATGCAGTAGTAAAGCCAGACAAAAATACAAATAAAGTAAGAGTTGCCTTTAATGCCTCAAGACCCATTAGCTCGGGGAATTCCCTAAATGATATCCTATTTACGGGACCCACACTCCAATCAGATTTAATTCTCCACATAACAAATTGGCGTATATTCAAATACGTATTCAACGGAGACGACAAAAAAATGTATAGACAAATAGTCGTACATAAAAACGATCAGGATTTTCAGCGAATTATTTTCCGAAATCCTACAATAGTCCCCTACGTAACTATAAATTAAAAACAGTTACCTTTGGCGTCAACTGTGCTCCATATCTAGCCACTGCACGAATTGGCTGAAAACACCAACTCAGAATTTCCTCTGGCAACCCAGGTGTTAAAAACACAAACGTATGTAGACGATATCTTATCTGGAAGTCACAGTCTTCCACAAGCATATGAGTCCCTATCACAAGCCCTCAAAATCGCAGCTTTCCGTTGAAAGAGATAACGGCGAACTACCCTAACATTCTAAAAAATATAGCACATGAAAGTTTGTTAGATACTAATTTAATTAAATTCAAAAAGGAAAGTACAACAAAAACTCTGGGGATCCAATGGAATGCGATATCTGACCAGTTTTCATACACTACAGAGTCAATATCTGTGTTATCCGCCATAACAAAGCGACAAATTCTATCCTCTGTGGCGAAACTTTTCGACCCCGCAGGATGGCTTTCGCCAATTATGATACAATCCAAAATCCTAATACAAGAAATTTGGCTAGATGGAACCCACTGGGATGAAATAGTAAACCACTGCGTTAAGAAAAGTGGTCCCAGTTTGCGAGCAATCTAAATGAATCTCACAGATACAAATACAACGATGGGTAAATTATCCCCAGAGCACAAAGTCGAACTACACGGCTTCTGTGACGCTTCTGAAAAGGCATATTGCGCAACTATATATGTTTGCACACAAAACGTCAATATAATTGCCCCAGAAAGTCGAAAAATCGACTCCTTTCACACAACGAGCGATTTTCCTCGTACCAGGGTAATCGCTTACATGCTCATGTTCATAGAGCGACTCAAAATTAAACTTTAGGGAGTAAGCTAATTTTATTCCCAATGCGATACAGTGACGCACCTAGACTTGCAAAAAGCAAAGGTCACTCTTATCGCATCTACTCAAGCGCGTTACTTCAGCCGAGAAATATCATTACTAAGAGATTCGAAGGCGATTGATAAAAGGAGCTCACTCTTAGTTCAAAACCCCTTCATAGGCACGAAAGGTCTACTTCGTGCGCCTCGTGGCATTTGCTCGCTTCGTCGGACCGACAATGGCAAAACATTTATAGGAGCAAATTGTATAATACCAACTTTGTAAGGTACCGAATATTCTGAAAAACATAAATTATACTGATCTGCGCTAAGGAAAAAATTGCATGTTACAAGTATTATAGTTTTAACAATTTCATATATAGATTCAGACTCAAAGTCGATTTTCTTGCAAACTGTATAAGTAACGACTTCAATAAGGCAAAGCTTTTTCTGTAAAACATAAATTTTACTGATCTGCTCTTCTCAGGAAAAATTTTTTTGTTATTGCAATATTAGCAAATTCATATAATCAATTCATTTCGTAAAAATTGCACTTTCTAAGATTTAGACTCAAGGCCGATCTTATTGCAATTTGTATATTAACAACTTCAATAAGGTATCGCTTATTCTGAAAAAGATAAATTTTACTGATATCTCTTCTGAGGAAAAGTTTTCATGTTATTACGATATTAGCAAATTCATATAATCAATGCATTTAGAAAATATTTCTTAGATTTAGACTCAAAGTCGTTTTTCTTGCAATTTGTATATTAACAACTTCAATAAGGTACCGCTTATTCTGAAAACCATAAATTTTACTGACCTGCGCTAACGAAATATTAGCATGTTACTACAATATTAACAATTTCATATAAACAATGCATTTCAAAAAAATTTCACAAATTGTATATTAACGACTTAAATAAGGTACCGCTTGTTCTGAAAAGCATAAATTTAACTGATCTGCGCTTAAGAAAAATTTGCACGTTTTTAAAGTTTTAACAATTTCATATAATCAATGCATTTCGAAAAAATTGAACTTTCTTAGATTAAGATTCAAAGTCGATTTTATTGCAAGTTGTAAATAAACGACTTCAATAAGTTACCGCTTATTCTGAAAACCATAAATTTTATTGACCTGCTCTTCTCAGGAAAAATGTGCATGTTATTACAATATTAAAAAATTTATATAATTAATGTCATTCGAAAAAAATTGCACTAACTTAGATTTAGACTTAAAGTCGATCTTATTGCAAATTGTATAATAACGACTTTAATAAGGTACCACATAAATTTTACAGATTAGCGCTAAAGAAAAAATTGCATGTTATTACACTTTAAAAAATTCTTATAATCAATGCGTTTCGAGAAAACTGCAATTTCTTAGATTTAGACCCAAAGTCGATTTTTTTTTGCAAATTGTATAATATCACTTTTGTAATGTACCGCTTATTCTGAAAAAAATAAATTTTACTGATCTGCGATAAGGAAAAATTTGCATTTTATTACGATATTAACAAAATCATATAATCAATGCATTTCGAAAAAATTTCTTAGATTTAGACTCAAAGTCGATTTTCTTGCAATATGTCTATTAACGACTTAAATAAGGTACCGTTTATTCTGAAAAACATAAATTTCACTGATCTGCTCTTCTATATAATTAATGCATTTCGAAAAAAGTTGCACTACGTTAGATTTAGTTTCAAAGTCGATTTTTTTTTGCAAATTGTTTTTTAACGACTTTTGAGGATAAGTTTTCATGTTATTACGATATTAACAAATTTATATAATTAATGCATTTTTAAAATATTTCTTATTTTTAAATTCAAGGTAGATTTTCTTGCAAATTGTTTATTAACAACTTCAATAAGTTACCGCTTATTCTGAAAACCATAAATTTTACTGATCTGCGCTAACGAAAAATTTTCACGTTGTTAAAGTTTTAACAATTTCATATAATCAATGCATTTCGAAAAAATTGATCTTTCTTAGATTTAGATTCAAAGTCGATTGTATTGCAAAGTGTAAGTTAACGACTTCAATAAGTTACCGCTTATTCTGTATATAGTTTTCATGTTATTACGATATTAGCAAATTCATATAATCAATGCATTTCGAAAATATTTCTTAGATTTATACTCAAAGTCGTTTTTCTTGCAATTTGTATATTAGCAACTTCAATAAGGTACCGCTTATTCTGAAAACCATAAATTTTACTGATCTGCGCTAACGAAAAATTTGCACGTTTTTAAACTTTTAACAATTTCATATAATCAATGCATCTCGAAAAAATTTAACTTTCTTAGATTTAGATTCAAAGTCGATTGTATTGCAAATTGTAAATTAGCGACTTCAATAAGTTACCGCTTATTCTGAAAAGATAAATTTTACTGATCTCTCTTCTGAGGAAAAGTTTTCATGTTATTACGATATTATCAAATTCATATAATCAATGCATTTCGAAAATATTTCTTAGATTTAGACTCAAAGTCGTTTTTCTTGCAATTTGTGTATTAACAACTTCAATAAGGTACCGCTTATTCTGAAAACCATAAATTTTACTGGTCTGCGTTAAAAAATATTTGCACGTTTTTAAAGTTTAAACAATTTCATATAATCAATGCATTTCGAAAAAATTGAACTTTCTTAGATTAAGATTCAAGGTCGATTTTATTGCAAATTGTAAATAAACGACTTCAATAAGTTACCGCTTATTCTGAAAGCCATACATTTTACTGACCTGCTCTTCTCAGGAAAAATGTGCATGTTATTACAATTTAAAAAAATTTATATAATTAATGCCATTCGAAAAAAATTGCACTAACTTAGATTTAGACTTAAAGTCGATCTTATTGCAAATTGTATAATAAAGACTTTAATAAGGTACCGCTTATTCTGAAAAACATAAATTTTACAGATTAGCGCTAATGAAAAAATTGCATGTTATTACACTTTAAAAAATTCTTATAATCAATGCATTTAAAATAAATTTAACTTTCTTAGATTTAGATTCAAAGTGGATTTTCTTGCAAATTGTAAATTAGCGACTTCAATAAGATACCGCCTATTCTGAAAAGCATAAATTTAATGATCTGCGCTAAAAAAAAATTTGCATGTTATTACACTTTAATAAACTCATATAATCAATGCGTTTCAAAAAAACTGCAATTTCTTAGATTTAGACCCAAAGTCGATTTTTTTTTGCAAATTGTATAATAGCACCTTTTGTAAGGTACCGCTTATTCTGAAAAAAATTAATTTTACTGATCTGCGCTAAGGAAAAATTTGCATTTTATTACGATATTAACAAATTCATATAATCAATGCATTTCGAAAAAATTTCTTAGATTTAGACTCAAAGTCGGTTTTCTTGCAATATGTCTATTAACGACTTCAATAAGGTACCGCTTATTCTGAAAACCATAAATTTTACTGATCTGCGCTACAGAAAATTTGCATGTTTTCATAGTTTTAACAATTTCATATAATCAATGCATTTCGAAAAAGTTGAACTTTCTTAGATTTAGGTTCAAAATGGATTTTCTTGCAAATTGTAAATTTACGACTTCAATAAGTTACCGCTTATTTTGAAAAAGATAAATTTTACTGATCTCTCTTCTGAGGAAAAGTTTTCATGTTATTACGATATTAGCAAATTCATATAATCAATGCATTAACGACTTCAATAAGCTACCGCTTATTCTGAAAACCATAAATTTTACTGATCTGCGCTACAGAAAAATTTGCATGTTTTTATAGTTTTACCAATTTCATATAATCAATGCATTTCAAAAAAATGTAAATTTCTTAGATTTAGACTCAAAGTCGTTTTTCATGCAATTTGTATATTAACAACTTAAATAAGGTACCGTTTGTTCTGAAAAACATAAATTTCACTGATCTGCTCTTCTAAGGAAAATTTTAGAATTATTACAATATTAACAAATTTATATAATTAATGCATTTCGAAAAAAATTGCACTACGTTAGATTTAGTTTCAAAGTCGATTTTTTTTTTTGCAAATTGTTTATTAACGACTTCAATAAGTTTCCGCTTATTCCGAAAATCATAAATTCTTCTGATCTCTCTTCTGAGGATAAGTTTTCATGTTATTACGATATTAGTAAATTCATATAATCAATGCATTTCGAAAATATTTCTTAGATTTATACTCAAAGTCGTTTTTCTTGCAATTTGTATATTAGCAACTTCAATAAGGTACCGCTTATTCTGAAAACCATAAATTTTACTGATCTGCGCTAACGAAAAATTTGCACGTTTTTAAACTTTTAACAATTTCATATAATCAATGCATTTCGAAAAAATTTAACTTTCTTAGATTTAGATTCAAAGTCGATTGTATTGCAAATTGTAAATTAGCGACTTCAATAAGTTACCGCTTATTCTGAAAAAGATAAATTTTACTGATCTCTCTTCTGAGGAAAAGTTTTCATGTTATTACGATATTATCAAATTCATATAATCAATGCATTTCGAAAATATTTCTTAGATTTAGACTCAAAGTCGTTTTTCTTGCAATTTGTGTATTAACAACTTCAATAAGGTACCGCTTATTCTGAAAACCATAAATTTTACTGATCTGCGTTAAAAAATATTTGCACGTTTTTAAAGTTTAAACAATTTCATATAATCAATGCATTTCGAAAAAATTGAACTTTCTTAGATTTAGATTCAAAGTCGATTGTATTGCAAATTGTATATTAACGACTAAAAAAAGGTACCGCTTATTCTGAAAAGCATAAATTTAACTGATCTGCGCTAAAGAAAAATTTGCACGTTTTTAAAGTTTTAACAATTTCATATAATCAATGCATTTCGAAAAAATTGAACTTTCTTAGATTAAGATTCAAGGTCGATTTTATTGCAAATTGTAAATAAACGACTTCAATAAGTTACCGCTTATTCTGAAAGCCATAAATTTTACTGACCTGCTCTTCTCAGGATAAATGTGTATGTTATTACAATTTAAAAAAATTTATATAATTAATGCCATTCGAAAAAAATTGCACTAACTTAGATTTAGACTTAAAGTCGATCTTATTGCAAATTGTATAATAAAGACTTTAATAAGGTACCGCTTATTCTGAAAAACATAAATTTTACAGATTAGCGCTAATGAAAAAATTGCATGTTATTACACTTTAAAAAATTCTTATAATCAATGCATTTAAAATAAATTTAACTTTCTTAGATTTAGATTCAAAGTGGATTTTCTTGCAAATTGTAAATTAGCGACTTCAATAAGATACCGCCTATTCTGAAAAGCATAAATTTAATGATCTGCGCTAAAAAAAAATTTGCATGTTATTACACTTTAATAAACTCATATAATCAATGCGTTTCAAAAAAACTGCAATTTCTTAGATTTAGACCCAAAGTCGATTTTTTTTTGCAAATTGTATAATAGCACCTTTTGTAAGGTACCGCTTATTCTGAAAAAAATTAATTTTACTGATCTGCGCTAAGGAAAAATTTGCATTTTATTACGATATTAACAAATTCATATAATCAATGCATTTCGAAAAAATTTCTTAGATTTAGACTCAAAGTCGGTTTTCTTGCAATATGTCTATTAACGACTTCAATAAGGTACCGCTTATTCTGAAAACCATAAATTTTACTGATCTGCGCTACAGAAAATTTGCATGTTTTCATAGTTTTAACAATTTCATATAATCAATGCATTTCGAAAAAGTTGAACTTTCTTAGATTTAGATTCAAAATGGATTTTCTTGCAAATTGTAAATTTACGACTTCAATAAGTTACCGCTTATTTTGAAAAAGATAAATTTTACTGATCTCTCTTCTGAGGAAAAGTTTTCATGTTATTACGATATTAGCAAATTCATATAATCAATGCATTAACGACTTCAATAAGCTACCGCTTATTCTGAAAACCATAAATTTTACTGATCTGCGCTACAGAAAAATTTGCATGTTTTTATAGTTTTACCAATTTCATATAATCAATGCATTTCAAAAAAATGTAAATTTCTTAGATTTAGACTCAAAGTCGTTTTTCATGCAATTTGTATATTAACAACTTAAATAAGGTACCGTTTGTTCTGAAAAACATAAATTTCACTGATCTGCTCTTCTAAGGAAAATTTTAGAATTATTACAATATTAACAAATTTATATAATTAATGCATTTCGAAAAAAATTGCACTACGTTAGATTTAGTTTCAAAGTCGATTTTTTTTTTTGCAAATTGTTTATTAACGACTTCAATAAGTTTCCGCTTATTCCGAAAATCATAAATTCTTCTGATCTCTCTTCTGAGGATAAGTTTTCATGTTATTACGATATTAGTAAATTCATATAATCAATGCATTTCGAAAATATTTCTTAGATTTATACTCAAAAACGTTTTTCTTGCAATTTGTATATTAGCAACTTCAATAAGGTACCGCTTATTCTGAAAACCATAAATTTTACTGATCTGCGCTAACGAAAAATTTGCACGTTTTTAAACTTTTAACAATTTCATATAATCAATGCATTTCGAAAAAATTTAACTTTCTTAGATTTAGATTCAAAGTCGATTGTATTGCAAATTGTAAATTAGCGACTTCAATAAGTTACCGCTTATTCTGAAAAAGATAAATTTTACTGATCTCTCTTCTGAGGAAAAGTTTTCATGTTATTACGATATTATTAAATTCATATAATCAATGCATTTCGAAAATATTTCTTAGATTTAGACTCAAAGTCGTTTTTCTTGCAATTTGTGTATTAACAACTTCAATAAGGTACCGCTTATTCTGAAAACCATAAATTTTACTGATCTGCGTTAAAAAATATTTGCACGTTTTTAAAGTTTAAACAATTTCATATAATCAATGCATTTCGAAAAAATTGAACTTTCTTAGATTTAGATTCAAAGTCGATTGTATTGCAAATTGTATATTAACGACTAAAAAAAGGTACCGCTTATTCTGAAAAGCATAAATTTAACTGATCTGCGCTAAAGAAAAATTTGCACGTTTTTAAAGTTTTAACAATTTCATATAATCAATGCATTTCGAAAAAATTGAACTTTCTTAGATTAAGATTCAAGGTCGATTTTATTGCAAATTGTAAATAAACGACTTCAATAAGTTACCGCTTATTCTGAAAGCCATAAATTTTACTGACCTGCTCTTCTCAGGATAAATGTGTATGTTATTACAATTTAAAAAAATTTATATAATTAATGCCATTCGAAAAAAATTGCACTAACTTAGATTTAGACTTAAAGTCGATCTTATTGCAAATTGTATAATAAAGACTTTAATAAGGTACCGCTTATTCTGAAAAACATAAATTTTACAGATTAGCGCTAATGAAAAAATTGCATGTTATTACACTTTAAAAAATTCTTATAATCAATGCATTTAAAATAAATTTAACTTTCTTAGATTTAGATCCAAAGTGGATTTTCTTGCAAATTGTAAATTTACGACTTCAATAAGTTACCGCTTATTTTGAAAAAGATAAATTTTACTGATCTGCGCTACAGAAAAATTTGCATGTTTTTATAGTTTTACCAATTTCATATAATCAATGCATTTCAAAAAAATGTAAATTTCTTAGATTTAGACTCAAAGTCGTTTTTCATGCAATTTGTATATTAACAACTTAAATAAGGTACCGTTTGTTCTGAAAAACATAAATTTCACTGATCTGCTCTTCTAAGGAAAATTTTAGAATTATTACAATATTAACAAATTTATATAATTAATGCATTTCGAAAAAAATTGCACTACGTTAGATTTAGTTTCAAAGTCGATTTTTTTTTTTGCAAATTGTTTATTAACGACTTCAATAAGTTTCCGCTTATTCCGAAAATCATAAATTCTTCTGATCTCTCTTCTGAGGATAAGTTTTCATGTTATTACGATATTATTAAATTCATATAATCAATGCATTTCGAAAATATTTCTTAGATTTAGACTCAAAGTCGTTTTTCTTGCAATTTGTGTATTAACAACTTCAATAAGGTACCGCTTATTCTGAAAAAAATTAATTTTACTGATCTGCGCTAAGGAAAAATTTGCATTTTATTACGATATTAAGAAATTCATATGATCAATGCATTTCGAAAAAATTTCTTAGATTTAGACTCAAAGTCGGTTTTCTTGCAATATGTCTATTAACGACTTCAATAAGGTACCGCTTATTCTGAAAACCATAAATTTTACTGATCTGCGCTACAGAAAATTTGCATGTTTTCATAGTTTTAACAATTTCATATAATCAATGCATTTCGAAAAAGTTGAACTTTCTTAGATTTAGATTCAAAATGGATTTTCTTGCAAATTGTAAATTTACGACTTCAATAAGTTACCGCTTATTTTGAAAAAGATAAATTTTACTGATCTCTCTTCTGAGGAAAAGTTTTCATGTTATTACGATATTAGCAAATTCATATAATCAATGCATTAACGACTTCAATAAGCTACCGCTTATTCTGAAAACCATAAATTTTACTGATCTGCGCTACAGAAAAATTTGCATGTTTTTATAGTTTTACCAATTTCATATAATCAATGCATTCAAAAAAATGTAAATTTCTTAGATTTAGACTCAAAGTCGTTTTTCATGCAATTTGTATATTAACAACTTAAATAAGGTACCGTTTGTTCTGAAAAACATAAATTTCACTGATCTGCTCTTCTAAGGAAAATTTTAGAATTATTACAATATTAACAAATTTATATAATTAATGCATTTCGAAAAAAATTGCACTACGTTAGATTTAGTTTCAAAGTCGATTTTTTTTTTTTGCAAATTGTTTATTAACGACTTCAATAAGTTTCCGCTTATTCCGAAAATCATAAATTCTTCTGATCTCTCTTCTGAGGATAAGTTTTCATGTTATTACGATATTAGTAAATTCATATAATCAATGCATTTCGAAAATATTTCTTAGATTTATACTCAAAGTCGTTTTTCTTGCAATTTGTATATTAGCAACTTCAATAAGGTACCGCTTATTCTGAAAACCATAAATTTTACTGATCTGCGCTAACGAAAAATTTGCACGTTTTTAAACTTTTAACAATTTCATATAATCAATGCATTTCGAAAAAATTTAACTTTCTTAGATTTAGATTCAAAGTCGATTGTATTGCAAATTGTAAATTAGCGACTTCAATAAGTTACCGCTTATTCTGAAAAAGATAAATTTTACTGATCTCTCTTCTGAGGAAAAGTTTTCATGTTATTACGATATTATCAAATTCATATAATCAATGCATTTCGAAAATATTTCTTAGATTTAGACTCAAAGTCGTTTTTCTTGCAATTTGTGTATTAACAACTTCAATAAGGTACCGCTTATTCTGAAAACCATAAATTTTACTGGTCTGCGTTAAAAAATATTTGCACGTTTTTAAAGTTTAAACAATTTCATATAATCAATGCATTTCGAAAAAATTGAACTTTCTTAGATTAAGATTCAAGGTCGATTTTATTGCAAATTGTAAATAAACGACTTCAATAAGTTACCGCTTATTCTGAAAGCCATAAATTTTACTGACCTGCTCTTCTCAGGAAAAATGTGCATGTTATTACAATTTAAAAAAATTTATATAATTAATGCCATTCGAAAAAAATTGCACTAACTTAGATTTAGACTTAAAGTCGATCTTATTGCAAATTGTATAATAAAGACTTTAATAAGGTACCGCTTATTCTGAAAAACATAAATTTTACAGATTAGCGCTAAAAAAAAAATTGCATGTTATTACACTTTAAAAAATTCTTATAATCAATGCATTTAAAATAAATTTAACTTTCTTAGATTTAGATTCAAAGTGGATTTTCTTGCAAATTGTAAATTAGCGACTTCAATAAGATACCGCCTATTCTGAAAAGCATAAATTTAATGATCTGCGCTAAAAAAAAATTTGCATGTTATTACACTTTAATAAACTCATATAATCAATGCGTTTCAAAAAAACTGCAATTTCTTAGATTTAGACCCAAAGTCGATTTTTTTTTGCAAATTGTATAATAGCACCTTTTGTAAGGTACCGCTTATTCTGAAAAAAATTAATTTTACTGATCTGCGCTAAGGAAAAATTTGCATTTTATTACAATATTAACAAATTCATATAATCAATGCATTTCGAAAAAATTTCTTAGATTTAGACTCAAAGTCGGTTTTCTTGCAATATGTCTATTAACGACTTCAATAAGGTACCGCTTATTCTGAAAACCATAAATTTTACTGATCTGCGCTACAGAAAATTTGCATGTTTTCATAGTTTTAACAATTTCATATAATCAATGCATTTCGAAAAAGTTGAACTTTCTTAGATTTAGATTCAAAATGGATTTTCTTGCAAATTGTAAATTTACGACTTCAATAAGTTACCGCTTATTTTGAAAAAGATAAATTTTACTGATCTCTCTTCTGAGGAAAAGTTTTCATGTTATTACGATATTAGCAAATTCATATTATCAATGCATTAACGACTTCAATAAGCTACCGCTTATTCTGAAAACCATAAATTTTACTGATCTGCGCTACAGAAAAATTTGCATGTTTTTATAGTTTTACCAATTTCATATAATCAATGCATTTCAAAAAAATGTAAATTTCTTAGATTTAGACTCAAAGTCGTTTTTCATGCAATTTGTATATTAACAACTTAAATAAGGTACCGTTTGTTCTGAAAAACATAAATTTCACTGATCTGCTCTTCTAAGGAAAATTTTAGAATTATTACAATATTAACAAATTTATATAATTAATGCATTTCGAAAAAAATTGCACTACGTTAGATTTAGTTTCAAAGTCGATTTTTTTTTTTGCAAATTGTTTATTAACGACTTCAATAAGTTTCCGCTTATTCCGAAAATCATAAATTCTTCTGATCTCTCTTCTGAGGATAAGTTTTCATGTTATTACGATATTAGTAAATTCATATAATCAATGCATTTCGAAAATATTTCTTAGATTTATACTCAAAGTCGTTTTTCTTGCAATTTGTATATTAGCAACTTCAATAAGGTACCGATTATTCTGAAAACCATAAATTTTACTGATCTGCGCTAACGAAAAATTTGCACGTTTTTAAACTTTTAACAATTTCATATAATCAATGCATTTCGAAAAAATTTAACTTTCTTAGATTTAGGTTCAAAGTCGATTGTATTGCAAATTGTAAATTAGCGACTTCAATAAGTTACCGCTTATTCTGAAAAAGATAAATTTTACTGATCTCTCTTCTGAGGAAAAGTTTTCATGTTATTACGATATTATCAAATTCATATAATCAATGCATTTCGAAAATATTTCTTAGATTTAGACTCAAAGTCGTTTTTCTTGCAATTTGTGTATTAACAACTTCAATAAGGTACCGCTTATTCTGAAAACCATAAATTTTACTGATCTGCGTTAAAAAATATTTGCACGTTTTTAAAGTTTAAACAATTTCATATAATCAATGCATTTCGAAAAAATTGAACTTTCTTAGATTTAGATTCAAAGTCGATTGTATTGCAAATTGTATATTAACGACTAAAAAAAGGTACCGCTTATTCTGAAAAGCATAAATTTAACTGATCTGCGCTAAAGAAAAATTTGCACGTTTTTAAAGTTTTAACAATTTCATATAATCAATGCATTTCGAAAAAATTGAACTTTCTTAGATTAAGATTCAAGGTCGATTTTATTGCAAATTGTAAATAAACGACTTCAATAAGTTACCGCTTATTCTGAAAGCCATAAATTTTACTGACCTGCTCTTCTCAGGATAAATGTGTATGTTATTACAATTTAAAAAAATTTATATAATTAATGCCATTCGAAAAAAATTGCACTAACTTAGATTTAGACTTAAAGTCGATCTTATTGCAAATTGTATAATAAAGACTTTAATAAGGTACCGCTTATTCTGAAAAACATAAATTTTACAGATTAGCGCTAATGAAAAAATTGCATGTTATTACACTTTAAAAAATTCTTATAATCAATGCATTTAAAATAAATTTAACTTTCTTAGATTTAGATTCAAAGTGGATTTTCTTGCAAATTGTAAATTAGCGACTTCAATAAGATACCGCCTATTCTGAAAAGCATAAATTTAATGATCTGCGCTAAAAAAAAATTTGCATGTTATTACACTTTAATAAACTCATATAATCAATGCGTTTCAAAAAAACTGCAATTTCTTAGATTTAGACCCAAAGTCGATTTTTTTTTGCAAATTGTATAATAGCACCTTTTGTAAGGTACCGCTTATTCTGAAAAAAATTAATTTTACTGATCTGCGCTAAGGAAAAATTTGCATTTTATTACGATATTAACAAATTCATATAATCAATGCATTTCGAAAAAATTTCTTAGATTTAGACTCAAAGTCGGTTTTCTTGCAATATGTCTATTAACGACTTCAATAAGGTACCGCTTATTCTGAAAACCATAAATTTTACTGATCTGCGCTACAGAAAATTTGCATGTTTTCATAGTTTTAACAATTTCATATAATCAATGCATTTCGAAAAAGTTGAACTTTCTTAGATTTAGATTCAAAATGGATTTTCTTGCAAATTGTAAATTTACGACTTCAATAAGTTACCGCTTATTTTGAAAAAGATAAATTTTACTGATCTCTCTTCTGAGGAAAAGTTTTCATGTTATTACGATATTAGCAAATTCATATAATCAATGCATTAACGACTTCAATAAGCTACCGCTTATTCTGAAAACCATAAATTTTACTGATCTGCGCTACAGAAAAATTTGCATGTTTTTATAGTTTTACCAATTTCATATAATCAATGCATTCAAAAAAATGTAAATTTCTTAGATTTAGACTCAAAGTCGTTTTTCATGCAATTTGTATATTAACAACTTAAATAAGGTACCGTTTGTTCTGAAAAACATAAATTTCACTGATCTGCTCTTCTAAGGAAAATTTTAGAATTATTACAATATTAACAAATTTAAATAATTAATGCATTTCGAAAAAAATTGCACTACGTTAGATTTAGTTTCAAAGTCGATTTTTTTTTTTGCAAATTGTTTATTAACGACTTCAATAAGTTTCCGCTTATTCCGAAAATCATAAATTCTTCTGATCTCTCTTCTGAGGATAAGTTTTCATGTTATTACGATATTAGTAAATTCATATAATCAATGCATTTCGAAAATATTTCTTAGATTTATACTCAAAGTCGTTTTTCTTGCAATTTGTATATTAGCAACTTCAATAAGGTACCGCTTATTCTGAAAACCATAAATTTTACTGATCTGCGCTAACGAAAAATTTGCACGTTTTTAAACTTTTAACAATTTCATATAATCAATGCATTTCGAAAAAATTTAACTTTCTTAGATTTAGATTCAAAGTCGATTGTATTGCAAATTGTAAATTAGCGACTTCAATAAGTTACCGCTTATTCTGAAAAAGATAAATTTTACTGATCTCTCTTCTGAGGAAAAGTTTTCATGTTATTACGATATTATCAAATTCATATGATCAATGCATTTCGAAAATATTTCTTAGATTTAGACTCAAAGTCGTTTTTCTTGCAATTTGTGTATTAACAACTTCAATAAGGTACCGCTTATTCTGAGAACCATAAATTTTACTGGTCTGCGTTAAAAAATATTTGCACGTTTTTAAAGTTTAAACAATTTCATATAATCAATGCATTTCGAAAAAATTGAACTTTCTTAGATTAAGATTCAAGGTCGATTTTATTGCAAATTGTAAATAAACGACTTCAATAAGTTACCGCTTATTCTGAAAGCCATACATTTTACTGACCTGCTCTTCTCAGGAAAAATGTGCATGTTATTACAATTTAAAAAAATTTATATAATTAATGCCATTCGAAAAAAATTGCACTAACTTAGATTTAGACTTAAAGTCGATCTTATTGCAAATTGTATAATAAAGACTTTAATGAGGTACCGCTTATTCTGAAAAACATAAATTTTACAGATTAGCGCTAAAAAAAAAATTGCATGTTATTACACTTTAAAAAATTCTTATAATCAATGCATTTAAAATAAATTTAACTTTCTTAGATTTAGATTCAAAGTGGATTTTCTTGCAAATTGTAAATTAGCGACTTCAATAAGATACCGCCTATTCTGAAAAGCATAAATTTAATGATCTGCGCTAAAAAAAAATTTGCATGTTATTACACTTTAATAAACTCATATAATCAATGCGTTTCAAAAAAACTGCAATTTCTTAGATTTAGACCCAAAGTCGATTTTTTTTTGCAAATTGTATAATAGCACCTTTTGTAAGGTACCGCTTATTCTGAAAAAAATTAATTTTACTGATCTGCGCTAAGGAAAAATTTGCATTTTATTACAATATTAACAAATTCATATAATCAATGCATTTCGAAAAAATTTCTTAGATTTAGACTCAAAGTCGGTTTTCTTGCAATATGTCTATTAACGACTTCAATAAGGTACCGCTTATTCTGAAAACCATAAATTTTACTGATCTGCGCTACAGAAAAATTTGCATTTTATTACAATATTAACAATTTCATATAATCAATGCATTTCGAAAAAGTTGAACTTTCTTAGATTTAGATTCAAAATGGATTTTCTTGCAAATTGTAAATTTACGACTTCAATAAGTTACCGCTTATTTTGAAAAAGATAAATTTTACTGATCTCTCTTCTGAGGAAAAGTTTTCATGTTATTACGATATTAGCAAATTCATATAATCAATGCATTAACGACTTCAATAAGCTACCGCTTATTCTGAAAACCATAAATTTTACTGATCTGCGCTACAGAAAAATTTGCATGTTTTTATAGTTTTACCAATTTCATATAATCAATGCATTTCAAAAAAATGTAAATTTCTTAGATTTAGACTCAAAGTCGTTTTTCATGCAATTTGTATATTAACAACTTAAATAAGGTACCGTTTGTTCTGAAAAACATAAATTTCACTGATCTGCTCTTCTAAGGAAAATTTTAGAATTATTACAATATTAACAAATTTATATAATTAATGCATTTCGAAAAAAATTGCACTACGTTAGATTTAGTTTCAAAGTCGATTTTTTTTTTTGCAAATTGTTTATTAACGACTTCAATAAGTTTCCGCTTATTCCGAAAATCATAAATTCTTCTGATCTCTCTTCTGAGGATAAGTTTTCATGTTATTACGATATTAGTAAATTCATATAATCAATGCATTTCGAAAATATTTCTTAGATTTATACTCAAAGTCGTTTTTCTTGCAATTTGTATATTAGCAACTTCAATAAGGTACCGCTTATTCTGAAAACCATAAATTTTACTGATCTGCGCTAACGAAAAATTTGCACGTTTTTAAACTTTTAACAATTTCATATAATCAATGCATTTCGAAAAAATTTAACTTTCTTAGATTTAGATTCAAAGTCGATTGTATTGCAAATTGTAAATTAGCGACTTCAATAAGTTACCGCTTATTCTGAAAAAGATAAATTTTACTGATCTCTCTTCTGAGGAAAAGTTTTCATGTTATTACGATATTATCAAATTCATATAATCAATGCATTTCGAAAATATTTCTTAGATTTAGACTCAAAGTCGTTTTTCTTGCAATTTGTGTATTAACAACTTCAATAAGGTACCGCTTATTCTGAAAACCATAAATTTTACTGATCTGCGTTAAAAAATATTTGCACGTTTTTAAAGTTTAAACAATTTCATATAATCAATGCATTTCGAAAAAATTGAACTTTCTTAGATTTAGATTCAAAGTCGATTGTATTGCAAATTGTATATTAACGACTAAAAAAAGGTACCGCTTATTCTGAAAAGCATAAATTTAACTGATCTGCGCTAAAGAAAAATTTGCACGTTTTTAAAGTTTTAACAATTTCATATAATCAATGCATTTCGAAAAAATTGAACTTTCTTAGATTAAGATTCAAGGTCGATTTTATTGCAAATTGTAAATAAACGACTTCAATAAGTTACCGCTTATTCTGAAAGCCATAAATTTTACTGACCTGCTCTTCTCAGGATAAATGTGTATGTTATTACAATTTAAAAAAATTTATATAATTAATGCCATTCGAAAAAAATTGCACTAACTTAGATTTAGACTTAAAGTCGATCTTATTGCAAATTGTATAATAAAGACTTTAATAAGGTACCGCTTATTCTGAAAAACATAAATTTTACAGATTAGCGCTAATGAAAAAATTGCATGTTATTACACTTTAAAAAATTCTTATAATCAATGCATTTAAAATAAATTTAACTTTCTTAGATTTAGATTCAAAGTGGATTTTCTTGCAAATTGTAAATTAGCGACTTCAATAAGATACCGCCTATTCTGAAAAGCATAAATTTAATGATCTGCGCTAAAAAAAAATTTGCATGTTATTACACTTTAATAAACTCATATAATCAATGCGTTTCAAAAAAACTGCAATTTCTTAGATTTAGACCCAAAGTCGATTTTTTTTTGCAAATTGTATAATAGCACCTTTTGTAAGGTACCGCTTATTCTGAAAAAAATTAATTTTACTGATCTGCGCTAAGGAAAAATTTGCATTTTATTACGATATTAACAAATTCATATAATCAATGCATTTCGAAAAAATTTCTTAGATTTAGACTCAAAGTCGGTTTTCTTGCAATATGTCTATTAACGACTTCAATAAGGTACCGCTTATTCTGAAAACCATAAATTTTACTGATCTGCGCTACAGAAAATTTGCATGTTTTCATAGTTTTAACAATTTCATATAATCAATGCATTTCGAAAAAGTTGAACTTTCTTAGATTTAGATTCAAAATGGATTTTCTTGCAAATTGTAAATTTACGACTTCAATAAGTTACCGCTTATTTTGAAAAAGATAAATTTTACTGATCTCTCTTCTGAGGAAAAGTTTTCATGTTATTACGATATTAGCAAATTCATATAATCAATGCATTAACGACTTCAATAAGCTACCGCTTATTCTGAAAACCATAAATTTTACTGATCTGCGCTACAGAAAAATTTGCATGTTTTTATAGTTTTACCAATTTCATATAATCAATGCATTTCAAAAAAATGTAAATTTCTTAGATTTAGACTCAAAGTCGTTTTTCATGCAATTTGTATATTAACAACTTAAATAAGGTACCGTTTGTTCTGAAAAACATAAATTTCACTGATCTGCTCTTCTAAGGAAAATTTTAGAATTATTACAATATTAACAAATTTATATAATTAATGCATTTCGAAAAAAATTGCACTACGTTAGATTTAGTTTCAAAGTCGATTTTTTTTTTTGCAAATTGTTTATTAACGACTTCAATAAGTTTCCGCTTATTCCGAAAATCATAAATTCTTCTGATCTCTCTTCTGAGGATAAGTTTTCATGTTATTACGATATTAGTAAATTCATATAATCAATGCATTTCGAAAATATTTCTTAGATTTATACTCAAAGTCGTTTTTCTTGCAATTTGTATATTAGCAACTTCAATAAGGTACCGCTTATTCTGAAAACCATAAATTTTACTGATCTGCGCTAACGAAAAATTTGCACGTTTTTAAACTTTTAACAATTTCATATAATCAATGCATTTCGAAAAAATTTAACTTTCTTAGATTTAGATTCAAAGTCGATTGTATTGCAAATTGTAAATTAGCGACTTCAATAAGTTACCGCTTATTCTGAAAAAGATAAATTTTACTGATCTCTCTTCTGAGGAAAAGTTTTCATGTTATTACGATATTATCAAATTCATATAATCAATGCATTTCGAAAATATTTCTTAGATTTAGACTCAAAGTCGTTTTTCTTGCAATTTGTGTATTAACAACTTCAATAAGGTACCGCTTATTCTGAAAACCATAAATTTTACTGATCTGCGTTAAAAAATATTTGCACGTTTTTAAAGTTTAAACAATTTCATATAATCAATGCATTTCGAAAAATTTAACTTTCTTAGATTTAGATTCAAAGTCGATTGTATTACAAATTGTATATTAACGACTAAAAAAGGTACCGCTTATTCTGAAAAGCATAAATTTATCTGATCTGCGCTAAAGAAAAATTTGCACGTTTTTAAAGTTTTAACAATTTCATATAATCAATGCATTTCGAAAAAATTGAACTTTCTTAGATTAAGATTCAAGGTCGATTTTATTGCAAATTGTAAATAAACGACTTCAATAAGTTACCGCTTATTCTGAAAGCCATAAATTTTACTGACCTGCTCTTCTCAGGATAAATGTGTATGTTATTACAATTTAAAAAAATTTATATAATTAATGCCATTCGAAAAAAATTGCACTAACTTAGATTTAGACTTAAAGTCGATCTTATTGCAAATTGTATAATAAAGACTTTAATAAGGTACCGCTTATTCTGAAAAACATAAATTTTACAGATTAGCGCTAAAGAAAAAATTGCATGTTATTACACTTTAAAAAATTCTTATAATCAATGCATTTAAAATAAATTTAACTTTCTTAGATTTAGATTCAAAGTGGATTTTCTTGCAAATTGTAAATTAGCGACTTCAATAAGATACCGCCTATTCTGAAAAGCATAAATTTAATGATCTGCGCTAAAAAAAAATTTGCATGTTATTACACTTTAATAAACTCATATAATCAATGCGTTTCAAAAAAAATGCAATTTCTTAGATTTAGACCCAAAGTCGATTTTTTTTTGCAAATTGTATAATAGCACCTTTTGTACCGCTTATTCTGAAAAAAATTAATTTTACTGATCTGCGCTAAGGAAAAATTTGCATTTTATTACGATATTAACAAATTCATATAATCAATGCATTTCGAAAAAATTTCTTAGATTTAGACTCAAAGTCGATTTTCTTGCAATATGTATAATAACGACTTCAATAAGGTACCGCTTATTCTGAAAACCATAAATTTTACTGATCTGCGCTACAGAAAATTTGCATGTTTTCATAGTTTTAACAATTTCATAATCAATGCATTTCGAAAAAGTTGAACTTTCTTAGATTTAGATTCAAAGTGGATTTTCTTGCAAATTGTAAATTTACGACTTCAATAAGGTACCGCTTTTTCTGTTAAACATAAATTTTACTGATCTGCTCTTCTAAGAAAAATTTTATAGTTATTACAATATTAACAAATTTATATAATTAATGCATTTCGAAAAAAATTGCACTATCTTAGATTTAGATTTAAGGCCGATTTTATTGCAAATTGTATATTAGCGACTTCAATAAGATACCGCCTATTCTGGAAAACATAAATTGTGCTGATCTGCGCTAAGGAAAATTTTGCATGTTATTGCAGTTTTAACTACTTTATATAATCAATGCATTTCGAAAACATTGCACTTACTTAGATTTAGATTCAAAGTCGATTTTTTTTTGCAAATTGTATATTAGCGACTTCAATAAGGTACCGCTTATTCTGAAAAACATAAATTTCACTGATCTGCGTTAAAAAAAATTTGCATGTTATTGCAGTTTTAACAAATTCATATAATCAATGCATTTCGAAGTAATTACAATTTCTTAGATTTAGACCCAAAGTCGGTTTTTTTTGCAAATTGTTTAATACGAACTTCTCTAAGGTACCGCTTTTTCTAAAAAACATAAATTTTACTGATCTGCTCTTCTAAGGAAAATTTTAGAGTTATTACAATATTGGCAAATTTATATTATTAGTGCATTTCGGAAAAAATTGCACTATCTTAGATTTATACTTAAAGTCGATTTTCTTCCAAATTGTATATAAACGACTCCGATAAGGTATTGCTTATTCTGAAAAACATAAATTTTACTGATCTGCTCTTCTCAGGAAAATTTTTCATATTATTACAATATTAACAAATTCATAAAATCAAAAATAATAATGTACTTTCTTAGATTAAACCCACAGCAAATTTTATTGCAAATTATTTAATAACGACTTTAATAAGGTACCGCTTATTCTGAAAAACATCAATTTTACAGATTAGCGCTAAGGAAAAATTTGCATGTTATTACAATATTAACAAATTCATATACTTAATTCAGGCTTAAAGTCGATTTTCTTGCAATTTGTATATTATAAACTTCAATAAGGTACCGCTTTTTCTGAAAAACATAAATTTTACTTATCTGCGCTAAAGAAAAATTCGCATGTTTTTATAGTTTTAACAATTTCATATAATCAATGCATTTCGAAAAATTTGAACTTTCTTAGATTAAGATTCAAAGTCTATTTTTTTTGCAAATTGTATATTAACGACTTCAATTAGGTACCGCTTATTCTGAGAAACATAAATTTTACTTATCTGCGCCAAAGAAAAATTTGCATGTTTTTAAAGTTTTAACAATTTCATATAATCAATGCATTTCGAAAAAGTTAAACTTTCTTAGATTAAGATTCAAAGTCTATTTTTTTTTGCAAATTGTATATTAACGACTTCAATTAGGTACCGCTTATTCTGAAAAACATAAATTTACTAATCTGGTCTTCTAAGGAAAAGTTTTCATGTTATTACGATATTAACAAATTCATATAATCAATGAATTTCGAAAATATTCCTTAGATTTAGCCTGAAAGTCGTTTTTCTTGCAATTTGTATATTAACAACTTCAATAAGGTACCGCTTATTCTGAAAACCATAAACTTTACTGATCTGCGCTAAAGAAAAATTTGCATGTTTTTATAGCTTTTACAATTTCGTATATTCAATGCATTTCGGAAAATTTGCACTTTCTTAGGTTTAGATTCAAAGTCGATTTTTTTTTGCAAATTGTTTATTAACGACTTCAATAAGGTACCGCTCATTCTGAAAAACATAAATTTTACTAATCTGCTCTTCTAAGGAAAAGTTTTCATGTTATTACGATATTAACAAATTCATATAATCAATTCATTTAGAAAAAATTTCTCAGATTTAGACTCAAAGTCGATTTTCTTGCATATTGTATAATGCTAACTTTTGTAAGGTACCGCTTATTATGAAAAACATAAATTTTACTAATTGCTCTTCTAAGGAAAAATTTAGAGTTGTTACAATATTAACAAATTTATATAAATAATGCATTTCGGATAAAAATGCACTACCTGAGACTTAGACTCAAAGTCGATTTTCTCGAAAATTGTAAATTAACGACTTCAATAAGTTACCGCTTATTCTGAAAAACATAAATTTTACTGATCTTTCTCCTAGGGAAAAGTTTTCATGCTATTACGATATTAGCAAATTCATATAATCAATGCATTTCGAAAATATTTCTTAGATTTAGCCTGAAAGTCGTTTTTCTTGCAATTTGTATATTAACACCTTAAATAAGGTACCGCTTTTTCTGAAAACCATAAATTTTACTGATCTGCGCAAAAGAAAAAATTGCACGTTTTTAAAGTTTTAACCATTTCGTATAATCAATGCATTTAGAAAAAATTTCTCAGATTTAGACTCAAAGTCGATTTTCTTGCATATTGTATAATGCTAACTCTTGTGAGGTACCGCTTATTATGAAAAACATAAATTTTACTAATTGCTCTTCTAAGGAAAAATTTAGAGTTGTTACAATATTAACAAATTTATATAAATAATGCATTTCGGATAAAAATGCACTACCTTAGACTTAGGCTCAAAGTCTATTTTCTCGAAAATTGTAAATTAACGACTTCAATAAGTTACCGCTTATTCTGAAAAACATAAATTTTACTGATCTCTCTTCTAGGGAAAAGTTTTCATGTTATTACGATATTAGCAAATTCACATAATTAATGCATTTCGAAAATATTTCTTAGATGTAGCCTCAAAGTCGTTTTTCTTGCAATTTGTATATTAACAACTTCAATAAGGTACCGCTTATTCTGAAAAACATCAATTTTACAGATTAGCGCTAAGGAAAAATTTGCATGTTATTACAATATTAACAAATTCATATACTTAATTCAGGCTTAAAGTCGATTTTCTTGCAAATTGTATATTAACGATTTCAATAAGATTCCGCCTGTTTTGAAAAACTTAATTTTACTGATCTGCGCTAAGGAAAAATTTGCATGTTATTACATTTTAACTACTTCATATAATCAATGCATTTCGAAAATATTTCTTAGATTTAGACTCAAACTCGATTTTCTTGCAAATTGTATATTATAAACTTCAATAAGGTACCGCTTTTTCTGAAAAACATAAATTTTACTTATCTGCGCTAAAGAAAAATTCGCATGTTTTTGTAGTTTTAACAATTTCATATAATCAATGCATTTCGAAAAAGTTGAACTTTCTTAGATTAAGATTCAAAGTCTATTTTTTTTGCAAATTGTATATTAACGACTTCAATTAGGTACCGCTTATTCTGAAAAACATAAATTTTACTTATCTGCGCCAAAGAAAAATTTGCATGTTTTTAAAGTTTTAACAATTTCATATAATCAATGCATTTCGAAAAAGTTAAACTTTCTTAGATTAAGATTCAAAGTCTATTTTTTTTTGCAAATTGTATATTAACGACTTCAATTAGGTACCGCTTATTCTGAAAAACATAAATTTACTAATCTGGTCTTCTAAGGAAAAGTTTTCATGTTATTACGATATTAGCAAATTCATATAATCAATGCATTTCGAAAATATTTCTTAGATTTAGCCTCAAAGTCGTTTTTCTTGCAATTTGTATATTAACAACTTCAATAAGGTACCGCTTATTCTGAAAACCATAAATTTTATTGATCTGCGCAAAAGAAAAATTTGCACGGTTTTAAAGTTTTAACAATTCCATATAATCAATTCATTTAGAAAATATTTCTCAGATTTAGACTCAAAGTGGATTTTCTTGCATATTGTATAATGCTAACTTTTGTAAGGTACCGCTTATTATGAAAAACATAAACTTTACTTATCTGCTCTTCTAAGGAAAAATTTAAAGTTTTTACAATATTAACAAATTTATATAAATAATGCATTTCGGATAAAAATGCACTACCTTAGTCTTAGACTCAAAGTCGATTTTCTCGAAAATTGTAAATTAACGACTTCAATAAGTTACCGCTTATTCTGAAAAACATAAATTTTACTGATCTCTCTTCTAGGGAAAAATTTTCATGTTATTACAATATAAGCAAATTCATATAATCAATGCATTTCGAAAATATTTCTTAGATGTAGCCTCAAAGTCGTTTTTCTTGCAAATTGTATATTAGCGACTTCAATAAGATACCGCCTATTCTGAAAAACATAAATTTTACTGATCTGCTCTTCTAAGGAAAATTTAAGAGTTATTACAATATTAACAAATTCATATAATCAATGCATTTCGAAAATATTCTTTAGATTTAGCCTTAAAGTCGTTTTTCTTGCAATTTGTATATTAACAACTTCAATAAGGTACCGCTTATTCTGAAAACCATAAACTTTACTGATCTGCGCTAAAGAAAAATTTGCATGTTTTTATAGCTTTTACAATTTCGTATAATCAATGCATTTCGAAAAATTTGCACTTTCTTAGGTTTAGATTCAAAGTCGATTTTTTTTTGCAAATTGTTTATTAACGACTTCAGTAAGGTACCGCTCATTCTGAAAAACATAAATTTTACTAATCTGCTCTTCTAAGGTAAAGTTTTCATGTTATTACGATATTAACAAATTCATATAATCAATTCATTTAGAAAAAATTTCTCAGATTTAGACTCAAAGTCGATTTTCTGGCATATTGTATAATGCTAACTTTTGTAAGGTACCGCTTATTATGAAAAACATAAATTTTACTTATCTGCTCTTCTAAGGAAAAATTTAGAGTTTTTACAATATTAACAAATTTATATAAATAATGCATTTCGGATAAAAATGCACTACCTTAGACTTAGACTCAAAGTCGATTTTCTCGAAAATTGTAAATTAACGACTTCAATAAGTTACCGCTTATTCTAAAAAACATAAATTTTACTGATCTCTCTTCTAGGGAAAAGTTTTCATGCTATTACGATTTTAGCAAATTCATATAATCAATGCATTTCGAAAATATTTCTTAGATTTAGCTTGAAAGTCGTTTTTCTTGCAATTTGTATATTAACACCTTCAATAAGGTACCGCTTTTTCTGAAAACCATAAATTTTACTGATCTGCGCTAAATAAAAAATTGCACGTTTTTATAGTTTTAACAATTTCGTATAATCAATGCATTTCGGAAAATTTGCACTTTCTTAGACTTAGATTCAAAGTCGAGTTTTTTTTGCAAATTGTTTATTAACGACTTCAATAAGGTACCGCTCATTCTGAAAAACATAAATTTTACTAATCTGCTCTTCTAAGGAAAAGTTTTCATGTTATTACGATATTAACAAATTCATATAATCAATTCATTTAGAAAAAATTTCTCAGATTTAGACTCAAAGTCGATTTTCTGGCATATTGTATAATGCTAACTTTTGTAAGGTACCGCTTATTATGAAAAACATAAATTTTACTAATTGCTCTTCTAAGGAAAAATTTAGAGTTTTTACAATATTAACAAATTTATATAAATAATGCATTTCGGATAAAAATGCACTACCTTAGACTTGGACTCAAAGTCGATATTCTTGAAAATTGTAAATTAACGACTTTAATAAGTTACCGCTTATTCTGAAAAACATAAATTTTACTGATCTCTCTTCTAGGGAAAAGTTTCCATGTTATTACGATATAAGCAAATTCATATAATCAATGCATTTCGAAAATATTTCTTAGATGTAGCCTCAAAGTCGTTTTTCTTGCAAATTGTATATTAGCGACTTTAATAAGATACCGCCTATTCTGAAAAACATAAATTTTACTTATCTGCGCAAAAGAAAAATTCGCATGTTTTTGTGGTTTTAGCAATTTCATATAATCAATGCATTTCGAAAAAGTTGAACTTTCTTAGATTAAGATTTAAAGTCTATTTTTTTTGCAAATTGTATATTAACGACTCCAATTAGGTACCGCTTATTCTGAAAAACATAAATTTTACTTATCTGCGCCAAAGAAAAATTTGCATGTTTTTAAAGTTTTAACAATTTCATATAATCAATGCATTTCGAAAAAGTTAAACTTTCTTAGATTAAGATTCAAAGTCTATTTTTTTTTGCAAATTGTATATTAGCGACTTCAATAAGATACCGCCTATTCTGAAAAACATAAATTTTACTAATCTCTCTTCTAGGGAAAAGTTTTAATGTTATTACCATATAAGCAAATTCATATAATCAATGCATTTCGAAAATATTTTTTAGATGTAGCCTCAAAGTCGTTTTTCTTGCAAATTGTATATTAGCGACTTCAATAAGATACCGCCTATTCTGAAAAACATAAATTTTACTGATCTGCTCTTCTATGGAAAATTTAAGAGTTATTACAATATTAACAAATTCATATAATCAACGCATTTCGAAAATATTCCTTAGATTTAGCCTTAAAGTCGTTTTTCTTGCAATTTGTATATTAACAACTTCAATAAGGTACCGCTTATTCTGAAAACCATAAACTTTACTGATCTGCGCTAAAGAAAAATTTGCATGTTTTTATTGCTTTTACAAATTCGTATAATCAATGCATTTCGAAAATATTTCTTAGATGTAGCCTCAAAGTCGTTTTTCTTGCAAATTGTATATTAGTGACTTCAATAAGATACCGCCTATTCTGAAAAACATAAATTTTACTGATCTGCTCTTCTATGGAAAATTTAAGAGTTATTACAATATTAACAAATTCATATAATCAATGCATTTCGAAAATATTCCTTAGATTTAGCCTTAAAGTCGTTTTTCTTGCAATTTGTATATTAACAACTTCAATAAGGTACCGCTTATTCTGAAAACCATAAACTTTACTAATCTGCGCTAAAGAAAAATTTGCATGTTTTTATTGCTTTTACAAATTCGTATAATCAATGCATTTCGGAAAATTTGCACTTTCTTAGGTTTAGATTCAAAGTCGATTTTTTTTTGCAAATTGTTTATTAACGACTTCATTAAGGTACCGCTTATTCTGAAAAACATAAATTTTACTAATCTCTCTTCTAGGGAAAAGTTTTTATGTTATTACGATATAAGCAAAATCATATAATCAATGCATTTCGAAAATATTTCTTAGATGTAGCCTCAAAGTCGTTTTTCTTGCAAATTGTATATTAGCGACTTCAATAAGATACCGCCTATTCTGAAAAACATAAATTTTACTGATCTGCTCTTCTATGGAAAATTTAAGAGTTATTACAATATTAACAAATTCATATAATCAATGCATTTCGAAAATATTCCTTAGATTTAGCCTTAAAGTCGTTTTTCTTGCAATTTGTATATTAACAACTTCAATAAGGTACCGCTTATTCTGAAAACCATAAACTTTACTGATCTGCGCTAAAGAAAAATTTGCATGTTTTTATTGCTTTTACAATTTCGTATAATCAATGCATTTCGGAAAATTTGCACTTTCTTAGGTTTAGATTCAAAGTCGATTTTTTTTGCAAATTGTTTATTAACAACTTCAATAAGGTACCGCTTATTCTGAAAACCATAAACTTTACTGATCTACGCTAAAGAAAAATTTGCATTTTTTTATTGCTTTTACAAA
The DNA here is from genome assembly GCF_042242935.1 of Bactrocera oleae. Taxonomy (NCBI): domain Eukaryota; kingdom Metazoa; phylum Arthropoda; class Insecta; order Diptera; family Tephritidae; genus Bactrocera; species Bactrocera oleae. Next base: position 18,389,271 of record NC_091541.1, on the reverse strand, counting down.
TTCATATAATCAATTCATTTAGAAAAAATTTCTCAGATTTAGACTCAAAGTCGATTTTCTTGCATATTGTATAATGCTAACTTTTGTAAGGTACCGCTTATTATGAAAAACATAAATTTTACTTATCTGCTCTTCTAAGGAAAAATTTAGAGTTTTTACAATATTAACAAATTTATATAAATAATGCATTTCAAAAATATTTCTTAGATTTAGCCTGAAAGTCGTTTTTCTTGCAATTTGTATATTAACACCTTCAATAAGGTACCGCTTTTTCTGAAAACCATAAACTTTACTGATCTGCGCTAAAGAAAAATTTGCATGTTTTTATAGCTTTTACAATTTCGTATAATCAATGCATTTCGGAAAATTTGCACTTTCTTAGGTTTAGATTGAAAGTCGATTTTTTTTTGCAAATTGTTTATTAACGACTTCAATAAGTTACCGCTTATTCTGAAAACCATAAATTTTACTAATCTCTCTTCTAGGGAAAAGTTTTAATGTTATTACGATATAAGCAAATTCATATAATCAATGCATTTCGAAAATTTTTCTTAGATGTAGCCTCAAAGTCGTTTTTCTTGCAAATTGTATATTAGCGACTTCAATAAGATACCGCCTATTCTGAAAAACATAAATTTTACTGATCTGCTCTTCTATGGAAAATTTAAGAGTTATTACAATATTAACAAATTCATATAATCAATGCATTTCGAAAATATTTCTTAGATTTAGCCTGAAAGTCGTTTTTCTTGCAATTTGTATATTAACACCTTCAATAAGGTACCGCTTTTTCTGAAAACCGTACATTTTACTGATCTGCGCTAAAGAAAAAATTGCACGTTTTTAAAGTTTTAACAATTTCCTATAATCAATGCATTTCGGAAAATTTGCACTTTCTTAGACTTAGATTCAAAGTCGATTTTTTTTTGCAAATTGTTTATTAACGACTTCAATAAGGTACCGCTCATTCTGAAAAACATAAATTTTACTAATTGCTCTTCTAAGGAAAAATTTAGAGTTTTTACAATATTAACAAATTTATATAAATAATGCATTTCGGATAAAAATGCGCTACGTTAGACTTAGACTCAAAGTCGCTATTCTCGAAAATTGTAAATTAACGACTTCAATAAGTTACCGCTTATTCTGAAAAACATAAATTTTACTGATCTCTCTTCTAGGGAAAAGTTTTCATGTTATTACGATATTAGGAAATTCATATAATCAATGCATTTCGAAAATATTTCTTAGATGTAGCCTCAAAGTCGTTTTTCTTGCAAATTGTATATTAGCGACTTCAATAAGATACCGCCTATTCTGGAAAACATAAATTGTGCTGATCTGCGCTAAGGAAAATTTTGCATGTTATTGCAGTTTTAACTACTTTATATAATCAATGAATTTCGAAAACATTGCACTTACTTAGATTTAGATTCAAAGTCGATTTTTTTTTGCAAATTGTATATTAGCGTCTTCAATAAGGTACCGCTTATTCTGAAAAACATAAATTTCACTGATCTGCGTTAAAAAAAATTTGCATGTTATTGCAGTTTTAACAAATTCATATAATCAATGCATTTCGAAGTAATTACAATTTCTTAGATTTAGACCCAAAGTCGGTTTTTTTCGCAAAATGTTTAATACGAACTTCTCTAAGGTACCGCTTTTTCTGAAAAACATAAATTTTACTGATCTGCTCTTCTAAGGAAAATTTTAGAGTTATTACAATATTGGCAAATTTATATTATTAGTGCATTTCGGAAAAAATTGCACTTACTTAAAGTCGGTTTTCTTCCAAATTGTATATAAACGACTCCGATAAGGTATTGCTTATTCTGAAAAACATAAATTTTACTGATCTGCTCTTCTCAGGAAAAATTTTCATATTATTACAATATTAACAAATTCATAAAATCAAAAATAATAATGTACTTTCTTAGATTAAACCCACAGCAAATTTTATTGCAAATTATTTAATAACGACTTTAATAAGGTACCGCTTATTCTGAAAAACATCAATTTTACAGATTAGCGCTAAGGAAAAATTTGCATGTTATTACAATATTAACAAATTCATATACTTAATTCAGGCTTAAAGTCGATTTTCTTGCAAATTGTATATTAACGATTTCAATAAGATACCGCCTATTTTGAAAAACTTAATTTTACTGATCTGCGCAAAGGAAAAATTTGCATGTTCTTACATTTTAACTACTTCATATAATCAATGCATTTCGAAAATATTTCTTAGATTTAGACTCAAACTCGATTTTCTTGCAATTTGTATATTATAAACTTCAATAAGGTACCGCTTTTTCTGAAAAACATAAATTTTACTTATCTGCGCTAAAGAAAAATTCGCATGTTTTTATAGTTTTAACAATTTCATATAATCAATGCATTTCGAGAAAGTTGAACTTTCTTAGATTAAGATTCAAAGTCTATTTTTTTTGCAAATTGTATATTAACGACTTCAATTAGGTACCGCTTATTCTGAAAAACATAAATTTTACTTATCTGCGCCAAAGAAAAATTTGCATGTTTTTAAAGTTTTAACAATTTCATATAATCAATGCATTTCGAAAAAGTTAAACTTTCTTAGATTAAGATTCAAAGTCTATTTTTTTTTGCAAATTGTATATTAACGACTTAAATTAGGTACCGCTTATTCTGAAAAACATAAATTTACTAATCTGGTCTTCTAAGGAAAAGTTTTCATGTTATTACGATATTAACAAATTCATATAATCAATGCATTTCGAAAATATTCCTTAGATTTAGCCTCAAAGTCGTTTTTCTTGCAATTTGTATATTAACAACTTCAATAAGGTACCGCTTATTCTGAAAACCATTAATTTTATTGATCTGCGCTGAAGAAAAATTTGCACGGTTTTAAAGTTTTAACAATTCCATATAATCAATTCATTTAGAAAATATTTCTCAGATTTAGACTCAAAGTCGATTTTCTTGCATATTGTATAATGCTAATTTTGTAAGGTACCGCTTATTATGAAAAACATAAATTTTACTTATCTGCTCTTCTAAGGAAAAATTTAGAGTTTTTACAATATTAACAAATTTATATAAATAATGCATTCGGATAAAAATGCACTAGCTTAGACTTAGACTCAAAGTCGATTTTCTCGAAAATTGTAAATTAACGACTTCAATAAGTTACCGCTTATTCTGAAAAACATAAATTTTACTGATCTCTCTTCTAGGGAAAAGTTTTCATGCTATTACGATATTAGCAAATTCATATAATCAATGCATTTCGAAAATATTTCTTAGATTTAGCCTGAAAAACGTTTTTCTTGCAATTTGTATATTAACACCTTCAATAAGGTACCGCTTTTTCTGAAAACCATAAATTTTACTGATCTGCGCTAAAGAAAAAATTGCACGTTTTTAAAGTTTTAACAATTTCGTATAATCAATGCATTTCGGAAAATTTGCACTTTCTTAGACTTAGATTCAAAGTCGATTTTTTTTTGCAAATTGTTTATTAACGACTTCAATAAGGTACCGCTCATTCTGAAAAACATAAATTTTACTAATTGCTCTTCTAAGGAAAAATTTAGAGTTTTTACAATATTAACAAATTTATATAAATAATGCATTTCGGATAAAAATGCGCTACCTTAGACTTAGACTCAAAGTCGCTATTCTCGAAAATTGTAAATTAACGACTTCAATAAGTGACCGCTTATTCTGAAAAACATAAATTTTACTGATCTCTCTTCTAGGGAAAAGTTTTCATGTTATTACGATATAAGCAAATTCATATAATCAATGCGTTTCGAAAATATTTCTTAGATGTAGCCTCAAAGTCGTTTTTTTGCAAATTGTATATTAGCGTCTTCAATAAGGTACCGCTTATTCTGAAAAACATAAATTTCACTGATCTGCGTTAAAAAAAATTTGCATGTTATTGCAGTTTTAACAAATTCATATAATCAATTCATTTAGAAAAAATTTCTCAGATTTAGACTCAAAGTCGATTTTCTTGCATATTGTATAATGCTAACGTTTGTAAGGTACCGCTTATTATGAAAAACATAAATTTTACTAATTGCTCTTCTAAGGAAAAATTTAGAGTTTTTACAATATTAACAAATTTATATAAATAATGCATTTCGGATAAAAATGCACTACCTTAGACTTGGACTCAAAGTCGATATTCTTGAAAATTGTAAATTAACGACTTCAATAAGTGACCGCTTATTCTGAAAAACATAAATTTTACTGATCTCTCTTTTAGGGAAAAGTTTTCATGTTATTACGATATAAGCAAATTCATATAATCAATGCATTTCGAAAATATTTCTTAGATGTAGCCTCAAAGTCGTTTTTCTTGCAAATTGTATATTAGCGACTTTAATAAGATACCGCCTATTCTGAAAAACATAAATTTTACTTATCTGCGCTAAAGAAAAATTCGCATGTTTTTGTAGTTTTAACTACTTCATATAATCAATGCATTTCGAAAATATTTCTTAGATTTAGACTCAAACTCGATTTTCTTGCAAATTGTATATTATAAACTTCAATAAGGTACCGCTTTTTCTGAAAAACATAAATTTTACTTATCTGCGCTAAAGAAAAATTCGCATGTTTTTATAGTTTTAACAATTTCATATAATCAATGCATTTCGAGAAAGTTGAACTTTCTTAGATTAAGATTCAAAGTCTATTTTTTTTGCAAATTGTATATTAACGACTTCAATTAGGTACCGCTTATTCTGAAAAACATAAATTTTACTTATCTGCGCCAAAGAAAAATTTGCATGTTTTTAAAGTTTTAACAATTTCATATAATCAATGCATTTCGAAAAAGTTAAACTTTCTTAGATTAAGATTCAAAGTCGATTTTTTTTTGCAAATTGTATATTAACGACTTAAATTAGGTACCGCTTATTCTGAAAAACATAAATTTACTAATCTGGTCTTCTAAGGAAAAGTTTTCATGTTATTACGATATTAACAAATTCATATAATCAATGCATTTCGAAAATATTCCTTAGATTTAGCCTCAAAGTCGTTTTTCTTGCAATTTGTATATTAACAACTTCAATAAGGTACCGCTTATTCTGAAAACCATTAATTTTATTGATCTGCGCTGAAGAAAAATTTGCACGGTTTTAAAGTTTTAACAATTCCATATAATCAATTCATTTAGAAAATATTTCTCAGATTTAGACTCAAAGTCGATTTTCTTGCATATTGTATAATGCTAATTTTGTAAGGTACCGCTTATTATGAAAAACATAAATTTTACTTATCTGCTCTTCTAAGGAAAAATTTAGAGTTTTTACAATATTAACAAATTTATATAAATAATGCATTCGGATAAAAATGCACTAGCTTAGACTTAGACTCAAAGTCGATTTTCTCGAAAATTGTAAATTAACGACTTCAATAAGTTACCGCTTATTCTGAAAAACATAAATTTTACTGATCTCTCTTCTAGGGAAAAGTTTTCATGCTATTACGATATTAGCAAATTCATATAATCAATGCATTTCGAAAATATTTCTTAGATTTAGCCTGAAAAACGTTTTTCTTGCAATTTGTATATTAACACCTTCAATAAGGTACCGCTTTTTCTGAAAACCATAAATTTTACTGATCTGCGCTAAAGAAAAAATTGCACGTTTTTAAAGTTTTAACAATTTCGTATAATCAATGCATTTCGGAAAATTTGCACTTTCTTAGACTTAGATTCAAAGTCGATTTTTTTTTGCAAATTGTTTATTAACGACTTCAATAAGGTACCGCTCATTCTGAAAAACATAAATTTTACTAATTGCTCTTCTAAGGAAAAATTTAGAGTTTTTACAATATTAACAAATTTATATAAATAATGCATTTCGGATAAAAATGCGCTACCTTAGACTTAGACTCAAAGTCGCTATTCTCGAAAATTGTAAATTAACGACTTCAATAAGTGACCGCTTATTCTGAAAAACATAAATTTTACTGATCTCTCTTCTAGGGAAAAGTTTTCATGTTATTACGATATAAGCAAATTCATATAATCAATGCGTTTCGAAAATATTTCTTAGATGTAGCCTCAAAGTCGTTTTTTTGCAAATTGTATATTAGCGTCTTCAATAAGGTACCGCTTATTCTGAAAAACATAAATTTCACTGATCTGCGTTAAAAAAAATTTGCATGTTATTGCAGTTTTAACAAATTCATATAATCAATTCATTTAGAAAAAATTTCTCAGATTTAGACTCAAAGTCGATTTTCTTGCATATTGTATAATGCTAACGTTTGTAAGGTACCGCTTATTATGAAAAACATAAATTTTACTAATTGCTCTTCTAAGGAAAAATTTAGAGTTTTTACAATATTAACAAATTTATATAAATAATGCATTTCGGATAAAAATGCACTACCTTAGACTTGGACTCAAAGTCGATATTCTTGAAAATTGTAAATTAACGACTTCAATAAGTGACCGCTTATTCTGAAAAACATAAATTTTACTGATCTCTCTTTTAGGGAAAAGTTTTCATGTTATTACGATATAAGCAAATTCATATAATCAATGCATTTCGAAAATATTTCTTAGATGTAGCCTCAAAGTCGTTTTTCTTGCAAATTGTATATTAGCGACTTTAATAAGATACCGCCTATTCTGAAAAACATAAATTTTACTTATCTGCGCTAAAGAAAAATTCGCATGTTTTTGTAGTTTTAACTACTTCATATAATCAATGCATTTCGAAAATATTTCTTAGATTTAGACTCAAACTCGATTTTCTTGCAAATTGTATATTATAAACTTCAATAAGGTACCGCTTTTTCTGAAAAACATAAATTTTACTTATCTGCGCTAAAGAAAAATTCGCATGTTTTTGTAGTTTTAACAATTTCATATAATCAATGCATTTCGAAAAAGTTGAACTTTCTTAGATTAAGATTCAAAGTCTATTTTTTTTTGCAAATTGTATATTAACGACTTCAATTAGGTACCGCTTATTCTGAAAAACATAAATTTTACTTATCTGCGCTAAAGAAAAATTTGCATGTCTTTAAAGTTTTAACAATTTCATATAATCAATGCATTTCGAAAAAGTTAAACTTTCTTAGATTAAGATTCAAAGTCTATTTTTTTTTGCAAATTGTATATTAACGACTTCAATTAGGTACCGCTTATTCTGAAAAATATAAATTTACTAATCTGGTCTTCTAAGGAAAAGTTTTCATGTTATTACGATATTAACAAATTCATATAATCAATGCATTTCGAAAATATTCCTTAGATTTAGCCTCAAAGTCGTTTTTCTTGCAATTTGTATATTAACAACTTCAATAAGGTACCGCTTATTCTGAAAACCATTAATTTTATTGATCTGCGCAAAAGAAAAATTTGCCCGGTTTTAAAGTTTTAACAATTCCATATAATTAATTCATTTAGAAAATATTTCTCAGATTTAGACTCAAAGTCGATTTTCTTGCATATTGTATAATGCTAACTTTTGTAAGGTACCGCTTATTATGAAAAACATAAATTTTACTTATCTGCTCTTCTAAGGAAAAATTTAGAGTTTTTACAATATTAACAAATTTATATAAATAATGCATTTCGGATAAAAGTGGACTACCTTAGATTTAGACTCAAAGTCGATTTTCTCGAAAATTGTAAATTAACGACTTCAATAAGTTACCGCTTATTCTGAAAAACATAAATTTTGCTAATCTCTCTTCTAGGGAAAAGTTTTCATGTTATTACGATATAAGCAAATTCATATAATCAATGCATTTCGAAAATATTCCTTAGAATTAGCCTCAAAGTCGTTTTTCTTGCAATTTGTATATTAACAACTTCGATAAGGTTTCGCTTATTCTGAAAACCATAAATTTTATTGATCTGCGCAAAAGAAAAATTTGCACGGTTTTAAAGTTTTAACAATTCGATATAATCAATTCATTTAGAAAAAATTTCTCAGATTTAGACTCAAAGTCGATTTTCTTGCATATTGTATAATGCTAACTTTTGTAAGGTACCGCTTATTATGAAAAACATAAATTTTTCTTACCTGCTCTTCTAAGCAAAAAATTTAGAGTTGTTACAATATTAACAAATTTATATAAATAATGCATTTCGGATAAAAATGCACTACCTTAGACTTAGACTCAAAGTCGATTTTCTCGAAAATTGTAAGTTAACGACTTCAATAAGTTACCGCTTATTCTGAAAAACATAAATTTTACTGATCTTTCTTCTAGGGAAAAGTTTTCATGTTATTACGATATTAGCAAATTCATATAATCAATGCATTTCGAAAATATTTGTTAGATGTAGCCTCAAAGTCGTTTTTCTTGCAATTTGTATATTAACAACTTCAATAAGGTACCGCTTATTCTGAAAACCATAAATTTTACTGATCTGCGCTAAAGAAAAATTTGCACGTTTTTAAAATTTTAACAATTTCATTAAATCAAAGCATTTCGAAAAAATTGAACTTTCTTAGTTTAAGATTCTAAGTCGATTTTATTGCAAATTGTAAATTAACGACTTCAATAAGTTACCGCTTATTCTGAAAAACATAAATTTTACTGATCTCTCTTCTAGGGAAAAGTTTTCATGTTATTACGATATTAGCAAATTCATATATTCAATGCATTTCGAAAATATTTCTTAGATTTAGCCTCAAAGTCGTTTTTCTTGCCATTTGTATATTAACAACTTCAATAAGGTACCGCTTATTCTGAAAACCATAAACTTTACTGATCTGCGCTAAAGAAAAATTTGCTTTTTTTTATAGCTTTTACAATTTCGTATAATCAATGCATTTCGGAAAACTTGCGCTTTCTTAGATTTAGATTCAAAGTCGATTTTTTTTTGCAAATTGTTTATTAAGGACTTCAATAAGGTACCGCTCATTATGACAAACATAAATTTTACTAATCTGCTCTTCTAAGGAAAAGTTTTCATGTTATTACGATATTAACAAATTCATATAACCAATTCATTTAGAAAAAATTTCTCAGATTTAGACTCAAAGTCGATTTTCTTGCATATTGTATAATGCTAACTTTTGTAAGGTACCGCTTATTATGAAAAACATAAATTTTACTTACCTGCTCTTCTAAGGAAAAATTTAGAGTTGTTACAATATTAACAAATTTATATAAATAATGCATTTCGGATAAAAATGCACTACCTTAGACTTAGACTCAAAGTCGATTTTCTCGAAAATTGTAAGTTAACGACTTCAATAAGTTACCGCTTATTCTGAAAAACATAAATTTTACTGATCTCTCTTCTAGGGAAAAGTTTTCATGTTATTACGATATTAGCAAATTCATATAATCAATGCATTTCGAAAATATTTCTTAGATTTAGCCTCAAAGTCGTTTTTCTTACAATTTGTATATTAACAACTTCAATAAGGTACCGCTTATTCTGAAAACCATAAATTTTACTGATCTGCGCTAAAGAAAAATTGCACGTTTTTAAAAATTTAACAATTTCATATAATCAAAGCATTTCGAAAAAATTGAACTTTCTTAGATTAAGATTCTAAGTCGATTTTATTGCAAATTGTAAATTAACTGCTTCAATAAGTTACCGCTTATTCTGAAAAACATAAATTTTACTGACCTCTCTTCTAGGGAAAAGTTTTCATGTTATTACGATATTAGCAAATTCATATAATCAATGCATTTCGAAAATATTTCTTAGATTAAGGATCAAAGTCGTTTTTCTTGCCATTTGTATATTAACAACTTCAATAAAGTACCGTTTATTCTGAAAATCTTAAACTTTACTGATCTGCGCTAAAGAAAAATTTGCATGTTTTTATAGCTGTTACAATTCTTAGATTTAGATTCAAAGTCGATTTTATTGCAAATTGTATGTTAGCGGCTTCAATAAGATACCGCCTATTCTGAAAAACATAAATTTCTGCTCTTCTTAGGAAAATTTTAGAGTTATTACAATATTAACAAATTCATATAATCAATGCATTTCGAAAATATTTCTTAGATTAAGGATCAAAGTCGTTTTTCTTGCCATTTGTATATTAACAACTTCAATAAGGTACCGTTTATTCTGAAAATCTTAAACTTTACTGATCTGCGCTAAAGAAAAATTTGCATGTTTTTATAGCTTTTACAATTTCGTATAATCAATGCATTTCGAAAAATTTGCACATTCTTAGATTTAGATTCAAAGTCGATTTTATTGCAAATTGTATATTAGCGACTTCAATAAGATACCGCCTATTCTGAAAAACATAAATTTCTGCTCTTCTTAAGAAAATTTTAGAGTTATTACAATATTTACAAATTCATATAATTAATGCATTTCGAAAATATTCCTTAGATTTAGCCTCAAAGTCGTTTTTCTTGCCATTTGTATATTAACAACTTCAATAAGGTACCGCTTATTCTGAAAACCATAAACTTTACTGATCTTCGCTAAAGAAAAATTTGCATATTTTAATAGCTGTTACAATTTCGTATAATCAATGCATTTCGGAAAATTTGCACTTTCTTAGATTTAGATTCAAAGTCGATTTTTTTTTGCAAATTGTTTATTAACGACTTCATTAAGGTACCGCTTACTCTGGAAAACATAAATTTTACTGATCTCTCTTCTAGGGAAAAGTTTTCATGTTATTACGATATTAGCAAATTCATATATTCAATGCATTTCGAAAATATTTCTTAGATTTAGGATCAAAGTCGTTTTTCTTGCCATTTGTATATTAAAAACTTCAATAAGGTACCGCTTATTCTGAAAACCATAAACTTTACTGATCTGCGCTAAAGAAAAATTTGCATGTTTTTATAGCTTTTACAATTTCGTATAATCAATGCATTTCGAAAAATTTGCACATTCTTAGATTTAGATTCAAAGTCGATTTTATTGCAAATTGTATATTAGCGACTTCAATAAGTTACCGCTTATTCTGAAAAACATAAATTTTACTGACCTCTCTTCTAGGGAAAAGTTTTCATGTTATTACGATATTAGCAAATTCATATAATCAATGCATTTCGAAAATATTTCTTAGATTAAGGATCAAAGTCGTTTTTCTTGCCATTTGTATATTAACAACTTCAATAAAGTACCGTTTATTCTGAAAATCTTAAACTTTACTGATCTGCGCTAAAGAAAAATTTGCATGTTTTTATAGCTTTTACAATTCTTAGATTTAGATTCAAAGTCGATTTTATTGCAAATTGTATGTTAGCGGCTTCAATAAGATACCGCCTATTCTGAAAAACATAAATTTCTGCTCTTCTTAGGAAAATTTTAGAGTTATTACAATATTAACAAATTCATATAATCAATGCATTTCGAAAATATTTCTTAGATTAAGGATCAAAGTCGTTTTTCTTGCCATTTGTATATTAACAACTTCAATAAGGTACCGTTTATTCTGAAAATCTTAAACTTTACTGATCTGCGCTAAAGAAAAATTTGCATTTTTTTATAGCTTTTACAATTTCGCATAATCAATGCATTTCGGAAAATTTGCACTTTCTTAGGATCAAAGTCGTTTTTCTTGCCATTTGTATATTAAAAACTTCAATAAGGTACCGCTTATTCTGAAAACCATAAACTTTACTGATCTGCGCTAAAGAAAAATTTGCATTTTTTTATAGCTTTTACAATTTCGTATAATCAATGCATTTCGGAAAATTTGCACTTTCTTAGGATCAAAGTCGTTTTTCTTGCCATTTGTATATTAAAAACTTCAATAAGGTACCGCTTATTCTGAAAACCATAAACTTTACTGATCTTCGCTAAAGAAAAATTTGCATATTTTTATAGCCGTTACAATTTCGTATAATCTATGCATTTCGGAAAATTTGCACTTTCTTAGATTTAGATTCAAAGTCGATTTTATTGCAAATTGTAAATTAACGACTTCAATAAGTTACCGCCTATTCTGAAAAACATAAATTTCTGCTCTTCTAAGGAAAATTTTAGAGTTATTACAATATTAACAAATTCATATAATCAATGCATTTCGAAAATATTTCTTAGATTTAGGATCAAAGTCGTTTTTCTTGCCATTTGTATATTAAAAACTTCAATAAGGTACCGCTTATTCTGAAAACCATAAACTTTACTGATCTGCGCTAAAGAAAAATTTGCATTTTTTTATAGCTTTTACAATTTCGTATAATCAATGCATTTCGGAAAATTTGCACTTTCTTAGATTTAGATTCAAAGTCGATTTTTTTTTGCAAATTGTTTATTAAGGACTTCAATAAGGTACCGCTCATTATGAAAAACATAAATTTTACTAATCTGCTCTTCTAAGGAAAAGTTTTCATGTTATTACGATATTAACAAATTCATAAAATCAATTCATTTAGAAAATATTTCTTAGATTTAGCCTCAAAGTTTTTTTTCTTGCAATTTGTATATTAACAACTTCAATAAGGTATCGCTTATTCTGAAAACCATAAATTTTACTGATCTGCGCTAAAGAAAAATTTGCACGTTTTTAAAGTTTTAACAATGTCATATTATCAATGCATTTCGAAAAAGTTGCACTTTCTTAGATTTAGATTCAAAGTCGATTTTATTGCAAATTGTAAATTAACGACTTCAATAAGTTACCGCTTATTCTGAAAAACATAAATTTTACTGATCTCTCTTCTAGGGAAAAGTTTTCATGTTATTACGATATTAGCAAATTCATATAATCAATGCATTTCAAAAATATTTCTTAGATTTAGGATCAAAGTCGTTTTTCTTGCCATTTGTATATTAACAACTTCAATAAGGTACCGCTTATTCTGAAAATCTTAAACTTTACTGATCTGCGCTAAAGAAAATTTGCATGTTTTTATAGCTTTTACAATTTCGTATAATCAATGCATTTCGAAAAATTTGCACATTCTTAGCTTTAGATTCAAAGTCGATTTTATTGCAAATTGTATATTAGCGACTTCAATAAGATACCGCCTATTCTGAAAAACATAAACTTCTGCTTTTCTAAGGAAAATTTTAGAGTTATTACAATATTAACAAATTCATATAATCAACGCATTTCGAAAATATTCCTTAGATTTAGCCTCAAAGTCGTTTTTCTTGCAATTTGTATATTAACAACTTCAATAAGGTACCGCTTATTCTGAAAACCATAAATTTTATTGATCTTCGCTAAAGAAAAATTTGCATTTTTTTATAGCTGTTACAATTTCGTATAATCAATGCATTTCGGAAAATTTGCACTTTCTTAGATTTAGATTCAAAGTCGATTTTTTTTTGCAAATTGTTTATTAACGACTTCAATAAGGTACCGCTCATTCTGAAAAACATAAATTTTACTAATCTGCTCTTCTAAGGAAAAGTTTTCATGTTATTACGATATTAACAAATTCATATAATCAATTCATTTAGAAAAAATTTCTCAGATTTAGACTCAAAGTCGGTTTTCTTGCATATTGTATTATATAATGCTAACTTTTTTAAGGTACCGCTTATTATGAAAAACATAAATTTTACTTATCTGCTCTTCTAAGGAAAAATTTAGAGTTGTTAGAATATTAACAAATTTATATAAATAATGCATTTCGGATAAAAATGCACTACCTTAGACTTTGACTCAAAGTCGATTTTCTCGAAAATTGTAAATTAACGACTTCATTAAGGTACCGCTCATTCTGAAAAACATAAATTTTACTAATCTGCTCTTCTAAGGAAAAGTTTTCATGTTATTACGATATTAACAAATTCATATAATCAATTCATTTCGAAAATATTTCTTAGATTTAGCCTCAAAGTTTTTTTTCTTGCAATTTGTATATTAACAACTTCAATAAGGTATCGCTTATTCTGAAAACCATAATCTTTACTGTCCTGCGCTGAAGAAAAAATTTGCACGTTTTTAAAGTTTAAACAATTTAATATAATTAATGCATTTCGAAAAAGTTGCACTTTCTTAGATTTAGATTCAAAGTCGATTTTTTTTTTGCAAATTTTACTAATCTGCTCTTCTAAGGAAAAGTTTTCATGTTATTACGATATTACAAATTCATATAATCAATTCATTTCGAAAATATTTCTTAGATTTAGCCTCAAAGTCGTTTTTCTTGCTATTTGTATATTAACAACTTCAATAAGGTACCGCTTATTCTGAAAATCATAAACTTTACTGATCTGCGCTAAAAAAAAATTTGCATGTTTTTATAGCTTTTACAATTTCGTATAATCAATGCATTTCGGAAAATTTGCACTTTCTTAGATTTAGATTCAAAGTCGATTTTTTTTTTGCAAATTGTTTATTAACGACTTCAATAAGGTACCGCTCATTCTGAAAAACATAAATTTTACTAATCTACTCTTCTAAGGAAAAGTTTTCATGTTATTACGATATTAACAAATTCATATAATCAATTTATTTCGAAAATATTTCTTAGATTTAGCCTCAAAGTCGTTTTTCTTGCAATTTGTATATTAACAACTTCAATAAGGTACCGCTTATTCTGAAAATTATAAACTTTACTGATCTGCGCTGAAGAAAAATTTGCACGTTTTTAAAGTTTTACAATTTCATATAATCAATGCATTTCGAAAAAGCTGCACTTTCTTAGATTTAGATTCAAAGTCGATTTTTTTTTTTGCAAATTGTTTATTAACGACTTCATTAAGGTACCGCTCATTCCGAAAAACATAAATTTTACTAATCTGCTCTTCTAAGGAAAATTTTAGAGTTATTACAATATTAACAAATTCATATAATCAATGCATTTCGAAAATATTTCTTAGATTTAGCTTCAAAGCCGTTTTTCTTGCAATTTGTATATTAACAACTTCAATAAGGTATCGCTTATTCTGAAAACCATAAATTTTACTGATCTGCGCTAAAGAAAAATTTGCACGTTTTTAAAGTTTTAACAATTTCATATAATCAATGCCTTTCGAAAAAGTTGCACTTTCTTAGATTTAGATTCAAAGTCGATTTTTTTTGCAAATTGTTTATTAACGACTTTAATAAGGTAGCACTCATTCTTAAAAACTTAAATTTTACTAATCTGCTCTTTGAAGGAAAAGTTTTCATGTTATTACGATATTAACAAATTCATATAATCAATTCATTTCGAAAAAATTTCTTAGACTTAGACTCAAAAACGTTTTTCTTGCAATTTGTATATTAACAACTTCAATAAGGTATCGCTTATTCTGAAAACCATAAATTTTGCTGATCTGCGCTAAAGAAAAATTTGCACGTTTTTAAAGTTTTAACAATTTGATATAATCAATGCCTTTCGAAAAAGTTGCACTTTCTTAGATTTAGATTCAAAGTCGATTTTTTTGCAAATTGTTTATTAACGACTTCAATAAGGTACCACTCATTCTTAAAAACATAAATTTTACTAATCTGCTCTTCGAAGGAAAAGTTTTCATGTTATTACGATATTAACAAATTCATATAATCAATTCATTTTAAAAAAATTTCTCAGATTTAGACTCAAAGTCGATTTTCTGGCATATTGTATAATGCTAACTTTTGTAAGGAACCGCTTATTATGAAAAACATAAATTTTACTTATCTGCTCTTCTAAGGAAAAATTTAGAGTTTTTACAATATTAACAAATTTATATAAATAATGCATTTCGGATCAAAATGCACTACCTTAGACTTAGACTCAAAGTCGATTTTCTCGAAAATTGTAAATTAACGACTTCAATAAGTTACCGCTTATTCTGAAAAACATAAATTTTACTGAGTTCTCCTCTAGGGAAAAGTTTTCATGTTATTACGATATTAGCAAATTCATATAATCAATGCATTTCGAAAATATTTCTTAGATTTAGCCTCAAAATCGTTTTTCTTGCAATTTGTATATTAACAACTTCAATAAGGTACCGCTTATTCTGAAAACCATAAATTTTACTGATCTGCGCTAAAGAAAAATTTGCATGTTTTTATAGCTTTTTCAATTGCGTATGATCAATGCATTTCGGAAAATTTGCACTTTATTAGATTTAGATTCAAAGTCAATTTTTTTTTGCAAATTGTTTATTAACGACTTCAATAAGGTATCGGTCATTCTGAAAAACATATATTTTACTGATCTCTCTTCTAGGGAAAAGTTTTCATGTTATTACGATATTAGCAAATTCATATAATCAATGCATTTCGAAAATATTTCTTAGATTTACACTCAAAGTCGTTTTTCTTGCAATTTGTATATTAACAACTTCAATAAGGTACCGCTTATTCTGAAAACCATAAATTTTACTGATCTGCGCAAAAGAAAAATTTGCTCGTTTTTAAAGTTTTAACAATTTCATATAATCAAAGCATTTCGAAAAATTTAACTTTCTTAGATTAAGATTCTAAGTCGATTTTATTGCAAATTGTATTATAGCGACTTCAATAAGATACCGCCTATTCTGAAAAACATAAATTTCTGCCCTTCTAAGGAAAATTTTAGAGTTATTACAATATTAACAAATTCATATAATCAATGCATTTCGAAAATATTCCTTAGATTTAGCCTCAAAGTCGTTTTTCTTGCAATTTGTATATTAACAACTTCAATAAGGTACCGCTTATTCTGAAAACCATAAACTTTACTGCCCTGCGTTGAAGAAAAAATTTTCACGTTTTTAAAGTTTTAACAATTTCATATAATTAATGCATTTCGAAAAAGTTGCACTTTCTTAGATTTAGATTCAAAGTCGATTTTTTTTTGCAAATTGTTTATTAACGACTTCAATAAGGTACCGCTCATTCTGAAAAACATAAATTTTACTAATCTGCTCTTCTAAGGAAAAGTTTTCATGTTATTACGATATTAACAATTTCATATAATCAATTTATTTCGAAAATATTTCTTAGATTTAGCCTCAAAGTCGTTTTTCTTGCAATTTGTATATTAACAACTTCAATAAGGTACCGCTTATTCTGAAAATCATAAACTTTACTGATCTGCGCTAAAGAAAAATTTGCATGTTTTTATAGCTTTTACAATTTCGTATAATCAATGTATTTCGGAAAATTTGCACTTTCTTAGATTTAGATTCAAAGTCGATTTTTTTTTTGCAAATTGTTTATTAACGACTTCAATAAGGTACCGCTTTTTCTGAAAAACATAAATTTTACTAATCTGCTCTTCTAAGGAAAAGTTTTCATGTTATTACGATATTAACAAATTCATATAATCAATTTATTTCGAAAATATTTCTTAGATTTAGCCTCAAAGTCGTTTTTCTTGCAATTTGTATATTAACATCTTCAATAAGGTACCGCTTATTCTGAAAATTATAAACTTTACTGATCTGCGCTGAAGAAAAATTTGCATGTTTTTAAAGTTTTAACAATTTCATATAATCAATGCATTTCGAAAAAGTTGCACTTTCTTAGATTTAGATTCAAAGTCAACTTTTTTTTTTGCAAATTGTTTATTAACGACTTCATTAAGGTACCGCTCATTCTGAAAAACATAAATTTTACTAATCTGCTCTTTTAAGGAAAATTTTAGAGTTATTGCAATATTAACAAATTCATATAATCAATGCATTTCGCAAATATTTCTTAGATTTAGCCTCAAAGCCGTTTTTCTTGCAATTTGTATATTAACAACTTCAATAAGGTATCGCTTATTCTGAAAACCATAAATTTTACTGATCTGCGCTAAAGAAAAATTTGCACGTTTTTAAAGTTTTAACAATTTCATATAATCAATGCCTTTCGAAAAAGTTGCACTTTCTTAGATTTAGATTCAAAGTCGATTTTTTTTGCAAATTGTTTATTAACGACTTCAATAAGGTACCACTCATTCTAAAAAACATAAATTTTACTAATCTGCTCTTCGAAGGAAAAGTTTTTATGTTATTACGATATTAGCAAATTCATATAATCAATTCATTTAGAAAAAATTTCTCAGACTTAGACTCAAAGTCGATTTTCTGGCTTATTGTATAATGCTAACTTTTGTAAGGTACCGCTTATTATGAAAAACATACATTTTACTTATCTGCTCTTCTAAGGAAAAATTTAGAGTTGTTACAATATTAACAAATTTATATAATCAATGCATTTCGAAAATATTTCTTAGATTTAGCCTCAAAGCCGTTTTTCTTGCAATTTGTATATTAACAACTTCAATAAGGTATCGCTTATTCTGAAAACCATAAATTTTACTGATCTGCGCTAAAGAAAAATTTGCACGTTTTTAAAGTTTTAACAATTTCATATAATCAATGCCTTTCGAAAAAGTTGCACTTTCTTAGATTTAGAGGTACCGCTTATTCTGAAAACCATAAATTTTACTGATATGCGCTAAAGAAAAATTTGCATGTTTTTATAGCTTTTACAATTTCGTATGATCAATGCATTTCGGAAAATTTGCACTTTATTAGATTTAGATTAAAAGTCAATTTTTTTTTGCAAATTGTTTATCAACGACTTCAATAAGGTATCGGTCATTCTGAAAAACATAAATTTTACTAATCTCTCTTCTAGGGAAAAGTTTTCATGTTATTACGATATTAGCAAATTCATATAATCAATGCATTTCGAAAATATTTCTTAGATTTAGACTCAAAGTCGTTTTTCTTGCAATTTGTATATTAACAACTTCAATAAGGTACCGCTTATTCTGAAACCATAAATTTTACTGATCTGCGCTGAAGAAAAATTTGCACGACTTCAATAAGGTTCCGCTCATTCTAAAAAACATAAATTTTACTAATCTGCTCTTAGAAGGAAAAGTTTTCATGTTATTGCGATATTAACAAATTCATATAATCAATTCATTAAAAAAAAATTTCTCAGATTTAGACTCAAAGTCGCTTTTCTTGCATATTGTATAATGCTAACTTTTGTAAGGTACCGCTTATTATGAAAAACATAAATTTTACTTATCTGCTCTTCTAAGGAAAAATTTAGAGTTGTTACTATATTAACAAATTTATATAAATAATGCATTTCGGATAAAAATGCACTACCTTAGACTTAGACTCAAAGTCGATTTTCTCGAAAATTGTAAATTAACGACTTCAATAAGTTACCGCTTATTCTGAAAAACATAAATTTTACTGATCTCTCTTCTAGGGAAAAGTTTTCATGTTTTTACGATATTAGCAAATTCATATAATCAATGCATTTTGAAATTATTTCTTAGATTTAGCCTCAAAATCGTTTTTCTTGCAATTTGTATATTAACAACTTCAATAAGGTACCGCTTATTCTGAAAACCATAAATTTTACTGATTTGCGCTAAAGAAAAATTTGCACGTTTTTAAAGTTTTAACAATTTCATATAATCAATGCCTTTCGAAAAAGTTGCACTTTCTTAGATTTAGAGGTACCGCTTATAATGCTAACTTTTGTAAGGTACCGCTTATTATGAAAAACATAAATTTTACTTATCTGCTCTTCTAAGGAAAAATTTAGAGTTGTTACAATATTAACAAATTTATATAAATAATGCATTTCGGATAAAAATGCACTACCTTAGACTTAGACTCAAAGTCGATTTTCTCGAAAATTGTAAATTAACGACTTCAATAAGTTACCGCTTATTCTGAAAAACATAAATTTTACTGATCTCTCTTCTAGGGAAAAGTTTTCATGTTTTTACGATATTAGCAAATTCATATAATCAATGCATTTTGAAATTATTTCTTAGATTTAGCCTCAAAATCGTTTTTCTTGCAATTTGTGTATTAACAACTTCAATAAGGTACCGCTAATTCTGAAAACGATAAATTTTACTGATTTGCGCTAAAGAAAAATTTGCACGTTTTTAAAGTTTTAACAATTTCATATAATCAATGCCTTTCGAAAAAGTTGCACTTTCTTAGATTTAGAGGTACCGCTTATTCTGAAAACCATAAATTTTACTGATCTGCGCTAAAGAAAAATTTGCATGTTTTTATAGCTTTTACAATTTCATATAATCAATGCCTTTCGAAAAATTTGCACTTTATTAGATTTAGATTAAAAGTCAATTTTTTTTTGCAAATTGTTTATCAACGACATCAATAAGGTATCGGTCATTCTGAAAAACATAAATTTTACTGATCTCTCTTCTAGGGAAAAGTTTTCATGTTATTACGATATTAGCAAATTCATATAATCAATGCATTTCGAAAATATTTCTTAGATTTAGACTCAAAGTCGTTTTTCTTGCAATTTATACATTAACAACTTCAATAAGGTACCGCTTATTCTGAAAATTATAAACTTTACTGATCTGCGCTGAAGAAAAATTTGCACGTTTTTAAAGTTTTAACAATTTCATATAATCAATGCATTTCGAAAAAATTGAACTTTCTTAGATTAAGATTCTAAGTCGATTTTATTGCAAATTGTAAATTAACGACTTCAATAAGTTACCGCTTATTCTGAAAAACATAAATTTTACTAATCTGCTCTTCTAAGGAAAAGTTTTCATGTTATTACGATATTAAGAAATTCATATAATCAATTTATTTCGAAAATATTTCTTAGATTTAGCCTCAAAGTCGTTTTTCTTGCAATTTGTACATTAACAACTTCAATAAGGTACCGCTTATTCTGAAAATTATAAACTTTACTGATATGCGCTGAAGAAAAATTTGCACGTTTTTAAAGTTTTAACAATTTCATATAATCAATGCATTTCGAAAAAGTTGCACTTTCTTAGATTTAGATTCAAAGTCGATTTTTTTTTTGCAAATTGTTTATTAACGACTTCATTAAGGTACCGCTCATTCTGAAAAACATAAATTTTACTAATCTGCTCTTCGAAGGAAAATTTTAGAGTTATTACAATATTAAAAAATTCATATAATCAATGCATTTCGAAAATATTTCTTAGATTTAGCCTCAAAGCCGTTTTTCTTGCAATTTGTATATTAACAACTTCAATAAGGTATCGCTTATTCTGAAAACCATAAATTTTACTGATCTGCGCTAAAGAAAGATTTGCACGTTTTTAAAGTTTTAACAATTTCATATAATCAATGCCTTTCGAAAAAGTTGCACTTTCTTAGATTTAGATTCAAAGTCGATTTTTTTTGCAAGTTGTTTATTAACGACTCTAATAAGGTAGCACTCATTCTTAAAAACATAAATTTTACTAATCTGCTCTTCGAAGGAAAAGTTTTCATGTTATTACGATATTAACAAATTCATATATTCAATTCGTTTAGAAAAAATTTCTTAAACTTAGACTCAAAAACGTTTTTCTTGCAATTTGTATATTAACAACTTCAATAAGGCATCGCTTATTCTGAAAACCATAAATTTTACTGATCTGCGCTTAAGAAAAATTTGCACGTTTTTAAAGTTTTAACAATTTCATATAATCAATGCCTTTCGAAAAAGTTGCACTTTCTTAGATTTAGATTCAAAGTCGATTTTTTTTTGCAAATTGTTTATTAACGACTTCAATAAGGTACCACTCATTCTTAAAAACATAAATTTTACTAATTTGCTCTTCGAAGGAAAAGTTTTCATGTTATTACGATATTAACAAATTCATATAATCAATTCATTTAGAAAAAATTTCTCAGATTTAGACTCAAAGTCGATTTTCTTGCATATTGTATAATGCTAACTTTTGTAAGGTACCGCTTATTATGAAAAACATAAATTTAACTTATCTGCTCTTCTAAGGAAAAATTTAGAGTTGTTACAATATTAACAAATTTATATTAATAATGCATTTCGGATAAAAATGCACTACCTTAGACTTAGACTCAAAGTCGATTTTCTCGAAAATTGTAAATTAACGACTTCAATAAGTTACCGCTTATTCTGAAAAACATAAATTTTACTGAGCTCTCTTCTAGGGAAAAGTTTTCATGTTATTACGATATTAGCAAATTCATATAATCAATGCATTTCGAAAATATTTCTTAGATTTAGCCTCAAAATCGTTTTTCTTGCAATTTGTATATTAACAACTTCAATAAGGTACCGCTTATTCTGAAAACCATAAATTTTAATGATCTGCGCTAAAGAAAAAGTTGCATGTTTTTATAGCTTTTTCAATTTTGTATGATCAATGCATATCGGAAAAATTGCACTTTATTAGATTTAGATTCAAAGTCAATTTTTTTTTGCAAATTGTTTATTAACGACTTCAATAAGGTATCGGTCATTCTGAAAAACATATATTTTACTGATCTCTCTTCTAGGGAAAAGTTTTCATGTTATTACGGTATTAGCAAATTCATATAATCAATGCATTTCGAAAATATTTCTTAGATTTAGACTCAAAGTCGTTTTTCTTGCAATTTGTATATTAACAACTTCAATAAGGTACCGCTTATTCTGAAAACCATAAATTTTACTGATCTGCGCTGAAGAAAAATTTGCATGTTTTTATAGCTTTTACAATTTTATATAATAAATGCATTTCGAAAAAATTGAATTTTTTTAGATTAAGATTCTAAGTAGATTTTATTGCAAATTGTAAATTAACGACTTCAATAAGTTACCGCTTATTCTGAAAAACATAAATTTTACTAATCTGCTCTTCTAAGAAAAAGTTTTCATGTTATTACGATATTAAAAAATTCATATAATCAATTCATTTCGAAAATATTTCTTAGACTTAGACTCAAAAACGTTTTTCTTGCAATTTGTATATTAACAACTTCAATAAGGTACCGCTTATTCTGAAAACCATAAATTTTACTGATCTGCGCTAAAGAAAAATTTGCATGTTTTTATAGCTTTTACAATTTCGTATAATCAATGCATTTCGGAAAATTTGTACTTTCTTAGATTTAGATTCAAGGTCGATTTTATTGCAAATTGTATATCAGCGACTTCAATAAGATACCGTCTATTCTGAGAAACTTAATTTTAATGATCTGCGCTAAGGAAAAATTTGCATGTTTTAACTACTTTATATAATCAATGCATTTCGAAAAAATTGCACTTACTTAGATTTAGATTCAAAGTCGATTTTTTTTTGCCAAATTGTATATTAGCGACTTCAATAAGGTACCGCTTATTCTGAAAACCATAATTTCTACTGATCTGCTCTTCTAAGAAAAATTTTAAAGTTATTACAATATTAACACATTTACATAATTAATGAATTTCGAAAAAAATGCACTTTCTTAGATTTAGACTCAAAATCGATTTTCTTGCAAATTGTTTATTAACGACTTCAATAAGGCTCATTCTTAAAAACATAAATTTTACTAATCTGCTCTTCGAAGGAAAAGTTTTCATGTTATTACGATATTAACAAATTCATATAATCAATTCATTTAGAAAAAATTTCTCAGATTTAGACTCAAAGTCGATTTTCTTGCATATTGTATAATGCTAACTTTTGTAAGGTACCGCTTATTATGAAAACCATAAATTTTACTGATCTTCTTCATCGATTTTATTGCAAATTGTATATTAGCGACTTCAATAAGATACCGCCTATTCTGAAAAACTTAATTTTAGTGATCTGCGCTAAGGAAAAATTTGCATGTTATTGCAGTTTTAACTACTTTATATAATCAATGCATTTCGAAAAAATTGCACTTACTTAGATTTAGACTCAAAATCGATTTTATTGCAAATTGTATATTAGCGACTTCAATAAGATACCGCCTATTCAGAAAAACTTAATTTTAGTGATCTGCGCTAAGGAAAAATTTGCATGTTATTGCAGTTTTAACTACTTTATATAATCAATGCATTTCAAAAAAATTGCACTTACTTAGATTTAGACTCAAAATCGATTTTATTGCAAATTGTATATTAGCGACTTCAATAAGATACCGCCTATTCTGAAAAACTTAATTTTAGTGATCTGCGCTAAGGAAAAATTTGCATGTTATTGCAGTTTTAACTACTTTATATAATCAATGCATTTCGAAAAAATTGCACTTACTTAGATTTAGACTCAAAATCGATTTTCTTGCAATTTGTATACTAACAACTTCAATAAGGTACCGCTTATTCTGAAAACCATAAACTTTACTGATCTGCGCTAAAGAAAAATTTGCATGTTTTTAAAGCTTTTACAATTTCGTATGATCAATGCATTTCGGAAAATTTGCACTTTCTTAGATTTAGATTCAAAGTCGATTTTTTTTGCAAATTGTTTATTAACGACTTCAATAAGGCTCATTCTTAAAAACATAAATTTTACTAATCTGCTCTTCGAAGGAAAAGTTTTCATGTTATTACGATATTAACAAATTCATATAATCAATTCATTTAGAAAAAATTTCTCAGATTTAGACTCAAAGTCGATTTTCTTGCATATTGTATAATGCTTATTATGAAAAACTTAAATTTTACTTTTCAGCTCTTCTAAGGAAAAATTTAGAGTTGTTACAATATTAACAAATTTATATAAATAATGCATTTCGGATAAAAATGCACTACCTTAGACTTAGACTCAAAGTCGATTTTCTCGAAAATTGTAAATTAACGACTTCAATAAGATACCGCCTATTCTGAAAAACTTAATTTTAGTGATCTGCGCTAAGGAAAAATTTGCATGTTATTGCAGTTTTAACTACTTTATATAATCAATGCATTTCGAAAAAATTGCACTTACTTAGATTTAGACTCAAAATCGATTTTCTTGCAACTTGTATATTAACAACTTCAATAAGGTACCGCTTATTCTGAAAACCATAAACTTTATTGATCTGCGCTAAAGAAAAATTTGCATGTTTTTATAGCTTTTACAATTTCGTATGATCAATGCATTTCGGAAAATTTGCACTTTCTTAGATTTAGATTCAAAGTCGATTTTTTTTGCAAATTGTTTATTAACGACTTCAATAAGGCTCATTCTTAAAAACATAAATTTTACTAATCTGCTCTTCAAAGGATAATTTTAGAGTTATTACAATATTAACAAATTTACATAATTAATGCATTTCCAAAAAAATGCACTTTCTTAAATTTAGACTCAAAATCGATTTTATTGCAAATTGTAATTTAACGACTTCAATAACGTACTGCTTATTCTAAAAAGCATACATTTTACTGATCTGCGCTAAAGAAAAATGTGCATGTTATTGCAGTTTTAACTACTTTATATATTCAATGCATTTCGAAAAAATTGCACTTAATTAGATTTAGACTCAAAATCGATTTTATTGCAAATTGTTTATTAGCGACTTCAATAAGATACCGCCTATTCTGAAAAACTTAATTTTAGTGATCTGCGCTAAGGAAAAATTTGCATGTTATTGCAGTTTTAACTACTTTATATAATCAATGCATTTCGAAAAAATTGCACTTACTTAGATTTAGATTCAAAGTCGATTTTTTTTGGCAAATTGTATATAAGCGACTTCAATAAGGTACCGCTTATTCTGAAAAACATAAATTCTACTGATCTGCTCTTCTAAGGATAATTTTAGAGTTATTACAATATTAACAAATTTACATAATTAATGCATTTCCAAA
Source organism: Bactrocera oleae (assembly GCF_042242935.1). Taxonomy (NCBI): domain Eukaryota; kingdom Metazoa; phylum Arthropoda; class Insecta; order Diptera; family Tephritidae; genus Bactrocera; species Bactrocera oleae. Next base: position 18,363,904 of record NC_091541.1, on the reverse strand, counting down.
AAAATGCACTTTCTTAAATTTAGACTCAAAATCGATTTTATTGCAAATTGTAATTTAACGACTTCAATAACGTACTGCTTATTCTAAAAAGCATACATTTTACTGATCTGCGCTAAAGAAAAATGTGCATGTTATTGCAGTTTTAACTACTTTATATATTCAATGCATTTCGAAAAAATTGCACTTAATTAGATTTAGACTCAAAATCGATTTTATTGCAAATTGTTTATTAGCGACTTCAATAAGATACCGCCTATTCTGAAAAACTTAAATTTACTGATATGCGCTAAGGAAAAATTTGCATGTTTAAATACTTCATATAATCAATGCATTTCGATAAAATTTCTTAGATTTAGATTCAAAGTCGATATTCTTGCAAATTGTATATTATAAACTTCAATAAGGTATCGCTTATTCTGAAAACCATAAATTTTACTGATCTGCGCTACAGAAAAATTTGCACGTTTTTAAAGTTTTAACAATTTCGTATAAACATTGCATTTCGGAAAATTTGCACTTTCTTAGATTTAGATTCAAGGTCGATTTTATTGCAAATTGTAGATTAGCGACTTCAATAAGATACCGCCTATTCTGAAAAACATAAATTTTACTGATCTGCTCTTCTAAGGAAAATTTTAGAGTTATTACAATATTAACAAATTCATATAATCAATGCATTTCGAGAATATTCCTTAGATTTAGCCTCAAAGTCGTTTTTCTTGCAATTTGTATATTAACAACTTCAATAAGGTATCGCTTATTCTGAAAACCATAAATTTTACTGATCTGCGCTAAAGAAAAATTTGCATGTTTTTAAAGCTTTAACAATTTCATATAATCAATGCATTTCGAAAAAGTTGCACTTTCTTAGACTTAGATTCAAAGTCGATTTTTTTTTTACAAATTTTACTAATCTGCTCTTCTAAGGAAAAGTTTTCATGTTATTACCATATTAAAGAATTCATATAATCAATTCATTTCGAAAATATTTCTTAGATTTAGCCTCAAAGTCGTTTTTCTTGCAATTTGTATATTAACAACTTCAATAAGGTACCGCTTATTCAGAAAACCATAAACTTTACTAATCTGCTCTTCTAAGGAAAAGTTTTCATGTTATTACGATATAAGCAAATTCCTATAATCAATGCATTTCGAAAATATTCCTTAGATTTAGCCTCAAAGTCGTTTTTCTTGCAATTTGTATATTAACAACTTCAATAAGGTACCGCTTATTCTGAAAATCATAAACTTTACTGATCTGCGCTAAAGAAAAATTTGCATGTTTTTATAGCTTTTACAATTTCGTATAATCAATGCATTTCGGAAAATTTGCACTTTCTTAGATTTAGATTCAAAGTCGATTTTTTTTCAAATTGTTTATTAACGACTTCAATAAGGTACCGCTCATTCTGAAAAACATAAATTTACTAATCTGCTCTTCTAAGGAAAATTTTTCATGTTATTACGATATTAGCAAATTCATATAATCAATGCATTTCGAAAATATTTCTTAGATTTAGGATCAAAGTCGTTTTTCTTGCCATTTGTATATTAACAACTTCAATAAGATACCGCTTATTCTGAAAATCATAAACTTTACTGATCTGCGCCAAAGAAAAATTTGCATGTTTTTATAGCTTTTACAATTTCGTATAATCAATGCATTTCGGAAAATTCGCACTTTCTTAGATTTAGACTCAAAGTCGATTTTATTGCAAATTGTAGATTAACGACTTCAATAAGGTACCGCTCATTCTGAAAACCATAAACTTTACTAATCTGCTCTTCTAAGGAAAAGTTTTCATGTTATTACGATATTAACAAATTCATATAATCAATGCATTTCGAAAATATTCCTTAGACTTAGCCTCAAAGTCGTTTTTCTTGCAATTTGTATATTAACAACTTCAATAAGGTACCGCTTATTCTGAAAACCATAAATTTTACTGATCTGCGCTACAGAAAAATTTGCATGTTTTTATAGCTTTTACAATTTCATATAATTAATGCATTTCGAAAAAGTTGAACTTTCTTAGATTTAGATTCAAAGTCGATTTTTTTTTGCAAATTGTTTATTAACGACTTCAATAAGGTACCGCTCATTCTGAAAAACATAAATTTTACTAATCTGCTCTTCTAAGGAAAAGTTTTCATGTTATTACGATATTAGCAAATTCATATAATCAATGCATTTCGAAAATATTTCTTAGATTTAGGATCAAAGTCGTTTTTCTTGCCATTTGTATATTAACAACTTCAATAAGATACCGCTTATTCTGAAAATCATAAACTTTACTGATCTGCGCCAAAGAAAAATTTGCATGTTTTTATAGCTTTTACAATTTCGTATAATCAATGCATTTCGGAAAATTTGCACTTTCTTAGATTTAGACTCAAAGTCGATTTTTTTTCAAATTGTTTATTAACGACTTCAATAAGGTACCGCTCATTCTGAAAAACATAAATTTACTAATCTGCTCTTCTAAGGAAAAGTTTTCATGTTATTACGATATTAACAAATTCATATAATCAATGCATTTCGAAAATATTCCTTAGACTTAGCCTCAAAGTCGTTTTTCTTGCAATTTGTATATTAACAACTTCAATAAGGTACCGCTTATTCTGAAAATCATAAACTTTACTGATCTGCGCTAAAGAAAAATTTGCATGTTTTTATAGCTTTTACAATTTCGTATAATCAATGCATTTCGGAAAATTTGCACTTTCTTAGATTTAGATTCAAAGTCGATTTTTTTTCAAATTGTTTATTAACGACTTCAATAAGGTACCGCTCATTCTGAAAAACATAAATTTACTAATCTGCTCTTCTAAGGAAAATTTTTCATGTTATTACGATATTAACAAATTCATATAATCAATGCATTTCGAAAATATTCCTTAGATTTAGCCTCAAAGTCGTTTTTCTTGCAATTTGTATATTAACAACTTCAATAAGGTATCGCTTATTCTGAAAACCATAAATTTTACTGATCTGCGCTACAGAAAAATTTGCACGTTTTTAAAGTTTTAACAATTTCGTATAATCAATGCATTTCGGAAAATTTGCACTTTCTTAGATTTAGATTCAAGGTCGATTTTATTGCAAATTGTATATTAGCGACTTCAATAAGATACCGCCTATTCTGAAAAACATAAATTTTACTGATCTGCTCTTCTAAGGAAAATTTTAGAGTTATTACAATATTAACAAATTCATATAATCAATGCATTTCGAAAATATTCCTTAGATTTAGCCTCAAAGTCGTTTTTCTTGCAATTTGTATATTAACAACTTCAATAAGGTATCGCTTATTCTGATAACCATAAATTTTACTGATCTGCGCTAAAGAAAAATTTGCATGTTTTTAAAGTTTTAACAATTTCATATAATCAATGCATTTCGAAAAAGTTGCACTTTCTTAGACTTAGATTCAAAGTCGATTTTTTTTTTACAAATTTTACTAATCTGCTCTTCTAAGGAAAAGTTTTCATGTTATTACCATATTAAAAAATTCATATAATCAATTCATTTCGAAAATATTTCTTAGATTTAGCCTCAAAGTCGTTTTTCTTGCAATTTGTATATTAACAACTTCAATAAGGTACCGCTTATTCTGAAAACCATAAACTTTACTAATCTGCTCTTCTAAGGAAAAGTTTTCATGTTATTACGATATTAGCAAATTCCTATAATCAATGCATTTCGAAAATATTCCTTAGATTTAGCCTCAAAGTCGTTTTTCTTGCAATTTGTATATTAACAACTTCAATAAGGTACCGCTTATTCTTAAAACCATAAACTTTACTAATCTGCTCTTCTAAGGAAAAGTTTTCATGGTATTACGATATTAGCAAATTCATATAATCAATGCATTTCGAAAATATTCCTTAGATTTAGCCTCAAAGTCGTTTTTCTTGCAATTTGTATATTAACAACTTCAATAAGGTATCGCTTATTCTGAAAACCATAAACTTTTCTGATCTGCGTTGAAGAAAAATTCGCACGTTTTCAAAGTTTTAACAATTTCATATAATTAATGCATTTCGAATAAGTTGCACTTTCTTAGATTTAGATTCAAAGTCGATTTTTTTTTGCAAATTGTTTATTAACGACTTCAATAAGGTACCGCTCATTCTGAAAAACATAAATTTACTAATCTGCTCTTCTAAGGAAAAGTTTTCATGTTATTACGATATTAACAAATTCATATAATCAATGCATTTCGAAAATATTCCTTAGACTTAGCCTCAAAGTCGTTTTTCTTGCAATTTGTATATTAACAACTTCAATAAGGTATCGCTTATTCTGAAAACCATAACCTTTACTGATCTGCGCTAAAGAAAAATTTGCATGTTTTTATAGCTTTTACAATTTCGTATAATCAATGCATTTCGGAAAATTTGCACTTTCTTAGATTTAGATTCAAAGTCGATTTTTTTTCAAATTGTTTATTAACGACTTCAATAAGGTACCGCTCATTCTGAAAAACATAAATTTACTAATCTGCTCTTCTAAGGAAAAGTTTTCATGTTATTACGATATTAAAAAATTCATATAATCAATTCATTTCGAAAATATTTCTTAGATTTAGCCTCAAAGTCGTTTTTCTTGCAATTTGTATATTAACAACTTCAATAAGGTACCGCTTATTCTGAAAACCATAAACTTTACTAATCTGCTCTTCTAAGGAAAAGTTTTTATGTTATTACGATATTAGCAAATTCCTATAATCAATGCATTTCGAAAATATTCCTTAGATTTAGCCTCAAAGTCGTTTTTCTTGCAATTTGTATATTAACAACTTCAATAAGGTACCGCTTATTCTTAAAACCATAAACTTTACTAATCTGCTCTTCTAAGGAAAAGTTTTCATGGTATTACGATATTAGCAAATTCATATAATAAATGCATTTCGAAAATATTCCTTAGATTTAGCCTCAAAGTCGTTTTTCTTGCAATTTGTATATTAACAACTTCAATAAGGTATCGCTTATTCTGAAAACCATAAACTTTACTGATCTGCGTTGAAGAAAAATTCGCACGTTTTCAAAGTTTTAACAATTTCATATAATTAATGCATTTCGAATAAGTTGCACTTTCTTAGATTTAGATTCAAAGTCGATTTTTTTTTGCAAATTGTTTATTAACGACTTCAATAAGGTACCGCTCATTCTGAAAAACATAAATTTACTAATCTGCTCTTCTAAGGAAAAGTTTTCATGTTATTACGATATTAACAAATTCATATAATCAATGCATTTCGAAAATATTCCTTAGACTTAGCCTCGAAGTCGTTTTTCTTGCAATTTGTATATTAACAACTTCAATAAGGTATCGCTTATTCTGAAAACCATAAACTTTACTGATCTGCGCTAAAGAAAAATTTGCATGTTTATATAGCTTTTACAATTTCGTATAATCAATGCATTTCGGAAAATTTGCACTTTCTTAGATTTAGATTCAAAGTCGATTTTTTTTCAAATTGTTTATTAACGACTTCAATAAGGTACCGCTCATTCTGAAAACCATAAACTTTACTGATCTGCGCTGAAGAAAAATTCGCACGTTTTTAAAGTTTTAACAATTTCATATAATTAATGCATTTCGAAAAGGTTGCACTTTCTTAGATTTAGATTCAAAGTCGATTTTTTTTTGCAAATTGTTTATTAACGACTTCAATAAGGTACCGCTCATTCTGAAAAACATAAATTTACTAATCTGCTCTTCTAAGGAAAAGTTTTCATGTTATTACGATATTAACAAATTCATATAATCAATGCATTTCGAAAATATTCCTTAGACTTAGCCTCAAAGTCGTTTTTCTTGCAATTTGTATATTAACAACTTCAATAAGGTACCGCTTATTCTGAAAATCATAAACTTTGCTGATCTGCGCTAAAGAAAAATTTGCATGTTTTTATAGCTTTTACAATTTCATATAATTAATGCATTTCGAAAAATTTGCACTTTCTTAGATTTAGATTCAAAGTCGAATTTTTTTCAAATTGTTTATTAACGACTTCAATAAGATACCGCTCATTCTGAAATACATAAATTTACTAATCTGCTCTTCTAAGGAAAAGTTTTCATGTTATTACGATATTAGCAAATTCATATAACCAATGCATTTCGAAAATATTCCTTAGATTTAGCCTCAAAGTCGTTTTTCTTGCAATTTGTATATTAACAACTTCAATAAGGTATCGGTTATTCTGAAAACCATAAACTTTACTGATCTGCGCTGAAAAAAAATTCGCACGTTTTTAAAGTTTTAACAATTTCATATAATTAATGCATTTCGAAAAGGTTGCACTTTCTTAGATTTAGATTCAAAGTCGATTTTTTTTTGCAAATTGTTTATTAAAGACTTCAATAAGGTACCGCTCATTCTGAAAAACATAAATTTACTAATCTGCTCTTCTAAGGAAAAGTTTTCATGTTATTACGATATTAACAAATTCATATAATCAATGCATTTCGAAAATATTCCTTAGACTTAGCCTCAAAGTCGTTTTTCTTGCAATTTGTATATTAACAACTTCAATAAGGTATCGCTTATTTTGAAAATTATAAACTTTACTGATCTGCGCTAAAGAAAAATTTGCATGTTTTTATAGCTTTTACAATTTCGTATAATCAATGCATTTCGGAAAATTTGCACTTTCTTAGATTTAGATTCAAATTCGATTTTTTTTCAAATTGTTTATTAACGACTTCAATAAGGTACCGCTCATTCTGAAAAACATAAATTTACTAATCTGCTCTTCTAAGGAAAAGTTTTCATGTTATTACGATATTAACAAATTCATATAATCAATGCATTTCGAAAATATTCCTTAGACTTAGCCTCAAAGTCGTTTTTCTTGCAATTTGTATATTAACAACTTCAATAAGGTACCGCTTATTCTGAAAATCATAAACTTTACTGATCTGCGCTAAAGAAAAATTTGCATGTTTTTATAGCTTTTACAATTTCATATAATTAATGCATTTCGAAAAAGTTGCACTTTCTTAGATTTAGATTCAAAGTCGATTTTTTTTTGCAAATTGTTTATTAACGACTTCAATAAGGTACCGCTAATTCTGAAAAACATAAATTTTACTAATCTGCTCTTCTAAGGAAAAGTTTTCATGTTATTACGATATTAGCAAATTCATATAATCAATGCATTTCGAAAATATTCCTTAGATTTAGCCTCAAAGTCGTTTTTCTTGCAATTTGTATATTAACAACTTCAATAAGGTATCGCTTATTCTGAAAACCATAAATTTTACTGATCTGCGCTACAGAAAAATTTGCACGTTTTTAAAGTTTTAACAATTTCGTATAATCAATGCATTTCGGAAAATTTGCACTTTCTTAGATTTAGATTCAAGGTCGATTTTATTGCAAATTGTATATTAGCGACTTCAATAAGATACCGCCTATTCTGAAAAACATAAATTTTACTGATCTGCTCTTCTAAGGAAAATTTTAGAGTTATTACAATATTAACAAATTCATATAATCAATGCATTTCGAAAATATTCCTTAGATTTAGCCTCAAAGTCGTTTTTCTTGCAATTTGTATATTAACAACTTCAATAAGGTATCGCTTATTCTGATAACCATAAATTTTACTGATCTGCGCTAAAGAAAAATTTGCATGTTTTTAAAGTTTTAACAATTTCATATAATCAATGCATTTCGAAAAAGTTGCACTTTCTTAGACTTAGATTCAAAGTCGATTTTTTTTTTACAAATTTTACTAATCTGCTCTTCTAAGGAAAAGTTTTCATGTTATTACCATATTAAAAAATTCATATAATCAATTCATTTCGAAAATATTTCTTAGATTTAGCCTCAAAGTCGTTTTTCTTGCAATTTGTATATTAACAACTTCAATAAGGTACCGCTTATTCTGAAAACCATAAACTTTACTAATCTGCTCTTCTAAGGAAAAGTTTTCATGTTATTACGATATTAGCAAATTCCTATAATCAATGCATTTCGAAAATATTCCTTAGATTTAGCCTCAAAGTCGTTTTTCTTGCAATTTGTATATTAACAACTTCAATAAGGTACCGCTTATTCTTAAAACCATAAACTTTACTAATCTGCTCTTCTAAGGAAAAGTTTTCATGGTATTACGATATTAGCAAATTCATATAATCAATGCATTTCGAAAATATTCCTTAGATTTAGCCTCAAAGTCGTTTTTCTTGCAATTTGTATATTAACAACTTCAATAAGGTATCGCTTATTCTGAAAACCATAAACTTTTCTGATCTGCGTTGAAGAAAAATTCGCACGTTTTCAAAGTTTTAACAATTTCATATAATTAATGCATTTCGAATAAGTTGCACTTTCTTAGATTTAGATTCAAAGTCGATTTTTTTTTGCAAATTGTTTATTAACGACTTCAATAAGGTACCGCTCATTCTGAAAAACATAAATTTACTAATCTGCTCTTCTAAGGAAAAGTTTTCATGTTATTACGATATTAACAAATTCATATAATCAATGCATTTCGAAAATATTCCTTAGACTTAGCCTCAAAGTCGTTTTTCTTGCAATTTGTATATTAACAACTTCAATAAGGTATCGCTTATTCTGAAAACCATAACCTTTACTGATCTGCGCTAAAGAAAAATTTGCATGTTTTTATAGCTTTTACAATTTCGTATAATCAATGCATTTCGGAAAATTTGCACTTTCTTAGATTTAGATTCAAAGTCGATTTTTTTTCAAATTGTTTATTAACGACTTCAATAAGGTACCGCTCATTCTGAAAAACATAAATTTACTAATCTGCTCTTCTAAGGAAAAGTTTTCATGTTATTACGATATTAAAAAATTCATATAATCAATTCATTTCGAAAATATTTCTTAGATTTAGCCTCAAAGTCGTTTTTCTTGCAATTTGTATATTAACAACTTCAATAAGGTACCGCTTATTCTGAAAACCATAAACTTTACTAATCTGCTCTTCTAAGGAAAAGTTTTTATGTTATTACGATATTAGCAAATTCCTATAATCAATGCATTTCGAAAATATTCCTTAGATTTAGCCTCAAAGTCGTTTTTCTTGCAATTTGTATATTAACAACTTCAATAAGGTACCGCTTATTCTTAAAACCATAAACTTTACTAATCTGCTCTTCTAAGGAAAAGTTTTCATGGTATTACGATATTAGCAAATTCATATAATCAATGCATTTCGAAAATATTCCTTAGATTTAGCCTCAAAGTCGTTTTTCTTGCAATTTGTATATTAACAACTTCAATAAGGTATCGCTTATTCTGAAAACCATAAACTTTACTGATCTGCGTTGAAGAAAAATTCGCACGTTTTCAAAGTTTTAACAATTTCATATAATTAATGCATTTCGAATAAGTTGCACTTTCTTAGATTTAGATTCAAAGTCGATTTTTTTTTGCAAATTGTTTATTAACGACTTCAATAAGGTACCGCTCATTCTGAAAAACATAAATTTACTAATCTGCTCTTCTAAGGAAAAGTTTTCATGTTATTACGATATTAACAAATTCATATAATCAATGCATTTCGAAAATATTCCTTAGACTTAGCCTCGAAGTCGTTTTTCTTGCAATTTGTATATTAACAACTTCAATAAGGTATCGCTTATTCTGAAAACCATAAACTTTACTGATCTGCGCTAAAGAAAAATTTGCATGTTTATATAGCTTTTACAATTTCGTATAATCAATGCATTTCGGAAAATTTGCACTTTCTTAGATTTAGATTCAAAGTCGATTTTTTTTCAAATTGTTTATTAACGACTTCAATAAGGTACCGCTCATTCTGAAAACCATAAACTTTACTGATCTGCGCTGAAGAAAAATTCGCACGTTTTTAAAGTTTTAACAATTTCATATAATTAATGCATTTCGAAAAGGTTGCACTTTCTTAGATTTAGATTCAAAGTCGATTTTTTTTTGCAAATTGTTTATTAACGACTTCAATAAGGTACCGCTCATTCTGAAAAACATAAATTTACTAATCTGCTCTTCTAAGGAAAAGTTTTCATGTTATTACGATATTAACAAATTCATATAATCAATGCATTTCGAAAATATTCCTTAGACTTAGCCTCAAAGTCGTTTTTCTTGCAATTTGTATATTAACAACTTCAATAAGGTACCGCTTATTCTGAAAATCATAAACTTTGCTGATCTGCGCTAAAGAAAAATTTGCATGTTTTTATAGCTTTTACAATTTCATATAATTAATGCATTTCGAAAAATTTGCACTTTCTTAGATTTAGATTCAAAGTCGAATTTTTTTCAAATTGTTTATTAACGACTTCAATAAGATACCGCTCATTCTGAAATACATAAATTTACTAATCTGCTCTTCTAAGGAAAAGTTTTCATGTTATTACGATATTAGCAAATTCATATAACCAATGCATTTCGAAAATATTCCTTAGATTTAGCCTCAAAGTCGTTTTTCTTGCAATTTGTATATTAACAACTTCAATAAGGTATCGGTTATTCTGAAAACCATAAACTTTACTGATCTGCGCTGAAAAAAAATTCGCACGTTTTTAAAGTTTTAACAATTTCATATAATTAATGCATTTCGAAAAGGTTGCACTTTCTTAGATTTAGATTCAAAGTCGATTTTTTTTTGCAAATTGTTTATTAAAGACTTCAATAAGGTACCGCTCATTCTGAAAAACATAAATTTACTAATCTGCTCTTCTAAGGAAAAGTTTTCATGTTATTACGATATTAACAAATTCATATAATCAATGCATTTCGAAAATATTCCTTAGACTTAGCCTCAAAGTCGTTTTTCTTGCAATTTGTATATTAACAACTTCAATAAGGTATCGCTTATTTTGAAAATTATAAACTTTACTGATCTGCGCTAAAGAAAAATTTGCATGTTTTTATAGCTTTTACAATTTCGTATAATCAATGCATTTCGGAAAATTTGCACTTTCTTAGATTTAGATTCAAATTCGATTTTTTTTCAAATTGTTTATTAACGACTTCAATAAGGTACCGCTCATTCTGAAAAACATAAATTTACTAATCTGCTCTTCTAAGGAAAAGTTTTCATGTTATTACGATATTAACAAATTCATATAATCAATGCATTTCGAAAATATTCCTTAGACTTAGCCTCAAAGTCGTTTTTCTTGCAATTTGTATATTAACAACTTCAATAAGGTACCGCTTATTCTGAAAATCATAAACTTTACTGATCTGCGCTAAAGAAAAATTTGCATGTTTTTATAGCTTTTACAATTTCATATAATTAATGCATTTCGAAAAAGTTGCACTTTCTTAGATTTAGATTCAAAGTCGATTTTTTTTTGCAAATTGTTTATTAACGACTTCAATAAGGTACCGCTAATTCTGAAAAACATAAATTTTACTAATCTGCTCTTCTAAGGAAAAGTTTTCATGTTATTACGATATTAGCAAATTCATATAATCAATGCATTTCGAAAATATTTCTTAGATTTAGGATCAAGGTCGTTTTTCTTGCCATTTGTATATTAACAACTTCAATAAGATACCGCTTATTCTGAAAATCATAAACTTTACTGATCTGCCCCAAAGAAAAATTTGCATGTTTTTATAGCTTTTACAATTTCGTATAATCAATGCATTTCGGAAAATTCGCACTTTCTTAGATTTAGATTCAAAGTCGATTTTTTTTCAAATTGTTTATTAACAACTTCAATAAGGTACCGCTCATTCTGAAAAACATAAATTTACTAATCTGCTCTTCTAAGGAAAAGTTTTCATGTTATTACGATATTAACAAATTCATATAATCAATGCATTTCGAAAATATTCCTTAGACTTAACCTCAAAGTCGTTTTTCTTGCCATTTGTATATTAACAACTTCAATAAGATACCGCTTATTCTGAAAATCATAAACTTTACTGATCTGCGCCAAAGAAAAATTTGCATGTTTTTATAGCTTTTACAATTTCGTATAATCAATGCATTTCGGAAAATTCGCACTTTCTTAGATTTAGATTCAAAGTCGATTTTTTTTCAAATTGTTTATTAACGACTTCAATAAGGTACCGCTCATTCTGAAAAACATAAATTTACTAATCTGCTCTTCTAAGGAAAAGTTTTCATGTTATTACGATATTAACAAATTCATATAATCAATGCATTTCGAAAATATTCCTTAGACTTAACCTCAAAGTCGTTTTTCTTGCAATTTGTATATTAACAACTTCAATAAGGTACCGCTTATTCTGAAAATCATAAACTTTACTGATCTGCGCTAAAGAAAAATTTGCATGTTTTTATAGCTTTTACAATTTCATATAATCAATGCATTTCGAAAATATTTCTTAGATTTAGGATCAGAGTCGTTTTTCTTGCCATTTGTATATTAACAACTTCAATAAGGTACCGCTTATTCTGAAAATCATAAACTTTACTGATCTGCGCTACAGAAAAATTTGCATGTTTTTATAGCTTTTACAATTTCGTATAATCAATGCATTTCGGAAAATTTGCACTTTCTTAGATTTAGATTCAAAGTCGATTTTTTTTCAAATTGTTTATTAACGACTTCAATAAGATACCGCCTATTCTGAAAAACATAAATTTTACTGATCTGCTCTTCTAAGGAAAATTTTTCATGTTATTACGATATTAACAAATTCATATAATCAATGCATTTCGAAAATATTCCTAAGATTTTGCCTCAAAGTCGTTTTTCTTGCAATTTGTATATTAACAACTTCAATAAGGTATCGCTTATTCTGAAAACCATAAATTTTACTGATCTGCGCTACAGAAAAATTTGCACGTTTTTAAAGCTTTAACAATTTCGTATAATCAATGCATTTCGGAAAATTTGCACTTTGTTAGATTTAGATTCAAGGTCGATTTTATTGCAAATTGTATATTAGCGACTTCAATAAGATACCGCCTATTCTGAAAAACATAAATTTTACTGATCTGCTCTTCTAAGGAAAATTTTTCATGTTATTACGATATTAACAAATTCATATAATCAATGCATTTCGAAAATATTCCTAAGATTTAGCCTCAAAGTCGTTTTTCTTGCAATTTGTATATTAACAACTTCAATAAGGTATCGCTTATTCTGAAAACCATAAATTTTACTGATCTGCGCTACAGAAAAATTTGCACGTTTTTAAAGCTTTAACAATTTCGTATAATCAATGCATTTCGGAAAATTTGCACTTTCTTAGATTTAGATTCAAATTCGATTTTTTTTCAAATTGTTTATTAACGACTTCAATAAGGTACCGCTCATTCTGAAAAACATAAATTTACTAATCTGCTCTTTTAAGGAAAAGTTTTCATGTTATTACGATATTAACAAATTCATATAATCAATGCATTTCGAAAATATTCCTTAGACTTAGCCTCAAAGTCGTTTTTCTTGCAATTTGTATATTAACAACTTCAATAAGGTACCGCTTATTCTGAAAATCATAAACTTTACTGATCTGCGCTAAAGAAAAATTTGCATGTTTTTATAGCTTTTACAATTTCATATAATTAATGCATTTCGAAAAAGTTGCACTTTCTTAGATTTAGATTCAAAGTCGATTTTTTTTTTGCAAATTGTTTATTAACGACTTCAATAAGGTACCGCTAATTCTGAAAAACATAAATTTTACTAATCTGCTCTTCTAAGGAAAAGTTTTCATGTTATTACGATATTAGCAAATTCATATAATCAATGCATTTCGAAAATATTTCTTAGATTTAGGATCAAGGTCGTTTTTCTTGCCATTTGTATATTAACAACTTCAATAAGGTACCGCTTATTCTGAAAATCATATACTTTACTGATCTGCGCTAAAGAAAAATTTGCATGTTTTTATAGCTTTTACAATTTCATATAATCAATGCATTTCGAAAATATTTCTTAGATTTAGGATCAGAGTCGTTTTTCTTGCCATTTGTATATTAACAACTTCAATAAGGTACCGCTTATTCTGAAAATCATAAACTTTACTGATCTGCGCTAAAGAAAAATTTGCATGTTTTTATAGCTTTTACAATTTCGTATAATCAATGCATTTCGGAAAATTCGCACTTTCTTAGATTTAGATTCAAAGTCGATTTTTTTTCAAATTGTTTATTAACAACTTCAATAAGGTACCGCTCATTCTGAAAAACATAAATTTACTAATCTGCTCTTCTAAGGAAAAGTTTTCATGTTATTACGATATTAACAAATTCATATAATCAATGCATTTCGAAAATATTCCTTAGACTTAACCTCAAAGTCGTTTTTCTTGCCATTTGTATATTAACAACTTCAATAAGATACCGCTTATTCTGAAAATCATAAACTTTACTGATCTGCGCCAAAGAAAAATTTGCATGTTTTTATAGCTTTTACAATTTCGTATAATCAATGCATTTCGGAAAATTCGCACTTTCTTAGATTTAGATTCAAAGTCGATTTTTTTTCAAATTGTTTATTAACGACTTCAATAAGGTACCGCTCATTCTGAAAAACATAAATTTACTAATCTGCTCTTCTAAGGAAAAGTTTTCATGTTATTACGATATTAACAAATTCATATAATCAATGCATTTCGAAAATATTCCTTAGACTTAACCTCAAAGTCGTTTTTCTTGCAATTTGTATATTAACAACTTCAATAAGGTACCGCTTATTCTGAAAATCATAAACTTTACTGATCTGCGCTAAAGAAAAATTTGCATGTTTTTATAGCTTCTACAATTTCATATAATCAATGCATTTCGAAAATATTTCTTAGATTTAGGATCAGAGTCGTTTTTCTTGCCATTTGTATATTAACAACTTCAATAAGGTACCGCTTATTCTGAAAATCATAAACTTTACTGATCTGCGCTAAAGAAAAATTTGCATGTTTTTATAGCTTTTACAATTTCGTATAATCAATGCATTTCGGAAAATTTGCACTTTCTTAGATTTAGATTCAAAGTCGATTTTTTTTCAAATTGTTTATTAACGACTTCAATAAGATATCGCCTATTCTGAAAAACATAAATTTTACTGATCTGCTCTTCTAAGGAAAATTTTTCATGTTATTACGATATTAACAAATTCATATAATCAATGCATTTCGAAAATATTCCTAAGATTTAGCCTCAAAGTCGTTTTTCTTGCAATTTGTATATTAACAACTTCAATAAGGTACCGCTTATTCTTAAAACCATAAACTTTACTAATCTGCTCTTCTAAGGAAAAGTTTTCATGTTATTACGATATTAGCAAATTCATATAATCAATGCATTTCGAAAATATTCCTTAGATTTAGCCTCAAAGTCGTTTTTCTTGCAATTTGTATATTAACAACTTCAATAAGGTATCGCTTATTCTGAAAACCATAAACTTTACTGATCTGCGCTGAAGAAAAATTCGCACGTTTTTAAAGTTTTAACAATTTCATATAATTAATGCATTTCGAAAAGGTTGCACTTTCTTAGATTTAGATTCAAAGTCGATTTTTTTTTGCAAATTGTTTATTAACGACTTCAATAAGGTACCGCTCATTCTGAAAAACATAAATTTTACTAATCTGCTCTTCTAAGGAAAAGTTTTGATGTTATTACAATATTAGCAAATTTATATTATTAATGCATTTTGGAAAAAATTGCACTATCTTAGATTTAGACTTAAAGTCGATTTTCTTCCAACATGTATATAAACGACCCCGATAAGATATTGCTTATTCTGAAAAACATAAATTTTACTGATCTGCTCTTCTCAGGAAAAATTTTCATAATATTACAATATTAACAAATTCATAAAATCAAAAATAATAATGTACTTTCTTAGATTTAAACCCACAGTAAATTTAATTGCAAATTGTTTAATAACGACTTTTATAAGGTACCGCTTATTCTGAAAAACATCAATTTTACTGATCTGCGCTAAAGAAAAATTTGCATGTTTTTATAGCTTTTACAATTTTGTATAATCAATGCATTTCGGAAAATTTGCACTTTCTTAGATTTAGATTCAAAGTCGTTTTTCTTACAATTTATATATTAACAACTTCAATAAGGTACCGCTTATTCTGAAAACCATAAATTTTACTGATCTGCGCTAAAGAAAAATTTGCACGTTTTTAATGTTTTAACAATTTCATATAATCAATGCATTTCGAAAAAATTGCACTTACTTAGATTTAGACTCAAAATCGATTTTATTGCAAATTGTATATTAGCGACTTCAATAAGATACCGCCTATTCTGAAAAACTTAAATTTACTGATCTGCGCTAAGGAAAAATTTGCATGTTTAAATACTTCATATAATCAATGCATTTCGATAAAATTTCTTAGATTTAGATTCAAAGTCGATATTCTTGCAAATTGTATATTATAAACTTCAATAAGGTATCGCTTATTCTGAAAACCATAAATTTTACTGATCTGCGCTACAGAAAAATTTGCACGTTTTTAAAGTTTTAACAATTTCGTAAATTCAATGCATTTCGGAAAATTTTCACTTTCTTAGATTTAGATTCAAGGTCGATTTTATTGCAAATTGTAGATTAGCGACTTCAATAAGATACCGCCTATTATGAAAAACATAAATTTTACTGATCTGCTCTTCTAAGGAAAATTTTAGAGTTATTACAATATTAACAAATTCATATAATCAATGCATTTCGAAAATATTCCTTAGATTTTGCCTCAAAGTCGTTTTTCTTGCAATTTGTATATTAACAACTTCTATAAGGTATCGCTTATTCTGAAAACCATAAATTATACTGATCTGCGCTACAGAAAAATTTGCACGTTTTTAAAGCTTTAACAATTTCGTATAATCAATGCATTTCGGAAAATTTGCACTTTGTTAGATTTAGATTCAAGGTCGATTTTATTGCAAATTGTATATTAGCGACTTCAATAAGATACCGCCTATTCTGAAAAACATAAATTTTACTGATCTGCTCTTCTAATGAAAATTTTTCATGTTATTACGATATTAACAAATTCATATAATCAATGCATTTCGAAAATATTCCTAAGATTTAACCTCAAAGTCGTTTTTCTTGCAATTTGTATATTAACAACTTCAATAAGGTACCGCTTATTCTGAAAATCATAAACTTTACTGATCTGCGCTAAAGAAAAATTTGCATGTTTTTATAGCTTTTACAATTTCGTATAATCAATGCATTTCGGAAAATTTGCACTTTCTTAGATTTAGATTCAAAGTCGATTTTTTTTCAAATTGTTTATTAACGACTTCAATAAGATATCGCCTATTCTGGAAAACATAAATTTTACTAATCTGCTCTTCTAAGGAAAAGTTTTCATGTTATTACGATATTAAAAAATTCATATAATCAATTCATTTCGAAAATATTTCTTAGATTTAGCCTCAAAGTCGTTTTTCTTGCAATTTGTATATTAACAACTTCAATAAGGTATCGCTTATTCTGAAAACCATAAATTTTACTGATCTGCGCTACAGAAAAATTTGCACGTTTTTAAAGCTTTAACAATTTCGTATAATCAATGCATTTCGGAAAATTTGCACTTTGTTAGATTTAGATTCAAGGTCGATTTTATTGCAAATTGTATATTAGCGACTTCAATAAGATACCGCCTATTCTGAAAAACATAAATTTTACTGATCTGCTCTTCTAAGGAAAATTTTTCATGTTATTACGATATTAACAAATTCATATAATCAATGCATTTCGAAAATATTCCTAAGATTTAACCTCAAAGTCGTTTTTCTTGCAATTTGTATATTAACAACTTCAATAAGGTACCGCTTATTCTGAAAATCATAAACTTTACTGATCTGCGCTAAAGAAAAATTTGCATGTTTTTATAGCTTTTACAATTTCGTATAATCAATGCATTTCGGAAAATTTGCACTTTCTTAGATTTAGATTCAAAGTCGATTTTTTTTCAAATTGTTTATTAACGACTTCAATAAGATATCGCCTATTCTGAAAAACATAAATTTTACTAATCTGCTCTTCTAAGGAAAAGTTTTCATGTTATTACGATATTAAAAAATTCATATAATCAATTCATTTCGAAAATATTTCTTAGATTTAGCCTCAAAGTCGTTTTTCTTGCAATTTGTATATTAACAACTTCAATAAGGTACCGCTTATTCTTAAAACCATAAACTTTACTAATCTGCTCTTCTAAGGAAAAGTTTTCATGTTATTACGATATTAGCAAATTCATATAATCAATGCATTTCGAAAATATTCCTTAGATTTAGCCTCAAAGTCGTTTTTCTTGCAATTTGTATATTAACAACTTCAATAAGGTATCGCTTATTCTGAAAACCATAAACTTTACTGATCTGCGCTGAAGAAAAATTCGCACGTTTTTAAAGTTTTAACAATTTCATATAATTAATGCATTTCGAAAAGGTTGCACTTTCTTAGATTTAGATTCAAAGTCGATTTTTTTTTGCAAATTGTTTATTAACGACTTCAATAAGGTACCGCTCATTCTGAAAAACATAAATTTTACTAATCTGCTCTTCTAAGGAAAAGTTTTGATGTTATTACAATATTAGCAAATTTATATTATTAATGCATTTTGGAAAAAATTGCACTATCTTAGATTTAGACTTAAAGTCGATTTTCTTCCAACATGTATATAAACGACCCCGATAAGATATTGCTTATTCTGAAAAACATAAATTTTACTGATCTGCTCTTCTCAGGAAAAATTTTCATAATATTACAATATTAACAAATTCATAAAATCAAAAATAATAATGTACTTTCTTAGATTTAAACCCACAGTAAATTTAATTGCAAATTGTTTAATAACGACTTTTATAAGGTACCGCTTATTCTGAAAAACATCAATTTTACTGATCTGCGCTAAAGAAAAATTTGCATGTTTTTATAGCTTTTACAATTTTGTATAATCAATGCATTTCGGAAAATTTGCACTTTCTTAGATTTAGATTCAAAGTCGTTTTTCTTACAATTTATATATTAACAACTTCAATAAGGTACCGCTTATTCTGAAAACCATAAATTTTACTGATCTGCGCTAAAGAAAAATTTGCACGTTTTTAATGTTTTAACAATTTCATATAATCAATGCATTTCGAAAAAATTGCACTTACTTAGATTTAGACTCAAAATCGATTTTATTACAAATTGTATATTAGCGACTTCAATAAGATACCGCCTATTCTGAAAAACTTAAATTTACTGATCTGCGCTAAGGAAAAATTTGCGTGTTTAAATACTTCATATAATCAATGCATTTCGATAAAATTTCTTAGATTTAGATTCAAAGTCGATATTCTTGCAAATTGTATATTATAAACTTCAATAAGGTATCGCTTATTCTGAAAACCATAAATTTTACTGATCTGCGCTACAGAAAAATTTGCACGTTTTTAAAGTTTTAACAATTTCGTAAATTCAATGCATTTCGGAAAATTTGCACTTTCTTAGATTTAGATTCAAGGTCGATTTTTTTTCAAATTGTTTATTAACGACTTCAATAAGGTACCGCTCATTCTGAAAAACATAAATTTACTAATCTGCTCTTCTAAGGAAAAGTTTTCATGTTATTACGATATTAACAAATTTATATAATCAATGCATTTCGAAAATATTCCTTAGACTTAACCTCAAAGTCGTTTTTCTTGCAATTTGTATATTAACAACTTCAATAAGGTACCGCTTATTCTGAAAATCATAAACTTTACTGATCTGCGCTAAAGAAAAATTTGCATGTTTTTATAGCTTTTACAATTTCATACAATCAATGCATTTCGAAAATATTTCTTAGATTTAGGATCAGAGTCGTTTTTCTTGCCATTTGTATATTAACAACTTCAATAAGGTACCGCTTATTCTGAAAATCATAAACTTTACTGATCTGCGCTAAAGAAAAATTTGCATGTTTTTATAGCTTTTACAATTTCGTATAATCAATGCATTTCGGAAAATTTGCACTTTCTTAGATTTAGATTCAAAGTCGATTTTTTTTCAAATTGTTTATTAACGACTTCAATAAGATACCGCCTATTCTGAAAAACATAAATTTTACTGATCTGCTCTTCTAAGGAAAATTTTTCATGTTATTACGATATTAACAAATTCATATAATCAATGCATTTCGAAAATATTCCTAAGATTTAGCCTCAAAGTCGTTTTTCTTGCAATTTGTATATTAACAACTTCAATAAGGTATCGCTTATTCTGAAAACCATAAATTTTACTGATCTGCGCTACAAAAAAATTTGCACGTTTTTAAAGCTTTAACAATTTCGTATAATCAATGCATTTCGGAAAATTTGCACTTTGTTAGATTTAGATTCAAGGTCGATTTTATTGCAAATTGTATATTAGCGACTTCAATAAGATACCGCCTATTCTGAAAAACATAAATTTTACTGATCTGCTCTTCTAAGGAAAATTTTAGAGTTATTACAATATTAACAAATTCATATAATCAATGCATTTCGAAAATATTCCTTAGATTTAGTGTCAAAGTCGTTTTTCTTGCAATTTGTATATTAACAACTTCAATAAGGTATCGCTTATTCTGAAAACCATAAATTTTACTGATCTACGCTAAAGAAAAATTTGCACGTTTTTAAAGTTTTAACAATTTCATATAATCAATGCATTTCGAAAAAGTTGCACTTTCTTAGACTTAGATTCAAAGTCGATTTTTTTTTACAAATTTTACTAATCTGCTCTTCTAAGGAAAAGTTTTCATGTTATTACGATATTAAAAAATTCATATAATCAATTCATTTCGAAAATATTTCTTAGATTTAGCCTCAAAGTCGTTTTTCTTGCAATTTGTATATTAACAACTTCAATAAGGTACCGCTTATTCTTAAAACCATAAACTTTACTAATCTGCTCTTCTAAGGAAAAGTTTTCATGTTATTACGATATTAGAAAATTCATATAATCAATGCATTTCGAAAATATTCCTTAGATTTAGCCTCAAAGTCGTTTTTCTTGCAATTTGTATATTAACAACTTCAATAAGGTATCGCTTATTCTGAAAACCATAAACTTTACTGATCTGCGCTGAAGAAAAATTCGCACGTTTTTAAAGTTTTAACAATTTCATATAATTAATGCATTTCGAAAAGGTTGCACTTTCTTAGATTTAGATTCAAAGTCGATTTTTTTTTGCAAATTGTTTATTAACGACTTCAATAAGGTACCGCTCATTCTGAAAAACATAAATTTTACTAATCTGCTCTTCTAAGGAAAAGTTTTGATGTTATTACAATATTAGCAAATTTATATTATTAATGCATTTTGGAAAAAATTGCACTATCTTAGATTTAGACTTAAAGTCGATTTTCTTCCAACATGTATATAAACGACCCCGATAAGATATTGCTTATTCTGAAAAACATAAATTTTACTGATCTGCTCTTCTCAGGAAAAATTTTCATAATATTACAATATTAACAAATTCATAAAATCAAAAATAATAATGTACTTTCTTAGATTTAAACCCACAGTAAATTTAATTGCAAATTGTTTAATAACGACTTTTATAAGGTACCGCTTATTCTGAAAAACATCAATTTTACTGATCTGCGCTAAAGAAAAATTTGCATGTTTTTATAGCTTTTACAATTTTGTATAATCAATGCATTTCGGAAAATTTGCACTTTCTTAGATTTAGATTCAAAGTCGTTTTTCTTACAATTTATATATTAACAACTTCAATAAGGTACCGCTTATTCTGAAAACCATAAATTTTACTGATCTGCGCTAAAGAAAAATTTGCACGTTTTTAATGTTTTAACAATTTCATATAATCAATGCATTTCGAAAAAATTGCACTTACTTAGATTTAGACTCAAAATCGATTTTATTACAAATTGTATATTAGCGACTTCAATAAGATACCGCCTATTCTGAAAAACTTAAATTTACTGATCTGCGCTAAGGAAAAATTTGCGTGTTTAAATACTTCATATAATCAATGCATTTCGATAAAATTTCTTAGATTTAGATTCAAAGTCGATATTCTTGCAAATTGTATATTATAAACTTCAATAAGGTATCGCTTATTCTGAAAACCATAAATTTTACTGATCTGCGCTACAGAAAAATTTGCACGTTTTTAAAGTTTTAACAATTTCGTAAATTCAATGCATTTCGGAAAATTTGCACTTTCTTAGATTTAGATTCAAGGTCGATTTTTTTTCAAATTGTTTATTAACGACTTCAATAAGGTACCGCTCATTCTGAAAAACATAAATTTACTAATCTGCTCTTCTAAGGAAAAGTTTTCATGTTATTACGATATTAACAAATTTATATAATCAATGCATTTCGAAAATATTCCTTAGACTTAACCTCAAAGTCGTTTTTCTTGCAATTTGTATATTAACAACTTCAATAAGGTACCGCTTATTCTGAAAATCATAAACTTTACTGATCTGCGCTAAAGAAAAATTTGCATGTTTTTATAGCTTTTACAATTTCATACAATCAATGCATTTCGAAAATATTTCTTAGATTTAGGATCAGAGTCGTTTTTCTTGCCATTTGTATATTAACAACTTCAATAAGGTACCGCTTATTCTGAAAATCATAAACTTTACTGATCTGCGCTAAAGAAAAATTTGCATGTTTTTATAGCTTTTACAATTTCGTATAATCAATGCATTTCGGAAAATTTGCACTTTCTTAGATTTAGATTCAAAGTCGATTTTTTTTCAAATTGTTTATTAACGACTTCAATAAGATACCGCCTATTCTGAAAAACATAAATTTTACTGATCTGCTCTTCTAAGGAAAAGTTTTCATGTTATTACGATATTAACAAATTTATATAATCAATGCATTTCGAAAATATTCCTTAGACTTAACCTCAAAGTCGTTTTTCTTGCAATTTGTATATTAACAACTTCAATAAGGTACCGCTTATTCTGAAAATCATAAACTTTACTGATCTGCGCTAAAGAAAAATTTGCATGTTTTTATAGCTTTTACAATTTCATACAATCAATGCATTTCGAAAAGATTTCTTAGATTTAGGATCAGAGTCGTTTTTCTTGCCATTTGTATATTAACAACTTCAATAAGGTATCGCTTATTCTGAAAACCATAAACTTTACTGATCTGCGCTGAAGAAAAATTCGCACGTTTTTAAAGTTTTAACAATTTCATATAATTAATGCATTTCGAAAAGGTTGCACTTTCTTAGATTTAGATTCAAAGTCGATTTTTTTTTGCAAATTGTTTATTAACGACTTCAATAAGGTACCGCTCATTCTGAAAAACATAAATTTTACTAATCTGCTCTTCTAAGGAAAAGTTTTGATGTTATTACAATATTAGCAAATTTATATTATTAATGCATTTTGGAAAAAATTGCACTATCTTAGATTTAGACTTAAAGTCGATTTTCTTCCAACATGTATATAAACGACCCCGATAAGATATTGCTTATTCTGAAAAACATAAATTTTACTGATCTGCTCTTCTCAGGAAAAATTTTCATAATATTACAATATTAACAAATTCATAAAATCAAAAATAATAATGTACTTTCTTAGATTTAAACCCACAGTAAATTTAATTGCAAATTGTTTAATAACGACTTTTATAAGGTACCGCTTATTCTGAAAAACATCAATTTTACTGATCTGCGCTAAAGAAAAATTTGCATGTTTTTATAGCTTTTACAATTTTGTATAATCAATGCATTTCGGAAAATTTGCACTTTCTTAGATTTAGATTCAAAGTCGTTTTTCTTACAATTTATATATTAACAACTTCAATAAGGTACCGCTTATTCTGAAAACCATAAATTTTACTGATCTGCGCTAAAGAAAAATTTGCACGTTTTTAATGTTTTAACAATTTCATATAATCAATGCATTTCGAAAAAATTGCACTTACTTAGATTTAGACTCAAAATCGATTTTATTGCAAATTGTATATTAGCGACTTCAATAAGATACCGCCTATTCTGAAAAACTTAAATTTACTGATCTGCGCTAAGGAAAAATTTGCATGTTTAAATACTTCATATAATCAATGCATTTCGATAAAATTTCTTAGATTTAGATTCAAAGTCGATATTCTTGCAAATTGTATATTATAAACTTCAATAAGGTATCGCTTATTCTGAAAACCATAAATTTTACTGATCTGCGCTACAGAAAAATTTGCACGTTTTTAAAGTTTTAACAATTTCGTAAATTCAATGCATTTCGGAAAATTTGCACTTTCTTAGATTTAGATTCAAGGTCGATTTTATTGCAAATTGTAGATTAGCGACTTCAATAAGATACCGCCTATTCTGAAAAACATAAATTTTACTGATCTGCTCTTCTAAGGAAAATTTTAGAGTTATTACAATATTAACAAATTCATATAATCAATGCATTTCGAAAATATTCCTTAGATTTTGCCTCAAAGTCGTTTTTCTTGCAATTTGTATATTAACAACTTCAATAAGGTATCGCTTATTCTGAAAACCATAAACTTTACTGATCTGCGCTGAAGAAAAATTCGCACGTTTTTAAAGTTTTAACAATTTCATATAATTAATGCATTTCGAAAAGGTTGCACTTTCTTAGATTTAGATTCAAAGTCGATTTTTTTTTGCAAATTGTTTATTAACGACTTCAATAAGGTACCGCTCATTCTGAAAAACATAAATTTTACTAATCTGCTCTTCTAAGGAAAAGTTTTGATGTTATTACAATATTAGCAAATTTATATTATTAATGCATTTTGGAAAAAATTGCACTATCTTAGATTTAGACTTAAAGTCGATTTTCTTTTAACATGTATATAAACAACCCCGATAAGATATTGCTTATTCTGAAAAACATAAATTTTACTGATCTGCTCTTCTCAGGAAAAATTTTCATAATATTACAATATTAACAAATTCATAAAATCAAAAATAATAATGTACTTTCTTAGATTTAAACCCACAGTAAATTTAATTGCAAATTGTTTAATAACGACTTTTATAAGGTACCGCTTATTCTGAAAAACATCAATTTTACTGATCTGCGCTAAAGAAAAATTTGCATGTTTTTATAGCTTTTACAATTTTGTATAATCAATGCATTTCGGAAAATTTGCACTTTCTTAGATTTAGATTCAAAGTCGTTTTTCTTACAATTTATATATTAACAACTTCAATAAGGTACCGCTTATTCTGAAAACCATAAATTTTACTGATCTGCGCTAAAGAAAAATTTGCACGTTTTTAATGTTTTAACAATTTCATATAATCAATGCATTTCGAAAAAATTGCACTTACTTAGATTTAGACTCAAAATCGATTTTATTGCAAATTGTATATTAGCGACTTCAATAAGATACCGCCTATTCTGAAAAACTTAAATTTACTGATCTGCGCTAAGGAAAAATTTGCATGTTTAAATACTTCATATAATCAATGCATTTCGATAAAATTTCTTAGATTTAGATTCAAAGTCGATATTCTTGCAAATTGTATATTATAAACTTCAATAAGGTATCGCTTATTCTGAAAACCATAAATTTTACTGATCTGCGCTACAGAAAAATTTGCACGTTTTTAAAGTTTTAACAATTTCGTAAATTCAATGCATTTCGGAAAATTTTCACTTTCTTAGATTTAGATTCAAGGTCGATTTTATTGCAAATTGTAGATTAGCGACTTCAATAAGATACCGCCTATTCTGAAAAACATAAATTTTACTGATCTGCTCTTCTAAGGAAAATTTTAGAGTTATTACAATATTAACAAATTCATATAATCAATGCATTTCGAAAATATTCCTTAGATTTAGCCTCAAAGTCGTTTTTCTTGCAATTTGTATATTAACAACTTCAATAAGGTATCGCTTATTCTGAAAACCATAAATTTTACTGATCTGCGCTAAAGAAAAATTTGCACGTTTTTAAAGTTTTAACAATTTCATATAATCAATGCATTTCGAAAAAGTTGCACTTTCTTAGACTTAGATTCAAAGTCGATTTTTTTTTACAAATTTTACTAATCTGCTTTTCTAAGGAAAAGTTTTCATGTTATTACGATATTAAAAAATTCATATAATCAATTCATTTCGAAAATATTTCTTAGATTTAGCCTCAAAGTCGTTTTTCTTGAAATTTGTATATTAACAACTTCAATAAGGTACCGCTTATTCTTAAAACCATAAACTTTACTAATCTGCTCTTCTAAGGAAAAGTTTTCATGTTATTACGATATTAGCAAATTCATATAATCAATGCATTTCGAAAATATTCTTAGATTTAGCCTCAAAATCGATTTTATTGCAAATTGTATATTAGCGACTTCAATAAGATACCGCCTATTCTGAAAAACTTAAATTTACTGATCTGCGCTAAGGAAAAATTTGCATGTTTAAATACTTCATATAATCAATGCATTTCGATAAAATTTCTTAGATTTAGATTCAAAGTCGATATTCTTGCAAATTGTATATTATAAACTTCAATAAGGTATCGCTTATTCTGAAAACCATAAATTTTACTGATCTGCGCTACAGAAAAATTTGCACGTTTTTAAAGTTTTAACAATTTCATATAATTAATGCATTTCGAAAAGGTTGCACTTTCTTAGATTTAGATTCAAAGTCGATTTTTTTTTACAAATTTTACTAATCTGCTCTTCTAAGGAAAAGTTTTCATGTTATTACGATATTAAAAAATTCATATAATCAATTCATTTCGAAAATATTTCTTAGATTTAGCCTCAAAGTCGTTTTTCTTGCAATTTGTATATTAACAACTTCAATAAGGTACCGCTTATTCTTAAAACCATAAACTTTACTAATCTGCTCTTCTAAGGAAAAGTTTTCATGTTATTACGATATTAGCAAATTCATATAATCAATGCATTTCGAAAATATTCCTTAGATTTAGCCTCAAAGTCGTTTTTCTTGAAATTTGTATATTAACAACTTCAATAAGATACCGCCTATTCTGAAAAACATAAATTTTACTGATCTGCTCTTCTAAGGAAAATTTTAGAGTTATTACAATATTAACAAATTCATATAATCAATGCATTTCGAAAATATTCCTTAGATTTAGCCTCAAAGTCGTTTTTCTTGCAATTTGTATATTAGCGACTTCAATAAGATACCGCCTATTCTGAAAAACTTAAATTTACTGATCTGCGCTAAGGAAAAATTTGCATGTTTAAATACTTCATATAATCAATGCATTTCGATAAAATTTCTTAGATTTAGATTCAAAGTCGATATTCTTGCAAATTGTATATTATAAACTTCAATAAGGTACCGCTTATTCTGAAAATCATAAACTTTACTGATCTGCGCTAAAGAAAAATTTGCACGTTTTTAAAGTTTTAACAATTTCGTATAATCAATGCATTTCGGAAAATTTGCACTTTCTTAGATTTAGATTCAAGGTCGATTTTATTGCAAATTGTAGATTAGCGACTTCAATAAGATACCGCCTATTCTGAAAAACATAAATTTTACTGATCTGCTCTTCTAAGGAAAAGTTTTCATGTTATTACGATATTAGCAAATTCATATAATCAATGCATTTCGAAAATATTTCTTAGATTTAGCCTCAAAGTCGTTTTTCTTGCAATTTGTATATTAACAACTTCAATAAGTTATCGCTTATTCTGAAAACCATAAACTTTACTGATCTGCGCTAAAGAAAAATTTGCATGTTTTTATAGCTTTTACAATTTCGTATAATCAATGCATTTCGGAAAATTTGCACTTTCTTAGATTTAGATTCAAAGTCGATTTTTTTTCAAATTGTTTATTAACGACTTCAATAAGGTACCGCTCATTCTGAAAAACATAAACTTTACTAATCTGCTCTTCTAAGGAAAAGTTTACATGTTATTACGATATTAGCAAATTCATATAATCAATGCATTTCGAAAATATTCCTTAGATTAAGCCTCAAAATCGATTTTATTGCAAATTGTATATTAGCGACTTCAATAAGATACTGCATTTCGAAAATATTCCTTAGATTTAGCCTCAAAATCGATTTTATTGCAAATTGTATATTAGCAACTTCAATAAGGTACCGCTTATTCTGAAAAACATAAATTCTACTGATCTGCTCTTCTAAGGAAAATTTTAGAGTTATTACAATATTAACAAATTTACATAATTAATGCATTTCGAAAAAATTGCACTTACTTAGATTTAGATTCAATGTGGATTTTTTTTTGGCAAATTGTATATTAGCGACTTCAATAAGGTACCGCCTATTCTGAAAACCATAAATTTTACTGATCTGCGCTAAAGAAAAATTTGCACGTTTTTAATGTTTTAACAATTTCATATAATCAATGCATTTCGAAAAAATTGCACTTACTTAGATTTAGACTCAAAATCGATTTTATTGCAAATTGTATATTAGCGACTTCAATAAGATACCGCCTATTCTGAAAAACTTAAATTTACTGATCTGCGCTAAGGAAAAATTTGCATGTTTAAATACTTCATATAATCAATGCATTTCGATAAAATTTCTTAGATTTAGATTCACAGTCGATATTCTTGCAAATTGTATATTATAAACTTCAATAAGGTATCGCTTATTCTGAAAACCATAAATTTTACTGATCTGCGCTACAGAAAAATTTGCACGTTTTTAAAGTTTTAACAATTTCGTATAATCAATGCATTTCGGAAAATTTGCACTTTCTTAGATTTAGATTCAAGGTCGATTTTATTGCAAATTGTAGATTAGCGACTTCAATAAGATACCGCCTATTCTGAAAAACATAAATTTTACTGATCTGCTCTTCTAAGGAAAATTTTAGAGTTATTACAATATTAACAAATTCATATAATCAATGCATTTCGAAAATATTCCTTAGATTTAGCCTCAAAGTCGTTTTTCTTGCAATTTGTATATTAACAACTTCAATAAGGTATAGCTTATTCTGAAAACCATAAATTTTACTGATCTGCGCTAAAGAAAAATTTGCACGTTTTTAAAGTTTTAACAATTTCATATAATCAATGCATTTCGAAAAAGTTGCACTTTCTTAGACTTAGATTCAAAGTCGATTTTTTTTTACAAATTTTACTAATCTGCTCTTCTAAGGAAAAGTTTTCATGTTATTACGATATTAAAAAATTCATATAATCAATTCATTTCGAAAATATTTCTTAGATTTAGCCTCAAAGTCGTTTTTCTTGAAATTTGTATATTAACAACTTCAATAAGGTACCGCTTATTCTTAAAACCATAAACTTTTCTAATCTGCTCTTCTAAGGAAAAGTTTTCATGTTATTACGATATTAGCAAATTCATATAATCAATGCATTTCGAAAATATTCCTTAGATTTAGCCTCAAAATCGATTTTATTGCAAATTGTATATTAGCGACTCCAATAAGATACCGCCTATTCTGAAAAACTTAAATTTACTGATCTGCGCTAAGGAAAAATTTGCTTGTTTAAATACTTCATATAATCAATGCATTTCGATAAAATTTCTTAGATTTAGGATCAAAGTCGTTTTTCTTGCCATTTGTATATTAACAACTTCAATAAGGTACCGCTTATTCTGAAAATCATAAACTTTACTGATCTGCGCTAAAGAAAAATTTGCACGTTTTTAAAGTTTTAACAATTTCATATAATCAATGCATTTCGAAAAAGTTGCACTTTCTTAGATTTAGATTCAAAGTTGATTTTTTTTTGCAAATTGTTTATTAACGACTTCAATAAGGTACCGCTCATTCTGAAAAACATAAATTTTACTAATCTGCTCTTCTAAGGAAAAGTTTTCATGTTATTACGATATTAGCAAATTCATATAATCAATGCATTTCGAAAATATTTCTTAGATTTAGGATCAAAGTCGTTTTTCTTGCCATTTGTATATTAACAACTTCAATAAGGTACCGCTTATTCTGAAAATCATAAACTTTACTGATCTGCGCTAAAGAAAAATTTGCACGTTTTTAAAGTTTTAACAATTTCATATAATCAATGCATTTCGAAAAAGTTGCACTTTCTTAGATTTAGATTCAAAGTTGATTTTTTTTTGCAAATTGTTTATTAACGACTTCAATAAGGTACCGCTCATTCTGAAAAACATAAATTTTACTAATCTGCTCTTCTAAGGAAAAGTTTTCATGTTATTACGATATTAGCAAATTCATATAATCAATGCATTTCGAAAATATTTCTTAGATTTAGCCTCAAAGTCGTTTTTCTTGCAATTTGTATATTAACAACTTCAATAAGTTATCGCTTATTCTGAAAACCATAAACTTTACTGATCTGCGCTAAAGAAAAATTTGCATGTTTTTATAGCTTTTACAATTTCGTATAATCAATGCATTTCGGAAAATTTGCACTTTCTTAGATTTAGATTCAAAGTCGATTTTTTTTCAAATTGTTTATTAACGACTTCAATAAGGTACCGCTCATTCTGAAAAACATAAATTTACTAATCTGCTCTTCTAAGGAAAAGTTTTCATGTTATTACGATATTAACAAATTCATATAATCAATGCATTTCGAAAATATTCCTTAGATTTAGCCTCAAAGTCGTTTTTCTTGCCATTTGTATATTAACAACTTCAATAAGGTATCGCTTATTCTGAAAACCATAAATTTTACTGATCTGCGCTAAAGAAAAATTTGCACGTTTTAAAAGTTTTAACAATTTCATATAATCAATGCATTTCGAAAAAGTTGCACTTTCTTAGACTTAGATTCAAAGTCGATTTTTTTTTACAAATTTTACTAATCTGCTCTTCTAAGGAAAAGTTTTCATGTTATTACGATATTAAAAAATTCATATAATCAATTCATTTCGAAAATATTTCTTAGATTTAGCCTCAAAGTCGTTTTTCTTGCAATTTGTATATTAACAACTTCAATAAGGTACCGCTTATTCTGAAAACCATAAACTTTACTAATCTGCTCTTCTAAGGAAAAGTTTTCATGTTATTACGATATTAGCAAATTCATATAATCAATGCATTTCGAAAATATTCCTTAGATTTAGCCTCAAAGTCGTTTTTCTTGCAATTTGTATATTAACAACTTCAATAAGGTATCGCTTATTCTGAAAACCATAACCTTTACTGATCTGCGCTAAAGAAAAATTTGCATGTTTTTATAGCTTTTACAATTTCGTATAATCAATGCATTTCGGAAAATTTGCACTTTCTTAGATTTAGATTCAAAGTCGATTTTTTTTCAAATTGTTTATTAACGACTTCAATAAGGTACCGCTCATTCTGAAAAACATAAATTTACTAATCTGCTCTTCTAAGGAAAAGTTTTCATGTTATTACGATATTAACAAATTCATATAATCAATGCATTTCGAAAATATTCCTTAGACTTAGCCTCAAAGTCGTTTTTCTTGCAATTTGTATATTAACAACTTCAATAAGGTACCGCTTATTCTGAAAATCATAAACTTTACTGATCTGCGCTAAAGAAAAATTTGCATGTTTTTATAGCTTTTACAATTTCATATAATTAATGCATTTCGAAAAAGTTGCACTTTCTTAGATTTAGATTCAAAGTCGATTTTTTTTTGCAAATTGTTTATTAACGACTTCAATAAGGTACCGCTCATTCTGAAAAACATAAATTTTACTAATCTGCTCTTCTAAGGAAAAGTTTTCATGTTATTACGATATTAGCAAATTCATATAATCAATGCATTTCGAAAATATTTCTTAGATTTAGGATCAAAGTCGTTTTTCTTGCCATTTGTATATTAACAACTTTAATAAGGTACCGCTTATTCTGAAAATCATAAACTTTACTGATCTGCGCTAAAGAAAAATTTGCATGTTTTTATAGCTTTTACAATTTCGTATAATCAATGCATTTCGGAAAATTTGCACATTCTTAGATTTAGATTCAAAGTCGATTTTTTTTCAAATTGTTTATTAACGACTTCAATAAGGTACCGCTCATTCTGAAAAACATAAATTTACTAATCTGCTCTTCTAAGGAAAAGTTTTCATGTTATTACGATATTAACAAATTCATATAATCAATGCATTTCGAAAATATTCCTTAGATTTAGCCTCAAAGTCGTTTTTCTTGCAATTTGTATATTAACAACTTCAATAAGGTATCGCTTATTCTGAAAACCATAAATTTTACTGATCTGCGCTACAGAAAAATTTGCACGTTTTTAAAGTTTTAACAATTTCGTATAATCAATGCATTTTGGAAAATTTGCACTTTCTTAGATTTAGATTCAAGGTCGATTTTATTGCAAATTGTATATTAGCGACTTCAATAAGATACCGCCTATTCTGAAAAACATAAATTTTACTGATCTGCTCTTCTAAGGAAAATTTTAGAGTTATTATAATATTAACAAATTCATATAATCAATGCATTTCGAAAATATTCCTTAGATTTAGCCTCAAAGTCGTTTTTCTTGCAATTTGTATATTAACAACTTCAATAAGGTATCGCTTATTCTGAAAACCATAAATTTTACTGATCTGCGCTAAGGAAAAATTTGCACGTTTTTAAAGTTTTAACAATTTCATATAATCAATGCATTTCGAAAAAGTTGCACTTTCTTAGATTTAGATTCAAAGTTGATTTTTTTTTGCAAATTGTTTATTAACGACTTCAATAAGGTACCGCTCATTCTGAAAAACATAAATTTTACTAATCTGCTCTTCTAAGGAAAAGTTTTCATGTTATTACGATATTAGCAAATTCATATAATCAATGCATTTCGAAAATATTTCTTAGATTTAGCCTCAAAGTCGTTTTTCTTGCAATTTGTATATTAACAACTTCAATAAGTTATCGCTTATTCTGAAAACCATAAACTTTACTGATCTGCTCTTCTAAGGAAAATTTTAGAGTTATTATAATATTAACAAATTCATATAATCAATGCATTTCGAAAATATTCCTTAGATTTAGCCTCAAAGTCGTTTTTCTTGCAATTTGTATATTAACAACTTCAATAAGGTATCGCTTATTCTGAAAACCATAAATTTTACTGATCTGCGCTACAGAAAAATTTGCACGTTTTTAAAGTTTTAACAATTTCATATAATTAATGCATTTCGAAAAGGTTGCACTTTCTTAGATTTAGATTCAAAGTCGATTTTTTTTTACAAATTTTACTAATCTGCTCTTCTAAGGAAAAGTTTTCATGTTATTACGATATTAAAAAATTCATATAATCAATTCATTTCGAAAATATTTCTTAGATTTAGCCTCAAAGTCGTTTTTCTTGCAATTTGTATATTAACAACTTCAATAAGGTACCGCTTATTCTTAAAACCATAAACTTTACTAATCTGCTCTTCTAAGGAAAAGTTTTCATGTTATTACGATATTAGCAAATTCATATAATCAATGCATTTCGAAAATATTCCTTAGATTTAGCCTCAAAGTCGTTTTTCTTGCAATTTGTATATTAACAACTTCAATAAGGTATCGCTTATTCTGAAAACCATAAACTTTACTGATCTGCGCTGAAGAAAAATTCGCACGTTTTTAAAGTTTTAACAATTTCATATAATTAATGCATTTCGAAAAGGTTGCACTTTCTTAGATTTAGATTCAAAGTCGATTTTTTTTTGCAAATTGTTTATTAACGACTTCAATAAGGTACCGCTCATTCTGAAAAACATAAATTTTACTAATCTGCTCTTCTAAGGAAAAGTTTTGATGTTATTACAATATTAGCAAATTTATATTATTAATGCATTTTGGAAAAAATTGCACTATCTTAGATTTAGACTTAAAGTCGATTTTCTTCCAACATGTATATAAACGACCCCGATAAGATATTGCTTATTCTGAAAAACATAAATTTTACTGATCTGCTCTTCTCAGGAAAAATTTTCATAATATTACAATATTAACAAATTCATAAAATCAAAAATAATAATGTACTTTCTTAGATTTAAACCCACAGTAAATTTAATTGCAAATTGTTTACTAACGACTTTTATAAGGTACCGCTTATTCTGAAAAACATCAATTTTACTGATCTGCGCTAAAGAAAAATTTGCATGTTTTTATAGCTTTTACAATTTTGTATAATCAATGCATTTCGGAAAATTTGCACTTTCTTAGATTTAGATTCAAAGTCGTTTTTCTTACAATTTATATATTAACAACTTCAATAAGGTACCGCTTATTCTGAAAACCATAAATTTTACTGATCTGCGCTAAAGAAAAATTTGCACGTTTTTAATGTTTTAACAATTTCATATAATCAATGCATTTCGAAAAAATTGCACTTACTTAGATTTAGACTCAAAATCGATTTTATTGCAAATTGTATATTAGCGACTTCAATAAGATACCGCCTATTCTGAAAAACTTAAATTTACTGATCTGCGCTAAGGAAAAATTTGCATGTTTAAATACTTCATATAATCAATGCATTTCGATAAAATTTCTTAGATTTAGATTCAAAGTCGATATTCTTGCAAATTGTATATTATAAACTTCAATAAGGTACCGCTTATTCTGAAAATCATAAACTTTACTGATCTGCGCTAAAGAAAAATTTGCACGTTTTTAAAGTTTTAACAATTTCGTATAATCAATGCATTTCGGAAAATTTGCACTTTCTTAGATTTAGATTCAAGGTCGATTTTATTGCAAATTGTAGATTAGCGACTTCAATAAGATACCGCCTATTCTGAAAAACATAAATTTTACTGATCTGCTCTTCTAAGGAAAAGTTTTCATGTTATTACGATATTAGCAAATTCATATAATCAATGCATTTCGAAAATATTTCTTAGATTTAGCCTCAAAGTCGTTTTTCTTGCAATTTGTATATTAACAACTTCAATAAGTTATCGCTTATTCTGAAAACCATAAACTTTACTGATCTGCGCTAAAGAAAAATTTGCATGTTTTTATAGCTTTTACAATTTCGTATAATCAATGCATTTCGGAAAATTTGCACTTTCTTAGATTTAGATTCAAAGTCGATTTTTTTTCAAATTGTTTATTAACGACTTCAATAAGGTACCGCTCATTCTGAAAAACATAAACTTTACTAATCTGCTCTTCTAAGGAAAAGTTTACATGTTATTACGATATTAGCAAATTCATATAATCAATGCATTTCGAAAATATTCCTTAGATTAAGCCTCAAAATCGATTTTATTGCAAATTGTATATTAGCGACTTCAATAAGATACTGCATTTCGAAAATATTCCTTAGATTTAGCCTCAAAATCGATTTTATTGCAAATTGTATATTAGCAACTTCAATAAGGTACCGCTTATTCTGAAAAACATAAATTCTACTGATCTGCTCTTCTAAGGAAAATTTTAGAGTTATTACAATATTAACAAATTTACATAATTAATGCATTTCGAAAAAATTGCACTTACTTAGATTTAGATTCAATGTGGATTTTTTTTTGGCAAATTGTATATTAGCGACTTCAATAAGGTACCGCCTATTCTGAAAACCATAAATTTTACTGATCTGCGCTAAAGAAAAATTTGCACGTTTTTAATGTTTTAACAATTTCATATAATCAATGCATTTCGAAAAAATTGCACTTACTTAGATTTAGACTCAAAATCGATTTTATTGCAAATTGTATATTAGCGACTTCAATAAGATACCGCCTATTCTGAAAAACTTAAATTTACTGATCTGCGCTAAGGAAAAATTTGCATGTTTAAATACTTCATATAATCAATGCATTTCGATAAAATTTCTTAGATTTAGATTCACAGTCGATATTCTTGCAAATTGTATATTATAAACTTCAATAAGGTATCGCTTATTCTGAAAACCATAAATTTTACTGATCTGCGCTACAGAAAAATTTGCACGTTTTTAAAGTTTTAACAATTTCGTATAATCAATGCATTTCGGAAAATTTGCACTTTCTTAGATTTAGATTCAAGGTCGATTTTATTGCAAATTGTAGATTAGCGACTTCAATAAGATACCGCCTATTCTGAAAAACATAAATTTTACTGATCTGCTCTTCTAAGGAAAATTTTAGAGTTATTACAATATTAACAAATTCATATAATCAATGCATTTCGAAAATATTCCTTAGATTTAGCCTCAAAGTCGTTTTTCTTGCAATTTGTATATTAACAACTTCAATAAGGTATAGCTTATTCTGAAAACCATAAATTTTACTGATCTGCGCTAAAGAAAAATTTGCACGTTTTTAAAGTTTTAACAATTTCATATAATCAATGCATTTCGAAAAAGTTGCACTTTCTTAGACTTAGATTCAAAGTCGATTTTTTTTTACAAATTTTACTAATCTGCTCTTCTAAGGAAAAGTTTTCATGTTATTACGATATTAAAAAATTCATATAATCAATTCATTTCGAAAATATTTCTTAGATTTAGCCTCAAAGTCGTTTTTCTTGAAATTTGTATATTAACAACTTCAATAAGGTACCGCTTATTCTTAAAACCATAAACTTTTCTAATCTGCTCTTCTAAGGAAAAGTTTTCATGTTATTACGATATTAGCAAATTCATATAATCAATGCATTTCGAAAATATTCCTTAGATTTAGCCTCAAAATCGATTTTATTGCAAATTGTATATTAGCGACTCCAATAAGATACCGCCTATTCTGAAAAACTTAAATTTACTGATCTGCGCTAAGGAAAAATTTGCTTGTTTAAATACTTCATATAATCAATGCATTTCGATAAAATTTCTTAGATTTAGGATCAAAGTCGTTTTTCTTGCCATTTGTATATTAACAACTTCAATAAGGTACCGCTTATTCTGAAAATCATAAACTTTACTGATCTGCGCTAAAGAAAAATTTGCACGTTTTTAAAGTTTTAACAATTTCATATAATCAATGCATTTCGAAAAAGTTGCACTTTCTTAGATTTAGATTCAAAGTTGATTTTTTTTTGCAAATTGCTTATTAACGACTTCAATAAGGTACCGCTCATTCTGAAAAACATAAATTTTACTAATCTGCTCTTCTAAGGAAAAGTTTTCATGTTATTACGATATTAGCAAATTCATATAATCAATGCATTTCGAAAATATTTCTTAGATTTAGGATCAAAGTCGTTTTTCTTGCCATTTGTATATTAACAACTTCAATAAGGTACCGCTTATTCTGAAAATCATAAACTTTACTGATCTGCGCTAAAGAAAAATTTGCACGTTTTTAAAGTTTTAACAATTTCATATAATCAATGCATTTCGAAAAAGTTGCACTTTCTTAGATTTAGATTCAAAGTTGATTTTTTTTTGCAAATTGTTTATTAACGACTTCAATAAGGTACCGCTCATTCTGAAAAACATAAATTTTACTAATCTGCTCTTCTAAGGAAAAGTTTTCATGTTATTACGATATTAGCAAATTCATATAATCAATGCATTTCGAAAATATTTCTTAGATTTAGCCTCAAAGTCGTTTTTCTTGCAATTTGTATATTAACAACTTCAATAAGTTATCGCTTATTCTGAAAACCATAAACTTTACTGATCTGCGCTAAAGAAAAATTTGCATGTTTTTATAGCTTTTACAATTTCGTATAATCAATGCATTTCGGAAAATTTGCACTTTCTTAGATTTAGATTCAAAGTCGATTTTTTTTCAAATTGTTTATTAACGACTTCAATAAGGTACCGCTCATTCTGAAAAACATAAATTTACTAATCTGCTCTTCTAAGGAAAAGTTTTCATGTTATTACGATATTAACAAATTCATATAATCAATGCATTTCGAAAATATTCCTTAGATTTAGCCTCAAAGTCGTTTTTCATGCCATTTGTATATTAACAACTTCAATAAGGTATCGCTTATTCTGAAAACCATAAATTTTACTGATCTGCGCTAAAGAAAAATTTGCACGTTTTAAAAGTTTTAACAATTTCATATAATCAATGCATTTCGAAAAAGTTGCACTTTCTTAGACTTAGATTCAAAGTCGATTTTTTTTTACAAATTTTACTAATCTGCGCTTCTAAGGAAAAGTTTTCATGTTATTACGATATTAAAAAATTCATATAATCAATTCATTTCGAAAATATTTCTTAGATTTAGCCTCAAAGTCGTTTTTCTTGCAATTTGTATATTAACAACTTCAATAAGGTACCGCTTATTCTGAAAACCATAAACTTTACTAATCTGCTCTTCTAAGGAAAAGTTTTCATGTTATTACGATATTAGCAAATTCATATAATCAATGCATTTCGAAAATATTCCTTAGATTTAGCCTCAAAGTCGTTTTTCTTGCAATTTGTATATTAACAACTTCAATAAGGTATCGCTTATTCTGAAAACCATAACCTTTACTGATCTGCGCTAAAGAAAAATTTGCATGTTTTTATAGCTTTTACAATTTCGTATAATCAATGCATTTCGGAAAATTTGCACTTTCTTAGATTTAGATTCAAAGTCGATTTTTTTTCAAATTGTTTATTAACGACTTCAATAAGGTACCGCTCATTCTGAAAAACATAAATTTACTAATCTGCTCTTCTAAGGAAAAGTTTTCATGTTATTACGATATTAACAAATTCATATAATCAATGCATTTCGAAAATATTCCTTAGACTTAGCCTCAAAGTCGTTTTTCTTGCAATTTGTATATTAACAACTTCAATAAGGTACCGCTTATTCTGAAAATCATAAACTTTACTGATCTGCGCTAAAGAAAAATTTGCATGTTTTTATAGCTTTTACAATTTCATATAATTAATGCATTTCGAAAAAGTTGCACTTTCTTAGATTTAGATTCAAAGTCGATTTTTTTTTGCAAATTGTTTATTAACGACTTCAATAAGGTACCGCTCATTCTGAAAAACATAAATTTTACTAATCTGCTCTTCTAAGGAAAAGTTTTCATGTTATTACGATATTAGCAAATTCATATAATCAATGCATTTCGAAAATATTTCTTAGATTTAGGATCAAAGTCGTTTTTCTTGCCATTTGTATATTAACAACTTTAATAAGGTACCGCTTATTCTGAAAATCATAAACTTTACTGATCTGCGCTAAAGAAAAATTTGCATGTTTTTATAGCTTTTACAATTTCGTATAATCAATGCATTTCGGAAAATTTGCACATTCTTAGATTTAGATTCAAAGTCGATTTTTTTTCAAATTGTTTATTAACGACTTCAATAAGGTACCGCTCATTCTGAAAAACATAAATTTACTAATCTGCTCTTCTAAGGAAAAGTTTTCATGTTATTACGATATTAACAAATTCATATAACCAATGCATTTCGAAAATATTCCTTAGATTTAGCCTCAAAGTCGTTTTTCTTGCAATTTGTATATTAACAACTTCAATAAGGTATCCCTTATTCTGAAAACCATAAATTTTACTGATCTGCGCTACAGAAAAATTTGCACGTTTTTAAAGTTTTAACAATTTCGTATAATCAATGCATTTTGGAAAATTTGCACTTTCTTAGATTTAGATTCAAGGTCGATTTTATTGCAAATTGTATATTAGCGACTTCAATAAGATACCGCCTATTCTGAAAAACATAAATTTTACTGATCTGCTCTTCTAAGGAAAATTTTAGAGTTATTATAATATTAACAAATTCATATAATCAATGCATTTCGAAAATATTCCTTAGATTTAGCCTCAAAGTCGTTTTTCTTGCAATTTGTATATTAACAACTTCAATAAGGTATCGCTTATTCTGAAAACCATAAATTTTACTGATCTGCGCTAAGGAAAAATTTGCACGTTTTTAAAGTTTTAACAATTTCATATAATCAATGCATTTCGAAAAAGTTGCACTTTCTTAGATTTAGATTCAAAGTTGATTTTTTTTTGCAAATTGTTTATTAACGACTTCAATAAGGTACCGCTCATTCTGAAAAACATAAATTTTACTAATCTGCTCTTCTAAGGAAAAGTTTTCATGTTATTACGATATTAGCAAATTCATATAATCAATGCATTTCGAAAATATTTCTTAGATTTAGCCTCAAAGTCGTTTTTCTTGCAATTTGTATATTAACAACTTCAATAAGTTA
Organism: Bactrocera oleae; assembly: GCF_042242935.1. Lineage (NCBI taxonomy): Eukaryota > Metazoa > Arthropoda > Insecta > Diptera > Tephritidae > Bactrocera > Bactrocera oleae. The sequence goes on along the minus strand of NC_091541.1, from coordinate 18,323,953 downwards.
TCGCTTATTCTGAAAACCATAAACTTTACTGATCTGCGCTAAAGAAAAATTTGCATGTTTTTATAGCTTTTAAAATTTCGTATAATCAATGCATTTCGGAAAATTCGCACTTTCTTAGATTTAGATTCAAAGTCGATTTTTTTTCAAATTGTTTATTAACGACTTCAATAAGGTACCGCTCATTCTGAAAAACATAAATTTACTAATCTGCTCTTCTAAGGAAAAGTTTTCATGTTATTACGATATTAACAAATTCATATAATCAATGCATTTCGAAAATATTCCTTAGATTTAGCCTCAAAGTCGTTTTTCTTGCCATTTGTATATTAACAACTTCAATAAGGTATCGCTTATTCTGAAAACCATAAATTTTACTGATCTGCGCTAAAGAAAAATTTGCACGTTTTAAAAGTTTTAACAATTTCATATAATCAATGCATTTCGAAAAAGTTGCACTTTCTTAGACTTAGATTCAAAGTCGATTTTTTTTTACAAATTTTACTAATCTGCTCTTCTAAGGAAAAGTTTTCATGTTATTACGATATTAAAAAATTCATATAATCAATTCATTTCGAAAATATTTCTTAGATTTAGCCTCAAAGTCGTTTTTCTTGAAATTTGTATATTAACAACTTCAATAAGGTACCGCTTATTCTTAAAACCATAAACTTTTCTAATCTGCTCTTCTAAGGAAAAGTTTTCATGTTATTACGATATTAGCAAATTCATATAATCAATGCATTTCGAAAATATTCCTTAGATTTAGCCTCAAAATCGATTTTATTGCAAATTGTATATTAGCGACTTCAATAAGATGCCGCCTATTCTGAAAGACTTAAATTTACTGATCTGCGCTAAGGAAAAATTTGCATGTTTAAATACTTCATATAATCAATGCATTTCGATAAAATTTCTTAGATTTAGGATCAAAGTCGTTTTTCTTGCCATTTGTATATTAACAACTTCAATAAGGTACCGCTTATTCTGAAAATCATAAACTTTACTGATCTGCGCTAAAGAAAAATTTGCACGTTTTTAAAGTTTTAACAATTTCATATAATCAATGCATTTCGAAAAAGTTGCACTTTCTTAGATTTAGATTCAAAGTTGATTTTTTTTTGCAAATTGTTTATTAACGACTTCAATAAGGTACCGCTCATTCTAAAAAACATAAATTTTACTAATCTGCTCTTCTAAGGAAAAGTTTTCATGTTATTACGATATTAGCAAATTCATATAATCAATGCATTTCGAAAATATTTCTTAGATTTAGGATCAAAGTCGTTTTTCTTGCCATTTGTATATTAACAACTTCAATAAGGTACCGCTTATTCTGAAAATCATAAACTTTACTGATCTGCGCTAAAGAAAAATTTGCACGTTTTTAAAGTTTTAACAATTTCATATAATCAATGCATTTCGAAAAAGTTGCACTTTCTTAGATTTAGATTCAAAGTTGATTTTTTTTTGCAAATTGTTTATTAACGACTTCAATAAGGTATCGCTCATTCTGAAAAACATAAATTTTACTAATCTGCTCTTCTAAGGAAAAGTTTTCATGTTATTACGATATTAGCAAATTCATATAATCAATGCATTTCGAAAATATTTCTTAGATTTAGCCTCAAAGTCGTTTTTCTTGCAATTTGTATATTAACAACTTCAATAAGTTATCGCTTATTCTGAAAACCATAAACTTTACTGATCTGCGCTAAAGAAAAATTTGCATGTTTTTATAGCTTTTACAATTTCGTATAATCAATGCATTTCGGAAAATTTGCACTTTCTTAGATTTAGATTCAAAGTCGATTTTTTTTCAAATTGTTTATTAACGACTTCAATAAGGTACCGCTCATTCTGAAAAACATAAATTTACTAATCTGCTCTTCTAAGGAAAAGTTTTCATGTTATTACGATATTAACAAATTCATATAATCAATGCATTTCGAAAATATTCCTTAGATTTAGCCTCAAAGTCGTTTTTCTTGCCATTTGTATATTAACAACTTCAATAAGGTATCGCTTATTCTGAAAACCATAAATTTTACTGATCTGCGCTAAAGAAAAATTTGCACGTTTTAAAAGTTTTAACAATTTCATATAATCAATGCATTTCGAAAAAGTTGCACTTTCTTAGACTTAGATTCAAAGTCGATTTTTTTTTACAAATTTTACTAATCTGCTCTTCTAAGGAAAAGTTTTCATGTTATTACGATATTAGCAAATTCATATAATCAATGCATTTCGAAAATATTTCTTAGATTTAGGATCAAAGTCGTTTTTCTTGCCATTTGTATATTAACAACTTCAATAAGGTACCGCTTATTCTGAAAATCATAAACTTTACTGATCTGCGCTAAAGAAAAATTTGCACGTTTTTAAAGTTTTAACAATTTCATATAATCAATGCATTTCGAAAAAGTTGCACTTTCTTAGATTTAGATTCAAAGTCGATTTTTTTTTACAAATTTTACTAATCTGCTCTTCTAAGGAAAAGTTTTCATGTTATTACGATATTAAAAAATTCATATAATCAATTCATTTCGAAAATATTTCTTAGATTTAGCCTCAAAGTCGTTTTTCTTGCAATTTGTATATTAACAACTTCAGTAAGGTACCGCTTATTCTGAAAACCATAAATTTTACTGATCTGCGCTAAAGAAAAATTTGCACGTTTTAAAAGTTTTAACAATTTCATATAATCAATGCATTTCGAAAAAGTTGCACTTTCTTAGACTTAGATTCAAAGTCGATTTTTTTTTACAAATTTTACTAATCTGCTCTTCTAAGGAAAAGTTTTCATGTTATTACGATATTAAAAAATTCATATAATCAATTCATTTCGAAAATATTTCTTAGATTTAGCCTCAAAGTCGTTTTTCTTGCAATTTGTATATTAACAACTTCAGTAAGGTACCGCTTATTCTGAAAACCATAAACTTTACTAATCTGCTCTTCTAAGGAAAAGTTTTCATGTTATTACGATATTAGCAAATTCATATAATCAATGCATTTCGAAAATATTCCTTAGATTTAGCCTCAAAGTCGTTTTTCTTGCAATTTGTATATTAACAACTTCAATAAGGTATCGCTTATTCTGAAAACCATAAACTTTACTGATCTGCGCTAAAGAAAAATTTGCATGTTTTTATAGCTTTTACAATTTCGTATAATCAATGCATTTCGAAAAAATTGCACTTTCTTAGATTTAGATTCAAAGTCGATTTTTTTTTTGCAAATTGTTCATTAACGACTTCAATAAGGTACCGCTCATTCTGAAAAACATAAATTTTACTAATCTGCTCTTCTAAGGAAAAGTTTTCATGTTATTACGATATTAGCAAATTCATATAATCAATGCATTTCGAAAATATTCCTTAGATTTAGCCTCAAAGTCGTTTTTCTTGCAATTTGTATATTAACAACTTCAATAAGGTATCGCTTATTCTGAAAACCATAAACTTTACTGATCTGCGCTAAAGAAAAATTTGCATGTTTTTATAGCTTTTACAATTTCGTATAATCAATGCATTTCGGAAAATTTGCACTTTCTTAGATTTAGATTCAAAGTCGATTTTTTTTCAAATTGTTTATTAACGACTTCAATAAGGTACCGCTCATTCTGAAAAACATAAATTTACTAATCTGCTCTTCTAAGGAAAAGTTTTCATGTTATTACGATATTAACAAATTCATATAATCAATGCATTTCGAAAATATTCCTTAGACTTAGCCTCAAAGTCGTTTTTCTTGCAATTTGTATATTAACAACTTCAATAAGGTACCGCTTATTCTGAAAACTATAAATTTTACTGATCTGCGCTAAAGAAAAATTTGCATGTTTTTATAGCTTTTACAATTTCATATAATTAATGCATTTCGAAAAAGTTGCACTTTCTTAGATTTAGATTCAAAGTCGATTTTTTTTTGCAAATTGTTCATTAACGACTTCAATAAGGTACCGCTCATTCTGAAAAACATAAATTTTACTAATCTGCTCTTCTAAGGAAAAGTTTTCATGTTATTACGATATTAGCAAATTCATATAATCAATGCATTTCGAAAATATTTCTTAGATTTAGGATCAAAGTCGTTTTTCTTGCCATTTGTATATTAACAACTTTAATAAGGTACCGCTTATTCTGAAAATCATAAACTTTACTGATCTGCGCTAAAGAAAAATTTGCATGTTTTTATAGCTTTTACAATTTCGTATAATCAATGCATTTCGGAAAATTTGCACTTTCTTAGATTTAGATTCAAAGTCGATTTTTTTTCAAATTGTTTATTAACGACTTCAATAAGGTACCGCTCATTCTGAAAAACATAAATTTACTAATCTGCTCTTCTAAGGAAAAGTTTTCATGTTATTACGATATTAACAAATTCATATAATCAATGCATTTCGAAAATATTCCTTAGATTTAGCCTCAAAGTCGTTTTTCTTGCAATTTGTATATTAACAACTTCAACAAGGTATCGCTTATTCTGAAAACCATAAATTTTACTGATCTGCGCTACAGAAAAATTTGCACGTTTTTAAAGTTTTAACAATTTCGTATAATCAATGCATTTTGGAAAATTTGCACTTTCTTAGATTTAGATTCAAGGTCGATTTTATTGCAAATTGTATATTAGCGACTTCAATAAGATACCGCCTATTCTGAAAAACATAAATTTTACTGATCTGCTCTTCTAAGGAAAATTTTAGAGTTATTATAATATTAACAAATTCATATAATCCATGCATTTCGAAAATATTCCTTAGATTTAGCCTCAAAGTCGTTTTTCTTGCAATTTGTATATTAACAACTTCAATAAGGTATCGCTTATTCTGAAAACCATAAATTTTACTGATCTGCGCTAAAGAAAAATTTGCACGTTTTTAAAGTTTTAACAATTTCATATAATCAATGCATTTCGAAAAAGTTGCACTTTCTTAGACTTAGATTCAAAGTCGATTTTTTTTTACAAATTTTACTAATCTGCTCTTCTAAGGAAAAGTTTTCATGTTATTACGATATTAAAAAATTCATATAATCAATTCATTTCGAAAATATTTCTTAGATTTAGCCTCAAAGTCGTTTTTCTTGCAATTTGTATATTAACAACTTCAATAAGGTACCGCTTATTCTTAAAACCATAAACTTTACTAATCTGCTCTTCTAAGGAAAAGTTTTCATGTTATTACGATATTAGCAAATTCATATAATCAATGCATTTCGAAAATATTCCTTAGATTTAGCCTCAAAGTCGTTTTTCTTGCAATTTGTATATTAACAACTTCAATAAGGTATCGCTTATTCTGAAAACCATAAATTTTACTGATCTGCGCTGAAGAAAAATTCGCACGTTTTTAAAGTTTTAACAATTTCATATAATTAATGCATTTCGAAAAGGTTGCACTTTCTTAGATTTAGATTCAAAGTCGATTTTTTTTTGCAAATTGTTTATTAACGACTTCAATAAGGTACCGCTCATTCTGAAAAACATAAATTTTACTAATCTGCTCTTCTAAGGAAAAGTTTTCATGTTATTACGATATTAGCAAATTCATATAATCAATGCATTTCGAAAATATTTCTTAGATTTAGGATCAAAGTCGTTTTTCTTGCCATTTGTATATTAACAACTTCAATAAGGTACCGCTTATTCTGAAAATCATAAACTTTACTGATCTGCGCTAAAGAAAAGTTTGCACGTTTTTAAAGTTTTAACAATTTCATATAATCAATGCATTTCGAAAAAGTTGCAATTTCTTAGATTTAGATTCAAAGTTGATTTTTTTTTGCAAATTGTTTATTAACGACTTCAATAAGGTACCGCTCATTCTGAAAAACATAAATTTTACTAATCTGCTCTTCTAAGGAAAAGTTTTCATGTTATTACGATATTAGCAAATTCATATAATCAATGCATTTCGAAAATATTTCTTAGATTTAGCCTCAAAGTCGTTTTTCTTGCCATTTGTATATTAACAACTTCAATAAGGTACCGCTTATTCTGAAAATCATAAACTTTACTGATCTGCGCTAAAGAAAAATTTGCACGTTTTTAAAGTTTTAACAATTTCATATAATCAATGCATTTCGAAAAAGTTGCACTTTCTTAGATTTAGATTCAAAGCTGATTTTTTTTTGCAAATTGTTTATTAACGACTTCAATAAGGTACCGCTCATTCTGAAAAACATAAATTTACTAATCTGCTCTTCTAAGGAAAAGTTTTCATGTTATTACGATATTAACAAATTTATATAATCAATGCATTTCGAAAATATTCCTTAGATTTAGCCTCAAAGTCGTTTTTCTTGCAATTTGTATATTAACAACTTCAATAAGGTATCGCTTATTCTGAAAACCATAAATTTTACTGATCTGCGCTAAAGAAAAATTTGCACGTTTTAAAAGTTTTAACAATTTCATATAATCAATGCATTTCGAAAAAGTTGCACTTTCTTAGACTTAGATTCAAAGTCGATTTTTTTTTACAAATTTTACTAATCTGCTCTTCTAAGGAAAAGTTTTCATGTTATTACGATATTAAAAAATTCATATAATCAATTCATTTCGAAAATATTTCTTAGATTTAGCCTCAAAGTCGTTTTTCTTGAAATTTGTATATTAACAACTTCAATAAGGTACCGCTTATTCTGAAAACCATAAACTTTACTAATCTGCTCTTCTAAGGAAAAGTTTTCATGTTATTACGATATTAGCAAATTCATATAATCAATGCATTTCGAAAATATTCCTTAGATTTAGCCTCAAAGTCGTTTTTCTTGCAATTTGTATATTAACAACTTCAATAAGGTATCGCTTATTCTGAAAACCATAAACTTTACTGATCTGCGCTAAAGAAAAATTTGCATGTTTTTATAGCTTTTACAATTTCGTATAATCAATGCATTTCGGAAAATTTGCACTTTCTTAGATTTAGATTCAAAGTCGATTTTTTTTCAAATTGTTTATTAACGACTTCAATAAGGTACCGCTCATTCTGAAAAACATAAATTTACTAATCTGCTCTTCTAAGGAAAAGTTTTCATGTTATTACGATATTAACAAATTCATATAATCAATGCATTTCGAAAATATTCCTTAGATTTAGCCTCAAAGTCGTTTTTCTTGCAATTTGTATATTAACAACTTCAATAAGGTATCGCTTATTCTGAAAACCATAAATTTTACTGATCTGCGCTAAAGAAAAATTTGCACGTTCTAAAAGTTTTAACAATTTCATATAATCAATGCATTTCGAAAAAGTTGCACTTTCTTAGACTTAGATTCAAAGTCGATTTTTTTTTACAAATTTTACTAATCTGCTCTTCTAAGGAAAAGTTTTCATGTTATTACGATATTAAAAAATTCATATAATCAATTCATTTCGAAAATATTTCTTAGATTTAGCCTCAAAGTCGTTTTTCTTGCCATTTGTATATTAACAACTTCAATAAGGTATCGCTTATTCTGAAAACCATAAACTTTACTGATCTGCTCTTCTAAGGAAAAGTTTTCATTTTATTACGATATTAACAAATTCATATAATCAATGCATTTCGAAAATATTCCTTAGACTTAGCCTCAAAGTCGTTTTTCTTGCAATTTGTATATTAACAACTTCAATAAGGTACCGCTTATTCTGAAAATCATAAACTTTACTGATCTGCGCTAAAGAAAAATTTGCATGTTTTTATAGCTTTTACAATTTCATATAATTAATGCATTTCGAAAAAGTTGCACTTTCTTAGATTTAGATTCAAAGTCGATTTTTTTTTGCAAATTGTTTATTAACGACTTCAATAAGGTACCGCTCATTCTGAAAAACATAAATTTTACTAATCTGCTCTTCTAAGGAAAAGTTTTCATGTTATTACGATATTAGCAAATTCATATAATCAATGCATTTCGAAAATATTTCTTAGATTTAGGATCAAAGTCGTTTTTCTTGCCATTTGTATATTAACAACTTTAATAAGGTACCGCTTATTCTGAAAATCATAAACTTTACTGATCTGCGCTAAAGAAAAATTTGCATGTTTTTATAGCTTTTACAATTTCGTATAATCAATGCATTTCGGAAAATTTGCACATTCTTAGATTTAGATTCAAAGTCGATTTTCTTTCAAATTGTTTATTAACGACTTCAATAAGGTACCGCTCATTCTGAAAAACATAAATTTACTAATCTGCTCTTCTAAGGAAAAGTTTTCATGTTATTACGATATTAACAAATTCATATAATCAATGCATTTCGAAAATATTCCTTAGATTTAGCCTCAAAGTCGTTTTTCTTGCAATTTGTATATTAACAACTTCAATAAGGTATCGCTTATTCTGAAAACCATAAATTTTACTGATCTGCGCTACAGAAAAATTTGCACGTTTTTAAAGTTTTAACAATTTCGTATAATCAATGCATTTTGGAAAATTTGCACTTTCTTAGATTTAGATTCAAGGTCGATTTTATTGCAAATTGTATATTAGCGACCTCAATAAGATACCGCCTATTCTGAAAAACATAAATTTTACTGATCTGCTCTTCTAAGGAAAATTTTAGAGTTATTATAATATTAACAAATTCATATAATCAATGCATTTCGAAAATATTCCTTAGATTTAGCCTCAAAGTCGTTTTTCTTGCAATTTGTATATTAACAACTTCAATAAGGTATCGCTTATTCTGAAAACCATAAATTTTACTGATCTGCGCTAAGGAAAAATTTGCACGTTTTTAAAGTTTTAACAATTTCATATAATCAATGCATTTCGAAAAAGTTGCACTTTCTTAGATTTAGATTCAAAGTTGATTTTTTTTTGCAAATTGTTTATTAACGACTTCAATAAGGTACCGCTCATTCTGAAAAACATAAATTTTACTAATCTGCTCTTCTAAGGAAAAGTTTTCATGTTATTACGATATTAGCAAATTCATATAATCAATGCATTTCGAAAATATTTCTTAGATTTAGCCTCAAAGTCGTTTTTCTTGCAATTTGTATATTAACAACTTCAATAAGTTATCGCTTATTCTGAAAACCATAAACTTTACTGATCTGCGCTAAAGAAAAATTTGCATGTTTTTATAGCTTTTAAAATTTCGTATAATCAATGCATTTCGGAAAATTTGCACTTTCTTAGATTTAGATTCAAAGTCGATTTTTTTTCAAATTGTTTATTAACGACTTCAATAAGGTACCGCTCATTCTGAAAAACATAAATTTACTAATCTGCTCTTCTAAGGAAAAGTTTTCATGTTATTACGATATTAACAAATTCATATAATCAATGCATTTCGAAAATATTCCTTAGATTTAGCCTCAAAGTCGTTTTTCTTGCCATTTGTATATTAACAACTTCAACAAGGTATCGCTTATTCTGAAAACCATAAATTTTACTGATCTGCGCTAAAGAAAAATTTGCACGTTTTAAAAGTTTTAACAATTTCATATAATCAATGCATTTCGAAAAAGTTGCACTTTCTTAGACTTAGATTCAAAGTCGATTTTTTTTTACAAATTTTACTAATCTGCTCTTCTAAGGAAAAGTTTTCATGTTATTACGATATTAAAAAATTCATATAATCAATTCATTTCGAAAATATTTCTTAGATTTAGCCTCAAAGTCGTTTTTCTTGAAATTTGTATATTAACAACTTCAATAAGGTACCGCTTATTCTTAAAACCATAAACTTTTCTAATCTGCTCTTCTAAGGAAAAGTTTTCATGTTATTACGATATTAGCAAATTCATATAATCAATGCATTTCGAAAATATTCCTTAGATTTAGCCTCAAAATCGATTTTATTGCAAATTGTATATTAGCGACTTCAATAAGATACCGCCTATTCTGAAAAACTTAAATTTACTGATGTGCGCTAAGGAAAAATTTGCATGTTTAAATACTTCATATAATCAATGCATTTCGATAAAATTTCTTAGATTTAGGATCAAAGTCGTTTTTCTTGCCATTTGTATATTAACAACTTCAATAAGGTACCGCTTATTCTGAAAATCATAAACTTTACTGATCTGCGCTAAAGAAAAATTTGCACGTTTTTAAAGTTTTAACAATTTCATATAATCAATGCATTTCGAAAAAGTTGCACTTTCTTAGATTTAGATTCAAAGTTGATTTTTTTTTGCAAATTGTTTATTAACGACTTCAATAAGGTACCGCTCATTCTAAAAAACATAAATTTTACTAATCTGCTCTTCTAAGGAAAAGTTTTCATGTTATTACGATATTAGCAAATTCATATAATCAATGCATTTCGAAAATATTTCTTAGATTTAGGATCAAAGTCGTTTTTCTTGCCATTTGTATATTAACAACTTCAATAAGGTACCGCTTATTCTGAAAATCATAAACTTTACTGATCTGCGCTAAAGAAAAATTTGCACGTTTTTAAAGTTTTAACAATTTCATATAATCAATGCATTTCGAAAAAGTTGCACTTTCTTAGATTTAGATTCAAAGTTGATTTTTTTTTGCAAATTGTTTATTAACGACTTCAATAAGGTACCGCTCATTCTGAAAAACATAAATTTTACTAATCTGCTCTTCTAAGGAAAAGTTTTCATGTTATTACGATATTAGCAAATTCATATAATCAATGCATTTCGAAAATATTTCTTAGATTTAGCCTCAAAGTCGTTTTTCTTGCAATTTGTATATTAACAACTTCAATAAGTTATCGCTTATTCTGAAAACCATAAACTTTACTGATCTGCGCTAAAGAAAAATTTGCATGTTTTTATAGCTTTTACAATTTCGTATAATCAATGCATTTCGGAAAATTTGCACTTTCTTAGATTTAGATTCAAAGTCGATTTTTTTTCAAATTGTTTATTAACGACTTCAATAAGGTACCGCTCATTCTGAAAAACATAAATTTACTAATCTGCTCTTCTAAGGAAAAGTTTTCATGTTATTACGATATTAACAAATTCATATAATCAATGCATTTCGAAAATATTCCTTAGATTTAGCCTCAAAGTCGTTTTTCTTGCCATTTGTATATTAACAACTTCAATAAGGTATCGCTTATTCTGAAAACCATAAATTTTACTGATCTGCGCTAAAGAAAAATTTGCACGTTTTAAAAGTTTTAACAATTTCATATAATCAATGCATTTCGAAAAAGTTGCACTTTCTTAGACTTAGATTCAAAGTCGATTTTTTTTTACAAATTTTACTAATCTGCTCTTCTAAGGAAAAGTTTTCATGTTATTACGATATTAAAAAATTCATATAATCAATTCATTTCGAAAATATTTCTTAGATTTAGCCTCAAAGTCGTTTTTCTTGCAATTTGTATATTAACAACTTCAGTAAGGTACCGCTTATTCTGAAAACCATAAACTTTACTAATCTGCTCTTCTAAGGAAAAGTTTTCATGTTATTACGATATTAGCAAATTCATATAATCAATGCATTTCGAAAATATTCCTTAGATTTAGCCTCAAAGTCGTTTTTCTTGCAATTTGTATATTAACAACTTCAATAAGGTATCGCTTATTCTGAAAACCATAACCTTTACTGATCTGCGCTAAAGAAAAATTTGCATGTTTTTATAGCTTTTACAATTTCGTATAATCAATGCATTTCGGAAAATTTGCACTTTCTTAGATTTAGATTCAAAGTCGATTTTTTTTCAAATTGTTTATTAACGACTTCAATAAGGTACCGCTCATTCTGAAAAACATAAATTTACTAATCTGCTCTTCTAAGGAAAAGTTTTCATGTTATTACGATATTAACAAATTCATATAATCAATGCATTTCGAAAATATTCCTTAGACTTAGCCTCAAAGTCGTTTTTCTTGCAATTTGTAAATTAACAACTTCAATAAGGTACCGCTTATTCTGAAAACTATAAATTTTACTGATCTGCGCTAAAGAAAAATTTGCATGTTTTTATAGCTTTTACAATTTCATATAATTAATGCATTTCGAAAAAGTTGCACTTTCTTAGATTAAGATTCAAAGTCGATTTTTTTTTGCAAATTGTTCATTAACGACTTCAATAAGGTACCGCTCATTCTGAAAAACATAAATTTTACTAATCTGCTCTTCTAAGGAAAAGTTTTCATGTTATTACGATATTAGCAAATTCATATAATCAATGCATTTCGAAAATATTTCTTAGATTTAGGATCAAAGTCGTTTTTCTTGCCATTTGTATATTAACAACTTTAATAAGGTACCGCTTATTCTGAAAATCATAAACTTTACTGATCTGCGCTAAAGAAAAATTTGCATGTTTTTATAGCTTTTACAATTTCGTATAATCAATGCATTTCGGAAAATTTGCACTTTCTTAGATTTAGATTCAAAGTCGATTTTTTTTCAAATTGTTTATTAACGACTTCAATAAGGTACCGCTCATTCTGAAAAACATAAATTTACTAATCTGCTCTTCTAAGGAAAAGTTTTCATGTTATTACGATATTAACAAATTCATATAATCAATGCATTTCGAAAATATTCCTTAGATTTAGCCTCGAAGTCGTTTTTCTTGCAATTTGTATATTAACAACTTCAATAAGGTATCGCTTATTCTGAAAACCATAAATTTTACTGATCTGCGCTACAGAAAAATTTGCACGTTTTTAAAGTTTTAACAATTTCGTATAATCAATGCATTTTGGAAAATTTGCACTTTCTTAGATTTAGATTCAAGGTCGATTTTATTGCAAATTGTATATTAGCGACTTCAATAAGATACCGCCTATTCTGAAAAACATAAATTTTACTGATCTGCTCTTCTAAGGAAAATTTTAGAGTTATTATAATATTAACAAATTCATATAATCAATGCATTTCGAAAATATTCCTTAGATTTAGCCTCAAAGTCGTTTTTCTTGCAATTTGTATATTAACAACTTCAATAAGGTATCGCTTATTCTGAAAACCATAAATTTTACTGATCTGCGCTAAAGAAAAATTTGCACGTTTTTAAAGTTTTAACAATTTCATATAATCAATGCATTTCGAAAAAGTTGCACTTTCTTAGCCTTAGATTCAAAGTCGATTTTTTTTTACAAATTTTACTAATCTGCTCTTCTAAGGAAAAGTTTTCATGTTATTACGATATTAAAAAATTCATATAATCAATTCATTTCGAAAATATTTCTTAGATTTAGCCTCAAAGTCGTTTTTCTTGCAATTTGTATATTAACAACTTCAATAAGGTACCGCTTATTCTTAAAACCATAAACTTTACTAATCTGCTCTTCTAAGGAAAAGTTTTCATGTTATTACGATATTAGCAAATTCATATAATCAATGCATTTCGAAAATATTCCTTAGATTTAGCCTCAAAGTCGTTTTTCTTGCAATTTGTATATTAACAACTTCAATAAGGTATCGCTTATTCTGAAAACCATAAATTTTACTGATCTGCGCTGAAGAAAAATTCGCACGTTTTTAAAGTTTTAACAATTTCATATAATTAATGCATTTCGAAAAGGTTGCACTTTCTTAGATTTAGATTCAAAGTCGATTTTTTTTTGCAAATTGTTTATTAACGACTTCAATAAGGTACCGCTCATTCTGAAAAACATAAATTTTACTAATCTGCTCTTCTAAGGAAAAGTTTTCATGTTATTACGATATTAGCAAATTCATATAATCAATGCATTTCGAAAATATTTCTTAGATTTAGGATCAAAGTCGTTTTTCTTGCCATTTGTATATTAACAACTTCAATAAGGTACCGCTTATTCTGAAAATCATAAACTTTACTGATCTGCGCTAAAGAAAAATTTGCACGTTTTTAAAGTTTTAACAATTTCATATAATCAATGCATTTCGAAAAAGTTGCAATTTCTTAGATTTAGATTCAAAGTTGATTTTTTTTTGCAAATTGTTTATTAACGACTTCAATAAGGTACCGCTCATTCTGAAAAACATAAATTTTACTAATCTGCTCTTCTAAGGAAAAGTTTTCATGTTATTACGATATTAGCAAATTCATATAATCAATGCATTTCGAAAATATTTCTTAGATTTAGCCTCAAAGTCGTTTTTCTTGCCATTTGTATATTAACAACTTCAATAAGGTACCGCTTGTTCTGAAAATCATAAACTTTACTGATCTGCGCTAAAGAAAAATTTGCACGTTTTTAAAGTTTTAACAATTTCATATAATCAATGCATTTCGAAAAAGTTGCACTTTCTTAGATTTAGATTCAAAGCTGATTTTTTTTTGCAAATTGTTTATTAACGACTTCAATAAGGTACCGCTCATTCTGAAAAACATAAATTTACTAATCTGCTCTTCTAAGGAAAAGTTTTCATGTTATTACGATATTAACAAATTTATATAATCAATGCATTTCGAAAATATTCCTTAGATTTAGCCTCAAAGTCGTTTTTCTTGCAATTTGTATATTAACAACTTCAATAAGGTATCGCTTATTCTGAAAACCATAAATTTTACTGATCTGCTCTTCTAAGGAAAAGTTTTCATTTTATTACGATATTAGCAAATTCATATAATCAATGCATTTCGAAAATATTCCTTAGATTTAGCCTCAAAGTCGTTTTTCTTGCAATTTGTATATTAACAACTTCAATAAGGTATCGCTTATTCTGAAAACCATAAACTTTACTGATCTGCGCTAAAGAAAAATTTGCATGTTTTTATAGCTTTTACAATTTCGTATAATCAATGCATTTCGGAAAATTTGCACTTTCTTAGATTTAGATTCAAAGTCGATTTTTTTTCAAATTGTTTATTAACGACTTCAATAAGGTACCGCTCATTCTGAAAAACATAAATTTACTAATCTGCTCTTCTAAGGAAAAGTTTTCATGTTATTACGATATTAACAAATTCATATAATCAATTCATTTCGAAAATATTTCTTAGATTTAGCCTCAAAGTCGTTTTTCTTGCCATTTGTATATTAACAACTTCAATAAGGTATCGCTTATTCTGAAAACCATAAACTTTACTGATCTGCTCTTCTAAGGAAAAGTTTTCATTTTATTACGATATTAGCAAATTCATATAATCAATGCATTTCGAAAATATTCCTTAGATTTAGCCTCAAAGTCGTTTTTCTTGCAATTTGTATATTAACAACTTCAATAAGGTATCGCTTATTCTGAAAACCATAAACTTTACTGATCTGCGCTGAAGAAAAATTCGCACGTTTTTAAAGTTTTAACAATTTCATATAATTAATGCATTTCGAAAAGGTTGCACTTTCTTAGCTTTAGATTCAAAGTCGATTTTTTTTTGCAAATTGTTTATTAACGACTTCAATAAGGTACCGCTCATTCTGAAAAACATAAATTTACTAATCTGCTCTTCTAAGGAAAAGTTTTCATGTTATTACGATATTAACAAATTCATATAATCAATGCATTTCGAAAATATTCCTTAGACTTAGCCTCAAAGTCGTTTTTCTTGCAATTTGTATATTAACAACTTCAATAACTTACCGCTTATTCTGAAAACCATAAACTTTACTGATCTGCGCTAAAGAAAAATTTGCATGTTTTTATAGCTTTTACAATTTCATATAATTAATGCATTTCGAAAAAGTTGCACTTTCTTAGATTTAGATTCAAAGTCGATTTTTTTTCAAATTGTTTATTAACGACTTCAATAAGGTACCGCTCATTCTGAAAAACATAAATTTTACTAATCTGCTCTTCTAAGGAAAAGTTTTCATGTTATTACGATATTAGCAAATTCATATAATCAATGCATTTCGAAAATATTTCTTAGATTTAGCCTCAAAGTCGTTTTTCTCGCAATTTGTATATTAACAACTTCAATAAGTTATCGCTTATTCTGAAAACCATAAACTTTACTGATCTGCGCTAAAGAAAAATTTGCATGTTTTTATAGCTTTTACAATTTCGTATAATCAATGCATTTCGGAAAATTTGCACTTTCTTAGATTTAGATTCAAAGTCGATTTTTTTTCAAATTGTTTATTAACGACTTCAATAAGGTACCGCTCATTCTGAAAAACGTAAATTTACTAATCTGCTTTTCTAAGGAAAAGTTTTCATGTTATTACGATATTAACAAATTCATATAATCAATGCATTTCGAAAATATTCCTTAGATTTAGCCTCAAAGTCGTTTTTCTTGCAATTTGTATATTAACAACTTCAATAAGGTATCGCTTATTCTGAAAACCATAAATTTTACTGATCTGCGCTAAAGAAAAATTTGCACGTTTTAAAAGTTTTAACAATTTCATATAATCAATGCATTTCGAAAAAGTTGCACTTTCTTAGACTTAGATTCAAAGTCGATTTTTTTTTACAAATTTTACTAATCTGCTCTTCTAAGGAAAAGTTTTCATGTTATTACGATATTAGCAAATTCATATAATCAATGCATTTCGAAAATATTCCTTAGATTTAGCCTCAAAGTCGTTTTTCTTGCAATTTGTATATTAACAACTTCAATAAGGTATCGCTTATTCTGAAAACCATAAACTTTACTGATCTGCGCTAAAGAAAAATTTGCATGTTTTTATAGCTTTTACAATTTCGTATAATCAATGCATTTCGGAAAATTTGCACTTTCTTAGATTTAGATTCAAAGTCGATTTTTTTTCAAATTGTTTATTAACGACTTCAATAAGGTACCGCTCATTCTGAAAAACATAAATTTACTAATCTGCTCTTCTAAGGAAAAGTTTTCATGTTATTACGATATTAACAAATTCATATAATCAATGCATTTCGAAAATATTCCTTAGACTTAGCCTCAAAGTCGTTTTTCTTGCAATTTGTATATTAACAACTTCAATAAGGTACCGCTTATTCTGAAAATCATAAACTTTACTGATCTGCGCTAAAGAAAAATTTGCATGTTTTTATAGCTTTTACAATTTCATATAATTAATGCATTTCGAAAAAGTTGCACTTTCTTAGATTTAGAATCAAAGTCGATTTTTTTTTGCAAATTGTTTATTAACGACTTAAATAAGGTACCGCTCATTCTGAAAAACATAAATTTTACTAATCTGCTCTTCTAAGGAAAAGTTTTCATGTTATTACGATATTAGCAAATTCATATAATCAATGCATTTCGAAAATATTTCTTAGATTTAGGATCAAAGTCGTTTTTCTTGCCATTTGTATATTAACAACTTTAATAAGGTATCGCTTATTCTGAAAACTATAAATTTTACTGATCTGCGCTAAAGAAAAATTTGCATGTTTTTATAGCTTTTACAATTTCATATAATTAATGCATTTCGAAAAAGTTGCACTTTCTTAGATTTAGATTCAAAGTCGATTTTTTTTTGCAAATTGTTTATTAACGACTTCAATAAGGTACCGCTCATTCTGAAAAACATAAATTTTACTAATCTGCTCTTCTAAGGAAAAGTTTTCATGTTATTACGATATTAGCAAATTCATATAATCAATGCATTTCGAAAATATTTCTTAGCTTTAGGATCAAAGTCGTTTTTCTTGCCATTTGTATATTAACAACTTTAATAAGGTATCGCTTATTCTGAAAACTATAAATTTTACTGATCTGCGCTAAAGAAAAATTTGCATGTTTTTATAGCTTTTACAATTTCATATAATTAATGCATTTCGAAAAAGTTGCACTTTCTTAGATTTAGATTCAAAGTCGATTTTTTTTTGCAAATTGTTTATTAACGACTTCAATAAGGTACCGCTCATTCTGAAAAACATAAATTTACTAATCTGCTCTTCTAAGGAAAAGTTTTCATGTTATTACGATATTAACAAATTCATATAATCAATGCATTTCGAAAATATTCCTTAGATTTAGCCTCAAAGTCGTTTTTCTTGCAATTTGTATATTAACAACTTCAATAAGGTATCGCTTATTCTGAAAACCATAAATTTTACTGATCTGCGCTACAGAAAAATTTGCACGTTTTTAAAGTTTTAACAATTTCGTATAATCAATGCATTTTGGAAAATTTGCACTTTCTTAGAATTAGATTCAAGGTCGATTTTATTGCAAATTGTATATTAGCGACTTCAATAAGATACCGCCTATTCTGAAAAACATAAATTTTACTGATCTGCTCTTCTAAGGAAAATTTTAGAGTTATTACAATATTAACAAATTCATATAATCAATGCAGTTCGAAAATATTCCTTAGATTTAGCCTCAAAGTCGTTTTTCTTGCAATTTGTATATTAACAACTTCAATAAGGTACCGCTTATTCTTAAAACCATAAACTTTACTGATCTGCGCTAAAGAAAAATTTGCACGTTTTAAAAGTTTTAACAATTTCATATAATCAATGCATTTCGAAAAAGTTGCACTTTCTTAGACTTAGATTCAAAGTCGATTTTTTTTTACAAATTTTACTAATCTGCTCTTCTAAGGAAAAGTTTTCATGTTATTACGATATTAGCAAATTCATATAATCAATGCATTTCGAAAATATTCCTTAGATTTAGCCTCAAAGTCGTTTTTCTTGCAATTTGTATATTAACAACTTCAATAAGGTATCGCTTATTCTGAAAACCATAAACTTTACTGATCTGCGCTAAAGAAAAATTTGCATGTTTTTATAGCTTTTACAATTTCGTATAATCAATGCATTTCGGAAAATTTGCACTTTCTTAGATTTAGATTCAAAGTCGATTTTTTTTCAAATTGTTTATTAACGACTTCAATAAGGTACCGCTCATTCTGAAAAACATAAATTTTACTAATCTGCTCTTCTAAGGAAAAGTTTTCATGTTATTACGATATTAGCAAATTCATATAATCAATGCATTTCGAAAATATTTCTTAGATTTAGCCTCAAAGTCGTTTTTCTCGCAATTTGTATATTAACAACTTCAATAAGTTATCGCTTATTCTGAAAACCATAAACTTTACTGATCTGCGCTAAAGAAAAATTTGCATGTTTTTATAGCTTTTACAATTTCGTATAATCAATGCATTTCGGAAAATTTGCACTTTCTTAGATTTAGATTCAAAGTCGATTTTTTTTCAAATTGTTTATTAACGACTTCAATAAGGTACCGCTCATTCTGAAAAACGTAAATTTACTAATCTGCTTTTCTAAGGAAAAGTTTTCATGTTATTACGATATTAACAAATTCATATAATCAATGCATTTCGAAAATATTCCTTAGATTTAGCCTCAAAGTCGTTTTTCTTGCAATTTGTATATTAACAACTTCAATAAGGTATCGCTTATTCTGAAAACCATAAATTTTACTGATCTGCGCTAAAGAAAAATTTGCACGTTTTAAAAGTTTTAACAATTTCATATAATCAATGCATTTCGAAAAAGTTGCACTTTCTTAGACTTAGATTCAAAGTCGATTTTTTTTTACAAATTTTACTAATCTGCTCTTCTAAGGAAAAGTTTTCATGTTATTACGATATTAGCAAATTCATATAATCAATGCATTTCGAAAATATTCCTTAGATTTAGCCTCAAAGTCGTTTTTCTTGCAATTTGTATATTAACAACTTCAATAAGGTATCGCTTATTCTGAAAACCATAAACTTTACTGATCTGCGCTAAAGAAAAATTTGCATGTTTTTATAGCTTTTACAATTTCGTATAATCAATGCATTTCGGAAAATTTGCACTTTCTTAGATTTAGATTCAAAGTCGATTTTTTTTCAAATTGTTTATTAACGACTTCAATAAGGTACCGCTCATTCTGAAAAACATAAATTTACTAATCTGCTCTTCTAAGGAAAAGTTTTCATGTTATTACGATATTAACAAATTCATATAATCAATGCATTTCGAAAATATTCCTTAGACTTAGCCTCAAAGTCGTTTTTCTTGCAATTTGTATATTAACAACTTCAATAAGGTACCGCTTATTCTGAAAATCATAAACTTTACTGATCTGCGCTAAAGAAAAATTTGCATGTTTTTATAGCTTTTACAATTTCATATAATTAATGCATTTCGAAAAAGTTGCACTTTCTTAGATTTAGAATCAAAGTCGATTTTTTTTTGCAAATTGTTTATTAACGACTTAAATAAGGTACCGCTCATTCTGAAAAACATAAATTTTACTAATCTGCTCTTCTAAGGAAAAGTTTTCATGTTATTACGATATTAGCAAATTCATATAATCAATGCATTTCGAAAATATTTCTTAGATTTAGGATCAAAGTCGTTTTTCTTGCCATTTGTATATTAACAACTTTAATAAGGTATCGCTTATTCTGAAAACTATAAATTTTACTGATCTGCGCTAAAGAAAAATTTGCATGTTTTTATAGCTTTTACAATTTCATATAATTAATGCATTTCGAAAAAGTTGCACTTTCTTAGATTTAGATTCAAAGTCGATTTTTTTTTGCAAATTGTTTATTAACGACTTCAATAAGGTACCGCTCATTCTGAAAAACATAAATTTTACTAATCTGCTCTTCTAAGGAAAAGTTTTCATGTTATTACGATATTAGCAAATTCATATAATCAATGCATTTCGAAAATATTTCTTAGATTTAGGATCAAAGTCGTTTTTCTTGCCATTTGTATATTAACAACTTTAATAAGGTATCGCTTATTCTGAAAACTATAAATTTTACTGATCTGCGCTAAAGAAAAATTTGCATGTTTTTATAGCTTTTACAATTTCATATAATTAATGCATTTCGAAAAAGTTGCACTTTCTTAGATTTAGATTCAAAGTCGATTTTTTTTTGCAAATTGTTTATTAACGACTTCAATAAGGTACCGCTCATTCTGAAAAACATAAATTTACTAATCTGCTCTTCTAAGGAAAAGTTTTCATGTTATTACGATATTAACAAATTCATATAATCAATGCATTTCGAAAATATTCCTTAGATTTAGCCTCAAAGTCGTTTTTCTTGCAATTTGTATATTAACAACTTCAATAAGGTATCGCTTATTCTGAAAACCATAAATTTTACTGATCTGCGCTACAGAAAAATTTGCACGTTTTTAAAGTTTTAACAATTTCGTATAATCAATGCATTTTGGAAAATTTGCACTTTCTTAGAATTAGATTCAAGGTCGATTTTATTGCAAATTGTATATTAGCGACTTCAATAAGATACCGCCTATTCTGAAAAACATAAATTTTACTGATCTGCTCTTCTAAGGAAAATTTTAGAGTTATTACAATATTAACAAATTCATATAATCAATGCAGTTCGAAAATATTCCTTAGATTTAGCCTCAAAGTCGTTTTTCTTGCAATTTGTATATTAACAACTTCAATAAGGTACCGCTTATTCTTAAAACCATAAACTTTACTAATCTGCTCTTCTAAGGAAAATTTTAGAGTTATTACAATATTAACAAATTCATATAATCAATGCATTTCGAAAAAATTTCTTAGATTTAGCCTCAAAGCCGTTTTTCTTGCAATTTGTATATTAACAACTTCAATAAGGTATCGCTTATTCTGAAAACTATAAATTTTACTGATCTGCGCTAAAGAAAAATTTGCATGTTTTTATAGCTTTTACAATTTCATATAATTAATGCATTTCGAAAAAGTTGCACTTTCTTAGATTTAGATTCAAAGTCGATTTTTTTTTGCAAATTGTTTATTAACGACTTCAATAAGGTACCGCTCATTCTGAAAAACATAAATTTTACTAATCTGCTCTTCTAAGGAAAAGTTTTCATGTTATTACGATATTAGCAAATTCATGTAATCAATGCATTTCGAAAATATTTCTTAGATTTAGGATCAAAGTCGTTTTTCTTGCCATTTGTATGTTAACAACTTCAATAAGGTACCGCTTATTCTGAAAATCATAAACTTTACTGATCTGCGCTAAAGAAAAATTTGCATGTTTTTATAGCTTTTACAATTTCGTATAATCAATGCATTTCGGAAAATTTGCACTTTCTTAGATTTAGATTCAAAGTCGATTTTTTTTCAAATTGTTTATTAACGACTTCAATAAGGTACCGCTCATTCTGAAAAACATAAATTTACTAATCTGCTCTTCTAAGGAAAAGTTTTCATGTTATTACGATATTAACAAATTCATATAATCAATGCATTTCGAAAATATTCCTTAGATTTAGCCTCAAAGTCGTTTTTCTTGCAATTTGTATATTAACAACTTCAATAAGGTATCGCTTATTCTGAAAACCATAAATTTTACTGATCTGCGCTACGCTAATTTTACTTTAAGGTATGCGCTAAAGAAAAATTCGCACGTTTTTAAAGTTTTAACAATTTCATATAATTAATGCATTTCGAAAAGGTTGCACTTTCTTAGATTTAGATTCAAAGTCGATTTTTTTTTTGCAAATTGTTTATTAACGACTTCAATAAGGTACCGCTCATTCTGAAAAACATAAATTTTACTAATCTGCTCTTCTAAGGAAAAGTTTTCATGTTATTACGATATTAGCAAATTCATATAATCAATGCATTTCGAAAATATTTCTTAGATTTAGGATCAAAGTCGTTTTTCTTGCCATTTGTATATTAACAACTTCAATAAGGTACCGCTTATTCTGAAAATCATAAACTTTACTGATCTGCGCTAAAGAAAAATTTGCATGTTTTTATAGCTTTTACAATTTCGTATAATCAATGCATTTCGGAAAATTTGCACTTTCTTAGATTTAGATTCAAAGTCGATTTTTTTTCAAATTGTTTATTAACGACTTCAATAAGGTACCGCTCATTCTGAAAAACATAAATTTACTAATCTGCTCTTCTAAGGAAAAGTTTTCATGTTATTACGATATTAACAAATTCATATAATCAATGCATTTCGAAAATATTTCTTAGATTTAGCCTCAAAGCCGTTTTTCTTGCAATTTGTATATTAACAACTTCAATAAGGTATCGCTTATTATGAAAAACTTAAATTTTACTAATCTGCTCTTCTAAGGAAAATTTTAGAGTTATTACAATATTAACAAATTCATATAATCAATGCATTTCGAAAATATTTCTTAGATTTAGCCTCAAAGCCGTTTTTCTTGCAATTTGTATATTAACAACTTCAATAAGGTATCGCTTATTCTGAAAACTATAAATTTTACTGATCTGCGCTAAAGAAAAATTTGCACGTTTTTAAAGTTTTAACAATTTCATATAATCAATGCATTTCGAAAAAGTTGCACTTTCTTAGACTTAGATTCAAAGTCGATTTTTTTTTGCAAATTTTACTAATCTGCTCTTCTAAGGAAAAGTTTTCATGTTATTACGATATTAAAAAATTCATATAATCAATTTATTTCGAAAATATTTCTTAGATTTAGCCTCAAAGTCGTTTTTCTTGCAATTTGTATATTAACAACTTCAATAAGGTACCGCTTATTCTGAAAATCATAAACTTTACTGATCTGCGCTAAAGAAAAATTTGCATGTTTTTATAGCTTTTACAATTTCGTATAATCAATGCATTTCGGAAAATTTGCACTTTCTTAGATTTAGATTCAAAGTCGATTTTTTTTCAAATTGTTTATTAACGACTTCAATAAGGTACCGCTCATTCTGAAAAACATAAATTTACTAATCTGCTCTTCTAAGGAAAAGTTTTCATGTTATTACGATATTAACAAATTCATATAATCAATGCATTTCGAAAATATTCCTTAGATTTAGCCTCAAAGTCGTTTTTCTTGCAATTTGTATATTAACAACTTCAATAAGGTATCGCTTATTCTGAAAACCATAAATTTTACTGATCTGCGCTACAGAAAAGTTTGCACGTTTTTAAAGTTTTAACAATTTCGTATAATCAATGCATTTTGGAAAATTTGCACTTTCTTAGATTTAGATTCAAGGTCGATTTTATTGCAAATTGTATATTAGCGACTTCAATAAGATACCGCCTATTCTGAAAAACATAAATTTTACTGATCTGCTCTTCTAAGGAAAATTTTAGAGTTATTACAATATTAACAAATTCATATAATCAATGCATTTCGAAAATATTCCTTAGATTTAGCCTCAAAGTCGTTTTTCTTGCAATTTGTATATTAACAACTTCAATAAGGAATCGCTTATTCTGAAAACCATAAATTTTACTGATCTGCGCTAAAGAAAAATTTGCACGTTTTTAAAGTTTTAACAATTTCATATAATCAATGCATTTCGAAAAAGTTGCACTTTCTTAGACTTAGATTCAAAGTCGATTTTTTTTTACAAATTTTACTAATCTGCTCTTCTAAGGAAAAGTTTTCATGTTATTACGATATTAAAAAATTCATATAATCAATTCATTTCGAAAATATTTCTTAGATTTAGCCTCAAAGTCGTTTTTCTTGCAATTTGTATATTAACAACTTCAATAAGGTACCGCTTATTCTTAAAACCATAAACTTTACTAATCTGCTCTTCTAAGGAAAAGTTTTCATGTTATTACGATATTAGCAAATTCATATAATCAATGCATTTCGAAAATATTCCTTAGATTTAGCCTCAAAGTCGTTTTTCTTGCAATTTGTATATTAACAACTTCAATAAGGTATCGCTTATTCTGAAAACCATAAACTTTACTGATCTGCGCTGAAGAAAAATTTGCACGTTTTTAAAGTTTTAACAATTTCATATAATTAATGCATTTCGAAAAGGTTGCACTTTCTTAGATTTAGATTCAAAGTCGATTTTTTTTTTGCAAATTGTTTATTAACGACTTCAATAAGGTACCGCTCATTCTGAAAAACATAAATTTTACTAATCTGCTCTTCTAAGGAAAAGTTTTCATGTTATTACGATATTAGCAAATTCATATAATCAATGCATTTCGAAAATATTTCTTAGATTTAGGATCAAAGTCGTTTTTCTTGCCATTTGTATATTAACAACTTCAATAAGGTACCGCTTATTCTGAAAATCATAAACTTTACTGATCTGCGCTAAAGAAAAATTTGCATGTTTTTATAGCTTTTACAATTTCGTATAATCAATGCATTTCGGAAAATTTGCACTTTCTTAGATTTAGATTCAAAGTCGATTTTTTTTCAAATTGTTTATTAACGACTTCAATAAGGTACCGCTCATTCTGAAAAACATAAATTTACTAATCTGCTCTTCTAAGGAAAAGTTTTCATGTTATTACGATATTAACAAATTCATATAATCAATGCATTTCGAAAATATTTCTTAGATTTAGCCTCAAAGCCGTTTTTCTTGCAATTTGTATATTAACAACTTCAATAAGGTATCGCTTATTATGAAAAACTTAAATTTTACTAATCTGCTCTTCTAAGGAAAATTTTAGAGTTATTACAATATTAACAAATTCATATAATCAATGCATTTCGAAAATATTTCTTAGATTTAGCCTCAAAGCCGTTTTTCTTGCAATTTGTATATTAACAACTTCAATAAGGTATCGCTTATTCTGAAAACTATAAATTTTACTGATCTGCGCTAAAGAAAAATTTGCACGTTTTTAAAGTTTTAACAATTTCATATAATCAATGCATTTCGAAAAAGTTGCACTTTCTTAGACTTAGATTCAAAGTCGATTTTTTTTTGCAAATTTTACTAATCTGCTCTTCTAAGGAAAAGTTTTCATGTTATTACGATATTAAAAAATTCATATAATCAATTTATTTCGAAAATATTTCTTAGATTTAGCCTCAAAGTCGTTTTTCTTGCAATTTGTATATTAACAACTTCAATAAGGTACCGCTTATTCTGAAAATCATAAACTTTACTGATCTGCGCTAAAGAAAAATTTGCATGTTTTTATAGCTTTTACAATTTCGTATAATCAATGCATTTCGGAAAATTTGCACTTTCTTAGATTTAGATTCAAAGTCGATTTTTTTTCAAATTGTTTATTAACGACTTCAATAAGGTACCGCTCATTCTGAAAAACATAAATTTACTAATCTGCTCTTCTAAGGAAAAGTTTTCATGTTATTACGATATTAACAAATTCATATAATCAATGCATTTCGAAAATATTCCTTAGATTTAGCCTCAAAGTCGTTTTTCTTGCAATTTGTATATTAACAACTTCAATAAGGTATCGCTTATTCTGAAAACCATAAATTTTACTGATCTGCGCTACAGAAAAGTTTGCACGTTTTTAAAGTTTTAACAATTTCGTATAATCAATGCATTTTGGAAAATTTGCACTTTCTTAGATTTAGATTCAAGGTCGATTTTATTGCAAATTGTATATTAGCGACTTCAATAAGATACCGCCTATTCTGAAAAACATAAATTTTACTGATCTGCTCTTCTAAGGAAAATTTTAGAGTTATTACAATATTAACAAATTCATATAATCAATGCATTTCGAAAATATTCCTTAGATTTAGCCTCAAAGTCGTTTTTCTTGCAATTTGTATATTAACAACTTCAATAAGGAATCGCTTATTCTGAAAACCATAAATTTTACTGATCTGCGCTAAAGAAAAATTTGCACGTTTTTAAAGTTTTAACAATTTCATATAATCAATGCATTTCGAAAAAGTTGCACTTTCTTAGACTTAGATTCAAAGTCGATTTTTTTTTACAAATTTTACTAATCTGCTCTTCTAAGGAAAAGTTTTCATGTTATTACGATATTAAAAAATTCATATAATCAATTCATTTCGAAAATATTTCTTAGATTTAGCCTCAAAGTCGTTTTTCTTGCAATTTGTATATTAACAACTTCAATAAGGTACCGCTTATTCTTAAAACCATAAACTTTACTAATCTGCTCTTCTAAGGAAAAGTTTTCATGTTATTACGATATTAGCAAATTCATATAATCAATGCATTTCGAAAATATTCCTTAGATTTAGCCTCAAAGTCGTTTTTCTTGCAATTTGTATATTAACAACTTCAATAAGGTATCGCTTATTCTGAAAACCATAAACTTTACTGATCTGCGCTGAAGAAAAATTTGCACGTTTTTAAAGTTTTAACAATTTCATATAATTAATGCATTTCGAAAAGGTTGCACTTTCTTAGATTTAGATTCAAAGTCGATTTTTTTTTGCAAATTGTTTATTAACGACTTCAATAAGGTACCGCTCATTCTGAAAAACATAAATTTTACTAATCTGCTCTTCTAAGGAAAAGCTTTCATGTTATTACGATATTAGCAAATTCATATAATCAATGCATTTCGAAAATATTTCTTAGATTTAGGATCAAAGTCGTTTTTCTTGCCATTTGTATATTAACAACTTCAATAAGGTACCGCTTATTCTGAAAATCATAAACTTTACTGATCTGCGCTAAAGAAAAATTTGCACGTTTTTAAAGTTTTAACAATTTCATATAATCAATGCATTTCGAAAAAGTTGCACTTTCTTAGATTTAGATTCAAAGTTGATTTTTTTTTGCAAATTGTTTATTAACGACTTCAATAAGGTACCGCTCATTCTGAAAAACATAAATTTTACTAATCTGCTCTTCTAAGGAAAAGTTTTCATGTTATTACGATATTAACAAATTCATATAATCAATGCATTTCGAAAATATTCCTTAGATTTAGCCTCAAAGTCGTTTTTCTTGCAATTTGTATATTAACAACTTCAATAAGGTATCGCTTATTCTGAAAACCATAAATTTTACTGATCTGCGCTACAGAAAAATTTGCACGTTTTTAAAGTTTTAACAATTTCGTATAATCAATGCATTTTGGAAAATTTGCACTTTCTTAGATTTAGATTCAAGGTCGATTTTATTGCAAATTGTATATTAGCGACTTCAATAAGATACCGCCTATTCTGAAAAACATAAATTTTACTGATCTGCTCTTCTAAGGAAAATTTTAGAGTTATTACAATATTAACAAATTCATATAATCAATGCATTTCAAAAATATTCCTTAGATTTAGCCTCAAAGTCGTTTTTCTTGCAATTTGTATATTAACAACTTCAATAAGGAATCGCTTATTCTGAAAACCATAAATTTTACTGATCTGCGCTAAAGAAAAATTTGCACGTTTTTAAAGTTTTAACAATTTCATATAATCAATGCATTTCGAAAAAGTTGCACTTTCTTAGACTTAGATTCAAAGTCGATTTTTTTTTACAAATTTTACTAATCTGCTCTTCTAAGGAAAAGTTTTCATGTTATTACGATATTAAAAAATTCATATAATCAATTCATTTCGAAAATATTTCTTAGATTTAGCCTCAAAGTCGTTTTTCTTGCAATTTGTATATTAACAACTTCAATAAGGTACCGCTTATTCTTAAAACCATAAACTTTACTAAGCTGCTCTTCTAAGGAAAAGTTTTCATGTTATTACGATATTAGCAAATTCATATAATCAATGCATTTCGAAAATATTCCTTAGATTTAGCCTCAAAGTCGTTTTTCTTGCAATTTGTATATTAACAACTTCAATAAGTTATCGCTTATTCTGAAAAACATAAATTTTACTAATCTGCTCTTCTAAGGAAAAGCTTTCATGTTATTACGATATTAGCAAATTCATATAATCAATTCATTTCGAAAATATTCCTTAGATTTAGCCTCAAAGTCGTTTTTCTTGCAATTTGTATATAAACAACTTCAATAAGTTATCGCTTATTCTGAAAACCATAAACTTTACTGATCTGCGCTAAAGAAAAATTTGCATGTTTTTATAGCTTTTACAATTTCGTATAATCAATGCATTTCGGAAAATTTGCACTTTCTTAGATTTAGATTCAAAGTCGATTTTTTTTCAAATTGTTTATTAACGACTTCAATAAGGTACCGCTCATTCTGAAAAACATAAATTTACTAATCTGCTCTTCTAAGGAAAAGTTTTCATGTTATTACGATATTAACAAATTCATATAATCAATGCATTTCGAAAATATTCCTTAGATTTAGCCTCAAAGTCGTTTTTCTTGAAATTTGTATATTAACAACTTCAATAAGGTATCGCTTATTCTGAAAACCATAAATTTTACTGATCTGCGCTAAAGAAAAATTTGCACGTTTTAAAAGTTTTAACAATTTCATATAATTAATGCATTTCGAAAAAGTTGCACTTTCTTAGACTTAGATTCAAAGTCGATTTTTTTTTACAAATTTTACTAATCTGCTCTTCTAAGGAAAAGTTTTCATGTTATTACGATATTAAAAAATTCATATAATCAATTCATTTCGAAAATATTTCTTAGATTTAGCCTCAAAGCCGTTTTTCTTGCAATTTGTATATTAACAACTTCAATAAGGTACCGCTTATTCTGAAAACCATAAACTTTACTAATCTGCTCTTCTTAGGAAAAGTTTTCATGTTATTACGATATTAGAAAATTCATATAATCAATGCATTTCGAAAATATTCCTTAGATTTAGCCTCAAAGTCGTTTTTCTTGCAATTTGTATATTAACAACTTCAATAAGGTATCGCTTATTCTGAAAACCATAAACTTTACTGATCTGCGCTAAAGAAAAATTTGCATGTTTTTATAGCTTTTACAATTTCGTATAATCAATGCATTTCGGAAAATTTGCACTTTCTTAGATTTAGATTCAAAGTCGATTTTTTTTTTTCAAATTGTTTATTAACGACTTCAATAAGGTACCGCTCATTCTGAAAAACGTAAATTTACTAATCTGCTCTTCTAAGGAAAAGTTTTCATGTTATTACGATATTAACAAATTCATATAATCAATGCATTTCGAAAATATTCCTTAGACTTAGCCTCAAAGTCGTTTTTCTTGCAATTTGTATATTAACAACTTCAATAAGGTATCGCTTATTCTGAAAACCATAAACTTTACTGATCTGCGCTGAAGAAAAATTTGCATGTTTTTATAGCTTTTACAATTTCGTATAATCAATGCATTTCGGAAAATTTGCGCTTTCTTAGGTTTAGATTCAAAGTCGATTTTTTTTTTTCAAATTGTTTATTAACGACTTCAATAAGGTACCGCTCATTCTGAAAAACGTAAATTTACTAATCTGCTCTTCTAAGGAAAAGTTTTCATGTTATTACGATATTAACAAATTCATATAATCAATGCATTTCGAAAATATTCCTTAGATTTAGCCTCAAAGTCGTTTTTCTTGCAATTTGTATATTAACAACTTCAATAAGGTATCGCTTATTCTGAAAACCATAAACTTTACTGATCTGCGCTGAAGAAAAATTTGCACGTTTTTAAAGTTTTAACAATTTCATATAATTAATGCATTTCGAAAAGGTTGCACTTTCTTAGATTTAGATTCAAAGTCGATTTTTTTTTGCAAATTGTTTATTAACGACTTCAATAAGGTACCGCTCATTCTGAAAAACATAAATTTTACTAATCTGCTCTTCTAAGGAAAAGCTTTCATGTTATTACGATATTAGCAAATTCATATAATCAATGCATTTCGAAAATATTTCTTAGATTTAGGATCAAAGTCGTTTTTCTTGCCATTTGTATATTAACAACTTCAATAAGGTACCGCTTATTCTGAAAATCATAAACTTTACTGATCTGCGCTAAAGAAAAATTTGCACGTTTTTAAAGTTTTAACAATTTCATATAATCAATGCATTTCGAAAAAGTTGCACTTTCTTAGATTTAGATTCAAAGTTGATTTTTTTTTGCAAATTGTTTATTAACGACTTCAATAAGGTACCGCTCATTCTGAAAAACATAAATTTTACTAATCTGCTCTTCTAAGGAAAAGTTTTCATGTTATTACGATATTAACAAATTCATATAATCAATGCATTTCGAAAATATTCCTTAGATTTAGCCTCAAAGTCGTTTTTCTTGCAATTTGTATATTAACAACTTCAATAAGGTATCGCTTATTCTGAAAACCATAAATTTTACTGATCTGCGCTACAGAAAAATTTGCACGTTTTTAAAGTTTTAACAATTTCGTGTAATCAATGCATTTTGGAAAATTTGCACTTTCTTAGATTTAGATTCAACGTCGATTTTATTGCAAATTGTATATTAGCGACTTCAATAAGATACCGCCTATTCTGAAAAACATAAATTTTACTGATCTGCTCTTCTAAGGAAAATTTTAGAGTTATTACAATATTAACAAATTCATATAATCAATGCATTTCAAAAATATTCCTTAGATTTAGCCTCAAAGTCGTTTTGCTTGCAATTTGTATATTAACAACTTCAATAAGGAATCGCTTATTCTGAAAACCATAAATTTTACTGATCTGCGCTAAAGAAAAATTTGCACGTTTTTAAAGTTTTAACAATTTCATATAATCAATGCATTTCGAAAAAGTTGCACTTTCTTAGACTTAGATTCAAAGTCGATTTTTTTTTACAAATTTTACTAATCTGCTCTTCTAAGGAAAAGTTTTCATGTTATTACGATATTAAAAAATTCATATAATCAATTCATTTCGAAAATATTTCTTAGATTTAGCCTCAAAGTCGTTTTTCTTGCAATTTGTATATTAACAACTTCAATAAGGTACCGCTTATTCTTAAAACCATAAACTTTACTAAGCTGCTCTTCTAAGGAAAAGTTTTCATGTTATTACGATATTAGCAAATTCATATAATCAATGCATTTCGAAAATATTCCTTAGATTTAGCCTCAAAGTCGTTTTTCTTGCAATTTGTATATTAACAACTTCAATAAGTTATCGCTTATTCTGAAAAACATAAATTTTACTAATCTGCTCTTCTAAGGAAAAGCTTTCATGTTATTACGATATTAGCAAATTCATATTATCAATTCATTTCGAAAATATTCCTTAGATTTAGCCTCAAAGTCGTTTTTCTTGCAATTTGTATATAAACAACTTCAATAAGTTATCGCTTATTCTGAAAACCATAAACTTTACTGATCTGCGCTAAAGAAAAATTTGCATGTTTTTATAGCTTTTACAATTTCGTATAATCAATGCATTTCGGAAAATTTGCACTTTCTTAGATTTAGATTCAAAGTCGATTTTTTTTCAAATTGTTTATTAACGACTTCAATAAGGTACCGCTCATTCTGAAAAACATAAATTTACTAATCTGCTCTTCTAAGGAAAAGTTTTCATGTTATTACGATATTAACAAATTCATATAATCAATGCATTTCGAAAATATTCCTTAGATTTAGCCTCAAAGTCGTTTTTCTTGAAATTTGTATATTAACAACTTCAATAAGGTATCGCTTATTCTGAAAACCATAAATTTTACTGATCTGCGCTAAAGAAAAATTTGCACGTTTTAAAAGTTTTAACAATTTCATATAATTAATGCATTTCGAAAAAGTTGCACTTTCTTAGACTTAGATTCAAAGTCGATTTTTTTTTACAAATTTTACTAATCTGCTCTTCTAAGGAAAAGTTTTCATGTTATTACGATATTAAAAAATTCATATAATCAATTCATTTCGAAAATATTTCTTAGATTTAGCCTCAAAGCCGTTTTTCTTGCAATTTGTATATTAACAACTTCAATAAGGTACCGCTTATTCTGAAAACCATAAACTTTACTAATCTGCTCTTCTTAGGAAAAGTTTTCATGTTATTACGATATTAGAAAATTCATATAATCAATGCATTTCGAAAATATTCCTTAGATTTAGCCTCAAAGTCGTTTTTCTTGCAATTTGTATATTAACAACTTCAATAAGGTATCGCTTATTCTGAAAACCATAAACTTTACTGATCTGCGCTAAAGAAAAATTTGCATGTTTTTATAGCTTTTACAATTTCGTATAATCAATGCATTTCGGAAAATTTGCACTTTCTTAGATTTAGATTCAAAGTCGATTTTTTTTTTTCAAATTGTTTATTAACGACTTCAATAAGGTACCGCTCATTCTGAAAAACGTAAATTTACTAATCTGCTCTTCTAAGGAAAAGTTTTCATGTTATTACGATATTAACAAATTCATATAATCAATGCATTTCGAAAATATTCCTTAGACTTAGCCTCAAAGTCGTTTTTCTTGCAATTTGTATATTAACAACTTCAATAAGGTACCGCTTATTCTGAAAATCATAAACTTTACTGATCTGCGCTAAAGAAAAATTTGCATGTTTTTATAGCTTTTACAATTTCATATAATTAATGCATTTCGAAAAAGTTGCACTTTCTTAGATTTAGATTCAAAGTCGATTTTTTTTTTGCAATTGTTTATTAACGACTTCAATAAGGTACCGCTCATTCTGAAAAACGTAAATTTACTAATCTGCTCTTCTAAGGAAAAGTTTTCATGTTATTACGATATTAACAAATTCATATAATCAATGCATTTCGAAAATATTCCTTAGATTTAGCCTCAAAGTCGTTTTTCTTGCAATTTGTATATTAACAACTTCAATAAGGTATCGCTTATTCTGAAAACCATAAATTTTACTGATCTGCGCTAAAGAAAAATTTGCACGTTTTAAAAGTTTTAACAATTTCATATAATCAATGCATTTCGAAAAAGTTGCACTTTCTTAGACTTAGATTCAAAGTCGATTTTTTTTTACAAATTTTACTAATCTGCTCTTCTAAGGAAAAGTTTTCATGTTATTACGATATTAAAAAATTCATATAATCAATTCATTTCGAAAATATTTCTTAGATTTAGCCTCAAAGTCGTTTTTATTGCAATTTGTATATTAACAACTTCAATAAGGTACCGCTTATTCTGAAAACCATAAACTTTACTAATCTGCTCTTCTAAGGAAAAGTTTTCATGTTATTACGATATTAGCAAATTCATATAATCAATGCATTTCGAAAATATTTCTTAGATTTAGGATCAAAGTCGTTTTTCTTGCCATTTGTATATTAACAACTTCAATAAGGTACCGCTTATTCTGAAAATCATAAACTTTACTGATCTGCGCTAAAGAAAAATTTGCATGTTTTTATAGCTTTTACAATTTCATATAATTAATGCATTTCGAAAAAGTTGCACTTTCTTAGATTTAGATTCAAAGTCGATTTTTTTTTGCAAATTGTTTATTAACGACTTCAATAAGGTACCGCTCATTCTGAAAAACATAAATTTTACTAATCTGCTTTTCTAAGGAAAAGCTTTCATGTTATTACGATATTAGCAAATTCATATAATCAAAGCATTTCGAAAATATTTCTTAGATTTAGGATCAAAGTCGTTTTTCTTGCCATTTGTATATTAACAACTTCAATAAGGTATCGCTTATTCTGAAAATCATAAACTTTACTGATCTGCGCTAAAGAAAAATTTGCATGTTTTTTTAGCTTTTACAATTTCATATAATCAATGCATTTCGGAAAATTTGCACTTTCTTAGATTTAGATTCAAGGTCGATTTTATTGCAAATTGTTTATTAACGACTTCAATAAGGTACCGCTTATTCTGAAAACCATAAACTTTACTAATCTGCTCTTCTAAGGAAAAGTTTTCATGTTATTACCATATAAGCAAATTCCTATAATCAATGCATTTCGAAAATATTCCTTAGATTTAGCCTCAAAGTCGTTTTTCTTGCAATTTGTATATTAACAACTTCAATAAGGTATCGCTTATTCTGAAAACCATAAACTTTACTGATCTGCGCTAAAGAAAAATTTGCATGTTTTTATAGCTTTTACAATTTCGTATAATCAATGCATTTCGGAAAATTTGCACTTCCTTAGATTTAGGTTCAAAGTCGATTTTTTTTCAAATTGTTTATTAACGACTTCAATAAGGTACCGCTCATTCTGAAAAACATAAATTTACTAATCTGCTCTTATAAGGAGAAGTTTTCATGTTATTACGATATTAACAAATTCATATAATCAATGCATTTCGAAAATATTCCTTAGACTTAGCCTCAAAGTCGTTTTTCTTGCAATTTGTATATTAACGACTTCAATAAGGTACCGCTTATTCTGAAAATCATAAACTTTACTGATCTGCGCTAAAGAAAAATTTGCATGTTTCTATAGCTTTTACAATTTCATATAATTAATGCATTTCGAAAAAGTTGCACTTTCTTAGATTTAGATTCAAAGTCGATTTTTTTTTGCAAATTGTTTATTAACGACTTCAATAAGGTACCGCTTATTCTGAAAACCATAAACTTTACTAATCTGCTCTTCTAAGGAAAAGTTTTCATGTTATTACCATATAAGCAAATTCCTATAATCAATGCATTTCGAAAATATTCCTTAGATTTAGCCTCAAAGTCGTTTTTCTTGCAATTTGTATATAAACAACTTCAATAAGTTATCGCTTATTCTGAAAACCATAAACTTTACTGATCTGCGCTAAAGAAAAATTTGCATGTTTTTATAGCTTTTACAATTTCGTATAATCAATGCATTTCGGAAAATTTGCACTTTCTTAGATTTAGATTCAAAGTCGATTTTTTTTCAAATTGTTTATTAACGACTTCAATAAGGTACCGCTCATTCTGAAAAACATAAATTTACTAATCTGCTCTTCTAAGGAAAAGTTTTCATGTTATTACGATATTAACAAATTCATATAATCAATGCATTTCGAAAATATTCCTTAGATTTAGCCTCAAAGTCGTTTTTCTTGAAATTTGTATATTAACAACTTCAATAAGGTATCGCTTATTCTGAAAACCATAAATTTTACTGATCTGCGCTAAAGAAAAATTTGCACGTTTTAAAAGTTTTAACAATTTCATATAATTAATGCATTTCGAAAAAGTTGCACTTTCTTAGACTTAGATTCAAAGTCGATTTTTTTTTACAAATTTTACTAATCTGCTCTTCTAAGGAAAAGTTTTCATGTTATTACGATATTAAAAAATTCATATAATCAATTCATTTCGAAAATATTTCTTAGATTTAGCCTCAAAGCCGTTTTTCTTGCAATTTGTATATTAACAACTTCAATAAGGTACCGCTTATTCTGAAAACCATAAACTTTACTAATCTGCTCTTCTTAGGAAAAGTTTTCATGTTATTACGATATTAGAAAATTCATATAATCAATGCATTTCGAAAATATTCCTTAGATTTAGCCTCAAAGTCGTTTTTCTTGCAATTTGTATATTAACAACTTCAATAAGGTATCGCTTATTCTGAAAACCATAAACTTTACTGATCTGCGCTAAAGAAAAATTTGCATGTTTTTATAGCTTTTACAATTTCGTATAATCAATGCATTTCGGAAAATTTGCACTTTCTTAGATTTAGATTCAAAGTCGATTTTTTTTTTCAAATTGTTTATTAACGACTTCAATAAGGTACCGCTCATTCTGAAAAACGTAAATTTACTAATCTGCTCTTCTAAGGAAAAGTTTTCATGTTATTACGATATTAACAAATTCATATAATCAATGCATTTCGAAAATATTCCTTAGACTTAGCCTCAAAGTCGTTTTTCTTGCAATTTGTATATTAACAACTTCAATAAGGTATCGCTTATTCTGAAAACCATAAACTTTACTGATCTGCGCTGAAGAAAAATTTGCATGTTTTTATAGCTTTTACAATTTCGTATAATCAATGCATTTCGGAAAATTTGCGCTTTCTTAGGTTTAGATTCAAAGTCGATTTTTTTTTTTCAAATTGTTTATTAACGACTTCAATAAGGTACCGCTCATTCTGAAAAACGTAAATTTACTAATCTGCTCTTCTAAGGAAAAGTTTTCATGTTATTACGATATTAACAAATTCATATAATCAATGCATTTCGAAAATATTCCTTAGATTTAGCCTCAAAGTCGTTTTTCTTGCAATTTGTATATTAACAACTTCAATAAGGTATCGCTTATTCTGAAAACCATAAACTTTACTGATCTGCGCTGAAGAAAAATTTGCACGTTTTTAAAGTTTTAACAATTTCATATAATTAATGCATTTCGAAAAGGTTGCACTTTCTTAGATTTAGATTCAAAGTCGATTTTTTTTTGCAAATTGTTTATTAACGACTTCAATAAGGTACCGCTCATTCTGAAAAACATAAATTTTACTAATCTGCTCTTCTAAGGAAAAGCTTTCATGTTATTACGATATTAGCAAATTCATATAATCAATGCATTTCGAAAATATTTCTTAGATTTAGGATCAAAGTCGTTTTTCTTGCCATTTGTATATTAACAACTTCAATAAGGTACCGCTTATTCTGAAAATCATAAACTTTACTGATCTGCGCTAAAGAAAAATTTGCACGTTTTTAAAGTTTTAACAATTTCATATAATCAATGCATTTCGAAAAAGTTGCACTTTCTTAGATTTAGATTCAAAGTTGATTTTTTTTTGCAAATTGTTTATTAACGACTTCAATAAGGTACCGCTCATTCTGAAAAACATAAATTTTACTAATCTGCTCTTCTAAGGAAAAGTTTTCATGTTATTACGATATTAACAAATTCATATAATCAATGCATTTCGAAAATATTCCTTAGATTTAGCCTCAAAGTCGTTTTTCTTGCAATTTGTATATTAACAACTTCAATAAGGTATCGCTTATTCTGAAAACCATAAATTTTACTGATCTGCGCTACAGAAAAATTTGCACGTTTTTAAAGTTTTAACAATTTCGTATAATCAATGCATTTTGGAAAATTTGCACTTTCTTAGATTTAGATTCAACGTCGATTTTATTGCAAATTGTATATTAGCGACTTCAATAAGATACCGCCTATTCTGAAAAACATAAATTTTACTGATCTGCTCTTCTAAGGAAAATTTTAGAGTTATTACAATATTAACAAATTCATATAATCAATGCATTTCAAAAATATTCCTTAGATTTAGCCTCAAAGTCGTTTTGCTTGCAATTTGTATATTAACAACTTCAATAAGGAATCGCTTATTCTGAAAACCATAAATTTTACTGATCTGCGCTAAAGAAAAATTTGCACGTTTTTAAAGTTTTAACAATTTCATATAATCAATGCATTTCGAAAAAGTTGCACTTTCTTAGACTTAGATTCAAAGTCGATTTTTTTTTACAAATTTTACTAATCTGCTCTTCTAAGGAAAAGTTTTCATGTTATTACGATATTAAAAAATTCATATAATCAATTCATTTCGAAAATATTTCTTAGATTTAGCCTCAAAGTCGTTTTTCTTGCAATTTGTATATTAACAACTTCAATAAGGTACCGCTTATTCTTAAAACCATAAACTTTACTAAGCTGCTCTTCTAAGGAAAAGTTTTCATGTTATTACGATATTAGCAAATTCATATAATCAATGCATTTCGAAAATATTCCTTAGATTTAGCCTCAAAGTCGTTTTTCTTGCAATTTGTATATTAACAACTTCAATAAGTTATCGCTTATTCTGAAAAACATAAATTTTACTAATCTGCTCTTCTAAGGAAAAGCTTTCATGTTATTACGATATTAGCAAATTCATATTATCAATTCATTTCGAAAATATTCCTTAGATTTAGCCTCAAAGTCGTTTTTCTTGCAATTTGTATATAAACAACTTCAATAAGTTATCGCTTATTCTGAAAACCATAAACTTTACTGATCTGCGCTAAAGAAAAATTTGCATGTTTTTATAGCTTTTACAATTTCGTATAATCAATGCATTTCGGAAAATTTGCACTTTCTTAGATTTAGATTCAAAGTCGATTTTTTTTCAAATTGTTTATTAACGACTTCAATAAGGTACCGCTCATTCTGAAAAACATAAATTTACTAATCTGCTCTTCTAAGGAAAAGTTTTCATGTTATTACGATATTAACAAATTCATATAATCAATGCATTTCGAAAATATTCCTTAGATTTAGCCTCAAAGTCGTTTTTCTTGAAATTTGTATATTAACAACTTCAATAAGGTATCGCTTATTCTGAAAACCATAAATTTTACTGATCTGCGCTAAAGAAAAATTTGCACGTTTTAAAAGTTTTAACAATTTCATATAATTAATGCATTTCGAAAAAGTTGCACTTTCTTAGACTTAGATTCAAAGTCGATTTTTTTTTACAAATTTTACTAATCTGCTCTTCTAAGGAAAAGTTTTCATGTTATTACGATATTAAAAAATTCATATAATCAATTCATTTCGAAAATATTTCTTAGATTTAGCCTCAAAGCCGTTTTTCTTGCAATTTGTATATTAACAACTTCAATAAGGTACCGCTTATTCTGAAAACCATAAACTTTACTAATCTGCTCTTCTTAGGAAAAGTTTTCATGTTATTACGATATTAGAAAATTCATATAATCAATGCATTTCGAAAATATTCCTTAGATTTAGCCTCAAAGTCGTTTTTCTTGCAATTTGTATATTAACAACTTCAATAAGGTATCGCTTATTCTGAAAACCATAAACTTTACTGATCTGCGCTAAAGAAAAATTTGCATGTTTTTATAGCTTTTACAATTTCGTATAATCAATGCATTTCGGAAAATTTGCACTTTCTTAGATTTAGATTCAAAGTCGATTTTTTTTTTTCAAATTGTTTATTAACGACTTCAATAAGGTACCGCTCATTCTGAAAAACGTAAATTTACTAATCTGCTCTTCTAAGGAAAAGTTTTCATGTTATTACGATATTAACAAATTCATATAATCAATGCATTTCGAAAATATTCCTTAGACTTAGCCTCAAAGTCGTTTTTCTTGCAATTTGTATATTAACAACTTCAATAAGGTACCGCTTATTCTGAAAATCATAAACTTTACTGATCTGCGCTAAAGAAAAATTTGCATGTTTTTATAGCTTTTACAATTTCATATAATTAATGCATTTCGAAAAAGTTGCACTTTCTTAGATTTAGATTCAAAGTCGATTTTTTTTTTTCAAATTGTTTATTAACGACTTCAATAAGGTA
Organism: Bactrocera oleae; assembly: GCF_042242935.1. Classification (NCBI taxonomy): domain Eukaryota; kingdom Metazoa; phylum Arthropoda; class Insecta; order Diptera; family Tephritidae; genus Bactrocera; species Bactrocera oleae. The sequence goes on along the minus strand of NC_091541.1, from coordinate 18,284,380 downwards.
CCGCTCATTCTGAAAAACGTAAATTTACTAATCTGCTCTTCTAAGGAAAAGTTTTCATGTTATTACGATATTAACAAATTCATATAATCAATGCATTTCGAAAATATTCCTTAGATTTAGCCTCAAAGTCGTTTTTCTTGCAATTTGTATATTAACAACTTCAATAAGGTATCGCTTATTCTGAAAACCATAAATTTTACTGATCTGCGCTAAAGAAAAATTTGCACGTTTTAAAAGTTTTAACAATTTCATATAATCAATGCATTTCGAAAAAGTTGCACTTTCTTAGACTTAGATTCAAAGTCGATTTTTTTTTACAAATTTTACTAATCTGCTCTTCTAAGGAAAAGTTTTCATGTTATTACGATATTAAAAAATTCATATAATCAATTCATTTCGAAAATATTTCTTAGATTTAGCCTCAAAGTCGTTTTTATTGCAATTTGTATATTAACAACTTCAATAAGGTACCGCTTATTCTGAAAACCATAAACTTTACTAATCTGCTCTTCTAAGGAAAAGTTTTCATGTTATTACGATATTAGCAAATTCATATAATCAATGCATTTCGAAAATATTTCTTAGATTTAGGATCAAAGTCGTTTTTCTTGCCATTTGTATATTAACAACTTCAATAAGGTACCGCTTATTCTGAAAATCATAAACTTTACTGATCTGCGCTAAAGAAAAATTTGCATGTTTTTATAGCTTTTACAATTTCATATAATTAATGCATTTCGAAAAAGTTGCACTTTCTTAGATTTAGATTCAAAGTCGATTTTTTTTTGCAAATTGTTTATTAACGACTTCAATAAGGTACCGCTCATTCTGAAAAACATAAATTTTACTAATCTGCTTTTCTAAGGAAAAGCTTTCATGTTATTACGATATTAGCAAATTCATATAATCAAAGCATTTCGAAAATATTTCTTAGATTTAGGATCAAAGTCGTTTTTCTTGCCATTTGTATATTAACAACTTCAATAAGGTATCGCTTATTCTGAAAATCATAAACTTTACTGATCTGCGCTAAAGAAAAATTTGCATGTTTTTTTAGCTTTTACAATTTCATATAATCAATGCATTTCGGAAAATTTGCACTTTCTTAGATTTAGATTCAAGGTCGATTTTATTGCAAATTGTTTATTAACGACTTCAATAAGGTACCGCTTATTCTGAAAACCATAAACTTTACTAATCTGCTCTTCTAAGGAAAAGTTTTCATGTTATTACCATATAAGCAAATTCCTATAATCAATGCATTTCGAAAATATTCCTTAGATTTAGCCTCAAAGTCGTTTTTCTTGCAATTTGTATATTAACAACTTCAATAAGGTATCGCTTATTCTGAAAACCATAAACTTTACTGATCTGCGCTAAAGAAAAATTTGCATGTTTTTATAGCTTTTACAATTTCGTATAATCAATGCATTTCGGAAAATTTGCACTTTCTTAGATTTAGATTCAAAGTCGATTTTTTTTCAAATTGTTTATTAACGACTTCAATAAGGTACCGCTCATTCTGAAAAACATAAATTTACTAATCTGCTCTTATAAGGAGAAGTTTTCATGTTATTACGATATTAACAAATTCATATAATCAATGCATTTCGAAAATATTCCTTAGACTTAGCCTCAAAGTCGTTTTTCTTGCAATTTGTATATTAACGACTTCAATAAGGTACCGCTTATTCTGAAAATCATAAACTTTACTGATCTGCGCTAAAGAAAAATTTGCATGTTTCTATAGCTTTTACAATTTCATATAATTAATGCATTTCGAAAAAGTTGCACTTTCTTAGATTTAGATTCAAAGTCGATTTTTTTTTGCAAATTGTTTATTAACGACTTCAATAAGGTACCGCTCATTCTGAAAAACATAAATTTTACTAATCTGCTTTTCTAAGGAAAAGTTTTCATGTTATTACGATATTAGCAAATTCATATAATCAATGCATTTCGAAAATATTTCTTAGATTTAGGATCAAAGTCGTTTTTCTTGCCATTTGTATATTAACAACTTCAATAAGGTACCGCTTATTCTGAAAATCATAAACTTTACTGATCTGCGCTAAAGAAAATTTGCATGTTTTTATAGCTTTTACAATTTCATATAATCAATGCATTTCGGAAAATTTGCACTTTCTTAGATTTAGATTCAAGGTCGATTTTATTGCAAATTGTTTATTAACGACTTCAATAAGGTACCGCTTATTCTGAAAACCATAAACTTTACTAATCTGCTCTTCTAAGGAAAAGTTTTCATGTTATTACCATATAAGCAAATTCCTATAATCAATGCATTTCGAAAATATTCCTTAGATTTAGCCTCAAAGTCGTTTTTCTTGCAATTTGTATATTAACAACTTCAATAAGGTATCGCTTATTCTGAAAACCATAAACTTTACTGATCTGCGCTAAAGAAAAATTTGCATGTTTTTATAGCTTTTACAATTTCGTATAATCAATGCATTTCGGAAAATTTGCACTTTCTTAGATTTAGATTCAAAGTCGATTTTTTTTTTTCAAATTGTTTATTAACGACTTCAATAAGGTACCGCTCATTCTGAAAAACGTAAATTTACTAATCTGCTCTTCTAAGGAAAAGTTTTCATGTTATTACGATATTAACAAATTCATATAATCAATGCATTTCGAAAATATTCCTTAGACTTAGCCTCAAAGTCGTTTTTCTTGCAATTTGTATATTAACAACTTCAATAAGGTACCGCTTATTCTGAAAATCATAAACTTTACTGATCTGCGCTAAAGAAAAATTTGCATGTTTTTATAGCTTTTACAATTTCATATAATTAATGCATTTCGAAAAAGTTGCACTTTCTTAGATTTAGATTCAAAGTCGATTTTTTTTTGCAAATTGTTTATTCACGACTTCAATAAGGTACCGCTCATTCTGAAAAACGTAAATTTACTAATCTGCTCTTCTAAGGAAAAGTTTTCATGTTATTACGATATTAACAAATTCATATAATCAATGCATTTCGAAAATATTCCTTAGATTTAGCCTCAAAGTCGTTTTTCTTGCAATTTGTATATTAACAACTTCAATAAGGTATCGCTTATTCTGAAAACCATAAATTTTACTGATCTGCGCTAAAGAAAAATTTGCACGTTTTAAAAGTTTTAACAATTTCATATAATCAATGCATTTCGAAAAAGTTGCACTTTCTTAGACTTAGATTCAAAGTCGATTTTTTTTTACAAATTTTACTAATCTGCTCTTCTAAGGAAAAGTTTTCATGTTATTACGATATTAAAAAATTCATATAATCAATTCATTTCGAAAATATTTCTTAGATTTAGCCTCAAAGTCGTTTTTATTGCAATTTGTATATTAACAACTTCAATAAGGTACCGCTTATTCTGAAAACCATAAACTTTACTAATCTGCTCTTCTAAGGAAAAGTTTTCATGTTATTACGATATTAGCAAATTCATATAATCAATGCATTTCGAAAATATTCCTTAGATTTAGCCTCAAAGTCGTTTTTCTTGCAATTTGTATATTAACAACTTCAATAAGGTATCGCTTATTCTGAAAACCATAAACTTTACTGATCTGCGCTAAAGAAAAATTTGCATGTTTTTATAGCTTTTACAATTTCGTATAATCAATGCATTTCGGAAAATTTGCACTTTCTTAGATTTAGATTCAAAGTCGATTTTTTTTCAAATTGTTTATTAACGACTTCAATAAGGTACCGCTCATTCTGAAAAACATAAATTTACTAATCTGCTCTTATAAGGAAAAGTTTTCATGTTATTACGATATTAACAAATTCATGTAATCAATGCATTTCGAAAATATTCCTTAGACTTAGCCTCAAAGTCGTTTTTCTTGCAATTTGTATATTAACAACTTCAATAAGGTACCGCTTATTCTGAAAATCATAAACTTTACTGATCTGCGCTAAAGAAAAATTTGCATGTTTTTATAGCTTTTACAATTTCATATAATTAATGCATTTCGAAAAAGTTGCACTTTCTTAGATTTAGATTCAAAGTCGATTTTTTTTTGCAAATTGTTTATTAACGACTTCAATAAGGTACCGCTCGTTCTGAAAAACGTAAATTTTACTAATCTGCTCTTCTAAGGAAAAGTTTTCATGTTATTACGATATTAGCAAATTCATATAATCAATGCATTTCGAAAATATTTCTTAGATTTAGGATCAAAGTCGTTTTTCTTGCCATTTGTATATTAACAACTTCAATAAGGTACCGCTTATTCTGAAAATCATAAACTTTACTGATCTGCGCTAAAGAAAAATTTGCATGTTTTTATAGCTTTTACAATTTCATATAATCAATGCATTTCGGAAAATTTGCACTTTCTTAGATTTAGATTCAAGGTCGATTTTATTGCAAATTGTTTATTAACGACTTCAATAAGATACCGCCTATTCTGAAAAACATAAATTTTACTGATCTGCTCTTCTAAGGAAAATTTTAGAGTTATTACAATATTAACAAATTCATATAATCAATGCATTTCGAAAATATTCCTTACATTTAGCCTCAAAGTCGTTTTTCTTGCAATTTGTATATTAACAACTTCAATAAGGTACCGCTTATTCTGAAAACCATAAACTTTACTAATCTGCTCTTCTAAGGAAAAGTTTTCATGTTATTACCATATAAGCAAATTCCTATAATCAATGCATTTCGAAAATATTCCTTAGATTTAGCCTCAAAGTCGTTTTTCTTGCAATTTGTATATTAACAACTTCAATAAGGTATCGCTTATTCTGAAAACCATAAACTTTACTGATCTGCGCTAAAGAAAAATTTGCATGTTTTTATAGCTTTTACAATTTCGTATAATCAATGCATTTCGGAAAATTTGCACTTTCTTAGATTTAGATTCAAAGTCGATTTTTTTTTTTTCAAATTGTTTATTAACGACTTCAATAAGGTACCGCTCATTCTGAAAAACGTAAATTTACTAATCTGCTCTTCTAAGGAAAAGTTTTCATGTTATTACGATATTAACAAATTCATATAATCAATGCATTTCGAAAATATTCCTTAGACTTAGCCTCAAAGTCGTTTTTCTTGCAATTTGTATATTAACAACTTCAATAAGGTACCGCTTATTCTGAAAATCATAAACTTTACTGATCTGCGCTATAGAAAAATTTGCATGTTTTTATAGCTTTTACAATTTCATATAATTAATGCATTTCGAAAAAGTTGCACTTTCTTAGATTTAGATTCAAAGTCGATTTTTTTTTGCAAATTGTTTATTAACGACTTCAATAAGGTACCGCTCATTCTGAAAAACGTAAATTTACTAATCTGCTCTTCTAAGGAAAAGTTTTCATGTTATTACGATATTAACAAATTCATATAATCAATGCATTTCGAAAATATTCCTTAGATTTAGCCTCAAAGTCGTTTTTCTTGCAATTTGTATATTAACAACTTCAATAAGGTATCGCTTATTCTGAAAACCATAAATTTTACTGATCTGCGCTAAAGAAAAATTTGCACGTTTTAAAAGTTTTAACAATTTCATATAATCAATGCATTTCGAAAAAGTTGCACTTTCTTAGACTTAGATTCAAAGTCGATTTTTTTTTACAAATTTTACTAATCTGCTCTTCTAAGGAAAAGTTTTCATGTTATTACGATATTAAAAAATTCATATAATCAATTCATTTCGAAAATATTTCTTAGATTTAGCCTCAAAGTCGTTTTTATTGCAATTTGTATATTAACAACTTCAATAAGGTACCGCTTATTCTGAAAGCCATAAACTTTACTAATCTGCTCTTCTAAGGAAAAGTTTTCATGTTATTACGATATTAGCAAATTCATATAATCAATGCATTTCGAAAATATTCTTTAGATTTAGCCTCAAAGTCGTTTTTCTTGCAATTTGTATATTAACAACTTCAATAAGGTATCGCTTATTCTGAAAACCATAAACTTTACTGATCTGCGCTAAAGAAAAATTTGCATGTTTTTATAGCTTTTACAATTTCGTATAATTAATGCATTTCGGAAAATTTGCAATTTCTTAGATTTAGATTCAAAGTCGATTTTTTTTCAAATTGTTTATTAACGACTTCAATAAGGTACCGCTCATTCTGAAAAACATAAATTTACTAATCTGCTCTTATAAGGAAAAGTTTTCATGTTATTACGATATTAACAAATTCATATAATCAATGCATTTCGAAAATATTCCTTAGACTTAGCCTCAAAGTCGTTTTTCTTGCAATTTGTATATTAACAACTTCAATAAGGTACCGCTTATTCTGAAAATCATAAACTTTACTGATCTGCGCTAAAGAAAAATTTGCATGTTTTTATAGCTTTTACAATTTCATATAATTAATGCATTTCGAAAAAGTTGCACTTTCTTAGATTTAGATTCAAAGTCGATTTTTTTTTGCAAATTGTTTATTAACGACTTCAATAAGGTACCGCTCATTCTGAAAAACATAAATTTTACTAATCTGCTCTTCTAAGGAAAAGTTTTCATGTTATTACGATATTAGCAAATTCATATAATCAATGCATTTCGAAAATATTTCTTAGATTTAGGATCAAAGTCGTTTTTCTTGCCATTTGTATATTAACAACTTCAATAAGGTACCGCTTATTCTGAAAATCATAAACTTTACTGATCTGCGCTAAAGAAAAATTTGCATGTTTTTATAGCTTTTACAATTTCATATAATCAATGCATTTCGGAAAATTTGCACTTTCTTAGATTTAGATTCAAGGTCGATTTTATTGCAAATTGTTTATTAACGACTTCAATAAGATACCGCCTATTCTGAAAAACATAAATTTTACTGATCTGCTCTTCTAAGGAAAATTTTAGAGTTATTACAATATTAACAAATTCATATAATCAATGCATTTCGAAAATATTCCTTACATTTAGCCTCAAAGTCGTTTTTCTTGCAATTTGTATATTAACAACTTCAATAAGGTACCGCTTATTCTGAAAATCATAAACTTTACTGATCTGCGCTAAAGAAAAATTTGCATGTTTTTATAGCTTTTACAATTTTATATAATCAATGCATTTCGGAAAATTTGCACTTTCTTAGATTTAGATTCAAAGTCGATTTTTTTTCAAATTGTTTATTAACGACTTCAATAAGGTACCGCTCATTCTGAAAAACATAAATTTACTAATCTGCTCTTCTAAGGAAAAGTTTTCATGTTATTACGATATTAACAAATTCATATAATCAATGCATTTCGAAAATATTCCTTAGATTTAGCCTCAAAGTCGTTTTTCTTGCAATTTGTGTATTAACAACTTCAATAAGGTATCGCTTATTCTGAAAACCATAAACTTTACTGATCTGCGCTAAAGAAAAATTTGCATGTTTTTATAGCTTTTACAATTTCGTATAATCAATGCATTTCGGAAAATTTGCACTTTCTTAGATTTAGATTCAAAGTCGATTTTTTTTTTCAAATTGTTTATTAACGACTTCAATAAGGTACCGCTCATTCTGAAAAACGTAAATTTACTAATCTGTTCTTCTAAGGAAAAGTTTTCATGTTATTACGATATTAACAAATTCATATAATCAATGCATTTCGAAAATATTCCTTAGACTTAGCCTCAAAGTCGTTTTTCTTGCAATTTGTATATTAACAACTTCAATAAGGTACCGCTTATTCTGAAAATCATAAACTTTACTGATCTGCGCTAAAGAAAAATTTGCATGTTTTTATAGCTTTTACAATTTCATATAATTAATGCATTTCGAAAAAGTTGCACTTTCTTAGATTTAGATTCAAAGTCGATTTTTTTTTTTCAAATTGTTTATTAACGACTTCAATAATGTACCGCTCATTCTGAAAAACGTAAATTTACTAATCTGCTCTTCTAAGGAAATGTTTTCATGTTATTACGATATTAACAAATTCATATAATCAATGCATTTCGAAAATATTCCTTAGACTTAGCCTCAAAGTCGTTTTTCTTGCAATTTGTATATTAACAACTTCAATAAGGTACCGCTTATTCTGAAAATCATAAACTTTACTGATCTGCGCTAAAGAAAAATTTGCATGTTTTTATAGCTTTTACAATTTCATATAATTAATGCATTTCGAAAAAGTTGCACTTTCTTAGATTTAGATTCAAAGTCGATTTTTTTTTGCAAATTGTTTATTAACGACTTCAATAAGGTACCGCTCATTCTGAAAAACGTAAATTTACTAATCTGCTCTTCTAAGGAAAAGTTTTCATGTTATTACGATATTAACAAATTCATATAATCAATGCATTTCGAAAATATTCCTTAGATTTAGCCTCAAAGTCGTTTTTCTTGCAATTTGTATATTAACAACTTCAATAAGGTATCGCTTATTCTGAAAACCATAAATTTTACTGATCTGCGCTAAAGAAAAATTTGCACGTTTTAAAAGTTTTAACAATTTCATATAATCAATGCATTTCGAAAAAGTTGCACTTTCTTAGACTTAGATTCAAAGTCGATTTTTTTTTACAAATTTTACTAATCTGCTCTTCTAAGGAAAAGTTTTCATGTTATTACGATATTAAAAAATTCATATAATCAATTCATTTCGAAAATATTTCTTAGATTTAGCCTCAAAGTCGTTTTTATTGCAATTTGTATATTAACGACTTCAATAAGGTACCGCTCATTCTGAAAAACATAAATTTACTAATCTGCTCTTCTAAGGAAAAGTTTTCATGTTATTACGATATTAACAAATTCATATAATCAATGCATTTCGAAAATATTCCTTAGATTTAGCCTCAAAGTCGTTTTTCTTGCAATTTGTGTATTAACAACTTCAATAAGGTATCGCTTATTCTGAAAACCATAAACTTTACTGATCTGCGCTAAAGAAAAATTTGCATGTTTTTATAGCTTTTACAATTTCGTATAATCAATGCATTTTGGAAAATTTGCACTTTCTTAGATTTAGATTCAAAGTCGATTTTTTTTTTCAAATTGTTTATTAACGACTTCAATAAGGTACCGCTCATTCTGAAAAACGTAAATTTACTAATCTGTTCTTCTAAGGAAAAGTTTTCATGTTATTACGATATTAACAAATTCATATAATCAATGCATTTCGAAAATATTCCTTAGACTTAGCCTCAAAGTCGTTTTTCTTGCAATTTGTATATTAACAACTTCAATAAGGTACCGCTTATTCTGAAAATCATAAACTTTACTGATCTGCGCTAAAGAAAAATTTGCATGTTTTTATAGCTTTTACAATTTCATATAATTAATGCATTTCGAAAAAGTTGCACTTTCTTAGATTTAGATTCAAAGTCGATTTTTTTTTGCAAATTGTTTATTAACGACTTCAATAAGGTACCGCTCGTTCTGAAAAACGTAAATTTACTAATCTGCTCTTCTAAGGAAAAGTTTTCATGTTATTACGATATTAACAAATTCATATAATCAATGCATTTCGAAAATATTCCTTAGATTTAGCCTCAAAGTCGTTTTTCTTGCAATTTGTATATTAACAACTTCAATAAAGTACCGCTTATTCTGAAAATCATAAACTTTACTGATCTGCGCTAAAGAAAAATTTGCATGTTTTTATAGCTTTTACAATTTCATATAATTAATGCATTTCGAAAAAGTTGCACTTTCTTAGATTTAGATTCAAAGTCGATTTTTTTTTTTCAAATTGTTTATTAACGACTTCAATAATGTACCGCTCATTCTGAAAAACGTAAATTTACTAATCTGCTCTTCTAAGGAAATGTTTTCATGTTATTACGATATTAACAAATTCATATAATCAATGCATTTCGAAAATATTCCTTAGACTTAGCCTCAAAGTCGTTTTTCTTGCAATTTGTATATTAACAACTTCAATAAGGTACCGCTTATTCTGAAAATCATAAACTTTACTGATCTGCGCTAAAGAAAAATTTGCATGTTTTTATAGCTTTTACAATTTCATATAATTAATGCATTTCGAAAAAGTTGCACTTTCTTAGATTTAGATTCAAAGTCGATTTTTTTTTGCAAATTGTTTATTAACGACTTCAATAAGGTACCGCTCATTCTGAAAAACGTAAATTTACTAATCTGCTCTTCTAAGGAAAAGTTTTCATGTTATTACGATATTAACAAATTCATATAATCAATGCATTTCGAAAATATTCCTTAGATTTAGCCTCAAAGTCGTTTTTCTTGCAATTTGTATATTAACAACTTCAATAAGGTATCGCTTATTCTGAAAACCATAAATTTTACTGATCTGCGCTAAAGAAAAATTTGCACGTTTTAAAAGTTTTAACAATTTCATATAATCAATGCATTTCGAAAAAGTTGCACTTTCTTAGACTTAGATTCAAAGTCGATTTTTTTTTACAAATTTTACTAATCTGCTCTTCTAAGGAAAAGTTTTCATGTTATTACGATATTAAAAAATTCATATAATCAATTCATTTCGAAAATATTTCTTAGATTTAGCCTCAAAGTCGTTTTTATTGCAATTTGTATATTAACAACTTCAATAAGGTACCGCTTATTCTGAAAACCATAAACTTTACTAATCTGCTCTTCTAAGGAAAAGTTTTCATGTTATTACGATATTAGCAAATTCATATAATCAATGCATTTCGAAAATATTCCTTAGATTTAGCCTCAAAGTCGTTTTTCTTGCAATTTGTATATTAACAACTTCAATAAGGTATCGCTTATTCTGAAAACCATAAACTTTACTGATCTGCGCTAAAGAAAAATTTGCATGTTTTTATAGCTTTTACAATTTCGTATAATCAATGCATTTCGGAAAATTTGCACTTTCTTAGATTCAGATTCAAAGTCGATTTTTTTTCAAATTGTTTATTAACGACTTCAATAAGGTACCGCTCATTCTGAAAAACATAAATTTACTAATCTGCTCTTATAAGGAAAAGTTTTCATGTTATTACGATATTAACAAATTCATATAATCAATGCATTTCGAAAATATTCCTTAGACTTAGCCTCAAAGTCGTTTTTCTTGCAATTTGTATATTAACAACTTCAATAAGGTACCGCTTATTCTGAAAATCATAAACTTTACTGATCTGCGCTAAAGAAAAATTTGCATGTTTTTATAGCTTTTACAATTTCATATAATTAATGCATTTCGAAAAGGTTGCACTTTCTTAGACTTAGATTCAAAGTCGATTTTTTTTTAAAAATTTTACTAATCTGCTCTTCTAAGGAAAAGTTTTCATGTTATTACGATATTAAAAAATTCATATAATCAATTCATTTCGAAAATATTTCTTAGATTTAGCCTCAAAGTCGTTTTTCTTGCTATTTGTATATTAACAGCTTCAATAAGGTACCGCTTATTCTTAAAACCATAAACTTTACTAATCTGCTCTTCTAAGGAAAAGTTTTCATGTTATTACGATATTAGCAAATTCATATAATCAATGCATTTCGAAAATATTCCTTAGATTTAGCCTCAAAGTCGTTTTTCTTGCAATTTGTATATTAACAACTTCAATAAGGTACCGCTTATCCTGAAAATCATAAACTTTACTGATCTGCGCTAAAGAAAAATTTGCATGTTTTTATAGCTTTTACAATTTCGTATAATCAATGCATTTCGGAAAATTTGCACTTTCTTAGATTTAGATTCAAAGTCGATTTTTTTTTAAATTGTTTATTAACGACTTCAATAAGGTACCGCTCATTCTGAAAAACATAAATTTTACTAATCTGCTCTTCTAAGGAAAATTGTAGAGTTATTACAATATTAACAAATTCATATAATAAATGCATTTCGAAAATATTTCTTAGATTTAGCCTCAAAGTCGTTTTTTTTGCAATTTATATATTAACAACTTCAATAAGGTACCGCTTATTCTGAAAACCATAAACTTTACTGATCTGCGCTGAAGAAAAATCCGCACGTTTTTAAAGTTTTAACAATTTCATATAATTAATACATTTCGAAAAAATTGCACTTACTTAGATTAAGACTCAAAATCGATTTTATTGCAAATTGTATATTAGCGACTTTAATAAGATAGTGCCTATTCTGAAAAACTTAATTTTAGTGATCTGCGCTAAGGAAAAATTTGCATGTTATTACAATAATAACAAATTCATATAATTAATTCAGGCTTAAAGTCGATTTTCTTTGCAAATTGTATATTAACGATTTTAATAAGATACCGCCTATTTTGAAAAACTTAATTTTACTGATCTGCGCTAAGGAAAAATTTGCATGTTTAAATACTTCATATAATCAATGCATTTCGAAAAAATTTCTTAGATTTAGATTCAAAGTCGATATTCTTGCAAATTGTATATTATAAACTTCAATAAGGTATCGCTTATTCTGAAAACCATAAATTTTACTGATCTGCGCTACAGAAAAATTTGCACGTTTTTAAAGTTTTAACAATTTCGTATAATCAATGCATTTCGGAAAATTTGCACTTTCCTAGATTTAGATTCTAGGTCGATTTTATTGCAAATTGTATTTTAGCGACTTCAATAAGATACCGCCTATTCTGAAAAACATAAATTTTACTGATCTGCTCTTCTAAGGAAAATTTTAGAGTTATTACAATATTAACAAATTCATATAATCAATGCATTTCGAAAATATTTCTTAGATTTAGCCTCAAAGCCGTTTTTCTTGCAATTTGTATATTAACAACTTCAATAAGGTATCGCTTATTCTGAAAACTATAAATTTTACTGATCTGCGCTAAAGAAAAATTTGCACGTTTTTAAAGTTTTAACAATTTCATATAATCAATGCATTTCGAAAAAGTTGCACTTTCTTAGACTTAGATTCAAAGTCGATTTTTTTTTGCAAATTTTACTAATCTGCTCTTCTAAGGAAAAGTTTTCATGTTATTACGATATTAAAAAATTCATATAATCAATTCATTTCGAAAATATTTCTTAGATTTAGCCTCAAAGTCGTTTTTCTTGCAATTTATATATTAACAACTTCAATAAAATACCGCTTATTCTGAAAACCATAAACTTTACTGATCTGCGCTAAAGAAAAATTTGCATGTTATTATAGCTTTTACAATTTCGTATAATCAATGCATTTCGGAAAATTTGCACTTTCTTAGATTTAGATTCAAAGTCGATTTTTTTTTTGCAAATTGTTTATTAACGACTTCAATAAGGTACCGCTCATTCTGAAAAACATAAATTTACTAATCTGCTTTTCTAAGGAAAAGTTTTCATGTTATTACGATATTAACAAATTCATATAATCAATTCATTTCGAAAAAGTTGCACTTTCTTAGACTAAGGAAAAGTTTTCATGTTATTACGATATTAAAAAATTCATATAATCAATTCATTTCGAAAATATTTCTTAGATTTAGCCTCAAAGTCGTTTTTCTTGCAATTTGTATATTAACAACTTCAATAAGGTACCGCTTATTCTGAAAACCATAAGCTTTACTAATCTGCTCTTCTAAGGAAAAGTTTTCATGTTATTACGATATTAGCAAATTCATATAGTCAATGCATTTCGAAAATATTCCTTAGATTTAGCCTCAAAGTCGTTTTTCTTGCAATTTGTATATTAACAACTTCAATAAGGTATCGCTTATTCTAAAAACCATAAACTTTACTGATCTGCGCTGAAGAAAAATTCGCACGTTTTTAAAGTTTTAACAATTTCATATAATTAATGCATTTCGAAAAAGTTGCACTTTCTTAGATTTAGATTCAAAGTCGATTTTTTTTTTGCAAATTGTTTATTAACGACTTCAATAAGGTACCGCTCATTCTGAAAAACATAAATTTTACTAATCTGCTCTTCTAAGGAAATGTTTTCATGTTATTACGATAATAGCAAATTCATATAATCACTGCATTTCGAAAATATTTCTTAGATTTAGGATCAAAGTCGTTTTTCTTGCCATTTGTATATTAACAACTTCAATAAGGTACCGCTTATTCTGAAAACTATAAACTTTACTGATCTGCGCTGAAGAAAAATTCGCACGTTTTTAAAGTTTTAACAATTTCATACAATTAATGCATTTCGAAAAAGTTGCACTTTCTTAGATTTAGATTCAAAGTCGATTTTTTTTTTGCAAATTGTTTATTAACGACTTCAATAAGGTACCGCTCATTCTGAAAAACATAAACTTTAATAATCTGCTCTTCTACGGAAAAGTTTTCATGTTATTACGATAATAGCAAATTCATATAATCAATGCATTTCGAAAATATTTCTTTGATTTAGGATCAAAGTCGTTTTTCTTGCCATTTGTATATTAACAACTTCAATAAGGTACCGCTTATTCTGAAAATCATAAACTTTACTGATCTGCGCTAAAGAAAAATTTGCATGTCATTATAGCGTTTACAATTTCGTATAATCAATGCATTTCGGAAAATTTGCACTTTCTTAGATTTAGATTCAAAGTCGATTTTTTTTCAAATTGTTTATTAACGACTTCAATAAGGTACCGCTCATTCTGAAAAACATAAATTTACTAATCTGCTTTTCTAAGGAAAAGTTTTCATGTTATTACGATATTAACAAATTCATATAATCAATTCATTTCGAAAAAGTTGCACTTTCTTAGACTAAAGAAAAGTTTTCATGTTATTACGATATTAAAAAATTCATATAATCAATTCATTTCGAAAATATTTCTTAGATTTAGCCTCAAAGTCGTTTTTCTTGCAATTTGTATATTAACAACTTCAATAAGGTACCGCTTATTCTGAAAACCATAAGCTTTACTAATCTGCTCTTCTAAGGAAAAGTTTTCATGTTATTACGATATTAGCAAATTCATATAGTCAATGCATTTCGAAAATATTCCTTAGATTTAGCCTCAAAGTCGTTTTTCTTGCAATTTGTATATTAACAACTTCAATAAGGTATCGCTTATTCTAAAAACCATAAACTTTACTGATCTGCGCTGAAGAAAAATTCGCACGTTTTTAAAGTTTTAACAATTTCATATAATTAATGCATTTCGAAAAAGTTGCACTTTCTTAGATTTAGATTCAAAGTCGATTTTTTTTTTGCAAATTGTTTATTAACGACTTCAATAAGGTACCGCTCATTCTGAAAAACATAAATTTTACTAATCTGCTCTTCTAAGGAAATGTTTTCATGTTATTACGATAATAGCAAATTCATATAATCAATGCATTTCGAAAATATTTCTTAGATTTAGGATCAAAGTCGTTTTTCTTGCCATTTGTATATTAACAACTTCAATAAGGTGCCGCTTATTCTGAAAACTATAAATTTTACTGATCTGCGCTAAAGAAAAATGTGCATGTTATTATAGCTTTTACAATTTCGTATAATCAATGCATTTCGGAAAATTTGCACTTTCTTAGATTTAGATTCAAAGTCGATTTTTTTTCAAATTGTTTATTAACGACTTCAATAAGATACCGCTCATTCTGAAAAACATAAATTTACTAATCTGCTCTTCTCAGGAAAGTTTTCATGTTATTACGATATTAACAAATTCATATAATCAATTCATTTCGAAAATATTTCTTATATTTAGCCTCAAAGTCGTTTCGCTTGCAGTTTGTATATTAACAACTTCAATAAGGTACCGCTTCGTCTGAAAATTATAAACTTTACTGATCTGCGTTGAAGAAAAATTTGCACGTTTTTAAAGTTTTAACAATTTCATATAATCAATGCATTTCGAATAAGTTGCACTTTCTTAGATTTAGATTCAAAGTCAATTTTTTTTTGCAAATTGTTTATTAACGACTTCATTAAGGTACCGCTCATTCTGAAAAACATAAATATTACTAATCTGCTCTTCTAAGGAAAATTTTAGAGTTATTACAATATTAACAAATTCATATAATCAATGCATTTCGTAAATATTTCTTAGATTTAGCCTCAAAGCCGTTTTTCTTGCAATTTGTATATTAACAACATCAATAAGGTATCGCTTATTATGAAAAACTTAAATTTTACTAATCTGCTCTTCTAAGGAAAATTTTAGAGTTATTACAATATTAACAATTTCATATAATCAATGCATTTCGAAAATATTTCTTAGATTTAGCGTCAAAGCCGTTTTTCTTGCAATTTGTATATTAACAACTTCAATAAGGTATCGCTTATTCTGAAAACTATAAATTTTACTGATCTGCGCTAAAGAAAAATTTGCACGTTTTTAAAGTTTTAACAATTTCATATAATCAATGCATTTCGAAAAAATTGCACTTTCTTAGACTTAGATTCAAAGTCGATTTTTTTTTACAAATTTTACTAATCTGCTCTTCTAAGGAAAAGTTTTCATGTTATTACGATATTAAAAAAATCATATAATCAATTCATTTCGAAAATATTTCTTAGATTTAGCCTCAAAGTCGTTTTTCTTGCAATTTATATATTAACAACTTCAATAAGGTACCGCTTATTCTGAAAACCATAAACTTTACTGATCTGCGCTGAAGAAAAATTCACACGTTTTTAAAGTTTTAACAATTTCATATAATTAATGCATTTCGAAAAAGTTGCACTTTCTTAGATTTAGATTCAAAGTCGATTTTTTTTTGCAAATTGTTTATTAACGACTTCAATAAGGTACCGCTCATTCTGAAAAATATAAATTTTACTAATCTGCTCTTCTAAGGAAAAGTTTTCATGTTATTACGATAATAGCAAAATCATATAATCAATGCATTTCGAAAATATTTCTTAGATTTAGGATCAAAGTCGTTTTTCTTGCCATTTGTATATTAACAACTTCAATAAGGTACCGCTTATTCTGAAAATCATAAACTTTACTGATCTGCGCTAAAGAAAAATTTGCATGTTATTATAGCTTTTACAATTTCGTATAATCAATGCATTTCGGAAAATTTGCACTTTCTTAGATTTAGATTCAAAGTCGATTTTTTTTCAAATTGTTTATTAACGACTTCAATAAGGTACCGCTCATTCTGAAAAACATAAATTTACTAATCTGCTTTTCTAAGGAAAAGTTTTCATGTCATTACGATATTAACAAATTCATATAATCAATTCATTTCGAAAATATTTCTTATATTTAGCCTCAAAGTCGTTTTTTTTGCAATTTGTATATTAACAACTTCAATAAGGTACCGCTTAGTCTGAAAATTATAAACTTTACTGATCAGCGTTGAAGAAAAATTTGCATGTTTTTAAAGTTTTAACAATTTCATATAATCAATGCATTTCGAATAAGTTGCACTTTCTTAGATTTAGATTCAAAGTCAATTTTTTTTGCAAATTGTTTATTTACGACTTCATTAATTCATTCTCATTCTGAAAAACATAAATTTTACTTATCTGCTCTTCTAAGGAAAATTTTAGAGTTATTACAATATTAACAAATTCATATAATCAATGCATTTCGAAAATATTTCTTAGATTTAGCCTCAAAGCCGTTTTTCTTGCAATTTGAATATTAACAACTTCAATAAGGTATCGCTTATTCTGAAAACTATAAATTTTACTGATCTGCGCTAAAGAAAAATTTGCACGTTTTTAAAGTTTTAACAATTTCATATAATCACTGCATTTCGAAAAAGTTGCACTTTCTTAGACTCAGATTCAAAGTCGATTTTGTTTTGCAAATTTTACTAATCTGCTCTTCTAAGGTAAAGTTTTCATGTTATTACGATATTAAAAAATTCATATAATCAACTCATTTCGAAAATATTTCTTAGATTTAGCCTCAAAGCCGTTTTTCTTGCAATTTGTATATTAACAACTTCAATAAGGTATCGCTTATTCTGAAAACTATAAATTTTACTGATCTGCGCTAAAGAAAAATTTGCACGTTTTTAAAGTTTTAACAATTTCATATAATCAATGCCTTTCGAAAAAATTGCACTTTCTTAGATTTAGATTCAAAGTCGATTTTTTTTGCAAATTGTTTATTAACGACTTCAATAAGGTACCGCTCAATCTGAAAAACATAAATTTAACTAATCTGCTCTTCTAAGGAAAATTTTAGAGTGATTACAATATTAACAAATTCATATAATCAATGCATTTCGAAAATATTTCTTAGATTTAGCCTCAAAGCCGTTTTTCTTGCAATTTGAATATTAACAACTTCAATAAGGTATCGCTTATTCTGAAAACTATAAATTTTACTGATCTGCGCTAAAGAAAAATTTGCACGTTTTTAAAGTTTTAACAATTTCATATAATCACTGCATTTCGAAAAAGTTGCACTTTCTTAGACTCAGATTCAAAGTCGATTTTTTTTTGCAAATTTTACTAATCTGCTCTTCTAAGGAAAAGTTTTCATGTTATTACGATATTAAAAAATTCATATAATCAATTCATTTCGAAAATATTTCTTAGATTTAGCCTTAAAGTCGTTTTTCTTGCAATTTGTATATTAACAACTTCAATAAGGTACCGCTTATTCTGAAAACCATAACCTTTACTGATCTGCGCTGAAGAAAAATTCGCACGTTTTTAAAGTTTTAACAATTTCATATAATTAATGCATTTCGAAAAAGTTGCACTTTCTTAGATTTAGATTCAAAGTCGATTTTTTTTTGCAAATTGTTTATTAACGACTTCAATAAGGTACCGCTCATTCTGAAAAACATAAATTTTACTAATCTGCTCTTCTAAGGAAAAGTTTTCATGTTATTACGATAATAGCAAATTCATATAATCAATGCATTTCGAAAATATTTCTTAGATTTAGCCTCAAAGTCGTTTTTCTTGCCATTTGTATATTAACAACTTCAATAAGGTACCGCTTATTCTGAAAATCATAAACTTTACTGATCTGCGCTAAAGAAAAATTTGCATGTTTTTATAGCTTTTACAATTTCGTATAATCAATGCATTTCGGAAAATTTGCACTTTCTTAGATTTAGATTCAAAGTCGATTTTTTTTCAAATTGTTTATTAACGACTTCAGTAAGGTACCGCTTATTCTGAAAAACATAAATTTACTAATCTGCTCTGCTAAGGAAAAGTTTTCATGTTATTACGATATTAACAAATTCATATAATCAATTCATTTCGAAAATATTTCTTATATTTAGGATCAAAGTCGTTTTTCTTGCCATTTGTATATTAACAACTTCAATAAGGTACCGCTTATTCTGAAAACCATAAACTTTACTGATCTGCGCTGAAGAAAAATTCGCACGTTTTTAAAGTTTTAACAATTTCATATAATTAATGCATTTCGGAAAATTTGCACTTTCTTAGATTTAGATTCAAAGTCGATTTTTTTTCAAATTGTTTATTAACGACTTCAATAAGGTACCGCTGATTCTGAAAAACATAAATTTACTAATCTGCTCTTCTAAGGAAAAGTTTTCATGTTATTACGATAATAGCAAATTCATATAATCAATGCATTTCGAAAATATTTCTTAGATTTTGGATCAAAGTCGTTTTTCTTGCAATTTGTATATTAACAACTTCAATAAGGTACCGCTTATTCTGAAAACCATAAACTTTACTGATCTGCGCTGAAGAAAAATTCGCACGTTTTTAAAGTTTTAACAATTTCATATAATTAATGCATTTCGGAAAATTTGCACTTTCTTAGATTTAGATTCAAAGTCGATTTTTTTTCAAATTGTTTATTAACGACTTCAATAAGGTACCGCTCAATCTGAAAAACATAAATTTACTAATCTGCTCTTCTAAGGAAAAGTTTTCATGTTATTACGATATTAACAAATTCATATAATCAATGCATTTCGAAAATATTTCTTAGATTTAGGATCAAAGTCGTTTTTCTTGCCATTTGTATATTAACAACTTCAATAAGGTACCGCTTATTCTGAAAACCATAATCTTTACTGATCTGCGCTGAAGAAAAATTCGCACGTTTTTAAAGTTTTAACAATTTCATATAATTAATGCATTTCGGAAAATTTGCACTTTCTTAGATTTAGATTCAAAGTCGATTTTTTTTCAAATTGTTTATTAATGACTTCAATAAGGTACTGCTCATTCTGTAAAACATAAATTTACTAATCTGCTCTTCTAAGGAAAAGTTTTCATGTTATTACGATATTAACAAATTCATATAATCAATGCATTTCGAAAATATTTCTTAGATTTAGGATCAAAGTCGTTTTTCTTGCCATTTGTATATTAACAACTTCAATAAGGTACCGCTTATTCTGAAAATCATAAACTTTACTGATCTGCGCTAAAGAAAAATTTGCATGTTTTTATAGCTTTTACAATTTCGTATAATCAATGCATTTCGGAAAATTTGCACTTTCTTAGATTTAGATTCAAAGTCGATTTTTTTTCAAATTGTTTATTAACGACTTCAGTAAGGTACCGCTTATTCTGAAAAACATAAATTTACTAATCTGCTCTTCTAAGGAAAAGTTTTCATGTTATTACGATATTAACAAATTCATATAATCAATTCATTTCGAAAATATTTCTTATATTTAGCCTCAAAGTCGTTTTTCTTGCAATTTGTATATTAACAACTTCAATAAGGTACCGCTTATTCTGAAAACCATAACCTTTACTGATCTGCGCTGAAGAAAAATTCGCACGTTTTTAAAGTTTTAACAATTTCATATAATTAATGCATTTCGAAAAAGTTGCACTTTCTTAGACTCAGATTCAAAGTCGATTTTTTTTTGCAAATTTTACTAATCTGCTCTTCTAAGGAAAAGTTTTCATGTTATTACGATATTAAAAAATTCATATAATCAATTCATTTCGAAAATATTTCTTAGATTTAGCCTCAAAGTCGTTTTTCTTGCAATTTGTATATTAACAACTTCAATAAGGTACCGCTTATTCTGAAAACCATAACCTTTACTGATCTGCGCTGAAGAAAAATTCGCACGTTTTTAAAGTTTTAACAATTTCATATAATCAATGCATTTCGAAAAAGTTGCACTTTCTTAGATTTAGATTCAAAGTCGATTTTTTTTTGCAAATTGTTTATTAACGAATTCAATAAGGTACCGCTCATTCTGAAAAACATAAATTTTACTAATCTGCTCTTCTAAGGAAAAGTTTTCATGTTATTACGATAATAGCAAATTCATATAATCAATGCATTTCGAAAATATTTCTTAGATTTAGCCTCAAAGTCGTTTTTCTTGCCGTTTGTATATTAACAACTTCAATAAGGTACCGCTTATTCTGAAAATCATAAACTTTACTGATCTGCGCTAAAGAAAAATTTGCATGTTTTTATAGCTTTTACAATTTCGTATAATCAATGCATTTCGGAAAATTTGCACTTTCTTAGATTTAGATTCAAAGTCGATTTTTTTTCAAATTGTTTATTAACGACTTCAGTAAGGTACCGCTTATTCTGAAAAACATAAATTTACTAATCTGCTCTGCTAAGGAAAAGTTTTCATGTTATTACGATATTAACAAATTCATATAATCAATTCATTTCGAAAATATTTCTTATATTTAGGATCAAAGTCGTTTTTCTTGCCATTTGTATATTAACAACTTCAATAAGGTACCGCTTATTCTGAAAACCATAAACTTTACTGATCTGCGCTGAAGAAAAGTTCGCACGTTTTTAAAGTTTTAACAATTTCATATAATTAATGCATTTCGGAAAATTTGCACTTTCTTAGATTTAGATTCAAAGTCGATTTTTTTTCAAATTGTTTATTAACGACTTCAATAAGGTACCGCTGATTCTGAAAAACATAAATTTACTAATCTGCTCTTCTAAGGAAAAGTTTTCATGTTATTACGATAATAGCAAATTCATATAATCAATGCATTTCGAAAATATTTCTTAGATTTTGGATCAAAGTCGTTTTTCTTGCAATTTGTATATTAACAACTTCAATAAGGTACCGCTTATTCTGAAAACCATAAACTTTACTGATCTGCGCTGAAGAAAAATTCGCACGTTTTTAAAGTTTTAACAATTTCATATAATTAATGCATTTCGGAAAATTTGCACTTTCTTAGATTTAGATTCAAAGTCGATTTTTTTTCAAATTGTTTATTAACGACTTCAATAAGGTACCGCTCAATCTGAAAAACATAAATTTACTAATCTGCTCTTCTAAGGAAAAGTTTTCATGTTATTACGATATTAACAAATTCATATAATCAATGCATTTCGAAAATATTTCTTAGATTTAGGATCAAAGTCGTTTTTCTTGCCATTTGTATATTAACAACTTCAATAAGGTACCGCTTATTCTGAAAACCATAATCTTTACTGATCTGCGCTGAAGAAAAATTCGCACGTTTTTAAAGTTTTAACAATTTCATATAATTAATGCATTTCGGAAAATTTGCACTTTCTTAGATTTAGATTCAAAGTCGATTTTTTTTCAAATTGTTTATTAACGACTTCAATAAGGTACTGCTCATTCTGTAAAACATAAATTTACTAATCTGCTCTTCTAAGGAAAAGTTTTCATGTTATTACGATATTAACAAATTCATATAATCAATGCATTTCGAAAATATTTCTTAGATTTAGGATCAAAGTCGTTTTTCTTGCCATTTGTATATTAACAACTTCAATAAGATACCGCTTATTCTGAAAATCATAAACTTTACTGATCTGCGCTAAAGAAAAATTTGCATGTTTTTATAGCTTTTACAATTTCGTATAATCAATGCATTTCGGAAAATTTGCACTTTCTTAGATTTAGATTCAAAGTCGATTTTTTTTCAAATTGTTTATTAACGACTTCAGTAAGGTACCGCTTATTCTGAAAAA
Source organism: Bactrocera oleae (assembly GCF_042242935.1). Lineage (NCBI taxonomy): Eukaryota > Metazoa > Arthropoda > Insecta > Diptera > Tephritidae > Bactrocera > Bactrocera oleae. Next base: position 18,261,696 of record NC_091541.1, on the reverse strand, counting down.
CATAAATTTACTAATCTGCTCTTCTAAGGAAAAGTTTTCATGTTATTACGATATTAACAAATTCATATAATCAATTCATTTCGAAAATATTTCTTATATTTAGCCTCAAAGTCGTTTTTCTTGCAATTTGTATATTAACAACTTCAATAGAGTACCGCTTAGTCTGAAATATATAAACTTTACTGATCTGCGTTGAAGAAAAATTTGCACGTTTTTAAAGTTTTAACAATTTCATATAATCAATGCCTTTCGAAAAAATTGCACTATCTTAGATTAAGATTCAAAGTCGATTTTTTTTTGCAAATTGTTTATTAACTACTTTAATAAGATACCGCCTATTCTAAAAAACATAAACTTTACTGATCTGCGCTAAAGAAAAATTTGCATGTTTTTATAGCTTTTACAATTTCGTATGATCAATGCATTTCGGAAAATTTGCACTTTCTTAGATTTGGATTCAAAGTCGATTTTTTTTGCAAATTGTTTACTAACGACTTCAATAAGGTATCGCTTATTCTGAAAACTATAAATTTTACTGATCTGCGCTAAAGAAAAATTTGCACGTTTTTAAAGTTTTAACAATTTTATATAATCAATGCCTTTCGAAAAAATTGCACTATCTTAGATTTAGATTCAAAGTCGATTTTTTTTTGCAAATAGTTTATTAACTACTTTAATAAGATACCGCCTATTCTAAAAAACATAAACTTTACTGATCTGCGCTAAAGAAAAATTTGCATGTTTTTATAGCTTTTACAATTTCGTATGATCAATGCATTTCGGAAAATTTGCACTTTCTTAGATTTAGATTCAAAGTCGATTTTTTTTCAAATTGTTTATTAACGACTTCAATAAGGTACCGCTGAATCTGAAAAACATAAATTTACTAATCTGCTCTTCTAAGGAAAAGTTTTCATGTTATTACGATATTAACAAATTCATATAATCAATGCATTTCGAAAATATTTCTTAGATTTAGGATCAAAGTCGTTTTTCTTGCCATTTGTATATTAACAACTTCAATAAGGTACCGCTTATTCTGAAAACCATAAACTTTACTGATCTGCGCTGAAGAAAAATTCGCACGTTTTTAAAGTTTTAACAATTTCATATAATTAATGCATTTCGGAAAATTTGCAATTTCTTAGAATTAGATTCAAAGTCGATTTTTTTTCAAATTGTTTATTAACGACTTCAATAAGGTACCGCTCATTCTGAAAAACATAAATTTTACTAATCTGCTCTTCTAAGGAAAAGTTTTCATGTTATTACGATAATAGCAAATTCATATAATCAATGCATTTCGAAAATATTATACCGCTTATTCTGAAAATCATAAACTTTACTGATCTGCGCTAAAGAAAAATTTGCATGTTTTTATGGCTTTTACAATTTCGTATAATCAATGCATTTCGGAAAATTTGCACTTTCTTAGATTAAGATTCAAAGTCGATTTTTTTTCAAATTGTTTATTAACGACTTCAGTAAGGTACCGCTTATTCTGAAAAACATAAATTTACTAATCTGCTCTTCTAAGGAAAAGTTTTCATGTTATTACGATATTAACAAATTCATATAATCAATTCATTTCGAAAATATTTCTTATATTTAGGATCAAAGTCGTTTTTCTTGCCATTTGTATATTAACAACTTCAATAAGGTACCGCTTATTCTGAAAACCATAAACTTTACTGATCTGCGCTGAAGAAAAATTCGCACGTTTTTAAAGTTTTAACAATTTCATATAATTAATGCATTTCGGAAAATTTGCACTTTCTTAGATTTAGATTCAAAGTCGATTTTTTTTCAAATTGTTTATTAACGACTTCAATAAGGTACCGCTCATTCTGAAAAACATAAATTTACTAATCTGCTCTTCTAAGGAAAAGTTTTCATGTTATTACGATAATAGCAAATTCATATAATCAATGCATTTCGAAAATATTTCTTATATTTAGGATCAAAGTCGTTTTTCTTGCAATTTGTATATTAACAACTTCAATAAGGTACCGCTTATTCTGAAAATCATAAACTTTACTGATCTGCGCTGAAGAAAAATTCGCACGTTTTTAAAGTTTTAACAATGTCATATAATTAATGCATTTCGGAAAATTTGCACTTTCCTAGATTTAGATTCAAAGTCAATTTTTTTTCAAATTGTTTATTAACGACTTCAATAAGGTACCGCTCATTCTGAAAAACATAAATTTACTAATCTGCTCTTCTAAGGAAAAGTTTTCATGTTATTACGATAATAGCAAATTCATATAATCAATGCATTTCGAAAATATTTCTTAGATTTAGGATCAAAGTCGTTTTTCTTGCAATTTGTATATTAACAACTTCAATAAGGTACCGCTTATTCTGAAAACCATAAACTTTACTGATCTGCGCTGAAGAAAAATTCGCACGTTTTTAAATTTTTAACAATTTCATATAATTAATGCATTTCGCAAAATTTGCACTTTCTTAGATTTAGATTCAAAGTCGATTTTTTTTGCAAATTGTTTACTAACGACTTCAATAAGGTATCGCTTATTCTGAAAACTATAAATTTTACTGATCTGCGCTAAAGAAAAATTTGCACGTTTTTAAAGTTTTAACAATTTTATATAAACAATGCCTTTCGAATAAATTGCACTATCTTAGATTTAGATTCAAAGTCGATTTTTTTTTGCAAATAGTTTATTAACTACTTTAATAAGATACCGCCTATTCTAAAAAACATAAACTTTACTGATCTGCGCTAAAGAAAAATTTGCATGTTTTTATAGCTTTTACAATTTCGTATGATCAATGCATTTCGGAAAATTTGCACTTTCTTAGATTTAGATTCAAAGTCGATTTTTTTTCAAATTGTTTATTAACGACTTCAATAAGGTACCGCTCAATCTGAAAAACATAAATTTACTAATCTGCTCTTCTAAGGAAAAGTTTTCATGTTATTACGATATTAACAAATTCATATAATCAATGCATTTCGAAAATATTTCTTAGATTTAGGATCAAAGTCGTTTTTCTTGCCATTTGTATATTAACAACTTCAATAAGGTACCGCTTATTCTGAAAACCATAAACTTTACTGATCTGCGCTGAAGAAAAATTTGCACGTTTTTAAAGTTTTAACAATTTCATATAATTAATGCATTTCGGAAAATTTGCAATTTCTTAGATTTAGATTCAAAGTCGATTTTTTTTCAAATTGTTTATTAACGACTTCAATAAGGTACCGCTCATTATGAAAAACATAAATTTTACTAATCTGCTCTTCTAAGGAAAAGTTTTCATGTTATTACGATAATAGCAAATTCATATAATCAATGCATTTCGAAAATATTATACCGCTTATTCTGAAAATCATAAACTTTACTGATCTGCGCTAAAGAAAAATTCGCACGTTTTTAAAGTTTTAACAATTTCATATAATTAATGCATTTCGGAAAATTTGCACTTTCTTAGATTTAGATTCAAAGTCGATTTTTTTTCAAATTGTTTATTAACGACTTCAATAAGGTACCGCTCATTCTGAAAAACATAAATTTACTAATCTGCTCTTCTAAGGAAAAGTTTTCATGTTATTACGATAATAGCAAATTCATATAATCAATGCATTTCGAAAATATTTCTTATATTTAGGATCAAAGTCGTTTTTCTTGCAATTTGTATATTAACAACTTCAATAAGGTACCGCTTATTCTGAAAACCATAAACTTTACTGATCTGCGCTGAAGAAAAATTCGCACGTTTTTAAAGTTTTAACAATTTCATATAATTAATGCATTTCGGAAAATTTGCACTTTCTTAGATTTAGATTCAAAGTCGATTTTTTTTCAAATTGTTTATTAACGACTTCAATAAGGTACCGCTCATTCTGAAAAACATAAATTTACTAATCTGCTCTTCTAAGGAAAAGTTTTCATGTTATTACGATAATAGCAAATTCATATAATCAATGCATTTCGAAAATATTTCTTATATTTAGGATCAAAGTCGTTTTTCTTGCAATTTGTATATTAACAACTTCAATAAGGTACCGCTTATTCTGAAAATCATAAACTTTACTGATCTGCGCTGAAGAAAAATTCGCACGTTTTTAAAGTTTTAACAATGTCATATAATTAATGCATTTCGGAAAATTTGCACTTTCCTAGATTTAGATTCAAAGTCAATTTTTTTTCAAATTGTTTATTAACGACTTCAATAAGGTACCGCTCTTTCTGAAAAACATAAATTTTCTAATCTGCTCTTCTAAGGAAAAGTTTTCATGTTATTACGATAATAGCAAATTCATATAATCAATGCATTTCGAAAATATTTCTTATATTTAGGATCAAAGTCGTTTTTCTTGCAATTTGTATATTAACAACTTCAATAAGGTACCGCTTATTCTGAAAACCATAAACTTTACTGATCTGCGCTGAAGAAAAATTCGCACGTTTTTAAAGTTTTAACAATTTCATATAATTAATGCATTTCGGAAAATTTGCACTTTCTTAGATTTAGATTCAAAGTCGATTTTTTTTCAAATTGTTTATTAACGACTTCAATAAGGTACCGCTCATTCTGAAAAACATAAATTTTCTAATCTGCTCTTCTAAGGAAAAGTTTTCATGTTATTACGATAATAGCAAATTCATATAATCAATGCATTTCGAAAATATTTCTTATATTTAGGATCAAAGTCGTTTTTCTTGCAATTTGTATATTAACAACTTCAATAAGGTACCGCTTATTCTGAAAATCATAAACTTTACTGATCTGCGCTGAAGAAAAATTCGCACGTTTTTAAAGTTTTAACAATGTCATATAATTAATGCATTTCGGAAAATTTGCACTTTCTTAGATTTAGATTCAAAGTCAATTTTTTTTCAAATTGTTTATTAACGACTTCAATAAGGTACCGCTCATTCTGAAAAACATAAATTTTACTAATCTGCTCTTCTAAGGAAAAGTTTTCATGTTATTACGATAACAGCAAATTCATATAATCAATGCATTTCGAAAATATTATACCGCTTATTCTGAAAATCATAAACTTTACTGATCTGCGCTAAAGAAAAATTTGCATGTTTTTATGGCTTTTACAATTTCGTATAATCAATGCATTTCGGAAAATTTGCACTTTCTTAGATTAAGATTCAAAGTCGATTTTTTTTCAAATTGTTTATTAACGACTTCAGTAAGGTACCGCTTATTCTGAAAAACATAAATTTACTAATCTGCTCTTCTAAGGAAAAGTTTTCATGTTATTACGATATTAACAAATTCATATAATCAATTCATTTCGAAAATATTTCTTATATTTAGGATCAAAGTCGTTTTTCTTGCCATTTGTATATTAACAACTTCAATAAGGTACCGCTTATTCTGAAAACCATAAACTTTACTGATCTGCGCTGAAGAAAAATTCGCACGTTTTTAAAGTTTTAACAATTTCATATAATTAATGCATTTCGGAAAATTTGCACTTTCTTAGATTTAGATTCAAAGTCGATTTTTTTTCAAATTGTTTATTAACGACTTCAATAAGGTACCGCTCATTCTGAAAAACATAAATTTACTAATCTGCTCTTCTAAGGAAAAGTTTTCATGTTATTACGATAATAGCAAATTCATATAATCAATGCATTTCGAAAATATTTCTTATATTTAGGATCAAAGTCGTTTTTCTTGCAATTTGTATATTAACAACTTCAATAAGGTACCGCTTATTCTGAAAATCATAAACTTTACTGATCTGCGCTGAAGAAAAATTCGCACGTTTTTAAAGTTTTAACAATGTCATATAATTAATGCATTTCGGAAAATTTGCACTTTCCTAGATTTAGATTCAAAGTCAATTTTTTTTCAAATTGTTTATTAACGACTTCAATAAGGTACCGCTCATTCTGAAAAACATAAATTTACTAATCTGCTCTTCTAAGGAAAAGTTTTCATGTTATTACGATAATAGCAAATTCATATAATCAATGCATTTCGAAAATATTTCTTAGATTTAGGATCAAAGTCGTTTTTCTTGCAATTTGTATATTAACAACTTCAATAAGGTACCGCTTATTCTGAAAACCATAAACTTTACTGATCTGCGCTGAAGAAAAATTCGCACGTTTTTAAATTTTTAACAATTTCATATAATTAATGCATTTCGCAAAATTTGCACTTTCTTAGATTTAGATTCAAAGTCGATTTTTTTTGCAAATTGTTTACTAACGACTTCAATAAGGTATCGCTTATTCTGAAAACTATAAATTTTACTGATCTGCGCTAAAGAAAAATTTGCACGTTTTTAAAGTTTTAACAATTTTATATAAACAATGCCTTTCGAATAAATTGCACTATCTTAGATTTAGATTCAAAGTCGATTTTTTTTTGCAAATAGTTTATTAACTACTTTAATAAGATACCGCCTATTCTAAAAAACATAAACTTTACTGATCTGCGCTAAAGAAAAATTTGCATGTTTTTATAGCTTTTACAATTTCGTATGATCAATGCATTTCGGAAAATTTGCACTTTCTTAGATTTAGATTCAAAGTCGATTTTTTTTCAAATTGTTTATTAACGACTTCAATAAGGTACCGCTCAATCTGAAAAACATAAATTTACTAATCTGCTCTTCTAAGGAAAAGTTTTCATGTTATTACGATATTAACAAATTCATATAATCAATGCATTTCGAAAATATTTCTTAGATTTAGGATCAAAGTCGTTTTTCTTGCCATTTGTATATTAACAACTTCAATAAGGTACCGCTTATTCTGAAAACCATAAACTTTACTGATCTGCGCTGAAGAAAAATTTGCACGTTTTTAAAGTTTTAACAATTTCATATAATTAATGCATTTCGGAAAATTTGCAATTTCTTAGATTTAGATTCAAAGTCGATTTTTTTTCAAATTGTTTATTAACGACTTCAATAAGGTACCGCTCATTATGAAAAACATAAATTTTACTAATCTGCTCTTCTAAGGAAAAGTTTTCATGTTATTACGATAATAGCAAATTCATATAATCAATGCATTTCGAAAATATTATACCGCTTATTCTGAAAATCATAAACTTTACTGATCTGCGCTAAAGAAAAATTCGCACGTTTTTAAAGTTTTAACAATTTCATATAATTAATGCATTTCGGAAAATTTGCACTTTCTTAGATTTAGATTCAAAGTCGATTTTTTTTCAAATTGTTTATTAACGACTTCAATAAGGTACCGCTCATTCTGAAAAACATAAATTTACTAATCTGCTCTTCTAAGGAAAAGTTTTCATGTTATTACGATAATAGCAAATTCATATAATCAATGCATTTCGAAAATATTTCTTATATTTAGGATCAAAGTCGTTTTTCTTGCAATTTGTATATTAACAACTTCAATAAGGTACCGCTTATTCTGAAAACCATAAACTTTACTGATCTGCGCTGAAGAAAAATTCGCACGTTTTTAAAGTTTTAACAATTTCATATAATTAATGCATTTCGGAAAATTTGCACTTTCTTAGATTTAGATTCAAAGTCGATTTTTTTTCAAATTGTTTATTAACGACTTCAATAAGGTACCGCTCATTCTGAAAAACATAAATTTTCTAATCTGCTCTTCTAAGGAAAAGTTTTCATGTTATTACGATAATAGCAAATTCATATAATCAATGCATTTCGAAAATATTTCTTATATTTAGGATCAAAGTCGTTTTTCTTGCAATTTGTATATTAACAACTTCAATAAGGTACCGCTTATTCTGAAAATCATAAACTTTACTGATCTGCGCTGAAGAAAAATTCGCACGTTTTTAAAGTTTTAACAATGTCATATAATTAATGCATTTCGGAAAATTTGCACTTTCTTAGATTTAGATTCAAAGTCAATTTTTTTTCAAATTGTTTATTAACGACTTCAATAAGGTACCGCTCATTCTGAAAAACATAAATTTTACTAATCTGCTCTTCTAAGGAAAAGTTTTCATGTTATTACGATAACAGCAAATTCATATAATCAATGCATTTCGAAAATATTATACCGCTTATTCTGAAAATCATAAACTTTACTGATCTGCGCTAAAGAAAAATTTGCATGTTTTTATAGCTTTTACAATTTCGTATGATCAATGCATTTCGGAAAATTTGCACTTTCTTAGATTTAGATTCAAAGTCGATTTTTTTTCAAATTGTTTATTAACGACTTCAATAAGGTACCGCTCAATCTGAAAAACATAAATTTACTAATCTGCTCTTCTAAGGAAAAGTTTTCATGTTATTACGATATTAACAAATTCATATAATCAATGCATTTCGAAAATATTTCTTAGATTTAGGATCAAAGTCGTTTTTCTTGCCATTTGTATATTAAAAACTTCAATAAGGTACCGCTTATTCTGAAAATCATAAACTTTACTGATCTGCGCTGAAGAAAAATTCGCACGTTTTTAAAGTTTTAACAATGTCATATAATTAATGCATTTCGGAAAATTTGCACTTTCTTAGATTTAGATTCAAAGTCAATTTTTTTTCAAATTGTTTATTAACGACTTCAATAAGGTACCACTCATTCTGAAAAACATAAATTTACTAATCTGCTCTTCTAAGGAAAAGTTTTCATGTTATTACGATAATAGCAAATTCATATAATCAATGCATTTCGAAAATATTTCTTAGATTTAGGATCAAAGTCGTTTTTCTTGCAATTTGTATATTAACAACTTCAATAAGGTACCGCTTATTCTGAAAATCATAAACTTTACTGATCTGCGCTGAAGAAAAATTTGCACGTTTTTAAAGTTTTAACAATTTCATATAATCAATGCATTTCGAATAAGTTGCACTTTCTTAGATTTAGATTCTAAGTCAATTTTTTTTTGCAAATTGTTTATTAACGACTTCAATAAGGTACCGCTCATTCTGAAAAACATAAATTTTACTAATCTGCTCTTCTAAGGAAAATTTTAGAGTTATTACAATATTAGCAAATTCATATAATCAATGCATTTCAAAAATATTTCTTAGATTTAGCCTCAAAGCCGTTTTTCTTGCAATTTGTATATTAACAACTTCAATAAGGTATCGCTTATTCTGAAAACTATAAATTTTACTGATCTGCGCTAAAGAAAAATTTGCACGTTTTTAAAGTTTTAACAATTTCATATAATTAATGCATTTCGGAAAATTTGCACTTTCTTAGATTTAGATTCAAAGTCGATTTTTTTTCAAATTGTTTATTAACGACTTCAATAAGGTACCGCTCATTCTGAAAAACATAAATTTACTAATCTGCTCTTCTAAGGAAAAGTTTTCATGTTATTACGATAATAGCAAATTCATATAATCAATGCATTTCGAAAATATTTCTTAGATTTAGGATCAAAGTCGTTTTTCTTGCAATTTGTATATTAACAACTTCAATAAGGTATTTAGCCTCAAAGCCGTTTTTCTTGCAATTTGTATATTAACAACTTCAATAAGGTATCGCTTATTCTGAAAATCATAAACTTTACTGATCTGCGCTGAAGAAAAATTCGCACGTTTTTAAAGTTTTAACAATTTCATATAATTAATGCATTTCGGAAAATTTGCACTTTCTTAGATTTAGATTCAAAGTCGATTTTTTTTCAAATTGTTTATTAACGACTTCAATAAGGTACCGCTCATTCTGAAAAACATAAATTTACTAATCTGCTCTTCTAAGGAAAAGTTTTCATGTTATTACGATAATAGCAAATTCATATAATCAATGCATTTCGAAAATATTTCTTAGATTTAGGATCAAAGTCGTTTTTCTTGCAATTTGTATATTAACAACTTCAATAAGGTACCGCTTATTCTGAAAATCATAAACTTTACTGATCTGCGCTAAAGAAAAATTTGCATGTTTTTATAGCTTTTACAATTTCGTATAATCAATGCATTTCGGAAAATTTGCACTTTCTTAGATTTAGATTCAAAGTCGATTTTTTTTCAAATTGTTTATTAACGACTTCATTAAGGTACCGCTTATTCTGAAAAACATAAATTTTACTAATCTGCTCTTCTAAGGAAAATTTTAGAGTTATTACAATATTAACAAATTCATATAATCAATGCATTTCAAAAATATTTCTTAGATTTAGCCTCAAAGTCGTTTTTCTTGCAATTTGTATATTAACAACTTCAATAAAGTACCGCTTAGTCTGAAAATTATAAACTTTACTGATCTGCGTTGAAGAAAAATTTGCACGTTTTTAAAGTTTTAACAATTTCATATAATCAATGCATTTCGAATAAGTTGCACTTTCTTAGATTTAGATTCTAAGTCAATTTTTTTTTGCAAATTGTTTATTAACGACTTCAATAAGGTACCGCTCATTCTGAAAAACATAAATTTTACTAATCTGCTCTTCTAAGGAAAATTTTAGAGTTATTACAATATTAGCAAATTCATATAATCAATGCATTTCAAAAATATTTCTTAGATTTAGCCTCAAAGCCGTTTTTCTTGCAATTTGTATATTAACAACTTCAATAAGGTATCGCTTATTCTGAAAACTATAAATTTTACTGATCTGCGCTAAAGAAAAATTTGCACGTTTTTAAAGTTTTAACAATTTCATATAATTAATGCATTTCGGAAAATTTGCACTTTCTTAGATTTAGATTCAAAGTCGATTTTTTTCAAATTGTTTATTAACGACTTCAATAAGGTACCGCTCATTCTGAAAAACATAAATTTACTAATCTGCTCTTCTAAGGAAAAGTTTTCATGTTATTACGATAATAGCAAATTCATATAATCAATGCATTTCGAAAATATTTCTTAGATTTAGGATCAAAGTCGCTTTTCTTGCAATTTGTATATTAACAACTTCAATAAGGTATTTAGCCTCAAAGCCGTTTTTCTTGCAATTTGTATATTAACAACTTCAATAAGGTATCGCTTATTCTGAAAATCATAAACTTTACTGATCTGCGCTGAAGAAAAATTCGCACGTTTTTAAAGTTTTAACAATTTCATATAATTAATGCATTTCGGAAAATTTGCACTTTCTTAGATTTAGATTCAAAGTCGATTTTTTTTCAAATTGTTTATTAACGACTTCAATAAGGTACCGCTCATTCTGAAAAACATAAATTTACTAATCTGCTCTTCTAAGGAAAAGTTTTCATGTTATTACGATAATAGCAAATTCATATAATCAATGCATTTCGAAAATATTTCTTAGATTTAGGATCAAAGTCGTTTTTCTTGCAATTTGTATATTAACAACTTCAATAAGGTACCGCTTATTCTGAAAATCATAAACTTTACTGATCTGCGCTAAAGAAAAATTTGCATGTTTTTATAGCTTTTACAATTTCGTATAATCAATGCATTTCGGAAAATTTGCACTTTCTTAGATTTAGATTCAAAGTCGATTTTTTTTCAAATTGTTTATTAACGACTTCATTAAGGTACCGCTTATTCTGAAAAACATAAATTTTACTAATCTGCTCTTCTAAGGAAAATTTTAGAGTTATTACAATATTAACAAATTCATATAATCAATGCATTTCAAAAATATTTCTTAGATTTAGCCTCAAAGTCGTTTTTCTTGCAATTTGTATATTAACAACTTCAATAAAGTACCGCTTAGTCTGAAAATTATAAACTTTACTGATCTGCGTTGAAGAAAAATTTGCACGTTTTTAAAGTTTTAACAATTTCATATAATCAATGCATTTCGAATAAGTTGCACTTTCTTAGATTTAGATTCTAAGTCAATTTTTTTTTGCAAATTGTTTATTAACGACTTCAATAAGGTACCGCTCATTCTGAAAAACATAAATTTTACTAATCTGCTCTTCTAAGGAAAATTTTAGAGTTATTACAATATTAGCAAATTCATATAATCAATGCATTTCAAAAATATTTCTTAGATTTAGCCTCAAAGCCGTTTTTCTTGCAATTTGTATATTAACAACTTCAATAAGGTATCGCTTATTCTGAAAACTATAAATTTTACTGATCTGCGCTAAAGAAAAATTTGCACGTTTTTAAAGTTTTAACAATTTCATATAAACAATGCCTTTCGAAAAAATTGCACTTTTTAGATTAAGATTCAAAGTCGATTTTTTTTTGCAAATTGTTTATTAACTACTTTAATAAGATACCGCCTATTCTAAAAAACATAAACTTTACTGATCTGCGCTAAAGAAAAATTTGCACGTTTTTAAAGTTTTAACAAATTCATATAATCAATGCATTTCGAAAATATTTCTTAGATTTAGGATCAAATTCGGTTTTCTTGCCATTTGTATATTAACAACTTCAATAAGGTACCGCTTATTCTGAAAACCATAAACTTTACTGATCTGCGCTGAAGAAAAATTCGCACGTTTTTAAAGTTTTAACAATTTCATATAATTAATGCATTTCGGAAAATTTGCACTTTCTTAGATTTAGATTCAAAGTCGATTTTTTTTCAAATTGTTTATTAACGACTTCTCCGCTCATTCTGAAAAACATAAATTTTACTAATCTGCTCTTCTAAGGAAAAGTTTTCATGTTATTACGATAATAGCAAATTCATATAATCAATGCATTTCGGAAATATTATACCGCTTATTCTGAAAATCATAAACTTTACTGATCTGCGCTAAAGAAAAATTTGCATGTTTTTATAGCTTTTACAATTTCGTATAATCAATGCATTTCGGAAAATTTGCACTTTCTTAGATTAAGATTCAAAGTCGATTTTTTTTCAAATTGTTTATTAACGACTTCAGTAAGGTACCGCTTATTCTGAAAAATATAAATTTACTAATCTGCTCTTCTAAGGAAAAGTTTTCATGTTATTACGATATTAACAAATTCATATAATCAATTAATTTCGAAAATATTTCTTATATTTAGGATCAAAGTCGTTTTTCTTTGCCATTTGTATAGTAACAACTTCAATAAGGTACCGCTTATTCTGAAAACCATAAACTTTACTGATCTGCGCTGAAGAAAAATTCGCACGTTTTTAAAGTTTTAACAATTTCATATAATTAATGCATTTCGGAAAATTTGCACTTTCTTAGATTTAGATTCAAAGTCGATTTTTTTTCAAATTGTTTATTAACGACTTCAATAAGGTACCGCTCAATCTGAAAAACATAAATTTACTAATCTGCTCTTCTAAGGAAAAGTTTTCATGTTATTACGATATTAACAAATTCATATTACCAATGCATTTCGAAAATATTTCTTAGATTTAGGATCAAAGTCGTTTTTCTTGCCATTTGTATATTAACAACTTCAATAAGGTACCGCTTATTCTGAAAACCATAAACTTTACTGATCTGCGCTGAAGAAAAATTCGCACGTTTTTAAAGTTTTAACAATTTCATATAATTAATGCATTTCGGAAAATTTGCACTTTCTTAGATTTAGATTGAAAGTCGATTTTTTTTCAAATTGTTTATTAACGACTTCAATAAGGTACCGCTCAATCTGAAAAACATAAATTTACTAATCTGCTCTTCTAAGGAAAAGTTTTCATGTTATTACGATATTAACAAATTCATATAATCAATGCATTTCGAAAATATTTCTTAGATTTAGGATCAAAGTCGTTTTTCTTGCAATTTGTATATTAACAACTTCAATAAAGTACCGCTTAGTCTGAAAATTATAAACTTTACTGATCTGCGTTGAAGAAAAATTTGCACGTTTTTAAAGTTTTAACAATTTCATATAATCAATGCATTTCGAATAAGTTGCACTTTCTTAGATTTAGATTCTAAGTCAATTTTTTTTTGCAAATTGTTTATTAACGACTTCATTAAGGTACCGCTCATTCTGAAAAACATAAATTTTACTAATCTGCTCTTCTAAGGAAAATTTTAGAGTTATTACAATATTAACAAATTCATATAATCAATGCATTTCGAAAATATTTCTTAGATTTAGGATCAAAGTCGTTTTTCTTGCAATTTGTATATTAACAACTTCAATAAAGTACCGCTTAGTCTGAAAATTATAAACTTTACTGATCTGCGTTGAAGAAAAATTTGCACGTTTTTAAAGTTTTAACAATTTCATATAATCAATGCATTTCGAATAAGTTGCACTTTCTTAGATTTAGATTCTAAGTCAATTTTTTTTTGCAAATTGTTTATTAACGACTTCATTAAGGTACCGCTCATTCTGAAAAACATAAATTTTACTAATCTGCTCTTCTAAGGAAAATTTTAGAGTTATTACAATATTAACAAATTCATATAATCAATGCATTTCGAAAATATTTCTTAGATTTAGCCTCAAAGCCGTTTTTCTTGCAATTTGTATATTAACAACTTCAATAAGGTATCGCTTATTCTGAAAACTATAAATTTTACTGATCTGCGCTAAAGAAAAATTTGCACGTTTTTAAAGTTTTAACAATTTTATATAATCAATGCCTTTCGAAAAAATTGCACTATCTTAGATTTAGATTCAAAGTCGATTTTTTTTTGCAAATAGTTTATTAACTACTTTAATAAGATACCGCCTATTCTAAAAAACATAAACTTTACTGATCTGCGCTAAAGAAAAATTTGCATGTTTTTATAGCTTTTACAATTTCGTATGATCAATGCATTTCGGAAAATTTGCACTTTCTTAGATTTAGATTCAAAGTCGATTTTTTTTCAAATTGTTTATTAACGACTTCAATAAGGTACCGCTCATTCTGAAAAACATAAATTTTACTAATCTGCTCTTCTAAGGAAAAGTTTTCATGTTATTACGATAATAGCAAATTCATATAATCAATGCATTTCGAAAATATTATACCGCTTATTCTGAAAATCATAAACTTTACTGATCTGCGCTAAAGAAAAATTTGCATGTTTCTATAGCTTTTACAATTTCGTATAATCAATGCATTTCGGAAAATTTGCACTTTCTTAGATTAAGATTCAAAGTCGATTTTTTTTCAAATTGTTTATTAACGACTTCAGTAAGGTACCGCTTATTCTGAAAAACATAAATTTACTAATCTGCTCTTCTAAGGAAAAGTTTTCATGTTATTACGATATTAACAAATTCATATAATCAATTCATTTCGAAAATATTTCTTAGATTTAGGATCAAAGTCGTTTTTCTTGCAATTTGTATATTAACAACTTCAATAAGGTACCGCTTATTCTGAAAATCATAAACTTTACTGATCTGCGCTGAAGAAAAATTCGCACGTTTTTAAAGTTTTAACAATGTCATATAATTAATGCATTTCGGAAAATTTGCACTTTCTTAGATTTAGATTCAAAGTCGATTTTTTTTCAAATTGTTTATTAACGACTTCAATAAGGTACCGCTCATTCTGAAAAACATAAATTTACTAATCTGCTCTTCTAAGGAAAAGTTTTCATGTTATTACGATAATAGCAAATTCATATAATCAATGCATTTCGAAAATATTTCTTAGATTTAGGATCAAAGTCGTTTTTCTTGCAATTTGTATATTAACAACTTCAATAAGGTACCGCTTATTCTGAAAATCATAAACTTTACTGATCTGCGCTGAAGAAAAATTCGCACGTTTTTAAAGTTTTAACAATGTCATATAATTAATGCATTTCGGAAAATTTGCACTTTCTTAGATTTAGATTCAAAGTCAATTTTTTTTCAAATTGTTTATTAACGACTTCAATAAGGTACCGCTTATTCTGAAAAACATAAATTTACTAATCTGCTCTTCTAAGGAAATGTTTTCATGTTATTACGATAATAGCAAATTCATATAATCAATGCATTTCGAAAATATTTCTTAGATTTAGGATCAAAGTCGTTTTTCTTGCAATTTGTATATTAACAACTTCAATAAGGTACCGCTTATTCTGAAAATCATAAACTTTACTGATCTGCGCTAAAGAAAAATTTGCATGTTTTTATAGCTTTTACAATTTCGTATAATCAATGCATTTCGGAAAATTTGCACTTTCTTAGATTTAGATTCAAAGTCGATTTTTTTTCAAATTGTTTATTAACGACTTCAGTAAGGTACCGCTTATTCTGAAAAACATAAATTTACTAATCTGCTCTTCTAAGGAAAAGTTTTCATGTTATTACGATATTAACAAATTCATATAATCAATTCATTTCGAAAATATTTCTTATATTTAGCCTCAAAGTCGTTTTTCTTGCAATTTGTATATTAACAACTTCAATAAAGTACCGCTTAGTCTGAAAATTATAAACTTTACTGATCTGCGTTGAAGAAAAATTTGCATGTTTTTATAGCTTTTACAATTTCGTATAATCAATGCATTTCGGAAAATTTGCACTTTCTTAGATTAAGATTCAAAGTCGATTTTTTTTCAAATTGTTTATTAACGACTTCAGTAAGGTACCGCTTATTCTGAAAAACATAAATTTACTAATCTGCTCTTCTAAGGAAAAGTTTTCATGTTATTACGATATTAACAAATTCATATAATCAATTCATTTCGAAAATATTTCTTATATTTAGGATCAAAGTCGTTTTTCTTGCCATTTGTATATTAACAACTTCAATAAGGTACCGCTTATTCTGAAAACCATAAACTTTACTGATCTGCACTGAAGAAAAATTCGCACGTTTTTAAAGTTTTAACAATTTCATATAATTAATGCATTTCGGAAAATTTGCACTTTCTTAGATTTAGATTCAAAGTCGATTTTTTTTCAAATTGTTTATTAACGACTTCAATAAGGTACCGCTCATTCTGAGAAACATAAATTTACTAATCTGCTCTTCTAAGGAAAAGTTTTCATGTTATTACGATAATAGCAAATTCATATAATCAATGCATTTCGAAAATATTTCTTAGATTTAGGATCAAAGTCGTTTTTCTTGCAATTTGTATATTAACAACTTCAGTAAGGTACCGCTTATTCTGAAAATCATAAACTTTACTGATCTGCGCTGAAGAAAAATTCGCACGTTTTTAAAGTTTTAACAATTTCATATAATTAATGCATTTCGGAAAATTTGCACTTTCTTAGATTTAGATTCAAAGTCGATTTTTTTTCAAATTGTTTATTAACGACTTCAATAAGGTACCGCTCATTCTGAAAAACATAAATTTACTAATCTGCTCTTCTAAGGAAAAGTTTTCATGTTATTACGATAATAGCAAATTCATATAATCAATGCATTTCGAAAATATTTCTTAGATTTAGGATCAAAGTCGTTTTTCTTGCAATTTGTATATTAACAACTTCAATAAGGTACCGCTTATTCTGAAAATCATAAACTTTACTGATCTGCGCTAAAGAAAAATTTGCATGTTTTTATAGCTTTTACAATTTCGTATAATCAATGCATTTCGGAAAATTTGCACTTTCTTAGATTTAGATTCAAAGTCGATTTTTTTTCAAATTGTTTATTAACGACTTCATTAAGGTACCGCTCATTCTGAAAAACATAAATTTTACTAATCTGCTCTTCTAAGGAAAATTTTAGAGTTATTACAATATTAACAAATTCATATAATCAATGCATTTCAAAAATATTTCTTAGATTTAGCCTCAAAGTCGTTTTTCTTGCAATTTGTATATTAACAACTTCAATAAAGTACCGCTTAGTCTGAAAATTATAAACTTTACTGATCTGCGTTGAAGAAAAATTTGCACCTTTTTAAAGTTTTAACAATTTCATATAATCAATGCATTTCGAATAAGTTGCACTTTCTTAGATTTAGATTCTAAGTCAATTTTTTTTTGCAAATTGTTTATTAACGACTTCATTAACGTACCGCTCATTCTGAAAAACATAAATTTTACTAATCTGCTCTTCTAAGGAAAATTTTAGAGTTATTACAATATTAACAAATTCATATAATCAATGCATTTCAAAAATATTTCTTAGATTTAGCCTCAAAGCCGTTTTTCTTGCAATTTGTATATTAACAACTTCAATAAGGTATCGCTTATTCTGAAAACTATAAATTTTACTGATCTGCGCTAAAGAAAAATTTGCACGTTTTTAAAGTTTTAACAATTTCATATAAACAATGCCTTTCGAAAAAATTGCACTTTCTTAGATTAAGATTCAAAGTCGATTTTTTTTTGCAAATTGTTTATTAACTACTTTAATAAGATACCGCCTATTCTAAAAAACATAAACTTTACTGATCTGCGCTAAAGAAAAATTTGCATGTTTTTATAGCTTTTACAATTTCGTATGATCAATGCATTTCGGAAAATTTGCACTTTCTTAGATTTAGATTCAAAGTCGATTTTTTTTGTAAATTGTTTACTAACGACTTCAATAAAGTATCGCTTATTCTGAAAACTATAAATTTTACTGATCTGCGCTAAAGAAAAATTTGCACGTTTATAAATTTTAACAATTTTATATAATCAATGCCTTTCGAAAAAATTGCACTATCTTAGATTTAGATTCAAAGTCGATTTTTTTGTGCAAATAGTTTATTAACTACTTTAATAAGATACCGCCTATTCTAAAAAACATAAACTTTACTGATCTGCGCTAAACAAAAATTTGCATGTTTTTATAGCTTTTACAATTTCGTATGATCAATGCATTTCGGAAAATTTGCACTTTCTTAGATTTAGATTCAAAGTCGATTTTTTTTCAAATTGTTTATTAACGACTTCAATAAGGTACCGCTCAATCTGAAAAACATAAATTTACTAATCTGCTCTTCTAAGGAAAAGTTTTCATGTTATTACGATATTAACAAATTCATATAATCAATGCATTTCGAAAATATTTCTTAGATTTAGGATCAAAGTCGTTTTTCTTGCCATTTGTATATTAACAACTTCAATAAGGTACCGCTTATTCTGAAAACCATAAACTTTACTGATCTGCGCTGAAGAAAAATTCGCACGTTTTTAAAGTTTTAACAATTTCATATAATTAATGCATTTCGGAAAATTTGCACTTTCTTAGATTTAGATTCAAAGTCGATTTTTTTTCAAATTGTTTATTAACGACTTCAATAAGGTACCGCTCATTCTGAAAAACATAAATTTTACTAATCTGCTCTTCTAAGGAAAAGTTTTCATGTTATTACGATAATAGCAAATTCATATAATCAATGCATTTCGGAAATATTATACCGCTTATTCTGAAAATCATAAACTTTACTGATCTGCGCCAAAGAAAAAGTTGCATGTTTTTATAGCTTTTACAATTTCGTATAATCAATGCATTTCGGAAAATTTGCACTTTCTTAGATTAAGATTCAAAGTCGATTTTTTTTCAAATTGTTTATTAACGACTTCAGTAAGGTACCGCTTATTCTGAAAAATATAAATTTACTAATCTGCTCTTCTAAGGAAAAGTTTTCATGTTATTACGATATTAACAAATTCATATAATCAATTAATTTCGAAAATATTTCTTATATTTAGGATCAAAGTCGTTTTTCTTGCCATTTGTATATTAACAACTTCAATAAGGTACCGCTTATTCTGAAAACCATAAACTTTACTGATCTGCGCTGAAGAAAAATTCGCACGTTTTTAAAGTTTTAACAATTTCATATAATTAATGCATTTCGGAAAATTTGCACTTTCTTAGATTTAGATTCAAAGTCGATTTTTTTTCAAATTGTTTATTATCGACTTCAATAAGGTACCGCTCAATCTGAAAAACATAAATTTACTAATCTGCTCTTCTAAGGAAAAGTTTTCATGTTATTACGATATTAACAAATTCATATTACCAATGCATTTCGAAAATATTTCTTAGATTTAGGATCAAAGTCGTTTTTCTTGCCATTTGTATATTAACAACTTCAATAAGGTACCGCTTATTCTGAAAACCATAAACTTTACTGATCTGCGCTGAAGAAAAATTCGCACGTTTTTAAAGTTTTCACAATTTCATATAATCAATGCATTTCGAATAAGTTGCACTTTCTTAGATTTAGATTCAAAGTCGATTTTTTTTCAAATTGTTTATTAACGACTTCAATAAGGTACCGCTCAATCTGAAAAACATAAATTTACTAATCTGCTCTTCTAAGGAAAAGTTTTCATGTTATTACGATATTAACAAATTCATATAATCAATGCATTTCGAAAATATTTCTTAGATTTAGGATCAAAGTCGTTTTTCTTGCCATTTGTATATTAACAACTTCAATAAGGTACCGCTTATTCTGAAAACCATAAACTTTACTGATCTGCGCTGAAGAAAAATTCGCACGTTTTTAAAGTTTTAACAATTTCATATAATTAATGCATTTCGGAAAATTTGCACTTTCTTAGATTTAGATTCAAAGTCGATTTTTTTTCAAATTGTTTATTAACGACTTCAATAAGGTACCGCTCATTCTGAAAAACATAAATTTTACTAATCTGCTCTTCTAAGGAAAAGTTTTCATGTTATTACGATAATAGCAAATTCATATAATCAATGCATTTCGGAAATATTATACCGCTTATTCTGAAAATCATAAACTTTACTGATCTGCGCCAAAGAAAAATTTGCATGTTTTTATAGCTTTTACAATTTCGTATAATCAATGCATTTCGGAAAATTTGCACTTTCTTAGATTAAGATTCAAAGTCGATTTTTTTTCAAATTGTTTATTAACGACTTCAGTAAGGTACCGCTTATTCTGAAAAATATAAATTTACTAATCTGCTCTTCTAAGGAAAAGTTTTCATGTTATTACGATATTAACAAATTCATATAATCAATTAATTTCGAAAATATTTCTTATATTTAGGATCAAAGTCGTTTTTCTTGCCATTTGTATATTAACAACTTCAATAAGGTACCGCTTATTCTGAAAACCATAAACTTTACTGATCTGCGCTGAAGAAAAATTCGCACGTTTTTAAAGTTTTAACAATTTCATATAATTAATGCATTTCGGAAAATTTGCACTTTCTTAGATTTAGATTCAAAGTCGATTTTTTTTCAAATTGTTTATTAACGACTTCAATAAGGTACCGCTCAATCTGAAAAACATAAATTTACTAATCTGCTCTTCTAAGGAAAAGTTTTCATGTTATTACGATATTAACAAATTCATATTACCAATGCATTTCGAAAATATTTCTTAGATTTAGGATCAAAGTCGTTTTTCTTGCCATTTGTATATTAACAACTTCAATAAGGTATCGCTTATTCTGAAAACCATAAACTTTACTGATCTGCGCTGAAGAAAAATTCGCACGTTTTTAAAGTTTTAACAATTTCATATAATCAATGCATTTCGAATAAGTTGCATTTTCTTAGATTTAGATTCTAAGTCAATTTTTTTTTGCAAATTGTTTATTAACGACTTCATTAAGGTACCGCTCATTCTGAAAAACATAAATTTTACTAATCTGCTCTTCTAAGGAAAATTTTAGAGTTATTACAATATTAACAAATTCATATAATCAATGCATTTCGAAAATATTTCTTAGATTTAGCCTCAAAGCCGTTTTTCTTGCAATTTGTATATTAACAACTTCAATAAGGTATCGCTTATTCTGAAAACTATAAATTTTACTGATCTGCGCTAAAGAAAAATTTGCACGTTTTTAAAGTTTTAACAATTTTATATAATCAATGCCTTTCGAAAAAATTGCACTATCTTAGATTTAGATTCAAAGTCGATTTTTTTTTGCAAATAGTTTATTAACTACTTTAATAAGATACCGCCTATTCTAAAAAACATAAACTTTACTGATCTGCGCTAAAGAAAAATTTGCATGTTTTTATAGCTTTTACAATTTCGTATGATCAATGCATTTCGGAAAATTTGCACTTTCTTAGATTTAGATTCAAAGTCGATTTTTTTTCAAATTGTTTATTAACGACTTCAATAAGGTACCGCTCATTCTGAAAAACATAAATTTTACTAATCTGCTCTTCTAAGGAAAAGTTTTCATGTTATTACGATAATAGCAAATTCATATAATCAATGCATTTCGGGAATATTATACCGCTTATTCTGAAAATCATAAACTTTACTGATCTGCGCTAAAGAAAAATTTGCATGTTTTTATAGCTTTTACAATTTCGTATAATCAATGCATTTCGGAAAATTTGCACTTTCTTAGATTAAGATTCAAAGTCGACTTTTTTTCAAATTGTTTATTAACGATTTTAGTAAGGTACCGCTCATTCTGAAAAACATAAATTTACTAATCTGCTCTTCTAAAGAAAAGTTTTCATGTTATTACGATATTAACAAATTCATATAATCAATGCATTTCGAAAATATTTCTTAGATTTAGGATCAAAGTCGTTTTTCTTGCCATTTGTATATTAACAACTTCAATAAGGTACCGCTTATTCTGAAAACCATAAACTTTACTGATCTGCGCTGAAGAAAAATTCGCACGTTTTTAAAGTTTTAACAATTTCATATAATTAATGCATTTCGGAAAATTTGCACTTTCTTAGATTTAGATTCAAAGTCGATTTTTTTTCAAATTGTTTATAAACGACTTCAATAAGGTACCGCTCATTCTGAAAAACATAAATTTACTAATCTGCTCTTCTAAGGAAAAGTTTTCATGTTATTACGATATAAACAAATTCATATAATCAATGCATTTCGAAAATATTTCTTGGATTTAGGATCAAAGTCGTTTTTCTTGCCATTTGTATATTAACAACTTTAATAAGATACCGCCTATTCTAAAAAACATAAACTTTACTGATCTGCGCTAAAGAAAAATTTGCATGTTTTTATAGCTTTTACAATTTCGTATGATCAATGCATTTCGGAAAATTTGCACTTTCTTAGATTTAGATTCAAAGTCGATTTTTTTTGCAAATTGTTTACTAACGACTTCAATAAGGTATCGCTTATTCTGAAAACTATAAATTTTACTGATCTGCGCTAAAGAAAAATTTGCACGTTTTTAAAGTTTTAACAATTTCATATAATCAATGCCTTTCGAAAAAATTGCACTTTCTTAAGTTAAAGTTTTAACAATTTCATATAATCAATGCATTTCGAAAAAGTTGCACTTTCTTAGATTTAGATTCAAAGTCGATTTTTTTTGCAAATTGTTTATTAACGACTTCATTAAGGTACCGCTCATTCTGAAAAACATAAATTTTACTAATCTGCTCTTCTAAGGAGAATTTTAGAGTTATTATAATATTAACAAATTCATATAATCAATGCATTTCGAAAATATTTCTTAGATTTAGCCTCAAAGCCGTTTTTCTTGCAATTTGTATATTAACAACTTCAATAAGGTATCGCTTATTCTGAAAACTATAAATTTTACTGATCTGCGCTAAAGAAAAATTTGCACGTTTTTTAAGTTTTAACAATTTCATATAATCAA
Source organism: Bactrocera oleae (assembly GCF_042242935.1). NCBI lineage: Eukaryota > Metazoa > Arthropoda > Insecta > Diptera > Tephritidae > Bactrocera > Bactrocera oleae. The sequence continues at coordinate 18,238,465 of NC_091541.1, read as the reverse complement.
TGCCTTTCGAAAAAATTGCACTTTCTTAGATTTAGATTCAAAGTCGATTTTTTTTGCAAATAGTTTATTAACTACTTTAATAAGATACCGCCTATTCTAAAAAACATAAACTTTACTGATCTGCGCTAAAGAAAAATTTGCATGTTTTTATAGCTTTTACAATTTCGTATGATCAATGCATTTCGGAAAATTTGCACTTTCTTAGATTTAGATTCAAAGTCAATTTTTTTTGCAAATTGTTTACTAACGACTTCAATAAGGTACCGCTCAATCTGAAAAACATAAATTTTACTAATCTGCTCTTCGAAGGAAAAGTTTTCATGTTATTACGATATTAACAAATTCATGTAATCAATTCATTTAGAAAAAATTTCTCAGATTTAGACTCAAAGTCGATTTTCTTGCATATTGTATAATGCCAACTTTTGTAAGGTACCGCTTATTATGAAAAACATAAATTTTACTTATCTGCTCTTCTAAGGAAAAATTTAGAGTTGTTACAATATTAACAAATTTATATAAATAATGCATTTCGGATAAAAATGCACTACCTTAGACTTAGACTCATAGTCGATTCTCTCGAAAATTGTAAATTAACGACTTCAATAAGTTACCGCTTATTCTGAAAAACATAAATTTTACTGATCTCTCTTCTAGGGAAAAGTTTTCATGTTATTACGATATTAGCAAATTCATATAATCAATGCATTTCGAAAATATTTCTTAGATTTAGCCTCAAAGTCGTTTTTCTTGCAATTTGTATATTAACAACTTCAATAAGGAACCGCTTATTCTGAAAACCATAAATTTTACTGATCTGCGCTAAAGAAAAATTTGCATGTTTTTATAGCTTTTACAATTTCGTATGATCAATGCATTTCGGAAAATTTGCACTTTATTAGATTTAGATTCAAAGTCGATTTTTTTTGCAAATTGTTTATTAACAACTTCAATAAGGTATCGGTGATTCTGAAAAATATAAATTTTACTAATCTGCTCTTCTAAGGAAAAGTTTTCATGTTATTACGGTATTAGCAAATTCATATAATCAATGCATTTCGAAAATATATCTTAGATTTAGCCTCAAAGTCGTTTTTCTTGCAATTTGTGTATTAACAACTTCAATAAGGTACCGCTTATTCTGAAAACCATAAACTTTTCTGATCTGCGCTGAAGAAAAATTTGCACGTTTTTAAAGTTTTAACAATTTCATATAATTAATGAATTTCGAAAAACTTGCACTTTCTTAGATCTAGATTCAAAGTCGATTTTTTTTTGCAAATTGTTTATTAACGACTTCAATAAGGTACCGCTCATTCTGAAAAACATAAATTTTACTAATCTGCTCTTCTAAGGAAAAGTTTTCATGTTATTACGATATTAACAAATTCATGTAATCAATTCATTTAAAAAAAATTTCTCAGATTTAGACTCAAAGTCGATTTTCTTGCATATTGTATAATGCTAACTTTTGTAAGGTACCGCTTATTATGAAAAACATAAATTTTACTTATCTGCTCTTCTAAGGAAAAATTTAGAGTTGTTACAATATTAACAAATTTATATAAATAATGCATTTCGGATAAAAATGCACTACCTTAGACTTAGACTCATAGTCGATTTTCTCGAAAATTGTAAATTAACGACTTCAATAAGTTACCGCTTATTCTGAAAAACATAAATTTTACTGATCTCTCTTCTAGGGAAAAGTTTTCATGTTATTACGATATTAGCAAATTCATATAATCAATGCATTTCGAAAATATTTCTTAGATTTAGCCTCAAAGTCGTTTTTCTTGCAATTTGTATATTAACAACTTCAATAAGAATTTTATAGCTTTTACAATTTCGTATGATCAATGCATTTCGAAAAATTTGCACTTTATTAGATTTAGATTCAAAGTCGATTTTTTTTGCAAATTGTTTATTAACGACCTCAATAAGGTATCGGTGATTCTGAAAAATATAAATTTTACTAATCTGCTCTTCTAAGGAAAAGTTTTCATGTTATTACGGTATTAGCAAATTCATATAATCAATGCATTTCGAAAATATATCTTAGATTTAGCCTCAAAGTCGTTTTTCTTGCAATTTGTGTATTAACAACTTCAATAAGGTACCGCTTATTCTGAAAACCATAAACTTTACTGATCTGCGCTGAAGAAAAATTTGCACGTTTTTAAAGTTTTAACAATTTCATATAATTAATGCATTTCGAAAAACTTGCACTTTCTTAGATCTAGATTCAAAGTCGATTTTTTTTTGCAAATTGTTTATTAACGACTTCAATAAGGTACCGCTCATTCTGGAAAACATAAATTTTACTAATCTGCTCTTCTAAGGAAAAGTTTTCATGTTATTACGATATTAGCAAGTTCATATAATCAATGCATTTCGAAAATATATCTTAGATTTAGCCTCAAAGTCGTTTTTCTTGCAATTTGTGTATTAACAACTTCAATAAGGTACCGCTTATTCTGAAAACCATAAACTTTACTGATCTGCGCTGAAGAAAAATTTGCACGTTTTTAAAGTTTTAACAATTTCATATAATTAATGCATTTCGAAAAACTTGCACTTTCTTAGATCTAGATTCAAAGTCGATTTTTTTTTGCAAATTGTTTATTAACGACTTCAATAAGGTACCGCTCATTCTGAAAAACATAAATTTTACTAATCTGCTCTTCTAAGGAAAAGTTTTCATGTTATTACGATATTAACAAATTCATGTAATCAATTCATTTAGAAAAAATTTCTCAGATTTAGACTCAAAGTCGATTTTCTTGCATATTGTATAATGCTAACTTTTGTAAGGTACCGCTTATTATGAAAAACATAAATTTTACTTATCTGCTCTTCTAAGGAAAAATTTAGAGTTGTTACAATATTAACAAATTCATATAATCAATGCATTTCGAAAATATTTCTTAGATTTAGCCTCAAAGCCGTTTTTCTTGCAATTTGTATATTAACAATTTCAATAAGGTACCGCTTATTCTGAAAACCATAAACTTTACTGATCTGCGCTGAAGAAAAATTTGCACGTTTTTAAAGTTTTAACAATTTCATATAATAAATGCATTTCGAAAAACTTGCACTTTCTTAGATCAAGATTCAAAGTCGATTTTTTTTTGCAAATTGTTTATTAACGACTTTAATAAGGTACCGCTCATTCTGAAAAACATAAATTTTACTAATCTGCTCTTCTAAGGAAAAGTTTTCATGTTATTACGATATTAGCAAGTTCATATAATCAATGCATTTCGCAAATATTTCTTAGATTTAGGATCAAGGTCGTTTTTCTTGCCATTTGTATATTAACAACTTCAATAAGGTACCGCTTATTCTGAAAATTATAAACTTTACTGATCTGCGTTGAAGAAAAATTTGCACGTTTTTAAAGTTTTAACAATTTCATATAATCAATGCATTTCGAAAAAGTTGCACTTTCTTAGATTTAGATTCAAAGTCGATTTTTTTTGCAAATTGTTTATTAACGACTTCATTAACGACTGAAAAACATAAATTTTACTAATCTGCTCTTCTAAGGAAAATTTTAGAGTTATTACAATATTAACCAATTTATATAATCAATGCATTTCGAAAATATTTCTTAGATTTAGCCTCAAAGCCGTTTTTCTTGCAATTTGTATATTAACAACTTCAATAAGGTATCGCTTATTCTGAAAACTATAAATTTTACTGATCTGCGCTAAAGAAAAATTTGCACGTTTTTAAAGTTTTAACAATTTCATATAATCAATGCATTTCGAAAAAGTTGCACTTTCTTAGACTTAGATTCAAAGTCGATTTTTTTTTGCAAATTTTACTAATCTGCTCTTCTAAGGAAAATTTTAGAGTTATTACAATATTAACAAATTCATATAATCAATGCATTTCGAAAATATTTCTTAGATTTAGCCTCAAAGCCGTTTTTCTTGCAATTTGTATATTAACAACTTCAATAAGGTATCGGTTATTCTGAAAACTATAAATTTTACTGATCTGCGCTAAAGAAAAATTTGCACGTTTTTAAAGTTTTAACAATTTCATATAATCTATGCATTTCGAAAAAGTTGCACTTTCTTAGACTTAGATTCAAAGTCGATTTTTTTTTGTAAATTTTACTAATCTGCTCTTCTAAGGAAAAGTTTTCATGTTATTACGATATTAAAAAATTCATATAATCAATTCATTTCGAAAATATTTCTTAGATTTAGCCTCAAAGTCGTTTTTCTTGCAATTTGTATATTAACAACTTCAATAAGGTACCGCTTATTCTGAAAACCATAAACTGTACTGATCTGCGCTGAAGAAAAATTCGCACGTTTTTAAAGTTTTATCAATTTCATATAATTAATGCATTTCGAAAAAGTGTCACTTTCTTAGATTTAGATTCAAAGTCGATTTTTTTTTGCAAATTTTACTAATCTGCTCTTCTAAGGAAAAGTTTTCATGTTATTACGATATTAAAAAATTCATATAATCAATTCATTTCGAAAATATTTCTTAGATTTAGCCTCAAAGTCGTTTTTCTTGCAATTTGTATATTAACAACTTCAATAAGGTACCGCTTATTCTGAAAACCATAAACTGTACTGATCTGCACTGAAGAAAAATTCGCACGTTTTTAAAGTTTTATCAATTTCATATAATTAATGCATTTCGAAAAAGTTGCACTTTCTTAGATTTAGATTCAAAGTCGATTTTTTTTTGCAAATTGTTTATTAACGATTTCAATAAGGTTCCGCTCATTCTGAAAAACATAAGTTTTACTAATCTGCTCTGCTAAGGAAAAGTTTTCATGTTATTACGATATTAGCAAATTCATATAATCAATGCATTTCGAAAATATTTCTTAGATTTAGGATCAAAGTCGTTTTTCTTGCAATTTGTATATTAACAACTTCAATAAGGTACCGCTTATTCTGAAAACCATAAACTGTACTGATCTGCGCTGAAGAAAAATTCGCACGTTTTAAAGTTTTATCAATTTCATATAATTAATGCATTTCGAAAAAGTTGCACTTTCTTAGATCTAGATTCAAAGTCGATTTTTTTTTGCAAATTGTTTATTAACGACTTCAATAAGGTACCGCTCATTCTGAAAAACATAAATTTTACTAATCTGCTCTTCTAAGGAAAAGTTTTCATGTTATTACGATATTAACAAATTCATATAATCAATGCATTTCGAAAATATTTCTTAGATTAAGGATCAAAGTCGTTTTTCTTGCCATTTGTATATTAACAACTTCAATAAGGTACCGCTTATTATGAAAATTATAAACTTTACTGATCTGCGTTGAAGAAAAATTTGCACGTTTTTAAAGTTTTAACAATTTCATATAATCAATGCATTTCGAAAAAGTTGCACTTTCTTAGATTTAGATTCAAAGTCGATTTTTTTTGCAAATTGTTTATTAACGACTTCATTAAGGTACCGCTCATTCTGAAAAACATAAATTTTACTAATCTGCTCTTCTAAGGAAAATTTTAGAGTTATTACAATATTAACAAATTCATATAATCAATGCATTTCGAAAATATTTCTTAGATTTAGCCTCAAAGCCGTTTTTCTTGCAATTTGTATATTAACAACTTCAAAAAGGTATCGCTTATTCTGAAAACTATAAATTTTACTGATCTGCGCTAAAGAAAAATTTGCACGTTTTTAAAGTTTTAACAATTTCATATTATCAATGCCTTTCGAAAAAATTGCACTTTCTTAGATTTAGATTTAAAGTCGATTTTTTTTTGCAAATTGTTTATTAACTACTTTAATAAGATACCGCCTATTCTAAAAAACATAAACTTTACTGATCTGCGCTAAAGAAAAATTTGCTAGCTTTTACAATTTCGTAAGATCAATGCATTTCGGAAAATTTGCACTTTCTTAGATTTAGATTCAAAGTCGTTTTTTTTGCAAATTGTTTATTAACGACTTCAATAAGGTACTGCTCAATCTGAAAAACATAAATTTTACTAATCTGCTCTTCGAAGGAAAAGTTTTCATGTTATTACGATATTAACAAATTCATGTAATCAATTCATTTAGAAAAAATTTCTCAGATTTAGACTCAAAGTCGATTTTCTTGCATATTGTATAATGCTAACTTTTGTAAGGTACCGCTTATTATGAAAAACATAAATTTTACTTATCTGCTCTTCTAAGGAAAAATTTAGAGTTGTTACAATATTAACAAATTCATATAATCAATGCATTTCGATAATATTTCTTAGATTTAGCCTCAAAGCCGTTTTTCTTGCAATTTGTATATTAACAACTTCAATAAGGTATCGCTTATTATGAAAAACATAAATTTTACTAATCTGCTCTTCTAAGGAAAATTTTAGAGTTATTACAATATTAACAAATCCATATAATCAATGCATTTCGAAAATATTTCTTAGATTTAGCCTCAAAACCGTTTTTCTTGCAATTTGTATATTAACAACTTCAATAAGGTATCGCTTATTCTGAAAACTATAAATTTTACTGATCTGCGCTAAAGAAAAATTTGCACGTTTTTAAAGTTTTAACAATTTCATATAATCAATGCATTTCGAAAAAGTTGCACTTTCTTAGAATTAGATTCAAAGTCGATTTTTTTTTGCAAATTTTACTAATCTGCTCTTCTAAGGAAAAGTTTTCATGTTATTACGATATTAAAAAATTCATATAATCAATTCATTTCGAAAATATTTCTTAGATTTAGCCTCAAAGTCGTTTTTCTTGCAATTTGTATATTAACAACTTCAATAAGGTACCGCTTATTCTGAAAACCATAAACTGTACTGATCTGCGCTGAAGAAAAATTCGCACGTTTTTAAAGTTTTATCAATTTCATATAATTAATGCATTTCGAAAAAGTGTCACTTTCTTAGATTTAGATTCAAAGTCGATTTTTTTTTGCAAATTTTACTAATCTGCTCTTCTAAGGAAAAGTTTTCATGTTATTACGATATTAAAAAATTCATATAATCAATTCATTTCGAAAATATTTCTTAGATTTAGCCTCAAAGTCGTTTTTCTTGCAATTTGTATATTAACAACTTCAATAAGGTACCGCTTATTCTGAAAACCATAAACTGTACTGATCTGCACTGAAGAAAAATTCGCACGTTTTTAAAGTTTTATCAATTTCATATAATTAATGCATTTTGAAAAAGTTGCACTTTCTTAGATTTAGATTCAAAGTCGATTTTTTTTTGCAAATTGTTTATTAACGATTTCAATAAGGTACCGCTCATTCTGAAAAACATAAATTTTACTAATCTGCTCTGCTAAGGAAAAGTTTTCATGTTATCACGATATTAGCAAATTCATATAATCAATGCATTTCGAAAATATTTCTTAGATTTAGGATCAAAGTCGTTTTTCTTGCAATTTGTATATTAACAACTTCAATAAGGTACCGCTTATTCTGAAAACCATAAACTGTACTGATCTGCGCTGAAGAAAAATTCGCACGTTTTAAAGTTTTATCAATTTCATATAATTAATGCATTTCGAAAAAGTTGCACTTTCTTAGATCTAGATTCAAAGTCGATTTTTTTTTGCAAATTGTTTATTAACGACTTCAATAAGGTACCGCTCATTCTGAAAAACATAAATTTTACTAATCTGCTCTTCTAAGGAAAAGTTTTCATGTTATTACGATATTAACAAATTCATATAATCAATGCATTTCGAAAATATTTCTTAGATTTAGGATCAAAGTCGTTTTTCTTGCCTCTTATAAGTTTTACTGATCTGCGTTGAAGAAAAATTTGCACGTTTTTAAAGTTTTAACAATTTCATATAATCAATGCATTTCGAAAAAGTTGCACTTTCTTAGATTTAGATTCAAAGTCGATTTTTTTTGCAAATTGTTTATTAACGACTTCATTAAGGTACCGCTCATTCTGAAAAACATAAATTTTACTAATCTGCTCTTCTAAGGAAAATTTTAGAGTTATTACAATATTAACAAATTCATATAATCAATGCATTTCGAAAATATTTCTTAGATTTAGCCTCAAAGCCGTTTTTCTTGCAATTTGTATATTAACAACTTCAAAAAGGTATCGCTTATTCTGAAAACTATAAATTTTACTAATCTGCTCTTCTAAGGAAAATTTTAGAGTTATTACAATATTAACAAATTCATATAATCAATGCATTTCGAAAATATTTCTTAGATTTAGCCTCAAAGCCGTTTTTCTTGCAATTTGTATATTAACAACTTCAATAAGGTATCGCTTATTCTGAAAACTATAAATTTTACTGATCTGCGCTAAAGAAAAATTTGCACGTTTTTAAAGTTTTAACAATTTCATATAATCAATGCATTTCGAAAAAGTTGCACTTTCTTAGACTTAGATTCAAAGTCGATTTTTTTTTGCAAATTTTACTAATCTGCTCTTCTAAGGAAAAGTTTTCATGTTATTACGATATTAAAAAATTCATATAATCAATTCATTTCGAAAATATTTCTTAGATTTAGGATCAAAGTCGTTTTTCTTGCAATTTGTATATTAACAACTTCAATAAGATACCGCTTATTCTGAAAACCATAAACTGTACTGATCTGCGCTGACGAAAAATTCGCACGTTTTTAAAGTTTTATCAATTTCATATAATTCATGCATTTCGAAAAAGTGTCACTTTCTTAGATTTAGATTCAAAGTCGATTTTTTTTTGCAAATTGTTTATTAACGACTTCAATAAGGTACCGCTCATTCTGAAAAACATAAATTTTACTAATCTGCTCTGCTAAGGAAAAGTTTTCATGTTATCACGATATTAGCAAATTCATATAATCAATGCATTTCGAAAATATTTCTTAGATTTAGGATCAAAGTCGTTTTTCTTGCCATTTGTATATTAACAACTTCAATAAGGTACCGCTTATTCTGAAAATCATAAACTTTACTAATCTGCGCTAAAGAAAAATTTGCATGTTTTATAGCTTTTACAATTTCGTATAATCAATGCATTTCGGAAAATTTGCACTTTCTTAGATTTAGCTTCAAAGTCGATTTTTTTTCAAATTGTTTATTAACGACTTCAATAAGGGACCGCTCATTCTGAAAAACATAAATTTACTAATCTGCTCTTCTAAGGAAAAGTTTTCATGTTATTACGATATTAACAAATTCATATAATCAATTCATTTCGAAAATATTTCTCATATTTAGCCTCAAAGTCGTTTTTCTTGCAATTTGTATATTAACAACTTCAATAAGGTACCGCCTAGTCTGAAAATTATAAACTTTACTGATCTGCGTTGAAGAAAAATGTGCACGTTTTTAAAGTTTTAACAATTTCATATAATCAATGCATTTCGAATAAGTTGCACTTTCTTAGATTTAGATTCAAAGTCAATTTTTTTTGCAAATTGTTTATTTACGACTTCATTAAGGTACCGCTCATTCTGAAAAACATAAATTTTACTAATCTGCTCTTCTAAGGAAAATTTTAGAGTTATTACAATATTAACAAATTCATATAATCAATGCATTTCGAAAATATTTCTTAGATTTAGCCTCAAAGCCGTTTTTCTTGCAATTTGTATATTAACAACTTCAATAAGGTATCGCTTATTCTGAAAACTATAAATTTTACTGATCTGCGCTAAAGAAAAATTTGCACGTTTTTAAAGTTTTAACAATTTCATATAATCAATGCCTTTCGAAAAAATTGCACTTTCTTAGATTTAGATTCAAAGTCGATTTTTTTTGCAAATTGTTTATTAACGGCTTCAATAAGGTACCGCTTAATCTGATAAACATAAATTTTACTAATCTGCTCTTCTAAGGAAAATTTTAGAGTTATTACAATATTAACAAATTCATATAATCAATGCATTTCGAAAATATTTCTTAGATTTAGCCTCAAAGCCGTTTTTCTTGCAATTTGTATATTAACAACTTCAATAAGGTATCGCTTATTCTGAAAACTATAAATTTTACTGATCTGCGCTAAAGAAAAATTTGCACGTTTTTAAAGTTTTAACAATTTCATATAATCAATGCATTTCGAAAAAGTTGCACTTTCTTAGACTTAGATTAAAAGTCGATTTTTTGTTGCAAATTTTACTAATCTGCTCTTCTAAGGAAAATTTTAGAGTTATTACAATATTAACAAATTCATATAATCAATGCATTTCGAAAATATTTCTTAGATTTAGCCTCAAAGCCGTTTTTCTTGCAATTTGTAAATTAACAACTTCAATAAGGTATCGCTTATTCTGAAAACTATAAATTTTACTGATCTGCGCTAAAGAAAAATTTGCACGTTTTTAAAGTTTTAACAATTTCATATAATCAATGCCTTTCGAAAAAATTGCACTTTCTTAGACTTAGATTCAAAGTCGATTTTTTTTGCAAATTGTTTATTAACGACTTCAATAAGGTACCGCTCATTCTGAAAAACATAAATTTTACTAATCTGCTCTTCTAAGGAAAAGTTCTCATGTTATTACGATATTAGCAAATTCATATAATCAATGCATTTCGAAAATATTTCTTAGATTTAGGATCAAAGTCGTTTTTCTTGCCATTTGTATATTAACAACTTCAATAAGGTACCGCTTATTCTGAAAATCATAAACTTTACTAATCTGCGCTAAAGAAAAATTTGCATGTTTTATAGCTTTTACAATTTCGTATAATCAATGCATTTCGGAAAATTTGCACTTTCTTAGATTTAGCTTCAAAGTCGATTTTTTTTCAAATTGTTTATTAACGACTTCAATAAGGGACCGCTCATTCTGAAAAACATAAATTTACTAATCTGCTCTTCTAAGGAAAAGTTTTCATGTTATTACGATATTAAAAAATTCATATAATCAATTCATTTCGAAAATATTTCTTAGATTTAGCCTCAAAGTCGTTTTTCTTGCAATTTGTATATTAACAACTTCAATAAGGTACCGCTTATTCTGAAAATCATAAACTTTACTGATCTGCGCTAAAGAAAAATTTGCATGTTTTTATAGCTTTTACAATTTCGTATAATCAATGCATTTCGGAAAATTTGCACTTTCTTAGATTTAGATTCAAAGTCGATTTTTTTTCAAATTGTTTATTAACGACTTCAATAAGATACCGCTCATTCTGAGAAACATAAATTTACTAATCTGTTCTTCTAATTAAAAGTTTTCATGTTATTACGATATTAACAATTTCATATAATCAATGCCTTCCAAAAAAATTGCACTTTCTTAGATTTAGATTCAAAGTCAATTTTTTTTGCAAATTGTTTATTAACGACTTCAATAAGGTACCGCTTAATCTGATAAACATAAATTTTACTAATCTGCTCTTCTAAGGAAAATTTTAGAGTTATTACAATATTAACAAATTCATATAATCAATGCATTTCGAAAATATTTCTTAGATTTAGCCTCAAAGCCGTTTTTCTTGCAATTTGTATAATAACAACTTCAATAAGGTATCGCTTATTCTGAAAACTATAAATTTTACTGATCTGCGCTAAAGAAAAATTAGCACGTTTTTAAAGTTTTAACAATTTCATATAATCAATGCATTTCGAAAAAGTTGCACTTTCTTAGACTTAGATTCAAAGTCGATTTTTTTTTGCAAATTGTACTAATCTGCTCTTCTAAGGAAGAGTTTTCATGTTATTACGATATTAAAAAATTCATATAATCAATTCATTTCGAAAATATTTCTTAGATTTAGCCTCAAAGTCGTTTTTCTTGCAATTTGTATATTAACAACTTCAATAAGGTACCGCTTATTCTGAAAACCATAAACTGTACTGATCTGCGCTGAAGAAAAATTCGCACGTTTTTAAAGTTTTATCAATTTCATATAATTAATGCATTTCGAAAAAGTGTCACTTTCTTAGATTTAGATTCAAAGTCGATTTTTTTTTGCAAATTGTTTATTAACGACTTCAATAAGGTACCGCTCATTCTGAAAAACATAAATTTTACTAATCTGCTCTGCTAAGGAAAAGTTTTCATGTTATCACGATATTAGCAAATTCATATAATCAATGCATTTCGAAAATATTTCTTAGATTTAGGATCAAAGTCGTTTTTCTTGCCATTTGTATATTAACAACTTCAATAAGGTACCGCTTATTCTGAAAATCATAAACTTTACTAATCTGCGCTAAAGAAAAATTTGCATGTTTTATAGCTTTTACAATTTCGTATAATCAATGCATTTCGGAAAATTTGCACTTTCTTAGATTTAGCTTCAAAGTCGATTTTTTTTCAAATTGTTTATTAACGACTTCAATAAGGGACCGCTCATTCTGAAAAACATAAATTTACTAATCTGCTCTTCTAAGGAAAAGTTTTCATGTTATTACGATATTAACAAATTCATATAATCAATTCATTTCGAAAATATTTCTCATATTTAGCCTCAAAGTCGTTTTTCTTGCAATTTGTATATTAACAACTTCAATAAGGTACCGCCTAGCCTGAAAATTATAAACTTTACTGATCTGCGCTGTTCATATAATGCGCAATTTCATATAATCAATGCATTTCGAATAAGTTGCACTTTCTTAGATTTAGATTCAAAGTCAATTTTTTTTGCAAATTGTTTATTTACGACTTCATTAAGGTACCGCTCATTCTGAAAAACATAAATTTTACTAATCTGCTCTTCTAAGGAAAATTTTAGAGTTATTACAATATTAACAAATTCATATAATCAATGCATTTCGAAAATATTTCTTAGATTTAGCCTCAAAGCCATTTTTCTTTCAATTTGTATATTAACAACTTCAATAAGGTATCGCTTATTCTGAAAACTATAAATTTTACTGATCTGCGCTAAAGAAAAATTTGCACGTTTTTAAAGTTTTAACAATTTCATATAATCAATGCATTTCGAAAAAGTTGCACTTTCTTAGATTTAGCTTCAAAGTCGATTTTTTTTCAAATTGTTTATTAACGACTTCAATAAGGGACCGCTCATTCTGAAAAACATAAATTTTACTAATCTGCTCTTCTAAGGAAAATTTTAGAGTTATTACAATATTAACAAATTCATATAATCAATGCATTTCGAAAATATTTCTTAGATTTAGCCTCAAAGCCATTTTTCTTTCAATTTGTATATTAACAACTTCAATAAGGTATCGCTTATTCTGAAAATCATAAACTTTACTAATCTGCGCTAAAGAAAAATTTGCATGTTTTATAGCTTTTACAATTTCGTATAATCAATGCATTTCGGAAAATTTGCACTTTCTTAGATTTAGATTCAAGGTCGATTTTTTTTCAAATTGTTTATTAACGACTTCAATAAGGGACCGCCTATTCTGAAAAACATAAATTTTACTGATCTGCTCTTCTAAGGAAAAGTTTTCATGTTATTACGATATTAACAAATTCATATAATCAATGCATTTCGAAAATATTTCTTAGATTTAGCCTCAAAGCCATTTTTCTTTCAATTTGTATATTAACAACTTCAATAAGGTATCCCTTATTCTGAAAACTATAAATTTTACTGATCTGCGCTAAAAAAAAATTTGCACGTTTTTAAAGTTTTAACAATTTCATATAATCAATGCATTTCGAATAAGTTGCACTTTCTTAGATTTAGATTCAAAGTCAATTTTTTTTGCAAATTGTTTATTTACGACTTCATTAAGGTACCGCTCATTCTGAAAAACATAAATTTTACTAATCTGCTCTTCTAAGGAAAATTTTAGAGTTATTACAATATTAACAAATTCATATAATCAATGCATTTCGAAAATATTTCTTAGATTTAGCCTCAAAGCCATTTTTCTTGCAATTTGTATATTAACAACTTCAATAAGGTATCGCTTATTCTGAAAACTATAAATTTTACTGATCTGCGCTGAAGAAAAATTCGCACGTTTTTAAAGTTTTAACAATTTCATATAATCAATGCATTTCGAATAAGTTGCACTTTCTTAGATTTAGATTCAAAGTCAATTTTTTTTGCAAATTGTTTATTTACGACTTCATTAAGGTACCGCTCATTCTGAAAAACATAAATTTTACTAATCTGCTCTTCTAAGGAAAATTTTAGAGTTATTACAATATTAACAAATTCATATAATCAATGCATTTCGAAAATATTTCTTAGATTTAGGATCAAAGTCGTTTTTCTTGCCATTTGTATATTAACAACTTCAATAAGGTACCGCTTATTCTGAAAATCATAAACTTTACTAATCTGCGCTAAAGAAAAATTTGCATGTTTTATAGCTTTTACAATTTCGTATAATCAATGCATTTCGGAAAATTTGCACTTTCTTAGATTTAGCTTCAAAGTCGATTTTTTTTCAAATTGTTTATTAACGACTTCAATAAGGGACCGCTCATTCTGAAAAACATAAATTTACTAATCTGCTCTTCTAAGGAAAAGTTTTCATGTTATTACGATATTAACAAATTCATATAATCAATTCATTTCGAAAATATTTCTCATATTTAGCCTCAAAGTCGTTTTTCTTGCAATTTGTATATTAACAACTTCAATAAGGTACCGCCTAGTCTGAAAATTATAAACTTTACTGATCTGCGCTGAAGAAAAATTCGCACGTTTTTAAAGTTTTAACAATTTCATATAATCAATGCATTTCGAATAAGTTGCACTTTCTTAGATTTAGATTCAAAGTCAATTTTTTTTGCAAATTGTTTATTAACGACTTCAATAAGGTACCGCTTAATCTGATAAACATAAATTTTACTAATCTGCTCTTCTAAGGAAAATTTTAGAGTTATTACAATATTAACCAATTTATATAATCAATGCATTTCGAAAATATTTCTTAGATTTAGCCTCAAAGCCGTTTTTCTTGCAATTTGTATATTAACAACTTCAATAAGGTATCGCTTATTCTGAAAACTATAAATTTTACTGATCTGCGCTAAAGAAAAATTTGCACGTTTTTAAAGTTTAAACAATTTCATATAATCAATGCATTTCGAAAAAGTTGCACTTTCTTAGACTTAGATTCAAAGTCGATTTTTTTTTGCAAATTTTACTAATCTGCTCTTCTAAGGAAAATTTTAGAGTTATTACAATATTAACAAATTCATATAATCAATGCATTTCGAAAATATTTCTTAGATTTAGCCTCAAAGCCGTTTTTCTTGCAATTTGTATATTAACAACTTCAATAAGGTATCGCTTATTCTGAAAACTATAAATTTTACTGATCTGCGCTAAAGAAAAATTTGCACGTTTTTAAAGTTTTAACAATTTCATATAATCAATGCCTTTCGAAAAAATTGCACTTTCTTAGACTTAGATTCAAAGTCGATTTTTTTTTGCAAACTGTTTATTAACGACTTCAATAAGGTACCGCTCATTCTGAAAAACATAAATTTTACTAATCTGCTCTTCTAAGGAAAAGTTCTCATGTTATTACGATATTAGCAAATTCATATAATCAATGCATTTCGAAAATATTTCTTAGATTTAGGATCAAAGTCGTTTTTCTTGCCATTTGTATATTAACAACTTTAATAAGGTACCGCTTATTCTGAAAATCATAAGCTTTACTGATCTGCGCTAAAGAAAAATTTGCATGTTTTCATAGCTTTTACAATTTCGTATAATCAATGCATTTCGGAAAATTTGCACTTTCTTAGATTTAGATTCAAAGTCGATTTTTTTTCAAATTGTTTATTAACGACTTCAATAAGGGACCGCTCATTCTAGGTATCGCTTATTCTGAAAACTATAAATTTTACTGATCTGCGCTAAAGAAAAATTTGCACGTTTTTAAAGTTTTAACAATTTCATATAATCAATGCCTTTCGAAAAAATTGCACTTTCTTAGATTAAGATTCAAAGTCGATTTTTTTTTTGCAAATTGTTTATTAACTACTTTAATAAGATACCGCCTATTCTAAAAACATAAACTTTACTGATCTGCGCTAAAGAAAAATTTGCATGTTTTTATAGCTTTTACAATTTCGTATGATCAATGCATTTCGGAAAATTTGCACTTTCTTAGATTTAGATTCAAAGTCGATTTTTTTTGCAAATTGTTTACTAACGACTTCAATAAGGTACCGCTCAATCTGAAAAACATAAATTTTACTAATCTGCTCTTCGAAGGAAAAGTTTTCATGTTATTACGATATTAACAAATTCATATAATCAATGCATTTCGGATAAAAATGCACTAACTTAGACTTAGACTCAAAGTCGATTTTCTCGAAAATTGTACATTAACGACTTCAATAAGTTACTGCTTAGTCTGAAAAACTATAAATTTTACTGATCTCTCTTCTAGGGAAAAGTTTTCATGTTATTACGATATTAGCAAATTCATATAATCAATGCATTTCGAAAATATTTCTTAGATTTAGCCTCAAAGTCGTTTTTCTTGCAATTTGTATATTAACAACTTCAATAAGGTACCGCTTATTCTGAAAACCTTAAATTTTACTGATCTGCGCTAGAGAAAAATTTGCATGTTTTTATAGCTTTTACAATTTCGTATGATCAATGCATTTCGGAAAATTTGCACTTTATTAGATTTAGATTCAAAGTCGATTTTTTTTGCAAATTGTTTATTAACGACTTCAATAAGGTATCGCTTAATCTGAAAAACATAAATTTTACTAATCTGCTCTTCTAAGGAAAATTTTAGAGTTATTACAATATTAACAAATTCATATAATCAATGCATTTCGAAAATATTTCTTAGATTTAGCCTCAAAGCCGTTTTTCTTGCAATTTGTATATTAACAACTTCAATAAGGTATCGCTTATTCTGAAAACTATAAATTTTACTGATCTGCGCTAAAAAAAAAATTGCACGTTTTTAAAGTTTTAACAATTTCATATAATCAATGCATTTCGAAAAAGTTGCACTTTCTTAGACTTAGATTCAAAGTCGATTTTTTTTTGCAAATTTTACTAATCTGCTCTTCTAAGGAAAAGTTTTCATGTTATTACGATATTAAAAAATTCATATAATCAATTCATTTCGAAAATATTTCTTAGATTTAGCCTCAAAGTCGTTTTTCTTGCAATTTGTATATTAACAACTTCAATAAGGTACCGCTTATTCTGAAAACCGTAAACTTTACTGATCTGCGCTGAAGAAAAATTCGCACGTTTTTAAAGTTTTAACAATTTCATATAATTAATGCATTTCGAAAAAGTTGCACTTTCTTAGATTTAGATTAAAAGTCGATTTTTTTTTGCAAATTGTTTATTAACGACTTCAATAAGGTACCGCTCATTCTGAAAAACATAAATTTTACTAATTTGCTCTTCTAAGGAAAAGTTTTCATGTTATTACGATATTAGCAAATTCATATAATCAATGCATTTCGAAAATATTTCTTAGATTTAGGATCAAAGTCGTTTTTCTTGCCATTTGTATATTAACAACTTCAATAAGGTACCGCTTATTCTGAAAATCATAAACTTTACTGATCTGCGCTAAAGAAAATTTGCATGTTTTTATAGCTTTTACAATTTCGTATAATCAATGCATTTCGGAAAATTTGCACTTTCTTAGATTCAGATTCAAAGTCGATTTTTTTTTCAAATTGTTTATTAACGACTTCAATAAGGTACCGCTCATTCTGAAAACCATAAATTTACTAATCTGCTCTTCTAAGGAAAAGTTTTCATGTTATTACGATATTAACAATTTCATATAATCAATGCATTTCGAAAATATTTCTTAGATTTAGGATCAAAGTCGTTTTTCTTGCCATTTGTATATTAACAACTTCAATAAGGTACCGCTTATTCTGAAAATCATAAACTTTACTGATCTGCGCTAAAGAAAAATTTGCATGTTTTTATAGCTTTTACAATTTCGTATAATCAATGCATTTCGGAAAATTTGCACATTCTTAGATTTAGATTCAATGTCGATTTTTTTTCAAATTGTTTATTAACGACTTCAATAAGCTAACGCTCATTCTGAAAAACATAAATTTACTAATCTGCTCTTCTAAGGAAAAGTTTTCATGTTATTACGATATTAACAAATTCATATAATCATATTTCTTAGAATTACACTCAAAATCGATTTTCTTGCAATTTGTATATTAACAACTTCAATAAGGTACCGCTTAGTCTGAAAATTATAAACTTTACTGATCTGCGTTGAAGAAAAATTTGCACGTTTTTAAAGTTTTAACAATTTCATATAATCAATGCATTTCGAATAAGTTGCACTTTCTTAGATTTAGATTCAAAGTCAATTTTTTTTTGCAAATTGTTTATTAACGACTTCATTAAGGTACCGCTCATTCTGAAAAACATAAATTTTACTAATCTGCTCTTCTAAGGAAAATTTTAGAGTTATTACAATATTAACAAATTCATATAATCAATGCATTTCGAAAATATTTCTTAGATTTAGCCTCAAAGCCGTTTTTCTTGCAATTTGTATATTAACAACTTCAATAAGGTATCGCTTATTCTGAAAACTATAAATTTTACTGATCTGCGCTAAAGAAAAATTTGCACGTTTTTAAAGTTTTAACAATTTCATATAATCAATGCCTTTCGAAAAAATTGCACTTTCTTAGATTAAGATTCAAAGTCGATTTTTTTTTGCAAATTGTTTTTTAACTACTTTAATAAGATACCGCCTATTCTAAAAAACATAAACTTTACTGATCTGCGCTAAAGAAAAATTTGCATGTTTTTATAGCTTTTACAATTTCGTATGATCAATGCATTTCGGAAAATTTGCACTTTCTTAGATTTAGATTCAAAGTCGATTTTTTTTGCAAATTGTTTATTAACAACTTCAATAAGGTACCGCCTATTCTAAAAAACATAAACTTTACTGATCTGCGCTGAAGAAAAATTTGCACGTTTTTAAAGTTTTAACAATTTGATATAATTAATGCATTTCAAAAAAGTTGCACTTTCTTAGATCTAGATTCAGAGTCGATTTTTTTTTGCAAATTGTTTATTAACGACTTAAATAGGGTACCGCTCATTCTGAAAAACATAAATTTTACTAATCTGCTCTTTTAAGGAAAAGTTTTCATGTTATTACGATATTAAAAAATTCATATAATCAATGCATTTCGAAAATATTTCTTAGATTTAGGATCAAAGTCGTTTTTCTTGCCATTTGTATATTAACAACTTCAATAAGGTACCGCTTATTCTGAAAACCTTAAATTTTACTGATCTGCGCTAGAGAAAAATTTGCATGTTTTTATAGCTTTTACAGTTTCGTATGATCAATGCATTCGGAAAATTTGCACTTTATTAGATTTAGATTCAAAGTCGATTTTTTTTGCAAATTGTTTATTAACAACTTCAATAAGGTACCGCTTATTCTGAAAACCATAAACTTTACTGATCTGCGCTGAAGAAAAATTTGCACGTTTTTAAAGTTTTAACAATTTGATATAATTAATGCATTTCAAAAAAGTTGCACTTTCTTAGATCTAGATTCAGAGTCGATTTTTTTTTGCAAATTGTTTATTAACGACTTAAATAGGGTACCGCTCATTCTGAAAAACATAAATTTTACTAATCTGCTCTTTTAAGGAAAAGTTTTCATGTTATTACGATATTAAAAAATTCATATAATCAATGCATTTCGAAAATATTTCTTAGATTTAGGATCAAAGTCGTTTTTCTTGCCATTTGTATATTAACAACTTCAATAATGTACCGCTTAGTCTGAAAACTATAAATTTTACTGATCTGCGCTAAAGAAAAATTTGCACGTTTTTTAAGTTTTAACAATTTCATATAATCAATGCCTTTCGAAAAAATTGCACTTTCTTAGATTAAGATTCAAAGTCGATTTTTTTTGCAAATTGTTTATTAACTACTTTAATAAGATACCGCCTATTCTAAAAAACATAAACTTTACTGATCTGCGCTAAAGAAAAATTTGCATGTTTTTATAGCTTTTACAATTTCGTATGATCAATGCATTTCGGAAAATTTGCACTTTCTTAGATTTAGATTCAAAGTCGATTTTTTTTGCAAATTGTTTATTAACGACTTCAATAAGGTACCGCTCATTCTGAAAAACATAAATTTTACTAATCTGCTCTTTTAAGGAAAAGTTTTCATGTTATTACGATATTAGCAAGTTCATATAATCAATGCATTTCGAAAATATTTCTTAGATTTAGGATCAAAGTCGTTTTTCTTGCCATTTGTATATTAACAACTTCAATAATGTACCGCTTAGTCTGAAAATTATAAACTTTACTGATCTGCGTTGAAGAAAAATTTGCACGTTTTTAAAGTTTTAACAATTTCATATAATCAATGCATTTAGAATAAGTAGCACTTTCTTAGATTTAGATTCAAAGTCAATTTTTTTTTGCAAATTGTTTATTAACGACTTCATTAAGGTACCGCTCATTCTGAAAAACATAAATTTTACTAATCTGCTCTTCTAAAGAAAATTTTAGAGTTATTACAATATTAACAAATTCATATAATCAATGCATTTCGAAAATATTTCTTAGATTTAGCCTCAAAGCCGTTTTTCTTGCAATTTGTATATTAACAACTTCAATAAGGTATCGCTTATTCTGAAAACTATAAATTTAACTGATCTGCGCTAAAGAAAAATTTGCACGTTTTTAAAGTTTTAACAATTTCATATAATCAATGCCTTTCGAAAAAATTGCACTTTCTTAGATTAAGATTCAAAGTCGATTTTTTTTTTGCAAATTGTTTATTAACTACTTTAATAAGATACCGCCTATTCTAAAAAACATAAACTTTACTGATCTGCGCTAAAGAAAAATTTGCATGTTTTTATAGCTTTTACAATTTCGTATGATCAATGTATTTCGGAAAATTTGCACTTTCTTAGATTTAGATTCAAAGTCGATTTTTTTTGCAAATTGTTTATTAACGACTTCAATAAGGTACCGCTCAATCTGAAAAACATAAATTTTACTAATCTGCTCTTCGAAGGAAAAGTTTTCATGTTATTACGATATTAACAAATTCATGTAATCAATTCATTTAGAAAAAATTTCTCAGATTTAGACTCAAAGTCGATTTGCTTGCATATTGTATAATGCTAACTTTTGTAAGGTACCGCTTGTTATGAAAAACATAAATTTTACTTATCTGCTTTTCTAAGGAAAAATTTAGAGTTGTTACAATATTAACAAATTTATATAAATAATGCATTTCGGAAAATTTGCACTTTCTTAGACTTAGATTCAAAGTCGATTTTTTTTTGCAAATTTTACTAATCTGCTCTTCTAAGGAAAAGTTTTCATGTTATTACGATATTAAAAAATTCATATAATCAATTCATTTCGAAAATATTTCTTAGATTTAGCCTCAAAGTCGTTTTTCTTGCAATTTGTATATTAACAACTTCAATAAGGTATCGCTTATTCTGAAAACTATAAATTTTACTGATCTGCGCTAAAAAAAAATTTGCACGTTTTTAAAGTTTTACCAATTTCATATAATCAATGCATTTCGAAAAAGTTGCACTTTCTTAGACTTAGATTCAAAGTCGATTTTTTTTTGCAAATTTTACTAATCTGCTCTTCTAAGGAAAAGTTTTCATGTTATTACGATATTAAAAAATTCATATAATCAATTCATTTCGAAAATATTTCTTAGATTTAGCCTCAAATTCGTTTTTCTTGCAATTTGTATATTAACAACTTCAATAAGGTATCGCTTATTCTGAAAACTATAAATTTTACTGATCTGCGCTAAAAAAAAATTTGCACGTTTTTAAAGTTTTACCAATTTCATATAATCAATGCATTTCGAAAAAGTTGCACTTTCTTAGACTTAGATTCAAAGTCGATTTTTTTTTGCAAATTTTACTAATCTGCTCTTCGAAGGAAAAGTTTTCATGTTATTACGATATTAACAAATTCATGTAATCAATTCATTTAGAAAAAATTTCTCAGATTTAGACTCAAAGTCGATTTGCTTGCATATTGTATAATGCTAACTTTTGTAAGGTACCGCTTGTTATGAAAAACATAAATTTTACTTATCTGCTTTTCTAAGGAAAAATTTAGAGTTGTTACAATATTAACAAATTTATATAAATAATGCATTTCGGAAAATTTGCACTTTCTTAGACTTAGATTCAAAGTCGATTTTTTTTTGCAAATTTTACTAATCTGCTCTTCTAAGGAAAAGTTTTCATGTTATTACGATATTAAAAAATTCATATAATCAATTCATTTCGAAAATATTTCTTAGATTTACCCTCAAAGTCGTTTTTCTTGCAATTTGTATATTAACAACTTCAATAAGGTATCGCTTATTCTGAAAACTATAAATTTTACTGATCTGCGCTAAAAAAAAATTTGCACGTTTTTAAAGTTTTACCAATTTCATATAATCAATGCATTTCGAAAAAGTTGCACTTTCTTAGACTTAGATTCAAAGTCGATTTTTTTTTGCAAATTTTACTAATCTGCTCTTCTAAGGAAAAGTTTTCATGTTATTACGATATTAAAAAATTCATATAATCAATTCATTTCGAAAATATTTCTTAGATTTAGCCTCAAATTCGTTTTTCTTGCAATTTGTATATTAACAACTTCAATAAGGTATCGCTTATTCTGAAAACTATAAATTTTACTGATCTGCGCTAAAAAAAAATTTGCACGTTTTTAAAGTTTTACCAATTTCATATAATCAATGCATTTCGAAAAAGTTGCACTTTCTTAGACTTAGATTCAAAGTCGATTTTTTTTTGCAAATTTTACTAATCTGCTCTTCTAAGGAAAAGTTTTCATGTTATTACGATATTAAAAAATTCATATAATCAATTCATTTCGAAAATATTTCTTAGATTTAGCCTCAAAGTCGTTTTTCTTGCAATTTGTATATTAACAACTTCAATAAGGTATCGCTTATTCTGAAAACTATAAATTTTACTGATCTGCGCTAAAAAAAAATTTGCACGTTTTTAAAGTTTTACCAATTTCATATAATCAATGCATTTCGAAAAAGTTGCACTTTCTTAGACTTAGATTCAAAGTCGATTTTTTTTTGCAAATTTTACTAATCTGCTCTTCTAAGGAAAAGTTTTCATGTTATTACGATATTAAAAAATTCATATAATCAATTCATTTCGAAAATATTTCTTAGATTTAGCCTCAAAGTCGTTTTTCTTGCAATTTGTATATTAACAACTTCAATAAGGTATCGCTTATTCTGAAAACTATAAATTTAACTGATCTGCGCTAAAGAAAAATTTGCACGTTTTTAAAGTTTTAACAATTTCATATAATCAATGCCTTTCGAAAAAATTGCACTTTCTTAGATTAAGATTCAAAGTCGATTTTTTTTTTTGCAAATTGTTTATTAACTACTTTAATAAGATACCGCCTATTCTAAAAAACATAAACTTTACTGATCTGCGCTAAAGAAAAATTTGCATGTTTTTATAGCTTTTACAATTTCGTATGATCAATGTATTTCGGAAAATTTGCACTTTCTTAGATTTAGATTCAAAGTCGATTTTTTTTGCAAATTGTTTATTAACGACTTCAATAAGGTACCGCTCAATCTGAAAAACATAAATTTTACTAATCTGCTCTTCGAAGGAAAAGTTTTCATGTTATTACGATATTAACAAATTCATGTAATCAATTCATTTAGAAAAAATTTCTCAGATTTAGACTCAAAGTCGATTTGCTTGCATATTGTATAATGCTAACTTTTGTAAGGTACCGCTTGTTATGAAAAACATAAATTTTACTAATCTGCTCTTCTAATGAAAATTTTAGAGTTATTACAATATTAACAAATTCATATAATCAATGCATTTCGAAAATATTTCTTAGATTTAGCCTCAAAGCCGTTTTTCTTGCAATTTGTATATTAACAACTTCAATAAGGTATCGCTTATTCTGAAAACTATAAATTTTACTGATCTGCGCTAAAAAAAAATTTGTACGTTTTTAAAGTTTTACCAATTTCATATAATCAATGCATTTCGAAAAAGTTGCACTTTCTTAGACTTAGATTCAAAGTCGATTTTTTTTTGCAAATTTTACTAATCTGCTCTTCTAAGGAAAAGTTTTCATGTTATTACGATATTAAAAAATTCATATAATCAATTCATTTCGAAAATATTTCTTAGATTTAGCCTCAAAGTCGTTTTTCTTGCAATTTGTATATTAACAACTTCAATAAGGTACCGCTTATTCTGAAAACCGTAAACTTTACTGATCTGCGCTGAAGAAAAATTCGCACGTTTTTAAAGTTTTAACAATTTCATATAATTAATGCATTTCGAAAAAGTTGCACTTTCTTAGATTTAGATTCAAAGTCGATTTTTTTTTGCAAATTGTTTATTAACGACTTCAGTAAGGTACCGCTCATTCTGAAAAATATAAATTTTACTAATCTGCTCTTCTAAGGAAAAGTTTTCATGTTATTACGATATTAGCAAATTCATATAATCAATGCATTTCGAAAATATTTCTTAGATTTAGGATCAAAGTCGTTTTTCTTGCCATTTGTATATTAACAACTTCAATAAGGTACCGCTTATTCTGAAAACCATAAACTTTACTGATCTGCGCTAAAGAAAAATTTGCATGTTTTTATAGCTTTTACAATTTCGTATAATCAATGCATTTCGGAAAATTTGCACTTTCTTAGATTTAGATTCAAAGTCGATTTTTTTTCAAATTGTTTATTAACGACTTCAATAAGGTACCGCTCATTCTGAAAACCATAAATTTACTAATCTGCTCTTCTAAGGAAAAGTTTTCATGTTATTACGATATTAACAATTTCATATAATCAATGCATTTCGAAAATATTTCTTAGATTTAGGATCAAAGTCGTTTTTCTTGCCATTTGTATATTAACAACTTCAATAAGGTACCGCTTATTCTGAAAATCATAAACTTTACTGATCTGCGCTAAAGAAAAATTTGCATGTTTTTATAGCTTTTACAATTTCGTATAATCAATGCATTTCGGAAAATTTGCACTTTCTTAGATTTAGATTCAATGTCGATTTTTTTTCAAATTGTTTATTAACGACTTCAATAAGGTACCGCTCATTCTGAAAAACATAAATTTTACTAATCTGCTCTTCTAAGGAAAATTTTAGAGTTATTACAATATTAACAAATTCATATAATCAATGCATTTCGAAAAAATTGCACTTTCTTAGATTAAGATTCAAAGTCGATTTTTTTTTGCAAATTGTTTTTTAACTACTTTAATAAGATACCGCCTATTCTAAAAAACATAAACTTTACTGATCTGCGCTAAAGAAAAATTTGCATGTTTTTATAGCTTTTACAATTTCGTATAATCAATGCATTTCGGAAAATTTGCACTTTCTTAGATTTAGATTCAATGTCGATTTTTTTTCAAATTGTTTATTAACGACTTCAATAAGGTACCGCTCATTCTGAAAAACATAAATTTTACTAATCTGCTCTTCTAAGGAAAATTTTAGAGTTATTACAATATTAACAAATTCATATAATCAATGCATTTCGGAAAATTTGCACTTTCTTAGATTTAGATTCAAAGTCGATTTTTTTTGCAAATTGTTTATTAACGACTTCAATAAGGTACCGCTCAATCTGAAAAATATAAATTTTACTAATCTGCTCTTCGAAGGAAAAGTTTTCATGTTATTACGATATTAACAAATTTATGTAATCAATTGATTTAGAAAAAATTTCTCAGATTTAGACTCAAAGTCGATTTGCTTGCATATTGTATAATGCTAACTTTTGTAAGGTACCGCTTATTATGAAAAACATAAATTTTACTTATCTGCTCTTCTAAGGAAAAATTTAGAGTTGTTACAATATTAACAAATTTATATAAAAAATGCATTTCGGATAAAAATGCACTACCTTAGACTTAGACTCAAAGTCGATTTTCTCGAAAATTGTAAATTAACGACTTCAGTAAGTTACCGCTTATTCTGAAAAACATAAATTTTACTGATCTCTCTTCTAGGGAAAAGTTTTCATGTTATTACGATATTAGCAAATTCATATAATCAATGCATTTCGAAAATATTTCTTAGATTTAGGATCAAAGTCTTTTTTCTTGCAATTTGTATATTAACAACTTCAATAAGGTACCGCTTATTCTGAAAACCTTAAATTTTACTGATCTGCGCTAGAGAAAAGTTTGCATGTTTTTATAGCTTTTACAATTTCGTATGATCAATGCATTTCGGAAAATTTGCACTTTATTAAATTTAGATTCAAAGTCGATTTTTTTTGCAAATTGTTTATTAACGACTTCAATAAGGTATCGGTGATTCTGAAAAATATAAATTTTACTAATCTGCTCTTCTAAGGAAAAGTTTTCATGTTATTACGATATTAGCAAATTCATATAATCAATGCATTTCGAAAATATTTCTTAGATTTAGCCTCAAAGTCGTTTTTCTTGCAATTTGTATATTAACAACTTCAATAAGGTACCGCTTATTCTGAAAACCATAAACTTTACTGATCTGCGCTGAAGAAAAATTTGCACGTTTTTAAAGTTTTAACAATTTCATATAATTAATGCATTTCGAAAAAGTTGCACTTTCTTAGATCTAGATTCAGAGTCGATTTTTTTTGCAAATTGTTTATTAACGACTTAAATAGGGTACTGCTCATTCTGAAAAACATAAATTTTACTAATCTGCTCTTTTAAGGAAAAGTTTTCATGTTATTACGATATTAGCAAGTTCATATAATCAATGCATTTCGAAAATATTTCTTAGATTTAGGATCAAAGTCGTTTTTCTTGCCATTTGTATATTAACAACTTCAATAAGGTACCGCTTAATCTGAAAATTATAAACTTTACTGATCTGCGTTGAAGGAAAATTTGCATGTTTTTATAGCTTTTACAATTTCGTATGATCAATGCATTTCGGAAAATTTGCACTTTATTAGATTTAGATTCAAAGTCGATTTTTTTTTGCAAATTGTTTATTAACGACTTTAATAAGGTATCGGTCATTCTGAAAAATATAAATTTTACTAATCTGCTCTTCTAAGGAAAAGTTTTCATGTTATTACGATATTAGCAAATTCATATAATCAATGCATTTTGAAAATATTTCTTAGATTTAGCCTCAAAGTCGTTTTTCTTGCAATTTGTATATTAACAACTTCAATAAGGTACCGCTTATTCGGAAAACCATAAACTTTACTGATCTGCGCTAAAGAAAAATTTGCACGTTTTTAAAGTTTTAACAATTTCATATAATTAATGCATTTCGAAAAAGTTGCACTTTCTTAGATCTAGATTCAAAGTCGAGTTTTTTTTGCAAATTGTTTATTAACGACTTCAATAAGGTACCGCTCATTCTGAAAAACATAAATTTTACTAATCTGCTCTTTTAAGGAAAAGTTTTCATGTTATTACGATATTAGCAAGTTTATATAATCAATGCATTTCGAAAATATTTCTTAGATTTAGGATCAAAGTCGTTTTTCTTGCCATTTGTATATTAACAACTTCAATAAGGTACCGCTTAATCTGAAAATTATAGACTTTACTGATCTGCGTTGAAGAAAAATTTGCACGTTTTTAAAGTTTTACCAATTTCATATAATCAATGCATTTCGAAAAAGTTGCACTTTCTTAGATTAAGATTCAAAGTCGATTTTTTTTTTGCAAATTGTTTATTAACTACTTTAATAAGATACCGCCTATTCTAAAAAACATAAACTTTACTGATCTGCGCTAAAGAAAAATTTGCATGTTTTTATAGCTTTTACAATTTCGTATGATCAATGCATTTCGGAAAATTTGCACTTTCTTAGATTTAGATTCAAAGTCGATTTTTTTTGCAAATTGTTTATTAACGACTTCAATAAGGTATCGCTTATTCTGAAAACTATAAATTTAACTGATCTGCGCTAAAGAAAAATTTGCACGTTTTTAAAGTTTTAACAATTTCATATAATCAATGCCTTTCGAAAAAATTGCACTTTCTTAGATTAAGATTCAAAGTCGATTTTTTTTTTGCAAATTGTTTATTAACTACTTTAATAAGATACCGCCTATTCTAAAAAACATAAACTTTACTGATCTGCGCTAAAGAAAAATTTGCATGTTTTTATAGCTTTTACAATTTCGTATGATCAATGCATTTCGGAAAATTTGCACTTTCTTAGATTTAGATTCAAAGTCGATTTTTTTTGCAAATTGTTTATTAACGACTTCAATAAGGTACCGCTCAATCTGAAAAACATAAATTTTACTAATCTGCTCTTCGAAGGAAAAGTTTTCATGTTATTACGATATTAACAAATTCATGTAATCAATTCATTTAGAAAAAATTTCTCAGATTTAGACTCAAAGTCGATTTGCCTGCATATTGTATAATGCTAACTTTTGTAAGGTACCGCTTGTTATGAAAAACATAAATTTTACTTATCTGCTTTTCTAAGGAAAAATTTAGAGTTGTTACAATATTAACAAATTTATATAAATAATGCATTTCGGAAAATTTGCACTTTATTAGATTTAGATTCGGAGTCGATTTTTTTTGCAAATTGTTTATTAACGACTTCAATAAGGTATCGCTTAATCTGAAAAACATAAATTTTACTAATCTGCTCTTCTAATGAAAATTTTAGAGTTATTACAATATTAACAAATTCATATAATCAATGCATTTCGAAAATATTTCTTAGATTTAGCCTCAAAGCCGTTTTTCTTGCAATTTGTATATTAACAACTTCAATAAGGTATCGCTTATTCTGAAAACTATAAATTTAACTGATCTGCGCTAAAGAAAAATTTGCACGTTTTTAAAGTTTTAACAATTTCATATAATCAATGCCTTTCGAAAAAATTGCACTTTCTTAGATTAAGATTCAAAGTCGATTTTTTTTTTGCAAATTGTTTATTAACTACTTTAATAAGATACCGCCTATTCTAAAAAACATAAACTTTACTGATCTGCGCTAAAGAAAAATTTGCATGTTTTTATAGCTTTTACAATTTCGTATGATCAATGCATTTCGGAAAATTTGCACTTTCTTAGATTTAGATTCAAAGTCGATTTTTTTTGCAAATTGTTTATTAACGACTTCAATAAGGTACCGCTCAATCTGAAAAACATAAATTTTACTAATCTGCTCTTCGAAGGAAAAGTTTTCATGTTATTACGATATTAACAAATTCATGTAATCAATTCATTTAGAAAAAATTTCTCAGATTTAGACTCAAAGTCGATTTGCTTGCATATTGTATAATGCTAACTTTTGTAAGGTACCGCTTGTTATGAAAAACATAAATTTTACTTATCTGCTTTTCTAAGGAAAAATTTAGAGTTGTTACAATATTAACAAATTTATATAAATAATGCATTTCGGAAAATTTGCACTTTATTAGATTTAGATTCGGAGTCGTTTTTTTTGCAAATTGTTTATTAACGACTTCAATAAGGTATCGCTTAATCTGAAAAACATAAATTTTACTAATCTGCTCTTCTAATGAAAATTTTAGAGTTATTACAATATTAACAAATTCATATAATCAATGCATTTCGAAAATATTTCTTAGATTTAGCCTCAAAGCCGTTTTTCTTGCAATTTGTATATTAACAACTTCAATAAGGTATCGCTTATTCTGAAAACTATAAATTTTACTGATCTGCGCTAAAAAAAAATTTGCACGTTTTTAAAGTTTTAACAATTTCATATAATCAATGCATTTCGAAAAAGTTGCACTTTCTTAGACTTAGATTCAAAGTCGATTTTTTTTTGCAAATTTTACTAATCTGCTCTTCTAAGGAAAAGTTTTCATGTTATTACGATATTAAAAAATTCATATAATCAATTCATTTCGAAAATATTTCTTAGATTTAGCCTCAAAGTCGTTTTTCTTGCAATTTGTATATTAACAACTTCAATAAGGTACCGCTTATTCTGAAAACCGTAAACTTTACTGATCTGCGCTGAAGAAAAATTCGCACGTTTTTAAAGTTTTAACAATTTTATATAATTAATGCATTTCGAAAAAGTTGCACTTTCTTAGATTTAGATTCAAAGTCGATTTTTTTTTGCAAATTGTTTATTAACGACTTCAGTAAGGTACCGCTCATTCTGAAAAACATAAATTTTACTAATCTGCTCTTCTAAGGAAAAGTTTTCATGTTATTACGATATTAGCAAATTCATATAATCAATGCATTTCGAAAATATTTCTTAGATTTAGGATCAAAGTCGTTTTTCTTGCCATTTGTATATTAACAACTTCAATAAGGTACCGCTTATTCTGAAAACCATAAACTTTACTGATCTGCGCTAAAGAAAAATTTGCATGTTTTTATAGCTTTTACAATTTCGTATAATCAATGCATTTCGGAAAATTTGCACTTTCTTAGATTTAGATTCAAAGTCGATTTTTTTTTTTCAAATTGTTTATTAACGACTTCAATAAGGTACCGCTCATTCTGAAAACCATAAATTTACTAATCTGCTCTTCTAAGGAAAAGTTTTCATGTTATTACGATATTAACAATTTCATATAATCAATGCATTTCGAAAATATTTCTTAGATTTAGGATCAAAGTCGTTTTTCTTGCAATTTGTATATTAACAACTTCAATAAGGTACCGCTTATTCTGAAAATCATAAACTTTACTGATCTGCGCTAAAGAAAAATTTGCATGTTTTTATAGCTTTTACAATTTCGTATAATCAATGCATTTCGGAAAATTTGCACTTTCTTAGATTTAGATTCAATGTCGATTTTTTTTCAAATTGTTTATTAACGACTTCAATAAGGTACCGCTCATTCTGAAAAACATAAATTTTACTAATCTGCTCTTCTAAGGAAAATTTTAGAGTTATTACAATATTAACAAATTCATATAATCAATGCATTTCGAAAAAATTGCACTTTCTTAGATTAAGATTCAAAGTCGATTTTTTTTTGCAAATTGTTTTTTAACTACTTTAATAAGATACCGCCTATTCTAAAAAACATAAACTTTACTGATCTGCGCTAAAGAAAAATTTGCATGTTTTTATAGCTTTTACAATTTCGTATGATCAATGCATTTCGGAAAATTTGCACTTTCTTAGATTTAGATTCAAAGTCGATTTTTTTTGCAAATTGTTTATTAACGACTTCAATAAGGTACCGCTCAATCTGAAAAATATAAATTTTACTAATCTGCTCTTCGAAGGAAAAGTTTTCATGTTATTACGATATTAACAAATTTATGTAATCAATTGATTTAGAAAAAATTTCTCAGATTTAGACTCAAAGTCGATTTGCTTGCATATTGTATAATGCTAACTTTTGTAAGGTACCGCTTATTATGAAAAACATAAATTTTACTTATCTGCTCTTCTAAGGAAAAATTTAGAGTTGTTACAATATTAACAAATTTATATAAAAAATGCATTTCGGATAAAAATGCACTACCTTAGACTTAGACTCAAAGTCGATTTTCTCGAAAATTGTAAATTAACGACTTCAATAAGTTACCGCTTATTCTGAAAAACATAAATTTTACTGATCTCTCTTCTAGGGAAAAGTTTTCATGTTATTACGATATTAGCAAATTCATATAATCAATGCATTTCGAAAATATTTCTTAGATTTAGCCTCAAAGTCTTTTTTCTTGCAATTTGTATATTAACAACTTCAATAAGGTACCGCTTATTCTGAAAACCATAAACTTTACTGATCTGCGCTGAAGAAAAATTTGCATGTTTTTATAGCTTTTACAATTTCGTATGATCAATGCATTTCGGAAAATTTGCACTTTATTAAATTTAGATTCAAAGTCGATTTTTTTTGCAAATTGTTTATTAACGACTTCAATAAGGTATCGGTGATTCTGAAAAATATAAATTTTACTAATCTGCTCTTCTAAGGAAAAGTTTTCATGTTATTACGATATTAGCAAATTCATATAATCAATGCATTTCGAAAATATTTCTTAGATTTAGGATCAAAGTCGTTTTTCTTGCAATTTGTATATTAACAACTTCAATAAGGTACCGCTTATTCTGAAAACCATAAACTTTACTGATCTGCGCTGAAGAAAAATTTGCACGTTTTTAAAGTTTTAACAATTTCATATAATTAACGCATTTCGAAAAAGTTGCACTTTCTTAGATCTAGATTCAGAGTCGATTTTTTTTGCAAATTGTTTATTAACGACTTAAATAGGGTACTGCTCATTCTGAAAAACATAAATTTTACTAATCTGCTCTTTTAAGGAAAAGTTTTCATGTTATTACGATATTAGCAAGTTCATATAATCAATGCATTTCGAAAATATTTCTTAGATTTAGGATCAAAGTCGTTTTTCTTGCCATTTGTATATTAACAACTTCAATAAGGTACCGCTTAATCTGAAAATTATAAACTTTACTGATCTGCGTTGAAGGAAAATTTGCATGTTTTTATAGCTTTTACAATTTCGTATGATCAATGCATTTCGGAAAATTTGCACTTTATTAGATTTAGATTCAAAGTCGATTTTTTTTTGCAAATTGTTTATTAACGACTTCAATAAGGTATCGGTCATTCTGAAAAATATAAATTT
The DNA here is from genome assembly GCF_042242935.1 of Bactrocera oleae. Lineage (NCBI taxonomy): Eukaryota > Metazoa > Arthropoda > Insecta > Diptera > Tephritidae > Bactrocera > Bactrocera oleae. The sequence goes on along the minus strand of NC_091541.1, from coordinate 18,205,974 downwards.
TACTAATCTGCTCTTCTAAGGAAAAGTTTTCATGTTATTACGATATTAGCAAATTCATATAATCAATGCATTTTGAAAATATTTCTTAGATTTAGCCTCAAAGTCGTTTTTCTTGCAATTTGTATATTAACAACTTCAATAAGGTACCGCTTATTCGGAAAACCATAAACTTTACTGATCTGCGCTAAAGAAAAATTTGCACGTTTTTAAAGTTTTAACAATTTCATATAATTAATGCATTTCGAAAAAGTTGCACTTTCTTAGATCTAGATTCAAAGTCGAGTTTTTTTTGCAAATTGTTTATTAACGACTTCAATAAGGTACCGCTCATTCTGAAAAACATAAATTTTACTAATCCGCTCTTTTAAGGAAAAGTTTTCATGTTATTACGATATTAGCAAGTTTATATAATCAATGCATTTCGAAAATATTTCTTAGATTTAGGATCAAAGTCGTTTTTCTTGCCATTTGTATATTAACAACTTCAATAAGGTACCGCTTAATCTGAAAATTATAGACTTTACTGATCTGCGTTGAAGAAAAATTTGCACGTTTTTAAAGTTTTACCAATTTCATATAATCAATGCATTTCGAAAAAGTTGCACTTTCTTAGATTAAGATTCAAAGTCGATTTTTTTTTTGCAAATTGTTTATTAACTACTTTAATAAGATACCACCTATTCTAAAAAACATAAACTTTACTGATCTGCGCTAAAGAAAAATTTGCATGTTTTTATAGCTTTTACAATTTCGTATGATCAATGCATTTCGGAAAATTTGCACTTTCTTAGATTTAGATTCAAAGTCGATTTTTTTTGCAAATTGTTTATTAACGACTTCAATAAGGTATCGCTTATTCTGAAAACTATAAATTTAACTGATCTGCGCTAAAGAAAAATTTGCACGTTTTTAAAGTTTTAACAATTTCATATAATCAATGCCTTTCGAAAAAATTGCACTTTCTTAGATTAAGATTCAAAGTCGATTTTTTTTTTGCAAATTGTTTATTAACTACTTTAATAAGATACCGCCTATTCTAAAAAACATAAACTTTACTGATCTGCGCTAAAGAAAAATTTGCATGTTTTTATAGCTTTTACAATTTCGTATGATCAATGCATTTCGGAAAATTTGCACTTTCTTAGATTTAGATTCAAAGTCGATTTTTTTTGCAAATTGTTTATTAACGACTTCAATAAGGTACCGCTCAATCTGAAAAACATAAATTTTACTAATCTGCTCTTCGAAGGAAAAGTTTTCATGTTATTACGATATTAACAAATTCATGTAATCAATTCATTTAGAAAAAATTTCTCAGATTTAGACTCAAAGTCGATTTGCTTGCATATTGTATAATGCTAACTTTTGTAAGGTACCGCTTGTTATGAAAAACATAAATTTTACTTATCTGCTTTTCTAAGGAAAAATTTAGAGTTGTTACATTATTAACAAATTTATATAAATAATGCATTTCGGAAAATTTGCACTTTATTAGATTTAGATTCGGAGTCGATTTTTTTTGCAAATTGTTTATTAACGACTTCAATAAGGTATCGCTTAATCTGAAAAACATAAATTTTACTAATCTGCTCTTCTAATGAAAATTTTAGAGTTATTACAATATTAACAAATTCATATAATCAATGCATTTCGAAAATATTTCTTAGATTTAGCCTCAAAGCCGTTTTTCTTGCAATTTGTATATTAACAACTTCAATAAGGTATCGCTTATTCTGAAAACTATAAATTTTACTGATCTGCGCTAAAAAAAAATTTGCACGTTTTTAAAGTTTTAACAATTTCATATAATCAATGCATTTCGAAAAAGTTGCACTTTCTTAGAATTAGATTCAAAGTCGATTTTTTTTTGCAAATTGTTTATTAACGACTTAAATAGGGTACTGCTCATTCTGAAAAACATAAATTTTACTAATCTGCTCTTTTAAGGAAAAGTTTTCATGTTATTACGATATTAGCAAGTTCATATAATCAATGCATTTCGAAAATATTTCTTAGATTTAGGATCAAAGTCGTTTTTCTTGCCATTTGTATATTAACAACTTCAATAAGGTACCGCTTAATCTGAAAATTATAAACTTTACTGATCTGCGTTGAAGGAAAATTTGCATGTTTTTATAGCTTTTACAATTTCGTATGATCAATGCATTTCGGAAAATTTGCACTTTATTAGATTTAGATTCAAAGTCGATTTTTTTTTGCAAATTGTTTATTAACGACTTCAATAAGGTATCGGTCATTCTGAAAAATATAAATTTTACTAATCTGCTCTTCTAAGGAAAAGTTTTCATGTTATTACGATATTAGCAAATTCATATAATCAATGCATTTTGAAATTATTTCTTAGATTTAGCCTCAAAGTCGTTTTTCTTGCAATTTGTATATTAACAACTTCAATAAGGTACCGCTTATTCGGAAAACCATAAACTTTACTGATCTGCGCTAAAGAAAAATTTGCACGTTTTTAAAGTTTTAACAATTTCATATAATTAATGCATTTCGAAAAAGTTGCACTTTCTTAGATCTAGATTCAAAGTCGAGTTTTTTTTGCAAATTGTTTATTAACGACTTCAATAAGGTACCGCTCATTCTGAAAAACATAAATTTTACTAATCCGCTCTTTTAAGGAAAAGTTTTCATGTTATTACGATATTAGCAAGTTTATATAATCAATGCATTTCGAAAATATTTCTTAGATTTAGGATCAAAGTCGTTTTTCTTGCCATTTGTATATTAACAACTTCAATAAGGTACCGCTTAATCTGAAAATTATAGACTTTACTGATCTGCGTTGAAGAAAAATTTGCACGTTTTTAAAGTTTTACCAATTTCATATAATCAATGCATTTCGAAAAAGTTGCACTTTCTTAGATTAAGATTCAAAGTCGATTTTTTTTTTGCAAATTGTTTATTAACTACTTTAATAAGATACCGCCTATTCTAAAAAACATAAACTTTACTGATCTGCGCTAAAGAAAAATTTGCATGTTTTTATAGCTTTTACAATTTCGTATGATCAATGCATTTCGGAAAATTTGCACTTTCTTAGATTTAGATTCAAAGTCGATTTTTTTTGCAAATTGTTTATTAACGACTTCAATAAGGTATCGCTTATTCTGAAAACTATAAATTTAACTGATCTGCGCTAAAGAAAAATTTGCACGTTTTTAAAGTTTTAACAATTTCATATAATCAATGCCTTTCGAAAAAATTGCACTTTCTTAGATTAAGATTCAAAGTCGATTTTTTTTTTGCAAATTGTTTATTAACTACTTTAATAAGATACCGCCTATTCTAAAAAACATAAACTTTACTGATCTGCGCTAAAGAAAAATTTGCATGTTTTTATAGCTTTTACAATTTCGTATGATCAATGCATTTCGGAAAATTTGCACTTTCTTAGATTTAGATTCAAAGTCGATTTTTTTTGCAAATTGTTTATTAACGACTTCAATAAGGTACCGCTCAATCTGAAAAACATAAATTTTACTAATCTGCTCTTCGAAGGAAAAGTTTTCATGTTATTACGATATTAACAAATTCATGTAATCAATTCATTTAGAAAAAATTTCTCAGATTTAGACTCAAAGTCGATTTGCTTGCATATTGTATAATGCTAACTTTTGTAAGGTACCGCTTGTTATGAAAAACATAAATTTTACTTATCTGCTTTTCTAAGGAAAAATTTAGAGTTGTTACAATATTAACAAATTTATATAAATAATGCATTTCGGAAAATTTGCACTTTATTAGATTTAGATTCGGAGTCGATTTTTTTTGCAAATTGTGTATTAACGACTTCAATAAGGTATCGCTTAATCTGAAAAACATAAATTTTACTAATCTGCTCTTCTAATGAAAATTTTAGAGTTATTACAATATTAACAAATTCATATAATCAATGCATTTCGAAAATATTTCTTAGATTTAGCCTCAAAGCCGTTTTTCTTGCAATTTGTATATTAACAACTTCAATAAGGTATCGCCGTTTCTGAAAACTATAAATTTAACTGATCTGCGCTAAAGAAAAATTTGCACGTTTTTAAAGTTTTAACAATTTCATATAATCAATGCCTTTCGAAAAAATTGCACTTTCTTAGATTAAGATTCAAAGTCGATTTTTTTTTTGCAAATTGTTTATTAACTACTTTAATAAGATACCGCCTATTCTAAAAAACATAAACTTTACTGATCTGCGCTAAAGAAAAATTTGCATGTTTTTATAGCTTTTACAATTTCGTATGATCAATGCATTTCGGAAAATTTGCACTTTCTTAGATTTAGATTCAAAGTCGATTTTTTTTGCAAATTGTTTATTAACGACTTCAATAAGGTACCGCTCAATCTGAAAAACATAAATTTTACTAATCTGCTCTTCGAAGGAAAAGTTTTCATGTTATTACGATATTAACAAATTCATGTAATCAATTCATTTAGAAAAAATTTCTCAGATTTAGACTCAAAGTCGATTTGCTTGCATATTGTATAATGCTAACTTTTGTAAGGTACCGCTTGTTATGAAAAACATAAATTTTACTTATCTGCTTTTCTAAGGAAAAATTTAGAGTTGTTACAATATTAACAAATTTATATAAATAATGCATTTCGGAAAATTTGCACTTTATTAGATTTAGATTCGGAGTCGATTTTTTTTGCAAATTGTTTATTAACGACTTCAATAAGGTATCGCTTAATCTGAAAAACATAAATTTTACTAATCTGCTCTTCTAATGAAAATTTTAGAGTTATTACAATATTAACAAATTCATATAATCAATGCATTTCGAAAATATTTCTTAGATTTAGCCTCAAAGCCGTTTTTCTTGCAATTTGTATATTAACAACTTCAATAAGGTATCGCTTATTCTGAAAACTATAAATTTTACTGATCTGCGCTAAAAAAAATTTGCACGTTTTTAAAGTTTTAACAATTTCATATAATCAATGCATTTCGAAAAAGTTGCACTTTCTTAGACTTAGATTCAAAGTCGATTTTTTTTTGCAAATTTTACTAATCTGCTCTTCTAAGGAAAAGTTTTCATGTTATTACGATATTAAAAAATTCATATAATCAATTCATTTCGAAAATATTTCTTAGATTTAGCCTCAAAGTCGTTTTTCTTGCAATTTGTATATTAACAACTTCAATAAGGTAGCGCTTATTCTGAAAACCGTAAACTTTACTGATCTGCGCTGAAGAAAAATTCGCACGTTTTTAAAGTTTTAACAATTTCATATAATTAATGCATTTCGAAAAAGTTGCACTTTCTTAGATTTAGATTCAAAGTCGATTTTTTTTTGCAAATTGTTTATTAACGACTTCAGTAAGGTACCGCTCATTCTGAAAAACATAAATTTTACTAATCTGCTCTTCTAAGGAAAAGTTTTCATGTTATTACGATATTAGCAAATTCATATAATCAATGCATTTCGAAAATATTTCTTAGATTTAGAATCAAAGTCGTTTTTCTTGCCATTTGTATATTAACAACTTCAATAAGGTACCGCTTATTCTGAAAACCATAAACTTTACTGATCTGCGCTAAAGAAAAATTTGCATGTTTTTATAGCTTTTACAATTTCGTATAATCAATGCATTTCGGAAAATTTGCACTTTCTTAGATTTAGATTCAAAGTCGATTTTTTTTTCAAATTGTTTATTAACGACTTCAATAAGGTACCGCTCATTCTGAAAACCATAAATTTACTAATCTGCTCTTCTAAGGAAAGGTTTTCATGTTATTACGATATTAACAATTTCATATAATCAATGCATTTCGAAAATATTTCTTAGATTTAGGATCAAAGTCGTTTTTCTTGCCATTTGTATATTAACAACTTCAATAAGGTACCGCTTATTCTGAAAATCATAAACTTTACTGATCTGCGCTAAAGAAAAATTTGCATGTTTTTATAGCTTTTACAATTTCGTATAATCAATGCATTTCGGAAAATTTGCACTTTCTTAGATTTAGATTTAATGTCGATTTTTTTTCAAATTGTTTATTAACGACTTCAATAAGGTACCGCTCATTCTGAAAAACATAAATTTTACTAATCTGCTCTTCTAAGGAAAATTTTAGAGTTATTACAATATTAACAAATTCATATAATCAATGCATTTCGAAAAAATTGCACTTTCTTAGATTAAGATTCAAAGTCGATTTTTTTTTGCAAATTGTTTTTTAACTACTTTAATAAGATACCGCCTATTCTAAAAAACATAAACTTTACTGATCTGCGCTAAAGAAAAATTTGCATGTTTTTATAGCTTTTACAATTTCGTATGATCAATGCATTTCGGAAAATTTGCACTTTCTTAGATTTAGATTCAAAGTCGATTTTTTTTGCAAATTGTTTATTAACGACTTCAATAAGGTACCGCTCAATCTGAAAAATATAAATTTTACTAATCTGCTCTTCGAAGGAAAAGTTTTCATGTTATTACGATATTAACAAATTTATGTAATCAATTGATTTAGAAAAAATTTCTCAGATTTAGACTCAAAGTCGATTTGCTTGCATATTGTATAATGCTAACTTTTGTAAGGTACCGCTTATTATGAAAAACATAAATTTTACTTATCTGCTCTTCTAAGGAAAAATTTAGAGTTGTTACAATATTAACAAATTTATATAAAAAATGCATTTCGGATAAAAATGCACTACCTTAGACTTAGACTCAAAGTCGATTTTCTCGAAAATTGTAAATTAACGACTTCAATAAGTTACCGCTTATTCTGAAAAACATAAATTTTACTGATCTCTCTTCTAGGGAAAAGTTTTCATGTTATTACGATATTAGCAAATTCATATAATCAATGCATTTCGAAAATATTTTTTAGATTTAGCCTCAAAGTCTTTTTTCTTGCAATTTGTATATTAACAACTTCAATAAGGTACCGCTTATTCTGAAAACCTTAAATTTTACTGATCTGCGCTAGAGAAAAATTTGCATGTTTTTATAGCTTTTACAATTTCGTATGATCAATGCATTTCGGAAAATTTGCACTTTATTAAATTTAGATTCAAAGTCGATTTTTTTTGCAAATTGTTTATTAACGACTTCAATAAGGTATCGGTGATTCTGAAAAATATAAATTTTACTAATCTGCTCTTCTAAGGAAAAGTTTTCATGTTATTACGATATTAGCAAATTCATATAATCAATGCATTTCGAAAATATTTCTTAGATTTAGCCTCAAAGTCGTTTTTCTTGCAATTTGTATATTAACAACTTCAATAAGGTACCGCTTAATCTGAAAACCATAAACTTTACTTATCTGCGCTGAAGAAAAATTTGCACGTTTTTAAAGTTTTAACAATTTCATATAATTAATGCATTTCGAAAAAGTTGCACTTTCTTAGATCTAGATTCAGAGTCGATTTTTTTTGCAAATTGTTTATTAACGACTTAAATAGGGTACTGCTCATTCTGAAAAACATAAATTTTACTAATCTGCTCTTTTAAGGAAAAGTTTTCATGTTATTACGATATTAGCAAGTTCATATAATCAATGCATTTCGAAAATATTTCTTAGATTTAGGATCAAAGTCGTTTTTCTTGCCATTTGTATATTAACAACTTCAATAAGGTACCGCTTAATCTGAAAATTATAAACTTTACTGATCTGCGTTGAAGGAAAATTTGCATGTTTTTATAGCTTTTACAATTTCGTATGATCAATGCATTTCGGAAAATTTGCACTTTATTAGATTTAGATTCAAAGTCGATTTTTTTTTGCAAATTGTTTATTAACGACTTCAATAAGGTATCGGTCATTCTGAAAAATATAAATTTTACTAATCTGCTCTTCTAAGGAAAAGTTTTCATGTTATTACGATATTAGCAAATTCATATAATCAATGCATTTCGAAAATATTTCTTAGATTTAGCCTCAAAGTCGTTTTTCTTGCCATTTGTATATTAACAACTTCAATAAGGTACCGCTTATTCTGAAAACCATAAACTTTACTGATCTGCGCTAAAGAAAAATTTGCATGTTTTTATAGCTTTTACAATTTCGTATAATCAATGCATTTCGGAAAATTTGCACTTTCTTAGATTTAGATTCAAAGTCGATTTTTTTTTCAAATTGTTTATTAACGACTTCAATAAGGTACCGCTCATTCTGAAAACCATAAATTTACTAATCTGCTCTTCTAAGGAAAGGTTTTCATGTTATTACGATATTAACAATTTCATATAATCAATGCATTTCGAAAATATTTCTTAGATTTAGGATCAAAGTCGTTTTTCTTGCCATTTGTATATTAACAACTTCAATAAGGTACCGCTTATTCTGAAAATCATAAACTTTACTGATCTGCGCTAAAGAAAAATTTGCATGTTTTTATAGCTTTTACAATTTCGTATAATCAATGCATTTCGGAAAATTTGCACTTTCTTAGATTTAGATTTAATGTCGATTTTTTTTCAAATTGTTTATTAACGACTTCAATAAGGTACCGCTCATTCTGAAAAACATAAATTTTACTAATCTGCTCTTCTAAGGAAAATTTTAGAGTTATTACAATATTAACAAATTCATATAATCAATGCATTTCGAAAAAATTGCACTTTCTTAGATTAAGATTCAAAGTCGATTTTTTTTTGCAAATTGTTTTTTAACTACTTTAATAAGATACCGCCTATTCTAAAAAACATAAACTTTACTGATCTGCGCTAAAGAAAAATTTGCATGTTTTTATAGCTTTTACAATTTCGTATGATCAATGCATTTCGGAAAATTTGCACTTTCTTAGATTTAGATTCAAAGTCGATTTTTTTTGCAAATTGTTTATTAACGACTTCAATAAGGTACCGCTCAATCTGAAAAATATAAATTTTACTAATCTGCTCTTCGAAGGAAAAGTTTTCATGTTATTACGATATTAACAAATTTATGTAATCAATTGATTTAGAAAAAATTTCTCAGATTTAGACTCAAAGTCGATTTGCTTGCATATTGTATAATGCTAACTTTTGTAAGGTACCGCTTATTATGAAAAACATAAATTTTACTTATCTGCTCTTCTAAGGAAAAATTTAGAGTTGTTACAATATTAACAAATTTATATAAAAAATGCATTTCGGATAAAAATGCACTACCTTAGACTTAGACTCAAAGTCGATTTTCTCGAAAATTGTAAATTAACGACTTCAATAAGTTACCGCTTATTCTGAAAAACATAAATTTTACTGATCTCTCTTCTAGGGAAAAGTTTTCATGTTATTACGATATTAGCAAATTCATATAATCAATGCATTTCGAAAATATTTCTTAGATTTAGCCTCAAAGTCTTTTTTCTTGCAATTTGTATATTAACAACTTCAATAAGGTACCGCTTATTCTGAAAACCTTAAATTTTACTGATCTGCGCTAGAGAAAAATTTGCATGTTTTTATAGCTTTTACAATTTCGTATGATCAATGCATTTCGGAAAATTTGCACTTTATTAAATTTAGATTCAAAGTTCTTTTTTTTTGCAAATTGTTTATTAACGACTTCAATAAGGTATCGGTGATTCTGAAAAATATAAATTTTACTAATCTGCTCTTCTAAGGAAAAGTTTTCATGTTATTACGATATTAGCAAATTCATATAATCAATGCATTTCGAAAATATTTCTTAGATTTAGCCTCAAAGTCGTTTTTCTTGCAATTTGTATATTAACAACTTCAATAAGGTACCGCTTAATCTGAAAACCATAAACTTTACTTATCTGCGCTGAAGAAAAATTTGCACGTTTTTAAAGTTTTAACAATTTCATATAATTAATGCATTTCGAAAAAGTTGCACTTTCTTAGATCTAGATTCAGAGTCGATTTTTTTTGCAAATTGTTTATTAACGACTTAAATAGGGTACTGCTCATTCTGAAAAACATAAATTTTACTAATCTGCTCTTTTAAGGAAAAGTTTTCATGTTATTACGATATTAGCAAGTTCATATAATCAATGCATTTCGAAAATATTTCTTAGATTTAGGATCAAAGTCGTTTTTCTTGCCATTTGTATATTAACAACTTCAATAAGGTACCGCTTAATCTGAAAATTATAAACTTTACTGATCTGCGTTGAAGGAAAATTTGCATGTTTTTATAGCTTTTACAATTTCGTATGATCAATGCATTTCGGAAAATTTGCACTTTATTAGATTTAGATTCAAAGTCGATTTTTTTTTGCAAATTGTTTATTAACGACTTCAATAAGGTATCGGTCATTCTGAAAAATATAAATTTTACTAATCTGCTCTTCTAAGGAAAAGTTTTCATGTTATTACGATATTAGCAAGTTTATATAATCAATGCATTTCGAAAATATTTCTTAGATTTAGGATCAAAGTCGTTTTTCTTGCCATTTGTATATTAACAACTTCAATAAGGTACCGCTTAATCTGAAAATTATAGACTTTACTGATCTGCGTTGAAGAAAAATTTGCACGTTTTTAAAGTTTTACCAATTTCATATAATCAATGCATTTCGAAAAAGTTGCACTTTCTTAGATTTAGATTCAAAGTCGATTTTTTTTGCAAAGAAAAACATAAATTTTACTAATCTGCTCTTCTAAGGAAAAGTTTTCATGTTATTACGATATTAGCAAGTTTATATAATCAATGCATTTCGAAAATATTTCTTAGATTTAGCCTCAAAGTCGTTTTTCTTGCAATTTGTATATTAACAACTTCAATAAGGTACCGCTTATTCGGAAAACCATAAACTTTACTGATCTGCGCTAAAGAAAAATTTGCACGTTTTTAAAGTTTTAACAATTTCATATAATTAATGCATTTCGAAAAAGTTGCACTTTCTTAGATCTAGATTCAAAGTCGAGTTTTTTTTGCAAATTGTTTATTAACGACTTCAATAAGGTACCGCTCATTCTGAAAAACATAAATTTTACTAATCTGCTCTTTTAAGGAAAAGTTTTCATGTTATTACGATATTAGCAAGTTTATATAATCAATGCATTTCGAAAATATTTCTTAGATTTAGGATCAAAGTCGTTTTTCTTGCCATTTGTATATTAACAACTTCAATAAGGTACCGCTTAATCTGAAAATTATAGACTTTACTGATCTGCGTTGAAGAAAAATTTGCACGTTTTTAAAGTTTTACCAATTTCATATAATCAATGCATTTCGAAAAAGTTGCACTTTCTTAGATTTAGATTCAAAGTCGATTTTTTTTGCAAAGAAAAACATAAATTTTACTAATCTGATCTTCTAAGGAAAATTTTAGAGTTATTACAATATTAACAAATTCATATAATCAATGCATTTCGAAAATATTTCTTTGATTTAGCCTCAAAGCCGTTTTTCTTGCAATTTGTATATTAACAACTTCAATAAGGTACCGCTTATTCTGAAAATTATAAACTTAACTGATCTGCGTTGAAGAAAAATTTGCACGTTTTTAAAGTTTTAACAATTTCATATAATCAATGCATTTCGAAAAAGTTGCACTTTCTTAGATTTAGATTCAAAGTCCATTTTTTTTTGCAAATTGTTTATTAACGACTTCATTAAGGTACCGCTCATTCTGAAAAACATAAATTTTACTCATCTGCTTTTCTAAGGAAAATTTTAGAGTTATTACAATATTAACAAATTCATATAATCAATGCATTTCGAAAATGATTCTAAGATTTAGCCTCAAAGCCGTTTTTCTTGCAATTTGTATATTAACAACTTCAATAAGGTATCGCTTATTCTGAAAACTATAAATTTTACTGATCTGTGCTAAAGAAAAATTTGCACGTTTTTAAAGTTTTAACAATTTCATATAATCAATGCCTTTCGAAAAAATTGCACTTTCTTAGATTTAGATTCAAAGTCGATTTTTTTTTGCAATTTGTTTATTAACGACTTTAATAAGATACCGCCTATTCTAAAAAACATAAATTTTACTGATCTGCGCTAAAGAAAAATTTGCATGTTTTTATAGCTTTTACAATTTCGTATGATCAATGCATTTCGGAAAATTTGCACTTTATTAGATTTAGATTCAAAGTCGATTTTTTTTTGCAAATTGCTTATTAACGACTTGGTCGGCAAAAATCCCCCACTGATTCCTCCCCGAGGGTGCCGACTGGTTATAGATACCACAGATTCACGACAAAAGCGGGGACGAGCTGGTAACAGTCCGCCCCTGCCGTAGACGTGAGGAATCTAGCTAAGGTCAGACTTCTTATCTGTGTGTTCGATGTTCCTCAATAGCACAGCATACAGATAAGGAGCCTTACCATGGTCGGGGGTAAAGGGCTGGATCAAGGTGTCATGCGACCCGTGCCGAGGATCAACCTGGCTGGGGGCCCTTAAATAGCCCAGTCTCGAACGGAGCTTACGGATACCTGGCGCCCTCCGTAATAAGATAGCCTTACTTGCGCAACGGGGGCTATGCGCAGGTGGACATACGTTCCCCCACACTAGTGGGACCAACAATGAACCAAAACGCAAACAAACAAAAATAGCAAACAAAAAATCGGAGAGAGCCCGGATCTCCAAGAAAAAAGCTGGAGGGAGCGAGTTGCTCCCATAAAAGAGCAGCATTTGGAGCAAGCTCAATAAACACGAAGAGGACAGGAGCGAAGCCTGGTCCTGATGACAAGGCAAGCACTAGTAAAGGGGCAGAAGCTAAAGCTGGCCCACAGAAAGTGGTAGCGCCGGAGGCAGCCAGACCCAAACCCTGCGGCCAAAACACGGCTGAGAAGCAGGGGGAGGGAGGAGATGCCAAAGGGGCTGCTGCTGGAAGTGCATCTGCCAGGGAGTGGCCTGCATTTAGCATGCAGGACCCGACAAAGGCAAAGTATGCGGAGAGACGACGTGCCGCATACTTACTAAGGTTGGTAGAGCTAAAGCCGCCAACGAAAGAGGAGCTAACGAAGGAGCTCCAAGCATCGATTGACTGCGCGAGAGCAGTCATACCCAACTTCAAGTTGGAGCCGCCGGTAAAGGCAGCCAAGCGACAGAGGTCAGCTGAAGAGGCAAAGCCGTCAGCAAAGAGACCGAAGACCAAGGGTGTAACGCCTGCAAAATCATTTGCAGAAGTGGCCCGGAACCGAATTGTCATTGGCGTTCTGGATGAGGGAGATCCCGAAGGAAGAATCCCCAGAGCCCAATGGAAATGGGTGCAGGCTGCGCTGACAAATATGGCGCTGGAAGTGCTATTAAGCAATCCGGGTCCGCCACCGTCATCCGCAGATGCCGGCTGGTACCAGGGCCAGATCAAAATGATTGCTTGCGATGACAAGAGATCGGTCGCTCTATACAAAGCTGCTATAGCCAAGGTGGGAGAGGTATACCCCGGGTCAAAATTGGTAGCAGTGGACAAGAAGGACATAACATCCAGACCAAGGGCAAGGGTATGGATTCCGGCTACACCATCACAGCCGGACCAAATTATGCAGCTCATAAGAGCCTGCAACCCGAGCCTACCCACGGAAGGGTGGAAGTATGTCAAGACATTTGATGACAGCGTAGCAGAATCTGGCGTGGAGACCAAAAGGGTCACGATGCAGATTCTGCTGTTATTAACGAAAGAAACCATCGAATCGCTGGCGAAAAATGGCGGGGAGATAAATTACGGGTTCACGAAAGTAAGGATAACGCCTTACAAGTCGGACGCCGATGCTGCAGACCATCTGGCATCGGGGAAAGAGTTATGCGAAGTAGAGGAAGATCCGATGGAGTCCTCGAGCGACGCGGAAAGCATGGAGCAAGGTGAGTGTTCTTCTTCCGGGTCTGAGCTTGCGGCCAGACTCTCAAGCTTGTATACTGAGAAAGAGCTTTTAAGCGACTCTCAGGAAGACGCAGACATAACAATAGTTAATGCGTCTTCTACAAATTAATCTCCATCATAGCAAACTAGCTTCAGCAGCCCTAATTAACCGCGTGACAATGGAACAGCCTGAATTTGTCCTCATTCAGGAGCCATGGGTTAATGGAGGGCGTATTTGCGGACTGAGGACGCCGAACTATAAGTTGCTGATGGCTAACTATGAAGGTAAAATCAGAGCCTGCATAATGGCAAAGAAAAACCTTAATGTTTTTATATTACATAATTACAGCAACAACGACACAGCAGCAGTAAGCTGGGAAACGGGCTCAAGCAGTTACCGGCTAGTGTCGTGCTATATGCCGTATGAGCAGGAGCTGGTGCCACCTCTGATGGTAAAAGAGGTGGTACGGGATAGCGAGGCATCCAAGTGCATGACGATACTTGGATGCGACTCAAATGCGCATCACACAATCTGGGGCAGCACAGATGTAAACGACAGAGGTGAGTGTCTCTTTAATTACCTACTAGGTACAAAATTACTGGTGTGTAATAAGGGAAGCACTCCAACATTTATTACAAGAAACCGACAAAAAGTGCTGGATATCACACTTGTGTCGGAAGAACTAATTGACAGGGTAACCCAATGGAGGGTTCTCGAAGAACATTCCTTTTCGGATCACCGATATATCGAATGTACAATAGAGGAAAGGGCCGATAGAGGCATTAACTTTAGGAATCATAGGAGAACGAACTGGCAGGTGCACATGCAAGAGCTAGAGAAACGTATCCCTATGATTCTACCGTTTCAGCCCAATAGCAAAGAGGATCTAGATATCCTCGTTAATCGACTCACGGAATCGTGCCGGCAAGCACTAGAAGTGGCTTGTCCAATAACACGAAGCAGGGGTAGAATAAGGCCACCCTGGTGGTCTCTAGAACTTAAAAAGCTACAAAAAGAATGCAGAAAGCAGTTCAATTTAGCTAAGCAATCCCAAGGCGAGTCAGGCTGGGATTATTATTACAACCTCTTTAGGTCATACAAAAAGGAAGTCAGGAGAGCAAAAAGAAATTCATGGAAATCGTTTTGCAACGACATCGAGAACACGGCGGAAGCGTCTCGACTTAGGAAAATAATGGCACAATCGGTGCATAGTATCGGATATCTTCAGAAGCCAGACCGAAGTTGGACGGTATCCAGTGAAGAGTCCTTGGGGCTACTAATGGATACCCACTTCCCAGGCAGCTCTGAAAGCCATA
Source organism: Bactrocera oleae (assembly GCF_042242935.1). Lineage (NCBI taxonomy): Eukaryota > Metazoa > Arthropoda > Insecta > Diptera > Tephritidae > Bactrocera > Bactrocera oleae. The sequence goes on along the minus strand of NC_091541.1, from coordinate 18,190,917 downwards.
CTGCAGAAAATACTCAAGACAGTGGAGCAGAAATGAGCCCCACTCTCATAAACATAGTGTCAGAAAGCAACGTTCGCTGGGCAATAAACAGCTTTAAGCCTTTCAAGTCGCCGGGATCAGACGGTATATTCCCGGCTCAATTGCAGCAGTCGCAGAACTACATAATGAATTGGCTAATTGCCATTCTTAAGGGGGCGCTGCAATTAAACTACATCCCTTCGCTTTGGAGGGAGGTCAAGGCAATATACATACCAAAGGCAGGCAAAAGCTCGCATACAAGTCCAAAGGACTTCAGGCCAATTAGCCTCTCCTCTTTTCTTTTAAAAATCCTGGAAAGACTAATAGAATTCCATATAAAAATAAACTGAAACCAGAAAAGTTGGCTGGTTCGCAGCATGCGTATTCTAAAGGAAAATCCACAGAAACAGCACTAAGCACTGTGGTGGCGGAGATTGAAAAATCTCTGGAAGTCAAAGAATACACTCTATTTGCCTTCTTAGACATAGAAGGAGCCTTCAATAATATCCAGCCTAGGGCCATACTGAGTGCGCTTAAGGATCTGGACATCTCTGAACCTCTCAGGAAATTAATTGAACAGATGCTCACGAGCAGGTCAATAATTTCAACGATGGGAGCGTCAACGATGTGCAGATCTGTCCAAAGAGGTACACCTCAAGGAGGCGTGTTATCCCCACTTCTCTGGGTCCTGACAATGAATAAGTTACTGATGGATCTAGAAAAGAAGGGGGTACATGTTGTGGCCTACGCTGACGATGTGGCAGTATCGGTCAGAGGCAAATTTCCGAAAACTCTCGCAGACCTTATGCAAACGATATTGGACGATATAAATCGCTGGGCAGTATCGTGCGGATTAAATTTAAATGCTGGTAAGACAGAGCTCGTATTGCTCACCAGAAAACATAATGCTCCAGAAGGTACGGCGCCAATAATAAATGGTTGCAAACTAACAATTGGAGATAAGGCAAGGTACCTGGGACTAATCTTAGACAGGAAGCTTTCTTGGAAACAAAACTTGGATGCTAGGGTAAAGAAGGCAGCCACAGCACTCTACACCTGTAAAAGGATGGTGGGCCTCAAATGGAGACTTACACCTCGGGTAACTTATTGGCTCTATACAGCAGTTGTCAGACCAATCATGACATACGGTATATTGGTATGGTGGCCAATAATGGAAAAGAAATACGCGGTAAAGCGTATGGAAAGCATACAGAGAGCAGCCAGTATATGCATTAGTGGAGCTCTTAGAACAACGCCAAGCCAGGCTCTTAACGTCATTCTACATTTACTGCCAACAGACCTGTTCTGTAAACAAGTGGCGGCAAAGTCAGCTCTTAGACTGAGGGAATCCTCCCAACTAGTCGCATGCAACAAGGGGCATTCAAGGATACTCAGTATATTCCCGTTCCTACTCAAAACCACGGATTTCCACAATCCAATAGAACGGATGCTAAATTCGGTCCACAATATTGCCTTCCCCACAAGAGATGAGTGGAAAAGGGGCGAGGTGGACAGGAATACAGGAATTAGCATCTACACGGATGGATCCAAACTGGATCATCGAGTGGGAGGTGGTGTCTTTTGCGCAACATTAAACACCAATATCGCCTTCCGTTTGCCAGATCACTGCAGTGTCTTCCAGGCGGAGATCACAGCTATTAAAGAAAGCCTAGTGGTATTGACAAAAAGTGTGCTAAGTGTATATATACACGGATAGCCAAGCGGCCTTGAAATCACTCAAGTCTCCAATGGTCTCATCCAAGCTAGTGAAAGATTGTCTTGATCTATTAGAGGATCTGACATCCTACTTCACAATAAACCTGCAATGGGTTCCAGGACATAGCGATATTCCTGGTAACTGCGAAGCAAATGAACTAGCCAGAATAGGCACCACTTTGCAACTAACCCCTGAAAAAGAGGGTATCTTTATGCCTCTGGCAACTTGCAAACACTTAATCAGCGAACATGCTATACATATAGCTGAGTCTCGGTGGAGACAATCAATAACCTGCACAACCAGCAGACTAACGTGGCAGGAATGGAGCGTGAGTCGCACAAACCGACTACTAAAATTTAAAAGGAATGATATAAGAACTCTGATAGGAGTGCTAACAGGTCACTGCCTAATTGGAAGAAATGCAAGTAGGCTAGGTGTACCATGCAACGACTATTGTAGAAGCTGTCAAGAAGTCGAGGAAGAGGAGACTGTAAAGCATCTTCTATGCGAATGTCAAGCTCTATATAGGAAAAGAATCGCAACTATCGGTCGTGGATTAATTGACGACATATCAGAAGTTGCTAATATAAAATTATTTGTACTGATGAACTTCATCAGGAGCACAGGTTGGTTCAGAGAGGAGACGATAGAGTGAGGGAACATTAGTCTCGGTGGGATCACAATGGGCCTCCTATAGGCCTCGGTGCGTCATTGGACAGCCACTCAACCTACCTACCTTATTAACGACTTCAATAAGGTATCGGCCATTCTGAAAGACATAAATTTTACTAATCTGCTCTTCTAAGGAAAAGTTTTCATGTTATTACGATATTAGCAAATTCATATAATCAATGCATTTCGAAAAAATGGCACTTACTTAGATTTAGACTCAAAATCGATTTTATTGCAAATTGTATATTAGCGACTTCAATAAGATACCGCCTATTCTGAAAACCTTAATTTTAGTGATCTGCGCTAAGGAAAAATTTGCATGTTATTGCAGTTTTAACTACTTTATATAATCAATGCATTTCGAAAAAATTGCACTTACTTAGATTTAGATTCAGAGTCGATTTTTTTTTGGCAAATTGTATATTAGCGACTTCAATAAGATACCGCCTATTCTGAAAAACTTAATTTTACTGATCTGTGCTAAGGAAAATATTGCATGTTATTGCAGTTTTAACTACTTCATATAATCAATGCATTTCGAAAAAATTGCAATTTCTTAGATTTAGACCCTAAGTCGGTTTTTTTTTTGCAAAGTGTATAATACTAACTTTTTTAAGGTACCGCAAATTATGAAAAACATAAATTTTACTGATCTGCGCAAGAGAAGAATTTGCATGTTATTAATTTTTAACTACTTCATATAATCAATGCATTTCGAAAAAATTTCTTAGACTTAGACTCAAAATGGTTTTCTTGCAATTTGCATATTAATAACTTAAATAAGGTACCGCTTATTCTGAAAAACATAAATTTTAATGATCTGCGCTAAAGAAAAATTTGCATGTTATTACTTTTTAACTACTTCATATAGTCAATGCATTTCGAAAAAATTGCAATTGTTTAGATTTAGACCTTAAGTCGGTTTTTTTTTTTGCTAATTGTAAAATACTAACTTTTGTTAGTTCAGTTTCAGTTTGTTACTTAATATAATCAATGCATTTCGAAAAAATTGCAATTTTTTAGATTTAGACCCTAAGTCGGTTTAATTGCAAGTTGTAAATAACCGACTTAAGTAATTTACCGCTTATTCTGAAAAACATCAAGTTTCCTGATCTGCTCTTCTGAGGAAAAGTTTTCATGTTATTACAATATAAGCAAATTTATATAATTTATGCATTTCGACAAAAATTGCACTACCTTAGATTTAGACCCAAAGTCGATTTTCTCGAAAATTGTATAATAACAACTTCAATAAGGTACCACTTATTCTGAAAAATATAAATTTTACTGATCTGCGATAAAGAAAATTTTTTTAATTTTATTATAGTTTTAACAAATTCATATAATCAAGGCGTTTCAAAACAATTGCAGTTTTTTAGATTTAGACCCAAAGTCGGTTTTTTGTGCAAATGGTATAATACCAACTTTTGTACCGTACCGCTTATTTTAAAAAACATAAAGTTTACTGATCTGCGCTAAGGAAAAGATTGCTTGTTATTACAAACAAAATAAACAAATTCATATTATCAATGCATTTCGAAAAAATTTCTTAGATTTAGACTCAAAGTCGAATTTCTTACAATTTGTATATTAAAAACTTCAAAAAGGTACCACTTATTCTGAAAAACTTAATTTTACTGATCTGCGTTAAAGAAAAATTTGCATGTTATTACTTTTTAACTACTTCATATAGTCAATGCATTTCGAAAAAATTGCAATTGTTTAGATTTAGACCTTAAGTCGGTTTTTTTTTTGCTAATTGTAAAATACTAACTTTTGTTAGTTCAGTTTCAGTTTGTTACTTCATATAATCAATGCATTTCGAAAAAATTGCAATTTCTTAGATTTAGACCCTAAGTCGGTTTTATTGCAAATTGTATATTAGCGACTTCAATAAGATACCGCCTATTCTGAAAAACTTATTTTTACTGATCTGCGTTTAAGAAAAATTTGCATGTTATTACTTTTTAACTACTTCATATAATCAATGCATTTCGAGAAAATTGAAGTTTCTTAGATTTAGACCCTAAGTCGGTTTTTTTTGCAAATTGTTTAATACGAACTTCTGCAAGGTACCGCTTATTCTGAAAAACATAAATTTTACTGATCTGCTCTTCTAAGGAAAATTTTAGAGTTATTACAATATTAGCAAATTCATATAATCAATGCATTTCGAAAAAATTTCTTAGATTTAGACTCAAAGTCGAATTTCTTATAATTTGTATATTTAAAACTTCAAAAAGGTAAAACTTATTCTGAAAAACTTAATTTTACTGATCTGCGTTAAAGAAAAATTTGCATGTTTTTACTTTTTAACTACTTCATATAATCAATGCATTTCGAAAAAATTGCAATTTCTTAGATTTAGACCCTAAGTCAGTTTTATTGCAAATTGTATATTAGCGACTTCAATAAGATACCGCCTATTCTGAAAAACTAATTTTTACTTTGCATGTTATTACTTTTTAACTACTTCATATAATCAATGCATTTCGAGAAAATTGAAGTTTCTTAGATTTAGACCCTAAGTCGGTTTTTTTTGCAAATTGTTTAATACGAACTTCTGCAAGGTACCGCTTATTCTGAAAAACATAAATTTTACTGATCTGCTCTTCTAAGGAAAATTTTAGAGTTATTACAATATTAGCAAATTCATATAATCAATGCATTTCGAAAAAATTTCTTAGATTTAGACTCAAAGTCGAATTTCTTATAATTTGTATATTTAAAACTTCAAAAAGGTAAAACTTATTCTGAAAAACTTAATTTTACTGATCTGCGTTAAAGAAAAATTTGCATGTTTTTACTTTTTAACTACTTCATATAATCAATGCATTTCGAAAAAATTGCAATTTCTTAGATTTAGACCCTAAGTCAGTTTTATTGCAAATTGTATATTAGCGACTTCAATAAGATACCGCCTATTCTGAAAAACTAATTTTTACTTTGCATGTTATTACTTTTTAACTACTTCATATAATCAATGCATTTCGAGAAAATTGAAGTTTCTTAGATTTAGACCCTAAGTCGGTTTTTTTGCAAATTGTTTAATACGAACTTCTGCAAGGTACCGCTTATTCTGAAAAACATAAATTTTACTGATCTGCTCTTCTAAGGAAAATTTTAGAGTTATTACAATATTAACAAATTCATATAATCAATGCATTTGGAAAAAATTGCTCAGATTTTGAATCAAAGTCGATTTTCTTGCGTATTGTATAATGCTTACTTTTGTAAGGTACCGCTTATTATGAAAAACATAAATTTTACTTATCTGCTCTTCTAAGGAAAAATTTAGAGTTATTACGATATTAACAAATTTATATAAATAATACATTTCGGATAAAAATGCACTATCTTAGATTTAGACTCTAAGTAAATTTTCTTGCAAATTGTATAATAACGACTTTAATAAGGTACCGCTTTTTCTGAAAAAAATAAATCTTACTGATGTGCTGTCCTGAGGAAAAATGTGCATGTTATTACAATATTAACAAATTCATATAATCAATGCATTTGGAAAAAATTTCTCAGATTTAGAATCAAAGTCGATTTTCTTGCTATTTGTATAATGCTTACTTTTGTAAGGTACCGCTTATTATGAAAAACATAAATTTTACTTCTCTGCTCTTCTAAGGAAAAATTTAGAGTTATTACAATATAAACAATTTTATATAATTAATGCATTTCGAAAAAATTTCCACTATCTTAGATTTAGACTTAAAGCCGGTTTTATTGCAAATTGTAAATTAACGACTTCAATAAGTTACCGATTTTTCTGAAAAAAATAAATCTTACTGATGTGCTGTCCTGAGGAAAAATGTGCATGTTATTACAATATTAACAAATTCATATAATCAATGCATTTGCAAAAATTTCTCAGATTTAGAATCAAAGTCGATTTTCTTGCTATTTGTATAATGCTTACTTTTGTAAGGTACCGCTTATTATGAAAAACATAAATTTTACTTATCTGCTCTTCTAAGGAAAAATTTAGAGTTGTTACAATATTAACAAATTTATATAAATAATGCATTTCGGATAAAAATGCACTATCTGAGAATTAGACTCTAAGTAAATTTTCTTGCAAATTGTATAATAACGACTTTAATAAGGTACCACTTATTCTGAAAAACATAACTTTTAATGACCTGCGCTCCTAAGGAAAGTTTTAGAGTTATTACGAAATTAAAAAATTTGTGTAAATAATGCATTTCGAAAAAAATTTTACTATCTTAGATTTAGACTCAAAGCCGGTTTTATTGCAAATTGTATATTAACGACTTCAGTAAGTTACCGCTTATTCTGAAAAACATAAATATTACTGATCTGCTCTTCTCAGGAAAAATTTTCATGTTATTGCAATATTAACAAATTCATATAATTAATTCATTTCGTAAAAATTGCACTTTCTTAGACTTAGACTCAAAGCCGATTTTCTTGCAAATTGAAAATGAACGACTTCAGTAAGTTACCGCTTATTCTGAAAAACATTGATCTTACTGATGTGCTCTTCTGAGGAAAAGTTTTCATGTTATTACAATAAAAACAATTTTATATAATTAATACATTTCGAAAAAAATTGCACTATTTTAGATTTAGACTTAAATTCGATTTTTTTCCAAATTGTATATAAACGACTCCGATAAGGCACCGCTTATTCTGGAAAACATAAATTTTACTGATCTGCTCTTCTGAGGAAAAGTTTTCATGTTATTACAATATAAACAATTTTATATAATTAATGCATTTCGAAAAAAATTACACTACTTTAGATTTAGGCTCAAAGCTGATTTCCTTGCAAATTGTATATTAACGACTTCGATAAGGTACCGCTTATTCTGAAAAACATAAATTTTACTGACTTGCTCCTCTAAGGAAAATTTTAGAGTTATTACGAAATTAACAAATTTATATAAATAATGCATTTCGAAAAAAATTGCACTATCTTAGATTAAGACTCAAAGTCGATTTTCTTCCAAATTGTATATAACGACTCCGATAAGGTACTGCTTATTCTGAAAAATTTAAATTTTACTGATCTGCTCTTCTCAGGAAAAATTTGCATGTTATTACAATATTAACAAATTCATATAATCAATTCATTTCGTAAAAATTGCCCTTTCTTAGACTTAGACCCAAAGTCGATTTTCCTGCAAATTGTAAATTAACGACTTCAATAAGTTACCGCTTCTTCTGAAAAACATAAATTTTACTGATCTGCCCTTCTGAGGAAAATTTTCATGTTATTACAATATTAGCAAATTCATATAATCAATGCCTTTCGAAAAAAATTGCAATTTCTTAGTTTAGACTCAAATTAAATTTTCGTGCAAATTGTATATAAACGATATCGATAAGGTACCGCCTTCAATGTATTCCGATAAAAATTTCACTTTCTTAGATAAGACTCAACTCGATTTTCTTGCTAATTGGATATTAAGGACTTCAATAAGGTACCGCTTATTCTGAAAATCATATTTTTTTCTGATCTGCTCTTCCAAGAAAAATTTTGCATGTTATTACAATATTAGAAAATTCATATAATCAATGCCTTTCGAAAAAAATGCACTTTCCTAGATTTAGACTCAAAGTCGATTTTCTTACAAATTGTATATTAACGACATTAATAAGGTACCGCTTATTCTGAAAACTAAAAATTATTACTGAACTGCTCTTCTAAGGAAAAATTTGCATGTTATTACAATATTAACGAATTCATATAATCAATGCATTTTGAAAAAATTGCACCTTCTTAGATTTAGGCTCAAAGTCAATTTTCTTCCAAATCGTCTATTAACGACTTCAATAAGATACCGCTTATTCTGAAAACTAAAAATTACTACTGAACTGCTCTTCTAAGGAAAAATTTGTATGTTATTACAATATTAACAAATTCATATAATCAATACATTTCGAAAAAATTGCAATTTCTTAGATTTAGACTCAAAGTCAATTTTCTTCCAAATTATCTATTAACGACTTTAATAAGGTACCGCTTATCCTGAAAACTAAAAATTATTACTGAACTGCTCTTCTAAAGAAAAATTTGTATGTTATTACAATATTAACAAATTCATATAATCAACACATTTCGAAAAAATTGCAATTTCTTAGGTTTAGACCCAAAGTCGGTTTTTTTTTTGCAAATTGTATATAAACGACTTCAATAAGGTACCGCTTATTCTGAAAACTAAAAAATATTACTGAACTGCTCTTCTAAAGAAAAATTTGTATGTTATTACAATATTAACAAATTCATATAATAAATGCATTTCGAAAAAATTGCACTATCTTAGATTAAGACTCAAAGTCGATATTCTTCCAAATTGTATATAACGACTCCGATAAGTTACCGCTTCTTCTGAAAAACATAAATTTTATTGATCTGCCCTTCTGAGGAAAAGTTTTCATGTTATTACAATATTAACAAATTTATATAATCAATTCAGTTCGAAAAAAATTGCACTATCTTAAATTTCCGCTCAAAGCTGATTTTCTTGCAAATTGTAAATTAACAACTTCAATAAGTTACCGCTTGTTTTGAAAAACATAAATCTTACTGATCTGCTCTTCTCAGGAAAAATTTTAATGTTATTGCAATATTAACAAATTTATATAATTAATTCATTTCGTAAAAATTGCACTTTCTTAGACTTAGACTCAAAGCCGATTTTCTTGCAAATTGAAAATGAACGACTTCAGTAAGTTACCGCTTATTCTGAAAAACATAGATCTTACTGATGTGCTCTTCTGAGGAAAAGTTTTCATGTTATTACAATATAAACAATTTTATATAATTAATACATTTCGAAAAAAATTGCACTATCTTAGATTTAGACTTAAATTCGATTTTCTTCCAAATTGAATATAAACGACTCAGATAAGGCACCGCTTATTCTGAAAAACATAAATTTTACTGATCTGCTCTTCTGAGGAAAAGTTTTCATGTTATTACCATATAAACAAATTTATATACTTAATACATTTCGAAAAAAATTACACTACTTTAGATTTAGACTCAAAGCTGATTTCCTTGCAAATTGTATATTAACGACTTCGATAAGGTACCGCTGATTCTGAAAAACATAAATTTTACTGACTTGCTCCTCTAAGGAAAATTTTAGAGTTATTACGAAATTAACAAATTTATATAAATAATGCATTTCGAAAAAAATTGCACTATCTTAGATTAAGACTCAAAGTCGATTTTCTTCCAAATTGTATATAACGACTCCGATAAGGTACTGCTTATTCTGAAAAATTTAAATTTTACTGATCTGCCCTTCTCAGGAAAAATTTGCATGTTATTACAATATAAACAAATTCATATAATCAATTCATTTCGTAAAAATTGCCCTTTCTTAGACTTAGACCCAAAGTCGATTTTCCTGCAAATTGTAAATTAACGACTTCAATAAGTTACCGCTTCTTCTGAAAAACATAAATTTTACTGATCTGCCCTTCTGAGGAAAATTTTCATGTTATTACAATATTAGCAAATTCATATAATCAATGCCTTTCGAAAAAAATTGCAATTTCTTAGTTTAGACTCAAATTAAATTTTCGTGCAAATTGTATATAAACGATATCGATAAGGTACCGCCTTCAATGTATTCCGATAAAAATTTCACTTTCTTAGATAAGACTCAACTCGATTTTCTTGCTAATTGGATATTAAGGACTTCAATAAGGTACCGCTTATTCTGAAAATCATATTTTTTTCTGATCTGCTCTTCCAAGAAAAATTTTGCATGTTATTACAATATTAGAAAATTCATATAATCAATGCCTTTCGAAAAAAATGCACTTTCCTAGATTTAGACTCAAAGTCGATTTTCTTACAAATTGTATATTAACGACATTAATAAGGTACCGCTTATTCTGAAAACTAAAAATTATTACTGAACTGCTCTTCTAAGGAAAAATTTGCATGTTATTACAATATTAACGAATTCATATAATCAATGCATTTTGAAAAAATTGCACCTTCTTAGATTTAGACTCAAAGTCAATTTTCTTCCAAATTGTCTATTAACGACTTCAATAAGATACCGCTTATTCTGAAAACTAGAAATTACTACTGAACTGCTCTTCTAAGGAAAAATTTTTTATGTTATTACAATATTAACAAATTCATATAATAAATGCATTTCGAAAAAATTGCAATTTCTTAGGTTTAGACCCAAAGTCGGTTTTTTTTTTGCAAATTGTATATTAACGACTTCAATAAGGTACCGCTTATTCTGAAAACTAAAAAATATTACTGAACTGCTCTTCTAAAGAAAAGTTGGTATGTTATTACAATATTAACAAATTCATATAATAAATGCATTTTGAAAAAATTGCACTATCTTAGATTAAGACTCAAAGTCGATATTCTTCCAAATTGTATATAACGACTCCGATAAGTTACCGCTTATTCTGAAAAACATAAATCTTACTGATCTGCTCTTCTCAGGAAAAATTTCAATGTTATTGCAATATTAAAAAATTCATATAATTAATTCATTTCGTAAAAATTGCACTCCTTAGACTTAGACTCAAAGTCGATTTTCTTACAAATTGTATATTAACGACATTAATAAGGTACCGCTTATTCTGAAAACTAAAAATTATTACTGAACTGCTCTTCTAAGGAAAAATTTGCATGTTATTACAATATTAACGAATTCATATAATCAATGCATTTTGAAAAAATTGCACCTTCTTAGATTTAGACTCAAAGTCAATTTTCTTCCAAATTATCTATTAACGACTTTAATAAGGTACCGCTTATCCTGAAAACTAAAAATTATTACTGAACTGCTCTTCTAAAGAAAAATTTGTATGTTATTACAATATTAACAAATTCATATAATCAACACATTTCGAAAAAATTGCAATTTCTTAGGTTTAGACCCAAAGTCGGTTTTTTTTTTGCAAATTGTATATTAACGACTTCAATAAGGTACCGCTTATTCTGAAAACTAAAAAATATTACTGAACTGCTCTTCTAAAGAAAAGTTGGTATGTTATTACAATATTAACAAATTCATATAATAAATGCATTTTGAAAAAATTGCACTATCTTAGATTAAGACTCAAAGTCGATATTCTTCCAAATTGTATATAACGACTCCGATAAGTTACCGCTTATTCTGTAAAACACAAATTTTACTTATCTGCTCTTTTGATTAAAAGTTTTCATGTTATTACAATATTAACAAATTTATAAAATCAATTCAGTTCAAAAAAAATTGCACTATCTTAGATTTAGGCTCAAAGCTGATTTTCTTGCAAATTGTAAATTAACGACTTCAATAAGTTACCGCTTATTCTGAAAAACATAAATCTTACTGATCTGCTCTTCTCAGGAAAAATTTCAATGTTATTGCAATATTAAAAAATTCATATAATTAATTCATTTCGTAAAAATTGCACTCCTTAGACTTAGACTCAAAGCCGATTTTCTTGCAAATTGAAAATGAACGACTTCAGTAAGTTACCGCTTATTCTAAAAAACACAGATCTTACTGATGTGCTCTTCTGAGGAAAAGTTTTCATGTTATTACAATATAAACAATTTTATATAATTAATACATTTCGAAAAATATTGCACTATCTTAGATTTAGACTTAAATTCGATTTTCTTCCAAATTGTATATAAACGACTCAGATAAGGCAACGCTTATTCTGAAAAACATAAATTTTACTGATCTGCTCTTCTGAGGAAAAGTTTTAATGTTATTACAATATAAACAAATTTATATACTTAATACATTTCGAAAAAAATTACACTACTTTAGATTTAGGCTCAAAGCTGATTTCCTTGCAAATTGTATATTAACGACTTCGATAAGGTACCGCTTATTCTGAAAAACATAAATTTTACTGACTTGCTCCTCTAAAAAAATTTTAGAGTTATTACGAAATTAACAAATTTATATAAATAATGCATTTCGAAAAAAATTGCACTATCTTAGATTAAGACTCAAAGTCGATTTTCTTCCAAATTGTATATAACGACTCCGATAAGGTATTGCTTATTCTGAAAAATTTAAATTTTACTGATCTGCTCTTCTCAGGAAAAATTTGCATGTTATTACAATATTAACAAATTCATATAATCAATTCATTTCGTAAAAATTGCACTTTCTTAGACTTAGACCCAAAGCCGATTTACCTGCAAATTGTAAATTAACGACTTCAATAAGTTACCGCTTCTTCTGAAAAACATAAATTTTACTGATCTGCCCTTCCGAGGAAAATTTTGCATGTTATTACAATATTAGCAAATTCATATAATCAATGCCTTTCGAAAAAAAATGCACTTTCCTAGATTTAGACCCAAAGTCGGTTTTTTTTTGCAAATTGTATATAAACGACTTCAATAAGGTACCGCTTATTCGGAAAACTAAAAAATATTACTGAACTGCTCTTCTAAGGAAAAATTTGTATGTTATTACAATATTAACGAATTCATATAATCAATGCATTTCGAAAAAATTGCACTATCTTAGATTAACACTCAAAGTCGATATTCTTCCAAATTGTATATAACGACTCCGATAAGTTACCGCATATTCTGACAAACATAAATTTTACTTATCTGCTCTTCTGAGGAAAAGTTTTCATGTTATTACAATATTAACAAATTTATATAATCAATTCAGTTCGAAAAAAATTGCACTATCTTAGATTTACGCTCAAAGCTGATTTTCCTGCAAATTGTAAATTAACGACTTCAATAAGTTACCGCTTAATGAAAAACATAAATCTTACTGATCTGCTCTTCTCAGGAAAAATTTTATTGTTATTGCAATATTAACAAATTCATATAATCAATGCATTTCGTAAAAATTGCACTTTCTTAGACTTAGACTCAAAGCCGATTTTCTTGCAAATTGAAAATGAACGACTTCAGTAAGTTACCGCTTATTCTGAAAAACATAGATCTTAGTGATGTGCTCTTCTGAGGAAAAGTTTTCATGTTATTACAATATAAACAATTTTATATAATTAATACATTTCGAAAAAAATTGCACTATCTTAGATTTAGACTTAAATTCGATTTTCTTCCAAATTGTATATAACGACTCCGATAAGGTACTGCTTATTCTGAAAAATTTAAATTTTACTGATCTGCTCTTCTCAGGAAAAATTTGCATGTTATTACAATATTAACAAATTCATATAATCAATTCATTTCGTAAAAATTGCCCTTTCTTAGACTTAGACCCAAAGCCGATTTACCTGCAAATTGTAAATTAACGACTTCAATAAGTTACCGCTTCTTCTGAAAAACATAAATTTTACTGATCTGCCCTTCTGAGGAAAAGTTTTCATGTTATTACAATATTAGCAAATTCATATAATCAATGCCTTTCGAAAAAAATTGCAATTTCTTAGTTTAGACTCAAATTAAATTTTCGTGCAAATTGTATATAAACGATATCGATAAGGTACCGCCTTCAATGTATTCCGATAAAAATTTCACTTTCTTAGATAAGACTCAACTCGATTTTCTTGCTAATTGGATATTAAGGACTTCAATAAGGTATCGCTTATTCTGAAAATCATATTTTTTTCTGATCTGCTCTTCCAAGAAAAATTTTGCATGTTATTACAATATTAGCAAATTCATATAATCAATGCCTTTCGAAAAAAAATGCACTTTCCTAGATTTAGACTCAAAGTCGATTTTCTTACAAATTGTATATTAACGACTTTAATAAGGTACCGCTTATTCTGAAAACTAAAAATTATTACTGAACTGCTCTTCTAAGGAAAAATTTGCATGTTATTACAATATTAACGAATTCATATAATCAATGCATTTCGAAAAAATTGCACCTTCTTAGATTTAGGCTCAAAGTCAATTTTCTTCCAAATTGTCTATTAACGACTTCAATAAGATACCGCTTATTCTGAAAACTAAAAATTACTACTGAACTGCTCTTCTAAGGAAAAATTTGTATGTTATTACAATATTAACAAATTCATATAATCAATACATTTCGAAAAAATTGCAATTTCTTAGATTTAGACTCAAAGTCAATTTTCTTCCAAATTATCTGTTAACGACTTTAATAAGGTACCGCTTATCCTGAAAACTAAAAATTATTACTGAACTGCTCTTCTAAAGAAAAATTTGTATGTTATTACAATATTAGCAAATTCATATAATCAACACATTTCGAAAAAATTGCAATTTCTTTGGCTTAGACCCAAAGTCGGTTTTTTTTTGCAAATTGTATATTAACGACTTCAATAAGGTACCGCTTATTCTGAAAAACATAAATCTTACTGATCTGCTCTTCTCAGGAAAAATTTCAATGTTATTGCAATATTAACAAATTCATATAATTAATTCATTTCGTAAAAATTGCACTTCTTGGACTTAGACTCAAAGCCGATTTTCTTGCAAATTGTATATTAGCGACTTCAGTAAGTTATCGCTTATTCTAAAAAACACAGATCTTACTGATGTGCTCTTCTGAGGAAAAGTTTCAATGTTATTGCAATATTAACAAATTCAATAAGGTACCGCTTATTCTGAAAACTAAAAATTATTACTGAACTGCTCTTCTAAGGAAAAATTTGTATGTTATTACAATATTAACAAATTCATATAATCAAAGTCTTTAGAAAAAATTGCACTTCCTTAGATTTAGACTCAAAGTCAATTTTCTTCCAAATTGTCTATTAACGACTTTAATAAGGCACCGCTTATTCTGAAAACTAAAAATTATTACTGAACTGCTTTTCTAAGGAAAAATTTTTATGTTTTTACATTATTAACAAATTCATATAATCAATGCATTTTGAAAAAATTGCTATTCCTTAGATTTAGACTCAAAGTCGATTTTCTTGCAAATTGTATATAATCGCGTTCAGTAAGGTATCACTAATTCCAAAAAACATAAAATTTCCTGATCTGCTCTTCCAAGAAAAATTTTGCATGTTATTACAATATTAGCAAATTCATATAATAAATGCTTTTCGAAAAAAAAATGTACTTTCCTAGATTTAGACTCAAAGTCGATTTTCTTACAAATTGTATATTATTGACTTCAATAAGTTACCGCTAATTCTGAAAACTAAAAATTATTACTGAACTGCTCTTCTAAGGAAAAATTTGCATGTTATTACAATATTAACGAATTCATATAATCAATGCATTTCGAAAAAATTGCACCTTCTTAGATTTAGACTCAACTCGATTTTCTTGCTAATTGGATATTAAGACTTCAATAAGGTACCGCTTATTCTGAAAACTAAAAATTACTACAGAACTGCTCTTCTAAGGAAAAATTTGTATGTTATTATAATATTAACAAATTTTCTTCCAAATTGTCTATTAACGACTTCAATAAGGTACCGCTTATTCTGAAAACTAAAAAATATTACTGAACTGCTCTTCTAAGGAAAAATTTGCTTGTTATAACAATATTAACGAATTCATATAATCAATGCATTTCGAAAAAATTGCACCTTCTTAGATTTAGACTCTAAGTCAATTTTCTTCGAAATTATCTATTAACGACTTTAATAAGGTACCGCTTATTCTAAAAACTAAAAATTATTACTGAACTGCTCTTCTAAGGAGAAATTTGTATGTTATTACAATATTAACAAATTCATATAATCAATACATTTCGAAAAAATTGCAATTTCTTAGGATTAAACCCAAAGTCGGTTTTGTTTTTGCAAATTGTATATTAACGGCTTCCATAAGGTACCGCTAATCCTGAAAACTAAAAAATATTACTGAACTGCTCTTCTAAGAAAAAATTGGTATGTTATTACAATATTAACGAATTCATATAATCAATGCATTTCGAAAAAATTGCACCTTCTTAGATTTAGACTCAACTCGATTTTCTTGCTAATTGGATATTAAGGACTTCAATAAGGTACCGCTTATTCTGAAAACTAAAAATTATTACTGAACTGCTCTTCTAAGGAAAAATTTGCATGTTATTACAATATTAACGAATTCATATAATCAATGCATTTCGAAAAAATTGCACCTTCTTAGATTTAGACTCAACTCGATTTTCTTTCTAATTGGATATTAAGGACTTCAATAAGGTACCGCTTATTCTGAAAACTAAAAATTACTACTGAACTGCTCTTCTAAGGAAAAATTTGTATGTTATTATAATATTAACAAATTTTCTTCCAAATTGTCTATTAACGACTTCAATAAGGTACCGCTTATTCTGAAAACTAAAAAATATTACTGAACTGCTCTTCTAAGGAAAAATTTGCTTGTTATAACAATATTAACGAATTCATATAATCAATGCATTTCGAAAAAATTGCACCTTCTTAGATTTAGACTCTAAGTCAATTTTCTTCGAAATTATCTATTAACGACTTTAATAAGGTACCGCTTATTCTAAAAACTAAAAATTATTACTGAACTGCTCTTCTAAGGAGAAATTTGTATGTTATTACAATATTAACAAATTCATATAATCAATACATTTCGAAAAAATTGCAATTTCTTAGGATTAAACCCAAAGTCGGTTTTGTTTTTGCAAATTGTATATTAACGACTTCCATAAGGTACCGCTAATCCTGAAAACTAAAAAATATTACTGAACTGCTCTTCTAAGAAAAAATTGGTATGTTATTACAATACTAACAAATTCATATAATAAATGCATTTCGAAAAAATTGCACCTTCTTAGATTAAGACTCATAGTCGATTTTCTTCCAAATTGTCTATTAACGACTTCAATAAGGTACCGCTTATTCTGAAAATTAAAAAATATTACTGAACTGCTCTTCTAAGGAAAAATTTGTATGTTTTTACAATATTAACAAATTCATATAATCAATGCTTTTCGAAAAATTGCACTTTCCTAGATTTTGACTCAAAGTCGATTTTCTTGCAAACTGTATATTAGCGACTTCAATAAGGTACCACTCATTCTAAAAAAACATAAATTTTTCTGAACTGCTATTCTAAGGAAAAATTTGTATGTTATTACAATATTAACAAATTCATAAAATCAATGCATTTCGAAAAAATTGCAATTTTTTAGGTTTAGACCCAAAGTTGGTTTTTTTTTTCAAATTGTCTATTAACGACTTCAATAAGGTACCGCTTATTCTGAAAATTAAAAAATTTTACTGAACTGCTCTTCTAAGGAAAAATTTGTATGTTTTTACAATATTAACAAATTCATATAATCAATGTCTTTAGAAAAAATTGCACTTCCTTAGATTTAGACTCAAAATCAATTTTCTTCCAAATTGTCTATTAACGACTTCAATAAGGCACCGCTTATTCTGAAAACTAAAAATTTTTACTGAACTGCTCTTCTAAGGAAAAATTTGTATGTTATTACAATATTAACAAATTCATATAATCAATACATACATAAAACTATTAACAAATTCATACAATCTAAGCATTTCGTAAAAATTGCACTTTCTTAGATAAGACTCAACTCGATTTTCTTGCTAATTGGATATTAAGGACTTCAATAAGGTACCGTTTATTCTGAAAATCATAAATTTTTCTGATCTGCTCTTCTGAGTTAAAATTTGCATGTTATTATAATATTAACAAATTCATATAATCAATGGATTTCGAAAAAATTGCACTATCTTAGATTTAGACTCAAAGTCGATTTTCTTCCAAATTGTCTATTAACGACTTCAATAAGGTACCGCTTATTCTGAAAACTAAAAAATATTACTGAACTGCTCTTCTATGGAAAAATTCATATAATCAATACATTTCGAAAAAATTGCAATTTCTTAGGTTTAAAAACAAAGTCGGTTTTGTTTTTGCAAATTGTTTATTAACGACTTCAATAAGATACCGCTTATTCT
The DNA here is from genome assembly GCF_042242935.1 of Bactrocera oleae. Classification (NCBI taxonomy): domain Eukaryota; kingdom Metazoa; phylum Arthropoda; class Insecta; order Diptera; family Tephritidae; genus Bactrocera; species Bactrocera oleae. The sequence continues at coordinate 18,172,676 of NC_091541.1, read as the reverse complement.
GAAAACTAAAAATTTTTACTGAACTGCTCTTCTAAGGAAAAATTTGTATGTTATTACAATATTAACAAATTCATATAATCAATACATACATAAAACTATTAACAAATTCGTACAATCTAAGCATTTCGTAAAAATTGCACTTTCTTAGATAAGACTCAACTCGATTTTCTTGCTAATTGGATATTAAGGACTTCAACAAGGTACCGCTTATTCTGAAAATCATAAATTTTTCTGATCTGCTCTTCTGAGTTAAAATTTGCATGTTATTATAATATTAACAAATTCATATAATCAATGGATTTCGAAAAAATTGCACTATCTTAGATTTAGACTCAAAGTCGATTTTCTTCCAAATTGTCTATTAACGACTTCAATAAGGTACCGCTTATTCTGAAAATTAAAAAATATTACTGAACTGCTCTTCTATGGAAAAATTCATATAATCAATACATTTCGAAAAAATTGCAATTTCTTTGGTTTAAACCCAAAGTCGGTTTTGTTTTTAAAAATTGTATATTAACGACTTCAATAAGGTACCGCTAATCCTGAAAACTAAAAATTATTACTGAACTGCTCTTCTAAGGAAAAATTTGTATGTTTTTACAATATTAACAAATTCATTTAATCGATGCATTTTGAAAAAAATTGCTTATCCTTAGATTTAGACTCAAAGTCAATTTTCTTCAAAATTGTCTACTAACGATTTTAATAAGGTACCGCTTATTCTGAAAACTTAACTTTATTACTGAACTGCTCTTCTAAGGAAAAATTTGTATGTTATTACAATATTAACAATATTCATATAATCAATGCATTTCGAAAAAATTGCACCTTCTTAGATTTAGACTCAAAGTCAATTTTCTTCCAAATTGTCTATTAACGACTTCAATAAGGTACCGCTTATTCTGAAAACTAAAAATTATTACTGAACTGCTCTTCTAAGGAAAAATTTGTATGTTATTACAATATTAACAAATTCATATAATCAATGTCTTTAGAAAAAATTGCACTTCCTTAGATTTAGACTCAAATTCCATTTTCTTCCAAATTGTCTATTAACGACTTCAATAAGGCACCGCTTATTCTGAAAACTAAAAATTATTACTGAACTGCTTTTCTAAGGAAAAATTTGTATGTTTTTACATTATTAACAAATTCATACAATCAATGCATTTTGAAAAAATTGCTATTCCTTAGATTTAGACTCAAAGTCGATTTTCTTGCAAATTGTATATAATCGCGTTCAGTAAGGTATCACTAATTCCAAAAAACATAAAATTTCCTGATCTGCTCTTCCAAGAAAAATTTTGCATGTTATTACAATATTAGCAAATTCATATAATAAATGCTTTTCGAAAAAAAATGTACTTTCCTAGATTTAGACTCAAAGTCGATTTTCTTACAAATTGTATATTATTGACTTCAATAAGTTACCGCTAATTCTGAAAACTAAAAATTATTACTGAACTGCTCTTCTAAGGAAAAATTTGCATGTTATTACAATATTAACGAATTCATATAATCAATGCATTTCGAAAAAATTGCACCTTCTTAGATTTAGACTCAACTCGATTTTCTTGCTAATTGGATATTAAGGACTTCAATAAGGTACCGCTTATTCTGAAAACTAAAAATTACTACTGAACTGCTCTTCTAAGGAAAAATTTGTATGTTATTATAATATTAACAAATTTTCTTCCAAATTGTCTATTAACGACTTCAATAAGGTACCGCTTATTCTGAAAACTAAAAAATATTACTGAACTGCTCTTCTAAGGAAAAATTTGCTTGTTATAACAATATTAACGAATTCATATAGTCAATGCATTTCGAAAAAATTGCACCTTCTTAGATTTAGACTCTAAGTCAATTTTCTTCGAAATTATCTATTAACAACTTTAATAAGGTACCGCTTATTCTAAAAACTAAAAATTATTACTGAACTGCTCTTCTAAGGAGAAATTTGTATGTTATTACAATATTAACAAATTCATATAATCAATACATTTCGAAAAAATTGCAATTTCTTAGGATTAAACCCAATGTCGGTTTTGTTTTTGCAAATTGTATATTAACGACTTCCATAAGGTACCGCTAATCCTGAAAACTAAAAAATATTACTGAACTGCTCTTCTAAGAAAAAATTGGTATGTTATTACAATACTAACAAATTCATATAATAAATGCATTTCGAAAAAATTGCACCTTCTTAGATTAAGAGTCATGGTCGATTTTCTTCCAAATTGTCTATTAACGACTTCAATAAGGTACCGCTTATTCTGAAAATTAAAAAATATTACTGAACTGCTCTTCTAAGGAAAAATTTGTATGTTTTTACAATATTAACAAATTCATATAATCAATGCATTTCGAAAAATTGCACTTTCCTAGATTTTGACTCAAAGTCGATTTTCTTGCAAGCTGTATATTAGCGACTTCAATAAGGTACCACTCATTCTGAAAAAACATAAATTTTTCTGAACTGCTATTCTAAGGAAAAATTTGTATGTTATTACAATATTAACAAATTCATAAAATCAATGCATTTCGAAAAAATTGCAATTTTTTAGGTTTAGACCCAAAGTTTTTTTTTCAAATTGTCTATTAATGACTTCAATAAGGTACCGCTTATTCTGAAAATTAAAAAATATTACTGAACTGCTCTTCTAAGGAAAAATTTGTATGTTTTTACAATATTAACAAATTCGTATAATCAATGCATTTTGAAAAAATTGCACTTTCTTAGATAAGACTCAACTCGATTTTGTTGCTAATTGGATATTAAGGACTTCAATAAGTTACCGCTTATTCTGAAAGTCATAAATTTTTCTGATCTGCCCTAGTGAGTAAAAATTTGCATGTTATTACAATATTAACAAATTCATATAATCAATTAATTTCGAAAAAATTGCACTTCCTTATTTTAGAGCTCAAAATCGATTTTCTTGCAAATTGTATATTAACGACTTCAATAAGGTGTAAATGTACTTTCCTAGATTTAGACTCAAAGTCGATTTTCTTACAAATTGTATATTATTGACTTCAATAAGGTAGCGCTTATTCTGAAAACTAAAAATTATTACTGAACTGCTCTTCTAAGGAAAAATTTGCATGTTATTACAATATTAACGAATTCATATAATCAATGCATTTCGAAAAAATTGCACCTTCTTAGATTTAGACTCAACTCGATTTTCTTGCTAATTGGATATTAAGGACTTCAATAAGGTACCGCTTATTCTGAAAACTAAAAATTACTACTGAACTGCTCTTCTAAGGAAAAATTTGTATGTTATTATAATATTAACAAATTCATATAATCATAACATTTCGAAAAAATTGCCTCAAAGTCGATTTTCTTACAAATTGTATATTAACGACTTCAATAAGGTACCGCTTATTCTGAAAACTAAAAAATATTACTGAACTGCTCTTCTAAGGAAAAATTTGCATGTTATTACAATATTAACGAATTCATATAATCAATGCATTTCGAAAATATTGCACCTTCTTAGATTTAGACTCTAAGTCAATTTTCTTCGAAATTATCTATTAACGACTTTAATAAGGTACCGCTTATTCTAAAAACTAAAAATTATTACTGAACTGCTCTTCTTAGGAAAAATTTGTATGTTATTACAATATTAACAAATTCATATAATCATAACATTTCGAAAAAATTGCAATTTCTTAGGTTTAAACCCAAAGTCGGTTTTGTTTTTGCAAATTGTATATTAACGACTTCCATAAGGTACCGCTAATCCTGAAAACTAAAAAATATTACTGAACTGCTCTTCTAAGAAAAAATTGGTATGTTATTACAATACTAACAAATTCATATAATAAATGCATTTCGAAAAAATTGCACCTTCTTAGATTAAGACTCATGGTCGAGTTTCTTCCAAATTGTCTATTAACGACTTCAATAAGGTACCGCTTATTCTAAAAATTAAAAAATATTACTGAACTGCTCTTCTAAGGAAAAATTTGTATGTTTTTACAATATTAACAAATTCATATAATCAATGCATTTCGAAAAAATTGCACTTTCCTAGATTTTGACTCAAAGTCGATTTTCTTGCAAACTGTATATTAGCGACTTCAATAAGGTACCACTCATTCTGAAAAAACATAAATTTTTCTGAACTGCTATTCTAAGGAAAAATTTGTATGTTATTACAATATTAACAAATTCATAAAATCAATGCATTTCGAAAAAATTGCAATTTTTTAGGTTTAGACCCAAAGTTGGTTTTTTTTTTCAAATTGTATATTAACGACTTCAATAAGGTACCGCTTATACCGCTGACAAATATAAAATTTTCTGATCTGCGCTAAGGAAAGTTTGCATGTTATAACAATATTAACAAATTCATACAATCTAAGCATTTCGTAAAAATTGCACTTTCTTAGATAAGACTCAACTCGATTTTGTTGCTAATTGGATATTAAGGACTTCAATAAGTTTCCGCTTATTCTGAAAATCATAAATTTTTCTGATCTGCTCTAGTGAGTAAAAATTTGCATGTTATTACAATATTAACAAATTCATATAATCAATTAATTTCGAAAAAATTGCACTTCCTTATTTTAGAGCTCAAAATCGATTTTCTTGCAAATTGTATATTAACGACTTCAATAAGGTACCGTTTATACCGCTGAAAAATATAATATATTACTGATCTGATCTTCTAAGGAAAAATTTGCATGTTATTACAATATTAACAAATTCATATGATCAAAGCATTTCGAAAAAATTGCACTTTCCTAGATTTAGACTCAAAGTCGATTTGTTTGCAAATTGTATATTAACGATTTCAATAAGGAGCCGCTTTTTCTGAAAACTAAAAAATTTTACTGAACTGCTCTTCTAAGGAAAATTTGCATGTTATAACCATATTAACAAATTCATATAATCAATGCATTTCGATAAAATTGCACTATCTTAGATTTAGACTCAAAGTCGATTTTCATGCAAATTGTTTACTAAACACTTTAATAAAGAACCGCTTTTTCTGTAAAACATAAATATTACTGATCTGCTCTTCTAAGGAAAAATTTGCATGTTATTACAATATTAACAAATTCATATGATCAAAGCATTTCGAAAAAATTGCACTTTCCTAGATTTAGACTCAAAGTCGATTTGCTTGCAAATTGTATATTAACGATTTCAATAAGGTGCCGCTTATTCTGAAAACTAAAAAATATTACTGAACTGCTCTTCTAAGGAAAAATTTGCATGTTATTACAATATTAACGAACTCATATAATCAATGCATTTCGAAAAAATTGCACCTTCTTAGATTAAGACTCATGGTCGATTTTCTTCCAAATTGTCTATTAACGACTTCAATAAGGTACCGCTTATTCTGAAAATTAAAAAATATTACTGAACTGCTCTTCTAAGGAAAAATTTGTATGTTGTTACAATATTAACAAATTCATATAATCAATGCATTTCGAAAAAATTGCAATTTCTTAGGTTTAGACCCAAAGTCGGTTTTTTTTTGCAAATTGTATATTAACGACTTCAATAAGGTACCGCTTATACCGCTGAAAAATATAAAATTTTACTGATCTGCGCTAAGGAAAATTTTGCATGTTATAACAATATTAACAAATTCATACAATCTAAGCATTACGTAAAAATTGCACTTTCTTAGATAAGACTCAACTCGATTTTCTTGCTAATTGGATATAAAGGACTTCAATAAGGTACCGCTTATTCTGAAAATCATAAATTTTTCTGATCTGCTCTTCTGAGTAAAAATTTGCATGTTATTACAATATTAACAAATTCATATGATCAATGGATTTCGAAAAAATTGCGCCATCTTAGATTTAGACTGAAAGTAAATTTTCTTCCAAATTGTCTATTAGCTACTTCAATTAGGTACCGCTTATTCTGAAAACTAAAAATTATTACTGAACTGCTCTTCTAAGGAAAAATTTGTATGTTAATACAATATTAACAAATTCATGTAATTAATGCCTTTAGAAAAAATTGCACTTTCCTAGATTTAGACTCAAAGTCAATTTTCTTCCAAATTGTCTATTAACGACTTCAATAAGGCACCGCTTATTCTGAAAACTAAAAATTATTGCTGTACTGCTTTTCTAAGAAAAAATTTATATGTTTTTACAATATTAGCAAATTCATATAATCAATGCATTTTGAAAAAATTGCTATTCCTTAGATTTAGACTCATAGTCGATTTTCTTGCAAATTGTATATAATCGCGTTCAGTAAGGTACCGCTTATTCTGAAAACTAAAAATTATTACTGAACTGCTCTTCTAAGGAAAAATTTGTATGTTATTACAATATTAACAAATTCATATAATCAATGTCTTTAGAAAAAATTGCACTTTCTTAGATAAGACTCAACTCGATTTTCTTGCTAATTGGATATAAAGGACTTCAATAAGGTACCGCTTATTCTGAAAACTAAAAATTATTACTGTACTGCTTTTCTAAGAAAAAATTTGTATGCTTTTACAATATTAACAAATTCATATAATCGATGCATTTTGAAAAAAAATTGCTATTCCTTCGATTTAGACTCAAAGTAAATTTTCTTCCAAATTATCTATTAACGATTTTAATAAGGTACCGCTTATTCTGAAAACTTAAATTTATTACTGAACTGCTCTTCTAAGAAAAAATTGGTATGTTATTACAATACTAACAAATTCATATAATAAATGCATTTCGAAAAAATTGCACCTTCTTAGATTAAGACTCATGGTCGATTTTCTTCCAAATTGTCTATTAACGACTTCAATAAGGTACCGCTTATTCTGAAAACTAAAAATTACTACTGAACTGATCTTCTAAGGAAAAATTTGTATGTTATTACAATATTAACAAATTCATATAATCAATACATTTCGAAAAAATTGCAATTTCTTAGATTTAGACTCAAAGTCAATTTTCTTCCAAATTATCTATTAACGACTTTAATAAGGTACCGCTTATCCTGAAAACTAAAAATTATTACTGAACTGCTCTTCTAAGGAAAAATTTGTATGTTATTACAATATTAACAAATTCATATAATCAACACAATTCGAAAAAATTGCAATTTCTTAGGTTTAAACCCAAAGTCGGTTTTGTTTTTGCAAATTGTATATTAACGACTTCCATAAGGTACCGCTAATCCTGAAAACTAAAAAATATTACTGAACTGCTCTTCTAAGAAAAAATTGGTATGTTATTACAATACTAACAAATTCATATAATAAATGCATTTCGAAAAAATTGCACCTTCTTAGATTAAGACTCATGGTCGATTTTCTTCCAAATTGTCTATTAACGACTTCAATAAGGTACCGCTTATTCTGAAAACTAAAAATTATTACTGAACTGCTCTTCTAAGGCAAAATTTGCATGTTATTACAATATTAACGAATTCATATAATCAATGCATTTCGAAAAAATTGCACCTTCTTAGATTTAGACTCAACTCGATTTTCTTGCTAATTGGATATTAAGGACTTCAATAAGGTACCGCTTATTCTGAAAAATAAAAATTACTACTGAACTGCTCTTCTAAGGAAAAATTTGTATGTTATTATAATATTAACAAATTTTCTTCCAAATTGTCTATTAACGACTTCAATAAGGTACCGCTTATTCTGAAAACTAAAAAATATTACTGAACTGCTCTTCTAAGGAAAAATTTGCATGTTATTACAATATTAACGAATTCATATAATCAATGCATTTCGAAAATATTGCACCTTCTTAGATTTAGACTCTAAGTCAATTTTCTTCGAAATTATCTATTAACGACTTTAATAAGGTACCGCTTATTCTAAAAACTAAAAATTATTACTGAACTGCTCTTCTTAGGAAAAATTTGTATGTTATTACAATATTAACAAATTCATATAATCATAACATTTCGAAAAAATTGCAATTTCTTAGGTTTATACCCAAAATCGGTTTTTTTTTTGCAAATTGTATATTAACGACTTCCATAAGGTACCGCTAATCCTGAAAACTATAAAATATTACTGAACTGCTCTTCTAAGAAAAAATTGGTATGTTATTACAATACTAACAAATTCATATAATAAATGCATTTCGAAAAAATTGCACCTTCTTAGATTAAGACTCATGGTCGATTTTCTTCCAAATTGTCTATTAACGACTTCAATAAGGTACCGCTTATTCTGAAAATTAAAAAATATTACTGAACTGCTCTTCTAAGAAAAAATTGGTATGTTATTACAATACTAACAAATTCATATAATAAATGTCTTTAGAAAAAATTGCACTTTCTTAGATAAGACTCAACTCGATTTTCTTGCTAATTGGATATAAAGGACTTCAATAAGGTACCGCTTATTCTGAAAACTAAAAATTATTACTGAACTGCTCTTCTAAGAAAAAATTGGTATGTTATTACAATACTAACAAATTCATATAATAAATGCATTTCGAAAAAATTGCACATTCTTAGATTAAGACTCATGGTCGATTTTCTTCCAAATTGTCTATTAACGACTTCAATAAGGTACCGCTTATTCTGAAAACTAAAAATTACTACTGAACTGATCTTCTAAGGAAAAATTTGTATGTTATTACAATATTAACAAATTCATATAATCAATGTCTTTAGAAAAAATTGCACTTTCTTAGATAAGACTCAACTCGATTTTCTTGCTAATTGGATATAAAGGACTTCAATAAGGTACCGCTTATTCTGAAAACTAAAAATTATTACTGTACTGCTTTTCTAAGAAAAAATTTGTATGTTTTTACAATATTAACAAATTCATATAATCGATGCATTTTGAAAAAAATTGCTATTCCTTAGATTTAGACTCAAAATCAATTTTCTTCCAAAGTGTCTATTAACGATTTTAATAAGGTACCGCTTATTCTGAAAACTAAAAATTATTACTGAACTGCTCTTCTAAGAAAAAATTGGTATGTTATTACAATACTAACAAATTCATATAATAAATGCATTTCGAAAAAATTGCACCTTCTTAGATTAAGACTCATGGTCGATTTTCTTCCAAATTGTCTATTAACGACTTCAATAAGGTACCGCTTATTCTGAAAACTAAAAATTACTACTGAACAGATCTTCTAAGGAAAAATTTGTATGTTATTACAATATTAACAAATTCATATAATCAATACATTTCGAAAAAATTGCAATTTCTTAGATTTAGACTCAAAGTCAATTTTCTTCCAAATTATCTATTAACGACTTTAATAAGGTACCGCTTATCCTGAAAACTAAAAATTATTACTGAACTGCTCTTCTAAGGAAAAATTTGTATGTTATTACAATATTAACAAATTCATATAATCAACACATTTCGAAAAAATTGCAATTTCTTAGGTTTATACCCAAAATCGGTTTTTTTTTTTGCAAATTGTATATTAACGACTTCAATAAGGTACCGCTTATTCTGAAAACTAAAAATTTTTACTGAACTGCTCTTCTAAGGAAAAATTTGTATGTTATTACAATATTAACAAATTCATATAATCAATACATACATAAAACTATTAACAAATTCATACAATCTAAGCATTTCGTAAAAATTGCACTTTCTTAGATAAGACTCAACTCGATTTTCGTGCTAATTGGATATTAAGGACTTCAAGAAGGTACCGCTTATTCTGAAAATCATAAATTTTTCTGATCTGCTCTTCTGAGTTAAAATTTGCATGTTATTATAATATTAACAAATTCATATAATCAATGGATTTCGAAAAAATTGCACTATCTTAGATTTAGACCCAAAGTCGATTTTCTTCCAAATTGTCTATTAACGACTTCAATAAGGTACCGCTTATTCTGAAAACTAAAAAATATTACTGAACTGCTCTTCTATTGAAAAATTCATATAATCAATACATTTCGAAAAAATTGCAATTTCTTAGGTTTAAACCCAAAGTCGGTTTTGTTTTTGCAAATTGTATATTAACGACTTCAATAAGGTACCGCTAATCCTGAAAACTATAAATTATTACTGAACTGCTCTTCTAAGGAAAAATTTGTATGTTTTTACAATATTAACAAATTCATATAATCGATGCATTTTGAAAAAAATTGCTATTCCTTAGATTTAGACTCAAAGTCAATTTTCTTCCAAATTGTCTACTCACGATTTTAATAAGGTACCGCTTATTCTGAAAACTAAAAATTATTACTGAACTGCTCTTCTAAGGAAAAATTTGTATGTTATTACAATATTAACAAATTCATATAATCAATGCATTTCGAAAAAATTGCACCTTCTTAGATTTAGACTCAAAGTCAATTTTCTTCCAAATTGTCTATTAACGACTTCAATAAGGTACCGCTTATTCTGAAAACTAAAAATTATTACTGAACTGCTCTTCTAAGGAAAAATTTGTATGTTATTACAATATTAGCAAATTCATATAATAAATGCTTTTCGAAAAAAAATGTACTTTCCTAGATTTAGACTCAAAGTCGATTTTCTTACAAATTGTATATTATTGACTTAAATAAGCTACCGCTTATTCTGAAAACTAAAAATTATTACTGAACTGCTCTTCTATTTCGAAAAAATTGCACCTTCTTAGATTTAGCCTCAACTCGATTTTCTTGCTAATTGGATATTAAGGACTTCAATAAGGTACCGCTTATTCTGAAAAATAAAAATTACTACTGAACTGCTCTTCTAAGGAAAAATTTGTATGTTATTATAATATTAACAAATTTTCTTCCAAATTGTCTATTAACGACTTCAATAAGGTACCGCTTATTCTGAAAACTAAAAAATATTACTGAAATGCTCTTCTAAGGAAAAATTTGCATGTTATTACAATATTAACGAATTCATATAATCAATGCATTTCGAAAATATTGCACCTTCTTAGATTTAGACTCTAAGTCAATTTTCTTCGAAATTATCTATTAACGACTTTAATAAGGTACCGCTTATTCTAAAAACTAAAAATTATTACTGAACTGCTCTTCTTAGGAAAAATTAGTATGTTATTACAATATTAACAAATTCATATAATCATAACATTTCGAAAAAATTGCAATTTCTTAGGTTTAAACCCAAAGTCGGTTTTGTTTTTGCAAATTGTATATTAACGACTTCCATAAGGTACCGCTAATCCTGAAAACTAAAAAATATTACTGAACTGCTCTTCTAAGAAAAAATTTGTATGTTTTTACAATATTAACAAATTCATATAATCAATGCATTTCGAAAAAATTGCACTTTCCTAGATTTTGACTCAAAGTCGATTTTCTTGCAAACTGTATATTAGCGAATTTAATAAGGTACCACTCATTCTGAAAAAACATAAATTTTTCTGAACTGCTATTCTAAGGAAAAATTTGTATGTTATTACAATATTAACAAATTCATATAATAAATGCATTTCGAAAAAATTGCACCTTCCTAGATTAAGACTCATGGTCGATTTTCTTCCAAATTGTCTATTAACGAATTCAATAAGGTACCGCTTATTCTGAAAATTAAAAAATATTACTGAACTGCTCTTCTAAGAAAAAATTTGTATGTTTTTACAATATTAACAAATTCATATAATCAATGCATTTCGAAAAAATTGCACTTTCCTAGATTTTGACTCAAAGTCGATTTTATTGCAAACTGTATATTAGCGACTTCAATAAGGTACCACTCATTCTGAAAAAACATAAATTTTTCTGAACTGCTATTCTAAGGAAAAATTTGTATGTTATTAAAATATTAACAAATTCATAAAATCAATGCATTTCGAAAAAATTGCAATTTTTTAGGTTTAGACCCAAAGTTGGTTTTTTTTTTCAAATTGTATATTAACGACTTCAATAAGGTACCGCTTATACCGCTGACAAATATAAAATTTTACTGATCTTCGCTAAGGAAAGTTTGCATGTTATAACAATATTAACAAATTCATACAATCTAAGCATTTCGTAAAAATTGCACTTTCTTAGATAAGACTCAACTCGATTTTGTTGCTAATTGGATATTAAGGACTTCAATAAGTTACCGCTTATTCTGAAAATCATAAATTTTTCTGATCTGCTCTAGTGAGTAAAAATTTGCAAGTTATTACAATATTAACAAATTCATATAATCAATTAATTTCGAAAAAATTGCACTTCCTTATTTTAGAGCTCAAAATCGATTTTCTTGCAAATTGTATATTAACGACTTCAATAAGGTACCGTTTATACCGCTGAAAAATATAAAATATTACTGATCTGATCTTCTAAGGAAAAATTTGCATGTTATTACAATATTAACAAATTCATATGATCAAAGCATTTCGAAAAAATTGCACTTTCCTAGATTTAGACTCAAAGTCGATTTGTTTGCAAATTGTATATTAACGATTTCAATAAGGAGCCGCTTTTTCTGAAAACTAAAAAATTTTACTGAACTGCTCTTCTAAGGAAAATTTGCATGTTATAACCATATTAACAAATTCATATAATCAATGCATTTCGATAAAATTGCACTATCTTAGATTTAGACTCAAAGTCGATTTTCATGCAAATTGTTTACTAAACACTTTAATAAAGAACCGCTTTTTCTGTAAAACATAAATATTACTGATCTGCTCTTCTAAGGAAAAATTTGCATGTTATTACAATATTAACAAATTCATATGATCAAAGCATTTCGAAAAAATTGCACTTTCCTAGATTTAGACTCAAAGTCGATTTGTTTGCAAATTGTATATTAACGATTTCAATAAGGAGCCGCTTTTTCTGAAAACTAAAAAATTTTACTGAACTGCTCTTCTAAGGAAAATTTGCATGTTATAACCATATTAACAAATTCATATAATCAACGCATTTCGAAAAAATTGCACCTTCTTAGATTAAGACTCATGGTCGATTTTTTCCAAATTGTCTATTAACGACTTCAATAAGGTACCGCTTATTCTGAAAATTAAAAAATATTACTGAACTGCTCTTCTAAGGAAAAATTTGTATGTTGTTACAATATTAACAAATTCATATAATCAATGCATTTCGAAAAAATTGCAATTTCTTAGGTTTAGACCCAAAGTCGATTTTCTTGCAAATTGTATATTAGCGACTTCAATAAGGTACCGCTTATTCTGAAAACTAAAAAATATTAGTGAACTGCTCTTCTAAGAAAAAATTGGTATGTTATTACAATACTAACAAATTCATATAATAAATGCATTTCGAAAATAAGGAAAAATTTGTATGTTATTACAATATTAACAAATTCATATAATCAATGCATTTCGAAAAAATAGCACTTTCCTAGAATTAGACTCAAAGTCGATTTTCTTGCAAATTGTATATTAGCGACTTCAATAAGGTACCGCTTATTCTGAAAACTAAAAAATATTAGTGAACTGCTCTTCTAAGAAAAAATTGGTATGTTATTACAATACTAACAAATTCATATAATAAATGCATTTCGAAAAAATTGCACCTTCTTAGATTAAGACTCATGGTCGATTTTCTTCCAAATTGTCTCTTAACGACTTCAATAAGGTACCGCTTATTTTGAAAATTAAAAAATATTACTGAACTGCTCTTCTAAGGAAAAATTTGTATGTTATAACAATATTAACAAATTCATATAATCAATGCATTTCGAAAAAATAGCACTTTCCTAGAATTAGACTCAAAGTCGATTTGTTTGCAAATTGTATATTAACGATTTCAATAAGGAGCCGCTTTTTCTGAAAACTAAAAAATTTTACTGAACTGCTCTTCTAAGGAAAATTTGCATGTTATAACCATATTAACAAATTCATATAATCAACGCATTTCGAAAAAATTGCACCTTCTTAGATTAAGACTCATGGTCGATTTTCTTCCAAATTGTCTATTAACGACTTCAATAAGGTACCGCTTATTCTGAAAATTAAAAAATATTACTGAACTGCTCTTCTAAGGAAAAATTTGTATGTTGTTACAATATTAACAAATTCATATAATCAATGCATTTCGAAAAAATTGCAATTTCTTAGGTTTAGACCCAAAGTCGATTTTCTTGCAAATTGTATATTAGCGACTTCAATAAGGTACCGCTTATTCTGAAAACTAAAAAATATTAGTGAACTGCTCTTCTAAGAAAAAATTGGTATGTTATTACAATACTAACAAATTCATATAATAAATGCATTTCGAAAAAATTGCACCTTCTTAGATTAAGACTCATGGTCGATTTTCTTCCAAATTGTCTCTTAACGACTTCAATAAGGTACCGCTTATTCTGAAAATTAAAAAATATTACTGAACTGCTCTTCTAAGGAAAAATTTGTATGTTATAACAATATTAACAAATTCATATAATCAATGCATTTCGAAAATAAGGAAAAATTTGTATGTTATTACAATATTAACAAATTCATATAATCAATGCATTTCGAAAAAATAGCACTTTCCTAGAATTAGACTCAAAGTCGATTTTCTTGCAAATTGTATATTAGCGACTTCAATAAGGTACCGCTTATTCTGAAAACTAAAAAATATTAGTGAACTGCTCTTCTAAGAAAAAATTGGTATGTTATTACAATACTAACAAATTCATATAATAAATGCATTTCGAAAAAATTGCACCTTCTTAGATTAAGACTCATGGTCGATTTTCTTCCAAATTGTCTCTTAACGACTTCAATAAGGTACCGCTTATTCTGAAAATTAAAAAATATTACTGAACTGCTCTTCTAAGGAAAAATTTGTATGTTATAACAATATTAACAAATTCATATAATCAATGCATTTCGAAAATAAGGAAAAATTTGTATGTTATTACAATATTAACAAATTCATATAATCAATGCATTTCGAAAAAATAGCACTTTCCTAGAATTAGACTCAAAGTCGATTTTCTTGCAAATTGTATATTAGCGACTTCAATAAGGTACCGTTTATTCTGAAAACTAAAAAATATTACTGAACTGCTCTTCTAAGAAAAAATTGGTATGTTATTACAATACTAACAAATTCATATAATTATTGCATTTCGAAAAAATTGCACCTTCTTACATTAAGACTCATGGTCGATTTTCTTCCAAATTGTCTCTTAACGACTTCAATAAGGTACCGCTTATTCTGAAAATTAAAAAATATTACTGAACTGCTCTTCTAAGAAAAAATTTGTATGTTATTACAATATTAACAAATTCATATAATCAATGCATTTCGAAAAAATAGCACTTTCCTAGAATTAGACTCAAAGTCGATTTTCTTGCAAATTGTATATTAGCGACTTCAATAAGGTACCGCTTATTCTGAAAACTAAAAAATATACTGAACTGCTCTTCTAAGGAAAAATGTGTATGTTATTACAATATTAACAAATTCATATAATCAATGCATTTCGAAAAAATAGCACTTTCCTAGAATTAGACTCAAAGTCGATTTTCTTGCAAATTGTATATTAGCGACTTCAATAAGGTACCGCTTATTCTGAAAACTAAAAAATATTACTGAACTGCTCTTCTAAGAAAAAATTGGTATGTTATTACAATACTAACAAATTCATATAATAAATGCATTTCGAAAAAATTGCACCTTCTTAGATTAAGACTCATGGTCGATTTTCTTCCAAATTGTCTCTTAACGACTTCAATAAGGTACCGCTTATTCTGAAAATTAAAAAATATTACTGAACTGCTCTTCTAAGGAAAAATTTATATGTTATTACAATATTAACAAATTCATATAATCAATGCATTTCGAAAAAATAGCACTTTCCTAGAATTAGACTCAAAGTCGATTTTCTTGCAAATTGTATATTAGCGACTTCAATAAGGTACCGCTTATTCTGAAAACTAAAAAATATTACTGAACTGCTCTTCTAAGAAAAAATTGGTATGTTATTACAATACCAACAAATTCATATAATAAATGCATTTCGAAAAAATTGCACCTTCTTAGATTAAGACTCATGGTCGATTTTCTTCCAAATTGTCTCTTAACGACTTCAATAAGGTACCGCTTATTCTGAAAATTAAAAAATATTACTGAACTGCTCTTCTAAGGAAAAATTTGTATGTTATAACAATATTAACAAATTCATATAATCAATGCATTTCGAAAAAATAGCACTTTCCTAGAATTAGACTCAAAGTCGATTTTCTTGCAAATTGTATATTAGCGACTTCAATAAGGTACCGCTTATTCTGAAAACTAAAAAAATTTACTGAACTGCTCTTCTAAGGAAAAATTTGTATGTTATTACAATATTAACAAATTCATATAATCAATGCATTTCGAAAAAATAGCACTTTCCTAGAATTAGACTCAAAGTCGATTTTCTTGCAAATTGTATATTAGCGACTTCAATAAGGTACCGCTTATTCTGAAAACTAAAAAATATTACTGAACTGCTCTTCTAAGAAAAAATTGGTATGTTATTACAATACTAACAAATTCATATAATAAATGCATTTCGAAAAAATTGCACCTTCTTAGATTAAGACTCATGGTCGATTTTCTTCCAAATTGTCTCTTAACGACTTCAATAAGGTAACGCTTATTCTGAAAATTAAAAAATATTACTGAACTGCTCTTCTAAGGAAAAATTTGTATGTTATTACAATATTAACAAATTCATATAATCAATGCATTTCGAAAAAATAGCACTTTCCTAGAATTAGACTCAAAGTCGATTTTCTTGCAAATTGTATATTAGCGACTTCAATAAGGTACCGCTTATTCTGAAAACTAAAAAAATTTACTGAACTGCTCTTCTAAGGAAAAATTTGTATGTTATTACAATATTAACAAATTCATATAATCAATGCATTTCGAAAAAATAGCACTCTCCTAGAATTAGACTCAAAGTCGATTTTCTTGCAAATTGTATATTAGCGACTTCAATAAGGTACCGCTTATTCTGAAAACTAAAAAATATTACTGAACTGCTCTTCTAAGAAAAAATTGGTATGTTATTACAATACTAACAAATTCATATAATAAATGCATTTCGAAAAAATTGCACCTTCTTAGATTAAGACTCATGGTCGATTTTCTTCCAAATTGTCTCTTAACGACTTCAATAAGGTACCGCTTATTCTGAAAATTAAAAAATATTACTGAACTGCTCTTCTAAGGAAAAATTTGTATGTTATTACAATATTAACAAATTCATATAATAAATGTATTTCGAAAAAATTACACCTTCTTAGATTAAGACTCATGGTCGATTTTCTTCCAAATTGTCTCTTAACGACTTCAATAAGGTACCGCTTATTCTGAAAATTAAAAAATATTACTGAACTGCTCTTCTAAGGAAAAATTTGTATGGTATTACAATATTAACAAATTCATATAATCAATGCATTTCGAAAAAATAGCACTTTCCTAGAATTAGACTCAAAGTCGATTTTCTTGCAAATTGTATATTAACGACTTCCATAAGGTACCGCTAATCCTGAAAACTAAAAAATATTACTGAACTGCTCTTCTAAGAAAAAATTGGTATGTTATTACAATACTAACAAATTCATATAATAAATGCATTTCGAAAAAATTGCACCTTCTTAGATTAAGACTCATGGTCGATTTTCTTCCAAATTGTCTCTTAACGACTTCAATAAGGTACCGCTTATTCTGAAAATTAAAAAATATTACTGAACTGCTCTTCTAAGGAAAAATTTGTATGTTATTACAATATTAACAAATTCATATAATCAATGCATTTCGAAAAAATAGCACTTTCCTAGAATTAGACTCAAAGTCGATTTTCTTGCAAATTGTATATTAGCGACTTCAATAAGGTACCGCTTATTCTGAAAACTAAAAAATATACTGAACTGCTCTTCTAAGAAAAAATTGGTATGTTATTACAATACTAACAAATTCATATAATTATTGCATTTCGAAAAAATTGCACCTTCTTAGATTAAGACTCATGGTCGATTTTCTTCCAAATTGTCTCTTAACGACTTCAATAAGGTACCGCTTATTCTGAAAATTAAAAAATATTACTGAACTGCTCTTCTAAGAAAAAAATTGTATGTTATTACAATATTAACAAATTCATATAATCAATGCATTTCGAAAAAATAGCACTTTCCTAGAATTAGACTCAAAGTCGATTTTCTTGCAAATTGTATATTAGCGACTTCAATAAGGTACCGCTTATTCTGAAAACTAAAAAATATACTGAACTGCTCTTCTAAGGAAAAATTTGTATGTTATTACAATATTAACAAATTCATATAATCAATGCATTTCGAAAAAATTGCACCTTCTTAGATTAAGACTCATGGTCGATTTTCTTCCAAATTGTCTCTTAACGACTTCAATAAGGTACCGCTTATTCTGAAAATTAAAAAATATTACTGAACTGCTCTTCTAAGGAAAAATTTGTATGTTATTACAATATTAACAAATTCATATAATCAATGCATTTCGAAAAAATAGCACTTTCCTAGAATTAGACTCAAAGTCGATTTTCTTGCAAATTGTATATTAGCGACTTCAATAAGGTACCGCTTATTCTGAAAACTAAAAAATATACTGAACTGCTCTTCTAAGAAAAAATTGGTATGTTATTACAATACTAACAAATTCATATAATTATTGCATTTCGAAAAAATTGCACCTTCTTAGATTAAGACTCATGGTCGATTTTCTTCCAAATTGTCTCTTAACGACTTCAATAAGGTACCGCTTATTCTGAAAATTAAAAAATATTACTGAACTGCTCTTCTAAGAAAAAAATTGTATGTTATTACAATATTAACAAATTCATATAATCAATGCATTTCGAAAAAATAGCACTTTCCTAGAATTAGACTCAAAGTCGATTTTCTTGCAAATTGTATATTAGCGACTTCAATAAGGTACCGCTTATTCTGAAAACTAAAAAATATACTGAACTGCTCTTCTAAGGAAAAATTTGTATGTTATTACAATATTAACAAATTCATATAATCAATGCATTTCGAAAAAATAGCACTTTCCTAGAATTAGACTCAAAGTCGATTTTCTTGCAAATTGTATATTAGCGACTTCAATAAGGTACCGCTTATTCTGAAAACTAAAAAATATTACTGAACTGCTCTTCTAAGAAAAAATTGGTATGTTATTACAATACTAACAAATTCATATAATAAATGCATTTCGAAAAAATTGCACCTTCTTAGATTAAGACTCATGGTGGATTTTCTTCCAAATTGTCTCTTAACGACTTCAATAAGGTACCGCTTATTCTGAAAATTAAAAAATATTACTGAACTGCTCTTCTAAGGAAAAATTTATATGTTATTACAATATTAACAAATTCATATAATCAATGCATTTCGAAAAAATAGCACTTTCCTAGAATTAGACTCAAAGTCGATTTTCTTGCAAATTGTATATTAGCGACTTCAATAAGGTACCGCTTATTCTGAAAACTAAAAAATATTACTGAACTGCTCTTCTCAGAAAAAATTGGTATGTTATTACAATACCAACAAATTCATATAATAAATGCATTTCGAAAAAATTGCACCTTCTTAGATTAAGACTCATGGTCGATTTTCTTCCAAATTGTCTCTTAAGGACTTCAATAAGGTACCGCTTATTCTGAAAATTAAAAAATATTACTGAACTGCTCTTCTAAGGAAAAATTTGTATGTTATAACAATATTAACAAATTCATATAATCAATGCATTTCGAAAAAATAGCACTTTCCTAGAATTAGACTCAAAGTCGATTTTCTTGCAAATTGTATATTAGCGACTTCAATAAGGTACCGCTTATTCTGAAAACTAAAAAAATTTACTGAACTGCTCTTCTAAGGAAAAATTTGTATGTTATTACCATATTAACAAATTCATATAATCAATGCATTCCGAAAAAATTGCACCTTCTTAGATTTAGACTCAAAGTCAATTTTCTTCCAAATTGTCTCTTAACGACTTCAATAAGGTACCGCTTATTCTGAAAATTAAAAAATATTACTGAACTGCTCTTCTAAGGAAAAATTTGTATGTTATTACAATATTAACAAATTCATATAATCAATGCATTTCGAAAAAATAGCACTTTCCTAGAATTAGACTCAAAGTCGATTTTCTTGCAAATTGTATATTAGCGACTTCAATAAGGTACCGCTTATTCTGAAAACTAAAAAAATTTACTGAACTGCTCTTCTAAGGAAAAATTTGTATGTTATTATTGGGTGTATGCATTAATTCGTGCGGTTTTCTAAGAGAGGGCTCTACTAGTATTATTTCGCGTCGTATTCATCTGTGGCTATATTCATTTCAAAGGTACTGCCATTTCGCGTCGTTTTCAGTAGATATAAATTGTTTGAGTATGAACAACAATTTGTTTCATTCATTTGAAAATGTCGAAACTTGTACCAGATAAAGTGTTTTTGCGGGGAGTTCTTCTTCATTATTTTAACATGAAGAAAAGTGCTGCCGAAAGCCATCGTATTTTACTGGACGTTTATGGTGACCATGCTTTAGCCGAACGAACGTGCCAAAAGTGGTTTGCACGGTTTAAAA
Organism: Bactrocera oleae; assembly: GCF_042242935.1. Classification (NCBI taxonomy): domain Eukaryota; kingdom Metazoa; phylum Arthropoda; class Insecta; order Diptera; family Tephritidae; genus Bactrocera; species Bactrocera oleae. Next base: position 18,152,206 of record NC_091541.1, on the reverse strand, counting down.
GTGGCAATTTCGACTTAGACGACGGAGAACGACCCGGACAGCCAAACAAACTTCAAGACGAAGAATTGGAGACATTGCTCGACGCAGATGCATGCCAGACGCAAAAAGAACTTGCAAAAGTATTAGGAGTTGATCAAGCAACCGTTTCCAGGCGATTAAAATCAAAGACACGAATCAATAATTTTTCATCATGACAACGCTCGGCCACATGTTGCAAGGCCAGTTAAAAACTATTTGGAAAACTGTGGGTAGGAAGTTCTACCTCTCCCGCCTTATAGCCCAGACATAGCACCTTCCGATTACTACTTGTTCAGATCAATGCAGAATGCCCTCACCGGAGTACGCTTCTCTTCAGAACAGGGTATCAGAAATTGGATTGATTCTTTCTTGACCTCCAAGCCGGAGAAGTTCTTTTGGGATGGGATCCACAAACTGCCAGAAAGATGGGCCAACATCATAGCTTCCGATGGGCAATACTTTGAACATTAAATGTATAACAACTTTTTCACAATAAAGTCTTAATTTTCGTAAAAAAACCGCACGAATTAATGCATACACCCAATACAATATTAACAAATTCATATAATCAATGCATTTCGAAAAAATAGCACTCTCCTAGAATTAGACTCAAAGTCGATTTTCTTGCAAATTGTATATTAGCGACTTCAATAAGGTACCGCTTATTCTGAAAACTAAAAAATATTACTGAACTGCTCTTCTAAGAAAAAATTGGTATGTTATTACAATACTAACAAATTCATATAATAAATGCATTTCGAAAAAATTGCACCTTCTTAGATTAAGACTCATGGTCGATTTTCTTCCAAATTGTCTCTTAACGACTTCAATAAGGTACCGCTTATTCTGAAAATTAAAAAATATTACTGAACTGCTCTTCTAAGGAAAAATTTGTATGTTATTACAATATTAACAAATTCATATAATAAATGCATTTCGAAAAAATTACACCTTCTTAGATTAAGACTCATGGTCGATTTTCTTCCAAATTGTCTCTTAACGACTTCAATAAGGTACCGCTTATTCTGAAAATTAAAAAATATTACTGAACTGCTCTTCTAAGGAAAAATTTATATGTTATTACAATATTAACAAATTCATATAATCAATGCATTTCGAAAAAATAGCACTTTCCTAGAATTAGACTCAAAGTCGATTTTCTTGCAAATTGTATATTAGCGACTTCAATAAGGTACCGCTTATTCTGAAAACTAAAAAATATTACTGAACTGCTCTTCTCAGAAAAAATTGGTATGTTATTACAATACCAACAAATTCATATAATAAATGCATTTCGAAAAAATTGCACCTTCTTAGATTAAGACTCATGGTCGATTTTCTTCCAAATTGTCTCTTAACGACTTCAATAAGGTACCGCTTATTCTGAAAATTAAAAAATATTACTGAACTGCTCTTCTAAGGAAAAATTTGTATGTTATAACAATATTAACAAATTCATATAATCAATGCATTTCGAAAAAATAGCACTTTCCTAGAATTAGACTCAAAGTCGATTTTCTTGCAAATTGTATATTAGCGACTTCAATAAGGTACCGCTTATTCTGAAAACTAAAAAAATTTACTGAACTGCTCTTCTAAGGAAAAATTTGTATGTTATTACCATATTAACAAATTCATATAATCAATGCATTCCGAAAAAATTGCACCTTCTTAGATTTAGACTCAAAGTCAATTTTCTTCCAAATTGTCTCTTAACGACTTCAATAAGGTACCGCTTATTCTGAAAATTAAAAAATATTACTGAACTGCTCTTCTAAGGAAAAATTTGTATGGTATTATAATATTAACAAATTCATATAATCAATGCATTTCGAAAAAATAGCACTTTCCTAGAATTAGACTCAAAGTCGATTTTCTTGCAAATTGTCTCTTAACGACTTCAATAAGGTACCGCTTATTCTGAAAATTAAAAAATATTACTGAACTGCTCTTCTAAGGAAAAATTTGTATGGTATTATAATATTAACAAATTCATATAATCAATGCATTTCGAAAAAATAGCACTTTCCTAGAATTAGACTCAAAGTCGATTTTCTTGCAAATTGTATATTAGCGACTTCAATAAGGTACCGCTTATTCTGAAAACTAAAAAAATTTACTGAACTGCTCTTCTAAGGAAAAATTTGTATGTTATTACAATATTAACAAATTCATATAATCAATGCATTTCGAAAAAATAGCACTCTCCTAGAATTAGACTCAAAGTCGATTTTCTTGCAAATTGTATATTAGCGACTTCAATAAGGTACCGCTTATTCTGAAAACTAAAAAATATTACTGAACTGCTCTTCTAAGAAAAAATTGGTATGTTATTACAATACTAACAAATTCATATAATAAATGCATTTCGAAAAAATTGCACCTTCTTAGATTAAGACTCATGGTCGATTTTCTTCCAAATTGTCTCTTAACGATTTCAATAAGGTACCGCTTATTCTGAAAATTAAAAAATATTACTGAACTGCTCTTCTAAGGAAAAATTTGTATGTTATTACAATATTAACAAATTCATATAATAAATGCATTTCGAAAAAATTACACCTTCTTAGATTAAGACTCATGGTCGATTTTCTTCCAAATTGTCTCTTAACGACTTCAATAAGGTACCGCTTATTCTGAAAATTAAAAAATATTACTGAACTGCTCTTCTAAGGAAAAATTTGTATGGTATTACAATATTAACAAATTCATATAATCAATGCATTTCGAAAAAATAGCACTTTCCTAGAATTAGACTCAAAGTCGATTTTCTTGCAAATTGTATATTAACGACTTCCATAAGGTACCGCTAATCCTGAAAACTAAAAAATATTACTGAACTGCTCTTCTAAGAAAAAATTGGTATGTTATTACAATACTAACAAATTCATATAATAAATGCATTTCGAAAAAATTGCACCTTCTTAGATTAAGACTCATGGTCGATTTTCTTCCAAATTGTCTCTTAACGACTTCAATAAGGTACCGCTTATTCTGAAAATTAAAAAATATTACTGAACTGCTCTTCTAAGGAAAAATTTGTATGTTATAACAATATTAACAAATTCATATAATCAATGCATTTCGAAAAAATAGCACTTTCCTAGAATTAGACTCAAAGTCGATTTTCTTGCAAATTGTATATTAGCGACTTCAATAAGGTACCGCTTATTCTGAAAACTAAAAAAATTTACTGAACTGCTCTTCTAAGGAAAAATTTGTATGTTATTACAATATTAACAAATTCATATAATCAATGCATTTCGAAAAAATAGCACTTTCCTAGAATTAGACTCAAAGTCGATTTTCTTGCAAATTGTATATTAGCGACTTCAATAAGGTACCGCTTATTCTGAAAACTAAAAAATATTACTGAACTGCTCTTCTAAGAAAAAATTGGTATGTTATTACAATACTAACAAATTCATATAATAAATGCATTTCGAAAAAATTGCACCTTCTTAGATTAAGACTCATGGTCGATTTTCTTCCAAATTGTCTCTTAACGACTTCAATAAGGTAACGCTTATTCTGAAAATTAAAAAATATTACTGAACTGCTCTTCTAAGGAAAAATTTGTATGTTATTACAATATTAACAAATTCATATAATCAATGCATTTCGAAAAAATAGCACTTTCCTAGAATTAGACTCAAAGTCGATTTACTTGCAAATTGTATATTAGCGACTTCAATAAGGTACCGCTTATTCTGAAAACTAAAAAAATTTACTGAACTGCTCTTCTAAGGAAAAATTTGTATGTTATTACAATATTAACAAATTCATATAATCAATGCATTTCGAAAAAATAGCACTCTCCTAGAATTAGACTCAAAGTCGATTTTCTTGCAAATTGTATATTAGCGACTTCAATAAGGTACCGCTTATTCTGAAAACTAAAAAATATTACTGAACTGCTCTTCTAAGAAAAAATTGGTATGTTATTACAATACTAACAAATTCATATAATAAATGCATTTCGAAAAAATTGCACCTTCTTAGATTAAGACTCATGGTCGATTTTCTTCCAAATTGTCTCTTAACGACTTCAATAAGGTACCGCTTATTCTGAAAATTAAAAAATATTACTGAACTGCTCTTCTAAGGAAAAATTTGTATGTTATTACAATATTAACAAATTCATATAATAAATGCATTTCGAAAAAATTACACCTTCTTAGATTAAGACTCATGGTCGATTTTCTTCCAAATTGTCTCTTAACGACTTCAATAAGGTACCGCTTATTCTGAAAATTAAAAAATATTACTGAACTGCTCTTCTAAGGAAAAATTTGTATGGTATTACAATATTAACAAATTCATATAATCAATGCATTTCGAAAAAATAGCACTTTCCTAGAATTAGACTCAAAGTCGATTTTCTTGCAAATTGTATATTAACGACTTCCATAAGGTACCGCTAATCCTGAAAACTAAAAAATATTACTGAACTGCTCTTCTAAGAAAAAATTGGTATGTTATTACAATACTAACAAATTCATATAATAAATGCATTTCGAAAAAATTGCACCTTCTTAGATTAAGACTCATGGTCGATTTTCTTCCAAATTGTCTCTTAACGACTTCAATAAGGTACCGCTTATTCTGAAAATTAAAAAATATTACTGAACTGCTCTTCTAAGGAAAAATTTGTATGTTATTACAATATTAACAAATTCATATAATCAATGCATTTCGAAAAAATAGCACTTTCCTAGAATTAGACTCAAAGTCGATTTTCTTGCAAATTGTATATTAGCGACTTCAATAAGGTACCGCTTATTCTGAAAACTAAAAAATATACTGAACTGCTCTTCTAAGAAAAAATTGGTATGTTATTACAATACTAACAAATTCATATAATTATTGCATTTCGAAAAAATTGCACCTTCTTAGATTAAGACTCATGGTCGATTTTCTTCCAAATTGTCTCTTAACGACTTCAATAAGGTACCGCTTATTCTGAAAATTAAAAAATATTACTGAACTGCTCTTCTAAGAAAAAAATTGTATGTTATTACAATATTAACAAATTCATATAATCAATGCATTTCGAAAAAATAGCACTTTCCTAGAATTAGACTCAAAGTCGATTTTCTTGCAAATTGTATATTAGCGACTTCAATAAGGTACCGCTTATTCTGAAAACTAAAAAATATACTGAACTGCTCTTCTAAGGAAAAATTTGTATGTTATTACAATATTAACAAATTCATATAATCAATGCATTTCGAAAAAATAGCACTTTCCTAGAATTAGACTCAAAGTCGATTTTCTTGCAAATTGTATATTAGCGACTTCAATAAGGTACCGCTTATTCTGAAAACTAAAAAATATTACTGAACTGCTCTTCTAAGAAAAAATTGGTATGTTATTACAATACTAACAAATTCATATAATAAATGCATTTCGAAAAAATTGCACCTTCTTAGATTAAGACTCATGGTGGATTTTCTTCCAAATTGTCTCTTAACGACTTCAATAAGGTACCGCTTATTCTGAAAATTAAAAAATATTACTGAACTGCTCTTCTAAGGAAAAATTTATATGTTATTACAATATTAACAAATTCATATAATCAATGCATTTCGAAAAAATAGCACTTTCCTAGAATTAGACTCAAAGTCGATTTTCTTGCAAATTGTATATTAGCGACTTCAATAAGGTACCGCTTATTCTGAAAACTAAAAAATATTACTGAACTGCTCTTCTCAGAAAAAATTGGTATGTTATTACAATACCAACAAATTCATATAATAAATGCATTTCGAAAAAATTGCACCTTCTTAGATTAAGACTCATGGTCGATTTTCTTCCAAATTGTCTCTTAACGACTTCAATAAGGTACCGCTTATTCTGAAAATTAAAAAATATTACTGAACTGCTCTTCTAAGGAAAAATTTGTATGTTATAACAATATTAACAAATTCATATAATCAATGCATTTCGAAAAAATAGCACTTTCCTAGAATTAGACTCAAAGTCGATTTTCTTGCAAATTGTATATTAGCGACTTCAATAAGGTACCGCTTATTCTGAAAACTAAAAAAATTTACTGAACTGCTCTTCTAAGGAAAAATTTGTATGTTATTACCATATTAACAAATTCATATAATCAATGCATTCCGAAAAAATTGCACCTTCTTAGATTTAGACTCAAAGTCAATTTTCTTCCAAATTGTCTCTTAACGACTTCAATAAGGTACCGCTTATTCTGAAAATTAAAAAATATTACTGAACTGCTCTTCTAAGGAAAAATTTGTATGTTATTACAATATTAACAAATTCATATAATCAATGCATTTCGAAAAAATAGCACTTTCCTAGAATTAGACTCAAAGTCGATTTTCTTGCAAATTGTATATTAGCGACTTCAATAAGGTACCGCTTATTCTGAAAACTAAAAAAATTTACTGAACTGCTCTTCTAAGGAAAAATTTGTATGTTATTATTGGGTGTATGCATTAATTCATGCGGTTTTCTAAGAGAGGGCTCTACTAGTATTATTTCGCGTCGTATTCATCTGTGGCTATATTCATTTCAAAGGTACTGCCATTTCGCGTCGTTTTCAGTAGATATAAATTGTTTGAGTATGAACAACAATTTGTTTCATTCATTTGAAAATGTCGAAACTTGTACCAGATAAAGTGTTTTTGCGGGGAGTTCTTCTTCATTATTTTAACATGAAGAAAAGTGCTGCCGAAAGCCATCGTATTTTACTGGACGTTTATGGTGACCATGCTTTAGCCGAACGAACGTGCCAAAAGTGGTTTGCACGGTTTAAAAGTGGCAATTTCGACTTAGACGACGGAGAACGACCCGGACAGCCAAACAAACTTCAAGACGAAGAATTGGAGACATTGCTCGACGCAGATGCATGCCAGACGCAAAAAGAACTTGCAAAAGTATTAGGAGTTGATCAAGCAACCGTTTCCAGGCGATTAAAATCAAAGACACGAATCAATAATTTTTCATCATGACAACGCTCGGCCACATGTTGCAAGGCCAGTTAAAAACTATTTGGAAAACTGTGGGTAGGAAGTTCTACCTCTCCCGCCTTATAGCCCAGACATAGCACCTTCCGATTACTACTTGTTCAGATCAATGCAGAATGCCCTCACCGGAGTACGCTTCTCTTCAGAACAGGGTATCAGAAATTGGATTGATTCTTTCTTGACCTCCAAGCCGGAGAAGTTCTTTTGGGATGGGATCCACAAACTGCCAGAAAGATGGGCCAACATCATAGCTTCCGATGGGCAATACTTTGAACATTAAATGTATAACAACTTTTTCACAATAAAGTCTTAATTTTCGTAAAAAAACCGCACGAATTAATGCATACACCCAATACAATATTAACAAATTCATATAATCAATGCATTTCGAAAAAATAGCACTCTCCTAGAATTAGACTCAAAGTCGATTTTCTTGCAAATTGTATATTAGCGACTTCAATAAGGTACCGCTTATTCTGAAAACTAAAAAATATTACTGAACTGCTCTTCTAAGAAAAAATTGGTATGTTATTACAATACTAACAAATTCATATAATAAATGCATTTCGAAAAAATTGCACCTTCTTAGATTAAGACTCATGGTCGATTTTCTTCCAAATTGTCTCTTAACGACTTCAATAAGGTACCGCTTATTCTGAAAATTAAAAAATATTACTGAACTGCTCTTCTAAGGAAAAATTTGTATGTTATTACAATATTAACAAATTCATATAATAAATGCATTTCGAAAAAATTACACCTTCTTAGATTAAGACTCATGGTCGATTTTCTTCCAAATTGTCTCTTAACGACTTCAATAAGGTACCGCTTATTCTGAAAATTAAAAAATATTACTGAACTGCTCTTCTAAGGAAAAATTTGTATGGTATTATAATATTAACAAATTCATATAATCAATGCATTTCGAAAAAATAGCACTTTCCTAGAATTAGACTCAAAGTCGATTTTCTTGCAAATTGTATATTAACGACTTCCATAAGGTACCGCTAATCCTGAAAACTAAAAAATATTACTGAACTGCTCTTCTAAGAAAAAATTGGTATGTTATTACAATACTAACAAATTCATATAATAAATGCATTTCGAAAAAATTGCACCTTCTTAGATTAAGACTCATGGTCGATTTTCTTCCAAATTGTCTCTTAACGACTTCAATAAGGTACCGCTTATTCTGAAAATTAAAAAATATTACTGAACTGCTCTTCTAAGGAAAAATTTGTATGTTATTACAATATTAACAAATTCATATAATCAATGCATTTCGAAAAAATAGCACTTTCCTAGAATTAGACTCAAAGTCGATTTTCTTGCAAATTGTATATTAGCGACTTCAATAAGGTACCGCTTATTCTGAAAACTAAAAAAATTTACTGAACTGCTCTTCTAAGGAAAAATTTGTATGTTATTACCATATTAACAAATTCATATAATCAATGCATTCCGAAAAAATTGCACCTTCTTAGATTTAGACTCAAAGTCAATTTTCTTCCAAATTGTCTATTAACGACTTCAATAAGGCACCGCTTATTCTGAAAACTAAAAATTATTACTGTACTGCTTTTCTAAGGAAAAATTTGTATGTTTTTACAATATTAACAAATTCATATAATCAATGCATTTTGAAAAAATTGCTATTCCTTAGATTTAGACTCAAAGTCGATTTTCTTGCAAATTGTATATAATCGCGTTCAGTAAGGTATCGCTAATTCCAAAAAACATAAAAATTCCTGATCTGCTCTTCCAAGAAAAATTTTGCATGTTATTACAATATTAGCAAATTCATATAATAAATGCCTTTCGAAAAAAAATGCACTTTCCTAGATTTAGACTCAAAGTCGATTTTCTTACAAATTGTATATTAACGACTTCAATAAGGTACCGCTTATTCTGAAAACTAAAAATAATTACTGAGCTGCTCTTCTAAGGAAAAATTTGCATGTTATTACAATATTAACGAATTCATATAATCAATGCATTTCGAAAAAATTGCACTTTCCTAGATTTAGACTCAAAGTCGATTTTCTTGCAAATTGTATATAGCCGATTTCAATAAGGTACCGCTTATTCTGAAAACTAAAAAATATTACTGAACTGCTCTTCTAAAGAAAAATTGGTATGTTATTACAATATTAACAAATTCATATAATCAATACATTTCGAAAAATTGCAATTTCTTAGGTTTAGACCCAAAGTCGTTTTTTTTGCAAATTGTATATTACCGACTTTAAAGAGGTATCGCTGAAAAATATAAAATTTTACTGATGTGCGCTAAGGAGAAATTTGCATGTGATAACAATATTAACAAATTCATACAATCTAAGCATATCGTAAAAATTGCAATTTCTTAGATAAGACTCAACTCGATTTTGTTGCTAATTGGATATTAAGGACTTCAATATGGTACCGCTTATTCTGAAAATCATAAATTTTTCTGATTTGCTCTTCTGGGTAAAAATTTGCATGTTATGACAATAATAACAAATTCATATAATCAATTAATTTCGAAAAAATTGCACTTCCTTATTTTAGAGCTTAAAATCGATTTTCTTGCAAATTGTATATTAACGACTTCAATAAGGTAACGTTTATACCGCTGAAAAATATAAAATATTACTGATCTGCTCTTCTAAGGAAAAATTTGCATGTTATTACAATATTGACAAATTCATATGATCAAAGCATTTCGAAAAAATTGCACTTTCCTAGATTTAGACTCAAAGTCGATTTGTTTGCAAATTGTATATTAACGATTTCAAAAAGGAACCGCTTTTTCTGAAAATTAAAAAATTTTACTGAACTGCTCTTCTAAGGAAAATTTGCATGTTATAACCATATTAACAAATTCATATAATCAATGCATTTCGATAAAATTGCACTATCTTAGATTTAGACTCAAAGTCGATTTTCATGCAAATTGTTTATTAAACACTTTACTAAAGAACCGCTTTTTCTGTAAAACATAAATATTACATATGATCAATGGATTTCGAAAAAATTGCGCCATCTTAGATTTAGACTCAAAGTAAATTTTCTTCCAAATTGTCTATTAACGACTTCAATAAGGTACCGCTTATTCTGAAAACTAAAAAATTATTACTGAACTGCTCTTCTAAGGAAAAATTTGTATGTTATTACAATATTAACAAATTCATGTAAAGAATGCCTTTAGAAGAAATTGCACTTTCCTAGATTTAGACTCAAAGTCGATTTTCTTGCAAATTGTATATAACCGATTTCAATAAGGTACCGCTTATTCTGAAAACTAAAAAATATTACGGAACTGCTCTTCTAAAGAAAAATTGGTATGTTATTACAATATTAACAAATTCATATAATCAATACATTTCGAAAAAATTGCAATTTCTTAGGTTTAGACCCAAAGTCGTTTTTTTTGCAAATTGTATATTACCGACTTTAAAGAGGTATCGCTGAAAAATATAAAATTTTACTGATCTGCGCTAGGGAAAAATTTGCATGTTTTTACAATATTAACAAATTCATATGATCAAAGCATTTCGAAAAAATTGCACTTTCCTAGATTTAGACTCAAAATCGATTTGTTTGCAAATTGTATATTAACGATTTCAATAAGGTACCGCTTATTCTGAAAATCATAAATTTTTCTGATCTGCTCTTCTGAGTAAAAAATGCATGTTATTACAATATTAACAAATTCATATAATCAATGCATTTCGAAAAAATAGCACTTTCCTAGAATTAGACTCAAAGTCGATTTTCTTGCAAATTGTATATTAGCGACTTCAATAAGGTACCGCTTATTCTGAAAACTAAAAAAATTTACTGAACTGCTCTTCTAAGGAAAAATTTGTATGTTATTACAATATAACCAAATTCATATAATCAATGCATTCCGAAAAAATTGCACCTTCTTAGATTTGGACTCAAAGTCAATTTTCTTCCAAATTGTCTATTAACGACTTCAATAAGGTACCGCTTATTCTGAAAACTAAAAATTATTACTGAACTGCTCTTCTAAGGAAAAATTTGTATGTTATTACAATATTAACAAATTCATATAATCAATGCCGTTAGAAAAAATTGCACTTTCCTAAATTTAGACTCAAAGTCGATTTACTTGCAAATTGTATATTAACGATTTCAATAAGGTACCGCTTATTCTGAAAACTAAAAATTATTACTGAACTGCTCTTCTAAGGAAAAATCTGCATGTTATTACAATATTAACGAATTCATATAAGCAATGCATTTCGAAAAAATTGCACCTTCTTAGATTAAGACTCATGGTCGATTTTCTTCCAAATTGTCTATTAACGACTTCAATAAGGTACCGCTTATTCTGAAAATTAAAAAATATTACTGAACTGCTCTTCTAAGGAAAAATTTGCATGTTATTACAATATTAACAAATTCATATGATCAATGGATTTCGAAAAAATTGCGCCATCTTAGATTTAGACTCAAAGTCGATTTTCTTTCAAATTGTATATTAATGACTTCAATAAGGTACCGCTTATTCTGAAAATCATATATTTCTCTTCTCTTCTTTTCTGAGTAAAAATTTGCATGTTATTACAATATTAACAAATTCATATGATCAATAGATTTCGAAAAAATTGAGCCATCTTAGATTTAGACTCAAAGTCGATTTTCTTCCAAATTGTATATTAACGACTTCAATAAGGTACCGCTTATTCTGAAAACTAAAAAATATTACTGAACTGCTCTTCTAAGGAAAAATTTTGTAGTTATTACAATATTAACAAATTCATATAATCAATGCATTTCGAAAAAATTGCACTTTCCTAGAATTAGATTAAAAGTCGATTTTCTTGCAAATTGTATATAAGCGACTTCAATAAGGTACCGCTCATTCTGAAAAAACATAAATTTTTCTGAACTGCTCTTCTGAGGAAAAATTTGTATGTTATTACCATATTAACAAATGCATATAATCAATGCATTTCCAAAAAATTGCATTTTCTTAGGTTTAGACTCAAAGTCGATTTTCAAGCAAATTGTTTATTAACGACTTTAAGAAGGAAATGTTAACAAATTCATTTAGTCAATTTCTTTCGAAAATATTGCACTTTCCTAGATTTAGACTTAAAGTCGAGTTTCTTGCAAATTCGTTCATAACGTCTTTAATAAGGAACCGCTTTCTCTGTAAAACATAAATATTACTGGTCTGCTCTTCTAAGGAAAATCTTACATGTTATTATCATATTAACAAATTCATATAATCAATGCATTTTGAAAAATTGTGCTTTCCCAGATTTAGACTCAAAGTCGATTTTCTTCCAAATTGTCTATTAACGACTTCAAAAAGGTACCGCTTATTCTGAAAACTAAAAAATATTACTGAACTGCTCTTCTAAGGAAAAATTTGCATGTTATTACAATATTAACAAATTCATATAATCAATGCATTTCGCAAAAATTGCACTTTCCTAGATTTGGACTCAAAGTCGATTTTCTTCCAAATTGTCTATTAACGACTTCAAAAAGGTACCGCTTATTCTGAAAACTAAAAAATATTACTGAACTGCTTTTCTAAGGAAAAATTTTGTAGTTATTACAATATTAACAAATTCATATAATCAATGCATTTCGAAAAAATTGCACTTTCCTAGATTTAGACTCAAAGTCGATTTTCTTGCAAATTGTATATTAACGACTTTAATAAGGAACCGCTTTTTCCGAAAACTAAAAAATTTTACTGAACTGCTCTTCTAAGGAAAATTTGCATGTTATAACCATATTTACAAATTCATATAATCAATGCATTTCGATAAAATTGCACTATCTTAGATTTAGACAAAAAGTCGATTTTCATGCAAAAGAACCGCTTTTTCTGTAAATCATAAATTTTTCTGATCTGCTCTTCTGAGTAAAAATTTGCATGTTATCACAATATTAACAAATTCATATAATCAATTAATTTTGAAAAAATTGCACTTCCTTATATTAAGAACTCAAAATCGATTTTCTTGCAAATTGTATACTACCGACTTCGATAAGGTGCCGCATATTCTGAAAACTAAAAAATTTTACTGAACTGCTCTTCTAAGGAAAAATGTGTATGTTATTACAATATTAACAAATTCATATTATCAATGCATTTCGAAAAAATTGCACTTTCCTAGATTTAGACTCAAAGTCGATTTTCTTGGAAATTGTATATTAACGACTTCAATAAGGTGCCGCATATTCTGAACACTAAAAAATTTTACTGAACTGCTCTTCTAAGGAAAAATTTGTATGTTATTACAATATTAACAAATTAATATGATCAATGCATTTTGAAAAATTGCGCTTTCCCAGATTTAGATTTTCTTCCAAATTGTTTATTAACGACTTCAATAAGGAACCGCTTTTTCTGTAAAACATAAATTTTACTGATCTGTTCTTCTAAGGAAAAATTTTGATGTTATGACAATGTTAACAAATTTATTTAGTCAATGCCTTTCGAAAATATTGCACTTTCCTAGATTTAGACTTAAAGTCGAATTTCTTGCAAATTCGTTATGAACGACTTTAATAAGGAACCGCTTGTTCTGTAAAACATAAATTGCACTTTCTTAGATTTAGACTCAAAGTCGATTTCCATGAAAACTGTTTATAAAAGACTTTAATAAGGAACCGCTTTTTCTGAAAACTAAAAAATTTTACTGAACTGCTCTTCTAAGGAAAATTTGCATGTTATAACCATATTAACAAATTCATATAATCAATGCATTTCGATAAAATTGCACTATCTTAGATTTAGACTCGAAGTCGATTTTCATGCAAATTGTTTATTAAAGACTTAAATAAAGAACCGCTTTTTCTGTAAAACATAAATATTACTGATCTGCTCTTCTAAGGAAAAATTTTGCTGTTATGACAATGTTAACAAATTCATTCAGTCAATTCCTTTCGAAAATATTGCACTTTCCTAGATGTAGACTTAAAGTCGAGTTTCTTGCAAATTCGTTCATAACATCTTTAATAAGAACCGCTTTCTCTGTAAAACATAAATATTACTGGTCTGCTCTTTTAAGGAAAATCTTACAAGTTATTACCATATTAACAAATTCATATAATCAATGCCTTTCAAAAAAAATTGCACTATCTTAGATTTAGACTCAAAGCCGATTTTCATGCAAATTGTTTATTAAAGACTTTATTAAGGAACCGCTTTTTCTGTAAAACATAAATTTTACTGATCTGCTCTTCTAAGGAAAATTTTACATGTTATTACCATATTAACAAATTCATATAATCAATGCATTTTGAAAAATTGCGCTTTCCCAGATTTAGACTCAAAGTCGATTTTTATGCAAATTGTTTATTAACGACTTTAATAAGGAACCGCTTTTTCTGTAAAACATAAATTTTGCTGATCTGCTCTTCTAAGAAAATTTTTACATGTTATTACAATATTAACAAATTCATATAATCAATGCCTTTCAAAAAAAATTGCACTATCTTAGATTTAGACTCAAAGCCGATTTTTATGCAAATTTGTTATTAACGACTTCAAAAAGGTACCGCTTATTCTGAAAACTAAAAAATATTACTGAACTGCTCTTCTAAGGAAATTTTGCATGTTATAACCATATTAACAAATTCATATAATCAATGCATTTCGATAAAATTGCACTATCTTAGATTTAGACTCAAAGTCGATTTTCATGCAAATTGTTTATTAAAGACTTAAATAAAGAACCGCTTTTTCTGTAAAACATAAATATTACTGATCTGCTCTTCTAAGGAAAAATTTTGCTGTTATTACAATGTTAACAAATTCATTCAGTCAATTCCTTTCGAAAATATTGCACTTTCCTAGATGTAGACTTAAAGTCGAGTTTCATGCAAATTCGTTCATAACATCTTTAATAAGAACCGCTTTCTCTGTAAAACATAAATATTACTGGTCTGCTCTTTTAAGGAAAATCTTACAAGTTATTACCATATTAACAAATTCATATAATCAATGCCTTTCAAAAAAAATTGCACTATCTTAGATTTAGACTCAAAGCCGATTTTCATGCAAATTGTTTATTAGAGACTTTATTAAGGAACCGCTTTTTCTGTAAAACATAAATTTTACTGATCTGCTCTTCTAAGGAAAAATTTGCATGTTATTACAATATTAACAAATTCATATAATCAATGCATTTCGAAAAAATTGCACTTTCCTAGATTTAGACTCAAAGTCGATTTTCTTCCAAATTGTCTATTAACGACTTCAAAAAGGTACCGCTTATTCTGAAAACTAAAAAATATTACTGAACTGCTCTTCTAAGGAAAAATTTGCATGTTATTACAATATTAACAAATTCATATAATCAATGCATTTCGCAAAAATTGCACTTTCCTAGATTTGGACTCAAAGTCGATTTTCTTCCAAATTGTCTATTAACGACTTCAAAAAGGTACCGCTTATTCTGAAAACTAAAAAATATTACTGAACTGCTTTTCTAAGGAAAAATTTGCATGTTATTACAATATTAACAAATTCATATAATCAATGCATTTCGAAAAAATTGCACTTTCCTAGATTTAGACTCAAAGTCGATTTTCTTCCAAATTGTCTATTAACGACTTAAAAAGGTACCGCTTATTCTGAAAACTAAAAAATATTACTGAACAGCTCTTCTAAGGAAAAATTTTGTAGTTATTACAATATTAACAAATTCATATAATCAATGCATTTCGAAAAAATTGCACTTTCCTAGAATTAGATTAAAAGTCGATTTTCTTGCAAATTGTATATTAGCGACTTCAATAAGATACCGCTCATTCTGAAAAAACATAAATTTTTGTGAACTGCTCTTCTAAGGAAAAATTTGCATGTTATTACAATATTAACAAATTCATATAATCAATGCATTTCGCAAAAATTGCACTTTCCTAGATTTAGACTCAAAGTCGATTTTCTTCCAAATTGTCTATTAACGACTTCAAAAAGGTACCGCTTATTCTGAAAACTAAAAAATATTACTGAACTGCTTTTCTAAGGAAAAATTTGCATGTTATTACAATATTAACAAATTCATATAATCAATGCATTTCGAAAAAATTGCACTTTCCTAGATTTAGACTCAAAGTCGATTTTCTTCCAAATTGTCTATTAACGACTTTAATAAGGTATCACTTATTCCAAAAAACATAATTATTACTGACCTGCTCTTCTAAGGAAAAATTTGCATGTTATTACAATATTAACAAATTCATATAATCAATGCATTTCGAAAAAATTGCACTTTCCTAGATTTAGACTCACAGTCGATTTTCTTCCAAATTGTCTATTAACGACTTCAAAAAGGTACCGCTTATTCTGAAAACTAAAAAATATTACTGAACAGCTCTTCTAAGGAAAAATTTTGTAGTTATTACAATATTAACAAATTCATATAATCAATGCATTTCCAAAAAATTGCAATTTCTTAGGTTTAGACTCAAAGTCGATTTTCAAGCAAATTGTTTATTAACGACTTTAATAAGGAACCGCTTTTTCTGTAAAACAAAAATTTTACTGATCTGTTCTTCTAAGAAAAAATTTGCTGTTATGACAATGTTAACAAATTCATTTAGTCAATTCCTTTCGAAAATATTGCACTTTCCTAGATTTAGACTTAAAGTCGAGTTTCTTGCAAATTCGTTCATAACGTCTTTAATAAGGAACCGCTTTCTCTGTAAAACATAAATATTACTGGTCTGCTCTTCTAAGGAAAATCTTACATGTTATTACCATATTAACAAATTCATATAATCAATGCCTTTCAAAAAAAATTGCACTATCTTAGATTTAGACTCAAAGCCGATTTTCATGCAAATTGTTTATTAAAGACTTTATTAAGGAACCGCTTTTTCTGTAAAACATAAATTTTACTGAACTGCTCTTCTAAGGAAAATTTGCATGTTATAACCATATTAACAAATTCATATAATCAATGCATTTCGATAAAATTGCACTATCTTAGATTTAGACAAAAAGTCGATTTTCATGCAAAAGAACCGCTTTTTCTGTAAATCATAAATTTTTCTGATCTGCTCTTTTAAGGAAAATCTTACATGTTATTACCATATTAACAAATTCATATAATCAATGCTTTTCGATAAAATTGCACTGTCTTAGATTTAGACTCAAAGTCGATTTTCTTCCAAATTGTCTATTAACGACTTCAAAAAGGTACCGCTTATTCTGAAAACTAAAAAATATTACTGAACTGCTTTTCTAAGGAAAAATTTGCATGTTATTACAATATTAACAAATTCATATAATCAATGCATTTTGAAAAAATTGCACTTCCTTATATTAAGAACTCAAAATCGATTTTCTTGCAAATTGTATACTACCGACTTCAATAAGGTGCCGCTTTTTCTGAAAACTAAAAAATTTTACTGAACTGCACTTCTAAGGTAAAATTTGCATGTTATTACAATATTAACAAATTCATATGATCAAAGCATTTCGAAAAAATTGCACATTCCTAGATTTAGACTCAAAGTCGATTTTCATGCAAATTGTTTATTAACGACTTTAATAAGGTGCCGTATATTCTGAAAACTAAAAAATTTTACTGAACTGCTCTTCTAAGGAAAATTTTGTATGTTATTACAATATTAACAAATTCATATTATCAATGCATTTCGAAAAAATTGCACTTTCCTAGATTTAGACTCAAAGTCGATTTTCTTGGAAATTGTATATTAACGACTTCAATAAGGTGCCGCATATTCTGAACACTAAAAAATTTTACTGAACTGCTCTTCTAAGGAAAAATTTGTATATTATTACAATATTAACAAATTCATATTATCAATGCATTTCGAAAAAATTGCACTTTCCTAGATTTAGACTCAAAGTCGATTTTCTTGCAAATTGTATATTACCGACTTCAATAAGGTGCCGCTTATTCTGAAAACTAAAAAATTTTACTGATCTGCTTTTCTAAGGAAAAATTTGCATGTTATTACAATATTAACAAATTCATATGATCAAAGCATTTCGAAAAAATTGCACATTCCTAGATTTAGATTCAAATTCGATTTTCATGCAAATTGTTTATTAACGACTTCAATAAGGAACCGCTTTTTCTGTAAAACATAAATTTTACTGATCTGTTCTTCTAAGGAAAAATTTTGATGTTATGACAATGTTAACAAATTTATTTAGTCAATGGTTTTCGAAAATATTGCACTTTCCTAGATTTAGACTTAAAGTCGAATTTCTTGCAAATTCGTTATTAACGACTTTAATAAGGAACCGCTTGTTCTGTAAAACATAAATTGCACTTTCTTAGATTTAGACTCAAAGCCGATTTCCATGAAAACTGTTTATAAAAGACTTTAATAAGAAACCGCTTTTTCTGAAAACTAAAAAATTTTACTGAACTGCTCTTCTAAGGAAAATTTGCATGTTATAACCATATTAACAAATTCATATAATCAATGCTTTTCGATAAAATTGCACTGTCTTAGATTTAGACTCAAAGTCGATTTTCATGCAAATTGTTTATTAAAGACTTAAATAAAGAACCGCTTTTTCTGTAAAACATAAATATTACTGATCTGCTCTTCTAAGGAAAAATTTTGCTGTTATGACAATGTTAACAAATTCATTCAGTCAATTCCTTTCGAAAATATTGCACTTTCCTAGATGTAGACTTAAAGTCGAGTTTCTTGCAAATTCGTTCATAACATCTTTAATAAGAACCGCTTTCTCTGTAAAACATAAATATTACTGGTCTGCTCTTTTAAGGAAAATCTTACATGTTATTACCATATTAACAAATTCATATAATCAATGCCTTTCAAAAAAAATTGCACTATCTTAGATTTAGACTCAAAGCCGATTTTCATCCAAATTGTTTATTAAAGACTTTATTAAGGAACCGCTTTTTCTGTAAAACATAAATTTTACTGATCTGCTCTTCTAAGGAAAATTTTACATGTTATTACCATATTAACAAATTCATATAATCAATGCATTTTGAAAAATTGCGCTTTCCCAGATTTAGACTCAAAGTCGATTTTTATGCAAATTGTTTATTAACGACTTTAATAAGGAACCGCTTTTTCTGTAAAACATAAATTTTGCTGATCTGCTCTTCCAAGAAAATTTTTACATGTTATTACAATATTAACAAATTCATATAATCAATGCCTTTCAAAAAAAATTGCACTATCTTAGATTTAGACTCAAAGCCGATTTTTATGCAAATTTGTTATTAACGACTTTAATAAGGAACCGCTTTTTCTGTAAAACATAAATATTACTGATCTGCTCTTCTAAGGAAAAATTTGCATGTTATTACAATATTAACGAATTCATATAATCAACGCATTTCGAAAAAGTTGCAACTTCGTAATTTTGACTCAAAGTCGATTTTCTTCCAAATTGTCTATTAACGACTTTAATAAGGTATCACTTATTCCAAAAAACATAAATATTACTGACCTGCTCTTCTAAGGAAAATTTTACATGTTATTACAATATTAACAAATTCATATAATCAATGCATTTCGAAAAAATTGCACTTTCCTAGATTTAGACTCAAAGTCGATTTTCTTCCAAATTGTCTATTAACGACTTCAAAAAGGTACCGCTTATTCTGAAAACTAAAAAATATTACTACACTGCTCTTCTAACGAAAAATTTGCATGTTATTACAATATTAACAAATTCATATAATCAATGCATTTCGCAAAAATTGCACTTTCCTAAATTTTGACTCAAAGTCGATTTTCTTCCAAATTGTCTATTAACGACTTCAAAAAGGTACCGCTTATTCTGAAAACTAAAAAATATTACTGAACTGCTTTTCTAAGGAAAAATTTGCATGTTATTACAATATTAACAAATTCATATAATCAATGCATTTCGAAAAAATTGCACTTTCCTAGATTTAGACTCAAAGTCGATTTTCTTCCAAATTGTCTATTAACGACTTCAAAAAGGTACCGCTTATTCTGAAAACTAAAAAATATTACTGAACTGCTCTTCTAAGGAAAAATTTGCATGTTATTACAATATTAACAAATTCATATAATCAATGCATTTCGAAAAAATTGCACTTTCCTAGATTTAGACTCAAAGTCGATTTTCTTGGAAATTGTATATTAACGACTTCAATAAGGTGCCGCATATTCTGAACACTAAAAAATTTTACTGAACTGCTCTTCTAAGGAAAAATTTGTATATTATTACAATATTAACAAATTCATATTATCAATGCATTTCGAAAAAATTGCACTTTCCTAGATTTAGACTCAAAGTCGATTTTCTTGCAAATTGTATATTACCGACTTCAATAAGGTGCCGCTTATTCTGAAAACTAAAAAATTTTACTGATCTGC
Organism: Bactrocera oleae; assembly: GCF_042242935.1. Taxonomy (NCBI): domain Eukaryota; kingdom Metazoa; phylum Arthropoda; class Insecta; order Diptera; family Tephritidae; genus Bactrocera; species Bactrocera oleae. The sequence continues at coordinate 18,131,843 of NC_091541.1, read as the reverse complement.
TTTTCTAAGGAAAAATTTGCATGTTATTACAATATTAACAAATTCATATGATCAAAGCATTTCGAAAAAATTGCACATTCCTAGATTTAGATTCAAATTCGATTTTCATGCAAATTGTTTATTAACGACTTCAATAAGGAACCGCTTTTTCTGTAAAACATAAATTTTACTGATCTGTTCTTCTAAGGAAAAATTTTGATGTTATGACAATGTTAACAAATTTATTTAGTCAATGGTTTTCGAAAATATTGCACTTTCCTAGATTTAGACTTAAAGTCGAATTTCTTGCAAATTCGTTATTAACGACTTTAATAAGGAACCGCTTGTTCTGTAAAACATAAATTGCACTTTCTTAGATTTAGACTCAAAGCCGATTTCCATGAAAACTGTTTATAAAAGACTTTAATAAGAAACCGCTTTTTCTGAAAACTAAAAAATTTTACTGAACTGCTCTTCTAAGGAAAATTTGCATGTTATAACCATATTAACAAATTCATATAATCAATGCTTTTCGATAAAATTGCACTGTCTTAGATTTAGACTCAAAGTCGATTTTCATGCAAATTGTTTATTAAAGACTTAAATAAAGAACCGCTTTTTCTGTAAAACATAAATATTACTGATCTGCTCTTCTAAGGAAAAATTTTGCTGTTATGACAATGTTAACAAATTCATTCAGTCAATTCCTTTCGAAAATATTGCACTTTCCTAGATGTAGACTTAAAGTCGAGTTTCTTGCAAATTCGTTCATAACATCTTTAATAAGAACCGCTTTCTCTGTAAAACATAAATATTACTGGTCTGCTCTTTTAAGGAAAATCTTACATGTTATTACCATATTAACAAATTCATATAATCAATGCCTTTCAAAAAAAATTGCACTATCTTAGATTTAGACTCAAAGCCGATTTTCATGCAAATTGTTTATTAAAGACTTTATTAAGGAACCGCTTTTTCTGTAAAACATAAATTTTACTGATCTGCTCTTCTAAGGAAAATTTTACATGTTATTACCATATTAACAAATTCATATAATCAATGCATTTTGAAAAATTGCGCTTTCCCAGATTTAGACTCAAAGTCGATTTTTATGCAAATTGTTTATTAACGACTTTAATAAGGAACCGCTTTTTCTGTAAAACATAAATTTTGCTGATCTGCTCTTCCAAGAAAATTTTTACATGTTATTACAATATTAACAAATTCATATAATCAATGCCTTTCAAAAAAAATTGCACTATCTTAGATTTAGACTCAAAGCCGATTTTTATGCAAATTTGTTATTAACGACTTTAATAAGGAACCGCTTTTTCTGTAAAACATAAATATTACTGATCTGCTCTTCTAAGGAAAAATTTGCATGTTATTACAATATTAACGAATTCATATAATCAACGCATTTCGAAAAAGTTGCAACTTCGTAATTTTGACTCAAAGTCGATTTTCTTCCAAATTGTCTATTAACGACTTTAATAAGGTATCACTTATTCCAAAAAACATAAATATTACTGACCTGCTCTTCTAAGGAAAATTTTACATGTTATTACAATATTAACAAATTCATATAATCAATGCATTTCGAAAAAATTGCACTTTCCTAGATTTAGACTCAAAGTCGATTTTCTTCCAAATTGTCTATTAACGACTTCAAAAAGGTACCGCTTATTCTGAAAACTAAAAAATATTACTACACTGCTCTTCTAACGAAAAATTTGCATGTTATTACAATATTAACAAATTCATATAATCAATGCATTTCGCAAAAATTGCACTTTCCTAAATTTTGACTCAAAGTCGATTTTCTTCCAAATTGTCTATTAACGACTTCAAAAAGGTACCGCTTATTCTGAAAACTAAAAAATATTACTGAACTGCTTTTCTAAGGAAAAATTTGCATGTTATTACAATATTAACAAATTCATATAATCAATGCATTTCGAAAAAATTGCACTTTCCTAGATTTAGACTCAAAGTCGATTTTCTTCCAAATTGTCTATTAACGACTTCAAAAAGGTACCGCTTATTCTGAAAACTAAAAAATATTACTGAACTGCTCTTCTAAGGAAAAATTTGCATGTTATTACAATATTAACAAATTCATATAATCAATGCATTTCGAAAAAATTGCACTTTCCTAGATTTAGACTCAAAGTCGATTTTCTTGCAAATTGTATATTAACGACTTCAATAAGGTGCCGCATATTCTGAAAACTAAAAAATATTACTGAACTGCTTTTCTAAGGAAAATTTTACATGTTATTACAATATTAACAAATTCATATAATCAATGCATTTCGAAAAAATTGCACTTTCCTAGATTTAGACTCAAAGTCGATTTTCTTCCAAATTGTCTATTAACGACTTCAAAAAGGTACCGCTTATTCTGAAAACTAAAAAATATTACTGAACTGCTCTTCTAACGAAAAATTTGCATGTTATTACAATATTAACAAATTCATATAATCAATGCATTTCGCAAAAATTGCACTTTCCTAGATTTAGACTCAAAGTCGATTTTCTTCCAAATTGTCTATTAACGACTTCAAAAAGGTACCGCTTATTCTGAAAACTAAAAAATATTACTGAACTGCTTTTCTAAGGAAAAATTTGCATGTTATTACAATATTAACAAATTCATATAATCAATGCATTTCGAAAAAATTGCACTTTCCTAGATTTAGACTCAAAGTCGATTTTCTTCCAAATTGTCTATTAACGACTTCAAAAAGGTACCGCTTATTCTGAAAACTAAAAAATATTACTGAACTGCTCTTCTAAGGAAAAATTTGCATGTTATTACAATATTAACAAATTCATATAATCAATGCATTTCGAAAAAATTGCACTTTCCTAGATTTAGACTCGAAGTCGATTTTCTTGCAAATTGTATATTAACGACTTCAATAAGGTGCCGCATATTCTGAAAACTAAAAAATATTACTGAACTGCTTTTCTAAGGAAAATTTTACATGTTATTACAATATTAACAAATTCATATAATCAATGCATTTCGAAAAAATTGCACTTTCCTAGATTTAGACTCAAAGTCGATTTTCTTCCAAATTGTCTATTAACGACTTCAAAAAGGTACCGCTTATTCTGAAAACTAAAAAATATTACTGAACTGCTCTTCTAACGAAAAATTTGCATGTTATTACAATATTAACAAATTCATATAATCAATGCATTTCGCAAAAATTGCACTTTCCTAGATTTAGACTCAAAGTCGATTTTCTTCCAAATTGTCTATTAACGACTTCAAAAAGGTACCGCTTATTCTGAAAACTAAAAAATATTACTGAACTGCTTTTCTAAGGAAAAATTTGCATGTTATTACAATATTAACAAATTCATATAATCAATGCATTTCGAAAAAATTGCACTTTCCTAGATTTAGACTCAAAGTCGATTTTCTTCCAAATTGTCTATTAACGACTTCAAAAAGGTACCGCTTATTCTGAAAACTAAAAAATATTACTGAACTGCTCTTCTAAGGAAAAATTTGCATGTTATTACAATATTAACAAATTCATATAATCAATGCATTTCGAAAAAATTGCACTTTCCTAGATTTAGACTCAAAGTCGATTTTCTTGCAAATTGTATATTAACGACTTCAATAAGGTGCCGCATATTCTGAAAACTAAAAACTATTACTGAACTGCTCTTCTAAGGAAAAATTTGCATGTTATTACAATATTAACGAATTCATATAATCAGTGCATTTCGAAAAAATTGCCCCTCCTTCGATTTAGACTCAAAGTCGATTTTAATGCAAATTGTTTATTAAAGACTTTAATAAGGAACCGCTTTTTCTGTAAAACATAAATATTACTGATCTGTTCTTCTAAGGAAAATTTTACATGTTATTACTATATTAACAAATTCATATAATCAATGCATTTCGAAAAAATTGCAATTTCTTAGGTTTAGACCCAAAGTCGGTTTTTTTTTTGCAAATTGTATAATGACGTCTTCAATAAGGTACCGCTTATACCGCTGAAAAATATAAAATTATACTGATGTGCGCTAAGGAAAAATTTGCATGTGATAACAATATTAACAAATTCATACAATCTAAGCATATCGTAAAAATTGCACTTTCTTAGATAAGACTCAACTCGATTTTGTTGCTAATTGGATATTAAGGACTTCAATATGGTACCGCTTATTCTGCAAATCATAAATTTTTCTGATCTACTCTTCTGAGTAAAAATTTGCATGTTATGACAATATTAACAAATTCATATAATCAATTAATTTCGAAAAAATTGCACTTCCTTATATTAAGAACTCAAAATCGATTTTCTTGCAAATTGTATATTACCGACTTCAATAAGGTGCCGCTTATTCTGAAAACTAAAAATTTTACTGAACTGCTCTTCTAAGGAAAAATTTGTATGTTATTAAAATTTTAAAAAATTCATATAATCAATGCATTTCGAAAAAATTGCACTCTCCTAGAATTAGACTCAAAGTCGATTTTCTTGTAAATTGTATATTAACGACTTCAATAAGGTGCCGCATATTCTGAAAACTAAAAAATATTACTGAACTGCTCTCCTAAGGAAAAATGTGCATGTTATTACAATATTAACAAATTCATATTATCAATGCATTTCGAAAAAATTGCACTTTCCTAGATTTAGACTCAAAGTCGATTTTCTTGCAAATTGTATATTACCGACTTCAATAAGGTGCCGCTTATTCTGAAAACTAAAAAATTTTACTGAACTGCTTTTCTAAGGAAAAATTTGCATGTTATTACAATATTAACAAATTCATATGATCAAAGCATTTCGAAAAAATTGCACATTCCTAGATTTAGACTCAAAGTCGATTTTCATGCAAATTGTTTATTAACGACTTCAATAAGGAACCGCTTTTTCTGTAAAACATAAATTTTACTGATCTGTTCTTCTAAGGAAAAATTTTGATGTTATGACAATGTTAACAAATTTATTTAGTCAATGCCTTTCGAAAATATTGCACTTTCCTAGATTTAGACTTAAAGTCGAATTTCTTGCAAATTCGTTATTAACGACTTTAATAAGGAACCGCTTGTTCTGTAAAACATAAATTGCACTTTCTTAGATTTAGACTCAAAGTCGATTTCCATGAAAACTGTTTATAAAAGACTTTAATAAGGAACCGCTTTTTCTGAAAACTAAAAAATTTTACTGAACTGCTCTTCTAAGGAAAATTTGCATGTTATAACCATATTAACAAATTCATATAATCAATGCATTTCGATAAAATTGCACTATCTTAGATTTAGACTCAAAGTCGATTTTCATGCAAATTGTTTATTAAAGACTTAAATAAAGAACCGCTTTTTCTGTAAAACATAAATATTACTGATCTGCTCTTCTAAGGAAAAATTTTGCTGTTATGACAATGTTAACAAATTCATTCAGTCAATTCCTTTCGAAAATATTGCACTTTCCTAGATGTAGACTTAAAGTCGAGTTTCTTGCAAATTCGTTCATAACATCTTTAATAAGAACCGCTTTCTCTGTAAAACATAAATATTACTGGTCTGCTCTTTTAAGGAAAATCTTACATGTTATTACCATATTAACAAATTCATATAATCAATGCCTTTCAAAAAAAATTGCACTATCTTAGATTTAGACTCAAAGCCGATTTTCATGCAAATTGTTTATTAAAGACTTTATTAAGGAACCGCTTTTTCTGTAAAACATAAATTTTACTGATCTGCTCTTCTAAGGAAAATTTTACATGTTATTACCATATTAACAAATTCATATAATCAATGCATTTTGAAAAATTGCGCTTTCCCAGATTTAGACTCAAAGTCGATTTTTATGCAAATTGTTTATTAACGACTTTAATAAGGAACCGCTTTTTCTGTAAAACATAAATATTACTGATCTGCTCTTCTAAGGAAAAATTTGCATGTTATTACAATATTAACGAATTCATATAATCAATGCATTTCGAAAAAATTGCACCTTCTTAGATTAAGGCTCAAAGTCGATTTTCTTCCAAATTGTCTATTAACGACTTCAATAAGGAACCGCTTTTTCTACATAAATATAACTTATCTGCTCTTCTAAGGAACATTTTACATGTTATTACTATATTAACAAATTCATATAATCAATGCATTTCGATAAAATTGCATTATCTTAGATTTAGACTCAAAGTTGATTTCCATGCAAATTGTTTATTAACGACTTTAATAAGGAACCGCTTTTTCTGTAAAACATAAATTTTACTGATTTGTCCTTCTAAGGAAAAATTTTGATGTTATGACAATGCTAACAAATTTATTTAGTCAATGCCTTTCGAAAAAATTGCACTTTTCTAGATTTAGACTTAAAGTCGAGTTTCTTGCAAATTCGTTTTTAACGACTTTAATAAGGAACCGCTTTTTCTGTAAAACATAAATTGCACTTTCTTAGTTTTAGACTCAAAGTTGATTTTCATGCAAATTGTTTATTAACGACTTTAATGAGGAACCGCTTTTTCTGTAAAACATAAATATTACTGATCTGTTCTTCTAAGGAAAAATTTTGATGTTATGACAATGTTAACAAATTCATATAATCAAAGCATTTCGAAAAAATTGCACTTTCCTAGGATTAGACTTAAAGTCGAGTTTCTTGCAAATTCGTTTTTAACGACTTAAATAAGGAACCGCTTTTTCTGTAAAACATAAATATTACTGATCTGCTCTTCTAAGGAAAAATTTGCATGTTATTACAATATTAACAAATTCATATAATCAATTAATTTCGAAAAAATTGCACTTCCTTATATTAAGAACTCAAAATCGATTTTCTTGCAAATTGTATATTACCGACTTCAATAAGGTGCCGCTTATTCTGAAAACTAAAAAATTTTACTGAACTGCTCTTCTAAGGAAAAATTTGTATGTTATTACAATATTAACAAATTCATATAATCATTGCATTTCGAAAAAATTGCACTTTCCTAGACTTAGACTCAAAGTCGATTTTCTTACAAATTGTATATTAACGACTTCAATAAGGTGCCGCATATTCTGAAAACTAAAAAATTTTACTGAACTGCTCTTCTAAGGAAAAATTTGTATGTTATTACAATATTACCAAATTCATATATTCAATGCATTTCGAAAAAATTGCACTTTCCTAGATATAGACTCAAAGTCGATTTTCTTGCAAATTGTATATTACCGACTTCAATAAGGTGCCGTTTATTCTGAAAACTAAAAAAATTTGCTGAACTGCTCTTCTAAGGAAAACTTTGCATGTTATTACAATATTAACGAATTCATATAATCAATGCATTTAGAAAAAATTGCTATTCCTAGATTTAGACTCAAAGTCGATTTTCATGCAAATTGTTTATTAACGACTTTAATAAGGAACCGCTTTTTCTGTAAAACAAAAATTTTAATGATCTGTTCTTCTGAGGAAAAATTTTGCTGTTATGACAATATTAACGAATTCATATAATCAATGCATTTAGAAAAAATTGCTATTCCTAGATTTAGACTCAAAGTCGATTTTCATGCAAATTGTTTATTAACGACTTTAATAAGGAACCGCTTTTTTTGTTAAACATTAATTTTACTGATCTGTTCTTCTAAGGAAAAATTTTGATGTTATGACAATGTTAACAAATTCATTTAGTCAATTCCTTTCGAAAAAATTGCACTTTCCTAGATATAGACTCAAAGTCGATTTTCTTGCAAATTGTATATTACCGACTTCAATAAGGTGCCGTTTATTCTGAAAACTAAAAAAATTTACTGAACTGCTCTTCTAAGGAAAAATTTGTATGTTATTACAATATTAACAAATTCATATAATCATTGCATTTCGAAAAAATTGCACTTTCCTAGACTTAGACTCAAAGTCGATTTTCTTGCAAATTGTATATTACCGACTTCAATAAGGTGCCGTTTATTCTGAAAACTAAAAAAATTTACTGAACTGCTCTTCTAAGGAAAACTTTGCATGTTATTACAATATTAACGAATTCATATAATCAATGCATTTAGAAAAAATTGCTATTCCTAGATTTAGACTCAAAGTCGATTTTCATGCAAATTGTTTATTAACGACTTTAATAAGGAACCGCTTTTTCTGTAAAACAAAAATTTTAATGATCTGTTCTTCTGAGGAAAAATTTTGCTGTTATGACAATGCTAACAAATTTATTTAGTCAATGCCTTTCGAAAAAAATGCACTTTTCTAGATTTAGACTTAAAGTCGAGTTTCTTGCAAATTCGTTTTTAACGACTTTAATAAGGAACCGCTTTTTCTGTAAAACATAAATTGCACTTTCTTAGATTTAGACTCAAAGTTGATTTTCATGCAAATTGTTTATTAACGACTTTAATGAGGAACCGCTTTTTCTGTAAAACATAAATATTACTGATCTGTTCTTCTAAGGAAAAATTTTGATGTTATGACAATGTTAACAAATTCATATAATCAAAGCATTTCGAAAAAATTGCACTTTCCTAGGATTAGACTTAAAGTCGAGTTTCTTGCAAATTCGTTTTTAACGACTTAAATAAGGAACCGCTTTTTCTGTAAAACATAAATATTACTGATCTGCTCTTCTAAGGAAAAATTTGCATGTTATTACAATATTAACAAATTCATATAATCAATTAATTTCGAAAAAATTGCACTTCCTTATATTAAGAACTCAAAATCGATTTTCTTGCAAATTGTATATTACCGACTTCAATAAGGTGCCGCTTATTCTGAAAACTAAAAAATTTTACTGAACTGCTCTTCTAAGGAAAAATTTGTATGTTATTACAATATTAACAAATTCATATAATCATTGCATTTCGAAAAAATTGCACTTTCCTAGATTTAGACTCAAAGTCGATTTTCTTGCAAATTGTATATTAACGACTTCAATAAGGTGCCGCATATTCTGAAAACTAAAAAATTTTACTGAACTGCTCTTCTAAGGAAAAATTTGTATGTTATTACAATATTACCAAATTCATATATTCAATGCATTTCGAAAAAATTGCACTTTCCTAGATATAGACTCAAAGTCGATTTTCTTGCAAATTGTATATTACCGACTTCAATAAGGTGCCGTTTATTCTGAAAACTAAAAAAATTTACTGAACTGCTCTTCTAAGGAAAACTTTGCATGTTATTACAATATTAACGAATTCATATAATCAATGCATTTAGAAAAAATTGCTATTCCTAGATTTAGACTCAAAGTCGATTTTCATGCAAATTGTTTATTAACGACTTTAATAAGGAACCGCTTTTTCTGTAAAACAAAAATTTTAATGATCTGTTCTTCTGAGGAAAAATTTTGCTGTTATGACAATGTTAACAAATTCATTTAGTCAATTCCTTTCGAAAACATTGCACTTTCTTAGATTTAGACTCAAAGTTGATTTTCATGCAAATTGTTTATTAACGACTTTAATAAGGAACCGCTTTTTCTGTAAAACATAAATATTACTGATCCGCTCTTCTAAGGAAAAATTTGCATGTTATTACAATATTAACAAATTCATATAATCAAAACATTTCGAAAAAATTGCATCCTAGATTTAGACTCAAAGTCGATTTTCATGCAAATTGTTTATTAACGACTTTAATAAGGAACCGCTTTTTCTGTAAAACAAAAATTTTACTGATCTGTTCTTCTAAGGAAAAATTTTGCTGTTATGACAATGTTAACAAATTCATTTAGTCAATTCCGTTCGAAAATATTGCACTTTCCTAGATTTAGACTTGAAGTCGAGTTTCTTGCAAATTCGTTATTAACGACTTTAATAAGGAACCGATTTTTCTGTAAAACATAAATTGCACTTTCTTAGAATTAGACTCAGAGTCGATTTCCATGCAAACTGTTTATTAAAGACTTTAATAAGGAACCGCTTTTTCTGAAAACTAAAAATTTTTACTGAACTGCTCTTCTAAGGAAAATTTGCATGTTATAACCATATTAACAAATTCATATAATCAATGCATTTCGATAAAATTGCACTATCTTAGATTTAGACTCAAAGTCGATTTTCATGCAAATTGTTTTTTAAAGACTTTAATAAAGAACCGCTTTTTTTGTAAAACATAAATATTACTGATCTGCTCTTCTAAGAAAAAATTTGCATGTTATTACAATATTAACAAATTCATATGATCAAAGCATTTCGAAAAAATTGCACATTCCTAGATTTAGGCTCAAAGTCGATTTTCTTGCAAGTTGTTTATTAACGACTTTAATAAGGAACCGCTTTTTCTGTAAAACATACATTTTACTGATCTGTTCTTCTAAGGAAAAATTTTGATGTTATGACAATGTTAACAAATTTATTTAGTCAATGCCTTTCGAAAATATTGCACTTTCCTAGATTTAGACTTAAAGTCGAATTTCTTGCAAATTCGTTGTTAACGACTTTAATGAGGAACCGCTTTTTCTGTAAAACATAAATTGCACTTTTTTAGAATTAGACTCAGAGTCGATTTCCATGCAAACTGTTTATTAAAGACTTTAATAAGGAACCGCTTTTTCTGAAAACTAAAAATTTTTACTGAACTGCTCTTCTAAGGAAAATTTGCATGTTATAACCATATTAACAAATTCATATAATCAATGCATTTCGATAAAATTGCACTATCTTAGATTTAGACTCAAAGTCGATTTTCATGCAAATTTTTTATTAAAGACTTTAATAAAGAACCCCCTTTTTTGTAAAACATAAATATTACTGATCTGCTCTTCTAAGAAATTTTTTACATGTTGTTACAATATTAACAAATTCATATAATCTATGCCTTTCGAAAAAAATTGCTCTTTCTTAGATTTAGACTCAAAGTCGATTTTCATGCAAATTGTTTATTAAAGACTTTATTAAGGAACCGCTTTTTCTGTAAAACATACATTTTACTGATCTGCTCTTCTAAGAAATTTTTTACATGTTATTACAATATTAACAAATTCATATAATCTATGCCTTTCGAAAAAAATTGCACTTTCTTAGATTTAGACTCAAAGTCGATTTTCATGCAAATTGTTTATTAAAGACTTTATTAAGGAACCGCTTTTTCTGTAAAACAAAAATTTTACTGATCTGTTCTTCTAAGGAAAAATTTTGCTGTTATGACAATGTTAACAAATTCATTTAGTCAATTCCGTTCGAAAATATTGCACTTTCCTAGATTTAGACTTGAAGTCGAGTTTCTTGCAAATTCGTTCATAACGTCTTTAATAAGGAACCGCTTTCTCTGTAAAACATAAATATTACTGGTCTGCTCTTCTAAGGAAAATCTTACATGTTATTACCATATTAACAAATTCATATAATCAATGCATTTTGAAAAATTGCGCTTTCCCAGATTTAGACTCAAAGTCGATTTTCATGCAAACTGTTTATTAACGACTTTTATAAGGAACCGCTTACTCTGAAAACTAAAAAATTTTACTGAACTGCTCTTCTAAGGAAAAATTTCCATGTTATTACAATATTAACAAATTCATATGATCAAAGCATTTCGAAAAAATTGCACATTCCTAGATTTAGACTCAAAGTCGATTTTCATGCAAATTGTTTATTAAAGACTTTAATAAGGAACCGCTTTTTCTGTAAAACATAAATTTTACTGATCTGTTCTTCTAAGGAAAAATTTTGATGTTATGACAATGTTAACAAATTTATTTAGTCAATGCTTTTCGAAAATATTGCACTTTCCTAGATTTAGACTTAAAGTCGAATTTCTTGCAAATTCGTTATTAACGACTTTAATAAGGAACCGATTTTTCTGTAAAACATAAATTGCACTTTCTTAGAATTAGACTCAGAGTCGATTTCCATGCAAACTGTTTATTAAAGACTTTAATAAGGAACCGCTTTTTCTGAAAACTAAAAATTTTTACTGAACTGCTCTTCTAAGGAAAATTTGCATGTTATAACCATATTAACAAATTCATATAATCAATGCATTTCGATAAAATTGCACTATCTTAGATTTAGACTCAAAGTCGATTTTCATGCAAATTGTTTTTTAAAGACTTTAATAAAGAACCGCTTTTTTTGTAAAACATAAATATTACTGATCTGCTCTTCTAAGAAAAAATTTGCATGTTATTACAATATTAACAAATTCATATGATCAAAGCATTTCGAAAAAATTGCACATTCCTAGATTTAGGCTCAAAGTCGATTTTCTTGCAAGTTGTTTATTAACGACTTTAATAAGGAACCGCTTTTTCTGTAAAACATACATTTTACTGATCTGTTCTTCTAAGGAAAAATTTTGATGTTATGACAATGTTAACAAATTTATTTAGTCAATGCCTTTCGAAAATATTGCACTTTCCTAGATTTAGACTTAAAGTCGAATTTCTTGCAAATTCGTTGTTAACGACTTTAATGAGGAACCGCTTTTTCTGTAAAACATAAATTGCACTTTTTTAGAATTAGACTCAGAGTCGATTTCCATGCAAACTGTTTATTAAAGACTTTAATAAGGAACCGCTTTTTCTGAAAACTAAAAATTTTTACTGAACTGCTCTTCTAAGGAAAATTTGCATGTTATAACCATATTAACAAATTCATATAATCAATGCATTTCGATAAAATTGCACTATCTTAGATTTAGACTCAAAGTCGATTTTCATGCAAATTTTTTATTAAAGACTTTAATAAAGAACCCCCTTTTTTGTAAAACATAAATATTACTGATCTGCTCTTCTAAGAAATTTTTTACATGTTGTTACAATATTAACAAATTCATATAATCTATGCCTTTCGAAAAAAATTGCTCTTTCTTAGATTTAGACTCAAAGTCGATTTTCATGCAAATTGTTTATTAAAGACTTTATTAAGGAACCGCTTTTTCTGTAAAACATACATTTTACTGATCTGCTCTTCTAAGAAATTTTTTACATGTTATTACAATATTAACAAATTCATATAATCTATGCCTTTCGAAAAAAATTGCACTTTCTTAGATTTAGACTCAAAGTCGATTTTCATGCAAATTGTTTATTAAAGACTTTATTAAGGAACCGCTTTTTCTGTAAAACAAAAATTTTACTGATCTGTTCTTCTAAGGAAAAATTTTGCTGTTATGACAATGTTAACAAATTCATTTAGTCAATTCCGTTCGAAAATATTGCACTTTCCTAGATTTAGACTTGAAGTCGAGTTTCTTGCAAATTCGTTCATAACGTCTTTAATAAGGAACCGCTTTCTCTGTAAAACATAAATATTACTGGTCTGCTCTTCTAAGGAAAATCTTACATGTTATTACCATATTAACAAATTCATATAATCAATGCATTTTGAAAAATTGCGCTTTCCCAGATTTAGACTCAAAGTCGATTTTCATGCAAACTGTTTATTAACGACTTTTATAAGGAACCGCTTACTCTGAAAACTAAAAAATTTTACTGAACTGCTCTTCTAAGGAAAAATTTCCATGTTATTACAATATTAACAAATTCATATGATCAAAGCATTTCGAAAAAATTGCACATTCCTAGATTTAGACTCAAAGTCGATTTTCATGCAAATTGTTTATTAAAGACTTTAATAAGGAACCGCTTTTTCTGTAAAACATAAATTTTACTGATCTGTTCTTCTAAGGAAAAATTTTGATGTTATGACAATGTTAACAAATTTATTTAGTCAATGCTTTTCGAAAATATTGCACTTTCCTAGATTTAGACTTAAAGTCGAATTTCTTGCAAATTCGTTATTAACGACTTTAATAAGGAACCGATTTTTCTGTAAAACATAAATTGCACTTTCTTAGAATTAGACTCAGAGTCGATTTCCATGCAAACTGTTTATTAAAGACTTTAATAAGGAACCGCTTTTTCTGAAAACTAAAAATTTTTACTGAACTGCTCTTCTAAGGAAAATTTGCATGTTATAACCATATTAACAAATTCATATAATCAATGCATTTCGATAAAATTGCACTATCTTAGATTTAGACTCAAAGTCGATTTTCATGCAAATTGTTTTTTAAAGACTTTAATAAAGAACCGCTTTTTTTGTAAAACATAAATATTACTGATCTGCTCTTCTAAGAAAAAATTTGCATGTTATTACAATATTAACAAATTCATATGATCAAAGCATTTCGAAAAAATTGCACATTCCTAGATTTAGGCTCAAAGTCGATTTTCTTGCAAGTTGTTTATTAACGACTTTAATAAGGAACCGCTTTTTCTGTAAAACATACATTTTACTGATCTGTTCTTCTAAGGAAAAATTTTGATGTTATGACAATGTTAACAAATTTATTTAGTCAATGCCTTTCGAAAATATTGCACTTTCCTAGATTTAGACTTAAAGTCGAATTTCTTGCAAATTCGTTGTTAACGACTTTAATGAGGAACCGCTTTTTCTGTAAAACATAAATTGCACTTTTTTAGAATTAGACTCAGAGTCGATTTCCATGCAAACTGTTTATTAAAGACTTTAATAAGGAACCGCTTTTTCTGAAAACTAAAAATTTTTACTGAACTGCTCTTCTAAGGAAAATTTGCATGTTATAACCATATTAACAAATTCATATAATCAATGCATTTCGATAAAATTGCACTATCTTAGATTTAGACTCAAAGTCGATTTTCATGCAAATTTTTTATTAAAGACTTTAATAAAGAACCCCCTTTTTTGTAAAACATAAATATTACTGATCTGCTCTTCTAAGAAATTTTTTACATGTTGTTACAATATTAACAAATTCATATAATCTATGCCTTTCGAAAAAAATTGCTCTTTCTTAGATTTAGACTCAAAGTCGATTTTCATGCAAATTGTTTATTAAAGACTTTATTAAGGAACCGCTTTTTCTGTAAAACATACATTTTACTGATCTGCTCTTCTAAGAAATTTTTTACATGTTATTACAATATTAACAAATTCATATAATCTATGCCTTTCGAAAAAAATTGCACTTTCTTAGATTTAGACTCAAAGTCGATTTTCATGCAAATTGTTTATTAAAGACTTTATTAAGGAACCGCTTTTTCTGTAAAACATAAATTTTACTGATCTGCTCTTCTAAGGAAAATTTTACATGTTATTACCATATTAACAAATTCATATAATCAATGCATTTTGAAAAATTGCGCTTTCCCAGATTTAGACTCAAAGTCGATTTTCATGCAAATTGTTTATTAGCGACTTTAATAAGGAACCGCTTTTTCTGTAAAACATACATTTTACTGATCTGCTCTTCTAAGAAATTTTTTACATGTTATTACAATATTAACAAATTCATATAATCTATGCCTTTCGAAAAAAATTGCACTTTCTTAGATTTAGACTCAAAGTCGATTTTCATGCAAATTGTTTATTAAAGACTTTATTAAGGAACCGCTTTTTCTGTAAAACATAAATTTTACTGATCTGCTCTTCTAAGGAAAATTTTACATGTTATTACCATATTAACAAATTCATATAATCAATGCATTTTGAAAAATTGCGCTTTCCCAGATTTAGACTCAAAGTCGATTTTCATGCAAATTGTTTATTAGCGACTTTAATAAGGAACCGCTTTTTCTGTAAAACATACATTTTACTGATCTGCTCTTCTAAGAAATTTTTTACATGTTATTACAATATTAACAAATTCATATGATCAAAGCATTTCGAAAAAATTGCACATTCCTAGATTTAGGCTCAAAGTCGATTTTCATGCAAATTGTTTATTAAAGACTTTAATAAGGAACCGCTTTTTCTGTAAAACATAAACTTTACTGATCTGCTCTTCTAAGGAAAATTTTACATGTTATTACCATATTAAAAAATTCATATAATCAATGCATTTTGAAAAATTGCGCTTTCCCAGACTTAGACTCAAAGTCGATTTTCATGCAAATTGTTTATTAGCGACTTTAATAAGGAACCGCTTTTTCTGTAAAACATAAATTTTACTGATCTGTTCTTCTAAGGAAAAATTTTGATGTTATGACAATGTTAACAAATTTATTTAGTCAATGCTTTTCGAAAATATTGCACTTTCCTAAATTTAGACTTAAAGTCGAATTTCTTGCAAATTCGTTATTAACGACTTTAATAAGGAACCGCTTTTTCTGTAAAACATAAATTGCACTTTCTTAGAATTAGACTCAGAGTCGATTTCCATGCAAACTGTTTATTAAAGACTTTAATAAGGAACCGCTTTTTCTGAAAACTAAAAATTTTTACTGAACTGCTCTTCTAAGGAAAATTTGCATGTTATAACCATATTAACAAATTCATATAATCAATGCATTTCGATAAAATTGCACTATCTTAGATTTAGACTCAAAGTCGATTTTCATGCAAATTGTTTTTTAAAGACTTTAATAAAGAACCGCTTTTTTTGTAAAACATAAATATTACTGATCTGCTCTTCTAAGAAAAAATTTGCATGTTATTACAATATTAACAAATTCATATGATCAAAGCATTTCGAAAAAATTGCACATTCCTAGATTTAGGCTCAAAGTCGATTTTCATGCAAGTTGTTTATTAACGACTTTAATAAGGAACCGCTGATCTGCTCTTCTAAGGAAAATTTTACATGTTATTACCATATTAAAAAATTCATATAATCAATGCATTTTGAAAAATTGCGCTTTCCCAGATTTAGACTCAAAGTCGATTTTCATGCAAATTGTTTATTAACGACTTTAATAAGGAACCGCTTTTTCTGTAAAACATACATTTTACTGATCTGCTCTTCTAAGAAATTTTTTACATGTTATTACAATATTAACAAATTCATATAATCAATGGCTTCCGAAAAAAATTGCACTATCTTAGATTTAGACTCAAAGTCGATTTTCATGCAAATTCGTTATTAACGACTTTAATAAGGAACCGCTTTTTCTGTAAAACATAAATTTTACTGATCTGCTCTTCTAAGGAAAAATTTGCATGTTATTACAATATTAACTAATTCATATGATCAAAGCATTTCGAAAAAAATGCACTTTCCTAGATTTAGACTCAAAGTCAATTTTCATGCAAATTGTTTATTAACGACTTTAATAAGGAACCGTTTTTCCTGAAAACTAAAAATTTTTACTGAACTGTTCTTCTAAGGAAAATTTGCATGTTATAACCATATTAACAAATTCATATAATCAATGCATTTCGATAAAATTGCACTATCTTAGATTTAGACTCAAAGTCGATTTTCATGCAAATTGTTTATTAAAGACTTTAATAAAGAACCGCTTTTTTTGTAAAACATAAATATTACTGATCTGCTCTTCTAAGAAATTTTTTACATGTTATTACAATATTAACAAATTCATATAATCAATGCCTTTCGAAAAAAATTGCACTTTCTTAGATTTAGACTCAAAGTCGATTTTCATGCAAATTGTTTATTAAAGACTTTATTAAGGAACCGCTTTTTCTGTAAAACATAAATTTTACTGATCTGCTCTTCTAAGGAAAATTTTACATGTTATTACCATATTAACAAATTCATATAATCAATGCATTTTGAAAAATTGCGCTTTCCCAGATTTAGACTCAAAGTCGATTTTCATGCAAATTGTTTATTAACGACTTTAATAAGGAACCGCTTTTTCTGTAAAACATACATTTTACTGATCTGCTCTTCTAAGAAATTTTTTACATGTTATTACAATATTAACAAATTCATATGATCAAAGCATTTCGAAAAAATTGTACATTCCTAGATTTAGGCTCAAAGTCGATTTTCATGCAAATTGTTTATTAAAGACTTTAATAAGGAACCGCTTTTTCTGTAAAACATAAATTTTACTGATCTGTTCTTCTAAGGAAAAATTTTGATGTTATGACAATGTTAACAAATTTATTTAGTCAATGCCTTTCGAAAATATTGCACTTTCCTAGATTTAGACTTAAAGTCGAATTTCTAGCAAATTCGTTATTAACGACTTTAATAAGGAACCGCTTTTTCTGTAAAACATAAATTGCACTTTCTTAGAATTAGACTCAGAGTCGATTTCCATGCAAACTGTTTATTAAAGACTTTAATAAGGAACCGCTTTTTCTGAAAACTAAAAATTTTTACTGAACTGCTCTTCTAAGGAAAATTTGCATGTTATAACCATATTAACAAATTCATATAATCAATGCCTTTCGAAAAAATTGCACATTCCTAGATTTAGGCTCAAAGTCGATTTTCATGCAAGTTGTTTATTAACGACTTTAATAAGGAACCGCTTTTTCTGTAAAACATACATTTTACTGATCTGCTCTTCTAAGAATATTTTTACATGTTATTACAATATTAACAAATTCATATAATCAATGCCTTTCGAAAAAATTGCACTTTCTTAGATTTAGACTCAAAGTCGATTTTCATGCAAATTGTTTTTTAAAGACTTTAATAAAGAACCGCTTTTTTTGTAAAACATAAATATTACTGATCTGCTCTTCTAAGAAAAAATTTGCATGTTATTACAATATTAACAAATTCATATGATCAAAGCATTTCGAAAAAATTGCACATTCCTAGATTTAGGCTCAAAGTCGATTTTCATGCAAGTTGTTTATTAACGACTTTAATAAGGAACCGCTTTTTCTGTAAAACATACATTTTACTGATCTGCTCTTCTAAGAATATTTTTACATGTTATTACAATATTAACAAATTCATATAATCAATGCCTTTCGAAAAAATTGCACTTTCTTAGATTTAGACTCAAAGTCGATTTTCATGCAAATTGTTTATTAAAGACTTTATTAAGGAACCGCTTTTTCTGTAAAACATAAACTTTACTGATCTGCTCTTCTAAGGAAAATTTTACATGTTATTACCATATTAAAAAATTCATATAATCAATGCATTTTGAAAAATTGCGCTTTCCCAGATTTAGACTCAAAGTCGATTTTCATGCAAATTGTTTATTAACGACTTTAATAAGGAACCGCTTTTTCTGTAAAACAAACATTTTACTGATCTGCTCTTCTAAGAAATTTTTTACATGTTATTACAATATTAACAAATTCATATAATCAATGGCTTCCGAAAAAAATTGCACTATCTTAGATTTAGACTCAAAGTCGATTTTCATGCAAATTCGTTATTAACGACTTTAATAAGGAACCGCTTTTTCTGTAAAACATACATTTTACTGATCTGCTCTTCTAAGGAAAAATTTGCATGTTATTACAATATTAACTAATTCATATGATCAAAGCATTTCGAAAACAATGCACTTCCCTAGATTTAGACTCAAAGTCAATTTTCATGCAAATTGTTTATTAACGACTTTAATAAGGAACCGTTTTTCCTGAAAACTAAAAATTTTTACTGAACTGTTCTTCTAAGGAAAATTTGCATGTTATAACCAAATTAACAAATTCATATAATCAATGCATTTCGATAAAATTGCACTATCTTAGATTTAGACTCAAAGTCGATTTTCATGCAAATTGTTTATTAAAGACTTTAATAAAGAACCGCTTTTTTTGTAAAACATAAATATTACTGATCTGCTCTTCTGAGAAAAAATTTGCATGTTATTACAATATTAACAAATTCATATGATCAAAGCATTTCGAAAAAATTGCACATTCCTAGATTTAGGCTCAAAGTCGATTTTCATGCAAATTGTTTATTAAAGACTTTAATAAGGAACCGCTTTTTCTGTAAAACATAAATTTTACTGATCTGTTCTTCTAAGAAATTTTTTACATGTTATTACAATATTAACAAATTCATATGATCAAAGCATTTCGAAAAAATTGCACATTCCTAGATTTAGGCTCAAAGTCGATTTTCATGCAAATTGTTTATTAAAGACTTTATTAAGGAACCGCTTTTTCTGAAAACTAAAAATTTTTACTGAACTGCTCTTCTAAGGAAAATTTGCATGTTATAACCATATTAACAAATTCATATAATCAATGCATTTCGAAAAAATTGCACATTCCTAGATTTAGGCTCAAAATCGATTTTCATGCAAATTGTTTATTAGCGACTTTAATAAGGAACCGCTTTTTCTGTAAAACATACATTTTACTGATCTGCTCTTCTAAGAAATTTTTTACATGTTATTACAATATTAACAAATTCATATAATCAATGCCTTTCGAAAAAAATTGCACTTTCTTAGATTTAGACTCAAAGTCGATTTTCATGCAAATTGTTTATTAAAGACTTTATTAAGGAACCGCTTTTTCTGTAAAACATAAATTTTACTGATCTCCTCTTCTAAGGAAAATTTTACATGTTATTACCATATTAACAAATTCATATAATCAATGCATTTTGAAAAATTGCGCTTTCCCAGATTTAGACACAAAGTCGATTTTCATGCAAATTGTTTATTAACGACTTTAATAAGGAACCGCTTTTTCTGTAAAACATACATTTTACTGATCTGCTCTTCTAAGAAATTTTTTACATGTTATTACAATATTAACAAATTCATATGATCAAAGCATTTCGAAAAAATTGCACATTCCTAGATTTAGGCTCAAAGTCGATTTTCATGCAAATTGTTTATTAAAGACTTTATTAAGGAACCGCTTTTTCTGAAAACTAAAAATTTTTACTGAACTGCTCTTCTAAGGAAAATTTGCATGTTATAACCATATTAACAAATTCATATAATCAATGCATTTCGATAAAATTGCACTATCTTAGATTTTGATTCAAAGTCGATTTTCATGCAAATTGTTTATTAACGACTTTAATAAGGAACCGCTTTTTTTGTTAAACATTAATTTTACTGATCTGTTCTTCTAAGGACAAATTTGCATGTTATCACAATTTTAACAAATTCATATAATCAATGCATTTAGATAAAATTGCACTATCTTAGATTTTGATTCAAAGTCGATTTTCATGCAAATTGTTTATTAAAGACTTTATTAAGGAACCGCTTTTTCTGTAAAACATAAACTTTACTGATCTGCTCTTCTAAGGAAAATTTTACATGTTATTACCATATTAAAAAATTCATATAATCAATGCATTTTGAAAAATTGCGCTTTCCCAGATTTAGACTCAAAGTCGATTTTCATGCAAATTGTTTATTAACGACTTTAATAAGGAACCGCTTTTTCTGTAAAACAAACATTTTACTGATCTGCTCTTCTAAGAAATTTTTTACATGTTATTACAATATTAACAAATTCATATAATCAATGGCTTCCGAAAAAAATTGCACTATCTTAGATTTAGACTCAAAGTCGATTTTCATGCAAATTCGTTATTAACGACTTTAATAAGGAACCGCTTTTTCTGTAAAACATACATTTTACTGATCTGCTCTTCTAAGGAAAAATTTGCATGTTATTACAATATTAACTAATTCATATGATCAAAGCATTTCGAAAACAATGCACTTCCCTAGATTTAGACTCAAAGTCAATTTTCATGCAAATTGTTTATTAACGACTTTAATAAGGAACCGTTTTTCCTGAAAACTAAAAATTTTTACTGAACTGTTCTTCTAAGGAAAATTTGCATGTTATAACCAAATTAACAAATTCATATAATCAATGCATTTCGATAAAATTGCACTATCTTAGATTTAGACTCAAAGTCGATTTTCATGCAAATTGTTTATTAAAGACTTTAATAAAGAACCGCTTTTTTTGTAAAACATAAATATTACTGATCTGCTCTTCTGAGAAAAAATTTGCATGTTATTACAATATTAACAAATTCATATGATCAAAGCATTTCGAAAAAATTGCACATTCCTAGATTTAGGCTCAAAGTCGATTTTCATGCAAATTGTTTATTAAAGACTTTAATAAGGAACCGCTTTTTCTGTAAAACATAAATTTTACTGATCTGTTCTTCTAAGAAATTTTTTACATGTTATTACAATATTAACAAATTCATATGATCAAAGCATTTCGAAAAAATTGCACATTCCTAGATTTAGGCTCAAAGTCGATTTTCATGCAAATTGTTTATTAAAGACTTTATTAAGGAACCGCTTTTTCTGAAAACTAAAAATTTTTACTGAACTGCTCTTCTAAGGAAAATTTGCATGTTATAACCATATTAACAAATTCATATAATCAATGCATTTCGAAAAAATTGCACATTCCTAGATTTAGGCTCAAAATCGATTTTCATGCAAGTAACGACTTTAATAAGGAACCGCTTTTTCTGTAAAACATACATTTTACTGATCTGCTCTTCTAAGAAATTTTTTACATGTTATTACAATATTAACAAATTCATATAATCAATGCCTTTCGAAAAAAATTGCACTTTCTTAGATTTAGACTCAAAGTCGATTTTCATGCAAATTGTTTATTAAAGACTTTATTAAGGAACCGCTTTTTCTGTAAAACATAAATTTTACTGATCTCCTCTTCTAAGGAAAATTTTACATGTTATTACCATATTAACAAATTCATATAATCAATGCATTTTGAAAAATTGCGCTTTCCCAGATTTAGACACAAAGTCGATTTTCATGCAAATTGTTTATTAACGACTTTAATAAGGAACCGCTTTTTCTGTAAAACATACATTTTACTGATCTGCTCTTCTAAGAAATTTTTTACATGTTATTACAATATTAACAAATTCATATGATCAAAGCATTTCGAAAAAATTGCACATTCCTAGATTTAGGCTCAAAGTCGATTTTCATGCAAATTGTTTATTAAAGACTTTATTAAGGAACCGCTTTTTCTGAAAACTAAAAATTTTTACTGAACTGCTCTTCTAAGGAAAATTTGCATGTTATAACCATATTAACAAATTCATATAATCAATGCATTTCGATAAAATTGCACTATCTTAGATTTTGATTCAAAGTCGATTTTCATGCAAATTGTTTATTAACGACTTTAATAAGGAACCGCTTTTTTTGTTAAACATTAATTTTACTGATCTGTTCTTCTAAGGACAAATTTGCATGTTATCACAATTTTAACAAATTCATATAATCAATGCATTTAGATAAAATTGCACTATCTTAGATTTTGATTCAAAGTCGATTTTCATGCAAATTGTTTATTAACGACTTTAATAAGGAAAAGCTTTTTCTGTAAAACATTAATATTACTGATCTGCTCTTCTAAGTAAAATTTTACATGTTATTACCATATTAACAAATTCATATAATCAATGCATTTCCATAAAATTGCACTATCTTAGATTTAGACTCAAAGTCGATTTTCATGCAAATTGTTTATTAAAGACTTTAATAAAGAACCGCTTTTTTTGTAAAACATAAATATTACTGATCTGCTCTTCTAAGAAAAAATTTGCATGTTATTACAATATTAACAAATTCATATGATCAAAGCATTTCGAAAAAATTGCACATTTCTAGATTTAGGCTCAAAGTCGATTTTCATGCCAATTGTTTATTAAAGACTTTAATAAGGAACCGCTTTTTCTGTAAAACATAAATTTTACTGATCTGTTCTTCTAAGGAAAAATTTTGATGTTATGACAATGTTAACAAATTTATTTAGTCAATGCCTTTCGAAAATATTGCACTTTCCTAGATTTAGACTTAAAGTCGAATTTCTTGCAAATTCGTTGTTAACGACTTTAATGAGGAACCGCCTTTTCTGTAAAACATAAATTGCACTTTTTTAGAATTAGACTCAGAGTCGATTTCCATGCAAACTGTTTATTAAAGACTTTAATAAGGAACCGCTTTTTCTGAAAACTAAAAATTTTTACTGAACTGCTCTTCTAAGGAAAATTTGCATGTTATAACCATATTAACAAATTCATATAATCAATGCATTTCGATAAAATTGCACTATCTTAGATTTTGATTCAAAGTCGATTTTCATGCAAATTGTTTATTAACGACTTTAATAAGGAACCGCTTTTTTTGTTAAACATTAATTTTACTGATCTGTTCTTCTAAGGACAAATTTGCATGTTATCACAATTTTAACAAATTCATATAATCAATGCATTTAGATAAAATTGCACTATCTTAGATTTTGATTCAAAGTCGATTTTCATGCAAATTGTTTATTAACGACTTTAATAAGGAAAAGCTTTTTCTGTAAAACATTAATATTACTGATCTGCTCTTCTAAGTAAAATTTTACATGTTATTACCATATTAACAAATTCATATAATCAATGCATTTCCATAAAATTGCACTATCTTAGATTTAGACTCAAAGTCGATTTTCATGCAAATTGTTTATTAACGACTTTAATAAGGAACCGCTTTTTCTTGAAAACATAAATATTACTGGTCTGCTCCTCTAAGTGAAATTTTACATGTTATCACAATTTTAACAAATTCATATAATCAATGCATTTCGAAAAAATTGCACATACCTAGATTTAGACTCAAAGTCTATTTTCATGCAAAATGTTTATTTACGACTTTATTAAGGAAAAGCTTTTTCTGTAAAACATAAATATTACTGGTCTGCTCCTCTAAGTAAAATTTTACATGTGATTACCATATTAACAAATTCATATAAAGAATGCATTTCGATAAAATTGCACTATCTTAGATTTTGATTCAAAGTCGATTTTCATGCAAATTGTTTATTAACGACTTTAATAAGGAACCGCTTTTTTTTTTAAACATAAATTTTACTGATCTGTTCTTCTAAGGACAATTTTGCATGTTATTACGATATTTACAAATTCATATAATCAATGCATCTCGAAAATATTGCACTTTCCTAGATTTAGACTCAAAGTCGATTTTCACGCAAATTTTTTATTAACGACTTTAATAAGGAACCGCTTTTTCTGTAAAACATAAATATTACTGATCTGCTCTTCTAAGTAAAATTTTACATGTTATTACCATATTAACAAATTCATATAATCAATGCATTACGATAAAATTGCACTATCTTAGATTTAGACTCAAAGCCGATTTTCATTCAAATTCGTTATTAACGACTTTAATAAGGAACCGCTTTTTCTTGAAAACATAAATATTACTGATTTGCTCTTCTAAGGAAAAATTTGCATGTTATTACAATATTAACGAATTCATATAATCAAAGCATTTCGAAAAAATTGCACTTTCCTAGATTTAGACTCAAAGTCGATTTTCACGCAAATTGTATATTAACAACTTCAATAAGGTACCGCTTACTCTGAAAAATAAAAAATATTACGGAACTGCTCTTCTAAGGAAATTTTTGCATGTTATTACAATATTATCTAATTCATATGATCAAAGCATTTCGAAAAAATTGCACATACCTAGATTTAGACTCAAAGTCTATTTTCATGCAAAATGTTTATTTACGACTTTGTTAAGGAACCGCTTTTTCTGTAAAACATAAATATTACTGGTCTGCTCCTCTAAGGAAAAATTTTCATGTTATTACAATATTAACAAATTCATATGATCAAAGCATTTTGAAAAAATTGCACTTTCCTAGATTTAGACTCAAAGTTGATTTTCACGCAAATTGTTTATTAACGACTTTAATAAGGAACCGCTTTTTCTGTAAAACATAAATATTAGTGATCTGCTCTTCTAAGTAAAATTTCACATGTTATTACCATATTAACAAATTCATATAATCAATGCATTTCGATAAAATCGCACTATCTTAGATTTTGATTCAAAGTCGATTTTCATGCAAATTGTTTATTAACGACTTTAATAAGGAACCGCTTTTTTTGTTAAACATAAATTTTACTGATCTGTTCTTCTAAGGACAATTTTTCATGTTATCACAATTTTAACAAATTCATATAATCAATGCATTTCGAAAAAATTGCACTTTCCTAGATTTAGACTCAAAGTCGATTTTCACGCAAATTGTTTATTAACGACTTTATTAAGGAACCGCTTTTTCTGTAAAACATAAATATTAGTGATCTGCTCTTCTAAGTAAAATTTCACATGTTATTACCATATTAACAAATTCATATAATCAATGCATTTCGATAAAATTGCACTACCTTAGATTTAGACTCAAAGCCGATTTTCATGCAAATTCGTTATTAACGACTTTAATAATGAACCGCTTTTTCTTGAAAACATAAATATTACTGGTCTGCTCCTCTAAGTAAAATTTCACATGTTATTACCATATTAACAAATTCATATAAAGAATGCATTTCGATAAAATTGCACTATCTTAGATTTTGATTCAAAGTCGATTTTCATGCAAATTGTTTATTAACGACTTTAATAAGGAACCGCTTTTTTTGTTAAACATAAATTTTACTGATCTGTTCTTCTAAGGACAATTTTGCATGTTATTACGATATTTACAAATTCATATAATCAATGCATCTCGAAAATATTGCACTTTCCTAGATTTAGACTCAAAGTCGATTTTCACGCAAATTTTTTATTAACGACTTTAATAAGGAACCGCTTTTTCTTGAAAACATAAATATTAGTGATCTGCTCTTCTAAGTAAAATTTCACATGTTATTACCATATTAACAAATTCATATAATCAATGCATTTCGATAAAATTGCACTACCTTAGATTTAGACTCAAAGCCGATTTTCATAAATATTACTGGTCTGCTCCTCTAAGTAAAATTTTACATGTGATTACCATATTAACAAATTCATATACAGAATGCATTTCGATAAAATTGCACTATCTTAGATTTTGATTCAAAGTCGATTTTCATGCAAATTGTTTATTAACGACTTTAATAAGGAACCGCTTTTTTTGTTAAACATAAATTTTACTGATCTGCTCTTCTAAGTAAAATTTTACATGTTATTACCATATTAACAAATTCATATAATCAAAGCATTTCGAAAAAATTGCACTTTCCTAGATTTAGACTCAAAGTCGATTTTCACGCAAATTATTTATTAACGACTTTAATAAGGAACCGCTTTTTCTGTAAAACATAAATATTAGTGATCTGCTCTTCTAAGTAAAATTTCACATGTTATTACCATATTAACAAATTCATATAATCAATGCATTTCGATAAAATTGCACTATCTTAGATTTTGATTCAAAGTCGATTTTCATGCAAATTGTTTATTAACGACTTTAATAAGGAACCGCTTTTTTTGTTAAACATAAATATTACTGATTTGCTCTTCTAAGGAAAAATTTGCATGTTATTACAATATTAACGAATTCATATAATCAAAGCATTTCGAAAAAATTGCACATACCTAGATTTAGACTCAAAGTCTATTTTCATGCAAAATGTTTATTTATGACTTTGTTAAGGAACCGCTTTTTCTGTAAAACATAAATATTACTGGTCTGCTCCTCTAAGGAAAAATTTTCATGTTATTATAATATTAACAAATTCATATGATCAAAGCATTTTGAAAAAATTGCACTTTCCTAGATTTAGACTCAAAGTCGATTTTCACGCAAATTATTTATTAACGACTTTAATAAGGAACCGCTTTTTCTGTAAAACATAAATATTAGTGATCTGCTCTTCTAAGTAAAATTTCACATGTTATTACCATATTAACAAATTCATATAATCAATGCATTTCGATAAAATTGCACTATCTTAGATTTTGATTCAAAGTCGATTTTCATGCAAATTGTTTATTAACGACTTTAATAAGGAACCGCTTTTTTTGTTAAACATAAATTTTACTGATCTGTTCTTCTAAGGACAATTTTTCATGTTATCACAATTTTAACAAATTCATATAATCAATGCATTTCGAAAAAATTGCACTTTCCTAGATTTAGACTCAAAGTCGATTTTCACGCAAATTGTATATTAACGACTTCAATAAGGTACCGCTTATTCTGAAAACTAAAAAATATTACGGAACTGCTCTTCTAAGGAAATTTTTGCATGTTATTACAATATTATCGAGTTCATATGATCAAAGCATTTAGACTCAAAGCCGATTTTCATGCAAAATGTTTATTTACGACTTTATTAAGGAAAAGCTTTTTCTGTAAAACATAAATATTACTGGTCTGCTCCTCTAAGTAAAATTTTACATGTTATTACCATATTAACAAATTCATATAATCAATGCATTTAGATAAAATTGCACTATCTTAGATTTTGATTCAAAGTCGATTTTCATGCAAATTGTTTATTAACGACTTTAATAAGGAAAAGCTTTTTCTGTAAAACATTAATATTACTGATCTGCTCTTCTAAGTAAAATTTTACATGTTATTACCATATTAACAAATTCATATACTCAATGCATTTCCATAAAATTGCACTATCTTAGATTTAGACTCAAAGTCGATTTTCATGCAAATTGTTTATTAACGACTTTAATAAGGAACCGCTTTTTCTTGAAAACATAAATATTACTGGTCTGCTCCTTTAAGTGAAATTTTACATGTTATCACAATTTTAACAAATTCATATAATCAATGCATTTCGAAAAAATTGCACATACCTAGATTTAGACTCAAAGTCTATTTTCATGCAAAATGTTTATTTACGACTTTATTAAGGAAAAGCTTTTTCTGTAAAACATAAATATTACTGGTCTGCTCCTCTAAGTAAAATTTTACATGTTATTACCATATTAACAAATTCATATAATTAATGCATTTAGACTCAAAGCCGATTTTCATGCAAATTGTTTATTAACGACTTTAATAAGGAACCGCTTTTTCTGTAAAACATTAATATTACTGATCTGCTCTTCTAAGTAAAATTTTACATGTTATTACCATATTAACAAATTCATATAATCAATGCATTTCCATAAAATTGCACTTTCCTAGATTTAGACTCAAAGTCGATTTTCACGCAAATTGTTTATTAACGACTTTAATAAGGAACCGCTTTTTCTGTAAAACATAAATATTACTGATCTGCTCTTTTAAGTAAAATTTTACATGTTATTACCATATTAACAAATTCATATAATCAATGCATTTCCATAAAATTGCACTATCTTAGATTTAGACTCAAAGCCGATTTTCATGCAAATTCCTTATTAACGACTTTAATAAGGAACCGCTTTTTCTTGAAAACATAAATATTACTGGTCTGCTCCTCTAAGTGAAATTTTACATGTTATTACCATATTAACAAATTCATATAATCAATGCATTTCGATAAAATTGCACTATCTTAGATTTTGATTCAAAGTCGATTTTCATGCAAATTGTTTATTAACGACTTTAATAAGGAACCGCCTTTTCTGTAAAACATAAATATTACTGGTCTGCTCTTCTAAGGAAAAATTTGCATGTTATTACAATGTTAACAAATTCATATGATCAAAGCATTTTGATAAAATTGCACTATCTTAGATTTTGATTCAAAGTCGATTTTCATGCAAATTGTTTATTAACGACTTCAATAAGGAACCGCTTTTTTTGTTAAACATTAATTTTACTGATCTGTTCTTCTAAGGACAAATTTGCATGTTATCACAATTTTAACAAATTCATATAATCAATGCATTTCGAAAAAATTGCACTTTCCTAGATTTAGACTCAAAGTCGATTTTCACGCAAATTGTATATTAACGACTTCAATAAGGTACCGCTTATTCTGAAAACTAAAAAATATTACGGAACTGGTCTGCTCTTCTAAGGAAATTTTTGCATGTTTTTACAATATTATCGAATTCATATGATCAAAGCATTTCGAAAAAATTGCACATACCTAGATTTAGGCTCAAAGTCTATTTTCATGCAAATTGTTTATTTACGACTTTATTAAGGAAAAGCTTTTTCTGTAAAACATAAATGTTACTGGTCTGCTCCTCTAAGTAAAATTTTACATGTTATTACCATATTAACAAATTCATATAATCAATGCATTTCGATAAAATTGCACTATCTTAGATTTAGACTCAAAGCCGATTTTCATGCAAATTCGTTATTAACGACTTTAATAATGAACCGATTTTTCTTGAAAACATAAATATTACTGGTCTGCTCCTCTAAGTAAAATTTTACATGTGATTACCATATTAACAAATTCATATAAAGAATGCATTTCGATAAAATTGCACTATCTTAGATTTTGATTCAAAGTCGATTTTCATGCAAATTGTTTATTAACGACTTTAATAAGGAACCGCTTTTTTTGTTAAACATAAATTTTACTGATCTGTTCTTCTAAGGACAATTTTGCATGTTATTACGATATTTACAAATTCATATAATCAATGCATCTCGAAAATATTGCACTTTCCTAGATTTAGACTCAAAGTCGATTTTCACGCAAATTGTTTATTAACGACTTTAATAAGGAACCGCTTTTTCTGTAAAACATAAATATTACTGATCTGCTCTTCTAAGTAAAATTTTACATGTTATTACCATATTAACAAATTCATATAATCAATGCATTTCGATAAAATTGCACTATCTTAGATTTAGACTCAAAGCCGATTTTCATTCAAATTCGTTATTAACGACTTTAATAAGGAACCGCTTTTTCTTGAAAACATAAATATTACTGATCTGCTCTTCTAAGGAAAAATTTGCATGTTATTACAATATTAACGAATTCATATAATCAAAGCATTTCGAAAAAATTGCACTTTCCTAGATTTAGACTCAAAGTCGATTTTCACGCAAATTGTATATTAACAACTTCAATAAGGTACCGCTTATTCTGAAAAATAAAAAATATTACGGAACTGCTCTTCTAAGGAAATTTTTGCATGTTATTACAATATTATCGAATTCATATGATCAAAGCATTTCGAAAAAATTGCACATACCTAGATTTAGACTCAAACTCGATTTTCACGCAAATTGTATATTAACGACTTCAATAAGGTACCGCTTATTCTGAAAACTAAAAAATATTACGGAACTGGTCTGCTCTTCTAAGGAAATTTTTGCATGTTATTACGATATTTACAAATTCATATAATCAATGCATCTCGAAAATATTGCACTTTCCTAGATTTAGGCTCAAAGTCTATTTTCATGCAAATTGTTTATTTACGACTTTATTAAGGAAAAGCTTTTTCTGTAAAACATAAATGTTACTGGTCTGCTCCTCTAAGTAAAATTTTACATGTTATTACCATATTAACAAATTCATATAATCAATGCATTTCGATAAAATTGCACTATCTTAGATTTAGACTCAAAGCCGATTTTCATGCAAATTCGTTATTAACGACTTTAATAATGAACCGCTTTTTCTTGAAAACATAAATATTACTGGTCTGCTCCTCTAAGTAAAATTTTACATGTGATTACCATATTAACAAATTCATATAAAGAATGCATTTCGATATAATTGCACTATCTTAGATTTTGATTCAAAGTCGATTTTCATGCAAATTGTTTATTAACGACTTTAATAAGGAACCGCTTTTTTTGTTAAACATAAATTTTACTGATCTGTTCTTCTAAGGACAATTTTGCATGTTATTACGATATTTACAAATTCATATAATCAATGCATCTCGAAAATATTGCACTTTCCTAGATTTAGACTCAAAGTCGATTTTCACGCAAATTGTTTATTAACGACTTTAATAAGGAACCGCTTTTTCTGTAAAACATAAATATTACTGATCTGCTCTTTTAAGTAAAATTTTACATGTTATTACCATATTAACAAATTCATATAATCAATGCATTTCCATAAAATTGCACTATCTTAGATTTAGACTCAAAGCCGATTTTCATGCAAATTCCTTATTAACGACTTTAATAAGGAACCGCTTTTTCTTGAAAACATAAATATTACTGGTCTGCTCCTCTAAGTGAAATTTTACATGTTATTACCATATTAACAAATTCATATAATCAATGCATTTCGATAAAATTGCACTATCTTAGATTTTGATTCAAAGTCGATTTTCATGCAAATTGTTTATTAACGACTTTAATAAGGAACCGCCTTTTCTGTAAAACATAAATATTACTGGTCTGCTCTTCTAAGGAAAAATTTGCATGTTATTACAATGTTAACAAATTCATATGATCAAAGCATTTTGATAAAATTGCACTATCTTAGATTTTGATTCAAAGTCGATTTTCATGCAAATTGTTTATTAACGACTTCAATAAGGAACCGCTTTTTTTGTTAAACATTAATTTTACTGATCTGTTCTTCTAAGGACAAATTTGCATGTTATCACAATTTTAACAAATTCATATAATCAATGCATTTCGAAAAAATTGCACTTTCCTAGATTTAGACTCAAAGTCGATTTTCACGCAAATTGTATATTAACGACTTCAATAAGGTACCGCTTATTCTGAAAACTAAAAAATATTACGGAACTGGTCTGCTCTTCTAAGGAAATTTTTGCATGTTTTTACAATATTATCGAATTCATATGATCAAAGCATTTCGAAAAAATTGCACATACCTAGATTTAGGCTCAAAGTCTATTTTCATGCAAATTGTTTATTTACGACTTTATTAAGGAAAAGCTTTTTCTGTAAAACATAAATGTTACTGGTCTGCTCCTCTAAGTAAAATTTTACATGTTATTACCATATTAACAAATTCATATAATCAATGCATTTCGATAAAATTGCACTATCTTAGATTTAGACTCAAAGCCGATTTTCATGCAAATTCGTTATTAACGACTTTAATAATGAACCGATTTTTCTTGAAAACATAAATATTACTGGTCTGCTCCTCTAAGTAAAATTTTACATGTGATTACCATATTAACAAATTCATATAAAGAATGCATTTCGATAAAATTGCACTATCTTAGATTTTGATTCAAAGTCGATTTTCATGCAAATTGTTTATTAACGACTTTAATAAGGAACCGCTTTTTTTGTTAAACATAAATTTTACTGATCTGTTCTTCTAAGGACAATTTTGCATGTTATTACGATATTTACAAATTCATATAATCAATGCATCTCGAAAATATTGCACTTTCCTAGATTTAGACTCAAAGTCGATTTTCACGCAAATTGTTTATTAACGACTTTAATAAGGAACCGCTTTTTCTGTAAAACATAAATATTACTGATCTGCTCTTCTAAGTAAAATTTTACATGTTATTACCATATTAACAAATTCATATAATCAATGCATTTCGATAAAATTGCACTATCTTAGATTTAGACTCAAAGCCGATTTTCATTCAAATTCGTTATTAACGACTTTAATAAGGAACCGCTTTTTCTTGAAAACATAAATATTACTGATCTGCTCTTCTAAGGAAAAATTTGCATGTTATTACAATATTAACGAATTCATATAATCAAAGCATTTCGAAAAAATTGCACTTTCCTAGATTTAGACTCAAAGTCGATTTTCACGCAAATTGTATATTAACAACTTCAATAAGGTACCGCTTATTCTGAAAAATAAAAAATATTACGGAACTGCTCTTCTAAGGAAATTTTTGCATGTTATTACAATATTATCGAATTCATATGATCAAAGCATTTCGAAAAAATTGCACATACCTAGATTTAGACTCAAACTCGATTTTCACGCAAATTGTATATTAACGACTTCAATAAGGTACCGCTTATTCTGAAAACTAAAAAATATTACGGAACTGGTCTGCTCTTCTAAGGAAATTTTTGCATGTTATTACGATATTTACAAATTCATATAATCAATGCATCTCGAAAATATTGCACTTTCCTAGATTTAGGCTCAAAGTCTATTTTCATGCAAATTGTTTATTTACGACTTTATTAAGGAAAAGCTTTTTCTGTAAAACATAGATGTTACTGGTCTGCTCCTCTAAGTAAAATTTTACATGTTATTACCATATTAACAAATTCATATAATCAATGCATTTCGATAAAATTGCACTATCTTAGATTTAGACTCAAAGCCGATTTTCATGCAAATTCGTTATTAACGACTTTAATAATGAACCGCTTTTTCTTGAAAACATAAATATTACTGGTCTGCTCCTCTAAGTAAAATTTTACATGTGATTACCATATTAACAAATTCATATAAAGAATGCATTTCGATATAATTGCACTATCTTAGATTTTGATTCAAAGTCGATTTTCATGCAAATTGTTTATTAACGACTTTAATAAGGAACCGCTTTTTTTGTTAAACATAAATTTTACTGATCTGTTCTTCTAAGGACAATTTTTTTATGTTATCACAATTTTAACAAATTCATATAATCAATGCATTTCGAAAAAAATTGCACTATCTTAGATTAAGACTCAAAGCCGATTTTCATGCAAATTCGTTATTAACGACTTTAATAAGGAACCGCTTTTTCCATAAAACATAAATATTACTGATCTGCTCTTCTAAGGAAAAATTTGCATGTTATTACAATATTAACGAATTCATATAATCAATACATTTCGAAAAAATTGCAACTTCGTTGATTTAGACTCAAAGTCGATTTCCTTCCAAATTGTCTATTAACGACTTAATTAAGGAACCGCTTTTACCTTAAAACATAAATATTACTGATCTGCTCTTCTAAGGAAACATTTGCATGTTATTACAATATTAACGAATTCATATAATCAAAGCATTTCGAAAAAATTGCACTTTCCTAGATTTAGACTCAAAGTCGATTTTCACGCAAATTGTATATTAACAACTTCAATAAGGTACCGCTTACTCTGAAAAATAAAAAATATTACGGAACTGCTCTTCTAAGGAAATTTTTGCATGTTATTACAATATTATCGAATTCATATGATCAAAGCATTTCGAAAAAATTGCACATACCTAGATTTAGACTCAAAGTCTATTTTCATGCAAAATGTTTATTTACGACTTTGTTAAGGAACCGCTTTTTCTGTAAAACATAAATATTACTGGTCTGCTCCTCTAAGGAAAAATTTTCATGTTATTACAATATTAACAAATTCATATGATCAAAGCATTTTGAAAAAATTGCACTTTCCAAGATTTAGACTCAAAGTCGATTTTCACGCAAATTGTTTATTAACGACTTTAATAAGGAACCGATTTTTCTGTAAAACATAAATATTATTGATCTGCTCTTCTAAGGAAAAATTTGCATGTTATTACAATATTAACGAATTCATATAATCAATACATTTCGAAAAAATTGCAACTTCGTAGATTTAGACTCTAAGTCGATTTTCTTCCAAATTGTCTATTAACGACTTCAATAAGGTACCGCTTTTTCTGTAAAACATAAATTTTACTGGTCTGCTCTTCTAAGGAAAAATTTGCATGTTATTACCATATTAACGAATTCATATAATCAAAGCATTTCGAAAAAATTGCACTTTCCTAGGATTAGACTCAAAGTCGATTTTCTTCCAAATTGTCTATTACCGACTTCAATAAGGTACCGCTTATTCTGAAAACTAAAAAATATTACTGAACTGCCTTTCTAAGGAAAAATTTGCATGTTATTACAATATTAACAAATTCATATAATCAATGCCTTTCGAAAAAAATTGCACTATCTTAGATTTAGACTCAAAGTCGATTTTCTTCCAAATTGTATATTAACGACTTCAATAAAGTACCGCTTATTCTGAAAACTAAAAAATATTACTGAACTGCTCTTCTAAGGAAAAATTTGCATGTTTTTACATTATTATCGAATTCATATAATCAATGCATTTTGAAAAAATTTCAACTTCTTAGATTTAGACTCAAAGTCGATTTTCTTCCAAATTGTCTATTAACGACTTCAATAAGGTACCGCTTATTCTGAAAACAAAAAAATATTACTGAACTGCCTTTCTAAGGAAAAATTTGCATGTTATTACAATATTAACAAATTCATATGATCAAAGCATTTTGAAAAAATTGCACTTTCCAAGATTTAGACTCAAAGTCGATTTTCACGCAAATTGTTTATTAACGACTTTAATAAGGAACCGCTTTTTCTGTAAAATATAAATATTACTGATCTGCTCTTCTAAGTAAAATTTTACATGTTATTACCATATTAACAAATTCATATAATCAATGCATTTCGATAAAATTGCACTATCTTAGATTTAGACTCAAAGCCGATTTTAATGCAAATTCGTTATTAACGACTTTAATAAAGAACCGCTTTTTCCGTAAAACATAAATATTACTCTTCTGCTCTTCTAAGGAAAAATTTGCATGTTATTACAATATTAACGAATTCATATAATCAATACATTTCGAAAAAATTGCAACTTCGTAGATTTAGACTCTAAGTCGATTTTCTTCCAAATTGTCTATTAACGACTTCAATAAGGTACCGCTTTTTCTGTAAAACATAAATTTTACTGGTCTGCTCTTCTAAGGAAAAATTTGCATGTTATTACCATATTAACGAATTCATATAATCAAAGCATTTCGAAAAAATTGCACTTTCCTAGGATTAGACTCAAAGTCGATTTTCTTCCAAATTGTCTATTAACGACTTCAATAAGGTACCGCTTATTCTGAAAACTAAAAAATATTACTGAACTGCCTTTCTAAGGAAAAATTTGCATGTTATTACAATATTAACAAATTCATATAATCAATGCCTTTCGAAAAAAATTGCACTATCTTAGATTTAGACTCAAAGTCGATTTTCTTCCAAATTGTATATTAACGACTTCAATAAGGTACCGCTTATTCTGAAAACTAAAACCTATTACTGAACTGCTCTTCTAAGGAAAAATTTGCATGTTTTTACATTATTATCGAATTCATATAATCAATGCATTTTGAAAAAATTGCAACTTCTTAGATTTAGACTCAAAGTCGATTTTCTTCCAAATTGTCTATTAACGACTTCAATAAGGTACCGCTTATTCTGAAAACAAAAAAATATTACTGAACTGCCTTTCTAAGGAAAAATTTGCATGTTATTACAAGATTAACAAATTCATATGATCAAAGCATTTTGAAAAAATTGCACTTTCCAAGATTTAGACTCAAAGTCGATTTTCACGCAAATTGTTTATTAACGACTTTAATAAGGAACCGCTTTTTCTGTAAAACATAAATATTACTGATCTGCTCTTCTAAGTAAAATTTTACATGTTATTACCATATTAACAAATTCATATAATCAATGCATTTCGATAAAATTGCACTATCTTAGATTTTGATTCAAAGTCGATTTTCATGCAAATTGTTTATTAACGACTCTAATAAGGAACCGCTTTTTTTGTTAAACATACATTTTACTGATCTGTTCTTCTAAGGACAATTTTGCTTGTTATCACAATTTTAACAAATTCATATAATCAATGCATTTCGAAAAAAATTGCACTATCTTAGATTAAGACTCAAAGCCGATTTTCATGCAATCTCGTTATTAACGACTTTATTAAGGAACCGCTTTTTCTTGAAAACATAACTATTACTGATCTGCTCTTCTAAGGAAAAAGTTGCATGTTATTACAATATTAACGAATTCATATAATCAAAGCATTTCGAAAAAATTGCACTTTCCTAGGATTAGACTCAAAGTCGATTTTCTTCCAAATTGTCTATTAACGACTTCAATAAGGTACCGCTTATTCTGAAAACTAAAAAATATTACTGAACTGCCTTTCTAAGGAAAAATTTGCATGTTATTACAATATTAACAAATTCATATAATCAATGCCTTTCGAAAAAAAATGCACTATCTTAGATTTAGACTCAAAGCCGATTTTCATGCAAATTCGTTATTAACGACTTTAATAAGGAACCGCTTTTTCCGTAAAACATAAATATTACTGATCTGCTCTTCTAAGGAAAAATTTGCATGTTATTACAATATTAACGAATTCATATAATCAATACATTTCGAAAAAATTGCAACTTCGTAGATTTAGACTCAAAGTCGATTTCCTTCCAAATTGTCTATTAACGACTTCAATAAGATACCGCTTTTTCTGCAAAACATAAATATTACTGATCTGCTCTTCTAAGTAAAATTTTACATGTTATTACCATATTAACAAATTCATATAATCAAAGCATTTCGAAAAAATTGCACTTTCCTAGGATAAGACTCAAAGTCGATTTTCTTCCAAATTGTCTATTAACGACTTCAATAAGGTACTGCTTATTCTGAAAATCATAAATATTACTGAACTGCTCTTCAAAGAAAAAATTTGCATGTTATTACAATATTAACGAATTCATATAATCAAAGCATTTCGAAAAAATTGCACTTTCCTAGGATTAGACTCAAAGTCGATTTTCTTCCAAATTGTCTATTAACGACTTCCATAAGGTACTGCTTATTCTGAAAATCATAAATATTACTGAACTGCTCTTCAAAGAAAGAATTTGCATGTTATTACAATATTAACGAATTCATATAATCAAAGCATTTCGAAAAAATTGCACTTTCCTAGGATTAGACTCAAAGTCGATTTTCTTCCAAATTGTCTATTAACGACTTCAATAAGGTACTGCTTATTCTGAAAATCATAAATATTACTGAACTGCTCTTCAAAGAAAAAATTTGCATGTTATCACAATTTTAACAAATTCATATAATCAATGCATTTCGAAAAAAATTGCACTATCTTAGATTAAGACTCAAAGCCGATTTTCATGCAATCTCGTTATTAACGACTTTATTAAGGAACCGCTTTTTCCGTAAAACATAAATATTACTGATCTGCTCTTCTAAGGAAAAATTTGCATGTTATTACAATATTAACGAATTCATATAATCAATACATTTCGAAAAAATTGCAACTTCGTAGATTTAGACTTAAAGTCGATTTCCTTCCAAATTGTCTATTAACGACTTCAATAAGATACCGCATAAATTTTACTGGTCTGCTCTTCTAAGGAAAAATTTGCATGTTATTACAATATTAACAAATTCATATGATCAAAGCATTTTGAAAAAATTGCACTTTCCTAGATTTAGACTCAAAGTCGATTTTCACGCAAATTGTTTATTAACGACTTTACTGATCTGTTCTTCTAAGGACAATTTTTTTATGTTATCACAATTTTAACAAATTCATATAATCAATGCATTTCGAAAAAAATTGCACTATCTTAGATTAAGACTCAAAGCCGATTTTCATGCAAATTCGTTATTAACGACTTTAATAAGGAACCGCTTTTTCCGTAAAACATAAATATTACTGATCTGCTCTTCTAAGGAAAAATTTGCATGTTATTACAATATTAACGAATTCATATAATCAATACATTTCGAAAAAATTGCAACTTCGTTGATTTAGACTCAAAGTCGATTTCCTTCCAAATTGTCTATTAACGACTTCAATAAGATACCGCTTTTTCTGTAAAACATAAATATTACTGATCTGCTCTTCTAAGTAAAATTTTACATGTTATTACCATATTAACAAATTCATATAATCAATGCATTTCGATAAAATTGCACTATCTTAGAATTTGATTCAAAGTCGATTTTCATGCAAATTATTTATTAACGACTTTAATAAGGAACCGCTTTTTTTGTTAAACATAAATTTTACTGATCTGTTCTTCTAAGGACAATTTTTTTATGTTATCACAATTTTAACAAATTCATATAATCAATGCATTTCGAAAAAAATTGCACTATCTTAGATTAAGACTCAAAGCCGATTTTCATGCAAATTCGTTATTAACGACTTTAATAAGGAACCGCTTTTTCCATAAAACATAAATATTACTGATCTGCTCTTCTAAGGAAAAATTTGCATGTTATTACAATATTAACGAATTCATATAATCAATACATTTCGAAAAAATTGCAACTTCGTTGATTTAGACTCAAAGTCGATTTCCTTCCAAATTGTCTATTAACGACTTAATTAAGGAACCGCTTTTACCTTAAAACATAAATATTACTGATCTGCTCTTCTAAGGAAACATTTGCATGTTATTACAATATTAACGAATTCATATAATCAATACATTTCGAAAAAATTGCAACTTCGTAGATTTAGACTCAAAGTCGATTTTCTTCCAAATTGTCTATTAACGACTTCAATAAGTTACCGCTTATTCTGAAAACTAAAAAATATTAACGAACTGCTCTTCAAAGTAAAAATTTGCATGTTATTACAATATTAACAAATTCATATAATCAATGCATCTCGAAAATATTGCACTTTCCTAGATTTAGACTCAAAGTCGATTTTCATGCAAATTGTTTATTAACGACTTTAATAAGGAACCGCTTTTTCCGTAAAATATAAATTTTACTGATCTATTCTTCGAAGGAAAAATTGTGATGTTAGCGCAATGTTAACAAATTCATTTAGTCAATGCCTTTCGAAAATATTGCACATTCCTAGATTTCGACTTAAAGTCGAATTTCTCGCAAATTCGTTATTAACGACTTTAATAAGGAACCGCTTTTTCTGTAAAACATAAATATTACTGGTCTGCTCTTCTAAGGAAAAATTTGCATGTTATTACAATATTAACAAATTCATATGATCAAAGCATTTTGAAAAAATTGCACTTTCCTAGATTTAGACTCAAAGTCGATTTTCACGCAAATTGTTTATTAACGACTTTAATAAGGAACCGCTTTTTCTGTAAAACATAAATTTTACTGGTCTGCTCTTCTAAGGAAAAATTTGCATGTTATAACAATATTAACAAATTCATATGATCAAAGCATTTTGAAAAAATTGCACTTTCCTAGATTTAGACTCAAAGTCGATTTTCACGCAAATTGTATATTAACGTCTTCAATAAGGTACCGCTTTTTCTGTGAGACATAAATATTACTGATCTGCTCTTCTGAGTAAAATTTTACATGTTATTACCATATTAACAAATTCATATAATCAATGCATTTCGATAAAATTGCACTATCTTAGATTTTGATTCAAAGTCGATTTTCATGCAAATTGTTTATTAACGACTTTAATAAGGAACCGCTTTTTTTGTTAAACATAAATTTTACTGATCTGTTCTTCTAAGGACAATTTTGCATGTTATCACAATTTTAACAAATCCATATAATCAATGCATTTCGAAAAAAATTGCACTATCTTAGATTAAGACTCAAAGCCGATTTTCATGCAATCTCGTTATTTACGACTTTAATAAGGAACCGCTTTTTCTTGAAAACATAAATATTACTGATCTGCTCTTCTAAGGAAAAATTTGCATGTTATTACAATATTAACGAATTCATATAATCAAAGCATTTCGAAAAAATTGCACTTTCCTAGGATTAGACTCAAAGTCGATTTTCACGCAAATTGTATATTAACGACTTCAATAAGGTACCGCTTATTCTGAAAACTTAAAAATATTACGGAACTGCTCTTCTAAGGAAATTTTTGCATGTTATTACAATATTATCGAATTCATATGATCAAAGCATTTCGAAAAAATTGCACGTACCTAGATTTTGACTCAAAGTCTATTTTCATGCAAATTGTTTATTTACGACTTTATTAAGGAAAAGCTTTTTCTGTAAAACATAAATATTACTGGTCTGCTTCTCTAAGGAAAAATTTGCATGTTATTACAATATTAACAAATTCATATGATTAAAGCATTTCGAAAAAATTGCACTTTCCTAGATTTAGACTCAAAGTCGATTTTCACGCAAATTGTATATTAACGACTTCAATAAGGTACCGCGTATTCTGAAAACTAAATAATATTACTGAACTGCCTTTCTAAGGAAAAATTTGCATGTTATTACAATATTAACAAATTCATATAATCAATGCCTTTCGAAAAAAATTGCACTATCTTAGATTTAGACTCAAAGTCGATTTTCTTCCAAATTGTATATTAACGACTTTAATAAGGTACCGCTTATTCTGAAAACTAAAAAATATTACTGAACTGCTCTTCTAAGGAAAAATTTGCATGTTTTTACATTATTATCGAATTCATATAATCAATGCATTTCGAAAAAATTGCAACTTCTTAGATTTAGAATCAAAGTCGATTTTCTTCCAAATTGTCTATTAACGACTTCAATAAGGTACCGGTTATTCTGAAAACTAAAAAATATTACTGAACTGCCTTTCTAAGGAAAAATTTGCATGTTATTACAATATTAACAAATTCATATAATCAATGCCTTTCGAAAAAAATTGCACTATCTTAGATTTAGACTCAATGCCGATTTTCACGCAAATTCGTTATTAACGACTTTAATAAGGAACCGCTTTTTCCTTAAAACATAAATATTACTGATCTGCTCTTCTAAGGAAAAATTTGCATGTTATTACAATATTAACGAATTCATATAATCAATACATTTCGAAAAAATTGCAACTTCGTAGATTTAGACTCAAAGTCGATTTTCTTCCAAATTGTCTATTAACGACTTCAATAAGTTACCGCTTATTCTGAAAACTAAAAAATATTAATGAACTGCTCTTCAAAGGAAAAATTTGCATGTTATTACAATATTAACAAATTCATATAATCAATGCATCTCGAAAATATTGCACTTTCCTAGATTTAGACTCAAAGTCGATTTTCATGCAAATTGTTTATTAACGACTTTAATAAGGAACCGCTTTTTCCGTAAAATATAAATTTTACTGATCTGTTCTTCGAAGGAAAAATTGTGATGTTATCACAATGTTAACAAATTCATTTAGTCAATGCCTTTCGAAAATATTGCACATTCCTAGATTTCGACTTAAAGTCGAATTTCTTGCAAATTCGTTATTAACGACTTCAATAAGGTACCGCTTATTCTGAAAACTAAAAAATATTACTGAACTGCCTTTCTAAGGAAAAATTTGCATGTTATTACAATATTAACAAATTCATATAATCAATGCCTTTCGAAAAAAATTGCACTATCTTAGATTTAGACTCAAAGTCGATTTTCTTCCAAATTGTATATTAACGACTTTAATAAGGTACCGCTTATTCTGAAAACTAAAAAATATTACTGAACTGCTCTTCTAAGGAAAAATTTGCATGTTTTTACATTATTATCGAATTCGTATAATCAATGCATTTCGAAAAAATTGCAACTTCTTAGATTTAGAGTCAAAGTCGATTTTCTTCCAAATTGTCTATTAACGACTTCAATAAGGTACCGGTTATTCTGAAAACTAAAAAATATTACTGAACTGCCTTTCTAAGAAAAAATTTGCATGTTATTACAATATTAACAAATTCATATAATCAATGCCTTTCGAAAAAAATTGCACTATCTTAGATTTAGACTCAATGCCGATTTTCACGCAAATTCGTTATTAACGACTTTAATAAGGAACCGCTTTTTCCTTAAAACATAAATATTACTGATCTGCTCTTCTAAGGAAAAATTTGCATGTTATTACAATATTAACGAATTCATATAATCAATACATTTCGAAAAAATTGCAACTTCGTAGATTTAGACTCAAAGTCGATTTTCTTCCAAATTGTCTATTAACGACTTCAATAAGTTACCGCTTATTCTGAAAACTAAAAAATATTACTGAACTGCCTTTCTAAGGAAAAATTTGCATGTTATTACAATATTAACAAATTCATATAATCAATGCCTTTCGAAAAAAATTGCACTATCTTAGATTAAGACTCAATGCCGATTTTCACGCAAATTCGTTATTAACGACTTTAATAAGGAACCGCTTTTTCCTTAAAACATAAATATTACTGATCTGCTCTTCTAAGGAAAAATTTGCATGTTATTACAATATTAACGAATTCATATAATCAATACATTTCGAAAAAATTGCAACTTTGTAGATTTAGACTCAAAGTCGATTTTCTTCCAAATTGTCTATTAACGACTTCAATAAGTTACCGCTTATTCTGAAAACTAAAAAATATTAATGAACTGCTCTTCAAAGGAAAAATTTGCATGTTATTACAATATTAACAAATTCATTTAGTCAATGCCTTTCGAAAATATTGCACTTTCCTAGATTTCGACTTAAAGTCGAATTTCTCGCAAATTCGTTATTAGCGACTTTAATAAGAAACCGCTTTTTCTGTAAAACATAAATATTAATGATCTGTTCTTCTAAGTAAAAATTTGCATGTTATAACAATATTAACAAATTCATATGATCAAAGCATTTTGAAAAAATTGCACTTTCCTAGATTTAGACTCAAAGTCGATTTTCACGCAAATTGTATATTAACGACTTCAATAAGGTACCGCTTTTTCTGTGAGACATAAATATTACTGATCTGCTCTTCTAAGTAAAATTTTACATGTTATTACCATATTAACAAATTCATATAATCAATGCATTTCGATAAAATTGCACTTTCCTAGATTTAGACTCAAAGTCGATTTTCACGCAAATTGTATATTAACGACTTCAATAAGGTACCGCGTATTCTGAAAACTAAATAATATTACTGAACTGCCTTTCTAAGGAAAAATTTGCATGTTATTACAATATTAACAAATTCATATAATCAATGCCTTTCGAAAAAAATTGCACTATCTTAGATTTAGACTCAAAGTCGATTTTCTTCCAAATTGTATATTAACGACTTTAATAAGGTACCGCTTATTCTGAAAACTAAAAAATATTACTGAACTGCTCTTCTAAGGAAAAATTTGCATGTTTTTACATTATTATCGAATTCATATAATCAATGCATTTCGAAAAAATTGCAACTTCTTAGATTTAGAATCAAAGTCGATTTTCTTCCAAATTGTCTATTAACGACTTCAATAAGGTACCGGTTATTCTGAAAACTAAAAAATATTACTGAACTGCCTTTCTAAGGAAAAATTTGCATGTTATTACAATATTAACAAATTCATATAATCAATGCCTTTCGAAAAAAATTGCACTATCTTAGATTTAGACTCAATGCCGATTTTCACGCAAATTCGTTATTAACGACTTTAATAAGGAACCGCTTTTTCCTTAAAACATAAATATTACTGATCTGCTCTTCTAAGGAAAAATTTGCATGTTATTACAATATTAACGAATTCATATAATCAATACATTTCGAAAAAATTGCAACTTCGTAGATTTAGACTCAAAGTCGATT
Organism: Bactrocera oleae; assembly: GCF_042242935.1. Lineage (NCBI taxonomy): Eukaryota > Metazoa > Arthropoda > Insecta > Diptera > Tephritidae > Bactrocera > Bactrocera oleae. The sequence continues at coordinate 18,087,186 of NC_091541.1, read as the reverse complement.
TTCTTCCAAATTGTCTATTAACGACTTTAATAAGGTACCGCTTATTCTGAAAACTAAAAAATATTACTGAACTGCTCTTCTGAGGAAAAATTTGCATGTTTTTACATTATTATCGAATTCGTATAATCAATGCATTTCGAAAAAATTGCAACTTCTTAGATTTAGAGTCAAAGTCGATTTTCTTCCAAATTGTCTATTAACGACTTCAATAAGGTACCGGTTATTCTGAAAACTAAAAAATATTACTAAACTGCCTTTCTAAGGAAAAATTTGCATGTTATTACAATATTAACAAATTCATATAATCAATGCCTTTCGAAAAAAATTGCACTATCTTAGATTTAGACTCAATGCCGATTTTCACGCAAATTCGTTATTAACGACTTTAATAAGGAACCGCTTTTTCCTTAAAACATAAATATTACTGATCTGCTCTTCTAAGGAAAAATTTGCATGTTATTACAATATTAACGAATTCATATAATCAATACATTTCGAAAAAATTGCAACTTCGTAGATTTAGACTCAAAGTCGATTTTCTTCCAAATTGTCTATTAACGACTTCAATAAGTTACCGCTTATTCTGAAAACTAAAAAATATTAATGAACTGCTCTTCAAAGGAAAAATTTGCATGTTATTACAATATTAACAAATTCATATAATCAATGCATCTCGAAAATATTGCACTTTCCTAGATTTAAACTCAAAGTCGATTTTCATGCAAATTGTTTATTAACGACTTTAATAAGGAACCGCTTTTTCCGTAAAATATAAATTTTACTGATCTGTTCTTCGAAGGAAAAATTGTGATGTTATCACAATGTTAACAAATTCATTTAGTCAAAAATATTGCACATTCCTAGATTTCGACTTAAAGTCGAATTTCTTGCAAATTCGTTATTAACGACTTCAATAAGGTACCGCTTATTCTGAAAACTAAAAAATATTACTGAACTGCCTTTCTAAGGAAAAATTTGCATGTTATTACAATATTAACAAATTCATATAATCAATGCCTTTCGAAAAAAATTGCACTATCTTAGATTTAGACTCAAAGTCGATTTTCTTCCAAATTGTATATTAACGACTTTAATAAGGTACCGCTTATTCTGAAAACTAAAAAATATTACTGAACTGCTCTTCTAAGGAAAAATTTGCATGTTTTTACATTATTATCGAATTCGTATAATCAATGCATTTCGAAAAAATTGCAACTTCTTAGATTTAGAATCAAAGTCGATTTTCTTCCAAATTGTCTATTAACGACTTCAATAAGGTACCGGTTATTCTGAAAACTAAAAAATATTACTGAACTGCCTTTCTAAGGAAAAATTTGCATGTTATTACAATATTAACAAATTCATATAATCAATGCCTTTCGAAAAAAATTGCACTATCTTAGATTTAGACTCAATGCCGATTTTCACGCAAATTCGTTATTAACGACTTTAATAAGGAACCGCTTTTTCCTTAAAACATAAATATTACTGATCTGCTCTTCTAAGGAAAAATTTGCATGTTATTACAATATTAACGAATTCATATAATCAATACATTTCGAAAAAATTGCAACTTTGTAGATTTAGACTCAAAGTCGATTTTCTTCCAAATTGTCTATTAACGACTTCAATAAGTTACCGCTTATTCTGAAAACTAAAAAATATTAATGAACTGCTCTTCAAAGGAAAAATTTGCATGTTATTACAATATTAACAAATTCATATAATCAATGCCTTTCGAAAAAAATTGCACTATCTTAGATTTAGACTCAATGCCGATTTTCACGCAAATTCGTTATTAGCGACTTTAATAAGAAACCGCTTTTTCTGTAAAACATAAATATTACTGATCTGTTCTTCTAAGTAAAAATTTGCATGTTATAACAATATTAACAAATTCATATGATCAAAGCATTTTGAAAAAATTGCACTTTCCTAGATTTAGACTCAAAGTCGATTTTCACGCAAATTGTATATTAACGACTTCAATAAGGTACCGCTTTTTCTGTGAGACATAAATATTACTGATCTGCTCTTCTAAGTAAAATTTTACATGTTATTACCATATTAACAAATTCATATAATCAATGCATTTCGATAAAATTGCACTATCTTAGATTTTGATTCAAAGTCGATTTTCATGCAAATTGTTTATTAACGACTTTAATAAGGAACCGCTTTTTTTGTTAAACATAAATTTTACTGATCTGTTCTTCTAAGGACAATTTTGCATGTTATCACAATTTTAACAAATCCATATAATCAATGCATTTCGAAAAAAATTGCACTATCTTAGATTAAGACTCAAAGCCGATTTTCATGCAATCTCGTTATTAACGACTTTAATAAGGAACCGCTTTTTCTTGAAAACATAAATATTACTGATCTGCTCTTCTAAGGAAAAATTTGCATGTTATTACAATATTAACGAATTCATATAATCAAAGCATTTCGAAAAAATTGCACTTTCCTAGGATTAGACTCAAAGTCGATTTTCACGCAAATTGTATATTAACGACTTCAATAAGGTACCGCTTATTCTGAAAACTTAAAAATATTACGGAACTGCTCTTCTAAGGAAATTTTTGCATGTTATTACAATATTATCGAATTCATATGATCAAAGCATTTCGAAAAAATTGCACATACCTAGATTTAGACTCAAAGTCTATTTTCATGCAAATTGTTTATTTACGACTTTATTAAGGAAAAGCTTTTTCTGTAAAACATAAATATTACTGGTCTGCTCCTCTAAGGAAAAATTTGCATGTTATTACAATATTAACAAATTCATATGATTAAAGCATTTCGAAAAAATTGCACTTTCCTAGATTTAGACTCAAAGTCGATTTTCTTTCAAATTGTCTATTAACGACTTCAATAAGGTACCGGTTTTTCCGTAAAACATAAATTTTACTGATCTGCTCTTCTAAGGAAAATTTTACATGTTATTACAATATTAACAAATTCATATAATCAATGCCTTTAGAAAAAAATTGCAACTACTTAGATTTAGACTCAAAGTCGATTTTCTTCCAAATTGTCTATTAACGACTTCAATAAGGTACCGCTTTTTCTGTAAAACATAAATTTTACTGATCTGCTCTTCTAAGGAAAATTTTACATGTTATTACAATATTAACAAATTCATATAATCAATGCCTTTCAAACAAAATTGCACTATCTTAGATTTAGACTCAAAGTCGATTTTCATGCAAATTCGTTATTAACGATTTTAATAAGGAACCGCTTTTTCTGTAAAACATAAATTTTACTGATCTGCTCTTCTAAGGAAAATTTTGCATGTTATTACAATATTAACGAATTCATATAATCAATGCATTTCGAAAAAATTGCAATTTCTTAGATTTAGACTCAAAGTCGATTTTCTTCCAAATTGTCTATTAACAACTTCAATAAGGTACCGATTATTCTGAAAACTAAAAAATATTACTGAACTGCTCTTCAAAGGAAAATTTTGCATGTTATTACAATATTAATGAATTCATATAATCAATGCATTTCGAAAAAATTGCAATTTCTTAGTTTATACTCAAAGTCGATTTTCTTCCAAATTGTCTATTAACAACCTCAATAAGGTACCGCTTATTCTGAAAACTAAAAAATATTACTGAACTGCTCTTCAAAGGAAAAATTTGCATGTTATAACAATATTAACTAATTCATATGATCAAAGCATTTCGAAAAAATTGCACTTTCCTAGATTTAGACTCAAAGTCGATTTTCATGCAAATTGTTTATTTACGACTTTAATAAGGAACCGTTTTTTCTGAAAACTAAAAAAAATATTACTGATCTGCTCTTCTAAGGAAAATTTTACTTATATTAACAAATTCATATAATCAATGCATTTCAAAAAAATTGCACTTCCTTCGATTTAGACTCAAAATCGATTTACTTGCGGATTGTATATTAGCGACTTGAATAAGGTACCGCTTATTCTGAAAACTAAAAAATATTACTGAACTGCTCTTCAAAGGAAAATTTTGCATGTTATTACAATATTAACGAATTCATATAATCAATGCATTTCGAAAAAATTGCACTTCCTTCGATTTAGACTCAAAATCGATTTTCTTCCAAATTGTCTATTAACAACTTCAATAAGGTACCGATTATTCTGAAAACTAAAAAATATTACTGAACTGCTCTTCAAAGGAAAATTTTGCATGTTATTACAATATTAACGAATTCATATAATCAATGCATTTCGAAAAAATTGCAATTTCTTAGTTTAGACTCAAAGTCGATTTTCTTCCAAATTGTCTATTAACAACCTCAATAAGGTACCGCTTATTCTGAAAACTAAAAAATATTACTGAACTGCTCTTCTAAGAAAAAATGTGTATGTTATCACAATATTAACAAATTTATATAATCAACGCATTCAGAAAAAATTGCACTTTCCTAGATTTTGACTCAAAGTCGATTTTCTTGCAAATTGTCTATTAACGACTTCAATAAGGTACAGCTTATCCTAAAAATTAAAAAATATTACTGAACTGCTCTTCTGAGTAAAAATTTGCATGTTTTTACAATATTTACAAATTCATATAATCAATTAATTTCGAAAAAATTGCATTTCCTTATATTTAGAACTCAAAATCGATTTTCTTGCAAATTGTATATTAAGGACTTAAATAAGGTACCGCTTTTTCTGAAAATCATAAAAATTACTGAACTGCTCTTCAAAGGAATTGCACTATCTAAGATTTAGACTAAAAGTCGATTTTAATGCAAATTGTTTATTAAAGACTTTAATAAGGAACCGCTTTTTCTGTAAAACATAAATATTACTGATCGGCTCTTCTAAGGAAAATTTTACCTGTTATTACCATATTAACAAATTCATATAATCAATGCATTTCAAAAAAATTGCACTTCCTTCGATTTAGACTCAAAATCGATTTACTTGCGGATTGTATATTAGCGACTTGAATAAGGTACCGCTTATTCTGAAAACTAAAAAATTACTAAACTGCTCTTCAAAGGAAAATTTTGCATGTTATTACAATATTAACGAATTCATATAATCAATGCATTTCGAAAAAATTGCAATTTCTTAGTTTAGACTCAAAGTCGATTTTCTTCCAAATTGTCTATTAACAACTTCAATAAGGTACCGATTATTATGAAAACTAAAAAATATTACTGAACTGCTCTTCAAAGGAAAATTTTGCATGTTATTACAATATTAACGAATTCATATAATCAATGCATTTCGAAAAAATTGCAATTTCTTAGTTTAGACTCAAAGTCGATTTTCTTCCAAATTGTCTATTAACAACCTCAATAAGGTACCGCTTATTCTGAAAACTAAAAAATATTACTGAGCTGCTCTTCTAAGAAAAAATTTGTATGTTATCACAATATTAACAAATTTATATAATCAACGCATTTAGAAAAAATTGCACTTTCCTAGATTTTGACTCAAAGTCGATTTTCTTGCAAATTGTCTATTAACGACTTCAATAAGGTACAGCTTATCCTAAAAATTAAAAAATATTACTGAACTGCTCTTCTGAGTAAAAATTTGCATGTTTTTACAATATTTACAAATTCATATAATCAATTAATTTCGAAAAAATTGCATTTCCTTATATTTAGAACTCAAAATCGATTTTCTTGCAAATTGTATATTAATTACTTAAATAAGGTACCGCTTATTCTGAAAATCATAAATATTACTGAACTCCTCTTCAAAGGAAAAATTTGCATGTTATCACAATATTAACGAATTCATATAATCAATGCATTTCGAAAAAATTGCACATACCTAGATTTAGACTCAAAGTCTATTTTCATGCAAATTGTTTATTTACGACTTTATTAAGGAAAAGCTTTTTCTGTAAAACATAAATATTACTGGTCTGCTCCTCTAAGGAAAAATTTGCATGTTATTACAATATTAACAAATTCATATGATTAAAGCATTTCGAAAAAATTGCACTTTCCTAGATTTAGACTCAAAGTCGATTTTCACGCAAATTGTATATTAACGACTTCAATAAGGTACCGCTTATTCTGAAAACTAAAAAATATTACTGAACTGCCTTTCTAAGGAAAAATTTGCATGTTATTACAATATTAACAAATTCATATAATCAATGCCTTTCGAAAAAAATTGCACTATCTTAGATTTAGACTCAAAATCGATTTCCTTCCAAATTGTATATTAACGACTTCAATAAGGTACCGGTTATTCTGAAAACTAAAAAATATTACTGAACTGCCTTTCTAAGGAAAAATTTGCATGTTATTACAATATTAACAAATTCATATAATCAATGCCTTTTGAAAAAAATTGCACTATCTTAGATTTAGACTCAAAGTCGATTTTCTTCCAAATTGTCTATTAACGACTTCAATAAGGTACCGCTTTTTCTGTAAAACATAAATTTTACTGATCTGCTCTTCTAAGGAAAATTTTACATGTTATTACAATATTAACAAATTCATATAATCAATGCCTTTCGAAAAAAATTGCAATTACTTAGATTTAGACTCAAAGTCGATTTTCTTCCAAATTGTCTATTAACGACTTCAATAAGGTACCGCTTTTTCTGTAAAACATAAATTTTACTGATCTGCTCTTCTAAGGAAAATTTTACATGTTATTACAATATTAACAAATTCATATAATCAATGCCTTTCAAACAAAATTGCACTATCTTAGATTTAGACTCAAAGTCGATTTTCATGCAAATTCGTTATTAACGATTTTAATAAGGAACCGCTTTTTCTGTAAAACATAAATTTTACTGATCTGCTCTTCTAAGGAAAATTTTACATGTTATTACAATATTAACAAATTCATATAATCAATGCCTTTCGAAAAAAATTGCAATTACTTAGATTTAGACTCAAAGTCGATTTTCTTCCAAATTGTCTATTAACGACTTCAATAAGGTACCGCTTTTTCTGTAAAACATAAATTTTACTGATCTGCTCTTCTAAGGAAAATTTTACATGTTATTACAATATTAACAAATTCATATAATCAATGCCTTTCAAACAAAATTGCACTATCTTAGATTTAGACTCAAAGTCGATTTTCATGCAAATTCGTTATTAACGACTTCAATAAGGTACCGCTTTTTCTGTAAAACATAAATTTTACTGATCTGCTCTTCTAAGGAAAATTTTACATGTTATTACAATATTAACAAATTCATATAATCAATGCCTTTCGAAAAAAATTGCAACTACTTAGATTTAGACTCAAAGTCGATTTTCTTCCAAATTGTCTATTAACGACTTCAATAAGGTACCGCTTTTTCTGTAAAACATAAATTTTACTGATCTGCTCTTCTAAGGAAAATTTTACATGTTATTACAATATTAACAAATTCATATAATCAATGCCTTTCGAAAAAATTGCAACTTCTTAGATTTAGACTCAAAGTCGATTTTCTTCCAAATTGTCTATTAACGACTTCAATAAGGTACCGCTTTTTCTGTAAAACATAAATTTTACTGATCTGCTCTTCTAAGGAAAATTTTACATGTTATTACAATATTAACAAATTCATATAATCAATGCCTTTCGAAAAAATTGCAACTTCTTAGATTTAGACTCAAAGTCGATTTTCTTCCAAATTGTCTATTAACGACTTCAATAAGGTACCGCTTTTTCTGTGAAACATAAATTTTACTGATCTGCTTTTCTAAGGAAAATTTTACATGTTATTACAATATTAACAAATTCATATAATCAATGCATTTCGAAAAAATTGCAATTTCTTAGATTTAGACTCAAAGTCGATTTTCTTCCAAATTGTCTATTAACAACTTCAATAAGGTACCGGTTATTCTTAAAACTAAAAAATATTACTGAACTGCCTTTCTAAGGAAAATTTTCATGTTATTACAATATTAACAAATTCATATAATCAATGCCTTTCGAAAAAATTGCTACTTCTTAGATTTAGAATGAAAGTCGATTTTCTTCCAAATTGTCTATTAACGACTTCAATAAGGTACCGCTTTTTCTGTAAAACATAAATTTTACTGATCTGCTCTTCTAAGGAAAATTTTACATGTTATTACAATATTAACAAATTCATATAATCAATGCCTTTCGAAAAAAATTCCAACTACTTAGATTTAGACTCAAGGTCGATTTTCTTCCAAATTGTCTATTAACAACTTCAATAAGGTACCGGTTATTCTTAAAACTAAAAAATATTACTGAACTGCCTTTCTAAGGAAAATTTTCATGTTATTACAATATTAACAAATTCATATAATCAATGCCTTTCGAAAAAATTGCTACTTCTTAGATTTAGAATGAAAGTCGATTTTCTTCCAAATTGTCTATTAACAACCTCAATAAGGTACCGCTTATTCTGAAAACTAAAAAATATTACTGAACTGCTCTTCAAAGGAAAAATTTGCATGTTATAACAATATTAACTAATTCATATGATCAAAGCATTTCGAAAAAATTGCACTTTCCTAGATTTAGACTCAAAGTCGATTTTCATGCAAATTGTTTATTTACGACTTTAATAAGGAACCGTTTTTTCTGAAAACTAAAAAAAATATTACTGATCTGCTCTTCTAAGGAAAATTTTACTTATATTAACAAATTCATATAATCAATGCATTTCAAAAAAATTGCACTTCCTTCGATTTAGACTCAAAATCGATTTACTTGCGGATTGTATATTAGCGACTTGAATAAGGTACCGCTTATTCTGAAAACTAAAAAATATTACTGAACTGCTCTTCAAAGGAAAATTTTGCATGTTATTACAATATTAACGAATTCATATAATCAATGCATTTCGAAAAAATTGCACTTCCTTCGATTTAGACTCAAAATCGATTTTCTTCCAAATTGTCTATTAACAACTTCAATAAGGTACCGATTATTCTGAAAACTAAAAAATATTACTGAACTGCTCTTCAAAGGAAAATTTTGCATGTTATTACAATATTAACGAATTCATATAATCAATGCATTTCGAAAAAATTGCAATTTCTTAGTTTAGACTCAAAGTCGATTTTCTTCCAAATTGTCTATTAACAACCTCAATAAGGTACCGCTTATTCTGAAAACTAAAAAATATTACTGAACTGCTCTTCTAAGAAAAAATGTGTATGTTATCACAATATTAACAAATTTATATAATCAACGCATTCAGAAAAAATTGCACTTTCCTAGATTTTGACTCAAAGTCGATTTTCTTGCAAATTGTCTATTAACGACTTCAATAAGGTACAGCTTATCCTAAAAATTAAAAAATATTACTGAACTGCTCTTCTGAGTAAAAATTTGCATGTTTTTACAATATTTACAAATTCATATAATCAATTAATTTCGAAAAAATTGCATTTCCTTATATTTAGAACTCAAAATCGATTTTCTTGCAAATTGTATATTAAGGACTTAAATAAGGTACCGCTTTTTCTGAAAATCATAAAAATTACTGAACTGCTCTTCAAAGGAATTGCACTATCTAAGATTTAGACTAAAAGTCGATTTTAATGCAAATTGTTTATTAAAGACTTTAATAAGGAACCGCTTTTTCTGTAAAACATAAATATTACTGATCGGCTCTTCTAAGGAAAATTTTACCTGTTATTACCATATTAACAAATTCATATAATCAATGCATTTCAAAAAAATTGCACTTCCTTCGATTTAGACTCAAAATCGATTTACTTGCGGATTGTATATTAGCGACTTGAATAAGGTACCGCTTATTCTGAAAACTAAAAAATTACTAAACTGCTCTTCAAAGGAAAATTTTGCATGTTATTACAATATTAACGAATTCATATAATCAATGCATTTCGAAAAAATTGCAATTTCTTAGTTTAGACTCAAAGTCGATTTTCTTCCAAATTGTCTATTAACAACTTCAATAAGGTACCGATTATTATGAAAACTAAAAAATATTACTGAACTGCTCTTCAAAGGAAAATTTTGCATGTTATTACAATATTAACGAATTCATATAATCAATGCATTTCGAAAAAATTGCAATTTCTTAGTTTAGACTCAAAGTCGATTTTCTTCCAAATTGTCTATTAACAACCTCAATAAGGTACCGCTTATTCTGAAAACTAAAAAATATTACTGAACTGCTCTTCTAAGAAAAAATTTGTATGTTATCACAATATTAACAAATTTATATAATCAACGCATTTAGAAAAAATTGCACTTTCCTAGATTTTGACTCAAAGTCGATTTTCTTGCAAATTGTCTATTAACGACTTCAATAAGGTACAGCTTATCCTAAAAATTAAAAAATATTACTGAACTGCTCTTCTGAGTAAAAATTTGCATGTTTTTACAATATTTACAAATTCATATAATCAATTAATTTCGAAAAAATTGCATTTCCTTATATTTAGAACTCAAAATCGATTTTCTTGCAAATTGTATATTAATTACTTAAATAAGGTACCGCTTATTCTGAAAATCATAAATATTACTGAACTCCTCTTCAAAGGAAAAATTTGCATGTTATCACAATATTAACGAATTCATATAATCAATGCATTTCGAAAAAATTGCACATACCTAGATTTAGACTCAAAGTCTATTTTCATGCAAATTGTTTATTTACGACTTTATTAAGGAAAAGCTTTTTCTGTAAAACATAAATATTACTGGTCTGCTCCTCTAAGGAAAAATTTGCATGTTATTACAATATTAACAAATTCATATGATTAAAGCATTTCGAAAAAATTGCACTTTCCTAGATTTAGACTCAAAGTCGATTTTCACGCAAATTGTATATTAACGACTTCAATAAGGTACCGCTTATTCTGAAAACTAAAAAATATTACTGAACTGCCTTTCTAAGGAAAAATTTGCATGTTATTACAATATTAACAAATTCATATAATCAATGCCTTTCGAAAAAAATTGCACTATCTTAGATTTAGACTCAAAATCGATTTCCTTCCAAATTGTATATTAACGACTTCAATAAGGTACCGGTTATTCTGAAAACTAAAAAATATTACTGAACTGCCTTTCTAAGGAAAAATTTGCATGTTATTACAATATTAACAAATTCATATAATCAATGCCTTTTGAAAAAAATTGCACTATCTTAGATTTAGACTCAAAGTCGATTTTCTTCCAAATTGTCTATTAACGACTTCAATAAGGTACCGCTTTTTCTGTAAAACATAAATTTTACTGATCTGCTCTTCTAAGGAAAATTTTACATGTTATTACAATATTAACAAATTCATATAATCAATGCCTTTCGAAAAAAATTGCAATTACTTAGATTTAGACTCAAAGTCGATTTTCTTCCAAATTGTCTATTAACGACTTCAATAAGGTACCGCTTTTTCTGTAAAACATAAATTTTACTGATCTGCTCTTCTAAGGAAAATTTTACATGTTATTACAATATTAACAAATTCATATAATCAATGCCTTTCAAACAAAATTGCACTATCTTAGATTTAGACTCAAAGTCGATTTTCATGCAAATTCGTTATTAACGATTTTAATAAGGAACCGCTTTTTCTGTAAAACATAAATTTTACTGATCTGCTCTTCTAAGGAAAATTTTACATGTTATTACAATATTAACAAATTCATATAATCAATGCCTTTCGAAAAAAATTGCAATTACTTAGATTTAGACTCAAAGTCGATTTTCTTCCAAATTGTCTATTAACGACTTCAATAAGGTACCGCTTTTTCTGTAAAACATAAATTTTACTGATCTGCTCTTCTAAGGAAAATTTTACATGTTATTACAATATTAACAAATTCATATAATCAATGCCTTTCAAACAAAATTGCACTATCTTAGATTTAGACTCAAAGTCGATTTTCATGCAAATTCGTTATTAACGACTTCAATAAGGTACCGCTTTTTCTGTAAAACATAAATTTTACTGATCTGCTCTTCTAAGGAAAATTTTACATGTTATTACAATATTAACAAATTCATATAATCAATGCCTTTCGAAAAAAATTGCAACTACTTAGATTTAGACTCAAAGTCGATTTTCTTCCAAATTGTCTATTAACGACTTCAATAAGGTACCGCTTTTTCTGTAAAACATAAATTTTACTGATCTGCTCTTCTAAGGAAAATTTTACATGTTATTACAATATTAACAAATTCATATAATCAATGCCTTTCGAAAAAATTGCAACTTCTTAGATTTAGACTCAAAGTCGATTTTCTTCCAAATTGTCTATTAACGACTTCAATAAGGTACCGCTTTTTCTGTAAAACATAAATTTTACTGATCTGCTCTTCTAAGGAAAATTTTACATGTTATTACAATATTAACAAATTCATATAATCAATGCCTTTCGAAAAAATTGCAACTTCTTAGATTTAGACTCAAAGTCGATTTTCTTCCAAATTGTCTATTAACGACTTCAATAAGGTACCGCTTTTTCTGTGAAACATAAATTTTACTGATCTGCTTTTCTAAGGAAAATTTTACATGTTATTACAATATTAACAAATTCATATAATCAATGCATTTCGAAAAAATTGCAATTTCTTAGATTTAGACTCAAAGTCGATTTTCTTCCAAATTGTCTATTAACAACTTCAATAAGGTACCGGTTATTCTTAAAACTAAAAAATATTACTGAACTGCCTTTCTAAGGAAAATTTTCATGTTATTACAATATTAACAAATTCATATAATCAATGCCTTTCGAAAAAATTGCTACTTCTTAGATTTAGAATGAAAGTCGATTTTCTTCCAAATTGTCTATTAACGACTTCAATAAGGTACCGCTTTTTCTGTAAAACATAAATTTTACTGATCTGCTCTTCTAAGGAAAATTTTACATGTTATTACAATATTAACAAATTCATATAATCAATGCCTTTCGAAAAAAATTCCACCTACTTAGATTTAGACTCAAGGTCGATTTTCTTCCAAATTGTCTATTAACGACTTCAATAAGGTACCGCTTTTTCTGTAAAACATAAATTTTACTGATCTGCTCTTCTAAGGAAAATTTTACATGTTATAACAATATTAACAAATTCATATAATCAATGCCTTTCGAAAAAAATTGCAATTACTTAGATTTAGACTCAAAGTCGATTTTCTTCCAAATTGTCTATTAACGACTTCAATAAGGTACCGCTTTTTCTGTAAAACATAAAGTTTACTGATCTGCTCTTCTAAGGAAAATTTTACATGTTATTACAATATTAACAAATTCATATAATCAATGCCTTTCGAAAAAAATTGCAACTACTTAGATTTAGACTCAAAGTCGATTTTCTTCCAAATTGTCTATTAACGACTTCAATAAGGTACCGCTTTTTCTGTAAAACATAAATTTTACTGATCTGCACTTCTAAGGAAAATTTTACATGTTATTACAATATTAACAAATTCATATAATCAATGCCTTTCGAAAAAAATTGCAACTACTTAGATTTAGACTCAAAGTCGATTTTCTTCCAAATTGTCTATTAACGACTTCAATAAGGTACCGCTTTTTCTGTAAAACATAAATTTTACAGATCTGCTCTTCTAAGGAATATTTTACATGTTATTACAATATTAACAAATTCATATAATCAATGCCTTTCGAAAAAATTTCAACTTCTTAGATTTAGACTCAAAGTCGATTTTCTTCCAAATTGTCTATTAACGACTTCAATAAGGTACCGCTTTTTCTGTAAAACATAAATTTTACTGATCTGCTTTTCTAAGGAAAATTTTACATGTTATTACATTATTAACAAATTCATATAATCAATGCATTTCGAAAAAATTCCAATTTCTTAGATTTAGACTCAAAGTCGATTTTCTTCCAAATTGTCTATTAACAACTTCAATAAGGTACCGGTTATTCTGAAAACTAAAAAATATTACTGAACTGCCTTTCTAAGGAAAAATTTGCATGTTATTACAATATTAACAAATTCATATAATCAATGCCTTTCGAAAAAATTGCAACTTCTTAGATTTAGACTCAAAGTCGATTTTCTTCCAAATTGTCTATTAACGACTTCAATAAGGTACCGCTTTTTCTGTAAAACATAAATTTTACTGATCTGCTCTTCTATGGAAAATTTTACATGTTATTACAATATTAACAAATTCATATAATCAATGCCTTTCGAAAAAAATTGCAACTACTTAGATTTAGACTCAAGGTCGATTTTCTTCCAAATTGTCTATTAACGACTTCAATAAGGTACCGCTTTTTCTGTAAAACATAAATTTTACTGATCTGCTCTTCTAAGGAAAATTTTACATGTTATTACAATATTAACAAATTCATATAATCAATGCCTTTCGAAAAAATTGCAACTTCTTAGATTTAGACTCAAAGTCGATTTTCTTCCAAATTGTCTATTAACGACTTCAATAAGGTACCGCTTTATCTGTAAAACATAAATTTTACTGATCTGCTCTTCTAAGGAAAACTTTACATGTTATTACAATATTAACAAATTCATATAATCAATGCCTTTCGAAAAAATTGCAACTTCTTAGATTTAGACTCAAAGTCGATTTTCTTCCAAATTGTCTATTAACGACTTCAATAAGGTACCGCTTTTTCTGTAAAACATAAATTTTACTGATCTGCTCTTCTAAGGAAAATTTTACATGTTATTACAATATTAACAAATTCATATAATCAATGCCTTTCAAACAAAATTGCACTATCTTAGATTTAGACTCAAAGTCGATTTTCATGCAAATTCGTTATTAACGATTTTAATAAGGAACCGCTTTTTCTGTAAAACATAAATTTTACTGATCTGCTCTTCTAAGGAAAATTTTACATGTTATTACAATATTAACAAATTCATATAATCAATGCCTTTCGAAAAAATTGCAATTTCTTAGATTTAGACTCAAAATCGATTTACTTGCGGATTGTATATTAGCGACTTGAATAAGGTACCGCTTATTCTGAAAACTAAAAAATATTACTGAACTGCCTTTCTAAGGAAAAATTTGCATGTTATTACAATATTAACAAATTCATATAATCAATGCCTTTCGAAAAAAATTGCACTATCTTAGATTTAGACTCAAAATCGATTTCCTTCCAAATTGTATATTAACGACTTCAATAAGGTACCGGTTATTCTGAAAACTAAAAAATATTACTGAACTGCCTTTCTAAGGAAAAATTTGCATGTTATTACAATATTAACAAATTCATATAATCAATGCCTTTTGAAAAAAATTGCACTATCTTAGATTTAGACTCAAAGTCGATTTTCTTCCAAATTGTCTATTAACGACTTCAATAAGGTACCGCTTTTTCTGTAAAACATAAATTTTACTGATCTGCTCTTCTAAGGAAAATTTTACATGTTATTACAATATTAACAAATTCATATAATCAATGCCTTTCGAAAAAAATTGCAATTACTTAGATTTAGACTCAAAGTCGATTTTCTTCCAAATTGTCTATTAACGACTTCAATAAGGTACCGCTTTTTCTGTAAAACATAAATTTTACTGATCTGCTCTTCTAAGGAAAATTTTACATGTTATTACAATATTAACAAATTCATATAATCAATGCCTTTCGAAAAAATTGCAACTACTTAGATTTAGACTCAAAGTCGATTTTCTTCCAAATTGTCTATTAACGACTTCAATAAGGTACCGCTTTTTCTGTAAAACATAAATTTTACTGATCTGCTCTTCTAAGGAAAATTTTACATGTTATTACAATATTATCCTAGATTTAGACTCAAAGTCTATTTTCATGCAAATTGTTTATTTACGACTTTATTAAGGAAAGGCTTTTTCTGTAAAACATAAATATTACTGGTCTGCTCCTCTAAGGAAAAATTTGCATGTTATTACAATATTAACAAATTCATATGATTAAAGCATTTCGAAAAAATTGCACTATCTTAGATTTAGACTCAAAGTCGATTTTCTTCCAAATTGTATATTAACGACTTCAATAAGGTACCGCTTATTCTGAAAACTAAAAAATATTACTGAACTGCTCTTCTAAGGAAAAATTTGCATGTTTTTACATTATTATCGAATTCATATAATCAATGCCTTTCGAAAAAATTGCAACTTCTTAGATTTAGACTCAAAGTCGATTTTCTTCCAAATTGTCTATTAACGACTTCAATAAGGTACCGGTTATTCTGAAAACTAAAAAATATTACTGAACTGCCTTTCTAAGGAAAAATTTGCATGTTATTACAATATTAACAAATTCATATAATCAATGCCTTTCGAAAAAAATTGCACTATCTTAGATTTAGACTCAAAGTCGATTTTCACGCAAATTCGTTATTAACGACTTCAATAAGGTACCGCTTTTTCTGTAAAACATAAATTTTACTGATCTGCTCTTCTAAGGAAAATTTTACATGTTATTACAATATTAACAAATTCATATAATCAATGCCTTTCAAACAAAATTGCACTATCTTAGATTTAGACTCAAAGTCGATTTTCATGCAAATTCGTTATTAACGACTTTAATAAGGAACCGCTTTTTCTGTAAAACATAAATTTTACTGATCTGCTCTTCTAAGGAAAATTTTACATGTTATTACAATATTAACAAATTCATATAATCAATGCCTTTCGAAAAAATTGCAACTTCTTAGATTTAGACTCAAAGTCGATTTTCTTCCAAATTGTCTATTAACGACTTCAATAAGGTACCGCTTTTTCTGTAAAACATAAATTTTACTGATCTGCTCTTCTAAGGAAAATTTTACATGTTATTACAATATTAACAAATTCATATAATCAATGCCTTTCGAAAAAAATTGCAACTACTTAGATTTAGACTCAAAGTCGATTTTCTTCCAAATTGTCTATTAACGACTTCAATAAGGTACCGCTTTTTCTGTAAAACATAAATGTTACTGATCTGCTCTTCTAAGGAAAATTTTACATGTTATTACAATATTAACAAATTCATATAATCAATGCCTTTCGAAAAAATTGCAACTTCTTAGATTTAGACTCAAAGTCGATTTTCTTCCAAATTGTCTATTAACGACTTCAATAAGGTACCGCTTTTTCTGTAAAACATAAATTTTACTGATCTGCTCTTCTAAGGAAAATTTTACATGTTATTACAATATTAACAATTTCATATAATCAATGCCTTTCGAAAAAAATTGCACTATCTTAAATTTAGACTCAAAGTCGATTTTCATGCAAATTCGTTATTAACGATTTTAATAAGGAACCGCTTTTTCTGTAAAACATAAATTTTACTGATCTGCTCTTCTAAGGAAAATTTTGCATGTTATTACAATATTAACAAATTCATATAATCAATGCCTTTCGAAAAAATTGCAACTTCTTAGATTTAGACTCAAAGTCGATTTTCTTCCAAATTGTCTATTAACGACTTCAATAAGGTACCGCTTTTTCTGTAAAACATAAATTTTACTGATCTGCTCTTCTAAGGAAAATTTTACATGTTATTACAATATTAACAAATTCATATAATCAATGCCTTTCGAAAAAATTGCAACTTCTTAGATTTAGACTCAAAGTCGATTTTCTTCCAAATTGTCTATTAACGACTTCAATAAGGTACCGCTTTTTCTGTAAAACATAAATTCTACAGATCTGCTCTTCTAAGGAAAATTTTACATGTTATTACAATATTAACAAATTCATATAATCAATGCCTTTCAAACAAAATTGCACTATCTTAGATTTAGACTCAAAGTCGATTTTCATGCAAATTCGTTATTAACGACTTTAATAAGGAATTGCTTTTTCTGTAAAACATAAATTTTACTGATCTGCTCTTCTAAGGAAAATTTTACATGTTATTACAATATTAACAAATTCATATAATCAATGCGTTTCGAAAAAATTGCAACTTCTTAGATTTAGACTCAAAGTCGATTTTCTTCCAAATTGTCTATTAACGACTTCAATAAGGTACCGCTTTTTCTGTAAAACATAAATTTTACTGATCTGCTCTTCTAAGGAAAATTTTACATGTTATTACAATATTAACAAATTCATATAATCAATGCCTTCGAAAAAATTGCAACTTCTTAGATTTAGACTCAAAGACGATTTTCTTCCAAATTGTCTATTAACGACTTCAATAAGGTACCGCTTTTTCTGTAAAACATAAATTTTACTGATCTGCTCTTCTAAGGAAAATATTACATGTTATTACAATATTAACAAATTCACATAATCAATGCCTTTCAAACAAAATTGCACTATCTTACATTTAGACTCAAAGTCGATTTTCATGCAAATTCGTTATTAACGACTTTAATAAGGAACCGCTTTTTCTGTAAAACATAAATTTTACTGATCTGCTCTTCTAAGGAAAATTTTACATGTTATTACAATATTAACAAATTCATATAATCAATGCCTTTCGAAAAAATTGCAACTTCTTAGATTTAGACTCAAAGTTTTCTTCCAAATTGTCTATTAACGACTTCAATAAGGTACCGCTTATTCTGAAAACTAAAAAATATTACTGAACTGCCTTTCTAAGGAAAAATTTGCATGTTATTACAATATTAACAAATTCATATAATCAATGCCTTTCGAAAAAAATTGCACTATCTTAGATTTAGACTCAAAATCGATTTCCTTCCAAATTGTATATTAACGACTTCAATAAGGTACCGGTTATTCTGAAAACTAAAAAATATTACTGAACTGCCTTTCTAAGGAAAAATTTGCATGTTATTACAATATTAACAAATTCATATAATCAATGCCTTTTGAAAAAAATTGCACTATCTTAGATTTAGACTCAAAGTCGATTTTCTTCCAAATTGTCTATTAACGACTTCAATAAGGTACCGCTTTTTCTGTAAAACATAAATTTTACTGATCTGCTCTTCTAAGGAAAATTTTACATGTTATTACAATATTAACAAATTCACATAATCAATGCCTTTCGAAAAAAATTGCAATTACTTAGATTTAGACTCAAAGTCGATTTTCTTCCAAATTGTCTATTAACGACTTCAATAAGGTACCGCTTTTTCTGTAAAACATAAATTTTACTGATCTGCTCTTCTAAGGAAAATTTTACATGTTATTACAATATTAACAAATTCATATAATCAATGCCTTTCGAAAAAAATTGCAACTACTTAGATTTAGACTCAAAGTCGATTTTCTTCCAAATTGTCTATTAACGACTTCAATAATGTACCGCTTTTTCTGTAAAACATAAATTTTACTGATCTGCTCTTCTAAGGAAAATTTTACATGTTATTACAATATTATCGAATTCATATAATCAATGCATTTCGAAAAAATTGCAACTTCTTAGATTTAGACTCAAAGACGATTTTCTTCCAAATTGTCTATTAACGACTTCAATAAGGTACTGCTTATTCTGAAAATCATAAATATTACTGATCTGCTCTTCTAAGGAAAATTTTACATGTTATTACAATATTAACAAATTCATATAATCAATGCATTTCGAAAAAAATTGCAACTACTTAGATTTAGACTCAAAGTCGATTTTCTTCCAAATTGTCTATTAACGACTTCAATAAGGTACCGCTTATTTTGAAAACTAAAAAATATTACTGAACTGCTCTTCAAAGGAAAATTTTGCATGTTATTACAATATTTACAAATTCATATAATCAATTAATTTCGAAAAAATTGCACTTCCTTATATTTAGAACTCAAAATCGATTTTCTTGCAAATTGTATATTAAGGACTTAAATAAGGTACCGCTTATTCTGAAAATCATAAATATTACTGAACTGCTCTTCAAAGGAAAAATTTGCATGTTATCACAATATTAACGAATTCATATAATCAATGCATTTCGAAAAAATTGCACATACCTAGATTTAGACTCAAAGTCTATTTTCATGCAAATTGTTTATTTACGACTTTATTAAGGAAAGGCTTTTTCTGTAAAACATAAATATTACTGGTCTGCTCCTCTAAGGAAAAATTTGCATGTTATTACAATATTAACAAATTCATATGATTAAAGCATTTCGAAAAAATTGCACTTTCCTAGATTTAGACTCAAAGTCGATTTTCACGCAAATTGTATATTAACGACTTCAATAAGGTACCGCTTATTCTGAAAACTAAAAAATATTACTGAACTGATTTTCTAAGGAAAAATTTGCATGTTATTACAATATTAACAAATTTATATAATCAATGCCTTTCGAAAAAAATTGCACTATCTTAGATTTAGACTCAAAGTCGATTTTCTTCCAAATTGTATATTAACGACTTCAATAAGGTACCGCTTATTCTGAAAACTAAAAAATATTACTGAACTGCTCTTCTAAGGAAAAATTTGCATGTTTTTACATTATTATCGAATTCATATAATCAATGCCTTTCGAAAAAATTGCAACTTCTTAGATTTAGACTCAAAGTCGATTTTCTTCCAAATTGTCTATTAACGACTTCAATAAGGTACCGGTTATTCTGAAAACTAAAAAATATTACTGAACTGCCTTTCTAAGGAAAAATTTGCATGTTATTACAATATTAACAAATTCATATAATCAATGCCTTTCGAAAAAAATTGCACTATCTTAGATTTAGACTCAAAGTCGATTTTCACGCAAATTCGTTATTAACGACTTCAATAAGGTACCGCTTTTTCTGTAAAACATAAATTTTACTGATCTGCTCTTCTAAGGAAAATTTTACATGTTATTACAATATTAACAAATTCATATAATCAATGCCTTTCAAACAAAATTGCACTATCTTAGATTTAGACTCAAAGTCGATTTTCATGCAAATTCGTTATTAACGACTTTAATAAGGAACCGCTTTTTCTGTAAAACATAAATTTTACTGATCTGCTCTTCTAAGGAAAATTTTACATGTTATTACAATATTAACAAATTCATATAATCAATGCCTTTCGAAAAAATTGCAACTTCTTAGATTTAGACTCAAAGTCGATTTTCTTCCAAATTGTCTATTAACGACTTCAATAAGGTACCGCTTTTTCTGTAAAACATAAATTTTACTGATCTGCTCTTCTAAGGAAAATTTTACATGTTATTACAATATTAACAAATTCATATAATCAATGCCTTTCGAAAAAAATTGCAACTACTTAGATTTAGACTCAAAGTCGATTTTCTTCCAAATTGTCTATTAACGACTTCAATAAGGTACCGCTTTTTCTGTAAAACATAAATGTTACTGATCTGCTCTTCTAAGGAAAATTTTACATGTTATTACAATATTAACAAATTCATATAATCAATGCCTTTCGAAAAAATTGCAACTTCTTAGATTTAGACTCAAAGTCGATTTTCTTCCAAATTGTCTATTAACGACTTCAATAAGGTACCGCTTTTTCTGTAAAACATAAATTTTACTGATCTGCTCTTCTAAGGAAAATTTTACATGTTATTACAATATTAACAATTTCATATAATCAATGCCTTTCGAAAAAAATTGCACTATCTTAAATTTAGACTCAAAGTCGATTTTCATGCAAATTCGTTATTAACGATTTTAATAAGGAACCGCTTTTTCTGTAAAACATAAATTTTACTGATCTGCTCTTCTAAGGAAAATTTTGCATGTTATTACAATATTAACAAATTCATATAATCAATGCCTTTCGAAAAAATTGCAACTTCTTAGATTTAGACTCAAAGTCGATTTTCTTCCAAATTGTCTATTAACGACTTCAATAAGGTACCGCTTTTTCTGTAAAACATAAATTTTACTGATCTGCTCTTCTAAGGAAAATTTTACATGTTATTACAATATTAACAAATTCATATAATCAATGCCTTTCGAAAAAATTGCAACTTCTTAGATTTAGACTCAAAGTCGATTTTCTTCCAAATTGTCTATTAACGACTTCAATAAGGTACCGCTTTTTCTGTAAAACATAAATTCTACAGATCTGCTCTTCTAAGGAAAATTTTACATGTTATTACAATATTAACAAATTCATATAATCAATGCCTTTCAAACAAAATTGCACTATCTTAGATTTAGACTCAAAGTCGATTTTCATGCAAATTCGTTATTAACGACTTTAATAAGGAATTGCTTTTTCTGTAAAACATAAATTTTACTGATCTGCTCTTCTAAGGAAATTTTTACATGTTATTACAATATTAACAAATTCATATAATCAATGCGTTTCGAAAAAATTGCAACTTCTTAGATTTAGACTCAAAGTCGATTTTCTTCCAAATTGTCTATTAACGACTTCAATAAGGTACCGCTTTTTCTGTAAAACATAAATTTTACTGATCTGCTCTTCTAAGGAAAATTTTACATGTTATTACAATATTAACAAATTCATATAATCAATGCCTTTCGAAAAAATTGCAACTTCTTAGATTTAGACTCAAAGACGATTTTCTTCCAAATTGTCTATTAACGACTTCAATAAGGTACCGCTTTTTCTGTAAAACATAAATTTTACTGATCTGCTCTTCTAAGGAAAATATTACATGTTATTACAATATTAACAAATTCACATAATCAATGCCTTTCAAACAAAATTGCACTATCTTACATTTAGACTCAAAGTCGATTTTCATGCAAATTCGTTATTAACGACTTTAATAAGGAACCGCTTTTTCTGTAAAACATAAATTTTACTGATCTGCTCTTCTAAGGAAAATTTTACATGTTATTACAATATTAACAAATTCATATAATCAATGCCTTTCGAAAAAATTGCAACTTCTTAGATTTAGACTCAAAGTCGATTTTCTTCCAAATTGTCTATTAACGACTTCAATAAGGTACCGCTTTTTCTGTAAAACATAATTTTACTGATCTGCTCTTCTAAGGAAAATTTTACATGTTATTACAATATTAACAAATTCATATAATGAATGCCTTTCGAAAAAATTGCAACTTCTTAGATTTAGACTCAAAGTCGATTTTCTTCCATATTGTCTACTAACGACTTCAATAAGGTACCGCTTTTTCTGTAAAACATAAATTTTACTGATCTGCTTTTCTAAGGAAAATTTTACATGTTATTACAATATTAACAAATTCATATAATCAATGCATTTCGAAAAAATTGCAATTTCTTAGATTTAGACTCAAAGTCGATTTTCTTCCAAATTGTCTATTAACAACTTCAATAAGGTACCGGTTAATCTGAAAACTAAAAAATATTACTGAACTGCCTTTCTAAGGAAAAATTTGCATGTTATTACAATATTAACAAATTCATATAATCAATGCCTTTCGAAAAAATTGCAACTTCTTAGATTTAGACTAAAAGTCGATTTTCTTCCAAATTGTCTATTAACGACTTCAATAAGGTACCGCTTTTTCTGTAAAACATAAATTTTACTGATCTGCTCTTCTAAGGAAAATTTTACATGTTATTACAATATTAACAAATTCATATAATCAATGCATTTCGAAAAAAATTGCAACTACTTAGATTTAGACTCAAAGTCGATTTTCTTCCAAATTGTCTATTAACGACTTCAATAAGGTACCGCTTTTTCTGTAAAACATAAGTTTTACTGATCTGCTCTTCTAAGGAAAATTTTACATGTTATTACAATATTAACAAATTCATATAATCAATGCCTTTCGAAAAAATTGCAACTTCTTAGATTTAGACTCAAAGTCGATTTTCTTCCAAATTGTCTATTAACGACTTCAATAAGGTACCGCTTTTTCTGTAAAACATAAATTTTACTGATCTGCTCTTCTAAGGAAAATTTTACATGTTATTACAATATTAAAAAATTCATATAATCAATGCCATTCAAACAAAATTGCACTATCTTAGATTTAGACTCAAAGTCGATTTTCATGCAAATTCGTTATTAACGATTTTAATAAGGAACCGCTTTTTCTGTAAAACATAAATTTTACTGATCTGCTCTTCTAAGGAAAATTTTGCATGTTATTACAATATTAACGAATTCATATAATCAATGCATTTCGAAAAAATTGCAACTTCTTAGATTTAAACTCAAAGTCGATTTTCTTCCAAATTGTCTATTAACGACTTCAATAAGGTACCGCTTTTTCTGTAAAACATAAATTTTACTGATCTGCTCTTCTAAGGAAAATTTTACATGTTATTACAATATTAACAAATTCATATAATCAATGCCTTTCAAACAAAATTGCAACTTCTTAGATTTAGACTAAAAGTCGATTTTCTTCCAAATTGTCTATTAACGATTTTAATAAGGAACCGCTTTTTCTGTAAAACATAAATTTTACTGATCTGCTCTTCTAAGGAAAATTTTGCATGTTATTACAATATTAACGAATTCATATAATCAATGCATTTCGAAAAAATTGCAACTTCTTAGATTTAGACTAAAAGTCGATTTTCTTCCAAATTGTCTATTAACGACTTCAATAAGGTACCGCTTTTTCTGTAAAACATAAGTTTTACTGATCTGCTCTTCTAAGGAAAATTTTACATGTTATTACAATATTAACAAATTCATATAATCAATGCCTTTCGAAAAAATTGCAACTACATAGATTTAGACTAGTCGATTTTCTTCCAAATTGTCTATTAACAACTTCAATAAGGTACCGGTTAATCTGAAAACTAAAAAATATTACTGAACTGCCTTTCTAAGGAAAAATTTGCATGTTATTACAATATTAACAAATTCATATAATCAATGCCTTTCGAAAAAATTGCAACTTCTTAGATTTAGACTAAAAGTCGATTTTCTTCCAAATTGTCTATTAACGACTTCAATAAGGTACCGCTTTTTCTGTAAAACATAAATTTTACTGATCTGCTCTTCTAAGGAAAATTTTACATGTTATTACAATATTAACAAATTCATATAATCAATGCATTTCGAAAAAAATTGCAACTACTTAGATTTAGACTCAAAGTCGATTTTCTTCCAAATTGTCTATTAACGACTTCAATAAGGTACCGCTTTTTCTGTAAAACATAAGTTTTACTGATCTGCTCTTCTAAGGAAAATTTTACATGTTATTACAATATTAACAAATTCATATAATCAATGCATTTCGAAAAAATTGCAACTTCTTAGATTTAGACTCAAAGTCGATTTTCTTCCAAATTGTCTATTAACGACTTCAATAAGGTACCGCTTTTTCTGTAAAACATAAATTTTACTGATCTGCTCTTCTAAGGAAAATTTTACATGTTATTACAATATTAAAAAATTCATATAATCAATGCCATTCAAACAAAATTGCACTATCTTAGATTTAGACTCAAAGTCGATTTTCATGCAAATTCGTTATTAACGATTTTAATAAGGAACCGCTTTTTCTGTAAAACATAAATTTTACTGATCTGCTCTTCTAAGGAAAATTTTGCATGTTATTACAATATTAACGAATTCATATAATCAATGCATTTCGAAAAAATTGCAACTTTTAGATTTAAACTCAAAGTCGATTTTCTTCCAAATTGTCTATTAACGACTTCAATAAGGTACCGCTTTTTCTGTAAAACATAAATTTTACTGATCTGCTCTTCTAAGGAAAATTTTACATGTTATTACAATATTAACAAATTCATATAATCAATGCCTTTCAAACAAAATTGCACTATCTTAAATTTAGACTCAAAGTCGATTTTCATGCAAATTCGTTATTAACGATTTTAATAAGGAACCGCTTTTTCTGTAAAACATAAATTTTACTGATCTGCTCTTCTAAGGAAAATTTTGCATGTTATTACAATATTAACGAATTCATATAATCAATGCATTTCGAAAAAATTGCAACTTCTTAGTTTTAAACTCAAAGTCGATTTTCTTCCAAATTGTCTATTAACGACTTCAATAAGGTACCGCTTTTTCTGTAAAACATAAATTTTACTGATCTGCTCTTCTAAGGAAAATTTTACATGTTATTACAATATTAACAAATTCATATAATCAATGCCTTTCAAACAAAATTGCACTATCTTAAATTTAGACTCAAAGTCGATTTTCATGCAAATTCGTTATTAACGATTTTAATAAGGAACCGCTTTTTCTGTAAAACATAAATTTTACTGATCTGCTCTTCTAAGGAAAATTTTGCATGTTATTACAATATTAACGAATTCATATAATCAATGCATTTCGAAAAAATTGCAACTTCTTAGATTTAAACTCAAAGTCGATTTTCTTCCAAATTGTCTATTAACGACTTCAATAAGGTACCGCTTTTTCTGTAAAACATAAATTTTACTGATCTGCTCTTCTAAGGAAAATTTTACATGTTATTACAATATTAACAAATTCATATAATCAATGCCTTTCAAACAAAATTGCACTATCTTAAATTTAGACTCAAAGTCGATTTTCATGCAAATTCGTTATTAACGATTTTAATAAGGAACCGCTTTTTCTGTAAAACATAAATTTTACTGATCTGCTCTTCTAAGGAAAATTTTGCATGTTATTACAATATTAACGAATTCATATAATCAATGCATTTCGAAAAAATTGCAACTTCTTAGATTTAGACTCAAAGTCGATTTTCTTCCAAATTGTTTATTAACGACTTCAATAAGGTACCGCTTTTTCTGTAAAACATAAGTTTTACTGATCTGCTCTTCTAAGGAAAATTTTACATGTTATTACAATATTAACAATTTCATATAATCAATGCCTTTCGAAAAAAATTGCAAGTACTAAGATTTAGATTTAAAGTCGATTTTCTTCCAAATTGTCTATTAACGACTTCAATAAGGTACCGCTTTTTCTGTAAAACATAAGTTTTACTGATCTGCTCTTCTAAGGAAAATTTTACATGTTATTACAATATTAACAAATTCATATAATCAATGCCTTTCGAAAAAAATTGCACTATCTTAAATTTAGACTCAAAGTCGATTTTCATGCAAATTCGTTATTAACGATTTTAATAAGGAACCGCTTTTTCTGTAAAACATAAATTTTACTGATCTGCTCTTCTAAGGAAAATTTTACATGTTATTACAATATTAACAAATTCATATAATCAATGCCTTTCAAACAAAATTGCACTATCTTAAATTTAGACTCAAAGTCGATTTTCATGCAAATTCGTTATTAACGATTTTAATAAGGAACCGCTTTTTCTGTAAAACATAAATTTTACTGATCTGCTCTTCTAAGGAAAATATTACATGTTATTACAATATTAACAAATTCACATAATCAATGCCTTTCAAACAAAATTGCACTATCTTAGATTTAGACTCAAAGTCGATTTTCATGCAAATTCGTTATTAACGACTTTAATAAGGTACCGCTTTTTCTGTAAAACATAAATTTTACTGATCTGCTCTTCTAAGGAAAATTTTACATGTTATTACAATATTAACAAATTCATATAATCAATGCATTTCGAAAAAAATTGCAACTACTTAGATTTAGACTCAAAGTCGATTATCATCCAAATTGTCTATTAACGACTTCAATAAGGTACCGCTTTTTCTGTAAAACATAAGTTTTACTGATCTGCTCTTCTAAGGAAAATTTTGCATGTTATTACAATATTAACAAATTCATATAATCAATGCATTTCGAAAAAATTGCAACTTCTTAGATTTAGACTCAAAGTCGATTTTCTTCCAAATTGTCTATTAACGACTTCAATAAGGTACCGCTTTTTCTGTAAAACATAAATTTTACTGATCTGCTCTTCTAAGGAAAATTTTACATGTTATTACAATATTAACAAATTCATATAATCAATGCCTTTCAAACAAAATTGCACTATCTTAAATTTAGACTCAAAGTCGATTTTCATGCAAATTCGTTATTAACGATTTTAATAAGGTACCGCTTTTTCTGTAAAACATAAATTTTACTGATCTGCTCTTCTAAGGAAAATTTTGCATGTTATTACAATATTAACGAATTCATATAATCAATGCATTTCGAAAAAATTGCAACTTCTTAGATTTAGACTCAAAGTCGATTTTCTTCCAAATTGTTTATTAACGACTTCAATAAGGTACCGCTTTTTCTGTAAAACATAAGTTTTACTGATCTGCTCTTCTAAGGAAAATTTTACATGTTATTACAATATTAACAATTTCATATAATCAATGCCTTTCGAAAAAAATTGCAAGTACTAAGATTTAGATTTAAAGTCGATTTTCTTCCAAATTGTCTATTAACGACTTCAATAAGGTACCGCTTTTTCTGTAAAACATAAGTTTTACTGATCTGCTCTTCTAAGGAAAATTTTACATGTTATTACAATATTAACAAATTCATATAATCAATGCCTTTCGAAAAAAATTGCACTATCTTAAATTTAGACTCAAAGTCGATTTTCATGCAAATTCGTTATTAACGATTTTAATAAGGAACCGCTTTTTCTGTAAAACATAAATTTTACTGATCTGCTCTTCTAAGGAAAATTTTACATGTTATTACAATATTAACAAATTCATATAATCAATGCCTTTCAAACAAAATTGCACTATCTTAAATTTAGACTCAAAGTCGATTTTCATGCAAATTCGTTATTAACGATTTTAATAAGGAACCGCTTTTTCTGTAAAACATAAATTTTACTGATCTGCTCTTCTAAGGAAAATATTACATGTTATTACAATATTAACAAATTCACATAATCAATGCCTTTCAAACAAAATTGCACTATCTTAGATTTAGACTCAAAGTCGATTTTCATGCAAATTCGTTATTAACGACTTTAATAAGGTACCGCTTTTTCTGTAAAACATAAATTTTACTGATCTGCTCTTCTAAGGAAAATTTTACATGTTATTACAATATTAACAAATTCATATAATCAATGCATTTCGAAAAAAATTGCAACTACTTAGATTTAGACTCAAAGTCGATTATCATCCAAATTGTCTATTAACGACTTCAATAAGGTACCGCTTTTTCTGTAAAACATAAGTTTTACTGATCTGCTCTTCTAAGGAAAATTTTACATGTTATTACAATATTAACAAATTCATATAATCAATGCCTTTCGAAAAAAATTGCAACTACTTAGATTTAGACTCAAAGTCGATTTTCTTCCAAATTGTCTATTAACGACTTCAATAAGGTACCGCTTTTTCTGTAAAACATAAATTTTACTGATCTGCTCTTCTAAGGAAAATTTTACATGTTATTACAATATTAACAAATTCATATAATCAATGCATTTCGAAAAAAATTGCAACTACTTAGATTTAGACTCAAAGTCGATTTTCTTCCAAATTGTCTATTAACGACTTCAATAAGGTACCGCTTTTTCTGTAAAACATAAGTTTTACTGATCTGCTCTTCTAAGGAAAATTTTACATGTTATTACAATATTAACAAATTCATATAATCAATGCCTTTCGAAAAAATTGCAACTTCTTAGATTTAGACTCAAAGTCGATTTTCTTCCAAATTGTCTATTAACGACTTCAATAAGGTACCGCTTTTTCTGTAAAACATAAATTTTACTGATCTGCTCTTCTAAGGAAAATTTTACATGTTATTACAATATTAACAAATTCATATAATCATTTCGAAAAAAATGCAATTTCTTAGATTTAGACTCAAAGTCGATTTTCTTCCAAATTGTCTATTAACAACTTCAATAAGGTACCGCTTATTCTGAAAGCTAAAAAATTTTACTGAACTGCTCTTCAAAGGAAAAATTTGCATGTTATTACAATATTAACTAATTCATATGATCAAAGCATTTCGAAAAAATTGCACTTTCATAGATTTAGACTCAAAGTCGATTTTCATGCAAATTGTTTATTTACGACTTTAATAAGGAACCGTTTTTTCTGAAAACTAAAAAAAATATTACCGATCTGCTCTTCTAAGGAAAATTTTACTTATATTAACAAATTCATTTAATCAATGCATTTCGATAAAATTGCACTATCTAAGATTTAGAATCAAAGTCGATTTTAATGCAAACTGTTTATTAAAGATTTTAATAAGGAACCGCTTTTTCTGTAAAACATAAATATTACTGATCGGCTCTTCTAAGGAAAATTTTACCTGTTATTACCATATTAACAAATTCATATAATTAATGCATTTCAAAAAAATTGCACTTCCTTCGATTTAGACTCAAAATCGATTTACTTGCGGATTGTATATTAGCGACCTGAATAAGGTACCGCTTATTCTGAAAACTAAAAAATTTTACTGAACTGCTCTTCTAAGAAAAAATTTGTATGTTATCACAATATTCACAAATTTATATAATCAATCCATTTAGAAAAAAATGCACTTTCCTAGATTTTGACTCAAAGTCGATTTTCTTGCAAATTGTCTATTAACGACTTCAATAAGGTACAGCTTATCCTAAAAATTAAAAAATATTACTGAACTGCTCTTCTGAGTAAAAATTTGCATGTTTTTACAATATTTACAAATTTATATAATCAATTAATTTCGAAAAAATTGCACTTCCTTATATTTAGAACTCAAAATCGATTTTCTTGCAAATTGTATATTAAGGACTTAAATAAGGTACCGCTTATTCTGAAAATCATAAATATTACTGAACTGCTCTTCAAAAGAAAAATTTGCATGTTATCACAATATTAACGAATTCATATAATCAATGCATTTCGAAAAAATTGCACTTTCTTAGATTTAGAATCAAAGTCGATTTTCTTCAAAATTGTCTATTATCGACTTCAATAAGGCACTGCTTATCCTAAAAATTAAAAAATATTACTGAACTGCTCTTCTGAGGAAAATTTTGTATGTAATTACAATATTAACAAATTCATATAATCAATGCATTTTAAAAAAATTGTTATTCCTTAGACTTAGACTCAAAGTCGATTTTCATGCAAATTGTATATAATCGACTTCAGTAAGGTACCGCTTATTCTAAAAAACATAAGTTTTACAGATCTGCTCTTCTAAGGAAAAATTTTCATGTTATTACAATATTAACAAATTCATATAATCAATGCATTTCGAAAATATTGCACTTTCCTAGATTTAGACTCAAATTCGATTTTCATGCAAATTGTTTATTAAATACTTTAATAAGGAACCGCTTTTTATGTAAAACATTAATTTTACTGATCTGTTCTTCTAAGGAAAAATTTTGATGTTATCACAATGTTAACAAATTCATTTAGTCAATGCCTTTCGAAAATAATGCACTTTCCTAGATTTAGACTCAAATTCGATTTTCATGCAAATTGTATATTAAAGACTTTATTTAATAAGGATCCGCTTTTTATGTAAAACATAAAATTTACAGATCTGCTCTTCTAAGGAAAAATTTTCATGTTATTACAATATTAACAAATTCATATAATCAATGCATCTCGAAAATATTGCACTTTCCTAGATTTAGACTCAAAGTCGATTTTCATGCAAATTGTTTATTATCGACTTTAATAAGGAACCGCTGTTTATGTAAAACATAAATTTTACTGATCTGTTTTTCCAAGGAAAAATTTTGATGTTATCACAATGTTAACAAATTCATTTAGTCAATGCCTTTCGAAAATATTGCACATTCCTAGATTTAGACTCAAAGCCGATTTTCATGCAAATTGTTTAATGACGACTTTAATAAGGAACCGTTTTTTCTGAAAACTAAAAAAAAATATTACTGATCTGCTCTTCTAAGGAAAATTTTACTTATATAAACAAATTCATATAATCAATGCATTTTGAAAAAATTGCTATTTCTTAGACTTAGACTCAAAGTCGATTTTCATGCAAATTGTATATAATCGACTTCAGTAAGGTACTGCCTATCCTAAAAATTAAAAAATATTACTGAACTGCTCTTCAAAGAAAAAATTTGCATGTTATTACAATATTAACAAATTCATATAATCAATGCATTTCTAAAACATTGCACCTTCTTAGATTTAGAATCAAAGTCGATTTTCTTCAAAATTGTCTATTAACGACTTCAATAAGGTACTGCTTATCCTAAAAAATAAAAAATATTACTGAACTGCTCTTCTGAGGAAAATTTTGTATGTTATAACAATATTAACAATTTCATATAATCAATGTATTTTAAAAAAATTGCACCTTCTTAGATTTAGAATCAAAGTCGATTTTCATGCAAATTGTATATAATCGACTTCAGTAAGGTACTGCCTATCCTAAAAATTAAAAAATTTTACTGATCTGTTTTTCCAAGGAAAAATTTTGATGTTATCACAATGTTAACAAATTCATTTAGTCAATGCCTTTCGAAAATATTGCACATTCCTAGATTTAGACTCAAAGCCGATTTTCATGCAAATTGTTTAATGACGACTTTAATAAGGAACCGTTTTTTCTGAAAACTAAAAAAAAATATTACAGATCTGCTCTTCTAAGGAAAAATTTGCATGTTATTACAATATTAACTAATTCATATGATCAAAGCAATTCGAAAAAATTGCACTTTCCTAGATTTAGACTCAAAGTCGATTTTCATGCAAATTGTTTATTTACGACTTTAATTAGGAACCGTTTTTTCTGAAAACTAAAAAAAATTATTACTGATCTGCTCTTCTAAGGAAAATTTTACTTATATAAACAAATTCATATAATCAATGCATTTCGAAAAAATTGCACCTTCTTAGATTTAGAATCAAAGTCGATTTTCTTCAAAATTGTATATAATCGACTTCAGTAAGGTACCGCTTATTCTAAAAAACATAAGTTTTACAGATCTGCTCTTCTAAGGAAAATTTGCATGTTATTACAATATTAACGAATTCATATAATCAATGCATTTCGAAAAAATTGCACCCTTTTTAGATTTAGAATCAAAGTCGATTTTCTTCAAAATTGTCTATTAACGACTTCAATAAGGTACTGCTTATCCTAAAAATTAAAAAATATTACTGAACTGCTCTTCAAAGGAAAAAATTGCATGTTATTACAATATTAACGAATTCATATAATCAATGCATTTCGAAAAAATTGCACCTTCTTAGATTTAGAATCAAAGTCGATTTTCTTCAAAATTGTCTATTAACGACTTCAATAAGGTACTGCTTATCCTAAAAATTAAAAAATATTACTGAACTGCTCTTCTGAGGAAAATTTTGTATGTTATTACAATATTAACAAATTCATATAATCAATGCATTTTAAAAAAATTGTTATTCCTTAGACTTAGACTCAAAGTCGATTTTCTTGCAAATTGTATATTAACGACTTCAATAAGGTACTGCCTATCCTAAAAATTAAAAAATATTACTGAACTGCTCTTCAAAGAAAAAATTTGCATGTTATTACAATATTAACAAATTCATATAATCAATGCATTTCTAAAACATTGCACCTTCTTAGATTTAGAATCAAAGTCGATTTTCTTCAAAATTGTCTATTAACGACTTCAATAAGGTACTGCTTATCCTAAAAAATAAAAAATATTACTGAACTGCTCTTCTGAGGAAAATTTTGTATGTTATAACAATATTAACAATTTCATATAATCAATGTATTTTAAAAAAATTGTTATTCCTTAGACTTAGACTCAAAGTCGATTTACTTGCAAATTGTATATTAGCGACTTCAATAAGGTACCGCTTATTCTGAAAACTAAAAAATTTTACTGAACTGCTCTTCCAAGGAAAAATTTGTATGTTATTACAATATTAACAAATTCATATAATCAATGTATTTTAAAAAAATTGTTATTCCTTAGACTTAGAATCAAAGTCGATTTTCTTCAAAATTGTCTATTAACGACTTCAATAAGGTACTGCTTATCCTAAAAAATAAAAAATATTACTGAACTGCTCTTCTGAGGAAAATTTTGTATGTTATTACAATATTAACAATTTCATATAATCAATGTATTTTAAAAAAATTGTTATTCCTTAGACTTCGAATCAAAGTCGATTTTCTTCAAAATTGTCTATTAACGACTTTAATAAGGTACTGCTTATTCTAAAAATTAAAAAATTTTACTGAACTGCTCTTCTAAGGAAAAATTTGTATGTTATCACAATATTAACAATTTCATATAATCAACGCATTTAGAAAAAATTGCACTTTCCTAGATTTTGACTCAAAGTCGATTTTCTTGCAAATTGTCTATTAACGACTTCAATAAGGTACAGCTTATCCTAAAAATTAAAAAATATTACTGAACTGCTCTTCTGAGTAAAAAATTGCATGTTTTTACAATATTTACAAATTCATATAATCAATTAATTTCGAAAAAATTGCACTTCCTTATATTTAGAACTCAAAATCGATTTTCTTGCAAATTGTATATTAAGGACTTAAATAAGGTACCGCTTATTCTGAAAATCATAAATATTACTGAACTGCTCTTCAAAGGAAAAATTTGCATGTTATTACAATATTAACGAATTCATATAATCAATGCATTTCGAAAAAATTGCACCTTCTTAGATTTAGAATCAAAGTCGATTTTCTTCCACATTGTCTATTAACGACTTCAATAAGGTACTGCTTATCCCAAAAATTAAAAAATATTACTGAACTGCTCTTCTGAGGAAAATTTTGTATGTTATTACAATATTAACAAATTCATATAATCAATGCATTTTGAAAAAATTGCTTTTCCTTAGACTTAGACTCAAAGTCGATTTTCATGCAAATTGTATGTAATCGACTTCAGTAAGGTACCACTTATTCTAAAAAACATAAGTTTTACAGATCTGCTCTTCTAAGGAAAATTTTACATGTTATTACAATATTATCGAATTCATATAATCAATGCATTTCGAAAAAATTGCACCTTCTTAGATTTAGAATCAAAGTCGATTTTCTTCAAAATTGTATATAATCGACTTCAGTAAGGTACCGCTTATTCTAAAAAACATAAGTTTTACAGATCTGCTCTTCTAAGGAAAAATTTGCATGTTATTACAATATTAACGAATTCATATAATCAATGCATTTCGAAAAAATTGCACCTTCTTAGATTTAGAATCAAAGTCGATTTTCTTCAAAATTGTCTATTAACGACTTCAATAAGGTACTGCTTATCCTAAAAATTAAAAAATATTACTGAACTGCTCTTCAAAGGAAAAAATTGCATGTTATTACAATATTAACGAATTCATATAATCAATGCATTTCGAAAAAATTGCTATTTCTTAGACTTAGACTCAAAGTCGATTTTCATGCAAATTGTATATAATCGACTTCAGTAAGGTACCGCTTATTCTAAAAAACATAAGTTTTACAGATCTGCTCTTCTAAGGAAAAATTTGCATGTTATTACAATATTAGCTAATTCATATGATCAAAGCAATTCGAAAAAATTGCACTTTCCTAGATTTAGACTCAAAGTCGATTTTCATGCAAATTGTTTATTTACGACTTTAATTAGGAACCGTTTTTTCTGAAAACTAAAAAAAAATATTACTGATCTGCTCTTCTAAGGAAAATTTTACTTATATAAACAAATTCATATAACCAATGCATTTCGAAAAAATTGCACCTTCTTAGATTTAGAATCAAAGTCGATTTTCTTCAAAATTGTCTATTAACGACTTCAATAAGGTACTGCTTATCCTAAAAATTAAAAAATATTACTGAACTGCTCTTCAAAGGAAAAAATTGCATGTTATTACAATATTAACGAATTCATATAATCAATGCATTTCGAAAAAATTGCTATTTCTTAGACTTAGACTCAAAGTCGATTTTCATGCAAATTGTATATAATCGACTTCAGTAAGGTACCGCTTATTCTAAAAAACATAAGTTTTACAGATCTGCTCTTCTAAGGAAAAATTTTCATGTTATTACAATATTAACAAATTCATATAATCAATGCATCTCGAAAATATTGCACTTTCCTAAATTTAGACTCAAATTCGGTTTTCATGCAAATTGTTTATTAAATACTTTAATAAGGAACCGCTTTTTATGTAAAACATTAATTTTACTGATCTGTTCTTCTAAGGAAAAATTTTGATGTTATCACAATGTTAACAAATTCATTTAGTCAATGCCTTTCGAAAATATTGCACATTCCTAGATTTAGACTCAAAGCCGATTTTCATGCAAATTGTTTAATGACGACTTTAATAAGGAACCGTTTTTTCTGAAAACTAAAAAAAAATATTACTGATCTGCTCTTCTAAGGAAAATTTTACTTATATAAACAAATTCATATAATCAATGCATTTTTAAAAAATTGCTATTTCTTAGACTTAGACTCAAAGTCGATTTTCATGCAAATTGTATATAATCGACTTCAGTAAGGTACCGCTTATTCTAAAAAACATAAGTTTTACAGATCTGCTCTTCTAAGGAAAAATTTGCATGTTATTACAATATTAACTAATTCATATGATCAAAGCAATTCGAAAAAATTGCACTTTCCTAGATTTAGACTCAAAGTCGATTTTCATGCAAATTGTTTATTTACGACTTTAATTAGGAACCGTTTTTTCTGAAAACTAAAAAAAAATATTACTGATCTGCTCTTCTAAGGAAAATTTTACTTATATAAACAAATTCATATAATCAATGCATTTCGAAAAAATTGCACCTTCTTAGATTTAGAATCAAAGTCGATTTTCTTCAAAATTGTATATAATCGCCTTCAGTAAGGTACCGCTTATTCTAAAAAACATAAGTTTTACAGATCTGCTCTTCTAAGGAAAAATTTGCATGTTATTACAATATTAACGAATTCATATAATCAATGCATTTCGAAAAAATTGCACCTTTTTAGATTTAGAATCAAAGTCGATTTTCTTCAAAATTGTCTATTAACGACTTCAATAAGGTACTGCTTATCCTAAAAATTAAAAAATATTACTGAACTGCTCTTCAAAGGAAAAAATTGCATGTTATTACAATATTAACGAATTCATATAATCAATGCATTTCGAAAAAATTGCACCTTCTTAGATTTAGAATCAAAGTCGATTTTCTTCAAAATTGTCTATTAACGACTTCAATAAGGTACTGCTTATCCTAAAAAATGAAAAATATTACTGAACTGCTCTTCTGAGGAAAATTTTGTATGTTATCACAATATTAACAATGTCATATAATCAATGCATTTAGAAAAAATTGCACTTTCCTAGATTTTGACTCAAAGTCGATTTTCTTGCAAATTGTCTATTAACGACTTCAATAAGGTACAGCTTATCCTAAAAATTAAAAAATATTACTGAACTGCTCTTCTGAGTAAAAAATTGCATGTTTTTACAATATTTACAAATTCATATAATCAATTAATTTCGAAAAAATTGCACTTCCTTATATTTAGAACTCAA
This sequence comes from Bactrocera oleae, assembly GCF_042242935.1. Taxonomy (NCBI): domain Eukaryota; kingdom Metazoa; phylum Arthropoda; class Insecta; order Diptera; family Tephritidae; genus Bactrocera; species Bactrocera oleae. Next base: position 18,050,077 of record NC_091541.1, on the reverse strand, counting down.
AATCGATTTTCTTGCAAATTGTATATTAAGGACTTAAATAAGGTACCGCTTATTCTGAAAATCATAAATATTACTGAACTGCTCTTCAAAGGAAAATTTTACATGTTATTACAATATTATCGAATTCATATAATCAATGCATTTCGAAAAAATTGCACCTTCTTAGATTTAGACTCAAAGTCGATTTTCATGCAAATTGTATATAATCGACTTCAGTAAGGTACCGCTTATTCTAAAAAACATAAGTTTAACAGATCTGCTCTTCTAAGGAAAAATTTGCATGTTATTACAATATTAACGAATTCATATAATCAATGCATTTCGAAAAAATTGCACCTTCTTAGATTTAGAATCAAAGTCGATTTTCTTCAAAATTGTCTATTAACGACTTAAATAAGGTACTGCTTATCCTAAAAATTAAAAAATATTACTGAACTGCTCTTCAAAGGAAAAAATTGCATGTTTTTACAATATTTACAAATTCATATAATCAATTAATTTCGAAAAAATTGCACTTCCTTATATTTAGAACTCAAAATCGATTTTCTTCAAAATTGTCTATTAACGACTTCAATAAGGTACCGCTTATTATCTTATCTTATATCAATGCATTTCGAAAAAATTGCAACTTCTTAGATTTAGACTCAAAGACGATTTTCTTCCAAATTGTCTATTAACGACTTCAATAAGGTACTGCTTATTCTGAAAATCATAAATATTACTGAACTGCTCTTCAAAGAAAAAATTTGCATGTTATTACAATATTAACGAATTCATATAATCAATGCATTTCGAAAACGTTGCAACTTCTTAGATTTAGACTCAAAGACCATTTTCTTCCAAATTGTCTATTAACGACTTCAAAAAGGTACTGCTTATTCTGAAAATCATAAATATTACTGAACTGCTCTTCAAAGAAAAAATTTGCATGTTATTACAATATTAACGAGTTCATATAATCAATGCATTTCGAAAAAATTGCACCTTCTTAGATTTAGAATCAAAGTCGATTTTCTTCCAAATTGTCTATTAACGACTTCAATAAGGTACTGCTTATTCTGAAAATCATAAATATTACTGAACTGCTCTTCAAAGAAAAAATTTGCATGTTATTACAATATTAACGAATTCATATAATCAATGCATTTCGAAAAAATTGCACCTTCTTAGATTTAGAATCAAAGTCGATTTTCTTCCACATTGTCTATTAACGACTTCAATAAGGTACTGCTTATCCTAAAAATTAAAAAATATTACTGAACTGCTCTTCTGAGGAAAATTTTGTATGTTATTACAATATTAACAAATTCATATAATCAATGCATTTTGAAAAAATTGCTTTTCCTTAGACTTAGACTCAAAGTCGATTTTCATGCAAATTGTATGTAATCGACTTCAGTAAGGTACCGCTTATTCTAAAAAACATAAGTTTTACAGATCTGCTCTTCTAAGGAAAATTTTACATGTTATTACAATATTATCGAATTCATATAATCAATGCATTTCGAAAAAATTGCGCTTCCTTATATTTAGAACTCAAAATCGATTTTCTTGCAAATTGTATATTAAGGACTTAAATAAGGTACCGCTTATTCTGAAAATCATAAATATTACTGAACTGCTCTTCAAAGAAAAAATTTGCATGTTATTACAATATTAACGAATTCATATAATCAATGCATTTCGAAAACATTGCACCTTCTTAGATTTAGAATCAAAGTCGATTTTCTTCAAAATTGTCTATTAACGACTTCAATAAGGTACTTCTTATCCTAAAAATTAAAAAATATTACTGAACTGCTCTTCTGAGGAAAATTTTGTATGTTATTACAATATTAACAATTTCATATAATCAATGTATTTTAAAAAAATTGTTATTCCTTAGACTTAGACTCAAAGTCGATTTACTTGCAAATTGTATATTAGCGACTTCAATAAGGTACCGCTTATTCTGAAAACTAAAAAATTTTACTGAACTGCTCTTCCAAGGAAAAATTTGTATGTTATTACAATATTAACAAATTCATATAATCAATGCATTTCGAAAAAATTGCACCTTCTTAGATTTAGAATCAAAGTCGATTTTCTTCCACATTGTCTATTAACGACTTCAATAAGGTACTGCTTATCCTAAAAATTAAAAAATATTACCGAACTGCTCTTCTAAGGAAAATTTTGTATGTTATTACAATATTAACAAATTCATATAATCAATGCATTTTGAAAAAATTGCTTTTCCTTAGACTTAGACTCAAAGTCGATTTTCATGCAAATTGTATGTAATCGACTTCAGTAAGGTACCGCTTATTCTAAAAAACATAAGTTTTACAGATCTTCTCTTCTAAGGAAAATTTTACATGTTATTACAATATTATCGAATTCATATAATCAATTAATTTCGAAAAAATTGCACTTCCTTATATTTAGAACTCAAAATCGATTTTCTTGCAAATTGTATATTAAGGACTTAAAAAGGTACCGCTTATTCTGAAAATCATAAATATTACTGAACTGCTCTTCAAAGGAAAAATTTGCATGTTATTACAATATTAACGAATTCATATAATCAATGCATTTCGAAAAAATTGCACCTTCTTAGATTTAGAATCAAAGTCGATTTTCTTCCACATTGTCTATAAACGACTTTAATAAGGTACTGCTTATTCTGAAAATCATAAATATTACTGAACTGCTCTTCTGAGGAAAATTTTGTATGTTATTACAATATTAACAAATTCATATAATCAATGCATTTTGAAAAAATTGCTTTTCCTTAGACTTAGACTCAAAGTCGATTTTCATGCAAATTGTATGTAATCGACTTCAGTAAGGTACCGCTTATTCTAAAAAACATAAGTTTTACAGATCTTCTCTTCTAAGGAAAATTTTAGATGTTATTACAATATTATCGAATTCATATAATCAATTAATTTCGAAAAAATTGCACTTCCTTATATTTAGAACTCAAAATCGATTTTCTTGCAAATTGTATATTAAGGACTTAAAAAGGTACCTCTTATTCTGAAAATCTTAAATATTACTGAACTGCTCTTCAAAGGAAAAAATTGCATGTTATTACAATATTAAGGAATTCATATAATCAATGCATTTCGAAAAAATTGCACCTTCTTAGATTTAGAATCAAAGTCGATTTTCTTCAAAATTGTCTATTAACGACTTCAATAAGGTACTGCTTATCCTAAAAATTAAAAAATTATTACTGAACTGCTCTTCTGAGGAAAATTTTGTATGTTATTACAATATTAACAAATTCATATAATCAATGCATTTTGAAAAAATTGCTTTTCCTTAGACTTAAACTCAAAGTCGATTTTCATGCAAATTGTATGTAATCGACTTTAGTAAGGTACCGCTTATTCTAAAAAACATAAGTTTTACAGATCTTCTCTTCTAAGGAAAATTTTACATGTTATTACAATATTATCGAATTCATATAATCAATGCATTTTGAAAAAATTGCACTTCCTTATATTTAGAACTCAAAATCGATTTTCTTGCAAATTGTATATTAAGGACTTAAATAAGGTACCGCTTATTCTGAAAATCTTAAATATTACTGAACTGCTCTTCAAAGGAAAAAATTGCATGTTATTACAATATTAAGGAATTCATATAATCAATGCATTTCGAAAAAATTGCACCTTCTTAGATTTAGAATCAAAGTCGATTTTCTTCAAAATTGTCTATTAACGACTTCAATAAGGTACTGCTTATCCTAAAAATTAAAAAATATTACTGAACTGCTCTTCTGAGGAAAATTTTGTATGTTATTACAATATTAACAAATTCATATAATCAATGCATTTTGAAAAAATTGCTTTTCCTTAGACTTAGACTCAAAGTCGATTTTCATGCAAATTGTATGTAATCGACTTCAGTAAGGTACCGCTTATTCTAAAAAACATAAGTTTTACAGATCTTCTCTTCTAAGGAAAATTTTACATGTTATTACAATATTATCGAATTCATATAATCAATTAATTTCGAAAAAATTGCACTTCCTTATATTTAGAACTCAAAATCGATTTTCTTGCAAATTGTATATTAAGGACTTAAAAAGGTACCTCTTATTCTGAAAATCTTAAATATTACTGAACTGCTCTTCAAAGGAAAAAATTGCATGTTATTACAATATTAAGGAATTCATATAATCAATGCATTTCGAAAAAATTGCACCTTCTTAGATTTAGAATCAAAGTCGATTTTCTTCAAAATTGTCTATTAACGACTTCAATAAGGTACTGCTTATCCTAAAAATTAAAAAATATTACTGAACTGCTCTTCTGAGGAAAATTTTGTATGTTATTACAATATTAACAAATTCATATAATCAATGCATTTTGAAAAAATTGCTTTTCCTTAGACTTAAACTCAAAGTCGATTTTCATGCAAATTGTATGTAATCGACTTTAGTAAGGTACCGCTTATTCTAAAAAACATAAGTTTTACAGATCTTCTCTTCTAAGGAAAATTTTACATGTTATTACAATATTATCGAATTCATATAATCAATGCATTTTGAAAAAATTGCACTTCCTTATATTTAGAACTCAAAATCGATTTTCTTGCAAATTGTATATTAAGGACTTAAATAAGGTACCGCTTATTCTGAAAATCTTAAATATTACTGAACTGCTCTTCAAAGGAAAAAATTGCATGTTATTACAATATTAAGGAATTCATATAATCAATGCATTTCGAAAAAATTGCACCTTCTTAGATTTAGAATCAAAGTCGATTTTCTTCCACATTGTCTATAAACGACTTCAATAAGGTACTGCTTATTCTGAAAATCATAAATATTACTGAACTGCTCTTCTGAGGAAAATTTTGTATGTTATTACAATATTAACAAATTCATATAATCAATGCATTTCGAAAAAATTGCACCTTCTTAGATTTAGAATCAAAGTCGATTTTCTTCAAAATTGTCTATTAACGACTTCAATAAGGTACTGCTTATCCTAAAAATTAAAAAATATTACTGAACTGCTCTTCTGAGGAAAATTTTGTATGTTATTACAATATTAACAAATTCATATAATCAATGCATTTTGAAAAAATTGCTTTTCCTTAGACTTAGACTCAAAGTCGATTTTCATGCAAATTGTATGTAATCGACTTCAGTAAGGTACCGCTTATTCTAAAAAACATAAGTTTTACAGATCTTCTCTTCTAAGGAAAATTTTACATGTTATTACAATATTATCGAATTCATATAATCAATTAATTTCGAAAAAATTGCACTTCCTTATATCTAGAACTCAAAATCGATTTTCTTGCAAATTGTATATTAAGGACTTAAAAAGGTACCGCTTATTCTGAAAATCATAAATATTACTGAACTGCTCTTCAAAGGAAAAATTTGCATGTTATTACAATATTAACGAATTCATATAATCAATGCATTTCGAAAAAATTGCACCTTCTTAGATTTAGAATCAAAGTCGATTTTCTTCCACATTGTCTATAAACGACTTCAATAAGGTACTGCTTATTCTGAAAATCATAAATATTACTGAACTGCTCTTCTGAGGAAAATTTTGTATGTTATTACAATATTAACAAATTCATATAATCAATGCATTTTGAAAAAATTGCTTTTCCTTAGACTTAGACTCAAAGTCGATTTTCATGCAAATTGTATGTAATCGACTTCAGTAAGGTACCGCTTATTCTAAAAAACATAAGTTTTACAGATCTTCTCTTCTAAGGAAAATTTTACATGTTATTACAATATTATCGAATTCATATAATCAATGCATTTTGAAAAAATTGCACTTCCTTATATTTAGAACTCAAAATCGATTTTCTTGCAAATTGTATATTAAGGACTTAAATAAGGTACCGCTTATTCTGAAAATCTTAAATATTACTGAACTGCTCTTCAAAGGAAAAAATTGCATGTTATTACAATATTAAGGAATTCATATAATCAATGCATTTCGAAAAAATTGCACCTTCTTAGATTTAGAATCAAAGTCGATTTTCTTCCACATTGTCTATAAACGACTTCAATAAGGTACTGCTTATTCTGAAAATCATAAATATTACTGAACTGCTCTTCAAAGGAAAAAATTGCATGTTATTACAATATTAAGGAATTCATATAATCAATGCATTTCGAAAAAATTGCACCTTCTTAGATTTAGAATCAAAGTCGATTTTCTTCAAAATTGTCTATTAACGACTTCAATAAGGTACTGCTTATCCTAAAAATTAAAAAATATTACTGAACTGCTCTTCTGAGGAAAATTTTGTATGTTATTACAATATTAACAAATTCATATAATCAATGCATTTTGAAAAAATTGCTTTTCCTTAGACTTAGACTCAAAGTCGATTTTCATGCAAATTGTATGTAATCGACTTCAGTAAGGTACCGCTTATTCTAAAAAACATAAGTTTTACAGATCTTCTCTTCTAAGGAAAATTTTACATGTTATTACAATATTATCGAATTCATATAATCAATTAATTTCGAAAAAATTGCACTTCCTTATATCTAGAACTCAAAATCGATTTTCTTGCAAATTGTATATTAAGGACTTAAAAAGGTACCGCTTATTCTGAAAATCATAAATATTACTGAACTGCTCTTCAAAGGAAAAATTTGCATGTTATTACAATATTAACGAATTCATATAATCAATGCATTTCGAAAAAATTGCACCTTCTTAGATTTAGAATCAAAGTCGATTTTCTTCCACATTGTCTATAAACGACTTCAATAAGGTACTGCTTATTCTGAAAATCATAAATATTACTGAACTGCTCTTCTGAGGAAAATTTTGTATGTTATTACAATATTAACAAATTCATATAATCAATGCATTTTGAAAAAATTGCTTTTCCTTAGACTTAGACTCAAAGTCGATTTTCATGCAAATTGTATGTAATCGACTTCAGTAAGGTACCGCTTATTCTAAAAAACATAAGTTTTACAGATCTACTCTTCTAAGGAAAATTTTACATGTTATTACAATATTATCGAATTCATATAATCAATGCATTTCGAAAAAATTGCACCTTCTTAGATTTAGAATCAAAGTCGATTTTCTTCAAAATTGTATATAATCGACTTCAGTAAGGTACCGCTTATTCTAAAAAACATAAGTTTTACAGATCTGCTCTTCTAAGGAAAAATTTGCATGTTATTACAATATTAACGAATTCATATAATCAATGCATTTCGAAAAATTTCACCTTCTTAGATTTAGAATCAAAGTCGATTTTCTTCAAAATTGTCTATTAACGACTTCAATAAGGTACTGCTTATCCTAAAAATTAAAAAATATTACTGAACTGCTCTTCAAAGGAAAAAATTTCATGTTATTACAATATTAACGAATTCATATAATCAATGCATTTCGAAAAAATTGCACCTTCTTAGACTTAGAATCAAAGTCGATTTTCTTCAAAATTGTCTATTAACGACTTCAATAAGGTACTGCTTATCCTAAAAATTAAAAAATATTACTGAACTGCTCTTCTGAGGAAAATTTTGTATGTTATTACAATATTAACAAATTCATATAATCAATGCATTTTAAAAAAATTGTTATTCCTTAGACTTAGACTCAAAGTCGATTTTCTTGCAAATTGTATATTAAGGACTTAAATAAGGTACCGCTTATTCTAAAAATCATAAATATTACTGAACTGCTCTTCAAAGAAAAAATTTGCATGTTATTACAATATTAACGAATTCATATAATCAATGCATTTCGAAAACATTGCACCTTCTTAGATTTAGAATCAAAGTCGATTTTCTTCAAAATTGTCTATTAACGACTTCAATAAGGTACTGATTATCCTAAAAAATAAAAAATATTACTGAACTGCTCTTCTGAGGAAAATTTTGTATGTTATTACAATATTAACAATTTCATATAATCAATGTATTTTAAAAAAATTGTTATTCCTTAGACTTAGACTCAAAGTCGATTTACTTGCAAATTGTATATTAGCGACTTCAATAAGGTACCGCTTATTCTGAAAACTAAAAAATTTTACTGAACTGCTCTTCCAAGGAAAAATTTGTATGTTATTACAATATTAACAAATTCATATAATCAATGCATTTCGAAAAAATTGCACCTTCTTAGATTTAGAATCAAAGTCGATTTTCTTCAAAATTGTCTATTAACGACTTCAATAAGGTACTGCTTATTCAAAAAATTAAAAAATTTTACTGAACTGCTCTTCTAAGGAAAAATTTGTATGTTATCACAATATTAACAATTCCATTTAATCAATGCATTTAGAAAAAATGGCACTTTCCTAGATTTTGACTCAAAGTCGATTTTCTTGCAAATTGTCTATTAACGACTTCAATAAGGTACAGCTTATCCTAAAAATTAAAAAATATTACTGAACTGCTCTTCTGAGTAAAAAATTGCATGTTTTTACAATATTTACAAATTCATATAATCAATTAATTTCGAAAAAATTGCACTTCCTTATATTTAGAACTCAAAATCGATTTTCTTGCAAATTGTATATTAAGGACTTAAATAAGGTACCGCTTATTCTGAAAATCATAAATATTACTGAACTGCTCTTCAAAGGAAAAATTTGCATGTTATTACAATATTAACGAATTCATATAATCAATGCATTTCGAAAAAATTGCACCTTCTTAGATTTAGAATCAAAGTCGATTTTCTTCCACATTGTCTATTAACGACTTCAATAAGGTACTGCTTATCCTAAAAATTAAAAAATATTACTGAACTGCTCTTCTGAGGAAAATTTTGTATGTTATTACAATATTAAAAAATTCATATAATCAATGCATTTTGAAAAAATTTCTTTTCCTTAGACTTAGACTCAAAGTCGATTTTCATGCAAATTGTATGTAATCGACTTCAGTAAGGTACCGCTTATTCTAAAAAACATAAGTTTTACAGATCTGCTCTTCTAAGGAAAATTATACATGTTATTACAATATTATCGAATTCATATAATCAATGCATTTCGAAAAAATTGCAACTTCTTAGATTTAGACTCAAAGACGATTTTCTTCCAAATTGTCTATTAACGACTTCAATAAGGTACTGCTTATTCTGAAAATCATAAATATTACTGAACTGCTCTTCAAAGAAAAAATTTGCATGTTATTACAATATTAACGAATTCATATAATCAATGCATTTCGAAAACGTTGCAACTTCTTAGATTTAGACTCAAAGACGATTTTCTTCCAAATTGTCTATTAACGACTTCAATAAGCTACTGCTTATTCTGAAAATCATAAATATTACTGAGCTGCTCTTCAAAGAAAAAATTTGCATGTTATTACAATATTAACGAATTCATAAAATCAATGCATTTCGAAAAAATAGCACCTTCTTAGATTTAGAATCAAAGTCGATTTTCTTCCACATTGTCTATTAACGATTTCAATAAGGTACTGCTTATCCTAAAAATTAAAAAATATTACTGAACTGCTCTTCTGAGGAAAATTTTGTATGTTATTACAATATTAACAAATTCATATAATCAATGCATTTTGAAAAAATTGCTTTTGCTTAGACTTAGACTCAAAGTCGATTTTCATGCAAATTGTATGTAATCGACTTCAGTAAGGTACCGCTTATTCTAAAAAACATAAGTTTTACAGATCTGCTCTTCTAAGGAAAAATTTGCATGTTATTACAATATTAACGAATTCATATAATCAATGCATTTCGAAAACGTTGCAACTTCTTAGATTTAGACTCAAAGACGATTTTCTTCCAAATTGTCTATTAACGACTTCAATAAGGTACTGCTTATTCTTAAAATCATAAATATTACTGAACTGCTCTTCAAAGAAAAAATTTGCATGTTATTACAATATTAACGAATTCATATAATCAATGCATTTCGAAAACGTTGCAACTTCTTAGATTTAGACTCAAAGACGATTTTCTTCCAAATTGTCTATTAACGACTTCAATTAGGTACTGCTTATTCTGAAAATCAAAAATATTACTGAACTGCTCTTCAAAGGAAAAATTTGCATGTTATTACAATATTAACGAATTCATATAATCAATGCATTTCGAAAACATTGCACCTTCTTAGATTTAGAATCAAAGTCGATTTTCTTCAAAATTGTCTATTAACGACTTCAATAAGGTACCGCTTATTCTGAAAATCATAAATATTACTGAACTGCTCTTCAAAGGAAAAATTTGCATGTTATTACAATATTAACAAATTCATATAATCAATGCATTTTAAAAAAATTGCACTTCTTTAGATTTAGACTCAAAGTCGATTTTCTTGCGAATTGTATATAATCGACTTCAGTTAGGTACCGCTTATTCTAAAAAAAATAAACTTTACTGATATGCTCTTCTAAAGAAAAATATGCATGTTGTTACAATATTAACAACATGTTATAACAATACTAACGAATTCATGTAGTCAAAGCATTTCAAAACAAGTAAGGAAAGGCTAAGTTCGGATGTAACCGAACATTTTATACTCTCGCAAAGTCAAATGGTATACTCGTTTGAGATTTCTTTGTGGATTGACTGATATTTTCGGTAGAAGGTCAACTATAGGCACTGGGGTCCACATATTTAGTACTTGGGGGTTTGAATAGTTTTGGTTCGATTTAGACAATTTTTGGCCGCAAGGGGGCATACTTTAATTGCATTATTCACGCAAAGTTTTACCCCGATATAATCATTGTTACCTGATTTGCATAGTGGAAAGTGAAAGAATCAGATGGAATTTAAAATGGTGTTATATGGGAAATAGGCGTGGTTGTAGTCTGATTTCGCCCATTTTCGCACTATGACATATAAAAATGAAAAGAACGTTATGCACCAAATTTGGTTGAAATCGGTTGAGGAGATCTCAAGATATGGGATTTCACCTAAAAGTGGGCTGTGCCACGCCCACTGACTAATTTTGAACGCGGTTCCTATAAAGCCAATTTATACCATCTCAGAGATAAAATTTATTGTCTCTGGCGTGTTTAGTGCTTGATTTATCGCGCTTTTAGTAGTTTTTAACAGTACCGTTATATGGGGAGTGGGCGGAGTTGCCACCCGATTTCAACTATTTTCACACCGTCAATAGAAGTGCTAAAAACATTTGCTTCTAGTGAATTCTGTTATTATAGCATTAGCGGTTTAGGAGATATGCACATTAAACCTATTAGAGGCGGGACCACGCCCACTTTAAAAAAAATTTTAACTGCAGATGCCCCCACCTAATGTGATCCTGTGTACCAAATAAGAGTCTTGTATCTTATTGCGGAGCTTAGTTATGGCAAGTTATTTGTTTTTGATTAATGGCGTTTTGTGGTCGTGGCAGTAGTCCGATTACGCCCATCTGCAATACCAACCGTCTCACGGTACCATGAAACATGTCTACCAAGTTTCATAAAGATATCTCAATTTTTACTCAAGTTAGAGCTTGCACGGACGGACGGACGGACAGACAGTCACCCGGTTTTCAACTCGTCTCTTCATCCTGATCATTTATATATATATAACCCTATATCTAACTCGATTAGTTTTAGGTGATACAAACAACCGTTAGGTGAACAAAACTATTATACTCTGTAGCAACAGGTTGCGAGAGTATAAAAATTGCAATTTCTTAGATTTAGACCCAAAGTCTGTTTTTTTTTTGCAAATTGTATATAATCGACTGCAGTAAGGTACCGCTTTTTCTGTAAAACATAAATTTTACTGATCTGTTTTTCTAAGGAAAAATTTTGATGTTATCACAATGTTAACAAATTCATTTAGTCAATGCCTTTCGAAAGAATTGTACTTTCCTAGATTTAGACTTAAAGTCGAGTTTCTTGCAAATTCGTTATTAACGACTTTAATAAGGAACCGCTTTTTCTGTAAAACATAAATTTTACTGATCTGCTCTTCTAAGGAAAATTTTGCCTGTTATTACAATATTAACAATTTCATATAATCAATGCATTTCGAAAAAATTGCACTTCCTTATATTTAGAACTCAAAATCGATTTTCTTCCAAATTGTCTATTAACGACTTCAATAAGAAACTTCTTCATTTAGAAAAAGTTTCATTTTCCTAGATTTAGACTCAAAGTCGATTTTCTTCTAAATTGTATATTAACGACTTCAATAAGGTACCGCTTATTCTGAGAACTAAAAACTTTTACTGAACTGCTCTTCTAAGGAAAATTTTTTTAAGTTATTACAATATTAACGAATTCATATAATCAATGCATTTCGAAAAAATTGCACCTTCTTAGATTTAGACTCAAAGTCGATTTTCTTCCAAATTGTCTATTAACGACTTCAATAAGAAACTTCTTCATTTAGAAAAATTTCATTTTCCTAGATTTAGACTCAAAGTCGATTTTCTTCTAAATTGTATATTAACGACTTCAATAAGGTACCGCTTATTCTGAAAACTAAAAACTTTTACTGAACTGCTCTTCTAAGGAAAATTTTTTTATGTTATTACAATATTAACGAATTCATATAATCAATGCATTTCAAAAAAATTGCACCTTCTTAGATTTAGACTCAAAGTCGATTTTCTTCCAAATTGTATATTAACGACTTCAATAAGGTACCGCTTATTCTGAAAACTAAAAACTTTTACTGAACTGCTCTTCTAAGGAAAAATTTTTTATGTTATTACAATATTAACGAATTCATATAATCAATGCATTTCGAAAAAATTGCACCTTCTTAGATTTAGACTCAAAGTCGATTTTCTTCCAAATTGTCGATTACCGACTTCAATAAGGTACCGCTTATTCTGAAAACTAAAAATTATTACTGAACTGCTCTTCTAAGGAAAATTTTTTATGTTATTACAATATTAACGAATTCATATAATCAATGCATTTCAAAAAAATTGCACCTTCTTAGATTTAGACTCAAAGTCGATTTTCTTCCAAATTGTATATTAACGACTTCAATAAGGTACCGCTTATTCTGAAAACTAAAAACTTTTACTGAACTGCTCTTCTAAGGAAAATTTTTTATGTTATTACAATATTAACGAATTCATATAATCAATGCATTTCGAAAAAATTGCACCTTCTTAGATTTGGACTCAAAGTCGATTTTCTTCCAAATTGTATATTAACGACTTCAATAAGGTACCGCTTATTCTGAAAACTAAAAACTTTTACTGAACTGCTCTTCTAAGGAAAATTTTTTTATGTTATTACAATATTAACGAATTCTTATAATCAATGCATTTCGAAAAAATTGCACCTTCTTAGATTTAGACTCAAAGTCGATTTTCTTCCAAATTGTCGATTAACGACTTCAATAAGGTACCGCTTATTCTGAAAACTAAAAATTATTACTGAACTGCTCTTCTAAGGAAAAATTTGTATGTTTTTACAATATTAAAAAATTCATGTGATCAATGCATTTCGAAAAAATTGCACTATCTTAGATTTAGACTCAAAGTCGATTTTCTTCCAAATTGTATATAAACGACTTCAATAAGATACCGCTTATTCTGAAAACTAAAAAATTTTACTGAACTGCTCTTCTAAGGAAAAATTTGCATGTTATTACAATGATAACGAATTCATATAATCAATGCATTTCGAAAAAATTGCACCTTCTTAGATTTAGACTCAAAGTCGATTTTCTTCCAAATTGTCTATTAACGACTTCAATAAGAAACTTCTTCATTTAGAAAAAATTTCACTTTCCTAGATTTAGACTCAAAGTCGATTTTCTTCCAAATTGTCGATTAACGACTTCAATAAGGTACCGCTTATTCTGAAAACTAAAAATTATTACTGAACTGCTCTTCTAAGGAAAAATTTGTATGTTTTTACAATATTAACAAATTTATATGATCAATGCATTTCGAAAAAATTGCACTATCTTAGATTTAGATTCAAAGTCGATTTTCTTCCAAATTGTTTATTAACGACTTCAATAAGAAACTTCTTCATTTAGAAAAAATTTAATTTTCCTAGATTTAGATTCAAAGTCGATTTTCTTCCAAATTGTATATTAACGACTTTAATAAGGTACCGCTTATTCTGAAAACTAAAAACTTTTACTGAACTGCTCTTCTAAGGAAAAATTTTTGATGTTATAACAATATTAACGAATTCATATAATCAATGCATTTCGAAAAAATTGCACTATCTTAGATTTAGACTCAAAGTCGATTTTCTTTCAAATTGTATATTAACGACTTCAATAAGATACCGCTTATTCTGAAAACTAAAAATTATTACTGAACTGTTCTTCTAAGGCAAAATTTGCATGTTATTACAATACTAACAAACTCATATATTCAATGCATTTAGAAAAAATTTAATTTTCCTAGATTTAGATTCAAAGTCGATTTTCTTCCAAATTGTATATTAACGACTTTAATAAGGTACCGCTTATTCTGAAAACTAAAAACTTTTACTGAACTGCTCTTCTAAGGAAAAATTTGCATGTTATAACAATATTAACGAATTCATATAATCAATACATTTCGAAAAAATTGCACCTTCTTAGATTTAGACTCAAAGTCGATTTTCTTCCAAATTGTCGATTAACGACTTCAATAAGGTACCGCTTATTCTGAAAACTAAAAATTATTACTGAACTGCTCTTCTAAGGAAAAATTTGCATGTTTTTACAATACTAACAAACTCATATAATCAATGCATTTAGAAAAAATTTCACTTTCCTAGATTTAAACTCAAAGTCGATTTTCTTCCAAATTGTATATTAACGACTTCAATAAGGTACCGCTTATTCTGAAAACTTAAAAATTTTACTGAACTGCTCTTCTGAGGAAAAATTTGCATGTTATAACAATATTAACGAATTCATATAATCAATACATTTCGAAAAAATTGCACCTTCTTAGATTTAGACTCAAAGTCGATTTTCTTCCAAATTGTCGATTAACGACTTCAATAAGGTACCGCTTATTCTGAAAACTAAAAATTATTACTGAACTGCTCTTCTAAGGAAAAATTTGCATGTTATAACAATATTAACGAATTCATATAATCAATACATTTCGAAAAAATTGCACCTTCTTAGATTTAGACTCAAAGTCGATTTTCTTCCAAATTGTCTATTAACGACTTCAATAAGAAACTTCTTCATTTAGAAAAAGTTTCATTTTCCTAGATTTAGACTCAAAGTCGATTATCTTCCAAATTGTATATTAACGACTTCATAAGATATCGCTTATTCTGAAAACTAAAAAATTTTACTGAACTGCTCTTCTAAGCAAAAAATTTTTATGTTTTTACAATATTAACGAATTCATATGATCAATGCATTTCGAAAAAATTGCACCTTCTTAGATTTAGACTCAAAGTCGATTTTCTTCCAAATTGTCTATTAACGACTTCAATAAGAAACTTCTTCATTTAGAAAAAGTTTCATTTTCCTAGATTTAGACTCGAAGTCGATTTTCTTCCAAATTGTCTATTAACGACTTCAATAAGAAACTTCTTCATTTAGAAAAAGTTTCATTTTCCTAGATTTAGACTCAAAGTCGATTTTCTTCCAAATTGTATATTAACGACTTCAATAAGGTACCGCTTATTCTGAAAACTTAAAAATTTTACTGAACTGCTCTTCTAAGGAAAAATTTGCATGTTATAACAATATCAACGAATTCATATAATCAATACATTTCGAAAAAATTGCACCTTCTTAGATTTAGACTCAAAGTCGATTTTCTTCCAAATTGTCGATTAACGACTTCAATAAGGTACCGCTTATTCTGAAAACTAAAAACTTTTACTGAACTGCTCTTCTAAGGAAAAATTTGCATGTTATTACAATACTAACAAACTCATATAATCAATGCATTTAGAAAAAATTTCACTTTCCTAGATTTAGACTCAAAGTCGATTTTCTTCCAAATTGTATATTAACAACTTCAATAAGGTACCGCTTATTCTGAAAACTAAAAATTATTACTGAACTGCTCTTCTAAGGAAAAATTTGCATGTTATTACAATACTAACAAACTCATATAATCAATGCATTTAGAAAAAATTTCACTTTCCTAGATTTAGACTTTTTACAACATTAACAAATTCATATGATCAATGCATTTCGAAAAAATTGCACTATCTTAGATTTAGACTCAAAGTCGATTTTCTTCCAAATTGTCTATTAACGACTTCAATAAGAAACTTCTTCATTTAGAAAAAATTTAATTTTCCTAGATTTAGATTCAAAGTCGATTTTCTTCCAAATTGTATATTAACGACTTTAATAAGGTACGGCTTATTCTGAGAACTAAAAACTTTTACTGAACTGCTCTTCTAAGGAAAAATTTGCATGTTATAACAATATTAACGAATTCATATAATCAATACATTTCGAAAAAATTGCACCTTCTTAGATTTAGACTCAAAGTCGATTTTCTTCCAAATTGTCGATTAACGACTTCAATAAGGTACCGCTTAATCTGAAAACTAAAAATTATTACTGAACTGCTCTTCTAAGGAAAAATTTGCATGTTTTTACAATACTAACAAACTCATATAATCAATGCATTTAGAAAAAATTTCACTTTCCTAGATTTAAACTCAAAGTCGATTTTCTTCCAAATTGTATATTAACGACTTCAATAAGGTACCGCTTATTCTGAAAACTTAAAAAATTTACTGAACTGCTCTTCTGCGGAAAAATTTGCATGTTATAACAATATTAACGAATTCATATAATCAATACATTTCGAAAAAATTGCACCTTCTTGGATTTAGACTCAAAGTCGATTTTCTTCCAAATTGTCGATTAACGACTTCAATAAGGTACCGCTTATTCTGAAAACTAAAAATTATTACTGAACTGCTCTTCTAAGGAAAAATTTGCATGTTATAACAATATTAACGAATTCATATAATCAATACATTTCGAAAAAATTGCACCTTCTTAGATTTAGACTCAATGTCGATTTTCTTCCAAATTGTCTATTAACGACTTCAATAAGAAACTTCTTCATTTAGAAAAAGTTTCATTTTCCTAGATTTAGACTCAAAGTCGATTTTCTTCCAAATTGTATATTAACGACTTCATAAGATATCGCTTATTCTGAAAACTAAAAAATTTTACTGAACTGCTCTTCTAAGCAAAAAATTTTTATGTTTTTACAATATTAACGAATTCATATGATCAATGCATTTCGAAAAAATTGCACCTTCTTAGATTTAGACTCAAAGTCGATTTTCTTCCAAATTGTCTATTAACGACTTCAATAAGAAACTTCTTCATTTAGAAAAAGTTTCATTTTCCTAGATTTAGACTCGAAGTCGATTTTCTTCCAAATTGTCTATTAACGACTTCAATAAGAAACTTCTTCATTTAGAAAAAGTTTCATTTTCCTAGATTTAGACTCAAAGTCGATTTTCTTCCAAATTGTATATTAACGACTTCAATAAGGTACCGCTTATTCTGAAAACTAAAAATTATTACTGAACTGCTCTTCTAAGGAAAAATTTGCATGTTATTACAATACTAACAAACTCATATAATCAATGCATTTAGAAAAAATTTCACTTTCCTAGATTTAAACTCAAAGTCGATTTTCTTCCAAATTGTATATTAACGACTTCAATAAGGTACCGCTTATTCTGAAAACTTAAAAATTTTACTGAACTGCTCTTCTAAGGAAAAATTTGCATGTTATAACAATATTAACGAATTCATATAATCAATACATTTCGAAAAAATTGCACCTTCTTAGATTTAGACTCAAAGTCGATTTTCTTCCAAATTGTCGATTAACGACTTCAATAAGGTACTGCTTATTCTGAAAACTAAAAACTTTTACTGAACTGCTCTTCTAAGGAAAAATTTGCATGTTATTACAATACTAACAAACTCATATAATCAATGCATTTAGAAAAAATTTCACTTTCCTAGATTTAGACTTAAAGTCGATTTTCTTCCAAATTGTATATTAACAACTTCAATAAGGTACCGCTTATTCTGAAGACTAAAAATTATTACTGAACTGCTCTTCTAAGGAAAAATTTGCATGTTATTACAATACTAACAAACTCATATAATCAATGCATTTAGAAAAAATTTCACTTTCCTAGATTTAGACTTTTTACAACATTAACAAATTCATATGATCAATGCATTTCGAAAAAATTGCACTATCTTAGATTTAGACTCAAAGTCGATTTTCTTCCAAATTGTCTTTTAACGACTTCAATAAGAAACTTCTTCATTTAGAAAAAATTTAATTTTCCTAGATTTAGATTCAAAGTCGATTTTCTTCCAAATTGTATATTAACGACTTTAATAAGGTACCGCTTATTCTGAAAACTAAAAACTTTTACTGAACTGCTCTTCTAAGGAAAAATTTTTTATGTTATAACAATATTAACGAATTCATATAATCAATGCATTTCGAAAAAATTGCACTATCTTAGATTTAGACTCAAAGTCGATTTTCTTCCAAATTGTATATTAACGACTTCAATAAGATACCGCTTATTCTGAAAACTTAAAAATTTTACTGAACTGCTCTTCTAAGGAAAAATTTGCATGTTATAACAATATTAACGAATTCATATAATCAATACATTTCGAAAAAATTGCACCTTCTTAGATTTAGACTCAAAGTCGATTTTCTTCCAAATTGTCGATTAACGACTTCAATAAGGTACCGCTTATTCTGAAAACTAAAAATTATTACTGAACTGCTCTTCTATGGAAAAATTTGCATGTTATTACAATACTAACAAACTCATATAATCTATGCATTTAGAAAAAATTTCACTTTCCTAGATTTAAACTCAAAGTCGATTTTCTTCCAAATTGTATATTAACGACTTCAATAAGGTACCGCTTATTCTGAAAACTAAAAACTTTTACTGAACTGCTCTTCTAAGGAAAAATTTGCATGTTATTACAATACTAACAAACTCATATAATCAATGCATTTAGAAAAAATTTCACTTTCCTAGATTTAGACTCAAAGTCGATTTTCTTCCAAATTGTATATTAACAACTTCAATAAGGTACCGCTTATTCTGAAAACTAAAAATTATTACTGAACTGCTCTTCTAAGGAAAAATTTGCATGTTATTACAATACTAACAAACTCATATAATCAATGCATTTAGAAAAAATTTCACTTTCCTAGATTTAGACTTTTTACAACATTAACAAATTCATATGATCAATGCATTTCGAAAAAATTGCACTATCTTAGATTTAGACTCAAAGTCGATTTTCTTCCAAATTGTCTATTAACGACTTCAATAAGAAACTTCTTCATTTAGAAAAAATTTAATTTTCCTAGATTTAGATTCAAAGTCGATTTTCTTCCAAATTGTATATTAACGACTTTAATAAGGTACCGCTTATTCTGAGAACTAAAAACTTTTACTGAACTGCTCTTCTAAGGAAAAATTTGCATGTTATAACAATATTAACGAATTCATATAATCAATACATTTCGAAAAAATTGCACCTTCTTAGATTTAGACTCAAAGTCGATTTTCTTCCAAATTGTCGATTAACGACTTCAATAAGGTACCGCTTAATCTGAAAACTAAAAATTATTACTGAACTGCTCTTCTAAGGAAAAATTTGCATGTTTTTACAATACTAACAAACTCATATAATCAATGCATTTAGAAAAAATTTCACTTTCCTAGATTTAAACTCAAAGTCGATTTTCTTCCAAATTGTATATTAACGACTTCAATAAGGTACCGCTTATTCTGAAAACTTAAAAATTTTACTGAACTGCTCTTCTGAGGAAAAATTTGCATGTTATAACAATATTAACGAATTCATATAATCAATACATTTCGAAAAAATTGCACCTTCTTAGATTTAGACTCAAAGTCGATTTTCTTCCAAATTGTCGATTAACGACTTCAATAAGGTACCGCTTATTCTGAAAACTAAAAATTATTACTGAACTGCTCTTCTAAGGAAAAATTTGCATGTTATAACAATATTAACGAATTCATATAATCAATACATTTCGAAAAAATTGCACCTTCTTAGATTTAGACTCAATGTCGATTTTCTTCCAAATTGTCTATTAACGACTTCAATAAGAAACTTCTTCATTTAGAAAAAGTTTCATTTTCCTAGATTTAGACTCAAAGTCGATTTTCTTCCAAATTGTATATTAACGACTTCATAAGATATCGCTTATTCTGAAAACTAAAAAATTTTACTGAACTGCTCTTCTAAGCAAAAAATTTTTATGTTTTTACAATATTAACGAATTCATATGATCAATGCATTTCGAAAAAATTGCACCTTCTTAGATTTAGACTCAAAGTCGATTTTCTTCCAAATTGTCTATTAACGACTTCAATAAGAAACTTCTTCATTTAGAAAAAGTTTCATTTTCCTAGATTTAGACTCGAAGTCGATTTTCTTCCAAATTGTCGATTAACGACTTCAATAAGGTACTGCTTATTCTGAAAACTAAAAACTTTTACTGAACTGCTCTTCTAAGGAAAAATTTGCATGTTATTACAATACTAACAAACTCATATAATCAATGCATTTAGAAAAAATTTCACTTTCCTAGATTTAGACTTAAAGTCGATTTTCTTCCAAATTGTATATTAACAACTTCAATAAGGTACCGCTTATTCTGAAGACTAAAAATTATTACTGAACTGCTCTTCTAAGGAAAAATTTGCATGTTATTACAATACTAACAAACTCATATAATCAATGCATTTAGAAAAAATTTCACTTTCCTAGATTTAGACTTTTTACAACATTAACAAATTCATATGATCAATGCATTTCGAAAAAATTGCACTATCTTAGATTTAGACTCAAAGTCGATTTTCTTCCAAATTGTCTTTTAACGACTTCAATAAGAAACTTCTTCATTTAGAAAAAATTTAATTTTCCTAGATTTAGATTCAAAGTCGATTTTCTTCCAAATTGTATATTAACGACTTTAATAAGGTACCGCTTATTCTGAAAACTAAAAACTTTTTTTATGTTATAACAATATTAACGAATTCATATAATCAATGCATTTCGAAAAAATTGCACTATCTTAGATTTAGACTCAAAGTCGATTTTCTTCCAAATTGTATATTAACGACTTCAATAAGATACCGCTTATTCTGAAAACTTAAAAATTTTACTGAACTGCTCTTCTAAGGAAAAATTTGCATGTTATAACAATATTAACGAATTCATATAATCAATACATTTCGAAAAAATTGCACCTTCTTAGATTTAGACTCAAAGTCGATTTTCTTCCAAATTGTCGATTAACGACTTCAATAAGGTACCGCTTATTCTGAAAACTAAAAATTATTACTGAACTGCTCTTCTATGGAAAAATTTGCATGTTATTACAATACTAACAAACTCATATAATCAATGCATTTAGAAAAAATTTCACTTTCCTAGATTTAAACTCAAAGTCGATTTTCTTCCAAATTGTATATTAACGACTTCAATAAGGTACAGCTTATTCTGAAAACTTAAAAATTTTACTGAACTGCTCTTCTAAGGAAAAATTTGCATGTTATAACAATATTAACGAATTCATATAATCAATACATTTCGAAAAAATTGCACCTTCTTAGATTTAGACTCAAAGTCGATTTTCTTCCAAATTGTCGATTAACGACTTCAATAAAGTACCGCTTATTCTGAAAACTAAAAATTATTACTGAACTGCTCTTCTAAGGAAAAACTTGCATGTTATAACAATATTAACGAATTCATATAATCAATACATTTCGAAAAAATTGCACCTTCTTAGATTTAGACTCAAAGTCGATTTTCTTCCAAATTGTCTATTAACGACTTCAATAAGAAACTTCTTCATTTAGAAAAAGTTTCATTTTCCTAGATTTAGACTCAAAGTCGATTTTCTTCCAAATTGTATATTAACGACTTCAATAAGATACCGCTTATTCTGAAAACTAAAAAAATTTTACTGAACTGCTCTTCTAAGCAAAAAATTTTTATGTTATTACAATATTAACGAATTCATATAATCAATGCATTTCGAAAAAATTGCACCTTCTTAGATTTAGACTCAAAGTCGATTTTCTTCCAAATTGTCGATTAACGACTTCAATAAGGTACCGCTTATTCTGAAAACTAAAAATTATTACTGAACTGCTCTTCTAAGGAAAAATTTGCATGTTATTACAATACTAACAAACTCATATAATCAATGCATTTAGAAAAAATTTCACTTTCCTAGATTTAGACTTAGAGTCGATTTTCTTCCAAATTGTATATTAACAACTTCAATAAGGTACCGCTTATTCTGAAAACTAAAAATTATTACTGAACTGCTCTTCTAAGGAAAAATTTGCATGTTATTACAATACTAACAAACTCATATAATCAATGCATTTAGAAAAAATTTCACTTTCCTAGATTTAGACTCAAAGTCGATTTTCTTCCAAATTGTCGATTAACGAGTTCAATAAGGTATCGCTTATTCTGAAAACTAAAAATTATTACTGAACTGCTCTTCTAAGGAAAAATTTGTATGTTTTTACAATATTAACAAATTCATATGATCAATGCATTTCGAAAAAATTGCACTATCTTAGATTTAGACTCAAAGTCGATTTTCTTCCAAATTGTCTATTAACGACTTCAATAAGAAACTTCTTCATTTAGAAAAAATTTAATTTTCCTAGATTTAGATTCAAAGTCGATTTTCTTCCAAATTGTATATTAACGACTTTAATAAGGTACCGCTTATTCTGAAAACTAAAAACTTTTACTGAACTGCTCTTCTAAGGAAAAATTTTTTATGTTATAACAATATTAACGAATTCATATAATCAATGCATTTCGAAAAAATTGCACTATCTTAGATTTAGACTCAAAGTCGATTTTCTTCCAAATTGTATATTAACGACTTCAATAAGATACCGCTTATTCTGAAAACTTAAAAATTTTACTGAACTGCTCTTCTAAGGAAAAATTTGCATGTTATAACAATATTAACGAATTCATATAATCAATATATTTCGAAAAAATTGCACCTTCTTAGATTTAGACTCAAAGTCGATTTTCTTCCAAATTGTCTATTAACGACTTCAACAAGAAACTTCTTCATTTAGAAAAAGTTTCATTTTCCTAGATTTAGACTCAAAGTCGATTTTCTTCCAAATTGTATATTAACGACTTCAATAAGGTACCGCTTATTCTGAAAACTAAAAAATTTTACTGAACTGCTCTTCTAAGGAAAAATTTGCATGTTATAACAATATTAGCGAATTCATATAATCAATACATTTCGAAAAAATTGCACCTTCTTAGATTTAGACTCAAAGTCGATTTTCTTCCAAATTGTCGATTAACGACTTCAATAAGGTACCGCTTATTCTGAAAACTAAAAATTATTACTGAACTGCTCTTCTAAGGAAAAATTTGCATGTTATTACAATACTAACAAACTCATATAATCAATACATTTAGAAAAAATTTCACTTTCCTAGATTTAGACTCAAAGTCGATTTTCTTCCAAATTGTATATTAACGACTTCAATAAGGTACCGCTTATTCTGAAAACTAAAAATTATTACTGAACTGCTCTTCTAAGGAAAAATTTGCATGTTATTACAATACTAACAAACTCATATAATCAATGCATTTAGAAAAAATTTCACTTTCCTAGATTTAGACTTTTTACAATATTAACAAATTCATATGATCAATGCATTTCGAAAAAATTGCACTATCTTAGATTTAGATTCAAAGTCGATTTTCTTCCAAATTGTATATTAACGACTTTAATAAGGTACCGCTTATTCTGAAAACTAAAAACTTTTACTGAACTGCTCTTCTAAGGAAAATTTTTTTATGTTATAACAATATTAACGAATTCATATAATCAATGCATTTCGAAAAAATTGCACTATCTTAGATTTAGACTCAAAGTCGATTTTCTTCCAAATTGTATATTAACGACTTCAATAAGATACCGCTTATTCTGAAAACTTAAAAATTTTACTGAACTGCTCTTCTAAGGAAAAATTTGCATGTTATAACAATATTAACGAATTCATATAATCAATACATTTCGAAAAAATTGCACCTTCTTAGATTTAGACTCAAAGTCGATTTTCTTCCAAATTGTCGATTAACGACTTCAATAAGGTACCGCTTATTCTGAAAACTAAAAATTATTACTGAACTGCTCTTCTAAGGAAAAATTTGCATGTTATTACAATACTAACAAACTCATATAATCAATGCATTTAGAAAAAATTTCACTTTCCTAGATTTAAACTCAAAGTCGATTTTCTTCCAAATTGTATATTAACGACTTCAATAAGGTACCGCTTATTCTGAAAACTTAAAAATTTTACTGAACTGCTCTTCTAAGGAAAAATTTGCATGTTATAACAATATTAACGAATTCATATAATCAATACATTTCGAAAAAATTGCACCTTCTTAGATTTAGACTCAAAGTCGATTTTCTTCCAAATTGTCGATTAACGACTTCAATAAGGTACCGCTTATTCTGAAAACTAAAAATTATTACTGAACTGCTCTTCTAAGGAAAAATTTGCATGTTATAACAATATTAACGAATTCATATAATCAATACATTTCGAAAAAATTGCACCTTCTTAGATTTAGACTCAAAGTCGATTTTCTTCCAAATTGTCGATTAACGACTTCAATAAGGTACCGTTTATTCTGAAAACTAAAAATTATTACTGAACTGCTCTTCTAAGGAAAAATTTGCATGTTATTACAATACTAACAAACTCATATAATCAATGCATTTAGAAAAAATTTCGCTTTCCTAGATTTAGACTTAGAGTCGATTTTCTTCCAAATTGTATATTAACAACTTCAATAAGGTACCGCTTATTCTGAAAACTAAAAATTATTACTGAACTGCTCTTCTAAGGAAAAATTTGCATGTTATTACAATACTAACAAACTCATATAATCAATGCATTTAGAAAAAATTTCACTTTCCTAGATTTAGACTCAAAGTCGATTTTCTTCCAAATTGTCGATTAACGAGTTCAATAAGGTATCGCTTATTCTGAAAACTAAAAATTGTTACTGAACTGCTCTTCTAAGGAAAAATTTGTATGTTTTTACAATATTAACAAATTCATATGATCAATGCATTTCGAAAAAATTGCACTATCTTAGATTTAGACTCAAAGTCGATTTTCTTCCAAATTGTCTATTAACGACTTCAATAAGAAACTTCTTCATTTAGAAAAAATTTAATTTTCCTAGATTTAGATTCAAAGTCGATTTTCTTCCAAATTGTATATTAACGACTTTAATAAGGTACCGCTTATTCTGAAAACTAAAAACTTTTACTGAACTGCTCTTCTAAGGAAAAATTTTTTATGTTATAACAATATTAACGAATTCATATAATCAATGCATTTCGAAAAAATTGCACTATCTTAGATTTAGACTCAAAGTCGATTTTCTTCCAAATTGTATATTAACGACTTCAATAAGATACCGCTTATTCTGAAAACTTAAAAATTTTACTGAACTGCTCTTCTAAGGAAAAATTTGCATGTTATTACAATACTAACAAACTCATATAATCAATGCATTTAGAAAAAATTTCACTTTCCTAGATTTAGACTCAAAGTCGATTTTCTTCCAAATTGTCGATTAACGAGTTCAATAAGGTATCGCTTATTCTGAAAACTAAAAATTGTTACTGAACTGCTCTTCTAAGGAAAAATTTGTATGTTTTTACAATATTAACAAATTCATATGATCAATGCATTTCGAAAAAATTGCACTATCTTAGATTTAGACTCAAAGTCGATTTTCTTCCAAATTGTCTATTAACGACTTCAATAAGAAACTTCTTCATTTAGAAAAAATTTAATTTTCCTAGATTTAGATTCAAAGTCGATTTTCTTCCAAATTGTATATTAACGACTTTAATAAGGTACCGCTTATTCTGAAAACTAAAAACTTTTACTGAACTGCTCTTCTAAGGAAAAATTTGCATGTTATAACAATATTAACGAATTCATATAATCAATACATTTCGAAAAAATTGCACCTTCTTAGATTTAGACTCAAAGTCGATTTTCTTCCAAATTGTCTATTAACGACTTCAACAAGAAACTTCTTCATTTAGAAAAAGTTTCATTTTCCTAGATTTAGACTCAAAGTCGATTTTCTTCCAAATTGTATATTAACGACTTCAATAAGGTACCGCTTATTCTGAAAACTAAAAAATTTTACTGAACTGCTCTTCTAAGCAAAAAATTTTTATGTTATTACAATATTAACGAATTCATATAATCAATGCAATTCGAAAAAATTGCACCTTCTTAGATTTAGACTCAAAGTCGATTTTCTTCCAAATTGTCGATTAACGACTTCAATAAGATATCGCTTATTCTGAAAACTAAAAAATTTTACTGAACTGCTCTTCTAAGGAAAAATTTGCATGTTATAACAATATTAACGAATTCATATAATCAATGCATTTCGAAAAAATTGCACTATCTTAGATTTAGACTCAAAGTCGATTTTCTTCCAAATTGTCGATTAACGACTTCAATAAGATACCGCTTATTCTGAAAACTAAAAAATTTTACTGAACTGCTCTTCTAAGGAAAAATTTGCATGTTATAACAATAATAACGAATTCATATAATCAATACATTTCGAAAAAATTGCACCTTCTTAGATTTAGACTCAAAGTCGATTTTCTTCCAAATTGTCGATTAACGACTTCAATAAGGTACCGCTTATTCTGAAAACTAAAAATTATTACTGAACTGCTCTTCTAAGGAAAAATTTGCATGTTATTACAATACTAACAAACTCATATAATCAATGCATTTAGAAAAAATTTCACTTTCCTAGATTTAAACTCAAAGTTGATTTTCTTCCAAATTGTATATTAACGACTTCAATAAGGTACCGCTTATTCTGAAAACTTAAAAATTTTACTGAACTGCTCTTCTAAGGAAAAATTAGCATGTTATAACAATATTAACGAATTCATATAATCAATACATTTCGAAAAAATTGCACCTTCTTAGATTTAGACTCAAAGTCGATTTTCTTCCAAATTGTCGATTAACGACTTCAATAAGGTACCGCTTATTCTGAAAACTAAAAATTATTACTGAACTGCTCTTCTAAGGAAAAATTTGCATGTTATAACAATATTAACGAATTCATATAATCAATACATTTCGAAAAAATTGCACCTTCTTAGATTTAGACTCAAAGTCGATTTTCTTCCAAATTGTCTATTAACGACTTCAATAAGAAACTTCTTCATTTAGAAAAAGTTTCCTTTTCCTAGATTTAGACTCAAAGTCGATTTTCTTCCAATTTGTATATTAACGACTTCAATAAAATACCGCTTATTCTGAAAACTAAAAAAATTTTACTGAACTGCTCTTCTAAGCAAAAAATTTTTATGTTATTACAATATTAACGAATTCATATGATCAATGCATTTCGAAAAAATTGCACTATCTTAGATTTAGACTCAAAGTCGATTTTCTTCCAAATTGTCTATTAACGACTTCAATAAGAAACTTCTTCATTTAGAAAAAATTTAATTTTCCTAGATTTAGATTCAAAGTCGATTTTCTTCCAAATTGTATATTAACGACTTCAATAAAATACCGCTTATTCTGAAAACTAAAAAAATTTTACTGAACTGCTCTTCTAAGGAAAAATTTTTTATGTTATTACAATATTAACGAATTCATATAATCAATGCATTTCGAAAAAATTGCACCTTCTTAGATTTAGACTCAAAGTCGATTTTCTTCCAAATTGTATATTAACGACTTCAATAAAATACCGCTTATTCTGAAAACTAAAAAAATTTTACTGAACTGCTCTTCTAAGGAAAAATTTGCATGTTATAACAATAATAACGAATTCATATAATCAATACATTTCGAAAAAATTGCACCTTCTTAGATTTAGACTCAAAGTCGATTTTCTTCCAAATTGTCGATTAACGACTTCAATAAGGTACCGCTTATTCTGAAAACTAAAAATTATTACTGAACTGCTCTTCTAAGGAAAAATTTGCATGTTATAACAATACTAACAAACTCATATAATCAATGCATTTAGAAAAAATTTCACTTTCCTAGATTTAGACTTAGAGTCGATTTTCTTCCAAATTGTATATTAACAACTTCAATAAGGTACCGCTTATTCTGAAAACTAAAAATTATTACTGAACTGCTCTTCTAAGGAAAAATTTGCATGTTATTACAATACTAACAAACTCATATAATCAATGCATTTAGAAAAAATTTCACTTTCCTAGATTTAGACTCAAAGTCGATTTTCTTCCAAATTGTCGATTAACGAGTTCAATAAGGTATCGCTTATTCTGAAAACTAAAAATTGTTACTGAACTGCTCTTCTAAGGAAAAATTTGTATGTTTTTACAATATTAACAAATTCATATGATCAATGCATTTCGAAAAAATTGCACTATCTTAGATTTAGACTCAAAGTCGATTTTCTTCCAAATTGTCTATTAACGACTTCAATAAGAAACTTCTTCATTTAGAAAAAATTTAATTTTCCTAGATTTAGATTCAAAGTCGATTTTCTTCCAAATTGTATATTAACGACTTTAATAAGGTACCGCTTATTCTGAAAACTAAAAACTTTTACTGAACTGCTCTTCTAAGGAAAAATTTTTTATGTTATAACAATATTAACGAATTCATATAATCAATGCATTTCGAAAAAATTGCACTATCTTAGATTTAGACTCAAAGTCGATTTTCTTCCAAATTGTATATTAACGACTTCAATAAGATACCGCTTATTCTGAAAACTTAAAAATTTTACTGAACTGCTCTTCTAAGGAAAAATTTGCATGTTATAACAATATTAACGAATTCATATAATCAATACATTTCGAAAAAATTGCACCTTCTTAGATTTAGACTCAAAGTCGATTTTCTTCCAAATTGTCTATTAACGACTTCAACAAGAAACTTCTTCATTTAGAAAAAGTTTCATTTTCCTAGATTTAGACTCAAAGTCGATTTTCTTCCGAATTGTATATTAACGACTTCAATAAGGTACCGCTTATTCTGAAAACTAAAAAATTTTACTGAACTGCTCTTCTAAGCAAAAAATTTTTATGTTATTACAATATTAACGAATTCATATAATCAATGCAATTCGAAAAAATTGCACCTTCTTAGATTTAGACTCAAAGTCGATTTTCTTCCAAATTGTCGATTAACGACTTCAATAAGATACCGCTTATTCTGAAAACTAAAAAATTTTACTGAACTGCTCTTCTAAGGAAAAATTTGCATGTTATAACAATATTAACGAATTCATATAATCAATGCATTTCGAAAAAATTGCACTATCTTAGATTTAGACTCAAAGTCGATTTTCTTCCAAATTGTATATTAACGACTTCAATAAGATACCGCTTATTCTGAAAACTTAAAAATTTTACTGAACTGCTCTTCTAAGGAAAAATTTGCATGTTATAACAATAATAACGAATTCATATAATCAATACATTTCGAAAAAATTGCACCTTCTTAGATTTAGACTCAAAGTCGATTTTCTTCCAAATTGTCGATTAACGACTTCAATAAGGTACCGCTTATTCTGAAAACTAAAAATTATTACTGAACTGCTCTTCTAAGGAAAAATTTGCATGTTATTACAATACTAACAAACTCATATAATCAATGCATTTAGAAAAAATTTCACTTTCCTAGATTTAAACTCAAAGTTGATTTTCTTCCAAATTGTATATTAACGACTTCAATAAGGTACCGCTTATTCTGAAAACTTAAAAATTTTACTGAACTGCTCTTCTAAGGAAAAATTAGCATGTTATAACAATATTAACGAATTCATATAATCAATACATTTCGAAAAAATTGCACCTTCTTAGATTTAGACTCAAAGTCGATTTTCTTCCAAATTGTCGATTAACGACTTCAATAAGGTACCGCTTATTCTGAAAACTAAAAATTATTACTGAACTGCTCTTCTAAGGAAAAATTTGCATGTTATAACAATATTAACGAATTCATATAATCAATACATTTCGAAAAAATTGCACCTTCTTAGATTTAGACTCAAAGTCGATTTTCTTCCAAATTGTCTATTAACGACTTCAATAAGAAACTTCTTCATTTAGAAAAAGTTTCATTTTCCTAGATTTAGACTCAAAGTCGATTTTCTTCCAAATTGTATATTAACGACTTCAATAAAATACCGCTTATTCTGAAAACTAAAAAAATTTTACTGAACTGCTCTTCTAAGCAAAAAATTTTTATGTTATTACAATATTAACGAATTCATATAATCAATGCAATTCGAAAAAATTGCACCTTCTTAGATTTAGACTCAAAGTCGATTTTCTTCCAAATTGTCGATTAACGACTTCAATAAGGTACCGTTTATTCTGAAAACTAAAAATTATTACTGAACTGCTCTTCTAAGGAAAAATTTGCATGTTATTACAATACTAACAAACTCATATAATCAATGCATTTAGAAAAAATTTCACTTTCCTAGATTTAGACTTAGAGTCGATTTTCTTCCAAATTGTATATTAACAACTTCAATAAGGTACCGCTTATTCTGAAAACTAAAAATTATTACTGAACTGCTCTTCTAAGGAAAAATTTGCATGTTATTACAATACTAACAAACTCATATAATCAATGCATTTAGAAAAAATTTCACTTTCCTAGATTTAGACTCAAAGTCGATTTTCTTCCAAATTGTCGATTAACGAGTTCAATAAGGTATCGCTTATTCTGAAAACTAAAAATTGTTACTGAACTGCTCTTCTAAGGAAAAATTTGTATGTTTTTACAATATTAACAAATTCATATGATCAATGCATTTCGAAAAAATTGCACTATCTTAGATTTAGACTCAAAGTCGATTTTCTTCCAAATTGTCTATTAACGACTTCAATAAGAAACTTCTTCATTTAGAAAAAATTTAATTTTCCTAGATTTAGATTCAAAGTCGATTTTCTTCCAAATTGTATATTAACGACTTTAATAAGGTACCGCTTATTCTGAAAACTAAAAACTTTTACTGAACTGCTCTTCTAAGGAAAAATTTTTTATGTTATAACAATATTAACGAATTCATATAATCAATGCATTTCGAAAAAATTGCACTATCTTAGATTTAGACTCAAAGTCGATTTTCTTCCAAATTGTATATTAACGACTTCAATAAGATACCGCTTATTCTGAAAACTTAAAAATTTTACTGAACTGCTCTTCTAAGGAAAAATTTGCATGTTATAACAATATTAACGAATTCATATAATCAATACATTTCGAAAAAATTGCACCTTCTTAGATTTAGACTCAAAGTCGATTTTCTTCCAAATTGTCTATTAACGACTTCAACAAGAAACTTCTTCATTTAGAAAAAGTTTCATTTTCCTAGATTTAGACTCAAAGTCGATTTTCTTCCAAATTGTATATTAACGACTTCAATAAGGTACCGCTTATTCTGAAAACTAAAAAATTTTACTGAACTGCTCTTCTAAGGAAAAATTTGCATGTTATAACAATATTAGCGAATTCATATAATCAATACATTTCGAAAAAATTGCACCTTCTTAGATTTAGACTCAAAGTCGATTTTCTTCCAAATTGTCGATTAACGACTTCAATAAGGTACCGCTTATTCTGAAAACTAAAAATTATTACTGAACTGCTCTTCTAAGGAAAAATTTGCATGTTATTACAATATTAACGAATTCATATAATCAATACATTTCGAAAAAATTGCACCTTCTTAGATTTAGACTCAAAGTCGATTTTCTTCCAAATTGTCTATTAACGACTTCAACAAGAAACTTCTTCATTTAGAAAAAGTTTCATTTTCCTAGATTTAGACTCAAAGTCGATTTTCTTCCAAATTGTATATTAACGACTTCAATAAGGTACCGCTTATTCTGAAAACTAAAAAATTTTACTGAACTGCTCTTCTAAGGAAAAATTTGCATGTTATAACAATATTAACGAATTCATATAATCAATACATTTCGAAAAAATTGCACCTTCTTAGATTTAGACTCAAAGTCGATTTTCTTCCAAATTGTCTATTAACGACTTCAACAAGAAACTTCTTCATTTAGAAAAAGTTTCATTTTCCTAGATTTAGACTCAAAGTCGATTTTCATCAAAATTGTATATTAACGACTTCAATAAGGTACCGCTTATTCTGAAAACTAAAAACTTTTACTGAACTGCTCTTCTAAGGAAAAATTTTTTATGTTATTACAATATTAACGAATTCATATAATCAATGCATTTCGAAAAAATTGCACCTTCATAGATTTAGACTCAAAGTCGATATTCTTCCAAATTGTCTATTAACGACTTCAATAAGAAACTTCTTCATTTAGAAAAAGTTTCATTTTCCTAGATTTAGACTCAAAGTCGATTTTCTTCCAAATTGTATATTAACGACTTCAATAAGGTACCGCTTATTCTGAAAACTAAAAACTTTTACTGAACTGCTCTTCTAAAGAAAATTTTTTTATGTTATTACAATATTAACGAATTCATATAATCAATGCATTTCGAAAAAATTGCACCTTCATAGATTTAGACTCAAAGTCGATTTTCTTCCAAATTGTCGATTAACGACTTCAATAAGGTACCGCTTATTCTGAAAACTAAAAATTATTACTGAACTGCTCTTCTAAGGAAAAATTTGCATGTTATTACAATACTAACAAACTCATATAATCAATGCATTTAGAAAAAATTTCACTTTCCTAGATTTAGACTCAAAGTCGATTTTCTTCCAAATTGTATATTAACGACTTCAATAAGGTACCGCTTATTCTGAAAACTAAAAAATTTTACTGAACTGCTCTTCTAAGGAAAAATTTGCATGTTATAACTATATTAACGAATTCATATAATCAATACATTTCGAAAAAATTGCACCTTCTTAGATTTAGACTCAAAGTCGATTTTCTTCCAAATTGTCTATTAACGACTTCAATAAGAAACTTCTTCATTTAGAAAAAGTTTCATTTTCCTAGATTTAGACTCAAAGTCGATTTTCTTCCATATTGTATATTAACGACTTCATAAGGTACCGCTTATTTTGAAAACTAAAAACTTTTACTGAACTGCTCTTCTAAGGAAAAATTTTTTATGTTATTACAATATTAACGAATTCATATAATCAATGCATTTCGAAAAAATTGCCAGATAAGACTCAACTCGATTTTCTTGCTAATTGGATATTAAGGACTTCAATAAGGTACCGCTTATTCTGAAAATCATAAATACTGCTGATCTGCTCTTCTGAGTAAAAATTTGCATGTTATTACAATATTAACAAATTCATATAACCAATGGATTTCGAAAGAATTGCACCTTCTTAGATTTAGACTCAAAGTCGATTTTCTTCCAAATTGTCGATTAACGACTTCAATAAGGTACCGCTTATTCTGAAAACTAAAAATTATTACTGAACTGCTCTTCTAAGGAAAAATTTGTATGTTTTTACAATATTAACAAATTCATATGATCAATGCATTTCGAAAAAATTGCACTATCTTAGATTTAGACTCAAAGTCGATTTTCTTCCAAATTGTCTATTAACGACTTCAATAAGAAACTTCTTCATTTAGAAAAAACTTAATTTTCCTAGATATAGATTCAAAGTCGATTTTCTTCCAAATTGTATATTAACGACTTTAATAAGGTACCGCTTATTCTGAAAACTAAAAACTTTTACTGAACTGCTCTTCTAAGGAAAAATTTTTTATGTTATAACAATATTAACGAATTCATATAATCAATGCATTTCGAAAAAATTGCACTATCTTAGATTTAGACTCAAAGTCGATTTTCTTCCAAATTGTATATAAACGACTTCAATAAGATACCGCTTATTCTGAAAACTAAAAAATTTTACTGAACTGCTCTTCTAAGGAAAAATTTGCATGTTATTACAATGATAACGAATTCATATAATCAATGCATTTCGAAAAAATTGCACCTTCTTAGATTTAGACTCAAAGTCGATTTTCTTCCAAATTGTCTATTAACGACTTCAATAAGAAACTTCTTCATTTAGAAAAATTTCATTTTCCTAGATTTAGACTCAAAGTCGATTTTCTTCTAAATTGTATATTAACGACTTCAATAAGGTACCGCTTATTCTGAAAACTAAAAACTTTTACTGAACTGCTCTTCTAAGGAAAATTTTTTTATGTTATTACAATATTAACGAATTCTTATAATCAATGCATTTCGAAAAAATTGCACCTTCTTAGATTTAGACTCAAAGTCGATTTTCTTCCAAATTGTCGATTAACGACTTCAATAAGGTACCGCTTATTCTGAAAACTAAAAATTATTACTGAACTGCTCTTCTAAGGAAAAATTTGTATGTTTTTACAATATTAAAAAATGCATGTGATCAATGCATTTCGAAAAAATTGCACTATATTAGATTTAGACTCAAAGTCGATTTTCTTCCAAATTGTATATAAACGACTTCAATAAGATACCGCTTATTCTGAAAACTAAAAAATTTTACTGAACTGCTCTTCTAAGGAAAAATTTGCATGTTATTACAATGATAACGAATTCATATAATCAATGCATTTCGAAAAAATTGCACCTTCTTAGATTTAGACTCAAAGTCGATTTTCTTCCAAATTGTCTATTAACGACGTCAATAAGAAACTTCTTCATTTAGAAAAAATTTCATTTTCCTAGATTTAGACTCAAAGTCGATTTTCTTCTAAATTGTATATTAACGACTTCAATAAGGTACCGCTTATTCTGAGAACTAAAAACTTTTACTGAACTGCTCTTCTAAGGAAAAAATTTTTATGTTATTACAATATTAACGAATTCATATAATCAATGCATTTCGAAAAAATTGCACCTTCTTAGATTTAGACTCAAAGTCGATTTTCTTCCAAATTGTATATTAACAACTTCAATAAGGTTCCGCTTATTCTGAAAACTAAAAATTATTACTGAACTGCTCTTCTAAGAAAAAATTTGCATGTTATAACAATATTAACGAATTCATATAATCAATACATTTCGAAAAAATTGCACCATCTTAGATTTAGACTCAAAGTCGATTTTCTTCCAAATTGTATATTAACGACTTCAATAAGGTACCGCTTATTCTGAAAACTAAAAATTATTACTGAACTGCTCTTCTAAGGAAAAATTTGCATGTTATTACAATACTAACAAACTCATATAATCAATGCATTTAGAAAAAATTTCACTTTCCTAGAT
Organism: Bactrocera oleae; assembly: GCF_042242935.1. Lineage (NCBI taxonomy): Eukaryota > Metazoa > Arthropoda > Insecta > Diptera > Tephritidae > Bactrocera > Bactrocera oleae. Next base: position 18,014,823 of record NC_091541.1, on the reverse strand, counting down.
TTAGACTCAAAGTCGATTTTCTTCCAAATTGTATATTAACGACTTCAATAAGGTACCGCTTATTCTGAAAACTTAAAAATTTTACTGAACTGCTCTTCTAAGGAAAAATTTGCATGTTATAACAATATTAACGAATTCATATAATCAATACATTTCGAAAAAATTGCACCTTCTTAGATTTAGACTCAAAGTCGATTTTCTTCCAAATTGTCGATTAACGACTTCAATAAGGTACCGCTTATTCTGAAAACTAAAAATTATTACTGAACTGCTCTTCTAAGGAAAAATTTGCATGTTATAACAATATTAACGAATTCATATAATCAATACATTTCGAACAAATTGCACCTTCTTAGATTTAGACTCAAAGTCGATTTTCTTCCAAATTGTCTATTAACGGCTTCAATAAGAAACTTCTTCATTTAGAAAAAGTTTCATTTTCCTAGATTTAGACTCAAAGTCGATTTTCTTCCAAATTGTATATTAACGACTTCAATAAGATACCGCTTATTCTGAAAACTAAAAAATTTTACTGAACTGCTCTTTTAAGCAAACAATTTTTATGTTTTTACAATATTAACGAATTCATATAATCAATGCATTTCGAAAAAATTACACCTTCTTAGATTTAGACTCAAAGTCGATTTTCTTCCAAATTGTCGATTAACGACTTCAATAAGGTACCGCTTATTCTGAAAACTAAAAATTATTACTGAACTGCTCTTCTAAGGAAAAATTTGTATGTTTTTACAATATTAACGAATTCATATAATCAATGCATTTCGAAAAAATTGCACCTTCTTAGATTTAGACTCAAAGTCGATTTTCTTCCAAATTGTCTATTAACGACTTCAATAAGAAACTTCTTCATTTAGAAAAAAGTTTCATTTTCAAAGATTTAGACTCAAAGTCGATTTTCTTCTAAATTGTATATTAACGAATTCAATAAGGTACCGCTTATTCTGAGAACTAAAAACTTTTACTGAACTGCTCTTCTAAGGAAAATTTTTTTATGTTATTACAATATTAACGAATTCATATAATCAATGCATTTCGAAAAAATTACACCTTCTTAGATTTAGACTCAAAGTCGATTTTCTTCCAAATTGTCTATTAACGACTTCAATTAGAAACTTCTTCATTTAGAAAAAGTTTCATTTTCCTAGATTTAGACTCAAAGTCGATTTTCTTCCAAATTGTATATTAACGACTTCAATAAGGTACCGCTTATTCTGAAAACTAAAAACTTTTACTGAACTGCTCTTCTAAGGAAAAATTTTTTATGTTATTACAATATTAACGAATTCATATAATCAATGCATTTCGAAAAAATTGCACCTTCTTAGATTTAGACTCAAAGTCGATTTTCTTCCAAATTGTCGATTAACGACTTCAATAAGGTACCGCTTATTCTGAAAACTAAAAATTATTACTGAACTGCTCTTCTAAGGAAAAATTTGTATGTTTTTACAATATTAACAAATTCATATGATCAATGCATTTCGAAAAAATTGCACTATCTTAGATTTAGACTCAAAGTCGATTTTCTTCCAAATTGTCTATTAACGACTTCAATAAGAAACTTCTTCATTTAGAAAAAGTTTCATTTTCCTAGATTTAGACTCGAAGTCGATTTTCTTCCAAATTGTCTATTAACGACTTCAATAAGAAACTTCTTCATTTAGAAAAAGTTTCATTTTCCTAGATTTAGACTCGAAGTCGATTTTTTTCCAAATTGTATATTAACGACTTCAATAAGGTACCGCTTATTCTGAAAACTAAAAACTTTTACTGAACTGCTCTTCTAAGGAAAAAATTTTTATGTTATTACAATATTAACGAATTCATATAATCAATGCATTTCGAAAAAATTGCACCTTCTTAGATTTAGACTCAAAGTCGATTTTCTTCCAAATTGTCGATTAACGACTTCAATAAGGTACCGCTTATTCTGAAAACTAAAAATTATTACTGAACTGCTCTTCTAAGGAAAAATTTGCATGTTATTACAATACTAACAAACTCATATAATCAATGCATTTAGAAAAAATTTCACTTTCCTAGATTTAGACTCAAAGTCGATTTTCTTCCAAATTGTATATTAACAACTTCAATAAGGTACCGCTTATTCTGAAAACTAAAAATTATTACTGAACTGCTTTTCTAAGGCAAAATTTGCATGTTATTACAATACTAACAAACTCATATAATCAATGCATTTAGAAAAAATTTCACTTTCCTAGATTTAGACTCAAAGTCGATTTTCTTCCAAATTGTCGATTAACGACTTCAATAAGGTACCGCTTATTCTGAAAACTAAAAATTATTACTGAACTGCTCTTCTAAGGAAAAATTTGTATGTTTTTACAATATTAACAAATTCATATGATCAATGCATTTCGAAAAAATTGCACTATCTTAGATTTAGACTCAAAGTCGGTTTTCTTCCAAATTGTCTATTAACGACTTCAATAAGAAACTTCTTCATTTAGAAAAAATTTAATTTTCCTAGATTTAGATTCAAAGTCGATTTTCTTCCAAATTGTATATTAACGACTTTAATAAGGTACCGCTTATTCTGAAAACTAAAAACTTTTACTGAACTGCTCTTCTAAGGAAAATTTTTTTATGTTATAACAATATTAACGAATTCATATAATCAATGCATTTCGAAAAAATTGCACTATCTTAGATTTAGACTCAAAGTCGATTTTCTTCCAAATTGTATATTAACGACTTCAATAAGATACCGCTTATTCTGAAAACTTAAAAATTTTACTGAACTGCTCTTCTAAGGAAAAATTTGCATGTTATAACAATATTAACGAATTCATATAATCAATACATTTCGAAAAAATTGCACCTTCTTAGATTTAGACTCAAAGTCGATTTTCTTCCAAATTGTCGATTAACGACTTCAATAAGGTACCGCTTATTCTGAAAACTAAAAATTATTACTGAACTGCTCTTCTAAGGAAAAATTTGCATGTTTTTACAATACTAACAAACTCATATAATCAATGCATTTAGAAAAAATTTCACTTGCCTAGATTTAAACTCAAAGTCGATTTTCTTCCAAATTGTATATTAACGACTTCATTAAGGTACCGCTTATTCTGAAAACTTAAAAATTTTACTGAACTGCTCTTCTAAGGAAAAATTTGCATGTTATAACAATATTAACGAATTCATATAATCAATACATTTCGAAAAAATTGCACCTTCTTAGATTTAGACTCAAAGTCGATTTTCTTCCAAATTGTCGATTAACGACTTCAATAAGGTACCGCTTATTCTGAAAACTAAAAATTATTACTGAACTGCTCTTCTAAGGAAAAATTTGCATGTTATAACAATATTAACGAATTCATATAATCAATACATTTCGAAAAAATTGCACCTTCTTAGATTTAGACTCAAAGTCGATTTTCTTCCAAATTGTCTATTAACGACTTCAATAAGAAACTTCTTCATTTAGAAAAAGTTTCATTTTCCTAGATTTAGACTCAAAGTCGATTTTCTTCCAAATTGTATATTAACGACTTCAATAAGATATCGCTTATTCTGAAAACTAAAAAATTTTACTGAACTGCTCTTTTAAGCAAAAAATTTTTATGTTTTTACAATATTAACGAATTCATAGTATCAATGCATTTCGAAAAAATTGCACCTTCTTAGATTTAGACTCAAAGTCGATTTTCTTCCAAATTGTCTATTAACGACTTTAATAAGAAACTTCTTCATTTAGAAAAAGTTTCATTTTCCTAGATTTAGACTCGAAGTCGATTTTCTTCCAAATTGTCTATTAACGACTTCAATAAGAAACTTCTTCATTTAGAAAAAGTTTCATTTTCCTAGATTTAGTCTCAAAGTCGATTTTCTTCCAAATTGTATATTAACGACTTCAATAAGGTACCGCTTATTCTGAAAACTAAAAATTATTACTGAACTGCTCTTCTAAGGAAAAATTTGCATGTTATTACAATACTAACAAACTCATATAATCAATGCATTTAGAAAAAATTTCACTTTCCTAGATTTAAACTCAAAGTCGATTTTCTTCCAAATTGTATATTAACGACTTCAATAAGGTACCGCTTATTCTGAAAACTTAAAAATTTTACTGAACTGCTCTTCTAAGGAAAAATTTGCATGTTATAACAATATTAACGAATTCATATAATCAATACATTTCGAAAAAATTGCACCTTCTTAGATTTAGACTCAAAGTCGATTTTCTTCCAAATTGTCGATTAACGACTTCAAAAAGGTACCGCTTATTCTGAAAACTAAAAACTTTTACTGAACTGCTCTTCTAAGGAAAAATTTGCATGTTATTACAATACTAACAAACTCATATAATCAATGCATTTAGAAAAAATTTCACTTTCCTAGATTTAGACTCAAAGTCGATTTTCTTCCAAATTGTATATTTACAACTTTAATAAGGTACCGCTTATTCTGAAAACTAAAAATTATTACTGAACTGCTCTTCTAAGGAAAAATTTGCATGTTATTACAATACTAACAAACTCATATAATCAATGCATTTAGAAAAAATTTCACTTTCCTAGATTTAGACTTTTTACAATATTAACAAATTCATATGATCAATGCATTTCGAAAAAATTGCACTATCTTAGATTTAGACTCAAAGTCGATTTTCTTCCAAATTGTCTATTAACGACTTCAATAAGAAACTTCTTCATTTAGAAAAAATTTAATTTTCCTAGATTTAGATTCAAAGTCGATTTTCTTCCAAATTGTATATTAACGACTTTAATAAGGTACCGCTTATTCTGAAAACTAAAAACTTTTACTGAACTGCTCTTCTAAGGAAAAATTTTTTATGTTATAACAATATTAACGAATTCATATAATCAATGCATTTCGAAAAAATTGCACTATCTTAGATTTAGACTCAAAGTCGATTTTCTTCCAAATTGTATATTAACGACTTCAATAAGATACCGCTTATTCTGAAAACTTAAAAATTTTACTGAACTGCTCTTCTAAGGAAAAATTTGCATGTTATAACAATATTAACGAATTCATATAATCAATACATTTCGAAAAAATTGCACCTTCTTAGATTTAGACTCAAAGTCGATTTTCTTCCAAATTGTCGATTAACGACTTCAATAAGGTACCGCTTATTCTGAAAACTAAGAATTATTACTGAACTGCTCTTCTAAGGAAAAATTTGCATGTTATTACAATACTAACGAATTCATATAATCAATACATTTCGAAAAAATTGCACCTTCTTAGATTTAGACTCAAAGTCGATTTTCTTCCAAATTGTCTATTAACGACTTCAATAAGAAACTTCTTCATTTAAAAAAAGTTTCATTTTCCTAGATTTAGACTCAAAGTCGATTTTCTTCCAAATTGTATATTAACGACTTCAATAAGATACCGCTTATTCTGAAAACTAAAAAAATTTTACTGAACTGCTCTTCTAAGCAAAAAATTTTTATGTTATTACAATATTAACGATTTCATATAATCAATGCATTTCGAAAAAATTGCACCTTCTTAGATTTAGACTCAAAGTCGATTTTCTTCCAAATTGTATATTAACGACTTCAATAAGATACCCCTTATTCTGAAAACTGAAAAATTTTGCTGAACTGCTCTTCTAAGGAAAAATTTGCATGTTATTACAATGATAACGAATTCATACAATCAATGCATTTCGAAAAAATTGCACCTTCTTAGATTTAGACTCAAAGTCGATTTTCTTCCAAATTGTCTATTAACGACTTCAATAAGAAACTTCTTCATTTAGAAAAAGTTTCATTTTCCTAGATTTAGACTCAAAGTCGATTTTCATCAAAATTGTATATTAACGACTTCAATAAGGTACCGCTTATTCTGAAAACTAAAAAAATTTTACTGAACTGCTCTTCTAAGCAAAAAATTTTTATGTTATTACAATATTAACGATTTCATATAATCAATGCATTTCGAAAAAATTGCACCTTCTTAGATTTAGACTCAAAGTCGATTTTCTTCCAAATTGTATATTAACGACTTCAATAAGATACCGCTTATTCTGAAAACTTAAAAATTTTACTGAACTGCTCTTCTAAGGAAAAATTTGCATGTTATAACAATATTAACGAATTCATATAATCAATACATTTCGAAAAAATTGCACCTTCTTAGATTTAGACTCAAAGCCGATTTTCTTCCAAATTGTCGATTAACGACTTCAATAAGATACCGCTTATTCTGAAAACTAAAAAATTTTACTGAACTGCTCTTCTAAGGAAAAATTTGCATGTTATAACAATATTAACGAATTCATATAATCAATACATTTCGAAAAAATTGCACCTTCTTAGATTTAGACTCAAAGTCGATTTTCTTCCAAATTGTCTATTAACGACTTCAATAAGAAACTTCTTCATTTAAAAAAAGTTTCATTTTCCTAGATTTAGACTCAAAGTCGATTTTCTTCCAAATTGTATATTAACGACTTCAATAAGATACCGCTTATTCTGAAAACTAAAAAAATTTTACTGAACTGCTCTTCTAAGCAAAAAATTTTTATGTTATTACAATATTAACGATTTCATATAATCAATGCATTTCGAAAAAATTGCACCTTCTTAGATTTAGACTCAAAGTCGATTTTCTTCCAAATTGTATATTAACGACTTCAATAAGATACCCCTTATTCTGAAAACTGAAAAATTTTGCTGAACTGCTCTTCTAAGGAAAAATTTGCATGTTATTACAATGATAACGAATTCATACAATCAATGCATTTCGAAAAAATTGCACCTTCTTAGATTTAGACTCAAAGTCGATTTTCTTCCAAATTGTCTATTAACGACTTCAATAAGAAACTTCTTCATTTAGAAAAAGTTTCATTTTCCTAGATTTAGACTCAAAGTCGATTTTCATCAAAATTGTATATTAACGACTTCAATAAGGTACCGCTTATTCTGAAAACTAAAAACTTTTACTGAACTGCTCTTCTAAGGAAAATTTTTTTATGTTATTACAATATTAACGAATTCATATAATCAATGCATTTCGAAAAAATTGCACCTTCATAGATTTAGACTCAAAGTCGATATTCTTCCAAATTGTCTATTAGCGACTTCAATAAGAAACTTCTTCATTTAGAAAAAGTTTCATTTTCCTAGATTTAGACTCAAAGTCGATTTTCTTCCAAATTATATATTAACGACTTCAATAAGGTACCGCTTATTCTGAAAACTAAAAATTATTACTGAACTGCTCTTCTAAGGAAAAATTTGCATGTTATTACAATACTAACAAACTCATATAATCAATGCATTTAGAAATAATTTCACTTTCCTAGATTTAGACTCAAAGTCGATTTTCTTCCAAATTGTATATTAACGACTTCAATAAGGTACCGCTTATTCTGAAAACTAAAAAATTTTACTGAACTGCTCTTCTAAGGAAAAATTTGCATGTTATAACTATATTAACGAATTCATATAATCAATACATTTCGAAAAAATTGCACCTTCTTAGATTTAGACTCAAAGTCGATTTTCTTCCAAATTGTCTATTAACGACTTCAATAAGAAACTTCTTCATTTAGAAAAAGTTTCATTTTCCTAGATTTAGACTCAAAGTCGATTTTCTTCCATATTGTATATTAACGACTTCATAAGGTACCGCTTATTTTGAAAACTAAAAACTTTTACTGAACTGCTCTTCTAAGGAAAAATTTTTTATGTTATTACAATATTAACGAATTCATATAATCAATGCATTTCGAAAAAATTGCCAGATAAGACTCAACTCGATTTTCTTGCTAATTGGATATTAAGGACTTCAATAAGGTACCGCTTATTCTGAAAATCATAAATATTGCTGATCTGCTCTTCTGAGTAAAAATTTGCATGTTATTACAATATTAACAAATTCATATAACCAATGGATTTCGAAAGAATTGCACCTTCTTAGATTTAGACTCAAAGTCGATTTTCTTCCAAATTGTCTATTGACTACTTCAATAAGGTACCGCTTATTCTGAAAATCATAAATATTGCTGATCTGCTCTTCTGAGTAAAAATTTGCATGTTATTACAATATTAACAAATTCATATAAACAATGGATTTCGAATAAATTGCACTATCTTAGATTTAGGCTCAAAGTCGATTTTCTTGCAGATTGTATATTAGCGACTTCAATAAGGTACCGCTTATTCTGAAAAACATAAATATTACTGATCTGCGCTAAGGAAAAATTTGCATGTTATAACAATATTAACAAATTCATACAATCTAAGCATTTCGTAAAAATTGCACTTTCTTAGATAAGACTCAACTCGATTTTCTTGCAAATTCGTTATTAACGACTTTAATAAGGAACCGCTTTTTCTGTAAAACATAAATATTACTGATCTGCTCTTCTAAGGAAAAATTTGCATGTTATTACAATATTAACAAATTCATATGATCAAAGCATTTCGAAAAAATTGCACTTTCCTACATTTAGAATCAAAGTCGATTTTCATGCAAACTGTTTATTAACGACTTTATTAAGGAACCGCTTTTTCTGTAAAACATAAATTTTACTGATCTGCTCTTCTAAGGAAAATTTTACATGTTATTACAATATTAACAAATTCATATGATCAATGCATTTCGAAAAAATTGCACTATCTTATATTTAAACTCAAAGTCGATTTTCTTCCATATTGTATATTAACGACTTTAATAAGATACCGCTTATTCTGAAAACTAAAAACTTTTACTGAACTGCTCTTCTCAGGAAAAAATTTTTATGTTATTACAATATTAACGAATTCATATAATCAATGCATTTCGAAAAAATTGCAAGATAAGACTCAACTCGAGTTTCTCGCTAATTGGATATTAAGGACTTCAATAAGGTACCGCTTATTCTGAAAATCATAAATATTGCTGATCTGCTCTTCTGAGTAAAAATTTTTATGTTATTACAATATTAACAAATTCATATAACCAATGGATTTCGAAAGAATTGCACCTTCTTAGATTTAGACTCAAAGTCGATTTTCTTCCAAATTGTCTATTAACGACTTTAATAAGTTACCGCTTATTCTGAAAACTAAAAACTTTTACTGAACTGCTATTCTAAGGAAAAATTTTTATGTTATTACAATATTAACGAATTCATATAATCAATGCATTTCGAAAAAATTGCAAGATAAGACTCAACTCGATTTTCTTGCTAATTGGATATTAAGGACTTCAATAAGGTACCGCTTATTCTGAAAATCATAAATATTGCTGATCTGCTCTTCTGAGTAAAAATTTGCATGTTATTACAATATTAACAAATTCATATAACCAATGGATTTCGAAAGAATTGCACCTTCTTAGATTTAGACTCAAAGTCGATTTTCTTCCAAATTGTCTATTAACGACTTCAATAAGGTACCGCTTATTCTGAAAATCATAAATATTGCTGATCTGCTCTTCTGAGTAAAAATTTGCATGTTATTACAATATTAACAAATTCATATAAACAATGGATTTCGAAAAAATTGCACTATCTTAGATTTAGGCTCAAAGTTGATTTTCTTGCAGATTGTATATTAGCGACTTCAATAAGGTACCGCTTATTCTGAAAAACATAAATATTACTGATCTGCGCTAAGGAAAAATTTGCTTGTTATAACAATATTAACAAATTCATACAATCTAAGCATTTCGTAAAAATTGCACTTTCTTAGATAAGACTCAACTCGATTTTCTTGCAAATTCGTTATTAACGACTTTAATAAGGAACAGCTTTTTCTGTAAAACATAAGTATTACTGATCTGCTCTTCTAAGGAAAAATTTGCATGTTTTTACAATATTAACAAATTCATATGATCAAAGCATTTCGAAAAAATTGCACTTTCCTACATTTAGAATCAAATTCGATTTTCATGCAAATTGTTTATTAACGACTTCAATAAGATACCGCTTATTCTGAAAACTAAAAAATTTTACTGAACTGCTCTTTTAAGCAAACAATTTTTATGTTTTTACAATATTAACGAATTCATATAATCAATGCATTTCGAAAAAATTGCACTTTCCTACATTTAGAATCAAAGTCGATTTTCATGCAAATTGTTTATTAACGACTTTACTAAGGAACCGCTTTTTCTGTAAAACATAAATTTTACTGATCTGCTCTTCTAAGGAAAAATTTGCATGTTTTTACAATATTAACAAATTCATATGATCAAAGCATTTCGAAAAAATTGCACTTTCCTACATTTAGAATCAAAGTCGATTTTCTTCCAAATTGTCTATTAACGACTTCAATAAGGTACCGCTTATTCTGAAAATCATAAATATTGCTGATCTGCTCTTCTGAGTAAAAATTTGCATGTTATTACAATATTAACAAATTCATATAACCAATGGATTTCGAAAGAATTGCACCTTCTTAGATTTAGACTCAAAGTCGATTTTCTTCCAAATTGTCTATTAACGACTTTAATAAGTTACCGCTTATTCTGAAAACTAAAAACTTTTACTGAACTGCTATTCTAAGGAAAAATTTTTATGTTATTACAATATTAACGAATTCATATAATCAATGCATTTCGAAAAAATTGCAAGATAAGACTCAACTCGATTTTCTTGCTAATTGGATATTAAGGACTTCAATAAGGTACCGCTTATTCTGAAAATCATAAATATTGCTGATCTGCTCTTCTGAGTAAAAATTTGCATGTTATTACAATATTAACAAATTCATATAACCAATGGATTTCGAAAGAATTGCACCTTCTTAGATTTAGACTCAAAGTCGATTTTCTTCCAAATTGTCTATTAACGACTTCAATAAGGTACCGCTTATTCTGAAAATCATAAATATTGCTGATCTGCTCTTCTGAGTAAAAATTTGCATGTTATTACAATATTAACAAATTCATATAAACAATGGATTTCGAAAAAATTGCACTATCTTAGATTTAGGCTCAAAGTTGATTTTCTTGCAGATTGTATATTAACGACTTCAATAAGGTACCGCTTATTCTGAAAAACATAAATATTACTGATCTGCGCTAAGGAAAAATTTGCTTGTTATAACAATATTAACAAATTCATACAATCTAAGCATTTCGTAAAAATTGCACTTTCTTAGATAAGACTCAACTCGATTTTCTTGCAAATTCGTTATTAACGACTTTAATAAGGAACCGCTTTTTCTGTAAAACATAAGTATTACTGATCTGCTCTTCTAAGGAAAAATTTGCATGTTTTTACAATATTAACAAATTCATATGATCAAAGCATTTCGAAAAAATTGCACTTTCCTACATTTAGAATCAAAGTCGATTTTCATGCAAATTGTTTATTAACGACTTCAATAAGATACCGCTTATTCTGAAAACTAAAAAATTTTACTGAACTGCTCTTTTAAGCAAACAATTTTTATGTTTTTACAATATTAACGAATTCATATAATCAATGCATTTCGAAAAAATTGCACTTTCCTACATTTAGAATCAAAGTCGATTTTCATGCAAATTGTTTATTAACGACTTTACTAAGGAACCGCTTTTTCTGTAAAACATAAATTTTACTGATCTGCTCTTCTAAGGAAAATTTTACATGTTATTACAATATTAACAAATTCATATGATCAATGCATTTCGAAAAAATTGCACTATCTTAGATTTAGACTCAAAGTCGATTTTCTTCCAAATTGTATATTAACGACTTTAATAAGATACGGCTATTCTGAAAACTAAAAACTTTTACTGATCTGCTCTTCTAAGGAAAATTTTACATGTTATTACAATATTAACAAATTCATATGATCAATGCATTTCGAAAAAATTGCACTATCTTAGATTTAGACTCAAAGTCGATTTTCTTCCAAATTGTATATTAACGACTTTAATAAGATACCGCTTATTCTGAAAACTAAAAACTTTTACTGAACTGCTCATCTCAGGAAAATTTTTTTATGTTATTACAATATTAACGAATTCCTGTAATCAATGCATTTCGAAAAAATTGCACCTTCTTAGATTTAGACTCGAAGTCGATTTTCTTCCAAATTATATATTAACGACTTTAATAAGATACCGCTTATTCTGAAAACTAAAAACTTTTACTGAACTGCTCATCTCAGGAAAATTTTTTTATGTTATTACAATATTAACGAATTCCTGTAATCAATGCATTTCGAAAAAATTGCACCTTCTTAGATTTAGACTCAAAGTCGATTTTCTTCCAAATTGTCGATTAACGACTTCAATAAGGTACCGCTTATTCTGAAAACTAAAAACTTTTACTGAACTGCTCATCTCAGGAAAATTTTTTTATGTTATTACAATATTAACGAATTCCTGTAATCAATGCATTTCGAAAAAATTGCACCTTCTTAGATTTAGACTCGAAGTCGATTTTCTTCCAAATTATATATTAACGACTTTAATAAGATACGGCTATTCTGAAAACTAAAAACTTTTACTGATCTGCTCTTCTAAGGAAAATTTTTTTATGTTATTACAATATTAACGAATTCCTGTAATCAATGCATTTCGAAAAAATTGCACCTTCTTAGATTTAGACTCAAAGTCGATTTTCTTCCAAATTGTCGATTAACGACTTCAATAAGGTACCGCTTATTCTGAAAACTAAAAACTTTTACTGAACTGCTCATCTCAGGAAAATTTTTTTATGTTATTACAATATTAACGAATTCCTGTAATCAATGCATTTCGAAAAAATTGCACCTTCTTAGATTTAGACTCAAAGTCGATTTTCTTCCAAATTGTCGATTAACGACTTCAATAAGGTACCGCTTATTCTGAAAACTAAAAACTTTTACTGAACTGCTCATCTCAGGAAAATTTTTTTATGTTATTACAATATTAACGAATTCCTGTAATCAATGCATTTCGAAAAAATTGCACCTTCTTAGATTTAGACTCGAAGTCGATTTTCTTCCAAATTATATATTAACGACTTTAATAAGATACCGCTTATTCTGAAAACTAAAAACTTTTACTGAACTGCTCATCTCAGGAAAATTTTTTTATGTTATTACAATATTAACGAATTCCTGTAATCAATGCATTTCGAAAAAATTGCACCTTCTTAGATTTAGACTCGAAGTCGATTTTCTTCCAAATTATATATTAACGACTTTAATAAGATACCGCTTATTCTGAAAACTAAAAACTTTTACTGAACTGCTCATCTCAGGAAAATTTTTTTATGTTATTACAATATTAACGAATTCCTGTAATCAATGCATTTCGAAAAAATTGCACCTTCTTAGATTTAGACTCGAAGTCGATTTTCTTCCAAATTATATATTAACGACTTTAATAAGATACGGCTATTCTGAAAACTAAAAACTTTTACTGATCTGCTCTTCTAAGGAAAATTTTACATGTTATTACAATATTAACAAATTCATATGATCAATGCATTTCGAAAAAATTGCACTATCTTAGATTTAGACTCAAAGTCGATTTTCTTCCAAATTGTATATTAACGACTTTAATAAGATACCGCTTATTCTGAAAACTAAAAACTTTTACTGAACTGCTCATCTCAGGAAAATTTTTTTATGTTATTACAATATTAACGAATTCCTGTAATCAATGCATTTCGAAAAAATTGCACCTTCTTAGATTTAGACTCAAAGTCGATTTTCTTCCAAATTGTCGATTAACGACTTCAATAAGGTACCGCTTATTCTGAAAACTAAAAATTATTACTGAACTGCTCTTCTAAGAAAAAATTTGCATGTTATTACAATACTAACAAACTCATATAATCAATGCATTTAGAAATAATTTCACTTTCCTAGATTTAGACTCAAAGTCGATTTTCTTCCAAATTGTATATTAACGACTTCAATAAGGTACCGCTTATTCTGAAAACTAAAAAATTTTACTGAACTGCTCTTCTAAGGAAAAATTTGCATGTTATAACTATATTAACGAATTCATATAATCAATACATTTCGAAAAAATTGCACCTTCTTAGATTTAGACTCAAAGTCGATTTTCTTCCAAATTGTCTATTAACGACTTCAATAAGAAACTTCTTCATTTAGAAAAAGTTTCATTTTCCTAGATTTAGACTCAAAGTCGATTTTCTTCCATATTGTATATTAACGACTTCATAAGGTACCGCTTATTTTGAAAACTAAAAACTTTTACTGAACTGCTCTTCTAAGGAAAAATTTTTTATGTTATTACAATATTAACGAATTCATATAATCAATGCATTTCGAAAAAATTGCCAGATAAGACTCAACTCGATTTTCTTGCTAATTGGATATTAAGGACTTCAATAAGGTACCGCTTATTCTGAAAATCATAAATATTGCTGATCTGCTCTTCTGAGTAAAAATTTGCATGTTATTACAATATTAACAAATTCATATAACCAATGGATTTCGAAAGAATTGCACCTTCTTAGATTTAGACTCAAAGTCGATTTTCTTCCAAATTGTCTATTAACGACTTCAATAAGGTACCGCTTATTCTGAAAATCATAAATATTGCTGATCTGCTATTACAATATTAACAAATTCATATAAACAATGGATTTCGAATAAATTGCACTATCTTAGATTTAGGCTCAAAGTCGATTTTCTTGCAGATTGTATATTAGCGACTTCAATAAGGTACCGCTTATTCTGAAAAACATAAATATTACTGATCTGCGCTAAGGAAAAATTTGCACGTTATAACAATATTAACAAATTCATACAATCTAAGCATTTCGTAAAAATTGCACTTTCTTAGATAAGACTCAACTCGATTTTCTTGCAAATTCGTTATTAACGACTTTAATAAGGAACCGCTTTTTCTGTAAAACATAAATATTACTGATCTGCTCTTCTAAGGAAAAATTTGCATGTTATTACAATATTAACAAATTCATATGATCAAAGCATTTCGAAAAAATTGCACTTTCCTACATTTAGAATCAAAGTCGATTTTCATGCAAATTGTTTATTAACGACTTTATTAAGGAACCGCTTTTTCTGTAAAACATAAATTTTACTGATCTGCTCTTCTAAGGAAAATTTTACATGTTATTACAATATTAACAAATTCATATGATCAATGCATTTCGAAAAAATTGCACTATCTTAGATTTAGACTCAAAGTCGATTTTCTTCCAAATTGTATATTAACGACTTTAATAAGATACCGCTTATTCTGAAAACTAAAAACTTTTACTGAACTGCTCTTCTCAGGAAAAAATTTTTATGTTATTACAATATTAACGAATTCATATAATCAATGCATTTCGAAAAAATTGCAAGATAAGACTCAACTCGAGTTTCTCGCTAATTGGATATTAAGGACTTCAATAAGGTACCGCTTATTCTGAAAATCATAAATATTGCTGATCTGCTCTTCTAAGTAAAAATTTGCATGTTATTACAATATTAACAAATTCATATAACCAATGGATTTCGAAAGAATTGCACCTTCTTAGATTTAGACTCAAAGTCGATTTTCTTCCAAATTGTCTATTAACGACTTTAATAAGTTACCGCTTATTCTGAAAACTAAAAACTTTTACTGAACTGCTATTCTAAGGAAAATTTTTTATGTTATTACAATATTAACGAATTCATATAATCAATGCATTTCGAAAAAATTGCAAGATAAGACTCAACTCGATTTTCTTGCTAATTGGATATTAAGGACTTCAATAAGGTACCGCTTATTCTGAAAATCATAAATATTGCTGATCTGCTCTTCTGAGTAAAAATTTGCATGTTATTACAATATTAACAAATTCATATAACCAATGGATTTCGAAAGAATTGCACCTTCTTAGATTTAGACTCAAAGTCGATTTTCTTCCAAATTGTCTATTAACGACTTCAATAAGGTACCGCTTATTCTGAAAATCATAAATATTGCTGATCTGCTCTTCTGAGTAAAAATTTGCATGTTATTACAATATTAACAAATTCATATAAACAATGGATTTCGAAAAAATTGCACTATCTTAGATTTAGGCTCAAAGTTGATTTTCTTGCAGATTGTATATTAGCGACTTCAATAAGGTACCGCTTATTCTGAAAAACATAAATATTACTGATCTGCGCTAAGGAAAAATTTGCTTGTTATAACAATATTAACAAATTCATACAATCTAAGCATTTCGTAAAAATTGCACCTTATTAGATAAGACTCAACTCGATTTTCTTGCAAATTCGTTATTAACGACTTTAATAAGGAACCGCTTTTTCTGTAAAACATAAGTATTACTGATCTGCTCTTCTAAGGAAAAATTTGCATGTTTTTACAATATTAACAAATTCATATGATCAAAACATTTCGAAAAAATTGCACTTTCCTACATTTAGAATCAAAGTCGATTTTCATGCAAATTGTTTATTAACGACTTCAATAAGATACCGCTTATTCTGAAAACTAAAAAATTTTACTGAACTGCTCTTTTAAGCAAACAATTTTTATGTTTTTACAATATTAACGAATTCATATAATCAATGCATTTCGAAAAAATTACACCTTCTTAGATTTAGACTCAAAGTCGATTTTCTTCCAAATTGTCGATTAACGACTTCAATAAGGTACCGCTTATTCTGAAAACTAAAAACTTTTACTGAACTGCTCTTCTCAGGAAAAAATTTTTATGTTATTACAATATTAACGAAATCATATAATCAATGCATTTCGAAAAAATTGCAAGATAAGACTCAACTCGAGTTTCTCGCTAATTGGATATTAAGGACTTCAATAAGGTACCGCTTATTCTGAAAATCATAAATATTGCTGATCTGCTCTTCTAAGTAAAAATTTGCATGTTATTACAATATTAACAAATTCATATAACCAATGGATTTCGAAAGAATTGCACCTTCTTAGATTTAGACTCAAAGTCGATTTTCTTCCAAATTGTCTATTAACGACTTTAATAAGTTACCGCTTATTCTGAAAACTAAAAACTTTTACTGAACTGCTATTCTAAGGAAAATTTTTTATGTTATTACAATATTAACGAATTCATATAATCAATGCATTTCGAAAAAATTGCAAGATAAGACTCAACTCGATTTTCTTGCTAATTGGATATTAAGGACTTCAATAAGGTACCGCTTATTCTGAAAATCATAAATATTGCTGATCTGCTCTTCTGAGTAAAAATTTGCATGTTATTACAATATTAACAAATTCATATAACCAATGGATTTCGAAAGAATTGCACCTTCTTAGATTTAGACTCAAAGTCGATTTTCTTCCAAATTGTCTATTAACGACTTCAATAAGGTACCGCTTATTCTGAAAATCATAAATATTGCTGATCTGCTCTTCTGAGTAAAAATTTGCATGTTATTACAATATTAACAAATTCATATAAACAATGGATTTCGAAAAAATTGCACTATCTTAGATTTAGGCTCAAAGTTGATTTTCTTGCAGATTGTATATTAGCGACTTCAATAAGGTACCGCTTATTCTGAAAAACATAAATATTACTGATCTGCGCTAAGGAAAAATTTGCTTGTTATAACAATATTAACAAATTCATACAATCTAAGCATTTCGTAAAAATTGCACTTTCTTAGATAAGACTCAACTCGATTTTCTTGCAAATTCGTTATTAACGACTTTAATAAGGAACCGCTTTTTCTGTAAAACATAAGTATTACTGATCTGCTCTTCTAAGGAAAAATTTGCATGTTTTTACAATATTAACAAATTCATATGATCAAAGCATTTCGAAAAAATTGCACTTTCCTACATTTAGAATCAAAGTCGATTTTCATGCAAATTGTTTATTAACGACTTTACTAAGAAACCGCTTTTTCTGTAAAACATAAATTTTACTGATCTGCTCTTCTAAGGAAAATTTTACATGTTATTACAATATTAACAAATTCATATGATCAATGCATTTCGAAAAAATTGCACTATCTTAGATTTAGACTCAAAGTCGATTTTCTTCCAAATTGTATATAAACGACTTTAATAAGATACCGCTTATTCTGAAAACTAAAAACTTTTACTGAACTGCTCATCTCAGGAAAAAATTTTTATGTTATTACAATATTAACGAATTCATATAATCAATGCATTTCGAAAAAATTGCACCTTCTTAGATTTAGACTCAAAGTCGATTTTCTTCCAAATTGTCGATTAACGACTTCAATAAAGTACCGCTTATTCTGAAAACTAAAAATTATTACTGAACTGCTCTTCTAAGGAAAAATTTGTATGTTTTTACAATATTAACAAATTCATATGATCAATGCATTTCGAAAAAATTGCACTATCTTAGATTTAGACTCAAAGTCGATTTTCTTCCAAATTGTATATTAACGACTTTAATAAGATACCGCTTATTCTGAAAACTAAAAAATTTTACTGAACTGCTCTTCTAAGGAAAAATTTGCATGTTATTACAATGATAACGAATTCATATAATCAATGCATTTCGAAAGAATTGCACCTTCTGAGATTTAGACTCAAAGTCGATTTTCTTCCAAATTGTCTATTAACGACTTCAATAAGAAACTTCTTCATTTAGAAAAAATTTCAATTTCCTAGATTTAGACTCAAAGTCGATTTTCTTCCAAATTGTATATTAACGACTTTAATAAGGTACCGCTTATTCTGAAAACTAAAAAATTTTACTGAACTGCTCTTCTCAGGAAAAAATTTTTATGTTATTACAATATTAACGAATTCATATAATCAATGCATTTCGAAAAAATTGCACCTTATTAGATTTAGACTCAAAGTCGATTTTCTTCCAAATTGTCGATTAACGACTTCAATAAAGTACCGCTTATTCTGAAAACTAAAAATTATTACTGAACTGCTCTTCTAAGGAAAAATTTGTATGTTTTTACAATATTAACAAATTCATATGATCAATGCATTTCGAAAAAATTGCACTATCTTAGATTTAGACTCAAAGTCGATTTTCTTCCAAATTGTATATTAACGACTTTAATAAGATACCGCTTATTCTGAAAACTGAAAACTTTTACTGAACTGCTCATCTCAGGAAAAAATTTTTATGTTATTACAATATTAACGAATTCATATAATCAATGCATTTCGAAAAAATTGCACCTTCTTAGATTTAGACTCAAAGTCGATTTTCTTCCAAATTGTCGATTAACGACTTCAATAAAGTACCGCTTATTCTGAAAACTAAAAATTATTACTGAACTGCTCTTCTAAGGAAAAATTTGTATGTTTTTACAATATTAACAAATTCATATGATCAATGCATTTCGAAAAAATTGCACCTTCTTAGATTTAGACTCAAAGTCGATTTTCTTCCAAATTGTCGATTAACGACTTCAATAAGGTACCGCTTATTCTGAAAACTAAAAATTATTACTGAACTGCTCTTCTAAGGAAAAATTTGTATGTTTTTACAATATTAACAAATTCATATGATCAATGCATTTCGAAAAAATTGCACTATCTTAGATTTAGACTCAAAGTCGATTTTCTTCCAAATTGTCTATTAACGACTTCAATAAGAAACTTCTTCATTTAGAAAAAGTTTCATTTTCCTAGATTTAGACTCAAAGTCGATTTTCTTCCAAATTGTATATTAACGACTTCAATAAGGTACCGCTTATTCTGAAAACTAAAAACTTTTACTGAACTGCTCTTCTAAAGAAAATTTTTTTATGTTATTACAATATTAACGAATTCATATAATCAATGCATTTCGAAAAAATTGCACCTTCATAGATTTAGACTCAAAGTCGATTTTCTTCCAAATTGTCGATTAACGACTTCAATAAGGTACCGCTTATTCTGAAAACTAAAAATTATTACTGAACTGCTCTTCTAAGGAAAAATTTGCATGTTATTACAATACTAACAAATTCATATGATCAATGCATTTCGAAAAAATTGCACTATCTTAGATTTAGACTCAAAGTCGATTTTCTTCCAAATTGTATATTAACGACTTTAATAAGATACCGCTTATTCTGAAAACTAAAAACTTTTACTGAACTGCTCATCTCAGGAAAATTTTTTTATGTTATTACAATATTAACGAATTCCTGTAATCAATGCATTTCGAAAAAATTGCACCTTCTTAGATTTAGACTCGAAGTCGATTTTCTTCCAAATTATATATTAACGACTTCAATAAGGTACCGCTTATTCTGAAAACTAAAAACTTTTACTGAACTGGTCTTCTAAGGAAAAATTTTTTATGCTATTACAATATTAACGAATTCATATAATCAATGCATTTCGAAAAAATTGCACCTTCTTAGATTTAGACTCAAAGTCGATTTTCTTCCAAATTGTCGATTAACGACTTCAATAAGGTACCGCTTATTCTGAAAACTAAAAATTATTACTGAACTGCTCTTCTAAGAAAAAATTTGCATGTTATTACAATACTAACAAACTCATATAATCAATGCATTTAGAAATAATTTCACTTTCCTAGATTTAGACTCAAAGTCGATTTTCTTCCAAATTGTATATTAACGACTTCAATAAGGTACCGCTTATTCTGAAAACTAAAAAATTTTACTGAACTGCTCTTCTAAGGAAAAATTTGCATGTTATAACTATATTAACGAATTCATATAATCAATACATTTCGAAAAAATTGCACCTTCTTAGATTTAGACTCAAAGTCGATTTTCTTCCAAATTGTCTATTAACGACTTCAATAAGAAACTTCTTCATTTAGAAAAAGTTTCATTTTCCTAGATTTAGACTCAAAGTCGATTTTCTTCCATATTGTATATTAACGACTTCATAAGGTACCGCTTATTTTGAAAACTAAAAACTTTTACTGAACTGCTCTTCTAAGGAAAAATTTTTTATGTTATTACAATATTAACGAATTCATATAATCAATGCATTTCGAAAAAATTGCCAGATAAGACTCAACTCGATTTTCTTGCTAATTGGATATTAAGGACTTCAATAAGGTACCGCTTATTCTGAAAATCATAAATATTGCTGATCTGCTCTTCTGAGTAAAAATTTGCATGTTATTACAATATTAACAAATTCATATAACCAATGGATTTCGAAAGAATTGCACCTTCTTAGATTTAGACTCAAAGTCGATTTTCTTCCAAATTGTCTATTAACGACTTCAATAAGGTACCGCTTATTCTGAAAATCATAAATATTGCTGATCTGCTATTACAATATTAACAAATTCATATAAACAATGGATTTCGAATAAATTGCACTATCTTAGATTTAGGCTCAAAGTCGATTTTCTTGCAGATTGTATATTAGCGACTTCAATAAGGTACCGCTTATTCTGAAAAACATAAATATTACTGATCTGCGCTAAGGAAAAATTTGCACGTTATAACAATATTAACAAATTCATACAATCTAAGCATTTCGTAAAAATTGCACTTTCTTAGATAAGACTCAACTCGATTTTCTTGCAAATTCGTTATTAACGACTTTAATAAGGAACCGCTTTTTCTGTAAAACATAAATATTACTGATCTGCTCTTCTAAGGAAAAATTTGCATGTTATTACAATATTAACAAATTCATATGATCAAAGCATTTCGAAAAAATTGCACTTTCCTACATTTAGAATCAAAGTCGATTTTCATGCAAATTGTTTATTAACGACTTTATTAAGGAACCGCTTTTTCTGTAAAACATAAATTTTACTGATCTGCTCTTCTAAGGAAAATTTTACATGTTATTACAATATTAACAAATTCATATGATCAATGCATTTCGAAAAAATTGCACTATCTTAGATTTAGACTCAAAGTCGATTTTCTTCCAAATTGTATATTAACGACTTTAATAAGATACCGCTTATTCTGAAAACTAAAAACTTTTACTGAACTGCTCTTCTCAGGAAAAAATTTTTATGTTATTACAATATTAACGAATTCATATAATCAATGCATTTCGAAAAAATTGCAAGATAAGACTCAACTCGAGTTTCTCGCTAATTGGATATTAAGGACTTCAATAAGGTACCGCTTATTCTGAAAATCATAAATATTGCTGATCTGCTCTTCTAAGTAAAAATTTGCATGTTATTACAATATTAACAAATTCATATAACCAATGGATTTCGAAAGAATTGCACCTTCTTAGATTTAGACTCAAAGTCGATTTTCTTCCAAATTGTCTATTAACGACTTTAATAAGTTACCGCTTATTCTGAAAACTAAAAACTTTTACTGAACTGCTATTCTAAGGAAAATTTTTTATGTTATTACAATATTAACGAATTCATATAATCAATGCATTTCGAAAAAATTGCAAGATAAGACTCAACTCGATTTTCTTGCTAATTGGATATTAAGGACTTCAATAAGGTACCGCTTATTCTGAAAATCATAAATATTGCTGATCTGCTCTTCTGAGTAAAAATTTGCATGTTATTACAATATTAACAAATTCATATAACCAATGGATTTCGAAAGAATTGCACCTTCTTAGATTTAGACTCAAAGTCGATTTTCTTCCAAATTGTCTATTAACGACTTCAATAAGGTACCGCTTATTCTGAAAATCATAAATATTGCTGATCTGCTCTTCTGAGTAAAAATTTGCATGTTATTACAATATTAACAAATTCATATAAACAATGGATTTCGAAAAAATTGCACTATCTTAGATTTAGGCTCAAAGTTGATTTTCTTGCAGATTGTATATTAGCGACTTCAATAAGGTACCGCTTATTCTGAAAAACATAAATATTACTGATCTGCGCTAAGGAAAAATTTGCTTGTTATAACAATATTAACAAATTCATACAATCTAAGCATTTCGTAAAAATTGCACCTTATTAGATAAGACTCAACTCGATTTTCTTGCAAATTCGTTATTAACGACTTTAATAAGGAACCGCTTTTTCTGTAAAACATAAGTATTACTGATCTGCTCTTCTAAGGAAAAATTTGCATGTTTTTACAATATTAACAAATTCATATGATCAAAGCATTTCGAAAAAATTGCACTTTCCTACATTTAGAATCAAAGTCGATTTTCATGCAAATTGTTTATTAACGACTTCAATAAGATACCGCTTATTCTGAAAACTAAAAAATTTTACTGAACTGCTCTTTTAAGCAAACAATTTTTATGTTTTTACAATATTAACGAATTCATATAATCAATGCATTTCGAAAAAATTACACCTTCTTAGATTTAGACTCAAAGTCGATTTTCTTCCAAATTGTCGATTAACGACTTCAATAAGGTACCGCTTATTCTGAAAACTAAAAACTTTTACTGAACTGCTCTTCTCAGGAAAAAATTTTTATGTTATTACAATATTAACGAATTCATATAATCAATGCATTTCGAAAAAATTGCAAGATAAGACTCAACTCGAGTTTCTCGCTAATTGGATATTAAGGACTTCAATAAGGTACCGCTTATTCTGAAAATCATAAATATTGCTGATCTGCTCTTCTAAGTAAAAATTTGCATGTTATTACAATATTAACAAATTCATATAACCAATGGATTTCGAAAGAATTGCACCTTCTTAGATTTAGACTCAAAGTCGATTTTCTTCCAAATTGTCTATTAACGACTTTAATAAGTTACCGCTTATTCTGAAAACTAAAAACTTTTACTGAACTGCTATTCTAAGGAAAATTTTTTATGTTATTACAATATTAACGAATTCATATAATCAATGCATTTCGAAAAAATTGCAAGATAAGACTCAACTCGATTTTCTTGCTAATTGGATATTAAGGACTTCAATAAGGTACCGCTTATTCTGAAAATCATAAATATTGCTGATCTGCTCTTCTGAGTAAAAATTTGCATGTTATTACAATATTAACAAATTCATATAACCAATGGATTTCGAAAGAATTGCACCTTCTTAGATTTAGACTCAAAGTCGATTTTCTTCCAAATTGTCTATTAACGACTTCAATAAGGTACCGCTTATTCTGAAAATCATAAATATTGCTGATCTGCTCTTCTGAGTAAAAATTTGCATGTTATTACAATATTAACAAATTCATATAAACAATGGATTTCGAAAAAATTGCACTATCTTAGATTTAGGCTCAAAGTTGATTTTCTTGCAGATTGTATATTAGCGACTTCAATAAGGTACCGCTTATTCTGAAAAACATAAATATTACTGATCTGCGCTAAGGAAAAATTTGCTTGTTATAACAATATTAACAAATTCATACAATCTAAGCATTTCGTAAAAATTGCACTTTCTTAGATAAGACTCAACTCGATTTTCTTGCAAATTCGTTATTAACGACTTTAATAAGGAACCGCTTTTTCTGTAAAACATAAGTATTACTGATCTGCTCTTCTAAGGAAAAATTTGCATGTTTTTACAATATTAACAAATTCATATGATCAAAGCATTTCGAAAAAATTGCACTTTCCTACATTTAGAATCAAAGTCGATTTTCATGCAAATTGTTTATTAACGACTTTACTAAGAAACCGCTTTTTCTGTAAAACATAAATTTTACTGATCTGCTCTTCTAAGGAAAATTTTACATGTTATTACAATATTAACAAATTCATATGATCAATGCATTTCGAAAAAATTGCACTATCTTAGATTTAGACTCAAAGTCGATTTTCTTCCAAATTGTATATAAACGACTTTAATAAGATACCGCTTATTCTGAAAACTAAAAACTTTTACTGAACTGCTCATCTCAGGAAAAAATTTTTATGTTATTACAATATTAACGAATTCATATAATCAATGCATTTCGAAAAAATTGCACCTTCTTAGATTTAGACTCAAAGTCGATTTTCTTCCAAATTGTCGATTAACGACTTCAATAAAGTACCGCTTATTCTGAAAACTAAAAATTATTACTGAACTGCTCTTCTAAGGAAAAATTTGTATGTTTTTACAATATTAACAAATTCATATGATCAATGCATTTCGAAAAAATTGCACTATCTTAGATTTAGACTCAAAGTCGATTTTCTTCCAAATTGTATATTAACGACTTTAATAAGATACCGCTTATTCTGAAAACTAAAAAATTTTACTGAACTGCTCTTCTAAGGAAAAATTTGCATGTTATTACAATGATAACGAATTCATATAATCAATGCATTTCGAAAGAATTGCACCTTCTGAGATTTAGACTCAAAGTCGATTTTCTTCCAAATTGTCTATTAACGACTTCAATAAGAAACTTCTTCATTTAGAAAAAATTTCAATTTCCTAGATTTAGACTCAAAGTCGATTTTCTTCCAAATTGTATATTAACGACTTTAATAAGGTACCGCTTATTCTGAAAACTAAAAAATTTTACTGAACTGCTCTTCTCAGGAAAAAATTTTTATGTTATTACAATATTAACGAATTCATATAATCAATGCATTTCGAAAAAATTGCACCTTATTAGATTTAGACTCAAAGTCGATTTTCTTCCAAATTGTCGATTAACGACTTCAATAAAGTACCGCTTATTCTGAAAACTAAAAATTATTACTGAACTGCTCTTCTAAGGAAAAATTTGTATGTTTTTACAATATTAACAAATTCATATGATCAATGCATTTCGAAAAAATTGCACTATCTTAGATTTAGACTCAAAGTCGATTTTCTTCCAAATTGTATATTAACGACTTTAATAAGATACCGCTTATTCTGAAAACTGAAAACTTTTACTGAACTGCTCATCTCAGGAAAAAATTTTTATGTTATTACAATATTAACGAATTCATATAATCAATGCATTTCGAAAAAATTGCACCTTCTTAGATTTAGACTCAAAGTCGATTTTCTTCCAAATTGTCGATTAACGACTTCAATAAAGTACCGCTTATTCTGAAAACTAAAAATTATTACTGAACTGCTCTTCTAAGGAAAAATTTGTATGTTTTTACAATATTAACAAATTCATATGATCAATGCATTTCGAAAAAATTGCACTATCTTAGATTTAGACTCAAAGTCGATTTTCTTCCAAATTGTATATTAACGACTTTAATAAGATACCGCTTATTCTGAAAACTAAAAACTTTTACTGAACTGCTCTTCTCAGGAAAAAATTTTTATGTTATTACAATATTAACGAATTCATATAATCAATGCATTTCGAAAAAATTGCAAGATAAGACTCAACTCGAGTTTCTCGCTAATTGGATATTAAGGACTTCAATAAGGTACCGCTAGTTCTGAAAATCATAAATATTGCTGATCTGCTCTTCTGAGTAAAAATTTGCATGTTATTACAATATTAACAAATTCATATAACCAATGGATTTCGAAAGAATTGCACCTTCTTAGATTTAGACTCAAAGTCGATTTTCTTCCAAATTGTCTATTAACGACTTTAATAAGTTACCGCTTATTCTGAAAACTAAAAACTTTTACTGAACTGCTCTTCTAAGGAAAAATTTTTATGTTATTACAATATTAACGAATTCTAATAATCAATGCATTTCGAAAAAATTGCAAGATAAGACTCAACTCGATTTTCTTGCTAATTGGATATTAAGGACTTCAATAAGGTACCGCTTATTCTGAAAATCATAAATATTGCTGATCTGCTCTTCTGAGTAAAAATTTGCATGTTATTACAATATTAACAAATTCATATAACCAATGGATTTCGAAAGAATTGCACCTTCTTAGATTTAGACTCAAAGTCGATTTTCTTCCAAATTGTCTATTAACGACTTCAATAAGGTACCGCTTATTCTGAAAATCATAAATATTGCTGATCTGCTCTTCTGAGTAAAAATTTGCATGTTATTACAATATTAACAAATTCATATAAACAATGGATTTCGAAAAAATTGCACTATCTTAGATTTAGGCTCAAAGTTGATTTTCTTGCAGATTGTATATTAGCGACTTCAATAAGGTACCGCTTATTCTGAAAAACATAAATATTACTGATCTGCGCTAAGGAAAAATTTGCTTGTTATAACAATATTAACAAATTCATACAGTCTAAGCATTTCGTAAAAATTGCACTTTCTTAGATAAGACTCAACTCGATTTTCTTGCAAATTCGTTATTAACGACTTTAATAAGGAACCGCTTTTTCTGTAAAACATAAGTATTACTGATCTGCTCTTCTAAGGAAAAATTTGCATGTTTTTACAATATTAACAAATTCATATGATCAAAGCATTTCAAAAAAATTGCACTTTCCTACATTTAGAATCAAAGTCGATTTTCATGCAAATTGTTTATTAACGACTTTACTAAGGAACCGCTTTTTCTGTAAAACATAAATTTTACTGATCTGCTCTTCTAAGGAAAATTTTACATGTTATTACAATATTAACAAATTCATATGATCAATGCATTTCGAAAAAATTGCACCTTCTTAGATTTAGACTCAAAGTCGATTTTCTTCCAAATTGTCGATTAACGACTTCAATAAAGTACCGCTTATTCTGAAAACTAAAAATTATTACTGAACTGCTCTTCTAAGGAAAAATTTGTATGTTTTTACAATATTAACAAATTCATATGATCAATGCATTTCGAAAAAATTGCACTATCTTAGATTTAGACTCAAAGTCGATTTTCTTCCAAATTGTATATTAACGACTTTAATAAGATACCGCTTATTCTGAAAACTAAAAAATTTTACTGAACTGCTCTTCTATGGAAAAATTTGCATGTTATTACAATGATAACGAATTCATATAATCAATGCATTTCGAAAGAATTGCACCTTCTGAGATTTAGACTCAAAGTCGATTTTCTTCCAAATTGTCTATTAACGACTTCAATAAGAAACTTCTTCATTTAGAAAAAATTTCAATTTCCTAGATTTAGACTCAAAGTCGATTTTCTTCCAAATTGTATATTAACGACTTTAATAAGGTACCGCTTATTCTGAAAACTAAAAAATTTTACTGAACTGCTCTTCTCAGGAAAAAATTTTTATGTTATTACAATATTAACGAATTCATATAATCAATGCATTTCGAAAAAATTGCACCTTATTAGATTTAGACTCAAAGTCGATTTTCTTCCAAATTGTCGATTAACGACTTCAATAAAGTACCGCTTATTCTGAAAACTAAAAATTATTACTGAACTGCTCTTCTAAGGAAAAATTTGTATGTTTTTACAATATTAACAAATTCATATAACCATATCATTTAGTCAATGCCTTTCGAAAATATTGCACCTTCCTAGATTTAGACTTGAAGACGAGTTTCTTGCAAATTCGTTATTAACGACTTTAATAAGGAACCGCTTTTTCTGTAAAACATAAATATTACTGATCTGCTCTTTTAAGGAAAAATTTACATGTTATTACAATATTAACAAATTCATAACAATGCATTTTGAAAAAATTGCACTTTCCCAGATTTAGACTCAAATTCGATTTTCTTCCAAATTGTATATTAACGACTTTAATAAGATACCACTTATTCTGAAAACTAAAAATTTTTACTGAACTGCTCTTCTGAGTAAAAATTTGCATGTTATTACAATATTAACAAATTCATATAATCAATACATTTCGAAAAAATTGCACCTTCTTAGATTTAGACTCAAAGTCGATTTTCTTCCAAATTGTCTATTAACGACTTTAATAAGTTACCGCTTATTCTGAAAACTAAAAACTTTTACTGAACTGCTCTTCTAAGGAAAAATTTTTATGTTATTACAATATTAACGAATTCTAATAATCAATGCATTTCGAAAAAATTGCAAGATAAGACTCAACTCGATTTTTTTGCTAATTGGATATTAAGGACTTCAATAAGGTACCGCTTATTCTGAAAATCATAAATATTGCTGATCTGCTCTTCTGAGTAAAAATTTGCATGTTATTACAATATTAACAAATTCATATAACCAATGGATTTCGAAAGAATTGCACCTTCTTAGATTTAGACTCAAAGTCGATTTTCTTCCAAATTGTCTATTAACGACTTCAATAAGGTACCGCTTATTCTGAAAATCATAAATATTGCTGATCTGCTCTTCTGAGTAAAAATTTGCATGTTATTACAATATTAACAAATTCATATAAACAATGGATTTCGAAAAAATTGCACTATCTTAGATTTAGGCTCAAAGTTGATTTTCTTGCAGATTGTATATTAGCGACTTCAATAAGGTACCGCTTATTCTGAAAAACATAAATATTACTGATCTGCGCTAAGGAAAAATTTGCTTGTTATAACAATATTAACAAATTCATACAATCTAAGCATTTCGTAAAAATTGCACTTTCTTAGATAAGACTCAACTCGATTTTCTTGCAAATTCGTTATTAACGACTTTAATAAGGAACCGCTTTTTCTGTAAAACATAAGTATTACTGATCTGCTCTTCTAAGGAAAAATTTGCATGTTTTTACAATATTAACAAATTCATATGATCAAAGCATTTCGAAAAAATTGCACTTTCCTACATTTAGAATCAAAGTCGATTTTCATGCAAATTGTTTATTAACGACTTTACTAAGGAACCGCTTTTTCTGTAAAACATAAATTTTACTGATCTGCTCTTCTAAGGAAAATTTTACATGTTATTACAATATTAACAAATTCATATGATCAATGCATTTCGAAAAAATTGCACTATCTTAGATTTAGACTCAAAGTCGATTTTCTTCCAAATTGTATATTAACGACTTTAATAAGATACGGCTATTCTGAAAACTAAAAACTTTTACTGATCTGCTCTTCTAAGGAAAATTTTACATGTTATTACAATATTAACAAATTCATATGATCAATGCATTTCGAAAAAATTGCACTATCTTAGATTTAGACTCAAAGTCGATTTTCTTCCAAATTGTATATTAACGACTTTAATAAGATACCGCTTATTCTGAAAACTAAAAACTTTTACTGAACTGCTCATCTCAGGAAAATTTTTTTATGTTATTACAATATTAACGAATTCCTGTAATCAATGCATTTCGAAAAAATTGCACCTTCTTAGATTTAGACTCGAAGTCGATTTTCTTCCAAATTATATATTAACGACTTCAATAAGGTACCGCTTATTCTGAAAACTAAAAACTTTTACTGAACTGGTCTTCTAAGGAAAAATTTTTTATGCTATTACAATATTAACGAATTCATATAATCAATGCATTTCGAAAAAATTGCACCTTCTTAGATTTAGACTCAAAGTCGATTTTCTTCCAAATTGTCGATTAACGACTTCAATAAGGTACCGCTTATTCTGAAAACTAAAAATTATTACTGAACTGCTCTTCTAAGAAAAAATTTGCATGTTATTACAATACTAACAAACTCATATAATCAATGCATTTAGAAATAATTTCACTTTCCTAGATTTAGACTCAAAGTCGATTTTCTTCCAAATTGTATATTAACGACTTCAATAAGGTACCGCTTATTCTGAAAACTAAAAAATTTTACTGAACTGCTCTTCTAAGGAAAAATTTGCATGTTATAACTATATTAACGAATTCATATAATCAATACATTTCGAAAAAATTGCACCTTCTTAGATTTAGACTCAAAGTCGATTTTCTTCCAAATTGTCTATTAACGACTTCAATAAGAAACTTCTTCATTTAGAAAAAGTTTCATTTTCCTAGATTTAGACTCAAAGTCGATTTTCTTCCATATTGTATATTAACGACTTCATAAGGTACCGCTTATTTTGAAAACTAAAAACTTTTACTGAACTGCTCTTCTCAGAAAAAATTTTTTATGTTATTACAATATTAACGAATTCATATAATCAATGCATTTCGAAAAAATTGCCAGATAAGACTCAACTCGATTTTCTTGCTAATTGGATATTAAGGACTTCAATAAGGTACCGCTTATTCTGAAAATCATAAATATTGCTGATCTGCTCTTCTGAGTAAAAATTTGCATGTTATTACAATATTAACAAATTCATATAACCAATGGATTTCGAAAGAATTGCACCTTCTTAGATTTAGACTCAAAGTCGATTTTCTTCCAAATTGTCTATTAACGACTTCAATAAGGTACCGCTTATTCTGAAAATCATAAATATTGCTGATCTGCTCTTCTGAGTAAAAATTTGCATGTTATTACAATATTAACAAATTCATATAAACAATGGATTTCGAATAAATTGCACTATCTTAGATTTAGGCTCAAAGTCGATTTTCTTGCAGATTGTATATTAGCGACTTCAATAAGGTACCGCTTATTCTGAAAAACATAAATATTACTGATCTGCGCTAAGGAAAAATTTGCACGTTATAACAATATTAACAAATTCATACAATCTAAGCATTTCGTAAAAATTGCACTTTCTTAGATAAGACTCAACTCGATTTTCTTGCAAATTCGTTATTAACGACTTTAATAAGGAACCGCTTTTTCTGTAAAACATAAATATTACTGATCTGCTCTTCTAAGGAAAAATTTGCATGTTATTACAATATTAACAAATTCATATGATCAAAGCATTTCGAAAAAATTGCACTTTCCTACATTTAGAATCAAAGTCGATTTTCATGCAAATTGTTTATTAACGACTTTATTAAGGAACCGCTTTTTCTGTAAAACATAAATTTTACTGATCTGCTCTTCTAAGGAAAATTTTACATGTTATTACAATATTAACAAATTCATATGATCAATGCATTTCGAAAAAATTGCACTATCTTAGATTTAGACTCAAAGTCGATTTTCTTCCAAATTGTATATAAACGACTTTAATAAGATACCGCTTATTCTGAAAACTAAAAACTTTTACTGAACTGCTCTTCTCAGGAAAAAATTTTTATGTTATTACAATATTAACGAATTCATATAATCAATGCATTTCGAAAAAATTGCAAGATAAGACTCAACTCGAGTTTCTCGCTAATTGGATATTAAGGACTTCAATAAGGTACCGCTTATTCTGAAAATCATAAATATTGCTGATCTGCTCTTCTAAGTAAAAATTTGCATGTTATTACAATATTAACAAATTCATATAACCAATGGATTTCGAAAGAATTGCACCTTCTTAGATTTAGACTCAAAGTCGATTTTCTTCCAAATTGTCTATTAACGACTTTAATAAGTTACCGCTTATTCTGAAAACTAAAAACTTTTACTGAACTGCTATTCTAAGGAAAATTTTTTATGTTATTACAATATTAACGAATTCATATAATCAATGCATTTCGAAAAAATTGCAAGATAAGACTCAACTCGATTTTCTTGCTAATTGGATATTAAGGACTTCAATAAGGTACCGCTTATTCTGAAAATCATAAATATTGCTGATCTGCTCTTCTGAGTAAAAATTTGCATGTTATTACAATATTAACAAATTCATATAACCAATGGATTTCGAAAGAATTGCACCTTCTTAGATTTAGACTCAAAGTCGATTTTCTTCCAAATTGTCTATTAACGACTTCAATAAGGTACCGCTTATTCTGAAAATCATAAATATTGCTGATCTGCTCTTCTGAGTAAAAATTTGCATGTTATTACAATATTAACAAATTCATATAAACAATGGATTTCGAAAAAATTGCACTATCTTAGATTTAGGCTCAAAGTTGATTTTCTTGCAGATTGTATATTAGCGACTTCAATAAGGTACCGCTTATTCTGAAAAACATAAATATTACTGATCTGCGCTAAGGAAAAATTTGCTTGTTATAACAATATTAACAAATTCATACAATCTAAGCATTTCGTAAAAATTGCACTTTCTTAGATAAGACTCAACTCGATTTTCTTGCAAATTCGTTATTAACGACTTTAATAAGGAACCGCTTTTTCTGTAAAACATAAGTATTACTGATCTGCTCTTCTAAGGAAAAATTTGCATGTTTTTACAATATTAACAAATTCATATGATCAAAGCATTTCGAAAAAATTGCACTTTCCTACATTTAGAATCAAAGTCGATTTTCATGCAAATTGTTTATTAACGACTTCAATAAGATACCGCTTATTCTGAAAACTAAAAAATTTTACTGAACTGCTCTTTTAAGCAAACAATTTTTATGTTTTTACAATATTAACGAATTCATATAATCAATGCATTTCGAAAAAATTACACCTTCTTAGATTTAGACTCAAAGTCGATTTTCTTCCAAATTGTCGATTAACGACTTCAATAAGGTACCGCTTATTCTGAAAACTAAAAACTTTTACTGAACTGCTCTTCTCAGGAAAAAATTTTTATGTTATTACAATATTAACGAATTCATATAATCAATGCATTTCGAAAAAATTGCAAGATAAGACTCAACTCGAGTTTCTCGCTAATTGGATATTAAGGACTTCAATAAGGTACCGCTTATTCTGAAAATCATAAATATTGCTGATCTGCTCTTCTAAGTAAAAATTTGCATGTTATTACAATATTAACAAATTCATATAACCAATGGATTTCGAAAGAATTGCACCTTCTTAGATTTAGACTCAAAGTCGATTTTCTTCCAAATTGTCTATTAACGACTTTAATAAGTTACCGCTTATTCTGAAAACTAAAAACTTTTACTGAACTGCTATTCTAAGGAAAATTTTTTATGTTATTACAATATTAACGAATTCATATAATCAATGCATTTCGAAAAAATTGCAAGATAAGACTCAACTCGATTTTCTTGCTAATTGGATATTAAGGACTTCAATAAGGTACCGCTTATTCTGAAAATCATAAATATTGCTGATCTGCTCTTCTGAGTAAAAATTTGCATGTTATTACAATATTAACAAATTCATATAACCAATGGATTTCGAAAGAATTGCACCTTCTTAGATTTAGACTCAAAGTCGATTTTCTTCCAAATTGTCTATTAACGACTTCAATAAGGTACCGCTTATTCTGAAAATCATAAATATTGCTGATCTGCTCTTCTGAGTAAAAATTTGCATGTTATTACAATATTAACAAATTCATATAAACAATGGATTTCGAAAAAATTGCACTATCTTAGATTTAGGCTCAAAGTTGATTTTCTTGCAGATTGTATATTAGCGACTTCAATAAGGTACCGCTTATTCTGAAAAACATAAATATTACTGATCTGCGCTAAGGAAAAATTTGCTTGTTATAACAATATTAACAAATTCATACAATCTAAGCATTTCGTAAAAATTGCACTTTCTTAGATAAGACTCAACTCGATTTTCTTGCAAATTCGTTATTAACGACTTTAATAAGGAACCGCTTTTTCTGTAAAACCTAAGTATTACTGATCTGCTCTTCTAAGGAAAAATTTGCATGTTTTTACAATATTAACAAATTCATATGATCAAAGCATTTCGAAAAAATTGCACTTTCCTACATTTAGAATCAAAGTCGATTTTCATGCAAATTGTTTATTAACGACTTTACTAAGAAACCGCTTTTTCTGTAAAACATAAATTTTACTGATCTGCTCTTCTAAGGAAAATTTTACATGTTATTACAATATTAACAAATTCATATGATCAATGCATTTCGAAAAAATTGCACTATCTTAGATTTAGACTCAAAGTCGATTTTCTTCCAAATTGTATATAAACGACTTTAATAAGATACCGCTTATTCTGAAAACTAAAAACTTTTACTGAACTGCTCATCTCAGGAAAAAATTTTTATGTTATTACAATATTAACGAATTCATATAATCAATGCATTTCGAAAAAATTGCACCTTCTTAGATTTAGACTCAAAGTCGATTTTCTTCCAAATTGTCGATTAACGACTTCAATAAAGTACCGCTTATTCTGAAAACTAAAAATTATTACTGAACTGCTCTTCTAAGGAAAAATTTGTATGTTTTTACAATATTAACAAATTCATATGATCAATGCATTTCGAAAAAATTGCACTATCTTAGATTTAGACTCAAAGTCGATTTTCTTCCAAATTGTATATTAACGACTTTAATAAGATACCGCTTATTCTGAAAACTAAAAAATTTTACTGAACTGCTCTTCTAAGGAAAAATTTGCATGTTATTACAATGATAACGAATTCATATAATCAATGCATTTCGAAAGAATTGCACCTTCTGAGATTTAGACTCAAAGTCGATTTTCTTCCAAATTGTCTATTAACGACTTCAATAAGAAACTTCTTCATTTAGAAAAAATTTCAATTTCCTAGATTTAGACTCAAAGTCGATTTTCTTCCAAATTGTATATTAACGACTTTAATAAGGTACCGCTTATTCTGAAAACTAAAAAATTTTACTGAACTGCTCTTCTCAGGAAAAAATTTTTATATTATTACAATATTAACGAATTCATATAATCAATGCATTTCGAAAAAATTGCACCTTATTAGATTTAGACTCAAAGTCGATTTTCTTCCAAATTGTCGATTAACGACTTCAATAAAATACCGCTTATTCTGAAAACTAAAAATTATTACTGAACTGCTCTTCTAAGGAAAAATTTGTATGTTTTTACAATATTAACAAATTCATATGATCAATGCATTTCGAAAAAATTGCACTATCTTAGATTTAGACTCAAAGTCGATTTTCTTCCAAATTGTATATTAACGACTTTAATAAGATACCGCTTATTCTGAAAACTAAAAACTTTTACTGAACTGCTCATCTCAGGAAAAAATTTTTATGTTATTACAATATTAACGAATTCATATAATCAATGCATTTCGAAAAAATTGCACCTTCTTAGATTTAGACTCAAAGTCGATTTTCTTCCAAATTGTCGATTAACGACTTCAATAAAGTACCGCTTATTCTGAAAACTAAAAATTATTACTGAACTGCTCTTCTAAGGAAAAATTTGTATGTTTTTACAATATTAACAAATTCATATGATCAATGCATTTCGAAAAAATTGCACTATCTTAGATTTAGACTCAAAGTCGATTTTCTTCCAAATTGTATATTAACGACTTTAATAAGATACCGCTTATTCTGAAAACTAAAAACTTTTACTGAACTGCTCTTCTCAGGAAAAAATTTTTATGTTATTACAATATTAACGAATTCATATAATCAATGCATTTCGAAAAAATTGCAAGATAAGACTCAACTCGAGTTTCTCGCTAATTGGATATTAAGGACTTCAATAAGGTACCGCTAGTTCTGAAAATCATAAATATTGCTGATCTGCTCTTCTGAGTAAAAATTTGCATGTTATTACAATATTAACAAATTCATATAACCAATGGATTTCGAAAGAATTGCACCTTCTTAGATTTAGACTCAAAGTCGATTTTCTTCCAAATTGTCTATTAACGACTTTAATAAGTTACCGCTTATTCTGAAAACTAAAAACTTTTACTGAACTGCTCTTCTAAGGAAAAATTTTTATGTTATTACAATATTAACGAATTCTAATAATCAATGCATTTCGAAAAAATTGCAAGATAAGACTCAACTCGATTTTCTTGCTAATTGGATATTAAGGACTTCAATAAGGTACCGCTTATTCTGAAAATCATAAATATTGCTGATCTGCTCTTCTGAGTAAATATTTGCATGTTATTACAATATTAACAAATTCATATAACCAATGGATTTCGAAAGAATTGCACCTTCTTAGATTTAGACTCAAAGTCGATTTTCTTCCAAATTGTCTATTAACGACTTCAATAAGGTACCGCTTATTCTGAAAATCATAAATATTGCTGATCTGCTCTTCTGAGTAAAAATTTGCATGTTATTACAATATTAACAAATTCATATAAACAATGGATTTCGAAAAAATTGCACTATCTTAGATTTAGGCTCAAAGTTGATTTTCTTGCAGATTGTATATTAGCGACTTCAATAAGGTACCGCTTATTCTGAAAAACATAAATATTACTGATCTGCGCTAAGGAAAAATTTGCTTGTTATAACAATATTAACAAATTCATACAGTCTAAGCATTTCGTAAAAATTGCACTTTCTTAGATAAGACTCAACTCGATTTTCTTGCAAATTCGTTATTAACGACTTTAATAAGGAACCGCTTTTTCTGTAAAACATAAGTATTACTGATCTGCTCTTCTAAGGAAAAATTTGCATGTTTTTACAATATTAACAAATTCATATGATCAAAGCATTTCAAAAAAATTGCACTTTCCTACATTTAGAATCAAAGTCGATTTTCATGCAAATTGTTTATTAACGACTTTACTAAGGAACCGCTTTTTCTGTAAAACATAAATTTTACTGATCTGCTCTTCTAAGGAAAATTTTACATGTTATTACAATATTAACAAATTCATATGATCAATGCATTTCGAAAAAATTGCACTATCTTAGATTTAGACTCAAAGTCGATTTTCTTCCAAATTGTATATTAACGACTTTAATAAGATACCGCTTATTCTGAAAACTAAAAACTTTTACTGAACTGCTCATCTCAGGAAAAAATTTTTATGTTATTACAATATTAACGAATTCATATAATCAATGCATTTCGAAAAAATTGCACCTTCTTAGATTTAGACTCAAAGTCGATTTTCTTCCAAATTGTCGATTAACGACTTCAATAAAGTACCGCTTATTCTGAAAACTAAAAATTATTACTGAACTGCTCTTCTAAGGAAAAATTTGTATGTTTTTACAATATTAACAAATTCATATGATCAATGCATTTCGAAAAAATTGCACTATCTTAGATTTAGACTCAAAGTCGATTTTCTTCCAAATTGTATGTTAACGACTTTAATAAGATACCGCTTATTCTGAAAACTAAAAACTTTTACTGAACTGCTCATCTCAGGAAAAAATTTTTATGTTATTACAATGATAACGAATTCATATAATCAATGCATTTCGAAAGAATTGCACCTTCTGAGATTTAGACTCAAAGTCGATTTTCTTCCAAATTGTCTATTAACGACTTTAATAAGAAACTTCTTCATTTAGAAAAAATTTCAATTTCCTAGATTTAGACTCAAAGTCGATTTTCTTCCAAATTGTATATTAACGACTTTAATAAGGTACCGCTTATTCTGAAAACTAAAAAATTTTACTGAACTGCTCTTCTCAGGAAAAAATTTTTATGTTATTACAATATTAACGAATTCATATAATCAATGCATTTCGAAAAAATTGCACCTTATTAGATTTAGACTCAAAGTCGATTTTCTTCCAAATTGTCGATTAACGACTTCAATAAAGTACCGCTTATTCTGAAAACTAAAAATTATTACTGAACTGCTCTTCTAAGGAAAAATTTGTATGTTTTTACAATATTAACAAATTCATATAACCAATGGATTTCGAAAGAATTGCACCTTCTTAGATTTAGACTCAAGGTCGATTTTCTTCCAAATTGTCTATTAACGACTTTAATAAGTTACCGCTTATTCTGAAAACTAAAAACTTTTACTGAACTGCTCTTCTAAGGAAAAATTTTTATGTTATTACAATATTAACGAATTCTAATAATCAATGCATTTCGAAAAAATTGCAAGATAAGACTCAACTCGATTTTCTTGCTAATTGGATATTAAGGACTTCAATAAGGTACCGCTTATTCTGAAAATCATAAATATTGCTGATCTGCTCTTCTGAGTAAAAATTTGCATGTTATTACAATATTAACAAATTCATATAACCAATGGATTTCGAAAGAATTGCACCTTCTTAGATTTAGACTCAAAGTCGATTTTCTTCCAAATTGTCTATTAACGACTTCAATAAGGTACCGCTTATTCTGAAAATCATAAATATTGCTGATCTGCTCTTCTGAGTAAAAATTTGCATGTTATTACAATATTAACAAATTCATATAAACAATGGATTTCGAAAAAATTGCACTATCTTAGATTTAGGCTCAAAGTCGATTTTCTTGCAGATTGTATATTAGCGACTTCAATAAGGTACCGCTTATTCTGAAAAACATAAATATTACTGATCTGCGCTAAGGAAAAATTTGCTTGTTATAACAATATTAAAAAATTCATACAATCTAAGCATTTCGTAAAAATTGCACTTTCTTAGATAAGACTCAACTCGATTTTCTTGCAAATTCGTTATTAACGACTTTAATAAGGAACCGCTTTTTCTGTAAAACATAAATATTACTGATCTGCTCTTCTAAGGAAAAATTTGCATGTTATTACAATATTAACAAATTCATATCATCAAAGCATTTCGAAAAAATTGCACTTTCCTACATTTAGAATCAAAGTCGATTTTCATGCAAATTGTTTATTAACGACTTTACTAAGGAACCGCTTTTTCTGTAAAACATAAATTTTGCTGATCTGCTCTTCTAAGGAAAATTTTACATGTTATTACAATATTAACAAATTCACATGATCAATGCATTTCGAAAAAATTGCACTATCTTAGATTTAGACTCAAAGTCGATTTTCTTCCAAATTGTATATTAACGACTTTAATAAGATACCGCTTATTCTGAAAACTAAAAACTTTTACTGAACTGCTCGACTCAGGAAAAAATTTTTATGTTATTACAATATTAACGAATTCATATAATCAATGCATTTCGAAAAAATTGCACCTTCTTAGATTTAGACTCAAAGTCGATTTTCTTCCAAATTGTCGATTAACGACTTCAATAAAGTACCGCTTATTCTGAAAACTAAAAATTATTACTGAACTGCTCTTCTAAGGAAAAATTTGTATGTTTTTACAATATTAACGAATTCATATAATCAATGCATTTCGAAAGAATTGCACCTTCTGAGATTTAGACTCAAAGTCGATTTTCTTCCAAATTGTCTATTAACGACTTCAATAAGAAACTTCTTCATTTAGAAAAAATTTCATTTTCCTAGATTTAGACTCAAAGTCGATTTTCTTCCAAATTGTATATTAACGACTTTAATAAGGTACCGCTTATTCTGAAAACTAAAAATTTTTACTGAACTGCTCTTCTAAGGAAATATTTTTATGTTATTACAATATTAACGAATTCATATAATCAATGCATTTCGAAAAAATTGCAAGATAAGACTCAACTCGATTTTCTTGCTAATTGGATATAAGGGACTTCAATAAGGTACCGCTTATGCTGAAAATCATAAATATTGCTGATCTGCTCTTCTGAGTAAAAATTTGCATGTTATTACAATATTAACAAATTCATATAACCAATGGATTTCAAAAAAATTGCACTATCTTAGATTTAGACTCAAAGTCGATTTTCTTCCAAATTGTATATTAACGACTTTAATAAGATACCGCTTATTCTGAAAACTAAAAAATTTTACTGAACTGCTCTTCTAAGGAAAAATTTGCATGTTATTACAATGATAACGAATTCATATAATCAATGCATTTCGAAAGAATTGCACCTTCTGAGATTTAGACTCAAAGTCGATTTTCTTCCAAATTGTCTATTAACGACTTCAATAAGAAACTTCTTCATTTAGAAAAAATTTCATTTTCCTAGATTTAGACTCAAAGTCGATTTTCTTCCAAATTGTATATTAACGACTTTAATAAGGTACCGCTTATTCTGAAAACTAAAAATTTTTACTGAACTGCTCTTCTAAGGAAATATTTTTATGTTATTACAATATTAACGAATTCATATAATCAATGCATTTCGAAAAAATTGCAAGATAAGACTCAACTCGATTTTCTTGCTAATTGGATATAAGGGACTTCAATAAGGTACCGCTTATTCTGAAAATCATAAATATTGCTGATCTGCTCTTCTGAGTAAAAATTTGCATGTTATTACAATATTAACAAATTCATATAACCAATGGATTTCGAAAGAATTGCACCTTCTTAGATTTAGACTCAAAGTCGATTTTCTTCCAAATTGTCTATTAACGACTTCAATAAGAAACTTCTTCATTTAGAAAAAATTTCATTTTCCTAGATTTAGACTCAAAGTCGATTTTCTTCCAAATTGTATATTAACGACTTCAATAAGATACCGCTTATTCTGAAAACTAAAAAATTTTACTGATTTTATTACAATGATAACAAATTCATACAATCTAAGCATTTCGTAAAAATTGCACTTTCTTAGATAAGACTCAACTCGATTTTCTTGCTAATTGGATATAAAGGACTTCAATAAGGTACCGCTTATTCTGAAAATCATAAATATTGCTGATCTGCGCTAAGGAAAAATTTGCTTGTTATAACAATATTAAAAAATTCATACAATCTAAGCATTTCGTAAAAATTGCACTTTCTTAGATAAGACTCAACTCGATTTTCTTGCTAATTGGATATAAAGGACTTCAATAAGGTACCGCTTATTCTGAAAAACATAAATATTACTGATCTGCGCTAAGGAAAAATTTGCTTGT
Organism: Bactrocera oleae; assembly: GCF_042242935.1. NCBI lineage: Eukaryota > Metazoa > Arthropoda > Insecta > Diptera > Tephritidae > Bactrocera > Bactrocera oleae. Next base: position 17,973,710 of record NC_091541.1, on the reverse strand, counting down.
TATAACAATATTAAAAAATTCATACAATCTAAGCATTTCGTAAAAATTGCACTTTCTTAGATAAGACTCAACTCGATTTTCTTGCAAATTCGTTATTAACGACTTTAATAAGGAACCGCTTTTTCTGTAAAACATAAATATTACTGATCTGCTCTTCTAAGGAAAAATTTGCATGTTATTACAATATTAACAAATTCATATCATCAAAGCATTTCGAAAAAATTGCACTTTCCTACATTTAGAATCAAAATCGATTTTCATGCAAATTGTTTATTAACGACTTTACTAAGGAACCGCTTTTTCTGTAAAACATAAATTTTGCTGATCTGCTCTTCTAAGGAAAATTTTACATGTTATTACAATATTAACAAATTCATATGATCAATGCATTTCGAAAAAATTGCACTATCTTAGATTTAGACTCAAAGTCGATTTTCTTCCAAATTGTATATTAACGACTTTAATAAGATACCGCTTATTCTGAAAACTAAAAACTTTTACTGAACTGCTCGACTCAGGAAAAAATTTTTATGTTATTACAATATTAACGAATTCATATAATCAATGCATTTCGAAAAAATTGCACCTTCTTAGATTTAGACTCAAAGTCGATTTTCTTCCAAATTGTCGATTAACGACTTCAATAAAGTACCGCTTATTCTGAAAACTAAAAATTATTACTGAACTGCTCTTCTAAGGAAAAATTTGTATGTTTTTACAATATTAACAAATTCATATGATCAATGCATTTCGAAAAAATTGCACTATCTTAGATTTAGACTCAAAGTCGATTTTCTTCCAAATTGTATATTAACGACTTTAATAAGATACCGCTTATTCTGAAAACTAAAAAATTTTACTGAACTGCTCTTCTAAGGAAAAATTTGCATGTTATTACAATGATAACGAATTCATATAATCAATGCATTTCGAAAGAATTGCACCTTCTGAGATTTAGACTCAAAGTCGATTTTCTTCCAAATTGTCTATTAACGACTTCAATAAGAAACTTCTTCATTTAGAAAAAATTTCATTTTCCTAGATTTAGACTCAAAGTCGATTTTCTTCCAAATTGTATATTAACGACTTTAATAAGGTACCGCTTATTCTGAAAACTAAAAATTTTTACTGAACTGCTCTTCTAAGGAAATATTTTTATGTTATTACAATATTAACGAATTCATATAATCAATGCATTTCGAAAAAATTGCAAGATAAGACTCAACTCGATTTTCTTGCTAATTGGATATTAAGGACTTCAATAAGGTACCGCTTATTCTGAAAATCATAAATATTGCTGATCTGCTCTTCTGAGTAAAAATTTGCATGTTATTACAATATTAACAAATTCATATAACCAATGGATTTCGAAAGAATTGCACCTTCTTAGATTTAGACTCAAAGTCGATTTTCTTCCAAATTGTCTATTAACGACTTCAATAAGAAACTTCTTCATTTAGAAAAAATTTCATTTTCCTAGATTTAGACTCAAAGTCGATTTTCTTCCAAATTGTATATTAACGACTTCAATAAGATACCGCTTATTCTGAAAACTAAAAAAATTTACTGATTTTATTACAATGATAACAAATTCATACAATCTAAGCATTTCGTAAAAATTGCACTTTCTTAGATAAGACTCAACTCGATTTTCTTGCTAATTGGATATAAAGGACTTCAATAAGGTACCGCTTATTCTGAAAATCATAAATATTGCTGATCTGCTCTTCTGAGTAAAAATTTGCATGTTATTACAATATTAACAAATTCATATAACCAATGGATTTCGAAAAAATTGCACTATCTTAGATTTAGACTCAAAGTCGATTTTCTTCCAAACTGTATATTAACGACTTCCATAAGATACCGCTTATTCTGAAAACTAAAAAATTTTACTGATTTTATTGCAATGATAACAAATTCATACAATCTAAGCATTTCGTAAAAATTGCACTTTCTTAGATAAGACTCAACTCGATTTTCTTGCTAATTGGATATAAAGGACTTCAATAAGGTACCGCTTATTCTGAAAATCATAAATATTGCTGATCTGCTCTTCTGAGTAAAAATTACAATATTAACAAATTCATATAACCAATGGATTTCGAAAAAATTGCACCTTCCTAAATTTAGACTCAAAGTCGATTTTCTTCCAAATTGTATATTAACGACTTCAATAAAGTACCGCTTATTCTGAAAACTAAAAACTTTTACTGAACTGCTCTTCTAAGGAAAAATTTTTTATGTTATTACAATATTTACGAATTCATATAATCAATGCATTTCGAAAAAATTGCACCTTCTTAGATTTAGACTCAAAGTCGATTTTCTTCCAAATTGTCGATTAACGACTTCAATAAGGTACCGCTTATTCTGAAAACTAAAAATTATTACTGAACTGCTCTTCTAAGGAAAAATTTGCATGTTATTATAATACTAACAAACTCATATAATCAATGCATTAAAAAAAATTTCACTTTCCTAGATTTAGACTCAAAGTCGATTTTCTTCCAAATTGTATATTAGCGACTTCAATAAGGTACCGCTTATTCTGAAAACTAAAAAATTTTACTGAACTGCTCTTCTAAGGAAAAATTTGCATGTTATAACAATATTAACGAATTCATATAATCAATACATTTTAAAAAAATTGCACCTTCTTAGATTTAGACTCAAAGTCGATTTTCTTCCAAATTGTCTATTAACGACTTCAATAAGAAACTTCTTCATTTAGAAAAAGTTTCATTTTCCTAGATTTAGACTCAAAGTCGATTTTCTTCCAAATTGTATATTAACCACTTCAATAAGGTACCGCTTATTCTGAAAACTAAAAACTTTTACTGAAATGCTCTTCTAAGGAAAAATTTTTTATGTTATTACAATATCAACGAACTCATATAATCAATGCATTTCGAAAAAATTGCACCTTCTTAGATTTAGACTCAAAGTCGATTTTCTTCCAAATTGTCGATTAACGACTTCAATAAGGTACCGCTTATTCTGAAAACTAAAAACTTTTACTGAACTGCTCTTCTAAGGAAAAATTTTTTATGTTATTACAATATTAACGAATTCATATAATCAATGCATTTCGAAAAAATTGCACCTTCTTAGATTTAGACTCAAAGTCGATTTTCTTCCAAATTGTCGATTAACGACTTCAATAAGGTACCGCTTATTCTGAAAACTAAAAAATATTACTGATCTGCGCTAAGGAAAAATTTGCATGTTATAACAATATTAACAAATTCATACAATCTAAGCATTTCGTAAAAATTGCACTTTCTTAGATAAGACTCAACTCGATTTTCTTGCAAATTCGTTATTAACGACTTTAATAAGGTACCGCTTATTCTGAAAACTAAAAACTTCTACTGAACTGCTCTTCTAAGGAAAAACTTTTATGTTATTACGATATTAACGAATTCATATAATCAATGCATTTCGAAAAAATTGCACCTTCTTAGATTTAGACTCAAAGTCGATTTTCTTCCAAATTGTCGATTAACGACTTCAATAAGGTACCGCTTATTCTGAAAACTAAAAATTATTACTGAACTGCGCTAAGGAAAAATTTGCATGTTATAACAATATTAACAAATTCATACAATCTAAGCATTTCGTAAAAATTGCACTTTCTTAGATAAGACTCAACTCGATTTTCTTGCAAATTCGTTATTAACGACTTTAATAAGGTACCGCTTATTCTGAAAACTAAAAACTTTTACTGAACTGCTCTTCTAAGGAAAAATTTTTATGTTATTACAATATTAACAAATTCATATAATCAATGCATTTCGAAAAAATTGCACTATCTTAGATTTAGACTCAAAGTCGATTTTCTTCCAAATTGTATATTAACGACTTTAATAAGATACCGCTTATTCTGAAAACTAAAAACTTTTACTGAACTGCTCGACTCAGGAAAAAATTTTTATGTTATTACAATATTAACGAATTCATATAATCAATGCATTTCGAAAAAATTGCACCTTCTTAGATTTAGACTCAAAGTCGATTTTCTTCCAAATTGTCGATTAACGACTTCAATAAAGTACCGCTTATTCTGAAAACTAAAAATTATTACTGAACTGCTCTTCTAAGGAAAAATTTGTATGTTTTTACAATATTAACAAATTCATATGATCAATGCATTTCGAAAAAATTGCACTATCTTAGATTTAGACTCAAAGTCGATTTTCTTCCAAATTGTATATTAACGACTTTAATAAGATACCGCTTATTCTGAAAACTAAAAAATTTTACTGAACTGCTCTTCTAAGGAAAAATTTGCATGTTATTACAATGATAACGAATTCATATAATCAATGCATTTCGAAAGAATTGCACCTTCTGAGATTTAGACTCAAAGTCGATTTTCTTCCAAATTGTCTATTAACGACTTCAATAAGAAACTTCTTCATTTAGAAAAAATTTCATTTTCCTAGATTTAGACTCAAAGTCGATTTTCTTCCAAATTGTATATTAACGACTTTAATAAGGTACCGCTTATTCTGAAAACTAAAAATTTTTACTGAACTGCTCTTCTAAGGAAATATTTTTATGTTATTACAATATTAACGAATTCATATAATCAATGCATTTCGAAAAAATTGCAAGATAAGACTCAACTCGATTTTCTTGCTAATTGGATATTAAGGACTTCAATAAGGTACCGCTTATTCTGAAAATCATAAATATTGCTGATCTGCTCTTCTGAGTAAAAATTTGCATGTTATTACAATATTAACAAATTCATATAACCAATGGATTTCGAAAGAATTGCACCTTCTTAGATTTAGACTCAAAGTCGATTTTCTTCCAAATTGTCTATTAACGACTTCAATAAGAAACTTCTTCATTTAGAAAAAATTTCATTTTCCTAGATTTAGACTCAAAGTCGATTTTCTTCCAAATTGTATATTAACGACTTCAATAAGATACCGCTTATTCTGAAAACTAAAAAATTTTACTGATTTTATTACAATGATAACAAATTCATACAATCTAAGCATTTCGTAAAAATTGCACTTTCTTAGATAAGACTCAACTCGATTTTCTTGCTAATTGGATATAAAGGACTTCAATAAGGTACCGCTTATTCTGAAAATCATAAATATTGCTGATCTGCTCTTCTGAGTAAAAATTTGCATGTTATTACAATATTAACAAATTCATATAACCAATGGATTTCGAAAAAATTGCACTATCTTAGATTTAGACTCAAAGTCGATTTTCTTCCAAACTGTATATTAACGACTTCCATAAGATACCGCTTATTCTGAAAACTAAAAAATTTTACTGATTTTATTGCAATGATAACAAATTCATACAATCTAAGCATTTCGTAAAAATTGCACTTTCTTAGATAAGACTCAACTCGATTTTCTTGCTAATTGGATATAAAGGACTTCAATAAGGTACCGCTTATTCTGAAAATCATAAATATTGCTGATCTGCTCTTCTGAGTAAAAATTACAATATTAACAAATTCATATAACCAATGGATTTCGAAAAAATTGCACCTTCCTAAATTTAGACTCAAAGTCGATTTTCTTCCAAATTGTATATTAACGACTTCAATAAAGTACCGCTTATTCTGAAAACTAAAAACTTTTACTGAACTGCTCTTCTAAGGAAAAATTTTTTATGTTATTACAATATTAACGAATTCATATAATCAATGCATTTCGAAAAAATTGCACCTTCTTAGATTTAGACTCAAAGTCGATTTTCTTCCAAATTGTCGATTAACGACTTCAATAAGGTACCGCTTATTCTGAAAACTAAAAATTATTACTGAACTGCTCTTCTAAGGAAAAATTTGCATGTTATTATAATACTAACAAACTCATATAATCAATGCATTAAAAAAAATTTCACTTTCCTAGATTTAGACTCAAAGTCGATTTTCTTCCAAATTGTATATTAGCGACTTCAATAAGGTACCGCTTATTCTGAAAACTAAAAAATTTTACTGAACTGCTCTTCTAAGGAAAAATTTGCATGTTATAACAATATTAACGAATTCATATAATCAATACATTTTAAAAAAATTGCACCTTCTTAGATTTAGACTCAAAGTCGATTTTCTTCCAAATTGTCTATTAACGACTTCAATAAGAAACTTCTTCATTTAGAAAAAGTTTCATTTTCCTAGATTTAGACTCAAAGTCGATTTTCTTCCAAATTGTATATTAACCACTAAAAAATTTTACTGAAATGCTCTTCTAAGGAAAAATTTTTTATGTTATTACAATATCAACGAACTCATATAATCAATGCATTTCGAAAAAATTGCACCTTCTTAGATTTAGACTCAAAGTCGATTTTCTTCCAAATTGTCGATTAACGACTTCAATAAGGTACCGCTTATTCTGAAAACTAAAAACTTTTACTGAACTGCTCTTCTAAGGAAAAATTTTTTATGTTATTACAATATTAACGAATTCATATAATCAATGCATTTCGAAAAAATTGCACCTTCTTAGATTTAGACTCAAAGTCGATTTTCTTCCAAATTGTCGATTAACGACTTCAATAAGGTACCGCTTATTCTGAAAACTAAAAAATATTACTGATCTGCGCTAAGGAAAAATTTGCATGTTATAACAATATTGACAAATTCATACAATCTAAGCATTTCGTAAAAATTTCACTTTCTTAGATAAGACTCAACTCGATTTTCTTGCAAATTCGTTATTAACGACTTTAATAAGGTACCGCTTATTCTGAAAACTAAAAACTTCTACTGAACTGCTCTTCTAAGGAAAAACTTTTATGTTATTACGATATTAACGAATTCATATAATCAATGCATTTCGAAAAAATTGCACCTTCTTAGATTTAGACTCAAAGTCGATTTTCTTCCAAATTGTCGATTAACGACTTCAATAAGGTACCGCTTATTCTGAAAACTAAAAATTATTACTGAACTGCGCTAAGGAAAAATTTGCATGTTATAACAATATTAACAAATTCATACAATCTAAGCATTTCGTAAAAATTGCACTTTCTTAGATAAGACTCAACTCGATTTTCTTGCAAATTCGTTATTAACGACTTTAATAAGGTACCGCTTATTCTGAAAACTAAAAACTTTTACTGAACTGCTCTTCTAAGGAAAAATTTTTTATGTTATTACAATATTAACGAATTCATATAATCAATGCATTTCGAAAAAATTGCACCTTCTTAGATTTAGACTCAAAGTCGATTTTCTTCCAAATTGTCGATAAACGACTTCAATAAGGTACCGCTTATTCTGAAAACTAAAAAATATTACTGATCTGCGCTAAGGAAAAATTTGCATGTTATCACAATATTAACAAATTCATACAATCTAAGCATTTCGTAAAAATTGCACTTTCTTAGATAAGACTCAACTCGATTTTCTTGCAAATTCGTTATTAACGACTTTAATAAGGTACCGCTTATTCTGAAAACTAAAAACTTTTACTGAACTGCTCTTCTAAGGAAAAATTTTTTATGTTATTACAATATTAACGAATTCATATAATCAATGCATTTCGAAAAAATTGCACCTTCTTAGATTTAGACTCAAAGTCGATTTTCTTCCAAATTGTCGATTAACGACTTCAATAAGGTACCGCTTATTCTGAAAACTAAAAATTATTACTGAACTGCTCTTCTAAGGAAAAATTTGCATGTTATTATAATACTAACAAACTCATATAATCAATGCATTAAAAAAAATTTCACTTTCCTAGATTTAGACTCAAAGTCGATTTTCTTCCAAATTGTATATTAGCGACTTCAATAAGGTACCGCTTATTCTGAAAACTAAAAAATTTTACTGAACTGCTCTTCTAAGGAAAAATTTGTATGTTATAACAATATTAGCGAATTCATATAATCAATACATATCGAAAAAATTGCACCTTCTTAGATTTAGACTCAAAGTCGATTTTCTTCCAAATTGTCTATTAACGACTTCAATAAGAAACTTCTTCATTTAGAAAAAATTTCATTTTCCTAGATTTAGACGCAAAGTCGATTTTCTTCCAAATTGTATATTAACGACTTTAATAAGGTACCGCTTATTCTGAAAACTAAAAACTTCTACTGAACTGCTCTTCCAAGGAAAAATTTTTATGTTATTACGATATTAACGAATTCATATAATCAATGCATTTCGAAAAAATTGGAAGATAAGACTCAACTCGATTTTCTTTTTAATTGGATATTAAGGACTTCAATAAGGTACCGCTTATTCTGAAAATCATAAATATTGCTGATCTGCTCTTCTGAGTAAAAATTTGCATGTTATTACAATATTAACAAATTCATATAACCAATGGATTTCAAAAAAATTGCACCATCTTAGATTTAGACTTAAAGTCGATTTTTATCCAAATTGTCTATTAACGATTTCAATAAGGTACCGCTTATTCTGAAAACTAAAAAATATTACTGATCTGCGCTAAGGAAAAATTTGCATGTTATAACAATATTAACAAATTCATACAATCTAAGCATTTCGTAAAAATTGCACTTTCTTAGATAAGACTCAACTCGATTTTCTTGCAAATTCGTTATTAACGACTTTAATAAGGTACCGCTTATTCTGAAAACTAAAAACTTCTACTGAACTGCTCTTCTAAGGAAAAACTTTTATGTTATTACGATATTAACGAATTCATATAATCAATGCATTTCGAAAAAATTGCAAGATAAGACTCAACTCGATTTTCTTGCTAATTGGATATAAAGGACTTCAATAAGGTACCGCTTATTCTGAAAATCATAAATATTGCTGATCTGCTCTTCTGAGTAAAAATTTGCATGTTATTACAATATTAACAAATTCATATAACCAATCGATTTCGAAAAAATTGCACCTTCCTAGATTTAGACTCAATGTCGATTTTCTTCCAAATTGTATATTAACGACTTCAATAAAGTACCGCTTATTCTGAAAACTAAAAACTTTTACTGAACTGCTCTTCTAAGGAAAATTTTTTTATGTTATTACAATATTAACGAATTCATATAATCAATGCATTTCGAAAAAATTGCACCTTCTTAGATTTAGAATCAAAGTCGATTTTCTTCCAAATTGTCGATTAACGACTTCAATAAGGTACCGCTTATTCTGAAAACTAAAAATTATTACTGAACTGCTCTTCTAAGGAAAAATTTGCATGTTATTATAATACTAACAAACTCATATAATCAATGCATTAAAAAAAATTTCACTTTCCTAGATTTAGACTCAAAGTCGATTTTCTTCCAAATTGTATATTAGCGACTTCAATAAGGTACCGCTTATTCTGAAAATTAAAAAATTTTACTGAACTGCTCTTCTAAGGAAAAATTTGCATGTTTTTACAATATTAACAAATTCATATGATCAATGCATTTCGAAAAAATTGCACTATCTTAGATTTAGACTCAAAGTCGATTTTCTTCCAAATTGTATATTAACGACTTTAATAAGATACCGCTTATTCTGAAAACTAAAAAATTTTACTGAACTGCTCTTCTAAGGAAAAATTTTCATGTTATTACAATGATAACGAATTCATATAATCAATGCATTTCGAAAGAATTGCACCTTCTGAGATTTAGACTCAAAGTCGATTTTCTTCCAAATTGTCTATTAACGACTTCAATAAGAAACTTCTTCATTTAGAAAAAATTTCATTTTCCTAGATTTAGACTCAAAGTCGATTTTCTTCCAAATTGTATATTAACGACTTTAATAAGGTACCGCTTATTCTGAAAACTAAAAATTTTTACTGAACTGCTCTTCTAAGGAAATATTTTTATGTTATTACAATATTAACGAATTCATATAATCAATGCATTTCGAAAAAATTGCAAGATAAGACTCAACTCGATTTTCTTGCTAATTGGATATAAGGGACTTCAATAAGGTACCGCTTATTCTGAAAATCATAAATATTGCTGATCTGCTCTTCTGAGTAAAAATTTGCATGTTATTACAATATTAACAAATTCATATAACCAATGGATTTCGAAAGAATTGCACCTTCTTAGATTTAGACTCAAAGTCGATTTTCTTCCAAATTGTCTATTAACGACTTCAATAAGAAACTTCTTCATTTAGAAAAAATTTCATTTTCCTAGATTTAGACTCAAAGTCGATTTTCTTCCAAATTGTATATTAACGACTTCAATAAGATACCGCTTATTCTGAAAACTAAAAAATTTTACTGATTTTATTACAATGATAACAAATTCATACAATCTAAGCATTTCGTAAAAATTGCACTTTCTTAGATAAGACTCAACTCGATTTTCTTGCTAATTGGATATAAAGGACTTCAATAAGGTACCGCTTATTCTGAAAATCATAAATATTGCTGATCTGCTCTTCTGAGTAAAAATTTGCATGTTATAACAATATTAAAAAATTCATACAATCTAAGCATTTCGTAAAAATTGCACTTTCTTAGATAAGACTCAACTCGATTTTCTTGCAAATTCGTTATTAACGACTTTAATAAGGAACCGCTTTTTCTGTAAAACATAAATATTACTGATCTGCTCTTCTAAGGAAAAATTTGCATGTTATTACAATATTAACAAATTCATATCATCAAAGCATTTCGAAAAAATTGCACTTTCCTACATTTAGAATCAAAGTCGATTTTCATGCAAATTGTTTATTAACGACTTTACTAAGGAACCGCTTTTTCTGTAAAACATAAATTTTGCTGATCTGCGCTTCTAAGGAAAATTTTACATGTTATTACAATATTAACAAATTCATATGATCAATGCATTTCGAAAAAATTGCACTATCTTAGATTTAGGCTCAAAGTCGATTTTCTTGCAGATTGTATATTAGCGACTTCAATAAGGTACCGCTTATTCTGAAAAACATAAATATTACTGATCTGCGCTAAGGAAAAATTTGCTTGTTATAACAATATTAAAAAATTCATACAATCTAAGCATTTCGTAAAAATTGCACTTTCTTAGATAAGACTCAACTCGATTTTCTTGCAAATTCGTTATTAACGACTTTAATAAGGAACCGCTTTTTCTGTAAAACATAAATATTACTGATCTGCTCTTCTAAGGAAAAATTTGCATGTTATTACAATATTAACAAATTCATATCATCAAAGCATTTCGAAAAAATTGCACTTTCCTACATTTAGAATCAAAGTCGATTTTCATGCAAATTGTTTATTAACGACTTTACTAAGGAACCGCTTTTTCTGTAAAACATAAATTTTGCTGATCTGCTCTTCTAAGGAAAATTTTACATGTTATTACAATATTAACAAATTCATATGATCAATGCATTTCGAAAAAATTGCACTATCTTAGATTTAGACTCAAAGTCGATTTTCTTCCAAATTGTATATTAACGACTTTAATAAGATACCGCTTATTCTGAAAACTAAAAACTTTTACTGAACTGCTCGACTCAGGAAAAAATTTTTATGTTATTACAATATTAACGAATTCATATAATCAATGCATTTCGAAAAAATTGCACCTTCTTAGATTTAGACTCAAAGTCGATTTTCTTCCAAATTGTCGATTAACGACTTCAATAAAGTACCGCTTATTGTGAAAACTAAAAATTATTACTGAACTGCTCTTCTAAGGAAAAATTTGTATGTTTTTACAATATTAACAAATTCATATGATCAATGCATTTCGAAAAAATTGCACTATCTTAGATTTAGACTCAAAGTCGATTTTCTTCCAAATTGTATATTAACGACTTTAATAAGATACCGCTTATTCTGAAAACTAAAAAATTTTACTGAACTGCTCTTCTAAGGAAAAATTTGCATATTATTACAATGATAACGAATTCATATAATCAATGCATTTCGAAAGAATTGCACCTTCTGAGATTTAGACTCAAAGTCGATTTTCTTCCAAATTGTCTATTAACGACTTCAATAAGAAACTTCTTCATTTAGAAAAAATTTCATTTTCCTAGATTTAGACTCAAAGTCGATTTTCTTCCAAATTGTATATTAACGACTTTAATAAGGTACCGCTTATTCTGAAAACTAAAAATTTTTACTGAACTGCTCTTCTAAGGAAATATTTTTATGTTATTACAATATTAACGAATTCATATAATCAATGCATTTCGAAAAAATTGCAAGATAAGACTCAACTCGATTTTCTTGCTAATTGGATATTAAGGACTTCAATAAGGTACCGCTTATTCTGAAAATCATAAATATTGCTGATCTGCTCTTCTGAGTAAAAATTTGCATGTTATTACAATATTAACAAATTCATATAACCAATGGATTTCGAAAGAACTGCACCTTCTTAGATTTAGACTCAAAGTCGATTTTCTTCCAAATTGTCTATTAACGACTTCAATAAGAAACTTCTTCATTTAGAAAAAATTTCATTTTCCTAGATTTAGACTCAAAGTCGATTTTCTTCCAAATTGTATATTAACGACTTCAATAAGATACCGCTTATTCTGAAAACTAAAAAATTTTACTGATTTTATTACAATGATAACAAATTCATACAATCTAAGCATTTCGTAAAAATTGCACTTTCTTAGATAAGACTCAACTCGATTTTCTTGCTAATTGGATATAAAGGACTTCAATAAGGTACCGCTTATTCTGAAAATCATAAATATTGCTGATCTGCTCTTCTGAGTAAAAATTTGCATGTTATTACAATATTAACAAATTCATATAACCAATGGATTTCGAAAAAATTGCACTATCTTAGATTTAGACTCAAAGTCGATTTTCTTCCAAATTGTCGATTAACGACTTCAATAAGGTACCGCTTATTCTGAAAACTAAAAATTATTACTGAACTGCTCTTCTAAGGAAAAATTTGTATGTTTTTACAATATTAACGAATTCATATAATCAATGCATTTCGAAAAAATTGCACCTTCTTAGATTTAGACTCAAAGTCGATTTTCTTCCAAATTGTCTATTAACGACTTCAATAAGAAACTTCTTCATTTAGAAAAAGTTTCATTTTCCTAGATTTAGACTCAAAGTCGATTTTCTTCTAAATTGTATATTAACGAATTCAATAAGGTACCGCTTATTCTGAGAACTAAAAACTTTTACTGAACTGCTCTTCTAAGGAAAATTTTTTTATGTTATTACAATATTAACGAATTCATATAATCAATGCATTTCGAAAAAATTACACCTTCTTAGATTTAGACTCAAAGTCGATTTTCTTCCAAATTGTCTATTAACGACTTCAATAAGAAACTTCTTCATTTAGAAAAAGTTTCATTTTCCTAGATTTAGACTCAAAGTCGATTTTCTTCCAAATTGTATATTAACGACTTCCATAAGATACCGCTTATTCTGAAAACTAAAAAATTTTACTGATTTTATTGCAATGATAACAAATTCATACAATCTAAGCATTTCGTAAAAATTGCACTTTCTTAGATAAGACTCAACTCGATTTTCTTGCTAATTGGATATAAAGGACTTCAATAAGGTACCGCTTATTCTGAAAATCATAAATATTGCTGATCTGCTCTTCTGAGTAAAAATTACAATATTAACAAATTCATATAACCAATGGATTTCGAAAAAATTGCACCTTCCTAAATTTAGACTCAAAGTCGATTTTCTTCCAAATTGTATATTAACGACTTCAATAAAGTACCGCTTATTCTGAAAACTAAAAACTTTTACTGAACTGCTCTTCTAAGGAAAAATTTTTTATGTTATTACAATATTAACGAATTCATATAATCAATGCATTTCGAAAAAATTGCACCTTCTTAGATTTAGACTCAAAGTCGATTTTCTTCCAAATTGTCGATTAACGACTTCAATAAGGTACCGCTTATTCTGAAAACTAAAAATTATTACTGAACTGCTCTTCTAAGGAAAAATTTGCATGTTATTATAATACTAACAAACTCATATAATCAATGCATTAAAAAAAATTTCACTTTCCTAGATTTAGACTCAAAGTCGATTTTCTTCCAAATTGTATATTAGCGACTTCAATAAGGTACCGCTTATTCTGAAAACTAAAACATTTTACTGAACTGCTCTTCTAAGGAAAAATTTGCATGTTATAACAATATTAACGAATTCATATAATCAATACATTTTAAAAAAATTGCACCTTCTTAGATTTAGACTCAAAGTCGATTTTCTTCCAAATTGTCTATTAACGACTTCAATAAGAAACTTCTTCATTTAGAAAAAGTTTCATTTTCCTAGATTTAGACTCAAAGTCGATTTTCTTCCAAATTGTATATTAACCACTTCAATAAGGTACCGCTTATTCTGAAAACTAAAAACTTTTACTGAACTGCTCTTCTAAGGAAAAATTTTTTATGTTATTACAATATTAACGAACTCATATAATCAATGCATTTCGAAAAAATTGCACCTTCTTAGATTTAGACTCAAAGTCGATTTTCTTCCAAATTGTCGATTAACGACTTTAATAAGGTACCGCTTATTCTGAAAACTAAAAATTATTACTGAACTGCTCTTCTAAGGAAAAATTTGTATGTTATAACAATATTAGCGAATTCATATAATCAATACATATCGAAAAAATTGCACCTACTTAGATTTAGACTCAAAGTCGATTTTCTTCCAAATTGTCTATTAACGACGTCAATAAGAAACTTCTTCATTTAGAAAAAATTTCATTTTCCTAGATTTAGACGCAAAGTCGATTTTCTTCCAAATTGTATATTAACGACTTTAATAAGGTACCGCTTATTCTGAAAACTAAAAACTTCTACTGAACTGCTCTTCCAAGGAAAAATTTTTATGTTATTACGATATTAACGAATTCATATAATCAATGCATTTCGAAAAAATTGGAAGATAAGACTCAACTCGATTTTCTTTTTAATTGGATATTAAGGACTTCAATAAGGTACCGCTTATTCTGAAAATCATAAATATTGCTGATCTGCTCTTCTGAGTAAAAATTTGCATGTTATTACAATATTAACAAATTCATATAACCAATGGATTTCAAAAAAATTGCACCATCTTAGATTTAGAATTAAAGTCGATTTTTATCCAAATTGTCTATTAACGATTTCAATAAGGTACCGCTTATTCTGAAAACTAAAAAATATTACTGATCTGCGCTAAGGAAAAATTTGCATGTTATAACAATATTAACAAATTCATACAATCTAAGCATTTCGTAAAAATTGCACTTTCTTAGATAAGACTCAACTCGATTTTCTTGCAAATTCGTTATTAACGACTTTAATAAGGTACCGCTTATTCTGAAAACTAAAAACTTCTACTGAACTGCTCTTCTAAGGAAAAACTTTTATGTTATTACGATATTAACGAATTCATATAATCAATGCATTTCGAAAAAATTGCAAGATAAGACTCAACTCGATTTTCTTGCTAATTGGATATAAAGGACTTCAATAAGGTACCGCTTATTCTGAAAATCATAAATATTGCTGATCTGCTCTTCTGAGTAAAAATTTGCATGTTATTACAATATTAACAAATTCATATAACCAATCGATTTCGAAAAAATTGCACCTTCCTAGATTTAGACTCAAAGTCGATTTTCTTCCAAATTGTATATTAACGACTTCAATAAAGTACCGCTTATTCTGAAAACTACAAACTTTTACTGAACTGCTCTTCTAAGGAAAATTTTTTTATGTTATTACAATATTAACGAATTCATATAATCAATGCATTTCGAAAAAATTGCACCTTCTTAGATTTAGAATCAAAGTCGATTTTCTTCCAAATTGTCGATTAACGACTTCAATAAGGTACCGCTTATTCTGAAAACTAAAAATTATTACTGAACTGCTCTTCTAAGGAAAAATTTGCATGTTATTATAATACTAACAAACTCATATAATCAATGCATTAAAAAAAATTTCACTTTCCTAGATTTAGACTCAAAGTCGATTTTCTTCCAAATTGTATATTAGCGACTTCAATAAGGTACCGCTTATTCTGAAAACTAAAAAATTTTACTGAACTGCTCTTCTAAGGAAAAATTTGCATGTTATAACAATATTAACGAATTCATATAATCAATACATTTCAAAAAAATTGCACCTTCTTAGATTTAGACTCAAAGTCGATTTTCTTCCAAATTGTCTATTAACGACTTCAATAAGAAACTTCTTCATTTAGAAAAAGTTTCATTTTCCTAGATTTAGACTCAAAGTCGATTTTCTTCCAAATTGTATATTAACGACTTCAATAAGGTACCGCTTATTCTGAAAACTAAAAACTTTTACTGAACTGCTCTTCTAAGGAAAAATTTTTTATGTTATTACAATATTAACGAACTCGTATAATCAATGCATTTCGAAAAAATTGCACCTTCTTAGATTTAGACTCAAAGTCGATTTTCTTCCAAATTGTATATTAACGACTTCCATAAGATACCGCTTATTCTGAAAACTAAAAAATTTTACTAATTTTATTACAATGATAACAAATTCATACAATCTAAGCATTTCGTAAAAATTGCACTTTCTTAGATAAGACTCAACTCGATTTTCTTGCTAATTGGATATAAAGGACTTCAATAAGGTACCGCTTATTCTGAAAATCATAAATATTGCTGATCTGCTCTTCTGAGTAAAAATTTGCATGTTATTACAATATTAACAAATTCATATAACCAATGGATTTCGAAAAAATTGCACTATCTTAGATTTAGACTCAAAGTCGATTTTCTTCCAAATTGTATATTAACGACTTCCATAAGATACCGCTTATTCTGAAAACTAAAAAATTTTACTGATTTTATTACAATGATAACAAATTCATACAATCTAAGCATTTCGTAAAAATTGCACTTTCTTAGATAAGACTCAACTCGATTTTCTTGCTAATTGGATATAAAGGACTTCAATAAGGTACCGCTTATTCTGAAAATCATAAATATTGCTGATCTGCTCTTCTGAGTAAAAATTTGCATGTTATTACAATATTAACAAATTCATATAACGAATGGATTTCGAAAAAATTGCACTATCTTAGATTTAGACTCAAAGTCGATTTTCTTCCAAATTGTATATTAACGACTTCCATAAGATACCGCTTATTCTGAAAACTAAAAAAATTTACTGATTTTATTACAATGATAACAAATTCATACAATCTAAGCATTTCGTAAAAATTGCACTTTCTTAGATAAGACTCAACTCGATTTTCTTGCTAATTGGATATAAAGGACTTCAATAAGGTACCGCTTATTCTGAAAATCATAAATATTGCTGATCTGCTCTTCTGAGTAAAAATTTGCATGTTATTACAATATTAACAAATTCATATAACCAATGGATTTCGAAAAAATTGCACCTTCTTAGATTTAGACTCAAAGTCGATTTTCTTCCAAATTGTCGATTAACGACTTCAATAAGGTACCGCTTATTCTGAAAACTAAAAATTATTACTGAACTGCTCTTCTAAGGAAAAATTTGCATGTTATTATAATACTAACAAACTCATATAATCAATGCATTAAAAAAAATTTCACTTTCCTAGATTTAGACTCAAAGTCGATTTTCTTCCAAATTGTATATTAGCGACTTCAATAAGGTACCGCTTATTCTGAAAACTAAAAAATTTTACTGAACTGCTCTTCTAAGGAAAAATTTGCATGTTATAACAATATTAACGAATTCATATAATCAATACATTTCAAAAAAATTGCACCTTCTTAGCTTTAGACTCAAAGTCGATTTTCTTCCAAATTGGCTATTAACGACTTCAATAAGAAACTTCTTCATTTAGAAAAAGTTTCATTTTCCTAGATTTAGACTCAAAGTCGATTTTCTTCCAAATTGTATATTAATTACTTCAATAAGGTACCGCTTATTCTGAAAATCATAAATTTTGCTGATCTGCTCTTCTGAGTAAAAATTTGCATGTTATTACAATATTAACAAATTCATATAACCAATGGATTTCGAAAAAATTGCACTATCTTAGATTTAGACTCAAAGTCGATTTTCTTCCAAATTGTATATTAACGACTTCCATAAGATACCGCTTATTCTGAAAACTAAAAAATTTTACTGATTTTATTACAATGATAACAAATTCATACAATCTAAGCATTTCGTAAAAATTGCACTTTCTTAGATAAGACTCAACTCGATTTTCTTGCTAATTGGATATAAAGGACTTCAATAAGGTACCGCTTATTCTGAAAATCATAAATATTGCTGATCTGCTCTTCTGAGTAAAAATTTGCATGTTATTACAATATTAACAAATTCATATAACCAATGGATTTCGAAAAAATTGCACCTTCCTAGATTTAGACTCAAAGTCGATTTTCTTCCAAATTGTATATTAACGACTTCAATAAAGTACCGCTTATTCTGAAAACTAAAAACTTTTACTGAACTGCTCTTCTAAGGAAAAATTTTTTATGTTATTACAATATTAACGAATTCATATAATCAATGCATTTCGAAAAAATTGCACCTTCTTAGATTTAGACTCAAAGTCGATTTTCTTCCAAATTGTCGATTAACGACTTCAATAAGGTACCGCTTATTCTGAAAACTAAAAATTATTACTGAACTGCTCTTCTAAGGAAAAATTTGCATGTTATTATAATACTAACAAACTCATATAATCAATGCATTAAAAAAAATTTTACTTTCCTAGATTTAGACTCAAAGTCGATTTTCTTCCAAATTGTATATTAGCGACTTAAATAAGGTACCGCTTATTCTGAAAACTAAAAAATTTTACTGAACTGCTCTTCTAAGGAAAAATTTGCATGTTATAACAATATTAACGAATTCATATAATCAATACATTTCAAAAAAATTGCACCTTCTTAGATTTAGACTCAAAGTCGATTTTCTTCCAAATTGTCTATTAACGACTTCAATAAGAAACTTCTTCATTTAGAAAAAGTTTCATTTTCCTAGATTTAGACTCAAAGTCGATTTTCTTCCAAATTGTATATTAACGACTTCAATAAGGTACCGCTTATTCTGAAAACTAAAAACTTTTACTGAACTGCTCTTCTAAGGAAAAATTTTTTATGTTATTACAATATTAACGAACTCATATAATCAATGCATTTCGAAAAAATTGCACCTCCTTAGATTTAGACTCAAACTCGATTTTCTTCCAAATTGTCGATTAACGACTTTAATAAGGTACCGCTTATTCTGAAAACTAAAAATTATTACTGAACTGCTCTTCTAAGGAAAAATTTGTATGTTATAACAATATTAGCGAATTCATATTATCAATACATATCGAAAAAATTGCACCTTCTTAGATTTAGACTCAAAGTCGATTTTCTTCCAAATTGTCTATTAACGACTTCAATAAGAAATTTCTTCATTTAGAAAAAATTTTATTTTCCTAGATTTAGACGCAAAGTCGATTTTCTTCCAAATTGTCGATTAACGACTTTAATAAGGTACCGCTTATTCTGAAAACTAAAAATTATTACTGAACTGCTCTTCTAAGGAAAAATTTGTATGTTATAACAATATTAGCGAATTCATATTATCAATACATATCGAAAAAATTGCACCTTCTTAGATTTAGACTCAAAGTCGATTTTCTTCCAAATTGTCTATTAACGACTTCAATAAGAAATTTCTTCATTTAGAAAAAATTTTATTTTCCTAGATTTAGACGCAAAGTCGATTTTCTTCCAAATTGTATATTAACGACTTTAATAAGGTACCGCTTATTCTGAAAACTAAAAACTTCTACTGAACTGCTCTTCTAAGGAAAATATTTTATGTTATTACGATATTAACGAATTCATATAATCAATGCATTTCGAAAAAATTGCAAGATAAGACTCAACTCGATTTTCTTTTTAATTGGATATTAAGGACTTCAATAAGGTACCGCTTATTCTGAAAATCATAAATATTGCTGATCTGCTCTTCTGAGTAAAAATTTGCATGTTATTACAATATTAACAAATTCATATAACCAATGGATTTCGAAAAAATTGCACTATCTTAGATTTAGACTCAAAGTCGATTTTCTTCCAAATTGTATATTAACGACTTCCATAAGATACCGCTTATTCTGAAAACTAAAAAATTTTACTGATTTTATTACAATGATAACAAATTCATACAATCTAAGCATTTCGTAAAAATTGCACTTTCTTAGATAAGACTCAACTCGATTTTCTTGCTAATTGGATATAAAGGACTTCAAAAAGGTACCGCTTATTCTGAAAATCATAAATATTGCTGATCTGCTCTTCTGAGTAAAAATTTGCATGTTATTACAATATTAACAAATTCATATAACGAATGGATTTCGAAAAAATTGCACTATCTTAGATTTAGACTCAAAGTCGATTTTCTTCCAAATTGTATATTAACGACTTCCATAAGATACCGCTTATTCTGAAAACTAAAAAATTTTACTGATTTTATTACAATGATAACAAATTCATACAATCTAAGCATTTCGTAAAAATTGCACTTTCTTAGATAAGACTCAACTCGATTTTCTTGCTAATTGGATATAAAGGACTTCAATAAGGTACCGCTTATTCTGAAAATCATAAATATTGCTGATCTGCTCTTCTGAGTAAAAATTTGCATGTTATTACAATATTAACAAATTCATATAACCAATGGATTTCGAAAAAATTGCACCTTCCTAGATTTAGACTCAAAGTCGATTTTCTTCCAAATTGTATATTAACGACTTCAATAAAGTACCGCTTATTCTGAAAACTAAAAACTTTTACTGAACTGCTCTTCTAAGGAAAAATTTTTTATGTTATTACAATATTAACGAATTCATATAATCAATGCATTTCGAAAAGATTGCACCTTCTTAGATTTAGACTCAAAGTCGATTTTCTTCCAAATTGTCGATTAACGACTTCAATAAGGTACCGCTTATTCTGAAAACTAAAAATTATTACTGAACTGCTCTTCTAAGGAAAAATTTGCATGTTATTATAATACTAACAAACTCATATAATCAATGCATTAAAAAAAATTTCACTTTCCTAGATTTAGACTCAAAGTCGATTTTCTTCCAAATTGTATATTAGCGACTTCAATAAGGTACCGCTTATTCTGAAAACTAAAAAATTTTACTGAACTGCTCTTCTAAGGAAAAATTTGCATGTTATAACAATATTAACGAATTCATATAATCAATACATTTCAAAAAAATTGCACCTTCTTAGATTTAGACTCAAAGTCGATTTTCTTCCAAATTGTCTATTAACGACTTCAATAAGAAACTTCTTCATTTAGAAAAAGTTTCATTTTCCTAGATTTAGACTCAAAGTCGATTTTCTTCCAAATTGTATATTAATGACTTCAATAAGGTACCGCTTATTCTGAAAACTAAAAACTTTTACTGAACTGCTCTTCTAAGGAAAAATTTTTTATGTTATTACAATATTAACGAACTCATATAATCAATGCATTTCGAAAAAATTGCACCTCCTTAGATTTAGACTCAAACTCGATTTTCTTCCAAATTGTCGATTAACGACTTTAATAAGGTACCGCTTATTCTGAAAACTAAAAATTATTACTGAACTGCTCTTCTAAGGAAAAATTTGTATGTTATAACAATATTAGCGAATTCATATTATCAATACATATCGAAAAAATTGCACCTTCTTAGATTTAGACTCAAAGTCGATTTTCTTCCAAATTGTCTATTAACGACTTCAATAAGAAATTTCTTCATTTAGAAAAAATTTCATTTTCCTAGATTTAGACGCAAAGTCGATTTTCTTCCAAATTGTATATTAACGACTTTAATAAGGTACCGCTTATTCTGAAAACTAAAAACTTCTACTGAACTGCTCTTCTAAGGAAAAATTTTTATGTTATTACGATATTAACGAATTCATATAATCAATGCATTTCGAAAAAATTGCAAGATAAGACTCAACTCGATTTTCTTTTTAATTGGATATTAATTACTTCAATAAGGTACCGCTTATTCTGAAAATCATAAATATTGCTGATCAGCTCTTCTGAGTAAAAATTTGCATGTTATTACAATATTAACAAATTCATATAACCAATGGATTTCGAAAAAATTGCACTATCTTAGATTTAGACTCAAAGTCGATTTTCTTCCAAATTGTATATTAACGACTTCCATAAGATACCGCTTATTCTGAAAACTAAAAAATTTTACTGATTTTATTACATTGATAACAAATTCATACAATCTAAGCATTTCGTAAAAATTGCACTTTCTAAGATAAGACTCAACTCGATTTTCTTGCTAATTGGATATAAAGGACTTCAATAAGGTACCGCTTATTCTGAAAATCATAAATATTGCTGATCTGCTCTTCTGAGTAAAAATTTGCATGTTATTACAATATTAACAAATTCATATAACCAATGGATTTCGAAAAAATTGCACCTTCCTAGATTTAGACTCAAAGTCGATTTTCTTCCAAATTGTATATTAACGACTTCAATAAAGTACCGCTTATTCTGAAAACTAAAAACTTTTACTGAACTGCTCTTCTAAGGAAAAAATTTTTATGTTATTACAATATAAACAAATTCATATAATCAATGCATTTCGAAAAAATTGCACCTTCTTAGATTTAGACTCAAAGTCGATTTTCTTCCAAATTGTCGATTAACGACTTCAATAAGGTACCGCTTATTCTGAAAACTAAAAATTATTACTGAACTGCTCTTCTAAGGAAAAATTTGCATGTTATTATAATACTAACAAACTCATATAATCAATGCATTAAAAAAAATTTCACTTTCCTAGATTTAGACTCAAAGTCGATTTTCTTCCAAATTGTATATTAGCGACTTAAATAAGGTACCGCTTATTCTGAAAACTAAAAAATTTTACTGAACTGATTTAGGCGCAAAGTCGATTTTCTTCCAAATTGTATATTAACGACTTTAATAAGGTACCGCTTATTCTGAAAACTAAAAACTTCTACTGAACTGCTCTTCTAAGGAAAAACTTTTATGTTATTACGATATTAACGAATTCATATAATCAATGCATTTCGAAAAAATTGCAAGATAAGACTCAACTCGATTTTCTTTTTAATTGGATATTAAGGACTTCAATAAGGTACCGCTTATTCTGAAAATCATAAATATTGCTGATCTGCTCTTCTGAGTAAAAATTTGCATGTTATTACAATATTAACAAATTCATATAACCAATGGATTTCGAAAAAATTGCACCATCTTAGATTTAGACTTAAAGTCGATTTTTATCCAAATTGTCTATTAACGATTTCAATAAGGTACCGCTTATTCTGAAAACTAAAAAATATTACTGATCTGCGCTAAGGAAAAATTTGCATGTTATAACAATATTAACAAATTCATACAATCTAAGCATTTCGTAAAATTTGCACTTTCTTAGATAAGACTCAACTCGATTTTCTTGCAAATTCGTTATTAACGACTTTAATAAGGTACCGCTTATTCTGAAAATCATTAATATTGCTGATCTGCTCTTCTGAGTAAAAATTTGCATGTTATTACAATATTAACAAATTCATATAATCAATGCATTTCGAAAAAATTGCACTTTCTCAGATTTAGGCTCAAAGTCGATTTTCTTGCAGATTGTATTTTAGCGACTTCAGTAAGGTACCGCTTATTCTGAAAAACATAAATATTACTGATTTGCGCTAAGGAAAAATTTGCATGTTATAACAATATTCATACAATCTAAGCATTTCGTAAAAATTGCACTTTCTTAGATAAGACTCAACTCGATTTTCTTGCAAATTCGTTATTAACGACTTTAACAAGGAACCGCTTTTTCTGTAAAACATAAATATTACTGATCTGCTCTTCTAAGGAAAAATTTGCATGTTATTACAATATTAACAAATTCATATGATCAAAGCATTTCGAAAAAATTGCACTTTCCTACATTTAGAATCAAAGTCGATTTTCATGCAAATTGTTTATTAACGACTTTACCAAGGAACCGCTTTTTCTGTAAAACATATATTTCACTGATCTGCTCTTCTAAGGAAAATTTACATGTTATTACAATATTAACAAATTCATATAATCAATGCATTTTGAAAAAATTGCACTTCCTTAGATTTAGACTCAAAGTCGATTTTCTTGCAAATTGTATATAATCGACTTCAATAAGGTACCGCTTATTCTGAAAACTAAAAAATTTTACTGAACTGCTCTTCTCAGGAAAAATTTTTTATGTTATTACAATGTTAACGAATTCATATAATCAATGCATTTCAAAAAAATTGCACCTTCTTAGATTTAGACTCAAAGTCGATTTTCTTCCAAATTGTCGATTAACGAATTCAAAAAAATATCCGCTTATTCTGAAAACTAAAAATTATTACTGAACTGCTCTTCTAAGGAAAAATTTGTATGTTTTTACAATATTAACAAATTCATATGATCAATGCATTTCGAAAGAATTGCACCTTCTTAGATCTAGACTCAAAGTCGATTTTCTTCCAAATTGTATATTAACGACTTTAATAAGATACCACTTATTCTGAAAACTAAAAAATTTTACTGAATTGCTCTTCTCAGGAAAAATTTTTTATGTTATTACAATATTAACGAATTCATATAATCAATGCATTTCGGAAAAATTGCACCTTCTTAGATTTAGACTCAAAGTCGATTTTCTTCCAAATTGTCGATTAACGACTTCAATAAAGTACCGCTTATTCTGAAAACTAAAAATTATTACTGAACTGCTCTTCTAAGGAAAAATTTGTATGTTTTTACAATATTAACAAATTCATATGATCAATGCATTTCGAAAAAATTGCACTTCCTTAGATTTAGACTCAAAGTCGATTTTCTTGCGAATTGTATATAATCGACTTCAATAAGGTACCGCTTATTCTGAAAACTAAAAAATTTTACTGAACTGCTCTTCTCAGGAAAAATTTGTATGTTTTTACAATATTAACAAATTCATATGATCAATGCATTTCGAAAAAATTGCACCTTCTTAGATTTAGACTCAAAGTCGATTTTCTTCCAAATTGTCGATTAACGACTTCAATAAAGTACCGCTTATTCTGAAAACTAAAAATTATTACTGAACTGCTCTTCTAAGGAAAAATTTGTATGTTTTTACAATATTAACAAATTCATATAATCAATGCATTTCAAAAAAATTGCACCTTCTTAGATTTAGACTCAAAGTCGATTTTCTTCCAAATTGTCGATTAACGAATTCAAAAAAATATCCGCTTATTCTGAAAACTAAAAATTATTACTGAACTGCTCTTCTAAGGAAAACTTTGTATGTTTTTACAATATTAACAAATTCATATGATCAATGCATTTCGAAAGAATTGCACCTTCTTAGATCTAGACTCAAAGTCGATTTTCTTCCAAATTGTATATTAACGACTTTAATAAGATACCACTTATTCTGAAAACTAAAAAATTTTACTGAATTGCTCTTCTTTGGAAAAATTTTTTATGTTATTACAATATTAACGAATTCATATAATCAATGCATTTCGGAAAAATTGCACCTTCTTAGATTTAGACTCAAAGTCGATTTTCTTCCAAATTGTCGATTAACGACTTCAATAAAGTACCGCTTATTCTGAAAACTAAAAATTATTACTGAACTGCTCTTCTAAGGAAAAATTTGTATGTTTTTACAATATTAACAAATTCATATGATCAATGCATTTCGAAAAAATTGCACTTCCTTAGATTTAGACTCAAAGTCGATTTTCTTGCGAATTGTATATAATCGACTTTAATAAGATACCACTTATTCTGAAAGCTAAAAAATTTTACTGAATTGCTCTTCTCAGGAAAAATTTGTATGTTTTTACAATATTAACAAATTCATATGATCAATGCATTTCGAAAAAATTGCACTTCCTTAGATTTAGACTCAAAGTCGATTTTCTTGCGAATTGTATATAATCGACTTCAATAAAGTACCGCTTATTCTAAAAACTAAAAATTATTACTGAACTGCTCTTCTAAGGAAAAATTTGTATGTTTTTACAAAATTAACAAATTCATATGATCAATGCATTTCGAAAAAATTGCACTATCTTAGATTTAGACTCAAAGTCGATTTTCTTCCAAATTGTATATTAACGACTTTAATAAGATACCGCTTATTCTGAAAACTAAAAACTTTTACTGAACTGCTCTTCTAAGGAAAAATTTTTATGTTATTACAATATTAACGAATTCATATAATCAATGCATTTCGAAAAAATTGCAAGATAAGACTCAACTCGATTTTCTTGCTAATTGGATATTAAGGACTTCAATAAGGTACCGCTTATTCTGAAAATCATAAATATTGCTGATCTGCTCTTCTGAGTAAAAATTTGCATGTTATTACAATATTAACAAATTCATATAACCAATGGATTTCGAAAAAATTGCACTATCTTAGATTTAGACTTAAAGTCGATTTTTATCCAAATTGTCTATTAACGATTTCAATAAGGTACCGCTTATTCTGAAAACTTAAAAATATTACTGAACTGCTCTTCTAAGGAAAAATTTGTATGTTATTACAATATTAACAAGTTCATATAATCAATGCATTTCGAAAAAATTGAATTTTCCCAGATTTAGGCTCAAAGTCGATTTTCTTGCAGATTGTATATTAGCGACTTCAATAAGGTACCGCTTATTCTGAAAAACATAAATATTACTGATCTGCGCTAAGGAAAAATTTGCATGTTTTAACAATATTAACAAATTCATACAATCTAAGCATTTCGTAAAAATTGCACTTTCTTAGATAAGACTCAACTCGATTTTCTTGCAAATTCGTTATTAACAAGTTTAATAAGGAACCGCTTTTCTGTAAAACACAAATATTACTGATCTGCTCTTCTAAGGAAATATTTGCATGTTATTACAATATTAACAAATTCATATAATTAATGCATTTTGAAAAAATTGCACTTCCTTAGATTTAGACTCAAAGTCGATTTTCTTGCAAATTATATATAATCGACTTCAGTAAGGTACCGCTTATTCTAAGAAACATAAACTTTACTGATATGCTCTTTTAAAGAAAGATTTGCATGTTACAATATTAACAACATGTTATAACAATACTAACGAATTCATGTAGTCAAAGCATTTCAAAAAAATTGCAATTTCTTAGATTTAGACCCAAAGCGGGTTTTTTTTTTGCAAATTGTATATAATCGACTGCAGTAAGGTACCGCTTTTTCTGTAAAACACAAATTTTACTGATCTGTTTTTCTAAGGAAAAATTTTGATGTTATCATAATGTTAACAAATTCATTTAGTCAATGCCTTTCGAAAGAATTGCACTTTCCTAGATTTAGACTTAAAGTCGAGTTTCTTGCAAATTCGTTATTAACGACTTTAATAAGGAACCGCTTTTTCTGTAAAACATAAATTTTACTGATCTGCTCTTCTAAGGAAAATTTTGCCTGTTATTACAATATTAACAAATTCATATAATCAATGCATTTCGAAAAAATTGCACTTCCTTATATTTAGAACTCAAAATCGATTTTCTTGCAAATTGTATATTAAAGACTTCAATTAGGTATCGCTCATAATGAAAAACATAAATTTTACTGTTCTGTGCTAAAGAAAAATCTGCATGATATAACAATATTAACAAATTTATGTAATCGATGGATTTCGAAAAAATTGCACCTTCTTAGATTTAGACTCAAACTCGATTTTCTTCCAAATTGTATATTAACGACTTCAATAAGGTACCGCTTATTCTGAAAACTAAAAAATTTTATTGAACTGCTCTTCTAAGGAAAAATTTGTATGTTACTACAATACTAACAAATTCATATAATCAATGCATTTAGAAAAAATTTCACTTTCCTAGATTTAGACTCAAAGTCGATTTTCTTCCAAATTGTATATTAACGACTAAAATAAGGTACCGCTTATTCTGAAAACTAAAAAATTTTACTGAACTGCTCTTCTGAGAAAAAATTTGCATGTTATAACAATATTAACGAATTCATATAATCAATACATTTCGAAAAAATTGCACGTTCTTAGATTTAGACTCAAAGTCGATTTTCTTCCAAATTGTCTAATGACGACTTCAATAAGAAACTTCTTCATTTAGAAAAAGTTTCATTTTCCAAGATTTAGACTCAAAGTCGATTTTCTTCCAAATTGTATATTAACGACTTTAATAAGATACCGCTTATTCTGAAAACTAAAAATTATTACTGAACTGCTCTTCTAAGGAAAAATTTGTATGTTTTTACAATATTAACAAATTCATATGATCAAAGCATTTTGAAAAAATTGCACTTTCCTGCATTTAGAATCAAAGTCGATTTTCATGCAAATTGTTTATTAACGACTTTTAATAAGGAACCGCTTTTTCTGTAAAACATAAATTTTACTGATCTGCTCTTCTAAGGAAAATTTTACATGTTATTACAATATTAACAAATTCACATAATTAATGCATTTTGAAAAAATTGCACTTCCTTAGATTTAGACTCAAAGTCGATTTTCTTGCAAATTATATATAATCGACTTCAGTAAGGTACCGCTTATTCTAAAAAACATAAACTTTACTGATATGCTCTTTTAAAGAAAGATTTGCATGTTACAATATTAACAACATGTTATAACAATGCTAACGAATTCATGTAGTCAAAGCATTTCAAAAAAATTGCAATTTTTTAGATTTAGACCCAAAGCCGGTTTTTTTTTTGCAAATTGTATATAATCGACTGCAGTAAGGTACCGCTTTTTCTGTAAAACACAAATTTTACTGATCTGTTTTTCTAAGGAAAAATTTTGATGTTATCATAATGTTAACAAATTCATTTAGTCAATGCCTTTCGAAAGAATTGCACTTTCCTAGATTTAGACTTAAAGTCGAGTTTCTTGCAAATTCGTTATTAACGACTTTAATAAGGAACCGCTTTTTCTGTAAAACATAAATTTTACTGATCTGCTCTTCTCAGGAAAAATTTTTATGTTTTTACAATATTAACAAATTCATATGATCAATGCATTTCGAAAAAATTGCACTTCCTTATATTTAGAACTCAAAATCGATTTTCTTGCAAATTGTATATTAAAGACTTCAATTAGGTATCGCTCATAATGAAAAACATAAATTTTACTGTTCTGTGCTAAAGAAAAATCTGCATGATATAACAATATTAACAAATTTATGTAATCAATGGATTTCGAAAAAATTGCACCTTCTTAGATTTAAACTCAAACTCGATTTTCTTCCAAATTGTATATTAACGACTTCAATAAGGTACCGCTTATTATGGAAACTAAAAAATTTTATTGAACTGCTCTTCTAAGGAAAAATTTGTATGTTACTACAATACTAACAAATTCATATAATCAATGCATTTAGAAAAAATTTCACTTTCCTAGATTTAGACTCAAAGTCGATTTTCTTCCAAATTGTATATTAACGACTAAAATAAGGTACCGCTTATTCTGAAAACTAAAAAATTTTACTGAACTGCTCTTCTGAGAAAAAATTTGCATGCTATAACAATATTAACGAATTCATATAATCAATACATTTCGAAAAAATTGCACCTTCTTAGATTTAGACTCAAAGTCGATTTTCTTCCAAATTGTATATTAACGACTTCAATAAGGTACCGCTTATTCTGAAAACTAAACACTTTTACTGAACTGCTCTTCTAAGGAAAATTTTTTATGTTATTACAATATTTACAAGTTCATATAATCAATGCATTTCGAAAAAATTGAATTTTCCTAGATTTAGGCTCAAAGTTGATTTTCTTGCAGATTGTATATTAGCGACTTCAATAAGGTACCGCTTATTCTGAAAAACATAAATATTACTGATCTGCGCTAAGGAAAAATTTGCATGTTTTAACAATATTAACAAATTCATACAATCTAAGCATTTCGTAAAAATTGCACTTTCTTAGATAAGACTCAACTCGATTTTCTTGCAAATTCGTTATTAACGACTTTAATAAGGAACCGCTTTTTCTGTAAAACATAAATATTACTGATCTGCTCTTCTAAGGAAAATTTGCATGTTATAATATTAACAACATGTTATAACAATGCTAACGAATTCATGTAGTCAAAGCATTTCAAAAAAATTGCAATTTTTTAGATTTAGACCCAAAGCCGGTTTTTTTTTTGCAAATTGTATATAATCGACTGCAGTAAGGTACCGCTTTTTCTGTAAAACATAAATTTTACTGATCTGCTCTTCTAAGGAAAATTTTACATGTTATTACAATATTAACAAATTCATATAATTAATGCATTTTGAAAAAATTGCACTTCCTTAGATTTAGACTCAAAGTCGATTTTCTTGCAAATTATATATAATCGACTTCAGTAAGGTACCGCTTATTCTAAAAAACATAAACTTTACTGATATGCTCTTTTAAAGAAAGATTTGCATGTTACAATATTAACAACATGTTATAACAATGCTAACGAATTCATGTAGTCAAAGCATTTCAAAAAAATTGCAATTTTTTAGATTTAGACCCAAAGCCGGTTTTTTTTTTGCAAATTGTATATAATCGACTGCAGTAAGGTACCGCTTTTTCTGTAAAACACAAATTTTACTGATCTGTTTTTCTAAGGAAAAATTTTGATGTTATCATAATGTTAACAAATTCATTTAGTCAATGCCTTTCGAAAGAATTGCACTTTCCTAGATTTAGACTTAAAGTCGAGTTTCTTGCAAATTCGTTATTAACGACTTTAATAAGGAACCGCTTTTTCTGTAAAACATAAATTTTACTGATCTGCTCTTCTAAGGAAAATTTTGCCTGTTATTACAATATTAACAAATTCATATAATCAATGCATTTCGAAAAAATTGCACTTCCTTATATTTAGAACTCAAAATCGATTTTCTTGCAAATTGTATATTAAAGACTTCAATTAGGTATCGCTCATAATGAAAAACATAAATTTTACTGTTCTGTGCTAAAGAAAAATCTGCATGATATAACAATATTAACAAATTTATGTAATCAATGGATTTCGAAAAAATTGCACCTTCTTAGATTTAGACTCAAACTCGATTTTCTTCCAAATTGTATATTAACGACTTCAATAAGGTACCGCTTATTATGGAAACTAAAAAATTTTATTGAACTGCTCTTCTAAGGAAAAATTTGTATGTTACTACAATACTAACAAATTCATATAATCAATGCATTTAGAAAAAATTTCACTTTCCTAGATTTAGACTCAAAGTCGATTTTCTTCCAAATTGTATATTAACGACTAAAATAAGGTACCGCTTATTCTGAAAACTAAAAAATTTTACTGAACTGCTCTTCTGAGAAAAAATTTGCATGCTATAACAATATTAACGAATTCATATAATCAATACATTTCGAAAAAATTGCACCTTCTTAGATTTAGACTCAAAGTCGATTTTCTTCCAAATTGTATATTAACGACTTCAATAAGGTACCGCTTATTCTGAAAACTAAACACTTTTACTGAACTGCTCTTCTAAGGAAAATTTTTTATGTTATTACAATATTTACAAGTTCATATAATCAATGCATTTCGAAAAAATTGAATTTTCCTAGATTTAGGCTCAAAGTTGATTTTCTTGCAGATTGTATATTAGCGACTTCAATAAGGTACCGCTTATTCTGAAAAACATAAATATTACTGATCTGCGCTAAGGAAAAATTTGCATGTTTTAACAATATTAACAAATTCATACAATCTAAGCATTTCGTAAAAATTGCACTTTCTTAGATAAGACTCAACTCGATTTTCTTGCAAATTCGTTATTAACGACTTTAATAAGGAACCGCTTTTTCTGTAAAACATAAATATTACTGATCTGCTCTTCTAAGGAAAATTTGCATGTTATAATATTAACAACATGTTATAACAATACTAACGAATTCATGTAGTCACAGCATTTCAAAAAAATTGCAATTTCTTAGATTTAGACCCAAAGCCGGTTTTTTTTTTGCAAATTGTATATAATCGACTGCAGTAAGGTACCGCTTTTTCTGTAAAACACAAATTTTACTGATCTGCTCTTCTAAGGAAAATTTACATGTTATTACAATATTAACAAATTCATATAATCAATGCATTTTGAAAAAATTGCACTTCCTTAGATTTAGACTCAAAGTCGATTTTCTTGCAAATTGTATATAATCGACTTCAATAAGGTACAGCTTATTCTGAAAACTAAAAAATTTTACTGAACTGCTCTTCTCAGGAAAAATTTTTTATGTTATTACAATGTTAACGAATTCATATAATCAATGCATTTCGAAAAAATTGCACCTTCTTAGATTTAGACTCAAAGTCGATTTTCTTCCAAATTGTCGATTAATGACTTCAATAAAGTACCGCTTATTCTGAAAACTAAAAATTATAACTGAACTGCTCTTCTAAGGAAAAATTTGTATGTTTTTACAATATTAACAAATTCATATGATCAATGCATTTCGAAAGAATTGCACCTTCTTAGATCTAGACTCAAAGTCGATTTTCTTCCAAATTGTATATTAACGACTTTAATAAGATACCACTTATTCTGAAAACTAAAAAATTTTACTGAATTGCTCTTCTCAGGAAAAATTTTTTATGTTATTACAATATTAACGAATTCATATAATCAATGCATTTCGGAAAAATTGCACCTTCTTAGATTTAGACTCAAAGTCGATTTTCTTCCTAATTGTATATTAACGACTTCCATAAGATACCGCTTATTCTGAAAACTAAAAATTATTACTGAACTGCTCTTCTAAGGAAAAATTTGTATGTTTTTACAATATTTACAAGTTCATATAATCAATGCATTTCGAAAAAATTGAATTTTCCCAGATTTAGGCTCAAAGTCGATTTTCTTGCAGATTGTATATTAGCGACTTCAATAAGGTACCGCTTATTCTGAAAAACATAAATATTACTGATCTGCGCTAAGGAAAAATTTGCATGTTTTAACAATATTAACAAATTCATACAATCTAAGCATTTCGTAAAAATTGCACTTTCTTAGATAAGACTCAACTCGATTTTCTTGCAAATTCGTTATTAACGACTTTAATAAGGAACCGCTTTTTCTGTAAAACATAAATATTACTGATCTGCTCTTCTAAGGAAAATTTGCATGTTATAATATTAACAACATGTTATAACAATACTAACGAATTCATGTAGTCACAGCATTTCAAAAAAATTGCAATTTCTTAGATTTAGACCCAAAGCCGGTTTTTTTTTTTGCAAATTGTATATAATCGACTGCAGTAAGGTACCGCTTTTTCTGTAAAACACAAATTTTACTGATCTGCTCTTCTAAGGAAAATTTACATGTTATTACAATATTAACAAATTCATATAAACAATGCATTTTGAAAAAATTGCACTTCCTTAGATTTAGACTCAAAGTCGATTTTTTACAAATTGTATATAATCGACTTCAATAAGGTACAGCTTATTTTGAAAACTAAAAAATTTTACTGAACTGCTCTTCTCAGGAAAAATTTTTTATGTTATTACAATGTTAACGAATTCATATAATCAATGCATTTCGAAAAAATTGCACCTTCTTAGATTTAGACTCAAAGTCGATTTTCTTCCAAATTGTCGATTAACGACTTCAATAAAGTACCGCTTATTCTGAAAACTAAAAATTATAACTGAACTGCTCTTCTAAGGAAAAATTTGTATGTTTTTACAATATTAACAAATTCATATGATCAATGCATTTCGAAAGAATTGCACCTTCTTAGATCTAGACTCAAAGTCGATTTTCTTCCAAATTGTATATTTACGACTTTAATAAGATACCACTTATTCTGAAAACTAAAAAATTTTACTGAATTGCTCTTCTCAGGAAAAATTTTTTATGTTATTACAATATTAACGAATTCATATAATCAATGCATTTCGGAAAAATTGCACCTTCTTAGATTTAGACTCAAAGTCGATTTTCTTCCAAATTGTCGATTAACGACTTCAATAAAGTACCGCTTATTCTGAAAACTAAAAATTATTACTGAACTGCTCTTCTAAGGAAAAATTTGTATGTTTTTACAATATTAACAAATTCATATGATCAATGCATTTCGAAAAAATTGCACTTCCTTAGATTTAGACTCAAAGTCGATTTTCTTGCGAATTGTATATAATCGACTTCAATAAGGTACCGCTTATTCTGAAAACTAAAAAATTTTACTGAACTGCTCTTCTCAGGAAAAATTTTTATGTTTTTACAATATTAACAAATTCATATGATCAATGCATTTCGAAAAAATTGCACCTTCTTAGATTTAGACTCAAAGTCGATTTTCTTCCAAATTGTCGATTAACGACTTCAATAAAGTACCGCTTATTTTGAAAACTAAAAATTATTACTGAACTGCTCTTCTAAGGAAAAATGTGTATGTTTTTACAATATTAACAAATTCATATGATCAATGCATTTCGAAAAAATTGCACTATCTTAGATTTAGACTCAAAGTCGATTTTCTTCCAAATTGTATATTAACGACTTTAATAAGATACCGCTTATTCTGAAAACTAAAAACTTTTACTGAACTGCTCTTCTAAGGAAAAATTTTTATGTTATTACAATATTAACGAATTCATATAATCAATGCATTTCGAAAAAATTGCAAGATAAGACTCAACTCGATTTTCTTGCTAATTGGATATTAAGGACTTCAATAAGGTACCGCTTATTCTGAAAATCATAAATATTGCTGATCTGCTCTTCTGAGTAAAAATTTGCATGTTATTACAATATTAACAAATTCATATAACCAATGGATTTCGAAAAAATTGCACTATCTTAGATTTAGACTTAAAGTCGATTTTTATCCAAATTGTCTATTAACGATTTCAATAAGGTACCGCTTATTCTGAAAACTAAAAAATATTACTGAACTGCTCTTCTAAGGAAAAATTTGTATGTTATTACAATATTAACAAGTTCATATAATCAATGCATTTCGAAAAAATTGAATTTTCCCAGATTTAGGCTCAAAGTCGATTTTCTTGCAGATTGTATATTAGCGACTTCAATAAGGTACCGCTTATTCTGAAAAACATAAATATTACTGATCTGCGCTAAGGAAAAATTTGCATGTTTTAACAATATTAACAAATTCATACAATCTAAGCATTTCGTAAAAATTGCACTTTCTTAGATAAGACTCAACTCGATTTTCTTGCAAATTCGTTATTAACGACTTTAATAAGGAACCGCTTTTTCTGTAAAACATAAATATTACTGATCTGCTCTTCTAAGGAAATATTTGCATGTTATTACAATATTAACAAATTCATATGATCAAAGCATTTCGAAAAAATTGCACTTTCCTGCATTTAGAATCAAAGTCGATTTTCATGCAAATTGTTTATTAACGACTTTTACTAAGGAAACGCTTTTTCTGTAAAACATAAATTTTACTGATCTGCTCTTCTAAGGAAAATTTTACATGTTATTACAATATTAACAAATTCATATAATCAATGCATTTTGAAAAAATTGCACTTCCTTAGATTTAGACTCAAAGTCGATTTTCTTGCAAATTGTATATAATCGACTTCATTAAGGTACCGCTTATTCTAAAAAACATAAACTTTACTGATCTGCTCTTCTAAAGAAAAATTTGCATGTTATAATATTAACAACATGTTATAACAATACTAACGAATTCATGTAGTCAAAGCATTTCAAAAAAATTGCAATTTCTTAGATTTAGACCCAAAGCCGGTTTTTTTTTTTTGCAAATTGTATATAATCGACTGCAGTAAGGTACCGCTTTTTCTGTAAAACACAAATTTTACTGATCTGTTTTTCTAACGAAAAATTTTGATGTTATCATAATGTTAACAAATTCATTTAGTCAATGCCTTTCGAAAGAATTGCACTTTCCTAGATTTAGACTTAAAGTCGAGTTTCTTGCAAATTCGTTATTAACGACTTTAAAAAGGAACCGCTTTTTCTGTAAAACATAAATTTTACTGATCTGCTCTTCTAAGGAAAATTTTGCCTGTTATTACAATATTAACAAATTCATGTAATCAATGGATTTCGAAAAAATTGCACCTTCTTAGATTTAGACTCAAACTCGATTTTCTTCCAAATTGTATATTAACGACTTCAATAAGGTACCGCTTATTCTGAAAACTAAAAAATTTTATTGAACTGCTCTTCTAAGGAAAAATTTGTATGTTACTACAATACTAACAAATTCATATAATCAATGCATTTAGAAAAAATTTCACTTTCCTAGATTTAGACTCAAAGTCGATTTTCTTCCAAATTGTATATTAACGACTAAAATAAAGTACCGCTTATTCTGAAAACTAAAAAATTTTACTGAACTGCTCTTCTGAGAAAAAATTTGCATGTTATAACAATATTAACGAATTCATATAATCAATACATTTCGAAAAAATTGCACCTTCTTAGATTTAGACTCCAAGTCGATTTTCTTCCAAATTGTCTATTAACGACTTCAATAAGAAACTTCTTCATTTAGAAAAAGTTTCATTTTCCAAGATTTAGACTCAAAGTCGATTTTCTTCCTAATTGTATATTAACGACTTCAATAAGGTACCGCTTATTCTGAAAACTAAAAACTTTTCTTGAACTGCTCTTCTAAGGAAAATTTTTTATGTTATTACAATATTAACGAATTCATGTAATCAATGCATTTCGAAAAAATTGCACCTTCTTAGATTTAGACTCAAAGTCGATTTTCTTCCAAATTGTCTATTAACGACTTCCATAAGATACCGCTTATTCTGAAAACTAAAAATTATTACTGAACTGCCCTTGTGAGGAAAAATTTGTATGTTTTTACAATATTAACAAATTCATATGATCAATGCATTTCGAAAAAATTGCACTTTCTTAGATAAGACTCAACTCGATTTTCTTGCAAATTCGTTATTAACAAGTTTAATAAGGAACCGCTTTTCTGTAAAACACAAATATTACTGATCTGCTCTTCTAAGGAAATATTTGCATGTTATTACAATATTAACAAATTCATATAATTAATGCATTTTGAAAAAATTGCACTTCCTTAGATTTAGACTCAAAGTCGATTTTCTTGCAAATTATATATAATCGACTTCAGTAAGGTACCGCTTATTCTAAGAAACATAAACTTTACTGATATGCTCTTTTAAAGAAAGATTTGCATGTTACAATATTAACAAATTCATATAATCAATGCATT
The DNA here is from genome assembly GCF_042242935.1 of Bactrocera oleae. NCBI lineage: Eukaryota > Metazoa > Arthropoda > Insecta > Diptera > Tephritidae > Bactrocera > Bactrocera oleae. The sequence goes on along the minus strand of NC_091541.1, from coordinate 17,936,546 downwards.
TCGAAAAAATTGCACTTCCTTATATTTAGAACTCAAAATCGATTTTCTTGCAAATTGTATATTAAAGACTTCAATTAGGTATCGCTCATAATGAAAAACATAAATTTTACTGTTCTGTGCTAAAGAAAAATCTGCATGATATAACAATATTAACAAATTTATGTAATCGATGGATTTCGAAAAAATTGCACCTTCTTAGATTTAGACTCAAACTCGATTTTCTTCCAAATTGTATATTAGCGACTTCAATAAGGTACCGCTTATTCTGAAAACTAAAAAATTTTATTGAACTGCTCTTCTAAGGAAAAATTTGTATGTTACTACAATACTAACAAATTCATATAATCAATGCATTTAGAAAAAATTTCACTTTCCTAGATTTAGACTCAAAGTCGATTTTCTTCCAAATTGTATATTAACGACTAAAATAAGGTACCGCTTATTCTGAAAACTAAAAAATTTTACTGAACTGCTCTTCTGAGAAAAAATTTGCATGTTATAACAATATTAACGAATTCATATAATCAATACATTTCGAAAAAATTGCACCTTCTTAGATTTAGACTCAAAGTCGATTTTCTTCCAAATTGTCTAATGACGACTTCAATAAGAAACTTCTTCATTTAGAAAAAGTTTCATTTTCCAAGATTTAGACTCAAAGTCGATTTTCTTCCAAATTGTATATTAACGACTTTAATAAGATACCGCTTATTCTGAAAACTAAAAATTATTACTGAACTGCTCTTCTAAGGAAAAATTTGTATGTTTTTACAATATTAACAAATTCATATGATCAAAGCATTTCGAAAAAATTGCACTTTCCTGCATTTAGAATCAAAGTCGATTTTCATGCAAATTGTTTATTAACGACTTTTAATAAGGAACCGCTTTTTCTGTAAAACATAAATTTTACTGATCTGCTCTTCTAAGGAAAATTTTACATGTTATTACAATATTAACAAATTCATATAATTAATGCATTTTGAAAAAATTGCACTTCCTTAGATTTAGACTCAAAGTCGATTTTCTTGCAAATTATATATAATCGACTTCAGTGAGGTACCGCTTATTTTAAAAAACATAAACTTTACTGATATGCTCTTTTAAAGAAAGATTTGCATGTTACAATATTAACAACATGTTATAACAATACTAACGAATTCATGTATTCAAAGCATTTCAAAAAAATTGCAATTTTTTAGATTTAGACCCAAAGCCGGTTTTTTTTTGCAAATTGTATATAATCGACTGCAGTAAGGTACCGCTTTTTCTGTAAAACACAAATTTTACTGATCTGTTTTTCTAAGGAAAAATTTTTATGTTATCATAATGTTAACAAATTCATTTAGTCAATGCCTTTCGAAAGAATTGCACTTTCCTAGATTTAGACTTAAAGTCGAGTTTCTTGCAAATTCGTTATTAACGACTTTAATAAGGAACCGCTTTTTCTGTAAAACATAAATTTTACTGATCTGCTCTTCTAAGGAAAATTTTGCCTGTTATTACAATATTAACAAATTCATATAATCAATGCATTTCGAAAAAATTGCACTTCCTTATATTTAGAACTCAAAATCGATTTTCTTGCAAATTGTATATTAAAGACTTCAATTAGGTATCGCTCATAATGAAAAACATAAATTTTACTGTTCTGTGCTAAAGAAAAATCTGCATGATATAACAATATTAACAAATTTATGTAATCAATGGATTTCGAAAAAATTGCACCTTCTTAGATTTAGACTCAAACTCGATTTTCTTCCAAATTGTATATTAACGACTTCAATAAGGTACCGCTTATTATGGAAACTAAAAAATTTTATTGAACTGCTCTTCTAAGGAAAAATTTGTATGTTACTACAATACTAACAAATTCATATAATCAATGCATTTAGAAAAAATTTCACTTTCCTAGATTTAGACTCAAAGTCGATTTTCTTCCAAATTGTATATTAACGACTAAAATAAGGTACCGCTTATTCTGAAAACTAAAAAATTTTACTGAACTGCTCTTCTGAGAAAAAATTTGCATGTTATAACAATATTAACGAATTCATATAATCAATACATTTCAAAAAAATTGCACCTTCTTAGATTTAGACTCAAAGTCGATTTTCTTCCAAATTGTATATTAACGACTTCAATAAGGTACCGCTTATTCTGAAAACTAAACACTTTTACTGAACTGCTCTTCTAAGGAAAATTTTTTATGTTATTACAATATTTACAAGTTCATATAATCAATGCATTTCGAAAAAATTGAATTTTCCTAGATTTAGGCTCAAAGTTGATTTCCTTGCAGATTGTATATTAGCGACTTCAATAAGGTACCGCTTATTCTGAAAAACATAAATATTACTGATCTGCGCTAAGGAAAAATTTGCATGTTTTAACAATATTAACAAATTCATACAATCTAAGCATTTCGTAAAAATTGCACTTTCTTAGATAAGACTCAACTCGATTTTCTTGCAAATTCGTTATTAACGACTTTAATAAGGAACCGCTTTTTCTGTAAAACATAAATATTACTGATCTGCTCTTCTAAGGAAAATTTGCATGTTATAATATTAACAACATGTTATAACAATACTACCGAATTCATGTAGTCACAGCATTTCAAAAAAATTGCAATTTCTTAGATTTAGACCCAAAGCCGGTTTTTTTTTTGCAAATTGTATATAATCGACTGCAGTAAGGTACCGCTTTTTCTGTAAAACACAAATTTTACTGATCTGCTCTTCTAAGGAAAATTTACATGTTATTACAATATTAACAAATTCATATAATCAATGAATTTTGAAAAAATTGCACTTCCTTAGATTTAGACTCAAAGTCGATTTTCTTGCAAATTGTATATAATCGACTTCAATAAGGTACAGCTTATTCTGAAAACTAAAAAATTTTACTGAACTGCTCTTCTCAGGAAAAATTTTTTATGTTATTACAATGTTAACGAATTCATATAATCAATGCATTTCGAAAAAATTGCACCTTCTTAGATTTAGACTCAAAGTCGATTTTCTTCCAAATTGTCGATTAATGACTTCAATAAAGTACCGCTTATTCTGAAAACTAAAAATTATAACTGAACTGCTCTTCTAAGGAAAAATTTGTATGTTTTTACAATATTAACAAATTCATATGATCAATGCATTTCGAAAGAATTGCACCTTCTTAGATCTAGACTCAAAGTCGATTTTCTTCCAAATTGTATATTAACGACTTTAATAAGATACCACTTATTCTGAAAACTAAAAAATTTTACTGAATTGCTCTTCTCAAGAAAAATTTTTTATGTTATTACAATATTAACGAATTCATATAATCAATGCATTTCGGAAAAATTGCACCTTCTTAGATTTAGACTCAAAGTCGATTTTCTTCCAAATTGTATATTAACGACTTCCATAAGATACCGCTTATTCTGAAAACTAAAAATTATTACTGAACTGCTCTTCTAAGGAAAAATTTGTATGTTTTTACAATATTTACAAGTTCATATAATCAATGCATTTCGAAAAAATTGAATTTTCCCAGATTTAGGCTCAAAGTCGATTTTCTTGCAGATTGTATATTAGCGACTTCAATAAGGTACCGCTTATTCTGAAAAACATAAATATTACTGATCTGCGCTAGGGAAAAATTTGCATGTTTTAACAATATTAACAAATTCATACAATCTAAGCATTTCGTAAAAATTGCACTTTCTTAGATAAGACTCAACTCGATTTTCTTGCAAATTCGTTATTAACGACTTTAATAAGGAACCGCTTTTTCTGTAAAACATAAATATTACTGATCTGCTCTTCTAAGGAAAATTTGCATGTTATAATATTAACAACATGTTATAACAATACTACCGAATTCATGTAGTCACAGCATTTCAAAAAAATTGCAATTTCTTAGATTTAGACCCAAAGCCGGTTTTTTTTTTGCAAATTGTATATAATCGACTGCAGTAAGGTACCGCTTTTTCTGTAAAACACAAATTTTACTGATCTGCTCTTCTAAGGAAAATTTACATGTTATTACAATATTAACAAATTCATATAATCAATGCATTTTGAAAAAATTGCACTTCCTTAGATTTAGACTCAAAGTCGATTTTCTTGCAAATTGTATATAATCGACTTCAATAAGGTACAGCTTATTCTGAAAACTAAAAAATTTTACTGAACTGCTCTTCTCAGGAAAAATTTTTTATGTTATTACAATGTTAACGAATTCATATAATCAATGCATTTCGAAAAAATTGCACCTTCTTAGATTTAGACTCAAAGTCGATTTTCTTCCAAATTGTCGATTAATGACTTCAATAAAGTACCGCTTATTCTGAAAACTAAAAATTATAACTGAACTGCTCTTCTAAGGAAAAATTTGTATGTTTTTACAATATTAACAAATTCATATGATCAATGCATTTCGAAAGAATTGCACCTTCTTAGATCTAGACTCAAAGTCGATTTTCTTCCAAATTGTATATTAACGACTTTAATAAGATACCACTTATTCTGAAAACTAAAAAATTTTACTGAATTGCTCTTCTCAAGAAAAATTTTTTATGTTATTACAATATTAACGAATTCATATAATCAATGCATTTCGGAAAAATTGCACCTTCTTAGATTTAGACTCAAAGTCGATTTTCTTCCAAATTGTATATTAACGACTTCCATAAGATACCGCTTATTCTGAAAACTAAAAATTATTACTGAACTGCTCTTCTAAGGAAAAATTTGTATGTTTTTACAATATTTACAAGTTCATATAATCAATGCATTTCGAAAAAATTGAATTTTCCCAGATTTAGGCTCAAAGTCGATTTTCTTGCAGATTGTATATTAGCGACTTCAATAAGGTACCGCTTATTCTGAAAAACATAAATATTACTGATCTGCGCTAGGGAAAAATTTGCATGTTTTAACAATATTAACAAATTCATACAATCTAAGCATTTCGTAAAAATTGCACTTTCTTAGATAAGACTCAACTCGATTTTCTTGCAAATTCGTTATTAACGACTTTAATAAGGAACCGCTTTTTCTGTAAAACATAAATATTACTGATCTGCTCTTCTAAGGAAAATTTGCATGTTATAATTTTAACAACATGTTATAACAATACTAACGAATTCATGTAGTCACAGCATTTCAAAAAAATTGCAATTTCTTAGATTTAGACCCAAAGCCGGTTTTTTTTTTTGCAAATTGTATATAATCGACTGCAGTAAGGTACCGCTTTTTCTGTAAAACACAAATTTTACTGATCTGCTCTTCTCAGGAAAAATTTTTTATGTTATTACAATGTTAACGAATTCATATAATCAATGCATTTCGAAAAAATTGCACCTTATTAGATTTAGACTCAAAGTCGATTTTCTTCCAAATTGTCGATTAACGACTTCAATAAAGTACCGCTTATTCTGAAAACTAAAAATTATAACTGAACTGCTCTTCTAAGGAAAAATTTGTATGTTTTTACAATATTAACAAATTCATATGATCAATGCATTTCGAAAGAATTGCACCTTCTTAGATCTAGACTCAAAGTCGATTTTCTTCCAAATTGTATATTTACGACTTTAATAAGATACCACTTATTCTGAAAACTAAAAAATTTTACTGAATTGCTCTTCTCAGGAAAAATTTTTTATGTTATTACAATATTAACGAATTCATATAATCAATGCATATCGGAAAAATTGCACCTTCTTAGATTTAGACTCAAAGTCGATTTTCTTCCAAATTGTCGATTAACGACTTCAATAAAGTACCGCTTATTCTGAAAACTAAAAATTATTACTGAACTGCTCTTCTAAGGAAAAATTTGTATGTTTTTACAATATTAACAAATTCATATGATCAATGCATTTCGAAAAAATTGCACTTCCTTAGATTTAGACTCAAAGTCGATTTTCTTGCGAATTGTATATAATCGACTTCAATAAGGTACCGCTTATTCTGAAAACTAAAAAATTTTACTGAACTGCTCTTCTCAGGAAAAATTTTTATGTTTTTACAATATTAACAAATTCATATGATCAATGCATTTCGAAAAAATTGCACCTTCTTAGATTTAGACTCAAAGTCGATTTTCTTCCAAATTGTCGATTAACGACTTCAATAAAGTACCGCTTATTTTGAAAACTAAAAATTATTACTGAACTGCTCTTCTAAGGAAAAATGTGTATGTTTTTACAATATTAACAAATTCATATGATCAATGCATTTCGAAAAAATTGCACTATCTTAGATTTAGACTCAAAGTCGATTTTCTTCCAAATTGTATATTAACGACTTTAATAAGATACCGCTTATTCTGAAAACTAAAAACTTTTACTGAACTGCTCTTCTAAGGAAAAATTTTTATGTTATTACAATATTAACGAATTCATATAATCAATGCATTTCGAAAAAATTGCAAGATAAGACTCAACTCGATTTTCTTGCTAATTGGATATTAAGGACTTCAATAAGGTACCGCTTATTCTGAAAATCATAAATATTGCTGATCTGCTCTTCTGAGTAAAAATTTGCATGTTATTACAATATTAACAAATTCATATAACCAATGGATTTCGAAAAAATTGCACTATCTTAGATTTAGGCTTAAAGTCGATTTTTATCCAAATTGTCTATTAACGATTTCAATAAGGTACCGCTTATTCTGAAAACTAAAAAATATTACTGAACTGCTCTTCTAAGGAAAAATTTGTATGTTATTACAATATTAACAAGTTCATATAATCAATGCATTTCGAAAAAATTGAATTTTCCCAGATTTAGGCTCAAAGTCGATTTTCTTGCAGATTGTATATTAGCGACTTCAATAAGGTACCGCTTATTCTGAAAAACATAAATATTACTGATCTGCGCTAAGGAAAAATTTGCATGTTTTAACAATATTAACAAATTCATACAATCTAAGCATTTCGTAAAAATTGCACTTTCTTAGATAAGACTCAACTCGATTTTCTTGCAAATTCGTTATTAATGACTTTAATAAGGAACCGCTTTTTCTGTAAAACATAAATATTACTGATCTGCTCTTCTAAGGAAATATTTGCATGTTATTACAATATTAACAAATTCATATGATCAAAGCATTTCGAAAAAATTGCACTTTCCTGCATTTAGAATCAAAGTCGATTTTCATGCAAATTGTTTATTAACGACTTTTACTAAGGAACCGCTTTTTCTGTAAAACATAAATTTTACTGATCTGCTCTTCTAAGGAAAATTTTACATGTTATTACAATATTAACAAATTCATATAATCAATGCATTTTGAAAAAATTGCACTTCCTTAGATTTAGACTCAAAGTCGATTTTCTTGCAAATTGTATATAATCGACTTCATGAAGGTACCGCTTATTCTAAAAAACATAAACTTTACTGATCTGCTCTTCTAAAGAAAAATTTGCATGTTATAATATTAACAACATGTTATAACAATACTAACGAATTCATGTAGTCAAAGCATTTCAAAAAAATTGCAATTTCTTAGATTTAGACCCAAAGCCGGTTTTTTTTTTTTGCAAATTGTATATAATCGACTGCAGTAAGGTACCGCTTTTTCTGTAAGACACAAATTTTACTGATCTGTTTTTCTAACGAAAAATTTTGATGTTATCATAATGTTAACAAATTCATTTAGTCAATGCCTTTCGAAAGAATTGCACTTTCCTAGATTTAGACTTAAAGTCGAGTTTCTTGCAAATTCGTTATTAACGACTTTAAAAAGGAACCGCTTTTTCTGTAAAACATAAATTTTACTGATCTGCTCTTCTAAGGAAAATTTTGCCTGTTATTACAATATTAACAAATTCATGTAATCAATGGATTTCGAAAAAATTGCACCTTCTTAGATTAAGACTCAAACTCGATTTTCTTCCAAATTGTATATTAACGACTTCAATAAGGTACCGCTTATTCTGAAAACTAAAAAATTTTATTGAACTGCTCTTCTAAGGAAAAATTTGTATGTTACTACAATACTAACAAATTCATATAATCAATGCATTTAGAAAAAATTTCACTTTCCTAGATTTAGACTCAAAGTCGATTTTCTTCCAAATTGTAAATTAACGACTAAAATAAAGTACCGCTTATTCTGAAAACTAAAAAATTTTACTGAACTGCTCTTCTGAGAAAAAATTTGCATGTTATAACAATATTAACGAATTCATATAATCAATACATTTCGAAAAAATTGCACCTTCTTAGATTTAGACTCAAAGTCGATTTTCTTCCAAATTGTCTATTAACGACTTCAATAAGAAACTTCTTCATTTAGAAAAAGTTTCATTTTCCAAGATTTAGACTCAAAGTCGATTTTCTTCCTAATTGTATATTAACGACTTCAATAAGGTACCGCTTATTCTGAAAACTAAAAACTTTTCTTGAACTGCTCTTCTAAGGAAAAATTTGTATGTTTTTACAATATTAACAAGTTCATATAATCAATGCATTTCGAAAAAATTGAATTTTCCCAGATTTAGGCTCAAAGTCGATTTTCTTGCAGATTGTATATTAGCGACTTCATTAAGGTGCCGCTTATTCTGAAATACATAAATATTACAGATCTGCGCTAAGGAAAAATTTGCATGTTTTAACAATATTAACAAATTCATACAATCTAAGCATTTCGTAAAAATTGCACTTTCTTAGATAAGACTCAACTCGATTTTCTTGCAAATTCGTTATTAACGACTTAATTAAGGAACCGCTTTTTCTGTAAAACATAAATATTACTGATCTGCTCTTCTAAAGAAAAATTTGCATGTTACAATATTAACAACATGTTATAACAATACTAACGAATTCATGTAGTCACAGCATTTCAAAAAAATTGCAATTTCTTAGATTTAGACCCAAAGACGGTTTTTTTTTGCAAATTGTATATAATCGACTGCAGTAAGGTACCGCATTTTCTGTAAAACACAAATTTTACTGATCTGCTCTTCTAAGGAAAATTTACATGTTATTACAATATTAACAAATTCATATAATCAATGCATTTTGAAAAAATTGCACTTCCTTAGATTTAGACTCAAAGTCGATTTTCTTGCAAATTGTATATAATCGACTTCAATAAGGTACCGCTTATTCTGAAAACTAAAAAATTTTACTGAACTGCTCTTCTCAGGAAAAATTTTTTATGTTATTACAATGTTAACGAATTCATATAATCAATGCATTTCGAAAAAATTGCACCTTCTTAGATTTAGACTCAAAGTCGATTTTCTTCCAAATTGTCGATTAACGACTTCAATAAAGTACCGCTTATTCTGAAAACTAAAAATTATTACTGAACTGCTCTTCTAAGGAAAAATTTGTATGTTTTTACAATATTAACAAATTCATATGATCAATGCATTTCGAAAGAATTGCACCTTCTTAGATCTAGATTCAAAGTCGATTTTCTTCCAAATTGTATATTAACGACTTTAATAAGATACCACTTATTCTGAAAACTAAAAAATTTTACTGAATTGCTCTTCTCAGGAAAAATTTTTTATGTTATTACAATCTTAACGAATTCATATAATCAATGCATTTCGGAAAAATTGCACCTTCTTAGATTTAGACTCAAAGTCGATTTTCTTCCAAATTGTCGATTAACGACTTCAATAAAGTACCGCTTATTCTGAAAACTAAAAATTATTACTGAACTGCTCTTCTAAGGAAAAATTTGTATGTTTTTACAATATTAACAAATTCATATGATCAATGCATTTCGAAAAAATTGCACTTCCTTAGATTTAGACTCAAAGTCGATTTTCTTGCGAATTGTATATAATCGACTTCAATAAGGTACCACTTATTCTGAAAACTAAAAAATTTTACTTAACTGCTCTTCTCAGGAAAAATTTGTATGTTTTTACAATATTAACAAATTCATATGATCAATGCATTTCGAAAAAATTGCACCTTCTTAGATTTAGACTCAAAGTCGATTTTCTTCCAAATTGTCGATTAACGACTTCAATAAAGTACCGCTTATTCTGAAAACTAAAAATTATAACTGAACTGCTCTTCTAAGGAAAAATGTGTATGTTTTTACAATATTAAAAAATTCATATGATCAATGCATTTCGAAAAAATTGCACTATCTTAGATTTAGGCTCAAAGTCGATTTTCTTGCAGATTGTATATTAACGACTTTAATAAGATACCGTTTATTCTGAAAACTAAAAACTTTTACTGAACTGCTCTTCTAAGGAAAAATTTTTATGTTACTACAATATTAACGAATTCATATAATCAATGCATTTCGAAAAAATTGCAAGATAAGACTCAACTCGATTTTCTTGCTAATTGGATATTAAGGACTTCAATAAGGTACCGCTTATTCTGAAAATCATAAATATTGCTGGTCTGCTCTTCTGAGTAAAAATTTGCATGTTATTACAATATTAACAAATTCATATAACCAATGGATTTCGAAAAAATTGCACTATCTTAGATTTAGACTTAAAGTCGATTTTTATCCAAATTGTCTATTAACGATTTCAATAAGGTACCGCTTATTCTGAAAACTAAAAAATATTACTGAACTGCTCTTCTAAGGAAAAATTTGTATGTTATTACAATATTAACAAGTTCATATAATCAATGCATTTCGAAAAAATTGAATTTTCCCAGATTTAGGCTCAAAGTCGATTTTCTTGCAGATTGTATATTAGCGACTTCAATAAGGTACCGCTTATTCTGAAAAACATAAATATTACTGATCTGCGCTAAGGAAAAATTTGCATGTTTTAACAATATTAACAAATTCATACAATCTAAGCATTTCGTAAAAATTGCACTTTCTTAGATAAGACTCACCTCGATTTTCTTGCAAATTCGTTTTTAACGACTTTAATAAGGAACCGCTTTTTCTGTAAAACATAAATATTACTGATCTGCTCTTCTAAGGAAATATTTGCATGTTATTACATTATTAACAAATTCATATGATCAAAGCATTTCGAAAAAATTGCACTTTCTGCATTTAGAATCAAAGTCGATTTTCATGCAAATTGTTTATTAACGACTTTTACTAAGGAACCGCTTTTTCTGTAAAACATAAATTTTACTGATCTGCTCTTCTAAGGAAAATTTTACATGTTATTACAATATTAACAAATTCATATAATCAATGCATTTTGAAAAAATTGCACTTCCTTAGATTTAGACTCAAAGTCGATTTTCTTGCAAATTGTATATAATCGACTTCAGTAAGGTACCGCTTATTCTAAAAAACATAAACTTTACTGATATGCTCTTCTAAAGAAAAATTTGCATGTTACAATATTAACAACATGTTATAACAATACTAACGAATTCATGTAGTCAAAGCATTTCAAAAAAATTGCAAGTTCTTAGATTTAGACCCAAAGCCGGTTTTTTTTTTTTGCAAATTGTATATAATCGACTGCAGTAAGGTACCGCTTTTTCTGTAAAACACAAATTTTACTGATCTGTTTTTCTAAGGAAAAATTTTGATGTTATCATAATGTTAACAAATTCATTTAGTCAATGCCTTTCGAAAGAATTGCACTTTCCTAGATTTATACTTAAAGTCGAGTTTCTTGCAAATTCGTTATTAACGACTTTAATAAGGAACCGCTTTTTCTGTAAAACATAAATTTTACTGATCTGCTCTTCTAAGGAAAATTTTGCCTGTTATTACAATATTAACAAATTCATATAATCAATGCATTTCGAAAAAATTGCACTTCCTTATATTTAGAACTCAAAATCGATTTTCTTGCAAATTGTATATTAAAGACTTCAATTAGGTATCGCTCATAATGAAAAACATAAATTTTACTGTTCTGTGCTAAAGAAAAATCTGCATGATATAACAATATTAACAAATTCATGTAATCAATGGATTTCGAAAAAATTGCACCTTCTTAGATTTATACTCAAACTCGATTTTCTTCCAAATTGTATATTAACGACTTTAATAAGGTACCGCTTATTCTGAAAACTAAAAAATTTTATTGAACTGCTCTTCTAAGGAAAAATTTGTATGTTACTACAATACTAACAAATTCATATAATCAATGCATTTAGAAAAAATTTCACTTTCCTAGATTTAGACTCAAAGTCGATTTTCTTCCAAATTGTATATTAACGACTAAAATAAGGTACTGCTTATTCTGAAAACTAAAAAATTTTACTGAACTGCTCTTCTGAGAAAAAATTTGCAAGTTATAACAATATTAACGAATTCATATAATCAATACATTTCGAAAAAATTGCACCTTCTTAGATTTAGACTCAAAGTCGATTTTCTTCCAAATTGTCTATTAACGACTTCAATAAGAAACTTCTTCATTTAGAAAAAGTTTCATTTTCCAAGATTTAGACTCAAAGTCGATTTTCTTCCAAATTGTATATTAACGACTTCAATAAGGTACCGCTTATTCTGAAAACTAAAAACTTTTACTGAACTGCTCTTCTAAGGAAAATTTTTTATGTTATTACAATATTAACGAATTCATGTAATCAATGCATTTCGAAAAAATTGCACCTTCTTAGATTTAGACTCAAAGTCGATTTTCTTCCAAATTGTCTATTAACGACTTCAATAAGGTACCGCTTATTCTGAAAACTAAAAATTATTACTGAACTGCTCTTCTGAGGAAAAATTTGTATGTTTTTACAATATTAACAAATTCATATGATCAAAGCATTTCGAAAAAATTGCACTTTCCTGCATTTAGAATCAAAGTCGATTTTCATGCAAATTGTTTATTAACGACTTTTACTAAGGAACCGCTTTTTCTGTAAAACATAAATTTTACTGATCTGCTCTTCTAAGGAAAATTTTACATGTTATTACAATATTAACAAATTCATATAATCAATTCATTTTGAAAAAATTGCACTTCCTTAGATTTAGACTCAAAGTCGATTTTCTTGCAAATTGTATATAATCGACTTCAGTAAGGTACCGCTTATTCTAAAAAACATAAACTTTACTGATATGCTCTTCTAAAGAAAAATTTGCATGTTACAATATTAACAACATGTTATAACAATACTAACGAATTCATGTAGTCAAACCATTTCAAAAAAATTGCAATTTCTTAGATTTAGACCCAAAGCCGGTTTTTTTTTTTTGCAAATTGTATATAATCGACTGCAGTAAGGTACCGCTTTTTCTGTAAAACACAAATTTTACTGATCTGTTTTTCTAAGGAAAAATGTTGATGTTATCATAATGTTAACAAATTCATTTAGTCAATGCCTTTCGAAAGAATTGCACTTTCCTAGATTTAGACTTAAAGTCGAGTTTCTTGCAAATTCGTTATAAACGACTTTAATAAGGAACCGCTTTTTCTGTAAAACATAAATTTTACTGATCTGCTCCTCTAAGGAAAATTTTGCCTGTTATTACAATATTAAAAATTCATATAATCAATGCATTTCGAAAAAATTGCACTTCCTTATATTTAGAACTCAAAATCGATTTTCTTGCAAATTGTATATTAAAGACTTCAATTAGGTATCGCTCATAATGAAAAACATAAATTTTACTGTTCTGTGCTAAAGAAAAATCTGCATGATATAACAATATTAACAAATTCATGTAATCAATGGAATTCGAAAAAATTGCACCTTCTTAGATTTAGACTCAAACTCGATTTTCTTCCAAATTGTATATTAACGACTTCAATAAGGTACCGCTTATTCTGAAAACTAAAAAATTTTATTGAACTGCTCTTCTAAGGAAAAATTTGTATGTTACTACAATACTAACAAATTCATATAATCAATGCATTTAGAAAAAATTTCACTTTCCTAGATTTAGACTCAAAGTCGATTTTCTTCCAAATTGTATATTAACGACTAAAATAAGGTACTGCTTATTCTGAAAACTAAAAAATTTTACTGAACTGCTCTTCTGAGAAAAAATTTGCATGTTATAACAATATTAACGAATTCATATAATCAATACATTTCGAAAAAATTGCACCTTCTTAGATTTAGACTCAAAGTCGATTTTCTTCCAAATTGTCTATTAACGACTTCAATAAGAAACTTCTTCATTTCGAAAAAGTTTCATTTTCCAAGATTTAGACTCAAAGTCGATTTTCTTCCAAATTGTATATTAACGACTTCAATAAGGTACCGCTTATTCTGAAAACTAAAAACTTTTACTGAACTGCTCTTCTAAGGAAAATTTTTTATGTTATTACAATATTAACGAATTCGTGTAATCAATGCATTTCGAAAAAATTGCACCTTCTTAGATTTAGACTCAAAGTCGATTTTCTCCCAAATTGTCTATTAACGACTTCAATAGGGTACCGCTTATTCTGAAAACTAAAAATTATTACTGAACTGCTCTTCTGAGGAAAAATTTGTATGTTTTTACAATATTAACAAATTCATATGATCAATGCATTTCGAAAAAATTGCACTATCTTAGATTTAGACTCAAAGTCGATTTTCTTCCAAATTGTATATTAACGACTTCCATAAGATACCGCTTATTCTGAAAACTAAAAAATTTTACTGAACTGCTCTTCTAAGGAAAAATTTACATGTTATTACAATATTAACAAATTCATATAATCATTGCATTTTGAAAATATTGCACTTCCTTAGATTTAGAATCAAAGTCGATTTTCTTCCAAATTGTATATTAACGACTTCCATAAGATACCGCTTATTCTGAAAACTAAAAAATTTTACTGAACTGCTCTTCTAAGGAAAAATTTACATGTTATTACAATATTAACTAATTCATATAATCAAAGCATTTCGAAAAAATTGCACTTTCCTGCATTTAGAATCATGCAAATTGTTTATTAACGACTTTTACTAAGGAACTGCTTTTTCTGTAAAACATAAATTTTACTGATCTGCTCTTCTAAGGAAAATTTTACATGTTATTACAATATTAACAAATTCATATAATCAATGCATTTTGAAAAAATTGCACTTCCTTAGATTTAGACTCAAAGTCGATTTTCTTGCAAATTGTATATAATCGACTTCAGTAAGGTACCGCTTATTCTAAAAAACATAAACTTTACTGATATGCTCTTCCAAAGAAAAATTTGCATGTTACAATATTAACAACATGTTATAACAATACTAACGAATTCATGTAGTCAAAGCATTTCAAAAAAATTGCAATTTCTTAGATTTAGACCCAAAGCCGGTTTTTTTTTTGCAAATTGTATATAATCGACTGCAGTAAGGTACCGCTTTTTCTGTAAAACACAAATTTTACTGATCTGATTTTCTAAGGAAAAATTTTGATGTTATCATAATGTTTACAAATTCATTTAGTCAATGCCTTTCGAAAGAATTGCACATTCCTAGATTTAGACTTAAAGTCGAGTTTCTTGCAAATTCGTTATTAACGACCTTAATAAGGAACCCCTTTTTCTGTAAAACATAAATTTTACTGATCTGCTCTTCTAAGGAAAAATTTGTATGTTACTACAATATTAACAAATTCATATGATCAAAGCATTTCGAAAAAAATGCACTATCTTAGATTTAGACTCAAAGTCGATTTTCTTCCAAATTGTATATTAACGACTTCCATAAGATACCGCTTATTCTGAAAACTAAAAAATTTTACTGAACTGCTCTTCTAAGGAAAAATTTACATGTTATTACAATATTAACAAATTCATATAATCATTGCATTTTGAAAATATTGCACTTCCTTAGATTTAGAATCAAAGTCGATTTTCTTCCAAATTGTATATTAACGACTTTAATAAGATACCGCTTATTCTGAAATCTAAAAAATTTTACTGAACTGCTCTTCTGAGAAAAAATTTGCATGTTATAACAATATTAACGAATTCATATAATCAATACATTTCGAAAAAATTGCACCTTCTTAGATTTAGACTCAAAGTCGATTTTCTTCCAAATTGTCTATTAACGACTTCAATAAGATACCGCTTATTCTGAAAACTAAAAAATTTTACTGAACTGCTCTTCTAAGGAAAAATTTACATGTTATTACAATATTAACAAATTCATATAATCAAAGCATTTCGAAAAAATTGCACTTTCCTGCATTTAGAATCAAAGTCGATTTTCATGCAAATTGTTTATTAACGATATTTACTAAGGAACCGCTTTTTCTGTAAAACATAAATTTTACTGATCTGCTCTTCTAAGGAAAATTTTACATGTTATTACAATATTAACAAATTCATATAATCAATGCATTTCGAAAAAATTGCACTTCCTTATATTTAGAACTCAAAATCGATTTTCTTGCAAATTGTATATTAAAGACTTCAATTAGGTATCGCTTATAATGAAAACCATAAATTTTACTGTTCTGTGCTAAAGAAAAATCTGCATGATATAACAATATTAACAAATTCATGTAATCAATGGATTTCGAAAAAATTGGACCTTTTAGATTTAGACTCAAACTCGATTTTCTTCCAAATTGTATATTAACGACTAAAATAAGGTACCGCTTATTCTGAAAACTAAAAAATTTTACTGAACTTCTCTTCTGAGAAAAAATTTGCATGTTATAACAATATTAACGAATTCATATAATCAATACATTTCGAAAAAATTGCACCTTCTTAGATTTAGACTCAAAGTCGATTTTCTTCCAAATTATCTATTAACGACTTCAATAAGAAACTTCTTCATTTAGAAAAAGATTCATTTTCCTAGATTTAGACTCAAAGTCGATTTTCTTCCAAATTGTCTATTAACGACTTCAATAAGGTACCGCTTATTCTGAAAACTAAAAATTATTACTGAACTGCTCTTCTGAGGAAAAATTTGTATGTTTTTACAATATTAACAAATTCATATGATCAATGCATTTCGAAAAAATTGCACTATCTTAGATTTAGACTCAAAGTCGATTTTCTTCCAAATTGTATATTAACGACTTCCATAAGATACCGCTTATTCTGAAAACTAAAAAATGTTACTGAACTGCTCTTCTAAGGAAAAATTTACATGTTATTACAATATTAACAAATTCATATAATCATTGCATTTTGAAAATATTGCACTTCCTTAGATTTAGAATCAAAGTCGATTTTCTTCCAAATTGTATATTAACGACTTTAATAAGATACCGCTTATTCTGAAAACTAAAAAATTTTACTGAACTGCTCTTCTGAGAAAAAATTTGCATGTTATAACAATATTAACGAATTCATATAATCAATACATTTCGAAAAAATTGCACCTTCTTAGATTTAGACTCAAAGTCGATTTTCTTCCAAATTGTCTATTAACGACTTCAATAAGATACCGCTTATTCTGAAAACTAAAAAATTTTACTGAACTGCTCTTCTAAGGAAAAATTTACATGTTATTACAATATTAACAAATTCATATAATCAAAGCATTTCGAAAAAATTGCACTTTCCTGCATTTAGAATCAAAGTCGATTTTCATGCAAATTGTTTATTAACGATATTTACTAAGGAACCGCTTTTTCTGTAAAACATAAATTTTACTGATCTGCTCTTCTAAGGAAAATTTTACATGTTATTACAATATTAACAAATTCATATAATCAATGCATTTTGAAAAAATTGCACTTCCTTAGATTTAGACTCAAAGTCGATTTTCTTTCAAATTGTATATTAACGACTTTAATAAGATACCGCTTATTCTGAAAACTAAAAAATTTTACTGATCTGTTTTTCTAAGGAAAAATTTTGATGTTATCATAATGTTAACAAATTCATTTAGTCAATGCCTTTCGAAAGAATTGCACTTTCCTAGATTTAGACTTAAAGTCGATTTTCTTGCAAATTCGTTATTAACGACTTTAATAAGGAACCGCTTTTTCTGTAAAACATAAATATTACTGATCTGCTCTTCTAAGGAAAAATTTGTATGTTACTACAATATTAACAAATTCATATGATCAAAGCATTTCGAAAAAATTACACTTTCCTACATTTAGAATCAAAGTCGATTTTCATGCAAATTGTTTATTAACGACTTTACTAAGGAACCGCTTTTTCTGTAAAACATAAATTTTACTGATCTGCTCTTCTAAGGAAAATTTTACATGTTATTACAATATTAACAAATTCATATAATCAATGCATTTTGAAAAAATTGCACTTCCTTATATTTAGAACTCAAAATCGATTTTCTTGCAAATTGTATATTAAAGACTTCAATTAGGTATCGCTTATAATGAAAACCATAAATTTTACTGTTCTGTGCTAAAGAAAAATCTGCATGATATAACAATATTAACAAATTCATGTAATCAATGGATTTCGAAAAAATTGGACCTTTTTAGATTTAGACTCAAACTCGATTTTCTTCCAAATTGTATATTAACGACTAAAATAAGGTACCGCTTATTCTGAAAACTAAAAAATTTTACTGAACTGCTCTTCTGAGAAAAAATTTGCATGTTATAACAATATTAACGAATTCATATAATCAATACATTTCGAAAAAATTGCACCTTCTTAGATTTAGACTCAAAGTCGATTTTCTTCCAAATTATCTATTAACGACTTCAATAAGAAACTTCTTCATTTAGAAAAAGATTCATTTTCCTAGATTTAGACTCAAAGTCGATTTTCTTCCAAATTGTCTATTAACGACTTCAATAAGGTACCGCTTATTCTGAAAACTAAAAATTATTACTGAACTGCTCTTCTGAGGAAAAATTTGTATGTTTTTACAATATTAACAAATTCATATGATCAATGCATTTCGAAAAAATTGCACTATCTTAGATTTAGACTCAAAGTCGATTTTCTTCCAAATTGTATATTAACGACTTCCATAAGATACCGCTTATTCTGAAAACTAAAAAATTTTACTGAACTGCTCTTCTAAGGAAAAATTTACATGTTATTACAATATTAACAAATTCATATAATCATTGCATTTTGAAAATATTGCACTTCCTTAGATTTAGAATCAAAGTCGATTTTCTTCCAAATTGTATATTAACGACTTTAATAAGATACCGCTTATTCTGAAAACTAAAAAATTTTACTGAACTGCTCTTCTGAGAAAAAATTTGCATGTTATAACAATATTAACGAATTCATATAATCAATACATTTCGAAAAAATTGCACCTTCTTAGATTTAGACTCAAAGTCGATTTTCTTCCAAATTGTCTATTAACGACTTCAATAAGATACCGCTTATTCTGAAAACTAAAAAATTTTACTGAACTGCTCTTCTAAGGAAAAATTTACATGTTATTACAATATTAACAAATTCATATAATCAAAGCATTTCGAAAAAATTGCACTTTCCTGCATTTAGAATCAAAGTCGATTTTCATGCAAATTGTTTATTAACGATATTTACTAAGGAACCGCTTTTTCTGTAAAACATAAATTTTACTGATCTGCTCTTCTAAGGAAAATTTTACATGTTATTACAATATTAACAAATTCATATAATCAATGCATTTTGAAAAAATTGCACTTCCTTAGATTTAGACTCAAAGTCGATTTTCTTTCAAATTGTATATTAACGACTTTAATAAGATACCGCTTATTCTGAAAACTAAAAAATTTTACTGATCTGTTTTTTTAAGGAAAAATTTTGATGTTATCATAATGTTAACAAATTCATTTAGTCAATGCCTTTCGAAAGAATTGCACTTTCCTAGATTTAGACTTAAAGTCGATTTTCTTGCAAATTCGTTATTAACGACTTTAATAAGGAACCGCTTTTTCTGTAAAACATAAATATTACTGATCTGCTCTTCTAAGGAAAAATTTGTATGTTACTACAATATTAACAAATTCATATGATCAAAGCATTTCGAAAAAATTACACTTTCCTACATTTAGAATCAAAGTCGATTTTCATGCAAATTGTTTATTAACGACTTTACTAAGGAACCGCTTTTTCTGTAAAACATAAATTTTACTGATCTGCTCTTCTAAGGAAAATTTTACATGTTATTACAATATTAACAAATTCATATAATCAATGCATTTTGAAAAAATTGCACTTCCTTAGATTTAGACTCAAATTCGATTTTCTTGCAAATTGTATATAATCGACTTCAGTAAGGTACCGCTTATTCTAAAAAACATAAACTTTACTGATATGCTCTTCTAAAGAAAAATTTGCATGTTACAATATTAACAACATGTTATAACAATACTAACGAATTCATGTAGTCAAAGCATTTCAAAAAAATTGCAATTTCTTAGATTCAGACCCAAAGCCGGTATTTTTTTTTGCAAATTGTATATAATCGACTGCAGTAAGGTCCCCGCATTTTCAGTAAAACATAAATTTTACTGATCTATTTTTCTAAGGAAAAATTTTGATGTTATCATAATGTTAACAAATTCATTTAGTCAATGCCTTTCGAAAGGATTGCACTTTCCTAGATTTAGACTTAAAGTCGAGTTTCTTGCAAATTCGTTATTAACGACTTTAATAAGGAACCGCTTTTTCTGTAAAACATAAATTTTACTGATCTGCTCTTCTAAGGAAAATTTTGCCTGTTATTACAATATTAACAAATTCATATAATCAATGCATTTCGAAAAAATTGCACTTTCTTATATTTAGAACTCAAAATCGATTTTCTTGCAAATTGTGTATTAAAGACTTCAATTAGGTATCGCTTATAATGAAAAACATAAATTTTACTGTTCTGTGCTAAAGAAAAATCTGCATGATATAACAATATTAACAAATTCATGTAATCAATGGATTTCGAAAAAATTGCACCTTCTTAGATTTAGACTCAAACTCGATTTTCTTCCAAATTGTATATTAACGACTTCAATAAGGTACCGCTTATTCTGAAAACTAAAAAATTTGATTGAACTGCTCTTCTAAGCAAAAAATTGTATGTTACTACAATACTAACAAATTCATATAATCAATGCATTTAGAAAAAATTTCACTTTCCTAGATTTAGACTCAAAGTCGATTTTCTTCCAAATTGTTTATTAACGACTAAATTAAGGTACCGCTTATTCTGAAAACTAAAAAATTTTACTGAACTGCTCTTCTGAGAAAAAATTTGCATGTTATAACAATATTAACGAATTCATATAATCAATACATTTCGAAAAAATTGCACCTTCTTAGATTTAGACTCAAAGTCGATTTTCTTCCAAATTGTCTATTAACGACTTCAATAAGAAACTTCTTCATTTAGAAAAAGTTTCATTTTCCTAGATTTAGACTCAAAGTCGATTTTCTTCCAAATTGTATATTAACGACTCCAATATGGTACCGCTTATTCTGAAAACTAAAAACTTTTACTGAACTGCTCTTCTAAGGAAAATTCTTTATGTTATTACAATATTAACGATTCCAAATTGTCTATTAACGACTTCAATAAGAAACTTCTTCATTTAGAAAAAGTTTCATTTTCCTAGATTTAGACTCAAAAGTCGATTTTCTTCCAAATTGTATATTAACGACTTCAATAAGGTACCGCTTATTCTGAAAACTAAAAACTTTTACTGAACTGCTCTTCTAAGGAAAATTTTGTATGTTATTACAATATTAACGAATTCATGTAATCAATGCATTTCGAAAAAATTGCACCTTCTTAGATTTAGACTCGAAGTCGATTTCCTTCCAAATTGTCTATTAACGACTTCAATAAGGTACCGCTTATTCTGAAAACTAAAAATTGTTACTGAACTGCTCTTCTAACTAAAAAATTTTACTGAACTGCTCTTCTAAGGAAAAATTTGCATGTTATTACAATGATAACGAATTCATATAATCAATGCCTTTCGAACGAATTGCACCTTCCTAGATTTAGACTTAAAGTCGAGTTTCTTGCAAACTCGTTATTAACGACTTTAATAAGGTACCGCTTATTCTGTAAAACATAAATATTACTGATCTGCTCTTCTAAGGAAAATTTTTTATGTTATTACAATATTAACGAATTCATGTAATCAATGCATTTCGAAAAAATTGCACCTTCTTAGATTTAGACTCGAAGTCGATTTCCTTCCAAATTGTCTATTAACGACTTTAATAAGGTACCGCTTATTCTGAAAACTAAAAATTGTTACTGAACTGCTCTTCTAAGGAAAAATTTGTATGTTTTTACAATATTAACAAATTTATATGATCAATGCATTTCGAAAAAATTGCACTATCTTAGATTTAGACTCAAAGTCGATTTTCTTCCAAATTGTCTATTAACGACTTCAATAAGGTACCGCTTATTCTGAAAACTAAAAATTATTACTGAACTGCTCTTCTAAGGAAAAATTTGTATGTTTTTACAATATTAACAAATTCATATAATCAATGCATTTTGAAAAAATTGGACTTCCTTAGATTTAGACTCAAAGTCGATTTTCTTCCAAATTGTATATTAACGACTTTAATAAGATACCACTTATTCTGAAAACTAAAAAATTTTACTGAACTGCTCTTCTAAGGAAAAATTTGCATGTTATTACAATGATAACGAATTCATATAATCAATGCATTTCGAACGAATTGCACCTTCCTAGATTTAGACTTAAAGTCGAGTTTCTTGCAAATTCGTTATTAACGACTTTAATAAGGAACCGCTTTTTCTGTAAAACATAAATATTACTGATCTGCTCTTCTAAGGAAAAATTTACATGTTATTACAATATTAACAAATTCATATAATCAATGCATTTTGAAAAAATTGCACTTCCTTAGATTTAGACTCTAAGTCGATTTTCTTTCAAATTGTATATTAACGACTTTAATAAGATACCGCTTATTCTGAAAACTAAAAAATTTTACTGATCTGTTTTTCTAAGGAAAAATTTTGATGTTATCATAATGTTAATAAATTCATTTAGTCAATGCCTTTCGAAAGAATTGCACTTTCCTAGATTTAGACTCAAAGTCAATTTTCTTCCAAATTGTATATTAACGACTTTAATAAGATACCACTTATTCTGAAAACTAAAAAATTTTACTGAACTGCTCTTCTAAGGAAAAATTTGCATGTTATTACAATGATAACGAATTCATATAATCAATGCATTTCGAAAGAATTGCACCTTCCTAGATTTAGACTTAAAGTCGAGTTTCTTGCAAATTCGTTATTAACGACTTTAATAAGGAACCGCTTTTTCTGTAAAACATAAATATTACTGATCTGCTCTTCTAAGGAAAAATTTACATGTTATTACAATATAAACAAATTCATATAATTAATGCATTTTGAAAAAATTGCACTTCCTTATATTTAGAACTCAAAATCGATTTTCTTGCAAATTGTGTATTAAAGACTTCAATTAGGTACCGCTTATTCTGAAAACTAAAAATTGTTACTGAACTGCTCTTCTAAGGAAAAATTTGTATGTTTTTACAATATTAACAAATTTATATGATCAATGCATTTCGAAAAAATTGCACTATCTTAGATTTAGACTCAAAGTCGATTTTCTTCCAAATTGTCTATTAACGACTTTAATAAGGTACCGCTTATTCTGAAAACTAAAAATTATTACTGAACTGCTCTTCTAAGGAAAAATTTGTATGTTTTTACAATATTAACAAATTCATATGACCAATGCATTTCGAAAAAATTGGACTTCCTTAGATTTAGACTCAAAGTCGATTTTTTTCCAAATTGTCTATTAACGACTTCAATAAGAAACTTCTTCATTTAGAAAAAGTTTCATTTTCCTAGATTTAGACTTAAAGTCGATTTTCTTCCAAATTGTATATTAACGACTTCAATAAGGTACCGCTTATTCTGAAAACTAAAAACTTTTACTGAACTGCTCTTCTAAGGAAAAATTTGTATGTTTTTACAATATTAACAAATTCATATAATCAATGCATTTTGAAAAAATTGGACTTCCTTAGATTTAGACTCAAAGTCGATTTTCTTCCAAATTGTATATTAACGACTTTAATAAGATACCACTTATTCTGAAAACTAAAAAATTTTACTGATCTGTTTTTCTAAGGAAAAATTTTGATGTTATCATAATGTTAACAAATTCATTTAGTCAATGCCTTTCGAAAGAATTGCACTTTCCTAGATTTAGACTCAAAGTCGATTTTCTTCCAAATTGTATATTAACGACATTAATAAGATACCACTTATTCTGAAAACTAAAAAATTTTACTGAACTGCTCTTCTAAGGAAAAATTTGCATGTTATTACAATGATAACGAATTCATATAATCAATGCATTTCGAAAGAATTGCACCTTCCTAGATTTAGACTTAAAGTCGAGTTTCTTGCAAATTCGTTATTAACGACTTTAATGAGGAACCGCTTTTTCTGTAAAACATAAATATTACTGATCTGCTCTTCTAAGGAAAAATTTACATGTTATTACAATATAAACAAATTCATATAATTAATGCATTTTGAAAAAATTGCACTTCCTTATATTTAGAACTCAAAATCGATTTTCTTGCAAATTGTGTATTAAAGACTTCAATTAGGTACCGCTTATTCTGAAAACTAAAAATTATTACTGAACTGCTCTTCTAAGGAAAAATTTGTATGTTTTTACAATATTAACAAATTCATATGATCAATGCATTTCGAAAAAATTGGACTTCCTTAGATTTAGACTCAAAGTCGATTTTTTTCCAAATTGTCTATTAACGACTTCAATAAGAAACTTCTTCATTTAGAAAAAGTTTCATTTTCCTAGATTTAGACTTAAAGTCGATTTTCTTCCAAATTGTATATTAACGACTTCAATAAGGTACCGCTTATTCTGAAAACTAAAAACTTTTACTGAACTGCTCTTCTAAGGAAAATTGTTTATGTTATTACAATATTAACGAATTCATGTAATCAATGCATTTCGTAAAAATTGCACTTTCTTAGATAAGACTCAACTCGATTTTCTTGCTAATTGGATATTAAGGACTTCAGTAAGGTACCGCTTATTCTGAAAATCATAAATTTTTCTGATCTGCTCTTCTGAGTAAAAATTTTCATGTTATAACAATATTAACAAATTCATTTAGTCAATGCCTTTCGAAAATATTGCACCTTCCTAGATTTAGACTTGAAGACGAGTTTCTTGCAAATTCGTTATTAACGACTTTAATAAGGAACCGCTTTTTCTGTAAAACATAAATATTACTGATCTGCTCTTCTAAGAAAAAATTTGCATGTTATTACAATATTAACAAATTCATATAATCAATGCATTTTGAAAAAATTGCACTTTCCCAGATTTAGACTCAAAGTCGATTTTCTTCCAAATTGTATATTAACGACTTTAATAGGATACCACTTATTCTGAAAACTAAAAATTTTTACTGAACTGCTCTTCTAAGGAAAATTTGCATGTTATAACCATATTAACAAATTCATATAATCAATGCATTTCGAAAAAATTGCACTTCCTTATATTTAGAACTCAAAATCGATTTTCTTGCAAATTGTGTATTAAAGACTTCAATTAGGTATCGCTTATAATGAAAAACATAAATTTTACTGTTCTGTGCTAAAGAAAAATCTGCATGATATAACAATATTAACAAATTCATGTAATCAATGGATTTCGAAAAAATTGCACCTTCTTAGATTTAGACTCAAACTCGATTTTCTTCCAAATTGTATATTAACGACTTCAATAAGGTACCGCTTATTCTGAAAACTAAAAAATTTGATTGAACTGCTCTTCTAGGGAAAAACTTGTATGTTACTACAATACTAACAAATTCATATAATCAATGCATTTAGAAAAAATTTCACTTTCCTAGATTTAGGCTCAAAGTCGATTTTCTTCCAAATTGTTTATTAACGACTAAAATAAGGTACCGCTTATTCTGAAAACTAAAAAATTTTACTGAACTGCTCTTCTGAGAAAAAATTTGCATGTTATAACAATATTAACGAATTCATATAATCAATACATTTCGAAAAAATTGCACCTTCTTAGATTTAGACTCAAAGTCGATTTTCTTCCAAATTGTCTATTAACGACTTCAATAAGAAACTTCTTCATTTAGAAAAAGTTTCATTTTCCTAGATTTAGACTCAAAGTCGATTTTCTTCCAAATTGTATATTAACGACTTCAATAAGGTACCGCTTATTCTGAAAACTAAAAACTTTTGCTGAACTGCTCTTCTAAGGAAAAATTTGTATGTTTTTACAATATTAACAAATTCATATGATCAATGCATTTCGAAAAAATTGGACTTCCTTAGATTTAGACTCACAGTCGAGTTTCTTGCAAATTCGTTATTAACGACTTTAATAAGGAACCGCTTTTTCTGTAAAACATAAATATTACTGATCTGCTCTTCTAAGGAAAAATTTACATGTTATTACAATATAAACAAATTCATATGGTCAATGCATTTCGAAAAAATTGGACCTTCTTAGATTTAGACTCAAAGTCGATTTTTTTCCAAATTGTCTATTAACGACTTCAATAAGAAACTTCTTCATTTAGAAAAAGTTTCATTTTCCTAGATTTAGACTCAAAGTCGATTTTCTTCCAAATTGTATATTAACGACTTCAATAAGGTACCGCTTATTCTGAAAACTAAAAACTTTTGCTGAACTGCTCTTCTAAGGAAAAATTTGTATGTTTTTACAATATTAACAAATTCATATGATCAATGCATTTCGAAAAAATTGGACTTCCTTAGATTTAGACTCAAAGTCGAGTTTCTTGCAAATTCGTTATTAACGACTTTAATAAGGAACCGCTTTTTCTGTAAAACAAAAATATTACTGATCTGCTCTTCTAAGGAAAAATTTTCATGTTATTACAATATAAACAAATTCATATGATCAATGCATTTCGAAAAAATTGGACCTTCTTAGATTTAGACTCAAAGTCGATTTTCTTCCAAATTGTATATTAACGACTTCAATAAGGTACCGCTTATTCTGAAAACTAAAAACTTTTGCTGAACTGCTCTTCTAAGGAAAAATTTGTATGTTTTTACAATATTAACAAATTCATATGATCAATGCATTTCGAAAGAATTGCACCTTCCTAGATTTAGACTTAAAGTCGAGTTTCTTGCAAATTCGTTATTAACGACTTTAATAAGGAACCGCTTTTTCTGTAAAACATAAATATTACTGATCTGCTCTTCTAAGGAAAAATTTACATGTTATTACAATATAAACAAATTCATATAATTAATGCATTTTGAAAAAATTGCACTTCCTTATATTAAGAACTCAAAATCGATTTTATTGCAAATTGTGTATTAAAGACTTCAATTAGGTACCGCTTATTCTGAAAACTAAAAATTATTACTGAACTGCTCTTCTAAGGAAAAATTTGTATGTTTTTACAATATTAACAAATTCATATGATCAATGCATTTCGAAAAAATTGGACTTCCTTAGATTTAGACTCAAAGTCGATTTTTTTCCAGATTGTCTATTAACGACTTCAATAAGAAACTTCTTCATTTAGAAAAAGTTTCATTTTCCTAGATTTAGACTCAAAGTCGATTTTCTTCCAAATTGTATATTAACGACTTCAATAAGGTACCGCTTATTCTGAAAACTAAAAACTTTTGCTGAACTGCTCTTCTAAGGAAAATTTTTTTATGTTATTACAATATTAACGATTCCAAATTGTCTATTAACGACTTCAATAAGAAACTTCTTCATTTAGAAAAAGTTTCATTTTCCTAGAATTAGACTCAAAAGTCGATTTTCTTCCAAATTGTATATTAACGACTTCAATAAGGTACCGCTTATTCTGAAAACTAAAAACTTTTACTGAACTGCTCTTCTAAGGAAAATTTTTTATGTTATTACAATATTAACGAATTCATGTAATCAATGCATTTCGAAAAAATTGCACCTTCTTAGATTTAGACTCGAAGTCGATTTCCTTCCAAATTGTCTATTAACGACTTCAATAAGGTACCGCTTATTCTGAAAACTAAAAATTATTACTGAACTGCTCTTCTAAGGAAAAATTTGTATGTTTTTACAATATTAACAAATTCATATGATCAATGCATTTCGAAAAAATTGCACTATCTTAGATTTAGACTCAAAGTCGATTTTCTTCCAAATTGTCTATTAACGACTTCAATAAGGTACCGCTTATTCTGAAAACTAAAAATTATTACTGAACTGCTCTTCTAAGGAAAAATTTGTATGTTTTTACAATATTAACAAATTTATATAATCAATGCATTTTGAAAAAAATTGGACTTCCTTAGATTTAGACTCAAAGTCGATTTTCTTCCAAATTGTATATTAACGACTTTAATAAGATACCACTTATTCTGAAAACTAAAAAATTTTACTGAACTGCTCTTCTAAGGAAAAATTTGCATGTTATTACAATGATAACGAATTCATATAATCAATGCATTTCGAAAGAATTGCACCTTCCTAGATTTAGACTTAAAGTCGAGTTTCTTGCAAATTCGTTATTAACGACTTTAATAAGGAACCGCTTTTTCTGTAAAACATAAATATTACTGATCTGCTCTTCTAAGGAAAAATTTACATGTTATTACAATATAAACAAATTCATATAATTAATGCATTTTGAAAAAATTGCACTTCCTTATATTTAGAACTCAAAATCGATTTTATTGCAAATTGTGTATTAAAGACTTCAATTAGGTACCGCTTATTCTGAAAACTAAAAATTATTACTGAACTGCTCTTCTAAGGAAAAATTTGTATGTTTTTACAATATTAACAAATTCATATGATCAATGCATTTCGAAAAAATTGGACTTCCTTAGATTTAGACTCAAAGTCGATTTTTTTCCAGATTGTCTATTAACGACTTCAATAAGAAACTTCTTCATTTAGAAAAAGTTTCATTTTCCTAGATTTAGACTCAAAGTCGATTTTCTTCCAAATTGTATATTAACGACTTCAATAAGGTACCGCTTATTCTGAAAACTAAAAACTTTTGCTGAACTGCTCTTCTAAGGAAAATTTTTTTATGTTATTACAATATTAACGATTCCAAATTGTCTATTAACGACTTCAATAAGAAACTTCTTCATTTAGAAAAAGTTTCATTTTCCTAGAATTAGACTCGAAAGTCGATTTTCTTCCAAATTGTATATTAACGACTTCAATAAGGTACCGCTTATTCTGAAAACTAAAAACTTTTACTGAACTGCTCTTCTAAGGAAAATTTTTTATGTTATTACAATATTAACGAATTCATGTAATCAATGCATTTCGAAAAAATTGGACTTCCTTATATTTAGAACTCAAAATCGATTTTATTGCAAATTGTGTATTAAAGACTTCAATTAGGTACCGCTTATTCTGAAAACTAAAAATTACTACTGAACTGCTCTTCTAAGGAAAAATTTGTATGTTTTTACAATATTAACAAATTCATATTATCAATGCATTTCGAAAAAATTGG
Organism: Bactrocera oleae; assembly: GCF_042242935.1. Lineage (NCBI taxonomy): Eukaryota > Metazoa > Arthropoda > Insecta > Diptera > Tephritidae > Bactrocera > Bactrocera oleae. Next base: position 17,907,238 of record NC_091541.1, on the reverse strand, counting down.
ACTTCCTTAGATTTAGACTCAAAGTCGATTTTTTTCCAGATTGTCTATTAACGACTTCAATAAGAAACTTCTTCATTTAAAAAAGTTTCATTTTCCTAGATTTAGACTCAAAGTCGATTTTCTTCCAAATTGTATATTAACGACTTCAATAAGGTACCGCTTATTCTGAAAACTAAAAACTTTTACTGAACTGCTCTTCTAAGGAAAATTTTTTTATGTTATTACAATATTAATGAATTCATGTAATCAATGCATTTCGTAAAAATTGCACTTTCTTAGATAAGACTCAACTCGATTTTCTTGCTAATTGGATTTTAAGGGCTTCAATAAGGTACCGCTTATTCTGAAAATCATAAATTTTTCTGATCTGCTCTTCTGAGTAAAAATTTTCATGTTATAACAATATTAACAAATTCATTTAGTCAATGCCTTTCGAAAATATTGCACCTTCCTAGATTTAGACTTGAAGACGAGTTTCTTGCAAATTCGTTATTAACGACTTTAATAAGGAACCGCTTTTTCTGTAAAACATAAATATTACTGATCTGCTCTTTTAAGGAAAAATTTACATGTTATTACAATATTAACAAATTCATAACAATGCATTTTGAAAAAATTGCACTTTCCCAGATTTAGACTCAAATTCGATTTTCTTCCAAATTGTATATTAACGACTTTAATAAGATACCACTTATTCTGAAAACTAAAAATTTTTACTGAACTGCTCTTCTAAGGAAAATTTGCATGTTATAACCATATTAACAAATTCATATAGTCAATGCATTTCGAAAAAATTGCACTTCCTTATATTTAGAACTCAAAATCGATTTTCTTGCAAATTGTGTATTAAAGACTTCAATTAGGTATCGCTTATAATGAAAAACATAAATTTTACTGTTCTGTGCTAAAGAAAAATCTGCATGATATAACAATATTAACAAATTCATGTAATCAATGGATTTCGAAAAAATTGCACCATCTTAGATTTAGACTCAAACTCGATTTTCTTGCAAATTGTATATTAACGACTTCAATAAGGTACCGCTTATTCTGAAAACTAAAAAATTTGATTGAACTGCTCTTCTAAGGAAAAACTTGTATGTTACTACAATACTAACAAATTCATATAATCAATGCATTTAGAAAAAATTTCACTTTCCTAGATTTAGACTCAAAGTCGATTTTCTTCCAAATTGTTTATTAACGACTAAAATAAGGTACCGCTTATTCTGAAAACTAAAAAATTTTACTGAACTGGTCTTCTGAGGAAAAATTTGCATGTTATAACAATATTAACGAATTCATATAATCAATACATTTCGAAAAAATTGCACCTTCTTAGATTTAGACTCAAAGTCGATTTTCTTCCAAATTGTCTATTAACGACTTCAATAAGAAACTTCTTCATTTAGAAAAAGTTTCATTTTCCTAGATTTAGACTCAAAGTCGATTTTCTTCCAAATTGTATATTAACGACTTCAATAAGGTACCGCTTATTCTGAAAACTAAAAACTTTTACTGAACTGCTCTTCTAAGGAAAATTCTTTATGTTATTACAATATTAACGATTCCAAATTGTCTGTTAACGACTTCAATAAGAAACTTCTTCATTTAGAAAAAGGTTCATTTTCCTAGAATTAGACTCAAAAGTCGATTTTCTTCCAAATTGTATATTAACGACTTCAATAAGGTACCGCTTATTCTGAAAACTAAAAACTTTTACTGAACTGCTTTTCTAAGGAAAATTTTTTATGTTATTACAATAATAACGAATTCATGTAATCAATGCATTTCGAAAAAATTGCACCTTCTTAGATTTAGACTCGAAGTCGATTTCCTTCCAAATTGTCTATTAACGACTTCAATAAGGTACCGCTTATTCTGAAAACTAAAAATTATTACTGAACTGCTTTTCTAAGGAAATATTTGTATGTTTTTACAATATTAACAAATTCATATGATCAATGCATTTCGAAAAAATTGCACTATCTTAGATTTAGACTCAAAGTCGATTTTCTTCCAAATTGTCTATTAACGACTTCAATAAGGTACCGCTTATTCTGTAAACTAAAAATTATTACCGAACTGCTCTTCTAAGGAAAAATTTGTATGTTTTTACAATATTAACAAATTCATATAATCAATGCATTTTGAAAAAATTGGACTTCCTTAGATTTAGACTCAAAGTCGATTTTCTTCCAAATTGTATATTAACGACTTTAATAAGATACCGCTTATTCTGAAAACTAAAAAATTTTACTGAACTGCTCTTCTAAGGAAAAATTTGCATGTTATTACAATGATAACGAATTCATATAATCAATGCATTTCGAAAGAATTGCACCTTCCTAGATTTAGACTTAAAGTCGAGTTTCTTGCAAATTCGTTATTAACGACTTTAATAAGGAACCGCTTTTTCTGTAAAACATAAATATTACTGATCTGCTCTTCTAAGGAAAAATTTACATGTTGTTACAATATTAACAAATTCATATAATCAATGCATTTTGAAAAAATTGCACTTCCTTATATTTAGAACTCAAAATCGATTTTCTTGCAAATTGTGTATTAAAGACTTCAATTAGGTACCGCTTATTCTGAAAACTAAAAATTATTACTGAACTGCTCTTCTAAGGAAAAATTTGTATGTTTTTACAATATTAACAAATTCATATGATCAATGCATTTTGAAAAAATTGCACTTCCTTAGATTTAGACTCAAAGTCGATTTTCTTCCAAATTGTATATTAACGACTTTAATAAGATACCGCTTAATCTGAAAACTAAAAAATTTTACTGAACTGCTCTTCTAAGGAAAAATTTGCATGTTATTACAATGATAACGAATTCATATAATCAATGCATTTCGAAAGAATTGCACCTTCTTAGATTTAGACTCAAAGTCGATTTTCTTCCAAATTGTATATTAGCGACTTCAATAAGGTACCGCTTATTCTGAAAAACATAAATATTACTGATCTGCGCTAAGGAAAAATTTGCATGTTTTAACAATATTAACAAATTCATACAATCTAAGCATTTCGTAAAAATTGCACTTTCTTAGATAAGACTCAACTCGATTTTCTTGCAAATTCGTTATTAACGACTTTAATAAGGAACCGCTTTTTCTGTAAAACATAAATATTACTGATCTGCTCTTCTAAGGAAAATTTTACATGTTATTACAATATTACAAATCCATATAATCAATGCATTTCGAAAAAATTGCACTTCCTTAGATTAAGACTCAAATTCGATTTTCTTGCAAATTGTATATAATCGACTTCAGTAAGGTACCGCTTATTCTAAAAAACATAAACTTTACTGATATGCTCTTCTAAAGAAAAATTTGCATGTTACAATATTAGCAACATGTTATAACAATACTAACGAATTCATGTAGTCAAAGCATTTCAAAAAAATTGCAATTTCTTAGATTCAGACCCAAAGCCGGTATTTAACAAATTCATTTATTCAATGCCTTTCGAAAATATTGTACCTTCCTAGATTTAGACTTGAAGACGAGTTTCTTGCAAATTCGTTATTAACGACTTTAATAAGGAACCGCTTTTTCTTTAAAACATAAATATTACTGATCTGCTCTTCTAAGGAAAATTTTACATGTTATTACAATATTACAAATCCATATAATCAATGCATTTCGAAAAAATTGCACTTCCTTAGATTAAGACTCAAATTCGATTTTCTTGCAAATTGTATATAATCGACTTCAGTAAGGTACCGCTTATTCTAAAAAACATAAACTTTACTGATATGCTCTTCTAAAGAAAAATTTGCATGTTACAATATTAGCAACATGTTATAACAATACTAACGAATTCATGTAGTCAAAGCATTTCAAAAAAATTGCAATTTCTTAGATTCAGACCCAAAGCCGGTATTTAACAAATTCATTTAGTCAATGCCTTTCGAAAATATTGTACCTTCCTAGATTAAGACTTGAAGACGAGTTTCTTGCAAATTCGTTATTAACGACTTTAATAAGGAACCGCTTTTTCTGTAAAACATAAATATTACTGATCTGCTCTTTTAAGGAAAAATTTACATGTTATTACAATATTAACAAATTCATATAATCAATGCATTTTGAAAAAATTGCACTTTCCCAGATTTAGACTCAAAGTCGATTTTCTTCCAAATTGTCTATTAACGACTTTAATAAGGTACCACTTATTCTGAAAACTAAAAAATTTTACTGAACTGCTCTTCTAAGGAAAAATTTGCATGTTATTACAATGATAACGAATTCATATAATCAATGCATTTCGAAAGAATTGCTCCTTCCTTGATTTAGACTTAAAGTCGAGTTTCTTGCAAATTCGTTATTAACGACTTTAATAAGGAACCGCTTTTTCTGTAAAACATAAATATTACTGATCTGCTCTTCTAAGGAAAAATTTGTATGTTACTACAATATTAACAAATTCATATAATCAAAGCATTTCGAAAAAATTGCACTTTCCTACATTTAGACTCAAAGTCGATTTTCTTCCAAATTGTCTATTAACGACTTCAATAAGGTACCGCTTATTCTGAAAACTAAAAATTATTACCGAACTGCTCTTCTAAGGAAAAATTTGTATGTTTTTACAATATTAACAAATTCATATAATCAATGCATTTTGAAAAAATTGGACTTCCTTAGATTTAGACTCAAAGTCGATTTTCTTCCAAATTGTATATTAACGACTTTAATAAGATACCGCTTATTCTGAAAACTGAAATGCTCTTCTAAGGAAAAATTTGCATGTTATTACAATGATAACGAATTCATATAATCAATGCATTTCGAAAGAATTGCACCTTCCTAGATTTAGACTTAAAGTCGAGTTTCTTGCAAATTCGTTATTAACGACTTTAATAAGGAACCGCTTTTTCTGTAAAACATAAATATTACTGATCTGCTCTTCTAAGGAAAAATTTACATGTTGTTACAATATTAACAAATTCATATAATCAATGCATTTTGAAAAAATTGCACTTCCTTATATTTAGAACTCAAAATCGATTTTCTTGCAAATTGTGTATTAAAGACTTCAATTAGGTACCGCTTATTCTGAAAACTAAAAATTATTACTGAACTGCTCTTCTAAGGAAAAATTTGTATGTTTTTACAATATTAACAAATTCATATGATCAATGCATTTTGAAAAAATTGCACTTCCTTAGATTTAGACTCAAAGTCGATTTTCTTCCAAATTGTATATTAACGACTTTAATAAGATACCGCTTAATCTGAAAACTAAAAAATTTTACTGAACTGCTCTTCTAAGGAAAAATTTGCATGTTATTACAATGATAACGAATTCATATAATCAATGCATTTCGAAAGAATTGCACCTTCTTAGATTTAGACTCAAAGTCGATTTTCTTCCAAATTGTCTATTAACGACTTCAATAAGAAACTTCTTCATTCAGAAAAAATTTCATTTTCCTAGATTTAGACTCAAAGTCGATTTTCTTCCAAATTGTATATTAGCGACTTCAATAAGGTACCGCTTATTCTGAAAAACATAAATATTACTGATCTGCGCTAAGGAAAAATTTGCATGTTTTAACAATATTAACAAATTCATACAATCTAAGCATTTCGTAAAAATTGCACTTTCTTAGATAAGACTCAACTCGATTTTCTTGCAAATTCGTTATTAACGACTTTAATAAGGAACCGCTTTTTCTGTAAAACATAAATATTACTGATCTGCTCTTCTAAGGAAAATTTTACATGTTATTACAATATTACAAATCCATATAATCAATGCATTTCGAAAAAATTGCACTTCCTTAGATTAAGACTCAAATTCGATTTTCTTGCAAATTGTATATAATCGACTTCAGTAAGGTACCGCTTATTCTAAAAAACATAAACTTTACTGATATGCTCTTCTAAAGAAAAATTTGCATGTTACAATATTAGCAACATGTTATAACAATACTAACGAATTCATGTAGTCAAAGCATTTCAAAAAAATTGCAATTTCTTAGATTCAGACCCAAAGCCGGTATTTAACAAATTCATTTAGTCAATGCCTTTCGAATATATTGTACCTTCCTAGATTTAGACTTGAAGACGAGTTTCTTGCAAATTCGTTATTAACGACTTTAATAAGGAACCGCTTTTTCTGTAAAACATAAATATTACTGATCTGCTCTTCTAAGGAAAATTTTACATGTTATTACAATATTACAAATCCATATAATCAATGCATTTCGAAAAAATTGCACTTCCTTAGATTAAGACTCAAATTCGATTTTCTTGCAAATTGTATATAATCGACTTCAGTAAGGTACCGCTTATTCTAAAAAACATAAACTTTACTGATATGCTCTTCTAAAGAAAAATTTGCATGTTACAATATTAGCAACATGTTATAACAATACTAACGAATTCATGTAGTCAAAGCATTTCAAAAAAATTGCAATTTCTTAGATTCAGACCCAAAGCCGGTATTTAACAAATTCATTTAGTCAATGCCTTTCGAAAATATTGTACCTTCCTAGATTTAGACTTGAAGACGAGTTTCTTGCAAATTCGTTATTAACGACTTTAATAAGGAACCGCTTTTTCTGTAAAACATAAATATTACTGATCTGCTCTTTTAAGGAAAAATTTACATGTTATTACAATATTAACAAATTCATATAATCAACGCATTTTGAAAAAATTGCACTTTCCCAGATTTAGACTCAAAGTCGATTTTCTTCCAAATTGTATATTAACGACTTTAATAAGGTACCACTTATTCTGAAAACTAAAAAATTTTACTGAACTGCTCTTCTAAGGAAAAATTTGCATGTTATTACAATGATAACGAATTCATATAATCAATGCATTTCGAAAGAATTGCTCCTTCCTAGATTTAGACTTAAAGTCGAGTTTCTTGCAAATTCGTTATTAACGACTTTAATAAGGAACCGCTTTTTCTGTAAAACATAAATATTACTGATCTGCTCTTCTAAGGAAAAATTTGTATGTTACTACAATATTAACAAATTCATATAATCAAAGCATTTCGAAAAAATTGCACTTTCCTACATTTAGAATCAAAGTCGATTTTCATGCAAATGCAAAGCCGGTATTTAACAAATTCATTTAGTCAATGCCTTTCGAAAATATTGCACCTTCCTAGATTTAGACTTGAAGACGAGTTTCTTGCAAAATCGTTATTACCGACTTTAATAAGGAACCGCTTTTTCTGTAAAACATAAATATTACTGATCTGCTCTTTTAAGGAAAAATTTACATGTTATTACAATATTAACAAATTCATATAATCAATGCATTTTGAAAAAATTGCACTTTCCCAGATTTAGACTCAAAGTCGATTTTCTTCCAAATTGTATATTAACGACTTTAATAAGATACCACTTATTCTGAAAACTAAAAAATTTTACTGAACTGCTCTTCTAAGGAAAAATTTGCATGTTATTACAATGATAACGAATTCAAATAATCAATACATTTCGAAAAAATTGCACCTTCTTAGATTTAGACTCAAAGTCGATTTTCTTCCAAATTGTCTATTAACGACTTCAATAAGAAACTTCTTCATTTAGAAAAAGTTTCATTTTCCTAGATTTAGACTCAAAGTCGATTTTCTTCCAAATTGTATATTAACGACTTCAATAAGGTACCGCTTATTCTGAAAACTAAAAACTTTTGCTGAACTGCTCTTCTAAGGAAAATTCTTTATGTTATTACAATATTAACGATTCCAAATTGTCTATTAACGACTTCAATAAGAAACTTCTTCATTTAGAAAAAGTTTCATTTTCCTAGATTTAGACTCAAAGTCGATTTTCTTCCAAATTGTATATTAACGACTTCAATAAGGTACCGCTTATTCTGAAAACTAAAAACTTTTGCTGAACTGCTCTTCTAAGGAAAATTCTTTATGTTATTACAATATTAACGATTCCAAATTGTCTATTAACGACTTCAATAAGAAACTTCTTCATTTAGAAAAAGTTTCATTTTCCTAGATTTAGACTCGAAGTCGATTTCCTTCCAAATTGTCTATTAACGACTTCAATAAGGTACCGCTTATTCTGAAAACTAAAAATTATTACTGAACTGCTCTTCTAAGGAAAAATTTGTATGTTTTTACGATATTAACAAATTCATATGATCAATGCATTTCGAAAAAATTGCACCATCTTAGATTTAGACTCAAAGTCGATTTTCTTCCAAATTGTCTATTAACGACTTCAATAAGGTACCGCTTATTCTGAAAACTAAAAATTATTACTGAACTGCTCTTCTAAGGAAAAATTTGTATGTTTTTACAATATTAACAAATTCATATAATCAATGCATTTTGAAAAAATTGGACTTCCTTAGATTTAGACTCAAAGTCGATTTTCTTCCAAATTGTATTTTAACGACTTTAATAAGGAACCGCTTTTTCTGTAAAACATAAATATTACTGATCTGCTCTTCTAAGGAAAAATTTACATGTTATTACAATATAAACAAATTCATATAATTAATGCATTTTGAAAAAATTGCACTTCCTTATATTTAGAACTCAAAATCGATTTTCTTGCAAATTGTGTATTAAAGACTTCAATTAGGTACCGCTTATTCTGAAAACTAAAAATTATTACTGAACTGCTCTTCTAAGGAAAAATTTGTATGTTTTTACAATATTAACAAATTCATATGATCAATGCATTTCGAAAAAATTGGACTTCCTTAGATTTAGACTCAAAATCGATTTTTTTCCAGATTGTCTATTAACGACTTCAATAAGAAACTTCTTCATTTAAAAAAGTTTCATTTTCCTAGATTTAGACTCAAAGTCGATTTTCTTCCAAATTGTATATTAACGACTTCAATAAGGTACCGCTTATTCTGAAAACTAAAAACTTTTACTGAACTGCTCTTCTAAGGAAAATTTTTTATGTTATTACAATATTAATGAATTCATGTAATCAATGCATTTCGTAAAAATTGCACTTTCTTAGATAAGACTCAACTCGATTTTCTTGCTAATTGGATTTTAAGGACTTCAATAAGGTACCGCTTATTCTGAAAATCATAAATTTTTCTGATCTGCTCTTCTGAGTAAAAATTTTCATGTTATAACAATATTAACAAATTCATATAATTAATGCATTTTGAAAAAATTGCACTTCCTTATATTTAGAACTAAAAATCGATTTTCTTGCAAATTGTGTATTAAAGACTTCAATTAGGTACCGCTTATTCTGAAAACTAAAAATTATTACTGAACTGCTCTTCTAAGGAAAATTTGCATGTTATAACCATATTAACAAATTCATGTAATCAATGCATTTCGAAAAAATTGCACTTCCTTATATTTAGAACTCAAAATCGATTTTCTTGCAAATTGTGTATTAAAGACTTCAATTAGGTATCGCTTATAATGAAAAACATAAATTTTACTGTTCTGTGCTAAAGAAAAATCTGCATGATATAACAATATTAACAAATTCATGTAATCAATGGATTTCGAAAAAATTGCACCTTCTTAGATTTAGACTCAAACTCGATTTTCTTCCAAATTGTATATTAACGACTTCAATAAGGTACCGCTTATTCTGAAAACTAAAAAATTTGATTGAACTGCTCTTCTAAGGAAAAACTTGTATGTTACTACAATACTAACAAATTCATATAATCAATGCATTTAGAAAAAATTTCACTTTCCTAGATTTAGACTCAAAGTCGATTTTCTTCTAAATTGTTTATTAACGACTAAAATAAGGTACCGCTTATTCTGAAAACTAAAAAATTTTACTGAACTGCTCTTCTGAGAAAAAATTTGCATGTTATAACAATATTAACGAATTCATATAATCAATACATTTCGAAAATATTGCACCTTCTTAGATTTAGACTCAAAGTCGATTTTCTTCCAAATTGTATATTAACGACTTCAATAAGGTACCGCTTATTCTGAAAACTAAAAACTTTTACTGAACTGCTCTTCTAAGGAAAATTCTTTATGTTATTACAATATTAACGATTCCAAATTGTCTGTTAACGACTTCAATAAGAAACTTCTTCATTTAGAAAAAGGTTCATTTTCCTAGAATTAGACTCAAAAGTCGATTTTCTTCCAAATTGTATATTAACGACTTCAATAAGGTACCGCTTATTCTGAAAACTTAAAACTTTTACTGAACTGCTCTTCTAAGGAAAATTTTTTATGTTATTACAATATTAACGAATTCATGTAATCAATGCATTTCGAAAAAATTGCACCTTCTTAGATTTAGACTCGAAGTCGATTTCCTTCCAAATTGTCTATTAACGACTTCAATAAGGTTCCGCTTATTCTGAAAACTAAAAATTATTACTGAACTGCTTTTCTAAGGAAATATTTGTATGTTTTTACAATATTAACAAATTCATATGATCAATGCATTTCGAAAAAATTGCACTATCTTAGATTTAGACTCAAATTCGATTTTCTTCCAAATTGTCTATTAACGACTTCAATAAGGTACCGCTTATTCTGAAAACTAAAAATTATTACCGAACTGCTCTTCTAAGAAAAAATTTGTATGTTTTTACAATATTAACAAATTCATATAATCAATGCATTTTGAAAAAATTGGACTTCCTTAGATTTAGACTCAAAGTCGATTTTCTTCCAAATTGTATATTAACGACTTTAATAAGATACCGCTTACTCTGAAAACTAAAAAATTTTACTGAACTGCTCTTCTAAGGAAAAATTTGCATGTTATTACAATGATAACGAATTCATATAATCAATGCATTTCGAAAGAATTGCACCTTCTTAGATTTAGACTCAAAGTCGATTTTCTTCCAAATTGTCTATTAACGACTTCAATAAGAAACTTCTTCATTTAGAAAAAATTTCATTTTCCTAGATTTAGACTCAAAGTCGATTTTCTTCCAAATTGTATATTAGCGACTTCAATAAGGTACCGCTTATTCTGAAAAACATAAATATTACTGATCTGCGCTAAGGAAAAATTTGCATGTTTTAACAATATTAACAAATTCATACAATCTAAGCATTTCGTAAAAATTGCACATTCTTAGATAAGACTCAACTCGATTTTCTTGCAAATTCGTTATTAACGACTTTAATAAGGAACCACTTTTTCTGTAAAACATAAATATTACTGATCTGCTCTTCTAAGGAAAAATTTGCATGTTATTACAATATTAACAAATTCATATGATCAAAGCATTTCGAAAAAATTGCACTTTCCTACATTTAGAATCAAAGTCGATTTTCATGCAAATTGTTTATTAACGACTTTACTAAGGAACCGATTTTTCTGTAAAACATAAATTTTACTGATCTGCGCTAAGGAAAAATTTGCATGTTTTAACAATATTAACAAATTCATACAATCTAAGCATTTCGTAAAAATTGCACTTTCTTAGATAAGACTCAACTCGATTTTCTTGCAAATTCGTTATTAACGACTTTAATAAGGAACCGCTTTTTCTGTAAAACATAAATATTACTGATCTGCTCTTCTAAGGAAAATTTTACATGTTATTACAATATTACAAATCCATATAATCAATGCATTTCGAAAAAATTGCACTTCCTTATATTTAGAACTCAAAATCGATTTTCTTGCAAATTGTGTATTAAAGACTTCAATTAGGTATCGCTTATTCTGAAAACTAAAAATTATTACTGAACTGCTCTTCTAAGGAAAAATTTGTATGTTTTTACAATATTAACAAATTCATATGATCAATGCATTTCGAAAAAATTGGACTTCCTTAGATTTAGACTCAAAGTCGATTTTTTTCCAGATTGTCTATTAACGACTTCAATAAGAAACTTGTTCATTTAAAAAAGTTTCATTTTCCTAGATTTAGACTCAAAGTCGATTTTCTTCCAAATTGTATATTAACGACTTCAATAAGGTACCGCTTATTCTGAAAACTAAAAACTTTTACTGAACTGCTCTTCTAAGGAAAATTTTTTATGTTATTACAATATTAATGAATTCATGTAATCAATGCATTTCGTAAAAATTGCACTTTCTTAGATAAGACTCAACTCGATTTTCTTGCTAATTGGATTTTAAGGACTTCAATAAGGTACCGCTTATTCTGAAAATCATAAATTTTTCTGATCTGCTCTTCTGAGTAAAAATTTTTATGTTATAACAATATTAACAAATTCATTTAGTCAATGCCTTTCGAAAATATTGCACTTTCCTAGATTTAGACTTGAAGACGAGTTTCTTGCAAATTCGTTATTAACGACTTTAATAAGGAACCGATTTTTCTGTAAAACATAAATATTACTGATCTGCTCTTTTAAGGAAAAATTTACATGTTATTACAATATAAACAAATTCATATCAATGCATTTTGAAAAAATTGCACTTTCCCAGATTTAGACTCAAAGTCGATTTTCTTCCAAATTGTATATTAACGACTTTAATAAGATACCACTTATTCTGAAAACTAAAAATTTTTACTGAACTGCTCTTCTAAGGAAAATTTGCATGTTATAACCATATTAACAAATTCATATAATCAATGCATTTCGAAAAAATTGCACTTCCTTATATTTAGAACTGAAAATCGAATTTCTTGCAAATTGTGTATTAAAGACTTCAATTAGGTATCGCTTATAATGAAAAACATAAATTTTACTGTTCTGTGCTAAAGAAAAATCTGCATGATATAACAATATTAACAAATTCATGTAATCAATGGATTTCGAAAAAATTGCACCTTCTTAGATTTAGACTCAAACTCGATTTTCTTCCAAATTGTATATTAACGACTTCAATAAGGTACCGCTTATTCTGAAAACTAAAAAATTTGATTGAACTGCTCTTCTAAGGAAAAACTTGTATGTTACTACAATACTAACAAATTCATATAATCAATGCATTTAGAAAAAATTTCACTTTCCTAGATTTAGACTCAAAGTCGATTTTCTTCCAAATTGTTTATTAACGACTAAAATAAGGTACCGCTTATTCTGAAAACTAAAAAATTTTACTGAACTGCTCTTCTGAGAAAAAATTTGCATGTTATAACAATATTAACGAATTCATATAATCAATACATTTCGAAAAAATTGCACCTTCTTAGATTTAGACTCAAAGTCGATTTTCTTCCAAATTGTCTATTAACGACTTCAATAAGAAACTTCTTCATTTAGAAAAAGTTTCATTTTCCTAGATTTAGGCTCAAAGTCGATTTTCTTCCAAATTGTATATTAACGACTTCAATAAGGTACCGCTTATTCTGAAAACTAAAAACTTTTACTGAACTGCTCTTCTAAGGAAAATTCTTTATGTTATTACAATATTAACGATTCCAAATTGTCTGTTAACGACTTCAATAAGAAACTTCTTCATTTAGAAAAAGGTTCATTTTCCTAGCATTAGACTCAAAAGTCGATTTTCTTCCAAATTGTATATTAACGACTTCAATAAGGTACCGCTTATTCTGAAAACTAAAAACTTTTACTGAACTGCTCTTCTAAGGAAAATTTTTTATGTTATTACAATATTAACGAATTCATGTAATCAATGCATTTCGAAAAAATTGCACCTTCTTAAATTTAGACTCGAAGTCGATTTCCTTAAAAATTGTCTATTAACGACTTCAATAAGGTACCGCTTATTCTGAAAACTAAAAATTATTACTGAACTGCTTTTCTAAGGAAATATTTGTATGTTTTTACAATATTAACAAATTCATATGATCAATGCATTTCGAAAAAATTGCACTATCTTAGATTTAGACTCAAAGTCGATTTTCTTCCAAATTGTCTATTAACGACTTCAATAAGGTACCGCTTATTCTGAAAACTAAAAATTATTACCGAACTGCTCTTCTAAGAAAAAATTTGTATGTTTTTACAATATTAACAAATTCATATAATCAATGCATTTTGAAAAAATTGGACTTCTTTAGATTTAGACTCAAAGTCGATTTTCTTCCAAATTGTATATTAACGACTTTAATAAGATACCGCTTATTCTGAAAACTAAAAAATTTTACTGAACTGCTCTTCTAAGGAAAAATTTGCATGTTATTACAATGATAACGAATTCATATAATCAATGCATTTCGAAAGAATTGCACCTTCCTAGATTTAGACTTAAAGTCGAGTTTCTTGCAAATTCGTTATTAACGACTTTAATAAGGAACCGCTTTTTCTGTAAAACATAAATATTACTGATCTGCTCTTCTAAGGAAAAATTTGCATGTTATTACAATATTAACAAATTCATATGATCAAAGCATTTCGAAAAAATTGCACTTTCCTACATTTAGAATCAAAGTCGATTTTCATGCAAATTGTTTATTAACGACTTTACTAAGGAACCGATTTTTCTGTAAAACATAAATTTTACTGATCTGCGCTAAGGAAAAATTTGCATGTTTTAACAATATTAACAAATTCATACAATCTAAGCATTTCGTAAAAATTGCACTTTCTTAGATAAGACTCAACTCGATTTTCTTGCAAATTCGTTATTAACGACTTTAATAAGGAACCGCTTTTTCTGTAAAACATAAATATTACTGATCTGCTCTTCTAAGGAAAATTTTACATGTTATTACAATATTACAAATCCATATAATCAATGCATTTCGAAAAAATTGCACTTCCTTAGATTAGATTTGCAAATGAGGTATGCACTGCGACCTAGGGTCTATTAGATTTAGACTCAAATTCGATTTTCTTGCAAATTGTATATAATCGACTTCAGTAAGGTACCGCTTATTCTAAAAAACATAAACTTTACTGATATGCTCTTCTAAAGAAAAATTTGCATGTTACAATATTAGCAACATGTTATAACAATACTAACGAATTCATGTAGTCAAAGCATTTCAAAAAAATTGCAATTTCTTAGATTCAGACCCAAAGCCGGTATTTAACAAATTCATTTAGTCAATGCCTTTCGAAAATATTGCACCTTCCTAGATTTAGACTTGAGGACGAGTTTCTTGTAAATTCGTTATTAACGACTTTAATAAGGAACCGCTTTTTCTGTAAAACATAAATATTACTGATCTGCTCTTTTAAGGAAAAATTTACATGTTATTACAATATTAACAAATTCATATAATCAATGCATTTTGAAAAAATTGCACTTTCCCAGATTTAGACTCAAAGTCGATTTTCTTCCAAATTGTATATTAACGACTTTAATAAGGTACCACTTATTCTGAAAACTAAAAAATTTTACTGAACTGCTCTTCTAAGGAAAAATTTGCATGTTATTACAATGATAACGAATTCATATAATCAATGCATTTCGAAAGAATTGCTCCTTCCTAGATTTAGACTTAAAGTCGAGTTTCTTGCAAATTCGTTATTAACGACTTTAATAAGGAACCGCTTTTTCTGTAAAACATAAATATTACTGATCTGCTCTTCTAAGGAAAAATTTGTATGTTACTACAATATTAACAAATTCATATGATCAAAGCATTTCGAAAAAATTGCACTTTCCTACATTTAGAATCAAAGTCGATTTTCATGCAAATTGTTTAATAACGACTTTAGTAAGGAACCGCTTTTTCTGTAAAACATAAATTTTACTGATCTGTTCTTCTAAGGAAAAATTTGTATGTTACTACAATACTAACAAATTCATATTATCAATGCATTTTGAAAAAATTGCACTTCCTTAGATTTAGACTCAAAGTCGATTTTCTTCCAAATTGTATATTAACGACTTTAATAAGATACCGCTTATTCTGAAAACTAAAAAATTTTACTGAACTGCTCTTCTAAGGAAAAATTTGCATGTTATTACAATGATAACGAATTCATATAATCAATGCATTTCGAAAGAATTGCACCTTCTTAGATTTAGACTCAAAGTCGATTTTCTTCCAAATTGTCTATTAACGACTTCAATAAGAAACTTCTTCATTTAGAAAAAATTTCATTTTCCTAGATTTAGACTCAAAGTCGATTTTCTTCCAAATTGTATATTAGCGACTTCAATAAGGTACCGCTTATTCTGAAAAACATAAATATTACTGATCTGCGCTAAGGAAAAATTTGCATGTTTTAACAATATTAACAAATTCATACAATCTAAGCATTTCGTAAAAATTGCACTTTCTTAGATAAGACTCAACTCGATTTTCTTGCGAATTCGTTATTAACGACTTTAATAAGGAACCGCTTTTTCTGTAAAACATAAATATTACTGATCTGCTCTTCTAAGGAAAATTTTACATGTTATTACAATATTACAAATCCATATAATCAATGCATTTCGAAAAAATTGCACTTCCTTAGATTTAGACTCAAATTCGATTTTCTTGCAAATTGTATATAATCGACTTCAGTAAGGTACCGCTTATTCTAAAAAACATAAACTTTACTGATATGCTCTTCTAAAGAAAAATTTGCATGTTACAATATTAACAACATGTTATAACAATACTAACGAATTCATGTAGTCAAAGCATTTCAAAAAAATTGCAATTTCTTAGATTCAGACCCAAAGCCGGTATTTAACAAATTCATTTAGTCAATGCCTTTCGAAAATATTGCACCTTCCTAGATTTAGACTTGAAGACGAGTTTCTTGCAAATTCGTTATTACCGACTTTAATAAGGAACCGCTTTTTCTGTAAAACATAAATATTACTGATCTGCTCTTTTAAGGAAAAATTTACATGTTATTACAATATTAACAAATTCATATAATCAATGCATTTTGAAAAAATTGCACTTTCCCAGATTTAGACTCAAAGTCGATTTTCTTCCAAATTGTATATTAACGACTTTAATAAGATACCACTTATTCTGAAAACTAAAAAATTTTACTGAACTGCTCTTCTAAGGAAAAATTTACATGTTATTACAATGATAACGAATTCATATAATCAATGCATTTCGAAAGAATTGCACCTTCCTAGATTTAGACTTAAAGTCGAGTTTCTTGCAAATTCGTTATTAACGACTTTAATAAGGAACCGCTTTTTCTGTAAAACATAAATATTACTGATCTGCTCTTCTACTTTCACTTTCCTACATTTAGAATCAAAGTCGATTTTCATGCAAATTGTTTATTAACGACTTTACTAAGGAACCGCTTTTTCTGTAAAACATAAATTTTACTGATCTGCTCTTCTAAGGAAAATTTTACATGTTATTACAATATTAACAAATTCATATAATCAATGCATTTTGAAAAAAATGCACTTCCTTAGATTTAGACTCAAAGTCGATTTTCTTCCAAATTGTATATTAACGACTTTAATAAGATACCGCTTATTCTGAAAACTAAAAAATTTTACTGAACTGCTCTTCTAAGGAAAAATTTGCATGTTATTACAATGATAACGAATTCATATAATCAATGCATTTCGAAAGAATTGCACCTTCTTAGATTTAGACTCAAAGTCGATTTTCTTCCAAATTGTCTATTAACGACTTCAATAAGAAACTTCTTCATTTAGAAAAAACTTCATTTTCCTAGATTTAGACTCAAAGTCGATTTTCTTTCAAATTGTATATTAACGACTTTAATAAGATACCGCTTATTCTGAAAACTAAAAAATTTTGCTGATCTGTTTTTCTAAGGAAAAATTTTGATGTTATCATATTGTTAACAAATTCATTTAGTCAATGCCTTTCGAAAGAATTGCACTTTCCTAAATTTAGACTTAAAGTCGATTTTCTTGCAAATTCGTTATTAACGACTTTAATAAGGAACCGCTTTTTCTGTAAAACATAAATATTACTGATCTGCTCTTCTAGGGAAAAATTTGCATGTTATTACAATATTAACAAATTCATATGATCAAAGCATTTCGAAAAAATTGCACTTTCCTACATTTAGAATCAAAGTCGATTTTCATGAAAATTGTTTATTAACGACTTTACTAAGGAACCTCTTTTTCTGTAAAACATAAATTTTACTGATATGCGCTAAGGAAAAATTTGCATGTTTTAACAATATTAACAAATTCATACAATCTAAGCATTTCGTAAAAATTGCACTTTCTTAGATAAGACTCAACTCGATTTTCTTGCAAATTCGTTATTAACGACTTTAATAAGGAACCGCTTTTTCTGTAAAACATAAATTTTACTGATCTGCTCTTCTAAGGAAAATGTTACATGTTATTACAATATTAACAAATTCATATAATCAATGCATTTCGAAAAAATTGCACTTCCTTATATTTAGAACTCAAAATCGATTTTCTTGCAAATTGTGTATTAAAGACTTCAATTAGGTATCGCTTATAATGAAAAACATAAATTTTACTGATCTGTGCTAAAGAAAAATCTGCATGATATAACAATATTAACAAATCCATATAATCAATGCATTTCGAAAAAATTGCACTTCCTTAGATTTAGACTCACATTCGATTTTCTTGCAAATTGTATATAAGGTACCGCTTATTCTAAAAAACATAAACTTTACTGATATGCTCTTCTAAAGAAAAATTTGCATGTTACAATATTAACAACATGTTATAACAATACTAACGAATTCATGTAGTCAAAGCATTTGAAAAAAATTGCAATTTCTTAGATTCAGACCCAAAGACGGTATTTTTTTTTGCAAATTGAATATAATCGACTGCAGTAAGGTCCCCGCTTTTTCTGTAAAACATAAATTTTACTGATCTGTTTTTCTAAGGAAAAATTTTGATATTATCATAATGTTAACAAATTCATTTAGTCAATGCCTTTCGAAAGAATTGCACTTTCCTAGATTTAGACTTAAAGTCGAGTTTCTTGCAAATTCGTTATTAACGACTTTAATAAGGAACCGCTTTTTCTGTAAAACATAAATTTTACTGATCTGTGCTAAAGAAAAATCTGCATGATATAACAATATTAACAAATTCATGTAATCAATGGATTTCGAAAAAATTGCACTTTCCTACATTTAGAATCAAAGTCGATTTTCATGCAAATTGCTTATTAACGACTTTACTAAGGTACAGCTTTTCTTAAAACTAAAAAATTTTACTGAACTGCTCTTCTAAGAAAAATTTTTTATGTTATAACAATATTAACGAATTCATATAATCAATGAATTTCGAAAAAATTGCACCTTCTTAGATTTAGACTCAAAGTCGATTTTCTTCCAAATTGTCTATTAACGACTTCAATAAGGTACCGCTTATTCTGAAAACTAAAAAATTTTACTGAACTGCTCTACTAAGAAAAATTTTTTATGTTATAACAATATTAACGAATTCATATAATCAATGCATTTTGAAAAAATTGCACTTCCTTAGATTTAGACTCAAAGTCGATTTTCTTCCAAATTGTATATTAACGACTTTAATAAGATACCGCTTAATCTGAAAACTAAAAAATTTTACTGAACTGCTCTTCTAAGGAAAAATTTGCATGTTATTACAATGATAACGAATTCATATAATCAATGCATTTCGAAAGAATTGCACCTTCTTAGATTTAGACTCAAAGTCGATTTTCTTCCAAATTGTCTATTAACGACTTCAATAAGAAACTTCTTCATTTAGAAAAAATTTCATTTTCCTAGATTTAGACTCAAAGTCGATTTTCTTCCAAATTGTATATTAGCGACTTCAATAAGGTACCGCTTATTCTGAAAAACATAAATATTACTGATCTGCGCTAAGGAAAAATTTGCATGTTTTAACAATATTAACAAATTCATACAATCTAAGCATTTCGTAAAAATTGCACATTCTTAGATAAGACTCAACTCGATTTTCTTGCAAATTCGTTATTAACGACTTTAATAAGGAACCGCTTTTTCTGTAAAACATAAATATTACTGATCTGCTCTTCTAAGGAAAAATTTGCATGTTATTACAATATTAACAAATTCATATGATCAAAGCATTTCGAAAAAATTGCACTTTCCTACATTTAGAATCAAAGTCGATTTTCATGCAAATTGTTTATTAACGACTTTACTAAGGAACCGATTTTTCTGTAAAACATAAATTTTACTGATCTGCGCTAAGGAAAAATTTGCATGTTTTAACAATATTAACAAATTCATACCATCTAAGCATTTCGTAAAAATTGCACTTTCTTAGATAAGACTCAACTCGATTTTCTTGCAAATTCGTTATTAACGACTTTAATAAGGAACCGCTTTTTCTGTAAAACATAAATATTACTGATCTGCTCTTCTAAGGAAAATTTTACATGTTATTACAATATTACAAATCCATATAATCAATGCATTTCGAAAAAATTGCACTTCCTTAGATTTAGACTCAAATTCGATTTTCTTCCAAATTGTCTATTAACGACTTCAATAAGAAACTTCTTCATTTAGAAAAAATTTCATTTTCCTAGATTTAGACTCAAAGTCGATTTTCTTCCAAATTGTATATTAGCGACTTCAATAAGGTACCGCTTATTCTGAAAAACATAAATATTACTGATCTGCGCTAAGGAAAAATTTGCATGTTTTAACAATATTAACAAATTCATACAATCTAAGCATTTCGTAAAAATTGCACTTTCTTAGATAAGACTCAACTCGATTTTCTTGCAAATTCGTTATTAACGACTTTAAAAAGGAACCGCTTTTTCTGTAAAACATAAATATTACTGATCTGCTCTTCTAAGGAAAAATTTGCATGTTATTACAATGATAACGAATTCATATAATCAATGCATTTCGAAAGAATTGCACCTTCTTAGATTTAGACTCAAAGTCGATTTTCTTCCAAATTGTCTATTAACGACTTCAATAAGAAACTTCTTCATTTAGAAAAAATTTCATTTTCCTAGATTTAGACTCAAAGTCGATTTTCTTCCAAATTGTATATTAGCGACTTCAATAAGGTACCGCTTATTCTGAAAATTATAAATATTACTGATCTGCGCTAAGGAAAAATTTGCATGTTTTAACAATATTACAAATCCATATAATCAATGCATTTCGAAAAAATTGCACTTCCTTAGATTTAGACTCAAATTCGATTTTCTTGCAAATTGTATATAATCGACTTCAGTAAGGTACCGCTTATTCTAAAAAACATAAACTTTACTGATATGCTCTTCTAAAGAAAAATTTGCATGTTACAATATTAACAACATGTTATAACAATACTAACGAATTCATGTAGTCAAAGCATTTCAAAAAAATTGCAATTTCTTAGATTCAGACCCAAAGCCGGTATTTAACAAATTCATTTAGTCAATGCCTTTCGAAAATATTGCACCTTCCTAGATTTAGACTTGAAGACGAGTTTCTTGCAAATTCGTTATTAGCGACTTTAATAAGGAACCGCTTTTTCTGTAAAACATAAATATTACTGATCTGCTCTTTTAAGGAAAAATTTACATGTTATTACAATATTAACAAATTCATATAATCAATGCATTTTGAAAAAATTGCACTTTCCCAGATTTAGACTCAAAGTCGATTTTCTTCCAAATTGTATATTAACGACTTTAATAAGATACCACTTATTCTGAAAACTAAAAAATTTTACTGAACTGCTCTTCTAAGGAAAAATTTACATGTTATTACAATGATAACGAATTCATATAATCAATGCATTTCGAAAGAATTGCACCTTCCTAGATTAAGACTTAAAGTCGAGTTTCTTGCAAATTCGTTATTAACGACTTTAATAAGGAACCGCTTTTTCTGTAAAACATAAGTATTACTGATCTGCTCTTCTAAGGAAAAATTTGTATGTTACTACAATATTTACAAATTCATATGATCAAAGCATTTCGAAAAAATTCCACTTTCCTACATTTAGAATCAAAGTCGATTTTCATGCAAATTGTTTATTAACGACTTTACTAAGGAACCGCTTTTTCTGTAAAACATAAATTTTACTGATCTGCTCTTCTAAGGAAAATTTTACATGTTATTACAATATTAACAAATTCATATAATCAATGCATTTTGAAAAAAATGCACTTCCTTAGATTTAGACTCAAAGTCGATTTTCTTCCAAATTGTATATTAACGACTTTAATAAGATACCGCTTATTCTGAAAACTAAAAAATTTTACTGAACTGCTCTTCTAAGGAAAAATTTGCATGTTATTACAATGATAACGAATTCATATAATCAATGCATTTCGAAAGAATTGCACCTTCTTAGATTTAGACTCAAAGTCGATTTTCTTCAAAATTGTCTATTAACGACTTCAATAAGAAACTTCTTCATTTAGAAAAAACTTCATTTTCCTAGATTTAGACTCAAAGTCGATTTTCTTTCAAATTGTATATTAACGACTTTAATAAGATACCGCTTATTCTGAAAACTAAAAAATTTTACTGATCTGTTTTTCTAAGGAAAAATTTTGATGTTATCATATTGTTAACAAATTCATTTAGTCAATGCCTTTCGAAAGAATTGCACTTTCCTAAATTTAGACTTAAAGTCGATTTTCTTGCAAATTCGTTATTAACGACTTTAATAAGGAACCGCTTTTTCTGTAAAACATAAATATTACTGATCTGCTCTTCTAGGGAAAAATTTGCATGTTATTACAATATTAACAAATTCATATGATCAAAGCATTTCGAAAAAATTGCACTTTCCTACATTTAGAATCAAAGTCGATTTTCATGCAAATTGTTTATTAACGACTTTACTAAGGAACCTCTTTTTCTGTAAAACATAAATTTTACTGATCTGCGCTAAGGAAAAATTTGCATGTTTTAACAATATTAACAAATTCATACAATCTAAGCATTTCGTAAAAATTGCACTTTCTTAGATAAGACTCAACTCGATTTTCTTGCAAATTCGTTATTAACGACTTTAATAAGGAACCGCTTTTTCTGTAAAACATAAATTTTACTGATCTGCTCTTCTAAGGAAAATGTTACATGTTATTACAATATTAACAAATTCATATAATCAATGCATTTCGAAAAAATTGCACTTCCTTAGATTTAGACTCACATTCGATTTTCTTGCAAATTGTATATAAGGTACCGCTTATTCTAAAAAACATAAACTTTACTGATATGCTCTTCTAAAGAAAAATTTGCATGTTACAATATTAACAACATGTTATAACAATACTAACGAATTCATGTAGTCAAAGCATTTCAAAAAAATTGCAATTTCTTAGATTCAGACCCAAAGCCGGTATTTTTTTTTGCAAATTGAATATAATCGACTGCAGTAAGGTCTCCGCTTTTTCTGTAAAACATAAATTTTACTGATCTGTTTTTCTAAGGAAAAATTTTGATATTATCATAATGTTAACAAATTCATTTAGTCAATGCCTTTCGAAAGAATTGCACTTTCCTAGATTTAGACTTAAAGTCGAGTTTCTTGCAAATTCGTTATTAACGACTTTAATAAGGAACCGCTTTTTCTAAAAAACATAAATTTTACTGATCTGTGCTAAAGAAAAATCTGCATGATATAACAATATTAACAAATTCATGTAATCAATGGATTTCGAAAAAATTGCACTTTCCTAGATTTAGAATCAAAGTCGATTTTCATGCAAATTGTTTATTAACGACTTTACTAAGGTACCGCTTATTCTTAAAACTAAAAAATTTTACTGAACTGCTCTTCTAAGAAAAATTTTTTATGTTATAACAATATTAACGAATTCATATAATCAATGCATTTCGAAAAAATTGCACCTTCTTAGATTTAGACTCAAAGTCGATTTTCTTCCAAATTGTCTATTAACGACTTCAATAAGGTACCGCTTATTCTGAAAACTAAAAAATTTTACTGAACTGCTCTACTAAGAAAAATTTTTTATGTTATAACAATATTAACGAATTCATGTAATCAATGCATTTCGAAAAAATTGCACCTTCTTAGATTTAGATTCAAAGTCGGTTTTCTTCCAAATTGACTATTAACGACTTCAATAAGGTACCGCTTATTCAGAAAACTAAAAAATTTTACTGAACTGCTCTTCTAAGGAAAATTTTTTATGTTATTACAATATTAACGAATTCATGTAATCAATGCATTTCGAAAAAATTGCACCTTCTTAGATTTAGACTCAAAGTCGATTTTCTTCTAAATTGTCTATTAACGACTTCAATAAGGTACCGCTTATTCAGAAAACTAAAAAATTTTACTGAACTGCTCTTCTAAGGAAAAATTTGCATGTTATTACAATCATAACAAATTCATACAATCTAAGCATTTCGTAAAAATTGCACTTTCTTAGATAAGACTCAACTCGATTTTCTTGCTAATTGGATATTAAGGACTTTAATAAGGTACCGCTTATTCTGAAAATCATAAATTTTTCTGATCTGCTCTTCTGAGTAAAAATTTTCATGTTATTACAATATTAAAAAAATCATTTAGTCAATGCCTTTCGAAAATATTGCACCTTCCTAGATTTAGACTTGAAGACGAGTTTCTTGCAAATTCGTTATTAACGACTTTAATAAGGTACCGCTTATTCTGAAAACTAAAAATTATTGCTGAACTGCTCTTCTAAGGAAAAATTTGTATGTTTTTACAATATTAACAAATTCATATGATCAATGCATTTCGAAAAAATTGCACTATCTTAGATTTAAACTCAAAGTCGAGTTTCTTCCAAATTGTCTATTAACGACATCAATAAGAAACTTCTTCATTTAGAAAAAATTTAATTTTCCTAGATTTAGACTCAAAGTCGATTTTCTTCCAAATTGTATATAACGACTTCAATAAGAAACTTCTTCATTTAGAAAAAACTTCATTTTCCTAGATTTAGACTCAAAGTCGATTTTCTTTCAAATTGTATATTAACGACTTTAATAAGATACCGCTTATTCTGAAAACTAAAAAATTTTACTGATCTGTTTTTCTAAGGAAAAATTTTGATGTTATCATATTGTTAACAAATTCATTTAGTCAATGCCTTTCGAAAGAATTGCACTTTCCTAAATTTAGACTTAAAGTCGATTTTCTTGCAAATTCGTTATTAACGACTTTAATAAGGTACCGCTTATTCTGAAAAACATAAATATTACTGATCTGCGCTAAGGAAAAATTTGCATGTTATAACAATATTAATAAATTCATACAATCTAAGCATTTCGTAAAAATTGCACTTTCTTAGATAAGACTCAACTCGATTTTCTTGCAAATTCGTTATTAACGACTTTAATAAGGAACCGCTTTTTCTGTAAAACATAAATATTACTGATCTGCTCTTCTAAGGAAAAATTTGCATGTTATTACAATATTAACAAATTCATATGATCAAAGCATTTCGAAAAAATTGCACTATCTTAGATTTAGACTCAAAGTCGATTTTCTTCCAAATTGTATATTAACGACTTCAATAAGATACCGCTTATACTGAGAACTAAAAAATTTTACTGAACTGCTCTTCTAAGGAAAAGTTTGCATGTTATTACAATGATAACAAATTCATACAATCTAAGCATTTCGTAAAAATTGCACTTTCTTAGATAAGACTCAACTCGATTTTCTTGCTAATTGGATATTAAGGACTTCAATAAGGTACCGCTTATTCTGAAAATCATAAATTTTTCTGATCTGCTCTTCGGAGTAAAAATTTTCATGTTATTACAATATTAACAAATTCATTTAGTCAATGCCTTTCGAAAATATTGCACTTTCCTAGATTTAGACTTGAAGACGAGTTTCTTGCAAATTCGTTATTAACGACTTTAATAAGGAACCGCTTTTTCTGTAAAACATAAATATTACTGATCTGCTCTTCTAAGAAAAAATTTGCATGTTATTGCAATATTAACAAATTCATATGATCAAAGCATTTCGAAAAAATTGCACTTTCCTAAATTTAGAATCAAAGTCGATTTTCATGCAAATTGTTAATTAACGACCTTGCTAAGGAACCGCTTTTTCTGTAAAACATAAATTTTACTGATCTGCTCTTCTAAGGAAAAATTTTCATGTTATTACAATGATAACAAATTCATATGATCAATGCATTTTGAAAAAATTGCACTTCCTTAGATTTAGACTCAACTCGATTTTCTTGCTAATTGGATATTAAGGACTTCAATAAGGTACCGCTTATTCTAAAAATCAATGGATTTCGAAAAAATTGCACTTTCTTAGATTTAGTATCAAACTCGATTTTCTTCCAAATTGTATATTAACGACTTCAATAAGAAACTTCTTCATTTAGAAAAAGTTTCATTTTCCTAGATTTAGACTCAAAGTCGATTTTTTTCCAAATTGTATATTAACGACTTCAATAAGGTACCGCTTATTCTGAAAACTAAAAACTTTTACTGAACTGCTCTTCTAAGGAAAATTTTTTATGTTATTACAATATTAACGAATTCATCTAATCAATGCATTTCGAAAAAATTGCACCTTCTTAGATTTAGACTCAAAGTCGATTTTCTTCCAAATTGTCTATTAACGACTTCAATAAGGTACCGCTTATTCTGAAAACTAAAAATTATTACTGAACTGCTCTTCTAAGGAAAAATTTGTACGTTATTACAATATTAACAAATTCATATAATCAATGCATTTCGAAAAAATTTAATTTTCCTAGATTTAGACTCAAAGTCGATTTTCTTGCAAATTGTATATTAACGACTTCAATAAGGTATCACTTATTCTGAAAACTAAAAAATTTTACTGAACTGCCCTTCTAAGGAAAAATTTTTATGTTATTACAATATTAACAAATTCATATAATCAATGCATTTCGAAAAGATTGCACTTTCCTAGATTTAGAATCAAAGTCGATTTTCTTGCAAACTGTATATTAACAACTTCAATAAGGTACCGCTTATTCTGAAAAACATAATTTTTACTGATCTGCTCTTCTAAGGAAAAATTTGCATGTTATTACCATATTAACAAATTCATATAACTAATGGATTTCGAAAAAATTGCACTATCTTAGATTTAGACCTCAAATCGATTTTTATCCAAATTGTCTATTAACGATTTCAATAAGATACCGCTTATTCTGAAAACTAAAAAATTTTATTGAACTGCTCTTCTAAGGAAAAATTTGTATGTTACTACAATACTAACAAATTCATATAATCAATGCATTTAGAAAAAATTTAATTTTCCTAGATTTAGACTCAAAGTCGATTTTCTTGCAAATTGTATATTAACGACTTCAATAAGGTATCACTTATTCTGAAAACTAAAAAATATTACTGAACTGCTCTTCTAAGGAAAAATTTGTACGTTATTACAATATTAACAAATTCATATAATCAATGCATTTCGAAAATAATTCACTTTCCCAGATTTAGGCTCAAAGTCGATTTTCTTGCAGATTGTATATTAGCGACTTCAATAAGGTACCGCTTATTCTGAAAAATATAAATATTACTGATCTGCGCTAAGGAAAAATTTGCATGTTATAACAATATTAATAAATTCATACAATCTAAGCATTTCGTAAAAATTGGACTTTGTTAGATAAGACTCAACTCGATTTTCTTGCAAATTCGTTATTAACGACTTTAATAAGGAACCGCTTTTTCTGTAAAACATAAATATTACTGATCTGCTCTTCTAAGGAAAAATTTGCATGTTATTACAATATTAACAAATTCATATAATCAATGCATTTCGAAAAAATTTCACTTTCCCAGATTTAGGCTCAAAGTCGATTTTCTTGCAGATTGTATATTAGCGACTTCAATAAGGTACCGCTTATTCTGTAAAACATAAATATTACTGATCTGCTCTTCTAAGAAAAAATTTGCATGTTATTACAATATTAACAAATTCATATGATCAAAGCATTTCGAAAAAATTGCACTTCCTTAGATTTAGACTCAAAGTCGATTTTTTTTTTTTGCAAATTGTATATAATCGACTGCAGTAAGGTACCGCTTTTTCTGTAAAACATAAATTTTACTGATCTGTTTTTCTAAGGAAAAATTTTGATGTTATCACAATGTTAACAAATTCATTTAGTCAATGCCTTTCGAAAGAATTGCACTTTCCTAGATTTGGACTTAAAGTCTAGTTTCTTGCAAATTCGTTATTAACGACTTTAATAAGGAACCGCTTTTTCTGTAAAACATAAATATTACTGATCTGCTCTTCTAAGGAAAAATTTGCATGTTATTACAATATTAACAAATTCATATGATCAAAGCATTTCGAAAAAATTGCACTATCTTAGATTTAGACTCAAAGTCGATTTTCTTCCAAATTGTATATTAACGACTTCAATAAGATACCGCTTATTCTGAAAACTAAAAACTTTTACTGAACTGCTCTTCTAAGGAAAAATTTGTATGTTATTACAATATTACAAATCCATATAATCAATGCATTTCGAAAAAATTGCAATTTCTTAGATTTATACCCAAAGTCGGTTTTTTTTTTTTGCAAATTGTATATTAACGACTTCAATAAGGTACCGCTTATTCTGAAAAACATAAATTTTACTGATCTGCGCTAAGGAAAAATTTGCATGTTATTACAATATTAACAAATTCATATAATCAATGCATTTTGAAAAAATTGCACTTCCTTAGATCCAAATTGTATATAATCGACTTCAGTAAGGGACCGCTTATTCTAAAAAACATAAACTTTACTGATATGCTCTTTCAAAGAAAAATTTACATGTTATTACATGTAGTCAAAGCATTTCGAAAAATTGCACTTCCTTATATTTAGAACTCAAATTCGAGTTTCTTGCAAATTTTATATTAAACACTTCAATTAGGTATCCCTTATAATGAAAAACATAAATTTTGCTGTTCTGTGCTAAAGAAAAGTCTGCATTATATAACATAATTAACAAATTCATGTTATCAATGGATTTCGAAAAAATTGCACTTTCTTAGATTTAGTATCAAAGTCGATTTTCTTCCAAATTGTATATTAACGACTTCAATAAGGTACCGCTTATTCTGAAAACTAAAAATTATTACTGAACTGCTCTTCTAAGGAAACATTTTTATGTTATTACAATACTACAAATCCATATAATCAATGCATTTCGAAAAAATTGCAATTTCCCAGATTTAGAGTCAAAGTCGATTTTCTTGCAAATTGTATATTAGCGACTTCAATAAGGTACCGCTTGTTCTGAAAAACATAAATTTTACTGAACTGCTCTTCTAAGGAAAAATTTTTATGTTATTACAATATTAACGAATTCATATAATCAATGCATTTAGAAAAAATTGCAAGATAAGACTCAACTCGATTTTCTTGCTAATTGGATATTAAGGACTTCAATAAGGTACCGCTTATTCTGAAAATCATAAATATTGCTATAAAATTTGTATGTTATTTCCATATTAACAAATTCATATAATCAATGCATTTCGAAAAAATTGCAATTTCTTAGATTTATACCCAAAGTCGGTTTTTTTTTTTTTGCAAATTGTATATTAACGACTTCAATAAGGTACCGCTTATACCGCTGAAAAATATAAATTTTACTGATCTGCGCTAAGGAAAAATTTACATGTTATAACAATATTAACAAGTTCATACAATCTAAGCATTTCGTAAAAATTGCACTTTCTTAGATAAGACTCAACTCGATTTACTTGCTAATTGGATATTAAGGACTTCAATAAGGTACCGCTTATTCTGAAAAACATAAATTTTACTGATCTGCGCTAAGGAAAAATTTGCATGTTATTACAATATTAACAAATTCATATAATCAATGCATTTTGAAAAAATTGCACTTCCTTAGATCCAAATTGTATATAATCGACTTCAGTAAGGGACCGCTTATTCTAAAAAACATAAACTTTACTGATATGCTCTTTCAAAGAAAAATTTACATGTTATTACATGTAGTCAAAGCATTTCGAAAAATTGCACTTCCTTATATTTAGAACTCAAATTCGAGTTTCTTGCAAATTTTATATTAAACACTTCAATTAGGTATCCCTTATAATGAAAAACATAAATTTTGCTGTTCTGTGCTAAAGAAAAGTCTGCATTATATAACATAATTAACAAATTCATGTTATCAATGGATTTCGAAAAAATTGCACTTTCTTAGATTTAGTATCAAAGTCGATTTTCTTCCAAATTGTATATTAACGACTTCAATAAGGTACCGCTTATTCTGAAAACTAAAAATTATTACTGAACTGCTCTTCTAAGGAAAAATTTTTATGTTATTACAATACTACAAATCCATAAAATCAATGCATTTCGAAAAAATTGCAATTTCCCAGATTTAGAGTCAAAGTCGATTTTCTTGCAAATTGTATATTAGCGACTTCAATAAGGTACCGCTTGTTCTGAAAAACATAAATTTTACTGAACTGCTCTTCTAAGGAAAAATTTTTATGTTATTACAATATTAACGAATTCATATAATCAATGCATTTAGAAAAAATTGCAAGATAAGACTCAACTCGATTTTCTTGCTAATTGGATATTAAGGACTTCAATAAGGTACCGCTTATTCTGAAAATCATAAATATTGCTATAAAATTTGTATGTTATTTCCATATTAACAAATTCATATAATCAATGCATTTCGAAAAAATTGCAATTTCTTAGATTTATACCCAAAGTCGGTTTTTTTTTTTTTGCAAATTGTATATTAACGACTTCAATAAGGTACCGCTTATACCGCTGAAAAATATAAATTTTACTGATCTGCGCTAAGGAAAAATTTACATGTTATAACAATATTAACAAGTTCATACAATCTAAGCATTTCGTAAAAATTGCACTTTCTTAGATAAGACTCAACTCGATTTTCTTGCTAATTGGATATTAAGGACTTCAATAAGGTACCGCTTATTCTGAAAAACATAAATTTTACTGATCTGCGCTAAGGAAAAATTTGCATGTTATTACAATATTAACAAATTCATATAATCAATGCATTTTGAAAAAATTGCACTTCCTTAGATCCAAATTGTATATAATCGACTTCAGTAAGGGACCGCTTATTCTAAAAAACATAAACTTTACTGATATGCTCTTTCAAAGAAAAATTTACATGTTATTACATGTAGTCAAAGCATTTCGAAAAATTGCACTTCCTTATATTTAGAACTCAAATTCGAGTTTCTTGCAAATTTTATATTAAACACTTCAATTAGGTATCCCTTATAATGAAAAACATAAATTTTGCTGTTCTGTGCTAAAGAAAAGTCTGCATTATATAACATAATTAACAAATTCATGTTATCAATGGATTTCGAAAAAATTGCACTTTCTTAGATTTAGTATCAAAGTCGATTTTCTTCCAAATTGTATATTAACGACTTCAATAAGGTACCGCTTATTCTGAAAACTAAAAATTATTACTGAACTGCTCTTCTAAGGAAAAATTTTTATGTTATTACAATACTACAAATCCATATAATCAATGCATTTCGAAAAAATTGCAATTTCCCAGATTTAGAGTCAAAGTCGATTTTCTTGCAAATTGTATATTAGCGACTTCAATAAGGTACCGCTTGTTCTGAAAAACATAAATTTTACTGAACTGCTCTTCTAAGGAAAAATTTTTATGTTATTACAATATTAACGAATTCATATAATCAATGCATTTAGAAAAAATTGCAAGATAAGACTCAACTCGATTTTCTTGCTAATTGGATATTAAGGACTTCAATAAGGTACCGCTTATTCTGAAAATCATAAATATTGCTATAAAATTTGTATGTTATTTCCATATTAACAAATTCATATAATCAATGCATTTCGAAAAAATTGCAATTTCTTAGATTTATACCCAAAGTCGGTTTTTTTTTTTTTGCAAATTGTATATTAACGACTTCAATAAGGTACCGCTTATACCGCTGAAAAATATAAATTTTACTGATCTGCGCTAAGGAAAAATTTACATGTTATAACAATATTAACAAGTTCATACAATCTAAGCATTTCGTAAAAATTGCACTTTCTTAGATAAGACTCAACTCGATTTTCTTGCTAATTGGATATTAAGGACTTCAATAAGGTACCGCTTATTCTGAAAAACATAAATTTTACTGATCTGCGCTAAGGAAAAATTTGCATGTTATTACAATATTAACAAATTCATATAATCAATGCATTTTGAAAAAATTGCACTTCCTTAGATCCAAATTGTATATAATCGACTTCAGTAAGGGACCGCTTATTCTAAAAAACATAAACTTTACTGATATGCTCTTTCAAAGAAAAATTTACATGTTATTACATGTAGTCAAAGCATTTCGAAAAATTGCACTTCCTTATATTTAGAACTCAAATTCGAGTTTCTTGCAAATTTTATATTAAACACTTCAATTAGGTATCCCTTATAATGAAAAACATAAATTTTGCTGTTCTGTGCTAAAGAAAAGTCTGCATTATATAACATAATTAACAAATTCATGTTATCAATGGATTTCGAAAAAATTGCACTTTCTTAGATTTAGTATCGATTTTCTTCCAAATTGTATATTAACGACTTCAATAAGGTACCGCTTATTCTGAAAACTAAAAATTATTACTGAACTGCTCTTCTAAGGAAAAATTTTTATGTTATTACAATACTACAAATCCATATAATCAATGCATTTCGAAAAAATTGCAATTTCCCAGATTTAGAGTCAAAGTCGATTTTCTTGCAAATTGTATATTAGCGACTTCAATAAGGTACCGCTTATTCTAAAAAACATAAACTTTACTGATATGCTCTTTCAAAGAAAAATTTACATGTTATTACAATATTAACAACATGTTGTAACAATACTAACGAATTCATGTAGTCAAAGCATTTCGAAAAATTGCACTTCCTTATATTTAGAACTCAAATTCGATTTTCTTGCAAATTTTATATTAAAGACTTCAATTAGGTATCCCTTATAATGAAAAACATAAATTTTGCTGTTCTGTGCTAAAGAAAAGTCTGCATTATATAACAATATTAACAAATTCATGTTATCAATGGATTTCGAAAAAATTGCACTTTCTTAGATTTAGTATCAAACTCGATTTTCTTCCAAATTGTATATTAACGACTTCAATAAGGTACCGCTTATTCTGAAAACTAAAAACTTTTACTGAACTGCTCCTCTAAGGAAAATTTTTTAAGTTATTACAATATTAACGAACTCATGTAATCAATGCATTTCGAAAAAATTGCACCTTCTTAGATTTAAACTCAAAGTCGATTTTCTTTCAAATTGTCTATTAACGACTTCAATAAGGTACCGCTTATTCTGAAAACTAAAAATTATTACTGAACTGCTCTTCTAAGGAAAAATTTGTATGTTTTTACAATATTAACAAATTCATATGATCAATGCATTTCGAAAAAATTTAATTTTCCTAGATTTAGACTCAAAGTCGATTTTCTTACAAACTGTATATTAATGACTTCAATAAGGTACCGCTTATTCTGAAAACTAAAAATTATTACTGAACTGCTCTTCTAAGCAAAAAATTTTTATGTTTTTACAATATTAACGAATTCATATGATCAATGCATTTCGAAAAAATTGCACCTTCTTAGATTTAGACTCAAAGTCGATTTTCTTCCAAATTGTCTATTAACGACTTCAATAAGAAACTTCTTCATTTAGAAAAAGTTTCATTTTCCTAGATTTAGACTCAAAGTCGATTTTCTTCCAAATTGTCTATTAACGACTTCAATAAGAAACTTCTTCATTTCGAAAAAATTTAATTTTCCTAGATTTAGACTCAAGGTCGATTTTTTTCCAAATTGTATATTAACGACTTCAATTAGGTACCGCTTATTCTGAAAACTAAAAACTTTTACTGAACTGCTCCTCTAAGGAAAATTTTTTAAGTTATTACAATATTAACGAACTCATGTAATCAATGCATTTCGAAAAAATTGCACCTTCTTAGATTTAAACTCAAAGTCGATTTTCTTTCAAATTGTCTATTAACGACTTCAATAAGGTACCGCTTATTCTGAAAACTAAAAATTATTACTGAACTGCTCTTCTAAGGAAAAATTTGTATGTTTTTACAATATTAACAAATTCATATGATCAATGCATTTCGAAAAAATTTAATTTTCCTAGATTTAGACTCAAAGTCGATTTTCTTACAAACTGTATATTAATGACTTCAATAAGGTATCGCTTATTCTGAAAACTAAAAAATTTTACTGAACTGCCCTTCTAAGGAAAAATTTGTATGTTATTACAATACTAACAAATTCATATAATCAATGCATTTAGAAAAAATTTCACTTTCCTAGATTTAGACTCAAAGTCGATTTTCTTCCAAATTGTATGTTAACGACTTCAATAAGGTACCGCTTATTCTGAAAACTAAAAATTATTACTGAACTGCTCTTCTAAGGAAAAATTTGTATGTTTTTACAATATTAACAAATTCATATGACCAATGCATTTCGAAAAAATTTAATTTTCCTAGATTTAGACTCAAAGTCGATTTTCTTCCAAATTTTCTATTAACGACTTCAATAAGAAACTTCTTCATTTAGAAAAAGTTTCATTTTCCTAGATTTAGACTCAAAGTTGATTTTTTTCCAAATTGTATATTAACGACTTCAATAAGGTACCGCTTATTCTGAAAACTAAAAATTATTACTGAACTGCTCTTCTAAGGAAAAATTTGTATGTTTTTACAATATTAACAAATTCATATGACCAATGAAATGAAATTTCGAAAAAATTTAATTTTCCTAGATTTGGACTCAAAGTCGATTTTCTTCCAAATTTTCTATTAACGACTTCAATAAGAAACTTCTTCATTTAGAAAAAGTTTCATTTTCCTAGATTTAGACTCAAAGTCGATTTTTTTCCAAATTGTATATTAACGACTTCAATAAGGTACCGCTTATTCTGAAAACTAAAAATTATTACTGAACTGCTCTTCTAAGGAAAAATTTGCATGTTATTACCATATTTACAAATTCATATAACCAATGGATTTCGAAAAAATTGCACTATCTTAGATTTAGACTTAAAGTCGATTTTTTACCAAATTGTCTATTAACGATTTCAATAAGGTACCGCTTATTCTGAAAACTAAAAATTATTACTGAACTGCTCTACTAAGGAAAAATTTGTATGTTTTTACAATATTAACAAATTCATATGATCAATGCATTTCGAAAAAATTTAATTTTCCTAGATTTAGACTCAAAGTCGATTTTCTTGCAAATTGTATATTAACGACTTCAATAAGGTATCACTTATTCTGAAAACTAAAAAATTTTACTGAACTGCCCTTCTAAGGAAAAATTTGTATGTTATTACAATATTAACAAGTTCATATAATCAATGCATTTCGAAAAAATTGCACTTTCCCAGATTTAGGCTCAAAGTCGATTTTCTTGCAGATTGTATATTAGCGACTTCAATAAGGTACCGCTTATTCTGAAAAACATAAATATTACTGATCTGCGCTAAGGAAAAATTTGCATGTTATAACAATAATAATAAATTCATACAATCTAAGCATTTCGTAAAAATTGCACTTTCTTAGATAAGACTCAACTCGATTTTCTTGCAAATTCGTTATTAACTACTTTAATAAGGAACCGCTTTTTCTGTAAAACATAAATATTACTGATCTGCTCTTCTAATTAAAAATTTGCATGTTATTACAATACTAACAAATTCATATGATCAAAGCATTTCGAAAAAATTGCACTATCTTAGATTTAGACTCAAAGTCGATTTTCTTCCAAATTGTATATTAACGACTTCAATAAGATACCGCTTATTCTGAAAACTAAAAAATTTTACTGAACTGCTCTTCTAAGGAAAAATTTGCATGTTATTACAATGATAACAAATTCATACAATCTAAGCAATTCGTAAAAATTGCACTTTCTTAGATAAGACTCAACTCGATTTTCTTGCTAATTGGATACTAAGGACTTCAATAAGGTACCGCTTATTCTGAAAATCATAAATTTTTCTGATCTGCTCTTCTGATTAAAAATTTTCATGTTATTACAATATTCACAAATTCATTTAGTCAATGCCTTTCGAAAATATTGCACTTTCCTAGATTTAGACTTGAAGACGAGTTTCTTGCAAATTCGTTATTAACGACTTTAATAAGGAACCGCTTTTTCTGTAAAACATAAATATTACTGATCTGCTCTTCTAAGGAAAAATTTGCATGTTACTACAATATTAACAAATTCATATGATCAAAGCATTTCGAAAAAGTTGCACTTTCCTACATTTAGAATCAAAGTCGATTTTCATGCAAATTGTTTATTAACGACTTTACTAAGGAACCGCTTTTTCTGTAAAACATAAATTTTACTGATCTGCTCTTCTAAGGAAAATTTTACATGTTATTACAATATTAACAAATTCATATGATCAATGCATTTTGAAAAAATTGCACTTCCTTAGATTTAGACTCAAAGTCGATTTTTTTTTTTGCAAATTGTATATAATCGACTGCAGTAAGGTACCCCTTTTTTTGTAAAACATAAATTTTACTGATCTGTTTTTCTAAGGAAAAATTTTGATGTTATTACAATATTAACAAATTCATTTAGTCAATGCCTTTCGAAAGATTTGCACTTTCCTAGATTTAGACTTAAAGTCGAGTTTCTTGCAAATTCGTTATTAACGACTTTAATAAGGAACCGCTTTTTCTGTAAAACATAAATATTACTGATCTGCTCTTCTAAGGAAAAATTTGCATGTTATTACAATATTAACAAATTCATACGATCAAAGCATTTCGAAAAAATTGCACTTTCCTACATTCAGAATCAAAGTCGATTTTCATGCAAATTATTTATTAACTACTTTACTAAGGAACCGCTTTTTCTGTAAAACATAAATTTTACTGATCAATGCATTTTGAAAAAATTGCACTTCCTTAGATTTAGACTCAAAGTCGATTTTTTTTTTGCAAATTGTATATAATCGACTGCAGTAAGGTACCCCTTTTTTTGTAAAACATAAATTTTAGTGATCTGTTTTTCTAAGGAAAAATTTTGATGTTATTACAATATTAACAAATTCATTTAGTCAATGCCTTTCGAAAGATTTGCACTTTCCTAGATTTAGACTTAAAGTCGAGTTTCTTGCAAATTCGTTATTAACGACTTTAATAAGGAACCGCTTTTTCTGTAAAACATAAATATTACTGATCTGCTCTTCTAAGGAAAAATTTGCATGTTATTACAATATTAACAAATTCATATGATCAAAGCATTTCGAAAAAGTTGCACTTTCCTACATTTAGAATCAAAGTCGATTTTCATGCAAATTGCTTATTAACGACTTTACCAAGGAACCGCTTTTTCTGTAAAACATAAATTTTACTGATCTGCTCTTCTAAAGAAAATTTTACATGTTATTACAATATTAACAAATTCATATAATCAATTCATTTTGAAAAAATTGCACTTCCTTAGATTTAGACTCAAAGTCGATTTTTTTTTTTGCAAATTGTATATAATCGACTGCAGTAAGGTACCGCTTTTTCTGTAAAACATAAATTTTACTGATCTGTTTTTCTAAGGAAAAATTTTGATGTTATCACATTGTTAACAAATTCATTTAGTCAATGCCTTTCGAAAGAATTGCACTTTCCTACATTTAGAATCAAAGTCGATTTTCATGCAAATTGTTTATTAACGACTTTACTAAGGAACCGCTTTTTCTGTAAAACATAAATTTTACTGATCTGCTCTTCTAAGGAAAATTTTACATGTTATAACAATATTAACAAATTCATGTAATCAATGCATTTCGAAATAATTGCAATTTCCTAGATTTAGAATCAAAGTCGATTTTCTGGCAAACTGTATATTAACAACTTCAATAAGGTACCGCTTATTCTGAAAAACGTAATTTTTACTGATCTGCTCTTCTAAGGAAAAATTTGCATGTTATTACCATATTAACGAATTCATATAATCAATGGATTTCGAAAAAATTGCACTATCTTAGATTTAGACTTAAAGTCGATTTTTTACCAAATTGTCTATTAACGATTTCAATAAGGTACCGCTTATTCTGAAAACTAAAAAATATTACTGAACTGCTCTTCTAAGGAAAAATTTGTATGTTATTACAATATTAACAAGTTCATATAATCAATGCATTTCGAAAAAATTGCACTTTCCCAGATTTAGGCTCAAAGTCGATTTTCTTGCAGATTGTATATTAGCGACTTCAATAAGGTACCGCTTATTCTGAAAATTATAAATATTACTGATCTGCGCTAAGGAAAAATTTGCATGTTATAACAATATTAATAAATTCATACAATCTAAGCATTTCGTAAAAATTGCACTTTCTTAGATAAGACTCAACTCGATTTTCTTGCAAATTCGTTATTAACGACTTTAATAAGGAACCGCTTTTTCTGTAAAACATAAATATTACTGATCTGCTCTTCTAAGGAAAAATTTGCATGATATTACAATATTAACAAATTCATATGATCAAAGCATTTCGAAAAAATTGCACTATCTTAGATTTAGACTCAAAGTCGATTTTCTTCCAAATTGTATATTAACGACTTCAATAAGATACCGCTTATTCTGAAAACTAAAAAATTTTACTGAACTGCTCTTCTAAGGAAAAATTTGCATGTTATTACAATGATAACAAATTCATACAATCTAAGCATTTCGTAAAAATTGCACTTTCTTAGATAAGACTCAACTCGATTTTCTTGCTAATTGGATACTAAGGACTTCAATAAGGTACCGCTTATTCTGAAAATCATAAATTTTTCTAATCTGCTCTTCTGAGTAAAAATTTTCATGTTATTACAATATTCACAAATTCATTTAGTCAATGCCTTTCGAAAATATTGCACTTTCCTAGATTTAGACTTGAAGACGAGTTTCTTGCAAATTCGTTATTAACGACTTTAATAAGGAACCGCTTTTTCTGTAAAACATAAATATTACTGATCTGCTCTTCTAAGAAAAAATTTGCATGTTATTACAATATTAACAAATTCATACGATCAAAGCATTTCAAAAAAATTGCACTTTCCTACATTCAGAATCAAAGTCGATTTTCATGCAAATTATTTATTAACGACTTTACTAAGGAACCGCTTTTTCTGTAAAACATAAATTTTACTGATCTGCTCTTCTAAGGAAAATTTTACATGTTATTACAATATTAACAAATTCATATGATCAATGCATTTTGAAAAAATTGCACTTCCTTAGATTTAGACTCAAAGTCGATTTTTTTTTTTGCAAATTGTATATAATCGACTGCAGTAAGGTACCCCTTTGTTTGTAAAACATAAATTTTACTGATCTGTTTTTCTAAGGAAAAATTTTGATGTTATCACAATATTAACAAATTCATTTAGTCAATGCCTTTCGAAAGATTTGCACTTTCCTAGATTTAGACTTAAAGTCGAGTTTCTTGCAAATTCGTTATTAACGACTTTAATAAGGAACCGCTTTTTCTGTAAAACATAAATATTACTGATCTGCTCTTCTAAGGAAAAATTTGCATGTTATTACAATATTAACAAATTCATATGATCAAAGCATTTCGAAAAAGTTGCACTTTCCTACATTTAGAATCAAAGTCGATTTTCATGCAAATTGTTTATTAACGACTTTACTAAGGAACCGCTTTTTCTGTAAAACATAAATTTTACTGATCTGCTCTTCTAAGGAAAATTTTACATGTTATTACAATATTAACAAATTCATATAATCAATGCCTTTCGAAAGAATTGCACTTTCCTACATTTAGAATCAAAGTCGATTTTTTTTTTTTGCAAATTGTATATAATCGACTGCAGTAAGGTACCGCTTTTTCTGTAAAACATAAATTTTACTGACCTGTTTTTCTAAGGAAAAATTTTGATGTTATCACAATGTTAACAAATTCATTTAGTCAATGCCTTTCGAAAGAATTGCACTTTCCTACATTTAGAATCAAAGTCGATTTTCATGCAAATTGTTTATTAACGACTTTACTAAGGAACCGCTTTTTTTGTAAAACATAAATTTTACTGATCTGCTCTTCTAAGGAAAATTTTACATGTTATAACAATATTAACAAATTCATGTAATCAATGCATTTCGAAATAATTGCAATTTCTTAGATTTAGACTCAAAGTCGATTTTCTTCCAAATTGTCTATTAACGACTTCAATAAGGTACCGCTTATTCTGAAAACTAAAAATTATTACTGAACTGCTCTTCTAAGGAAAAGTTTGTATGTTACTACAATATTAACAAATTCATATAATCAATGCATTTCGAAAAGATTGCACTTTCCTAGATTTAGAATCAAAGTCGATTTTCTGGCAAACTGTATATTAACAACTTCAATAAGGTACCGCTTATTCTGAAAAACATAATTTTTACTGATCTGCTCTTCTAAGGAAAAATTTGCATGTTATTACCATATTAACAAATTCATATAACCAATGGATTTCGAAAAAATTGCACTATCTTAGATTTAGACTTAAAGTCGATTTTTTACCAAATTGTCTATTAACGATTTCAATAAGGTACCGCTTATTCTGAAAACTAAAAAATATTACTGAACTGCTCTTCTAAGGAAAAATTTGTATGTTATTACAATATTAACAAGTTCATATAATCAATGCATTTCGAAAAAATTGCACTTTCCCAGATTTAGGCTCAAAGTCGATTTTCTTGCAGATTGTATATTAGCGACTTCAATAAGGTACCGCTTATTCTGAAAAACATATATATTACTGATCTGCGCTAAGGAAAAATTTGCATGTTATAACAATATTAATAAATTCATACAATCTAAGCATTTCGTAAAAATTGCACTTTCTTAGATAAGACTCAACTCGATTTTCTTGCAAATTCGTTATTAACGACTTTAATAAGGAACCGCTTTTTCTGTAAAACATAAATATTACTGATCTGCTCTTCTAAGGAAAAATTTGCATGATATTACAATATTAACAAATTCATATGATCAAAGCATTTCGAAAAAATTGCACTATCTTAGATTTAGACTCAAAGTCGATTTTTTTTTTTTGCAAATTGTATATAATCGACTGCAGTAAGGTACCGCTTTTTCTGTAAAACATAAATTTTACTGATCTGTTTTTCTAAGGAAAAATTTTGATGTTATCACAATGTTAACAAATTCATTTAGTCAATGCCTTTCGAAAGAATTGCACTTTCCTACATTTAGAATCAAAGTCGATTTTCATGCAAATTGTTTATTAACGACTTTACTAAGGAACCGCTTTTTCTGTAAAACATAAATTTTACTGATCTGCTCTTCTAAGGAAAATTTTACATGTTATAACAATATTAACAAATTCATGTAATCAATGCATTTCGAAATAATTGCAATTTCTTAGATTTAGACTCAAAGTCGATTTTCTTCCAAATTGTCTATTAACGACTTCAATAAGGTACCGCTTATTCTGAAAACTAAAAATTATTACTGAACTGCTCTTCTAAGGAAAAGTTTGTATGTTACTACAATACTAACAAATTCAGATAATCAATGCATTTAGAAAAAATTTCACTTTCCTAGATTTAGACTTAAAGTCGAGTTTCTTGCAAATTCGTTATTAACGACTTTAATAAGGAACCGCTTTTTCTGTAAAACATAAATTTTACTGATCTGCTCTTCTAAGGAAAATTTTACATGTTATAACAATATTAACAAATTCATGTAATCAATGCATTTCGAAAAAATTGCACTTCCTTATATTTAGAACTCAAAATCGATTTTCTTGCAAATTTTATATTAAAGACTTCAATTAGGTATCGCTTATAATGAAAAACATAAATTTTACTGTTCTGTGCTAAAGAAAAATCTGCATGATATAACAATATTAACAAATTCATGTAATCAATGGATTTCGAAAAAATTGCACCTTCTTAGATTTAGACTCAAAATCGATTTTCTTCCAAATTGTATATTAACGACTTCAATAAGATACCGCTTATACTGAAAACTAAAAAATTTTACTGAACTGCTCTTCTAAGGAAAAATTTGCATGTTATTACAATGATAACAAATTCATACAATCTAAGCATTTCGTAAAAATTGCACTTTCTTAGATAAGACTCAAAGTCGATTTTCTTCCAAATTGTCTATTAACGACTTCAATAAGGTACCGCTTATTCTGAAAACTAAAAACCTTTACTGAACTGCTCTTCTAAGGAAAAATTTGTATGTTATTACAATATTAACAAGTTCATATAATCAATGCATTTCGAAAAAATTGCACTTTCCCAGATTTAGGCTCAAAATCGATTTTCTTGCAGATTGTATATTAGCGACTTCAATAAGGTACCGCTTATTCAGAAAAACATAAATATTACTGATCTGCGCTAAGGAAAAATTTGCATGTTATAACAATATTAATAAATTCATACAATCTAAGCATTTCGTAAAAATTGCGCTTTCTTAGATAAGACTCAACTCGATTTTCTTGCAAATTCGTTATTAACGACTTTAATGAGGAACCGCTTTATCTGTAAAACATAAATATTACTGATCTGCTCTTCTAAGGAAAAATTTGCATGTTATTACAATATTAACAAATTCATATGATCAAAGCATTTCGAAAAAATTGCACTATCTTAGATTTAGACTCAAAGTCGATTTTCTTCCAAATTGTATATTAACGACTTCAATAAGATACCGCTTATACTGAAAACTAAAAAATTTTACTGAACTGCTCTTCTAAGGAAAAATTTGCATGTTATTACAATGATAACAAATTCATACAATCTAAGCATTTCGTAAAAATTGCACTTTCTTAGATAAGACTCAACTCGATTTTCTTGCTAATTGGATATTAAGGACTTCAATAAGGTACCGCTTATTCTGAAAATCATAAATTTTTCTGATCTGCTCTTCTGAGTAAAAATTTTCATGTTATTATAATATTAACAAATTCATATGATCAAAGCATTTCGAAAAAATTGCACTTTCCTACAATTAGAATCAAAGTCGATTTTCATGCAAATTGTTTATTAACGACTTTGCTAAGGAACCGCTTATACTGAAAACTAAAAAATTTTACTGAACTGCTCTTCTAAGGAAAAATTTGCATGTTATTACAATGATAACAAATTCATACAATCTAAGCATTTCGTAAAAATTGCACTTTCTTAGATAAGACTCAACTCGATTTTCTTGCTAATTGGATATTAAGGACTTCAATAAGGTACCGCTTATTCTGAAAATCATAAAGTTTTCTGATCTGCTCTTCTGAGTAAAAATTTTCATGTTATTATAATATTAACAAATTCATTTAGTCAATGCCTCTCGAAAATATTGCACTTTCCTAGATTTAGACTTGAAGACGAGTTTCTTGCAAATTCGTTATTAACGACTTTAATAAGGAACCGCTTTTTCTGTAAAACATAAATATTACTGATCTGCTCTTCTAAGGAAAATTTTACATGTTATTACAATATAACCAATTCATATGATCAATGCATTTTGAAAAAATTGCACTTCCTTAGATTTAGACTCAAAGTCGATTTTCTTCCAAATTGTATATTAACGACTTCAATAAG
Source organism: Bactrocera oleae (assembly GCF_042242935.1). Lineage (NCBI taxonomy): Eukaryota > Metazoa > Arthropoda > Insecta > Diptera > Tephritidae > Bactrocera > Bactrocera oleae. The sequence goes on along the minus strand of NC_091541.1, from coordinate 17,863,872 downwards.
GTGCCGCTTATTCTGAAAACTAAAAAATTTTATGGAACTGCTCTTCTAAGGAAAAATTTGTATGTTATTACAATACTAACAAATTCATATAATCAATGTATTTAGAAAAAATTTCACTTTCCTAGATTTAGACTCAAAATCGATTTTCTTCCAAATTGTATATTAACGACTTCAATAAGGTACCGCTTTTTCTGTAAAACATAAATATTACTGATCTGCTCTTCTAAGAAAAAATTTGCATGTTATTACAATATTAACAAATTCATATGATCAAAGCATTTCGAAAAAATTTCACTTTCCTAGATTTAGACTTAAAGTCGAGTTTCTTGCAAATTGTATATTAACGACTTCAATAAGGTGCCGCTTATTCTGAAAACTAAAAAATTTTATGGAACTGCTCTTCTAAGGAAAAATTTGTATGTTATTACAATACTAACAAATTCATATAATCAATGTATTTAGAAAAAATTTCACTTTCCTAGATTTAGACTCAAAATCGATTTTCTTCCAAATTGGATATTAAGGACTTCAATAAGGTACCGCTTATTCTGAAAATCATAAATTTTTCTGATCTGCTCTTCTGAGTAAAAATTTTCATGTTATTATAATATTAACAAATTCATTTAGTCAATGCCTCTCGAAAATATTGCACTTTCCTAGATTTAGACTTGAAGACGAGTTTCTTGCAAATTCGTTATTAACGACTTTAATAAGGAACCGCTTTTTCTGTAAAACATAAATATTACTGATCTGCTCTTCTAAGAAAAAATTTGCATGTTATTACAATATTAACAAATTCATATGATCAAAGCATTTCGAAAAAATTTCACTTTCCTAGATTTAGACTTAAAGTCGAGTTTCTTGCAAATTCGTTATTAACGACTTTAATAAGGAACCGCTTTTTCTGTAAAACATAAATTTTACTGATCTGCTCTTCTAAGGAAAAGTTTACATGTTATAACAATATTAACAAATTCATGTAATCAATGCATTTCGAAAAAATTGCACTTCCTTATATTTAGAACTCAAAATCGATTTTCTTGCAAATTTTATATTAAAGACTTCAATTAGGTATCGCTTATAATGAAAAACATAAATTCTACTGTTCTGTGCTAAAGAAAAATCTGCATGATATAACAATATTAACAAATTCATGTAATCAATGGATTTCGAAAAAATTGCACCTTCTTAGATTTAGACTCAAACTCGATTTTCTTCCAAATTGTATACTAACGACTTCAATAAGGTGCCGCTTATTCTGAAAACTAAAAAATTTTATGGAACTGCTCTTCTAAGGAAAAATTTGTATGTTATTACAATACTAACAAATTCATATAATCAATGTATTTAGAAAAAATTTCACTTTCCTAGATTTAGACTCAAAATCGATTTTCTTCCAAATTGTATATTAACGACTTCAATAAGGTACCGCTTATTCTGAAAACTAAAAAATTTTACTGAACTGCTCCTCTAAGGAAAAATTTGCATGTTACAACAATATTAACGAATTCGTATAATCAATACATTTCGAAAAAATTGCACCTTCTTAGATTTAGACTCAAAGTCGATTTTCTTGCAAATTGTCTATTAACGACTTCAATAAGAAACTTCTTCATTTAGAAAAAGTTTCATTTTCCTAGATTTAGACTCAAAGTCGATTTTTTTCCAAATTGTATATTAACGACTTCAATAAGGTACCGCTTATTCTGAAAACTAAAAACTTTTACTGAACTGCTCTTCTAAGGAAAAATTTGTATGTTATTACAATACTAACAAGTTCATATAATCAATGCATTTCGAAAAAATTGCACTTTCCCAGATTTAGGCTCAAAGTCGATTTTCTTGCAGATTGTATATTAGCGACTTCAATAAGGTACCGCTTATTCTGAAAAACATAAATATTACTGATCTGCGCTAAGGAAAAATTTGCATGTTATAACAATATTAATAAATTCATACAATCTAAGCATTTCGTAAAAATTGCACTTTCTTAGATAAGACTCAACTCGATTTTCTTGCAAATTCGTTATTAACGACTTTAATAAGGAACCGCTTTTTCTGTAAAACATAAATATTACTGATCTGCTCTTCTAAGGAAAAATTTGCATGTTATTACAATATTAACAAATTCATATGATCAAAGCATTTCGAAAAAATTGCACTATCTTAGATTTAGACTCAAAGTCGATTTTCTTCCAAATTGTATATTTACGACTTCAATAAGATACGGCTTATACTGAAAACTAAAAAATTTTATTGAACTGCTCTTCTAAGGAAAAATTTGCATGTTATTACAATGATAACAAATTCATACAATCTAAGCATTTCGTAAAAATTGCACTTTCTTAGATAAGACTCAACTCGATTTTCTTGCTAATTGGATATTAAGGACTTCAATAAGGTACCGCTTATTCTGAAAATCATAAATTTTTCTGATCTGCTCTTCTGAGTAAAAATTTTCATGTTATTATAATATTAACAAATTCATTTAGCCAATGCCTTTCGAAAATATTGCACTTTCCTAGATTTAGACTTGAAGACGAGTTTCTTGCAAATTCGTTATTAACGACTTTAATAAGGAACCGCTTTTTCTGTAAAACATAAATATTACTGATCTGCTCTTCTAAGAAAAAATTTGCATGTTATTACAATATTAACAAATTCATATGATCAAAGCATTTCGAAAAAATTGCACTTTCCTACATTTAGAATCAAAGTCGATTTTCATGCAAATTGTTTATTAACGACTTTGCTAAGGAACCGCTTTTTCTGTAAAACATAAATTTTACTGATCTGCTCTTCTAAGGAAAATTTTACATGTTATTACAATGATAACAAATTCATACAATCTAAGCATTTCGTAAAAATTGCACTTTCTTAGATAAGACTCAACTCGATTTTCTTGCTAATTGGATATTAAGGACTTCAATAAGGTACCGCTTATTCTGAAAATCATAAATTTTTCTGATCTGCTCTTCTGAGTAAAAATTTTCATGTTATTATAATATTAACAAATTCATTTAGTCAATGCCTCTCGAAAATATTGCACTTTCTTAGATTTAGACTTGAAGACGAGTTTCTTGCAAATTCGTTATTAACGACTTTAATAAGGAACCGCTTTTTCTGTAAAACATAAATATTACTGATCTGCTCTTCTAAGGAAAATTTTACATGTTATTACAATATAACCAATTCATATGATCAATGCATTTTGAAAAAATTGCACTTCCTTAGATTTAGACTCAAAGTCGATTTTTTTTTTTTGAAAATTTTATATAATCGACTGCAGTAAGGTACCGCTTTTTCTGTAAAACATAAATTTTACTGATCTGTTTTTCTAAGGAAAAATTTTGATGTTATCACAATGTTAACAAATTCATTTAGTCAATGCCTTTCGAAAGAATTGCACTTTCCTAGATTTAGACTTAAAGTCGAGTTTCTTGCAAATTCGTTATTAACGACTTTAATAAGGAACCGCTTTTTCTGTAAAACATAAATTTTACTGATCTGCTCTTCTAAGGAAAATTTTACATGTTATAACAATATTAACAAATTCATGTAATCAATGCATTTCGAAAAAATTGCACTTCCTTATATTTAGAACTCAAAATCGATTTTCTTGCAAATTTTATATTAAAGACTTCAATTAGGTATCGCTTATAATGAATAACATAAATTTTACTGTTCTGTGCTAAAGAAAAATCTGCATGATATAACAATATTAACAAATTCATGTAATCAATGGATTTCGAAAAAATTGCACCTTCTTAGATTTAGACTCAAACTCGATTTTCTTCCAAATTGTATATTAACGACTTCAATAAGGTGCCGCTTATTCTGAAAACTAAAAAATTTTATGGAACTGCTCTTCTAAGGAAAAATTTGTATGTTATTACAATACTAACAAATTCATATAATCAATGTATTTAGAAAAAATTTCACTTTCCTAGATTTAGACTCAAAATCGATTTTCTTCCAAATTGTATATTAACGACTTCAATAAGGTACCGCTTATTCTGAAAACTAAAAAATTTTACTGAACTGCTCCTCTAAGGAAAAATTTGCATGTTATAACAATATTAACGAATTCATATAATCAATACATTTCGAAAAAATTGCACCTTCTTAGATTTAGACTCAAAGTCGATTTTCTTGCAGATTGTATATTAGCGACTTCAATAAGGTACCGCTTATTCTGAAAAACATAAATATTACTGATCTGCGCTAAGGAAAAATTTGCATGTTATAACAATATTAATAAATTCATACAATCTAAGCATTTCGTAAAAATTGCACTTTCTTAGATAAGACTCAACTCGATTTTCTTGCAAATTCGTTATTAACGACTTTAATAAGGAACCGCTTTTTCTGTAAAACATAAATATTACTGATCTGCTCTTCTAAGGAAAAATTTGCATGTTATTACAATATTAACAAATTCATATGATCAAAGCATTTCGAAAAAATTGCACTATCTTAGATTTAGACTCAAAGTCGATTTTCTTCCAAATTGTATATTAATGACTTCAATAAGATAGCGCTTATACTGAAAACTAAAAAATTTTACTGAACTGCTCTTCTAAGGAAAAATTTGCATGTTATTACAATGATAACAAATTCATACAATCTAAGCATTTCGTAAAAATTGCACTTTCTTAGATAAGACTCAACTCGATTTTCTTGCTAATTGGATATTAAGGACTTCAATAAGGTACCGCTTATTCTGAAAATCATAAATTTTTCTGATCTGCTCTTCTGAGTAAAAATTTTCATGTTATTATAATATTAACAAATTCATTTAGTCAATGCCTTTCGAAAATATTGCACTTTCCTAGATTTAGACTTGAAGACGAGTTTCTTGCAAATTCGTTATTAACGACTTTAATAAGGAACCGCTTTTTCTGTAAAACAAAAATATTACTGATCTGCTCTTCTAAGAAAAAATTTGCATGTTATTACAATATTAACAAATTCATATGATCAAAGCATTTCGAAAAAATTGCACTTTCCTACATTTAGAATCAAAGTCGATTTTCATGCAAATTTTATATTAAAGACTTCAATTAGGTATCGCTTATAATGAAAAACATAAATTTTATTGTTCTGTGCTAAAGAAAAATCTGCATTATATAACAATATTAACAAATTCATGTAATCAATGGATTTCGAAAAAATTGCACTTTCTTAGATTTAGTATCAAACTCGATTTTCTTCCAAATTGTATATTAACGACTTCAAGAAGGTACCGCTTATTCTGAAAACTAAAAATTATTACTGAACTGCTCTTCTAAGGAAAAATTTGTATGTTATTACAATATTAACAAGTTCATATAATCAATGCATTTCGAAAAAATTGCACTTTCCCAGATTTAGGCTCAAAGTCGATTTTCTTGCAGATTGTATATTAACGACTTTAATAAGGAACCGCGTTTTCTGTAAAACATAAATTTACTGATCTGCTCTTCTAAGGAAAATTTTGCCTGTTATTACAATATTAACAAATTCATATAATCAATGCATTTCGAAAAATTGCACTTCCTTATATTTAGAACTCAAATTCGATTTTCTTGCAAATTTTATATTAAAGACTTCAATTAGGTATCCCTTATAATGAAAAACATAAATTTTACTGTTCTGTGCTAAAGAAAAATCTGCATTATATAACAATATTAACAAATTCATGTAATCAATGGATTTCGAAAAAATTGCACTTTCTTAGATTTAGTATCAAACTCGATTTTCTTCCAAATTGTATAGTAACGACTTCAATAAGGTACCGCTTATTCTGAAAACTAAAAATTATTACTGAACTGCTTTTCTAAGGAAAAATTTGTATGATTTTACAATATTAACAAATTCATATGATCAATGCATTTCAAAAAAATTTAATTTTCCTAGATTTAGACTCAAAGTCGATTTTCTTCGAAATTGTCTATTAACGACTTTAATAAGGAACTTCTTCATTTAGAAAAAGTTTCATTTTCCTAGATTTAGACTCAAGGTCGATTTTTTTCCAAATTGTATATTAACGACTTCAATAAGGTACCGCTTATTCTGAAAACTAAAAACTTTTACTGAACTGCTCCTCTAAGGAAAATTTTTTAAGTTATTACAATATTAACGAATTCATGTAATCAATGCATTTCGAAAAAATTGTACCTTCTTAGATTTAAACTCAAAGTCGATTTTCTTCCAAATTGTGTATTAACGACTTCAATAAGGTACCGCTTATTCTGAAAACTAAAAATTATTACTGAACTGCTCTTCTAAGGAAAAATTTGTATGTTTTTACAATATTAACAAATTCATATGATCAATGCATTTCCAAAAAATTTAATTTTCCTAGATTTAGACTCAAAGTCGATTTTCTTCCAAATTGTCTATTAACGACTTCAATAAGAAACTTCTTCATTTCGAAAAAGTTTCATTTTCCTAGATTTAGACTCAAAGTCGATTTTTTTCCAAATTGTATATTAACGACTTCAATAAGGTACCGCTTATTCTGAAAACCAAAAACTTTTACTGAACTGCTCTTCTAAGGAAAAATTTGTATGTTATTACAATATTAACAAGTTCATATAATCAATGCATTTCGAAAAAATTGCACTTTCCCAGATTTAGGCTCAAAGTCGATTTTCTTGCAGACTGTATATTAGCGACTTCAATAAGGTACCGCTTATTCTGAAAAACATAAATATTACTGATCTGCGCTAAGGAAAAATTTGCATGTTATAACAATATTAATAAATTCATACAATCTAAGCATTTCGTAAAAATTGCACTTTCTTAGATAAGACTCAACTCGATTTTCTTGCAAATTCGTTATTAACGACTTTAATAAGGAACCGCTTTTTCTGTAAAACATAAATATTACTGATCTGCTCTTCTAAGGAAAAATTTGCATGTTATTACAATATTAACAAATTCATATGATCAAAGCATTTCGAAAAAATTGCACTATCTTAGATTTAGACTCAAAGTCGATTTTCTTCCAAATTGTATATTAACGACTTCAATAAGATACCGCTTATACTGAAAACTAAAAAATTTTACTGAACTGCTCTTCTAAGGAAAAGTTTGCATGTTATTACAATGATAACAAATTCATACAATCTAAGCATTTCGTAAAAATTGCACTTTCTTAGATAAGACTCAACTCGATTTTCTTGCTAATTGGATATTAAGGACTTCAATAAGGTACAGCTTATTCTGAAAATCATAAATTTTTCTCATCTGCTCTTCGGAGTAAAAATTTTCATGTTATTACAATATTAACAAATTCATTTAGTCAATGCCTTTCGAAAATATTGCACTTTCCTAGATTTAGACTTGAAGACGAGTTTCTTGCAAATTCGTTATTAACGACTTTAATAAGGAACCGCTTTTTCTGTAAAACATAAATATTACTGATCTGCTCTTCTAAGAAAAAATTTGCATGTTATTGCAATATTAACAAATTCATATGATCAAAGCATTTCGAAAAAATTGCACTTTCCTAAATTTAGAATCAAAGTCGATTTTCATGCAAATTGTTAATTAACGACTTTGCTAAGGAACCGCTTTTTCTGTAAAACATAAATTTTACTGATCTGCTCTTCTAAGGAAAAATTTTCATGTTATTACAATGATAACAAATTCATATGATCAATGCATTTTGAAAAAATTGCACTTCCTTAGATTTAGACTCAACTCGATTTTCTTGCTAATTGGATATTAAGGACTTCAATAAGGTACCGCTTATTCTAAAAATCAATGGATTTCGAAAAAATTGCACTTTCTTAGATTTAGTATCAAACTCGATTTTCTTCCAAATTGTATATTAACGACTTCAATAAGAAACTTCTTCATTTAGAAAAAGTTTCATTTTCCTAGATTTAGACTCAAAGTCGATTTTTTTCCAAATTGTATATTAACGACTTCAATAAGGTACCGCTTATTCTGAAAACTAAAAACTTTTACTGAACTGCTCTTCTAAGGAAAATTTTTTATGTTATTACAATATTAACGAATTCATCTAATCAATGCATTTCGAAAAAATTGCACCTTCTTAGATTTAGACTCAAAGTCGATTTTCTTCCAAATTGTCTATTAACGACTTCAATAAGGTACCGCTTATTCTGAAAACTAAAAATTATTACTGAACTGCTATTCTAAGGAAAAATTTGTACGTTATTACAATATTAACAAATTCATATAATCAATGCATTTCGAAAAAATTTAATTTTCCTAGATTTAGACTCAAAGTCGATTTTCTTGCAAATTGTATATTAACGACTTCAATAAGGTATCACTTATTCTGAAAACTAAAAAATTTTACTGAACTGCCCTTCTAAGGAAAAATTTTTATGTTATTACAATATTAACAAATTCATATAATCAATGCATTTCGAAAAGATTGCACTTTCCTAGATTTAGAATCAAAGTCGATTTTCTTGCAAACTGTATATTAACAACTTCAATAAGGTACCGCTTATTCTGAAAAACATAATTTTTACTGATCTGCTCTTCTAAGGAAAAATTTGCATGTTATTGCAATATTAACAAATTCATATGATCAAAGCATTTCGAAAAAATTGCACTTTCCTAAATTTAGAATCAAAGTCGATTTTCATGCAAATTGTTAATTAACGACTTTGCTAAGGAACCGCTTTTTCTGTAAAACATAAATTTTACTGATCTGCTCTTCTAAGGAAAAATTTTCATGTTATTACAATGATAACAAATTCATATGATCAATGCATTTTGAAAAAATTGCACTTCCTTAGATTTAGACTCAACTCGATTTTCTTGCTAATTGGATATTAAGGACTTCAATAAGGTACCGCTTATTCTAAAAATCAATGGATTTCGAAAAAATTGCACTTTCTTAGATTTAGTATCAAACTCGATTTTCTTCCAAATTGTATATTAACGACTTCAATAAGAAACTTCTTCATTTAGAAAAAGTTTCATTTTCCTAGATTTAGACTCAAAGTCGATTTTTTTCCAAATTGTCTATTAACGACTTCAATAAGGTACCGCTTATTCTGAAAACTAAAAATTATTACTGAACTGCTATTCTAAGGAAAAATTTGTACGTTATTACAATATTAACAAATTCATATAATCAATGCATTTCGAAAAAATTTAATTTTCCTAGATTTAGACTCAAAGTCGATTTTCTTGCAAATTGTATATTAACGACTTCAATAAGGTATCACTTATTCTGAAAACTAAAAAATTTTACTGAACTGCCCTTCTAAGGAAAAATTTTTATGTTATTACAATATTAACAAATTCATATAATCAATGCATTTCGAAAAGATTGCACTTTCCTAGATTTAGAATCAAAGTCGATTTTCTTGCAAACTGTATATTAACAACTTCAATAAGGTACCGCTTATTCTGAAAAACATAATTTTTACTGATCTTCTCTTCTAAGGAAAAATTTGCATGTTATTACCATATTAACAAATTCATATAACCAATGGATTTCGAAAAAATTGCACTATCTTAGATTTAGACCTCAAATCGATTTTTATCCAAATTGTCTATTAACGATTTCAATAAGATACCGCTTATTCTGAAAACTAAAAAATTTTATTGAACTGCTCTTCTAAGGAAAAATTTGTATGTTACTACAATACTAACAAATTCATATAATCAATGCATTTAGAAAAAATTTAATTTTCCTAGATTTAGACTCAAAGTCGATTTTCTTGCAAATTGTATATTAACGACTTCAATAAGGTATCACTTATTCTGAAAACTAAAAAATATTACTGAACTGCTCTTCTAAGGAAAAATTTGTACGTTATTAAAATATTAACAAATTCATATAATCAATGCATTTCGAAAATATTTCACTTTCCCAGATTTAGGCTCAAAGTCGATTTTCTTGCAGATTGTATATTAGCGACTTCAATAAGGTACCGCTTATTCTGAAAAATATAAATATTACTGATCTGCGCTAAGGAAAAATTTGCATGTTATAACAATATTAATAAATTCATACAATCTAAGCATTTCGTAAAAATTGGACTTTCTTAGATAAGACTCAACTCGATTTTCTTGCAAATTCGTTATTAACGACTTTAATAAGGAACCGCTTTTTCTGTAAAACATAAATATTACTGATTTGCTCTTCTAAGGAAAAATTTGCATGTTATTACAATATTAACAAATTCATATAATCAATGCATTTCGAAAAAATTTCACTTTCCCAGATTTAGGCTCAAAGTCGATTTTCTTGCAGATTGTATATTAGCGACTTCAATAAGGTACCGCTTATTATGTAAAACATAAATATTACTGATCTGCTCTTCTAAGAAAAAATTTGCATGTTATTACAATATTAACAAATTCATATGATCAAAGCATTTCGAAAAAATTGCACTTCCTTAGATTTAGACTCAAAGTCGATTTTTTTTTTTTGCAAATTGTATATAATCGACTGCAGTAAGGTACCGCTTTTTCTGTAAAACATAAATTTTACTGATCTGTTTTTCTAAGGAAAAATTTTGATGTTATCACAATGTTAACAAATTCATTTAGTCAATGCCTTTCGAAAGAATTGCACTTTCCTAGATTTGGACTTAAAGTCTAGTTTCTTGCAAATTCGTTATTAACGACTTTAATAAGGAACCGCTTTTTCTGTAAAACATAAATATTACTGATCTGCTCTTCTAAGGAAAAATTTGCATGTTATTACAATATTAACAAATTCATATGATCAAAGCATTTCGAAAAAATTGCACTATCTTAGATTTAGACTCAAAGTCGATTTTCTTCCAAATTGTATATTAACGACTTCAATAAGATACCGCTTATTCTGAAAACTAAAAAATATTACTGAACTGCTCTTCTAAGGAAAAATTTGTACGTTATTACAATATTAACAAATTCATATAATCAATGCATTTCGAAAAAATTTCACTTTCCCAGATTTAGGCTCAAAGTCGATTTTCTTGCAGATTGTATATTAGCGACTTCAATAAGGTACCGCTTATTCTGTAAAACATAAATATTACTGATCTGCTCTTCTAAGAAAAAATTTGCATGTTATTACAATATTAACAAATTCATATGATCAAAGCATTTCGAAAAAATTGCACTTCCTTAGATTTAGACTCAAAGTCGATTTTTTTTTTTTGCAAATTGTATATAATCGACTGCAGTAAGGTACCGCTTTTTCTGTAAAACATAAATTTTACTGATCTGTTTTTCTAAGGAAAAATTTTGATGTTATCACAATGTTAACAAATTCATTTAGTCAATGCCTTTCGAAAGAATTGCACTTTCCTAGATTTGGACTTAAAGTCTAGTTTCTTGCAAATTCGTTATTAACGACTTTAATAAGGAACCGCTTTTTCTGTAAAACATAAATATTACTGAACTGCTCTTCTAAGGAAAAATTTGTACGTTATTACAATATTAACAAATTCATATAATCAATGCATTTCGAAAAAATTTCACTTTCCCAGATTAAGGCTCAAAGTCGATTTTCTTGCAGATTGTATATTAGCGACTTCAATAAGGTACCGCTTATTCTGTAAAACATAAATATTACTGATCTGCTCTTCTAAGAAAAAATTTGCATGTTATTACAATATTAACAAATTCATATGATCAAAGCATTTCGAAAAAATTGCACTTCCTTAGATTTAGACTCAAAGTCGATTTTTTTTTTTGCAAATTGTATATAATCGACTGCAGTAAGGTACCGCTTTTTCTGTAAAACATAAATTTTACTGATCTGTTTTTCTAAGGAAAAATTTTGATGTTATCACAATGTTAACAAATTCATTTAGTCAATGCCTTTCGAAAGAATTGCACTTTCCTAGATTTGGACTTAAAGTCTAGTTTCTTGCAAATTCGTTATTAACGACTTTAATAAGGAACCGCTTTTTCTGTAAAACATAAATATTACTGATCTGCTCTTCTAAGGAAAAATTTGCATGTTATTACAATATTAACAAATTCATATGATCAAAGCATTTCGAAAAAATTGCACTATCTTAGATTTAGACTCAAAGTCGATTTTCTTCCAAATTGTATATTAACGACTTCAATAAGATACCGCTTATTCTGAAAACTAAAAAATATTACTGAACTGCTCTTCTAAGGAAAAATTTGTACGTTATTACAATATTAACAAATTCATATAATCAATGCATTTCGAAAAAATTTCACTTTCCCAGATTTAGGCTCAAAGTCGATTTTCTTGCAGATTGTATATTAGCGACTTCAATAAGGTACCGCTTATTCTGTAAAACATAAATATTACTGATCTGCTCTTCTAAGAAAAAATTTGCATGTTATTACAATATTAACAAATTCATTTAGTCAATGCCTTTCGAAAGAATTGCACTTTCCTAGATTTGGACTTAAAGTCTAGTTTCTTGCAAATTCGTTATTAACGACTTTAATAAGTAACCGCTTTTTCTGTAAAACATAAATTTTACTGATCTGCTCTTCTAAGGAAAATTTTGCCTGTTATTACAATATAGCAAATTCATATAATCAATGCATTTCGAACAAATTGCACTTCCTTATATTTAGAACTCAAAATCGATTTTCTTGCAAATTTTATATTAAAGACTTCAATTAGGTATCGCTTATAATGAAAAACATAAATTTTACTGTTCTGTGCTAAAGAAAAATCTGCATGATATAACAATATTAACAAATTCATGTAATCAATGGATTTCGCAAAAATTGCACCTTCTTAGATTTAGACTCAAACTCGATTTTCTTCCAAATTGTATATTAACGACTTCAATAAGGTACCGCTTATTCTGAAAACTAAAAAATTTTATTGAACTGCTCTTCTAAGGAAAAATTTGTATGTTACTACAATACTAACAAATTCATATAATCAATGCATTTAGAAAAAATTTCACTTTCCTAGATTTAGACTCAAAGTCGATTTTCTTCCAAATTGTATATTAACGACTTCAATAAGGTACCGCTTATTCTGAAAACTAAAAAATTTTACTGCACTGCTCTTCTAAGGAAAAATTTGTATGTTATAACAATATTAACGTATTCATATAAACAATACATTTCGAAAAAATTGCGCCTTCTTAGATTTAGACTCAATGTCGATTTTCTTCCAAATTGTCTATGAACGACTTCAATAAGAAACTTCTTCATTTAGAAAAAGTTTCATTTTCCTAGATTTAGACTCAAAGTCGATTTTCTTCCAAATTGTATATTAGCGACTTCAATAAGATACCGCTTATTCTGAAAACTAAAAAATTTTACTGAACTGCTCTTCTAAGGAAAATATTTTATGTTATTACAATATCAACGAATTCATGTGATCAATGCATTTCGAAAAAATTGCACCTTCTTAGATTTAGACTCAAAGTCGATTTTCTTCCAAATTGTATATTAACGACTTCAATAAGATACCGCTTATTCTGAAAACTAAAAAATTTTACTGAACTGCTCTTCTAAGGAAAAATTTGCATGTTATTACAATGATAACAAATTCATGCAATCTAAGCATTTCGTAAAAATTGCACTTTCTTAGATAAGACTGAACTCGATTTTCTTGCTAATTGGATATTAAGGACTTCAATAAGGTACCGCTTATTCTGAAAATCATAAATTTTTCTGATCTGCTCTTCTGAGTAAAAATTTTCATGTTATTACAATATTAACAAATTCATTTAATCAACGCCTTTCGAAAATATTGCACTTTCCTAGATTTAGACTTGAAGACGAGTTTCTTGCAAATTCGTTATTAACGACTTTAATAAGGAACCGCTTTTTCTGTAAAACATAAATATTACAGATCTGCCCTTCTAAGGAAAAATTTGCATGTTATTACAATCTTAAGAAATTCATATGATCAAAGCATTTCAAAAAAATTTCACTTTCCTACATTTAGAATCAAAGTCGATTTTCATGCAAATTGTTTATTAACGACTTTACTAAGGAACCGCTTTTTCTGTAAAACATAAATTTTACTGATCTGCTCTTCTAAGGAAAATTTTACATGTTATTACAATATCAACGAATTCATGTAATCAATGGATTTCGCAAAAATTGCACCTTCTTAGATTTAGACTCAAACTCGATTTTCTTCCAAATTGTATATTAACGACTTCAATAAGGTACCGCTTATTCTAAAAACTAAAAAATTTTATTGAACTGCTCTTCTAAGGAAAAGTTTGCATGTTATTACAATGATAACAAATTCATATGATCAAAGCATTTCGAAAAAATTGCACTATCTTAGATTTAGACTCAAAGTCGATTTTCTTCCAAATTGTATATTAACGACTTCAATAAGATACCGCTTATACTGAAAACTAAAAAATTTTACTGAACTGCTCTTCTAAGGAAAAGTTTGCATGTTATTACAATGATAACAAATTCATACAATCTAAGCATTTCGTAAAAATTGCACTTTCTTAGATAAGACTCAACTCGATTTTCTTGCTAATTGGATATTAAGGACTTCAATAAGGTACCGCTTATTCTGAAAATCATAAATTTTTCTGATCTGCTCTTCGGAGTAAAAATTTTCATGTTATTACAATATTAACAAATTCATTTAGTCAATGCCTTTCGAAAATATTGCACTTTCCTAGATTTAGACTTGAAGACGAGTTTCTTGCAAATTCGTTATTAACGACTTTAATAAGGAACCGCTTTTTCTGTAAAACATAAATATTACTGATCTGCTCTTCTAAGAAAAAATTTGCATGTTATTGCAATATTAACAAATTCATATGATCAAAGCATTTCGAAAAAATTGCACTTTCCTAAATTTAGAATCAAAGTCGATTTTCAGGCAAATTGTTAATTAACGACTTTGCTAAGGAACCGCTTTTTCTGTAAAACATAAATTTTACTGATCTGCTCTTCTAAGGAAAAATTTGCATGTTATTACAATGATAACAAATTCATATGATCAATGCATTTTGAAAAAATTGCACTTCCTTAGATTTAGACTCAACTCGATTTTCTTGCTAATTGGATATTAAGGACTTCAATAAGGTACCGCTTATTCTAAAAATCAATGGATTTCGAAAAAATTGCACTTTCTTAGATTTAGTATCAAACTCGATTTTCTTCCAAATTGTATATTAACGACTTCAATAAGAAACTTCTTCATTTAGAAAAAGTTTCATTTTCCTAGATTTAGACTCAAAGTCGATTTTTTTCCAAATTGTATATTAACGACTTCAATAAGGTACTGCTTATTCTGAAAACTAAAAACTTTTACTGAACTGCTCTTCTAAGGAAAATTTTTTATGTTATTACAATATTAACGAATTCATCTAATCAATGCATTTCGAAAAAATTGCACCTTCTTAGATTTAGACTCAAAGTCGATTTTCTTCCAAATTGTCTATTAACGACTTCAATAAGGTACCGCTTATTCTGAAAACTAAAAAATTTTACTGAACTGCCCTTCTAAGGAAAAATTTGCATGTTATTACCATATTAACAAATTCATATAATCAATGCATTTCGAAAAGATTGCACTTTCCTAGATTTAGAATCAAAGTCGATTTTCTTGCAAACTGTATATTAACAACTTCAATAAGGTACCGCTTATTCTGAAAAACATAATTTTTACTGATCTGCTCTTCTAAGGAAAAATTTGCATGTTATTACCATATTAACAAATTCATATAACCAATGGATTTCGAAAAAATTGCACTATCTTAGATTTAGACTTAAAATCGATTTTTATCCAAATTGTCTATTAACGATTTCAATAAGATACCGCTTATTCTGAAAACTAAAAAATTTTATTGAACTGCTCTTCTAAGGAAAAATTTGTATGTTACTACAATACTAACAAATTCATATAATCAATGCATTTAGAAAAAATTTAATTTTCCTAGATTTAGACTCAAAGTCGATTTTCTTGCAAATTGTATATTAACGACTTCAATAAGGTATCACTTATTCTGAAAACTAAAAAATTTTACTGAACTGCCCTTCTAAGGAATAATTTTTATGTTATTACAATATTAACAAATTCATATAATCAATGCATTTCGAAAATATTTCACTTTCCCAGATTTAGGCTCAAAGTCGATTTTCTTGCAGATTGTATATTAGCGACTTCAATAAGGTACCGCTTATTCTGAAAAATATAAATATTACTGATCTGCGCTAAGGAAAAATTTGCATGTTATAACAATATTAATAAATTCATACAATCTAAGCATTTCGTAAAAATTGGACTTTCTTAGATAAGACTCAACTCGATTTTCTTGCAAATTCGTTATTAACGACTTTAATAAGGAACCGCTTTTTCTGTAAAACATAAATATTACTGATCTGCTCTTCTAAGGAAAAATTTGCATGTTATTACAATATTAACAAATTCATATAATCAATGCATTTCGAAAAAATTTCACTTTCCCAGATTTAGGCTCAAAGTCGATTTTCTTGCAGATTGTATATTAGCGACTTCAATAAGGTACCGCTTATTCTGAAAACTAAAAATTATTACTGAACTGCTCTTCTAAGGAAAAATTTGTACGTTATTACAATATTAACAAATTCATATAATCAATGCATTTCGAAAAAATTTCACTTTCCCAGATTTAGGCTCAAAGTCGATTTTCTTGCAGATTGTATATTAGCGACTTCAATAAGAAACCGCTTATTCTGAAAACTAAAAATTATTACTGAACTGCTCTTCTAAGGAAAAATTTGTACGTTATTACAATATTGACAAATTCATATAATCAATGCATTTCGAAAAAATTTAATTTTCCTAGATTTAGACTCAAAGTCGATTTTCTTGCAAATTGTATATTAACGACTTCAATAAGGTATCACTTATTCTGAAAACTAAAAAATTTTACTGAACTGCCCTTCTAAGGAAAAATTTTTATGTTATTACAATATTAACAAATTCATATAATCAATGCATTTCGAAAAGATTGCACTTTCCTAGATTTAGAATCAAAGTCGATTTTCTTGCAAACTGTATATTAACAACTTCAATAAGGTACCGCTTATTCTGAAAAACATAATTTTTACTGATCTGCTCTTCTAAGGAAAAATTTGCATGTTATTACCATATTAACAAATTCATATAACCAATGGATTTCGAAAAAATTGCACTATCTTAGATTTAGACTTAAAATCGATTTTTATCCAAATTGTCTATTAACGATTTCAATAAGATACCGCTTATTCTGAAAACTAAAAAATTTTATTGAACTGCTCTTCTAAGGAAAAATTTGTATGTTACTACAATACTAACAAATTCATATAATCAATGCATTTAGAAAAAATTTAATTTTCCTAGATTTAGACTCAAAGTCGATTTTCTTGCAAATTGTATATTAACGACTTCAATAAGGTATCACTTATTCTGAAAACTAAAAAATTTTACTGAACTGCCCTTCTAAGGAAAAATTTTTATGTTATTACAATATTAACAAATTCATATAATCAATGCATTTCGAAAATATTTCACTTTCCCAGATTTAGGCTCAAAGTCGATTTTCTTGCAGATTGTATATTAGCGACTTCAATAAGGTACCGCTTATTCTGAAAAATATAAATATTACTGATCTGCGCTAAGGAAAAATTTGCATGTTATAACAATATTAATAAATTCATACAATCTAAGCATTTCGTAAAAATTGGACTTTCTTAGATAAGACTCAACTCGATTTTCTTGCAAATTCGTTATTAACGACTTTAATAAGGAACCGCTTTTTCTGTAAAACATAAATATTACTGATCTGCTCTTCTAAGGAAAAATTTGCATGTTATTACAATATTAACAAATTCATATAATCAATGCATTTCGAAAAAATTTCACTTTCCCAGATTTAGGCTCAAAGTCGATTTTCTTGCAGATTGTATATTAGCGACTTCAATAAGGTACCGCTTATTCTGAAAACTAAAAATTATTACTGAACTGCTCTTCTAAGGAAAAATTTGTACGTTATTACAATATTAACAAATTCATATAATCAATGCATTTCGAAAAAATTTCACTTTCCCAGATTTAGGCTCAAAGTCGATTTTCTTGCAGATTGTATATTAGCGACTTCAATAAGAAACCGCTTATTCTGAAAACTAAAAATTATTACTGAACTGCTCTTCTAAGGAAAAATTTGTACGTTATTACAATATTGACAAATTCATATAATCAATGCATTTCGAAAAAATTTAATTTTCCTAGATTTAGACTCAAAGTCGATTTTCTTGAAAATTGTATATTAACGACTTCAATAAGGTATCACTTATTCTGAAAACTAAAAAATTTTACTGAACTGCCCTTCTAAGGAAAAATTTTTATGTTATTACAATATTAACAAATTCATATAATCAATGCATTTCGAAAAGATTGCACTTTCCTAGATTTAGAATCAAAGTCGATTTTCTTGCAAACTGTATATTAACAACTTCAATAAGGTACCGCTTATTCTGAAAAACATAATTTTTACTGATCTGCTCTTCTAAGGAAAAATTTGCATGTTATTACCATATTAACAAATTCATATAACCAATGGATTTCGAAAAAATTGCACTATCTTAGATTTAGACTTAAAATCGATTTTTATCCAAATTGTCTATTAACGATTTCAATAAGATACCGCTTATTCTGAAAACTAAAAAATTTTATTGAACTGCTCTTCTAAGGAAAAATTTGTATGTTACTACAATACTAACAAATTCATATAATCAATGCATTTAGAAAAAATTTAATTTTCCTAGATTTAGACTCAAAGTCGATTTTCTTGCAAATTGTATATTAACGACTTCAATAAGGTATCACTTATTCTGAAAACTAAAAAATTTTACTGAACTGCCCTTCTAAGGAAAAATTTTTATGTTATTACAATATTAACAAATTCATATAATCAATGCATTTCGAAAAGATTGCACTTTCCTAGATTTAGAATCAAAGTCGATTTTCTTGCAAACTGTATATTAACAACTTCAATAAGGTACCGCTTATTCTGAAAAACATAATTTTTACTGATCTGCTCTTCTAAGGAAAAATTTGCATGTTATTACCATATTAACAAATTCATATAACCAATGGATTTCGAAAAAATTGCACTATCTTAGATTTAGACTTAAAATCGATTTTTATCCAAATTGTCTATTAACGATTTCAATAAGATACCGCTTATTCTGAAAACTAAAAAATTTTATTGAACTGCTCTTCTAAGGAAAAATTTGTATGTTACTACAATACTAACAAATTCATATAATCAATGCATTTAGAAAAAATTTAATTTTCCTAGATTTAGACTCAAAGTCGATTTTCTTGCAAATTGTATATTAACGACTTCAATAAGGTATCACTTATTCTGAAAACTAAAAAATTTTACTGAACTGCCCTTCTAAGGAAAAATTTTTATGTTATTACAATATTAACAAATTCATATAATCAATGCATTTCGAAAATATTTCACTTTCCCAGATTTAGGCTCAAAGTCGATTTTCTTGCAGATTGTATATTAGCGACTTCAATAAGGTACCGCTTATTCTGAAAAATATAAATATTACTGATCTGCGCTAAGGAAAAATTTGCATGTTATAACAATATTAATAAATTCATACAATCTAAGCATTTCGTAAAAATTGGACTTTCTTAGATAAGACTCAACTCGATTTTCTTGCAAATTCGTTATTAACGACTTTAATAAGGAACCGCTTTTTCTGTAAAACATAAATATTACTGATCTGCTCTTCTAAGGAAAAATTTGCATGTTATTACAATATTAACAAATTCATATAATCAATGCATTTCGAAAAAATTTCACTTTCCCAGATTTAGGCTCAAAGTCGATTTTCTTGCAGATTGTATATTAGCGACTTCAATAAGGTACCGCTTATTCTGAAAACTAAAAATTATTACTGAACTGCTCTTCTAAGGAAAAATTTGTACGTTATTACAATATTAACAAATTCATATAATCAATGCATTTCGAAAAAATTTCACTTTCCCAGATTTAGGCTCAAAGTCGATTTTCTTGCAGATTGTATATTAGCGACTTCAATAAGAAACCGCTTATTCTGAAAACTAAAAATTATTACTGAACTGCTCTTCTAAGGAAAAATTTGTACGTTATTACAATATTGACAAATTCATATAATCAATGCATTTCGAAAAAATTTAATTTTCCTAGATTTAGACTCAAAGTCGATTTTCTTGCAAATTGTATATTAACGACTTCAATAAGGTATCACTTATTCTGAAAACTAAAAAATTTTACTGAACTGCCCTTCTAAGGAAAAATTTTTATGTTATTACAATATTAACAAATTCATATAATCAATGCATTTCGAAAAGATTGCACTTTCCTAGATTTAGAATCAAAGTCGATTTTCTTGCAAACTGTATATTAACAACTTCAATAAGGTACCGCTTATTCTGAAAAACATAATTTTTACTGATCTGCTCTTCTAAGGAAAAATTTGCATGTTATTACCATATTAACAAATTCATATAACCAATGGATTTCGAAAAAATTGCACTATCTTAGATTTAGACTTAAAATCGATTTTTATCCAAATTGTCTATTAACGATTTCAATAAGATACCGCTTATTCTGAAAACTAAAAAATTTTATTGAACTGCTCTTCTAAGGAAAAATTTGTATGTTACTACAATACTAACAAATTCATATAATCAATGCATTTAGAAAAAATTTAATTTTCCTAGATTTAGACTCAAAGTCGATTTTCTTGCAAATTGTATATTAACGACTTCAATAAGGTATCACTTATTCTGAAAACTAAAAAATTTTACTGAACTGCCCTTCTAAGGAAAAATTTTTATGTTATTACAATATTAACAAATTCATATAATCAATGCATTTCGAAAATATTTCACTTTCCCAGATTTAGGCTCAAAGTCGATTTTCTTGCAGATTGTATATTAGCGACTTCAATAAGGTACCGCTTATTCTGAAAAATATAAATATTACTGATCTGCGCTAAGGAAAAATTTGCATGTTATAACAATATTAATAAATTCATACAATCTAAGCATTTCGTAAAAATTGGACTTTCTTAGATAAGACTCAACTCGATTTTCTTGCAAATTCGTTATTAACGACTTTAATAAGGAACCGCTTTTTCTGTAAAACATAAATATTACTGATCTGCTCTTCTAAGGAAAAATTTGCATGTTATTACAATATTAACAAATTCATATAATCAATGCATTTCGAAAAAATTTAATTTTCCTAGATTTAGACTCAAAGTCGATTTTCTTGCAAATTGTATATTAACGACTTCAATAAGGTATCACTTATTCTGAAAACTAAAAAATTTTACTGAACTGCCCTTCTAAGGAAAAATTTTTATGTTATTACAATATTAACAAATTCATATAATCAATGCATTTCGAAAAGATTGCACTTTCCTAGATTTAGAATCAAAGTCGATTTTCTTGCAAACTGTATATTAACAACTTCAATAAGGAACCGCTTATTCTGAAAAACATAATTTTTACTGATCTGCTCTTCTAAGGAAAAATTTGCATGTTATTACCATATTAACAAATTCATATAACCAATGGATTTCGAAAAAATTGCACTATCTTAGATTTAGACTTAAAATCGATTTTTATCCAAATTGTCTATTAACGATTTCAATAAGATACCGCTTATTCTGAAAACTAAAAAATTTTATTGAACTGCTCTTCTAAGGAAAAATTTGTATGTTACTACAATACTAACAAATTCATATAATCAATGCATTTAGAAAAAATTTAATTTTCCTAGATTTAGACTCAAAGTCGATTTTCTTGCAAATTGTATATTAACGACTTCAATAAGGTATCACTTATTCTGAAAACTAAAAAATTTTACTGAACTGCCCTTCTAAGGAAAAATTTTTATGTTATTACAATATTAACAAATTCATATAATCAATGCATTTCGAAAATATTTCACTTTCCCAGATTTAGGCTCAAAGTCGATTTTCTTGCAGATTGTATATTAGCGACTTCAATAAGGTACCGCTTATTCTGAAAAATATAAATATTACTGATCTGCGCTAAGGAAAAATTTGCATGTTATAACAATATTAATAAATTCATACAATCTAAGCATTTCGTAAAAATTGGACTTTCTTAGATAAGACTCAACTCGATTTTCTTGCAAATTCGTTATTAACGACTTTAATAAGGAACCGCTTTTTCTGTAAAACATAAATATTACTGATCTGCTCTTCTAAGGAAAAATTTGCATGTTATTACAATATTAACAAATTCATATAATCAATGCATTTCGAAAAAATTTCACTTTCCCAGATTTAGGCTCAAAGTCGATTTTCTTGCAGATTGTATATTAGCGACTTCAATAAGGTACCGCTTATTCTGAAAACTAAAAATTATTACTGAACTGCTCTTCTAAGGAAAAATTTGTACGTTATTACAATATTAACAAATTCATATAATCAATGCATTTCGAAAAAATTTCACTTTCCCAGATTTAGGCTCAAAGTCGATTTTCTTGCAGATTGTATATTAGCGACTTCAATAAGAAACCGCTTATTCTGAAAACTAAAAATTATTACTGAACTGCTCTTCTAAGGAAAAATTTGTACGTTATTACAATATTGACAAATTCATATAATCAATGCATTTCGAAAAAATTTAATTTTCCTAGATTTAGACTCAAAGTCGATTTTCTTGCAAATTGTATATTAACGACTTCAATAAGGTATCACTTATTCTGAAAACTAAAAAATTTTACTGAACTGCCCTTCTAAGGAAAAATTTTTATGTTATTACAATATTAACAAATTCATATAATCAATGCATTTCGAAAAGATTGCACTTTCCTAGATTTAGAATCAAAGTCGATTTTCTTGCAAACTGTATATTAACAACTTCAATAAGGTACCGCTTATTCTGAAAAACATAATTTTTACTGATCTGCTCTTCTAAGGAAAAATTTGCATGTTATTACCATATTAACAAATTCATATAACCAATGGATTTCGAAAAAATTGCACTATCTTAGATTTAGACTTAAAATCGATTTTTATCCAAATTGTCTATTAACGATTTCAATAAGATACCGCTTATTCTGAAAACTAAAAAATTTTATTGAACTGCTCTTCTAAGGAAAAATTTGTATGTTACTACAATACTAACAAATTCATATAATCAATGCATTTAGAAAAAATTTAATTTTCCTAGATTTAGACTCAAAGTCGATTTTCTTGCAAATTGTATATTAACGACTTCAATAAGGTATCACTTATTCTGAAAACTAAAAAATTTTACTGAACTGCCCTTCTAAGGAAAAATTTTTATGTTATTACAATATTAATAAATTCATACAATCTAAGCATTTCGTAAAAATTGGACTTTCTTAGATAAGACTCAACTCGATTTTCTTGCAAATTCGTTATTAACGACTTTAATAAGGAACCGCTTTTTCTGTAAAACATAAATATTACTGATCTGCTCTTCTAAGGAAAAATTTGCATGTTATTACAATATTAACAAATTCATATAATCAATGCATTTCGAAAAAATTTAATTTTCCTAGATTTAGACTCAAAGTCGATTTTCTTGCAAATTGTATATTAACGACTTCAATAAGGTATCACTTATTCTGAAAACTAAAAAATTTTACTGAACTGCCCTTCTAAGGAAAAATTTTTATGTTATTACAATATTAACAAATTCATATAATCAATGCATTTCGAAAAGATTGCACTTTCCTAGATTTAGAATCAAAGTCGATTTTCTTGCAAACTGTATATTAACAACTTCAATAAGGAACCGCTTATTCTGAAAAACATAATTTTTACTGATCTGCTCTTCTAAGGAAAAATTTGCATGTTATTACCATATTAACAAATTCATATAACCAATGGATTTCGAAAAAATTGCACTATCTTAGATTTAGACTTAAAATCGATTTTTATCCAAATTGTCTATTAACGATTTCAATAAGATACCGCTTATTCTGAAAACTAAAAATTATTACTGAACTGCTCTTCTAAGGAAAAATTTGTACGTTATTACAATATTAACAAATTCATATAATCAATGCATTTCGAAAAAATTTAATTTTCCTAGATTTAGACTCAAAGTCGATTTTCTTGCAAATTGTATATTAACGACTTCAATAAGGTATCACTTATTCTGAAAACTAAAAAATTTTACTGAACTGCCCTTCTAAGGAAAAATTTTTATGTTATTACAATATTAACAAATTCATATAATCAATGCATTTCGAAAATATTTCACTTTCCCAGATTTAGGCTCAAAGTCGATTTTCTTGCAGATTGTATATTAGCGACTTCAATAAGGTACCGCTTATTCTGTAAAACATTAATATTACTGATCTGCTCTTCTAAGAAAAAATTTGCATGTTATTACAATATTAACCAATTCATATGATCAAAGCATTTCGAAAAAATTGCACTTCCTTAGATTTAGACTCAAAGTCGATTTTTTTTTTTTGCAAATTGTATATAATCGACTGCAGTAAGGTAGCGCTTTTTCTGTAAAACATAAATTTTACTGATCTGTTTTTCTAAGGAAAAATTTTGATGTTATCACAATGTTAACAAATTCATTTAGTCAATGCCTTTCGAAAGAATTGCACTTTCCTAGATTTGGACTTAAAGTCTAGTTTCTTGCAAATTCGTTATTAACGACTTTAATAAGGAACCGCTTTTTCTGTAAAACATAAATATTACTGATCTGCTCTTCTAAGGAAAAATTTGCATGTTATTACAATATTAACAAATTCATATGATCAAAGCATTTCGAAAAAATTGCACTATCTTAGATTTAGACTCAAAGTCGATTTTCTTCCAAATTGTATATTAACGACTTCAATAAGATACCGCTTATTCTGAAAACTAAAAAATATTACTGAACTGCTCTTCTAAGGAAAAATTTGTACGTTATTACAATATTAACAAATTCATATAATCAATGCATTTCGAAAAAATTTCACTTTCCCAGATTTAGGCTCAAAGTCGATTTTCTTGCAGATTGTATATTAGCGACTTCAATAAGGTACCGCTTATTCTGTAAAACATAAATATTACTGATCTGCTCTTCTAAGAAAAAATTTGCATGTTATTACAATATTAACAAATTCATATGATCAAAGCATTTCGAAAAAATTGCACTTCCTTAGATTTAGACTCAAAGTCGATTTTTTTTTTTTGCAAATTGTATATAATCGACTGCAGTAAGGTACCGCTTTTTCTGTAAAACATAAATTTTACTGATCTGTTTTTCTAAGGAAAAATTTTGATGTTATCACAATGTTAACAAATTCATTTAGTCAATGCCTTTCGAAAGAATTGCACTTTCCTAGATT
This sequence comes from Bactrocera oleae, assembly GCF_042242935.1. NCBI lineage: Eukaryota > Metazoa > Arthropoda > Insecta > Diptera > Tephritidae > Bactrocera > Bactrocera oleae. The sequence continues at coordinate 17,838,574 of NC_091541.1, read as the reverse complement.
TGGACTTAAAGTCTAGTTTCTTGCAAATTCGTTATTAACGACTTTAATAAGGAACCGCTTTTTCTGTAAAACATAAATTTTACTGATCTGCTCTTCTAAGGAAAATTTTGCCTGTTATTACAATATTAACAAATTCATATAATCAATGCATTTCGAACAAATTGCACTTCCTTATATTTAGAACTCAAAATCGATTTTCTTGCAAATTTTATATTAAAGACTTCAATTAGGTATCGCTTATAATGAAAAACATAAATTTTACTGTTCTGTGCTAAAGAAAAATCTGCATGATATAACAATATTAACAAATTCATGTAATCAATGGATTTCGCAAAAATTGCACCTTCTTAGATTTAGACTCAAACTCGATTTTCTTCCAAATTGTATATTAACGACTTCAATAAGGTACCGCTTATTCTGAAAACTAAAAAATTTTATTGAACTGCTCTTCTAAGGAAAAATTTGTATGTTACTACAATACTAACAAATTCATATAATCAATGCATTTAGAAAAAATTTCACTTTCCTAGATTTAGACTCAAAGTCGATTTTCTTCCAAATTGTATATTAACGACTTCAATAAGGTACCGCTTATTCTGAAAACTAAAAAATTTTACTGCACTGCTCTTCTAAGGAAAAATTTGCTTGTTATAACAATATTAACGTATTCATATAATCAATACATTTCGAAAAAATTGCGCCTTCTTAGATTTAGACTCAATGTCGATTTTCTTCCAAATTGTCTATTAACGACTTCAATAAGAAACTTCTTCATTTAGAAAAAGTTTCATTTTCCTAGATTTAGACTCAAAGTCGATTTTCTTCCAAATTGTATATTAGCGACTTCAATAAGATACCGCTTATTCTGAAAACTAAAAAATTTTACTGAACTGCTCTTCTAAGGAAAATATTTTATGTTATTACAATATCAACGAATTCATGTGATCAATGCATTTCGAAAAAATTGCACCTTCTTAGATTTAGACTCAAAGTCGATTTTCTTCCAAATTGTATATTAACGACTTCCATAAGATACCGCTTATTCTGAAAACTAAAACATTTTACTGAACTGCTCTTCTAAGGAAAAATTTGCATGTTATTACAATCTTAACAAATTCATATAATCAATGCATTTAGAAAAAATTTCACTTTCCTAGATTTAGACTCAAAGTCGATTTTCTTCCAAATTGTATATTAACGACTTCCATAAGATACCGCTTATTCTGAAAACTAAAAAATTTTACTGAACTGCTCTTCTGAGTAAAAATTTTCATGTTATTACAATATTAACAAATTCATTTAATCAACGCCTTTCGAAAATATTGCACTTTCCTAGATTTAGACTTGAAGACGAGTTTCTTGCAAATTCGTTATTAACGACTTTAATAAGGAACCGCTTTTTCTGTAAAACATAAATATTACAGATCTGCTCTTCTAAGGAAAAATTTGCATGTTATTACAATCTTAACAAATTCATATGATCAAAGCATTTCAAAAAAATTTCACTTTCCTACATTTAGAATCAAAGTCGATTTTCATGCAAATTGTTTATTAACGACTTTAATAAGGAACCGCTTTTTCTGTAAAACATAAATTTTACTGATCTGCTCTTCTAAGGAAAATTTTACATGTTATTACAATATCAACGAATTCATGTAATCAATGGATTTCGCAAAAATTGCACCTTCTTAGATTTAGACTCAAACTCGATTTTCTTCCAAATTGTATATTAACGACTTCAATAAGGTACCGCTTATTCTGAAAACTAAAAAATTTTATTGAACTGCTCTTCTAAGGAAAAATTTGTATGTTACTACAATACTAACAAATTCATATAATCAATGCATTTAGAAAAAATTTCACTTTCCTAGATTTAGACTCAAAGTCGATTTTCTTCCAAATTGTATATTAACGACTTCCATAAGATACCGCTTATTCTGAAAACTAAAACATTTTACTGAACTGCTCTTCTAAGGAAAAATTTGCATGTTATTACAATGATAACAAATTCATGCAATCTAAGCATTTCGTAAAAATTGCACTTTCTTAGATAAGACTGAACTCGATTTTCTTGCTAATTGGATATTAAGGACTTCAATAAGGTACCGCTTATTCTGAAAATCATAAATTTTTCTGATCTGCTCTTCTGAGTAAAAATTTTCATGTTATTACAATATTAACAAATTCATTTAATCAACGCCTTTCGAAAATATTGCACTTTCCTAGATTTAGACTTGAAGACGAGTTTCTTGCAAATTCGTTATTAACGACTTTAATAAGGAACCGCTTTTTCTGTAAAACATAAATATTACAGATCTGCTCTTCTAAGGAAAAATTTGCATGTTATTACAATCTTAACAAATTCATATGATCAAAGCATTTCAAAAAAATTTCACTTTCCTACATTTAGAATCAAAGTCGATTTTCATGCAAATTGTTTATTAACGACTTTAATAAGGAACCGCTTTTTCTGTAAAACATAAATTTTACTGATCTGCTCTTCTAAGGAAAATTTTACATGTTATTACAATATCAACGAATTCATGTAATCAATGGATTTCGCAAAAATTGCACCTTCTTAGATTTAGACTCAAACTCGATTTTCTTCCAAATTGTATATTAGCGACTTCAATAAGATACCGCTTATTCTGAAAACTAAAAAATTTTACTGAACTGCTCTTCTAAGGAAAATATTTTATGTTATTACAATATCAACGAATTCATGTGATCAATGCATTTCGAAAAAATTGCATCTTCTTAGATTTAGACTCAAAGTCGATTTTCTTCCAAATTGTATATTAACGACTTCCATAAGATACCGCTTATTCTGAAAACTAAAACATTTTACTGAACTGCTCTTCTAAGGAAAAATTTGCATGTTATTACAATGATAACAAATTCATGCAATCTAAGCATTTCGTAAAAATTGCACTTTCTTAGATAAGACTGAACTCGATTTTCTTGCTAATTGGATATTAAGGACTTCAATAAGGTACCGCTTATTCTGAAAATCATAAATTTTTCTGATCTGCTCTTCTGAGTAAAAATTTTCATGTTATTACAATATTAACAAATTCATTTAATCAACGCCTTTCGAAAATATTGCACTTTCCTAGATTTAGACTTGAAGACGAGTTTCTTGCAAATTCGTTATTAACGACTTTAATAAGGAACCGCTTTTTCTGTAAAACATAAATATTACAGATCTGCTCTTCTAAGGAAAAATTTGCATGTTATTACAATCTTAACAAATTCATATGATCAAAGCATTTCAAAAAAATTTCACTTTCCTACATTTAGAATCAAAGTCGATTTTCATGCAAATTGTTTATTAACGACTTTAATAAGGAACCGCTTTTTCTGTAAAACATAAATTTTACTGATCTGCTCTTCTAAGGAAAATTTTACATGTTATTACAATATCAACGAATTCATGTAATCAATGGATTTCGCAAAAATTGCACCTTCTTAGATTTAGACTCAAACTCGATTTTCTTCCAAATTGTATATTAGCGACTTCAATAAGATACCGCTTATTCTGAAAACTAAAAAATTTTACTGAACTGCTCTTCTAAGGAAAATATTTTATGTTATTACAATATCAACGAATTCATGTGATCAATGCATTTCGAAAAAATTGCATCTTCTTAGATTTAGACTCAAAGTCGATTTTCTTCCAAATTGTATATTAACGACTTCCATAAGATACCGCTTATTCTGAAAACTAAAACATTTTACTGAACTGCTCTTCTAAGGAAAAATTTGCATGTTATTACAATGATAACAAATTCATGCAATCTAAGCATTTCGTAAAAATTGCACTTTCTTAGATAAGACTGAACTCGATTTTCTTGCTAATTGGATATTAAGGACTTCAATAAGGTACCGCTTATTCTGAAAATCATAAATTTTTCTGATCTGCTCTTCTGAGTAAAAATTTTCATGTTATTACAATATTAACAAATTCATTTAATCAACGCCTTTCGAAAATATTGCACTTTCCTAGATTTAGACTTGAAGACGAGTTTCTTGCAAATTCGTTATTAACGACTTTAATAAGGAACCGCTTTTTCTGTAAAACATAAATATTACAGATCTGCTCTTCTAAGGAAAAATTTGCATGTTATTACAATCTTAACAAATTCATATGATCAAAGCATTTCAAAAAAATTTCACTTTCCTACATTTAGAATCAAAGTCGATTTTCATGCAAATTGTTTATTTACGACTTTAATAAGGAACCGCTTTTTCTGTAAAACATAAATTTTACTGATCTGCTCTTCTAAGGAAAATTTTACATGTTATTACAATATCAACGAATTCATGTAATCAATGGATTTCGCAAAAATTGCACCTTCTTAGATTTAGACTCAAACTCGATTTTCTTCCAAATTGTATATTAACGACTTCAATAAGGTACCGCTTATTCTGAAAACTAAAAAATTTTATTGAACTGCTCTTCTAAGGAAAAATTTGTATGTTACTACAATACTAACAAATTCATATAATCAATGCATTTAGAAAAAATTTCACTTTCCTAGATTTAGACTCAAAGTCGATTTTTTTCCAAATTGTATATTAACGACTTCAATAAGGTACCGCTTATTCTGAAAACTAAAAACTTTTACTGAACTGCTCTTCTAAGGAAAATTTTTTATGTTACTACAATATTAACAAATTCATATAATCAATGCATTTCGAAAAGATTGCGCCTTCTTAGATTTAGACTCAAAGTCGATTTTCTTCCAAATTGTCTATTAACGACTTCAATAAGAAACTTCTTCATTTCGAAAAAATTTAATTTTCCTAGATTTAGACTCAAAGTCGATTTTCTTCCAAATTGTCTATTAACGACTTCAATAAGAAACTTCTTCATTTCGAAAAAATTTAATTTTCCTAGATTTAGACTCAAAGTCGATTTTCTTCCAAATTGTATATTAGCGACTTCAATAAGATACCGCTTATTCTGAAAACTAAAAAATTTTACTGCACTGCTCTTCTAAGGAAAATATTTTATGTTATTACAATATCAACAAATTCATGTGATCAATGCATTTCGAAAAAATTGCACCTTCTTAGATTTAGACTCAAAGTCGATTTTCTTCCAAATTGTATATTAACGACTTCAATAAGATACTGCTTATTCTGAAAACTAAAAAATTTTACTGAACTGCTCTTCTAAGGAAAATATTTTATGTTATTACAATATCAACGAATTCATGTGATCAATGCATTTCGAAAAAATTGCACCTTCTTAGATTTAGACTCAAAGTCGATTTTCTTCCAAATTGTATATTAACGACTTCCATAAGATACCGCTTATTCTGAAAACTAAAACATTTTACTGAACTGCTCTTCTAAGGAAAAATTTGCATGTTATTACAATGATAACAAATTCATGCAATCTAAGCATTTCGTAAAAATTGCACTTTCTTAGATAAGACTGAACTCGATTTTCTTGCTAATTGGATATTAAGGACTTCAATAAGGTACCGCTTATTCTGAAAATCATAAATTTTTCTGATCTGCTCTTCTGAGTAAAAATTTTCATGTTATTACAATATTAACAAATTCATTTAATCAACGCCTTTCGAAAATATTGCACTTTCCTAGATTTAGACTTGAAGACGAGTTTCTTGCAAATTCGTTATTAACGACTTTAATAAGGAACCGCTTTTTCTGTAAAACATAAATATTACAGATCTGCTCTTCTAAGGAAAAATTTGCATGTTATTACAATCTTAACAAATTCATATGATCAAAGCATTTCAAAAAAATTTCACTTTCCTACATTTAGAATCAAAGTCGATTTTCATGCAAATTGTTTATTTACGACTTTAATAAGGAACCGCTTTTTCTGTAAAACATAAATTTTACTGATCTGCTCTTCTAAGGAAAATTTTACATGTTATTACAATATCAACGAATTCATGTAATCAATGGATTTCGCAAAAATTGCACCTTCTTAGATTTAGACTCAAACTCGATTTTCTTCCAAATTGTATATTAACGACTTCAATAAGGTACCGCTTATTCTGAAAACTAAAAAATTTTATTGAACTGCTCTTCTAAGGAAAAATTTGTATGTTACTACAATACTAACAAATTCATATAATCAATGCATTTAGAACAAATTTCACTTTCCTAGATTTAGACTCAAAGTCGATTTTTTTCCAAATTGTATATTAACGACTTCAATAAGGTACCGCTTATTCTGAAAACTAAAAACTTTTACTGAACTGCTCTTCTAAGGAAAATTTTTTATGTTACTACAATATTAACAAATTCATATAATCAATGCATTTCGTAAAAATTGCACTTTCTTAGATAAGACTGAACTCGAATTTCTTGCTAATTGGATATTAAGGACTTCAATAAGATACCGCTTATTCTGAAAATCATAAATTTTTCTGATCTGCTCTTCTGAGGAAAATTTTACATGTTATTACAATATTAACAAATTCATATAATCAATGCATTTTGAAAAAATTGCACTTCCTTAGATTTAGACTCAAAGTCGATTTTTTTTTTTTGCAAATTGTATATAATCGACTGCAGTAAGGTGCCGCGTTTTCTGTAAAACATAAATTTTTCAGATCTGCTCTTCTGAGTAAAAATTTTCATGTTATTACAATATTAACAAATTCATTTAGTCAACGCCTTTCGAAAATATTGCACTTTCCTAGATTTAGACTTGAAGACGAGTTTCTTGCAAATTCGTTATTAACGACTTTAATAAGGAACCGCTTTTTCTGTAAAACATAAATATTACAGATCTGCTCTTCTAAGGAAAAATTTGCATGTTATTACAATCTTAACAAATTCATATGATCAAAGCATTTCAAAAAAATTTCACTTTCCTACATTTAGAATCAAAGTCGATTTTCATGCAAATTGTTTATTAACGACTTTACTAAGGAACCGCTTTTTCTGTAAAACATAAATTTTACTGATCTGCTCTTCTAAGGAAAATTTTACATGTTATTACAATATTAACAAATTCATATAATCAATGCATTTTGAAAAAATTGCACTTCCTTAGATTTAGACTCAAAGTCGATTTTTTTTTTTTGCAAATTGTATATAATCGACTGCAGTAAGGTGCCGCGTTTTCTGTAAAACATAAATTTTTCAGATCTGCTCTTCTGAGTAAAAATTTTCATGTTATTACAATATTAACAAATTCATTTAGTCAATGCCTTTCGAAAGAATTGCACTTTCCTAGATTTAGACTTAAAGACGAGTTTCATGCAAATTCGTTATTAACGACTTTAATAAGGAACCGCTTTTTCTGTAAAACATAAATTTTACTGATCTGCTCTTCTAAGGAAAATTTTTCCTGTTATTACAATATTAACAAATCCATATAATCAATGCATTTCGAAAAAATTGCACTTCCTTATATTTAGAACTCAAAATCGATTTTCTTGCAAATTTTATTATAAAGACTTCAATTAGGTATCGCTTATAATGAAAAACATAAATTTTACTGTTCTGTGCTAAAGAAAAATCTGCATGATATAACAATATTAACAAATTCATGTAATCAATGGATTTCGAAAAAATTGCACCTTCTTAGATTTAGACTCAAACTCGATTTTCTTCCAAATTGTATATTAACGACTTCAACAAGGTACCGCTTATTCTGAAATCTAAAAAATTTTATTGAACTGCTCTTCTAAGGAAAATTTTTTATGTTATTACAATATTAACGAATTCATGTAATCAATGCATTTCGAAAAAATTGCACCTTCTTAGATTTAGACTCAAAGTCGATTTTCTTCCAAATTGTCTATTAACGACTTCAATAAGAAACTTCTTCATTTAGAAAAAGTTTCATTTTCCTAGATTTAGACTCAAAGTCGATTTTTTTCCAAATTGTATATTAACGACTTCAATAAGATACCGCTTATTCTGAAAACTAAAAAATTTTACTGAACTGCTCTTCTAAGGAAAAATTTGCATGTTATTACAATGATAACAAATTCATGCAATCTAAGCATTTCGTAAAAATTGCACTTTCTTAGATAAGACTGAACTCGAATTTCTTGCTAATTGGATATTAAGGACTTCAATAAGGTACCGCTTATTCTGAAAATCATAAATTTTTCAGATCTGCTCTTCTGAGTAAAAATTTTCATGTTATTACAATATTAACAAATTCATTTAGTCAATGCCTTTCGAAAATATTGCACTTTCCTAGATTTAGACTTGAAGACGAGTTTCTTGCAAATTCGTTATTAACGACTTTAAGAAGGAACCGCTTTTCTGTAAAACATAAATATTACTGATCTGCTCTTCTAAGGAAAAATTTGCATGTTATTACAATATTAACAAATTCATATGATCAATGCATTTCGAAAAAATTGCACCTTCTTAGATTTAGACTCAAAGTCGATTTTCTTCCAAATTGTATATTAACGACTTCAATAAGATACCGCTTATTCTGAAAACTAAAAAATTTTGCTGAACTGCTCTTCTAAGGAAAAATTTGCATGTTATAACAATATTAATAAATTCATACAATCTAAGCATTTCGTAAAAATTGGACTTTCTTAGATAAGACTCAACTCGATTTTCTTGCAAATTCGTTATTAACGACTTTAATAAGGAACCGCTTTTTCTGTAAAACATAAATATTACTGATCTGCTCTTCTAAGGAAAAATTTGCATGTTATTACAATATTAACAAATTCATATGATCAAAGCATTTCGAAAAAATTGCACTATCTTAGATTTAGACTCAAAGTCGATTTTCTTCTAAATTGTATATTAACGACTTCAATAAGATACCGCTTATTCTGAAAACTAAAAAATTTTACTGAACTGCTCTTCTAAGGAAAAATTTGCATGTTATTACAATGATAACAAATTCATACAATCTAAGCATTTCGTAAAAATTGCACTTTCTTAGATAAGACTCAACTCGATTTTCTTGCTAACTGGATACTAAGGACTTTAATAAGGTACCGCTTATTCTGAAAATCATAAATTTTTCTGATCTGCTCTTCTGAGTAAAAATTTTCATGTTATTACAATATTAACAAATTCATTTAGTCAATGCCTTTCGGAAATATTGCACTTTCCTAGATTTAGACTTGAAGACGAGTTTCTTGCAAATTCGTTATTAACGACTTTAATAAGGAACCGCTTTTTCTGTAAAACATAAATATTACTGATCTGCTCTTCTAAGAAAAAATGTGCATGTTATTACAATATTAACAAATTCATATGATCAAAGCAATTCGAAAAATTGCACTTCCTTAGATTTAGACTCAAAGTCGATTTTTTTTTTTTGCAAATTGTATATAATCGACTGCAGTAAGGTACCGCTTTTTCTGTAAAACATAAATTTTACTGATCTGATTTTCTAAGGAAAAATTTTGATGTTATCACAATGTTAACTAATTCATGTAGTCAATGCCTTTCGAAAGAATTGCACTTTCCTAGATTTAGACTTAAAGTCGAGTTTCTTGCAAATTCGTTATTAACGACTTTAATAAGGAACCGCTTTTTCTGTAAAACATAAATTTTACTGATCTGCTCTTCTAAGGAAAATTTTGCCTGTTATTACAATATTAACAAATTCATATAATCAATGGATTTCGCAAAAATTGCACCTTCTTAGATTTAGACTCAAACTCGATTTTCTTCCAAATTGTATATTAATGACTTCAATAAGGTACCGCTTATTCTGAAAACTAAAAAATTTTATTGAACTGCTCTTCTAAGGAAAAATTTGTATGTTACTACAATACTAACAAATTCATATAATCAATGCATTTAGAAAAAATTTCACTTTCCTAGATTTAGACTCAAAGTCGATTTTCTTCCAAATTGTATATTAACGACTTCAATAAGGTACCGTTTATTCTGAAATCTAAAAAATTTTACTGCACTGCTCTTCTAAGGAAAAATTTGTATGTTATAACAATATTAACGAATTCATATAATCAATACATTTCGAAAAAATTGCGCCTTCTTAGATTTAGACTCAATGTCGATTTTCTTCCAAATTGTCTATTAACGACTTCAATAAGAAACTTCTTCATTTAGAAAAAGTTTCATTTTCCTAGATTTAGACTCAAAGTCGATTTTTTTCCAAATTGTATATTAACGACTTCAATAAGGTACCGCTTATTCTGAAAACTAAAAACTTTTACTGAACTGCTCTTCTAAGGAAAATTTTTTATGTTATTACAATATTAACGAATTCATATAATCAATACATTTCGAAAAAATTGCGCCTTCTTAGATTTAGACTCAAAGTCGATTTTCTTCCAAATTGTCTATTAACGACTTCAATAAGAAACTTCTTCATTTCGAAAAAATTTAATTTTCCTAGATTTAGACTCAAAGTCGATTTTCTTCCAAATTGTATATTAGCGACTTCAATAAGATACCGCTTATTCTGAAAACTAAAAAATTTTTCTGAACTGCTCTTCTAAGGAAAAATTTGCATGTTATTACAATGATAACAAATTCATGCAATCTAAGCATTTCGTAAAAATTGCACTTTCTTAGATAAGACTGAACTCGATTTTCTTGCTAATTGGATATTAAGGACTTCAATAAGGTACCGCTTATTCTGAAAATCATAAATTTTTCTGATCTGCTCTTCTGAGTAAAAATTTTCATGTTATTACAATCTTAACAAATTCATATGATCAAAGCATTTCAAAAAAATTTCACTTTCCTACATTTAGAATCAAAGTCGATTTTCATGCAAATTGTTTATTAACGACTTTACTAAGGAACCGCTTTTTCTGTAAAACATAAATTTTACTGATCTGCTCTTCTAAGGAAAATTTTACATGGTTTTACAATATTAACAAACTCATATAGTCAATGCATTTTGAAAAAATTGCACTTCCTTAGATTTAGACTCAAAGTCGATTTTTTTTTTTTGCAAATTGTATATAATCGACTGCAGTAAGGTGCCGCGTTTTCTGTAAAACATAAATTTTTCAGATCTGCTCTTCTGAGTAAAAATTTTCATGTTATTACAATATTAACAAATTCATTTAGTCAATGCCTTTCGAAAGAATTGCCCTTTCCTAGATTTAGACTTAAAGTCGAGTTTCATGCAAATTCGTTATTAACGACTTTAATAAGGAACCGCTTTTTCTGTAAAACATAAATTTTACTGATCTGCTCTTCTAAGGAAAATTTTTCCTGTTATTACAATATTAACAAATCCATATAATCACTGCATTTCGAAAAAATTGCACTTCCTTATATTTAGAACTCAAAATCGATTTTCTTGCAAATTTTATATTAAAGACTTCAATTAGGTATCGCTTATAATGAAAAACATAAATTTTACTGTTCTGTGCTAAAGAAAAATCTGCATGATATAACAATATTAACAAATTCATGTAATCAATGGATTTCGAAAAAATTGCACCTTCTTAGATTTAGACTCAAACTCGATTTTCTTCCAAATTGTATATTAACGACTTCAATAAGGTACCGCTTATTCTGAAAACTAAAAAATTTTATTGAACTGCTCTTCTAAGGAAAATTTTTTATGTTATTACAATATTAACGAATTCATGTAATCAATGCATTTCGAAAAAATTGCACCTTCTTAGATTTAGACTCAAAGTCGATTTTCTTCCAAATTGTCTATTAACGACTTCAATAAGAAACTTCTTCATTTAGAAAAAGTTTCATTTTCCTAGATTTAGACTCAAAGTCGATTTTTTTCCAAATTGTATATTAACGACTTCAATAAGATACCGCTTATTCTGAAAACTAAAAAATTTTACTGAACTGCTCTTCTAAGGAAAAATTTGCATGTTATTACAATGATAACAAATTCATACAATCTAAGCATTTCGTAAAAATTGCACTTTCTTAGATAAGACTCAACTCGATTTTCTTGCTAATTGGATATTAAGGACTTCAATAAGGTACCGCTTATTCTGAAAATCATAAATTTTTCTGATCTGCTCTTCTGAGTAAAAATTTTCATGTTATTACAATATTAACAAATTCATTTATTTAATGCCTTTCGAAAATATTGCACTTTCCTAGATTTAGACTTGAAGACGAGTTTCTTGCAAATTCGTTATTAACGACTTTAAGAAGGAACCGCTTTTCTGTAAAACATAAATATTACTGATCTGCTCTTCTAACGAAAAATTTGCATGTTATTACAATATTAACAAATTCATATGATCAATGCATTTCGAAAAAATTGCACCTTCTTAGATTTAGACTCAAAGTCGATTTTCTTCCAAATTGTATATTAACGACTTCAATAAGATACCGCTTATTCTGAAAACTAAAAAATTTTACTGAACTGCTCTTCTAAGGAAAAATTTGCATGTTATTACAATATTAACAAATTCATACAATCTAAGCATTTCGTAAAAATTACACTTTCTTAGATAAGACTCAACTCGATTTTCTTGCTAATTGGATATTAAGGACTTCAATAAGGTACCGCTTATTCTGAAAATCATAAATTTTTCAGATCTGCTCTTCTGAGTAAAAATTTTCATGTTATTACAATATTAACAAATTCATTTAGTCAATGCCTTTCGAAAATATTGCACTTTCCTAGATTTAGACTTGAAGACGAGTTTCTTGCAAATTCGTTATTAACGACTTTAAGAAGGAACCGCTTTTCTGTAAAACATAAATATTACTGATCTGCTCTTCTAAGGAAAATTTTTTATGTTATTACAATATTAACGAATTCATGTAATCAATGCATTTCGAAAAAATTGCACCTTCTTAGATTTAGACTTAAAGTCGATTTTGTTCCAAATTGTATATTAACGACTTCAATAAGATACCGCTTATTCTGAAAACCAAACAATTTTACTGAACTGCTCTTCTAAGGAAAAATTTGCATGTTATTACAATATTAACAAATTCATACAATCTAAGCATTTCGTAAAAATTGCACTTTCTTAGATAAGACTCAACTCGATTTTCTTGCTAATTGAATATTAAGGACTTCAATAAGGTACCGCTTATTCTGAAAATCATAAATTTTTCAGATCTGCTCTTCTGAGTAAAAATTTTCATGTTATTACAATATTAACAAATTCATTTAGTCAATGCCTTTCGAAAATATTGCACTTTCCTAGATTTAGACTTGAAGACGAGTTTCTTGCAAATTCGTTATTAACGACTTTAATAAGGAACCGCTTTTCTGTAAAACATAAATTTTACTGATCTGCTCTTCTAAGGAAAATTTTACATGCTATTACAATATTAACAAATTCATATAATCAATGCATTTTGAAAAAATTGCACTTCCTTAGATTTAGACTCAAAGTCGATTTTTTTTTTTTGCAAATTGTATATAATCGACTGCAGTAAGGTACCGCTTTTTATGTAAAACATAAATTTTACTGATCTGTTTTTCTAAGGAAAAATTTTGATGTTATCACAATGTTAACAAATTCATTTAGTCAATGCCTTTCGAAAGAATTGCACTTTCCTAGATTTAGATTTAAAGTCGAGTTTCATGCAAATTCGTTATTAACGACTTTAATAAGGAACCGCTTTTTCTGTAAAACATAAATTTTACTGATCTGCTCTTCTAAGGAAAATTTTTCCTGTTATTACAATATTAACAAATCCATATAATCAATGCATTTCGAAAAAATTGCACTTCCTTATATTTAGAACTCAAAATCGATTTTCTTGCAAATTTTATATTAAAGACTTCAATTAGGTATCGCTTATAATGAAAAACATAAATTTTACTGTTCTGTGCTAAAGAAAAATCTGCATGATATAACAATATTAACAAATTCATGTAATCAATGGATTTCGAAAAAATTGCACCTTCTTAGATTTAGACTCAAACTCGATTTTCTTCCAAACTGTATATTAACGACTTCAATAAGGTACCGCTTATTCTGAAAACTAAAAAATTTTATTGAACTGCTCTTCTAAGGAAAATTTTTTATGTTATTACAATATTAACGAATTCATGTAATCAATGCATTTCGAAAAAATTGCACCTTCTTAGATTTAGACTCAAAGTCGATTTTCTTCCAAATTGTCTATTAACGACTTCAATAAGAAACTTCTTCATTTAGAAAAAGTTTCATTTTCCTAGATTTAGACTCAAAGTCGATTTTTTTCCAAATTGTATATTAACGACTTCAATAAGATACCGCTTATTCTGAAAACTAAAAAATTTTACTGAACTGCTCTTCTAAGGAAAAATTTTCATGTTATTACAATATTAACAAATTCATACAATCTAAGCATTTCGTAAAAATTACACTTTCTTAGATAAGACTCAACTCGATTTTCTTGCTAATTGGATATTAAGGACTTCAATAAAATACCGCTTATTCTGAAAACTAAAAAATTTTACTGAACTGCTCTTCTAAGGAAAAATTTGCATGTTATTACAATATTAACAAATTCATAAAAATTACACTTTCGTAAAAATTACACTTTCTTAGATAAGACTCAACTCGATTTTCTTGCTAATTGGATATTAAGGACTTCAATAAGGTACCGCTTATTCTGAAAATCATAAATTTTTCAGATCTGCTCTTCTGAGTAAAAATTTTCATGTTATTACAATATTAACAAATTCATTTAGTCAATGCCTTTCGAAAATATTGCACTTTCCTAGATTTAGACTTGAAGACGAGTTTCTTGCAAATTCGTTATTAACGACTTTAATAAGGAACCGCTTTTCTGTAAAACATAAATTTTACTGATCTGCTCTTCTAAGGAAAATTTTACATGCTATTACAATATTAACAAATTCATATAATCAATGCATTTTGAAAAAATTGCACTTCCTTAGATTTAGACTCAAAGTCGATTTTTTTTTTTTGCAAATTGTATATAATCGACTGCAGTAAGGTACCGCTTTTTATGTAAAACATAAATTTTACTGATCTGTTTTTCTAAGGATAAATTTTGATGTTATCACAATGTTAACAAATTCATTTAGTCAATGCCTTTCGAAAGAATTGCACTTTCCTAGATATAGATTTAAAGTCGAGTTTCATGCAAATTCGTTATTAACGACTTTAATAAGGAACCGCTTTTTCTGTAAAACATAAATTTTACTGATCTGCTCTTCTAAGGAAAATTTTTCCTGTTATTACAATATTAACAAATCCATATAATCAATGCATTTCGAAAAAATTGCACTTCCTTATATTTAGAACTCAAAATCGATTTTCTTGCAAATTTTATATTAAAGACTTCAATTAGGTATCGCTTATAATGAAAAACATAAATTTTACTGTTCTGTGCTAAAGAAAAATCTGCATGATATAACAATATTAACAAATTCATGTAATCAATGGATTTCGAAAAAATTGCACCTTCTTAGATTTAGACTCAAACTCGATTTTCTTCCAAACTGTATATTAACGACTTCAATAAGGTACCGCTTATTCTGAAAACTAAAAAATTTTATTGAACTGCTCTTCTAAGGAAAATTTTTTATGTTATTACAATATTAACGAATTCATGTAATCAATGCATTTCGAAAAAATTGCACCTTCTTAGATTTAGACTCAAAGTCGATTTTCTTCCAAATTGTCTATTAACGACTTCAATAAGAAACTTCTTCATTTAGAAAAAGTTTCATTTTCCTAGATTTAGACTCAAAGTCGATTTTTTTCCAAATTGTATATTAACGACTTCAATAAGATACCGCTTATTCTGAAAACTAAAAAATTTTACTGAACTGCTCTTCTAAGGAAAAATTTTCATGTTATTACAATATTAACAAATTCATACAATCTAAGCATTTCGTAAAAATTACACTTTCTTAGATAAGACTCAACTCGATTTTCTTGCTAATTGGATATTAAGGACTTCAATAAAATACCGCTTATTCTGAAAACTAAAAAATTTTACTGAACTGCTCTTCTAAGGAAAAATTTGCATGTTATTACAATATTAACAAATTCATAAAAATTACACTTTCGTAAAAATTACACTTTCTTAGATAAGACTCAACTCGATTTTCTTGCTAATTGGATATTAAGGACTTCAATAAGGTACCGCTTATTCTGAAAATCATAAATTTTTCAGATCTGCTCTTCTGAGTAAAAATTTTCATGTTATTACAATATTAACAAATTCATTTAGTCAATGCCTTTCGAAAATATTGCACTTTCCTAGATTTAGACTTGAAGACGAGTTTCTTGCAAATTCGTTATTAACGACTTTAATAAGGAACCGCTTTTCTGTAAAACATAAATTTTACTGATCTGCTCTTCTAAGGAAAATTTTACATGCTATTACAATATTAACAAATTCATATAATCAATGCATTTTGAAAAAATTGCACTTCCTTAGATTTAGACTCAAAGTCGATTTTTTTTTTTTGCAAATTGTATATAATCGACTGCAGTAAGGTACCGCTTTTTATGTAAAACATAAATTTTACTGATCTGTTTTTCTAAGGATAAATTTTGATGTTATCACAATGTTAACAAATTCATTTAGTCAATGCCTTTCGAAAGAATTGCACTTTCCTAGATATAGATTTAAAGTCGAGTTTCATGCAAATTCGTTATTAACGACTTTAATAAGGAACCGCTTTTTCTGTAAAACATAAATTTTACTGATCTGCTCTTCTAAGGAAAATTTTTCCTGTTATTACAATATTAACAAATCCATATAATCAATGCATTTCGAAAAAATTGCACTTCCTTATATTTAGAACTCAAAATCGATTTTCTTGCAAATTTTATATTAAAGACTTCAATTAGGTATCGCTTATAATGAAAAACATAAATTTTACTGTTCTGTGCTAAAGAAAAATCTGCATGATATAACAATATTAACAAATTCATGTAATCAATGGATTTCGAAAAAATTGCACCTTCTTAGATTTAGACTCAAACTCGATTTTCTTCCAAACTGTATATTAACGACTTCAATAAGGTACCGCTTATTCTGAAAACTAAAAAATTTTATTGAACTGCTCTTCTAAGGAAAATTTTTTATGTTATTACAATATTAACGAATTCATGTAATCAATGCATTTCGAAAAAATTGCACCTTCTTAGATTTAGACTCAAAGTCGATTTTCTTCCAAATTGTCTATTAACGACTTCAATAAGAAACTTCTTCATTTAGAAAAAGTTTCATTTTCCTAGATTTAGACTCAAAGTCGATTTTTTTCCAAATTGTATATTAACGACTTCAATAAGATACCGCTTATTCTGAAAACTAAAAAATTTTACTGAACTGCTCTTCTAAGGAAAAATTTGCATGTTATTACAATATTAACAAATTCATACAATCTAAGCATTTCGTAAAAATTACACTTTCTTAGATAAGACTCAACTCGATTTTCTTGCTAATTGGATATTAAGGACTTCAATAAAATACCGCTTATTCTGAAAACTAAAAAATTTTACTGAACTGCTCTTCTAAGGAAAAATTTGCATGTTATTACAATATTAACAAATTCATACAATCTAAGCATTTCGTAAAAATTACACTTTCTTAGATAAGACTCAACTCGATTTTCTTGCTAATTGGATATTAAGGACTTCAATAAGGTACCGCTTATTCTGAAAATCATAAATTTTTCAGATCTGCTCTTCTGAGTAAAAATTTTCATGTTATTACAATATTAACAAATTCATTTAGTCAATGCCTTTCGAAAATATTGCACTTTCCTAGATTTAGACTTGAAGACGAGTTTCTTGCAAATTCGTTATTAACGACTTTAATAAGGAACCGCTTTTCTGTAAAACATAAATTTTACTGATCTGCTCTTCTAAGGAAAATTTTACATGCTATTACAATATTAACAAATTCATATAATCAATGCATTTTGAAAAAATTGCACTTCCTTAGATTTAGACTCAAAGTCGATTTTTTTTTTTTGCAAATTGTATATAATCGACTGCAGTAAGGTACCGCTTTTTATGTAAAACATAAATTTTACTGATCTGTTTTTCTAAGGATAAATTTTGATGTTATCACAATGTTAACAAATTCATTTAGTCAATGCCTTTCGAAAGAATTGCACTTTCCTAGATATAGATTTAAAGTCGAGTTTCATGCAAATTCGTTATTAACGACTTTAATAAGGAACCGCTTTTTCTGTAAAACATAAATTTTACTGATCTGCTCTTCTAAGGAAAATTTTTCCTGTTATTACAATATTAACAAATCCATATAATCAATGCATTTCGAAAAAATTGCACTTCCTTATATTTAGAACTCAAAATCGATTTTCTTGCAAATTTTATATTAAAGACTTCAATTAGGTATCGCTTATAATGAAAAACATAAATTTTACTGTTCTGTGCTAAAGAAAAATCTGCATGATATAACAATATTAACAAATTCATGTAATCAATGGATTTCGAAAAAATTGCACCTTCTTAGATTTAGACTCAAACTCGATTTTCTTCCAAACTGTATATTAACGACTTCAATAAGGTACCGCTTATTCTGAAAACTAAAAAATTTTATTGAACTGCTCTTCTAAGGAAAATTTTTTATGTTATTACAATATTAACGAATTCATGTAATCAATGCATTTCGAAAAAATTGCACCTTCTTAGATTTAGACTTAAAGTCGATTTTGTTCCAAATTGTATATTAACGACTTCAATAAGATACCGCTTATTCTGAAAACCAAACAATTTTACTGAACTGCTCTTCTAAGGAAAAATTTGCATGTTATTACAATATTAACAAATTCATACAATCTAAGCATTTCGTAAAAATTGCACTTTCTTAGATAAGACTCAACTCGATTTTCTTGCTAATTGGATATTAAGGACTTCAATAAGGTACCGCTTATTCTGAAAATCATAAATTTTTCAGATCTGCTCTTCTGAGTAAAAATTTTCATGTTATTACAATATTAACAAATTCATTTAGTCAATGCCTTTCGAAAATATTGCACTTTCCTAGATTTAGACTTGAAGACGAGTTTCTTGCAAATTCGTTATTAACGACTTTAATAAGGAACCGCTTTTCTGTAAAACATAAATTTTACTGATCTGCTCTTCTAAGGAAAATTTTACATGCTATTACAATATTAACAAATTCATATAATCAATGCATTTTGAAAAAATTGCACTTCCTTAGATTTAGACTCAAAGTCGATTTTTTTTTTTTTGCAAATTGTATATAATCGACTGCAGTAAGGTACCGCTTTTTATGTAAAACATAAATTTTACTGATCTGTTTTTCTAAGGAAAAATTTTGATGTTATCACAATGTTAACAAATTCATTTAGTCAATGCCTTTCGAAAGAATTGCACTTTCCTAGATTTAGATTTAAAGTCGAGTTTCATGCAAATTCGTTATTAACGACTTTAATAAGGAACCGCTTTTTCTGTAAAACATAAATTTTACTGATCTGCTCTTCTAAGGAAAATTTTTCCTGTTATTACAATATTAACAAATCCATATAATCAATGCATTTCGAAAAAATTGCACTTCCTTATATTTAGAACTCAAAATCGATTTTCTTGCAAATTTTATATTAAAGACTTCAATTAGGTATCGCTTATAATGAAAAACATAAATTTTACTGTTCTGTGCTAAAGAAAAATCTGCATGATATAACAATATTAACAAATTCATGTAATCAATGGATTTCGAAAAAATTGCACCTTCTTAGATTTAGACTCAAACTCGATTTTCTTCCAAACTGTATATTAACGACTTCAATAAGGTACCGCTTATTCTGAAAACTAAAAAATTTTATTGAACTGCTCTTCTAAGGAAAATTTTTTATGTTATTACAATATTAACGAATTCATGTAATCAATGCATTTCGAAAAAATTGCACCTTCTTAGATTTAGACTCAAAGTCGATTTTCTTCCAAATTGTCTATTAACGACTTCAATAAGAAACTTCTTCATTTAGAAAAAGTTTCATTTTCCTAGATTTAGACTCAAAGTCGATTTTTTTCCAAATTGTATATTAACGACTTCAATAAGATACCGCTTATTCTGAAAACTAAAAAATTTTACTGAACTGCTCTTCTAAGGAAAAATTTTCATGTTATTACAATATTAACAAATTCATACAATCTAAGCATTTCGTAAAAATTACACTTTCTTAGATAAGACTCAACTCGATTTTCTTGCTAATTGGATATTAAGGACTTCAATAAAATACCGCTTATTCTGAAAACTAAAAAATTTTACTGAACTGCTCTTCTAAGGAAAAATTTGCATGTTATTACAATATTAACAAATTCATAAAAATTACACTTTCGTAAAAATTACACTTTCTTAGATAAGACTCAACTCGATTTTCTTGCTAATTGGATATTAAGGACTTCAATAAGGTACCGCTTATTCTGAAAATCATAAATTTTTCAGATCTGCTCTTCTGAGTAAAAATTTTCATGTTATTACAATATTAACAAATTCATTTAGTCAATGCCTTTCGAAAATATTGCACTTTCCTAGATTTAGACTTGAAGACGAGTTTCTTGCAAATTCGTTATTAACGACTTTAATAAGGAACCGCTTTTCTGTAAAACATAAATTTTACTGATCTGCTCTTCTAAGGAAAATTTTACATGCTATTACAATATTAACAAATTCATATAATCAATGCATTTTGAAAAAATTGCACTTCCTTAGATTTAGACTCAAAGTCGATTTTTTTTTTTTGCAAATTGTATATAATCGACTGCAGTAAGGTACCGCTTTTTATGTAAAACATAAATTTTACTGATCTGTTTTTCTAAGGATAAATTTTGATGTTATCACAATGTTAACAAATTCATTTAGTCAATGCCTTTCGAAAGAATTGCACTTTCCTAGATATAGATTTAAAGTCGAGTTTCATGCAAATTCGTTATTAACGACTTTAATAAGGAACCGCTTTTTCTGTAAAACATAAATTTTACTGATCTGCTCTTCTAAGGAAAATTTTTCCTGTTATTACAATATTAACAAATCCATATAATCAATGCATTTCGAAAAAATTGCACTTCCTTATATTTAGAACTCAAAATCGATTTTCTTGCAAACTTTATATTAAAGACTTCAATTAGGTATCGCTTATAATGAAAAACATAAATTTTACTGTTCTGTGCTAAAGAAAAATCTGCATGATATAACAATATTAACAAATTCATGTAATCAATGGATTTCGAAAAAATTGCACCTTCTTAGATTTAGACTCAAACTCGATTTTCTTCCAAACTGTATATTAACGACTTCAATAAGGTACCGCTTATTCTGAAAACTAAAAAATTTTATTGAACTGCTCTTCTAAGGAAAATTTTTTATGTTATTACAATATTAACGAATTCATGTAATCAATGCATTTCGAAAAAATTGCACCTTCTTAGATTTAGACTCAAAGTCGATTTTCTTCCAAATTGTCTATTAACGACTTCAATAAGAAACTTCTTCATTTAGAAAAAGTTTCATTTTCCTAGATTTAGACTCAAAGTCGATTTTTTTCCAAATTGTATATTAACGACTTCAATAAGATACCGCTTATTCTGAAAACTAAAAAATTTTACTGAACTGCTCTTCTAAGGAAAAATTTGCATGTTATTACAATATTAACAAATTCATACAATCTAAGCATTTCGTAAAAATTACACTTTCTTAGATAAGACTCAACTCGATTTTCTTGCTAATTGGATATTAAGGACTTCAATAAAATACCGCTTATTCTGAAAACTAAAAAATTTTACTGAACTGCTCTTCTAAGGAAAAATTTGCATGTTATTACAATATTAACAAATTCATACAATCTAAGCATTTCGTAAAAATTACACTTTCTTAGATAAGACTCAACTCGATTTTCTTGCTAATTGGATATTAAGGACTTCAATAAGGTACCGCTTATTCTGAAAATCATAAATTTTTCAGATCTGCTCTTCTGAGTAAAAATTTTCATGTTATTACAATATTAACAAATTCATTTAGTCAATGCCTTTCGAAAATATTGCACTTTCCTAGATTTAGACTTGAAGACGAGTTTCTTGCAAATTCGTTATTAACGACTTTAATAAGGAACCGCTTTTCTGTAAAACATAAATTTTACTGATCTGCTCTTCTAAGGAAAATTTTACATGCTATTACAATATTAACAAATTCATATAATCAATGCATTTTGAAAAAATTGCACTTCCTTAGATTTAGACTCAAAGTCGATTTTTTTTTTTTTGCAAATTGTATATAATCGACTGCAGTAAGGTACCGCTTTTTATGTAAAACATAAATTTTACTGATCTGTTTTTCTAAGGAAAAATTTTGATGTTATCACAATGTTAACAAATTCATTTAGTCAATGCCTTTCGAAAGAATTGCACTTTCCTAGATTTAGATTTAAAGTCGAGTTTCTTGCAAATTCGTTATTAACGACTTTAATAAGGAACCGCTTTTCTGTAAAACATAAATATTACTGATCTGCTCTTCTAAGGAAAAATTTGCATGTTATCACAATATTAACAAATTCATATGATCAAAGCATTTCGAAAAAATTGCACTTTCCTTCATTTAGAATCAAAGTCGATTTTCATGCAAATTGTTTATTAACGACTTTAATAAGGAACCGCTTTTCTGTAAAACATAAATATTACTGATCTGCTCTTCTAAGGAAAAATTTGCATGTTATTACATAATTAACAAATTCATATGATCAAAGCATTTCGAAATAATTGCACTTTCCTTCATTTATAATCAAAGTCGATTTTCATGCAAATTTTTTATTAACGACTTTACTAAGGAACCGCTTATTCTGAAAAACATAATTTTTACTGATCTGCTCTTCTAAGGAAAAATTTGCTTGTTATTACCATATTAACAAATTCATATAACCAATGGATTTCGAAAAAATTGCACTATCTTAGATTTAGACTTAAAATCGATTTTTATCCAAATTGTCTATTAACGATTTCAATAAGGTACCGCTTATTCTGAAAACTAAAAAATATTACTGAACTGCTCTTCTAAGGAAAAATTTTTATGTTATTACAATATTAACAAATTCATATAATCAATGCATTTCGAAAAGATTGCACTTTCCTAGATTTAGAATCAAAGTCGATTTTCTTGCAAACTGTATATTAACAACTTCATAAGGTACCGCTTATTCTGAAAAACATAATTTTTACTGATTTGCTCTTCTAAGGAAAAATTTGCATGTTATTACCATATTAACAAATTCATATAACCAATGGATTTCGAAAAAATTGCACTATCTTAAATTTAGACTTAAAATCGATTTTTATCCAAATTGTCTATTAACGATTTCAATAAGGTACCGCTTATTCTGAAAACTAAAAAATATTACTGAACTGCTCTTCTAAGGAAAAATTTTTATGTTATTACAATATTAGCAAGTTCATATAATCAATGCATTTCGAAAAAATTGCACTTTCCCAGATTTAGGCTCAAAGTCGATTTTCTTGCAGATTGTATATTAGCGACTTCAATAAGGTACCGCTTATTCTGAAAAATATAAATATTACTGATCTGCGCTAAGGAAAAATTTGCATGTTATAACAATAATAATAAATTCATACAATCTAAGCATTTCGTAAAAATTGGACTTTCTTAGATAAGACTCAACTCGATTTTCTTGCAAATTCGTTATTAACGACTTTAATAAGGAACCGCTTTTCTGTAAAACATAAATTTTACTGATCTGCTCTTCTAAGGAAAATTTTACATGCTATTACAATATTAACAAATTCATATAATCAATGCATTTTGAAAAAATTGCACTTCCTTAGATTTAGACTCAAAGTCGATTTTTTTTTTTTGCAAATTGTATATAATCGACTGCAGTAAGGTACCGCTTTTTATGTAAAACATAAATTTTACTGATCTGTTTTTCTAAGGATAAATTTTGATGTTATCACAATGTTAACAAATTCATTTAGTCAATGCCTTTCGAAAGAATTGCACTTTCCTAGATATAGATTTAAAGTCGAGTTTCATGCAAATTCGTTATTAACGACTTTAATAAGGAACCGCTTTTTCTGTAAAACATAAATTTTACTGATCTGCTCTTCTAAGGAAAATTTTTCCTGTTATTACAATATTAACAAATCCATATAATCAATGCATTTCGAAAAAATTGCACTTCCTTATATTTAGAACTCAAAATCGATTTTCTTGCAAATTTTATATTAAAGACTTCAATTAGGTATCGCTTATAATGAAAAACATAAATTTTACTGTTCTGTGCTAAAGAAAAATCTGCATGATATAACAATATTAACAAATTCATGTAATCAATGGATTTCGAAAAAATTGCACCTTCTTAGATTTAGACTCAAACTCGATTTTCTTCCAAACTGTATATTAACGACTTCAATAAGGTACCGCTTATTCTGAAAACTAAAAAATTTTATTGAACTGCTCTTCTAAGGAAAATTTTTTATGTTATTACAATATTAACGAATTCATGTAATCAATGCATTTCGAAAAAATTGCACCTTCTTAGATTTAGACTCAAAGTCGATTTTCTTCCAAATTGTCTATTAACGACTTCAATAAGAAACTTCTTCATTTAGAAAAAGTTTCATTTTCCTAGATTTAGACTCAAAGTCGATTTTTTTCCAAATTGTATATTAACGACTTCAATAAGATACCGCTTATTCTGAAAACTAAAAAATTTTACTGAACTGCTCTTCTAAGGAAAAATTTGCATGTTATTACAATATTAACAAATTCATACAATCTAAGCATTTCGTAAAAATTACACTTTCTTAGATAAGACTCAACTCGATTTTCTTGCTAATTGGATATTAAGGACTTCAATAAAATACCGCTTATTCTGAAAACTAAAAAATTTTACTGAACTGCTCTTCTAAGGAAAAATTTGCATGTTATTACAATATTAACAAATTCATACAATCTAAGCATTTCGTAAAAATTACACTTTCTTAGATAAGACTCAACTCGATTTTCTTGCTAATTGGATATTAAGGACTTCAATAAGGTACCGCTTATTCTGAAAATCATAAATTTTTCAGATCTGCTCTTCTGAGTAAAAATTTTCATGTTATTACAATATTAACAAATTCATTTAGTCAATGCCTTTCGAAAATATTGCACTTTCCTAGATTTAGACTTGAAGACGAGTTTCTTGCAAATTCGTTATTAACGACTTTAATAAGGAACCGCTTTTCTGTAAAACATAAATTTTACTGATCTGCTCTTCTAAGGAAAATTTTACATGCTATTACAATATTAACAAATTCATATAATCAATGCATTTTGAAAAAATTGCACTTCCTTAGATTTAGACTCAAAGTCGATTTTTTTTTTTTGCAAATTGTATATAATCGACTGCAGTAAGGTACCGCTTTTTATGTAAAACATAAATTTTACTGATCTGTTTTTCTAAGGAAAAATTTTGATGTTATCACAATGTTAACAAATTCATTTAGTCAATGCCTTTCGAAAGAATTGCACTTTCCTAGATTTAGATTTAAAGTCGAGTTTCTTGCAAATTCGTTATTAACGACTTTAATAAGGAACCGCTTTTCTGTAAAACATAAATATTACTGATCTGCTCTTCTAAGGAAAAATTTGCATGTTATCACAATATTAACAAATTCATATGATCAAAGCATTTCGAAAAAATTGCACTTTCCTTCATTTAGAATCAAAGTCGATTTTCATGCAAATTGTTTATTAACGACTTTAATAAGGAACCGCTTTTCTGTAAAACATAAATATTACTGATCTGCTCTTCTAAGGAAAAATTTGCATGTTATTACATAATTAACAAATTCATATGATCAAAGCATTTCGAAATAATTGCACTTTCCTTCATTTATAATCAAAGTCGATTTTCATGCAAATTTTTTATTAACGACTTTACTAAGGAACCGCTTATTCTGAAAAACATAATTTTTACTGATCTGCTCTTCTAAGGAAAAATTTGCTTGTTATTACCATATTAACAAATTCATATAACCAATGGATTTCGAAAAAATTGCACTATCTTAGATTTAGACTTAAAATCGATTTTTATCCAAATTGTCTATTAACGATTTCAATAAGGTACCGCTTATTCTGAAAACTAAAAAATATTACTGAACTGCTCTTCTAAGGAAAAATTTTTATGTTATTACAATATTAACAAATTCATATAATCAATGCATTTCGAAAAGATTGCACTTTCCTAGATTTAGAATCAAAGTCGATTTTCTTGCAAACTGTATATTAACAACTTCATAAGGTACCGCTTATTCTGAAAAACATAATTTTTACTGATTTGCTCTTCTAAGGAAAAATTTGCATGTTATTACCATATTAACAAATTCATATAACCAATGGATTTCGAAAAAATTGCACTATCTTAAATTTAGACTTAAAATCGATTTTTATCCAAATTGTCTATTAACGATTTCAATAAGGTACCGCTTATTCTGAAAACTAAAAAATATTACTGAACTGCTCTTCTAAGGAAAAATTTTTATGTTATTACAATATTAGCAAGTTCATATAATCAATGCATTTCGAAAAAATTGCACTTTCCCAGATTTAGGCTCAAAGTCGATTTTCTTGCAGATTGTATATTAGCGACTTCAATAAGGTACCGCTTATTCTGAAAAATATAAATATTACTGATCTGCGCTAAGGAAAAATTTGCATGTTATAACAATAATAATAAATTCATACAATCTAAGCATTTCGTAAAAATTGGACTTTCTTAGATAAGACTCAACTCGATTTTCTTGCAAATTCGTTATTAACGACTTTAATAAGGAACCGCTTTTTCTGTAAAACATAAATATTACTGATCTGCTCTTCTAAGGAAAAATTTGCATGTTATTACAATATTAACAAATTCATATGATCAAAGCATTTCGAAAAAATTGCACTATCTTAGATTTAGACTCAAAGTCGATTTTCTTCTAAATTGTATATTAACGACTTCAATAAGATACCGCTTATTCTGAAAACTAAAAAATTTTACTGAACTGCTCTTCTAAGGAAAAATTTGCATGTTATTACAATGATAACAAATTCATACAATCTAAGCATTTCGTAAAAATTGCACTTTCTTAGATAAGACTCAACTCGATTTTCTTGCTAATTGGATACTAAGGACTTTAATAAGGTACCGCTTATTCTGAAAATCATAAATTTTTCTGATCTGCTCTTCTGAGTAAAAATTTTCATGTTATTACAATATTAACAAATTTATTTAGTCAATGCCTTTCGGAAATATTGCACTTTCCTAGATTTAGACTTGAAGACGAGTTTCTTGCAAATTCGTTATTAACGACTTTAATAAGGAACCGCTTTTTCTGTAAAACATAAATATTACTGATCTGCTCTTCTAAGAAAAAATGTGCATGTTATTACAATATTAACAAATTCATATGATCAAAGCAATTCGAAAAATTGCACTTCCTTAGATTTAGACTCAAAGTCGATTTTTTTTTTTTGCAAATTGTATATAATCGACTGCAGTAAGGTACCGCTTTTTCTGTAAAACATAAATTTCACTGATCTGATTTTCTAAGGAAAAATTTTGATGTTATCACAATGTTAACAAATTCATTTAGTCAATGCCTTTCGAAAGAATTGCACTTTCCTAGATTTAGACTTAAAGTCGAGTTTCTTGCAAATTCGTTATTAACGACTTTAATAAGGAACCGCTTTTTCTGTAAAACATAAATTTTACTGATCTGCTCTTCTAAGGAAAATTTTGCCTGTTATTACAATATTAACAAATTCATATAATCAATGCATTTCGAACAAATTGCACTTCCTTATATTTAGAACTCAAAATCGATTTTCTTGCAAATTTTATATTAAAGACTTCAATTAGGTATCGCTTATAATGAAGAACATAAATTTTACTGTTCTGTGCTAAAGAAAAATCTGCATGATATAACAATATTAACAAATTCATGTAATCAATGGATTTCGCAAAAATTGCACCTTCTTAGATTTAGACTCAAACTCGATTTTCTTCCAAATTGTATATTAATGACTTCAATAAGGTACCGCTTATTCTGAAAACTAAAAAATTTTATTGAACTGCTCTTCTAAGGAAAAATTTGTATGTTACTACAATACTAACAAATTCATATAATCAATGCATTTAGAAAAAATTTCACTTTCCTAGATTTAGACTCTAAGTCGATTTTCTTCCAAATTGTATATTAACGACTTCAATAAGGTACCGTTTATTCTGAAATCTAAAAAATTTTACTGCACTGCTCTTCTAAGGAAAAATTTGTATGTTATAACAATATTAACGAATTCATATAATCAATACATTTCGAAAAAATTGCGCCTTCTTAGATTTAGACTCAATGTCGATTTTCTTCCAAATTGTCTATTAACGACTTCAATAAGAAACTTCTTCATTTAGAAAAAGTTTCATTTTCCTAGATTTAGACTCAAAGTCGATTTTTTTCCAAATTGTATATTAACGACTTCAATAAGGTACCGCTTATTCTGAAAACTAAAAACTTTTACTGAACTGCTCTTCTAAGGAAAATTTTTTATGTTATTACAATATTAACGAATTCATATAATCAATACATTTCGAAAAAATTGCGCCTTCTTAGATTTAGACTCAAAGTCGATTTTCTTCCAAATTGTCTATTAACGACTTCAATAAGAAACTTCTTCATTTCGAAAAAATTTAATTTTCCTAGATTTAGACTCAAAGTCGATTTTCTTCCAAATTGTATATTAGCGACTTCAATAAGATACCGCTTATTCTGAAAACTAAAAAATTTTTCTGAACTGCTCTTCTAAGGAAAATATTTTATGTTATTACAATATCAACGAATTCATGTGATCAATGCATTTCGAAAAAATTGCACCTTCTTAGATTTAGACTCAAAGTCGATTTTCTTCCAAATTGTATATTAACGACTTCAATAAGATACCGCTTATTCTGAAAACTAAAAAATTTTACTGAACTGCTCTTCTAAGGAAAAATTTGCATGTTATTACAATGATAACAAATTCATGCAATCTAAGCATTTCGTAAAAATTGCACTTTCTTAGATAAGACTGAACTCGATTTTCTTGCTAATTGGATATTAAGGACTTCAATAAGGTACCGCTTATTCTGAAAATCATAAATTTTTCTGATCTGCTCTTCTGAGTAAAAATTTTCATGTTATTACAATCTTAACAAATTCATATGATCAAAGCATTTCAAAAAAATTTCACTTTCCTACATTTAGAATCAAAGTCGATTTTCATGCAAATTGTTTATTAACGACTTTACTAAGGAACCGCTTTTTCTGTAAAACATAAATTTTACTGATCTGCTCTTCTAAGGAAAATTTTACATGTTATTACAATATTAACAAACTCATATAATCAATGCATTTTGAAAAAATTGCACTTCCTTAGATTTAGACTCAAAGTCGATTTTTTTTTTTTGCAAATTGTATATAATCGACTGCAGTAAGGTGCCGCGTTTTCTGTAAAACATAAATTTTTCAGATCTGCTCTTCTGAGTAAAAATTTTCATGTTATTACAATATTAACAAATTCATTTAGTCAATGCCTTTCGAAAGAATTGCACTTTCCTAGATTTAGACTTAAAGTCGAGTTTCATGCAAATTCGTTATTAACGACTTTAATAAGGAACCGCTTTTTCTGTAAAACATAAATTTTACTGATCTGCTCTTCTAAGGAAAATTTTTCCTGTTATTACAATATTAACAAATCCATATAATCACTGCATTTCGAAAAAATTGCACTTCCTTATATTTAGAACTCAAAATCGATTTTCTTGCAAATTTTATATTAAAGACTTCAATTAGGTATCGCTTATAATGAAAAACATAAATTTTACTGTTCTGTGCTAAAGAAAAATCTGCATGATATAACAATATTAATAAATTCATGTAATGAATGGATTTCGAAAAAATTGCACCTTCTTAGATTTAGACTCAAACTCGATTTTCTTCCAAATTGTATATTAACGACTTCAATAAGGTACCGCTTATTCTGAAAACTAAAAAATTTTATTGAACTGCTCTTCTAAGGAAAATTTTTTATGTTATTACAATATTAACGAATTCATGTAATCAATGCATTTCGAAAAAATTGCACCTTCTTAGATTTAGACTCAAAGTCGATTTTCTTCCAAATTGTCTATTAACGACTTCAATAAGAAACTTCTTCATTTAGAAAAAGTTTCATTTTCCTAGATTTAGACTCAAAGTCGATTTTTTTCCAAATTGTATATTAACGACTTCAATAAGATACCGCTTATTCTGAAAACTAAAAAATTTTACTGAACTGCTCTTCTAAGGAAAAATTTGCATGTTATTACAATGATAACAAATTCATACAATCTAAGCATTTCGTAAAAATTGCACTTTCTTAGATAAGACTCAACTCGATTTTCTTGCTAATTGGATATTAAGGACTTCAATAAGGTACCGCTTATTCTGAAAATCATAAATTTTTCTGATCTGCTCTTCTGAGTAAAAATTTTCATGTTATTACAATATTAACAAATTCATTTATTTAATGCCTTTCGAAAATATTGCACTTTCCTAGATGTAGACTTGAAGACGAGTTTCTTGCAAATTCGTTATTAACGACTTTAAGAAGGAACCGCTTTTCTGTAAAACATAAATATTACTGATCTGCTCTTCTAAGGAAAAATTTGCATGTTATTACAATATTAACAAATTCGTATGATCAATGCATTTCGAAAAAATTGCACCTTCTTAGATTTAGACTCAAAGTCGATTTTCTTCCAAATTGTATATTAACGCCTTCAATAAGATACCGCTTATTCTGAAAACTAAAAAATTTTACTGAACTGCTCTTCTAAGGAAAAATTTGCATGTTATTACAATATTAACAAATTCATACAATCTAAGCATTTCGTAAAAATTACACTTTCTTAGATAAGACTCAACTCGATTTTCTTGCTAATTGGATATTAAGGACTTCAATAAGGTACCGCTTATTCTGAAAATCATAAATTTTTCAGATCTGCTCTTCTGAGTAAAAATTTTCATGTTATTACAATATTAACAAATTCATTTAGTCAATGCCTTTCGAAAATATTGCACTTTCCTAGATTTAGACTTGAAGACGAGTTTCTTGCAAATTCGTTATTAACGACTTTAAGAAGGAACCGCTTTTCTGTAAAACATAAATATTACTGATCTGCTCTTCTAAGGAAAATTTTTTATGTTATTACAATATTAACGAATTCATGTAATCAATGCATTTCGAAAAAATTGCACCTTCTTAGATTTAGACTTAAAGTCGATTTTGTTCCAAATTGTATATTAACGACTTCAATAAGATACCGCTTATTCTGAAAACTAAACAATTTTACTGAACTGCTCTTTTAAGGAAAAATTTGCATGTTATTACAATATTAACAAATTCATACAATCTAAGCATTTCGTAAAAATTGCACTTTCTTAGATAAGACTCAACTCGATTTTCTTGCTAATTGGATATTAAGGACTTCAATAAGGTACCGCTTATTCTGAAAATCATAAATTTTTCAGATCTGCTCTTCTGAGTAAAAATTTTCATGTTATTACAATATTAACAAATTCATTTAGTCAATGCCTTTCGAAAATATTGCACTTTCCTAGATTTAGACTTGAAGACGAGTTTCTTGCAAATTCGTTATTAACGACTTTAATAAGGAACCGCTTTTCTGTAAAACATAAATTTTACTGATCTGCTCTTCTAAGGAAAATTTTACATGCTATTACGATATTAACAAATTCATATAATCAATGCATTTTGAAAAAATTGCACTTCCTTAGATTTAGACTCAAAGTCGATTTTTTTTTTTTGCAAATTGTATATAATCGACTGCAGTAAGGTACCGCTTTTTATGTAAAACATAAATTTTACTGATCTGTTTTTCTAAGGAAAAATTTTGATGTTATCACAATGTTAACAAATTCATTTAGTCAATGCCTTTCGAAAGAATTGCACTTTCCTAGATTTAGATTTAAAGTCGAGTTTCATGCAAATTCGTTATTAACGACTTTAATAAGGAACCGCTTTTTCTGTAAAACATAAATTTTACTGATCTGCTCTTCTAAGGAAAATTTTTCCTGTTATTACAATATTAACAAATCCATATAATCAATGCATTTCGAAAAAATTGCACTTCCTTATATTTAGAACTCAAAATCGATTTTCTTGCAAATTTTATATTAAAGACTTCAATTAGGTATCGCTTATAATGAAAAACATAAATTTTACTGTTCTGTGCTAAAGAAAAATCTGCATGATATAACAATATTAACAAATTCATGTAATCAATGGATTTCGAAAAAATTGCACCTTCTTAGATTTAGACTCAAACTCGATTTTCTTCCAAACTGTATATTAACGACTTCAATAAGGTACCGCTTATTCTGAAAACTAAAAAATTTTATTGAACTGCTCTTCTAACGAAAATTTTTTATGTTATTACAATATTAACGAATTCATGTAATCAATGCATTTCGAAAAAATTGCACCTTCTTAGATTTAGACTCAAAGTCGATTTTCTTCCAAATTGTCTATTAACGACTTCAATAAGAAACTTCTTCATTTAGAAAAAGTTTCATTTTCCTAGATTTAGACTCAAAGTCGATTTTTTTCCAAATTGTATATTAACGACTTCAATAAGATACCGCTTATTCTGAAAACTAAAAAATTTTACTGAACTGCTCTTCTAAGGAAAAATTTGCATGTTATTACAATGATAACAAATTCATACAATCTAAGCATTTCGTAAAAATTGCACTTTCTTAGATAAGACTCAACTCGATTTTCTTGCTAATTGGATATTAAGGACTTCAATAAGGTACCGCTTATTCTGAAAATCATAAATTTTTCTGATCTGCTCTTCTGAGTAAAAATTTTCATGTTATTACAATATTAACAAATTCATTTATTTAATGCCTTTCGAAAATATTGCACTTTCCTAGATTTAGACTTGAAGACGAGTTTCTTGCAAATTCGTTATTAACGACTTTAAGAAGGAACCGCTTTTCTGTAAAACATAAATATTACTGATCTGCTCTTCTAAGGAAAAATTTGCAAGTTATTACAATATTAACAAATTCATATGATCAATGCATTTCGAAAAAATTGCACCTTCTTAGATTTAGACTCAAAGTCGATTTTCTTCCAAATTGTATATTAACGACTTCAATAAAATACCGCTTATTCTGAAAACTAAAAAATTTTACTGAACTGCTCTTCTAAGGAAAAATTTGCATGTTATTACAATATTAACAAATTCATACAATCTAAGCATTTCGTAAAAATTACACTTTCTTAGATAAGACTCAACTCGATTTTCTTGCTAATTGGATATTAAGGACTTCAATAAGGTACCGCTTATTCTGAAAATCATAAATTTTTCAGATCTGCTCTTCTGAGTAAAAATTTTCATGTTATTACAATATTAACAAATTCATTTAGTCAATGCCTTTCGAAAATATTGCACTTTCCTAGATTTAGACTTGAAGACGAGTTTCTTGCAAATTCGTTATTAACGACTTTAAAAAGGAACCGCTTTTCTGTAAAATATAAATATTACTGATCTGCTCTTCTAAGGAAAATTTTTTATGTTATTACAATATTAACGAATTCATGTAATCAATGCATTTCGAAAAAATTGCACCTTCTTAGATTTAGACTTAAAGTCGATTTTCTTCCAAATTGTATATTAACGACTTCAATAAGATACCGCTTATTCTGAAAACTAAACAATTTTACTGAACTGCTCTTCTAAGGAAAAATTTGCATGTTATTACAATATTAACAAATTCATACAATCTAAGCATTTAGTAAAAATTGCACTTTCTTAGATAAGACTCAACTCGATTTTCTTGCTAATTGGATATTAAGGACTTCAATAAGGTACCGCTTATTCTGAAAATCATAAATTTTTCAGATCTGCCCTTCTGAGTAAAAATTTTCATGTTATTACAATATTAACAAATTCATTTAGTCAATGCCTTTCGAAAATATTGCACTTTCCTAGATTTAGACTTGAAGAAGAGTTTCTTGCAAATTCGTTATTAACGACTTAAATAAGGAACCGCCTTTTGATCTGCTCTTCTAAGGAAAATTTTACATGCTATTACAATATTAACAAATTCATATAATCAATGCATTTTGAAAAAATTGCACTTCCTTAGATTTAGACTCAAAGTCGATTTTTTTTTTTGCAAATTGTATATAATCGACTGCAGTAAGGTACCGCTTTTTATGTAAAACATAAATTTTACTGATCTGTTTTTCTAAGGAAAAATTTTGATGTTATCACAATGTTAACAAATTCATTTAGTCAATGCCTTTCGAAAGAATTACACTTTCCTAGATTTAGATTTAAAGTCGAGTTTCTTGCAAATTCGTTATTAACGACTTTAATAAGGAACCGCTTTTCTGTAAAACATAAATATTACTGATCTGCTCTTCTAAGGAAAAATTTGCATGTTATTACAATATTAACAAATTCATATGATCAAAGCATTTCGAAAAAATTGCACTTTCCTTCATTTAGAATCAAAGTCGATTTTCATGCAAATTGTTTATTAACGACTTTAATAAGGAACCGCTTTTCTGTAAAACATAAATATTACTGATCTGCTCCTCTAAGGAAAATTTTGCCTGTTATTACAATATTAACAAATCCATATAATCAATGCATTTCGAAAAAATTGCACTTCCTTATATTTAGAACTCAAAATCGATTTTCTTGCAAATTTTATATTAAAGACTTCAATAAGGTATCGCTCATAATGAAAAACATAAATTTTACTGTTCTGTGCTAAAGAAAAATCTGCATGATATAACAATATTAACAAATTCATGTAATCAATGGATTTCGAAAAAATTGCACCTTCTTAGATTTAGACTCAAACTCGATTTTCTTCCAAATTGTATATTAACGACTTCAATAAAATACCGCTTATTCTGAAAACTAAAAAATTTTACTGAACTGCTCTTCTAAGGAAAATTTTGCATGTTATTACAATATTAACAAATTCATACAATCTAAGCATTTCGTAAAAATTACACTTTCTTAGATAAGACTCAACTCGATTTTCTTGCTAATTGGATATTAAGGACTTCAATAAGGTACCGCTTATTCTGAAAATCATAAATTTTTCAGATCTGCTCTTCTGAGTAAAAATTTTCATGTTATTACAATATTAACAAATTCATTTAGTCAATGCCTTTCGAAAATATTGCACTTTCCTAGATTTAGACTTGAAGACGAGTTTCTTGCAAATTCGTTATTAACGACTTTAAGAAGGAACCGCTTTTCTGTAAAACATAAATATTACTGATCTGCTCTTCTAAGGAAAAATTTGCATGTTATTACAATATTAACAAATTCATATGATCAATGCATTTCGAAAAAATTGCACCTTCTTAGATTTAGACTCAAAGTCGATTTTCTTCCAAATTGTATATTAACGACTTCAATAAGATACCGCTTATTCTGAAAACTAAACAATTTTACTGAACTGCTCTTCTAAGGAAAAATTTGCATGTTATTACAATGATAACAAATTCATACAATCTAAGCATTTCGTAAAAATTGCACTTTCTTAGATAAGACTCAACTCGATTTTCTTGCTAATTGGATATTAAGGACTTCAATAAGGTACCGCTTATTCTGAAAATCATAAATTTTTCTGATCTGCTCTTCTGAGTAAAAATTTTCATGTTATTACAATATTAACAAATTCATTTATTTAATGCCTTTCGAAAATATTGCACTTTCCTAGATTTAGACTTGAAGACGAGTTTCTTGCAAATTCGTTATTAACGACTTTAAGAAGGAACCGCTTTTCTGTAAAACATAAATATTACTGATCTGCTCTTCTAAGGAAAAATTTGCAAGTTATTACAATATTAACAAATTCATATGATCAATGCATTTCGAAAAAATTGCACCTTCTTAGATTTAGACTCAAAGTCGATTTTCTTCCAAATTGTATATTAACGACTTCAATAAAATACCGCTTATTCTGAAAACTAAAAAATTTTACTGAACTGCTCTTCTAAGGAAAAATTTGCATGTTATTACAATATTAACAAATTCATACAATCTAAGCATTTCGTAAAAATTACACTTTCTTAGATAAGACTCAACTCGATTTTCTTGCTAATTGGATATTAAGGACTTCAATAAGGTACCGCTTATTCTGAAAATCATAAATTTTTCAGATCTGCTCTTCTGAGTAAAAATTTTCATGTTATTACAATATTAACAAATTCATTTAGTCAATGCCTTTCGAAAATATTGCACTTTCCTAGATTTAGACTTGAAGACGAGTTTCTTGCAAATTCGTTATTAACGACTTTAAAAAGGAACCGCTTTTCTGTAAAATATAAATATTACTGATCTGCTCTTCTAAGGAAAATTTTTTATGTTATTACAATATTAACGAATTCATGTAATCAATGCATTTCGAAAAAATTGCACCTTCTTAGATTTAGACTTAAAGTCGATTTTCTTCCAAATTGTATATTAACGACTTCAATAAGATACCGCTTATTCTGAAAACTAAACAATTTTACTGAACTGCTCTTCTAAGGAAAAATTTGCATGTTATTACAATATTAACAAATTCATACAATCTAAGCATTTAGTAAAAATTGCACTTTCTTAGATAAGACTCAACTCGATTTTCTTGCTAATTGGATATTAAGGACTTCAATAAGGTACCGCTTATTCTGAAAATCATAAATTTTTCAGATCTGCCCTTCTGAGTAAAAATTTTCATGTTATTACAATATTAACAAATTCATTTAGTCAATGCCTTTCGAAAATATTGCACTTTCCTAGATTTAGACTTGAAGAAGAGTTTCTTGCAAATTCGTTATTAACGACTTAAATAAGGAACCGCCTTTTGATCTGCTCTTCTAAGGAAAATTTTACATGCTATTACAATATTAACAAATTCATATAATCAATGCATTTTGAAAAAATTGCACTTCCTTAGATTTAGACTCAAAGTCGATTTTTTTTTTTGCAAATTGTATATAATCGACTGCAGTAAGGTACCGCTTTTTATGTAAAACATAAATTTTACTGATCTGTTTTTCTAAGGAAAAATTTTGATGTTATCACAATGTTAACAAATTCATTTAGTCAATGCCTTTCGAAAGAATTACACTTTCCTAGATTTAGATTTAAAGTCGAGTTTCTTGCAAATTCGTTATTAACGACTTTAATAAGGAACCGCTTTTCTGTAAAACATAAATATTACTGATCTGCTCTTCTAAGGAAAAATTTGCATGTTATTACAATATTAACAAATTCATATGATCAAAGCATTTCGAAAAAATTGCACTTTCCTTCATTTAGAATCAAAGTCGATTTTCATGCAAATTGTTTATTAACGACTTTAATAAGGAACCGCTTTTCTGTAAAACATAAATATTACTGATCTGCTCCTCTAAGGAAAATTTTGCCTGTTATTACAATATTAACAAATCCATATAATCAATGCATTTCGAAAAAATTGCACTTCCTTATATTTAGAACTCAAAATCGATTTTCTTGCAAATTTTATATTAAAGACTTCAATAAGGTATCGCTCATAATGAAAAACATAAATTTTACTGTTCTGTGCTAAAGAAAAATCTGCATGATATAACAATATTAACAAATTCATGTAATCAATGGATTTCGAAAAAATTGCACCTTCTTAGATTTAGACTCAAACTCGATTTTCTTCCAAATTGTATATTAACGACTTCAATAAAATACCGCTTATTCTGAAAACTAAAAAATTTTACTGAACTGCTCTTCTAAGGAAAAATTTGCATGTTATTACAATATTAACAAATTCATACAATCTAAGCATTTCGTAAAAATTACACTTTCTTAGATAAGACTCAACTCGATTTTCTTGCTAATTGGATATTAAGGACTTCAATAAGGTACCGCTTATTCTGAAAATCATAAATTTTTCAGATCTGCTCTTCTGAGTAAAAATTTTCATGTTATTACAATATTAACAAATTCATTTAGTCAATGCCTTTCGAAAATATTGCACTTTCCTAGATTTAGACTTGAAGACGAGTTTCTTGCAAATTCGTTATTAACGACTTTAAGAAGGAACCGCTTTTCTGTAAAACATAAATATTACTGATCTGCTCTTCTAAGGAAAAATTTGCATGTTATTACAATATTAACAAATTCATATGATCAATGCATTTCGAAAAAATTGCACCTTCTTAGATTTAGACTCAAAGTCGATTTTCTTCCAAATTGTATATTAACGACTTCAATAAAATACCGCTTATTCTGAAAACTAAAAAATTTTACTGAACTGCTCTTCTAAGGAAAAATTTGCATGTTATTACAATATTAACAAATTCATACAATCTAAGCATTTCGTAAAAATTACACTTTCTTAGATAAGACTCAATGCATTTCGAAAAAATTGCACCTTCTTAGATTTAGACTTAAAGTCGATTTTCTTCCAAATTGTATATTAACGACTTCAATAAGATACCGCTTATTCTGAAAACTAAACAATTTTACTGAACTGCTCTTCTAAGGAAAAATTTGCATGTTATTACAATATTAACAAATTCATACAATCTAAGCATTTCGTAAAAATTGCACTTTCTTAGATAAGACTCAACTCGATTTTCTTGCTAATTGGATATTAAGGACTTCAATAAGGTACCGCTTATTCTGAAAATCATAAATTTTTCAGATCTGCTCTTCTGAGTAAAAATTTTCATGTTATTACAATATTAACAAATTCATTTAGTCAATGCCTTTCGAAAATATTGCACTTTCCTAGATTTAGACTTGAAGACGAGTTTCTTGCAAATTCGTTATTAACGACTTAAATAAGGAACCGCTTTTCTGTAAAACATAAATTTTACTGATCTGCTCTTCTAAGGAAAATTTTACATGCTATTACAATATTAACAAATTCATATAATCAATGCATTTTGAAAAAATTGCACTTCCTTAGATTTAGACTCAAAGTCGATTTTTTTTTTTGCAAATTGTATATAATCGACTGCAGTAAGGTACCGCTTTTTATGTAAAACATAAATTTTACTGATCTGTTTTTCTAAGGAAAAATTTTGATGTTATCACAATGTTAACAAATTCATTTAGTCAATGCCTTTCGAAAGAATTGCACTTTCCTAGATTTAGATTTAAAGTCGAGTTTCTTGCAAATTCGTTATTAACGACTTTAATAAGGAACCGCTTTTCTGTAAAACATAAATATAACTGATCAGCTCTTCTAAGGAAAAATTTGCATGTTATTACAATATTCACAAATTCATATGATCAAAGCATTTCGAAAAAATTGCACCTTCTTAGATTTAGAACTCAAAATCGATTTTCTTGCAAATTTTATATTAAAGACTTCAATAAGGTATCGCTCATAATGAAAAACATAAATTTTACTGTTCTGTGCTAAAGAAAAATCTGCATGATATAACAATATTAACAAATTCATGTAATCAATGGATTTCGAAAAAATTGCACCTTCTTAGATTTAGACTCAAACTCGATTTTCTTCCAAATTGTATATTAACGACTTCAATAAGGTACCGCTTATTCTGAAAACTAAAAAATTTTACTGAACTGCTCCTCTAAGGAAAAATTTGCATGTTATAACAATAATAACGAATTCATATAATCAATACATTTCGAAAAAATTGCACCTTCTTAGATTTAGACTCAAAGTCGATTTTCTTCCAAATTGTCTATTAACGACTTCAATAAGAAACTTCTTCATTTAGAAAAAAATTCATTTTCCTAGATTTAGACTCAAAGTCGATTTTCTTCCAAATTGTATATTAATGACTTCAATAAGGTACCGCTTATTCTGAAAACTAAAAACTTTTACTGAACTGCTCTTCTAAGGAAAAATTTTTATGTTATTACAATATTAACGAATTCATATAATCAATGCATTTCGAAAAAATTGCAAGATAAGACTCAACTCGATTTTCTTGCTAATTGGATATTAAGGACTTAAATAAGGTACCGCTTATTCTGAAAATCATAAATATTGCTGATCTGCTCTTCTAAGTAAAAATTTGCATGTTATTACAATATTAACAAATTCATATAATCAATGGATTTCGAAAAAATTGCACTATCTTAGATTTAGACTTAAAGTCGATATTTATACAAATTGTATATTAACAACTTCAATAAGGTACCGCTTATTCTGAAAATCATAAATATTGCTGATCTGCTCTTCCAAGGAAAAACTTGTATGTTATTACAATATTAACAGATTCATATAATCAATGCATTTCGAAAAAATTGCACTTTCCTAGATTTAGACTCAAAGTCGATTTTCTTGCAAATTGTATATTAACAACTTCAATAAGGTACCGCTTATTCTGAAAATCATAAATATTGCTGATCTGCTCTTCTAAGGAAAAATTTGTATGTTATTACAATATTAACAAATTCATGTAATCAATGCATTTCGAAAAAATTGCACTGTCCTAGATTTATACTTAAAGTCGATTTTCTTGCAAATTGTATATTAGCGACTTCAATAAGGGACCGCTTATTCTGAAAAACATAAATATTGCTGATCTGCTCTTCTAAGGAAAAATTTGTATGTTATTACAATATTAACAAATTCATGTAATCAATGCATTTCGAAAAAATTGCAATTTCTTAGATTTAGACCCAAAGTCGGTTTTTTTTTTGCAAATTGGATATTAACGACTTCAATAAGGTACCGCTTATACCGCTGAAAAATATAAAATTTTACAGATCTGCGCTAACAAAAAATTTGCATGTTATAAAACTATTAACAAATTCATACAATCTAAGCATTTCGAAAAAATTGCACCTTCTTAGATTTAGACTCAAAGTCGCTTTTCTTCCAAATTGTATATTAACGACTTCAATAAGGTACCGCTTATTCTGAAAACTAAAAACTTTTACTGAACTGCTCTTCTAAGGAAAAATTTTCATGTTATTACAATATTAACGAGTTTATATAATCAATGCATTTCAAAAAAATTGCTCCTTCTTAGGTTTAGACTCAAAGCCGATTTTCTTCCAAATTGTCTATTAACGACTTCAATAAGGTACCGCTTATTCTAAAAACTAAAAATTATTACTGAACTGCTCTTCCAAGGAAAAATTTGTATGTTATTACAATATTAACAAATTCATATAATCAATGCATTTCGAAAAAATTGAAATATCTTAGATTTAGACCCAAAGTCGATTTTCTTGCAAATTGTATATTAGCGACTTCAATAAGGTACCTCTAATTCTTAAAACTAAAAACTTTTACTGAACTGCTCTTCTAAGGAAAAATTTTCATGTTATTACAATATTAACGAATTTATATAATCAATGCATTTCGAAAAAATTGCAACTTCTTAGGTTTAGACCCAAAGTCGGTTTTTTTTGTGCAAATTGTCTATTAACGACTTCAATAAGGTACCGCTTATTCTGAAAACTAAAAATTATTACCGAACTGCTCTTCCAAGGAAAAACTTGTATGTTATTACAAAATTAACAGATTCATATAATCAATGCATTTCGAAAAAATTGCACTTTCCTAGATTTAGACTCAAAGTCGATTTTCTTGCAAATTGTATATTAACAACTTCAATAAGGTACCGCTTATTCTGAAAATCATAAATATTGCTGATCTGCTCTTCTAAGGAAAAATTTGTATGTTATTACAATATTAACAAATTCATGTAATCAATGCATTTCGAAAAAATTGCACTTTCCTAGATTTAGACTCAAAGTCGATTTTCTTCCAAATTGTATATTAACGACTTCGATAAGGTACCGCTTATTCTGAAAACTAAATTGTATATTAACGACTTCAATAAGGTATTCTGAAAACTAAAAAATTTTACTGAACTGCTCTTCTAAGGAAAAATTTGTATGTTATTACAATATTAACAAATTCATATAGTCAATGCATTTAGAAAAAATTTCACTTTCCTAGATTTAGACTCAAAGTCGATTTTCTGGCAAATTGTATATTAACAACTTCAATAAGGTACCGCTTATTCTGAAAAACATAATTTTTACTGATCTGCTCTTCTAAGGAAAAATTTGCATGTTATTACCATATTAACAAATTCATATAATTAATGCATTTCGGATAAATTGCAATTTCTTAGATTTAGACCCAAAGTCGGTTTTTTTTTGCAAATTGGATATTAACGACTTCAATAAGGTACCGCTTATACCGCTGAAAAATATAAAATTTTACAGGTCTGCGCTAATAAAAAATTTGCATGTTATAAAACTATTAACAAATTCATACAATCTAAGCATTTCGAAAAAATTGCACCTTCTTAGATTTAGACTCAAAGTCGATTTTCTTCCAAATTGTACATTAACGACTTCAAAAAGGTACCGCTTATTCTGAAAACTAAAAACTTTTACTGAACTGCTCTTCTAAGGAAAAATTTTCATGTTATTACAATATTAACGAGTTTATATAATCAATGCATTTCGAAAAAATTGCACCTTCTTAGGTTTAGACTCAAAGCCGATTTTCTTCTAAATTGTCTATTAACGACTTCAATAAGGTACCGCATATTCTGAAAACTAAAAATTATTACTGAACTGCTCTTCCAAGGAAAAATTTGTATGTTATTACAATATTAACAAATTCATATAATCAATGGATTTCGAAAAAATTGAAATATCTTAGATTTAGACCCAAAGTCGATTTTCTTCCAATAGTATATTAACGACTTCAATAAGGTACCTCTAATTCTGAAAACTAAAAACTTTTACTGAACTGCTCTTCTAAGGAAAATTTTTCATGTTATTACAATATTAACGAATTTATATAATCAATGCATTTCGAAAAAATTTCAACTTCTTAGGTTTAGACTCAAAGTCGATTTTCTTCCAAATTGTCTATTAACGACTTCAATAAGGTACCGCTTATTCTGAAAACTAAAAATTATTACTGAACTGCTCTTCCAAGGAAAAATTTGTATGTTATTACAATATTAACAAATTCATATAATCAATGCTTTTCGAAAAAATTGCAATTTCTTCGATTTAGACCCAAAGTCGATTTTCTTCCAAATTGTATATTAACGACTTCAATAAGGTACCTCTAATTCTGAAAACTAAAAACTTTTACTGAACTGCTCTTCTAAGGAAAAATTTTCATGTTATTACAATATTAACGAATTTATATAATCAATGCATTTCGAAAAAATTTCAACTTTTTAGGTTTAGACTCAAAGTCGATTTTCTTCCAAATTGTCTATTAACGACTTCAATAAGGTACCGCTTATTCTGAAAACTAAAAATTATTACTGAACTGCTCTTCCAAGGAAAAATTTTCATGTTATTACAATATTAACGAATTTATATAATCAATGCATTTCGAAAAAATTGCAATTTCTTCGATTTAGACCCAAAGTCGATTTTCTTCCAAATTGTATATTAACGACTTCAATAAGGTACCTCTAAATCTGAAAACTAAAAACTTTTACTGAACTGCTCTTCTAAGGAAAAATTTTCATGTTATTACAATATTAACGAATTTATATAATCAATGCATTTCGAAAAAATTGCACCTTCTTAGGTTTAGACTCAAAGCCGATTTTCTTCCAAATTGTCTATTAACGACTTTAATAAGGTACCGCTTATTCTGAAAACTAAAAATTATTACTGAACTGCTCTTCCAAGGAAAAATTTGTATGTTATTACAATATTAACAAATTCATATAATCAATGCATTTCGAAAAAATTCAAATATCTTAGATTTAGACCCAGAGTCGATTTTCTTCCAAATTGTATATTAACGACTTCAATAAGGTACCTCTAAATCTGAAAACTAAAAACTTTTACTGAACTGCTCTTCCAAGGAAAAATTTTCATGTTATTACAATACTAACGAATTTATATAATCAATGCATTTAGAAAATATTACAACTTCTTAGGTTTAGACTCAAAGTCGATTTTCTTCCAAATTGTCTATTAACGACTTCAATAAGGTACCGCTTATTCTGAAAACTAAAAATTATTACTGAACTGCTCTTCTAAGGAAAAATTTGCATGTTATTACCATATTAACAAATTTATATAATTAATGCATTTCGGAAAAATTGCAATTATATGTATATTAACGACTTCAATAAGGTATCGCTTATTCTGAAAACTAAAAAATTTTACTGAACTGCTCTTCTGAGGAAAAACTTGTATGTTATTACAATACTAACAAATTCATATAATCAATGCATTTCGAAAAAATTGCACTTTCCTAGATTTAGACTCAAAGTCGATTTTCTTGCAAATTGTATATTAACAACTTCAATAAGGTACCGCTTATTCTGAAAAACATAATTTTTACTGATCTGCTCTTCTAAGGAAAAATTTGAATGTTATTACCATATTAACAAATTCATATAATCAATGCATTTCGAAAAAATTGCACTTTCCTAGATTTAGACTCAAAGTCGATTTTCTTGCAAATTGTATATTAACAACTTCAATAAGGTACCGCTTATTCTGAAAAT
Source organism: Bactrocera oleae (assembly GCF_042242935.1). Classification (NCBI taxonomy): domain Eukaryota; kingdom Metazoa; phylum Arthropoda; class Insecta; order Diptera; family Tephritidae; genus Bactrocera; species Bactrocera oleae. The sequence goes on along the minus strand of NC_091541.1, from coordinate 17,794,129 downwards.
CATAAATATTGCTGATCTGCTCTTCTAAGGAAAAATTTGTATGTTATTACAATATTAACAAATTCATGTAATCAATGCATTTCGAAAAAATTGCACTTTCCTAGATTTATACTTAAAGTCGATTTTCTTGCAAATTGTATATTAGCGACTTCAATAAGGGACCGCTTATTCTGAAAAACATAAATATTGCTGATCTGCTCTTCTAAGGAAAAATTTGTATGTTATTACAATATTAACAAATTCATGTAATCAATGCATTTCGAAAAAATTGCAATTTCTTAGATTTAGACCCAAAGTCGTTTTTTTTTTGCAAATTGGATATTAACGACTTCAATAAGGTACCGCTTATACCGCTGAAAAATATAAAATTTTACAGATCTGCGCTAACAAAAAATTTGCATGTTATAAAACTATTAACAAATTCATACAATCTAAGCATTTCGAAAAAATTGCACCTTCTTAGATTTAGACTCAAAGTCGATTTTCTTCCAAATTGTATATTAACGACTTCAATAAGGTACCGCTTATTCTGAAAACTAAAAACTTTTACTGAACTGCTCTTCTAAGGAAAAATTTTCATGTTATTACAATATTAACGAGTTTATATAATCAATGCATTTCAAAAAAATTGCACCTTCTTAGGTTTAGACTCAAAGCCGATTTTCTTCCAAATTGTCTATTAACGACTTCAATAAGGTACCGCTTATTCTAAAAACTAAAAATTATTACTGAACTGCTCTTCCAAGGAAAAATTTGTATGTTATTACAATACTAACAAATTCATATAATCAATGCATTTCGAAAAAATTGAAATATCTTAGATTTAGACCCAAAGTCGATTTTCTTGCAAATTGTATATTAGCGACTTCAATAAGGTACCTCTAATTCTTAAAACTAAAAACTTTTACTGAACTGCTCTTCTAAGGAAAAATTTTCATGTTATTACAATATTAACGAATTTATATAATCAATGCATTTCGAAAAAATTGCAACTTCTTAGGTTTTGACTCAAAGTCGATTTTCTTCCAAATTGTCTATTAACGACTTCAATAAGGTACCGCTTATTCTGAAAACTAAAAATTATTACTGAACTGCTCTTCCAAGGAAAAATTTGTATGTTATTACAATATTAACAAATTCATATTATCAATGCATTTCGAAAAAATTGCAATTTCTTCGATTTAGACCCAAAGTCGGTTTTTTTTGTGCAAATTGTCTATTAACGACTTCAATAAGGTACCGCTTATTCTGAAAACTAAAAATTATTACTGAACTGCTCTTCCAAGGAAAAACTTGTATGTTATTACAATATTAACAGATTCATATAATCAATGCATTTCGAAAAAATTGCACTTTCCTAGATTTAGACTCAAAGTCGATTTTCTTGCAAATTGTATATTAACAACTTCAATAAGGTACCGCTTATTCTAAAAATCATAAATATTGCTGATCTGCTCTTCTAAGGAAAAATTTGTATGTTATTACAATAATAACAAATTCACGTAATCAATGCATTTCGAAAAAATTGCACTTTCCTAGATTTAGACTTAAAGTCGATTTTCTTGCAAATTGTATATTAGCGACTTCAATAAGGGACCGCTTATTCTGAAAAACATAAATATTGCTGATCTGCTCTTCTAAGGAAAAATTTGTATGTTATTACAATATTAACAAATTCATGTAATCAATGCATTTCGAAAAAATTGCACTTTCCTAGATTTAGACTCAAAGTCGATTTTCTTCCAAATTGTATATTAACGACTTCGATAAGGTACCGCTTATTCTGAAAACTAAATTGTATATTAACGACTTCAATAAGGTATTCTGAAAACTAAAAAATTTTACTGAACTGCTCTTCTAAGGAAAAATTTGTATGTTATTACAATATTAACAAATTCATATAGTCAATGCATTTAGAAAAAATTTCACTTTCCTAGATTTAGACTCAAAGTTGATTTTCTTGCAAATTGTATATTAACAACTTCAATAAGGTACCGCTTATTCTGAAAAACATATTTTTTACTGATCTGCTCTTCTAAGGAAAAATTTGCATGTTATTACCATATTAACAAATTCATATAATTAATGCATTTCGGATAAATTGCAATTTCTTAGATTTAGACCCAAAGTCGGTTTTTTTTTTGCAAATTGGATATTAACGACTTCAATAAGGTACCGCTTATACCGCTGAAAAATATAAAATTTTACAGGTCTGCGCTAATAAAAAATTTGCATGTTATAAAACTATTAACAAATTCATACAATCTAAGCATTTCGAAAAAATTGCACCTTCTTAGATTTAGACTCAAGGTCGATTTTCTTCCAAATTGTATATTAACGACTTCAATAAGGTACCGCTTATTCTGAAAACTAAAAACTTTTACTGAACTGCTCTTCTAAGGAAAAATTTTCATGTTATTACAATATTAACGAGTTTATATAATCAATGCATTTCGAAAAAATTGCACCTTCTTAGGTTTAGACTCAAAGCCGATTTTCTTCTAAATTGTCTATTAACGACTTCAATAAGGTACCGCATATTCTGAAAACTAAAAATTATTACTGAACTGCTCTTCCAAGGAAAAATTTGTATGTTATTACAATATTAACAAATTCATATAATCAATGGATTTCGAAAAAATTGAAATATCTTAGATTTAGACCCAAAGTCGATTTTCTTCCAATAGTATATTAACGACTTCAATAAGGTACCTCTAATTCTGAAAACTAAAAACTTTTACTGAACTGCTCTTCTAAGGAAAATTTTTCATGTTATTACAATATTAACGAATTTATATAATCAATGCATTTCGAAAAAATTTCAACTTCTTAGGTTTAGACTCAAAGTCGATTTTCTTCCAAATTGTCTATTAACGACTTCAATAAGGTACCGCTTATTCTGAAAACTAAAAATTATTACTGAACTGCTCTTCCAAAGAAAAATTTGTATGTTATTACAATATTAACAAATTCATATAATCAATGCATTTCGAAAAAAAAGAAATATCTTAGATTTAGACCCAAAGTCGATTTTCTTCCAAATTCTATACTAACGACTTCAATAAGGTACCTCTAAATCGGAAAACTAAAAACTTTTACTGAACTGCTCTTCTAAGGAAAAATTTTCATGTTATTACAATATTAACGAATTTATATAATCAATGCATTTCGAAAAAATTGCACCTTCTTAGGTTTAGACTCAAAGCCGATTTTCTTCCAAATTGTCTATTAACGACTTTAATAAGGTACCGCTTATTCTGAAAACTAAAAATTATTCCTGAACTGCTCTTCCAAGGAAAAATTTGTATGTTATTACAATATTAACAAATTCATATAATCAATGCATTTCGAAAAAATTCAAATATCTTAGATTTAGACCCAGAGTCGATTTTCTTCCAAATTGTATATTAACGACTTCAATAAGGTACCTCTAAATCTGAAAACTAAAAACTTTTACTGAACTGCTCTTCTAAGGAAAAATTTTCATGTTATTACAATACTAACGAATTTATATAATCAATGCATTTAGAAAATATTACAACTTCTTAGGTTTAGACTCAAAGTCGATTTTCTTCCAAATTGTCTATTAACGACTTCAATAAGGTACCGCTTATTCTGAAAACTAAAAATTATTACTGAACTGCTCTTCTAAGGAAAAATTTGCATGTTATTACCATATTAACAAATTCATATAATTAATGCATTTCGGAAAAATTGCAATTATATGTATATTAACGACTTCAATAAGGTATCGCTTATTCTGAAAACTAAAAAATTTTACTGAACTGCTCTTCTAAGGAAAAACTTGTATGTTATTACAATACTAACAAATTCATATAATCAATGCATTTCGAAAAAATTGCACTTTCCTAGATTTAGACTCAAAGTCGATTTTCTTGCAAATTGTATATTAACAACTTCAATAAGGTACCGCTTATTCTGAAAAACATAATTTTTACTGATCTGCTCTTCTAAGGAAAAATTTGTATGTTATTACCATATTAACAAATTCATATAATTTATGCATTTCGGAAAAATTGCAATTTCTTAGATTTAGACCCAAAGTCGGTTTTTTTTTTGCAAATTGTATATTAACGACTTCAATAAGGTACCGCTTATACCGCTGAAAAATATAAAATTTTACAGATCTGCGCTAAGAAAAAATTTGCATGTTATAAAACTATTAACAAATTCATGTAATCAATGCCTTTCGAAAAAAATTGCAACTACTTAGATTTAGACTCAAAGTCGATTTTCTTCCAAATTGTCTATTAACGACTTCGATAAGGTACCGCTTATTCTGAAAACTAAAAATTATTACTGAACTGCTCTTCCAAGGAAAAACTTGTATGTTATTACAATATTAACAAATTCATATAATCAATGCATTTCGAAAAAATTGAAATATCTTAGATTTAGACCCAAAGTCGATTTTCTTGCAAATTGTATATTAGCGACTTCAATAAGGTACCGCTAATTCTGAAAACTAAAAACTTTTACTGAACTGCTCTTCTAAGGAAAAATTTGTATGTTATTACAATATTAACAAATTCATATAGTCAATGCATTTAGAAAAAATTTCACTTTCCTAGATTTAGACTCAAAGTCGATTTTCTTGCAAATTGTATATTAACAACTTCAATAAGGTACCGCTTATTCTGAAAATCATAATTTTTACTGATCTGCTCTTCTAAGCAAAAATTTGCATGTTATTACCATATTAACAAATTCATATAATTAATGCATTTCGGAAAAATTGCAATTTCTTAGATTAAAGACCCAAAGTCGGTTTTTTTTTTGCAAATTGGATATTAACGACTTCAATAAGGTACCGCTTATACCGCTGAAAAATATAAAATTTTACAGATCTAACAAAAAATTTGCATGTTATAAAACTATTAACAAATTCATACAATCTAAGCATTTCGAAAAAATTGCACTTTCCTAGATTTAGACTCAAAGTCGATTTTCTTCCAAATTGTATATTAACGACTTCAATAAGGTACCGCTTATTCTGAAAATCATAATTTTTACTGATCTGCTCTTCTAAGGAAAAATTTGTATGTTATTACAATATTAACAAATTCATGTAATCAATGCATTTCGAAAAAATTGCACTTTCCTAGATTTAGACTCAAAGTCGATTTTCTTCCAAATTGTATATTAACGACTTCAATAAGGTACCGCTTATTCTGAAAACTAAAAACTTTTACTGAACTGCTCTTCTAAGGAAAAATTTTCATGTTATTACAATATTAACGAGTTTATATAATCAATGCATTTCGAAAAAATTGCACCTTCTTAGGTTTAGACTCAAAGCCGATTTTCTTCCAAATTGTCTATTAACGACTTCAATAAGGTACCGCTTATTCTGAAAACTAAAAATTATTACTGAACTGCTCTTCCAAGGAAAAATTTGAATGTTATTACAATATTAACAAATTCATATAATCAATGCATTTCGAAAAAATTGCAACTTCTTAGGTTTTGACTCAAAGTCGATTTTCTTCCAAATTGTCTATTAAAGACTTCAATAAGGTACCGCTTATTCTGAAAACTAAAAATTATTACAGAACTGCTCTTCCAAGGAAAAATTTGTATGTTATTACAATATTAACAAATTCATATAATCAATGCATTTCGAAAAAATTGCAATTTCTTCGATTTAGACCCAAAGTCGGATTTTTTTGTGCAAATTGTCTATTAACGACTTCAATAAGGTACCGCTTATTCTGAAAACTAAAAATTATTACTGAACTGCTCTTCCAAGGAAAAACTTGTATGTTATTACAATATTAACAGATTCATATAATCAATGCATTTCGAAAAAATTGCACTTTCCTAGATTTAGACTCAAAGTCGATTTTCTTGCAAATTGTATATTAACAACTTCAATAAGGTACCGCTTATTCTGAAAATCATAAATATTGCTGATCTGCTCTTCTAAGGAAAAATTTGTATGTTATTACAATATTAACAAATTCATGTAATCAATGCATTTCGAAAAAATTGCACTTTCCTAGATTTAGACTCAAAGTCGATTTTCTTCCAAATTGTATATTAACGACTTCAATAAGGTACCGCTTATTCTGAAAACTAAAAATTATTACTGAACTGCTCTTCCAAGGAAAAACTTGTATGTTATTACCATATTAACAAATTCATATAATTAATGCATTTCGGATAAATTGCAATTTCTTAGATTTAGACCCAAAGTCGGTTTTTTTTTTGCAAATTGGATATTAACGACTTCAATAAGGTACCGCTTATACCGCTGAAAAATATAAAATTTTACAGGTCTGCGCTAATAAAAAATTTGCATGTTATAAAACTATTAACAAATTCATACAATCTAAGCATATCGAAAAAATTGCACCTTCTTAGATTTAGACTCAAAGTTGATTTTCTTCCAAATTGTATATTAACGACTTCAATAAGGTACCGCTTATTCTGAAAACTAAAAACTTTTACTGAACTGCTCTTCTAAGGAAAAATTTTCATGTTATTACAATACTAACGAGTTTATATAATCAATGCATTTCGAAAAAATTGCATCTTCTTAGGTTTAGACTCAAAGCCGATTTTCTTCTAAATTGTCTATTAACGACTTCAATAAGGTACCGCTTATTCTGAAAACTAAAAATTATTACTGAACTGATCTTCCAAGGAAAAATTTGTATGTTATTACAATATTAACAAATTCATATAATCAATGGATTTCGAAAAAATTGAAATATCTTAGATTTAGACCCAAAGTCGATTTTCTTCCAAATAGTATATTAACGACTTCAATAAGGTACCTCTAATTCTGAAAACTAAAAACTTTTACTGAACTGCTCTTCTAAGGAAAAATTTTCATGTTATTACAATATTAACGAATTTATATAATCAATGCATTTCGAAAAAATTGCAACTTCTTAGGTTTAGACTCAAAGTCGATTTTCTTCCAAATTGTCTATTAACGACTTCAATAAGGTACCGCTTATTCTGAAAACTAAAAATTATTACTGAACTGCTCTTCCAAGGAAAAATTTTCATGTTATTACAATATTAACGAATTTATATAATCAATGCATTTCGAAAAAATTGCAATTTCTTCGATTTAGACCCAAAGTCGGTTTTTTTTGTGCAAATTGTCTATTAACGACTTCAATAAGGTACCGCTTATTCTGAAAACTAAAAATTATTACTGAACTGCTCTTCCAAGGAAAAACTTGTATGTTATAACAATATTAACATATTCATATAATCAATGCATTTCGAAAAAATTGCACTTTCCTAGATTTAGACTCAAAGTCGATTTTCTTGCAAATTGTATATTAACAACTTCAAAAGTTACCGCTTATTCTGAAAATCATAAATATTGCTGATCTGCTCTTCTAAGGAAAAATTTGTATGTTATTACAATATTAACAAATTCATGTAATCAAAGCATTTCGAAAAAATTGCACTTTCCTAGATTTAGACTTAAAGTCGATTTTCTTGCAAATTGTATATTAACGACTTCAATAAGGTACCGCTTATTCTGAAAAACATAAATTTTACTGAACTGCTCTTCCAAGGAAAAATTTTTATGTTATTACAATATTAACAAATTCATATAATCAATGCATTTCGAAAAAATTTCAATTTCTTAGATTTAGACCCAAAGTCGGTTTTTTTTTTTTTGCAAACTGTATATTAACGACTTCAATAAGGTACCGCTTATTCTGAAAAACATAAATGTTACTGAACTGCTCTACTAAGGAAAAAGGTGTATGTTATTTCCATATTAACAAATTCATATAATCAATGCATTTCGGAAAAATTGCAATTTCTTAGATTTAGACCCAAAGTCGATTTTCTTCCAAATTGTATATTAACGACTTCAATAAGGTACCTCTAATTCTGAAAACTAAAATTTATTACTGAACTGCTCTTCCAAGGAAAAATTTTCATGTTATTACAATATTAACGAATTTATATAATCAATGCATTTCGAAAAAATTGCAACTTCTTAGGTTTTGACTCAAAGTCGATTTTCTTCCAAATTGTCTATTAACGACTTCAATAAGGGACCGCTTATTCTGAAAACTAAATTGTATATTAACGACTTCAATAAGGTATTCTGAAAACTAAAAAATTTTACTGAACTGCTCTTCTAAGGAAAAATTTGTATGTTATTACAATATTAACAAATTCATGTAATCAATGCATTTAGAAAAAATTTCACTTTCCTAGATTTAGACTCAAAGTCGATTTTCTTGCAAATTGTATATTAACAACTTCAATAAGGTACCGCTTATTCTGAAAAACATAATTTTTACTGATCTGCTCTTCTAAGGAAAAATTTGCATGTTATTACCATATTAACAAATTCATATAATTAATGCATTTCGGATAAATTGCAATTTCTTAGATTTAGACTTAAAGTTGGTTTTTTTTTTGCAAATTGGATATTAACGACTTCAATAAGGTACCGCTTATACCGCTGAAAAAATTGCACCTTCTTAGATTTAGACTCAAAGTCGATTTTCTTCCAAATTGTATATTAACGACTTCAATAAGGTACCGCTTATTCTGAAAACTAAAAACTTTTACTGAACTGCTCTTCTAAGGAAAATTTTTCATGTTATTACAATATTAACGAATTTATATAATCAATGCATTTCGAAAAAATTGCAACTTCTTAGGTTTAGACTCAAAGTCGATTTTCTTCCAAATTGTCTATTAACGACTTCAATAAGGTACCGCTTATTCTGAAAACTAAAAATTATTACTGAACTGCTCTTCCAAGGAAAAATTTGTATGTTATTACAATATTAGCAAATTCATATAATCAATGGATTTCGAAAAAATTGCAACTTCTTAGGTTTAGACTCAAAGTCGATTTTCTTCCAAATTGTCTATTAACGACTTCAATAAGGTACCGCTTATTCTGAAAACTAAAAATTATTACTGAACTGCTCTTCCAAGGAAAAATTTTCATGTTATTACAATATTAACGAATTTATATAATTAATGGATTTCGAAAAATTGAAATATCTTAGATTTAGACTCAAAGTCGATTTTCTTCCAAATTGTCTATTAACGACTTCAATAAGGGACCGCTTATTCTGAAAACTAAATTGTATATTAACGACTTCAATAAGGTATTCTGAAAACTAAAAAATTTTACTGAACTGCTCTTCTAAGGAAAAATTTGTATGTTATTACAATATTAACAAATTCAAATAGTCACTGCATTTAGAAAAAATTTCACTTTCCTAGACTTAAACTCAAAGTCGATTTTCTTGCAAATTGTATATTAGCGACTTCAATAAGGGACCGCTTATTCTGAAAAACATAAATATTGCTGATCTGCTCTTCTAGGGAAAAATTTGTATGTTATTACAATATTAACAAATTCATGTAATCAATGCATTTCGAAAAAATTGCACTTTCCTAGATTTAGACTCAAAGTCGATTTTCTTCCAAATTGTATATTAACGACTTCGATAAGGTACCGCTTATTCTGAAAACTAAAAACTTTTACTGAACTGCTCTTCTAAGGAAAAATTTGTATGTTATTACAATATTAACAAATTCATATAGTCAATGCATTTAGAAAAAATTTCACTTTCCTAGATTTAGACTCAAAGTCGATTTTCTTGCAAATTGTATATTAGCGACTTCAATAAGGGACCGCTTATTCTGAAAAACATAAATATTGCTGATCTGCTCTTCTAAGGAAAAATTTGTATGTTATTACAATATTAACAAATTCATGTAATCAATGCATTTAGAAAAAATTTCACTTTCCTAGATTTAGACTCAAAGTCGATTTTCTTGCAAATTGTATATTAACAACTTCAATAAGGTACCGCTTATTCTGAAAAACATAATTTTTACTGATCTGCTCTTCTAAGGAAAAATTTGCATGTTATTACCATATTAACAAATTCATATAATTAATGCATTTCGGATAAATTGCAATTTCTTAGATTTAGACTTAAAGTCGGTTTTTTTTTTTTGCAAATTGGATATTAACGACTTCAATAAGGTACCGCTTATACCGCTGAAAAAATTGCACCTTCTTAGATTTAGACTCAAAGTCGATTTTCTTCCAAATTGTATATTAACGACTTCAATAAGGTACCGCTTATTCTGAAAACTAAAAACTTTTACTGAACTGCTCTTCCAAGGAAAAATTTTCATGTTATTACAATATTAACGAATTTATATAATCAATGGATTTCGAAAAATTGAAATATCTTAGATTTAGACCCAAAGTCGATTTTCTTCCAAATAGTATATTAACGACTTCAATAAGGTACCGCTTATTCTGAAAACTAAAAATTATTACTGAACTGCTCTTCCAAGGAAAAATTTGTATGTTATTACAATATTAGCAAATTCATATAATCAATGGATTTCGAAAAAATTGCAACTTCTTAGGTTTAGACTCAAAGTCGATTTTCTTCCAAATTGTCTATTAACGACTTCAATAAGGTACCGCTTATTCTGAAAACTAAAAATTATTACTGAACTGCTCTTCCAAGGAAAAATTTTCATGTTATTACAATATTAACGAATTTATATAATTAATGGATTTCGAAAAATTGAAATATCTTAGATTTAGACTCAAAGTCGATTTTCTTCCAAATTGTATATTAACAACTTCAATAAGGTACCGCTTATTCTGAAAACTAAAAACTTTTACTGAACTGCTCTTCTAAGGAAAAATTTTCATGTTATTACAATATTAACGAATTTATATAATCAATGGATTTCGAAAAATTGAAATATCTTAGATTTAGACCCAAAGTCGATTTTCTTCCAAATAGTATATTAACGACTTCAATAAGGTACCGCTTATTCTGAAAACTAAAAATTATTACTGAACTGCTCTTCCAAGGAAAAATTTTCATGTTATTACAATATTAACGAATTTATATAATCAATGCATTTCGAAAAAATTGCAACTTCTTAGGTTTAGACTCAAAGTCGATTTTCTTCCAAATTGTCTATTAACGACTTCAATAAGGTACCGCTTATTCTGAAAACTAAAAATTATTACTGAACTGCTCTTCCAAGGAAAAATTTTCATGTTATTACAATATTAACGAATTAATATAATCAATGGATTTCGAAAAATTGAAATATCTTAGATTTAGACCCAAAGTCGATTTTCTTCCAAATAGTATATTAACGACTTCAATAAGGTACCGCTTATTCTGAAAACTAAAAATTATTACTGAACTGCTCTTCCAAGGAAAAATTTTCATGTTATTGCAATATTAACGAGTTTATATAATCAATGCATTTCGAAAAAATTGCACCTTCTTAGGTTTAGACTCAAAGCCGATTTTCTTCCAAATTGTCTATTAACGACTTCAATAAGGTACCGCTTATTCTGAAAACTAAAAATTATTACTGAACTGCTCTTCCAAGGAAAAATTTGTATGTTATTACAATATTAGCAAATTCATATAATCAATGGATTTCGAAAAATTGAAATATCTTAGATTTAGACCCAAAGTCGATTTTCTTCCAAATAGTATATTAACGACTTCAATAAGGTACCGCTTATTCTGAAAACTAAAAATTATTACTGAACTGCTCTTCCAAGGAAAAATTTTCATGTTATTACAATATTAACGAATTTATATAATCAATGCATTTCGAAAAAATTGCAACTTCTTAGGTTTAGACTCAAAGTCGATTTTCTTCCAAATTGTCTATTAACGACTTCAATAAGGTACCGCTTATTCTGAAAACTAAAAATTATTACTGAACTGCTCTTCCAAGGAAAAATTTTCATGTTATTACAATATTAACAAATTTATATAATCAATGCATTTCGAAAAAATTGCAACTTCTTAGGTTTAGACTCAAAGTCGATTTTCTTCCAAATAGTATATTAACGACTTCAATAAGGTACCTTTAATTCTGAAAACTAAAAACTTTTACTGAACTGCTCTTCTAAGGAAAAATTTTCATGTTATTTTAATATTAACGAGTTTATATAATCAATGCATTTCGAAAAAATTGCACCTTCTTAGGTTTAGACTCAAAGCCGATTTTCTTCTAAATTGTCTATTAACGACTTCAATAAGGTACCGCTTATTCTGAAAACTAAAAATTATTACTGAACTGCTCTTCCAAGGAAAAATTTGTATGTTATTACATTATTAGCAAATTCATATAATCAATGGATTTCGAAAAATTGAAATATCTTAGATTTAGACCCAAAGTCGATTTTCTTCCAAATAGTATATTAACGACTTCAATAAGCTACCTCTAATTCTGAAAACTAAAAACATTTACTGAACTGCTCTTCTAAGGAAAAATTTTCATGTTATTACAATATTAACGAATTTATATAATCAATGCATTTCGAAAAAATTTCAACTTCTTAGGTTTAGACTCAAAGTCGATTTTCTTCCAAATTGTCTATTAACGACTTCAATAAGGTACCGCTTATTCTGAAAAACATAAATTTTACTGAACTGCTCTTCTAAGGAAAAAGGTGTATGTTATTACAATATTAACAAATTCATGTAATCAATGCATTTCGAAAAAATTGCACTTTCCTAGATTTAGACTTAAAGTCGATTTTCTTGCAAATTGTATATTAACGACTTCAATAAGGTACCGCTTATTCTCAAAAACATAAATTTTACTGAACTGCTCTTCCAAGGAAAAATTTTTATGTTATTACAATATTAACAAGTTCATATAATCAATGCATTTCGAAAAAATTTCAATTTCTTAGATTTAGACCTAAAGTCGGTTTTTTTTTTGCAAATTGTATATTAACGACTTCAATAAGGTACCGCTTATTCTCAAAAACATAAATTTTACTGAACTGCTCTTCTAAGGAAAAATTTGTATGTTATTACAATATTAACAAATTCATGTAATCAATGCATTTCGAAAAAATTGCACTTTCCTAGATTTAGACTTAAAGTCGATTTTCTTGCAAATTGTATATTAATGACTTCAATAAGGTACCGCTTATTCTCAAAAACATAAATTTTACTGAACTGCTCTTCCAAGGAAAAATTTGTATGTTATTACAATATTAACGAATTTATATAATCAATGCATTTCGGAAAAATTGCAATTTCTTAGATTTAGACCCAAAGTCGATTTTCTTCCAAATTGTATATTAACGACTTCAATAAGGTACCTCTAATTCTGAAAACTAAAATTTATTACTAAACTGCTCTTCCAAGGAAAAATTTTCATGTTATTACAATATTAACGAATTTATATAATCAATGCATTTCGAAAAAATTGCAACTTCTCAGGTTTAGACTCAAAGTCGATTTTCTTCCAAATTGTCTATTAACGACTTCAATAAGGTACCGCTTATTCTGAAAACTAAAAATTATTACTGAACTGCTCTTCTAAGGATAAATTTTCATGTTATTACAATATTAACAAATTTATATAATCAATGCATTTCGAAAAAATTGCAACTTCTTAGGTTTAGACTCAAAGTCGATTTTCTTCCAAATTGTCTATTAACGACTTCAATAAGGTACCGCTTATTCTGAAAACTAAAAATTATTACTGAACTGCTCTTCCAAGGAAAAATTTTCATGTTATTACAATATTAACGAATTTATATAATCAATGCATTTCGAAAAAATTGCAATTTCTTCGATTTAGACCCAAAGTCGGTTTTTTTTGTGCAAATTGTCTATTAACGACTTCAATAAAGTACCGCTTATTCTGAAAACTAAAAATTATTACTGAACTGCTCTTCCAAGGAAAAACTTGTATGTTATTACAATATTAACAGATTCATATAATCAATGCATTTCGAAAAAATTGCACTTTCCTAGCTTTAGACTCAAAGTCGATTTTCTTGCAAATTGTATATTAACAACTTCAATAAGTTACCGCTTATTCTGAAAATCATAAATATTGCTGATCTGCTCTTCTAAGGAAAAATTTGTATGTTATTACAATATTAACAAATTCATGTAATCAATGCATTTCGAAAAAATTGCACTTTCCTAGATTTAGACTTAAAGTCGATTTTCTTGCAAATTGTATATTAACGACTTCAATAAGGTACCGCTTATTCTCAAAAACATAAATTTTACTGAACTGCTCTTCCAAGGAAAAATTTGTATGTTATTACAATATTAACAAATTCATGTAATCAATGCATTTCGAAAAAATTGCACTTTCCTAGATTTAGACTTAAAGTCGATTTTCTTGCAAATTGTATATTAACGACTTCAATTAGGTACCGCTTATTCTCAAAAACATAAATTTTACTGAACTGCTCTTCCAAGGAAAAATTTGTATGTTATTACAATATTAACTAATTCATATAATCAATGCATTTCGAAAAAATTTCAATTTCTTAGATTTAGACCTAAAGTCGGTTTTTTTTTTTTGCAAATTGTATATTAACGACTTCAATAAGGTACCGCTTATTCTGAAAAACATAAATTTTACTGAACTGCTCTTCTAAGGAAAAAGGTGTATGTTATTACAATATTAACAAATTCATGTAATCAATGCATTTCGAAAAAATTGCACTTTCCTAGATTTAGACTTAAAGTCGATTTTCTTGCGAATTGTATATTAACGACTTCAATAAGGGACCGCTTATTCTCAAAAACATAAATTTTACTGAACTGCTCTTCCAAGGAAAAATTTGTGTGTTATTACAATATTAACAAGTTCATATAATCAATGCATTTCGAAAAAATTTCAATTTCTTAGATTTAGACCTAAAGTCGGTTTTTTTTTTTTGCAAATTGTATATTAACGACTTCAATAAGGTACCGCTTATTCTCAAAAACATAAATTTTACTGAACTGCTCTTCTAAGGAAAAATTTGTATGTTATTACAATATTAAAAAATTCATGTAATCAATGCATTTCGAAAAAATTGCACTTTCCTAGATTTAGACTTAAAGTCGATTTTCTTGCAAATTGTATATTAACGACTTCAATAAGGTACCGCTTATTCTCAAAAACATAAATTTTACTGAACTGCTCTTCTAAGGAAAAATTTTCATGTTATTACAATATTAACGAATTTATATAATCAATGCATTTCGAAAAAATTGCAACTTCTTAGGTTTTGACTCAAAGTCGATTTTCTTCCAAATTGTCTATTAACGACTTCAATAAGGGACCGCTTATTCTGAAAAACATAAATATTGCTGATCTGCTCTTCTAAGGAAAAATTTGTATGTTATTACAATATTAACAAATTCATGTAATCAATGCATTTCGAAAAAATTGCACCTTCTTAGATTTAGACTCATAGTCGATTTTCTTCCAAATTGTATATTAACGACTTCGATAAGGTACCGCTTATTCTGAAAACTAAATTGTATATTAACGACTTCAATAAGGTATTCTGAAAACTAAAAAATTTTACTGAACTGCTCTTCTAAGGATAAATTTGTATGTTATTACAATATTAACAAATTCATATAGTCAATGCATTTAGAAAAAATTTCACTTTCCTAGATTTAGACTCAAAGTCGATTTTCTTGCAAATTGTATATTAACAACTTCAATAAGGTACCGCTTATTCTGAAAAACATAATTTTTACTGATCTGCTCTTCTAAGGAAAAGTTTGCATGTTATTACCATATTAACAAATTCATATAATTAATGCATTTCGGAAAAATTGCAATTTCTTAGATTTAGACCCAAAGTCGGTTTTTTTTTTGCAAATTGGATATTAACGACTTCAATAAGGTACCGCTTATACCGCTGAAAAATATAAAATTTTACAGATCTGCGCTAACAAAAAATTTGCATGTTATAAAACTATTAACAAATTCATACAATCTAAGCATTTCGAAAAAATTGCACCTTCTTAGATTTAGACTCAAAGTCGATTTTCTTCCAAATTGTATATTAACGACTTCAATAAGGTACCGCTTATTCTGAAAACTAAAAACTTTTACTGAACTGCTCTTCTAAGGAAAAATTTTCATGTTATTACAATATTAACGAGTTTATATAATCAATGCATTTCGAAAAAATTGCACCTTCTTAGGTTTAGACTCAAAGCCGATTTTCTTCCAAATTGTCTATTAACGACTTCAATAAGGTACCGCTTATTCTGAAAACTAAAAATTATTACTGACCTGCTCTTCCAAGGAAAAATTTGTATGTTATTACAATATTAACAAATTCATATAATCAATGCATTTCGAAAAAATTGAAATATCTTAGATTTAGACCCAAAGTCGATTTTCTTGCAAATTGTATATTAGCGACTTCAATAAGGTACCTCTAATTCTGAAAACTAAAAACTTTTACTGAACTGCTCTTCCAAGGAAAAATGTGTATGTTATTACAATATTAACAAATTCATATAATCAATTCATTTCGAAAAAATTTCAATTTCTTAGATTTAGACCCAAAGTCGGTTTTTTTTTTTTGCAAATTGTATATTAACGACTTCAATAAGGTACCGCTTATTCTGAAAAACATAAATTTTACTGAACTGCTCTACTAAGGAAAAAGGTGTATGTTATTTCTATATTAACAAATTCATATAATCAATGCATTTCGGAAAAATTGCAATTTCTTAGATTTAGACCCAAAGTCGATTTTCTTCCAAATTGTATATTAACGACTTCAATAAGGTACCTCTAATTCTGAAAACTAAAATTTATTACTGAACTGCTCTTCCAAGGAAAAATTTTCATATTATTACAATATTAACGAATTTATATAATCAATGCATTTCGAAAAAATTGCAACTTCTTAGGTTTTGACTCAAAGTCGATTTTCTTCCAAATTGTCTATTAACGACTTCAATAAGGGACCGCTTATTCTGAAAAACATAAATATTGCTGATCTGCTCTTCTAAGGAAAAATTTGTATGTTATTACAATATTAACAAATTCATGTAATCAATGCATTTCGAAAAAATTGCACCTTCTTAGATTTAGACTCAAAGTCGATTTTCTTCCAAATTGTATATTAACGACTTCGATAAGGTACCGCTTATTCTGAAAACTAAATTGTATATTAACGACTTCAATAAGGTACCGCTTATTCTGAAAACTAAAAATTATTACTGAACTGCTCTTCCAAGGAAAAATTTGTATGTTATTACAATATTAACAAATTCGTATAATAAATGCATTTCGAAAAAATTGCAATTTCTTCGATTTAGACCCAAAGTCGGTTTTTTTTGTGCAAATTGTCTATTAACGACTTCAATAAGGTACCGCTTATTCTGAAAACTAAAAATTATTACTAAACTGCTCTTCCAAGGAAAAACTTGTATGTTATTACAATATTAAGAGATTCATATAATCAATGCATTTCGAAAAAATTGCACTTTCCTAGATTTAGACTCAAAGTCGATTTTCTTGCAAATTGTATATTAACAACTTCAATAAGTTACCGCTTATTCTGAAAATCATAAATATTGCTGATCTGCTCTTCTAAGGAAAAATTTGTATGTTATTACAATATTAACAAATTCATGTAATCAATGCATTTCGAAAAAATTGCACTTTCCTAGATTTAGACTTAAAGTCGATTTTCTTGCAAATTGTCTATTAACGACTTCAATAAGGGACCGCTTATTCTGAAAAACATAAATATTGCTGATCTGCTCTTCTAAGGAAAAATTTGTATGTTATTACAATATTAACAAATTCATGTAATCAATGCATTTCGAAAAAATTGCACTTTCCTAGATTTAGACTCAAAGTCGATTTTCTTCCAAATTGTATTTTAACGACTTCGATAAGGTACCGCTTATTCTGAAAACTAAAAATTATTACTGAACTGCTCTTCCAAGGAAAAATTTTCATGTTATTACAATATTAACGAATTTATATAATCAATGCATTTCGAAAAAATTGCAACTTCTTAGGTTTAGACTCAAAGTCGAGTTTCTTCCAAATTGTCTATTATCGACTTCAATAAGGTACCGCTTATTCTGAAAACTAAAAATTATTACTGAACTGCTCTTCCAAGGAAAAATTTTCATGTTATTACAATATTAACGAATTTACATAATCAATGCATTTCGAAAAAATTGCAATTTCTTCGATTTAGACCCAAAGTCGGTTTTTTTTGTGCAAATTGTCTATTAACGACTTCAATAAGGTACCGCTTATTCTGAAAAACATAAATTTTACTGAACTGCTCTTCTAAGGAAAAAGGTGTATGTTATTTCCATATTAACAAATTCATATAATCAATGCATTTCGGAAAAATTGCAATTTCTTAGATTTAGACCCAAAGTCGATTTTCTTCCAAATTGTATATTAACGACTTCAATAAGGTACCTCTAATTCTGAAAACTAAAATTTATTACTGAACTGCTCTTCCAAGGAAAAATTTTCATGTTATTACAATATTAACGAATTTATATAATCAATGCATTTCGAAAAAATTGCACCTTCTTCGGTTTAGACTCAAAGCCGATTTTCTTCCAAATTGTCTATTAACGACTTCAATAAGGTACCGCTTATTCTGAAAACTAATAATTATTACTGAACTGCTCTTCCAAGGAAAAATTTGTATGTTATTACAATATTAACAAATTCATATAATCAATGCATTTCGAAAAAATTGCAATTTCTTCGATTTAGACCCAAAGTCGGTTTTTTTTGTGCAAATTGTCTATTAACGACTTCAATAAGGTACCGCTTATTCTGAAAACTAAAAATTATTACTGAACTGCTCTTCTAAGGAAAAAGGTGTATGTTATTTCCATATTAACAAATTCATATAATCAATGCATTTCGGAAAAATTGCAATTTCTTAGGTTTTGACTCAAAGTCGATTTTCTTCCAAATTGTCTATTAACGACTTCAATAAGGGACCGCTTATTCTGAAAAACATAAATATTGCTGATCTGCTCTTCTAAGGATAATTTGTATGTTATTACAATATTAACAAATTCATGTAATCAATGCATTTCGAAAAAATTGCACCTTCTTAGATTTAGACTCAAAGTCGATTTTCTTCCAAATTGTATATTAACGACTTCGATAAGGTACCGCTTATTCTGAAAACTAAATTGTATATTAACGACTTCAATAAGGTATTCTGAAAACTAAAAAATTTTACTGAACTGCTCTTCTAAGGAAAAATTTGTATGTTATTACAATATTAACAAATTCATATAGTCAATGCATTTAGAAAAAATTTCACTTTCCTAGATTTAGACTCAAAGTCGATTTTCTTGCAAATTGTATATTAACAACTTCAATAAGGTACCGCTTATTCTGAAAAACATAATTTTTACTGATCTGCTCTTCTAAGGAAAAGTTTGCATGTTATTACCATATTAACAAATTCATATAATTAATGCATTTCAGAAAAATTGCAATTTCTTAGATTTAGACCCAAAGTCGGTTTTTTTTTTGCAAATTGGATATTAACGACTTCAATAAGGTACCGCTTATACCGCTGAAAAATATAAAATTTTACAGATCTGCGCTAACAAAAAATTTGCATGTTATAAAACTATTAACAAATTCATACAATCTAAGCATTTCGAAAAAATTGCACCTTCTTAGATTTAGACTCAAAGTCGATTTTCTTCCAAATTGTATATTAACGACTTCAATAAGGTACCGCTTATTCTGAAAACTAAAAACTTTTACTGAACTGCTCTTCTAAGGAAAAATTTTCATATTATTACAATATTAACGAGTTTATATAATCAATGCATTTCGAAAAAATTGCACCTTCTTCGGTTTAGACTCAAAGCCGATTTTCTTCCAAATTGTCTATTAACGACTTCAATAAGGTACCGCTTATTCTGAAAACTAAAAATTATTACTGAACTGCTCTTCCAAGGAAAAATTTGTACGTTATTACATTATTAACAAATTCATATAATCAATGCATTTCGAAAAAATTGAAATATCTTAGATTTAGACCCAAAGTCGATTTTCTTGCAAATTGTATATTAGCGACTTCAATAAGGTACCTCTAATTCTGAAAACTAAAAACTTTTACTGAACTGCTCTTATAAGGAAAAATTTTCATGTTATTACAATATTAACGAATTTATATAATCAATGCATTTCGAAAAAATTGCAACTTCTTAGGTTTTGACTCAAAGTCGATTTTCTTCCAAATTGTCTATTAACGACTTCAATAAGGTACCGCTTATTCTGAAAACTAATAATTATTACTGAACTGCTCTTCCAAGGAAAAATTTGTATGTTATTACAATATTAACAAATTCATATAATCAATGCATTTCGAAAAAATTGCAATTTCTTCGATTTAGACCCAAAGTCGGTTTTTTTTTGTGCAAATTGTCTATTAACGACTTCAATAAGGTACCGCTTATTCTGAAAACTAAAAATTATTACTGAACTGCTCTTCCAAGGAAAAACTTGTATGTTATTACAATATTAACAGATTCATATAATCAATGCATTTCGAAAAAATTGCACTTTCCTAGATTTAGACTCAAAGTCGATTTTCTTGCAAATTGTATATTAACAACTTCAATAAGGTACCGCTTATTCTGAAAATCATAAATATTGCTGATCTGCTCTTCTAAGGAAAAATTAATATGTTATTACAGTATTAACAAAGTCATGTAATCAATGCATTTCGAAAAAATTGCACTTTCCTAGATTTAGACTTAAAGTCGATTTTCTTCCAAATTGTATGTTAACGACTTCGATAAGGTACCGCTTATTCTGAAAACTAAATTGTATATTAACGACTTCAATAAGGTATTCTGAAAACTAAAAAATTTTACTGAACTGCTCTTCTAAGGAAAAATTTGTATGTTATTACAATATTAACAAATTCATATAGTCAATGCATTTAGAAAAAATTTCACTTTCCTAGATTTAGACTCAAAGTCGATTTTCTTGCAAATTGTATATTAACAACTTCAATAAGGTACCGCTTATTCTGAAAAACATAATTTTTACTGATCTGCTCTTCTAAGGAAAAGTGTGCATGTTATAACCATATTAACAAATTCATATAATTAATGCATTTCGGAAAAATTGCAATTTCTTAGATTTAGACCCAAAGTCGGTTTTTTTTTTGCAAATTGGATATTAACGACTTCAATAAGGTACCGCTTATACCGCTGAAAAATATAAAATTTTACAGATCTGCGCTAACAAAAAATTTGCATGTTATAAAACTATTAACAAATTCATACAATCTAAGCATTTCGAAAAAATTGCACCTTCTTAGATTTAGACTCAAAGTCGATTTTCTTCGAAATTGTATATTAACGACTTCAATAAGGTACCGCTTATTCTGAAAACTAAAAACTTTTACTGAACTGCTCTTCTAAGGAAAAATTTTCATGTTATTACAATATTAACGAGTTTATATAATCAATGCATTTCGAAAAAATTGCACCTTCTTAGGTTTAGACTCAAAGCCGATTTTCTTCCAAATTGTCTATTAACGACTTCAATAAGGTACCGCTTATTCTGAAAACTAAAAATTATTACTGAACTGCTCTTCCAAGGAAAAATTTTTACGTTATTACAATATTAACAAATTCATGTAATCAATGCATTTCGAAAAAATTGCACCTTCTTAGATTTAGACTCAAAGTCGATTTTCTTCCAAATTGTATATTAACGACTTCGATAAGGTACCGCTTATTCTGAAAACTAAATTGTATATTAACGACTTCAATAAGGTATTCTGAAAACTAAAAAATTTTACTGAACTGCTCTTCTAAGGATAAATTTGTATGTTATTACAATATTAACAAATTCATATAGTCAATGCATTTAGAAAAAATTTCACTTTCCTAGATTTAGACTCAAAGTCGATTTTCTTGCAAATTGTATATTAACAACTTCAATAAGGTACCGCTTATTCTGAAAAACATAATTTTTACTGATCTGCTCTTCTAAGGAAAAGTTTGCATGTTATTACCATATTAACAAATTCATATAATTAATGCATTTCGGAAAAATTGCAATTTCTTAGATTTAGACCCAAAGTCGGTTTTTTTTTTGCAAATTGGATATTAACGACTTCAATAAGGTACCGCTTATACCGCTGAAAAATATAAAATTTTACAGATCTGCGCTAACAAAAAATTTGCATGTTATAAAACTATTAACAAATTCATACAATCTAAGCATTTCGAAAAAATTGCACCTTCTTAGATTTAGACTCAAAGTCGATTTTCTTCCAAATTGTATATTAACGACTTCAATAAGGTACCGCTTATTCTGAAAACTAAAAACTTTTACTGAACTGCTCTTCTAAGGAAAAATTTTCATGTTATTACAATATTAACGAGTTTATATAATCAATGCATTTCGAAAAAATTGCACCTTCTTAGATTTAGACTCAAAGCCGATTTTCTTCCAAATTGTCTATTAACGACTTCAATAAGGTACCGCTTATTCTGAAAACTAAAAATTATTACTGACCTGCTCTTCCAAGGAAAAATTTGTTTGTTATTACAATATTAACAAATTCATATAATCAATGCATTTCGAAAAAATTGAAATATCTTAGATTTAGACCCAAAGTCGATTTTCTTGCAAATTGTATATTAGCGACTTCAATAAGGTACCTCTAATTCTGAAAACTAAAAACTTTTACTGAACTGCTCTTCCAAGGAAAAATGTGTATGTTATTACAATATTAACAAATTCATATAATCAATTCATTTCGAAAAAATTTCAATTTCTTAGATTTAGACCCAAAGTCGGTTTTTTTTTTTTGCAAATTGTATATTAACGACTTCAATAAGGTACCGCTTATTCTGAAAAACATAAATTTTACTGAACTGCTCTACTAAGGAAAAAGGTGTATGTTATTTCTATATTAACAAATTCATATAATCAATGCATTTCGGAAAAATTGCAATTTCTTAGATTTAGACCCAAAGTCGATTTTCTTCCAAATTGTATATTAACGACTTCAATAAGGTACCTCTAATTCTGAAAACTAAAATTTATTACTGAACTGCTCTTCCAAGGAAAAATTTTCATATTATTACAATATTAACGAATTTATATAATCAATGCATTTCGAAAAAATTGCAACTTCTTAGGTTTTGACTCAAAGTCGATTTTCTTCCAAATTGTCTATTAACGACTTCAATAAGGGACCGCTTATTCTGAAAAACATAAATATTGCTGATCTGCTCTTCTAAGGAAAAATTTGTATGTTATTACAACATTAACAAATTCATGTAATCAATGCATTTCGAAAAAATTGCACCTTCTTAGATTTAGACTCAAAGTCGATTTTCTTCCAAATTGTATATTAACGACTTCGATAAGGTACCGCTTATTCTGAAAACTAAATTGTATATTAACGACTTCAATAAGGTACCGCTTATTCTGAAAACTAAAAATTATTACTGAACTGCTCTTCCAAGGAAAAATTTGTATGTTATTACAATATTAACAAATTCATATAATCAATGCATTTCGAAAAAATTGCAATTTCTTCGATTTAGACCCAAAATCGGTTTTTTTTGTGCAAATTATCTATTAACGACTTCAATAAGGTACCGCTTATTCTGAAAACTAAAAATTATTACTGAACTGCTCTTCCAAGGAAAAATTTTCATGTTATTACAATATTAACGAATTTACATAATCAATGCATTTCGAAAAAATTGCAATTTCTTCGATTTAGACCCAAAGTCGGTTTTTTTTTTTTGCAAATTGGATATTAACGACTTCAATAAGGTACCGCTTATTCTGAAAACTAAAAATTATTACTGAACTGCTCTTCCAAGGAAAAATTTGTATGTTATTACAATATTAACAAATTCATATAATCAATGCATTTCGAAAAAATTGCAATTTCTTCGATTTAGACCCAAAATCGGTTTTTTTTGTGCAAATTATCTATTAACGACTTCAATAAGGTACCGCTTATTCTGAAAACTAAAAATTATTACTAAACTGCTCTTCCAAGGAAAAACTTGTATGTTATTACAATATTAAGAGATTCATATAATCAATGCATTTCGAAAAAATTGCACTTTCCTAGATTTAGACTCAAAGTCGATTTTCTTGCAAATTGTATATTAACAACTTCAATAAGTTACCGCTTATTCTGAAAATCATAAATATTGCTGATCTGCTCTTCTAAGGAAAAATTTGTATGTTATTACAATATTAACAAATTCATGTAATCAATGCATTTCGAAAAAATTGCACTTTCCTAGATTTAGACTTAAAGTCGATTTTCTTGCAAATTGTCTATTAACGACTTCAATAAGGGACCGCTTATTCTGAAAAACATAAATATTGCTGATCTGCTCTTCTAAGGAAAAATTTGTATGTTATTACAATATTAACAAATTCATGTAATCAATGCATTTAGAAAAAATTTCACTTTCCTAGATTTAGACTCAAAGTCGATTTTCTTGCAAATTGTATATTAACAACTTCAATAAGGTACCGCTTATTCTGAAAAACATAATTTTTACTGATCTGCTCTTCTAAGGAAAAATTTGCATGTTATTACCATATTAACAAATTCATATAATTAATGCATTTCGGATAAATTGCAATTTCTTAGATTTAGACTTAAAGTCGGTTTTTTTTTTTGCAAATTGGATATTAACGACTTCAATAAGGTACCGCTTATACCGCTGAAAAAATTGCACCTTCTTAGATTTAGACTCAAAGTCGATTTTCTTCCAAATTGTATATTAACGACTTCAATAAGGTACCGCTTATTCTGAAAACTAAAAACTTTTACTGAACTGCTCTTCCAAGGAAAAATTTTCATGTTATTACAATATTAACGAATTTATATAATCAATGGATTTCGAAAAATTGAAATATCTTAGATTTAGACCCAAAGTCGATTTTCTTCCAAATAGTATATTAACGACTTCAATAAGGTACCGCTTATTCTGAAAACTAAAAATTATTACTGAACTGCTCTTCCAAGGAAAAATTTGTATGTTATTACAATATTAGCAAATTCATATAATCAATGGATTTCGAAAAAATTGCAACTTCTTAGGTTTAGACTCAAAGTCGATTTTCTTCCAAATTGTCTATTAACGACTTCAATAAGGTACCGCTTATTCTGAAAACTAAAAATTATTACTGAACTGCTCTTCCAAGGAAAAATTTTCATGTTATTACAATATTAACGAATTTATATAATTAATGGATTTCGAAAAATTGAAATATCTTAGATTTAGACTCAAAGTCGATTTTCTTCCAAATTGTATATTAACAACTTCAATAAGGTACCGCTTATTCTGAAAACTAAAAACTTTTACTGAACTGCTCTTCTAAGGAAAAATTTTCATGTTATTACAATATTAACGAATTTATATAATCAATGGATTTCGAAAAATTGAAATATCTTAGATTTAGACCCAAAGTCGATTTTCTTCGAAATTGTATATTAACGACTTCAATAAGGTACCGCTTATTCTGAAAACTAAAAACTTTTACTGAACTGCTCTTCTAAGGAAAAATTTTCATGTTATTACAATATTAACGAGTTTATATAATCAATGCATTTCGAAAAAATTGCACCTTCTTAGGTTTAGACTCAAAGCCGATTTTCTTCCAAATTGTCTATTAACGACTTCAATAAGGTACCGCTTATTCTGAAAACTAAAAATTATTACTGAACTGCTCTTCCAAGGAAAAATTTGTACGTTATTACATTATTAACAAATTCATATAATCAATGCATTTCGAAAAAATTGAAATATCTTAGATTTAGACCCAAAGTCGATTTTCTTGCAAATTGTATATTAGCGACTTCAAGAAGGTACCTCTAATTCTGAAAACTAAAAACTTTTACTGAACTGCTCTTATAAGGAAAAATTTTCATGTTATTACAATATTAACGAATTTGTATAATCAATGCATTTCGAAAAAATTGCAACTTCTTAGGTTTTGACTCAAAGTCGATTTTCTTCCAAATTGTCTATTAACGACTTCAATAAGGTACCGCTTATTCTGAAAACTAAAAATTATTACTGAACTGCTCTTCCAAGGAAAAATTTGTATGTTATTACAATATTAACAAATTCATATAATCAATGCATTTCGAAAAAATTGCAATTTCTTCGATTTAGACCCAAAGTCGGTTTTTTTTGTGCAAATTGTCTATTAACGACTTCAATAAGGTACCGCTTATTCTGAAAACTAAAAATTATTACTGAACTGCTCTTCCAAGGAAAAACTTGTATGTTATTACAATATTAACAGATTCATATAATCAATGCATTTCGAAAAAATTGCACTTTCCTAGATTTAGACTCAAAGTCGATTTTCTGGCAAATTGTATATTAACAACTTCAATAAGGTACCGCTTATTCTGAAAATCATAAATATTGCTGATCTGCTCTTCTAAGGAAAAATTTAAATGTTATTACAGTATTAACAAAGTCATGTAATCAATGCATTTCGAAAAAATTGCACTTTCCTAGATTTAGACTTAAAGTCGATTTTCTTCCAAATTGTATGTTAACGACTTCGATAAGGTACCGCTTATTCTGAAAACTAAATTGTATATTAACGACTTCAATAAGGTATTCGAAAACTAAAAAATTTTACTGAACTGCTCTTCTAAGGAAAAATTTGTATGTTATTACAATATTAACAAATTCATATAGTCAATGCATTTAGAAAAAATTTCACTTTCCTAGATTTAGACTCAAAGTCGATTTTCTTGCAAATTGTATATTAGCGACTTCAATAAGGTACCTCTAATTCTGAAAACTAAAAACTTTTACTGAACTGCTCTTCTAAGGAAAAATTTTCATGTTATTACAATATTAACGAATTTGTATAATCAATGCATTTCGAAAAAATTGCAACTTCTTAGGTTTTGACTCAAAGTCGATTTTCTTCCAAATTGTCTATTAACGACTTCAATAAGGTACCGCTTATTCTGAAAACTAAAAATTATTACTGAACTGCTCTTCCAAGGAAAAATTTGTATGTTATTACAATATAAACAAATTCATATAATCAATGCATTTCGAAAAAATTGCAATTTCTTCGATTTAGACCCAAAGTCGGTTTTTTTTGTGCAAATTGTCTATTAACGACTTCAATAAGGTACCGCTTATTCTGAAAACTAAAAATTATTACTGAACTGCTCTTCCAAGGAAAAACTTGTATGTTATTACAATATTAACAGATTCATATAATCAATGCATTTCGAAAAAATTGCACTTTCCTAGATTTAGACTCAAAGTCGATTTTCTTGCAAATTGTATATTAACAACTTCAATAAGGTACCGCTTATTCTAAAAATCATAAATATTGCTGATCTGCTCTTCTAAGGAAAAATTTATATGTTATTACAATATTAACAAATTCATGTAATCAATGCATTTCGAAAAAATTGCACCTTCCTAGATTTAGACTTAAAGTCGATTTTCTTGCAAATTGTATATTAGCGACTTCAATAAGAGACCGCTTATTCTGAAAAACATAAATATTGCTGATCTGCTCTTCTAAGGAAAAATTTGTATGTTATTACAATATTAACAAATTCATGTAATCAATGCATTTCGAAAAAATTTCACTTTCCTAGATTTAGACTCAAAGTCGATTTTCTTGCAAATTGTATATTAACAACTTCAATAAGGTACCGCTTATTCTGAAAATCATAAATATTGCTGATCTGCTCTTCTAAGGAAAAATTTATATGTTATTACAATATTAACAAAGTCATGTAATCAATGCATTTCGAAAAAATTGCACTTTCCTAGATTTAGACTTAAAGTCGATTTTCTTCCAAATTGTATATTAACGACTTCGATAAGGTACCGCTTATTCTGAAAACTAAATTGTATATTAACGACTTCAATAAGGTATTCTGAAAACTAAAAAATTTTACTGAACTGCTCTTCTAAGGAAAAATTTGTATGTTATTACAATATTAACAAATTCATATAGTCAATGCATTTAGAAAAAATTTCACTTTCCTAGATTTAGACTCAAAGTCGATTTTCTTGCAAATTGTATATTAACAACTTCAATAAGGTACCGCTTATTCTGAAAAACATAATTTTTACTGATCTGCTCTTCTAAGGAAAAGTTTGCATGTTATTACCATATTAACAAATTCATATAATTAATGCATTTCGGAAAAATTGCAATTTCTTAGATTTAGACCCAAAGTCGGTTTTTTTTTTGCAAATTGGATATTAACGACTTCAATAAGGTACCGCTTATACCGCTGAAAAATATAAAATTTTACAGATCTGCGCTAACAAAAAATTTGCATGTTATAAAACTATTAACAAATTCATACAATCTAAGCATTTCGAAAAAATTGCACCTTCTTAGATTTAGACTCAAAGTCGATTTTCTTCCAAATTGTATATTAACGACTTCAATAAGGTACCGCTTATTCTGAAAACTAAAAACTTTTACTGAACTGCTCTTCTAAGGAAAAATTTTCATGTTATTACAATATTAACGAGTTTATATAATCAATGCATTTCGAAAAAATTGCACCTTCTTAGGTTTAGACTCAAAGCCGATTTTCTTCCAAATTGTCTATTAACGACTTCAATAAGGTACCGCTTATTCTGAAAACTAAAAATTATTACTGAACTGCTCTTCCAAGGAAAAATTTGTACGTTATTACAATATTAACAAATTCATATAATCAATGCATTTCGAAAAAATTGAAATATCTTAGATTTAGACCCAAAGTCGATTTTCTTGCAAATTGTATATTAGCGACTTCAATAAGGTACCTCTAATTCTGAAAACTAAAAACTTTTACTGAACTGCTCTTCTAAGGAAAAATTTTCATGTTATTACAATATTAACGAATTTGTATAATCAATGCATTTCGAAAAAATTGCAACTTCTTAGGTTTTGACTCAAAGTCGATTTTCTTCCAAATGGTCTATTAACGACTTCAATAAGGTACCGCTTATTCTGAAAACTAAAAATTATTACTGAACTGCTCTTCCAAGGAAAAATTTGTATGTTATTACAATATTAACAAATTCATATAATCAATGCATTTCGAAAAAATTGCAATTTCTTCGATTTAGACCCAAAGTCGGTTTTTTTTGTGCAAATTGTCTATTAACGACTTCAATAAGGTACCGCTTATTCTGAAAACTAAAAATTATTACTGAACTGCTCTTCCAAGGAAAAACTTGTATGTTATTACAATATTAACAGATTCATATAATCAATGCATTTCGAAAAAATTGCACTTTCCTAGATTTAGACTCAAAGTCGATTTTCTTGCAAATTGTATATTAACAACTTCAATAAGGTACCGCTTATTCTAAAAATCATAAATATTGCTGATCTGCTCTTCTAAGGAAAAATTTATATGTTATTACAATATTAACAAATTCATGTAATCAATGCATTTCGAAAAAATTGCACCTTCCTAGATTTAGACTTAAAGTCGATTTTCTTGCAAATTGTATATTAGCGACTTCAATAAGAGACCGCTTATTCTGAAAAACATAAATATTGCTGATCTGCTCTTCTAAGGAAAAATTTGTATGTTATTACAGTATTAACAAATTCATGTAATCAATGCATTTCGAAAAAATTTCACTTTCCTAGATTTAGACTCAAAGTCGATTTTCTTGCAAATTGTATATTAACAACTTCAATAAGGTACCGCTTATTCTAAAAATCATAAATATTGCTGATCTGCTCTTCTAAGGAAAAATTTATATGTTATTACAATATTAACAAAGTCATGTAATCAATGCATTTCGAAAAAATTGCACTTTCCTAGATTTAGACTTAAAGTCGATTTTCTTCCAAATTGTATATTAACGACTTCGATAAGGTACCGCTTATTCTGAAAACTAAATTGTATATTAACGACTTCAATAAGGTATTCTGAAAACTAAAAAATTTTACTGAACTGCTCTTCTAAGGAAAAATTTGTATGTTATTACAATATTAACAAATTCATATAGTCAATGCATTTAGAAAAAATTTCACTTTCCTAGATTTAGACTCAAAGTCGATTTTCTTGCAAATTGTATATTAACAACTTCAATAAGGTACCGCTTATTCTGAAAAACATAATTTTTACTGATCTGCTCTTCTAAGGAAAAGTTTGCATGTTATTACCATATTAACAAATTCATATAATTAATGCATTTCGGAAAAATTGCAATTTCTTAGATTTAGACCCAAAGTCGGTTTTTTTTTTGCAAATTGGATATTAACGACTTCAATAAGGTACCGCTTATACCGCTGAAAAATATAAAATTTTACAGATCTGCGCTAACAAAAAATTTGCATGTTATAAAACTATTAACAAATTCATACAATCTAAGCATTTCGAAAAAATTGCACCTTCTTAGATTTAGACTCAAAGTCGATTTTCTTCCAAATTGTATATTAACGACTTCAATAAGGTACCGCTTATTCTGAAAACTAAAAACTTTTACTGAACTGCTCTTCTAAGGAAAAATTTTCATGTTATTACAATATTAACGAGTTTATATAATCAATGCATTTCGAAAAAATTGCACCTTCTTAGGTTTAGACTCAAAGCCGATTTTCTTCCAAATTGTCTATTAACGACTTCAATAAGGTACCGCTTATTCTGAAAACTAAAAATTATTACTGAATTGCTCTTCCAAGGAAAAATTTGTACGTTATTACAATATTAACAAATTCATATAATCAATGCATTTCGAAAAAATTGAAATATCTTAGATTTAGACCCAAAGTCGATTTTCTTGCAAATTGTATATTAGCGACTTCAATAAGGTACCTCTAATTCTGAAAACTAAAAACTTTTACTGAACTGCTCTTCTAAGGAAAAATTTTCATGTTATTACAATATTAACGAATTTGTATAATCAATGCATTTCGAAAAAATTGCAACTTCTTAGGTTTTGACTCAAAGTCGATTTTCTTCCAAATTGTCTATTAACGACTTCAATAAGGTACCGCTTATTCTGGAAACTAAAAATTATTACTGAACTGCTCTTCCAAGGAAAAATTTGTATGTTATTACAATATTAACAAATTCATATAATCAATGCATTTCGAAAAAATTGCAATTTCTTCGATTTAGACCCAAAGTCGGTTTTTTTTGTGCAAATTGTCTATTAACGACTTCAATAAGGTACCGCTTATTCTGAAAACTAAAAATTATTACTGAACTGCTCTTCCAAGGAAAAACTTGTATGTTATTACAATATTAACAGATTCATATAATCAATGCATTTCGAAAAAATTGCACTTTCCTAGATTTAGACTCAAAGTCGATTTTCTTGCAAATTGTATATTAACAACTTCAATAAGGTACCGCTTATTCTAAAAATCATAAATATTGCTGATCTGCTCTTCTAAGGAAAAATTTATATGTTATTACAATATTAACAAATTCATGTTATCAATGCATTTCGAAAAAATTGCACCTTCCTAGATTTAGACTTAAAGTCGATTTTCTTGCAAATTGTATATTAGCGACTTCAATAAGAGACCGCTTATTCTGAAAAACATAAATATTGCTGATCTGCTCTTCTAAGGAAAAATTTGTATGTTATTACAATATTAACAAATTCATGTAATCAATGCATTTCGAAAAAATTTCACTTTCCTAGATTTAGACTCAAAGTCGATTTTCTTGCAAATTGTATATTAACAACTTCAATAAGGTACCGCTTATTCTAAAAATCATAAATATTGCTGATCTGCTCTTCTAAGGAAAAATTTATATGTTATTACAATATTAACAAAGTCATGTAATCAATGCATTTCGAAAAAATTGCACCTTCCTAGATTTAGACTTAAAGTCGATTTTCTTGCAAATTGTATATTAGCGACTTCAATAAGAGACCGCTTATTCTGAAAAACATAAATATTGCTGATCTGCTCTTCTAAGGAAAAATTTGTATGTTATTACAATATTAACAAATTCATGTAATCAATGCATTTCGAAAAAATTTCACTTTCCTAGATTTAGACTCAAAGTCGATTTTCTTGCAAATTGTATATTAACAACTTCAATAAGGTACCGCTTATTCTAAAAATCATAAATATTGCTGATCTGCTCTTCTAAGGAAAAATTTATATGTTATTACAATATTAACAAAGTCATGTAATCAATGCATTTCGAAAAAATTGCACTTTCCTAGATTTAGACTTAAAGTCGATTTTCTTGCAAATTGTATATTAACGACTTCGATAAGGTACCGCTTATTCTGAAAACTAAATTGTATATTAACGACTTCAATAAGGTATTCTGAAAACTAAAAAATTTTACTGAACTGCTCTTCTAAGGAAAAATTTGTATGTTATTACAATATTAACAAATTCATATAGTCAATGCATTTAGAAAAAATTTCACTTTCCTAGATTTAGACTCAAAGTCGATTTTCTTGCAAATTGTATATTAACAACTTCAATAAGGTACCGCTTATTCTGAAAAACATAATTTTTACTGATCTGCTCTTCTAAGGAAAAGTTTGCATGTTATTACCATATTAACAAATTCATATAATTAATGCATTTCGGAAAAATTGCAATTTCTTAGATTTAGACCCAAAGTCGGTTTTTTTTTTGCAAATTGGATATTAACGACTTCAATAAGGTACCGCTTATACCGCTGAAAAATATAAAATTTTACAGATCTGCGCTAACAAAAAATTTGCATGTTATAAAACTATTAACAAATTCATACAATCTAAGCATTTCGAAAAAATTGCACCTTCTTAGATTTAGACTCAAAGTCGATTTTCTTCCAAATTGTATATTAACGACTTCAATAAGGTACCGCTTATTCTGAAAACTAAAAACTTTTACTGAACTGCTCTTCTAAGGAAAAATTTTCATGTTATTACAATATTAACGAGTTTATATAATCAATGCATTTCGAAAAAATTGCACCTTCTTAGGTTTAGACTCAAAGCCGATTTTCTTCCAAATTGTCTATTAACGACTTCAATAAGGTACCGCTTATTCTGAAAACTAAAAATTATTACTGAATTGCTCTTCCAAGGAAAAATTTGTACGTTATTACAATATTAACAAATTCATATAATCAATGCATTTCGAAAAAATTGAAATATCTTAGATTTAGACCCAAAGTCGATTTTCTTGCAAATTGTATATTAGCGACTTCAATAAGGTACCTCTAATTCTGAAAACTAAAAACTTTTACTGAACTGCTCTTCTAAGGAAAAATTTTCATGTTATTACAATATTAACGAATTTGTATAATCAATGCATTTCGAAAAAATTGCAACTTCTTAGGTTTTGACTCAAAGTCGATTTTCTTCCAAATTGTCTATTAACGACTTCAATAAGGTACCGCTTATTCTGGAAACTAAAAATTATTACTGAACTGCTCTTCCAAGGAAAAATTTGTATGTTATTACAATATTAACAAATTCATATAATCAATGCATTTCGAAAAAATTGCAATTTCTTCGATTTAGACCCAAAGTCGGTTTTTTTTGTGCAAATTGTCTATTAACGACTTCAATAAGGTACCGCTTATTCTGAAAACTAAAAATTATTACTGAACTGCTCTTCCAAGGAAAAACTTGTATGTTATTACAATATTAACAGATTCATATAATCAATGCATTTCGAAAAAATTGCACTTTCCTAGATTTAGACTCAAAGTCGATTTTCTTGCAAATTGTATATTAACAACTTCAATAAGGTACCGCTTATTCTAAAAATCATAAATATTGCTGATCTGCTCTTCTAAGGAAAAATTTATATGTTATTACAATATTAACAAATTCATGTTATCAATGCATTTCGAAAAAATTGCACCTTCCTAGATTTAGACTTAAAGTCGATTTTCTTGCAAATTGTATATTAGCGACTTCAATAAGAGACCGCTTATTCTGAAAAACATAAATATTGCTGATCTGCTCTTCTAAGGAAAAATTTGTATGTTATTACAATATTAACAAATTCATGTAATCAATGCATTTCGAAAAAATTTCACTTTCCTAGATTTAGACTCAAAGTCGATTTTCTTGCAAATTGTATATTAACAACTTCAATAAGGTACCGCTTATTCTAAAAATCATAAATATTGCTGATCTGCTCTTCTAAGGAAAAATTTATATGTTATTACAATATTAACAAAGTCATGTAATCAATGCATTTCGAAAAAATTGCACCTTCCTAGATTTAGACTTAAAGTCGATTTTCTTGCAAATTGTATATTAGCGACTTCAATAAGAGACCGCTTATTCTGAAAAACATAAATATTGCTGATCTGCTCTTCTAAGGAAAAATTTGTATGTTATTACAATATTAACAAATTCATGTAATCAATGCATTTCGAAAAAATTTCACTTTCCTAGATTTAGACTCAAAGTCGATTTTCTTGCAAATTGTATATTAACAACTTCAATAAGGTACCGCTTATTCTAAAAATCATAAATATTGCTGATCTGCTCTTCTAAGGAAAAATTTATATGTTATTACAATATTAACAAAGTCATGTAATCAATGCATTTCGAAAAAATTGCACTTTCCTAGATTTAGACTTAAAGTCGATTTTCTTGCAAATTGTATATTAACGACTTCGATAAGGTACCGCTTATTCTGAAAACTAAATTGTATATTAACGACTTCAATAAGGTATTCTGAAAACTAAAAAATTTTACTGAACTGCTCTTCTAAGGAAAAATTTGTATGTTATTACAATATTAACAAATTCATATAGTCAATGCATTTAGAAAAAATTTCACTTTCCTAGATTTAGACTCAAAGTCGATTTTCTTGCAAATTGTATATTAACAACTTCAATAAGGTACCGCTTATTCTGAAAAACATAATTTTTACTGATCTGCTCTTCTAAGGAAAAGTTTGCATGTTATTACCATATTAACAAATTCATATAATTAATGCATTTCGGAAAAATTGCAATTTCTTAGATTTAGACCCAAAGTCGGTTTTTTTTTTGCAAATTGGATATTAACGACTTCAATAAGGTACCGCTTATACCGCTGAAAAATATAAAATTTTACAGATCTGCGCTAACAAAAAATTTGCATGTTATAAAACTATTAACAAATTCATACAATCTAAGCATTTCGAAAAAATTGCACCTTCTTAGATTTAGACTCAAAGTCGATTTTCTTCCAAATTGTATATTAACGACTTCAATAAGGTACCGCTTATTCTGAAAACTAAAAACTTTTACTGAACTGCTCTTCTAAGGAAAAATTTTCATGTTATTACAATATTAACGAGTTTATATAATCAATGCATTTCGAAAAAATTGCACCTTCTTAGGTTTAGACTCAAAGCCGATTTTCTTCCAAATTGTCTATTAACGACTTCAATAAGGTACCGCTTATTCTGAAAACTAAAAATTATTACTGAATTGCTCTTCCAAGGAAAAATTTGTACGTTATTACAATATTAACAAATTCATATAATCAATGCATTTCGAAAAAATTGAAATATCTTAGATTTAGACCCAAAGTCGATTTTCTTGCAAATTGTATATTAGCGACTTCAATAAGGTACCTCTAATTCTGAAAACTAAAAACTTTTACTGAACTGCTCTTCTAAGGAAAAATTTTCATGTTATTACAATATTAACGAATTTGTATAATCAATGCATTTCGAAAAAATTGCAACTTCTTAGGTTTTGACTCAAAGTCGATTTTCTTCCAAATTGTCTATTAACGACTTCAATAAGGTACCGCTTATTCTGAAAACTAAAAATTATTACTGAACTGCTCTTCCAAGGAAAAACTTGTATGTTATTACAATATTAACAGATTCATATAATCAATGCATTTCGAAAAAATTGCACTTTCCTAGATTTAGACTCAAAGTCGATTTTCTGGCAAATTGTATATTAACAACTTCAATAAGGTACCGCTTATTCTGAAAATCATAAATATTGCTGATCTGCTCTTCTAAGGAAAAATTTATATGTTATTACAGTATTAACAAAGTCATGTAATCAATGCATTTCGAAAAAATTGCACTTTCCTAGATTTAGACTTAAAGTCGATTTTCTTCCAAATTGTATGTTAACGACTTCGATAAGGTACCGCTTATTCTGAAAACTAAATTGTATATTAACGACTTCAATAAGGTATTCTGAAAACTAAAAAATTTTACTGAACTGCTCTTCTAAGGAAAAATTTGTATGTTATTACAATATTAACAAATTCATATAGTCAATGCATTTAGAAAAAATTTCACTTTCCTAGATTTAGACTCAAATTCGATTTTCTTGCAAATTGTATATTAACAACTTCAATAAGGTACCGCTTATTCTGAAAAACATAATTTTTACTGATCTGCTCTTCTAAGGAAAAGTTTGCATGTTATAACCATATTAACAAATTCATAAAATTAATGCATTTCGGAAAAATTGCAATTTCTTAGATTTAGACCCAAAGTCGGTTTTTTTTTTGCAAATTGGATATTAACGACTTCAATAAGGTACCGCTTATACCGCTGAAAAATATAAAATTTTACAGATCTGCGCTAACAAAAAATTTGCATGTTATAAAACTATTAACAAATTCATACAATCTAAGCATTTCGAAAAAATTGCACCTTCTTAGATTTAGACTCAAAGTCGATTTTCTTCGAAATTGTATATTAACGACTTCAATAAGGTACCGCTTATTCTGAAAACTAAAAACTTTTACTGAACTGCTCTTCTAAGGAAAAATTTTCATGTTATTACAATATTAACGAGTTTATATAATCAATGCATTTCGAAAAAATTGCACCTTCTTAGGTTTAGACTCAAAGCCGATTTTCTTCCAAATTGTCTATTAACGACTTCAATAAGGTACCGCTTATTCTGAAAACTAAAAATTATTACTGAACTGCTCTTCCAAGGAAAAATTTGTACGTTATTACAATATTAACAAATTCATATAATCAATGCATTTCGAAAAAATTGAAATATCTTAGATTTAGACCCAAAGTCGATTTTCTTGCAAATTGTATATTAGCGACTTCAATAAGGTACCTCTAATTCTGAAAACTAAAAACTTTTACTGAACTGCTCTTCTAAGGAAAAATTTTCATGTTATTACAATATTAACGAATTTGTATAATCAATGCATTTCGAAAAAATTGCAACTTCTTAGGTTTTGACTCAAAGTCGATTTTCTTCCAAATTGTCTATTAACGACTTCAATAAGGTACCGCTTATTCTGAAAACTAAAAATTATTACTGAACTGCTCTTCCAAGGAAAAATTTGTATGTTATTACAATATTAACAAATTCATATAATCAATGCATTTCGAAAAAATTGCAATTTCTTCGATTTAGACCCAAAGTCGGTTTTTTTTGTGCAAATTGTCTATTAACGACTTCAATAAGGTACCGCTTATTCTGAAAACTAAAAATTATTACTGAACTGCTCTTCCAAGGAAAAACTTGTATGTTATTACAATATTAACAGATTCATATAATCAATGCATTTCGAAAAAATTGCACTTTCCTAGATTTAGACTCAAAGTCGATTTTCTTGCAAATTGTATATTAACAACTTCAATAAGGTACCGCTTATTCTAAAAATCATAAATATTGCTGATCTGCTCTTCTAAGGAAAAATTTATATGTTATTACAATATTAACAAATTCATGTAATCAATGCATTTCGAAAAAATTGCACCTTCCTAGATTTAGACTTAAAGTCGATTTTCTTGCAAATTGTATATTAGCGACTTCAATAAGAGACCGCTTATTCTGAAAAACATAAATATTGCTGATCTGCTCTTCTAAGGAAAAATTTGTATGTTATTACAATATTAACAAATTCATGTAATCAATGCATTTCGAAAAAATTTCACTTTCCTAGATTTAGACTCAAAGTCGATTTTCTTCCAAATTGTATATTAACGACTTCGATAAGGTACCGCTTATTCTGAAAAACATAAATATTGCTGATCTGCTCTTCTAAGGAAAAATTTGTATGTTATTACAATATTAACAAATTCATGTAATCAATGCATTTCGAAAAAATTTCACTTTCCTAGATTTAGACTCAAAGTCGATTTTCTTCCAAATTGTATATTAACGACTTCAATAAGGTACCGCTTATTCTGAAAACTAAAAACTTTTACTGAACTGCTCTTCTAAGGAAAAATTTTCATGTTATTACAATATTAACGAGTTTATATAATCAATGCATTTCGAAAAAATTGCACCTTCTTAGGTTTAGACTCAAAGCCGATTTTCTTCCAAATTGTCTATTAACGACTTCAATAAGGTACCGCTTATTCTGAAAACTAAAAATTATTACTGAACTGCTCTTCCAAGGAAAAATTTGTACGTTATTACAATATTAACAAATTCATATAATCAATGCATTTCGAAAAAATTGAAATATCTTAGATTTAGACCCAAAGTCGATTTTCTTGCAAATTGTATATTAGCGACTTCAATAAGGTACCTCTAATTCTGAAAACTAAAAACTTTTACTGAACTGCTCTTCTAAGGAAAAATTTTCATGTTATTACAATATTAACGAATTTATATAATCAATGCATTTCGAAAAAATTGCAACTTCTTAGGTTTTGACTCAAAGTCGATTTTCTTCCAAATTGTCTATTAACGACTTCAATAAGGTACCGCTTATTCTGAAAACTAAAAATTATTACTGAACTGCTCTTCCAAGGAAAAATTTGTATGTTATTACAATATTAACAAATTCATATAATCAATGCATTTCGAAAAAATTGCAATTTCTTCGATTTAGACCCAAAGTCGGTTTTTTTTGTGCAAATTGTCTATTAACGACTTCAATAAGGTACCGCTTATTCTGAAAACTAAAAATTATTACTGAACTGCTCTTCCAAGGAAAAACTTGTATGTTATTACAATATTAACAGATTCATATAATCAATGCATTTCGAAAAAATTGCACTTTCCTAGATTTAGACTCAAAGTCGATTTTCTTGCAAATTGTATATTAACAACTTCAATAAGGTACCGCTTATTCTAAAAATCATAAATATTGCTGATCTGCTCTTCTAAGGAAAAATTTATATGTTATTACAATATTAACAAATTCATGTAATCAATGCATTTCGAAAAAATTGCACTTTCCTAGATTTAGAGTTAAAGTCGATTTTCTTGCAAATTGTATATTAGCGACTTCAATAAGGGACCCCTTATTCTGAAAAACATAACTATTGCTGATCTGCTCTTCTAAGGAAAAATTTGTATGTTATTACAATATTAACAAATTCATGTAATCAATGCATTTCGAAAAAATTTCACTTTCCTAGATTTAGACTCAAAGTCGATTTTCTTCCAAATTGTATATTAACGACTTCGATAAGGTACCGCTTATTCTGAAAACTAATAATTATTACTGAACTGCTCTTCCAAGGAAAAATTTGTATGCTATTACAATATTAACAAATTCATATAATCAATGCATTTCGAAAAAATTGCAATTTCTTCGATTTAGACCCAAAGTCGGTTTTTTTTGTGCAAATTGTCTATTAACGACTTCAATAAGGTACCGCTTATTCTGAAAACTAAAAATTATTACTGAACTGCTCTTCCAAGGAAAAACTTGTATGTTATTACAATATTAACAGATTCATATAATCAATGCATTTCGAAAAAATTGCACTTTCCTAGATTTAGACTCAAAGTCGATTTTCTGGCAAATTGTATATTAACAACTTCAATAAGGTACCGCTTATTCTGAAAATCATAAATATTGCTGATCTGCTCTTCTAAGGAAAAATTTATATGTTATTACAGTATTAACAAAGTCATGTAATCAATGCATTTCGAAAAAATTGCACTTTCCTAGATTTAGACTTAAAGTCGATTTTCTTCCAAATTGTATGTTAACGACTTCGATAAGGTACCGCTTATTCTGAAAACTAAATTGTATATTAACGACTTCAATAAGGTATTCTGAAAACTAAAAAATTTTACTGAACTGCTCTTCTAAGGAAAAATTTGTATGTTATTACAATATTAACAAATTCATATAGTCAATGCATTTAGAAAAAATTTCACTTTCCTAGATTTAGACTCAAATTCGATTTTCTTGCAAATTGTATATTAACAACTTCAATAAGGTACCGCTTATTCTGAAAAACATAATTTTTACTGATCTGCTCTTCTAAGGAAAAGTTTGCATGTTATAACCATATTAACAAATTCATAAAATTAATGCATTTCGGAAAAATTGCAATTTCTTAGATTTAGACCCAAAGTCGGTTTTTTTTTTGCAAATTGGATATTAACGACTTCAATAAGGTACCGCTTATACCGCTGAAAAATATAAAATTTTACAGATCTGCGCTAACAAAAAATTTGCATGTTATAAAACTATTAACAAATTCATACAATCTAAGCATTTCGAAAAAATTGCACCTTCTTAGATTTAGACTCAAAGTCGATTTTCTTCGAAATTGTATATTAACGACTTCAATAAGGTACCGCTTATTCTGAAAACTAAAAACTTTTACTGAACTGCTCTTCTAAGGAAAAATTTTCATGTTATTACAATATTAACGAGTTTATATAATCAATGCATTTCGAAAAAATTGCACCTTCTTAGGTTTAGACTCAAAGCCGATTTTCTTCCAAATTGTCTATTAACGACTTCAATAAGGTACCGCTTATTCTGAAAACTAAAAATTATTACTGAACTGCTCTTCCAAGGAAAAATTTGTACGTTATTACAATATTAACAAATTCATATAATCAATGCATTTCGAAAAAATTGAAATATCTTAGATTTAGACCCAAAGTCGATTTTCTTGCAAATTGTATATTAGCGACTTCAATAAGGTACCTCTAATTCTGAAAACTAAAAACTTTTACTGAACTGCTCTTCTAAGGAAAAATTTTCATGTTATTACAATATTAACGAATTTGTATAATCAATGCATTTCGAAAAAATTGCAACTTCTTAGGTTTTGACTCAAAGTCGATTTTCTTCCAAATTGTCTATTAACGACTTCAATAAGGTACCGCTTATTCTGAAAACTAAAAATTATTACTGAACTGCTCTTCCAAGGAAAAATTTGTATGTTATTACAATATTAACAAATTCATATAATCAATGCATTTCGAAAAAATTGCAATTTCTTCGATTTAGACCCAAAGTCGGTTTTTTTTGTGCAAATTGTCTATTAACGACTTCAATAAGGTACCGCTTATTCTGAAAACTAAAAATTATTACTGAACTGCTCTTCCAAGGAAAAACTTGTATGTTATTACAATATTAACAGATTCATATAATCAATGCATTTCGAAAAAATTGCACTTTCCTAGATTTAGACTCAAAGTCGATTTTCTTGCAAATTGTATATTAACAACTTCAATAAGGTACCGCTTATTCTAAAAATCATAAATATTGCTGATCTGCTCTTCTAAGGAAAAATTTATATGTTATTACAATATTAACAAATTCATGTAATCAATGCATTTCGAAAAAATTGCACCTTCCTAGATTTAGACTTAAAGTCGATTTTCTTGCAAATTGTATATTAGCGACTTCAATAAGAGACCGCTTATTCTGAAAAACATAAATATTGCTGATCTGCTCTTCTAAGGAAAAATTTGTATGTTATTACAATATTAACAAATTCATGTAATCAATGCATTTCGAAAAAATTTCACTTTCCTAGATTTAGACTCAAAGTCGATTTTCTTCCAAATTGTATATTAACGACTTCGATAAGGTACCGCTTATTCTGAAAAACATAAATATTGCTGATCTGCTCTTCTAAGGAAAAATTTGTATGTTATTACAATATTAACAAATTCATGTAATCAATGCATTTCGAAAAAATTTCACTTTCCTAGATTTAGACTCAAAGTCGATTTTCTTCCAAATTGTATATTAACGACTTCAATAAGGTACCGCTTATTCTGAAAACTAAAAACTTTTACTGAACTGCTCTTCTAAGGAAAAATTTTCATGTTATT
The DNA here is from genome assembly GCF_042242935.1 of Bactrocera oleae. Taxonomy (NCBI): domain Eukaryota; kingdom Metazoa; phylum Arthropoda; class Insecta; order Diptera; family Tephritidae; genus Bactrocera; species Bactrocera oleae. The sequence goes on along the minus strand of NC_091541.1, from coordinate 17,752,302 downwards.
ACAATATTAACGAGTTTATATAATCAATGCATTTCGAAAAAATTGCACCTTCTTAGGTTTAGACTCAAAGCCGATTTTCTTCCAAATTGTCTATTAACGACTTCAATAAGGTACCGCTTATTCTGAAAACTAAAAATTATTACTGAACTGCTCTTCCAAGGAAAAATTTGTACGTTATTACAATATTAACAAATTCATATAATCAATGCATTTCGAAAAAATTGAAATATCTTAGATTTAGACCCAAAGTCGATTTTCTTGCAAATTGTATATTAGCGACTTCAATAAGGTACCTCTAATTCTGAAAACTAAAAACTTTTACTGAACTGCTCTTCTAAGGAAAAATTTTCATGTTATTACAATATTAACGAATTTATATAATCAATGCATTTCGAAAAAATTGCAACTTCTTAGGTTTTGACTCAAAGTCGATTTTCTTCCAAATTGTCTATTAACGACTTCAATAAGGTACCGCTTATTCTGAAAACTAAAAATTATTACTGAACTGCTCTTCCAAGGAAAAATTTGTATGTTATTACAATATTAACAAATTCATATAATCAATGCATTTCGAAAAAATTGCAATTTCTTCGATTTAGACCCAAAGTCGGTTTTTTTTGTGCAAATTGTCTATTAACGACTTCAATAAGGTACCGCTTATTCTGAAAACTAAAAATTATTACTGAACTGCTCTTCCAAGGAAAAACTTGTATGTTATTACAATATTAACAGATTCATATAATCAATGCATTTCGAAAAAATTGCACTTTCCTAGATTTAGACTCAAAGTCGATTTTCTTGCAAATTGTATATTAACAACTTCAATAAGGTACCGCTTATTCTAAAAATCATAAATATTGCTGATCTGCTCTTCTAAGGAAAAATTTATATGTTATTACAATATTAACAAATTCATGTAATCAATGCATTTCGAAAAAATTGCACTTTCCTAGATTTAGAGTTAAAGTCGATTTTCTTGCAAATTGTATATTAGCGACTTCAATAAGGGACCCCTTATTCTGAAAAACATAACTATTGCTGATCTGCTCTTCTAAGGAAAAATTTGTATGTTATTACAATATTAACAAATTCATGTAATCAATGCATTTCGAAAAAATTTCACTTTCCTAGATTTAGACTCAAAGTCGATTTTCTTCCAAATTGTATATTAACGACTTCGATAAGGTACCGCTTATTCTGAAAACTAAATTGTATATTAACGACTTCAATAAGGTACCGCTTATTCTGAAAACTAAAAAATTTTACTGAACTGCTCTTCTAAGGAAAAATTTGTATGTTATTACAATATTAACAAATTCATATACTCAATGCATTTAGAAAAAATTTCACTTTCCTAGATTTAGACTCAAAGTCGATTTTCTTGCAAATTGTATATTAACAACTTCAATAAGGTACCGCTTATTCTGAAAAACATAATTTTTACTGATCTGCTCTTCTAAGGAAAAATTTGCATGTTATTACCATATTAACAAATTCATATAATTAATGCATTTCGGATAAATTGCAATTTCTTAGATTTAGACCCAAAGTCGGTTTTTTTTTTGCAAATTGGATATTAACGACTTCAATAAGGTACCGCTTATACTGCTGAAAAATATAAAATTTTACAGGTCTGCGCTAAAAAAAAATTTGCATGTTATAAAAATATTAACAAATTCATACAATCGAAGCATTTCGAAAAAATTGCACCTTCTTAGATTTAGACTCAAAGTCGATTTTCTTGCAAATTGTCTATTAACGACTTCAATAAGGTACCGCTTATTCTGAAAAACATAAATTTTACTGAACTGCGCTAACAAAAAATTTGCATGTTATAAAAATATTAACAAATTCATACAATCTAAGCATTTCGAAAAAATTGCACCTTCTTAGATTTAGACTCAAAGTCGATTTTCTTCCAAATTGTATATTAACGACTTCAATAAGGTACCGCTTTTTCTGAAAACTAAAAACTTTTACTGAACTGCTCTTCTAAGGAAAAATTTTCATGTTATTACAATATTAACGAGTTTATATAATCACTGCATTTCGAAAAAATTGCACCTTCTTAGGTTAAGACTCAAAGCCGATTTTCTTCTAAATTGTCTATTAACGACTTCAATAAGGTACCGCTTATTCTGAAAACTAAAAATTATTACTGAACTGCTCTTCCAAGGAAAAATTTGTATGTTATTACAATATTAACAAATTCATATAATCAATGGATTTCGAAAAAATTGAAATATCTTAGATTTAGACCCAAAGTCGATTTTCTTCTAAATTGTCTATTAACGACTTCAATAAGGTACCGCTTATTCTGAAAACTAAAAATTATTACTGAACTGCTCTTCCAAGGAAAAATTTGTATGTTATTACAATATTAACAAATTCATGTAATCAATGCATTTCGAAAAAATTGCACTTTCCTAGATTTAGACTCAAAGTCGATTTTCTTCCAAATTGTATATTAACGACTTCGATAAGGTACCGCTTATTCTGAAAACTAAATTGTATATTAACGACTTCAATAAGGTACCGCTTATTCTGAAAACTAAAAAATTTTACTAAACTGCTCTTCTAAGGAAAAATTTTCATGTTATTACAATATTAACGAGTTTATATAATCAATGCATTTCGAAAAAATTGCACCTTCTTAGGTTTAGACTCAAAGCCGATTTTCTTCCAAATTGTCTATAAACGACTTCAATAAGGTACCGCTTATTCTGAAAACTAAAAATTATTACTGAACTGCTCTTCCAAGGAAAAATTTTCATGTTATTACAATATTAACGAATTTATATAATCAATGCATTTCGAAAAAATTGCAATTTCTTCGATTTAGACCCAAAGTCGGTTTTTTTTGTGCAAATTGTCTATTAACGACTTCAATAAGGTACCGCTTATTCTGAAAACTAAAAATTATTACTGAACTGCTCTTCCAAGGAAAAACTTGTATGTTATTACAATATTAACAGATTCATATAATCAATGCATTTCGAAAAAATTGCACTTTCCTAGATTTAGACTCAAAGTCGATTTTCTTGCAAATTGTATATTAACAACTTCAATAAGTTACCGCTTTTTCTGAAAATCATAAATATTGCTGATCTGCTCTTCTAAGGAAAAATTTGTATGTTATTACAATATTAACAAATTCATGTAATCAATGCATTTCGAAAAAATTGCACTTTCCTAGATTTAGACTTTAAGTCGATTTTCTTGCAAACTGTCTATTAACGACTTAAATAAGGTACCGCTTATTCTGAAAAACATAAATTTTACTGAACTGCTCTTCCAAGGAAAAATTTGTATGTTATTACAATATTAACAAATTCATATAATCAATGCATTTCGAAAAAATTTCAATTTCTTAGATTTAGACCCAAAGTCGGTTTTCTTTTTTTGCAAATTGTATATTAACGACTTCAATAAGGTACCGCTTATTCTGAAAAACATAAATTTTACTGAACTGCTCTTCTAAGGAAAAAGGTGTATGTTATTTCCATATTAACAAATTCATATAATCAAAGCATTTCGGAAAAATTGCAATTTCTTAGATTTAGACCCAAAGTCGATTTTCTTCCAAATTGTCTATTAACGACTTCAATAAGGTACCGCTTATTCTGAAAACTAAAAATTATTACTGAACTGCTCTTCCAAGGAAAAATTTGTATGTTATTACAATATTAACAAATTCATGTAATCAATGCATTTCGAAAAAATTGCACTTTCCTAGATTTAGACTCAAAGCCGATTTTCTTCCAAATTGTCTATTAACGACTTCAATAAGGTACCGCTTATTCTGAAAACTAAAAATTATTACTGAACTGCTCTTCCAAGGAAAAATTTGTACGTTATTACAATATTAACAAATTCATATAATCAATGCATTTCGAAAAAATTGAAATATCTTAGATTTAGACCCAAAGTCGATTTTCTTGCAAATTGTATATTACCGACTTCAATAAGGTACCTCTAATTCTGAAAACTAAAAACTTTTACTGAACTGCTCTTCTAAGGAAAAATTTTCATGTTATTATTAACGAATTTGTATAATCAATGCATTTCGAAAAAATTGCAACTTCTTAGGTTTTGACTCAAAGTCGATTTTCTTCCAAATTGTCTATTAACGACTTCAATAAGGTACCGCTTATTCTGAAAACTAAAAATTATTACTGAACTGCTCTTCCAAGGAAAAATTTGTATGTTATTACAATATTAACAAATTCATATAATCAATGCATTTCGAAAAAATTGCAATTTCTTCGATTTAGACCCAAAGTCGGTTTTTTTTGTGCAAATTGTCTATTAACGACTTCAATAAGGTACCGCTTATTCTGAAAACTAAAAATTATTACTGAACTGCTCTTCCAAGGAAAAACTTGTATGTTATTACAATATTAACAGATTCATATAATCAATGCATTTCGAAAAAATTGCACTTTCCTAGATTTAGACTCAAAGTCGATTTTCTTGCAAATTGTATATTAACAACTTCAATAAGTTACCGCTTTTTCTGAAAATCATAAATATTGCTGATCTGCTCTTCTAAGGAAAAATTTGTATGTTATTACAATATTAACAAATTCATGTAATCAATGCATTTCGAAAAAATTGCACTTTCCTAGATTTAGACTTTAAGTCGATTTTCTTGCAAACTGTCTATTAACGACTTAAATAAGGTACCGCTTATTCTGAAAAACATAAATTTTACTGAACTGCTCTTCCAAGGAAAAATTTGTATGTTATTACAATATTAACAAATTCATATAATCAATGCATTTCGAAAAAATTTCAATTTCTTAGATTTAGACCCAAAGTCGGTTTTTTTTTTTTGCAAATTGTATATTAACGACTTCAATAAGGTACCGCTTATTCTGAAAAACATAAATTTTACTGAACTGCTCTTCTAAGGAAAAAGGTGTATGTTATTTCCATATTAACAAATTCATATAATCAAAGCATTTCGGAAAAATTGCAATTTCTTAGATTTAGACCCAAAGTCGATTTTCTTCCAAATTGTCTATTAACGACTTCAATAAGGTACCGCTTATTCTGAAAACTAAAAATTATTACTGAACTGCTCTTCCAAGGAAAAATTTGTATGTTATTACAATATTAACAAATTCATGTAATCAATGCATTTCGAAAAAATTGCACTTTCCTAGATTTAGACTCAAAGCCGATTTTCTTCCAAATTGTCTATTAACGACTTCAATAAGGTACCGCTTATTCTGAAAACTAAAAATTATTACTGAACTGCTCTTCCAAGGAAAAATTTGTACGTTATTACAATATTAACAAATTCATATAATCAATGCATTTCGAAAAAATTGAAATATCTTAGATTTAGACCCAAAGTCGATTTTCTTGCAAATTGTATATTACCGACTTCAATAAGGTACCTCTAATTCTGAAAACTAAAAACTTTTACTGAACTGCTCTTCTAAGGAAAAATTTTCATGTTATTACAATATTAACGAATTTGTATAATCAATGCATTTCGAAAAAATTGCAACTTCTTAGGTTTTGACTCAAAGTCGATTTTCTTCCAAATTGTCTATTAACGACTTCAATAAGGTACCGCTTATTCTGAAAACTAAAAATTATTACTGAACTGCTCTTCCAAGGAAAAATTTGTATGTTATTACAATATTAACAAATTCATATAATCAATGCATTTCGAAAAAATTGCAATTTCTTCGATTTAGACCCAAAGTCGGTTTTTTTTGTGCAAATTGTCTATTAACGACTTCAATAAGGTACCGCTTATTCTGAAAACTAAAAATTATTACTGAACTGCTCTTCCAAGGAAAAACTTGTATGTTATTACAATATTAACAGATTCATATAATCAATGCATTTCGAAAAAATTGCACTTTTCTAGATTTAGACTCAAAGTCGATTTTCTTGCAAATTGTATATTAACAACTTCAATAAGGTACCGCTTATTCTAAAAATCATAAATATTGCTGATCTGCTCTTCTAAGGAAAAATTTATATGTTATTACAATATTAACAAATTCATGTAATCAATGCATTTCGAAAAAATTGCACCTTCCTAGATTTAGACTTAAAGTCGATTTTCTTGCAAATTGTATATTAGCGACTTCAATAAGAGACCGCTTATTCTGAAAAACATAAATATTGCTGATCTGCTCTTCTAAGGAAAAATTTGTATGTTATTACAATATTAACAAATTCATGTAATCAATGCATTTCGAAAAAATTTCACTTTCCTAGATTTAGACTCAAAATCGATTTTCTTCCAAATTGTATATTAACGACTTCGATAAGGTACCGCTTATTCTGAAAAACATAAATATTGCTGATCTGCTCTTCTAAGGAAAAATTTGTATGTTATTACAATATTAACAAATTCATGTAATCAATGCATTTCGAAAAAATTTCACTTTCCTAGATTTAGACTCAAAGTCGATTTTCTTCCAAATTGTATATTAACGACTTCAATAAGGTACCGCTTATTCTGAAAACTAAAAATTATTACTGAACTGCTCTTCCAAGGAAAAATTTGTACGTTATTACAATATTAACAAATTCATATAATCAATGCATTTCGAAAAAATTGAAATATCTTAGATTTAGACCCAAAGTCGATTTTCTTGCAAATTGTATATTAGCGACTTCAATAAGGTACCGCTTATTCTGAAAACTAAAAATTATTACTGAACTGCTCTTCCAAGGAAAAATTTGTATGTTATTACAATATTAACAAATTCATATAATCAATGCATTTCGAAAAAATTGCAATTTCTTCGATTTAGACCCAAAGTCGGTTTTTTTTGTGCAAATTGTCTATTAACGACTTCAATAAGGTACCGCTTATTCTGAAAACTAAAAATTATTACTGAACTGCTCTTCCAAGGAAAAACTTGTATGTTATTACAATATTAACAGATTCATATAATCAATGCATTTCGAGAAAATTGCACTTTCCTAGATTTAGACTCAAAGTCGATTTTCTTGCAAATTGTATATTAACAACTTCAATAAGGTACCGCTTATTCTAAAAATCATAAATATTGCTGATCTGCTCTTCTAAGGAAAAATTTGTATGTTATTACAATATTAACAAATTCATGTAATCAATGCATTTCGAAAAAATTTCACTTTCCTAGATTTAGACTCAAAGTCGATTTTCTTCCAAATTGTATATTAACGACTTCAATAAGAGACCGCTTATTCTGAAAACTAAAAACTTTTACTGAACTGCTCTTCTAAGGAAAAATTTTCATGTTATTACAATATTAACGAGTTTATATAATCAATGCATTTCGAAAAAATTGCACCTTCTTAGGTTTAGACTCAAAGTCGATTTTCTTCCAAATTGTCTATTAACGACTTCAATAAGGTACCGCTTATTCTGAAAACTAAAAATTATTACTGAACTGCTCTTCCAAGGAAAAATTTGTATGTTATTACAATATTAACAAATTCATATAATCAATGCATTTCGAAAAAATTGCAATTTCTTCGATTTAGACCCAAAGTCGGTTTTTTTTGTGCAAATTGTCTATTAACGACTTCAATAAGGTACCGCTTATTCTGAAAACTAAAAATTATTACTGAACTGCTCTTCCAAGGAAAAACTTGTATGTTATTACAATATTAACAGATTCATATAATCAATGCATTTCGAAAAAATTGAAATATCTTAGATTTAGACCCAAAGTCGATTTTCTTGCAAATTGTATATTAGCGACTTCAATAAGTTACCTCTAATTCTGAAAACTAAAAACTTTTACTGAACTGCTCTTCTAAGGAAAAATTTTCATGTTATTACAATATTAACGAATTTATATAATCAATGCATTTCGAAAAAATTGCAACTTCTTAGGTTTTGACTCAAAGTCGATTTTCTTCCAAATTGTCTATTAACGACTTCAATAAGGTACCGCTTATTCTGAAAACTAAAAATTATTACTGAACTGCTCTTCCAAGGAAAAATTTGTATGTTATTACAATATTAACAAATTCATATAATCAATGCATTTCGAAAAAATTGCAATTTCTTCGATTTAGACCCAAAGTCGATTTTCTTGCAAATTGTATATTAGCGACTTCAATAAGGTACCTCTAATTCTGAAAACTAAAAACTTTTACTGAACTGCTCTTCTAAGGAAAAATTTTCATGTTATTACAATATTAACGAATTTATATAATCAATGCATTTCGAAAAAATTGCAACTTCTTAATTTTTGACTCAAAGTCGATTTTCTTCCAAATTGTCTATTAACGACTTCAATAAGGTACCGCTTATTCTGAAAACTAAAAATTATTACTGAACTGCTCTTCCAAGGAAAAATTTGTATGTTATTACAATATTAACAAATTCATATAATCAATGGATTTCGAAAAAATTGAAATATCTTAGATTTAGACCCAAAGTCGATTTTCTTCTAAATTGTCTATTAACGACTTCAATAAGGTACCGCTTATTCTGAAAACTAAAAATTATTACTGAACTGCTCTTCCAAGGAAAAATTTGTATGTTATTACAATATTAACAAATTCATGTAATCAATGCATTTCGAAAAAATTGCACTTTCCTAGATTTAGACTCAAAGTCGATTTTCTTCCAAATTGTATATTAACGACTTCGATAAGGTACCGCTTATTCTGAAAACTAAATTGTATATTAACGACTTCAATAAGGTACCGCTTATTCTGAAAACTAAAAAATTTTACTGAACTGCTCTTCTAAGGAAAAATTTTCATGTTATTACAATATTAACGAGTTTATATAATCAATGCATTTCGAAAAAATTGCACCTTCTTAGGTTTAGACTCAAAGCCGATTTTCTTCCAAATTGTCTATAAACGACTTCAATAAGGTACCGCTTATTCTGAAAACTAAAAATTATTACTGAACTGCTCTTCCAAGGAAAAATTTTCATGTTATTACAATATTAACGAATTTATATAATCAATGCATTTCGAAAAAATTGCAATTTCTTCGATTTAGACCCAAAGTCGGTTTTTTTTTGTGCAAATTGTCTATTAACGACTTCAATAAGGTACCGCTTATTCTGAAAACTAAAAATTATTACTGAACTGCTCTTCCAAGGAAAAACTTGTATGTTATTACAATATTAACAGATTCATATAATCAATGCATTTCGAAAAAATTGCACTTTCCTAGATTTAGACTCAAAGTCGATTTTCTTGCAAATTGTATATTAACAACTTCAATAAGTTACCGCTTTTTCTGAAAATCATAAATATTGCTGATCTGCTCTTCTAAGGAAAAATTTGTATGTTATTACAATATTAACAAATTCATGTAATCAATGCATTTCGAAAAAATTGCACTTTCCTAGATTTAGACTTTAAGTCGATTTTCTTGCAAACTGTCTATTAACGACTTAAATAAGGTACCGCTTATTCTGAAAAACATAAATTTTACTGAACTGCTCTTCCAAGGAAAAATTTGTATGTTATTACAATATTAACAAATTCATATAATCAATGCATTTCGAAAAAATTTCAATTTCTTAGATTTAGACGCAAAGTCGGTTTTTTTTTTTTGCAAATTGTATATTAACGACTTCAATAAGGTACCGCTTATTCTGAAAAACATAAATTTTACTGAACTGCTCTTCTAAGGAAAAAGGTGTATGTTATTTCCATATTAACAAATTCATATAATCAAAGCATTTCGGAAAAATTGCAATTTCTTAGATTTAGACCCAAAGTCGATTTTCTTCCAAATTGTATATTAACGACTTCAATAAGGTACCTCTAATTCTGAAAACTAAAATTTATTACTGAACTGCTCTTCCAAGGAAAAATTTTCATGTTATTACAATATTAACGAATTTATATAATCAATGCATTTCGAAAAAATTGCAACTTCTTTGGTTTTGACTCAAAGTCGATTTTCTTCCAAATTGTCTATTAACGACTTCAATAAGGTAACGCTTATTCTGAAAACTAAAAATTATTACTGAACTGCTCTTCCAAGGAAAAATTTGTATGTTATTACAATATTAACAAATTCATATAATCAATGCATTTCGAAAAAATTGCACTTGCCTAGATTTAGACTCAAAGTCGATTTTCTTGCAAATTGTATATTAACAACTTCAATAAAATACCGCTTATTCTGAAAATCATAAATATTGCTGATCTGCTCTTCTAAGGAAAAATTTGTATGTTATTACAATATTAACAAATTCATGTAATCAATGCATTTCGAAAAAATTGCACTTTCCTAGATTTAGACTCAAAGTCGATTTTCTTCCAAATTGTATTTTAACGACTTCGATAAGGTACCGCTTATTCTGAAAACTAAATTGTATATTAACGACTTCAAAAAGGTATTCTTGAAACTAAAAAATTTTACTGAACTGCTCTTCTAAGGATAAATTTGTATGTTTTTACAATATTAACAAATTCATATAATTAATGCATTTCGGATAAATTGCAATTTCTTAGATTTAGACCCAAAGTCGGTTTTTTTTTTGCAAATTGGATATTAACGACTTCAATAAGGTACCGCTTATACCGCTGAAAAATATAAAATTTTACAGGTCTGCGCTAACAAAAAATTTGCATGTTATAAAACTATTAACAAATTCATACAATCTAAGCATTTCGAAAAAATTGCACCTTCTTAGATTTAGACTCAAAGCCGATTTTCTTCCAAAATGTATATTAACGACTTCAATAAGGTACCGCTTATTCTGAAAACTAAAAACTTTTACTGAACTGCTCTTCTAATAAAAAAATTTCATGTTATTACAATATTAACGAGTTTATATAATCAATGCATTTCGAAAAAATTGCACCTTCTTAGGTTTAGACTCAAAGCCGATTTTCTTCTAAATTGTCTATTAACGACTTCAATAAGGTACCGCTTATTCTGAAAACTAAAAATTATTACTAAACTGCTCTTCCAAGGAAAAATTTGTATGTTATTACAATATTAACAAATTCATATAATCAATGCATTTCGAAAAAATTGAAATATCTTAGATTTAGACCCAAAGTCGATTTTGTTCCAAATTGTATATAACCGACTTCAATAAGGTACCTCTAATTCTGAAAACTAAAAACTTTTACTGAACTGCTCTTCTAAGGAAAAATTTTCATGTTATTACAATATTAACGAATTTATATATTCAATGCATTTCGAAAAAATTGCAACTTCTTAGGTTTAGACTCAAAGTCGATTTTCTTCCAAATTGTCTATTAACGACTTCAATAAGGTACCGCTTATTTTGAAAACTAAAAACTTTAACTGAACTGCTCTTCTAAGGAAAAATTTGTATGTTATTACAATATTAACAAATTCATATAATCAATGCATTTCGAAAAAATTGCAATTTCTTCGATTTAGACCCAAAGTCGGTTTTTTTTGTGCAAATTGTCTATTAACGACTTCAATAAGGTACCGCTTATTCTGAAAACTAAAAACTTTTACTGAACTGCTCTTCTAAGGAAAAATTTGTATCTTATTACAATATTAACAAATTCATATAATCAATGCATTTCGAAAAAATTGCAATTTCTTCGATTTAGACCCAAAGTCGGTTTTTTTTGTGCAAATTGTTTATTAACGACTTCAATAAGGTACCGCTTATTCTGAAAACTAAAAATTATTACTGAACTGCTCTTCCAAGGAAAAACTTGCATGTTATTACAATATTAACAGATTCATATAATCAATGCATTTCGAAAAAATTCCACTTTCCTAGATTTAGACTCAAAGTCGATTTTCTTGCAAATTGTATATTAACAACTTCAATAAGGTACCGCTTATTCTGAAAATCATAAATATTGCTGATCTGCTCTTCTAAGGAAAAATTTGTATGTTATTACAATATTAACAGATTCATATAATCAATGCATTTCGAAAAAATTGCACTTTCCTAGATTTAGACTCAAAGTCGATTTTCTTGCAAATTGTATATTAACAACTTCAATAAGGTACCGCTTATTCTGAAAAACATAAATATTGCTGATCTGCTCTTCTAAGGAAAAATTTTCATGTTATTACAATATTAACGAGTTTATATAATCAATGCATTTCGAAAAAATTGCACCTTCTTAGGTTTAGACTCAAAGCCGATTTTCTTCCAAATTGTCTATTAACGACTTCAATAAGGTACCGCTTATTCTGAAAACTAAAAATTATTACTGAACTGCTCTTCCAAGGAAAAATTTGTATGTTATTACAATATTAACAAATTCATATAATCAATGCATTTCGAAATAATTGAAATATCTTAGATTTAGACCAAAAGTCGATTTTCTTCCAAATTGTATATTACCTGAAGTCGGTACCGCTTATTTTGAAAACTAAAAACTTTTACTGAACTGCTCTTCTAAGGAAAAATTTTCATGTTATTACAATATTAACGAATTTATATAATCAATGCATTTCGAAAATATTGCAACTTCTTAGGTTTAGACTCAAAGTCGATTTTCTTCCAAATTGTCTATTAACGACTTCAATAAGGTACCGCTTATTCTGAAAACTAAAAATTATTACTGAACTGCTCTTCCAAGGAAAAATTTGTATGTTATTACAGTATTAACAAATTCATATAATCAATGCATTTCGAAAAAATTGCAATTTCTTCGATTTAGACCCAAAGTCGGTTTTTTTTGTGCAAATTGTCTATTAACGACTTCAATAAGGTACCGCTTATTCTGAAAACTAAAAATTATTACTGAACTGCTCTTCCAAGGAAAAACTTGTATGTTATTACAATATTAACAGATTCATATAATCAATGCATTTCGAAAAAATTCCACTTTCCTAGATTTAGACTCAAAGTCGATTTTCTTGCAAATTGTATATTAACAACTTCAATAAGGTACCGCTTATTCTGAAAATCATAAATATTGCTGATCTGCTCTTCTCAGGAAAAAATTGTATGTTATTACAATATTAACAAATTCATGTAATTAATGCATTTCGAAAAAATTGCACTTTCCTAGATTCAGACTTAAAGTCGATTTTCTTGCAAATTGTATATTAGCGACTTCAATAAGGGACCGCTTATTCTGAAAAACATAATGTTTACTGATTTGCTCTTCTGAGGAAATATTTGTATGTTGTTACCGTATTAACAAATTCATATAATCAATGCGTTTCGAAAAAATTGCAATTTCTTAGATTTAGATCCAAATTCGGTTTTTTTTTTTGCAAATTGTATATTAACGACTTCAATAAGGTACCGCTGATACCGCTGAAAAATATAAATTTTACTGATCTGCGCTAAGGAAAAATTTGCATGTTATAACAATATTAACGAATTCATACAATCTAAGCATTTCGTAAAAATTGCACTTTCTCACATAAGACTCAACTCGATTTTCTTGCTAATTGGATATTAAGGACTTTAATAAGGTACCCCTTATTCTGAAAATCATAAATTTTACTGATCTGCTCTTCTATAAAAATTTTGCTTGTTATTACAATATTAACAAATTCATATAATCAATGCATTTCGAAAAAATTGCACTTCCTTATATTTAGAACTCAAAATCGATTTTCTTGCAATTTGTTTATTAACGACTTCAATAAGGTATCGCTTATAATGAAAAACATAAATATTACTGTTCTGTGCTAAAGAAAAATCCGCACGATATAACAATATTAACAAATTCATGTAATCAATGGATTTCGAAAAAATTGCACCTTTTTAGATTTAGACTCAAAGTCGATTTTCTTCCAAATTGTATATTAACGACTTCAATAAAGTACCGCTTATTCTGAAAATTTTACTGAAATGCTCTTCTAAGGAAAAATTTGTATGTTTTTACAATATTAACAAATTCATATAATCAATGCATTTCGAAAAAATTGAAATATCTTAGATTTAGACCCAAAGTCGATTTTCTTCCAAATTGTATATTAACGACTTCAATAAGGTACCGCTTATTTTGAAAACTAAACAATTTTACTGAACTGCTCTTCTAAGGAAAAATTTTCATGTTATTACAATATTAACAAATTCATATAATCAATGCATTTCGAAAAAATTGCAATTTCTGCGATTTAGACCCAAAGTCGGTTTTTTTTGTGCAAATTGTCTATTAACGATTTCAATAAGGTACCGCTTATCCTGAAAACTAAAAATTATTACTGAACTGCTCTTCCAAGGAAAAACTTGCATGTTATTACAATATTAACAGATTCATATAATCAATGCATTTCGAAAAAATTGCACTTTCCTAAATTTAGACTCAAAGTCGATTTTCTTGCAAATTGTATATTAACAACTTCAATAAGGTACCGCTTATTCTGAAAATCATAAATATTGCTGATCTGCTCTTCTAAGGAAAAATTTGTATGTTATTACAATATTAACAAATTCATGTAATCAATGCATTTCGAAAATATTGCACTTTCCTAGATTTAGACTCAAAGTCGATTTTCTTGCAAATTGTATATTAACAACCTCAATAAGGTACCGCTTATTTTGAAAAACATAATTTTTACTGATCTGCTCTTCTAAGGAAAAATTTTCTTGTTATTACAATATTAACGAGTTTATATAATCAATGCATTTCGAAAAAATTGCACCTTCTTAGGTTTAGACTCAAAGACGATTTTCTTCCAAATTGTCTATTAACGACTTCAATAAGGTGCCGCTTATTCTGAAAACTAAAAATTATTACTGAACTGCTCTTCCAAGGAAAAATTTGTATGTTATTACAATATTAACAAATTCATATAATCAATGCATTTCGAAAAAATTTAAATATCTTAGATTTAGACCCAAAGTCGATTTTCTTCCAAATTGTATATTAAAGACTTCAATAAGGTACCTCTTATTTTGAAAACTAAAAACTTTTACTGAACTGCTCTTCTAAGGAAAAATTTTCATGTTATTACAATATTAACGAATTTATATAATCAAAGCATTTCGAAAATATTGCAACTTCTTAGGTTTAGACTCAAAGTCGATTTTCTTCCAAATTGTCTATTAACGACTTCAATAAGGTACCGCTTATTCTGAAAACTAAAAATTATTACTGAACTGCTCTTCCAAGGAAAAATTTTTATGTTATTACAATATTAACAAATTCATATAATCAATGCATTTCGAAAAAATTGCAATTTCTTCGATTTAGACCCAAAGTCGGTTTTTTTTGTGCAAATTGTCTATTAACGACTTCAATAAGGTACCGCTTATTCTGAAAACTAAAAATTATTACTGAATTGCTCTTCCAAGGAAAAACTTGTATGTTATTACAATATTAACAGATTCATATAATCAATGCATTTCGAAAAAATTCCACTTTCCTAGATTAAGACTCAAAGTCGATTTTCTTGCAAATTGTAGATTAACAACTTCAATAAGGTACCGCTTATTCTGAAAATCATAAATATTGCTGATCTGCTTTTCTCAGGAAAAATTTGTATGTTATTACAATGTTAACAAATTCATACAATCTAAGCATCTCGTAAAAATTGCACTTTCTCAGATAAGACTCAACTCGATTTTCTTGCTAATTGGATATTAAGGAATTTAATAAGGTACCCCTTATTCTGAAAATCATAAATTTTACTGATCTGCTCTTCTATAAAAATTTTGCTTGTTAATTCAATATTAACAAATTCATATAATCAATGCATCTCGAAAAAATTGCACTTTCCTAGATTTAGCCCCAAAATCGGTTTTTTTTGTGCAAATTGTCTATTAACGACTTCAATAAGGTACCGCTTATTCTGAAAACTAAAAATTATTACTGAACTGCTCTTCCAAGGAAAAATTTGTATGTTATTACAATATTAACAAATTCATATAATCAATGCATTTCGAAAAAATTGCAATTTCTTCGATTTAGACCCAAAGTCGGTTTTTTTTGTGCAAATTGTCTATTAACGACTTCAATAAGGGACCGCTTATTCTGAAAACTAAAAATTATTACTGAATTGCTCTTCCAAGGAAAAACTTGTATGTTATTACAATATTAACAGATTCATATAATCAATGCATTTCGAAAAAATTCCACTTTCCTAGATTTAGACTCAAAGTCGATTTTCTTGCAAATTCTAGATTAACAACTTCAATAAGGTACCGCTTATTCTGAAAATGATAAATATTGCTGATCTGCTCTTCTCAGGAAAAATTTGTATGTTATTACAATATTAACAAATTCATACAATCTAAGCATTTCGTAAAAATTGCACTTTCTCAGATAAGACTCAACTCGATTTTCTTGCTAATTGGATATTAAGGAATTTAATAAGGTACCCCTTATTCTGAAAATCATAAATTTTACTGATGTGCTCTTCTATAAAAATTTTGCTTGTTAATTCAATATTAACAAATTCATATAATCAATGCATCTCGAAAAAATTGCACTTTCCTAGATTTAGACCCAAAGTCGGTTTTTTTTGTGCAAATTGTCTATTAACGACTTCAATAAGGTACCGCTTATTCTGAAAACTAAAAATTATTACTGAACTGCTCTTCCAAGGAAAAATTTGTATGTTATTACAATATTAACAAATTCATATAATCAATGCATTTCGAAAAAATTGCAATTTCTTCGATTTAGACCCAAAGTCGGTTTTTTTTGTGCAAATTGTCTATTAACGACTTCAATAAGGTACCGCTTATTCTGAAAACTAAAAATTATTACTGAACTGCTCTTCCAAGGAAAAATTTGTATGTTATTACAATATTAACAAATTCATATAATCAATGCATTTCGAAAAAATTGCAATTTCTTCGATTCAGACTTAAAGTCGATTTTCTTGCAAATTGTATATTAGCGACTTCAATAAGGGTCCGCTTATTCTGAAAAACATAATGTTTACTGATTTGCTCTTCTGAGGAAATATTTGTATGTTGTTACCGTATTAGCAAATTCATATAATCAATGCGTTTCGAAAAAATTGTAATTTCTTAGATTTAGATCCAAATTCGGTTTTTTTTTTTGCAAATTGTATATTAACGACTTCAATAAGGTACCGCTTATACCGCTGAAAAATATAAATTTTACTGCGCTGAAAAATATAAATTTTACTGATCTGCGCTAAGGAAAAATTTGCATGTTATAACAATATTAACAAATTCATACAATCTAAGCATTTCGTAAAAATTGCACTTTCTCAGATAAGACTCAACTCGATTTTCTTGCTAATTGGATATTAAGGAATTCAATAAGGTACCCCTTATTCTGAAAATCATAAATTTTACTGATCTGCTCTTCTATAAAAATTTTGCTTGTTATTACAATATTAACAAATTCATATAATCAATGCATTTCGAAAAAATTGCACTTCCTTATATTTAGAACTCAAAATCGATTTTCTTGCAAATTGTTTATTAACGACTTCAATAAGGTATCGCTTATAATGAAAAACATAAATATTACTGTTCTGTGCTAAAGAAAAATCCGCACGATATAACAATATTAACAAATTCATGTAATCAATGGATTTCGAAAAAATTGCACCTTTTTAGATTTAGACTCAAAGTCGATTTTCTTCCAAATTGTATATGTTATTACAATATTAACGACTTCAATAAAGTACCGCTTATTCTGAAAATTTTACTGAAATGCTCTTCTAAGGAAAAATTTGTATGTTATTACAATATTAAAAAATTCATATAATCAATGCATCTCGAAAAAATTGCACTTTCCTAGATTTAGACTCAAAGTCGATTTTCTTGCAAATTGTATATTAACGACTTCAATAAGATATCGCTTATAATGAAAAACATAAATTTTACTTTTCTGTGCTAAAGAAAAATCTGCATGATATAACAATATTAACAAATTCATGTAATCAATGGATTTCGAAAAAATTTCACCTTCTTAGATTTAGACTCAAAGTCGATTTTCTTCCAAAATGTATATTAACGACTTCAATAAGGTACCGCTTATTCTGAAAACTAAAAAATTTTACTGAACTGCTCTTCTAAGGAAAAATTTGTATGTTATTACAATATTAACAAATTCATATAAACAATGCATTTCGAAAAAATTGCACTTTCTTAGATTTAGACTCAAAGTCGATTTTCTTCCAAATTGTATATTAACGACTTCGATAAGGTACCGCTTATTCTGAAAACTAAAAACTTTTACTGAACTGCTCTTCTAAGGAAAAATTTTCATGTTATTACAATATTAACGAGTTTATATAATCAATGCATTTCGAAAAAATTGCACCTTCTTAGGTTTAGACTCAAAGCCGATTTTCTTCCAAATTGTCTATTAACGACTTCAATAAGGTACCGCTTATTCTGAAAACTAAAAATTATTACTGAACTGCTCTTCCAAGGAAAAATTTGTATGTTATTACAATTTTAACAAATTCATATAGTTAATGCATTTAGAAAAAATTTCACTTTCCTAGATTTAGACTCAAAGTCGATTTTCTTAAAAATTGTATATTAACGACTTCAATAAGGTACCGCTTATTCTGAAAACTAAAAACTTTTACTGAACTGCTCTTCTAAGGAAAAATTTTCATGTTATTACAATATTAACGAGTTTATATAATCAATGCATTTCGAAAAAATTGCACCTTCTTAGGTTTAGACTCAAAGCCGATTTTCTTCCAAATTGTCTATTAACAACTTCAATAACGTACCGCTTATTCTGAAAACTAAAAATTATTACTCAACTGCTCTTCCAAGGAAAAATTTGTATGTTATTACAATTTTAACAAATTCATATAGTCAATGCATTTAGAAAAAATTTCACTTTCCTAGATTTAGACTCAAAGTCGATTTTCTTGCAAATTGTATATTAACAACTTCAATAAGGTACCGCTTATTCTGAAAAACATAATTTTTACTGATCTGCTCTTCTAAGGAAAAATTTTCATGTTATTACCATATTAAAAAATTCATATAATCAATGCATCTCGAAAAAATTGCACTTTCCTAGATTTAGACTCAAAGTCGATTTTCTTGCAAATTGTATATTAACGACGTCAATAAGGTATCGCTTATAATGAAAAACATAAATTTTACTGTTCTGTGCTAAAGAAAAATCCGCACGATATAACAATATTAACAAATTCCTGTAATCAATGGATTTCTAAAAAATAGAACCTTTTTAGATTTAGACTCAAAGTCGATTTTCTTCCAAATTGTATATTAACGACTTCAATAAAGTACCGCTTATTCTGAAAATTTTACTGAAATGCTCTTCTAAGGAAAAATTTGTATGTTATTACAATATTAACAAATTCATATAATCAATGCATTTCGAAAAAATTGCACTTTCCTAGATTTAGACTCAAAGTCGATTTTCTTGCAAATTGTATATTAACAACTTCAATAAGGTACCGCTTATTCTAAAAAACATAATTTTTACTGATCTGCTCTTCTAAGGAAAAATTAGCATGTTATTACCATATTAAAAAATTCATATATCAATGCATCTCGAAAAAATTGCACTTTCCTAGATTTAGACTCAAAGTCGATTTTCTTGCAAATTGTATATTAACGACTTCAATAAGGTATCGCTTATAATGAAAAACATAAATTTTACTGTTCTGTGCTAAAGAAAAATCCGCACGATATAACAATATTAACAAATTCATGTAATCAATGGATTTCGAAAAAATTGCACCTTTTTAGATTTAGACTCAAAGTCGATTTTCTTCCAAATTGTATATTAACGGCTTCAATAAAGTACCGCTTATTCTGAAAATTTTACTGAAATGCTCTTCTAAGGAAAAATTTGTATGTTATTACAATATTAACAAATTCATATAATCAATGCATTTCGAAAAAATTGCACTTTCCTAGATTTAGACTCAAAGTCGATTTTCTTGCAAATTGTATATTAACAACTTCAATAAGGTACCGCTTATTCTGAAAAACATAATTTTTACTGATCTGCTCTTCTAAGGAAAAATTTGCATGTTATTACCATATTAAAAAATTCATATAATCAATGCATCTCGAAAAAATTGCACTTTCCTAGATTTAGACTCAAAGTCGATTTTCTTGCAAATTGTATATTAACGACTTCAATAAGGTATCGCTTATAATTAAAAACATAAATTTTACTGTTCTGTGCTAAAGAAAAATCCGCACGATATAACAATATTAACAAATTCATGTAATCAATGGATTTCGAAAAAATTGCACCTTTTTAGATTTAGACTCAAAGTCGATTTTCTTCCAAATTGTATAATGAAAACCAAAAAGTATTACTGAACTGCTCTTCCAAGGAAAAATTTGTATGTTATTACAATATTAACAAATTCATATAATCAATGCATTTCGAAAAAATTGCAATTTCTTAGATTTAGACCCAAAGTCGATTTTCTTCCAAATTGTATATTAACGACTTCAATAAGGTACCGCTTATGCTGAAAACTAAAAACTTTTACTGAACTGCTCTTCTAAGGAAAAATTTTCATGTTATTACAATATTAACGAGTTTATATAATCAATGCATTTCGAAAAAATTGCACCTTCTTAGGTTTAGACTCAAAGTCGATTTTCTTCCAAATTGTCTATTAACGACTTCAATAAGGTACCGCTTATTCTGAAAACTAAAAATTATTACTCAACTGCTCTTCCAAGGAAAAATTTGTATGTTATTACAATTTTAACAAATTCATATAGTCAATGCATTTAGAAAAAATTTCACTTTCCTAGATTTAGACTCAAAGTCGATTTTCTTGCAAATTGTATATTAACGACTTCAATAAGGTATCGCTTATAATGCAAAACATAAATTTTACTTTTCTCTGCTAAAGAAAAATCTGCATGATATAACAATATTAACAAATTCATGTAATCAATGGATTTCGAAAAAATTTCACCTTCTTAGATTTAGACTCAAAGTCGATTTTCTTCCAAAATGTATATTAACGACTTCAATAAGGTACCGCTTATTCTGAAAACTAAAAAATTTTACTGAACTGCTCTTCTAAGGAAAAATTTGTATGTTATTACAATATTAACAAATTCATATAAACAATGCATTTCGAAAAAATTGCACTTTCTTAGATTTAGACTCAAAGTCGATTTTCTTCCAAATTGTATATTAACGACTTCGATAAGGTACCGCTTATTCTGAAAACTAAATTGTATATTAACGACTTCAATAAGGTACTCTGAAAACAAAAAAATTTTACTGAACTGCTCTTCTAAGGAAAAATTTTCATGTTATTACAATATTAACGAATTTATATAATCAATGCATTTCGAAAAAATTGCAACTTCTTAGGTTTAGACTCAAAGCCGCTTTTTTTCCAAATTGTCTATTAACGACTTCAATAAGGTACCACTTATTCTGAAAACTAAAAAGTATTACTGAACTGCTCTTCCAAGGAAAAATTTGTATGTTATTACAATATTAACAAATTCATATAAACAATGCATTTCGAAAAAATTGCAATTTCTTAGATTTAGACCCAAAGTCGATTTTCTTCCAAATTGTATATTAACGACTTCAATAAGGTACCGCTTATTCTGAAAACTAAAAACTTTTACTGAACTGCTCTTCTAAGGAAAAATTTTCATGTTATTACAATATTAACGAGTTTATATAATCAATGCATTTCGAAAAAATTGCACCTTCTTAGGTTTAGACTCAAAGCCGATTTTCTTCCAAATTGTCTATTAACGACTTCAATAAGGTACCGCTTATTCTGAAAACTAAAAATTATTACTGAACTGCTCTTCCAAGGAAAAATTTGTATGTTATTACAATTTTAACAAATTCATATAGTCAATGCATTTAGAAAAAATTTCACTTTCCTAGATTTAGACTCAAAGTCGATTTTCTTAAAAATTGTATATTAACGACTTCAATAAGGTACCGCTTATTCTGAAAACTAAAAACTTTTACTGAACTGCTCTTCTAAGGAAAAATTTTCATGTTATTACAATATTAACGAGTTTATATAATCAATGCATTTCGAAAAAATTGCACCTTCTTAGGTTTAGACTCAAAGCCGATTTTCTTCCAAATTGTCTATTAACAACTTCAATAAGGTACCGCATATTCTGAAAACTAAATATTATTACTCAACTGCTCTTCCAAGGAAAAATTTGTATGTTATTACAATTTTAACAAATTCATATAGTCAATGCATTTAGAAAAAATTTCACTTTCCTAGATTTAGACTCAAAGTCGATTTTCTTGCAAATTGTATATTAACAACTTCAATAAGGTACCGCTTATTCTGAAAAACATAATTTTTACTGATCTGCTCTTCTAAGGAAAAATTTTCATGTTATTACCATATTAAAAAATTCATATAATCAATGCATCTCGAAAAAATTGCACTTTCCTAGATTTAGACTCAAAGTCGATTTTCTTGCAAATTGTATATTAACGACTTCAATAAGGTATCGCTTATAATGAAAAACATAAATTTTACTGTTCTGTGCTAAAGAAAAATCCGCACGATATAACAATATTAACAAATTCATGTAATCAATGGATTTCGAAAAAATTGCACCTTTTTAGATTTAGACTCAAAGTCGATTTTCTTCCAAATTGTATATTAACGGCTTCAATAAAGTACCGCTTATTCTGAAAATTTTACTGAAATGCTCTTCTAAGGAAAAATTTGTATGTTATTACAATATTAACAAATTCATATAATCAATGCATTTCGAAAAAATTGCACTTTCCTAGATTTAGACTCAAAGTCGATTTTCTTGCAAATTGTATATTAACAACTTCAATAAGGTACCGCTTATTCTGAAAAACATAATTTTTACTGATCTGCTCTTCTAAGGAAAAATTTGCATGTTATTACCATATTAAAAAATTCATATAATCAATGCATCTCGAAAAAATTGCACTTTCCTAGATTTAGACTCAAAGTCGATTTTCTTGCAAATTGTATATTAACGACTTCAATAAGGTATCGCTTATAATTAAAAACATAAATTTTACTGTTCTGTGCTAAAGAAAAATCCGCACGATATAACAATATTAACAAATTCATGTAATCAATGGATTTTGAAAAAATTGCACCTTTTTAGATTTAGACTCAAAGTCGATTTTCTTCCAAATTGTATAATGAAAACCAAAAAGTATTACTGAACTGCTCTTCCAAGGAAAAATTTGTATGTTATTACAATATTAACAAATTCATATAATCAATGCATTTCGAAAAAATTGCAATTTCTTAGATTTAGACCCAAAGTCGATTTTCTTCCAAATTGTATATTAACGACTTCAATAAGGTACCGCTTATGCTGAAAACTAAAAACTTTTACTGAACTGCTCTTCTAAGGAAAAATTTTCATGTTATTACAATATTAACGAGTTTATATAATCAATGCATTTCGAAAAAATTGCACCTTCTTAGGTTTAGACTCAAAGCCGATTTTCTTCCAAATTGTCTATTAACGACTTCAATAAGGTACCGCTTATTCTGAAAACTAAAAATTATTACTGAACTGCTCTTCCAAGGAAAAATTTGTATGTTATTACAATTTTAACAAATTCATATAGTTAATGCATTTAGAAAAAATTTCACTTTCCTAGATTTAGACTCAAAGTCGATTTTCTTAAAAATTGTATATTAACGACTTCAATAAGGTACCGCTTATTCTGAAAACTAAAAACTTTTACTGAACTGCTCTTCTAAGGAAAAATTTTCATGTTATTACAATATTAACGAGTTTATATAATCAATGCATTTCGAAAAAATTGCACCTTCTTAGGTTTAGACTCAAAGCCGATTTTCTTCCAAATTGTCTATTAACAACTTCAATAACGTACCGCTTATTCTGAAAACTAAAAATTATTACTCAACTGCTCTTCCAAGGAAAAATTTGTATGTTATTACAATTTTAACAAATTCATATAGTCAATGCATTTAGAAAAAATTTCACTTTCCTAGATTTAGACTCAAAGTCGATTTTCTTGCAAATTGTATATTAACAACTTCAATAAGGTACCGCTTATTCTGAAAAACATAATTTTTACTGATCTGCTCTTCTAAGGAAAAATTTTCATGTTATTACCATATTAAAAAATTCATATAATCAATGCATCTCGAAAAAATTGCACTTTCCTAGATTTAGACTCAAAGTCGATTTTCTTGCAAATTGTATATTAACGACGTCAATAAGGTATCGCTTATAATGAAAAACATAAATTTTACTGTTCTGTGCTAAAGAAAAATCCGCACGATATAACAATATTAACAAATTCCTGTAATCAATGGATTTCTAAAAAATAGAACCTTTTTAGATTTAGACTCAAAGTCGATTTTCTTCCAAATTGTATATTAACGACTTCAATAAAGTACCGCTTATTCTGAAAATTTTACTGAAATGCTCTTCTAAGGAAAAATTTGTATGTTATTACAATATTAACAAATTCATATAATCAATGCATTTCGAAAAAATTGCACTTTCCTAGATTTAGACTCAAAGTCGATTTTCTTGCAAATTGTATATTAACAACTTCAATAAGGTACCGCTTATTCTAAAAAACATAATTTTTACTGATCTGCTCTTCTAAGGAAAAATTAGCATGTTATTACCATATTAAAAAATTCATATATCAATGCATCTCGAAAAAATTGCACTTTCCTAGATTTAGACTCAAAGTCGATTTTCTTGCAAATTGTATATTAACGACTTCAATAAGGTATCGCTTATAATGAAAAACATAAATTTTACTGTTCTGTGCTAAAGAAAAATCCGCACGATATAACAATATTAACAAATTCATGTAATCAATGGATTTCGAAAAAATTGCACCTTTTTAGATTTAGACTCAAAGTCGATTTTCTTCCAAATTGTATATTAACGGCTTCAATAAAGTACCGCTTATTCTGAAAATTTTACTGAAATGCTCTTCTAAGGAAAAATTTGTATGTTATTACAATATTAACAAATTCATATAATCAATCCATTTCGAAAAAATTGCACTTTCCTAGATTTAGACTCAAAGTCGATTTTCTTGCAAATTGTATATTAACAACTTCAATAAGGTACCGCTTATTCTGAAAAACATAATTTTTACTGATCTGCTCTTCTAAGGAAAAATTTGCATGTTATTACCATATTAAAAAATTCATATAATCAATGCATCTCGAAAAAATTGCACTTTCCTAGATTTAGACTCAAAGTCGATTTTCTTGCAAATTGTATATTAACGACTTCAATAAGGTATCGCTTATAATTAAAAACATAAATTTTACTGTTCTGTGCTAAAGAAAAATCCGCACGATATAACAATATTAACAAATTCATGTAATCAATGGATTTCGAAAAAATTGCACCTTTTTAGATTTAGACTCAAAGTCGATTTTCTTCCAAATTGTATAATGAAAACCAAAAAGTATTACTGAACTGCTCTTCCAAGGAAAAATTTGTATGTTATTACAATATTAACAAATTCATATAATCAATGCATTTCGAAAAAATTGCAATTTCTTAGATTTAGACCCAAAGTCGATTTTCTTCCAAATTGTATATTAACGACTTCAATAAGGTACCGCTTATGCTGAAAACTAAAAACTTTTACTGAACTGCTCTTCTAAGGAAAAATTTTCATGTTATTACAATATTAACGAGTTTATATAATCAATGCATTTCGAAAAAATTGCACCTTCTTAGGTTTAGACTCAAAGTCGATTTTCTTCCAAATTGTCTATTAACGACTTCAATAAGGTACCGCTTATTCTGAAAACTAAAAATTATTACTCAACTGCTCTTCCAAGGAAAAATTTGTATGTTATTACAATTTTAACAAATTCATATAGTCAATGCATTTAGAAAAAATTTCACTTTCCTAGATTTAGACTCAAAGTCGATTTTCTTGCAAATTGTATATTAACGACTTCAATAAGGTATCGCTTATAATGCAAAACATAAATTTTACTTTTCTCTGCTAAAGAAAAATCTGCATGATATAACAATATTAACAAATTCATGTAATCAATGGATTTCGAAAAAATTTCACCTTCTTAGATTTAGACTCAAAGTCGATTTTCTTCCAAAATGTATATTAACGACTTCAATAAGGTACCGCTTATTCTGAAAACTAAAAAATTTTACTGAACTGCTCTTCTAAGGAAAAATTTGTATGTTATTACAATATTAACAAATTCATATAAACAATGCATTTCGAAAAAATTGCACTTTCTTAGATTTAGACTCAAAGTCGATTTTCTTCCAAATTGTATATTAACGACTTCGATAAGGTACCGCTTATTCTGAAAACTAAATTGTATATTAACGACTTCAATAAGGTACTCTGAAAACAAAAAAATTTTACTGAACTGCTCTTCTAAGGAAAAATTTTCATGTTATTACAATATTAACGAATTTATATAATCAATGCATTTCGAAAAAATTGCAACTTCTTAGGTTTAGACTCAAAGCCGCTTTTTTTCCAAATTGTCTATTAACGACTTCAATAAGGTACCACTTATTCTGAAAACTAAAAAGTATTACTGAACTGCTCTTCCAAGGAAAAATTTGTATGTTATTACAATATTAACAAATTCATATAAACAATGCATTTCGAAAAAATTGCAATTTCTTAGATTTAGACCCAAAGTCGATTTTCTTCCAAATTGTATATTAACGACTTCAATAAGGTACCGCTTATTCTGAAAACTAAAAACTTTTACTGAACTGCTCTTCTAAGGAAAAATTTTCATGTTATTACAATATTAACGAGTTTATATAATCAATGCATTTCGAAAAAATTGCACCTTCTTAGGTTTAGACTCAAAGCCGATTTTCTTCCAAATTGTCTATTAACGACTTCAATAAGGTACCGCTTATTCTGAAAACTAAAAATTATTACTGAACTGCTCTTCCAAGGAAAAATTTGTATGTTATTACAATTTTAACAAATTCATATAGTCAATGCATTTAGAAAAAATTTCACTTTCCTAGATTTAGACTCAAAGTCGATTTTCTTAAAAATTGTATATTAACGACTTCAATAAGGTACCGCTTATTCTGAAAACTAAAAACTTTTACTGAACTGCTCTTCTAAGGAAAAATTTTCATGTTATTACAATATTAACGAGTTTATATAATCAATGCATTTCGAAAAAATTGCACCTTCTTAGGTTTAGACTCAAAGCCGATTTTCTTCCAAATTGTCTATTAACAACTTCAATAAGGTACCGCATATTCTGAAAACTAAATATTATTACTCAACTGCTCTTCCAAGGAAAAATTTGTATGTTATTACAATTTTAACAAATTCATATAGTCAATGCATTTAGAAAAAATTTCACTTTCCTAGATTTAGACTCAAAGTCGATTTTCTTGCAAATTGTATATTAACAACTTCAATAAGGTACCGCTTATTCTGAAAAACATAATTTTTACTGATCTGCTCTTCTAAGGAAAAATTTTCATGTTATTACCATATTAAAAAATTCATATAATCAATGCATCTCGAAAAAATTGCACTTTCCTAGATTTAGACTCAAAGTCGATTTTCTTGCAAATTGTATATTAACGACTTCAATAAGGTATCGCTTATAATGAAAAACATAAATTTTACTGTTCTGTGCTAAAGAAAAATCCGCACGATATAACAATATTAACAAATTCATGTAATCAATGGATTTCGAAAAAATTGCACCTTTTTAGATTTAGACTCAAAGTCGATTTTCTTCCAAATTGTATATTAACGGCTTCAATAAAGTACCGCTTATTCTGAAAATTTTACTGAAATGCTCTTCTAAGGAAAAATTTGTATGTTATTACAATATTAACAAATTCATATAATCAATGCATTTCGAAAAAATTGCACTTTCCTAGATTTAGACTCAAAGTCGATTTTCTTGCAAATTGTATATTAACAACTTCAATAAGGTACCGCTTATTCTGAAAAACATAATTTTTACTGATCTGCTCTTCTAAGGAAAAATTTGCATGTTATTACCATATTAAAAAATTCATATAATCAATGCATCTCGAAAAAATTGCACTTTCCTAGATTTAGACTCAAAGTCGATTTTCTTGCAAATTGTATATTAACGACTTCAATAAGGTATCGCTTATAATTAAAAACATAAATTTTACTGTTCTGTGCTAAAGAAAAATCCGCACGATATAACAATATTAACAAATTCATGTAATCAATGGATTTTGAAAAAATTGCACCTTTTTAGATTTAGACTCAAAGTCGATTTTCTTCCAAATTGTATAATGAAAACCAAAAACTATTACTGAACTGCTCTTCCAAGGAAAAATTTGTATGTTATTACAATATTAACAAATTCATATAATCAATGCATTTCGAAAAAATTGCAATTTCTTAGATTTAGACCCAAAGTCGATTTTCTTCCAAATTGTATATTAACGACTTCAATAAGGTACCGCTTATGCTGAAAACTAAAAACTTTTACTGAACTGCTCTTCTAAGGAAAAATTTTCATGTTATTACAATATTAACGAGTTTATATAATCAATGCATTTCGAAAAAATTGCACCTTCTTAGGTTTAGACTCAAAGCCGATTTTCTTCCAAATTGTCTATTAACGACTTCAATAAGGTACCGCTTATTCTGAAAACTAAAAATTATTACTGAACTGCTCTTCCAAGGAAAAATTTGTATGTTATTACAATTTTAACAAATTCATATAGTTAATGCATTTAGAAAAAATTTCACTTTCCTAGATTTAGACTCAAAGTCGATTTTCTTAAAAATTGTATATTAACGACTTCAATAAGGTACCGCTTATTCTGAAAACTAAAAACTTTTACTGAACTGCTCTTCTAAGGAAAAATTTTCATGTTATTACAATATTAACGAGTTTATATAATCAATGCATTTCGAAAAAATTGCACCTTCTTAGGTTTAGACTCAAAGCCGATTTTCTTCCAAATTGTCTATTAACGACTTCAATAAGGTACCGCTTATTCTGAAAACTAAAAATTATTACTGAACTGCTCTTCCAAGGAAAAATTTGTATGTTATTACAATATTAACAAATTCATATAATCAATGCAATTCGAAAAAATTGCAATTTCTTAGATTTAGACCCAAAGTCGATTTTCTTCCAAATTGTATATTAACGACTTCAATAAGGTGCCGCTTATTCTGAAAACTAAAAACTTTTACTGAACTGCTCTTCTAAGGAAAAATTTTCATGTTATTACAATATTAACGAGTTTATATAATCAATGCATTTCGAAAAAATTGCACCTTCTTAGGTTTAGACTCAAAGCCGATTTTCTCCCAAATTGTCTATTAACAACTTCAATAAGGTACCGCTTATTCTGAAAACTAAAAATTATTACTCAACTGCTCTTCCAAGGAAAAATTTGTATGTTATTAAAATTTTAACAAATTCATATAGTCAATGCATTTAGAAAAAATTTCACTTTCCTAGATTTAGACTCAAAGTCGATTTTCTTGCAAATTGTATATTAACAACTTCAATAAGGTACCGCTTATTCTGAAAAACATAATTTTTACTGATATGCTCTTCTAAGGAAAAATTTGCATGTTATTACCATATTAAAAAATTCATATAATCAATGCATCTCGAAAAAATTGCACTTTCCTAGATTTAGACTCAAAGTCGATTTTCTTGCAAATTGTATATTAACGACTTCAATAAGGTATCGCTTATAATGAAAAACATAAATTTTACTGTTCTGTGCTAAAGAAAAATCCGCACGATATAACAATATTAACAAATTCATGTAATCAATGGATTTCGAAAAAATTGCACCTTTTTAGATTTAGACTCAAAGTCGATTTTCTTCCAAATTGTATATTAACGACTTCAATAAAGTACCGCTTATTCTGAAAATTTTACTGAAATGCTCTTCGAAGGAAAAATTTGTATGTTATTACAATATTAAAAAATTCATATAATCAATGCATCTCGAAAAAATTTCACTTGCTTAGATTTAGACCCAAAGTCGATTTTCTTCCAAATTGTATATTAACGACTTCAATAAGGTGCCGCTTATTCTGAAAACTAAAAACTTTTACTGAACTGCTCTTCTAAGGAAAAATTTTCATGTTATTACAATATTAACGAGTTTATATAATCAATGCATTTCGAAAAAATTGCACCTTCTTAGGTTTAGACTCAAAGCCGATTTTCTCCCAAATTGTCTATTAACAACTTCAATAAGGTACCGCTTATTCTGAAAACTAAAAATTATTACTCAACTGCTCTTCCAAGGAAAAATTTGTATGTTATTAAAATTTTAACAAATTCATATAGTCAATGCATTTAGAAAAAATTTCACTTTCCTAGATTTAGACTCAAAGTCGATTTTCTTGCAAATTGTATATTAACAACTTCAATAAGGTACCGCTTATTCTGAAAAACATAATTTTTACTGATATGCTCTTCTAAGGAAAAATTTGCATGTTATTACCATATTAAAAAATTCATATAATCAATGCATCTCGAAAAAATTGCACTTTCCTAGATTTAGACTCAAAGTCGATTTTCTTGCAAATTGTATATTAACGACTTCAATAAGGTATCGCTTATAATGAAAAACATAAATTTTACTGTTCTGTGCTAAAGAAAAATCCGCACGATATAACAATATTAACAAATTCATGTAATCAATGGATTTCGAAAAAATTGCACCTTTTTAGATTTAGACTCAAAGTCGATTTTCTTCCAAATTGTATATTAACGACTTCAATAAAGTACCGCTTATTCTGAAAATTTTACTGAAATGCTCTTCTAAGGAAAAATTTGTATGCTATTACAATATTAACAAATTCATATAATCAATGCATTTCGAAAAAATTGCACTTTCCTAGATTTAGACTCAAAGTCGATTTTCTTGCAAATTGTATATTAACAACTTCAATAAGGTACCGCTTATTCTGAAAAATATAATTTTTACTGATCTGCTCTTCTAAGGAAAAATTTGCATGTTATTACCATATTAAAAAATTCATATATCAATGCATCTCGAAAAAATTGCACTTTCCTAGATTTAGACTCAAAGTCGATTTTCTTGCAAATTGTATATTAACGACTTCAATAAGGTATCGCTTATAATGAAAAACATAAATTTTACTGTTCTGTGCTAAAGAAAAATCCGCACGATATAACAATGTTAACAAATTCATGTAATCAATGGATTTCGAAAAAATTGCACCTTTTTAGATTTAGACTCAAAGTCGATTTTCTTTCAAATTGTATATTAACGACTTCAATAAAGTACCGCTTATTCTGAAAATTTTACTGAAATGCTCTTCGAAGGAAAAATTTGTATGTTATTACAATATTAAAAAATTCATATAATCAATGCATCTCGAAAAAATTTCACTTTCCTAGATTTAGACTCAAAGTCGATTTTCTTGCAAATTGTATATTAACGACTTCAATAAGGTATCGCTTATAATGAAAAACATAAATTTTACTTTTCTGTGCTAAAGAAAAATCTGCATGATATAACCATATTAAGAAATTCATGTAATCAATGGATTTCGAAAAAATTGCACCTTCTTAGATTTAGACTCAAAGACGATTTTCTTCCAAATTGTATATTAACAACTTCAATAAGGTACCGCTTATTCTGAAAACTAAAAAATTTTACTGAACTGCTCTTCTAAGGAAAAATTTGTATGTTATTACAATACTAACAAATTCATATAATCAATGCATTTCGAAAAAATTGCACTTTCCTAGATTTAGACTCAAAGTCGATTTTCTTGCAAATTGTATATTAACAACTTCAATAAGGTACCGCTTATTCTGAAAAACATAATTTTTACTGATCTGCTCTTCTAAGGAAAAATTTGCATGTTATTACCATATTAAAAAATTCATATAATCAATGCATCTCGAAAAAATTGCACTTTCCTAGATTTAGACTCAAAGTCGATTTTCTTGCAAATTGTATATTAACGACTTCAATAAGGTATCGCTTATAATGAAAAACATAAATTTTTCTTTTCTCTGCTAAAGAAAAATCTGCATGATATAACAATATTAACAAATTCATGTAATCAATGGATTTCGAAAAAATTTCACCTTCTTAGATTTAGACTCAAAGTCGATTTTCTTCCAAATTGTATATTAACGACTTCAATAAGGTACCGCTTATTCTGAAAATTTTACTGAAATGCTCTTCGAAGGAAAAATTTGTATGTTATTACAATATTAAAAAATTCATATAATCAATGCATCTCGAAAAAATTTCACTTGCTTAGATTTAGACCCAAAGTCGATTTTCTTCCAAATTGTATATTAACGACTTCAATAAGGTGCCGCTTATTCTGAAAACTAAAAACTTTTACTGAACTGCTCTTCTAAGGAAAAATTTTCATGTTATTACAATATTAACGAGTTTATATAATCAATGCATTTCGAAAAAATTGCACCTTCTTAGGTTTAGACTCAAAGCCGATTTTCTCCCAAATTGTCTATTAACAACTTCAATAAGGTACCGCTTATTCTGAAAACTAAAAATTATTACTCAACTGCTCTTCCAAGGAAAAATTTGTATGTTATTAAAATTTTAACAAATTCATATAGTCAATGCATTTAGAAAAAATTTCACTTTCCTAGATTTAGACTCAAAGTCGATTTTCTTGCAAATTGTATATTAACAACTTCAATAAGGTACCGCTTATTCTGAAAAACATAATTTTTACTGATATGCTCTTCTAAGGAAAAATTTGCATGTTATTACCATATTAAAAAATTCATATAATCAATGCATCTCGAAAAAATTGCACTTTCCTAGATTTAGACTCAAAGTCGATTTTCTTGCAAATTGTATATTAACGACTTCAATAAGGTATCGCTTATAATGAAAAACATAAATTTTACTGTTCTGTGCTAAAGAAAAATCCGCACGATATAACAATATTAACAAATTCATGTAATCAATGGATTTCGAAAAAATTGCACCTTTTTAGATTTAGACTCAAAGTCGATTTTCTTCCAAATTGTATATTAACGACTTCAATAAAGTACCGCTTATTCTGAAAATTTTACTGAAATGCTCTTCTAAGGAAAAATTTGTATGCTATTACAATATTAACAAATTCATATAATCAATGCATTTCGAAAAAATTGCACTTTCCTAGATTTAGACTCAAAGTCGATTTTCTTGCAAATTGTATATTAACAACTTCAATAAGGTACCGCTTATTCTGAAAAATATAATTTTTACTGATCTGCTCTTCTAAGGAAAAATTTGCATGTTATTACCATATTAAAAAATTCATATATCAATGCATCTCGAAAAAATTGCACTTTCCTAGATTTAGACTCAAAGTCGATTTTCTTGCAAATTGTATATTAACGACTTCAATAAGGTATCGCTTATAATGAAAAACATAAATTTTACTGTTCTGTGCTAAAGAAAAATCCGCACGATATAACAATGTTAACAAATTCATGTAATCAATGGATTTCGAAAAAATTGCACCTTTTTAGATTTAGACTCAAAGTCGATTTTCTTTCAAATTGTATATTAACGACTTCAATAAAGTACCGCTTATTCTGAAAATTTTACTGAAATGCTCTTCGAAGGAAAAATTTGTATGTTATTACAATATTAAAAAATTCATATAATCAATGCATCTCGAAAAAATTTCACTTTCCTAGATTTAGACTCAAAGTCGATTTTCTTGCAAATTGTATATTAACGACTTCAATAAGGTATCGCTTATAATGAAAAACATAAATTTTACTTTTCTGTGCTAAAGAAAAATCTGCATGATATAACCATATTAAGAAATTCATGTAATCAATGGATTTCGAAAAAATTGCACCTTCTTAGATTTAGACTCAAAGTCGATTTTCTTCCAAATTGTATATTAACAACTTCAATAAGGTACCGCTTATTCTGAAAACTAAAAAATTTTACTGAACTGCTCTTCTAAGGAAAAATTTGTATGTTATTACAATACTAACAAATTCATATAATCAATGCATTTCGAAAAAATTGCACTTTCCTAGATTTAGACTCAAAGTCGATTTTCTTGCAAATTGTATATTAACAACTTCAATAAGGTACCGCTTATTCTGAAAAACATAATTTTTACTGATCTGCTCTTCTAAGGAAAAATTTGCATGTTATTACCATATTAAAAAATTCATATAATCAATGCATCTCGAAAAAATTGCACTTTCCTAGATTTAGACTCAAAGTCGATTTTCTTGCAAATTGTATATTAACGACTTCAATAAGGTATCGCTTATAATGAAAAACATAAATTTTTCTTTTCTCTGCTAAAGAAAAATCTGCATGATATAACAATATTAACAAATTCATGTAATCAATGGATTTCGAAAAAATTTCACCTTCTTAGATTTAGACTCAAAGTCGATTTTCTTCCAAATTGTATATTAACGACTTCAATAAGGTACCGCTTATTCTGAAAACTAAAAAATTTTACTGAACTTTGTATGTTATTACAATATTAACAAATTCATATAATCAATGCATTTCGAAAAAATTGCACTTTCTTAGATTTAGACTCAAAGTCGATTTTCTTCCAAATTGTATATTAACGACTTCGATAAGGTACCGCTTATTCTGAAAACTAAATTGTATATTAACGACTTCAATAAGGTATTCTGAAAACAAAAAAATTTTACTGAACTGCTCTTCTAAGGAAAAATTTTCATGTTATTACAATATTAACGAATTTATATAATCAATGCATTTCGAAAAAATTGCAACTTCTTAGGTTTAGACTCAAAGTCGATTTTCTTCCAAATTGTATATTAACGACTTCAATAAGGTACCGCTTATTCTGAAAACTAAAAAATTTTACTGAACTTTGTATGTTATTACAATATTAACAAATTCATATAATCAATGCATTTCGAAAAAATTGCACTTTCTTAGGTTTAGACTCAAAGTCGATTTTCTTCCAAATTGTCTATTAACGAATTCAATAAGGTACCACTTATTCTGAAAACTAAAAAGTATTACTGAACTGCTCTTCCAAGGAAAAATTTATATGTTATTACAATATTAACGAATTTATATAATCAATGCATTTCGAAAAAATTGCAACTTCTTAGGTTTAGACTCAAAGTCGATTTTCTTCCAAATTGTCTATTAACGACTTCAATAAGGTACCACTTATTCTGAAAACTAAAAAGTATTACTGAACTGCTCTTCCAAGGAAAAATTTTCATGTTATTACAATATTAACGAATTTATATAATCAATGCATTTCGAAAAAATTGCAACTTCTTAGGTTTAGACTCAAAGTCGATTTTCTTCCAAATTGTCTATTAACGACTTCAATAAGGTACCACTTATTCTGAAAACTAAAAAGTAATCCTGAACTGCTCTTCCAAGGAAAAATTTATATGTTATTACAATATTAACAAATTCATATAATCAATGCATTTCGAAAAAATTGCAATTTCTTAGATTTAGACCCAAAGTCGATTTTCTTCCAAATTGTCTATTAACGACTTCAATAAGGTACCGCTTATTCTGAAAAACATAAATATTGCTGATCTGCTCTTCCAAGGAAAAATTTGTATGTTATTACAATATTAACAAATTCATATAATCAATGCAATTCGAAAAAATTGCAATTTCTTAGATCTAGACCCAAAGTCGATTTTCTTCCAAATTGTATATTAACGACTTCAATAAGGTACCGCTTATTCTGAAAACTAAAAACTTTTACTGAACTGCTCTTCTAAGGAAAAATTTTCATGTTATTACAATATTAACGAGTTTATATAATAAATGCATTTCGAAAAAATTGCACCTTCTTAGGTTTAGACTCAAAGCCGATTTTCTTCCAAATTGTCTATTAACGACTTCAATAAGGTACCGCTTATTCTGAAAACTAAAAATTATTACTGAACTGCTCTTCCAAGGAAAAATTTGTATGTTATTACAATATTAACAAATTCATATAATCAATGCAATTCGAAAAAATTGCAATTTCTTAGATTTAGACCCAAAGTCGATTTTCTTCCAAATTGTATATTAACGACTTCAATAAGGTACCGCTTATTCTGAAAACTAAAAACTTTTACTGAACTGCTCTTCTAAGGAAAAATTTTCATGTTATTACAATATTAACGAGTTTATATAATCAATGCATTTCGAAAAAATTGCACCTTCTTAGGTTTAGACTCAAAGCCGATTTTCTTCCAAATTGTCTATTAACGACTTCAATAAGGTACCGTTTATTCTGAAAACTAAAAATTATTACTCAACTGCTCTTCCAAGGAAAAATTTGTATGTTATTACAATTTTAACAAATTCATATAGTCAATGCATTTAGAAAAAATTTCACTTTCCTAGATTTAGACTCAAAGTCAATTTTTTTAAAAATTGTATATTAACGACTTCAATAAGGTACCGCTTATTCTGAAAACTAAAAACTTTTACTGAACTGCTCTTCTAAGGAAAAATTTTCATGTTATTACAATATTAACGAATTTATATAATCAATGCATTTCGAAAAAATTGCAACTTCTTAGGTTTAGACTCAAAGTCGATTTTCTTCCAAATTGTCTATTAACGACTTCAATAAGGTACCGCTTATTCTGAAAACTAAAAAGTATTACTGAACTGCTCTTCCAAGGAAAAATTTGTATGTTATTACAATATTAACAAATTCATATAATCAATGCATTTCGAAAAAATTGCAATTTCTTCGATTTAGACCCAAAGTCGGTTTTTTTTTGTGCAAATTGTCTATTAACGACTTCAATAAGGTACCGCTTATTCTGAGAACTAAAAATTATTACTGAACTGCTCTTCCAAGGAAAAACTTGTATGTTATTACAATATTAACAGATTCATATAATCAATGTATTTCGAAAAAATTGCACTTTCCTAGATTTAGACTCAAAGTCGATTTTCTTGCAAATTGTATATTAACAACTTCAATAAGGTACCGCTTATTCTGAAAATCATAAATTTTACTGATCTGCTCTTCTAAGGAAAATTTTGCTTGTTATTACAATATTAACAAATTCATATAATCAATGCATTTCGAAAAAATTGCACTTCCTTATATTTAGAACTCAAAATCGATTTTCTTGCAAACTGTATATTAACAACTTCAATAAGGTACCGCTTATTCTGAAAATCATAAATATTGGTGATCTGCTCTTCTAAGGAAAAATTTGTATGTTATTACAATATTAACAAATTCATGTAATCAATGGATTTCGAAAAAATTGCACCTTCTAAGGAAAAATGTGTATGTTATTACAATATTAAAAAATTCATATAATCAATGCATTTAGAAAAAATTTCACTTTCCTAGACTTAGACTCAAAGCCACCACTTCAATAAGGTACCGCTTATTCAGAAAACTA
Source organism: Bactrocera oleae (assembly GCF_042242935.1). NCBI lineage: Eukaryota > Metazoa > Arthropoda > Insecta > Diptera > Tephritidae > Bactrocera > Bactrocera oleae. Next base: position 17,715,077 of record NC_091541.1, on the reverse strand, counting down.
AAAAATTTAAATGAACTGCTCTTCTAAGGTAAACTTTGCATGTTATTACAATATTAACGAGTTCATATAATCAATGCATTTCGAAAAAATTGCACCTTCTTAGATTTAGACTCAAAGTCGATTTTCTTCCAAATTGTCTATCGACTTCAATAAGGTACCGCTTATTCTGAAAACTAAAAATTATTACTGAACTGCTCTTCTAAGAAAAAATTTGTATGTTATTACAAAATTAACAAATTCATATTATCAATTAATTTCGAAAAAATTGCACTTCCTTATATTTAGAACTCAAAATCGATTTTCTTGCAAATTGTATATTAACGGTTTCAATAAGGTACCGCTTATTCTGAAAACTAAAAATTATTACTCAACTGCTCTTCCAAGGAAAAATTTGTATGTTATTACAATTTTAACAAATTCATATAGTCAATGCATTTAGAAAAAATTTCACTTTCCTAGATTTAGACTCAAAGTCGATTTTCTTAAAAATTGTATATTAACAACTTCAATAAGGTACCGCTTATTCTGAAAACTAAAAACTTTTACTGAACTGCTCTTCTAAGGAAAAATTTTCATGTTATTACAATATTAACGAGTTTATATAATCAATGCATTTCGAAAAAATTGCACCTTCTTAGGTTTAGACTCAAAGCCGATTTTCTTCCAAATTGTCTATTAACGACTTCAATAAGGTACCGCTTATTCTGAAAACTAAAAATTATTACTGAACTGCTCTCCTAAGGAAAAATTTGTATGTTATTACAATATTAACAAATTCATATAATCAATGCAATTCGAAAAAATTGCAATTTCTTAGATTTAGACCCAAAGTCGATTTTCTTCCAAATTGTATATTAACGACTTCAATAAGGTACCGCTTATTATGAAAACTAAAAACTTTTACTGAACTGCTTTTCTAAGGAAAAATTTTCATGTTATTGCAATATTAACGAGTTTATATAATCAATGCATTTCGAAAAAATTGCACCTTCTTAGGTTTAGACTCAAAGCCGATTTTCTTCCAAATTGTCTATTAACGACTTCAATAAGGTACCGCTTATTCTGAAAACTAAAAATTATTACTCAACTGCTCTTCCAAGGAAAAATTTGTATGTTATTACAATTTTAACAAATTCATATAGTCAATGCATTTAGAAAAAATTTCACTTTCCTAGATTTAGACTCAAAGTCGATTTTCTTAAAAATTGTATATTAACGACTTCAATAAGGTACCGCTTATTCTGAAAACTAAAAACTTTTACTGAACTGCTCTTCTAAGGAAAATTTTTCATGTTATTACAATATTAACGAATTTATATAATCAATGCATTTCGAAAAAACTGAAACTTCTTAGGTTTAGACTCAAAGTCGATTTTCTTCCAAATTGTCTATTAACGACTTCAATAAGGTACCGCTTATTCTGAAAACTAAAAAGTATTACTGAACTGCTCTTCCAAGGACAAATTTGTATGTTATTACAATATTAACAAATTCATATAATCAATGCATTTCGAAAAAATTGCAATTTCTTCGATATAGACCCAAAGTCGGTTTTTTTTTGTGCAAATTGTCTATTAACGACTTCAATAAGGTACCGCTTATTCTGAAAACTAAAAATTATTACTGAACTGCTCTCCTAAGGAAAAATTTGTATGTTATTACAATATTAACAAATTCATATAATCAATGCAATTCGAAAAAATTGCAATTTCTTAGATTTAGACCCAAAGTCGATTTTCTTCCAAATTGTCTATTAACGACTTCAAAAAGGTACCGTTTATTCTGAAAACTAAAAAGTATTACTGAACTGCTCTTCCAAGGACAAATTTGTATGTTATTACAATATTAACAAATTCATATAATCAATGCATTTCGAAAAAATTGCAATTTCTTCGATATAGACCCAAAGTCGGTTTTTTTTTGTGCAAATTGTCTATTAACGACTTCAATAAGGTACCGCTTATTCTGAAAACTAAAAATTATTACTGAACTGCTCTCCTAAGGAAAAATTTGTATGTTATTACAATATTAACAAATTCATATAATCAATGCAATTCGAAAAAATTGCAATTTCTTAGATTTAGACCCAAAGTCGATTTTCTTCCAAATTGTCTATTAACGACTTCAAAAAGGTACCGTTTATTCTGAAAACTAAAAATTATTACTCAACTGCTCTTCCAAGGAAAAATTTGTATGTTATTACAATTTTAACAAATTCATATAGTCAATGCATTTAGAAAAAATTTCACTTTCCTAGATTTAGACTCAAAGTCAATTTTTTTAAAAATTGTATATTAACGACTTCAATAAGGTACCGCTTATTCTGAAAACTAAAAACTTTTACTGAACTGCTCTTCTAAGGAAAAATTTTCATGTTATTACAATATTAACGAATTTATATAATCAATGCATTTCGAAAAAATTGCAACTTCTTAGGTTTAGACTCAAAGTCGATTTTCTTCCAAATTGTCTATTAACGACTTCAATAAGGTACCGCTTATTCTGAAAACTAAAAAGTATTACTGAACTGCTCTTCCAAGGAAAAATTTGTATGTTATTACAATATTAACAAATTCATATAATCAATGCATTTCGAAAAAATTGCAATTTCTTCGATTTAGACCCAAAGTCGGTTTTTTTTTGTGCAAATTGTCTATTAACGACTTCAATAAGGTACCGCTTATTCTGAAAACTAAAAATTATTACTGAACTGCTCTTCCAAGGAAAAACTTGTATGTTATTACAATATTAACAGATTCATATAATCAATGTATTTCGAAAAAATTGCACTTTCCTAGATTTAGACTCAAAGTCGATTTTCTTGCAAATTGTATATTAACAACTTCAATAAGGTACCGCTTATTCTGAAAATCATAAATTTTACTGATCTGCTCTTCTAAGGAAAATTTTGCTTGTTATTACAATATTAACAAATTCATATAATCAATGCATTTCGAAAAAATTGCACTTCCTTATATTTAGAACTCAAAATCGATTTTCTTGCAAACTGTATATTAACAACTTCAATAAGGTACCGCTTATTCTGAAAATCATAAATATTGGTGATCTGCTCTTCTAAGGAAAAATTTGTATGTTATTACAATATTAACAAATTCATGTAATCAATGGATTTCGAAAAAATTGCACCTTCTAAGGAAAAATGTGTATGTTATTACAATATTAAAAAATTCATATAATCAATGCATTTAGAAAAAATTTCACTTTCCTAGACTTAGACTCAAAGCCACCACTTCAATAAGGTACCGCTTATTCAGAAAACTAAAAAATTTAAATGAACTGCTCTTCTAAGGTAAACTTTGCATGTTATTACAATATTAATGAGTTCATATAATCAATGCATTTCGAAAAAATTGCACCTTCTTAGATTTAGACTCAAAGTCGATTTTCTTCCAAATTGTCTATCGACTTCAATAAGGTACCGCTTATTCTGAAAACTAAAAATTATTACTGAACTGCTCTTCTAAGAAAAAATTTGTATGTTATTACAAAATTAACAAATTCATATTATCAATTAACTTCGAAAAAATTGCACTTCCTTATATTTAGAACTCAAAATCGATTTTCTTGCAAATTGTATATTAACGGTTTCAATAAGGTACCGCTTATTCTGAAAACTAAAAATTATTACTCAACTGCTCTTCCAAGGAAAAATTTGTATGTTATTACAATTTTAACAAATTCATATAGTCAATGCATTTAGAAAAAATTTCACTTTCCTAGATTTAGACTCAAAGTCGATTTTCTTAAAAATTGTATATTAACAACTTCAATAAGGTACCGCTTATTCTGAAAACTAAAAACTTTTACTGAACTGCTCTTCTAAGGAAAAATTTTCATGTTATTACAATATTAACGAATTTATATAATCAATGCATTTCGAAAAAATTGCAACTTCTTAGGTTTAGACTCAAAGTCGATTTTCTTCCAAATTGTCTATTAACGACTTCAATAAGGTACCGCTTATTCTGAAAACTAAAAAGTATTACTGAACTGCTCTTCCAAGGAAAAATTTGTATGTTATTACAATATTAACAAATTCATATAATCAATGCATTTCGAAAAAATTGCAATTTCTTCGATTTAGACCCAAAGTCGGTTTTTTTTTGTGCAAATTGTCTATTAACGACTTCAATAAGGTACCGCTTATTCTGAAAACTAAAAATTATTACTGAACTGCTCTTCCAAGGAAAAACTTGTATGTTATTACAATATTAACAGATTCATATAATCAATGTATTTCGAAAAAATTGCACTTTCCTAGATTTAGACTCAAAGTCGATTTTCTTGCAAATTGTATATTAACAACTTCAATAAGGTACCGCTTATTCTGAAAATCATAAATTTTACTGATCTGCTCTTCTAAGGAAAATTTTGCTTGTTATTACAATATTAACAAATTCATATAATCAATGCATTTCGAAAAAATTGCACTTCCTTATATTTAGAACTCAAAATCGATTTTCTTGCAAACTGTATATTAACAACTTCAATAAGGTACCGCTTATTCTGAAAATCATAAATATTGGTGATCTGCTCTTCTAAGGAAAAATTTGTATGTTATTACAATATTAACAAATTCATGTAATCAATGGATTTCGAAAAAATTGCACCTTCTAAGGAAAAATGTGTATGTTATTACAATATTAAAAAATTCATATAATCAATGCATTTAGAAAAAATTTCACTTTCCTAGACTTAGACTCAAAGCCACCACTTCAATAAGGTACCGCTTATTCAGAAAACTAAAAAATTTAAATGAACTGCTCTTCTAAGGTAAACTTTGCATGTTATTACAATATTAATGAGTTCATATAATCAATGCATTTCGAAAAAATTGCACCTTCTTAGATTTAGACTCAAAGTCGATTTTCTTCCAAATTGTCTATCGACTTCAATAAGGTACCGCTTATTCTGAAAACTAAAAATTATTACTGAACTGCTCTTCTAAGAAAAAATTTGTATGTTATTACAAAATTAACAAATTCATATTATCAATTAATTTCGAAAAAATTGCACTTCCTTATATTTAGAACTCAAAATCGATTTTCTTGCAAATTGTATATTAACGGTTTCAATAAGGTACCGCTTATTCTGAAAACTAAAAATTATTACTCAACTGCTCTTCCAAGGAAAAATTTGTATGTTATTACAATTTTAACAAATTCATATAGTCAATGCATTTAGAAAAAATTTCACTTTCCTAGATTTAGACTCAAAGTCGATTTTCTTAAAAATTGTATATTAACAACTTCAATAAGGTACCGCTTATTCTGAAAACTAAAAACTTTTACTGAACTGCTCTTCTAAGGAAAAATTTTCATGTTATTACAATATTAACGAGTTTATATAATCAATGCATTTCGAAAAAATTGCACCTTCTTAGGTTTAGACTCAAAGCCGATTTTCTTCCAAATTGTCTATTAACGACTTCAATAAGGTACCGCTTATTCTGAAAACTAAAAATTATTACTGAACTGCTCTCCTAAGGAAAAATTTGTATGTTATTACAATATTAACAAATTCATATAATCAATGCAATTCGAAAAAATTGCAATTTCTTAGATTTAGACCCAAAGTCGATTTTCTTCCAAATTGTATATTAACGACTTCAATAAGGTACCGCTTATTATGAAAACTAAAAACTTTTACTGAACTGCTCTTCTAAGGAAAAATTTTCATGTTATTGCAATATTAACGAGTTTATATAATCAATGCATTTCGAAAAAATTGCACCTTCTTAGGTTTAGACTCAAAGCCGATTTTCTTCCAAATTGTCTATTAACGACTTCAATAAGGTACCGCTTATTCTGAAAACTAAAAATTATTACTCAACTGCTCTTCCAAGGAAAAATTTGTATGTTATTACAATTTTAACAAATTCATATAGTCAATGCATTTAGAAAAAATTTCACTTTCCTAGATTTAGACTCAAAGTCGATTTTCTTAAAAATTGTATATTAACGACTTCAATAAGGTACCGCTTATTCTGAAAACTAAAAACTTTTACTGAACTGCTCTTCTAAGGAAAATTTTTCATGTTATTACAATATTAACGAATTTATATAATCAATGCATTTCGAAAAAACTGAAACTTCTTAGGTTTAGACTCAAAGTCGATTTTCTTCCAAATTGTCTATTAACGACTTCAATAAGGTACCGCTTATTCTGAAAACTAAAAAGTATTACTGAACTGCTCTTCCAAGGAAAAATTTGTATGTTATTACAATATTAACAAATTCATATAATCAATGCATTTCGAAAAAATTGCAATTTCTTCGATTTAGACCCAAAGTCGGTTTTTTTTTGTGCAAATTGTCTATTAACGACTTCAATAAGGTACCGCTTATTCTGAAAACTAAAAATTATTACTGAACTGCTCTTCCAAGGAAAAACTTGTATGTTATTACAATATTAACAGATTCATATAATCAATGTATTTCGAAAAAATTGCACTTTCCTAGATTTAGACTCAAAGTCGATTTTCTTGCAAATTGTATATTAACAACTTCAATAAGGTACCGCTTATTCTGAAAATCATAAATATTGCTGATCTGCTCTTCTAAGGAAAAATTTGTATGTTATTACAATATTAACAAATTCATGTAATCAATGCATTTCGAAATAATTGCACTTTCCTAGATTTAGACTTAAAGTCGATTTTATTGCAAATTGTATATTAGCGACTTCAATAAGGGACCGCTTATTCTGAAAAACATAATGTTTACTGAACTGCTCTTCTGAGGAAATATTTGTATGTTGTTACCGTATTAACAATATCATATAATCAATGCGTTTCGAAAAAATTGCAATTTCTTAGAATTAGATCCAAATTCGGTTTTTTTTTTTTGCAAATTGTATATTAACGACTTCAATAAGGTACCGCTTATAGCGCTGAAAAATATAAATTTTACTGATCTGCGGTAAGGAAAAATTTGCATGTTATAACAATATTAGCAAATTCATACAATCTAAGCATTTCGTAAAAATTGCACTTTCTCAGATAAGACTCAACTCGATTTTCTTGCTAATTGGATTTTAAGGAATTTAATAAGGTACCGCTTATTCTGAAAATCATAAATTTTACTGATCTGCTCTTCTAAGGAAAATTTTGCTTGTTATTACAATATTAACAAATTCATATAATCAATGCATTTCGAAAAAATTGCACTTCCTTATATTTAGAACTAAAAATCGATTTTCTTGCAAATTGTATATTAACAACTTCAATAAGGTACCGCTTATTCTGAAAATCATAATTATTGGTGATCTGCTCTTCTAAGGAAAAATTTGTATGTTATTACAATATTAACAAATTCATGTAATCAATGGATTTCGAAAAAATTGCACCTTCTAAGGAAAAATTTGTATGTTATTACAATATTAAAAAATTCATATAATCAATGCATTTAGAAAAAATTTCACTTTCCTAGATTTAGACTCAAAGCCACCACTTCAATAAGGTACCGCTTATTCAGAAAACTAAAAAATTTAACTGAACTGCTCTTCTAAGGTAAACTTTGCATGTAATTACAATATTAACGAGTTCATATAATCAATGCATTTCGAAAAAATTGCACCTTCTTAGATTTAGACTCAAAGTCGATTTTCTTCCAAATTGTCTATCGACTTCAATAAGGTACCGCTTATTCTGAAAACTAAAAATTATTACTGAACTGCTCTTCTAAGAAAAAATTTGTATGTTATTACAATATTAACAAATTCATATTATCAATTAATTTCGAAAAAATTGCACTTCCTTATATTTAGATCTCAAAATCGATTTTCTTGCAAATTGTATATTAACGGTTTCAATAAGGTACCGCTTATTCTGAAAACTAAAAAGTATTACTGAACTGCTCTTCCAAGGAAAAATTTGTATGTTATTACAATATTAACAAATTCATATAATCAATGCATTTCGAAAAAATTGCAATTTCTTCGATTTAGACCCAAAGTCGGTTTTTTTTTGTGCAAATTGTCTATTAACGACTTCAATAAGGTACCGTTTATTCTGAAAACTAAAAAGTATTACTGAACTGCTCTTCCAAGGAAAAATTTGTATGTTATTACAATATTAACAAATTCATGTAATCAATGCATTTCGAAATAATTGCACTTTCCTAGATTTAGACTTAAAGTCGATTTTATTGCAAATTGTATATTAGCGACTTCAATAAGGGACCGCTTATTCTGAAAAACATAATGTTTACTGAACTGCTCTTCTGAGGAAATATTTGTATGTTGTTACCGTATTAACAAATTCATATAATCAATGCGTTTCGAAAAAATTGCAATTTCTTAGAATTAGATCCAAATTCGGCTTTTTTTTTTTTGCAAATTGTATATTAACGACTTCAATAAGGTACCACTTATACCGCTGAAAAATATAAATTTTACTGATCTGCGCTAAGGAAAAATTTGCATGTTATAACAATTTTAGCAAATTCATACAATCTAAGCATTTCGTAAAAATTGCACTTTCTCAGATAAGACTCAACTCGATTTTCTTGCTAATTGGATTTTAAGGAATTTAATAAGGTACCGCTTATTCTGAAAATCATAAATTTTACTGATCTGCTCTTCTAAGGAAAATTTTGCTTGTTATTACAATATTAACAAATTCATATAATCAATGCATTTCGAAAAAATTGCACTTCCTTATATTTAGAACTCAAAATCGATTTTCTTGCAAATTGTATATTAACAACTTCAATAAGGTACCGCTTATTCTGAAAATCATAATTATTGGTGATCTGCTCTTCTAAGGAAAAATTTGTATATTATTACAATATTAACAAATTCATGTAATCAATGGATTTCGAAAAAATTGCACCTTCTAAGGAAAAATTTGTATGTTATTACAATATTAAAAAATTCATATAATCAATGCATTTAGAAAAAATTTCACTTTCCTAGATTTAGACTCAAAGCCACCACTTCAATAAGGTACCGCTTATTCAGAAAACTAAAAAATTTAACTCAACTGCTCTTCTAAGGTAAACTTTGCATGTTATTACAATATTAACGAGTTCATATAATCAATGCATTTCGAAAAAATTGCACCTTCTTAGATTTAGACTCAAAGTCGATTTTCTTCCAAATTGTCTATCGACTTCAATAAGGTACCGCTTATTCTGAAAACTAAAAATTATTACTGAACTGCTCTTCTAAGAAAAAATTTGTATGTTATTACAATATTAACAAATTCATATTATCAATTAATTTCGAAAAAATTGCACTTCCTTATATTTAGAACTCAAAATCGATTTTCTTGCAAATTGTATATTAACGGTTTCAATAAGGTACCGCTTATTCTGAAAACTAAAAAGTATTACTGAACTGCTCTTTCAAGGAAAAATTTGTATGTTATTACAATATTAACAAATTCATATAATCAATGCATTTCGAAAAAATTGCAATTTCTTCGATTTAGATCCAAAGTCGGTTTTTTTTTGTGCAAATTGTCTATTAACGACTTCAATAAGGTACCGCTTATTCTGAAAACTAAAAAGTATTACTGAACTGCTCTTCCAAGGAAAAATTTGTATGTTATTACAATATTAACAAATTCATGTAATCAATGCATTTCGAAATAATTGCACTTTCCTAGATTTAGACTTAAAGTCGATTTTATTGCAAATTGTATATTAGCGACTTCAATAAGGGACCGCTTATTCTGAAAAACATAATGTTTACTGAACTGCTCTTCTGAGGAAATATTTGTATGTTGTTACCGTATTAACAAATTCATATAATCAATGCGTTTCGAAAAAATTGCAATTTCTTAGAATTAGATCCAAATTCGGCTTTTTTTTTTTTGCAAATTGTATATTAACGACTTCAATAAGGTACCACTTATACCGCTGAAAAATATAAATTTTACTGATCTGCGCTAAGGAAAAATTTGCATGTTATAACAATTTTAGCAAATTCATACAATCTAAGCATTTCGTAAAAATTGCACTTTCTCAGATAAGACTCAACTCGATTTTCTTGCTAATTGGATTTTAAGGAATTTAATAAGGTACCGCTTATTCTGAAAATCATAAATTTTACTGATCTGCTCTTCTAAGGAAAATTTTGCTTGTTATTACAATATTAACAAATTCATATAATCAATGCATTTCGAAAAAATTGCACTTCCTTATATTTAGAACTCAAAATCGATTTTCTTGCAAATTGTATATTAACAACTTCAATAAGGTACCGCTTATTCTGAAAATCATAATTATTGGTGATCTGCTCTTCTAAGGAAAAATTTGTATATTATTACAATATTAACAAATTCATGTAATCAATGGATTTCGAAAAAATTGCACCTTCTAAGGAAAAATTTGTATGTTATTACAATATTAAAAAATTCATATAATCAATGCATTTAGAAAAAATTTCACTTTCCTAGATTTAGACTCAAAGCCACCACTTCAATAAGGTACCGCTTATTCAGAAAACTAAAAAATTTAACTCAACTGCTCTTCTAAGGTAAACTTTGCATGTTATTACAATATTAACGAGTTCATATAATCAATGCATTTCGAAAAAATTGCACCTTCTTAGATTTAGACTCAAAGTCGATTTTCTTCCAAATTGTCTATCGACTTCAATAAGGTACCGCTTATTCTGAAAACTAAAAATTATTACTGAACTGCTCTTCTAAGAAAAAATTTGTATGTTATTACAATATTAACAAATTCATATTATCAATTAATTTCGAAAAAATTGCACTTCCTTATATTTAGAACTCAAAATCGATTTTCTTGCAAATTGTATATTAACGGTTTCAATAAGGTACCGCTTATTCTGAAAACTAAAAAGTATTACTGAACTGCTCTTTCAAGGAAAAATTTGTATGTTATTACAATATTAACAAATTCATATAATCAATGCATTTCGAAAAAATTGCAATTTCTTCGATTTAGATCCAAAGTCGGTTTTTTTTTTGTGCAAATTGTCTATTAACGACTTCAATAAGGTACCGCTTATTCTGAAAACTAAAAAGTATTACTGAACTGCTCTTCCAAGGAAAAATTTGTATGTTATTACAATATTAACAAATTCATATAATCAATGCATTTCGAAAAAATTGCAATTTCTTCGATTTAGACCCAAAGTCGGTTTTTTTTTGTGCAAATTGTCTATTAACGACTTCAATAAGGTACCGCTTATTCTGAAAACTAAAAAGTATTACTGAACTGCTCTTCCAAGGAAAAATTTGTATGTTATTACAATATTAACAAATTCATGTAATCAATGCATTTCGAAATAATTGCACTTTCCTAGATTTAGACTTAAAGTCGATTTTATTGCAAATTGTATATTAGCGACTTCAATAAGGGACCGCTTATTCTGAAAAACATAATGTTTACTGAACTGCTCTTCTGAGGAAATATTTGTATGTTGTTACCGTATTCGGTTTTTTTTTTTTTGCAAATTGTATATTAACGACTTCAGTAAGGTACCGCTTATACCGCTGAAAAATATAAATTTTACTGATCTGCGCTAAGGAAAAATTTGCATGTTATAACAATATTAGCAAATTCATACAATCTAAGCATTTCGTAAAAATTGCACTTTCTCAGATTAGACTAAACTCGATTTTTTTGCTAATTGGATATTAAGGAATTTAATAAGGTACCGCTTATTCTGAAAATCATAAATTTTACTGATCTGCTCTTCTAAGGAAAATTTTGCTTGTTATTACAATATTAACAAATTCATATAATCAATGCATTTCGAAAAAATTGCACTTCCTTATATTTAGAACTCAAAATCGATTTTCTTGCAAATTGTATATTAACAACTTCAATAAGGTACCGCTTATTCTGAAAATCATAAATATTGGTGATCTGCTCTTCTAAGGAAAAATTTGTATGTTATTACAATATTAACAAATTCATGTAATCAATGGATTTCGAAAAAATTGCACCTTCTAAGGAAAAATTTGTATGTTATTACAATATTAAAAAATTCATATAATCAATGCATTTAGAAAAAATTTCACTTTCCTAGATTTAGACTCAAAGCCACCACTTCAATAAGGTACCGCTTATTCAGAAAACTAAAAAATTTAACTCAACTGCTCTTCTAAGGTAAACTTTGCATGTTATTACAATATTAACGAGTTCATATAATCAATGCATTTCGAAAAAATTGCACCTTCTTAGATTTAGACTCAAAGTCGATTTTCTTCCAAATTGTCTATCGACTTCAATAAGGTACCGCTTATTCTGAAAACTAAAAATTATTACTGAACTGCTCTTCTAAGAAAAAATTTGTATTATATTACAATATTAACAAATTCATAATATCAATTAATTTCGAAAAAATTGCACCGCTTATTCTGAAAATCATAAATTTTACTGATCTGCTCTTCTAAGGAAAATTTTGCTTGTTATTGCAATATTAACAAATTCATATAATCAATGCATTTCGAAAAAATTGCACTTCCTTATATTTAGAACTCAAAATCGATTTTCTTGCAAACTGTATATTAACAACTTCAATAAGGTACCGCTTATTCTGAAAATCATAAATATTGGTGATCTGCTCTTCTAAGGAAAAATTTGCTTGTTATTACAATATTAACAAATTCATATAATCAATGTATTTCGAAAAAATTGCACTTTCCTAGATTTAGACTCAAAGTCGATTTTATTGCAAATTGTATATTAGCGACTTCAATAAGGGACCGCTTATTCTGAAAACTAAAAACTTTTACTGAACTGCTCTTCTAAGGAAAAATTTTCATGTTATTACAATATTAACGAGTTTATATAATCAATGCATTTCGAAAAAATTGCACCTTCTTAGGTTTAGACTCAAAGCCGATTTTCTTCCAAATTGTCTATTAACGACTTCAATAAGGTACCGCTTATTCTGAAAACTAAAAATTATTACTCAACTGCTCTTCCAAGGAAAAATTTGTATGTTATTACAATTTTAACAAATTCATATAGTCAATGCATTTAGAAAAAATTTCACTTTCCTAGATTTAGACTCAAAGTCGATTTTCTTAAAAATTGTATATTAACGACTTCAATAAGGTACCGCTTATTCTGAAAACTAAAAATTATTACTGAACTGCTCTTCCAAGGAAAAATTTGTATGTTATTACAATATTAACAAATTCATATAATCAATGGATTTCGAAAAAATTGCACCTTCTAAGGAAAAATTTGTATGTTATTACAATATTAAAAAATTCATATAATCAATGCATTTAGAAAAAATTTCACTTTCCTAGATTTAGACTCAAAGCCACCACTTCAATAAGGTACCGCTTATTCAGAAAACTAAAAAATTTAACTGAACTGCTCTTCTAAGGTAAACTTTGCATGTTATTATAATATTAACGAGTTCATATAATCAATGCATTTCGAAAAAATTGCACCTTCTTAGATTTAGACTCAAAGTCGATTTTCTTCCAAATTGTCTATCGACTTCAATAAGGTACCGCTTATTCAGAAAACTAAAAAATTTAACTCAACTGCTCTTCTAAGGTAAACTTTGCATGTTATTACAATATTAACGAGTTCATATAATCAATGCATTTCGAAAAAATTGCACCTTCTTAGGTTTAGACTCAAAGCCGATTTTCTTCCAAATTGTCTATTAACGACTTCAATAAGGTACCGCTTATTCTGAAAACTAAAAATTATTACTGAACTGCTCTTCCAAGGAAAAATTTGTATGTTATTACAATATTAACAAATTCATATAATCAATGCAATTCGAAAAAATTGCACCTTCTTAGATTTAGACTCAAAGTCGATTTTCTTCCAAATTGTATATTAACGACTTCAATAAGGTACCGCTTATTCTGAAAACTAAAAACTTTTACTGAACTGCTCTTCTAAGGAAAAATTTTCATGTTATTACAATATTAACGAGTTTATATAATCAATGCATTTCGAAAAAATTGCAACTTCTTAGGTTTAGAACTCAAAATCGATTTTCTTGCAAATTGTATATTAACAACTTCAATAAGGTACCGCTTATTCTGAAAATCATAAATATTGGTGATCTGCTCTTCTAAGGAAAAATTTGTATGTTATTACAATATTAACAAATTCATGTAATCAATGGATTTCGAAAAAATTGCACCTTCTAAGGAAAAATTTGTATGTTATTACAATATTAAAAAATTCATATAATCAATGCATTTAGAAAAAATTTCACTTTCCTAGATTTAGACTCAAAGCCACCACTTCAATAAGGTACCGCTTATTCAGAAAACTAAAAAATTTAACTGAACTGCTCTTCTAAGGTAAACTTTGCATGTTATTATAATATTAACGAGTTCATATAATCAATGCATTTCGAAAAAATTGCACCTTCTTAGATTTAGACTCAAAGTCGATTTTCTTCCAAATTGTCTATCGACTTCAATAAGGTACCGCTTATTCAGAAAACTAAAAAATTTAACTCAACTGCTCTTCTAAGGAAAAATTTTCATGTTATTACAATATTAACGAGTTTATATAATCAATGCATTTCGAAAAAATTGCACCTTCTTAGGTTTAGACTCAAAGCCGATTTTCTTCCAAATTGTCTATTAACGACTTCAATAAGGTACCGCTTATTCTGAAAACTAAAAATTATTACTCAACTGCTCTTCCAAGGAAAAATTTGTATGTTATTACAATTTTAACAAATTCATATAGTCAATGCATTTAGAAAAAATTTCACTTTCCTAGATTTAGACTCAAAGTCGATTTTCTTAAAAATTGTATATTAACGACTTCAATAAGGTACCGCTTATTCTGAAAACTAAAAATTATTACTGAACTGCTCTTCCAAGGAAAAATTTGTATGTTATTACAATATTAACAAATTCATATAATCAATGGATTTCGAAAAAATTGCACCTTCTAAGGAAAAATTTGTATGTTATTACAATATTAAAAAATTCATATAATCAATGCATTTAGAAAAAATTTCACTTTCCTAGATTTAGACTCAAAGCCACCACTTCAATAAGGTACCGCTTATTCAGAAAACTAAAAAATTTAACTGAACTGCTCTTCTAAGGAAAAATTTTCATGTTATTACAATATTAACGAGTTTATATAATCAATGCATTTCGAAAAAATTGCACCTTCTTAGGTTTAGACTCAAAGCCGATTTTCTTCCAAATTGTCTATTAACGACTTCAATAAGGTACCGCTTATTCTGAAAACTAAAAATTATTACTCAACTGCTCTTCCAAGGAAAAATTTGTATGTTATTACAATATTAACAAATTCATATAATCAATGCAATTCGAAAAAATTGCAATTTCTTAGATTTAGACCCAAAGTCGATTTTCTTCCAAATTGTATATTAACGACTTCAATAAGGTACCGCTTATTCTGAAAACTAAAAACTTTTACTGAACTGCTCTTCTAAGGAAAAATTTTCATGTTATTACAATATTAACGAGTTTATATAATCAATGCATTTCGAAAAAATTGCACCTTCTTAGGTTTAGACTCAAAGCCGGTTTTCTTCCAAATTGTATATTAACGACTTCAATAAGGTACCGCTTATTCTGAAAACTAAAAATTATTACTCAACTGCTCTTCCAAGGAAAAATTTGTATGTTATTACAATATTAACAAATTCATATAATCAATGCATTTAGAAAAAATTTCACTTTCCTAGATTTAGACTCAAAGCCACCACTTCAATAAGGTACCGCTTATTCAGAAAACTAAAAAATTTAACTGAACTGCTCTTCTAAGGTAAACTTTGCATGTTATTATAATATTAACGAGTTCATATAATCAATGCATTTCGAAAAAATTGCACCTTCTTAGATTTAGACTCAAAGTCGATTTTCTTCCAAATTGTCTATCGACTTCAATAAGGTACCGCTTATTCAGAAAACTAAAAAATTTAACTCAACTGCTCTTCTAAGGTAAACTTTGCATGTTATTACAATATTAACGAGTTCATATAATCAATGCATTTCGAAAAAATTGCACCTTCTTAGGTTTAGACTCAAAGCCGATTTTCTTCCAAATTGTCTATTAACGACTTCAATAAGGTACCGCTTATTCTGAAAACTAAAAATTATTACTCAACTGCTCTTCCAAGGAAAAATTTGTATGTTATTACAATATTAACAAATTCATATAATCAATGCAATTCGAAAAAATTGCAATTTCTTAGATTTAGACCCAAAGTCGATTTTCTTCCAAATTGTATATTAACGACTTCAATAAGGTACCGCTTATTCTGAAAACTAAAAACTTTTACTGAACTGCTCTTCTAAGGAAAAATTTTCATGTTATTACAATATTAACGAGTTTATATAATCAATGCATTTCGAAAAAATTGCACCTTCTTAGGTTTAGACTCAAAGCCGATTTTCTTCCAAATTGTCTATTAACGACTTCAATAAGGTACCGCTTATTCTGAAAACTAAAAATTATTACTCAACTGCTCTTCCAAGGAAAAATTTGTATGTTATTACAATATTAACAAATTCATATAATCAATGCATTTAGAAAAAATTTCACTTTCCTAGATTTAGACTCAAAGCCACCACTTCAATAAGGTACCGCTTATTCAGAAAACTAAAAAATTTAACTGAACTGCTCTTCTAAGGAAAAATTTTCATGTTATTACAATATTAACGAGTTTATATAATCAATGCATTTCGAAAAAATTGCACCTTCTTAGGTTTAGACTCAAAGCCGATTTTCTTCCAAATTGTCTATTAACGACTTCAATAAGGTACCGCTTATTCTGAAAACTAAAAATTATTACTCAACTGCTCTTCCAAGGAAAAATTTGTATGTTATTACAATATTAACAAATTCATATAATCAATGCAATTCGAAAAAATTGCAATTTCTTAGATTTAGACCCAAAGTCGATTTTCTTCCAAATTGTATATTAACGACTTCAATAAGGTACCGCTTATTCTGAAAACTAAAAACTTTTACTGAACTGCTCTTCTAAGGAAAAATTTTCATGTTATTACAATATTAACGAGTTTATATAATCAATGCATTTCGAAAAAATTGCACCTTCTTAGGTTTAGACTCAAAGCCGATTTTCTTCCAAATTGTCTATTAACGACTTCAATAAGGTACCGCTTATTCTGAAAACTAAAAATTATTACTCAACTGCTCTTCCAAGGAAAAATTTGTATGTTATTACAATATTAACAAATTCATATAATCAATGCATTTAGAAAAAATTTCACTTTCCTAGATTTAGACTCAAAGCCACCACTTCAATAAGGTACCGCTTATTCAGAAAACTAAAAAATTTAACTGAACTGCTCTTCTAAGGTAAACTTTGCATGTTATTATAATATTAACGAGTTCATATAATCAATGCATTTCGAAAAAATTGCACCTTCTTAGATTTAGACTCAAAGTCGATTTTCTTCCAAATTGTCTATCGACTTCAATAAGGTACCGCTTATTCAGAAAACTAAAAAATTTAACTCAACTGCTCTTCTAAGGAAAAATTTTCATGTTATTACAATATTAACGAGTTTATATAATCAATGCATTTCGAAAAAATTGCACCTTCTTAGGTTTAGACTCAAAGCCGATTTTCTTCCAAATTGTATATTAACGACTTCAATAAGGTACCGCTTATTCTGAAAACTAAAAACTTTTACTGAACTGCTCTTCTAAGGAAAAATTTTCATGTTATTACAATATTAACGAGTTTATATAATCAATGCATTTCGAAAAAATTGCACCTTCTTAGGTTTAGACTCAAAGCCGATTTTCTTCCAAATTGTCTATTAACGACTTCAATAAGGTACCGCTTATTCTGAAAACTAAAAATTATTACTCAACTGCTCTTCCAAGGAAAAATTTGTATGTTATTACAATTTTAACAAATTCATATAGTCAATGCATTTAGAAAAAATTTCACTTTCCTAGATTTAGACTCAAAGTCGATTTTCTTAAAAATTGTATATTAACGACTTCAATAAGGTACCGCTTATTCTGAAAACTAAAAATTATTACTGAACTGCTCTTCCAAGGAAAAATTTGTATGTTATTACAATATTAACAAATTCATATAATCAATGGATTTCGAAAAAATTGCACCTTCTAAGGAAAAATTTGTATGTTATTACAATATTAAAAAATTCATATAATCAATGCATTTAGAAAAAATTTCACTTTCCTAGATTTAGACTCAAAGCCACCACTTCAATAAGGTACCGCTTATTCAGAAAACTAAAAAATTTAACTGAACTGCTCTTCTAAGGTAAACTTTGCATGTTATTATAATATTAACGAGTTCATATAATCAATGCATTTCGAAAAAATTGCACCTTCTTAGATTTAGACTCAAAGTCGATTTTCTTCCAAATTGTCTATCGACTTCAATAAGGTACCGCTTATTCAGAAAACTAAAAAATTTAACTCAACTGCTCTTCTAAGGTAAACTTTGCATGTTATTACAATATTAACGAGTTCATATAATCAATGCATTTCGAAAAAATTGCACCTTCTTAGGTTTAGACTCAAAGCCGATTTTCTTCCAAATTGTCTATTAACGACTTCAATAAGGTACCGCTTATTCTGAAAACTAAAAATTATTACTGAACTGCTCTTCCAAGGAAAAATTTGTATGTTATTACAATATTAAAAAATTCATATAATCAATGCATTTAGAAAAAATTTCACTTTCCTAGATTTAGACTCAAAGCCACCACTTCAATAAGGTACCGCTTATTCAGAAAACTAAAAAATTTAACTGAACTGCTCTTCTAAGGTAAACTTTGCATGTTATTATAATATTAACGAGTTCATATAATCAATGCATTTCGAAAAAATTGCACCTTCTTAGATTTAGACTCAAAGTCGATTTTCTTCCAAATTGTCTATCGACTTCAATAAGGTACCGCTTATTCAGAAAACTAAAAAATTTAACTGAACTGCTCTTCTAAGGTAAACTTTGCATGTTATTATAATATTAACGAGTTCATATAATCAATGCATTTCGAAAAAATTGCACCTTCTTAGATTTAGACTCAAAGTCGATTTTCTTCCAAATTGTCTATCGACTTCAATAAGGTACCGCTTATTCTGAAAACTAAAAATTATTACTGAACTGCTCTTCTAAGAAAAAATTTGTATGTTATTACAATATTAACAAATTCATATTATCAATTAATTTCGAAAAAATTGCACTTCCTTATATTTAGAACTCAAAATCGATTTTCTTGCAAACTGTATATTAACAACTTCAATAAGGTACCGCTTATTCTGAAAATCATAAATATTGGTGATCTGCTCTTCTGAGGAAAAATTTGTAGGTTATTACAATATTAACAAATTCATATAATCAATGCAATTCGAAAAAATTGCAATTTCTTAGATCTAGACCCAAAGTCGATTTTCTTCCAAATTGTATATTAACGACTTCAATAAGGTACCGCTTATTCTGAAAACTAAAAACTTTTACTGAACTGCTCTTCTAAGGAAAAATTTTCATGTTATTACAATATTAACGAGTTTATATAATCAATGCATTTCGAAAAAATTGCACCTTCTTAGGTTTAGACTCAAAGCCGGTTTTCTTCCAAATTGTATATTAACGACTTCAATAAGGTACCGCTTATTCTGAAAACTAAAAATTATTACTCAACTGCTCTTCCAAGGAAATATTTGTATGTTATTACAATTTTAACAAATTCATATAGTCAATGCATTTAGAAAAAATTTCACTTTCCTAGATTTAGACTCAAAGTCGATTTTCTTAAAAATTGTATATTAACGACTTCAATAAGGTACCGCTTATTCTGAAAACTAAAAACTTTTACTGAACTGCTCTTCTAAGGAAAAATTTTCATGTTATTACAATATTAACGAGTTTATATAATCAATGCATTTCGAAAAAATTGCACCTTCTTAGGTTTAGACTCAAAGCCGATTTTCTTCCAAATTGTCTATTAACGACTTCAATAAGGTACCGCTTATTCTGAAAACTAAAAATTATTACTGAACTGCTCTTCCAAGGAAAAATTTGTATGTTATTACAATATTAACAAATTCATATAATCAATGCAATTCGAAAAAATTGCAATTTCTTAGATTTAGACCCAAAGTCGATTTTCTTCCAAATTGTATATTAACGACTTCGATAAGGTACCGCTCATTCTGAAAACTAAAAACTTTTACTGAACTGCTCTTCTAAGGAAAAATTTTCATGTTATTACAATATTAACGAGTTTATATAATCAATGCATTTCGAAAAAATTGCACCTTCTTAGGTTTAGACTCAAAGCCGATTTTCTTCCAAATTGTCTATTAACGACTTCAATAAGGTACCGTTTATTCTGAAAACTAAAAACTATTACTCAACTGCTCTTCCAAGGAAAAATTTGTATGTTATTACAATTTTAACAAATTCATATAGTCAATGCATTTAGAAAAAATTTCACTTTCCTGGATTTAGACTCAAAGTCAATTTTTTTAAAAATTGTATATTAACGACTTCAATAAGGTACCGCTTATTCTGAAAACTAAAAACTTTTACTGAACTGCTCTTCTAAGGAAAAATTTTCATGTTATTACAATATAAACGAATTTATATAATCAATGCATTTCGAAAAAATTGCAACTTCTTAGGTTTAGACTCAAAGTCGATTTTCTTCCAAATTGTCTATTAACGACTTCAATAAGGTACCGCTTATTCTGAAAACTAAAAAGTATTACTGAACTGCTCTTCCAAGGAAAAATTTGTATGTTATTACAATATTAACAAATTCATAAAATCAATGCATTTCGAAAAAATTGCAATTTCTTCGATTTAGACCCAAAGTCGGTTTTTTTTTGTGCAAATTGTCTATTAACGACTTCAATAAGGTACCGCTTATTCTGAAAACTAAAAATTATTACTGAACTGCTCTTCCAAGGAAAAACTTGTATGTTATTACAATATTAACAGATTCATATAATCAATGTATTTCGAAAAAATTGCACTTTCCTAGATTTAGACTCAAAGTCGATTTTCTTGCAAATTGTATATTAACAACTTCAATAAGGTACCGCTTATTCTGAAAATCATAAATTTTACTGATCTGCTCTTCTAAGAAAAATTTTGCTTGTTATTACAATATTAACAAATTCATATAATCAATGCATTTCGAAAAAATTGCACTTCATTATATTTAGAACTCAAAATCGATTTTCTTGCAAACTGTATATTAACAACTTCAATAAGGTACCGCTTATTCTGAAAATCATAAATATTGGTGATCTGCTCTTCTAAGGAAAAATTTGTATGTTATTACAATATTAACAAATTCATGTAATCAATGGATTTCGAAAAAATTGCACCTTCTAAGGAAAAATTTGTATGTTATTACAATATTAAAAAATTCATATAATCAATGCATTTAGAAAAAATTTCACTTTCCTAGACTTAGACTCAAAGCCACCACTTCAATAAGGTACCGCTTATTCAGAAAACTAAAAAATTTAAATGAACTGCTCTTCTAAGGTAAACTTTGCATTTTATTACAATATTAACGAGTTCATATAATCAATGCATTTCGAAAAAATTGCACCTTCTTAGATTTAGACTCAAAGTCGATTTTCTTCCAAATTGTCTATCGACTTCAATAAGGTACCGCTTATTCTGAAAACTAAAAATTATTACTGAACTGCTCTTCTAAGAAAAAATTTGTATGTTATTACAAAATTAACAAATTCATATTATCAATTAATTTCGAAAAAATTGCACTTCCTTATATTTAGAACTCAAAATCGATTTTCTTGCAAATTGTATATTAACGGTTTCAATAAGGTACCGCTTATTCTGAAAACTAAAAATTATTACTCAACTGCTCTTCCAAGGAAAAATTTGTATGTTATTACAATTTCAACAAATTCATATAGTCAATGCATTTAGAAAAAATTTCACTTTCCTAGATTTAGACTCAAAGTCGATTTTCTTAAAAATTGTATATTAACGAGTTCAATAAGGTACCGCTTATTCTGAAAACTAAAAACTTTTACTGAACTGCTCTTTTAAGGAAAAATTTTCATGTTATTACAATATTAACGAGTTTATATAATCAATGCATTTCGAAAAAATTTCACCTTCTTAGGTTTAGACTCAAAGCCGATTTTCTTCCAAATTGTCTATTAACGACTTCAATAAGGTACCGCTTATTCTGAAAACTAAAAATTATTACTGAACTGCTCTTCCAAGGAAAAATTTGTATGTTATTACAATATTAACAAATTCATATAATCAATGCAATTCGAAAAAATTGCAATTTCTTAGATTTAGACCCAAAGTCGATTTTCTTCCAAATTGTATATTAACGACTTCAATAAGGTACCGCTTATTATGAAAACTAAAAACTTTTACTGAACTGCTCTTCTAAGGAATAATTTTAATGTTATTGCAATATTAACGAGTTTATATAATCAATGCATTTCGAAAAAATTGCACCTTCTTAGGTTTAGACTCAAAGCCGATTTTCTTCCAAATTGTCTATTAACGACTTCAATAAGGTACCGCTTATTCTGAAAACTAAAAATTATTACTCAACTGCTCTTCCAAGGAAAAATTTGTATGTTATTACAATTTTAACAAATTCATATAGTCAATGCATTTAGAAAAAATTTCACTTTCCTAGATTTAGACTCAAAGTCGATTTTCTTAAAAATTGTATATTAACGACTTCAATAAGGTACCGCTTATTCTGAAAACTAAAAACTTTTACTGAACTGCTCTTCTAAGGAAAAATTTTCATGTTATTACAATATTAACGAATTCATATAATCAATGCATTTCGAAAAAATTGCAATTTCTTCGATTTAGACCCAAAGTCGGTTTTTTTTTGTGCAAATTGTCTATTAACGACTTCAATAAGGTACCGCTTATTCTGAAAACTAAAAATTATTACTGAACTGCTCTTCCAAGGAAAAACTTGTATGTTATTACAATATTAACAGATTCATATAATCAATGTATTTCGAAAAAATTGCACTTTCCTAGATTTAGACTCAAAGTCGATTTTCTTGCAAATTGTATATTAACAACTTCAATAAGGTACCGCTTATTCTGAAAATCATAAATATTGCTGATCTGCTCTTCTAAGGAAAAATTTGTATGTTATTACAATATTAACAAATTCATGTAATCAATGCATTTCGAAATAATTGCACTTTCCTAGATTTAGACTTAAAGTCGATTTTATTGCAAATTGTATATTAGCGACTTCAATAAGGGACCGCTTATTCTGAAAAACATAATGTTTACTGAACTGCTCTTCTGAGGAAATATTTGTATGTTGTTACCGTATTAACAAATTCATATAATCAATGCGTTTCGAAAAAATTGCAATTTCTTAGAATTAGATCCAAATTCGGTTTTTTTTTTTGCAAATTGTATATTAACGACTTCAATAAGGTACCGCTTATACCGCTGAAAAATATAAATTTTACTGATCTGCGCTAAGGAAAAATTTGTAGGTTATAACAATATTAGCAAATTCATACAATCTAAGCATTTCGTAAAAATTGCACTTTCTCAGATAAGACTCAACTCGATTTTCTTGCTAATTGGATTTTAAGGAATTTAATAAGGTACCGCTTATTCTGAAAATCATAAATTTTACTGATCTGCTCTACTAAGGAAAATTTTGCTTGTTATTACAATATTAACAAATTCATATAATCAATGCATTTCGAAAAAATTGCACTTCCTTATATTTAGAACTCAAAATCGATTTTCTTGCAAATTGTATATTAACAACTTCAACAAGGTACCGCTTATTCTGAAAATCATAAATATTGGTGATCTGCTCTTCTAAGTTTGTATGTTATTACAATATTAACAAATTCATGTAATCAATGGATTTCGAAAAAATTGCTCCTTCTAAGGAAAAATTTGTATGTTATTACAATATTAAAAAATTCATATAATCAATGCATTTAGAAAAAATTTCACTTTCCTAGATTTAGACTCAAAGCCACCACTTCAATAAGGTACCGCTTATTCAGAAAACTAAAAAATTTAACTGAACTGCTCTTCAAAGGTAAACTTTGCATGTTATTACAATATTAACGAGTTCATATAATCAATGCATTTCGAAAAAATTGCACCTTCTTAGATTTAGACTCAAAGTCGATTTTCTTCCAAATTGTCTATCGACTTCAATAAGGTACCGCTTATTCTGAAAACTAAAAATTATTACTGAACTGCTCTTCTAAGAAAAAATTTGTATGTTATTACAATATTAACAAATTCATATTATCAATTAATTTCGAAAAAATTGCACTTCCTTATATTTAGAACTCAAAATCGATTTTCTTGCAAATTGTATATTAACGGTTTAAATAAGGTACCGCTTATTCTGAAAACTAAAAAGTATTACTGAACTGCTCTTCCAAGGAAAAATTTGTATGTTATTACAATATTAACAAATTCATATAATCAATGCATTTCGAAAAAATTGCAATTTCTTCGATTTAGATCCAAAGTCGGTTTTTTTTTTTGTGAAAATTGTCTATTGACGACTTCAATAAGGTACCGCTTATTCTGAAAACTAAAAAGTATTACTGAACTGCTCTTCCAAGGAAAAATTTGTATGTTATTACAATATTAACAAATTCATATAATCAATGCATTTCAAAAAAATTGCAATTTCTTCGATTTAGACCCAAAATCGGTTTTTTTTTGTGCAAATTGTCTATTAACGACTTCAATAAGGTACCGCTTATTCTGAAAACTAAAAAGTATTACTGAACTGCTCTTCCAAGGAAAAATTTGTATGTTATTACAATATTAACAAATTCATGTAATCAATGCATTTCGAAATAATTGCACTTTCCTAGATTTAGACTTAAAGTCGATTTTATTGCAAATTGTATATTAGCGACTTCAGTAAGGGACCGCTTATTCTGAAAAACATAATGTTTACTGAACTGCTCTTCTGAGGAAATATTTGTATGTTGTTACCGTATTAACAAATTCATATAATCAATGCGTTTCGAAAAAATTGCAATTTCTTAGAATTAGATCCAAATTCGGTTTTTTTTTTTTGCAAATTGTATATTAACGACTTCAGTAAGGTACCGCTTATACCGCTGAAAAATATAAATTTTACTGATCTGCGCTAAGGAAAAATTTGGATGTTATAACAATATTAGCAAATTCATACAATCTAAGCATTTCGTAAAAATTGCACTTTCTCAGATAAGACTCAACTCGATTTTCTTGCTAATTGGATATTAAGGAATTTAATAAGGTACCGCTTATTCTGAAAATCATAAATTTTACTGATCTGCTCTTCTAAGGAAAATTTTGCTTGTTATTACAATATTAACAAATTCATATAATCAATGCATTTCGAAAAAATTGCACTTCCTTATATTTAGAACTCAAAATCGATTTTCTTGCAAATTGTATATTAACAACTTCAATAAGGTACCGCTTATTCTGAAAATCATAAATATTGGTGATCTGCTCTTCTAAGGAAAAATTTGTATGTTATTACAATATTAACAAATTCATGTAATCAATGGATTTCGAAAAAATTGCACCTTCTAAGGAAAAATTTGTATGTTATTACAATATTAAAAAATTCATATAATCAATGCATTTAGAAAAAATTTCACTTTCCTAGATTTAGACTCAAAGCCACCACTTCAATAAGGTACCGCTTATTCAGAAAACTAAAAAATTTAACTCAACTGCTCTTCTAAGGTAAACTTTGCATGTTATTACAATATTAACGAGTTCATATAATCAATGCATTTCGAAAAAATTGCACCTTCTTAGATTTAGACTCAAAGTCGATTTTCTTCCAAATTGTCTATCGACTTCAATAAGGTACCGCTTATTCTGAAAACTAAAAATTATTACTGAACTGCTCTTCTAAGAAAAAATTTGTATGTTATTACAATATTAACAAATTCATAATATCAATTAATTTCGAAAAAATTGCACTTCCTTATATTTAGAACTCAAAATCGATTTTCTTGCAAATTGTATATTAACGGTTTCAATAAGGTACCGCTTATTCTGAAAACTAAAAAGTATTACTGAACTGCTCTTCCAAGGAAAAATTTGTATGTTATTACAATATTAACAAATTCATATAATCAATGCATTTCGAAAAAATTGCAATTTCTTCGATTTAGATCCAAAGTCGGTTTTTTTTTGTGCAAATTGTCTATTAACGACTTCAATAAGGTACCGCTTATTCTGAAAACTAAAAAGTATTACTGAACTGCTCTTCCAAGGAAAAATTTGTATGTTATTACAATATTAACAAATTCATATAATCAATGCATTTCGAAAAAATTGCAATTTCTTCGATTTAGACCCAAAGTCGGTTTTTTTTTGTGCAAATTGTCTATTAACGACTTCAATAAGGTACCGCTTATTCTGAAAACTAAAAAGTATTACTGAACTGCTCTTTCAAGGAAAAATTTGTATGTTATTACAATATTAACAAATTCATGTAATCAATGCATTTCGAAATAATTGCACTTTCCTAGATTTAGACTTAAAGTCGATTTTATTGCAAATTGTATATTAGCGACTTCAATAAGGGACCGCTTATTCTGAAAAACAAAATGTTTACTGAACTGCTCTTCTGAGGAAATATTTGTATGTTGTTACCGAATTAACAAATTCATATAATCAATGCGTTTCGAAAAAATTGCAATTTCTTAGAATTAGATCCAAATTCGGTTTTTTTTTTTGCAAATTGTATATTAACGACTTCAATAAGGTACCGCTTATACCGCTGAAAAATATAAATTTTACTGATCTGCGCTAAGGAAAAATTTGCATGTTATAACAATATTAGCAAACTCATACAATCTAAGCATTTCGTAAAAATTGCACTTTCTCAGATAAGACTCAACTCGATTTTCTTGCTAATTGGATATTAAGGAATTTAATAAGGTACCGCTTATTCTGAAAATCATAAATTTTACTGATCTGCTCTTCTAAGGAAAATTTTGCTTGTTATTACAATATTAACAAATTCATATAATCAATGCATTTCGAAAAAATTGCAATTTCTTCGATTTAGATCCAAAGTCGGTTTTTTTTTGTGCAAATTGTCTATTAACGACTTCAATAAGGTACCGCTTATTCTGAAAACTAAAAAGTATTACTGAACTGCTCTTCCAAGGAAAAATTTGTATGTTATTACAATATTAACAAATTCATATAATCAATGCATTTCGAAAAAATTGCAATTTCTTCGATTTAGACCCAAAGTCGGTTTTTTTTTGTGCAAATTGTCTATTAACGACTTCAATAAGGTACCGCTTATTCTGAAAACTAAAAAGTATTACTGAACTGCTCTTCCAGGGAAAAATTTGTATGTTATTACAATATTAACAAATTCATGTAATCAATGCATTTCGAAATAATTGCACTTTCCTAGATTTAGACTTAAAGTCGATTTTATTGCAAATTGTATATTAGCGACTTCAATAAGGGACCGCTTATTCTGAAAAACAAAATG
This sequence comes from Bactrocera oleae, assembly GCF_042242935.1. Classification (NCBI taxonomy): domain Eukaryota; kingdom Metazoa; phylum Arthropoda; class Insecta; order Diptera; family Tephritidae; genus Bactrocera; species Bactrocera oleae. The sequence goes on along the minus strand of NC_091541.1, from coordinate 17,687,587 downwards.
TTTACTGAACTGCTCTTCTGAGGAAATATTTGTATGTTGTTACCGTATTAACAAATTCATATAATCAATGCGTTTCGAAAAAATTGCAATTTCTTAGAATTAGATCCAAATTCGGTTTTTTTTTTTTGCAAATTGTATATTAACGACTTCAATAAGGTACCGCTTATACCGCTGAAAAATATAAATTTTACTGATCTGCGCTAAGGAAAAATTTGCATGTTATAACAATATTAGCAAATTCATACAATCTAAGCATTTCGTAAAAATTGCACTTTCTCAGATAAGACTCAACTCGATTTTCTTGCTAATTGGATATTAAGGAATTTAATAAGGTACCGCTTATTCTGAAAATCATCAATTTTACTGATCTGCTCTTCTAAGGAAAATTTTGCTTGTTATTACAATATTAACAAATTCATATAATCAATGCATTTCGAAAAAATTGCACTTCCTTATATTTAGAACTCAAAATCGATTTTCTTGCAAATTGTATATTAACAACTTCAATAAGGTACCGCTTATTCTGAAAATCATAAATATTGGTGATCTGCTCTTCTAAGGAAAAATTTGTATGTTATTACAATATTAACAAATTCATGTAATCAATGGATTTCGAAAAAATTGCACCTTCTAAGGAAAAATTTGTATGTTATTACAATATTAAAAAATTCATATAATCAATGCATTTAGAAAAAATTTCACTTTCCTAGATTTAGACTCAAAGCCACCACTTCAATAAGGTACCGCTTATTCAGAAAACTAAAAAATTTAACTCAACTGCTCTTCTAAGGTAAACTTTGCATGTTATTACAATATTAACGAGTTCATATAATCAATGCATTTCGAAAAAATTGCACCTTCTTAGATTTAGACTCAAAGTCGATTTTCTTCCAAATTGTCTATTAACGACTTCAATAAGGTACCGCTTATTCTGAAAACTAAAAATTATTACTGAACTGCTCTTCTAAGAAAAACTTTGTATGTTATTACAATATTAACAAATTCATATTATCAATTAATTTCGAAAAAATTGCACTTCCTTATATTTTGAACTCAAAATCGATTTTCTTGCAAATTGTATATTAACGGTTTCAATAAGGTACCGCTTATTCTGAAAACTAAAAATTTTTACAGAACTGCTTTTTTAAGGAAAAATTTGTGTGTTATTACAATATTAACAAATTCATATAATCAATGTATTTAGAAAAAATTGCACTTTCCTAGATTTAGACTCAAAGTCGATTTTCTTGCAAATTGTACAATATATTAACGACTTTATAAAGGTACCGCTTATCTGAAAACTAAAAAATATTACTGAACTGCTCTTCTGAGGAAAAATTTGCATGTTATTACAATATTAACGATTTCATATAATCAATGCATTTCGAAAAAATTGCACACTCCTAGATTTAGACTCAAAGTCGATTTTCATGCAAATTGTTTATTAACGACTTTAATAAGGAACCGCTTTTTCTGTAAAACATAAATATTACTGATCTGCTCTTCTAAGGAAAATTTTACATGTTATTACAATATTAACAAATTAATATAATCAATGCATTTTGAAAAAATTGCACTTCCTTAGATTAAGACTTAATTTCGAGTTTCTAGCAGATTCGTTATTAACGACTTCAATAAGGTACCGCTTATTCTGAAAACTAAAATGTACTACTGAGCTGCTCTTCCAAGGAAAAATTTGTATGTTATTACAATATTTACGAATTCATATAATCGAAGCATTTCGAAAAAATTGCACTTTCCTAGATTTAGACTCAAAGTCGATTTTTATGCAAATTGTTATTAGCGACTTTAATAAGGTACCGCTTATTCTGAAAACTAAAAACTTTTACTGAACTGCTCTTCTAATTAAAAATTTTCATGTTATTACAATATTAACGAATTTATATAATCAATTCATTTCGAAAAAATTGCAACTTCTTAGGTTTAGACTCAAAGTCGATTTTCTTCCAAATTGTCTATTAACGACTTCAATAAGGTACCGCTTATTCTGAAAACTAAAAAGTACTACTGAGCTGCTCTTCCAAGGAAAAATTTGTATGTTATTACAATATTAACAAATTCATATAATCAATGCATTTCGAAAAAATTGCAATTTCTTCGATTTAGGCCAAAAGTCGGTTTTTTTGTGCAAATTGTCTATTAACGACTTTAATAACGTACCGCTTATTCTGAAAACTAAAAATTATTACTGAACTGCTCTTCCAAGGAAAAACTTGTATGTTATTACAATATTAACAGATTCATATAATCAATGTATTTCGAAAAAATTGCACTTTCCTAGATTTAGACTCAAAGTCGATTTTCTTGCAAATTGTATATTAACAACTTCAATAAGGTACCGCTTATTCTGAAAATCATAAATATTGGTGATCTGCTCTTCTAAGGAACAATTTGTATGTTATTACAATATTAACAAATTCATGTAATCAATGCATTTCGAAATAATTGCACTTTCCTAGATTTAGACTTAAAGTCGATTTTCTTGCAAATTGTATATTAGCGACTTCAATAAGGGACCGCTTATTCTGAAAAACATAATGTTTACTGAACTGCTCTTCTGAGGAAATATTTGTATGTTGTTACCGTATTAACAAATTCATATAATCAATGCGTTTCGAAAAAATTGCAATTTCTTAGAATTAGATCCAAATTCGGTTTTTTTTTTTTGCAAATTGTATATTAACGACTTCAATAAGGTACCGCTTATACCGCTGAAAAATATAAATTTTACTGATCTGCGCTAAGGAAAAATTTGCATGTTATAACAATATTAGCAAATTCATACAATCTAAGCATTTCGTAAAAATTGCACTTTCTCAGATAAGACTCAACTCGATTTTCTTGCTAATTGGATATTAAGGAATTTAATAAGGTACCGCTTATTCTGAAAATCATCAATTTTACTGATCTGCTCTTCTAAGGAAAATTTTGCTTGTTATTACAATATTAACAAATTCATATAATCAATGCATTTCGAAAAAATTGCACTTCCTTATATTTAGAACTCAAAATCGATTTTCTTGCAAATTGTATATTAACAACTTCAATAAGGTACCGCTTATTCTGAAAATCATAAATATTGGTGATCTGCTCTTCTAAGGAAAAATTTGTATGTTATTACAATATTAACAAATTCATGTAATCAATGGATTTCGAAAAAATTGCACCTTCTAAGGAAAAATTTGTATGTTATTACAATATTAAAAAATTCATATAATCAATGCATTTAGAAAAAATTTCACTTTCCTAGATTTAGACTCAAAGCCACCACTTCAATAAGGTACCGCTTATTCAGAAAACTAAAAAATTTAACTCAACTGCTCTTCTAAGGTAAACTTTGCATGTTATTACAATATTAACGAGTTCATATAATCAATGCATTTCGAAAAAATTGCACCTTCTTAGATTTAGACTCAAAGTCGATTTTCTTCCAAATTGTCTATTAACGACTTCAATAAGGTACCGCTTATTCTGAAAACTAAAAATTATTACTGAACTGCTCTTCTAAGAAAAACTTTGTATGTTATTACAATATTAACAAATTCATATTATCAATTAATTTCGAAAAAATTGCACTTCCTTATATTTTGAACTCAAAATCGATTTTCTTGCAAATTGTATATTAACGGTTTCAATAAGGTACCGCTTATTCTGAAAACTAAAAATTTTTACAGAACTGCTTTTTTAAGGAAAAATTTGTGTGTTATTACAATATTAACAAATTCATATAATCAATGTATTTAGAAAAAATTGCACTTTCCTAGATTTAGACTCAAAGTCGATTTTCTTGCAAATTGTACAATATATTAACGACTTTATAAAGGTACCGCTTATCTGAAAACTAAAAAATATTACTGAACTGCTCTTCTGAGGAAAAATTTGCATGTTATTACAATATTAACGATTTCATATAATCAATGCATTTCGAAAAAATTGCACACTCCTAGATTTAGACTCAAAGTCGATTTTCATGCAAATTGTTTATTAACGACTTTAATAAGGAACCGCTTTTTCTGTAAAACATAAATATTACTGATCTGCTCTTCTAAGGAAAATTTTACATGTTATTACAATATTAACAAATTAATATAATCAATGCATTTTGAAAAAATTGCACTTCCTTAGATTAAGACTTAATTTCGAGTTTCTAGCAGATTCGTTATTAACGACTTCAATAAGGTACCGCTTATCCTGAAAACTAAAATGTACTACTGAGCTGCTCTTCCAAGGAAAAATTTGTATGTTATTACAATATTTACGAATTCATATAATCGAAGCATTTCGAAAAAATTGCACTTTCCTAGATTTAGACTCAAAGTCGATTTTTATGCAAATTGTTATTAGCGACTTTAATAAGGTACCGCTTATTCTGAAAACTAAAAACTTTTACTGAACTGCTCTTCTAATTAAAAATTTTCATGTTATTACAATATTAACGAATTTATATAATCAATTCATTTCGAAAAAATTGCAACTTCTTAGGTTTAGACTCAAAGTCGATTTTCTTCCAAATTGTCTATTAACGACTTCAATAAGGTACCGCTTATTCTGAAAACTAAAAAGTACTACTGAGCTGCTCTTCCAAGGAAAAATTTGTATGTTATTACAATATTAACAAATTCATATAATCAATGCATTTCGAAAAAATTGCAATTTCTTCGATTTAGGCCAAAAGTCGGTTTTTTTTGTGCAAATTGTCTATTAACGACTTTAATAACGTACCGCTTATTCTGAAAACTAAAAATTATTACTGAACTGCTCTTCCAAGGAAAAACTTGTATGTTATTACAATATTAACAGATTCATATAATCAATGTATTTCGAAAAAATTGCACTTTCCTAGATTTAGACTCAAAGTCGATTTTCTTGCAAATTGTATATTAACAACTTCAATAAGGTACCGCTTATTCTGAAAATCATAAATATTGGTGATCTGCTCTTCTAAGGAACAATTTGTATGTTATTACAATATTAACAAATTCATGTAATCAATGCATTTCGAAATAATTGCACTTTCCTAGATTTAGACTTAAAGTCGATTTTCTTGCAAATTGTATATTAGCGACTTCAATAAGGGACCGCTTATTCTGAAAAACATAATGTTTACTGAACTGCTCTTCTGAGGAAATATTTGTATGTTGTTACCGTATTAACAAATTCATATAATCAATGCGTTTCGAAAAAATTGCAATTTCTTAGAATTAGATCCAAATTCGGTTTTTTTTTTTTGCAAATTGTATATTAACGACTTCAATAAGGTACCGCTTATTCTGAAAACTAAAAAGTACTACTGAGCTGCTCTTCCAAGGAAAAATTTGTATGTTATTACAATATTAACAAATTCATATAATCAATGCATTTCGAAAAAATTGCAATTTCTTCGATTTAGGCCAAAAGTCGGTTTTTTTTGTGCAAATTGTCTATTAACGACTTTAATAACGTACCGCTTATTCTGAAAACTAAAAATTATTACTGAACTGCTCTTCCAAGGAAAAATTTGCATGTTATAACAATATTAGCAAATTCATACAATCTAAGCATTTCGTAAAAATTGCACTTTCTCAGATAAGACTCAACTCGATTTTCTTGCTAATTGGATATTAAGGAATTTAATAAGGTACCGCTTATCCTGAAAATCATAAATTTTACTGATCTGCTCTTCTAAGGAAAATTTTGCTTGTTCTTACAATATTAACAAATTCATATAATCAATGCATTTCGAAAAAATTGCACTTCCTTATATTTAGAACTCAAAATCGATTTTCTTGCAAATTGTATATAATATTAACGACTTCAATAAGGTATCGCTTATAATGAAAAACATAAATTTTACTGTTCTGTGCTAAAGAAAAATCTGCACGATATAACAATATTAACAAATTCATGTAATCAATGGATTTCGAAAAAATTGCACCTTCTAAGGAAAAATTTGTATGTTATTACAGTATTAAAAAATTCATATAATCAATGCATTTAGAAAAAATTTCACTTTCCTAGATTTAGACTCAAAGCCACCTCTTCAATAAGGTACCGCTTATTCAGAAAACTAAAAAATTTAACTGAACTGCTCTTCTAAGCTAAACTTTGCATGTTATTACAATATTAACGAGTTCATATAATCAATGCATTTCGAAAAAATTGCACTTCCTTATATTTAGAACTCAAAATCGATTTTCTTGCAAATTGTATATTAACGGTTTCAATAAGGTACCGCTTATTCTGAAAATCATAAATATTGGTGATCTGCTCTTCTAAGGAAAAATTTGTATGTTATTACAATATTAACAAATTCATGTAATCAATGGATTTCGAAAAAATTGCACCTTCTAAGGAAAAATTTGTATGTTATTACAATATTAAAAAATTCATATAATCAATGCATTTAGAAAAAATTTCACTTTCCTAGATTTAGACTCAAAGCCACCACTTCAATAAGGTACCGCTTATTCAGAAAACTAAAAAATTTAACTCAACTGCTCTTCTAAGGTAAACTTTGCATGTTATTACAATATTAACGAGTTCATATAATCAATGCATTTCGAAAAAATTGCACCTTCTTAGATTTAGACTCAAAGTCGATTTTCTTCCAAATTGTCTATTAACGACTTCAATAAGGTACCGCTTATTCTGAAAACTAAAAATTATTACTGAACTGCTCTTCTAAGAAAAACTTTGTATGTTATTACAATATTAACAAATTCATATTATCAATTAATTTCGAAAAAATTGCACTTCCTTATATTTTGAACTCAAAATCGATTTTCTTGCAAATTGTATATTAACGGTTTCAATAAGGTACCGCTTATTCTGAAAACTAAAAATTTTTACAGAACTGCTTTTTTAAGGAAAAATTTGTGTGTTATTACAATATTAACAAATTCATATAATCAATGTATTTAGAAAAAATTGCACTTTCCTAGATTTAGACTCAAAGTCGATTTTCTTGCAAATTGTACAATATATTAACGACTTTATAAAGGTACCGCTTATTCTGAAAACTAAAAAGTATTACTGAACTGCTCTTCCAGGGAAAAATTTGTATGTTATTACAATATTAACAAATTCATGTAATCAATGCATTTCGAAATAATTGCACTTTCCTAGATTTAGACTTAAAGTCGATTTTATTGCAAATTGTATATTAGCGACTTCAATAAGGGACCGCTTATTCTGAAAAACAAAATGTTTACTGAACTGCTCTTCTGAGGAAATATTTGTATGTTGTTACCGTATTAACAAATTCATATAATCAATGCGTTTCGAAAAAATTGCAATTTCTTAGAATTAGATCCAAATTCGGTTTTTTTTTTTTGCAAATTGTATATTAACGACTTCAATAAGGTACCGCTTATACCGCTGAAAAATATAAATTTTACTGATCTGCGCTAAGGAAAAATTTGCATGTTATAACAATATTAGCAAATTCATACAATCTAAGCATTTCGTAAAAATTGCACTTTCTCAGATAAGACTCAACTCGATTTTCTTGCTAATTGGATATTAAGGAATTTAATAAGGTACCGCTTATTCTGAAAATCATCAATTTTACTGATCTGCTCTTCTAAGGAAAATTTTGCTTGTTATTACAATATTAACAAATTCATATAATCAATGCATTTCGAAAAAATTGCACTTCCTTATATTTAGAACTCAAAATCGATTTTCTTGCAAATTGTATATTAACAACTTCAATAAGGTACCGCTTATTCTGAAAATCATAAATATTGGTGATCTGCTCTTCTAAGGAAAAATTTGTATGTTATTACAATATTAACAAATTCATGTAATCAATGGATTTCGAAAAAATTGCACCTTCTAAGGAAAAATTTGTATGTTATTACAATATTAAAAAATTCATATAATCAATGCATTTAGAAAAAATTTCACTTTCCTAGATTTAGACTCAAAGCCACCACTTCAATAAGGTACCGCTTATTCAGAAAACTAAAAAATTTAACTCAACTGCTCTTCTAAGGTAAACTTTGCATGTTATTACAATATTAACGAGTTCATATAATCAATGCATTTCGAAAAAATTGCACCTTCTTAGATTTAGACTCAAAGTCGATTTTCTTCCAAATTGTCTATTAACGACTTCAATAAGGTACCGCTTATTCTGAAAACTAAAAATTATTACTGAACTGCTCTTCTAAGAAAAACTTTGTATGTTATTACAATATTAACAAATTCATATTATCAATTAATTTCGAAAAAATTGCACTTCCTTATATTTTGAACTCAAAATCGATTTTCTTGCAAATTGTATATTAACGGTTTCAATAAGGTACCGCTTATTCTGAAAACTAAAAATTTTTACAGAACTGCTTTTTTAAGGAAAAATTTGTGTGTTATTACAATATTAACAAATTCATATAATCAATGTATTTAGAAAAAATTGCACTTTCCTAGATTTAGACTCAAAGTCGATTTTCTTGCAAATTGTACAATATATTAACGACTTTATAAAGGTACCGCTTATCTGAAAACTAAAAAATATTACTGAACTGCTCTTCTGAGGAAAAATTTGCATGTTATTACAATATTAACGATTTCATATAATCAATGCATTTCGAAAAAATTGCACACTCCTAGATTTAGACTCAAAGTCGATTTTCATGCAAATTGTTTATTAACGACTTTAATAAGGAACCGCTTTTTCTGTAAAACATAAATATTACTGATCTGCTCTTCTAAGGAAAATTTTACATGTTATTACAATATTAACAAATTAATATAATCAATGCATTTTGAAAAAATTGCACTTCCTTAGATTAAGACTTAATTTCGAGTTTCTAGCAGATTCGTTATTAACGACTTCAATAAGGTACCGCTTATTCTGAAAACTAAAATGTACTACTGAGCTGCTCTTCCAAGGAAAAATTTGTATGTTATTACAATATTTACGAATTCATATAATCGAAGCATTTCGAAAAAATTGCACTTTCCTAGATTTAGACTCAAAGTCGATTTTTATGCAAATTGTTATTAGCGACTTTAATAAGGTACCGCTTATTCTGAAAACTAAAAACTTTTACTGAACTGCTCTTCTAATTAAAAATTTTCATGTTATTACAATATTAACGAATTTATATAATCAATTCATTTCGAAAAAATTGCAACTTCTTAGGTTTAGACTCAAAGTCGATTTTCTTCCAAATTGTCTATTAACGACTTCAATAAGGTACCGCTTATTCTGAAAACTAAAAAGTACTACTGAGCTGCTCTTCCAAGGAAAAATTTGTATGTTATTACAATATTAACAAATTCATATAATCAATGCATTTCGAAAAAATTGCAATTTCTTCGATTTAGGCCAAAAGTCGGTTTTTTTTGTGCAAATTGTCTATTAACGACTTTAATAACGTACCGCTTATTCTGAAAACTAAAAATTATTACTGAACTGCTCTTCCAAGGAAAAACTTGTATGTTATTACAATATTAACAGATTCATATAATCAATGTATTTCGAAAAAATTGCACTTTCCTAGATTTAGACTCAAAGTCGATTTTCTTGCAAATTGTATATTAACAACTTCAATAAGGTACCGCTTATTCTGAAAATCATAAATATTGGTGATCTGCTCTTCTAAGGAACAATTTGTATGTTATTACAATATTAACAAATTCATGTAATCAATGCATTTCGAAATAATTGCACTTTCCTAGATTTAGACTTAAAGTCGATTTTCTTGCAAATTGTATATTAGCGACTTCAATAAGGGACCGCTTATTCTGAAAAACATAATGTTTACTGAACTGCTCTTCTGAGGAAATATTTGTATGTTGTTACCGTATTAACAAATTCATATAATCAATGCGTTTCGAAAAAATTGCAATTTCTTAGAATTAGATCCAAATTCGGTTTTTTTTTTTTGCAAATTGTATATTAACGACTTCAATAAGGTACCGCTTATTCTGAAAACTAAAAAGTACTACTGAGCTGCTCTTCCAAGGAAAAATTTGTATGTTATTACAATATTAACAAATTCATATAATCAATGCATTTCGAAAAAATTGCAATTTCTTCGATTTAGGCCAAAAGTCGGTTTTTTTTGTGCAAATTGTCTATTAACGACTTTAATAACGTACCGCTTATTCTGAAAACTAAAAATTATTACTGAACTGCTCTTCCAAGGAAAAATTTGCATGTTATAACAATATTAGCAAATTCATACAATCTAAGCATTTCGTAAAAATTGCACTTTCTCAGATAAGACTCAACTCGATTTTCTTGCTAATTGGATATTAAGGAATTTAATAAGGTACCGCTTATCCTGAAAATCATAAATTTTACTGATCTGCTCTTCTAAGGAAAATTTTGCTTGTTCTTACAATATTAACAAATTCATATAATCAATGCATTTCGAAAAAATTGCACTTCCTTATATTTAGAACTCAAAATCGATTTTCTTGCAAATTGTATATAATATTAACGACTTCAATAAGGTATCGCTTATAATGAAAAACATAAATTTTACTGTTCTGTGCTAAAGAAAAATCTGCACGATATAACAATATTAACAAATTCATGTAATCAATGGATTTCGAAAAAATTGCACCTTCTAAGGAAAAATTTGTATGTTATTACAGTATTAAAAAATTCATATAATCAATGCATTTAGAAAAAATTTCACTTTCCTAGATTTAGACTCAAAGCCACCTCTTCAATAAGGTACCGCTTATTCAGAAAACTAAAAAATTTAACTGAACTGCTCTTCTAAGCTAAACTTTGCATGTTATTACAATATTAACGAGTTCATATAATCAATGCATTTCGAAAAAATTGCACTTCCTTATATTTAGAACTCAAAATCGATTTTCTTGCAAATTGTATATTAACGGTTTCAATAAGGTACCGCTTATTCTGAAAACTAAAAAATTTAACTGAACTGCTCTTCTAAGCTAAACTTTGCATGTTATTACAATATTAACGAGTTCATATAATCAATGCATTTCGAAAAAATTGCACCTTCTTAGATTTAGACTCAAAGTCGATTTTCTTCCAAATTGTCTATCGACTTCAATAAGGTACCGCTTATTCTGAAAACTAAAAATTATTACTGAACTGCTCTTCTAAGAAAAAATTTGTATGTTATTACAATATTAACAAATTCATATTATCAATTAATTTCGAAAAAATTGCACTTCCTTATATTTAGAACTCAAAATCGATTTTCTTGCAAATTGTATATTAACGGTTTCAATAAGGTACCGCTTATTCTGAAAACTAAAAATTTTTACTGAACTGCTCTTCTAAGGAAAAATTTGTGTGTTATTACAATATTAACAAATTCATATAATCAATGTATTTAGAAAAAATTGCACTTTCCTAGATTTAGACTCAAAGTCGATTTTCTTGCAAATTGTACAATATATTAACGACTTTATAAAGGTACCGCTTATCTGAAAACTAAAAAATATTACTGAACTGCTCTTCTGAGGAAAAATCTGCATGTTATTACAATATTAACGATTTCATATAATCAATGCATTTCGAAAAAATTGCACATTCCTAGATTTAGACTCAAAGTCGATTTTCATGCAAATTGTTTATTAACGACTTTAATAAGGAACCGCTTTTTCTGTAAAACATAAATATTACTGATCTGCTCTTCTAAGGAAAATTTTACATGTTTTTACAATATTAACAAATTCATATAATCAATGCATTTTGAAAAAATTGCACTTCCTTAGATTAAGACTTAATTTCGAGTTTCTAGCAAATTCGTTATTAACGACTGTAATAACCGCTTTTTCTGTAAAACATAGATATTACTGATCTGCTCTTCTAAGGAAAAATTTGCATGTTATTACAATATTAACAAATTCATATGATCAAAGCATTTCGAAAAAATTGCACTTTCCTAGACTTAGACTCAAAGTCGATTTTCATGCAAATTGTTTATTAACGACTTTAATAAGGAACCGCTTTTTCTGTAAAACATAAATATTGCTGATCTGCTCTTCTGAATAAAAATTTGCATGTTATTACAATATTAACAAATTAATATAATCAATGGATTTAGAAAAAATTTCACTTTCCTAGATTTAGACTCAAAGCCACCACTTCAATAAGGTACCGCTTATTCAGAAAACTAAAAAATTTAACTGAACTGCTCTTCTAAGCTAAACTTTGCATGTTATTACAATATTAACGAGTTCATATAATCAATGCATTTCGAAAAAATTGCACCTTCTTAGATTTAGACTCAAAGTCGATTTTCTTCCAAATTGTCTATCGACTTCAATAAGGTACCGCTTATTCTGAAAACTAAAAATTATTACTGAACTGCTCTTCTAAGAAAAAATTTGTATGTTATTACAATATTAACAAATTCATATTATCAATTAATTTCGAAAAAATTGCACTTCCTTATATTTAGAACTCAAAATCGATTTTCTTGCAAATTGTATATTAACGGTTTCAATAAGGTACCGCTTATTCTGAAAACTAAAATTTTTACTGAACTGCTCTTCTAAGGAAAAATTTGTGTGTTATTACAATATTAACAAATTCATATAATCAATGGATTTCGAAAAAATTTCACTTTCCTAAATTTAGACTCAAAGTCGACTTTCTTGCAAATTGTATATTAACGACTTTATAAAGGTACCGCTTATCTGAAAACTAAAAAATATTACTGAACTGCTCTTCTGAGGAAAATTTTGCATGTTATTACAATATTAACAAATTCATATAATCAATGCATTTCGAAAAAATTGCACTTCCTTATATTTAGAACTCAAAATCGATTTTCTTGCAAATTGTATATAATATTAACGACTTCAATAAGGTATCGCTTATAATGAAAAACATAAATTTTACTGTTCTGTGCTAAAGAAAAATCTGCACGATATAACAATATTAACAAATTCATGTAATCAATGGATTTCGAAAAAATTGCACCTTCTTAGATTTAGACTCAAAGTCGATTTTCTTCCAAATTGTCTATCGACTTCAATAAGGTACCGCTTATTCTGAAAACTAAAAATTTTTACTGAACTGCTCTTCTAAGGAAAAATTTGTGTGTTATTACAATATTAACAAATTCATATAATCAATGCACTTTCCTAGATTTAGACTCAAAGTCGATTTTCTTGCAAATTGTACAATATATTAACGACTTTATAAAGGTACCGCTTATCTGAAAACTAAAAAATATTACTGAACTGCTCTTCTGAGGAAAAATCTGCATGTTATTACAATATTAACGATTTCATATAATCAATGCATTTCGAAAAAATTGCACATTCCTAGATTTAGACTCAAAGTCGATTTTCATGCAAATTGTTTATTAACGACTTTAATAAGGAACCGCTTTTTCTGTAAAACATAAATATTACTGATCTGCTCTTCTAAGGAAAATTTTACATGTTATTACAATATTAACAAATTCATATAATCAATGCATTTTGAAAAAATTGCACTTCCTTAGATTAAGACTTAATTTCGAGTTTCTAGCAAATTCGTTATTAACGACTGTAATAAGGAACCGCTTTTTCTGTAAAACATAGATATTACTGATCTGCTCTTCTAAGGAAAAATTTGCATGTTATTACAATATTAACAAATTCATATGATCAAAGCATTTCGAAAAAATTGCACTTTCCTAGACTTAGACTCAAAGTCGATTTTCATGCAAATTGTTTATTAACGACTTTAATAAGGAACCGCTTTTTCTGTAAAACAAAAATATTGCTGATCTGCTCTTCTGAATAAAAATTTGCATGTTATTACAATATTAACAAATTCATATAATCAATGGATTTCGAAAAAATTTCACTTTCCTAAATTTAGACTCAAAGTCGATTTTCTTGCAAATTGTATATTAACGACTTTATAAAGGTACCGCTTATCTGAAAACTAAAAAATATTACTGAACTGCTCTTCTGAGGAAAAATTTGCATGTTATTACAATATTAACAAATTCATATAATCAATGCATTTAGAAAAAATTGCACATTCCTAGATTTAGACTCAAAGTCGATTTTCTTGCAAATTGTATATTAACGACTTTATAAAGGTACCGCTTATCTGAAAACTAAAAAATATTACTGAACTGCTCTTCTGAGGAAAAATTTGTATGTTATTACAATATTTACGAATTCATATAATCAAAGCATTTCGAAAAAATTGCACTTTCTTAGATTTAGACTCAAAGTCGATTTTCATGCAAATTGTTTATTAGCGACATTAATAAGGAACCGCTTTTTCTGTAAAACATAAATTTTACTGATCTGCTCTTCTAAGGAAAATTTTGCATGTTATTATAATATTAACAAATTTATATAATCAATGCATTTTCCAATAATTGCACTTTCTTAGATTTAGACTTAAAGTCGATTTTCTGGCAAATTGTATATAATCGACTTCAGTAAGGTACCGCTTATTCTAAAAAACATAAACTTTACTGATATGCTCTTCTAAAGAAAAATTTCCATGTTATTACAATATTAACTGTTGAGAATAATAATATTACTGGCAACGCTGCATGTCCCCTATTATAAAATAATAACGTCTGGCAACCCCTGACTAGATCTTCGCTTTTGTGTAATAGATAAATTCTTTACTTTGTCCTAATTAATTGACCTCAAACAGGTTATGGGCCCAGTCACGTGTAAAAAAGAGTGCTTGTGAAATTGAATAATTCATCGGGAGAATATTCTGGAGTTTCATGTACATATATCAAATCTTGTGAAAGTGAATTGTTCGTGCGCGATTATTCTGGACTTTCTGATCAAGTGATGCTTAAGATGAATTCGAGAATGTTCGCCATAGAAAAGCTAGACGATGACAATTATAGTGCATGGGCTATTCAAATGAAAAGCGTTTTGATACATACTGAACTATAGCCAGTTGTATGTGGTCACTTAACAAAAAGCGAAAATGGGAGCAAAGAACAAAATGCACAGTTCGACGCCAAAGACGAGAAAGCGCTTGCGAGCATCATGCTGTGAATAAAGCCGTCACAAATAAATATTGTGAGCACTGTAAAAGAGCGTTGAAATTCATGTAATCAATGGATTTCGAAAAAATTGCACCTTCTTAGATTTAGACACAAAGTCGATTTTCTTCGAAATTGTATATTAACGACTTCAATAAGGTACCGCTTATTCTGAAAACTAAAAATTATTGCTGAACTGCTCTTCTAAGGAAAAATTTATATGTTATTACAATATTACAAAATTCATATAATCAATGCATTTAGAAAAAATTTCACTTTCCTAGATTTAGACTCAAAGTCGATTTTCTTCCAAATTGTATATAAACCACTTCAATAAGGTACCGCTTATTCTGAAAACTAAAATATTTTACTGAACTGCTCTTCTAAGGAAAAATTTGCCTGTTATTACAATATTAACGAATTCATATAATCAATACATTTCGAAAAAATTGCACCTTCTAAGATTTAGACTCAAAGTCGATTTTCTTCCAAATTGTCTATCGACTTCAATAAAGTACCGCTTATTCTGAAAACTAAAATTTATTACTGAACTGTTCTTCTAAGGAAAAATTTGTATGTTATTACAATATTAACGAATTCATGTAATCAATGCATTTCGAAAAAATTGCACATTCCTAGATTTAGTCTTAAAGTCGATTTTCTTGCAAATTCGTTATTAACGACTGTAATAAGGAACCGCTTTTTCTGTAAAACATACATATTACTGATCTGCTCTTCTAAGGAAAAATTTGCATGTTATTACAATATTAACAAATTCATATAATCAATGCATTTCGAAAAAATTGCACTTTCCTAGACTTAGACTCAAAGTCGATTTTCTTGCAAAATGTATATTAACGACTTCAATAAGGTACCGCTTATTCTGAAAAATATAAAGTTAACTGAATTGCTCTTCTGAGGAAAAATTGGTATGTTATTACAATATTAACAAATTCATATAGTCAATGCATTTCGAAAAAATTGCACCGTCTTAGATTTAGACTCAAAGCCGATTTTCTTCCAAATTGTCTACTAACGACTTCAATAAGGTACCGCTTATTCTGATGACTAAATATTATTACTGTACTGCTCTTCTAAAGAAAAATTTGCATGTTATTACAATATTAACAAACTCATATAATCAATGCATTTTGAAAAAATTGCACTTTCTTAGATCTAGACTCAAAGTCGATTTTCTTGCAAATTGTATATAATCGACTTCAGTAAGGTACCGTTTATTTTAAAAAACATAAGCTTTACTGATATGCTCTTCTAAAGAAAAATTTGCATGTTATAACAATATTAACAATATGTTATAACAATATTAACAAATTCATATGATCAAAGCATTTCGAAAAAATTGCACTTTCCTAGATTTAGACTCAAAGTCGAATTTCATGCAAATTGTTTATTAACGACTTTAATAAGGAACGGCTTTTTCTGTAAAACACAAATTTTACTGATCTGCTCTTCTAAGGAAAATTTAAAATGTTATTACAATATTAAAAATTCATATAATCAATGGATTTCGAAAAAATTGCACTATCTTAGATTTCGAAAATCAATATTTATTCGTTTCACTTCTCACTCACCTTTTTTCACTTTAAAGTAAAAACACGGCGTATACAAAAGGGTAGCACGGGCGGAATATCTCGGACGTCTCGTCGGTTTGATCGCTAACGAAAAAAGGAGCCGTTTTGTCCTCTGTTAGCCCCTTTTGAAGGTTGAGTTGTGTAGAGTTGTGTGATGTGATGTGTATGTGTGGGTGTCTGTGGGGTGTGATGTCTGCGTGGTGTGATGGTGTGTGTTAGTGGGTGGAGTCTTCTTGTGGATCGTGTTGGTGTGGTGTGTTGGCGCTCAGTGGCGCGTATGGAGGTGGGAGGCGTAACTCATTTAGCCATCCCGGCCCCCCTAGGCGAATTTTAGCCTAGCAATCGCTGTAGTTGCTGCAGCGTAGCAACAACACTGCTGAGGCCAGTGGAGCGGCAGTATGTTGGCCTGGGCTGCCGACGCCGCGTTGATGCCTCCTGTCGCCTTGGTCTGGAGGGAGGTGGAGCCGCCTGTCTTCGGGGGCGATCCTGATGGCTGCTCTGCTGCGATCTACGGCTTGGGGCGAGTTGTCGCCCGACGGTCCGCTTTGGGGTGCGGTGCAGAATGGTGTGATGCTGTCTATTGCACAGTTGGCACAGCGTAAACGACGTACACTCCTGTGTCGTGTGGAGCGTAGCCAAACAGTTTAGGCAGTGCCCGTGCGCTTGGGCAACCTGCTGACGTTGTGGTGGCTGCATGCTTCGGAAAATGCTGCAGTGTTGCAGCCGGTGTGTGCGTCGACACAGTGGGCATCGGCTGCGTTGCGGCACCGTTGCCGGTGCTGATGAAGGTGGTAGTGGTCGCGCGCCATTACGGGGAGCGGTTGCAGGGACGATTGCCGCTGCGGTTCGTGGTGTTGGAGCTGCCCCAGGGCGCGGCACATTCATGGCGGACCTCACAGCTGGCGTCGGTGTTGCTGCCATATCTACTTCCATATTGATCTGTATGAAGAAGTTGGAATGATTATACATTTGTGGCATGTAAATGTATGGCGAATGTGCCACGGTATGTGGCAGGAATGGATCGTCAATTTGATCGATCATTGCGGTTAGAATGGTTGGTTTATAACGGTTTTGTCGTTTGCGGGTTTATTGGTTAGTTATACGACTAATTCATTTGCGTCGCGGTAATATCAGCGGATTGTTTGTTGTTTGCGGTTTTGTCATTAGATACGGTTGGCAGAAAACATAATTTCACGAGCGGTCTTGTCAGCGTTCCGCTTTGAGTACGGAGATCAACTACTCGTATATAACCGTCGGAACCGTAATATAGTTTTTCTATGCGGCCAAGCCGCCATTCTGTGGGGGGTAGACAATCATCGTGTATGATAACACAGTCTCCAAGCTGTGGTGCCTTTTCTGGAGTTTTCCATCGGTACCTTTTATGAAGGTCCTTGATGTATTCTTCCTTCCATCGGCAGCTGAAATCATGATGGAGAATTTTGATTCTTTCCCATCGATTTAATAGGGATAGCGACCCCACGCCTGGCTCAGGTATGGCCAGAATGGGTGCTCCTTTGAGAAAATGCCCTGGAGTTAGGGCTGTGAAGTCGGAGGGATCTTGCGAGAGTGTTGTGAGTGGCCGTGAATTGAGAACGGCTTCAATTTGAGTTAATAAGGTAGTGAATTCTTCATAATTGAATTTATAATTTCCAGCTACTTTTTTGAAGTGGGATTTGAAGCTTTTTACAGCTGATTCCCATAAACCACCCATATGAGGAGCGCTTGGGGGGATAAACTGCCAATTAATGCCTTGGGGAGCATACTTCTGAACAATTTCAGGTGATACTTGTTTAATAAAATCCACAAACTGTTTTTCAGTGGCTCTTTGGGCTCCAATGAAGGTTTTGCCGTTATCGCTCATTAGTTTTGATGGGAAGCCGCGTCGTCCGACGAAGCAAGCAAATGCCGCGAGAAAAGCCTCCTTAGTCAGATTTGTACATAGCTCGAGGTGCACTGCTTTTGTCGTAAAACAGACAAAGACAGCCACATAGCCTTTCATTATGGTGGGCGACCTTAGCATGGACGCCTTTATTTGAAAAGGCCCAGCAAAATCGACACCTGTGACTGTGAAAGGCAGAGCGAAGTTACAGCGTTCCGGTGGAAGCGCTGCCATAATCTGCGTGCGCAACTTCTGCTTATGCAGAGTGCAGATCTTGCACATGAAAATGCATTTTTTTATTTTGGGCTTAAGTCGGGGAATATAGAACTCTTGGCGGACTATATGTTGCATTAGGCGATGTTCTGCGTGGAGCATAAGTAGGTGGATATAATTGAGGAGTAAAGTGGCAAGTCGAGATTTCTCTGGTATGATTAGAGGGTGGCGTTCATTATACGTGAGGCTTGAATTGGCAAGCCGACCATTCGCACGAAGCAGACCTTTCGTGTCTAGGAATGGGTTAAGAACTAAGAGTGAACTCCTTTTGTCAATGGGTTTTGATTCTCTTAATAGTGTTATATCGCGGCTGAAGTAGCGCGTTTGAGTTGATGCGATTAGAGCGACCTTTGCCTTTTGCAATTCTAGGTGCGTCAATGTATCGCATTGGGGGTACTCTGAGGGAACTCCCTTAACTTTAATTTTAAGTCGCTCTATGAACTTTAACATATAGGCGATTACTCTGATGGATGTCAGTATCCTCCACTGCTGTGTGAAAGGAGTCGATTTTTCGACTTTCTGGGGCTATTATATTGCGCATGGGTGATTGTGGCCAAGAATCGGGAGATTCTGTTAACCATCGGGGACCATTCCACCAGAGGGTGGTGGTGGTAAGGTGCAGCGGTTTGCACCCTCTTGTATCTAGATCGGCAGGATTGTCAGCACTGGCTACATGTCGCCAAGTGGCTGATCCCACTAGGTCAAGTATTTGAGACGTTCGATTGGAAATATACGTCTTCCATGCATGTGGTGGTTTTTCTAACCAGGCTAGTACAATTTCAGAATCGGACCACAGATACAATTTGTATTTTGCCATATTTAAATGCATTTGCACCATGGATACTAGTTTGGCTAGTAGTAGCGCTCCGCACAGTTCAAGTCGTGGCAGACTTATTGTTTTTAACGGAGCTACTTTTGCTTTTGCTACTAGCAAGTGGCTTGTGGTCGCAAAGTCGCTTTGCGTGCGAACATATATAGTTGCGCAATATGCCTTTTCAGAAGCGTCACAGAAGCCGTGTAGTTCGACTTTGTGCTCTGGGGCATAATTTACTCATCGTGGGATTTGTATCTGTGAGATATCGTTTAGATTGTTTGCAAACTGGGACCACTTTTCTAAACGAAGTGGTTTTACTTGTTCGTCCCAGTCGGTTCCATCTAGCCATAATTCTTGTATTAGAATTTTTGCTTGTATCATAACTGGCGAAAGCCATCCTGCGGGGTCGAAAAGTTTCGCCACAGAGGATAGAATTTGTCTCTTCGTTATGGCGGATAATGCAGATATTGACTCTGTAGTGTATGAAAACTGGTCAGATATCGCATTCCATTGGATCCCCAGAGTTTTTGTTGTACTTTCCTTTTCGAATTTAAGGAAATTGGTATCCAACAGATTTTCTTTAGGTATGTCCTTTAAGATATTAGGGTGGTTCGCCGTTATCTTTTTCAACGGAAACCCTGCGGTTTTGAGGGCTTTTACCACTTGTGAGAGTGACTCGTATGCTTGTGGAAGACTGTGACTTCCAGACAAGATATCGTCTACATATGTTTGTGTTTTTAACACTTTGGTTGCCAGAGGAAATTCTGACCTTGTGTTTTCTGCCAGTTCGTGGAGTGTTCGAATGGCTAAATATGGAGCACAGTTGACGCCAAAGGTAACTGTTTTAAGTTTATAGTCGCGTAGTGGACTATTGGGAGATTTTCGGAAAATAATTCGCTGAAAATCTTGATCGTCTTTATGTACGACTATTTGCCTATACATTTTTTCGACGTCTCCGTTAAATACGTATTTGAATATACGCCAATTTAAAATGAGTAGCATTAAATCTGGTTGGAGCGTGGGTCCCGTAAATAGAATATCATTTAGGGAATTCCCCGAGCTAGTAGATCTTGATGCATTAAAGACAACTCTTACTTTAGTTGTTTTTTTGTCTGGCTTTACTACTGCGTGATGAGGCAAGTAAAATGAGTAATATTTGCCATTTATGATTTTTTCGCATGGGCTTACTTCCTCCATGTGATCTAAATGGAGGTATTCTTCTAACACGCCATCGTATTCTGGCTTAAGCTCACCTTTTTTAAGTAAGTTTTTTTCCATACTTAAAAACTGCTGTATTGCAGAGGTGCGAGAGTGACCTAAGGCGAGTGTGTTAGGAAATTGTTGTTTTAGTGGTAGTCGTACGACGTACCGACCAATATCTGATCTAGTAGTTGTGGCTTTGTAAAAGTCTTCACAATACTGATCTTCAGGGGTTGTGATTGATATGGGGGGGAGTTCTTCTAACTCCCAAAATTTTTTTAATTGTGAATTGAGGTATTCGTTTGAGATTTCCTCAACCTGAGTGGTCATGGTGGTAACTGGTTCCGAAACTAGTCCACTTAGGATCCATCCAAAAATAGTATTTTGTGCCAGAAGTGTATTTGAAATTTTTTCAATACCTTCGAGTATTATCTGTGGTATGAGATCGCTGCCTAATAGAAGGTCTATTTGAGCGGGAGTGTTGCAGTTGGGATCTGCTAGCTTAAGGTGTGAAACCTTTTGCCAATGCTTGCTATTTATATGATAGCTTGGAAGCATATTTGTAAGTTGCGGTAAGACTATAGCTTCTGCTTGTATGTGCTTATCCGCTTGGGGGGAAATTAAGGTAATGGAGCAGATTTTATTAGAGTTTTGAACTACTCTTCCGCCCATTCCTGTAATTTCAAAGTTGGCTTGTTTTGTTGGCAGTTGTAGCCTATTTTGTGCCCTAGACGCTATGAAGGATCGTTGTGATCCTTGGTCTATTAAGGCCCTAAGTTTAAACAGTTCTCCTCGGTGTTCGATGGAGACAACTGCTGTGGGTAGTAGTACTCTACTTTGATTTTCGCTGTGTAGCGTTTGGGTTTTTAATGCCTTTGAGCAGCATGGTGCTTCTTGGCAATTTTCGGGATTTCGCACTTCGGGATTTGCTGTTGCAACTAAACCCGTGGCTCTTTTCATATTTGCGCTGTTTGGGGATGAGCTGGTAAATGTGCTTTAATGCAGCATTGAATGATGTCGTTTATGACAATAAACGCAATTAAATTTGCTTTCGCACTCTTTAAGTGTATGTGCATGTGAAAGGCAATTTGTACAAAGCCTTTTTGTTCGTACATAATTGTTTCGATCGGTAATATTAATTTTTTTGAATTTCTCGCAAGATTTGAGCTTATGCCCCCCTGTACACAGTTCGCATGACGTTTGCTTGTACTGTTCGGATGTGAACGTTTGATTTTTGAAGAAGCTTCTATTTAAATTGTTGTTGCTACTGGCTTGGGGTCTGTGGAAGCTTCTATTTAGGTCATGTTGAACGGGGTTCGTTCTGACCATTTTTTTATCTACCCTTTCTGCGATTTCATATTGGGTAGTTAGGAAATCTTTCATTTGTTGCCACGTGGGGCATTTTCTTCGTGATGAGAGCGATTGTTCCCATAGAAGTAATGATTTTTCTGGTAATGCGGCAGTGCATATGTTTACCAGTATTGGATCCCAGCTGTCTGTGGGAATATTTTGTGTCGATAAAACCGACAAACAATTTGAAACAGTGGATTGAAGTTTGATAAATTCCTCACTAGTTTCCCTTTGAATTTTTGGCAAGTTCATTAATATCGATATTTGTTTATCGACCAATATTCTTTCGTTTTCGAATCTTGATTTAAGAGCTTCCCAAGCCAAATTGAAATTATCGTCATTTAGTGCGAACTGTTTTACTATAACGCCTGCTTGACCTTTTGTTTTGTATCGGAGGTGATACAATTTTTGTGCATTTGTTAATTTTGGATGGTTTATGTAAACGGCAGTAAACATGTACCGGAAGGACGGCCATTGTTCATAACCACCATGAAAGATTTCTGTATCACATGTGGGCACCCTGAGATGGATGCCTGAACTTGCTTCATGACTTTGGATTTGTGGCAGCTCTACTCTTGGCTGTGGAGTAGGTGCAATTGCTTTGATTAATTTTAATTGATCAGAAATCATTGCTTTTGTTTCTTCGAACTGGTCTAAGCAGTTTTCGTATTTGGCGTAAGCCGAGGATTTAAAATTTTCAGGTAGATCTGAGTCGTCAGATTCTACTATTGCGTCATATGCAGCTTGGAGACGTGTCCAAAAATTATCAAGATTGTCTTTTTTAATTTCTAATACCGATTCAGAATTGTCCTGAATCGGCGAAGATGAAAATCGAGTGCAGTATCGTATTAGACTGTCACTCTCAGAGATAAATTTGGTGTATGAAATATCTTTCACCCGTTTTTGTTTTGTAGCACCTTGTTTTGAGCGTGTAGCTTCTGCAGGTGTACATGGACTCTTTTCTTCAGAAATCATTTTTGGAACTTTAAGCAACTGAGTTGTTTTCGAATCTTTCGAGTCTGAGCTCATTTAAGAGATGTGCCGAAATAAAATAAAATATTTAATGTAAGAAATATATGTATATGTATATTTGAAACCTCTTTTAAGAAAATAAGGGTTTTGGTTAACAAATTAATATCGTTTTTTAAACACGTTTGAGTAACTAACTCTTTTATGATAGTAAGAGTTTTTATTTAATTAAATGAATATATTACGCGTATTTCGGGTTTTTATCGTTTTTTTTTTTTTTTTATTATTTAATTAATTAATATTAATCGCAAATGTTTTCATTTTTACTTTTATTTGTATGTATAATGTGTCCGTAATTCCTATAGGGTATACCTATAAGCGGATCAGCTGATACATATGTACTTGTCGTTATGCACAATTGAGAGCTCGTCTTAGAGATCAATGCACTTTGTACATAAAGTATGTATGTAATATTGTATTTTAATATGCTTTGCGCAATCCTGCTTGTTTTTGTTGGTCAAAGAACAAGGGGTATTGCGAGTATGTGCCAATGTGGACTTAGAATATTATATGTATATATATGCAATCCTACTTGTTTTTGTTTAACAAAGAACAAGGGGTATTGCGGAATATTTGCCAATGTGGACTTTGAAGCGAAGTACTTATGTATGTTTGTATACCGGTGCGTGTATATATGTACGCAGTGCGAAAAGACCGCGAAAAGGAAAAAATATACCGCAGGTATTCTTGTACAATTTATGTATATATGTACATATGTATTTCACGTAATATATTTGTACGGAATATATGTACGCAGTGCGAAAAGACCGCGAAAAGTAGAAAAATTTACCGCAGGTATAGGATTAAAATTTATGTATATACGTATGTATTTCACGTAATATATTTGTACGGAATATATGTACGCAGTGCGAAAAGACCGCGAAAAGTAGAAAAATGTACCGCAGGTATACGATTGAAATTTATGTATATACGTATGTATATCAATTATTAATAATATATGTATATATAGCAAGTATTAGTATTATATGTATGTTGTAGGTTTTTCTCTTAATATAGTATGTATGTATATATTTATATATGTTAAATATAATATGTATATGTATGTTTAAATTTATTTTGTATGTTTTCGCTGTTTTTTTTTTTTTTTTTTTTTTTTTTTTTTGCTTTTGATTGCCTTTGCTTATTTTACGCAATCCTGCTTATACTTGATAAAGTATAAGGGGTATTGCTGGAAATTTGTGCAAGTAAATACTTGAATTATTTGTTTTAGAGATATTTTGTGTATTTGAACACAACGGTAAGCAGTTAGGCAATCAAGAGTTCGTTCGATATATATTTTTTACCAAACTGTTTTATCTTGTAGCGGTATTTCGGTTTTTACCGGAAAATAAACCGAAATATAGAAACAGTTTGGTAACCGCTCTTTTTTGTTATTGCCTTTATTAAGATGGGTTTTTGTAAAAAATAAACCGCAAAGGCATAAATTTCAACATACATACAAAAAGAGAATATATACATATGCAAAATGGAATCGATACAACTCACTTTGTACCGCCTCAAGGGTATTTGGGGGTATTTGTATGCGTATGTGCTTGTGCGTGTGCTTTCTGTGGCCCAGTCCTCTGCTGCTTGGCTGCGCTGACTATGTTGAGCTGGTGTGGTTGTTATTGTAGAGTGGCATGTTTTTTTTTTTTTAATTTAATTCGCGCCCGTTTTTTTTTTTTGTATGTAATTTTGTTGTTTTTTTTTTTTTTTTTTGTTGAAATTCGCGCCCGTTCGTAATTTTTTTTTTTTTTATTATTTCGCGCACGTTGTTGGTTTTGTTTTTTTTTTTCTATGTGTGTATGTATTATATGTATGCCACTCTGCACCGCACTTCTTTCATATATGTTTATATATGTATATATATATATATATCTTTTTTTTTTTTTTTCTTTTTTGTTTTTTTGTATGTGTATATGTTTTTCCACTGCACTGCACAGCACTTATGTTTTTTTTTTTTTTTATAGCTATGTATATATGTATGTTTGTGTCACTGCACTGCACTATATGTGTTTGTTACTTTTTTTTTTTTTTTTGTTTCTCACACTTTTTTCGTTTTTGTTCACTTTGTCACTGCACTTTGTTGTTTTTTTTTTTTTTTTTATGTTTAATTGCCCATAGTGCCGTCCACTAGGGCTCGAAGGACCAATATTTATTCGTTTCACTTCTCACTCACCTTTTTTCACTTTAAAGTAAAAACACGGCGTATACAAAAGGGTAGCACGGACGGAATATCTCGGACGTCTCGTCGGTTTGATCGCTAACGAAAAAAGGAGCCGTTTTGTCCTCTGTTAGCCCCTTTTGAAGGTTGAGTTGTGTAGAGTTGTGTGATGTGATGTGTATGTGTGGGTGTCTGTGGGGTGTGATGTCTGCGTGGTGTGATGGTGTGTGTTAGTGGGTGGAGTCTTCTTGTGGATCGTGTTGGTGTGGTGTGTTGGCGCTCAGTGGCGCGTATGGAGGGGGGAGGCGTAACTCATTTAGCCAAGTCGAGTTTCTTGCAAATCGTTTACCAAAGACTTTAATAAGGAACCGCTTTTTCTGTAAAACTAAAAATTATTACTGAACTGCTCTTCTAAGGAAAAATTTGCATCTTGTTACAATATTAACAAACTCATATAATCAATGCATTTTGAAAAAATTGCACTTCCTAAGATTAAAACCCGAAGTCGGTTTTTTTTTGCAAATTGTATATAATCGACTTCAGTATGGGACCGTTTATTTTAAAAAACATAAACTTTACTGATATGCTCTTCTAAAGAAAAATTTGCATGTTATAACAATATTAACAATATGTTATAACAATATTAACAAATTCATATGATCAAAGCATTTCGAAAAAATTGCACTTTCCTAGATTTAGACTCAAAGTCGATTTTCTTGCAAATTGTATATAATCGACTGCAGTAAGGTATCGCTTATAATGAAAAACATAAATTTAACTGTTCTGTGCTAAAGAAAAATCTGCATGTTATAACAATATTAACAAATTCATCTAATCAATGGATTTCGAAAAAATTGCACTTTCTTAGATCCAGAATCAAAGTCGATTTTCTTCCAAATTGTATATAAACGACTTCAATAAAGTACCGTTTATTCTGAAAACTAAAAAATTTTACTGAACTGCTCTTCCAAGGAAAAATTTGAATGTTATTACAATAGTAACAAATTCATATAATCAATGTATTTCGAAAAAATTGCACCTTCTTAGATTTAGACTCAAAGTCGATTTTCTTGCAAATTGTATATTAACGACTTCAATAAGGTACCGCTTATTTTGAAAAAGATAAAGTTTACAGATCTGCACTAAGGAAAAATTTGCATGTTATTACAATATTAACGAATTCATATAATCAATGCATTTCGAAAAAATTGCACCTTCTTAGATTTAGACTCAAAGTCGATTTTCTTCCAAATTGTCTATCGACTTCAATAAGGTACCGCTTATTCCGAAAACTAAATATTATTACTGAACTGCTCTTCTAAGGAAAAATTTGTATGTTATTACAATATTAACAAATTCATATAATCAATGTATTTCGAAAAAATTGCAATTTCTTAGATTTAGACACAAAGTCGGTTTTTTTTTGTGCAAATTGTATATTTACGGCTCCAGTAACCATTACTGAACTGCTCTTCTAAGGAAAAATCTGAATGTTATTACAATAGTAACAAATTCATATAATCAATGCATTTAGAAAAAATTTCACTTTCCTAGATTTACACTCAAAGTCGATTTTCTTGCAAATTGTATATTAACGACTTCAATAAGGTACCGCTTATTTTGAAAAAGATAAAGTTTACAGATCTGCACTAAGGAAAAATTTGCATGTTATTACAATATTAACGAATTCATATAATCAATGCATTTCGAAAAAATTGCACCTTCTTAGATTTAGACTCAAAGTCGATTTTCTTCCAAATTGTCTATCGACTTCAATAAGGTACCGCTTATTCCGAAAACTAAATATTATTACTGAACTGCTCTTCTAAGGAAAAATTTGTATGTTATTACAATATTAACAAATTCATATAATCAATGTATTTCGAAAAAATTGCAATTTCTTAGATTTAGACACAAAGTCGGTTTTTTTTTGTGCAAATTGTATATTTACGGCTCCAGTAACTATTACTGAACTGTTCTTCTAAGGAAAAATTTGTATGTTATTACAATATTCACAAATTCATATAATCAATGCATTTCGAAAAAATTGCAATTTCTTAGATTTAGACCCAAATTCGGTTTTTTTTTATTGAAAATTGTATATTAACGACTTCAATAAGGTACCGGCTATACCGCTAAAAATATAAAATTCATCTGATCTGCGCTAAGGAAAAATTTGCATGTTATTATAATATTAACAAATTCATATGATCAAAGCATTTCGAAAAAATTGCACTTCCTTATATTTAGAACTCAAAATCGATTTTCTTGCAAATTGTATATAATCTACTTCAGAAAGGAACCGCTTATTCTGAAAACTAAAAAATTTTACTGAACTGCTCTTCTAAGGAAAAATTTGTATGTTATTACAATATTAACAAATTCATATAATCAATGCATTTAGAAAAAATTGCACTTTCTTAGATTAGACTCAACTCGATTTTCTAGCTAATTGGATATTAAGGACTTCAATAAGGTACCGCTTATTCTGAAAATCATAAATATTGCTGATCTGCTCTTCTGAGTAAAAATTTGCATGTTATTACAATATTTACAAATTCATATAAACAATGGATTTCGAAAAAATTGCACTACCTTAGATTTAGACTTAAAGTCGAGTTTCTTGCAAGTTGTTTACTAAAGACTTTAATAAGGAACCGCTTTTTCTGTAAAACTAAAAATTATTACTGAACTGCTCTTCTAAGGAAAAAATTGCATCTTATTACAATATTAACAAATTCATATGATCAAAGCATTTCAAAAAAAATTGCACATTCCTAGATTTAGACTCAAAGTCGGTTTTCTTGCAAATTCGTTATTAACGACTGTAATAAGGAACCGCTTTTTCTGTAAAACATAGATATTACTGATCTGCTCTTCTATGGAAAAATTTGCATGTTATTACAATATTAAAAAATTCATATGATCAAAGCATTTCGAAAAAATTGCACTTTCCTAGATTTAGACTCAAAGTCGATTTTCATGCAAATTGTTTATTAACGACTTTAATAAGGAACCGCTTTTTCTGTAAAACATAAATTTTACTGATCTGCTCTTCTAAGGAAAATTTTGCATGTTATTATTG
Organism: Bactrocera oleae; assembly: GCF_042242935.1. Classification (NCBI taxonomy): domain Eukaryota; kingdom Metazoa; phylum Arthropoda; class Insecta; order Diptera; family Tephritidae; genus Bactrocera; species Bactrocera oleae. Next base: position 17,659,235 of record NC_091541.1, on the reverse strand, counting down.
TACAATATTAACAAATTTATATAATCAATGCATTTTCAATAAATTGCACTTCCTTAGATTTAGACTTAAAGTCGAGTTTCTTGCAAATTGTTTACTAAAGACTTTAATAAGGAACCGCTTTTTCTGTTAACCTAAAAATTATTACTGAACTGCTCTTCTAAGGCAAAATTTGCATCTTATTACAATATTAACAAATTCATATGATCAAAGCATTGCGCTTTCTTAGATCTAGACTCAAAGTCGATTTTCATGCAAATTGTTTATTAACGACTTTAATAAGGAACCGCTTTTTCTGTAAAACATAAATTTTACTGATCTGCTCTTCTAAGGAAAAATTTGCATGTTATTACAATATTAACAAATTCATATGATCAAAGCATTTCGAAAAAATTGCACCTTCTTAGATTTAGACTCAAGGTCGATTTTCTTCCAAATTGTCTATCGACTTCAATAAGGTACCGCTTATTCTGAAAACTAAAAATTATTACTGAACTGCTCTTCTAAGGAAAAATTTGTATGTTATTACAATATTAACAAATTCATATAATCAATGCATTTCGAAAAAGTTGCAATTTCTTAGATTTAGACACAAAGTCGGTTTTTTTTTGTGCAAATTGTATATTAATATCAATAATCATATAATCAATGCATTTCTTAAAAAGTGCACTTTCTTAGATTAGACTCAACTCGATTTTCTAGCTAATTGGATACTAAGGACTTCAATAAAGTACCGCTTATTCTGAAAATCATAAATATTGCTGATCTGCTCTTCTAAGGAAAAATTTGCATGTTATTACAATATTAACAAATTCCTATAATCAATGGATTTCGAGAAAATTGCACTACCTTAGATTTAGACTTAAAGTCGAGTTTCTTCTTTTTCTGTAAAACTAAAAATTATTACTGAACTGCTCTTCTAAGGAAAAATTTGCATCTTATTACAATATTAACAAATTCATATGATCAAAGCATTTCGAAAAAATTGCACTTTCCTAGACTTAGACTCAAAGTCGATTTTCTTGCAAAATGTATATTAACGACTTCAATAAGGTACCGGCTATACCGCTTAAAAATAAAAAATTTATCTGATCTGCGCTAAGGAAAAATTTGCATGTTATTACAATATTAACAAATTCATATGATCAAAGCATTTCGAAAAAATTGCACTTCCATATATTTAGAACTCAAAATCGATTTTCTTGCAAATTGTATATAATCTTCTTCAGAAAGGAACCGCTTATTCTGAAAACTAAAAAGTTTTACTGAACTGCTCCTTCAAGGAAAAATTTGTATGTTATTACAATATTAACAAATTCATATGATCAAAGCATTTCGAAAAAATTGCACTTTCCTAGATTTAGACTCAAAGTCGATTTTCATGCAAATTGTTTATTAACGACTTTAATAAGGAACCGCTTTTTCTGTAAAACATAAATTTTACTGATCTGCTCTTCTAAGGAAAATTTTACATGTTATTACAATACAGAAAGGAACCGCTTATTCTGAAAACTAAAAAATTTTACTGAACTGCTCTTCTAAGGAAAAATTTGTATGTTATTACAATATTAACAAATTCATATAATCAATGCATTTTCAATAAATTGCACTTTCTTAGATTTAGACTTAAAGTCGAGTCTCTTGCAAATTGTTTACTAAAGACTTTAATAAGGAACCGCTTCTTCTGTTAAACTAAAAATTATTACTGAACTGCTCTTCTAAGGAAAAATTTGCATCTTATTACAATATTAACAAATTCATATGATCAAAGCATTGCACTTTCTTAGATCTAGACTCAAAGTCGATCTTCATGCAAATTGTTTATTAACGACTTTAATAAGGAACCGCGTTTTCTGTAAAACATAAATTTTACTGATCTGCTCTTCTAAGGAAAATTTTACATGTTATTACATTATTAACAAATTCATATAATCTATGCATTTTGAAAAAATTGCACTTTCTTAGATCTAGACTTAAAGTCGAGTTTCTTGCAAATTGTTTACTAAAGACTTTAATAAGGAACCGCTTTTTCTGTAAAACTAAAAATTATTACTGAACTGCTCTTCTAAGGAAAAATTTGCATCTTATTACAATATTAACATCTTCATATGATCAAACCATTTCGAAAAAACTGTAATAAGGAACCGCTTTTTCTGTAAAACATAGATATTACTGATCTGCTCTTCTAAGGAAAAATTTGCATCTTATTACAATATTAACAAATTCATATGATCAAAGCACTTCGAAAAAATTGCACATTCCCAAATTTAGAATCAAAGTCGATTTTCTTGCAAATTCGTTATTAACGATTGTAATTAGGAACCGCTTTTTCTGTTAAACATAGATACTACTGATCTGCTCTTCTAAGGAAAAATTTGCATGTTATTACAATATTAACAAATTCATATGACCAAAGCATTTCGAAAAAATTGCACTTTCCTAGATTTAGACTCAAAGTCGATCTTCATGCAAATTGTTTATTAAAGACTTTAATAAGGAACCGCTTTTTCTGTAAAACTAAAAATTATTACTGAACTGCTCTTCTAAGGAAAAATTTGCATCTTATTACAATATTAACATCTTCATATGATCAAACCATTTCGAAAAAATTGCACATTCCTAGATTTAGACTCAAAGTCGATTTTCTTGCAAATTCGTTATTAACGACTGTAATAAGGAACCGCTTTTTTTGTAAAACATAGATATTACTGATCTGCTCTTCTAAGGAAAAATTTGCATCTTATTACAATATTAACAAATTCATATGATTAAAGCATTTCGAAAAAATTGCACATTGCCAAATTTAGACTCAAAGTCGATTTTCTTGCAAATTCGTTATTAACGATTGTAATAAGGAACCGCTTTTTTTGTAAAACATAGATACTACTGATCTGCTCTTCTAAAGAAAAATTTGCATGTTATTACAATATTAACAAATTCATATGATCAAAGCATTTCGAAAAAATTTCACTTTCCTAGATTTAGACTCAAAGTCGATTTTCATGCAAATTGTTTATTAACGACTTTAATAAGGAACCGCTTTTTCTGTAAAACATAAATTTTACTGATCTGCTCTTCTAAGGAAAATTTTACATGTTATTACATTATTAACAAATTCATATAATCTATGCATTTTGAAAAAATTGCACTTTCTTAGATCTAGACTTAAAGTCGAGTTTCTTGCAAATTGTTTACTAAAGACTTTAATAAGGAACCGCTTTTTCTGTAAAACTAAAAATTATTACTGAACTGCTCTTCTAAGGAAAAATTTGCATCTTATTACAATATTAACATCTTCATATGATCAAACCATTTCGAAAAAATTGCACATTCCTAGATTTAGACCCAAAGTCGATTTTCTTGCAAATTCTTTATTAACGACTGTAATAAGGAACCGCTTTTTTTGTAAAACATAGATATTACTGATCTGCTTCTCTAAGGAAAAATTTGCATCTTATTACAATATTAACAAATTCATATGATTAAAGCATTTCGAAAAAATTGCACATTCCCAAATTTAGACTCAAAGTCGATTTTCTTGCAAATTCGTTATTAACGATTGTAATAAGGAACCGCTTTTTCTGTAAAACATAGATACTACTGATCTGCTCTTCTAAGGAAAAATTTGCATGTTATTACAATATTAACAAATTCATATGATCAAAGCATTTCGAAAAAATTGCACTTTCCTAGATTTAGACTCAAAGTCGATTTTCATGCAAATTGTTTATTAACGACTTTAATAAGGAACCGCTTTTTCTGTAAAACATAAATTTTACTGATCTGCTCTTCTAAGGAAAATTTTACATGTTATTACATTATTAACAAATTCATATAATCTATGCATTTTGAAAAAATTGCACTTTCTTAGATCTAGACTTAAAGTCGAGTTTCTTGCAAATTGTTTGCTAAAGACTTTAATAAGGAACCGCTTTTTCTGTAAAACTAAAAATTAATACTGAACTGCTCTTCTAAGGAAAAATTTGCATCTTATTACAATATTAACAAATTCATATGATCAAACCATTTCGAAAAAATTGCACATTCCTAGATTTAGACTCAAAGTCGATTTTCTTGCAAATTCGTTATTAACGACTGTAATAAAGAACCGCTTTTTCTGTAAAACATAGATATTACTGATCTGCTCTTCTAAGGAAAAATTTGCATCTTATTACAATATTAACAAATTCATATGATCAACGCATTTCGAAAAAATTGCACATTCCCAAATTTAGACTCAAAGTCGATTTTCTTGCAAATTCGTTATTAACGATTGTAATAAGGAACCGCTTTTTCTGTAAAACATAGATACTACTGATCTGCTCTTCTAAGGAAAAATTTGCATGTTATTACAATATTAACAAATTCATATGATCAAAGCATTTCGAAAAAATTGCACTTTCCTGGATTTAGACTCAAAGTCGATTTTCACGCAAATTGTTTATTAACGACTTTAATAAGGAACCGCTTTTTCTGTAAAACATAAATTTTACTGATCTGCTCTTCTAAGGAAAATTTTACATGTTATTACAATATTAACAAATGCATATATTCAATGCATTTTGAAAAAATTGCACTTTCTTAGATCTAGACTCAAAGTCGATTTTCATGCAAATTGTTTATTAACGACTTTAATAAGGAACCGCTTTTTCTGTAAAACATAAATTTTACTGATCTGCTTTTCTAAGGAAAAATTTGCATGTTATTATTGTACAATATTAACAAATTTATATAATCAATGCATTTTCAATAAATTGCACTTCCTTAGATTTAGACTTAAAGTCGAGTCTCTTGCAAATTGTTTACTAAAGACTTTAATAAGGAACCGCTTCTTCTGTTAAACTAAAAATTATTACTGAACTGCTCTTCTAAGGAAAAATTTCCATCTTATTACAATATTAACAAATTCATATGATCAAAGCATTGCACTTTCTTAGATCTAGACTCAAAGTCGATATTCATGCAAATTGTTTATTTACGACTTTAATAAGGAACCGCTTTTTCTGTAAAACATAAATTTTACTGATCTGCTCTTCTAAGGAAAATTTTGCATGTTATTATTGTACAATATTAACAAATTTATATAATCAATGCTTTTTCAATAAATTGCACTTCCTTAGATTTAGACTTAAAGTCGAGTTTCTTGCAAATTGTTTACTAAAGACTTTAATAAGAAACCGCTTTTTCTGTTAAACTAAAAATTATTACTGAACTGCGCTTCTAAGGAAAAATTTGCATCTTATTACAATATTAACAAATTCATATGATCAAAGCATTGCACTTTCTTAGATCTAGATTCAAAGTCGATTTTCTTGCAAATTGTATATTAACGACCTCAAAAAGTATCGCTTATAATGAAAAACATAAATTTTACTGATCTGGTCTTCTAAGGAAAATGTTACATGTTATTACAATATTAACAAACTCATATAATCAATGGATTTTGAAAAAATTGCACTTCCTTAGATTTAGACTTAAAGTCGAGTTTCTTGCAAATTGTTTACTAAAGACTTTAATAAGGAACCGCTTTTTCTGTAAAACTAAAAATTATTAGTGAACTGCTCTTCTAAGGAAAAATTTGCATCTTATTACAATATTAACAAATTCATATGATCAACGCATTTCGAAAAAATTGCACATTCCTAGATTTAGACTTAAAGTCGATTTTCTTGCAAATTCGTTTTTAACGACTGTAATAAGGAACCGCTTTTTCTGTAAAACATAGATATTACTGATCTGCTCTTCTAAGGAAAAATTTGCATGTTATTACAATATTAACAAATTCATATGATCAAACCATTTCGAAAAAATTGCACATTCCTAGATTTAGACTCAAAGTCGATTTTCTTGCAAATTCGTTATTAACGACTGTAATAAGGAACCGCTTTTTCTGTAAAACATAGATATTACTGATCTGCTCTTCTAAGGAAAAATTTGCATCTTATTACAATATTAACAAATTCATATGATCAACGCATTTCGAAAAAATTGCACATTCCCAAATTTAGACTCAAAGTCGATTTTCTTGCAAATTCGTTATTAACGATTGTAATAAGGAACCGCTTTTTCTGTAAAACATAGATACTACTGATCTGCTCTTCTAAGGAAAAATTTGCATGTTATTACAATATTAACAAATTCATATGATCAAAGCATTTCGAAAAAATTGTACTTTCCTAGATTTAGACTCAAAGTCGACTTTCACGCAAATTGTTTATTAACGACTTTAATAAGGAACCGCTTTTTCTGTAAAACATAAATTTTACTGATCTGCTCTTCTAAGGAAAATTTTACATGTTATTACAATATTAACAAATGCATATATTCAATGCATTTTGAAAAAATTGCACTTTCTTAGATCTAGACTCAAAGTCGATTTTCATGCAAATTGTTTATTAACGACTTTAATAAGGAACCGCTTTTTCTGTAAAACATAAATTTTACTGATCTGCTTTTCTAAGGAAAAATTTGCATGTTATTATTGTACAATATTAACAAATTTATATAATCAATGCATTTTCAATAAATTGCACTTCCTTAGATTTAGACTTAAAGTCGAGTCTCTTGCAAATTGTTTACTAAAGACTTTAATAAGGAACCGCTTCTTCTGTTAAACTAAAAATTATTACTGAACTGCTCTTCTAAGGAAAAATTTGCATCTTATTACAATATTAACAAATTCATATGATCAAAGCATTGCACTTTCTTAGATCTAGACTCAAAGTCGATATTCATGCAAATTGTTTATTAACGACTTTAATAAGGAACCGCTTTTTCTGTAAAACATAAATTTTACTGATCTGCTCTTCTAAGGAAAATTTTGCATGTTATTATTGTACAATATTAACAAATTTATATAATCAATGCTTTTTCAATAAATTGCACTTCCTTAGATTTAGACTTAAAGTCGAGTTTCTTGCAAATTGTTTACTAAAGACTTTAATAAGAAACCGCTTTTTCTGTTAAACTAAAAATTATTACTGAACTGCTCTTCTAAGGAAAAATTTGCATCTTATTACAATATTAACAAATTCATATGATCAAAGCATTGCACTTTCTTAGATCTAGATTCAAAGTCGATTTTCTTGCAAATTGTATATTAACGACCTCAAAAAGTATCGCTTATAATGAAAAACATAAATTTTACTGATCTGGTCTTCTAAGGAAAATGTTACATGTTATTACAATATTAACAAACTCATATAATCAATGGATTTCGAAAAAATTGCACTTCCTTAGATTTAGACTTAAAGTCGAGTTTCTTGCAAATTGTTTACTAAAGACTTTAATAAGGAACCGCTTTTTCTGTAAAACTAAAAATTATTAGTGAACTGCTCTTCTAAGGAAAAATTTGCATCTTATTACAATATTAACAAATTCATATGATCAAACCATTTCGAAAAAATTGCACATTCCTAGATTTAGACTTAAAGTCGATTTTCTTGCAAATTCGTTTTTAACGACTGTAATAAGGAACCGCTTTTTCTGTAAAACATAGATATTACTGATCTGCTCTTCTAAGGAAAAATTTGCATGTTATTACAATATTAACAAATTCATATGATCAAAGCATTTCGAAAAAATTGCACTTTCCTAGATTTAGACTCAAAGTCGATTTTCATGCAAATTGTTTATTAACGATTGTAATAAGGAACCGCTTTTTCTGTAAAACATAGATACTACTGATCTGCTCTTCTAAGGAAAATTGTACATGTTATTACTATATTAACAAATTCATATAATCAATGCATTTTGAAAAAATTGCACTTTCTTAGATCTAGACACAAAGTCGATTTTCATGCAAATTGTTTATTAACGACTTTAATAAGGAACCGCTTTTTCTGTAAAACATAAATTTTACTGATCTGCTTTTCTAAGGAAAAATTTGCATGTTATTATTGTACAATATTAACAAATTTATATAATCAATGCATTTTCAATAAATTGCACTTCCTTAGATTTAGACTCAAAGTCGATTTTCATGCAAATTGTTTATTAACGACTTTAATAAGGAACCGCTTTTTCTGTAAAACATAAATTTTACTGATCTGCTTTTCTAAGGAAAAATTTGCATGTTATTATTGTACAATATTAACAAATTCATATAATCAATGCATTTTGAAAAAATTGCACTTTCTTAGATCTAGACTCAAAGTCGATTTTCATGCAAATTGTTTATTAACGACTTTAATAAGGAACCGCTTTTTCTGTAAAACATAAATTTTACTGATCTGCTCTTCTAAGGAAAAATTTGCATCTTATTACAATATTAACAAATTCATATGATCAAAGCATTGCACTTTCTTAGATCTAGATTCAAAGTCGATTTTCTTGCAAATTGTATATTAACGACCTCAAAAAGTATCGCTTATAATGAAAAACATAAATTTTACTGATCTGGTCTTCTAAGGAAAATGTTACATGTTATTACAATATTAACAAACTCATATAATCAATGGATTTCGAAAAAATTGCACTTCCTTAGATTTAGACTTAAAGTCGAGTTTCTTGCAAATTGTTTACTAAAGACTTTAATAAGGAACCGCTTTTTCTGTAAAACTAAAAATTATTAGTGAACTGCTCTTCTAAGGAAAAATTTGCATCTTATTACAATATTAACAAATTCATATGATCAAACCATTTCGAAAAAATTGCACATTCCTAGATTTAGACTTAAAGTCGATTTTCTTGCAAATTCGTTTTTAACGACTGTAATAAGGAACCGCTTTTTCTGTAAAACATAGATATTACTGATCTGCTCTTCTAAGGAAAAATTTGCATGTTATTACAATATTAACAAATTCATATGATCAAAGCATTTCGAAAAAATTGCACTTTCCTAGATTTAGACTCAAAGTCGATTTTCATGCAAATTGTTTATTAACGATTGTAATAAGGAACCGCTTTTTCTGTAAAACATAGATACTACTGATCTGCTCTTCTAAGGAAAATTGTACATGTTATTACTATATTAACAAATTCATATAATCAATGCATTTTGAAAAAATTGCACTTTCTTAGATCTAGACTCAAAGTCGATTTTCATGCAAATTGTTTATTAACGACTTTAATAAGGAACCGCTTTTTCTGTAAAACATAAATTTTACTGATCTGCTCTTTTAAGAAAAATTTTACATGTTATTACAATATTAACAAATGCATATATTCAATGCATTTTGAAAAAATTGCACTTTCTTAGATCTAGACTCAAAGTCGATTTTCATGCAAATTGTTTATTAACGACTTTAATAAGGAACCGCTTTTTCTGTAAAACATAAATTTTACTGATCTGCTTTTCTAAGGAAAAATTTGCATGTTATTATTGTACAATATTAACAAATTTATATAATCAATGCATTTTCAATAAATTGCACTTCCTTAGATTTAGACTTAAAGTCGAGTCTCTTGCAAATTGTTTACTAAAGACTTTAATAAGGAACCGCTTCTTCTGTTAAACTAAAAATTATTACTGAACTGCTCTTCTAAGGAAAAATTTGCATCTTATTACAATATTAACAAATTCATATGATCAAAGCATTGCACTTTCTTAGATCTAGACTCAAAGTCGATATTCATGCAAATTGTTTATTAACGACTTTAATAAGGAACCGCTTTTTCTGTAAAACATAAATTTTACTGATCTGCTCTTCTAAGGAAAATTTTGCATGTTATTATTGTACAATATTAACAAATTTATATAATCAATGCTTTTTCAATAAATTGCACTTCCTTAGATTTAGACTTAAAGTCGAGTTTCTTGCAAATTGTTTACTAAAGACTTTAATAAGAAACCGCTTTTTCTGTTAAACTAAAAATTATTACTGAACTGCTCTTCTAAGGAAAAATTTGCATCTTATTACAATATTAACAAATTCATATGATCAAAGCATTGCACTTTCTTAGATCTAGATTCAAAGTCGATTTTCTTGCAAATTGTATATTAACGACCTTAAAAAGTATCGCTTATAATGAAAAACATAAATTTTACTGATCTGGTCTTCTAAGGAAAATGTTACATGTTATTACAATATTAACAAACTCATATAATCAATGGATTTCGAAAAAATTGCACTTCCTTAGATTTAGACTTAAAGTCGAGTTTCTTGCAAATTGTTTACTAAAGACTTTAATAAGGAACCGCTGTTTCTGTAAAACTAAAAATTATTACTGAACTGCTCTTCTAAGGAAAAATTTGCATCTTATTACAATATTAACAATTTCATATGATCAAACCATTTCGAAAAAATTGCACATTCCTAGATTTAGACTTAAAGTCGATTTTCTTGCAAATTCGTTTTTAACGACTGTAATAAGGAACCGCTTTTTCTGTAAAACATAGATATTACTGATCTGCTCTTCTAAGGAAAAATTTGCATGTTATTACAATATTAACAAATTCATATGATCAAAGCATTTCGAAAAAATTGCACTTTCCTAGATTTAGACTCAAAGTCGATTTTCATGCAAATTGTTTATTAACGACTTTAATAAGGAACCGCTTTTTCTGTAAAACAAAAATTTTACTGATCTGCTCTTCTAAGGAAAATTTTACATGTTATTACTATATTAACAAATTCATATAATCAATGCATTTTGAAAAAATTGCACTTTCTTAGATCTAGACTCAAAGTCGATTTTCATGCAAATTGTTTATTAACGACTTTAATAAGGAACCGCTTTTTCTGTAAAACATAAATTTTACTGATCTGCTCTTTTAAGAAAAATTTTGCATGTTATTATTGTACCAATTAACAAATTTATATAATCAATGCATTTTCAAAAAATTGCACTTCCTTAGATTTAGACTTAAAGTCGAGTTTCTTGCAAATTGTTTACTAAAGACTTTAATCAGGAACCGCTTTTTCTGATAAACTAAAAATTATTACTGAACTGCTCTTCTAAGGAAAAATTTGCATCTTATTACAATATTAACAAATTCATATGATCAAAGCATTTCGAAAAAATTGCACTTACCTAGATTTAGACTAAAAGTCGGTTTTCATGCAAATTGTTTCTTAACGACTTTAATAAGGAACCGCTTTTTCTGTAAAACATAAATTTTACTGATCTGCTCTTCTTAGGAAAATTTTACATGTTAATACATTATTAACAAATTCATATAATCTATGCATTTTGAAAAAATTGCACTTTCTTAGATCTAGACTCAAAGTCGATTTTCTTGCAAATTGTACATAATCGACTTCGGTAAGGTACCGTTTATTTTAAAAAACATAAATTTTACTGATATGCTCTTCTAAAGAAAAATTTGCATGTTATAACAATATTAACAATATGTTATAACAATATTAACGAATTCATGTAGTCAAAGCATTTCGAAAAAATTGCAATATCTTAGATTTATACTCAAAATCGATTTTCTTCTAAATTGTATATTAACGACTTCAATAAGGTACCGCTTATTCTGAAAAACATAAAATTTACTGATCTGCACTAAGGAAAAATTTGCATGTTATTACAATATTAACAAATTCATATGATCAAAGCATTTGAAAAAATTGCACTTCCTTATATTTAGAACTCAAAATCGATTTTCTTGCAAATTGTATATAATCTACTTCAGAAAGGAACCGCTTATCCTGAAAACTAAAAAATTGTACTGAACTGCTCTTCTAAGGAAAAATTTGTATGTTATTACAATATTAACAAATTCATATAATCAATGCATTAAAAAAAATTGCACTTTCCCCGACTTAGACTCAAAGTCGATTTTCTTGCAAAACGTATATTAACGATTTCATTAAGGTAGCGCTTATTCAGAAAAACATAAAGTTTACTGAATTGCTCTTCTGAGGAAAAATTTGTATGTTATTACAACATTAACAAATTCATATAATCAATGCATTTCGAAAAAATTGCACTTTCTTAGATCTAGACTCAAAGTCGATTTTCATGCAAATTGTTTATTAACGACTTTAATAAGGAACCGCTGTTTCTGTAAAACATAAATTTTACTGATCTGCTCTTCTAAGGAAAAATTTGCATGTTATTATTGTACAATATTATCAAATTTATATAATCAATGCATTTTCAATAAATTGCACTTCCTTAGATTTAGACTTAAAGTCGAGTCTCTTGCGAATTGTTTACTAAAGACTTTAATAAGAAACCGCTTTTTCTGTTAAACTAAAAATTATTACTGAGCTGCTCTTCTAAGGAAAAATTTGCATCTTATTACAATATTAACAAATTCATATGATCAAAGCATTGCACTTTCTTAGATCTAGACTCAAAGTCGATTTTCTTGCAAATTGTATATTAACGACGTCAAAAAGTATCGCTTATAATGTAAAACATAAATTTTACTGATCTGGTCTTCTAAGGAAAATGTTACATGTTATTACAATATTAACAAACTCATATAATCAATGGATTTCGAAATAATTGCACTTTCTTAGATTTAGACTTAAAGTCGAGTTTCTTGCAAATTGTTTACTAAAGACTTTAATAAGGAACCGCTTTTTCTGTAAAACTAAAAATTATTACTGAACTGCTCTTCTAAGGAAAAATTTGCATCTTATTACAATATTAACAAATTCATATGATCAAAGCATTGCACTTTCTTAGATCTAGACTCAAGTCGATTTTCTTGCAAATTGTATATTAACGACGTCAAAAAGTATCGCTTATAATGTAAAACATAAATTTTACTGATCTGGTCTTCTAAGGAAAATGTTACATGTTATTACAATATTAACAAACTCATATAATCAATGGATTTCGAAATAATTGCACTTTCTTAGATTTAGACTTAAAGTCGAGTTTCTTGCAAATTGTTTACTAAAGACTTTAATAAGGAACCGCTTTTTCTGTAAAACTAAAAATTATTACTGAACTGCTCTTCTAAGGAAAAATTTGCATCTTATTACAATATTAACAAATTCATATGATCAAAGCATTGCACTTTCTTAGATCTAGACTCAAAGTCGATTTTCTTGCAAATTGTATATTAACGACGTCAAAAAGTATCGCTTATAATGTAAAACATAAATTTTACTGATCTGGTCTTCTAAGGAAAATGTTACATGTTATTACAATATTAACAAACTCATATAATCAATGGATTTCGAAATAATTGCACTTTCTTAGATTTAGACTTAAAGTCGAGTTTCTTGCAAATTGTTTACTAAAGACTTTAATAAGGAACCGCTTTTTCTGTAAAACTAAAAATTATTACTGAACTGCTCTTCTAAGGAAAAATTTGCATCTTATTACAATATTAACAAATTCATATGATCAAACCATTTAGAAAAAATTGCACATTCCTAGATTTAGACTCAAAGTCGATTTTCTTGCAAATTCGTTATTAACGACTGTAATAAGGAACCGCTTTTTCTGTAAAACATAGATATTACTAATCTGCTCTTCTAAGGAAAAATTTGCATGTTATTACAATATTAACAAATTCATATGATCAAAGCATTTCGAAAAAATTGCACTTTCCTAGATTTAGACTCAAAGTCGATTTTCATGCAAATTGTTTATTAACGACTTTAATAAGGAACCGCTTTTTCTGTAAAACAAAAATTTTACTGATCTGCTCTTCTAAGGAAAATTTTACATGTAAGGTACCGTTTATTTTAAAAAACATAAACTTTACTGATATGCTCTTCTAAAGAAAAATTTGCATGTTATAACAATATTAACAATATGTTATAACAATATTAACGAGTTCATGTAGTCAAAGCATTTTGAAAAAATTGCAATATCTTAGATTTATACTCAAAATCGATTTTCTTCTAAATTGTATATTAACGACTTCAATAAGGTACCGCTTATTCTGAAAAACATAAAGTTTTCTGATCTGCACTAAGGAAAAATTTGCATGTTATTACAATATTAACAAATTCATATGATCAAAGCATTTCGAAAAAATTGCACTTCCTTATATTTAGAACTCAAAATCGATTTTCTTGCAAATTGTATATAATCTACTTCAGAAAGGAACCGCTTATCCTGAAAACTAAAAAATTTTACTGAACTGCTCTTCTAAGGAAAATCTTGTATGTTATTACAATATTAACAAATTCATATAATCAATGCATTAAAAAAACTTGCACTTTCCCAGACTTAGACTCAAAGTCGATTTTCTTGCAAAATGTATATTAACGATTTCAATAAGGTACCGCTTATTCTGAAAAATATAAAGTTTACTGAATTGCTCTTCTGAGGAAAAATTTGTATGTTATTACAACATTAACAAATTCATATAATCAATGCATTTCGAAAAAATTGCACTTTCTTAGATCTAGACTCAAAGTCGATTTTCATGCAAATTGTTTATTAACGACTTTAATAAGGAACCGCTGTTTCTGTAAAACATAAATTTTACTGATCTGCTCTTATAAGGAAAAATTTGCATGTTATTATTGTACAATATTATCAAATTTATATAATCAATGCATTTTCAATAAATTGCACTTCCTTAGATTTAGACTTAAAGTCGAGTCTCTTGCGAATTGTTTACTAAAGACTTTAATAAGAAACCGCTTTTTCTGTTAAACTAAAAATTATTACTGAACTGCTCTTCTAAGGAAAAATTTGCATCTTATTACAATATTAACAAATTCATATGATCAAAGCATTGCAATTTCTTAGATCTAGACTCAAAGTCGATTTTCTTGCAAATTGTATATTAACGACGTCAAAAAGTATCGCTTATAATGTAAAACATAAATTTTACTGATCTGGTCTTCTAAGGAAAATGTTACATGTTATTACAATATTAACAAACTCATATAATCAATGGATTTCGAAATAACTGCACTTTCTTAGATTTAGACTTAAAGTCGAGTTTCTTGCAAATTGTTTACTAAAGACTTTAATAAGGAACCGCTCTTTCTGTAAAACTAAAAATTATTACTGAACTGCTCTTCTAAGGAAAAATTTGCATCTTATTACAATATTAACAAATTCATATGATCAAACCATTTAGAAAAAATTGCACATTCCTAGATTTAGACTCAAAGTCGATTTTCTTGCAAATTCGTTATTAACGACTGTAATAAGGAACCGCTTTTTCTGTAAAACATAGATATTACTGATCTGCTCTTCTAAGGAAAAATTTGCATGTTATTACAATATTAACAAATTCATATGATCAAAGCATTTCGAAAAAATTGCACTTTCCTAGATTTAGACTCAAAGTCGATTTTCATGCAAATTGTTTATTAACGACTTTAATAAGGAACCGCTTTTTCTGTAAAACAAAAATTTTACTGATCTGCTCTTCTAAGGAAAATTTTACATGTAAGGTACCGTTTATTTTAAAAAACATAAACTTTACTGATATGCTCTTCTAAAGAAAAATTTGCATGTTATAACAATATTAACAATATGTTATAACAATATTAACGAGTTCATGTAGTCAAAGCATTTCGAAAAAATTGCAATATCTTAGATTTATACTCAAAATCGATTTTCTTCTAAATTGTATATTAACGACTTCAATAAGGTACCGCTTATTCTGAAAAACATAAAGTTTTCTGATCTGCACTAAGGAAAAATTTGCATGTTATTACAATATTAACAAATTCATATGATCAAAGCATTTCGAAAAAATTGCACTTCCTTATATTTAGAACTCAAAATCGATTTTCTTGCAAATTGTATATAATCTACTTCAGAAAGGAGCCGCTTATCCTGAAAACTAAAAAATTTTACTGAACTGCTCTTCTAAGGAAAAATTTGTATGTTATTACAATATTAACAAATTCATATAATCAATGCATTAAAAAAACTTGCACTTTCCCAGACTTAGACTCAAAGTCGATTTTCTTGCAAAATGTATATTAACGATTTCAATAAGGTAACGCTTATTCTGAAAAACATAAAGTTTACTGAATTGCTCTTCTGAGGAAAAATTTGTATGTTATTACAGCATTAACAAATTCATATAATCAATGCATTTCGAAAAAATTGCACCTTCTTAGATTTAGACTCAAAGTCGATTTTCTTCCAAATTGTCTACTAACGACTTCAATAAGGTACCGCTTATTCTGAAAACTAAATATTATTACAGAACTGCTCTTCTGAGGAAAAATTTGCATGTTTTTACAATAATAACCAATTCATATAATCAATTAATTTCGAAAAAATTGCACTTCCTTATACTTAGAACACAAAATCGCTTTTCTTGCAAATTGTATATTAACGGTTTCAATAAGGTACTGCTTATTCTGAAAACTAAAAAATTTTACTGAACTGCTCTTCTAAAGAAAAATTTGTATGTTAATACAATATTAACAAATTCATACAATCTAAGCATTTCGTAAAAATTGCACTTTCTTAGATAAGACTCAACTCGTTTTTCTTGCTAATTGGCTATTAAGGACTTCAAAAAGAAACCGCTTATTCTGAAAATCATAAATATTTCTTATCTGCTCTTCTGAGTAAAAATTTGCATGTTATTACAATATTAACAAATTCATATAATCAATTAATTTCGAAAAAATTGCACCTTCTTAGATTTAGACTCAAAGTCGATTTTCTTCCAAATTGTCTATCGACTTCAATAAGGTACCACTTATTCTGAAAACTAAAAATTATTACTGATTTGTTCTTCTAAGGAAAAATTTTGTATGTTATTACAATATTAACAAATTCATATAATCAATGCATTTCGAAAAAATTGCACTACCTTAGATTTAGACTTAAAGTCGAGTTTCTTGCAAATTGTTTACTAAAGACTTTAATAAGGAACCGCTTTTTCTGTAAAACATAGATATTACTGATCTGCTCTTCTAAGGAAAAATTTGCATGTTATTACAATATTAACAAATTCATATGATCGAAGCATTTCTAAAAAATTGCACATTCCTAGATTTAGACTCAAAGTCGATTTTCTTGCAAATTGTATATTAACGGTTTCAATAAGGTACTGCTTATTCTGAAAACTAAATATTATTACAGAACTGCTCTTCTGAGGAAAAATTTTGTATGTTATTACAATATTAACAAATTCATATAATCAATGCATTTCGAAAAAATTGCACTACCTTAGATTTAGACTTAAAGTCGAGTTTCTTGCAAATTGTTTACTAAAGACTTTAATAAGGAACCACTTTTTCTGTAAAACATAGATATTACTGATCTGCTCTTCTAAGGAAAAATTTGCATCTTATTACAATATTAACAAATTCGTATGATCAAAGCATTTCTAAAAAATTGCACATTCCTAGATTTAGACTCAAAGTCGATTTTCTTGCAAATTCGTTATTAACGACTGTAATAAGGAACCGCTTTTTCTGTAAAACATAGATATTACTGATCTGCTCTTCTAAGGAAAAATTTGCATGTTATTACAATATTAACAAATTCATATGATCGAAGCATTTCGAAAAAATTGCACTTTCCTAGATTTAGACTCAAAATCGATTTTCATGCAAATTGTTTATTAACGACTTTAATAAGAAACCGCTTATTCTGAAAACTAAATATTATTACAGAACTGCTCTTCTGAGGAAAAATTTGCATGTTATTACAATATTAACAAATTCATATGATCAAACCATTTAGAAAAAATTGCACATTCCTAGATTTAGACTCAAAGTCGATTTTCTTGCAAATTCGTTATTAACGACTGTAATAAGGAACCGCTTTTTCTGTAAAACATAGATATTACTAATCTGCTCTTCTAAGGAAAAATTTGCATGTTATTACAATATTAACAAATTCATATGATCAAAGCATTTCGAAAAAATTGCACTTTCCTAGATTTAGACTCAAAGTCGATTTTCATGCAAATTGTTTATTAACGACTTTAATAAGGAACCGCTTTTTCTGTAAAACAAAAATTTTACTGATCTGCTCTTCTAAGGAAAATTTTACATGTAAGGTACCGTTTATTTTAAAAAACATAAACTTTACTGATATGCTCTTCTAAAGAAAAATTTGCATGTTATAACAATATTAACAATATGTTATAACAATATTAACGAGTTCATGTAGTCAAAGCATTTTGAAAAAATTGCAATATCTTAGATTTATACTCAAAATCGATTTTCTTCTAAATTGTATATTAACGACTTCAATAAGGTACCGCTTATTCTGAAAAACATAAAGTTTTCTGATCTGCACTAAGGAAAAATTTGCATGTTATTACAATATTAACAAATTCATATGATCAAAGCATTTCGAAAAAATTGCACTTCCTTATATTTAGAACTCAAAATCGATTTTCTTGCAAATTGTATATAATCTACTTCAGAAAGGAACCGCTTATCCTGAAAACTAAAAAATTTTACTGAACTGCTCTTCTAAGGAAAATCTTGTATGTTATTACAATATTAACAAATTCATATAATCAATGCATTAAAAAAACTTGCACTTTCCCAGACTTAGACTCAAAGTCGATTTTCTTGCAAAATGTATATTAACGATTTCAATAAGGTACCGCTTATTCTGAAAAATATAAAGTTTACTGAATTGCTCTTCTGAGGAAAAATTTGTATGTTATTACAACATTAACAAATTCATATAATCAATGCATTTCGAAAAAATTGCACTTTCTTAGATCTAGACTCAAAGTCGATTTTCATGCAAATTGTTTATTAACGACTTTAATAAGGAACCGCTGTTTCTGTAAAACATAAATTTTACTGATCTGCTCTTCTAAGGAAAAATTTGCATGTTATTATTGTACAATATTATCAAATTTATATAATCAATGCATTTTCAATAAATTGCACTTCCTTAGATTTAGACTTAAAGTCGAGTCTCTTGCGAATTGTTTACTAAAGACTTTAATAAGAAACCGCTTTTTCTGTTAAACTAAAAATTATTACTGAACTGCTCTTCTAAGGAAAAATTTGCATCTTATTACAATATTAACAAATTCATATGATCAAAGCATTGCAATTTCTTAGATCTAGACTCAAAGTCGATTTTCTTGAAAATTGTATATTAACGACGTCAAAAAGTATCGCTTATAATGTAAAACATAAATTTTACTGATCTGGTCTTCTAAGGAAAATGTTACATGTTATTACAATATTAACAAACTCATATAATCAATGGATTTCGAAATAATTGCACTTTCTTAGATTTAGACTTAAAGTCGAGTTTCTTGCAAATTGTTTACTAAAGACTTTAATAAGGAACCGCTTTTTCTGTAAAACTAAAAATTATTACTGAACTGCTCTTCTAAGGAAAAATTTGCATCTTATTACAATATTAACAAATTCATATGATCAAACCATTTAGAAAAAATTGCACATTCCTAGATTTAGACTCAAAGTCGATTTTCTTGCAAATTCGTTATTAACGACTGTAATAAGGAACCGCTTTTTCTGTAAAACATAGATATTACTGATCTGCTCTTCTAAGGAAAAATTTGCATGTTATTACAATATTAACAAATTCATATGATCAAAGCATTTCGAAAAAATTGCACTTTCCTAGATTTAGACTCAAAGTCGATTTTCATGCAAATTGTTTATTAACGACTTTAATAAGGAACCGCTTTTTCTGTAAAACAAAAATTTTACTGATCTGCTCTTCTAAGGAAAATTTTACATGCAAGGTACCGTTTATTTTAAAAAACATAAACTTTACTGATATGCTCTTCTAAAGAAAAATTTGCATGTTATAACAATATTAACAATATGTTATAACAATATTAACGAGTTCATGTAGTCAAAGCATTTCGAAAAAATTGCAATATCTTAGATTTATACTCAAAATCGATTTTCTTCTAAATTGTATATTAACGACTTCAATAAGGTACCGCTTATTCTGAAAAACATAAAGTTTTCTGATCTGCACTAAGGAAAAATTTGCATGTTATTACAATATTAACAAATTCATATGATCAAAGCATTTCGAAAAAATTGCACTTCCTTATATTTAGAACTCAAAATCGATTTTCTTGCAAATTGTATATAATCTACTTCAGAAAGGAGCCGCTTATCCTGAAAACTAAAAAATTTTACTGAACTGCTCTTCTAAGGAAAAATTTGTATGTTATTACAATATTAACAAATTCATATAATCAATGCATTAAAAAAACTTGCACTTTCCCAGACTTAGACTCAAAGTCGATTTTCTTGCAAAATGTATATTAACGATTTCAATAAGGTACCGCTTATTCTGAAAAACATAAAGTTTACTGAATTGCTCTTCTGAGGAAAAATTTGCATGTTATTACCATATTAACAAATTCATATAATCGATGCATTTTGAAAAAATTGCACTTCCTTAGATTTAGACTCAAAGTCGATTTTCTTGCAAATTGTATATAATCGACTTCAATAAGGTACCGCTTATTCTGAAAACTAAAAATTATTACTGATTTGTTCTTCTAAGGAAAAATTTTGTATGTTATTACAATATTAACAAATTCATATAATCAATGCATTTCGAAAAAATTGCACTACCTTAGATTTAGACTTAAAGTCGAGTTTCTTGCAAATTGTTTACTAAAGACTTTAATAAGGAACCGCTTTTTCTGTAAAACTAAAAATTATTACTGAACTGCTCTTCTGAGGAAAAATTTGCATGTTTTTACAATAATAACCAATTCATATAATCAATTAATTTCGAAAAAATTGCACTTCCTTATACTTAGAACTCAAAATCGCTTTTCTTGCAAATTGTATATTAACGGTTTCAATAAGGTACTGCTTATTCTGAAAACTAAAAAATTTTACTGAACTGCTCTTCTAAGGAAAAATTTGTATGTTAATACAATATTAACAAATTCATACAATCTAAGCATTTCGTAAAAATTGCACTTTCTTAGATAAGACTCAACTCGTTTTTCTTGCTAATTGGCTATTAAGGACTTCAAAAAGAAACCGCTTATTCTGAAAATCATAAATATTTCTTATCTGCTCTTCTGAGTAAAAATTTGCATGTTATTACAATATTAACAAATTCATATAATCAATTAATTTCGAAAAAATTGCACCTTCTTAGATTTAGACTCAAAGTCGATTTTCTTCCAAATTGTCTATCGACTTCAATAAGGTACCACTTATTCTGAAAACTAAAAATTATTACTGATTTGTTCTTCTAAGGAAAAATTTTGTATGTTATTACAATATTAACAAATTCATATAATCAATGCATTTCGAAAAAATTGCACTACCTTAGATTTAGACTTAAAGTCGAGTTTCTTGCAAATTGTTTACTAAAGACTTTAATAAGGAACCGCTTTTTCTGTAAAACTAAAAATTATTACTGAACTGCTCTTCTAAGGAAAAATTTGCATCTTATTACAATATTAACAAATTCGTATGATCAAAGCATTTCTAAAAAATTGCACATTCCTAGATTTAGACTCAAAGTCGATTTTCTTGCAAATTCGTTATTAACGACTGTAATAAGGAACCGCTTTTTCTGTAAAACATAGATATTACTGATCTGCTCTTCTAAGGAAAAATTTGCATGTTATTACAATATTAACAAATTCATATGATCGAAGCATTTCGAAAAAATTGCACTTTCCTAGATTTAGACTCAAAATCGATTTTCATGCAAATTGTTTATTAACGACTTTAATAAGAAACCGCTTATTCTGAAAACTAAATATTATTACAGAACTGCTCTTCTGAGGAAAAATTTGCATGTTATTACAATATTAACAAATTCATATGATTAAAGCATTTCGAAAAAATTGCACTTTCCTAGATTTAGACTCAAAGTCGATTTTCATGCAAATTGTTTATTAACGACTTTAATAAGGAACCGCTTTTTCTGTAAAACAAAAATTTTACTGATCTGCTCTTCTAAGGAAAATTTTACATGTAAGGTACCGTTTATTTTAAAAAACATAAACTTTACTGATATGCTCTTCTAAAGAAAAATTTGCATGTTATAACAATATTAACAATATGTTATAACAATATTAACGAGTTCATGTAGTCAAAGCATTTCGAAAAAATTGCAATATCTTAGATTTATACTCAAAATCGATTTTCTTCTAAATTGTATATTAACGACTTCAATAAGGTACCGCTTATTCTGAAAAACATAAAGTTTTTTGATCTGCACTAAGGAAAAATTTGCATGTTATTACAATATTAACAAATTCATATGATCAAAGCATTTCGAAAAAATTGCACTTCCTTATATTTAGAACTCAAAATCGATTTTCTTGCAAATTGTATATAATCTACTTCAGAAAGGAGCCGCTTATCCTGAAAACTAAAAAATTTTACTGAACTGCTCTTCTAAGGAAAAATTTGTATGTTATTACAATATTAACAAATTCATATAATCAATGCATTAAAAAAACTTGCACTTTCCCAGACTTAGACTCAAAGTCGATTTTCTTGCAAAATGTATATTAACGATTTCAATAAGGTACCGCTTATTCTGAAAAACATAAAGTTTACTGAATTGCTCTTCTGAGGAAAAATTTGTATGTTATTACAGCATTAACAAATTCATATAATCAATGCATTTCGAAAAAATTGCACCTTCTTAGATTTAGACTCAAAGTCGATTTTCTTCCAAATTGTCTACTAACGACTTCAATAAGGTACCGCTTATTCTGAAAACTAAATATTATTACAGAACTGCTCTTCTGAGGAAAAATTTGCATGTTTTTACAATAATAACCAATTCATATAATCAATTAATTTCGAAAAAATTGCACTTCCTTATACTTAGAACTCAAAATCGCTTTTCTTGCAAATTGTATATTAACGGTTTCAATAAGGTACTGCTTATTCTGAAAACTAAAAAATTTTACTGAACTGCTCTTCTAAGGAAAAATTTGTATGTTAATACAATATTAACAAATTCATACAATCTAAGCATTTCGTAAAAATTGCACTTTCTTAGATAAGACTCAACTCGTTTTTCTTGCTAATTGGCTATTAAGGACTTCAAAAAGAAACCGCTTATTCTGAAAATCATAAATATTTCTTATCTGCTCTTCTGAGTAAAAATTTGCATGTTATTACAATATTAACAAATTCATATAATCAATTAATTTCGAAAAAATTGCACCTTCTTCGATTTAGACTCAAAGTCGATTTTCTTCCAAATTGTCTATCGACTTCAATAAGGTACCACTTATTCTGAAAACTAAAAATTATTACTGATTTGTTCTTCTAAGGAAAAATTTTGTATGTTATTACAATATTAACAAATTCATATAATCAATGCATTTCGAAAAAATTGCACTACCTTAGATTTAGACTTAAAGTCGAGTTTCTTGCAAATTGTTTACTAAAGACTTTAATAAGGAACCGCTTTTTCTGTAAAACATAGATATTACTGATCTGCTCTTCTAAGGAAAAATTTGCATGTTATTACAATATTAACAAATTCATATGATCGAAGCATTTCTAAAAAATTGCACATTCCTAGATTTAGACTCAAAGTCGATTTTCTTGCAAATTGTATATTAACGGTTTCAATAAGGTACTGCTTATTCTGAAAACTAAATATTATTACAGAACTGCTCTTCTGAGGAAAAATTTTGTATGTTATTACAATATTAACAAATTCATATAATCAATGCATTTCGAAAAAATTGCACTACCTTAGATTTAGACTTAAAGTCGAGTTTCTTGCAAATTGTTTACTAAAGACTTTAATAAGGAACCACTTTTTCTGTAAAACATAGATATTACTGATCTGCTCTTCTAAGGAAAAATTTGCATCTTATTACAATATTAACAAATTCGTATGATCAAAGCATTTCTAAAAAATTGCACATTCCTAGATTTAGACTCAAAGTCGATTTTCTTGCAAATTCGTTATTAACGACTGTAATAAGGAACCGCTTTTTCTGTAAAACATAGATATTACTGATCTGCTCTTCTAAGGAAAAATTTGCATGTTATTACAATATTAACAAATTCATATGATCGAAGCATTTCGAAAAAATTGCACTTTCCTAGATTTAGACTCAAAATCGATTTTCATGCAAATTGTTTATTAACGACTTTAATAAGAAACCGCTTATTCTGAAAACTAAATATTATTACAGAACTGCTCTTCTGAGGAAAAATTTGCATGTTATTACAATATTAACAAATTCATATGATTAAAGCATTTCGAAAAAATTGCACTTGCCTAGGTTAAGACTCAAAGTCGATTTTCATGCACATTGTTTGTAAACGACTTTAACAAGGAACCGCTTTTTCTGTAAAACATAAATTTTATTGATCTGCTCTTCTAAGGAAAATGTTACATGTTATTACAATATTAACAAACTCATATAATCAATGCATTTTGAAAAATTGCACTTCCTTAGATTTAGAATCGAAGTCGGTTTTTTTTTTGCAAATTGTATATAACGACTTCAATAAGGTACCGCTTATACCGCTGAAAAATATAAAATTTTACTGATCTTCGCTAAGGAAAATTTGCATGTTATAACAATATTAACAAATTCATACAATCTAAGCATTTCGTAAAAATTGCACTTTCTTAGATAAGACTCAACTCGATTTTCTTGCTAATTTGATATTAAGGACTTCAATAAGGTACCGCTTATTCTGAAAATCATAAATATTTCTGATCTGCTCTTCTGAGTAAAAATTTGCATGTTATTACAATAATAACAAATTCATATAATCAATTAATTTCGAAAAAATTGAACTTCCTTATACTTAGAACTCAAAATCGATTTTCTTGCAAATTGTATATTAACGGTTTCAATAAGGTACTGCTTATTCTGAAAACTAAAAATTTTTACTGAACTGCTCTTCTAAGGAAAAATTTGTGTGTTAATACAATATTAACAAATTCATACAATCTAAGCATTTCGTAAAAATTGCACTTTCTTAGATAAGACTCAACTCGCTTTTCTTGCTAATTGGCTATTAACCCTTGAATGCATAAAGTAGTAAAACTGCAACATACCATTCAAACGACCATAAAATTATTAGTATGAGTTCAATGCATGCTTTTGCAGGATTATTACTATCATGGTGATATATTTAATCGAGTGGCAACACACTTTTTTTCTTCACGACTGTCAAATTTAAATTGACATTGACAAATCAAAGCCGATCGTAATTTTGGAACGGATGAAAATTGTGTATTTGCTTTGCAGTGTAATTATTTGGTTTTCGAAGGTACGTTCAAACAAAATTAGTTATTTTACGTAATAATTCATCTTCTTTTCAGTACAATTTATAAGTTATAAAAAAAACTTTTGGTGTGTTCGGAAATTTTGTTTAGTTTGTTGTTGTAAATCTGCAACAACATGCATTTACTAGAAAATGTCCCTGTTTAGTTACTAACTATCACTTTTATTGGTTTTCAGATGCCATACTTCAATCAAAAGCAAATAGAAGAGTATTTAACTCAAATAAATGATGGAGAGATTTCGGAAGATGATCTTGAGGACTCGGATACAGAAGGTAATGAGAATTTTTATGAAAATGGAGACGATTTGCTTCACGATCTTGAGAGTCAATTAGAAGAGGAAAATGATGACCCCGATAATGATCCATTCATGGCAGGAGACCCGCCATTGATAAATGAAGCTACAGCAAATGATCAAGTGCCACAGGTTCCATTCCCCTCATCAAGTCAAACTAGTCGCCGAGCAACTATGAGAGGACTCGTATGGAAGGTAAAAAAAATTGTTTTGAATTCTGACCAGACAGCTTTTCATGGAGACACTACATACCCACCTGAACTGAAGGATGAGGCTACTACTGGTACTCCCTATAGTATTTTTTCACATTTTATTACATCAGAAATAGTTCAAAGGATTGTGGAAGAGTCTAATTTGTATTCCGTTCAAAAAAATGTGACTAAACCATTAAATTTATCTGAAACTGAGCTAAGAAAGTTTATGGCGATACTGATATACATGTCTGTTATAAAATATCCCAATATACGGCTATACTGGTCAAATACTGTAGGTTTTCAACCAATCAAGGACATAATGACTGTCAACCGATTTGAGATTATTCGTAGATTTCTACATTTCAACAATAACGAGAAACATTTACCCAAGGAAGACCCACAACATGATAGGCTCCATAAGATAAGGCCTATAATTAGCCATCTAAATGAGAAATTTGCTTTAGTTCCTATGGAACAAAAACTCAAAATTGATGAACAGATGTGTGCCACAAAAGTGGCACACTTCATGAAGCAGTATTTACCTAATAAGCCCCATAAGTAGGGGTTTAAATTATATGTGATGTGCAGCGTGAAAGGTTATGCTCATAAATTTGAAATATATACTGGTTAAGAGAATGAACGGCTTCCAGATGAACCAGATTTTGGGCCAGTGGGAAATGTTGTAGTCCGGCTTGCTAGAGGTGTCCCAAGGCATATAAATCATATAATTTATTTTGATAATTTTTACACCTCTGTACCTTTAGTTACCTATCTTGCCAAACAAGGAATCCATAGCCTAGGTACTGTGCAATCTAACAGGCTAGTGAACTGCAAACTGCCGGACAAAAAAACAATGATGAAGAAATCTGTTCCTCGTGGAACTTATGAAGAGCAGATGACTGAATTTGACGGTATTGATTTGACAGCAGTTACTTGGAAGGACAATAAAGTTGTAACTTTTCTATCTTCATATGTTGGAGCTGAACCTGTGGACCAAGTAGAAAGATTTGACAAGGCGAATAAGACTAGAATTAAAATTTCATGCCCATATATAATAAAGGAATATAATGCCCATATGGGCGGAGTGGACCTAATGGATAGCTTTATTGGGAGGTACCGAATTGCAATGAGAAGCCGAAAGTGGTATCTTCGTATCTTTTACCACTTATTGGACATGACGGTAATAAATTCTTGGCTTGTGTATAAAAATTTAAAAACAACTGAAGCCAATTCATCAGTTCTAAACCTATGTAACTATAGACTGGAACTAGCTGAGGTATTAGCCAAAGTAAATAACTCATTTGAACTCTGCAACAAAAGAGGAAGGCCAAGTACCAGCAACAGTGTTGAATACAAGCAAAAAAAAGGAGAGGACCAGCTCAACATATTCCTCCTAAGGACATAAAGACTGATAATGTTGGTCACTGGCCTGGTAATTGTGTTCGCAGCAGATGCAAAATGCCTGGCTGCAAGGGATACACGCAAAACAGGTGTGAAAAGTGTGGAGTAGCTCTTTGTCTTACCACAACCAAAAATTGTTTTAAAAATTTTCATATGTAGTTATTGTCTAGAGAGTGCATAGTGTTGTAGTTCTGCAACAAATGGTTTTTAATAAAAATAGGTATGAAAATAAAAAAAACTATTTTTTTTATTATTTTTCCCTAAATCAGCATATTCATGGCTCCAAAATATATTTTTTCTCGGTCTAAAAATAAAATCATGCATTTAAGGGTTAAGGACTTCAATAAAAAACCGCTTATTCTGAAAATCATAAATATTTCTGATCTGCTCTTCTGAGTAAAAATTTGCATGTTATTACAATATTAACAAATTCATATAATCAATTAATTTCGAAACCATTGCACTTTCTTAGATTTAGACTCAAAGTCGATTTTCTTCCAAATTGTCTATCGACTTCAATAAGGTACCGCTTATTCTGAAAACTAAAAATTATTACTGAACTGTTCTTCTAAGGAAAAATGTGTATGTTATTACAATATTAACAAATTCATATAATCAAAACATTTCGAAAAAATTGCACTTTCCTAGATTTTCATGCAAATTGTTTATTAACGACTTTAATAAGGTATCGCTTATTCTGAAAACTAAATATTATTACAGAACTGCTCTTCTGAGGAAAAATTTGCATCTTATTACAATTTGTATGTTAATACAATATTAACAAATTCATACAATCTAAGCATTTCGTAAAAATTGCACTTTCTTAGATAAGACTCAACTCGCTTTTCTTGCTTATTGGCTATTAAGGACTTCAATAAGAAACCGCTTATTCTGAAAATCATAAATATTTCTGATCTGCTCTTCTGAGTAAAAATTTGCATGTTATTACAATATTAACAAATTCATATAATCAATTAATTTCGAAACCATTGCACCTTCTTAGATTTAGACTCAAAATCGATTTTCTTCCAAATTGTCTACCGACTTCAATAAGGTACCGCTTATTCTGAAAACTAAAAATTATTACTGAACTGTTCTTCTAAGGAAAAATGTGTATGTTATTACAATATTAACAAATTCATATAATCAATGCATATCGAAAAAATTGCAATTTCTTAGACACAAAGTCGGTTTTTTTTCGTGCAAATTGTATATTAACGACTTCAGTAAGGTACCGGCTATACCGCTAAAAAAGATATAAACTTTTACTGATCTACGCTAAGGAAAAATTTGCATATTAAAAAATTATTAAGAAATTCATATAATCAATGCATTTCTTAAAAATTGCACTTTCTTAGATTAGACTCAACTCGATTTTTTAGCTAATTGGATATTAAGGACTTCAATAAGGTACCGCTTATTCTGAAAATCATAAATATTGCTGTTCTGCTCTTCTGAGTAAAAATTTGCATGTTATTACAATATTTACAAATTCATATAATCAATGGATTTCGAAAAAATTGCACTACCTTAGATTTAGACTTAAAGTCGAGTTTCTTGCAAATTGTATTACTAAAGACTTAAATAAGGAACCGCTTTTTCTGTAAAACTAAAAATTATTACTGAGCTGCTCTTCTGAGGAAAAATTTGCATCTTATTACAATATTAACAAATTCATATGATCAAAGCATTTCGAAAAAATTGCACATTCCTAGATTTAGACTCAAAGTCGATTTTCTTGCAAATTCGTTATTAACGACTGTAATAAGGAACCGCTTTTTCTGTAAAACATAGACATTACTGATCTGCTCTTCTAAGGAAAAACTTGCATGTTATTACAATATTAACAAATTCATATGATCAAAACATTTCGAAAAAATTGCACTTCCTTAGATTTAGACCCGAAGTCGGTTTTTTTTTTGCAAATTGTATATAACGACTTCAATAAAGTACCGCTTATACCGCTGAAAAATATAAAATTTTACTGATGTGCGCTAAGGAAAAATTTGCATGTTATAACAATATTAACAAATTCATACAATCAATGCATTTCGAAAAAATTGCACTTTCCTAGATTTAGACTCAAAGTCGATTTTCATGCAAATTGTTTATTAACGACTTTAATAAGGAACCGCTTTTTCTGTAAAACATAAATTTTACTGATCTGCTCTTCTAAGGAAAATGTTACATGTTATTACAATATTAACAAACTCATATAATCAATGCATTTTGAAAAAATTGCACTTCCTTAGATTTAGACCGGAAGTCGGTTTTTTTTTTGCAAATTGTATATAACGACTTAAATAAGGAACCGCTTTTTCTGTAAAACTAAAAATTATTACTGAGCTGCTCTTCTAAGGAAAAATTTGCATCTTATTACAATATTAACAAATTCATATGATCAAAGCATTTCGAAAAAATTGCACATTCCTAGATTAAAACTCAAAGGCGATTTTCATGCAAATTGTTTATTAACGACTTTAATAAGGTACCGCTTATTCTGAAAACTAAATATTATTACAGAACTGCTCTTCTGAGGAAAAATTTGCATCTTATTACAATATTAACAAATTCATATGATCAAAGCATTTCGAAAAAATTGCACATTCCTAGATTTAGACTCAAAGTCGATTTTCTTGCAAATTCGTTATTAACGACTGTAATAAGGAACCCCTTTTTCTGTAAAACATAGACATTACTTATCTGCTCTTCTAAGGAAAAACTTGCATGTTATTACAATATTAACAAATTCATATGATCAAAGCATTTCGAAAAAATTGCACTTGCCTAGGTTTAGACTCAAAGTCGATTTTCATGCACATTGTTTGTTAACGACTTTAATAAGGAACCGCTTTTTCTGTAAAACATAAATTTTACTGATCTGCTCTTCTAAGGAAAATGTTACATGTTATTACAATATTAACAAACTCATATAATCAATGCATTTTGAAAAAATTGCACTTCCTTAGATTTAGACCCGAAGTCGGTTTTTTTTTTGCAAATTGTATATAACGACTTCAATAAAGTACCGCTTATACCGCTGAAAAATATAAAATTTTACTGATGTGCGCTAAGGAAAAATTTGCATGTTATAACAATATTAACAAATTCATACAATCTAAGCATTTCGTAAAAATTGCACTTTCTTAGATAAGACTCAACTCGATTTACTTGCTAATTGGATATTAAGGACTTTAATAAGGTACCGCTTATTCTGAAAATCATAAATATTTCTGATCTGCTCTTCTGAGTAAAAATTTGCATGTTATTACAATAATAACAAATTCATATAATCAATTAATTTCGAAAAAACTGCACTTCCTTATACTTAGAACTCAAAATCGATTTTCTTGCAAATTGTATATTAACGGTTTTAATAAGGTACTGCTTATTCTGAAAACTAAAAAATTTTACTGAACTGCTCTTCTAAGGAAAAATTTGTATGTTTATACAATATTAACAAATTCATACAATCTAAGCATTTCGTAAAAATTGCACTTTCTTAGATAAGACTCAACTCGATTTTCTTGCAAATTGGATATTAAGGACTTCAATAAGGTACCGCTTATTCTGAAAATCATAAATATTTCTGATCTGCTCTTCTGAGTAAAAATTTGCATGTTATTACAATATTAACAAATTCATATAATCAATTAATTTCGAAAAAATTGCACCTTCTTAGATTTAGACTCAAAGTCAATTTTCTTCCAAATTGTCTATCGACTTCAATAAGGTACAGCTTATTCTGAAAACTAAAAATTATTACTGAACTGTTCTTCTAAGGAAAAATTTGTATGTTATTACAATATTAACAAATTCATATAATCAATGCATTTTGAAAAAATTGCAATTTCTTAGATTTAGACACAAAGTCGGTTTTTTTGTGCAAATTGTATATTAACGACTTCAGTAAGGTACCGGCTATACCGCTAAAAAAAATATAAACTTTCACTGATCTACGCTAAGGAAAAATTTGCATATTAAAACATTATTAACAAATTCATATAATCAATGCATTTCTTAAAAATTGCACTTTCTTAGATTAGACTTAACTCGATTTTCTAGCTAATTGGATATTAAGGACTTCAATAAGGTACCGCTTATTCTGAAAATCATAAATATTGCTGATCTGCTCTTCTGAGTAAAAATTTGCATGTTATTACAATATTAACAAATTCATATAATCAATGGATTTCGACAAAATTGCACTACCTTAGATTTAGACTTAAAGTCGAGTTTCTTGCAAATTGTTTACTAAAGACTTTAATAAGGAACCGCTTTTTCTGTAAAACTAAAAATTATTACTGAACTGCTCTTCTAAGGAAAAATTTGCATCTTAT
Organism: Bactrocera oleae; assembly: GCF_042242935.1. Lineage (NCBI taxonomy): Eukaryota > Metazoa > Arthropoda > Insecta > Diptera > Tephritidae > Bactrocera > Bactrocera oleae. The sequence continues at coordinate 17,627,940 of NC_091541.1, read as the reverse complement.
TACAATATTAACAAATTCATATGATCAAAGCATTTCGAAAAAATTTCACATTCCTCGATTTAGACTCAAAGTCGATTTTCTTGCAAATTCGTTATTAACGACTGTAATAGGGAACCGCTTTTTCTGTAAAACATAGATATTACTGATCTTCTCTTCTAAGGAAAAATTTGCATGTTATTAAAATATTAACAAATTCATTTAATCAACACATTTCGAAAAAATTGCACTTTCCTAGATTTAGACCCAAAGTCGGTTTATTTTTGTGCAAATTGTATATTAACGACTTCAATAAAGTACCGCTTATACCGCTGAAAAATATAAAATTTTACTGATGTGCGCTAAGGAAAAATTTGCATGTTATAACAATATTAACAAATTCATACAATCAATGCATTTCGAAAAAATTGCACTTTCCTAGATTTAGACTCAAAGTCGATTTTCATGCAAATTGTTTATTAACGACTTTAATAAGGAACCGCTTTTTCTGTAAAACATAAATTTTACTGATCTGCTCTTCTAAGGAAAATGTTACATGTTATTACAATATTAACAAACTCATATAATCAATGCATTTTGAAAAAATTGCACTTCCTTAGATTTAGACCCGAAGTCGGTTTTTTTTTTTGCAAATTGTATATAACGACTTAAATAAGGAACCGCTTTTTCTGTAAAACTAAAAATTATTACTGAGCTGCTCTTCTAAGGAAAAATTTGCATCTTATTACAATATTAACAAATTCATATGATCAAAGCATTTCGAAAAAATTGCACATTCCTAGATTAAAACTCAAAGGCGATTTTCATGCAAATTGTTTATTAACGACTTTAATAAGGTACCGCTTATTCTGAAAACTAAATATTATTACAGAACTGCTCTTCTGAGGAAAAATTTGCATCTTATTACAATATTAACAAATTCATATGATCAAAGCATTTCGAAAAAATTGCACATTCCTAGATTTAGACTCAAAGTCGATTTTCTTGCAAATTCGTTATTAACGACTGTAATAAGGAACCCCTTTTTCTGTAAAACATAGACATTACTTATCTGCTCTTCTAAGGAAAAACTTGCATGTTATTACAATATTAACAAATTCATATGATCAAAGCATTTCGAAAAAATTGCACTTGCCTAGGTTTAGACTCAAAGTCGATTTTCATGCACATTGTTTGTTAACGACTTTAATAAGGAACCGCTTTTTCTGTAAAACATAAATTTTACTGATCTGCTCTTCTAAGGAAAATGTTACATGTTATTACAATATTAACAAACTCATATAATCAATGCATTTTGAAAAAATTGCACTTCCTTAGATTTAGACCCGAAGTCGGTTTTTTTTTTGCAAATTGTATATAACGACTTCAATAAAGTACCGCTTATACCGCTGAAAAATATAAAATTTTACTGATGTGCGCTAAGGAAAAATTTGCATGTTATAACAATATTAACAAATTCATACAATCTAAGCATTTCGTAAAAATTGCACTTTCTTAGATAAGACTCAACTCGATTTACTTGCTAATTGGATATTAAGGACTTTAATAAGGTACCGCTTATTCTGAAAATCATAAATATTTCTGATCTGCTCTTCTGAGTAAAAATTTGCATGTTATTACAATAATAACAAATTCATATAATCAATTAATTTCGAAAAAACTGCACTTCCTTATACTTAGAACTCAAAATCGATTTTCTTGCAAATTGTATATTAACGGTTTTAATAAGGTACTGCTTATTCTGAAAACTAAAAAATTTTACTGAACTGCTCTTCTAAGGAAAAATTTGTATGTTTATACAATATTAACAAATTCATACAATCTAAGCATTTCGTAAAAATTGCACTTTCTTAGATAAGACTCAACTCGATTTTCTTGCAAATTGGATATTAAGGACTTCAATAAGGTACCGCTTATTCTGAAAAACATAAAGTTTACTGAATTGCTCTTCTGAGGAAAAATTTGTATGTTATTACAATATTAACAAATTCATATGATCAAAGCATTTCGAAAAAATTGCACTTGCCTAGGTTTAGACTCAAAGTCGATTTTCATGCACATTGTTTGTTAACGACTTTAATAAGGAACCGCTTTTTCTGTAAAACATAAATTTTACTGATCTGCTCTTCTAAGGAAAATGTTACATGTTATTACAATATTAACAAACTCATATAATCAATGCATTTTGAAAAAATTGCACTTCCTTAGATTTAGACCCGAAGTCGGTTTTTTTTTTGCAAATTGTATATAACGACTTCAATAAAGTACCGCTTATACCGCTGAAAAATATAAAATTTTACTGATGTGCGCTAAGGAAAAATTTGCATGTTATAACAATATTAACAAATTCATACAATCTAAGCATTTCGTAAAAATTGCACTTTCTTAGATAAGACTCAACTCGATTTACTTGCTAATTGGATATTAAGGACTTTAATAAGGTACCGCTTATTCTGAAAATCATAAATATTTCTGATCTGCTCTTCTGAGTAAAAATTTGCATGTTATTACAATAATAACAAATTCATATAATCAATTAATTTCGAAAAAACTGCACTTCCTTATACTTAGAACTCAAAATCGATTTTCTTGCAAATTGTATATTAACGGTTTTAATAAGGTACTGCTTATTCTGAAAACTAAAAAATTTTACTGAACTGCTCTTCTAAGGAAAAATTTGTATGTTTATACAATATTAACAAATTCATACAATCTAAGCATTTCGTAAAAATTGCACTTTCTTAGATAAGACTCAACTCGATTTTCTTGCAAATTGGATATTAAGGACTTCAATAAGGTACCGCTTATTCTGAAAATCATAAATATTTCTGATCTGCTCTTCTGAGTAAAAATTTGCATGTTATTACAATATTAACAAATTCATATAATCAATTAATTTCGAAAAAATTGCACCTTCTTAGATTTAGACTCAAAGTCGATTTTCTTCCAAATTGTCTATCGACTTCAATAAGGTACAGCTTATTCTGAAAACTAAAAATTATTACTGAACTGTTCTTCTAAGGAAAAATTTGTATGTTATTACAATATTAACAAATTCATATAATCAATGCATTTTGAAAAAATTGCAATTTCTTAGATTTAGACACAAAGTCGGTTTTTTTGTGCAAATTGTATATTAACGACTTCAGTAAGGTACCGGCTATACCGCTAAAAAAAATATAAACTTTCACTGATCTACGCTAAGGAAAAATTTGCATATTAAAACATTATTAACAAATTCATATAATCAATGCATTTCTTAAAAATTGCACTTTCTTAGATTAGACTCAACTCGATTTTCTAGCTAATTGGATATTAAGGACTTCAATAAGGTACCGCTTATTCTGAAAATCATAAATATTGCTGATCTGCTCTTCTGAGTAAAAATTTGCATGTTATTACAATATTAACAAATTCATATAATCAATGGATTTCGACAAAATTGCACTACCTTAGATTTAGACTTAAAGTCGAGTTTCTTGCAAATTGTTTACTAAAGACTTTAATAAGGAACCGCTTTTTCTGTAAAACTAAAAATTATTACTGAACTGCTCTTCTAAGGAAAAATTTGCATCTTATTACAATATTAACAAATTCATATGATCAAAGCATTTCGAAAAAATTTCACATTCCTCGATTTAGACTCAAAGTCGATTTTCTTGCAAATTCGTTATTAACGACTGTAATAGGGAACCGCTTTTTCTGTAAAACATAGATATTACTGATCTTCTCTTCTAAGGAAAAATTTGCATGTTATTAAAATATTAACAAATTCATTTAATCAACACATTTCGAAAAAATTGCACTTTCTTAGATTTAGACCCAAAGTCGGTTTATTTTTGTGCAAATTGTATATTAACGACTTCAATAAGGTACCGGCTTTACCGCTGAAAAATATAAAATTTATCTAATCTGCGCTAAGGAAAAATTTGCATGTTATTACAATATTAACAAATTCATATGATCAAAGCATTTCGAAAAAATTGCACTTCCTTATATTTGGAACTCAAATCGATTTTCTTGCAAATTGTATATAATCTACTTCAGAAAGGAACCGCTTATTCTGAAAACTAAAAAATTTTACTGAACTGCTCTTCTAAGGAAAAATTTGTATGTTATTACAATATTAACAAATTCATATAATCAATGCATTAAAAAAAATTGCACTTTCCTAGACTTAGACGCAAAGTCGATTTTCTTGCAAAATGTATATTAACGATTTCAATAAGGTACCGCTTATTCTGAAAAACATAAAGTTTACTGAATTGCTCTTCTGAGGAAAAATTTGTATGTTATTACAATATTAACAAATTCATCTAATCAATGCATTTCGAAAAAATTGCACCTTCTTAGATTTAGACTCAAAGTCGATTTTCTTCCAAATTGTATATTAACGACTTCAATAAGGTACCGCTTATTCTGAAAACTAAAAAATTTTACTGAACTGCTCTTCTAAGGAAAAATTTGTATGTTATTACAATATTAACAAATTCATATAATCAATGCATTTCGAAAAAATTGCAATTTCTTAGATTTAGACTTAAAGTCGATTTTCTTTCAAATTGCCTATCGACTTCAATAAGGTACCGCTTATTCTGAAAACTAAAAATTATTACTGAACTGTTCTTCTTAGGAAAAATTTGTATGTTATTACAATATTAACAAATTCATATAATCAATGGATTTCGAAAAAATTGCACTATTTTAGATTAAGACTTAAAGTCGGTTTTTTTTTGCAAATTGTATATAACGACTTCAATAAGGTACCGGCTATACCGCTGAAAAATATAAAATTTTACTGATCTGCGCTAGGATAAATTGGCATGTTATAACAATATTAACAAATTTATACAATCTAAGCATTTCGTAAAAATTGCACTTTCTTAGATAAGACTCAACTCGATTTTCTTGCTAATTGGATATTAAGGACTTCAACAAGGTACCGCTTATTCTGAAAATCATAAATATTTCTGATCTGCTCTTCTGAGTAAAAATTTGCATGTTATTACAATATTAACAAATTCATATAATCAATTATTTTCGAAAAATTTGCACTTCCTTATATTTAGAACTCAAAATCGATTTTCCTGCAAATTGTATATTAACGGTTTCAATAAGGTACCGCTTATTCTGAAAACTAAAAAATTTTACTGAACTGCTCTTCTAAGGAAAAATTTGTATGTTATTACAATTCTAACAAATTCATATAATCAATGCATTTAGAAAAAATTGCACTTTATTAGATTTAGACTCAAAGTCGATTTTCTTGCAAATTGTATATTAACGACTTTATAAGGGTACCGCTTATCTGAAAACTAAAAAATATTACTGAACTGTTCTTCTGAGGAAAAATTTGCATGTTATTACAATATTAACGAATTCATATAATCAATGCATTTCGAAAAAATTGCACTTTCCTAGATTTAGACTCAAAGTCGATTTTCATGCAAATTGTTTATTAACGACTTTAATAAGGAACCGCTTTTTCTGTAAAACATAAATTTTACTGATCTGCTCTTTTAAGGAAAATTTTGCCTGTTATTACAATATTAACAAATTCATATAATCAATGCATTTCGAAAAAATTGCAATTCCTTAGATTTAGACTCAAAGTCGATTTTCTTGCAAATTGGTTATTAACGACTGTAATAGGAAACCGCTTTTTCTGTAAAACATAGATATTACTGATCTTCTCTTCTAAGAAAAAATTTGCATGTTATTACAATATTAACAAATTCATTTAATCAACACAATTCGAAAAAATTGCACTTTCTTAGATTTAGACCCAAAGTCGGTTTATTTTTGTGCAAATTGTATATTAACGACTTCAATAAGGTACCGGCTATACCGCTGAAAAATATAAAATTTATCTAATCTGCGCTAAGGAAAAATTTGCATGTTATTACAATATTAACAAATTCATATGATCAAAGCATTTCGAAAAAATTGCACTTCCTTATATTTGGAACTCAAAATCGATTTTCTTGCAAATTGTATATAATCTACTTCAGAAAGGAACCGCTTATTCTGAAAACTAAAAAATTTTACTGAACTGCTCTTCTAAGGAAAAATTTGTATGTTATTACAATATTAACAAATTCATATAATCAATGCATTAAAAAAAATTGCACTTTCCTAGACTTAGACGCAAAGTCGATTTTCTTGCAAAATGTATATTAACGATTTCAATAAGGTACGGCTTATTCTGAAAACTAAAAAATTTTACTGAACTGTTCTTCTAAGGAAAAATTTGTATGTTATTACAATTTTAACAAATTCATCTAATCAATGCATTTCGAAAAAATTGCACCTTCTTAGATTTAGACTCAAAGTCGATTTTCTTCCAAATTGTATATTAACGACTTCAATAAGGTACGGCTTATTCTGAAAACTAAAAAATTTTACTGAACTGCTCTTCTAAGGAAAAATTTGTATGTTATTACAATTTTAACAAATTCATATAATCAATGCATTTCGAAAAAATTGCAATTTCTTAGATTTAGACTTAAAGTCGATTTTCTTTCAAATTGCCTATCGACTTCAATAAGGTACCGCTTATTCTGAAAACTAAAAATTATTACTGAACTGTTCTTCTAAGGAAAAATTTGTATGTTATTACAATATTAACAAATTCATATAATCAATGGATTTCGAAAAAATTGCACTATTTTAGATTAAGACTTAAAGTCGGTTTTTTTTTGCAAATTGTATATAACGACTTCAATAAGGTACCGGCTATACCGCTGAAAAATATAAAATTTTACTGATCTGCGCTAATGATAAATTGGCATGTTATAACAATATTAACAAATTTATACAATCTAAGCATTTCGTAAAAATTGCACTTTCTTAGATAAGACTCAACTCGATTTTCTTGCTAATTGGATATTAAGGACTTCAACAAGGTACCGCTTATTCTGAAAATCACAAATATTTCTGATCTGCTCTTCTGAGTAAAAATTTGCATGTTATTACAATATTAACAAATTCATATAATCAATTAATTTCGAAAAATTTGCACTTCCTTATATTTAGAACTCAAAATCGATTTTCCTGCAATTTGTATATTAACGGTTTCAATAAGGTACCGCTTATTCTGAAAACTAAAAAATTTTACTGAACTGCTCTTCTAAGGAAAAATTTGTATGTTATTACAATTCTAACAAATTCATATAATCAATGCATTTAGAAAAAATTGCACTTTATTAGATTTAGACTCAAAGTCGATTTTCTTGCAAATTGTATATTAACGACTTTATAAAGGTACCGCTTATCTGAAAACTAAAAAATATTACTGAACTGTTCTTCTGAGGAAAAATTTGCATGTTATTACAATATTAACGAATTCATATAATCAATGCATTTCGAAAAAATTGCACTTTCCTAGATTTAGACTCAAAGTCGATTTTCATGCAAATTGTTTATTAACGACTTTAATAAGGAACCGCTTTTTCTGTAAAACATAAATTTTACTGATCTGCTCTTCTAAGGAAATTTTTGCCTGTTATTACAATATTAACAAATTCATATAATCAATGCATTTCGAAAAAATTGCAATTTCTTAGATTTAGACCCAAAGTCGGTTTTTTTTTTAACAAATTGTATATTAACGACTTAAATAAGGTACCGCTTATACCGCTGAAAAATATAAAATTTTACTGATGTGCGCTAAGGAAAAATTTGCATGTTTTAACAATATTAACAAATTCATTCAATCTAAGCATTTCGTAAAAATTGCACTTTTTTAGATAAGACTCAACTCGATTTTCTTGCTAATTGGATATTAAGGACTTCAATAAGGTACCGCTTATTCTGAAAATCATAAATATTTCTGATCTGCTCTTCTGAGTAAAAATTGCATGTTTTTACAATAATAACAAATTCATATAATCAATTAATTTCGAAAAAATTGCACTTCCTTATACTTAGAACTCAAAATCGATTTTCTTGCAAATTGTATATTAACGGTTTCAATAAGGTACCGCTTATTCTGAAAACTAAAAAAGTTTACTGAACTGCTCTTCTAAGGAAAAATTTGTATGTTAATACAATATTAACAAATTCATATGATCAAAGCATTTCGAAAAAATTGCACTTTCCTAGATTAAAACTCAAAGGCGATTTTTACGCAAATTCGTTATTAACGACTGTAATAAGGAACCGCTTTTTCTGTAAAACATAGATATTTCTGATCTGCTCTTCTAAGGAAAAATTTGCCTGTTATTACAATATTAACAAATTCATATAATCAATACATTTCGAAAAAATTGCAATTTCTTAGATTTAGACCCAAAGTCGGTTTTTTTTTTGCAATTGTATATTAACGGTTTCAATAAGGTACCGCTTATTCTGAAAACTGAAAAATTTTACTGAATTTCTCTTCTAAGGAAAATTTTACATGTTATTACAATATTAACAAACTCATATAATCAATGCATTTTGAAAAAATTGCACTTCCTTAGATTTAAAACCGAAGTCGGTTTTTTTTTTTGCAAATTGTATATAATCGACTGCAGTAAGGTACCGCTTATTCTGAAAAACATAAATTTTACTGATCTGCACTTCTAAGGAAAATTTTGCCTGTTATTACAATATCAAATAATTCATATAAACAATGCATTTCGAAAAAATTGCACTTCCTTATATTTAGAACTCAAAATCGATTTTCTTGCAAATTGTATATTAACGACCTCAAAGAGTACCGCTTATAATGAAAAACATAAATTTTACTTTTCTGTGCTAAAGAAAAATCTGCATGTTATAGCAATATTAACAAATTCATCTAATCAATGGATTTCGAAAAAATTGCACTTTCCTAGATTTAGACTCAAAGTCGTTTTTCTTGCAAATTGTATATAATCGACTTCAGTAAGGTAGCGCTTATTCTGAGAACTAAAAAATTTTACTGAACTGCTCTTCTAAGGAAAAATGTTTATGTTATTACAATATTAACAAATTTATATAATCAATGCATTTAGAAAAAAATGCACTTTCCTAGATTTAGACTCAAAGTCGATTTTATTGCAAATTGTATATTAACGACTTCAATAAGTTACCGCTTATTCTGAAAATCATAAAGTTTACTGATCTGCACTAAGGAAAAATTTGCATGTTATTACAATATTAACGAATTCATATAATCAATGCATTTCGAAAAAATTGCACCTTCTTAGATTTAGACTCAAAGTCGATTTTCTTCCAAATTGTATATTAACGACTTCAATAAGATACCGCTTATTCTGAAAATCATAAAGTTTACTGATCTGCACTAGGGAAAAATTTGCATGTTATTACAATATTAACGAATTCATATAATCAATGCATTTCGAAAAAATTGCACCTTCTTAGATTTAGACTCAAAGTCGATTTTCTTCCAAATTGTATATTAACGACTTCAATAAGATACCGCTTATTCTGAAAATCATAAAGTTTACTGATCTGCACTAAGGAAAAATTTGCATGTAATTACAATATTAACGAATTCATATAATCAATGCATTTCGAAAAAATTGTACCTTCTTAGATTTGGACTCAAAGTCGATTTTCTTCCAAATTGTCTATCGACTTCAATAAGGTACCGCTTATTCCGAAAACTAAAAATTATTTATGAACTGCTCTTCTAAGGAAAAATTTGTATGTTGTTACAATATTAACAAATTCATAAAATCAATGCATTTCGAAAAAATTGCAATTTCTTAGATTTAGACCCAAAGTCGGTTTTTTTTGTGCAAATTGTATGTAACGACTTCAATAAGGTACCGGCTATACCGCTGAAAAATATTAAATTTTACTGATCTGCGCTAAGGAAAAATTTGCATGTTATAACAATATTAACAAATTCATCAATCTAAGCATTTCGTAAAAATTGCACTTTCTTAGATAAGACTCAACTCGATTTTCTTGCTAATTGGATACTAAGGACTTCAATAAGGTACCGCTTATTCTGAAAATCATTAATATTTCTGAACTGCTCTTCTGCGTAAAACTTTGCATGTTATTACAAAATTAGCAAATTCATATAATCAATTAAATTCGAAAAAATTGCACTTCCTTATATTTAGAACTCAATATCGATTTTCTGGCAAAATGTATATTAACGGTTTCAATAAGGTACCGCTTATTCAGAAAACTAAAAAATTTTACTGAACTACTCTTCTAAGGAAAAATTTGTATGTTATTACAATATTAACAAATTCATACAATCTAAGCATTTCGTAAAAATTGCACTTTCTTAGATAAGACTCAACTCGATTTTCTTGCTAATTGGATACTAAGGACTTGAATAAGGTACCGCTTATTCTGAAAATCATTAATATTTCTGATCTGCTCTTCTAAGGAAAAATTTGCATGTTATTACAATATTAACGAATTCATATAATCAATGCATTTCGAAAAAATTGCACCTTCTTAGATTTAGACTCAAAGTCGATTTTCTTCCAAATTGTCTATCGACTTCAATAAGGTACCGCTTATTCCGAAAACTAAAAATTATTTATGAACTGCTCTTCTAAGGAAAAATTTGTATGTTGTTACAATATTTACAAATTCATAAAATGAACGCATTTCGAAAAAATTGCAATTTCTTAGATTTATACCCAAAGTCGGTTTTTTTTTTGTGCAAATTGTATATAACGACTTCAATAAGGTACCGGCTATACCGCTGAAAAATATTAAATTTTACTGATCTGCGCTAAGGAAAAATTTGCATGTTATAACAATATTAACAAATTCATCAATCTAAGCATTTCGTAAAAATTGCAGTTTCTTAGATAAGACTCAACTCGATTTTCTTGCTAATTGGATACTAAGGACTTCAATAAGGTACCGCTTATTCTGAAAATCATTAATATTTCTGAACTGCTCTTCTGCGTAAAAATTTGCATGTTATTACAATATTAGCAAATTCATATAATCAATTAAATTCGAAAAAATTGCACTTCCTTATATTTAGAACTCAATATCGATTTTCTGGCAAAATGTATATTAACGGTTTCAATAAGGTACCGCTTATTCTGAAAACTAAAAAATTTTACTGAACTACTCTTCTAAGGAAAAATTTGTATGTTATTACAATATTAACAAATTCATACAATCTAAGCATTTCGTAAAAATTGCACTTTCTTAGATAAGACTCAACTCGATTTTCTTGCTAATTGGATACTAAGGACTTGAATAAGGTACCGCTTATTCTGAAAATCATTAATATTTCTGATCTGCTCTTCTAAAGAAAAATTTGCATGTTATTACAATATTAACGAATTCATATAATCAATGCATTTCGAAAAAAATGCACATTCTTAGATTTAGACTCAAAGTCGATTTTCTTCCAAATTGTCTATCGACTTCAATAAGGTACCGCTTATTCTGAAAACTAACAAGTAAGGAAGGGCTAAGTTCGGATGTTACCGAACATTTTATACTCTCGCAAAGTCAAATGGTATACTCGTTTGAGATTTCTTTGTGAATTGACTAATATTTTCTTTAGAAGGTCAACTATAGGCACTGGGGTTCACATATTTAGTACTTAGGGGTTTGAAGGTGGCATACTTTAATTGCATTATTCACGCAAAGTTTTACCCCGATATAATCATTGTTACCTGATTTGCATAGTGGAAAGTGAAAGAATCAGATGGAATTGAAAATGGTGTTACATGGGAAGTAAGCGTGGTTGTAGTCTGATTTCGCCCATTTTCGCACTATGACATAGAAACATTAAAAGAACGTTATGCACCGAATTTGGTTGAAATCGGTTAAGCAGATCTCAAGATATGGGTTTTCACCTAAAAATGGGCTGTGCCACGCCCACTGTCTAATTTTTTTAAAAAAAGTTTTAACTGCAGATGTACCTTCCTAATGTGATCCTGTGTACCAAATAACCGTCTTGTATCTTATTGCGGAGCTTAGTTATGGCAAGTTATTTGTTTTTGATTAATGGCGTTTGTGGGCGTGGCAGTGGTCCGATTACGCCCATCTGCAATACCAACCGTCTCACGGTACCAAGAAACATGTCTACCAAGTTTCATAAAGATATCTCGATTTTTACTCAAGTTAGAGCTTGCACGGACGGACAGACAGTCACGCGGATTTCAACTCGTCTCTTCATCCTGATTTTTTATATATATATAACCCTATATCTAACTCGATTAGTTTTAGGTGATACAAACAACCGTTAGGTGAACAAAACTATTATACTCTGTAGCAACAGGTTGCGAGAGTATAAAAATTATTACTGAACTGTTCTTCTAAGGAAAAATTTGTATGTTATTACAATACTAACAAAATCATATAATCAATGCATTTAGAAAAAATTGCACTTTCCTAGATTTAGACTCAAAGTCGATTTTCTTGCAAATTGTATATTAACGACTTTATAAAGGTAACGCTTATCTGAAAACTAAAAAATATTACTGAACTGCTCTTCTAAGGAAAAATCTGCATGTTATGACAATATTAACAAATTCATCTAATCAATGGATTTCGAAAAAATTGCACCTTCTTAGATTTAGATTCAAAGTCGATTTTCTTCCAAATTGTCTATCGACTTCAATAAGGTACCGCTTATTCCGAAAACTAAAAATTATTACTGAACTGCTCTTCTAAGGAAAAATTTTTATGTTATTACAATATTAACAAATTCATATAATAAGTGCATCTCGAAAAAATTGCAATTTCTTAGATTTAGACACAAAGTCGGTTTTTTTTTTTGTGCAAATTGTATATTAACGACTACAGTAAGGTACCGGCTATACCGCTACAAAAATATAAACTTCTACTGATCTACGCTAAGGAAAAATTTGCATATTATAACATTCTTAACAAATTCATATAATCAATGCATTTCTTAAAAATTGCACTTTCTTAGATTAGACTCAACTCGATTTTCTAGCTAATTGGATATTAAGGATTTCAATAAGGTACCGCTTATTCTGAAAATCATAAATATTGCTGATCTGCTCTTCTGAGTAAAAATTTGCATTGTATTACAATATTAACAAATTCATCTAATCAATGGATTTCGAAAAAATTGCACCTTCTTAGATTTAGACTCAAAGTCGATTTTCTTCCAAATTGTCTATCGACTTCAATAAGGTTTCGCTTATTCTGAAAACTAAAAATTATCACTGAACTGTTCTTCTAAGGAAAAATTTGTATGTTATTACAATATTAACAAATTCATATAATCAATGCATTTCGAAAAAATTGCAATTTCTTAGATTTAGACCAAAGTCGGTTTTTTTTTGTGCAAATTGTATATAACGACTTCAATAAGGTACCGGCTATACTGCTGAAAAATATAAAATTTTACTGATCTGCCCTAAGGAAAAATTTGCTTGTTATTACAATATTAAGGAATTCATATAATCAATGCATTTCGAAAAAATTGCACTTTCTTAGATAAGACTCAACTCGATTTTCATGCAAATTGTTTATTAACGACTTTAGTAAGGAACCGCTGTTTTCTGTAAAACATGGATATTACTGCTCTGCTCTTTTAAGCAAAATTTTACATGTTATTACAATATTAACAAACTCATATAATCAATGCATTTTGACAAAATTGCACTTCCTTAGATTTAGACCCGAAGTCGGTTTTCTTTTTTGCAAATTGTATATAATCGACTGCAGTAAGGTTCCGCTTATTCTGAAAAAAATAAAGTTTACTGATCTGCTCTTCTAAGGAAAATTTTGCCTGTTATTACAATATCAAATAATTCATATAATCAATGCATTTCGAAAAAATTGCACTTCCTTATATTTAGAACTGAAAATCGATTTTCTTGCAAATTGTATATTAACGACCTCAAAAAAAACTGCTTATAATGAAAAACATAAATTTTACTTTTCTGTGCTAAAGAAAAATCTGCATGTTATAACAATATTAACAAATTCATCTAATCAATGGATTTCGAAAAAATTGCACCTTCTTAGATTTAGACTCAAAGTCGATTTTCTTCCAAATTGTATATAAACGACTTCAATAAGATACCGTTTATTCTGAAAACTAAAAAATTTTACTGAACTGCTTTTCTAAGGAAAAATTTGTATGTTATTACAATATTAACGAATTCATATAATCAATGCATTTCGTAAAAATTGCACCTTCTTAGATTTAGACTCAAAGTCGATTTTCTTCCAAATTGTATATTAACGACTTCAATAAGATACCGTTTATTCTGAAAACTAAAAAATTTTACTGAACTGCTTTTCTAAGGAAAAATTTGTATGTTATTACAATATTAGCGAATTCATATAATCAATGCATTTCGTAAAAATTGCACCTTCTTAGATTTAGACTCAAAGTCGATTTTCTTCCAAATTGTATATTAACGACTTCAATAAGATACCGTTTATTCTGAAAACTAAAAAATTTTACTGAACTGCTTTTCTAAGGAAAAATTTGTATGTTATTACAATATTAACGAATTCATATAATCAATGCATTTCGTAAAAATTGCACCTTCTTAGATTTAGACTCAAAGTCGATTTTCTTCCAAATTGTATATTAACGACTTCAATAAGATACCGTTTATTCTGAAAACTAAAAAATTTTACTGAACTGCTTTTCTAAGGAAAAATTTGTATGTTATTACAATATTAGCGAATTCATATAATCAATGCATTTCGTAAAAATTGCACCTTCTTAGATTTAGACTCAAAGTCGATTTTCTTCCAAATTGTATATTAACGACTTCAATAAGGTACCGCTTATTCTGAAAATCATAAAGTTTACTGATCTGCACTAAGGAAATTTTGCATGTTATTTCAAAATTAACGAATTCATATAATCAATGCATTTCGAAAAAATTGCACCTTCTTAGATTTAGACTCAAAGTCGATTTTTTTCCAAATTGTCTATCGACTTCAATAAGGTACCGCTTATTCCGAAAACTAAAAATTATTAATGAACTGCTCTTCTAAGGAAAAATTTGTATGTTGTTACAATATTAACAAATTTATAAAATCAATGCATTTCGAAAAAATTGCAATTTCTTAGATTTAGACACAAATTTTTTTTTTTTTTTTGTGCAAATTGTATATTAACGACTTCAGTAAGGTACCGGCTATACCGCTAAAAAAATATAAACTTTTACTGATCTACGCTAAGGAAAAATTTGCATATTTTAACATTATTAACAAATTCATATAATCAATGCATTTCTTAAAAATTGCACTTTCTTAGATTAGACTCAACTCGATTTTCTAGCTAATTGGATATTAAGGATTTCAATAAGGTACCGCTTATTCTGAAAATCATAAATATTGCTGATCTGCTCTTCTGAGTAAAAATTTCCATGTTATTACAACATTAAGAAATTCATATAATCAATGGATTTCGAAAAAATTGCACTATCTTTAATTTAGACTTAAAGTCGATTTTTTTCCAAATTGTCTATTAATCACTTCAATAAGATACCGCTTATTCTGAAAACTAAAAAGTTTTACTGAACTGCTCTTCTAAGGAAAAATTTGGATGTTATTACAATATTAACGAATTCATATAATCAATGCATTTCGAAAAAATTGCACATTCTTAGATTTAGACTCAAAGTCGATTTTCTTCCAAATTGTCTATCGACTTCAATAAGGTACCGCTTATTCTGAAAACTAACAAGTAAGGAAGGGCTAAGTTCGGATGTAACCGAACATTTTATACTCTCGCAAAGTCAAATGGTATACTCGTTTGAGATTTCTTTGTGGATTGACTAATATTTTCTTTAGAAGGTCAACTATAGGCACTGGGGTTCACATATTTAGTACTTAGGGGTTTGAAGGTGGCATACTTTAATTGCATTATTCACGCAAAGTTTTACCCCGATATAATCATTGTTACCTGATTTGCATAGTGGAAAGTGAAAGAATCAGATGGAATTGAAAATGGTGTTACATGGGAAGTAAGCGTGGTTGTAGTCTGATTTCGCCCATTTTCGCACTATGACATAGAAACATTAAAAGAACGTTATGCACCGAATTTGGTTGAAATCGGTTAAGCAGATCTCAAGATATGGGTTTTCACCTAAAAATGGGCTGTGCCACGCCCACTGTCTAATTTTTTTAAAAAAAGTTTTAACTGCAGATGTCCCTCCCTAATGTGATCCTGTGTACCAAATAACCGTCTTGTATCTTATTGCGGAGCTTAGTTATGGCAAGTTATTTGTTTTTGATTAATGGCGTTTGTGGGCGTGGCAGTGGTCCGATTACGCCCATCTGCAATACCAACCGTCTCACGGTACCAAGAAACATGTCTACCAAGTTTCATAAAGATATCTCAATTTTTACTCAAGTTAGAGCTTGCACGGACGGACAGACAGTCACCCGGATTTCAACTCGTCTCTTCATCCTGATCATTTATATATATATAAACCTATATCTAACTCGATTAGTTTTAGGTGATACAAACAACCGTTAGGTGAACAAAACTATTATACTCTGTAGCAACAGGTTGCGAGAGTATAAAAATTATTACTGAACTGTTCTTCTAAGGAAAAATTTGTATGTTATTACAATACTAACAAATTCATATAATCAATGCATTTAGAAAAAATTGCACTTTCCTAGATTTAGACTCAAAGTCGATTTTCTTGCAAATTGTATATTAACGACTTTATAAAGGTAACGCTTATCTGAAAACTAAAAAATATTACTGAACTGCTCTTCTAAGGAAAAATCTGCATGTTATGACAATATTAACAAATTCATCTAATCAATGGATTTCGAAAAAATTGCACCTTCTTAGATTTAGATTCAAAGTCGATTTTCTTCCAAATTGTCTATCGACTTCAATAAGGTACCGCTTATTCCGAAAACTAAAAATTATTACTGAACTGCTCTTCTAAGGAAAAATTTGTATGTTATTACAATATTAACAAATTCATATAATAAGTGCATCTCGAAAAAATTGCAATTTCTTAGATTTAGACACAAAGTCGGTTTTTTTTTTTGTGCAAATTGTATATTAACGACTACAGTAAGGTACCGGCTAAACCGCTACAAAAATATAAACTTTTACTGATCTACGCTAAGGAAAAATTTGCATATTATAACATTCTTAACAAATTCATATAATCAATGCATTTCTTAAAAATTGCACTTTCTTAGATTAGACTCAACTCGATTTTCTAGCTAATTGGATATTACGGATTTCAATAAGGTACCGCTTATTCTGAAAATCATAAATATTGCTGATCTGCTCTTCTGAGTAAAAATTTGCATTGTATTACAATATTAACAAATTCATCTAATCAATGGATTTCGAAAAAATTGCACCTTCTTAGATTTAGACTCAAAGTCGATTTTCTTCCAAATTGTCTATCGACTTCAATAAGGTACCGCTTATTCGGAAAACTAAAAATTATTACTGAACTGTTCTTCTAAGGAAAAATTTGTATGTTATTACAATATTAACAAATTCATATAATCAATGCATTTCGAAAAAATTGCAATTTCTTAGATTTAGACCCAAAGTCGGTTTTTTTTTGTGCAAATTGTATATAACGACTTCAATAAGGTACCGGCTATACTGCTGAAAAATATAAAATTTTACTGATCTGCCCTAAGGAAAAATTTGCTTGTTATTACAATATTAAGGAATTCATATAATCAATGCATTTCGAAAAAATTGCACTTTCTTAGATAAGACTCAACTCGATTTTCATGCAAATTGTTTATTAACGACTTTAGTAAGGAACCGCTGTTTTCTGTAAAACATGTATATTACTGCTCTGCTCTTTTTTAGCAAAATTTTACATGTTATTACAATATTAACAAGCTCATATAATCAATGCATTTTGAAAAAATTGCGCTTCCTTAGATTTAGACCCGAAGTCGGTTTTCTTTTTTGCAAATTGTATATAATCGACTGCAGTAAGGTTCCGCTTATTCTGAAAAAAATAAAGTTTACTGATCTGCTCTTCTAAGGAAAATTTTGCCTGTTATTACAATATCAAATAATTCATATAATCAATGCATTTCGAAAAAATTGCACTTCCTTATATTTAGAACTGAAAATCGATTTTCTTGCAAATTGTATATTAACGACCTCAAAAAAAACTGCTTATAATGAAAAACATAAATTTTACTTTTCTGTGCTAAAGAAAAATCTGCATGTTATAACAATATTAACAAATTCATCTAATCAATGGATTTCGAAAAAATTGCACCTTCTTAGATTTAGACTCAAAGTCGATTTTCTTCCAAATTGTATATTAACGACTTCAATAAGGTACCGTTTATTCTGAAAACTAAAAAATTTTACTGAACTGCTTTTCTAAGGAAAAATTTGTATGTTATTACAATATTAACGAATTCATATAATCAATGCATTTCGTAAAAATTGCACCTTCTTAGATTTAGACTCAAAGTCGATTTTCTTCCAAATTGTATATTAACGACTTCAATAAGATACCGTTTATTCTGAAAACTAAAAAATTTTACTGAACTGCTTTTCTAAGGAAAAATTTGTATGTTATTACAATATTAACGAATTCATATAATCAATGCATTTCGTAAAAATTGCACCTTCTTAGATTTAGACTCAAAGTCGATTTTCTTCCAAATTGTATATTAACGACTTCAATAAGATACCGTTTATTCTGAAAACTAAAAAATTTTACTGAACTGCTTTTCTAAGGAAAAATTTGTATGTTATTACAATATTAACGAATTCATATAATCAATGCATTTCGTAAAAATTGCACCTTCTTAGATTTAGACTCAAAGTCGATTTTCTTCCAAATTGTATATTAACGACTTCAATAAGATACCGTTTATTCTGAAAACTAAAAAATTTTACTGAACTGCTTTTCTAAGGAAAAATTTGTATGTTATTACAATATTAGCGAATTCATATAATCAATGCATTTCGTAAAAATTGCACCTTCTTAGATTTAGACTCAAAGTCGATTTTCTTCCAAATTGTATATTAACGACTTCAATAAGGTACTGTTTATTCTGAAAACTAAAAAATTTTACTGAACTGCTTTTCTAAGGAAAAATTTGTATGTTATTACAATATTAACGAATTCATATAATCAATGCATTTCGTAAAAATTGCACCTTCTTAGATTTAGACTCAAAGTCGATTTTCTTCCAAATTGTATATTAACGACTTCAATAAGATACCGTTTATTCTGAAAACTAAAAAATTTTACTGAACTGCTTTTCTAAGGAAAAATTTGTATGTTATTACAATATTAACGAATTCATATAATCAATGCATTTCGTAAAAATTGCACCTTCTTAGATTTAGACTCAAAGTCGATTTTCTTCCAAATTGTATATTAACGACTTCAATAAGATACCGTTTATTCTGAAAACTAAAAAATTTTACTGAACTGCTTTTCTAAGGAAAAATTTGTATGTTATTACAATATTAGCGAATTCATATAATCAATGCATTTCGTAAAAATTGCACCTTCTTAGATTTAGACTCAAAGTCGATTTTCTTCCAAATTGTATATTAACGACTTCAATAAGGTACCGCTTATTCTGAAAATCATAAAGTTTACTGATCTGCACTAAGGAAATTTTGCATGTTATTTCAATATTAACGAATTCATATAATCAATGCATTTCGAAAAAATTGCACCTTCTTAGATTTAGACTCAAAGTCGATTTTCTTCCAAATTGTCTATCGACTTCAATAAAGTACCGCTTATTCCGAAAACTAAAAATTATTAATGAACTGCTCTTCTAAGGAAAAATTTGTATGTTGTTACAATATTAACAAATTTATAAAATCAATGCATTTCGAAAAAATTGCAATTTCTTAGATTTAGACACAAAGTCGGTTTTTTTTTGTGCAAATTGTATATTAACGACTTCAGTAAGTTACCGGCTATACCGCTAAAAAAATATAAACTTTTACTGATCTACGCTAAGGAAAAATTTGCATATTTTAACATTATTAACAAATTCATATAATCAATGCATTTCTTAAAAATTGCACTTTCTTAGATTAGACTCAACTCGATTTTCTAGCTAATTGGATATTAAGGATTTCAATAAGGTACCGCTTATTCTGAAAATCATAAATATTGCTGATCTGCTCTTCTGAGTAAAAATTTCCATGTTATTACAACATTAACAAATTCATATAATCAATGGATTTCGAAAAAATTGCACTATCTTTAATTTAGACTTAAAGTCGATTTTTTTCCAAATTGTCTATTAACCACTTCAATAAGATACCGCTTATTCTGAAAACTAAAAAATTTTACTGAACTGCTCTTCTAAGGAAAAATTTGGATGTTATTACAATATTAGCGAATTCATATAATCAATGCATTTCGTAAAAATTGCACCTTCTTAGATTTAGACTCAAAGTCGATTTTCTTCCAAATTGTCTATGAATCACTTCAATAAGATACCGCTTATTCTGAAAACTAAAAAGTTTTACTGAACTGCTCTTCTAAGGAAAAATTTGGATGTTATTACAATATTAACGAATTCATATAATCAATGCATTTCGAAAAAATTGCACATTCTTAGATTTAGACTCAAAGTCGATTTTCTTCCAAATTGTCTATCGACTTCAATAAGGTACCGCTTATTCTGAAAACTAACAAGTAAGGAAGGGCTAAGTTCGGATGTTACCGAACATTTTATACTCTCGCAAAGTCAAATGGTATACTCGTTTGAGATTTCTTTGTGGATTGACTAATATTTTCTTTAGAAGGTCAACTATAGGCACTGGGGTTCACATATTTAGTACTTAGGGGTTTGAAGGTGGCATACTTTAATTGCATTATTCACGCAAAGTTTTACCCCGATATAATCATTGTTACCTGATTTGCATAGTGGAAAGTGAAAGAATCAGATGGAATTGAAAATGGTGTTACATGGGAAGTAAGCGTGGTTGTAGTCTGATTTCGCCCATTTTCGCACTATGACATAGAAACATTAAAAGAACGTTATGCACCGAATTTGGTTGAAATCGGTTAAGCAGATCTCAAGATATGGGTTTTCACCTAAAAATGGGCTGTGCCACGCCCACAGTCTAATTTTTTTTTTAAAAGTTTTAACTGCAGATGTCCCTCCCTAATGTGATCCTGTGTACCAAATAACCGTCTTGTATCTTATTGCGGAGCTTAGTTATGGCAAGTTATTTGTTTTTGATTAATGGCGTTTGTGGGCGTGGCAGTGGTCCGATTACGCCCATCTGCAATACCAACCGTCTCACGGTGCCAAGAAACATGTCTACCAAGTTTCATAAAGATATCTCAATTTTTACTCAAGTTAGAGCTTGCACGGACGGACAGACAGTCACCCGGATTTCAACTAGGTGAACAAAACTATTATACTCTGTAGCAACAGGTTGTGAGAGTATAAAAATTATTACTGAACTGTTCTTCTAAGGAAAAATTTGTATGTTATTACAATACTAACAAATTCATATAATCAATGCATTTAGAAAAAATTGCACTTTCCTAGATTTAGACTCAAAGTCGATTTTCTTGCAAATTGTATATTAACGACTTTATAAAGGTAACGCTTATCTGAAAACTAAAAAATATTACTGAACTCCTCTTCTAAGGAAAAATCTGCATGTTATGACAATATTAACAAATTCATCTAATCAATGGATTTCGAAAAAATTGCACCTTCTTAGATTTAGATTCAAAGTCGATTTTCTTCCAAATTGTCTATCGACTTCAATAAGGTACCGCTTATTCCGAAAACTAAAAATTATTACTGAACTGCTCTTCTAAGGAAAAATTTGTATGTTATTACAATATTAACAAATTCATATAATAAGTGCATCTCGAAAAAATTGCAATTTCTTAGATTTAGACACAAAGTCGGTTTTTTTTTTTGTGCAAATTGTATATTAACGACTACAGTAAGGTACCGGCTATACCGCTACAAAAATATAAACTTTTACTGATCTACGCTAAGGAAAAATTTGCATATTATAACATTCTTAACAAATTCATATAATCAATGCATTTCTTAAAAATTGCACTTTCTTAGATTAGACTCAACTCGATTTTCTAGCTAATTGGATATTAAGGATTTCAATAAGGTACCGCTTATTCTGAAAATCATATATATTGCTGATCTGCTCTTCTGAGTAAAAATTTGCATTGTATTACAATATTAACAAATTCATCTAATCAATGGATTTCGAAAAAATTGCACCTTCTTAGGTTTAGACTCAAAGTCGATTTTCTTCCAAATTGTCTATCGACTTCAATAAGGTACCGCTTATTCTGAAAACTAAAAATTATTACTGAACTGTTCTTCTAAGGAAAAATTTGTATGTTATTACAATATTAACAAATTCATATAATCAATGCATTTCGAAAAAATTGCAATTTCTTAGATTTAGACCCAAAGTCGGTTTTTTTTTGTGCAAATTGTATATAACGAATTCAATAAGGTACCGGCTATACTGCTGAAAAACATAAAATTTTACTGATCTGCCCTAAGGAAAAATTTGCTTGTTATTACAATATCAAATAATTCATATAATCAATGCATTTCGAAAAAATTGCACTTCCTTATATTTAGAACTGAAAATCGATTTTCTTGCAAATTGTATATTAACGACCTCAAAAAAAACTGCTTATAATGAAAAACATAAATTTTACTTTTCTGTGCTAAAGAAAAATCTGCATGTTATAACAATATTAACAAATTCATCTAATCAATGGATTTCGAAAAAATTGCACCTTCTTAGATTTAGACTCAAAGTCGATTTTCTTCCAAATTGTATATTAACGACTTCAATAAGGTACCGTTTATTCTGAAAACTAAAAAATTTTACTGAACTGCTTTTCTAAGGAAAAATTTGTATGTTATTACAATATTAACGAATTCATATAATCAATGCATTTCGTAAACATTGCACCTTCTTAGATTTAGACTCAAAGTCGATTTTCTTCCAAATTGTATATAAACGACTTCAATAAGGTACCGCTTATTCTGAAAATCATAAAGTTTACTGATCTGCACTAAGGAAAATTTGCATGTTATTTCAATATTAACGAATTCATATAATCAATGCATTTCGAAAAAATTGCACCTTCTTAGATTTAGACTCAAAGTCGATTTTCTTATAAATTGTCTATCGACTTCAATAAGGTACCGCTTATTCTGAAAACTAAAAATTATTACTGAACTGTTCTTCTAAGGAAAAATTTGTATGTTATTACAATATTAACAAATTCATATAATCAATGCATTTCGAAAAAATTGCAATTTCTTAGATTTAGACCCAAAGTCGGTTTTTTTTTGTGCAAATTGTATATAACGACTTCAATAAGGTACCGGCTATACTGCTGAAAAACATAAAATTTTACTGATCTGCCCTAAGGAAAAATTTGCTTGTTATTACAATATCAAATAATTCATATAATCAATGCATTTCGAAAAAATTGCACTTCCTAATATTTAGAACTCAAAATCGATTTTCTTGCAATTTGTATACTAACAACTTAAAAAAGTATCGCTTATAATGAAAAACATAAATTTTACTGTTCTGTGCTAAAGAAAAATCTGCATGTTATAACAATATTAACAAATTCATGTAATCAACGGATTTCGAAAAAAATGCACCTTCTTAGATTTAGACTCAAAGTCGATTTTCTTGCAAATTGTACATTAACGACTTCAATAAGGTACCGCTTATTCTGAAAAACATAAAGTTTACTGACCTACGCGAAGGAAAATTTTAAATGTTATTACAATATTAACAAACTCATATAATCAATGAGTTTGGAAAAAATTGCACTTCCTTAGATTTAGACCCGAAGTCGGTTTTTTTTTTTTTGTTGCAAATTGTATATAATCGACTGCAGTAAGGTACCGCTTATTCTGAAAAACATAAATTTTACTGAACTGCTTTTCTGAGCAGAGAAAAAATTGCACTTTCCTAGATTCAGACTCAAAGTCGATTTTCATGCAAATTTTTTATTAACGACTTTAATGAGGAACCGCTTTTTCTGTAAAACATAAATTTTACTGATCTGCTCTTCCAAGGAAAATTTTGCCTGTTATTACAGTATTAACAACCTCATATAATCAATGCATTTTGAAAAAATTGCACTTCCTTAGATTTAGACCCGAAGTCGGTATTTTTTTTTTGCAAATTGTATATAATCGACTGCAGTAAGGTACCGCTTATTCTGAAAAACATAAATTTTACTGAACTGCTCTTCTGAGCTAAGAAAAAATTGCACTTTCCTAGATTTAGACTCAAAGTCGATTTTCATGCAAATTGTTTATTAACGACTTCAATAAGGTACAGCTTTTTCTGTAAAACATAAATTTTACTGATCTGCTCTTCTAAGGAAAATTTTACATGTTATTACAATATTAACAAACTCATCTAATCAATGCATTTTGAAAAAATTGCACTTCCTTAGATTTAGACCCGAAGTCGGTTTTTTTTTTTGCAAATTGTATATAATCGACTGCAGTAAGGTATCGCTTATTCTGGAAAACATAAATTTTACTAAACTGCTCTTCTGAGCAGAGGAAAAATTGTACTTTCCTAGATTTAGACTCAAAGTCGATTTTCATGCAAATTGTTTATTAACGACTTTAATGAGGAACCGCTTTTTCTGTAAAACATAAATTTTACTGATCTGCTCTTCTAAGAAAAATTTTGCATGTTATTACAATATCAGCAAATTTATATAATCAGTGCATTTTCAAAAAATTGCACTTTCTTAGATTTAGACTCAAAGCCGATTTTCTTCTAAATTGTATATTAACGACTTAAATAAGGTTCCACTTATTCTGAAAAACATAAAGTTTACTGACCTACGCTAAGGAAAATTTTAAATGTTATTACAATATTAACAAACTCATATAATCAATGAGTTTTGAAAAAATTGCACTTCCTTAGATTTATACCCGAAGTCGGTTTTTTTTTTTTGTTGCAAATTGTATATAATCGACTGCAGTAAGGTACCGCTTATTCTGAAAAACATAAATTTTACTGAACTGCTTTTCTGAGCAGAGAAAAAATTGCACTTTCCTAGATTCAGACTCAAAGTCGATTTTCATGCAAATTTTTTATTAACGACTTTAATGAGGAACCGCTTTTTCTGTAAAACATAAATTTTACTGATCTGCTCTTCCAAGGAAAATTTTGCCTGTTATTACAGTATTAACAATCTCATATAATCCATGCATTTTGAAAAAATTGCACTTCCTTAGATTTAGACCCGAAGTCGGTTTTTTTTTTTGCAAATTGTATATAATCGACTGCAGTAAGGTATCGCTTATTCTGAAAAACATAAATTTTACTAAACTGCTCTTCTGAGCAGAGGAAAAATTGTACTTTCCTAGATTTAGACTCAAAGTCGATTTTCATGCAAATTGTTTATTAACGACTTTAATGAGGAACCGCTTTTTCTGTAAAACATAAATTTTACTGATCTGCTCTTCTAAGAAAAATTTTGCATGTTATTACAATATCAGCAAATTTATATAATCAGTGCATTTTCAAAAAATTGCACTTTCATAGATTTAGACTCAAAGCCGATTTTCTTCTAAATTGTATATTAACGACTTAAATAAGGTTCCGCTTATTCTAAAAAACATAAAGTTTACTGATCTGCACTAAGGAAAAATTTGCATGTTATTACAATATTAACGAATTCATATAATCAATGCATTTCGAAATAATTGCACTTTCCTAGACTTAGACTCAAAGTCGATTTTCTTCCAAATTGTCTACTAACGACTTCAATAAGGTACCGCTTATTCTGAAAGCTAAAAATTATTACTGAACAGCTCTTCTGAGGAAAAATTTGTATGTTATTACAATATATATTAACAAATTCATATAATCAATGCATTTCGAAAAAATTGCAATTTCTTAGATTTAGACCCAAAGTCGGTTTTTTTTTTGTGCAAATTGTATATTAACGACTTCAATAAGGTACCGGCTTTACCGCTGAAAAATATAAAATGTATCTGTTCTGCGCTAAGGAAAAATTTGCTTGTTATTACAATATCAAATAATTCATATAATCAATGCATTTCGAAAAAATTGCACTTCCTAATATTTAGAACTCAAAAGCGATTTTCTTGCAATTTGTATACTAACGTCCTCAAAAAGTATCGCTTATAATGAAAAACATAAATTTTACTGTTCTGTGCTAAAGAAAAATCTGCATGTTATAACAATATTAACAAATTCATATGATCAAAGCATTTCGAAAAAATTGCACTTCTTTATATTTAGAACTCAAAATCGATTTTCTTGCAAATTCTATACTAACGACCTCATAAAGTATCGCTTTTAATGAAAAACATAAATTTTACTGTTCTGTGCTAAAGAAAAATATGCACGTTATAACAACATTAACAAATTCATGTAATCAAAGAATTTCGAAAAAATTGCACTTTCCTAGATTTAGACTCAAAGTCGATTTTCATGCAAATTGTTTATTAACGACTTTAATAAGGAACCGCTTTTTCTGTAAAACATAAATTTTACTGATCTGCTCTTCTAAGGAAAATTTTACATGTTATTACAATATTAACAAACTCATATAATCAATGCATTTTGAAAAAATTGCGCTTCCTTAGATTTAGACCCGAAGTCGGTTTTTTTTTTTGCAAATTGTAAATAATCGACTGCAGTAAGGTTTCGCTTATTCTGAAAAACATAAATTTTACTGAACTGCTCTTCTGAGCAGAGGAAAAATTGCACTTTCCTAGATTTAGACTCAAAGTCGATTTTCATGCAAATTGTTATTAACGACTTTAATAAGGAACCACTTTTTCTGTAAAACATAAATTTTACTGATCTGCTCTTATAAGGAAAATTTTACATGTTATTACAATATTAACAAACTCATATAATCAATGAATTTTGAAAAAATTGCACTTCCTTAGACTTAGACCCGAAGTCGGTTTTTTTTTTTTTGCAAATTGTATATAATCGACTGCAGTAAGGTAGCGCTTATTCTGAAAAACATAAATTTTACTGATCTGCTCCTCTAAGGAAAGTTTTGCCTGTTATTACAATAATAAATAATTCATATAATTAATGCATTTCGAAAAAATTGCACTTCCTTATGATTAGAACTCAAAATCAATTTTCTTGCAATTTGTATACTAACGACCTCAAAAAGTATCGCTTATAATGAAAAACATAAATTTTACTGTTCTGTGCTAAAGAGAAATCTGCATGTTATAACAATATTAACAAATTCATGTAATCAACGGATTTCGAAAAAATTGCACCTTCTTAGATTTAGACTCAAAGTCGATTTTCATGCAAATTGTTTATTAACGACTTTAATAAGGAACCGCTTTTTCTGTAAAACATAAATTTTACTGATCTGCTCTTCTAAGGAAAATTTTATATGTTATTACAATATTAACAAACTCATATAATCAATGCATTTTGAAAAAATTGCGCTTCCTTAGATTTAGACCCGAAGTCGGTTTTTTTTTTTGCAAATTGTAAATAATCGACTGCAGTAAGGTTTCGCTTATTCTGAAAAACATAAATTTTACTGAACTGCTCTTCTGAGCAGAGGAAAAATTGCACTTTCCTAGATTTAGACTCAAAGTCGATTTTCATGCAAATTGTTTATTAACGACTTTAATAAGGAACCACTTTTTCTGTAAAACATAAATTTTACATGTTATTACAATATTAACAAACTCATATAATCTATGAATTTTGAAAAAATTGCACTTCCTTAGACTTAGACCCGAAGTCGGTTTTTTTTTTTTGCAAATTGTATATAATCGACTGCAGTAAGGTAGCGCTTATTCTGAAAAACATAAATTTTACTGATCTGCTCTTCTAAGGAAAGTTTTGCCTGTTATTACAATAATAAATAATTCATATAATTAATGCATTTCGAAAAAATTGCACTTCCTTATGATTAGAACTCAAAATCGATTTTCTTGCAATTTGTATACTAACGACCTCAAAAAGTATCGCTTATAATGAAAAACATAAATTTTACTGTTCTGTGCTAAAGAGAAATCTGCATGTTATAACAATATTAACAAATTCATGTAATCAACGGATTTCGAAAAAATTGCACCTTCTTAGATTTAGACTCAAAGTCGATTTTCTTCCAAATTGTTTATTAACGACTTTAATAAGGAACCGCTTATTCTGAAAAACATAAATTTTACTGATCTGCTCTTCTAAGGAAAATTTTACATGTTATAACAATATTAACAAATTCATGTAATCAATGCATTTCGAAATAATTGCAATTTCTTAGATTTAGACTCAAAGTCGATTTTCTTGCAAATTGTATATAATTGACTGCAGTAAGGTACCGCTTATTCTGAAAAACATAAATTTTACTGATCTGCTCTTCTAAGGAAAATTTTGCCTGTTATTACAATAATAAATAATTCATATAATTAATGCATTTCAAAAAAATTGCACTTCCTTATATTTAGAACTCAAAATCGATTTTCTTGCAATTTGTATACTAACGACCTCAAAAAGTATCGCTTATAATGAAAAACATAAATTTTACTGTTCTGTGCTAAAGAAAAATCTGCATGTTATAACAATATTAACAAATTCATGTAATCAACGGATTTCGAAAAAATTGCACCTTCTTAGATTTAGACCCAAGGTCGATTTTCTTCCAAATTGTCTATTAACGACTTCAATAAAATACCGCTCATTCTGAAAATTAAAAATATTACAGAACTGCTCTTCTAAGGAAAAATTTGTATGTTATTACAATACTAACAAATTCATATAATCAATGCATTTCGAAAAAATTGCAATTTCTTAGATTTAGACACAAAGTCGGTTTTTTTTGTGCAACTTAAATATTAACGACTTTAATAAGGTACCGGGTATACCGCTGAAAAATAGAAAATTTTACTGATCTGCACTAAGGAAAAATTTGCATGTTATAACAATATTAAAAAATTCATACAATCTAAGCATTTCTTAAAATTTGCACTTTCTTTGATTAGACTCAACTCGATTTTCTTGCTAATTGGATATTAAGGACTTCAATAAGGTACCGCTTATTCTGAAAATCATAAATGCTGATCTGCTCCTCTGAGTAAAAATTTGCATGTTATTACAATATTAACAAATTCATATAATCAATGGATTTCGAAAAAATTGCACTATCTTAGATTTAGACTCAAAGTCGATTTTTTTCCAAATTGTCTATTAACTACTTTAATAAGGTACCGCTTATTCTGAAAACTAAAAAATTTTACTGAACTGCTCTTCGAAGGAAAAATTTGTATGTTATTACAATATTAGAAAATTCATATAATCAATGCATTTAGAAAAAATTGCACATTCCTAGATATAGGCTCAAAGTCGATTTTCTACCAAATTGTATATTAACGACTTCAATAAGGTACCGCTTATTCTGAAAACTAAAAAATATTACTGATCTGCTCTTCTAAGGAAAAATTTGTATGTTATTACAATATTAACAAATTCATATAATCAATGCATTTCGAAAGAATTGCACTTTCCTAGATTTAGACTCAAAGTCGATTTTCTTGCTAATTGTATATAATCGACTTCAATAAGGTACCGCTTACTCTGAAAACTAAAAAATTTTACTGAACTGCTCTTCTAAGGAAAAATTTTAATGTTATAATATTACAATATTAACAAATTCATATAATCAATGCATTTAGAAAAAATTGCACTTTCCTAGATTTAGACTCAAAGTCGATTTTCTTGCAAATTGAACATTAACGACTTCAATAAGGTACCGCTTATTCTGAAAAACATAAAGTTTACTGAAGTGCTCTTCTGAGGAAAAATTTGTATGTTATTACAATATAAACAAATTCATATAATCAATGCATTTTGAAAAAATTGCACCTTCTTAGATTTAGACTCAAAGTAGATTTTCTTCCAAATTGTCTACTAATGAATACAATAAGGTATTACTTATTCTGAAAACTAAAAATTATTGCTGAACTGCTCTTCTGAGGAAAAATTTGCATGTTATTACAATATTAACAAATTCATATGATCAAAGCATTTCGAAAAAATTGCACTTTCCTAGATTTAGACTCAAAGTCGATTTTCATGCAAATTATTTATTAACGACATTAATAAGGAACCGCCTTTTCTGTAAAACATAAATTTTACTGATCTGCTCTTCTAAGGAATATTTTACATGTTATTACAATATTAATAATAATAACCTAACGATTACCCTCCTCCCGCCCAACCGACGCTAGGGGCGCAATCCGCATACGTGCGGAATTAGCCGAGTCAGAAAAGGCAAGAGAGTTTTTTAAGTGTTGAGATCTAAAACTGCTCAGCTACAGAAACAAAAATTTCAACAGCTAAGATCTAAAGTTACAATATAATAAATTGATACATTTTCGTTTATTAAGAGAAAACAATAAAGTCTTTTTAATTTTGAAAAGTGAGTCAGATAAGTCAAATGTGCTGGAATGAGAATTAAAATCATGACATATACGGCGGAATGGCTCGTTTAGTTCAAAATTTGATCTACAGGATTTTAGCAGTAAAGGTCTAAACTGCCTCAAAAGGCGTACCGGGATATTAAATTTAATTTCAGACAGGAGAAAAGACCTGCCAACAGTTTCATTCAAAAGTTTCACTAAGAATGTTATGCCAAGCATTTCCCTACGACTAGAAAGTGTAGGTAGATTAATAAGTTTTAAACGACTAGTGTATGGAGGTAGACTTACCCTAGCATTCCATCGGAAAAGCGCTAAGGCGAAAAGTAAAAATTGTTTTTGAACCGACTCTAACTTGTCAGAATGGATTTGGTAGCTAGGGTTCCATACCACAGAGCCATATTCCAATATAGGTCTAACCAAAGTTGTATAAAGTGTTTTAGTAATATACGGATCTCTAAATTCTTTAGACCAACGTTTAACAAAACTGAGGACAGCTTTTGCTTTCAAGACCATTTCAATATGAAGACTGAAATTAAGCTTAGGGTCCATATTAACTCCCAAATCAACATAGTTTAAAACTTGCTCTAGAATATGGTGTTTTATTACATAAGAAGAGGGGTGCACAGATCTACGGGAAAAGCACATCGTCTTACATTTATTGAGATTCAATGGCAAATCATTTCTATCACACCATGCAACCAAATTGTTTAAGTCTGTTTGCAACAGACACCTTTCCTCAGTTGAAGTGTATGATTTAAAAAGCTTTACATCGTCAGAGTATAATAAAATTTTTGAGAATTCTATTACTGAAGAGATATCGTTAATAAACAACAAGAACAGAATCGGGCCAAGATGACTACCTTGCGGAACACCAGAAGAAACATTAATTGTATCTGAAGGTGTATCCTCAAATATCATTCGCTGTGTTCTATTATAAAGATAGGAAGATACCCATTGAAGGAATCTTGGCTGAAAGCCCAGCTCAGTGGATCTAAATCCACTTTTATGCAAAGGGATTATAAATGACTGTTTCCATATTGAAGGAAATATGCCGTGTTTAAGAGAGGAATTAAATATCCTTGTCAAAGGCAAGTAAATATATTTGGCACTATTTTTTAGGAAGCATGAGGGTATCATGTCTGGGCCATAACTAAAAGATGGTTTTAACTTATTTAAATTAAAAAGGACGTCTTCTTCAGAAATAACTGGAGCGTTAATTAAAGTATTCGAACACAGCACTTGCTGATAAGAAAAAGTTTTGGAAGAATTATTACAGTAGTTTGACTTGAAAAATTCTCCAAACATATTGGATATAATATCATTGTCACTTGAAATGATAGATTTGTATTTCATTGCGGACGGAAATTTGGAAATCCTGCGTTTGGAGTTGACGAAATCATAAAACGATTTTGGATTACTTACAGTATTTTTTTTTACTTTATTTAAGTAATTATTATAACATTTTTTGTTTAGGTCAAAATATTGTCGACGCAATAGAGAATATTTAGAATAGTCGACAAGTGAACCGGTTTTTTTAAAATGTTTAAAGGCTCGAGTTTTTCTGTTTTTCAATTTATATAACTCTTTCGAAAACCACGGACTTATACTTTTGCTTTTATTAACAATTACTATTGGAACATACTTTTCAAATAATTTCATAATAATGTTATTAAAATGAGAGACACTCAATTCAATGTCACCATTATAATTAGGCCATGTTATTGTAGAAAGTACTGTATTTAATTTTTTTAAATTAGCTTTTGCAAAGTTAAACCGAGTACAGAAGCACGAAGTTTGATGATTATTATCCCGTACAATGCCTGAGATTTCGACAGATATTTCCAAAGCAGGATGATATGAGTCCTCTGGTAGAACGAGAGGATTTCTCTGAATAACGGAACTCTTTGCAGAGGTATCAACGCATACTAAATCTAAGCACTTACCAAACTTATTCGGAATCAAATTAATTTGGTTCAGACCCAACTCGGACATTTTTTCGAAAAACTCATTAAAACATGACCGATTGCAAATCGGCACGATATAGTCGTCGAAAGGTTTCCACGAAGCACACGGTAAATTGAAATCACCTAATACAATTATTGAATCTGCATTATTTGCCATCGAGGTATCACTATTTATTAAAGAAGCATGCTGCATGTATACAGATAAGTCCGAATGGGGTGGTATATAAGATAGGGTTAAATAAATAAAGCAACTATTAACGTATACTCTAATACATTTAAATTCAAATGAGTCGGTCCCTGGGACAAGAATATTTTCAGATGGGATAGAGGAATGCACGGCAAATAGAACACTTCCACCGATTCTGTTCAGTCAATCACATCTAAAAATTTGAAATTCGCTGTTTAAAATCTCATTTTTAAAAATGTGAGGTTTTAACCAAGTTTCTGTAAATCCAATTATATGGAAATTAAAATTGGAACTGTTCAAATACAAGTCTGTTAATTTTGTATTAAGACCTCTAACATTTTGATAATAAATGCTTAGCGAATTTCTACCAATCGGTTTTTTATATCGGTGGTTGCTTTTGGTAATTTAACAATGTTTTCCTCAGTTTGACTTCTAAGTTTAGGTTTAATTCGCGTACAAAAGTCCCAGGTGGCCAGAATGAACTATCTAAGATCTTTTTGAATGTTTCAAGAGATACGTCTATTTTAAACGATGATATACTTCTATCATAATTGAAGTTAAATTTACGTATATTGATATCATCGATTTTTAAACGTGACGAAATGTAAGATTTAATGTCCTCCACCAAGGTATCTTTGGCAAGTCTCGAAATAAATATAGATTTTTAGGTGGAATAACTATCAAATTATTAACTGATGCTACTAAGTTAATAGGGGGAGCCTCTGGAATTGTGAGACACTAATTACTATTAGATAGAGCTTTTGGGGAATTGAGGTCTTTGGAAGTTGACGGCTTATCACCTTGAGGGCAAGGAGAAGAGAGATTCATTAGGTCATTGGGAGTAGACGTTCTTTTCTGAACAGAAGAACTAAGTGTTACTTCATCGGAAGGACGTTTACGCTTACGAGCAGGTTTAGAGGATTCGTGAGAATCATTCAGGCACTTAAAAGATTTGAACAATTTTTCATAGTGCCTAAATTTTTCAGTGAGGGTTACAAGATCACGGCCGATTTCGTTAAAGCGATTGCGTGTCTCCCTATAAACTTTAAATAGATCGATTTCAATAGATCTACAATTTAAACAGGACCAACGCAATCCCTTATAGTCAATAATATAATCTAAGATTCTACCAGTCAGTCCAGCATACTTAATATGGGCAAGACCATCACAAAGCCAGCATGAAACGAAGCGATCTGACTCGCCTTTAATGTTACAATTGCGGAAGTTACAAGACATAATAAACCACAAGAATGAAGATCAAATAAAAGAGTAGGTAGACAAAATTTAATAGATAAATAATAAATTAGTGTGTTAAAAAAATATTAATAATAATAAATTCAATTAAGAACAATTTTTTTTATCAAAGTTTAAAACCAAGACAATTTGTAGAATCAATATAGCGAGCAGTTTTAGAAGCACTGTAACAAATAAAAAGCTAAACGCAACACAGTTGTGAATAAAGAAGTAAATAAGATAAACAAAGTGAGAAAATAGAATAAAATAAAACAAAATGAAACAAAAGACTGACTCGGCACCAAAAATTGGAAAGTTTAAACTTTTTAATACTTTTTAATACCGCAAAAAACAGAACATTTAGTACTTATCATGAAACTGAGAGTTTATTCACTAAAAATTTGTATTAACACGGTAATAAAAATCAGTTAAACTTCAAGAATTTTTTAAAATAAAAACACAAATGTACACAGCTAAAAAATTACAGCTTAAGAGCTTGAAGTGTTGCCACCTTAATATTAACAAACTCATATAATCAATGCATTTTGAAAAAATTGCACTTCCTTAGATTTAGACCCGAAGTCGGTCTTTTTTTTTTTGCAAATTGTAAATAATCGACTGCAGTAAGGTACCGCTTATTCTGAAAAACATAAATTTTACTGATCTGCTCTTTGCCAGTTATTACAATAATAAATAATTCATATAAATAATGCATTTCGAAAAAATTGCACTTCCTTATATTTAGAACTCAAAATCGATTTTCTTGCAATTTGTATACTAACGACCTCAAAAAGTATCGCTTATAATGAAAAACATAAATTTTACTGATCTACGCTAAGGAAAAATTTGCATGGTATTAGAAATATTAACGAATTCATATAATCAATGCATTTCGAAAAAATTGCACCTTCTTAGATTTAGACCCAAAGTCGATTTTCTTCCAAATTGTCTATTAACGACTTCAATAAGGTACCGCTCATTCTGAAAAACATAAAGTTTACTGATCTACGCTAAGGAAAAATTTGCATTGTATTACAATATTAACGAATTCATATAATCAATGCATTTCGAAAAAATTGCACCTTCTTTGATTTAGACCCAAAGTCGATTTTCTTCCAAATTGTCTATTAACGACTTCAATAAGGTACCGCTCATTCTGAATAACATAAAGTTTACTGATCTACGCTAAGGAAAAATTTGCATGGTATTACAATATTAACGAATTCATATAATCAATGCATT
Source organism: Bactrocera oleae (assembly GCF_042242935.1). Classification (NCBI taxonomy): domain Eukaryota; kingdom Metazoa; phylum Arthropoda; class Insecta; order Diptera; family Tephritidae; genus Bactrocera; species Bactrocera oleae. The sequence continues at coordinate 17,592,954 of NC_091541.1, read as the reverse complement.
TCGAAAAAATTGCACCTTCTTAGATTTAGACCCAAAGTCGATTTTCTTCCAAATTGTCTATTAACGACCTCAAAAAGTATCGCTTAAAATGAAAAACATAAATTTTACTGTTCTGTGCTAAAGGAAAATCTGCATGTTATAACAATATAAACAAATTCATGTAATCAACGGATTTCGAAAAAATTGCAACTTCTTAGATTTAGACTTAAAGTCGATTTTCTTGCAAATTGTATATTAACGACTTCAATAAAGTACCGGCTATACTGCTGAAAAATATAAATATTTACTGATCTGCACTAAGGAAAAATTTGCATGTTAAGTTAAGGAATGCAACTTCTTGCATTCACCAAATTAGCTGACACGCCAAAAGAACACCTGCATTTGTTTACTTTAAAGTCACGTAGACATCTGCAACAGCATCTTTGGCGACAGCGACACTCAATAGCGTAGGTTAAGTTAAGTATAGATATGTAAATAAAAATCAGACTCAATTTGGAGTTCCAACAGAACAGTCTAGTGCATTATTAATCAATTGAAGGATTAAGTGTACCATTAATTAATTGGAGTTCAAGCAGAACAGTTTAGTACATTATTAATCAACTGAAGGATTAAGTGCACCATAAATTAATTGGCGCCCGAGCAGGGACATCAAGACATCTGGAAATCAAGACATCTGGAAATTAAGACATCTGGACATCAAGACATCTGGACATCAAGATACACCTCTGGAGAAAAAGTAAATTTTTAATTAATTAACTTAAAATTAAAAATTTTAAAGTTAACTTTTAACTTAAATTTTATTTTTAAATATTGTGGAGTGACAAATTTGAATAAATTAGAAGTGATAAAATGACAGAGAATAGCGAAATAATAGCGCAAATCATTGCAGCGCAAACCAAAGACTTAAAAATAGAATTAGAACAATTGAGGTTGCAGTTGAGAAATTTGACATGTATAAATAATGTCATGGAATTCGAAAAACAAACAATCAATGAAACAATTCAGTGTAGTGAGAGTTTAGATATTATAAAATCCTTACCGGAATTTAGTGGAAAGAGTTATGTTAGCTGGAGGGAAGCAGCACATAATACTATTTCATTATACATTAATTAAGTAGGAAATATTTCAGTGCACTAACTATTCTTCGGAATAAAATCACACAAGAAGCCAATGATATCCTAACCAGTCATGGCACGGTTTTAAATTTTGACGCAATTATTAGTCGTCTGGACTTTGCTTATGCAGACAAGCGTCCTCTGCATATATTGGACCAGGAATTAAATCTAATCAAACAAAATAATCTTAACTTAGTAGAATACTATAATAAAGTAAACTCACAGTTAACTCTTATGATTAATAAAACCATAATGACCTATGGAAATAGTTCAGAAATGACTAAGGAATATAACAAAAGACATCGGGAAGATGCGCTTAGGATTTTTATAACAGGATTAAATAATCCTTTAAATGATATTTTAATGGCAATGGGACCAAAAGATTTACCCAACGCCTTGGCTAAAGCCCAAGAAATAGAATCTAATCGAATCAGACTCCAATTCTCTAGTGAAATCAGTCAAACAAGAAATCAAGTGAATAGGTATAGAAATGCTTACAATGATATTAGGAATATTCCTAAACAAAATAATTATAATCAACACTTGAATAGGTTACGCTTTGATCAGCGCCCCGTCCAAGATAACAGCGGTTATAGAAATTTGGGATGGCAAACCCAATCTAAACCAGAACCAATGCAGGTAGATATTTCAGGTCAATATAGGCCACATACCAACGCTCAACCGAGGCAAACTACTTATATACCTAACTTCCAAAATAGGTATAATACACTTGAACGAAATCCGAAAAGAACTTTTGGTTCAGGCAATAGTCATCAACCCCAGATTAAACAACAAAGAATTAATAATATTCAAGAGAATGCTTTTTTAGACGAAGCAACCCCTTACCTTACATATTCAGGGAAATCAGAGGCACAAACAGAAAATTAAAAGTATTAATAGACACAGGAGCAACAAATTGCTTCTGTAAACCAAATATTCTACCCAATAGAGAATTATTAGAAATTGCGAAGCGCGTAAGAACAATAAATGGTTACACAGCAATTACCCATTGTTATAATGCATACATTTTTAACCACTTAACAAGATTTTATGAGATTGAAAATCTAGAAAGTGATATTCTAATAGGAATGAATTTGCTAAGTAAAACGAAAATACAACTAAATTTTGAAAATAATACACTTCTAATAAACGGAAAAAGAGAAAAATTCTATACCTTTGACGAAAATGAGTTAGGTCAGATAAATAACCTGCAGGATAATAATGAGCAGAAAATGAAAGAAATAAAAAGTATAATTTTAAAGGAACATGGGAAAATAGATACCTCATTACCTTTCAGAACAGACGTAAACGCAGAAATCAGGACAGTTACGGACAGTCCTATCTGGAGTAAGCAATACCCTTACCCACTATCAGCCAATAAATTCGTTAATCAAGAAATAAAAAAATTGTTAAAACAAAATATTATAAGGGAAAGCAAGAGTCCTTATAATTCCCCTATATGGGTGGTTCCAAAGAAAGGAACCAATGAAAACGGTACTCCCAAAATGAGAATGGTAATCGATTACAAGAAGTTAAATGAAAAAACCATAGCGGACAAATATCCCATACCAGATTGTAATGTAATACTGTCAAACTTGGGGAAAGCGAAAGTTTTCTCCACAATCGACTTGGAGTCTGGATTCCATCAAATATTGATGAAACCAGAAGATATTGAAAAGACAGCGTTTTCCGTAAACAATGGCAAATATGAATATATTCGGATGCCTTTCGGTTTGCGTAACGCTCCTTCGATATTTCAACGAGCTATGGATAATATCCTTCGCCAATACGTTGGAAAATTTTGTCACGTCTATATAGACGATATCATAGTTTACTCTAGCAACGCTGACGAGCACTATGACCATCTAATTAAAATAATAAATACATTACAACAAGCGCATATGAAAATATCACTTGAGAAATCAGAATTTTTCAAGTCAAATGTAGAATTTTTGGGATATCAAATAGCTTATAATGTTATTAAAACGGATGAAAAGAAAATCGAGACAATAAAAAATTATCCTGTACCAAGGACACTAAGGCAACTAAGAAGTTTCTTAGGAATGACAGGTTATTATAGGAAGTTTGTATACAAGTATGCACACATAACAAAGCCATTAACAAAGTATTTGGCAGGAGAAAACGGAAGGGTTTCTCAAAATCAGTCGAAAAAAGTTATCATCGAATTAGATGAAGAAGCATTAAATGCCGTAAACAAACTTAAGAATGAATTAATTCAACAAGTGGAACTGTCCCAACCAGATTTTAGTAAGAAATTTATACTAACGACAGACGCATCAAATGAAGCGATCGGAGCCGTCCTTTCGCAGAATAATATGCCTATTACTTTTATTTCTAAAACTCTTAATGCTACTGAACGCAATTATGCGACCAATGAAAAGGAATTGTACGCAATTGTTTGGGCTTTAAAGTGTCTACGAACTTACTTGTACGGAGTAGCTGACTTAGAAATACATACGGACCATCAGCCTCTAACTTTCGCGGTATCGGCGAGAAATCCGAATTCCAAAATGAAAAGGTGGCACGCCCTGATAGAGGAATATGCACCCAAGATTATATATAAACCAGGAAACACCAATCATGTAGCAGACGCCCTCTCTCGACAATTTTTGAACAATAATAATTTAGAAAAAGGAAACAACGACTTAACAGATACAGCACATTCAGTAGAAAGCTTAGATTTTTTTCACATTAAAACAATCAATAAGTCCCTAAATTCATTTCCCCAACAAATAATATTAAATAGGGATAAAACGAATGATCATTTTAGAACGAAAATCTTTAATTCGTTTCGTCATCATATAAAATATAAGGACTTAGAGTTTTTAAAAGTAATTATAACAGATCATTTGATTAAGAACTTGCTAACAGGTATCCATTGTAGTTTGGAAGACTTATATGAAGTAAAGCAAATTTTAAGAAACAGAATAGCAAGCAAAATTTTTCACACAGATATAGTGGCAATTGATGTAATTAACGAGGATGACCAAGAGAAGATTGTGAGGCAAACTCACACTAGAGCACATAGAAACTATAAGGAAAATATTAAACAAATTTTTAAGGATTATTACTGGCCTGAAATGAAAAAACAATTTAAACAATTTGTTAGAAACTGCGATATCTGTAATAAAAACAAATATGATAGGCACCCCAAAAAAATTCCAATTGGCGAGGCACCAATTCCAAACAAAGAGGGAGAACATATTCATATTGATATATTTTTTGCGCTAAACTTAAAATTCTTAACACTAATAGATGCGTACTCCAAATTTTTAGTAATTAAACATATCGACGATAAAACTAAATTACAGGATAAAGTGTTAGAAGCAATACAATGTTTCCCAGAAGTAAAAAAAATAACTTGTGATAATGAACCGGGATTTAGCTCAGCACAATTCAAATCTTTTGCAGAGCGAATGAAAATACAAATTAAATATTGCGACCCTAAACATTCAACAACTAATGGACAAATAGAAAGGGTACACTCTACAATAATAGAAATATCAAGATGCATCAGGGATGAATTTGAAATAGTGAACGATTTAGAAGTGATAATTAGGGCTGTCCAATCCTATAATCAAACAATACACTCAGTAACAGGTAAAAAACCTTTCGAAGTTCTTTATAATAAAGTTAAGCATGATGACTTGCCAAATAAGCTAAAAGACACACAAATGATTACATTAACTAATAGAAATAAAAACAGACAAATACGCACATTTAATGAAAATGAAGTAATATTTGAGAAGAACAACCAGTATCAAAGTAAGCTGAAACCTAGGTACAATAAACAAGTGGTCCAAGAAGATTTAGGAAATAAAATAATAATCAAAAATAGGAACAGATTAATACATAAAGATAACATCAAATCCTGAAATATTTTAGGCTCAACATGTTACGCCTCATCGTAATTTGCATGACAATCGCTGCTATTACAGCGCAAATTGAAATTGTAGACCTTAATCACGGAAATGGATATTCACTTCTGAAGCTAGATAAAATAAAATTAGTCGAAAGATACGATAGAATTACTTATTTAATTAACACAACACTGTATGAACAACAAGTTGACGACTTAGAAGCTCTAGTACTTAAGGAAAAGGAACCTAATCCAGTTATGATCGCTAAAATAAAGCATATTCGAACTCAGATAGACACACTTACCCCACATCATAGAATTCAGAAAAGAGGATTGTTTAACTTTTTCGGAACAGGATTGAAGTATATTTATGGAGTAATGGACGATGAAGATCGTCAAGAAATAGAAGGAAAATTAGCAGTAAACAGAGTAAACACACATAATGCAATAGAGCAAATCAACCTCCAGAAGAATATTAATGAGAAATTTAATTACGAAATTCAAACCATTACTGCAAACCTAAACCAACATTATAAAGAATTATTTCAAAATATTAATAAACTTAATACAGATTTGGATAACTTATTAAAAGAAAAGTGGAATAACAAACTACTAGAAAATCTAATGTACATTGAGACTAATATTATTAGAATTAAAGAAGTATTAATGACAAGCCAAAATAATCTTCTAAGTAGAGATATAATAACGGATGAAGATAGTTTAAATTTTAATATCACCTTAGAAAAGTTAAGTAAAATCAAAGTTGTAATTGTCACTGAAAATGGAAATATTGTAATACTAGTTAAGATTCCATGTTTTACTAAAGAAACATATCAATTAATCTATATTCAACCTATACCCAACGTTAATCAAACAGAAATTTATATACATGAAAATAAAATTTTATCGCTAAATGATGTTACATTTAAGGAGACCTCCATTAAGAAGGAGTTAGAAGTATATAAAGACGGGTGTGTTGAAAATTTATTTAAGAACAAGATGCACTGTAATTATAGGATTAATAACCAATCAAACGTAATTGAAATGAATACAAACCATGTTTATGTAATTAATGCAAGGAATCAAACCATTTACCATAACTGTAGTTCCAATAACTTTACCATTAATGGAAATTATCTAATACGATTTGAAGATTGTAATATTGAAATCGATAAGGTCACCTATAAACACCGTAACCCTCTCACAATACAAATTTTACCAAATCCAGTAAAATTAATTAATGTAACTATCATGAAAAATCTAAGCATGGAAGAAATCAATTTTAGAAATATTGAAAATATTCAACAAATTACAGAACTCAGATATGAAGCCATTAAAGGCAATGTAATGAATTACAGTTTATTAGCAATTATAAGTGTAATAATAATAATACTAATTATACACAAATATCGCACAAGTAAGAAAACCCATGTTAAAATTAATGTTGAACAAATTCCAATGCAAAAACCAGCGATGACCATTGATCAAATGATGGAAAGAATCAATTACTATTCTTTTTTGAATCGGGACGATTCATCTAACAAAGGGGGGAGTTAAGGAATGCAACTTCTTGCATTCACCAAATTAGCTGACACGCCAAAAGAACACCTGCATTTGTTTACTTTAAAGTCACGTAGACATCTGCAACAGCATCTTTGGCGACAGCGACACTCAATAGCGTAGGTTAAGTTAAGTATAGATATGTAAATAAAAATCAGACTCAATTTGGAGTTCCAACAGAACAGTCTAGTGCATTATTAATCAATTGAAGGATTAAGTGTACCATTAATTAATTGGAGTTCAAGCAGAACAGTTTAGTACATTATTAATCAACTGAAGGATTAAGTGCACCATAAATTAATTTGTTATAACAATTATAAAAAATTAATACGATCTAAGCATTTCTTAAAAATTGCACTTTCTTAGATTCGACTCAACTCGATTTTCTTGCTAATTGGATATTAAGGACTTCAATAAGGTACCGCTTATTCTGAAAAACATAAATTTTACTGATCTGCTCTTCTAAGGAAAATTTTGCCTGTTATTACAATAATAAATAATTCATATAATTAATGCATTTCAAAAAAATTGCACTTCCTTATATTTAGAAGTCAAAATCGATTTTCTTGCAATTTGTATACTAACGACCTCAAAAAGTATCGCTTATCATGAAAAACATAAATTTTACTGTTCTGTGCTAAAGAAAAATCTGCATGTTATAACAATATTAACAAATTCATGTTATCAACGGATTTCGAAAAAATTGCACCTTCTTAGATTTAGACCCAAGGTCGTTTTTCTTCCAAATTGTCTATTAACGACTTCAATAAGGTACCGCTCATTCTGAAAACTAAAAATTATTACTGAACTGCTCTTCTAAGGAAAAATTTGTATGTTATTACAATACTAACAAATTCATATAATCAATGCATTTAGAAAAAATTGAACTTTCCTCGATTTAGGCTGAAAACTAAAAAATATTACTGAACTCTTCTTCTAAGGAAAAATTTGTATGTTATTACAATATTAACAAATTCATATAATCAATGCATTTCGAATAAATTGCACTTTCCTAGATTTAGATTCAAAGTCGATTTTCTCGCAAATTGTATATTGGCGACTTTAATAAGGTACCGCTTATTCTAAAAAACATAAATTTTACTGAACTGCTCTTCTGAGCAGAGAAAAAATTGCACTTTCCTAGATTTAGACTTAAAGTCGATTTTTTTGCAAATTGTATATAATCGACTTCAGTAAGGTACCGCTTACTCTGAACTCTAAAAAATTTTACTGAACTGCTCTTCTAAGGAAAAATTTGTATGTTATTACAATATTAACAAATTCATATAATCAATGCATTTCGAAAAAATTGCACTTCCTTATATTTAGAACTCAAAATCGATTTTCTTGCAATTTGTATACTAACGACCTCAAAAAGTATCGCTTAAAATGAAAAACATAAATTTTACTGTTCTGTGCTAAAGGAAAATCTGCATGTTATAACAATATAAACAAATTCATGTAATCAACGGATTTCGAAAAAATTGAACTTTCCTAGATTTAGGCTGAAAACTAAAAAATATTACTGAACTCTTCTTCTAAGGAAAAATTTGTATGTTATTACAATATTAACAAATTCATATAATCAATGCATTTCGAAAAAATTGCACCTTCTTAGATATAGACCCAAAGTCGATTTTCTTTCAAATTGTCTATTAACGACTTCAATAAAGTACCGCTCATTCTGAAAACTATAAATTATTACTGAACTGCTCTTCTAAGGAAAAATTTGTATGTTATTACAATACTAACAAATTCATATAATCAATGCATTTAGAAAAAATTGAACTTTCCTAGATTTAGGCTGAAAACTAAAAAATATTACTGAACTCTTCTTCTAAGGAAAAATTTGTATGTTATTACAATATTAACAAATTCATATAATCAATGCATTTCGAATAAATTGCACTTTCCTAGATTTAGACTTAAAGTCGATTTTCTTGCAAATTGTATATTAACGACTTCAATAAAGTACCGGCTATACTGCTGAAAAATATAAATATTTACTGATCTGCACTAAGGAAAAATTTGCATGTTATAACAATTATAAAAAATTCATACAATCTAAGCATTTCTTAAAAATTGCACTTTCTTAGATTCGACTCAACTCGATTTTCTTGCTAATTGGATATTAAGGACTTCAATAAGGTACCGCTTATTCTGAAAATCATAAATGCTGATCTGCTCCTCTGAGTAAAAATTTGCGTGTTATTACAATAATAAATAATTCATATAATTAATGCATTTCGAAAAAATTGCACTTCCTTATATTTAGAACTCAAAATCGATTTTCGCAAATTTGTATACTAACGACCTCAAAAGTATCGCTTATAATGAAACACATAAATATTTTACTGAACTGCACTTCAAAGGTAAAATTTTTATGTTATTACAATATTAACAAATTCATATAATCAATGGATTTCGAAAAAATTGCACTATCTTAGATTTAGACTCAGAGTCGATTTTTTTCCAAATTGTCTATTAACGACTTCAATAAGGTACCGCTTATTCTGAAAACTAAAAAATTTTACTGAACTGCTCTTCGAAGGAAAAATTTGCATGGTATTACAATATTAACGAATTCATATGATCAATGCATTTCGAAAAAATTGCACCTTCTTAGATATAGACCCAAAGTCGATTTTCTTTCAAATTGTCTATTAACGACTTCAATAAAGTACCGCTCATTCTGAAAACTATAAATTATTACTGAACTGCTTTTCTAAGGAAAAATTTGTATGTTATTACAATACTAACAAATTCATATAAACAATGCATTTCGAAGAAATTGCAATTTCTTAGATTTAGACCCAAAGTCGGTTTTTTTTTTTGTGCAACTTGTATATTAACGACTTCAATAAGGTACCGGCTATGCCGCTGAAAAATATAAAATTTTACTGATCTGCACTAAGGAAAAATTTGCATGTTATAACAATATTAAAAAATTCATACAATCTAAGCATTTCTTAAAAATTGCATTTCCTTAGATTCGACTCATCTCGATTTTCTTGCTAATTGGATATTAAGGACTTCAATAAGGTACCGCTTATTCTGAAAATCATAAATGCTGATCTGCTCCTCTGAGTAAAAATTTGCATGTTATTACAATATTAACAAATTCATATAATCAATGGATTTCGAAAAAATTGCACTTCCCTATATTTAGACTCAAAGTCGATTTTCTTGCAAATTGTATATTAGCGACTTCAATAAGGTACCGCTTATTCTGAAAAACATAAATTTTACTGAACTGCTCTTCTGAGCAGAGAAAAAATTTCACTTTCCTATATATAGTCTCAAAGTCGATTTTCTTGCAAATTTTATATAATCGACTTCAGTAAGGTACCGCTTACTCTGAAAACTAAAAAATTTTACTGAACTGCTCTTCTAAGGAAAATTTTTTATGTTATTACAATATTAACAAATTCATATAATCAATGCATTTAGAAAAAATTGCACTTTCCTAGATTTAGACTCAAAGTCGATTTTCTTGCAAATTGAATATTAACGACTTCAATAAGGTACCGCTTATTCTGAAAAACATAAAGTTTACTGAACTGCTCTTCTGAGGAAAAATTTGTATGTTATTACAATATTAACAAATTCATATAATCAATGCATTTCGAAAAAAGTGCACTTTCCTAGATTTAGACTCAAAGTCGATTTTATTGCAAATTGAATATTAACGACTTCAATAAGGTACCGCTTATTCTGAAAAACATAAAGTTTACTGAACTGCTCTTCTGAGGAAAAACTTATATGTTATTACAATATTAACAAATTCATATAATCAATGCATTTCGAAAAAATTGCACCTTCTTAGATTTCGACTCAAAGTCGATTTTCTTCCAAATTGTCCACTAACGATTTCAAAAAGGTATCGCTTATTCTGAAAACTAAAAATTATTACTGAACTGCTCTTCTGATGAAAAATTTGCATGTTATTACAATATTAACAAATTCATATGATCAAAGCATGTCGAAAAAATTGCACCACCCTAGATGTAGACTCAAAGTCGATTTTCATGCAAATTAATTATTAACGACTTTAATAAGGAACCGCTTTTTCTGTAAAACATAAATTTTACTGATCTGCTCTTCTAAGGAAAATTTTAAATGTTATTACAATATTAACAAACTCATATAATCAATGTATTTTGAAAAAATTGCACTTCCTTAGATTTAGAACCGAAGTCGATTTTCTTGCAAATTGTATATTAACGACTTCAATAAGATACCGCTTATTCTGAAAAACATAAATTTTACTGAACTGCTCTTCTGAGCAGAGAAAAAATTTCACTTTCCTAGATATAGACTCAAAGTCGATTTTCTTGCAAATTGTATATTAGCGACTTCAATAAGGTACCGCTTATTCTGAAAAACATAAATTTTACTGAACTGCTCTTCTGAGCAGAGAAAAAATTTCACTTTCCTAGATATAGACTCAAAGTCGACTTTCTTGCAAATTTTATATAATCGACTGCAGTAAGGTACCGCTTATTCTGAAAAACATAAATTTTACTGATCTGATCTTCCAAGGAAAATTTTGCCTGTTATTACAATATTAACAAACTCATATAATCAATGCATTTTGAAAAAATTGCACTTCCTTAGATTAAGACCCGAAGTATGTTTTTTTGTGCAAATTTTATATAAGCGACTGCAGTAAGGTACCGCTGATTCTGAAAAACATAAATTTTACTGATCTGCTCTTCTAAGGAAAATTTTGCCTGTTATTACAATAATAAATAATTCATATAATTAATGCATTTCGAAAAAATTGCACTTCCTTATATTTAGAACTCAAAAGCGATTTTCTTGCAATTTGTATACTAACGTCCTCAAAAAGTATCGCTTATAATGAAAAACATAAATTTTACTGTTCTGTGCTAAGGAAAAATTTGCATGTTATTACAATATTAACGAATTCATATAATCAATGAATTTCGAAAAAATTGCAATTCCTTAGATTTAGACTCAAAGTCGATTTTCTACCAAATTGTTTATTAACGACTTTAATAAGGAACCGCTTATTCTGAAAAACATAAATTTTACTGATCTGCTCTTCAAAGGAAAATTTTACATGTTATAACAATATTAACAAATTCATGTAATCAATGCATTTCGAAATAATTGCAATTACTTAGATTTAGACTCAAAGTCGATTTTCTTGCAAATTGTATATAATTGACTGCAGTAAGGTACCGCTTATTCTGAAAAACATAAATTTTACTAATCTGCTCTCCTAAGGAAAATTTTGCCTGTTATTACAATAATAAATAATTCATATAATTAATGCATTTCGAAAAAATTGCACTTCCTTATATTTAGAACTCAAAAGCGATTTTCTTGCAATTTGTATACTAACGTCCTCAAAAAGTATCGCTTATAATGAAAAACATAAATTTTACTGTTCTGTGCTAAAGAAAAATCTGCATGTTATAACAATATTAACAAATTCATATGATCAAAGCATGTCGAAAAAATTGCACTTTCCTAGATTTAGACTCAAAGTCGATTTTCTTGCAAATTGTATATTAACGACTTTATAAAGGTACCGCTTATCTGAAAACTAAAAAATATTACTGAACTGCTCTTCTGAGGAAAAATTTGCATGTTGTTACAATATTAACAAATTCATATGATCAAAGCATGTCGAAAAAATTGCACTTTCCTAGATTTAGACTCAAAGTCGATTTTCTTGCAAATTGTATATTAACGACTTTATAAAGGTACCGCTTATCTGAAAACTAAAAAATATTACTGAACTGCTCTTCTGAGGAAAAATTTCCATGTTATTACAATAATAAATAATTCATATAATTAATGCATTTCGAAAAAATTGCACTTCCTTATATTTAGAACTCAAAATCGATTTTCTTGCAATTTGTATACTAACGACCTCAAAAGTATCGCTTATAATGAAACACATAAATTTTACTGTTCTGTGCTAACGAAAAATCTGCATGTTTTAACAATATTAACAAATTCATGTAATCAGTGCATTTCGAAATAATTGCACCTTCTTAGATTTAGACTCAAAGTCGATTTTCTTCCAAATTGTCTACTAACGACTTCAATAAGGTATCGCTTATTCTGAAAACTAAAAATTATTACTGAACTGCTCTTCTAAGGAAAAATTTGTATGTTATTACAATACTAACAAATTCATATAATCAATGCATTTCGAAAAAATTGCAATTTCTTAGATTTAGACCCAAAGTCGGTTTTTTTTTTTGCAACTTGTATATTAACGACTTCAATAACATACCGGCTATACCGCTGAAAAATATAAAATTTTACTGAACTGCTCTTCTAAGGAAAAATTTGTATGTTATTACAATATTAACAAATTCATGTAATCAGTGCATTTCGAAATAATTGCGCCTTCTTAGATATAGACCCAAAGTCGATTTACTTCCAAATTGTCTATTAACGACTTCAATAAGGTACCGCTCATTCTGAAAACTAAAAATTATTACTGAACTGCTCTTCTAAGGAAAAATTTGTATGTTATTACAATACTAACAAATTCATATAATCAATGCATTTCGAAAAAATTGCAATTTCTAAGGAAAATTTTACATATTATTACAATATTAACAAACTCATATAAGGTTGTCAAATATCTCCCTTCCGCTTTTTTGCTCTTCATTCAATGCAATATGCGCCGTTTTGTTCGATGATCTGTTTCCATCTAGACGGCAACTTCATAATACCTTCCTCGTAGAAGCCCCCCTCCTTATTTGCGAAGAATTCGGACAGCCACTTTTCACAAGCCCCTTTTGAGTTCAACTTCACACCACCAAGGGCATTCGCCATGGACAGGAGCAGGTGGTCCGGGCTATATGGTGGATGCGATAAAACCTCCCATCCGAACTCCCGTAGCTTCTGACGAGTCATCAACGAAGTGTGTGGTCTGGCGTTGTCCTGGTGGAACACTACACCCTTCCTGTTGGCCAATTCTGGACGCTTCTGGTCGATCGCCTGCTTCAAGCGGTCCAGTTGTTCGCAGTAGATGGTAGAATTAAGCGTCTGGCCATATGGGAGCAGCTCATAGTGGATGATTCCCTTCCAATCCCACCAAACACACAGCAAAACCTTCCTGGCCGTCAATCCCGGCTTAACCACTGTTTGGGACGATTCACCGGCCTTCGACCACGACCGTTTTCGCTTGATATTGTCGTATGTGATCCATTTTTCGTCGCCAGTCACCATCCGCTTCAAGAATGGAACGAGTTCGTTCCGTTTCAGCAGCATATCGCAGGCGTTGATTCGGTCCAGAAGGTTTTTTGCGTCAAATTATACGGCACCCAAACATCAAACTTTTTTTTGTATCCAGCCTTCTGCAGATGGTTCAAAATGGTTTGGTGACTAACTCCCATCTCCTGGGCGATGTCACGAGATGCCATATGCCGGTCTAACTCGATGTATTCCATGATTTGATCGGTATTTGTCGTCACAGGTCTTCCGCCGGCTGGCTTATCCATGGTGTCGTTTTCACCGGCTCTGAATCGTCGAAACCATTCCTCCGCGGTTCGAAGTGATAGAGTACCATCCCCCAAAACACCATTAATCTCACGGAACGTTTCTCTAGCGGATTTGCCTTTAACGAAGGAAAACTTTAAAATAGCGCGAATTTCGGCCTTAGTGAACTTCATGTTTACACGTCTATAACTGTTGAAAGCAATATCCAAACTAATCATGCATAGCGTTGTTTTGTAGGTTATGTCAAGACCTTTCAAATTATGTATAGTGTTGCCAGATACGAGCTCTGTAGCGCTTTGTACATAGCCATATAGGAGATATTTGACAACCTTATATAATCAATGCATTTTGAAAAAATTGCACTTCCTTAGATTAAGACCCGAAGTCGGTTTTTTTTTTGCAAATTGTATATAATCGACTACAGTAAGGTACCGCTTATTCTGAAAAACATAAATTTTACTGATCTGCTCTTTGCCTGTTATTACAATAATAAATAATTCATATAATTAATGCATTTCGAAAAAATTGCACTTCCTTATATATAGAACTCAAAATCGATTTTCTTGCAATTTGTATACTAACGACCTCAAAAAGTATCGCTTGTAATGAAAAACACAAATTTTACTGTTCTGTGCTAAAGAAAAATCTACATGTTATAACAATATTAACAATTTCATGTAATCAACGGATTTCGAAAAAATTGCACCTCCTTAGATTTAGACTCAAAGCCGATTTTCTTGCAAATTGTATATTAACGACTTCACTAAGGTACCGCTTATTCTAAAAAACATAAAGTTTACTGATCTACGCTAAGGAAAAATTTTCATGGTATTACAATATTAACGAATTCATATAATCAATGCAATTCGAAAAAATTGCAATTTCTTAGATTTAGAACCAAAGTCTTCAATAAGGTACCGGCTATACCGCTGAAAAATATAAAATTTTACTGATCTGCACTAAGGAAAAATTTGCATGTTATAACAATATTAAAAAATTCATACAATCTAAGCATTTCTTAAAAATTGCACTTTCTTAGATTCGACTCAACTCGATTTTCTTGCTAATTGGATATTAAGGACTTCAATAAGGTACCGCTTATGCTGAAAATCATAAATACTGATCTACTCCTCTGAGTACAAATTTGCATGTTATTACAATATTAACAAATTCATATAATCAATGGATCTCGAAAAAATTGCACTATCTTAGATTTAGACTCAAAGTCGATTTTTTTCCAAATTGTCTATTAACGACTTCAATAAGGTACCGCTTATTCTGAAAACTAAAAAATTTTACTGAACTGCTCTTCGAAGGAAAAATTTGTATGTTATTACAATATTAGCAAATATATATAATCAATGCATTTAGAAAAAATTGCACTTTCCTAGATTTAGGCTCAAAGTCGAATTTCTACCAAATTGTATATTTACGGCTTCAATAACGTACCGCTTATTCTGAAAACTAAAAATTATTACTGAACTGCTCTTCTGAGGAAAAATTTGCATGTTATTACAATATTAACAAATTCATATAATCTATGGATTTCGAAAAAATTGCACTATCTTAGATTTAGACTCAAAGTCGATTTTTTTCCAAATTGTCTATTAACGACTTCAATAAGGCACCGCTTATTCTGAAAACTAAAAAATTTTACTGAACTGCTCTTCGAAGGAAAAATTTGTATGTTATTACAATATTAGCAAATTCATATAATCAATGCATTTAGAAAAAAATGCACTTTCCTAGATTTAGGCTCAAAGTAGATTTTCTAACAAATTGTATATTAACGACTTCAATAAGATACCGCTTATTCTGAAAAACATAAATTTTACTGAACTGCTCTTCTGAGCAGAGAAAAAATTGCACATTCCTAGATTTAGACCCAAAGTCGATTTTCTTGCAAATTGAATATTAACGACTTCAATAAGGTACCGCTTATTCTGAAAAACATAAATTTTACTGAACTGCTCTTCTGAGCAGAGAAAAAATTGCACTTTCCTAGATTTAGACCCAAGGACGATTTTCTTGCATATTGAATATTAACGACTTCAATAAGGTACCGCTTATTCTGAAAAACATAAATTTTACTGAACTGCTCTTCCGAGCAGAGAAAAAATTGCACTTTCCTAGATTTAGACTCAAAGTCGATTTTTTTCCAAATTGTCTATTAACGACTTCAATAAGGTACCGCTTATTCTGAAAACTAAAAAATTTTACAGAACTGCTCTTCTAAGGAAAAATTTGTATGTTATTATAATATAAGCAAATTCTTATAATCAATGCATTTAGAAAAAATTGCGCTTTTTTAGATTTAGGCTCAAAGTCGATTTTCTTGCAAATTCTATATTAACGACTTCAATAAGGTACCGCTTATTCTGAGAAACATAAAAATTACTGATCTGCACAAAGGAAAAATTTGCATGTTATTACAACATTAACAAATTCATATAATCAACGCATTTCGAAAAAATTGCACCTTCTTTGATTTAGACTCAAAGTCGATTGTCTTCCAAATTGTCTATTCACGGCTTCAATAAGGTATCGCTTATTCTGAAAACTAAATATTATTACTGAACTGCCCTTCTAAGGAAAAATTTGTATGTTATTACAATATTAACAAATTCATACAATCAATGCATTTCGAAAAAATTGCACTTTCCTAGATTTAGACTCAAAGTCGATTTTCTTGCAAATTGTATATTAGCGACTTCAATAAGGTACCGCTTATTCTGAAAAACATAAATTTTACTGAACTGCTCTCTTGAGGAAAAATTTGTATGTTATTACCATATTAACAATTTCTTATAATCAATGCATTTAGAAAAAATTGCACTTTCCTAGATTTAGACTCAAAGTCGATTTTCTTGCAAATTCTATATCAACAACTTCAATAAGGTACCGCTTATTCTAAAAAACATAAATTTTACTGAACTGCTCTCTTGAGGAAAAATTTGTATGTTATTACCATATTAACAATTTCTTATAATCAATGCATTTAGAAAAAATTGCGCTTTTTTAAATTTAGACTCAAAGTCGATTTTCTTGCATATTCTATATTAACGACTTCAACAAGGTACCGCTTATTCTGAGAAACATAAAAATTACTGATCTGCACAAAGGAAAAATTTGCATGTTATTACAACATTAACAAATTCATATAATCAACGCATTTCGAAAAAATTGCACCTTCTTTGATTTAGACTCAAAGTCGATTATCTTCCAAATTGTCTATTCACGGCTTCAATAAGGTATCGCTTATTCTGAAAACTAAATATTATTTCTGAACTGCCCTTCTAAGGAAAAATTTGTATTACAATATTAGCAAATTCATATAATCAATGCATTTCGAAAAAATTGCACTTTCCTAGATTTGGACTCAAAGTCGATTTTCTTGCAAATTGTATATTAGCGACTTTAATAAGGTACCGCTTATTCTGAAAAACATAAATTTTACTGAACTGCTCTCTTGAGGAAAAATTTGTATGTTATTACCATATTAACAATTTCTTATAATCAATGCATTTAGAAAAAATTGCACTTTCCTAGATTTAGACTCAAAGTCGATTTTCTTGCAAATTCTATATCAACAACTTCAATAAGGTACCGCTTATTCTAAAAAACATAAATTTTACTGAACTGCTCTCTTGAGGAAAAATTTGTATGTTATTACCATATTAACAATTTCTTATAATCAATGCATTTAGAAAAAATTGCGCTTTCCTAGATTTAGACTCAAAGTCGATTTTCTTGCAAATTCTATATTAACGACTTCAATAAGGTACCGCTTATTCTGAGAAACATAAAAATTACTGATCTGCACAAAGGAAAAATTTGCATGTTATTACAACATTAACAAATTCATATAATCAACGCATTTCGAAAAAATTGCACCTTCTTTGATTTAGACTCAAAGTCGATTGTCTTCCAAATTGTCTATTCACGGCTTCAATAAGGTATCGCTTATTCTGAAAACTAAATATTATTACTGAACTGGCCTTCTATGGAAAAATTTGTATGTTATTACAATATTACCAAATTCATATAATCAAAGCATTTCGAAAAAATGGCACTTTCCTAGATTTAGACTCAATGTCGATTTTCTTGCAAATTGTATATAATCGACTGCAGTAAGGTACCGTTTATTCTGAAAAACATAAATTTTACTGAACTGCTCTCTTGAGGAAAAATGTGTATGTTATTATCATATTAACAATTTCTTATAATCAATGCATTTAGAAAAAATTGCACTTTCCTAGATTTAGACTCAAAATCGATTTTCTTGCAAATTCTATATCAACAACTTCAATAAGGTACCGCTTATTCTAAAAAACATAAATTTCGCTGAACTGCTCTCTTGAGGAAAAATTTGTATGTTATTACCATATTAACAAATTCATATAATCAATTTCGAAAAAATTGCGATTTCTTAGATAAGATTCAACTCGATTTTCTTGCTAATTGGATATTAAGGGCTTCAATAAGGTACCAATTATTCTGAAAATCCTAAATTTTTATGATCTGCTCTTCTGAGTAAAAATTTTCATGTTATTACAATATTAAAAAATTCATATAATCAATGGATTTAGAAAAAATTGCACTATCTTAGATTTAGACTCAAAGTCGATTTTCTTGCAAATTCTATATCAACAACTTCAATAAGGTACCGCTTATTCTAAAAAACATAAATTTCGCTGAACTGCTCTCTTGAGGAAAAATTTGTATGTTATTACAATATTACCAAATTCATATAATCAATGCATTTCGAAAAAAATTCACTTTCCTAGATTTAGACTTAAAGCCGATTTTCTTGCAAATTGTATATAAGCGACTTCAATAAGGTACCGTTTATTCTGAAAAACATAAATTTTACTGAACTGCTCTCTTGAGGAAAAATTTGTATGTTATTACCATATTAACAAATTTATATAATCAATGCATTTCGAAAAAATTGCGATTTCTTAGATTTAGACCCAAAGTCGGTTTTTTTTTTTGCAAATTGTATATTAACCACTTCAATAAGTTACCGCTTATACCGCAGAAAATTATAAAATTTTACTGATCTGCGCTAAGAAAAAATTTGTATGTTATTACAATATTACCAAATTCATATAATTAATGCATTTCGAAAAAATTGCACTTTCCTAGATTTAGACTCAAAGTCGATTTTCTTGCAAATTGTATATTAGCGACTTCAATAAGGTACCGTTTATTCTGAAAAACATAAATTTTACTGAACTGCTCTTTTGAGGAAAAATTTGTATGTTATTACCATATTAACAAATTCATATAATCAATGCATTTCGAAAAAATTGCGATTTCTTAGATTTAGACCCAAAGTCGGTTTTTTTTTTTGCAAATTGTATATTAACGACTTTAATAAGTTACCGCTTATACCGCTGAAAAATAAAAAATTTTACTGATCTGCGCTAAGGAAAAATTTGCATGTTATAACAATATTAACAAATTCATACAATCTAAGCATTTCGTAAAAATTGCACTTTCTTAGATAAGACTCAACACAATTTTCTTCTTATTGGATAATAAGCACCTCAATAAGGTAACGCTTATACTGAAAAACATAAATTTTACTGATCTGTGCTAAAGAAAAATCTGCATGTTATAACAATATTAACAAATTCATGTAATCAATGGTTTTCGAAAAAATTGCACCTACTTAGATTTAGACTCAAAGTCGATTTTCTTCCAAATTGTCTATTAATGACTTTAATAAGGTACCGCTTATAATGAAAAATAAAAAATTTTACTGAACTGCTCTTTTAAGGAAAATTTTGCATGTAATTACAATATTAACAAATTCATATAATCAATGCATTTTGAAAAAATTGCTATTCCTTAGATTTAGACTCAAGGTCGATTTTCTTGCAAATTGTATATAATCGACTTCAGTAAGGTACCGCTTATTCTAAAAAAATAAATTTTACTGATCTCCGCTAAGGAAAAAGTTGCATGTTATAACAAAATTAACAAATTCATATAAACAATGCATTTAGAAAAAATTGCACTTTCCTAGATTTAGACTCAAAGTCGATTTTCTTGCAAATTGTATATTAGCGACTTCATAAAGGTACCACTTATTCCAAAAAACATAAATTTTATAGATCTGCGCTAAGGAAAAATTTGCATATTATTATCATATTTACAAATTTATATAATCAATGCATTTTGAAAAAAATTGCTATTCCTTAGATTTAGACTCAATTCGATTTTCTTGCAAATTGTTTATTAGCGACTTCATAAAGGTACCGCTTATTCCAAAAAACATAAATTTTATAGATCTGCGCTAAGGAAAAAGTTGCATGTTATTACAATAAAACGAATTCATATAATCAAAGCATTTCGAAAAAATTGCACCTTCTTTGATTGAGATTCAAAGTCGATTTTCTTCCAAATTGTCTATCGACTTAAATAAGATACCGCTTATTCCGAAAACTAAAAATTATTACTGAACTGCTCTTCTAAGGAAAAATTTGTATGTTATTACATTATTAACAAATTCATATATTCAATGCATTTCTTAAAAATTGCACTTTCCTAGATTTAGACTCAAAGTCGATTTTCTTGCAAATTGTATATTAGCGACTTCAATAAGGTACCGTTTATTCTGAAAAACATAAATTTTACCGAACTGCTCTCTTGAGGAAAAATTTGTATGTTTTTACCATATTAACAAATTCATATAATCAATGCATTTCGAAAAAATTGCGATTTCTTAGATTTAGACCCAAAGTCGGTTTTTTTTGGCAAATTGTATATTAACGACTTAAATAAGTTACCGCTGAAAAATAAAAAATTTTACTGATCTGCGCTAAGGAAAAATTTGCATGTTATACCAATATTAACAAATTCATACAATCTAAGCATTTCGTAAAAATTGCACTTTCTTAGATAAGACTCAACACGATTTTCTTCTTATTGGATAATAAGCGCTTCAATAAGGTAACGCTTATAATGAAAAACATAAATTTTACTGATCTGTGCTAAAGAAAAATCTGCATGTTATAACAATATTAACAAATTTATGTAATCAATGGTTTTCGAAAAAATTGCATCTTCTTAGATTTAGACTCAAAGTCGATTTTCTTCCAAATTGTCTATTAATGACTTCAATAAGGTACCTCTTATAATGAAAAATAAAAAATTTTACTGAACTGCTCTTTTAAGGAAAATTTTGCATGTTATTACAATCTTAACAAATTCATATAATCAATGCATTTTGAAAAAATTGCTATTCCTTAGATTTAGACTCAAAGTCGATTTTCTTGCAAATTGTATATAATCGATTTCAGTAAGGTACCGCTTATTCTAAAAAACATAAATTTTACTGATCTGCGCTAAGGAAAAAGTTGCATGTTATAACAATATTAACAAATTCATATAAACAATGCATTTAGAAAAAATTGCACTTTCCTAGATTTAGACTCAAAGTCGATTTTCTTGCAAATTGTATATTAGCGACTTCATAAAGGTACCGCTTATTCCAAAAAACATAAATTTTATAGATCTGCGCTAAGGAAACATTTGCATGTTATTACCATATTAACAAAATTCATATAATCAATGCATTTTGAAAAAATTGCACATCCTTAGATTTAGACTCAAAGTCGATTTTCTTGCAAATTGTATATAATCGACTTCAGTAAGGTACCGCTTATTCTAAAAAACATAAATTTTACTGAACTGCTCTTCGAAGGAAAAATTTGTATGTTATTACAATATTAGCAAATTCATATAATCAATGCATTTAGAAAAAAAATGCACTTTCCTAGACTTAGGCTCAAAGTCGATTTTCTACCAAACTGTATATTAACGACTTCAATAAGATACCGCTTATTCTGAAAAACATAAATTTTACTGAACTGCTCTTCTGAGCAGAGAAAAAATTGCACTTTCCTAGATTTAGACCCAAAGTCGATTTTCTTGCAAATTGAATATTAACGACTTCAATAAGGTACCGCTTATTCTGAAAAACATAAATTTTACTGAACTGCTCTTCTGAGCAGAGAAAAAATTGCACTTTCCTAGATTGAGACTCAAATTCGATTTTCTTGCAAATTGTATATAACCGACTTCAATAAGGTACCGCTTATTCTGAAAACTAAAAAATTTTACAGAACTGCTCTTCTGAGGAAAAATTTGTATGTTATTACAATATTAGCAAATTCTTATAATCAATGCATTTAGAAAAAATTGCGCTTTCTTAGATTTAGACTCAAAGTCGATTTTCTTGCAAATTCTATATTAACGACTTCAATAAGGTACCGCTTATTCTGAGAAACATAAAAATTACTGATCTGCACAAAGGAAAAATTTGCATGTTATTACAACATTAACAAATTCATTTAATCAACGCATTTCGAAAAAATTGCACCTTCTTTGATTTAGGCTCAAAGTCGATTGTCTTCCAAATTGTCTATTCACGGCTTCAATAAGGTATCGCTTATTCGGAAAACTAAATATTATTACTGAACTGCCCTTCTAAGGAAAAATTTGTATGTTATTACAATATTATCAAATTCATATAATCAATGCATTTCGAAAAAATTGCACTTTCCTAGATTTAGACTCAAAGTCGATTTTCTTGCAAATTGTATATTAGCGACTTCAATAAGGTACCGCTTATTCTAAAAAACATAAATTTTACTGAACTGCTCTTCGAAGGAAAAATTTGTATGTTATTAAAATATTAGCAAATTCATATAATCAATGCATTTAGAAAAAAATGCACTTTCCTAGACTTAGGCTCAAAGTCGATTTTTTTCCAAATTGTCTATCGACTTAAATAAGATACCGCTTATTCCGAAAACTAAAAATTATTACTGAACTGCTCTTCTAAGGAAAAATTTGTATGTTATTACATTATTAACAAATTCATATATTCAATGCATTTCTTAAAAATTGCACTTTCCTAGATTTAGACTCAAAGTCGATTTTCTTGCAAATTGTATATTAGGGACTTCAATAAGGTACCGTTTATTCTGAAAAACATAAATTTTACCGAACTGCTCTCTTGAGGAAAAATTTGTATGTTTTTACCATATTAGCAAATTCTTATAATCAATGCATTTAGAAAAAATTGCGCTTTCTTAGATTTAGACTCAAAGTCGATTTTCTTGCAAATTCTATTTTAACGACTTCAATAAGGTACCGCTTATTCTGAGAAACATAAAAATTACTGATCTGCACAAAGGAAAAATTTGCATGTTATTACAACATTAACAAATTCATTTAATCAATGCATTTCGAAAAAATTGCGATTTCTTAGATTTAGACCCAAAGTCGGTTTTTTTTTTGGCAAATTGTATATTAACGACTTAAATAAGTTACCGCTGAAAAATAAAAATTTTACTGATCTGCGCTAAGGAAAAATTTGCATGTTATAACAATATTAACAAATTCATACAATCTAAGCATTTCGTAAAAATTGCACTTTCTTAGATAAGACTCAAAACGATTTTCTTCTTATTGGATAATAAGCGCTTCAATAAGGTAACGCTTATAATGAAAAACATAAATTTTACTGATCTGTGCTAAAGAAAAATCTGCATGTTATAACAATATTAACAAATTTATGTAATCAATGGTTTTCGAAAAAATTGCACCTTCTTAGATTTAGACTCAAAGTCGATTTTCTTCCAAATTGTCTGTTAATGACTTCAATAAGGTACCGCTTATAATGAAAAATAAAAAATTTTACTGAACTGCTCTTTTAAGGAAAATTTTGCATGTTATTACAATCTTAACAAATTCATATAATCAATGCATTTTGAAAAAATTGCACATCCTTAGATTTAGACTCAAAGTCGATTTTCTTGCAAATAGTATATAATCGACTTCAGTAAGGTACCGCTTATTCTAAAAAACATAAATTTTACTGATCTTCGCTAAGGAAAAAGTTGCATGTTATAACAATATTAACAAATTCATATAAACAATGCATTTAGAAAAAATTGCACTTTCCTAGATTTAGACTCAAAGTCGATTTTCTTGCAAATTGTATATTAGCGACTTCATAAAGGTACCGCTTATTCCAAAAAACATAAATTTTATAGATCTGCGCTAAGGAAAAATTTGCATGTTATTACCATATTAACAAATTCATATAATCAATGCATTTTGAAAAAATTGCACATCCTTAGATTTAGACTAAAAGTCGATTTTCTTGCAAATTGTATATAATCTACTTCAGTAAGGTACCGCTTATTCTAAAAAACATAAATTTTACTGAACTGCTCTTCGAAGGAAAAATTTGTATGTTATTACAATATTAGCAAATTCATATAAACAATGCATTTAGAAAAAAATGCACTTTCCTAGACTTAGGCTCAAAGTCGATTTTCTACCAAATTGTATATTAACGACTTCAATAAGATACCGCTTATTCTGAAAAACATAAATTTTACTGAACTGCTCTTCTGAGCAGAGAAAAAAGTGCACTTTCCTAGATTTAGACGCAAAGTCGATTTTCTTGCAAATTGAATATTAACGACTTTAATAAGGTACCGCTTATTCTGAAAAACATAAATTTTACTGAACTGCTCTTCTGAGCAGAGAAAAAATTGCACTTTCCTAGATTTAGACTCAAAGTCGATTTTCTTGCAAATTGTATATTAACGACTTCAATAAGGTACCGCTTATTCTGAAAACTAAAAAATTTTACAGAACTGCTCTTCTGAGGAAAAATTTGTATGTTATTACAATATTAGCAAATTCTTATAATCAATGCATTTAGAAAAAATTGCGCTTTCTTAGATTTAGACTCAAAGTCGATTTTCTTGCAAATTCTATATTAACGACTTCAATATGGTACCGCTTATTCTGAGAAACATAAAAATTACTGATCTGCACAAAGGAAAAATTTGCATGTTATTACAACATTAAAAAATTCATATAATCAACGCATTTCGAAAAAATTGCACCTTCTTTGATTTAGGCTCAAAGTCGATTGTCTTCCAAATTGTCTATTCACGGCTTCAATAAGGTATCGCTTATTCGGAAAACTAAATATTATTACTGAACTGCCCTTCTAAGGAAAAATTTGTATGTTTTTACAGTATTAACAAATTCATATAATCAATGCATTTCGAAAAAATTGCACTTTCCTAGATTTAGACTCAAAGTCGATTTTCTTGCAAATTGTATATTAGCGACTTCAATAAGGTACCGCTTATTCTGAAAAACATAAATTTTACTGAACTGCTCTCTTGAGGAAAAATTTGTATGTTATTACCATATTAACAAATTCATATAATCAATGCATTTCGAAAAAATTGCACTTTCCTAGATTTAGACTCAAAGTCGATTTTCTTGCAAATTGTATATTAGCGACTTCAATAAGGTACCGCTTATTCTGAAAAACATAAATTTTACTGAACTGCTCTCTTGAGGAAAAATTTGTATGTTATTACCATATTAACAAATTCATATAATCAATGCATTTCGAAAAAATTGCGATTTCTTAGATTTAGACCCAAAGTCGGTTTTTTTTTTGCAAATTGTATATTAACGACTTCAATAAGTTTCCGCTTATACCGCTGAAAAATATAAAATTTTACTGATCTGCGCTAAGAAAAAATTTGCATGTTATTACAATATTAAAAAATTCATATAATCAATGGATTTTGAAAAAATTGCACTATCTTAGATTTAGACTCAAAGTCGATTTTCTTCCAAATTGTCTATTAACGACTTCAATAAGGTACCGCTTATTCTGAAAACTAAAAAAAATTACTGAACTGCTCTTCTAAGGAAAAATTTGTATGTTATTACAATATTACCAAATTCATATAAGCAATGCATTTCGAAAAAATTGCACATCCTTAGATTTAGACTCAAAGTCGATTTTCTTGCAAATAGTATATAATCGACTTCAGTAAGGTACCGCTTATTCTAAAAAACATAAATTTTACTGATCTTCGCTAAGGAAAAAGTTGCATGTTATAACAATATTAACAAATTCATATAAACAATGCATTTAGAAAAAATTGCACTTTCCTAGATTTAGACTCAAAGTCGATTTTCTTGCAAATTGTATATTAGCGACTTCATAAAGGTACCGCTTATTCCAAAAAACATAAATTTTATAGATCTGCGCTAAGGAAAAATTTGCATGTTATTACCATATTAACAAATTCATATAATCAATGCATTTTGAAAAAATTGCACATCCTTAGATTTAGACTAAAAGTCGATTTTCTTGCAAATTGTATATAATCTACTTCAGTAAGGTACCGCTTATTCTAAAAAACATAAATTTTACTGAACTGCTCTTCGAAGGAAAAATTTGTATGTTATTACAATATTAGCAAATTCATATAAACAATGCATTTAGAAAAAAATGCACTTTCCTAGACTTAGGCTCAAAGTCGATTTTCTACCAAATTGTATATTAACGACTTCAATAAGATACCGCTTATTCTGAAAAACATAAATTTTACTGAACTGCTCTTCTGAGCAGAGAAAAAAGTGCACTTTCCTAGATTTAGACGCAAAGTCGATTTTCTTGCAAATTGAATATTAACGACTTTAATAAGGTACCGCTTATTCTGAAAAACATAAATTTTACTGAACTGCTCTTCTGAGCAGAGAAAAAATTGCACTTTCCTAGATTTAGACTCAAAGTCGATTTTCTTGCAAATTGTATATTAACGACTTCAATAAGGTACCGCTTATTCTGAAAACTAAAAAATTTTACAGAACTGCTCTTCTGAGGAAAAATTTGTATGTTATTACAATATTAGCAAATTCTTATAATCAATGCATTTAGAAAAAATTGCGCTTTCTTAGATTTAGATTCAAAGTCGATTTTCTTGCAAATTCTATATTAACGACTTCAATATGGTACCGCTTATTCTGAGAAACATAAAAATTACTGATCTGCACAAAGGAAAAATTTGCATGTTATTACAACATTAAAAAATTCATATAATCAACGCATTTCGAAAAAATTGCACCTTCTTTGATTTAGGCTCAAAGTCGATTGTCTTCCAAATTGTCTATTCACGGCTTCAATAAGGTATCGCTTATTCGGAAAACTAAATATTATTACTGAACTGCCCTTCTAAGGAAAAATTTGTATGTTTTTACAGTATTAACAAATTCATATAATCAATGCATTTTGAAAAAATTGCACATCCTTAGATTTAGACTCAAAGTCGATTTTCTTGCAAATAGTATATAATCGACTTCAGTAAGGTACCGCTTATTCTAAAAAACATAAATTTTACTGATCTTCGCTAAGGAAAAAGTTGCATGTTATAACAATATTAACAAATTCATATAAACAATGCATTTAGAAAAAATTGCACTTTCCTAGATTTAGACTCAAAGTCGATTTTCTTGCAAATTGTATATTAGCGACTTCATAAAGGTACCGCTTATTCCAAAAAACATAAATTTTATAGATCTGCGCTAAGGAAAAATTTGCATGTTATTACCATATTAACAAATTCATATAATCAATGCATTTTGAAAAAATTGCACATCCTTAGATTTAGACTAAAAGTCGATTTTCTTGCAAATTGTATATAATCTACTTCAGTAAGGTACCGCTTATTCTAAAAAACATAAATTTTACTGAACTGCTCTTCGAAGGAAAAATTTGTATGTTATTACAATATTAGCAAATTCATATAAACAATGCATTTAGAAAAAAATGCACTTTCCTAGACTTAGGCTCAAAGTCGATTTTTTACCAAATTGTATATTAACGACTTCAATAAGATACCGCTTATTCTGAAAAACATAAATTTTACTGAACTGCTCTTCTGAGCAGAGAAAAAAGTGCACTTTCCTAGATTTAGACTAAAAGTCGATTTTCTTGCAAATTGAATATTAACGACTTTAATAAGGTACCGCTTATTCTGAAAAACATAAATTTTACTGAACTGCTCTTCTGAGCAGAGAAAAAATTGCATTTTCCTAGATTTAGACTCAAAGTCGATTTTCTTGCAAATTGTATATTAACGACTTCAATAAGGTACCGCTTATTCTGAAAACTAAAAAATTTTACAGAACTGCTCTTCTGAGGAAAAATTTGTATGTTATTACAATATTAGCAAATTCTTATAATCAATGCATTTAGAAAAAATTGCGCTTTCTTAGATTTAGACCCAAAGTCGGTTTTTTTTTTTGCAAATTGTATATTAACGACTTCAATAAGTTTCCGCTTATACCGCTGAAAAATATAAAATTTTACTGATCTGCGCTAAGAAAAAATTTGCATGTTATTACAATATTAAAAAATTCATAAAATCAATGGATTTCGAAAAAATTGCACTATCTTAGATTTAGACTCAAAGTCGATTTTCTTCCAAATTGTCTATTCACGGCTTCAATAAGGTATCGCTTATTCGGAAAACTAAATATTATTACTGAACTGCCCTTCTAAGGAAAAATTTGTATGTTTTTACAGTATTAACAAATTCATATAATCAATGCATTTTGAAAAAATTGCACATCCTTAGATTTAGACTCAAAGTCGATTTTCTTGCAAATAGTATATAATCGACTTCAGTAAGGTACCGCTTATTCTGAAAAACATAAATTTTACTGAACTGCTCTTCTGAGCAGAGAAAAAAGTGCACTTTCCTAGATTTAGACTAAAAGTCGATTTTCTTGCAAATTGAATATTAACGACTTCAATAAGATACCGCTTATTCTGAAAAACATAAATTTTACTGAACTGCTCTTCTGAGCAGAGAAAAAAGTGCACTTTCCTAGATTTAGACGCAAAGTCGATTTTCTTGCAAATTGAATATTAACGACTTTAATAAGGTACCGCTTATTCTGAAAAACATAAATTTTACTGAACTGCTCTTCTGAGCAGAGAAAAAATTGCACTTTCCTAGATTTAGACTCAAAGTCGATTTTCTTGCAAATTGTATATTAACGACTTCAATAAGGTACCGCTTATTCTGAAAACTAAAAAATTTTACAGAACTGCTCTTCTGAGGAAAAATTTGTATGTTATTACAATATTAGCAAATTCTTATAATCAATGCATTTAGAAAAAATTGCGCTTTCTTAGATTTAGATTCAAAGTCGATTTTCTTGCAAATTCTATATTAACGACTTCAATATGGTACCGCTTATTCTGAGAAACATAAAAATTACTGATCTGCACAAAGGAAAAATTTGCATGTTATTACAACATTAAAAAATTCATATAATCAACGCATTTCGAAAAAATTGCACCTTCTTTGATTTAGGCTCAAAGTCGATTGTCTTCCAAATTGTCTATTCACGGCTTCAATAAGGTATCGCTTATTCGGAAAACTAAATATTATTACTGAACTGCCCTTCTAAGGAAAAATTTGTATGTTTTTACAGTATTAACAAATTCATATAATCAATGCATTTTGAAAAAATTGCACATCCTTAGATTTAGACTCAAAGTCGATTTTCTTGCAAATAGTATATAATCGACTTCAGTAAGGTACCGCTTATTCTAAAAAACATAAATTTTACTGATCTTCGCTAAGGAAAAAGTTGCATGTTATAACAATATTAACAAATTCATATAAACAATGCATTTAGAAAAAATTGCACTTTCCTAGATTTAGACTCAAAGTCGATTTTCTTGCAAATTGTATATTAGCGACTTCATAAAGGTACCGCTTATTCCAAAAAACATAAATTTTATAGATCTGCGCTAAGGAAAAATTTGCATGTTATTACCATATTAACAAATTCATATAATCAATGCATTTTGAAAAAATTGCACATCCTTAGATTTAGACTAAAAGTCGATTTTCTTGCAAATTGTATATAATCTACTTCAGTAAGGTACCGCTTATTCTAAAAAACATAAATTTTACTGAACTGCTCTTCGAAGGAAAAATTTGTATGTTATTACAATATTAGCAAATTCATATAAACAATGCATTTAGAAAAAAATGCACTTTCCTAGACTTAGGCTCAAAGTCGATTTTTTACCAAATTGTATATTAACGACTTCAATAAGATACCGCTTATTCTGAAAAACATAAATTTTACTGAACTGCTCTTCTGAGCAGAGAAAAAAGTGCACTTTCCTAGATTTAGACTAAAAGTCGATTTTCTTGCAAATTGAATATTAACGACTTTAATAAGGTACCGCTTATTCTGAAAAACATAAATTTTACTGAACTGCTCTTCTGAGCAGAGAAAAAATTGCATTTTCCTAGATTTAGACTCAAAGTCGATTTTCTTGCAAATTGTATATTAACGACTTCAATAAGGTACCGCTTATTCTGAAAACTAAAAAATTTTACAGAACTGCTCTTCTGAGGAAAAATTTGTATGTTATTACAATATTAGCAAATTCTTATAATCAATGCATTTAGAAAAAATTGCGCTTTCTTAGATTTAGACCCAAAGTCGGTTTTTTTTTTTGCAAATTGTATATTAACGACTTCAATAAGTTTCCGCTTATACCGCTGAAAAATATAAAATTTTACTGATCTGCGCTAAGAAAAAATTTGCATGTTATTACAATATTAAAAAATTCATAAAATCAATGGATTTCGAAAAAATTGCACTATCTTAGATTTAGACTCAAAGTCGATTTTCTTCCAAATTGTCTATTAACGACTTCAATAAGGTACCGCTTATTCTGAAAACTAAAAAAAATTACTGAACTGCTCTTCTAAGGAAAAATTTGTATGTTATTACAATATTACCAAATTCATATAAGCAATGCATTTCGAAAAAATTGCACTTTCCTAGATTTAGACTCAATGTCGATTTTCTTGCAAATTGTATATAATCGACTGCAGTAAGGTACCGTTTATTCTGAAAAACATAAATTTTACTGAACTGCTCTCTTGAGGAGAAATTTGTATGTTATTACCATATTAACAATTTCTTATAATCAATGCATTTAGAAAAAAATGCACTTTCCTAGATTTAGACTCAAAGTCGATTTTCTTGCAAATTCTATATCAACAACTTCAATAAGGTACCGCTTATTCTAAAAAACATAAATTTCGCTGAACTGCTCTCTTGAGGAAAAATTTGTACGTTATTACCATATTAACAAATTCATATAATCAATGGATTTCGAAAAAATTGCACTTTCCTAGATTTAGACTCAAAGTCGATTTTCTTGCAAATTCTATATCAACAACTTCAATAAGGTACCGCTTATTCTAAAAAACATAAATTTCGCTGAACTGCTCTCTTGAGGAAAAATTTGTATGTTATTACCATATTAACAAATTCATATAATCAATTTCGAAAAAATTGCGATTTCTTAGATAAGATTCAACTCGATTTTCTTGCTAATTGGATACTAAGGGCTTCAATAAGGTACCGCTTATTCTGAAAATCCTAAATTTTTATGATCTGCTCTTCTGAGTAAAAATTTTCATGTTATTACAATATTAAAAAATTCATATAATCAATGGATTTCGAAAAAATTGCACTATCTTAGATTTAGACTCAAAGTCGATTTTCTTCCAAATTGTCTATTAACGACTTCAATAAGGTACCGCTTATTCTGAAAACTATAAAATATTACTGAACTGCTCTTCTAAGGAAAAAGATGCATGTTATAACAATATTACCAAATTCATATAATCAATGCATTTCGAAAAAATTGCACTTTCCTAGATTTAGACTTAAAGCCGATTTTCTTGCAAATTGTATTTTAGCGACTTCAATAAGGTACCGTTTATTCTGAAAAACATAAATTTTACTGAACTGCTCTCTTGAGGAAAAATTTGTATGTTATTACCATATTAACAAATTCATATAATCAATGCATTTCGAAAAAATTGCGATTTCTTAGATTTAGACCCAAAGTCGGTTTTTTTTTTGCAAATTGTATATTAACGACTTCAATAAGTTACCGCTTATACCGCAGAAAAATATAAAATTTTACTGATCTGCGCTAAGAAAAAATTTGCATGTTCTAAAACTATTAACAAATTCATACAATCTAAGCATTTCGTAAAAATTGCACTTTCTTAGATAAGATTCAACTCGATTTTCTTGCTAATTGGATATTAAGGACTTCAATAAGGTACCGCTTATTCTGAAAATCGTAAATTTTTATGATCTGCTCTTCTGAGTAAAAATTTGTTTGTTATTACAATATTACCAAATTCATATAATCAATGCATTTAGAAAAAATTGCACTTTCCTAGATTTAGACTCAAAGTCGATTTTCTTGCAAATTGTATATTAGCGACTTCAATAAGGTACCGCTTATTCTAAAAAACATAAATTTTACTGAACTGCTCTTCGAAGGAAAAATTTGTATGTTATTAAAATATTAGCAAATTCATATAATCAATGCATTTAGAAAAAAATGCACTTTCCTAGACTTAGGCTCAAAGTCGATTTTTTTCCAAATTGTCTATCGACTTAAATAAGATACCGCTTATTCCGAAAACTAAAAATTATTACTGAACTGCTCTTCTAAGGAAAAATTTGTATGTTATTACATTATTAACAAATTCATATATTCAATGCATTTCTTAAAAATTGCACTTTCCTAGATTTAGACTCAAAGTCGATTTTCTTGCAAATTGTATATTAGGGACTTCAATAAGGTACCGTTTATTCTGAAAAACATAAATTTTACCGAACTGCTCTCTTGAGGAAAAATTTGTATGTTTTTACCATATTAACAAATTCATATAATCAATGCATTTCGAAAAAATTGCGATTTCTTAGATTTAGACCCAAAGTCGATTTTCTTGCAAATTGTATATTAGCGACTTCATAAAGGTACCGCTTATTCCAAAAAACATAAATTTTATAGATCTGCGCTAAGGAAAAATTTGCATGTTATTACCATATTAACAAATTCATATAATCAATGCATTTTGAAAAAATTGCACATCCTTAGATTTAGACTAAAAGTCGATTTTCGTGCAAATTGTATATAATCTACTTCAGTAAGGTACCGCTTATTCTAAAAAACATAAATTTTACTGAACTGCTCTTCGAAGGAAAAATTTGTATGTTATTACAATATTAGCAAATTCATATAAACAATGCATTTAGAAAAAATTGCACTTTCCTAGATTTAGACTCAAAGTCGATTTTCTTGCAAATTGTATATTAGCGACTTCATAAAGGAACCGCTTATTCCAAAAAACATAAATTTTATAGATCTGCGCTAAGGAAAAATTTGCATGTTATTACCATATTAACAAATTCATATAATCAATGCATTTTGAAAAAATTGCACATCCTTAGATTTAAACTAAAAGTCGATTTTCCTGCAAATTGTATATAATCTACTTCAGTAAGGTACCGCTTATTCTAAAAAACATAAATTTTACTGAACTGCTCTTCGAAGGAAAAATTTGTATGTTATTACAATATTAGCAAATTCATATAAACAATGCATTTAGAAAAAAATGCACTTTCCTAGACTTAGGTTCAAAGTCGATTTTCTACCAAATTGTATATTAACGACTTCAATAAGATACCGCTTATTCTGAAAAACATAAATTTTACTGAACTGCTCTCTTGAGGAAAAATTTGTATGTTATTACCATATTAACAAATTCATATAATCAATGCATTTCGAAAAAATTGCGATTTCTTAGATTTAGACCCAAAGTCGGTTTTTTTTTTGCAAAATGTATATTAACGACTTCAATAAGTTACCGCTTATACCGCAGAAAAATATAAAATTTTACTGATCTGCGCTAAGAAAAAATTTGCATGTTATAAAACTATTAACAAATTCATACAATCTAAGCATTTCGTAAAAATTGCACTTTCTTAGATAAGATTCAACTCGATTTTCTTGCTAATTGGATATTAAGGACTTCAATAAGGTACCGCTTATTCTGAAAATCGTAAATTTTTATGATCTGCTCTTCTGAGTAAAAATTTGTTTGTTATTACAATATTACCAAATTCATATAATCAATGCATTTCGAAAAAATTGCGATTTCTTAGATTTAGACCCAAAGTCGGTTTTTTTTTTGCAAAATGTATATTAACGACTTCAATAAGTTACCGCTTATACCGCAGAAAAATATAAAATTTTACTGATCTGCGCTAAGAAAAAATTTGCATGTTATAAAACTATTAACAAATTGATACAATCTAAGCATTTCGTAAAAATTGCACTTTCTTAGATAAGATTCAACTCGATTTTCTTGCTAATTGGATATTAAGGACTTCAATAAGGTACCGCTTATTCTGAAAATCGTAAATTTTTATGATCTGCTCTTCTGAGTAAAAATTTGTATGTTATTACAATATTAGCAAATTCATATAAACAATGCATTTAGAAAAAAATGCACTTTCCTAGACTTAGGTTCAAAGTCGATTTTCTACCAAATTGTATATTAACGACTTCAATAAGATACCGCTTATTCTGAAAAACATAATTTTTACTGATCTCCTCTTCTAAGGAAAAATGTGCATGTTATTACCATATTAGTAAATTCATATAATCAATGCATTTCGAAAAAATTGCGATTTCTTAGATTTAGACCCAAAGTCGGTTTTTTTTTGCAAAATGTATATTAACGACTTCAATAAGTTACCGCTTATACCGCAGAAAAATATAAAATTTTACTGATCTGCGCTAAGAAAAAATTTGCATGTTATAAAACTATTAACAAATTCATACAATCTAAGCATTTCGTAAAAATTGCACTTTCTTAGATAAGATTCAACTCGATTTTCTTGCTAATTGGATATTAAGGACTTCAATAAGGTACCGCTTATTCTGAAGATCGTAAATTTTTATGATCTGCTCTTCTGAGTAAAAATTTGTTTGTTATTACAATATTACCAAATTCATATAATCAATGCATTTAGAAAAAATTGCACTTTCCTAGATTTAGACTCAAAGTCGATTTTCTTGCAAATTGTATATTAGCGACTTCAATAAGGTACCGCTTATTCTAAAAAACATAAATTTTACTGAACTGCTCTTCGAAGGAAAAATTTGTATGTTATTAAAATATTAGCAAATTCATATAATCAATGCATTTAGAAAAAAATGCACTTTCCTAGACTTAGGCTCAAAGTCGATTTTTTTCCAAATTGTCTATCGACTTAAATAAGATACCGCTTATTCCGAAAACTAAAAATTATTACTGAACTGCTCTTCTAAGGAAAAATTTTTATGTTATTACATTATTAACAAATTCATATATTCAATGCATTTCTTAAAAATTGCACTTTCCTAGATTTAGACTCAAAGTCGATTTTCTTGCAAATTGTATATTAGGGACTTCAATAAGGTACCGTTTATTCTGAAAAACATAAATTTTACCGAACTGCTCTCTTGAGGAAAAATTTGTATGTTTTTACCATATTAACAAATTCATATAATCAATGCATTTCGAAAAAATTGCGATTTCTTAGATTTAGACCCAAAGTCGATTTTCTTGCAAATTGTATATTAGCGACTTCATAAAGGTACCGCTTATTCCAAAAAACATAAATTTTATAGATCTGCGCTAAGGAAAAATTTGCATGTTATTACCATATTAACAAATTCATATAATCAATGCATTTTGAAAAAATTGCACATCCTTAGATTTAGACTAAAAGTCGATTTTCGTGCAAATTGTATATAATCTACTTCAGTAAGGTACCGCTTATTCTAAAAAACATAAATTTTACTGAACTGCTCTTCGAAGGAAAAATTTGTATGTTATTACAATATTAGCAAATTCATATAAGCAATGCATTTAGAAAAAATTGCACTTTCCTAGATTTAGACTCAAAGTCGATTTTCTTGCAAATTGTATATTAGCGACTTCATAAAGGAACCGCTTATTCCAAAAAACATAAATTTTATAGATCTGCGCTAAGGAAAAATTTGCATGTTATTACCATATTAACAAATTCATATAATCAATGCATTTTGAAAAAATTGCACATCCTTAGATTTAGACTAAAAGTCGATTTTCCTGCAAATTGTATATAATCTACTTCAGTAAGGTACCGCTTATTCTAAAAAACATAAATTTTACTGAACTGCTCTTCGAAGGAAAAATTTGTATGTTATTACAATATTAGCAAATTCATATAAACAATGCATTTAGAAAAAAATGCACTTTCCTAGACTTAGGTTCAAAGTCGATTTTCTACCAAATTGTATATTAACGACTTCAATAAGATACCGCTTATTCTGAAAAACATAAATTTTTCTGAACTGCTCTCTTGAGGAAAAATTTGTATGTTATTACCATATTAACAAATTCATATAATCAATGCATTTCGAAAAAATTGCGATTTCTTAGATTTAGACCCAAAGTCGGTTTTTTTTTTGCAAAATGTATATTAACGACTTCAATAAGTTACCGCTTATACCGCAGAAAAATATAAAATTTTACTGATCTGCGCTAAGAAAAAATTTGCATGTTATAAAACTATTAACAAATTCATACAATCTAAGCATTTCGTAAAAATCGCACTTTCTTAGATAAGATTCAACTCGATTTTCTTGCTAATTGGATATTAAGGACTTCAATAAGGAACCGCTTATTCTGAAAATCGTAAATTTTTATGATCTGCTCTTCTGAGTAAAAATTTGTTTGTTATTACAATATTACCAAATTCATATAATCAATGCATTTAGAAAAAATTGCACTTTCCTAGATTTAGACTCAAAGTCGATTTTCTTGCAAATTCTATATTAACGACTTCAATAATGTACCGCTTATTCTGAGAAACATAAAAATTACTGACTGCACAAAGGAAAAATTTGCATGTTATTACAACATTAACAAATTCATTTAATCAACGCATTTCGAAAAAATTGCACCTTCTTTGATTTAGGCTCAAAGTCGATTGTCTTCCAAATTGTATATTAGCGACTTCAATAAGGTACCGCTTATTCTAAAAAACATAAATTTTACTGAACTGCTCTTCGAAGGAAAAATGTGTATGTTATTAAAATATTAGCAAATTCATATAATCAATGCATTTAGAAAAAAATGCAATTTTCTAGACTTAGGCTCAAAGTCGATTTTTTTCCAAATTGTCTATCGACTTAAATAAGATACCGCTTATTCCGAAAACTAAAAATTATTACTGAACTGCTCTTCTAAGGAAAAATTTGTATGTTATTACATTATTAACAAATTCATATATTCAATGCATTTCTTAAAAATTGCACTTTCCAAGATTTAGACTCAAAGTCGATTTTCTTGCAAATTGTATATTAGGGACTTCAATAAGGTACCGTTTATTCTGAAAAACATAAATTTTACCGAACTGCTGTCTTGAGGAAAAATTTGTATGTTTTCACCATATTAACAAATTCATATAATCAATGCATTTCGAAAAAATTGCGATTTCTTAGATTTAGACCCAAAGTCGGTTTTTTTTTTGGCAAATTGTATATTAACGACTTAAATAAGTTACCGCTGAAAAATAAAAAATTTTACTGATCTGCGCTAAGGAAAAATTTGCATGTTATAACAATATTAACAAATTCATACAATTTAAGCATTTCGTAAAAATTGCACTTTCTTAGATAAGACTCAACACGATTTTCTTCTTATTGGATAATAAGCGCTTCAATAAGGTAACGCTTATAATGAAAAACATAAAATTTACTGATCTGTGCTAAAGAAAAATCTGCATGTTATAACAATATTAACAAATTTATGTAATCAATGGTTTTCGAAAAAATTGCACCTTCTTAGATTTAGACTCAAAGTCGATTTTCTTCCAAATTGTCTATTAATGACTTCAATAAGGTACCGCTTATAATGAAAAATAAAAAATTTTACTGAACTGCTCTTTTAAGGAAAATTTTGCATGTTATTACAATCTTAACAAATTCATATAATCAATGCATTTTGAAAAAATTGCACATCCTTAGATTTAGACTCAAAGTCGATTTTCTTGCAAATTGTATATTAGCGACTTCAATAAGGTACCGCTTATTCTAAAAAACATAAATTTTACTGAACTGCTCTTCGAAGGAAAAATTTGTATGTTATTAAAATATTAGCAAATTCATATAATCAATGCATTTAGAAAAAAATGCACTTTCCTAGACTTAGGCTCAAAGTCGATTTTTTTCCAAATTGTCTATCGACTTAAATAAGATACCGCTTATTCCGAAAACTAAAAATTATTACTGAACTGCTCTTCTAAGGAAAAATTTGTATGTTATTACATTATTAACAAATTCATATATTCAATGCATTTCTTAAAAATTGCACTTTCCTAGATTTAGACTCAAAGTCGATTTTCTTGCAAATTGTATATTAGGGACTTCAATAAGGTACCGTTTATTCTGAAAAACATAAATTTTACCGAACTGCTGTCTTGAGGAAAAATTTGTATGTTTTTACCATATTAACAAATTCATATAATCAATGCATTTCGAAAAAATTGCGATTTCTTAGATTTAGACCCAAAGTCGGTTTTTTTTTTGGCAAATTGTATATTAACGACTTAAATAAGTTACCGCTGAAAAATAAAAAATTTTACTGATCTGCGCTAAGGAAAAATTTGCATGTTATAACAATATTAACAAATTCATACAATCTAAGCATTTCGTAAAAATTGCACTTTCTTAGATAAGACTCAACACGATTTTCTTCTTATTGGATAATAAGCGCTTCAATAAGGTAACGCTTATAATGAAAAACATAAATTTTACTGATCTGTGCTAAAGAAAAATCTGCATGTTATAACAATATTAACAAATTTATGTAATCAATGGTTTTCGAAAAAATTGCACCTTCTTAGATTTAGACTCAAAGTCGATTTTCTTCCAAATTGTCTATTAATGACTTCAATAAGGTACCGCTTATAATGAAAAATAAAAAATTTTACTGAACTGCTCTTTTAAGGAAAATTTTGCATGTTATTACAATCTTAACAAATTCATATAATCAATGCATTTTGAAAAAATTGCACATCCTTAGATTTAGACTCAAAGTCGATTTTCTTGCAAATAGTATATAATCGACTTCAGTAAGGTACCGCTTATTCTAAAAAACATAAATTTTACTGATCTGCGCTAAGGAAAAAGTTGCATGTTATAACAATATTAACAAATTCATATAAACAATGCATTTAGAAAAAATTGCACTTTCCTAGATTTAGACTCAAAGTCGATTTTCTTGCAAATTGTATATTAGCGACTTCATAAATGTACCGCTTATTCCAAAAAACATAAATTTTATAGATCTGCGCTAAGGAAAAATTTGCATGTTATTACCATATTAACAAATTCATATAATCAATGCATTTTGAAAAAATTGCACATCCTTAGATTTAGACTAAAAGTCGATTTTCTTGCAAATTGTATATAATCTACTTCAGTAAGGTACCGCTTATTCTAAAAAACATAAATTTTACTGAACTGCTCTTCGAAGGAAAAATTTGTATGTTATTACAATATTAGCAAATTCATATAAACAATGCATTTAGAAAAAAATGCACTTTCCTAGACTTAGGCTCAAAGTCGATTTTCTTGCAAATTGTATATTAACGACTTCAATAAGATACCGCTTATTCTGAAAAACATAAATTTTACTGAACTGCTCTTCTGAGCAGAGAAAAAATTGCACTTTCCTAGATTTAGACGCAAAGTCGATTTTCTTGCAAATTGAATATTAACGACTTTAATAAGGTACCGCTTATTCTGAAAAACATAAATTTTACTGAACTGCTCTTCTGAGCAGAGAAAAAATTGCACTTTCCTAGATTTAGACTCAAAGTCGATTTTCTTGCAAATTGTATATTAACGACTTCAATAAGGTACCGCTTATTCTGAAAACTAAAAAATTTTACAGAACTGCTCTTCTGAGGAAAAATTTGTATGTTATTACAATATTAGCAAATTCTTATAATCAATGCATTTAGAAAAAATTGCGCTTTCTTAGATTTAGACTCAAAGTCGATTTTCTTGCAAATTCTATATTAACGACTTCAATATGGTACCGCTTATTTTGAGAAACATAAAAATTACTGATCTGCATAAAGGAAAAATTTGCATGTTATTACAACATTAAAAAATTCATATAATCAACGCATTTCGAAAAAATTGCACCTTCTTTGATTTAGGCTCAAAGTCGATTGTCTTCCAAATTGTCTATTCACGACTTCAATAAGGTACCGCTTATTCTGAAAACTAAAAAAAATTACTGAACTGCTCTTCTAAGGAAAAATTTGTATGTTATTACAATATTACCAAATTCATATAAGCAATGCATTTCGAAAAAAATGCACTTTCCTAGATTTAGACTCAATGTCGATTTTCTTGCAAATTGTATATAATCGACTGCAGTAAGGTACCGTTTATTCTGAAAAACATAAATTTTACTGAACTGCTCTCTTGAGGAGAAATTTGTATGTTATTACCATATTAACAATTTCTTATAATCAATGCATTTAGAAAAAATTGCACTTTCCTAGATTTAGACTCAAAGTCGATTTTCTTGCAAATTCTATATTAACAACTTCAATAAGGTACCGCTTATTCTAAAAAACATAAATTTCGCTGAACTGCTCTCTTGAGGAAAAATTTGTATGTTATTACCATATTAACAAATTCATATAATCAACGGATTTCGAAAAAATTGCACTTTCCTAGATATAGACTCAAAGTCGATTTTCTTGCAAATTCTATATCAACAACTTCAATAAGGTACCGCTTATTCTAAAAATTTGTATGTTATTACCATATTAACAAATTCATATAATCAATTTCGAAAAAATTGCGATTTCTTAGATAAGATTCAACTCGATTTTCTTGCTAATTGGATACTAAGGGCTTCAATAAGGTACCGCTTATTCTGAAAATCCTAAATTTTTATGATCTGCTCTTCTGAGTAAAAATTTTCATGTTATTACAATATTAAAAAATTCATATAATCAATGGATTTCGAAAAAATTGCACTATCTTAGATTTAGACTCAAAGTCGATTTTCTTCCAAATTGTCTATTAACGACTTCAATAAGGTACCGCTTATTCTGAAAACTATAAAATATTACTGAACTGCTCTTCTAAGGAAAAAGATGCATGTTATAACAATATTACCAAATTCATATAATCAATGCATTTCGAAAAAATTGCACTTTCCTAGATTTAGACTTAAAGCCGATTTTCTTGCAAATTGTATATTAGCGACTTCAATAAGGTACCGTTTATTCTGAAAAACATAAATTTTACTGAACTGCTCTCTTGAGGAAAAATTTGTATGTTATTACCATATTAACAAGTTCATATAATCAATGCATTTCGAAAAAATTGCGATTTCTTAGATTTAGACCCAAAGTCGGTTTTTTTTTTGCAAATTGTATATTAACGACTTCAATAAGTTACCGCTTATACCGCAGAAAAATATAAAATTTTACTGATCTGCGCTAAGAAAAAATTTGCATGTTATAAAACTATTAACAAATTCATACAATCTAAGCATTTCGTAAAAATTGCACTTTCTTAGATAAGATTCAACTCGATTTTCTTGCTAATTGGATATTAAGGACTTCAATAAGGTACCGCTTATTCTGAAAATCGTAAATTTTTATGATCTGCTCTTCTGAGTAAAAATTTGTTTGTTATTACAATATTACCAAATTCATATAATCAATGCATTTAGAAAAAATTGCACTTTCCTAGATTTAGACTCAAAGTCGATTTTCTTGCAAATTGTATATTAGCGACTTCAATAAGTTACCGTTTATTCTGAAAAACATAAATTTTACTGAACTGCTCTTTTGAGGAAAAATTTGTATGTTATTACCATATTAACAAATTCATATAATCAATGCATTTCGAAAAAATTGCGATTTCTTAGATTTAGACCCAAAGTCGGTTTTTTTTTTGCAAATTGTATATTAACGACTTCAATAAGTTACCGCTTATACCGCTGAAAAATAAAAATTTTTACTGATCTGCGCTAAGGAAAAATTTGCATGTTATAACAATATTAACAAATTCATACAATCTAAGCATTTCGTAAAAATTGCACTTTCTTAGATAAGACTCAACACGATTTTCTTCTTATTGGATAATAAGCACCTCAATAAGGTAACGCTTATACTGAAAAACATAAATTTTACTGATCTGTGCTAAAGAAAAATCTGCATGTTATAACAATATTAACAAATTCATACAATCAATGCATTTCGAAAAAATTGCGATTTCTTAGATTTAGACCCAAAGTCGGTTTTTTTTTTGCAAATTGTATATTAACGACTTCAATAAGTTACCGCTTATACCGCTGAAAAATAAAAAATTTTACTGAACTGCTCTTTTAAGGAAAATTTTGCATGTTATTACAATATTAACAAATTCATATAATCAATGCATTTTGAAAAAATTGCTATTCCTTAGATTTAGACTCAAAGTCGATTTTCTTGCAAATTGTATATAATCGATTTCAGTAAGGTACCGCTTATTCTAAAAAAATAAATTTTACTGATCTCCGCTAAGGAAAAAGTTGCATGTTATAACAAAATTAACAAATTCATATAAACAATACATTTAGAAAAAATTGCACTTTCCTAGATTTAGACTCAAAGTCGATTTTCTTGCAAATTGTATATTGTTCATAAATGTACCACTTATTCCAAAAAACATAAATTTTATAGATCTGCGCTAAGGAAAAATTTGCATGTTATTACCATATTAACAAATTCATATAATCAATGCATTTTGAAAAAATTGCTATTCCTTAGATTTAGACTCAATTCGATTTTCTTGCAAATTGTATATTAGCGACTTCATAAAGGTACCACTTATTCCAAAAAACATAAATTTTATAGATCTGCGCTAAGGAAAAAGTTGCATGTTATTACAATATTAACGAATTCATATAATCAAAGCATTTCGAAAAAATTGCACCTTCTTAGATTGAGACTCAAAGCCGATTTTCTTCCAAATTGTCTATCGACTTCAATAAGGTACCGCTTATTCTGAAAACTAAAAAATTTTACAGAACTGCTCTTCTGAGGAAAAATTTGTATGTTATTACAATATTAGCAAATTCTTATAATCAATGCATTTAGAAAAAATTGCGCTTTCTTAGATTTAGGCTCAAAGTCGATTTTCTTGCAAATTCTATATTAACGACTTCAATATGGTACCGCTTATTTTGAGAAACATAAAAATTACTGATCTGCACAAAGGAAAAATTTGCATGTTATTACAACATTAAAAAATTCATATAATCAACGCATTTCGAAAAAATTGCACCTTCTTTGATTTAGGCTCAAAGTCGATTGTCTTCCAAATTGTCTATTCACGACTTCAATAAGGTACCGCTTATTCTGAAAACTAAAAAAAATTACTGAACTGCTCTTCTAAGGAAAAATTTGTATGTTATTACAATATTACCAAATTCATATAAGCAATGCATTTCGAAAAAATTGCACTTTCCTAGATTTAGACTCAATGTCGATTTTCTTGCAAATTGTATATAATCGACTGCAGTAAGGTACCGTTTATTCTGAAAAACATAAATTTTACTGAACTGCTCTCTTGAGGAGAAATTTGTATGTTATTACCATATTAACAATTTCTTATAATCAATGCATTTAGAAAAAATTGCACTTTCCTAGATTTAGACTCAAAGTCGATTTTCTTGCAAATTCTATATTAACAACTTCAATAAGGTACCGCTTATTCTAAAAAACATAAATTTCGCTGAACTGCTCTCTTGAGGAAAAATTTGTATGTTATTACCATATTAACAAATTCATATAATCAATGGATTTCGAAAAAATTGCACTTTCCTAGATTTAGACTCAAAGTCGATTTTCTTGCAAATTCTATATCAACAACTTCAATAAGGTACCGCTTATTCTAAAAATTTGTATGTTATTACCATATTAACAAATTCATATAATCAATTTCGAAAAAATTGCGATTTCTTAGATAAGATTAAACTCGATTTTCTTGCTAATTGGATACTAAGGGCTTCAATAAGGTACCGCTTATTCTGAAAATCCTAAATTTTTATGATCTGCTCTTCTGAGTAAAAATTTTCATGTTATTACAATATTAAAAAATTCATATAATCAATGGATTTCGAAAAAATTGCACTATCTTAGATTTAGACTCAAAGTCGATTTTCTTCCAAATTGTCTATTAACGACTTCAATAAGGTACCGCTTATTCTGAAAACTATAAAATATTACTGAACTGCTCTTCTAAGGAAAAAGATGCATGTTATAACAATATTACCAAATTCATATAATCAATGCATTTCGAAAAAATTGCACTTTCCTAGATTTAGACTTAAAGCCGATTTTCTTGCAAATTGTATATTAGCGACTTCAATAAGGTACCGTTTATTCTGAAAAACATAAATTTTACTGAACTGCTCT
Source organism: Bactrocera oleae (assembly GCF_042242935.1). NCBI lineage: Eukaryota > Metazoa > Arthropoda > Insecta > Diptera > Tephritidae > Bactrocera > Bactrocera oleae. Next base: position 17,548,617 of record NC_091541.1, on the reverse strand, counting down.
CTTGAGGAAAAATTTGTATGTTATTACCATATTAACAAATTCATATAATCAATGCATTTCGAAAAAATTGCGATTTCTTAGATTTAGACCCAAAGTCGGTTTTTTTTTTGCAAATTGTATATTAACGACTTCAATAAGTTACCGCTTATACCGCAGAAAAATATAAAATTTTACTGATCTGCGCTAAGAAAAAATTTGCATGTTATAAAACTATTAACAAATTCATACAATCTAAGCATTTCGTAAAAATTGCACTTTCTTAGATAAGATTCAACTCGATTTTCTTGCTAATTGGATATTAAGGACTTCAATAAGGTACCGCTTATTCTGAAAATCGTAAATTTTTATGATCTGCTCTTCTGAGTAAAAATTTGTTTGTTATTACAATATTACCAAATTCATATAATCAATGCATTTAGAAAAAATTGCACTTTCCTAGATTTAGACTCAAAGTCGATTTTCTTGCAAATTGTATATTAGCGACTTCAATAAGTTACCGTTTATTCTGAAAAACATAAATTTTACTGAACTGCTCTTTTGAGGAAAAATTTGTATGTTATTACCATATTAACAAATTCATATAATCAATGCATTTCGAAAAAATTGCGATTTCTTAGATTTAGACCCAAAGTCGGTTTTTTTTTTGCAAATTGTATATTAACGACTTCAATAAGTTACCGCTTATACCGCTGAAAAATAAAAAATTTTACTGATCTGCGCTAAGGAAAAATTTGCATGTTATAACAATATTAACAAATTCATACAATCTAAGCATTTCGTAAAAATTGCACTTTCTTAGATAAGACTCAACACGATTTTCTTCTTATTGGAAAATAAGCACCTCAATAAGGTAACGCTTATACTGAAAAACATAAATTTTACTGATCTGTGCTAAAGAAAAATCTGCATGTTATAACAATATTAACAAATTCATACAATCAATGCATTTCGAAAAAATTGCGATTTCTTAGATTTAGACCCAAAGTCGGTTTTTTTTTTGCAAATTGTATATTAACGACTTCAATAAGTTACCGCTTATACCGCTGAAAAATAAAAAATTTTACTGAACTGCTCTTTTAAGGAAAATTTTGCATGTTATTACAATATTAACAAATTCATATAATCAATGCATTTTGAAAAAATTGCTATTCCTTAGATTTAGACTCAAAGTCGATTTTCTTGCAAATTGTATATTGTTCATAAATGTACCACTTATTCCAAAAAACATAAATTTTATAGATCTGCGCTAAGGAAAAATTTGCATGTTATTACCATATTAACAAATTCATATAATCAATGCATTTTGAAAAAATTGCTATTCCGTAGATTTAGACTCAATTCGATTTTCTTGCAAATTGTATATTTGCGACTTCATAAAGGTACCACTTATTCCAAAAAACATAAATTTTATAGATCTGCGCTAAGGAAAAAGTTGCATGTTATTACAATATTAACGAATTCATATAATCAAAGCATTTCGAAAAAATTGCACCTTCTTAGATTGAGACTCAAAGCCGATTTTCTTCCAAATTGTCTATCGACTTAAATAAGATACCGCTTATTCCGAAAACTAAAAATTATTACTGAACTGCTCTTCTAAGGAAAAATTTTTATGTTATTACATTATTAACAAATTCATATATTCAATGCATTTCTTAAAAATTGCACTTCCCTAGATTTAGACTCAAAGTCGATTTTCTTGCAAATTGTATATTAGCGACTTCAATAAGGTACCGTTTATTCTGAAAAACATAAATTTTACTGAACTGCTCTCTTATGGAAAAATTTGTATGTTTTTACCATATTAACAAATTCATATAACCAATGCATTTCGAAAAAATTGCGATTTCTTAGATTTAGACCCAAAGTCGGGTTTTTTTTGGCAAATTGTATATTAACGAGTTAAATAAGTTACCGCTGAAAAAGAAAAAATTTAACTGATCTGCGCTAAGGAAAAATTCGCATGTTATAACAATATTAACAAATTCATACAATCTAAGCATTTCGTAAAAATTGCACTTTCTCAGATAAGACTCAACACGATTTTCTTCTTTTTGGATAATAAGCACCTCAATAAGGTAACGCTTATACTGAAAAACATATATTTTACTGATCTGTGCTAAAGAAAAATCTGCATGTTATACCAATATTAGCAAATTCATGTAATCAATGGTTTTCGAAAAAATTGCACCTACTTCGATTTAGACTCAAAGTCGATTTTCTTCCAAATTGTCTATTAATGACTTTAATAAGGTACCGCTTATAATGAAAAATAAAAAATTTTACTGAACTGCTCTTTTAAGGAAAATTTTGCATGTTATTACAATATTAACAAATTCATATAATCAATGCATTTTGAAAAAATTGCTATTCCTTAGATTTAGACTCAAAGTCGATTTTCTTGCAAATTGTATATAATCGATTTCAGTAAGGTACCGCTTATTCCAAAAAACATAAATTTTATAGATCTGCGCTAAGGAAAAATTTGCATGTTATTACCATATTAACAAATTCATATAATCAATGCATTTTGAAAAAATTGCTATTCCTTAGATTTAGACTCAATTCGATTTTCTTGCAAATTCTATATTAGCGACTTCATAAAGGTACCACTTATTCCAAAAAACATAAATTTTATAGATCTGCGCTAAGGAAAAATTTGCATGTTATTACCATATTAACAAATTCATATAATCAATGCATTTTGAAAAAATTGCTATTCCTTAGATTTAGACTCAATTCGATTTTCTTGCAAATTGTATATTAGCGACTTCATAAAGGTACCACTTATTCCAAAAAACATAAATTTTATAGATCTGCGCTAAGGAAAAATTTTTATGTTATAACAATATTAACAAATTCATGTAATCAATGGTTTTCGAAAAAATTGCACCTACTTCGATTTATACTCAAAGTCGATTTTCTTCCAAATTGTCTATTAATGACTTTAATAAGGTACCGCTTATAATGAAAAATAAAAAATTTTACTGAACTGCTCTTTTAAGGAAAATTTTGTATGTTTTTACCATATTAACAAATTCATATAATCAATGCATTTCGAAAAAATTGCGATTTCTTAGATTTAGACCCAAAGTCGGGTTTTTTTTTTGCAAATTGTATATTAACGATTTCAATAAGGTATCGCTTATACCGCTGAAAAATATAAAATTTTACTTATCTGCGCTAAGGAAAAAGTTGCATGTTATAACAATATTAACAAATTCATATAAACAATGCATTTTGAAAAATTTGCACTTTCCTAGATTTAGACTCAAAGTCGATTTTCTTGCAAATTGTATATAATCGACTTCAGTAAGGTACCGCTTATTCTAAAAAACATAAATTTTACTGATCTGCGCTAAGGAAAAAGTTGCATGTTATAACAATATTAACAAATTCATTTAAACAATGCATTTAGAAAAAATTGCACTTTCCTAGATTTAGACTCAAAGTCGATTTTCTTGCAAATTGTATATAATCGACTTCAGTAAGGTACCGCTTATTCTAAAAAACATAAATTTTACTGATCTGCGCTAAGGAAAAAGTTGCATGTTATAACAATATTAACAAATTCATATAATCAATGCATTTCGAAAAAATTGCGATTTCTTAGATTTAGACCCAAAGTCGCTTTTTTTTTGGCAAATTGTATATTAACGACTTAAATAAGTTACCGCTGAAAAATAAAAAATTTTACTGATCTGCGCTAAGGAAAAATTTGCATGTTATAACAATATTAACAAATTCATACAATCTAAGCATTTCGTAAAAATTGAACTTTCTTAGATAAGACTCAACACGATTTTCTTCTTATTGGATAATAAGCGCTTCAAAAAGGTAACGCTTATAATGAAAAACATAAATTTTACTGATCTGTGCTAAAGAAAAATCTGCATGTTATAACAATATTAACAAATTTATGTAATCAATGGTTTTCGAAAAAATTGCACCTTCTTAGATTTAGACTCAAACTCGATTTTCTTCCAAATTGTCTATTAATGACTTCAATAAGGTACCGCTTATAATGAAAAATAAAAAATTTTACTGAACTGCTCTTTTAAGGAAAATTTTGCACGTTATAACAATATTAACAAATTCATATAAACAATGCATTTTGAAAAATTTGCACTTTCCTAGATTTAGACTCAAAGTCGATTTTCTTGCAAATTGTATATAATCGACTTCAGTAAGGTACCGCTTATTCTAAAAAACATAAATTTTACTGATCTGCGCTAAGGAAAAAGTTGCATGTTATAACAATATTAACAAATTCATATAAACAATGCATTTCCTAAAAATTGTACTTTCCTAGATTTAGACTCAAAGTCGATTTTCTTGCAAATTGTATATTAGCGACTTCATAAAGGTACCGCTTATTCCAAAAAACATAAATTTTATAGATCTGCGCTAAGGAAAAATTTGCATGTTATAACAATATTAACAAATTCATATAATCAGGGCATTTCGAAAAAATTGCACTTTCCTAGACTTAGACTCAAAGTCGATTTGCTTGCAAATTGTATATTAGCGACTTCAATAAGGAACCGTTTATTCTGAAAAACATAAATTTTACTTATCTGCGCTAAGGAAAAATTTGCATGTTATAACAATATTAACAAATTCATACAATCTAAGCATTTCGTAAAAATTGCACTTTCTTAGATAAGACTCAACACGATTTTCTTCTTATTGGATAATAAGCGCTTCAAAAAGGTAACGCTTATAATGAAAAACATAAATTTTACTGATCTGTGCTAAAGAAAAATCTGCATGTTATAACAATATTAACAAATTTATGTAATCAATGGTTTTCGAAAAAATTGCACCTTCTTAGATTTAGACTCAAAGTCGATTTTCTTCCAAATTGTCTATTAATGACTTCAATAAGGTACCGCTTATAATGAAAAATAAAAAATTTTACTGAACTGCTCTTTTAAGGAAAATTTTGCACGTTATAACAATATTAACAAATTCATATAAACAATGCATTTAGAAAAAATTGCACTTTCCTAGATTTAGACTCAAAGTCGATTTTCTTGCAAATTGTATATTAGCGACTTCACAAAGGTACCGCTTATTCCAAAAAACATAAATTTTATAGATCTGCGCTAAGGAATAATTTGCATGTTATTACCATATTAACAAATTCATATAATCAATGCATTTTGAAAAAATTCCACTTCCTTAGATTTAGACTCAAAGTCGATTTTTTTGCAAATTGTATATAATCGACTTCAGTAAGGTACCGCTTATTCTAAAAAACATAAATTTTACTGATCTGCGCTAAGGAATAATTTGCATGTTATTACCATATTAACAAATTCATATAATCAATGCATTTTGAAAAAATTCCACTTCCTTAGATTTAGACTCAAAGTCGATTTTCTTGCAAATTGTATATAATCGACTTCAGTAAGGTACCGCTTATTCTAAAAAACATAAATTTTACTGATCTGCGCTAAGGAAAAAGTTGCATGTTATAACAATATTAACAAATTCATATAATCAATGCATTTCGAAAAAATTGCGATTTCTTAGATTTAGACCCAAAGTCGCTTTTTTTTTGGCAAATTGTATATTAACGACTTAAATAAGTTACCGCTGAAAAATAAAAAATTTTACTGATCTGCGCTAAGGAAAAATTTGCATGTTATAACAATATTAACAAATTCATACAATCTAAGCATTTCGTAAAAATTGAACTTTCTTAGATAAGACTCAACACGATTTTCTTCTTATTGGATAATAAGCGCTTCAAAAAGGTAACGCTTATAATGAAAAACATAAATTTTACTGATCTGTGCTAAAGAAAAATCTGCATGTTATAACAATATTAACAAATTTATGTAATCAATGGTTTTCGAAAAAATTGCACCTTCTTAGATTTAGACTCAAACTCGATTTTCTTCCAAATTGTCTATTAATGACTTCAATAAGGTACCGCTTATAATGAAAAATAAAAAATTTTACTGAACTGCTCTTTTAAGGAAAATTTTGCACGTTATAACAATATTAACAAATTCATATAAACAATGCATTTTGAAAAATTTGCACTTTCCTAGATTTAGACTCAAAGTCGATTTTCTTGCAAATTGTATATAATCGACTTCAGTAAGGTACCGCTTATTCTAAAAAACATAAATTTTACTGATCTGCGCTAAGGAAAAAGTTGCATGTTATAACAATATTAACAAATTCATATAAACAATGCATTTCCTAAAAATTGTACTTTCCTAGATTTAGACTCAAAGTCGATTTTCTTGCAAATTGTATATTAGCGACTTCATAAAGGTACCGCTTATTCCAAAAAACATAAATTTTATAGATCTGCGCTAAGGAAAAATTTGCATGTTATAACAATATTAACAAATTCATATAATCAGGGCATTTCGAAAAAATTGCACTTTCCTAGACTTAGACTCAAAGTCGATTTGCTTGCAAATTGTATATTAGCGACTTCAATAAGGAACCGTTTATTCTGAAAAACATAAATTTTACTTATCTGCGCTAAGGAAAAATTTGCATGTTATAACAATATTAACAAATTCATACAATCTAAGCATTTCGTAAAAATTGCACTTTCTTAGATAAGACTCAACACGATTTTCTTCTTATTGGATAATAAGCGCTTCAAAAAGGTAACGCTTATAATGAAAAACATAAATTTTACTGATCTGTGCTAAAGAAAAATCTGCATGTTATAACAATATTAACAAATTTATGTAATCAATGGTTTTCGAAAAAATTGCACCTTCTTAGATTTAGACTCAAAGTCGATTTTCTTCCAAATTGTCTATTAATGACTTCAATAAGGTACCGCTTATAATGAAAAATAAAAAATTTTACTGAACTGCTCTTTTAAGGAAAATTTTGCACGTTATAACAATATTAACAAATTCATATAAACAATGCATTTAGAAAAAATTGCACTTTCCTAGATTTAGACTCAAAGTCGATTTTCTTGCAAATTGTATATTAGCGACTTCACAAAGGTACCGCTTATTCCAAAAAACATAAATTTTATAGATCTGCGCTAAGGAATAATTTGCATGTTATTACCATATTAACAAATTCATATAATCAATGCATTTTGAAAAAATTCCACTTCCTTAGATTTAGACTCAAAGTCGATTTTTTTGCAAATTGTATATAATCGACTTCAGTAAGGTACCGCTTATTCTAAAAAACATAAATTTTACTGATCTGCGCTAAGGAATAATTTGCATGTTATTACCATATTAACAAATTCATATAATCAATGCATTTTGAAAAAATTCCACTTCCTTAGATTTAGACTCAAAGTCGATTTTCTTGCAAATTGTATATAATCGACTTCAGTAAGGTACCGCTTATTCTAAAAAACATAAATTTTACTGATCTGCGCTAAGGAAAAAGTTGCATGTTATAACAATATTAACAAATTCATATAATCAATGCATTTCGAAAAAATTGCGATTTCTTAGATTTAGACCCAAAGTCGCTTTTTTTTTGGCAAATTGTATATTAACGACTTAAATAAGTTACCGCTGAAAAATAAAAAATTTTACTGATCTGCGCTAAGGAAAAATTTGCATGTTATAACAATATTAACAAATTCATACAATCTAAGCATTTCGTAAAAATTGAACTTTCTTAGATAAGACTCAACACGATTTTCTTCTTATTGGATAATAAGCGCTTCAAAAAGGTAACGCTTATAATGAAAAACATAAATTTTACTGATCTGTGCTAAAGAAAAATCTGCATGTTATAACAATATTAACAAATTTATGTAATCAATGGTTTTCGAAAAAATTGCACCTTCTTAGATTTAGACTCAAACTCGATTTTCTTCCAAATTGTCTATTAATGACTTCAATAAGGTACCGCTTATAATGAAAAATAAAAAATTTTACTGAACTGCTCTTTTAAGGAAAATTTTGCACGTTATAACAATATTAACAAATTCATATAAACAATGCATTTTGAAAAATTTGCACTTTCCTAGATTTAGACTCAAAGTCGATTTTCTTGCAAATTGTATATAATCGACTTCAGTAAGGTACCGCTTATTCTAAAAAACATAAATTTTACTGATCTGCGCTAAGGAAAAAGTTGCATGTTATAACAATATTAACAAATTCATATAAACAATGCATTTCCTAAAAATTGTACTTTCCTAGATTTAGACTCAAAGTCGATTTTCTTGCAAATTGTATATTAGCGACTTCATAAAGGTACCGCTTATTCCAAAAAACATAAATTTTATAGATCTGCGCTAAGGAAAAATTTGCATGTTATAACAATATTAACAAATTCATATAATCAGGGCATTTCGAAAAAATTGCACTTTCCTAGACTTAGACTCAAAGTCGATTTGCTTGCAAATTGTATATTAGCGACTTCAATAAGGAACCGTTTATTCTGAAAAACATAAATTTTACTTATCTGCGCTAAGGAAAAATTTGCATGTTATAACAATATTAACAAATTCATACAATCTAAGCATTTCGTAAAAATTGCACTTTCTTAGATAAGACTCAACACGATTTTCTTCTTATTGGATAATAAGCGCTTCAAAAAGGTAACGCTTATAATGAAAAACATAAATTTTACTGATCTGTGCTAAAGAAAAATCTGCATGTTATAACAATATTAACAAATTTATGTAATCAATGGTTTTCGAAAAAATTGCACCTTCTTAGATTTAGACTCAAAGTCGATTTTCTTCCAAATTGTCTATTAATGACTTCAATAAGGTACCGCTTATAATGAAAAATAAAAAATTTTACTGAACTGCTCTTTTAAGGAAAATTTTGCACGTTATAACAATATTAACAAATTCATATAAACAATGCATTTAGAAAAAATTGCACTTTCCTAGATTTAGACTCAAAGTCGATTTTCTTGCAAATTGTATATTAGCGACTTCACAAAGGTACCGCTTATTCCAAAAAACATAAATTTTATAGATCTGCGCTAAGGAATAATTTGCATGTTATTACCATATTAACAAATTCATATAATCAATGCATTTTGAAAAAATTCCACTTCCTTAGATTTAGACTCAAAGTCGATTTTTTTGCAAATTGTATATAATCGACTTCAGTAAGGTACCGCTTATTCTAAAAAACATAAATTTTACTGATCTGCGCTAAGGAATAATTTGCATGTTATTACCATATTAACAAATTCATATAATCAATGCATTTTGAAAAAATTCCACTTCCTTAGATTTAGACTCAAAGTCGATTTTCTTGCAAATTGTATATAATCGACTTCAGTTAGGTACCGCTTATTCTAAAAAACATAAATTTTACTGATCTGCGCTAAGGAAAAAGTTGCATGTTATAACAATATTAACAAATACATATAAACAATGCATTTAGAAAAAATTGCACTTTCCTAGATTTAGACTCAAACTCGATTTTCTTCCAAATTGTCTATTAATGACTTCAATAAGGTACCGCTTATAATGAAAAATAAAAAATTTTACTGAACTGCTCTTTTAAGGAAAATTTTGCACGTTATAACAATATTAACAAATTCATATAAACAATGCATTTTGAAAAATTTGCACTTTCCTAGATTTAGACTCAAAGTCGATTTTCTTGCAAATTGTATATAATCGACTTCAGTTAGGTACCGCTTATTCTAAAAAACATAAATTTTACTGATCTGCGCTAAGGAAAAAGTTGCATGTTATAACAATATTAACAAATTCATATAAAAAATGCATTTAGAAAAAATTGCACTTTCCTAGATTTAGACTCAAAGTCGATTTTCTTGCAAATTGTATATTAGCGACTTCACAAAGGTACCGCTTATTCCAAAAAACATAAATTTTATAGATCTGCGCTAAGGAATAATTTGCATGTTATTACCATATTAACAAATTCATATAATCAATGCATTTTGAAAAAATTCCACTTCCTTAGATTTAGACTCAAAGTCGATTTTTTTGCAAATTGTATATTAGCGACTTCATAAAGGTACCGCTTATTCCAAAAAACATAAATTTTATAGATCTGCGCTAAGGAATAATTTGCATGTTATTACCATATTAACAAATTCATATAATCAATGCATTTTGAAAAAATTCCACTTCCTTAGATTTAGACTCAAAGTCGATTTTTTTGCAAATTGTATATAATCGACTTCAGTAAGGTACCGCTTATTCTAAAAAACATAAATTTTACTGATCTGCGCTAAGGAAAAATTTGCATGTTATTACCATATTAACAAATTCATATAATCAATGCATTTTGAAAAAATTGCTATTCCTTAGATTTAGACTCAATTCGATTTTCTTGCAAATTCTATATTAGCGACTTCATAAAGGTACCGCTTATTCCAAAAAACATAAATTTTATAGATCTGCGCTAAGGAAAAATTTTTATGTTATAACAATATTAACAAATTCATGTAATCAATGGTTTTCGAAAAAATTGCACCTACTTCGATTTAGACTCAAAGTCGATTTTCTTCCAAATTGTCTATTAATGACTTTAATAAGGTACCGCTTATAATGAAAAATAAAAAATTTTACCGAACTGCTCTTTTAAGGAAAATTTTGTATGTTTTTACCATATTAACAAATTCATATAATCAATGCATTTCGAAAAAATTGCGATTTCTTAGATTTAGACCCAAAGTCGGGTTTTTTTTGGCAAATTGTATATTAACGAGTTAAATAAGTTACCGCTGAAAAATAAAAAATTTTACTGATCTGCGCTAAGGAAAAATTCGCATGTTATAACAATATTAACAAATTCATACAATCTAAGCATTTCGTAAAAATTGCACTTTCTTAGATAAGACTCAACACGATTTTCTTCTTTTTGGATAATAAGCACCTCAATAAGGTAACGCTTATACTGAAAAACATAAATTTTACTGATCTCCGCTAAGGAAAAAGTTGCATGTTATAACAAAATTAACAAATTCATATAAACAATGCATTTATAAAAAATTGCACTTTCCTAGATTTAGACTCAAAGTCGATTTTCTTGCAAATTGTATATTAGCGACTTCATAAAGGTACCACTTATTCCAAAAAACATAAATTTTATAGATCTGCGCTAAGGAAAAATTTGCATGTTATTACCATATTAACAAATTCATATAATCAATGCATTTTGAAAAAATTGCTATTCCTTAGATTTAGACTCAATTCGATTTTCTTGCAAATTCTATATTAGCGACTTCATAAAGGTACCGCTTATTCCAAAAAACATAAATTTTATAGATCTGCGCTAAGGAAAAATTTGCATGTTATTACCATATTAACAAATTCATATAATCAATGAATTTTGAAAAAATTGCTATTCCTTAGATTTAGACTCAAAGTCGATTTTCTTGCAAATTGTATATTAGCGACTTCAATAAGGTACCGTTTATTCTGAAAAATATAAAGTTTACTGAACTGCTCTCTTGAGGAAAAATTTGTATGTTTTTACCATATTAACAAATTCATATAATCAATGCATTTCGAAAAAATTGCGATTTCTTAGATTTAGACCCAAAGTCGGTTTTTTTTTGGCAAATTGTATATTAACGACTTAAATAAGTTACCGCTGAAAAATAAAAAATTTTACTGATCTGCGCTAAGGAAAAATTTGCATGTTATAAAAATATTAACAAATTCATACAATCTAAGCATTTCGTAAAAATTGCATTTTCTTAGATAAGACTCAACACGATTTTCTTCTTATTGGATAATAAGCGCTTCAAAAAGGTAACGCTTATAATGAAAAACATAAATTTTACTGATCTGTGCTAAAGAAAAATCTGCATGTTATAACAATATTAACAAATTTATGTAATCAATGGTTTTCGAAAAAATTGCACCTTCTTAGATTTAGACTCAAAGTCGATTTTGTTCCAAATTGTCTATTAATGACTTCAATAAGGTACCGTTTATAATGAAAAATAAAAAATTTTACTGAACTGCTCTTTTAAGGAAAATTTTGCACGTTATAACAATATTAACAAATTCATATAAACAATGCATTTTGAAAAATTTGCACTTTCCTAGATTTAGACTCAAAGTCGATTTTCTTGCAAATTGTATATAATCGACTTCAGTAAGGTACCGCTTATTCTAAAAAACATAAATTTTACTGATCTGCGCTAAGGAAAAAGTTGCATGTTATTACCATATTAACAAATTCATATAATCAATGAATTTTGAAAAAATTGCTATTCCTTAGATTTAGACTCAAAGTCGATTTTCTTGCAAATTGTATATTAGCGACTTCAATAAGGTACCGCTGAAAAATAAAAAATTTTACTTATCTGCGCTAAGGAAAAAGTTGCATGTTATTACCATATTAACAAATTCATATAATCAATGAATTTTGAAAAAATTGCTATTCCTTAGATTTAGACTCAAAGTCGATTTTCTTGCAAATTGTATATTAGCGACTTCATAAAGGTACCGCTTATTCCAAAAAACATAAATTTTATAGATCTGTGCTAAGGAATAATTTGCATGTTATTACCATATTAACAAATTCATATAATCAATGCATTTTGAAAAAATTCCACTTCCTTAGATTTAGACTCAAAGTCGATTTTTTTGCAAATTGTATATAATCGACTTCAGTAAGGTACCGCTTATTCTAAAAAACATAAATTTTACTGATCTGCGCTAAGGAAAAAGTTGCATGTTATAAAAATATTAACAAATTCATATAAACAATGCATTTCCTAAAAATTGTACTTTCCTAGATTTAGACTCAAAGTCGATTTTTTTGCAAATTGTATATAATCGACTTCAGTAAGGTACCGCTTATTCCAAAAAACATAAATTTTATAGATCTGCGCTAAGGAAAAAGTTGCATGTTATAACAATATTAACAAATTCATATAATCAGGGCATTTCGAAAAAATTGCACTTTCCTAGACTTAGACTCAAAGTCGATTTGCTTGCAAATTGTATATTAGCGACTTCAATAAGGAACCGTTTATTCTGAAAAACATAAATTTTACTTATCTGCGCTAAGGAAAAAGTTGCATGTTATAACAATATTAACAAATTCATATAAACAATGCATTTAGAAAAAATTGCACTTTCCTAGATTTAGACTCAAAGTCGATTTTCTTGCAAATTGTATATAATCGACTTCAGTAAGGTACCGCTTATTCTAAAAAACATAAATTTTATAGATCTGCGCTAAGGAAAAAGTTGCATGTTATAACAATATTAACAAATTCATATAATCAGGGCATTTCGAAAAAATTGCACTTTCCTAGACTTAGACTCAAAGTCGATTTGCTTGCAAATTGTATATTAGCGACTTCAATAAGGAACCGTTTATTCTGAAAAACATAAATTTTACTGATCTGCGCTAAGGAAAAAGTTGCATGTTATAACAATATTAACAAATTCATATAAACAATGCATTTAGAAAAAATTGCACTTTCCTAGATTTAGACTCAAAGTCGATTTTCTTGCAAATTGTATATAATCGACTTCAGTAAGGTACCGCTTATTCCAAAAAACATAAATTTTATAGATCTGCGCTAAGGAAAAATTTGCATGTTATTACCATATTAACAAATTCATATAATCAATGCATTTCGAAAAAATTGCACTTTCCTAGATTTAGACTCAAAGTCGATTTTCTTGCAAATTGTATATTAGCGACTTCTATAAGGAACCGTTTATTCTGAAAAACATAAATTTTACTTATCTGCGCTAAGGAAAAAGTTGCATGTTATAACAATATTAACAAATTCATATAAACAATGCATTTTGAAAAATTTGCACTTTCCTAGATTTAGACTCAAAGTCGATTTTCTTGCAAATTGTATATAATCGACTTTAGTTAGGTACCGCTTATTCTAAAAAACATAAATTTTACTGATCTGCGCTAAGGAAAAAGTTGCATGTTATAACAATATTAACAAATTCATATAAACAATGCATTTAGAAAAAATTGCACTTTCCTAGATTTAGACTCAAAGTCGATTTTCTTGCAAATTGTATATTAGCGACTTTAATAAGGAACCGTTTATTCTGAAAAACATAAATTTTACTTATCTGCGCTAAGGAAAAAGTTGCGTGTTATAACAATATTAACAAATTCATATAAACAATGCATTTTGAAAAATTTGCACTTTCCTAGGTTTAGACTCAAAGTCGATTTTCTTGCAAATTGTATATAATCGACTTCAGTAAGGTACCGCTTATTCTAAAAAACATAAATTTTACTGATCTGCGCTAAGAAAAAAGTTGCATGTTATAACAATATTAACAAATTCATATAAACAATGCATTTAGAAAAAATTGCACTTTCCTAGATTTAGACTCAAAGTCGATTTTCTTGCAAATTGTATATTAGCGACTTTATAAAGGTACCGCTTATTCCAAAAAACATAAATTTTATAGATCTGTGCTAAGGAATAATTTGCATGTTATTACCATATTAACAAATTCATATAATCAATGCATTTTGAAAAAATTCCACTTCCTTAGATTTAGACTCAAAGTCGATTTTTTTGCAAATTGTATATAATCGACTTCAGTAAGGTACCGCTTATTCTAAAAAACATAAATTTTACTGATCTGCGCTAAGGAAAAAGTTGCATGTTATAACAATATTAACAAATTCATATAAACAATGCATTTAGAAAAAATTGCACTTTCCTAGATTTAGACTCAAAGTCGATTTTCTTGCAAATTGTATATTAGCGGCTTCATAAAGGTACCGCTTATTCTAAAAAACATAAATTTTACTGATCTGCGCTAAGGAAAAATTTGCATGTCATAACAATATTAACAAATTCATATAATCAATGCATTTCGAAAAAATTGCACTTTCCTATATTTAGACTCAAAGTCGATTTTCTTGCAAATTGTATATTAGCGACTTCAATAAGGAACCGTTTATTCTGAAAAACATAAATTTTACTTATCTGCGCTAAGGAAAAAGTTGCATGTTATAACAATATTAACAAATTCATATAAACAATGCATTTTGAAAAATTTGCACTTTCCTAGGTTTAGACTCAAAGTCGATTTTCGTGCAAATTGTATATAATCGACTTCAGTAAGGTACCGCTTATTCTAAAAAACATAAATTTTACTGATCTTCGCTAAGGAAAAAGTTGCATGTTATAACAATATTAACAAATTCATATAAACAATGCATTTAGAAAAAATTGCACTTTCCTAGATTTAGACTCAAAGTCGATTTTCTTGCATTTTGTATATTAGCGACTTCATAAAGGTACCGCTTATTCCAAAAAACATAAATTTTATAGATCTGCGCTAAGGAAAAATTTGTATGTTTTTACAATATTACCAAATTCATATAATCAATTCATTTCGAATAAATTGCACTTTCCTAGATTTAGACTCAAAGTCGATTTTCTTGCAAATTGTAAATTAGCGACATCAATAAGGAACCGTTTATTCTGAAAAACATAAATTTTACTGAACTGCCCTCTTGACGAAAAATTTGTATGTTATTACCATATTATCAAATTCATATAATCAATGCATTTCGAAAAAATTGCGATTTCTTATATTTAGACCCAAAGTCGGTTTTTTTTGCAAATTGTATATTAACAATTTCAATAAGGTACCGCTTATACCGCTGAAAAATATAAAATTTTACTGATCTGCGCTAAGGAAAAATTTGC
This sequence comes from Bactrocera oleae, assembly GCF_042242935.1. NCBI lineage: Eukaryota > Metazoa > Arthropoda > Insecta > Diptera > Tephritidae > Bactrocera > Bactrocera oleae. The sequence goes on along the minus strand of NC_091541.1, from coordinate 17,532,987 downwards.
ATGTTATAACAATATTAACAAATTCATACGATCTAAGCATTTCGTAAAAATTGCACTTTCTTAGATAAGACTCAACACGATTTTCTTCTTATTGGATAATTAGCACTTCAATAAGGTAACGCTTATACTGAAAAACATAAATTTTACTGATCTGTGCTAAAGAAAAATCTGCATGTTATAACAATTTTAACAAGTTCATGTAATCAATGGTTTTCGAAAAAATTGCACCTTCTTAGATTTAGACTCAAAGTCGATTTTCTTCCAAATTGTCTATTAATGACTTCATAAAGGTACCGCTTATTCCAAAAAACATAAATTTTATAGATCTGCGCTAAGGAAAAATTTGCATGTTATTACCATATTAACAAATTCATATAATCGATGCATTTTAAAAAAATTGCACTTCCTTAGATTTAGACTCAAAGTCGATTTTCTTGCAAATTGTATATAATCGACTTCAGTAAGGTACCGCTTATTCTAAAAAACATAAATTTTACTGATCTGCGCTAAGGAAAAAGTTGCATGTTATAACAATATTAATAAATTCATATAAACAATGCATTTAGAAAAAATTGCACTTTCCTAGATTTAGACTCAAAGTCGATTTTCTTGCAAATTGTATATTAGCGACTTCAGTAAGGTACCGCTTATTCCAAAAAACATAAATTTTATAGATCTGCGCTAAGGAAAATTTGCATGTTATTACCATATTAACAAATTCATATAATCGATGCATTTTGAAAAAATTGCACTTCCTTAGATTTAGACTCATAGTCGATTTTCTTGCAAATTGTATATAATCGACTTCAGTAAGGTACCGCTTATTGTAAAAAACATAAATTTTACTGATCTGCGCTAAGGAAAAAGTTGCATGTTATAACAATATTAACAAATTCATATAAACAATGCATTTAAAAAAAATTGCACTTTCCTAGATTTAGACTCAAAGTAGATTTTCTTGCAAATTGTATATTAACGACTTCAATAAGGTACCGCTTATTCTGAAAAACATAATTTTTACTGATCTCCTCTTCTAAGGAAAAATGTGCATGTTATTACCATATTAGTAAATTCATATAATCAATGCATTTTGAAAAAATTGCAATTTCTTAGATTTAGACCCAAAGTCGGTTTTTTTTTTGGAAATTGTATATTAACGATTTCAATAAGGTACCGCTTATACCGCTGAAAAATATAAAATTTTACTGATCTGCGCTAAGAACAAATTTGAATGTTATAACAATATTAACAAATTCATACAATCTAAGCATTTCCTAAAAATTGCACTTTCTTAGATAAGACTCAACTCGATTTTCTTGCTAATTGGATATTAAGGACTTTAATAAGGTACCGCTTATTCTAAAAATCATAAATTTTATAGATCTGCGCTAAGGAATAATTTGTATGTTATTACAATATTAACAAATTCATATAATCAATTCATTTCGAATAAATTGCACTTTCCTAGATTTAGACTCAAAATCGATTTTCTTGCTAATTGGATATTAAGGACTTTAATAAGGTACCGCTTATTCTAAAAACTAAAAAATATTACTGATTTGCTCTTCTAAGGAAAAATTTGCATGATATTACAATATTAACAAATTCATATTATATAATCAATGCGTTTCGAAAAAATTGCACTTTCCTAGATTTAGACTCAAAGTCGATTTTTTTTGCAAATTGTATATTAACGATTTCAATAAGGTACCGGTTATACCGCTGAAAAATATAAAATTTTACTGATCTGCGCTAAGAAAAAATTTGAATGTTATAACAATATTAACAAATTCATACAATCTAAGCATTTCCTAAAAATTGCACTTTCTTAGATAAGACTCAACTCGATTTTCTTGCTAATTGGATATTAAGGACTTTAATAAGGTACCGCTTATTCTAAAAATCAAAAATTTTATAGATCTGCGCTAAGGAAAAATTTGTATTTTATTACAATATTAACAAATTCATATAATCAATTCATTTCGAATAAATTGCACTTTCCTAGATTTAGACTCAAAGTCGATTTTCTTGCTAATTGGATATTAAGGACTTTAATAAGGTACCGCTTATTCTAAAAACTAAAAAATATTACTGATCTGCTCTTCTAAGGAAAAATTTGCATGATATTACAATATTAACAAATTCATATTATATAATCAATGCGTTTCGAAAAAATTGCAATTTCTTAGATTTAGACCCAAAGTCGGTTTTTTTTTTTGCAAATTGTATATTAACGATTTCAATAAGGTATCGCTTATACCGCTGAAAAATATAAAATTTTACTGATCTGCGCTAAGGAAAAATTTGCATGTTATAACAATATTAACAAATTTATACAAACAATGCATTAAGAAAATATTGCACTTTCGATTTTCTTGCAAATTGTATATAATCGACTTCAGTAAGGTACCGCTTATTCTAAAAAACATAAATTTTACTGATCTGCGCTAAGGAAAAAGTTGCATGTTATAACAATATTAACAAATTCATATAAACAATGCATTAAGAAAATATTGCACTTTCCTAGATTTAGACTCAAAGTCGATTTTCTTGCAAATTGTATATTAGCGACTTCAATAAGGAACCGTTTATTGTGAAAAACATAAATTTTACTTATCTGCGCTAAGGAAAAAGTTGCATGTTATAACAATATTAACAAATTCATATAAACAATGCATTTTGAAAAATTTGCACTTTCCTAGATTTAGACTCAAAGTCGATTTTCTTGCAAATTGTATATAATCGACTTCAGTAAGGTACCGCTTATTCTAAAAAACATAAATTTTACTGATCTGCGCTAAGGAAAAAGTTGCATGTTATAACAATATTAACAAATTCATTTAAACAATGCATTTAGAAAAAATTGCACTTTCCTAGATTTAGACTCAAAGTCGATTTTCTTGCAAATTGTATATAATCGACTTCAGTAAGGTACCGCTTATTCTAAAAAACATAAATTTTACTGATCTGCGCTAAGGAAAAAGTTGCATGTTATAACAATATTAACAAATTCAAATAAACAATGCATTTAGAAAAAATTGCACTTTCCTAGATTTGGACTCAAAGTCGATTTTCTTGCAAATTGTATATTAGCGACTTCATAAAGGTACCGCTTATTCTTAAAAACATAAATTTTACTGATCTGCGCTAAGGAAAAAGTTGCATGTTATAACAATATTAACAATTTCATATAAACAATGCATTTAGAAAAAATTGCACTTTCCTAGATTTAGACTCAAAGTCGATTTTCTTGCAAATTGTATATTAGCGACTTCATAAAGGTACCGCTCATTTCGAATAAATTGCACTTTCCTAGATTTAGACTCAAAGTTTATTTTCTTGCAAATTGTATATTAGCGACTTCAATAAGGAACCGTTTATTCTGAAAAACATAAATTTTACTGAACTGCCCTCTTGAGGAAAAATTTGTATGTTATTACCATATTAACAAATTCATATAATCAATGCATTTCGAAAAAATTGCGATTTCTTAGATTTAGACTCAAAGTCGGTTTTTTTTTTGCAAATTGTATATAATCGACTTCAGTAAGGTACCGCTTATTCTAAAAAACATAAATTTTACTGATCTGCGCTAAGGAAAAAGTTGCATGTTATAACAATATTAACAAATTCATTTAAACAATGCATTTAGAAAAAATTGCACTTTCCTAGATTTAGACTCAAAGTCGATTTTCTTGCTAATTGTATATAATCGACTTCAGTAAGGTACCGCTTATTCCAAAAAACATAAATTTTGTAGATCTGCGCTAAGGAAAAATTTGCATGTTATTGCCATATTAACAAATTCATATAGTCAATGCATTTTGAAAAAATTCCACTTCCTTAGATTTAGACTCAAAGTCGATTTTTTTGCAAATTGTATATAATCGACTTCAGTAAGGTACCGCTTATTCTAAAAAACATAAATTTTACTGACCTGCGCTAAGGAAAAAGTTGCATGTTATAACAATATTAACAAATTCATATAAACAATGCATTTTGAAAAATTTGCACTTTCCTAGATTTAGACTCAAAGTCGATTTTCTTGCAAATTGTATATTAGCTACTTCATAAAGGTACCGCTTATTCCAAAAAACATAAATTTTACTGATCTGCGCTAAGGAAAAAGTTGCATGTTATAACAATATTAACAAATTCATATGAACAATGCATTTAGAAAAAATTGCACTTTCCTAGATTTAGACTCAAAGTCAATTTTCTTCCAAATTGTCTACTAACGACTTCAGTAAGGTACCGCTTATTCTGAAAACTAAAAAATATTACTGATCTGCTCTTCTAAGGAAAAATTTGCATGATATTACAATATTAACAAATTCATATTATATAATCAATGCGTTTCGAAAAAATTGCACTTTCCTAGATTTAGACTCAAAGTCGATTTTCTTGCAAATTGTATATAATCGACTTCAGTAAGGTACCGCTTATTCTAAAAAACATAAATTTTACTGATCTGCGCTAAGGAAAAAGTTGCATGTTATAACAATATTAACAAATTCATTTAAACAATGCATTTAGAAAAAATTGCACTTTCCTAGATTTAGACTCAAAGTCGATTTTCTTGCAAATTGTATATAATCGACTTCAGTAAGGTACCGCTTATTCTAAAAAACATAAATTTTACTGATCTGCGCTAAGGAAAAAGTTGCATGTTATAACAATATTAACAAATTCATTTAAACAATGCATTTAGAAAAAATTGCACTTTCCTAGATTTAGACTCAAAGTCGATTTTCTTGCAAATTGTATATTAGCGACTTCAATAAGGAACCGTTTATTCTGAAAAACATAAATTTTACTGAACTGCCCTCTTGAGGAAAAATTTGTATGTTATTACCATATTAACAAATTCATATAATCAATGCATTTCGAAAAAATTGCGATTTCTTAGATTTAGACTCAAAGTCGGTTTTTTTTTTGCAAATTGTATATAATCGACTTCAGTAAGGTACCGCTTATTCTAAAAAACATAAATTTTACTGATCTGCGCTAAGGAAAAAGTTGCATGTTATAACAATATTAACAAATTCAAATAAACAATGCATTTAGAAAAAATTGCACTTTCCTAGATTTGGACTCAAAGTCGATTTTCTTGCAAATTGTATATTAGCGACTTCATAAAGGTACCGCTTATTCTTAAAAACATAAATTTTACTGATCTGCGCTAAGGAAAAAGTTGCATGTTATAACAATATTAACAATTTCATATAAACAATGCATTTAGAAAAAATTGCACTTTCCTAGATTTAGACTCAAAGTCGATTTTCTTGCAAATTGTATATTAGCGACTTCATAAAGGTACCGCTCATTTCGAATAAATTGCACTTTCCTAGATTTAGACTCAAAGTTTATTTTCTTGCAAATTGTATATTAGCGACTTCAATAAGGAACCGTTTATTCTGAAAAACATAAATTTTACTGAACTGCCCTCTTGAGGAAAAATTTGTATGTTATTACCATATTAACAAATTCATATAATCAATGCATTTCGAAAAAATTGCGATTTCTTAGATTTAGACTCAAAGTCGGTTTTTTTTTTGCAAATTGTATATAATCGACTTCAGTTAGGTACCGCTTATTCTAAAAAACATAAATTTTACTGATCTGCGCTAAGGAAAAAGTTGCATGTTATAACAATATTAACAAATTCATTTAAACAATGCATTTAGAAAAAATTGCACTTTCCTAGATTTAGACTCAAAGTCGATTTTCTTGCAAATTGTATATAATCGACTTCAGTAAGGTACCGCTTATTCCAAAAAACATAAATTTTGTAGATCTGCGCTAAGGAAAAATTTGCATGTTATTGCCATATTAACAAATTCATATAGTCAATGCATTTTGAAAAAATTCCACTTCCTTAGATTTAGACTCAAAGTCGATTTTTTTGCAAATTGTATATAATCGACTTCAGTAAGGTACCGCTTATTCTAAAAAACATAAATTTTACTGACCTGCGCTAAGGAAAAAGTTGCATGTTATAACAATATTAACAAATTCATATAAACAATGCATTTTGAAAAATTTGCACTTTCCTAGATTTAGACTCAAAGTCGATTTTCTTGCAAATTGTATATTAGCTACTTCATAAAGGTACCGCTTATTCCAAAAAACATAAATTTTACTGATCTGCGCTAAGGAAAAAGTTGCATGTTATAACAATATTAACAAATTCATATGAACAATGCATTTAGAAAAAATTGCACTTTCCTAGATTTAGACTCAAAGTCAATTTTCTTCCAAATTGTCTACTAACGACTTCAGTAAGGTACCGCTTATTCTGAAAACTAAAAAATATTACTGATCTGCTCTTCTAAGGAAAAATTTGCATGATATTACAATATTAACAAATTCATATTATATAATCAATGCGTTTCGAAAAAATTGCACTTTCCTAGATTTAGACTCAAAGTCGATTTTCTTGCAAATTGTATATTAGCGACTTCAATAAGGAACCGTTTATTGTGAAAAACATAAATTTTACTTATCTGCGCTAAGGAAAAAGTTGCATGTTATAACAATATTAACAAATTCATATAAACAATGCATTTTGAAAAATTTGCACTTTCCTAGATTTTGACTCAAAGTCGATTTTCTTGCAAATTGTATATAATCGACTTCAGTAAGGTACCGCTTATTCTAAAAAACATAAATTTTACTGATCTGCGCTAAGGAAAAAGTTGCATGTTATAACAATATTAACAAATTCATTTAAACAATGCATTTAGAAAAAATTGCACTTTCCTAGATTTAGACTCAAAGTCGATTTTCTTGCAAATTGTATATAATCGACTTCAGTAAGGTACCGCTTATTCTAAAAAACATAAATTTTACTGATCTGCGCTAAGGAAAAAGTTGCATGTTATAACAATATTAACAAATTCAAATAAACAATGCATTTAGAAAAAATTGCAATTTCCTAGATTTGGACTCAAAGTCGATTTTCTTGCAAATTGTATATTAGCGACTTCATAAAGGTACCGCTTATTCTTAAAAACATAAATTTTACTGATCTGCGCTAAGGAAAAAGTTGCATGTTATAACAATATTAACAATTTCATATAAACAATGCATTTAGAAAAAATTGCACTTTCCTAGATTTAGACTCAAAGTCGATTTTCTTGCAAATTGTATATTAGCGACTTCATAAAGGTACCGCTCATTTCGAATAAATTGCACTTTCCTAGATTTAGACTCAAAGTTTATTTTCTTGCAAATTGTATATTAGCGACTTCAATAAGGAACCGTTTATTCTGAAAAACATAAATTTTACTGAACTGCCCTCTTGAGGAAAAATTTGTATGTTATTACCATATTAACAAATTCATATAATCAATGCATTTCGAAAAAATTGCGATTTCTTAGATTTAGACTCAAAGTCGGTTTTTTTTTTGCAAATTGTATATAATCGACTTCAGTAAGGTACCGCTTATTCTAAAAAACATAAATTTTACTGATCTGCGCTAAGGAAAAAGTTGCATGTTATAACAATATTAACAAATTCATTTAAACAATGCATTTAGAAAAAATTGCACTTTCCTAGATTTAGACTCAAAGTCGATTTTCTTGCAAATTGTATATAATCGACTTCAGTAAGGTACCGCTTATTCCAAAAAACATAAATTTTGTAGATCTGCGCTAAGGAAAAATTTGCATGTTATTGCCATATTAACAAATTCATATAGTCAATGCATTTTGAAAAAATTCCACTTCCTTAGATTTAGACTCAAAGTCGATTTTTTTGCAAATTGTATATAATCGACTTCAGTAAGGTACCGCTTATTCTAAAAAACATAAATTTTACTGACCTGCGCTAAGGAAAAAGTTGCATGTTATAACAATATTAACAAATTCATATAAACAATGCATTTTGAAAAATTTGCACTTTCCTAGATTTAGACTCAAAGTCGATTTTCTTGCAAATTGTATATTAGCTACTTCATAAAGGTACCGCTTATTCCAAAAAACATAAATTTTACTGATCTGCGCTAAGGAAAAAGTTGCATGTTATAACAATATTAACAAATTCATATGAACAATGCATTTAGAAAAAATTGCACTTTCCTAGATTTAGACTCAAAGTCAATTTTCTTCCAAATTGTCTACTAACGACTTCAGTAAGGTACCGCTTATTCTGAAAACTAAAAAATATTACTGATCTGCTCTTCTAAGGAAAAATTTGCATGATATTACAATATTAACAAATTCATATTATATAATCAATGCGTTTCGAAAAAATTGCACTTTCCTAGATTTAGACTCAAAGTCGATTTTCTTGCAAATTGTATATTACCGACTTCAATAAGGTACTGTTTATTCTTAAAACATAAATTTTACTGAACTGCTCTTCTGAGGAAAAATTTGTATATTATTACCATATTAACAAATTCATATAATCAATGCATTTCGAAAAAATTGCAATTTCTTAGATTTAGACCCAAAGTCGGTTTTTTTTTGCAAATTGTATATAATCGACTTCATAAAGGTACCGCCTATTCCAAAAAACATAAATTTTATAGATCTGCGCTTAGGAAAAATTTGCATGTTATTACCATATTAACAAATTCATATAATCAATGCATTTTGAAAAAATTGCACTTCCTTAGATTTAGACCCAAGTCAATTTTCTTGCAAATTGTATATAATCGACTTCATTAAGGTACCGCTTATTCTAAAAAACATAAATTTTACTGATCTGCGCTAAGGAAAAAGTTGCATGTTATAACAATATTAACAAATTCATATAAACAATGCATTTAGAAAAAATTGCACTTTCCTAGATTTAGACTCAAAGTCGATTTTCTTGCAAATTGTATATTAGCGACTTCAATAAGGAACCGTTTATTCTGAAAAACATAAATTTTACTGAACTGCCCTCTTGAGGAAAAATTTGTATGTTTTGCATACAAACAATGCATTTAGAAAAAATTACACTTTCCTAGATTTAGACTCAAAGTAGATTTTCTTGCAAATTGTATATTAGCGACTTCATAAAGGTACCGCTTACTCCAAAAAACATAAATTTTATAGATCTGCGTTAAGGAAAAATTTGCATGTTATAACAATATTTACAAATTCATATAATCAATGCATTTAAAAAAAATTGCACTTTCCTAGATTTAGACTCAAAGTCAATTTTCTTCCAAATTGTCTACTAACGACTTCAGTAAGGTACCGCTTATTCTGAAAACTAAAAAATTTTACTGATCTGCTCTTCTAAGGAAAAATTTGCATGATATTACAATATTAACAAATTCATATTATATAATAAATGCGTTTCGAAAAAATTGCACTTTCCTAGATTTAGACTCAAAGTCGATTTTCTTGCAAATTGTATATTACCGACTTCAATAAGGTACTGTTTATTCTTAAAACATAAATTTTACTGAACTGCTCTTCTGAGGAAAAATTTGAATGTTATTACCGTATTAACAAATTCATATAATCAATGCATTTGGAAAAAATTGCAATTTCTTAGATTTAGACCCAAAGTCGATTTTCTTGCAAATTGTATATAATCGACTTCAGTAAGGTACCGCTTATTCTAAAAAACATAAATTTTACTGATCTGCGCTAAGGAAAAAGTTGCATGTTATAACAATATTAACAAATTCATATAAACAATGCATTAAGAAAATATTGCACTTTCCTAGATTTAGACTCAAAGTCGATTTTCTTGCAAATTGTATATTAGCGACTTCAATAAGGAACCGTTTATTGTGAAAAACATAAATTTTACTTATCTGCGCTAAGGAAAAAGTTGCATGTTATAACAATATTAACAAATTCATATAAACAATGCATTTTGAAAAATTTGCACTTTCCTAGATTTAGACTCAAAGTCGATTTTCTTGCAAATTGTATATAATCGACTTCAGTAAGGTACCGCTTATTCTAAAAAACATAAATTTTACTGATCTGCGCTAAGGAAAAAGTTGCATGTTATAACAATATTAACAAATTCATTTAAACAATGCATTTAGAAAAAATTGCACTTTCCTAGATTTAGACTCAAGGTCGATTTTCTTGCAAATTGTATATTAGCTACTTCATAAAGGTACCGCTTATTCCAAAAAACATAAATTTTGTAGATCTGCGCTAAGGAAAAATTTGCATGTTATTGCCATATTAACAAATTCATATAGTCAATGCATTTTGAAAAAATTCCACTTCCTTAGATTTAGACTCAAAGTCGATTTTTTTGCAAATTGTATATAATCGACTTCAGTAAGGTACCGCTTATTCTAAAAAACATAAATTTTACTGATCTGCGCTAAGGAAAAAGTTGCATGTTATAACAATATTAACAAATTCATATAAACAATGAATTTTGAAAAATTTGCACTTTCCTAGATTTAGACTCAAAGTCGATTTTCTTGCAAATTGTATATAATCGACTTAAGTAAGGTACCGCTTATTCTCAAAAACATAAATTTTACTGATCTGCGCTAAGGAAAAAGTTGCATGTTATAACAATATTAACAAATTCATATAAACAATGCATTTAGAAAAAATTGCACTTTCCTAGATTTAGACTCAAAGTCGATTTTCTTGCAAATTGTATATTAGCGACTTCATTAGAAACCGTTTATTCTGAAAAACATAAATTTTACTGAACTTCCCTCTTGACGAAAAATTTGTATGTTATTACCATATTAACAAATTCATATAATCAATGCATTTCGAAAAAATTGCGATTTCTTAGATTTAGACCCAAAGTCGGTTTTTTTTTGCAAATTGTATATTAGCGACTTCAATAAGGAACCGTTTATTCTGAAAAACATAAATTTTACTGAACTGCCCTCTTGAGGAAAAATTTGTATGTTTTGCATACAAACAATGCATTTAGAAAAAATTACACTTTCCTAGATTTAGACTCAAAGTAGATTTTCTTGCAAATTGTATATTAGCGACTTCAATAAGAAACCGTTTATTCTGAAAAACATAAATTTTACTGAACTTCCCTCTTGACGAAAAATTTGTATGTTATTACCATATTAACAAATTCATATAATCAATGCATTTCGAAAAAATTGCGATTTCTTAGATTTAGACCCAAAGTCGATTTTCTTGCAAATTGTATATTAGCGACTGCAATAAGGAACCGTTTATTCTGAAAAACATAAATTTTACTGAACTGCCCTCTTGAGGAAAAATTTGTATGTTTTGCATACAAACAATGCATTTAGAAAAAATTACACTTTCCTAGATTTAGACTCAAAGTAGATTTTCTTGCAAATTGTATATTAGCGACTTCATAAAGGTACCGCTTACTCCAAAAAACATAAATTTTATAGATCTGCGTTAAGGAAAAATTTGCATGTTATAACAATATTTACAAATTCATATAATCAATGCATTTAAAAAAAATTGCACTTTCCTAGATTTAGACTCAAAGTCAATTTTCTTCCAAATTGTCTACTAACGACTTCAGTAAGGTACCGCTTATTCTGAAAACTAAAAACTATTACTGATCTGCTCTTCTAAGGAAAAATTTGCATGATATTACAATATTAACAAATTCATATTATATAATAAATGCGTTTCGAAAAAATTGCACTTTCCTAGATTTAGACTCAAAGTCGATTTTCTTGCAAATTGTATATTACCGACTTCAATAAGGAACCGTTTATTCTTAAAACATAAATTTTACTGAACTGCTCTTCTGAGGAAAAATTTGTATGTTATTACCGTATTAACAAATTCATATAATCAATGCATTTCGAAAAAATTGCAATTTCTTAGATTTAGACCCAAAGTCGATTTTCTTGCAAATTGTATATAATCGACTTCAGTAAGGTACCGCTTATTCTAAAAAACATAAATTTTACTGATCTGCGCTAAGGAAAAAGTTGCATGTTATAACAATATTAACAAATTCATATAAACAATGCATTAAGAAAATATTGCACTTTCGATTTTCTTGCAAATTATATATAATCGACTTCAGTAAGGTACCGCTTATTCTAAAAAACATAAATTTTACTGATCTGTGCTAAGGAAAAAGTTGCATGTTATAACAATATTAACAAATTCATATAAACAATGCATTAAGAAAATATTGCACTTTCCTAGATTTAGACTCAAAGTCGATTTTCTTGCAAATTGTATATTAGCGACTTCAATAAGGAACCGTTTATTGTGAAAAACATAAATTTTACTTATCTGCGCTAAGGAAAAAGTTGCATGTTATAACAATATTAACAAATTCATATAAACAATGCATTTTGAAAAATTTGCACTTTCCTAGATTTAGACTCAAAGTCCATTTTCTTGCAAATTGTATATAATCGACTTCAGTAAGGTACCGCTTATTCTAAAAAACATAAATTTTACTGAACTTCCCTCTTGTCGAAAAATTTGTATGTTATTACCATATTAACAAATTCATATAATCAATGCATTTCGAAAAAATTGCGATTTCTTAGATTTAGACCCAAAGTCTTTTTTCTTTGCAAATTGTATATTAACAATTTCAATAAGGTACCGCTTATACCGCTGAAAATTATAAAATTTTACTGATCTGCGCTAAGGAAAAATTTGCATGTTATAACAATATTAACAAACTCATACGATCTAAACATTTCGAAAAAATTGCACTTTCTTAGATAAGACTCAACACGATTTTCTTCTTATTGTATATTAGCGACTTCATAAAGGTACCGCTTATTCGAAAAAACATAAATTTTATAGATCTGCGCTAAGGAAAAATTTGCATGTTATTACCATATTAACAAATTCATATAATCAATGCATTTTGAAAAAATTCCACTTCCTTAGATTTAGACTCAAAGTCGATTTTTTTGCAAATTGTCTATTAATGACTTCATAAAGGTACCGCTTATTCTATAAAACATAAACTTTATAGATCTGCGCTAAAAAAAAATTTGTATGTTATTACAAAATTAACAAATTCATACAATCAATTCATTTCGAATAAATTGCACTTTCCTAGATTTAGACTCAAAGTCGATTTTCTTGCAAATTGTATATAATCGACTTCAATAAGGAACCGTTTATTCTGCAAAACATAAATTTTACTGAACTTCCCTCTTGACGAAAAATTTGTATGTTATTACCATATTAACAAATTCATATAATCAATGCATTTCGAAAAAATTGCGATTTCTTAGATTTAGACCCAAAGTCGGTTTTTTTTTGCAAATTGTATATTAACAATTTCAATAAGGTACCGCTTATACCGCTGAAAAATATAAAATTTTACTGATCTGCGCTAAGGAAAAATTTGCATGTTATAACAATATTAACAAACTCATACGATCTAAGCATTTCGTAAAAATTGCACTTTCTTAGATAAGACTCAACACGATTTTCTTCTTATTGGATAATAAGCACTTCAATAAGGTAACGCTTATACTGAAAAACATAAATTTTACTGATCTGTGCTAAAGAAAAATTTGCATGTTATAACAATATTAAAAAATTCATATAATCAATGCATTTAACAAAAAATGCACTTTCTTAGATTTAGACTCAAAGTCGATTTTCTTGCAAATTGTATATTAACGACTTCAATAAGGTACCGCTTATTCTGAAAAACATAATTTTTACTGATCTGCTCTTCTAAGGAAAAATGTGCATGTTATTACCATATTAGTAAATTCATATAATCAATGCATTTTGAAAAAATTGCAATTTCTTAGATTTAGACCCAAAGTCGGTTTTTTTTTTGCAAATTGTATATTAACGACTTCAATAAGGTACCGCTTATACCGCTGAAAAATATAAAATTTTACTGATCTGCGCTAAGAAAAAATTTGAATGTTATAACAATATTAACAAATTCATACAATCTAAGCATTTCCTAAAAATTGCACTTTCTTAGATAAGACTCAACTCGATTTTCTTGCTAATTGGATATTAAGGACTTTAATAAGGTACCGCTTATTCTAAAAATCATAAATTTTTCTGATCAGCTCTTCTGAATAAAAATTTGCTTTTTATTACAATATTAACAAATTCATATAATTAATGGATTTCAAAAACATTGCACTTTCTTAGATTTAGACTCAAAGTAAATTTTCTTCCAAATTGTCTACTAACAACTTCAGTAAGATACCGCTTATTCTGAAAACTAAAATATATTACTGATCTGCTCTTCTAAGGAAAAATTTGCATGATATTACAATATTAAAAATTCATATTATATAATCAATGCGTTTCGAAAAAATTGCACTTTCCTAGATTTAGACTCAAAGTCGATTTTCTTGCAAATTGTATATTACCGACTTCAATAAGGTACTGTTTATTCTTAAAACATAAATTTTACTGAACTGCTCTTCTGAGGAAAAATTTGTATGTTATTACAATATTAACAAATTCATATAAACAATGCATTTAGAAAAAATTGCACTTTCCTAGATTTAGACTCAAAGTCAATTTTCTTGCAAATTGCATATTAGCGGCTTCATAAAGGTACCGCTTATTCCAAAAAACATAAATTTTATAGATCTGCGCTAAGGAAAAATTTGCATGTTATAACAATATTAACAAATTCATATAATCAATGCATTTCGAAAAAATTGCACTTTCCTAGATTTAGACTCATAGTCGATTTTCTTGCAAATTGTATATTAGCGACTTCAATAAGGAACCGTTTATTCTGAAAAACATAAATTTTACTTATCTGCGCTAAGGAAAAAGGTGCATGTTATAACAATATTAACCAATTCATATAAACAATGCATTTTGAAAAATTTGCACTTTCCTAGATTTAGACTCAAAGTCGATTTTCTTGCAAATTGTATATAATCGACTTCAATAAGGTAACGCTTATACTGTAAAACATAAATTTTACTGATCTGTGCTAAAGAAAAATTTGCATGTTATAACAATATTAAAAAATTCATATAATCAATGCATTTAAAAAAAAATGCACTTTCTTAGATTTAGACTCAAAGTCGATTTTCTTGCAAATTGTATATTAACGACTTCAATAAGGTACCGCTTATTCTGAAAAACATAATTTTTACTGATCTGCTCTTCTAAGGAAGAATGTGCATGTTATTACCATATTAGTAAATTCATATAATCAATGCATTTTGAAAAAATTGCAATTTCTTAGATTTAGACCCAAAGTCGGTTTTTTTTTTGAAATTGTATATTAACGACTTCAATAAGGTACCGCTTATACCGCTGAAAAATATAAAATTTTACTGATCTGCGCTAAGAAAAAATTTGAATGTTATAACAATATTAACAAATTCATACAATCTAAGCATTTCCTAAAAATTGCACTTTCTTAGATAAGACTCAACTCGATTTTCTTGCTAATTGGATATTAAGGACTTTAATAAGGTACCGCTTATTCTAAAAATCATAAATTTTTCTGATCAGCTCTTCTGAGTAAAAATTTGCTTGTTATTACAATATTAAAAAATTCATATAATTAATGGATTTCAAAAACATTGCACTTTCTTAGATTTAGGCTCAAAGTAAATTTTCTTCCAAATTGTCTACTAACAACTTCAGTAAGGTACCGCTTATTCTGAAAACTAAAATATATTACTGATCTGCTCTTCTAAGGAAAAATTTGCATGATATTACAATATTAACAAATTCATATTATATAATCAATGCGTTTCGAAAAAATTGCACTTTCCTAGATTTAGACTCAAAGTCGATTTTCTTGCAAATTGTATATTACCGACTTCAATAAGGTACTGTTTATTCTTAAAACATAAATTTTACTGAACTGCTCTTCTGAGGAAAAATTTGTATGTTATTACAATATTAACAAATTAATATAAACAATGCATTTAGAAAAAATTGGACTTTCCTAGATTTAGACTCAAAGTCAATTTTCTTGCAAATTGCATATTAGCGGCTTCATAAAGGTACCGCTTATTCCAAAAAACATAAATTTTATAGATCTGCGCTAAGGAAAAATTTGCATGTTATAACAATATTAACAAATTCATATAATCAATGCATTTCGAAAAAATTGCACTTTCCTAGATTTAGACTCAAAGTCGATTTTTTTGCAAATTGTATATTAGCGACTTCAATAAGGAACCGTTTATTCTGAAAAACATAAATTTTACTTATCTGCGCTAAGGAAAAAGGTGCATGTTATAACAATATTAACCAATTCATATAAACAATGCATTTTGGAAAATTTGCACTTTCCTAGATTTAGACTCAAAGTCGATTTTCTTGCAAATTGTATATAATCAACTTCAATAAGGTAACGCTTATACTGAAAAACATAAATTTTACTGATCTGTGCTAAAGAAAAATTTGCATGTTATAACAATATTAAAAAATTCATATAATCAATGCATTTAAAAAAAAAGCACTTTCTTAGATTTAGACTCAAAGTCGATTTTCTTGCAAATTGTATATTAACGACTTCAATAAGGTACCGCTTATTCTGAAAAACATAATTTTTACTGATCTGCTCTTCTAAGGAAGAATGTGCATGTTATTACCATATTAGTAAATTCATATAATCAATGCATTTTGAAAAAATTGCAATTTCTTAGATTTAGACCCAAAGTCGGTTTTTTTTTTGCAAATTGTATATTAACGACTTCAATAAGGTACCGCTTATACCGCTGAAAAATATAAAATTTTACTGATCTGCGCTAAGAAAAAATTTGAATGTTATAACAATATTAACAAATTCATACAATCTAAGCATTTCCTAAAAATTGCACTTTCTTAGATAAGACTCAACTCGATTTTCTTGCTAATTGGATATTAAGGACTTTAATAAGGTACCGCTTATTCTGAAAAACATAATTTTTACTGAACTGCTCTTCTAAGGAAAAATTTGCATGATATTACAATATTAACAAATTCATATTATATAATCAATGCGTTTCGAAAAAATTGCACTTTCCTAGATTTAGACTCAAAGTCGATTTTCTTGCAAATTGTATATTAACGACTTCAATAAGGTACCGCTTATTCTAAAAATCATAAATTTTTCTGATCAGCTCTTCTGAGTAAAAATTTGCTTGTTATTACAATATTAACAAATTCATATAATTAATGGATTTCAAAAACATTGCACTTTCTTAGATTTAGACTCAAAGTAAATTTTCTTCCAAATTGTCTACTTACAACTTCAGTAAGGTACCGCTTATTCTGAAAACTAAAATATATTACTGATCTGCTCTTCTAAGGAAAAATTTGCATGATATTACAATATTAACAAATTCATATTATATAATCAATGCGTTTCGAAAAAATTGCACTTTCCTAGATTTAGACTCAAAGTCGATTTTCTTGCAAATTGTATATAATCGACTTCAGTAAGGTACCGCTTATTCTAAAAAACATAAATTTTACTGATCTGCCCTCTTGAGGAAAAATTTGTTTGTTATTACGATATTAACAAATTCATATAATCAATGCATTAAAAAAATTGCACTTTCCTAGATTTAGACTCAAAGTCGATTTTCTTGCAAATTGTATATTAACGACTTCAATAAGGTACCGCTTATTCTGAAAAACATAATTTTTACTGAACTGCTCTTCTAAGGAAAAATTTGCATGATATTACAATATTAACAAATTCATATTATATAATCAATGCGTTTCGAAAAAATTGCACTTTCCTAGATTTAGACTCAAAGTCGATTTTCTTGCAAATTGTATATTAACGACTTCAATAAGGTACCGCTTATTCTAAAAATCATAAATTTTTCTGATCAGCTCTTCTGAGTAAAAATTTGCTTGTTATTACAATATTAACAAATTCATATAATTAATGGATTTCAAAAACATTGCACTTTCTTAGATTTAGACTCAAAGTAAATTTTCTTCCAAATTGTCTACTTACAACTTCAGTAAGGTACCGCTTATTCTGAAAACTAAAATATATTACTGATCTGCTCTTCTAAGGAAAAATTTGCATGATATTACAATATTAACAAATTCATATTATATAATCAATGCGTTTCGAAAAAATTGCACTTTCCTAGATTTAGACTCAAAGTCGATTTTCTTGCAAATTGTATATTAGCGACTTCAATAAGGAACCGTTTATTCTGAAAAACATAAATTTTACTTATCTGCGCTAAGGAAAAAGTTGCATGTTATAACAATATTAACAAATTCATATAAACAATGCATTTTGAAAAATTTGCACTTTCCTAGATTTAGACTCAAAGTCGATTTTCTTGCAAATTGTATATAATCGACTTCAGTAAGGTACCGCTTATTCTAAAAAACATAAATTTTACTGATCTGCGCTAAGGAAAAAGTTGCATGTTATAACAATATTAACAAATTCATATAAACAATGCATTTAGAAAAAATTGCACTTTAGTAGATTTAGACTCAAAGTCAATTTTCTTGCAAATTGCATATTAGCGGCTTCATAAAGGTACCGCTTATTCCAAAAAACATAAATTTTACAGATCTGCGCTAAGGAAAAATTTGCATGTTATAATAATATTAACAAATTCATATAATCAATGCATTTCGAAAAAATTGCACTTTCATAGATTTAGACTCAAAGTCGATTTTCTTGCAAATTGTATATTAGCGACTTCAATAAGGAACCGTTTATTCTGAAAAACATAAATTTTACTTATCTGCGCTAAGGAAAAAGGTGCATGTTATAACAATATTAACAAATTCATATAAACAATGCATTTTGAAAAATTTGCACTTTCCTAGATTTAGACTCAAAGTCGATTTTCTTGCAAATTGTATATAATCGACTTCAGTAAGGTACCGCTTATTCTAAAAAACATAAATTTTACTGATCTGCGCTAAGGAAAAAGTTGCATGTTATAACAATATTAACAAATTCATATAAACAATGCATTTAGAAAAAATTGCACTTTCCTAGATTTAGACTCAAAGTCGATTTTTTTGGAAATTGTCTATTAGCGACTTCAATAAGGAACCGTTTATTCTGAAAAACATAAATTTTACTTATCTGCGCTAAGGAAAAAGGTGCATGTTATAACAATATTAACAAATTCATATAATCAATGCATTTTGAAAAAATTCCACTTCCTTAGATTTAGACTCAAAGTCGATTTTCTTGCAAACTGTATATTAGCGACTTCAATAAGGAACCGTTTATTCTGAAAAACATAAATTTTACTTATCTGCGCTAAGGAAAAAGGTGCATGTTATAACAATATTAACCAATTCATATAAACAATGCATTTTGAAAAATTTGCACTTTCCTAGATTTAGACTCAAAGCTGATTTCTTGCAAATTGTATATAATCGACTTCAGTAAGGTACCGCTTATTCTAAAAAACATAAATTTTACTGATCTGCGCTAAGGAAAAATTTGCATGTTATAACAATATTAACAAATTCATATAATCAATGCATTTCGAAAAAATTGCACTTTCCTAGATTTAGACTCAAAGTCGATTTTCTTGCAAATTGTATATTAGCGACTTCAATAAGGAATCGTTTATTCTGAAAAACATAAATTTTACTTATCTGCGCAAAGGAAAAAGTTGCATGTTATAACAATATTAACAAATTCATATAAACAATGCATTTTGAAAAATTTGCACTTTCCTAGATTTAGACTCAAAGTCGATTTTCTTGCAAATTGTATATAATCGACTTCAGTAAGGTACCGCTTATTCTAAAAAACATAAATTTTACTGATCTGCGCTAAGGAAAAAGTTGCATGTTATAACAATATTAACAAATTCATATAAACAATGCATTTAGAAAAAATTGCACCTTCCTAGATTTAGACTCAAAGTCAATTTTCTTGCAAATTGTATATTAGCGACTTCATAAAGGTACCGCTTATTCCAAAAAACATAAATTTTATAGATCTGCGCTAAGGAAAAATTTGCATGTTATTACCATATTAACAAATTCATATAATCAATGCATTTTGAAAAAATTCTACTTCCTTAGATTTAGACTCAAAGTCGATTTTTTTGCAAATTGTATATAATCGACTTCAGTGAGGTACCGCTTATTCTAAAAAACATAAATTTTACTGATCTGCGCTAAGGAAAAAGTTGCATGTTATAACAATATTGACAAATTCATATAATCAATGCATTTAGAAAAAATTGCACTTTCCTAGATTTAGACTCAAAGTCAATTTTCTTGCAAATTGTATATTAGCGACTTCAATAAGGAACCGTTTGTTCTGAAAAACATAAATTTTACTGAACTTCCCTCTTGACGAAAAATGTGTATGTTATTACCATATTAACAAATTCATATAATCAATGCATTTCGAAAAAATTGCGATTTCTTAGATTTAGACCCAAAGTCGGTTTTTTTTTGCAAATTGTATATTAACAATTTCAATAAGGTACCGCTTATACCGCTGAAAAATATATAATTTTACTGATCTGCGCTAAGGAAAAATTTGCATGTTATAACAATATTAACAAACTCATACGATCTAAGCATTTCGAAAAAATTGCACTTTCTTAGATAAGACTCAACACGGTTTTCTTCTTATTGTATATTAGCGACTTCATAAAGGTACCGCTTATTCCAAAAAACATAAATTTTATAGATCTGCGCTAAGGAAAAATTTGCATGTTATTACCATATTAACAAATTCATATAATCAATGCATTTTGAAAAAATTCCACTTCCTTAGATTTAGACTCAAAGTCGATTTTTTTGCAAATTGTCTATTAATGACTTCATAAAGGTACCGCTTATTCTATAAAACATAAACTTTATAGATCTGCGTAAAAAAAAAAAATTTGTATGTTATTACAATATTAACAAATTCATACAATCAATTCATTTCGAATAAATTGCACTTTCCTAGATTTAGACTCAAAGTCGACTTTCTTGCAAATTGTATATAATCGACTTCAATAAGGAACCGTTTATTCTGCAAAACATAAATTTTACTGAACTTCCCTCTTGACGAAAAATTTGTATGTTATTACCATATTAACAAATTCATATAATCAATGCATTTCGAAAAAATTGCGATTTCTTAGATTTAGACCCAAAGTCGGTTTTTTTTTGCAAATTGTATATTAACGACTTCAATAAGGTACCGCTTATACCGCTGAAAAATATAAAATTTTACTGATCTGCGCTAAGAAAAAATTTGAATGTTATAACAATATTAACAAATTCATACAATCTAAGCATTTCGTAAAAATTGCACTTTCTTAGATAAGACTCAACACGATTTTCTTCTTATTGTCTAATAAGCACTTCAATAAGGTAACGCTTATACTGAAAAACATAAATTTTACTGATCTGTGCTAAAGAAAAATTTGCATGTTATAACAATATTAAAAAATTCATATAATCAATGCATTTAAAAAAAAATGCACTTTCTTAGATTTAGACTCAAAGTCGATTTTCTAGCAAATTGTATATTTCGTAAAAATTGCACTTTCTTAGATAAGACTCAACACGATTTTCTTCTTATTGTCTAATAAGCACTTCAATAAGGTAACGCTTATACTGAAAAACATAAATTTTACTGATCTGTGCTAAAGAAAAATTTGCATGTTATAACAATATTAAAAAATTCATATAAGCAATGCATTTAAAAAAAAATGCACTTTCTTAGATTTAGACTCAAAGTCGATTTTCTAGCAAATTGTATATTAACGACTTCAATAAGGTACCGCTTATTCTGAAAAACATAATTTTTACTGATCTGCTCTTCTAAGGAAAAATGTGCATGTTATTACCATATTAGTAAATTCATATAATCAATGCATTTTGAAAAAATTGCAATTTCTTAGATTTAGAACCAAAGTCGGTTTTTTTTTTGCAAATTGTATATTAACGACTTCAATAAGGTACCGCTTATACCGCTGAAAAATATAAAATTTTACTGATCTGCGCTAAGAAAAAATTTGAATGTTATAACAATATTAACAAATTCATACAATCTAAGCATTTCCTAAAAATTGCACTTTCTTAGATAAGACTCAACTCGATTTTCTTGCTAATTGGATATTAAGGACTTAAATAAGGTACCGCTTATTCTAAAAATCATAAATTTTTCTGATCAGCTCTTCTGAGTAAAAATTTGCTTGTTATTACAATATTAACAAATTCATATAATTAATGGATTTCAAAAACATTGCACTTTCTTAGATTTAGACTCAAAGTAAATTTTCTTCCAAATTGTCTACTAACAACTTCAGTAAGGTACCGCTTATTCTGAAAACTAAAATATATTACTGATCTGCTCTTCTAAGGAAAAATTTGCATGATATTACAATATTAACAAATTCATATTATATAATCAATGCGTTTCGAAAAAATTGCACTTTCCTAGATTTAGACTCAAAGTCGATTTTCTTGCAAATTGTAAATTACCGACTTCAATAAGGTACTGTTTATTCTTAAAACATAAATTTTACTGAACTGCTCTTCTGAGGAAAAATTTGTATGTTATTACCATATTAACAAATTCATATAATCAATGCATTTCGAAAAAATTGCAATTTCTTAGATTTAGACCCAAAGTCGGTTTTTTTTTTGCAAATTGTATATAATCGACTTCATAAAGGTACCGCCTATTCCAAAAAACATAAATTTTATAGATCTGCGCTAAGGAAAAATTTGCATGTTATTACTATATTAACAAATTCATATAATCAATGCATTTTGAAAAAATTGCACTTCCTTAGATTTAGACTCAAAGTCGATTTTCTTGCAAATTGTATATTAGCGACTTCATAAAGGTACCGCTTATTCCAAAAAACATAAATTTTATAGATCTGCGCTAAGGAAAAATTTGCATGTTATAACAATATTAACAAATTCATATAATCAATGCATTTAAAAAAAATTGCACTTTCTTAGATTTAGACTCAAAGTAAATTTTCTTCCAAATTGTCTACTAACGACTTCAGTAAGGTACCGCTTATTGTGAAAACTAGAAAATTTTACTGATCTGCTCTTCTAAGGAAAAATTTGCATGATATTACAATATTAACAAATTCATATAAACAATGCATTTAGAAAAAATTGCACTTTCCTAGATTTAGACTCAAAGTTGATTTTCTTGCAAATTGTATATAATCGACTTCAGTAAGGTATCGCTTATTCCAGAAAACATAAATTTTATAGATCTGCGCTAAGGAAAATTTGCATGTTATTACCATATTAACAAATTCATATAATCGATGCATTTTGAAAAAATTGCACTTCCTTAGATTTAGACTCAAAGTCGATTTTCTTGCAAATTGTATATAATCGACTTCAGTAAGGTACCGCTTATTCTAAAAAACATAAATTTTACTGATCTGCGCTAAGGAAAAAGTTGCATGTTATAACAACATTAACAAATTCATATAAACAATGCATTTAGAAAAAATTGCACTTTCCTAGATTTAGACTCAAAGTCGATTTTCTTGCAAATTGTATATTAGCGACTTCATAAAGGTACCGCTTATTCTATAAAACATAAATTTTATAGATCTGCTCTAAGGAAAAATTTGCATGTTATTACCATATTAACAAATTCATATAATCGATGCATTTTGAAAAAATTGCACTTCCTTAGATTTAGACTCAAAGTCGATTTTCTTGCAAATTGTATATAATCGACTTCAGTAAGGTACCGCTTATTCTAAAAAACATAAATTTTACTGATCTGCGCTAAGGAAAAAGTTGCATGTTATAACAATATTAACAAATTCATATAAACAATGCATTTAGAAAAAATTGCACTTTCCTAGATTTAGACTCAAAGTTGATTTTCTTGCAAATTGTATATAATCGACTTCAGTAAGGTACCGCTTATTCCAAAAAACATAAATTTTATAGATCTGCGCTAAGGAAAATTTGCATGTTATTACCATATTAACAAATTCATATAATCGATGCATTTTGAAAAAATTGCACTTCCTTAGATTTAGACTCAAAGTCGATTTTCTTGCAAATTGTATATAATCGACTTCAGTAAGGTACCGCTAATTGTAAAAAACATAAATTTTACTGATCTGCGCTAAGGAAAAAGTTGCATGTTATAACAATATTAACAAACTCATACGATCTAAGCATTTCGTAAAAATTGCACTTTCTTAGATAAGACTCAACACGATTTTCTTCTTATTGGATAATAAGCACTTCAATAAGGTAACGCTTATACTGAAAAACATAAATTTTACTGATCTGTGCTAAAGAAAAATCTGCATGTTATAACAATATTAACAAATTCATGTAATCAATGGTTTTCGAAAAAATTGCACCTTCTTAGATTTAGACTCAAAGTCGATTTTCTTCCAAATTGTCTATTAATGACTTCATAAAGGTACCGCTTATTCCAAAAAACATAAATTTTATAGATCTGCGCTAAGGAAAAATTTGCATGTTATTACTATATTAACAAATTCATATAATCAATGCATTTTGAAAAAATTGCACTTCCTTAGATTTAGACTCAAAGTCGATTTTCTTGCAAATTGTATATTAGCGACTTCATAAAGGTACCGCTTATTCCAAAAAACATAAATTTTATAGATCTGCGCTAAGGAAAAAGTTGCATGTTATTACTGTATTAACAAATTCATATAATCAATGCATTTTGGAAAAATTGCACTTCCTTAGATTTAGACTCAAAGTTGATTTTCTTGCAAATTGTATATAATCGACTTCAGTAAGGTACCGCTTATTCCAAAAAACATAAATTTTATAGATCTGCGCTAAGGAAAATTTGCATGTTATTACCATATTAACAAATTCATATAATCAATGCATTTAAAAAAAATTGCACTTTCTTAGATTTAGACTCAAAGTCGATTTTCTTGCAAATTGTATATTAACGACTTCAATAAGGTACCGCTTATTCTGAAAAACATAAATTTTACTGATCTGCTCTTCAAAGGAAAAATGTGCATGTTATTACCATATTAGTAAATTCATATAATCAATGCATTTTGAAAAAATTGCAATTTCTTAGATTTAGACCCAAAGTCGGTTTTTTTTTTGCAAATTGTATATTAACGACTTCAATAAGGTACCGCTTGTACCGCTGAAAAATATAAAATTTTACTGATCTGCGCTAAGAAAAAATTTGAATGTTATAACAATATTAACAAATTCATACAATCTAAGCATTTCCTAAAAATTGCACTTTCTTAGATAAGACTCAACTCGATTTTCTTGCTAATTGGATATTAAGGACTTTAATAAGGTACCGCTTATTCTAAAAATCATAAATTTTTCTGATCAGCTCTTCTGAGTAAAAATTTGCTTGTTATTACAATATTAACAAATTCATATAATTAATGGATTTCAAAAAAATTGCACTTTCTTAGATTTAGACTCAAAGTAAATTTTCTTCCAAATTGTCTACTAACGACTTCAGTAAGGTACCGCTTATTGTGAAAACTAGAAAATTTTACTGATCTGCTCTTCTAAGGAAAAATTTGCATGATATTACAATATTAACAAATTCATATAAACAATGCATTTAGAAAAAATTGCACTTTCCTAGATTTAGACTCAAAGTTGATTTTCTTGCAAATTGTATATAATCGACTTCAGTAAGGTACCGCTTATTCCAAAAAACATAAATTTTATAGATCTGCGCTAAGGAAAATTTGCATGTTATTACCATATTAACAAATTCATATAATCGATGCATTTTGAAAAAATTGCACTTCCTTAGATTTAGACTCAAAGTCGATTTTCTTGCAAATTGTATATAATCGACTTCAGTAAGGTACCGCTTATTCTAAAAAACATAAATTTTACTGATCTGCGCTAAGGAAAAAGTTGCATGTTATAACAACATTAACAAATTCATATAAACAATGCATTTAGAAAAAATTGCACTTTCCTAGATTTAGACTCAAAGTCGATTTTCTTGCAAATTGTATATTAGCGACTTCATAAAGGTACCGCTTATTCTATAAAACATAAATTTTATAGATCTGCTCTAAGGAAAAATTTGCATGTTATTACCATATTAACAAATTCATATAATCGATGCATTTAGAAAATATTGCACTTCCTTAGATTTAGACTCAAAGTCGATTTTCTTGCAAATTGTCTACTAACGACTTCAGTAAGGTACCGCTTATTCTAAAAAACATAAATTTTACTGATCTGCGCTAAGGAAAAAGTTGCATGTTATAACAATATTAACAAATTCATATAAACAATGCATTTAGAAAAAATTGCACTTTCCTAGATTTAGACTCAAAGTTGATTTTCTTGCAAATTTTATATAATCGACTTCAGTAAGGTACCGCTTATTCCAAAAAACATAAATTTTATAGATCTGCGCTAAGGAAAATTTGCATGTTATTACCATATTAACAAATTCATATAATCGATGCATTTTGAAAAAATTGCACTTCCTTAGATTTAGACTCAAAGTCGATTTTCTTGCAAATTGTATATAATCGACTTCAGTAAGGTACCGCTAATTGTAAAAAACATAAATTTTACTGATCTGCGCTAAGGAAAAAGTTGCATGTTATAACAATATTAACAAACTCATACGATCTAAGCATTTCGTAAAAATTGCACTTTCTTAGATAAGACTCAACACGATTTTCTTCTTATTGGATAATAAGCACTTCAATAAGGTAACGCTTATACTGAAAAACATAAATTTTACTGATCTGTGCTAAAGAAAAATCTGCATGTTATAACAATATTAACAAATTCATGTAATCAATGGTTTTCGAAAAAATTGCACCTTCTTAGATTTAGACTCAAAGTCGATTTTCTTCCAAATTGTCTATTAATGACTTCATAAAGGTACCGCTTATTCCAAAAAACATAAATTTTATAGATCTGCGCTAAGGAAAAATTTGCATGTTATTACCATATTAACAAATTCATATAATCGATGCATTTTGAAAAAATTGCACTTCCTTAGATTTAGACTCAAAGTCGATTTTCTTGCAAATTGTATATAATCGACTTCAGTAAGGTACCGCTTATTCTAAAAAACATAAATTTTACTGATCTGCGCTAAAGAAAAAGTTGCATGTTATAACAATATTAACAAATTCATATAAACAATGCATTTAGAAAAAATTGCACTTTCCTAGATTTAGACTCAAAGTCGATTTTCTTGCAAATTGTATATAATCGACTTTAGTAAGGTACCGCTTATTGTAAAAAACATAAATTTTACTGATCTGCGCTAAGGAAAAAGTTGCATGTTATAACAATATTAACAAATTCATATAAACAATGCATTTTGAAAAAATTGCACTTTCCTAGATTTAGACTCAAAGTAGATTTTCTTGCAAATTGTATATTAGCGACTTCATAAAGGTACCGCTTATTCCAAAAAACATAAATTTTATAGATCTGCGCTAAGGAAAAATTTGCATGTTATAACAATATTAACAAATTCATATAATCAATGCATTTAAAAAAAATTGCACTTTCTTAGATTTAGACTCAAAGTCGATTTTCTTGCAAATTGTATATTAACGACTTCAATAAGGTACCGCTTATTCTGAAAAACATAAATTTTACTGATCTGCTCTTCAAAGGAAAAATGTGCATGTTATTACCATATTAGTAAATTCATATAATCAATGCATTTTGAAAAAATTGCAATTTCTTAGGTTTAGACCCAAAGTCGGTTTTTTTTTTGCAAATTGTATATAATCGACTTCAATAAGGTACCGCTTATACCGCTGAAAAATATAAAATTTTACTGATCTGCGCTAAGAAAAAATTTGAATGTTATAACAATATTAACAAATTCATACAATCTAAGCATTTCCTAAAAATTGCAATTTCTTAGATAAGACTCAACTCGATTTTCTTGCTAATTGGATATTAAGGACTTTAATAAGGTACCGCTTATTCTAAAAATCATAGATTTTTCTGATCAGCTCTTCTGAGTAAAAATTTGCTTGTTATTACAATATTAACAAATTCATATAATTAATGGATTTCAAAAAAATTGCACTTTCTTAAATTTAGACTCAAAGTAAATTTTCTTCCAAATTGTCAACTAACGACTTCAGTAAGGTATTGCTTATTGTGAAAACTAGAAAATTTTACTGATCTGCTCTTCTAAGGAAAAATTTGCATGATATTACAATATTAACAAATTCATATAATCAATGCATTTCGAAAAAATTGCAATTTCTTGGATTTAGACCCAAAGTCGGTTTTTTTTTGCAAATTGTATATAATCGACTTCATAAAGGTACCGCCTATTCCAAAAAACATAAATTTT
Organism: Bactrocera oleae; assembly: GCF_042242935.1. Lineage (NCBI taxonomy): Eukaryota > Metazoa > Arthropoda > Insecta > Diptera > Tephritidae > Bactrocera > Bactrocera oleae. The sequence goes on along the minus strand of NC_091541.1, from coordinate 17,504,837 downwards.
ATAGATCTGCGCTTAGGAAAAATTTGCATGTTATTACCATATTAACAAATTCATATAATCAATGCATATTGAAAAAATTGCACTTCCTTAGATTTAGACTCAAAGTCGATTTTCTTGCAAATTGTATATTACCGACTTCAATAAGGTACTGTTTATTCTTAAAACATAAATTTTACTGAACTGCTCTTCTGAGGAAAAATTTGTATGTTATTACCATATTAACAAATTCATATAATCAATGCATTTCGAAAAAATTGCAATTTCTTAGATCTAGACCCAAAGTAAATTTTCCTACAAATTGTCTACTAATGACTTCAGTAAGGTACCGCTTATTCTGAAAACTAAAATATATTACTGATCTGCTCTTCTAAGGAAAAATTTGCATGATATTACAATATTAACAAATTCATATAATCAATGCATTTCGAAAAAATTGCACTTCCTTAGATTTAGACTCAAAGTAAATTTTCTTCCAAATTGTCTACTAGCGACTTCAGTAAGGTACCGCTTATTCTGAAAACTAAAAAATATTACTGATCTGCTCTTCTAAGGAAAAATTTGCATGATATTACAATATTAACAAATTCATATTATATAATCAATGCGTTTCGAAAAAATTGCACTTTCCTAGATTTAGACTCAAAGTCGATTTTCTTGCAAATTCTATATTAGCGACTTCATAAAGGCACCGCTTATTCTATAAAACATAAATTTTATAGATCTGCGCTAAGGAAAAATTTGTATGTTATTATAATATTAACAAATTCCTATAATCAATTCATTTCGAATAATTTGCTCTTTCCTAGATTTAGACTCAAAGTCAATTTTCTTGCAAATTGTATATTAGCGACTTCAATAAGGAACCGTTTATTCTGAAAAACATAAATTTTACTGAACTGCCCTCTTGAGGAAAAATTTGTATGTTATTACCATATTAACAAATTCATATAATCGATGCATTTCGAAAAAATTGCGATTTCTTAGATTTAGACCCAAAGTCGGTTTTTTTTTGCAAATTGTATATTAACGACTTCAATAAGGTATCACTTATACCGCTGAAAAATATAAAATTTTACTGATCTGCGCTAAGGAAAAATTTGCATGTTATAACAATATTAACAAATTCATATAATTAATGGATTTCAAAAAAATTGCACTTTCTTAGATTTAGACTCAAAGTCGATTTTCTTGCAAATTGTATATAATCGACTTCAGTAAGGTACCGCTTATTCTAAAAAACATAAATTTTACTGATCTGCGCTAAGGAAAAAGTTGCATGTTATAACAATATTAACAAATTCATATAAACAATGCATTTAAAAAAAATTGCACTTTTCTAGATTTAGACTCAAAGTCGATTTTCTTGCAAATTGTATATTACCGACTTCAATAAGGTACTGTTTATTCTTAAAACATAAATTTTACTGAACTGCTCTTCTGAGGAAAAATTTGTATGTTATTACCATATTAACAAATTCATATAATCAATGCATTTCGAAAAAATTGCACTTCCTTAGATTTAGACTCAAAGTCGATTTTCTTGCAAATTGTATATAATCGACTTCAGTAAGGTACCGCTTATTCTAAAAAACATAAATTTTACTGATCTGCGCTTAGGAAAAATTTGCATGTTATAACAATATTAACAAATTCATATAATTAATGGATTTCAAAAAAATTGCACTTTCTTAGATTTAGACTCAAAGTCGATTTTCTTGCAAATTGTATATAATCGACTTCAGTAAGGTACCGCTTATTCTAAAAAACATAAATTTTACTGATCTGCGCTTAGGAAAAATTTGCATGTTATTACCATATTAACAAATTCATATAATCAATGCATATTGAAAAAATTGCACTTCCTTAGATTTAGACTCAAAGTCGATTTTCTTGCAAATTGTATATTACCGACTTCAATAAGGTACTGTTTATTCTTAAAACATAAATTTTACTGAACTGCTCTTCTGAGGAAAAATTTGTATGTTATTACCATATTAACAAATTCATATAATCAATGCATTTCGAAAAAATTGCAATTTCTTAGATCTAGACCCAAAGTAAATTTTCCTACAAATTGTCTACTAATGACTTCAGTAAGGTACCGCTTATTCTGAAAACTAAAATATATTACTGATCTGCTCTTCTAAGGAAAAATTTGCATGATATTACAATATTAACAAATTCATATAATCAATGCATTTCGAAAAAATTGCACTTCCTTAGATTTAGACTCAAAGTAAATTTTCTTCCAAATTGTCTACTAGCGACTTCAGTAAGGTACCGCTTATTCTGAAAACTAAAAAATATTACTGATCTGCTCTTCTAAGGAAAAATTTGCATGATATTACAATATTAACAAATTCATATTATATAATCAATGCGTTTCGAAAAAATTGCACTTTCCTAGATTTAGACTCAAAGTCGATTTTCTTGCAAATTGTATATTACCGACTTCAATAAGGTACTGTTTATTCTTAAAACATAAATTTTACTGAACTACTCTTCTGAGAAAAAATTTGTATGTTATTACCATATTAACAAATTCATTTAATCAATGCATTTCGAAAAAATTGCAATTTCTTAGATTTAGACCCAAAGTCGGTTTTTTTTTTGCAAATTGTATATTAACGACTTCAATAAGGTACCGCTTATACCGCTGAAAAATATAAAATTTTACTGATCTGCGCTAAGAAAAAATTTGAATGTTATAACAATATTAACAAATTCATACAATCTAAGCATTTCGTAAAAATTGCACTTTCTTAGATAAGACTCAACACGATTTTCTTCTTATTGGATAATAAGCACTTCAATAAGGTAACGCTTATACTGAAAAACATAAATTTTATAGATCTGCGCTAAGGAAAAATTTGCATGTTATAACAATATTAACAAATTCATATAATCAATGCATTTAAAAAAAATTGCACCTTCTTAGATTTAGACTCAAAGTCGATTTTCTTCCAAATTGTCTATTAATGACTTCATAAAGGTACCGCTTATTCCAAAAAACATAAATTTTATAGATCTGCGCTAAGGAAAAATTTGCATGTTATTACCATATTAACAAATTCATATAATCGATGCATTTTGAAAAAATTGCACTTCCTTAGATTTAGACTCAAAGTCGATTTTCTTGCAAATTGTATATAATCGACTTCAGTAAGGTACCGCTTATTCTAAAAAACATAAATTTTACTGATCTGCGCTAAGGAAAAAGTTGCATGTTATAACAATATTAACAAATTCATTTAAACAATGCATTTAGAAAAAATTGCACTTTCCTAGATTTAGACTCAAAGTCGATTTTCTTGCAAATTGTATATAATCGACTTTAGTAAGGTACCGCTTATTGTAAAAAACATAAATTTTACTGATCTGCGCTAAGGAAAAAGTTGCATGTTATAACAATATTAACAAATTCATATAAACAATGCATTTTGAAAAAATTGCACTTTCCTAGATTTAGACTCAAAGTAGATTTTCTTGCAAATTGTATATTAGCGACTTCATAAAGGTACCGCTTATTCCAAAAAACATAAATTTTATAGATCTGCGCTAAGGAAAAATTTGCATGTTATAACAATATTAACAAATTCATATAATCAATGCATTTAAAAAAAATTGCACTTTCTTAGATTTAGACTCAAAGTCGATTTTCTTGCAAATTGTATATTAACGACTTCAATAAGGTACCGCTTATTCTGAAAAACATAAATTTTACTGATCTGCTCTTCAAAGGAAAAATGTGCATGTTATTACCATATTAGTAAATTCATATAATCAATGCATTTTGAAAAAATTGCAATTTCTTAGGTTTAGACCCAAAGTCGGTTTTTTTTTTGCAAATTGTATATAATCGACTTCAATAAGGTACCGCTTATACCGCTGAAAAATATAAAATTTTACTGATCTGCGCTAAGAAAAAATTTGAATGTTATAACAATATTAACAAATTCATACAATCTAAGCATTTCCTAAAAATTGCACTTTCTTAGATAAGACTCAACTCGATTTTCTTGCTAATTGGATATTAAGGACTTTAATAAGGTACCGCTTATTCTAAAAATCATAGATTTTTCTGATCAGCTCTTCTGAGTAAAAATTTGCTTGTTATTACAATATTAACAAATTCATATAATTAATGGATTTCAAAAAAATTGCACTTTCTTAGATTTAGACTCAAAGTAAATTTTCTTCCAAATTGTCAACTAACGACTTCAGTAAGGTACCGCTTATTGTGAAAACTAGAAAATTTTACTGATCTGCTCTTCTAAGGAAAAATTTGCATGATATTACAATATTAACAAATTCATATAATCAATGCATTTCGAAAAAATTGCAATTTCTTGGATTTAGACCCAAAGTCGGTTTTTTTTTGCAAATTGTATATAATCGACTTCATAAAGGTACCGCCTATTCCAAAAAACATAAATTTTATAGATCTGCGCTTAGGAAAAATTTGCATGTTATTACCATATTAACAAATTCATATAATCAATGCATTTTGAAAAAATTGCACTTCCTTAGATTTAGACTCAAAGTCGATTTTCTTGCAAATTGTATATAATCGACTTCAGTAAGGTACCGCTTATTCTAAAAAACATAAATTTTACTGATCTGCGCTAAGGAAAAAGTTGCATGTTATAACAATATTAACAAATTCATATAAACAATGCATTTAGAAAAAATTGCACTTTCCTAGATTTAGACTCAAAGTCGATTTTCTTGCAAATTCTATATTAGCGACTTCATAAAGGCACCGCTTATTCTATAAAACATAAACTTTATAGATCTGCGCTAAGGAAAAATTTGTATGTTATTATAATATTAACAAATTCCTATAATCAATTCATTTCGAAAAATTTGCACTTTCCTAGATTTAGACTCAAAGTCAATTTTCTTGCAAATTGTATATTAGCGACTTCAATAAGGAACCGTTTATTCTGAAAAACATAAATTTTACTGAACTGCCCTCTTGAGGAAAAATTTGTATGTTATTACCATATTAACAAATTCATATAATCAATGCATTTCGAAAAAATTGCGATTTCTTAGATTTAGACCCAAAGTCGGTTTTTTTTTGCAAATTGTATATTAACGACTTCAATAAGGTATCACTTATACCGCTGAAAAATATAAAATTTTACTGATCTGCGCAAAGGAAAAATTTGCATGTTATAACAATATTAACAAATTCATACAATCTAAGCATTTCGTAAAAATTGCACTTTCTTAGATAAGACTCAACACGATTTTCTTCTTATTGGATAATAAGCACTTCAATAAGGTAACGCTTATACTGAAAAACATAAATTTTACTGATCTGTGCTAAAGAAAAATCTGCATGTTATAACAATATTAACAAATTCATGTAATCAATGGTTTTCGAAAAAATTGCACCTTCTTAGATTTAGACTCAAAGTCGATTTTCTTCCAAATTGTCTATTAATGACTTCATAAAGGTACCGCTTATTCCAAAAAACATAAATTTTATAGATCTGCGCTAAGGAAAAATTTGCATGTTATTACCATATTAACAAATTCATATAATCGATGCATTTTGAAAAAATTGCACTTCCTTAGATTTAGACTCAAAGTCGATTTTCTTGCAAATTGTATATAATCGACTTCAGTAAGGTACCGCTTATTCTAAAAAACATAAATTTTACTGATCTGCGCTAAGGAAAAAGTTGCATGTTATAACAATATTAACAAATTCATATAAACAATGCATTTAGAAAAAATTGCACTTTCCTAGATTTAGACTCAAAGTCGATTTTCTTGCAAATTGTATATAATCGACTTTAGTAAGGTACCGCTTATTGTAAAAAACATAAATTTTACTGATCTGCGCTAAGGAAAAAGTTGCATGTTATAACAATATTAACAAATTCATATAAACAATGCATTTTGAAAAAATTGCACTTTCCTAGATTTAGACTCAAAGTAGATTTTCTTGCAAATTGTATATTAGCGACTTCATAAAGGTACCGCTTATTCCAAAAAACATAAATTTTATAGATCTGCGCTAAGGAAAAATTTGCATGTTATAACAATATTAACAAATTCATATAATCAATGCATTTAAAAAAAATTGCACTTTCTTAGATTTAGACTCAAAGTCGATTTTCTTGCAAATTGTATATTAACGACTTCAATAAGGTACCGCTTATTCTGAAAAACATAAATTTTACTGATCTGCTCTTCAAAGGAAAAATGTGCATGTTATTACCATATTAGTAAATTCATATAATCAAAGCATTTTGAAAAAATTGTAATTTCTTAGGTTTAGACCCAAAGTCGGTTTTTTTTTTGCAAATTGTATATAATCGACTTCAATAAGGTACCGCTTATACCGCTGAAAAATATAAAATTTTACTGATCTGCGCTAAGAAAAAATTTGAATGTTATAACAATATTAACAAATTCATACAATCTAAGCATTTCCTAAAAATTGCACTTTCTTAGATAAGACTCAACTCGATTTTCTTGCTAATTGGATATTAAGGACTTTAATAAGGTACCGCTTATTCTAAAAATCATAGATTTTTCTGATCAGCTCTTCTGAGTAAAAATTTGCTTGTTATTACAATATTAACAAATTCATATAATTAATGGATTTCAAAAAAATTGCACTTTCTTAGATTTAGACTCAAAGTAAATTTTCTTCCAAATTGTCAACTAACGACTTCAGTAAGGTACCGCTTATTGTGAAAACTAGAAAATTTTACTGATCTGCTCTTCTAAGGAAAAATTTGCATGATATTACAATATTAACAAATTCATATAATCAATGCATTTCGAAAAAATTGCAATTTCTTGGATTTAGACCCAAAGTCGGTTTTTTTTTGCAAATTGTATATAATCGACTTCATAAAGGTACCGCCTATTCCAAAAAACATAAATTTTATAGATCTGCGCTTAGGAAAAATTTGCATGTTATTACCATATTAACAAATTCATATAATCAATGCATATTGAAAAAATTGCACTTCCTTAGATTTAGACTCAAAGTCGATTTTCTTGCAAATTGTATATTACCGACTTCAATAAGGTACTGTTTATTCTTAAAACATAAATTTTACTGAACTGCTCTTCTGAGGAAAAATTTGTATGTTATTACCATATTAACAAATTCATATAATCAATGCATTTCGAAAAAATTGCAATTTCTTAGATCTAGACCCAAAGTAAATTTTCCTACAAATTGTCTACTAACGACTTCAGTAAGGTACCGCTTATTCTGAAAACTAAAAAATATTACTGATCTGCTCTTCTAAGAAAAAATTTGCATGATATTACAATATTAACAAATTCATATAATCAATGCATTTCGAAAAAATTGCAATTTCTTGGATTTAGACCCAAAGTCGGTTTTTTTTTGCAAATTGTATATAATCGACTTCATAAAGGTACCGCCTATTCCAAAAAACATAAATTTTATAGATCTGCGCTTAGGAAAAATTTGCATGTTATTACCATATTAACAAATTCATATAATCAATGCATTTTGAAAAAATTGCACTTCCTTAGATTTAGACTCAAAGTCGATTTTCTTGCAAATTGTATATAATCGACTTCAGTAAGGTACCGCTTATTCTAAAAAACATAAATTTTACTGATCTGCGCTAAGGAAAAAGTTGCATGTTATAACAATATTAACAAATTCATATAAGCAATGCATTTAGAAAAAATTGCACTTTCCTAGATTTAGACTCAAAGTCGATTTTCTTGCAAATTCTATATTAGCGACTTCATAAAGGCACCGCTTATTCTATAAAACATAAACTTTATAGATCTGCGCTAAGGAAAAATTTGTATGTTATTATAATATTAACAAATTCCTATAATCAATTCATTTCGAATAATTTGCACTTTCCTAGATTTAGACTCAAAGTCAATTTTCTTGCAAATTGTATATTAGCGACTTCAATAAGGAACCGTTTATTCTGAAAAACATAAATTTTACTGAACTGCCCTCTTGAGGAAAAATTTGTATGTTATTACCATATTAACAAATTCATATAATCAATGCATTTCGAAAAAATTGCGATTTCTTAGATTTAGACCCAAAGTCGGTTTTTTTTTTGCAAATTGTATATTAACGACTTCAATAAGGTATCACTTATACCGCTGAAAAATATAAAATTTTACTGATCTGCGCAAAGGAAAAATTTGCATGTTATAACAATATTAACAAATTCATACAATCTAAGCATTTCGTAAAAATTGCACTTTCTTAGATAAGACTCAACACGATTTTCTTCTTATTGGATAATAAGCACTTCAATAAGGTAACGCTTATACTGAAAAACATAAATTTTATAGATCTGCGCTAAGGAAAAATTTGCATGTTATAACAATATTAACAAATTCATATAATTAATGGATTTCAAAAAAATTGCACTTTCTTAGATTTAGACTCAAAGTAAATTTTCTTCCAAATTGTCTACTAGCGACTTCAGTAAGGTACCGCTTATTCTGAAAACTAAAAAATATTACTGATCTGCTCTTCTAAGGAAAAATTTGCATGATATTACAATATTAACAAATTCATATTATATAATCAATGCGTTTCGAAAAAATTGCACTTTCCTAGATTTAGACTCAAAGTCGATTTTCTTGCAAATTGTATATTACCGACTTCAATAAGGTACTGTTTATTCTTAAAACATAAATTTTACTGAACTACTCTTCTGAGAAAAAATTTGTATGTTATTACCATATTAACAAATTCATTTAATCAATGCATTTCGAAAAAATTGCAATTTCTTAGATTTAGACCCAAAGTCGGTTTTTTTTGCAAATTGAATATAATCGACTTCATAAAGGTACCGCCTATTCCAAAAAACATAAATTTTATAGATCTGCGCTTAGGAAAAATTTGCATGTTATTACCATATTAACAAATTCATATAATCAATGCATTTTGAAAAAATTGCACTTCCTTAGATTTAGACTCAAAGTCGATTTTCTTGCAAATTGTATATAATCGACTTCAGTAAGGTACCGCTTATTCTAAAAAACATAAATTTTACTGATCTGCGCTAAGGAAAAAGTTGCATGTTATAACAATATTAACAAATTCATATAAACAATGCATTTAGAAAAAATTGCACTTTCCTAGATTTAGACTCAAAGTCGATTTTCTTGCAAATCGTATATTAGCGACTTCATAAAGGCACCGCTTATTCTATAAAACATAAATTTTATAGATCTGCGCTAAGGAAAAATTTGTATGTTATTACAATATTAACAAATTCATATAATCAATTCATTTCGAATAAATTGCACTTTCCTAGATTTAGACTCAAAGTCGATTTTCTTGCAAATTGTATATTAGCGACTTCAATAAGGAATCGTTTATTCTGAAAAACATAAATTTTACTGAACTGCCCTCTTGAGGAAAAATTTGTATGTTATTACCATATTAACAAATTCATATAATCAATGCATTTCGAAAAAATTGCGATTTCTTAGATTTAGACCCAAAGTCGGTTTTTTTTTTGCAAATTGTATATTAACGACTTCAATAAGGTATCGCTTATACCGCTGAAAAATATGAAATTTTACTGATCTGCGCTAAGGAAAAATTTGCATGTTATAACAATATTAACAAATTCATACAATCTAAGCATTTCGTAAAAATTGCACTTTCTTAGATAAGACTCAACACGATTATCTTCTTATTGGATAATAAGCACTTCAATAAGGTAACGCTTATACTGAAAAACATAAATTTTACTGATCTGTGCTAAAGAAAAATCTGCATGTTATAACAATATTACCAAATTCATGTAATCAATGGTTTTCGGAAAAATTGCACCTTCTTAGATTTAGACTCAAAGTCGATTTTCTTCCAAATTGTCTATTTTTGTCTTCAATAAGCTCTCGCTTATAATGAAAAATAAAAAATTTTACTGAACGGCTCTTTTAAGGAAAATTTTGCATGTTATTACAATATTAACAAATTGATATAATCAATGCATTTTGAAAAAATTGCTATTCCTTAGATTTAGACTCAAAGTCGATTTTCTTGCAAATTGTATATAATCGACTTCAGTAAGGTACCGCTTATTCTAAAAAACATAAATTTTACTGATCTGCGCTAAGGAAAAAGTTGCATGTTGTAACAATATTAACAAATTCATATAATAAATGCATTTAGAAAAAATTGCACTTTCCTAGATTTAGACTCAAAGTAGATTTTCATGCAAATTGTATATTAGCGACTTCATAAAGGTACCGCTTATTCTAAAAAACATAAATTTTATAGATCTGCGCTAAGGAAAAATTTGCATGTTATAATAATATTAACAAATTCATATAATCAATGCATTTAAAAAAAATTGCACTTTTCTAGATTTAGACTCAAAGTCGATTTTCTTGCAAATTGTATATTAACGACTTCAATAAGGTACCGCTTATTCTGAAAAACATAATTTTTACTGATCTGCTCTTCTAAGGAAAAATGTGCATGTTATTACCATATTAGTAAATTCGTATAATCAATGCATTTTGAAAAAATTGCAATTTCTTAGATTTAGACCCAAAGTCGGTTTTTTTGCAAATTGTATATTAACGACTTCAATTAGGTACCGCTTATACCGCTGAAAAATATAAAATTTTACTGATCTGCGCTAAGAGAAAATTTGAATGTTATAACAATATTAATAAATTCATACAATCTAAGCATTTCCTAAAAATTGCACTTTCTTAGATAAGACTCAACTCGATTTTCTTGCTAATTGGATATTAAGGACTTTAATAAGGTACCGCTTATTCTAAAAATCATAAATTTTTCTGATCAGCTCTTCTGAGTAAAAATTTGCATGTTATTACAATATTAACAAATTCATATAATTAATGGAATTCGAAAAATTTGCACTTTCTTAGATTTAGACTCAAAGTCAATTTTCTTGCAAATTGTATATAATCGACTTCAGTAAGGTACCGCTTATTCTAAAAACTGATCTGCTCTTCTTAGGAAAAATTTGCATGATATTACAATATTAACAAATTCATATTATATAATCAATGCGTTTCGAAAAAATTGCACTTTCCTAGATTTAGACTCAAAGTCGATTTTCTTGCAAATTGTATATTACCGACTTCAATAAAGTACCGTTTATTCTTAAAACATAAATTTTACTGAACTGCTCTTCTGAGGAAAAATTTGTATGTTATTACCATATTAACAAATTCATATAATCAATGCATATCGAAAAAATTGCAATTTCTTAGATTTAGACCCAAAGTAGGTTTTTTTTTTTGCAAATTGTATATTAACGACTTCAATAAGGCACCGCTTATACTGCTGAAAAATATAAAATTTTACTGATCTGCGCTAAGGAAAAATTTGCATATTATAACAATATTAACAAATTCATACAATCTAAGCATTTCGTAAAAATTGCACTTTCTTAGATAAGACTCAACACGATTATCTTCTTATTGGATAATAAGCACTTCAATAAGGTAACGCTTATACTGAAAAACATAAATTTTACTGATCTGTGCTAAAGAAAAATCTGCATGTTATAACAATATTACCAAATTCATGTAATCAATGGTTTTCGAAAAAATTGCACCTTCTTAGATTTAGACTCAAAGTCGATTTTCTTCCAAATTGTCTATTAGTGACTTCAATAAGCTCTCGCTTATAATGAAAAATAAAAAATTTTACTGAACGGCTCTTTTAAGGAAAATTTTGCATGTTATTACAATATTAACAAATTGATATAATCAATGCATTTTGAAAAAATTGCTATTCCTTAGATTTAGACTCAAAGTCGATTTTCTTGCAAATTGTATATAATCGACTTCAGTAAGGTACCGCTTATTCTAAAAAACATAAATTTTACTGATCTGCGCTAAGGAAAAAGTTGCATGTTGTAACAATATTAACATTATTTACTCATATAAACAATGCATTTAGAAAAAATTGCACTTTCCTAGATTTAGACTCAAAGTAGATTTTCATGCAAATTGTATATTAGCGACTTCATAAAGGTACCGCTTATTCCAAAAAACATAAATTTTATAGATCTGCGCTAAGGAAAAATTTGCATGTTATAATAATATTAACAAATTCATATAATCAATGCATTTAAAAAAAATTGCACTTTCCTAGATTTAGACTCAAAGTCGATTTTCTTGCAAATTGTATATTAACGACTACAATAAGGTACCGCTTATTCTGAAAAACATAATTTTTACTGATCTGCTCTTCTAAGGAAAAATGTGCATGTTATTACCATATTAGTAAATTCGTATAATCAATGCATTTTGAAAAAATTGCAATTTCTTAGATTTAGACCCAAAGTCGGTTTTTTTTTGCAAATTGTATATTAACGACTTCAATTAGGTACCGCTTATACCGCTGAAAAATATAAAATTTTACTGATCTGCGCTAAGAGAAAATTTGAATGTTATAACAATATTAATAAATTCATACAATCTAAGCATTTCCTAAAAATTGCACTTTCTTAGATAAGACTCAACTCGATTTTCTTGCTAATTGGATATTAAGGACTTTAATAAGGTACCGCTTATTCTAAAAATCATAAATTTTTCTGATCAGCTCTTCTGAGTAAAAATTTGCATGTTATTACAATATTAACAAATTCATATAATTAATGGATTTCGAAAAAATTGCACTTTCTTAGATTTAGACTCAAAGTCAATTTTCTTGCAAATTGTATATAATCGACTTCAGTAAGGTACCGCTTATTCTAAAAACTGATCTGCTCTTCTTAGGAAAAATTTGCATGATATTACAATATTAACAAATTCATATTATATAATCAATGCGTTTCGAAAAAATTGCACTTTCCTAGATTTAGACTCAAAGTCGATTTTCTTGCAAATTGTATATTACCGACTTCAATAAAGTACCGTTTATTCTTAAAACATAAATTTTACTGAACTGCTCTTCTGAGGAAAAATTTGTATGTTATTACCATATTAACAAATTCATATAATCAATGCATATCGAAAAAATTGCAATTTCTTAGATTTAGACCCAAAGTAGGTTTTTTTTTTTGCAAATTGTATATTAACGACTTCAATAAGGTACCGCTTATACCGCTGAAAAATATAAAATTTTACTGATCTGCGCTAAGGAAAAATTTGCATATTATAACAATATTAACAAATTCATACAATCTAAGCATTTCGTAAAAATTGCACTTTCTTAGATAGGACTCAACACGATTTTCTTTTTGTTGGATAATAAGCACTTCAATAAGGTAACGCTTATACTGAAAAACATAAATTTTACTGATCTGTGCTAAAGAAAAATCTGCATGTTATAACAATATTAACAAATTCATATAATCAATGCATTTAAAAAAAATTGCCCTTTCCTAGATTTAGACTCAAAGTCGATTTTCTTGCAAATTGTATATAATCGACTTCAGTAAGGTACCGCTTATTCTAAAAAACATAAATTTTACTGATCTGCGCTAAGGAAAAAGTTGCATGTTATAACAATATTAACAAACTCAAATAAACAATGCATTTAGAAAAAATTGCACTTTCCTAGATTTGGACTCAAAGTCGATTTTCTTGCAAATTGTATATTAGCGACTTCATAAAGGTACCGCTTATTCTAAAAAACATAAATTTTACTGATCTGCGCTAAGGAAAAAGTTGCATGTTATAACAATATTAACAAATTCATATAAACAATGCATTTAGAAAAAATTGCACTTTCCTAGATTTAGACTGAAAGTCGATTTTCTTGCAAATTGTATATTAGCGACTTCATAAAGGTACCGCTTATTCTATAAAACGTAAATTTTATAGATCTGCGCTAAGGAAAAATTTGTATGTTATTACAATATTAACAAATTCATATAATCAATTCATTTCGAATAAATTGCACTTTCCTAGATTTAGACTCAAAGTTTATTTTCTTGCAAATTGTATATTAGCGACTTCAATAAGGAACCGTTTATTCTGAAAAACATAAATTTTACTGAACTGCCCCCTTGAGGAAAAATTTGTATGTTATTACCATATTAACAAATTCATATAATCAATGCATTTCGAAAAAATTGCGATTTCTTAGATTTAGACCCAAAGTCCGTTTTTTTTTTGCAAATTGTATATTAACGACTTCAATAAGGTACCGCTTATTCTAAAAAACGTAAATTTTACTGATCTGCGCTAAGGAAAAAGTTGCATGTTATAACAATATTAACAAATTCATATAAACAATGCATTTAGAAAAAATTGCACTTTCCTAGATGTAGACTCAAAGTCGATTTTCTTGCAAATTGTATATTAGCGACTTCATAAAGGTACCGCTTATTCTATAAAACATAAATTTTATAGATCTGCGCTAAGGAAAAATTTGTATGTTATTACAATATTAACAAATTCATATAATCAATTCATTTCGAATAAATTGCACTTTCCTAGATTTAGACTCAAAGTTTATTTTCTTGCAAATTGTATATTAGCGACTTCAATAAGGAACCGTTTATTCTGAAAAACATAAATTTTACTGAACTGCCTCCTTGAGGAAAAATTTGTATGTTATTACCATATTAACAAATTCATATAAACAATGCATTTAGAAAAAATTGCACTTTCCTAGATTTGGACTCAAAGTCGATTTTCTTGCAAATTGTATATTAGCGACTTCATAAAGGCACCGCTTATTCTAAAAAACATAAATTTTACTGATCTGCGCTAAGGAAAAAGTTGCATGTTATAACAATATTAACAAATTCATATAAACAATGCATTTAGAAAAAATTGCACTTTCCTAGATTTAGACTCAAAGTCGATTTTCTTGCAAATTGTATATTAGCGACTTCATAAAGGTACCGCTTATTCTATAAAACATAAATTTTATAGATCTGCGCTAAGGAAAAATTTGTATGTTATTACAATATTAACAAATTCATATAATCAATTCATTTCGAATAAATTGCACTTTCCTAGATTTAGACTCAAAGTCGATTTTCTTGCAAATTGTATATTAACGACTTCAATAAGGTACCGCTTATACCGCTGAAAAATATAAAATTTTACTGATCTGCGCTAAGGAAAAATTTGCATGTTATAACAATATTAACAAATTCATACAATCTAAGCATTCCGTAAAAATTGCACTTTCTGAGATAAGACTCAACACGATTTTCTTCTTATTGGATAATAAGCACTTCAATAAGGTAACGCTTATACTGAAAAACATAAATTTTACTGATCTGTGCTAAAGAAAAATCTGCATGTTATAACAATATTAACAAATTCATGTAATCAATGGTTTTCGAAAAAATTGCACCTTCTTAGATTTAGACTCAAAGTCGATTTTCTTCCAAATTGTCTATTAGTGACTTCAATAAGCTATCGCTTATAATGAAAAATAAAAAATTTTACTGAACGGCTCTTTTAAGGAAAATTTTGCATGTTATTACAATATTAACATTTCGTAAATCTAAGCATTTCGTAAAAATTGCACTTTCTTAGATAGGACTCAACACGATTTTCTTTTTATTGGATAATAAGCACTTCAACAAGGTAACGCTTATACTGAAAAACATAAATTTTACTGATCTGTGCTAAAGAAAAATCTGCATGTTATAACAATATTAACAAATTCATATAATCAATGCATTTAAAAACAATTGCACTTTCCTAGATTTAGACTCAAAGTCGATTTTCTTGCAAATTGTATATAATCGACTTCAGTAAGGTACCGCTTATTCTAAAAAACATAAATTTTACTGATCTGCGCTAAGTAAAAAGTTGCATGTTATAACAATATTAACAAATTCAAATAAACAATGCATTTAGAAAAAATTGCACTTTCCTAGATTTGAACTCAAAGTCGATTTTCTTGCAAATTGTATATAATCGACTTCAGTAAGGTACCGCTTATTCTAAAAAACATAAATTTTACTGATCTGCGCTAAGGAAAAAGTTGCATGTTATAACAATATTAACAAACTCAAATAAACAATGCATTTAGAAAAAATTGCACTTTCCTAGATTTGGACTCAAAGTCGATTTTCTTGCAAATTGTATATTAGCGACTTCATAAAGGTACCGCTTATTCTAAAAAACATAAATTTTACTGATCTGCGCTAAGGAAAAAGTTGCATGTTATAACAATATTAACAAATTCATATAAACAATGCATTTAGAAAAAATTGCACTTTCCTAGATTTAGACTGAAAGTCGATTTTCTTGCAAATTGTATATTAGCGACTTCAGTAAGGTACCGCTTATTCTAAAAAACATAAATTTTACTGATCTGTGCTAAAGAAAAATCTGCATGTTATAACAATATTAACAAATTCATATAATCAATGCATTTAAAAACAATTGCACTTTCCTAGATTTAGACTCAAAGTCGATTTTCTTGCAAATTGTATATAATCGACTTCAGTAAGGTACCGCTTATTCTAAAAAACATAAATTTTACTGATCTGCGCTAAGGAAAAAGTTGCATGTTATAACAATATTAACAAATTCATATAAACAATGCATTTAGAAAAAATTGCACTTTCCTAGATTTAGACTGAAAGTCGATTTTCTTGCAAATTGTATATAATCGACTTCAGTAAGGTACCGCTTATTCTAAAAAACATAAATTTTACTGATCTGCGCTAAGTAAAAAGTTGCATGTTATAACAATATTAACAAATTCAAATAAACAATGCATTTAAAAACAATTGCACTTTCCTAGATTTAGACTCAAAGTCGATTTTCTTGCAAATTGTATATAATCGACTTCAGTAAGGTACCGCTTATTCTAAAAAACATAAATTTTACTGATCTGCGCTAAGGAAAAAGTTGCATGTTATAACAATATTAACAAACTCAAATAAACAATGCATTTAGAAAAAATTGCACTTTCCTAGATTTGGACTCAAAGTCGATTTTCTTGCAAATTGTATATTAGCGACTTCATAAAGGTACCGCTTATTCTAAAAAACATAAATTTTACTGATCTGCGCTAAGGAAAAAGTTGCATGTTATAACAATATTAACAAATTCATATAAACAATGCATTTAGAAAAAATTGCACTTTCCTAGATTTAGACTGAAAGTCGATTTTCTTGCAAATTGTATATTAGCGACTTCATAAAGGTACCGCTTATTCTATAAAACGTAAATTTTATAGATCTGCGCTAAGGAAAAATTTGTATGTTATTACAATATTAACAAATTCATATAATCAATTCATTTCGAATAAATTGCACTTTCCTAGATTTAGACTCAAAGTTTATTTTCTTGCAAATTGTATATTAGCGACTTCAATAAGGAACCGTTTATTCTGAAAAACATAAATTTTACTGAACTGCCCCCTTGAGGAAAAATTTGTATGTTATTACCATATTAACAAATTCATATAATCAATGCATTTCGAAAAAATTGCGATTTCTTAGATTTAGACCCAAAGTCCGTTTTTTTTTTGCAAATTGTATATTAACGACTTCAATAAGGTACCGCTTATTCTAAAAAACGTAAATTTTACTGATCTGCGCTAAGGAAAAAGTTGCATGTTATAACAATATTAACAAATTCATATAAACAATGCATTTAGAAAAAATTGCACTTTCCTAGATGTAGACTCAAAGTCGATTTTCTTGCAAATTGTATATTAGCGACTTCATAAAGGTACCGCTTATTCTATAAAACATAAATTTTATAGATCTGCGCTAAGGAAAAATTTGTATGTTATTACAATATTAACAAATTCATATAATCAATTCATTTCGAATAAATTGCACTTTCCTAGATTTAGACTCAAAGTTTATTTTCTTGCAAATTGTATATTAGCGACTTCAATAAGGAACCGTTTATTCTGAAAAACATAAATTTTACTGAACTGCCTCCTTGAGGAAAAATTTGTATGTTATTACCATATTAACAAATTCATATAAACAATGCATTTAGAAAAAATTGCACTTTCCTAGATTTGGACTCAAAGTCGATTTTCTTGCAAATTGTATATTAGCGACTTCATAAAGGCACCGCTTATTCTAAAAAACATAAATTTTACTGATCTGCGCTAAGGAAAAAGTTGCATGTTATAACAATATTAACAAATTCATATAAACAATGCATTTAGAAAAAATTGCACTTTCCTAGATTTAGACTCAAAGTCGATTTTCTTGCAAATTGTATATTAGCGACTTCATAAAGGTACCGCTTATTCTATAAAACATAAATTTTATAGATCTGCGCTAAGGAAAAATTTGTATGTTATTACAATATTAACAAATTCATATAATCAATTCATTTCGAATAAATTGCACTTTCCTAGATTTAGACTCAAAGTCGATTTTCTTGCAAATTGTATATTAACGACTTCAATAAGGTACCGCTTATACCGCTGAAAAATATAAAATTTTACTGATCTGCGCTAAGGAAAAATTTGCATGTTATAACAATATTAACAAATTCATACAATCTAAGCATTCCGTAAAAATTGCACTTTCTGAGATAAGACTCAACACGATTTTCTTCTTATTGGATAATAAGCACTTCAATAAGGTAACGCTTATACTGAAAAACATAAATTTTACTGATCTGTGCTAAAGAAAAATCTGCATGTTATAACAATATTAACAAATTCATGTAATCAATGGTTTTCGAAAAAATTGCACCTTCTTAGATTTAGACTCAAAGTCGATTTTCTTCCAAATTGTCTATTAGTGACTTCAATAAGCTATCGCTTATAATGAAAAATAAAAAATTTTACTGAACGGCTCTTTTAAGGAAAATTTTGCATGTTATTACAATATTAACATTTCGTAAATCTAAGCATTTCGTAAAAATTGCACTTTCTTAGATAGGACTCAACACGATTTTCTTTTTATTGGATAATAAGCACTTCAACAAGGTAACGCTTATACTGAAAAACATAAATTTTACTGATCTGTGCTAAAGAAAAATCTGCATGTTATAACAATATTAACAAATTCATATAATCAATGCATTTAAAAACAATTGCACTTTCCTAGATTTAGACTCAAAGTCGATTTTCTTGCAAATTGTATATAAGCGACTTCAGTAAGGTACCGCTTATTCTAAAAAACATAAATTTTACTGATCTGCGCTAAGTAAAAAGTTGCATGTTATAACAATATTAACAAATTCAAATAAACAATGCATTTAGAAAAAATTGCACTTTCCTAGATTTGAACTCAAAGTCGATTTTCTTGCAAATTGTATATTAGCGACTTCATAAAGGTACCGCTTATTCTAAAAAACATAAATTTTACTGATTTGCGCTAAGGAAAAAGTTGCATGTTATAACAATATTAACAAATTCATATAAACAATGCATTTAGAAAAAATTGCACTTTCCTAGATTTAGACTCAAAGTCGATTTTCTTGCAAATTGTATATTAACGACTTCAATAAGGTACCGCTTATACCGCTGAAAAATATAAAATTTTACTGATCTGCGCTAAGGAAAAATTTGCATGTTATAACAATATTAACAAATTCATACAATCTAAGCATTCCGTAAAAATTGCACTTTCTGAGATAAGACTCAACACGATTTTCTTCTTATTGGATAATAAGCACTTCAATAAGGTAACGCTTATACTGAAAAACATAAATTTTACTGATCTGTGCTAAAGAAAAATCTGCATGTTATAACAATATTAACAAATTCATGTAATCAATGGTTTTCGAAAAAATTGCACCTTCTTAGATTTAGACTCAAAGTCGATTTTCTTCCAAATTGTCTATTAGTGACTTCAATAAGCTATCGCTTATAATGAAAAATAAAAAATTTTACTGAACGGCTCTTTTAAGGAAAATTTTGCATGTTATTACAATATTAACATTTCGTAAATCTAAGCATTTCGTAAAAATTGCACTTTCTTAGATAGGACTCAACACGATTTTCTTTTTATTGGATATTAAGCACTTCAACAAGGTAACGCTTATACTGAAAAACATAAATTTTACTGATCTGTGCTAAAGAAAAATCTGCATGTTATAACAATATTAACAAATTCATATAATCAATGCATTTAAAAACAATTGCACTTTCCTAGATTTAGACTCAAAGTCGATTTTCTTGCAAATTGTATATAATCGACTTCAGTAAGGTACCGCTTATTCTAAAAAACATAAATTTTACTGATCTGCGCTAAGTAAAAAGTTGCATGTTATAACAATATTAACAAATTCAAATAAACAATACATTTAGAAAAAATTGCACTTTCCTAGATTTGAACTCAAAGTCGATTTTCTTGCAAATTGTATATTAGCGACTTCATAAAGGTACCGCTTATTCTAAAAAACATAAATTTTACTGATCTGCGCTAAGGAAAAAGTTGCATGTTATAACAATATTAACAAATTCATATAAACAATGCATTTAGAAAAAATTGCACTTTCCTAGATTTAGACTCAAAGTCGATTTTCTTGCAAATTGTATATTAGCGACTTCATAAAGGTACCGCTTATTCTAAAAAACATAAATTTTACTGATTTGCGCTAAGGAAAAAGTTGCATGTTATAACAATATTAACAAATTCATATAAACAATGCATTTAGAAAAAATTGCACTTTCCTAGATTTAGACTCAAAGTTTATTTTCTTGCAAATTGTATATTAGCGACTTCATAAAGGTACCGCTTATTCCAAAAAACATAAATTTTATAGATCTGCGCTAAGGAAAAATTTGCATGTTATAACAATATTAACAAATTCATATAATCAATGCATTTAAAAAAAATTGCACTTTCTTAGATTTAGACTCAAAGTCGATTTTCTTGCAAATTGTATATTAACGACTTCAATTAGGTACCGCTTATTCTGAAAAACATAATTTTTACTGATCTGCTCTTCTAAGGAAAAATGTGCATGTTATTACCATATTAGTAAATTCATATAATCAATGCATTTTGAAAAAATTGCAATTTCTTAGATTTAGACCCAAAGTCGGTTTTTTTTTGCAAATTGTATATTAACGACTTCAATTAGGTACCGCTTATACCGCTGAAAAATATAAAATTTTACTGACCTGCGCTAAGAGAAAATTTGAATGTTATAACAATATTAACAAATTCATACAATCTAAGCTTTTCCTAAAAATTGCACTTTCTTAGATAAGACTCAACTCGATTTTCTTGCTAATTGGATATTAAGGACTTTAATAAGGTACCGCTTATTCTAAAAATCATAAATTTTTCTGATCAGCTCTTCTGAATAAAAATTTGCATGTTATTACAATATTAACAAATTCATATAACCAATGGATTTCGAAAAAATTGCACTTTCTTAGATTTAGACTCAAAGTCGATTTTCTTGCAAATTGTATATAATCGACTTCAGTAAGGTACCGCTTATTCTAAAAACTGATCTGCTCTTCTGAGGAAAAATTTGTATGTTATTACCATATTAACAAATTCATATAATCAATGCATATCGAAAAAATTGCAATTTCTTAGATTTAGACCCAAAGTAGGTTTTTTTTTTTGCAAATTGTATATTAACGACTTCAATAAGGTACCGCTTATACCGCTGAAAAATATAAAATTTTACTGATCTGCGCTAAGGAAAAATTTGCATATTATAACAATATTAACAAATTCATACAATCTAAGCATTTCGTAAAAATTGCACTTTCTTAGATAGGACTCAACACGATTTTCTTTTTATTGGATAATAAGCACTTCAACAAGATAACGCTTATACTGAAAAACATAAATTTTACTGATCTGTGCTAAAGAAAAATCTGCATGTTATAACAATATTAACAAATTCATATAATCAATGCATTTAAAAACAATTGCACTTTCCTAGATTTAGACTCAAAGTCGATTTTCTTGCAAATTGTATATAATCGACTTCAGTAAGGTACCGCTTATTCTAAAAAACATAAATTTTACTGATCTGCGCTAAGTAAAAAGTTGCATGTTATAACAATATTAACAAATTCAAATAAACAATGCATTTAGAAAAAATTGCACTTTCCTAGATTTGAACTCAAAGTCGATTTTCTTGCAAATTGTATATTAGCGACTTCATAAAGGTACCGCTTATTCTAAAAAACATAAATTTTACTGATCTGCGCTAAGGAAAAAGTTGCATGTTATAACAATATTAACAAATTCATATAAACAATGCATTTAAAAAAAATTGCACTTTCCTAGATTTAGACTCAAAGTCGATTTTCTTGCAAATTGTATATTAGCGACTTCATAAAGGTACCGCTTATTCTAAAAAACATAAATTTTACTGATCTGCGCTAAGGAAAAAGTTGCATGTTATAACAATATTAACAAATTCATATAAACAATGCATTTAGAAAAAATTGCACTTTCCTAGATTTAGACTCAAAGTTTATTTTCTTGCAAATTGTATATTAGCGACTTCAATAAGGAACCGTTTATTCTGAAAAACATAAATTTTACTGAACTGCCCTCTTGAGGAAAAATTTGTATGTTATTACCATATTAAAAAATTCATATAATCAATGCATTTCGAAAAAATTGCGATTTCTTAGATTTAGACCCAAAGTCGGTTTTTTTTTGCAAATTGTATATTAACGACTTCAATAAGGTACCGCTTATACCGCTGAAAAATATAAAATTTTACTGATCTGGGCTAAGGAAAAATTTGCATATTATAACAATATTAACAAATTCATACAATCTAAGCATTTCGTAAAAATTGCACTTTCTTAGATAGGACTCAACACGATTTTCTTTTTGTTGGATAATAAGCACTTCAATAAGGTAACGCTTATACTGAAAAACATAAATTTTACTAATCTGTGTCAAAGAAAAATCTGCATGTTATAACAATATTAACAAATTCATATAATCAATGCATTTAAAAAAAATTGCACTTTCCTAGATTTAGACTCAAAGTCGATTTTCTTGCAAATTGTATATTAGCGACTTCATAAAGGTACCGCTTATTCTAAAAAACATAAATTTTGCTGATCTGCGCTAAGGAAAAAGTTGCATGTTATAACAATATTAACAAATTCATATAATCAATGCATTTAAAAAAAATTGCACTTTCCTAGATTTAGACTCAAAGTCAATTTTCTTGCAAATTGTATATAATCGACTTCAGTAAGGTACCGCTTATTCTAAAAACTGATCTGCTCTTCTTAGGAAAAATTTGCGTGATATTACAATATTAACAAATTCATATTATATAATCAATGCGTTTCGAAAAAATTGCACTTTCCTAGATTTAGACTCAAAGTCGATTTTCTTGCAAATTGTATATTACCGACTTCAATAAGGTACCGTTTATTCTTAAAACATAAATTTTACCGAACTGCTCTTCTGAGGAAAAATTTGTATGTTATTACCATATTAACAAATTCATATAATCAATGCATATCGAAAAAATTGCAATTTCTTAGATTTAGACCCAAAGTAGGTTTTTTTTTTTGCAAATTGTATATTAACGACTTCAATGAGGTACCGCTTATACCGCTGAAAAATATAAAATTTTACTGATCTGCGCTAAGGAAAAATTTGCATATTATAACAATATTAACAAATTCATACAATCTAAGCATTTCGTAAAAATTGCACTTTCTTAGATAGGACTCAACACGATTTTCTTTTTGTTGGATAATAAACACTTTAATAAGGTAACGCTTATACTGAAAAACATAAATTTTACTAATCTGTGTCAAAGAAAAATCTGCATGTTATAACAATATTAACAAATTCATATAATCAATGCATTTAAAAAAAATTGCACTTTCCTAGATTTAGACTCAAAGTCGATTTTCTTGCAAATTGTATATAATCAACTTCAGTAAGGTACCGCTTATTCTAAAAAACATAAATTTTACTGATCTGCGCTAAGGAAAAAGTTGCATGTTATAACAATATTAACAAACTCAAATAAACAATGCATTTAGAAAAAATTGCACTTTCCTAGATTTGGACTCAAAGTCGATTTTCTTGCAAATTGTATATTAGCGACTTCATAAAGGTACCGCTTATTCTAAAAAACATAAATTTTACTGATCTGCGCTAAGGAAAAAGTTGCATGTTATAACAATATTAACAAATTCATATAAACAATGCATTTAGAAAAAATTGCACTTTCCTAGATTTAGACTCAAAGTTTATTTTCTTGCAAATTGTATATTAGCGACTTCATAAAGGTACCGCTTATTCTATAAAACATAAATTTTATGGATCTGCGCTAAGGAAAAATTTGTATGTTATTACAATATTAACAAATTCATATAATCAATTCATTTCGAATAAATTGCACTTTCCTAGATTTAGACTCAAAGTTTATTTTCTTGCAAATTGTATATTAGCGACTTCAATAAGGAACCGTTTATTCTGAAAAACATAAATTTTACTGAACTGCCCTCTTGAGGAAAAATTTGTATGTTATTACCATATTAACAAATTCATATTATCAATGCATTTCGAAAAAATTGCGATTTCTTAGATTTAGACCCAAAGTCCGTTTTTTTTTGCAAATTGTATATTAACGACTTCAATAAGGTACCGCTTATACCGCTGAAAAATATAAAATTTTACTGATCTGCGCTAAGGAAAAATTTGCATATTATAACAATATTAACAAATTCATACAATCTAAGCATTTCGTAAAAATTGCACTTTCTTAGATAGGACTCAACACGATTTTCTTTTTATTGGATATTAAGCACCTCAATAAGGTAACGCTTATACTGAAAAACATAAATTTTACTGATCTGTGCTAAAGAAAAATCTGCATGTTATAACAATATTAACAAATTCATATAATCAATGCATTTAAAAAAAATTGCACTTTCCTAGATTTAGACTCAAAGTTGATTTTCTTGCAAATTGTATATAATCGACTTCAGTAAGGTACCGCTTATTCTAAAAAACATAAATTTTACTGCTCTGCGCTAAGGAAAAAGTTGCATGTTATAACAATATTAACAAATTCATATAAACAATGCATTGGAAAAAATTGCACTTTCCTAGATTTGGACTCAAAGTCGATTTTCTTGCAAATTGTATATTAGCGACTTCATAAAGGTACCGCTTATTCTAAAAAACATAAATTTTACTGATCTGCGCTAAGGAAAAAGTTGCATGTTATAACAATATTAACAAATTCATATAAATAATGCATTTAGAAAAAATTGCACTTTCCTAGATTTAGACTCAAAGTCGATTTTCTTGCAAATTGTATATTAGCGACTTCATAAAGGTACCGCTTATTCTATAAAACATAAATTTTATAGATCTGCGCTAAGGAAAAATTTGTATGTTATTACAATATTAACAAATTCATATAATCAATTCATTTCGAATAAATTGCACTTTCCTAGATTTAGACTCAAAGTCGATTTTCTTGCAAATTGTATATTAACGACTTCAATAAGGTACCGCTTATACCGCTGAAAAATATAAAATTTTACTGATCTGCGCTAAGGAAAAATTTGCATGTTATAACAATATTAACAAATTCATACAATCTAAGCATTTCGTAAAAATTGCACTTTCTTAGATAAGACTCAACACGATTTTCTTCTTATTGGATAATAAGCATTTCAATAAGGTAACGCTTATACTGAAAAACATAAATTTTACTGATCTGTGCTAAAGAAAAATCTGCATGTTATAACAATATTAACAAATTCATGTGATCAATGGTTTTCGAAAAAATTGCACCTTCTTAGATTTAGACTCAAAGTCGATTTTCTTCCAAATTGTCTATTAGTGACTTCAATAAGCTATCGCTTATAATGAAAAATAAAAACTTTTACTGAACGGCTCTTTTAAGGAAAATTTTGCATGTTATTACAATATTAACAAATTGATATAATCAATGCATTTTGAAAAAATTGCTATTCCTTAGATTTAGACTCAAAGTCGATTTTCTTGCAAATTGTATATAATCGACTTCAGTAAGGTACCGCTTATTCTAAAAAACATAAATTTTACTGATCTGCGCTAAGGAAAAAGTTGCATGTTATAACAATATTAACAAATTCATATAAACAATGCATTTAGAAAATTTGCTAGATTTAGACTCAAAGTAGATATTCTTGCAAATTGTATATTAGCGACTTCATAAAGGTACCGCTTATTCCAAAAAACATAAATTTTATAGATCTGCGCTAAGGAAAAATTTGCATGTTATAACAATATTAACAAATTCATATAATCAATGCATTTAAAAAAAATTGCACTTTCCTAGATTTAGGTTCAAAGTCGATTTTCTTGCAAATTGTATATTAACGACTTCAATTAGGTACCGCTTATTCTGAAAAACATAATTTTTACTGATCTGCTCTTCTAAGGAAAAATGTGCATGTTATTACCATATTAGTAAATTCATATAATCAATGCATTTTGAAAAAATTGCAATTTCTTAGATTTAGACCCAAAGTCGGTTTTTTTTTGCAAATTGTATACTAACGACTTCAATTAGGTACCGCTTATACCGCTGAAAAATATAAAATTTTACTGATCTGCGCTAAGAGAAAATTTGAATGTTATAACAATATTAACAAATTCATACAATCTAAGCCTTTCCTAAAAATTGCACTTTCTTAGATAGGACTCAACTCGATTTTCTTGCAAATTGTATATTAGCGACTTCAGTAAGGTACCGGTTATTCTAAAAAACATAATTCTTTCTGATCAGCTCTTCTGAAAAAAAGTTTGCATGTTATTACAATATTAACAAATTCATATAACCAATGGATTTCGAAAAAATTGCACTTTCTTAGATTTAGACTCAAAGTCAATTTTCTTGCAAATTGTATATACTCGACTTCAGTAAGGTA
This sequence comes from Bactrocera oleae, assembly GCF_042242935.1. Taxonomy (NCBI): domain Eukaryota; kingdom Metazoa; phylum Arthropoda; class Insecta; order Diptera; family Tephritidae; genus Bactrocera; species Bactrocera oleae. The sequence continues at coordinate 17,478,061 of NC_091541.1, read as the reverse complement.
CCGCTTATTCTAAAAACTGATCTGCTCTTCTGAGGAAAAATTTGTATGTTATTACCATATTAACAAATTCATATAATCAATGCATATCGAAAAAATTGCAATTTCTTAGATTTAGACCCAAAGTAGGTTTTTTTTTTGCAAATTGTATATTAACGACTTCAATAAGGTACCGCTGAAAAATATAAAATTTTACTGATCTGCGCTAAGGAAAAATTTGCATATTATAACAATATTAACAAATTCATACAATCTAAGCATTTCGTAAAAATTGCACTTTCTTAGATAGGACTCAACACGATTTTCTTTTTATTGGATAATAAGCACTTCAACAAGGTAACGCTTATACTGAAAAACATAAATTTTACTGATCTGTGCTAAAGAAAAATCTGCATGTTATAACAATATTAACAAATTCATATAATCAATGCATTTAAAAAAAATTGCACTTTCCTAGATTTAGACTCAAAGTCGATTTTCTTGCAAATTGTATATAATCGACTTCAGTAAGGTACCGCTTATTCTAAAAAACATAAATTTTACTGATCTGCGCTAAGGAAAAAGTTGCATGTTATAACAATATTAACAAATTCAAACAAACAATGCATTTAGAAAAAATTGCACTTTCCTAGATTTGGACTCAAAGTCGATTTTCTTGCAAATTGTATATTAGCGACTTCATAAAGGTACCGCTTATTCTTAAAAACATAAATTTTACTGATCTGCGCTAAGGAAAAAGTTGCATGTTATAACAATATCAACAATTTCATATAAACAATGCATTTAGAAAAAATTGCACTTTCCTAGATTTAGACTCAAAGTCGATTTTCTTGCAAATTGTATATTAGCGACTTCATAAAGGTACCGCTCATTTCGAATAAATTGCACTTTCCTAGATTTAGACTCAAAGTTTATTTTCTTGCAAATTGTATATTAGCGACTTCAATAAGGAACCGTTTATTCTGAAAAACATAAATTTTACTGAACTGCCCTCTTGAGGAAAAGTTTGTATGTTATTACCATATTAACAAATTCATATAATCAATGCATTTCGAAAAAATTGCGATTTCTTAGATTTAGACTCAAAGTCGGTTTTTTTTTTGCAAATTGTATATTAACGACTTCAATAAGGTACCGCTTATACCGCTGAAAAATATAAAATTTTACTGATCTGCACTAAGGAAAAATTTGCATATTATAACAATATTAACAAATTCATACAATCTAAGCATTTCGTAAAAATTGCACTTTCTTAGATAGGACTCAACACGATTTTATTTTTGTTGGATAATAAGCACTTCAATAAGGTAACGCTTATACTGAAAAACATAAATTTTACTGATCTGTGGTAAAGAAAAATCTGCATGTTATAACAATATTAACAAATTCATATAATCAATGCATTTAAAAAAAATTGCACTTTCCTAGATTTAGACTCAAAGTCGATTTTCTTGCAAATTGTATATAATCGACTTCAGTAAGGTACCGCTTATTCTAAAAAACATAAATTTTACTGATCTGCGCTAAGGAAAAAGTTGCATGTTATAACAATATTAACAAATTCAAATAAACAATGCATTTAGAAAAAATTGCACTTTCCTAGATTTGGACTCAAAGTCGATTTTCTTGCAAATTGTATATTAACGACTTCAATAAGGTACCGCTTATACCGCTGAAAAATATAAAATTTTACTGATCTGCGCTAAGGAAAAATTTGCATATTATAACAATATTAACAAATTCATACAATCTAAGCATTTCGTAAAAATTGCACTTTCTTAGATAGGACTCAACACGATTTTATTTTTGTTGGATAATAAGCACTTCAATAAGGTAACGCTTATACTGAAAAACATAAATTTTACTGATCTGTGGTAAAGAAAAATCTGCATGTTATAACAATATTAACAAATTCATATAATCAATGCATTTAAAAAAAATTGCACTTTCCTAGATTTAGACTCAAAGTCAATTTTCTTGCAAATTGTATATAATCGACTTCAGTAAGGTACCGCTTATTCTTAAAACTGATCTGCTCTTCTGAGGAAAAATTTGTATGTTATTACCATATTAACAAATTCATATAATCAATGCATATCGAAAAAATTGCAATTTCTTAGATTTAGACCCAAAGTAGGTTTTTTTTTTTGCAAATTGTATATTAACGACTTCAATAAGGTACCGCTGAAAAATATAAAATTTTACTGATCTGCGCTAAGGAAAAATTTGCATATTATAACAATATTAACAAATTCATACAATCTAAGCATTTCGTAAAAATTGCACTTTCTTAGATAGGACTCAACACGATTTTCTTTTTATTGGATAATAAGCACTTCAACAAGGTAACGCTTATACTGAAAAACATAAATTTTACTGATCTGTGCTAAAGAAAAATCTGCATGTTATAACAATATTAACAAATTCATATAATCAATGCATTTAAAAAAAATTGCACTTTCCTAGATTTAGACTCAAAGTCGATTTTCTTGCAAATTGTATATAATCGACTTCAGTAAGGTACCGCTTATTCTAAAAAACATAAATTTTACTGATCTGCGCTAAGGAAAAAGTTGCATGTTATAACAATATTAACAAATTCAAATAAACAATGCATTTAGAAAAAATTGCACTTTCCTAGATTTGGACTCAAAGTCGATTTTCTTGCAAATTGTATATTAGCGACTTCATAAAGGTACCGCTTATTCTTAAAAACATAAATTTTACTGATCTGCGCTAAGGAAAAAGTTGCATGTTATAACAATATTAACAATTTCATATAAACAATGCATTTAGAAAAAATTGCACTTTCCTAGATTTAGACTCAAAGTCGATTTTCTTGCAAATTGTATATTAGCGACTTCATAAAGGTACCGCTCATTTCGAATAAATTGCACTTTCCTAGATTTAGACTCAAAGTTTATTTTCCTGCAAATTGTATATTAGCGACTTCAATAAGGAACCGTTTATTCTGAAAAACATAAATTTTACTGAACTGCCCTCTTGAGGAAAAATTTGTATGTTATTACCATATTAACAAATTCATATAATCAATGCATTTCGAAAAAATTGCGATTTCTTAGATTTAGACTCAAAGTCGGTTTTTTTTTTGCAAATTGTATATTAACGACTTCAATAAGGTACCGCTTATACCGCTGAAAAATATAAAATTTTACTGATCTGCGCTAAGGAAAAATTTGCATATTATAACAATATTAACAAATTCATACAATCTAAGCATTTCGTAAAAATTGCACTTTCTTAGATAGGACTCAACACGATTTTATTTTTGTTGGATAATAAGCACTTCAATAAGGTAACGCTTATACTGAAAAACATAAATTTTACTGATCTGTGGTAAAGAAAAATCTGCATGTTATAACAATATTAACAAATTCATATAATCAATGCATTTAAAAAAAATTGCACTTTCCTAGATTTAGACTCAAAGTCGATTTTCTTGCAAATTGTATATAATCGACTTCAGTAAGGTACCGCTTATTCTAAAAAACATAAATTTTACTGATCTGCGCTAAGGAAAAAGTTGCATGTTATAACAATATTAACAAATTCATATAAACAATGCATTTAGAAAAAATTGCACTTTCCTAGATTTGGACTCAAAGTTGATTTTCTTGCAAATTGTATATTAGCGACTTCATAAAGGTACCGCTTATTCTAAAAAACATAAATTTTGCTGATCTGCGCTAAGGAAAAAGTTGCATGTTATAACAATATTAACAAATTCATATAAACAATGCATTTAAAAAAAATTGCACTTTCCTAGATTTAGACTCAAAGTCGATTTTCTTGCAAATTGTATATTAGCGACTTCATAAAGGTACCGCTTATTCTATAAAACATAAATTTTATAGATCTGCGCTAAGGAAAAATTTGTATGTTATTACAATATTAACAAATTCATATAATCAATTCATTTCGAATAAATTGCACTTTCCTAGATTTAGACTCAAAGTCGATTTTCTTGCAAATTGTATATTAGCGACTTCAATAAGGAACCTTTTATTCTGAAAAACATAAATTTTACTGAACTGCCCTCTTGAGGAAAAATTTGTATGTTATTACCATATTAACAAATTCATATAATCAATGCATTTCGAAAAAATTGCGATTTCTTAGATTTAGATCCAAAGTCGGTTTTTTTTTTGCAAATTGTATATTAACGACTTCAATAAGGTACCGCTTATACCGCTGAAAAATATAAAATTTTACTGATCTGCGCTAAGGAAAAATTTGCATGTTATAACAATATTAACAAATTCATACAATCTAAGCATTTCGTAAAAATTGCACTTTCTTAGATAAGACTCAACACGATTTTCTTCTTATTGGATAATAAGTAAAGGTAACGCCTATACTGAAAAACATAAATTTTACTGATCTGTGCTAAAGAAAAATCTGCATGTTATAACAATATTAACAAATTCATGTAATCAATGGTTTTCGAAAAAATTGCACCTTCTTAGATTTAGACTCAAAGTCGATTTTCTTCCTAATTGTCTATTAGTGACTTCAATAAGCTATCGCTTATAATGAAAAATAAAAAATTTTACTGAACGGCTCTTTTAAGGAAAATTTTGCATGTTATTACAATATTAACAAATTGATATAATCGATGCATTTTGAAAAAATTGCTATTCCTTAGATTTAGACTCAAAGTCGATTTTCTTGCAAATTGTATATAATCGACTTCAGTAAGGTACCACTTATTCTAAAAACATAAATTTTACTGATCTGCGCAAAGGAAAAAGTTGCATGTTATAACAATATTAACAAATTCATATAAACAATGCATTTAGAAAATATTGCACTTTCCTAGATTTAGACCCAAAGTCGATTTTCTTGCAAATTGTATATTAGCGACTTCAGTAAGGTACCGCTTATTCCAAAAAACATAAATTTTATAGATCTGCGCTAAGGAAAAATTTGCATGTTATTACCATATTAACAAATTCATATACTCGATGCATTTTGAAAAAATTGCACTTCCTTAGATTTAGACTCAAAGTCGATTTTCTTGCAAATTGTATATAATCGACTTCAGTAAGGTACCGCTTATTCTAAAAAACATAAATTTTACTGATCTGCGCTTAGGAAAAAGTTGCATGTTATAACAATATTAACAAATTCATATAAACAATGCATTAAGAAACAATTGCACTTTCCTAGATTTAGACTCAAAGTAGATTTTCTTGCAAATTGTATATTAGCGACTTCATAAAGGTACCGCTTATTCCAAAAAACATAAATTTTATAGATATGCGCTAGGGAAAAATTTGCATGTTATAACAATATTAACAAATTCATATAATCAATGCATTTAAAAAAAATTGCACTTTCCTAGATTTAGACTCACAGTTGATTTTCTTGCAAATTGTATATTAACGACTTCAATAAGGTACCGCTTATTCTGAAAAACATAATTTTTACTGATCTGCTCTTCTAAGGAAAAATGTGCATGTTATTACCATATTAGTAAATTCATATAATCAATGCATTTTGAAAAAATTGCAATTTCTTAGATTTAGACCCAAAATCGGTTTTTTTTTTGAAAATTGTATATTAACGACTTCAATTAGGTACCGCTTATACCGCTGAAAAATATAAAATTTTACTGATCTGCCCTAAGAGAAAATTTGAATGTTATAACAATATTAACAAATTCATACAATCTAAGCATTTCCTAAAAATTGCACTTTCTTAAATAAGACTCAACTCGATTTTCTTGCTAATTGGATATTAAGGACTTTAATAAGGTACCGCTTATTCTAAAAATCATAAATTTTTCTGATCAGCTCTTCTGAGTAAAAATTTGCATGTTATTACAATATTAACAAATTCATATATTCAATGCGTTTCGAAAAAATTGCACTTTCCTAGATTTAGACGCAAAGTCGATTTTCTTGCAAATTGTATATTACCGACTTCAATAAGGTACCGTTTATTCTTAAAACATAAATTTTACTGAACTGCTCTTCTGAGGAAAAATTTGTATGTTATTACCATATTAACAAATTCATATAATGAATGCATATCGAAAAAATTGCAATTTCTTAGATTTAGACCCAAAGTAGGTTTTTTTTTTTTTGCAAATTGTATATTAGCGACTTCAAAAAGGTACCGCTTATACCGCTGAAAAATATAAATTTTTACTGATCTGCGCTAAGGAAAAATTTGCATATTATAACAATATTAACAAATTCATACAATCTAAGCATTTCGTAAAAATTCCACTTTCTTAGATAGGACTCAACACGATTTTCTTTTTATTGGATAATAAGCACTTCAACAAGGTAACGCTTATACTGAAAAACATAAATTTTTCTGATCTGTGCTAAAGAAAAAAATCTGCATGTTATAACAATATTAACAAATTCATATAATCAATGCATTTAAAAAAAATTGCACTTTCCTAGATTTAGACTCAAAGTCGATTTTCTTGCAAATTGTATATTAGCGACTTCAGTAAGGTACCGGTTATTCTAAAAAACATAAATTTTACTGATCTGCGCTAAGGAAAAAGTTGCATGTTGTAACAATATTAACAAATTCATATAAACAATGCATTTAGAAAAAATTGCACTTTCCTAGATTTGGACTCAAAGTCGATTTTCTTGCAAATTGTATATTAGCGACTTCATAAAGGTACCGCTTATTCTAAAAAACATAAATTTTACTGATCTGCGCTAAGGAAAAATTTGCATGTTATAACAATATTAACAAATTCATATAAACAATGCATTTAGAAAAAATTGCACTTTCCTAGATTTAGACTCAAAGTCGATTTTCTTGCAAATTGTATATTAGCGACTTCATAAAGGTACCGCTTATTCTATAAAACATAAATTTTATAGATCTGCGCTAAGGAAAAAGTTGCATGTTATAACAATATTAACAAATTCATATAAACAATGCATTTAGAAAAAATTGCACTTTCCTAGATTTGGACTCAAAGTCGATTTTCTTGCAAATTGTATATAATCGACTTCAGTAAGGTACCGCTTATTCTAAAAAACATAAATTTTACTGATCTGCGCTAAGGAAAAAGTTGCATGTTATAACAATATTAACAAATTCATATAAACAATGCATTTAGAAAAAATTGCACTTTCCTAGATTTGGACTCAAAGTTGATTTTCTTGCAAATTGTATATTAGCGACTTCATAAAGGTACCGCTTATTCTAAAAAACATAAATTTTGCTGATCTGCGCTAAGGAAAAAGTTGCATGTTATAACAATATTAACAAATTCATATAAACAATGCATTTAAAAAAAATTGCACTTTCCTAGATTTAGACTCAAAGTCGATTTTCTTGCAAATTGTATATTAACGACTTCAATTAGGTACCGCTTATACCGCTGAAAAATATAAAATTTTACTGATCTGCGCTAAGAGAAAATTTGAATGTTATAACAATATTAATAAATTCATACAATCTAAGCATTTCCTAAAAATTGCACTTTCTTAGATAAGACTCAACTCGATTTTCTTGCTAATTGGATATTAAGGACTTTAATAAGGTACCGCTTATTCTAAAAATCATAAATTTTTCTGATCAGCTCTTCTGAGTAAAAATTTGCATGTTATTACAATATTAACAAATTCATATAATTAATGGATTTCGAAAAAATTGCACTTTCTTAGATTTAGACTCAAAGTCAATTTTCTTGCAAATTGTATATAATCGACTTCAGTAAGGTACCGCTTATTCTAAAAACTGATCTGCTCTTCTTAGGAAAAATTTGCATGATATTACAATATTAACAAATTCATATTATATAATCAATGCGTTTCGAAAAAATTGCACTTTCCTAGATTTAGACTCAAAGTCGATTTTCTTGCAAATTGTATATTACCGACTTCAATAAAGTACCGTTTATTCTTAAAACATAAATTTTACTGAACTGCTCTTCTGAGGAAAAATTTGTATGTTATTACCATATTAACAAATTCATTTAATCAATGCATTTCGAAAAAATTGCAATTTCTTAGATTTAGACCCAAAGTCGGTTTTTTTTGCAAATTGAATATAATCGACTTCATAAAGGTACCGCCTATTCCAAAAAACATAAATTTTATAGATCTGCGCTTAGGAAAAATTTGCATGTTATTACCATATTAACAAATTCATATAATCAATGCATATTGAAAAAATTGCACTTCCTTAGATTTAGACTCAAAGTCGATTTTCTTGCAAATTGTATATTACCGACTTCAATAAGGTACTGTTTATTCTTAAAACATAAATTTTACTGAACTGCTCTTCTGAGGAAAAATTTGTATGTTATTACCATATTAACAAATTCATATAATCAATGCATATCGAAAAAATTGCAATTTCTTAGATTTAGACCCAAAGTAGGTTTTTTTTTTTGCAAATTGTATATTAACGACTTCAATAAGGTACCGCTTATACCGCTGAAAAATATAAAATTTTACTGATCTGCGCTAAGGAAAAATTTGCATGTTATAACAATATTAACAAACTCATACGATCTAAGCATTTCGTAAAAATTGCACTTTCTTAGATAAGACTCAACACGATTTTCTTCTTATTGGATAATAAGCACTTCAATAAGGTAACGCTTATACTGAAAAACATAAATTTTATAGATCTGCGCTAAGGAAAAATTTGCATGTTATAACAATATTAACAAATTCATATAATCAATGCATTTAAAAAAAATTGCACCTTCTTAGATTTAGACTCAAAGTCGATTTTCTTCCAAATTGTCTATTAATGACTTCATAAAGGTACCGCTTATTCCAAAAAACATAAATTTTATAGATCTGCGCTAAGGAAAAATTTGCATGTTATTACCATATTAACAAATTCATATAATCGATGCATTTTGAAAAAATTGCACTTCCTTAGATTTAGACTCAAAGTCGATTTTCTAGCAAATTGTATATTAACGACTTCAATAAGGTACCGCTTATTCTGAAAAACATAATTTTTACTGATCTGCTCTTCTAAGGAAAAATGTGCATGTTATTACCATATTAGTAAATTCATATAATCAATGCATTTTGAAAAAATTGCAATTTCTTAGATTTAGAACCAAAGTCGGTTTTTTTTTTGCAAATTGTATATTAACGACTTCAATAAGGTACCGCTTATACCGCTGAAAAATATAAAATTTTACTGATCTGCGCTAAGAAAAAATTTGAATGTTATAACAATATTAACAAATTCATACAATCTAAGCATTTCCTAAAAATTGCACTTTCTTAGATAAGACTCAACTCGATTTTCTTGCTAATTGGATATTAAGGACTTAAATAAGGTACCGCTTATTCTAAAAATCATAAATTTTTCTGATCAGCTCTTCTGAGTAAAAATTTGCTTGTTATTACAATATTAACAAATTCATATAATTAATGGATTTCAAAAACATTGCACTTTCTTAGATTTAGACTCAAAGTAAATTTTCTTCCAAATTGTCTACTAACAACTTCAGTAAGGTACCGCTTATTCTGAAAACTAAAATATATTACTGATCTGCTCTTCTAAGGAAAAATTTGCATGATATTACAATATTAACAAATTCATATTATATAATCAATGCGTTTCGAAAAAATTGCACTTTCCTAGATTTAGACTCAAAGTCGATTTTCTTGCAAATTGTAAATTACCGACTTCAATAAGGTACTGTTTATTCTTAAAACATAAATTTTACTGAACTGCTCTTCTGAGGAAAAATTTGTATGTTATTACCATATTAACAAATTCATATAATCAATGCATTTCGAAAAAATTGCAATTTCTTAGATTTAGACCCAAAGTCGGTTTTTTTTTTGCAAATTGTATATAATCGACTTCATAAAGGTACCGCCTATTCCAAAAAACATAAATTTTATAGATCTGCGCTAAGGAAAAATTTGCATGTTATTACTATATTAACAAATTCATATAATCAATGCATTTTGAAAAAATTGCACTTCCTTAGATTTAGACTCAAAGTCGATTTTCTTGCAAATTGTATATTAGCGACTTCATAAAGGTACCGCTTATTCCAAAAAACATAAATTTTATAGATCTGCGCTAAGGAAAAATTTGCATGTTATAACAATATTAACAAATTCATATAATCAATGCATTTAAAAAAAATTGCACTTTCTTAGATTTAGACTCAAAGTAAATTTTCTTCCAAATTGTCTACTAACGACTTCAGTAAGGTACCGCTTATTGTGAAAACTAGAAAATTTTACTGATCTGCTCTTCTAAGGAAAAATTTGCATGATATTACAATATTAACAAATTCATATAAACAATGCATTTAGAAAAAATTGCACTTTCCTAGATTTAGACTCAAAGTTGATTTTCTTGCAAATTGTATATAATCGACTTCAGTAAGGTATCGCTTATTCCAGAAAACATAAATTTTATAGATCTGCGCTAAGGAAAATTTGCATGTTATTACCATATTAACAAATTCATATAATCGATGCATTTTGAAAAAATTGCACTTCCTTAGATTTAGACTCAAAGTCGATTTTCTTGCAAATTGTATATAATCGACTTCAGTAAGGTACCGCTTATTCTAAAAAACATAAATTTTACTGATCTGCGCTAAGGAAAAAGTTGCATGTTATAACAACATTAACAAATTCATATAAACAATGCATTTAGAAAAAATTGCACTTTCCTAGATTTAGACTCAAAGTCGATTTTCTTGCAAATTGTATATTAGCGACTTCATAAAGGTACCGCTTATTCTATAAAACATAAATTTTATAGATCTGCTCTAAGGAAAAATTTGCATGTTATTACCATATTAACAAATTCATATAATCGATGCATTTTGAAAAAATTGCACTTCCTTAGATTTAGACTCAAAGTCGATTTTCTTGCAAATTGTATATAATCGACTTCAGTAAGGTACCGCTTATTCTAAAAAACATAAATTTTACTGATCTGCGCTAAGGAAAAAGTTGCATGTTATAACAATATTAACAAATTCATATAAACAATGCATTTAGAAAAAATTGCACTTTCCTAGATTTAGACTCAAAGTTGATTTTCTTGCAAATTGTATATAATCGACTTCAGTAAGGTACCGCTTATTCCAAAAAACATAAATTTTATAGATCTGCGCTAAGGAAAATTTGCATGTTATTACCATATTAACAAATTCATATAATCGATGCATTTTGAAAAAATTGCACTTCCTTAGATTTAGACTCAAAGTCGATTTTCTTGCAAATTGTATATAATCGACTTCAGTAAGGTACCGCTAATTGTAAAAAACATAAATTTTACTGATCTGCGCTAAGGAAAAAGTTGCATGTTATAACAATATTAACAAACTCATACGATCTAAGCATTTCGTAAAAATTGCACTTTCTTAGATAAGACTCAACACGATTTTCTTCTTATTGGATAATAAGCACTTCAATAAGGTAACGCTTATACTGAAAAACATAAATTTTACTGATCTGTGCTAAAGAAAAATCTGCATGTTATAACAATATTAACAAATTCATGTAATCAATGGTTTTCGAAAAAATTGCACCTTCTTAGATTTAGACTCAAAGTCGATTTTCTTCCAAATTGTCTATTAATGACTTCATAAAGGTACCGCTTATTCCAAAAAACATAAATTTTATAGATCTGCGCTAAGGAAAAATTTGCATGTTATTACTATATTAACAAATTCATATAATCAATGCATTTTGAAAAAATTGCACTTCCTTAGATTTAGACTCAAAGTCGATTTTCTTGCAAATTGTATATTAGCGACTTCATAAAGGTACCGCTTATTCCAAAAAACATAAATTTTATAGATCTGCGCTAAGGAAAAAGTTGCATGTTATTACTGTATTAACAAATTCATATAATCAATGCATTTTGGAAAAATTGCACTTCCTTAGATTTAGACTCAAAGTTGATTTTCTTGCAAATTGTATATAATCGACTTCAGTAAGGTACCGCTTATTCCAAAAAACATAAATTTTATAGATCTGCGCTAAGGAAAATTTGCATGTTATTACCATATTAACAAATTCATATAATCAATGCATTTAAAAAAAATTGCACTTTCTTAGATTTAGACTCAAAGTCGATTTTCTTGCAAATTGTATATTAACGACTTCAATAAGGTACCGCTTATTCTGAAAAACATAAATTTTACTGATCTGCTCTTCAAAGGAAAAATGTGCATGTTATTACCATATTAGTAAATTCATATAATCAATGCATTTTGAAAAAATTGCAATTTCTTAGATTTAGACCCAAAGTCGGTTTTTTTTTTGCAAATTGTATATTAACGACTTCAATAAGGTACCGCTTGTACCGCTGAAAAATATAAAATTTTACTGATCTGCGCTAAGAAAAAATTTGAATGTTATAACAATATTAACAAATTCATACAATCTAAGCATTTCCTAAAAATTGCACTTTCTTAGATAAGACTCAACTCGATTTTCTTGCTAATTGGATATTAAGGACTTTAATAAGGTACCGCTTATTCTAAAAATCATAAATTTTTCTGATCAGCTCTTCTGAGTAAAAATTTGCTTGTTATTACAATATTAACAAATTCATATAATTAATGGATTTCAAAAAAATTGCACTTTCTTAGATTTAGACTCAAAGTAAATTTTCTTCCAAATTGTCTACTAACGACTTCAGTAAGGTACCGCTTATTGTGAAAACTAGAAAATTTTACTGATCTGCTCTTCTAAGGAAAAATTTGCATGATATTACAATATTAACAAATTCATATAAACAATGCATTTAGAAAAAATTGCACTTTCCTAGATTTAGACTCAAAGTTGATTTTCTTGCAAATTGTATATAATCGACTTCAGTAAGGTACCGCTTATTCCAAAAAACATAAATTTTATAGATCTGCGCTAAGGAAAATTTGCATGTTATTACCATATTAACAAATTCATATAATCGATGCATTTTGAAAAAATTGCACTTCCTTAGATTTAGACTCAAAGTCGATTTTCTTGCAAATTGTATATAATCGACTTCAGTAAGGTACCGCTTATTCTAAAAAACATAAATTTTACTGATCTGCGCTAAGGAAAAAGTTGCATGTTATAACAACATTAACAAATTCATATAAACAATGCATTTAGAAAAAATTGCACTTTCCTAGATTTAGACTCAAAGTCGATTTTCTTGCAAATTGTATATTAGCGACTTCATAAAGGTACCGCTTATTCTATAAAACATAAATTTTATAGATCTGCTCTAAGGAAAAATTTGCATGTTATTACCATATTAACAAATTCATATAATCGATGCATTTAGAAAATATTGCACTTCCTTAGATTTAGACTCAAAGTCGATTTTCTTGCAAATTGTCTACTAACGACTTCAGTAAGGTACCGCTTATTCTAAAAAACATAAATTTTACTGATCTGCGCTAAGGAAAAAGTTGCATGTTATAACAATATTAACAAATTCATATAAACAATGCATTTAGAAAAAATTGCACTTTCCTAGATTTAGACTCAAAGTTGATTTTCTTGCAAATTTTATATAATCGACTTCAGTAAGGTACCGCTTATTCCAAAAAACATAAATTTTATAGATCTGCGCTAAGGAAAATTTGCATGTTATTACCATATTAACAAATTCATATAATCGATGCATTTTGAAAAAATTGCACTTCCTTAGATTTAGACTCAAAGTCGATTTTCTTGCAAATTGTATATAATCGACTTCAGTAAGGTACCGCTAATTGTAAAAAACATAAATTTTACTGATCTGCGCTAAGGAAAAAGTTGCATGTTATAACAATATTAACAAACTCATACGATCTAAGCATTTCGTAAAAATTGCACTTTCTTAGATAAGACTCAACACGATTTTCTTCTTATTGGATAATAAGCACTTCAATAAGGTAACGCTTATACTGAAAAACATAAATTTTACTGATCTGTGCTAAAGAAAAATCTGCATGTTATAACAATATTAACAAATTCATGTAATCAATGGTTTTCGAAAAAATTGCACCTTCTTAGATTTAGACTCAAAGTCGATTTTCTTCCAAATTGTCTATTAATGACTTCATAAAGGTACCGCTTATTCCAAAAAACATAAATTTTATAGATCTGCGCTAAGGAAAAATTTGCATGTTATTACCATATTAACAAATTCATATAATCGATGCATTTTGAAAAAATTGCACTTCCTTAGATTTAGACTCAAAGTCGATTTTCTTGCAAATTGTATATAATCGACTTCAGTAAGGTACCGCTTATTCTAAAAAACATAAATTTTACTGATCTGCGCTAAAGAAAAAGTTGCATGTTATAACAATATTAACAAATTCATATAAACAATGCATTTAGAAAAAATTGCACTTTCCTAGATTTAGACTCAAAGTCGATTTTCTTGCAAATTGTATATAATCGACTTTAGTAAGGTACCGCTTATTGTAAAAAACATAAATTTTACTGATCTGCGCTAAGGAAAAAGTTGCATGTTATAACAATATTAACAAATTCATATAAACAATGCATTTTGAAAAAATTGCACTTTCCTAGATTTAGACTCAAAGTAGATTTTCTTGCAAATTGTATATTAGCGACTTCATAAAGGTACCGCTTATTCCAAAAAACATAAATTTTATAGATCTGCGCTAAGGAAAAATTTGCATGTTATAACAATATTAACAAATTCATATAATCAATGCATTTAAAAAAAATTGCACTTTCTTAGATTTAGACTCAAAGTCGATTTTCTTGCAAATTGTATATTAACGACTTCAATAAGGTACCGCTTATTCTGAAAAACATAAATTTTACTGATCTGCTCTTCAAAGGAAAAATGTGCATGTTATTACCATATTAGTAAATTCATATAATCAATGCATTTTGAAAAAATTGCAATTTCTTAGGTTTAGACCCAAAGTCGGTTTTTTTTTTGCAAATTGTATATAATCGACTTCAATAAGGTACCGCTTATACCGCTGAAAAATATAAAATTTTACTGATCTGCGCTAAGAAAAAATTTGAATGTTATAACAATATTAACAAATTCATACAATCTAAGCATTTCCTAAAAATTGCAATTTCTTAGATAAGACTCAACTCGATTTTCTTGCTAATTGGATATTAAGGACTTTAATAAGGTACCGCTTATTCTAAAAATCATAGATTTTTCTGATCAGCTCTTCTGAGTAAAAATTTGCTTGTTATTACAATATTAACAAATTCATATAATTAATGGATTTCAAAAAAATTGCACTTTCTTAAATTTAGACTCAAAGTAAATTTTCTTCCAAATTGTCAACTAACGACTTCAGTAAGGTATTGCTTATTGTGAAAACTAGAAAATTTTACTGATCTGCTCTTCTAAGGAAAAATTTGCATGATATTACAATATTAACAAATTCATATAATCAATGCATTTCGAAAAAATTGCAATTTCTTGGATTTAGACCCAAAGTCGGTTTTTTTTTGCAAATTGTATATAATCGACTTCATAAAGGTACCGCCTATTCCAAAAAACATAAATTTTATAGATCTGCGCTTAGGAAAAATTTGCATGTTATTACCATATTAACAAATTCATATAATCAATGCATATTGAAAAAATTGCACTTCCTTAGATTTAGACTCAAAGTCGATTTTCTTGCAAATTGTATATTACCGACTTCAATAAGGTACTGTTTATTCTTAAAACATAAATTTTACTGAACTGCTCTTCTGAGGAAAAATTTGTATGTTATTACCATATTAACAAATTCATATAATCAATGCATTTCGAAAAAATTGCAATTTCTTAGATCTAGACCCAAAGTAAATTTTCCTACAAATTGTCTACTAATGACTTCAGTAAGGTACCGCTTATTCTGAAAACTAAAATATATTACTGATCTGCTCTTCTAAGGAAAAATTTGCATGATATTACAATATTAACAAATTCATATAATCAATGCATTTCGAAAAAATTGCACTTCCTTAGATTTAGACTCAAAGTAAATTTTCTTCCAAATTGTCTACTAGCGACTTCAGTAAGGTACCGCTTATTCTGAAAACTAAAAAATATTACTGATCTGCTCTTCTAAGGAAAAATTTGCATGATATTACAATATTAACAAATTCATATTATATAATCAATGCGTTTCGAAAAAATTGCACTTTCCTAGATTTAGACTCAAAGTCGATTTTCTTGCAAATTCTATATTAGCGACTTCATAAAGGCACCGCTTATTCTATAAAACATAAATTTTATAGATCTGCGCTAAGGAAAAATTTGTATGTTATTATAATATTAACAAATTCCTATAATCAATTCATTTCGAATAATTTGCTCTTTCCTAGATTTAGACTCAAAGTCAATTTTCTTGCAAATTGTATATTAGCGACTTCAATAAGGAACCGTTTATTCTGAAAAACATAAATTTTACTGAACTGCCCTCTTGAGGAAAAATTTGTATGTTATTACCATATTAACAAATTCATATAATCGATGCATTTCGAAAAAATTGCGATTTCTTAGATTTAGACCCAAAGTCGGTTTTTTTTTGCAAATTGTATATTAACGACTTCAATAAGGTATCACTTATACCGCTGAAAAATATAAAATTTTACTGATCTGCGCTAAGGAAAAATTTGCATGTTATAACAATATTAACAAATTCATATAATTAATGGATTTCAAAAAAATTGCACTTTCTTAGATTTAGACTCAAAGTCGATTTTCTTGCAAATTGTATATAATCGACTTCAGTAAGGTACCGCTTATTCTAAAAAACATAAATTTTACTGATCTGCGCTAAGGAAAAAGTTGCATGTTATAACAATATTAACAAATTCATATAAACAATGCATTTAAAAAAAATTGCACTTTTCTAGATTTAGACTCAAAGTCGATTTTCTTGCAAATTGTATATTACCGACTTCAATAAGGTACTGTTTATTCTTAAAACATAAATTTTACTGAACTGCTCTTCTGAGGAAAAATTTGTATGTTATTACCATAT
Source organism: Bactrocera oleae (assembly GCF_042242935.1). Classification (NCBI taxonomy): domain Eukaryota; kingdom Metazoa; phylum Arthropoda; class Insecta; order Diptera; family Tephritidae; genus Bactrocera; species Bactrocera oleae. The sequence continues at coordinate 17,461,089 of NC_091541.1, read as the reverse complement.
TAACAAATTCATATAATCAATGCATTTCGAAAAAATTGCACTTCCTTAGATTTAGACTCAAAGTCGATTTTCTTGCAAATTGTATATAATCGACTTCAGTAAGGTACCGCTTATTCTAAAAAACATAAATTTTACTGATCTGCGCTTAGGAAAAATTTGCATGTTATAACAATATTAACAAATTCATATAATTAATGGATTTCAAAAAAATTGCACTTTCTTAGATTTAGACTCAAAGTCGATTTTCTTGCAAATTGTATATAATCGACTTCAGTAAGGTACCGCTTATTCTAAAAAACATAAATTTTACTGATCTGCGCTTAGGAAAAATTTGCATGTTATTACCATATTAACAAATTCATATAATCAATGCATATTGAAAAAATTGCACTTCCTTAGATTTAGACTCAAAGTCGATTTTCTTGCAAATTGTATATTACCGACTTCAATAAGGTACTGTTTATTCTTAAAACATAAATTTTACTGAACTGCTCTTCTGAGGAAAAATTTGTATGTTATTACCATATTAACAAATTCATATAATCAATGCATTTCGAAAAAATTGCAATTTCTTAGATCTAGACCCAAAGTAAATTTTCCTACAAATTGTCTACTAATGACTTCAGTAAGGTACCGCTTATTCTGAAAACTAAAATATATTACTGATCTGCTCTTCTAAGGAAAAATTTGCATGATATTACAATATTAACAAATTCATATAATCAATGCATTTCGAAAAAATTGCACTTCCTTAGATTTAGACTCAAAGTAAATTTTCTTCCAAATTGTCTACTAGCGACTTCAGTAAGGTACCGCTTATTCTGAAAACTAAAAAATATTACTGATCTGCTCTTCTAAGGAAAAATTTGCATGATATTACAATATTAACAAATTCATATTATATAATCAATGCGTTTCGAAAAAATTGCACTTTCCTAGATTTAGACTCAAAGTCGATTTTCTTGCAAATTGTATATTACCGACTTCAATAAGGTACTGTTTATTCTTAAAACATAAATTTTACTGAACTACTCTTCTGAGAAAAAATTTGTATGTTATTACCATATTAACAAATTCATTTAATCAATGCATTTCGAAAAAATTGCAATTTCTTAGATTTAGACCCAAAGTCGGTTTTTTTTTTGCAAATTGTATATTAACGACTTCAATAAGGTACCGCTTATACCGCTGAAAAATATAAAATTTTACTGATCTGCGCTAAGAAAAAATTTGAATGTTATAACAATATTAACAAATTCATACAATCTAAGCATTTCGTAAAAATTGCACTTTCTTAGATAAGACTCAACACGATTTTCTTCTTATTGGATAATAAGCACTTCAATAAGGTAACGCTTATACTGAAAAACATAAATTTTATAGATCTGCGCTAAGGAAAAATTTGCATGTTATAACAATATTAACAAATTCATATAATCAATGCATTTAAAAAAAATTGCACCTTCTTAGATTTAGACTCAAAGTCGATTTTCTTCCAAATTGTCTATTAATGACTTCATAAAGGTACCGCTTATTCCAAAAAACATAAATTTTATAGATCTGCGCTAAGGAAAAATTTGCATGTTATTACCATATTAACAAATTCATATAATCGATGCATTTTGAAAAAATTGCACTTCCTTAGATTTAGACTCAAAGTCGATTTTCTTGCAAATTGTATATAATCGACTTCAGTAAGGTACCGCTTATTCTAAAAAACATAAATTTTACTGATCTGCGCTAAGGAAAAAGTTGCATGTTATAACAATATTAACAAATTCATTTAAACAATGCATTTAGAAAAAATTGCACTTTCCTAGATTTAGACTCAAAGTCGATTTTCTTGCAAATTGTATATAATCGACTTTAGTAAGGTACCGCTTATTGTAAAAAACATAAATTTTACTGATCTGCGCTAAGGAAAAAGTTGCATGTTATAACAATATTAACAAATTCATATAAACAATGCATTTTGAAAAAATTGCACTTTCCTAGATTTAGACTCAAAGTAGATTTTCTTGCAAATTGTATATTAGCGACTTCATAAAGGTACCGCTTATTCCAAAAAACATAAATTTTATAGATCTGCGCTAAGGAAAAATTTGCATGTTATAACAATATTAACAAATTCATATAATCAATGCATTTAAAAAAAATTGCACTTTCTTAGATTTAGACTCAAAGTCGATTTTCTTGCAAATTGTATATTAACGACTTCAATAAGGTACCGCTTATTCTGAAAAACATAAATTTTACTGATCTGCTCTTCAAAGGAAAAATGTGCATGTTATTACCATATTAGTAAATTCATATAATCAATGCATTTTGAAAAAATTGCAATTTCTTAGGTTTAGACCCAAAGTCGGTTTTTTTTTTGCAAATTGTATATAATCGACTTCAATAAGGTACCGCTTATACCGCTGAAAAATATAAAATTTTACTGATCTGCGCTAAGAAAAAATTTGAATGTTATAACAATATTAACAAATTCATACAATCTAAGCATTTCCTAAAAATTGCACTTTCTTAGATAAGACTCAACTCGATTTTCTTGCTAATTGGATATTAAGGACTTTAATAAGGTACCGCTTATTCTAAAAATCATAGATTTTTCTGATCAGCTCTTCTGAGTAAAAATTTGCTTGTTATTACAATATTAACAAATTCATATAATTAATGGATTTCAAAAAAATTGCACTTTCTTAGATTTAGACTCAAAGTAAATTTTCTTCCAAATTGTCAACTAACGACTTCAGTAAGGTACCGCTTATTGTGAAAACTAGAAAATTTTACTGATCTGCTCTTCTAAGGAAAAATTTGCATGATATTACAATATTAACAAATTCATATAATCAATGCATTTCGAAAAAATTGCAATTTCTTGGATTTAGACCCAAAGTCGGTTTTTTTTTGCAAATTGTATATAATCGACTTCATAAAGGTACCGCCTATTCCAAAAAACATAAATTTTATAGATCTGCGCTTAGGAAAAATTTGCATGTTATTACCATATTAACAAATTCATATAATCAATGCATTTTGAAAAAATTGCACTTCCTTAGATTTAGACTCAAAGTCGATTTTCTTGCAAATTGTATATAATCGACTTCAGTAAGGTACCGCTTATTCTAAAAAACATAAATTTTACTGATCTGCGCTAAGGAAAAAGTTGCATGTTATAACAATATTAACAAATTCATATAAACAATGCATTTAGAAAAAATTGCACTTTCCTAGATTTAGACTCAAAGTCGATTTTCTTGCAAATTCTATATTAGCGACTTCATAAAGGCACCGCTTATTCTATAAAACATAAACTTTATAGATCTGCGCTAAGGAAAAATTTGTATGTTATTATAATATTAACAAATTCCTATAATCAATTCATTTCGAAAAATTTGCACTTTCCTAGATTTAGACTCAAAGTCAATTTTCTTGCAAATTGTATATTAGCGACTTCAATAAGGAACCGTTTATTCTGAAAAACATAAATTTTACTGAACTGCCCTCTTGAGGAAAAATTTGTATGTTATTACCATATTAACAAATTCATATAATCAATGCATTTCGAAAAAATTGCGATTTCTTAGATTTAGACCCAAAGTCGGTTTTTTTTTGCAAATTGTATATTAACGACTTCAATAAGGTATCACTTATACCGCTGAAAAATATAAAATTTTACTGATCTGCGCAAAGGAAAAATTTGCATGTTATAACAATATTAACAAATTCATACAATCTAAGCATTTCGTAAAAATTGCACTTTCTTAGATAAGACTCAACACGATTTTCTTCTTATTGGATAATAAGCACTTCAATAAGGTAACGCTTATACTGAAAAACATAAATTTTACTGATCTGTGCTAAAGAAAAATCTGCATGTTATAACAATATTAACAAATTCATGTAATCAATGGTTTTCGAAAAAATTGCACCTTCTTAGATTTAGACTCAAAGTCGATTTTCTTCCAAATTGTCTATTAATGACTTCATAAAGGTACCGCTTATTCCAAAAAACATAAATTTTATAGATCTGCGCTAAGGAAAAATTTGCATGTTATTACCATATTAACAAATTCATATAATCGATGCATTTTGAAAAAATTGCACTTCCTTAGATTTAGACTCAAAGTCGATTTTCTTGCAAATTGTATATAATCGACTTCAGTAAGGTACCGCTTATTCTAAAAAACATAAATTTTACTGATCTGCGCTAAGGAAAAAGTTGCATGTTATAACAATATTAACAAATTCATATAAACAATGCATTTAGAAAAAATTGCACTTTCCTAGATTTAGACTCAAAGTCGATTTTCTTGCAAATTGTATATAATCGACTTTAGTAAGGTACCGCTTATTGTAAAAAACATAAATTTTACTGATCTGCGCTAAGGAAAAAGTTGCATGTTATAACAATATTAACAAATTCATATAAACAATGCATTTTGAAAAAATTGCACTTTCCTAGATTTAGACTCAAAGTAGATTTTCTTGCAAATTGTATATTAGCGACTTCATAAAGGTACCGCTTATTCCAAAAAACATAAATTTTATAGATCTGCGCTAAGGAAAAATTTGCATGTTATAACAATATTAACAAATTCATATAATCAATGCATTTAAAAAAAATTGCACTTTCTTAGATTTAGACTCAAAGTCGATTTTCTTGCAAATTGTATATTAACGACTTCAATAAGGTACCGCTTATTCTGAAAAACATAAATTTTACTGATCTGCTCTTCAAAGGAAAAATGTGCATGTTATTACCATATTAGTAAATTCATATAATCAAAGCATTTTGAAAAAATTGTAATTTCTTAGGTTTAGACCCAAAGTCGGTTTTTTTTTTGCAAATTGTATATAATCGACTTCAATAAGGTACCGCTTATACCGCTGAAAAATATAAAATTTTACTGATCTGCGCTAAGAAAAAATTTGAATGTTATAACAATATTAACAAATTCATACAATCTAAGCATTTCCTAAAAATTGCACTTTCTTAGATAAGACTCAACTCGATTTTCTTGCTAATTGGATATTAAGGACTTTAATAAGGTACCGCTTATTCTAAAAATCATAGATTTTTCTGATCAGCTCTTCTGAGTAAAAATTTGCTTGTTATTACAATATTAACAAATTCATATAATTAATGGATTTCAAAAAAATTGCACTTTCTTAGATTTAGACTCAAAGTAAATTTTCTTCCAAATTGTCAACTAACGACTTCAGTAAGGTACCGCTTATTGTGAAAACTAGAAAATTTTACTGATCTGCTCTTCTAAGGAAAAATTTGCATGATATTACAATATTAACAAATTCATATAATCAATGCATTTCGAAAAAATTGCAATTTCTTGGATTTAGACCCAAAGTCGGTTTTTTTTTGCAAATTGTATATAATCGACTTCATAAAGGTACCGCCTATTCCAAAAAACATAAATTTTATAGATCTGCGCTTAGGAAAAATTTGCATGTTATTACCATATTAACAAATTCATATAATCAATGCATATTGAAAAAATTGCACTTCCTTAGATTTAGACTCAAAGTCGATTTTCTTGCAAATTGTATATTACCGACTTCAATAAGGTACTGTTTATTCTTAAAACATAAATTTTACTGAACTGCTCTTCTGAGGAAAAATTTGTATGTTATTACCATATTAACAAATTCATATAATCAATGCATTTCGAAAAAATTGCAATTTCTTAGATCTAGACCCAAAGTAAATTTTCCTACAAATTGTCTACTAACGACTTCAGTAAGGTACCGCTTATTCTGAAAACTAAAAAATATTACTGATCTGCTCTTCTAAGAAAAAATTTGCATGATATTACAATATTAACAAATTCATATAATCAATGCATTTCGAAAAAATTGCAATTTCTTGGATTTAGACCCAAAGTCGGTTTTTTTTTGCAAATTGTATATAATCGACTTCATAAAGGTACCGCCTATTCCAAAAAACATAAATTTTATAGATCTGCGCTTAGGAAAAATTTGCATGTTATTACCATATTAACAAATTCATATAATCAATGCATTTTGAAAAAATTGCACTTCCTTAGATTTAGACTCAAAGTCGATTTTCTTGCAAATTGTATATAATCGACTTCAGTAAGGTACCGCTTATTCTAAAAAACATAAATTTTACTGATCTGCGCTAAGGAAAAAGTTGCATGTTATAACAATATTAACAAATTCATATAAGCAATGCATTTAGAAAAAATTGCACTTTCCTAGATTTAGACTCAAAGTCGATTTTCTTGCAAATTCTATATTAGCGACTTCATAAAGGCACCGCTTATTCTATAAAACATAAACTTTATAGATCTGCGCTAAGGAAAAATTTGTATGTTATTATAATATTAACAAATTCCTATAATCAATTCATTTCGAATAATTTGCACTTTCCTAGATTTAGACTCAAAGTCAATTTTCTTGCAAATTGTATATTAGCGACTTCAATAAGGAACCGTTTATTCTGAAAAACATAAATTTTACTGAACTGCCCTCTTGAGGAAAAATTTGTATGTTATTACCATATTAACAAATTCATATAATCAATGCATTTCGAAAAAATTGCGATTTCTTAGATTTAGACCCAAAGTCGGTTTTTTTTTTGCAAATTGTATATTAACGACTTCAATAAGGTATCACTTATACCGCTGAAAAATATAAAATTTTACTGATCTGCGCAAAGGAAAAATTTGCATGTTATAACAATATTAACAAATTCATACAATCTAAGCATTTCGTAAAAATTGCACTTTCTTAGATAAGACTCAACACGATTTTCTTCTTATTGGATAATAAGCACTTCAATAAGGTAACGCTTATACTGAAAAACATAAATTTTATAGATCTGCGCTAAGGAAAAATTTGCATGTTATAACAATATTAACAAATTCATATAATTAATGGATTTCAAAAAAATTGCACTTTCTTAGATTTAGACTCAAAGTAAATTTTCTTCCAAATTGTCTACTAGCGACTTCAGTAAGGTACCGCTTATTCTGAAAACTAAAAAATATTACTGATCTGCTCTTCTAAGGAAAAATTTGCATGATATTACAATATTAACAAATTCATATTATATAATCAATGCGTTTCGAAAAAATTGCACTTTCCTAGATTTAGACTCAAAGTCGATTTTCTTGCAAATTGTATATTACCGACTTCAATAAGGTACTGTTTATTCTTAAAACATAAATTTTACTGAACTACTCTTCTGAGAAAAAATTTGTATGTTATTACCATATTAACAAATTCATTTAATCAATGCATTTCGAAAAAATTGCAATTTCTTAGATTTAGACCCAAAGTCGGTTTTTTTTGCAAATTGAATATAATCGACTTCATAAAGGTACCGCCTATTCCAAAAAACATAAATTTTATAGATCTGCGCTTAGGAAAAATTTGCATGTTATTACCATATTAACAAATTCATATAATCAATGCATTTTGAAAAAATTGCACTTCCTTAGATTTAGACTCAAAGTCGATTTTCTTGCAAATTGTATATAATCGACTTCAGTAAGGTACCGCTTATTCTAAAAAACATAAATTTTACTGATCTGCGCTAAGGAAAAAGTTGCATGTTATAACAATATTAACAAATTCATATAAACAATGCATTTAGAAAAAATTGCACTTTCCTAGATTTAGACTCAAAGTCGATTTTCTTGCAAATCGTATATTAGCGACTTCATAAAGGCACCGCTTATTCTATAAAACATAAATTTTATAGATCTGCGCTAAGGAAAAATTTGTATGTTATTACAATATTAACAAATTCATATAATCAATTCATTTCGAATAAATTGCACTTTCCTAGATTTAGACTCAAAGTCGATTTTCTTGCAAATTGTATATTAGCGACTTCAATAAGGAATCGTTTATTCTGAAAAACATAAATTTTACTGAACTGCCCTCTTGAGGAAAAATTTGTATGTTATTACCATATTAACAAATTCATATAATCAATGCATTTCGAAAAAATTGCGATTTCTTAGATTTAGACCCAAAGTCGGTTTTTTTTTTGCAAATTGTATATTAACGACTTCAATAAGGTATCGCTTATACCGCTGAAAAATATGAAATTTTACTGATCTGCGCTAAGGAAAAATTTGCATGTTATAACAATATTAACAAATTCATACAATCTAAGCATTTCGTAAAAATTGCACTTTCTTAGATAAGACTCAACACGATTATCTTCTTATTGGATAATAAGCACTTCAATAAGGTAACGCTTATACTGAAAAACATAAATTTTACTGATCTGTGCTAAAGAAAAATCTGCATGTTATAACAATATTACCAAATTCATGTAATCAATGGTTTTCGGAAAAATTGCACCTTCTTAGATTTAGACTCAAAGTCGATTTTCTTCCAAATTGTCTATTTTTGTCTTCAATAAGCTCTCGCTTATAATGAAAAATAAAAAATTTTACTGAACGGCTCTTTTAAGGAAAATTTTGCATGTTATTACAATATTAACAAATTGATATAATCAATGCATTTTGAAAAAATTGCTATTCCTTAGATTTAGACTCAAAGTCGATTTTCTTGCAAATTGTATATAATCGACTTCAGTAAGGTACCGCTTATTCTAAAAAACATAAATTTTACTGATCTGCGCTAAGGAAAAAGTTGCATGTTGTAACAATATTAACAAATTCATATAATAAATGCATTTAGAAAAAATTGCACTTTCCTAGATTTAGACTCAAAGTAGATTTTCATGCAAATTGTATATTAGCGACTTCATAAAGGTACCGCTTATTCTAAAAAACATAAATTTTATAGATCTGCGCTAAGGAAAAATTTGCATGTTATAATAATATTAACAAATTCATATAATCAATGCATTTAAAAAAAATTGCACTTTTCTAGATTTAGACTCAAAGTCGATTTTCTTGCAAATTGTATATTAACGACTTCAATAAGGTACCGCTTATTCTGAAAAACATAATTTTTACTGATCTGCTCTTCTAAGGAAAAATGTGCATGTTATTACCATATTAGTAAATTCGTATAATCAATGCATTTTGAAAAAATTGCAATTTCTTAGATTTAGACCCAAAGTCGGTTTTTTTGCAAATTGTATATTAACGACTTCAATTAGGTACCGCTTATACCGCTGAAAAATATAAAATTTTACTGATCTGCGCTAAGAGAAAATTTGAATGTTATAACAATATTAATAAATTCATACAATCTAAGCATTTCCTAAAAATTGCACTTTCTTAGATAAGACTCAACTCGATTTTCTTGCTAATTGGATATTAAGGACTTTAATAAGGTACCGCTTATTCTAAAAATCATAAATTTTTCTGATCAGCTCTTCTGAGTAAAAATTTGCATGTTATTACAATATTAACAAATTCATATAATTAATGGAATTCGAAAAATTTGCACTTTCTTAGATTTAGACTCAAAGTCAATTTTCTTGCAAATTGTATATAATCGACTTCAGTAAGGTACCGCTTATTCTAAAAACTGATCTGCTCTTCTTAGGAAAAATTTGCATGATATTACAATATTAACAAATTCATATTATATAATCAATGCGTTTCGAAAAAATTGCACTTTCCTAGATTTAGACTCAAAGTCGATTTTCTTGCAAATTGTATATTACCGACTTCAATAAAGTACCGTTTATTCTTAAAACATAAATTTTACTGAACTGCTCTTCTGAGGAAAAATTTGTATGTTATTACCATATTAACAAATTCATATAATCAATGCATATCGAAAAAATTGCAATTTCTTAGATTTAGACCCAAAGTAGGTTTTTTTTTTTGCAAATTGTATATTAACGACTTCAATAAGGCACCGCTTATACTGCTGAAAAATATAAAATTTTACTGATCTGCGCTAAGGAAAAATTTGCATATTATAACAATATTAACAAATTCATACAATCTAAGCATTTCGTAAAAATTGCACTTTCTTAGATAAGACTCAACACGATTATCTTCTTATTGGATAATAAGCACTTCAATAAGGTAACGCTTATACTGAAAAACATAAATTTTACTGATCTGTGCTAAAGAAAAATCTGCATGTTATAACAATATTACCAAATTCATGTAATCAATGGTTTTCGAAAAAATTGCACCTTCTTAGATTTAGACTCAAAGTCGATTTTCTTCCAAATTGTCTATTAGTGACTTCAATAAGCTCTCGCTTATAATGAAAAATAAAAAATTTTACTGAACGGCTCTTTTAAGGAAAATTTTGCATGTTATTACAATATTAACAAATTGATATAATCAATGCATTTTGAAAAAATTGCTATTCCTTAGATTTAGACTCAAAGTCGATTTTCTTGCAAATTGTATATAATCGACTTCAGTAAGGTACCGCTTATTCTAAAAAACATAAATTTTACTGATCTGCGCTAAGGAAAAAGTTGCATGTTGTAACAATATTAACATTATTTACTCATATAAACAATGCATTTAGAAAAAATTGCACTTTCCTAGATTTAGACTCAAAGTAGATTTTCATGCAAATTGTATATTAGCGACTTCATAAAGGTACCGCTTATTCCAAAAAACATAAATTTTATAGATCTGCGCTAAGGAAAAATTTGCATGTTATAATAATATTAACAAATTCATATAATCAATGCATTTAAAAAAAATTGCACTTTCCTAGATTTAGACTCAAAGTCGATTTTCTTGCAAATTGTATATTAACGACTACAATAAGGTACCGCTTATTCTGAAAAACATAATTTTTACTGATCTGCTCTTCTAAGGAAAAATGTGCATGTTATTACCATATTAGTAAATTCGTATAATCAATGCATTTTGAAAAAATTGCAATTTCTTAGATTTAGACCCAAAGTCGGTTTTTTTTTGCAAATTGTATATTAACGACTTCAATTAGGTACCGCTTATACCGCTGAAAAATATAAAATTTTACTGATCTGCGCTAAGAGAAAATTTGAATGTTATAACAATATTAATAAATTCATACAATCTAAGCATTTCCTAAAAATTGCACTTTCTTAGATAAGACTCAACTCGATTTTCTTGCTAATTGGATATTAAGGACTTTAATAAGGTACCGCTTATTCTAAAAATCATAAATTTTTCTGATCAGCTCTTCTGAGTAAAAATTTGCATGTTATTACAATATTAACAAATTCATATAATTAATGGATTTCGAAAAAATTGCACTTTCTTAGATTTAGACTCAAAGTCAATTTTCTTGCAAATTGTATATAATCGACTTCAGTAAGGTACCGCTTATTCTAAAAACTGATCTGCTCTTCTTAGGAAAAATTTGCATGATATTACAATATTAACAAATTCATATTATATAATCAATGCGTTTCGAAAAAATTGCACTTTCCTAGATTTAGACTCAAAGTCGATTTTCTTGCAAATTGTATATTACCGACTTCAATAAAGTACCGTTTATTCTTAAAACATAAATTTTACTGAACTGCTCTTCTGAGGAAAAATTTGTATGTTATTACCATATTAACAAATTCATATAATCAATGCATATCGAAAAAATTGCAATTTCTTAGATTTAGACCCAAAGTAGGTTTTTTTTTTTGCAAATTGTATATTAACGACTTCAATAAGGTACCGCTTATACCGCTGAAAAATATAAAATTTTACTGATCTGCGCTAAGGAAAAATTTGCATATTATAACAATATTAACAAATTCATACAATCTAAGCATTTCGTAAAAATTGCACTTTCTTAGATAGGACTCAACACGATTTTCTTTTTGTTGGATAATAAGCACTTCAATAAGGTAACGCTTATACTGAAAAACATAAATTTTACTGATCTGTGCTAAAGAAAAATCTGCATGTTATAACAATATTAACAAATTCATATAATCAATGCATTTAAAAAAAATTGCCCTTTCCTAGATTTAGACTCAAAGTCGATTTTCTTGCAAATTGTATATAATCGACTTCAGTAAGGTACCGCTTATTCTAAAAAACATAAATTTTACTGATCTGCGCTAAGGAAAAAGTTGCATGTTATAACAATATTAACAAACTCAAATAAACAATGCATTTAGAAAAAATTGCACTTTCCTAGATTTGGACTCAAAGTCGATTTTCTTGCAAATTGTATATTAGCGACTTCATAAAGGTACCGCTTATTCTAAAAAACATAAATTTTACTGATCTGCGCTAAGGAAAAAGTTGCATGTTATAACAATATTAACAAATTCATATAAACAATGCATTTAGAAAAAATTGCACTTTCCTAGATTTAGACTGAAAGTCGATTTTCTTGCAAATTGTATATTAGCGACTTCATAAAGGTACCGCTTATTCTATAAAACGTAAATTTTATAGATCTGCGCTAAGGAAAAATTTGTATGTTATTACAATATTAACAAATTCATATAATCAATTCATTTCGAATAAATTGCACTTTCCTAGATTTAGACTCAAAGTTTATTTTCTTGCAAATTGTATATTAGCGACTTCAATAAGGAACCGTTTATTCTGAAAAACATAAATTTTACTGAACTGCCCCCTTGAGGAAAAATTTGTATGTTATTACCATATTAACAAATTCATATAATCAATGCATTTCGAAAAAATTGCGATTTCTTAGATTTAGACCCAAAGTCCGTTTTTTTTTTGCAAATTGTATATTAACGACTTCAATAAGGTACCGCTTATTCTAAAAAACGTAAATTTTACTGATCTGCGCTAAGGAAAAAGTTGCATGTTATAACAATATTAACAAATTCATATAAACAATGCATTTAGAAAAAATTGCACTTTCCTAGATGTAGACTCAAAGTCGATTTTCTTGCAAATTGTATATTAGCGACTTCATAAAGGTACCGCTTATTCTATAAAACATAAATTTTATAGATCTGCGCTAAGGAAAAATTTGTATGTTATTACAATATTAACAAATTCATATAATCAATTCATTTCGAATAAATTGCACTTTCCTAGATTTAGACTCAAAGTTTATTTTCTTGCAAATTGTATATTAGCGACTTCAATAAGGAACCGTTTATTCTGAAAAACATAAATTTTACTGAACTGCCTCCTTGAGGAAAAATTTGTATGTTATTACCATATTAACAAATTCATATAAACAATGCATTTAGAAAAAATTGCACTTTCCTAGATTTGGACTCAAAGTCGATTTTCTTGCAAATTGTATATTAGCGACTTCATAAAGGCACCGCTTATTCTAAAAAACATAAATTTTACTGATCTGCGCTAAGGAAAAAGTTGCATGTTATAACAATATTAACAAATTCATATAAACAATGCATTTAGAAAAAATTGCACTTTCCTAGATTTAGACTCAAAGTCGATTTTCTTGCAAATTGTATATTAGCGACTTCATAAAGGTACCGCTTATTCTATAAAACATAAATTTTATAGATCTGCGCTAAGGAAAAATTTGTATGTTATTACAATATTAACAAATTCATATAATCAATTCATTTCGAATAAATTGCACTTTCCTAGATTTAGACTCAAAGTCGATTTTCTTGCAAATTGTATATTAACGACTTCAATAAGGTACCGCTTATACCGCTGAAAAATATAAAATTTTACTGATCTGCGCTAAGGAAAAATTTGCATGTTATAACAATATTAACAAATTCATACAATCTAAGCATTCCGTAAAAATTGCACTTTCTGAGATAAGACTCAACACGATTTTCTTCTTATTGGATAATAAGCACTTCAATAAGGTAACGCTTATACTGAAAAACATAAATTTTACTGATCTGTGCTAAAGAAAAATCTGCATGTTATAACAATATTAACAAATTCATGTAATCAATGGTTTTCGAAAAAATTGCACCTTCTTAGATTTAGACTCAAAGTCGATTTTCTTCCAAATTGTCTATTAGTGACTTCAATAAGCTATCGCTTATAATGAAAAATAAAAAATTTTACTGAACGGCTCTTTTAAGGAAAATTTTGCATGTTATTACAATATTAACATTTCGTAAATCTAAGCATTTCGTAAAAATTGCACTTTCTTAGATAGGACTCAACACGATTTTCTTTTTATTGGATAATAAGCACTTCAACAAGGTAACGCTTATACTGAAAAACATAAATTTTACTGATCTGTGCTAAAGAAAAATCTGCATGTTATAACAATATTAACAAATTCATATAATCAATGCATTTAAAAACAATTGCACTTTCCTAGATTTAGACTCAAAGTCGATTTTCTTGCAAATTGTATATAATCGACTTCAGTAAGGTACCGCTTATTCTAAAAAACATAAATTTTACTGATCTGCGCTAAGTAAAAAGTTGCATGTTATAACAATATTAACAAATTCAAATAAACAATGCATTTAGAAAAAATTGCACTTTCCTAGATTTGAACTCAAAGTCGATTTTCTTGCAAATTGTATATAATCGACTTCAGTAAGGTACCGCTTATTCTAAAAAACATAAATTTTACTGATCTGCGCTAAGGAAAAAGTTGCATGTTATAACAATATTAACAAACTCAAATAAACAATGCATTTAGAAAAAATTGCACTTTCCTAGATTTGGACTCAAAGTCGATTTTCTTGCAAATTGTATATTAGCGACTTCATAAAGGTACCGCTTATTCTAAAAAACATAAATTTTACTGATCTGCGCTAAGGAAAAAGTTGCATGTTATAACAATATTAACAAATTCATATAAACAATGCATTTAGAAAAAATTGCACTTTCCTAGATTTAGACTGAAAGTCGATTTTCTTGCAAATTGTATATTAGCGACTTCAGTAAGGTACCGCTTATTCTAAAAAACATAAATTTTACTGATCTGTGCTAAAGAAAAATCTGCATGTTATAACAATATTAACAAATTCATATAATCAATGCATTTAAAAACAATTGCACTTTCCTAGATTTAGACTCAAAGTCGATTTTCTTGCAAATTGTATATAATCGACTTCAGTAAGGTACCGCTTATTCTAAAAAACATAAATTTTACTGATCTGCGCTAAGGAAAAAGTTGCATGTTATAACAATATTAACAAATTCATATAAACAATGCATTTAGAAAAAATTGCACTTTCCTAGATTTAGACTGAAAGTCGATTTTCTTGCAAATTGTATATAATCGACTTCAGTAAGGTACCGCTTATTCTAAAAAACATAAATTTTACTGATCTGCGCTAAGTAAAAAGTTGCATGTTATAACAATATTAACAAATTCAAATAAACAATGCATTTAAAAACAATTGCACTTTCCTAGATTTAGACTCAAAGTCGATTTTCTTGCAAATTGTATATAATCGACTTCAGTAAGGTACCGCTTATTCTAAAAAACATAAATTTTACTGATCTGCGCTAAGGAAAAAGTTGCATGTTATAACAATATTAACAAACTCAAATAAACAATGCATTTAGAAAAAATTGCACTTTCCTAGATTTGGACTCAAAGTCGATTTTCTTGCAAATTGTATATTAGCGACTTCATAAAGGTACCGCTTATTCTAAAAAACATAAATTTTACTGATCTGCGCTAAGGAAAAAGTTGCATGTTATAACAATATTAACAAATTCATATAAACAATGCATTTAGAAAAAATTGCACTTTCCTAGATTTAGACTGAAAGTCGATTTTCTTGCAAATTGTATATTAGCGACTTCATAAAGGTACCGCTTATTCTATAAAACGTAAATTTTATAGATCTGCGCTAAGGAAAAATTTGTATGTTATTACAATATTAACAAATTCATATAATCAATTCATTTCGAATAAATTGCACTTTCCTAGATTTAGACTCAAAGTTTATTTTCTTGCAAATTGTATATTAGCGACTTCAATAAGGAACCGTTTATTCTGAAAAACATAAATTTTACTGAACTGCCCCCTTGAGGAAAAATTTGTATGTTATTACCATATTAACAAATTCATATAATCAATGCATTTCGAAAAAATTGCGATTTCTTAGATTTAGACCCAAAGTCCGTTTTTTTTTTGCAAATTGTATATTAACGACTTCAATAAGGTACCGCTTATTCTAAAAAACGTAAATTTTACTGATCTGCGCTAAGGAAAAAGTTGCATGTTATAACAATATTAACAAATTCATATAAACAATGCATTTAGAAAAAATTGCACTTTCCTAGATGTAGACTCAAAGTCGATTTTCTTGCAAATTGTATATTAGCGACTTCATAAAGGTACCGCTTATTCTATAAAACATAAATTTTATAGATCTGCGCTAAGGAAAAATTTGTATGTTATTACAATATTAACAAATTCATATAATCAATTCATTTCGAATAAATTGCACTTTCCTAGATTTAGACTCAAAGTTTATTTTCTTGCAAATTGTATATTAGCGACTTCAATAAGGAACCGTTTATTCTGAAAAACATAAATTTTACTGAACTGCCTCCTTGAGGAAAAATTTGTATGTTATTACCATATTAACAAATTCATATAAACAATGCATTTAGAAAAAATTGCACTTTCCTAGATTTGGACTCAAAGTCGATTTTCTTGCAAATTGTATATTAGCGACTTCATAAAGGCACCGCTTATTCTAAAAAACATAAATTTTACTGATCTGCGCTAAGGAAAAAGTTGCATGTTATAACAATATTAACAAATTCATATAAACAATGCATTTAGAAAAAATTGCACTTTCCTAGATTTAGACTCAAAGTCGATTTTCTTGCAAATTGTATATTAGCGACTTCATAAAGGTACCGCTTATTCTATAAAACATAAATTTTATAGATCTGCGCTAAGGAAAAATTTGTATGTTATTACAATATTAACAAATTCATATAATCAATTCATTTCGAATAAATTGCACTTTCCTAGATTTAGACTCAAAGTCGATTTTCTTGCAAATTGTATATTAACGACTTCAATAAGGTACCGCTTATACCGCTGAAAAATATAAAATTTTACTGATCTGCGCTAAGGAAAAATTTGCATGTTATAACAATATTAACAAATTCATACAATCTAAGCATTCCGTAAAAATTGCACTTTCTGAGATAAGACTCAACACGATTTTCTTCTTATTGGATAATAAGCACTTCAATAAGGTAACGCTTATACTGAAAAACATAAATTTTACTGATCTGTGCTAAAGAAAAATCTGCATGTTATAACAATATTAACAAATTCATGTAATCAATGGTTTTCGAAAAAATTGCACCTTCTTAGATTTAGACTCAAAGTCGATTTTCTTCCAAATTGTCTATTAGTGACTTCAATAAGCTATCGCTTATAATGAAAAATAAAAAATTTTACTGAACGGCTCTTTTAAGGAAAATTTTGCATGTTATTACAATATTAACATTTCGTAAATCTAAGCATTTCGTAAAAATTGCACTTTCTTAGATAGGACTCAACACGATTTTCTTTTTATTGGATAATAAGCACTTCAACAAGGTAACGCTTATACTGAAAAACATAAATTTTACTGATCTGTGCTAAAGAAAAATCTGCATGTTATAACAATATTAACAAATTCATATAATCAATGCATTTAAAAACAATTGCACTTTCCTAGATTTAGACTCAAAGTCGATTTTCTTGCAAATTGTATATAAGCGACTTCAGTAAGGTACCGCTTATTCTAAAAAACATAAATTTTACTGATCTGCGCTAAGTAAAAAGTTGCATGTTATAACAATATTAACAAATTCAAATAAACAATGCATTTAGAAAAAATTGCACTTTCCTAGATTTGAACTCAAAGTCGATTTTCTTGCAAATTGTATATTAGCGACTTCATAAAGGTACCGCTTATTCTAAAAAACATAAATTTTACTGATTTGCGCTAAGGAAAAAGTTGCATGTTATAACAATATTAACAAATTCATATAAACAATGCATTTAGAAAAAATTGCACTTTCCTAGATTTAGACTCAAAGTCGATTTTCTTGCAAATTGTATATTAACGACTTCAATAAGGTACCGCTTATACCGCTGAAAAATATAAAATTTTACTGATCTGCGCTAAGGAAAAATTTGCATGTTATAACAATATTAACAAATTCATACAATCTAAGCATTCCGTAAAAATTGCACTTTCTGAGATAAGACTCAACACGATTTTCTTCTTATTGGATAATAAGCACTTCAATAAGGTAACGCTTATACTGAAAAACATAAATTTTACTGATCTGTGCTAAAGAAAAATCTGCATGTTATAACAATATTAACAAATTCATGTAATCAATGGTTTTCGAAAAAATTGCACCTTCTTAGATTTAGACTCAAAGTCGATTTTCTTCCAAATTGTCTATTAGTGACTTCAATAAGCTATCGCTTATAATGAAAAATAAAAAATTTTACTGAACGGCTCTTTTAAGGAAAATTTTGCATGTTATTACAATATTAACATTTCGTAAATCTAAGCATTTCGTAAAAATTGCACTTTCTTAGATAGGACTCAACACGATTTTCTTTTTATTGGATATTAAGCACTTCAACAAGGTAACGCTTATACTGAAAAACATAAATTTTACTGATCTGTGCTAAAGAAAAATCTGCATGTTATAACAATATTAACAAATTCATATAATCAATGCATTTAAAAACAATTGCACTTTCCTAGATTTAGACTCAAAGTCGATTTTCTTGCAAATTGTATATAATCGACTTCAGTAAGGTACCGCTTATTCTAAAAAACATAAATTTTACTGATCTGCGCTAAGTAAAAAGTTGCATGTTATAACAATATTAACAAATTCAAATAAACAATACATTTAGAAAAAATTGCACTTTCCTAGATTTGAACTCAAAGTCGATTTTCTTGCAAATTGTATATTAGCGACTTCATAAAGGTACCGCTTATTCTAAAAAACATAAATTTTACTGATCTGCGCTAAGGAAAAAGTTGCATGTTATAACAATATTAACAAATTCATATAAACAATGCATTTAGAAAAAATTGCACTTTCCTAGATTTAGACTCAAAGTCGATTTTCTTGCAAATTGTATATTAGCGACTTCATAAAGGTACCGCTTATTCTAAAAAACATAAATTTTACTGATTTGCGCTAAGGAAAAAGTTGCATGTTATAACAATATTAACAAATTCATATAAACAATGCATTTAGAAAAAATTGCACTTTCCTAGATTTAGACTCAAAGTTTATTTTCTTGCAAATTGTATATTAGCGACTTCATAAAGGTACCGCTTATTCCAAAAAACATAAATTTTATAGATCTGCGCTAAGGAAAAATTTGCATGTTATAACAATATTAACAAATTCATATAATCAATGCATTTAAAAAAAATTGCACTTTCTTAGATTTAGACTCAAAGTCGATTTTCTTGCAAATTGTATATTAACGACTTCAATTAGGTACCGCTTATTCTGAAAAACATAATTTTTACTGATCTGCTCTTCTAAGGAAAAATGTGCATGTTATTACCATATTAGTAAATTCATATAATCAATGCATTTTGAAAAAATTGCAATTTCTTAGATTTAGACCCAAAGTCGGTTTTTTTTTGCAAATTGTATATTAACGACTTCAATTAGGTACCGCTTATACCGCTGAAAAATATAAAATTTTACTGACCTGCGCTAAGAGAAAATTTGAATGTTATAACAATATTAACAAATTCATACAATCTAAGCTTTTCCTAAAAATTGCACTTTCTTAGATAAGACTCAACTCGATTTTCTTGCTAATTGGATATTAAGGACTTTAATAAGGTACCGCTTATTCTAAAAATCATAAATTTTTCTGATCAGCTCTTCTGAATAAAAATTTGCATGTTATTACAATATTAACAAATTCATATAACCAATGGATTTCGAAAAAATTGCACTTTCTTAGATTTAGACTCAAAGTCGATTTTCTTGCAAATTGTATATAATCGACTTCAGTAAGGTACCGCTTATTCTAAAAACTGATCTGCTCTTCTGAGGAAAAATTTGTATGTTATTACCATATTAACAAATTCATATAATCAATGCATATCGAAAAAATTGCAATTTCTTAGATTTAGACCCAAAGTAGGTTTTTTTTTTTGCAAATTGTATATTAACGACTTCAATAAGGTACCGCTTATACCGCTGAAAAATATAAAATTTTACTGATCTGCGCTAAGGAAAAATTTGCATATTATAACAATATTAACAAATTCATACAATCTAAGCATTTCGTAAAAATTGCACTTTCTTAGATAGGACTCAACACGATTTTCTTTTTATTGGATAATAAGCACTTCAACAAGATAACGCTTATACTGAAAAACATAAATTTTACTGATCTGTGCTAAAGAAAAATCTGCATGTTATAACAATATTAACAAATTCATATAATCAATGCATTTAAAAACAATTGCACTTTCCTAGATTTAGACTCAAAGTCGATTTTCTTGCAAATTGTATATAATCGACTTCAGTAAGGTACCGCTTATTCTAAAAAACATAAATTTTACTGATCTGCGCTAAGTAAAAAGTTGCATGTTATAACAATATTAACAAATTCAAATAAACAATGCATTTAGAAAAAATTGCACTTTCCTAGATTTGAACTCAAAGTCGATTTTCTTGCAAATTGTATATTAGCGACTTCATAAAGGTACCGCTTATTCTAAAAAACATAAATTTTACTGATCTGCGCTAAGGAAAAAGTTGCATGTTATAACAATATTAACAAATTCATATAAACAATGCATTTAAAAAAAATTGCACTTTCCTAGATTTAGACTCAAAGTCGATTTTCTTGCAAATTGTATATTAGCGACTTCATAAAGGTACCGCTTATTCTAAAAAACATAAATTTTACTGATCTGCGCTAAGGAAAAAGTTGCATGTTATAACAATATTAACAAATTCATATAAACAATGCATTTAGAAAAAATTGCACTTTCCTAGATTTAGACTCAAAGTTTATTTTCTTGCAAATTGTATATTAGCGACTTCAATAAGGAACCGTTTATTCTGAAAAACATAAATTTTACTGAACTGCCCTCTTGAGGAAAAATTTGTATGTTATTACCATATTAAAAAATTCATATAATCAATGCATTTCGAAAAAATTGCGATTTCTTAGATTTAGACCCAAAGTCGGTTTTTTTTTGCAAATTGTATATTAACGACTTCAATAAGGTACCGCTTATACCGCTGAAAAATATAAAATTTTACTGATCTGGGCTAAGGAAAAATTTGCATATTATAACAATATTAACAAATTCATACAATCTAAGCATTTCGTAAAAATTGCACTTTCTTAGATAGGACTCAACACGATTTTCTTTTTGTTGGATAATAAGCACTTCAATAAGGTAACGCTTATACTGAAAAACATAAATTTTACTAATCTGTGTCAAAGAAAAATCTGCATGTTATAACAATATTAACAAATTCATATAATCAATGCATTTAAAAAAAATTGCACTTTCCTAGATTTAGACTCAAAGTCGATTTTCTTGCAAATTGTATATTAGCGACTTCATAAAGGTACCGCTTATTCTAAAAAACATAAATTTTGCTGATCTGCGCTAAGGAAAAAGTTGCATGTTATAACAATATTAACAAATTCATATAATCAATGCATTTAAAAAAAATTGCACTTTCCTAGATTTAGACTCAAAGTCAATTTTCTTGCAAATTGTATATAATCGACTTCAGTAAGGTACCGCTTATTCTAAAAACTGATCTGCTCTTCTTAGGAAAAATTTGCGTGATATTACAATATTAACAAATTCATATTATATAATCAATGCGTTTCGAAAAAATTGCACTTTCCTAGATTTAGACTCAAAGTCGATTTTCTTGCAAATTGTATATTACCGACTTCAATAAGGTACCGTTTATTCTTAAAACATAAATTTTACCGAACTGCTCTTCTGAGGAAAAATTTGTATGTTATTACCATATTAACAAATTCATATAATCAATGCATATCGAAAAAATTGCAATTTCTTAGATTTAGACCCAAAGTAGGTTTTTTTTTTTGCAAATTGTATATTAACGACTTCAATGAGGTACCGCTTATACCGCTGAAAAATATAAAATTTTACTGATCTGCGCTAAGGAAAAATTTGCATATTATAACAATATTAACAAATTCATACAATCTAAGCATTTCGTAAAAATTGCACTTTCTTAGATAGGACTCAACACGATTTTCTTTTTGTTGGATAATAAACACTTTAATAAGGTAACGCTTATACTGAAAAACATAAATTTTACTAATCTGTGTCAAAGAAAAATCTGCATGTTATAACAATATTAACAAATTCATATAATCAATGCATTTAAAAAAAATTGCACTTTCCTAGATTTAGACTCAAAGTCGATTTTCTTGCAAATTGTATATAATCAACTTCAGTAAGGTACCGCTTATTCTAAAAAACATAAATTTTACTGATCTGCGCTAAGGAAAAAGTTGCATGTTATAACAATATTAACAAACTCAAATAAACAATGCATTTAGAAAAAATTGCACTTTCCTAGATTTGGACTCAAAGTCGATTTTCTTGCAAATTGTATATTAGCGACTTCATAAAGGTACCGCTTATTCTAAAAAACATAAATTTTACTGATCTGCGCTAAGGAAAAAGTTGCATGTTATAACAATATTAACAAATTCATATAAACAATGCATTTAGAAAAAATTGCACTTTCCTAGATTTAGACTCAAAGTTTATTTTCTTGCAAATTGTATATTAGCGACTTCATAAAGGTACCGCTTATTCTATAAAACATAAATTTTATGGATCTGCGCTAAGGAAAAATTTGTATGTTATTACAATATTAACAAATTCATATAATCAATTCATTTCGAATAAATTGCACTTTCCTAGATTTAGACTCAAAGTTTATTTTCTTGCAAATTGTATATTAGCGACTTCAATAAGGAACCGTTTATTCTGAAAAACATAAATTTTACTGAACTGCCCTCTTGAGGAAAAATTTGTATGTTATTACCATATTAACAAATTCATATTATCAATGCATTTCGAAAAAATTGCGATTTCTTAGATTTAGACCCAAAGTCCGTTTTTTTTTGCAAATTGTATATTAACGACTTCAATAAGGTACCGCTTATACCGCTGAAAAATATAAAATTTTACTGATCTGCGCTAAGGAAAAATTTGCATATTATAACAATATTAACAAATTCATACAATCTAAGCATTTCGTAAAAATTGCACTTTCTTAGATAGGACTCAACACGATTTTCTTTTTATTGGATATTAAGCACCTCAATAAGGTAACGCTTATACTGAAAAACATAAATTTTACTGATCTGTGCTAAAGAAAAATCTGCATGTTATAACAATATTAACAAATTCATATAATCAATGCATTTAAAAAAAATTGCACTTTCCTAGATTTAGACTCAAAGTTGATTTTCTTGCAAATTGTATATAATCGACTTCAGTAAGGTACCGCTTATTCTAAAAAACATAAATTTTACTGCTCTGCGCTAAGGAAAAAGTTGCATGTTATAACAATATTAACAAATTCATATAAACAATGCATTGGAAAAAATTGCACTTTCCTAGATTTGGACTCAAAGTCGATTTTCTTGCAAATTGTATATTAGCGACTTCATAAAGGTACCGCTTATTCTAAAAAACATAAATTTTACTGATCTGCGCTAAGGAAAAAGTTGCATGTTATAACAATATTAACAAATTCATATAAATAATGCATTTAGAAAAAATTGCACTTTCCTAGATTTAGACTCAAAGTCGATTTTCTTGCAAATTGTATATTAGCGACTTCATAAAGGTACCGCTTATTCTATAAAACATAAATTTTATAGATCTGCGCTAAGGAAAAATTTGTATGTTATTACAATATTAACAAATTCATATAATCAATTCATTTCGAATAAATTGCACTTTCCTAGATTTAGACTCAAAGTCGATTTTCTTGCAAATTGTATATTAACGACTTCAATAAGGTACCGCTTATACCGCTGAAAAATATAAAATTTTACTGATCTGCGCTAAGGAAAAATTTGCATGTTATAACAATATTAACAAATTCATACAATCTAAGCATTTCGTAAAAATTGCACTTTCTTAGATAAGACTCAACACGATTTTCTTCTTATTGGATAATAAGCATTTCAATAAGGTAACGCTTATACTGAAAAACATAAATTTTACTGATCTGTGCTAAAGAAAAATCTGCATGTTATAACAATATTAACAAATTCATGTGATCAATGGTTTTCGAAAAAATTGCACCTTCTTAGATTTAGACTCAAAGTCGATTTTCTTCCAAATTGTCTATTAGTGACTTCAATAAGCTATCGCTTATAATGAAAAATAAAAACTTTTACTGAACGGCTCTTTTAAGGAAAATTTTGCATGTTATTACAATATTAACAAATTGATATAATCAATGCATTTTGAAAAAATTGCTATTCCTTAGATTTAGACTCAAAGTCGATTTTCTTGCAAATTGTATATAATCGACTTCAGTAAGGTACCGCTTATTCTAAAAAACATAAATTTTACTGATCTGCGCTAAGGAAAAAGTTGCATGTTATAACAATATTAACAAATTCATATAAACAATGCATTTAGAAAATTTGCTAGATTTAGACTCAAAGTAGATATTCTTGCAAATTGTATATTAGCGACTTCATAAAGGTACCGCTTATTCCAAAAAACATAAATTTTATAGATCTGCGCTAAGGAAAAATTTGCATGTTATAACAATATTAACAAATTCATATAATCAATGCATTTAAAAAAAATTGCACTTTCCTAGATTTAGGTTCAAAGTCGATTTTCTTGCAAATTGTATATTAACGACTTCAATTAGGTACCGCTTATTCTGAAAAACATAATTTTTACTGATCTGCTCTTCTAAGGAAAAATGTGCATGTTATTACCATATTAGTAAATTCATATAATCAATGCATTTTGAAAAAATTGCAATTTCTTAGATTTAGACCCAAAGTCGGTTTTTTTTTGCAAATTGTATACTAACGACTTCAATTAGGTACCGCTTATACCGCTGAAAAATATAAAATTTTACTGATCTGCGCTAAGAGAAAATTTGAATGTTATAACAATATTAACAAATTCATACAATCTAAGCCTTTCCTAAAAATTGCACTTTCTTAGATAGGACTCAACTCGATTTTCTTGCAAATTGTATATTAGCGACTTCAGTAAGGTACCGGTTATTCTAAAAAACATAATTCTTTCTGATCAGCTCTTCTGAAAAAAAGTTTGCATGTTATTACAATATTAACAAATTCATATAACCAATGGATTTCGAAAAAATTGCACTTTCTTAGATTTAGACTCAAAGTCAATTTTCTTGCAAATTGTATATACTCGACTTCAGTAAGGTACCGCTTATTCTAAAAACTGATCTGCTCTTCTGAGGAAAAATTTGTATGTTATTACCATATTAACAAATTCATATAATCAATGCATATCGAAAAAATTGCAATTTCTTAGATTTAGACCCAAAGTAGGTTTTTTTTTTGCAAATTGTATATTAACGACTTCAATAAGGTACCGCTGAAAAATATAAAATTTTACTGATCTGCGCTAAGGAAAAATTTGCATATTATAACAATATTAACAAATTCATACAATCTAAGCATTTCGTAAAAATTGCACTTTCTTAGATAGGACTCAACACGATTTTCTTTTTATTGGATAATAAGCACTTCAACAAGGTAACGCTTATACTGAAAAACATAAATTTTACTGATCTGTGCTAAAGAAAAATCTGCATGTTATAACAATATTAACAAATTCATATAATCAATGCATTTAAAAAAAATTGCACTTTCCTAGATTTAGACTCAAAGTCGATTTTCTTGCAAATTGTATATAATCGACTTCAGTAAGGTACCGCTTATTCTAAAAAACATAAATTTTACTGATCTGCGCTAAGGAAAAAGTTGCATGTTATAACAATATTAACAAATTCAAACAAACAATGCATTTAGAAAAAATTGCACTTTCCTAGATTTGGACTCAAAGTCGATTTTCTTGCAAATTGTATATTAGCGACTTCATAAAGGTACCGCTTATTCTTAAAAACATAAATTTTACTGATCTGCGCTAAGGAAAAAGTTGCATGTTATAACAATATCAACAATTTCATATAAACAATGCATTTAGAAAAAATTGCACTTTCCTAGATTTAGACTCAAAGTCGATTTTCTTGCAAATTGTATATTAGCGACTTCATAAAGGTACCGCTCATTTCGAATAAATTGCACTTTCCTAGATTTAGACTCAAAGTTTATTTTCTTGCAAATTGTATATTAGCGACTTCAATAAGGAACCGTTTATTCTGAAAAACATAAATTTTACTGAACTGCCCTCTTGAGGAAAAGTTTGTATGTTATTACCATATTAACAAATTCATATAATCAATGCATTTCGAAAAAATTGCGATTTCTTAGATTTAGACTCAAAGTCGGTTTTTTTTTTGCAAATTGTATATTAACGACTTCAATAAGGTACCGCTTATACCGCTGAAAAATATAAAATTTTACTGATCTGCACTAAGGAAAAATTTGCATATTATAACAATATTAACAAATTCATACAATCTAAGCATTTCGTAAAAATTGCACTTTCTTAGATAGGACTCAACACGATTTTATTTTTGTTGGATAATAAGCACTTCAATAAGGTAACGCTTATACTGAAAAACATAAATTTTACTGATCTGTGGTAAAGAAAAATCTGCATGTTATAACAATATTAACAAATTCATATAATCAATGCATTTAAAAAAAATTGCACTTTCCTAGATTTAGACTCAAAGTCGATTTTCTTGCAAATTGTATATAATCGACTTCAGTAAGGTACCGCTTATTCTAAAAAACATAAATTTTACTGATCTGCGCTAAGGAAAAAGTTGCATGTTATAACAATATTAACAAATTCAAATAAACAATGCATTTAGAAAAAATTGCACTTTCCTAGATTTGGACTCAAAGTCGATTTTCTTGCAAATTGTATATTAACGACTTCAATAAGGTACCGCTTATACCGCTGAAAAATATAAAATTTTACTGATCTGCGCTAAGGAAAAATTTGCATATTATAACAATATTAACAAATTCATACAATCTAAGCATTTCGTAAAAATTGCACTTTCTTAGATAGGACTCAACACGATTTTATTTTTGTTGGATAATAAGCACTTCAATAAGGTAACGCTTATACTGAAA
Source organism: Bactrocera oleae (assembly GCF_042242935.1). Classification (NCBI taxonomy): domain Eukaryota; kingdom Metazoa; phylum Arthropoda; class Insecta; order Diptera; family Tephritidae; genus Bactrocera; species Bactrocera oleae. The sequence goes on along the minus strand of NC_091541.1, from coordinate 17,433,933 downwards.
AACATAAATTTTACTGATCTGTGGTAAAGAAAAATCTGCATGTTATAACAATATTAACAAATTCATATAATCAATGCATTTAAAAAAAATTGCACTTTCCTAGATTTAGACTCAAAGTCAATTTTCTTGCAAATTGTATATAATCGACTTCAGTAAGGTACCGCTTATTCTTAAAACTGATCTGCTCTTCTGAGGAAAAATTTGTATGTTATTACCATATTAACAAATTCATATAATCAATGCATATCGAAAAAATTGCAATTTCTTAGATTTAGACCCAAAGTAGGTTTTTTTTTTTGCAAATTGTATATTAACGACTTCAATAAGGTACCGCTGAAAAATATAAAATTTTACTGATCTGCGCTAAGGAAAAATTTGCATATTATAACAATATTAACAAATTCATACAATCTAAGCATTTCGTAAAAATTGCACTTTCTTAGATAGGACTCAACACGATTTTCTTTTTATTGGATAATAAGCACTTCAACAAGGTAACGCTTATACTGAAAAACATAAATTTTACTGATCTGTGCTAAAGAAAAATCTGCATGTTATAACAATATTAACAAATTCATATAATCAATGCATTTAAAAAAAATTGCACTTTCCTAGATTTAGACTCAAAGTCGATTTTCTTGCAAATTGTATATAATCGACTTCAGTAAGGTACCGCTTATTCTAAAAAACATAAATTTTACTGATCTGCGCTAAGGAAAAAGTTGCATGTTATAACAATATTAACAAATTCAAATAAACAATGCATTTAGAAAAAATTGCACTTTCCTAGATTTGGACTCAAAGTCGATTTTCTTGCAAATTGTATATTAGCGACTTCATAAAGGTACCGCTTATTCTTAAAAACATAAATTTTACTGATCTGCGCTAAGGAAAAAGTTGCATGTTATAACAATATTAACAATTTCATATAAACAATGCATTTAGAAAAAATTGCACTTTCCTAGATTTAGACTCAAAGTCGATTTTCTTGCAAATTGTATATTAGCGACTTCATAAAGGTACCGCTCATTTCGAATAAATTGCACTTTCCTAGATTTAGACTCAAAGTTTATTTTCCTGCAAATTGTATATTAGCGACTTCAATAAGGAACCGTTTATTCTGAAAAACATAAATTTTACTGAACTGCCCTCTTGAGGAAAAATTTGTATGTTATTACCATATTAACAAATTCATATAATCAATGCATTTCGAAAAAATTGCGATTTCTTAGATTTAGACTCAAAGTCGGTTTTTTTTTTGCAAATTGTATATTAACGACTTCAATAAGGTACCGCTTATACCGCTGAAAAATATAAAATTTTACTGATCTGCGCTAAGGAAAAATTTGCATATTATAACAATATTAACAAATTCATACAATCTAAGCATTTCGTAAAAATTGCACTTTCTTAGATAGGACTCAACACGATTTTATTTTTGTTGGATAATAAGCACTTCAATAAGGTAACGCTTATACTGAAAAACATAAATTTTACTGATCTGTGGTAAAGAAAAATCTGCATGTTATAACAATATTAACAAATTCATATAATCAATGCATTTAAAAAAAATTGCACTTTCCTAGATTTAGACTCAAAGTCGATTTTCTTGCAAATTGTATATAATCGACTTCAGTAAGGTACCGCTTATTCTAAAAAACATAAATTTTACTGATCTGCGCTAAGGAAAAAGTTGCATGTTATAACAATATTAACAAATTCATATAAACAATGCATTTAGAAAAAATTGCACTTTCCTAGATTTGGACTCAAAGTTGATTTTCTTGCAAATTGTATATTAGCGACTTCATAAAGGTACCGCTTATTCTAAAAAACATAAATTTTGCTGATCTGCGCTAAGGAAAAAGTTGCATGTTATAACAATATTAACAAATTCATATAAACAATGCATTTAAAAAAAATTGCACTTTCCTAGATTTAGACTCAAAGTCGATTTTCTTGCAAATTGTATATTAGCGACTTCATAAAGGTACCGCTTATTCTATAAAACATAAATTTTATAGATCTGCGCTAAGGAAAAATTTGTATGTTATTACAATATTAACAAATTCATATAATCAATTCATTTCGAATAAATTGCACTTTCCTAGATTTAGACTCAAAGTCGATTTTCTTGCAAATTGTATATTAGCGACTTCAATAAGGAACCTTTTATTCTGAAAAACATAAATTTTACTGAACTGCCCTCTTGAGGAAAAATTTGTATGTTATTACCATATTAACAAATTCATATAATCAATGCATTTCGAAAAAATTGCGATTTCTTAGATTTAGATCCAAAGTCGGTTTTTTTTTTGCAAATTGTATATTAACGACTTCAATAAGGTACCGCTTATACCGCTGAAAAATATAAAATTTTACTGATCTGCGCTAAGGAAAAATTTGCATGTTATAACAATATTAACAAATTCATACAATCTAAGCATTTCGTAAAAATTGCACTTTCTTAGATAAGACTCAACACGATTTTCTTCTTATTGGATAATAAGTAAAGGTAACGCCTATACTGAAAAACATAAATTTTACTGATCTGTGCTAAAGAAAAATCTGCATGTTATAACAATATTAACAAATTCATGTAATCAATGGTTTTCGAAAAAATTGCACCTTCTTAGATTTAGACTCAAAGTCGATTTTCTTCCTAATTGTCTATTAGTGACTTCAATAAGCTATCGCTTATAATGAAAAATAAAAAATTTTACTGAACGGCTCTTTTAAGGAAAATTTTGCATGTTATTACAATATTAACAAATTGATATAATCGATGCATTTTGAAAAAATTGCTATTCCTTAGATTTAGACTCAAAGTCGATTTTCTTGCAAATTGTATATAATCGACTTCAGTAAGGTACCACTTATTCTAAAAACATAAATTTTACTGATCTGCGCAAAGGAAAAAGTTGCATGTTATAACAATATTAACAAATTCATATAAACAATGCATTTAGAAAATATTGCACTTTCCTAGATTTAGACCCAAAGTCGATTTTCTTGCAAATTGTATATTAGCGACTTCAGTAAGGTACCGCTTATTCCAAAAAACATAAATTTTATAGATCTGCGCTAAGGAAAAATTTGCATGTTATTACCATATTAACAAATTCATATACTCGATGCATTTTGAAAAAATTGCACTTCCTTAGATTTAGACTCAAAGTCGATTTTCTTGCAAATTGTATATAATCGACTTCAGTAAGGTACCGCTTATTCTAAAAAACATAAATTTTACTGATCTGCGCTTAGGAAAAAGTTGCATGTTATAACAATATTAACAAATTCATATAAACAATGCATTAAGAAACAATTGCACTTTCCTAGATTTAGACTCAAAGTAGATTTTCTTGCAAATTGTATATTAGCGACTTCATAAAGGTACCGCTTATTCCAAAAAACATAAATTTTATAGATATGCGCTAGGGAAAAATTTGCATGTTATAACAATATTAACAAATTCATATAATCAATGCATTTAAAAAAAATTGCACTTTCCTAGATTTAGACTCACAGTTGATTTTCTTGCAAATTGTATATTAACGACTTCAATAAGGTACCGCTTATTCTGAAAAACATAATTTTTACTGATCTGCTCTTCTAAGGAAAAATGTGCATGTTATTACCATATTAGTAAATTCATATAATCAATGCATTTTGAAAAAATTGCAATTTCTTAGATTTAGACCCAAAATCGGTTTTTTTTTTGAAAATTGTATATTAACGACTTCAATTAGGTACCGCTTATACCGCTGAAAAATATAAAATTTTACTGATCTGCCCTAAGAGAAAATTTGAATGTTATAACAATATTAACAAATTCATACAATCTAAGCATTTCCTAAAAATTGCACTTTCTTAAATAAGACTCAACTCGATTTTCTTGCTAATTGGATATTAAGGACTTTAATAAGGTACCGCTTATTCTAAAAATCATAAATTTTTCTGATCAGCTCTTCTGAGTAAAAATTTGCATGTTATTACAATATTAACAAATTCATATATTCAATGCGTTTCGAAAAAATTGCACTTTCCTAGATTTAGACGCAAAGTCGATTTTCTTGCAAATTGTATATTACCGACTTCAATAAGGTACCGTTTATTCTTAAAACATAAATTTTACTGAACTGCTCTTCTGAGGAAAAATTTGTATGTTATTACCATATTAACAAATTCATATAATGAATGCATATCGAAAAAATTGCAATTTCTTAGATTTAGACCCAAAGTAGGTTTTTTTTTTTTTGCAAATTGTATATTAGCGACTTCAAAAAGGTACCGCTTATACCGCTGAAAAATATAAATTTTTACTGATCTGCGCTAAGGAAAAATTTGCATATTATAACAATATTAACAAATTCATACAATCTAAGCATTTCGTAAAAATTCCACTTTCTTAGATAGGACTCAACACGATTTTCTTTTTATTGGATAATAAGCACTTCAACAAGGTAACGCTTATACTGAAAAACATAAATTTTTCTGATCTGTGCTAAAGAAAAAAATCTGCATGTTATAACAATATTAACAAATTCATATAATCAATGCATTTAAAAAAAATTGCACTTTCCTAGATTTAGACTCAAAGTCGATTTTCTTGCAAATTGTATATTAGCGACTTCAGTAAGGTACCGGTTATTCTAAAAAACATAAATTTTACTGATCTGCGCTAAGGAAAAAGTTGCATGTTGTAACAATATTAACAAATTCATATAAACAATGCATTTAGAAAAAATTGCACTTTCCTAGATTTGGACTCAAAGTCGATTTTCTTGCAAATTGTATATTAGCGACTTCATAAAGGTACCGCTTATTCTAAAAAACATAAATTTTACTGATCTGCGCTAAGGAAAAATTTGCATGTTATAACAATATTAACAAATTCATATAAACAATGCATTTAGAAAAAATTGCACTTTCCTAGATTTAGACTCAAAGTCGATTTTCTTGCAAATTGTATATTAGCGACTTCATAAAGGTACCGCTTATTCTATAAAACATAAATTTTATAGATCTGCGCTAAGGAAAAAGTTGCATGTTATAACAATATTAACAAATTCATATAAACAATGCATTTAGAAAAAATTGCACTTTCCTAGATTTGGACTCAAAGTCGATTTTCTTGCAAATTGTATATAATCGACTTCAGTAAGGTACCGCTTATTCTAAAAAACATAAATTTTACTGATCTGCGCTAAGGAAAAAGTTGCATGTTATAACAATATTAACAAATTCATATAAACAATGCATTTAGAAAAAATTGCACTTTCCTAGATTTGGACTCAAAGTTGATTTTCTTGCAAATTGTATATTAGCGACTTCATAAAGGTACCGCTTATTCTAAAAAACATAAATTTTGCTGATCTGCGCTAAGGAAAAAGTTGCATGTTATAACAATATTAACAAATTCATATAAACAATGCATTTAAAAAAAATTGCACTTTCCTAGATTTAGACTCAAAGTCGATTTTCTTGCAAATTGTATATTAGCGACTTCATAAAGGTACCGCTTATTCTATAAAACATAAATTTTATAGATCTGCGCTAAGGAAAAATTTGTATGTTATTACAATATTAACAAATTCATATAATCAATTCATTTCGAATAAATTGCACTTTCCTAGATTTAGACTCAAAGTCGATTTTCTTGCAAATTGTATATTAGCGACTTCAATAAGGAACCTTTTATTCTGAAAAACATAAATTTTACTGAACTGCCCTCTTGAGGAAAAATTTGTATGTTATTACCATATTAACAAATTCATATAATCAATGCATTTCGAAAAAATTGCGATTTCTTAGATTTAGATCCAAAGTCGGTTTTTTTTTTGCAAATTGTATATTAACGACTTCAATAAGGTACCGCTTATACCGCTGAAAAATATAAAATTTTACTGATCTGCGCTAAGGAAAAATTTGCATGTTATAACAATATTAACAAATTCATACAATCTAAGCATTTCGTAAAAATTGCACTTTCTTAGATAAGACTCAACACGATTTTCTTCTTATTGGATAATAAGTAAAGGTAACGCCTATACTGAAAAACATAAATTTTACTGATCTGTGCTAAAGAAAAATCTGCATGTTATAACAATATTAACAAATTCATGTAATCAATGGTTTTCGAAAAAATTGCACCTTCTTAGATTTAGACTCAAAGTCGATTTTCTTCCTAATTGTCTATTAGTGACTTCAATAAGCTATCGCTTATAATGAAAAATAAAAAATTTTACTGAACGGCTCTTTTAAGGAAAATTTTGCATGTTATTACAATATTAACAAATTGATATAATCGATGCATTTTGAAAAAATTGCTATTCCTTAGATTTAGACTCAAAGTCGATTTTCTTGCAAATTGTATATAATCGACTTCAGTAAGGTACCACTTATTCTAAAAACATAAATTTTACTGATCTGCGCAAAGGAAAAAGTTGCATGTTATAACAATATTAACAAATTCATATAAACAATGCATTTAGAAAATATTGCACTTTCCTAGATTTAGACCCAAAGTCGATTTTCTTGCAAATTGTATATTAGCGACTTCAGTAAGGTACCGCTTATTCCAAAAAACATAAATTTTATAGATCTGCGCTAAGGAAAAATTTGCATGTTATTACCATATTAACAAATTCATATACTCGATGCATTTTGAAAAAATTGCACTTCCTTAGATTTAGACTCAAAGTCGATTTTCTTGCAAATTGTATATAATCGACTTCAGTAAGGTACCGCTTATTCTAAAAAACATAAATTTTACTGATCTGCGCTTAGGAAAAAGTTGCATGTTATAACAATATTAACAAATTCATATAAACAATGCATTAAGAAACAATTGCACTTTCCTAGATTTAGACTCAAAGTAGATTTTCTTGCAAATTGTATATTAGCGACTTCATAAAGGTACCGCTTATTCCAAAAAACATAAATTTTATAGATATGCGCTAGGGAAAAATTTGCATGTTATAACAATATTAAAAAATTCATATAATCAATGCATTTAAAAAAAATTGCACTTTCCTAGATTTAGACTCACAGTTGATTTTCTTGCAAATTGTATATTAACGACTTCAATAAGGTACCGCTTATTCTGAAAAACATAATTTTTACTGATCTGCTCTTCTAAGGAAAAATGTGCATGTTATTACCATATTAGTAAATTCATATAATCAATGCATTTTGAAAAAATTGCAATTTCTTAGATTTAGACCCAAAATCGGTTTTTTTTTTGCAAATTGTATATTAACGACTTCAATTAGGTACCGCTTATACCGCTGAAAAATATAAAATTTTACTGATCTGCCCTAAGAGAAAATTTGAATGTTATAACAATATTAACAAATTCATACAATCTAAGCATTTCCTAAAAATTGCACTTTCTTAAATAAGACTCAACTCGATTTTCTTGCTAATTGGATATTAAGGACTTTAATAAGGTACCGCTTATTCTAAAAATCATAAATTTTTCTGATCAGCTCTTCTGAGTAAAAATTTGCATGTTATTACAATATTAACAAATTCATATAATCAATGCGTTTCGAAAAAATTGCACTTTCCTAGATTTAGACGCAAAGTCGATTTTCTTGCAAATTGTATATTACCGACTTCAATAAGGTACCGTTTATTCTTAAAACATAAATTTTACTGAACTGCTCTTCTGAGGAAAAATTTGTATGTTATTACCATATTAACAAATTCATATAATGAATGCATATCGAAAAAATTGCAATTTCTTAGATTTAGACCCAAAGTAGGTTTTTTTTTTTTGCAAATTGTATATTAGCGACTTCAAAAAGGTACCGCTTATACCGCTGAAAAATATAAATTTTTACTGATCTGCGCTAAGGAAAAATTTGCATATTATAACAATATTAACAAATTCATACAATCTAAGCATTTCGTAAAAATTCCACTTTCTTAGATAGGACTCAACACGATTTTCTTTTTATTGGATAATAAGCACTTCAACAAGGTAACGCTTATACTGAAAAACATAAATTTTTCTGATCTGTGCTAAAGAAAAATCTGCATGTTATAACAATATTAACAAATTCATATAATCAATGCATTTAAAAAAAATTGCACTTTCCTAGATTTAAACTCAAAGTCGATTTTCTTGCAAATTGTATATTAGCGACTTCAGTAAGGTACCGGTTATTCTAAAAAACATAAATTTTACTGATCTGCGCTAAGGAAAAAGTTGCATGTTGTAACAATATTAACAAATTCATATAAACAATGCATTTAGAAAAAATTGCACTTTCCTAGATTTGGACTCAAAGTCGATTTTCTTGCAAATTGTATATTAGCGACTTCATAAAGGTACCGCTTATTCTAAAAAACATAAATTTTACTGATCTGCGCTAAGGAAAAATTTGCATGTTATAACAATATTAACAAATTCATATAAACAATGCATTTAGAAAAAATTGCACTTTCCTAGATTTAGACTCAAAGTCGATTTTCTTGCAAATTGTATATTAGCGACTTCATAAAGGTACCGCTTATTCTATAAAACATAAATTTTATAGAGGAAAAATTTGTATGTTATTCCAATATTAACAAATTCATATAATCAATTCATTTCGAATAAATTGCACTTTCCTAGATTTAGACGCAAAGTCGATTTTCTTGCAAATTGTATATTACCTACTTCTATAAGGTACCGTTTATTCTTAAGACATACATTTTACTGAACTGCTTTTCTGAGGAAAAATTTGCATGTTATTACCATATTAACAAATTCATATAATCTAAGCATTTCGTAAAAATTGCACTTTCTTAGATAGGACTCAACACGATTTTCTTCTTATTGGATAATAAGCACTTCAATAAGGTAACGCTTATACTGAAAAACATAAATTTTACTGATCTGTGCTAAAGAAAAATCTGCATGTTATAACAATATATTGAGTAAGGTACCGCTTATTCTAAAAAACATAAATTTTACTGATCTGCGCTAAGGAAAAAGTTGCATGTTATAACAATATTAACAAATTCATATAAACAATGCATTTAGAAAAAATTGCACTTTCCTAGATTTGGACTCAAAGTCGATTTTCTTGCAAATTGTATATTAGCGACTTCATAAAGGTACCGCTTATTCTAAAAAACATAAATTTTACTGATCTGCGCTAAGGAAAAATTTGTATGTTATTCCAATATTAACAAATTCATATAAACAATGCATTTAGAAAAAATTGCACTTTCCTAGATTTAGACTCAAAGTAGATTTTCTTGCAAATTGTATATTAGCGACTTCATAAAGGTACCGCTTATTCCAAAAAACATAAATTTTATAGATATGCGCTAGGGAAAAATTTGCATGTTATAACAATATTAACAAATTCATATAATCAATGCATTTAAAAAAAATTGCACTTTCCTAGATTTAGACTCAAAGTCGATTTTCTTGCAAATTGTATATTAGCGACTTCAGTAAGGTACCGGTTATTCTAAAAAACATAAATTTTACTGATCTGCGCTAAGGAAAAAGTTGCATGTTGTAACAATATTAACAAATTCATATAAACAATGCATTTAGAAAAAATTGCACTTTCCTAGATTTGGACTCAAAGTCGATTTTCTTGCAAATTGTATATTAGCGACTTCATAAAGGTACCGCTTATTCTAAAAAACATAAATTTTACTGATCTGTGCTAAAGAAAAATCTGCATGTTATAACAATATTAACAAATTCATGTAATCAATGGTTTTCGAAAAAATTGCACCTTCTTAGATTTAGACTCAAATCTATCGCTTATAATGAAAAATAAAAAATTTTACTGAACGGCTCTTTTAAGGAAAATTTTGCATGTTATTACAATATTAACAAATTGATATAATCAATGCATTTTGAAAAAATTGCTATTCCTTAGATTTAGACTCAAAGTCGATTTTCTTGCAAATTGTATATAATCGACTTCAGTAAGGTACCACTTATTCTAAAAACATAAATTTTACTGATCTGCGCAAAGGAAAAAGTTGCATGTTATAACAATATTAACAAATTCATATAAACAATGCATTTAAAAAAAATTGCACTTTCCTAGATTTAGACTCAAAGTCGATTTTCTTGCAAATTGTATATTAGCGACTTCAGTAAGGTACCGCTTATTCCAAAAAACATAAATTTTATAGATCTGCGCTAAGGAAAAATTTGCATGTTATTACCATATTAACAAATTCATAATTTCGATGCATTTTGAAAAAATTGCACTTCCTTATATTTAGACTCAAAGTCGATTTTCTTGCAAATTGTATATAATCGACTTCAATAAGGTACCGCTTGTTCTAAAAAACATAAATTTTACTGATCTGCGCTTAGGAAAAAGTTGCATGTTATAACAATATTAACAAATTCATATAAACAATGCATTAAGAAAAAATTGCACTTTCCTAGATTTAGACTCAAAGTAGATTTTCTTGCAAATTGTATATTAGCGACTTCATAAAGGTACCGCTTATTCCAAAAAACATAAATTTTATAGATATACGCTCGGGAAAAATTTGCATGTTATAACAATATTAACAAATTCATATAATCAATGCATTTAAAAAAAATTGCACTTTCCTAGATTTAGACTCACAGTTGATTTTCTTGCAAATTGTATATTAACGACTTCAATAAGGTACCGCTTATTCTGAAAAACATAATTTTTACTGATCTGCTCTTCTAAGGAAAAATGTGCATGTTATTACCATATTAGTAAATTCATATAATCAATGCATTTTGAAAAAATTGCAATTTCTTAGATTTAGACCCAAAGTCGGTTTTTTTTTTGCAAATTGTATATTAACGACTTCAATTAGGTACCGCTTATACCGCTGAAAAATATAAAATTTTACTGATCTGCCCTAAGAGAAAATTTGAATGTTATAACAATATTAACAAATTCATACAATCTAAGCATTTCCTAAAAATTGCACTTTCTTAGATAAGACTCAACTCGATTTTCTTGCTAATTGGATATTAAGGACTTTAATAAGGTACCGCTTATTCTAAAAATCATAAATTTTTCTGATCAGCTCTTCTGAGTAAAAATTTGCATGTTATTACAATATTAACAAATTCATATAATTAATGGATTTCGAAAAAATTGCACTTTCTTAGATTTAGACTCAAAGTCAATTTTCTTGCAAATTGTATATAATCGACTTCAGTAAGGTACCGCTTATTCTAAAAACTGATCTGCTCTTCTTAGGAAAAATTTGCATGATATTACAATATTAACAAATTCATATTATATAATCAATGCGTTTCGAAAAAATTGCACTTTCCTAGATTTAGACGCAAAGTCGATTTTCTTGCAAATTGTATATTACCGACTTCAATAAGGTACCGTTTATTCTTAAAACATAAATTTTACTGAACTCCTCTTCTGAGGAAAAATTTGTATGTTATTACCATATTAACAAATTCATATAATCAATGCATATCGAAAAAATTGCAATTTCTTAGATTTAGACCCAAAGTAGGTTTTTTTTTTTGCAAATTGTATATTAGCGACTTCAATAAGGTACCGCTTATACCGCTGAAAAATATAAAATTTTACTGATCTGCGCTAAGGAAAAATTTGCATATTATAACAATATTAACAAATTCATACAATCTAAGCATTTCGTAAAAATTCCACTTTCTTAGATAGGACTCAACACGATTTTCTTTTTATTGGATAATAAGCACTTCAACAAGGTAACGCTTATACTGAAAAACATAAATTTTTCTGATCTGTGCTAAAGAAAAATCTGCATGTTATAACAACATTAACAAATTCATATAATCACTGCATTTAAAAAAAATTGCACTTTCCTAGATTTAGACTCAAAGTCGATTTTCTTGCAAATTGTATATTAGCGACTTCAGTAAGGTACCGGTTATTCTAAAAAACATAAATTTTACTGATCTGCGCTAAGGAAAAAGTTGCATGTTATAACAATATTAACAAATTCATATAAACAATGCATTTAGAAAAAATTGCACTTTCCTAGATTTGGACTCAAAGTCGATTTTCTTGCAAATTGTATATTAGCGACTTCATAAAGGTACCGCTTATTCTAAAAAACATAAATTTTACTGATCTGCGCTAAGGAAAAAGTTGCATGTTATAACAATATTAACAAATTCATATAAACAATGCATTTAGAAAAAATTGCACTTTCCTAGATTTAGACTCAAAGTAGATTTTCTTGCAAATTGTATATTAGCGACTTCATAAAGGTACCGCTTATTCCAAAATCATAAATTTTATAGATCTGCGCTAAGGAAAAATTTGCATGTTATAACAATATTAACAAATTCATATAATCAATGCATTTAAAAAAAATTGCACTTTCCTAGATTTAGACTCAAAGTCGATTTTCTTGCAAATTGTATATTAACGACTTCAATTAGGTACCGCTTATTCTGAAAATTATAATTTTTACTGATCTGCTCTTCTAAGGAAAAATGTGCATGTTATTACCATATTAGTAAATTCATATAATCAATGCATTTTGAAAAAATTGCAATTTCTTAGATTTAGACCCAAAGTCGGTTTTTTTTTTGCAAATTGTATATTAACGACTTCAATTAGGTACCGCTTATACCGCTAAAAAATATAAAATTTTACTGATCTGCCCTAAGAGAAAATTTGAATGTTATAACAATATTAACAAATTCATACAATCTAAGCATTTCCTAAAAATTGCACTTTCTTAGATAAGACTCAACTCGATTTTCTTGCTAATTGGATATTAAGGACTTTAATAAGGTACCGCTTATTCTTAAAATCATAAATTTTTTCTGATCAGCTCTTCTGAATAAAAATTTGCATGTTATTACAATATTAACAAATTCATATAACCAATGGATTTCGAAAAAATTGCACTTTCTTAGATTTAGACTCAAAGTCAATTTTCTTGCAAATTGTATATAATCGACTTCAGTAAGGTACCGTTTATTCTTAAAACATAAATTTTACTGAACTGCTCTTCTGAGGAAAAATTTGTATGTTATTACCATATTAACAAATTCATATAATCAATGCATATCGAAAAAATTGCAATTTCTTAGATTTAGACCCAAAGTAGGTTTTTTTTTTGCAAATTGTATATTAGCGACTTCAATAAGGTACCGCTTATACCGCTGAAAATAATAAAATTTTACTGATCTGCGCTAAGGAAAAATTTGCATATTATAACAATATTAACAAATTCATACAATCTAAGCATTTCGTAAAAATTCCACTTTCTTAGATAGGACTCAACACGATTTTCTTTTTATTGGATAATAAGCACTTCAACAAGGTAACGCTTATACTGAAAAACATAAATTTTTCTGATCTGTGCTAAAGAAAAATCTGCATGTTATAACAACATTAACAAATTCATATAATCAATGCATTTAAAAAAAATTGCACTTTCCTAGATTTAGACTCAAAGTCGATTTTCTTGCAAATTGTATATTAGCGACTTCAGTAAGGTACCGGTTATTCTAAAAAACATAAATTTTACTGACCTGCGCTAAGGAAAAAGTTGCATGTTATAACAATATTAACAAATTCATATAAACAATGCATTTAGAAAAAATTGCACTTTCCTAGATTTGGACTCAAAGTCGATTTTCTTGCAAATTGTATATTAGCGACTTCATAAAGGTACCGCTTATTCTAAAAAACATAAATTTTACTGATCTGCGCTAAGGAAAAAGTTGCATGTTATAACAATATTAACAAATTCATATAAACAATGCATTTAGAAAAAATTGCACTTTCCTAGATTTGGACTCAAAGTAGATTTTCTTGCAAATTGTATATTAGCGACTTCATAAAGGTACCGCTTATTCCAAAAAACATAAATTTTATAGATCTGCGCTAAGGAAAAATTTGCATGTTATAACAATATTAACAAATTCATATAATCAATGCATTTAAAAAAAATTGCACTTTCCTAGATTTAGACTCAAAGTCGATTTTCTTGCAAATTGTATATTAACGACTTCAATTAGGTACCGCTTATTCTGAAAAACATAATTTTTACTGATCTGCTCTTCTAAGGAAAAATGTGCATGTTATTACCATATTAGTAAATTCATATAATCAATGCATTTTGAAAAAATTGCAATTTCTTAGATTTAGACCCAAAGTCGGTTTTTTTTTGCAAATTGTATATTAACGACTTCAATTAGGTACCGCTTATACCGCTAAAAAATATAAAATTTTACTGATCTGCCCTAAGAGAAAATTTGAATGTTATAACAATATTAACAAATTCATACAATCTAAGCATTTCCTAAAAATTGCACTTTCTTAGATAAGACTTAACTCGATTTTTTTGCTAATTGGATATTAAGGACTTTAATAAGGTACCGCTTATTCTTAAAATCATAAATTTTTCTGATCAGCTCTTCTGAATAAAAATTTGCATGTTATTACAATATTAACAAATTCATATAACCAATGGATTTCGAAAAAATTGCACTTTCTTAGATTTAGACTCAAAGTCAATTTTCTTGCAAATTGTATATAATCGACTTCAGTAAGGTACCGCTTATTCTAAAAACTGATCTGCTCTTCTGAGGAAAAATTTGTATGTTATTACCATATTAACAAATTCATATAATCAATGCATATCGAAAAAATTGCAATTTCTTAGATTTAGACCCAAAGTAGGTTTTTTTTTTGCAAATTGTATATTAACGACTTCAATAAGGTACCGCTTATTCTAAAAAACATAAATTTTACTGATCTGCGCTAAGGAAAAAGTTGCATGTTATAACAATATTAACAAATTCATATAAACAATGCATTTAGAAAAAATTGCACTTTCCTAGATTTAGACTCGAAGTAGATTTTCTTGCAAATTGTATATTAGCGACTTCATAAAGGTACCGCTTATTCCAAAAAACATAAATTTTATAGATCTGCGCTAAGGAAAAATTTGCATGGTATAACAATATTAACAAATTCATATAATCAATGCATTTAAAAAAAATTGCACTTTCCTAGATTTAGACTCACAGTTGATTTTCTTGCAAATTGTATATTAACGACTTCAATAAGGTACCGCTTATTCTGAAAAAAATAATTTTTACTGATCTGCTCTTCTAAGGAAAAATGTGCATGTTATTACCATATTAGTAAATTCATATAATCAATGCATTTTGAAAAAATTGCAATTTCTTAGATTTAGACCCAAAGTCGGTTTTTTTTTTTGCAAATTGTATATTAACGACTTCAATAAGGTACCGCTTATTCTAAAAAACATAAATTTTACTGATCTGCGCTAAGGAAAAAGTTGCATGTTATAACAATATTAACAAATTCATATAAACAATGCATTTAGAAAAAATTGCACTTTCCTAGATTTAGACTCGAAGTAGATTTTCTTGCAAATTGTATATTAGCGACTTCATAAAGGTACCGCTTATTCCAAAAAACATAAATTTTATAGATCTGCGCTAAGGATAAATTTGCATGGTATAACAATATTAACAAATTCATATAATCAATGCATTTAAAAAAAAATTGCACTTTCCTAGATTTAGACTCACAGTTGATTTTCTTGCAAATTGTATATTAACGACTTCAATAAGGTACCGCTTATTCTGAAAAAAATAATTTTTACTGATCTGCTCTTCTAAGGAAAAATGTGCATGTTATTACCATATTAGTAAATTCATATAATCAATGCATTTTGAAAAAATTGCAATTTCTTAGATTTAGACCCAAAGTCGGTTTTTTTTTTGCAAATTGTATATTAACGACTTCAATAAGGTACCGCTTATTCTAAAAAACATAAATTTTACTGATCTGCGCTAAGGAAAAAGTTGCATGTTATAACAATATTAACAAATTCATATAAACAATGCATTTAGAAAAAATTGCACTTTCCTAGATTTAGACTCGAAGTAGATTTTCTTGCAAATTGTATATTAGCGACTTCATAAAGGTACCGCTTATTCCAAAAAACATAAATTTTATAGATCTGCGCTAAGGAAAAATTTGCATGGTATAACAATATTAACAAATTCATACAATCTAAGCATTTCCTAAAAATTGCACTTTCTTAGATAAGACTCAACTCGATTTTCTTGCTAATTGGATATTAAGGACTTTAATAAGGTACCGCTTATTCTTAAAATCATAAATTTTTCTTATCAGCTCTTCTGAATAAAAATTTGCATGTTATTACAATATTAACAAATTCATATAACCAATGGATTTCGAAAAAATTGCACATTCTTAGATTTAGACTCAAAGTCAATTTTCTTGCAAATTGTATATAATCGACTTCAGTAAGGTACCGCTTATTCTAAAAACTGATCTGCTCTTCTGAGGGAAAATTTGTATGTTATTACCATATTAACAAATTCATATAATCAATGCATTTCGAAAAAATTGCAATTTCTTAGATTTAGACCCAAAGTAGGTTTTTTTTTTGCAAATTGTATATTAACGACTTCAATAAGGTACCGCTTATACCGCTGAAAAATATAAAATTTTACTGATCTGCGCTAAGGAAAAATTTGCATATTATAACAATATTAACAAATTCATACAATCTAAGCATTTCGTAAAAATTGCACTTTCTTAGATAGGACTCAACACGATTTTCTTTTTATTGGATAATAAGCACTTAAACAAGGTAACGCTTATACTGAAAAACATAAATTTTATTGATCTGTGCTAAAGAAAAATCTGCATGTTATAACAATATTAACAAATTCATATAATCAATGCATTTAAAAAAAATTGCACTTTCCTCGATTTAGACTCAAAGTCGATTTTCTTGCAAATTGTATATAATCGACTTCAGTAAGGTACCGCTTATTCTAAAAAACATAAATTTTACTGATCTGCGCTCAGGAAAAAGTTGCATGTTATAACAATATTAACAAATTCAAATAAACAATGCATTTAGAAAAAATTGCACTTTCCTAGATTTGGACTCAAAGTCGATTTTCTTGCAAATTGTATATTAGCGACTTCAGAAAGGTACCGCTTATTCTAAAAAACATAAATTTTACTGATCTGCGCTAAGGAAAAAGTTGCATGTTATAACAATATTTACAAATTCATATAAACAATGCATTTAGAAAAAATTGCACTTTCCTAAATTTAGACTCAAAGTCGATTTTCTTGCAAATTGTATATTAGCGACTTCAATAAGGAACCGTTTATTCTGAAAAACATAAATTTTACTGAACTGCCCTCTTGAGGAAAAATTTGTATGTTATTACCGTATTAACAAATTCATATAATCAATGCATTTCGAAAAAATTGCGCTTTCTTAGATTTAGACCCAAAGTCGGTTTTTTTTTTGCAAATTGTATATTAACGACTTCAATAAGGTACCGCTTATACCGCTGAAAAATATAAAATTTTACTGATCTGCGCTAAGGAAAAATTTGCATGTTATAACAATATTAACAAATTCATACAATCTAAGCATTTCGTAAAAATTGCACTTTCTTAGATAAGACTCAACACGATTTTCTTCTTATTGGATAATAAGCACTTCAATAAGGTAACGCTTATACTGAAAAACATAAATTTTACTGATCTGTGCTAAAGAAAAATCTGCATGTTATAACAATATTAACAAATTCATATAATCAATGCATTTAAAAAAAATTGCACTTTCCTAGATTTAGACTCAAAGTCGATTTTCTTGCAAATTGTATTTAATCGACTTCAGTAAGGTACCGCTTATTCTAAAAATTATAAATTTTACTGATCTGCGCTAAGGAAAAAGTTGCATGTTATAACAATATTAACAAATTCATATAAACAATGCATTTAGAAAAAATTGCACTTTCCTAGATTTGGACTCAAAGTCGATTTTCTTGCAAATTGTATATAATCGACTTCAGTAAGGTACCGCTTATTCTAAAAAACATAAATTTTACTGATCTGCGCTAAGGAAAAAGTTGCATGTTATAACAATATTTACAAATTCATATAAACAATGCATTTAGAAAAAATTGCACTTTCCTAAATTTAGACTCAAAGTCGATTTTCTTGCAAATTGTATATTAGCGACTTCAATAAGGAACCTTTTATTCTGAAAAACATAAATTTTACTGAACTGCCCTCTTGAGGAAAAATTTGTATGTTATTACCATGCATTTCGAAAAAATTGCGATTTCTTAGATTTAGATCCAAAGTCGGTTTTTTTTTTGCAAATTGTATATTAACGACTTCAATAAGGTACCGCTTATACCGCTGAAAAATATAAAATTTTACTGATCTGCGCTAAGGAAAAATTTGCATGTTATAACAATATTAACAAATTCATACAATCTAAGCATTTCGTAAAAATTGCACTTTCTTAGATAAGACTCAACACGATTTTCTTCTTATTGGATAATAAGCACTTCAATAAGGTAACGCTTATACTGAAAAACATAAATTTTACTGATCTGTGCTAAAGAAAAATCTGCATGTTATAACAATATTAACAAATTCATATAATCAATGCATTTAAAAAAAATTGCACTTTCCTAGATTTAGACTCAAAGTCGATATTCTTGCAAATTGTATTTAATCGACTTCAGTAAGGTACCGCTTATTCTAAAAATTATAAATTTTACTGATCTGCGCTAAGGAAAAAGTTGCATGTTATAACAATATTAACAAATTCATATAAACAATGCATTTAGAAAAAATTGCACTTTCCTAGATTTGGACTCAAAGTCGATTTTCTTGCAAATTGTATATAATCGACTTCAGTAAGGTACCGCTTATTCTAAAAACTGATCTGCTCTTCTGAGGAAAAATTTGTATGTTATTACCATATTAACAAATTCATATAATCAATGCATATCGAAAAAATTGCAATTTCTTAGATTTAGACCCAAAGTAGGTTTTTTTTTTGCAAATTGTATATTAACGACTTCAATAAGGTACCGCTTATACCGCTGAAAAATATAAAATTTTACTGATCTGCCCTAAGAGAAAATTTGAATGTTATAACAATATTAACAAATTCATACAATCTAAGCATTTCCTAAAAATTGCACTTTCTTAGATAAGACTCAACTCGATTTTCTTGCTAATTGGATATTAAGGACTTTAATAAGGTACCGCTTATTCTTAAAATCATAAATTTTTCTGATCAGCTCTTCTGAATAAAAATTTGCATGTTATTACAATATTAACAAATTCATATAACCAATGGATTTCGAAAAAATTGCACTTTCTTAGATTTAGACTCAAAGTCAATTTTCTTGCAAATTGTATATAATCGACTTCAGTAAGGTACCGCTTATTCTAAAAATTATAAATTTTACTGATCTGCGCTAAGGAAAAAGTTGCATGTTATAACAATATTAACAAATTCATATAAACAATGCATTTAGAAAAAATTGCACTTTCCTAGATTTGGACTCAAAGTCGATTTTCTTGCAAATTGTATATAATCGACTTCAGTAAGGTACCGCTTATTCTAAAAAACATAAATTTTACTGATCTGCGCTAAGGAAAAAGTTGCATGTTATAACAATATTTACAAATTCATATAAACAATGCATTTAGAAAAAATTGCACTTTCCTAAATTTAGACTCAAAGTCGATTTTCTTGCAAATTGTATATTAGCGACTTCAATAAGGAACCTTTTATTCTGAAAAACATAAATTTTACTGAACTGCCCTCTTGAGGAAAAATTTGTATGTTATTACCATGCATTTCGAAAAAATTGCGATTTCTTAGATTTAGATCCAAAGTCGGTTTTTTTTTTGCAAATTGTATATTAACGACTTCAATAAGGTACCGCTTATACCGCTGAAAAATATAAAATTTTACTGATCTGCGCTAAGGAAAAATTTGCATGTTATAACAATATTAACAAATTCATACAATCTAAGCATTTCGTAAAAATTGCACTTTCTTAGATAAGACTCAACACGATTTTCTTCTTATTGGATAATAAGCACTTCAATAAGGTAACGCTTATACTGAAAAACATAAATTTTACTGATCTGTGCTAAAGAAAAATCTGCATGTTATAACAATATTAACAAATTCATATAATCAATGCATTTAAAAAAAATTGCACTTTCCTAGATTTAGACTCAAAGTCGATATTCTTGCAAATTGTATTTAATCGACTTCAGTAAGGTACCGCTTATTCTAAAAATTATAAATTTTACTGATCTGCGCTAAGGAAAAAGTTGCATGTTATAACAATATTAACAAATTCATATAAACAATGCATTTAGAAAAAATTGCACTTTCCTAGATTTGGACTCAAAGTCGATTTTCTTGCAAATTGTATATAATCGACTTCAGTAAGGTACCGCTTATTCTAAAAACTGATCTGCTCTTCTGAGGAAAAATTTGTATGTTATTACCATATTAACAAATTCATATAATCAATGCATATCGAAAAAATTGCAATTTCTTAGATTTAGACCCAAAGTAGGTTTTTTTTTTGCAAATTGTATATTAACGACTTCAATAAGGTACCGCTTATACCGCTGAAAAATATAAAATTTTACTGATCTGCCCTAAGAGAAAATTTGAATGTTATAACAATATTAACAAATTCATACAATCTAAGCATTTCCTAAAAATTGCACTTTCTTAGATAAGACTCAACTCGATTTTCTTGCTAATTGGATATTAAGGACTTTAATAAGGTACCGCTTATTCTTAAAATCATAAATTTTTCTGATCAGCTCTTCTGAATAAAAATTTGCATGTTATTACAATATTAACAAATTCATATAACCAATGGATTTCGAAAAAATTGCACTTTCTTAGATTTAGACTCAAAGTCAATTTTCTTGCAAATTGTATATAATCGACTTCAGTAAGGTACCGCTTATTCTAAAAACTGATCTGCTCTTCTGAGGAAAAATTTGTATGTTATTACCATATTAACAAATTCATATAATCAATGCATATCGAAAAAATTGCAATTTCTTAGATTTAGACCCAAAGTAGGTTTTTTTTTTGCAAATTGTATATTAACGACTTCAATAAGGTACCGCTGAAAAATATAAAATTTTACTGATCTGCGCTAAGGAAAAATTTGCATATTATAACAATATTAACAAATTCATACAATCTAAGCATTTCGTAAAAATTGCACTTTCTTAGATAGGACTCAACACGATTTTCTTTTTATTGGATAATAAGCACTTCAACAAGGTAACGCTTATACTGAAAAACATAAATTTTACTGATCTGTGCTAAAGAAAAATCTGCATGTTATAACAATATTAACAAATTCATATAAACAATGCATTTAGAAAAAATTGCACTTTCCTAGAATTGGACTCAAAGTCGATTTTCTTGCAAATTGTATATAATCGACTTCAGTAAGGTACCGCTTATTCTAAAAACTGATCTGCTCTTCTGAGGAAAAATTTGTATGTTATTACCATATTAACAAATTCATATAATCAATGCATATCGAAAAAATTGCAATTTCTTAGATTTAGACCCAAAGTAGGTTTTTTTTTTTGCAAATTGTATATTAACGACTTCAATAAGGTACCGCTTATACCGCTGAAAAATATAAAATTTTACTGATCTGCCCTAAGAGAAAATTTGAATGTTATAACAATATTAACAAATTCATACAATCTAAGCATTTCCTAAAAATTGCACTTTCTTAGATAAGACTCAACTCGATTTTCTTGCTAATTGGATATTAAGGACTTTAATAAGGAACCGCTTATTCTTAAAATCATAAATTTTTCTGATCAGCTCTTCTGAATAAAAATTTGCATGTTATTACAATATTAACAAATTCATATAACCAATGGATTTCGAAAAAATTGCACTTTCTTAGATTTAGACTCAAAGTCAATTTTCTTGCAAATTGTATATAATCGACTTCAGTAAGGTACCGCTTATTCTAAAAACTGATCTGCTCTTCTGAGGAAAAATTTGTATGTTATTACCATATTAACAAATTCATATAATCAATGCATATCGAAAAAATTGCAATTTCTTAGATTTAGACCCAAAGTAGGTTTTTTTTTTGCAAATTGTATATTAACGACTTCAATAAGGTACCGCTGAAAAATATAAAATTTTACTGATCTGCGCTAAGGAAAAATTTGCATATTATAACAATATTAACAAATTCATACAATCTAAGCATTTCGTAAAAATTGCACTTTATTAGATAGGACTCAACACGGTTTTCTTTTTATTGGATAATAAGCACTTCAACAAGGTAACGCTTATACTGAAAAACATAAATTTTACTGATCTAGGCTAAAGAAAAATCTGCATGTTATAACAATATTAACAAATTCATATAATCAATGCATTTAAAAAAAATTGCACTTTCCTAGATTTAGACTCAAAGTCGATTTTCTTGCAAATTGTATATAATCGACTTCAGTAAGGTACCGCTTATTCTAAAAATTATAAATTTTACTGATCTGCGCTAAGGAAAAAGTTGCATGTTATAACAATATTAACAAATTCATATAAACAATGCATTTAGAAAAAATTGCACTTTCCTAGATTTGGACTCAAAGTCGATTTTCTTGCAAATTGTATATAATCGACTTCAGTAAGGTACCGCTTATTCTAAAAAACATAAATTTTACTGATCTGCGCTAAGGAAAAAGTTGCATGTTATAACAATATTAACAAATTCATAAAAACAATGCATTTAGAAAAAATTGCACTTTCCTAGATTTGGACTCAAAGTCGATTTTCTTGCAAATTGTATATTAGCGACTTCAGTAAGGTACCGCTTATTCTTAAAAACATAAATTTTACTGATCTGCGCTAAGGAAAAAGTTGCATGTTATAACAATATTAACAAATTCATATAAACAATGCATTTAGAAAAAATTGCACTTTCCTAGATTTGGACTCAAAGTCGATTTTCTTGCAAATTGTATATTAGCGACTTCATAAAGGTACCGCTTATTCTAAAAAACATAAATTTTACTGATCTGCGCTAAGGAAAAAGTTGCATGTTATTACAATATTAACAAATTCATATAAACAATGCATTTAGAAAAAATTGCACTTTCCTAGATTTAGACTCAAAGTCGATTTTCTTGCAAATTGTATATTAGCGACTTCATAAAGGTACCGCTTATTCTATAAAACATAAATTTTATAGATCTGCGCTAAGGAAAAATTTGTATGTTATTACAATATTAACAAATTCATATAATCAATTCATTTCGAATAAATTGCACTTTCCTAGATTTAGACTCAAAGTCGATTTTCTTGCAAATTGTATATAAGCGACTTCAATAAGGAACCTTTTATTCTGAAAAACATAAATTTTACTGAACTCCCCTCTTGAGCAAAAATTTGTATGTTATTACCATATTAACAAATTCATATAATCAATGCCTTTCGAAAAAATTGCGATTTCTTAGATTTAGACCCAAAGTAGGTTTTTTTTTTGCAAATTGTATATTAACGACTTCAATAAGGTACCGCTTATACCGCTGAAAAATATAAAATTTTACTGATCTGCGCTAAGGAAAAATTTGCATGTTATAACAATATTAACAAATTCATACAATCTAAGCATTTCGTAAAAATTGCACTTTCTTAGATAAGACTCAACACGATTTTCTTCTTATTGGATAATAAGCACTTCAATAAGGTAACGCTTATACTGAAAAACATAAATTTTACTGATCTGTGCTAAAGAAAAATCTGCATGTTATAACAATATTAACAAATTCATGTAATCAATGGTTTTCGAAAAAATTGCACCTTCTTAGATTTAGACTCAAAGTCGATTTTCTTCAAAATTGTCTATCAGTGACTTCAATAAGCTATCGCTTATAATGAAAAATAAAAAATTTTACTGAACGGCTCTTTTAAGGAAAATTTTGCATGTTTTTACAATATTAACAAATTGATATAATCAATGCATTTTGAAAAAATTGCTATTCCTTAGATTTAGACTCAAAGTCGATTTTCTTGCAAATTGTATATAATCGACTTCAGTAAGGTACCGCTTATTCTAAAAACATAAATTTTACTGATCTGCGCAAAGGAAAAAGTTGCATGTTATAACAATATTAACAAATTCATATAAACAATGCATTTAGAAAAGATTGCACTTTCCTAGATTTAGACTCAAAGTCAATTTTCTTGCAAATTGTATATTAGCGACTTCATAAAGGTACCGCTTATTCCAAAAAACATAAATTTTATAGATCTGCGCTAAGGAAAAATTTGCATGTTATTACCATATTAACAAATTCATATAATCGATGCATTTTGAAAAAATTGCACTTTCTTAGATTTAGACTCAAAGTCGATTTTCTTGCAAATTGTATATAATCGACTTCAGTAAGGTACCGTCTATTCTAAAAAACATAAATTTTACTGATCTGCGCTTAGGAAAAAGTTGCATGTTATAACAATATTAACAAATTCATATAAACAATGCATTTAGAAAAAATTGCACTTTCCTAGATTTAGACTCAAAGTTGATTTTCTTGCAAATTGTATATTAACGACTTCAATAAGGTACCGCTTATTCTGAAAAACATAATTTTTACTGATCTGCTCTTCTAAGGAAAAATGTGCATGTTATTACCATATTAGTAAATTCTTATAATCAATGCATTTTGAAAAAATTGCAATTTCTTAGATTTAGACCCAAAGTCGGTTTTTTTTTGCAAATTATATATTAACGACTTCAATTAGGTACCGCTTATACCGCTGAAAAATATAAAATTTTACTGATCTGCCCTAAGAGAAAATTTGAATGTTATAACAATATTAACAAATTCATACAATCTAAGCATTTCCTAAAAATTCCACTTTCTCAGATAAGACTCAACTCGATTCTCTTGCTAATTGGATATTAAGGACTTTAATAAGGTACCGCTTATTCTAAAAATCATACATTTTTCTGATCAGCTCTTCTGAGTAAAAATTTGCATGTTATTACAATATTAACAAATTCATATAATTAATGGATTTCGAAAAAATTGCACTTTCTTAGATTTAGACTCAAAGTCAATTTTCTTGCAAATTGTATATAATCGACTTCAGTAAGGTACCGCTTATTCTAAAAACTGATCTGCGCTTCTTAGGAAAAATTTGCATGATATTACAATATTAACAAATTCATATTATATAATCAATGCGTTTCGAAAAAATTGCACTTTCCTAGATTTAGACGCAAAGTCGATTTTCTTGCAAATTGTATATTACCGACTTCAATAAGGTACCGTTTATTCTTAAAACATAAATTTTACTGAACTGCTCTTCTGAGGAAAAATTTGTATGTTATTACCATATTAACAAATTCATATAATCAATGCATTTCGAAAAAATTGCAATTTCTTAGATGTAGACCCAAAGTAGGTTTTTTTTTTTGCAAATTGTATATTAACGACTTCAATAAGGTACCGCTTATACCGCTGAAAAATATAAAATTTTACTGATCTGCGCTTAGGAAAAATTTGCATATTATAACAATATTAACAAATTCATACATTCTAAGCATTTCGTAAAAATTGCACTTTCTTAGATAGGACTCAACACGATTTTCTTTTTATTGGATAATAAGCACTTCAACAAGGTAACGCTTATACTGAAAAACATAAATTTTTCTGATCTGTGCTAAAGAAAAATCTGCATGTTATAACAATATTAACAAATTCATATAATCAATGCATTTAAAAAAAATTGCACTTTCCTAGATTTAGACTCAAAGTCGATTTTCTTGCAAATTGTATATAATCGACTTCAGTAAGGTACCGTTTATTCTGAAAACCATAAATTTTACTTATCTGCGCTAAGGAAAAAGTTGCATGTTATAACAATATTAACAATTTCATATAAACAATGCATTTAGAAAAAATTGCACTTTCCTAGATTTAGACTCAAAGTAGATTTTCTTGCAAATTGTATATTAGCGACTTAATAAAGGTACCGCTTATTCCAAAAAACATAAATTTTATAGATCTGCGCTAAGGAAAAATTTGCATGTTATAACAATATTAACAAATTCATATAATCAATGCATTTAAAAAAAATTGCACTTTCCTAGATTTAGACTCAAAGTCGATTTTCTTGCAAATTGTATATTAACGACTTCAATAAGGTACCGCTTATTCTGAAAAACATAATTTTTACTGATCTGCTCTTCTAAGGAAAAATGTGCATGTTATTACCATATTAGTAAATTTATATAATCAATGCATTTTATAAAAATTGCAATTTCTTAGATTTAGACCCAAAGTCGGTTTTTTTTTTGCAAATTGTATATTAACGACTTCAATAAGATACCGCTTATACCGCTGAAAAATATAAAATTTTACTGATCTGCGCTAAGAAAAAATTTGAATGTTATAACAATAATAACAAATTCATACAATCTAAGCTTTTCCTAAAAATGGCACTTTCTTAGATAAGACTCAACTCGATTTTCTTGCTAATTGGATATTAAGGACTTTAATAAGGTACCGCTTATTCTAAAAATCGTAAATTTTTCTGATCAGCTCTTCTGAGTAAAAATTTGCATGTTATTACAATATTAACAAATTCATATAATTAATGGATTTCGAAAAAATTGCACTTTCTTAGATTTAGACTCAAAGTCAATTTTCTTGCAAATTGTATATAATCGACTTCAGTAAGGTACCGCTTATTCTAAAAACTGATCTGCTCTTCTTAGGAAAAATGTGCATGATATTACAATATTAACAAATTCATATTATATAATCAATGCGTTTCGAAAAAATTGCACTTTCCTAGATTTAGACTCAAAGTCGATTTTCTTGCAAATTGTATATTACCGACTTCAATAAGGTACCGTTTATTCTTAAAACATAAATTTTACTGAACTGCTCTTCTGAGGTAAAATTTGTATGTTATTACCATATTAACAAATTCATATAATCAATGCATTTCGAAAAAATTGCAATTTCTTAGATTTAGACCCAAAGTAGGTTTTTTTTTTTGCAAATTGTATATTAACGACTTCAATAAGGTACCGCTTATACCGCTGAAAAATATAAAATTTTACTGATCTGCCCTAAGAGAAAATTTGAATGTTATAACAATATTAACAAATTCATACAATCTAAGCATTTCCTAAAAATTGCACTTTCTTAGATAAGACTCAACTCGATTCTCTTGCTAATTGGATATATAGGACTTTAATAAGGTACCGCTTATTCTAAAAATCATAAATTTTTCTGATCAGCTCTTCTAAGTAAAAATTTGCATGTTATTACAATATTAACAAATTCATATAATTAATGGATTTCGAAAAAATTGCACTTTCCTAGATTTAGACGCAAAGTCAATTTTCTTGCAAATTGTATATAATCGACTTCAGTAAGGTACCGCTTATTCTAAAAACTGATCTGCTCTTCTTAGGAAAAATTTGCATGATATTACAATATTAACAAATTCATATTATATAATCAATGCGTTTCGAAAAAATTGCACTTTCCTAGATTTAGACGCAAAGTCGATTTTCTTGCAAATTGTATATTACCGACTTCAATAAGGTACCGTTTATTCCAAAAAACATAAATTTTATAGATCTGCGCTAAGGAAAAATTTGCATGTTATAACAATATTAACAAATTCATATAATCAATGCATTTAAAAAAAATTGCACTTTCCTAGATTTAGACTCAAAGTCGATTTTCTTGCAAATTGTATATTAACGACTTCAATAAGGTACCGCTTATTCTGAAAAACATAATTTTTACTGATCTGCTCTTCTAAGGAAAAATTTGTATGTTATTACCATATTAACAAATTCATATAATCAATGCATATCGAAAAAATTGCAATTTCTTAGATTTAGACCCAAAGTAGGTTTTTTTTTTGCAAATTGTATATTAACGACTTCAATAAGGTACCGCTTATACCGCTGAAAAATATATAATTTTACTGATCTGCGCTAAGAAAAAATTTGAATGTTATAACAATAATAACAAATTCATACAATCTAAGCATTTCCTAAAAATGGCACTTTCTTAGATAAGACTCAACTCGATTTTCTTGCTAATTGGATATTAAGGACTTTAATAAGGTACCGCTTATTCTAAAAATCATAAATTTTTCTGATCAGCTCTTCTGAGTAAAAATTTGCATGTTATTACAATATTAACAAATTCATATAATTAATGGATTTCGAAAAAATTGCACTTTCTTAGATTTAGACTCAAAGTCAATTTTCTTGCAAATTGTATATAATCGACTTCAGTAAGGTACCGCTTATTCTAAAAACTGATCTGCTCTTCTTAGGAAAAATGTGCATGATATTACAATATTAACAAATTCATATTATATAATCAATGCGTTTCGAAAAAATTGCACTTTCCTAGATTTAGACTCAAAGTCGATTTTCTTGCAAATTGTATATTACCGACTTCAATAAGGTACCGTTTATTCTTAAAACATAAATTTTACTGAACTGCTCTTCTGAGGAAAAATTTGTATGTTATTACCATATTAACAAATTCATATAATCAATGCATTTCGAAAAAATTTATATTTCTTAGATTTAGACCCAAAGTAGGTTTTTTTTTTCAATTGTATATTAACGACTTCAATAAGATACCGCTTATACCGCTGAAAAATATAAAATTTTACAGATCTGCGCTAAGGAAAAATTTGCATATTATAACAATATTAACAAATTCATACATTCTAAGCATTTCGTAAAAATTGCACTTTCTTAGATAGGACTCAACACGATTTTCTTTTTATTGGATAATAAGCACTTCAACAAGGTAACGCTTATACTGAAAAACATAAATTTTTCTGATCTGTGCTAAAGAAAAATCTGCATGTTATAACAATATTAACAAATTCATATAATCAATGCATTTAAAAAAAATTGCACTTTCCTAGATTTAGACTCAAAGTCGATTTTCTTGCAAATTGTATATAATCGACTTCAGTAAGGTACCGTTTATTCTGAAAACCATAAATTTTACTTATCTGCGCTAAGGAAAAAGTTGCATGTTATAACAATATTAACAATTTCATATAAACAATGCATTTAGAAAAAATTGCACTTTCCTAGATTTAGACTCAAAGTAGATTTTCTTGCAAATTGTATATTAGCGACTTCATAAAGGTACCGCTTATTCCAAAAAACATAAATTTTATAGATCTGCGCTAAGGAAAAATTTGCATGTTATAACAATATTAACAAATTCATATAATCAATGCATTTAAAAAAAATTGCACTTTCCTAGATTTAGACTCAAAGTCGATTTTCTTGCAAATTGTATATTAACGACTTCAATAAGGTACCGCTTATTCTGAAAAACATAATTTTTACTGATCTGCTCTTCTAAGGAAAAATGTGCATGTTATTACCATATTAGTAAATTTATATAATCAATGCATTTTATAAAAATTGCAATTTCTTAGATTTAGACCCAAAGTCGGTTTTTTTTTTGCAAATTGTATATTAACGACTTCAATAAGATACCGCTTATACCGCTGAAAAATATAAAATTTTACTGATCTGCGCTAAGAAAAAATTTGAATGTTATAACAATAATAACAAATTCATACAATCTAAGCTTTTCCTAAAAATGGCACTTTCTTAGATAAGACTCAACTCGATTTTCTTGCTAATTGGATATTAAGGACTTTAATAAGGTACCGCTTATTCTAAAAATCGTAAATTTTTCTGATCAGCTCTTCTGAGTAAAAATTTGCATGTTATTACAATATTAACAAATTCATATAATTAATGGATTTCGAAAAAATTGCACTTTCTTAGATTTAGACTCAAAGTCAATTTTCTTGCAAATTGTATATAATCGACTTCAGTAAGGTACCGCTTATTCTAAAAACTGATCTGCTCTTCTTAGGAAAAATGTGCATGATATTACAATATTAACAAATTCATATTATATAATCAATGCGTTTCGAAAAAATTGCACTTTCCTAGATTTAGACTCAAAGTCGATTTTCTTGCAAATTGTATATTACCGACTTCAATAAGGTACCGTTTATTCTTAAAACATAAATTTTACTGAACTGCTCTTCTGAGGAAAAATTTGTATGTTATTACCATATTAACAAATTCATATAATCAATGCATTTCGAAAAAATTGCAATTTCTTAGATTTAGACCCAAAGTAGGTTTTTTTTTTTGCAAATTGTATATTAACGACTTCAATAAGGTACCGCTTATACCGCTGAAAAATATAAAATTTTACTGATCTGCCCTAAGAGAAAATTTGAATGTTATAACAATATTAACAAATTCATACAATCTAAGCATTTCCTAAAAATTGCACTTTCTTAGATAAGACTCAACTCGATTCTCTTGCTAATTGGATATATAGGACTTTAATAAGGTACCGCTTATTCTAAAAATCATAAATTTTTCTGATCAGCTCTTCTAAGTAAAAATTTGCATGTTATTACAATATTAACAAATTCATATAATTAATGGATTTCGAAAAAATTGCACTTTCCTAGATTTAGACGCAAAGTCAATTTTCTTGCAAATTGTATATAATCGACTTCAGTAAGGTACCGCTTATTCTAAAAACTGATCTGCTCTTCTTAGGAAAAATTTGCATGATATTACAATATTAACAAATTCATATTATATAATCAATGCGTTTCGAAAAAATTGCACTTTCCTAGATTTAGACGCAAAGTCGATTTTCTTGCAAATTGTATATTACCGACTTCAATAAGGTACCGTTTATTCCAAAAAACATAAATTTTATAGATCTGCGCTAAGGAAAAATTTGCATGTTATAACAATATTAACAAATTCATATAATCAATGCATTTAAAAAAAATTGCACTTTCCTAGATTTAGACTCAAAGTCGATTTTCTTGCAAATTGTATATTAACGACTTCAATAAGGTACCGCTTATTCTGAAAAACATAATTTTTACTGATCTGCTCTTCTAAGGAAAAATTTGTATGTTATTACCATATTAACAAATTCATATAATCAATGCATATCGAAAAAATTGCAATTTCTTAGATTTAGACCCAAAGTAGGTTTTTTTTTTGCAAATTGTATATTAACGACTTCAATAAGGTACCGCTTATACCGCTGAAAAATATATAATTTTACTGATCTGCGCTAAGAAAAAATTTGAATGTTATAACAATAATAACAAATTCACACAATCTAAGCATTTCCTAAAAATGGCACTTTCTTAGATAAGACTCAACTCGATTTTCTTGCTAATTGGATATTAAGGAGTTTAATAAGGTACCGCTTATTCTAAAAATCATAAATTTTTCTGATCAGCTCTTCTGAGTAAAAATTTGCATGTTATTACAATATTAACAAATTCATATAATTAATGGATTTCGAAAAAATTGCACTTTCTTAGATTTAGACTCAAAGTCAATTTTCTTGCAAATTGTATATAATCGACTTCAGTAAGGTACCGCTTATTCTAAAAACTGATCTGCTCTTCTTAGGAAAAATGTGCATGATATTACAATATTAACAAATTCATATTATATAATCAATGCGTTTCGAAAAAATTGCACTTTCCTAGATTTAGACTCAAAGTCGATTTTCTTGCAAATTGTATATTACCGACTTCAATAAGGTACCGTTTATTCTTAAAACATAAATTTTACTGAACTGCTCTTCTGAGGAAAAATTTGTATGTTATTACCATATTAACAAATTCATATAATCAATGCATTTCGAAAAAATTTATATTTCTTAGATTTAGACTCAAAGTAGGTTTTTTTTTCAATTGTATATTAACGACTTCAATAAGATACCGCTTATACCGCTGAAAAATATAAAATTTTACAGATCTGCGCTAAGGAAAAATTTGCATATTATAACAATATTAACAAATTCATACAATCTAAGCATTTCGTAAAAATTGCACTTTCTTAGATAGGACTCAACACGATTTTCTTCTTATTGGATAATAAGCACTTCAATAAGGTAACGCTTATACTGAAAAACATAAATTTTACTGATCTGTGCTAAAGAAAAATCTGCATGTTATAACAATATTAACAAATTCATATAATCAATGCATTTAAAAAAAATTGCACTTTCCTAGATTTAGACTCAAAGTCGATTTTCTTGCAAATTGTATATAATCGACTTCAGTAAGGTACCGCTTATTCTAAAAAATATAAATTTTGCTGATCTGCGCTAAGGAAAAAGTTGCATGTTATAACAATATTAACAAATTCATATAAACAATGCATTTAGAAAAAATTGCACTTTCCTAGATTTAGACTCAAAGTAGATTTTCTTGCAAATTGTATATTAGCGACTTCATAAAGGCACCGGTTATTCCAAAAAACATAAATTTTATAGATCTGCGCTAAGGAAAAATTTGCATGTTATAACAATATTAACAAATTCATATAGTCAATGCATTTAAAAAAAATTGCACTTTCCTAGATTTAGACTCAAAGTCGATTTTCTTGCAAATTGTATATTAACGACTTCAATAAGGTACCGCTTATTCTGAAAAACATAATTTTTACTGATCTGCTCTTCTAAGGAAAAATGTGCATGTTATTACCATATTAGTAAATTTATATAATAAAAGCATTTTGAAAAAATTGCAATTTCTTAGATTTAGACCCAAAGTCGGTTTTTTTTTTGCAAATTGTATATTAACGACTTCAATAAGGTACCGCTTATACCGCTGAAAAATATAAAATTTTACTGATCTGCGCTAAGAAAAAATTTGAATGTTATAACAATAATAACAAATTCATACAATCTAAGCATTTCCTAAAAATTGCACTTTCTTAGATAAGACTCAACTCGATTTTCTTGCTAATTGGATATTAAGGACTTTAATAAGGTACCGCTTATTCTAAAAATCATAAATTTTTCTGATCAGCTCTTCTGAGTAACAATTTGCATGTTATTACAATATTAACAAATTCATATAATTAATGGACTTCAAAAAATTGCACTTTCTTAGATATAGACTCAAAGTCAATTTTCTTGCAAATTGTATATAATCGACTTCAGTAAGGTACCGCTTATTCTAAAAACTAAAAACCATTACTGATCTGCTCTTCTAAGGAAAATTTTGCATGATATTACAATATTAACAAATTCATATTATATAATCAATGCGTTTCGAAAAAATTGCACTTTCCTAGATTTAGACTCAAAGTCGATTTTCTTGCAAATTGTATATTACCTACTTCTATAAGGTACCGTTTATTCTTAAAACATAAATTTTACTGAACTGCTCTTCTGAGGAAAAATTTGTATGTTATTACCATATTAAAAAATTCATACAATCAATGCATTTCGAAAAAATTGCAATTTCTTAGATTTAGACCCAAAGTAGGTTTTTTTTTTTGCAAATTGTATATTAACGACTTCAATAAGGTACCGCTTATACCGCTGAAAAATATAAAATTTTACTGATCTGCGCTAAGGAAAAATTTGCATATTATAACAATATTAACAAATTCATACAATCTAAGCATTTCGTAAAAATTGCACTTTCTTAGATAGGACTCAACACGATTTTCTTCTTATTGGATAATAAGCACAATAAGGTAACGCTTATACTGAAAAACATAAATTTTACTGATCTGTGCTAAAGAAAAATCTGCATGTTATAACAATTTTATAACAATTTTAACAAATTCATGTAATCAATGGTTTTCGAAAAAATTGCACCTTCTTAAATTTAGACTCAAAGTCGATTTTCTTCCAAATTGTCTATTAATGACTTCAATAAGGTATCGCTTATAATGAAAAATAAAAAATTTTACTGAACGGCTCTTTTAAGGAAAATTTTGCATGTTATTACAATTTTAACAAATTCATATAATCAATGCATTTTGAAAAAATTGCACTTTCCTAGATTTAGACTCAAAGTCGATTATCTTGCAAATTGTATATAATCGACTTCATAAAGGTACCGCTTATTCCAAAAACATAAATTTTATAGATCTGCGCTAAGGAAAAATTTGCATGTTATAACAATATTAACAAATTCATATAATCAATGCATTTTAAAAAAATTGCACTTTCCTAGATTTAGACTCAAAGTCGATTTTCTTGCAAATTGTATATTAACGACTTCATAAAGGTACCGCTTATTCTAAAAAACATAAATTTAACTTATCTGCGCTTAGGAAAAAGTAGCATGTTATAACAATTTTAACAAATTCATGTAATCAATGGTTTTCGAAAAAATTGCACCTTCTTAAATTTAGACTCAAAGTCGATTTTCTTCCAAATTGTCTATTAATGACTTCAATAAGGTATCGCTTATAATGAAAAATAAAAAATTTTACTGAACGGCTCTTTTAAGGAAAATTTTGCATGTTATTACAATTTTAACAAATTCATATAATCAATGCATTTTGAAAAAATTGCACTTTCCTAGATTTAGACTCAAAGTCGATTTTCTTGCATATTGTATATAATCGACTTCAGTAAGGTACCGCTTATTCTAAAAAACATAAATTTTACTGATCTCCGCTAAGGAAAAAGTTGCATGTTATAACAATATTAACAAATTCATATAAACAATGCATTTAGAAAAAATTGCACTTTCCTAGATTTGGACTCAAAGTCGATTTTATTGCAAATTGTATATTAGCGACTTCATAAAGGTACCGCTTATTCTAAAAAACATAAATTTAACTTATCTGCGCTTAGGAAAAAGTTGCATGTTATAACAATTTTAACAAATTCATATAAACAATGCATTTATAAAAAATTACACTTTCCTAGATTTAGACTCAAAGTCGATTTTCCTGGAAATTGTATATTAACGACTTCAATAAGGTATCGGTTATTCCAAAAAACATAAATTTTATAGATCTGCGCTAAGGAAAATTTTGCATGATATTACAATATTAACAAATTCATATTATATAATCAATGCGTTTCGAAAAAGTTGCACTTTCCTAGATTTAGACTCAAAGTCGATTTTCTTGCAAATTGTATATTACCGACTTCAATAAGGTACCGTTTATTCTTAAAACATAAATTTTACTGAACTGCTCTTCTGAGGAAAAATTTGTATGTTATTACCATATTAACAAATTCATATAATCAATGCATTTCGAAAAAATTTATATTTCTTAGATTTAGACCCAAAGTAGGTTTTTTTTTTCAATTGTATATTAACGACTTCAATAAGATACCGCTTATACCGCTGAAAAATATAAAATTTTACAGATCTGCGCTAAGGAAAAATTTGCATATTATAACAATATTAACAAATTCATACATTCTAAGCATTTCGTAAAAATTGCACTTTCTTAGATAGGACTCAACACGATTTTCTTCTTATTGGATAATAAGCACTTCAATAAGGTAACGCTTATACTGAAAAACATAAATTTTACTGATCTGTGCTAAAGAAAAATCTGCATGTTATAACAATATTAACAAATTCATATAATCAATGCATTTAAAAAAAATTGCACTTTCCTAGATTTAGACTCAAAGTCGATTTTCTTGCAAATTGTATATAATCGACTTCAGTAAGGTACCGCTTATTCTAAAAAACATAAATTTTGCTGATCTGCGCTAAGGAAAAAGTTGCATGTTATAACAATTTTAACAAATTCATATAAACAATGCATTTAGAAAAAATTGCACTTTCCTAGATTTAGACTCAAAGTCGATTATCTTGCAAATTGTATATAATCGACTTCATAAAGGTACCGCTTATTCCAAAAAACATAAATTTTATAGATCTGCGCTAAGGAAAAATTTGCATGTTATAACAATATTAACAAATTCATATAATCAATGCATTTTAAAAAAATTGCACTTTCCTAGATTTAGACTCAAATTCGATTTTCTTGCAAATTGTATATTAACGACTTCAATAAGGTACCGCTTATTCTGAAAAACATAATTTTTACTGATCTGCTCTTCTAAGGAAAAATTTGTATGTTATTACCATATTAACAAATTCATATCATCAATGCATATCGAAAAAATTGCAATTTCTTAGATTTAGACCCAAAGTAGGTTTTTTTTTTTGCAAATTGTATATTAACGACTTCAATAAGGTACCGCTTATACCACTGAAAAATATATAATTTTACTGATCTGCGCTAAGAAAAAATTTGAATGTTATAACAATAATAACAAATTCATACAATCTAAGCATTTCCTAAAAATGGCACTTTCTTAGATAAGACTCAACTCGATTTTCTTGCTAATTGGATATTAAGGACCTTAATAAGGTACCGCTTATTCTAAAAATCATAAATTTTTCTGATCAGCTCTTCTGAGTAAAAATTTGCATGTTATTACAATATTAACAAATTCATATAATTAATGGATTTCGAAAAAATTGCACTTTCTTAGATTTAGACTCAAAGTCAATTTTCTTGCAAATTGTATATAATCGACTTCAGTAAGGTACCGCTTATTCTAAAAACTGATCTGCTCTTCTTAGGAAAAATGTGCATGATATTACAATATTAACAAATTCATATTATATAATCAATGCGTTTCGAAAAAATTGCACTTTCCTAGATTTAGACTCAAAGTCGATTTTCTTGCAAATTGTATATTACCGACTTCAATAAGGTACCGTTTATTCTTAAAACATAAATTTTACTGAACTGCTCTTCTGAGGAAAAATTTGTATGTTATTACCATATTAACAAATTCATATAATCAATGCATTTCGAAAAAATTTATATTTCTTAGATTTAGACCCAAAGTAGGTTTTTTTTTTCAATTGTATATTAACGACTTCAATAAGATACCGCTTATACCGCTGAAAAATATAAAATTTTACAGATCTGCGCTAAGGAAAAATTTGCATATTATAACAATATTAACAAATTCATACAATCTAAGCATTTCGTAAAAATTGCACTTTCTTAGATAGGACTCAACACGATTTTCTTCTTATTGGATAATAAGCACTTCAATAAGGTAACGCTTATACTGAAAAACATAAATTTTACTGATCTGTGCTAAAGAAAAATCTGCATGTTATAACAATATTAACAAATTCATATAATCAATGCATTTAAAAAAAATTGCACTTTCCTAGATTTAGACTCAAAGTCGATTTTCTTGCAAATTGTATATAATCGACTTCAGTAAGGTA
Source organism: Bactrocera oleae (assembly GCF_042242935.1). NCBI lineage: Eukaryota > Metazoa > Arthropoda > Insecta > Diptera > Tephritidae > Bactrocera > Bactrocera oleae. The sequence continues at coordinate 17,396,910 of NC_091541.1, read as the reverse complement.
CCGCTTATTCTAAAAAATATAAATTTTGCTGATCTGCGCTAAGGAAAAAGTTGCATGTTATAACAATATTAACAAATTCATATAAACAATGCATTTAGAAAAAATTGCACTTTCCTAGATTTAGACTCAAAGTAGATTTTCTTGCAAATTGTATATTAGCGACTTCATAAAGGCACCGGTTATTCCAAAAAACATAAATTTTATAGATCTGCGCTAAGGAAAAATTTGCATGTTATAACAATATTAACAAATTCATATAATCAATGCATTTTAAAAAAATTGCACTTTCCTAGATTTAGACTCAAAGTCGATTTTCTTGCAAATTGTATATTAACGACTTCAATAAGGTACCGCTTATTCTGAAAAACATAAATTTTGCTGATCTGCGCTAAGGAAAAAGTTGCATGTTATAACAATATTAACAAATTCATATAAACAATGCATTTAGAAAAAATTGCACTTTCCTAGATTTAGACTCAAAGTAGATTTTCTTGCAAATTGTATATTAGCGACTTCATAAAGGCACCGGTTATTCCAAAAAACATAAATTTTATAGATCTGCGCTAAGGAAAAATTTGCATGTTATAACAATATTAACAAATTCATATAATCAATGCATTTAAAAAAAATTGCACTTTCCTAGATTTAGACTCAAAGTAGATTTTCTTGCAAATTGTATATTAGCGACTTCATAAAGGCACCGGTTATTCCAAAAAACATAAATTTTATAGATCTGCGCTAAGGAAAAATTTGCATGTTATAACAATATTAACAAATTCATATAGTCAATGCATTTAAAAAAAATTGCACTTTCCTAGATTTAGACTCAAAGTCGATTTTCTTGCAAATTGTATATTAACGACTTCAATAAGGTACCGCTTATTCTGAAAAACATAATTTTTACTGATCTGCTCTTCTAAGGAAAAATGTGCATGTTATTACCATATTAGTAAATTTATATAATCAAAGCATTTTGAAAAAATTGCAATTTCTTAGATTTAGACCCAAAGTCGGTTTTTTTTTTGCAAATTGTATATTAACGACTTCAATAAGGTACCGCTTATACCGCTGAAAAATATAAAATTTTACTGATCTGCGCTAAGAAAAAATTTGAATGTTATAACAATAATAACAAATTCATACAATCTAAGCATTTCCTAAAAATTGCACTTTCTTAGATAAGACTCAACTCGATTTTCTTGCTAATTGGATATTAAGGACTTTAATAAGGTACCGCTTATTCTAAAAATCATAAATTTTTCTGATCAGCTCTTCTGAGTAACAATTTGCATGTTATTACAATATTAACAAATTCATATAATTAATGGACTTCAAAAAATTGCACTTTCTTAGATATAGACTCAAAGTCAATTTTCTTGCAAATTGTATATAATCGACTTCAGTAAGGTACCGCTTATTCTAAAAACTAAAAACCATTACTGATCTGCTCTTCTAAGGAAAATTTTGCATGATATTACAATATTAACAAATTCATATTATATAATCAATGCGTTTCGAAAAAATTGCACTTTCCTAGATTTAGACTCAAAGTCGATTTTCTTGCAAATTGTATATTACCTACTTCTATAAGGTACCGTTTATTCTTAAAACATAAATTTTACTGAACTGCTCTTCTGAGGAAAAATTTGTATGTTATTACCATATTAAAAAATTCATACAATCAATGCATTTCGAAAAAATTGCAATTTCTTAGATTTAGACCCAAAGTAGGTTTTTTTTTTTGCAAATTGTATATTAACGACTTCAATAAGGTACCGCTTATACCGCTGAAAAATATAAAATTTTACTGATCTGCGCTAAGGAAAAATTTGCATATTATAACAATATTAACAAATTCATACAATCTAAGCATTTCGTAAAAATTGCACTTTCTTAGATAGGACTCAACACGATTTTCTTCTTATTGGATAATAAGCACAATAAGGTAACGCTTATACTGAAAAACATAAATTTTACTGATCTGTGCTAAAGAAAAATCTGCATGTTATAACAATTTTATAACAATTTTAACAAATTCATGTAATCAATGGTTTTCGAAAAAATTGCACCTTCTTAAATTTAGACTCAAAGTCGATTTTCTTCCAAATTGTCTATTAATGACTTCAATAAGGTATCGCTTATAATGAAAAATAAAAAATTTTACTGAACGGCTCTTTTAAGGAAAATTTTGCATGTTATTACAATTTTAACAAATTCATATAATCAATGCATTTTGAAAAAATTGCACTTTCCTAGATTTAGACTCAAAGTCGATTATCTTGCAAATTGTATATAATCGACTTCATAAAGGTACCGCTTATTCCAAAAAACATAAATTTTATAGATCTGCGCTAAGGAAAAATTTGCATGTTATAACAATATTAACAAATTCATATAATCAATGCATTTTAAAAAAATTGCACTTTCCTAGATTTAGACTCAAAGTCGATTTTCTTGCAAATTGTATATTAACGACTTCATAAAGGTACCGCTTATTCTAAAAAACATAAATTTAACTTATCTGCGCTTAGGAAAAAGTAGCATGTTATAACAATTTTAACAAATTCATGTAATCAATGGTTTTCGAAAAAATTGCACCTTCTTAAATTTAGACTCAAAGTCGATTTTCTTCCAAATTGTCTATTAATGACTTCAATAAGGTATCGCTTATAATGAAAAATAAAAAATTTTACTGAACGGCTCTTTTAAGGAAAATTTTGCATGTTATTACAATTTTAACAAATTCATATAATCAATGCATTTTGAAAAAATTGCACTTTCCTAGATTTAGACTCAAAGTCGATTTTCTTGCATATTGTATATAATCGACTTCAGTAAGGTACCGCTTATTCTAAAAAACATAAATTTTACTGATCTCCGCTAAGGAAAAAGTTGCATGTTATAACAATATTAACAAATTCATATAAACAATGCATTTAGAAAAAATTGCACTTTCCTAGATTTGGACTCAAAGTCGATTTTATTGCAAATTGTATATTAGCGACTTCATAAAGGTACCGCTTATTCTAAAAAACATAAATTTAACTTATCTGCGCTTAGGAAAAAGTTGCATGTTATAACAATTTTAACAAATTCATATAAACAATGCATTTATAAAAAATTACACTTTCCTAGATTTAGACTCAAAGTCGATTTTCCTGGAAATTGTATATTAACGACTTCAATAAGGTATCGGTTATTCCAAAAAACATAAATTTTATAGATCTGCGCTAAGGAAAATTTTGCATGATATTACAATATTAACAAATTCATATTATATAATCAATGCGTTTCGAAAAAGTTGCACTTTCCTAGATTTAGACTCAAAGTCGATTTTCTTCCAAATTGTATATTACCGACTTCAATAAGGTACCGTTTATTCTTAAAACATAAATTTTACTGAACTGCTCTTCTGAGGAAAAATTTGTATGTTATTACCATATTAACAAATTCATATAATCAATGCATTTCGAAAAAATTTATATTTCTTAGATTTAGACCCAAAGTAGGTTTTTTTTTTCAATTGTATATTAACGACTTCAATAAGATACCGCTTATACCGCTGAAAAATATAAAATTTTACAGATCTGCGCTAAGGAAAAATTTGCATATTATAACAATATTAACAAATTCATACATTCTAAGCATTTCGTAAAAATTGCACTTTCTTAGATAGGACTCAACACGATTTTCTTCTTATTGGATAATAAGCACTTCAATAAGGTAACGCTTATACTGAAAAACATAAATTTTACTGATCTGTGCTAAAGAAAAATCTGCATGTTATAACAATATTAACAAATTCATATAATCAATGCATTTAAAAAAAATTGCACTTTCCTAGATTTAGACTCAAAGTCGATTTTCTTGCAAATTGTATATAATCGACTTCAGTAAGGTACCGCTTATTCTAAAAAACATAAATTTTGCTGATCTGCGCTAAGGAAAAAGTTGCATGTTATAACAATATTAACAAATTCATATAAACAATGCATTTAGAAAAAATTGCACTTTCCTAGATTTAGACTCAAAGTCGATTATCTTGCAAATTGTATATAATCGACTTCATAAAGGTACCGCTTATTCCAAAAAACATAAATTTTATAGATCTGCGCTAAGGAAAAATTTGCATGTTATAACAATATTAACAAATTCATATAATCAATGCATTTTAAAAAAATTGCACTTTCCTAGATTTAGACTCAAAGTCGATTTTCTTGCAAATTGTATATTAACGACTTCAATAAGGTACCGCTTATTCTGAAAAACATAATTTTTACTGATCTGCTCTTCTAAGGAAAAATTTGTATGTTATTACCATATTAACAAATTCATATCATCAATGCATATCGAAAAAATTGCAATTTCTTAGATTTAGACCCAAAGTAGGTTTTTTTTTTTTGCAAATTGTATATTAACGACTTCAATAAGGTACCGCTTATACCACTGAAAAATATATAATTTTACTGATCTGCGCTAAGAAAAAATTTGAATGTTATAACAATAATAACAAATTCATACAATCTAAGCATTTCCTAAAAATGGCACTTTCTTAGATAAGACTCAACTCGATTTTCTTGCTAATTGGATATTAAGGACTTTAATAAGGTACCGCTTATTCTAAAAATCATAAATTTTTCTGATCAGCTCTTCTGAGTAAAAATTTGCATGTTATTACAATATTAACAAATTCATATAATTAATGGATTTCGAAAAAATTGCACTTTCTTAGATTTAGACTCAAAGTCAATTTTCTTGCAAATTGTATATAATCGACTTCAGTAAGGTACCGCTTATTCTAAAAACTGATCTGCTCTTCTTAGGAAAAATGTGCATGATATTACAATATTAACAAATTCATATTATATAATCAATGCGTTTCGAAAAAATTGCACTTTCCTAGATTTAGACTCAAAGTCGATTTTCTTGCAAATTGTATATTACCGACTTCAATAAGGTACCGTTTATTCTTAAAACATAAATTTTACTGAACTGCTCTTCTGAGGAAAAATTTGTATGTTATTACCATATTAACAAATTCATATAATCAATGCATTTCGAAAAAATTTATATTTCTTAGATTTAGACCCAAAGTAGGTTTTTTTTTTCAATTGTATATTAACGACTTCAATAAGATACCGCTTATACCGCTGAAAAATATAAAATTTTACAGATCTGCGCTAAGGAAAAATTTGCATATTATAACAATATTAACAAATTCATACATTCTAAGCATTTCGTAAAAATTGCACTTTCTTAGATAGGACTCAACACGATTTTCTTCTTATTGGATAATAAGCACTTCAATAAGGTAACGCTTATACTGAAAAACATAAATTTTACTGATCTGTGCTAAAGAAAAATCTGCATGTTATAACAATATTAACAAATTCATATAATCAATGCATTTAAAAAAAATTGCACTTTCCTAGATTTAGACTCAAAGTCGATTTTCTTGCAAATTGTATATAATCGACTTCAGTAAGGTACCGCTTATTCTAAAAAACATAAATTTTGCTGATCTGCGCTAAGGAAAAAGTTGCATGTTATAACAATATTAACAAATTCATATAAACAATGCATTTAGAAAAAATTGCACTTTCCTAGATTTAGACTCAAAGTAGATTTTCTTGCAAATTGTATATTAGCGACTTCATAAAGGCACCGGTTATTCCAAAAAACATAAATTTTATAGATTTGCGCTAAGGAAAAATTTGCATGTTATAACAATATTAACAAATTCATATAATCAATGCATTTAAAAAAAATTGCACTTTCCTAGATTTAGATTCAAAGTCGATTTTCTTGCAAATTGTATATTAACGACTTCAATAAGGTACCGCTTATTCTGAAAAACATAATTTTTACTGATCTGCTCTTCTAAGGAAAAATGTGCATGTTATTACCATATTAGTAAATTTATATAATCAAAGCATTTTGAAAAAATTGCAATTTCTTAGATTTAGACCCAAAGTCGGTTTTTTTTTTGCAAATTGTATATTAACGACTTCAATAAGGTACCGCTTATACCGCTGAAAAATATAAAATTTTACTGATCTGCGCTAAGAAAAAATTTGAATGTTATAACAATAATAACAAATTCATACAATCTAAGCATTTCCTAAAAATTGCACTTTCTTAGATAAGACTCAACTCGATTTTCTTGCTAATTGGATATTAAGGACTTTAATAAGGTACCGCTTATTCTAAAAATCATAAATTTTTCTGATCAGCTCTTCTGAGTAACAATTTGCATGTTATTACAATATTAACAAATTCATATAATTAATGGACTTCAAAAAATTGCACTTTCTTAGATATAGACTCAAAGTCAATTTTCTTGCAAATTGTATATAATCGACTTCAGTAAGGTACCGCTTATTCTAAAAACTAAAAAACATTACTGATCTGCTCTTCTAAGGAAAATTTTGCATGATATTACAATATTAACAAATTCATATTATATAATCAATGCGTTTCGAAAAAATTGCACTTTCCTAGATTTAGACTCAAAGTCGATTTTCTTGCAAATTGTATATTACCTACTTCTATAAGGTACCGTTTATTCTTAAAACATAAATTTTACTGAACTGCTCTTCTGAGGAAAAATTTGTATGTTATTACCATATTAAAAAATTCATACAATCAATGCATTTCGAAAAAATTGCAATTTCTTAGATTTAGACCCAAAGTAGGTTTTTTTTTTTGCAAATTGTATATTAACGACTTCAATAAGGTACCGCTTATACCGCTGAAAAATATAAAATTTTACTGATCTGCGCTAAGGAAAAATTTGCATATTATAACAATATTAACAAATTCATACAATCTAAGCATTTCGTAAAAATTGCACTTTCTTAGATAGGACTCAACACGATTTTCTTCTTATTGGATAATAAGCACAATAAGGTAACGCTTATACTGAAAAACATAAATTTTACTGATCTGTGCTAAAGAAAAATCTGCATGTTATAACAATTTTATAACAATTTTAACAAATTCATGTAATCAATGGTTTTCGAAAAAATTGCACCTTCTTAAATTTAGACTCAAAGTCGCTTTTCTTCCAAATTGTCTATTAATGACTTCAATAAGGTATCGCTTATAATGAAAAATAAAAAATTTTACTGAACGGCTCTTTTAAGGAAAATTTTGCATGTTATTACAATATTAAAAAATTCATATAATCAATGCATTTTGAAAAAATTGCTATACCTTAGATTTAGACTCAAAGTCGATTTTCTTGCAAATTGTATATAATCGACTTCAGTAAGGTACCGCTTATTCTAAAAAACATAAATTTTACTGATCTCCGCTAAGGAAAAAGTTGCATGTTATAACAATATTAACAAACTCATATAAACAATGCATTTAGAAAAAATTGCACTTTCCTAGATTTGGACTCAAAGTCGATTTTATTGCAAATTGTATATTAGCGACTTCATAAAGGTACCGCTTATTCTAAAAAACATAAATTTAACTTATCTGCGCTTAGGAAAAAGTTGCATGTTATAACAATTTTAACAAATTCATATAATCAATTCATTTCGAATAAATTGCACTTTCCTAGATTTAGACTCAAAGTCGATTTTCTTGCAAATTGTATATTAGCGACTTCAATAAGGAACCGTTTATTCTGAAAAACATAAATTTTACTGAACTGCCCTCTTGAGGAAAAATTTGTATGTTATTACCATATTAACAAATTCATATAATCAATGCATTTCGAAAAAATTGCGATTTCTTAGATTTAGACCCAAAGTCGGTTTTTTTTTGCAAATTGTATATTAACGACTTCACTAAGGTACCGCTTATACCGCTTAAAAATATAAAATTTTACTGATCTGCGCTAAGGAAAAATTTGCATGTTATAACAATATTAACAAATTCATACAATTTAAGCATTTTGTAAAAATTGCACTTTCTTAGATAAGACTCAAGACGATTTTCTTCTTATTGGATAATAAGCACTTCAATAAGGTAACGCTTATACCGAAAAACATAAATTTTACTGATCTGTGCTAAAGAAAAATCTGCATGTTATAACAATATTAACAAATTTATGTAATCAATGGTTTTCGAAAAAATTGCACCTTCTTAGATTTAGACTCAAAGTCGATTTTCTTCCAAATTGTCTATTAGTGACTTCAATAAGCTATCGCTTATAATGAAAAATAAAAAATTTTACTGAACGGCTCTTTTAAGGAAAATTTTGCATGTTATTACAATATTAACAAATTGATATAATCAATGCATTTTGAAAAAACTGCTATTCCTTAGATTTAGACTCAAAGTCGATTTTCTTGCAAATTGTATATAATCGACTTCAGTAAGGTACCGCTTATTCTAAAAAACATAAATTTTACTGATCTGCGCTAAGGAAAAAGTTGCATGTTATAACAATATTAACAAATTCATATAAACAATGCATTTAGAAAAAATTGCACTTTCCTAGATTTAGACTCAAAGTCGATTTTCTTGCAAATTGTATATTAGTGACTTCATAAAGGTACCGCTTATTCCAAAAAACATAAATTTTATAGATCTGCGCTAAGGAAAAAGTTGCATGTTATAACAATATTAACAAATTCATATAAACAATGCATTTAGAAAATATTGCACTTTCCTAGATTTAGACTCAAAGTCGATTTTATTGCAAATTGTATATTAGCGACTTCAATAAGGTACCGCTTATTCTGAAAAACATAATTTTTACTGATATGCTCTTCTAAGGAAAAATGTGCATGTTATTACCATATTAGTAAATTTATATAATCAAAGCATTTTGAAAAAATTGCAATTTCTTAGACTTAGACCCAAAGTAGGTTTTTTTTTTTGCGAATTGTATATTAACGACTTCAATAAGGTACCGCTTATACCGCTGAAAAATATAAAATTTTACTGATCTGCGCTAAGAAAAAATTTGAATGTTATAACAATAATAACAAATTCATACAATCTAAGCATTTCCTAAAAATTGCACTTTCTTAGATAAGACTCAACTCGATTTTCTTGCTAATTGGATATTAAGGACTTTAATAAGGTACCGCTTATTCTAAAAATCATAAATTTTTCTGATCAGCTCTTCTGAGTAACAATTTGCATGTTATTACAATATTAACAAATTCATATAATTAATGGATTTCGAAAAAATTGCACTTTCTTAGATTTAGACTCAAAGTCGATTTTCTTGCAAATTGTATATTACCTACTTCTATAAGGTACCGTTTATTCTTAAGACATACATTTTACTGAACTGCTTTTCTGAGGAAAAATTTGCATGTTATTACCATATTAACAAATTCATATAATCTAAGCATTTCGTAAAAATTGCACTTTCTTAGATAGGACTCAACACGATTTTCTTCTTATTGGATAATAAGCACTTCAATAAGGTAACGCTTATACTGAAAAACATAAATTTTACTGATCTGTGCTAAAGAAAAATCTGCATGTTATAACAATATATTGAGTAAGGTACCGCTTATTCTAAAAAACATAAATTTTACTGATCTGCGCTAAGGAAAAAGTTGCATGTTATAACAATATTAACAAATTCATATAAACAATGCATTTAGAAAAAATTGCACTTTCCTAGATTTGGACTCAAAGTCGATTTTATTGCAAATTGTATATTAGCGACTTCATAAAGGTAACAAATTCATACAATCTAAGCATTTCGTAAAAATTGCACTTTCTTAGATAGGACTCAACACGATTTTCTTCTTATTGGATAATAAGCACTTTAATAAGGTAACGCTTATACTGAAAAACATAAATTTTACTGATCTGTGCTAAAGAAAAATCTGCATGTTATAACAATTTTAACAAATTCATGTAATCAATGGTTTTCGAAAAAATTGCACCTTCTTAAATTTAGACTCAAAGTCGATTTTCTTCCAAATTGTCTATTAATGACTTAAATAAGGTATCGCTTATAATGAAAAATAAAAAATTTTACTGAACGGCTCTTTTAAGGAAAATTTTGCATGTTATTACAATATTAACAAATTCATATAATCAATGCATTTTGAAAAAATTGCTATACCTTAGATTTAGACTGAAAGTCGATTTTCTTGCAAATTGTATATAATCGACTTCAGTAAGGTACCGCTTATTCTAGAAAACATAAATTTTACTGATCTGCGCTAAGGAAAAAGTTGCATGTTATAACAATATTAACAAATTCATATAAACAATGCATTTAGAAAAAATTGCACTTTCCTAGATTTGGACTCAAAGTCGATTTTATTGCAAATTGTATATTAGCGACTTCGTAAAGGTACCGCTTATTCTAAAAAACATAAATTTAACTGATCTGCGCTAAGGAAAAAGTTGCATGTTATAACAATTTTAACAAATTCATATAAACAATGCATTTAGAAAAAATTGCACTTTCCTAGATTTAGACTCAAAATCGATTTTCCTGGAAATTGTATATTAACGACTTCAATAAGGTATCGGTTATTCCAAAAAACATAAATTTTATAGATCTGCGCTAAGGAAAAAGTTGCATGTTATAACAATATTAACAAATTCATATAAACAATGCATTTAGAAAATATTGCACTTTCCTAGATTTAGACTCAAAGTCGATTTTCTTGCAAATTGTATATTAGCGACTTCAATAAGGAACCGTTTATTCTGAAAACCATAAATTTTACTTATCTGCGCTAAGCAAAAAGTTGCATGTTATAACAATATTAACAAATTCATATAAACAATGCATTTTGAAAAATTTCACTTTCCTAGATTTAGACTCAAAGTCGATTTTCTTGCAAATTGTATATAATCGACTTCAGTAAGGTACCGCTTATTCTAAAAAACATAAATTTTACTGATCTGCGCTAAGGAAAAAGTTGCATGTTATAACAATGTTAACAAATTCATATAAACAATGCATTTAGAAAAAATTGCACTTTCCTAGATTTGGACTCAAAGTCGATTTTATTGCAAATTGTATATTAGCGACTTCATAAAGGTACCGCTTATTCTAAAAAACATAAATTTAACTGATCTGCGCTTAGGAAAAAGTTGCATGTTATAACAATTTTAACAAATTCATATAAACAATGCATTTAGAAAAAAATGCACTTTCCTAGATTTAGACTCAAAGTCGATTTTATTGCAAATTGTATTTTAGCGACTTCATAAAGGTACCGCTTATTCTAAAAAATATAAATTTAACTGATCTGCGCTTAGGAAAAAGTTGCATGTTATAACAATTTTAACAAATTCATATAATCAATGCATTTCGAAAAAATTTCACTTTCCTAGATTTAGACCCAAAGTAGGTTTTTTTTTTTGCAAATTGTATATTAACGACTTCACTAAGGTACCGCTTATACCGCTTAAAAATATAAAATTTTACTGATCTGCGCTAAGGAAAAATTTGCATGTTATAACAATATTAACAAATTCATACAATCTAAGCATTTCGTAAAAATTGCACTTTCTTAGATAAGACTCAACACGATTTTCTTCTTATTGGATAATAAGCACTTCAATAAGGTAACGCTTATACTGAAATACATAAATTTTACTGATCTGTGCTAAAGAAAAATCTGCATGTTATAACAATATTAACAAATTCATGTAATCAATGGTTTTCGAAAAAATTGCACCTTCTTAGATTTAGACTCAAAGTCGATTTTCTTCCAAATTGTCTATTAGTGACTTCAATAAGCTATCGCTTATAATGAAAAATAAAAAATTTTACTGAACGGCTCTTTTAAGGAAAATTTTGCATGTTATTACAATATTAACAAATTCATATAAACAATGCATTTAGAAAAAATTGCACTTTCCTAGATTTGCACTCAAAGTCGATTTTATTGCAAATTGTATATTAGCGACTTCATAAAGGTACCGCTTATTCTAAAAAACATAAATTTAACTGATCTGCGCTAAGGAAAAAGTTGCATGTTATAACAATATTAACAAATTCATATAAACAATGCATTTAGAAAAAATTGCACTTTCCTAGATTTGGACTCAAAGTCGATTTTATTGCAAATTGTATATTAGCGACTTCGTAAAGGTACCGCTTATTCTAAAAAACATAAATTTAACTGATCTGCGCTAAGGAAAAAGTTGCATGTTATAACAATTTTAACAAATTCATATAAACAACGCATTTAGAAAAAATTGCACTTTCCTAGATTTAGACTCAAAGTCGATTTTCCTGGAAATTGTATATTAACGACTTCAATAAGGTATCGGTTATTCCAAAAAACATAAATTTTATAGATCTGCGCTAAGGAAAAAGTTGCATGTTATAACAATATTAACAAATTCATATAAACAATGCATTTAGAAAATATTGCACTTTCCTAGATTTATACTCAAAGTCGATTTTCTTGCAAATTGTATATTAGCGACTTCAATAAGGAACCGTTTATTCTGAAAACCATAAATTTTACTGATCTGCGCTAAGGAAAAAGTTGCATGTTATAACAATGTTAACAAATTCATATAAACAATGCATTTCGAAAAAATTGCAATTTCTTAGATTTAGACCCAAAGTAGGTTTTTTTTTTTGCAAATTGTATATTAACGACTTCAATAAGGTACCGCTTATACCGCTGAAAAATATAAAATTTTACTGATCTGCGCTAAGGAAAAATTTGCATATTATAACAATATTAACAAATTCATACAATCTAAGCATTTCGTAAAAATTGCACTTTCTTAGATAGGACTCAACACGATTTTCTTCTTATTGGATAATAAGCACTTCAATAAGGTAACGCTTATACTGAAAAACATAAATTTTACTGATCTGTGCTAAAGAAAAATCTGCATGTTATAACAATATATTGAGTAAGGTACCGCTTATTCTAAAAAACATAAATTTTACTGATCTGCGCTAAGGAAAAAGTTGCATGTTATAACAATATTAACAAATTCATATAAACAATGCATTTAGAAAAAATTGCACTTTCCTAGATTTGGACTCAAAGTCGATTTTATTGCAAATTGTATATTAGCGACTTCATAAAGGTAACAAATTCATACAATCTAAGCATTTCGTAAAAATTGCACTTTCTTAGATAGGACTCAACACGATTTTCTTCTTATTGGATAATAAGCACTTCAATAAGGTAACGCTTATACTGAAAAACATAAATTTTACTGATCTGTGCTAAAGAAAAATCTGCATGTTATAACAATTTTAACAAATTCATGTAATCAATGGTTTTCGAAAAAATTGCACCTTCTTAAATTTAGACTCAAAGTCGATTTTCTTCCAAATTGTCTATTAATGACTTCAATAAGGTATCGCTTATAATGAAAAATAAAAAATTTTACTGAACGGCTCTTTTAAGGAAAATTTTGCATGTTATTACAATATTAACAAATTCATATAATCAATGCATTTTGAAAAAATTGCTATACCTTAGATTTAGACTGAAAGTCGATTTTCTTGCAAATTGTATATTAGCGACTTCGTAAAGGTACCGCTTATTCTAAAAAACATAAATTTAACTGATCTGCGCTAAGGAAAAAGTTGCATGTTATAACAATTTTAACAAATTCATATAAACAATGCATTTAGAAAAAATTGCACTTTCCTTGATTTGGACTCAAAGTCGATTTTATTGCAAATTGTATATTAGCGACTTCGTAAAGGTACCGCTTATTCTAAAAAACATAAATTTAACTGATCTGCGCTAAGGAAAAAGTTGCATGTTATAACAATTTTAACAAATTCATATAAACAATGCATTTAGAAAAAATTGCACTTTCCTAGATTTAGACTCAAAGTCGATTTTCTTGCAAATTGTATATTAGCGACTTCAATAAGGAACCGTTTATTCTGAAAACCATAAATTTTACTTATCTGCGCTAAGCAAAAAGTTGCATGTTATAACAATATTAACAAATTCATATAAACAATGCATTTTGAAAAATTTTCACTTTCCTAGATTTAGACTCAAAGTCGATTTTCTTGCAAATTGTATATAATCGACTTCAGTAAGGTACCGCTTATTCTAAAAAACATAAATTTTACTGATCTGCGCTAAGGAAAAAGTTGCATGTTATAACAATGTTAACAAATTCATATAAACAATGCATTTAGAAAAAATTGCACTTTCCTAGATTTGGACTCAAAGTCGATTTTATTGCAAATTGTATATTAGCGACTTCATAAAGGTACCGCTTATTCTAAAAAACATAAATTTAACTGATCTGCGCTTAGGAAAAAGTTGCATGTTATAACAATTTTAACAAATTCATATAAACAATGCATTTAGAAAAAAATGCACTTTCCTAGATTTAGACTCAAAGTCGATTTTATTGCAAATTGTATTTTAGCGACTTCATAAAGGTACCGCTTATTCTAAAAAATATAAATTTAACTGATCTGCGCTTAGGAAAAAGTTGCATGTTATAACAATTTTAACAAATTCATATAATCAATGCATTTCGAAAAAATTTCACTTTCCTAGATTTAGACCCAAAGTAGGTTTTTTTTTTTGCAAATTGTATATTAACGACTTCACTAAGGTACCGCTTAAAAATATAAAATTTTACTGATCTGCGCTAAGGAAAAATTTGCATGTTATAACAATATTAACAAATTCATACAATCTAAGCATTTCGTAAAAATTGCACTTTCTTAGATAAGACTCAACACGATTTTCTTCTTATTGGATAATAAGCACTTCAATAAGGTAACGCTTATACTGAAAAACATAAATTTTACTGATCTGTGCTAAAGAAAAATCTGCATGTTATAACAATATTAACAAATTCATGTAATCAATGGTTTTCGAAAAAATTGCACCTTCTTAGATTTAGACTCAAAGTCGATTTTCTTCCAAATTGTCTATTAGTGACTTCAATAAGCTATCGCTTATAATGAAAAATAAAAAATTTTACTGAACGGCTCTTTTAAGGAAAATTTTGCATGTTATTACAATATTAACAAATTCATATAAACAATGCATTTTGAAAAAATTGCACTTTCCTAGATTTGCACTCAAAGTCGATTTTATTGCAAATTGTATATTAGCGACTTCATAAAGGTACCGCTTATTCTAAAAAACATAAATTTAACTGATCTGCGCTAAGGAAAAAGTTGCATGTTATAACAATATTAACAAATTCATATAAACAATGCATTTAGAAAAAATTGCACTTTCCTAGATTTGGACTCAAAGTCGATTTTATTGCAAATTGTATATTAGCGACTTCGTAAAGGTACCGCTTATTCTAAAAAACATAAATTTAACTGATCTGCGCTAAGGAAAAAGTTGCATGTTATAACAATTTTAACAAATTCATATAAACAACGCATTTAGAAAAAATTGCACTTTCCTAGATTTAGACTCAAAGTCGATTTTCCTGGAAATTGTATATTAACGACTTCAAAAAGGTATCGGTTATTCCAAAAAACATAAATTTTATAGATCTGCGCTAAGGAAAAAGTTGCATGTTATAACAATATTAACAAATTCATATAAACAATGCATTTAGAAAATATTGCACTTTCTTAGATTTAGACTCAAAGTCGATTTTCTTGCAAATTGTATATTAGCGACTTCAATAAGGAACCGTTTATTCTGAAAACCATAAATTTTACTGATCTGCGCTAAGGAAAAAGTTGCATGTTATAACAATGTTAACAAATTCATATAAACAATGCATTTCGAAAAAATTGCAATTTCTTAGATTTAGACCCAAAGTAGGTTTTTTTTTTTGCAAATTGTATATTAACGACTTCAATAAGGTACCGCTTATACCGCTGAAAAATATAAAATTTTACTGATCTGCGCTAAGGAAAAATTTGCATATTATAACAATATTAACAAATTCATACAATCTAAGCATTTCGTAAAAATTGCACTTTCTTAGATAGGACTCAACACGATTTTCTTCTTATTGGATAATAAGCACTTCAATAAGGTAACGCTTATACTGAAAAACATAAATTTTACTGATCTGTGCTAAAGAAAAATCTGCATGTTATAACAATATATTGAGTAAGGTACCGCTTATTCTAAAAAACATAAATTTTACTGATCTGCGCTAAGGAAAAAGTTGCATGTTATAACAATATTAACAAATTCATATAAACAATGCATTTAGAAAAAATTGCACTTTCCTAGATTTGGACTCAAAGTCGATTTTATTGCAAATTGTATATTAGCGACTTCATAAAGGTAACAAATTCATACAATCTAAGCATTTCGTAAAAATTGCACTTTCTTAGATAGGACTCAACACGATTTTCTTCTTATTTGATAATAAGCACTTCAATAAGGTAACGCTTATACTGAAAAACATAAATTTTACTGATCTGTGCTAAAGAAAAATCTGCATGTTATAACAATTTTAACAAATTCATGTAATCAATGGTTTTCGAAAAAATTGCACCTTCTTAAATTTAGACTCAAAGCCGATTTTCTTCCAAATTGTCTATTAATGACTTCAATAAGGTATCGCTTATAATGAAAAATAAAAAATTTTACTGAACGGCTCTTTTAAGGAAAATTTTGCATGTTATTACAATATTAACAAATTCATATAATCAATGCATTTTGAAAAAATTGCTATACCTTAGATTTAGACTGAAAGTCGATTTTCTTGCAAATTGTATATAATCGACTTCAGTAAGGTACCGCTTATTCTAGAAAACATAAATTTTACTGATCTGCGCTAAGGAAAAAGTTGCATGTTATAACAATATTAACAAATTCATATAAACAATGCATTTAGAAAAAATTGCACTTTCCTTGATTTGGACTCAAAGTCGATTTTATTGCAAATTGTATATTAGCGACTTCGTAAAGGTACCGCTTATTCTAAAAAACATAAATTTAACTGATCTGCGCTAAGGAAAAAGTTGCATGTTATAACAATTTTAACAAATTCATATAAACAATGCATTTAGAAAAAATTGCACTTTCCTAGATTTAGACTCAAAGTCGATTTTCCTGGAAATTGTATATTAACGACTTCAATAAGGTATCGGTTATTCCAAAAAACATAAATTTTATAGATCTGCGCTAAGGAAAAAGTTGCATGTTATAACAATATTAACAAATTCATATAAACAATGCATTTAGAAAATATTGCACTTTCCTAGATTTAGACTCAAAGTCGATTTTCTTGCAAATTGTATATTAGCGACTTCAATAAGGAACCGTTTATTCTGAAAACCATAAATTTTACTTATCTGCGCTAAGCAAAAAGTTGCATGTTATAACAATATTAACAAATTCATATAAACAATGCATTTTGAAAAATTTTCACTTTCCTAGATTTAGACTCAAAGTCGATTTTCTTGCAAATTGTATATAATCGACTTCAGTAAGGTACCGCTTATTCTAAAAAACATAAATTTTACTGATCTGCGCTAAGGAAAAAGTTGCATGTTATAACAATGTTAACAAATTCATATAAACAATGCATTTAGAAAAAATTGCACTTTCCTAGATTTGGACTCAAAGTCGATTTTATTGCAAATTGTATATTAGCGACTTCATAAAGGTACCGCTTATTCTAAAAAACATAAATTTAACTGATCTGCGCTTAGGAAAAAGTTGCATGTTATAACAATTTTAACAAATTCATATAAACAATGCATTTAGAAAAAAATGCACTTTCCTAGATTTAGACTCAAAGTCGATTTTATTGCAAATTGTATTTTAGCGACTTCATAAAGGTACCGCTTATTCTAAAAAATATAAATTTAACTGATCTGCGCTTAGGAAAAAGTTGCATGTTATAACAATTTTAAAAAATTCATATAATCAATGCATTTCGAAAAAATTTCACTTTCCTAGATTTAGACCCAAAGTAGGTTTTTTTTTTTGCAAATTGTATATTAACGACTTCACTAAGGTACCGCTTATACCGCTTAAAAATATAAAATTTTACTGATCTGCGCTAAGGAAAAATCTGCATGTTATAACAATATTAACAAATTCATACAATCTAAGCATTTCGTAAAAATTGCACTTTCTTAGATAAGACTCAACACGATTTTCTTCTTATTGGATAATAAGCACTTCAATAAGGTAACGCTTATACTGAAAAACATAAATTTTACTGATCTGTGCTAAAGAAAAATCTGCATGTTATAACAATATTAACAAATTCATGTAATCAATGGTTTTCGAAAAAATTGCACCTTCTTAGATTTAGACTCAAAGTCGATTTTCTTCCAAATTGTCTATTAGTGACTTCAATAAGCTATCGCTTATAATGAAAAATAAAAAATTTTACTGAACGGCTCTTTTAAGGAAAATTTTGCATGTTATTGCAATATTAACAAATTCATATAAACAATGCATTTAGAAAAAATTGCACTCTCCTAGATTTGCACTCAAAGTCGATTTTATTGCAAATTGTATATTAGCGACTTTATAAAGGTACCGCTTATTCTAAAAAACATAAATTTAACTGATCTGCGCTTAGGAAAAAGTTGCATGTTATAACAATTTTAACAAATTCATATAAACAATGCATTTAGAAAAAATTGCACTTTCCTAGATTTAGACTCAAAGTCGATTTTATTGCAAATTGTATATTAGCGACTTCATAAAGGTACCGCTTATTCTAAAAAACATAAATTTAACTGATCTGCGCTTAGGAAAAAGTTGCATGTTATAACAATTTTAACAAATTCATATAATCAATGCATTTCGAAAAAATTGCAATTTCTTAGATTTAGACCCAAAGTAGGTTTTTTTTTTGCAAATTGTATATTAACGACTTCACTAAGGTACCGCTTATACCGCTTAAAAATATAAAATTTTACTGATCTGCGCTAAGGAAGAATTTGCATGTTATAACAATATTAACAAATTCATACAATCTAAGCATTTCGTAAAAATTGCACTTCCTTAGATAGGACTCAACACGATTTTCTTCTTATTGGATAATAAGCACTTCAATAAGGTAACGCTTATACTGAAAAACATAAATTTTACTGATCTGTGCTAAAGAAAAATCTGCATGTTATAACAATATATTGAGTAAGGTACCGCTTATTCTAAAAAACATAAATTTTACTGATCTGCGCTAAGGAAAAATTTGCATGTTATAACAATATTAACAAATTCATATAAACAATGCATTTAGAAAAAATTTCACTTTCCTAGATTTGGACTCAAAGTCGATTTTATTGCAAATTGTATATTAGCGACTTTATAAAGGTAACAAATTCATACAATCTAAGCATTTCGTAAAAATTGCACTTTCTTAGATAGGACTCAACACGATTTTCTTCTTATTGGATAATAAGCACTTCAATAAGGTAACGCTTATACTGAAAAACATAAATTTTACTGATCTGTGCTAAAGAAAAATCTGCATGTTATAACAATTTTAACAAATTCATGTAATCAATGGTTTTCGAAAAAATTGCACCTTCTTAGATTTAGACTCAAAGTCGATTTTCTTCCAAATTGTCTATTAGTGACTTCAATAAGGTATCGCTTATAATGAAAAATAAAAAATTTTACTGAACGGCTCTTTTAAGGAAAATTTTGCATGTTATTACAATATTAACAAATTCATATAATCAATGCATTTTGAAAAAATTGCTATACCTTAGATTTAGACTGAAAGTCGATTTTCTTGCAAATTGTATATAATCGACTTCAGTAAGGTACCGCTTATTCTAGAAAACATAAATTTTACTGATCTGCGCTAAGGAAAAAGTTGCATGTTATAACAATATTAACAAATACATATAAACAATGCATTTAGAAAAAATTGCACTTTCCTAGATTTGGACTCAAAGTCGATTTTATTGCAAATTGTATATTAGCGACTTCGTAAAGGTACCGCTTATTCTAAAAAACATAAATTTAACTGATCTGCGCTAAGGAAAAAGTTGCATGTTATAACAATTTTAACAAATTCATATAAACAATGCATTTAGAAAAAATTGCACTTTCCTAGATTTAGACTCAAAGTCGATTTTCCTGGAAATTGTATATTAACGACTTCAATAAGGTATGGGTTATTCCAAAAAACATAAATTTTATAGATCTGCGCTAAGGAAAAAGTTGCATGTTATAACAATATTAACAAATTCATATAAACAATGCATTTAGAAAATATTGCACTTTCCTAGATTTAGACTCAAAGTCGATTTTCTTGCAAATTGTATATTAGCGACTTCAATAAGGAACCGTTTATTCTGAAAACCATAAATTTTACTTATCTGCGCTAAGCAAAAAGTTGCATGTTATAACAATATTAACAAATTCATATAAACAATGCATTTTGAAAAATTTTCACTTTCCTAGATTTAGACTCAAAGTCGATTTTCTTGCAAATTGTATATAATCGACTTCAGTAAGGTACCGCTTATTCTAAAAAACATAAATTTTACTGATCTGCGCTAAGGAAAAAGTTGCATGTTATAACAATGTTAACAAATTCATATAAACAATGCATTTAGATAAAAATTGCACTTTCCTAGATTTGGACTCAAAGTCGATTTTATTGCAAATTGTATTTTAGCGACTTCATAAAGGTACCGCTTATTCTAAAAAATATAAATTTAACTGATCTGCGCTTAGGAAAAAGTTGCATGTTATAACAATTTTAACAAATTCATATAATCAATGCATTTCGAAAAAATTTCACTTTCCTAGATTTAGACCCAAAGTAGGTTTTTTTTTTTGCAAATTGTATATTAACGACTTCACTAAGGTACCGCTTATACCGCTTAAAAATATAAAATTTTACTGATCTGCGCTAAGGAAAAATCTGCATGTTATAACAATATTAACAAATTCATACAATCTAAGCATTTCGTAAAAATTGCACTTTCTTAGATAAGACTCAACACGATTTTCTTCTTATTGGATAATAAGCACTTCAATAAGGTAACGCTTATACTGAAAAACATAAATTTTACTGATCTGTGCTAAAGAAAAATCTGCATGTTATAACAATATTAACAAATTCATGTAATCAATGGTTTTCGAAAAAATTGCACCTTCTTAGATTTAGACTCAAAGTCGATTTTCTTCCAAATTGTCTATTAGTGACTTCAATAAGCTATCGCTTATAATGAAAAATAAAAAATTTTACTGAACGGCTCTTTTAAGGAAAATTTTGCATGTTATTACAATATTAACAAATTCATATAAGCAATGCATTTAGAAAAAATTGCACTTTCCTAGATTTGCACTCAAAGTCGATTTTATTGCAAATTGTATATTAGCGACTTCATAAAGGTACCGCTTATTCCAAAAAACATAAATTTTATAGATCTGCGCTAAGGAAAAAGTTGCATGTTATAACAGTATTAACAAATTCATATAAACAATGCATTTAGAAAATATTGCACTTTCCTAGATTTAGACTCAAAGTCGATTTTCTTGCAAATTGTATATTAGCGACTTCAATAAAAACCGTTTATTCTGAAAAACATAAATTTTACTTATCTGCGCTAAGCAAAAAGTTGCATGTTATAACAATATTAACAAATTCATATAAACAATGCATTTTGAAAAATTTTTACTTTCCTAGATTTAGACTCAAAGTCGATTTTCTTGCAAATTGTATATAATCGACTTCAGTAAGGTACCGCTTATTCTAAAAAACATAAATTTTACTGATCTGCGCTAAGGAAAAAGTTGCATGTTATAACAATATTAACAAATTCATATAAACAATGCATTTAGAAAAAATTGCACTTTCCTAGATTTGGACTCAAAGTCGATTTTATTGCAAATTGTATATTAGGGACTTCATAAAGGTACCGCTTATTCTAAAAAACATAAATTTAACTGATCTGCGCTTAGGAAAAAGTTGCATGTTATAACAATTTTAACAAATTCATATAAACAATGCATTTAGAAGAAATTGCACTTTCCTAGACTTAGACTCAAAGTCGATTTTCCTGGAAATTGTATATTAACGACTTCAATAAAGTATCGGTTATTCCAAAAAACATAAATTTTATAGATCTGCGCTAAGGAAAAATTTGTATGTTATTACAATATTAACAAATTCATATAATCAATTCATTTCGAATAAATTGCACTTTCCTAGATTTAGACTCAAAGTCGATTTTCTTGCAAATTGTATATTAGCGTTTTCATAAAGGTAGCGCTTATTTCAAAAAACATAAATTTTACTGATCTGCGCTAAGGAAAAAGTTGCATGTTATAACAATATTAACAAATTCATATTAACAATGCATTTAGAAAAAATTGCACTTTCCTAGATTTAGACTCAAAGTAGATTTTCTTGCAAATTGTATATTAACTACTTCAATAAGGTACCGCTTATTTTGAAAAACATAATTTTTACTGATCTGCTCTTCTAAGGAAAAATGTGCATGTTATTACCATATTAGTAAATTCATATAATCAATGCATTTTGAAAAAATTGCAATTTCTTAGATTTAGACCCAAAGTCGGTTTTTTTTTTGTGCAAATTGTATATTAACGACTTCAATTAGGTACCGCTTATACCGCTGAAAAATATAAAATTTTACTGATCTGCGCTAAGAGAAAATTTGAATGTTATAACAATATTAACAAATTCATATAATTAATGGATTTCGAAAAAATTGCACTTTCTTAGATTTAGACTCAAAGTCAATTTTCTTGCAAATTGTATATAATCGACTTCAGTAAGGTACCGCTTATTCTAAAAACTGATCTGCTCTTCTTAGGAAAAATGTGCATGATATTACAATATTAACAAATTCATATTATATAATCAATGCGTTTCGAAAAAATTGCACTTTCCTAGATTTAGACTCAAAGTCGATTTTCTTGCAAATTGTATATTACCGACTTTAAAAAGGTACCGTTTATTCTTAAAACATAAATTTTACTGAACTGCTCTTCTGAGGAAAAATTTGTATGTTATTACCATATTAACAAATTCATATAATCAATGCATTTCGAAAAAATTGCAATTTCTTAGATTTAGACCCAAAGTAGGTTTTTTTTTTTGCAAATTGTATATTAACGACTTCAATAAGGTACCGCTTATACCGCTGAAAAAAAAAAAAATTTACTGATCTGCGCTAAGGAAAAATTTGCATATTATAACAATATTAACAAATTCATACAATCTAAGCATTTCGTAAAAATTGCACTTTCTTAGATAGGACTCAACACGATTTTCTTCTTATTGGATAATAAGCACTTCAATAAGGTAACGCTTATACTGAAAAACATAAATTTTACTGATCTGTGCTAAAGAAAAATCTGCATGTTATAACAATATTAACAAATTCACATAATCAATGCATTTAAAAAAAATTGCACTTTCCTAGATTTAGACCCAAAGTCGATTTTCTTGCAAATTGTATATAATCGATTTCAGTAAGGTACCGCTTATTCTAAAAAACATAAATTTTACTGAACTGCCCTCTTGAGGAAAAATTTGTATGTTATTACCATATTAACAAATTCATATAATCAATGCATTTCGAAAAAATTGCGAATTCTTAGATTTAGACCCAAAGTCGGTTTTTTTTTTGCAAATTGTATATTAAAGACTTCAATAAGCTACCGCTTATACCGCTGAAAAATATAAAATTTTACTGATCTGCGCTAAGGAAAAATTTGCATGTTATAACAATATTAACAAATTCATACAATGTAAGCATTTCGTAAAAATTGCACTTTCTCAGATAAGACTCAACACGACTTTCTTCTTATTGGATAATAAGCACTTCAATAAGGTAACGCGTATACTGAAAAACATAAATTTTACTGATCTGTGCTAAAAAAAAATCTGCATGTTATAACAATATTAACAAATTCAAGTAATCAATGGTTTTCGAAAAAATTGCACCTTCTTAGATTTAGACTCAAAGTCGATTTTCTTCCAAATTGTCTATTAGTGACTTCAATAAGGTATCGCTTATAATGAAAAATAAAAAATTTTACTGAACGGCACTTTTAAGGAAAATTTTGCATGTTATTACAATATTAACAAATTCATATAATCAATGCATTTTGAAAAAATTGTTATACCTTAGATTTAGACTCAAAGTCAATTTTCTTGCAAATTGTATATAATCGACTTCAGTAAGGTACCGCTTATTCAAAAAACATAAATTTTACTGATCTGCGCTAAGGAAAAAGTTGCATGTTATAACAATATTAACAAATTCATATAAACAATGCATTTAGAAAAAATTGCACTTTCCTAGATTTAGACTCAAAGCCGATTTTCTTGCAAATTGTATATTAGCGACTTCATAAAGGTACCGCTTATTCTAAAAAACATAAATTTAACTGATCTGCGCTTAGGAAAAAGTTGCATGTTATAACAATCCTGGAAATTGTATATTAGCGACTTCAATAAGGAACCGTTTATTCTGAAAAACATAAATTTTACTGAACTGCCCTCTTGAGGAAAAATTTGTATGTTATTACCATATTAACAAATTCATGTAATCAATAGTTTTCGAAAAAATTGCACCTTCTTAGATTTAGACTCAAAGTCGATTTTCTTCCAAATTGTCTATTACTGACTTCAATAAGGTATCGCTTATAATGAAAAATAAAAAATTTTACTGAACGGCTCTTTTAAGGAAAATTTTGCATGTTAGTACAATATTAACAAATTCATATAAACAATGCATTTAGAAAAAATTGCACTTTCCTAGGTTTAGACTCAAAGTCGATTTTCTTGCAAATTGTATATTACCGACTTCAATAAGGTACCGTTTATTCTTAAAACATAAATTTTACTGAACTGCTCTTTTGAGGAAAAATTTGTATGTTATTACCATATTAACAAATTCATATAATCAATGCATTTCGAAAAAATTGCAATTCCTTAGATTTAGACCCAAAGTAGGTTTTTTTTTGCAAATTGTATATTAACGACTTCAATAAGGTACCGCTTATACCGCTGAAAAAAAAAATTTTACTGATCTGCGCTAAGGAAAAATTTGCATATTATAACAATATTAACAAATTCATACAATCTAAGCATTTCGTAAAAATTGCACTTTCTTAGATAGGACTCAACACGATTTTCTTCTTATTGGATAATAAGCACTTCAATAAGGTAACGCTTATACTGAAAAACATAAATTTTACTGATCTGTGCTAAAGAAAAATCTGCATGTTATAACAATATTAACAAATTCATGTAATCAATAGTTTTCGAAAAAATTGCACCTTCTTAGATTTAGACTCAAAGTCGATTTTCTTCCAAATTGTCTATTACTGACTTCAATAAGGTATCGCTTATAATGAAAAATAAAAAATTTTACTGATCTGCGCTAAGAAAAAATTTGAATGTTATAACAATATTAACAAATTCATACAATCTAAGCATTTCCTAAAAATTGCACTTTCTTAGATAAGACTCAACTCGATTTTCTTGCTAATTGGATATTAAGGACTTTAATAAGGTACCGCTTATTCTAAAAATCATAAATTTTTCTGATCAGCTCTTCTGAGTAAAAATTTGCATGTTATTACAATATTAACAAATTCATATAATTAATGGGTTTCGAAAAAATTGCACTTTCTTAGATTTAGACTCAAAGTCAATTTTCTTGCAAATTGTATATAATCGACTTCAGTAAGGTACCGCTTATTCTAAAAAACATAAATTTTATTGATCTGCGCTAAGGAAAAAGTTGCATGTTATAACAATATTAACAAATTCATATAAACAATGCATTTAGAAAAAATTGCACTTTCCTAGATTTAGACTCAAAGTCGATTTTCTTGCAAATTGTATATTAGCGACTTCATAAAGGTACCGCTTATTCTAAAAAACATAAATTTAACTGATCTGCGCTTAGGAAAAAGTTGCATGTTATAACAATATTAACAAATTCATATAAACAATGCATTTAGAAAAAATTGCACTTTCCTAGGTTTAGACTCAAAGTCGATTTTCCTGGAAATTGTATATTAACGACTTCAATAAGGTATCGCTTATTCCAAAAAACATAAATTTTATAGATCTGCGCTAAGGAAAAATTTGTATGTTATAACAATATTAACAAATTCATATAATCAATGCATTAAAAAAATTGCACTTTCCTAGATTTAGACTCAAAGTCGATTTTCTTGCAAATTGTATATTAACGACTTCAATAAGGTACCGCTTATTCTGAAAAACATAATTTTTACTGAACTGCTCTTCTAAGGAAAAATGTGCATGTTATTACCATATTAGTACATTTATATAATCAATGCATTTTGAAAAAATTGCAATTTCTTAGATTTAGACCCAAAGTCGTTTTTTTTTTGCAAATTGTATATTAACGACTTCAATAAGGTACCGCTTATACCGCTGAAAAATATAAAATTTTACTGATCTGCGCTAAGAAAAAATTTGAATGTTATAACAATATTAACAAATTCATACAATCTAAGCATTTCCTAAATCTTGCACTTTCCTAGATAGGACTCAACACGATTTTCTTCTTATTGGATAATAAGCACTTCAATAAGGTAACGCTTATACTGAAAAACATAAATTTTACTGATCTGCACTAAGGAAAAAGTTGCATGTTATAACAATATTAACAAATTCATATAAACAATGCATTTAGAAAAAATTGCACTTTCCTAGATTTAGACTCAAAGTAGATTTTCTTGCAAATTGTATATTAACGACTTCAATGAAAAACATAATTTTTACTGATCTGCTCTTCTAAGGAAAAATGTGCATGTTATTACCATATTAGTACATTTATATAATCAATGCATTTTGAAAAAATTGCAATTTCTTAGATTTAGACCCAAAGTCGTTTTTTTTTTGCAAATTGTATATTAACGACTTCAATAAGGTACCGCTTATACCGCTGAAAAATATAAAATTTTACTGATCTGCGCTAAGAAAAAATTTGAATGTTATAACAATATTAACAAATTCATACAATCTAAGCATTTCCTAAAAATTGCACTTTCTTAGATAAGACTCAACTCGATTTTCTTGCTAATTGGATATTAAGGACTTTAATAAGGTACCGCTTATTCTAAAAATCATAAATTTTTCTGATCAGCTCTTCTGAGTAAAAATTTGCATGTTATTACAATATTAACAAATTCATATAATTAATGGGTTTCGAAAAAATTGCACTTTCTTAGATTTAGACTCAAAGTCAATTTTCTTGCAAATTGTATATAATCGACTTCAGTAAGGTACCGCTTATTCTAAAAAACATAAATTTTATTGATCTGCGGTAAGGAAAAAGTTGCATGTTATAACAATATTAACAAATTCATATAAACAATGCATTTAGAAAAAATTGCACTTTCCTAGATTTAGACTCAAAGTCGATTTTCTTGCAAATTGTATATTAGCGACTTCATAAAGGTACCGCTTATTCTAAAAAACATAAATTTAACTGATCTGCGCTTAGGAAAAAGTTGCATGTTATAACAATATTAACAAATTCATATAAACAATGCATTTAAAAAAAATTGCACTTTCCTAGGTTTAGACTCAAAGTCGATTTTCCTGGAAATTGTATATTAACGACTTCAATAAGGTATCGCTTATTCCAAAAAACATAAATTTTATAGATCTGCGCTAAGGAAAAATTTGTATGTTATTACAATATTAACAAATCCATATAATCAATTCATTTCGAATAAATTGCACTTTCCTAGATTTAGACTCAAAGTCCATTTTCTTGCAAATTGTATATTAGCGACTTCATAAAGGTACCGCTTATTCTAAAAAACATAAATTTAACTGATCTGCGCTTAGGAAAAAGTTGCATGTTATAACAATATTAACAAATTCATATAAACAATGCATTTAAAAAAAATTGCACTTTCCTAGGTTTAGACTCAAAGTCGATTTTCCTGGAAATTGTATATTAACGACTTCAATAAGGTATCGCTTATTCCAAAAAACATAAATTTTATAGATCTGCGCTAAGGAAAAATTTGTATGTTATTACAATATTAACAAATCCATACAATCTAAGCATTTCGTAAAAATTGCACTTTCTTAGATAGGACTCAACACGATTTTCTTCTTATTGGATAATAAGCACTTCAATAAGGTAACGCTTATACTGAAAAACATAAATTTTACTGATCTGTGCTAAAGAAAAATCTGTATGTTATAACAATATTAACAAATTCATGTAATCAATGGTTTTCGAAAAAATTGCACCTTCTTAGATTTAGACTCAAAGTCGATTTTCTTCCAAATTGTCTATTAATGACTTCAATAAGGTATCGCTTATAATGAAAAATAAAAAATTTTACTGATCTGCGCTAAGGAAAAATTTGCATATTATAACAATATTAACAAATTCATACAATCTAAGCATTTCGTAAAAATTGCACTTTCTTAGATAGGACTCAACACGATTTTCTTCTTATTGGATAATAAGCACTTCAATAAGGTAACGCTTATACTGAAAAACATAAATTTTACTGATCTGTGCTAAAGAAAAATCTGTATGTTATAACAATATTAACAAATTCATGTAATCAATGGTTTTCGAAAAAATTGCACCTTCTTAGATTTAGACTCAAAGTCGATTTTCTTCCAAATTGTCTATTAATGACTTCAATAAGGTATCGCTTATAATGAAAAATAAAAAATTTTACTGATCTGCGCTAAGGAAAAATTTGCATATTATAACAATATTAACAAATTCATACAATCTAAGCATTTCGTAAAAATTGCACTTTCTTAGATAGGACTCAACACGATTTTCTTCTTATTGGATAATAAGCACTTCAATAAGGTAACGCTTATACTGAAAAACATAAATTTTACTGATCTGTGCTAAAGAAAAGTCTGCATGTTATAACAATATTAACAAATTCATATAATCAATGCTTTTAAAAAATATTGCACTTTCCTAGATTTAGACTTAAAGTCGATTTTCTTGCAAATTGTATATAATCGACTTCAGTAAGGTACCGCTTATTCTAAAAAACATAAATTTTACTGATCTGCGCTAAGGAAAAAGTTGCATGTTATAACAATATTAACAAATTCATATAAACAATGCATTTAGAAAAAATTGCACTTTCCTAGATTTAGACTCAAAGAAGATTTTCTTGCAAATTGTATATTAGCGACTTCATAAAGGTACCGCTTTTTCCAAAAAACATAAATTTTATAGATCTGCGCTAAGGAAAAATTTGCATGTTATAACAATATTAACAAATTCATATAATCAATGCATTAAAAAAATTGCACTTTCCTAGATTTAGACTCAAAGTCGATTTTCTTGCAAATTGTATATTACCGACTTCAATAAGGTACCGTTTATTCTTAAAACATAAATTTTACTGAACTGCTCTTCTGAGGAAAAATTTGTATGTTATTACCATATTAACAAATTCATATAATCAATGCATTTCGAAAAAATTGCAATTTCTTAGATTTAGACCCAAAGTAGGTTTTTTTTTTTTGCAAATTGTATATTAACGACTTCAATAATGTACCGCTTATACCGCTGAAAAAAAAAAATTTTACTGATCTGCGCTAAGGAAAAATTTGCATATTATAACAATATTAACAAATTCATACAATCTAAGCATTTCGTAAAAATTGCACTTTCTTAGATAGGACTCAACACGATTTTCTTCTTATTGGATAATAAGCACTTCAATAAGGTAACGCTTATACTGAAAAACATAAATTTTACTGATCTGTGCTAAAGAAAAATCTGCATGTTATAACAATATTTACAAATTCATATAATCAATGCATTTAAAAAAAAATTGCACTTTCCTAGATTTAGACTTAAAGTCGATTTTCTTGCAAATTGTATATAAT
The DNA here is from genome assembly GCF_042242935.1 of Bactrocera oleae. NCBI lineage: Eukaryota > Metazoa > Arthropoda > Insecta > Diptera > Tephritidae > Bactrocera > Bactrocera oleae. The sequence continues at coordinate 17,367,180 of NC_091541.1, read as the reverse complement.
CGACTTCAGTAAGGTACCGCTTATTCTAAAAAGCATAAAATTTACTGATCTGCGCTAAGGAAAAAGTTGCATGTTATAACAATATTAACAAATTCATATAAACAATGCATTTAGAAAAAATTGCACTTTCCTAGATTTAGACTCAAAGTAGATTTTCTTGCAAATTGTATATTAGTGACTTCATAAAGGTACCGCTTATTCCAAAAAACATAAATTTTATAGATCTGCGCTAAGGAAAAATTTGCATGTTATAACAATATTAACAAATTCATATAATCAATGCATTAAAAAAATTGCACTTTCCTAGATTTAGACTCAAAGTCGATTTTCTTGCAAATTGTATATTAACGACTTCAATAAGGTACCGCTTATTCTGAAAAACATAATTTTTACTGAACTGCTCTTCTAAGGAAAAATGTGCATGTTATTACCATATTAGTACATTTATAATCAATGCATTTTGAAAAATTGCAATTTCTTAGATTTAGACCCAAAGTCGGTTTTTTTTTTGCAAATTGTATATTAACGACTTCAATAAGGTACCGCTTATACCGCTGAAAAATATAAAATTTTACTGATCTGCGCTAAGAAAAAATTTGAATGTTATAACAATATTAACAAATTCATACAATCTAAGCATTTCGTAAAAATTGCACTTTCTTAGATAGGACTCAACACGATTTTCTTCTTATTGGATAATAAGCACTTCAATAAGGTAACGCTTATACTGAAAAACATAAATTTTACTGATCTGTGCTAAAGAAAAGTCTGCATGTTATAACAATATTAACAAATTCATATAATCAATGCATTTAAAAAATATTGCACTTTCCTAGATTTAGACTTAAAGTCGATTTTCTTGCAAATTGTATATAATCGACTTCAGTAAGGTACCGCTTATTCTAAAAAACATAAATTTTACTGATCTGCGCTAAGGAAAAAGTTGCATGTTATAACAATATTAACAAATTCATATAAACAATGCATTTAGAAAAAATTGCACTTTCCTAGATTTAGACTCAAAGAAGATTTTCTTGCAAATTGTATATTAGCGACTTCATAAAGGTACCGCTTATTCCAAAAAACATAAATTTTATAGATCTGCGCTAAGGAAAAATTTGCATGTTATAACAATATTAACAAATTCATATAATCAATGCATTAAAAAAATTGCACTTTCCTAGATTTAGACTCAAAGTCGATTTTCTTGCAAATTGTATATTAACGACTTCAATAAGGTACCGCTTATTCTGAAAAACATAATTTTTACTGATCTGCTCTTCTAAGGAAAAATGTGCATGTTATTACCATATTAGTACATTTATATAATCAATGCATTTTGAAAAAATTGCAATTTCTTAGATTTAGACCCAAAGTCGTTTTTTTTTTGCAAATTGTATATTAACGACTTCAATAAGGTACCGCTTATACCGTTGAAAAATATAAAATTTTACTGATCTGCGCTAAGAAAAAATTTGAATGTTATAACAATATTAACAAATTCATACAATCTAAGCATTTCCTAAAAATTGCACTTTCTTAGATAAGACTCAACTCGATTTTCTTGCTAATTGGATATTAAGGACTTTAATAAGGTTCCGCTTGTTCTAAAAATCATAAATTTTTCTGATCAGCTCTTCTGAGTAAAAACTTGCATGTTATTACAATATTAACAAATTCATATAATTAATGCGTTTCGAAAAAATTGCACTTTCTTAGATTTAGACTCAAAGTCGATTTTCTTGCAAGTTGTATATTACCGACTTCAATAAGGTACCGTTTATTCTTAAAACATAAATTTTACTGAACTGCTCTTCTGAGGAAAAATTTGTATGTTATTACCATATTAACAAATTCATATAATCAATGCATTTCGAAAAAATTGCAATTTCTTAGATTTAGACCCAAAGTAGGTTTTTTTTTTGCAAATTGTATATTAACGACTTCAATAAGGTACCGCTTATACCGCTGAAAAAAAAAAAATTTTACTGATCTGCGCTAAGGAAAAATTTGCATATTATAACAATATTAACAAATTCATACAATCTAAGCATTTCGTAAAAATTGCACTTTCTTAGATAGGACTCAACACGATTTTCTTCTTATTGGATAATAAGCACTTCAATAAGGTAACGCTTATACTGAAAAACATAAATTTTACTGATCTGTGCTAAAGAAAAGTCTGCATGTTATAACAATATTAACAAATTCATATAATCAATGCATTTAAAAAATATTGCACTTTCCTAGATTTAGACTTAAAGTCGATTTTCTTGCAAATTGTATATAATCGACTTCAGTAAGGTACCGCTTATTCTAAAAAACATAAATTTTACTGATCTGCGCTAAGGAAAAAGTTGCAGGTTATAACAATATTAACAAATTCATATAAACAATGCATTTAGAAAAAATTGCACTTTCCTAGATTTAGACTCAAAGAAGATTTTCTTGCAAATTGTATATTAGCGACTTCATAAAGGTACCGCTTATTCCAAAAAACATAAATTTTATAGATCTGCGCTAAGGAAAAATTTGCATGTTATAACAATATTAACAAATTCATATAATCAATGCATTAAAAAAATTGCACTTTCCTAGATTTAGACTCAAAGTCGATTTTCTTGCAAATTGTATATTAACGACTTCAATAAGGTACCGCTTATTCTGAAAAACATAATTTTTACTGATCTGCTCTTCTAAGGAAAAATGTGCATGTTATTACCATATTAGTACATTTATATAATCAATGCATTTTGAAAAAATTGCAATTTCTTAGATTTAGACCCAAAGTCGTTTTTTTTTTGCAAATTGTATATTAACGACTTCAATAAGGTACCGCTTATACCGTTGAAAAATATAAAATTTTACTGATCTGCGCTAAGAAAAAATTTGAATGTTATAACAATATTAACAAATTCATACAATCTAAGCATTTCCTAAAAATTGCACTTTCTTAGATAAGACTCAACTCGATTTTCTTGCTAATTGGATATTAAGGACTTTAATAAGGTACCGCTTATTTTAAAATTCATAAATTTTTTTGATCAGCTCTTCTGAGTAAAAATTTGCATGTTATTACAATATTAACAAATTCATATAATTAATGGGTTTCGAAAAAATTGCACTTTCTTAGATTTAGACTCAAAGTCAATTTTCTTGCAAATTGTATATAATCGACTTCAGTAAGGTACCGCTTATCCTAAAAACTAAAAAATATTACTGATCTGCTCTTCTAAGGAAAAAATTTTCATGATATTACAATATTAACAAATTCATATTATATAATCAATGCGTTTCGAAAAAATTGCACTTTCCTAGATTTAGACTCAAAGTCGATTTTCTTGCAAATTGTATATTACCGACTTATATAAGGTACCGTTTATTCTTAAAACATAAATTTTACTGAACTGCTCTTCTGAGGAAAAATTTGTATGTTATTACCATATTAACAAATTCATATAATCAATGCATTTCGAAAAAATTGCAATTTCTTAGATCTAGACCCAAAGTAGGTTTTTTTTTTGCAAATTGTATATTAACGACTTCAATAAGGTACCGCTTATACCGCTGAAAAATATAAAATTTTACTGATCTGCGCTAAGGAAAAATTTGCATATTATAACAATATTAACAAATTTATACAATCTAGGCATTTCGTAAAAATTGCACTTTCTCAGATAGGACTCAACACGATTTTCTTCTTATTGGATAATAAGCACTTCAATAAGGTAACGCTTATACTGAAAAACATAAATTTTACTGATCTGTGCTAAAGAAAAATCTGCATATTATAACCATTTTAACAAATTCATGTAATCAATGGTTTTCGAAAAAATTGCACCTTCTTAGATTTAGACTCAAAGTCGATTTTCTTCCAAATTGTCTATTAATGACTTCAATAAGGTATCGCTTATAAAGAAAAATAAAAAATTTTACTGAACGGCTCTTTTAAGGAAAATTTTGCACGTTATTACAATATTAACAAATTCATATAATCAATGCATTTTGAAAAAATTTTTATACCTTAGATTTAGACTCAAAGTCGATTTTCTTGCAAATTGTATATAATCGACTTCAGTAAGGTACCGCTTATTCTAAAAAACATAAATTTTACTGATCTGCCCTCTTGAGGAAAAATTTGTTTGTTATTACCATATTAACAAATTCATATAATCAATGCATTAAAAAAATTGCACTTTCCTAGATTTAGACTCAAAGTCGATTTTCTTCCAAATTGTCTATTAATGACTTCAATAAGGTATCGCTTATAATGAAAAAAAAAAAAATTTTACTGAACGGCTCTTTTAAGGAAAATTTTGCACGTTATTACAATATTAACAAATTCATATAATCAATGCATTTTGAAAAAATTTTTATACCTTAGATTTAGACTCAAAGTCGATTTTCTTGCAAATTGTATATAATCGACTTCAGTAAGGTACCGCTTATTCTAAAAAACATAAATTTTACTGATCTGCCCTCTTGAGGAAAAATTTGTTTGTTATTACGATATTAACAAATTCATATAATCAATGCATTAAAAAAATTGCACTTTCCTAGATTTAGACTCAAAGTCGATTTTCTTGCAAATTGTATATTAACGACTTCAATAAGGTACCGCTTATTCTGAAAAACATAATTTTTACTGAACTGCTCTTCTAAGGAAAAATTTGCATGATATTACAATATTAACAAATTCATATTATATAATCAATGCGTTTCGAAAAAATTGCACTTTCCTAGATTTAGACTCAAAGTCGATTTTCTTGCAAATTGTATATTAACGACTTCAATAAGGTACCGTTTATTCTTAAAACATAAAATTTACTGAACTGCTCTTCTGAGGAAAAATTTGTATGTTATTACCATATTAACAAATTCATATAATCAATGCATTTCGAAAAAATTGCAATTTCTTAGATTTAGACCCAAAGTAGGTTTTTTTTTTGCAAATTGTATATTAACGACTTCAATAAGGTACCGCTTATACCGCTGAAAAATATAAAATTTTACTGATCTGCGCTAAGGAAAAATTTGCATATTATAACAATATTAACAAATTCATACAATCTAAGCATTTCGTAAAAATTGCACTTTCTTAGATAGGACTCAACACGATTTTCTTCTTATTGGATAATAAGCACTTCAATAAGGTAACGCTTATACTGAAAAACATAAATTTTATTGATCTGTGCTAAAGAAAAATCTGCATGTTATAACAATATTAACAAATTCATATAATCAATGCATTTAAAAAAAATTGCACTTTCCTAGATTTAGACTTAAAGTCGATTTTCTTGCAAATTGTATATAATCGACTTCAGTAAGGTACCGCTTATTCTAAAAAACATAAATTTTACTGATCTGCGCTAAGGAAAAAGTTGCATGTTATAACAATATTAACAAATTCATATAAACAATGCATTTAGAAAAAATTGCACTTTCCTAGATTTAGACTCAAAGTAGATTTTCTTGCAAATTGTATATTAGCGACTTCATAAAGGTACCGCTTATTCCAAAAAACATAAATTTTATAAATCTGCGCTAAGGAAAAATTTGCATGTTATAACAATATTAACAAATTCATATAATCAATGCATTAAAAAAATTGCACTTTCCTAGATTTAGACTCAAAGTCGATTTTCATGCAAATTGTATATTAACGACTTCAATAAGGTACCGCTTATTCTGAAAAACATAATTTTTACTGATCTGCTCTTCTAAGGAAAAATGTGCATGTTATTACCATATTAGTACATTTATATAATCAATGCATTTTGAAAAAATTGCAATTTCTTAGATTTAGACCCAAAGTCGTTTTTTTTTTGCAAATTGTATATTAACGACTTCAATAAGGTACCGCTTATACCGCTGAAAAATATAAAATTTTACTGATCTGCGCTAAGAAAAAATTTGATTGTTATAACAATATTAACAAATTCATACAATCTAAGCATTTCCTAAAAATTGCACTTTCTTAGATAAGACTCAACTCGATTTTCTTGCTAATTGGATATTAAGGACTTTAATAAGGTACCGCTTATTTTAAAATTCATAAATTTTTTTGATCAGCTCTTCTGAGTAAAAATTTGCATGTTATTACAATATTAACAAATTCATATAATTAATGGGTTTCGAAAAAATTGCACTTTCTTAGATTTAGACTCAAAGTCAATTTTCTTGCAAATTGTATATAATCGACTTCAGTAAGGTACCGCTTATTCTAAAAACTAAAAAATATTACTGATCTGCTCTTCTAAGGAAAAAATTTTCATGATATTACAATATTAACAAATTCATATTATATAATCAATGCGTTTCGAAAAAATTGCACTTTCCTAGATTTAGACTCAAAGTCGATTTTCTTGCAAATTGTATATTACCGACTTCAATAAGGTACCGTTTATTCTTAAAACATAAATTTTACTGAACTGCTCTTCTGAGCAAAAATTTGTATGTTATTACAATATTAACAAATTCATATAATCAATGCATTTTGAAAAAATTGCTATACCTTAGATTTAGACTCAAAGTCGATTTTCTTGCAAATTGTATATAATCGACTTCAGTAAGGTACCGCTTATTCTAAAAAACATAAATTTTACTGATCTGCGCTAAGGAAAAAGTTGCATGTTATAACAATATTAACAAATTCATATAAACAATGCATTTAGAAAAAATTGCACTTTCCTAGATTTAGACTCAAAGTCGATTTTCTTGCAAATTTTATATTAGCGACTTCATAAAGGTACCGCTGATTCTAAAGAACATAAATTTAACTGATCTGCGCTTAGGAAAAAGTTGCATGTTATAACAATATTAACAAATTCATATAAACAATGCATTTAGAAAAAATTGCACTTTCCTAGATTTAGACTCAAAGTCGATTTTCCTGGAAATTGTATATTAACGACTTCAATAAGGTATCGCTTATTCCAAAAAACATAAATTTTATAGATCTGCGCTAAGGAAAAATTTGTATGTTATTACAATATTAACAAATCCATATAATCAATTCATTTCGAATAAATTGCACTTTCCTAGATTTAGACTCAAAGTCGATTTTCTTGCAAATTGTATATTAGCGACTTCATAAAGGTACCGCTGATTCTAAAAAACATAAATTTAACTGATCTGCGCTTAGGAAAAAGTTGCATGTTATAACAATATTAACAAATTCATATAAACAATGCATTTAGAAAAAAATTGCACTTTCCTAGATTTAGACTCAAAGTCGATTTTCCTAGAAATTGTATATTAACGACTTCAATAAGGTATCGCTTATTCCAAAAAACATAAATTTTATAGATCTGCGCTAAGGAAAAATTTGTATGTTATTACAATATTAACAAATCCATATAATCAATTCATTTCGAATAAATTGCACTTTCCTAGATTTAGACTCAATGTCGATTTTCCTGCAAATTGTATATTAGCGACTTCGATAAGGAACCGTTTAATCTGAAAAACATAAATTTTACTGAACTGCCCTCTTGAGGAAAAATTTGTTTGTTATTACCATATTAACAAATTCATATAATCAATTCATTTCGAATAAATTGCACTTTCCTAGATTTAGACTCAAAGTCGATTTTCCTGGAAATTGTATATTAACGACTTCAATAAGGTATCGCTTTTTCCAAAAAACATAAATTTTATAGATCTGCGCTAAGGAAAAATTTGCATGTTATAACAATATTAATAAATTCATATAATCAATGCATTTCGAAAAAATTGCGATTTCTTAGATTTAGACCCAAAGTCGGTTTTTTTTTGCAAACTGTATATTAAAGACTTCAATAAGCTACCGCTTATACCGCTGCAAAATATAAAATTTTACTGATCTGCGCTAAGGAAAAATTTGCATGTTATAACAATATTAAAAAATTCATACAATCTAAGCATTTCGTAAAAATTGCACTTTCTTAGATAAGACTCAACACGATTTTCTTCTTATTGGATAATAAGCACTTCAATAAGGTAACGCGTTTACTGAAAAACATAAATTTTACTGATCTGTGCTAAAGAAAAATCTGCATGTTATAACAATATTAACAAATTCATGTAATCAATGGTTTTCGAAAAAATTGCACCTTCTTAGATTTAGACTCAAAGTCGATTTTCTTCCAAATTGTCTGTTAATGACTTCAATAAGGTATCGCTTATAATGAAAAAAAAAAAAATTATACTGAACGGCTCTTTTAAGGAAAATTTTGCACGTTATTACAATATTAACAAATTCATATAATCAATGCATTTTGAAAAAATTTTTATACCTTAGATTTAGACTCAAAGTCGATTTTCTTGCAAATTGTATATAATCGACTTCAGTAAGGTACCGCTTATTCTAAAAAACATAAATTTTACTGAACTGCTCTTCTAAGGAAAAATTTGCATGATATTACAATATTAACAAATTCATATTATATAATCAATGCGTTTCGAAAAAATTGCACTTTCCTAGATTTAGACTCAAAGTCGATTTTCTTGCAAATTGTATATTAACGACTTCAATAAGGTACCGCTTATTCTGAAAAACATAATTTTTACTGAACTGCTCTTCTAAGGAAAAATTTGCATGATATTACAATATTAACAAATTCATATTATATAATCAATGCGTTTCGAAAAAATTGCACTTTCCTAGATTTAGACTCAAAGTCGATTTTCTTGCAAATTGTATATTACCGACTTCAATAAGGTACCGTTTATTCTTAAAACATAAATTTTACTGAACTGCTCTTCTGAGGAAAAATTTGTATGTTATTACCATATTAACAAATTCATATAATCAATGCATTTCGAAAAAATTGCAATTTCTTAGATTTAGACCCAAAGTAGGTTTTATTTTTTGCAAATTGTATATTAACGACTTCAATAAGGTACCGCTTATACCGCTGAAAAAAAAAATTTTACTGATCTGCGCTAAGGAAAAATTTGCATATTATAACAATATTAACAAATTCATACAATCTAAGCATTTCGTAAAAATTGCACTTTCTTAGATAGGACTCAACACGATTTTCTTCTTATTGGATAATAAGCACTTCAATAAGGTAACGCTTATACTGAAAAACATAAATTTTACTGATCTGCGCTAAGGAAAAAGTTGCATGTTATAACAATATTAACACATTCATATAACCAATGCATTTAGAAAAAATTGCACTTTCCTAGATTTAGACTCAAAGTCGATTTTCTTACAAATTGTATATTAGCGACTTCATAAAGGTACCGCTGATTCTAAAAAACATAAATTTAACTGATCTGCGCTAAGGAAAAAGTTTCTTGTTATAACAATATTAACAAATTCATATAACCAATGCATTTTGAAAAAATTGCTATACCTTAGATTTAGACTCAAAGTCGATTTTCTTGCAAATTGTATATAATCGACTTCAGTAAGGTACCGCTTATTCTAAAAAACATAAATTTTACTGATCTGCGCTAAGGAAAAAGTTGCATGTTATAACAATATTAACAAATTCATATAACCAATGCATTTAGAAAAAATTGCACTTTCCTAGATTTAGACTCAAAGTCGATTTTCTTACAAATTGTATATTAGCGACTTCATAAAGGTACCGCTGATTCTAAAAAACATAAATTTAACTGATCTGCGCTTAGGAAAAATTTGCATGTTATAACAATATTAACAAATTCATATAAACAATGCATTTAGAAAAAATTGCACTTTCCTAGATTTAGACTCAAAGTCGATTTTCCTGGAAATTGTATATTAACGACTTCAATAAGGTATCGCTTATTCCAAAAAACATAAATTTTATAGATCTGCGCTAAGGAAAAATTTGTATGTTATTACAATATTAACAAATCCATATAATCAATTCATTTCGAATAAATTGCACTTTCCTAGATTTAGACTCAAAGTCGATTTTCTTGCAAATTGTATATGACCGACTTCATAAAGGTACCGCAGATTCTAAAAAACATAAATTTAACTGATCTGCGCTTAGGAAAAAGTTGCATGTTATAACAATATTAACAAATTCATATGAACAATGCATTTAGAAAAAAATTGCACTTTCCTAGATTTAGACTCAAAGTCGATTTTCCTAGAAATTGTATATTAACGACTTCAATAAGGTATCGCTTATTCCAAAAAACATAAATTTGATAGATCTGCGCTAAGGAAAAATTTGTATGTTATTACAATATTAACAAATCCATATAATCAATTCATTTCGAATAAATTGCACTTTCCTAGATTTAGACTCAATGTCGATTTTCCTGCAAATTTTATATAAGCGACTTCGATAAGGAACCGTTTAATCTGAAAAACATAAGTTTTACTGAACTGCCCTCTTGAGGAAAAATTTGTTTGTTATTACCATATTAACAAATTCATATAATCAATTCATTTCAAATAAATTGCACTTTCCTAGATTTAGACTCAAAGTCGATTTTCCTGGAAATTGTATATTAACGACTTCAATAAGGTATCGCTTATTCCAAAAAACATAAATTTTATAGATCTGCGCTAAGGAAAAATTTGTATGTTATTACAATATTAACAAATCCATATAATCAATTCATTTCGAATAAATTGCACTTTCCTAGATTTAGACTCAAAGTAGATTTTCTTGCAAATTGTATATTAGCGACTTCATAAAGGTACCGCTTATTCCAAAAAACATAAATTTTATAGATCTGCGCTAAGGAAAAATTTGCATGTTATAACAATATTAACAAATTCATATAATCAATGCATTTAAAAAATATTGCACTTTCCTAGATTTAGACTTAAAGTCGATTTTCTTGCAAATTGTATATAATCGACTTCAGTAAGGTACCGCTTATTCTAAAAAACATAAATTTTACTGATCTGCGCTAAGGAAAAAGTTGCATGTTATAACAATATTAACAAATTCATATAAACAATGCACTTAGAAAAAATTGCACTTTCCTAGATTTAGACTCAAAGTCGATTTTCTTGCAAATTGTATATAATCGACTTCAGTAAGGTACCGCTTATTCTAAAAAACATAAATTTTACTGATCTGCGCTAAGGAAAAAGTTGCATGTTATAACAATATTAACAAATTCATATAAACAATGCACTTAGAAAAAATTGCACTTTCCTAGATTTAGACTCAATCTCGATTTTCCTGCAAATTTTATATTAGCGACTTCGATAAGGAACCGTTTAATCTGAAAAACATAAGTTTTACTGAACTGCCCTCTTGAGGAAAAATTTGTTTGTTATTACCATATTAACAAATTCATATAATCAATGCATTTCGAAAAAATTGCGATTTCTTAGATTTAGACCCAAAGTCGGTTTTTTTTTTGCAAATTGTATATTAAAGACTTCAATAAGCTACCGCTTATACCGCTGAAAAATATAAAATTTTACTGATCTGCGCTAAGGAAAAATTTGCATGTTATAACAATATTAAAAAATTCATACAATCTAAGCATTTCCTAAAAATTGCACTTTCTTAGATAAGACTCAACTCGTTTTTCTTGCTAATTGGATATTAAGGACTTTAATAAGGTACCGCTTATTTTAAAATACATAAATTTTTTTGATCAGCTCTTCTGAGTAAAAATTTGCATGTTATTACAATATTAACAAATTCATATAATTAATGGGTTTCGAAAAAATTGCACTTTCTTAGATTTAGACTCAAAGTCAATTTTCTTGCAAATTGTACATAATCGACTTCAGTAAGGTACCGCTTATTCTAAAAACTAAAAAATATTACTGATCTGCTCTTCTAAGGAAAAAATTTTCATGATATTACAATATTAACAAATTCATATTATATAATCAATGCGTTTCGAAAAAATTGCACTTTCCTAGATTTAGACTAAAAGTCGATTTTCTTGCAAATTGTATATTACCGACTTATATAAGGTACCGTTTATTCTTAAAACATAAATTTTACTGAACTGCTCTTCTGAGGAAAAATTTGTATGTTATTACCATATTAACAAATTCATATAATCAATGCATTTCGAAAAAGTTGCAATTTCTTAGATCTAGACCCAAAGTAGGTTTTTTTTTTGCAAATTGTATATTAACGATTTCAATAAGGTACCGCTTATACCGCTGAAAAATATAAAATTTTACTGATCTGCGCTAAGGAAAAATTTGCATATTATAACAATATTAACAAATTTATACAATCTAAGCATTTCGTAAAAATTGCACTTTCTTAGATAGGACTCAACACGATTTTCTTCTTATTGGATAATAAGCACTTCAATAAGGTAACGCTTATACTAAAAAACATAAATTTTACTGATCTGTGCTAAAGAAAAATCTGCATGTTATAACCATTTTAACAAATTCATGTAATCAATGGTTTTCGAAAAAATTGCACCTTCTTAGATTTAGACTCAAAGTCGATTTTCTTCCAAATTGTCTATTAATGACTTCAATAAGGTATCGCTTATAATGAAAAAAAAAAATTTTACTGAACGGCTCTTTTAAGGAAAATTTTGCACGTTATTACAATATTAACAAATTCATATAATCAATGCATTTTGAAAAAATTTTTATACCTTAGATTTAGACTCAAAGTCAATTTTCTTGCAAATTGTATATAATCGACTTCAGTAAGGTACCGCTTATTCTAAAAAACATAAATTTTACTGATCTGCGCTAAGGAAAAAGTTGCATGTTATAACAATATTAACAAATTCATATAAACAATGCACTTAGAAAAAATTGCAATTTCCTAGATTTAGACTCAAAGTCAATTTTCTTGCAAATTGTATATAATCGACATCAGTAAGGTACCGCTTATTCTAAAAAACATAAATTTTACTGATCTGCGCTAAGGAAAAAGTTGCATGTTATAACAATATTAACAAATTCATATAAACAATGCACTTAGAAAAAATTGCACTTTCCTAGATTTAGACTCAAAGTCGATTTTCTTGCAAATTGTATATTAGCGACTTCATAAAGGTACCGCTTATTCTAAAAAACATAAATTTAACTGATCTTCGCTTAGGAAAAATTTGTATGTTATTACAATATTAACAAATCCATATAATCAATGCATTTTGAAAAAATTGCTATACCTTAGATTTAGACTCAAAGTCGATTTTCTTGCAAATTGTATATAATCGACTTCAGTAAGGTACCGCTTATTCTAAAAAACATAAATTTTATAGATCTGCGCTAAGGAAAAATATGTATGTCTTTACAATATTAACAAATCCATATAATCAATGCATTTTGAAAAAATTGCTATACCTTAGATTTAGACTCAAAGTCGATTTTCTTGCAAATTGTATATAATCGACTTCAGTAAGGTACCGCTTATTCTAAAAAACATAAATTTTATAGATCTGCGCTAAGGAAAAATTTGTGTGTAATTACAATATTAACAAATCCATATAATCAATGCATTTTGAAAAAATTGCTATACCTTAGATTTAGACTCAAAGTCGATTTTCTTGCAAATTGTATATAATCGACTTCAGTAAGGTACCGCTTATTCTAAAAAACATAAATTTTACTGATCTGCGCTAAGGAAAAAGTTGCATGTTATAACAATATTAACAAATTCATATAAACAATGCATTTAGAAAAAATTGCACTTTCCTAGATTTAGACTCAAAGTCGATTTTCTTACAAATTGTATATTAGCGACTTCAAAAAGGTACCGCTGATTCTAAAAAACATAAATTTAACTGATCTGCGCTTAGGAAAAAGTTGCATGTTATAACAATATTAACAAATTCATATAAACAATGCATTTAGAAAAAATTGCACTTTCCTAGATTTAGACTCAAAGTCGATTTTCCTGGAAATTGTATATTAACGACTTCAATAAGGTATCGCTTATTCCAAAAAACATAAATTTTATAGATCTGCGCTAAGGAAAAATTTGTATGTTATTACAATATTAACAAATCCATATAATCAATTCATTTCGAATAAATTGCACTTTCCTAGATTTAGACTCAAAGTCGATTTTCTTGCAAATTGTATATGACCGACTTCATAAAGGTACCGCTGATTCTAAAAAACATAAATTTAACTGATCTGCGCTTAGGAAAAAGTTGCATGTTATAACAATATTAACAAATTCATATAAACAATGCATTTAGAAAAAAATTGCACTTTCCTAGATTTAGACTCAAAGTCGATTTTCCTAGAAATTGTATATTAACGACTTCAATAAGGTATCGCTTATTCCAAAAAACATAAATTTTATAGATCTGCGCTAAGGAAAAATTTGTATGTTATTACAATATTAACAAATCCATATAATCAATTCATTTCGAATAAATTGCACTTTCCTAGATTTAGACTCAATGTCGATTTTCCTGCAAATTGTATATTAGCGACTTCGATAAGGAACCGTTTAATCTGAAAAACATAAATTTTACTGAACTGCCCTCTTGAGGAAAAATTTGTTTGTTATTACCATATTAACAAATTCATATAATCAATTCATTTCGAATAAATTGCACTTTCCTAGATTTAGACTCAAAGTCGATTTTCCTGGAAATTGTATATTAACGACTTCAATAAGGTATCGCTTATTCCAAAAAACATAAATTTTATAGATCTGCGCTAAGGAAAAATTTGTATGTTATTACAATATTAACAAATCCATATAATCAATTCATTTCGAATAAATTGCACTTTCCTAGATTTAGACTCAAAGTAGATTTTCTTACAAATTGTATATTAGCGACTTCATAAAGGTACCGCTTATTCCAAAAAACATAAATTTTATAGATCTGCGCTAAGGAAAAATTTGCATGTTATAACAATATTAACAAATTCATATAATCAATGCATTTCGAAAAAATTGCGATTTCTTAGATTTAGACCCAAAGTCGGTTTTTTTTTGCAAATTGTATATTAAAGACTTCAATAAGCAACCGCTTATACCGCTGAAAAATATAAAATTTTACTGATCTGCGCTAAGGAAAAATTTGCATGTTATAACAATATTAAAAAATTCATACAATCTAAGCATTTCGTAAAAATTGCACTTTCTTAGATAAGACTCAACACGATTTTCTTCTTATTGGATAATAAGCACTTCAATAAGGTAACGCGTATACTGAAAAACATAAATTTTACTGATCTGTGCTAAAGAAAAATCTGCATGTTATAACAATATTAACAAATTCATGTAATCAACGGTTTTCGAAAAAATTGCACCTTCTTAGATTTAGACTCAAAGTCGATTTTCTTCCAAATAATCTATTAATGACTTCAATAAGGTATCGCTTATAATGAAAAAAAAAAATTTTACTGAACGGCTCTTTTAAGGAAAATTTTGCACGTTATTACAATATTAACAAATTCATATAATCAATGCATTTTGAAAAAATTTTTATACCTTAGATTTAGACTCAAAGTCAATTTTCTTGCAAATTGTATATAATCGACTTCAGTAAGGTACCGCTTATTCTAAAAAACATAAATTTTACTGATCTGCGCTAAGGAAAAAGTTGCATGTTATAACAATATTAACAAATTCATATAAACAATGCACTTAGAAAAAATTGCACTTTCCTAGATTTAGACTCAAAGTCGATTTTCTTGCAAATTGTATATTAGCGACTTCATAAAGGTACCGCTTATTCTAAAAAACATAAATTTAACTGATCTGCGCTTAGGAAAAAGTTGCATGTTATAACAATATTAACAAATTCATATAAACAATGCATTTAGAAAAAATTGCACTTTCCTAGATTTAGACTCAAAGTCGATTTTCCTGGAAATTGTATATTACCGACTTCAATAAGGTATCGCTAATTCCAAAAAACATAAATTTTATAGATCTGCGCTAAGGAAAAATTTGTATGTTATTACAATATTAACAAATCCATATAATCAATTCATTTCGAATAAATTGCACTTTCCTAGATTTAGACTCAATGTCGATTTTCCTGCAAATTGTATATTAGCGACTTCAATAAGGAACCGTTTAATCTGAAAAACATAAATTTTACTGAACTGCCCTCTTGAGGAAAAATTTGTTTGTTATTACCATATTAACAAATTCATATAATCAATGCATTTCGAAAAAATTGCGATTTCTTAGATTTAGACCCAAAGTCGGTTTTTTTTTTGCAAATTGTATATTAAAGACTTCAATAAGCTACCGCTTATACCGCTGAAAAATATAAAATTTTACTGATCTGCGCTAAGGAAAAATTTGCATGTTATAACAACATTAAAAAATTCATACAATCTAAGCATTTCCTAAAAATTGCACTTTCTTAGATAAGACTCAACTCGTTTTTCTTGCTAATTGGATATTAAGGACTTTAATAAGGTACCGCTTATTTTAAAATACATAAATTTTTTTGATCAGCTCTTCTGAGTAAAAATTTGCATGTTATTACAATATTAACAAATTCATATAATTAATGGGTTTCGAAAAAATTGCACTTTCTTAGATTTAGACTCAAAGTCAATTTTCTTGCAAATTGTATATAATCGACTTCAGTAAGGTACCGCTTATTCTAAAAACTAAAAAATATTACCGATCTGCTCTTCTAAGGAAAAAATTTTCATGATATTACAATATTAACAAATTCATATTATATAATCAATGCGTTTCGAAAAAATTGCACTTTCCTAGATTTAGACTCAAAGTCGATTTTCTTGCAAATTGTATATTACCGACTAATATAAGGTACCGTTTATTCTTAAAACATAAATTTTACTGAACTGCTCTTCTGAGGAAAAATTTGTATGTTATTACCATATTAACAAATTCATATAATCAATGCATTTCGAAAAAATTGCAATTTCTTAGATCTAGACCCAAAGTAGGTTTTTTTTTTGCAAATTGTATATTAACGATTTCAATAAGGTACCGCTTATACCGCTGAAAAATATAAAATTTTACTGATCTGCGCTAAGGAAAAATTTGCATATTATAACAATATTAACAAATTTATATAATCTAAGCATTTCGTAAAAATTGCACTTTCTTAGATAGGACTCAACACGATTTTCTTCTTATTGGATAATAAGCACTTCAATAAGGTAACGCTTATACTGAAAAACATAAATTTTACTGATCTGTGCTAAAGAAAAATCTGCATGTTATAACCATTTTAACAAATTCATGTAATCAATGGTTTTCGAAAAAATTGCACCTTCTTAGATTTAGACTCAAAGTCGATTTTCTTCCAAATTGTCTATTAATGACTTCAATAAGGTATCGCTTATAAAGAAAAATAAAAAATTTTACTGAACGGCTCTTTTAAGGAAAATTTTGCATGTTATTACAATATTAACAAATTCATATAATCAATGCATTTTGAAAAAATTACTATACCTTAGATTTAGACTCAAACTCGATTTTCTTGCAAATTGTATATAATCGACTTCAGTAAGGTACCGCTTATTCTAAAAAACATAAATTTTACTGATCTGCGCTAAGGAAAAAGTTGCATGTTATAACAATATTAACAAATTCATATAAACAATGCATTTAGAAAAAATTGCACTTTCCTAGATTTAGACTCAAAGTCGATTTTCTTGCAAATTGTATATTAGCGACTTCATAAAGGTACCGCTGATTCCAAAAAACATAAATTTAACTGATCTGCGCTTAGGAAAAAGTTGCATGTTATAACAATATTAACAAATTCATATAAACAATGCATTTAGAAAAAATTGCACTTTCCTAGATTTAGACTCAAAGTCGATTTTCCTGGAAATTGTATATTAACGACTTCAATAAGGTATCGCTTATTCCAAAAAACATAAATTTTATAGATCTGCGCTAAGGAAAAATTTGTATGTTATTACAATATTAACAAATCCATATAATCAATTCATTTCGAATAAATTGCACTTTCCTAGATTTAGACTCAAAGTCGATTTTCTTGCAAATTGTATATTAGCGACTTCATAAAGGTACCGCTGATTCTAAAAAACATAAATTTAACTGATCTGCGCTTAGGAAAAAGTTGCATGTTATAACAATATTAACAAATTCATATAAACAATGCATTTAGAAAAAAATTGCACTTTCCTAGATTTAGACTCAAAGTCGATTTTCCTAGAAATTGTATATTAACGACTTCAATAAGGTATCGCTTATTCCAAAAAACATAAATTTTATAGATCTGCGCTAAGGAAAAATTTGTATGTTATTACAATATTAACAAATCCATATAATCAATTCATTTCGAATAAATTGCACTTTCCTAGATTTAGACTCAATGTCGATTTTCCTGCAAATTGTATATTAGCGACTTCAATAAGGAACCGTTTAATCTGAAAAACATAAATTTTACTGAACTGCCCTCTTGAGGAAAAATTTGTTTGTTATTACTATATTAACAAATTCATATAATCAATTCATTTCGAATAAATTGCACTTTCCTAGATTTAGACTCAAAGTCGATTTTCCTGGAAATTGTATATTAACGACTTCAATAAGGTATCGCTTATTCCAAAAAACATAAATTTTATAGATCTGCGCTAAGGAAAAATTTGTATGTTATTACAATATTAACAAATCCATATAATCAATTCATTTCGAATAAATTGCACTTTCCTAGATTTAGACTCAAAGTAGATTTTCTTGCAAATTGTATATTAGCGACTTCATAAAGGTACCGCTTATTCCAAAAAACATAAATTTTATAGATCTGCGCTAAGGAAAAATTTGCATGTTATAACAATATTAACAAATTCATATAATCAATGCATTTCGAAAAAATTGCGATTTCTTAGATTTAGACCCAAAGTCGGTTTTTTTTTGCAAATTGTATATTAAAGGCTTCAATAAGCTACCGCTTATACCGCTGAAAAATATAAAATTTTACTGATCTGCGCTAAGGAAAAATTTGCATGTTATAACAATATTAAAAAATTCATACAATCTAAGCATTTCGTAAAAATTGCACTTTCTTAGATAAGACTCAACACGATTTTCTTCTTATTGGATAATAAGCACTTCAATAAGGTAACGCGTATACTGAAAAACATAAATTTTACTGATCTGTGCTAAAGAAAAATCTGCATGTTATAACAATATTAACAAATTCATGTAATCAATGGTTTTCGAAAAAATTGCACCTTCTTAGATTTAGACTCAAAGTCGATTTTCTTCCAAATTGTCTATTAATGACTTCAATAAGGTATCGCTTATAATGAAAAAAAAAAATTTTACTGAACGGTTCTTTTGAGGAAAATTTTGCACGTTATTACAATATTAACAAATTCATATAATCAATGCATTTTGCAAAAATTTTTATACCTTAGATTTAGACTCAAAGTCAATTTTCTTCCAAATTGTATATAATCGACTTCAGTAAGGTACCGCTTATTCTAAAAAACATGAATTTTACTGATCTGCGCTAAGGAAAAAGTTACATGTTATAACAATATTAACAAATTCATATAAACAATGCATTTAGAAAAAATTGCACTTTCCTAGATTTAGACTCAAAGTCGATTTTCTTGCAAATTGTATATAATCGACTTCAGTAAGGTACCGCTTATTCTAAAAAACATAAATTTAACTGATCTGCGTTTAGGAAAAAGTTGCATGTTATAACAATATTAACAAATTCATATAAACAATGCATTTAGAAAAAATTGCACTTTCCTAGATTTAGACTCAAAGTCGATTTTCCTGGAAATTGTATATTAACGACTTCAATAAGGTATCGCTTATTCCAAAAACATAAATTTTATAGATCTGCGCTAAGGAAAAATTTGTATGTTATTACAATATAAACAAATCCATATAATCAATTCATTTGGAATAAATTGCACTTTCCTAGATTTAGACTCAATGTCGATTTTCCTGCAAATTGTATATTAGCGACTTCAATAAGGAACCGTTTAATCTGAAAAACATAAATTTTACTGAACTGCCCTCTTGAGGAAAAATTTGTTTGTTATTACCATGTTAACAAATTCATATAATCAATGCATTTCGAAAAAATTGCGATTTCTTAGATTTAGACCCAAAGTCGGTTTTTTTTTTGCAAATTGTATATTAAAGACTTCAATAAGCTACCGCTTATACCGCTGAAAAATATAAAATTTTACTGATCTGCGCTAAGGAAAAATTTGCATGTTATAACAATATTAAAAAATTCATACAATCTAAGCATTTCGTAAAAATTGCACTTTCTTAGATAAGACTCAACACGATTTTCTTCTTATTGGATAATAAGCACTTCAATAAGGTAACGCGTATACTGAAAAATATAAATTTTACTGATCTGTGCTAAAGAAAAATCTGCATGTTATAACAATATTAACAAATTCATGTAATCAATGGTTTTCGAAAAAATTGCACCTTCTTAGATTTAGACTCAAAGTCGATTTTCTTCCAAATTGTTTATTAATTACTTCAATAAGGTATCGCTTATAATGAAAAAAAAAAATTTTTACTGAACGGCTCTTTTAAGGAAAATTTTGCATGTTATTACAATATTAACAAATTCATATAATCAATGCATTTTGAAAAAATTTTTATACCTTAGATTTAGACTCAAAGTCAATTTTCTTGCAAATTGTATATAATCGACTTCAGTAAGCTACCGCTTATTCTAAAAAACATAAATTTTTGCTGATCTGCGCTAAGGAAAAAGTTGCATGTTATAACAATATTAACAAATTCATATAAACAATGCATTTAGAAAAAATTGCACTTTCCTAGATTTAGACTCAAAGTCGATTTTCTTGCAAATTGTATATTAGCGACTTCATAAAGGTACCGCTTATTCTAAAAAACATAAATTTAACTGATCTGCGCTTAGGAAAAAGTTGCATGTTATAACAATATTAACAAATTCATATAAACAATGCATTTAGAAAAAATTGCACTTTCCTAGGTTTAGACTCAAAGTAGATTTTCCTGGAAATTGTATATTAACGACTTCAATAAGGTATCGCTTATTCCAAAAAACATAATTTTTATAGATCTGCGCTAAGGAAAAATTTGTATGTTATTACAATATTAACAAATCCCTATATTCAATGCATTTAGAAAAAATTGCACTTTCCTAGGTTTAGACTCAAAGTCGATTTTCTTGCAAATTGTATATTACCGACTTCAATAAGGTACCGTTTATTCTTAAAACATAAATTTTACTGAACTGCTCTTCTGAGGAAAAATTTGTATGTTATTACCATATTAACAAATTCATATAATCAATGCATTTCGAAAAAATTGCAATTTCTTAGATTTAGACCCAAAGTAGGTTTTTTTTTTTGCAAATTGTATATTAACGACTTCAATAAGGTACCGCTTTTACCGCTGAAAAAAAAAAATTTTACCGATCTGCGCTAAGGAAAAATTTGCATATTATAACAATATTAACAAATTCATACAATCTAAGCGTTTCGTAAAAATTGCACTTTCTTAGATAGGACTCAACACGATTTTCTTCTTATTGGATAGTAAGCACTTCAATAAGGTAACGCTTATACTGAAAAACATAAATTTTACTGATGTGTGCTAAAGAAAAATCTGCATGTTATAACCATTTTAACAAATTCATGTAATCAATGGTTTTCGAAAAAATTGCACCTTCTTAGATTTAGACTCAAAGTCGATTTTCTTCCAAATTGTCTATTAATGACTTCAATAAGGTATCGCTTATAATGAAAAATAAAAAATTTTACTGAACGGCTCTTTTAAGGAAAATTTTGCATGTTATTACAATATTAACAAATTCATATAATCAATGCATTTTGAAAAAATTTGTATACCTTAGATTTAGACTCAAAGTCAATTTTCTTGCAAATTGTATATAATCGACTTTAGTAAGGTACCGGTTATTCTAAAAAACATAAATTTTACTGATCTGCGCTTAGGAAAAAGTTGCATGTTATAACAATATTAACAAATTCATATAATCAATGCATTTGAAAAAAATTGCACTTTCCTAGATTTAGTCAAAGTCGATTTTCTTGCAAATTGTATATTAACGACTTCAATAAGGTACCGCTTATTCTGAAAAACATAATTTTTACTGATCTGCTCTTCTAAGGAAAAATGTGCATGTTATTACCATATTAGTACATTTATATAATCAATGCATTTTGAAAAAATTGCAATTTCTTAGATTTAGACCCAAAGTCGGTTTTTTTTTTGCAAATTGTATATTAACGACTTCAATAAGGTACCGCTTATACCGCTGAAAAATATAAAATTTTACTGATCTGCGCTAAGAAAAAATTTGAATGTTATAACAATATTAACAAATTCATACAATCTAAGCATTTCCTAAAAATTGCACTTTCTTAGATAAGACTCAACTCGATTTTCTTGCTAATTGGATATTAAGGACTTTAATAAGGTACCGCTTATTCTAAAAATCATAAATTTTTCTGATCAGCTCTTCTGAGTAAAAATTTGCATGTTATTACAATATTAACAAATTCATATAATTAATGGGTTTCGAAAAAATTGCACTTTCTTAGATTTAGACTCAAAGTCAATTTTCTTGCAAATTGTATATAATCGACTTCAGTAAGGTACCGCTTATTCTAAAAACTAAAAAATATTACTGATCTGCTCTTCTAAGGAAAAAATTTGCATGTTATTACCATATTAGTACATTTATATAATCAATGCATTTTGAAAAAATTGCAATTTCTTAGATTTAGACCCAAAGTCGGTTTTTTTTTTGCAAATTGTATATTAACGACTTCAATACGGTACCGCTTATACCGCTGAAAAATATAAAATTTTACTGATCTGCGCTAAGAAAAAATTTGAATGTTATAACAATATTAACAAATTCATACAATCTAAGCATTTCCTAAAAATTGCACTTTCTTAGATAAGACTCAACTCGATTTTCTTGCTAATTGGATATTAAGGACTTTAATAAGGTACCGCTTATTCTAAAAATCATAAATTTTTCTGATCAGCTCTTCTGAGTAAAAATTTGCATGTTATTACAATATTAACAAATTCATATAATTAATGGGTTTCGAAAAAATTGCACTTTCTTAGATTTAGACTCAAAGTCAATTTTATTGCAAATTGTATATAATCGACTTCAGTAAGGTACTGCTTATTCTAAAAACTAAAAAATATTACTGATCTGCTCTTCTAAGGAAAAAATTTGCATGATATTACAATATTAACAAATTCATATAAACAATGCATTTAGAAAAAATTGCACTTTCCTAGATTTAGACTCAAAGTCGATTTTCTTGCAAATTGTATATTACCGACTTCAATAAGGTACCGTTTATTCTTAAAACATAAATTTTACTGAACTGCTCTTCTGAGGAAAAATTTGTATGTTATTACCATATTAACAAATTCATATAATCAATGCATTTCGAAAAAATTGCAATTTCTTAGATTTAGACCCAGAGTAGGTTTTTTTTTTTGCAAATTGTATATTAACGACTTCAATAAGGTACCGCTTATACCGCTGAAAAATATTAAATTTTACTGATCTGCGCTAAGGAAAAATTTGCATATTATAACAATATTAACAAATTCATACAATCTAAGCATTTCGTAAAAATTGCACTTTCTTAGATAGGACTCAACACGATTTTCTTCTTATTGGATAATAAGCACTTCAATAAGGTATCGCTTATACTGAAAAACATAAATTTTACTGATCTGTGCTAAAGAAAAATCTGCATGTTATAACCATTTTAACAAATTCATATTTATTATTTATTCTAAAAAACATAAATTTTACTGATCTGCGCTAAGGAAAAAGTTGCATGTTATAACAATATTAACAAATTCACATAAACAATGCATTTAGAAAAAATTGCACTTTCCTAGATTTAGACTCAAAGTCGATTTTCTTGCCAATTGTATATTAGAGACTTCATAAAGGTACCGCTTATTCTAAAAAACATAAATTTAACTGATCTGCGCTTAGGAAAAAGTTGCATGTTATAACAATATTAACAAATTCATATAAACAATGCATTTAGAAAAAATTGCACTTTCCTATGTTTAGACTCAAAGTCGATTTTCCTGGAAATTGTATATTAACGACTTCAATAAGGTACCGCTTATACCGCTGAAAAATATAAAATTTTACTGATCTGCGCTAAGAAAAAATTTGAATGTTATAACAATATTAACAAATTCATACAATCTAAGCATTTCCTAAAAATTGCACTTTCTTAGATAAGACTCAACTCGATTTTCTTGCTAATTGGATATTAAGGACTTTAATAAGGTACCGCTTATTCTAAAAATCATAAATTTTTCTGATCAGCTCTTCTGAGTAAAAATTTGCATGTTATTACAATATTAACAAATTCATATAATTAATGGGTTTCGAAAAAATTGCACTTTCTTAGATTTAGACTCAAAGTCAATTTTATTGCAAATTGTATATAATCGACTTCAGTAAGGTACCGCTTATTCTAAAAACTAAAAAATATTACTGATCTGCTCTTCTAAGGAAAAAATTTGCATGATATTACAATATTAACAAATTCATATAAACAATGCATTTAGAAAAAATTGCACTTTCCTAGATTTAGACTCAAAGTCGATTTTCTTGCAAATTGTATATTACCGACTTCAATAAGGTACCGTTTATTCTTAAAACATAAATTTTACTGAACTGCTCTTCTGAGGAAAAATTTGTATGTTATTACCATATTAACAAATTCATATAATCAATGCATTTCGAAAAAATTGCAATTTCTTAGATATAGACCCAAAGTAGGTTTTTTTTTTGCAAATTGTATATTAACGACTTCAATAAGGTACCGCCTATACCGCTGAAAAATATAAAATTTTACTGATCTGCGCTAAAGAAAAATTTGCATATTATAACAATATTAACAAATTCATACAATCTAAGCATTTCGTAAAAACTGCACTTTCTTAGATAGGACTCAACACGATTTTCTTCTTATTGGATAATAAGCACTTCAATAAGGTATCGCTTATACTGAAAAACATAAATTTTACTGATCTGTGCTAAAGAAAAATCTGCATGTTATAACCATTTTAACAAATTCATATTTATTATTTATTCTAAAAAACATAAATTTTACTGATCTGCGCTAAGGAAAAAGTTGCATGTTATAACAATATTAACAAATTCACATAAACAATGCATTTAGAAAAAATTGCACTTTCCTAGATTTAGACTCAAAGTCGATTTTCTTGCCAATTGTATATTAGCGACTTCATAAAGGTACCGCTTATTCTAAAAAACATAAATTTAACTGATCTGCGCTTAGGAAAAAGTTGCATGTTATAACAATATTAACAAATTCATATAAACAATGCATTTAGAAAAAATTGCACTTTCCTAGGTTTAGACTCAAAGTCGATTTTCCTGGAAATTGTATATTAACGACTTCAATAAGGTACCGCTTATACCGCTGAAAAATATAAAATTTTACTGATCTGCGCTAAGAAAAAATTTGAATGTTATAACAATATTAACAAATTCATACAATCTAAGCATTTCCTAAAAATTGCACTTTCTTAGATAAGACTCAACTCGATTTTCTTGCTAATTGGATATTAAGGACTTTAATAAGGTACCGCTTATTCTAAAAATCATAAATTTTTCTGATCAGCTCTTCTGAGTAAAAATTTGCATGTTATTACAATACTAGCAAACCCGGCAAACTCCGTTTCGCCACCAGATGGCTTTGTTTTATGTAACATTTCGTTTGGTAATTAAAAGATGAAGAAAATTTTTTTTTTTGTTTTATATTCAAAAAGAAAAAATTTTATTTCACTTCACAACAGTAATGAATTCATTTCGATGACAAATTTTGAAGTGTTATTTAGTTGAAATTCTCTAAGTAAATGAACGTGAATCCAAAGTGAATACTGAATCGAAGCGTTATACGTGTCCGCATATTATCCGTTTCATTGAAGTGCTCTCTGGTAAACCACATTTTTTGTTTTTTGGTCTGATGTTAACACAAACAAAGCGGATGGTTTCCCAACTCGTGAATACGCCACGTATATCTGCCCATGTGAAAAACAATAATTTTCTAAATTTATCCCGCAAACACTAAGCGATTGACCTTGCGACTTGTTAATTGTCATTGCGAACGCAAGGCGAACTGAAAATTGCAATCGCTTGAAGTCAAACGGAAGATCAGTCGGAATCATTGGTATTCGAGGAATACATACATTTTCACCTGCGTACTTGCCGTTAATAATGGTTGCCTCAATCAAATTCGGCATAAGTCTTTTTACCGACAGTCGAGTACCGTTGCAAAGTCGCGTTGGATTCAAATTACGCAATATCATAATAACTGTACCAACTTTGAGTTGCAAATCATGTGGTGGAAATCCTGGTAACTCCAGAGGGTTCAAAAACTCCGTTGGATAATTTACTACATCATCGGGATTTGTTATGGAATCAACGGATTTGTATGTCACCAAATCGCTAGCAATTTTTAATTGAATGGTGAAATTTAGTGCGTGTACATCATTATTCTTTGCGGCAAGAATTGCTCGTTGACTCAACCAAGCATGATTCTGATAATTCTCACTAATGTTTGGGAAAACATTTTCAATAAGAGCTAATTGAGAGTCTACAAATCGGCAAAAGTCGTTGGTAAGAGTAATAAATCCAGATGTCGCATCAACTGGGACTTTCCCATTCCTAAAGCTAACAATTGTTTGGAAAATTGTTCCGCACTTTGATCATTTTGAAGTTGAACTCTCATATTAGTGGTTAGCGATAATGTTTTACGGTATTCCATAAGGGTGATGCCTTCAGGCAAGCATTCAATTCATCTGCAGGCGTTCCACGGGGAATTACTGGCAACGGCTGCCTGAAATCGCCTGCCAAAAATACCATCAAGCCGCCAAAGATGTTGTTATTTCGCCGAAGATCTTTCAGTGTGAAGTTAAGTGCTTCAAGTGACTTCTTATGTGCCATTGTGCACTCATCCCAAACAATGAGCTTGCATTGCATCAACAACTTTCCCATTGCACTGG
The DNA here is from genome assembly GCF_042242935.1 of Bactrocera oleae. Lineage (NCBI taxonomy): Eukaryota > Metazoa > Arthropoda > Insecta > Diptera > Tephritidae > Bactrocera > Bactrocera oleae. Next base: position 17,340,271 of record NC_091541.1, on the reverse strand, counting down.
ATCGGGAAATATTGCATGTTGGAGTATCAATTGTTTTTAAATTGAGTGGCAACTTAAGCGCAGAATGTGCAGTACGACCGCCATCAAGAAGAGTCGCCGCAATTCCAGATGATGCTAACGCCAAAGCTATGTCACATCTTGATCGAATAGTGGCCAAAATCAATGATGACAAATGTTTTCCCTGTTCCTCCAGGTGCGTCCAGGAAGAATAGACCACCAGTATTATTGTCCACCGCTTGCATTAATATTTTGTATACTTGTTTTTGCTGTTCATTCAGCAACGGCACATTATTTCGAACGAATTCCTGCAATGTATCAACATTGTATTGCAGCTCTCGATTTAATTCTTGGTTGAATGCATCATGCATCGATCGATTTGGCGCAATCATTCCTACTTCAATCAGTAGCTTGTTTGCAATAGTCAAGCATTGATCCTCAATCAGCTTCAATCCTTCATTGTAGATTTGATCGGTTATTTGGATGTCAGGATTATTCGTTTGGATGCGCAAGCGATGCAAGATATCTTCACATATGTCGTCTTTGTATTTGTTCCATAACTGAATTGGTTGCGAAGGAAAACATGTGGTGATGATAATTGCGAACAGCGTTCGTATTTGGTACGCATTTGATGAAACAACTGAATCCGCAAGTGTTAAATCCCAATGAGAATCGTTCTCCAGCAAACCCAATAGTTGACATGCTTCTCGATATGTTTGGCATTGGTGGCCATTCACAGTTTTCAAATGCGTAAATGGTTTTGGTCCACGTACATTTACCAACAGCAGTCGCAAATAAAAACATTCATCATTTCTAGGATGAACAGTATACATGCGACCTAGTGCATCAGCGGAAAACAGATGTTGCCAATCTGGAACTGGGGTTCCTTGTTTGCGACGTTGGAATTTCTTTGTTGATTGATTCCTAGTGTAATACTTGGGCATTTCAACGTACATCAGCGTCGCTGCGAAGAGATCTGCTTCACACATTGCAAAGAAGCTAGTCAATGTTGTCGATGGTGGTCTCTCAGCTCGTTGTGCCACATTAGCCTCAGTGAAGTAAACTCTTTGGCCATTTTCCAAATGCACTGCTAAATGTACAACTGTGGGATATCTTTCATGAATTTGAAATGAGAACACAGTGCTTCATTAGTACTGACGTATCTGCCCATTTGGAAGTTGCTGATTTCGTCATTCGCATTTGCCGACGCAATACCAAACACAGCCGTGTCGCTGCCTTTTGTGACGTACTTGTACAAATATTTGATTGATTTGGCCGAATGACAACTCTCAACGTTTGCATGTGTTTTGAAAATACGTGATAGCAGTGGGCAATATGGTTCAATGAATTCATTTCCGATCTCAATCTCTTGATTTTGAACTTTAACTTTGATAGTTCGACCATTATCTTCTTTTGAACGCCGACGATAAACTGGATATCCATCGTTCCCTGTGACTATTTCGGTAACTAACGGTCGCGGATATCGTTTTGTGCACTTTCCATCAGCCATGCAAGGCGATATTGGATTTAATGCACCGCACGGTCCATGAACCATCTGTGTCGTCACAATGTCGTGTAGATGGGGATCAGTGACTGGATCTGGTATTTCAACTGATATGATGTCATCTACTTCATCTGAATGTAATTTGTTCAGCAACCAAATTAGGATATGAGCATGCGTTAGTCCACGCTGCTGCCATTCCACCGAGTACGAATAACAACGTGTGTCACCAAAAACTTGATACTTAGTAAGCACATTCATCATAACCTTGAGTTTTTGCTGAAATACTCTGCCGATTATGTCATGGCGATCTTGCGGTTTTTGGCCCGGTTCCAACTCACGTTCAATTTCCGTCCACTTTGGATTGCATGTGAGCGTAATAAATAAATCCGGAGTTCCATAATTTCGCACGTACGTCATAGCGTCTTGAGCGTATTCGTGCATGTGGCGAGGGCTTCCGATATAAGATGATGGGAGAATCATCAGACGTCCAATATTCTGAACATCACCATCTGAATGAATAGCATCACGCAAGTGTATATAGTCCTCAGATCGTAGCTTTGCCTGATTGAATCGGATGAACGCTAAACGTTTGGTCTCGACTTTGACATACATGTCGACAGCGAATTGCTGGAATAGCCGACGGAACTTCAGAATGACATTCTCCTCATGTGTGCGAATCATCATAGGATACGCATAGTAATTCATTGCGCTTAGATTTTTATTCGTTGTTACGCCTGAAAATGCAAAATTAAATGAATTGTTAATGGAAACCAATAATAGCAATAATTAGTGTGTGAATATTGTACCTGAAATTGGATCGACCGTCTTCAACATGATGTCGTACCCGTCTTGCCCTTGCCAATAAATGATTGGATATTGTAACGCATCGTTCAAACGATGTGTCTCGTTTACACGATGCATGATATTGCTTCTTCGCTGAACGACAATGTCACGCGATTTAGTTAGATCGCCAACAATAATTGCAGCAACATCATTAACGGTGGGTGCATTGAATCTTCGCACATGTTCTCCTGTTGGAGTACAATCCGCTCTTATGACAAATTTGTTCGTTCCAATGCTGTTTTGAACATATTAACCACAGCATTATTAGCGTGTAAAAATGATTGCAACTGTTCAATAGTTCGTCTCTTTAATTGTTGTGTTCCCTGTATATTGCTCCGCACATTCAGCTGATCAAGCATCGACGAAATGAAATATATTTGCAGAAATTGATGCGGTTCATCTAGTGTTGGCACCATTGAACCATTCAAATGATACATTTGTCCTTGTATCTGTAATTGCAAACAATCATTTGTTAAAGAATACGGTGTAACTTCTGATCGTGTGATGGTGTAGTGTGTGGTGTATATGTAGTTGTTATGTGTTGCAATTTATTGTGTTGGTGTGAATGATTGGTTATGTGTGTTGTATCTTAACCTTGCAAGTCGGCATGAAGCCGCCTTCTCGATTGATATTAGCTCCAAAGGAAGTCATGCGAAAGCAGTTATTGTATTCAAGGATGTGTTGAAGAAAATGGCTGGAATCGGGATCACTTCCATCGAACAATGGTCTCAGTGGTTCTGGTGGTGTAAGTAATGGATCCAGTTTGACTTTTCCACTTGCGCAGCACAATCCAGCCGTTTCTCTTTTGAAATTTAACGCATTGCAATATCGGCATATAGTCGTCATTGGTCCAATATCTAAATTTTCATCATAACTGTAGTTCGCAGTGGGATCATATTGGAATGCCAAGCGATTGTATGAAGCTAATCAATCGGGCATGTTCTCTTATTATATTTTGTCTTTCTACGCTTAAGTTCTGTGAATACACTTGTTACTGACTTGCATGTCTTGTGCGACGGGCGATGTTTGCACGTCGGCCTCTAGGCATTTTGGACTATGGACAGAGCAGTGAATTTAACCTCAAATGCACGATCCACATAATTTACACAGTTCAACTTACCACCTGTCTATAAAAATACACGTTATTGATTTGATGGTTTCCAATTGAAATGTTAGGAAACGAATAACTTATGTTTTTTTAGTTTTTTTTCACAATTTCAAGTGAACACAATACCGGTTTGTCACATGAAATTAAATGAGCAGAAAACAATGAGTAGCTGTCAATCAATGTATCACGCACCGGCGCCATCTACTTAAAATATTGGTTTGTAGTACATGTTATGTATCAGAGATGGCGCTGAATGTGAAAAAAGATTTTCCCGCTTTTCTGTTGAAATTTTTCCTGAATTTTCTTTGCTATAAACCTCACGGAGCCCGAGACCTTTCCAACGAATGCGACACCGTGGAAATCGGTTCTTGCGTTCTGGAGTTATAGCGTCAGGAAGGAAAACCGGACTTATTTTTATATAGTAGATTAACAAATTCATATAATTAATGGGTTTCGAAAAAATTGCACTTTCTTAGATTTAGACTCAAAGTCAATTTTCTTGCAAATTGTATATTATCGACTTCAGTAAGGTACCGCTTATTCTAAAAACTAAAAAATTATACTGATCTGCTCTTCTAAGGAAAAAATTTGCATGATATTACAATATTAACAAATTCATATAAACAATGCATTTAGAAAAAATTGCACTTTCCTAGATTTAGACTCAAAGTCGATTTTCTTGCAAATTGTATATTACCGACTTATATAAGGTACCGTTTATTCTTAAAACATAAATTTTACTGAACTGCTCTTCTGAGGAAAAATTTGTATGTTATTACCATATTAACAAATTCATATAATCAATGCATTTCGAAAAAATTGCAATTTCTTAGATTTAGACCCAAAGTAGGTTTTTTTTTTTGCAAATTGTATATTAACGACTTCAATAAGGTACCGCTTATACCGCTGAAAAATATAAAATTTTACTGATCTGCGCTAAGGAAAAATTTGCATATTATAACAATATTAACAAATTCATACAATCTAAGCATTTCGTAAAAATTGCACTTTCTTAGATAGGACTCAACACGATTTTCTTCTTATTGGATAATAAGCACTTCAATAAGGTATCGCTTATACTGAAAAACATAAATTTTACTGATCTGTGCTAAAGAAAAATCTGCATGTTATAACCATTTTAACAAATTCATGTAATCAATGGTTTTCGAAAAAATTGCACCTTCTTAGATTTAGACTCAAAGTCGATTTTCTTCCAAATTGTCTATTAATGACTTCAATAAGGTACCGCTTATTCTAAAAACTAAAAAATATTACTGATCTGCTCTTCTAAGGAAAAAATTTGCATGATATTACAATATTAACAAATTCATATAAACAATGCATTTAGAAAAAATTGCACTTTCCTAGATTTAGACTCAAAGTCGATTTTCTTGCAAATTGTATATTACCGACTTCAATAAGGTACCGTTTATTCTTAAAACATAAATTTTACTGAACTGCTCTTCTGAGGAAAAATTTGTATGTTATTACCATATTAACAAATTCATATAATCAATGCATTTCGAAAAAATTGCAATTTCTTAGATATAGACCCAAAGTAGGTTTTTTTTTGCAAATTGTATATTAACGACTTCAATAAGGTACCGCCTATACCGCTGAAAAATATAAAATTTTACTGATCTGCGCTAAAGAAAAATTTGCATATTATAACAATATTAACAAATTCATACAATCTAAGCATTTCGTAAACACTGCACTTTCTTAGATAGGACTCAACACGATTTTCTTCTTATTGGATAATAAGCATTTCAATAAGGTATCGCTTATACTGAAAAACATAAATTTTACTGATCTGTGCTAAAGAAAAATCTGCATGTTATAACCATTTTAACAAATTCATATTTATTATTTATTCTAAAAAACATAAATTTTACTGATCTGCGCTAAGGAAAAAGTTGCATGTTATAACAATATTAACAAATTCACATAAACAATGCATTTAGAAAAAATTGCACTTTCCTAGATTTAGACTCAAAGTCGATTTTCTTGCCAATTGTGTATTAGCGACTTCATAAAGGTACCGCTTATTCTAAAAAACATAAATTTAACTGATCTGCGCTTAGGAAAAAGTTGCATGTTATAACAATATTAACAAATTCATATAAACAATGCATTTAGAAAAAATTGCACTTTCCTAGGTTTAGACTCAAAGTCGATTTTCCTGGAAATTGTATATTAACGACTTCAATAAGGTACCGCTTATACCGCTGAAAAATATAAAATTTTACTGATCTGCGCTAAGAAAAAATTTGAATGTTATAACAATATTAACAAATTCATACAATCTAAGCATTTCCTAAAAATTGCACTATCTTAGATAAGACTCAACTCGATTTTCTTGCTAATTGGATATTAAGGACTTTAATAAGGTACCGCTTATTCTAAAAATCATAAATTTTTCTGATCAGCTCTTCTGAGTAAAAATTTGCATGTTATTACAATATTAACAAATTCATATAATTAATGTGTTTCGAAAAAATTGCACTTTCTTAGATTTAGACTCAAAGTCAATTTTCTTGCAAATTGTATATAATCGACTTCAGTAAGGTACCGCTTATTCTAAAAACTAAAAAATATTACTGATCTGCTCTTCTAAGGAAAAAATTTGTATGATATTACAATATTAACAAATTCATATAAACAATGCATTTAGAAAAAATTGCACTTTCCTAGATTTAGACTCAAAGTCGATTTTCTTGCAAATTGTATATTACCGACTTATATAAGGTACCGTTTATTCTTAAAACATAAATTTTACTGAACTGCTCTTCTGAGGAAAAATTTGTATGTTATTACCATATTAACAAATTCATATAATCAATGCATTTCGAAAAAATTGCAATTTCTTAGATTTAGACCCAAAGTAGGTTTTTTTTTTTGCAAATTGTATATTAACGACTTCAATAAGGTACCGCTTATACCGCTGAAAAATATAAAATTTTACTGATCTGCGCTAAGGAAAAATTTGCATATTATAACAATATTAACAAATTCATACAATCTAAGCATTTCGTAAAAATTGCACTTTCTTAGATAGGACTCAACACGATTTTCTTCTTATTGGATAATAAGCACTTCAATAAGGTATCGCTTATACTGAAAAACAAAAATTTTACTGATCTGTGCTAAAGAAAAATCTGCATGTAATAACCATTTTAACAAATTCATGTAATCAATGGTTTTCGAAAAAATTGCACCTTCTTAGATTTAGACTCAAAGTCGATTTCCTTCCAAATTGTCTATTAATGACTTCAATAAGGTATCGCTTATAATGAAAAATAAAAAATTTTACTGAACGGCTCTTTTAAGGAAAATTTTGCATGTTATTACAATACTAACAAATTCATATAATCAATGCATTTTGAAAAAATTGCTATACCTTAGATTTAGACTCAAAGTCGATTTTCTTGCAAATTGTATATAATCGACTTCAGTAAGGTACCGCTTATACCGCTGAAAAATATAAAATTTTACTGATCTGCGCTAAGGAAAAAATTTGAATGTTATAACAATATTAACAAATTCATATAAACAATGCATTTAGAAAAAATTGCACTTTCCTAGATTTAGACTCAAAGTCGATTTTCTTGCAAATTGTATATTAGCGACTTCATAAAGGTACCGCTTATACTAAAAAACATAAATTTTACTGATCTGCGTTTAGGAAAAAGTTGCATGTTATAACAATATTAACAAATTCATATAAACAATGCATTTAGAAAAAATTGCACTTTCCTAGATTTAGACTCAAAGTCGATTTTCCTGGAAATTGTATATTAATGACTTCAATATGGTATCGCTTATAATGAAAAATAAAAAATTTTACTGAACGGCTCTTTTAAGGAAAATTTTGCATGTTATTACAATACTAACAAATTCATGTAATCAATGGTTTTCGAAAAAATTGCACCTTCTTAGATTTAGACTCAAAGTCGATTTTCTTCCAAATTGTCTATTAATGACTTCAATAAGGTATCGCTTATAATGAAAAATAAAAAATTTTACTGAACGGCTCTTTTAAGGAAAATTTTGCATGTTATTACAATACTAACAAATTCATATAATCAATGCATTTTGAAAAAATTGCTATAACTTAGATTTAGACTCAAAGTCGATTTTCTTGCAAATTGTATATTAACGACTTCAATAAGGTACCGCTTATACCGCTGAAAAATATAAAATTTTACTGATCTGCGCTAAGGAAAAAATTTGAATGTTATAACAATATTAACAAATTCATATAAACAATGCATTTAGAAAAAATTGCACTTTCCTAGATTTAGACTCAAAGTCGATTTTCTTGCAAATTGTATATTAGCGACTTCATAAAGGTACCGCTTATACTAAAAAACATAAATTTAACTGATCTGCGCTTAGGAAAAAGTTGCATGTTATAACAATATTAACAAATTCATATAAACAATGCATTTAGAAAAAATTGCACTTTCCTAGATTTAGACTCAAAGTCGATTTTCCTGGAAATTGTATATTAACGACTTCAATGAGGTATCGCTTATTCCAAAAAACATAAATTTTATAGATCTGCGCTAAGGAAAAATTTGTATGTTATTACAATATTAACAAATCCATATAATCAATTAATTTCGAATTAATTGCACTTTCCTAGATTTAGACTCAATGTCGATTTTCTTGCAAATTGTATATTAGCGACTTCAATAAGGAACCGTTTAATCTGAAAAACATAAATTTTACTGAACTGCCCTCTTGAGGAAAAATTTGTATGTTATTACCATATTAACAAATTCATATAATCAATGCATTTCGAAAAAATTGCGATTTCTTAGATTTAGACCCTAAGTCGGTTTTTTTTTTGCAAATTGTATATTAAAGACTTCAATAAGCTACCGCTTATACCGCTGAAAAATATAAAATTTTACTGATCTGCGCTAAGGAAAAATTTACATGTTATAACAATATTAACAAATTCATACAATCTAAGCATTTCGTAAAAATTGCACTTTCTTAGATAAGACTCAACACGATTTTCTTCTTATTGGATAATAAGCACTTCAATAAGGTAACGCGTATACTGAAAAACATAAATTTTACTGATCTGTGCTAAAGAAAAATCTGCATGTTATAACAATATTAACAAATTCATGTAATCAATGGTTTTCGAAAAAATTGCACCTTCTTAGATTTAGACTCAAAGTCGATTTTCTTCCAAATTGTCTATTAATGACTTCAATAAGGTATCGCTTATAATAAAAAAAAAAAATTTTACTGAACGGCTCTTTTAAGGAAAATTTTGCATGTTTTTACCATATTAGTAAATTCATATAAACAATGCATTTTGAAAATAATTGCAATTTCTTAGATTTAGACCCAAAGTAGGTTTTTTTTTGCAAATTGTATATTAACGACTTCATAAACGTACCGCTTATTCGAAAAAACATAAATTTTATAGCTCTGCGCTAAGGAAAAATTTGCATGTTATTAACATATTAACAAATTCATATAATCAATGCATTTTGAAAAAATTTTTATACCTTAGATTTAGACTCAAAGTCAATTTTCTTGCAAATTGTATATAATCGACTTCAGTAAGGTACCGCTTATTCTAAAAAACATAAATTTTACTGATCTGCGCTAAGGAAAAAGTTACATGTTATAACAATATTAACAAATTCATATAAACAATGCATTTAGAAAAAATTGCACTTTCCTAGATTTAGACTCAAAGTCGATTTTCTTGCAAATTGTATATTAGCGACTTCATAAAGGTACCGCTTATTCTAAAAAACATAAATTTAACTGATCTGCGTTTAGGAAAAAGTTGCATGTTATAACAATATTAACAAATTCATATAAACAATGCATTTAGAAAAAATTGCACTTTCCTAGATATAGACTCAAAGTCGATTTTCCTGGAAATTGTATATTAACGACTTCAATAAGGTATCGCTTATTCCAAAAAACATAAATTTTATAGATCTGCGCTAAGGAAAAGTTTGTATGTTATTACAATATTAACAAATCCATATAATCAATTCATTTCGAATTAATTGCACTTTCCTAGATTTAGACTCAATGTCGATTTTCTTGCAAATTGTATATTAGCGACTTCAATAAGGAACCGTTTAATCTGAAAAACATAAATTTTACTGAACTGCCCTCTTGAGGAAAAATTTGTATGTTATTACCATATTAACAAATTCATATAATCAATGCATTTCGAAAAAATTGCGATTTCTTAGATTTAGACCCTAAGTCGGTTTTTTTTTTGCAAATTGTATATTAAAGACTTCAATAAGCTACCGCTTATACCGCTGAAATATATAAAATTTTACTGATCTGCGCTAAGGAAAAATTTACATGTTATAACAATATTAACAAATTCATACAATCTAAGCATTTCGTAAAAATTGCACTTTCTTAGATAAGACTCAACACGATTTTCTTCTTATTGGATAATAAGCACTTCAATAAGGTAACGCGTATACTGAAAAACATAAATTTTACTGATCTGTGCTAAAGAAAAATCTGCATGTTATAACAATATTAACAAATTCATGTAATCAATGGTTTTCGAAAAAATTGCACCTTCTTAGATTTAGACTCAAAGTCGATTTTCTTCCAAATTGTCTATTAATGACTTCAATAAGGTATCGCTTATAATGAAAAAAAAAAATTTTACTGAACGGCTCTTTTAAAGAAAATTTTGCATGTTATTACAATATTAACAAATTGATATAAACAATGCATTTAGAAAAAATTGCACTTTCCTAGATTTAGACTCAAAGTCGATTTTCTTGCAAATTGTATATTAGCGACTTCATAAAGGTACCGCTTATTCTAAAAAACATAAATTAAACTGATCTGCGCTTAGGAAAAAGTTGCATGTTATAACAATATTAACAAATTCATATAAACAATGCATTTAGAAAAAATTGCACTTTCCTAGGTTTAGACTCAAAGTCGATTTTCCTGGAAATTGTATATTAACGACTTCAATAAGGTATCGCTTATTCCAAAAAACATAAATTTTATAGATCTGCGCTAAGGAAAAATTTGTATGTTATTACAATATTAACAAATCCATATAATCAATTCATTTCGAATAAATTGCACTTTCCTAGATTTAGACTCAAAGTCGATTTTCTTGCAAATTGTATATTAGCGACTTCAATAAGGAACCGTTTATTCTGAAAAACATAAATTTTACTGAACTGCCCTCTTGAGGAAAAATTTGTATGTTATTACCATATTAACAAATTCAAATAATCAATGCATTTCGAAAAAATTGCGATTTCTTAGATTTAGACCCAAAGTCGGTTTTTTTTTTGCAAATTGTATATTAAAGACTTCAATAAGCTGCCGCTTATACCGCTGAAAAATATAAAATTTTACTGATCTGCGCTAAGGAAAAATTTGCATGTTATAACAATATTAACAAATTCATACAATCTAAGCATTTCGTAAAAATTGCACTTTCTTAGATAAGACTCAAGACGATTTTCTTCTTATTGGATAATAAGCACTTCATGAAGGTAACGCTTATACTGAAAAACATAAATTTTACTGATCTGTGCTAAAGAAAAATCTGAATGTTATAACAATTTTAACAAATTCATACAATCTAAGCATTTCGTAAAAATTGCACTTTCTTAGATAAGACTCAACACGATTTTCTTCTTATTGGATAATAAGCACTTCAATAAGGTAACGCTTATACTGTAAAACATAAATTTTACTGATCTGTGCTAAAGAAAAATCTGCATGTTATAACAATATTAACAAATTCATACAATCTAAGCATTTCGTAAAAATTGCACTTTCTTAGATAAGACTCAACACGATTTTCTTCTTATTGGATAATAAGCACTTCAATAAGGTAACGCTTATACTGAAAAACATAAATTTTACTGATCTGTGCTAAAGAAAAATCTGCATGTTATAACAATATTAACAAATTCATGTAATCAATGGTTTTCGAAAAAATTGCACCTTCTTAGATTTAGACTCAAAGTCGATTTTCTTCCAATTGTCTATTACTGACTTCAATAAGGTATCGCCTATAATGAAAAATAAAAAATTTTACTGAACGGCTCTTTTAAGGAAAATTTTGCATGTTATTACAATATTAACAAATTCATATAATCAATGCATTTTGAAAAAATTGTTATACCTTAGATTTAGACTCAAAGTCAATTTTCTTGCAAATTGTATATTAACGACTTCAGTAAGGTACCGCTTATTCCAAAAAACATAAATTTTATAGATCTGCGCTAAGGAAAAATTTGCATGTTATTACCATATTAACAAATTCATATAATCGATGCATTTTGAAAAAATTGCACTTCCTTAGATTTAGACTCAAAGTCGATTTTCTTGCAAATTGTATATAATCGACTTCAGTAAGGTACCGCTTATTCTGAAAAAAATAATTTTTACTGGTCTGATCTTCTAAGGAAAAATGTGCATGTTATTACCATATTAGTAAATTCATATAATCATATATATATAATTTTGGAAAAATTGCAATTTCTTAGATTTAGACCCAAAGTCGGTTTTTTTTTGCAAATTGTATATTAACGACTTCAATAAGGTAACGCTTATACTGAAAAACATAAATTTTACTGATCTGTGCTAAAGAAAAATCTGCATGTTATAACAATTTTAACAAATTCATATAATCAATGCATTTCGAAAAAATTGCAATTTCTTAGATTTAGACCCAAAGTAGGTTTTTTTTTACAAATTGTATATTAACGACTTCAATAAGGTACCGCTTAAACCGCTGAAAAATATAAAATTTTACTGATCTGCGCTAAGGAAAAATCTGCATGTTATAACAATATTAACAAATTCATACAATCTAAGCGTTTCCTAAAAATTGCACTTTCTTAGATAAGACTCAACACGATTTTCTTGCTAATTGGATATTAAGGACTTTAATAAGGTACCGCTTATTCTAAAAATCATACATTTTTCTGATCAGCTCTTCTGAGTAAAAATTTGTATGTTATTACCATATTAACAAATTCATATAATCAATGCATTTCGAAAAAATTGCAGTTTCTTAGATTTAGACCCAAAGTAGGTTCTTTTTTGCAAATTGTATATTAACGACTTCAATAAGGTAACGCTTATACTGAAAAACATAAATTTTACTGATCTGTGCTAAAGAAAAATCTGCATGTTATAACAATTTTAACAAATTCATGTAATCAATGGTTTTCGAAAAAATTGCACCTTCTTAGATTTAGACTCAAAGTCGATTTTCTTCCAAATTGTCTACTAATGACTTCAATAAGGTATCGCTTATAATGAAAAATAAAAAATTTTACTGAACGGCTCTTTTAAGGAAAATTTTGCATGTTATTACAATATTAACAAATTCATATAATCAATGCATTTTGAAAAAATTGCTATACCTTAGATTTAGACTCAAAGTCGATTTTCTTGCAAATTGTATATAATCGACTTCAGTAAGGTACCGCTTATTCTAAAAAACACAAATTTTACTGATCTGCGCTAAGGAAAAAGTTGCATGTTATAACAATATTAACAAATTCATATAAACAATGCATTTAGAAAAAATTGCACTTTCCTAGATTTAGACTCAAAGTCGATTTTCTTGCAAATTGTATATTAGCGACTTCATAAAGGTACCGTTTATTCCAAAACACATAAATTTTATAGATCTGCGCTAAGGAAAAATTTGCATGTTATAACAATATTAACAAATTCATATAATCAATGCATTTAAAAAAAATTGCACTTTCCTAGATTTAGACTCAAAGTCGATTTTCTTGCAAATTGTATATTAACGACTTCAATAAGGTACCGCTTATTCTGAAAAACATAATTTTTACTGATCTGCTCTTCTAAGGAAAAATGTGCATGTTATTACCATATTAGTAAATTCATATAATCAATGTATTTTGAAAAAATTGCACTTTCCTAGATTTAGATTCAAAGTCGATTTTCCTGGAAATTGTATATTAACGACTTCAATGAGGTATCGCTTATTCCAAAAAACATAAATTTTATAGATCTGCGCTAAGGAAAAATTTGAATGTTATTACAATATTAACAAATCCATATAATCAATTCATTTCGAATAAATTGCACTTTCCTAGATTTAAACTCAAAGTCGATTTTCTTGCAAATTGTATATTAGCGACTTCAATAAGGAACCGTTTATTCTGAAAAACATAAATTTTACTGAACTGCCCTCTTGAGGAAAAATTTGTATGTTATTACAATATTAACAAATTCATATAATCAATGCATTTCGAAAAAATTGCGATCTCTTAGATTTAGACCCAAAGTCGTTTTTTTTTTGCAAATTGTATATTAAAGACTTCAATAAGCTGCCGCTTATACTGCTGAAAAATATAAAATTTTACTGATCTGCGCTAAGGAAAAATTTGCATGTTATAACAATATTAACAAATTCATACAATGTAAGCATTTCGAAAAAATTGCACCTTCTTAGATTTAGACTCAAAGTCGATTTTCTTCCAAATTGTCTATTACTGACTTCAATAAGGTATCGCTTATAATGAAAAATAAAAAATTTTACTGAACGGCTCTTTTAAGGAAAATTTTGCATGTTATTACAATATTAACAAATTCATATAATCAATGCATTTTGAAAAAATTGTTATACCTTAGATTTAGACTCAAAGTCAATTTTCTTGCAAATTGTATATAATCGACTTCAGTAAGGTACCGCTTATTTCAAAAAACATAAATTTTTTTGATCTGCGCTAAGGAAAAATTTGCATGTTATTACCATATTAACAAATTCATATAATCGATGCATTTTGAAAAAATTGCACTTCCTTAGATTTAGACTCAAAGTCGATTTTCTTGCAAATTCAGTAAGGTACCGCTTATTCTGAAAAACATAATTTTTACTGATCTGCTCTTCTAAGGAAAAATGTGCATGTTATTACCATATTAGTAAATTCATATAAACAATGCATTTTGAAAAAATTGCAATTTCTTAGATTTAGACCCAAAGTCGGTTTTTTTTTTGCAAATTGTATATAAACGACTTCAATAAGGTACCGCTTATACCGCTGAAAAATATAAAATTTTACTGATCTGCGCTAAGAAAAAATTTGAATGTTATAACAATATTAACAAATTCATACAATCTAAGCGTTTCCTAAAAATTGCACTTTCTTAGATAAGAATCAACACGATTTTCTTGCTAATTGGATATTAAGGACTTTAATAAGGTACCGCTTATTCTAAAAATCATAAATTTTTCTGATCAGCTCTTCTGAGTAAAAATTTGCATGTTATTACAATATTAGTAAATTCATATAATTAATGGATTTCGAAAAAATTGCACTTTCTTAGATTTAGACTCAAAGTCAATTTTCTTCCAAATTGTCTATAAACGACTTCAATAAGGTACCGCTTATTCTGAAAACTAAAAAATATTACTGATCTGCTCTTCTAAGGAAAAATTTGCATGATATAATATTACAATATTAACAAATTCATATTATATAATCAATGCGTTTCGAAAAAATTGCACTTTCCTAGATTTAGACTCAAGGTCGATTTTCTTGCAAATTGTATATTACCGGCTTCAATAAGGTACCGTTTATTCTTAAAACATAAATTTTACTGAACTGCTCTTCTGAGGAAAAATTTGTATGTTATTACCATATTAACAAATTCATATAATCAATGCATTTCGAAAAAATTGCAGTTTCTTAGATTTAGACCCAAAGTAGGTTTTTTTTTTTGCAAATTGTATATTAACGACTACAATCTAAGCATTTCGTAAAAATTGCACTTTCTTAGATAAGACTCAACACGATTTTCTTCTTATTGGATAATAAGCACTTCAATAAGGTAACGCTTATACTGAAAAACATAAATTTTACTGATCTGTGCTAAAGAAAAATCTGCATGTTATAACAATATTAACAAATTCATGTAATCAATGGTTTTCGAAAAAATTGCACCTTCTTAGATTTAGACTCAAAGTCGATTTTCTTCCAAATTGTCTACTAATGACTTCAATAAGGTATCGCTTATAATGAAAAATAAAAAATTTTACTGAACGGCTCTTTTAAGGAAAATTTTGCATGTTATTACAAAATTAACAAATTCATATAATCAATGCATTTTGAAAAAATTGCTATACCTTAGATTTAGACTCAAAGTCGATTTTCTTGCAAATTGTATATAATCGGCTTCAGTAAGGTACCGCTTATTCTAAAAAACATAAATTTTACTGATCTGCGCTAAGGAAAAAGTTGCATGTTATAACAATATTAACAAATTCATATAAACAATGCATTTAGAAAAAATTGCACTTTCCTAGATTTAGACTCAAAGTCGATTTTCTTGCAAATTGTATATTAGCGACTTCATAAAGGTACCGCTTATTCCAAAAAACATAAATTTTATAGATCTGCGCTAAGGAAAAATTTGCATGTTATAACAATATTAACAAATTCATATAATCAATGCATTTAAAAAAATTGCACTTTCCTAGATTTAGACTCAAAGTCGATTTTATTGCAAATTGTATATTAACGACTTCAATATGGTACCGCTAATTCTGAAAAACATAATTTTTACTGATCTGCTCTTCTAAGGAAAAATGTGCATGTTTTTACCATATTAGTTAATTCATATAAACAATGCATTTTGAAAATAATTGCAATTTCTTAGATTTAGACCCAAAGTAGGTTTTTTTTTGCAAATTGTATATTAACGACTTCAATAAGGTACCGCTTATACCGCTGAAAAATATAAAATTTTACAGATCTGCGCTAAGAAAAAATTTGAATGTTATAGCAATATTAACAAATTCACACAATCTTAGCGTTTCCTAAAAATTGCACTTTCTTAGATAAGACTCAACCCGATTTTCTTGCTAATTGTATATTAAGGACTTTAATAAGGTACCGCTTATTCTGAAAACTTAGAAATATTACTGATCTGCTCTTCTAAGGAAAAATTTGCATGTTATTACAATATTAACAAATTCATATAATTAATGGATTTCGAAAAAATTACACTTTCTTAGATTTAGACTCAAAGTCAATTTTCTTCCAAATTGTCTATTAACGACTTCAATAAGGTACCGCTTATTCTAAAAACTAAAAAATATTACTGATCTGCTCTTCTAAGGAAAGATTTGCATGATATAATATTACAATATTAACAAATTCATATTATATAATCAATGCGTTTCGAAAAAATTGCACTTTCCTAGATTTAGACTCAAAGTCGATTTTCTTGCAAATTGTATATTGCCGACTTCAATAAGGTACCGTTTATTCTTAAAACATAAATTTTACTGAACTGCTCTTCTGAGGAAAAATTTGTATGTTATTACCATATTAACAAATTCATATAATCAATGCATTTCGAAAAAATTGCAGTTTCTTAGATTTAGACCCAAAGTAGGTTTTCTTGCAAATTGTATATTAGCGACTTCATAAAGGTACCGCTTATTCCAAAAAACATAAATTTTATATATCTGCGCTAAGGAAAAATTTGCATGTTATAACAATATTAACAAATTCATATAATCAATGCATTTAAAAAAATTGCACTTTCCTAGATTTAGACTCAAAGTCGATTTTATTGCAAATTGTATATTAACGACTTCAATATGGTACCGCTAATTCTGAAAAACATAATTTTTACTGATCTGCTCTTCTAAGGAAAAATGTGCATGTTTTTACCATATTAGTTAATTCATATAAACAATGCATTTTGAAAATAATTGCAATTTCTTAGATTTAGACCCAAAGTAGGTTTTTTTTTACAAATTGTATATTAACGACTTCAATAAGGTACCGCTTAAACCGCTGAAAAATATAAAATTTTACTGATCTGCGCTAAGGAAAAATCTGCATGTTATAACAATATTAACAAATTCATACAATCTAAGCGTTTCCTAAAAATTGCACTTTCTTAGATAAGACTCAACACGATTTTCTTGCTAATTGGATATTAAGGACTTTAATAAGGTACCGCTTATTCTAAAAATCATACATTTTTCTGATCAGCTCTTCTGAGTAAAAATTTGTATGTTATTACCATATTAACAAATTCATATAATCAATGCATTTCGAAAAAATTGCAGTTTCTTAGATTTAGACCCAAAGTAGGTTCTTTTTTGCAAATTGTATATTAACGACTTCAATAAGGTAACGCTTATACTGAAAAACATAAATTTTACTGATCTGTGCTAAAGAAAAATCTGCATGTTATAACAATTTTAACAAATTCATGTAATCAATGGTTTTCGAAAAAATTGCACCTTCTTAGATTTAGACTCAAAGTCGATTTTCTTCCAAATTGTCTACTAATGACTTCAATAAGGTATCGCTTATAATGAAAAATAAAAAATTTTACTGAACGGCTCTTTTAAGGAAAATTTTGCATGTTATTACAATATTAACAAATTCATATAATCAATGCATTTTGAAAAAATTGCTATACCTTAGATTTAGACTCAAAGTCGATTTTCTTGCAAATTGTATATAATCGACTTCAGTAAGGTACCGCTTATTCTAAAAAACATAAATTTTACTGATCTGCGCTAAGGAAAAAGTTGCATGTTATAACAATATTAACAAATTCATATAAACAATGCATTTAGAAAAAATTGCACTTTCCTAGATTTAGACTCAAAGTCGATTTTCTTGCAAATTGTATATTAGCGACTTCATAAAGGTACCGTTTATTCCAAAACACATAAATTTTATAGATCTGCGCTAAGGAAAAATTTGCATGTTATAACAATATTAACAAATTCATATAATCAATGCATTTAAAAAAAATTGCACTTTCCTAGATTTAGACTCAAAGTCGATTTTCTTGCAAATTGTATATTAACGACTTCAATAAGGTACCGCTTATTCTGAAAAACATAATTTTTACTGATCTGCTCTTCTAAGGAAAAATGTGCATGTTATTACCATATTAGTAAATTCATATAATCAATGCATTTTGAAAAAATTGCACTTTCCTAGATTTAGATTCAAAGTCGATTTTCCTGGAAATTGTATATTAACGACTTCAATGAGGTATCGCTTATTCCAAAAAACATAAATTTTATAGATCTGCGCTAAGGAAAAATTTGAATGTTATTACAATATTAACAAATCCATATAATCAATTCATTTCGAATAAATTGCACTTTCCTAGATTTAAACTCAAAGTCGATTTTCTTGCAAATTGTATATTAGCGACTTCAATAAGGAACCGTTTATTCTGAAAAACATAAATTTTACTGAACTGCCCTCTTGAGGAAAAATTTGTATGTTATTACAATATTAACAAATTCATATAATCAATGCATTTCGAAAAAATTGCGATCTCTTAGATTTAGACCCAAAGTCGTTTTTTTTTGCAAATTGTATATTAAAGACTTCAATAAGCTGCCGCTTATACTGCTGAAAAATATAAAATTTTACTGATCTGCGCTAAGGAAAAATTTGCATGTTATAACAATATTAACAAATTCATACAATGTAAGCATTTCGAAAAAATTGCACCTTCTTAGATTTAGACTCAAAGTCGATTTTCTTCCAAATTGTCTATTACTGACTTCAATAAGGTATCGCTTATAATGAAAAATAAAAAATTTTACTGAACGGCTCTTTTAAGGAAAATTTTGCATGTTATTACAATATTAACAAATTCATATAATCAATGCATTTTGAAAAAATTGTTATACCTTAGATTTAGACTCAAAGTCAATTTTCTTGCAAATTGTATATAATCGACTTCAGTAAGGTACCGCTTATTTCAAAAAACATAAATTTTTTTGATCTGCGCTAAGGAAAAATTTGCATGTTATTACCATATTAACAAATTCATATAATCGATGCATTTTGAAAAAATTGCACTTCCTTAGATTTAGACTCAAAGTCGATTTTCTTGCAAATTCAGTAAGGTACCGCTTATTCTGAAAAACATAATTTTTACTGATCTGCTCTTCTAAGGAAAAATGTGCATGTTATTACCATATTAGTAAATTCATATAAACAATGCATTTTGAAAAAATTGCAATTTCTTAGATTTAGACCCAAAGTCGGTTTTTTTTTTGCAAATTGTATATAAACGACTTCAATAAGGTACCGCTTATACCGCTGAAAAATATAAAATTTTACTGATCTGCGCTAAGAAAAAATTTGAATGTTATAACAATATTAACAAATTCATACAATCTAAGCGTTTCCTAAAAATTGCACTTTCTTAGATAAGAATCAACACGATTTCCTTGCTAATTGGATATTAAGGACTTTAATAAGGTACCGCTTATTCTAAAAATCATAAATTTTTCTGATCAGCTCTTCTGAGTAAAAATTTGCATGTTATTACAATATTAGTAAATTCATATAATTAATGGATTTCGAAAAAATTGCACTTTCTTAGATTTAGACTCA
This sequence comes from Bactrocera oleae, assembly GCF_042242935.1. Taxonomy (NCBI): domain Eukaryota; kingdom Metazoa; phylum Arthropoda; class Insecta; order Diptera; family Tephritidae; genus Bactrocera; species Bactrocera oleae. The sequence goes on along the minus strand of NC_091541.1, from coordinate 17,320,389 downwards.
AAGTCAATTTTCTTCCAAATTGTCTATAAACGACTTCAATAAGGTACCGCTTATTCTGAAAACTAAAAAATATTACTGATCTGCTCTTCTAAGGAAAAATTTGCATGATATAATATTACAATATTAACAAATTCATATTATATAATCAATGCGTTTCGAAAAAATTGCACTTTCCTAGATTTAGACTCAAGGTCGATTTTCTTGCAAATTGTATATTACCGGCTTCAATAAGGTACCGTTTATTCTTAAAACATAAATTTTACTGAACTGCTCTTCTGAGGAAAAATTTGTATGTTATTACCATATTAACAAATTCATATAATCAATGCATTTCGAAAAAATTGCAGTTTCTTAGATTTAGACCCAAAGTAGGTTTTTTTTTTTGCAAATTGTATATTAACGACTACAATCTAAGCATTTCGTAAAAATTGCACTTTCTTAGATAAGACTCAACACGATTTTCTTCTTATTGGATAATAAGCACTTCAATAAGGTAGCGCTTATACTGAAAAACATAAATTTTACTGATCTGTGCTAAAGAAAAATCTGCATGTTATAACAATATTAACAAATTCATGTAATCAATGGTTTTCGAAAAAATTGCACCTTCTTAGATTTAGACTCAAAGTCGATTTTCTTCCAAATTGTCTACTAATGACTTCAATAAGGTATCGCTTATAATGAAAAATAAAAAATTTTACTGAACGGCTCTTTTAAAGAAAATTTTGCATGTTATTACAAAATTAACAAATTCATATAATCAATGCATTTTGAAAAAATTGCTATACCTTAGATTTAGACTCAAAGTCGATTTTCTTGCAAATTGTATATAATCGGCTTCAGTAAGGTACCGCTTATTCTAAAAAACATAAATTTTACTGATCTGCGCTAAGGAAAAAGTTGCATGTTATAACAATATTAACAAATTCATATAAACAATGCATTTAGAAAAAATTGCACTTTCCTAGATTTAGACTCAAAGTCGATTTTCTTGCAAATTGTATATTAGCGACTTCATAAAGGTACCGCTTATTCCAAAAAACATAAATTTTATAGATCTGCGCTAAGGAAAAATTTGCATGTTATAACAATATTAACAAATTCATATAATCAATGCATTTAAAAAAATTGCACTTTCCTAGATTTAGACTCAAAGTCGATTTTATTGCAAATTGTATATTAACGACTTCAATATGGTACCGCTAATTCTGAAAAACATAATTTTTACTGATCTGCTCTTCTAAGGAAAAATGTGCATGTTTTTACCATATTAGTTAATTCATATAAACAATGCATTTTGAAAATAATTGCAATTTCTTAGATTTAGACCCAAAGTCGGTTTTTTTTTTGCAAATTGTATATAAACGACTTCAATAAGGTACCGCTTATACCGCTGAAAAATATAAAATTTTACTGATCTGCGCTAAGAAAAAATTTGAATGTTATAACAATATTAACAAATTCATACAATCTAAGCGTTTCCTAAAAATTGCACTTTCTTAGATAAGAATCAACACGATTTTCTTGCTAATTGGATATTAAGGACTTTAATAAGGTACCGCTTATTCTAAAAATCATAAATTTTTCTGATCAGCTCTTCTGAGTAAAAATTTGCATGTTATTACAATATTAGTAAATTCATATAATTAATGGATTTCGAAAAAATTGCACTTTCTTAGATTTAGACTCAAAGTCAATTTTCTTCCAAATTGTCTATAAACGACTTCAATAAGGTACCGCTTATTCTGAAAACTAAAAAATATTACTGATCTGCTCTTCTAAGGAAAAATTTGCATGATATAATATTACAATATTAACAAATTCATATTATATAATCAATGCGTTTCGAAAAAATTGCACTTTCCTAGATTTAGACTCAAGGTCGATTTTCTTGCAAATTGTATATTACCGGCTTCAATAAGGTACCGTTTATTCTTAAAACATAAATTTTACTGAACTGCTCTTCTGAGGAAAAATTTGTATGTTATTACCATATTAACAAATTCATATAATCAATGCATTTCGAAAAAATTGCAGTTTCTTAGATTTAGACCCAAAGTAGGTTCTTTTTTGCAAATTGTATATTAACGACTTCAATAAGGTAACGCTTATACTGAAAAACATAAATTTTACTGATCTGTGCTAAAGAAAAATCTGCATGTTATAACAATTTTAACAAATTCATGTAATCAATGGTTTTCGAAAAAATTGCACCTTCTTAGATTTAGACTCAAAGTCGATTTTCTTCCAAATTGTCTACTAATGACTTCAATAAGGTATCGCTTATAATGAAAAATAAAAAATTTTACTGAACGGCTCTTTTAAGGAAAATTTTGCATGTTATTACAATATTAACAAATTCATATAATCAATGCATTTTGAAAAAATTGCTATACCTTAGATTTAGACTCAAAGTCGATTTTCTTGCAAATTGTATATAATCGACTTCAGTAAGGTACCGCTTATTCTAAAAAACATAAATTTTACTGATCTGCGCTAAGGAAAAAGTTGCATGTTATAACAATATTAACAAATTCATATAAACAATGCATTTAGAAAAAATTGCACTTTCCTAGATTTAGACTCAAAGTCGATTTTCTTGCAAATTGTATATTAGCGACTTCATAAAGGTACCGTTTATTCCAAAACACATAAATTTTATAGATCTGCGCTAAGGAAAAATTTGCATGTTATAACAATATTAACAAATTCATATAATCAATGCATTTAAAAAAAATTGCACTTTCCTAGATTTAGACTCAAAGTCGATTTTCTTGCAAATTGTATATTAACGACTTCAATGAGGTATCGCTTATTCCAAAAAACATAAATTTTATAGATCTGCGCTAAGGAAAAATTTGAATGTTATTACAATATTAACAAATCCATATAATCAATTCATTTCGAATAAATTGCACTTTCCTAGATTTAAACTCAAAGTCGATTTTCTTGCAAATTGTATATTAAAGACTTCAATAAGCTGCCGCTTATACTGCTGAAAAATATAAAATTTTACTGATCTGCGCTAAGGAAAAATTTGCATGTTATAACAATATTAACAAATTCATACAATGTAAGCATTTCGAAAAAATTGCACCTTCTTAGATTTAGACTCAAAGTCGATTTTCTTCCAAATTGTCTATTACTGACTTCAATAAGGTATCGCTTATAATGAAAAATAAAAAATTTTACTGAACGGCTCTTTTAAGGAAAATTTTGCATGTTATTACAATATTAACAAATTCATATAATCAATGCATTTTGAAAAAATTGTTATACCTTAGATTTAGACTCAAAGTCAATTTTCTTGCAAATTGTATATAATCGACTTCAGTAAGGTACCGCTTATTTCAAAAAACATAAATTTTTTTGATCTGCGCTAAGGAAAAATTTGCATGTTATTACCATATTAACAAATTCATATAATCAATGCATTTTGAAAAAATTGCTATACCTTAGATTTAGACTCAAAGTCGATTTTCTTGCAAATTGTATATAATCGGCTTCAGTAAGGTACCGCTTATTCTAAAAAACATAAATTTTACTGATCTGCGCTAAGGAAAAAGTTGCATGTTATAACAATATTAACAAATTCATATAAACAATGCATTTAGAAAAAATTGCACTTTCCTAGATTTAGACTCAAAGTCGATTTTCTTGCAAATTGTATATTAGCGACTTCATAAAGGTACCGCTTATTCCAAAAAACATAAATTTTATAGATCTGCGCTAAGGAAAAATTTGCATGTTATAACAATATTAACAAATTCATATAATCAATGCATTTAAAAAAATTGCACTTTCCTAGATTTAGACTCAAAGTCGATTTTATTGCAAATTGTATATTAACGACTTCAATATGGTACCGCTAATTCTGAAAAACATAATTTTTACTGATCTGCTCTTCTAAGGAAAAATGTGCATGTTTTTACCATATTAGTTAATTCATATAAACAATGCATTTTGAAAATAATTGCAATTTCTTAGATTTAGACCCAAAGTAGGTTTTTTTTTGCAAATTGTATATTAACGACTTCAATAAGGTACCGCTTATACCGCTGAAAAATATAAAATTTTACAGATCTGCGCTAAGAAAAAATTTGAATGTTATAGCAATATTAACAAATTCACACAATCTTAGCGTTTCCTAAAAATTGCACTTTCTTAGATAAGACTCAACCCGATTTTCTTGCTAATTGTATATTAAGGACTTTAATAAGGTACCGCTTATTCTGAAAACTTAGAAATATTACTGATCTGCTCTTCTAAGGAAAAATTTGCATGTTATTACAATATTAACAAATTCATATAATTAATGGATTTCGAAAAAATTACACTTTCTTAGATTTAGACTCAAAGTCAATTTTCTTCCAAATTGTCTATTAACGACTTCAATAAGGTACCGCTTATTCTAAAAACTAAAAAATATTACTGATCTGCTCTTCTAAGGAAAGATTTGCATGATATAATATTACAATATTAACAAATTCATATTATATAATCAATGCGTTTCGAAAAAATTGCACTTTCCTAGATTTAGACTCAAAGTCGATTTTCTTGCAAATTGTATATTGCCGACTTCAATAAGGTACCGTTTATTCTTAAAACATAAATTTTACTGAACTGCTCTTCTGAGGAAAAATTTGTATGTTATTACCATATTAACAAATTCATATAATCAATGCATTTCGAAAAAATTGCAGTTTCTTAGATTTAGACCCAAAGTAGGTTTTCTTGCAAATTGTATATTAGCGACTTCATAAAGGTACCGCTTATTCCAAAAAACATAAATTTTATATATCTGCGCTAAGGAAAAATTTGCATGTTATAACAATATTAACAAATTCATATAATCAATGCATTTCGTAAAAATTGCACTTTCTTAGATAAGACTCAACACGATTTTCTTCTTATTGGATATTAAGCACTTCAAGAAGGTAACGCTTATACTGAAAAACATAAATTTTACTGATCTGTGCTAAAGAAAAATACGCATATTATAACAATATTAACAAATTCATACAATCTAAGCATTTCGTAAAAATTGCACTTTCTTAGATAAGACTCAACACGATTTTCTTCTTATTGGATATTAAGCACTTCAAGAAGGTAACGCTTATACTGAAAAACATAAATTTTACTGATCTGTGCTAAAGAAAAATCTGCATGTTATAACAATTTTAACAAATTCATGTAATCAATGGTTTTCGAAAAAATTGCACCTTCTTAGATTTAGACTCAAAGTCGATTTTCTTCCAAATTGTCTACTGATGACTTCAATAAGGTATCGCTTATAATGAAAAATAAAAAATTTTACTGAACGGCTCTTTTAAGGAAAATTTTGCATGTTATTACAATATTAACAAATTCATATAATCAATGCATTTTGAAAAAATTGCTATACCTTAGATTTAGACTCAAAGTCGATTTTCTTGCAAATTGTATATAATCGGCTTCAGTAAGGTACCGCTTATTCTAAAAAACATAAATTTTACTGATCTGCGCTAAGGAAAAAGTTGCATGTTATAACAATATTAACAAATTCATATAAACAATGCATTTAGAAAAAATTGCACTTTCCTAGATTTAGACTCAAAGTCGATTTTCTTGCAAATTGTATATTAGCGACTTCATAAAGGTACCGCTTATTCCAAAAAACATAAATTTTATATATCTGCGCTAAGGAAAAATTTGCATGTTATAACAATATTAACAAATTCATATAATCAATGCATTTAAAAAAAATTGCACTTTCCTAGATTTAGACTCAAAGTCGATTTTCTTGCAAATTGTATATTAACGACTTCAATAAGGTACCGCTTATTCTGAAAAACATAATTTTTACTGATCTGCTCTTCTAAGGAAAAATGTGCATGTTATTACCATATTAGTAAATTCATATAATCATATATATATCATTTAAGAAAAATTGCAATTTCTTAGATTTAGACCCAAAGTCGATTTTCTTGCAAATTGTATATTAACGACTTCAATAAGGTACCGCTTATTCTGAAAAACAAAATTTTTACTGATCTGCTCTTTTAAGGAAAAATGTGCATGTTATTACCATATTAGTAAATTCATATAATCATATATATATCATTTTGGAAAAATTGCAATTTCTTAGATTTAGACCCAAAGTCGGTTTTTTTTTTGCAAATTGTATATTAACGACTTCAATAAGGTACCGCTTATACCGCTGAAAAATATAAAATTTTACTGATCTGCGCTAAGGAAAAATTTGCATATTATAACAATATTAACAAATTCATACAATCTAAGCATTTTGTAAAAATTGCAGTTTCTTAGATAAGACTCAACACGATTTTCTTCTTATTGGATAGTAAGCACTTCAATAAGGTAACACTTATACTGAAAAACATAAATTTTACTGATCTGTGCTAAAGAAAAATCTGCATGTTATAACAATTTTAAAAAATTCATGTAATCAATGGTTTTCGAAAAAATTGCACCTTCTTAGATTTAGACTCAGAGTCGATTTTCTTCCAAATTGTCTATTATGGCTTATAACAATATTAACAAATTCATACAATCTAAGCATTTCCTAAAAATTGCACTTTCTTAGATAAGACTTAACTCGATTTTCTTGCTAATTGGATATTAAGGACTTTAATAAGGTACCGCTTATTCTAAAAATCATAAATTTTTTTGATCAGCTCTTCTGAGTAAAAATTTGCATGTTATTACAATATTAACAAATTCATATAAATAATGGATTTCAAAAAATTGCACTTTCTTAGATTTAGACTCAAAGTCAATTTTCTTCCAAATTGTCTGTTAACGACTTCAATAAGGTACCGCCTATACCGCTGAAATATATAAAATTTTACTGATCTGCGGTAAAGAAAAATTTGCATATTATAACAATATTAACAAATTCATACAATCTAAGCATTTCGTAAAAACTGCACTTTCTTAGATAGGACTCAACACGATTTTCTTCTTATTAGATAATAAGCACTTCAATAAGGTATCGCTTATACTGAAAAACATAAATTTTACTGATCTGTGCTAAAGAAAAATCTGCATGTTATAACCATTTTAACAAATTTATATTTATTATTTATTCTAAAAAACATAAATTTTACTGATCTGCGCTAAGGAAAAAGTTGCATGTTATAACAATATTAACAAATTCACATAAACAATGCATTTAGAAAAAATTGCACTTTCCTAGATTTAGACTCAAAGTCGATTTTCTTGCCAATTGTATATTAGCGACTTCATAAAGGTACCGCTTATTCTAAAAAACATAAATTTAACTGATCTGCGCTTAGGAAAAAGTTGCATGTTATAACAATATTAACAAATTCATATAAACAATGCATTTAGAAAAAATTGCACTTTCCTAGGTTTAGACTCAAAGTCGATTTTCCTGGAAATTGTATATTAACGACTTCAATAAGGTACCGCTTATACCGCTGAAAAATATAAAATTTTACTGATCTGCGCTAAGAAAAAATTTGAATGTTATAACAATATTAACACATTCATACAATCTAAGCATTTCCTAAAAATTGCACTTTCTTAGATAAGACTCAACTCGATTTTCTTGCTAATTGGATATTAAGGACTTTAATAAGGTACCGCTTATTCTAAAAATCATAAATTTTTCTGATCAGCTCTTCTGAGTAAAAATTTGCATGTTATTACAATATTAACAAATTCATATAATTAATGGGTTTCGAAAAAATTGCACTTTCTTAGATTTAGACTCAAAGTCAATTTTCTTGCAAATTGTATATAATCGACTTCAGTAAGGTACCGCTTATTCTAAAAACTAAAAAATATTACTGATCTGCTCTTCTAAGGAAAAAATTTGCATGATATTACAATATTAACAAATTCATATAAACAATGCATTTAGAAAAAATTGCACTTTCCTAGATTTAGACTCAAAGTCGATTTTCTTGCAAATTGTATATTACCGACTTATATAAGGTACCGTTTATTCTTAAAACATAAATTTTACTGAACTGCTCTTCTGAGGAAAAATTTGTATGTTATTACCATATTAACAAATTCATATAATCAATGCATTTCGAAAAAATTGCAATTTCTTAGATTTAGACCCAAAGTAGGTTTTTTTTTTGCAAATTGTATATTAACGACTTCAATAAGGTACCGCTTATACCGCTGAAAAATATAAAATTTTACTGATCTGCGCTAAGGAAAAATTTGCATATTATAACAATATTAACAAATTCATACAATCTAAGCATTTCGTAAAAATTGCACTTTCTTAGATAGGACTCAACACGATTTTCTTCTTATTGGATAATAAGCACTTCAATAAGGTATCGCTTATACTGAAAAACATAAATTTTACTGATCTGTGCTAAAGAAAAATCTGCATGTTATAACCATTTTAACAAATTCATGTAATCAATGGTTTTCGAAAAAATTGCACCTTCTTAGATTTAGACTCAAAGTCGATTTTCTTCCAAATTGTCTATTAATGACTTCAATAAGGTATCGCTTATAATGAAAAATAAAAAATTTTACTGAACGGCTCTTTTAAGGAAAATTTTGCATGTTATTACAATACTAACAAATTCATATAATCAATGCATTTTGAAAAAATTGCTATACCTTAGATTTAGACTCAAAGTCGATTTTCTTGCAAATTGTATATAATCGACTTCAGTAAGGTACCGCATATTCTAAAAAACATAAATTTTACTGATCTGCGCTAAGGAAAAAGTTGCATGTTATAACAATATTAACAAATTCATATAAACAATGCATTTAGAAAAAATTGCAATTTCCTAGATTTAGACTCAAAGTCGATTTTCTTGCAAATTGTATATTAGCGACTTCAATGAGGTATCGCTTATTCCAAAAAACATAAATTTTATAGATCTGCGCTAAGGAAAAATTTGTATGTTATTACAATATTAACAAATCCATATAATCAATTAATTTCGAATTAATTGCACTTTCCTAGATTTAGACTCAATGTCGATTTTCTTGCAAATTGTATATTAGCGACTTCAATAAGGAACCGTTTAATCTGAAAAACATAAATTTTACTGAACTGCCCTCTTGAGGAAAAATTTGTATGTTATTACCATATTAACAAATTCATATAATCAATGCATTTCGAAAAAATTGCGATTTCTTAGATTTAGACCCTAAGTCGGTTTTTTTTTTGCAAATTGTATATTAAAGACTTCAATAAGCTACCGCTTATACCGCTGAAAAATATAAAATTTTACTGATCTGCGCTAAGGAAAAATTTACATGTTATAACAATATTAACAAATTCATACAATCTAAGCATTTCGTAAAAATTGCACTTTCTTAGATAAGACTCAACACGATTTTCTTCTTATTGGATAATAAGCACTTCAATAAGGTAACGCGTATACTGAAAAACATAAATTTTACTGATCTGTGCTAAAGAAAAATCTGCATGTTATAACAATATTAACAAATTCATGTAATCAATGGTTTTCGAAAAAATTGCACCTTCTTAGATTTAGACTCAAAGTCGATTTTCTTCCAAATTGTCTATTAATGACTTCAATAAGGTATCGCTTATAATGAAAAAAAAAAATTTTACTGAACGGCTCTTTTAAGGAAAATTTTGCATGTTATTACAATATTAACAAATTCATATAATCAATGCATTTTGAAAAAATTTTTATACCTTAGATTTAGACTCAAAGTCAATTTTCTTGCAAATTGTATATAATCGACTTCAGGTACCGCTTATTCTAAAAAACATAAATTTTACTGATCTGCGCTAAGGAAAAAGTTACATGTTATAACAATATTAACAAGTTGATATAAACAATGCATTTAGAAAAAATTGCACTTTCCTAGATTTAGACTCAAAGTCGATTTTCTTGCAAATTGTATATTAGCGACTTCATAAAGGTACCGCTTATTCTAAAAAACATAAATTAAACTGATCTGCGCTTAGGAAAAAGTTGCATGTTATAACAATATTAACAAATTCATATAAACAATGCATTTAGAAAAAATTGCACTTTCCTAGGTTTAGACTCAAAGTCGATTTTCCTGGAAATTGTATATTAACGACTTCAATAAGGTATCGCTTATTCCAAAAAACATAAATTTTATAGATCTGCGCTAAGGAAAAATTTGTATGTTATTACAATATTAACAAATCCATATAATCAATTCATTTCGAATAAATTGCACTTTCCTAGATTTAGACTCAAAGTCGATTTTCTTGCAAATTGTATATTAGCGACTTCAATAAGGAACCGTTTATTCTGAAAAACATAAATTTTACTGAACTGCCCTCTTGAGGAAAAATTTGTATGTTATTACCATATTAACAAATTCAAATAATCAATGCATTTCGAAAAAATTGCGATTTCTTAGATTTAGACCCAAAGTCGGTTTTTTTTTTGCAAATTGTATATTAAAGACTTCAATAAGCTGCCGCTTATACCGCTGAAAAATATAAAATTTTACTGATCTGCGCTAAGGAAAAATTTGCATGTTATAACAATATTAACAAATTCATACAATCTAAGCATTTCGTAAAAATTGCACTTTCTTAGATAAGACTCAAGACGATTTTCTTCTTATTGGATAATAAGCACTTCATGAAGGTAACGCTTATACTGAAAAACATAAATTTTACTGATCTGTGCTAAAGAAAAATCTGAATGTTATAACAATTTTAACAAATTCATACAATCTAAGCATTTCGTAAAAATTGCACTTTCTTAGATAAGACTCAACACGATTTTCTTCTTATTGGATAATAAGCACTTCAATAAGGTAACGCTTATACTGAAAAACATAAATTTTACTGATCTGTGCTAAAGAAAAATCTGCATGTTATAACAATATTAACAAATTCATACAATCTAAGCATTTCGTAAAAATTGCACTTTCTTAGATAAGACTCAACACGATTTTCTTCTTATTGGATAATAAGCACTTCACTAAGGTAACGCTTATACTGAAAAACATAAATTTTACTGATCTGTGCTAAAGAAAAATCTGCATGTTATAACAATATTAACAAATTCATGTAATCAATGGTTTTCGAAAAAATTGCACCTTCTTAGATTTAGACTCAAAGTCGATTTTCTTCCAATTGTCTATTACTGACTTCAATAAGGTATCGCCTATAATGAAAAATAAAAAATTTTACTAAACGGCTCTTTTAAGGAAAATTTTGCATGTTATTACAATATTAACAAATTCATATAATCAATGCATTTTGAAAAAATTGTTATACCTTAGATTTAGACTCAAAGTCAATTTTCTTGCAAATTGTATATTAGCGACTTCAGTAAGGTACCGCTTATTCCAAAAAACATAAATTTTATAGATCTGCGCTAAGGAAAAATTTGCATGTTAATACCATATTAACAAATTCATATAATCGATGCATTTTGAAAAAATTGCACTTCCTTAGATTTAGACTGAAAGTCGATTTTTTTGCAAATTGTATATAATCGACTTCAGTAAGGTACCGCTTATTCTGAAAAACATAATTTTTACTGATCTGATCTTCTAAGGAAAAATGTGCATGTTATTACCATATTAGTAAATTCATATAATCATATATATATAATTTTGGAAAAATTGCAATTTCTTAGATTTAGACCCAAAGTCGGTTTTTTTTTTGCAAATTGTATATTAACGACTTCAATAAGGTAACGCTTATACTGAAAAACATAAATTTTACTGATCTGTGCTAAAGAAAAATCTGCATGTTATAACAATTTTAACAAATTCATATAATCAATGCATTTCGAAAAAATTGCAATTTCTTAGATTTAGACCCAAAGTAGGTTTTTTTTTACAAATTGTATATTAACGACTTCAATAAGGTACCGCTTATACCGCTGAAAAATATAAAATTTTACTGATCTGCGCTAAGGAAAAATCTGCATGTTATAACAATATTAACAAATTCATACAATCTAAGCGTTTGCTAAAAATTGCACTTTCTTAGATTAGACTCAACACGATTTTCTTGCTAATTGGATATTAAGGACTTTAATAAGGTACCGCTTATTCTAAAAATCATACATTTTTCTGATCAGCTCTTCTGAGTAAAAATTTGTATGTTATTACCATATTAACAAATTCATATAATCAATGCATTTCGAAAAAATTGCAGTTTCTTAGATTTAGACCCAAAGTAGGTTCTTTTTTGCAAATTGTATATTAACGACTTCAATAAGGTAACGCTTATACTGAAAAACATAAATTTTACTGATCTGTGCTAAAGAAAAATCTGCATGTTATAACAATTTTAACAAATTCATGTAATCAATGGTTTTCGAAAAAATTGCACCTTCTTAGATTTAGACTCAAAGTCGATTTTCTTCCAAATTGTCTACTAATGATTTCAATAAGGTATCGCTTATAATGAAAAATAAAAAATTTTACTGAACGGCTCTTTTGAGGAAAATTTTGCATGTTATTACAATATTAACAAATTCATATAATCAATGCATTTTGAAAAAATTGCTATACCTTAGATTTAGACTCAAAGTCGATTTTCTTGCAAATTGTATATAATCGACTTCAGTAAGGTACCGCTTATTCTAAAAAACATAAATTTTACTGATCTGCGCTAAGGAAAAAGTTGCATGTTATAACAATATTAACAAATTCATATAAACAATGCATTTAGAAAAAATTGCACTTTCCTAGATTTAGACTCAAAGTCGATTTTCTTGCAAACAGTATATTAGCGACTTCATAAAGGTACCGCTTATTCCAAAAAACATAAATTTTATAGATCTGCGCTAAGGAAAAATTTGCATGTTATAACAATATTAACAAATTCATATAATCAATGCATTTAAAAAAAATTGCACTTTCCTAGATTTAGACTCAAAGTCGATTTTCTTGCAAATTGTACATTAACGACTTCAATAAGGTACCGCTTATTCTGAAAAACATAATTTTTACTGATCTGCTCTTCTAAGGAAAAATGTGCATGTTATTACCATATTAGTAAATTCATATAATCAATGCATTTTGAAAAAATTGCACTTTCCTAGATTTAGATTCAAAGTCGATTTTCCTGGAAATTGTATATTAACGACTTCAATGAGGTATCGCTTATTCCAAAAAACATAAATTTTATAGATCTGCGCTAAGGAAAAATTTGAATGTTATTACAATATTAACAAATCCATATAATCAATTCATTTCGAATAAATTGCACTTTCCTAGATTTAGACTCAAAGTCGATTTTCTTGCAAATTGTATATTAGCGACTTCAATAAGGAACCGTTTATTCTGAAAAACATAAATTTTACTGAACTGCCCTCTTGAGGAAAAATTTGTATGTTATTACAATATTAACAAATTCATATAATCAATGCATTTCAAAAAAATTGCGATCTCTTAGATTTAGACCCAAAGTCGTTTTTTTTTGCAAATTGTATATTAAAGACTTCAATAAGCTGCCGCTTATACTGCTGAAAAATATAAAATTTTACTGATCTGCGCTAAGGAAAAATTTGCATGTTATAACAATATTATCAAATTCATACAATGTAAGCATTTCGAAAAAATTGCACCTTCTTAGATTTAGACTCAAAGTCGATTTTCTTCCAAATTGTCTATTACTGACTTCAATAAGGTATCGCTTATAATGAAAAATAAAAAATTTTACTGAACGGCTCTTTTAAGGAAAATTTTGCATGTTATTACAATATTAACAAATTCATATAATCAATGCATTTTGAAAAAATTGTTATACCTTAGATTTAGACTCAAAGTCAATTTTCTTGCAAATTGTATATAATCGACTTCAGTAAGGTACCGCTTATTCCAAAAAACATAAATTTTACTGATCTGCGCTAAGGAAAAAGTTGCATGTTATTACAATATTAACAAATTCATATAAACAATGCATTTAGAAAAAATTGCACTTTCCTAGATTTAGACTCAAAGTCGATTTTCTTGCAAATTGTATATTAGCGACTTCAGTAAGGTAAAGCTTATTCCAAAAAACATAAATTTTATAGATCTGCGCTAAGGAAAAATTTGCATGTTATTACCATATTAACAAATTCATATAATCGATGCATTTTGAAAAAATTGCACTTCCTTAGATTTAGACTCAAAGTCGATTTTCTTGCAAATTCAGTAAGGTACCGCTTATTCTGAAAAACATAATTTTTACTGATCTGCTCTTCTAAGGAAAAATGTGCATGTTATTACCATATTAGTAAATTCATATAAACAATGCATTTTGAAAAAATTGCAATTTCTTAGATTTAGACCCAAAGTAGGTTTTTTTTTTTGCAAATTGTATATAAACGACTTCAATAAGGTACCGCTTATTCTGAAAACTAAAAAATATTACTGATCTGCTCTTCTAAGGAAAAATTTGCATGATATAATATTACAATATTAACAAATTCATATTATATAATCAATGCGTTTCGAAAAAATTGCACTTTCCTAGATTTAGACTCAAGGTCGATTTTCTTGCAAATTGTATATTACCGGCTTCAATAAGGTACCGTTTATTCTTAAAACATAAATTTTACTGAACTGCTCTTCTGAGGAAAAATTTGTATGTTATTACCATATTAACAAATTCATATAATCAATGCATTTCGAAAAAATTGCAGTTTCTTAGATTTAGACCCAAAGTAGGTTTTTTTTTTTGCAAATTGTATATTAACGACTTCAATAAGGTACCGCTTATACCGCTGAAAAATATAAAATTTTACTGATCTGCGCTAAGGAAAAATTTGCATATTATAACAATATTAAGAAATTCATACAATCTAAGCATTTCGTAAAAATTGCACTTTCTTAGATAAGACTCAACACGATACCATATTAGTAAATTCATATAAACAATGCATTTTGAAAATAATTGCAATTTCTTAGATTTAGACCCAAAGTAGGTTTTTTTTTGCAAATTGTATATTAACGACTTCAATAAGGTACCGCTTATACCGCTGAAAAATATAAAATTTTACAGATCTGCGCTAAGAAAAAATTTGAATGTTATAGCAATATTAACAAATTCACACAATCTTAGCGTTTCCTAAAAATTGCACTTTCTTAGATAAGACTCAACTCGATTTTCTTGCTAATTGTATATTAAGGACTTTAATAAGGTACCGCTTATTCTGAAAACTAAAAAATATTACTGATCTGCTCTTCTAAGGAAAAATTTGCATGTTATTACAATATTAACAAATTCAGATAATTAATGGATTTCGAAAAAATTGCACTTTCTTAGATTTAGACTCAAAGTCAATTTTCTTCCAAATTGTCTATTAACGACTTCAATAAGGTACCGCTTATTCTGAAAACTAAAAAATATTGCTGATCTGCTCTTCTAAGGAAAGATTTGCATGATATAATATTACAATATTAACAAATTCATATTATATAATCAATGCGTTTCGAAAAAATTGCACTTTCCTAGATTTAGACTCAAAGTCGATTTTCTTGCAAATTGTATATTGCCGACTTCAATAAGGTACCGTTTATTCTTAAAACATAAATTTTACTGAACTGCTCTTCTGAGGAAAAATTTGTATGTTATTACCATATTAACAAATTCATATAATCAATGCATTTCGAAAAAATTGCAGTTTCTTAGATTTAGACCCAAAGTAGGTTTTTTTTTTTGCAAATTGTATATTAACGACTTCAATAAGGTACCGCTTATACCGCTGAAAAATATAAAATTTTACTGATCTGCGCTAAGGAAAAATTTGCATATTATAACAATATTAACAAATTCATACAATCTAAGCATTTCGTAAAAATTGCACTTTCTTAGATAAGACTCAACACGATTTTCTTCTTATTGGATATTAAGCACTTCAAGAAGGTAACGCTTATACTGAAAAACATAAATTTTACTGATCTGTGCTAAAGAAAAATCTGCATGTTATAACAATTTTAACAAATTCATGTAATCAATGGTTTTCGAAAAAATTGCACCTTCTTAGATTTAGACTCAAAGTCGATTTTCTTCCAAATTGTCTATTGCTGACTTCAATAAGGTATTGCTTATAATGAAAAATAAAAAATTTTACTGAACGTCTCTTTTAAGGAAAATTTTGCATGTTATTACAATATTAACAAATTCATATAATCAATGCATTTTGAAAAAATTGTTATACCTTAGATTTAGACTCAAAGTCAATTTTCTTGCAAATTGTATATAATCGACTTCAGTAAGGTACCGCTTATTCTAAAAAACATAAATTTTACTGATCTGCGCTAAGGAAAAAGTTGCATGTTATAACAATATTAACAAATTCATATAAACAATGCATTTAGAAAAAATTGCACTTTCCTAGATTTAGACTCAAAGTCGATTTTCTTGCAAATTGTATATTAGCGACTTCAGTAAGGTAGCGCTTATTCCAAAAAACATAAATTTTATAGATCTGCGCTAAGGAAAAATTTGCATGTTATTACTATATTAACAAATTCATATAATCGATGCATTTTGAAAAAATTGCACTTCCTTAGATTTAGACTCAAAGTCGATTTTCTTGCAAATTGTATATAATCGACTTCAGTAAGGTACCGCTTATTCTGAAAAACATAATTTTTACTGATCTGCTCTTCTATGGAAAAATGTGCATGTTATTACCATATTAGTAAATTCATATAAACAATGCATTTTGAAAATAATTGCAATTTCTTAGATTTAGACCCAAAGTCGGTTTTTTTTGCAAATTGTATATTAACGACTTCAATAAGGTACCGCTTATACCGCTGAAAAATATAAAATTTTACTGATCTGCGCTAAGAAAAAATTTGAATGTTATAGCAATATTAACAAATTCAAACAATCTTAGCGTTTCCTAAAAATTGCACTTTCTTAGATAAGACTCAACTCGATTTTCTTGCTAATTGGATATTAAGGACCTTAATAAGGTGCCGCTTATTCTAAAAATCATAAATTTTTCTGATCAGCTCTTCTGAGTAAAAATTTGCATGTTATTACAATATTAACAAATTCATATAATTAATGGATTTCGAAAAAATTGCACTTTCTTAGATTTAGACTCAAAGTCAATTATCTTCCACATTGTCTGTTAACGACTTCAATAAGGTACCGCTTATTCTGAAAACTAAAAAATATTACTGATCTGCTCTTCTAAGGAAAAATTTGCATGATATAATATTACAATATTAACAAATTCATATTATATAATCAATGCGTTTCGAAAAAATTGCACTTTCCTAGATTTAGACTCAAAGTCGACTTTCTTTCAAATTGTATATTACCGACTTCAATAAGGTACCGTTTATTCTTAAAACATAAATTTTACTCAACTACTCTTCTGAGGAATAATTTGTATGTTATTACCATATTAACAAATTCATATAATCAATGCATTTCGAATAAATTGCAATTTCTTAGATTTAGACCCAAAGTAGGTTTTTTTTTTTTGCAAATTGTATATTAACGACTTCAATAAGGTACCGCTTATACCGCTGAAAAATATAAAATTTTACTGATCTGCGCTAAGGAAAAATTTGCATATTATAACAATATTAACAAATTCATACAATCTAAGCATTTTGTAAAAATTGCAGTTTCTTAGATAAGACTCAACACGATTTTCTTCTTATTGGATAATAAGCACTTCAATAAGGTAACGCTTATACTGAAAAACATAAATTTTACTGATCTGTGCTAAAGAAAAATCTGCATGTTATAACAATTTTAAAAAATTCATGTAATCAATGGTTTTCGAAAATATTGCACCTTCTTAGATTTAGACTCAAAGTCGATTTTCTTCCAAATTGTCTATTATGGCTTATAACAATATTAACAAATTCATACAATCTAAGCATTTCCTAAAAATTGCACTTTCTTAGATAAGACTTAACTCGATTTTCTTGCTAATTGGATATTAAGGACTTTAATAAGCTACCGCATATTCTAAAAATCATAAATTTTTTTGATCAGCTCTTCTGAGTAAAAATTTGCATGTTATTACAATATTAACAAATTCATATAAATAATGGATTTCAAAAAATTGCACTTTCTTAGATTTAGACTCAAAGTCAATTTTCTTCCAAATTGTCTATTAACGACTTCAATAAGGTACCGCTTATTCTGAAAACTAAAAAATATTACTGATCTGCTCTTCTAAGGAAAAATTTGCATGATATTACAATATTAACAAATTCATATTATATAATCAATGCGTTTCGAAAAAATTGCACTTTCCTAGATTTAGACTCAAAGTCGATTTTCTTGCAAATTGTATATTAATGACTTCAATAAGGTATCGCTTATAATGAAAAATAAAAAATTTTACTGAACGGCTCTTTTAAGGAAAATTTTGCATGTTATTACATAATTAACAAATTCATATAATGAATGCATTTTGAAAAAATTGCTATACCTTAGATTTAGACTCAAAGTCGATTTTCTTGCAAATTGTATATAATCGGCTTCAGTAAGGTACCGCTAATTCTAAAAAACCTAGATTTAGACTCAAAGTCGATTTTCTTGCAAATTGTATATTAACGACTTCAATAAGGTACCGCTTATTCCAAGAAACATAAATTTTATAGACCTGCTCTTCTAAGGAAAAATGTGCATGTTATTACCATATTAGTAAATTCATATAATCAATGCATTTTGGAAAAATTGCAATTTCTTATATTTAGATCCAAAGTCGGTTTTTTTTTTTGCAAATTGTATATTAACGACTTCAATAAGGTATCGCTTATAATGAAAAATAAAAAATTTTACTGAACGGCTCTTTTAAGGAAAATTTTGCATGTTATTACAATATTAACAAATTCATATAATCAATGAATTTTGAAAAAATTGCTATACCTTAGATTTAGACTCAAAGTCGATTTTCTTGCAAATTGTATATAATCGGCTTCAGTAAGGTACCGCTTATTCTAAAAAACATAAATTTTACTGATCTGCGCTAAGAAAAAATTTTAATGTTATAACAATATTAACAAATTCATACAATCTAAGCATTTCCTAAAAATTACATTTTCTTAGATAAGACTCAACTCGATTTTCTTGCTAATTGGATATTAAGGACTTTAATAAGGTACCGTTTATTCTAAAAATCATAAATTTTTTTGATCAGGTCTTCGGAGTAAAAATTTGCATGTTATTGCAATATTAACAAATTCATATAATTAATGGATTTCAAAAAATTGCACTTTCTTAGATTTAGACTCAAAGTCAATTTTCTTCCAAATTGTCTATTAACGACTTCAATAAGGTACCGCTTATTCTGAAAACTAAAAAATATTACAGATCTGCTCTTCTAAGGAAAAATTTGCATGATATTACAATATTAACAAATTCATATTATATAATCAATGCGTTTCGAAAAAATTGCACTTTCCTTGATTTAGACTCAAAGTCGATTTTCTTGCAAATTGTATATTACCGACTTCAATAAGGTACCGTTTATTCTTAAAACATAAATTTTACTGAACTGCTCTTCTGAGGAAAAATTTGTATGTTATTACCATATTAACAAATTCATATAATCAATGCATTTCGAAAAAATTGCAATTTCTTAGATTTAGACCCAAAGTAGGTTTTTTTTTACAAATTGTATATTAACGACTTCAATAAGGTACCACTTATACCGCTGAAAAATATAAAATTTTACTGATCTGCGCTAAGGAAAAATTTGCATATAATAACAATATTAACAAATTCATACAATCTAAGCATTTCGTAAAAATTGCACTTTCTTAGATAAGACTCAACACGATTTTCTTCTTATTGGATAATAAGCACTTCAATAAGGTAACGCTTATACTGAAAAACATAAATTTTACTGATCTGTGCTAAAGAAAAATCTGCATGTTATAACAATTTTAAAAAATTCATGTAATCAATGGTTTTCGAAAAAATTGCACCTTCTTAGATTTAGACTCAAAGTCGATTTTCTTCCAAATTGTCTATTATGGCTTATAACAATATTAACAAATTCATACAATCTAAGCATTTCCTAAAAATTGCACTTTCTTAGATAAGACTTAACTCGATTTTCTTGCTAATTGGATATTAAGGACTTTAATAAGCTACCGCATATTCTAAAAATCATAAATTTTTTTGATCAGCTCTTCTGAGTAAAAATTTGCATGTTATTACAATATTAACAAATTCATATAAATAATGGATTTCAAAAAATTGCACTTTCTTAGATTTAGACTCAAAGTCAATGTTCTTCCAAATTGTCTATTAACGACTTCAATAAGGTACCGCTTATTCTGAAAACTAAAAAATATTACTGATCTGCTCTTCTAAGGAAAAATTTGCATGATATTACAATATTAACAAATTCATATTATATAATCAATGCGTTTCGAAAAAATTGCACTTTCCTTGATTTAGACTCAAAGTCGATTTTCTTGCAAATTGTATATTACCGACTTCAATAAGGTACCGTTTATTCTTAAAACATAAATTTTACTGAACTGCTCTTCTGAGGAAAAATTTGTATGTTATTACCATATTAACAAATTCATATAATCAATGCATTTCGAAAAAATTGCAGTTTCTTAGATTTAGACCCAAAGTAGGTTTTTTTTTTTGCAAATTGTATATTAACGACTTCAATAAGGTACCACTTATACCGCTGAAAAATATAAAATTTTACTGATCTGCGCTAAGGAAAAATTTGCATATTATAACAATATTAAAAAATTCATACAATCTAAGCATTTTGTAAAAATTGCAGTTTCTTAGATAAGACTCAACACGATTTTCTTCTTATTGGATAATAAGCACTTCAATAAGGTAACGCTTATACTGAAAAACATAAATTTTACTGATCTGTGCTAAAGAAAAATCTGCATGTTATAACAATTTTAAAAAATTCATGTAATCAATGGTTTTCGAAAAAATTGCACCTTCTTAGATTTAGACTCAAAGTCGATTTTCTTCCAAATTGTCTATTATGGCTTATAACAATATTAACAAATTCATACAATCTAAGCATTTCCTAAAAATTGCACTTTCTTAGATAAGACTTAACTCGATTTTCTTGCTAATTGGATATTAAGGACTTTAATAAGCTACCGCATATTCTAAAAATCATAAATTTTTTTGATCAGCTCTTCTGAGTAAAAATTTGCATGTTATTACAATATTAACAAATTCATATAAATAATGGATTTCAAAAAATTGCACTTTCTTAGATTTAGACTCAAAGTCAATTTTCTTCCAAATTGTCTATTAACGACTTCAATAAGGTACCGCTTATTCTGAAAACTAAAAAATATTACTGATCTGCTCTTCTAAGGAAAAATTTGCATGATATTACAATATTAACAAATTCATATTATATAATCAATGCGTTTCGAAAAAATTGCACTTTCCTAGATTTAGACTCAAAGTCGATTTTCTTGCAAATTGTATATAATCGGCTTCAGTAAGGTACCGCTAATTCTAAAAAACATAAATTTTACTGATCTGCGCTAAGGAAAAAGTTGCATGTTATAACAATATTAACAAATTCATATAAACAATGCATTTAGAAAAAATTGCACTTTCCTAGATTAAGACTCAAAGTCGATTTTCTTGCAAATTGTATATTAGCGACTTCATAAAGGTACCGCTTATTCCAAAAAACATAAATTTTATAGATCTGCGCTAAGGAAAAATTTGCATGTTATAACAATATTAACAAATTCATATAATCAATGCATTTAAAAAAAATTGCACTTTCCTAGATTTAGACTCAAAGTCGATTTTCTTGCAAATTGTATATTAACGACTTCAATAAGGTACCGCTTATTCCAAGAAACATAAATTTTATAGACCTGCTCTTCTAAGGAAAAATGTGCATGTTATTACCATATTAGTAAATTCATATAATCAATGCATTTTGGAAAAATTGCAATTTCTTATATTTAGATCCAAAGTCGGTTTTTTTTTTTGCAAATTGTATATTAACGACTTCAATAAGGTATCGCTTATAATGAAAAATAAAAAATTTTACTGAACGGCTCTTTTAAGGAAAATTTTGCATGTTATTACATTATTAACAAATTCATATAATCAATGAATTTTGAAAAAATTGCTATACCTTAGATTTAGACTCAAAGTCGATTTTCTTGCAAATTGTATATAATCGGCTTCAGTAAGGTACCGCTAATTCTAAAAAACATAAATTTTACTGATCTGCGCTAAGGAAAAAGTTGCATGTTATAACAATATTAACAAATTCATATAAACAATGCATTTAGAAAAAATTGCACTTTCCTAGATTAAGACTCAAAGTCGATTTTCTTGCAAATTGTATATTAGCGACTTCATAAAGGTACCGCTTATTCCAAAAAACATAAATTTTATAGATCTGCGCTAAGGAAAAATTTGCATGTTATAACAATATTAACAAATTCATATAATCAATGCATTTAAAAAAAATTGCACTTTCCTAGATTTAGACTCAAAGTCGATTTTCTTGCAAATTGTATATTAACGACTTCAATAAGGTACCGCTTATTCCAAGAAACATAAATTTTATAGACCTGCTCTTCTAAGGAAAAATGTGCATGTTATTACCATATTAGTAAATTCATATAATCAATGCATTTTGGAAAAATTGCAATTTCTTATATTTAGATCCAAAGTCGGTTTTTTTTTTTGCAAATTGTATATTAACGACTTCAATAAGGTATCGCTTATAATGAAAAATAAAAAATTTTACTGAACGGCTCTTTTAAGGAAAATTTTGCATGTTATTACATTATTAACAAATTCATATAATCAATGAATTTTGAAAAAATTGCTATACCTTAGATTTAGACTCAAAGTCGATTTTCTTGCAAATTGTATATAATCGGCTTCAGTAAGGTACCGCTTATTCTAAAAAACATAAATTTTACTGATCTGCGCTAAGAAAAAATTTTAATGTTATAACAATATTAACAAATTCATACAATCTAAGCATTTCCTAAAAATTACATTTTCTTAGATAAGACTCAACTCGATTTTCTTGCTAATTGGATATTAAGGACTTTAATAAGGTACCGTTTATTCTAAAAATCATAAATTTTTTTGATCAGGTCTTCGGAGTAAAAATTTGCATGTTATTGCAATATTAACAAATTCATATAATTAATGGATTTCAAAAAATTGCACTTTCTTAGATTTAGACTCAAAGTCAATTTTCTTCCAAATTGTCTATTAACGACTTCAATAAGGTACCGCTTATTCTGAAAACTAAAAAATATTACTGATCTGCTCTTCTAAGGAAAAATTTGCATGATATTACAATATTAACAAATTCATATTATATAATCAATGCGTTTCGAAAAAATTGCACTTTCCTAGATTTAGACTCAAAGTCGATTTTCTTGCAAATTGTATATTAATGACTTCAATAAGGTATCGCTTATAATGAAAAATAAAAAATTTTACTGAACGGCTCTTTTAAGGAAAATTTTGCATGTTATTACATAATTAACAAATTCATATAATCAATGCATTTTGAAAAAATTGCTATACCTTAGATTTAGACTCAAAGTCGATTTTCTTGCAAATTGTATATAATCGGCTTCAGTAAGGTACCGCTAATTCTAAAAAACATAAATTTTACTGATCTGCGCTAAGGAAAAAGTTGCATGTTATAACAATATTAACAAATTCATATAAACAATGCATTTAGAAAAAATTGCACTTTCCTAGATTAAGACTCAAAGTCGATTTTCTTGCAAATTGTATATTAGCGACTTCATAAAGGTACCGCTTATTCCAAAAAACATAAATTTTATAGATCTGCGCTAAGGAAAAATTTGCATGTTATAACAATATTAACAAATTCATATAATCAATGCATTTAAAAAAAATTGCACTTTCCTAGATTTAGACTCAAAGTCGATTTTCTTGCAAATTGTATATTAACGACTTCAATAAGGTACCGCTTATTCCAAGAAACATAAATTTTATAGACCTGCTCTTCTAAGGAAAAATGTGCATGTTATTACCATATTAGTAAATTCATATAATCAATGCATTTTGGAAAAATTGCAATTTCTTATATTTAGATCCAAAGTCGATTTTCTTGCAAATTGTATATTAACGACTTCAATAAGGTATCGCTTATAATGAAAAATAAAAAATTTTACTGAACGGCTCTTTTAAGGAAAATTTTGCATGTTATTACATAATTAACAAATTCATATAATCAATGCATTTTGAAAAAATTGCTATACCTTAGATTTAGACTCAAAGTCGATTTTCTTGCAAATTGTATATAATCGGCTTCAGTAAGGTACCGCTAATTCTAAAAAACATAAATTTTACTGATCTGCGCTAAGGAAAAAGTTGCATGTTATAACAATATTAACAAATTCATATAAACAATGCATTTAGAAAAAATTGCACTTTCCTAGATTAAGACTCAAAGTCGATTTTCTTGCAAATTGTATATTAGCGACTTCATAAAGGTACCGCTTATTCCAAAAAACATAAATTTTATAGATCTGCGCTAAGGAAAAATTTGCATGTTATAACAATATTAACAAATTCATATAATCAATGCATTTAAAAAAAATTGCACTTTCCTAGATTTAGACTCAAAGTCGATTTTCTTGCAAATTGTATATTAACGACTTCAATAAGAAATCGCTTATAATGAAAAATAAAAAATTTTACTGAACGGCTCTTTTAAGGAAAATTTTGCATGTTATTACATTATTAACAAATTCATATAATCAATGAATTTTGAAAAAATTGCTATACCTTAGATTTAGACTCAAAGTCGATTTTCTTGCAAATTGTATATAATCGGCTTCAGTAAGGTACCGCTTATTCTAAAAAACATAAATTTTACTGATCTGCGCTAAGAAAAAATTTTAATGTTATAACAATATTAACAAATTCATACAATCTAAGCATTTCCTAAAAATTACATTTTCTTAGATAAGACTCAACTCGATTTTCTTGCTAATTGGATATTAAGGACTTTAATAAGGTACCGTTTATTCTAAAAATCATAAATTTTTTTGATCAGGTCTTCGGAGTAAAAATTTGCATGTTATTGCAATATTAACAAATTCATATAATTAATGGATTTCAAAAAATTGCACTTTCTTAGATTTAGACTCAAAGTCAATTTTCTTCCAAACTGTCTATTAACGACTTCAATAAGGTACCGCTTATTCTGAAAACTAAAAAATATTACTGATCTGCTCTTCTAAGGAAAAATTTGCATGATATTACAATATTAACAAATTCATATTATATAATCAATGCGTTTCGAAAAAATTGCACTTTCCTTGATTTAGACTCAAAGTCGATTTTCTTGCAAATTGTATATTACCGATTTCAATAAGGTACCGTTTATTCTTAAAACATAAATTTTACTGAACTGCTCTTCTGAGGAAAAATTTGTATGTTATTACCATATTAACAAATTCATATAATCAATGCATTTCGAAAAAATTGCAATTTCTTAGATTTAGACCCAAAGTAGGTTTTTTTTTACAAATTGTATATTAACGACTTCAATAAGGTACCGCTTATACCGCTGAAAAATATAAAATTTTACTGATCTGCGCTAAGGAAAAATTTGCATATAATAACAATATTAACAAATTCATACAATCTAAGCATTTCGTAAAAATTGCACTTTCTTAGATAAGACTCAACACGATTTTCTTCTTATTGGATAATAAGCACTTCAATAAGGTAACGCTTATACTGAAAAACATAAATTTTACTGATCTGTGCTAAAGAAAAATCTGCATGTTATAACAATTTTAACAAATTCATGTAATCAATGGTTTTCGAAAAAATTGCACCTTCTTAGATTTAGACTCAAAGTCGATTTTCTTCCAAATTGTCTATTAATGACTTCAATAAGGTATCGCTTATAATGAAAAATAAAAAATTTTACTGAACGGCTCTTTTAAAGAAAATTTTGCATGTTATTACAATATTAACAAATTCAAATAATCAATGCATTTTGAAAAAATTGCTATACCTTAGATTTAGACTCAAAGTCGATTTTCTTGCAAATTGTATATAATCGACTTCAGTAAGGTACCGCTTATTCTAAAAAACATAAAATTTACTGATCTGCGCTAAGGAAAAAGTTGCATGTTATAACAATATTAACAAATTCATATAAACAATGCATTTAGAAAAAATTGCACCTTCCTAGATTTAGACTCAAAGTCGATTTTCTTGCAAATTGTATATTAGCGACTTTATAAAGGTACCGCTGATTCGAAAAAACATAAATTTTACTGATCTGCGCTAAGGAAAAAGTTGCATGTTATAACAATATTAACAAATTCATATAAACAATGCATTTAGAAAAAATTGCACTTTCCTAGATTTAGACTCAAAGTCGATTTTCTTGCAAATTGTATATTAATGACTTCAACAAGGTATCGCTTATAATGAAAAATAAAAAATTTTACTGAACGGCTCTTTTAAAGAAAATTTTGCATGTTATTACAATATTAACAAATTCAAATAATCAATGCATTTTGAAAAAATTGCTATACCTTAGATTTAGACTCAAAGTCGATTTTCTTGCAAATTGTATATAATCGACTTCAGTAAGGTACCGCTTATTCTAAAAAACATAAATTTTACTGATCTGCGCTAAGGAAAAAGTTGCATGTTATAACAATATTAACAAATTCATATAAACAATGCATTTAGAAAAAATTGCACCTTCCTAGATTTAGACTCAAAGTCGATTTTCTTGCAAATTGTATATTAACGACTTCAATAAGGTACCGCTTATTCAAAAAAACATAATTTTTACTGATCTGCTCTTCTAAGGAAAAATGTGCATGTTATTACCATATTAGTAAATTCATATAATCAATGCATTTTGGAAAAATTGCAATTTCTTATATTTAGATCCAAAGTCGGTTTTTTTTTTTGCAAATTGTATATTAACGACTTCAATAAGGTATCGCTTATAATGAAAAATAAAAAATTTTACTGAACGGCTCTTTTAAGGAAAATTTTGCATGTTATTACAATATTAACAAATTCATATAATCAATGAATTTTGAAAAAATTGCTATACCTTAGATTTAGACTCAAAGTCGATTTTCTTGCAAATTGTATATAATCGGCTTCAGTAAGGTACCGCTTATTCTAAAAAACATAAATTTTACTGATCTGCGCTAAGAAAAAAATTTAATGTTATAACAATATTAACAAATTCATACAATCTAAGCATTTCCTAAAAATTACATTTTCTTAGATAAGACTCAACTCGATTTTCTTGCTAATTGGATATTAAGGACTTTAATAAGGTACCGTTTATTCTAAAAATCATAAATTTTTTTGATCAGGTCTTCGGAGTAAAAATTTGCATGTTATTGCAATATTAACAAATTCATATAATTAATGGATTTCAAAAAATTGCACTTTCTTAGATTTAGACTCAAAGTCAATTTTCTTCCAAATTGTCTATTAACGACTTCAATAAGGTACCGCTTATTCTGAAAACTAAAAAATATTACTGATCTGCTCTTCTAAGGAAAAATTTGCATGATATTACAATATTAACAAATTCATATTATATAATCAATGCGTTTCGAAAAAATTGCACTTTCCTTGATTTAGACTCAAAGTCGATTTTCTTGCAAATTGTATATAATCGACTTCAGTAAGGTACCGCTTATTCTAAAAAACATAAATTTTACTGATCTGCGCTAAGGAAAAAGTTGCATGTTATAACAATATTAACAAATTCATATAAACAATGCATTTAGAAAAAATTGCACCTTCCTAGATTTAGACTCAAAGTCGATTTTCCTGCAAATTGTATATTAGCGACTTCATAAAGGTACCGGTTATTCCAAAAAACATAAATTTTACTGACCTGCGCTAAGGAAAAAGTTGCATGTTATAACAATATTAACAAGTTCATATAAACAATGCATTTAGAAAAAATTGCACTTTCCTAGATTTAGACTCAAAGTCGATTTTCTTGCAAATTGTATATTAATGACTTCAATAAGGTATCGCTTATAATGAAAAATAAAAATTTTTACTGAACGGCTCTTTTAAAGAAAATTTTGCATGTTATTACAATATTAACAAATTCAAATAATCAATGCATTTTGAAAAAATTGCTATACCTTAGATTTAGACTCAAAGTCGATTTTCTTGCAAATTGTATATAATCGACTTCAGTAAGGTACCGCTTATTCTAAAAAACATAAATTTTACTGATCTGCGCTAAGGAAAAAGTTGCATGTTATAACAATATTAACAAATTCATATAAACAATGCATTTAGAAAAAATTGCACCTTCCTAGATTTAGACTCAAAGTCGATTTTCTTGCAAATTGTATATTAACGACTTCAATAAGGTACCGCTTATTCCAAAAAACATAATTTTTACTGATCTGCTCTTCTAAGGAAAAATGTGCATGTTATTACCATATTAGTAAATTCATATAATCAATGCATTTTGGAAAAATTGCAATTTCTTATATTTAGATCCAAAGTCGGTTTTTTTTTTTGCAAATTGTATATTAACGACTTCAATAAGGTATCGCTTATAATGAAAAATAAAAAATTTTACTGAACGGCTCTTTTAAGGAAAATTTTGCATGTTATTACAATATTAACAAATTCATATAATCAATGAATTTTGAAAAAATTGCTATACCTTAGATTTAGACTCAAGGTCGATTTTCTTGCAAATTGTATATAATCGGCTTCAGTAAGGTACCGCTTATTCTAAAAAACATAAATTTTACTGATCTGCGCTAAGAAAAAATTTTAATGTTATAACAATATTAACAAATTCATACAATCTAAGCATTTCCTAAAAATTACATTTTCTTAGATAAGACTCAACTCGATTTTCTTGCTAATTGGATATTAAGGACTTTAATAAGGTACCGTTTATTCTAAAAATCATAAATTTTTTTGATCAGGTCTTCGGAGTAAAAATTTGCATGTTATTGCAATATTAACAAATTCATATAATTAATGGATTTCAAAAAATTGCACTTTCTTAGATTTAGACTCAAAGTCAATTTTCTTCCAAATTGTCTATTAACGACTTCAATAAGGTACCGCTTATTCTGAAAACTAAAAAATATTACTGATCTGCTCTTCTAAGGAAAAATTTGCATGATATTACAATATTAACAAATTCATATTATATAATCAATGCGTTTCGAAAAAATTGCACTTTCCTTGATTTAGACTCAAAGTCGATTTTCTTGCAAATTGTATATAATCGACTTCAGTAAGGTACCGCTTTTTCTAAAAAACATAAATTTTACTGATCTGCGCTAAGGAAAAAGTTGCATGTTATAACAATATTAACAAATTCATATAAACAATGCATTTAGAAAAAATTGCACCTTCCTAGATTTAGACTCAAAGTCGATTTTCCTGCAAATTGTATATTAGCGACTTCATAAAGGTACCGGTTATTCCAAAAAACATAAATTTTATAGATCTGCGCTAAGGAAAAATTTGCATGCTATAACAATATTAAGAAATTCATATAATCAATGCATTAAAAAAAAATTGCACTTTCCTAGATTTAGACTCAAAGTCGATTTTCTTGCAAATTGTATATTAACGACTTCAATAAGGTACCGCTTATTCTGAAAAACATAATTTTTACTGATCTGCTCTTCTAAGGAAAAATGTGCATGTTATTACCATATTAGTAAATTCATATAATCAATGCATTTCGAAAAAATTGCAATTTCTTAGATTTAGACCCAAAGTCGGTTTTTTTTTGCAAATTGTATATTAACGACTTCAATAAGGTACGGTTTATTCTTAAAACATAAATTTTACTGATCTGCTCTTCTAAGGAAAAATTTGCATGATATTACAATATTAACAAATTCATATTATATAATCAATGCGTTTCGAAAAAATTGCACTTTCCTTGATTTAGACTCAAAGTCGATTTTCTTGCAAATTGTATATAATCGACTTCAGTAAGGTACCGCTTATTCTAAAAAACATAAATTTTACTGATCTGCGCTAAGGAAAAAGTTGCATGTTATAACAATATTAACAAATTCATATAAACAATGCATTTAGAAAAAATTGCACCTTCCTAGATTTAGACTCAAAGTCGATTTTCCTGCAAATTGTATATTAGCGACTTCATAAAGGTACCGGTTATTCCAAAAAACATAAATTTTACTGACCTGCGCTAAGGAAAAAGTTGCATGTTATAACAATATTAACAAGTTCATATAAACAATGCATTTAGAAAAAATTGCACTTTCCTAGATTTAGACTCAAAGTCGATTTTCTTGCAAATTGTATATTAATGACTTCAATAAGGTATCGCTTATAATGAAAAATAAAAATTTTTACTGAACGGCTCTTTTAAAGAAAATTTTGCATGTTATTACAATATTAACAAATTCAAATAATCAATGCATTTTGAAAAAATTGCTATACCTTAGATTTAGACTCAAAGTCGATTTTCTTGCAAATTGTATATAATCGACTTCAGTAAGGTACCGCTTATTCTAAAAAACATAAATTTTACTGATCTGCGCTAAGGAAAAAGTTGCATGTTATAACAATATTAACAAATTCATATAAACAATGCATTTAGAAAAAATTGCACCTTCCTAGATTTAGACTCAAAGTCGATTTTCTTGCAAATTGTATATTAACGACTTCAATAAGGTACCGCTTATTCCAAAAAACATAATTTTTACTGATCTGCTCTTCTAAGGAAAAATGTGCATGCAATTACCATATTAGTAAATTCATATAATCAATGCATTTTGGAAAAATTGCAATTTCTTATATTTAGATCCAAAGTCGGTTTTTTTTTTGCAAATTGTATATTAACGACTTCAATAAGGTATCGCTTATAATGAAAAATAAAAAATTTTACTGAACGGCTCTTTTAAGGAAAATTTTGCATGTTATTACAATATTAACAAATTCATATAATCAATGAATTTTGAAAAAATTGCTATACCTTAGATTTAGACTCAAGGTCGATTTTCTTGCAAATTGTATATAATCGGCTTCAGTAAGGTACCGCTTATTCTAAAAAACATAAATTTTACTGATCTGCGCTAAGAAAAAATTTTAATGTTATAACAATATTAACAAATTCATACAATCTAAGCATTTCCTAAAAATTACATTTTCTTAGATAAGACTCAACTCGATTTTCTTGCTAATTGGATATTAAGGACTTTAATAAGGTACCGTTTATTCTAAAAATCATAAATTTTTTTGATCAGGTCTTCGGAGTAAAAATTTGCATGTTATTGCAATATTAACAAATTCATATAATTAATGGATTTCAAAAAATTGCACTTTCTTAGATTTAGACTCAAAGTCAATTTTCTTCCAAATTGTCTATTAACGACTTCAATAAGGTACCGCTTATTCTGAAAACTAAAAAATATTACTGATCTGCTCTTCTAAGGAAAAATTTGCATGATATTACAATATTAACAAATTCATATTATATAATCAATGCGTTTCGAAAAAATTGCACTTTCCTTGATTTAGACTCAAAGTCGATTTTCTTGCAAATTATATATATAATCGACTTCAGTAAGGTACCGCTTTTTCTAAAAAACATAAATTTTACTGATCTGCGCTAAGGAAAAAGTTGCATGTTATAACAATATTAACAAATTCATATAAACAATGCATTTAGAAAAAATTGCACCTTCCTAGATTTAGACTCAAAGTCGATTTTCCTGCAAATTGTATATTAGCGACTTCATAAAGGTACCGGTTATTCCAAAAAACATAAATTTTATAGATCTGCGCTAAGGAAAAATTTGCATGCTATAACAATATTAAGAAATTCATATAATCAATGCATTAAAAAAAATTGCACTTTCCTAGATTTAGACTCAAAGTCGATTTTCTTGCAAATTGTATATTAACGACTTCAATAAGGTACCGCTTATTCTGAAAAACATAATTTTTACTGATCTGCTCTTCTAAGGAAAAATGTGCATGTTATTACCAAATTAGTA
The DNA here is from genome assembly GCF_042242935.1 of Bactrocera oleae. NCBI lineage: Eukaryota > Metazoa > Arthropoda > Insecta > Diptera > Tephritidae > Bactrocera > Bactrocera oleae. The sequence continues at coordinate 17,288,427 of NC_091541.1, read as the reverse complement.
AATTCATATAATCAATGCATTTCGAAAAAATTGCAATTTCTTAGATTTAGACCCAAAGTCGGTTTTTTTTTGCAAATTGTATATTAACGACTTCAATAAGGTACGGTTTATTCTTAAAACATAAATTTTACTGAACTGCTCTTCTGAGGAAAAATTTGTATGTTATTACCATATTAACAAATTCATATAATCAAAGCATTTCGAAAAAATTGCAATTTCTTAGAATTAGGCCCAAAGTAGGTTTTTTTTTGCAAATTGTATATTAACGACTTCAATAAGGTACCGCTTATACCGCTGAAAAATATAAAATTTTACTGATCTGCGCTAAGGAAAATTTGCATTTATAACAATATTAACAATTTCAAAAAATCTAAGCATTTCGTAAAAATTGCACTCTCTTAGATAAGACTCAACTCAATTTTCTTTCTAATTGGATATTAAGGACTTTAATAAGGTACCGCTTATTCTAAGAAACATAAATTTTTCTGATCAGCTCTTCTGAGTAAAAATTTGCATGTTATTACAATATTAACAAATTCATATAATTAATGGATTTCGAAAAAATTGCACTTTCTTAGATTTAGACTCAAAGTCAATTTTCTTCCAAATTGTCTATTAACGACTTCAATAAGGTACCGCTTATTCTGAAAACTAAAAAATATTACTGATCTGCTCTTCTAAGGAAAAATTTGCATGATATTACAATATTAACAAATTCATATTATATAATCAATGCGTTTCGAAAAAATTGCACTTTCCTAGATTTAGACTCAAAGTCGATTTTCTTGCAAATTGTATATTACCGACTTCAATAAGGTACCGTTTATTCTTAAAACATAAATTTTACTGAACTTCTCTTCTGAGGAAAAATTTGTATGTTATTACCATATTAACAAATTCATATAATCAATGCATTTCGAAAAAATTGCAATTTTTTAGATTTAGACCCAAAGTAGGTTTTTTTTTGCAAATTGTATATTAACGACTTCAATAAGGTATCGCTTATAATACAAAATAAAAAATTACCGCTTATTCTAAAAAACATAAAATTTACTGATCTGCGCTAAGGAAAAAGTTGCATGTTATAACAATATTAACAAATTCATATAAACAATGCATTTAGAAAAAATTGCACCTTCCTAGATTTAGACTCAAAGTCGATTTTCTTGCAAATTGTATATTAGCGACTTTATAAAGGTACCGCTGATTCGAAAAAACATAAATTTTACTGATCTGCGCTAAGGAAAAAGTTGCATGTTATAACAATATTAACAAATTCATATAAACAATGCATTTAGAAAAAATTGCACTTTCCTAGATTTAGACTCAAAGTCGATTTTCTTGCAAATTGTATATTAATGACTTCAACAAGGTATCGCTTATAATGAAAAATAAAAAATTTTACTGAACGGCTCTTTTAAAGAAAATTTTGCATGTTATTACAATATTAACAAATTCAAATAATCAATGCATTTTGAAAAAATTGCTATACCTTAGATTTAGACTCAAAGTCGATTTTCTTGCAAATTGTATATAATCGACTTCAGTAAGGTACCGCTTATTCTAAAAAACATAAATTTTACTGATCTGCGCTAAGGAAAAAGTTGCATGTTATAACAATATTAACAAATTCATATAAACAATGCATTTAGAAAAAATTGCACCTTCCTAGATTTAGACTCAAAGTCGATTTTCTTGCAAATTGTATATTAACGACTTCAATAAGGTACCGCTTATTCAAAAAAACATAATTTTTACTGATCTGCTCTTCTAAGGAAAAATGTGCATGTTATTACCATATTAGTAAATTCATATAATCAATGCATTTTGGAAAAATTGCAATTTCTTATATTTAGATCCAAAGTCGGTTTTTTTTTTGCAAATTGTATATTAACGACTTCAATAAGGTATCGCTTATAATGAAAAATAAAAAATTTTACTGAACGGCTCTTTTAAGGAAAATTTTGCATGTTATTACAATATTAACAAATTCATATAATCAATGAATTTTGAAAAAATTGCTATACCTTAGATTTAGACTCAAAGTCGATTTTCTTGCAAATTGTATATAATCGGCTTCAGTAAGGTACCGCTTATTCTAAAAAACATAAATTTTACTGATCTGCGCTAAGAAAAAAATTTAATGTTATAACAATATTAACAAATTCATACAATCTAAGCATTTCCTAAAAATTACATTTTCTTAGATAAGACTCAACTCGATTTTCTTGCTAATTGGATATTAAGGACTTTAATAAGGTACCGTTTATTCTAAAAATCATAAATTTTTTTGATCAGGTCTTCGGAGTAAAAATTTGCATGTTATTGCAATATTAACAAATTCATATAATTAATGGATTTCAAAAAATTGCACTTTCTTAGATTTAGACTCAAAGTCAATTTTCTTCCAAATTGTCTATTAACGACTTCAATAAGGTACCGCTTATTCTGAAAACTAAAAAATATTACTGATCTGCTCTTCTAAGGAAAAATTTGCATGATATTACAATATTAACAAATTCATATTATATAATCAATGCGTTTCGAAAAAATTGCACTTTCCTTGATTTAGACTCAAAGTCGATTTTCTTGCAAATTGTATATAATCGACTTCAGTAAGGTACCGCTTATTCTAAAAAACATAAATTTTACTGATCTGCGCTAAGGAAAAAGTTGCATGTTATAACAATATTAACAAATTCATATAAACAATGCATTTAGAAAAAATTGCACCTTCCTAGATTTAGACTCAAAGTCGATTTTCTTGCAAATTGTATATTAACGACTTCAATAAGGTACCGCTTATTCAAAAAAACATAATTTTTACTGATCTGCTCTTCTAAGGAAAAATGTGCATGTTATTACCATATTAGTAAATTCATATAATCAATGCATTTTGGAAAAATTGCAATTTCTTATATTTAGATCCAAAGTCGGTTTTTTTTTTTGCAAATTGTATATTAACGACTTCAATAAGGTATCGCTTATAATGAAAAATAAAAAATTTTACTGAACGGCTCTTTTAAGGAAAATTTTGCATGTTATTACAATATTAACAAATTCATATAATCAATGAATTTTGAAAAAATTGCTATACCTTAGATTTAGACTCAAAGTCGATTTTCTTGCAAATTGTATATAATCGGCTTCAGTAAGGTACCGCTTATTCTAAAAAACATAAATTTTACTGATCTGCGCTAAGAAAAAAATTTAATGTTATAACAATATTAACAAATTCATACAATCTAAGCATTTCCTAAAAATTACATTTTCTTAGATAAGACTCAACTCGATTTTCTTGCTAATTGGATATTAAGGACTTTAATAAGGTACCGTTTATTCTAAAAATCATAAATTTTTTTGATCAGGTCTTCGGAGTAAAAATTTGCATGTTATTGCAATATTAACAAATTCATATAATTAATGGATTTCAAAAAATTGCACTTTCTTAGATTTAGACTCAAAGTCAATTTTCTTCCAAATTGTCTATTAACGACTTCAATAAGGTACCGCTTATTCTGAAAACTAAAAAATATTACTGATCTGCTCTTCTAAGGAAAAATTTGCATGATATTACAATATTAACAAATTCATATTATATAATCAATGCGTTTCGAAAAAATTGCACTTTCCTTGATTTAGACTCAAAGTCGATTTTCTTGCAAATTGTATATAATCGACTTCAGTAAGGTACCGCTTATTCTAAAAAACATAAATTTTACTGATCTGCGCTAAGGAAAAAGTTGCATGTTATAACAATATTAACAAATTCATATAAACAATGCATTTAGAAAAAATTGCACCTTCCTAGATTTAGACTCAAAGTCGATTTTCTTGCAAATTGTATATTAGCGACTTTATAAAGGTACCGGTTATTCCAAAAAACATAAATTTTACTGACCTGCGCTAAGGAAAAAGTTGCATGTTATAACAATATTAACAAGTTCATATAAACAATGCATTTAGAAAAAATTGCACTTTCCTAGATTTAGACTCAAAGTCGATTTTCTTGCAAATTGTATATTAATGACTTCAATAAGGTATCGCTTATAATGAAAAATTAAAATTTTTACTGAACGGCTCTTTTAAAGAAAATTTTGCATGTTATCACAATATTAACAAATTCAAATAATCAATGCATTTTGAAAAAATTGCTATACCTTAGATTTAGACTCAAAGTCGATTTTCTTGCAAATTGTATATAATCGACTTCAGTAAGGTACCGCTTATTCTAAAAAACATAAATTTTACTGATCTGCGCTAAGAAAAAAATTTAATGTTATAACAATATTAACAAATTCATACAATCTAAGCATTTCCTAAAAATTACATTTTCTTAGATAAGACTCAACTCGATTTTCTTGCTAATTGGATATTAAGGACTTTAATAAGGTACCGTTTATTCTAAAAATCATAAATTTTTTTGATCAGGTCTTCGGAGTAAAAATTTGCATGTTATTGCAATATTAACAAATTCATATAATTAATGGATTTCAAAAAATTGCACTTTCTTAGATTTAGACTCAAAGTCAATTTTCTTCCAAATTGTCTATTAACGACTTCAATAAGGTACCGCTTATTCTGAAAACTAAAAAATATTACTGATCTGCTCTTCTAAGGAAAAATTTGCATGATATTACAATATTAACAAATTCATATTATATAATCAATGCGTTTCGAAAAAATTGCACTTTCCTTGATTTAGACTCAAAGTCGATTTTCTTGCAAATTGTATATAATCGACTTCAGTAAGGTACCGCTTATTCTAAAAAACATAAATTTTACTGATCTGCGCTAAGGAAAAAGTTGCATGTTATAACAATATTAACAAATTCATATAAACAATGCATTTAGAAAAAATTGCACCTTCCTAGATTTAGACTCAAAGTCGATTTTCTTGCAAATTGTATATTAGCGACTTTATAAAGGTACCGGTTATTCCAAAAAACATAAATTTTACTGACCTGCGCTAAGGAAAAAGTTGCATGTTATAACAATATTAACAAGTTCATATAAACAATGCATTTAGAAAAAATTGCACTTTCCTAGATTTAGACTCAAAGTCGATTTTCTTGCAAATTGTATATTAATGACTTCAATAAGGTATCGCTTATAATGAAAAATTAAAATTTTTACTGAACGGCTCTTTTAAAGAAAATTTTGCATGTTATCACAATATTAACAAATTCAAATAATCAATGCATTTTGAAAAAATTGCTATACCTTAGATTTAGACTCAAAGTCGATTTTCTTGCAAATTGTATATAATCGACTTCAGTAAGGTACCGCTTATTCTAAAAAACATAAATTTTACTGATCTGCGCTAAGGAAAAAGTTGCATGTTATAACAATATTAACAAATTCATATAAACAATGCATTTAGAAGAATTGCACCTTCCTAGATTTAGACTCAAAGTCGATTTTCTTGCAAATTGTATATTAACGACTTCAATAAGGTACCGCTTATTCCAAAAAACATAATTTTTACTGATCTGCTCTTCTAAGGAAAAATGTGCATGTTATTACCATATTAGTAAATTCATATAATCAATGCATTTTGGAAAAATTGCAATTTCTTATATTTAGATCCAAAGTCGGTTTTTTTTTTTGCAAATTGTATATTAACGACTTCAATAAGGTATCGCTTATAATGAAAAATAAAAAATTTTACTGAACGGCTCTTTTAAGGAAAATTTTGCATGTTATTACAATATTAACAAATTCATATAATCAATGAATTTTGAAAAAATTGCTATACCTTAGATTTAGACTCAAGGTCGATTTTCTTGCAAATTGTATATAATCGGCTTCAGTAAGGTACCGCTTATTCTAAAAAACATAAATTTTACTGATCTGCACTAAGAAAAAATTTTAATGTTATAACAATATTAACAAATTCATACAATCTAAGCATTTCCTAAAAATTACATTTTCTTAGATAAGACTCAACTCGATTTTCTTGCTAATTGGATATTAAGGACTTTAATAAGGTACCGTTTATTCTAAAAATCATAAATTTTTTTGATCAGGTCTTCGGAGTAAAAATTTGCATGTTATTGCAATATTAACAAATTCATATAATTAATGGATTTCAAAAAATTGCACTTTCTTAGATTTAGACTCAAAGTCAATTTTCTTCCAAATTGTCTATTAACGACTTCAATAAGGTACCGCTTATTCTGAAAACTAAAAAATATTACTGATCTGCTCTTCTAAGGAAAAATTTGCATGATATTACAATATTAACAAATTCATATTATATAATCAATGCGTTTCGAAAAAATTGCACTTTCCTTGATTTAGACTCAAAGTCGATTTTCTTGCAAATTGTATATAATCGACTTCAGTAAGGTACCGCTTTTTCTAAAAAACATAAATTTTACTGATCTGCGCTAAGGAAAAAGTTGCATGTTATAACAATATTAACAAATTCATATAAACAATGCATTTAGAAAAAATTGCACCTTCCTAGATTTAGACTCAAAGTCGATTTTCCTGCAAATTGTATATTAGCGACTTCATAAAGGTACCGGTTATTCCAAAAAACATAAATTTTATAGATCTGCGCTAAGGAAAAATTTGCATGCTATAACAATATTAAGAAATTCATATAATCAATGCATTAAAAAAAAATTGCACTTTCCTAGATTTAGACTCAAAGTCGATTTTCTTGCAAATTGTATATTAACGACTTCAATAAGGTACCGCTTATTCTGAAAAACATAATTTTTACTGATCTGCTCTTCTAAGGAAAAATGTGCATGTTATTACCATATTAGTAAATTCATATAATCAATGCATTTCGAAAAAATTGCAATTTCTTAGATTTAGACCCAAAGTCGGTTTTTTTTTGCAAATTGTATATTAACGACTTCAATAAGGTACGGTTTATTCTTAAAACATAAATTTTACTGAACTGCTCTTCTGAGGAAAAATTTGTATGTTATTACCATATTAACAAATTCATATAATCAAAGCATTTCGAAAAAATTGCAATTTCTTAGATTTAGACCCAAAGTAGGTTTTTTTTTGCAAATTGTATATTAACGACTTCAATAAGGTACCGCTTATACCGCTGAAAAATATAAAATTTTACTGATCTGCGCTAAGGAAAATTTGCATTTATAACAATATTAACAATTTCAAAAAATCTAAGCATTTCGTAAAAATTGCACTCTCTTAGATAAGACTCAACTCAATTTTCTTTCTAATTGGATATTAAGGACTTTAATAAGGTACCGCTTATTCTAAGAATCATAAATTTTTCTGATCAGCTCTTCTGAGTAAAAATTTGCATGTTATTACAATATTAACAAATTCATATAATTAATGGATTTCGAAAAAATTGCACTTTCTTAGATTTAGACTCAAAGTCAATTTTCTTCCAAATTGTCTATTAACGACTTCAATAAGGTACCGCTTATTCTGAAAACTAAAAAATATTACTGATCTGCTCTTCTAAGGAAAAATTTGCATGATATTACAATATTAACAAATTCATATTATATAATCAATGCGTTTCGAAAAAATTGCACTTTCCTAGATTTAGACTCAAAGTCGATTTTCGTGCAAATTGTATATTACCGACTTCAATAAGGTACCGTTTATTCTTAAAACATAAATTTTACTGAACTTCTCTTCTGAGGAAAAATTTGTATGTTATTACCATATTAACAAATTCATATAATCAATGCATTTCGAAAAAATTGCAATTTTTTAGATTTAGACCCAAAGTAGGTTTTTTTTTGCAAATTGTATATTAACGACTTCAATAAGGTATCGCTTATAATACAAAATAAAAAATTTTACTGAACGGCTCTTTTAAAGAAAATTTTGCAAGTTATTGCAATATTAACAAATTCAAATAATCAATGCATTTTGAAAAAATTGCTATACCTTAGATTTATACTCAAAGTCGATTTTCTTGCAAATTGTATATTACCGACATCAATAAGGTACCGTTTATTCTTAAAACATAAATTTTACTGAACTGCTCTTCTGAGGAAAAAGTTGCATGTTATAACAATATTAACAAATTCATATAAACAATGCATTTAGAAAAAATTGCACTTTCCTAGATTTAGACTCAAAGTCGATTTTCCTGCAAATTGTATATTAGCGACTTCATAAAGGTACCGCTTATTCCAAAAAACATAAATTTTATAGATCTGCGCTAAGGAAAAATTTGCATGTTATAACAATATTAACAAATTCATATAATCAATGCATTTAAAAAAAATTGCACTTTCCTAGATTTAGACTCAAAGTCGATTTTCTTGCAAATTGTATATTAACGACTTCAATAAGGTACCGCTTATTCCAAAAAACATAAATTTTATAGACCTGCTCTTCTAAGGAAAAATGTGCATGTTATAACCATATTAGTAAATTCATATAATCAATGCATTTTGGAAAAATTGCAATTTCTTATATTTAGACCCAAAGTCGGTTTTTTTTTTTGCAAATTGTATATTAACGACTTTAATAAGGTATCGCTTATAATGAAAAATAAAAAATTTTACTGAACGGCTCTTTTAAGGAAAATTTTGCATGTTATAACAATATTAACAAATTCATATAATCAATGCATTTAAAAAAAATTGCACTTTCCTAGATTTAGACTCAAAGTCGATTTTCTTGCAAATTGTATATAATCGGCTTCAGTAAGGTACCGCTTATTCTAAAAAACATAAATTTTACTGATCTGCACTAAGAAAAAATTTTAATGTTATAACAATATTAACAAATTCATACAATCTAAGCATTTCCTAAAAATTACATTTTCTTAGATAAGACTCAACTCGATTTTCTTGCTAATTGGATATTAAGGACTTTAATAAGGTACCGCTTATTCTAAAAATCATAAATTTTTTTGATCAGGTCTTCGGAGTAAAAATTTGCATGTTATTACAATATTAACAAATTCATATAATTAATGGATTTCAAAAAATTGCACTTTCTTAGATTTAGACTCAAAGTCGATTTTCTTCCAAATTGTCTATTAACGACTTCAATAAGGTACCGCTTATTCTGAAAACTAAAAAATATTACTGATCTGCTCTTCTAAGGAAAAATTTGCATGATATTACAATATTAACAAATTCATATTATATAATCAATGCGTTTCGAAAAAATTGCACTTTCCTAGATTTAGACTCAAAGTCGATTTTCTTGCAAATTGTATATTACCGACTTCAATAAGGTACCGTTTATTCTTAAAACATAAATTTTACTGAACTGCTCTTCTGAGGAAAAATTTGTATGTTATTACCATATTAACAAATTCATATAATCAATGCATTTCGAAAAAATTGCAATTTCTTAGATTTAGACCCAAAGTAGGTTTTTTTTTGCAAATTGTATATTAACGGTATCACTTATAATGCAAAATAAAAAATTTTACTGAACTTTTAAAGAAAATTTTGCATGTTATTACAATATTAACAAATTCAAATAATCAATGCATTTTGAAAAAATTGCTATACCTTAGATTTAGACTCAAAGTCGATTTTCTTGCAAATTGTATATAATCGACTTCATAAAGGTACCGCTTATTCCAAAAAACATAAATTTAACTGATCTGCGCTAAGGAAAAAGTTGCATGTTATAACAATATTAACAAATTCATATAAACAATGCATTTAGAAAAAATTGCACTTTCCTAGATTTAGACTCAAAGTCGATTTTCTTGCAAATTGTATATTAGCGACTTTATAAAGGTACCGCTGATTCGAAAAAACATAAATTTTACTGATCTGCGCTAAGGAAAAAGTTTCATGTTATAACAATATTAACAAATTCATATAAACAATGCATTTAGAAAAAATTGCACTTTCCTAGATTTAGACTCAAAGTCGATTTTCCTGCAAATTGTATATTAGCGACTTCATAAAGGTACCGCTTATTCCAAAAAACATAAATTTTATAGATCTGCGCTAAGGAAAAATTTGCATGCTATAACAATATTAACAAATTCATATAATCAATGCATTAAAAAAAAATTGCACTTTCCTAGATTTAGACTCAAAGTCGATTTTCTTGCAAATTGTATATTAACGACTTCAATAAGGTACCGCTTATTCTGAAAAACATAATTTTTACTGATCTGCTCTTCTAAGGAAAAATGTGCATGTTATTACCATATTAGTAAATTCATATAATCAATGCATTTCGAAAAAATTGCAATTTCTTAGATTTACACCCAAAGTCGGTTTTTTTTTGCAAATTGTATATTAACGACTTCAATAAGGTACCGCTTATACCGCTGAAAAATATAAAATTTTACTGATCTGCGCTAAGGAAAATTTGCATTTATAACAATATTAACAATTTCAAAAAATCTAAGCATTTCGTAAAAATTGCACTCTCTTAGATAAGACTCAACTCAATTTTCTTTCTAATTGGATATTAAGGACTTTAATAAGGTACCGCTTATTCTAAGAATCATAAATTTTTCTGATCAGCTCTTCTGAGTAAAAATTTGCATGTTATTACAATATTAACAAATTCTTATAATTAATGGATTTCGAAAAAATTGCACTTTCTTAGATTTAGACTCAAAGTCAATTTTCTTCCAAATTGTCTATTAACGACTTCAATAAGGTACCGCTTATTCTGAAAACTAAAAAATATTACTGATCTGCTCTTCTAAGGAAAAATTTGCATGATATTACAATATTAACAAATTCATATTATATAATCAATGCGTTTCGAAAAAATTGCACTTTCCTAGATTTAGACTCAAAGTCGATTTTCTTGCAAATTGTATATTACCGACTTCAATAAGATACCGTTTATTCTTAAAACATAAATTTTACTGAACTTCTCTTCTGAGGAAAAATTTGTATGTTATTACCATATTAACAAATTCATATAATCAATGAATTTCGAAAAAATTGCAGATTTAGACCCAAAGTAGGTTTTTTTTTGCAAATTGTATATTAACGACTTCAATAAGGTATCGCTTATAATACAAAATAAAAAATTTTACTGAACGGCTCTTTTAAAGAAAATTTTGCATGTTATTACAATATTAACAAATTCAAATAATCAATGCATTTTGAAAAAATTGCTATACCTTAGATTTATATTCAAAGTCGATTTTCTTGCAAATTGTATATTACCGACATCAATAAGGTACCGTTTATTCTTAAAACATAAATTTTACTGAACTGCTCTTCTGAGGAAAAAGTTGCATGTTATAACAATATTAACAAATTCATATAAACAATGCATTTAGAAAAAATTGCACTTTCCTAGATTTAGACTCAAAGTCGATTTTCCTGCAAATTGTATATTAGCGACTTCATAAAGGTACCGCTTATTCCAAAAAACATAAATTTTATAGATCTGCGCTAAGGAAAAATTTGCATGTTATAACAATATTAACAAATTCATATAATCAATGCATTTAAAAAAAATTGCACTTTCCTAGATTTAGACTCAAAGTCGATTTTCTTGCAAATTGTATATTAACGACTTCAATAAGGTACCGCTTATTCCAAAAAACATAAATTTTATAGACCTGCTCTTCTAAGGAAAAATGTGCATGTTATTACCATATTAGTAAATTCATATAATCAATGCATTTTGGAAAAATTGCAATTTCTTATATTTAGACCCAAAGTCGGTTTTTTTTTTTGCAAATTGTATATTAACGACTTTAATAAGGTATCGCTTATAATGAAAAATAAAAAATTTTACTGAACGGCTCTTTTAAGGAAAATTTTGCATGTTATTACAATATTAACAAATTCATATAATCAATGCATTTTGAAAAAATTGCTATACCTTAGATTTAGACTCAAAGTCGATTTTCTTGCAAAGTATATATAATCGGCTTCAGTAAGGTACCGCTTATTCTAAAAAACATAAATTTTACTGATCTGCACTAAGAAAAAATTTTAATGTTATAACAATATTAACAAATTCATACAATCTAAGCATTTCCTAAAAATTACATTTTCTTAGATAAGACTCAACTCGATTTTCTTGCTAATTGGATATTAAGGACTTTAATAAGGTACCGCTTATTCTAAAAATCATAAATTTTTTTGATCAGGTCTTCGGAGTAAAAATTTGCATGTTATTACAATATTAACAAATTCATATAATTAATGGATTTCAAAAAATTGCACTTTCTTAGATTTAGACTCAAAGTCAATTTTCTTCCAAATTGTCTATTAACGACTTCAATAAGGTACCGCTTATTCTGAAAACTAAAAAATATTACTGATCTGCTCTTCTAAGGAAAAATTTGCATGATATTACAATATTAACAAATTCATATTATATAATCAATGCGTTTCGAAAAAATTGCACTTTCCTAGATTTAGACTCAAAGTCGATTTTCTTGCAAATTGTATATTACCGACTTCAATAAGGTACCGTTTATTCTTAAAACATAAATTTTATAGACCTGCTCTTCTAAGGAAAAATGTGCATGTTATTACCATATTAGTAAATTCATATAATCAATGCATTTTGGAAAAATTGCAATTTCTTATATTTAGACCCAAAGTCGGTTTTTTTTTTTGCAAATTGTATATCAACGACTTCAATAAGGTATCGCTTATAATGCAAAATAAAAAATTTTACTGAACTTTTAAAGAAAATTTTGCATGTTATTACAATATTAACAAATTCAAATAATCAATGCATTTTGAAAAAATTGCTATACCTTAGATTTAGACTCAAAGTCGATTTTCTTGCAAATTGTATATAATCGACTTCATAAAGGTACCGCTTATTCCAAAAAACATAAATTTAACTGATCTGCGCTAAGGAAAAAGTTGCATGTTATAACAATATTAACAAATTCATATAAACAATGCATTTAGAAAAAATTGCACTTTCCTAGATTTAGACTCAAAGTCGATTTTCTTGCAAATTGTATATTAGCGACTTTATAAAGGTACCGCTGATTCGAAAAAACATAAATTTTACTGATCTGCGCTAAGGAAAAAGTTTCATGTTATAACAATATTAACAAATTCATATAAACAATGCATTTAGAAAAAATTGCACTTTCCTAGATTTAGACTCAAAGTCGATTTTCCTGCAAATTGTATATTAGCGACTTCATAAAGGTACCGCTTATTCCAAAAAACATAAATTTTATAGATCTGCGCTAAGGAAAAATTTGCATGCTATAACAATATTAACAAATTCATATAATCAATGCATTAAAAAAAAATTGCACTTTCCTAGATTTAGACTCAAAGTCGATTTTCTTGCAAATTGTATATTAACGACTTCAATAAGGTACCGCTTATTCTGAAAAACATAATTTTTACTGATCTGCTCTTCTAAGGAAAATTGTGCATGTTATTACCATATTAGTAAATTCATATAATCAATGCATTTCGAAAAAATTGCAATTTCTTAGATTTACACCCCAAGTCGTTTTTTTTTGCAAATTGTATATTAACGACTTCAATAAGGTACGGTTTATTCTTAAAACATAAATTTTACTGAACTGCTCTTCTGAGGAAAAATTTGTATGTTATTACCATATTAACAAATTCATATAATCAAAGCATTTCGAAAAAATTGCAATTTCTTAGATTTAGACCCAAAGTAGGTTTTTTTTTGCAAATTGTATATTAACGACTTCAATAAGGTACCGCTTATACCGCTGAAAAATATAAAATTTTACTGATCTGCGCTAAGGAAAATTTGCATTTATAACAATATTAACAATTTCAAAAAATCTAAGCATTTCGTAAAAATTGCACTCTCTTAGATAAGACTCAACTCAATTTTCTTTCTAATTGGATATTAAGGACTTTAATAAGGTACCGCTTATTCTAAGAATCATAAATTTTTCTGATCAGCTCTTCTGAGTAAAAATTTGCATGTTATTACAATATTAACAAATTCATATAATTAATGGATTTCGAAAAAATTGCACTTTCTTAGATTTAGACTCAAAGTCAATTTTCTTCCAAATTGTCTATTAACGACTTCAATAAGGTACCGCTTATTCTGAAAACTAAAAAATATTACTGATCTGCTCTTCTAAGGAAAAATTTGCATGATATTACAATATTAACAAATTCATATTATATAATCAATGCGTTTCGAAAAAATTGCACTTTCCTAGATTTAGACTCAAAGTCGATTTTCTTGCAAATTGTATATTACCGACTTCAATAAGGTACCGTTTATTCTTAAAACATAAATTTTACTGAACTTCTCTTCTGAGGAAAAATTTGTATGTTATTACCATATTAACAAATTCATATAATCAATGCATTTCGAAAAAATTGCAATTTTTTAGATTTAGACCCAAAGTAGGTTTTTTTTTGCAAATTGTATATTAACGACTTCAATAAGGTATCGCTTATAATACAAAATAAAAAATTTTACTGAACGGCTCTTTTAAAGAAAATTTTGCATGTTATTACAGTATTAACAAATTCAAATAATCAATGCATTTTGAAAAAATTGCTATACCTTAGATTTATACTCAAAGTCGATTTTCTTGCAAATTGTATATTACCGACATCAATAAGGTACCGTTTATTCTTAAAACATAAATTTTACTGAACTGCTCTTCTGAGGAAAAAGTTGCATGTTATAACAATATTAACAAATTCATATAAACAATGCATTTAGAAAAAATTGCACTTTCCTAGATTTAGACTCAAAGTCGATTTTCCTGCAAATTGTATATTAGCGACTTCATAAAGGTACCGCTTATTCCAAAAAACATAAATTTTATAGATCTGCGCTAAGGAAAAATTTGCATGTTATAACAATATTAACAAATTCATATAATCAATGCATTTAAAAAAAATTGCGCTTTCCTAGATTTAGACTCAAAGTCGATTTTCTTGCAAATTGTATATTAACGACTTCAATAAGGTACCGCTTATTCCAAAAAACATAAATTTTATAGACCTGCTCTTCTAAGGAAAAATGTGCATGTTATTACCATATTAGTAAATTCATATAATCAATGCATTTTGGAAAAATTGCAATTTCTTATATTTAGACCCAAAGTCGGTTTTTTTTTTGCAAATTGTATATTAACGACTTTAATAAGGTATCGCTTATAATGAAAAATAAAAAATTTTACTGAACGGCTCTTTTAAGGAAAATTTTGCATGTTATTACAATATTAACAAATTCATATAATCAATGCATTTTGAAAAAATTGCTATACCTTAGATTTAGACTCAAAGTCGATTTTCTTGCAAATTGTATATAATCGGCTTCAGTAAGGTACCGCTTATTCTAAAAAACATAAATTTTACTGATCTGCACTAAGAAAAAATTTTAATGTTATAACAATATTAACAAATTCATACAATCTAAGCATTTCCTAAAAATTACATTTTCTTAGATAAGACTCAACTCGATTTTCTTGCTAATTGGATATTAAGGACTTTAATAAGGTACCGCTTATTCTAAAAATCATAAATTTTTTTGATCAGGTCTTCGGAGTAAAAATTTGCATGTTATTACAATATTAACAAATTCATATAATTAATGGATTTCAAAAAATTGCACTTTCTTAGATTTAGACTCAAAGTCAATTTTCTTCCAAATTGTCTATTAACGACTTCAATAAGGTACCGCTTATTCTGAAAAACATAATTTTTACTGATCTGCTCTTCTAAGGAAAAATGTGCATGTTATTACCATATTAGTAAATTCATATAATCAATGCATTTCGAAAAAATTGCAATTTCTTAGATTTACACCCAAAGTCGGTTTTTTTTTGCAAATTGTATATTAACGACTTCAATAAGGTACCGTTTATTCTTAAAACATAAATTTTACTGAACTGCTCTTCTGAGGAAAAATTTGTATGTTATTACCATAATAACAAATTCATATAATCAATGCATTTCGAAAAAATTGCAATTTCTTAGATTTAGACCCAAAGTAGGTTTTTTTTTGCAAATTGTATATTAACGACTTCAATAAGGTACCGCTTATACCGCTGAAAAATATAAAATTTTACTGATCTGCGCTAAGAAAATTTGCATTTATAACAATATTAACAATTTCAAACAATCTAAGCATTTCGTAAAAATTGCACTTTCATAAATAAGACTCAACTCGATTTTCTTTCTAATTGGATATTAAGGACTTTAATAAGGTACCGCTTATTCTAAGAATCATAAATTTTTCTGATCAGCTCTTCTGAGTAAAAATTTGCATGTTATAACAATATTAACAAATTCATATAAACAATGCATTTAGAAAAAATTGCACTTTCCTAGATTTAGACTCAAAGTCGATTTTCCTGCAAATTGTATATTAGCGACTTCATAAAGGTAAAGCTTATTCCAAAAAACATAAATTTTATAGATCTGCGCTAAGGAAAAATTTGCATGCTATAACAATATTAACAAATTCATATAATCAATGCATTAAAAAAAAATTGCACTTTCCTAGATTTAGACTCAAAGTCGATTTTCTTGCAAATTGTATATTAACGACTTCAATAAGGTACCGCTTATTCTGAAAAACATAATTTTTACTGATCTGCTCTTCTAAGGAAAAATTTGCATGCTATAACAATATTAACAAATTCATATAATCAATGCATTAAAAAAAATTGCACTTTCCTAGATTTAGACTCAAAGTCGATTTTCTTGCAAATTGTATATTAACGACCGAGGTACCGCTTATTCTGAAAAACATAATTTTTACTGATCTGCTCTTCTAAGGAAAAATGTGCATGTTATTACCATATTAGCAAATTCATATAATCAATGCATTTCGAAAAAATTGCAATTTCTTAGATTTACACCCAAAGTCGGTTTTTTTTTGCAAATTGTATATTAACGACTTCAATAAGGTACCGTTTATTCTTAAAACATAAATTTTACTGAACTGCTCTTCTGAGGAAAAATTTGTATGTTATTACCATATTAACAAATTCATATAATCAATGCATTTCGAAAAAATTGCAATTTCTTAGATTTAGACCCAAAGTAGGTTTTTTTTTGCAAATTGTATATTAACGACTTCAATAAGGTACCGCTTATACCGCTGAAAAATATAAAATTTTACTGATCTGCGCTAAGGAAAATTTGCATTTATAACAATATTAACAATTTCAAACAATCTAAGCATTTCGTAAAAATTGCACTTTCATAGATAAGACTCAACTCGATTTTCTTTCTAATTGGATATTAAGGACTTTAATAAGGTACCGCTTATTCTAAGAATCATAAATTTTTCTGATCAGCTCTTCTGAGTAAAAATTTGCATGTTATAACAATATTAACAAATTCATATAAACAATGCATTTAGAAAAAATTGCACTTTCCTAGATTTAGACTCAAAGTCGATTTTCCTGCAAATTGTATATTAGCGACTTCATAAAGGTAAAGCTTATTCCAAAAAACATAAATTTTATAGATCTGCGCTAAGGAAAAATTTGCATGCTATAACAATATTAACAAATTCATATAATCAATGCATTAAAAAAAATTGCACTTTCCTAGATTTAGACTCAAAGTCGATTTTCTTGCAAATTGTATATTAACGACCGAGGTACCGCTTATTCTGAAAAACATAATTTTTACTGATCTGCTCTTCTAAGGAAAAATGTGCATGTTATTACCATATTAGTAAATTCATATAATCAATGCATTTCGAAAAAATTGCAATTTATTAGATTTAGACCTAAAGTAGGTTTTTTTTGCAAATTGTATATTAACGACTTCAATAAGGTACCGCTTATACCGCTGAAAAATATAAAATTTTACTGATCTGCGCCAAGGAAAAATTTGCATGTTATAACACTATTAACAAATTCATACAATCTAAGCATTTCGTAAAAATTGCACTTTCTTAGATAAGACTCAACTCGATTTTCTTTCTAATTGGATATTAAGGACTTTAATAAGGTACCGCTTATTCTAAAAATCATAAATTTTTCTGATCAGCTCTTCTGAGTAAAAATTTGCATGTTATAACAATATTAACAAATTCATATAAATAATGGATTTCAAAAAATTGCACTTTCTTAGATTTAGACTCAAAGTCAATTTTCTTCCAAATTGTCTTGTAATGACTTCCATAAGGTACCGCTTATTCTGAAAACTAAAAAATATTTCTGATCTGCTCTTCTAAGGAAAAATTTGCATGATATTACAATATTAACAAATTCATATTATATAATCAATGCGTTTCGAAAAAATTGCACTTTCCTAGATTTAGACTCAAAGTCGATTTTCTTGCAAATTGTATATTACCGACTTCAATAAGGTACCGTTTATTCTTAAAACATAAATTTTACTGAACTGCGCTTCTGAGGAAAAATTTAGATGTTATTACCATATTAACAAATTCGTTTATCAATGCATTTCGAAAAAATTGCAATTTCTTAGATTTAGACCCAAAGTAGGTTTATTTTTGCAAATTGTATATTAACGACTTCAATAAGGTACCTCTTATACCGCTGAAAAATATAAAATTTTACTGATCTGCGCCAAGGAAAAATTTGCATGTTATAACACTATTAACAAATTAATACAATCTAAGCATTTCGTAAAAATTGCACTTTCTTAGATAAGACTCAACTCGATTTTCTTTCTAATTGGATATTAAGGACTTTAATAAGGTACCGCTTATTCTAAAAATCATAAATTTTTCTGATCAGCTCTTCTGAGTAAAAATTTGCATGTTATTACAATATTAACAATTTCCTATAATTAGTGGATTTCGAAAAAATTGCACTTTCTTAGATTTAGACTCAAAGTCAATTTTCTTCCAAATTGTCTATTAACGACTTCAATAAGGTACCGCTTATTCTGAAAACTAAAAAATATTTCTGATCTGCTCTTCTAAGGAAAAATTTGCATGATATTACAATATTAACAAATTCATATTATATAATCAATGCGTTTCGAAAAAATTGCACTTTCCTAGATTTAGACTCAAAGTCGATTTTCTTGCAAATTGTATATTACCGACTTCAATAAGGTACCGTTTATTCTTAAAACATAAATTTTACTGAACTGCTCTTCTGAGGAAAAATTTGTAGGTTATTACCATATTAACAAATTCATATAATCAATGCATTTCGAAAAAATTGCAATTTCTTAGATTTAGACCCAAAGTAGGTTTTTTTTTGCAAATTGTATATTAACGACTTCAATAAGGTACCGTTTATTCTTAAAACATAAATTTTACTGAACTGCTCTTCTGAGGAAAAATTTGCATGATATTACAATATTAACAAATTCATATTATATAATCAATGCGTTTCGAAAAAATTGCACTTTCCTAGATTTAGACTCAAAGTCGATTTTCTTGCAAATTGTATATTACCGACTTCAATAAGGTATTGTTTATTCTTAAAACATAAATTTTACTGAACTGCTCTTCTGAGGAAAAATTTGCATGTTATAACCATATTAACAAATTCATATAATCAATGCATTTCGAAAAAATTGCAATTTCTTAGATTTAGACCCAAAGTAGGTTTTTTTTTGCAAATTGTATATTAACGACTTCAATAAGGTATCGCTTATAATGCAAAATAAAAAATTTTACTGAACGGCTCTTTTAAAGAAAATTTTGCATGTTATTACAATATTAACAAATTCAAATAATCAATGCATTTTGAAAAAATTGCTATACCTTAGATTTAGACTCAAAGTCGATTTTCTTGCAAATTGTATATAATCGACTTCATAAAGGTACCGCTTATTCCAAAAAACATAAATTTTACTGATCTGCGCTAAGGAAAAAGTTGCATGTTATAACAATATTAACAAATTCATATAAACAATGCATATAGAAAAAATTGCACTTTCCTAGATTTAGACTCAAAGTCGATTTTCTTGCAAATTGTATATTAGCGACTTTATAAAGGTGCCGCTGATTCGAAAAAACATAAATTTTACTGATCTGCGCTAAGGAAAAAGTTTCATGTTATAACAATATTAACAAATTCATATAAACAATGCATTTAGAAAAAATTGCACTTTCCTAGATTTAGACTCAAAGTCGATTTTCCTGCAAATTGTATATTAGCGACTTCATAAAGGTACCGCTTATTCCAAAAAACATAAATTTTATAGATCTGCGCTAAGGAAAAATTTGCATGCTATAACAATATTAACAAATTCATATAATCAATGCATTAAAAAAAAATTGCACTTTCCTAGATTTAGACTCAAAGTCGATTTTCTTGCAAATTGTATATTAACGACTTCAATAAGGTACCGCTTATTCTGAAAAACATAATTTTTACTGATCTGCTCTTCTAAGGAAAAATGTGCATATTATTACCATATTAGTAAATTCATATAATCAATGCATTTCGAAAAAATTGCAATTTCTTAGATTTAGACCCAAAGTCGGTTTTTTTTTTGCAAATTGTATATTAACGACTTCAATAAGGTACCGTTTATTCTTAAAACATAAATTTTACTGAACTGCTCTTCTGAGGAAAAATTTTTATGTTATTACCATATTAACAAATTCATATAATCAATGCATTTCGAAAAAATTGCAATTTCTTAGATTTAGACCCAAAGTAGGTTTTTTTTTGCAAATTGTATATTAACGACTTCAATAAGGTACCGCTTATACCGCTGAAAAATATAAAATTTTACTGATCTGCGCTAAGGAAAATTTGCATTTATAACAATATTAACAATTTCAAACAATCTAAGCATTTCGTAAAAATTGCACTTTCTTAGATAAGACTCAACTCGATTTTCTTTCTAATTGGATATTAAGGACTTTAATAAGGTACCGCTTATTCTAAAAATCATAAATTTTCCTGATCAGCTCTTCTGAGTAAAAATTTGCATGTTATTACAATATTAACAAATTCCTATAATTAGTGGATTTCGAAAAAATTGCACTTTCTTAGATTTAGACTCAAAGTCAATTTTCTTCCAAATTGTCTATTAACGACTTCAATAAGGTACCGCTTATTCTGAAAACTAAAAAATATTTCTGATCTGCTCATCTAAGGAAAAATTTGTATGTTATTACTATATTAACAAATTTATATAATCAATGCATTTAGAAGAAATTGCACTTTCCTAGATTTAGACTCAAAGTCGGTTTCCTTGCAAATTGTATATTAACGACCGAGGTACCGCTTCTTCTGAAAAACATAATTTTTACTGATCTGCTCTTCTAAGGAAAAATGTGCATGTTATTACCATATTAACAAATTCATATAATCAATGCATTTCGAAAAAATTGCAATTTCTTAGATTTAGACCCAAAGTAGGTTTTTTTTTGCAAATTGTATATTAACGACTTCAATAAGGTACCCTTTATACCGCTGAAAAATATAAAATTTTACTGATCTGCGCTAAGGAAAATCTGCATTTATAGCAATATTAACAATTTCAAACAATCTAAGCATTTCGTAAAAATTGCACTTTCTTAGATAAGACTCAACTCGATTTTCTTTCTAATTGGATATTCAGGACTTTAATAAGGTACCGCTTATTCTAAAAATCATAAATTTTCCTGATCAGCTCTTCTGAGTAAAAATTTGCATGTTATTACAATATTAACAAATTCCTATAATTAGTGGATTTCGAAAAAATTGCACTTTCTTAGATTTAGACTCAAAGTCAATTTTCTTCCAAATTGTCTATTAACGACTTCAATAAGGTACCGCTTATTCTGAAAACTAAAAAATATTTCTGATCTGCTCTTCTAAGGAAAAATTTGTATGTTATTACTATATTAACAAATTTATATAATCAATGCATTTAGAAGAAATTGCACTTTCCTAGATTTAGACTCAAAGTCGATTTCCTTGCAAATTGTATATTAACGACCGAGGTACCGCTTATTCTGAAAAACATAATTTTTACTGATCTGCTCTTCTAAGGAAAAATGTGCATGTTATTACCATATTAGTAAATTCATATAATCAATGCATTTCGAAAAAATTGCAATTTATTAGATTTAGACCCAAAGTCGGTTTTTTTTTTTTCAAATTGTATATTAACGACTTCAATAAGGTACCGCTTATACCGCTGAAAAATATAAAATTTTACTGATCTGCGCCAAGGAAAAATTTGCATGTTATAACACTATTAACAAATTCATACAATCTAAGCATTTCGTAAAAATTGCACTTTCTTAGATAAGACTCAACTCGATTTTCTTTCTTATTGGATATTAAGGACTTTAATAAGGTACCGCTTATTCTAAAAATCATAAATTTTTCTGATCAGCTCTTCTGAGTAAAAATTTGCATGTTATTACAATATTAACAAATTCCTATAATTAGTGGATTTCGAAAAAATTGCACTTTCTTAGATTTAGACCCAAAGTCAATTTTCTTCCAAATTGTCTATTAACGACTTCAATAAGGTACCGCTTATTCTGAAAACTAAAAAATATTTCTGATCTGCTCTTCTAAGGAAAAATTTGCAAGATATTACAATATTAACAAATTCATATTATATAATCAATGCGTTTCGAAAAAATTGCACTTTCCTAGATTTAGACTCAAAGTCGATTTTCTTGCAAATTGTATATTACCGACTTCAATAAGGTACCGTTTATTCTTAAAACATAAATTTTACTGAACTGCTCTTCTGAGGAAAAATTTGTATGTTATTGCCATATTAACAAATTCATTTATCAATGCATTTCGAAAAAATTGCAATTTCTTAGATTTAGACCCAAAGTAGGTTTTTTTTTGCTAATTGTATATTAACGACTTCAATAAGGTACCGCTTATACCGCTGAAAAATATAAAATTTTACTGATCTGCGCTAAGGAAAATTTGCATGTTATAACAATTGTAACAAATTCATACAATCTAAGCATTTCGTAAAAATTGCACTTTCTTAGATAAGACTCAACTCGATTTTCTTTCTAATTGGATATTAAGGACTTCAATAGGGTACCGTTTATTCTGAAAAACATAAATTTTACTGATCTGTGCTAAAGCAAAATCTGCATGTTATAACAATATTAACAAATTCACGTAATCAATGGATTTCGAAAAAATTGCACCTTCTTAGATTTAGACTCAAAGTCAATTTTCTTCCAAATTGTCTATTAACGACTTCAATAAGGTACCGCTTATTCTGAAAACTAAAAAATTTTACTGAACTGCTCTTCTTAGGAAAAATTTGTATGTTATTACTATATTAACAAATTTATATAATCAATGCATTTAGAAGAAATTGCACTTTCCTAGATTTAGACTCAAAGTCGGTTTCCTTGCAAATTGCATATTAACGACCGAGGTACCGCTTATTCTGAAAAACATAATTTTTACTGATCTGCTCTTCTAAGGAAAAATGTGCATGTTATTACCATATTAGTAAATTCATATAATCAATGCATTTCGAAAAAATTGCAATTTATTAGATTTAGACCCAAAGTCGGTTTTTTTTTTGCAAATTGTATATTAACGACTTCAATAAGGTACCGCTTATACCGCTGAAAAATATAAAATTTTACTGATCTGCGCCAAGGAAAAATTTGCATGTTATAACACTATTAACAAATTCATACAATCTAAGCATTTCGTAAAAATTGCACTTTCTTAGATAAGACTCAACTCGATTTTCTTTCTAATTGGATATTAAGGACTTTAATAAGGTACCGCTTATTCTAAAAATCATAAATTTTTCTGATCAGCTCTTCTGAGTAAAAATTTGCATGTTATTACAATATTAACAAATTTCTATAATTAGTGGATTTCGAAAAAATTGCCCTTTCTTAGATTTAGACTCAAAGTCAATTTTCTTCCAAATTGTCTATTAACGACTTCAATAAGGTACCGCTTATTCTGAAAACTAAAAAATATTTCTGATCTGCTCTTCTAAGAAAAAATTTGCATGATATTACAATATTAACAAATTCATATTATATAATCAATGCGTTTCGAAAAAATTGCACTTTCCTAGATTTAGACTCAAAGTCGATTTTCTTGCAAATTGTATATTACCGACTTCAATAAGGTATCGTTTATTCCTAAAACATAAATTTTACTGAACTGCTCTTCTGAGGAAAAATTTGTAAGTTATTACCATATTAACAAATTCATATAATCAATGCATTTCGAAAAAATTGCAATTTCTTAGATTTAGACCCAAAGTAGGTTTTTTCTTGCAAATTGTATATTAACGACTTCACTAAGGTACCGTTTATTCTTAAAACATAAATTTTACTGAACTGCTCTTCTGAGGAAAAATTTGCATGATATTACAATATTAACAAATTCATATTATATAATCAATGCGTTTCGAAAAAATTGCACTTTCCTAGATTTAGACTCAAAGTCGATTTTCTTGCAAATTGTATATTACCGACTTCAATAAGGTACCGTTTATTCTTAAAACATAAATTTTACTGAACTGCTCTTCTGAGGAAAAATTTGTATGTTATTACCATATTAACAAATTCATATAATCAATGCATTTCGAAAAAATTGCAATTTCTTAGAATTAGACCCAAAGTAGGTTTTTTTTGCAAATTGTATATTAACGACTTCAATAAGGTATCGCTTATAATGCAAAATAAAAAATTTTACTGAACGGCTCTTTTAAAGAAAATTTTGCATGTTATTACAATATTAACAAATTCAAATAATCAATGCATTTTGAAAAAATTGCTATACCTTAGATTTAGACTCAAAGTCGATTTTCTTGCAAATTGTATACAATCGACTTCAGTAAGGTACCGCTTATTCTAAAAAACATAAATTTTACTGATCTGCGCTAAGGAAAAAGTTGCATGTTCTAACAATATTAACAAATTCATATAAACAATGCATTTAGAAAAAATTGCACTTTCCTAGATTTAGACTCAAAGTCGATTTTCTTGCAAATTGTATATTACCGACTTCAATAAGGTACCGTTTATTCTTAAAACATAAATTTTACTGAACTGCTCTTCTGAGGAAAAATTTGTATGTTATTACCATATTAACAAATTCATATAATCAATGCATTTCGAAAAAATTGCAATTTCTTAGATTTAGACCCAAAGTAGGTTTTTTTTTGCAAATTGTATATTAACGACTTCAATAAGGTATCGCTTATAATGCAAAATAAAAAATTTTACTGAACGGCTCTTTTAAAGAAATTTTTGCATGTTATTACAATATTAACAAATTCAAATAATTAATGCATTTTGAAAAAATTGCTATACTTTAGATTTAGACTCAAAGTCGATTTTCTTGCAAATTGTATATAATCGACTTCATAAAGGTACCGCTTATTCCAAAAAACATAAATTTTACTGATCTGCGCTAAGGAAAAAGTTGCATGTTATAACAATATTAACAAATTCATATAAACAATGCATTTAGAAAAAATTGCACTTTCCTAGATTTAGACTCAAAGTCGATTTTCTTGCAAATTGTATATTAGCGACTTTATAAAGGTACCGCTGATTCGAGAAAACATAAATTTTACTGATCTGCGCTAAGGAAAAAGTTTCATGTTATAACAATATTAACAAATTCATATAAACAATGCATTTAGAAAAAATTGCACTTTCCTAGATTTAGACTCAAAGTCGATTTTCCTGCAAATTGTATATTAGCGACTTCATAAAGGTACCGCTTATTCCAAAAAACATAAATTTTATAGATCTGCGCTAAGGAAAAATTTGCATGCTATAACAATATTAACAAACTCATATAATCAATGCATTAAAAAAAAATTGCACTTTCCTAGATTTAGACTCAAAGTCGATTTTCTTGCAAATTGTATATTAACGACTTCAATAAGGTACCGCTTATTCTGAAAAACATAATTTTTACTGATCTGCTCTTCTAAGGAAAAATGTGCATGTTATTACCATATAGTAAATTCGTATAATCAATGCATTTCGAAAAAATTGCAATTTCTTAGATTTAGACCCAAAGTCGGTTTTTTTTTGCAAATTGTATATTAACGACTTCAATAAGGTACCGTTTATTCTTAAAACATAAATTTTACTGAACTGCTCTTCTGAGGAAAAATTTGTATGTTATTACCATATTAACAAATTCATATAATCAATGCATTTCGAAAAAATTGCAATTTCTTAGATTTAGACCCAAAGTAGGTTTTTTTTTGCAAATTGTATATTAACGACTTCAATAAGGTACCGCTTATACCGCTGAAAAATATAAAATTTTACTGATCTGCGCTAAGGAAAATTTGCATGTTATAACAATTGTAACAAATTCATACAATCTAAGCATTTCGTAAAAATTGCACTTTCTTAGATAAGACTCAACTCGATTTTCTTTCTAATTGGATATTAAGGACTTCAATAGGGTACCGTTTATTCTGAAAAACATAATTTTTACTGATCTGCGCTAAGGAAAAAGTTTCATGTTATAACAATATTAACAAATTCATATAAACAATGCATTTAGAAAAAATTGCACTTTCCTAGATTTAGACTCAAAGTCGATTTTCCTGCAAATTGTATATTAGCGACTTCATAAAGGTACCGCTTATTCCAAAAAACATAAATTTTATAGATCTGCGCTAAGGAAAAATTTGCATGCTATAACAATATTAACAAACTCATATAATCAATGCATTAAAAAAAAATTGCACTTTCCTAGATTTAGACTCAAAGTCGATTTTCTTGCAAATTGTATATTAACGACTTCAATAAGGTACCGCTTATTCTGAAAAACATAATTTTTACTGATCTGCTCTTCTAAGGAAAAATGTGCATGTTATTACCATATTAGTAAATTCATATAATCAATGCATTTCGAAAAAATTGCAATTTCTTAGATTTAGACCCAAAGTCGTTTTTTTTTGCAAATTGTATATTAACGACTTCAATAAGGTACCGTTTATTCTTAAAACATAAATTTTACTGAACTGCTCTTCTGAGGAAAAATTTGTATGTAATTACCATATTAACAAATTCATATAATCAATGCATTTCGAAAAAATTGCAATTTCTTAGATTTAGACCCAAAGTAGGTTTTTTTTTGCAAATTGTATATTAACGACTTCAATAAGGTACCGCTTATACCGCTGAAAAATATAAAATTTTACTGATCTGCGCTAAGGAAAATTTGCATGTTATAACAATTGTAACAAATTCATACAATCTAAGCATTTCGTAAAAATTGCACTTTCTTAGATAAGACTCAACTCGATTTTCTTTCTAATTGGATATTAAGGACTTCAATAGGGTACCGTTTAGTTTGAAAAACATAAATTTTACTGATCTGTGCTAAAGCAAAATCTGCATGTTATAACAATATTAACAAATTCACGTAATCAATGGATTTCGAAAAAATTGCACCTTCTTAGATTTAGACTCAAAGTCGATTTTCTTCCAAATTGTCTATTAACGACTGCAATAAGGTACCGCTTATTCTGAAAACTAAAAAATTTTACTGAACTGCTCTTCTTAGGAAAAATTTGTATGTTATTACTATATTAAGAAATTTATATAATCAATGCATTTAGAAGAAATTGCACTTTCCTAGATTTAGACTCAAAGTCGATTTCCTTGCAAATTGTATATTAACGACTTCAATAAGGTACCGCTTATTCTGAAAAACATAATTTTTACTGATCTGCTCTTCTAAGGAAAAATGTGCATGTTATTACCATATTAGTAAATTCATATAATCAATGGATTTCGAAAAAATTGCACCTTCTTAGATTTAGACTCAAAGTCGATTTTCTTCCAAATTGTCTATTAACGACTGCAATAAGGTACCGCTTATTCTGAGAACTAAAAAATTTTACTGAACTGCTCTTCTTAGGAAAAATTTGTATGTTATTACTATATTAAGAAATTTATATAATCAATGCATTTAGAAGAAATTGCACTTTCCTAGATTTAGACTCAAAGTCGATTTCCTTGCAAATTGTATATTAACGACCGAGGTACCGCTTATTCTGAAAAACATAATTTTTACTGATCTGCTCTTTTAAGGAAAAATGTGCATGTTATTACCATATTAGTAAATTCATATAATCAATGCATTTCGAAAAAATTGCAATTTCTTAGATTTAGACCCAAAGTCGGTTTCTTTTTGCAAATTGTATATTAACGACTTCAATAAGGTACCGTTTATTCTTAAAACATAAATTTTACTGAACTGCTCTTCTGAGGAAAAATTTGTATGTTATTACCATATTAGTAAATTCATATAATAAATGCATTTCGAAAAAATTGCAATTTCTTAGATTTAGACCCAAAGTCGGTTTTTTTTTGCAAATTGTATATTAACGACTTCAATAAGGTACCGTTTATTCTTAAAACATAAATTTTACTGAACTGCTCTTCTGAGGAAAAATTTGTATGTTATTACCATATTAACAAATTCATATAATCAATGCATTTCGTAAAAATTGCACTTTCTTTGATAAGACTCAACTCGATTTTCTTTCTAATTGGATATTAAGGACTTCAATAGGGTACCGTTTATTCTGAAAAACATAAATTTTACTGATCTGTGCTAAAGCAAAATCTGCATGTTATAACAATATTAACAAATTCACGTAATCAATGGATTTCGAAAAAATTGCACCTTCTTAGATTTAGACTCAAAGTCGATTTTCTTCCAAATTGTCTATTAACGACTTCAATAAGGTACCGCTTATTCTGAAAACTAAAAAATATTTCTGATCTGCTCTTCTAAGGCAAAATTTGCATGATATTACAATATTAACAAATTCATATTATATAATCAATGCGTTTCGAAAAAATTGCACTTTCCTAGATTTAGACTCAAAGTCGATTTTCTTGCAAATTGTATATTACCGACTTCAATAAGGTACCGTTTATTCTTAAAACATAAATTTTACTGAACTGCTCTTCTGAGGAAAAGTTTGTATGTTATTACCATATTAACAAATTCATTTATCAATGCATTTCGAAAAAATTGCAATTTCTTAGATTTAGACCCAAAGTAGGTTTTTTTTTTGCAAATTGTATATTAACGACTTCAATAAGGTACCGCTTATGCCGCTGAAAAATATAAAATTTTACTGATCTGCGCTAAGGAAAATTTGCATGTTATAACATTTGTAACAAATTCATACAATCTAAGCATTTCGTAAAAATTGCACTTTCTTAGATAAGACTCAACTCGATTTTCTTTCTAATTGGATATTAAGGACTTCAATAGGGTACCATTTATTCTGAAAAACATAAATTTTACTGATCTGTGCTAAAGCAAAATCTGCATGTTATAACAATATTAACAAATTCACGTAATCAATGGATTTCGAAAAAATTGCACCTTCTTAGATTTAGACTCAAAGTCGATTTTCTTCCAAATTGTCTATTAACGACTTCAATAAGGTACCGCTTATTCTGAAAACTAAAAAATATTTCTGATCTGCTCTTCTAAGGAAAAATTTGCATGATATTACAATATTAACAAATTCATATTATATAATCAATGCGTTTCGAAAAAATTGCACTTTCCTAGATTTAGACTCAAAGTCGATTTTCTTGCAAATTGTATATTACCGACTTCAATAAGGTACCGTTTATTCTTAAAACATAAATTTTACTGAACTGCTCTTCTGAGGAAAAATTTGTAAGTTATTACCATATTAACAAATTCATATAATCAATGCATTTCGAAAAAATTGCAATTTCTTAGATTTAGACCCATAGTAGGTTTTTTTTTGCAAATTGTATATTAACGACTTCAATAAGGTACAGTTTATTCTTAAAACATAAATTTTACTGAACTGCTCTTCTGAGGAAAAATTTGCATGATATTACAATATTAACAAATTCATATTATATAATCAATGCGTTTCGAAAAAATTGCACTTTCCTAGATTTAGACTCAAAGTCGATTTTCTTGCAAATTGTATATTGCCGACTTCAATAAGGTACCGTTTATTTTTAAAACATAAATTTTACTGAACTGCTCTTCTGAGGAAAAATTTGTATGTTATTACCATATTAACAAATTCATATAATCAATGCATTTCGAAAAAATTGCAATTTCTTAGATTTAGACCCAAAGTAGGTTTTTTTTTGCAAATTATATATTAACGACTTCAATAAGGTATCGCTTATAATGCAAAATAAAAAATTTTACTGAACGGCTCTTTTAAAGAAAATTTTGCATGTTATTACAATATTAACAAATTCAAATAATCAATGCATTTTGAAAAAATTGCTATACCTTAGATTTAGACTCAAAGGCGATTTTCTTGCAAATTGTATATAATCGACTTCAGTAAGGTACCGCTTATTCTAAAAAACATAAATTTTACTGATCTGCGCTAAGGAAAAAGTTGCATGTTATAACAATATTAACAAATTCATACAAACAATGCATTTAGAAAAAATTGCACTTTCCTAGATTTAGACTCAAAGTCGATTTTCTTGCAAATTGTATATTACCGACTTCAATAAGGTACCGTTTATTCTTAAAACATAAATTTTACTGAACTGCTCTTCTGAGGAAAAATTTGTATGTTATTACCATATTAACAAATTCATATAATCAATGCATTTCGAAAAAATTGCAATTTCTTAGATTTAGACCCAAAGTAGGTTTTTTTTTGCAAATTGTATATTAACGACTTCAATAAGGTACCGTTTATTCTTAAAACATAAATTTTACTGAACTGCTCTTCTGAGGAAAAATTTGTAAGTTATTACCATATTAACAAATTCATATAATCAATGCATTTCGAAAAAATTGCAATTTCTTAGATTTAGACCCATAGTAGGTTTTTTTTTGCAAATTGTATATTAACGACTTCAATAAGGTACAGTTTATTCTTAAAACATAAATTTTACTGAACTGCTCTTCTGAGGAAAAATTTGCATGATATTACAATATTAACAAATTCATATTATATAATCAATGCGTTTCGAAAAAATTGCACTTTCCTAGATTTAGACTCAAAGTCGATTTTCTTGCAAATTGTATATTGCCGACTTCAATAAGGTACCGTTTATTTTTAAAACATAAATTTTACTGAACTGCTCTTCTGAGGAAAAATTTGTATGTTATTACCATATTAACAAATTCATATAATCAATGCATTTCGAAAAAATTGCAATTTCTTAGATTTAGACCCAAAGTAGGTTTTTTTTTGCAAATTGTATATTAACGACTTCAATAAGGTATCGCTTATAATGCAAAATAAAAAATTTTACTGAACGGCTCTTTTAAAGAAATTTTTGCATGTTATTACAATATTAACAAATTCAAATAATCAATGCATTTTGAAAAAATTGCTATACTTTAGATTTAGACTCAAAGTCGATTTTCTTGCAAATCGTATATAATCGACTTCATAAAGGTACCGCTTATTCCAAAAAACATAAATTTTACTGATCTGCGCTAAGGAAAAAGTTGCATGTTATAACAATATTAACAAATTCATATAAACAATGCATTTAGAAAAAATTGCACTTTCCTAGATTTAGACTCAAAGTCGATTTTCTTGCAAATTGTATATTGCCGACTTCAATAAGGTACCGTTTATTTTTAAAACATAAATTTTACTGAACTGCTCTTCTGAGGAAAAATTTGTATGTTATTACCATATTAACAAATTCATATAATCAATGCATTTCGAAAAAATTGCAATTTCTTAGATTTAGACCCAAAGTAGGTTTTTTTTTGCAAATTGTATATTAACGACTTCAATAAGGTATCGCTTATAATGCAAAATAAAAAATTTTACTGAACGGCTCTTTTAAAGAAAATTTTGCATGTTATTACAATATTAACAAATTCAAATAATCAATGCATTTTGAAAAAATTGCACTTTCCTAGATTTAGACTCAAAGGCGATTTTCTTGCAAATTGTATATAATCGACTTCAGTAAGGTACCGCTTATTCTAAAAAACATAAATTTTACTGATCTGCGCTAAGGAAAAAGTTGCATGTTATAACAATATTAACAAATTCATACAAACAATGCATTTAGAAAAAATTGCACTTTCCTAGATTTAGACTCAAAGTCGATTTTCTTGCAAATTGTATATTACCGACTTCAATAAGGTACCGTTTATTCTTAAAACATAAATTTTACTGAACTGCTCTTCTGAGGAAAAATTTGTATGTTATTACCATATTAACAAATTCATATAATCAATGCATTTCGAAAAAATTGCAATTTCTTAGATTTAGACCCAAAGTAGGTTTTTTTTGCAAATTGTATATTAACGACTTCAATAAGGTATCGCTTATAATGCAAAATAAAAAATTTTACTGAACGGCTCTTTTAAAGAAATTTTTGCATGTTATTACAATATTAACAAATTCAAATAATCAATGCATTTTGAAAAAATTGCTATACTTTAGATTTAGACTCAAAGTCGATTTTCTTGCAAATTGTATATAATCGACTTCATAAAGGTACCGCTTATTCCAAAAACATAAATTTTACTGATCTGCGCCAAGGAAAAATTTGCATGTTATAACACTATTAACAAATTCATACAATCTAAGCATTTCGTAAAAATTGCACTTTCTTAGATAAGAGTCAACTCGATTTTCTTTCTAATTGGATATTAAGGACTTCAATAGGGTACCATTTATTCTGAAAAACATAAATTTTACTGATCTGTGCTAAAGCAAAATCTGCATGTTATAACAATATTAACAAATTCACGTAATCAATGGATTTCGAAAAAATTGCACCTTCTTAGATTTAGACTCAAAGTCGATTTTCTTCCAAATTGTCTATTAACGACTTCAATAAGGTACCGCTTATTCTGAAAACTAAAAAATATTTCTGATCTGCTCTTCTAAGGAAAAATTTGCATGATATTACAATATTAACAAATTCATATTATATAATCAATGCGTTTCGAAAAAATTGCACTTTCCTAGATTTAGACTCAAAGTCGATTTTCTTGCAAATTGTATATTACCGACTTCAATAAGGTACCGTTTATTCTTAAAACATAAATTTTACTGAACTGCTCTTCTGAGGAAAAATTTGTAAGTTATTACCATATTAACAAATTCATATAATCAATGCATTTCGAAAAAATTGCAATTTCTTAGATTTAGACCCATAGTAGGTTTTTTTTTGCAAATTGTATATTAACGACTTCAATAAGGTACAGTTTATTCTTAAAACATAAATTTTACTGAACTGCTCTTCTGAGGAAAAATTTGCATGATATTACAATATTAACAAATTCATATTATATAATCAATGCGTTTCGAAAAAATTGCACTTTCCTAGATTTAGACTCAAAGTCGATTTTCTTGCAAATTGTATATTGCCGACTTCAATAAGGTACCGTTTATTTTTAAAACATAAATTTTACTGAACTGCTCTTCTGAGGAAAAATTTGTATGTTATTACCATATTAACAAATTCATATAATCAATGCATTTCGAAAAAATTGCAATTTCTTAGATTTAGACCCAAAGTAGGTTTTTTTTTGCAAATTATATATTAACGACTTCAATAAGGTATCGCTTATAATGCAAAATAAAAAATTTTACTGAACGGCTCTTTTAAAGAAAATTTTGCATGTTATTACAATATTAACAAATTCAAATAATCAATGCATTTTGAAAAAATTGCTATACCTTAGATTTAGACTCAAAGGCGATTTTCTTGCAAATTGTATATAATCGACTTCAGTAAGGTACCGCTTATTCTAAAAAACATAAATTTTACTGATCTGCGCTAAGGAAAAAGTTGCATGTTATAACAATATTAACAAATTCATACAAACAATGCATTTAGAAAAAATTGCACTTTCCTAGATTTAGACTCAAAGTCGATTTTCTTGCAAATTGTATATTACCGACTTCAATAAGGTACCGTTTATTTTTAAAACATAAATTTTACTGAACTGCTCTTCTGAGGAAAAATTTGTATGTTATTACCATATTAACAAATTCATATAATCAATGCATTTCGAAAAAATTGCAATTTCTTAGATTTAGACCCAAAGTAGGTTTTTTTTTGCAAATTGTATATTAACGACTTCAATAAGGTATCGCTTATAATGCAAAATAAAAAATTTTACTGAACGGCTCTTTTAAAGAAATTTTTGCATGTTATTACAATATTAACAAATTCAAATAATCAATGCATTTTGAAAAAATTGCTATACTTTAGATTTAGACTCAAAGTCGATTTTCTTGCAAATCGTATATAATCGACTTCATAAAGGTACCGCTTATTCCAAAAAACATAAATTTTACTGATCTGCGCTAAGGAAAAAGTTGCATGTTATAACAATATTAACAAATTCATATAAACAATGCATTTAGAAAAAATTGCACTTTCCTAGATTTAGACTCAAAGTCGATTTTCTTGCAAATTGTATATTGCCGACTTCAATAAGGTACCGTTTATTTTTAAAACATAAATTTTACTGAACTGCTCTTCTGAGGAAAAATTTGTATGTTATTACCATATTAACAAATTCATATAATCAATGCATTTCGAAAAAATTGCAATTTCTTAGATTTAGACCCAAAGTAGGTTTTTTTTTGCAAATTGTATATTAACGACTTCAATAAGGTATCGCTTATAATGCAAAATAAAAAATTTTACTGAACGGCTCTTTTAAAGAAAATTTTGCATGTTATTACAATATTAACAAATTCAAATAATCAATGCATTTTGAAAAAATTGCACTTTCCTAGATTTAGACTCAAAGGCGATTTTCTTGCAAATTGTATATAATCGACTTCAGTAAGGTACCGCTTATTCTAAAAAACATAAATTTTACTGATCTGCGCTAAGGAAAAAGTTGCATGTTATAACAATATTAACAAATTCATACAAACAATGCATTTAGAAAAAATTGCACTTTCCTAGATTTAGACTCAAAGTCGATTTTCTTGCAAATTGTATATTACCGACTTCAATAAGGTACCGTTTATTCTTAAAACATAAATTTTACTGAACTGCTCTTCTGAGGAAAAATTTGTATGTTATTACCATATTAACAAATTCATATAATCAATGCATTTCGAAAAAATTGCAATTTCTTAGATTTAGACCCAAAGTAGGTTTTTTTTGCAAATTGTATATTAACGACTTCAATAAGGTATCGCCTATAATGCAAAATAAAAAATTTTACTGAACGGCTCTTTTAAAGAAATTTTTGCATGTTATTAAAATATTAACAAATTCAAATAATCAATGCATTTTGAAAAAATTGCTATACTTTAGATTTAGACTCAAAGTCGATTTTCTTGCAAATTGTATATAATCGACTTCATAAAGGTACCGCTTATTCCAAAAACATAAATTTTACTGATCTGCGCCAAGGAAAAAT
The DNA here is from genome assembly GCF_042242935.1 of Bactrocera oleae. Classification (NCBI taxonomy): domain Eukaryota; kingdom Metazoa; phylum Arthropoda; class Insecta; order Diptera; family Tephritidae; genus Bactrocera; species Bactrocera oleae. The sequence goes on along the minus strand of NC_091541.1, from coordinate 17,253,230 downwards.
TTGCATGTTATAACACTATTAACAAATTCATACAATCTAAGCATTTCGTAAAAATTGCACTTTCTTAGATAAGAGTCAACTCGATTTTCTTTCTAATTGGATATTAAGGACTTTAATAAGGTACCGCTTATTCTAAAAATCATAAATTTTTCTGATCAGCTCTTCTGAGTAAAAATTTGCATGTTATTACAATATTAACAAATTCCTATAATTAGTGGATTTCGAAAAAATTGCACTTTCTTAGATTTAGACTCAAAGTCAATTTTCTTCCAAATTGTCTATTAACGACTTCAATAAGGTACCGCTTATTCTGAAAACTAAAAAATATTTCTGATCTGCTCTTCTAAGGCAAAATTTGCATGATATTACAATATTAACAAATTCATATTATATAATCAATGCGTTTCGAAAAAATTGCACTTTCCTAGATTTAGACTCAAAGTCGATTTTCTTGCAAATTGTATATTACCGACTTCAATAAGGTACCGTTTATTCTTAAAACATAAATTTTACTGAACTGCTCTTCTGAGGAAAAATTTGTATGTTATTACCATATTAACAAATTCATATAATCAATGCATTTCGAAAAAATTGCAATTTCTTAGATTTAGACCCAAAGTAGGTTTTTTTTGCAAATTGTATATTAACGACTTCAATAAGGTATCGCTTATAATGCAAAATAAAAAATTTTACTGAACGGCTCTTTTAAAGAAATTTTTGCATGTTATTACAATATTAACAAATTCAAATAATCAATGCATTTTGAAAAAATTGCTATACTTTAGATTTAGACTCAAAGTCGATTTTCTTGCAAATTGTATATAATCGACTTCATAAAGGTACCGGTTATTCTAAAAACATAAATTTTACTGATCTGCGCCAAGGAAAAATTTGCATGTTATAACACTATTAACAAATTCATACAATCTAAGCATTTCGTAAAAATTGCACTTTCTTAGATAGGACTCAACACGATTTTCTTCTTATTGGATATTAAGGACTTTAATAAGGTACCGCTTATTCTAAAAATCATAAATTTTTCTGATCAGCTCTTCTGAGTAAAAATTTGCATGTTATTACAATATTAACAAATTCCTATAATTAGTGGATTTCGAAAAAATTGCACTTTCTTAGATTTAGACTCAAAGTCAATTTTCTTCCAAATTGTCTATTAACGACTTCAATAAGGTACCGCTTATTCTGAAAACTAAAAAATATTTCTGATCTGCTCTTCTAAGGCAAAATTTGCATGATATTACAATATTAACAAATTCATATTATATAATCAATGCGTTTCGAAAAAATTGCACTTTCCTAGATTTAGACTCAAAGTCGATTTTCTTGCAAATTGTATATTACCGACTTCAATAAGGTACCGTTTATTCTTAAAACATAAATTTTACTGAACTGCTCTTCTGAGGAAAAGTTTGTATGTTATTACCATATTAACAAATTCATTTATCAATGCATTTCGAAAAAATTGCAATTTCTTAGATTTAGACCCAAAGTAGGTTTTTTTTTGCAAATTGTATATTAACAACTTCAATAAGGTACCGCTTATGCCGCTGAAAAATATAAAATTTTACTGATCTGCGCTAAGGAAAATTTGCATGTTATAACAATTGTAACAAATTCATACAATCTAAGCATTTCGTAAAAATTGCACTTTCTTAGATAAGACTCAACTCGATTTTCTTTCTAATTGGATATTAAGGACTTCAATAGGGTACCGTTTATTCTGAAAAACATAAATTTTACTGATTTGTGCTAAAGCAAAATCTGCATGTTATAACAATATTAACAAATTCACGTAATCAATGGATTTCGAAAAAATTGCACTTTCCTAGATTTAGACTCAAAGTCGATTTTCTTGCAAATTGTATATTACCGACTTCAATAAGGTACCGTTTATTCTTAAAACATAAATTTTACTGAACTGCTCTTCTGAGGAAAAATTTGTAAGTTATTACCATATTAACAAATTCATATAATCAATGCATTTCGAAAAAATTGCAATTTCTTAGATTTAGACCCATAGTAGGTTTTTTTTTGCAAATTGTATATTAACGACTTCAATAAGGTACAGTTTATTCTTAAAACATAAATTTTACTGAACTGCTCTTCTGAGGAAAAATTTGCATGATATTACAATATTAACAAATTCATATTATATAATCAATGCGTTTCGAAAAAATTGCACTTTCCTAGATTTAGACTCAAAGTCGATTTTCTTGCAAATTGTATATTGCCGACTTCAATAAGGTACCGTTTATTTTTAAAACATAAATTTTACTGAACTGCTCTTCTGAGGAAAAATTTGTATGTTATTACCATATTAACAAATTCATATAATCAATGCATTTCGAAAAAATTGCAATTTCTTAGATTTAGACCCAAAGTAGGTTTTTTTTTGCAAATTGTATATTAACGACTTCAATAAGGTATCGCTTATAATGCAAAATAAAAAATTTTACTGAACGGCTCTTTTAAAGAAAATTTTGCATGTTATTACAATATTAACAAATTCAAATAATCAATGCATTTTGAAAAAATTGCACTTTCCTAGATTTAGACTCAAAGGCGATTTTCTTGCAAATTGTATATAATCGACTTCAGTAAGGTACCGCTTATTCTAAAAAACATAAATTTTACTGATCTGCGCTAAGGAAAAAGTTGCATGTTATAACAATATTAACAAATTCATACAAACAATGCATTTAGAAAAAATTGCACTTTCCTAGATTTAGACTCAAAGTCGATTTTCTTGCAAATTGTATATTACCGACTTCAATAAGGTACCGTTTATTCTTAAAACATAAATTTTACTGAACTGCTCTTCTGAGGAAAAATTTGTATGTTCTTACCATATTAACAAATTCATATAATCAATGCATTTCGAAAAATTTGCAATTTCTTAGATTTAGACCCAAAGTAGGTTTTTTTTTGCAAATTGTATATTAACGACTTCAATAAGGTATCGCTTATAATGCAAAATAAAAAATTTTACTGAACGGCTCTTTTAAAGAAATTTTTGCATGTTATTACAATATTAACAAATTCAAATAATCAATGCATTTTGAAAAAATTGCTATACTTTAGATTTAGACTCAAAGTCGATTTTCTTGCAAATTGTATATAATCGACTTCATAAAGGTACCACTTATTCCAAAAAACATAAATTTTACTGATCTGCGCTAAGGAAAAAGTTGCATGTTATAACAATATTAACAAATTCATATAAACAATGCATTTAGAAAAAAATGCACTTTCCTAGATTTAGACTCAAAGTCGATTTTCTTGCAAATTGTATATTAGCGACTTTATAAAGGTACCGCTGATTCGAAAAAACATAAATTTTACTGATCTGCGCTAAGGAAAAAATTTCATGTTATAACAATATTAACAAATTCATATAAACAATGCATTTAGAAAAAATTGCACTTTCCTAGATTTAGACTCAAAGTCGATTTTCCTGCAAATTGTATATTAGCGACTTTATAAAGGTACCGCTGATTCGAAAAAACATAAATTTTACTGATCTGCGCTAAGGAAAAAGTTTCATGTTATAACAATATTAACAAATTCATATAAACAATGCATTTAGAAAAAATTGCACTTTCCTAGATTTAGACTCAAAGTCGATTTTCCTGCAAATTGTATATTAGCGACTTCATAAAGGTACCGCTTATTCAAAAAAACATAAATTTTATAGATCTGCTCTAAGGAAAAATTTGCATGCTATAACAATATTAACAAATTCATATAATCAATGCATTAAAAAAAATTGCACTTTCCTAGATTTAGACTCAAAGTCGATTTTCTTGCAAATTGTATATTAACGACTTCAATAAGGTACCGCTTATTCTGAAAAACATAATTTTTACTGATCTGCTCTTCTAAGGAAAAATGTGCATGTTATTACCATATTAGTAAATTCATATAATCAATGCATTTCGAAAAAATTGCAATTTCTTAGATTTAGACCCAAAGTCGGTTTTTTTTTGCAAATTGTATATTAACGACTTCAATAAGGTACCGTTTATTCTTAAAACATAAATTTTACTGAACTGCTCTTCTGAGGAAAAATTTGTATGTTATTACCATATTAACAAATTCATATAATCAATGCATTTCGAAAAAATTGCAATTTCTTAGATTTAGACCCAAAGTAGGTTTTTTTTTGCAAATTGTATATTAACGACTTCAATAAGGTACCGCTTATACCGCTGAAAAATATAAAATTTTACTGATCTGCGCTAAGGAAAATTTGCATGTTATAACAATTGTAACAATTTCAAACAATCTAAGCATTTCGTAAAAATTGCACTTTCTTAGATAAGACTCAACTCGATTTTCTTTCTAATTGGATATTAAGGACTTTAATAAGGTACCGCTTATTCTAAAAAACATAATTTTTACTGATCTGCTCTTTTAAGGAAAAATGTGCATGTTATTACCATATTAGTAAATTCATATAATCAATGCATTTCGAAAAAATTGCAATTTCTTAGATTTAGACCCAAAGTCGGTTTTTTTTTGCAAATTGTATATTAACGACTTCAATAAGGTACCGTTTATTCTTAAAACATAAATTTTACTGAACTGCTCTTCTGAGGAAAAATTTGTATGTTATTACCATATTAACAAATTCATATAATCAATGCATTTCGAAAAAATTGCAATTTCTTAGATTTAGACCCAAAGTAGGTTTTTTTTTGCAAATTGTATATTAACGACTTCAATAAGGTACCGCTTATACCGCTGAAAAATATAAAATTTTACTGATCTGCGCTAAGGAAAATTTGCATTTATAACAATATTAACAATTTCAAACAATCTAAGCATTTCGTAAAAATTGCACTTTCTTAGATAAGACTCAACTCGATTTTCTTTCTATGTGGATATTAAGGACTTTAATAAGGTACCGCTTATTCTAAGAATCATAAATTATTCTGATCAGCTCTTCTGAGTAAAAATTTGCATGTTATAACAATATTAACAAATTCATATAAACAATGCATTTAGAAAAAATTGCACTTTCCTAGATTTAGACTCAAAGTCGATTTTCCTGCAAATTGTATATTAGCGACTTCATAAAGGTAAAGCTTATTCCAAAAAACATAAATTTTATAGATCTGCGCTAAGGAAAAATTTGCATGCTATAACAATATTAACAAATTCATATAATCAATGCATTAAAAAGAAATTGCACTTTCCTAGATTTAGACTCAAAGTCGATTTTCTTGCAAATTGTATATTAACTACTTCAATAAGGTACCGTTTATTCTTAAAACATAAATTTTACTGAACTGCTCTTCTGAGGAAAAATTTTTATGTTATTACCATATTAACAAATTCATATAATCAATGCATTTCGAAAAAATTGCAATTTCTTAGATTTAGACCCAAAGTAGGTTTTTTTTTGCAAATTGTATATTAACGACTTCAATAAGGTATCGCTTATAATGCAAAATAAAAAATTTTGCTGAACGGCTCTTTTAAAGAAATTTTTGCATGTTATTACAATATTAACAAATTCAAATAATCAATGCATTTTGAAAAAATTGCTATACTTTAGATTTAGACTCAAAGTCGATTTTCTTGCAAATTGTATATAATCGACTTCATAAAGGTACCGCTTATTCCAAAAAACATAAATTTTACTGATCTGCGCTAAGGAAAAAGTTGCATGTTATAACAATATTAACAAATTCATATAAACAATGCATTTAGAAAAAATTGCACTTTCCTAGATTTAGACTCAAAGTCGATTTTCTTGCAAATTGTATATTAGCGACTTTATAAAGGTACCGCTGATTCGAAAAAACATAAATTTTACTGATCTGCGCTAAGGAAAAAGTTTCATGTTATAACAATATTAACAAATTCATATAAACAATGCATTTAGAAAAATTGCACTTTCCTAGATTTAGACTCAAAGTCGATTTTCCTGCAAATTGTATATTAGCGACTTCATAAAGGTACCGCTTTTTCCAAAAAACATAAATTTTATAGATTTGCTCTAAGGAAAAATTTGCATGCTATAACAATATTAACAAATTCATATAAACAATGCATTTAGAAAAAATTGCACTTTCCTAGATTTAGACTCAAAGTCGATTTTCCTGCAAATTGTATATTAGCGACTTCATAAAGGTAAAGCTTATTCCAAAAAACATAAATTTTATAGATCTGCGCTAAGGAAAAATTTGCATGCTATAACAATATTAACAAATTCATATAATCAATGCATTAAAAAAAAATTGCACTTTCCTAGATTTAGACTCAAAGTCGATTTTCTTGCAAATTGTATATTAACTACTTCAATAAGGTACCGTTTATTCTTAAAACATAAATTTTACTGAACTGCTCTTCTGAGTAAAAATTTGCATGTTATTACAATATTAACAAATTCCTATAATTAGTGGATTTCGAAAAAATTGCACTTTCTTAGATTTAGACTCAAAGTCAAATTTCTTCCAAATTGTCTATTAACGACTTCAATAAGGTACCGCTTATTCTGAAAACTAAAAAATATTTCTGATCTGCTCTTCTAAGGAAAAATTTGCATGATATTACAATATTAACAATTTCAAACAATCTAAGCATTTCGTAAAAATTGCACTTTCTTAGATAAGACTCAACTCGATTTTCTTTCTAGTTGGATATTAAGGCCTTGAATAAGGTACCGCTTATTCTAAAAATCCTAAATTTTTCTGATCAGCTCTTCTGAGTAAAAATTTGCATGTTATTACATATTAACAAATTCCTATAATTAGTGGATTTCGAAAAAATTGCACTTTCTTAGATTTAGACTCAAAGTCAATTTTCTTCCAAATTGTCTATTAACGACTTCAATAAGGTACCGCTTATTCTGAAAACTAAAAAATATTTCTGATCTGCTCTTCTAAGGAAAAATTTGCATGATATTACAATATTAACAAATTCATATTATATAATCAATGCGTTTCGAAAAAATTGCACTTTGCTAGATTTAGACTCAAAGTCGATTTTCTTGCAAATTGTATATCAACGACTTCAATAAGGTACCGTTTATTCTTAAAACATAAATTTTACTGAACTGCTCTTCTGAGGAAAAATTTGTAAGTTATTACCATATTAACAAATTCATATAATCAATGCATTTCGAAAAAATTGCAATTTCTTAGATTTAGACCCAAAGTAGGTTTTTTTTTGCAAATTGTATATTAACGACTTCAATAAGGTACCGCTTATTCTGAAAAACATAATTTTTACTGATCTGCTCTTCTAAGGAAAAATGTGCATGTTATTACCATATTAGTAAATTCATATAATCAATGCATTTCGAAAAAATTGCAATTTCTTAGATTTAGACCCAAAGTCGGTTTTTTTTTGCAAATTGTATATTAACGACTTCAATAAGGTACCGTTTATTCTTAAAACATAAATTTTACTGAACTGCTCTTCTGAGGAAAAATTTGTATGTTATTACCATATTAACAAATTCATATAATCAATGCATTTCGAAAAAATTGCAATTTCTTAGATTTAGACCCAAAGTAGGTTTTTTTTTGCAAATTGTATATTAACGACTTCAATAAGGTACCGCTTATACCGCTGAAAAATATAAAATTTTACTGATCTGCGCTAAGGAAAATTTGCATGTTATAACAATTGTAACAATTTCAAACAATCTAAGCATTTCGTAAAAATTGCACTTTCTTAGATAAGACTCAACTCGATTTTCTTTCTAATTGGATATTAAGGACTTTAATAAGGTACCGCTTATTCTAAAAAACATAATTTTTACTGATCTGCTCTTTTAAGGAAAAATGTGCATGTTATTACCATATTAGTAAATTCATATAATCAATGCATTTCGAAAAAATTGCAATTTCTTAGATTTAGACCCAAAGTCGGTTTTTTTTTGCAAATTGTATATTAACGACTTCAATAAGGTACCGTTTATTCTTAAAACATAAATTTTACTGAACTGCTCTTCTGAGGAAAAATTTGTATGTTATTACCATATTAACAAATTCATATAATCAATGCATTTCGAAAAAATTGCAATTTCTTAGATTTAGACCCAAAGTAGGTTTTTTTTTGCAAATTGTATATTAACGACTTCAATAAGGTATCGCTTATAATGCAAAATAAAAAATTTTGCTGAACGGCTCTTTTAAAGAAATTTTTGCATGTTATTACAATATTAACAAATTCAAATAATCAATGCATTTTGAAAAAATTGCTATACTTTAGATTTAGACTCAAAGTCGATTTTCTTGCAAATTGTATATAATCGACTTCATAAAGGTACCGCTTATTCCAAAAAACATAAATTTTACTGATCTGCGCTAAGGAAAAAGTTGCATGTTATAACAATATTAACAAATTCATATAAACAATGCATTTAGAAAAAATTGCACTTTCCTAGATTTAGACTCAAAGTCGATTTTCTTGCAAATTGTATATTAGCGACTTTATAAAGGTACCGCTGATTCGAAAAAACATAAATTTTACTGATCTGCGCTAAGGAAAAAGTTTCATGTTATAACAATATTAACAAATTCATATAAACAATGCATTTAGAAAAATTGCACTTTCCTAGATTTAGACTCAAAGTCGATTTTCCTGCAAATTGTATATTAGCGACTTCATAAAGGTACCGCTTTTTCCAAAAAACATAAATTTTATAGATTTGCTCTAAGGAAAAATTTGCATGCTATAACAATATTAACAAATTCATATAAACAATGCATTTAGAAAAAATTGCACTTTCCTAGATTTAGACTCAAAGTCGATTTTCCTGCAAATTGTATATTAGCGACTTCATAAAGGTAAAGCTTATTCCAAAAAACATAAATTTTATAGATCTGCGCTAAGGAAAAATTTGCATGCTATAACAATATTAACAAATTCATATAATCAATGCATTAAAAAAAAATTGCACTTTCCTAGATTTAGACTCAAAGTCGATTTTCTTGCAAATTGTATATTAACTACTTCAATAAGGTACCGTTTATTCTTAAAACATAAATTTTACTGAACTGCTCTTCTGAGTAAAAATTTGCATGTTATTACAATATTAACAAATTCCTATAATTAGTGGATTTCGAAAAAATTGCACTTTCTTAGATTTAGACTCAAAGTCAAATTTCTTCCAAATTGTCTATTAACGACTTCAATAAGGTACCGCTTATTCTGAAAACTAAAAAATATTTCTGATCTGCTCTTCTAAGGAAAAATTTGCATGATATTACAATATTAACAATTTCAAACAATCTAAGCATTTCGTAAAAATTGCACTTTCTTAGATAAGACTCAACTCGATTTTCTTTCTAGTTGGATATTAAGGCCTTGAATAAGGTACCGCTTATTCTAAAAATCCTAAATTTTTCTGATCAGCTCTTCTGAGTAAAAATTTGCATGTTATTACATATTAACAAATTCCTATAATTAGTGGATTTCGAAAAAATTGCACTTTCTTAGATTTAGACTCAAAGTCAATTTTCTTCCAAATTGTCTATTAACGACTTCAATAAGGTACCGCTTATTCTGAAAACTAAAAAATATTTCTGATCTGCTCTTCTAAGGAAAAATTTGCATGATATTACAATATTAACAAATTCATATTATATAATCAATGCGTTTCGAAAAAATTGCACTTTCCTAGATTTAGACTCAAAGTCGATTTTCTTGCAAATTGTATATCAACGACTTCAATAAGGTACCGTTTATTCTTAAAACATAAATTTTACTGAACTGCTCTTCTGAGGAAAAATTTGTAAGTTATTACCATATTAACAAATTCATATAATCAATGCATTTCGAAAAAATTGCAATTTCTTAGATTTAGACCCAAAGTAGGTTTTTTTTTGCAAATTGTATATTAACGACTTCAATAAGGTACCGCTTATTCTGAAAAACATAATTTTTACTGATCTGCTCTTCTAAGGAAAAATGTGCATGTTATTACCATATTAGTAAATTCATATAATCAATGCATTTCGAAAAAATTGCAATTTCTTAGATTTAGACCCAAAGTCGGTTTTTTTTTGCAAATTGTATATTAACGACTTCAATAAGGTACCGTTTATTCTTAAAACATAAATTTTACTGAACTGCTCTTCTGAGGAAAAATTTGTATGTTATTACCATATTAACAAATTCATATAATCAATGCATTTCGAAAAAATTGCAATTTCTTAGATTTAGACCCAAAGTAGGTTTTTTTTTGCAAATTGTATATTAACGACTTCAATAAGGTACCGCTTATACCGCTGAAAAATATAAAATTTTACTGATCTGCGCTAAGGAAAATTTGCATTTATAACAATATTAACAATTTCAAACAATCTAAGCATTTCGTAAAAATTGCACTTTCTTAGATAAGACTCAACTCGATTTTCTTTCTAATTGGATATTAAGGACTTTAATAAGGTACCGCTTATTCTAAAAAACATAATTTTTACTGATCTGCTCTTCTAAGGAAAAATGTGCATGTTATTACCATATTAGTAAATTCATATAATCAATGTATTTCGAAAAAATTGCAATTTCTTAGATTTAGACCCAAAGTCGGTTTTTTTTTGCAAATTGTATATTAACGACTTCAATAAGGTACTGTTTATTCTTAAAACATAAATTTTACTGAACTGCTCTTCTGAGGAAAAATTTGTATGTTATTACCATATTAACAAATTCATATAATCAATGCATTTCGAAAAAATTGCAATTTCTTAGATTTAGACCCAAAGTAGGTTTTTTTTTGCAAATTGTATATTAACGACTTCAATAAGGTACCGCTTATTCTGAAAAACATAATTTTTACTGATCTGCTCTTCTAAGGAAAAATGTGCATGTTATTACCATATTAGTAAATTCATATAATCAATGCATTTCGAAAAAATTGCACTTTCTTAGATTTAGACTCAAAGTCGATTTTCCTGCAAATTGTATATTAACGACTTCAATAAGGTACCGCTTATTCTGAAAAACATAATTTTTACTGATCTGCTCTTCTAAGGAAAAATGTGCATGTTATTACCATATTAGTAAATTCATATAATCAATGCATTTCGAAAAAATTGCAATTTCTTAGATTTAGACCCAAAGTCGGTTTTTTTTTGCAAATTGTATATTAACGACTTCAATAAGGTACCGTTTATTCTTAAAACATAAATTTTACTGAACTGCTCTTCTGAGTAAAAATTTGCATGTTATTACAATATTAACAAATTCCTATAATTAGTGGATTTCGAAAAAATTGCACTTTCTTAGATTTAGACTCAAAGTCAATTTTCTTCCAAATTGTCTATTAACGACTTCAATAAGGTACCGCTTATTCTGAAAACTAAAAAATATTTCTGATCTGCTCTTCTAAGGAAAAATTTGCATGATATTACAATATTAACAATTTCAAACAATCTAAGTATTTCGTAAAAATTGCACTTTCTTAGATAAGACTCAACTCGATTTTCTTTCTAGTTGGATATTAAGGCCTTTAATAAGGTACCGCTTATTCTAAAAATCCTAAATTTTTCTGATCAGCTCTTCTGAGTAAAAATTTGCATGTTATTACAATATTAACAAATTCCTATAATTAGTGGATTTCGAAAAAATTGCACTTTCTTAGATTTAGACTCAAAGTCAATTTTCTTCCAAATTGTCTATTAACGACTTCAATAAGGTACCGCTTATTCTGAAAACTAAAAAATATTTCTGATCTGCTCTTCTAAGGCAAAATTTGCATGATATTACAATATTAACAATTTCAAACAATCTAAGCATTTCGTAAAAATTGCACTTTCTTAGATAAGACTCAACTCGATTTTCTTTCTAGTTGGATATTAAGGCCTTTAATAAGGTACCGCTTATTCTAAAAATCCTAAATTTTTCTGATCAGCTCTTCTAAGGAAAAATTTGCATGATATTACAATATTAACAAATTCATATTATATAATCAATGCGTTTCGAAAAAATTGCACTTTCCTAGATTTAGACTCAAAGTCGATTTTCTTGCAAATTGTATATCAACGACTTCAATAAGGTACCGTTTATTCTTAAAACATAAATTTTACTGAACTGCTCTTCTGAGGAAAAATTTGTAAGTTATTACCATATTAACAAATTCATATAATCAATGCATTTCGAAAAAATTGCAATTTCTTAGATTTAGACCCAAAGTAGGTTTTTTTTTGCAAATTGTATATTAACGACTTCAATAAGGTACCGCTTATTCTGAAAAACATAATTTTTACTGATCTGCTCTTCTAAGGAAAAATGTGCATGTTATTACCATATTAGTAAATTCATATAATCAATGCATTTCGAAAAAATTGCAATTTCTTAGATTTAGACCCAAAGTCGGTTTTTTTTGCAAATTGTATATTAACGACTTCAATAAGGTACCGTTTATTCTTAAAACATAAATTTTACTGAACTGCTCTTCTGAGGAAAAATTTGTATGTTATTACCATATTAACAAATTCATATAATCAATGCATTTCGAAAAAATTGCAATTTCTTAGATTTAGACCCAAAGTAGACTTTTTTTTGCAAATTGTATATTAACGACTTCAATAAGGTACCGCTTATACCGCTGAAAAATATAAAATTTTACTGATCTGCGCTAAGGAAAATTTGCATTTATAACAATATTAACAATTTCAAACAATCTAAGCATTTCGTAAAAATTGCACTTTCTTATATAAGACTCAACTCGATTTTCTTTCTATGTGGATATTAAGGACTTTAATAAGGTACCGCTTATTCTAAGAATCATAAATTTTTCTGATCAGCTCTTCTGAGTAAAAATTTGCATGTTATAACAATATTAACAAATTCATATAAACAATGCATTTAGAAAAAATTGCACTTTCCTAGATTTAGACTCAAAGTCGATTTTCCTGCAAATTGTATATTAGCGACTTCATAAAGGTAAAGCTTATTCCAAAAAACATAAATTTTATAGATCTGCGCTAAGGAAAAATTTGCATGCTATAACAATATTAACAAATTCATATAATCAATGCATTAAAAAAAAATTGCACTTTCCTAGATTTAGACTCAAAGTCGATTTTCTTGCAAATTGTATATTAACTACTTCAATAAGGTACCGTTTATTCTTAAAACATAAATTTTACTGAACTGCTCTTCTGAGGAAAAATTTTTATGTTATTACCATATTAACAAATTCATATAATCAATGCATTTCGAAAAAATTGCAATTTCTTAGATTTAGACCCAAAGTAGGTTTTTTTTTGCAAATTGTATATTAACGACTTCAATAAGGTACTGCTTATACCGCTGAAAAATATAAAATTTTACTGATCTGCGCTAAGGAAAATTTGCATTTATAACAATATTAACAATTTCAAACAATCTAAGCATTTCGTAAAAATTGCACTTTCTTAGATAAGACTCAACTCGATTTTCTTTCTAATTGGATATTAAGGACTTTAATAAGGTACCGCTTATTCTAAAAAACATAATTTTTACTGATCTGCTCTTCTAAGGAAAAATGTGCATGTTATTACCATATTAGTAAGATCATATAATCAATGCATTTCGAAAAAATTGCAATTTCTTAGATTTAGACCCAAAGTCGGTTTTTTTTTGCAAATTGTATATTAACGACTTAAATAAGGTACCGTTTATTCTTAAAACATAAATTTTACTGAACTGCTCTTCTGAGGAAAAATTTGTATGTTATTACCATATTAACAAATTCATATAATCAATGCATTTCGAAAAAATTGCAATTTCTTAGATTTAGACCCAAAGTAGGTTTTTTTTGCAAATTGTATATTAACGACTTCAATAAGGTACCGCTTATACCGCTGAAAAATATAAAATTTTACTGATCTGCGCTAAGGAAAATTTGCATTTATAACAATATTAACAATTTCAAACAATCTAAGCATTTCGTAAAAATTGCACTTTCTTAGATAAGAATCAACTCGATTTTCTTTCTATGTGGATATTAAGGACTTTAATAAGGTACCGCTTATTCTAAGAATCATAAATTATTCTGATCAGCTCTTCTGAGTAAAAATTTGCATGTTATAACAATATTAACAAATTCATATAAACAATGCATTTAGAAAAAATTGCACTTTCCTAGATTTAGACTCAAAGTCGATTTTCCTGCAAATTGTATATTAGCGACTTCATAAAGGTAAAGCTTATTCCAAAAAACATAAATTTTATAGATCTGCGCTAAGGAAAAATTTGCATGCTATAACAATATTAACAAATTCATATAATCAATGCATTAAAAAAAAATTGCACTTTCCTAGATTTAGACTCAAAGTCGATTTTCTTGCAAATTGTATATTAACTACTTCAATAAGGTACCGTTTATTCTTAAAACATAAATTTTACTGAACTGCTCTTCTGAGGAAAAATTTTTATGTTATTACCATATTAACAAATTCATATAATCAATGCATTTCGAAAAAATTGCAATTTCTTAGATTTAGACCCAAAGTAGGTTTTTTTTTGCAAATTGTATATTAACGACTTCAATAAGGTACCGCTTATTCTGAAAAACATAATTTTTACTGATCTGCTCTTCTAAGGAAAAATGTGCATGTTATTACCATATTAGTAAATTCATATAATCAATGCATTTCGAAAAAATTGCACTTTCTTAGATTTAGACTCAAAGTCGATTTTCCTGCAAATTGTATATTAACGACTTCAATAAGGTACCGCTTATTCTGAAAAACATAATTTTTACTGATCTGCTCTTCTAAGGAAAAATGTGCATGTTATTACCATATTAGTAAATTCATATAATCAATGCATTTCGAAAAAATTGCAATTTCTTAGATTTAGACCCAAAGTCGGTTTTTTTTTGCAAATTGTATATTAACGACTTCAATAAGGTACCGTTTATTCTTAAAACATAAATTTTACTGAACTGCTCTTCTGAGTAAAAATTTGCATGTTATTACAATATTAACAAATTCCTATAATTAGTGGATTTCGAAAAAATTGCACTTTCTTAGATTTAGACTCAAAGTCAATTTTCTTCCAAATTGTCTATTAACGACTTCAATAAGGTACCGCTTATTCTGAAAACTAAAAAATATTTCTGATCTGCTCTTCTAAGGAAAAATTTGCATGATATTACAATATTAACAATTTCAAACAATCTAAGTATTTCGTAAAAATTGCACTTTCTTAGATAAGACTCAACTCGATTTTCTTTCTAGTTGGATATTAAGGCCTTTAATAAGGTACCGCTTATTCTAAAAATCCTAAATTTTTCTGATCAGCTCTTCTGAGTAAAAATTTGCATGTTATTACAATATTAACAAATTCCTATAATTAGTGGATTTCGAAAAAATTGCACTTTCTTAGATTTAGACTCAAAGTCAATTTTCTTCCAAATTGTCTATTAACGACTTCAATAAGGTACCGCTTATTCTGAAAACTAAAAAATATTTCTGATCTGCTCTTCTAAGGCAAAATTTGCATGATATTACAATATTAACAATTTCAAACAATCTAAGCATTTCGTAAAAATTGCACTTTCTTAGATAAGACTCAACTCGATTTTCTTTCTAGTTGGATATTAAGGCCTTTAATAAGGTACCGCTTATTCTAAAAATCCTAAATTTTTCTGATCAGCTCTTCTAAGGAAAAATTTGCATGATATTACAATATTAACAAATTCATATTATATAATCAATGCGTTTCGAAAAAATTGCACTTTCCTAGATTTAGACTCAAAGTCGATTTTCTTGCAAATTGTATATCAACGACTTCAATAAGGTACCGTTTATTCTTAAAACATAAATTTTACTGAACTGCTCTTCTGAGGAAAAATTTGTAAGTTATTACCATATTAACAAATTCATATAATCAATGCATTTCGAAAAAATTGCAATTTCTTAGATTTAGACCCAAAGTAGGTTTTTTTTTGCAAATTGTATATTAACGACTTCAATAAGGTACCGCTTATTCTGAAAAACATAATTTTTACTGATCTGCTCTTCTAAGGAAAAATGTGCATGTTATTACCATATTAGTAAATTCATATAATCAATGCATTTCGAAAAAATTGCAATTTCTTAGATTTAGACCCAAAGTCGGTTTTTTTTGCAAATTGTATATTAACGACTTCAATAAGGTACCGTTTATTCTTAAAACATAAATTTTACTGAACTGCTCTTCTGAGGAAAAATTTGTATGTTATTACCATATTAACAAATTCATATAATCAATGCATTTCGAAAAAATTGCAATTTCTTAGATTTAGACCCAAAGTAGACTTTTTTTTGCAAATTGTATATTAACGACTTCAATAAGGTACCGCTTATACCGCTGAAAAATATAAAATTTTACTGATCTGCGCTAAGGAAAATTTGCATTTATAACAATATTAACAATTTCAAACAATCTAAGCATTTCGTAAAAATTGCACTTTCTTATATAAGACTCAACTCGATTTTCTTTCTATGTGGATATTAAGGACTTTAATAAGGTACCGCTTATTCTAAGAATCATAAATTTTTCTGATCAGCTCTTCTGAGTAAAAATTTGCATGTTATAACAATATTAACAAATTCATATAAACAATGCATTTAGAAAAAATTGCACTTTCCTAGATTTAGACTCAAAGTCGATTTTCCTGCAAATTGTATATTAGCGACTTCATAAAGGTAAAGCTTATTCCAAAAAACATAAATTTTATAGATCTGCGCTAAGGAAAAATTTGCATGCTATAACAATATTAACAAATTCATATAATCAATGCATTAAAAAAAAATTGCACTTTCCTAGATTTAGACTCAAAGTCGATTTTCTTGCAAATTGTATATTAACTACTTCAATAAGGTACCGTTTATTCTTAAAACATAAATTTTACTGAACTGCTCTTCTGAGGAAAAATTTTTATGTTATTACCATATTAACAAATTCATATAATCAATGCATTTCGAAAAAATTGCAATTTCTTAGATTTAGACCCAAAGTAGGTTTTTTTTTGCAAATTGTATATTAACGACTTCAATAAGGTACTGCTTATACCGCTGAAAAATATAAAATTTTACTGATCTGCGCTAAGGAAAATTTGCATTTATAACAATATTAACAATTTCAAACAATCTAAGCATTTCGTAAAAATTGCACTTTCTTAGATAAGACTCAACTCGATTTTCTTTCTAATTGGATATTAAGGACTTTAATAAGGTACCGCTTATTCTAAAAAACATAATTTTTACTGATCTGCTCTTCTAAGGAAAAATGTGCATGTTATTACCATATTAGTAAGATCATATAATCAATGCATTTCGAAAAAATTGCAATTTCTTAGATTTAGACCCAAAGTCGGTTTTTTTTTGCAAATTGTATATTAACGACTTAAATAAGGTACCGTTTATTCTTAAAACATAAATTTTACTGAACTGCTCTTCTGAGGAAAAATTTGTATGTTATTACCATATTAACAAATTCATATAATCAATGCATTTCGAAAAAATTGCAATTTCTTAGATTTAGACCCAAAGTAGGTTTTTTTTGCAAATTGTATATTAACGACTTCAATAAGGTACCGCTTATACCGCTGAAAAATATAAAATTTTACTGATCTGCGCTAAGGAAAATTTGCATTTATAACAATATTAACAATTTCAAACAATCTAAGCATTTCGTAAAAATTGCACTTTCTTAGATAAGACTCAACTCGATTTTCTTTCTATGTGGATATTAAGGACTTTAATAAGGTACCGCTTATTCTAAGAATCATAAATTATTCTGATCAGCTCTTCTGAGTAAAAATTTGCATGTTATAACAATATTAACAAATTCATATAAACAATGCATTTAGAAAAAATTGCACTTTCCTAGATTTAGACTCAAAGTCGATTTTCCTGCAAATTGTATATTAGCGACTTCATAAAGGTAAAGCTTATTCCAAAAAACATAAATTTTATAGATCTGCGCTAAGGAAAAATTTGCATGCTATAACAATATTAACAAATTCATATAATCAATGCATTAAAAAAAAATTGCACTTTCCTAGATTTAGACTCAAAGTCGATTTTCTTGCAAATTGTATATTAACTACTTCAATAAGGTACCGTTTATTCTTAAAACATAAATTTTACTGAACTGCTCTTCTGAGGAAAAATTTTTATGTTATTACCATATTAACAAATTCATATAATCAATGCATTTCGAAAAAATTGCAATTTCTTAGATTTAGACCCAAAGTAGGTTTTTTTTTGCAAATTGTATATTAACGACTTCAATAAGGTACCGTTTATTCTTAAAACATAAATTTTTAATAATTATTTTACTGAACGGCTCTTTTAAAGAAATTTTTGCATGTTATTACAATATTAACAAATTCAAATAATCAATGCATTTTGAAAAAATTGCTATACTTTAGATTTAGACTCAAAGTCGATTTTCTTGCAAATTGTATATAATCGACTTCATAAAGGTACCGCTTATTCCAAAAAACATAAATTTTACTGATCTGCGCTAAGGAAAAAGTTGCATGTTATAACAATATTAACAAATTCATATAAACAATGCATTTAGAAAAAATTGCACTTTCCTGGATTTAGACTCAAAGTCGATTTTCTTGCAAATTGTATATTAGCGACTTTATAAAGGTACCGCTGATTCGAAAAAACATAAATTTTACTGATCTGCGCTAAGGAAAAAGTTTCATGTTATAACAATATTAACAAATTCATATAAACAATGCATTTAGAAAAATTGCACTTTCCTAGATTTAGACTCAAAGTCGATTTTCCTGCAAATTGTATATTAGCGACTTCATAAAGGTACCGCTTTTTCCAAAAAACATAAATTTTATAGATCTGCTCTAAGGAAAAATTTGCATGCTATAACAATATTAACAAATTCATATAATCAATGCATTAAAAAAAAATTGCACTTTCCTAGATTTAGACTCAAAGTCGATTTTCCTGCAAATTGTATATTAACGACTTCAATAAGGTACCGCTTATTCTGAAAAACATAATTTTTACTGATCTGCTCTTCTAAGGAAAAATGTGCATGTTATTACCATATTAGTAAATTCATATAATCAATGCATTTCGAAAAAATTGCAATTTCTTAGATTTAGACCCAAAGTCGGTTTTTTTTTGCAAATTGTATATTAACGACTTCAATAAGGTACCGTTTATTCTTAAAACATAAATTTTACTGAACTGCTCTTCTGAGGAAAAATTTGTATGTTATTACCATATTAACAAATTCATATAATCAATGCATTTCGAAAAAATTGCAATTTCTTAGATTTAGACCCAAAGTAGGTTTTTTTTTGCAAATTGTATATTAACGACTTCAATAAGGTACCGCTTATACCGCTCAAAAATTAAAAATTTTACTGATCTGCGCTAAGGAAAATTTGCATTTATAACAATATTAACAATTTCAAACAATCTAAGCATTTCGTAAAAATTGCACTTTCTTAGATAAGACTCAACTCGATTTTCTTTCTATGTAGATATTAAGGACTTTAATAAGGTACCGCTTATTCTAAGAATCATAAATTTTTCTGATCAGCTCTTCTGAGTAAAAATTTGCATGTTATAACAATATTAACAAATTCATATAAACAATGCATTTAGAAAAAATTGCACTTTCCTAGATTTAGACTCAAAGTCGATTTTCCTGCAAATTGTATATTAGCGACTTCATAAAGGTAAAGCTTATTTCAAAAAACATAAATTTTATAGATCTGCGCTAAGGAAAAATTTGCATGCTATAACAATATTAACAAATTCATATAATCAATGCATTAAAAAACAATTGCACTTTCCTAGATTTAGACTCAAAGTCGATTTTCTTGCAAATTGTATATTAACTACTTCAATAAGGTACCGTTTATTCTTAAAACATAAATTTTACTGAACTGCTCTTCTGAGGAAAAATTTTTATGTTATTACCATATTAACAAATTCATATAATCAATGCATTTCGAAAAAATTGCAATTTCTTAGATTTAGACCCAAAGTAGGTTTTTTTTTGCAAATTGTATATTAACGACTTCAATAAGGTATCGCTTATAATGCAAAATAAAAAATTTTACTGAACGGCTCTTTTAAAGAAATTTTTGCATGTTATTACAATATTAACAAATTCAAATAATCAATGCATTTTGAAAAAATTGCTATACTTTAGATTTAGACTCAAAGTCGATTTTCTTGCAAATTGTATATAATCGACTTCATAAAGGTACCGCTTATTCCAAAAAACATAAATTTTACTGATCTGCGCTAAGGAAAAAGTTGCATGTTATAACAATATTAACAAATTCATATAAACAATGCATTTAGAAAAAATTGCACTTTCCTAGATTTAGACTCAAAGTCGATTTTCTTGCAAATTGTATATTAGCGACTTTATAAAGGTACCGCTGATTCGAAAAAACATAAATTTTACTGATCTGCGCTAAGGAAAAAGTTTCATGTTATAACAATATTAACAAATTCATATAAACAATGCATTTAGAAAAATTGCACTTTCCTAGATTTAGACTCAAAGTCGATTTTCCTGCAAATTGTATATTAGCGACTTCATAAAGGTACCGCTTTTTCCAAAAAACATAAATTTTATAGATCTGCTCTAAGGAAAAATTTGCATGCTATAACAATATTAACAAATTCATATAATCAATGCATTAAAAAAAAATTGCACTTTCCTAGATTTAGACTCAAAGTCGATTTTCCTGCAAATTGTATATTAACGACTTCAATAAGGTACCGCTTATTCTGAAAAACATAATTTTTACTGATCTGCTCTTCTAAGGAAAAATGTGCATGTTATTACCATATTAGTAAATTCATATAATCAATGCATTTCGAAAAAATTGCAATTTCTTAGATTTAGACCCAAAGTCGGTTTTTTTTTGCAAATTGTATATTAACGACTTCAATAAGGTACCGTTTATTCTTAAAACATAAATTTTACTGAACTGCTCTTCTGAGGAAAAATTTGTATGTTATTACCATATTAACAAATTCATATAATCAATGCATTTCGAAAAAATTGCAATTTCTTAGATTTAGACCCAAAGTAGGTTTTTTTTTGCAAATTGTATATTAACGACTTCAATAAGGTACCGCTTATACCGCACAAAAATTAAAAATTTTACTGATCTGCGCTAAGGAAAATTTGCATTTATAACAATATTAACAATTTCAAACAATCTAAGCATTTCGTAAAAATTGCACTTTCTTAGATAAGACTCAACTCGATTTTCTTTCTATGTGGATATTAAGGACTTTAATAAGGTACCGCTTATTCTAAGAATCATAAATTTTTCTGATCAGCTCTTCTGAGTAAAAATTTGAATGCTATAACAATATTAACAAATTCATATAAACAATGCATTTAGAAAAAATTGCACTTTCCTAGATTTAGACTCAAAGTCGATTTTCCTGCAAATTGTATATTAGCGACTTCATAAAGGTAAAGCTTATTCCAAAAAACATAAATTTTATAGATCTGCGCTAAGGAAAAATTTGCATGCTATAACAATATTAACAAATTCATATAATCAATGCATTAAAAAAAAATTGCACTTTCCTAGATTTAGACTCAAAGTCGATTTTCTTGCAAATTGTATATTAACTACTTCAATAAGGTACCGTTTATTCTTAAAACATAAATTTTACTGAACTGCTCTTCTGAGGAAAAATTTTTATGTTATTACCATATTAACAAATTCATATAATCAATGCAGTTCGAAAAAATTGCAATTTCTTAGATTTAGACCCAAAGTAGGTTTTTTTTTGCAAATTGTATATTAACGACTTCAATAAGGTATCGCTTATAATGCAAAATAAAAAATTTTACTGAACGGCTCTTTTAAAGAAATTTTTGCATGTTATTACAATATTAACAAATTCAAATAATCAATGCATTTTGAAAAAATTGCTATACTTTAGATTTAGACTCAAAGTCGATTTTCTTGCAAATTGTATATAATCGACTTCATAAAGGTACCGCTTATTCCAAAAAACATAAATTTTACTGATCTGCGCTAAGGAAAAAGTTGCATGTTATAACAATATTAACAAATTCATATAAACAATGCATTTAGAAAAAATTGCACTTTCCTAGATTTAGACTCAAAGTCGATTTTCTTGCAAATTGTATATTAGCGACTTTATAAAGGTACCGCTGATTCGAAAAAACATAAATTTTACTGATCTGCGCTAAGGAAAAAGTTTCATGTTATAACAATATTAACAAATTCATATAAACAATGCATTTAGAAAAATTGCACTTTCCTAGATTTAGACTCAAAGTCGATTTTCCTGCAAATTGTATATTAGCGACTTCATAAAGGTACCGCTTTTTCCAAAAAACATAAATTTTATAGATCTGCTCTAAGGAAAAATTTGCATGCTATAACAATATTAACAAATTCATATAATCAATGCATTAAAAAAAAATTGCACTTTCCTAGATTTAGACTCAAAGTCGATTTTCCTGCAAATTGTATATTAACGACTTCAATAAGGTACCGCTTATTCTGAAAAACATAATTTTTACTGATCTGCTCTTCTAAGGAAAAATGTGCATGTTATTACCATATTAGTAAATTCATATAATCAATGCATTTCGAAAAAATTGCAATTTCTTAGATTTAGACCCAAAGTCGGTTTTTTTTTGCAAATTGTATATTAACGACTTCAATAAGGTACCGTTTATTCTTAAAACATAAATTTTACTGAACTGCTCTTCTGAGGAAAAATTTGTATGTTATTACCATATTAACAAATTCATATAATCAATGCATTTCGAAAAAATTGCAATTTCTTAGATTTAGACCCAAAGTAGGTTTTTTTTTGCAAATTGTATATTAACGACTTCAATAAGGTACCGCTTATACCGCTCAAAAATTAAAAATTTTACTGATCTGCGCTAAGGAAAATTTGCATTTATAACAATATTAACAATTTCAAACAATCTAAGCATTTCGTAAAAATTGCACTTTCTTAGATAAGACTCAACTCGATTTTCTTTCTATGTGGATATTAAGGACTTTAATAAGGTACCGCTTATTCTAAGAATCATAAATTTTTCTGATCAGCTCTTCTGAGTAAAAATTTGCATGTTATAACAATATTAACAAATTCATATAAACAATGCATTTAGAAAAAATTGCACTTTCCTAGATTTAGACTCAAAGTCGATTTTCCTGCAAATTGTATATTAGCGACTTCATAAAGGTAAAGCTTATTTCAAAAAACATAAATTTTATAGATCTGCGCTAAGGAAAAATTTGCATGCTATAACAATATTAACAAATTCATATAATCAATGCATTAAAAAACAATTGCACTTTCCTAGATTTAGACTCAAAGTCGATTTTCTTGCAAATTGTATATTAACTACTTCAATAAGGTACCGTTTATTCTTAAAACATAAATTTTACTGAACTGCTCTTCTGAGGAAAAATTTTTATGTTATAACCATATTAACAAATTCATATAATCAATGCATTTCGAAAAAATTGCAATTTCTTAGATTTAGACCCAATGTAGGTTTTTTTTTGCAAATTGTATATTAACGACTTCAATAAGGTACTGCTTATACCGCTGAAAAATATAAAATTTTACTGATCTGCGCTAAGGAAAATTTGCATTTATAACAATATTAACAATTTCAAACAATCTAAGCATTTCGTAAAAATTGCACTTTCTTAGATAAGACTCAACTCGATTTTCTTTCTAATTGGATATTAAGGACTTTAATAAGGTACCGCTTATTCTAAAAAACATAATTTTTACTGATCTGCTCTTCTAAGGAAAAATGTGCATGTTATTACCATATTAGTAAATTCATATAATCAATGCATTTCGAAAAAATTGCAATTTCTTAGATTTAGACCCAAAGTCGGTTTTTTTTTGCAAATTGTATATTAACGACTTCAATAAGGTACCGTTTATTCTTAAAACATAAATTTTACTGAACTGCTCTTCTGAGGAAAAATTTGTATGTTATTACCATATTAACAAATTCATATAATCAATGCATTTCGAAAAAATTGCAATTTCTTAGATTTAGACCCAAAGTAGGTTTTTTTTTGCAAATTGTATATTAACGACTTCAATAAGGTACCGCTTATTCTGAAAAACATAATTTTTACTGATCTGCTCTTCTAAGGAAAAATGTGCATGTTATTACCATATTAGTAAATTCATATAATCAATGCATTTCGAAAAAATTGCACTTTCTTAGATTTAGACTCAAAGTCGATTTTCCTGCAAATTGTATATTAACGACTTCAATAATGTACCGCTTATTCTGAAAAACATAATTTTTACTGATCTGCTCTTCTAAGGAAAAATGTGCATGTTATTACCATATTAGTAAATTCATATAATCAATGCATTTCGAAAAAATTGCAATTTCTTAGATTTAGACCCAATGTCGGTTTTTTTTTGCAAATTGTATATTAACGACTTCAATAAGGTACCGTTTATTCTTAAAACATAAATTTTACTGAACTGCTCTTCTAAGGAAAAATGTGCATGTTATTACCATATTAGTAAATTCATATAATCAATGCATTTCGAAAAAATTGCAATTTCTTAGATTTAGACCCAAAGTAGGTTTTTTTTTGCAAATTGTATATTAACGACTTCAATAAGGTACCGCTTTTTCCAAAAAACATAAATTTTATAGATCTGCGCTAAGGAAAATTTGCATTTATAACAATATTAACAATTTCAAACAATCTAAGCATTTCGTAAAAATTGCACTTTCTTAGATAAGACTCAACTCGATTTTCTTTCTAATTGGATATTAAGGACTTTAATAAGGTACCGCTTATTCTAAAAAACATAATTTTTACTGATCTGCTCTTCTAAGGAAAAATGTGCATGTTATTACCATATTAGTAAATTCATATAATCAATGCATTTCGAAAAAATTGCAATTTCTTAGATTTAGACTCAAAGTCGATTTTCCTGCAAATTGTATATTAACGACTTCAATAATGTACCGCTTATTCTGAAAAACATAATTTTTACTGATCTGCTCTTCTAAGGAAAAATGTGCATGTTATTACCATATTAGTAAATTCATATAATCAATGCATTTCGAAAAAATTGCAATTTCTTAGATTTAGACCCAAAGTAGGTTTTTTTTTGCAAATTGTATATTAACGACTTCAATAAGGTACCGCTTATACCGCTCAAAAATTAAAAATTTTACTGATCTGCGCTAAGGAAAATTTGCATTTATAACAATATTAACAATTTCAAACAATCTAAGCATTTCGTAAAAATTGCACTTTCTTAGATAAGACTCAACTCGATTTTCTTTCTATGTGGATATTAAGGACTTTAATAAGGTACCGCTTATTCTAAGAATCATAAATTTTTCTGATCAGCTCTTCTGAGTAAAAATTTGCATGTTATAACAATATTAACAAATTCATATAAACAATGCATTTAGAAAAAATTGCACTTTCCTAGATTTAGACTCAAAGTCGATTTTCCTGCAAATTGTATATTAGCGACTTCATAAAGGTAAAGCTTATTTCAAAAAACATAAATTTTATAGATCTGCGCTAAGGAAAAATTTGCATGCTATAACAATATTAACAAATTCATATAATCAATGCATTAAAAAACAATTGCACTTTCCTAGATTTAGACTCAAAGTCGATTTTCTTGCAAATTGTATATTAACTACTTCAATAAGGTACCGTTTATTCTTAAAACATAAATTTTACTGAACTGCTCTTCTGAGGAAAAATTTTTATGTTATAACCATATTAACAAATTCATATAATCAATGCATTTCGAAAAAATTGCAATTTCTTAGATTTAGACCCAATGTAGGTTTTTTTTTGCAAATTGTATATTAGCGACTTCATAAAGGTACCGCTTTTTCCAAAAAACATAAATTTTATAGATCTGCGCTAAGGAAAATTTGCATTTATAACAATATTAACAATTTCAAACAATCTAAGCATTTCGTAAAAATTGCACTTTCTTAGATAAGACTCAACTCGATTTTCTTTCTAATTGGATATTAAGGACTTTAATAAGGTACCGCTTATTCTAAAAAACATAATTTTTACTGATCTGCTCTTCTAAGGAAAAATGTGCATGTTATTACCATATTAGTAAATTCATATAATCAATGCATTTCGAAAAAATTGCAATTTCTTAGATTTAGACTCAAAGTCGATTTTCCTGCAAATTGTATATTAACGACTTCAATAATGTACCGCTTATTCTGAAAAACATAATTTTTACTGATCTGCTCTTCTAAGGAAAAATGTGCATGTTATTACCATATTAGTAAATTCATATAATCAATGCATTTCGAAAAAATTGCAATTTCTTAGATTTAGACCCAAAGTAGGTTTTTTTTTGCAAATTGTATATTAACGACTTCAATAAGGTACCGCTTATACCGCTCAAAAATTAAAAATTTTACTGATCTGCGCTAAGGAAAATTTGCATTTATAACAATATTAACAATTTCAAACAATCTAAGCATTTCGTAAAAATTGCACTTTCTTAGATAAGACTCAACTCGATTTTCTTTCTATGTGGATATTAAGGACTTTAATAAGGTACCGCTTATTCTAAGAATCATAAATTTTTCTGATCAGCTCTTCTGAGTAAAAATTTGCATGTTATAACAATATTAACAAATTCATATAAACAATGCATTTAGAAAAAATTGCACTTTCCTAGATTTAGACTCAAAGTCGATTTTCCTGCAAATTGTATATTAGCGACTTTATAAAGGTACCGCTGATTCGAAAAAACATAAATTTTACTGATCTGCGCTAAGGAAAAAGTTTCATGTTATAACAATATTAACAAATTCATATAAACAATGCATTTAGAAAAATTGCACTTTCCTAGATTTAGACTCAAAGTCGATTTTCCTGCAAATTGTATATTAGCGACTTCATAAAGGTACCGCTTTTTCCAAAAAACATAAATTTTATAGATCTGCTCTAAGGAAAAAGTTGCATGTTATAACAATATTAACAAATTCATATAAACAATGCATTTAGAAAAAATTGCACTTTCCTAGATTTAGACTCAAAGTCGATTTTCTTGCAAATTGTATATTAGTGACTTTATAAAGGTACCGCTGATTCGAAAAAACATAAATTTTACTGATCTGCGCTAAGGAAAAAGTTGCATGTTATAACAATATTAACAAATTCATATAAACAATGCATTTAGAAAAATTGCACTTTCCTAGATTTAGACTCAAAGTCGATTTTCCTGCAAATTGTATATTAGCGACTTCATAAAGGTACCGCTTTTTCCAAAAAACATAAATTTTATAGATCTGCTCTAAGGAAAAATTTGCATGCTATAACAATATTAACAAATTCAAATAATCAATGCATTTTGAAAAAATTGCTATACTTTAGATTTAGACTCAAAGTCGATTTTCTTGCAAATTGTATATAATCGACTTCATAAAGGTACCGCTTATTCCAAAAAACATAAATTTTACTGATCTGCGCTAAGGAAAAAGTTGCATGTTATAACAATATTAACAAATTCATATAAACAATGCATTTAGAAAAAATTGCACTTTCCTAGATTTAGACTCAAAGTCGATTTTCTTGCAAATTGTATATTAGCGACTTTATAAAGGTACCGCTGATTCGAAAAAACATAAATTTTACTGATCTGCGCCAAGGAAAAAGTTTCATGTTATAACAATATTAACAAATTCATATAAACAATGCATTTAGAAAAATTGCACTTTCCTAGATTTAGACTCAAAGTCGATTTTCCTGCAAATTGTATATTAGCGACTTCATAAAGGTACCGCTTTTTCCAAAAAACATAAATTTTATAGATCTGCTCTAAGGAAAAATTTGCATGCTATAACAATATTAACAAATTCATATAATCAATGCATTAAAAAAAAATTGCACTTTCCTAGATTTAGACTCAAAGTCGATTTTCCTGCAAATTGTATATTAACGACTTCAATAAGGTACCGCTTATTCTGAAAAACATAATTTTTACTGATCTGCTCTTCTAAGGAAAAATGTGCATGTTATTACCATATTAGTAAATTCATATAATCAATGCATTTCGAAAAAATTGCAATTTCTTAGATTTAGACCCAAAGTCGGTTTTTTTTTGCAAATTGTATATTAACGACTTCAATAAGGTACCGTTTATTCTTAAAACATAAATTTTACTGAACTGCTCTTCTGAGGAAAAATTTGTATGTTATTACCATATTAACAAATTCATATAATCAATGCATTTCGAAAAAATTGCAATTTCTTAGATTTAGACCCAAAGTAGGTTTTTTTTTGCAAATTGTATATTAACGACTTCAATAAGGTACCGCTTATACCGCTCAAAAATTAAAAATTTTACTGATCTGCGCTAAGGAAAATTTGCATTTATAACAATATTAACAATTTCAAACAATCTAAGCATTTCGTAAAAATTGCACTTTCTTAGATAAGACTCAACTCGATTTTCTTTCTATGTGGATATTAAGGACTTTAATAAGGTACCGCTTATTCTAAGAATCATAAATTTTTCTGATCAGCTCTTCTGAGTAAAAATTTGCATGTTATAACAATATTAACAAATTCATATAAACAATGCATTTAGAAAAAATTGCACTTTCCTAGATTTAGACTCAAAGTCGATTTTCCTGCAAATTGTATATTAGCGACTTCATAAAGGTAAAGCTTATTTCAAAAAACATAAATTTTATAGATCTGCGCTAAGGAAAAATTTGCATGCTATAACAATATTAACAAATTCATATAATCAATGCATTAAAAAACAATTGCACTTTCCTAGATTTAGACTCAAAGTCGATTTTCTTGCAAATTGTATATTAACTACTTCAATAAGGTACCGTTTATTCTTAAAACATAAATTTTACTGAACTGCTCTTCTGAGGAAAAATTTTTATGTTATAACCATATTAACAAATTCATATAATCAATGCATTTCGAAAAAATTGCAATTTCTTAGATTTAGACCCAATGTAGGTTTTTTTTTGCAAATTGTATATTAACGACTTCAATAAGGTACTGCTTATACCGCTGAAAAATATAAAATTTTACTGATCTGCGCTAAGGAAAATTTGCATTTATAACAATATTAACAATTTCAAACAATCTAAGCATTTCGTAAAAATTGCACTTTCTTAGATAAGACTCAACTCGATTTTCTTTCTAATTGGATATTAAGGACTTTAATAAGGTACCGCTTATTCTAAAAAACATAATTTTTACTGATCTGCTCTTCTAAGGAAAAATGTGCATGTTATTACCATATTAGTAAATTCATATAATCAAAGCATTTCGAAAAAATTGCAATTTCTTAGATTTAGACCCAAAGTCGGTTTTTTTTTGCAAATTGTATATTAACGACTTCAATAAGGTACCGTTTATTCTTAAAACATAAATTTTACTGAACTGCTCTTCTGAGGAAAAATTTGTATGTTATTACCATATTAACAAATTCATATAATCAATGCATTTCGAAAAAATTGCAATTTCTTAGATTTAGACCCAAAGTAGGTTTTTTTTTGCAAATTGTATATTAACGACTTCAATAAGGTACCGCTTATTCTGAAAAACATAATTTTTACTGATCTGCTCTTCTAAGGAAAAATGTGCATGTTATTACCATATTAGTAAATTCATATAATCAATGCATTTCGAAAAAATTGCACTTTCTTAGATTTAGACTCAAAGTCGATTTTCCTGCAAATTGTATATTAACGACTTCAATAATGTACCGCTTATTCTGAAAAACATAATTTTTACTGATCTGCTCTTCTAAGGAAAAATGTGCATGTTATTACCATATTAGTAAATTCATATAATCAATGCATTTCGAAAAAATTGCAATTTCTTAGATTTAGACCCAATGTCGGTTTTTTTTTGCAAATTGTATATTAACGACTTCAATAAGGTACCGTTTATTCTTAAAACATAAATTTTACTGAACTGCTCTTCTAAGGAAAAATGTGCATGTTATTACCATATTAGTAAATTCATATAATCAATGCATTTCGAAAAAATTGCAATTTCTTAGATTTAGACCCAAAGTAGGTTTTTTTTTGCAAATTGTATATTAACGACTTCAATAAGGTACCGCTTTTTCCAAAAAACATAAATTTTATAGATCTGCGCTAAGGAAAATTTGCATTTATAACAATATTAACAATTTCAAACAATCTAAGCATTTCGTAAAAATTGCACTTTCTTAGATAAGACTCAACTCGATTTTCTTTCTAATTGGATATTAAGGACTTTAATAAGGTACCGCTTATTCTAAAAAACATAATTTTTACTGATCTGCTCTTCTAAGGAAAAATGTGCATGTTATTACCATATTAGTAAATTCATATAATCAATGCATTTCGAAAAAATTGCAATTTCTTAGATTTAGACTCAAAGTCGATTTTCCTGCAAATTGTATATTAACGACTTCAATAATGTACCGCTTATTCTGAAAAACATAATTTTTACTGATCTGCTCTTCTAAGGAAAAATGTGCATGTTATTACCATATTAGTAAATTCATATAATCAATGCATTTCGAAAAAATTGCAATTTCTTAGATTTAGACCCAAAGTAGGTTTTTTTTTGCAAATTGTATATTAACGACTTCAATAAGGTACCGCTTATACCGCTCAAAAATTAAAAATTTTACTGATCTGCGCTAAGGAAAATTTGCATTTATAACAATATTAACAATTTCAAACAATCTAAGCATTTCGTAAAAATTGCACTTTCTTAGATAAGACTCAACTCGATTTTCTTTCTATGTGGATATTAAGGACTTTAATAAGGTACCGCTTATTCTAAGAATCATAAATTTTTCTGATCAGCTCTTCTGAGTAAAAATTTGCATGTTATAACAATATTAACAAATTCATATAAACAATGCATTTAGAAAAAATTGCACTTTCCTAGATTTAGACTCAAAGTCGATTTTCCTGCAAATTGTATATTAGCGACTTCATAAAGGTAAAGCTTATTTCAAAAAACATAAATTTTATAGATCTGCGCTAAGGAAAAATTTGCATGCTATAACAATATTAACAAATTCATATAATCAATGCATTAAAAAACAATTGCACTTTCCTAGATTTAGACTCAAAGTCGATTTTCTTGCAAATTGTATATTAACTACTTCAATAAGGTACCGTTTATTCTTAAAACATAAATTTTACTGAACTGCTCTTCTGAGGAAAAATTTTTATGTTATAACCATATTAACAAATTCATATAATCAATGCATTTCGAAAAAATTGCAATTTCTTAGATTTAGACCCAATGTAGGTTTTTTTTTGCAAATTGTATATTAGCGACTTCATAAAGGTACCGCTTTTTCCAAAAAACATAAATTTTATAGATCTGCGCTAAGGAAAATTTGCATTTATAACAATATTAACAATTTCAAACAATCTAAGCATTTCGTAAAAATTGCACTTTCTTAGATAAGACTCAACTCGATTTTCTTTCTAATTGGATATTAAGGACTTTAATAAGGTACCGCTTATTCTAAAAAACATAATTTTTACTGATCTGCTCTTCTAAGGAAAAATGTGCATGTTATTACCATATTAGTAAATTCATATAATCAATGCATTTCGAAAAAATTGCAATTTCTTAGATTTAGACTCAAAGTCGATTTTCCTGCAAATTGTATATTAACGACTTCAATAATGTACCGCTTATTCTGAAAAACATAATTTTTACTGATCTGCTCTTCTAAGGAAAAATGTGCATGTTATTACCATATTAGTAAATTCATATAATCAATGCATTTCGAAAAAATTGCAATTTCTTAGATTTAGACCCAAAGTAGGTTTTTTTTTGCAAATTGTATATTAACGACTTCAATAAGGTACCGCTTATACCGCTCAAAAATTAAAAATTTTACTGATCTGCGCTAAGGAAAATTTGCATTTATAACAATATTAACAATTTCAAACAATCTAAGCATTTCGTAAAAATTGCACTTTCTTAGATAAGACTCAACTCGATTTTCTTTCTATGTGGATATTAAGGACTTTAATAAGGTACCGCTTATTCTAAGAATCATAAATTTTTCTGATCAGCTCTTCTGAGTAAAAATTTGCATGTTATAACAATATTAACAAATTCATATAAACAATGCATTTAGAAAAAATTGCACTTTCCTAGATTTAGACTCAAAGTCGATTTTCCTGCAAATTGTATATTAGCGACTTCATAAAGGTAAAGCTTATTTCAAAAAACATAAATTTTATAGATCTGCGCTAAGGAAAAATTTGCATGCTATAACAATATTAACAAATTCATATAATCAATGCATTAAAAAACAATTGCACTTTCCTAGATTTAGACTCAAAGTCGATTTTCTTGCAAATTGTATATTAACTACTTCAATAAGGTACCGTTTATTCTTAAACATAAATTTTACTGAACTGCTCTTCTGAGGAAAAATTTTTATGTTATAACCATATTAACAAATTCATATAATCAATGCATTTCGAAAAAATTGCAATTTCTTAGATTTAGACCCAATGTAGGTTTTTTTTTGCAAATTGTATATTAACGACTTCAATAAGGTACTGCTTATACCGCTGAAAAATATAAAATTTTACTGATCTGCGCTAAGGAAAATTTGCATTTATAACAATATTAACAATTTCAAACAATCTAAGCATTTCGTAAAAATTGCACTTTCTTAGATAAGACTCAACTCGATTTTCTTTCTAATTGGATATTAAGGACTTTAATAAGGTACCGCTTATTCTAAAAAACATAATTTTTACTGATCTGCTCTTCTAAGGAAAAATGTGCATGTTATTACCATATTAGTAAATTCATATAATCAATGCATTTCGAAAAAATTGCAATTTCTTAGATTTAGACTCAAAGTCGATTTTCCTGCAAATTGTATATTAACGACTTCAATAATGTACCGCTTATTCTGAAAAACATAATTTTTACTGATCTGCTCTTCTAAGGAAAAATGTGCATGTTATTACCATATTAGTAAATTCATATAATCAATGCATTTCGAAAAAATTGCAATTTCTTAGATTTAGACCCAAAGTAGGTTTTTTTTTGCAAATTGTATATTAACGACTTCAATAAGGTACCGCTTATACCGCTCAAAAATTAAAAATTTTACTGATCTGCGCTAAGGAAAATTTGCATTTATAACAATATTAACAATTTCAAACAATCTAAGCATTTCGTAAAAATTGCACTTTCTTAGATAAGACTCAACTCGATTTTCTTTCTATGTGGATATTAAGGACTTTAATAAGGTACCGCTTATTCTAAGAATCATAAATTTTTCTGATCAGCTCTTCTGAGTAAAAATTTGCATGTTATAACAATATTAACAAATTCATATAAACAATGCATTTAGAAAAAATTGCACTTTCCTAGATTTAGACTCAAAGTCGATTTTCCTGCAAATTGTATATTAGCGACTTCATAAAGGTAAAGCTTATTTCAAAAAACATAAATTTTATAGATCTGCGCTAAGGAAAAATTTGCATGCTATAACAATATTAACAAATTCATATAATCAATGCATTAAAAAACAATTGCACTTTCCTAGATTTAGACTCAAAGTCGATTTTCTTGCAAATTGTATATTAACTACTTCAATAAGGTACCGTTTATTCTTAAAACATAAATTTTACTGAACTGCTCTTCTGAGGAAAAATTTTTATGTTATAACCATATTAACAAATTCATATAATCAATGCATTTCGAAAAAATTGCAATTTCTTAGATTTAGACCCAATGTAGGTTTTTTTTTGCAAATTGTATATTAACGACTTCAATAAGGTACTGCTTATACCGCTGAAAAATATAAAATTTTACTGATCTGCGCTAAGGAAAATTTGCATTTATAACAATATTAACAATTTCAAACAATCTAAGCATTTCGTAAAAATTGCACTTTCTTAGATAAGACTCAACTCGATTTTCTTTCTAATTGGATATTAAGGACTTTAATAAGGTACCGCTTATTCTAAAAAACATAATTTTTACTGATATGCTCTTCTAAGGAAAAATGTGCATGTTATTACCATATTAGTAAATTCATATAATCAATGCATTTCGAAAAAATTGCAATTTCTTAGATTTAGACCCAAAGTCGGTTTTTTTTTGCAAATTGTATATTAACGACTTCAATAAGGTACCGTTTATTCTTAAAACATAAATTTTACTGAACTGCTCTTCTGAGGAAAAATTTGTATGTTATTACCATATTAACAAATTCATATAATCAATGCATTTCGAAAAAATTGCAATTTCTTAGATTTAGACCCAAAGTAGGTTTTTTTTTTGCAAATTGTATATTAACGACTTCAATAAGGTACCGCTTATTCTGAAAAACATAATTTTTACTGATCTGCTCTTCTAAGGAAAAATGTGCATGTTATTACCATATTAGTAAATTCATATAATCAATGCATTTCGAAAAAATTGCACTTTCTTAGATTTAGACTCAAAGTCGATTTTTCTGCAAATTGTATATTAACGACTTCAATAATGTACCGCTTATTCTGAAAAACATAATTTTTACTGATCTGCTCTTCTAAGGAAAAATGTGCATGTTATTACCATATTAGTAAATTCATATAATCAATGCATTTCGAAAAAATTGCAATTTCTTAGATTTAGACCCAATGTCGGTTTTTTTTTGCAAATTGTATATTAACGACTTCAATAAGGTACCGTTTATTCTTAAAACATAAATTTTACTGAACTGCTCTTCTGAGTAAAAATTTGCGTGTTATTACAATATTAACAAATTCCTATAATTAGTGGATTTCGAAAAAATTGCACTTTCTTAGATTTAGACTCAAAGTCAATTTTCTTCCAAATTGTCTATTAACGACTTCAATAAGGTACCGCTTATTCTGAAAACTAAAAAATATTTCTGATCTGCTCTTCTAAGGAAAAATTTGCATGATATTACAATATTAACAATTTCAAACAATCTAAGCATTTCGTAAAAATTGCACTTTCTTAGATAAGACTCAACTCGATTTTCTTTCTAGTTGGATATTAAGGCCTTTAATAAGGTACCGCTTATTCTAAAAATCCTAAATTTTTCTGATCAGCTCTTCTGAGTAAAAATTTGCATGTTATTACAATATTAACAAATTCCTATAATTAGTGGATTTCGAAAAAATTGCACTTTCTTAGATTTAGACTCAAAGTCAATTTTCTTCCAAATTGTCTATTAACGACTTCAATAAGGTACCGCTTATTCTGAAAACTAAAAAATATTTCTGATCTGCTCTTCTAAGGAAAAATTTGCATGATATTACAATATTAACAAATTCATATTATATAATCAATGCGTTTCGAAAAAATTGCACTTTCCTAGATTTAGACTCAAAGTCGATTTTCTTGCAAATTGTATATCAACGACTTCAATAAGGTACCGTTTATTCTTAAAACATAAATTTTACTGAACTGCTCTTCTGAGGAAAAATTTGTAAGTTATTACCATATTAACAAATTCATATAATCAATGCATTTCGAAAAAATTGCAATTTCTTAGATTTAGACCCAAAGTAGGTTTTTTTTTGCAAACTGTATATTAACGACTTCAATAAGGTACCGCTTATTCTGAAAAACATAATTTTTGCTGATCTGCTCTTCTAAGGAAAAATGTGCATGTTATTACCATATTAGTAAATTCATATAATCAATGCATTTCGAAAAAATTGCAATTTCTTAGATTTAGACCCAAAGTCGGTTTTTTTTTGCAAATTGTATATTAACGACTTCAATAAGGTACCGTTTATTCTTAAAACATAAATTTTACTGAACTGCTCTTCTGAGGAAAAATTTGTATGTTATTACCATATTAACAAATTCATATAATCAATGCATTTCGAAAAAATTGCAATTTCTTAGATTTAGACCCAAAGTAGTTTTTTTTTGCAAATTGTATATTAACGACTTCAATAAGGTACCGCTGAAAAATATAAAATTTTACTGATCTGCGCTAAGGAAAATTTGCATTTATAACAATATTAACAAATTCCTATAATTAGTGGATTTCGAAAAAATTGCACTTTCTTAGATTTAGACTCAAAGTCAATTTTCTTCCAAATTGTCTATTAACGACTTCAATAAGGTACCGCTTATTCTGAAAACTAAAAAATATTTCTGATCTGCTCTTCTAAGGAAAAATTTGCATGATATTACAATATTAACAATTTCAAACAATCTAAGCATTTCGTAAAAATTGCACTTTCTTAGATAAGACTCAACTCGATTTTCTTTCTAGTTGGATATTAAGGCCTTTAATAAGGTACCGCTTATTCTAAAAATCCTAAATTTTTCTGATCAGCTCTTCTGAGTAAAAATTTGCATGTTATTACAATATTAACAAATTCCTATAATTAGTGGATTTCGAAAAAATTGCACTTTCTTAGATTTAGACTCAAAGTCAATTTTCTTCCAAATTGTCTATTAACGACTTCAATAAGGTACCGCTTATTCTGAAAACTAAAAAATATTTCTGATCTGCTCTTCTAAGGAAAAATTTGCATGATATTACAATATTAACAAATTCATATTATATAATCAATGCGTTTCGAAAAAATTGCACTTTCCTAGATTTAGACTCAAAGTCGATTTTCTTGCAAATTGTATATCAACGACTTCAATAAGGTACCGTTTATTCTTAAAACATAAATTTTACTGAACTGCTCTTCTGAGGAAAAATTTGTAAGTTATTACCATATTAACAAATTCATATAATCAATGCATTTCGAAAAATTGCAATTTCTTAGATTTAGACCCAAAGTAGGTTTTTTTTTGCAAATTGTATATTAACGACTTCAATGAGGTACCGCTTATTCTGAAAAACATAATTTTTACTGATCTGCTCTTCTAAGGAAAAATGTGCATGTTATTACCATATTAGTAAATTCATATAATCAATGCATTTCGAAAAAATTGCAATTTCTTAGATTTAGACCCAAAGTCGGTTTTTTTTTGCAAATTGTATATTAACGACTTCAATAAGGTACCGTTTATTCTTAAAACATAAATTTTACTGAACTGCTCTTCTGAGGAAAAATTTGTATGTTATTACCATATTAACAAATTCACATAATCAATGCATTTCGAAAAAATTGCAATTTCTTAGATTTAGACCCAAAGTAGGTTTTTTTTTGCAAATTGTATATTAACGACTTCAATAAGGTACCGCTTATACCGCTGAAAAATATAAAATTTTACTGATCTGCGCTAAGGAAAATTTGCATTTATAACAATATTAACAATTTCAAACAATCTAAGCATTTCGTAAAAATTGCACTTTCTTAGATAAGACTCAACTCGATTTTCTTTCTAATTGGATATTAAGGACTTTAATAAGGTACCACTTATTCTAAAAAACATAATTTTTACTGATCTGCTCTTCTAAGGAAAAATGTGCATGTTATTACCATATTAGTAAATTCATATAATCAATGCATTTCGAAAAAATTGCAATTTCTTAGATTTAGACCCAAAGTCGGTTTTTTTTTGCAAATTGTATATTAACGACTTCAATAAGGTACCGTTTATTCTTAAAACATAAATTTTACTGAACTGCTCTTCTGAGTAAAAATTTGCATGTTATTACAATATTAACAAATTCCTATAATTAGTGGATTTCGAAAAAATTGCACTTTCTTAGATTTAGACTCAAAGTCAATTTTCTTCCAAATTGTCTATTAACGACTTCAATAAGGTACCGCTTATTCTGAAAACTAAAAAATATTTCTGATCTGCTCTTCTAAGGAAAAATTTGCATGATATTACAATATTAACAATTTCAAACAATCTAAGCATTTCGTAAAAATTGCACTTTCTTAGATAAGACTCAACTCGATTTTCTTTCTATGTGGATATTAAGGACTTTAATAAGGTACCGCTTATTCTAAGAATCATAAATTTTTCTGATCAGCTCTTCTGAGTAAAAATTTGCATGTTATAACAATATTAACAAATTCATATAAACAATGCGTTTAGCAAAAATTGCACTTTTCTAGATTTAGACTCAAAGTCGATTTTCCTGCAAATTGTATATTAGCGACTTCATAAAGGTAAAGCTTATTCCAAAAAACATAAATTTTATAGATCTGCGCTAAGGAAAAATTTGCATGCTATAACAATATTAACAAATTCATATAATCAATGCATTAAAAAAAAATTGCACTTTCCTAGATTTAGACTCAAAGTCGATTTTCTTGCAAATTGTATATTAACTACTTCAATAAGGTACCGTTTATTCTTAAAACATAAATTTTACTGAACTGCTCTTCTGAGTAAAAATTTGCATGTTATTACAATATTAACAAATTCCTATAATTAGTGGATTTCGAAAAAATTGCACTTTCTTAGATTTAGACTCAAAGTCAATTTTCTTCCAAATTGTCTATTAACGACTTCAATAAGGTACCGCTTATTCTGAAAACTAAAAAATATTTCTGATCTGCTCTTCTAAGGAAAAATTTGCATGATATTACAATATTAACAATTTCAAACAATCTAAGCATTTCGTAAAAATTGCACTTTCTTAGATAAGACTCAACTCGATTTTCTTTCTAGTTGGATATTAAGGCCTTTAATAAGGTACCGCTTATTCTAAAAATCCTAAATTTTTCTGATCAGCTCTTCTGAGTAAAAATTTGCATGTTATTACAATATTAACAAATTCCTATAATTAGTGGATTTCGAAAAAATTGCACTTTCTTAGATTTAGACTCAAAGTCAATTTTCTTCCAAATTGTCTATTAACGACTTCAATAAGGTACCGCTTATTCTGAAAACTAAAAAATATTTCTGATCTGCTCTTCTAAGGAAAAATTTGCATGATATTACAATATTAACAAATTCATATTATATAATCAATGCGTTTCGAAAAAATTGCACTTTCCTAGATTTAGACTCAAAGTCGATTTTCTTGCAAATTGTATATCAACGACTTCAATAAGGTACCGTTTATTCTTAAAACATAAATTTTACTGAACTGCTCTTCTGAGGAAAAATTTGTAAGTTATTACCATATTAACAAATTCATATAATCAATGCATTTCGAAAAATTGCAATTTCTTAGATTTAGACCCAAAGTAGGTTTTTTTTTGCAAATTGTATATTAACGACTTCAATGAGGTACCGCTTATTCTGAAAAACATAATTTTTACTGATCTGCTCTTCTAAGGAAAAATGTGCATGTTATTACCATATTAGTAAATTCATATAATCAATGCATTTCGAAAAAATTGCAATTTCTTAGATTTAGACCCAAAGTCGGTTTTTTTTTGCAAATTGTATATTAACGACTTCAATAAGGTACCGTTTATTCTTAAAACATAAATTTTACTGAACTGCTCTTCTGAGGAAAAATTTTTATGTTATTACCATATTAACAAATTCATATAATCAATGCATTTCGAAAAAATTGCAATTTCTTAGATTTAGACCCAAAGTAGGTTTTTTTTTGCAAATTGTATATTAACGACTTCAATAAGGTACCGCTTATACCGCTGAAAAATATAAAATTTTACTGATCTGCGCTAAGGAAAATTTGCATTTATAACAATATTAACAATTTCAAACAATCTAAGCATTTCGTAAAAATTGCACTTTCTTAGATAAGACTCAACTCGATTTTCTTTCTAATTGGATATTAAGGACTTTAATAAGGTACCACTTATTCTAAAAAACATAATTTTTACTGATCTGCTCTTCTAAGGAAAAATGTGCATGTTATTACCATATTAGTAAATTCATATAATCAATGCATTTCGAAAAAATTGCAATTTCTTAGATTTAGACCCAAAGTCGGTTTTTTTTTGCAAATTGTATATTAACGACTTCAATAAGGTACCGTTTATTCTTAAAACATAAATTTTACTGAACTGCTCTTCTGAGGAAAAATTTGTATGTTATTACCATATTAACAAATTCATATAATCAATGCATTTCGAAAAAATTGCAATTTCTTAGATTTAGACCCAAAGTAGGTTTTTTTTTGCAAATTGTATATTAACGACTTCAATAAGGTACCGCTTATACCGCTGAAAAATATAAAATTTTACTGATCTGCGCTAAGGAAAATTTGCATTTATAACAATATTAACAATTTCAAACAATCTAAGCATTTCGTAAAAATTGCACTTTCTTAGATAAGACTCAACTCGATTTTCTTTCTATGTGGATATTAAGGACTTTAATAAGGTACCGCTTATTCTAAGAATCATAAATTTTTCTGATCAGCTCTTCTGAGTAAAAATTTGCATGTTATAACAACATTAACAAATTCATATAAACAATGCATTTAGAAAAAATTGCACTTTCCTAGATTTAGACTCAAAGTCGATTTTCCTGCAAATTGTATATTAGCGACTTCATAAAGGTAAAGCTTATTCCAAAAAACATAAATTTTATAGATCTGCGCTAAGGAAAAATTTGCATGCTATAACAATATTAACAAATTCATATAATCAATGCATTAAAAAAAAATTGCACTTTCCTAGATTTAGACTCAAAGTCGATTTTCTTGCAAATTGTATATTAACTACTTCAATAAGGTACCGTTTATTCTTAAAACATAAATTTTACTGAACTGCTCTTCTGAGTAAAAATTTGCATGTTATTACAATATTAACAAATTCCTATAATTAGTGGATTTCGAAAAAATTGCACTTTCTTAGATTTAGACTCAAAGTCAATTTTCTTCCAAATTGTCTATTAACGACTTCAATAAGGTACCGCTTATTCTGAAAACTAAAAAATATTTCTGATCTGCTCTTCTAAGGAAAAATTTGCATGATATTACAATATTAACAATTTCAAACAATCTAAGCATTTCGTAAAAATTGCACTTTCTTAGATAAGACTCAACTCGATTTTCTTTCTAGTTGGATATTAAGGCCTTTAATAAGGTACCGCTTATTCTAAAAATCCTAAATTTTTCTGATCAGCTCTTCTGAGTAAAAATTTGCATGTTATTACAATATTAACAAATTCCTATAATTAGTGGATTTCGAAAAAATTGCACTTTCTTAGATTTAGACTCAAAGTCAATTTTCTTCCAAATTGTCTATTAACGACTTCAATAAGGTACCGCTTATTCTGAAAACTAAAAAATATTTCTGATCTGCTCTTCTAAGGAAAAATTTGATTTTTTCTTGCAAATTGTATATCAACGACTTCAATAAGGTACCGTTTATTCTTAAAACATAAATTTTACTGAACTGCTCTTCTGAGGAAAAATTTGTAAGTTATTACCATATTAACAAATTCATATAATCAATGCATTTCGAAAAAATTGCAATTTCTTAGATTTAGACCCAAAGTAGGTTTTTTTTTGCAAATTGTATATTAACGACTTCAATAAGGTACCGCTTATTCTGAAAAACATAATTTTTACTGATCTGCTCTTCTAAGGAAAAATGTGCATGTTATTACCATATTAGTAAATTCATATAATCAATGCATTTCGAAAAAATTGCAATTTCTTAGATTTAGACCCAAAGTCGGTTTTTTTTTGCAAATTGTATATTAACGACTTCAATAAGGTACCGTTTATTCTTAAAACATAAATTTTACTGAACTGCTCTTCTGAGGAAAAATTTGTATGTTATTACCATATTAACAAATTCATATAATCAATGCATTTCGAAAAAATTGCAATTTCTTAGATTTAGACCCAAAGTAGGTTTTTTTTTGCAAATTGTATATTAACGACTTCAATAAGGTACCGCTTATACCGCTGAAAAATATAAAATTTTACTGATCTGCGCTAAGGAAAATTTGCATTTATAACAATATTAACAATTTCAAACAATCTAAGCATTTCGTAAAAATTGCACTTTCTTAGATAAGACTCAACTCGATTTTCTTTCTATGTGGATATTAAGGACTTTAATAAGGTACCGCTTATTCTAAGAATCATAAATTTTTCTGATCAGCTCTTCTGAGTAAAAATTTGCATGTTATAACAACATTAACAAATTCATATAAACAATGCATTTAGAAAAAATTGCACTTTCCTAGATTTAGACTCAAAGTCGATTTTCCTGCAAATTGTATATTAGCGACTTCATAAAGGTAAAGCTTATTCCAAAAAACATAAATTTTATAGATCTGCGCTAAGGAAAAATTTGCATGCTATAACAATATTAACAAATTCATATAATCAATGCATTAAAAAAAAATTGCACTTTCCTAGATTTAGACTCAAAGTCGATTTTCTTGCAAATTGTATATTAACTACTTCAATAAGGTACCGTTTATTCTTAAAACATAAATTTTACTGAACTGCTCTTCTGAGGAAAAATTTGTAAGTTATTACCATATTAACAAATTCATATAATCAATGCATTTCGAAAAATTGCAATTTCTTAGATTTAGACCCAAAGTAGGTTTTTTTTTGCAAATTGTATATTAACGACTTCAATAAGGTACCGCTTATTCTGAAAAACATAATTTTTACTGATCTGCTCTTCTAAGGAAAAATGTGCATGTTATTACCATATTAGTAAATTCATATAATCAATGCATTTCGAAAAAATTGCAATTTCTTAGATTTAGACCCAAAGTCGGTTTTTTTTTGCAAATTGTATATTAACGACTTCAATAAGGTACCGTTTATTCTTAAAACATAAATTTTACTGAACTGCTCTTCTGAGGAAAAATTTGTATGTTATTACCATATTAACAAATTCATATAATCAATGCATTTCGAAAAAATTGCAATTTCTTAGATTTAGACCCAAAGTAGGTTTTTTTTTGCAAATTGTATATTAACGACTTCAATAAGGTACCGCTTATACCGCTGAAAAATATAAAATTTTACTGATCTGCGCTAAGGAAAATTTGCATTTATAACAATATTAACAATTTCAAACAATCTAAGCATTTCGTAAAAATTGCACTTTCTTAGATAAGACTCAACTCGATTTTCTTTCTAATTGGATATTAAGGACTTTAATAAGGTACCACTTATTCTAAAAAACATAATTTTTACTGATCTGCTCTTCTAAGGAAAAATGTGCATGTTATTACCATATTAGTAAATTCATATAATCAATGCATTTCGAAAAAATTGCAATTTCTTAGATTTAGACCCAAAGTCGGTTTTTTTTTGCAAATTGTATATTAACGACTTCAATAAGGTACCGTTTATTCTTAAAACATAAATTTTACTGAACTGCTCTTCTGAGGAAAAATTTGTATGTTATTACCATATTAACAAATTCATATAATCAATGCATTTCGAAAAAATTGCAATTTCTTAGATTTAGACCCAAAGTAGGTTTTTTTTGCAAATTGTATATTAACGACTTCAATAAGGTACCGCTTATACCGCTGAAAAATATAAAATTTTACTGATCTGCGCTAAGGAAAATTTGCATTTATAACAATATTAACAATTTCAAACAATCTAAGCATTTCGTAAAAATTGCACTTTCTTAGATAAGACTCAACTCGATTTTCTTTCTATGTGGATATTAAGGACTTTAATAAGGTACCGCTTATTCTAAGAATCATAAATTTTTCTGATCAGCTCTTCTGAGTAAAAATTTGCATGTTATAACAACATTAACAAATTCATATAAACAAGGCATTTAGAAAAAATTGCACTTTCCTAGATTTAGACTCAAAGTCGATTTTCCTGCAAATTGTATATTAGCGACTTCATAAAGGTAAAGCTTATTCCAAAAAACATAAATTTTATAGATCTGCGCTAAGGAAAAATTTGCATGCTATAACAATATTAACAAATTCATATAATCAATGCATTAAAAAAAAATTGCACTTTCCTAGATTTAGACTCAAAGTCGATTTTCTTGCAAATTGTATATTAACTACTTCAATAAGGTACCGTTTATTCTTAAAACATAAATTTTACTGAACTGCTCTTCTGAGTAAAAATTTGCATGTTATTACAATATTAACAAATTCCTATAATTAGTGGATTTCGAAAAAATTGCACTTTCTTAGATTTAGACTCAAAGTCAATTTTCTTCCAAATTGTCTATTAACGACTTCAATAAGGTACCGCTTATTCTGAAAACTAAAAAATATTTCTGATCTGCTCTTCTAAGGAAAAATTTGCATGATATTACAATATTAACAATTTCAAACAATCTAAGCATTTCGTAAAAATTGCACTTTCTTAGATAAGACTCAACTCGATTTTCTTTCTAGTTGGATATTAAGGCCTTTAATAAGGTACCGCTTATTCTAAAAATCCTAAATTTTTCTGATCAGCTCTTCTGAGTAAAAATTT
Organism: Bactrocera oleae; assembly: GCF_042242935.1. Lineage (NCBI taxonomy): Eukaryota > Metazoa > Arthropoda > Insecta > Diptera > Tephritidae > Bactrocera > Bactrocera oleae. The sequence continues at coordinate 17,208,927 of NC_091541.1, read as the reverse complement.
GCATGTTATTACAATATTAACAAATTCCTATAATTAGTGGATTTCGAAAAAATTGCACTTTCTTAGATTTAGACTCAAAGTCAATTTTCTTCCAAATTGTCTATTAACGACTTCAATAAGGTACCGCTTATTCTGAAAACTAAAAAATATTTCTGATCTGCTCTTCTAAGGAAAAATTTGATTTTTTCTTGCAAATTGTATATCAACGACTTCAATAAGGTACCGTTTATTCTTAAAACATAAATTTTACTGAACTGCTCTTCTGAGGAAAAATTTGTAAGTTATTACCATATTAACAAATTCATATAATCAATGCATTTCGAAAAAATTGCAATTTCTTAGATTTAGACCCAAAGTAGGTTTTTTTTTGCAAATTGTATATTAACGACTTCAATAAGGTACCGCTTATTCTGAAAAACATAATTTTTACTGATCTGCTCTTCTAAGGAAAAATGTGCATGTTATTACCATATTAGTAAATTCATATAATCAATGCATTTCGAAAAAATTGCAATTTCTTAGATTTAGACCCAAAGTCGGTTTTTTTTTGCAAATTGTATATTAACGACTTCAATAAGGTACCGTTTATTCTTAAAACATAAATTTTACTGAACTGCTCTTCTGAGGAAAAATTTGTATGTTATTACCATATTAACAAATTCATATAATCAATGCATTTCGAAAAAATTGCAATTTCTTAGATTTAGACCCAAAGTAGGTTTTTTTTTGCAAATTGTATATTAACGACTTCAATAAGGTACCGCTTATACCGCTGAAAAATATAAAATTTTACTGATCTGCGCTAAGGAAAATTTGCATTTATAACAATATTAACAATTTCAAACAATCTAAGCATTTCGTAAAAATTGCACTTTCTTAGATAAGACTCAACTCGATTTTCTTTCTATGTGGATATTAAGGACTTTAATAAGGTACCGCTTATTCTAAGAATCATAAATTTTTCTGATCAGCTCTTCTGAGTAAAAATTTGCATGTTATAACAACATTAACAAATTCATATAAACAATGCATTTAGAAAAAATTGCACTTTCCTAGATTTAGACTCAAAGTCGATTTTCCTGCAAATTGTATATTAGCGACTTCATAAAGGTAAAGCTTATTCCAAAAAACATAAATTTTATAGATCTGCGCTAAGGAAAAATTTGCATGCTATAACAATATTAACAAATTCATATAATCAATGCATTAAAAAAAAATTGCACTTTCCTAGATTTAGACTCAAAGTCGATTTTCTTGCAAATTGTATATTAACTACTTCAATAAGGTACCGTTTATTCTTAAAACATAAATTTTACTGAACTGCTCTTCTGAGGAAAAATTTGTAAGTTATTACCATATTAACAAATTCATATAATCAATGCATTTCGAAAAATTGCAATTTCTTAGATTTAGACCCAAAGTAGGTTTTTTTTTGCAAATTGTATATTAACGACTTCAATAAGGTACCGCTTATTCTGAAAAACATAATTTTTACTGATCTGCTCTTCTAAGGAAAAATGTGCATGTTATTACCATATTAGTAAATTCATATAATCAATGCATTTCGAAAAAATTGCAATTTCTTAGATTTAGACCCAAAGTCGGTTTTTTTTTGCAAATTGTATATTAACGACTTCAATAAGGTACCGTTTATTCTTAAAACATAAATTTTACTGAACTGCTCTTCTGAGGAAAAATTTGTATGTTATTACCATATTAACAAATTCATATAATCAATGCATTTCGAAAAAATTGCAATTTCTTAGATTTAGACCCAAAGTAGGTTTTTTTTTGCAAATTGTATATTAACGACTTCAATAAGGTACCGCTTATACCGCTGAAAAATATAAAATTTTACTGATCTGCGCTAAGGAAAATTTGCATTTATAACAATATTAACAATTTCAAACAATCTAAGCATTTCGTAAAAATTGCACTTTCTTAGATAAGACTCAACTCGATTTTCTTTCTAATTGGATATTAAGGACTTTAATAAGGTACCACTTATTCTAAAAAACATAATTTTTACTGATCTGCTCTTCTAAGGAAAAATGTGCATGTTATTACCATATTAGTAAATTCATATAATCAATGCATTTCGAAAAAATTGCAATTTCTTAGATTTAGACCCAAAGTCGGTTTTTTTTTGCAAATTGTATATTAACGACTTCAATAAGGTACCGTTTATTCTTAAAACATAAATTTTACTGAACTGCTCTTCTGAGGAAAAATTTGTATGTTATTACCATATTAACAAATTCATATAATCAATGCATTTCGAAAAAATTGCAATTTCTTAGATTTAGACCCAAAGTAGGTTTTTTTTGCAAATTGTATATTAACGACTTCAATAAGGTACCGCTTATACCGCTGAAAAATATAAAATTTTACTGATCTGCGCTAAGGAAAATTTGCATTTATAACAATATTAACAATTTCAAACAATCTAAGCATTTCGTAAAAATTGCACTTTCTTAGATAAGACTCAACTCGATTTTCTTTCTATGTGGATATTAAGGACTTTAATAAGGTACCGCTTATTCTAAGAATCATAAATTTTTCTGATCAGCTCTTCTGAGTAAAAATTTGCATGTTATAACAACATTAACAAATTCATATAAACAAGGCATTTAGAAAAAATTGCACTTTCCTAGATTTAGACTCAAAGTCGATTTTCCTGCAAATTGTATATTAGCGACTTCATAAAGGTAAAGCTTATTCCAAAAAACATAAATTTTATAGATCTGCGCTAAGGAAAAATTTGCATGCTATAACAATATTAACAAATTCATATAATCAATGCATTAAAAAAAAATTGCACTTTCCTAGATTTAGACTCAAAGTCGATTTTCTTGCAAATTGTATATTAACTACTTCAATAAGGTACCGTTTATTCTTAAAACATAAATTTTACTGAACTGCTCTTCTGAGTAAAAATTTGCATGTTATTACAATATTAACAAATTCCTATAATTAGTGGATTTCGAAAAAATTGCACTTTCTTAGATTTAGAATCAAAGTCAATTTTCTTCCAAATTGTCTATTAACGACTTCAATAAGGTACCGCTTATTCTGAAAACTAAAAAATATTTCTGATCTGCTCTTCTAAGGAAAAATTTGCATGATATTACAATATTAACAATTTCAAACAATCTAAGCATTTCGTAAAAATTGCACTTTCTTAGATAAGACTCAACTCGATTTTCTTTCTAGTTGGATATTAAGGCCTTTAATAAGGTACCGCTTATTCTAAAAATCCTAAATTTTTCTGATCAGCTCTTCTGAGTAAAAATTTGCATGTTATTACAATATTAACAAATTCCTATAATTAGTGGATTTCGAAAAAATTGCACTTTCTTAGATTTAGACTCAAAGTCAATTTTCTTCCAAATTGTCTATTAACGACTTCAATAAGGTACCGCTTATTCTGAAAACTAAAAAATATTTCTGATCTGCTCTTCTAAGGAAAAATTTGATTTTTTCTTGCAAATTGTATATCAACGACTTCAATAAGGTACCGTTTATTCTTAAAACATAAATTTTACTGAACTGCTCTTCTGAGGAAAAATTTGTAAGTTATTACCATATTAACAAATTCATATAATCAATGCATTTCGAAAAAATTGCAATTTCTTAGATTTAGACCCAAAGTAGGTTTTTTTTTGCAAATTGTATATTAACGACTTCAATAAGGTACCGCTTATTCTGAAAAACATAATTTTTACTGATCTGCTCTTCTAAGGAAAAATGTGCATGTTATTACCATATTAGTAAATTCATATAATCAATGCATTTCGAAAAAATTGCAATTTCTTAGATTTAGACCCAAAGTCGGTTTTTTTTTGCAAATTGTATATTAACGACTTCAATAAGGTACCGTTTATTCTTAAAACATAAATTTTACTGAACTGCTCTTCTGAGGAAAAATTTGTATGTTATTACCATATTAACAAATTCATATAATCAATGCATTTCGAAAAAATTGCAATTTCTTAGATTTAGACCCAAAGTAGGTTTTTTTTTGCAAATTGTATATTAACGACTTCAATAAGGTACCGTTTATTCTTAAAACATAAATTTTACTGAACTGCTCTTCTGAGGAAAAATTTGTATGTTATTACCATATTAACAAATTCATATAATCAATGCATTAAAAAAAAATTGCACTTTCCTAGATTTAGACTCAAAGTCGATTTTCTTGCAAATTGTATATTAACTACTTCAATAAGGTACCGTTTATTCTTAAAACATAAATTTTACTGAACTGCTCTTCTGAGGAAAAATTTGTAAGTTATTACCATATTAACAAATTCATATAATCAATGCATTTCGAAAAAATTGCAATTTCTTAGATTTAGACCCAAAGTAGGTTTTTTTTTGCAAATTGTATATTAACGACTTCAATAAGGTACCGCTTATACCGCTGAAAAATATAAAATTTTACTGATCTGCGCTAAGGAAAATTTGCATTTATAACAATATTAACAATTTCAAACAATCTAAGCATTTCGTAAAAATTGCACTTTCTTAGATAAGACTCAACTCGATTTTCTTTCTAATTGGATATTAAGGACTTTAATAAGGTACCACTTATTCTAAAAAACATAATTTTTACTGATCTGCTCTTCTAAGGAAAAATGTGCATGTTATTACCATATTAGTAAATTCATATAATCAATGCATTTCGAAAAAATTGCAATTTCTTAGATTTAGAGCCAAAGTCGGTTTTTTTTTGCAAATTGTATATTAACGACTTCAATAAGGTACCGTTTATTCTTAAAACATAAATTTTACTGAACTGCTCTTCTGAGGAAAAATTTGTATGTTATTACCATATTAACAAATTCATATAATCAATGCATTTCGAAAAAATTGCAATTTCTTAGATTTAGACCCAAAGTAGGTTTTTTTTTGCAAATTGTATATTAACGACTTCAATAAGGTACCGCTTATACCGCTGAAAAATATAAAATTTTACTGATCTGCGCTAAGGAAAATTTGCATTTATAACAATATTAACAATTTCAAACAATCTAAGCATTTCGTAAAAATTGCACTTTCTTAGATAAGACTCAACTCGATTTTCTTTCTATGTGGATATTAAGGACTTTAATAAGGTACCGCTTATTCTAAGAATCATAAATTTTTCTGATCAGCTCTTCTGAGTAAAAATTTGCATGTTATAACAACATTAACAAATTCATATAAACAAGGCATTTAGAAAAAATTGCACTTTCCTAGATTTAGACTCAAAGTCGATTTTCCTGCAAATTGTATATTAGCGACTTCATAAAGGTAAAGCTTATTCCAAAAAACATAAATTTTATAGATCTGCGCTAAGGAAAAATTTGCATGCTATAACAATATTAACAAATTCATATAATCAATGCATTAAAAAAAAATTGCACTTTCCTAGATTTAGACTCAAAGTCGATTTTCTTGCAAATTGTATATTAACTACTTCAATAAGGTACCGTTTATTCTTAAAACATAAATTTTACTGAACTGCTCTTCTGAGTAAAAATTTGCATGTTATTACAATATTAACAAATTCCTATAATTAGTGGATTTCGAAAAAATTGCACTTTCTTAGATTTAGACTCAAAGTCAATTTTCTTCCAAATTGTCTATTAACGACTTCAATAAGGTACCGCTTATTCTGAAAACTAAAAAATATTTCTGATCTGCTCTTCTAAGGAAAAATTTGCATGATATTACAATATTAACAATTTCAAACAATCTAAGCATTTCGTAAAAATTGCACTTTCTTAGATAAGACTCAACTCGATTTTCTTTCTAGTTGGATATTAAGGCCTTTAATAAGGTACCGCTTATTCTAAAAATCCTAAATTTTTCTGATCAGCTCTTCTGAGTAAAAATTTGCATGTTATTACAATATTAACAAATTCCTATAATTAGTGGATTTCGAAAAAATTGCACTTTCTTAGATTTAGACTCAAAGTCAATTTTCTTCCAAATTGTCTATTAACGACTTCAATAAGGTACCGCTTATTCTGAAAACTAAAAAATATTTCTGATCTGCTCTTCTAAGGAAAAATTTGATTTTTTCTTGCAAATTGTATATCAACGACTTCAATAAGGTACCGTTTATTCTTAAAACATAAATTTTACTGAACTGCTCTTCTGAGGAAAAATTTGTAAGTTATTACCATATTAACAAATTCATATAATCAATGCATTTCGAAAAAATTGCAATTTCTTAGATTTAGACCCAAAGTAGGTTTTTTTTTGCAAATTGTATATTAACGACTTCAATAAGGTACCGCTTATTCTGAAAAACATAATTTTTACTGATCTGCTCTTCTAAGGAAAAATGTGCATGTTATTACCATATTAGTAAATTCATATAATCAATGCATTTCGAAAAAATTGCAATTTCTTAGATTTAGACCCAAAGTCGGTTTTTTTTTGCAAATTGTATATTAACGACTTCAATAAGGTACCGTTTATTCTTAAAACATAAATTTTACTGAACTGCTCTTCTGAGGAAAAATTTGTATGTTATTACCATATTAACAAATTCATATAATCAATGCATTTCGAAAAAATTGCAATTTCTTAGATTTAGACCCAAAGTAGGTTTTTTTTTGCAAATTGTATATTAACGACTTCAATAAGGTACCGCTTATACCGCTGAAAAATATAAAATTTTACTGATCTGCGCTAAGGAAAATTTGCATTTATAACAATATTAACAATTTCAAACAATCTAAGCATTTCGTAAAAATTGCACTTTCTTAGATAAGACTCAACTCGATTTTCTTTCTATGTGGATATTAAGGACTTTAATAAGGTACCGCTTATTCTAAGAATCATAAATTTTTCTGATCAGCTCTTCTGAGTAAAAATTTGCATGTTTTAACAACATTAACAAATTCATATAAACAATGCATTTAGAAAAAATTGCACTTTCCTAGATTTAGACTCAAAGTCGATTTTCCTGCAAATTGTATATTAGCGACTTCATAAAGGTAAAGCTTATTCCAAAAAACATAAATTTTATAGATCTGCGCTAAGGAAAAATTTGCATGCTATAACAATATTAACAAATTCATATAATCAATGCATTAAAAAAAAATTGCACTTTCCTAGATTTAGACTCAAAGTCGATTTTCTTGCAAATTGTATATTAACTACTTCAATAAGGTACCGTTTATTCTTAAAACATAAATTTTACTGAACTGCTCTTCTGAGTAAAAATTTGCATGTTATTACAATATTAACAAATTCCTATAATTAGTGGATTTCGAAAAAATTGCACTTTCTTAGATTTAGACTCAAAGTCAATTTTCTTCCAAATTGTCTATTAACGACTTCAATAAGGTACCGCTTATTCTGAAAACTAAAAAATATTTCTGATCTGCTCTTCTAAGGAAAAATTTGCATGATATTACAATATTAACAATTTCAAACAATCTAAGCATTTCGTAAAAATTGCACTTTCTTAGATAAGACTCAACTCGATTTTCTTTCTAGTTGGATATTAAGGCCTTTAATAAGGTACCGCTTATTCTAAAAATCCTAAATTTTTCTGATCAGCTCTTCTGAGTAAAAATTTGCATGTTATTACAATATTAACAAATTCCTATAATTAGTGGATTTCGAAAAAATTGCACTTTCTTAGATTTAGACTCAAAGTCAATTTTCTTCCAAATTGTCTATTAACGACTTCAATAAGGTACCGCTTATTCTGAAAACTAAAAAATATTTCTGATCTGCTCTTCTAAGGAAAAATTTGATTTTTTCTTGCAAATTGTATATCAACGACTTCAATAAGGTACCGTTTATTCTTAAAACATAAATTTTACTGAACTGCTCTTCTGAGGAAAAATTTGTAAGTTATTACCATATTAACAAATTCATATAATCAATGCATTTCGAAAAAATTGCAATTTCTTAGATTTAGACCCAAAGTAGGTTTTTTTTTGCAAATTGTATATTAACGACTTCAATAAGGTACCGCTTATTCTGAAAAACATAATTTTTACTGATCTGCTCTTCTAAGGAAAAATGTGCATGTTATTACCATATTAGTAAATTCATATAATCAATGCATTTCGAAAAAATTGCAATTTCTTAGATTTAGACCCAAAGTCGGTTTTTTTTTGCAAATTGTATATTAACGACTTCAATAAGGTACCGTTTATTCTTAAAACATAAATTTTACTGAACTGCTTTTCTGAGGAAAAATTTGTATGTTATTACCATATTAACAAATTCATATAATCAATGCATTTCGAAAAAATTGCAATTTCTTAGATTTAGACCCAAAGTAGGTTTTTTTTTGCAAATTGTATATTAACGACTTCAATAAGGTACCGCTTATACCGCTGAAAAATATAAAATTTTACTGATCTGCGCTAAGGAAAATTTGCATTTATAACAATATTAACAATTTCAAACAATCTAAGCATTTCGTAAAAATTGCACTTTCTTAGATAAGACTCAACTCGATTTTCTTTCTATGTGGATATTAAGGACTTTAATAAGGTACCGCTTATTCTAAGAATCATAAATTTTTCTGATCAGCTCTTCTGAGTAAAAATTTGCATGTTATAACAATATTAACAAATTCATATAAACAATGCGTTTAGCAAAAATTGCACTTTTCTAGATTTAGACTCAAAGTCGATTTTCCTGCAAATTGTATATTAGCGACTTCATAAAGGTAAAGCTTATTCCAAAAAACATAAATTTTATAGATCTGCGCTAAAGAAAAATTTGCATGCTATAACAATATTAACAAATTCATATAATCAATGCATTAAAAAAAATTGCACTTTCCTAGATTTAGACTCAAAGTCGATTTTCTTGAAAATTGTATATTAGCTACTTCAATAAGGTACCGTTTATTCTTAAAACATAAATTTTACTGAACTGCTCTTCTGAGGAAAAATTTGTATGTTATTACCATATTAACAAATTCATATAATCAATGCATTTCGAAAAAATTGCAATTTCTTAGATTTAGACCCAAAGTAGGTTTTTTTTTGCAAATTGTATATTAACGACTTCAATAAGGTACCGCTTATACCGCTGAAAAATATAAAATTTTACTGATCTGCGCTAAGGAAAATTTGCATTTATAACAATATTAACAATTTCAAACAATCTAAGCATTTCGTAAAAATTGCACTTTCTTAGATAAGACTCAACTCGATTTTCTTTCTATGTGGATATTAAGGACTTTAATAAGGTACCGCTTATTCTAAGAATCATAAATTTTTCTGATCAGCTCTTCTGAGTAAAAATTTGCATGTTATAACAACATTAACAAATTCATATAAACAATGCATTTAGAAAAAATTGCACTTTCCTAGATTTAGACTCAAAGTCGATTTTCCTGCAAATTGTATATTAGCGACTTCATAAAGGTAAAGCTTATTCCAAAAAACATAAATTTTATAGATCTGCGCTAAGGAAAAATTTGCATGCTATAACAATATTAACAAATTCATATAATCAATGCATTAAAAAAAAATTGCACTTTCCTAGATTTAGACTCAAAGTCGATTTTCTTGCAAATTGTATATTAACTACTTCAATAAGGTACCGTTTATTCTTAAAACATAAATTTTACTGAACTGCTCTTCTGAGTAAAAATTTGCATGTTATTACAATATTAACAAATTCCTATAATTAGTGGATTTCGAAAAAATTGCACTTTCTTAGATTTAGACTCAAAGTCAATTTTCTTCCAAATTGTCTATTAACGACTTCAATAAAGTACCGCTTATTCTGAAAACTAAAAAATATTTCTAATCTGCTCTTCTAAGGAAAAATTTGCATGATATTACAATATTAACAATTTCAAACAATCTAAGCATTTCGTAAAAATTGCACTTTCTTAGATAAGACTCAACTCGATTTTCTTTCTAGTTGGATATTAAGGCCTTTAATAAGGTACCGCTTATTCTAAAAATCCTAAATTTTTCTGATCAGCTCTTCTGAGTAAAAATTTGCATGTTATTACAATATTAACAAATTCCTATAATTAGTGGATTTCGAAAAAATTGCACTTTCTTAGATTTAGACTCAAAGTCAATTTTCTTCCAAATTGTCTATTAACGACTTCAATAAGGTACCGCTTATTTTGAAAACTAAAAAATATTTCTGATCTGCTCTTCTAAGGAAAAATTTGATTTTTTCTTGCAAATTGTATATCAACGACTTCAATAAGGTACCGTTTATTCTTAAAACATAAATTTTACTGAACTGCTCTTCTGAGGAAAAATTTGTAAGTTATTACCATATTAACAAATTCATATAATCAATGCATTTCGAAAAAATTGCAATTTCTTAGATTTAGACCCAAAGTAGGTTTTTTTTTGCAAATTGTATATTAACGACTTCAATAAGGTACCGCTTATTCTGAAAAACATAATTTTTACTGATCTGCTCTTCTAAGGAAAAATGTGCATGTTATTACCATATTAGTAAATTCATATAATCAATGCATTTCGAAAAAATTGCAATTTCTTAGATTTAGACCCAAAGTCGGTTTTTTTTTGCAAATTGTATATTAACGACTTCAATAAGGTACCGTTTATTCTTAAAACATAAATTTTACTGAACTGCTCTTCTGAGGAAAAATTTGTATGTTATTACCATATTAACAAATTCATATAATCAATGCATTTCGAAAAAATTGCAATTTCTTAGATTTAGACCCAAAGTAGGTTTTTTTTTGCAAATTGTATATTAACGACTTCAATAAGGTACCGCTTATACCGCTGAAAAATATAAAATTTTACTGATCTGCGCTAAGGAAAATTTGCATTTATAACAATATTAACAATTTCAAACAATCTAAGCATTTCGTAAAAATTGCACTTTCTTAGATAAGACTCAACTCGATTTTCTTTCTATGTGGATATTAAGGACTTTAATAAGGTACCGCTTATTCTAAGAATCATAAATTTTTCTGATCAGCTCTTCTGAGTAAAAATTTGCATGTTATAACAACATTAACAAATTCATATAAACAATGCATTTAGAAAAAATTGCACTTTCCTAGATTTAGACTCAAAGTCGATTTTCCTGCAAATTGTATATTAGCGACTTCATAAAGGTAAAGCTTATTCCAAAAAACATAAATTTTATAGATCTGCGCTAAGGAAAAATTTGCATGCTATAACAATATTAACAAATTCATATAATCAATGCATTAAAAAAAAATTGCACTTTCCTAGATTTAGACTCAAAGTCGATTTTCTTGCAAATTGTATATTAACTACTTCAATAAGGTACCGTTTATTCTTAAAACATAAATTTTACTGAACTGCTCTTCTGAGTAAAAATTTGCATGTTATTACAATATTAACAAATTCCTATAATTAGTGGATTTCGAAAAAATTGCACTTTCTTAGATTTAGACTCAAAGTCAATTTTCTTCCAAATTGTCTATTAACGACTTCAATAAGGTACCGCTTATTCTGAAAACTAAAAAATATTTCTGATCTGCTCTTCTAAGGAAAAATTTGCATGATATTACAATATTAACAATTTCAAACAATCTAAGCATTTCGTAAAAATTGCACTTTCTTAGATAAGACTCAACTCGATTTTCTTTCTAGTTGGATATTAAGGCCTTTAATAAGGTACCGCTTATTCTAAAAATCCTAAATTTTTCTGATCAGCTCTTCTGAGTAAAAATTTGCATGTTATTACAATATTAACAAATTCCTATAATTAGTGGATTTCGAAAAAATTGCACTTTCTTAGATTTAGACTCAAAGTCAATTTTCTTCCAAATTGTCTATTAACGACTTCAATAAGGTACCGCTTATTCTGAAAACTAAAAAATATTTCTGATCTGCTCTTCTAAGGAAAAATTTGATTTTTTCTTGCAAATTATATATCAACGACTTCAATAAGGTACCGTTTATTCTTAAAACATAAATTTTACTGAACTGCTCTTCTGAGGAAAAATTTGTAAGTTATTACCATATTAACAAATTCATATAATCAATGCATTTCGAAAAAATTGCAATTTCTTAGATTTAGACCCAAAGTAGGTTTTTTTTTGCAAATTGTATATTAACGACTTCAATAAGGTACCGCTTATTCTGAAAAACATAATTTTTACTGATCTGCTCTTCTAAGGAAAAATGTGCATGTTATTACCATATTAGTAAATTCATATAATCAATGCATTTCGAAAAAATTGCAATTTCTTAGATTTAGACCCAAAGTCGGTTTTTTTTTGCAAATTGTATATTAACGACTTCAATAAGGTACCGTTTATTCTTAAAACATAAATTTTACTGAACTGCTCTTCTGAGGAAAAATTTGTATGTTATTACCATATTAACAAATTCATATAATCAATGCATTTCGAAAAAATTGCAATTTCTTAGATTTAGACCCAAAGTAGGTTTTTTTTTGCAAATTGTATATTAACGACTTCAATAAGGTACCGCTTATACCGCTGAAAAATATAAAATTTTACTGATCTGCGCTAAGGAAAATTTGCATTTATAACAATATTAACAATTTCAAACAATCTAAGCATTTCGTAAAAATTGCACTTTCTTAGATAAGACTCAACTCGATTTTCTCTCTATGTGGATATTAAGGACTTTAATAAGGTACCGCTTATTCTAAGAATCATAAATTTTTCTGATCAGCTCTTCTGAGTAAAAATTTGCATGTTATAACAATATTAACAAATTCATATAAACAATGCGTTTAGCAAAAATTGCACTTTTCTAGATTTAGACTCAAAGTCGATTTTCCTGCAAATTGTATATTAGCGACTTCATAAAGGTAAAGCTTATTCCAAAAAACATAAATTTTATAGATCTGCGCTAAAGAAAAATTTGCATGCTATAACAATATTAACAAATTCATATAATCAATGCATTAAAAAAAATTGCACTTTCCTAGATTTAGACTCAAAGTCGATTTTCTTGAAAATTGTATATTAGCTACTTCAATAAGGTACCGTTTATTCTTAAAACATAAATTTTACTGAACTGCTCTTCTGAGGAAAAATTTGTATATTATTACCATATTAACAAATTCATATAATCAATGCATTTCGAAAAAATTGCAATTTCTTAGATTTAGACCCAAAGTAGGTTTTTTTTTGCAAATTGTATATTAACGACTTCAATAAGGTACTGCTTATACCGCTGAAAAATATAAAATTTTACTGATCTGCGCTAAGGAAAATTTGCATTTATAACAATATTAACAATTCAAACAATCTAAGCATTTCGTAAAAATTGCACTTTCTTAGATAAGACTCAACTCGATTTTCTTTCTAATTGGATATTAAGGACTTTAATAAGGTACCGCTTATTCTAAAAATCATAAATTTTTCTGATCAGCTCTTCTGAGTAAAAATTTGCATGTTATTACAATATTAACAAATTCCTATAATTAGTGGATTTCGAAAAAATTGCACTTTCTTAGATTTAGACTCAAAGTCAATTTTCTTCCAAATTGTCTATTAACGACTTCAATAAGGTACCGCTTATTCTGAAAACTAAAAAATATTTCTGATCTGCTCTTCTAAGGAAAAATTTGCATGATATTACAATATTAACAATTTCAAACCATCTAAGCATTTCGTAAAAATTGCACTTTCTTAGATAAGACTCAACTCGATTTTCTTTCTAATTGGATATTAAGGACTTTAATAAGGTACCGCTTATTCTAAAAATCATAAATTTTTCTGATCAGCTCTTCTGAGTAAAAATTTGCATGTTATTACAATATTAACAAATTCCTATAATTAGTGGATTTCGAAAAAATTGCACTTTCTTAGATTTAGACTCAAAGTCAATTTTCTTCCAAATTGTCTATTAAAGACTTCAACAAGGTACCGCTTATTCTGAAAACTAAAAAATATTTCTGATCTGCTCTTCTAAGGAAAAATTTGCATGATATTACAATATTAACAAATTCATATTATATAATCAATGCGTTTCGAAAAAATTGCACTTTCCTAGATTTAGACTCAAAGTCGATTTTCTTGCAAATTGTATATCAACGACTTCAATAAGGTACCGTTTATTCTTAAAACATAAATTTTACTGAACTGCTCTTCTGAGGAAAAATTTGTAAGTTATTACCATATTAACAAATTCATATAATCAATGCATTTCGAAAAAATTGCAATTTCTTAGATTTAGACCCAAAGTAGGTTTTTTTTTGCAAATTGTATATTAACGACTTCAATAAGGTACCGCTTATTCTGAAAAACATAATTTTTACTGATCTGCTCTTCTAAGGAAAAATGTGCATGTTATTACCATATTAGTAAATTCATATAATCAATGCATTTCGAAAAAATTGCAATTTCTTAGATTTAGACCCAAAGTCGGTTTTTTTTTGCAAATTGTATATTAACGACTTCAATAAGGTACCGTTTATTCTTAAAACATAAATTTTACTGAACTGCTCTTCTGAGGAAAAATTTGTATGTTATTACCATATTAACAAATTCATATAATCAATGCATTTCGAAAAAATTGCAATTTCTTAGATTTAGACCCAAAGTAGGTTTTTTTTTGCAAATTGTATACTAACGACTTCAATAAGGTACCGCTTATACCGCTGAAAAATATAAAATTTTACTGATCTGCGCTAAGGAAAATTTGCATTTATAACAATATTAACAATTTCAAACAATCTAAGCATTTCGTAAAAATTGCACTTTTTTAGATAAGACTCAACTCGATTTTCTTTCTATGTGGATATTAAGGACTTTAATAAGGTACCGCTTATTCTAAGAATCATAAATTTTTCTGATCAGCTCTTCTGAGTAAAAATTTGCATGTTATAACAATATTAACAAATTCATATAAACAATGCATTTAGAAAAAATTGCACTTTCCTAGATTTAGACTCAAAGTCGATTTTCCTGCAAATTGTATATTAGCGACTTCATAAAGGTAAAGCTTATTCCAAAAAACATAAATTTTATAGATCTGCGCTAAGGAAAAATTTGCATGCTATAACAATATTAACAAATTCATATAATCAATGCATTAAAAAAAAATTGCACTTTCCTAGATTTAGACTCAAAGTCGATTTTCTTGCAAATTGTATATTAACGACCGAGGTACCGCTTATTCTGAAAAACATAATTTTTACTGATCTGCTCTTCTAAGGAAAAATGTGCATGTTATTACCATATTAGTAAATTCATATAATCAATGCATTTCGAAAAAATTGCAATTTATTAGATTTAGACCCAAAGTCGGTTTTGTTTTGCAAATTGTATATTAACGACTTCAATAAGGTACCGTTTATTCTTAAAACATAAATTTTACTGAACTCCTCTTCTGAGGAAAAATTTGTAAGTTATTACCATATTAACAAATTCATATAATCAATGCATTTCGAAAAAATTGCAATTTCTTAGATTTAGACCCAAAGTAGGTTTTTTTTTGCAAATTGTATATTAACGACTTCAATAATCTGATCAGCTCTTCTGAGTAAAAATTTGCATGTTATTACAATATTAACAAATTCATATAATCAATGCATTTCGAAAAAATTGCAATTTCTTAGATTTAGACCCAAAGTAGGTTTTTTTTTGCAAATTGTATATTAACGACTTCAATAAGGTACCGCTTATACCGCTGAAAAATATAAAATTTGACTGATCTGCGCCAAGGAAAAATTTGCATGTTATAACACTATTAACAAATTCATACTATCTAAGCATTTCGTAAAAATTGCACTTTCTTAGATAAGACTCAACTCGATTTTCTTTCTAATTGTATATTAACGACTTCAATAAGGTACCGTTTATTCTTAAAACATAAATTTTACTGAACTGCTCTTCTGAGGAAAAATTTGTAAGTTATTACCATATTAACAAATTCATATAATCAATGCATTTCGAAAAAATTGCAATTTCTTAGATTTAGACCCAAAGTAGGTTTTTTTTTGCAAATTGTATATTAACGACTTCAATAAGGTATCGCTTATAATGCAAAATAAAAAATTTTACTGAACGGCTCCTTTAAAGAAAATTTTGCATGTTATTACAATATTAACAAATTCAAATAATCAATGCATTTTGAAAAAATTGCTATACCTTAGATTTAGACTCAAAGTCGATTTTCTTGCAAATTGTATATAATCGACTTCAGTAAGGTACCGCTTATTCTAAAAAACATAAATTTTACTGATCTGCTCTTCTAAACAAAAATTTGCATGATATTGCAATATTAACAAATTCATATTATATAATCAATGCGTTTCGAAAAAATTGCACTTTCCTAGATTTAGACTCAAAGTCGATTTTCTTGCAAATTGTATATTACCGACTTCAATAAGGTACCGTTTATTCTTAAAACATAAATTTTACTGAACTGCTCTTCTGAGGAAAAATTTGTAAGTTATTACCATATTAACAAATTCATTTAATCAATGCATTTCGAAAAAATTGCAATTTCTTAGATTTAGACCCAAAGTAGGTTTTTTTTGCAAATTGTATATTAACGACTTCAATAAAGTACCGCTTATTCTGAAAAACATAATTTTTACTGATCTGCTCTTCTAAGGAAAAATGTGCATGTTATTACCATATTAGTAAATTCATATAATCAATGCATTTCGAAAAAATTGCAATTTCTTAGATTTAGACTCAAAGTCGATTTTCTTGCAAATTGTATATTAACGACTTCAATAAGGTACCGTTTATTCTTAAAACATAAATTTTACTGAACTGCTCTTCTGAGGAAAAATTTGTAAGTTATTACCATATTAACAAATTCATATAATCAATGCATTTCGAAAAAATTGCAATTTCTTAGATTTAGACCCAAAGTAGGGTTTTTTTTGCAAATTGTATATTAACGACTTCAATAAGGTACCGCTTATTCTGAAAAACATAATTTTTACTGATCTGCTCTTCTAAGGAAAAATGTGCATGTTATTACCATATTAGTAAATTCATATAATCAATGCATTTCGAAAAAATTGCACTTTCCTAGATTTAGATTCAAAGTCGATTTTCTTGCAAATTGTATATTACCGACTTCAATAAGGTACCGTTTATTCTTAAAACATAAATTTTACTGAACTGCTCTTCTGAGGAAAAATTTGTATGTTATTACCATATTAACAAATTCATATAATCAATGCATTTCGAAAAAATTGCAATTTCTTAGATTTAGACTCAAAGTCGATTTTCTTGCAAATTGTATATTAACGACTTCAATAAGGTACCGCTTATTCTGAAAAACATATTTTTTACTGATCTGCTCTTCTAAGGAAAAATGTGCATGTTATTACCATATTAGTAAATTCATATAATCAATGCATTTCGAAAAAATTGCAATTTCTTAGATTTAGACCCAAAGTCGGTTTTTTTTTTGCAAATTGTATATTAACGACTTCAATAAGGTACCGTTTATTCTTAAAACATAAATTTTACTGAACTGCTCTTCTGAGGAAAAATTTGTATGTTATTACCATATTAACAAATTCATATAATCAATGCATTTCGAAAAAATTGCAATTTCTTAGATTTAGACCCAAAGTAGGTTTTTTTTTGCAAATTGTATATTAACGACTTCAATAAGGTACCGCTTATACCGCTGAAAAATATAAAATTTTACTGATCTGCGCTAAGGAAAATTTGCATTTATAACAATATTAACAATTTCAAACAATCTAAGCATTTCGTAAAAATTGCACTTTCATAGATAAGACTCAACTTGATTTTCTTTCTAATTGGATATTAAGGACTTTAATAAGGTACCGCTTATTCTAAAAATCAAAAATTTTTCTGATCAGCTCTTCTGAGTAAAAATTTGCATGTTATTACAATATTAACAAATTCCTATAATTAGTGGATTTCGAAAAAATTGCACTTTCTTAGATTTAGACTCAAAGTAAATTTTCTTCCAAATTGTCTATTAACGACTTCAATAAGGTACCGCTTATTCTGAAAACTAAAAAATATTACTGATCTGCTCTTCTAAGGAAAAATTTGCATGATATTACAATATTAACAAGTTCATATAATCAATGCATTTCGAAAAAATTGCACTTTCCTAGATTTAGACTCAAAGTCGATTTTCTTGCAAATTGTATATTACCGACTTCAATAAGGTACCGTTTATTCTTAAAACATAAATTTTACTGAACTGCTCTTCTGAGGAAAAATTTGTATGTTATTACCATATTAACAAATTCATATAATCAATGCATTTCGAAAAAATTGCAATTTCTTAGATTTAGACCCAAAGTAGGTTTTTTTTTGCAAATTGTATATTAACGACTTCAATAAGGTACCGCTTATACCGCTGAAAAATATAAAATTTTCTTAGATAAGACTCAACTCGATTTTCTTTCTAATTTAATATTAAGGACTTTAATAAGGTACCGCTTATTCTAAAAATCATAAATTTTTCTGATCAGCTCTTCTGAGTAAAAATTTGCATGTTATTACAATATTAACAAATTCCTATAATTAGTGGATTTCGAAAAAATTGCACTTTCTTAGATTTAGACCCAAAGTAGGTTTTTTTTTGCAAATTGTATATTAACGACTTCATAAACGTACCGCTTATTCGAAAAAACATAAATTTTATAGCTCTGCGCTAAGGAAAAATTTGCATGTTATTAACATATTAACAAATTCATATAATCAATGCATTTTGAAAAAATTGCACTTCCTTAGATTTAGACTCAAAGTCGATTTTCTTGCAAATTGTATATAATCGACTTCAATAAGGTACCGCTTATTCTAAAAAACATAAATTTTACTGATCAGCTCTTCTGAGTAAAAATTTGCATGTTATAACAATATTAACAAATTCATATAAACAATGCATTTAGAAAAAATTGCACTTTCCTAGATTTAGACTCAAGTCGATTTTCCTGCAAATTGTATATTAGCGACTTCATAAAGGTATCGCTTATTCCTATAATCAAATATTCATATAATCAATGCATTTCGAAAAAATTGCAATTTCTTAGATTTAGACCCATAGTCGGTTTTTTTTTGCAAATTGTATATTAACGACTTCAATAAGGTACCGTTTATTCTTAAAACATAAATTTTACTGAACTGCTCTTCTGAGGAAAAATTTGTATGTTATTACCATATTAACAAATTCATATAATCAATGCATTTCGAAAAAATTGCAATTTCTTAGATTTAGACCCAAAGAAGGTTTTTTTTTGCAAATTGTATATTAACGACTTCAATAAGGTACCGCTTATACCGCTGAAAAATATAAAATTTTACTGATCTGCGCCAAGGAAAAATTTGCATGTTATAACACTATTAACAAATTCATACTATCTAAGCATTTCGTAAAAATTGCACTTTCTTAGATAAGACTCAACTCGATTTTCTTTCTAATTGTATATTAAGGACTTTAATAAGGTACCGCTTATTCTAAAAATCATAAATTTTTCTGATCAGCTCTTCTGAGTAAAAATTTGCATGTTATTACAATATTAACAAATTCATATAATCAATGCATTTCGAAAAAATTGCAATTTCTTAGATTTAGACCCAAAGTAGGTTTTTTTTTGCAAATTGTATATTAACGACTTCAATAAGGTACCGCTTATACCGCTGAAAAATATAAAATTTGACTGATCTGCGCCAAGGAAAAATTTGCATGTTATAACACTATTAACAAATTCATACTATCTAAGCATTTCGTAAAAATTGCACTTTCTTAGATAAGACTCAACTCGATTTTCTTTCTAATTGTATATTAACGACTTCAATAAGGTACCGTTTATTCTTAAAACATAAATTTTACTGAACTGCTCTTCTGAGGAAAAATTTGTAAGTTATTACCATATTAACAAATTCATATAATCAATGCATTTCGAAAAAATTGCAATTTCTTAGATTTAGACCCAAAGTAGGTTTTTTTTTGCAAATTGTATATTAACGACTTCAATAAGGTATCGCTTATAATGCAAAATAAAAAATTTTACTGAACGGCTCCTTTAAAGAAAATTTTGCATGTTATTACAATATTAACAAATTCAAATAATCAATGCATTTTGAAAAAATTGCTATACCTTAGATTTAGACTCAAAGTCGATTTTCTTGCAAATTGTATATAATCGACTTCAGTAAGGTACCGCTTATTCTAAAAAACATAAATTTTACTGATCTGCTCTTCTAAACAAAAATTTGCATGATATTGCAATATTAACAAATTCATATTATATAATCAATGCGTTTCGAAAAAATTGCACTTTCCTAGATTTAGACTCAAAGTCGATTTTCTTGCAAATTGTATATTACCGACTTCAATAAGGTACCGTTTATTCTTAAAACATAAATTTTACTGAACTGCTCTTCTGAGGAAAAATTTGTAAGTTATTACCATATTAACAAATTCATTTAATCAATGCATTTCGAAAAAATTGCAATTTCTTAGATTTAGACCCAAAGTAGGTTTTTTTTTGCAAATTGTATATTAACGACTTCAATAAAGTACCGCTTATTCTGAAAAACATAATTTTTACTGATCTGCTCTTCTAAGGAAAAATGTGCATGTTATTACCATATTAGTAAATTCATATAATCAATGCATTTCGAAAAAATTGCAATTTCTTAGATTTAGACTCTAAGTCGATTTTCTTGCAAATTGTATATTAACGACTTCAATAAGGTACCGTTTATTCTTAAAACATAAATTTTACTGAACTGCTCTTCTGAGGAAAAATTTGTAAGTTATTACCATATTAACAAATTCATATAATCAATGCATTTCGAAAAAATTGCAATTTCTTAGATTTAGACCCAAAGTAGGGTTTTTTTTGCAAATTGTATATTAACGACTTCAATAAGGTACCGCTTATTCTGAAAAACATAATTTTTACTGATCTGCTCTTCTAAGGAAAAATGTGCATGTTATTACCATATTAGTAAATTCATATAATCAATGCATTTCGAAAAAATTGCACTTTCCTAGATTTAGACTCAAAGTCGATTTTCTTGCAAATTGTATATTACCGACTTCAAAAAGGTACCGTTTATTCTTAAAACATAAATTTTACTGAACTGCTCTTCTGAGGAAAAATTTGTATGTTATTACCATATTAACAAATTCATATAATCAATGCATTTCGAAAAAATTGCAATTTCTTAGATTTAGACTCAAAGTCGATTTTCTTGCAAATTGTATATTAACGACTTCAATAAGGTACCGCTTATTCTGAAAAACATATTTTTTACTGATCTGCTCTTCTAAGGAAAAATGTGCATGTTATTACCATATTAGTAAATTCATATAATCAATGCATTTCGAAAAAATTGCAATTTCTTAGATTTAGACCCAAAGTCGGTTTTTTTTTTGCAAATTGTATATTAACGACTTCAATAAGGTACCGTTTATTCTTAAAACATAAATTTTACTGAATTGCTCTTCTGAGGAAAAATTTGTATGTTATTACCATATTAACAAATTCATATAATCAATGCATTTCGAAAAAATTGCAATTTCTTAGATTTAGACCCAAAGTAGGTTTTTTTTTGCAAATTGTATATTAACGACTTCAATAAGGTACCGCTTATACCGCTGAAAAATATAAAATTTTACTGATCTGCGCTAAGGAAAATTTGCATTTATAACAATATTAACAATTTCAAACAATCTAAGCATTTCGTAAAAATTGCACTTTCATAGATAAGACTCAACTTGATTTTCTTTCTAATTGGATATTAAGGACTTTAATAAGGTACCGCTTATTCTAAAAATCAAAAATTTTTCTGATCAGCTCTTCTGAGTAAAAATTTGCATGTTATTACAATATTAACAAATTCCTATAATTAGTGGATTTCGAAAAAATTGCACTTTCTTAGATTTAGACTCAAAGTAAATTTTCTTCCAAATTGTCTATTAACGACTTCAATAAGGTACCGCTTATTCTGAAAACTAAAAAATATTACTGATCTGCTCTTCTAAGGAAAAATTTGCATGATATTACAATATTAACAAGTTCATATAATCAATGCATTTCGAAAAAATTGCACTTTCCTAGATTTAGACTCAAAGTCGATTTTCTTGCAAATTGTATATTACCGACTTCAATAAGGTACCGTTTATTCTTAAAACATAAATTTTACTGAACTGCTCTTCTGAGGAAAAATTTGTATGTTATTACCATATTAACAAATTCATATAATCAATGCATTTCGAAAAAATTGCAATTTCTTAGATTTAGACCCAAAGTAGGTTTTTTTTTGCAAATTGTATATTAACGACTTCAATAAGGTACCGCTTATACCGCTGAAAAATATAAAATTTTCTTAGATAAGACTCAACTCGATTTTCTTTCTAATTTAATATTAAGGACTTTAATAAGGTACCGCTTATTCTAAAAATCATAAATTTTTCTGATCAGCTCTTCTGAGTAAAAATTTGCATGTTATTACAATATTAACAAATTCCTATAATTAGTGGATTTCGAAAAAATTGCACTTTCTTAGATTTAGACCCAAAGTAGGTTTTTTTTTGCAAATTGTATATTAACGACTTCATAAACGTACCGCTTATTCGAAAAAACATAAATTTTATAGCTCTGCGCTAAGGAAAAATTTGCATGTTATTAACATATTAACAAATTCATATAATCAATGCATTAAAAAAAAATTGCACTTCCTTAGATTTAGACTCAAAGTCGATTTTCTTGCAAATTGTATATAATCGACTTCAGTAAGGTACCGCTTATTCTAAAAAACATAAATTTTACTGATCTGCGCTAAGGAAAAAGTTGCATGTTATAACAATATTAACAAATTCATATAAACAATGCATTAAGAAAAAATTGCACTTTCCTAGATTTAGACTCAAGTCGATTTTCCTGCAAATTGTATATTAGCGACTTCATAAAGGTATCGCTTATTCCTATAATCAAATATTCATATAATCAATGCATTTCGAAAAAATTGCAATTTCTTAGATTTAGACCCATAGTCGGTTTTTTTTTGCAAATTGTATATTAACGACTTCAATAAGGTACCGTTTATTCTTAAAACATAAATTTTACTGAACTGCTCTTCTGAAGAAAAATTTGTATGTTATTACCATATTAACAAATTCATATAATCAATGCATTTCGAAAAAATTGCAATTTCTTAGATTTAGACCCAAAGAAGGTTTTTTTTTGCAAATTGTATATTAACGACTTCAATAAGGTACCGCTTATACCGCTGAAAAATATAAAATTTTACTGTTCTGCGCTAAGGAAAATTTGCATGTTATAACAATATTAACAAATTCATACAATCTAAGCATTTCGTAAAAATTGCACTTTCTTAGATAAGACTTAACTCGATTTTCTTTCTAATTGGATATTAAGGACTCTATTAAGGTACCGCTTATTCTAAAAATCATAAATTTTTCTGATCAGCTCTTCTGAGTAAAAATTTGCATGTTATTACAATATTAACAAATTCATATAATTAATGGATTTCGAAAAAATTGCACTTTCTTAGATTTAGACCCAAAGTAGGTTTTTTTTTGCAAATTGTATATTAACGACTTCACTAAGGTACCGCTTATTCTGAAAAACATAATTTTTACTGATCTGCTCTTCTAAGGAAAAATGTGCACGTTATTACCATATTAGTAAATTCATATAATCAATGCATTTCCAAAAAATTGCAATTTCTTAGATTTAGACCCAAAGTCGGTTTTTTTTTGCAAATTGTATATTAACGACTTCAATAAGGTACCGTTTATTCTTAAAACATAATAATCAATGCATTTCGTAAAAATTGCACTTTCTTAGATAAGACTCAACTCGATTTTCTTTCTAATTGGATATTAAGGACTTTAATAAGGTACCGCTTATTCTTAAAACATAAATTTTACTGAACTGCTCTTCTGAGGAAAAATGTGCATGTTATTACCATATTAGTAAATTCATATAATCAATGCATTTCCAAAAAATTGCAATTTCTTAGATTTAGACCCAATGTCGGTTTTTTTTGCAAATTGTATATTAACGACTTCAATAAGGTACCGTTTATTCTTAAAACATAATAATCAATGCATTTCGTAAAAATTGCACTTTCTTAGATAAGACTCAACTCGATTTTCTTTCTAATTGGATATTAAGGACTTTAATAAGGTACCGCTTATTCTTAAAACATAAATTTTACTGAACTGCTCTTCTGAGGAAAAATTTGTATGTTATTACCATATTAACAAATTCATATAATCAATGCATTTCGAAAAAATTGCAATTTCTTAGATTTAGACCCAAAGTAGGTTTTTTTTTGCAAATTGTATATTACCGACTTCAATAAGGTACCGTTTATTCTTAAAACATAAATTTTACTGAACTGCTCTTCTGAGGAAAAATTTGTATGTTATTACCATATTAACAAATTCATATAATCAATGCATTTCGAAAAAATTGCAATTTCTTAGATTTAGACCCAAAGTAGGTTTTTTTTTGCAAATTGTATATTAACGACTTCAATAAGGTACCGCTTATACCGCTGAAAAATATAAAATTTTCTTAGATAAGACTCAACTCGATTTTCTTTCTAATTTAATATTAAGGACTTTAATAAGGTACCGCTTATTCTAAAAATCATAAATTTTTCTGATCAGCTCTTCTGAGTAAAAATTTGCATGTTATTACAATATTAACAAATTCCTATAATTAGTGGATTTCGAAAAAATTGCACTTTCTTAGATTTAGACCCAAAGTAGGATTTTTTTGCAAATTGTATATTAACGACTTCATAAACGTACCGCTTATTCGAAAAAACATAAATTTTATAGCTCTGCGCTAAGGAAAAATTTGCATGTTATTAACATATTAACAAATTCATATAATCAATGCATTTTGAAAAAATTGCACTTCCTTAGATTTAGACTCAAAGTCGATTTTCTTGCAAATTGTATATAATCGACTTCAGTAAGGTACCGCTTATTCTAAAAAACATAAATTTTACTGATCTGCGCTAAGGAAAAAGTTGCATGTTATAACAATATTAACAAATTCATATAAACAATGCATTTAGAAAAAATTGCACTTTCCTAGATTTAGACTCAAGTCGATTTTCCTGCAAATTGTATATTAGCGACTTCATAAAGGTATCGCTTATTCCTATAATCAAATATTCATATAATCAATGCATTTCGAAAAAATTGCAATTTCTTAGATTTAGACCCATAGTCGGTTTTTTTTTGCAAATTGTATATTAACGACTTCAATAAGGTACCGTTTATTCTTAAAACATAAATTTTACTGAACTGCTCTTCTGAGGAAAAATTTGTATGTTATTACCATATTAACAAATTCATATAATCAATGCATTTCGAAAAAATTGCAATTTCTTAGATTTAGACCCAAAGAAGGTTTTTTTTTGCAAATTGTATATTAACGACTTCAATAAGGTACCGCTTATACCGCTGAAAAATATAAAATTTTACTGATCTGCGCTAAGGAAAATTTGCATGTTATAACAATATTAACAAATTCATACAATCTAAGCATTTCGTAAAAATTGCACTTTCTTAGATAAGACTTAACTCGATTTTCTTTCTAATTGGATATTAAGGACTTTAATAAGGTACCGCTTATTCTAAAAATCATAAATTTTTCTGATCAGCTCTTCTGAGTAAAAATTTGCATGTTATTACAATATTAACAAATTCATATAATTAATGGATTTCGAAAAAATTGCACTTTCTTAGATTTAGACCCAAAGTAGGTTTTTTTTTGCAAATTGTATATTAACGACTTCAATAAGGTACCGCTTATTCTGAGAAACATAATTTTTACTGATCTGCTCTTCTAAGGAAAAATGTGCACGTTATTACCATATTAGTAAATTCATATAATCAATGCATTTCCAAAAAATTGCAATTTCTTAGATTTAGACCCAAAGTCGGTTTTTTTTTGCAAATTGTATATTAACGACTTCAATAAGGTACCGTTTATTCTTAAAACATAATAATCAATGCATTTCGTAAAAATTGCACTTTCTTAGATAAGACTCAACTCGATTTTCTTTCTAATTGGATATTAAGGACTTTAATAAGGTACCGCTTATTCTTAAAACATAAATTTTACTGAACTGCTCTTCTGAGGAAAAATGTGCATGTTATTACCATATTAGTAAATTCATATAATCAATGCATTTCCAAAAAATTGCAATTTCTTAGATTTAGACCCAATGTCGGTTTTTTTTTGCAAATTGTATATTAACGACTTCAATAAGGTACCGTTTATTCTTAAAACATAATAATCAATGCATTTCGTAAAAATTGCACTTTCTTAGATAAGACTCAACTCGATTTTCTTTCTAATTGGATATTAAGGACTTTAATAAGGTACCGCTTATTCTTAAAACATAAATTTTACTGAACTGCTCTTCTGAGGAAAAATTTGTATGTTATTACCATATTAACAAATTCATATAATCAATGCATTTCGAAAAAATTGCAATTTCTTAGATTTAGACCCAAAGTAGGTTTTTTTTTGCAAATTGTATATTACCGACTTCAATAAGGTACCGTTTATTCTTAAAACATAAATTTTACTGAACTGCTCTTCTGAGGAAAAATTTGTATGTTATTACCATATTAACAAATTCATATAATCAATGCATTTCGAAAAAATTGCAATTTCTTAGATTTAGACCCAAAGTAGGTTTTTTTTTGCAAATTGTATATTAACGACTTCAATAAGGTACCGCTTATACCGCTGAAAAATATAAAATTTTACTGATCTGCGCTAAGGAAAATTTGCATTTATAACAATATTAACAATTTCAAACAATCTAAGCATTTCGTAAAAATTGCACTTTCTTAGATAAGACTCAACTCGATTTTCTTTCTAATTTAATATTAAGGACTTTAATAAGGTACCGCTTATTCTAAAAATCATAAATTTTTCTGATCAGCTCTTCTGAGTAAAAATTTGCATGTTATTACAATATTAACAAATTCCTATAATTAGTGGATTTCGAAAAAATTGCACTTTCTTAGATTTAGACCCAAAGTAGGTTTTTTTTTGCAAATTGTATATTAACGACTTCATAAACGTACCGCTTATTCGAAAAAACATAAATTTTATAGCTCTGCGCTAAGGAAAAATTTGCATGTTATTAACATATTAACAAATTCATATAATCAATGCATTTTGAAAAAATTGCACTTCCTTAGATTTAGACTCAAAGTCGATTTTCTTGCAAATTGTATATAATCAACTTCAGTAAGGTACCGCTTATTCTAAAAAACATAAATTTTACTGATCTGCGCTAAGGAAAAAGTTGCATGTTATAACAATATTAACAAATTCATATAAACAATGCATTTAGAAAAAATTGCACTTTCCTAGATTTAGACTCAAGTCGATTTTCCTGCAAATTGTATATTAGCGACTTCATAAAGGTATCGCTTATTCCAAAAAACATAAATTTTATAGATCTGCGCTAAGGAAAAATTTGCATGTTATAACAATATTAACAAATTCATATAATCAATGCATTAAAAAAAAATTGCACTTTCCTAGATTTAGACTCAAAGTCGATTTTCTTGCAAATTGTATATTAACGACTTCAATAAGGTACCGCTTATTCTGAAAAACATAATTTTTACTGATCTGCTCTTCTAAGGAAAAATGTGCATGTTATTACCATATTAGTAAATTCATATAATCAATGCATTTCGAAAAAATTGCAATTTCTTAGATTTAGACCCATAGTCGGTTTTTTTTTGCAAATTGTATATTAACGACTTCAATAAGGTACCGTTTATTCTTAAACCATAAATTTTACTGAACTGCTCTTCTGAGGAAAAATTTGTATGTTATTACCATATTAACAAATTCATATAATCAATGCATTTCGAAAAAATTGCAATTTCTTAGATTTAGACCCAAAGAAGGTTTTTTTTTGCAAATTGTATATTAACGACTTCAATAAGGTACCGCTTATACCGCTGAAAAATATAAAATTTTACTGATCTGCGCTAAGGAAAATTTGCATGTTATAACAATATTAACAAATTCATACAATCTAAGCATTTCGTAAAAATTGCACTTTCTTAGATAAGACTCAACTCGATTTTCTTTCTAATTGGATATTAAGGACTTTAATAAGGTACCGCTTATTCTAAAAATCATAAATTTTTCTGATCAGCTCTTCTGAGTAAAAATTTGCATGTTATTACAATATTAACAAATTCATATAATTAATGGATTTCGAAAAAATTGCACTTTCTTAGATTTAGACCCAAAGTAGGTTTTTTTTTGCAAATTGTATATTAACGACTTCAATAAGGTACCGCTTATTCTGAAAAACATAATTTTTACTGATCTGCTCTTCTAAGGAAAAATGTGCACGTTATTACCATATTAGTAAATTCATATAATCAATGCATTTCCAAAAAATTGCAATTTCTTAGATTTAGACCCAAAGTCGGTTTTTTTTTGCAAATTGTATATTAACGACTTCAA
This sequence comes from Bactrocera oleae, assembly GCF_042242935.1. Taxonomy (NCBI): domain Eukaryota; kingdom Metazoa; phylum Arthropoda; class Insecta; order Diptera; family Tephritidae; genus Bactrocera; species Bactrocera oleae. The sequence goes on along the minus strand of NC_091541.1, from coordinate 17,180,475 downwards.
TAAGGTACCGTTTATTCTTAAAACATAATAATCAATGCATTTCGTAAAAATTGCACTTTCTTAGATAAGACTCAACTCGATTTTCTTTCTAATTGGATATTAAGGACTTTAATAAGGTACCGCTTATTCTTAAAACATAAATTTTACTGAACTGCTCTTCTGAGGAAAAATGTGCATGTTATTACCATATTAGTAAATTCATATAATCAATGCATTTCCAAAAAATTGCAATTTCTTAGATTTAGACCCAATGTCGGTTTTTTTTTGCAAATTGTATATTAACGACTTCAATAAGGTACCGTTTATTCTTAAAACATAATAATCAATGCATTTCGTAAAAATTGCACTTTCCTAGATAAGACTCAACTCGATTTTCTTTCTAATTGGATATTAAGGACTTTAATAAGGTACCGCTTATTCTTAAAACATAAATTTTACTGAACTGCTCTTCTGAGGAAAAATTTGTATGTTATTACCATATTAACAAATTCATATAATCAATGCATTTCGAAAAAATTGCAATTTCTTAGATTTAGACCCAAAGTAGGTTTTTTTTTGCAAATTGTATATTAACGACTTCAATAAGGTACCGCTTATACCGCTGAAAAATATAAAATTTTACTGATCTGCGCTAAGGAAAATTTGCATGTTATAACAATAGTAACAAATTCATACAATCTAAGCATTTCGTAAAAATTGCACTTTCTTAGATAAGACTCAATGGGCTTTTCTTTCTAATTGGATATTAAGGACTTCAATAGGGTACCGTTTATTCTGAAAAACATAAATTTTACTGATCTGTGCTAAAGCAAAATCTGCGTGTTATAACAATATTAACAAATTCACGTAATCAATGGATTTCGAAAAAATTGCACCTTCTTAGATTTAGACTCAAAGTTGATTTTCTTCCAAATTGTCTATTAACGACTTCAATAAGGTACCGCTTATTCTGAAAACTAAAAAATTTTACTGAACTGCTCTTCTTAGGAAAAATTTGTATGTTATTACTATATTAACAAATTCATATAATCAATGCATTTAGAAGAAATTGCACTTTCCTAGATTTAGACTCAAAGTCGATTTTCTTGCAAATTGTATATTAACGGCTTCAATAAGGTACCGCTTATTCTAAAAAACATAAATTTTACTGATCTGCGCTAAGGAAAAGGTTGCATGTTATAACAATATTAACAAATTCATATAAACAATGCATTTAGAAAAAATTGCACTTTCCTAGATTTAAACTCAAAGTCGATTTTCTTGCAAATTGTATATTAGCGACTTCATAAAGGTACCGCTTATTCGAAAAAACATAAATTTTATAGATCTGCGCTAAGGAAAAATTTGCTTGTTATTACCAGATTAACAAATTCATATAATCAATGCATTTTGAAAAAATTGCACTTCCTTAGATTTAGACTCAAAGTCGATTTTCTTGCAAATTGTATATAATCGACTTCAGTAAGGTACCGCTTATTCTAAAAAAATAAATTTTACTGATCTGCGCTAAGGAAAAGTTGCATGTTATAACAATATTAACAAATTCATATAAACAATGCATTTAGAAAAAATTGCACTTTCCTAGATTTAGACTCAAAGTCGAATTTCCTGCAAATTGTATATTAGCGACTTCATAAAGGTATCGCTTATTCCAAAAAACATAAATTTTATAGATCTGTGCTAAGGAAAAATTTGCATGTTATAACAATATTAACAAATTCATATAATCAATGCATTAAAAAAAAATTGCACTTTCCTAGCTTTAGACTCAAAGTCGACTTTCTTGCAAATTGTATATTAACGACTTCAATAAGGTACCGCTTATTCTGAAAAACATAATTTTTACTGATCTGCTCTTCTAAGGAAAAATGTGCATGTTATTACCATATTAGTAAATTCATATAATCAATGCATTTCGAAAAAATTGCAATTTCTTAGATTTAGACCCAAAATCGGTTTTTTTTTGCAAATTGTATATTAACGACTTCAATAAGGTACCGTTTATTCTTAAAACATAAATTTTACTGAACTGCTCTTCTGAGGAAAAATTTGTATGTTATTACCATATTAACAAATTCATATAATCAATGCATTTCGAAAAAATTGCAATTTCTTAGATTTAGACCCAAAGTAGGTTTTTTTTTGCAAATTGTATATTAACGACTTCAATAAGGTACCGCTTATACCGCTGAAAAATATAAAATTTTCTTAGATAAGACTCAACTCGATTTTCTTTCTAATTTAATATTAAGGACTTTAATAAGGTACCGCTTATTCTAAAAATCATAAATTTTTCTGATCAGCTCTTCTGAGTAAAAATTTGCATGTTATTACAATATTAACAAATTCCTATAATTAGTGGATTTCGAAAAAATTGCACTTTCTTAGATTTAGACCCAAAGTAGGTTTTTTTTTGCAAATTGTATATTAACGACTTCATAAACGTACCGCTTATTCGAAAAAACATAAATTTTATAGCTCTGCGCTAAGGAAAAATTTGCATGTTATTAACATATTAACAAATTCATATAATCAATGCATTAAAAAAAAATTGCACTTTCCTAGATTTAGACTCAAAGTCGATTTTCTTGCAAATTGTATATTAACGACTTCAATAAGGTACCGCTTATTCTGAAAAACATAATTTTTACTGATCTGCTCTTCTAAGGAAAAATGTGCACGTTATTACCATATTAGTAAATTCATATAATCAATGCATTTCCAAAAAATTGCAATTTCTTAGATTTAGACCCAAAGTCGGTTTTTTTTTGCAAATTGTATATTAACGACTTCAATAAGGTACCGTTTATTCTTAAAACATAATAATCAATGCATTTCGTAAAAATTGCACTTTCTTAGATAAGACTCAACTCGATTTTCTTTCTAATTGGATATTAAGGACTTTAATAAGGTACCGCTTATTCTTAAAACATAAATTTTACTGAACTGCTCTTCTGAGGAAAAATGTGCATGTTATTACCATATTAGTAAATTCATATAATCAATGCATTTCCAAAAAATTGCAATTTCTTAGATTTAGACCCAATGTCGGTTTTTTTTTGCAAATTGTATATTAACGACTTCAATAAGGTACCGTTTATTCTTAAAACATAATAATCAATGCATTTCGTAAAAATTGCACTTTCTTAGATAAGACTCAACTCGATTTTCTTTCTAATTGGATATTAAGGACTTTAATAAGGTACCGCTTATTCTTAAAACATAAATTTTACTGAACTGCTCTTCTGAGGAAAAATTTGTATGTTATTACCATATTAACAAATTCATATAATCAATGCATTTCGAAAAAATTGCAATTTCTTAGATTTAGACCCAAAGAAGGTTTTTTTTTGCAAATTGTATATTAACGACTTCAATAAGGTACCGCTTATACCGCTGAAAAATATAAAATTTTACTGTTCTGCGCTAAGGAAAATTTGCATGTTATAACAATATTAACAAATTCATACAATCTAAGCATTTCGTAAAAATTGCACTTTCTTAGATAAGACTTAACTCGATTTTCTTTCTAATTGGATATTAAGGACTCTATTAAGGTACCGCTTATTCTAAAAATCATAAATTTTTCTGATCAGCTCTTCTGAGTAAAAATTTGCATGTTATTACAATATTAACAAATTCATATAATTAATGGATTTCGAAAAAATTGCACTTTCTTAGATTTAGACCCAAAGTAGGTTTTTTTTTGCAAATTGTATATTAACGACTTCACTAAGGTACCGCTTATTCTGAAAAACATAATTTTTACTGATCTGCTCTTCTAAGGAAAAATGTGCACGTTATTACCATATTAGTAAATTCATATAATCAATGCATTTCCAAAAAATTGCAATTTCTTAGATTTAGACCCAAAGTCGGTTTTTTTTTGCAAATTGTATATTAACGACTTCAATAAGGTACCGTTTATTCTTAAAACATAATAATCAATGCATTTCGTAAAAATTGCACTTTCTTAGATAAGACTCAACTCGATTTTCTTTCTAATTGGATATTAAGGACTTTAATAAGGTACCGCTTATTCTTAAAACATAAATTTTACTGAACTGCTCTTCTGAGGAAAAATGTGCATGTTATTACCATATTAGTAAATTCATATAATCAATGCATTTCCAAAAAATTGCAATTTCTTAGATTTAGACCCAATGTCGGTTTTTTTTGCAAATTGTATATTAACGACTTCAATAAGGTACCGTTTATTCTTAAAACATAATAATCAATGCATTTCGTAAAAATTGCACTTTCTTAGATAAGACTCAACTCGATTTTCTTTCTAATTGGATATTAAGGACTTTAATAAGGTACCGCTTATTCTTAAAACATAAATTTTACTGAACTGCTCTTCTGAGGAAAAATTTGTATGTTATTACCATATTAACAAATTCATATAATCAATGCATTTCGAAAAAATTGCAATTTCTTAGATTTAGACCCAAAGTAGGTTTTTTTTTGCAAATTGTATATTACCGACTTCAATAAGGTACCGTTTATTCTTAAAACATAAATTTTACTGAACTGCTCTTCTGAGGAAAAATTTGTATGTTATTACCATATTAACAAATTCATATAATCAATGCATTTCGAAAAAATTGCAATTTCTTAGATTTAGACCCAAAGTAGGTTTTTTTTTGCAAATTGTATATTAACGACTTCAATAAGGTACCGCTTATACCGCTGAAAAATATAAAATTTTCTTAGATAAGACTCAACTCGATTTTCTTTCTAATTTAATATTAAGGACTTTAATAAGGTACCGCTTATTCTAAAAATCATAAATTTTTCTGATCAGCTCTTCTGAGTAAAAATTTGCATGTTATTACAATATTAACAAATTCCTATAATTAGTGGATTTCGAAAAAATTGCACTTTCTTAGATTTAGACCCAAAGTAGGATTTTTTTGCAAATTGTATATTAACGACTTCATAAACGTACCGCTTATTCGAAAAAACATAAATTTTATAGCTCTGCGCTAAGGAAAAATTTGCATGTTATTAACATATTAACAAATTCATATAATCAATGCATTTTGAAAAAATTGCACTTCCTTAGATTTAGACTCAAAGTCGATTTTCTTGCAAATTGTATATAATCGACTTCAGTAAGGTACCGCTTATTCTAAAAAACATAAATTTTACTGATCTGCGCTAAGGAAAAAGTTGCATGTTATAACAATATTAACAAATTCATATAAACAATGCATTTAGAAAAAATTGCACTTTCCTAGATTTAGACTCAAGTCGATTTTCCTGCAAATTGTATATTAGCGACTTCATAAAGGTATCGCTTATTCCTATAATCAAATATTCATATAATCAATGCATTTCGAAAAAATTGCAATTTCTTAGATTTAGACCCATAGTCGGTTTTTTTTTGCAAATTGTATATTAACGACTTCAATAAGGTACCGTTTATTCTTAAAACATAAATTTTACTGAACTGCTCTTCTGAGGAAAAATTTGTATGTTATTACCATATTAACAAATTCATATAATCAATGCATTTCGAAAAAATTGCAATTTCTTAGATTTAGACCCAAAGAAGGTTTTTTTTTGCAAATTGTATATTAACGACTTCAATAAGGTACCGCTTATACCGCTGAAAAATATAAAATTTTACTGATCTGCGCTAAGGAAAATTTGCATGTTATAACAATATTAACAAATTCATACAATCTAAGCATTTCGTAAAAATTGCACTTTCTTAGATAAGACTTAACTCGATTTTCTTTCTAATTGGATATTAAGGACTTTAATAAGGTACCGCTTATTCTAAAAATCATAAATTTTTCTGATCAGCTCTTCTGAGTAAAAATTTGCATGTTATTACAATATTAACAAATTCATATAATTAATGGATTTCGAAAAAATTGCACTTTCTTAGATTTAGACCCAAAGTAGGTTTTTTTTTGCAAATTGTATATTAACGACTTCAATAAGGTACCGCTTATTCTGAGAAACATAATTTTTACTGATCTGCTCTTCTAAGGAAAAATGTGCACGTTATTACCATATTAGTAAATTCATATAATCAATGCATTTCCAAAAAATTGCAATTTCTTAGATTTAGACCCAAAGTCGGTTTTTTTTTGCAAATTGTATATTAACGACTTCAATAAGGTACCGTTTATTCTTAAAACATAATAATCAATGCATTTCGTAAAAATTGCACTTTCTTAGATAAGACTCAACTCGATTTTCTTTCTAATTGGATATTAAGGACTTTAATAAGGTACCGCTTATTCTTAAAACATAAATTTTACTGAACTGCTCTTCTGAGGAAAAATGTGCATGTTATTACCATATTAGTAAATTCATATAATCAATGCATTTCCAAAAAATTGCAATTTCTTAGATTTAGACCCAATGTCGGTTTTTTTTTGCAAATTGTATATTAACGACTTCAATAAGGTACCGTTTATTCTTAAAACATAATAATCAATGCATTTCGTAAAAATTGCACTTTCTTAGATAAGACTCAACTCGATTTTCTTTCTAATTGGATATTAAGGACTTTAATAAGGTACCGCTTATTCTTAAAACATAAATTTTACTGAACTGCTCTTCTGAGGAAAAATTTGTATGTTATTACCATATTAACAAATTCATATAATCAATGCATTTCGAAAAAATTGCAATTTCTTAGATTTAGACCCAAAGTAGGTTTTTTTTTGCAAATTGTATATTACCGACTTCAATAAGGTACCGTTTATTCTTAAAACATAAATTTTACTGAACTGCTCTTCTGAGGAAAAATTTGTATGTTATTACCATATTAACAAATTCATATAATCAATGCATTTCGAAAAAATTGCAATTTCTTAGATTTAGACCCAAAGTAGGTTTTTTTTTGCAAATTGTATATTAACGACTTCAATAAGGTACCGCTTATACCGCTGAAAAATATAAAATTTTACTGATCTGCGCTAAGGAAAATTTGCATTTATAACAATATTAACAATTTCAAACAATCTAAGCATTTCGTAAAAATTGCACTTTCTTAGATAAGACTCAACTCGATTTTCTTTCTAATTTAATATTAAGGACTTTAATAAGGTACCGCTTATTCTAAAAATCATAAATTTTTCTGATCAGCTCTTCTGAGTAAAAATTTGCATGTTATTACAATATTAACAAATTCCTATAATTAGTGGATTTCGAAAAAATTGCACTTTCTTAGATTTAGACCCAAAGTAGGTTTTTTTTTGCAAATTGTATATTAACGACTTCATAAACGTACCGCTTATTCGAAAAAACATAAATTTTATAGCTCTGCGCTAAGGAAAAATTTGCATGTTATTAACATATTAACAAATTCATATAATCAATGCATTTTGAAAAAATTGCACTTCCTTAGATTTAGACTCAAAGTCGATTTTCTTGCAAATTGTATATAATCAACTTCAGTAAGGTACCGCTTATTCTAAAAAACATAAATTTTACTGATCTGCGCTAAGGAAAAAGTTGCATGTTATAACAATATTAACAAATTCATATAAACAATGCATTTAGAAAAAATTGCACTTTCCTAGATTTAGACTCAAGTCGATTTTCCTGCAAATTGTATATTAGCGACTTCATAAAGGTATCGCTTATTCCAAAAAACATAAATTTTATAGATCTGCGCTAAGGAAAAATTTGCATGTTATAACAATATTAACAAATTCATATAATCAATGCATTAAAAAAAAATTGCACTTTCCTAGATTTAGACTCAAAGTCGATTTTCTTGCAAATTGTATATTAACGACTTCAATAAGGTACCGCTTATTCTGAAAAACATAATTTTTACTGATCTGCTCTTCTAAGGAAAAATGTGCATGTTATTACCATATTAGTAAATTCATATAATCAATGCATTTCGAAAAAATTGCAATTTCTTAGATTTAGACCCATAGTCGGTTTTTTTTTGCAAATTGTATATTAACGACTTCAATAAGGTACCGTTTATTCTTAAACCATAAATTTTACTGAACTGCTCTTCTGAGGAAAAATTTGTATGTTATTACCATATTAACAAATTCATATAATCAATGCATTTCGAAAAAATTGCAATTTCTTAGATTTAGACCCAAAGAAGGTTTTTTTTTGCAAATTGTATATTAACGACTTCAATAAGGTACCGCTTATACCGCTGAAAAATATAAAATTTTACTGATCTGCGCTAAGGAAAATTTGCATGTTATAACAATATTAACAAATTCATACAATCTAAGCATTTCGTAAAAATTGCACTTTCTTAGATAAGACTCAACTCGATTTTCTTTCTAATTGGATATTAAGGACTTTAATAAGGTACCGCTTATTCTAAAAATCATAAATTTTTCTGATCAGCTCTTCTGAGTAAAAATTTGCATGTTATTACAATATTAACAAATTCATATAATTAATGGATTTCGAAAAAATTGCACTTTCTTAGATTTAGACCCAAAGTAGGTTTTTTTTTGCAAATTGTATATTAACGACTTCAATAAGGTACCGCTTATTCTGAAAAACATAATTTTTACTGATCTGCTCTTCTAAGGAAAAATGTGCACGTTATTACCATATTAGTAAATTCATATAATCAATGCATTTCCAAAAAATTGCAATTTCTTAGATTTAGACCCAAAGTCGGTTTTTTTTTGCAAATTGTATATTAACGACTTCAATAAGGTACCGTTTATTCTTAAAACATAATAATCAATGCATTTCGTAAAAATTGCACTTTCTTAGATAAGACTCAACTCGATTTTCTTTCTAATTGGATATTAAGGACTTTAATAAGGTACCGCTTATTCTTAAAACATAAATTTTACTGAACTGCTCTTCTGAGGAAAAATGTGCATGTTATTACCATATTAGTAAATTCATATAATCAATGCATTTCCAAAAAATTGCAATTTCTTAGATTTAGACCCAATGTCGGTTTTTTTTTGCAAATTGTATATTAACGACTTCAATAAGGTACCGTTTATTCTTAAAACATAATAATCAATGCATTTCGTAAAAATTGCACTTTCCTAGATAAGACTCAACTCGATTTTCTTTCTAATTGGATATTAAGGACTTTAATAAGGTACCGCTTATTCTTAAAACATAAATTTTACTGAACTGCTCTTCTGAGGAAAAATTTGTATGTTATTACCATATTAACAAATTCATATAATCAATGCATTTCGAAAAAATTGCAATTTCTTAGATTTAGACCCAAAGTAGGTTTTTTTTTGCAAATTGTATATTAACGACTTCAATAAGGTACCGCTTATACCGCTGAAAAATATAAAATTTTACTGATCTGCGCTAAGGAAAATTTGCATGTTATAACAATAGTAACAAATTCATACAATCTAAGCATTTCGTAAAAATTGCACTTTCTTAGATAAGACTCAATGGGCTTTTCTTTCTAATTGGATATTAAGGACTTCAATAGGGTACCGTTTATTCTGAAAAACATAAATTTTACTGATCTGTGCTAAAGCAAAATCTGCGTGTTATAACAATATTAACAAATTCACGTAATCAATGGATTTCGAAAAAATTGCACCTTCTTAGATTTAGACTCAAAGTTGATTTTCTTCCAAATTGTCTATTAACGACTTCAATAAGGTACCGCTTATTCTGAAAACTAAAAAATTTTACTGAACTGCTCTTCTTAGGAAAAATTTGTATGTTATTACTATATTAACAAATTCATATAATCAATGCATTTAGAAGAAATTGCACTTTCCTAGATTTAGACTCAAAGTCGATTTTCTTGCAAATTGTATATTAACGGCTTCAATAAGGTACCGCTTATTCTAAAAAACATAAATTTTACTGATCTGCGCTAAGGAAAAGGTTGCATGTTATAACAATATTAACAAATTCATATAAACAATGCATTTAGAAAAAATTGCACTTTCCTAGATTTAAACTCAAAGTCGATTTTCTTGCAAATTGTATATTAGCGACTTCATAAAGGTACCGCTTATTCGAAAAAACATAAATTTTATAGATCTGCGCTAAGGAAAAATTTGCTTGTTATTACCAGATTAACAAATTCATATAATCAATGCATTTTGAAAAAATTGCACTTCCTTAGATTTAGACTCAAAGTCGATTTTCTTGCAAATTGTATATAATCGACTTCAGTAAGGTACCGCTTATTCTAAAAAAATAAATTTTACTGATCTGCGCTAAGGAAAAGTTGCATGTTATAACAATATTAACAAATTCATATAAACAATGCATTTAGAAAAAATTGCACTTTCCTAGATTTAGACTCAAAGTCGAATTTCCTGCAAATTGTATATTAGCGACTTCATAAAGGTATCGCTTATTCCAAAAAACATAAATTTTATAGATCTGTGCTAAGGAAAAATTTGCATGTTATAACAATATTAACAAATTCATATAATCAATGCATTAAAAAAAAATTGCACTTTCCTAGCTTTAGACTCAAAGTCGACTTTCTTGCAAATTGTATATTAACGACTTCAATAAGGTACCGCTTATTCTGAAAAACATAATTTTTACTGATCTGCTCTTCTAAGGAAAAATGTGCATGTTATTACCATATTAGTAAATTCATATAATCAATGCATTTCGAAAAAATTGCAATTTCTTAGATTTAGACCCAAAATCGGTTTTTTTTTGCAAATTGTATATTAACGACTTCAATAAGGTACCGTTTATTCTTAAAACATAAATTTTACTGAACTGCTCTTCTGAGGAAAAATTTGTATGTTATTACCATATTAACAAATTCATATAATCAATGCATTTCGAAAAAATTGCAATTTCTTAGATTTAGACCCAAAGTAGGTTTTTTTTTGCAAATTGTATATTAACGACTTCAATAAGGTACCGCTTATACCGCTGAAAAATATAAAATTTTACTGATCTGCGCTAAGGAAAATTTGCATGTTATAACAATATTAACAAATTTATACAATCTAAGCATTTCGTAAAAATTGCACTTTCTTATTCTAAAAATCATAAATTTTTCTGATCAGCTCTTCTGAGTAAAAATTTGCATCTTATTACAATATTAACAAATTCATATAATTAATGGATTTCGAAAAAATTGCACTTTCTTAGATTTAGACCCAAAGTAGGTTTTTTTTTGCAAATTGTATATTAACGATTTCAATAAGGTATCGCTTATTCTGAAAAACATAATTTTTACTGATCTGCTCTTCTAAGGAAAAATGTGCATGTTATTACCATATTAGTAAATTCATATAATCAATGCATTTCGAAAAAATTGAAATTTCTTAGATTTAGACCCAAAGTTCTTCTAAGGAAAAATGTGCATGTTATTACCATATTAGTAAATTCATATAATCAATGCATTTCGAAAAAATTGAAATTCCTTAGATTTAGACCCAAAGTCGGTTTTTTTTTTGCAAATTGTATATTAGCGGCTTCAATAAGGTACCGTTTATTCTTAAAATATAAATTTTACTGAACTGCTCTTCTGAGGAAAAATGTGCATTTTATTACCATATTAGTAAATTCATATAATCAATGCATTTCCAAAAAATTGCAATTTCTTAGATTTAGACCCAAAGTCGGTTTTTTTTTTGCAAATTGTATATTAGCGGCTTCAATAAGGTACCGTTTATTCTTAAAACATAAATTTTACTGAACTGCTCTTCTGAGGAAAAATTTGTTTGTTATTACCATATTAGTAAATTCATATAATCAATGCATTTCGAAAAAATTGCAATTTCTTAGATTTAGACCCATAGTCGGTTTTTTTTTGCAAATTGTATATTAACGACTTCAATAAGGTACCGCTTATACCGCTGAAAAATATAAAATTTTACTGATCTGCGCTAAGGAAAATTTGCATGTTATAACAATATTAACAAATTCATACAATCTAAGCATTTCGTAAAAATTGCACTTTCTTAGATAAGACTCAACTCGATTTTCTTTCTAATTGGATATTAAGGACTTTAATAAGGTACCGCTTATTCTAAAAATCATAAATTTTTCTGATCAGCTCTTCTGAGTAAAAATTTGCATGTTATTACAATATTAACAAATGCATATAATTAATGGATTTCGAAAAAATTGCACTTTCTTAGATTTAAACCCAAAGTAGGTTTTTTTTTGCAAATTGTATATTAACGACTTCAATAAGGTACCGCTTATTCTGAAAAACATAATTTTTACTGATCTGCTCTTCTAAGGAAAAATGTGCACGTTATTACCATATTAGTAAATTCATATAATCAATGCATTTCCAAAAAATTGCAATTTCTTAGATTTAGACCCAAAGTCGGTTTTTTTTTTGCAAATTGTATATTAACGACTTCAATAAGGTACCGTTTATTCTTAAAACATAATAATCAATGCATTTCGTAAAAATTGCACTTTCTTAGATAAGACTCAACTCGATTTTCTTTCTAATTGGATATTAAGGACTTTAATAAGGTACCGCTTATTCTTAAAACATTAATTTTACTGAACTGCTCTTCTGAGGAAAAATGTGCATGTTATTACAATATTAACAAATTCATATAATTAATGGATTTCGAAAAAATTGCACTTTCTTAGATTTAGACCCAAAGTAGGTTTTTTTTTGCAAATTGTATATTAACGACTTCAATAAGGTACCGCTTATTCTGAAAAACATAATTTTTACTGATCTGCTCTTCTAAGGAAAAATGTGCACGTTATTACCATATTAGTAAATTCATATAATCAATGCATTTCGAAAAAATTGAAATTTCTTAGATTTAGACCCAAAGTTCTTCTAAGGAAAAATGTGCATGTTATTACCATATTAGTAAATTCATATAATCAATGCATTTCCAAAAAATTGCAATTTCTTAGATTTAGACCCAAAGTCGGTTTTTTTTTTGCAAATTGTATATTAGCGGCTTCAATAAGGTACCGTTTATTCTTAAAACATAAATTTTACTGAACTGCTCTTCTGAGGAAAAATTTGTTTGTTATTACCATATAAGTAAATTCATATAATCAATGCATTTCGAAAAAATTGCAATTTCTTAGATTTAGACCCATAGTCGGTTTTTTTTTGCAAATTGTATATTAACGACTTCAATAAGGTACCGCTTATACCGCTGAAAAATATAAAATTTTACTGATCTGCGCTAAGGAAAATTTGCATGTTATAACAATATTAACAAATTCATACAATCTAAGCATTTCGTAAAAATTGCACTTTCTTAGATAAGACTCAACTCGATTTTCTTTCTAATTGGATATTAAGGACTTTAATAAGGTTCCGCTTATTCTAAAAATCATAAATTTTTCTGATCAGCTCTTCTGAGAAAAAATTTGCATGTTATTACAATATTAACAAATTCATATAATTAATGGATTTCGAAAAAATTGCACTTTCTTAGATTTAGACCCAAAGTAGGTTTTTTTTTGCAAATTGTATATTAACGACTTCAATAAGGTACCGCTTATTCTGAAAAACATAATTTTTACTGATCTGCTCTTCTAAGGAAAAATGTGCACGTTATTACCATATTAGTAAATTCATATAATCAATGCATTTCCAAAAAATTGCAATTTCTTAGATTTAGACCCAATGTCGGTTTTTTTTTGCAAATTGTATATTAACGACTTCAATAAGGTACCGTTTATTCTTAAAACATAATAATCAATGCATTTCGTAAAAATTGCACTTTCTTAGATAAGACTCAACTCGATTTTCTTTCTAATTGGATATTAAGGACTTTAATAAGGTACCGCTTATTCTTAAAACATAAATTTTACTGAACTGCTCTTCTGAGGAAAAATTTGTATGTTATTACCATATTAACAAATTCATATAATCAATGCATTTCGAAAAAATTGCAATTTCTTAGATTTAGACCCAAAGTAGGTTTTTTTTTGCAAATTGTATATTAACGACTTCAATAAGGTACCGCTTATACCGCTGAAAAATATAAAATTTTACTGATCTGCGCTAAGGAAAATTTGCATGTTATAACAATATTAACAAATTTATACAATCTAAGCATTTCGTAAAAATTGCACTTTCTTAGATAAGACTCAATGGGCTTTTCTTTCTAATTGGATATTAAGGACTTCAATAGGGTACCGTTTATTCTGAAAAATATAAATTTTACTGATCTGTGCTAAAGCAAAATCTGCGTGTTATAACAATATTAACAAATTCACGTAATCAATGGATTTCGAAAAAATTGCACCTTCTTAGATTTAGACTCAAAGTTGATTTTCTTCCAAATTGTCTATTAACGACTTCAATAAGGTACCGCTTATTCTGAAAACTAAAAAATTTTACTGAACTGCTCTTCTTAGGAAAAATTTGTATGTTATTACTATATTAACAAATTCATATAATCAATGCATTTAGAAGAAATTGCACTTTCCTAGATTTAGACTCAAAGTCGATTTTCTTGCAAATTGTATATTAACGGCTTCAATAAGGTACCGCTTATTCTAAAAAACATAAATTTTACTGATCTGCGCTAAGGAAAAGGTTGCATGTTATAACAATATTAACAAATTCATATAAACAATGCATTTAGAAAAAATTGCACTTTCCTAGATTTAAACTCAAAGTCGATTTTCTTGCAAATTGTATATTAGCGACTTCATAAAGGTACCGCTTATTCGAAAAAACATAAATTTTATAGATCTGCGCTAAGGAAAAATTTGCTTGTTATTACCAGATTAACAAATTCATATAATCAATGCATTTTGAAAAAATTGCACTTCCTTAGATTTAGACTCAAAGTCGATTTTCTTGCAAATTGTAGATAATCGACTTCAGTAAGGTACCGCTTATTCTAAAAAAATAAATTTTACTGATCTGCGCTAAGGAAAAGTTGCATGTTATAACAATATTAACAAATTCATATAAACAATGCATTTAGAAAAAATTGCACTTTCCTAGATTTAGACTCAAAGTCGAATTTCCTGCAAATTGTATATTAGCGACTTCATAAAGGTATCGCTTATTCCAAAAAACATAAATTTTATAGATCTGTGCTAAGGAAAAATTTGCATGTTATAACAATATTAACAAATTCATATAATCAATGCATTAAAAAAAAATTGCACTTTCCTAGCTTTAGACTCAAAGTCGACTTTCTTGCAAATTGTATATTAACGACTTCAATAAGGTACCGCTTATTCTGAAAAACATAATTTTTACTGATCTGCTCTTCTAAGGAAAAATGTGCATGTTATTACCATATTAGTAAATTCATATAATCAATGCATTTCGAAAAAATTGCAATTTCTTAGATTTAGACCCAAAATCGGTTTTTTTTGCAAATTGTATATTAACGACTTCAATAAGGTACCGTTTATTCTTAAAACATAAATTTTACTGAACTGCTCTTCTGAGGAAAAATTTGTATGTTATTACCATATTAACAAATTCATATAATCAATGCATTTCGAAAAAATTGCAATTTCTTAGATTTAGACCCAAAGTAGGTTTTTTTTTGCAAATTGTATATTAACGACTTCAATAAGGTACCGCTTATACCGCTGAAAAATATAAAATTTTACTGATCTGCGCTAAGGAAAATTTGCATGTTATAACAATATTAACAAATTTATACAATCTAAGCATTTCGTAAAAATTGCACTTTCTTAGATAAGACTCAATGTCGGTTTTTTTTTGCAAATTGTATATTAACGACTTCAATAAGGTACCGTTTATTCTTAAAACATAATAATCAATGCATTTCGTAAAAATTGCACTTTCTTAGATAAGACTCAACTCGATTTTCTTTCTAATTGGATATTAAGGACTTTAATAAGGTACCGCTTATTCTTAAAACATAAATTTTACTGAACTGCTCTTCTGAGGAAAAATTTGTATGTTATTACCATATTAACAAATTCATATAATCAATGCATTTCGAAAAAATTGCAATTTCTTAGATTTAGACCCAAAGTAGGTTTTTTTTTGCAAATTGTATATTAACGACTTCAATAAGGTACCGTTTATTCTTAAAACATAATAATCAATGCATTTCGTAAAAATTGCACTTTCTTAGATAAGACTCAACTCGATTTTCTTTCTAATTGGATATTAAGGACTTTAATAAGGTACCGCTTATTCTTAAAACATAAATTTTACTGAACTGCTCTTCTGAGGAAAAATGTGCACGTTATTACCATATTAGTAAATTCATATAATCAATGCATTTCCAAAAAATTGCAATTTCTTAGATTTAGACCCAATGTCGGTTTTTTTTTGCAAATTGTATATTAACGACTTCAATAAGGTACCGTTTATTCTTAAAACATAATAATCAATGCATTTCGTAAAAATTGCACTTTCTTAGATAAGACTCAACTCGATTTTCTTTCTAATTGGATATTAAGGACTTTAATAAGGTACCGCTTATTCTTAAAACATAAATTTTACTGAACTGCTCTTCTGAGGAAAAATTTGTATGTTATTACCATATTAACAAATTCATATAATCAATGCATTTCGAAAAAATTGCAATTTCTTAGATTTAGACCCAAAGTAGGTTTTTTTTTGCAAATTGTATATTAACGACTTCAATAAGGTACCGCTTATACCGCTGAAAAATATAAAATTTTACTGATCTGCGCTAAGGAAAATTTGCATGTTATAACAATATTAACAAATTTATACAATCTAAGCATTTCGTAAAAATTGCACTTTCTTAGATAAGACTCAATGGGCTTTTCTTTCTAATTGGATATTAAGGACTTCAATAGGGTACCGTTTATTCTGAAAAATATAAATTTTACTGATCTGTGCTAAAGCAAAATCTGCGTGTTATAACAATATTAACAAATTCACGTAATCAATGGATTTCGAAAAAATTGCACCTTCTTAGATTTAGACTCAAAGTTGATTTTCTTCCAAATTGTCTATTAACGACTTCAATAAGGTACCGCTTATTCTGAAAACTAAAAAATTTTACTGAACTGCTCTTCTTAGGAAAAATTTGTATGTTATTACTATATTAACAAATTCATATAATCAATGCATTTAGAAGAAATTGCACTTTCCTAGATTTAGACTCAAAGTCGATTTTCTTGCAAATTGTATATTAACGGCTTCAATAAGGTACCGCTTATTCTAAAAAACATAAATTTTACTGATCTGCGCTAAGGAAAAGGTTGCATGTTATAACAATATTAACAAATTCATATAAACAATGCATTTAGAAAAAATTGCACTTTCCTAGATTTAAACTCAAAGTCGATTTTCTTGCAAATTGTATATTAGCGACTTCATAAAGGTACCGCTTATTCGAAAAAACATAAATTTTATAGATCTGCGCTAAGGAAAAATTTGCTTGTTATTACCAGATTAACAAATTCATATAATCAATGCATTTTGAAAAAATTGCACTTCCTTAGATTTAGACTCAAAGTCGATTTTCTTGCAAATTGTAGATAATCGACTTCAGTAAGGTACCGCTTATTCTAAAAAAATAAATTTTACTGATCTGCGCTAAGGAAAAGTTGCATGTTATAACAATATTAACAAATTCATATAAACAATGCATTTAGAAAAAATTGCACTTTCCTAGATTTAGACTCAAAGTCGAATTTCCTGCAAATTGTATATTAGCGACTTCATAAAGGTATCGCTTATTCCAAAAAACATAAATTTTATAGATCTGTGCTAAGGAAAAATTTGCATGTTATAACAATATTAACAAATTCATATAATCAATGCATTAAAAAAAAATTGCACTTTCCTAGCTTTAGACTCAAAGTCGACTTTCTTGCAAATTGTATATTAACGACTTCAATAAGGTACCGCTTATTCTGAAAAACATAATTTTTACTGATCTGCTCTTCTAAGGAAAAATGTGCATGTTATTACCATATTAGTAAATTCATATAATCAATGCATTTCGAAAAAATTGCAATTTCTTAGATTTAGACCCAAAATCGGTTTTTTTTGCAAATTGTATATTAACGACTTCAATAAGGTACCGTTTATTCTTAAAACATAAATTTTACTGAACTGCTCTTCTGAGGAAAAATTTGTATGTTATTACCATATTAACAAATTCATATAATCAATGCATT
This sequence comes from Bactrocera oleae, assembly GCF_042242935.1. Classification (NCBI taxonomy): domain Eukaryota; kingdom Metazoa; phylum Arthropoda; class Insecta; order Diptera; family Tephritidae; genus Bactrocera; species Bactrocera oleae. The sequence goes on along the minus strand of NC_091541.1, from coordinate 17,162,445 downwards.
TCGAAAAAATTGCAATTTCTTAGATTTAGACCCAAAGTAGGTTTTTTTTTGCAAATTGTATATTAACGACTTCAATAAGGTACCGCTTATACCGCTGAAAAATATAAAATTTTACTGATCTGCGCTAAGGAAAATTTGCATGTTATAACAATATTAACAAATTTATACAATCTAAGCATTTCGTAAAAATTGCACTTTCTTATTCTAAAAATCATAAATTTTTCTGATCAGCTCTTCTGAGTAAAAATTTGCATCTTATTACAATATTAACAAATTCATATAATTAATGGATTTCGAAAAAATTGCACTTTCTTAGATTTAGACCCAAAGTAGGTTTTTTTTTGCAAATTGTATATTAACGATTTCAATAAGGTACCGCTTATTCTGAAAAACATAAATTTTACTGAACTGCTCTTCTGAGGAAAAATTTGTATGTTATTACCATATTAACAAATTCATATAATCAATGCATTTCCAAAAAATTGCAATTTCTTAGATTTAGACCCAAAGTCGGTTTTTTTTTTGCAAATTGTATATTAGCGGCTTCAATAAGGTACCGTTTATTCTTAAAATATAAATTTTACTGAACTGCTCTTCTGAGGAAAAATGTGCATTTTATTACCATATTAGTAAATTCATATAATCAATGCATTTCCAAAAAATTGCAATTTCTTAGATTTAGACCCAAAGTAGGTTTTTTTTTGCAAATTGTATATTAACGATTTCAATAAGGTACCGCTTATTCTGAAAAACATAAATTTTACTGAACTGCTCTTCTGAGGAAAAATTTGTATGTTATTACCATATTAACAAATTCATATAATCAATGCATTTCCAAAAAATTGCAATTTCTTAGATTTAGACCCAAAGTAGGTTTTTTTTTGCAAATTGTATATTAACGATTTCAATAAGGTACCGCTTATTCTGAAAAACATAAATTTTACTGATCTGCTCTTCTAAGGAAAAATGTGCATGTTATTACCATATTAGTAAATTCATATAATCAATGCATTTCGAAAAAATTGAAATTTCTTAGATTTAGACCCAAAGTTCTTCTAAGGAAAAATGTGCATGTTATTACCATATTAGTAAATTCATATAATCAATGCATTTCGAAAAAATTGAAATTCCTTAGATTTAGACCCAAAGTCGGTTTTTTTTTTGCAAATTGTATATTAACGACTTCAATAAGGTACCGTTTATTCTTAAAATATAAATTTTACTGAACTGCTCTTCTGAGGAAAAATGTGCATTTTATTACCATATTAGTAAATTCATATAATCAATGCATTTCCAAAAAATTGCAATTTCTTAGATTTAGACCCAAAGTCGGTTTTTTTTTTGCAAATTGTATATTAGCGGCTTCAATAAGGTACCGTTTATTCTTAAAACATAAATTTTACTGAACTGCTCTTCTGAGGAAAAATTTGTTTGTTATTACCATATTAGTAAATTCATATAATCAATGCATTTCGAAAAAATTGCAATTTCTTAGATTTAGACCCATAGTCGGTTTTTTTTTGCAAATTGTATATTAACGACTTCAATAAGGTACCGCTTATACCGCTGAAAAATATAAAATTTTACTGATCTGCGCTAAGGAAAATTTGCATGTTATAACAATATTAACAAATTCATACAATCTAAGCATTTCGTAAAAATTGCACTTTCTTAGATAAGACTCAACTCGATTTTCTTTCTAATTGGATATTAAGGACTTTAATAAGGTACCGCTTATTCTAAAAATCATAAATTTTTCTGATCAGCTCTTCTGAGAAAAAATTTGCATGTTATTACAATATTAACAAATTCATATAATTAATGGATTTCGAAAAAATTGCACTTTCTTAGATTTAGACCCAAAGTAGGTTTTTTTTTGCAAATTGTATATTAACGACTTCAATAAGGTACCGCTTATTCTGAAAAACATAATTTTTACTGATCTGCTCTTCTAAGGAAAAATGTGCACGTTATTACCATATTAGTAAATTCATATAATCAATGCATTTCCAAAAAATTGCAATTTCTTAGATTTAGACCCAATGTCGGTTTTTTTTTGCAAATTGTATATTAACGACTTCAATAAGGTACCGTTTATTCTTAAAACATAATAATCAATGCATTTCGTAAAAATTGCACTTTCTTAGATAAGACTCAACTCGATTTTCTTTCTAATTGGATATTAAGGACTTTAATAAGGTACCGCTTATTCTTAAAACATAAATTTTACTGAACTGCTCTTCTGAGGAAAAATTTGTATGTTATTACCATATTAACAAATTCATATAATCAATGCATTTCGAAAAAATTGCAATTTCTTAGATTTAGACCCAAAGTAGGTTTTTTTTTGCAAATTGTATATTAACGACTTCAATAAGGTACCGCTTATACCGCTGAAAAATATAAAATTTTACTGATCTGCGCTAAGGAAAATTTGCATGTTATAACAATATTAACAAATTTATACAATCTAAGCATTTCGTAAAAATTGCACTTTCTTAGATAAGACTCAATGGGCTTTTCTTTCTAATTGGATATTAAGGACTTCAATAGGGTACCGTTTATTCTGAAAAATATAAATTTTACTGATCTGTGCTAAGGAAAAGGTTGCATGTTATAACAATATTAACAAATTCATATAAACAATGCATTTAGAAAAAATTGCACTTTCCTAGATTTAAACTCAAAGTCGATTTTCTTGCAAATTGTATATTAGCGACTTCATAAAGGTACCGCTTATTCGAAAAAACATAAATTTTATAGATCTGCGCTAAGGAAAAATTTGCTTGTTATTACCAGATTAACAAATTCATATAATCAATGCATTTTGAAAAAATTGCACTTCCTTAGATTTAGACTCAAAGTCGATTTTCTTGCAAATTGTATATAATCGACTTCAGTAAGGTACCGCTTATTCTAAAAAAATAAATTTTACTGATCTGCGCTAAGGAAAAGTTGCATGTTATAACAATATTAACAAATTCATATAAACAATGCATTTAGAAAAAATTGCACTTTCCTAGATTTAGACTCAAAGTCGAATTTCCTGCAAATTGTATATTAGCGACTTCATAAAGGTATCGCTTATTCCAAAAAACATAAATTTTATAGATCTGTGCTAAGGAAAAATTTGCATGTTATAACAATATTAACAAATTCATATAATCAATGCATTAAAAAAAAATTGCACTTTCCTAGCTTTAGACTCAAAGTCGACTTTCTTGCAAATTGTATATTAACGACTTCAATAAGGTACCGCTTATTCTGAAAAACATAATTTTTACTGATCTGCTCTTCTAAGGAAAAATGTGCATGTTATTACCATATTAGTAAATTCATATAATCAATGCATTTCGAAAAAATTGCAATTTCTTAGATTTAGACCCAAAATCGGTTTTTTTTTGCAAATTGTATATTAACGACTTCAATAAGGTACCGTTTATTCTTAAAACATAAATTTTACTGAACTGCTCTTCTGAGGAAAAATTTGTATGTTATTACCATATTAACAAATTCATATAATCAATGCATTTCGAAAAAATTGCAATTTCTTAGATTTAGACCCAAAGTAGGTTTTTTTTTGCAAATTGTATATTAACGACTTCAATAAGGTACCGCTTATACCGCTGAAAAATATAAAATTTTACTGATCTGCGCTAAGGAAAATTTGCATGTTATAACAATATTAACAAATTTATACAATCTAAGCATTTCGTAAAAATTGCACTTTCTTATTCTAAAAATCATAAATTTTTCTGATCAGCTCTTCTGAGTAAAAATTTGCATCTTATTACAATATTAACAAATTCATATAATTAATGGATTTCGAAAAAATTGCACTTTCTTAGATTTAGACCCAAAGTAGGTTTTTTTTTGCAAATTGTATATTAACGATTTCAATAAGGTACCGCTTATTCTGAAAAACATAATTTTTACTGATCTGCTCTTCTAAGGAAAAATGTGCATGTTATTACCATATTAGTAAATTCATATAATCAATGCATTTCGAAAAAATTGAAATTTCTTAGATTTAGACCCAAAGTTCTTCTAAGGAAAAATGTGCATGTTATTACCATATTAGTAAATTCATATAATCAATGCATTTCGAAAAAATTGAAATTCCTTAGATTTAGACCCAAAGTCGGTTTTTTTTTTTGCAAATTGTATATTAACGACTTCAATAAGGTACCGTTTATTCTTAAAATATAAATTTTACTGAACTGCTCTTCTGAGGAAAAATGTGCATTTTATTACCATATTAGTAAATTCATATAATCAATGCATTTCCAAAAAATTGCAATTTCTTAGATTTAGACCCAAAGTCGGTTTTTTTTTTGCAAATTGTATATTAGCGGCTTCAATAAGGTACCGTTTATTCTTAAAACATAAATTTTACTGAACTGCTCTTCTGAGGAAAAATTTGTTTGTTATTACCATATTAGTAAATTCATATAATCAATGCATTTCGAAAAAATTGCAATTTCTTAGATTTAGACCCATAGTCGGTTTTTTTTTGCAAATTGTATATTAACGACTTCAATAAGGTACCGCTTATACCGCTGAAAAATATAAAATTTTACTGATCTGCGCTAAGGAAAATTTGCATGTTATAACAATATTAACAAATTCATACAATCTAAGCATTTCGTAAAAATTGCACTTTCTTAGATAAGACTCAACTCGATTTTCTTTCTAATTGGATATTAAGGACTTTAATAAGGTACCGCTTATTCTAAAAATCATAAATTTTTCTGATCAGCTCTTCTGAGTAAAAATTTGCATGTTATTACAATATTAACAAATGCATATAATTAATGGATTTCGAAAAAATTGCACTTTCTTAGATTTAGACCCAAAGTAGGTTTTTTTTTGCAAATTGTATATTAACGACTTCAATAAGGTACCGCTTATTCTGAAAAACATAATTTTTACTGATCTGCTCTTCTAAGGAAAAATGTGCACGTTATTACCATATTAGTAAATTCATATAATCAATGCATTTCCAAAAAATTGCAATTTCTTAGATTTAGACCCAAAGTCGGTTTTTTTTTTGCAAATTGTATATTAACGACTTCAATAAGGTACCGTTTATTCTTAAAACATAATAATCAATGCATTTCGTAAAAATTGCACTTTCTTAGATAAGACTCAACTCGATTTTCTTTCTAATTGGATATTAAGGACTTTAATAAGGTACCGCTTATTCTTAAAACATTAATTTTACTGAACTGCTCTTCTGAGGAAAAATGTGCATGTTATTACAATATTAACAAATTCATATAATTAATGGATTTCGAAAAAATTGCACTTTCTTAGATTTAGACCCAAAGTAGGTTTTTTTTTGCAAATTGTATATTAACGACTTCAATAAGGTACCGCTTATTCTGAAAAACATAATTTTTACTGATCTGCTCTTCTAAGGAAAAATGTGCACGTTATTACCATATTAGTAAATTCATATAATCAATGCATTTCGAAAAAATTGAAATTTCTTAGATTTAGACCCAAAGTTCTTCTAAGGAAAAATGTGCATGTTATTACCATATTAGTAAATTCATATAATCAATGCATTTCGAAAAAATTGAAATTTCTTAGATTTAGACCCAAAGTCGGTTTTTTTTTTGCAAATTGTATATTAACGACTTCAATAAGGTACCGTTTATTCTTAAAACATAAATTTTACTGAACTGCTCTTCTGAGGAAAAATTTGTTTGTTATTACCATATAAGTAAATTCATATAATCAATGCATTTCGAAAAAATTGCAATTTCTTAGATTTAGACCCATAGTCGGTTTTTTTTTGCAAATTGTATATTAACGACTTCAATAAGGTACCGCTTATACCGCTGAAAAATATAAAATTTTACTGATCTGCGCTAAGGAAAATTTGCATGTTATAACAATATTAACAAATTCATACAATCTAAGCATTTCGTAAAAATTGCACTTTCTTAGATAAGACTCAACTCGATTTTCTTTCTAATTGGATATTAAGGACTTTAATAAGGTTCCGCTTATTCTAAAAATCATAAATTTTTCTGATCAGCTCTTCTGAGAAAAAATTTGCATGTTATTACAATATTAACAAATTCATATAATTAATGGATTTCGAAAAAATTGCACTTTCTTAGATTTAGACCCAAAGTAGGTTTTTTTTTGCAAATTGTATATTAACGACTTCAATAAGGTACCGCTTATTCTGAAAAACATAATTTTTACTGATCTGCTCTTCTAAGGAAAAATGTGCACGTTATTACCATATTAGTAAATTCATATAATCAATGCATTTCCAAAAAATTGCAATTTCTTAGATTTAGACCCAATGTCGGTTTTTTTTTGCAAATTGTATATTAACGACTTCAATAAGGTACCGTTTATTCTTAAAACATAATAATCAATGCATTTCGTAAAAATTGCACTTTCTTAGATGAGACTCAACTCGATTTTCTTTCTAATTGGATATTAAGGACTTTAATAAGGTACCGCTTATTCTTAAAACATAAATTTTACTGAACTGCTCTTCTGAGGAAAAATTTGTATGTTATTACCATATTAACAAATTCATATAATCAATGCATTTCGAAAAAATTGCAATTTCTTAGATTTAGACCCAAAGTAGGTTTTTTTTTGCAAATTGTATATTAACGACTTCAATAAGGTACCGCTTATACCGCTGAAAAATATAAAATTTTACTGATCTGCGCTAAGGAAAATTTGCATGTTATAACAATATTAACAAATTTATACAATCTAAGCATTTCGTAAAAATTGCACTTTCTTAGATAAGACTCAACTCGATTTTCTTTCTATGTGGATATTAAGGACTTTAATAAGGTACCGCTTATTCTAAAAATCATAAATTTTTCTGATCAGCTCTTCTGAGTAAAAATTTGCATCTTATTACAATATTAACAAATTCATATAATTAATGGATTTCGAAAAAATTGCACTTTCTTAGATTTAGACCCAAAGTAGGTTTTTTTTTTGCAAATTGTATATTAACGATTTCAATAAGGTACCGCTTATTCTGAAAAACATAATTTTTACTGATCTGCTCTTCTAAGGAAAAATGTGCATGTTATTACCATATTAGTAAATTCATATAATCAATGCATTTCGAAAAAATTGAAATTTCTTAGATTTAGACCCAAAGTTCTTCTAAGGAAAAATGTGCATGTTATTACCATATTAGTAAATTCATATAATCAATGCATTTCGAAAAAATTGAAATTTCTTAGATTTAGACCCAAAGTCGGTTTTTTTTTTGCAAATTGTATATTAACGACTTCAATAAGGTACCGTTTATTCTTAAAATATAAATTTTACTGAACTGCTCTTCTGAGGAAAAATGTGCATTTTATTACCATATTAGTAAATTCATATAATCAATGCATTTCCAAAAAATTGCAATTTCTTAGATTTAGACCCAAAGTCGGTTTTTTTTTTGCAAATTGTATATTAGCGGCTTCAATAAGGTACCGTTTATTCTTAAAACATAAATTTTACTGAACTGCTCTTCTGAGGAAAAATTTGTTTGTTATTACCATATTAACAAATTCATATAATCAATGCATTTCGTAAAAATTGCACTTTCTTAGATAAGACTCAACTCGATTTTCTTTCTAATTGGATATTAAGGACTTTAATAAGGTACCGCTTATTCTTAAAACATAAATTTTACTGAACTGCTCTTCTGAGGAAAAATGTGCATGTTATTACCATATTAGTAAATTCATATAATCAATGCATTTCCAAAAAATTGCAATTTCTTAGATTTAGACCCAAAGTCGGTTTTTTTTTTGCAAATTGTATATTAGCGGCTTCAATAAGGTACCGTTTATTCTTAAAACATAAATTTTACTGAACTGCTCTTCTGAGGAAAAATTTGTTTGTTATTACCATATTAACAAATTCATATAACCAATGCATTTCGTAAAAATTGCACTTTCTTAGATAAGACTCAACTCGGTTTTCTTTCTAATTGGATATTAAGGACTTTAATAAGGTACCGCTTATTCTTAAAACATAAATTTTACTGAACTGCTCTTCTGAGGAAAAATTTGTATGTTATTACCATATTAACAAATTCATATAATCAATGCATTTCGTAAAAATTGCACTTTCTTAGATAAGACTCAACTCGATTTTCTTTCTAATTTGATATTAAGGACTTTAATAAGGTACCGCTTATTCTAAAAATCATAAATTTTTCTGATCAGCTCTTCTGAGTAAAAATTTGCATGTTATTACAATATTAACAAATTCCTATAATTAGTGGATTTCGAAAAAATTGCACTTTCTTAGATTTAGACCCAAAGTAGGTTTTTTTTTGCAAATTGTATATTAACGACTTCATAAACGTACCGCTTATTCGAAAAAACATAAATTTTATAGCTCTGCGCTAAGGAAAAATTTGCATGTTATTAACATATTAACAAATTCATATAATCAATGCATTTTGAAAAAATTGCACTTCCTTAGATTTAGACTCAAAGTCGATTTTCTTGCAAATTGTATATAATCGACTTCAGTAAGGTACCGCTTATTCTAAAAAACATAAATTTTTCTGATCTGCGCTAAGGAAAAAGTTGCATGTTATAACAATATTAACAAATTCATATAAACAATGCATTTAGAAAAAATTGCACTTTCCTAGATTTAGACTCAAAGTCGATTTTCCTGCAAATTGTATATTAGCGACTTCATAAAGGTATCGCTTATTCCAAAAAACATCAATTTTATAGATCTGCGCTAAGGAAAAATTTGCATGTTATAACAATATTAACAAATTCATACAATCAATACATTAAAAAAAAATTGCACTTTCCTAGATTTAGACTCAAAGTCGATTTTCTTGCAAATTGTATATTAACGACTTCAATAAGGTACCGCTTATTCTGAAAAACATAATTTTTACTGATCTGCTCTTCTAAGGAAAAATGTGCATGTTATTACCATACTAGTAAATTCATATAATCAATGCATTTCGAAAAAATTGCAATTTCTTAGATTTAGACCCATAGTCGGTTTTTTTTTGCAAATTGTATATTAACGACTTCAATAAGGTACCGTTTATTCTTAAAACATAAATTTTACTGAACTGCTCTTCTGAGGAAAAATTTGTATGTTATTACCATATAAACAAATTCATATAATCAATGCATTTCGAAAAAATTGCAATTTCTTAGATTTAGACCCAAAGTAGGTTTTTTTTTGCAAATTGTATATTAACGACTTCAATAAGGTACCGCTTATTCTGAAAAACATAATTTTTACTGATCTGCTCTTCTAAGGAAAAATGTGCATGTTATTACCATATTAGTAAATTCATATAATCAATGCATTTCGAAAAAATTGCAATTTCTTAGATTTAGACCCAAAGTCGGTTTTTTTTGCAAATTGTATATTAACGACTTCAATAAGGTACCGTTTATTCTTAAAACATAAATTTTACTGAACTGCTCTTCTGAGGAAAAATTTGTATGTTATTACCATATTAACAAATTCATATAATCAATGCATTTCGAAAAAATTGCAATTTCTTAGATTTAGACCCAAAGTAGGTTTTTTTTTGCAAATTGTATATTAACGACTTCAATAAGGTACCGTTTATTCTTAAAATATAAATTTTACTGAACTGCTCTTCTGAGGAAAAATGTGCATTTTATTACCATATTAGTAAATTCATATAATCAATGCATTTCCAAAAAATTGCAATTTCTTAGATTTAGACCCAAAGTCGGTTTTTTTTTTGCAAATTGTATATTAGCGGCTTCAATAAGGTACCGTTTATTCTTAAAACATAAATTTTACTGAACTGCTCTTCTGAGGAAAAATTTGTTTGTTATTACCATATTAACAAATTCATATAATCAATGCATTTCGTAAAAATTGCACTTTCTTAGATAAGACTCAACTCGATTTTCTTTCTAATTGGATATTAAGGACTTTAATAAGGTACCGCTTATTCTTAAAACATAAATTTTACTGAACTGCTCTTCTGAGGAAAAATGTGCATGTTATTACCATATTAGTAAATTCATATAATCAATGCATTTCCAAAAAATTGCAATTTCTTAGATTTAGACCCAAAGTCGGTTTTTTTTTTGCAAATTGTATATTAGCGGCTTCAATAAGGTACCGTTTATTCTTAAAACATAAATTTTACTGAACTGCTCTTCTGAGGAAAAATTTGTTTGTTATTACGATATTAACAAATTCATATAATCAATGCATTTCGTAAAAATTGCACTTTCTTAGATAAGACTCAACTCGGTTTTCTTTCTAATTGGATATTAAGGACTTTAATAAGGTACCGCTTATTCTTAAAACATAAATTTTACTGAACTGCTCTTCTGAGGAAAAATTTGTATGTTATTACCATATTAACAAATTCATATAATCAATGCATTTCGTAAAAATTGCACTTTCTTAGATAAGACTCAACTCGATTTTCTTTCTAATTTGATATTAAGGACTTTAATAAGGTACCGCTTATTCTAAAAATCATAAATTTTTCTGATCAGCTCTTCTGAGTAAAAATTTGCATGTTATTACAATATTAACAAATTCCTATAATTAGTGGATTTCGAAAAAATTGCACTTTCTTAGATTTAGACCCAAAGTAGGTTTTTTTTGCAAATTGTATATTAACGACTTCATAAACGTACCGCTTATTCGAAAAAACATAAATTTTATAGCTCTGCGCTAAGGAAAAATTTGCATGTTATTAACATATTAACAAATTTATATAATCAATGCATTTTGAAAAAATTGCACTTCCTTAGATTTAAACTCAAAGTCGATTTTCTTGCAAATTGTATATAATCGACTTCAGTAAGGTACCGCTTATTCTAAAAAACATAAATTTTACTGATCTGCGCTAAGGAAAAAGTTGCATGTTATAACAATATTAACAAATTCATATAAACAATGCATTTAGAAAAAATTGCACTTTCCTAGATTTAGACTCAAAGTCGATTTTCCTGCAAATTGTATATTAGCGACTTCATAAAGGTATCGCTTATTCCAAAAAACATCAATTTTATAGATCTGCGCTAAGGAAAAATTTGCATGTTATAACAATATTAACAAATTCATACAATCAATACATTAAAAAAAAATTGCACTTTCCTAGATTTAGACTCAAAGTCGATTTTCTTGCAAATTGTATATTAACGACTTCAATAAGGTACCGCTTATTCTGAAAAACATAATTTTTACTGATCTGCTCTTCTAAGGAAAAATGTGCATGTTATTACCATACTAGTAAATTCATATAATCAATGCATTTCGAAAAAATTGCAATTTCTTAGATTTAGACCCATAGTCGGTTTTTTTTTGCAAATTGTATATTAACGACTTCAATAAGGTACCGTTTATTCTTAAAACATAAATTTTACTGAACTGCTCTTCTGAGGAAAAATTTGTATGTTATTACCATACTAGTAAATTCATATAATCAATGCATTTCGAAAAAATTGCAATTTCTTAGATTTAGACTCAAAGTCGATTTTCTTGCAAATTGTATATTAACGACTTCAATAAGGTACCGCTTATACCGCTGAAAAATATAAAATTTTACTGATCTGCGCTAAGGAAAATTTGCATGTTATAACAATATTAACAAATTTATACAATCTAAGCATTTCGTAAAAATTGCACTTTCTTAGATAAGACTCAACTCGATTTTCTTTCTATGTGGATATTAAGGACTTTAATAAGGTACCGCTTATTCTAAAAATCATAAATTTTTCTGATCAGCTCTTCTGAGTAAAAATTTGCATCTTATTACAATATTAACAAATTCATATAATTAATGGATTTCGAAAAAATTGCACTTTCTTAGATTTAGACCCAAAGTAGGTTTTTTTTTGCAAATTGTATATTAACGATTTCAATAAGGTACCGCTTATTCTGAAAAACATAATTTTTACTGATCTGCTCTTCTAAGGAAAAATGTGCATGTTATTACCATATTAGTAAATTCATATAATCAATGCATTTCGAAAAAATTGAAATTTCTTAGATTTAGACCCAAAGTTCTTCTAAGGAAAAATGTGCATGTTATTACCATATTAGTAAATTCATATAATCAATGCATTTCGAAAAAATTGAAATTTCTTAGATTTAGACCCAAAGTCGGTTTTTTTTTTGCAAATTGTATATTAACGACTTCAATAAGGTACCGTTTATTCTTAAAATATAAATTTTACTGAACTGCTCTTCTGAGGAAAAATGTGCATTTTATTACCATATTAGTAAATTCATATAATCAATGCATTTCCAAAAAATTGCAATTTCTTAGATTTAGACCCAAAGTCGGTTTTTTTTTTGCAAATTGTATATTAGCGGCTTCAATAAGGTACCGTTTATTCTTAAAACATAAATTTTACTGAACTGCTCTTCTGAGGAAAAATTTGTTTGTTATTACCATATTAACAAATTCATATAATCAATGCATTTCGTAAAAATTGCACTTTCTTAGATAAGACTCAACTCGATTTTCTTTCTAATTGGATATTAAGGACTTTAATAAGGTACCGCTTATTCTTAAAACATAAATTTTACTGAACTGCTCTTCTGAGGAAAAATGTGCATGTTATTACCATATTAGTAAATTCATATAATCAATGCATTTCCAAAAAATTGCAATTTCTTAGATTTAGACCCAAAGTCGGTTTTTTTTTTGCAAATTGTATATTAGCGGCTTCAATAAGGTACCGTTTATTCTTAAAACATAAATTTTACTGAACTGCTCTTCTGAGGAAAAATTTGTTTGTTATTACGATATTAACAAATTCATATAATCAATGCATTTCGTAAAAATTGCACTTTCTTAGATAAGACTCAACTCGGTTTTCTTTCTAATTGGATATTAAGGACTTTAATAAGGTACCGCTTATTCTTAAAACATAAATTTTACTGAACTGCTCTTCTGAGGAAAAATTTGTATGTTATTACCATATTAACAAATTCATATAATCAATGCATTTCGTAAAAATTGCACTTTCTTAGATAAGACTCAACTCGATTTTCTTTCTAATTTGATATTAAGGACTTTAATAAGGTACCGCTTATTCTAAAAATCATAAATTTTTCTGATCAGCTCTTCTGAGTAAAAATTTGCATGTTATTACAATATTAACAAATTCCTATAATTAGTGGATTTCGAAAAAATTGCACTTTCTTAGATTTAGACCCAAAGTAGGTTTTTTTTTGCAAATTGTATATTAACGACTTCATAAACGTACCGCTTATTCGAAAAAACATAAATTTTATAGCTCTGCGCTAAGGAAAAATTTGCATGTTATTAACATATTAACAAATTTATATAATCAATGCATTTTGAAAAAATTGCACTTCCTTAGATTTAGACTCAAAGTCGATTTTCTTGCAAATTGTATATAATCGACTTCAGTAAGGTACCGCTTATTCTAAAAAACATAAATTTTACTGATCTGCGCTAAGGAAAAAGTTGCATGTTATAACAATATTAACAAATTCATATAAACAATGCATTTAGAAAAAATTGCACTTTCCTAGATTTAGACTCAAAGTCGATTTTCCTGCAAATTGTATATTAGCGACTTCATAAAGGTATCGCTTATTCCAAAAAACATCAATTTTATAGATCTGCGCTAAGGAAAAATTTGCATGTTATAACAATATTAACAAATTCATACAATCAATACATTAAAAAAAAATTGCACTTTCCTAGATTTAGACTCAAAGTCGATTTTCTTGCAAATTGTATATTAACGACTTCAATAAGGTACCGCTTATTCTGAAAAACATAATTTTTACTGATCTGCTCTTCTAAGGAAAAATGTGCATGTTATTACCATACTAGTAAATTCATATAATCAATGCATTTCGAAAAAATTGCAATTTCTTAGATTTAGACCCATAGTCGGTTTTTTTTTGCAAATTGTATATTAACGACTTCAATAAGGTACCGTTTATTCTTAAAACATAAATTTTACTGAACTGCTCTTCTGAGGAAAAATTTGTATGTTATTACCATACTAGTAAATTCATATAATCAATGCATTTCGAAAAAATTGCAATTTCTTAGATTTAGACTCAAAGTCGATTTTCTTGCAAATTGTATATTAACGACTTCAATAAGGTACCGCTTATTCTGAAAAACATAATTTTTACTGATCTGCTCTTCTAAGGAAAAATGTGCATGTTATTACCATACTAGTAAATTCATATAATCAATGCATTTCGAAAAAATTGCAATTTCTTAGATTTAGACCCATAGTCGGTTTTTTTTTGCAAATTGTATATTAACGACTTCAATAAGGTACCGTTTATTCTTAAAACATAAATTTTACTGAACTGCTCTTCTGAGGAAAAATTTGTATGTTATTACCATATTAACAAATTCATATAATCAATGCATTTCGAAAAAATTGCAATTTCTTAGATTTAGACCCAAAGTAGGTTTTTTTTTGCAAATTGTATATTAACGACTTCAATAAGGTACCGCTTATACCGCTGAAAAATATAAAATTTTACTGATCTGCGCTAAGGAAAATTTGCATGTTATAACAATATTAACAAATTCATACAATCTAAGCATTTCGTAAAAATTGCACTTTCTTAGATAAGACTCAACTCGATTTTCTTTCTAATTGGATATTAAGGACTTTAATAAGGTACCGCTTATTCTAAAAATCATAAATTTTTCTGATCAGCTCTTCTGAGTAAAAATTTGCATGTTATTACAATATTAACAAATTCATATAATTAATGGATTTCGAAAAAATTGCACTTTCTTAGATTTAGACCCAAAGTAGGTTTTTTTTTGCAAATTGTATATTAACGACTTCAATAAGGTACCGCTTATTCTGAAAAACATAATTTTTACTGATCTGCTCTTCTAAGGAAAAATGTGCACGTTATTACCATATTAGTAAATTCATATAATCAATGCATTTCGAAAAAATTGCAATTTCTTAGATTTAGACCCAAAGTAGGTTTTTTTTTGCAAATTGTATATTAACGACTTCAATAAGGTACCGCTTATACCGCTGAAAAATATAAAATTTTACTGATCTGCGCTAAGGAAAATTTGCATGTTATAACAATATTAACAAATTCATACAATCTAAGCATTTCGTAAAAATTGCACTTTCTTAGATAAGACTCAACTCGATTTTCTTTCTAATTGGATATTAAGGACTTTAATAAGGTACCGCTTATTCTAAAAATCATAAATTTTTCTGATCAGCTCTTCTGAGTAAAAATTTGCATGTTATTACAATATTAACAAATTCCTATAATTAGTGGATTTCGAAAAAATTGCACTTTCTTAGATTTAGACCCAAAGTAGGTTTTTTTTTGCAAATTGTATATTAACGACTTCATAAACGTACCGCTTATTCGAAAAAACATAAATTTTATAGCTCTGCGCTAAGGAAAAATTTGCATGTTATTAACATATTAACAAATTTATATAATCAATGCATTTTGAAAAAATTGCACTTCCTTAGATTTAGACTCAAAGTCGATTTTCTTGCAAATTGTATATAATCGACTTCAGTAAGGTACCGCTTATTCTAAAAAACATAAATTTTACTGATCTGCGCTAAGGAAAAAGTTGCATGTTATAACAATATTAACAAATTCATATAAACAATGCATTTAGAAAAAATTGCACTTTCCTAGATTTAGACTCAAAGTCGATTTTCCTGCAAATTGTATATTAGCGACTTCATAAAGGTATCGCTTATTCCAAAAAACATCAATTTTATAGATCTGCGCTAAGGAAAAATTTGCATGTTATAACAATATTAACAAATTCATACAATCAATACATTAAAAAAAAATTGCACTTTCCTAGATTTAGACTCAAAGTCGATTTTCTTGCAAATTGTATATTAACGACTTCAATAAGGTACCGCTTATTCTGAAAAACATAATTTTTACTGATCTGCTCTTCTAAGGAAAAATGTGCATGTTATTACCATACTAGTAAATTCATATAATCAATGCATTTCGAAAAAATTGCAATTTCTTAGATTTAGACCCATAGTCGGTTTTTTTTTGCAAATTGTATATTAACGACTTCAATAAGGTACCGTTTATTCTTAAAACATAAATTTTACTGAACTGCTCTTCTGAGGAAAAATTTGTATGTTATTACCATACTAGTAAATTCATATAATCAATGCATTTCGAAAAAATTGCAATTTCTTAGATTTAGACTCAAAGTCGATTTTCTTGCAAATTGTATATTAACGACTTCAATAAGGTACCGCTTATTCTGAAAAACATAATTTTTACTGATCTGCTCTTCTAAGGAAAAATGTGCATGTTATTACCATACTAGTAAATTCATATAATCAATGCATTTCGAAAAAATTGCAATTTCTTAGATTTAGACCCATAGTCGGTTTTTTTTTGCAAATTGTATATTAACGACTTCAATAAGGTACCGTTTATTCTTAAAACATAAATTTTACTGAACTGCTCTTCTGAGGAAAAATTTGTATGTTATTACCATATTAACAAATTCATATAATCAATGCATTTCGAAAAAATTGCAATTTCTTAGATTTAGACCCAAAGTAGGTTTTTTTTTGCAAATTGTATATTAACGACTTCAATAAGGTACCGCTTATACCGCTGAAAAATATAAAATTTTACTGATCTGCGCTAAGGAAAATTTGCATGTTATAACAATATTAACAAATTCATACAATCTAAGCATTTCGTAAAAATTGCACTTTCTTAGATAAGACTCAACTCGATTTTCTTTCTAATTGGATATTAAGGACTTTAATAAGGTACCGCTTATTCTAAAAATCATAAATTTTTCTGATCAGCTCTTCTGAGTAAAAATTTGCATGTTATTACAATATTAACAAATTCATATAATTAATGGATTTCGAAAAAATTGCACTTTCTTAGATTTAGACCCAAAGTAGGTTTTTTTTTGCAAATTGTATATTAACGACTTCAATAAGGTACCGCTTATTCTGAAAAACATAATTTTTACTGATCTGCTCTTCTAAGGAAAAATGTGCACGTTATTACCATATTAGTAAATTCATATAATCAATGCATTTCCAAAAAATTGCAATTTCTTAGATTTAGACCCAAAGTCGGTTTTTTTTGCAAATTGTATATTAACGACTTCAATAAGGTACCGTTTATTCTTAAAACATAATAATCAATGCATTTCGTAAAAATTGCACTTTCTTAGATAAGACTCAACTCGATTTTCTTTCTAATTGGATATTAAGGACTTTAATAAGGTACCGCTTATTCTTAAAACATAAATTTTACTGAACTGCTCTTCTGAGGAAAAATGTGCATGTTATTACCATATTAGTAAATTCATATAATCAATGCATTTCCAAAAAATTGCAATTTCTTAGATTTAGACCCAATGTCGGTTTTTTTTTGCAAATTGTATATTAACGACTTCAATAAGGTACCGTTTATTCTTAAAACATAATAATCAATGCATTTCGTAAAAATTGCACTTTCTTAGATAAGACTCAACTCGATTTTCTTTCTAATTGGATATTAAGGACTTTGATAAGGTACCGCTTATTCTTAAAACATAAATTTTACTGAACTGCTCTTCTGAGGAAAAATTTGTATGTTATTACCATATTAACAAATTCATATAATCAATGCATTTCGAAAAAATTGCAATTTCTTAGATTTAGACCCAAAGTAGGTTTTTTTTTGCAAATTGTATATTAACGACTTCAATAAGGTACCGCTTATACCGCTGAAAAATATAAAATTTTACTGATCTGCGCTAAGGAAAATTTGCATGTTATAACAATAGTAACAAATTCATACAATCTAAGCATTTCGTAAAAATTGCACTTTCTTAGATAAGACTCAATGCGATTTTCTTTCTAATTGGATATTAAGGACTTCAATACGGTACCGTTTATTCTGAAAAAACATAAATTTTACTGATCTGTGCTAAAGCAAAATCTGCGTGTTATAACAATATTAACAAATTCACGTAATCAATGGATTTCGAAAAAATTGCACCTTCTTAGATTTAGACTCAAAGTCGATTTTCTTCCAAATTGTCTATTAACGACTTCAATAAGGTACCGCTTATTCTGAAAACTAAAAAATTTTACTGAACTGCTCTTCTTAGGAAAAATTTGTATGTTATTACTATATTAACAAATTCATATAATTAATGCATTTAGAAGAAATTGCACTTTCCTAGATTTAGACTCAAAGTCGATTTTCTTGCAAATTGTATATTAACGGCTTCAATAAGGTACCGCTTATTCTAAAAAACATAAATTTTGCTGATCTGCGCTAAGGAAAAGGTTGCATGTTATAACAATATTAACAAATTCATATAAACAATGCATTTAGAAAAAATTGCACTTTCCTAGATTTAGACTCAAAGTCGATTTTCTTGCAAATTGTATATTAGCGACTTCATAAAGGTACCGCTTATTCGAAAAAACATAAATTTTATAGATCTGCGCTAAGGAAAAATTTGCTTGTTATTACCATATTAACAAATTCATATAATCAATGCATTTTGAAAAAATTGCACTTCCTTAGATTTAGACTCAAAGTCGATTTTCTTGCAAATTGTATATAATCGACTTCAGTAAGGTACCGCTTATTCTAAAAAAATAAATTTTACTGATCTGCGCTAAGGAAAAGTTGCATATTATAACAATATTAACAAATTCATATAAACAAGGCATTTAGAAAAAATTGCACTTTCCTAGATTTAGACTCAAAGTCGATTTTCCTGCAAATTGTATATTAGCGACTTCATAAAGGTATCGCTTATTCCAAAAAACATAAATTTTATAGATCTGTGCTAAGGAAAAATTTGCATGTTATAACAATATTAACAAATTCATATAATCAATGCATTAAAAAAAAATTGCACTTTCCTAGATTTAGACTCAAAGTCGATTTTCTTGCAAATTGTATATTAACGACTTCAATAATATACCGCTTATTCTGAAAAACATAATTTTTACTGATCTGCTCTTCTAAGGAAAAATGTGCATGTTATTACCATATTAGTAAATTCATATAATCAATGCATTTCGAAAAAATTGCAATTTCTTAGATTTAGACCCAAAGTCGGTTTTTTTTTGCAAATTGTATATCAACGACTTCAATAAGGTACCGTTTATTCTTAAAACATAAATTTTACTGAACTGCTCTTCTGAGGAAAAATTTGTATGTTATTACCATATTAACAAATTCATACAATCAATGCATTTCGAAAAAATTGCAATTTCTTAGATTTAGACCCAAAGTAGGTTTTTTTTTGCAAATTGTATATTAACGACTTCAATAAGGTACCGCTTATACCGCTGAAAAATATAAAATTTTACTGATCTGCGCTAAGGAAAATTTGCATGTTATAACAATATTAACAAATTTATACAATCTAAGCATTTGGTAAAAATTGCACTTTCTTAGATAAGACTCAACTCGATTTTCTTTCTAATTGGATATTAAGGACTTTAATAAGGTACCGCTTATTCTAAAAATCATAAATTTTTCTCATCAGCTCTTCTGAGTAAAAATTTGCATCTTATTACAATATTAACAAATTCCTATAAGTAGTGGATTTCGAAAAAATTGCACTTTCTTAGATTTAGACCCAAAGTAGGTTTTTTTTTGCAAATTGTATATTAACGATTTCAATAAGGTACCGCTTATTCTGAAAAACATAATTTTTACTGATCTGCTCTTCTAAGGAAAAATGTGCATGTTATTACCATATTAGTAAATTCATATAATCAATGCATTTCGAAAAAATTGAAATTTCTTAGATTTAGACCCAAATTTCTTCTAAGGAAAAATGTGCATGTTATTACCATATTAGTAAATTCATATAATCAATGCATTTCGAAAAAATTGAAATTTCTTAGATTTAGACCCAAAGTCGGTTTTTTTTTTGCAAATTGTATATTAACGACTTCAATAAGGTACCGTTTATTCTTAAAATATAAATTTTACTGAACTGCTCTTCTGAGGAAAAATGTGCATGTTATTACCATATTAGTAAATTCATATAATCAATGCATTTCCAAAAAATTGCAATTTCTTAGATTTAGACCCAAAGTCGGTTTTTTTTTTGCAAATTGTATATTAGCGGCTTCAATAAGGTACCGTTTATTCTTAAAACATAAATTTTACTGAACTGCTCTTCTGAGGAAAAATTTGTTTGTTATTACCATATTAACAAATTCATATAATCAATGCATTTCGTAAAAATTGCACTTTCTTAGATAAGACCCAACTCGATTTTCTTTCTAATTGGATATTAAGGACTTTAAAAAGGTACCGCTTATTCTTAAAACATAAATTTTACTGAACTGCTCTTTTGAGGAAAAATTTGTATGTTATTACCATATTAACAAATTTATATAATCAATGCATTTCCAAAAAATTGCAATTTCTTAGATTTAGACCCAAAGCCGGTTTTTTTTTTGCAAACTGTATATTAGCGGCTTCAATAAGGTACCGTTTATTCTTAAAACATAAATTTTACTGAACTGCTCTTCTGAGGAAAAATTTGTTTGTTATTACCATATTAACAAATTCATATAATCAATGCATTTCGTAAAAATTGCACTTTCTTAGATAAGACTCAACTCGATTTTCTTTCTAATTGGATATTAAGGACTTTAATAAGGTACCGCTTATTCTTAAAACATAAATTTTACTGAACTGCTCTTCTGAGGAAAAATGTGCATGTTATTACCATATTAGTAAATTCATATAATCAATGCATTTCCAAAAAATTGCAATTTCTTAGATTTAGAACCAAAGTCGGTTTTTTTTTTGCAAATTGTATATTTGCGGCTTCAATAAGGTACCGTTTATTCTTAAAACATAAATTTTACTGAACTGCTCTTCTGAGGAAAAATTTGTTTGTTATTACCATATTAACAAATTCATATAACCAATGCTTTTCGTAAAAATTGCACTTTCTTAGATAAGACTAAACTAAATTGCAATTTCTTAGATTTAGACCCAAAGTCGGTTTTTTTTTTTGCAAATTGTATATTAGCGGCTTCAATAAGGTACCGCTTATTCTAAAAAACATAAATTTTACTGATCTGCGCTAAGGAAAAGGTTGCATGTTATAACAATATTAACAAATTCATATAAACAATGCATTTAGAAAAAATTGCACTTTCCTAGATTTAGACTCAAAGTCGATTTTCTTGCAAATTGTATATTAGCGACTTCATAAAGGTACCGCTTATTCGAAAAAACATAAATTTTATAGATCTGCGCTAAGGAAAAATTTGCATGTTATTACCATATTAACAAATTCATATAATCAATGCATTTTGAAAAAATTGCACTTCCTTAGATTTAGATTCAAAGTCGATTTTCTTGCAAACTGTATATAATCGACTTCAGTAAGGTACCGCTTATTCTAAAAAACGCTAAGGAAAAAGTTGCATGTTATAACAATATTAACAAATTCATATAATCAATGCATTAAAAAAAATTGCACTTTCCTAGATTTAGACTCAAAGTCGATTTTCTTCCAAATTGTATATTAGCGGCTTCAATAAGGTACCGCTTATTCGAAAAAACATTAATTTTATAGATCTGCGCTAAGGAAAAATTTGCATGTTATTACTATATTAACAAATTCATATAATCAATGCATTTAGAAGAAATTGCACTTTCCTAGATTTAGACTCAAAGTCGATTTTCTTGCAAATTGTATATTAACGACTTCAATAAGGTACCGCTTATTCTGAAAAACATAATTTTTACTGATCTGCTCTTCTAAGGAAAAATGTGCACGTTATTACCATATTAGTAAATTCATATAATCAATGCATTTCGAAAAAATTGCAATTTCTTAGATTTAGACCCAAAGTCGGTTTTTTTTTGCAAATTGTATATTAACGACTCCAATAAGGTACCGTTTATTCTTAAAACATATATTTTACTGAACTGCTCTTCTGAGGAAAAATTTGTATGTTATTACCATATTAACAAATTCATATAATCAATGCATTTCGAAAAAATTGCAATTTCTTAGATTTAGACCCAAAGTAGGTTTTTTTTTGCAAATTGTATATTAACGACTTCAATAAGGTACCGCTTATTCTGAAAACTAAAAAATATTACTGATCTGCTCTTCTAAGGAAAAATTTGCATGATATTACAATATTAACAAATTCATATTATATAATCAATGCGTTTCGAAAAAATTGCACTTTCCTAGATTTAGACCCAAAGTCGGTTTTTTTTTGCAAATTGTATATTAACGACTCCAATAAGGTACCGTTTATTCTTAAAACATATATTTTACTGAACTGCTCTTCTGAGGAAAAATTTGTATGTTATTACCATATTAACAAATTCATATAATGAATGCTTTTCGAAAAAATTGCAATTTCTTAGATTTAGACCCAAAGTAGGTTTTTTTTTTGCAAATTGTATATTAACGACTTCAATAAGGTACCGCTTATACCACTGAAAAATATAAAATTTTACTGATCTGCGCTAAGGAAAAATTTGCATGTTATAACAATATTAACAAATTCATACAATCTAAGCATTTCGTAAAAATTGCACTTTCTTAGATAAGACTCAACTCGATTTTCTTTCTAATTGGATATTAATTACTTTAATAAGGTACCGCTTATTCTAAAAATCATAAATTTTTCTGATCAGCTCTTCTGAGTAAAAATTTGCATGTTATTACAATATTAACAAATTCCTATAAGTAGTGGATTTCGAAAAAATTGCACTTTCTTAGATTTAGACTCAAAGTCAATTTTCTTCCAAATTGTCTATTAACGACTTCAATAAGGTACCGCTTATTCTGAAAACTAAAAAATATTACTGATCTGCTCTTCTAAGGAAAAATTTGCATGATATTACAATATTAACAAATTCATATTATATAATCAATGCGTTTCGAAAAAATTGCACTTTCCTAGATTTAGACTCAAAGTCGATTTTCAAATTGTATATTACCGACTTCAATAAGGTACCGTTTATTCTTAAAACATAAATTTTACTGAACTGCTTTTCTGAGGAAAAATTTGTATGTTATTACCATATTAACAAATTCATATAATGAATGCATTTCGAAAAAATTGCAATTTCTTAGATTTAGACCCAAAGTAGGTTTTTTTTTGCAAATTGTATATTAACGACTTCAATAAGGTACCGCCTATACCGCTGAAAAATATAAAATTTTACTGATCTTCGCTAAGGAAAATTTGCATGTTATAACAATATTAACAAATTCATACAATCTAAGCATTTCGTAAAAATTGCACTTTCTTAGATAAGACTCAACTCGATTTTCTTTCTAATTGGATATTAAGGACTTCAATAGGGTACCGTTTATTCTAAAAAACATAAATTTTACTGATCTGTGCTAAAGCAAAATCTGCATGTTATAACAATATTAACAAATTCATGTAATCAATGGATTTCGAAAAAATTGCACCTTCTTAGATTTAGACTCGAAGTCGATTTTCTTCCAAATTGTCTATTAACGACTTCAATAAGGTACCGCTTATTCTGAAAACTAAAAAATTTTACTGAACTGCTCTTCTTAGGAAAAATTTGTATGTTATTACAATATTAACAAATTCATATAATCAATGCATTTAGAAGAAATTGCACTTTCCTAGATTTAGACTCAAAGTCGATTTTCTTGCAAATTGTATATTAACGGCTTCAATAAGGTACCGCTTATTCTGAAAAACATAAAGTTTATTGATCTGAACTAAGGAAAAATTTGCATGTTATTACAATATTTACGAATTCATATAATCAATGTATTTCGAAAAAATTGCACCTTCTTAGATTTAGACTCAAAGTCGATTTTCTTCCAAATTGTCTATTAACGACTTCAATAAGGTACCGCTTATTCTGAAAACTAAAAAATTTTACTGATCTGCGCTAAGGAAAAATTTGCATGTTATAACAATATTAACAAATTCATACAATCTAAGCATTTCGTAAAAATTGCACTTTCTTAGATAAGACTCAACTCGATTTTCTTTCTAATTGGATATTAAGGACTTTAATAAGGTACCGCTTATTCTAAAAATCATAAATTTTTCTGATCAGCTCTTCTGAGTAAAAATTTGCATGTTATTACAATATTAACAAATTCATATAATTAATGGATTTCGAAAAAATTGCACTTTCTTAGATTTAGACTCAAAGTCAATTTTCTTCCAAATTGTCTGTTAACGACTTCAATAAGGTACCGCTTATTCTGAAAACTAAAAAATATTACTGATCTGCTCTTCTAAGGAAAAATTTGCATGATATTACAATATTAACAGATTCATATTATATAATCAATGCGTTTCGAAAAAATTGCACTTTCCTAGACTTAGACTCAAAGTCGATTTTCTTGCAAATTGTATATTACCGACTTCAATAAGGTACCGCTTATTCTAAAAATCATAAATTTTTCTGATCAGCTCTTCTGAGTAAAAATTTGCATGTTATTACAATATTAACAAATTCATATAATTAATGGATTTCGAAAAAATTGCACTTTCTTAGATTTAGACTCAAAGTCAATTTTCTTCCAAATTGTCTGTTAACGACTTCAATAAGGTACCGCTTATTCTGAAAACTAAAAAATATTACTGATCTGCTCTTCTAAGGAAAAATTTGCATGATATTACAATATTAACAGATTCATATTATATAATCAATGCGTTTCGAAAAAATTGCACTTTCCTAGATTTAGACTCAAAGTCGATTTTCTTGCAAATTGTATATTACCGACTTCAATAAGGTACCGTTTATTCTTAAAACATAAATTTTACTGAACTGCTTTTCTGAGGAAAAATTTGTATGTTATTACCATATTAACAAATTCATATAATGAATGCTTTTCGAAAAAATTGCAATTTCTTAGATTTAGACCCAAAGTAGGTTTTTTTTTTGCAAATTGTATATTAACGACTTCAATAAGGTACCGCTTATACCACTGAAAAATATAAAATTTTACTGATCTTCGCTAAGGAAAATTTGCATGTTATAACAATATTAACAAATTCATATAATTAATGGATTTCGAAAAAATTGCACATTCTTAGATTTAGACTCAAAGTCAATTTTCTTCCAAATTGTCTATTAACGACTTCAATAAGGTACCGCTTATTCTGAAAACTAAAAAATATTACTGATCTGCTCTTCTAAGGAAAAATTTGCATGATATTACAATATTAACAGATTCATATTATATAATCAATGTGTTTCGAAAAAATTGCACTTTCCTAGATTTAGACTCAAAGTCGATTTTCTTGCAAATTGTATATTACCGACTTCAATAAGGTACCGTTTATTCTTAAAACATAAATTTTACTGAACTGCTTTTCTGAGGAAAAATTTGTATGTTATTACCATATTAACAAATTCTTATAATAAATGATTTTCGAAAAAATTGCAATTTCTTAGATTTAGACCCAAAGTAGGTTTTTTTTTTGCAAATTGTATATTAACGACTTCAATAAGGTACCGCTTATACCACTGAAAAATATAAAATTTTACTGATCTTCGCTAAGGAAGATTTGCATGTTATAACAATATTAACAAATTCATACAATCTAAGCATTTCGTAAAAATTGCACTTTCTTAGATAAGACTCAACTCGATTTTCTTTCTAATTGGATATTAAGGATTTCAATAGGGTACCGTTTATTCTAAAAAACATAAATTTTACTGATCTGTGCTAAAGCAAAATCTGCATGTTATAACAATATTAACAAATTCATGTAATCAATGAATTTCGAAAAAATTGCACCTTCTTAGATTTAGACTCAAAGTCGATTTTCTTCCAAATTGTCTATTAACGACTTCAATAAGGTACCGCTTATTCTGAAAACTAAAAAATTTTACTGAACTGCTCTTCTTAGGAAAAATTTGTATGTTATTACAATATTAACAAATTCATATAGTCAATGCATTTAGAAGAAATTGCACTTTCCTAGATTTAGACTCAAAGTCGATTTTCTTGCAAATTGTATATTAACGGCTTCAATAAGGTACCGCTTATTCTGAAAAACATAAAGTTTATTGATCTGAACTAAGGAAAAATTTGCATGATATTACAATATTTACGAATTCATATAATCAATGTATTTCGAAAAAATTGCACCTTCTTAGATTTAGACTCAAAGTCGATTTTCTTCCAAATTGTCTATTAACGACTTCAATAAGGTACCGCTTATACCGCTGAAAAATATAAAATTTTACTGATCTGCGCTAAGGAAAAATTTGCATGTTATAACAATATTAACAAATTCATACAATCTAAGCATTTCGTAAAAATTGCACTTTCTTAGATAAGACTCAACTCGATTTTCTTTCTAATTGGATATTAAGGACTTTAATAAGGTACCGCTTATTCTAAAAATCATAAATTTTTCTGATCAGCTCTTCTGAGTAAAAATTTGCATGTTATTACAATATTAACAAATTCCTATAATGAGTGGATTTCGAAAAAATTGCACTTTCTTAGATTTAGACTCAAAGTCAATTTTTTTCCAAATTGTCTATTAACGACTTCAATAAGGTACCGCTTATTCTGAAAACTAAAAAATATTACTGATCTGCTCTTCTAAGGAAAAATTTGCATGATATTACAATATTAACAAATTCATATTATATAATCAATGCGTTTCGAAAAAATTGCACTTTCCTAGATTTAGACTCAAAGTCGATTTTCTTGCAAATTGTATATTACCGACTTCAATAAGGTACCGTTTATTCTTAAAACATAAATTTTACTGAACTGCTCTTCTGAGGAAAAATTTGTATGTTATTACCATATTAACAAATTCATATAATCAATGCATTTCGAAAAAATTGCAATTTCTTAGATTTAGACCCAAAGTAGGTTTTTTTTGCAAGTTGTATATTAACGACTTCAATATGGTACCGCTTATACCGCTGAAAAATATAAAATTTTACTGATCTGCGCTAAGGAAAATTTGCATGTTATAACAATTGTAACAAATTCATACAATCTAAGCATTTCGTAAAAATTGCACTTTCTTAGATAAGACTCAACTCGATTTTCTTTCTAATTGGATATTAAGGACTCCAATAGGGTACCGTTTATTCTGAAAAACATAAATTTTACTGATCTGTGCTAAAGCAAAATCTGCATGTTATAACAATATTAACAAATTCACGTAATCAATGGATTTCGAAAAAATTGCACCTTCTTAGATTTAGACTCAAAGTCGATTTTCTTCCAAATTGTCTATTAACGACTTCAATAAGGTACCGCTTATTCTGAAAACTAAAAAATTTTACTGAACTGCTCTTCTTAGGAAAAATTTGTATGTTATTACTATATTAACAAATTCATATAATCAATGCATTTAGAAGAAATTGCACTTTCCTAGATTTAGACTCAAAGTCGATTTTCTTGCAAATTGTATATTAACGGCTTCAATAAGGTACCACTTATTCTAAAAAACATAAATTTTACTGATCTGCGCTAAGGAAAAGGTTGCATTTTATAACAATATTAACAAAGTCATATAAACAATGCATTTAGAAAAAATTGCACTTTCCTAGATTTATACTCAAAGTCGATTTTCTTGCAAATTATATATTAGCGACTTCATAAAGGTACCGCTTATTCGAAAAAACATAAATTTTATAGATCTGCGCTAAGGAAAAATTTGCATGTTATTACCATATTAACAAATTCATATAATCAATGCATTTTGAAAAAATTGCACTTCCTTAGATTTAGACTCAAAGTCGATTTTCTTGCAAATTGTATATAATCGACTTCAGTAAGGTACCGCTTATTCTAAAAAACATAAATTTTACTGATCTGCGCTAAGGAAAAATTTGTATGTTATAACAATATTAACAAATTCATATAAACAATGCATTTAGAAAAAATTGCACTTTCCTAGATTTAGACTCAAAGTCGATTTTCCTGCAAATTGTATATTAGCGACTTCATAAAGGTATCGCTTATTCCAAAAAACATAAATTTTATTGATCTGCGCTAAGGAAAATCTGCATATTATAACAATTCACGTAATCAATGGATTTCGAAAAAATTGCACCTTCTTAGATTTAGACACAAAGTCGATTTTCTTCCAAATTGTCTACTTCAATAAGGTACCGCTTATTCTGAAAACTAAAAAATTTTACTGAACTGCTCTTCTTAGGAAAAATTTGTATGTTATTACTATCTTAAGAAATTCATATAATCAATGCATTTAGAAGAAATTGCACTTTCCTAGATTTAGACTCAAAGTCGATTTTCTTCCAAATTGTCTATTAACGACTTCAATAAGGTACCGCTTATTCTGAAAACTAAAAAATATTACTGATCTGCTCTTCTAAGGAAAAATTTGCATGATATTACAATATTAACAAGTTCAAAAATTGCACTTTCCTAGATAAAACTCAACTCGATTTTCTTTCTAATTGGATATTAAGGACTCCAATAGGGTACCGTTTATTCTGAACAACATAAATTTTACTGATCTGTGCTAAAGCAAAATCTGCATGTTATAACAATATTAACAAATTCACGTAATCAATGGGTTTCGAAAAAATTGCACCTTCTTAGATTTAGACTCAAAGTCGATTTTCTTCCAAATTGTCTATTAACGACTTCAATAAGGTACCGCTTATTCTGAAAACTAAAACATTTGACTGAACTGCTCTTCTTAGGAAAAATTTGTATGTTATTACTATATTAACAAATTCATATAATCAATGCATTTAGAAGAAATTGCACTTTCTTAGATTTAGACCCAAAGTAGGTTTTTTTTTGCACATTGTGTATTAACGACTTCAATAAGGTACCGCTTATACCGCTGAAAAATATAAAATTTTACTGATCTGCGCTAAGGAAAATTTGCATGTTATAACAATTGTAACAAATTCATACAATCTAAGCATTTCGTAAAAATTGCACTTTCTTAGATAAGACTCAACTCGATTTTCTTTCTAATTGGATATTAAGGACTTCAATAAGGTACCGCTTATTCTGAAAACTAAAACATTTGACTGAACTGCTCTTCTTAGGAAAAATTTGTATGTTATTACTATATTAACAAATTCATATAATCAATGCATTTAGAAGAAATTGCACTTTCTTAGATTTAGACCCAAAGTAGGTTTTTTTTTGCACATTGTGTATTAACGACTTCAATAAGGTACCGCTTATACCGCTAAAAAATATAAAATTTTACTGACCTGCGCTAAGGAAAATTTGCATGTTATAACAATTGTAACAAATTCATACAATCTAAGCATTTCGTAAAAATTGCACTTTCTTAGATAAGACTCAACTCGATTTTCTTTCTAATTGGATATTAAGGACTCCAATAGGGTACCGTTTATTCTGAAAAACATAAATTTTACTGATCTGTGCTAAAGCAAAATCTGCATATTATAACAATATTAACAAATTCACGTAATCAATGGATTTCGAAAAAATTGCACCTTCTTAGATTTAGACTCAAAGTCGATTTTCTTCCAAATTGTCTATTAACGACTTCAATAAGGTACCGCTTATTCTGAAAACTAAAACATTTGACTGAACTGCTCTTCTTAGGAAAAATTTGTATGTTATTACTATATTAACAAATTCATATAATCAATGCATTTAGAAGAAATTGCACTTTCTTAGATTTAGACCCAAAGTAGGTTTTTTTTTGCACATTGTGTATTAACGACTTCAATAAGGTACCGCTTATACCGCTGAAAAATATAAAATTTTACTGATCTGCGCTAAGGAAAATTTGCATGTTATAACAATTGTAACAAATTCATACAATCTAAGCATTTCGTAAAAATTGCACTTTCTTAGATAAGACTCAACTCGATTTTCTTTCTAATTGGATATTAAGGACTTCAATAGGGTACCGTTTATTCTGAAAAACATAAATTTTACTGATCTGTGATAAAGCAAAATCTGCATGTTATAACAATATTAACAAATTCACGTAATCAATGGATTTCGAAAAAATTGCACCTCCTTAGATTTAGACTCAAAGTCGATTTTCTTTCAAATTGTCTATTAACGACTTCAATAAGGTACCGCTTATACCGCTGAAAAATATAAAATTTTACTGATCTGCGCTAAGGAAAAATTTGTATGTTATTACAATATTAACAAATTCATATAATCAATGCATTTAGAAGAAATTGCACTTTCCTAGATTTAGACTCAAAGTCGATTTTCTTGCAAATTGTATATTAACGGCTTCAATAAGGTACCGCTTATTCTGAAAAACATAAAGTTTATTGATCTGAACTAAGGAAAAATTTGCATGTTATTACAATATTTACGAATTCATATAATCAATGTATTTCGAAAAAATTGCACCTTCTTAGATTTAGACTCAAAGTCGATTTTCTTCCAAATTGTCTATTAACGACTTCAATAAGGTACCGCTTATACCGCTGAAAAATATAAAATTTTACTGATCTGCGCTAAGGAAAAATTTGCATGTTATAACAATATTAACAAATTCATACAATCTAAGCATTTCGTAAAAATTGCACTTTCTTAGATAAGACTCAACTCGATTTTCTTTCTAATTGGATATTAAGGACTTTAATAAGGTACCGCTTATTCTAAAAATCATAAATTTTTCTGATCAGCTCTTCTGAGTAAAAATTTGCATGTTATTACAATATTAACAAATTCATATAATTAATGGATTTCGAAAAAATTGCACTTTCTTAGATTTAGACTCAAAGTCAATTTTCTTCCAAATTGTCTGTTAACGACTTCAATAAGGTACCGCTTATTCTGAAAACTAAAAAATATTACTGATCTGCTCTTCTAAGGAAAAATTTGCATGATATTACAATATTAACAGATTCATATTATATAATCAATGCGTTTCGAAAAAATTGCACTTTCCTAGATTTAGACTCAAAGTCGATTTTCTTGCAAATTGTATATTACCGACTTCAATAAGGTACCGCTAATTCTAAAAATCATAAATTTTTCTGATCAGCTCTTCTGAGTAAAAATTTGCATGTTATTACAATATTAACAAATTCATATAATTAATGGATTTCGAAAAAATTGCACTTTCTTAGATTTAGACTCAAAGTCAATTTTCTTCCAAATTGTCTGTTAACGACTTCAATAAGGTACCGCTTATTCTGAAAACTAAAAAATATTACTGATCTGCTCTTCTAAGGAAAAATTTGCATGATATTACAATATTAACAGATTCATATTATATAATCAATGCGTTTCGAAAAAATTGCACTTTCCTAGATTTAGACTCAAAGTCGATTTTCTTGCAAATTGTATATTACCGACTTCAATAAGGTACCGTTTATTCTTAAAACATAAATTTTACTGAACTGCTTTTCTGAGGAAAAATTTGTATGTTATTACCATATTAACAAATTCATATAATGAATGCTTTTCGAAAAAATTGCAATTTCTTAGATTTAGACCCAAAGTAGGTTTTTTTTTTGCAAATTGTATATTAACGACTTCAATAAGGTACCGCTTATACCACTGAAAAATATAAAATTTTACTGATCTTCGCTAAGGAAAATTTGCATGTTATAACAATATTAACAAATTCATATAATTAATGGATTTCGAAGAAATTGCACTTTCTTAGATTTAGACTCAAAGTCAATTTTCTTCCAAATTGTCTATTAACGACTTCAATAAGGTACCGCTTATTCTGAAAACTAAAAAATATTACTGATCTGCTCTTCTAAGGAAAAATTTGCATGATATTACAATATTAACAGATTCATATTATATAATCAATGTGTTTCGAAAAAATTGCACTTTCCTAGATTTAGACTCAAAGTCGATTTTCTTGCAAATTGTATATTACCGACTTCAATAAGGTACCGTTTATTCTTAAAACATAAATTTTACTGAACTGCTTTTCTGAGGAAAAATTTGTATGTTATTACCATATTAACAAATTCATATAATAAATGCTTTTCGAAAAAATTGCAATTTCTTAGATTTAGACCCAAAGTAGGTTTTTTTTTTGCAAATTGTATATTAACGACTTCAATAAGGTACCGCTTATACCACTGAAAAATATAAAATTTTACTGATCTTCGCTAAGGAAAATTTGCATGTTATAAAAATATTAACAAATTCATACAATCTAAGCATTTCGTAAAAATTGCACTTTCTTAGATAAGACTCAACTCGATTTTCTTTCTAATTGGATATTAAGGACTTCAATAGGGTACCGTTTATTCTAAAAAACATAAATTTTACTGATCTGTGCTAAAGCAAAATCTGCATGTTATAACAATATTAACAAATTCATGTAATCAATGAATTTCGAAAAAATTGCACCTTCTTAGATTTAGACTCAAAGTCGATTTTCTTCCAAATTGTCTATTAACGACTTCAATAAGGTACCGCTTATTCTGAAAACTAAAAAATTTTACTGAACTGCTCTTCTTAGGAAAAATTTGTATGTTATTACAATATTAACAAATTCATATAGTCAATGCATTTAGAAGAAATTGCACTTTCCTAGATTTAGACTCAAAGTCGATTTTCTTGCAAATTGTATATTAACGGCTTCAATAAGGTACCGCTTATACCGCTGAAAAATATAAAATTTTACTGATCTGCGCTAAGGAAAAATTTGCATGTTATAACAATATTAACAAATTCATACAATCTAAGCATTTCGTAAAAATTGCACATTCTTAGATAATACTCAACTCGATTTTCTTTCTAATTGGATATTAAGGACTTTAATAAGGTACCGCTTATTCTAAAAATCATAAATTTTTCTGATCAGCTCTTCTGAGTAAAAATTTGCATGTTATTACAATATTAACAAATTCCTATAATGAGTGGATTTCGAAAAAATTGCACTTTCTTAGATTTAGACTCAAAGTCAATTTTTTTCCAAATTGTCTATTAACGACTTCAATAAGGTACCGTTTATTCTTAAAACATAAATTTTACTGAACTGCTCTTCTGAGGAAAAATTTGTATGTTATTACCATATTAACAAATTCATATAATCAATGCATTTCGAAAAAATTGCAATTTCTTAGATAAGACTCAACTCGATTTTCTTTCTAATTGGATATTAAGGACTCCAATAGGGTACCGTTTATTCTGAAAAACATAAATTTTACTGATCTGTGCTAAAGCAAAATCTGCATGTTATAACAATATTAACAAATTCACGTAATCAATGGATTTCGAAAAAATTGCACCTTCTTAGATTTAGACTCAAAGTCAATTTTCTTCCAAATTGTCTATTAACGACTTCAATAAGGTACCGCTTATTCTGAAAACTAAAAAATATTACTGATCTGCTCTTCTAAGGAAAAATTTGCATGATATTACAATATTAACAAATTCATATTATATAATCAATGCGTTTCGAAAAAATTGCACTTTCCTAGATTTAGACTCAAAGTCGATTTTCTTGCAAATTGTATATTACCGACTTCAATAAGGTACCGTTTATTCTTAAAACATAAATTTTACTGAACTGCTCTTCTGAGGAAAAATTTGTATGTTATTACCATATTAACAAATTCATATAATCAATGCATTTCGAAAAAATTGCAATTTCTTAGATTTAGACCCAAAGTAGGTTTTTTTTTGCAAATTGTATATTAACGACTTCAATATGGTACCGCTTATACCGCTGAAAAATATAAAATTTTACTGATCTGCGCTAAGGAAAATTTGCATGTTATAACAATTGTAACAAATTCATACAATCTAAGCATTTCGTAAAAATTGCACTTTCTTAGATAAGACTCAACTCGATTTTCTTTCTAATTGGATATTAAGGACTCCAATAGGGTACCGTTTATTCTGAAAAACATAAATTTTACTGATCTGTGCTAAAGCAAAATCTGCATGTTATAACAATATTAACAAATTCACGTAATCAATGGATTTCGAAAAAATTGCACCTTCTTAGATTTAGACTCAAAGTCGATTTTCTTCCAAATTGTCTATTAACGACTTCAATATGGTACCGCTTATACCGCTAAAAAATATAAAATTTTACTGACCTGCGCTAAGGAAAATTTGCATGTTATAACAATTGTAACAAATTCATACAATCTAAGCGTTTCGTAAAAATTGCACTTTCTTAGATAAGACTCAACTCGATTTTCTTTCTAATTGGATATTAAGGACTCCAATAGGGTACCGTTTATTCTGAAAAACATAAATTTTACTGATCTGTGCTAAAGCAAAATCTGCATATTATAACAATATTAACAAATTCACGTAATCAATGGATTTCGAAAAAATTGCACCTTCTTAGATTTAGACTCAAAGTCGATTTTCTTCCAAATTGTCTATTAACGACTTCAATAAGGTACCGCTTATTCTGAAAACTAAAACATTTGACTGAACTGCTCTTCTTAGGAAAAATTTGTATGTTATTACTATATTAACAAATTCATATAATCAATGCATTTAGAAGAAATTGCACTTTCCTAGATTTAGACTCAAAGTCGATTTTCTTGCAAATTGTATATTAACGGCTTCAATAAGGTACCGCTTATTCTAAACAACATAAATTTTACTGATCTGCGCTAAGGAAAAGGTTGCATGTTATAACAATATTAACAAAGTCATATAAACAATGCATTTAGAAAAAATTGCACTTTCCTAGATTTATACTCAAAGTCGATTTTCTTGCAAATTGTATATTAGCGACTTCATAAAGGTACCGCTTATTCGAAAAAACATAAATTTTATAGATCTGCGCTAAGGAAAAATTTGCATGTTATTACCATATTAACAAATTCATATAATCAATGCATTTTGAAAAAATTGCACTTCCTTAGATTTAGACTCAAAGTCGATTTTCTTGCAAATTGTATATAATCGACTTCAGTAAGGTACCGCTTATTCTAAAAAACATAAATTTTACTGATCTGCGCTAAGGAAAAATTTGTATGTTATAACAATATTAACAAATTCATATAAACAATGCATTTAGAAAAAATTGCACTTTCCTAGATTTAGACTCAAAGTCGATTTTCCTGCAAATTGTATATTAGCGACTTCATAAAGGTATCGCTTATTCCAAAAAACATAAATTTTATAGATCTGCGCTAAGGAAAATCTGCATGTTATAACAATATTAACAAATTCACGTAATCAATGGATTTCGAAAAAATTGCACCTTCTTAGATTTAGACTCAAAGTCGATTTTCTTCCAAATTGTCTATTAACGTCTTCAATAAGGTACCGCTTATTCTAAAAACTAAACAATTTTACTGAACTGCTCTTCTTAGGAGAAATTTGTATGTTATTACTATATTAACAAATTCATATAATCAATGCATTTAGAAGAAATTGCACTTTCCTAGATTTAGACTCAAAGTCGATTTTCTTCCAAATTGTCTATTAACGACTTCAATAAGGTACCGCTTATACCGCTGAAAAATATAAAATTTTACTGATCTGCGCTAAGGAAAAATTTGCATGTTATAACAATATTAACAAATTCATACAATCTAAGCATTTCGCAAAAATTGCACTTTCTTAGATAAGACTCAACTCGATTTTCTTTCTAATTGGATATTAAGGACTTTAATAAGGTACCGCTTATTCTAAAAAGCATAAATTTTTCTGATCAGCTCTTCTGAGTAAAAATTTGCATGTTATTACAATATTAACAAATTCCTATAAGTAGTGGATTTCGAAAAAATTGCACTTTCTTAGATTTAGACTCAAAGTCAATTTTCTTCCAAATTGTCTATTAACGACTTCAATAAGGTACCGCTTATTCTGAAAACTAAAAAATATTACTGATCTGCTCTTCTAAGGAAAAATTTGCATGATATTACAATATTAAAAAATTCATATTATATAATCAATGCGTTTCGAAAAAATTGAATGTTCCTAGATTTAGACTCAAAGTCGATTTTCTTGCAACAAGGTACCGTTTATTCTTAAAACATAAATTTTACTGAACTGCTCTTCTGAGGAAAATTTTTTATGTTATTACCATATTAACAAATTCATATAATCAATGCATTTCGAAAAAATTGCAATTTCTTAGATTTAGACCCAAAGTAGGTTTTTTTTTGCAAATTGTATATTAACGACTTCAATAAGGTACCGCTTATTCTAAAAAACATAAATTTTACTGATCTGCGCTAAGGAAAAGGTTGCATGTTATAACAATATTAACAAATTCATATAATCAATGCATTTAGAAGAAATTGCACTTTCCTAGATTTAGACTCAAAGTCGATTTTCTTGCAAATTGTATATTAACGGCTTCAATAAGGTACCGCTTATTCTAAAAAACATAAATTTTACTGATCTGCGCTAAGGAAAAGGTTGCATGTTATAACAATTGTAACAAATTCATACAATCTAAGCATTTCGTAAAAATTGCACTTTCTTAGATAAGACTCAACTCGATTTTCTTTCTAATTGGATATTAAGGACTTCAATAGGGTACCGTTTATTCTGAAAAACATAAATTTTACTGATCTGTGCTAAAGCAAAATGTGCATGTTATAACAATATTAACAAATTCACGTAATCAATGGATTTCGAAAAAATTGCACCTTCTTAGATTTAGACTCAAAGTCGATTTTCTTCCAAATTGTCTATTAACGACTTCAATAAGGTACCGCTTATTCTGAAAACTAAAAAATTTTACTGAACTGCTCTTCTTAAAAAAAATTTGTATGTTATTACTATATTAACAGATTCATATAATCAATGCATTTAGAAGAAATTGCACTTTCCTAGATTTAGACTCAAAGTCGATTTTCTTGCAAATTGTATATTAACGGCTTCAATAAGGTACCGCTTATTCTAAAAAACATAAATTTTACTGATCTGCGCTAAGGAAAAGGTTGCATGTTATAACAATATTAACAAATTCATATAATCAATGCATTTAGAAGAAATTGCACTTTCCTAGATTTAGACTCAAAGTCGATTTTCTTGCAAATTGTATATTAGCGACTTCATAAAGGTACCGCTTATTCTAAAAAACATAAATTTTACTGATCTGCGCTAAGGAAAAGGTTGCATGTTATAACAATATTAACAAAGTCATATAAACAATGCATTTTGAAAAAATTGCACTTTCCTAGATTTATACTCAAAGTCGATTTTCTTGCAAATTGTATATTAGCGACTTCATAAAGGTACCGCTTATTCGAAAAAACATAAATTTTATAGATCTGCGCTAAGGAAAAATTTGCATGTTATTTCCATATTAACAAATTCATATAATCAATGCATTTTGAAAAAATTGCACTTCCTTAGATTTAGACTCAAAGTCGATTTTCTTGCAAATTGTATATAATCGACTTCAGTAAGGTACCGCTTATTCTAAAAAACATAAATTTTACTGATCTGCGCTAAGGAAAAATTTGTATGTTATAACAATATTAACAAATTCATATAAACAATGCATTTAGAAAAAATTGCACTTTCCTAGATTTAGACTCAAAGTCGACTTTCCTGCAAATTGTATATTAGCGACTTCATAAAGGTATCGCTTATTCCAAAAAACATAAATTTTATAGATCTGCGCTAAGGAAAATCTGCATGTTATAACAATATTAACAAATTCACGTAATCAATGGATTTCGAAAAAATTGCACCTTCTTAGATTTAGACTCAAAGTCGATTTTCTTCCAAATTGTCTATTAACGACTTCAATAAGGTACCGCTTATTCTGAAAACTAAAAAATTTTACTGAACTGCTCTTCTTAGGAAAAATTTGTATGTTATTACTATATTAACAAATTCATATAATCAATGCATTTAGAAGAAATTGCACTTTCCTAGATTTAGACTCAAAGTCGATTTTCTTCCAAATTGTCTATTAACGACTTCAATAAGGTACCGCTTATACCGCTGAAAAATATAAAATTTTACTGATCTGCGCTAAGGAAAAATTTGCATGTTATAACAATATTAACAAATTCATACAATCTAAGCATTTCGCAAAAATTGCACTTTCTTAGATAAGACTCAACTCGATTTTCTTTCTAATTGGATATTAAGGACTTTAATAAGGTACCGCTTATTCTAAAAAGCATAAATTTTTCTGATCAGCTCTTCTGAGTAAAAATTTGCATGTTATTACAATATTAACAAATTCCTATAAGTAGTGGATTTCGAAAAAATTGCACTTTCTTAGATTTAGACTCAAAGTCAATTTTCTTCCAAATTGTCTATTAACGACTTCAATAAGGTACCGCTTATTCTGAAAACTAAAAAATATTACTGATCTGCTCTTCTAAGGAAAAATTTGCATGATATTAAAATATTAACAAATTCATATTATATAATCAATGCGTTTCGAAAAAATTGAATGTTCCTAGATTTAGACTCAAAGTCGATTTTCTTGCAACAAGGTACCGTTTATTCTTAAAACATAAATTTTACTGAACTGCTCTTCTGAGGAAAAATTTTTATGTTATTACCATATTAACAAATTCATATAATCAATGCATTTCGAAAAAATTGCAATTTCTTAGATTTAGACCCAAAGTAGGTTTTTTTTTGCAAATTGTATATTAACGACTTCAATAAGGTACCGCTTATACCGCTGAAAAATATAAAATTTTACTGATCTGCGCTAAGGAAAATTTGCATGTTATAACAATTGTAACAAATTCATACAATCTAAGCATTTCGTAAAAATTGCACTTTCTTAGATAAGACTCAACTCGATTTTCTTTCTAATTGGATATTAAGGACTTCAATAGGGTACCGTTTATTCTGAAAAACATAAATTTTACTGATCTTTGCTAAAGCAAAATCTGCATGTTATAACAATATTAACAAATTCACGTAATCAATGGATTTCGAAAAAACTGCACCTTCTTAGATTTAGACTCAAAGTCGATTTTCTTCCAAATTGTCTATTAACGACTTCAAAAAGGTACCGCTTATTCTGAAAACTAAAAAATTTTACTGAACTGCTCTTCTTAGGAAAAATTTGTATGTTATTACCATATTAACAAATTCATATAATCAATGCATTTCGAAAAAATTGCAATTTCTTAGATTTAGACCCAAAGTAGGTTTTTTTTTGCAAATTGTATATTAACGACTTCAATAAGGTACCGCTTATACCGCTGAAAAATATAAAATTTTACTGATCTGCGCTAAGGAAAATTTGCATGTTATAACAATAGTAACAAATTCATACAATCTAAGCATTTCGTAAAAATTGCAATTTCTTAGATTTAGACCCAAAGTAGGTTTTTTTTTTGCAAATTGTATATTAACGACTTCAATAAGGTACCGCTTATACCGCTGAAAAATATAAAATTTTACTGATCTGCGCTAAGGAAAATTTGCATGTTATAACAATAGTAACAAATTCATACAATCTAAGCATTTCGTAAAAATTGCACTTTCTTAGATAAGACTCAACTCGATTTTCTTTCTAATTGGATATTAAGGACTTCAATAGGGTACCGTTTATTCTGAAAAACATAAATTTTACTGATCTGTGCTAAAGCAAAATCTGCATGTTATAACAATATTAACAAATTCACGTAATCAATGGATTTCGAAGAAATTGCACTTTCCTAGATTTAGACTCAAAGTCGATTTTCTTGCAAATTGTATATAATCGACTTCAGTAAGGTACCGCTTATTCTAAAAACATAAATTTTACTGATCTGCGCAAAGGAAAAAGTTGCATGTTATAACAATATTAACAAATTCATATAATCAATGCATTAAAAAAATTGCACTTTCCTAGATTTAGACTCAAAGTCGATTTTTTTGCAAATTGTATATAATCGACTTCAGTAAGGTACCGCTTATTCGAAAAAACATAAATTTAATAGATCTGCGCTAAGGAAAAATTTGCATGTTATTACTATATTAACAAATTCATATAATCAATGCATTTAGAAGAAATTGCACTTTCCTAGATTTAGACTCAAAGTCGATTTTCTTGCAAATTGTATATTAGCGACTTCATAAAGGTACCGCTTATTCGAAAAAACATAAATTTTATAGATCTGCGCTAAGGAAAAATTTGCATGTTATTACCATATTAACAAATTCATATAATCAATGCATTTTGAAAAAATTGCACTTCCTTAGATTTAGACTCAAAGTCGATTTTCTTGCAAATTGTATATAATCGACTTCAGTAAGGTACCGCTTATTCCAAAAAAAATAAATTTTACTGATCTGCGCTAAGGAAAAAGTTGCATGTTATAACAATATTAACAAATTCATATAATCAATGCATTTAGAAAAAATTGCACTTTCCTAGATTTAGACCCAAAGTCGATTTTCTTGCAAATTGTATATTAGCGACTTCATAAAGGTACCGCTTATT
Organism: Bactrocera oleae; assembly: GCF_042242935.1. Lineage (NCBI taxonomy): Eukaryota > Metazoa > Arthropoda > Insecta > Diptera > Tephritidae > Bactrocera > Bactrocera oleae. The sequence continues at coordinate 17,122,114 of NC_091541.1, read as the reverse complement.
CGAAAAAAATAAATTTTATAGATCTGCGCTAAGGAAAAATTTGCATGTTATTACCATATTAACAAATTCATATAATCAATGCATTTTGAAAAAATTGCACTTCCTTAGATTTAGACTCAAAGTCGATTTTCTTGCAAATTGTATATAATCGACTTCAGTAAGGTACCGCTTATTCCAAAAAAAATAAATTTTACTGATCTGCGCTAAGGAAAAAGTTGCATGTTATAACAATATTAACAAATTCATATAATCAATGCATTTAGAAAAAATTGCACTTTCCTAGATTTAGACTCAAAGTCGATTTTCTTGCAAATTGTATATTAGCGACTTCATAAAGGTACCGCTTATTCGAAAAAACATAAAATTTATAGATCTGCGCTAAGGAAAAATTTGCATGTTATTACCATATTAACAAATTCATATAATCAATGCATTTTGAAAAAATTGCACTTCCTTAGATTTAGACTCAAAGTCGATTTTCTTGCAAATTGTATATAATCGACTTCAGTAAGGTACCGCTTATTCTAAAAACATAAATTTTACTGATCTGCGCAAAGGAAAAAGTTGCATGTTATAACAATATTAACAAATTCATATAATCAATGCATTAAAAAAAATTGCACTTTCCTAGATTTAGACTCAAAGTCGATTTTCTTGCAAATTGTATATAATCGACTTCAGTAAGGTACCGCTTATTCGAAAAAACATAAATTTAATAGATCTGCGCTAAGGAAAAATTTGCATGTTATTACTATATTAACAAATTCATATAATCAATGCATTTAGAAGAAATTGCACTTTCCTAGATTTAGACTCAAAGTCGATTTTCTTGCAAATTGTATATTAACGACTTCAATAAGGTACCGCTTATTCTGAAAAACATAATTTTTACTGATCTGCTCTTCTAAGGAAAAATGTGCATGTTATTACCATATTAGTAAATTCATATAATCAATGCATTTCGAAAAAATTGCAATTTCTTAGATTTAGACCCAAACCGGTTTTTTTTTGCAAATTGTATATTAACTTCAATAAGGTACCGTTTATTCTTAAGACATAAATTTTACTGAACTGCTCTTCTGAGGAAAAATTTGTATGTTATTACCATATTAACAAATTCATATAATCAATGCATTTCGAAAAAATTGCAATTTCTTAGATTTAGACCCAAAGTAGGTTTTTTTTGCAAATTGTATATTAACGACTTCAATAAGGTACCGCTTATACCGCTGAAAAATATAAAATTTTGCTGATCTGCGCTAAGGAAAATTTGCATGTTATAACAATATTAACAAATTCATACAATCTAAGCATTTCGTAAAAATTGCACTTTCTTAGATAAGACTCAACTCGATTTTCTTTCTAATTGGATATTAAGGACTTCAATAGGGTACCGTTTATTCTAAAAAACATAAGTTTTACTGATCTGTGCTAAAGCAAAATCTGCATGTTATAACAATATTAACAAATTCATATAATTAATGGATTTCGAAAAAATTGCACTTTCTTAGATTTAGACTCAAAGTCAATTTTCTTCCAAATTGTCTATTAACGACTTCAATAAGGTACCGCTTATTCTGAAAACTAAAAAATATTACTGATCTGCTCTTCTAAGAAAAAATTTGCATGATATTACAATATTAACAAATTCATATTATATAATCAATGCGTTTCGAAAAAATTGCACTTTCCTAGATATAGACTCAAAGTCGATTTTCTTGCAAATTGTATATTACCGACTTCAATAAGGTACCGTTTATTCTTAAAACATAAATTTTACTGAACTGCTCTTCTGAGGAAAAATTTGTATGTTATTACCATATTAACAAATTCATATAATGAATGCATTTCGAAAAAATTGCAATTTCTTAGATTTAGACCCAAAGTCGGTTTTTTTTTTGCAAATTGTATATTAACGACTTCAATAAGGTACCGCTTATACCGCTGAAAAATATAAAATTTTACTGATCTGCGCTAAGGAAAATTTGCATGTTATAACAATATTAACAAATTCATACAATCTAAGCATTTCGTAAAAATTGCACTTTCTTAGATAAGACTCAACTCGATTTTCTTTCTAATTGGATATTAAGGACTTCAATAGGGTACCGTTTATTCTAAAAAACATAAGTTTTACTGATCTGTGCTAAAGCAAAATCTGCATGTTATAACAATATTAACAAATTCATGTAATCAATGGATTTCGAAAAAATTGCACCTTCTTAGATTTAGACTCAAAGTCGATTTTCTTCCAAATTGTCTAATAACGACTTCAATAAGGTACCGCTTATTCTGAAAACTAAAAAAATTTACTGAACTGCTCTTCTTAGGAAAAATTTGTATGTTATTACAATATTAACAAATTCATATAATCAATGCATTTAGAAGAAATTTCACTTTCCTAGATTTAGACTCAAAGTCGATTTTCTTGCAAATTGTATATTAACGGCTTCAATAAGGTACCGCTTATTCTGAAAAACATAAAGTTTATTGATCTGAACTAAGGAAAAATTTGCATGTTATTACAGTATTTACGAATTCATATAATCAATGTATTTCGAAAAAATTGCACCTTCTTAGATTTAGACTCAAAGTCGATTTTCTTCCAAATTTTCTATTAACGACTTCAATAAGGTACCGCTTATTCTGAAAACTAAAAAATATTATTGAACTGCTCTTCTAAGGAAAAATTTGTATGTTATTACAATATTAACAAATTCATATAATCAATGCTTTTCGAAAAAATTACACTTTCCTAGATTCAGACTCAAAGTCGATTTTCTTGCAAATTGTATATTAGCGACTTCAATAAGTTACCGCTTATTCTAAAAAACATAAATTTTACTGAACTGCTCTTCTGAGGAAAAATTTGTATGTTATTACCATATTAACAAATTCATATAAGTAAGTAGTATACCGAAGGTGGAGCTGCAACCACCAACCAATGAAGACCTCACAAAAGAGCTGCAGGAATCCATTGATTGCGCGAGAGCTGTCTTACCTTACTTCGAGCTGGAAGGGCCGGTAGTGACAGCTAAGAGACAAAGGTCAGCTGAAGAGGCTAAGCCGTCAGCCAAGAGACCGAAGACAAAGGGCGTGACGCCCGCGAAATATTTTGCTGATGTGGCCCGGAACCGTATTATCCGGGTGTTGTTGGGGTGCTGGATGAGGGTGATCCCGAAGGAAAAGTCCCCAGAGCCCAATGGAAGTGGGTGCAAGCCGCACTGACGAATGTGGCGTTGGAAGTGCTACTAAGCAATCCGGGTCCACCCCCGTCATGTACGGATGGTATCAGGGTCAACGTCCGGTGTGTTTTACGTGAGTACCTGCCGTCGACAGCCTTACCTCACGGTGCTCAAAAGCACAGCGTATCAATACAATGCGTTGATCAGTGCCCCGAAAATGCCAGGCATTTTTCAGTACCGATTGGTAGTGTGGAATGGACACACTACACACCTTTGTGGGGTTCGAGGCCTATCTAACACCTCTGCCGTACTTTGGGTCCGGCCCCCGGTTGCAGTGCAACTCCACATTGAGTGATCAAAACACTCTTCCCGCATTTGGGCATCAACCACAACCACCACGAAGTCGAAGCTACTACCAGTTGAGCTACCATACTGCTCTGTACTGGTGACCAGGGATTAAATCCCTACCCCTCATCTTTCACCCAAGAAATCTAACCCCTATTTTCAGCTGATTGTCTCCGCCGCCTGAACAACTCACGCGCAAGCCTAGTGAAGATCACACCGCTGACATCTAATCGCCCATTAGTCCAACTAATCCCCATTCCGTCAAGGTTCCTAATGTCGGAGTACATCGGGCAGAGTGCAATAACATGCGCCCAATCTTCAATCTTCAACACGCCCCCACATATACACCCTGGCGTGTCAAAAAGGCGCCTCTGATGCAGAAATGTGTTCAGAGGACCATGTCCCGTAAGCAGAAAACCCAGGCTCAGACAGAATCGGAAGTCTGGGTTTTCTTCTACAAACCTAACGTCTCGGATGTACTCATAGGTCACCCTACCGTTAGGGCTATTGTCCCAACGGTCTTGCCACCTTATCTTGACCCTGTCATCTAGAAGTCTCTTGCTTCCTAGATATCCTTCCCTCTCCACGTCAAGATCGGAAATCAGATTATTCTGCAGCAAGGACGCACCCAAGCCTCTTCTTAACCTGAATGTGACAGCACGCTGTATAACAATCAGGTGAAGAGGTGGCACACCTAGCAATACCTGCATCGCATCAGTTGAGACGGTGCGACACACTGGCAAACAGGCTAGCAACATACAGCGCTGCAAGGAATGTAGTTTTTGGCGACCCAAGACCGTCGTGGCTAATTCCCACCATACAGCAGCACCATAAGTGGCACAGGCCACAAATAATGGATATATGGTACGAACCGCACGACGTCCGAGTCCCCAATCATTCCGTAAAACGCGTCTGACCTTGCCGACAATCGCCAGCAGTCTCTCTTTCACGCTCACCAATTGTGGAGTGAAACACATCCCTTATTTCATGGTCAACCCCAAGTATTTGACTTGCATCACGTACTTGATGCTGACCCCATTTACACGGACAATCGGTGGACGAACCGGCGACAATCTGCCCTTAAGCAGCATTGTAACCGTTTTATTCATTGATATGTCCACACCAACACCTACACCCCAACTGTGGACAATTTCTAAAAATCGTCTTCCCGCTCGCTCTATTTCGGACCTTGAGTGACCTTCAACTAAAAGAAGAAGGTCGTCCGCGTACGCACAACACTTGCATACTGGTTCAAGTTGTCCAAGCAGAGAGTCCATCATAAGGTTCCAAATATATGGACCACAAATGGATCCCTGCGGGCAGCCCCTAGCCACCCCAATCTCAACACTTCCATTCATTTCTACGATTGAGGCTTTTCTGTCCGAAAAGTATCTCCGCCAGAGAGTAACTTCCGGGCAGCCGAGCTCCTCCAATCGTTCAATCACCCTATCCCAGATTAGGTAGTCAAATGCTCCCTTAAAGTCAACAAATATACCAAGGACATATTCGTTGACGTTCTCCCTAACAGCACTCTGGACATACATTCAGGCATCCTCCCTCTACACTGCGTCCATCAACCATCAAAACCTGGGAATCGTTTACACCTGACCAGGCCAAAGGCGTATCTCAGCTCCCCATCATCTAGTGGAGGAACAGGTACCTCATACGTTTGAGGTACCTGAGCCTCCGCCCTAGGAAAGAACGCTATTAACAAAGCACCCGCACACTCTCTCCACGTTGATAACACAGTGTCACCAACGCGGAGAGAGGTGATATCCTCTCTCTTACGCCCCCTACAGATCTTGTAGACCTGACCCCAGGGTTATTTCCGATTCTCCCCTACAAAACTCCTCCATTCCTCTTTTTTGGTTTTAACCAGCATTTCTTTGTAATCCCTCATCAAACAACTAAATTCATCAACATACAACTAAATTCTCAATCGCCGGACAGCTCTTCATCGTTAGCTCTTTCGTCCACCACTTAAGTTTGCTCACTCTGAAGCTTTCGAACTTTCCGAGAACCCTATTGTTCACTTCCCACACTACATCGTATAGCCAAGAAATTTGCTCGTCCACCCCAAAGCCCTCAAACTCACTAAGCGGTATTTCCAATACCGCTTCCCTAACCCACTGACCTTATTGGTTCCAGACGATACCTGAGGTACGCCATCGCCGCAACGGACTTACATACGCCGAGGGAGGAGAATCAAGTTATGGTCACTCAATCCCCACCCTCCCCTAATCACCCACCTAACATTAAAGGTCCTATTTGCTGCCACATTCATGAAGGACACATCATACACATATGTGAAGACTATTTGCCTCCAACCATTCGCTTAATACCTCGCCTCTAGTGTGGCTTTGATATCCAGACGAATGTCGAGATACGTTACTAAACCACATAGAGGATGAGGCATTCGCATCCATTCCTAGGATAAGCGAGCTACTACTGGCAAGTAGCAGTAGCTTATCCATGTAAAGCAGGTAAGGCTCTAGAGGTTCGCTGTATTTGCAATAAACACTAGCGACTACCAATCTACCGAACTCCCCCTCTATGGATACACAAACACCCAGCCGTGACGAATCCAGAACTACGCAGCCGTAGCTCAGATTATTCACAACTATTGCAGCATTTCTCCTAAGGTCTGTGAAGACCCTAAAGCCTCCAGGGAGACCCCGAACCACACCGTTAGTGGCATAGGGCTCCTGGAGTAATGCGATGCCGCACCCACCCTCTAGCATACAACCCCCTAACTCACACATTACGGCATAACAACCCTAACAATTTAGCTGTAAAATCGTCCCCATTAATGTCTAGAAAGGGCAAGCTGACATCATAAGATGCCCAGCTGGTCTACCCTTAAATGCACAGTTGCGACAATGTGATGCATTGACGCAACGAGCAGCTCTGTGGCCTTCCTGACCACACCTACGGCAGACATCGGACTTGGCCTTATATATCACCACTCGATGGTCAAAGCCCATATACCAGAAACAGCCGGCAACAGGGCTATCCGGTCGCACTCGGAAGGAAAACCACTTAATATAGCACCTTTCCGCTTCCAAGAGGGCGGACATTACTTTCTCCGAACCCTCCAAAACAACGTTGGTTTTACCATCCGGCGCCACCTTCCAGGGGCGACTGACCAACTTAACGTCGGATTTCTTTGCCTCAGGACTGATATTAATATTATAGAGTTCTTCCATGAATTCCTCATGGGAGATCTCAGTGTGTACACCTTGCACCACAAGTCTTGGCCCCAACTTCCGGTTGACACTCACGTCCAACCCTACCTCCCCGAATTTGCGTTAGTCGCCACTTTCTCCCTCTCTAAGACAGAGGGAGTGCGGATAACCGCCCCACCACCCTTTATCGGCCTAAACTCGTGGATCTTACGCCGAGTGAAGGACCCACCTCCTTAACTACCTTTTTTATGACTTCCTTAGAGGAAGGTGCAGGCCCCTTGCTTCTCACCACAACCGACCAGGTCTCCACCAGCACGGGTGCCGGAGGGGCAGGCGCCGAAGTCGCGGGAGCCACCATCGGCCTTCTCGGTCGCGGTCCCCGACAACCTTCCTTAAGGGCATCCACCTGCCCGCGAAGATGCGCGTTCTCCGCTGTTATCGTCATAAGGAGTGCTTCGTACTTCGAGGCAAGCTCCATAAGATCCTTCATGACAGAGACCTTCATGTTTTGTCCCCCGAAAACCACCGCGCTAACCTCAGCTGTTACAGCTTTCATAGCTGTGGGTGATAGCGCCACCCCCAACATCACCCCCTTATTTGCAATAAACTCAACTTTATTACCTTTCCTCTTTTCTTCTCGCTTTCGGCTTCCTCCTGCATCCTTCTCTACATTCTTCGCTGCTCCGGCTACTGGTTTTGCCGCTCCCGTCTCGCTGGCGCTCTCGCACGACCTCCCTAACGGTGGAGTGCCCAGGCGACCCTTTCTGCGCGGTGGGGGCTTCAGTGGTTGCTCCACTTCCTCTTCGCCCTCCGATGATGCTGCCGTAATCATTACGGCTTCCAAGTCATCGCTCTCGGCGGATGCCTTCGCTCCTCGCCTTCGCTCCTCGCCTTCGTGGTGGAGACATTTTTCTCCGACCGACCGGTACACTCGCGATCGCGTACCTACTATACAAACACGAACAACTCGCGGTCACACAAAACCGGTGCCTGAACTGTTCGTAAACAAAACGGTCACTGTCCTTCGTTATACACACACAAAACAGGCAATAACACTTGTTCACTTGTTTTTCACTGTCCTTCGCACCAGGCAAGAAGACTGCCTATTATTTGTAAGCAATTTTAAAAATGCTTAAATTGTCACTGGCCTTCGCACCAGGCAATAACACTGTCTATTGTTTGGATTTTCACTGTAACACTCGCACTACAATTTTTACAAGCAATTACACGTGGTAATGCTGTCTTTGTCTCTGGCCTTCGATTTAACTCGCGCCAGGCAATTATATTCTATTTTTATTTTTTTATTTTATGTTTTCTGTTCAGAAAATTCACCAAATTGTTTCAACAATAATGCGCGAACACGTCCGTTCACTTCGAATGTCTACAACTGAGTGAGGGTATCAGGGTCAGATAAAGATGATAGCGTATGACGACGAGAGATCGGTCTAGCTATATAAGGCCGCGATAGCTAAGCTGAAGGAGGTCTACCCCGGCGCCAGGCTAGTAGCGCTAGACAAAAAAGATATCCCTTCCCGACCGAGGGCAAGGGTATGGATCGAGGGTACACCATCGCAGCCGGACCAGATAATGCAGCCTATAACCCGAATTTGCCAACTGGGGGATGGAGATTCGTCAGGGCCTTCGATGACCCCGCAGCGGAATCTAGTGTGGAGACGAAGCGAGCCACAATGCAAAGGAATCCGTAGAACCGCGAAACTAAGACTAGCGTCTCTAGCCCTAGTTAACCGCATGGCAGAAGAACGGCCTGACTTCGTCCTCATTCAGGAGCCATGGGTTAATAGAGGACGGATTTGCGGTCTGAGGACACCGGGGTATAATTTATACGCGTAGGTAAGGCTAGGACATGTATATTGGGTAGTAAAAAACTTAATGTCTTTTTATTACACAGTTACAGTAGTAACCACACCACAGTAGTAAGCTGGGAGACTAGCGGAAAGAAATACCGGCTGGCATCATGCTACATGCCGTATGACGAGGTAGCAGTACCATCGCAGCTGATCAAAGAGCTGGTACAAGACACCGAAGCATTCAAGTGCTTGATTATACTTGGGTGTGAATCCAACGCATACCACACACTATGGGGCAGCAGGATAAAATAACTCATTGGAGGGTACTGGAAGAACATTCCTTCTCAGATCACTGCTACATTGAGTGTATAATTGAAGAGAATATAGTTAAGGGAGAGAAATTTAGGAAACGAACTGGCAGCTGCACATGCAGGAGCTAAAAAAGCGTATTCCTATGATTCCACCATTTCAGCCAGAGAACAAAGAGGACCTAGACATCCTCGTTAATACTATGTTCATACCGACACAAAATTCGTGTTTTCATAGACAAAAGAGGTTTTCACGCGAAAACTTGTGTTTTCATCCATACAAAATTTGTCAAACGAAAACACAGTTTTCGCTGAAAACCCCTTGAAAACTTTCATTCCACTCATTATAATCGGTGCCTGCTCTAGTTTAATCGATATTATTAGAAGACATATTTTGTCAGCCCTAAATGTCAGTTGACAATTTGTTTACATTCCATAATTGGCCTAAACGTACCCTACAAGAAACTGCTGATGGGTTCACCAATACACTCACCTTTGATATGTCAATACTGTTAATTTACATTTGCATTTTTAAATTCAGAACTATTTACTGATTGGAGAAAGACGTATGCAGAGCTATTGAGAGGAGGAGATGGCATCAAGTGAAAATTAATTTTTATATTTTCATATCTTATTATATTTTTTGTTGAATTCCTTTTTATACTCTCGCAACCTGTTGCTACAGAGTATAATAGTTTTGTTCACCTAACGGTTGTTTGTATCACCTAAAACTAATCGAGTTAGATATAGGGTTATATATGTATATATAAATGATCAGGATGAAGAGACGAGTTAAAATCCAGGTGACTGTCTGTCCGTCCGTCCGTCTGTCCGTCCGTGCAAGCTCTAACCGTGAGACGGTTGGTATTGCAGATGGGCGTAATCGGACCACTGTCACGCCCATAAAACGCCATTAATCAAAAACAAATAAATTGTCATAACTGAGCTCCGCAATAAGATACAACACTGTTATTTGGTACACGAGATCACATTAGGTAGGGGCATCTGCAGTTTAAACTTTTTTTTAAAAAGTGGGCGTGGTCCCGCCTCTAATAGGTTTAATGTGCATATCTCCTAAACCGCTAATGCTATAATAACAAAATTCACTCGAAGCAAATTTTTTTAGCACTTCTATTGACGGTGTGAAAATAGTTGAAATCGGTTGGCAACTCCACCCACTCCCCATAAAACGATACTGTTAAAAACTACTAAAAGCGCGATAAATCAAGCACTAAACACGCCAGAGACATTAAATTTTATCTCTGGGGTGGTATGAGATGACTTTATAGGAACCGCTTTCAAAATTAGACAGTGGGCGTGGCACAGCCCACTTTTAGGTGAAAACCCATATCCTGAGATCTGCTTAACCAATTTCCAAAAAATTCGGTACATAACGTTATTTTCATATTTCTATATTATAGTGCAAAAATGGGCGAAATCGGACTACAACCACGCCTATTTCCCATATAACACCATTTTCAATTCCATCTGATTCTTTCACTTTCCACTATGCATATCAAGCAACAATGATTATATCGGGGTTAAACTTTGCGTGAATAATACGTTTAAAGTATGCCACCTTCTGACCAAAAATTGTCTTAATCGAACCAAAACTGTTCAAGCCCCTAAGTACGAAATATGTGGACCCCAGTGCCTATAGTTGACCTTCTACCGAAAATATCAGCCAACCCACAAATAAATCTCAAACGAGTATACCATTTGACTTTGCGAGAGTATAAAATGTTCGGTTACATCCGAACTTTGCCATTCCTTACTTGTTATATTTAAGTATATTATTATAACTAATTTTGATTAAAAGTTTGAAATTTTTTAATGAAATAAAAATTATATTATCTACTGCGCAAAAGAATTTTTTACTTCTGATAGCGTTTCAGTCATAACTGACAATTTTCAGCTATGACGGATTTATGGTCAGCAATGACTCAGAAAAAACCAAACAAACCAACAAAAAGAAAACAAGACTCTTAAAAAAATGATAGAAACTTTGTTCTGCGCGCTGACAAAATTTTTTCAGCTATGACTTTCATATTACCCATCATATGACCGTCACTGTTCTTGTAGGGTACATAACAAATGTAAACAAATAGATGTGTGAACTGTTAATGAAAACTCATCGAAAACACACAATGTCGGTCAGAACGACTTTGGTTCCTCAATTCACAAATTCTGTTGTCAAGAGGATTTCAATTCGGTGCGAACATAGTATAAACAGTTCACCGATTCTTGTCGTCAAGCACTAGAGGTGGCTTGTCCATTAAGTAACAGTATTGGAAGAATTAAGCCCCCTTGGTGTTCTCCCATACTTAAGAAGATGCAAAAAGTTGCAGGAAGCAATTCAATTTTGCCAAATTATCCCACAGAGAAGAAAAGTGGGATAACTATTATAACCTCCTACGGTCATATAAGAAAGAGGTAAGGAAGGCAAAACGAAATTGGTGGAAATCTTTTTGTAGTGACATCGAGAATACGGCAGAAGTATCTCGACTTAGAAAAATAATGACTCAGTCGAAACATAGCACTGGGTACCTTTAGTAGCCAGACCACAGCTCGACGGTATCCAGTGAAGAGACTCTAGGCCTACTAATGGATACTCAAGGTGATAAATATACCAAAGGCTGGCAAAAGCTCACACGTTAATCCAAAGGATTTTAGACCAATCAGTCTTTCATCATTTCTTTTAAAAACGCAGAAGAGACTAATAGAAATACATATAAGGGGTAAGCTAAACCCAGGAAAAATGGCAGTTTCGCAGCATGCGTATTCTAAGGGTAAATCCACAGAAACGGCATTAAGCTCAGTGGTAGCAGAGATTGAAAATTTTCTGGAGATAAAAGAATACACCCTCGTAGCTTTCCTAGACATAGAAGGTGCTTTCAATAACATATCAATAACATCCAGTCGAAGGCCATATTGAGCGCGCTTAAAGATCTGGACATCTTTGAGCCTCTCCGGAAATTTATTGAACAGATGCTCTTCGGCAGGTCAATTATTTCAACACTGGGAGCTTCAACGATGCGTAGATCTGTCCGAAGGGGTACACCCCAAGGAGGCGTGTTATCCCCACTTCTCTGGATCCTGACAATGAATAAATTGCTTGTGGATCTAGAAATCTGGGGGTACATGTTGTGGCCTACGCTGATGATGTGGCAGTTTCGGTTAGAGGCAAGTTCCCGAATACCCTCGCTAGCCTTATTCAGACAATGTTAAACGATATTAATCGATGGGATGACTGAATTTAAATGGTAGCAAGACAGATCTAGTATAGTTCACTAAGAAACACAATACTCCAGAAATCACGCCGCCATCTTTAAATGACACCAGGCTAACGATAGGAGATAAAGCAAGCTACTTGGGACTAATTTTGGACAGGAAGCTTTCTTGGAAACAAAACTTATAAGCGAGGGTAAAGAAAGCAGCTACAGCGCTTTACACGAGTAAAAGAATGGTGGGGCCCAGATGGGGACTGGCGCCTCGGGTAACCTACTGGCTCAACACAGCAATTATAAGGCCGACCATGACTTACGGTATTTTAGTATGGTGGCCAATTACAGGAAAGAAATATGCGAATAGAAGCATGGAAAGTATACAAGGAGCAGCCAGTATTTGTGTCAGTGGAACTCTCAGAACTACGCCAAGCCAGGTACTCAACGTAATTTTACACTTACTGCCAACAGATCTGTTTTGCAAGCAAATGGCAGCGAAGTCAGCTCTGAGACTGAAGGAATCCTCCCTACTAGTCGCTAGTAACAAGGGACATTCTACGATACTTATAAAGTTCCCGTTTTATCCCATAATCACGGATTTTCGCAATCCTACAGAGCTGAATCTAACTCCGGTCCCCAAGATTGCCTTCCCCTCCAGAAAGGAGTGGGAAAGGAGCGTAGTGGACAAGGAAGCAGGGATAAGCTTCTATACGGATGGTTCCAAACTGTATAACCGAGTAGGCGGCGATGTCTTCCCAGCTAAACTAGATACCAAAATCGCCTTCCGGTTACCAGACCTCTGCAGTGTCTTCCAAGTGGAGGTCACCGCAATTAAAAACAGCCTTCTTGTACTGACAAGGAGTGTGCTCACAACAAGGAATATATTTATATATACAGACAGCCAGGCGGCTTTGAAATCTCTGATGTCTCATAGGATTTCGTCGAAGACAGTGAAAGAATGCCATATTCTTCTAGCGGATCTGACATCCTAAATCTCGGTAAACCTGCAATGGGTAACTGGACGCAGTGACATCCCCGGGAACTGTGTAGCAGATGAACTGGACAGAACAAGCAACTAGATCCTGGTAAGGAGGATATATGTATGCCCATGGCTACTTCTAGATACTTAATCGATAAATATGTCATTAACACAGCCGAGCGTCAGTGGAATCAGTCCCTGACTCGCTCAACATGCAAGTCGACTTGGTACGCCATAGCACGACTATTGTAGAAGCTGTCAGGGAAGAGAAGAGGATTAAACATCTTCTATGCGACTGCGCAGCACTATGTAGGAAAAGAATCGCAGCCATCGGTCGTGGGTTTCTTGGTGACGTCTCGGAGGTTGAACGGATAAAACTTGTCTCCCTGATGAAGTTCATTAGAAGTACGGGGTGATTCAGGGAAGAGCCAATAGAGTGAGGGGACCACAGTCCCGGCCTAAAGGCCTAGGTGGGTCGAAATACTGCCACTTTACCTACCTACCTACCTACACTATTAACAAATTCATATAATCATGCACTTCGAAAAAATTGCAATTCTCAGACTTAGGCCCAAACATAAATTTTACTGATTTACGTAATAAGTTTTTCAAGTAAGTACAGTTTTAACAAATTCGGATAATCAGTGCATTTCGAAAAAAAAGCACTTTCTCTCAGATTTAGACTCAAAGAAGATTTTATTAAAAACTGTATATTTACTACTTAAGCAAGTTACCACTTATAAAATTGAAAAGTCGAAAGTACATCATACAAATCGAAAACCACTAGATCCAAATAAACTAAATTTAGACTCATCTGTAAAAATTACAGAATCCCAAAATATGTTGTTACGATGGATATACTCTTTGGAATATATTTCGCAATATTTTTCTTCGATTAGTGTGGCTAGTTTCGTGGTGTTTACGCTCTAAAATTAGATGAAACCGAGCAGTTATGAAGAGTTTTAAGGTGGATTTTCGCAATGCCAGCTTCTTTCAACTGCTTCGCGATAGCGACATTGGATATTTAAGGCTATTTTTTGATTTTCCGATGAACTTTACTTTTAGCCTGGGGCGATCAATTTTTCTGAACCTTTCAGTACTCTTAAGTGTTAAAACTTCAGCAGTCTTCTTAAATTTAGCAATAATGAAGTGAACAGTATGTGGTTTTTTGACAATAATGCCTCTTTTGCGTGTACATATATTTCCTTGCCATTATTTGACTATCAGAGCTTGCTAATCTGGAAACATCTGTTTGTACACCATTTTATCTTTTAAGCCTACAACCGCATTCGTTGACCAAATAATAAACGTACTGAGAAATCTCAAGAGGGTCGTCCTTAGGATTCTCCCAACTGAAGGTAGGGCTGATGGCCCGCTGCCTCCAGCTGAAGTGGAAGAGAGTGGGAAAGCGACCCATTCGAAAATGGACATCGACCCCATCCTCTCGGATGTGGTAAGCACGGGGCGCGAACTCGCACTGCTGGAGAGGAATTTGGAGAATGAGGATGATGGAACAGCCCTACCTTTGTGACTGCTAGCAGGATGGAAGTTCTTGACGTTACGCTCTAGCCTCTAGGGAAATTGCTCCCTTGATTTCGGAATGGAGGGTTCTAGACGACCACTCCTTCTCCGAGCATAAATATATTGATTTCATCTTGAAAGCCTTACGCCTGGAGCTCAAAACCTATAGAAATTTCTGGAATACCAACTGGGTCCTGTACTGCAGGAGGCCTCGATTAGCTCTTCCACCCACACCCGATAGGGATTCAATCCTATCTGCGGATGCGATCGATGAGCTCGTCGAGGTTTTCAGCTCTGTTAGTAGAACCATTCTTGACAGCTCCTGTCCTCTGAGAACTCAGAAAATCAAAGGGAAACCCCCTTGGTGGACTTCGGAGCTAACGGAGATCAGATCTTCGAGCAGAAGACTTTTCAACAAAGCCCAGAAAAGTGGCTCTAGTGACGACTGGGCGTTGTACAAGGCCGGACTGAGCATTTACAAGTCCGAGTTGAAGAAAGCCAAGAGGGCTTCGTGGAGAGCCTTCTGCGGTAGTGTAGAGGCCTGCCATGACTCCTCACGGTTCAGGCGCATTCTTGCAAAAAGTCCTACTCCAGTGGGGTACCTAAGAAATGCAGATAGCAGTTGGACAACGAGCAGCGAGGAGTCGTTGAAGCTACTCCTGGATGCTCATTTCCCACTAAATCACTCTGCTGAAGAAGTGCCACTGACGGAGCTGCAGGAGGGCTGTACAGCCTTTCTGGACCTTCTGGACGATCGTCACCTTATCTGGGCGTTGAAATTCTTCAAACCCTTTAAGTCCCCGGGGCCCGATGGCATTATTCCAGCGCAACTACAACGCTCGGTTAAGATGTCATGCAGCTGGCTGGTCCCCATCTACGCGAACTGTGTTAGACTGGGCCATGTCCCGAAGGTCTGGAGACAGGTTAAGGTTACTTTTATTCCGAAGGCCGGCAAAACTCTCACGTCGGTGCAACTGCTTTACATGATGTATTGTCATGGCTGGAAATAGCTCTCATGCACAAGGAATTTATTTTTAGTCTTCTTTGCAACGGAACTGTCGCAGCGGTGTGGGGTGGTGCCAAGACAACCAGAAAAGTGAATAGGGGATCTCCGCATGGGGGAGTACTCTCCCCTCTGCTCTGGATGTTGGTGGTAAACGACCTACTTATAGAACTCGATGCGCAAGGCTGTTGGGTGCCTATGCTGATGATGTGGTTCTTATGGTTAAGGGAAAATTCCTGAATATCGTCTATGAGCTCACCGAAGGGTACCTAAACGTGGTATCCAACTGGGCAAACAGAAGCGGCCTAGCCGTCAACCCAAGTAAAACCGAAGTGGTTTTATTCACTAAGAGGTATAAGATCCCAAATGTGCCTCTCCCCTCCTTCGGGGGTTCACTTCTTCAACCTGCTGATAAAGGGAAATACCTAGGGCTTATCCTCGATAGAAAACTTTCCTGGAGGCCAAACATTGAGGAGAGAGTTAAGAAGGCATCGGTCGCCTTATACTGCTGCAAAGGGGCTATAATGAAAAGGTGGGGACTCTCACCAAAGGTGGTGTTCTGGCTCTATGAAACCGTAGTCAAGCCAATACTGTTCTATGGTGTGTTCGTCTGGAAAAGCTTGAGCGGGTCCAAAGAGCGACGCTCATCGGAATCTCCGGTGCACTGCGGACCACACCTACAATACCTCTTAATGCTATTTTAAACATAGCACCTGTGGATAATGCCGGTAAGTGCATTGCTGCGTAGTGTGCTATTAGGCTCAGGGAAGCTGAGCTTATGAAGAGGTCCGAACAAGAACACTCCGAAATTCTTTCCTCCTTCAGCTGCATTCCGGAAAATTTAGATCACAGGCTATTTCAACATCAGGCTCGTTTGGGTGCGACCAACAGGAGACGACCAACTCCTGTGCGACCGCGAGATCCTTCTGGCCAAGACTGGAGCGCAGGAGGGCGGGTTAACTTTTCGCCCTGAGCAAAGTGCTTCTCGCCGCTATGGTAGGAGTTCTCACTGGACACTGTCCAATAGGCACTCATGCGGTACGGCTTGGAGTACTACCCGATGCTAGTTGCCAAAGCTGCATGGAGGAGGGCGAGGCATCCCGGCACTTTCTCCTCCAATGTCCGGCTTTCGCTAGGCTGAGATTTAAATATCTTGGAAATCACACTTTTGGCGGACCTGAATACTAAGCCGAAATGGATATTGGCCGCCTTAACAAGTTTGTTGCAAGCACTGATCCATATTATAGGAGTTTTGTAGGTATCACAACCGACCGCCGTCTTGAGCTGTCCAAGAGGGATCCTTCTTGGAATCGACCTTCTAACCTAACCTAACCTATATATTGGACGACAATAATCTACGCCACATATGAGATAGGGTCGTAGCACTCGAAGTCTTTCGACTGGCAAATTTCTCATTATTTGGGCTTGCAACTTCGGCTTGTAATGAAAACAGTGTGTACAGTTTCTTATGGTTCTGCTGCATGCTTCTCTGGCATTAATCAGCCATATGCGTTCTCGAAGAAGCGCAAACAACGTTTTTGCCCCAGCGTGGTGGTTTCGAAAGTGCAGGAACCGTAAATAAGTGTTAACGAAATGCGAATTTTTATTCAGTAATAAGGGAAATTTGGCATCGTATTGGAGAGGTGCATTTAATAGGCGACCTCCTACTCGGATTAATTTGAATGAAAGCACCATATTCGAGTACTCATGCAAAAACGGATTGAATTTTTGCAAGTTTGCGGGTAGTGGGGTTCCTTTAGTCAGTTTTTGGATTTCATTCGCGAATTCTGAATATTGGACCACCTTAACAATTTTCAAAAAACTCAAGTGTAATTCGTCTGATGTCAGATCCCTTCCCACAGTAGGCAATATTGGTCGTCTAATCCACCGTAATAAATATGCGACCACACGCCG
The DNA here is from genome assembly GCF_042242935.1 of Bactrocera oleae. Taxonomy (NCBI): domain Eukaryota; kingdom Metazoa; phylum Arthropoda; class Insecta; order Diptera; family Tephritidae; genus Bactrocera; species Bactrocera oleae. Next base: position 17,104,642 of record NC_091541.1, on the reverse strand, counting down.
CAATTTTTGATGAGAAGAGATTTTTTCGATAAGGTCCATTATTGCATTATCTTTCACATTTGCAGCTAGTGTGAAAGTCTTTTTCTTCTTCTCTAATGCTTCGTCTTCTGGAAAAAGCTGGAAGTGAGTGTTAATCGGCCACAAAGCGGGGTCTTCTAGGAGGAACTGTGGACCGCTAAACCATATCGAATTATTCAATTCGTCCACGTTGCAACCCCGAAACACTTGATCCGCAGGATTTTGTTTTGTTGGCACATGTCACCAATGTACTTGGTCAGTCAATTCTTGGATTTCGGACACTCTATTTGCGACAATGGTTTGTAATGTAGATGGATGTGTTTTAATCCAATGCAACAAGATTTCAGAGTCTGTCCAAAATGTAATTTTCTTGAATCGTCGACTCAACATAGGCGCTACTCGTGACCATAATTTGGCAAGAAGATGTGCTGCTGAGAGTCCGAGACGCGGAAGAGAATTGGTCTTCAGCGGAGCCACTCTAGAGTTACTGTACTCTGTCGCAGCATTCATTTGACACCACTAGCAGATTGGCTTCGTATGTATATGCAACATCCGTACGCTGTTATTGAAACGTCGGAGAAGCCATGTATTTGGCAGATAGCACTCGACTCTAGGTTTACGTACCGAGGAATGCTAATAGATAAGAGGTGCAGTAAGTTGGCTGAAATTCTGCCAGCTAGTGTCAAGGCGCAATGGAATCGACTCATTTCAATCTAGTTTTTGTATCCAAAGCTCTCACAATAACATTTTTGTTTTGGTGACTAGTGGGGCTAATAAACCAAGAGGATCGAAAAGGCGAGCAGAGACTGACAATATGCTTCGTTTAGTGGCTCGCAGATCATTAAAATTGGCATCTTAAACAAATCGAAACAAGTCCTCTTTCGGCAACCAATGGATTCCTAGTGTTTTAGTTGAGTTTTTGTCATTGAAGCTTAATGACTTTTCAGTGCAGTCACTGCCGAAAAATTTAGGGTGATTCGAAAACCACTTCGTTAAGGTGAATTACCTCACTTCTTATAAGATCTAGAGACTCAAAATTTTCAGATCTTGTAATAAGTCATCAACATAAAAGTCTCTTTCTATGGCCAATGAACCGAGTGGATACTTAGTTGTATTAGCCCCGCTGAGCATTTGTAAACACCGTGTTGTGAGAAATAGTGCAGGCGCAGTGCCGTAAGTGACGGTGTTATGTCGAAAAATCTGAATTTGCTCTGAGGGATGCTCTCTCCACACAATAAGCTGACAGTTTCTATCTTCTTCATGCATAATTATTTGGCGGTACATTTTTGTAATGTCTGCCGTTAAAGCGTACTTGTTTAAGCGAAACCGAAGAAGAGTTAAATATAATTCTTCTTGGATGGTTGGACCTACCATCAAAAGTTCATTTAATGAAATTTGAGAAAAGGTACGACTCGACGCATCAAAGACAACTTGTAATTTTGTTGTTGTGCTCTCTGGCCTCAAAACGCTCTGATGTGGAATGAAATAGTGTGGCTCACTCGGGATCTTATTATTTGTTGGGCTCATGTGACCCAGTGCTTTATACTCCTTCATGAAGTCCAGATACATTTTACGAAGTTCTGGATCTTTCAATGTTCTTCTCTCCAGGGCCTGAAACCGCCGAACTGCGGTTTCATAGGAGTGACCGAGTAACTTACGGTCAGCTTTAAAGGGCATTCTGACTTTAAGCCGTCCTGAAAGTAATACTTGACTTATATCAACGAAAAACTTTTCACACTCTTTTTGTTCTGGTGTGAATTTGCTGTAATTAGTTTCTGAAGGAAGTTCCTCCAGAGACCATTACTTTTGGACTACTGAATTTATTGACGTTAGGTCTTCTACAGCTTGGCTTAATGTGCTATTTAGTTCCGGAGGAGGACTTACACTGCTGACGTATTTGCCAGACACAATCCATCCCAAAAGAGTTTTCTGTAGCGGTGGTTGATTAGGACCACTTTTAATTTGGCCAGCAGCTAGCAGATCGAAAAAGGTTTCTGCTCCCTATAATATATCAATCTTTTGGGATTTTTGGAATTCTGGATCCGCCAATTCAATATTGTGCGGAATTTTCTAGCCATTAACATTGATGTTATGGTCTGAATGATTTGCCGAAATACATCGCATAATCCAGAATTCCGCCGAAAATTTGAAACTATTTACCCGGGACTTAACAAATGCGCTTAATTTTGCTCCGACTTTCGTGTTGGAATTTTCAATTCCTATAATATTATATTAACGTCCTGTTTTGACGTCGAATCCGCAATTTTTGGGACAAAGCCTCCGTTATAAAGTTGACTTGTGATCCTGAATCCAACAATGCTCTAACGGGCAGGTATTCTCCACAGCTGGTTCTTACAAGAATAACTGCTGTTGCCAACATTACACGATCTGGTACGCTTGTTGGATGCATGGCATGTGTAGTTGTTGTTGGTTGCGGAGGAGGTGCAACAGCAAATCAAACGGGATACTGGTGCAGTAACGAATGTGAGGATCGATTGCACACGCGACATCAATCCGCCCTGCACTTGGAGACCGTATGTCCCTTACGCAAACAATTTATGCATAAAGGTACCGATTTGACAAACTCAAATCTCTGTTGTACAGAGAGAGCTTTTAAAGAGTGACAGGCGGTTAAATAATGGTCCTTTGACTTGCACTGCTGACAAGCCGGCTGCTTTTTATATGCAGCAACTAGAGCTGACTTTGTCCTGTTCATTTGGGATTGCTTGTCGGGCTGGCTGCGACTATGGGTCTCGTCTTCGAACACGATGTTCCTTCTGCTGATAGGTGCTGGTACCGTCTGTTCAAAGTAGTTTCACAATCCTTCCACAATGGGAGCTTGTCGTAATCCAGCTGTTCTTCCCACTTGGATCGGGTAATAGAGTCAACCTTTGTCATGACTATATGTATGATTATCGCATTTGTTATATGTTTTTCATCGCCCAACGATAGCAATGAGTCATAAACAGCTGACACTTCATCGATCAACGCGTGCAATGAAGGTGTTGTGATGTTGAAATTGTATTGAAAAATAAAAAATTTCTATCGTAAACTCCGTTCGCAAAGCTTCTCCAGATAAACAATTAACCAAATGGTTAAATTTTTCAATATCTGGAATATTTGGATCATTATAAACCAAACTCTCAAACAAAATCATGAAATTTTTAAATTCCGAATATTCTCCCTTGAATTTCACCAGATTCATTTTTGGGAGCCTTGAGCTGTGAAATGTTACAATGGATATTTCGGTAATAGACTATTTTTTGCTAAAAATGTTTTAATTATTGACTTGGCTTCAACAATTATGTCCTCTAACTCCCCTCGGGCCATGTCGTCTTCATCAATTTCTTCAATCTTGGATTGGCATTTCATCAATTTTTCGCTATGTGAATTTAATATATCCAAACGACATTCCAATTCGGTTGTATCTAGAGACATAGTCTTGTCAAGAAGGCCCGGTTTTATGCGAAAAATGCTACTTTTCGCCACCGTCCTTCGACGCTTTAAAGATTTTAAGTCGATCAACTCCTTACCTGAAGAGAGGTTGGCGATAGTTGGCTTTGGCTTGGCTTTTGGCTTTTTTGAATTAAAATTCACGAAAAACGATAGAAGTTGGCACAGAAATGAATCTGAAATATTAGGAATCGAATTGTACGAAAAACCAAACCAAATATATGCAAAATGAGCAATAGCACAATTAGAAAAAATTTTTTTTTTTAAATTGATAATTTTTGGATAACCAACAAAATTTACTTATAAATAAGGACACTACCGCGAATCACACAATCCCTTTTTCACTTCAAAATGCATATATTATATATGTACATATAGGTATTTGAATAGTATATAATATGTGTATAGAAGATGTATATAAAAAGTAGTGAATAAAAGGAAGAGCCAAAAACTGAAAGTATGCACTTGCTTTTGTTTTGTTATAGTTTTCTTATTTATCTTTTCCTTTTGTTCGCAACACTTTCAGTAATTCGCACACGTTACCTGTTGTGAATGCGTAGGCGGTTTGCCTGCGTTCACTTCCCTTTGGCATAGGATGCAGTTGCAGCTCATTCCCACGAAACGTCAGCAGCAGTGGATGTGGCGTCAATGTTAGCAGCAGCGGTGACAATGTTGGCGTTGACGCAGCAGCAACTAACGTAGCGATGGCTTTTTTTTTTACTGAACGGCAATTTTGGGAACACGTTTTTTTTTTTTTAAAACGGTCTTACGACACTTTCAACAGTTAACGGCACTAGCGGAACTTTTTTGTAATGGCGGTAATGGTAAAAATAATATAATATTTAATTTAATTTACCGCACTTTTTTCATTTTCACATCAAAAACACTTGTGTGATTTTATTTGCGCACTCCACTGTACCTGCCGTTTTTAAACGAATTGCCGAATGTTATACATATGCAGAAGCACTTTTGCTTTTCACTTCAACTTATTTTGTTTGTTCTCGCACTAATAGGTTAGTATGTACTTTGTTATAGGATCTACCTAGGTAAGTACCTCTATATGCTGCACATACATATGTATATTCCATATTAAATATTTTATTTATTTAGCACACACTGCACATAATTTGCTTTTAGTTTTTATTTTTGTGTTTTTTATTAAATTTATGATATTTTGTATTTTTTAAAGTATTATTTCACCACTTTGCTCGTTTTTTCGTTGCACTAATACTTGTTGCTTGTATTATTTTCAAAAAACTTTTATTTTTTATTTTAGCACTCGAAAACTGAAAACTTCGTATATGTAGATAACCTTTATTTTATTTTTTCACTTAGATTTGTTTTTAATCTTTGTTTTAATAAAAAATTTGGTTTTATTTTTGCCACTTGCACTCAATTAACCGAAACCCGAAAAAGAGATAATGCACAGGCAATTTCATACGAAAAGTTAAATTAGTTTTGCGAAAAGTTAATATACACTTTAAATCTTAAGCACGCACTAAGTCCCTGCTCGGGCGCCATGAGAAATCTCAAGCCTTTTTGAGATGAAATAAAATGTTGGGATGCGCAACTTAAATAAAAAATGGCAATTGCCTGTGCCTAAACGAAATGAAAATATCCGGTTAAGTCAAAGACGTGCGTTCGCGAGTGTGGTTTTATTACAATAGTATTCTTTATTTTAAGTATATTATAATTTAGATTAAACCTTAACCTAACGGCTTAAACTAGTGGTAAGTATGTATTAGAAAAGGGATAAGTAGGTATAAGTATATTTCAACAGTTTCGTTAATTCATTGTAAAAGATTATTGTAATAGTTAATGTGTTCTGTAATAAGGTAAGTATTTTTATAGCATAAAACATTTATAATTCATTTCAACATTATTCAATTAATCTTAATTTTTTTTTTAAGTTGCATAAAACATTTATAATTCATTTCAACATTAATCTAAATTTTTTTTTTAAGTTTACTTTTAACACACATTTTATTTTAGTAATATCAGACAAAAATAATGGTACCCACCATGAATGCATTTAAAGTGTAACGTACGTATACAAATTTATTTTGGTCGTTCAAAAATTAGATATTTTAATTTTTTGCAACTGTTAACATCAAAATTCATTCAGCACTAAAATACATAAGACTTGCATATTGTTACCCTTGGCTGCAATTTAAAAGCTAAAATAGTTTATGAGAAAAGACAATTTAAAGTCAAAACATTCCTCTGTACAAGTGATGCTAGTCGCTGCAGTACGCCACTTTTCAAAAAAAGTTTTGAAGAAGCATTTCAAATTTTTAAAAATTTAATATAGGTTATTTTTATATTATATTTAGGTACAAGTATAATTTTTTCTAAACATTTTTCTATACTGTTTTATCCTTTCAACTGAGGGAGAGGTTGGGTTGACTCTGTTATCTATGATAAAATAATTTTCGTGGCGTTTGTTACAATAACTTTAACGGTCCTTCGTTCGCTGGTGAAAATGAAATCTCTTAGTAACGAAACATAAGAACAGGTGTTTGGGTCTTAAAAATAAATAAATGTATCCTTTTCCATGTGAGGACATTTCTGCAAGTGTTACATTTCTTAAATTCATCGAAAGTTTAGCGGTCGTTATTTGTTTGTTTGAAGAGACTGCAGATGATATGGTGAAATTCTTATATGCTTGACACCAAGAATCCATGTTTTGACTAAAATTGTCTTTTTGGGCAGATATAATTTGTTTAGTACTCCGTACCGAGCGATCCTGTAGACGACTAGTGCTCTTTAAGTACTAATGAGAACCTGTAGAAGGTTGGTAGAGAAACCAAGTCTATGTATTGTATATGTATGTGGTAAAAGTGTTGTTCCGACGACAATGGCTAATTGTAGTGGTGCCACTAATATGTGACATGTAAAATTATTCATAACTCTAAGTTTACCGTTATTTTACACATAGATGTATCAAATAGCTCTGACATATCATGTGTAATAACAATTGATAACTTAAAACAAATGAATCGACCTTAGTTTTTGCACAAAAAATTTCCCTTTAACCTCGATATTTAAATTTCATTGAAGTGGATGGCTTTAGTACGGCAACAACGAAATTGTGTACATCAGCTGTTTGAAATATCGCTTCCGTCTTTAAAATGTTCAAGAAGCTATCTTCAAGATGCCATTTGTAGTCAAGAAATTTTCACTGTCTTTAAGCATAATGATCGCATTAGCGAAACTTAGCACAACAGCGTATAGCAGTGAACTGTTGCATAAAATTTCTGTTTAATGAGTTTTGTGTATATCTAATTTGCTAAAATTTTTAATATAACAGAACATAACATAACATTTAATTAGGATTTTTATGTTTCAATGGCTAATTGCATCATTATAGAAGTGAAGTTTCAAAAAGCAAGTTTGAAAATTATAATTATTTTCATGCGGTTTGCCAAATTGACGTAACTTGATTATTTTTACATTGTTCCAATATTCCGAACATAAGTTGTTAGTGTCCTTGTGCGTTTTTTTCAATATATTTCATTAATTGGAAGTGCAAACAAAAGAATTATGTTTTTCACCTAAATCTATATAAATAAAAGAAAGTCGTGTTAGTTACTCCACTTATAACTCAAGAACGGCTGAACCGATTTAGCTGAAAATTGGCAGGGAAGTAGTTTATGAAGTAGACATGAAAGGTATACTGTGTAATTGTACGTTCTCTTATATTCCCGCACCATTTTAAGAGAAGTACCTATAAAAAAAAAAAAATAAGTTTTTGAACGCACCTGACCTAAATAGCCCCATAATGCTCATTCAAATAGCCCCTTTGGATAAAAACGTAAAAATAGACGACGAAATTAACATAATTTTATATTAATTGTAGCCATGAGTGTATATACATTTTGATAATAAAACACAATTTTCATTTACTGGCCAAACCATCAATGTAAAGATTAAAGTTGGGCGACGTGGAAAAAGAATTTATTTCGTTTTTTTTTTTTCAAACACATATCACTTGCAGCCAATACAAAATAACCTCAAATACGTCGCGCATAGTGCCTCGACATTAGATGTACTGTTTTCAGGTTCAAGATATTCTTTTCTACTATTAGTGTGACCGAAACTAGGTGAAGTTGAATGTTAAAACTTTTGGCGTCCCGAAAAGCGACGCGATTTTCAAATAGTCCCATCTTACCTAGTTGTTTTGGTGTGTAATTACACTATTTATACTTAGCTATATTCGTTTTATAGAGGAAAAAAAATTTAAAGAGCTAAAATGAAAAAAAAATTGTGAACGTCAAACGGCATATGATCAGCGTTTATTCTACACAGGAATTCCTGGCCATGGTAATTGTCTATTTCACTCGCTCATAAGCGTTTTGCAACTTCAAATTGAGACTTGTGACTTGAGAAATCAGTTACGCGATTCACCCTATTTAAACTCCTGCCACAATCCGCAAGAAGCATATAACATTCTATCAAGCACTAATTACGGAGATTTGGATTGTTTATACTTAGTTTCAAGAATGTACAATCAAAATGTTTTTGTACATTATTGTTTTAACAACATAACTACAAAGAATCAAGACACTATCTTTTGTCATTTTAAAACGAATGATACACAAAACTGGATTCATCTTCGTGATCAACATTTTACACCTTTTTATGAAGTATCAGATTTATTGGAGACAATAAACGAAGCCCATGTTCATGCGAATATTCAACTATTGCGTGACAACTATGATGAAGATCCTACCGAAGATAAGCATAACAATTATGAAACTGAAATTGAAATTGATAGAGAAGATCGAATAGGTGAAAATATTATGGATTTTATTGTTGATGGTACTATTCCAGTTAACACAAATTATCGTAAACACAGCACAAGTCATATTGAATTTTGTAAAGACTTTACGAGTAAATCATGTGGTCATTCTTGGCTTATTTGCGACAGAGTATGGTGGAAAAAAGGCTTGAAAATGTCGACTAGTAAACATGATAGTATTTTGAAAACAATGCTGCAAATAATCTTAATTATATAGTTGTTCTTTTTTTCTTATTTCATCTTGATAATACGAATTTGTTTTTTCTAGAAATATACACCTGGTGAAGGCCTGCTCTGCGTGTTACACATTTTTGGAAAAAGAAAAAACGCACAAGGACAGTAGCGAATCATATTCTGAATATTGAAACAATGAAATAATAATCAAGTTGCGCCAACTCGTGCCAAACCGCATGAAAATAATTATAACCTTGAAACTTGCTTTTTAAATTTCACTTCTATAATGATGCAAACTAGCTGTTGTGACATTTGTTAGACGCAAAACAAAGAAAACACAGCTTTTTTATCAACTTATGTAATTATAATTATTTATTTTATTTAAGCAGTATATTTTTTTTCTTTGATAATAATGAAAGTTTTTTCTTTGATATTAATTCATGTTACACTTTTTGAGCGATAAGAAAACAATTTCTTTTTTTGAATAAAAAGTAGTTTATATTGTTTAAAATATTTTTGTTATCTTACAATACATGTAGGTTACTCAGGTTTATGGTAACTAAAAAAGAAACATAAGTTTGACTTGATATTCTCTAAATATCTGGAAAATACCGCGATAATGGTGGTCACATATTTTGTTGTGGATTCTTATGGATCATTATTCATTTTTATACTCTCGCAACCTGTTGCTACAGAGTATAATAGTTTTGTTCACCTAACGGTTGTTTGTATCACCCAAAACTAATCGAGTTAGATATAGGGTTATATATATATAAATGATCAGGATGAAGAGACGAGTTGAAATCCGGGTGACTGTCTGTCCGTCCGTCCGTCCGTGCAAGCTCTAACTTGAGTAAAAATTGAGATATCTTTATGAAACTTGGTAGACATGTTTCTTGGTACCGTGAGACGGTTGGTATTGCAGATGGGCGTAATCGGACCACTGCCACGCCCACAAAACGCCATTAATCAAAAACAAATAACTTACCATAACTAAGCTCCGCAATAAGATACAATACTGTTATTTGGTACACAGGATCATATTAGGGAGGGGCATCTGCAGTTAAAACTTTTTTTTAAAAAGTGGGCGTGCTCCCGCCTCTAATAGGTTTAATGTTCATATATCCTAAACCGCTAATGCTATAATAACAAAATTCACTAGAAGCAAATGTTTTTAGCATTTCTATTGACGGTGTGAAAATAGTTGAAATCGGGTGGCAACTTCGCCCACTCCCCATATAACGGTACTGTTAAAAACTACTAAAAGCGCGATAAATCAAGCACTAAACACGCCAGAGACATTAAATTTTATCTCTGAGATGGTATAAATTGGCTTTATAGGAACCGCGTTCAAAATTAGTCAGTGGGCGTGGCACAGCCCACTTTTAGGTGAAAACCCATATCTTGAGATCTCCTCAACCGATTTCAACCAAATTTGGTGCATAACGTTCTTTTCATGTTTCTATGTCATAGCGCGAAAATGGGTAAAATCGGACTACAACCACGCCTATTTCCCATATAACACCATTTTAAATTCCATCTGATTCTTTCACTTTCCACTATGCAAATCAGGTAACAATGATTATATCGGGGTAAAACTTTGCGTGAATAATGCAATTAAAGTATGCCACCTTGCGGCCAAAAATTGTCTAAATCGAACCAAACTGTTCAAACCCCTAAGTACTAAATATGTGGACCCCAGTGCCTATAGTTGACCTTCTACCGAAAATATCAGTCAATCCACAAAGAAATCTCAAACGAGTATACCATTTGACTTTGCGAGAGTATAAAATGTTCGGTTACATCCGAACTTAGCCCTTCCTTACTTGTTTTCAAATTAAGTTTTTCCGAAAGAAAAGTTGTCAACCGCTCTGATTTTTTATCAGCGGAGTTGATGTTGAAATCGTCAGTCAATATAAACAAATCAAATCAATATCTCCACCAAATGAGCGCCTCACATTAACATCGCTAACGAGTGCAATATTTATTTCACTATTCGGAGTCATAACATGTTTTTTTTTTTGTGGTAAACAACTACCCCACCTTATGGAACAGTATCTCGTTTGAATTGAACAATACAATTGAAATACCTAATTTCAACGATTTACCTAATTTCAATTGGACTATCATGCGTCATGCAAGTTTCGGAAAGAAGTAACACATTTGTTTGTCTCGTAACTGAATCAATCGTATTTGTGACTATTTAGACTTTGGCAATTAAAAGTCATTATTGAAATGCCTTTTCTATTACTAATGAAATCTAAGACACTTTGAGCTACAGTCTGAATACTATTTAAAGACAGTCTTTTGAATTCTTGCAACAAAGGTGCAGTGGATTATGATACAACTTGAATGTAGAATTATCGTTTTTTGTCGTGATATACAACTTTTCAATATTAGTCACGAGAGAGAGGGCAACATAAACGAGTTCTTGAGAATGTGCTTTACTATACTCATATACTATTTCGTCAAAAGTTCCACCTTGCGACTTGTGTATGGTTAGAGCATTGGCTGAAGTTAATGGAAAATGTTTGCGTTTGGCTATATATTATATGTTGTATCCGATGAAATATTTGCTGTTCATAATTCAATGGGAACAGCGAGATTGCCGACTTTATTTTGAACTGCTAGAGCGGCTGCTTTTTGCCACTTTATCTGAACCACAAAATTTCAGAAACTCTAATCAATGTTACTCTCATCAAATTCTAGATGTACCAATTTCCTAATAGCACCATTGCATAAACGATCAGTAATCTCGATATTGGTTGTAATAACATAATGCAATCGTATCAATAACAGATTTTTTAGGTAATTTAAGTCTAAAAGTCTTTTAGCGCCAATAATTACGTCTACGGACGTTGAAAGAACTTCGTTTTCACATTTTATCAAAATCAAATTGTTATAGGCGACAAAATCTTCATTTTTGAAAAATAAACGACCTCCATCAAGACATAATGTAGCAAAATCCGCTTTAAAATCTCGATTCAATAAGTTAAAACTCATGCTCATCTAGTACATCTCCATTAACTATTTTTGTCAAAATTTGTGAAAAATGTTGCATTGTCTCATTACTGTGGTAAGTTAATCATATTTTAATGTATCGATCTTACTGGTGGCAATTGCCGTAAATCTCCGATCAAAATAACATTTATACTTCCAAAATCTGTGTTTTTTTCTGTTGTTTGTTTTAGACGATTATCAATTTTATAGAAGCTCTGCAAAAACCATGCTAATTTTATCAATGATCAGTATAATGACATATAAGAAGAGAGATATATACAATTGCAAAGTTTCTGATGATAGAGAGAAGTTTTGAGAGCTGTATGAACAGTTGTAATATAAATAGCCACGGCAGTTTTGCCGATTGAAGAACATGTAATATAGGCATTGCAGTAACCATTATTATCAGTGTACATGTTGTAAGTTTCCATAATCAGTTTGGTAACGAATGATTTTCCCAAACCAGCTGGTCCCGTAAAAAAATTTGAAATGCTTCTTGAATTGAAGTTTGTAAATGATGAATTATAGTCATTAGAATACATAGCTATCTTGATCATTGGCCATTCGCATTAAATCATAAAATTGTTGATAATCCATTAAATTTTCTCTTTTTTAGGTAATATTTTGCTACAAATTGTGCCAACGTAACATCGCGGAGTTCTTCAGGTCTTTTCTCATACCATAAATAATCATGGTTCGAGACCAATTCTCTTTCCAAACGTTCGTACAATCATCATCTAAAGCTTCAAGTTCCTTTATAGATTTTCTAATTCCAGTGCGTTCAGTAGGAAATACCGTTGGAATGTAGACTGTCACCACCGATAAATTGGCCATAGGTTATCTTAATAAATACCAAGCAGCTTCTTCTGCCGGCATATTGATAGACTAAAGTATGCCAATACTCATTTTTTTATAGGTATCAAAATAATAGTTTCTGTTCGTTGTAATAAATGGTGCACCAAATCTACATTCTTCCTTTTTATTAGGAATCGTTTTTTTATAATACGTGAATGTATGTTACTAGTTTTATATTTCCAGACGCCGCTGACGCTGACATAGAAACTAATTCGTCGATTAATTTAATTACTTCAGGATCATTACTTAATAAATCTTCAGGAACATTTTCCAACCAAAGAAGATTATGAGCATGTGGGCTACCACGATGTTGAAATTTTATTCTTTTGAAATAATGTACTACTTCATATTTTCCGAATGGACTTCTTTTCTTTATTGCAAAATTTTTATCAGACAATTTACCATTTTATTAAAATAAATAGCACAGGTTACGGCATTTTCATTCACAAGTTGACTCTTATTCACATAACTCATTTATGCTAAAAACTCATCTGAAATTTCCGCTCCCTCGTTTTTTACTTTGTACAATAATTTCAACAAATTTTCCCAGCCAGTTTCATTGGTGCTAAGAATCATAAAAGCAGGTGGCCATAAGTGCCTGATTATTACAAAAAGTCCTTTTTTGCGATCTGACCAAAACCAAGCAGAATTTGGAATGCCGCGAAGAAATGAGAGATTTATTTCTAAACAAATTTTTATATATTCTTCAGATTGAATGGTCTATTTCGTAATTGAAGTACCTTGTCCAACAAACTTAAACGCAACGTTGACACATCTACTAACTCGCAACCTCATGGTTTTAGCAGAGATGTATAAAAGGTGTTGTGGGTCAGTAGCACACCTATCAGTACGCCGAAGTTCGTTGGTAGCTTGCATGAATGGAGTAACAATAACACCATATCTGTATGTTCGAAACTGACCGCCGTAGTTTGTCGAAAAAGATAGTTCTTTCGCATGTTCGTCTCTTAAAATACTGACTGGCTTGTTTTATTCACCGGGTGCTAGATTCAAAAAATAATCATTATTCCACAAAAGAGTTTGTTGCTGCGCAACTAAATGATTTTCAATCGTTAGAAAAGATTCATCGATTTTAATGTCATGATAATTATAAAGAGGCGTAGATGCTAAATACGACAACCACTCTGTAATATGGCTCTTATTAATAAGCCCGTGGACATACCCAGTTTTGTGAATCAACTTCTTTTTCAAATGCACATAAAAGCAATGGTCATCTTGAATGTTTCCTGGCAATTGTTTCATTATTGTATTAACTTCGACAGGAACATTAATTATCTGGCCATAAATACCGAACAGACCAACAACGCGTCTCAATCTACGAATCTGCATGAACGGTATTCTCGGTGAAATCAATCGTTGCTCGATAAGGTTTAACGATAATTTGTGTAAACTGAAATAGTACCATCAACAATAAAATCCATAATATTTTCCCCTATTTCATCTTTTCTCTCTCAATTTCAGTTTCGTGATTGTTATGGTTACCTTCGGTAGGATCTTCGTCACAATTATCACTCAATAGTTGAATATTGGCATTTAATATGGTGTGAAATGTTGATCACGAAGATGAAGATGAATCCAACTTTGTGTATCATTCTTTTTAAAATGACAAAAGATAGTGTCTTGATTCTTTGTAGTTTTCATTGTGTAATCATTACTACTTTACTAGGGTGAATCGCGTAACTGATATCTTTAGTCACAAGTCTCAATTTGAAATTGCAAACCACTTATGATCGAGTGGAATAGACAATTACCATCGCCAGGAATTCCTGTGTAAATTAATTTCAAGAGTAATGCATTCATTATGCTGGTCATAAATTTGAAGTTGTTGGTTGTGATTGTGTTGACTTTCTGTTAGCGTTACATTTTCTATTTTTTTAACAGCATCAGCAGCTACATTACTGTCCAATTTTTCTCTTTCCCTGGGAAATAATATTGGGGCATACATTACAATTTGTTTTTAAATATTATTATTAAATTAAATTACATATCTACATAAGATTTTTCTGCATCATGTTGACGAAAATTCCTTTAACGTTCAGCATTTGATTCTGGTACTGTTTCGTTTTTTTTTTTTCAAATCTTTATGACGCTGATAATATGCCCTTTCACGTTTACCTTTTTTTCATTTTAGCTTTTTAAGTTTTTTTTTTTCTCTATAAAAGGAAAATAGCTAGGTACAAATGATAGGGATAAATAATGTAATTACACACCAAACCAACTTCGTTAGGTGGGACTATTTGAATTTCACGTCACTTTTCGGGACGTCAAAAGTTATAGCATTGAATTTCACCTAGCTTCGGTCACACTAATAGTAGGAAAGAAAATTTTAAATCTGATAACAGTACATCTATATCGAAACACTATGAGCGACATATTTGAGGTTATTTCGTACTGGCTGCTAGTAATATGTGTTTGAAAAAAAGAAACGAAATAAAGCCTTTTCCCATGTCGTCTAACTTTTATCTCTACATTTATGGTTTGGCAAGTAAATAAAAATTGTGTTTTATTATCAAAATGTTTATACATTCATGACATTATCTTAAAATTATGTTAATTTCGTCGTCTATTTTTACGTTTTTATCCAAAGGGGCTATTTGAATCAGCGTTTTTGGACATTTAGGATAGGTGCATTCAAAAATTAATTTTTTGTTCTTTTATAGGTACTTCTCCTAAAATGGTGCGGGAATATAAGAGACCGTTCAGTCACACAGAAAAGGTATACCTTTCATGTCACATTAGAATTATGACAACAAAAACCTTTCGAGGGCAGTTGCGGACGGAAATGCTAAAATTTAAATAGTACCAAGTACCTAAAAGCAATATATATAGACACTGCAAGGACAAAACTAAGCCATGTACAGCATTTCACACCTTTTTATGAAGTACGAGTATCAGATTTATTGGAGACAACACAAGACGCTACCCAAAATGAAGTTGAGTGATAATTATGATGAAGATCCTACCGAAGATAACCATAACAATCATAAAAATGAAATTGAGATTGATAGAAAAGATAGAATAGGTGAAAATATTATGGATTTTATTGTTGATGATACTATTCCAATTTACACAAATTATCGTAAATACAGCACAAGTCATATTGAGTTTTATAAAGACCTTACGAGGAATTCACTTGGTCATTCTTGTACTATTTGCGAAAAACTATGGTGGAAAAAAGGCTTGAAAATGTCGACCAGTAAACATGAAAGTTCATTTTATATATTTTTTTCTATATCTTGATAATACGAATTTGTTTTTTTTTTAGAATTGCACACCTGGTCAAAGTCTGTCCTACGTGTTACACATTTTTGAAAAAAGAAACAATTCCTCTCATGTCAACCTACAATGGTTTTGAATATCCGAAAATTCCATCACATTTACCAACCATAAACTTTATCGAGCAACGATTGATTTCACCGAGAATACCGTTCATGCAGATTCTTAGATTGAGACACGTTAGTGGCCAGTACGGTATTTATGGCCAGATAATTAATGTTCCTGTCGAAGTTAATACAATAATGAAACAATTGCCTCGAGATGACCATTTCTTTTATGTGCCTTTGAAAAAGAAGTTGATTCACAAAACTTATTATGTCCACGGGCTTATTAATACGAGTCATATTAAAGACTGGTTGTCGTATTTAGTATCTATCGATTAATTTTTTTTACCGGCAATGAACGTATTTCGCAATTGAATGTGGAAGAAATAAGTAAACACGGGCCAATTGAAGACAATTTAGTGGTTTAGCAACAAATTCTTTTTTTGAATGATGATTATCTTTTGAGTCTAGCACCCGATGAATATAAGATGCCAGTCAGTATTTTAAAGATTTCTTTAATAGATGAACATGCGGAGGAACTATCTTTTTCGACAATCTACGACGGCTAGTTTCGAACATACAGAGATGGTGTTATTGTTACGCCATTCATGCAAGCTACCAGCGAATTTCGGCGTACTGATAGGCGTGCTACTGACCCACAACACCTTTTATACATCGCTGCTAAAATCATAAGGTTGCGAGTTAGTAAATGTGTCAACGTTGCGTTTAGGCATGTTGGACAAGGTACTTCAATTACGAAAGAGACCATTCAATATAAAGAATATATAAATATTTGTTTAGAAAAAAAATTGCATTTCTTTCCGGCATACTAAATTATGCTTGGTTTTGGTCAGATCGAAAAAAAGATCTTTTTGCAATGATCAGGCAATTAGGGCCACCAACTGCTTTTATGACTCTTAGCGCCAATGAAACTGGCTGGGAAAATTTGTTGAAATTGAAAAACGAGGGAGCGGAAATTTCGAATAAGTTTTTAACAGAAATGAGTTGTATGAATAAAGCATGGCAATGATCAGGCAATTAGGGCCACCAACTGCTTTTATAACTCTTAGCGCCAATGAAACTGGCTGGGAAAATTTGTTGAAACTGAAAAACGAGGGTGCGGAAATTTCAGATGAGTTTTTAGCAGAAATGAGTTGTGTGAATAAGAGTCAACTTGTGAATGAAAATGCCGTAACCTGTGCTATTTATTTTAATAAAATGGTAAATTGTCTGATAAAAATTTTGCAATCAAAGAAAAGAAGTCCATTCGGAAAATATAGAGTAGTACATTATTTCAAAAGAATAGAATTTCAACATCGTGGTAGACCACATGCTCATATTCTTCTTTGGTTGGAAAATGTTCCTTAAGATTTATCAAGCATTGATCCTGAAGTAATTAAATTAATCGACGAATTAGTTTCTATGTCAGCGTCAGCGGCGTGTAGAAATAGAAAAGCAGTAACACACAAACACACGTGTTATAAAAAAAATAATCATAATAAAAAGGAAGAATGTAGATTTGGTGCACCATTTATGCCAACAAAAAAAAACTATTCATTTGATAACTAGGAAAGACACTGATCCCGATTACTCAAAAGCACTTTTTAAAGAATATAAGAAACGTTTTAAATAATGATATTAATTTGTATTAAATCATTTGAAATCGAACATGGATTTTCAGATTATACTAGAGGAATATGCTTGTGCAGCAAATGTTGTTGAATTGTCAATAAGCATAATAGAGGGATTAGTAATTTGCAAAGCCAATAATTGACATAATGGACGAGCATCCAGAATTCGACATTGTCGATATCACGAAAAAAATGTGTACTGACATACTTCAGTCTGCTGAAATGCTGGCACAAGAAGCTCTTGGTATTTATTAAGAGAACCTGTGGCTAAGTCATCAATTGTGACAGTCTACATTCCAACAGTATTTCCTACTTATCGCGCAAGAGTTAGAAAATCTATGAGGGAACTTGAAGCTTTAGATGATGATTGTACGAACGTTGGGATAGAGAATTGGTATCGAACCATGATGTATGTATGGTATTAGAAAAGACCTCAAGAACTCCGCGATGTTACGTTAGCACAATTTGTTGCAACATATTACCTAAATAAAAAGGGGACACTGAAAGAGTTATTGCAAGAATAATAAGATACAGAGACTATGATTTGGCTGACAATTACAAAAATTATAGGCGTGAGATGGGTCTGTTGTATGTTCCTTTTCAAAATGAAGAAAATGATATTGTTCCTGAAAATAAGTTCATTCAAATATACGAGGACAACAAAGATACGATATTAGAACGTAGAAAAGAATTTGAATCAAATTTGGGTATTGAGAAAACTTTAGAAATGTGTAGACAGCTGTGTCGAAAAAACGATAAAGAACAAGAAAACGGAGAATTATTAAGAACGGTTGATATATTGCGTAAAAGAGATCCTTATGACTTATTGCTATGTGATCCATTGCTACTGTCATCAGAGGAAGTTCTTTCAACGTCCATAGACGTAATTATTGGCGCTAAAAGTACTGAACATGAAGCTAATTTTAGACTTAAGTTACATAAAAAATCTGTTATTGACAATGGAGGACTGTCTTATCAAATCCTTTTGTTGTTGGAAATCATTATGTTATTACAACCAACAACGAGCTTACTGATGGTTTATGCAATGTTGCTGTTGGGAAACTGGTACATCTAGAATTTTATGAAAGTAACACATTTGACTAGAGTTTGACCGCAATTTTGTGATTCAGATAAAGTGGGTAGAAAAACAGGCAAACAGCCCCTCTAGCAGAGAAAAATAGAGTCGGCAATCACGCTGTTCCCATTGAATTACGAACAGCAAATATTTCTTTAACATGGGATAAAAAAAATATATAGCCAAACGCAAACATTTTCTATTATCTTTAGCCCTTGCTCTAACTATACATACACATAGCCAATAAAGTTTGCGTTCACCCGTTTTTAAGTGAAGTTAAAACACAATGTAAATAGGTAAATCAGTTAAAATTTTTTGCATGTATTTCTTCTTTATATTCTTAAGTTCAAAAAGAAAAATGTATATTTCTATCTTCATTTTTGAGATAACGGAATTTAAGGGTAATAACAAGTAAATATAGGCACCAGAAAGTCTGCGTTCAGTTTGCTTGAATTGTAAATACCGTTACTTCTCATGAATTTGTTCCTTCTTTTTGCGTAGATTCTATTGTGTTTTAATAAAATTAGTCGTTTAAAGAACTCGTGACGCGTTTTAATAATATTATATTTAAAAAAATGGAAACCAAAGGTAAAGGAATTAGTCGGAAAGAAAAGAAAAATTATCATTAAGTTGTGGAAAGATGGCGAAAGCTTAAGAAAAATTGGGTAAACTATTGGAAGAACGTATTCTTTTATCCAGCGCGTCGTAAACAATTTTAAAAAAACCGGAATTTTAACGTCAAAACCGCGATCTGGCCGTCCGAAAATATTATCAGCCCGGGAAGAACGTAAAATAATAAATATGGTGAAAGTTAACCCTCGAATTACGTCCACAAAGATTATTGAAAACGTAAATATAACCATTAAAAAACAATTTGTGCCGAAACTACTAAAAAAAATGTACGAAAAGCTGGATATGCTGGTAGAGTCGCTCGAAAGAAACCATATATATTCACTTGTAAACAGGCGAAAGCGCATTGAATTTGCTTATAATTATATAAATAAGTCGCCGGAAATCTGGAGACAAGTAATATTTACGGATGAAAGTAAATTTTGCATTTTTGGCATAAAAGATCGACAAATTGTGTGGCGAAAGTCAGGAAGCAAAATCTTGTTGGTACAGTTAAACACGGAGGTGGCGGAATTATAGTGTGGGGTTGCATGGCGGCTGGTGGTGTGGGTAAGCTTGAATTTATTGAATCCACAACGGATAAATTGAGCTATTTGAACATTTTAAAAAACAATTTGAAACAAAGTGCAGAGAATCTTGGATTATCTTCGACGTTTTGGTTCCAACAATATAATGATCCGAAGCATACTGCGGAAATAGTTAGACTTTGGCTCTTTTACAATGCTCCTAGACATTTTAAAACGCCCCCCCAATCACCTGACCTCAATCCTATTGAGTATCTATGCGATCTGTTGGAAAAAAGAATTCGTCAGCAAAAAATAACAAGTATAGAGGCTTTGCGAAGTGTTATGAAAGAAGAATGGTCCCAGATTACAGCTGAGGAAACAGATAAGTTGGTAAGATCAATGCCAAATCGATTCAGCGAGGTTTTAAAATGACGCGGCTATCCAACAAAATATTGAATTTAATTTTTCTTTATCATTTTTAATACTTTTGTAACTAATTTTAAAGCTGAACGCAGACTTAATGGTGCCTATGTTTACTTCTCCTTACACTAAAATTATCACAAAAATGAAAAAAAAAATATACATTTTTGTTTTTGCATTTTGAACTTAAAAACATAAAGACGAAATGCATGTAGAAAATTTGAACTGAATAACCTATTTACATTGTATTTTTACTTCACATAAAAAATAGTGTCGGGTGAAGGAAGCCTTATTGGCTATGTGTAAGTCGCAAGGTGGTAATAGTATATGACTATAGTAAAGCACATCCTCGTTGTCTCGGGTGACTAATAATGAAAATTTGTATATTACGACAAAAAACGATAATTCTAGTTTTATCATAATCAAGTTTTATCATAATCGAAGGTAAGCTGCATCGACTGCATCTTTGTTGCAGGAATTCAATAGACTGTCTTTAAATAGTGTTCAGACAAAAGTTAAAAGTGTCTTAGATTTCATTAGTAATAGAAATGGCATTTATATAATGACTTAATTGCCAAAGTCTTAATAGGCACAAATACAATTTACAAGATTCAGTTACGAGACAAACAAATTTGTTACTTCTTACCGAAACTTACATGATTATATATATTGTTCAATTCAAAAGAGATACTGTTCCAAAAGGTGGGGTAGCAATTTATCAAAAA
Organism: Bactrocera oleae; assembly: GCF_042242935.1. Lineage (NCBI taxonomy): Eukaryota > Metazoa > Arthropoda > Insecta > Diptera > Tephritidae > Bactrocera > Bactrocera oleae. Next base: position 17,084,016 of record NC_091541.1, on the reverse strand, counting down.
AGAAAATAATGTTACTAGTATAATATTATGACTCCGAATATTGAAATAAGTATTGCGCACGTTAGCGATGTAAATGTTAGGCGCTAACACGCGGGGTTACATAGGTTTCACGTTTTCAAAAAATTGAAAATTTTTTTTCAAGTTGATCCGACTAATAGTTTCGGAGATACAGCCTTGAAAAGGTGGACGCTCGAGGTCAGGTATAGGCACTTTTATTGTCTCTTAAAATTTTAAACGCGTTTATCTTAAAACTATGTTTTCAAAGTCGGTTGTCAAGATTTCTCGCGAACTACTCAACCGATCTTGATGAAATTTTACACAGGTCTTCGAGATATCATTTACCGTCCTGAACGAAGGATTTTTTTTTTTAATTACAACTATCAAAAAAAAAAATGTCGAGAAATTTTCATCGAAATTTGCATTTTTTTATAAAAACGTCTGCCAAAAATCCAATTTTCATTTTTTTTTCCTTCGTCCAATACCTAGTTTATTGTCTTTACTAAAACACGTATTTTTTCCTTTTTACTTCTGATGATCCTGAAAGAAGTTCTGCTGACAACGCGGAGGCACCTTTTTTCCGAGGGACTGCCGGAATGACCGCCATTTTGATATTTTTCTTTTGAAAATTTAACAAAATGTATAATAAATATGTATCTTTTAAATAAAAAAAATTTCATTAAAATATTTCATTTTTTATATGTAAAAAAAATTATTGAAGAAAGGCCGTTTTTTGCCCGAGGAAACCCATGTAACCCCTTATGCAAACTTACAAGCATGGTCATGCTAACAATTTACATTTCTCCAAAACCAAAATTGAACGAGGTAGAGCATTTAATCATCGCACTTTACTAGAGTACACTGAAGAAGGGTCGAAAATGATAATAAATTTCCACTTATCTTGGCTGACGATTTCAACATCAACTCCGCTGATAAAAAATCAGAGCGGTTGACAACTTTTCTTTCGGAAAAACTTAATTTGAAAATAAATAATGATCAACAAAAATCCCCAAAAAAAAATGGGACCACCATTGACGCGGTATTTTCCAGATATTTAGAGAATATCAAGTCTCAAACTTATGTTGTTTTTTTAAGTTCCCATAAACCTATAGTTTCAATGATAAAAATTCCTGAATAACTTACAAAATATTTTAAACAATATTAACTTCTTTTTATTCAATAAAAGAAAAAAGTTTGTTTTCTTATATTATATGTTTCAAGTTCTTGCCTTCAGTATTTTATTATTTAAGTAAGAAGTAAATAAAAATCATGGTTAACACGATACGAAACTCCTCTCTTTGCTTTTTGAGAGAGCTCATGATCTCGTGGTTTATTTGGCAGCACTGAAAGTTCATGAGCTACTAAACAGATGAAAAGCAAAACAACGAACTGCCACTAAGAATTACGCAGAAATAAAGTGCGAAATCAGTGGGTTATTTGTGGGATCAGATTTTTTAGTGACTTTTACGTATGTTTTTAATCTTTATTTGGAGAGATTTAATATAGTTTTGTTTTTAAGAAAGAGTGGCAAAATCAAAAGTCAACGTATATACCGAGTTTTAAATATAAACATTTTTTTATATTGAGCCTTAAAAGTAAATGTTTAAAAGATTCTGTGATTAAAATATACATGAACGTATATTTAGCCCTCATTTAGGATATCTAGCATCTCAATCCAATTTTCATTATGTATATTTTCTGTAAAACGGAAACCGAAAATATCCGAATAATACTCCTTAGTGGTACCACCGTCAAATTTTATTTCAAAAAATGTGAACTTTGACAGCACTCTCTCGATTCAAAGAATTTTGTATCATTTTATCCATGAAAAAAATACTATTTTTATAGTTGATTTACAGATCTTAATATACATTTAATTTTGTAGAAAAGTTGCAAAAACATTTAATTTGACTAAGAATTTTTCAATGGCGACTGTCACACTTTCAATATTTATTGTGATATTAGAATCGGGATCCATATTGAGGATTGAAGGATAGCGAGTGAATGCTACACGTTCAATACTTATCGCGCCAGATTTGTAATAAACCATCTCTTTGGTAGAAAGAGTTTAAACAAAGGTTTTCCTTCATTATTTGTTCAATTTTTCGTTCGTTAATAAATTCATGGAAAGACTTGGAGTAAAATATACTAAGAATCATGAAAACTTCACCAGAAAATTTGCATATTAATATAAATAAACAACACATATTTTATAAAAATCCACGTTTTGAATTTTTTTTTAACGCTTTTTTCCGTTGTATCGCAAATTGTTATACAAAATGTGATTAACATTCAATATGTATTGTGATAGGGATCGCAATCCATCAATATTGAATACTAAACGTTCAAAAATTTCGTTATCTGGAATCGCGGTCAATATATATAATATATAGAACTTATAGTAGTCGCCAATGAAAGAGCATAGTCCGCTAGACAATAGATACGTCGAGTTATAACACAATATATACTTGTAGTAGATATCATAAAGTATGTATAAGCAAACAATAACATCCTGTGATCTCGCCCCTTGGAGACGGTCCAATAATTCCATCAACGCTTTAAGTATTCGGGTTTTATCAGCTACACCGACTTATTGTCAGCTTTGCTTGATGAATATTAAAAAAATCCAAAATGACTCCATTTTCGAAACTGCACCAAATTTGGTACAAGTCTAATATTATATAGTATATTTGCCCATATTTCCTGAAGAGTTGCCTCAACTTCATTTCTGCTTATAACTTAGCGCTGTCGTAACTTCGTCACCATTAAGGCCCACAGCTGGGTTTAAGGTCTGAACTCTGGGGAGGATGCGGCAGCACTTTTTTCACGTTATACAACAACCATTCCTTAACCACTAAAGCAGAATGCTTCTGGTCGTTATCATGAATAAAGCAGAACTCACCATTTAAATTGAGTTAAGCTGCGGATGCAAATTATTTTTTAATATGATGAAAACGAGGTTACCGACGCTATTTGTTCCCATTGCACTCCACACCATAATCCTGCTTCCACCATTTGACAGTATAATTACCATATTTATCTTTCAGTCCTTAGACTTTTTTACACTATACAAATCGCAGACTACCAGATCCAAATAAATTAAATTTAAACTTATCTGTAAAAATTACAGAATCCCAAAATTTGTTGTCACGGTGGACATACTCCTTGGAATATAGTAAACGTTTCGCAATATATCTCTTCGATAAGTTTGGCTTGTTTCGTGGTGTGATTCGCTGGGGCGATCGAATTTTTTTGGACCTTTCACGTCCATTAAGTCTTACAACTTCAGCAGTCTTTTTGAATTTAGCAATAATGTACTAAACAGTAGTATGTGGTTTTTTGACAGTATTACCTTTTTCGCGAGTACTTTTATTCTCTTGTCTTTATTCGACTATCAGAGCCCGCAAATCTTGAAATGTCTGTTTGTTCACCATGTTTTTTTACAAACCTACAACCGCACAAAAGAAATTCGCTTACCAAATAATACAGTTACACTCATCATACGCAAATAATATCAGACAATAATACAGTACATACTGGATGATTGCTTTTAAATTGTTGCCAACGTAAGTATACAAATTTTATTTTAGTCGTTCAAAAGTTTTTTGCAACGGTTGACATCAAAATTCATTCAACACTAAAATACATAAGATTTACATATTGTTACCCTTGGTTGCAACTTAAAAGCTGAAATAATTTATCAGAAAATTTAATTTAAAGTCAAAACATCACTCCGTACAAGTGGTGCTAGTCGCTGCAGTACGCCACTTCTCAAAAAAAGATTTTAAGAAGCATTTCAAATATTATAAAATTTCGAATATAAGTTTTTTTATTATATTTAGTTATAATTTATCTAGAAATTTTTCTATACTGGTTTACTGTCTACTGAGATAGAGGTTGTGTTGGCTCTGTTATATCTATGATAAAATAATTTTCGTGGCGTACTTGTATGTAACGATAACTTTAACAGTCTTTCGAACCGTGGGGAAAATTAAATTTCTATATGATCTTTTAGTACCGAAACATAAGAACAGCTGTTTGTGTTCTTAAAATAAAAAATGTATTATTTTTCAAGTGAGAACATTTCACATTTCTTAAATTGTTTGTTTGAAGATGTTAAGAATTCTCCGAACAGATGTAATTAGTTTCCATAAACGTGTTCGACTGGCGGTTTGTCTTATCTTCTTTTTAAATTGGTCAAATATGCTGAAATTCTTATACGCTTGACACAAATAATCCAAGTTTTGAATAAAATTGTATTCTTGGCCAGAGATAATTTTTTAGTACTCCGTACCGAGCGATGCTGTGGACGACTAGTGCGTATTAAAGAAGAATGGTCCTAGATTACAGCTGAGGAAACAGATAAGTTGGTAAGATCAATGCCAAATCGATTCAGCGAGGTTTTAAAATGACGCGGCTATCCAACAAAATATTGAATTTAATTTTTCTTTATCATTTTTAATACTTTTGTAACTAATTTTAAAGCTGAACGCAGACTTAATGGTGCCTATGTTTACTTCTCCTTACACTAAAATTATCACAAAAATGAAAAAAAAAATATACATTTTTGTTTTTGCATTTTGAACTTAAAAACATAAAGACGAAATGCATGTAGAAAATTTGAACTGAATAACCTATTTACATTGTATTTTTACTTCACATAAAAAATAGTGTCGGGTGAAGGAAGCCTTATTGGCTATGTGTAAGTCGCAAGGTGGTAATAGTATATGACTATAGTAAAGCACATCCTCGTTGTCTCGGGTGACTAATAATGAAAATTTGTATATTACGACAAAAAACGATAATTCTAGTTTTATCATAATCAAGTTTTATCATAATCGAAGGTAAGCTGCATCGACTGCATCTTTGTTGCAGGAATTCAATAGACTGTCTTTAAATAGTGTTCAGACAAAAGTTAAAAGTGTCTTAGATTTCATTAGTAATAGAAATGGCATTTATATAATGACTTAATTGCCAAAGTCTTAATAGGCACAAATACAATTTACAAGATTCAGTTACGAGACAAACAAATTTGTTACTTCTTACCGAAACTTACATGATTATATATATTGTTCAATTCAAAAGAGATACTGTTCCAAAAGGTGGGGTAGCAATTTATCAAAAAAGAAAATAATGTTACTAGTATAATATTATGACTCCGAATATTGAAATAAGTATTGCGCACGTTAGCGATGTAAATGTTAGGCGCTAACACGCGGGGTTACATAGGTTTCACGTTTTCAAAAAATTGAAAATTTTTTTTCAAGTTGATCCGACTAATAGTTTCGGAGATACAGCCTTGAAAAGGTGGACGCTCGAGGTCAGGTATAGGCACTTTTATTGTCTCTTAAAATTTTAAACGCGTTTATCTTAAAACTATGTTTTCAAAGTCGGTTGTCAAGATTTCTCGCGAACTACTCAACCGATCTTGATGAAATTTTACACAGGTCTTCGAGATATCATTTACCGTCCTGAACGAAGGATTTTTTTTTTTAATTACAACTATCAAAAAAAAAATGTCGAGAAATTTTCATCGAAATTTGCATTTTTTTATAAAAACGTCTGCCAAAAATCCAATTTTCATTTTTTTTTCCTTCGTCCAATACCTAGTTTATTGTCTTTACTAAAACACGTATTTTTTCCTTTTTACTTCTGATGATCCTGAAAGAAGTTCTGCTGACAACGCGGAGGCACCTTTTTTCCGAGGGACTGCCGGAATGACCGCCATTTTGATATTTTTCTTTTGAAAATTTAACAAAATGTATAATAAATATGTATCTTTTAAATAAAAAAAATTTCATTAAAATATTTCGTTTTTTATATGTAAAAAAAATTATTGAAGAAAGGCCGTTTTTTGCCCGAGGAAACCCATGTAACCCCTTATGCAAACTTACAAGCATGGTCATGCTAACAATTTACATTTCTCCAAAACCAAAATTGAACGAGGTAGAGCATTTAATCATCGCACTTTACTAGAGTACACTGAAGAAGGGTCGAAAATGATAATAAATTTCCACTTATCTTGGCTGACGATTTCAACATCAACTCCGCTGATAAAAAATCAGAGCGGTTGACAACTTTTCTTTCGGAAAAACTTAATTTGAAAATAAATAATGATCAACAAAAATCCCCAAAAAAAATGGGACCACCATTGACGCGGTATTTTCCAGATATTTAGAGAATATCAAGTCTCAAACTTATGTTGTTTTTTTAAGTTCCCATAAACCTATAGTTTCAATGATAAAAATTCCTGAATAACTTACAAAATATTTTAAACAATATTAACTTCTTTTTATTCAATAAAAGAAAAAAGTTTGTTTTCTTATATTATATGTTTCAAGTTCTTGCCTTCAGTATTTTATTATTTAAGTAAGAAGTAAATAAAAATCATGGTTAACACGATACGAAACTCCTCTCTTTGCTTTTTGAGAGAGCTCATGATCTCGTGGTTTATTTGGCAGCACTGAAAGTTCATGAGCTACTAAACAGATGAAAAGCAAAACAACGAACTGCCACTAAGAATTACGCAGAAATAAAGTGCGAAATCAGTGGGTTATTTGTGGGATCAGATTTTTTAGTGACTTTTACGTATGTTTTTAATCTTTATTTGGAGAGATTTAATATAGTTTTGTTTTTAAGAAAGAGTGGCAAAATCAAAAGTCAACGTATATACCGAGTTTTAAATATAAACATTTTTTTATATTGAGCCTTAAAAGTAAATGTTTAAAAGATTCTGTGATTAAAATATACATGAACGTATATTTAGCCCTCATTTAGGATATCTAGCATCTCAATCCAATTTTCATTATGTATATTTTCTGTAAAACGGAAACCGAAAATATCCGAATAATACTCCTTAGTGGTACCACCGTCAAATTTTATTTCAAAAAATGTGAACTTTGACAGCACTCTCTCGATTCAAAGAATTTTGTATCATTTTATCCATGAAAAAAATACTATATTTATAGTTGATTTACAGATCTTAATATACATTTAATTTTGTAGAAAAGTTGCAAAAACATTTAATTTGACTAAGAATTTTTCAATGGCGACTGTCACACTTTCAATATTTATTGTGATATTAGAATCGGGATCCATATTGAGGATTGAAGGATAGCGAGTGAATGCTACACGTTCAATACTTATCGCGCCAGATTTGTAATAAACCATCTCTTTGGTAGAAAGAGTTTAAACAAAGGTTTTCCTTCATTATTTGTTCAATTTTTCGTTCGTTAATAAATTCATGGAAAGACTTGGAGTAAAATATACTAAGAATCATGAAAACTTCACCAGAAAATTTGCATATTAATATAAATAAACAACACATATTTTATAAAAATCCACGTTTTGAATTTTTTTTAACGCTTTTTTCCGTTGTATCGCAAATTGTTATACAAAATGTGATTAACATTCAATATGTATTGTGATAGGGATCGCAATCCATCAATATTGAATACTAAACGTTCAAAAATTTCGTTATCTGGAATCGCGGTCAATATATATAATATATAGAACTTATAGTAGTCGCCAATGAAAGAGCATAGTCCGCTAGACAATAGATACGTCGAGTTATAACACAATATATACTTGTAGTAGATATCATAAAGTATGTATAAGCAAACAATAACATCCTGTGATCTCGCCCCTTGGAGACGGTCCAATAATTCCATCAACGCTTTAAGTATTCGGGTTTTATCAGCTACACCGACTTATTGTCAGCTTTGCTTGATGAATATTAAAAAAATCCAAAATGACTCCATTTTCGAAACTGCACCAAATTTGGTACAAGTCTAATATTATATAGTATATTTGCCCATATTTCCTGAAGAGTTGCCTCAACTTCATTTCTGCTTATAACTTAGCGCTGTCGTAACTTCGTCACCATTAAGGCCCACAGCTGGGTTTAAGGTCTGAACTCTGGGGAGGATGCGGCAGCACTTTTTTCACGTTATACAACAACCATTCCTTAACCACTAAAGCAGAATGCTTCTGGTCGTTATCATGAATAAAGCAGAACTCACCATTTAAATTGAGTTAAGCTGCGGATGCAAATTATTTTTTAATATGATGAAAACGAGGTTACCGACGCTATTTGTTCCCATTGCACTCCACACCATAATCCTGCTTCCACCATTTGACAGTATAATTACCATATTTATCTTTCAGTCCTTAGACTTTTTTACACTATACAAATCGCAGACTACCAGATCCAAATAAATTAAATTTAAACTTATCTGTAAAAATTACAGAATCCCAAAATTTGTTGTCACGGTGGACATACTCCTTGGAATATAGTAAACGTTTCGCAATATATCTCTTCGATAAGTTTGGCTTGTTTCGTGGTGTGATTCGCTGGGGCGATCGAATTTTTTTGGACCTTTCACGTCCATTAAGTCTTACAACTTCAGCAGTCTTTTTGAATTTAGCAATAATGTACTAAACAGTAGTATGTGGTTTTTTGACAGTATTACCTTTTTCGGGAGTACTTTTATTCTCTTGTCTTTATTCGACTATCAGAGCCTGCAAATCTTGAAATGTCTGTTTGTTCACCATGTTTTTTTACAAACCTACAACCGCACAAAAGAAATTCGCTTACCAAATAATACAGTTACACTCATCATACGCAAATAATATCAGACAATAATACAGTACATACTGGATGATTGCTTTTAAATTGTTGCCAACGTAAGTATACAAATTTTATTTTAGTCGTTCAAAAGTTTTTTGCAACGGTTGACATCAAAATTCATTCAACACTAAAATACATAAGATTTACATATTGTTACCCTTGGTTGCAACTTAAAAGCTGAAATAATTTATCAGAAAATTTAATTTAAAGTCAAAACATCACTCCGTACAAGTGGTGCTAGTCGCTGCAGTACGCCACTTCTCAAAAAAAGCTTTTAAGAAGCATTTCAAATATTATAAAATTTCGAATATAAGTTTTTTTATTATATTTAGTTATAATTTATCTAGAAATTTTTCTATACTGGTTTACTGTCTACTGAGATAGAGGTTGTGTTGGCTCTGTTATATCTATGATAAAATAATTTTCGTGGCGTACTTGTATGTAACGATAACTTTAACAGTCTTTCGAACCGTGGGGAAAATTAAATTTCTATATGATCTTTTAGTACCGAAACATAAGAACAGCTGTTTGTGTTCTTAAAATAAAAAATGTATTATTTTTCAAGTGAGAACATTTCACATTTCTTAAATTGTTTGTTTGAAGATGTTAAGAATTCTCCGAACAGATGTAATTAGTTTCCATAAACGTGTCCGACTGGCGGTTTGTCTTATCTTCTTTTTAAATTGGTCAAATATGCTGAAATTCTTATACGCTTGACACAAATAATCCAAGTTTTGAATAAAATTGTATTCTTGGCCAGAGATAATTTTTTAGTACTCCGTACCGAGCGATGCTGTGGACGACTAGTGCGTATTAATGAAAACCTGTGGAGGTTGGTAGAGAAACCAAGTCGATGTGTATGTTGTAGAAGTGTTGTGCCGATGAAAATGAGTAGTTGTAGGGGTGCGACTAATATGTTTACTGTAAAATTATTCAAAACTCTAAGTTTAACGTTATTTTATCAATAGAAGCATCAAATAGCTTTTATTACAATATTATCATTATTATTTTATTTATTATTATTTACCAGTGAAACTGTTACATAAAAGTTCTGTTTAATGAGTTTTGTGTATATCCAATTAGCTAAAATTTATCATAACAGAACAAAGATTAGGTTAGGTTAGGATGTCGATCCTAAGAAGGATCACACTTGGACAGCTTAAACGCCGGTCCGTTGTGGTACCTAAAAACTCCTATAGGCTGGATCAAAAGACCCTTACATGTCGACAAAGCACTTTGTGCTTATAACAATCTTGTTGAGAAGGCTTTGGGCTAAGTATAAAAAAGTGTGACTGCCGAGATGTTTCAGTCTCAGTATAGCAAAAGCCGGACAGTGGAGGATAAAGTGCCGCGATGTTTCCATCTCACCCTCCTTCATATAACTTTGACATCTAGCATCGGGTAGTATTCTAAACCATACCGCATGAATGCCCATTGGACAGTGTCCAGAGAACTCCTACCGATGTGGCGAGATGGACTTTGCTCAAGGGGAGAAGTTCCCCTTGTTTTGACAGAGAGCTCCTTACAGAAAACTAGCTTCGACCCATGCGTGAAAAAGGTCACTGCGCCTCTTTTCCAGGGGCTTCTTCCTATCCACATCTCCCTCGTCTGAATATGAGCCGCCTAGAGTGGCCTATGTGATACAGTGATCCAAATTTTAAGGAATGTAGCTGAAGGAGGAGAGAATTTCGCCGTGTCCTAGTTGCGACCTTTTCAAAAGTCCAGATTCCTTGAGCTTTAAAGCACAGTTCGCAGCAATGCACCGCCGTCACTGTCCATAAGTGCTATATTTAATATAGCATTAAGAGCTATCGTTGGTGTGGTCCGCAGTGCACCGGATATTCCGATGAGCGCCGCTCTTTGGAACCACTAAAGCTTTTTAGCAAGTGTAGCCCTTTCAAGCGCCCTCCACCAGACGAACACACCATAGAACAATATTGGTACGACTACGGTTTCGAAGAGCTATAACACCACCTTTGGTGAGAGTCCCCACCTTTTTCCTATAGCTCCCCTGCAGCAATATAAGGCGATTGATGCTTTCTGAACTTTCTTCTCGATGTTTGGCCTCCAGTAAAGCTTTCTATCCAAGCTAAGCGCTAGGTACTTTATGTTAAAAACAGGTTGAAATCTTGAACCCCCGAAAAAGAGGAAAGGCACGTTTGGGGTCTTATACCTCCTAGTAAATAAATCCCTTTTGGTATTACTTGGGTTGACGGCTAGGCCGCATATGTTCGCCCAGTTGGATTGGAGCTTGAATACATTTCAGTAAGCTCGCAAACGGTATTTAGGTACTTTCCATATTTCAACCATAACTAACACATCATCAGCAAAAGCTATCGCCCGACAGCATTGTTCCTCGAGTTCTAATGTCGGTCGTTTACCACCAAAATCCAAAGCAGTGGAAGAGTACCCCTCCTTACGGCGTTCTTCTATTAACTTTTCAAGCCAGCCAGCTGCATGATACCTTGAGCGTACGCTGTAGTTGCGCCGGTATAATGCCATCAGGACCCGGGGACTTGAAGAGCTTAAATAATTTTAATGGCTAGGTAAGGTGACGTCTATTCAGAAGGCCCAAGAAGACTGTACAGCCCTCCAGAAGCCCCACAGTGGCACTTCCTCAGCAGAGCGATTAAGTGTGAGCTTCAACGTCTTCTCGCTACTAATTGTCCAACCACTATCATCATTTCTCAGATACTCCATTGCAGTACCATTTTTTGCAAGAATGCACCTAAACCGTGAGAGTTCGTGACAACCCTCTACACTGCCGCAGAAGGCTCTTCACGAGGCTCTCTTGGCTTTCTTCAACTCGGACTTGTAAAGAACCAGTCCGGCCTTGTACAACGCCCAGTCGTCACTAGATCCACTTTCACGGACCTTGTTGAAGACACTTCTGCTCGAAGATCTGATCTTCGTTAGATCCGAAGTCCACCAAGAGCGTTTCCTTTACTTTTCTGAGTTCTCAGAGGACAGGATCTTTCAAGAGTAGTTCGTCATCAATCGCGTTCGCAGCTAGGATCGAATTCCTGCCGGGCGCGGTTTGAAGAGGTGATCGGAGCTTCCTGCAATACAGGACCCAATTGGTATTCTTGAAACTTCTATAGTTTGTGAGACCGGCCGCCAGGCGTACAAACTGAAACCAATATATTTATGATCAGAGAAGGAATGGTCATCTAGAACTCTCCATTTCGAAATCAAGGTAGTAATTTCTCTAGAAGCTAACGTTACTTCAAGGACTTACGCCCTGCTAGCTTTCACAAAGGTAAGGCAGTTTCCCCTATTGCAATTAGAAAGGTCTACACCACAAATAAAATCAAAAAGTGACTCATCTTTTGCGTTAATGTCGGTGTGCCTTGAATTGGTATCCAAGTCTATTAAAACTGCGGCTCCTTAATGCCTGGCCTCTACCAGAACCCTCCTCAGCAGGTCCGGATGTGGCTCCACCTCGTCGACGTGCGGAATAGGCTGAAACAAGGCAGAGTTCGCCATCATTGTTCTCCAGTGTTAAAGTTAAGTTCGTTTCTGACCATCAAACAGGCTCTGGTTCTACCTGTGCTACTCAGTCACGGTTCCTGGATAAGGACAACATCGGCTTCGTCCCTTCCTAGACGAAGCAATAGATCGGCGGAGGCCGCCTTTGAGTGCTGGAGGTTAATTTGGAGGATGTTCATCCTCCAAGCTCCTCTTCACCAGAGTGAGTTTCGCACTCGAAAAGGCACTCGAAACTGAAGAGAATATCCATTTTAAGAGTATCAGAGTATCAGTGTTTGCCGATATGGCTCCTCGGAACTCTCCAGTCTAATCACCCCCCAGTCTTGGGTGAGAAGAGATGGATTGCAGTACCGTAACATCTCTTAAATTTCGGCCTTACTCCTTTCTACACTCCTCCTACCCTGACTACTGCATCCTTAAAAGGGAATGCCGACCTTTTGAGTTTATGTATGCAGAGGTTCCACCCGGAACTTTCAAATCTAGGCAGTAACCCAGGGATTCCCCTGACCACTTTCATAAAGAGAGCGGAGATAGCAGCCGCTTTCACTCATCATGGAAGATGGCTCCATCTCCCCTGCTGCTGTCGAACACACCAAGCTCTACTGAGCTGGCGAGTTTAGCGATTTCGCTAAACATCGGTGCGGGTGCAACCCGAGGCTTCAATCCAAAAGAGGTTTTCCCCCGGCGACCCCTTAGCGTTCGCTACGGCTGGCGATTCCGCCTCACACTTCCGCCCTGACTAAGGTTTCAGTCGGCAAATTCCTACCGACTACCCCTGCCTTACCATTCGTTGTTTGGATTCCGACGCGAATAGACGTGCGTGCGCATCGTTGCGATTGGTGATTTTCGGTGATTTTTCGGAATTTCCTTTTGAGCGATATTTGTTTACGCGTTAGCATAAGCACCGTTGCTTGTCGAGTGTGTGAGAAATTGTTACTATAATTTCTTGCGGAATTTCGCTTTGTGCGAGTGTTCGTGTTTTGTTGTTAGTGCTCGGGTACGTGACCGCGAGTGTGTTTTTTCGTGCAAGGGCACAATTGGCGCGTTTTTTGGGCATTTTTCGGTGGAATAGCGGTAAGTACATATTTTTTAATATTGTGTACTGTACCTTTAGGTACTACCGCAACGTGGTTGTTGTTGTTGTGGGACTCTCCGTACAGTTCCAGTTTAGTGCTGTGTTGTTGGCATTGTTTGCCGGCTGGACTGCTTGTTTGGAGTGCTGTGTTGGGCATCTGGCGTTCAGTTGGTCAGTGTCAGCAAGTCCTGAGCAGGATTGCTCAATAGGTACCGGCGGCTGTCCCAGTGTTGGAGACAGTGGGTGCTCCGAAATCAGGCGCTAGCGAAGTTGGTCTCGTGCGTGGGGATGAGGGCGTAACAAAGACGGGCGCAAATAAGGCGAGCGCGAGTAAAAGTAGTGCGGGCAGAAGATACGCTACTACAGTGAGCGGGATTATTGTCGGGGGTGGTGCGGTGAGCCATGTCGCTGCTATCAAGAAAATTTCTGCGGACCTTAGCGAAGTAGTTTTTGGGGCCGAAAATTTCGCTATAGGGACCGCGAATGGGCTGATGGAGCTTGCCTCGAAGTACGAGGCACTTCTGATGACGGTTGAGGCAGGTAGGTGCTACATCAAGTGGTTCTCCTTCCGGGTGCGACCGGATAGCCCCGTTGCTGGCTGCTTCCGGTGTATGAGTTTCGACCTACACACAGGGCCAAATCAGATGTCTGCCAGAGGTGCGGTCAGGAAGACCACAGAGCTGCCAGTTGTGTCAATGCACTCCATTGCCGCAACTGCGCATTCAAGGGTAGACCAGCTGGGCATCTTATGATGTCGGCTGTCTGCCCGATATACTGTGGCATTGTTGAGCGCGCCCTCGCCAGGCACTGATGGGGGGGATTATACAGTTAAACTGCCAGAGGACGTATGCCGTAATGTGGGAATTGGGGGGGTGTATGGCTGAGGGGAGGTGCAGCATTGCCTTACTCCAGGAGCCCTACGCCACCAACGGTGTGGTTCGGGGTCTTCCTGGTAGTTTCAGGGTCTTCACGGACCTTGGGGCTAGTGCTGCAATTGTTGTGAGTGATCCCAACTACGATTGTGTAGTTGTGGATTCCTCACAACTGGGTGTATGTGTCGCGATAGAGGGGGAGTTCGGTAGGCTGACTGTAGCTAGTTTGTACCGCAAATTTAGCGAGCCCCTAGAGCCCTACCTGGGCTAAATGGATAAGCTACTACTACTTGCGAGTAGTAGCCCATTTATCCTAGGGCTGGATGCGAATGCCTCGTTCTCGATGTGGCTTAGTAAGGTTCCCGGCATTCGTCTGGATATCAAAGCCACAGTCGAGGCGAGGCATTAAGTGAATGGGTGGTGGCTAAAAACCTCCACATTGTGAATGAGCCGAGTGAATGGTACACGTTTGATGTTTTTTTCCCCAGGTTTTGATGGTTTGAACGGAGAGATGTGCAAAAGCTTGTGGAAGTTCATTCCGGAATACTTGGAGGCCATTTAAAATAAGTGCATGTAGGAGGGATATTTTCCACGGGAGTGGAAAAGGGCTATGGTCGTTCCTCTCCTGAAGTTCCCTGATAAGATTAGGAGTGATCTTCGTTCTTATCGGCGCATCAGTCTCCTTCCAGTACTTGGAAAAGTGCTGGAAAGAGTTATGGTGGAACGGCTTCAGGAGCTAACGCGGGGTATGTGGTCGGATAGGCAGTATGGGTTCAGGAAAGGACGCAGTGTAGAGGATGCGTGGTTCTACGTTCAGGATGCTGTTAGGGAGAATGTCAACAAATATCTCCTTGGCATATTTGTTGACTTCAAGGGCTTGAATTGTTTAGGCGGCGGAGGCGTTTAACTGTGAGTTAGGGTTAGCTTCTTGTGTGAAAGGTGTGTGAGTGTAATGTGCGTATGGGGTTCAACCTTTGGTTACCAGTCCAGAGCTGTATGGAGGCTCAACTGGTAGTAGCTTCGGCTACGAGGTCTGACCGGAGACTTAATTCTGGTACCACGGGGAGCAGGGGCCCTTGGAGTTCGCTCCAACCTACTCGTGCGGACTGGCCCTTCGGGGAGTATCGTGGTGGTTGTGGTTTATACCCAAATGCGGAAAGAACTGACGTTTTGTCAGTTGAATGTGGAGTTGCATTGCAACCGGGTGCCGGACCCAAAGTACGGCAGAGGTTTTAGATAGGCCTCGAACCTCACCAAGGTGTTTAGAGTGTCCATTCCTCACTACCAATCGGTACTGAAAAATGCCTAGCATTTTCGGGGCGCTGATCAACGCATTGTATTGATTCGCTGTGCTTTTGAGCGCCGTGAGATAAGGCCGTCGACAGCAAGTACTCACGTTAAACACGCCGGACGTTGCCCCTGCCTTACCGCCCTTAGCGACCGTGAAAATGGAGGAAATCGTACAACGACTATAAAACTATGCACTTAAAAACAGGTACTATCCAAATACAAGCATGTACTATCCAAAAATTCCCCTAAAGCTATGCAGCTAAAAGCAACAACAATCCATGATGTCATTTCAATATCAAATTTACTCAAACGCATCCTTAAAGAAAGTGCAAAAACTTAGTGTAGCTAAATAATAGGTATGGTTCAAAATACCAAAAAACATGCATTTGAAGAACATTAAACTAAAAAGTGATATATTAATATAGTTTTAAAAAACTAAAAAACACCCTTTTAAAACACTTTAAACTAAAAAGAGAAAAAAAATTCCTTATATAAACTGAATGAAATATTGACCGAAAAATATTTGTATTATTGTGAGAAAAGCGTGGGATGGTTTGTACACTATTTTTTGTATATCAAGCAAAAATATAATATAATCAGAACATAAATTTCAATCCATTTTTTATACGGAACAAAATTCGGTAAGAAGTAAATCTTTGAAATTACTGTAAAAAAGGAATTTAATACGATCAATAAATTTGTTATCATAAAAATGAAAGGTTGTACAGTTGACCATGCAGTTGTTTATCCAGGCTCGCGACTGTTTGCTGCTGGACAAGCTTAAGCACTTAGTCGTGTAAGATCTTTATTGATTGCTCAAAGTTTGCAGGAAAACCCCATGTAACAGTGTAGCTTTAGATGAAATGACTGGATTACGAAATAGTTCGTAAGACATTTCAATACTACCGCATATCCCCAAATAATTAATTGATAAATCGAACTAAAAAATTAAAAATAATAATTCAGTTCAGAGTAAAAAGTGTGGGGTGCTTGATATATTTAATTAATGTGACAATCATTATATCTGTAACTATTTATGAGAGTAGAGTTATAAAAATTTAGTAAAAAGTTATGAATATATAGTAAAAGGCACCCCATGCTTTTTACACTGAATTAAATTATGGTCTTAATAACATTAATTTTATAAAGTAATTAATCATGATTGATTGTTTGACCTGCTACGTCTATAATATAATATAAACTCTTTGTAAGTAAAAATTATTTCCTACTTTTTAGTTTTTTTTAACTATTAAATTTTTACCTACCACCTCACTCCCTAATTTAATGTACTCGTATTTTCTGCGCTAACTGCTTTCAAACTCAACTCCTTCTTTCTCAGAAAATTATCAAACATTCTCTCCCATAATTTCACAAAACGAAAAAATAACGGAAACGCGCTCCAAAATCAGTACTACATCTCAATCAGTAAATGATAAATCCACATCTTCTCAAACATTAAAAACTAATAATCACTCAAACCATACATTCATTGCAGGTGGAGTCCAAACCTGTGCTATAAACACACAAAGAAAATCTGAATCTACTTGTAATAATTCAACCCAATTAGAACGTCGATACTCAACTGCTTTAGAAATAAATAAAGTCGCTAATCATCAACACAAATACACCTTATTCCAGAGAAATTCCAAAGCAACTCTTAAAACTCGATTTTCACTCAATACCTGCTCAAATCACACCCCCATCCAATAAACACACTCACTGATCATGATTCAATTATTAGCTCTTTTCTTCACACAATAGCAACACAAGATCTCAGCTCTACAAATAATTACCCTCTTGATCACCAAAACTACAACAACAACACTAACGAGAGGAATAGTCACTTACACGTCTATCACGTAGATAACACAACAACGTCAGGTGAAGAAATTTCAAGCGACACTACGAATAATAATGAAAACAATCTTTAGAAAATAAAACATAATTCAAAATAAATAATTTAAAAAGAAAGTATATACTATATAACATATATTTTAAAATTACATTGTATCATTATACAAAAATTTTAAAATCTGGCATATTATATAATAGGCAGCATCATCTATTTCCACAATTGCCATAAAAATTAATATAGGCTTTAAAATTACGTTGATATCTATGTATATACCTCCAATTCAAAGTTTTAACTCTAACGTAATTTTTGCAATATTAAGAAATATTTCCACAGCAATAATTTTACTAGGTGATTTGAACTCATGAAGCTCTCTCTGGGGTTCTACCATAGACAATCAAAGAGGAAATATAATAGAAGACGTGCTCTTAACGTCAAATTTAGTAGCTTTCAATGATAGCTCACCTTCCCATTTCTTAACTCACAAAAGTTTTACAAATGTGGGCGTAACATTTTGTTCAGCAAACGTAGCACCAAAATGTTCATGGAATATCCCAAAATATCTCCACAGAAGTGACCATTTCCCGATCATAATCACTTTTGAACCTAGCTTAAATAAATAAAAAATCAAAAAATCCCCAAAGTTTAACACAAACAAAGCGAATTGGGCTCAATTTCAAACTTGTTGCGATTTCATGTCTTCGCAACCCGTCTCTGAAAATATAAAGAAAGAAGTAACATATATGAAAAAATCTTTCGTTTGGAATCTCATTTCCGTATACCCCAAGCAAAAAACGTTACCCGTAAACCATCTGTACCTTAGTAAAATAAGAACATTTCACTACTTAGGAGCAAAAAGCAGCAGGTTTGGGCGGAATTCAAAAACACCGCACCGAAAGCAAATTGATGCTTTACAAAAAAGCAAAAGCTTTGTTAAGGTATTATTCCAAATAATCTAAAAGGGAGTGTTTTCAGCAACTCACACAACAGCCGGTTCTACGTTACCAGAATTGACCCGAATTTTACCCGGCCTAGGGCTGTTATTTCGACAGCCATGCTCCTCTAGTTCTAATGTAGGTCGTTTACCACCAAAATCCAAAGCAGTGGGGAGAGTACCCCTCCTTACGGCGTTCTCCTATTAACTTTTCAGTTTGTCTTGGCACTACCCCACTCCGCTACGACAGTTCAACAACAACGTTTTCAACATAAACGAGGACAGGCTGATGGATCTGAAATCTTTTGCACCGACGTGAGAGCTTTTACCATATTCGCAATAGACGTAAGCTTAACCTGTCTCCAGACCATCGGGACATGACCCAATCTAACACAGTTCGCGTAGATGGGGACCAGCCAGCTGCCTGATACCTTGATCGTACGCTGTAGTTGCGCCGGTATAATGCCATCAGGACCCGGGGACTTGAAGGGTTTGAATGATTTTAACGCCTAGGTAAGGTGACGTTTATTCAGAAGGTCTAAGAAGACTGTACAGCTCTCCTGAAGCTCCCCCAGTGGTACTTCATCAGCAGAGCGATTCAGCGTGAAATGAGCATCCAGGAGTAGCTTCAACGGCTTCTCGCTACTAATTGTCCAACCACTATCATCATTTCTCAGAAACTCCAATGGAGTAAGATTTTTTGCAAGAATGCACCTAAATCGTGAGGATTCGTGACAACCCTCTACACTGCCGCAGAAGGCTCCTCACGATGCGCTCTTGGCTTTCTTCAAGCCGGACTTGTAAAGGACCAGTCCGGCCTTGTACAACGCCCAGTCGTCACTAGAGCCACTTTTACGGGCTTTGTGGAAGAGATTTCTGCTCGAAGATCTGATCTCCGTTAGTTCCAAAGTCCCCGAAGGGGGTTTCCCATTACTTTTCTGAGTTCTCAGAGGACAGGACCTTTCAAGAGTAGTTCGACTAACAGAGCTGAAGGACGCAACGAGCTCATCAATCGCGTTCGCAGATAGGAATTCCAGTCGGGCGCGGTTCGCCAGCACTGTTCTCCACTGTTAACGTTAAGTTCGTTTCTGACTATCACACAGGTTCTGATTCTACCTGTGCTACTCAGTCACGGTTCCTGGATAAGGACAACATCGGCTTCGTCCCTTCCTAGACGAAGCAATAGATCGGCGGAGGCCGCCTTTGAGTGTTGGAGGTTAATTTGGAGGATCTTCATTCTCCAAACTCCTCTCCACCAGAGTGAGTTCCGCACTCGAACAGTCACTCGAAACTGAAGAGGATATCCATTTTAAGAGTATCAGAGTATCAGTGTTTGCCGATATGGCTCCTCGGAACTCTCCAGTCTAATCACCCTCGAGTCTTGGGTGAGAAGAGATGGATTGCAGTACCGTAACATCTCTTAAATTTCGGCCTTACTCCTTTCTACACTCCTCCTACCCTGGCTACTGCATCCTTAAAAGGGAATGCCGACCTTTTGAGTTTATGCATGCAGAGGTTCCACCCTTTTCAAATCTGGGCGGTGGTCCACGGATTCCCCTGACCACTTTCATAAAGACAGCGGAGATAGCAGCCGCTACCCGCTTTCACTCATCATGGAAGATGGCTCCATCTCCCCTGCTGCTGTCGAGCACACCAAGCTCTACTGAGCTGGCGAGTTTAGCGATTTCGCTACATCGGTGTGGGTCCAAACCGAGGCTTCTAGGCAAGAGAGGATTTCCCCTTTACCGGGGACGATTTCGGATACGGTTTGCCAATAGTTGGCGTAACTTGATTATTATTTCATTGTTCCAATATTCCGATCATGAGTCGATACTGTCCTTTTGCGTTTTTAATTCGCTTTTATTAGCTTGGGTTGTATGTATGTAATCGAATCTTACAGTTCAATTTTCACCGGTTTCCCGAAGTCTGATCAACTTGAAACTTTGCAGACTTGTCAAGGACCGATGATAATGCAATAATTTGATAACAGTTTCCCATTATTTTAAACATAGGCGTAACCCCGCCCCCTAAATAGTTTAATGCATATATTTTCCAAACCGCTTAAGCTAAATCCATCCAAATTTGCTGAGAGGAAGTCCTTTTAGCCCTTTTTCAAACACTGTGATAATGGGCAAAATCTGATAATAACCACGCCCATTCCGCATATAACAGTTATGTTAACATGTACTAAAAGTGCGATAACTGACTAATTAAGCATTAAATTTCACAAACAAAATAGTAGGGAAGAGCTTTATAAAGAGTAAATAATTGTTTCGTTGCACACTCACCTTTTTTCCAATTGTTTGCACTGTTAAGTCACCAAAAAAAAACAAACGGACACGGTAGGCACGGCTAATATATATAAAAAATACGGGCGGAAAAGATTTACGTCTCGATCGCTCGAATTGCTAACGAAAAAGAGCCCATCTGGTCCTCTCTTAGTCCCTTTTGAGTGGTGTGAAGTCTGTTGTGGATCGTGTTGATGTGGTGTGTTGGCGCGGGGGCGTGTATAGAGGGGGGAGGCGTAACTCCTCTAAGCCAATTCTAGTCTAGCAATCGCTGTAGCTGCTGCAGCGTGGCAACAACAATGCTGAGGCCAGTGGAGCGGCGGTATGTTGGCCTGGGCTGCCGACGCCGCGTTGATGCCTCCTGTCGCCTTGTTCTGGAGGGAGGTGGAGCTGCCTGTATGCGATCCGGATGGCTGCTCTGCTGCGATCTACGGTGCGGTGCAGCATGGTATGGTGCTGTCTATTGCACAGTTGGCAAAGCGTAACCGACGAACTCTCCGGTGTCGTGTGGACCGTAGCCAAACAGTTGAGGCAGTGCCCGTGCGCGTGGGCAACCTGCTGACGTTGAAGGGGCTGCATGCTTCGAAAAATGCTGCAGTGTTGCAGCCGGTGTGTGCATCGACACAGTGGGCATCGGCTGTGTTACGGTACCGTTGCCGGTGCTGACGAAGGTAGTAGTGGTCGCGGGCCATTACGGGGAGCGGCTGCAGGAACGACTGCCGCTGCAGTTCGTGGTGCTAGAGTTGCCCCAGGGGCGCGGCACATTGATGGCGGACCTCACAGCTGGCGTTGGTATTGCTGCCATATCTATTTCCATATTTATCTGTATGAAGAAGTTGGAATGAATATACATTTGTGGCATGTAAATTTATGGCGAATGTGCCACGGTATGTGGCAGGAATGGATCGTCAATTTGATCGATCATTGCGGTAAGAATGGTTGGTTTACAACGGTTTTGTCATTTGCGGGTTTATTGGTTAGTTATACGACTAATTCATTTGCGTCGCTCGAATATCGGATTGTTTGTTATTTGCGGTTTCGTCATTAGATGCGGTTGGCAGAAAACATAATTTCACGAGCGGTCTGGTCAGCGTTCCGCTTTGAGTACGGAGATCAACTACTCGTATATGACCGTCGGAACCGTAATATAGTCTTTCTATGCGGCCAAGCCGCCATTCTGTGGGGGGTAGACCATCATCGTGTATGATGACACAGTCTCCACGCCTTGGTGCCTTTTCAGGAGTTTTCCATCGGTACCTTTTATGAAGGTCCTTGATGTACTCTTCCTTCCATCGGCGGCTGAAATCATAATGGAGAATTTTGATTCTTTCCCATCGATTTAATAGGGATAGCGACCCCACGCCTGACTCAGGTATGGCCAGAGAGGGTGCTCCTTTGAGAAAATGCCCAGGAGTTAGGGCTGTGAAGTCGGAGGGATCTTGCGAGAGTGTGGTGAGTGGCCGTGAATTGAGAACGGCTTCAATTCGAATTAATGAGGTAGTGAATTCTTCATAATTGAATTTATAATTTTCAGCTACTTTTTTGAAGTGGGATTTAAAGCTTTTTACATCTGATTCCCATAAACCACCCATATGAGGAGCGCTTGGGGGGATAAACTGCCAATTAATGCCTTGGGGAGCATACTTCTGAACAATTTCAGGTGATACTTGTTTAATAAAATCCACAAACTATTTTTCAGTGACTCTTTGGGCTCCAATGAAAGTTTTGCCGTTATCGCTCATTAGTTTTGAGGGGAAGCCGCGTCGTCCGACGAAGCGAGCAAATGCCGCGAGAAAAGCCTCCTTAGTCAGATTCGTACATAGCTCGAGGTGCACTGCTTTTGTCGTAAAGCAGACAAAGACAGCCACATAGCCTTTCATTATGGTGGGCGACCTTAGCATGGACGCCTTTATTTGAGAAAGCCCAGCAAAATCGACACCTGTGACTGTGAAAGGCAGAGTGAAGTTACAGCGTTCCGGTGGAAGTGCTGCCATAATCTGCGTTCGCAACTTCTGCTTATGCAGAGTGCAGATCTTGCACATGAAAATGCATTTTTTTATTTGGGGCTTAAGTCGGGCAATATAGAACTCTTGACGGACTATATGTTGCATTAGGCGATGTTCTGCGTGGAGCATAAGTAAGTGGATATAATTGAGGATTAAAGTGGCAAGTCGAGATTACTCTGGTATACATAGAGGATGGCGTTCATTATACGTGAGGCTTGTGAACTCCTTTTGTCAATGGGTTTTGATTCTCTTAATAGTGTTATATCGCGGCTGAAGTAACGCGTTTGAGTTGATGCGATTAGAGCGACCTTTGCCTTTTGCGATTCTAGGTGCGTCAGTGTATCGCATTGGGGGTACTCTGAGGGAACTCCCTTAATTTTAATTTTAAGTCGCTCAATGAACTTTAACATATAGGCGATTACTCTGAGGGCTCGAGAGACCGATAAAAATCGCTCAAGGATGTCAGTATCCTCCACTGCTGTGTGAAAGGAGTCGATTTTTCGACTTTCTGGGGCTATTATATTGCGCATGGGCGATTGTGGCCAAGAATCGGGAGATTCTGTTTACCATCGGGGGCCATTCCGCCAGATGGTGGTGGTGGCAAGATGCAGGGGTTTGCACCCTCTTGTACCTAGATCGGATTGTCAGCCCTGGCTACGTGTCGCCAAGTGGCTGATCCCACTAGGTCAAGTATTTGAGACGTTCGATTAGCAATGTACGTCTTCCATGCATGTGGTAGTTTTTCCAACCAGGCTAGAACAATTTCAGAGTCGGACCAGAGAAACAATCTATGTTTCTTCATGTTTAAATGGGTCTGCACCATGGAAGCTAAATTTACGAGTAGTAGCGGGCCACATAGCTCAAGTCGAGGTAGACTTAGCGTTTTTAAAGGAGCCACCTTTGCTTTTGCTACTAATAAGTGGCTTGTGGTTGCAGTATCGCTTTGTGTGCGCACATAGATAGTGGCACAGTATGCCTTCTCCGAGGCATCACAGAAGCCGTATATTTCGACTTTGTGTGCGGGGAAATAGTTTACCCATCGTGGGATTTGTATCTGGGAAATGTCTTCCAGATTGTTTGCGAACTGGGACCATTTTTCTAAGCGAAGAGGTTACACTTGTTCGTCCCAGTCGGTTCCGTCTAGCCATAATTCTTGTATCAAGATTTTCGCTTGCATCATAATTGGCGAAAGCCATCCTTCGGGGTCGAAAAGTTTTGCCACAGAGGATAAAATTTGGCGTTTTGTTATGGCGGATAATGCTGATATTGACTCTGTAGTGTATGAAAACTGGTCAGATATCGCGTTCCATTGGATCCCCAGAGTTTTTGTTGTACTTTCCTTTTCGAATTTAAGGAAATCAGTGTCCAACAGATTTTCTTTAGGTATATCCTTTAAGATATTAGGGTGGTTCGCCGTTATCTTTTTTAACGGAAACCCTGGCGTTTTGAGGGCTTGTGTCACTTGTGCTAGAGACTCGTATGCTTGTGGAAGACTGTGACTTCCAGATAGGATATCGTCTACATACGTTTGTGATTTTAACACCTGGGTTGCGAGAGGAAATTCTGACTTGGTGTTTTCTGCCAATTCGTGCAGTGTTTGAATAGCTAAATATGGAGCACAGTTGACGGCAAAGGTAACTGTTTTCAATTTATAGTCGCGGAGTGGACTATCGGAAAATAATTCGCTAAAAATCTTGATCGTCTTTATGTACGACTATTTGTCTATACATTTTTTCGACGTCTCCGTTAATACGTATTTGAATATACGCCAATTTAAAATTAGTAGCATTAAATCTGGTTGGAGCGTGGGTCCCGTAAATAGAATATCATTAAAGGAATTCCCCGAGCTAGTAGATCTTGATGCATTAAAGACAACTCTTACTTTAGTTGTTTTTTTGTCTGGCTTTACTACTGCGTGATGAGGTAAGTAAAATGAGTAATATTTACCATTTATGATTTTTCGCATGGGCTTACTTCCTCGATGTGGTTTAAATGGAGGTATTCTTCTAACACGCCATCGTATTCTGGCTTAAGCTCACCTTTTTTAAGTAAGTTCTTTTCCATACTTAAAAACTGCTGTATTGCAGAGGTGCGAGAGTGACCTAAGGCGAGTGTGTTAGGAAATTGTTGTTTTAGTGGTAGTCGTACGACGTACCGACCATTATCTGATCTAGTAGTTGTGGCTTTGTAAAAGTCTTCACAATACTGATCTTCAGGGGTTGTGTTTGATATGGGGGGGAGTTCTTCTAACTCCCAAAATTTTTTCTTTTTCTTTTCATATTTGCTCTGTTTGGAGGTGAGCTGGAAAATGTGTTGTAATGCAGCATTGAATGATGTCGTTTATGACAATAAACGCAATTAAATTTGTTTTCGCACTCTTTAAGTGTATATGTATGTGATAGGCAATTTGTACAAAGTCTTTTCGTTTTTATAAAATTGTTTCGATCGATAATATTCATCTTTTTGAATCTTTTGCAAGATTTGAGCTTATGCCCCCCTGTACATAGTTCGCATGACGTTTGCTTGTACTGTTCGGATGTGAACGTTTGATTTCTGAAGAAGCTTCTGTTTAAATTGTTCTTGCTACTGGCTTGTGGTCTGTATTTCTGGTAATGCCGCGGTGCATATATTTACCAGAATAGGGTCCCAGCTGTCTGTGGGAATATTTTGAGTCGATAAAACCGGCAAACAATTAGAAACAGTGGATTGTAGTCTAATAAATTCATCACTTGTTTCCTTTTGAATCTTAGGCAAGTTCATTAGTATCGTTACTTGCTTATCGACCAATATTCTCTCATTTTCATATCTAGATTTAAGAGCTTCCCAAGCCAAATTGAAATTATCGTCATTTAGTGCGAACTGTTTGACTATGACGCCTGCTATATGACCTATGACCTTTTGTTTTGTATCGGAGGTGATACTATTTTTGCGCATTTGTTAATTTTGGGTGGTTTATGTAAACGGCTGTAAACATGTCCCGGAAGGACGGCCATTGTTCATAACCACCATGAAATATTTCTGTATCACATGTGGGCACCTTGAGATGGATGCCTGAACTTGCATCATGACTTTGTACTTGTGGCAGCTCTACTCGCTGATGTGGAGTAGGTGCAATTGCTTTTATTAGGTTAAGTTGATCGAAAATCATTGCTTTAGTTTCTTTGAATTGGTCTAAGCAGTTTTCGTATTTTGCGTAAGCCGAAGATTTGATTCTGGTAGATCTGAGTCGTCAGATTCTACAATTGCGTCATATGCAGCTTGGAGACGTGAACTAAAATTGTCATGATTTTTTTTTTTTTTTTTCTAATACCGATTCAGAATTATCTTGAATCGGAGAAGAAGAAAATCGAGTGCAGTATCTTATTAAACTGTCACTCTCAACAATGAATTTACTGTATGTAATGTCTTTCCCCCTTTTTCGCTTTGTAGCACCTTGCCTTGAGCGTGTAGCTTTTGCAGGTGTACATGGACTTCTTTCGTCAAAAATCATTTTTGGAACTTTTAGCAACTGAGTTGTTTTAGAATCTTTCGAGTCTGAGCTCATTTAAGAGATGCGCCGAAATAAAATAAAATATTTTCAATGTAAGAAATATATGTATATTTGAAACCTCTTTTAAGGAAATAAGGGTTTTTGTTATTTTTTTGGAAAAAATTAACAAATTAATAA
Organism: Bactrocera oleae; assembly: GCF_042242935.1. Taxonomy (NCBI): domain Eukaryota; kingdom Metazoa; phylum Arthropoda; class Insecta; order Diptera; family Tephritidae; genus Bactrocera; species Bactrocera oleae. Next base: position 17,057,917 of record NC_091541.1, on the reverse strand, counting down.
CTTTTTTAAACTCGTATGAGTACCTAACTCTTTTATGATAATAAGAGTTTTTATTTTATGAAATGAATATATTACGCGTATTTCGTGTTTTATCGCTTATTTTTCCTTTAATATTATTTAATTGATTAATATTAAACGCAAATGTTTTTTATTTTTACTTTTATTTGTAAGTATTATGTGTCCGTAATTCCTATGGGGTATACCTATAAGCGGATCAGCTGATACATATGTACTTGACGTTATGCGCAGTTGAGAGCTCGTCTTAAAGATCAATGCACTTTGTACATATGTACATATGTATTTATGTAATATATTATGTTTAAATATTTTTGCGAAATCCTGCCAATTTGGACTTAGAATATTATATGTATATATGCAATCCTACTTATTTTTGTTTAACAAGAACATGGGGTATTGCGGAATATTCGCCAATGTGGACTTTGAAGCGAAGTACTTATGTATTTTTGTATACCTGAGCGTGTATATACATATGTACGCAGTGCGAGAAGACCGCGAAAAGGAAAGAATATACTGCAGGTATTCTTGTAAAATTTATGTATATACGTATGGATTTCACGTAATATATTTGTGCGGAATATATGAACGCAGTGCGAAAAGACCGCAAAACGTAGAATAATTTACCGCAGTTATTCGAATAAAACTTATGTATATATGTATGTATATAAATTTTTAGGGATATATGTATGGATATATTTATATATGTTAAATATAATATGTATATGTATGTTAAAATTTATTTTGTAAGTTTTCGCTTTTTTTTTTTTTTTTTTTTTTTGCTTTTGATGTGCCTTTGCTTATTTTACGCAATCCTGCTTATACTTGATTAAGTATAAAGGGTATTGCTGGAAATTGGTGCAAGTAAATATATGTATATATTTTTGTGTCACTGCACTGCACACCACTATATATGTTTGTTTCTTTTTTTTTTATCGTGTGTATATAAACGTTTAGCCACTTCACTTTTACTTAAGTTATATATTATCTATATTCTTATTTTTTTTATTTTTTATTTTTTTTGTTTTTGTTCACTCCATAGTGCCGTTCACTATGGCTCGAAGGACCAATAAATAATTGTTTCGTTGCACACTCACCTTTTTTCCACTTGTTTTCACTGTTAAGTCACCAAAAAAAACCAAACGGACACGGTCGGCACGGCTGATATATTATATATAAAAAAACGGGCGGAAAAGGGCGGAAAAGATTTACGTCTCGATCGCTCGAATTACTAACGAAAAAGAGCCCATCTGGTCCTCTGTTAGTCCCTTTTGAGTGTTGGGTTGTGTAGAGTTGTGGTGTGATGTGATGTGTATGTGTGGGTGGTCTGAGTGGTGTGATGTCTGTTGTGGATCGTGTTGATGTGGTATGTTGGCGCGCAGTGGCGTGTATGGAGGGGGGAGGCGTAACTCATCTAGCCAAAGAGGAAGCGTAAAAAGTGTAAAATGGACGTGGCACCACCAACCTTTAGGTGAAATCCTATATCTCAGAAATTATTGAACTAATGTCAACCAAATTTGGTATGTGAGGTTACTCAGCCATTCCTTTCCCACACTTTGAAAATGGTACAACGACTATAAAACTATGCACCTAAAAACAGATACTATCCAAATACAAGCATGTACTATCCAAAAATGCCCCTAAAGCTATGCAGCTAAAAGCAACAACAATCCATGCTGTAATTTGAATAACAAATTTACTCAAACGCATCCTTAAAGAAAGTGCAAAAACTTAGTGTGACTAAATAATACGTATGGTTCAAAATACCAAAAAACGTGCATTTAAAGAACATTAAACTAAAAAGTGATAAATTAAAAAAGTTTTAAAAAACTAAAAAACACCCTTTTAAACCACTTTAAACTAAAAAGAGAAAAAAAGTCCTTATATAAATTGACCGAAAAATATTTGTATTATTGTGAGAAAATCGTGGGATAGTTTGTGCACTATTTTTTGTATATCAAGCAAAAATATAAAATAATCAGAACATAAATTTCAATCCATTTTTTATACGGAACAAAATTCGGTAAGAAGTAAATCTTTGAAATTACTGTAAAAAAGGAATTTAATACGATCAATAAATTTGTTATCATAAAAATGAAAGGTTGTACAGTTGATCATGCAGTTGTTTATCTAGGCTCGCGACTGTTTGCTGCTGGACAATCTTAAGCACTTAGTCGTGTAAAATCTTTAGACGGTGTCCGGATTGAAGAACTTGATTGCTCAAAGTTTGCAGGAAAAACCCCATGTAACAGTGTAGCTTTAGATGAAATGACTGGATTACGAAATAGTTCGTAAGACATTTCAATGCTCTTAAGCTGTAATTTTTTATCTGTGTACATTTGTGTTTTCTTTTTAAAAAATTCTTGAAGTTTAATTGATTTTTATTACCGTGTTAATACAAATTTTTAGTGATTAAACTCTCAGTTTCATGATAAGTATTAAATGTTCTTTTTTGTGCGGTATTAAAAAGTTTAAACTTTCCAATTTTTGGTGCCGAGTCAGCCTTTTGTTTCATTTTGTTTTCTCTCTTTGTTTATCTTATTTACTTCTTTATTCACAGCTGTGTTGCGTTTAGCTTTTTATTTGCTACAGTGCTTCTAAAACTGCTCGCTATATTGCTTCTTCGAATTGTTTTGGTTTTAAACTTTGATAAAAAAAATTGTTCTTAATTGAATTTATTATTATTAATATTTTATAAACACACTAATTTATTATTTATCTACTAAATTTTGATCTTCATATCATCGTTTAAAATAGACGTATCTCTTGAAACATTCAAAAAGATCTTAGATAGTTCATTCTGGCCACCTGGGGCTTTTGTACGCGAATTTAAACCTAAACTTAGAAGTCAAACTGAGGAAAACATTGTTAAATTACCAAAAGCAACCACCGATATAAAAAACTGATTGGTAGAAATTCGCTAAGCATTTATTATCAAAATGTTAGAGGTCTTAATACAAAATTAACAGACTTGTATTTGAACAGTTCCAATTTTAATTTCCATATAATTGGATTTACAGAAACTTGGTTAAAGCCTCACATTTTTGATAATGAGATTTTATACAGCGAATTTCAAATTTTTAGATATGATCGACTAAACAGAATCGGTGGAGGTATTCTATTTGCCGTGCATTCCTCTATCCCATCTGAAAATATTCTTGTTTCAGGGACCGACTCATTTGAATTTAAATGTATTAGAGTATACGTTAATAGTTGCTTTATTTATTTAACCCTATCTTATATACCACCCCATTCGGACTTATCTGTATACATGCAGCATGCTTCTTTAATAAATAGTGCTACCTCGATGGTAAATAATGCAGATTCAATAATTGTATTAGGTGATTTTAATTTACCGTGTGCTTCTTGGAAACCTTTCGATGACTATATCGTGCCGATTTGCAATCGGTCATGTTTTAATGAGTTTTTCGAAAAAATGTCCGAGTTGGGTCTGAACCAAATTAATTTGATTCCGAATAAATTTGGTAAATGCTTAGATTTAGTATACGTTGATACCTCTGCAAAGTGTTCCGTTATTCAGAGTAATCCTCTTGTTCTACCAGAGGACTCATATCATCCTGCTTTGGAAATATCTGTCGAAATCTCAGGCATTGTACGGGATAATAATCATCAAACTTCGTGCTTCTGTACTCGGTTTAACTTTGCAAAAGGTAATTGAAAAAAATTAAAAACAGAACTTTCTACAATAACATGGCCTAATTATAATGGTGACATTGAATTGAGTGTCTCTAATTTTAATAACATTATTATGAAATTATTTGAAAAGTATGTTCCAATAGTAATTGTTAATAAAAGAAAAAGTATAGTCCGTGGTTTTCGAAAGAGTTATATAAATTGAAAAACAGAAAAACTCGAGCCTTTAAACATTTTAAAAAAACCGGTTCACTTGTCGACTATTCTAAATATTCTCTATTGCGTCGACAATATTTTGACCTAAACAAAAAATGTTATAATAATTACTTAAATAAAGTAAAAAAAAATATTGTAAGTAATCCAAAATCGTTTTATAATTTCGTCAACTCCAAACGCAGGATTTCCAAATTTCCGTCCGCAATGAAATACAAATCTATCATTTCAAGTGACAATGATATTATATCCACTATGTTTGCAGAATTTTTCAAGTCAAACTACTGTAATAATTCTTCCAAAACTTTTTCTTATCAGCAAGTGCTGTGTTCGAATACTTTAATTAACGCTCCAGTTATTTCTGAAGAAGACGTCCTTTTTAATTTAAATAAGTTAAAACCATCTTTTAGTTATGGCCCAGACATGATACCCTCATGCTTCCTAAAAAATAGTGCCAAATATTTTTACTTGCCTTTGACAAGGATATTTAATTCCTCTCTTAAACACGGTATATTTCCTTCAATATGGAAACAGTCATTTATAATCCCTTTGCATAAAAGTGGATTTAGATCCAACATTGAAAACTATCAGTTATACCTATACTTTTTGAAGCTATCATCACTGACCACATAACCTTTTCGATTTCTCCGTTAATTTCCTCATCTCAGCATGGATTTCGTAAAGGGAACTCGACTATAACAAACTTACTTGAATTTGTAAACCATGTATCATTGGGTTTTAGGGAACATAAGCATACGGATGTTATATACACAGACTTTAGCAAAGCTTTCGAAAAAGTAAATATCTCGATTCTCATACATAAACTTGATCTGCTGGGCTTTCAGCCAAGATTCCTTCAATGGGTATCTTCCTATCTTTATAATAGAACACAACGAGTGATATTTGAGGATACACCTTCAGATACAATTAATGTTTCTTCTGGTGTTCCGCAAGGTAGTCATCTTGGCCCGATTCTGTTCTTGTTGTTTATTAACGATATCTCTTCAGTAATCGAATTCTCAAAGATTTTATTATACGCTGACGATGTAAAATTTTTAAATCATACAACTGAGGAAAAGTGTCTGTTGCAAACAGACTTAAACAATTTGATTGCATGATGTGATAGAAATGATTTGCCATTGAATCTCAATAAATGTAAGACGATGTGCTTTTCCCGTAGATCTGTGCACCCCTCTTCTTATGTAATAAAACACCATATTCTAGAGCAAGTTTTAAACTATGTTGATTTGGGAGTTAATATGGACCCTAAGCTTTATTTCAGTCTTCATATTGATACCATGGTCTTGAAAGCAAAATTTTTCCTCAGTTTTGTTAAACGTTGGTCTAAAGAATTTAGAGATCCGTATATTACTAAAATACTTTATACAACTTTGGTTAGACCTATATTGGAATATGGCACTGTGGTATGGAACCCTAGCTACCAAATCCATTCTGACAAGTTAGAGTCGGTTCAAAAACAATTTTTACTTTTCGCCTTAGCGCATTTCCGATGGGATGCTAGGGTCTACCTCCATACACTAGTCGTTTAAAACTTATTAATCTACCTACACTTTCTAGTCGTAGGGAAATGCTTGGCATAATATTCTTAGTGAAACTTTTGAATGGAACTGTTTGCAGTTCTTTTCTCCTGTCTGAAATTAAATTTAATATCCCGGTTCGCCTTTTGAGGCAGTTTAGACCTTTACTGCTAAAATCCTGTAGATCAAATTTTGAACTAAATGAGCCATTCCACCGTATATGTCATGATTTTAATTCTCATTCCAGCACATTTGACTTATCTGACTCACTTTTCAAAATTAAAAAGACTTTATTGTTTTCTCTTAATAAATGAAAATGTAACAATTTATTATATTGTAACTTTAGATCTTAGCTGTTGAAATTTTTGTTTCTCTAGCTGAGCAGTTTTAGATCTCAACACCTTAAAAACTCTCTTGCCTTTTCTGACTCGGCTAATTCCGCACGTATGCGGATTGCGCCCCTCGCGTCGGCTGGGCTGGAGGAGGGTAATCGTTGGGTTATTAACTACTACCGTATGTCCGCGAATAATTAATTGATAAATCGAACTAAAATATTAAAAGTAATAATTCAATTCAGAGTAAAAAGTGTGGGGGGCTTGATACATTTAAGTCATGTGACAATCATTATATCTGTAACTATTTACGAGAGGAGAGTTATAAAAATCTAGTAAAAAGTTATGAAAATATAGTAAAAGGCACCCCATGCTTTTTACACTGAATTAAACTATGGTCTTAATAACATTATTTTTTTTTTAAATAATTAATCATGATGGATTGTTTGATCTGCTACGTCTATAATATAATATAAACTCTTTGTAATTAAAAATTATTTCCTACTTTTTAGTTTTTTTAAACTATTAAATTTTTACCTACCACCTCACTCCCTACCGAAATGTACTCGTATTTTCTGCGCTAACTGCTTTTAACCTCAACTCCTTCTTTCTCAGAAAATTATCAAACATTCTCTTCCATAATTACTCAAAACGAAAAAATAACGGAAACGCACTCCAAATCCAGTACTACAGTCTCAATCAGTATATGATAAATCCACATCTTCTCAAACATTAAAAATTAATAATCACTCAAACCATACATTCATTACAGGTGGAGTCCAAACCTGTCCTATAAACACACAAAGAAAATCTGAATCTACTTGTAATAATTCAACCCAATTAGAACATCGATACTCAACTGCTTTAGAAATAAATACACAAATACACCTTTATTCCAGAGAAATTCCAAAGCAACTCTCAAAACTCGATTTTCACTCAATACCTGCTCAAATCAGACCCCCATCCAATAAACACACTCACTGATCATGATTCAATTATTAGCTCTTTTCTTCACACAATAGCAACACAAGATCTCAGCTCTACAAATAATTACCCTCTTGATCTCCAAAACTACAACAACAACACTAACGAGAGGAATAGTCACATACACGTCTATCACGTAGATGACACAACAACGTCAGGTGAAAAAATTTCAAGCGACACTACGAATAATAATGAAAACAATCTTTAGAAAATAAAACATAATTCAAAATAAATAATTGAAAAAGAAAGTATATACTATATAAATATATATTTTAAAATTACATTGTATCAATATACAAAAATTTTAAAATCTGGCATATTATATAGTATCTATATAATACCTCCGGCTTATTTTAAGACATATTTATAAGTCAAAATTACCACTATTTTGCAATGGAATCTTAATGGATATTGGGACAATTTCCATGAGTTACATCTACTTATAAAAGACAATAACCCTAGCATTGTATCGTGGCAAGACACTCATTTGCAAGACACATATTTCCACAATTGCCATAGAAATTAATATAGGCTTTAAAATTACGTTGATATCTATGTATATACCTCCAATTCAAAGTTCTAACTCTAACGTAATTTTTGCAATATTAATCATTTTACTAGGTGATTTGAACTCATGAAGCTCTGTTTGGGGTTCTACCATAGACAATCAAAGAGGAAATTTAATAGAAGACGTGCTCTTAACGTCAAATTTGGTAGTATTCAATGATAGCTCACCTTCCCATATCTCAACTCACCAAAGTTTCACAAATGTGGATGTAACATTTTGTTCAGCAAACGTAGCACCAAAATGTTCATGGAATATCCTAAAATATCTCCACGGAAGTGACCATTTCCCGATCATAATCACTTTTGAAGCTAGCTTAAATAAATAAAAAATCCCCAAAGTTTAACACAGACAAAGCGAATTGGGCTCAATTTCAAACTTGTTGCGATTTCATGTCTTCGCAACCCGTCTCTGAAAACATAAACAAAGAAGTAGAATATATGAAAAAATCTTTCGTTTGGCATCTCATTTCCATATACCCCAAGCAAAAAACGTTACCCGTAAACCATCTGTACCTTAGTGGAATAAGAACATTTCACTACTTAGGAGCAAAAAGCAGCAGGTTTGGGCGGAATTCAAAAAACACCGCACCGAAAGCAATTTGATGCTTTACAAAAAAGCAAAAACTTTGTTTAGGTATCATTCCACACAATCTAAAAGAGAGTGTTTTCAGCAATTCCCACAACAGCCGGTTTTACGTTACCGGAATTGGCCCGGATTTTAGTGGGGAGAGTACCCCTCCTTACGGCGTTCTCCTATTAACTTTTCAGTTTGTCTTGGCACTACCCCACTCCGCTACGATAGTTCAACAACAACGTTTTCAACAAAAACAAGGACAGGCTGATGGGTCTGAAAACTTTTGCACCGACGTGAGAGCTTTTACCGGTATTCGCAATAAACGTAACCTTAACATGTCTCCAAGCCTTCGGGACATGTCCCAATCTAACACAGTTCGTGTAGATGGGGGCCAGCCAGCTGCATGATACCTTAAGCGTACGCTGTAGTTGCGCCGGTATAATGCCATCAGGACCCGGGGACTTGAAGGGTTTGAATGATTTTAACGCCTAGGTAATGTGACGTTTATTCAGGATGTCCAAGAGAACTGTACAGCCCTCCTGAAGCTCCCCCAGTGGCACTTCATCAGCAGAGCAATTCAGCGTGAAACGAGCATTCAGGAGTAGCTTCAACGGCTTCTCGCTACTAATTGTCCAACCACTATCATCATTTCTCAAATTCTCCAATGGAGTAAGATTTTTTGCAAGAATGCACCTAAATCGTGAGGATTCGTGACAACCGCAGAAGGCTCCTCACGAGGCGCTCTTGGCTTTCTTCAAGTCGGACTTGTAGAGGACCAGTCCGGCCTTGTACAACGCCCAGTCGTCACTAGAGCCACTTTTACGGGCTTTGTTGGAGAAACTTCTGCTCGAAGATCTGATCTCCGTTAGTTCCGAAGTCCACGAAGGGGGTTTCCCATCACTTTTCTGAGTGCTCAGAGGGCAGGACCTTTCAAGAGTAGTTCGACTAACAGATCTGAAAGACTCAACGAGCTCATCAATTGCGTCCGCAGATAGGATCGAATTCCTGTCGGGCGCGGTTTGAAGAGGTGATCGGAGCTTTCTGCAATACAGGACCCAATTGGTATTCGTGAAATTTCTATAGATTGTTGCTGAAACCAATATATTTATGATCAGAGAAGGAATGGTCGTCTAGAGCTCTCCATTTCGTAATCAAGGCGGTAGTTTCTCTAGAAGCTAACGTTACTTGCCGATATGGCTCCTCGGAACTTTCCAGTCGAATCACCTCCAGTCTTGGGTGAGAAGAGATGGATTGCAGTACCGTAACATCTCTTAAATTTCGGCCTTGCTCCTTTCTACACCACCCTGGCTACTGCATCCTTAAAAAGGAATGCCGACCTTTTGAGTTTATGCATGCAGAGGTTTCACCCGGAACTTTCAAATCTAGGTGGTGGTCGAGGGATTCCCCTGACCACTTTCATAAAGACAGCGGAGATAGCAGCCGCTACCCGCTTTCACTTATCATGGAAGATGGCTCCATCTCCCCTGCTGCTGTCGAACACACCAAGCTCTACTGAGCTGGCGAGTTTAGCGATTTCGCTAAACATCGGTGTGGGTCCAACCCGAGGCTTCTAGGCAAGAGAGGATTTCCCCCGGCGACCCCCGCGCCCCTTTACCGGGAACGATTTCGGATACGGTTTGCCAATAGTTGGCGTAACTTGATTATTATTTCATTGTTCCAATATTCCGATCATGAGTCGATACTGTCCTTTTGCGTTTTTAATTCGCTTTTATTAGCTTGGGTTGTATGTATGTAATCGAATCTTACAGTTCAATTTTCACCGGTTTCCCGAAGTCTGATCAACTTGAAACTTTGTAGACTTGTCAAGGACCGATGATAATGCAATAATTTGATAACAGTTTCCTATAATTTTAAATATGGGCGTAACTCCGCCCCCTAAATAGTTTAATGTATATATTTTCCAAACCGCTAAAGCTAACTCATCCAAATTTGCTGAGAGGAAGTCCTTTTAGCCCTTTTTCAAACACTTTGAAAATGGGCAAAATCAGATAATAACCACGCCCATATATATAGCTTTATAAAGAGGAAGTGTAAAAAGTGTAAAATGGACGTGGCACCACCAACCTTTAGGTGAAATAATAGATCTCAGAAATTATTGAACTAATGTCAACCAAATTTGGTATGTGAGGTTACCCAGCCATTCCTTTCCCACACTTTGAAAATGGTACAACGACTATAAAACTATGAACCTAAAAACAGATACTATCCAAATACAAGCATGTACTATCCAAAAATGCCCCTAAAGCTATGCAGCTAAAAGCAACAACAATCCATGCTGTAATTTGAATAACAAATTTACTCAAACGCATCCTTAAAGAAAGTGCAAAAACTTAGTGTGGCTAAATAATACTTATGGTTCAAAATACCAAAAAACATGCATTTAAAGAACATTAAACTAAAAAGTGATAAATTAAAAAAGTTTTAAAAAACTAAAAAGCACCCTTTTAAACCACTTTAAACTAAAAAGAGAAAACAAGTCCTTATATAAACTGACCGAAAAATATTTGTATTATTGTGAGAAAATCGTGGGATAGTTTGTGCACTATTTTTTGTATATCAAGCAAAAATATAAAATAATCAGAACATAAATTTCAATCCATTTTTTATACGGAACAAAATTCGGTAAGAAGTAAATCTTTGAAATTACTGTCAGTAAAAAAGGAATTTAATACGATCAATAAATTTGTTATCATAAAAACGAATGGTTGTACAGTTGATCATGCAGTTGTTTCTCTAGGCTCGCGACTGTTTGCTGCTGGACAAGCTTAAGCACTCAGTCGTGTAAAATCTTTAGACGGTGTTCGGGTTGAAGAACTTGATTGCTCAAAGTTTGCAGGAAAAACCCCATGTAACAGTGTAGCTTTAGATGAATTGACTGGATTACGAAATAGTTTGTAAGACATTTCAATACTACCGCATGCCCGCGAATAATTAATTGATAAATCGAACTTAAATATTAAAAGTAATAATTCAATTCAGAGTAAAAAGTGTGGGGGGCCTGACATATTTAATTAATGTGACAATCATTATATCTGTAACTATTTATGAGAGGAGAGTTACAAAAATCTAGTAAAAAGTTATGAAAATATAGTAAAAGGAAACCCCATGTTTTTTACACTGAATTGAATTATTGTCTTAATAACATTGATTTTATTTTAAAGTAATTAATCATGATTGATTGTTTGATCTGCTACGTCTATAATATAATATAAACTCTTTGTAAAAATACTATAGGCACTGGGGTCCACGTATTTAGTACTTAGGGGCTTGAACAGTTTTGGTTCGATTTAGACAATTTTTGGTCACAAGGTGGCATACTTTAAACGTATTTTTACCCCGATATAATCATTGTTGCTTGATATGCATAGTGGAAAGTGAAGGAATCAGATGGAATTGGAAATGGTGTTATATGGGAAATAGGCGTGGTTGTAGTCCGATTTCGCCCATTTTCGCACTATAACATAGAAATATGAAAAGAACGTTATGCACCGAATTTGGTTTAGCGGATCCCAAGATATGGTTTTTCACCTAAAAGTGGGGGTGCCAAGCCCACTGACTAATTTTGAAAGCGGATCCTATAAAGTCATTTCATACCATCCCAGAGATAAAATTTTATGTCTCTGGCGTGTTTAGTGCTTGGTTTATCACGCTTTTAGTATTTTTTAACAGTACCGTTATATGGGGAGCGGGCGGAGTTGCCACCCGATTTAAACTAGTTTCACAGTGTAGGTAGAGGTTCTAAAAACATTTGCTTTCAGTGAATTTTGTTATTATAGAATTAGCGGTTTAGGAGATAAGCACATTAAACCTATTAGGGGTAGGACCACGCCCACTTTAAAAAAAAAAAAAATTTAACTGCAGATGCCCCTCCCTAATGTGATCCTGTGTACCAAATAACAGTCTTGTATCATTGTATATACATAACCCTATATCTAACTCGATTAGTTTTAGGTGACACAACAAACTAAATATAGCATCATCTAGCATTTCCATATACCCCAAGCAAAAACGTTACCCGTAAACCATCTGTACCTTAGTGGAATAAGAACATTTCACTACTTAGGAGCAAAATCAAAAATAGGCGGAATTCAAAAAACACCGCACCGAAAGCAATTTGATGCTTTACAAAAAAGCAAACGCTTTGTTTAGGTATCATTCCAAACAATCTAAAAGAGAGTGTTTTCAGCAATTCCCACAACAGCCGGTTCTACGTTACCGGAATTGACCCGGATTTTATCCGGCCAAGGGCTGTTATTTCGACAGCTTTGTTCCTCGAGTTCTAAATTAGGTCGTTTACCACCAAAATCCAAAGCAGTGGGGCGAGTACCGCTCCTTACGGCGTTCTTTTAACTTTTGAGTTTGTCTTGGCACTACCCCACTCCGCTACGACAGTTCAACAACAACGTTTTCAACAGAAACGAGGACAGGCTGATGGGTCTGAAATCTTTTGCACCGACGTGAGGGCTTTTACAGGTATTCGCAATAAACGTAACCTTAACCTATCTCCAGGCCTTCGGGACATGACCCAATCTAACACAGTTCGCGCAGATGGGGGCCAGCCAGCTGCATGATACCTTGAGCGTACGCTGTAGTTGCGCCGGTATAATGCCATCAGGACCCGGAGACTTGAAGGGTTTGAATGATTTAACGCCTAGGTAAGGTGACGTTTATTCAGAAGGTCCAGGAGTAGCTTCAACGGCTTCTCGCTACTAATTGTCCAACCACTTTCATCAGTTCTCAGATACTCCAAAGGGGTAGGATTTTTTGCAAGAATGCACCTAAACCGTGAGGATTCTTGACAACCCTCCATACTGCCGCAGAAGGCTCTTCACGAGGCTCTCTTGGCTTTCTTCAACTCGGACTTGTAAAGAACCTGTCCGGCCTTGTACAACGCCCAGTCGTCACTAGAGCCCCTTTTACGGGCTTTGTTAAAGAGACTTCTGCTCGAAGATCTGATCTGATCTGATCTTAGTTCCGAAGTCTACCAACAGGGTTTCCCTTTACTTTTCTGAGTTTTCAGGGACAGGACCTTTCAAAAGTAGTTCGAATAACAGAGCTGAAACACTCAACGAGCTCATCAATTGCGTCCGCAGATAGGATCGAATTCCTGTCGGGCGCGGTTTGAAGAGGTGATCGGAGCTTCCTGCAATACAGGACCCAATTGGTATTCCTGAAATTTCTATAGGTTGTGAGCTCCGGGCGCCAGGCATACAAGCTGAAACCAATATATTTATAATCAGAGAAGGAATGGTCATCTAGAACTCTCCATTTCGTAATCAAGGGAGTAATTTCTCTATAAGCTAACGTTACTTCAAGGACTTCCGCCCTGCTAGCTTTCGCAAAGGTAAGACAGTTTACCTATTGCAATAAGAAAGGTCTACACCACATATAAAATCAAAAAGTGATTCACCTTTTGCCTTAATGTCGGTGTGCCTTGAATTGGCATCCAAGCCTATTAAAACTGCGGCTCCTTAACGCCTGGCCTCTACTAGAACCCTCCTCAGCAGGTCCGGATGTGGCTCCACCTCGTCCACATGCGGCATATAGGCTGAAACAAGCCAGAGTTCGCCAGCACTCTTCTCCAGTGTTAACGTTAAGTTCGCTTCTGACCATCAAACAGGCTCTGGTTCTACCTGTGCTACTCAGCCACGGTTCGTGAATAAGGAAAACATCGGCTTCGTCCCTTGCAAGACGAAGCAATAGATCGGCAGAGGCCGCCTTTGAGTGCTGGAGGTTAATTTGGAGGATCTTCATCCTGTCCTCCAGTCTAATCACCCTCCAGTCTTGGGTGAGAAGAGATAGATTGCAGTACCGTAACATCTCTTAAATTTCGGCCTTACTCCTTTCTACACTTCTCCTACCCTGGCTACTGCATCCTTAAAAGGTAATGCCGACCTTTTGAGTTTATGTATGCAGAGGTTCCACCCGGAACTTTCAAATCTAGGCGATGGTCCAGGGGTTCCCCTGACCACTTTCATAAAGACAGCGGAGATAGCAGCCGCCACCCGCTTTCACTCATCATGGAAGATGGCTCCATCTCCCCTGCTGCTGTCGAACACAGCAAGCTCTACTGAGCTGGCGGGTCCAACCCGAGGTTTCAAGCCAAGAGAGGATTTCCCCCGCGACCTCTTAGCGTTCGCTAAGGACACCGCGCCCTTTTACCGGTGACGATTTCGGATACGGTTTGCCAATAGTTGGAGTAACTTGATTATTATTTCATTGTTCCAATATTCCGAACATGAGTCGCTACTGCCCTTTTGCGTTTTTAATTCGCTTTTATTAGCTTGGGTTGTATGTATGTAATCGAATCTTACAGTTCAATTTTCACCGGTTTCTCGAAGTCTAATCAACTTGAAACTTTGCAGACTTGTCAAGGACCGATGATAATGCAATAATTTGATAACAGTTTCCCATTATTTTAAATATGGGCGTAACCCCGCCCCCTAAATAGTTTTATGTATATATTTTCCAAACCGCTAAAACTAACTCATCCACATTTGCTGAGACGAAGTCCTTTTAGCCCTTTTTCAAACACTATGAAAATGGGCAAAATCAAATAATAACCACGCCCATTCCCATATAACAGTTATGTTAACATATACTAAAAGTAAGCAAACAATTTCACAAACAAAATAGTATAGCTTTATAAAGAGGAAGTGTAAAATGGACGTGGCACCACCAACCTTTAGGTGAAATCCTAGATCTCAGAAATTATTGAACTAATGTCAACCAAATTTGGTATGTGAGGTTACCCAGCCATTCCTATCACACGCTTTGAAAATGGACGAAATTTTACAACGACTATAAAACTATGCTCCTAAAAACGGGTACTATTTAAATACAAGCATGTACTATCCAAAAATGCCCCTAAAGCTATGCAGCTAAAAGCAACAACAATCCATGCTGTCATTTGAATAACAAATTTACTCAAACTCATCCTTAAAGAAAGTGCAAAAACTAAGTGTGGCTAAAAAATAAGTATGGTTCAAAATACCAAAAAACATACATTTAAAGAACATTAAACCAAAAAGTGATAAAGTTATATAGTTCTAAAAAACTAAAAAACACCCTTTTAAACCACTTTAAACTAAAAAGACAAAAAAAGTCCTTATATAAACTGACCGAAAAATATTTGTATTATTGTGAGAAAAGCGTGGGATAGTTTGTGCATTTTTTTTTGTATATCGAGCAAAAATATAAAATAGTCAGAACATAAATTTCAATCCATTTTTAATACGGAACAAAATTCGGTAAGAAGTAAATCTTTGAAATTACTGTCAGTAAAAAAGGAATTTAATACGATCAATAAATTTGTTATCATAAAAATGAATGGTTGTACAGTTGATCATGCAGTTGTTTATCTAGGCTCGCGACTGTTTGCTGCTGGACAAGCTTAAGCACTTAGTCGTGTAAGATCTTTAGACGGTGTTCAGATTGAAGAACTTGATTGTTCAAAGTTTGCAGGAAAAACCCCATGTAACAGTGTAGCTTTAGATGAATTGACTGGATTACGAAATAGTTTGTAAGACATTTCAATACTACCGCATGCCCGCGAATAATTAATTGATAAATCGAACTTAAATATTAAAAGTAATAATTCAATTCAGAGTAAAAAGTGTGGGGGGCCTGACATATTTAATTAATGTGACAATCATTATATCTGTAACTATTTATGAGAGGAGAGTTACAAAAATCTAGTAAAAAGTTATGAAAATATAGTAAAAGGAAACCCCATGTTTTTTACACTGAATTGAATTATTGTCTTAATAACATTGATTTTATTTTAAAGTAATTAACCATGATTGATTGTTTGATCTGCTACGTCTATAATATAATATAAACTCTTTGTAAAAATACTATAGGCACTGGGGTCCACATATTTAGTACTTAGGGGCTTGAACAGTTTTGGTTCGATTTAGACAATTTTTGGTCACAAGGTGGCATACGTTAAACGTATTTTTACCCCGATATAATCATTGTTGCTTGATATGCATAGTGGAAAGTGAAAGAATCAGATGGAATTGAAAATGGTGTTATATGGGAAATAGGCGTGGTTGTAGTCCGATTTCGCCCATTTTCGCACTATAACATAGAAATATGAAAAGAACGTTATGCACCGAATTTGGTTTAGCGGATCCCAAGATATGGTTTTTCACCTAAAAGTGGGGGTGCCAAGCCCACTGACTAATTTTGAAAGCGGATCCTATAAAGTCATTTCATACCATCCCAGAGATAAAATTTTATGTCTCTGGCGTGTTTAGTGCTTGGTTTTTCACGCTTTTAGTATTTTTTAACAGTACCGTTATATGGGGAGCGGGCGGAGTTGCCACCCGATTTAAACTAGTTTCACAGTGTAGGTAGAGGTTCTAAAAACATTTGCTTTCAGTGAATTTTGTTATTATAGTATTAGCGGTTTAGGAGATAAGCACATTAAACCTATTAGGGGTAGGACCACGCCCACTTTAAAAAAAAAAAAATTTTAACTGCAGATGCCCCTCCCTAATGTGATCCTGTGTACCAAATAACAGTCTTGTATCATTGTATATACATAACCCTATATCTAACTCGATTAGTTTTAGGTGATACAAACAACCGTTAGGTGAACAAAACTATTATACTCTGTTGCAACAGATTGCGAGAGTATAAAAAAGGGATTCCCCACAACAAACTAAATATAGCATCATCTAACATTTCCATATACCCCAAGCAAAAACGTTACCCGTAAACCATCTGTACCTTAGTGGAATAAGAACATTTCACTACTTAGGAGCAAAATCAAAAATAGGCGGAATTCAAAAAACACCGCACCGAAAGCAATTTGATGCTTTACAAAAAAGCAAACGCTTTGTTTAGGTATCATTCCAAACAATCTAAAAGAGAGTGTTTTCAGCAATTCCCACAACAGCCGGTTCTACGCTACCGGAATTGACCCGGATTTTATCCGGCCAAGGGCTGTTATTTCGACAGCTTTGTTCCTCGAGTTCTAAATTAGGTCGTTTACCACCAAAATCCAAAGCAGTGGGGCGAGTACCGCTCCTTACGGCGTTCTTTTAACTTTTGAGTTTGTCTTGGCACTACCCCACTCCGCTACGACAGTTCAACAACAACGTTTTCAACAGAAACGAGGACAGGCTGATGGGTCTGAAATCTTTTGCACCGACGTGAGGGCTTTTACAGGTATTCGCAATAAATGTAACCTTAACCTATCTCCAGGCCTTCGGGACATGACCCAATCTAACACAGTTCGCGCAGATGGGGCCAGCCAGCTGCATGATACCTTGAGCGTACGCTGTAGTTGCGCCGGTATAATGCCATCAGGACCCGGAGACTTGAAGGGTTTGAATGATTTAACGCCTAGGTAAGGTGACGTTTATTCAGAAGGTCCAGGAGTAGCTTCAACGGCTTCTCGCTACTAATTGTCCAACCACTTTCATCAGTTCTCAGATACTCCAAAGGGGTAGGATTTTTGCAAGAATGCACCTAAACCGTAAGGATTCGTTACAACCCTCTACAATGCCGCAGAAGGCTCTTCACGAGGCTCTCTTGGCTTTCTTCAACTCGGACTTGTAAAGAACCAGTCCGGCCTTGTACAACGCCCAGTCGCCACTAGAGCCCCTTTTACGGGCTTTGTTAAAGAGATCTGATCTGATCTGATCTTAGTTCCGAAGTCTACCAACAGGGTTTCCCTTTACTTTTCTGAGTTTTCAGGGGACAGGACCTTTCAAAAGTAGTTCGAATAACAGAGCTGAAACACTCAACGAGCTCATCAATTGCGTCCGCAGATAGGATCGAATTCCTGTCGGGCGCGGTTTGAAGAGGTGATCGGAGCTTCCTGCAATACAGGACCCAATTGGTATTCCTGAAATTTCTATAGGTTGTGAGCTCCGGGCGCCAGGCGTACAAGCTGAAACCAATATATTTATAATCAGAGAAGGAATGGTCATCTAGAACTCTCCATTTCGTAATCAAGGGAGTAATATCTCTATAAGCTAACGTTACTTCAAGGACTTCCGCCCTGCTAGCTTTCGCAAAGGTAAGGCAGTTTACCTATTGCAATAAGAAAGGTCTACACCACATATAAAATCAAAAAGTGATTCACCTTTTGCCTTAATGTCGGTGTGCCTTGAATTGGCATCCAAGCCTATTAAAACTGCGGCTCCTTAACGCCTGGCCTCTACTAGAACCCTCCTCAGCAGGTCCGGATGTGGCTCCACCTCGGCCACATGCGGCATATAGGCTGAAACAAGCCAGAGTTCGCCAGCACTGTTCTCCAGTGTTAACGTTAAGTTCGCTTCTGACCATCAAACAGGCTCTGGTTCTACCTGTGCTACTCAGCCACGGTTCGTGAATAAGGAAAACATCGGCTTCGTCCCTTGCAAGACGAAGCAATAGATCGGCAGAGGCCGCCTTTGAGTGCTGGAGGTTAATTTGGAGGATCTTCATCCTGTCCTCCAGTCTAATCACCCTCCAGTCTTGGGTGAGAAGAGATAGATTGCAGTACCGTAACATCTCTTAAATTTCGGCCTTACTCCTTTCTACACTTCTCCTACCCTGGCTACTGCATCCTTAAAAGGTAATGCCGACCTTTTGAGTTTATGTATGCAGAGGTTCCACCCGGAACTTTCAAATCTAGGCGATGGTCCAGGGGTTCCCCTGACCACTTTCATAAAGACAGCGGAGATAGCAGCCGCCACCCGCTTTCACTCATCATGGAAGATGGCTCCATCTCCCCTGCTGCTGTCGAACACAGCAAGCTCTACTGAGCTGGCGGGTCCAACCCGAGGTTTCAAGCCAAGAGAGGATTTCCCCCGCGACCTCTTAGCGTTCGCTAAGGACACCGCGCCCTTTTACCGGTGACGATTTCGGATACGGTTTGCCAATAGTTGGAGTAACTTGATTATTATTTCATTGTTCCAATATTCCGAACATGAGTCGCTACTGCCCTTTTGCGTTTTTAATTCGCTTTTATTAGCTTGGGTTGTATGTATGTAATCGAATCTTACAGTTCAATTTTCACCGGTTTCTCGAAGTCTAATCAACTTGAAACTTTGCAGACTTGTCAAGGACCGATGATAATGCAATAATTTGATAACAGTTTCCTATTATTTTAAATATGGGCGTAACCCCGCCCCCTAAATAGTTTTATGTATATATTTTCCAAACCGCTAAAACTAACTCATCCACATTTGCTGAGACGAAGTCCTTTTAGCCCTTTTTCAAACACTATGAAAATGGGCAAAATCAAATAATAACCACGCCCATTCCCATATAACAGTTATGTTAACATATACTAAAAGTAAGCAAACAATTTCACAAACAAAATAGTATAGCTTTATAAAGAGGAAGTGTAAAATGGACGTGGCACCACCAACCTTTAGGTGAAATCCTAGATCTCAGAAATTATTGAACTAATGTCAACCAAATTTGGTATGTGAGGTTACCCAGCCATTCCTATCACACGCTTTGAAAATGGACGAAATTTTACAACGACTATAAAACTATGCTCCTAAAAACGGGTACTATTTAAATACAAGCATGTACTATCCAAAAATGCCCCTAAAGCTATGCAGCTAAAAGCAACAACAATCCATGCTGTCATTTGAATAACAAATTTACTCAAACGCATCCTTAAAGAAAGTGCAAAAACTAAGTGTGGCTAAAAAATAAGTATGGTTCAAAATACCAAAAAACATACATTTAAAGAACATTAAACCAAAAAGTGATAAAGTTATATAGTTCTAAAAAACTAAAAAACACCCTTTTAAACCACTTTAAACTAAAAAGACAAAAAAAGTCCTTATATAAACTGACCGAAAAATATTTGTATTATTGTGAGAAAAGCGTGGGATAGTTTGTGCATTTTTTTTTGTATATCGAGCAAAAATATAAAATAGTCAGAACATAAATTTCAATCCATTTTTAATACGGAACAAAATTCGGTAAGAAGTAAATCTTTGAAATTACTGTCAGTAAAAAAGGAATTTAATACGATCAATAAATTTGTTATCATAAAAATGAATGGTTGTACAGTTGATCATGCAGTTGTTTATCTAGGCTCGCGACTGTTTGCTGCTGGACAAGCTTAAGCACTTAGTCGTGTAAGATCTTTAGACGGTGTTCAGATTGAAGAACTTGATTGTTCAAAGTTTGCAGGAAAAACCCCATGTAACAGTGTAGCTTTAGATGAATTGACTGGATTACGAAATAGTTTGTAAGACATTTCAATACTACCGCATGCCCGCGAATAATTAATTGATAAATCGAACTTAAATATTAAAAGTAATAATTCAATTCAGAGTAAAAAGTGTGGGGGGCCTGACATATTTAATTAATGTGACAATCATTATATCTGTAACTATTTATGAGAGGAGAGTTACAAAAATCTAGTAAAAAGTTATGAAAATATAGTAAAAGGAAACCCCATGTTTTTTACACTGAATTGAATTATTGCCTTAATAACATTGATTTTATTTTAAAGTAATTAATCATGATTGATTGTTTGATCTGCTACGTCTATAATATAATATAAACTCTTTGTAAAAATACTATAGGCACTGGGGTCCACATATTTAGTACTTAGGGGCTTGAACAGTTTTGGTTCGATTTAGACAATTTTTGGTCACAAGGTGGCATACTTTAAACGTATTTTTACCCCGATATAATCATTGTTGCTTGATATGCATAGTGGAAAGTGAAAGAATCAGATGGAATTGAAAATGGTGTTATATGGGAAATAGGCGTGGTTGTAGTCCGATTTCGCCCATTTTCGCACTATAACATAGAAATATGAAAAGAACGTTATGCACCGAATTTGGTTTAGCGGATCCCAAGATATGGTTTTTCACCTAAAAGTGGGGGTGCCAAGCCCACTGACTAATTTTGAAAGCGGATCCTATAAAGTCATTTCATACCATCCCAGAGATAAAATTTTATGTCTCTGGCGTGTTTAGTGCTTGGTTTATCACGCTTTTAGTATTTTTTAACAGTACCGTTATATGGGGAGCGGGCGGAGTTGCCACCCGATTTAAACTAGTTTCACAGTGTAGGTAGAGGTTCTAAAAACATTTGCTTTCAGTGAATTTTGTTATTATAGAATTAGCGGTTTAGGAGATAAGCACATTAAACCTATTAGGGGTAGGACCACGCCCACTTTAAAAAAAAAAAAAATTTTAACTGCAGATGCCCCTCCCTAATGTGATCCTGTATACCAAATAACAGTCTTGTATCATTGTATATACATAACCCTATATCTAACTCGATTAGTTTTAGGTGATACAAACAACCGTTAGGTGAACAAAACTATTATACTCTGTAGCAACAGATTGCGAGAGTATAAAAAAGGGATTCCCCACAACAAACTAAATATAGCATCATCTAACATTTCCATATACCCCAAGCAAAAACGTTACCCGTAAACCATCTGTACCTTAGTGGAATAAGAACATTTCACTACTTAGGAGCAAAATCAAAAATAGGCGGAATTCAAAAAACACCGCACCGAAAGCAATTTGATGCTTTACAAAAAAGCAAACGCTTTGTTTAGGTATCATTCCAAACAATCTAAAAGAGAGTGTTTTCAGCAATTCCCACAACAGCCGGTTCTACGCTACCGGAATTGACCCGGATTTTATCCGGCCAAGGGCTGTTATTTCGACAGCTTTGTTCCTCGAGTTCTAAATTAGGTCGTTTACCACCAAAATCCAAAGCAGTGGGGCGAGTACCGCTCCTTACGGCGTTCTTTTAACTTTTGAGTTTGTCTTGGCACTACCCCACTCCGCTACGACAGTTCAACAACAACGTTTTCAACAGAAACGAGGACAGGCTGATGGGTCTGAAATCTTTTGCACCGACGTGAGGGCTTTTACAGGTATTCGCAATAAATGTAACCTTAACCTATCTCCAGGCCTTCGGGACATGACCCAATCTAACACAGTTCGCGCAGATGGGGCCAGCCAGCTGCATGATACCTTGAGCGTACGCTGTAGTTGCGCCGGTATAATGCCATCAGGACCCGGAGACTTGAAGGGTTTGAATGATTTAACGCCTAGGTAAGGTGACGTTTATTCAGAAGGTCCAGGAGTAGCTTCAACGGCTTCTCGCTACTAATTGTCCAACCACTTTCATCAGTTCTCAGATACTCCAAAGGGGTAGGATTTTTGCAAGAATGCACCTAAACCGTAAGGATTCGTTACAACCCTCTACAATGCCGCAGAAGGCTCTTCACGAGGCTCTCTTGGCTTTCTTCAACTCGGACTTGTAAAGAACCAGTCCGGCCTTGTACAACGCCCAGTCGCCACTAGAGCCCCTTTTACGGGCTTTGTTAAAGAGACTTCTGCTCGAAGATCTGATCTGATCTGATCTTAGTTCCGAAGTCTACCAACAGGGTTTCCCTTTACTTTTCTGAGTTTTCAGGGGACAGGACCTTTCAAAAGTAGTTCGAATAACAGAGCTGAAACACTCAACGAGCTCATCAATTGCGTCCGCAGATAGGATCGAATTCCTGTCGGGCGCGGTTTGAAGAGGTGATCGGAGCTTCCTGCAATACAGGACCCAATTGGTATTCCTGAAATTTCTATAGGTTGTGAGCTCCGGGCGCCAGGCGTACAAGCTGAAACCAATATATTTATAATCAGAGAAGGAATGGTCATCTAGAACTCTCCATTTCGTAATCAAGGGAGTAATATCTCTATAAGCTAACGTTACTTCAAGGACTTCCGCCCTGCTAGCTTTCGCAAAGGTAAGGCAGTTTACCTATTGCAATAAGAAAGGTCTACACCACATATAAAATCAAAAAGTGATTCACCTTTTGCCTTAATGTCGGTGTGCCTTGAATTGGCATCCAAGCCTATTAAAACTGCGGCTCCTTAACGCCTGGCCTCTACTAGAACCCTCCTCAGCAGGTCCGGATGTGGCTCCACCTCGGCCACATGCGGCATATAGGCTGAAACAAGCCAGAGTTCGCCAGCACTGTTCTCCAGTGTTAACGTTAAGTTCGCTTCTGACCATCAAACAGGCTCTGGTTCTACCTGTGCTACTCAGCCACGGTTCGTGAATAAGGAAAACATCGGCTTCGTCCCTTGCAAGACGAAGCAATAGATCGGCAGAGGCCGCCTTTGAGTGCTGGAGGTTAATTTGGAGGATCTTCATCCTGTCCTCCAGTCTAATCACCCTCCAGTCTTGGGTGAGAAGAGATAGATTGCAGTACCGTAACATCTCTTAAATTTCGGCCTTACTCCTTTCTACACTTCTCCTACCCTGGCTACTGCATCCTTAAAAGGTAATGCCGACCTTTTGAGTTTATGTATGCAGAGGTTCCACCCGGAACTTTCAAATCTAGGCGGTGCTCCAGGGGTTCCCCTGACCACTTTCATAAAGACAGCGGAGATAGCAGCCGCTACCCGCTTTCACTCATCATGGAAGATGGCTCCATCTCCCCTGCTGCTGTCGAACACAGCAAGCTCTACTGAGCTGGCGGGTCCAACCCGAGGATTCAAGCCAAGAGAGGATTTCCCCCGCGACCTCTTAGCGTTCGCTAAGGACACCGCGCCCTTTTACCGGTGACGATTTCGGATACGGTTTGCCAATAGTTGGAGTAACTTGATTATTATTTCATTGTTCCAATATTCCGAACATGAGTCGCTACTGCCCTTTTGCGTTTTTAATTCGCTTTTATTAGCGAATATATATGTATTACATACATACAAATCGAATCTTACAGTTCAATTTTCACGGGTTTCTCGAAGTCTAATCAACTTGAAACTTTGCAGACTTGTCAAGGACCGATGATAATGCAATAATTTGATAACAGTTTCCCATTATTTTAAATATGGGCGTAACCCCGCCCCCTAAATAGTTTTATGTATATATTTTCCAAACCGCTAAAACTAACTTATCCACATTTGCTGAGACGAAGTCCTTTTAGCCCTTTTTCAAACACTATGAAAATGGGCAAAATCAAATAATAACCACGCCCATTCCCATATAACAGTTATGTTAACATATACTAAAAGTGCGATAACTGACTAAATAAGCAAACAATTTCACAAACAAAAGAGTATAGCTTTATAAAGAGGAAGTGTAAAAAGTGTAAAATGGACGTGGCACCACCAACCTTTAGGTGAAATACTAGATCTCAGAAATTATTGAACTAATGTCAACCAAATTTGGTATGTGAGGTTACCCAGCCATTCCTATCACACGCTTTGAAAATGGACGAAATTTTACAACGACTATAAAACTATGCTCCTAAAAACGGGTACTATTTAAATACAAGCATGTACTATCCAAAAATGCCCCTAAAGCTATGCAGCTAAAAGCAACAACAATCCATGCTGTAATTTGAATAACAAATTTACTCAAACGCATCCTTAAAGAAAGTGCAAAAACTTAGTGTGGCTAAATAATACGTATGGTTCAAAATACCAAAAAACGTGCATTTAAAGAACATTAAACTAAAAAGTGATAAATTAAAAAAGTTTTAAAAAACTAAAAAACACCCTTTTAAACCACTTTAAACTAAAAAGAGAAAACAAATCCTTATATAAACTGACCGAAAAATATTTGTATTATTGTGAGAAAAGCGTGGGATAGTTTGTGCACTATTTTTTGTATATCAAGCAAAAATATAAAATAATCAGAACATAAATTTCAATCCATTTTTTATACGGAACAAAATTCGGTAAGAAGTAAATCTTTGAAATTACTGTCAGTTAAAAAGGAATTTAATATGGTCAATAAATTTGTTATCATAAAAATGAAAGGTTGTACAGTTGATCATGCAGTTGTTTCTCTAGGCTCGCGACTGTTTGCTGCTGGACAAGCTTAAGCACTCAGTCGTGTAAAATCTTTAGACGGTGTTCGGGTTGAAGAACTTGATTGCTCAAAGTTTGCAGGAAAAACCCCATGTAGCAGTGTAGCTTTAGATGAATTGTCTGGATTACGAAATAGTTTGTAAGACATTTCAATACTACCGCATGCCCGCGAATAATTAATTGATAAATCGAACTAAAAAATTTAAAATAATAATTCAATTCAGAGGAAAAAGTGTGGGGTGCTTGATATATTTAATTAATGTGACAATCATTGTATCTGTAACTACTTACGAAATAAAAATCTAGTAAAAAGTTATGAAAATATAGTAAAAGGCACCTCATGCTTTTTACACTGAATTGAATTATTGTCTTAATAACATTAATTTTATTTTAAAGTAATTAATCATGATTGATTGTTTGATCTGCTACGCCTATAATATAATACGTCTATAATATAATCTTTGTAAGTAAAAACTATTTCCTACTTTAGTTTTTTTTTTTAACTATTAAATTTTTACCTATCACCTCACTCCCTAACGAAATGTACTCGTATTTTCTGCGCTAACTGCTTTCAAACTCAACTCCTTCTTTCTCAGAAAATTATCAAACATTTTCTTCCATATTTTTTAAAACGAAAAAATAATGGAAACGCGCTCCAAATCTAGTACTACATTTCAATCAGTAAATGATAAATCCACATCTTCTCACTCAAACTATACATTCATTGCAGGTGGAGTCCAATCCTGTCCTATAAACACACACAAAAATTCTGAATCTAATAATTCAACCCAATTAGAACATCGATAGGTTAGGTTAGGTTAGAGGGTCGATACTAAGAAGGATCATACTTGGACAGCTTAAACGCCGGTCCGTTATGGTACCCAAAACTCCTATGAGCCGGATCGATAGACCCTTACATGTCGGCAAAACGGTTTGTGACTATGACAAACTTGTTGAGACGGCCAATATCTGTTTCGGCCAGATCTTCTGGTCCGCCATAAGTGTGATTGCCGAGATGTTTTAGTCTCAACATAGCAAAAGCCGGACAATGGAGGAGAAAGTACCGGGATGTTTCCACTTCACCCTCCTCCATACAGCTTTGACAACTGCCATTGTCTTCTAAACCGCACCGCATGAGCTCCCATTGGACAGTGCCCAGTGAGAACTCCTACCATGGCGGCGAGGTGAACTTTGTTCAAGGCGAAAAGATCCCCCGACCTCCTGCGATCCATTCTCGGTCAGAAGGATCGCGCAGGAGCTGATCGTCGACCAGCGTCTGCTGAGCGCATGCGAGGTCCATTGGTCCAGAGCCAGAATGCAAGACGTTAGCGGAGAACCAACTCGATCCCATTCCGATGTGAGCGGGGCAAGGGTGCCTTCCCTGGCCAGGTCATCGGCCTTGCAATTCCCAGCGATTCCGCTGTGACCAGGCACCCAAACGAGCCTGATATTGAAGTAGCCTGATGCTAATTCTAGTGAGGACAGACACTCCTTGACTAGCTTTGAATGCACGGTTCGCGCACTCAGGGCTTGTATTGCCGCTCTGCTGTCGGAGTGAATGCTCACCTCTCTAAACGAAGCTACACTACGTAACAGTACTTCTACCGCCACCTTGATCGCGGCCACTTCCGCCTGAAAAACGCTACAGTGGTCTGGTAGCCTGAAGCAAAGATTGACGGAGAGCTCTTTACAGAAAACCCCCCTCCAATTTTCCCTCCTAGCTTCGACCCATCCGTGAAAAAACTCACCACGCCTCTTCACCAGCGGCTTCTTGCCCGCCCCATCTCCCTCGTCAGGATATGAGCAGAGAAAAAGCCGCCTCGAGTAGCCGCTGTAACGCACTGATCCAAATTTTCAGGAATGCAGGTGAAGGAGGAGAGAATTGCGGCGTGTCCTTGTTCGGACCTCTTCAAAAGCCCAGCTTCTCTGAGCCTAATAGCACACCTCGCAGCAATGCACCTACCGGCAATGTCCACAGGTGTTATATTTAATATAGCGTTGAGAGCTTTCGTTGGTGTGGTTCGCAGTGCACCGGAGATTCCGATGAGCGCCGCTCTTTGGACTCGCTCAAGCTTTTTAGCCAGGGTGGTCTTTTCGAGCGCCCTCCACCAGACGAACACACCATAGAACAGTATTGGCTTGACTACGGTTTCGTAGAGCCAGAACACCACCTCAGGTGAGAATCCCCACCTTTTCCCTATAGCTCCCCTGCAGCAATGCCTTCTTGACTCTCTCCTCGATGTTCGGCCTCCAAGAGAGCTTTCTATCAAGGATGAGCCCTAGGTATTTCACCTTATCAACAGGTTGGAGCCGTGAACCCCCGAAAGAGGGGATAGGCACATTTGGGATCTTATACCTTCTCGTAAATAAAACCATTTCGGTTTTACTTGGGTTGACGGCTAGGCCGCTTCTGTTTGCCCAGTTGGATACCACGTTTAGATACCCTTCGGTGAGCTCATAGACGGTATTCAGGAATTTACCTTTAACCATAAGAACCACATCATCAGCATAGGCTATCACCCGACAGCCTTGCTCCTCGAGTTCTTTAAGTAGGTCGTTCACCACCAAGATCCAGAGCAGTGGGGAGAGTACTCCTCCCTGCGGAGTCCCCTATTAACCTTTCTGGTTGACTTGGCACTACCCCCCTCCGCTACGACAGTTCTGTCGCAAAGAAGACTGAAAATGAGGTGTTTGAGGTTCGATTCCACCTCAAACTTTTCGAGGGCTTTAACCACTGCCTCTGGCCGCACGGTATTGAAGGCCCCATCGATGTCGAGAAAGGTGCCCACTGCAAATTCCTTCTGCAACAGCGCTGTCTCCAGCCATGACACTACATCATGCAAAGCAGTGTCGACCGACCTGCCCTTGATATAGGCATGCTGCGCCCGTAACAGTTTACCCTCGGTATTCTGCACCTAATGTACAGATCCATAAGTCTCTCCACCGTTTTCAACAGAAACGAGGATAGGCTGATGAGTCTGAAATCTTTTGCACCGTCGTGAGAGCTTTTACCGGCCGTCGGAATAAACGCAACCTTAACTTGTCTCCAGGCCTTCGGGACAAGGCCCAATCTAAAACAGTTCGCACAGATAGGGGCCAGCCAGCTACATGACACCTTAACCGCTCGCTGTAGTTGCGCTGGTATGATGCCATCAGGACCCGGGGACTTGAAGGGCTTAAAAGAGTTCAGCGCCCAGGTAAGGTGACGCTCATCCAAAAGGTCCAAGAAGGCTGTACAGCCTTCCTGAACCTAGCCCAGTGGCACTTCTTCAGGAAAGCGATTCAGTGGAAAATGAGCATCTAGGAGTAGCCACAGCGACTCCTCGCTACTCGTAGTCCACCCGCTATTTGCATTTCTTAGATACCCCACCGCAGAAGGCTTTCCACGAAGTCCTCTTGGCTTTCTTCAAATCGGGCTTGTAAATGGCCAATCCGGCCTTGTACAACGCCCAGTCGTCGCTAGAGCCACTTTTACGGGCTTTATTGAAGAGTCTTCTACTCAAAGATCTGATCTCCGTTAGCTCCGAAGTCCACCAAGGGGGTTTCCCTTTACTTTTCTGAGTTTTCAGAGGACAGGAGCTTTCAAGAGTAGATCTGCTAACAGAACTAAAAACTTCGACGAGCTCCTTAATCGCGTCCGCAGATAGGATCGAATCCCTGTCAGGCGCGGTTGGAAGAGCTGATCGAAGTTTCCTGCAATACAGGACCCAATTGGTATTCCTGAAGTTTCTGTAGGTTCTATGCTTCGGGCGCGAGGCGTCCAAACTGAACCCAATATATTTATGATCAGAAAAGGAGTGGTCGTCTAATTTTAAATATGGGCGTAACCCCGCCCCCTAAATAGTTTAATGTATATATTTTCCAAACCGCTAAAGCTAACTCATCCACATTTGCTGAGAGGAAGTCCTTTTAGCCCTTTTTCAAACACTGTGAAAATGGGCAAAATCAGATAATAACCACGCCCATATATATAGCTTTATAAAGAGGAAGTGTAAAAAGTGTAAAATGGACGTGGCACCACCAACCTTTAGATGAAATAATAGATCTCAGAAATTATTGAACTAATGTCAACCAAATTTGGTATGTGAGGTTACCCAGCCATTCCTTTCCCACACTTTGAAAATGGTACAACGACTATAAAACTATGCACCTAAAAACAGATACTATCCAAATACAAGCATGTACTATCCAAAAATGCCTCTAAAGCTATGCAGCTAAAAGCAACAACAATCCATGCTGTAATTTGAATAACAAATTTACTCAAACGCATCCTTAAAGAAAGTGCAAAAACTTAGTGTGGCTAAATAATACGTATGGTTCAAAATACCAAAAAACGTGCATTTAAAGAACATTAAACTAAAAAGTGATAAATTAAAAAAGTTTTAAAAAACTAAAAAACACCCTTTTAAACCACTTTAAACTAAAAAGAGAAAACAAGTCCGTATATAAACTGACCGAAAAATATTTGTATTATTGTGAGAAAAGCGTGGGATAGTTTGTGCACTATTTTTTGTATATCAAGCAAAAATATAAAATAATCAGAACATAAATTTCAATCCATTTTTTATACGGAACAAAATTCGGTAAGAAGTAAATCTTTGAAATTACTGTAAAAAACAAATTTAATACTGTAAAAAAGGAATTTAATACGATCAATAAATTTGTTATCATAAAAATGAATGGTTGTACAGTTGATCATGCAGTTGTTTCTCTAGGCTCGCGACTGTTTGCTGCTGGACAAGCTTAAGCACTCAGTCGTGTAAAATCTTTAGACGGTGTTCGGGTTGAAGAACTTGATTGCTCAAAGTTTGCAGGAAAAACCCCATGTAGCAGTGTAGCTTTAGATGAATTGTCTGGATTACGAAATAGTTTGTAAGACATTTCAATACTACCGCATGCCCGCGAATAATTAATTGATAAATCGAACTAAAAAATTTAAAATAATAATTCAATTCAGAGGAAAAAGTGTGGGGTGCTTGATATATTTAATTAATGTGACAATCATTATATCTGTAACTACTTACGAAATAAAAATCTAGTAAAAAGTTATGAAAATATAGTAAAAGGCACCCCATGCTTTTTACACTGAATTGAATTATTGTCTTAATAACATTGATTTTATTTTAAAGTAATTAATCATGATTGATTGTTTGATCTGCTACGTCTATAATATAATATAAACTCTTTGAAAGTAAAAATTATTTCCTACCTTTTAGTTTTTTTAAACTATTAAATTTTTACCTACCACCTCACTCCCTAACAAAATGTATTGTACTCGTATTTTCTGCGCTAACTGCTTTCAAACTCAACTCCTTCTTTCTCAGAAAATTATCAAACATTCTCTTCAATAATTTCTCAAAACGAAAATATAACGGAAACGCGCTCCAAATCCAGTACTACATCTCAATCAGTATATGATAAATCCACATCTTCTCAAACATTAAAAACTAATAATCGCTCAAACCATACATTCACTGCAGGTGGAGTCCAAACCTGTTCTATAAACACACAAAAAAAATCTGAATCTAATAATTCAACCCAATTAGAACATCGATACTTAACCGCTTTAGAAATAAATAAAGTCGCTAATCTTCAACACAAATACACCTTTATTCCAGAGAAATTCCAAAGCAACTCTCAAAACTCGATTTTCACTCAATACCTGCTCAAATCACACCCATTCAATAAACACACTCACTGATCATGATTCAATTATTAGCTATTTTCTTCACGCAATAGCAGCACAAGATATCAGCTCTACAAATAATTACCCTCTTGATCTAAAAAACTTCAACAACAACACTAACGAGAGGAATAGTCATATACACGTCTATCACGTAGATGACACAACAATGTCAGGTGAAGAAATTTCAAGCGACACTACGAATAATAATGAAAACAATCTTTAGAAAATAAAACACAATTCAGGCTCTTAAGCTGTAATTTTTTGGCTGTGTACTTTTGTGTTTTTATTTTAAAAAATTTTTAAGTTTAATTGATATTTGTACCGTGTTAATACTTATTTTAGTGATTTAACTCTGAGTTGCAAGAAAAGTATTAAATGTTCTTAAGTTTTGTGCAGTATTAAAATGTTTTAACTTTCGAATTTTTGGTTCCGAGTCAGCATTTTGTTTTATTTTATTCTATTTTCTCTCTTTATTTATCTCATTTACTTCTTTATTCACAGCTGTGTTGCGTTTAACTTTTAATTTGTTACAGTGCTTCTAAAACTGCTCGCTATATTGCTTTTTCAAACTGTCTTGGTTTTAAACTTTGATAAAAAAAATTGCTTTTATTTTTGCGTTTGTTCTTAATTGAATTTATTATTATTAATATTTTATTAACACACTAATTTATTATATATCTATTAAATTTTGTTCTACTTTTTTATTTGATCTTCATTCTTGTGGTTTATTATATCTTGTAACTTCCCCAATTGTAACATTAAAGCCGAGTCAGATCGCTACGTTTCATGCTGGCTTTGTGATGGGCTTGCCCATATTAAATGTGCTGGACTGACAGTTAGAATCTTAGATTCTATCCTTTATCCTATCTACTTGCCAAAGATACCTTGGTGGAGGACATTAAGTCTTACATTTCGTCACGTTTAAAAATCGATGATATAATATCAATATCCGTAAATTTAACTTCAATTATCATAGAAGTATATCATCGTTTAAAATATACGTATCGTTGAAACATTCAAAAAGATCTTAGATAGTACTTTCTGGCCACTTGGGCCTTTTGTACGCGAATTTAAACCTAAACTTAGAAGTCAAACTGAGGAAAACATTGTTAAATTACCAAAAGCAACCACCGATATAAAAAACTGATTGGTAGAAATTCGCCAAGCATTTATTATCAAAATGTTAGAGGTCTTAATACAAAATTAACCGTCTTGTATTTGAACAGTTCCAATTTTAATTTCCATATAATTGGATTTACAGAAACTTGGTTAAAACCTCACATTTTTGATAATGAGATTTTAAACAGCGAATTTCAAATTTTTAGATGTGATCGACTGAACAGAATCGGTGGGGGTGGAAACCTTTCGATGACTATATCGTGTCTATTTGCAATCTTTCATATTTTAATGAATTTTTCGAATAAATGTCCGAGTTGGGTCTGAACCAAATTATTTGATTCCGAATAAATTTGGTAAATGCTTAGATTTAGTATATGTCTTCAAAATGTTCCGTTATTCAGAGTAATCCTCTTGTTCTACCAGAGGACTCATATCATCCTGCTTTGGAAATATCTGTCGAAATCTCAGGCAATGTACGGGATAATAATTATCAAACTTCGTGCTTCTGTACTCGGTTTAACTTCGCAAAAGC
Organism: Bactrocera oleae; assembly: GCF_042242935.1. Lineage (NCBI taxonomy): Eukaryota > Metazoa > Arthropoda > Insecta > Diptera > Tephritidae > Bactrocera > Bactrocera oleae. Next base: position 17,025,871 of record NC_091541.1, on the reverse strand, counting down.
TAATTTTAAAAAGTTAAATACAGAACTTTCATAACATTTTAATAACATTATTATGAAATTATTAGAAAAGTATGTTCCAATAGTAATTGTTAATAAAAGCAAAAGTATATTCGTGGTTTTCGAATGAGTTATATAAGAAAAACAGAAAAACTCGAGCTTTTAAACATTTAAAAAAAACCGGTCCACTTTTCGACTATTCTGAATATTCTCTATTGCGTCGACAATATTTTGACCTAAACAAAAAATGTTATAATAATTACGAAATAAAGTAAAAAAGAATATTGTAAGTAATCCAAAATCGTTTTATGATTTCGTCAACTCCAAACGCAGGATTTCCAAATTTCCGTCCGCAATGAAATACAAATCTATCATTTCAAGTGACAATGATATTATATCCAATATGTTTGCAGAATTTTTCAAGTCAAACTACTGTAATAATTCTTCCAAAACTTTTTCTTATCAGCAAGTGCTGTATTCGAATACTTTAATTAACGCTCCAATTATTTCTGAAGAAGACGTCCTACTTAATTTAAATAAGTTAAAGCCATGCTTCCTAAAAAATAGTGCCAAATATATTTACTTGCCTTTGACAAGGATATTTAATTCCTCTCTTAAACACGGTATATTTCCTTCAATATGGAAACAGTCATTTATAATTCCTTTGCATAAAAGTGGATTTAGATCCAACATTGAAAACTATCAGTTATACCTATACTTTTTTAAGCTATCATCACTGACCACATAACCTTTTCGATTTCTCCGTTAATTTCCTCATCTCAGCATGGATTTCGTAACGGGAATTCGACTATAACAAACTTACTTGAATTTGTAAACCATGTATCATTGGGTTTTAGTTAACACAGACTTAAGCAAAGCTTATGATAAAGTAAATTTTTCGATTCTCATACATAAACTTGATCTGCTGGGCTTTCAGCCAAGATTTCTTCAATGAGTATCTTCCTATCTTTATAATAGAACACAAAGAGTGATATTTGCGGATACACCTTCAGATACAATTAATGTTTCTTCAGGTGTTCCGCAAGGTAGTCATCTTGGCCCGATTCTGTTCTTGTGGTTTATTAACGATATCTCTTCAGTAATATAATTCTCAAAAATTTTATTATACGCTGACGACGTAAATCTTTTTAAATCATACACTTCAACTGAGGAAAGGTGTCTGTTGCAAACAGACTTAACAATTTGGTTGCATGGTGTGATAGAAATGATTTGCCATTGAATCTCAATAAATGTAAGATGATGTGCTTTTACCGTAGATCTGTGCACCACTCTTCTTATGTAATAAGACACCATATTCTAGAGCAAGTTTTTAACTATGTTGATTTGGGAGGTTATGGACCCTAAGCTTAATTTTAGTCTTCATATTGATACCATGGTCTTGAAAGCAAAAGCTGTCCTCGGTTTTGTTAAACGTTGGTCTAAAGAATTTTGAAATCCGTATATTACTAAAACACTTTATCCAACTTTGGTTAGACCTATATTGGAATATGGCTCTGTTGTATGGAACCCTAGCTACCAAATCCATTCTGACAAGTTAGAGTCGGTTCAAAAACAATTTTTACTTTTCGCATTAGCGCATTTCCGATGAGATTCTATGGTAAATCTACCTCCATACACTAGTCGTTTAAAACTTAATAATCTACCTACACTTTCTAATCGTAGGGAAATGCTTGGCATAATATTCTTAGTCAAAATTTTGAATGGAACTGTTTGCAGTTCTTTTCTCCTGAAATTAATTTCAATATCCCGGTTCGCCTTTCGAGGCAGGTTAGACCTTTACTGCTAAAATCCTGTAGATCAAATTTTGAACTAAACGAGCCATTCCACCGTATATGTCATGATTTCAATTCTCATTCCAACACATTTGACTTATCTGACTCACTTTTTAAAATTAAAAAGACTTTATTGTTTTCTCTTAATAAATGAAAATGTAACAATTTATTATATTGTAACTTTAGATCTTGGCTGTTGAAATTTTTGTTTCTGTAGCTGAGCAATTTTAAATCTCAACAATTAAAAAACTCTCTTGCCTTTTCTGACTCGGCTAATTCCGCACGAATGCGAATTGCATCCCTCGCGTCGGTTGGGCGGGAGGAGGGTACTCGTTGGGTTATTATTATAACAAAAAAAAAAAAAAAAATTAAAAAGAAAGTATATACTATACAAACATATATTTTAAAATTACATTGTATCATTATACAAAAATTTTAAAATCTGGCATATTATATAATATACAGCACCCTCCAGCTTATTTAAAGACATATTCATAAGTTAAAATTACCACTATTTTGCAATGGAATCTTAATGGATATTGGGACAGTTTCCATGAGTTACATCTACTTATAAAAGACAAAAACCCTAGCATTGTATCGTTGCAAGACACTCATTTGCCCTTCAATAGCAACCCCACGCATACTTTCACAATCATACGCAAAGTACAAGAAATAAGCAAGGCTGAAGTGTATTCATTAAAAGGGGGATTCCCCACAACAAACTAAATATAGCATCATCTATTTCCTATTTCCACATTCATTTTACTAGGTGATTTGCACTCATGAAGCTCTCTCTGGGGTTCTACCATAGACAATCAAAGAGGAAATATAATATAATAGAAGACGTGCTCTTAACGTCAAATTTGGTAGAATTCAATGATACCTTCCCGTTTCTCAACTCACCAAAGTTTCACAAATGTGGACTTAACATTTTGTTCAGCAAACGTAGCACCAAAATGTCGTAAAATATCTCCACGGAAGTGACTATTTCCCGATAATAATCACTTTGGAAGCTATCTTAAATAAATAAAAAATCAAAAAATCCCCAAAGGTTAACACAGACCAAGCGAATTGGCCTCAATTTCAAGCTTGCTGTGATTTCATGTCTTCGCAAACCCCCGTCTCTGAAAACATAAACAAAGAAGTAGCATGTATGAAAAAATCTTTCGATTGGCATCTCATTTCTATATACCCCAAGCAAAAAACGTTACCCGTAAAGCATCTGTACCTTCTCGGAATAAGAACATTTCACTACTTAGGAGCAAAAAGCAGCAGGTTTGGGCGGAATTCAAAAAACACCGCACCGAAAGCAATTTGATGCTTTACAAAAAAGCAAAAGCTTTGTTTAGGTATCATTCCAAACAATCTAAAAGAGGGTTTTTTCAGCAATTCCCACAACAGCCGGTTCTACGTTACCGGAATTGACCCGGATTTTATCCGGCCAAGGGCTGTTATTTCGACAGCCTTGTTCCTCGAGTTCTAATGTAGGTCGTTTACCACCAAAATCCAAAGCAGTGGGGAGAGTACCCCTCCTTACGGCGTTCTCCTATTAACTTTTCAGTTTGTCTTGGCACTACCGCACTCTGCTACGACAGTTCAACAACAACGTTTCCAACATAAACGAGGACAGGCTGATGGGTCTGAAATCTTTTGCCCCGACGTGAGAGCTTTTACCATAGTCGCAATAGACGTAAGCTTAACCTGTCTCCAGGCCTTCGGGACATGACCCAATCTAACACAGTTCGCTTAGATGGGGACCAGCCAGCTGCCTGATACCTTGATCGTACGCTGTAGTTGCGCTGGTATGATGCCATCAGGACCCGGGGACTTGAAGGGCTTAAAAGAGTTCAGCGCCCAGGTAAGGTGACGCTCATCCAAAAGGTCCAAGAAGGCTGTACAGCCTTCCTGAACCTAGCCCAGTGGCACTTCTTCAGGAAAGCGATTCAGTGGAAAATGAGCATCTAGGAGTAGCCACAGCGACTCCTCGCTACTCGTAGTCCACCCGCTATTTGCATTTCTTAGATACCCCACCGCAGAAGGCTTTCCACGAAGTCCTCTTGGCTTTCTTCAAATCGGGCTTGTAAATGGCCAATCCGGCCTTGTACAACGCCCAGTCGTCGCTAGAGCCACTTTTACGGGCTTTATTGAAGAGTCTTCTACTCAAAGATCTGATCTCCGTTAGCTCCGAAGTCCACCAAGGGGGTTTCCCTTTACTTTTCTGAGTTTTCAGAGGACAGGAGCTTTCAAGAGTAGATCTGCTAACAGAGCTAAAAACTTCGACGAGCTCCTTAATCGCGTCCGCAGATAGGATCGAATCCCTGTCAGGCGCGGTTGGAAGAGCTGATCGAAGTTTCCTGCAATACAGGACCCAATTGGTATTCCTGAAGTTTCTGTAGGTTCTATGCTTCGGGCGCGAGGCGTCCAAACTGAACCCAATATATTTATGATCAGAAAAGGAGTGGTCGTCTAATTTTAAATATGGGCGTAACCCCGCCCCCTAAATAGTTTAATGTATATATTTTCCAAACCGCTAAAGCTAACTCATCCACATTTGCTGAGAGGAAGTCCTTTTAGCCCTTTTTCAAACACTGTGAAAATGGGCAAAATCAGATAATAACCACGCCCATATATATAGCTTTATAAAGAGGAAGTGTAAAAAGTGTAAAATGGACGTGGCACCACCAACCTTTAGGTGAAATAATAGATCTCAGAAATTATTGAACTAATGTCAACCAAATTTGGTATGTGAGGTTACCCAGCCATTCCTTTCCCACACTTTGAAAATGGTACAACGACTATAAAACTATGCACCTAAAAACAGATACTATCCAAATACAAGCATGTACTATCCAAAAATGCCTCTAAAGCTATGCAGCTAAAAGCAACAACAATCCATGCTGTAATTTGAATAACAAATTTACTCAAACGCATCCTTAAAGAAAGTGCAAAAACTTAGTGTGGCTAAATAATACGTATGGTTCAAAATACCAAAAAACGTGCATTTAAAGAACATTAAACTAAAAAGTGATAAATTTAAAAAGTTTTAAAAAACTAAAAAACACCCTTTTAAACCACTTTAAACTAAAAAGAGAAAACAAGTCCGTATATAAACTGACCGAAAAATATTTGTATTATTGTGAGAAAAGCGTGGGATAGTTTGTGCACTATTTTTTGTATATCAAGCAAAAATATAAAATAATCAGAACATAAATTTCAATCCATTTTTTATACGGAACAAAATTCGGTAAGAAGTAAATCTTTGAAATTACTGTAAAAAACAAATTTAATACTGTAAAAAAGGAATTTAATACGATCAATAAATTTGTTATCATAAAAATGAATGGTTGTACAGTTGATCATGCAGTTGTTTCTCTAGGCTCGCGACTGTTTGCTGCTGGACAAGCTTAAGCACTCAGTCGTGTAAAATCTTTAGACGGTGTTCGGGTTGAAGAACTTGATTGCTCAAAGTTTGCAGGAAAAACCCCATGTAGCAGTGTAGCTTTAGATGAATTGTCTGGATTACGAAATAGTTTGTAAGACATTTCAATACTACCGCATGCCCGCGAATAATTAATTGATAAATCGAACTAAAAAATTTAAAATAATAATTCAATTCAGAGGAAAAAGTGTGGGGTGCTTGATATATTTAATTAATGTGACAATCATTATATCTGTAACTACTTACGAAATAAAAATCTAGTAAAAAGTTATGAAAATATAGTAAAAGGCACCCCATGCTTTTTACACTGAATTGAATTATTGTCTTAATAACATTGATTTTATTTTAAAGTAATTAATCATGATTGATTGTTTGATCTGCTACGTCTATAATATAATATAAACTCTTTGAAAGTAAAAATTATTTCCTACCTTTTAGTTTTTTTAAACTATTAAATTTTTACCTACCACCTCACTCCCTAACAAAATGTATTGTACTCGTATTTTCTGCGCTAACTGCTTTCAAACTCAACTCCTTCTTTCTCAGAAAATTATCAAACATTCTCTTCAATAATTTCTCAAAACGAAAATATAACGGAAACGCGCTCCAAATCCAGTACTACATCTCAATCAGTATATGATAAATCCACATCTTCTCAAACATTAAAAACTAATAATCGCTCAAACCATACATTCACTGCAGGTGGAGTCCAAACCTGTTCTATAAACACACAAAAAAAATCTGAATCTAATAATTCAACCCAATTAGAACATCGATACTTAACCGCTTTAGAAATAAATAAAGTCGCTAATCTTCAACACAAATACACCTTTATTCCAGAGAAATTCCAAAGCAACTCTCAAAACTCGATTTTCACTCAATACCTGCTCAAATCACACCCATTCAATAAACACACTCACTGATCATGATTCAATTATTAGCTATTTTCTTCACGCAATAGCAGCACAAGATATCAGCTCTACAAATAATTACCCTCTTGATCTAAAAAACTTCAACAACAACACTAACGAGAGGAATAGTCATATACACGTCTATCACGTAGATGACACAACAATGTCAGGTGAAGAAATTTCAAGCGACACTACGAATAATAATGAAAACAATCTTTAGAAAATAAAACACAATTCAGGCTCTTAAGCTGTAATTTTTTGGCTGTGTACTTTTGTGTTTTTATTTTAAAAAATTTTTAAGTTTAATTGATATTTGTACCGTGTTAATACTTATTTTAGTGATTTAACTCTGAGTTGCAAGAAAAGTATTAAATGTTCTTAAGTTTTGTGCAGTATTAAAATGTTTTAACTTTCGAATTTTTGGTTCCGAGTCAGCATTTTGTTTTATTTTATTCTATTTTCTCTCTTTATTTATCTCATTTACTTCTTTATTCACAGCTGTGTTGCGTTTAACTTTTAATTTGTTACAGTGCTTCTAAAACTGCTCGCTATATTGCTTTTTCAAACTGTCTTGGTTTTAAACTTTGATAAAAAAAATTGCTTTTATTTTTGCGTTTGTTCTTAATTGAATTTATTATTATTAATATTTTATTAACACACTAATTTATTATATATCTATTAAATTTTGTTCTACTTTTTTATTTGATCTTCATTCTTGTGGTTTATTATATCTTGTAACTTCCCCAATTGTAACATTAAAGCCGAGTCAGATCGCTACGTTTCATGCTGGCTTTGTGATGGGCTTGCCCATATTAAATGTGCTGGACTGACAGTTAGAATCTTAGATTCTATCCTTTATCCTATCTACTTGCCAAAGATACCTTGGTGGAGGACATTAAGTCTTACATTTCGTCACGTTTAAAAATCGATGATATAATATCAATATCCGTAAATTTAACTTCAATTATCATAGAAGTATATCATCGTTTAAAATATACGTATCGTTGAAACATTCAAAAAGATCTTAGATAGTACTTTCTGGCCACTTGGGCCTTTTGTACGCGAATTTAAACCTAAACTTAGAAGTCAAACTGAGGAAAACATTGTTAAATTACCAAAAGCAACCACCGATATAAAAAACTGATTGGTAGAAATTCGCCAAGCATTTATTATCAAAATGTTAGAGGTCTTAATACAAAATTAACCGTCTTGTATTTGAACAGTTCCAATTTTAATTTCCATATAATTGGATTTACAGAAACTTGGTTAAAACCTCACATTTTTGATAATGAGATTTTAAACAGCGAATTTCAAATTTTTAGATGTGATCGACTGAACAGAATCGGTGGGGGTGGAAACCTTTCGATGACTATATCGTGTCTATTTGCAATCTTTCATATTTTAATGAATTTTTCGAATAAATGTCCGAGTTGGGTCTGAACCAAATTATTTGATTCCGAATAAATTTGGTAAATGCTTAGATTTAGTATATGTCTTCAAAATGTTCCGTTATTCAGAGTAATCCTCTTGTTCTACCAGAGGACTCATATCATCCTGCTTTGGAAATATCTGTCGAAATCTCAGGCAATGTACGGGATAATAATTATCAAACTTCGTGCTTCTGTACTCGGTTTAACTTCGCAAAAGCTAATTTTAAAAAGTTAAATACAGAACTTTCATAACATTTTAATAACATTATTATGAAATTATTAGAAAAGTATGTTCCAATAGTAATTGTTAATAAAAGCAAAAGTATATTCGTGGTTTTCGAATGAGTTATATAAGAAAAACAGAAAAACTCGAGCTTTTAAACATTTAAAAAAAACCGGTCCACTTTTCGACTATTCTGAATATTCTCTATTGCGTCGACAATATTTTGACCTAAACAAAAAATGTTATAATAATTACGAAATAAAGTAAAAAAGAATATTGTAAGTAATCCAAAATCGTTTTATGATTTCGTCAACTCCAAACGCAGGATTTCCAAATTTCCGTCCGCAATGAAATACAAATCTATCATTTCAAGTGACAATGATATTATATCCAATATGTTTGCAGAATTTTTCAAGTCAAACTACTGTAATAATTCTTCCAAAACTTTTTCTTATCAGCAAGTGCTGTATTCGAATACTTTAATTAACGCTCCAATTATTTCTGAAGAAGACGTCCTACTTAATTTAAATAAGTTAAAGCCATGCTTCCTAAAAAATAGTGCCAAATATATTTACTTGCCTTTGACAAGGATATTTAATTCCTCTCTTAAACACGGTATATTTCCTTCGATATGGAAACAGTCATTTATAATTCCTTTGCATAAAAGTGGATTTAGATCCAACATTGAAAACTATCAGTTATACCTATACTTTTTTAAGCTATCATCACTGACCACATAACCTTTTCGATTTCTCCGTTAATTTCCTCATCTCAGCATGGATTTCGTAACGGGAATTCGACTATAACAAACTTACTTGAATTTGTAAACCATGTATCATTGGGTTTTAGTTAACACAGACTTAAGCAAAGCTTATGATAAAGTAAATTTTTCGATTCTCATACATAAACTTGATCTGCTGGGCTTTCAGCCAAGATTTCTTCAATGAGTATCTTCCTATCTTTATAATAGAACACAAAGAGTGATATTTGCGGATACACCTTCAGATACAATTAATGTTTCTTCAGGTGTTCCGCAAGGTAGTCATCTTGGCCCGATTCTGTTCTTGTGGTTTATTAACGATATCTCTTCAGTAATATAATTCTCAAAAATTTTATTATACGCTGACGACGTAAATCTTTTTAAATCATACACTTCAACTGAGGAAAGGTGTCTGTTGCAAACAGACTTAACAATTTGGTTGCATGGTGTGATAGAAATGATTTGCCATTGAATCTCAATAAATGTAAGATGATGTGCTTTTACCGTAGATCTGTGCACCACTCTTCTTATGTAATAAGACACCATATTCTAGAGCAAGTTTTTAACTATGTTGATTTGGGAGGTTATGGACCCTAAGCTTAATTTTAGTCTTCATATTGATACCATGGTCTTGAAAGCAAAAGCTGTCCTCGGTTTTGTTAAACGTTGGTCTAAAGAATTTTGAAATCCGTATATTACTAAAACACTTTATCCAACTTTGGTTAGACCTATATTGGAATATGGCTCTGTTGTATGGAACCCTAGCTACCAAATCCATTCTGACAAGTTAGAGTCGGTTCAAAAACAATTTTTACTTTTCGCCTTAGCGCATTTCCGATGAGATTCTATGGTAAATCTACCTCCATACACTAGTCGTTTAAAACTTAATAATCTACCTACACTTTCTAATCGTAGGGAAATGCTTGGCATAATATTCTTAGTCAAAATTTTGAATGGAACTGTTTGCAGTTCTTTTCTCCTGAAATTAATTTCAATATCCCGGTTCGCCTTTCGAGGCAGGTTAGACCTTTACTGCTAAAATCCTGTAGATCAAATTTTGAACTAAACGAGCCATTCCACCGTATATGTCATGATTTCAATTCTCATTCCAACACATTTGACTTATCTGACTCACTTTTTAAAATTAAAAAGACTTTATTGTTTTCTCTTAATAAATGAAAATGTAACAATTTATTATATTGTAACTTTAGATCTTGGCTGTTGAAATTTTTGTTTCTGTAGCTGAGCAATTTTAAATCTCAACAATTAAAAAACTCTCTTGCCTTTTCTGACTCGGCTAATTCCGCACGAATGCGAATTGCATCCCTCGCGTCGGTTGGGCGGGAGGAGGGTACTCGTTGGGTTATTATTATAACAAAAAAAATTAAAAAGAAAGTATATACTATACAAACATATATTTTAAAATTACATTGTATCATTATACAAAAATTTTAAAATCTGGCATATTATATAATATACAGCACCCTCCAGCTTATTTAAAGACATATTCATAAGTTAAAATTACCACTATTTTGCAATGGAATCTTAATGGATATTGGGACAGTTTCCATGAGTTACATCTACTTATAAAAGACAAAAACCCTAGCATTGTATCGTTGCAAGACACTCATTTGCCCTTCAATAGCAACCCCACGCATACTTTCACAATCATACGCAAAGTACAAGAAATAAGCAAGGCTGAAGTGTATTCATTAAAAGGGGGATTCCCCACAACAAACTAAATATAGCATCATCTATTTCCTATTTCCACATTCATTTTACTAGGTGATTTGCACTCATGAAGCTCTCTCTGGGGTTCTACCATAGACAATCAAAGAGGAAATATAATATAATAGAAGACGTGCTCTTAACGTCAAATTTGGTAGAATTCAATGATACCTTCCCGTTTCTCAACTCACCAAAGTTTCACAAATGTGGACTTAACATTTTGTTCAGCAAACGTAGCACCAAAATGTCGTAAAATATCTCCACGGAAGTGACTATTTCCCGATAATAATCACTTTGGAAGCTATCTTAAATAAATAAAAAATCAAAAAATCCCCAAAGGTTAACACAGACCAAGCGAATTGGCCTCAATTTCAAGCTTGCTGTGATTTCATGTCTTCGCAAACCCCCGTCTCTGAAAACATAAACAAAGAAGTAGCATGTATGAAAAAATCTTTCGATTGGCATCTCATTTCTATATACCCCAAGCAAAAAACGTTACCCGTAAAGCATCTGTACCTTCTCGGAATAAGAACATTTCACTACTTAGGAGCAAAAAGCAGCAGGTTTGGGCGGAATTCAAAAAACACCGCACCGAAAGCAATTTGATGCTTTACAAAAAAGCAAAAGCTTTGTTTAGGTATCATTCCAAACAATCTAAAAGAGGGTTTTTTCAGCAATTCCCACAACAGCCGGTTCTACGTTACCGGAATTGACCCGGATTTTATCCGGCCAAGGGCTGTTATTTCGACAGCCTTGTTCCTCGAGTTCTAATGTAGGTCGTTTACCACCAAAATCCAAAGCAGTGGGGAGAGTACCCCTCCTTACGGCGTTCTCCTATTAACTTTTCAGTTTGTCTTGGCACTACCGCACTCTGCTACGACAGTTCAACAACAACGTTTCCAACATAAACGAGGACAGGCTGATGGGTCTGAAATCTTTTGCCCCGACGTGAGAGCTTTTACCATAGTCGCAATAGACGTAAGCTTAACCTGTCTCCAGGCCTTCGGGACATGACCCAATCTAACACAGTTCGCTTAGATGGGGACCAGCCAGCTGCCTGATACCTTGATCGTACGCTGTAGTTGCGCCGGTATAATGCCATCAGGACCCGGGGACTTGAAGGGTTTGAATGATTTTAACGCCTAGGTAAGGTGACGTTTATTCAGAAGGTCTAAGAAGACTGTACAGCTCTCCTGAAGCTCCCCCAGTGGTACTTCATCAGCAGAGCGATTCAGCGTGAAATGAGCATCCAGGAGTAGCTTCAACGGCTTCTCGCTACTAATTGTCCAACCACTATCCTCATTTCTCAGATACTCCAATGGAGTAGAATTTTTGCAAGAATGCACCAAAACCGTAAGGATTCGTGACAACCTTCTACAATGCCGCAGAAGGCTCTCCACGAGGCTCTCTTGGCTTTCTTCAGTCGTCACTTAAGCCACCTTTACGGGCTTTGTTGAAGAGACTTCTGCTCGAAGATCTGATTTCCGTTAGTTCCGAAGTCCACCAAGAGGGCTTTCCTTTACTTTTCCGAGTTCTCAGAGGACAGGACCTTTCAAGAGTAGTTCGACTAACAGAGCTGAAAGACTCAACGAGCTCATCAATCGCGTCCGCAGATAGAATCGAATTCCTGTCGGGCGCGGTTTGAAGAGGTGATCGGAGCTTCCTGCAATACAGGACTTAATTGGTATTTCTGAAGTTTCTATAGTTTGTAAGCTCCGGGCGCCAGGCGTACAAGCTGAAACCAATATATTTATGATCAGAGTAGGAATGATCGTCTAGAACTCTCCATTTCGAAATCAAGGGAGTAATTTCTCTAGAAGCTAACGTTACTTCAAGGACTTCCGCCCTGCTAGCTTTCACAAAGGTAAGGCAGTTTCCCCTATTGCAATTAGAAAGGTCTACACCACAAATAAATTTTTCAAGTTTAATTGATTTTTTTACCGTGCTAATACATATTTTAGTGATTTAACTCTGAGTTGCAAGAAAAGTATTAAATGTTCTTAAGTTTTGTGCAGTATTAAAATGTTTTAACTTTCGAATTTTTGGTTCCGAGTCAGCATTTTGTTTTATTTTATTCTATTTTCTCTCTTTATTTATCTCATTTACTTCTTTATTCACAGCTGTGTTGCGTTTAACTTTTAATTTGTTACAGTGCTTCTAAAACTGCTCGCTATATTGCTTTTTCAAACTGTTGGTTTTAAACTTTGATAAAAAAAATTGCTTTTATTTTTGCGTTTGTTCTTAATTGAATTTATTATTATTAATATTTTATTAACACACTAATTTATTATATATCTATTAAATTTTGTTCTACTTTTTTATTTGATCTTCATTCTTGTGGTTTATTATATCTTGTAACTTCCCCAATTGTAACATTAAAGGCGAGTCAGATCGCTACGTTTCATGCTGGCTTTGTGATGGGCTTGCCCATATTAAATGTGCTGGACTGACAGTTAGAATCTTAGATTCTATCCTTTATCCTATCTACTTGCCAAAGATACCTTGGTGGAGGACATTAAGTCTTACATTTCGTCACGTTTAAAAATCGATGATATAATATCAATATCCGTAAATTTAACTTCAATTATCATAGAAGTATATCATCGTTTAAAATATACGTATCGTTGAAACATTCAAAAAGATCTTAGATAGTACATTCTGGCCACTTGGGCCTTTTGTACGCGAATTTAAACCTAAACTTAGAAGTCAAACTGAGGAAAACATTGTTAAATTACCAAAAGCAACCACCGATATAAAAAACTGATTGGTAGAAATTCGCCAAGCATTTATTATCAAAATGTTAGAGGTCTTAATACAAAATTAACCGTCTTGTATTTGAACAGTTCCAATTTTAATTTCCATATAATTGGATTTAGAGAAACTTGGTTAAAACCTCACATTTTTGATAATGAGATTTTAAACAGCGAATTTCAAATTTTTAGATGTGATCGACTGAACAGAATCGGTGGGGGTGGAAACCTTACGATGACTATATCGTGTCGATTTGCAATCGGTCATATTTTAATGAATTTTTCGAATAAATGTCCGAGTTGGGTCTGAACCAAATTAATTTGATTCCGAATAAATTTGGTAAATGCTTAGATTTAGTATACGTCTTCAAAATGTTCCGTTATTCAGAGTAATCCTCTTGTTCTACCAGAGGACTCATATCATCCTGCTTTGGAAATATCTGTCGAAATCTCAGGCAATGTACGGGATAATAATTATCAAACTTCGTGCTTCTGTACTCGGTTTAACTTCGCAAAAGCTAATTTTAAAAAGTTAAATACAGAACTTTCATAACATTTTAATAACATTATTATGAAATTATTTGAAAAGTATGTTCCAATAGTAATTGTTAATAAAAGCAAAAGTATATTCGTGGTTTTCGAATGAGTTATATAAGAAAAACAGAAAAAACTCGAGCTTTTAAACATTTAAAAAAAACCGGTTCACTTTTCGACTATTCTGAATATTCTCTATTGCGTCGACAATATTTTGACCTAAACAAAAAATGTTATAATAATTACGAAATAAAGTAAAAAAGAATATTGTAAGTAATCCAAAATCGTTTTATGATTTCGTCAACTCCAAACGCAGGATTTCCAAATTTCCGTCCGCATTGAAATACAAATCTATCATTTCAAGTGACAATTATATTATATCCAATATGTTTGCAGAATTTTTCAAGTCAAACTACTGTAATAATTCTTCCAAAACTTTTTCTTATCAGCAAGTGCTGTGTTCGAGTACTTTAATTAACGCTCCAATTATTTCTGAAGAAGACGTCCTACTTAATTTAAATAAGTTAAAGCCATCTTTTAGTTATGGCCCAGACATGATACCCTCATGCTTCCTAAAAAATAGTGCCAAATATATTTACTTGCTTTTGACAAGGATATTTAATTCCTCTCTTAAACACGGTATATTTCCTTCAATATGGAAACAGTCATTTATAATTCCTTTGCATAAAAGTGGATTTAGATCCAACATTGAAAACTATCAGTTATACCTATACTTTTTGAAGCTATCATCACTGACCACATAACCTTTTCGATTTCTCCGTTAATTTCCTCATCTCAGCATGGATTTCGTAACGGGAATTCGACTATAACAAACTTACTTGAATTTGTAAACCATGTATCATTGGGTTTTAGTTAACACAGACTTAAGCAAAGCTTTCGATAAAGTAAATTTTTCGATTCTCATACATAAACTTGATCTGCTGGGCTTTCAGCCAAGATTTCTTCAATGAATATCTTCCTATCTTTATAATAGAACACAAAGATTGATATTTGCGGATACACCTTCAGATACAATTAATGTTTCTTCAGGTGTTCCGCAAGGTAGTCATCTCCCGATTCTGTTCTTGTGGTTTATTAAAGATATCTCTTCAGTAATATAATTCTCAAAAATTTTATTATACGCTGACGACGTAAATCTTTTTAAATCATACACTTCAACTGAGGAAAGGTGTCTGTTGCAAACAGACTTAAACAATTTGGTTTCATGGTGTGATAGAAATGATTTGCCATTGAATCTCAATAAATGTAAGATGATGTGCTTTTTCCGTAGATCAGTGCACCACTCTTCTGATGTAATAAATCACCATATTCTAGAGCAAGTTTTTAACTATGTTGATTTGGGAGGTAATATGGACCCTAAGCTTAATTTTAGTCTTCATATTGATACCATGGTCTTGAAAGCAAAAGCTGTCCTCGGTTTTGTTAAACGTTGGTCTAAAGAATTTTGAGATTCGTATATTACTAAAACACTTTATCCAACTTTGGTTAGACCTATATTGGAATATGGTTCTGTTGTATGGAACCCTAGCTACCAAATCCATTCTGACAAGTTAGAGTCGGTTCAAAAACAATTTTTACTTTTCGCCTTAGCGCATTTCCGATGGGATTCTATGGTAAATCTACCTCCATACACTAGTCGTTTAAAACTTAATAATCTACCTACACTTTCTAATCGTAGGGAAATGCTTGGCATAATATTCTTAGTCAAAATTTTGAATGGAACTGTTTGCAGTTCTTTTCTCCTGAAATTAATTTTAATATCCCGGTTCGCCTTCCGAGGCAGGTTAGACCTTTACTGCTAAAATCCTGTAGATCAAATTTTGAACTAAACGAGCCATTCCACCGTATATGTCATGATTTCAATTCTCATTCCAACACATTTGACTTATCTGACTCACTTTTCAAAATTAAAAAGACTTTATTGTTTTCTCTTAATAAATGAAAATGTAACAATTTATTATATTGTAACTTTAGATCTTGGCTGTTGAAATTTTTGTTTCTGTAGCTGAGCAGTTTTAGATCTCAACAATTAAAAAACTCTCTTGCCTTTTCTGACACGGCTAATTCCGCACGAATGCGAACTGCATCCCTCGCGTCGGTTGGGCGGGAGGAGGGTACTCGTTGGGCTATTATTATAACAAAAAAAAAAAAATTGAAAAAGAAAGAATATACTATACAAACATATATTTTAAAATTACATTGTATCATTACACAAAAATTTTAAAATCTGGCATATTATATAATATACAGCACCACAGCTTATTTAAAGACATATTCATAAGTTAAAATTACGACTATTTTGCAATGGAATCTTAATGGATATTGGGACAGTTTCCATGAGTTACATCTACTTATAAAAGACAAAAACCTTAGCATTGTATGCATTGTATCGTTGCAAGACACTCATTTGCCCTTCAATAGCAACCCCACGCATACTTTCACAATCATACGCAAAGTACAAGAAATAAGCAAGGCTGAAGTGTATTAATTAAAAGGGGGATTCCCCACAACAAACTAAATATAGCATCATCTATTTCCTATTTCCACATTCATTTTACTAGGTGATTTGCACTCATGAAGCTCTCTCTGGGGTTCTACCATAGACAATCAAAGAGGAAATATAATATAATAGAAGACGTGCTCTTAACGTCAAATTTGGTAGAATTCAATGATACCTTCCCGTTTCTCAACTCACCAAAGTTTCACAAATGTGGACGTAACATTTTGTTCAGCAAACGTAGCCCCAAAATGTCCTAAAATATCTCCACGGAAGTGACCATTTCCCGATCATAATCACTTTTGAAGCTATCTTAAATAAATAAAAAATCAAAAAATCCCCAAAGGTTAACACAGACAAAGCGAATTGGCCTCAATTTCAAGCTTGCTGTGACTTCATGTCTTCGCAAACCCCCGTCTCTGAAAACATAAACAAAGAAGTAGCATGTATGAAAAAATCTTTCGTTTGGCATCTCATTTCTATATACCCCAAGCAAAAAACGTTACCCGTAAAGCATCTGTACCTTCTCGGAATAAGAACATTTCACTACTTAGGAGCAAAAAGCAGCAGGTTTGGGCGGAATTCAAAAAACATCGCACCGAAAGCAATTTGATGCTTTACAAAAAAGCAAAAGCTTTGTTTAGGTATCATTCCAAACTATCTAAAAGAGGGTGTTTTCAGCAATTCCCACAACAGCCGGTTCTACGTTACCGGAATTGACCCGGGTTTTATCCGGCCAAGGGCTGTTATTTCGACAGCCTTGTTCCTCGTGTTCTAATGTAGGTCATTTACCACCAAAATCCAAAGCAGTGGGGAGAATACCCCTCCTTACGGCGTTCTCCTATTAACTTTTCAGTTTGTCTTGGCACTACCGCACTCTGCTACGACAGTTCAACAAAAACGTTTTCAACAGAAACGAGGACAGGCTGATGGGTCTGAAATCTTTTGCACCGACGTGAGAGCTTTTACCATAGTCGCAATAGACGAAACCTTAACCTGTCGTCAGGCCTTCGCGACATGACCCAATCTAACACAGTTCGCGTAGATGGGGGCCAGCCAGCTGCATGATACCTTGAGCGTACGCTGTAGTTACGCCGGTATAATGCCATCAGGACCCGGGGACTTGAAGAGTTTGAATGATTTTAATGCCTAGGTAAGGTGACGTTTATTCAGAAGGTCTAAGAAGACTGTACAGCTCTCCTGGAGCTCCCCCAATGGTACTTCATCAGCAGAGCGATTCAGCGTGAAATGAGCAACCAGGAGTAACTTCAACGGCTTCTCGCTACTAATTGTCCAACCACTATCCTCATTTCTCAGATAATCCAATGGATTAGGATTTCTTGCAAGAATGTACCAAAACCGTGAGGATTCGTGACAACCTTCTACACTGCCGCAGAAGGCTCTTCACGAGGCTCTCTTGGCTTTCTTCAGTCGTCACTAGAGCCACCTTTACGGGCTTTGTTGTAAAGACTTCTGCTCGAAGATCTGATTTCCGTTAGTTCCGAAGCCACCAAGAGGTGGTCCCTTTACTTTTCCGAGTTCTCAGAGGACAGGACCTTTCAAGAGTAGTTCGACTAACAGAGCTGAAAGACTCAACGAGCTCATCAATCGCGTCCGCAGATAGGATCGAATTTCTGTCGGGCGCGGTTTGAAGAGGTGATCGGAGCTTCCTGCAATACAGGACTCACTTGGTATTCCTGAAGTTTCTATAGGTTGTAAGCTCCGGGCGCCAGGCGTACAAGCTGAAACCAATATATTTATGATCAGAGAAGGAATGGTCGTCTAGAACTCTCCATTTCGAAATCAACGGAGTAATTTCTCTAGAAGCTAACGTTACTTCAAGGACTTCCGCCCTGCTAGCTTTCACAAAGATGTGGCTCCTCCTCGTCGACGTGCGGCATATAGGCTGAAACAAGCCAGAGTTCGCCAGCACTGTTCTCCAGTCTTAACGTTAATTTCGTTTCTGACCATTAAACAGGCGCTGGTTCTACCTGTGCTACTCAGCAAAGGTTCCTGAATAAGGAAAACATCGGCTTCGTCCTTTCCTAGACGAAGCAATAGATTGGCGGAGGCCGCCTTTGAGTACAGGAGGTTAATTTGGAGGATCTTCATCCTCCAAACTCCTCTCCACCAGAGTGAGTTCCGCACTCCAACAGGCACTCGAAACTGAAGAGGATATCCATTTTAAGAGTATCAGAGTATCAGCGCTAGCCGATATGGCTCCTCGGAACTCTCCAGTCTAATCAACCTTCCGTCTTGGGTGAGAAGAGATGGATTGCAGTACCGCAACATCTCTTAAATTTCGGCCTTACCCCTTACTACACTCCTCCTACCCTGGCTACTGCTAAAAGGGAATGCCGACCTTTTGAGTTTATGCATGTAGAGGTTCCACCCGAAACTTTCAAATTCAGGCGGTGATCCAGGGATTCTCCTGACCACTTTAATAAAGACAGCGGAGATAGCAGCCGCTACCCGCTTTCACTCATCATGGAAGATGGCTCTATCTCCCCTGCTGCTGTCGAACACAGCAAGCTCTACTGAGCTGGCGGGTCCAACCCGAGGCTTCAAGCCAAGAGAGGACTTCCCCCGGCGACCTCTTAGCGTTCGCTAAAGACCCCGCGCCCCTAATGAACTTAACAGAGGTTCCTCTGCTAGTGCTGGCGATTCCGCCGTACACTTCCGCCCTGACTAAGGTTTCGGTCGGCAAATTCCTGCTGAGTGCCCCTGCCTTACTGCCCTTTCCTTACCGTCCTTAGTGACGGTAAGCTAAGCACCCCCGGAATAACTGTCCACACCCTTTACCGGGGTCGATTTCGGATACGGTTTGCCAATAGTTGGCTTAACTTGATTATTATTCGATTGTTCCAATATTCCGAACATGAGTCGCTACTGGCCTTCTGCGTTTTTAATACGCTTTTATTAGCTTGGGTGGTATATATGTAATCGAATCTTACAGTTCAATTTTCACCGGTTTCCCGAAGTCTGATCAACTTGAAACTTTGCAGACTTGTCAAGGACCGATGACAATACAATAATTTGATAACAGTTTCCCATTATTTTAAATATGGACGTAATCCCGCCCCCTAAATAGTTTTATGTATATATCTTCCAAACCGCTAAAGCAAACTCATCAAAATGAGAACCTTTTAACCCTTTTTCAAACACTGTGAAAATGGGCAAAATCAGATAATAACCACGGCCGTTCCCCATATAACGGTTATGTTAACATATACTAAAAGTGCGATGACTGACTAAATAAGCATTAAATTTCACAAACAAAATAGTAGGGAAGAGCTTTATAAAGAGGAAGTGTGAAAAGTGTAATGTCAACGAAATTTGGTATGTGAGGTTACCCAGCCATTCCTATCACACACTTTGAAAATGGTACAGCGGCTATAAAAGTATGCACCTAAAAACAGATACTATCCAAATACCAGCATGTAGTATCCAAACATGCCCCTAAAGCTATGCAGCTGAAAGCAACAACAATCCATGCTGTCAATTAAATAAAAAATTTACTCAAACGCATCCTTAAAGAAAGTGCAAAATCTTAGTGTGGCTAAATAATAAGTATGGTCAAAAGTACCAAAAAACATGCATTTAAAGAACATTAAACTAAAAAGTGATAAATTAATATAGTTCTAAAAAACTAATAACACCCTTTTAAACCACCTTAAACTAAAAAGAGAAAAAAAATTCCTTATATAAACTGACAGAAATTTTGACCGAAAAATATTTGTATTATTGTGAGAAAAGCGTGGGATGGTTTGTGCACTATTTTTTGTATATCGAGCAAAAATATAAAATAATCAGTACATAAATTTCAATCCATTTTTTTTGCGGAACAAAATTCGGTAAGAAGTAAATCTTTGAAATTACTGTCAGTAAAAAAGGAATTTAATACGACCAATAAATTTGTTATCATAAAAATGAAAGGTTGTACAGTTGATCATGCAGTTGTTCATCTAGGCTCGCGACTGTTTGCTGCTGGACAAGCTTAAGCACTTAGTCGTGTAAGATCTTTAGACGGTGTCCGGATTGAAGAACTTGATTGCTCAAAATTTGCAGGAAAAACCCCATGTAACAGTGTAGCTTAAGATGAAATGACTGGATTATGAAATAGTTCGTAAAACATTTCAATACTACCGCATGTCCGCGAATAATTAATTGATAAATCGAACTAAAAAATTAAAAATAATAATTCAATTCAGAGTAAAAAGTGTGGGGTGCTTGATATATTCACTTAATGTGACAATCATTATATCTGTAACTATTTATGAGAGGAGAGTTATAAAAATCTAGTAAAAAGTTATGAAAATATAGTAAAAGGCACCCCATGTTTTTTACACTGAATTGAATTATTGTCTTAATAACATTGATTTTATTTTAAAGTAATTAATTATGATTGATTGTTTGATCTGCTACGTCTATAATATAATATAAACTTTTTGTAAGTAAAAATTATTTCCTACTTTTTAGTTTTTTTTAAATTATTAAATTTTTACCTACCACCACACTCCCTAACAAAATGTACTCGTATTTTCTGCGCTAACTGCTTTCAAACTCAACTCCTTCTTTCTCAGAAAATTATCAAACATTCTCTTCCATAATTTCTCAAAACGAAAAATAACGGAAAAGCGCTTCAAATCCAGTACTACATCTCAATCAGTAAATGATAAATCCACATCTTCTTAAACATTAAAAATTAATAATCACTCAAACCATACATTCATTGCAGGTGGAGTCCAAACCATACATTCATTGCAGGTGGAGTCCACACAAAAAAAAACCGAATCTAATAATTCAACCCAATTAGAACATCGATACTTAACCGCTTTAGAAATAAATTAAGTCGCTAATCTTCAACACAAATACACCTTTATTCCAGAGAAATTCCAAAGCAACTCTCAAAACTCGATTTTCACTCAATACCTGCTCAAATCACACCCATTCAATAAACACACTCACTGATCATGATTCAATTATTAGCTATTTTCTTCACGCAATAGCAACACAAGATCTCAGCTCTACAACTAATTACCCTCTTGATCTCCAAAACTACAACAACAACACTAACGAGAGGAATTGTCACATACACGGCTATCACGTAGATGACAGAACAATGTCAGGTGAAGAAGTGATACTACGAATAATAATGAAAATAATCTTTAGAAAATAAAACACAATTCAAAATAAATAATTGAAAAAGAAAGTATATACTATATAAACATATAATTTAAAATTACATTGTATCATAATATACAGCACCCTCCAGCTTATTTTAAGACATATTCATTAAAATTACCACTATTTTGCAATGGAATCTTAATGGATATTGGGACAATTTCCATGAGTTACATCTACTTATAAAAGACAATAACCCTAGCATTGTATGCATTGTATCGTTGCAAGATACTCATTTGCCCTTCAATAGCAACCCCACGCCTACGTAGCATACTTTCATAATCATACGCAAAGTACAAGAAATAAGCAAGGCAGAAGTGTATTCATTAAACAAGGGATTCCCCACAACAAACTAAATATAGCATCATCTGTTTCCACAATTCCCATAGAAATTAATATAGGCTTTAAAATTACGTTGATATCTATGTATATACCTCCAATTTAAAGTTCTAACTCTAACGTAATTTTTGCAATATTAAGAAATATTTCCACAGCAATCATTTTACTAGGTGATTTGAACTCATGAAGCTCCCTCTGGGGTTCTACCATAGACAATCAAAGAGGAAATATAATAGAAGACGTGCTCTTAACGTCAAATTTGGTAGTATTCAATAATAGATCACCTTCCCATTTCTCAATTCACCAAAGTTTCACAAATGTGGACGTAACATTTTGTTCAGCAAACGTAGCACCAAAAGGTTCATGGAATAACCTAAAATATCTCCACGGAAGTGACCATTTCCCGATCATAATCACTTTTGAAGCTAGCTTAAATAAATTAGAAAATCAAAAAATACCCAAAGTTTAACACAGACAAAGCGGATTGGGCTCAATTTCAAGCTTGCTGCGATTTCATGTCTTCGCAAACCCCCGTCTCTGAAAATATAAACAGAGAAGTTGCATGTATGAAAAAATCTTACGTTTGGCATCTCATTTCTATATACCCCAAGCAAAAAACATTACCCGAAAACCATATGTACCTTGGTGGAATAAGAACATTTCACTACTTAGGAGCAAAAAGCAGCAGGTTTGGGCGGAATTCAAAAAACACCGCACCGAAAGCAATTTGATGCTTTACAAAAAAGCAAAAGCTTTGTTTAGGTATCATTCCAAACAATCTAAAAGAGAGTGTTTTCAGCAATTCCCACAACAGCCGGTTCTACGTTACCGGAATCGACCCGGATTTTATCCGGGCAAGTGCAGTTATTTCGACTGCCTTGTTCATCGAGTTGTAATGTAGGTCGTTTACCATCAAAATCCAAAGCAGTGGGGAGAGTACCCCTCCTAAAGGCGTTCTCCTATTAACTTTCAGTTTTTCTTGGCTCTACCCCACTCCGCTACAACAGTTCAACAACAACGTTTTTAACAGAAACGAGGACAGGCTGATGGCTCTGAAATCTTTTGCACCGACGTGAGAGCTTTTACCGGTACTCGCAATAAACGTAACCTTAACCTGTCTCCAAGCCTTCGGGACATGACCCAATCTAACATAGTTCGCGTAGATGGGGGCCAGCCAGCTGCATGATACCTTGAGCGTACGATGTAGTTGCGCCGGTATAATGCCATCAGGACTCGGGGACTTGAAGGGTTTGAAGGATTTCAACGCCTAGGTAAGGTGACGTTTATTCAGAAGGTCTAAGAAGACTGTACAGTCCTCCTGAAGCTCCCCCAATGGCACTTCATCAGCAGAGCGATTCAGTGTGAAACGAGCATTCAGGAGTAGCTTCAACGGCTTCTCGCTACTAATTGTCCAACCACTATCATCATTTCTCAGATACTCCAATGGAGTAGAATTTTTTGCAAGAATGCACCTACACCTTGAGGATTCTTGACAACCCTCCATACTACCGCAGAAGGCTCTTCACGAGGCTTTCTTGGCTTTCTTCAACTCGGACTTGTAAAGGACCAGTCCGGCCTTTTACAACGCCCAGTCGTCACTAAAGCCACCTTTACGGGCTTTGTTGAAGAGACTTCTGCTCGAAGATCTGATCTCCGTTAGTTCCGAAGTCCACCAAGACGGCTTCCCTTTACTTTTCCGAGTTCTCAGAGGACAGGACCTTTCAAGAGTAGTTCGACTAACAGAGCTGAAAGACTCAACGAGCTCATCAATCGCGTCCGCAGATAGGATCGAATTCCTGTCGGGCGCGGTTTGAAGAGGTGATCGGAACTTCCTGCAATACAGGACCCAATTGGTATTCCTGAAATTTCTATAGGTTGTGAGCTCCGGGCGCCAGGCGTACAAGCTGAAACCAATATATTTATGATCAGAGAAGGAATGGTCGTCTAGAACTCTCCATTTCGAAATCAAGGGGGTAATTTCTCTAGAAGCTAACGTTACTTTAAGGACTTCCGCCCTGCTAGCTTTGACAAAGGTACGTTTCCCCTATTGCAATAAGGAAAGTCTACACCACAAATAAAATCAGAAAGTGACAAACCTTTTGCGTTAATGTCGGTGTGCCTTGAATTGGCATCCGAGCTTATTAAAACTGCGGCTCCATAACGCCTGGCTTCTATCAGAAACCTCCTCAGTAGGTCCGGATGTGGCTCCACCTCGTCGACGTGCGGGATATAGGCTGAAACAAGCCAGAGTTTGCCAGCACTGTTCTCCAGTGTTAGCGTTAAAGTCGTTTCTGACTATCAAACAGGTTCTGGTTCTATCAGTGCTACTCAGTCACGGTTCGTGGATAAGGACAACATTGGCTTCGTCCCTTCCTAGACGAAGCAATAGATCGGCGGAGGCCGCCTTTGAGTGCTGGAGGTTAATTTGGAGGATCTTCATCCTCCAAACTCCTCTCCACCAGAGTGAGTTCCGCACTCCAACAGGCACTCGAAACTGAAGAGGATATCCATTTTAAGAGTATCAGAGTATCAGCGCTAGCCGATATGGCTCCTCGGAACTCCCCAGTCTAATCACCCTCCAGTCTTGGGTGAGAAGGGATGGATTTCAGTACCGTAACATCTCTTAAATTTAGGCCTTACTACTTTCTACACTCCTCCTACTCTGGCTACTGCATCCTTAAAAGGGAATGCCAATCTTTTAAGTTTATGCATGCAGAGGTTCCACCCTTTTCAAATCTGGGCGGTGGTCCAGGGCTTCCCCTGACCACTTTCATAAAGACAGCAGAGATAGCAGCCGCTGCCCGCTTTCCCTCATCATGGAAGATGGCTCAATCTCCCCTGCTGCTGTCGAACACACCACGCTCTACTGAGCTGGCGAGTTTAGCGATTTCGCATCGGTGCGGGTCCAATCCGAGGCTTGTAGCCAAGAGAGGATTTCCCCCGACGACCTCTTAGCGTTCGCTAAGGACCCCGCACCCCTAATTAACTAAGCAGAAGTTCCTCTGCTAATGCTGGCGATTCCACCTTACACTTCCGCCCTGACTAAGGTTTCAGTCGGCAAATTCCTGAAGACTGCCCCTGCCTTACCGCCCTTAGCGACGGTAAGCTAAGCACCCCTGGAATTACTGTCCACACCCTTTACCGGGGTCGATTGCGGATACTCTTTGCCAATAGTTGGCGTAACTTGATTATTATTCCATTGTTCCAATATTCCGAACATGAGTCGGTACTGTCCTTCTGAGTTTTTAATACGCTTTTATTAGCTTAGGTTGTATGTATGTAATCGAATCTTACAGTTCAATGTTCACCGGTTTCCCGAAGTCTGATCAACTTGAAATTTTGCAGACTTGTCAAGGACCGATGACAATGCAATAATTTGATAACAGTTTCAGCATTTTTTTTTAATATGGGCGTAACCCCGCCCCCTAAATAGTTTAATGTATATATCCTCCAAACCGCTAGAGCTAACTCATCAAAATTTGCTGAGAGGAAGTCCTTTTAACCCTTTTTCAAACACTGTGAAAATGGGCAAAATCAGATAATAACCACGCCCATTCCCCATATAACAGTTATGTTAACATATACTAAAAGTGCGATAACTGACTAAATAAGCATTAAATTTCACAAACGAAATAGTAGGGAAGAGCTTTATGAAGAGGAAGTGTAAAAAGTGTAAAATGAAATCCTATATCTCAGAAACTATTAAACTAATGTCAACGAAATTTGGTATGTGAGATTACCCAGCCATTCCTATCACACACTTTGAAAATGGTACAGCGGCTATAAAACTATGCACCTAAAAACAGGTACTATCCAAATACAAGCATGTACTATCCAAAAATGCCCCGAAAGCCATGCAGCTAAAAGCAACAACAATCCATGCTGTCAATTAAATAACAAATTTACTCAAACGCATCCTTAAAGAAAGTGCAGAAACTTAGTGTGGCTAAATAATAAGTATGGTCAAAAGTACCAAAAAACATGCATTTAAAGAACATTAAACTAAAAACTGGTAAATTAATATAGTTCCAAAAAACTAAAAACACCCTTTTAAACCACTTTAAACTAAAAAGAGAAAGCAAGTCTTTATATAAACTGACAGAAATATTGACCGAAAAATATTTGTATTATTGTGAGAAAAGCGTGGGATGGTTTGTGCACTATTTTTTCTATATCGATTAAAAATATAAAATAATCAGAACATAAATTTCAATCCATTTTTTATACGGAACAAAATTCGGTAAGAAGTAAATCTTTGAAATTACTGTCAGTTAAAAAGGAATTTAATATGGTCAATAAATTTGTTATCACAAAAATAAAAGGTTGTACAGTTGATCATGCAGTTGTTTATCTAGGCTCGAAACTGTTTGCTGCTGGACAAGCTTAAGCACTTAGTCGTGTAAGATCTTTAGACGGTGTTCGGATTGAAGCACTTGATTGCTCAAAGTATGCAGGAAAAACCCCATGTAACAGTGTAGCTTTAGATGAAATAACTGGATTACGAAATAGTTCGTAAGACATTTCAATACTACCGCATGTCCGAGGAAAATATTATAACAAAAAAAAAAAATTGAAAAAGAAAGAATATACTATACAAACATATATTTTAAAATTACATTGTATCATTATACAAAAGTTTTAAAATCTGGCATTTTATATAATATACAGCACCCTCCAGCTTATTTAAAGACATATTCATAAGTTAAAATTACGACTATTTTGCAATGGAATCTTAATGGATATTGGGACAGTTTCCATGAGTTACATCTACTTATAAAAGACAAAAACCCTAGCATTGTATGCATTGTATCGTTGCAAGACACTCATTTGCCCTTCAATACCAACCCCACGCATACTTTCACAATCATACGCAAAGTACAAGAAATAAGCAAGGCAGAAGTATATTCATTAAAAGGTGGATTCCCCACAACAAACTAAATATAGCATCATCTATTTCCTATTTCCACATTTATTTTACTAGGTGATTTGCACTCATGAAGCTCTCTCTGGGGTTCTACCATAGACAATCAAAGAGGAAATATAATATAATAGAAGACGTGCTCTTAACGTCAAATTTGGTAGAATTCAATGATACCTTCCCGTTTCTCAACTCACCAAATTTTCACAAATGTGGACGTAACATTTTGTTCAGCAAACGTAGCACCAAAATGTCCTAAAATATCTCCACGGAAGTGACCATTTCCCGATCATAATCACTTTTGAAGCTATCTTAAATAAATAAAAACTCAAAATATCCCCAAAGGTTAACACAGACAAAGCGAATTGGCCTCAATTTCAAGCTTGGTGTGACTTCATGTCTTCGCAAACCCCCGTCTCTGAAAACATAAACAAAGAAGTAGCATGTATGAAAAAATCTTTCGTTTGGCATCTCATTTCTATATACCCCAAGCAAAAAACATTACCCGTAAAGCATCTGTACCTTCTCGGAATAAGAACCTTTCACTACTTAGGAGCAAATAGCAGCAGGTTTGGGCGGATTTCAAAAAACATCGCACCAAAAGCAATTTGATGCTTTACAAAAAAGCAGAAGCTTTGTTTAGGTATCATTCCAAACTATCTAAAAGAGGGTTTTTCAGCAATTCCCACAACAGCCGGTTCTACGTTACCGGAATTGACCCGGATTTTATCCGGCCAAGGGCTGTTATTTCGACAGCCTTGTTCCTCGAGTTCTAATGTAGGTCGTTTATCACCAAAATCCAAAGCAGTGGGGAGAGTACCCCTCCTTACGGCGTTCTCCTATTAACTTTTCAGTTTGTCTTGGCACTACCGCACTCTGCTACGACAGTTCAACAACAAAGTTTTCAACATAAACGAGGACAGGCTGATGGGTCTGAAATCTTTTGCACCGACGTGAGAGCTTTTACCATAGTCGCAATAGACGAAACCTTAACCTGTCGTCAGACCTTCGCGACATGACCCAATCTAATCGGTATAATGCCATCAGGACCCGGGGACTTGAAGAGTTTGAATGATTTTAACGCCTAGGTAAGGTGACGTTTATTCAGAAGGTCTAAGAAGACTGTACAGCTCTCCTGGAGCTCCCCCAGTGGTACTTCATCAGCAGAGCGATTCAGCGTGAAATGAGCAACCAGGAGTAGCTTCAACGGCTTCTCGCTACTAATTGTCCAACCACTATCCTCATTTCTCAGATAACCCAATGGATTAGGATTTCTTGCAAGAATGTACCAAAACTGTGAGGATTCGTGACAACCTTCTACACTGCCGCAGAAGGCTCTTCACGAGGCTCTCTTGGCTTTCTTCAGTCGTTACTAGAGCCACGTTTACGGGCTTTGTTGAAAAGACTTCTGCTCGAAGATCTGATCTCCGTTAGTTCCGGAGTCCACCAAGAGGGCTTCCCTTTACTTTTCCGAGTTCTCAGAGGACAGGACCTTTCAAGAATAGTTCGACAAACAGAGCTGAAAGACTCAACGAGCTCATCAATCGCGTCCGCAGATAGGATCGAGTTTCTGTCGGGCGCGGTTTGAAGAGGTGATCGGAGCTTCCTGCAATACAGGACTCACTTGGTATTCCTGAAGTTTTTATAGGTTGTAAGCTCCGGGCGCCAGGCGTACAAGCTGAAACCAATATATTTATGATCAGAGAAGGAATGGTCGTCTAGAACTCTCCATTTCGAAATCAACGCAGTAATTTCTCTAGAAGCTAACGTTACTTCAAGGACTTCCGCCCTGCTAGCTTTCACAAAGGTAAGGCAGTTTCCCCCTATTGCAATAAGAAAAGGTCTACACCACAAATAAAATCAAAAAGTGACTCACCTTTTGCCTTAATGTCGGATCTTCATCCTCCGAACTCCTCTCCACCAGAGTGAGTTCCGCACTCCAACAGGCACTCGAAATTGAAGAGGATATCCATTTTAAGAGTATCAGAGTATCAGCGCTAGCCGATATGGCTCCTCGGAACTCTCCAGTCTAATCAACCTTCCGTCTTGGGTGAGAAGAGATGGATTGCAGTACCGCAACATCTCTTAAATTTCGGCCATACTCCTTTCTACACTCCTCCTATCCTGGCTACTGCTAAAAGGGAATGCCGACCTTTTGAGTTTATGCATGTAGAGGTTCCACCCGGACTTTCAAATTCAGGCGGTGATCAAGGGATTCCCCTGACCACTTTAATAAAGACAGCGGAGATAGCAGCCGCTACCCGCTTTCACTCATCATGGAAGATGGCTCCATCTCCCCTGCTGCTGTCGAACACAGCAAGCTCTACTGAGCTGGCGGGTCCCACCCGAGGCTTCAAGCCAAGAGAGGACTTCCCCCGGCGACCTCTTAGCGTTCGCTAAAGACCCCGCGCCCCTAATGAACTTAACAGAGGTTCCTCTGCTAGTGCTGGCGATTCCGTCGTACACTTCCGCCCTGACTACGGTTTCGGTCGGCAAATTCCTGCTGAGTGCCCCTGCCTTACTGCCCTTTCCTTACCGTCCTTAGTGACGGTAAGCTAAGCACCCCCGGAATTACTGTCCACACCCTTTACCGGGGTCGATTTCGGATACGGTTTGCCAATAGTTGGCTTAACTTGATTATTATTCGATTGTTCCAATATTCCGAACATGAGTCGCTACTGGCCTTCTGCGTTTTTAATACGCTTTTATTAGCTTGGGTGGTATATATGTAATCGAATCTTACAGTTCAATTTTCACCGGTTTCCCGAAGTCTGATCAACTTGAAACTTTCCAGACTTGTCAAGTACCTATGACAATGCAATAATTCGATAACAGTTTCCCATTATTTTAAATATGGGCGTAATCCCGCCCCCTAAATAGTTTTATGTATATATCTTCCAAACCGCTAAAGCAAACTCATCAAAATGAGAGGAAGTCCTTTTAACCCTTTTTCAAACACTGTGAAAATGCACAAAATCAGATAATGACCACGCCCATTCCCCATATAACGGTTATGTTAACATATACTAAAAGTGCGATGACTGACTAAATAAGCATTAAATTTCACAAACAAAATAGTAGGGAAGAGCTTTATAAAGAGGAAGTGTAAAAAGTGTAAAATGAAATCCTATATCTCAGAAACTATTGAACTAATTTCAACGAAATTTGGTATGTGAGGTTACCCAGCCATTCCTATCACACACTTTGAAAATGGTACAGCGACTATAAAAGTATGCACCTAAAAACAGATACTATCCAAATACCAGCATGTACTATCCAAAGCTATGCAGCTAAAAGCAACAACAATCCATGCTGTCATTTGAATAACAAATTTACTCAAACGCATCCTTAAAGAAAGTGCAAAATCTTAGTGTGGCTAAATAATAAGTATGGTCAAAAGTACCAAAAAACATGCATTTAAAGAACATTAAACTAAAAAGTGATAAATTAATATAGTTCTAAAAAACTAATAACACCCTTTTAAACCACCTTAAACTAAAAAGAGAAAAAAAATTCCTTATATAAACTGACAGAAATTTTGACCGAAAAATATTTGTATTATTGTGAGAAAAGCGTGGGATGGTTTGTGCACTATTTTTTGTATATCGAGCAAAAATATAAAATAATCAGTACATAAATTTCAATCCATTTTTTATGCGGAGCAAAATTCGGTAAGAAGTAAATCTTTGAAATTACTGTCAGTAAAAAAGGAATTTAATACGACCAATAAATTTGTTATCATAAAAATGAAAGGTTGTACAGTTGATCATGCAGTTGTTCATCTAGGCTCGCGACTGTTTGCTGCTGGACAAGCTTAAGCACTTAGTCGTGTAAGATCTTTAGACGGTGTCCGGATTGAAGAACTTGATTGCTCAAAGTTTGCAGGAAAAACCCCATGTAACAGTGTAGCTTTAGATGAAATGACTGGATTATAAAATAGTTCGTAAAACATTTCAATACTACCGCATGTCCGCGAATAATTAATTGATAAATCGAACTAAAAAATTAAAAATAATAATTCAATTCAGAGTAAAAAGTGTGGGGTGCTTGATATATTCACTTAATGTGACAATCATTATATCTGTAACTATTTATGAGAGGAGAGTTATAAAAATCTAGTAAAAAGTTATGAAAATATAGTAAAAGGCACCCCATGTTTTTTACACTGAATTGAATTATTGTCTTAATAACATTGATTTTATTTTAAAGTAATTAATTATGATTGATTGTTTGATCTGCTACGTCTATAATATAATATAAACTTTTTGTAAGTAAAAATTATTTCCTACTTTTTAGTTTTTTTTAAATTATTAAATTTTTACCTACCACCACACTCCCTAACAAAATGTACTCGTATTTTCTGCGCCAACTGCTTTCAAACTCAACTCCTTCTTTCTCAGAAAATTATCAAACATTCTCTTCCATAATTTCTCAAAACGAAAAATAACGGAAAAGCGCTTCAAATCCAGTACTACATCTCAATCAGTAAATGATAAATCCACATCTTCTTAAACATTAAAAATTAATAATCACTCAAACCATACATTCATTGCAGGTGGAGTCCAAACCATACATTCATTGCAGGTGGAGTCCACACAAAAAAAAACCGAATCTAATAATTCAACCCAATTAGAACATCGATACTTAACCGCTTTAGAAATAAATTAAGTCGCTAATCTTCAACACAAATACACCTTTATTCCAGAGAAATTCCAAAGCAACTCTCAAAACTCGATTTTCACTCAATACCTGCTCAAATCACACCCATTCAATAAACACACTCACTGATCATGATTCAATTATTAGCTATTTTCTTCACGCAATAGCAACACAAGATCTCAGCTCTACAACTAATTACCCTCTTGATCTCCAAAACTACAACAACAACACTAACGAGAGGAATTGTCACATACACGGCTATCACGTAGATGACAGAACAATGTCAGGTGAAGAAGTGATACTACGAATAATAATGAAAATAATCTTTAGAAAATAAAACACAATTCAAAATAAATAATTGAAAAAGAAAGTATATACTATATAAACATATAATTTAAAATTACATTGTATCATAATATACAGCACCCTCCAGCTTATTTTAAGACATATTCATTAAAATTACCACTATTTTGCAATGGAATCTTAATGGATATTGGGACAATTTCCATGAGTTACATCTACTTATAAAAGACAATAACCCTAGCATTGTATGCATTGTATCGTTGCAAGATACTCATTTGCCCTTCAATAGCAACCCCACGCCTACGTAGCATACTTTCATAATCATACGCAAAGTACAAGAAATAAGCAAGGCAGAAGTGTATTCATTAAACAAGGGATTCCCCACAACAAACTAAATATAGCATCATCTGTTTCCACAATTCCCATAGAAATTAATATAGGCTTTAAAATTACGTTGATATCTATGTATATACCTCCAATTTAAAGTTCTAACTCTAACGTAATTTTTGCAATATTAAGAAATATTTCCACAGCAATCATTTTACTAGGTGATTTGAACTCATGAAGCTCCCTCTGGGGTTCTACCATAGACAATCAAAGAGGAAATATAATAGAAGACGTGCTCTTAACGTCAAATTTGGTAGTATTCAATAATAGATCACCTTCCCATTTCTCAATTCACCAAAGTTTCACAAATGTGGACGTAACATTTTGTTCAGCAAACGTAGCACCAAAAGGTTCATGGAATAACCTAAAATATCTCCACGGAAGTGACCATTTCCCGATCATAATCACTTTTGAAGCTAGCTTAAATAAATTAGAAAATCAAAAAATACCCAAAGTTTAACACAGACAAAGCGGATTGGGCTCAATTTCAAGCTTGCTGCGATTTCATGTCTTCGCAAACCCCCGTCTCTGAAAATATAAACAGAGAAGTTGCATGTATGAAAAAATCTTACGTTTGGCATCTCATTTCTATATACCCCAAGCAAAAAACATTACCCGAAAACCATATGTACCTTGGTGGAATAAGAACATTTCACTACTTAGGAGCAAAAAGCAGCAGGTTTGGGCGGAATTCAAAAAACACCGCACCGAAAGCAATTTGATGCTTTACAAAAAAGCAAAAGCTTTGTTTAGGTATCATTCCAAACAATCTAAAAGAGAGTGTTTTCAGCAATTCCCACAACAGCCGGTTCTACGTTACCGGAATCGACCCGGATTTTATCCGGGCAAGTGCAGTTATTTCGACTGCCTTGTTCATCGAGTTGTAATGTAGGTCGTTTACCATCAAAATCCAAAGCAGTGGGGAGAGTACCCCTCCTAAAGGCGTTCTCCTATTAACTTTCAGTTTTTCTTGGCTCTACCCCACTCCGCTACAACAGTTCAACAACAACGTTTTTAACAGAAACGAGGACAGGCTGATGGCTCTGAAATCTTTTGCACCGACGTGAGAGCTTTTACCGGTACTCGCAATAAACGTAACCTTAACCTGTCTCCAAGCCTTCGGGACATGACCCAATCTAACATAGTTCGCGTAGATGGGGGCCAGCCAGCTGCATGATACCTTGAGCGTACGATGTAGTTGCGCCGGTATAATGCCATCAGGACTCGGGGACTTGAAGGGTTTGAAGGATTTCAACGCCTAGGTAAGGTGACGTTTATTCAGAAGGTCTAAGAAGACTGTACAGTCCTCCTGAAGCTCCCCCAATGGCACTTCATCAGCAGAGCGATTCAGTGTGAAACGAGCATTCAGGAGTAGCTTCAACGGCTTCTCGCTACTAATTGTCCAACCACTATCATCATTTCTCAGATACTCCAATGGAGTAGAATTTTTTGCAAGAATGCACCTACACCTTGAGGATTCTTGACAACCCTCCATACTACCGCAGAAGGCTCTTCACGAGGCTTTCTTGGCTTTCTTCAACTCGGACTTGTAAAGGACCAGTCCGGCCTTTTACAACGCCCAGTCGTCACTAAAGCCACCTTTACGGGCTTTGTTGAAGAGACTTCTGCTCGAAGATCTGATCTCCGTTAGTTCCGAAGTCCACCAAGACGGCTTCCCTTTACTTTTCCGAGTTCTCAGAGGACAGGACCTTTCAAGAGTAGTTCGACTAACAGAGCTGAAAGACTCAACGAGCTCATCAATCGCGTCCGCAGATAGGATCGAATTCCTGTCGGGCGCGGTTTGAAGAGGTGATCGGAACTTCCTGCAATACAGGACCCAATTGGTATTCCTGAAATTTCTATAGGTTGTGAGCTCCGGGCGCCAGGCGTACAAGCTGAAACCAATATATTTATGATCAGAGAAGGAATGGTCGTCTAGAACTCTCCATTTCGAAATCAAGGGGGTAATTTCTCTAGAAGCTAACGTTACTTTAAGGACTTCCGCCCTGCTAGCTTTGACAAAGGTACGTTTCCCCTATTGCAATAAGGAAAGTCTACACCACAAATAAAATCAGAAAGTGACAAACCTTTTGCGTTAATGTCGGTGTGCCTTGAATTGGCATCCGAGCTTATTAAAACTGCGGCTCCATAACGCCTGGCTTCTATCAGAAACCTCCTCAGTAGGTCCGGATGTGGCTCCACCTCGTCGACGTGCGGGATATAGGCTGAAACAAGCCAGAGTTTGCCAGCACTGTTCTCCAGTGTTAGCGTTAAAGTCGTTTCTGACTATCAAACAGGTTCTGGTTCTATCAGTGCAACTCAGTCACGGTTCGTGGATAAGGACAACATTGGCTTCGTCCCTTCCTAGACGAAGCAATAGATCGGCGGAGGCCGCCTTTGAGTGCTGGAGGTTAATTTGGAGGATCTTCATCCTCCAAACTCCTCTCCACCAGAGTGAGTTCCGCACTCCAACAGGCACTCGAAACTGAAGAGGATATCCATTTTAAGAGTATCAGAGTATCAGCGCTAGCCGATATGGCTCCTCGGAACTCCCCAGTCTAATCACCCTCCAGTCTTGGGTGAGAAGGGATGGATTTCAGTACCGTAACATCTCTTAAATTTAGGCCTTACTACTTTCTACACTCCTCCTACTCTGGCTACTGCATCCTTAAAAGGGAATGCCAATCTTTTAAGTTTATGCATGCAGAGGTTCCACCCTTTTCAAATCTGGGCGGTGGTCCAGGGCTTCCCCTGACCACTTTCATAAAGACAGCAGAGATAGCAGCCGCTGCCCGCTTTCCCTCATCATGGAAGATGGCTCAATCTCCCCTGCTGCTGTCGAACACACCACGCTCTACTGAGCTGGCGAGTTTAGCGATTTCGCATCGGTGCGGGTCCAATCCGAGGCTTGTAGCCAAGAGAGGATTTCCCCCGACGACCTCTTAGCGTTCGCTAAGGACCCCGCACCCCTAATTAACTAAGCAGAAGTTCCTCTGCTAATGCTGGCGATTCCACCTTACACTTCCGCCCTGACTAAGGTTTCAGTCGGCAAATTCCTGAAGACTGCCCCTGCCTTACCGCCCTTAGCGACGGTAAGCTAAGCACCCCTGGAATTACTGTCCACACCCTTTACCGGGGTCGATTGCGGATACTCTTTGCCAATAGTTGGCGTAACTTGATTATTATTCCATTGTTCCAATATTCCGAACATGAGTCGGTACTGTCCTTCTGAGTTTTTAATACGCTTTTATTAGCTTAGGTTGTATGTATGTAATCGAATCTTACAGTTCAATGTTCACCGGTTTCCCGAAGTCTGATCAACTTGAAATTTTGCAGACTTGTCAAGGACCGATGACAATGCAATAATTTGATAACAGTTTCAGCATTTTTTTTTAATATGGGCGTAACCCCGCCCCCTAAATAGTTTAATGTATATATCCTCCAAACCGCTAGAGCTAACTCATCAAAATTTGCTGAGAGGAAGTCCTTTTAACCCTTTTTCAAACACTGTGAAAATGGGCAAAATCAGATAATAACCACGCCCATTCCCCATATAACAGTTATGTTAACATATACTAAAAGTGCGATAACTGACTAAATAAGCATTAAATTTCACAAACGAAATAGTAGGGAAGAGCTTTATGAAGAGGAAGTGTAAAAAGTGTAAAATGAAATCCTATATCTCAGAAACTATTAAACTAATGTCAACGAAATTTGGTATGTGAGATTACCCAGCCATTCCTATCACACACTTTGAAAATGGTACAGCGGCTATAAAACTATGCACCTAAAAACAGGTACTATCCAAATACAAGCATGTACTATCCAAAAATGCCCCGAAAGCCATGCAGCTAAAAGCAACAACAATCCATGCTGTCAATTAAATAACAAATTTACTCAAACGCATCCTTAAAGAAAGTGCAGAAACTTAGTGTGGCTAAATAATAAGTATGGTCAAAAGTACCAAAAAACATGCATTTAAAGAACATTAAACTAAAAACTGGTAAATTAATATAGTTCCAAAAAACTAAAAACACCCTTTTAAACCACTTTAAACTAAAAAGAGAAAGCAAGTCTTTATATAAACTGACAGAAATATTGACCGAAAAATATTTGTATTATTGTGAGAAAAGCGTGGGATGGTTTGTGCACTATTTTTTCTATATCGATTAAAAATATAAAATAATCAGAACATAAATTTCAATCCATTTTTTATACGGAACAAAATTCGGTAAGAAGTAAATCTTTGAAATTACTGTCAGTTAAAAAGGAATTTAATATGGTCAATAAATTTGTTATCACAAAAATAAAAGGTTGTACAGTTGATCATGCAGTTGTTTATCTAGGCTCGAAACTGTTTGCTGCTGGACAAGCTTAAGCACTTAGTCGTGTAAGATCTTTAGACGGTGTTCGGATTGAAGCACTTGATTGCTCAAAGTATGCAGGAAAAACCCCATGTAACAGTGTAGCTTTAGATGAAATAACTGGATTACGAAATAGTTCGTAAGACATTTCAATACTACCGCATGTCCGAGGAAAATATTATAACAAAAAAAAAAAATTGAAAAAGAAAGAATATACTATACAAACATATATTTTAAAATTACATTGTATCATTATACAAAAGTTTTAAAATCTGGCATTTTATATAATATACAGCACCCTCCAGCTTATTTAAAGACATATTCATAAGTTAAAATTACGACTATTTTGCAATGGAATCTTAATGGATATTGGGACAGTTTCCATGAGTTACATCTACTTATAAAAGACAAAAACCCTAGCATTGTATGCATTGTATCGTTGCAAGACACTCATTTGCCCTTCAATACCAACCCCACGCATACTTTCACAATCATACGCAAAGTACAAGAAATAAGCAAGGCAGAAGTATATTCATTAAAAGGTGGATTCCCCACAACAAACTAAATATAGCATCATCTATTTCCTATTTCCACATTTATTTTACTAGGTGATTTGCACTCATGAAGCTCTCTCTGGGGTTCTACCATAGACAATCAAAGAGGAAATATAATATAATAGAAGACGTGCTCTTAACGTCAAATTTGGTAGAATTCAATGATACCTTCCCGTTTCTCAACTCACCAAATTTTCACAAATGTGGACGTAACATTTTGTTCAGCAAACGTAGCACCAAAATGTCCTAAAATATCTCCACGGAAGTGACCATTTCCCGATCATAATCACTTTTGAAGCTATCTTAAATAAATAAAAACTCAAAATATCCCCAAAGGTTAACACAGACAAAGCGAATTGGCCTCAATTTCAAGCTTGGTGTGACTTCATGTCTTCGCAAACCCCCGTCTCTGAAAACATAAACAAAGAAGTAGCATGTATGAAAAAATCTTTCGTTTGGCATCTCATTTCTATATACCCCAAGCAAAAAACATTACCCGTAAAGCATCTGTACCTTCTCGGAATAAGAACCTTTCACTACTTAGGAGCAAATAGCAGCAGGTTTGGGCGGATTTCAAAAAACATCGCACCAAAAGCAATTTGATGCTTTACAAAAAAGCAGAAGCTTTGTTTAGGTATCATTCCAAACTATCTAAAAGAGGGTGTTTTCAGCAATTCCCACAACAGCCGGTTCTACGTTACCGGAATTGACCCGGATTTTATCCGGCCAAGGGCTGTTATTTCGACAGCCTTGTTCCTCGAGTTCTAATGTAGGTCGTTTATCACCAAAATCCAAAGCAGTGGGGAGAGTACCCCTCCTTACGGCGTTCTCCTATTAACTTTTCAGTTTGTCTTGGCACTACCGCACTCTGCTACGACAGTTCAACAACAAAGTTTTCAACATAAACGAGGACAGGCTGATGGGTCTGAAATCTTTTGCACCGACGTGAGAGCTTTTACCATAGTCGCAATAGACGAAACCTTAACCTGTCGTCAGACCTTCGCGACATGACCCAATCTAATCGGTATAATGCCATCAGGACCCGGGGACTTGAAGAGTTTGAATGATTTTAACGCCTAGGTAAGGTGACGTTTATTCAGAAGGTCTAAGAAGACTGTACAGCTCTCCTGGAGCTCCCCCAGTGGTACTTCATCAGCAGAGCGATTCAGCGTGAAATGAGCAACCAGGAGTAGCTTCAACGGCTTCTCGCTACTAATTGTCCAACCACTATCCTCATTTCTCAGATAACCCAATGGATTAGGATTTCTTGCAAGAATGTACCAAAACTGTGAGGATTCGTGACAACCTTCTACACTGCCGCAGAAGGCTCTTCACGAGGCTCTCTTGGCTTTCTTCAGTCGTCACTAGAGCCACGTTTACGGGCTTTGTTGAAAAGACTTCTGCTCGAAGATCTGATCTCCGTTAGTTCCGGAGTCCACCAAGAGGGCTTCCCTTTACTTTTCCGAGTTCTCAGAGGACAGGACCTTTCAAGAATAGTTCGACAAACAGAGCTGAAAGACTCAACGAGCTCATCAATCGCGTCCGCAGATAGGATCGAGTTTCTGTCGGGCGCGGTTTGAAGAGGTGATCGGAGCTTCCTGCAATACAGGACTCACTTGGTATTCCTGAAGTTTTTATAGGTTGTAAGCTCCGGGCGCCAGGCGTACAAGCTGAAACCAATATATTTATGATCAGAGAAGGAATGGTCGTCTAGAACTCTCCATTTCGAAATCAACGCAGTAATTTCTCTAGAAGCTAACGTTACTTCAAGGACTTCCGCCCTGCTAGCTTTCACAAAGGTAAGGCAGTTTCCCCCTATTGCAATAAGAAAAGGTCTACACCACAAATAAAATCAAAAAGTGACTCACCTTTTGCCTTAATGTCGGATCTTCATCCTCCGAACTCCTCTCCACCAGAGTGAGTTCCGCACTCCAACAGGCACTCGAAATTGAAGAGGATATCCATTTTAAGAGTATCAGAGTATCAGCGCTAGCCGATATGGCTCCTCGGAACTCTCCAGTCTAATCAACCTTCCGTCTTGGGTGAGAAGAGATGGATTGCAGTACCGCAACATCTCTTAAATTTCGGCCATACTCCTTTCTACACTCCTCCTACCCTGGCTACTGCTAAAAGGGAATGCCGACCTTTTGAGTTTATGCATGTAGAGGTTCCACCCGGACTTTCAAATTCAGGCGGTGATCAAGGGATTCCCCTGACCACTTTAATAAAGACAGCGGAGATAGCAGCCGCTACCCGCTTTCACTCATCATGGAAGATGGCTCCATCTCCCCTGCTGCTGTCGAACACAGCAAGCTCTACTGAGCTGGCGGGTCCCACCCGAGGCTTCAAGCCAAGAGAGGACTTCCCCCGGCGACCTCTTAGCGTTCGCTAAAGACCCCGCGCCCCTAATGAACTTAACAGAGGTTCCTCTGCTAGTGCTGGCGATTCCGTCGTACACTTCCGCCCTGACTACGGTTTCGGTCGGCAAATTCCTGCTGAGTGCCCCTGCCTTACTGCCCTTTCCTTACCGTCCTTAGTGACGGTAAGCTAAGCACCCCCGGAATTACTGTCCACACCCTTTACCGGGGTCGATTTCGGATACGGTTTGCCAATAGTTGGCTTAACTTGATTATTATTCGATTGTTCCAATATTCCGAACATGAGTCGCTACTGGCCTTCTGCGTTTTTAATACGCTTTTATTAGCTTGGGTGGTATATATGTAATCGAATCTTACAGTTCAATTTTCACCGGTTTCCCGAAGTCTGATCAACTTGAAACTTTCCAGACTTGTCAAGTACCTATGACAATGCAATAATTCGATAACAGTTTCCCATTATTTTAAATATGGGCGTAATCCCGCCCCCTAAATAGTTTTATGTATATATCTTCCAAACCGCTAAAGCAAACTCATCAAAATGAGAGGAAGTCCTTTTAACCCTTTTTCAAACACTGTGAAAATGCACAAAATCAGATAATGACCACGCCCATTCCCCATATAACGGTTATGTTAACATATACTAAAAGTGCGATGACTGACTAAATAAGCATTAAATTTCACAAACAAAATAGTAGGGAAGAGCTTTATAAAGAGGAAGTGTAAAAAGTGTAAAATGAAATCCTATATCTCAGAAACTATTGAACTAATTTCAACGAAATTTGGTATGTGAGGTTACCCAGCCATTCCTATCACACACTTTGAAAATGGTACAGCGACTATAAAAGTATGCACCTAAAAACAGATACTATCCAAATACCAGCATGTACTATCCAAAGCTATGCAGCTAAAAGCAACAACAATCCATGCTGTCATTTGAATAACAAATTTACTCAAACGCATCCTTAAAGAAAGTGCAAAATCTTAGTGTGGCTAAATAATAAGTATGGTCAAAAGTACCAAAAAACATGCATTTAAAGAACATTAAACTAAAAAGTGATAAATTAATATAGTTCTAAAAAACTAATAACACCCTTTTAAACCACCTTAAACTAAAAAGAGAAAAAAAATTCCTTATATAAACTGACAGAAATTTTGACCGAAAAATATTTGTATTATTGTGAGAAAAGCGTGGGATGGTTTGTGCACTATTTTTTGTATATCGAGCAAAAATATAAAATAATCAGTACATAAATTTCAATCCATTTTTTATGCGGAGCAAAATTCGGTAAGAAGTAAATCTTTGAAATTACTGTCAGTAAAAAAGGAATTTAATACGACCAATAAATTTGTTATCATAAAAATGAAAGGTTGTACAGTTGATCATGCAGTTGTTCATCTAGGCTCGCGACTGTTTGCTGCTGGACAAGCTTAAGCACTTAGTCGTGTAAGATCTTTAGACGGTGTCCGGATTGAAGAACTTGATTGCTCAAAGTTTGCAGGAAAAACCCCATGTAACAGTGTAGCTTTAGATGAAATGACTGGATTATAAAATAGTTCGTAAAACATTTCAATACTACCGCATGTCCGCGAATAATTAATTGATAAATCGAACTAAAAAATTAAAAATAATATTTCAGTTCAGAGGAAAAAGTGTGGGGTGCTTGATATATTCACTTAATGTGACAATCATTATATCTGTAACTATCTATGAGAGGAGAGTTATAAAAATCGAGTAAAAAGTTATGAAAATATAGTAAAGGCACCCCATGTTTTTTACACTGAATTGAATTATTGTCTTAATAACACTGATTTTATTTTAAAGTAATTAATTATGATTGATTGTTTGATCTGCTACGTCTATAATATAATATAAACTTTTTGTAAGTAAAAATTATTTCCTACTTTTTAGTTTTTTTTAAATTATTAAATTTTTACCTACCACCACACTCCCTAACAAAATGTACTCGTATTTTCTGCGCCAACTGCTTTCAAACTCAACTCCTTCTTTCTCAGAAAATTATCAAACATTCTCTTCCATAATTTCTCAAAACGAAAAATAACGGAAAATCGCTCCAAATCCAGTACTACATCTCAATCAGTAAATGATAAATCCACATCTTCTTAAACATTAAAAATTAATAATCACTCAAACCATACATTCATTGCAGGTGGAGTCCAAACCATACATTCATTGCAGGTGGAGTCCACACAAAAAAAAACCGAATCTAATAATTCAACCCAATTAGAACATCGATACTTAACCGCTTTAGAAATAAATTAAGTCGCTAATCTTCAACACAAATACACCTTTATTCCAGAGAAATTCCAAAGCAACTCTCAAAACTCGATTTTCACTCAATACCTGCTCAAATCACACCCATTCAATACACACACTCACTGAACATGATTCAATTATTAGCTATTTTCTTCACGCAATAGCAACACAAGATCTCAGCTCTACAACTAATTACCCTCTTTATCTCCAAAACTACAACAACAACACTAACGAGAGGAATTGTCACATACACGTCTATCACGTAGATGACAGAACAATGTCAGGTGAAGAAGTGATACTACGAATAATAATGAAAATAATCTTTAGAAAATAAAACACAATTCAAAATAAATAATTGAAAAAGAAAGTATATACTATATAAACATATAATTTAAAATTACATTGTATCATAATATACAGCACCCTCCAGCTTATTTTAAGACATATTCATTAAAATTACCACTATTTTGCAATGGAATCTTAATGGATATTGGGACAATTTCCATGAGTTACATCTACTTATAAAAGACAATAACCCTAGCATTGTATGCATTGTATCGTTGCAAGATACTCATTTGCCCTTCAATAGCAACCCCACGCCTACGTAGCATACTTTCATAATCATACGCAAAGTACAAGAAATAAGCAAGGCAGAAGTGTATTCATTAAACAAGGGATTCCCCACAACAAACTAAATATAGCATCATCTGTTTCCACAATTCCCATAGAAATTAATATAGGCTTTAAAATTACGTTGATATCTATGTATATACCTCCAATTTAAAGTTCTAACTCTAACGTAATTTTTGCAATATTAAGAAATATTTCCACAGCAATCATTTTACTAGGTGATTTGAACTCATGAAGCTCCCTCTGGGGTTCTACCATAGACAATCAAAGAGGAAATATAATAGAAGACGTGCTCTTAACGTCAAATTTGGTAGTATTCAATAATAGATCACCTTCCCATTTCTCAATTCACCAAAGTTTCACAAATGTGGACGTAACATTTTGTTCAGCAAACGTAGCACCAAAAGGTTCATGGAATATCCTAAAATATCTCCGCGGAAGTGACCATTTCCCGATCATAATCACTTTTGAAACTAGCTTAAATAAATTAGAAAATCAAAAAATACCCAAAGTTTAACACAGACAAAGTGAATTGGGCTCAATTTCAAGCTTGCTGCGATTTCATGTCTTCGCAAACCCCCGTCTTTGAAAATATAAAAAGAGAAGTTGCATGTATGAAAAAATCTTACGTTTGGCATATCATTTCTATATACCCCAAGCAAAAAACATTACCCGAAAACCATATGTACCTTGGTGGAATAAGAACATTTCACTACTTAGGAGAAGTTCCTCTGCTAATGCTGGCGATTCCACCTTACACTTCCGCCCTGACTAAGGTTTCAGTCGGCAAATTCCTGAAGACTGCCCCTGCCTTACCGCCCTTAGCGACGGTAAGCTAAGCACCCCTGGAATTACTGTCCACACCCTTTACCGGAGTCGATTGCGGATACTCTTTGCCAATAGTTGGCGTAACTTGATTATTATTCAATGTTCACCGGTTTCCCGAAGTCTGATCAACTTGAAATTTTGCAGACTTGTCAAGGACCGATGACAATGCAATAATTTGATAACAGTTTCAGCATTTTTTTTTAATATGGGCGTAACCCCGCCCCTTAAATAGTTTAATGTATATATCCTCCAAACCGCTAGAGCTAACTCATCAAAATTTGCTGAGAGGAAGTCCTTTTAACCCTTTTTCAAACACTGTGAAAATGGGCAAAATCAGATAATAACCACGCCCATTCCCCATATAACAGTTATGTTAACATATACTAAAAGTGCGATAACTGACTAAATAAGCATTAAATTTCACAAACGAAATAGTAGGGAAGAGCTTTATAAAGAGGAAGTGTAAAAAGTGTAAAATGAAATCCTATATCTCAGAAACTATTAAACTAATGTCAACGAAATTTGGTATGTGAGATTACCCAGCCATTCCTATCACACACTTTGAAAATGGTACAGCGGCTATAAAACTATGCACCTAAAAACAGGTACTCCAAATACAAGCATGTACTATCCAAAAATGTCCATGCTGTCAATTAAATAACAAATTTATTCAAACGCATCCTTAAAGAAAGTGCAGAAACTTAGTGTGGCTAAATAATAAGTATGGTCAAAAGTACCAAAAAACATGCATTTAAAGAACATTAAATTAAAAACTGGTAAATTAATATAGTTTCAAAAAACTAAAAACACCCTTTTCAAACCACTTTAAACTAAAAAGAGAAAGCAAGTCTTTAAATAAACTGACAGAAATATTGACCGAAAAATATTTGTATTATTGTGAGAAAAGCGTGGGATGGTTTGTGCACTATTTTTTCTATATCGAGCAAAAATATAAAGTAATCAGAACATAAATTTCAATCCATTTTTTATACGGAACAAAATTCGGTAAGAAGTAAATCTTTGAAATTACTGTCAGTAAAAAAGGAATTTAATACGACCAATAAATTTTTTATCATAAAAATGAAAGGTTGTACAGTTGATCATGCAGTTGTTCATCTAGGCTCGCAACTGTTTGCTGCTGGACAAGCTTAAGCACTTAGTCGTGTAAGATCTTTAGACGGTGTCCGGATTGAAGAACTTGATTGCTCAAAGTATGCAGGAAAAACCCCATGTAACAGTGTAGCTTTAGATGAAATGACTGGATTACGAAATAGTTCGTAAGACATTTCAATACTACCGCATGTCCGAAGAAAAATTAATTGATAAATCGATAATAATAATTAAATTCAGATTAAAAAGTGTGGGGGGCTTGATATATTTAATTAATGTGACAATCATTATATCTGTAACTATTTATGAGAGGACAGCTATAAAAATCTAGTAAAAAGTTATGAAAATATAGTAAAGGCACCCCATGCTTTTTACACTGAATTGAATTATTGCCTTATTAACATTAATTTTATTTTAAAGTAATTAATCATGATTGATTGTTTGATCTGCTACGTCTATAATATAATATAAACTCTTTGTAACAAAAAATTATTTCCTACCTTTTAGTTTTTTTTAAACTATTAAATT
This sequence comes from Bactrocera oleae, assembly GCF_042242935.1. Taxonomy (NCBI): domain Eukaryota; kingdom Metazoa; phylum Arthropoda; class Insecta; order Diptera; family Tephritidae; genus Bactrocera; species Bactrocera oleae. Next base: position 16,981,331 of record NC_091541.1, on the reverse strand, counting down.
TTTGCCTACCACCTCACTCCCTAACGAAATGTACTCGTATTTCCTGCGCTAACTGCTTTCAAACTCAACTCCTTTTTTCTCAGAAAATTATCAAACAATCTCTTCCACAATTTCAAAAAACGAAAAAATAACGGAAACACGCTCCAAGTTCAGTACTACATCTCAATCAGTAAATGATAAATCCACATCTTCTCAAACATAAAAAATTAATAATCACTCAAACCATACATTCACTGCAGGTGGAGTCCAAACCTGTTCTATAAACACACAAAAAAAATCTGAATCTAATAATTCAACCCAATTAGAACATCGATACAAAATTGCTTTAGAAATAAATAAAATCGCTAATCATAAACACAAATATTCGTTTATGCCAGAGAAATTCCAAAGCAACTCTCAAAACTCAATTTTCACTCAATACCTGCTCAAATCACACCCATCCAATAAACACACTCACTGATCATGATTCAATTATTAGCTCTTTTCTTTACACAATAGCTCAACAAATAATTAACATTTTGATCTCTAAAACTACAACAACAACGCTAACGAGAGGAATAGTCACATACACGTCTATCACGTAGATGACACAACAATGTCAGGTGAAGAAATTTCAAGCGACACTACGAATAATAATGAAAACAATTTTCAGAAAATAAAACACAATTCAAAATAAATAATTGAAAAAAATATATATATACTATATAAACATATAATTTAAAATTACATTGTATTATTATACAAAAATTTTAAAATGTGGCATATTACATAATATGCAGCACTCTCCAGCTTATTTTAAGACATATTCATAAGGCAAAATTACCACTATTTTGCAATGGAATCTTAATTGATATTGGGACAATTTCCATGAGTTACATCTACTTATAAAAGACAATAACCCTAGCATTGTATGCATTGTATCGTTGCAAGATACTCATTTGCCCTTCAATAGCAACCCCACGCCTACGTAGCATACTTTCACAATCATACGCAAAGTACAAGAAATAAGCAAGGCAGAAGTGTATTCATTAAAACAGGGACTCCCACAACAAACTAAATATAGCATCATCCAGCATTACCATATACCCCAAGCAAAAAACGTTACCCGTAAACCATCTGTACCTTGGTGGAATAAAAACATTTCATTACTTAGGAGCAAAAAGCAGCAGGTTTGGGCGGAATTCAAAAAACAACGCACCAAAAGCAATTTGATGCTTTACAAAAAGGCAAAAACTTTGTTTGGGTATCATTCCACACAATCTAAAAGAGAGTGTTTTCAGCAATTCCCACAACAGCCGGTTCTACATTACCGGAATTGACCCGGACTTTATCCGGCCAAGGGCTGTTATTTCGACAGCCTTGTTCCTCGAGTTCTAATTTAGGTCGTTTACCACCAAAATCCAAAGCAGTGGGGAGAGTACCCCTCCTAAAGGAGTTCTCCTATTAACTTTCAGTTTTTCTTGGCTCTACCGCACTCCGCTACAACAGTTCAACAACAACGTTTTTAACAGAAACGAGGACAGGCTGATGGCTCTGAAATCTTTTGCACCGACGTGAGAGCTTTTACCGGTACTCGCAATAAACGTAATCTTAACCTGTCTCCAAGCCTTCGGGACATGACCCAATCTAACACAGTTCGCGTAGATGGGGGCCAGCCAGCTGCATGATACCTTGAGCGTACGATGTAGTTGCGCCGGTAAAATGCCATCAGGACTCGGGGACTTGAAAGGTTTGAATGATTTTAACGCCTAGGTAAGGTGACGTTTATTCAGAAGGTCCAAGAAGACTGTACAGCCCTCCTGAAGCTCCCCAATGGCACTTCATCAGCAGAGCGATTCAGCGTGAAACGAGCATTCAGGAGTAGCTTCAACGGCTTCTCGCTACTAATTGTCAAACCACTATCATCATTTCTCAGATACTCCAATGGAGTAGGATTTTTTGCAAGACTGCACCTAAACCGTGAGGATTCTTGACAACCCTCCATACTGCCGCAGAAGGCTCTTCACGAGGCTCTCTTGGCTTTCTTCAACTCGGACTTGTAAAGGACCAGTCCGGCCTTTTACAACGCCCAGTCGTCACTAGAGCCACTTTCACGGACCTTGTTGAAGACACTTCTGCTCCAAGATCTGATCTTTGTTAGATCCGAAGTCCACCAAGAGCGTTTCCCTTTACTTTTCTGAGTTCTCAGAGGACAGGACCTTTCAAGAGTACTTCGACTAACAGAGCTGAAAGACTCAACGAGCCCATCAATCGCGTCGGCAGATAGGATCGAATTCCCGTCGAGCGCGGTTTGAAGAGGTGATCGAAACTTCCTGCAATACAGGACCCAATTGGTATTCCTGAAATTTCTATAGGTTTTGAGCTCCGGGCGCCAGGCGTACAAGCTGAAACCAATATATTTATGATTAGAGAAGGAATGGTCGTCTAGAACTCTCCATTTCGAAATCAAGGGAGTAATTTCTCTAGAAGCTAACGTTACTTCAAGGACTTCCGCCCTGCTAGCTTTGACAAAGGTACGTTTCCCCCATTGCAATAAGAAATTTCTACACCACAAATAAAATCAAAAGTGACTCACCTTTTGCCTTAATGTCGGTGTGCCTTGAATTGGTATCCGAGCCTATTAAAACTGCGGCTCCTTAAAGCCTGGCCTCTACCAGAACCCTCCTCAGCAGATCCGGATGTGGCTCCTCCTCGTCGACGTGCGGCATATAGGCTGAAACAAGCCAGAGCTCACCAGCACTGTTCTCCAGTCTTAACGTTAAGTTCGTTTCTGACCATTAAACAGGCTCTTGTTCTACCTGTGCTACTCAGCGAAGGTTCCTGAATAAGGAAAACATCGGCTTCGTCCTTTCCTAGACGAAGCAATAGATTGGCGGAGGCCGCCTTTGGGTACAGGAGGTTAATTTGGAGGATCTTCATCCTCCAAACTCCTCTCCACCAGAGTGAGTTCCGCACTCCAACAGGCACTCGAAACTGAAGAGGTTATCCATTTTAAGAGTATCAGAGTATCAGCGCTAGCCGATATGGCTCCTCGGAACTCTCCAGTCTAATCACCCTCCAGTCTTGGGTGAGAAGAGATGGATTGCAGTACCGTAACATCTCTTAAATTTCGGCCTTACTCCTTTCTACACTCCTCCTACCCTGGCTACTGCATCCTTAAAAGGGAATGCCGACCTTCTGAGTTTATGCATGCAGAGGTTCCACCCGAAGCTTTCAAATCTAGGCGGTGGTCCAGGCATTCACCTGACCACTTTCATAAAGACAGCGGAGATAGCAACCGCTACCCACTTTCACTCATCATGGAATTATGCCCATCTGCAATACCAACCGTCTCACGGTACCAAGAAACATGTCTACCAAGTTTCATAAAGATATCTCAATTTTTACTCAAGTTAGAGCTTGCACGGACGGACGGACGGACGGACAGACAGTCACCCGGATTTCAACTCGTCTCTTCATCCTGATCATTTATATATATAGAACCCTATATCTAACTCGATTAGTTTTAGGTGATACAAACAACCGTTAGTTGAACAAAACTATTATACTCTGTAGTAACAGGTTGCGAGAGTATAATAACAATAATAATAATAGCAATAATAATAGTATCCACTCACGTTTTTCGAGCGAAATTGTAAATCAAATACATTAATAATAGGTAAAGTAAAAAGTTCATTCGGTTTTTATCTAAGAGATGGCGTTATTGTCCATAGTACTAGTGTTACGTGTCGCATCATGTCATACTATACGGCGCTGAAAACGTGTTTATTCGCGCTAAAAGTTTGTCTTGGACAGTTTTGCGATTGATTGACTCAGTACGTTGTGAGGGCTCGTCAAAGATGGACACCAGCAAAGAGAAAATTCGCTATATTTTACAATTTTTCTTCGATCAAGGCGAAAAAGCAGCCAAAGCGACTGAAAAAATTAATTTAGTTTATGGGCCCAAAACCGTAAACGAACGTGTAGCACAAAAGTGGTTTGCTAGGTTCCGTTCCGGTAATTTCGATGTCAAAGATGCACCACGCGTCGGGAGGCCTGTCGTCGAAAATTGCGATAAAATCATGAAAATAGTGGAAACAGACCGTCACGTGAGCACTTATTTAATTGCTGAGGAACTAAAGATAAGCCAAAAAACCGTTTAGAACCATTTGCATAACCTTGGATTCAAAAAGAAGCTCGATGTTTGGGTGCCACTCGAACTAACGCAAAAAAACATGATGGACCGAATTTCCATCTGCGAATCGCTGCTGAATTGCAACAAAATCGACCCGTTTCTGACGTCACGCTAGCCTCTAGGGAAATTGCTCCCTTGATCTCGAAATGGAGAGTTCTAGACGAACACTCCTTTTCTGATCATAAATATATTGGGTTCAGCTTGAACGTCTCGCGTCCGAAGCATAGAACCTACAGAAACTTCAGGAATACCAATTGGGTCCTGTATTGCATTAAACTTCGATCAGCTCTTCCAACCGCGCCTGACAGGGATTCGATCCTATCTGCGGACGCGATTGAGGAGCTCGTCGAGGTTTTCAGCTCTGTTAGTAGAACTACTCTTGAAAGCTCCTGTCCTCTGAAAACTCAGAATACTAAAGGGAAACCCCCTTGGTGGACTTCGGAGCTAACGGAGATTAGATCTTCGAGTAGAAGACTCTTCAATAAAGCCCGTAAAAGTGGCTCTAGTGACGACTGGGCGTTGTACAAGGCCGGACTGGCCATTTACAAATCCGAGTTAAAGAAAGCCAAGAGGGCTTCGTGGAGAGCCTTCTGCGGCAGTGTAGAGGGTTGTCACGAGTCCTTAAAGTTTAGATGCATTCTTGCAAAAAATCCTACTGCATTGGAGTATCTGAGAAATGATGATAGTGGTTGGACAATTAGTAGCGAGAAGCCGTTGAAGCTACTCCTGAATGCTCGTTTTACGCTGAATCGCTCTGCTGATGAAGTGCCATTGGGGGAGCATCAGGAGGGCTGTACAGTCTTCTTGGACCTTCTGAATAAACGTCACCTTACCTAGGCGTTAAAATCATTCAAACGCTTCAAGTCCCCGAGTCCTGATGGCATCAACCGGTCCAACTACAGCGTACGGTTAAGGTGTCATGTAGCTGGCTGGCCCCCATCTACGCGAACTGTGTTAGATTGGGCCACGTCCCGAAGGCCTGGAGACAGGTTAAGGTTACGTTTATTCCGAAGGCCGGTAAAAGCTCTCATGTCGGTGCTAAAGATTTCATACCCATCAGCCTATCCTCGTTTCTGTTGAAAACGGTGGAGAGACTTATGGATCTGTACATTAGGTGCAGAATACCGAGGGTAAACTGTTACGGGCGCAGCAAGCCTATATCAAGGGCAGGTCGGTCGACACTGCTTTGCATGATGTAGTGTAATGGCTGGAGATAACGCTGTTGCACAAGGAATTTGCAGTGGGCACCTTTCTCGATATCGAGGGTACCTTCAATAACGTGCGGCCAGAGGCAGTGGTTAGAGCCCTCGAAAAGTTTGAGGTGGAATCGAACCTCAAACACCTCATTTTCAGTCTTCTTTGCGACAGAACTGTCAAGGCGGAGTGGGGTAGTGCCAAGTCAACCAGAAAGGTTAATAGGGGAACTTCGCAGGGAGGAGTACTCTCCCCACTGCTCTGGATCCTGGTGGTGAACGACCTACTTAAAGAACTCGAGGAGCAAGGTTGTCGGGAGATAGCCTATGCTGATGATGTGGCTCTTATGGTTAAAGGTAAATTCCTGAATACCGTCTATAAGCTCACCGAAGGGTATCTAAGCGTGGTATCCAACTGGGCAAACAGAAGCGGCCTAGCCGTCAACCCAAGTAAAACCGAAATGGTTTTATTTACTAGGAGGTATAAGATCCCAAATGTGCCTCTCCCCTCTTTCGGGGGTTCACGTCTCCAACCTGTTGATAAGGTGAAATACCTAGGGCTCATCCTTGATAGAAAGCTCTCTTGGAGGCCGAACATCGAGGAGAGAGTCAAGAAGGCATCGGTCGCCTTATATTGCTGCAGGGGAGCTATAGGGAAAAAGGTGGGGATTCTCACCTAAGGTGGTGTTCTGGCTCTACGAAACCGTAGTCAAGCCAATACTGTTCTATGGTGTGTTCGTCTGGTGGAGGGCGCTCGAAAAGACCACCCTGGCTAAAAAGCTTGAGCGAGTCCAAAGAGCGGCGCTCATCGGAATCTCCGGTGCACTGCGAACCACACCAACGATAGCTCTCAACGCTATATTAAATATAGCACCTGTGGACATTGCCGGTAGGTGCATTGCTGCGAGGTGTGCTATTAGGCTCAGGGAAGCTGGGCTCTTGAAGAGGTCCGAACAAGGACACGCCACAATTCTCTCCTCCTTCACCTGCATTCCTAAAAATTTGGATCACTGCGTCACAGCGTCCACTCGAGTCAGCTTTTTCTCTGCTCATATCCTGACGAGGGAGCTTCGTTTAGAGAGGTGAGCATTCACTCCGACAGCAGAACGGCAATACAAGCCCTGAGTGCGCGAACCGCGCATTCAAAGCTAGTCAAGGAGTGTCTGTCCTCACTAGAATTAGCATCAGGCTACTTCAATATCAGGCTCGTTTGGGTGCCTGGTCACAGCGGAATCGCTGGGAATTGCAAGGCCAATGAGCTGGCCAAGGGGGGCCACCCTTGCCCCGCTCACATCGGATTGGGATCGAGTTGGTTCTCCGCTAACGTCTTGCATTCTGGCTCTGGGCCAATGGACTCCGCATGCGCTCAGCAGATGCTGGTTGAGGACCAACTCCTGTGCGACTGCGCGATCCTTATGGCCGAGAGTGGATCGCAGGAGGTCGCGGGATCTTCTCGCCTTGAACAAAGTTCACCTCGCCGCCATGGTAGGAGTTATCACTGGGCACTGTCCAATGAGAACTCATACGGTGCGGCTTAGAATACAACCCGATGGTAGTTGTCAAAGCTGTATGGAGAAGGGTGAAGTGGAAACATCCCGGCACTTTCTCCTCCACTGTCCGGCTTTTGCTAGGCTCAGAATGAAACATCTCGGCAAGCACACCTTTGGCGGACCAGAAGATTTGGCCGAAACGGATATAGGCCGTCTCAACAAGTTTGTCATAGGCACAAAGCGCTTTGTCGGCATGTAAGGGCCTATCGATCTGTCTCATAGGAGTTTTGGGTACCACAACGGACCGGCGTTTAAGCTGTCCAAGTGTGATCCTTCTTGGGATCGACCCTTTAACCTAACCTAACCTAACCTATAAAAAAGTCAAAATATTATCCAACAGACTAAACCGAATTACAACTGCAGGATATAATTTAAAATAAACTTGACATGGCAAAGTCAAACGGAAATTCATTTATGTTACTAAATATTTAGAGCTCTTCTCATATGTATACACAATTTTCGACGAACCAAACAATATATCGATAATGAACCAGAGTGTGTATAATATTTAGTATTGCCACAGAAAATACTTTCGTTTTGCCGAAACGTCCTACCAGAACCACCGAAACCTATCAATTTTCTTTAATGACAAGTTTATTTAAAGCTGTGTGCCAATCAGTAATTTTTTTCACTATTTCGAATAGTTGTGAACAAATTTGCTAGAGTGTAAAAAAATTTATATATTCCTGTGCCAAATGGAATTTAATATTTTGCACTTCAATTTCAAAACATACACAATTACGACACTTTTGTTGATATTTACATTATTATATATATTTGTAATTTATTACTTGATAATCTTAGACAACATACTACTGCGAGTTGCGCTAAATATTTACTTTTAAATAAATCTTTTGACGATACTATATATTTAATATTCATTCGAAAAATATTTCTTTTATATCTATATATAATCTAGCACCCCGTTTATAAAACTTTCGCAAGATTCATATTTTCTGAAAAGTCAAATTCAAATTCCTGAAATTTGGAAATTTTGTTTAAAAACATGCTTATTTTAAGACCCTTAGAGATGTTCAAGTAATCGCGTCAAGCCTTGCGCATGGGTTCGGGTCTTGCAAACGTTCAACTTAAAACGTCAATCATCATTTTATATTTGCACTCACACCGCTTAGTTGTAATGTCATCATCGGAAAATAACTTACTTTTATTAGGGTCTGCTGCAGTTCTATTGCAAAATAAAAATAAAACAAATAGGAAAAAGAAGAAAAATAGATTTAGAAATTCGCAGCAACTTTGCACCGCAGCAAAAAGCGGAATAAAAGCAAAATAACAATAATAATAATAATAATAATAGGGAGACTTTAATATACCATCCCCTGATGTCAGCCGCCGGAATTTTATAGTTTTCGAGATATTTGCATTTTTATTTGAAAATTTTACAAATTTTATCTTGCAATTTCTCGATATATAGTTAATTTTTCTTTTATATTTTGAACTTATTATACTCTAACACTTCACTACATTGTTTCTACATATTTATTTTATATCAAATATTTACATATTTGCTTTAAATAAGCATTTCATAGCACAATAACAAATGGGTTCCATGTTGAAAATGTGAAAAGTTGGACCAACAACAAAATAATAATAATAATAACTAAGGAATGGAGGGCTAAGTTCGGATGTAACCGAACATTGTATACTCTCGCAAAGTCAAATGGTATACTCGTTTGAGATTTCTTTGTGGATTGACTGATATTTTCGGTAGAATGTCAACTATAGGCACTGGGGTCCACATACTTAGTACTTAGGGGCTTGAACAGTTTTGGTTCGATTTTGACAATTTTTTGTCACAAGGTGGCATACTTTAAACATATTATCCACGCAAAGTCTTACCCCAAAATAATCATTGTTGCTTGTAAAGGACCATTCCGGCCAGTCGTCACTAGATCCACTTTTACGGGCTTTGTTGTAGAGACTTCTGCTCGAAGATCTGATCTCCGTTAGCTCCGAAGTCCACGAAGAGGGTTTTCCTTTACTTTTCTGAGTTCTCAGGGGACAAGGCCTTTCAAGAGTAGTTCGACTAACAAAGCTGAAAGACTCAACGAGCCCATCAATCGCGTCCGCAGATAGGACCGAATTCCTGTCGGACGCGGTTTGTAGAGGTGATCGGAGCTTCCTGCAATACAGGACCCAATTGGTATTCCTAAAATTTTTATAGGTTATGAGCTCCGGGCGCCAGGCGTACAAGCTGAAACCAATATATTTATGATCAGAGAAGGAATGGTCGCCTAGAACTCTCCATTTCGAAATCAAGGGAGTAATTTCTCTAGAAGCTAACGTTACTTCAAGGACTTCCGCCCTGCTAGCTTTCACAAAGATAAGGCAGTTTCCCCTATTGCAATTAGAAAGGTCTACACCATAAATAAAATCAAAAAGTGACTCATCTTTTGCGTTAATGTCGGTGTGCCTTGAATTGGTATCCGAGCCTATTAAAACTGCGGCTCCTTAACGCCTGGCCTCTACTAGAACCCTTCTCAGCAGGTGCGGATGTGGATCCACCTCGTCGACATGCGGCATATAGCCTGATACAAGCCAGAGTTCGCCAGCACTTTTCTCCAGTGTTAACGTTAAGTTTCTAACGTTAGGTTTCTGAACATCAAACAGGCTCTGGTTCTACCTGTGCTACTCAGCGAAGGTTCCAAACATCGGCTTCGTCCCTTCCTAGACGAAGCAATAGATCGGCGGAGGCCGCTTTTGAGTGCTGGAGGTTAATTTGGAGGATCTTCATCCTCCAAACTCCTCTCCACCAGAGTGAGTTCAGCACTCGAACAGGCACTCGAAACTGAAGAGGATATCCATTTCAAGAGTATCAGAGTATCAGCGCTTGCCGTTATGGCTCCTCGGAACTCTCCAGTCTAATCACCTTCCAGTCTTGGGTGAGAAGAGATGGATTGCAGTACCGTAACATCTCTTAAATTTCGGCCTTACTCCTTTCTACACTTCTCCCACCCTGGGTACTGCATCCTTAAAAGGGAATGCCGACCTTTTGAGTTTATGCATGCAGAGGTTCCACCCGGAACCCGGAGGGATTCCCCTGACCACTTTCATAAAGACAGCGGAGATAGCAGCCGCTACCCGCTTTTACTCATCATGGAAGATGGCTCCATCTCCCCTGCTGCTGTCGAACACACCAAGCTCTACTGAGCTGGCGAGTTTAGCAAGCCAATAGCGGATTTCCCCTGGCGACCTCTTAGCGTTCGCTAAAGACCCCGCGCCCCTAATGAACTTAACAGAGGTTCCTCTGCTAGTGCTGGCGATTCCGCCTTACACTTCCGCCCTGACTAAAGTTTTGGTCGGCAAATTCCTGCCGACTGCCCCTGCTTTTCTGCCCTTTCCTTACCGCCCTTAGTGACGGTAAGCTAAGCACCCCCGGAATTACTGTCCACACCCTTTACCGGAGACGATTTCGGATACGGTTTGCCAATAGTTGGCGTAACTTGATTATTATTCCATTGTTTCAATATTCCGAACATGAGTCGCTACTGTCCTTCTGCGTTTTTAATACGCTTTTATTAGCTTGGGTTGGATGTATGTACTCGAATCTTACAGTTCAATTTTCAAAGGTTTCCCGAAGTCTGATCAACTTGAAACTTTGCAGCCTTGTCAAGGACCGATGACAATGCAATAATTTGATAACAGTTTCCCATTATTTTAAATATGGGCGTAACCCCGCCCCCTAATGGTTTAATGTATATATCTTCCAAACCGCTAAAGCGAACTGATCCAAATTTGCTGAAAGGAAGTTCTTTTAGCCCTTTTTCAAACACTGTGAAAATAGGCAAAATCAGATAATAACCACACCCATTCCCCATTAAATATTTGTTTCGCTTGCGCACTCACCTTTTGCACTTATTTGCACCAATTTAATTAAAATAGAAACGGATACGGCTTATAGAAAATACGGGCGGAAAATCCTGACGTCTCGATCGCTCGAATTGTTAACGAAAAAGAAGAAATCTCCTCTGTTAGTCCCTATTGAGTGTTGGGTTGTGTAGAGTTGCGGTGTGATGTGTATGTGTGGGTGGTCTGAGTGGTGTGATGTCTGCGCGTTGTGATGTCTTGTTGTGGATCGTGTTGATGTGGTGTGTTGGCGCGCAGTGGCGTGCATGGAGGAGGGAGGCGTAACTCATCTAGCCATCCCGGCCCTCCTAGGCGAATTCTAGCCTAGCAATCGCTGTAGTTGCTGCAGCTTGCCAACAACACTGCTGGGGCCAGTGGAGCGGCGGTATGTTGGCCTGGGCTGCCGACGCCGCGTTGATGCCTCCTGTCGCCTTGGTCTGGAGGGAGGTGGAGCTGCCTGTCTTCGGAGCCGATCCGGATGGCTGCTCTGCTGCGATCTACGGCTTGGGGCGAATTGTCGCCCGACGGCCTGCTTTGGGGTGCGGTGTACCATGGTGTGGTGCTGCCTATTGCACAGTTGACAAAGCGCAACCGACGTATACTCAGAAGTCGTGTGGACCGTAGCCAAACAGTTGAGGCAGTGCCCGTGAGCTTGGGCAACCTGCTGACATTGGAGGGGCTGCATACTTCGAAAAATGCTGCAGTGTTACAGCGTCGACACAGTGGGCATCGGCTGCATTGAGATACCGTTGCTGGTGCTGATGAAGGTAGTAGTGGTCGCGGACCATTACGGGGAGCGGTTGCAGGAACGACTGCCGCTGCGGTTCGTGGTGCTGGAGTTGCCCCAGGGCGCGGCACATTGATGGCGGACCTCACAGCTGGCGTTGGTATTGCTGCCATATCTACTTCCATATTTATCTGTATGAAGAAGTTGGAATGATTATACATTTGTGCATGTAAATTTATGGCGAATGTGCCACGGTATGTGGCAGGAATGGATCGTCAATTTGATCAACGAATCATTGCGGTTAGAGTGGTTGGTTTACAACGGTTTTGTCATTTGCGGGCTTATTGGTTAGTTATACGACTAATTTATTTGCGTCGCGGTAATATCGGCGGATTGTTTGTTATTTGCGGTTTCATCATTATCGTCATTTCGTCATTTGCGGTTGGCAGAAAACTTAATTTCACGAGCGGTCTGGTCAGCGTTCCGCTTTGAGTACGGAGATCAACTACTCGTATATGACCGTCGGAACCGTAATATAGTTTTTCTATGCGGCCAAGCCGCCATTCTGTGGTGGGTAGACAATCATCGTGTATGATGATTCTTTCCCATCGATTTAATAGGGATAGCGACCCCACGCCTGGCTCAGGTATGGCCAGAATGGGTGCTCCTTTGAGAAAATGCCCTGGAGTTAAGGCTGAGAAGTCGGAGGGATCTTGCGAGAGTGTTGTGAGTGGCCGTGAATTGAGAACGGCTTCAATTCGGATTAATAAGGTAGTGAAGTCTTCATAATTGAATTTATAATTTCCATCTACTTTTTTGAAGTGGGATTTGAAGCTTTTCACAGCTGATTCCTATAAACCACCCATATGAGGAGCACTTGTGGAGATAAACTGCCAATTAATGCCTTGGGGAGCATACTTCTGAACAATTTCAGGTGATATTTGTTTAATAAAATCCACGAACTGTTTTTCAGTGGCTCTTTGGGATCCAATGAAGGTTTTGCCGTTATCGCTCATTAGTTTTGTGGGGAAGCCGCGTCGTCCGACGAAGCGAGCAAATGCCGCGAGAAAAGCCTCCTTAGTCAGATTCGTACATAGCTCGGGGTGCACTGCTTTTGTCGTAAAGCAAACAAATACAGCCACATAGCCTTTCATTATGGTGGGCGGCCTTAGCATGGACGCCTTTAATTGAAAAGGCCCAGCAAAATCGACAACTGTGACTGTGAAAGGCAGAGCGAAGTTACAGCGTTCCGGTGGAAGTGCTGCCATAATCTGCGTTCGCAACTTCTGCTTATGCAGAGTGCAGATCTTGCACATGAAAATGCATTTTTTTATTTGGGGCTTTAGAAGGCTAATATAGAACTCTTGGCGGGCTATATGTTGCATTAGACGATGTTCTGCGTAGAGCATAAGTAAGTGGATATAATTGAGGAGTAAAGTGGCAAGTCGAGATTTCTCTGGTATGATTAGAGGGTGGCGTGAATTATACGTGAGGCTTGAATTGGCAGACCTTTCGTGTCTAGGAATGGGTTAAGAACTAAGAGTGAACTCCTTTTGTCAATGGGTTTTGATTCTCTTAAGAGTGTTATATCGCGGCTGAAGTAGCGCATTTGAGTTGACGCGATTAGAGCGGCCTTTGCATTTTGCATTCTAGGTTCGTCAATGTATCGCATTGGGGATTTTCTGAGGGAACTCCCTTAACTTTAATTTTAAGTCGCTCTATGAACTTTAACATATAGGCGATTACTCTGAGGGCTCGGGAGAACGATGAAAATCGCTCAAGGATGTCAGTATCCTCCACTGCTGTGTGAAAGGAGTCGATTTTTCGACTTTTAGGGGCTAATATATTGCGCATTGGCGATTGTGGTCAAGAATCGGGAGATTCTGTTAACCATCGGGGACCATTCCACCAGAGGGTGGTTGTGGTAAGGTGCAGGGGTTTGCACCCTCTTGTACCTAGATCGGATTGTCAGCCATGGCTACGTGTCGCCAAGTGGCTGATCCCACTAGGTCAAGTATTTGAGACGTTCGATTAGCAATGTACGTCTTCCATGCATGTGGTAGTTTTTCCAACCAGGCTAGAACAATTTCAGAGTCGGACCAGAGAAACAATATGTTTCTTCATGTTTAAATGGGTCTGCACCATGGAAGCTAATTTTACGAGTAGTAGCGCGCCACAGAGCTCAAGTCGAGGTAGACTTAGCGTTTTTAAAGGAGCCACCTTTGCTTTTGCTACTAATATGTGGCTTGTGGTCGCAGTAGATAGTGGCACAGTATGCCTTCTCCGAGGCATCACAGAAGCCGTGTGTTTCGACTTTGTGTTCGGGGAAATAGTTTACCCATCGTGGGATTTGTATATGGGAATTGTCTTCCAGATTGTTTGCGAACTGGGACCATTTTTCTAAGCGAAGAGGTTTCACTTGTTCGTCCCAGTCGGTTCCGTCTAGCCATAATTCTTGTATCAAGATTTTCGCTTGTATCATAATTGGCGAAAGCCATCCTGCGGGGTCGAAAAGTTTTGCCACAGAGGATAAAATTTGGCGTTTTGTTATGGCGGATAATGCTGATATTGACTCTGTAGTGTATGAAAACTGGTCAGATATCGCGTTCCATTGGATCCCCAGAGTTTTTGTTGTACTTTCCTTTTCGAATTTAAGGAAATAAGTCCAACAGATTTTCTTTAGGTATATTTTTAAAAATATTAGGGTGGTTCGCCGTTATCTTTTTCACCGGAAACCCTGCGGTTTGAGGGCTTTTACCGCTTGTGATAGTGATTCATATGCTTGTGGAAGACTGTGACTTCCAGACAGGGTATCGTCTACATACGTTTGTGTTTTTAACACCTGGATTGCCAGAGGAAATTCTGACCTGGTGTTTTCTGCCAATTCGTGCAGTGTTCGAATGGCTAAATAAGGAGCACAGTTGACGCCAAAGGTAACTGTCGCGGAGTGGACTATTGGAAGATTTTCGGAAAATAATTCGCTGAAAATCTTGATCGTCTTTATGTACGACTATTTGTCTATACACTTTTTCGACGTCGCCGTTAAATACGTATTTAAATATACGCCAATTTAAAATGAGTAGCATTAAATCTGGTTGGAGCGTGGGTCCCGTAAATAGGATATCATTTAGGGAATTCCCCGAGCTGGTGGATCTTGATGCATTAAAGACAACTCTTACTTTAGTTGTTTTTTTGTCTGGCTTTACCACTGCATGATGCGGCAAGTAAAATGAGTAGTATTTGCCGTTGATGATTTTTTCGCATGGGCTTACTTCCTCCATGTGGTCTAAATGGAGGTATTTTTCCAACACACTATCATATACTGGTTTGAGTTCGCCTTTTTTAAGTAGGTTTTTTTCCATACTTTGAAACTGCTGTATTGCAGAGGTGCGAGAGTGACCTAAGGCGATTGTGTTGGGAAATTGTTGTTTTAGTGGTAGTCGTACGACATACCGACCATTATCTGATCTAGTAGTTGTGGCTTTCTAAAAGTCTTCACAATACTGATCTTCTGGGGTTGTAATTGAAGTGGGGGGAAGTTCTTCTAACTCCCAAAATTTCTTTAATTGTGAATTGAGGTATTCGTTTGAGATTTCCTCAACTTGAGTGGTCATGGTGGTAACTGGTTCCATAACTAGTCCACTTAGGATCCAACCAAAAATTGTATTTTGTGCCAATAGTGTATTTGAAAATTTCTCAATACCCTCGAGTATTATCTGTGGTATGAGATCGCTGCCTAATAGAAGATCTATTTGAACAGGAGTGTGGCAGTTGGGATCTGCTAGCTTTAGGTGTGAAACCTTTTGCCAATGCTTGATATTTATGTGATAGCTAGGAAGCATATTTGTAAGTTGCGGTAAGACTATAGCTTCTGCTTGTATGTGCTTATCCGCTTGGGGAGAAATTAAGGTAATGGGGCAGATTTTATTTGAGTTTTGGACAACTCTTCCGCCCATTCCCGTAATTTCAAAATTGGCTAGTTTTGTTGGCAGTTGTAGCCTATTTTGAGCCCTAGACGCTATGAAAGATCGTTGTGATCCATGGCCTATTAAGGCCCGAAGTTTAAACAGTTCTCCTCGGTGTTCGATGGAGACGACTGCCGTTGGTAGTAGTACTCTACTTTGATTTTCGCTGTGTAGCGTTTGGGTTTTTATTGCCTTTGAGCAGCATGGTGCTTCTTGGCAATTTTCAGGATTTCGCACTTCGGGATTTGCTGCTGCAACTAAACCCGTGGCTCTTTTCATATTTGCGCTGTTTGGGGGTGAGCTGGAAAATGTGTTGTAATGCAGTATAGAATGATGTCGTTTATGACAATAAACGCAATTAGATTTGCTTTCGCACTCTTTAAGTGTATGTGCATGTGATAGGCAATTTGTACAAAGTCTTTTTGTTTTTATAAAATTGTTTCGGTCGATAATATTCATCTTTTTGAATCTCTCGCAAGATTTGAGCTTATGCCCCCCTGTACAAAGTTCGCATGACGTTTGCTTGTACTGTTCGGATGTGAACGTTTGATTTCTGAAGAAGCTTCTGTTTAAATTGTTGTTGCTATTGGCTTGGGGTTTGTGGAAGCTTCTATTTAGGTCGTGTTGAACGGTTTTCGTTCCGACCATTTTTTTTATCTACCCTTTCTGCGATTTCGTATTGGGTTATTAAAAAGTCTTTCATCTGTTGCCACGTTGGGCATTTTTTCCGAGATGAGTGCATATATTTACCAGAATAGGGTCCCAGCTTTCTGTATAAGAATATTCTGAGTCGATAAAACCGACAAACAATTAGAAACAGTGGATTGTAGTCTAATAAATTCATCACTTGTTTCTTTCTGAATTTAAGGCAAGTTCATTACATTAGTATTGTTACTTGCTTATCGACCAATATTCTCTCATTTTCATATCTAGATTTAAGTGCTTCCCAAGCCAAATTGAAATTATCGTCATTTAGTGCGAACTGTTTTTCTATTACGCCTGCTTGACCTTTTGTTTTGTATCGGAGGTGATACATATTTTGTGCATTTGTTAATTTTGGGTGGTTTATGTAAACGGCTGTAAACATGTCCCGGAAGGACGGCCATTGTTCATAACCACCATGAAAGATTTCTGTATCACATGTGGGCACCTTGAGATGTATACCTGAACTTGCCTCATGACTTTGTACTTGTGGCAGCTCTATTCGCTGATGTGGAGTAGGTGCTATTGCTTTTATTAGCTTAAGTTGATCGAAAATCATTGCTTTAGTTTCTTCGAATTGGTCTAAGCAGTTTTCGTATTTGGCGTAAGCCGAAGATTTGAAATTTTCTGGTAGATCTGAGTCGTCAGATTCTACAATTGCGTCATATGCAGCTTGGAGACGTGAACTAAAATTGTCATGATTTTTTTTTTTTATTTCTAATACCGATTCAGAATTATCTTGAATCGGAGAAGAAGAAAATCGAGTGCAGTATCTTATTAAACTGTCACTCTCAACAATGAATTTACTGTATGTAATGTCTTTCCCTCCTTTTTTGCTTTGTAGCACCTTGCTTTGAGCGTGTTTCTTCTGAAATAATTTTTGAAACTTTTTGCAACTGAGTTGTTTTATAATCTTTCGAGTATGAGCTCATTTAAGAGATGTGCCGAAATAAAATAAAATATTTTCAATGTAAGAAATATATGTATACTTGAAACCTCTTTTAAGGAAATAAGGGTTATTGTTATTTTTTTTGAAAAAATTAACAAATTAATACCTAACCTATAAATTAGTACCTAACTCTTTTATGATAATAAGAGTTTTTATTTTATGAAATGAATATATTACGCGTATTTCGTGTTTTATCGCTTATTTTTCCTTTAATATTATTTAATTGATTAATATTAAACGCAAATGTTTTTTTATTTTTACTTTTATTTGTAAGTATTATGTGTCCGTAATTCCTATGGGGTATACCTATAAGCGGATCAGCTGATACATATGTACTTGACGTTATGCGCAGTTGAGAGCTCGTCTTAAAGATCAATGCACTTTGTACATATGTACATATGTATTTATGTAATATATTATGTTTAAATATTTTTGCGAAATCCTGCTTGTTTTTGTTGGTCAAAGAACAAGGGGTATTGCGAATATGTGCCAATTTGGACTTAGAATATTATATGTATGTATGCAATCCTACTTATTTTTGTTTAACAAGAACATGGGGTATTGCGGAATATTCGCCAATGTGGACTTTGAAGCGAAGTACTAATGTATGTTTGTATACCTGAGCGTGTATATATGTACGCAGTGCGGAAGGACCGCGAAAAGGAAAAAATATACCGCAGGTATTCTTGTAAAATATATGTATATGTTTATGGATATATGAGGTAATGTTTTTGTGCGGAATATATGTACGCAGTGCGAGAAGTAGAATAATTTACCGCAGTTATTCGAGTAAAATTTATGTATATGTATGTATGTATATAAATTTTTAGTAATATATGTATCTATAGCAATTATTAGTATTATATGTATGTTTGTACGTTTTCATACATATGTTAATGCTTTAAACGGAGGTTTTCTCCTATTGTAGTATGTATATATTTATATATGTCAAATATATTAATATATGTATCAAAATTGCCTTTATGTATGTATGTTTAAATTTACTTTGTAAGTTTTCGCTTTTGTTTTTTTTTTTTTTGTATTTTGATTTGTCTTTGCTTATTTTACCTGATTAAGTATAAGGGCCTGCTTATACTTGATTAAGTATAAGGGGTATTGCTGGAAATAGGTGCAAGTAAATACTTGAATTATTTTGTTTTAGAGATATTTTTGTGTATTTGAACACAACGGTAAGTAGTTAGGCAATCAAGAGTTCGTTGGATATATAAACTGTTTTATCTGTTAGCGGTATTTCGGGTTTAACCGGAAAATAAACCGAAATATAGAAACAGTTTGGTAACCGCTCTTTTTTGTTATTGCCTTTATTAAGACGGATTTTTGTAATAAATAAACCACAAAGGCATAAATTTTAACATACATATAATAATAGGATATATACAGATACTAAATGGAATCGATACGACTCACAAGGGGTTTTGGGGACAATGTTATATACATATACATATATGCTTGTGCATGTGCTGTTCTTTCTGTGGCCAGTCCTTTGCTGCTTAGATGCGCTGATTTTGGTTAGCTGGTGTGGTTGTTGTTGTTAGCTGGTAAGGGTTTTTTTTATTTAACTCGCGCCCGTTCTGTATCTTTATGTATGTATTTTTGTTGTTTTTCACTCATCATGGAAGATGGCTTCATCTCCCCTGCTGCTGTCGAACACACCAAGCTCTACTGAGCTGGCGAGTTAAGCGTTTTCGCTAAACATCGGTGCGGGTCCAACCCGAGGCTTATAGCAAGAGAGGATTTCCCCTGGCGACCTCTTATCGTTCGCTTAAGACCCCGCGCCCCTAATGAACTTAACAGAGGTTCCTCTGCTAGTGCTGGCAATTCCGCCTTACACTTCCGCCCTGACTAAGGTTTCAGTCGGCAAATTCCTACTGACTGCCGCTGCCTTACCGCCCTTAGCGACGGTAAGCTAAGCAGCCCCGGAATTACTGTCCACACCCTTTACCGGGGTCGATTTCGGATACGGTTTTCCAATAGTTGGCGTAACTTGATTATTATTCCATTGTTCCAATATTCCGAACATGAGTCGCTACTGTCCTTCTGCGTTTTTAATACGCTTTTATTAGCTTGGGTTGTATGTATGTAATCGAATCTTACAGTTCAACTTTCACCGGTTTCCCGAAGTCTAATCAACTTGACTCTTTGCAGACTTATCAAGGACCGATGACAATGCAATAATTTGATAACAGTTTCCCATTATTTTAAAGATGGGCGTAACCCCGCCCCCTAAATAGTTTAATGTATATATCTTCCAAACCGCTAAAGCTAACTCATCCACATTTGCTGAGAGGAAGTCCTTTTAGCCCTTTTTCAAAAACTGTGAAATCAGATAATAACCACGCCCATTCCCCATATAACAGTTATGTTAACATATACTAAAAGTGCGATAACTGACTAAATAAGCATTAAATTTCACAAAGGAAATAGTAGGGAAGTGCTTTATAAAGAGGAAGTGTAAAAAGTGTAAAATGGATGTGGCACCACCAACCTTTAGTAGAAATCCTATATCTCAGAAACAATTGAACTAATGTCAACCAAATTTTGTATGTGAGGTAACTCAGCCATTCCTATCACACACTTTGAAAATGGTCGAAATCGTACAACGACTGTAAAACTATGCACCTAAAAACAGGTACTATCCAAATACAAGCATGTACTATCCAAAAATGCCCCTAAAGCTATGCAGCTAAAAGCAACAACAATCCATGCTGTCATTTGAATAACAAATTTACTCAAACGCATCTTTGAAGAAAGTGCAAAAACTTAGTGTGGCTAAATAATAAGTATGGTTAAAAGTACCAAAAAACATGCATTTAAAGAACATTAAACTAAAAACTGATAAATTAATATAGTTCCAAAAAACTAATAACACCCTTTTAAACCACTTTAAACTAAAAAGAGACAACAAGTCTTTATATAAACTGACAGAAATATTGACCGAAAAATATTTGTATTATTGTGAGAAAAGCGTGGGATGGTTTGTTCACTATTTTTTCTATATCGAGCAAAAATATCAAATAATCAGAACATAAATTTCAATCCATTTTTTATACGGAACAAAATTCGGTAAGAAGTTAATCTTTGAAATTAGTGTCAGTAAAAAAGGAATTTAATACGGTCAATAAATTTGTTATCATAAAAATGAAAGGTTGTACAGTTGATCATGCAGTTGTTTATCTAGGCTCGCAACTGTTTGCTGCTGGACAAGCTTAAGCACTTAGTCGTGTAAGATCTTTAGACGGTGTTCGGATTGAAGAACTTGATTGCTCAAAGTATGCAGGAAAAACCCCATGTAACAGTGTAGCTTTAGATGAAATGACTGGATTACGAAATAGTTCGTAAGACATTTCAATACTACCGCATGTCCGAGGAAAAATTAATTGATAAATCAATAATAATAATTAAATTCAGATTAAAAAGTGTGGGGGGCTTGATATATTTAATTAATGTGACAATCATTATATCTGTAACTATTTATGAGAGGACAGCTATAAAAATCTAGTAAAAAGTTATGAAAATATAGTAAAGGCACCCCATGCTTTTTACACTGAATTGAATTATTGCCTTATTAACATTAATTTTATTTAAAAGTAATTAATCATGATTGATTGTTTGATCTGCTACGTCAATAATATAATATAAACTTTTTGTAAGTAAAAATTATTTCCTACCTTTTAGTTTTTTTTAAACTATTAAATTTTTACCTACCACCTCACTCCCTAACGAAATGTACTCGTATTTTCTGCGCTAACTGCTTTCAAACTCACCTCCTTCTTTCTCAGAAAATTATCAAACAATCTCTTCCACAATTTCAAAAAACGAAAATATAACGGAAACACGCTTCAAGTTCAGTACTACATCTCAATCAGTAAATGATAAATCCACATCTTCTCAAACATTAAAAATTAATAATCACTCAAACCATACATTCACTGCAGGTGGAGTCCAAACCTGTTCTATAAACACACAAAAAAAATCTGAATCTAATAATTCAACCCAATTAGAACATCGATACAAAATCGCTAATCATCAACACAAATATACGTTTATGCCAGAGAAATTCCAAAGCAACTCTCAAAACTCGATTTTCACTCAATACCTGCTCAAATCACACCCATCCAATAAACACACTCACTGATCATGATTGAATTATTAGCTCTTTTCTTCACACAAAGCAACACAAGATCTCAGCTCTGCAAATAATTACCATCTTGATCTCCAAAACTGCAACAACAACACTATCGAGAGGAATAGTGACATACACGTCTATCACGTAGATGACACATCAATGTCAGGTGAAGAAATTTCAAGCGACACTACGAATAATAATGAAAACAATCTTTAGAAAATAAAACACAATTCAAAATAAATAATTGAAAAAGAAAGTATATACTATATAAACATATATTTTAAAATTAAATTGTATCATTATACAAAAATTTTAAAATCTGGCATATTATATAATATATAGCACCCTCCAGCTTATTTTAAGACATATTCATAAGTCAAAATTACCACTATTTTGCAATGGAATCTTAATGGA
The DNA here is from genome assembly GCF_042242935.1 of Bactrocera oleae. NCBI lineage: Eukaryota > Metazoa > Arthropoda > Insecta > Diptera > Tephritidae > Bactrocera > Bactrocera oleae. Next base: position 16,959,646 of record NC_091541.1, on the reverse strand, counting down.
TATTGGGACAATTACATCTACATTCTATTACATTTACATCTGCTTATAAAAGACAATAACCCTAGCATTGTATGCATTGTATCGTTGCAAGACACTCATTTGCCCTTCAATAGCAACCCCACGCCTACGTAGCATACTTTCACAATCATACGAAAAGTACCAGAAATAACCAAGGCAAGGTATTCATTAAAAAAGGGATTCCTCACAACAAACTAAATATAGCATCATCTATTTCCACAATTGCCATAGAAATTAATATAGGTGAATAATTATGCTACAATGTTAGCACTCACGAAAGACATGTTATTTTCCTTTTTTCATAAAACGCTCTTTTTAGGTTTAAATTAAAAATGTTTACTTCTTATATTTTTTTATTAAATGTTATTATTCACAACCTTTGAATTAAAAGTTAATACCACGATTTTAAAGAGGTCGGTAGCGGAGCGATTACACGGTGACGTTGCGCAAAAGAGATCGGAATTATTTCGAATGTGTTGAATTGAAGATCCAATCCCTCTTTTATTGTTGATTGTGTGGGGTGTCATCGTGTATGGTGGCAACTTCTGTGGTGACATCGTGTGCAGTGTGGTCGTGTATGTTGTGAGTGCGAGTTGTGTTCCAAGGTGTGGTGTGGCGTGTATAGAGGGGGGAGGCGTAACTCCTCTAGGCCAATTCTAGTCTAGCAATCGCTGTAGCTGCTGCAGCGTGGCAACAACACTGCTGAGGCCAGTGGAGCGGCGGTATGTTGGCCTGGGCTGCCGACGCCGCGTTGATGCCTCCTATCGCCTTGGTCTGGAAGGAGGTGGAGCTGCCTGTCTTCGGAGGCGATCCGGATGGCTGCTCTGGAGTTGCCCCATGGCGCGGCACATTGATGGCGGACCTCACAGCTGGCGTTGGTATTGCTGTCATATCTTCTTCCATATTTATCTGTATGAAGAAGTTGGAATGATTATACATTTGTGGCATGTAAATTTATGGCGAATGTGCCACGGTATGTGGCAGGAGATCGTCAATTTGATCGATTATTGCGGTTAGAATGGTTGGTTTATAACGGTTTTGTCATTTTCGGGTTTATTGGTTAGTTATACGACTAATTCATTAGCGTCGCGGTAATATCGGCAGATTTTTTGTTATTTGCGGTTTTGTCATTAGATGCGGTTGGCAGAAAACATAATTTCACGAGCGGTCTTGTCAGCGTTTCGTTTTGAGTACGGAGATCAACTACTCGTATATGACCGTCGGAACCGTAATATAGTTTTTCTATGCGGCCAAGCCGCCATTCTGTGGGGGGTAGACAATCATCGTGTATGATGATTCTTTCCCATCGATTTAATAGGGATAGCGACCCCACGCCTGGCTCAGGTATGGCCAGAATGGGTGCTCCTTTGATAAAATGCCCTCGAGTTAAGGCTGTGAAGTCAGAGGGATCTTGCGAGAGTGTTGTGAGTGGCCGTGAATTGAGAACGGCTTCAATTCGGATTAATAAGATAGTGAATTCTTCATAACTGAATTTATAATTTTCAGCTACTTTTTTGAAGTGGGATTTGAAGCTTTTTACAGCTGATTCCCATAAACCACCCATATGAGGAGCACTTGGGGAGCTAAACTGCCAATTAATGCCTTGGGGAGCATACTTCTGAACAATTTCAGGTGATACTTGTTTAATAAAATCCACAAACTGTTTTTCAATGGCTCTTTGGGCTCCAATGAAGGTTTTGCCGTTATCGCTCATTAGTTTTGAGGGGAAGCCGCGTCGTCCGACGAAGCGAGCAAACGCCGCGAGAAAAGCCTCCTTAGTCAGATTCGTACATAGCTCGAGGTGCACTGCTTTTGTCGTAAAGCAGACAAAGACAGCCACATAGCCTTTCATTATGGTGGGCGACCTTAGCATGGACGCCTTTAATTGAAAAAGCCCAGCAAAATCGACACCTGTGACTGTGAAAGGCAGAGCGAAGTTACAGCGTTCCGGTGGAAGTGCTGCCATAATCTGCGTTCGCAATTTCTGCTTATGCAGAGTGCAGATCTTGCACATGAAAATGCATTTTTTTATTTGGGGCTTTAGACGGGGAATATAGAACTCTTGGCGGACTATATGTTGCATTAGGCGATGTTTTCGTGGAGCATAAGTAAGTGGATATAATTGAGGAGTAAAGTGGCAAGTCGAGATTTCTCTGGTATGATTAGAGGGTGGCGTTCATTATACGTGAGGCTTGAATTGGCATGCCGACCATTCGCACGAAGCAGACCTTTCGTGTCTAGGAATGGGTTAAGAACTAAGAGTGAACTCCTTTTGTCAATGGGTTTTGATTCTCTTAATAGTGTTATATCGCGGCTGAAATAGCGCATTTGAGTTGATGCGATTAGAGCGACCTTTGCCTTTTGCAATTCTAGGTGCGTCAATGTATCGCATTGGGGATATTCTGAGGGAACTCCCTTAACTTTAATTTTAAGTCTTATACATTATGAAAATGTTGTCAACCATCAGGCATTATAGTAAGAGAGGTGTCGATTTTGCTACTTTCTTAGGACAGTTTTGTTATATGTTATGTTATGTGCGATTTTGGCAAGTAGTAGCGCGCCACATAACTCAAGATTTTTGAAACAGGATTTTTGTATCATTATTGGCAGAAGCCATCCTACGGGGTCGAAAAGTTACATATTTGTGTTTTTAAACCTGATCTTGTCAGAAGGGACTCTGACTTGGTTTTTCTGCCAATTCGTGGAGTGTTGGAACATTGGGAATTTAGTGGTAGTCGTATGACGTACCAGCCATTATTTGATCGAGTAGTTGTGGCTTTGTGGAAGTCTTAACAATACTGATCTTTTGGGGTTGTAATTGATATGAGGGGGCATTTTTCTTCTTTAATTGTGAATTAAGGTATTTCATTTGAATTTTCGTCAACTTGAGTTGTTGCTGTGGAAACTGGTTCAGTAACTAGTCCACTTAGAATCCAACCGAATATAGTATTTTGGTCTAGAAGGGTCGTTGGAATTTTTTTAACACCTTCAAGCATAATTTGCGGTATAAGGTCGCTGCCTACTATTATATCTATTTGAGCGGGGGTATTGCAGTTGGGATTTGCTAGCTTCAGGTGTGAACCTTTTGCCAATGCTTGCTATTTGTATGATAGCTTGGAAGCATATTTGTTAGCTGCGGTAAGACTATAGCTTCTGCTTTAATTCTCTTATCCGCTTGCGGGGAAATAAGGGTAATGGGGCAGACTTTATTAGAGTTTTGAAATACTCTTCCGCCTATTCCTGTAATTTCAAAGTTGGCTTGTTTTGTTGGCAATTGTAGCCTATTTTGTGCCCTAGACGCTATGAAAGATCGTTGTGATCCTTGGTCTATTAGGGCTCTAAGTTTGTAGAGTTCTCCTCGATGTTCGATGGAGATGACTGATGTGGGTACTAATACCCTATTTTGTATTTCGCTGTGTAGCGTTTGAGTGTTTTGTGCCTTTGAGGAGCATGGTGTCATTTGGCAATTTTCGGTATTGTGGTTTTCGGGATTTGTAGTTGAAACTAAACCCGTGATTATTTTTTTACTAATATATGCGCTCTTTTGGGGTGAGCTGGGAAATGTGCTGTAGTGAAGCATTGTGTTATGTCTTTTGTGACAATATAAGCAATTGAATTTGCTTTTGCAATTTTTATATTTATGCGCATGTGACAAGCAAGTTGTACATAATTTTTTTGTTCTCACGAAATAGTTTCTTTCTTTAATTTTTAATTTTTTGAATTTCTCGCAAGATTGTAGTTTATGCCCTCTCGTGCATAGTTCACATGACGTATGATTGTTCCGTTCGGAAGTGAACGATTGCGTTTTGTACAAGCTTCTGTTTAATTTGTTTTTGCTACTAGCTTGGGGTCTATTGAAGCTTCTTTTTAGGTCGGGTTGTACAATTTTTGTTTTAATTAGCTTTTTGTCTACCCTTTCAGCGATATCGTACTGGGTAGTTAGAAAGTCTTTCATTTGTTGCCACGTGGGGCACCTCTTTCGTGATGAGAGCGATTGCTCCCATAAAAGTAATGATTTTTCTGGTAATGCGGCAGTGCATATGTTTACCAGTATAGGGTCCCAGCGGTCTGTGGGAATATTTTGTGTCGATAAAACCGACAAACAGTTTGAAACAGTGGATTGTAGTCTTTCTTCACTGGTTTCTTTTTGAATCTTAGGCAAGTTTATTAGTGTCGTTACTTGGTTATCAACCAATATTCTTTCATTTTCATATTTGGATTTTAGAGCTTCCCAAGCCAAATTGAAATTGTCGTCATTTACTGCGAACTGTTTGACTATGACGCCTGCTTGTCCTTTTGTTTTGTATCGGAGGTGCTACAATTTTTGTGCTTTTGATAATTTTGGATGGTTGTTGTATACGGCAGTGAACATGTCCCGGAAGGACGGCCATTCTTCATAACCTCCATAAAATATTTCTGTGTCACATGCGGGGACCTCGAGATGGATGCCTGAGCTTGCCTCTTGACTTTGAATTTGTGGCAGCTCTACTCTCGGATGTGGAGTAGGTGCCATCGCTTTTATTAGCTTTAATTGATCAGAAATCATAGCTTTTCTTTCTTCGTACATGTCTAAGCAGTTTTCGTATAGTGCGTAAGCCGATGATTTAAAATCGTGTGGTAGATCTGAATTGTCATAATCTACTATGGCGTCATGAGCAGTTTGGAGACGAGTCCAAAAATTGTCAATATTTTGTTTTTTTATTTCCAATAACGATTCAGAGATGTCTTGAATCGGTGACGATGAAAATCGATTGCAGTATCGTGTTAATCTGTCACTCTCAGAAATGAATTTGGTGGCACAAATATTTTTTCCGTTTATTTGCTTTGTGGTAACCTGTCTTGCGCGTATAGCTTCTGCAGGTGTAATTTGATTTTTATCGTCATTAACCATTTGTGGTTCTTGTAAATGTACAACGCCTAGTCGTCACTAGAGCCACTTTTACGGGCTTTGTTGAAAAGACTTCTGCTCGAAGATCTGCTCTCCGTTAGTTCCGAAGTCCACCAAGAGGGTTTCCCTTTACTTTTCTGAGTTCTCAGAGGACAGGACCTTTCAAGAGTAGTTCGACTAACAGAGCAGAAAGACTCAACGAGCTCATCAATCGCGTTTGAAGAGGTGATCATAGCTTCCTGCAATACAGGAACCAATTGGTATACCTGAAATTTATATAGGTTGTGAGCTCCGGGCGCGAGGCGTACAAGCTGAGACCATTAAATTTATGATCAGAGAAGGAATGGTCGTCTAGAACTCTTCATTTCGAAATCAAGGGAGTAATTTCTCTAGAAGGTAACGTTACTTCAAGGACTTCCACCCTGCTAGCTTTCACAAAGGTAAGGCAGTTTCCCCTATTGCAATTAGAAAGGTCTACACCACAAATAAAATCTAAAAGTGACTCACCTTTTGCGTTAATGTCGGTGTGCCTTGAATTGGCATCCAAGCCTATTAAAACTGCGGCTCCTTAACGCCTGGTCTCTACCAGAACCCCCTCAGCAGGTCCGGATGTGGCTTCACCTCGTCGACGTGCGGCATATAGGCTGAAACAAGCCAGAGTTCGCCAGCACTGTTCTTCAGTGTTAACGTTAAGTTCGTTTCTGACTATCAAACAGGTTCTGGTTCTACCTGTGCTACTCAGCCAAGGTTTTTAGATAAGGACAAGATTGGCTTCGTCCCTTCCTAGACGAAGCAATAGATCGGCGGAGGCCGCCTTTGAGTGCAGGAGGTTAATTTGGAAGATCTTCATCCTCCAAACTCCTCTCCACCAGAGTGAGTTCAGTACTACAACAGGCACTCGAAACTGAAGAGGATATCCATTTTAAGAGTATCAGAGTATCAGCACTTGCCGATATGGCTCCTCGGAACTCTCCTGTCTAATCACCCTCCAGTTTTGGGTGAGAAAAGATGGATTGCAGTACCGTAACATCTCTTAAATTTCGACCCTACTCCTTTCTACACTCCTCCTACTCTGGCTACTGCATCCTTAAAAGGGAATGCCGACCTTTTGAGTTTATGCATGCAGAGGTTCCACCCTTTTCGAATCTGGGCGGTGGTCCACGGATTCCCCTGACCACTTTCATAAAGACAGCGGAGATAGCAGCCGCTACCCGCTTTCACTCATCATGGAAGATGGCTCCATCTCCCCTGCTGCTGTCGAACACTCCAAGCCACCACCAAGCTCTACTGAGCTTGCGAGTTTAGCGATTTGATTTGATGAATTGAGAACGGCTTCAATTCGGATTAATAAGATAGTGAATTCTTCATAACTGAATTTATAATTTTCAGCTACTTTTTTGAAGTGGGATTTGAAGCTTTTTACAGCTGATTCCCATAAACCACCCATATGAGGAGCGCTTGGGGAGCTAAACTGCCAATTAATGCCTTGGGAAGCATACTTCTGAACAATTTCAGGTGATACTTGTTTAATAAAATCCACAAACTGTTTTTCAATGGCTCTTTGGGCTCCAATGAAGGTTTTGCCGTTATCCCTCATTAGTTTTGAGGGGAAGCCGCGTCGTCCGACGAAGCGAGCAAATGCCGCGAGAAAAGCCTCCTTAGTCAGATTCGTACATAGCTCGAGGTGCACTGCTTTTGTCGTAAAGCAGACAAAGACAGCCACATAGCCTTTCATTATGGTGGGCGACCTTAGCATGGACGCCTTTAATTGAAAAAGCCCAGCAAAATCGACACCTGTGACTGTGAAAGGCAGAGCGAAGTTACAGCGTTCCGGTGGAAGTGCTGCCATAATCTGCGTTCGCAATTTCTGCTTATGCAGAGTGCAGATCTTGCACATGAAAATGCATTTTTTTATTTGGGGCTTTAGACGGGGAATATAGAACTCTTGGCGGACTATATGTTGCATTAGGCGATGTTTGCGTGGAGCATAAGTAAGTGGATATAATTGAGGAGTAGAGTGGCAAGTCGAGATTTCTCTGGTATGGCAATATAGAGGGTGGCGTTCATTATACGTGAGGCTTGAATTGGCAAGCCGACCATTCGCACGAAGCAGACCTTTCGTGTCTAGGAATGGGTTAAGAACTAAGAGTGAACTCCTTTTGTCAATGGGTTTTGATTCTCTTAATAGTGTTATATCGCGGCTGAAATAGCGCATTTGAGTTGATGCGATTAGAGCGGCCTTTGCCTTTTGCAATTCTAGGTGCGTCAATGTATCGCATTGGGGATATTCTGAGGGAACTCCCTTAACTTTAATTTTAAGTCTTATACATTATGAAAATGTTGTCAACTATCAGGCATTATAGTAAGAGAGGTGTCGATTTTGCTACTTTCTTAGGACAGTTTTGTTATATGTTATGTTATGTGCGATTTTGGCAAGTAGTAGCGCGCCACATAACTCAAGATTTTTGAAACAGGATTTTTGTATCATTATTGGCAGAAGCCATCCTACGGGGTCGAAAAGTTACATATTTGTGTTTTTAAACCTGATCTTGTCAGAAGGGACTCTGACTTGGTTTTTCTGCCAATTCGTGGAGTGTTGGAACATTGGGAATTTAGTGGTAGTCGTATGACGTACCGGCCATTATTTGATCGAGTAGTTGTGGCTTTGTGGAAGTCTTAACAATACTGATCTTTTGGGGTTGTAATTGATATGAGGGGACATTTTTCTTCTTTAATTGTGAATTAAGGTATTTCATTTGAATTTTCGTCAACTTGAGTTGTTGCTGTGGAAACTGGTTCAGTAACTAGTCCACTTAGAATCCAACCGAATATAGTATTTTGGTCTAGAAGGGTCGTTGGAATTTTCTTAACACCTTCAAGCATAATTTGCGGTATAAGGTCGCTGCCTACTATTATATCTACTGTCAGCGTCAAAAGAAAGTAGAAAAGTATTTAAAAATTTTCAAATAAATTTTCATTTATGAATGATCAAATATTGTTCTTACAAAAAATTAACAGCAATCCAAAAAAAATCCATAAATACAAAAACAATACGAACAAAACCAAATATTCTCAGTATTTCACGCGTCAAAACAAAGTGTACAGTTACGGTAATAGACCTTGCATATTTATTTTACGCAAAAAAATATACCGTTAGCCATAGTTCTTTCTTTGTAATTGCTTCATTCTAATGTTATTTAGTATCCTTGTGTAGATAGAATTTTATTTGCGTTTGGAAATTTGACAAGAGCACATGATCAATTTTAAGAAAGACGGAAAATCTTTTCGCGAAATTGCTTCGATGATTGGAAGAAGCCATAACACAGTGAAAAAAATTATTGATAAGCAAAAAAAAGTTTGGAGAATTAGAAGATTGGACACGTTCGGGTACGCCAAAGCGGCTCAGTGATACAGAAATGCGATCAGTTGTGAGAGCTAAAGATAGATCCAACTGTCAGTGCCGTAAAAATGTCTGAGGAAATGTCCAGAACATCCGCACTGAACGTAAGTGCCAGCACGATCAGGCGAGCGTTGCATGCCAATGGTCTCTATGGACGGGTACCGAGGAAAAAAACACACATTTCTACACAGAACCAAAAGCGGAGATTGCAATTTGCAGAAAAATATAAAAATAAGGACAAATCGTTCTGGAATAACGTAATTTTTTCTGACGAAAGCAAGTTCGAAGTTTTCAGGAAGAAAAAAAGTACTAAAGTTTGGAGAAACAAAAATCAAGAGTTTGAACAGAAAAATATTACATCCACTGTATAGCATGGTGGGGGTTCGGTGATGGTTTGGGGGTGCATGGCGGCAAGTGGAGTATAAAGACTGGTGTTTATTGATAGCACAATGAACTAAATAGATTATCTAAACATTTTAAAAGAAAATTTGCTCCCCAGTATTGAAAAATTGGGCTTAGATCAATCCTGGATCTTCCAACAGGATAACGATCCTAAGCATACGGCAAGAATAGTAAAGGAATGGTTGCTTTACCGTACACCAAAACAGCTGGATAATCCCCCACAATCACCTTACCTAAACCCCATTGAGCATCTGTAGGAACATTTGGACCGGAAAGTAAGAAAAAGGAGCATAACCAGTAAAAATTTTCTGAAGGACATTTTACAAGGGGAGTGGTCCAAAATTTCCCCGGAGGTAGTGTCCAACTAAGTGGAATCAATGCCAAGGAGGCTGGAAGCAGTTATCCATGCAAAGAGAAGACAAACAAAGTATTATCTTTTTATTTTTTAATTTTTCTCAAACTGTACACTTTGTTTTGACGTGTGAAAAACTGAATATATTTGGTTTTGTATGTGTTGTTTTGTACTTGTGGATTTTATTTTGGATTGCTGTTAAGTTTTTGTAAGAACAATATTTAATAATTTATAAATGATAATTGATTTAAAAAAATTTTAATATTTTTATACTGAAATAAGGATTGAAATGTATGAGAAAAAGGTGTACACTTTCTTTTGACGCTGACAGTATTTGAGCGGGGGTATTGCAGTTGGGATTTGCTAGCTTCAGGTGTGAACCTTTTGCCAATGCTTGCTATTTGTATGATAGCTTGGAAGCATATTTGTTAGCTGCGGTAAGAATATAGCTTCTGCTTTAATTCTCTTATCCGCTTGCGGGGAAATTAGGGTAATGGGGCAGACTTTATTAGAGTTTTGAAATACTCTTCCGCCTGTTCCTGTAATTTCAAAGTTGGCTTGTTTTGTTGGCAATTGTAGCCTATTTTGTGCTCTAGACGATATGAAAGATCGTTGTGATCCTTGGTCTATTAGGGCTCTAAGTTTGTAGAGTTCTCCTCGATGTTCGATGGAGATGACTGATGTGGGTACTAATACCCTATTTTGTATTTCGCTGTGTAGCGTTTGAGTGTTTTGTGCCTTTGAGCAGCATGGTGTCATTTGGCAATTTTCGGTATTGTGGTTTTCGGGATTTGTAGTTGAAACTAAACCCGTGATTCTTTTTATACTAATATATGCGCTCTTTTGGGGTGAGCTGGGAAATGTGCTGTAGTGAAGCATTGTGTTATGTCTTTTGTGACAATATAAGCAATTGAATTTCCTTTTGCAATTTTTATATTTATGCGCATGTGACAAGCAAGTTGTACATAATTTTTTTGTTCTCACGAAATAGTTTCTTTCTTTAATTTTTAATTTTTTGAATTTCTCGCAAGATTGTAGTTTATGCCCTCTCGTGCATAGTTCACATGACGTATGATTGTTCCGTTCGGAAGTGAACGATTGCGTTTTGTACAAGCTTCTGTTTAATTTGTTTTTGCTACTAGCTTGGGGTCTATTGAAGCTTCTTTTTAGGTCGGGTTGTACAATTTTTGTTTTAATTAGCTTTTTGTCTACCCTTTCAGCGATATCGTACTGGGTAGTTAGAAAGTCTTTCATTTGTTGCCACGTGGGGCATCTCTTTCGTGATGAGAGCGATTGCTCCCATAAAAGTAACGATTTTTCTGGTAATGCGGCAGTGCATATGTTTACCAGTATAGGGTCCCAGCTGTCTGTGGGAATATTTTGTGTCGATAAAACCGACAAACAGTTTGAAACAGTGGATTGTAGTCTTATAAACTCTTCACTGGTTTCTTTTTGAATCTTAGGCAAGTTTATTAGTGTCGTTACTTGGTTAAGAACCAGTCCGGCCATGTACAACGCCCAGTCGTCACTAGAGCCAATTTTACGGGCTTTGTTGAAAAGACTTCTGCTCGAAGATCTGCTCTCCGTTAGTTTCGAAGTCCACCAAGAGGGTTTCCCTTTACTTTTCTGAGTTCTCAGAGGACAGGACCTTTCAAGAGTAGTTCGACTAACAGAGCAGAAAGACTCAACGAGCTCATCAATCGCGTCCGCAGATAGGATCGAATTCCTGTCGGGCGCAGTTTGAAGAGGTGATCATAGCTTCCTGCAATACAGGAACCAATTGGTATTCCTGAAATTTATATAGGTTGTGAGCTCCGGGCGCGAGGCGTACAAGCTGAGACCATTAAATTTATGATTAGAGAAGGAATGGTCGTCTAGAACTCTTCATTTCGAAATCAAGGGAGTAATTTCTCTAGAAGGTAACGTTACTTCAAGGACTTCCACCCTGCTAGCTTTCACAAAGGTAAGGCAGTTTCCCCTATTGCAATTAGAAAGGTCTACACCACAAATAAAATCTAAAAGTGACTCACCTTTTGCGTTAATGTCGGTGTGCCTTGAATTGGCATCCAAGCCTATTAAAACTGCGGCTCCTTAACGCCTGGTCTCTACCAGAACCCTCCTCAGCAGGTCCGGATGTGGCTGCACCTCGTCGACGTGCGGCATATAGGCTAAAACAAGCCAGAGTTCGCCAGCACTGTTCTTCAGTGTTAACGTTAAGTTCGTTTCTGACTATCAAACAGGTTCTGGTTCTACCTGTGCTACTCAGCCAAGGTTTTTAGATAAGGACAACATTGGCTTCGTCCCTTCCTAGACGAAGCAATAGATCGGCGGAGGCCGCCTTTGAGTGCAGTAGGTTAATTTGGAAGATCTTCATCCTCCAAACTCCTCTCCACCAGAGTGAGTTCAGTACTACAACAGGCACTCGAAACTGAAGAGGATATCCATTTTAAGAGTATCAGAGTATCAGCACTTGCCGATATGGCTCCTCGGAACTCTCCTGTCTAATCACCCTCCAGTTTTGGGTGAGAAAAGATGGATTGCAGTACCGTAACATCTCTTAAATTTCGACCCTACTCCTTTCTACACTCCTTCTACTCTGGCTACTGCATCCTTAAAAGGGAATGCCGACCTTTTGAGTTTATGCATGCAGAGGTTCCACCCTTTTCAAATCTGGGCGGTGGTCCACGGATTCCCCTGACCACTTTCATAAAGACAGCGGAGATAGCAGCCGCTACCCGCTTTCACTCATCATGGAAGATGGCTCCATCTCCCCTGCTGCTGTCGAACACTCCAAGCCACCACCAAGCTCTACTGAGCTTGCGAGTTTAGCGATTTCGCAAAACATCGGTGCGGGTCCAACCCGAGGCTTCTAGCCAAGCGAGAATTTCCCCCGGCGACCTCTTAGCGTTCGCTAAGGACCCCGCGCCCCTAAGGTTTCAGTCGGCAAATACCTGCCGACTGCCCCTGCGTTACTGCCTTTAGCGACGGTAAGCTAAGCACTCCCGGAATTACTGTCCACACCCTTTACCGGGGTCGATTTCGGATACGGTTTGCCAACAGTTCGCATAACTTGATTATTATTCCATTGTTCCAATATTCCGAACATGAGTCGCTACTGTCCTTCTGCGTTTTTAATACGCTTTTATTAGCTAAGGTTGTATGTATGTAATCGAATCTTACAGTTTAATTTTCACCGGTTTCCCGGAGTCTGCTCAACTTGAAACTTTGTGGACTTGTCAAGGACCGATGACAATGCATTAATTTGATAACAGTTTCCCATTATTTTAAAGATGGGCGTAACCCCGCCCCCTAAATGGTTTAATGTATATATCTTCCAAACCGCTAAAGCTAACTCATCCACATTTGCTGAGAAGAAGTCCTTTTAGCCCTTTTTCAAAAACTGTGAAATCAGATAATAACCACGCCCATTCCCCATATAACAGTTATGTTAACATATACTAAAAGTGCGATAACTGACTAAATAAGCATTAAATTTCACAAACGAAATAGTAGGGAAGAGCTTTATAAAGAGGAAGTGTAAAAAGTGTAAAATGAAATCCTATATCTCAGAAACTATTGAACTAATGTCAACGAAATTTGGTATGTGAGGTTACCCAGCCATTCCTATCACACACTTTGAAAATGGTACAACGACTATAAAAGTATGCACCTAAAAACAGATACTATCCAAATACAAGCATGTACTATCAAAAAATGCCCCTAAAGCTATGCAGCTAAAAGCAACAACAATCCATGCTGTCATTTGAATAACAAATTTACTCAAACGCATCCTTAAAGAAAGTGCAAAAACTTAGTGTGGCTAAATAATACGTATGGTTCAAAATACCAAAAAACGTGCATTTAAAGAACATTAAACTAAAAAGTGATAAATTAATATAGTTCTAAAAAACTAATAACACCCTTTTAAACCACTTTAAACTAAAAAGAGAAAACAAGTCCTTATATAAACTGACAGAAATATTGACCGAAAAATATTTGTATTATTGTGAGAAAAGCGTGGGCTGGTTTGTGCACTATTTTTTGTATATCGAAAAAAATATATTTTATATTATATATATATATAATCAGAACATAAATTTCAATCCATTTTTAATACGGAACAAAATTCGGTAAGAAGTAAATCTTTGAAATCACTGTCAGTAAAAAAGGAATTTAATACGATCAATAAATTTGTTATCATAAAAATGAAAGGTTGTACAGTTGATCATGCAGTTGTTTATCTAGGCTCGCGACTGTTTGCTGCTGGACAAGCTCAGGCACTTAGTCGTGTAAGATCTTTAGACGGTGTTCGGACTGAAGAACTTGATTGCTCAGAGTTTGCAGGAAAAACCCCATGTAACAGTGTAGCTTTAGATGAAATGACTGGATTACGAAATAGTACGGAAGACATTTCAATACTACCGCATGTCCGCCAATAATTAATTGATAAATCGAATTAAAAATTAAAATAATAATTCAATTCAGAGGAAAAAGTGTGGGGTGCTGGATATATTTAATTAATGTGACAATCATTATATCTGTAACTATCTATGAGAGGAGAGTTATAAAAATCGAATAAAAAGTTATGAAAATATAGTAAAGGCACCCCATGTTTTTTACACTGAATTGAATTATTGTCTTAATAACACTGATTTTATTTTAAAGTAATTAATTATGATTGATTGTTTGATCTGCTACGTCTATAATATAATATAAACTTTTTGTAAGTAAAAATTATTTCCTACTTTTTAGTTTTTTTAGACTATTAAATTTTTACCTACCACCTCACTCCCTAACGAAATGTACTCGTATTTTCTGCGCTATCTGCTTTCAAACTCAACTCTCAAAATTATCAAACATTCTCTCAAAACGAAAAAATAACGAAAACGCGCTCCAAATCCAGTACTACATCTCAATCAGTACATTAACAAACATTAAAAACTAATAATCACTCAAACCATACATTCATTGCAGGTGGAGTCCAAACCTGTCCTATAAACACACAAAAAAAATCTGAATCTAATAATTCAACCCAATTAGAACATCGATACTTAACCGCTTTAGAAATAAATAAAGTCGCTAATCTTCAACACAAATACACCTTTATTCCAGAGAAATTCCAAAGCAACTCTCAAAACTCGATTTTCACTCAATACCTGCTCAAATCACACCCCCATCCAATAAACACACTCACTGATCATGATTCAATTATTAGCTCTTTTCTTCACACAATAGCAACACGAGATCTCAGCTCTACAAATAATTACCCTCTTGATCTCCAAAACTACAACAACAACACTAACGAGAGGAATAGTCACATACACGTCTATCACGTAGATGACACAACAATGTCAGGTGAAGAGCGACACTACGAGTAATAATGAAAACAATCTTTAGAAAATAAAACGCAATTCAAAATAAATAATTGAAAAAGAAAGTATATACTATATAAACATATATTGTAAAATTGCATTGTATCATTATACAAAAATTTTAAAATCTGGCATATTATATAATATCTATATAATACCTCCGGCTTATTTTAAGACATATTTATAAGTCAAAATTACCACTATTTTGCAATGGAATCTTAATGGATATTGGGACAATTTCCATGAGTTACATCTACTTATAAAAGACAATAACCCTAGCATTGTATGCATTGTATCGTTGCAAGACACTCATTTGCCCTTCAATAGCAACCCCACGCCTACGTAGCATACTCTCACAATCCTACGCATAGTACAAGAAATAAGCAAGGCAGAAGTGTATTCATTAAAAAGGGATTCCCCACAACAAACTAAATATAGCATCATCTATTTCCACAATTCCCATAGAAATTAATATAGGCTTTAAAATTACGTTGATATCTATGTATATACCTCCAATTCAAAGTTCTAACTCTAACGTAATTTTTGCAATATTAAGAAATATTTCCGCAGCAATCATTTTACTAGGTGATTTGAACTCATGAAGCTCTCTCTGGGGTTCTACCATAGACAATCAAAGAGGAAGTATAATAGAAGACGTGCTCTTAACGTCAAATTTGGTAGCATTCAATGATAGCTCACCTTCCTATTTCTTAACTCACCAAAGTTTCACAAATGTGGACGTAACATTTTGTTCAGCAAACGTAGCACCAAAATGTTCATGGAATATCCTAAAATATCTCCACGGAAGTGACCATTTCCTGATCATGATCACTTTTGAATCTATCTTAAATAAATAAAAAATCAAAAAATCCCCAAAGTTTAACACAGACAAAGCGAATTGGCCTCAATTTCAAGCTTGCTGCGATTTCATGTCTTCGTAAACTCCCGTCTCTGAAAATATAAACGGTCCAAGAAACCAAGTTAAACAGCCGATCAGATCTTCCGAGTTGTGCAGGTTTCAACGTTTTTCGTAAGGATCGCGAGCGGAATAATGGTGGTGACCTAGCCTTCATACTGCGCAACACCGTGCAATATCGTTTAATCGATGGTTACATCGAACGCAGGGACACTTCCCTTGAATGTCAGGGTATAGCTGTCCGGTCAGGCGATGTCGAGCTCGAGATATTCAATATATACATCCCCCCAGTTACATGTTGCCCAACAGGATATCACCCGAACATAGGTGCGCTACTTCGTGGTGAAAATCGTTTGGTGCTAGGTGACTTTAACGTGCACCACGATCTTTGGCACTCCTGCCTGTCAAACGATCGTAGGGCGATGGAGCTGGCGGAACAGATTGACGATTCGACATTCTTCACAATGAATGACGAAGCTCTAACCAGAATTATGGGCACCTGTAATAGCTCCATATATTACCATCGCTAGCGGTGGCCTGATAAATTGCATAGCCTGGCGACATATGCTAACTCTCGCATCAGACCATCTGCCCATAATTATGTCGATCGAGAAACCTCCCGACTTTATTTCTGTAGACAACCGCACCTTCATTAACTTTAACAACGCTAACTGGGTCAGCTTCACAAAACTTACTGAGAGTACCTTCAACGCACTACCCATTCCTAAACTACGTGAGAAGTGCTAGTGGATATAAAAGTGGAAAATAGAAATGTATAATTCATTTGAAATCGAAAAAATGCGTACTTTAAATAGGTGAAATTTTCAACTTTGAACGTAAATATCTCGAGAACTATAAGTTTCCCGCGCCTATATCTATATATATTCTTGATCTGGAGGATCTCCTATATCCGCCCATACCCATTTTATCCCCAAAAGCCTGGGACGGTATACTAAAGTTTTCCCGATATAATTTGTGAAAAATATCCCGAAAACTCCCGGCGAAAAATCCGGCGGCTATAATTATATATATTCGTGATCTGGAGAATCTCCTCTATCCAACCATACCCTTCTTAACCCTGCAATCGTGGGATGGTATACAAAAGCCGACTCTAATTATTTATAATTATGTTTCTGTTAAATAAATAAATAAATAATATTTTACAAGTTTTTGCCTCCAGTATTTTATTATTTAAGAAGTAAATAAAAAGAATATATTTGTAGTTGATTTAAAGATCTTAATGTACATCTAGTTTTGTAGAAAAGTAGGAGAAACATTTCATTTGACTAAGGATTTTTCATTGGCGACTGTCACACGTTCAATATTTATTGTGATATTTGAATCTGGATCCATATTGAGGATTGATGGATCGCGAGGGAATGCTACACGTTCAATTCTTATCGCGCCAGATTTGTAATAAACTATCTCTGTGATAGAAAGAGTTTAAACAAAGGTTTTCCTTTATTACTTGTTTAATTTTTCGTTCGTTAATAAATTCAACGAAAGACTTGGAGTAAAATATACTAAGAACCATGAAAAATTCACCAGATCTTTGAAATTGCTAAAATTTGCATATTAATATAAATAAACGTAGTATCGCAAATTGTTATACAAAATGTGCTTAACATATAATATGTATCGCACGAATCACCATCTGCCACCCGGCTTTGGATAATACTTTGTGATCGCAATCCATCAGTATTGAAAACTAAACTTTCAAAAATTTCGTAATCCGAAATGGCGGTTAATATATGTATATAGAACGTATAGTAGTTGCCAATGAAAGAGCATGATCCGCTTGACAATAGATATATGTACGTCGAGTTATAACACAATATATAGTAGATATCATAAAGTATGTACAAGCAAACAATAAAATTCTGTGATTTCTAACAGCCCTTGGAGACGGTCCAATAATTCCATCAACGCTTTAAGTATTCGGGTTTTATCAGCTACATTGACTTATTGTCAGCTCTGCTTGATGAATATTAAAAATTCTTAATATTTTATTTTGACGGCTGCTAAATTGAAGGTATCCACTCATGTTTGAGAAGCGAAAGATCAT
The DNA here is from genome assembly GCF_042242935.1 of Bactrocera oleae. NCBI lineage: Eukaryota > Metazoa > Arthropoda > Insecta > Diptera > Tephritidae > Bactrocera > Bactrocera oleae. Next base: position 16,942,233 of record NC_091541.1, on the reverse strand, counting down.
TTGCATAGTGTAAGTTGAAAGATGAACAAGTTGCGGCCGAAACAAAAAAAATTATTATACCTTGTCCTGTTGGGTAGATGTTAAAACTTAATGAACTCTTAACTACTTAAAATCTTTAAATTATGAGTTATTGACCCATTAATAGTTATTATAAGATTTAGTTACTTTAGTCAAATATCTAAGTTAAGCTTTACCAGATTTAAAAGTTCATTGAAGGGTTATGAATCCGTTCGCGAAAATATATTATATGATAATCTCTCGCTTAATAATTTCAATTTGTCTAAAAGATTTTCACGTCTAAACTGTTTTTGTTTTTGGTACCAAACTTTCATCTATCTACTCTTTGTTCTTTTTCCTATTTGCTTTTTTTTGTCCACTAAACTACTGCATTGTAGAGCAGAATTGGTCTTACAATCGCTGTACAGCACCAGTGCATGAGATTGGGAGAAAGCCCCCAAGTTGTACCGAGTATCTGCCTACATCCACATCAGACATCGTTGGCTTTTCTTACTCCTACCTTCACAGCAGTTTGCTCTCCTAGACTCCCTCAAGGTACTTCGTGTGGTGCTCAAGTTGTGACCCATTTATCGATGGAGCCTCTATTGAGTGAAAACAAGCTGATCCGTTTCCTCCGGATTCAATCCCAAAACCGCTGGCGGTGCCCAATTCTGTACGGTATTGAGAGTGGTTGTCATAATATTGCTAATAGTTTGTAAACACTATTTAATTAGGATGGCACCACTAATGTCCATCGTTCAAGCAAAAATAATAGTACCTACGATAAATGCATTTAAAGTGTTGCCAACGTATGTATACTCATTGTTTTTGGTCGTTCAAGAGTGAGATATTTTAATTTCTTAACTTCTAACTTCATTTCTAACTTCAAATTTCATTCAGCACTAAAATACATAAGATTTGCATATTGTTTCCCTTGGTTGCAACTTAAAAGCGGAAATAGTTTATGGGAAAAGACAATTGAAAGGGAAAACATCACTCTGTACAAGTAATGCTAGTCGCTGCAGTACCCCACTTCTCAATCAAAGTTTTGAAGAAGCATTTCAAATATTAAAAAAATTTTAATATAGGTTATTTTTTTATTATATTTAGGTATAATTTTTTTTTACTGTTTTGCCTGTCCCCTAAGTTAGAGGTTGGGTTGGCTCTGTAATCTATAATAAAAATATTTTCGTGGCGTATGTTACGATAACTTTAACGGTCCTTCGTAGGGTAGTGAAAATGAAATTTCTATATGATCTTTTAGTACCGAAACATATCAGCAGGTGTTTGGGTCTTTAAAATAAAAAATGTTTCCTTTTCCATGTGGTGACATTTCTGCAAGTATTACATTCCTAAATTCATAAAAAGTTTAGCTGTTATTTGTTTGTTGGTTGGCGAAAATTCTCCGCTAAACCCTCCACGAGGGTGCCGACTGGTGGTAAATACCACAGTTTCACAACGTAACAGGAACGAGCTGACAGCAGTTCGCCCCTGTTGTAGTAGTGAGGTATCTAGCTAGAATCTTATCTGAGTGTTTGTTACTCCTCAATAGTACAGCATCCAGATAGGAGATCTTACTATGGTTGGAGGTGTATAAAGGGGCTGGTTAAAGGTGTCATGCGACCCGTGCCAAGGATCAACCTGGCTGGGGGCCCTTAAATAGCCCAGTCTTGCACGGAGCTTACGGATACCTGGCAACCTCCGTAATAAGATAGCCTTACTTGCGAGTTGTTCCCAGAGGAGAGCAGGGATAGTGCGAGCTCGATAGCAGCCGAGGCGAGGACAGGAGCGAAGCTTGGTCCCAGAGCAAAGGCAAGCACTACTAAAGGAGTAGAAGCCAAAGCTGGCTCCAAGAAGACAACAGCATCGGAAGCAGCTTATACCAACTCCTGTAGCCAAGGCTTGGCTGCGAAACAGGGAAGGAGGGATATGGCAAAAGTGATGCTGCCAGTACTGCATCAGCCAGAAAATGGCCTTCCTTTACAATCGTAACCCAGCGAGGGCAAAGTACGCAGAGGAGCGACACTCTTCATACTTACTGAGGAAGGTAGAGATGCAACCGCCAACCAATGAGGAGCTTACAAAAGAGCTCCAGGAATCCATTGATTGCGCGAAAGCTGTCTTGCTCAACTTCAAGCTGGAAATGCCGGCAGTGGCAACTTAAAGGCAAAGGTCAGCTGAAGAGGCTAAGCCGTCAGCTAAGAAACCGAAAACTAAGGGCGTGACGCCTGCAAAATCTTTTACTGATAAGATGAGGGAGATCCCGAAGGAAAAATTCCAAGATCACAATGGAAGTGGGTGCAAGCCGCACTGACGAATTTATCGTTGGAAGTGCTATTAAGAAATCCAGATCTGCCCCGTGATGTACGGATGCCGGATGGTATCAGGGCCAGATCAAGATAATAGCGAGTGACGACGAGAGAGCCTGTAACCCAAATCTGCCAACTGGAGGATGGAAATTTCTCAAGGCCTTCGACGACCCCGCAGCGGAATCTGGTGTGGAGACGAAACGAGCCACAATGCAGACTCTGTTGTTGCTAACGAAAGAGTCCGTAGAACAGCTGGCGAAAAGTGGAGGAGAGATCAACAACGGATTCACTAAAGTGAAGGTAATAGGAAGGAACCTAGAAGTCAAACGCCGATTAAGGAGAACTAACTTTGTCCTCATTCAGGAGCCATGGATTAATGGGAGGCGTATTTGCGGTCTGAGGACACCAGAGTATAATTTATGCATTGCAAGGTGCCTAGGTTAGGCTAGGGCATGTAAAGCGAAGTATGACGAAGTAATAGTACCATCGCAGCTGATTAAAGAGGTGGTACGGGACAGCGAAGCACCCAAGTGCTCGATTATACTTGGGTGCAACTCCAACGCACACCACACGCTAAGGGGCAGCACCGAAAGAGGTGAGTTGCTCTTTAATTATTTGCTAGGAAATAAGCTTTAATTGTGTAACAAGGGTAGTACGCCAACAATTATAACCAGAAACCGCCGCGGAAGAACTGGTAGAAAAAATTACACATTCTAGAGTACTGGAGGAACACTCCTTCTCAGAGCACTGCTACATTGAATATATAATTGAAGAGAATGTACATAGGGTAGAGATATACAACAATCATAGGAAAACGAACTGTACTACGAACTATAAAAATGAGGTAAGGAAGGCAAAAAGCAACTCGAGAAAATCCTTTTGTAATGACTTTGAGAACAGGGCAGAAGCATCTCGACTTAGAAAAATAATGACACAGTCGAAGCATAACATACCTTCAGACGGTATCCAGTGAAGAGACTCTAGGCCTGCTAATGGATACTCACTTCCCAAACAGTCCTGAGAGCCACACATTGGAGCATGCGCTGGAGAGTGAAGTGGTAGCAGAGTCCCCCCCTGTAGACTTAGTGTCAGATGGTAATGTTTATTGGGCGATAGGCAGCTTCAAGCCTTATAAATCGCCAAGACCAGACGGGATATTCCCGACTCGGTTACAGCAGTCCCAGAGCTACATAATAAACTGGTTAACAACCATGCTTAAAGGGGCACTGCAATTAAACTATATATAAACTCGGTATGGGGGAAAGTCAAGGTGATATATATATCAAAGGCGGGCAAAAGCTCACAAACTAATCCAAAGGATTTTAGACCTTTTAGTATATCCTCGTATATCTCTTAAAAACGCTGGAGAGGCTAATAGAAGTCCACATAAGATACAAACTAAGCCCAGGAAAAATGGCAGTTTTGCAGCATGCGTATTCTAAGGGTAAATCCACAGAAACGGCGTTAAGCTCAGTGGTAATACAGATTGAAAAGTCTCTGCAGAAAGAAGAATACACTCTCGTAGCTTTTTCAGAGATAGAAGGTGCTTTTAACAACATTCATCCGAGGGCCATACTTGGCGCGCTTAAAGATTTGGGCATCTCTGAGCCTCTCCGGAAATGAATTGAACAGATGCTCTTGGGCAGTCAATTATTTCAACGCTGGGAGCTTCAAAGATGTGTAGATCTGTCCGAAGAAGTACACCCCAAGGTGGCGTGTTGTCCCCACTTCCCTGGATCCTGACAATCAATAAAATGCTGTTGGATCTGGAAGAGAAGGGGGCTCACGTTGTAGCCTACGCTGACGATATGGCAGTTTCGGTTAATGGAAAGTTCCCAAATACCCTCGCTAGCTTAGACTTAATGGTGCCTAGACTTAATGGTGCCTATGTTTACTTCTCTTTACACTAAAATCCCGTTATCACAAAAATGAAAATAGGAATATATATTTTTGTTTTTGCATTTTGAACTTAAAGCTATAAAGACGAAATACATGTAGAAAATTTGAACTGAATTACCTATTTACATTGTGTTTTTACTTCTTAAAAAATAGTGTCGGGTGAACGCAGACTTTATTGGCTTTTTTTTTGTGGTAGAAATGTTGTTCCGACGACAATAGCTAATTGTAGTGGTGTCACAAATATGTAAAATGTAAAATTATTCAAAACTCTAACTTTAACGTTATTTTACCAATAGAAACATCAACTAACTTTGATATATCATGTGTAATAACAATTGATAACTTAAAACAAATGCGTCGACCTTTTTCCTTTTTTTTGCACAAAAAAGTTCACTTTGAACTAAATATTTTAATTTTATTGAAGTGAAAGGCAACAACGAAATCGTATACCTCAGCTGTTTGATATGTTGCTGCCGTCTTAAAAAAGTTTAAGAAGCTAGCTTCCAGATGCCATTTGTAGTCAAGAAATTTTTGATATCGCTACGTTGTGTATCACAGTCGTCTGTGTGTGTTTTAAGCATAATGATCTCATTAGCGAAATATAGCACAACAGCGTATAGCAGTGAAACCAGAGAATGTAAATGAATAGAGAAGGAGCAAATGTTAGCTGTACTAAAATTTTAATTACGATGAGGGAACATCGAAAACGCGCAAGTTCGAAAATAAAATGTCACCACACTTATCAAGGTATGCAACGAATTACACCACTCTATAAGCAAAATGTATATACATACATATGCACAGATGTTCTTTGATATGCGCATAAACAAAACTTGAAATAATAAAAAGAAAAATAATTGACTTATGAAAAGAAAATATAAGTAATGAGGGAAGTAATATGAAAATAGAATTAAAATATCATTTAATAAAAAAGGGTTTATAAAAAGAAATTAAATTAATTTATATCTGTGATAGGATTTGAATTTAAAATATTTGATGTTGCAATAAAGAATTGTGCTATACAAGCAGCACCACAGATAACTCCTTATTCAGATAGTCTAATGTGTGAATTCAAACATCAATAATTTTTTACTTGTTTCAAATGACTAATTTGTATGTATGTGAATATTGTATTGATATGAATATTCAATCGTATGATAGAATCTGAAGAAAGAGAGTATGCACCTGATTGGTTATATTTTAACGGCCAAAATAGAAATACAGCTAATATTTGGTGTGAAATTGCGCCAAAATAAAGGAGGAGAAAATCCAATAACTGCAAATCAGAAAAAAGTTGTGAATTGGTTTGAAATTGCATCCAAATAGAAATGGAGAAAAAATGGAATTTCAATGTTGGAATCAAATGTGCATACGTACCCAAGTATATACATATGTACATATGTATGATATATGTTTTAATAAATAAATATAAATAGTAGTAAAGTAGTTAAAATATAGTTTAAAAAAACGAATATAAATTTAAAAAAATGTAAAAAAAATTAATTGTTATTAAATTTTTTGGCATGCGGGTGGGATTTGACCATTGGAAAATTGCAAAAATTCTAACTAGATCAGAAAAGGAAGGTATTCTCCTCTATTGATGTACCTGTTGGATAAATTTATAACGACTTGAATGGGTGTTAACTGAGAAAATATCCAATTGGGTAAAATATAAAAGAAAGAATAGTAAAAGAGAGAAACGAAATTCCAAACCATCAGTTATAATCAAAGTTTCTTGTGGTGCGGGAATAACATTTTAAATCGGTTTTACAACGACAGTAAAAAGTGCAATTTGTTCATTTGGCCGAAAAATGAACAAATTGCACTTATATGGAGGCGAAACTTGGGGTTTGACAATCTTACCATAGCCCCCTCAAGCCCGTTTGTTTGTGCTGCGCATTTCGCAGATAGTGCAATTGGGGCTAAAAATTGAAGATTGGAGCTGTACCCACACTAAATCTTGGTAAGCAACAAATTTAAATATAATAATATTTTTCAGTGATTTTTTATATTGATGCAGCATATACTTGTATGCACGTATGTATTGTATGTATGTGTGCCTATCGGGGTTTATGTATTCGTTTTGTTTGCTTGCATTTCGAATGACATTTTGTGTATATTCACATTATGTATATAAACATAAAATATTATTAATTAGTTTAACCAAGTACGTATATGTTATATTATTGTTATTAATATAATTAGTATCTTAAATATAAATTATGTTAGTACATATATTAAATATATATTAATATGATAGGAAATTCGATTGATATTGTTCCTCAATCTAAAACGGATAGACGAACCTGCTGCGTTGAAGGATGTACATCGAATGAAAAAAAATTCTTTTTTCATTCCCCGGAGATGAGATTGCCTTCAAAAGCTGGGTTTTAGCATTAAAAATAAGTGCAACATACTCCGACCGTAAAAAGTTGTTTATTTGTGACTGTCATTTTGATGCAAATTATGTCACAAATAATAGACTTAAGGAAGGAGCTATCCCGAAACATAAACTATTTTTTTACAAAAATGCAGGTAGTTCCAGTAGCTTTTCTTCAAACAGGGTCCTTCTCCCTATTAAACGGCAATATTCATGTAGGAATCAGATAGCAGGGGAAGATTTAAGTTGTGAGGAATTCGAATTTTATTCGGATCTCCAGGTGAAGCGTAAACAAGAAAGTGTTTCCTTCCACCTCGATTCCTCAAAATGTGACCGCGAATCTTGCGCTCGGATTGTGCGGGCTTATCAGCAGAATGCCCTTTAGCAAAATCAATATATACACTGAAGAATTAAATATTGCCGACAAATGCTGCTTTTTCATGGCGAAAGCTATAGCAGCTAATTGGAAATACGTAATTTCGTATTATGTGGCAAAAGGAAGGCAATAGATTTAGATGTAATATTGAAGAAACACATTGAAGTCTTGGAAATGATAGGACTCAATGTAAAAGGGATCATTTGTGATCAAGGTCCGGTGAATGTCCGATTATATAGTAATTTAAAAGTTCCAAAATCCGAACCATATGTTATAATCAATAGTAAAAAAGTTCATTGCCTATATGACTATTGCCATTTGATTAAGTCAGTTAGGAATAATTTATTAAAGCACGACTTAAAAACTATCGATGACATAGCAAGCTTCAAGGTTATAAGGAAGCTGTATGCAATCGATAGCGTAAGTCATCATTTTAAAATATGTCCGAAGTTGCCATCCTCCCAAATATATCCCAATAACTTCGAGAAAATGAGCGTTTCTAGAGCTACACAGGTGCTCAGCAATTCAGTGGCAGCTGGCATCGAGTTTGATATGCTGAAGGACCACCTGCAGTTCATTTCGCATATCCAGGTTCCTAACAATATAAATACTCAATGCCTTTCAGGGTTTATCTCAATGAAAATATTGAGACGCAGATTTAATAATAAAGGCTCAAACTGCGAAGACAATGACGACCTGAATCTTGATTGGAATATCAGCGAGGAAGATCATAACTCCCTCGATGATTCCGAGCAACATATTTTGATGTAGTTGACATTCTCGATGAGCACTTTGCAGAAACCGAGAAAACGGAACTTCAAGTACAGCGGTATTACACTGGATACTCGATATACCAAAAACTTCTCTCCAAGTTCAGATGCGATAACTGTGCAAAAGAGCTGTTGAAGACTCAAGGAGATTTAAATAAGCACTCCGAGTCTTTAATACGCTCTAAAAACTATAAAGATTGCACCGATCTGCGACTAATCAATCCGACTGACAGAGTTTTTGAAATTTTTCGGATACAGATGAAGTGGTACAAAGAACTATTCGGAAAATATGCGCATTACTATGGAGTTCGAGAGCTCATCGAGGATGCCATAGATGATAGCACTAAAAACGTTTTTCAGGAATGGTTTTTAGAAGCTGACAAATGCTTGGACCACCGACAACAACTGTTAAAGTCCTTAGTAACAGTGTTGTTGTATAAAAATGCGAAATGGCTGGCTGAAGAAAAGCAGCAAGATAATGCGCAACGCCTTAAAAATCGTAAACTAAAAAAATTAAATAAATAAGAAATAGGGATTATGGTGCACTTATTTTAAACTAAAATACCATTGATTGAAGGCAATAGATATTAGGTGTGTTTTTTTGTGTAAGTAATGTATCATATTAATATTTTAAAAAATTTTCTTTATCTTATCCACATTTAGATGTTCTTCTATTTTCAGCTCTTCTTTATATATTTTCAGGTGTAAATAAGTTTAGAAATTAGTATAATTAGTTTTAGTTGTAGTGTAGTTTTTCTAGTTTTATTGCACATGAGCCTAGTTATATAAAACAGGTGAATTATTGATTAAATCTATGTAAATAGAAAAAATCGTGTGAGAATTTGTGGTTGAAGAGGAGGCAAATTCGCAAATCGTGTGCAATTAAAAATATTTTTCTGTTTTATCGTTACAATTTAATTAACAAAATTACTTATATGCATTTGTTTTTTTTTCAGTATTTTCTATTTATCCATTTCAGATTTTTATTAAGATTAATATAATATATTTTATTATTATTTTAATTAAATAATAAATTAATTAATAATATATAAATAAATAAAAATTAATTTATTTGCATTTAATTCGTTAAATATTTGAGGTTTTGATAATACGTATACAATTTTTTGATTTGACCACCAGTTAGTTTTCACTTCGTTTGCACAAAGCAGCTAAAAATAGAAATTCATACATAAATACGTGAACTGCCACGGTCTGCTTGTATGTACTATGACTTGTGTACATACAAATAATTCAATATGCCATATATTCATAATTACAAAAAGAACAAATTCATTCATGCATATGCATATCTACATACATGAATACGTGAATATGTCACGGTCGGTTTTTATGTACACACCTCATATGCTCTTCAATATGCCATATATTCATAATTACAAAAAGAACAAATTCATTCATACATATATCTACGCATTCAAATAACACCAACAACAAATTCAATCATACATATATCTACGCATTCAAATAACACCAACAACAAAGTCATTCATAAGAACGCGCGTATTCTACAAGTTGCCCATAAGCTGCTTCTTCATGGTGATACTCAAAATCAGAAGTTGAAGAATTTTCTGATTTCACTTCAGAAGAGAAAAATGGCAACTTGGGTCATTGCCGATTTAATATTTTTGTTTTTTGATTTTCATATGTTATACTATTGTACATATGGTTTTAAATAATAAAATTTATGTAAAATTGCCATTTATATGAAATCCTTTATTACTTCTATATATTCTAGGCAAACTACATATAGTGCTTGTATATGTTTACTTATTATCATTCTTTTATACTTCGTCGATTTAGCCCAATTTATCTAAAAACGACGCTATGGAAATGCAGACCAATCGTTAATCGTAGCATTTCAAAAGAGCATAAGTCAATTTTCAACAGCAAAGCCCTGCAAAAAGGACAAACGAGACAACATAGCCGATCGATATCGTCGCAAAATTGTCGATTGAAACAAATTTTGCCAACTCCGCGACAGTTCACACAATTCGGTGTCAATATGTATGCGAGCTCGTATGTATGTATGTAAATATGTATGTTTATCGACAAAGTCGTCTTTTCGTTTTTTTCAACAACACAATGTCCGCGCGAACTCGCCGTTATTTCGTTGACTTGCCACAATGCACAGAGGCGTGTCAAGTGAGGACTCATAATATATAATATTAATATGTTGCTTAATTTGTATTGAAAAATACTAATTCATCAATGACTTATTTTCGTAATATAGTAATAATATACGTACAAATATAAATACACATAAATTCATACTTATAATCGTTTTTAAAATAAATTCGATAAATAAAATATATATCTAATATAATTATGTGGCAGTGCGCCCCTGACCCTTTCTTGCTTGTGATCGCTCAACTTGCTTCTCGCAAAAAGCAAAAAGTGTAGACAAAAGTCATTGCTTGTGCGGGGCAAGAAGAAGCAAGCATCAGCGTACGTGTATTTAAGAATGTATGTGTGATTACCACATTTGTGTAAAGACGCATAGTAAGGAAATATTCAATAAACCTAAACATATAAACACATTCTCCTATATATAATATATTTAATTATATAAAATATGCTATTAAAGTAATTGAATTATGATATGCTTATACTCCAATTAATAAAATAAAAAAATTTAATTAAATTTAATTTTTTGCATTTTACGATTCGAACGTATACGCTCGTATTCGGATTGAGCTTCACGCTTACGGCCTCAGCCACCACAAAAGTGGAAACGCGGCCGCATAGCCACCGTTTTATTGTTATCCTTTGTTCAATAAGCAATTACTCACGCAACGCACATACATAAGTTGGAAAAATTGCCTATAAAATGTTTATTTTATTATGAATTCTGGGGTTTTTACCGGTAATATAGATTTTTAATTCATAAGGCTTTTCATAATTATAAATTTGTCATATCATAGAAATTGAAAACATAAATCTAAGTAGGTATGCGCAACGATTTTTCATTTAGGAATATTCGTTGTGAGTATTTATAGCATTTCACACATTGCGTGGTGTATTTTTCTTTTTCGAAGTTATATTTTTCGATGTTCCCTCATCTGGAATTACAAATTAGTACTCAAAGAGATTCCACTTAACATTTGCTCCTTCTCTATTCATTCACATTCTCTTACATAAAAGTTCTGTTTAAGGAGAATAGTGTATATCCAATTAGCTAAAATTTTTAATATAACAGCACATAACATAAAAGTTGCTACTGTCTTTGTGCGTTTTTTTTAATATATTTCATTCACTTGAATTGCAAACAAAAAATATAATTTTTTTTCCCTTAAAAATAAATAATATAATTCGTAATTATGTATATTTTTTTGTTTATATTTATCCTATTCATAGCAGAAATTATTTTTTTCAAGCTCTTGCCTCCAGCATTGTATTATTTAAGTAAGAAGTAAATAAAAATAATATATTTGTAGTTTATTTACAAATCTTTTTGTACATCTAGTATTGTAGAAAAGTAGGAGAAACATTCACTTGACTAAGGATTTTACAATGGCGACTGTAATAACTATTCAATATTTATTGTGATATTAGAATCGTGATCTATATTATGGATTGATGGATAGCGAGTAAATGCTACAAAAGACTTGGAGTAAAATAATGTATAATAAGAACCATTAAAAATTCACCAGATCTTTGAAAATGTTAAAATTTGCATATAAATATAAATAAACAATAAATTTTTTATAAAAATCGCACGTTTTGAATTTTGGGTCAGCTTGAGTATACCATCCCACGATTACAGGACTAAAAGGGATATGATTGGATAGAGGAGATTACTCAGATCAAGAATATATATAATTAAAGCCACCGGAAACATTTTATTTATAAGTATTTGTCACTTTTTAAAAGAGCATTTAACTAATTAAAAGCAAATATTCAAAGCCCTGAGGCTAGCAAAATTAAAAATGCAAGTGTGAATTTCTCAAGAGAACTTAGTTTTAGGGCCACATTTGACATAACCCAATACCAATTAAATCATTTTTAATATTGACAGGATTTTATATGAAATTTGTTAAGGACCATGCGAAAATGGCACATCCTATGAGTCAATGCTTCAAAAAAGAAAAATAAATAAATATATAAGTATGTACATCCCACAATTTACACCCCATTGCATATGCAAAAAGAACACCAAATAATCAGAAAAAAATTACGCTACTGTCGATAAGAAGTTCTAGTGATAGTTTTGACCGTAAAATATTTTAGGCCTTTTGTTTTTGGTAGGCAATTTGATTTGGAATGTGACCATGTGAAATGGCTAACGGCAAAATACTACCAATTATATAGCAGATTTTTTGAGCAGAATAATGTTCCAAATAGAAATCCTTCAAGGTGATGAAAGTAGAAGTGGAAACCGTTCATTCACAAGAACCAAATTCAGGATTTGAAATTCGAATATTAAATACTATTACTAACAGGCTGAAAACACAAGTAATTATAATACAGGATAAAGAAACCACCGTAGAATACATATTCAATTACAAACGAATTTATATTGACCAAAGAGATATAATTAAATATGTAAGCACAGTTAAGTGTTACTGAGACAACGCAACAACAACCATTCCCTCACACAGTACCAAATATTTAATATCTTTTTTGATTTAACTGGCGCCCAATGAATTCAAAACCCGCCCAATAACCAACTCACAGTAACTACAATCAACCTGCACCCGCAAAAATCTCCAACAAATAAGGAATAAGTAAATAGAATATAACTGTAATAAAAAAGATACGTGTGGCACACAGGGACTGCCGCGCTTAGGCTATTGCATAGCATTTTTTTATCAATTTATGCAACTATAATATTATTATATTGATATTAATTCTAGTTTTTTCTTTGATATTAATTCAAGTTACACTTTTTGAGCGTGGTGACCGATAAGAAAACAAATTTTTTTCTTTTATTAAATAAAAAATAAGAAGTTAATATTGCTTAAACTATTTTTAGTATCTTACAATACATGTAGGAATTTTTATCATTGAAGCTATAGATTTATTTTAACTGAAAAAAGAAACATAAGTTTGAAACTTGATATTCTCTAAATATCTGAAAAATACCACGGCAATGGTGGTTCCATATTTTGTTGTGGATTCTTGTGGATCATTATTAATTTTCAAATTCAATTTTTCCAAAAGAAAAGTTGTCAACCGCTTTGATTTTTTATCAGCGAAATTGATAATGAAATCACCCGCCAAGATAAATGGAAATTTATTACCATTGATAATCCGATTCCTAATCTTAATTGTATTGTTCAATTCAAACGACATACTGTTCCAAAAGGTGGGGTAGCTTTTTACCAAAATAATAATAATGTTACTAATATTATGACTCCGAACATTGAATAATTTATTTTTTATTAATTAATTATTTATTTGGATTTTATCTCAGTAATTGAATTAAATTTTTTAAGTGTTTGAAAGTTATCGCAAATCTGATTTTGTATGCAAATTATATATATGTATATAAATACATTTTTTTTTACCTTAAAAGTATTTTAGAATTTCTTTCCTTAATAAACTGGGTTGAACGAATGTAGTTAATGGCAATATTTTAATTGTTTTTGATTTAAATTAGTGAAAATAATCACCTCTCCTGATATTGAAACCTAGAAAGAAATTGAAATTATAAAAGTAAAACAGTGCGACGAATCACTGGATGTAATGAAGTCACTGCAAGATTTCGAGGGCAGTACGCGTTGTACAAAAGTTTTTAGAAATACAAAGTAGTTCTAAACACTACCATGCAGTAGGGATCATTAGAAATAAGGTAAAGGGACTGGCCGACATGGTATTTTCGTTCTTCGATACAATTCTAAATTTTAAGGCGATCATAAATCGCTTTGACTTCACCTACTCGTATAAACGTCCGCTATATTTGATAGAGCAGGAATTGTCAACCCTTCGTCAGAGAAATGTGACCATTCCACAATACTTTCACGAGGTTGAGAAGAAACTGAAGTGATGTGCTCCTTGCAGCAAGGCCAAATGAATTCTCGTCGGCTTTGGCTTCAGCCCAAGAGGTTGAATCTAATCACGAACCGTATTTATTTGCTAGTAATTATGCTAGGTCCCTAGAAGACAAAATTCAGAGAGGGAAGCAATAAAAGCAGGAGAAATTCTTGAGAGATAAAAACCAACCAAACAATAACTACCAAGGTAAAAACCACGTTTTCAAAACGAGAATGGACGAATGGTGGGATCGCTCAAACACAAAGGTCGGTACAGCCAATGGACGTTGACCCCTTATCACGTTTTAGACAAACTACGCAGTATAACAGTAATGAACAAAAAATATCTAACTTATATCTAAGCTCAGGACAGTCACAAGAACAAAACAACAGAGTGTTCATAACCTTACCCAAAATAGTATTTTTCCCAAACAAGAAAGTCGCGAATATCCCACCTTGGCAAACTCGCAAGCATCAGAAGTCGAAGACGGGTTACAGAAATTCGGCCAAATAATTGGTTTTGGCTGAACTCCCTGCTACCATTCATAGAAAAGTTAATAGCAGGAAAAAAAATTAAACTGTTGATAGATACAGGGGCTACGAAGAATTATATCAAACCCTTAAGTGAATTAAAAAATATAGGGTCAGCGAAAAATACTTTCATTGTAAAATCAATTCATCTTTTTTTTAGACATATTTGCATTTTACGTTAAAAATTTGACAAATTTTATCTTGAAATTTCTCGAATTATGGTTATGTTTATATTATGCACTTATTATACTTTAACACCTTGCCACATTGTTTCTGCATATTTGTTTAATATTAATCAGTTTCATATTTGCTTTAAATAAGCATTTTATTATTTACACAATTTTCGTTATATCCACAATAACAAAAGGGTTCCATGTTGGCAAATAATATGTGTTGCATAGCTATTATCTTTATATATAATATATATTTCTTGAGTGCGTGTGGATGTCACTGAACTCCTCCTAGACGGCTGGACCGATTTTGATGAAATTTTTTGTGTGAGTTCAAGGGCATTTGAGGATGGTTTAGATTCACAATTTGGTCCACTGGAAAATGTTTATTTAACTAATTTTTCATTTATAAATTTATTTTTATAATTTTAAAAATAATTAATAATTTTTATAATTTTAGTAATAATTTTTGAATGTTTTACATTGGATCTGGTAGACTGCGCTACCATCGCAGATGATAGAACGTTTTACATAGAATTCCGGCAGACAGACTTTTCTCGCTGCTAATTATACTTTGCGTGCTCGAGAGTAGGAAAACCATCGAATTTATTTGTTTATACCTCTCAAGGATTACCCAGAAATATTGAACATTGCAGATAATTAACCCTAAGAATAAATACCCTATTCAATAACCTTATTCAACCTTTTCACAATCAATTAAAACGACTTTTCGTTTTCATTCAATACAGCTTCTACAATTACCATCTCTGAAAGCAATCTAATATACAATTGACACGCTATCGATTGGTCGGATTGTGATAAATATATATGAAAAACGTTAGATTGTATATTAAGTGTATATTAAATATATATAAACAAAGTGCATTTATTAGTGAAGAAAGTGATTAAAAAATAGTGAAAGAAAATGAGTGAGTACTCCATATACATACAGTTTATTATTATTACAAACGCAGGCGAAATTCGATGATCAAACTCTTAATATCGCTCTTTTTGTTCAAATTATTTGAATGAATAACCTTAAAGTGGGGCTATTTGCCGCAATTTTATTCAAGAATATTATCTAAAATGGGTCCTAATAAAGTAGCAAATCCCTCGGTTCAGCATCTACCTTGTTAATTTTTTTGGTCTACACACTTCCAAACATAATCCAAAGTTGCGTTCAAAAACACAAGCAACATTCAATGTTTTTGTTCTTTTATAATACTGTTAAACTCTTATAATTGTTTTTAACCTACTTTTTAGCAATCAAACCTTAATTGGTTCTCTTTAAGAGAAGTAGCTATAAATGTCTAAGTTTTTGAACGCACCTGTCCTAAATAACCCCAAAATGCTGATTCAAATAGCCCCTTTGGATAAAAACGTAAAAGTAGCCGACGAAATTAGCGTAATTTTAAGATATAAATAGTTAGTTGTTGTCATGAATGTAAATACATTTTGATAATAAAACACAATTTTCATTTACTTGCCAAACCATAAATGTAGAGATTAAAGTTGGACGACATGGGAAAAGGCTTTATTTCGTTTCTTTTTTTAATACACATATTACTAGCAGCCAGTACGAAATAACCTTAAATATGTCGCGCATAGTGCTTCGATGTACTGTTATCAGATTTAAGATTTTCTTGTCTACTATTAGTGTGACCGAAGCCAGGTGAAGTTAAATGTTATACTTTTAGCGCCCCGAAAAGCGACGTGAAATTCAAATACAATAGTCCTACCTTACGGAGTTGTTTTGGTGTGCAATTACATTATATATAGCTATCATTTATACCTAGCTATTTTCGTTTTATAGAGAAAAAGAACTAAAGAGCTAAAAAGAAAAAGAAATTGTGAACGTCAAAGGGCATATTATCAGCGTTAGAAAGATTTGAAGAAAATTACAACAAAAAAAGTGGCTGTCTAATGACGTACCTAGGCCTATAGGAGGCCCATTGCGATACCACCGGGACTAATGTTCCCTCACTCTATCGTCTCCTCTCTGAACCAACCTGCTCTTCTAATGAAGCTCATTAGATAGTTGCGATTCTTTTCCTGTATAGAGCCTTACATTCGCATAGAAGATGTTTTACAGTTTCCTTTTCTTCTACTTCCTGGCAGCTTCAAAAATAGTCGTTGTAAGGTACACCTAGCCTGCTGGCATATCTACCAATTAGACAGTGACCTGTTAGTACTCCTATCAGAGTTCTTATGTCATTCCATTTGAATTTTAGTAATCAGTTTGTGCGACTCACGCTGCAATCCTGCCACGCTCGTCTGCTAGTAGAGCAAGTTGTTGTTTGTCTCCACCGAGACTCAGTTAGATTTACAGCATGTTCGCTGATTAAGTGTTTGCAAGTTGCCAGAGGCATAAAAATTCCCTCTTTTTCAGGGGTTAGTTGCAAAGTGGTACCAGTTCTGGCTAGTTCATCTGCTTCGCAGTTACCAGGGATATCACTATGTCCTGGAACCCATTGCAGATTTATTTTAAGTATGATATCAGATCCTCTAATAGGTCAAGACATTCTTTCACTATCTTGGATGACACCATTGGAGACTTGAGTGATTTCAAGGCCGATTGGCTATCCGTATATATATATATATATATGGGATTTGTTGTGACCACATTTTTTGTCAATACCACAACGCTTTCTTTGATTACTGTGATCTCCTCTTGGAAGACACTGCAGTGGTCTGGTAAACGGAGGGCGATTTTGTTGTCTAATGTTGCGCAAAAGACACCACCACGCACTCGATTATCCAGGTTGGATCCATCAGTGTAGATGCTAATTCCTGTATTCCTGTCCACCTCGTCCCTTTCCCTCTCCTCTCTGGTGGGAAGGCAATATTGAGGACCGTATCCGTGGTTTTGGGTAGGAACGGGAATATACTGAGTATCCTAGAATGCCCCTTGTTGCATGCGACTAGTTGGGAGGATTCCCTCACTCTGAGGGCTCACTTTGCTGCCACTTGCACAGACAAGGTTTGTTGGCAATAAATGCCCCCATTTGGGGTCCACCATCCTTTTCAGGTGTAGAGTGCTGTGGCTGCCTTCTTCACCCTAGCATTAAAATTTTGTTTCCATTAAACCGTAACTTCTAGAATATTATGCTTTCTGGTGAACAATACTAGCTCTGTCTAACCAGCATTTAAGTTTAATCCGCACGATACAGCCCAACGATTTATATCGTCCAAGATCGTTTGCAGAAGGTTTGCGAGAGTGTTCGGGAATTTACCTCTAACCAATACTGCCACATCGTCAACGTAGGCCACAACATGTACCCCTTTCTTTTCTAGATCCAGCAGCAACTTATTCATTGTCAGGATCAGTGGGGATAGCACGCCTCCTTGCGTTGTACCTCTTTGGACAGATCTGCACATCGTTGACGTTACTAGCGTTGAAATTATTGACCTGCTCGTGAGCATCTGTTCAATTAATTTTCTGAGAGGTACAGAGATGTCCAGATCCTTAAGCGCACTCAGTATGGCCCTAGGCTGGATATTATTGAAGGATACTTCTATATCTAAGAAGGCAATAAGAGTGTATTCTTTAACTTCCAGAGATTTTTCAATCTCCGCAACCACAGACCTTAGCGCTATTTCTGTGGATTTTCCTTTAGAATACGCATGCTGCGAACCAGCCAACTATCAACTATTGGCAGTTCAGATCCTACCAGTTAAAAAGGTTGGTCATATCCCTCAATTGTGGCAAATGTATACTTTGAATAAGCAAACATAAAGACGCATACGCATACGCATATACAACACAAACGCAAAACGCAAAAAAATTAACCAACAAAGCAAGAATCTATGGTGAAAACTGTAAAAACAACTTTAATGATCACTTTTTATCCTTAAGAAGCGATTTGAAAAGTTAAGAAAAACTTTCAGTTTGTTTCTTATATGTAATTCTATTAATTTTTCCAGCGTTTATAGAAGGAATGAGGAGAGGCTAATGGGTCTGAAGTCCTTTGAACTTGTATGCGAGCTTTTGCCTTCCTTTGGTATGTATATTACCTTAACTTCCGTTCCAAGCGAAAAGATATAGTTAAATTGCAGCGCCCCCTGAAGAATGGTAACTAGCCATTAGTAGTCCCAGTGACTCTTCACTGGATACCGTCCAACTGCGGTCTGGCTTCTGAAGAAAACCGATACTATGCACCGATTTTGCCATTATTTTCTTAACTCGAGACGCTTCCGCCGTGTTCTCGATATCATTACAAAAAGATTGCCAAGAATTTCTTTTTGCTCCCCTAACTCCCTTTTTGTAGGACCTAAGGAGGTTTTAATTATAATCCCAGTCTGGATTGCTTGGCTAAATTGAGCAGCTTTCTGCATATTTTCCGTAACTTTTTACTTCGTGTTATTGGACAAGTAACTTCTAATGCTTGCCGACCCGATGCAGCGAATTGAACAACGAGGATGTCGAGATCCTCCTTACTATTGGGCTGGAATGGTAGAGTCATAGGGATACGTTTTTCCAGCTCTTGCATGTGCACCTGCCAGTTTGTTTTCCTGTGATTAATGAAGTTAATGCCTCTATTGGCCCTTTTCTCTGTTGTACATTCAACATATCTGAAAAGGAATGTTCTTCGAGAACCCTCCATTGGGTTACCTTGTCAAATAGTTCTTCCGACACAAGGGTGATATCCAGCACTTCTTGTCGGTTTCTTGTAATAAACGTTGGCGTGCTTCCCTTATTACACAGCAGTAACTTAGTGCCTGTGTCGTTGTTACTGTAATTATGTAATATAAAAATGTTAAGGTTTTTCTTTGCTATTGTACAGGCTCTGATTTTACCTTCACAATTAGAAATAAATATTTTATAGCTCGGTGTACTCAGTTCGAAAATACGCCCTCCATTAACCCATGGCTCCTGAATGAGGACAAATTCAGGCTGTTCCATTGCCACGAGGTTAATTAGGGCCGCTGAAGCTAGTTTGCTGTGATGAAGATTAATTTGTAGAAGACGCATTAACTATTGTTATATATGCGTCTTTCTGAGAGTCGCTTAAAAGCTCTCTCTGTCAGTATACAAGTTTGAGAGTCTGGCAGCAAGCTTAGACCCGGAAGAAGAACGCTCACCTTGCTCTATACTTTCCGCGTCGCTCGAGGACTCCATAGGATCTTCCTCCACTTCGCATATCTCTTTCTCCGATGCCAGATGGTCTGCAGCATCGGCGTCCAACTTGTATTGCGTTATCCTCATTTCGTGAATCCATAGTTTATCTCCCCGCCCCTTTTCGCCAGCGGTTCGATGGATTCGTTCGTTAATAACAGCAGGATCTCCATCCTGGCCCTTTTGGTTTCCACGCCAGATTCTGCTACGCTGTCCTCAAATGTCTTGACGTACTTCCACCTTTCCGTGGGCTGGTTCGGGTTGCAGGCTCTTATGAGCTGCATAATCTGATCCGGCTGTGATGGTGTAGCCGGGATCCATACCCTTGCCCTTGGTCTGGATGGTATGTCCTTTTTTTTCCCCTGCTACCAATTTTGCCCCGGGGTATACCTCTCACCTTGGCTATAGCAGCTTTATATAGAGCGACCGATCTCTCGTCGTCACAAGCAATCATTTTGATCTGGCCCTGGTACCAGCCGGCATCTGTGAATGACGCTGGCGGACCCGTATTGCTTACTAGGACTTCCAGCGCCACATTTGTCAGCGCACCCATTTCCATTGGGCTCTGGGGATTCCTTCTTCGGGATCTCCCATATCCAGAATGCCAATGACAATTCGGTGCAGTCAATCAATGCTTGGAGCTCCTTCGTTAGCTCCTCTTTCGTTGACGGCTTTAACTCTACTAACCTTAGGAGGTATGCGGCGCGTCGTCTCCCCGCATACTTTGCCGGGTCCTGAATGTTAAATGCAGATGCACTCCCTGCAGCAGCCCCTGCGTCCTTACGTCGTGAATCTATGGTATATATTACCAGTCGGCACCCTCGGGGAGGGTTCAGTGGGGGATTTCCGAAAACCCTATCAAGCACTAACGATTAAAGAAATTTGGGCTCTTTGTACTTATTTTCAAAAATGCAAAATCAAAATGTTTGTGTACACTATTGTTTTTACAACATAACTACAAAGAGTTGTCTTTTGTCATTTTAAAGCGAATGATACACAAAACTGGTTTCATCTTCATCTTCGTGATCAACATTTCACACCTTTTAATAAAGTATCAGATTGGAGACAATACAAGACGCTACCCAAAATGAAGCCCATGTTGATGCCAATATTTAACTATTGCGTGGCAATTATGATAAAGATTCTACCGAAGATAACCATAACAAACATGAAAATGAAATTAGGATTGATAGAGACGATCGAATAGGTGAAAATATTATGGATTTTATTGTTGATGGTACTATTCCAGTTTACACAAATTATCGTAAACACAGCACAAGTCATATTGATTTTTATAAAGAGATTACGAGTAATTCACTTGGTCATTCTTGTATTATTTGCGACAAACTATAGTGGAAAAGAGGCTTGAAAATGTCGACCAGTAAACATGAAAGTTCATTTTATATTTTTCTTTTCCCCGAGAATACCGTTCATGCAGATTAGTAGATTGAGACACGTTAATGGTCAGTACGGTATTTATGGCCAGATAATTAATGTTCCTGTCGAAATTAACACAATACAGAAACAATTGCCAAGAAACATTCAATATGACCATTTCTTTTATGCGTATTTGAAAGAGAAGTTGGTTCACAAAACTTGGTATGACCTCGGGCTTATTAATAAGAGCCATATTAAAGAGTAGTTGTCGTATTTCGTTTCTACGCTTCTTTATATTTATCATGGCATTAAAATCGATTAATCTTTTTTAACGGCAATGAATGTACTTCGCAATTGAATCTTTTCCGACAATCTACGGCGGTCAGTTTCGAATATACAGAGATGTTGTTATTGTTAGTTATTGTTACTCCATCCATGCAAACTACCAGCGAACTTCGGCGTACTGATAGGCGTGCTACTGACCCACAACACATTTAATACATCTCTGCTAAAATCATGATGTTGCGAGTTAGTAGATGTGTCAACGTTGCGTTTAAGCATGTTGGCCAAGGTACTTCATTTACGAAAGGGACCATTCAATCTTAAGAATATATAAATATTTGTTTAGAAACAAATCTCTAATTTCTTCGCGGCATACCAAATTCTGCTTGGTTTTGGTCAGATCGCAAAAAAGACCTTTTTGAAAATGCCGTAACCTGTGCTATTTATTTTAATAAAATGGTAAATTGTCTGATAAAAGTTTTTCAATAAAGAAAAGAAGTCCATTCGGAAAATATAGAGTAGTACATTATTTCAAAAGAATAGAATTTCAACATCGTGGTAGACCACATGATCATATTCTTCTTTGGTTGGAAAATGTTCCTTAAGATTTATTAAGCAATGATCCTGAAGTAATTAAATTAATCGACGAATTAGTTTCTGTGTCAGCGTCAGCGGCGTCTGGAAATATAAAACTAGTAACATACATTCACGTATTATAAAAAAATGAATCCTAATAAAAAGGAAGAATGTAGATTTGGTGCACCATTTATGCCAACGAACAAAAACTATTAATTTGATACCTATAAAAAAATGAGTGTTGACATACTTCAGTCTGTCAAAATGCCGGCAGAAGAAGCTGCTTAGTACTTATTAAGATAACCTATGGCCAATTTATCGGTGGTGACAGTCTACATTCCAACGGTATTTCCTACTGAACGCGCTGGAATTAGAAAATCTATAAAGGAACTTGAAGCTTTAGATGATGATTGTACGAACGTTTGGAAAGAGAATTGGTCTCGAACCATGATTATGTATGGTATGAGAAAAGACCTGAAGAACTCCGCGATGTTACGTTGGCACAATTTGTTGCAAAATGTTACCTAAATAAAAAAAGGACACTGAAAGAGATACTGCAAGAATAATAAGATACAGGAACGACGATTTGGCTAATTACAAAAATTATAGGCGTGAGATGGTTCTGTTGCATGCTCCTTTTCAAATTGAAGAAAATGATATTATTGCTGAAAATAAGTTCATTCAAATATACGAGGACAACAAAGATCCTACAGTAAAACGTAGAAAAGAATTTGAATCATTGAGTAAACTTTAGAAATTTGTAGGCAGTTGTGTCGAGAAAACGATGAAGAACAAGAAGACGAAGAATTATTAAGAGCGGTTGATATATTGCATGAAAGAGATAATTATGACTTATTGCTTCGTGATCCAAACTCAACTGCTAACGTTGATGTACAAAATACATCTCTGCATAAACTTAGCGTTATAGCTAAAAAAAAAGAGAAAATTTAATGGGTTATCAACAATTTTATGATTTAATGCGAATGGCCAATGATCAAAATAGATATATTATAATGGCTATAATTCATCATTTACAAACTTCAATTCAAGAAGCATTTCAAATTTTTTTTACGGGACCAGCTGGTTTGGGAGAATCATTCGTTATCAAACTGATTATGGAAATGTACAACATGTTCACTGACAATGATGGTTACTGCAATGCCCATATTACATGTTCTTCAATCGGCAAAGCTGCCGTGGCTATTTATGGTACAACTGTTCATGCAGCTCTCAAAATTTCTCTTTCAAAACTTTTGCTTCTGTCATCAGAAACGTTGCAATTGTGTAGATCTCTCTTCAGATATAATCGTCTAAAACAAATACCAGGAAAAAACACAGATTTCCGAAGTATAGATGTTATTTCGATCGGAGATTTACGGCCACCAGTAAGATCGACACATTAAAATTTTATCAAAGTTTTGACAAAAATAGGTAATGGAGATGTACTAGATAAGCATGAGTTTCAACTTATTGAATCGAGATTTTTCAAATAAGGGGATTTTGCTACAGTTAGTCTTGATGGAGTTCGTTTATTTGAGCAAGAGCTAATTTTAGACTTAAATTACATAAAAAATCTGTTATCGACACTGGAGGACTGCCTTATCACATTACTAAGTGCTAAAAGTACTGGGCAAGAAGCCATTCTCATTGAATTACGAACAGCAATAGTTTCATTAACATCGGATAGAAAATACATAGATAAACGCAAACATTTTCCATTAACTTCAGCCCTTGCTCTAACTATACATAAGTCGCAAAGTGCAGCTAATATTATGAATCCGAATATTAAAATATGTATTGCACCGTTAGCTATGTTAGGCGCTCATTTGTTGCAGATATTTGTGCACGCTTATGCAAATTTAGAAATGGCCTACACATAGTCATGGTAACAATCTACATTTCTCCGAATCCAAAATTGAACTAGGTAGAGCATTTTCGCACTTTACTGGAGTACACTGAAGAAGGGTCGAAAATACTTGGAACAAATGATAATGAATTTCCACTTATCTTGGCTAACGATTTCAACATCAACTTCGCTAATAAAACATCAACAACTTTTCTTTCGGAAAAACTTAATTTGAAAATGAATAATGATCCACAAGAATCCCCAACAATATATGGGACCACCATTGACGCGGTATTTTCCAGAAATTTATAGAATATCAAGTCTCAAACTTTTGTTGTTTTTTTTTAGTTCCCATAAACCTATAGTTTGAATGATAAAAATTCCTGAATAACCTACAAAATATTTTAAACAATATTAACTTCTTTTTATTCAATAAAAGAAACAAATTTGTTTTCTTATCGGCCACCATGCTCAAAAAGTGTAACATGAATTAATATCAAAGAAAAAACTTTAATTAAATTTAAAAAAAATATATACTGCATAAATAAAATAAGTAATTATAATTGCACAAGTTGATAAAAAAATTCAATGCATTTACCGCGGCACTCCCTGAGTGCTACACATACTTCTTATGTTTTGCGCATAACAAATGTCACAACAGCTAGTTTGCATCTTTATAGAAATCAATTTAAAAAAAGCATGTTTACATTTTATAATTATTTTCATGAGGTTGGCCAAGAGTTGGCGTAACTTGATCATTATTCCATTGTTCCATTGTTCAGAACATGATTCGCTACTGTTTTTGTGCGTTTTTATGCTCTCGCAACTTGTTGCTACAGAGTATAATAGTTTTGCTCACCTAACGGTTCTTTGTGTCACCTAAAACTAATCGAGTTAGATATAGGGTTATATATATATAAATGATCAGGATGAAGAGACGAGTTGAAATCCGGGTGACTGTCTGTCCGTCCGTCCGTTCAAGCTGTAACAAGACTGTTATTTGGTACAAAGGATCACATTAGGGAGGGGAATCTTGAAATTTTTTTTAAAGTGGGCGTGGTCCCTCCCCCTAATAAGTTTAATGTGCATATCTCCTATACCACTGAAGCTATAAGAACAAAATTCACTGGGAACAAATTTTTTTAGCATCTCTATCGACGGTGTGAAAATGGGTGAAATCGGGTGACAACCCCGCCCACTCCCCGTATAACAGTACTGTTAAAAACTACTATCATAATCATACATATCGAATAATACGTTTAAAGTATGCCTCCTTGTGACCAAAAATTATGTAAATTGAACCAAAACTGTTCAAGCCCCTAGGTACTGAATATGCGGGCCCAGTGCCTGTAGTTGACTTTTTACCGAAAATATCAGTCAACATAGAACAAGGCGGCAAGATCCACAAAGAAATCTAAAACGAGTATACCATTTGACTTTGCGAGAGTATAAAATGTTCGGTTACATCCGAACTTAGCCCTTCCTTACTTGTTTTCAATATATTTCATTCATTTGAAGTGCAAACAAAAAATATTATTTTTTTTACTTAAATCCTTATACTTATATATAAAAATCTTCTGTACGTATGTTTGTAATTGAACTCCCTTCTAAACAGCTGAATCGATTCTGATGAAATTTTTTGTGTGTATTCAAGGTGGTTTGAGAATGGTTTAGACTCACAATTCGATCAACTAGATAATGTTTTAACAATGAATTTATTTATTTATAAATTGATGTTGATGTTAGAATATTTTACATAGAATTTCGGCAGACTCCGCTGAAGTCGTGTCAGATATTCAAAAGTATATTTATGTTTACGATATAATTATACAAGCCATACATGGCTACGTGAACAAGCTATTTTAGCAGCGAAAAATGTAGATGTCGACACTATCAATTTCAAAAGACTATCCACTATTTTGAGTGGAAAATCTCAAGGTGAAGTTGTACTTTTGCCACGGATTCCAGTGATTCCTTCGGATTCGCCGATACCATTTGAACGTTTACAATTTCCCATCTGCTTTTCATTTGCGATGACTATTAATAAGGCACAAGATCAAAAAATGACGATTTGTAAATTAGATTTAGAAAATCCGTGCTTTTCTTCTTAACTTATACGTTGTGCCCTCGAGAGTAGAAAAACCATCGACTTTATATACTTTATTTATACCTCTCAAGGATTAACCAAAAATATTGTACATCCTATGGCATTACGATAACTTCAGTTTTTGTGTGATAGTTAAAAATAAAGGATCGGCTTTAGTATACCGTCCCAGGCTTTCGGGGATAAAATAGGTATGGGCGGATAGAGGACATCCTCCAGATCAAGATATAGATATAGCCGCAGGAAACTTATAGTTTTCGAAATATTTACGTTTAAAGTTGAAAATTTTAAGGAGTTCTGCGCAAAAAAACCTTGATACACCCCGGTGTTGGACCGACCAGAGTTATTTTTTTAAGGCACGGCCGAAGGCCGCCAACGCAAGAAGAAGTTGTGCGCGAAAAATATTTTGATACACCCCGGGGTTGGACCGACCAGGGTTATTTTTTTGAAGCGCGACCGAAGGCCGCCAACGCAAAAAGAAGTTCTGCGCAAAAGAACCTCGATACACCCCGGTGTTGGACCGACCAGGGTAATTTTTTTGAAGGGCGGCCGAAGGCCGCAAACGCAAACAGGAGTTCTACGCGAAAAGACCTTGTTACATCCCGGCGTTGAACCGACCAGGGTTATTTTTTTTTGAAGCACAGCCGAAGGCCGCCAACGCAAACAGAAGTTTTACAAAAAAAAGTAATATTGTCATAGAGGGTATAACGTAATACTTAACATCAATGCTCTGTAATAGTTTATTTCTCTAGGTTTTGGATTCCTGTATTTGGGGTATTATCTGTTTTAATTTCTTTCAGTTCAATTACAAAAGATGTCGATAAGGTAACACTGGTTATTTGACATTTTGCAACCCTTTTGTTATTGTCAGAATTAATAGAATTTAACAATATAATTATTGAATTAAACTATTTTCGCACTGTGTATTGTAAAATAAATGTGTTCAAACGAATTAGTGAAGTGTTAGTGGATATAAAAGTGGAAAATATAAGTGTATAATTCATTTGAAATTGAAAAAATGCGTACTTTAAATAGTTGAAATTTTCAACTTTAAACGTAAATAACTCGAAAACTATAAGTTTCCCGCCCATACCCATTTTATCCCCGAAAGCCTGGGACGGTATACTAAAGTTTTCCCAAAATAAATACCCGTTATAGAATAGTTTAAGGTTCAACCTTGTTACCTTCAATTAAAACGACTTCAAGTTTTCATTCAATACAGCTTCTACATATAACATCTCTGAAAGCATACTCACACGCTATTGGTCGAATTGTGATAAATATATGTATATGAATGACGTTAGATATTGTTATAATTTTCTAATGAAAATTTTCATCAAAACGGTCTAATTGTTCCAGCTAATTTCAAAAACTTTACAATTAAGTCGTGGGACAACGTCTGTTGGGTCCGCTAGTAATAAATAATATTATAATATAATTCGTGTGCAATTATTTTCGTTTTTATTTATTCCGTTCATGACAGAAATTATACTTTTCATGTTCTTGTCTCCTCCAGCATTTTATTATTTAAGTAAGAAGCAAGTAAAACATGTACATATATAGTACTCATGTAGTTGATTTCATTCATTCATTCATCTACAAGTAACCAATCCTGAGACTTTCACAAACACACGCAAAAATGGCCCACTTCGTACGGGTTGCCTCAAAAAATGAAAATTTCAACTTAATTGTAATTAAGGCCTCCTGGGGAACTGAACACCCAAAATACATCGGTAACGCGCCTATATTACAACCTCAGACGTGGTGAAGAAAAGCAATAAATATATAATAACCTTTTGTTTTGAAAATATTCTTGAAAGTATTAATTAATATTGTCCATTATAAATGCTGATTCTTCAGTTACTTGTAGGCTTATACAATGGTTAATTTACAGATCTTAATGTACATCTAATTTTGTAGAAAAGTAGCAAAATCATTTTATTTGACTAAGGATTTTTTAATGCGACTGTCACACTTTCAATATTTTTTGTGATATTAGAATCGTGATCCATATTGAGGATTGATGAATAGCGAGTGAATGCTACACGCTCAATACTTATCGCGCCAGATTTGTAATAAACCATATCTTTGATAGAAAGAGTTTAAACAAAGGTTTCCCTTCATCATTTGTTTAATTTTTCGTTTGTTAATAAATTTAACGAAAAGCTTAGAGTAAAATATACTAAGAACCATGAAAAATTCACCAGATCTTTGAAAATGCTAAAATTTGCACATAAATATAAATAAACAATAATTTTTTTTTTAAAACACACGTTTTGAATTTTTTTCAATGCTTTTTTCCAAATGTGCTTAACATTCAATATGTATCGCAGGATTCACAATCCCACAATTGTGATATGGATCGCAATCCATCAATATTGAATACTAAACGTTCAAAAATTTCGTAATCCGTTATGGCGGTCAACATATACAGAACGCATAGTAGTCGCCAATGACAGAGCATGGTCCGCTTGACAATAAATATATGAACGTCGAGTTATAATACAATATATAGTACATATCATAAAGTATTTATAAGCAAACAATAAAATCCTGTGATCTCTAACGGCCTTGGAGATGGTCAAATAATTCCATCAATGCTTCACTGACTTATTGTCATTAAAAGTTTTTAATATTTTAATTTGACGGCTGCTAATTTGAAGGTCTTCACTCATGTTTGAGAAGCAAAACCTAATTTGCATAGTGAAAGTTGAAAGATGAACAAGTTGCGGACGAAACCAAAAAATTATTATACATTGTCTTGTTGGGAAGATGTTAAAACTCAATGAACTCTTAATTATTTAAAATCTTTAATTTATGAATAATATTTGGCGTAATAGCTTCTCGCATTACTGTGTATTGTTTTGTATTGGTGGCTTAACCACATTTAAAAGTTCATTGAAGGTTTATGAATCCGTTCGCGAAAAGCTATGATAATCTCTTTCGCTTAATAATTTCAATTCGTCTAATAGATTTTTATGTCTAAACTGTTTTTGTACTCTTTGTTTTTTTTTTCTTCTTTTTTCCGGTAGGTAGATTTACGTAAGCCTGTCCATTAAACTACTGCACCGTAGAACAAAATTTGGAGCAAAGGTCGTTCAAGCATCCAAAAAAGGAGCAACGGTCGTTCAAGCATCGTTTTATTCTGCTTTTATCCTTCTAGAGATCAACAGGCTTCTGTCTCAACGTTGTATACTAGTAACTATATTTAATTAAAGCAATTACGATTTACAAACACATACAACCAAAAAACGTATATAGGCAGATTTGAATTGACTTATCGTCTAAACTATTAAAACTTTTGAGTTGCATCCAAAAGTGTGAAAAAGTCCGTTTTAATAATTGAAATATCTTTGAAAAAATAAAGCTTTTGCAATATGTTTAGAAATCTAAAATGACTCCATATTTAAAATTGCACCAAATTTGGTATAAGTCCAAGAAGTATATATGCCCATTTTTCCTGAAGACTTACCTCATTCTCATTTCTGCTTCTGACTTTGCGCTCTCGTAAGGTCTGAAGCAAAATGCTTCCGGTCGCAGAACCTACCATTTAAATGAAGTTTAGCTGCTGACGGAGGCAAATTAAATATTTATCTTTCAGTGGGTAGACTTCCTTACACCATACAAATTGAAGACCACTAGATCCAAAGAAATTAAATTTAGACTCATCTGTAATAGTTACAGAATCCCAAAATTTATTGTCACGGTGGATATACTATATTTCTCTTCGATATGTTTAGATGGTTTCGTGGTGTTTACACTCTAAAATTAGGTGAAACCGAGATGTTATTAAGAGATTGAGGGTGGCTTTTTGCAATGCCAGCTTCCTCCAACTGCTTGGCGATAGCGACATCGGATATTTTGGGGTGTTTTTTGATTTTCCGATGAACTTTATTTTAAGACTGGTGCGATCGAATTTTTTGGACCTTTCACTACCATTAAGTCTTTCAACTTCAGTAGTCTTGAATTTAGCAATAATGTACCAAAAAGTAGTATGTGGTTTTTTGACAGTATTGCCTATTTCGCAAGTACTTTTTTCCCCTGACATTATTTGAATAACAGAGCCTGCAAATCTTGAAATGTCTGTTTGTTTATCTTTTTTTTTTTGCAAACCTACAACATCATAAAAGAAATTTGCTTACCAAATACAGTTCCACTTATCATACGCAAATAATATCAGACAATTATAACGGTACCTACTGGATAAATACATTTAATGTGTTGCCAACGTATGTTGTTTTTTGGTCGTTCAAAAGTGAGATATTTTAATTTTTTGCAACAGTTAACATCAAATTTCATTCAGCACTAAAATACATAAGATTTGCACATTGTTACCCTTGGTTGCAACTTAATAGCTGAAATGAGAAAAGACAATTTAAAGTCAAAACATTCCTCTGTACAGGTGATGCTATTTGCAGCAGTACGCCACTTCTCAAAAAAAGTACGATCCTTCGTAGTGTGGTGAAAATTAAATTTCAATGTGATCTTTTAGTACCGAAACATATTGTTCTTAAAATAAAAAAAATTATCCTTTGTATGTAAGTAAACGTGTTCGACTAGCGGTTTGTTTTATCTTCCGTTTAAACTGCTCGAATATCAAAAAGTGAAACTGCTAGAGTGTCCAACCAATGAAAACGTTCCATTAACCCTTTTGGCTGCAGATGATATGGTGAAATTCGTATATGCTTGACAACTAGAATCCAAGTTTTGACTAAAATTGTTGTCTTGGGCAGATACTAATTTGTTTAGTACTCCATACCGAGCGATCCTGTGGGCGACTAGTGCTCTTGAAATATTAATGAAAACCTGTGTAATCTGGCATATTATATAATATACAGCATCCTCCAGCTTATTTTAAGACATATTCATAAGTCAAAATTACCACTATTTTGCAATGGAATCTTAATGGATACTGGGACAATTACATCTACATTCTATTACATTTACATCTACTTATAAAAGACAATAACCCTAGCATTGTATGCATTGTTTCGTTGCAAGACACTCATTTGCCCTTCAATAGCAACCCCACGCCTACGTAGCATACTTTCACAATCATACGCTAAGTACAAGAAATAAGCAAGGCAGAAGTGTATACATTAAAAAAGGGATTACCCACAACAAACTAAATGTAGCATCATCTAGCATTTCCATATACCCCAAGCAAAAAACGTTACCCGTAAACCATCTGTACCTTGGTGGAATAAGAACATTTCACTACTTAGGAGCAAAAAGCAGCAGGTTTGGGCGGAATTCAAAAAACACCGCACCGAAAGCAATTTGATGCTTCAAAAAAAAGGACCGTCACTTTAGCAGAGGACGGTTTCCACCTGCTTCCTCCCTCGTCCTTAGTTGGGTTGTTGTTTTATTCATTGTAATTGGGTCCCGACTCAGAACCGCTATTCACCTCCCGGAAAGGTAGTCACCTCTTATGGTCTCAAGGTTGTCTCAGTTACGAGGCCAAGGCGAGGATTAACGCACGCCCTTATGAGGGAATACATTCAGGGCACACCAACTTAATCATGACAGGAGGGGAATGAACTCCGAGTCCTGCTGTTGTTTTAACGGGACAGAGGCGACCTTATCATTAGCGCATCAGTCATTTCTGCAGGGTATCACATCTGCATACTCAAATAGTCCAAACTGTGTCCGAATCGAGCAAAGGTCAAATCCGCAGAACGCCTAAAAGGTCGCAGGTCATTTAGAGTTACCCAGGATACCGCGTGGCGAACCTCGTCTACATTCCATTACAGAACATAACATAACAGTCTTTTTGACTTTGATGTTTATGTTTCGGGCATAACAAATGTCAATATCTTACGTTTTTGAGATGGCATGTTTGAAACAATGGCTAGTTTGCATCATTCTAGAAGTGAAGCTAAAAATAAATTAATTTAGAAAATAAGTATAGTTTTAAAAAACTAAATAAAGCTTTTAAACCACTTCAAGCTTAAAAGAGAAAAAATAATTTCTTATATAAACTGACAGGAATATTGCCCGAAATATATTTGTACTATTGTAAGAAAAGTGTGATGTGCTTTATATACGAAAAATATGGCACAAACTATTCCACGCTTTTCTCACAATGCGGGGTTATGCCCACCTTTAAAATAATGGGAAACTGTTATCAAATTATTGCATTGTCATCGGTCCTTGACACGTTTGCAAAGTTTGAAGTTGATCAGACTTCGGGAAACCTATGAAAATTAAGCTCTAAGATTCCATTACATACATACAACCCAAGCGTATTAAATTATAATCATTTTCATGCGGTTTGTCAAGAGTTGTGTAAAAATAAAATGCTTAGTTAAGGGAAATATTAGAATAATTAATCAATATATATAAAAATTAAACCCGTTTCCCGTTGTCACGCCATAACTTGAGAACGGCTAGACCGATTTGGCTTTTTTTTGTGGTTTTCTAATACTCTGTAGAAGGTTCTTACGGAAAAAAATATTAAGAAACTGTCTCAGAAATATTGAAAAAATACATCTAATTTGCATATTTTAAAAAACGCGCGTAACGAATGTCATTCACAGCCATAGACTATATTGAAAGAGCATCGTTTGTTCGTGTTTGTTATATCGCACTAATTTACTTATATTTGAAAATTACTCGCCACAATTAAATGTACCGACTTTGACGGTAATATTAATAATACCAGTGTTTATTTCATTTTAATGTAAGTATTTAATAATAATAAAATATGTATACTATGTGTTAGATTTCAAAACGCAGTATACAAATTTCGCATAACCTATTAAGTAATCTGTGCTAATCTGACACACATAACCTAACATAGCGCTAACAATAATTTTATTAAGTTTTTGATAAAGTTTGTTTTGTTTTAAAGATTAAGAAGTTTGTTGTTTGCTAATAAGTGTTTGTTAATCACGGTAAGTACGCAGCTTAATATCGATTTTTGGTAACTTTTGATGACTACACAATATTAAAATTTGGTATACACGGTTAAACAGAAAATATAAGAGAGTAATTTTTTATTTTCAGTTGGATTTTCGTTTTTAAAAATGTCACCAAGCAGACGTACAAACTTAGGCCGCATAAAACGAAATACTGCAAGTCAAAGATATACTGATGAGCAACGTGAAGCTCGAAATGAAGAGTTAGCTACAATATTTTTAACTTATTAACGGCTTAACCGATTTGGCTTTAAATTGATGAGGGGATAGCATAAAATTTTAAATAATTCGCTACTGTTTTTAATATGAATGAAAACGTGAATTATCTAGATATATTCGGAATGACATCAGTTAATCTTTGGATGAAAATTATTTCAATTCACCTCAATTATGCAACGGTACAACTTCGAAAATCAAAAAGATTACAATAAATACTATTGTAGCAATTATTTTGACTGAAAAATTTAATGGAGAAATGGTTCTCTTACCACGTTTTCCAACTGTCAGAACGTACGATACAAATAGAGCTTAATTAATTGAATTTGAAAATGTTTATAATTAAAAACTATAAATATTACTGTTAAAAATTAAGAACGATCAACCTCTTTCATTATTTCAAACGTTATCTACTAACAACTTTGAAAATTACAAATTTTTTTCATACTTGAATATAAAATTAAAAAATCAACATATTATATTTTATGTTTATTTGTGTTTAATAACAAATCGAAGGAAATTAGTATTAATCATTTTCAACTTTTGGAAGTGATCTGCTTGGTTATTCTTTCACTGGAATTAACGTTTTCGTTTTATTTCATATGTACAATTTTACTGCATTGAATAGTATGTAATTAATGTATACCTTAGCCACAGCAACGCGTGGACGGGGTCCTCTAGTTTTGAATGCGCACCTTGTAATTTAAAACAAATTTACCATGGCAAAATCAAACGGAAAACAATTCATTCGTGTTACTAAATATTTAGAGCTCTTCTCATTTGTATACACAATTTTCGATTTAGAAGTTGTAGACATATTTTTAATCTACACGCGCCCACATTATATTAATATTTTTGAGTTATATTTGGATTGACATATTAACATCCTCAATCCGAAATACCATTTAAGCGATAGTAAACCCATATATGTATAACTTTGGCCGGTAATGCACCTATAATACAAAACATAGTTTTGAAATGTTTCAAAATATTTCATTTACAAATAATTAAAATTATGTTTACGTAAACTTTCTATGATAACGCGAATTAATCTTACAGCTGAAAGCCTTGTCGCTAGTGCTGTTATATTTTATAGGTAGTATAATTATTTATTATTGTATTTCCTTTAATAAATAAATAAAAATAAATAAATCTATTCGATTCTGTAGTGGAACTTCAATGTAAAATGTATAAAACCACTTTTACAGTGAACATTACTTCCTTGATAACAGCCAATAACCAATGCCACTTAAACCAAACTGTCCAGAATACCAATAGAGGCGAACCAAACAATATATCGATAATTAACCAAAGTGGGTATAATATTTAGTGTTGTCACAGAAAATGCTTTCTTATCACCGAAATGTCCTACCAGAACCAATGAAACCTATCAATTTTCTTTAATGTTAAGTTTGTTTAAAACAGTGTGCCAATTACTAATTTTTTTCACTGTTTTGAATAGTGGTGAACAAATTTGCTAGAGTGTAAAAAATGTATATATTCCTGTGCTAAATGGAATGTAATATTTTGCACTTCGATTTCAAAACATACGCAATTACGACACTTTTATTGATATTTACATTATATATATTTGTAATTTATTGCTTGAGCATCTTAGACAACATACTAGCCTGCTACTATGCGACTTGCGCAAAATATTTACTTTTGAATAAATCTTTTGACAATACTTTTAATATTTGCTCGAAAAATGCTTATTTTAATATAATCTAGAACCCCGTTTATAAAACTTGCGCAAGTTTCATCTTTTCTGAAAAGTCAAATTCAAATTCCTGAAATTTGGAAATTTTGTTTAAAAACATGCTTATTTTAAGACCCTTAAAGATGCAAAAGGCTGTATTAAAGCAGAAGGAGACTATCTACATATAGTAAAAATGAAACCCGTTTCCCGTTGTCACGCCATAACTTGAGAACGGCTAGACCGATATGGCTGTTTTTTTTTTAGTTTCCTAATACTCTGTAGAAGGTTTTTACGGAAAAAAATATTAAGAAAATGTTTGAGAAATATTGAAAAAATACATTCAATTTTGCATATTTTAAAAACGCGCGTAACGAATGTCATATGTGGTTACTTAATTAAATTCTATCGCACTAATTTACTAATATTTGAAAATTACTCGCCACAATTAAATGTACCGACTTTGACGGTAATATTAATAATACCAGTGATGATATCATTTTAATGTAAGTATTTAATAATAATAAAATATGTATACTATGAGTTAGATTTCAGAACGCAGTATACAAACTTCGCATAACCTAGTTAGTAATCTGTGGTGATCTAACACACCTAACCTAACATAGCGCTAACAATAATTTTATTAAGTTTTTGATAAAGTTTATTTTGTTTTAAAAACTAAGAGGTTTGTTTTTTACTAATAAGTGTTTCTTAATCACGGTACATTCACAGCTTATTATCGATTTTTGGTAACTTTTGATGACTACACAATATTAAAATTTGGTATACAGTTGGATTTTCGTTTTTAAAAATGACACCACGCAGACGTACAAACTTAGGTCACTGAACTCGAAATACTGCAAGTCAAAGATATACCTATAAGAGCAAATCACACTGATGAGCATCGCGAAGCGCGAAATGAAGTGTTAGCAACAATATTTAAAGGTTATGAACGGCATAGCCGATTTGGCTTTAAATTGATGGGGAGATAGCATAGAATCATCTATTTTAAATAATTCGCTACTGTTGTCAATGTGAATGAAAACGTAAATTATCTAGATATACTCGGAATGACATCGTTGGTTGAAAATTATTCAGAGCTATTTCAATTCACCTCAATTATGCAACGGTACACCTTTGATAATCAAAAAAAATTACAAGAAATATTATTGTAGCAACTATTTTGACTGGAAAATTTAATGAAGAAGTGTCCTCTTGCCACGTTTTCCAACTGTCAGAACGTACGATACAAATAGAGATTAATTAATTGAATTTGGAAATGTTTATAATTAAAAACTATAAATATTATTATTAAAAATTAGGAACGAACAACCTCTTTATTATTTCAAACGTTATCTACTAACAACTTTGAAAATTACTAAATTTTTTCATACTTGAATATAAAATTAAAAAATCAACGTATTATATTTTATGTTTATTTGTGTTTAATAACAAATCGAAGGAAATTAGTATTAATCATTTTCAACTTTTGGAAGTGATCTGCTTGGTGTTTCTTACATTGGAATTAACGTTTTCGTTTCACTTCATAAATACAATTTTTCTGTATTGAATAGTATGTAATTAATATATACCTTAGCCACAGCAACGTGTGGACAGGATCCTCTATTATAAAATTAATATGTAGAAACATTGAAGTGAAGCGTAAATGTATAATAAGTGCATACTATAAAAAAATTACTATAAATTGAGAAATTGTAAGATAAAATTTGTGAAATTTTCAACTTAAAATACAAATATATCGAAAACTTTAAGACTCCGGCGGCTATAATTATTGCATTCTTGATCGCGAGAATCCCCTCTATCCAACCATACCCTACCCCTCTTAACCCTGAAATCCTGATATGGTATACTAAAGTTTCCTCAGTATCTTATTATTTAAGTAAGAAGTAAATAAAAAGAATATATTTGTAGTTGATTTACAGATCTTAATGTACATCTAATTTTGTAGAAAAGTAGCAGAAACATTTCATTTGACTAAGAATTTTTCAATTTCGACTGTCACTCTTTCAATATTTATTGTGATATTAGAATCGTGCTCTATATTTAAAATTGATGGATCGCGAGTGCAAGCCACACGTTCAATATTTATTGCGACAGATTTGTAATAAACTATTCCTTTGATAGAAAGAGTTTGAATAATGGTTTTCCTTTATTTGATTAATTTTTCGTTCGTAAAACAATTAAACGAAAGACTTGGAGTAAATATACTAAGAGCCATTAAAAATTCAGCAGATCTTTGAAAATGTTAAAATTTGCATAGAAATATAAAACAACAACACATTTTTTATAAACATCGCACGTTTTAAAAATTTTTCAATGCTTTTTCCGTAGCATCACAAATTGCTTAACATTCAGTATGTATCGCGCGATTCACAATCCGCCACCCGGCTTTATTTGTTATAGGGATCGCAATCCATCAATATTGAATACTAATCGTTCAAAAATTTCGTAATCCGAAATTGCGGTCAACATATAAGTAAAACGATCTGTTAATTTCGTTTTGAATTTTTTATTTCCCTTTACAAGGGCAGCCGGTCTCAGCGGAGAGTTATTACAACTAATTTACACAAAGGCGACGCTAGCGTCTAAATACCTACACTGCTTGCTAACTTTAGTTGCTGCACGTTATTTGCCGCGTGAACCAATTCCGCTTATTGTCTTGTATTTGGTTTATTGTTGTCACGCGCAAGACTATAAGTGTTCGATCACCAATATGGCCGGAAGCGTTATTATTGCAGTACTGAACTTTTCTTTGGTGTTATGTGCAAAACTGTAGACGCGCCGTCAGCAAATTACGTTGAAGCGATATTTGATTACGTTGAAGTGATATTTTGGCCGGATGATTGATTACCCGTGTTAACTTATATAGAACGTATAATGGTCGCCAATGAAAGAGCATGGTCCGCTTTACAATAGATATATATACGTCGAGTTATAATACAACAAATGATCTCTGACTCTGACGGCCCTTGAAGACGGTCAAATAATTCCATCAACGTTTTAAGTATGTTGGTGTCGTCGG
Organism: Bactrocera oleae; assembly: GCF_042242935.1. Taxonomy (NCBI): domain Eukaryota; kingdom Metazoa; phylum Arthropoda; class Insecta; order Diptera; family Tephritidae; genus Bactrocera; species Bactrocera oleae. The sequence continues at coordinate 16,904,632 of NC_091541.1, read as the reverse complement.
GTTTTGTCAGCTACACTTATTGCCGGCTCTGCTTGATGAATATTGAAAATTTTTGATATATTAATTTAACGGCCGCTAATTTGATATTCTCCACTCCAGTTGAAAGATGAACAAGTTGCGGACGAAACAAAATAATTATTATACCTATTGTTTGGGTGATGTTAAAATTTATTGAACTCTTGTTTACTTAAAATCTTTAACTTATGAATTATCGATCTATTGATAGTTATTATCAGATTAAGTTACTTAAGTCCAATATCTAAGTTACTACTAATCGCATATTTGGCGCAACAGCTTCTCGCATTACTCTGTCCTGTTTTTCTATTGGTGGTTTGACCATATTTAAAAGTTCATTGAAGGTTTATTAACCCTTTCGCGAAAAGTTATCGTAATCTCTTTCGCTTAATAATTTCAGTTCGTCTAAAAATATTTTAGGTCTAAACTGTTTAGGTGGTAGGTACCACACTCTCATTTAACTATTTTTCTTCTTTTTCCTATTTGTTTTATTGTTTTTTTTGCAATAAAACTGCAGGAGACGCTAATAAAATTAAGTTATCTTCCGATGACGACATTGCAACCAAGCGCTGTGAGTGCAAATACACAATGATGATCGAACTATTTTTCTTCTTTTTCCTATTTGTTTTATTGTTTTTTTTTTGCAATAAAACTGCAGGAGACGCTTATAAAATTAAGTTATCTTCCGATGACGACATTGCAACCAAGCGCTGTGAGTGCAAATACACAATGATGATCGACGTATTGAGTTGAACGTTTGCGGGCAAGACACGAACCCATGTGTAATGCTTGACGTGATTATTTGAACATCTAAGAGGGTTTTAAAATAAGCATGTTTTTAAACAGAATTTCCAAATTTCAGGAATTTGAATTTGACTTTTCAGAAAAGATGAAACTTGCGCAAGTTTTATAAACGGGGTGCTAGATTATACTAAAAGAAAGATTTTTCGAGTGAATATTAAAAATATTGTCAAAAGATTAATTACAAAGTAAATATTTTGCGCAAGTTGCATAGCATAAAGCTGGTATGTTGTCTAAGATTCTCAAGTAATAAATTATAAATATATATAATAATGCAAATATCAACAAAAGTGTCGAAATTGTGTATGTTTTGAAATTGATTTGCAAAATATTACATTTCATTTGGCACAGGAATATATAAATATTTTTACACTCTAGCAAATTTGTTCACACCTATTCGAAATAGTGATAAAAATTACTGATTGGCACACAACTTTAAAGAAACTTGTCATTAAAGAAAATTGATATGTTTCGGTGGTTCTGGTAGGAAATTTCGGTAAAAAAAAGTATTTGCTGTGGCAACACTAAATATTATACACACTTTGGTTAATTATCGATATATTGTTTGGTTCGTTTTTATTGGTATTCTGGACAGTTTGTTTTTAAGTGGCATTGGTTGTAGGCTGTTAACAAGAAAGTAATGTTTACTGTAAAAGTGGTTTTTATACATATTACATTGAAGTTATACTACAGTATCTAATAAATTAATTCACGTTATCATAAGTAAGTTTACGTAAACATAAATTTAATTATTTGTAAATGAAAAATGTGTTGTATTATAGTTGCATTACCGGGCAAAGTTATACATACTTATGTATATGGTTTTAAAATCGCTTAAATGGTATCTTGGATTGAGGGTGTTAAAATGTCAATCCAAATATATCGCAAAAATACTGATGAAATGCGGGCGCGTTTACATTAAAAATAGGGAAAACTTTAGTATAATGTCCCACGCTTTCGGGGATAAAATTGGTATGGGCGGATAGAGGAGATCCTCCAGATCAAGAATATATATAGATATAGCCCCGGGAAACTTATAGTTTTCGAGATATTTGGGTTTAAAGTTCAAAATTTTGACTATTTAAAGTACGCATTTTTCCCATTTCGAATAAGTTATACACTTATATTTTCCACTTTTATATCCACTAACACTTCACTAATTCGTTTGTACACATTTATTTTACATTATATAGTGCAAAAATAGTTTAATTCAATAATTAAATTATTGTTAAATTCTATTGATTCTGACAATAACAAAAGGGTTGCAAAATTTCAAATAACCAGTGTTACCTTATCGACATCTTTTGTAATTGAACTGAAAGAAATTAAAACAGATAATACCCCAAATACAGGAATCCAAAACCTAGAGAAATAAACTATTACAAAGCATTGATGTTAAGTATTATGTTATACCCTCTATGACAATATTACTTTTTTCTTGTAGAACTTCTTTTTGCGTTGGCGGCCTTCGGCCGCGCTTCAAAAAAAAATAACCCTGGTCGGTCCAACACCGGGGTGTATCAAAATATTTTTCGCGCAGAATTGCTTTTTGCGTTGGCGGCCGCGCTTTAAAAAAATAACCCTGGTCGGTCCAACACCGGGGTGTATCAAGGTTTTTTTGCGCAGAACTCCTTTTTGCGTTGTTTCCTGTATCTAGGGTACAATCTCTCTGTTTATTTTATTTTTCTTCGTTTACAAAATATATTAGTATGGCAACACTGATGTTTTGACATTCACAACCATTTTGTTATTGTCAAAATTAATAAAATTGAAGAATGATTCAAATATTGAAATAAAGCTATTTTGGCAGCATCTAATATAAAAAAAATTCTAAAAACGAATTAGTCAAGTGTTAGTGGATAGAAGTCGCAAGAAGAAGTTCTACAAGAACAAGTAATATTATCATAGAGGGTATAACATAATACTTAACATCAATGCTTTGTAATAGTTTATTTCTCTAGGTTTTGGATTCCTGTATTTGGTTTATTATCTGTTTTAATTTCTTTCAGTTCAATTACAAAAGATGTCGATAAGGTAACACTGGTTATTTGAAATTTTGCAACCCTTGTGTTATTGTCAGAATTAATAGAATTTAACAATAATTTAATTATTGAATTGAATTATTTTTGGCACTATATAATGTAAAATAAATGTTTACAAACGAATAAGTGAAGTGTTAGTGGATATAAAAGTGGAAAATATAAGTGTATAATTCATTTGAAATCGAAAAAATGCGTACTTTAAATAGTCGAAATTTTGAACTTTAAACCCAAATATCTCGAAAACTGCAGGTTTCCCGCGGCTATATCTATATATATTCTTGATTTGGAGGATCTCTTCTATCCGCCCATACCCATTTTATCCCCGAAAGCCTGGGACGTTATACTAAAGCCGACCCGAGGCCCCTAAAATGATTTTTATACTCTCGCAACCTGTTGCTACAGAGTATAATAGTTTTGTTCACCTAACGGTTGTTTGTATCACCTAAAACTAATCGAGTTAGATATAGGGTTATGTATATATATATAAACGATAAGAGACGAGTTGAAATACGGGTGACTGTCCGTCCGTCCATCCGCGCAAGCTCTAACTTGAGTAAAAATTTAAATATCTTCATTTGGTGGACATGTTTCTTGGTACCGTGAGACGGTTGGTATTGCAGATGGGCGTAATCGGACCACTGGCACGCCCACAAAACGCCATTATTCAAAAACAAATAAATTGCCATAACTAAGCTTCGCAATAAGATACAAGACTGTTATTTGGTACACAGGATCACATTAAAGAGGGGCATCTGCAGTTAAAATTTTTTAAAGTGGGCGTGGTCCTACCCCTAATAGGTTTAATGTGCTTATCTCCTAAACCGCTAATTCTATAATAACAAAATTCACTGAAAGCAAATGTTTTTAGAACCTCTACCTACACTGTGAAACTAGTTTAAATCGGGTGGCAACTCCGCCCGCTCCCCATATAACGGTACTGTTAAAAAATACTAAAAGCGTGATAAACCAAGCACTAAACACGCCAGAGACATAAAATTTTATCTCTGGGATGGTATGAAATGACTTTATAGGATCCGCTTTCAAAATTAGTCAGTGGGCTTGACACCGCCCACTTTTAGGTGAAAACCCATATCTTGGGATCCGCTAAACCAAATTCGGTGCATAACGTTCTTTTCATATTTCTATGTTATAGTGCGAAAATGGGCGAAATCGGACTACAACCACGCCTATTTCCCATATAACACCATTTTCAATTCCATCTGATTCTTTCACTTTCCACTATGCATATCAAGCAACAATGATTATATCGGGGTAAAACTTTGCGTGAATAATACGTTTAAAGTATGCTACCTTGTAACCAAAAATTGTCTAAATCGAACCAAAACTGTTCAAGCCCCTAAGTACTAAATATGTGGACCCCAGTGCCTATAGTTGACCTTCTACCGAAAATATCAGTCAATCCACAAAGAAATCTCAAACGAGTATACCATTTGACTTTGCGAGAGTATAAAATGTTCGGTTACATCCGAACTTAGACCTTCCTTTTTTGTTTTTTTAAATCGTCTTATTTTATTATTTATATACTTACACATACCCTACCCCTCTTAACCCTGAAATCGGGGTATGGTATACTAAAGTTTCCCCAGTATTTTATTATTTAAGAAGTAAATAAAAAGAATATATAATATTTGTAGTTGATTTACAGATCTTAATGTACATCTAATTTTGTTATAAAGTAGCAGAAACATTTCATTTGACTAAGAATTTTTCAATGGCGACTGTCACACTTTCAATATTTATTGTGATGTTAGAATCCTCTTTGCTCCGTAAAGAGGAAAGAGCATGCAGGGAGAGAGAGAGACATTGGCAACATCTCCAAGGCATGCGCCATGCCAGGTTGCTGATGGGCGGGTTATGACCTCAAACGGTTTAAAACCGTAATCAATCTCCCGAGAAATAAATTTCGGCTACTTGTCGCGTTCTACACCGGACATTGCAGCTCAGCAAGGATTTATTTAACATGGTGATAAGGATCGCAATTCATCAATATTGAATACTAATCGTTCAAAAATTTCGTAAACCGTAATCGCGGTCAACATATATAGAACGTATAATGGTCGCCAATGAAAGAGCATGGTCCGCTTTACAATAGATATATATACGTCGAGTTATAATACAACAAATGATCTCTGACTCTGACGGCCCTTGAAGACGGTCAAATAATTCCATCAACGTTTTAAGTATGTTGGTGTCGTCGGGTTTTGTCAGCTACACTTATTGCCGGCTTTGCTTGATGAATATTGAAAATTTTTGATGTATTAATTTAACGGCCGCTAATTTGATGTTCTCCACTCCAGTTGAAAGATGAACAAGTTGCGGACGAAACAAAATAATTATTATACATATTGTTTGGGTGATGTTAAAATTTATTGAACTCTTGTTTACTTAAAATCTTTAACTTATGAATTATCGATCTATTGATAGTTATTATCAGATTAAGTTACTTAAGTCCAATATCTAAGTTACTACCAATCGCATATTTGGCGCAACAGCTTCTCGCATTACTTTGTCCTGTTTTTCTATTGGTGGTTTGACCATATTTAAAAGTTCATTGAAGGTTTATTAACCCTTTCGCGAAAAGTTATCATAATCTCTTTCGCTTAATAATTTCAGTTCGTCTAAAAATATTTTAGGTCTAAACTGTTGAGGTGGTAGGTACCACACTCTCATTTAACTATTTTTCTTCTTTTTCCTATTTGTTTTATTGTTTTTTTTTGCAATAAAACTGCAGGAGACGCTAATAAAATTAAGTTATCTTCCGATGACGACATTGCAACCAAGCGCTGTGAGTGCAAATACACAATGATGATCGAACTATTTTTCTTCTTTTTCCTATTTGTTTTATTGTTTTTTTTGCAATAAAACTGCAGGAGACGCTTATAAAATTAAGTTATCTTCCGATGACGACATTGCAACCAAGCGCTGAGAGTGCAAATACACAATGATGATTGACGTATTGAGTTGAACGTTTGCGGGCAAGACACGAACCCATGTGTAATGCTTGACGTGATTATTTGAACATCTAAGAGGGTTTTAAAATAAGCATGTTTTTAAACAGAATTTCCAAATTTCAGGAATTTGAATTTGACTTTTCAGAAAAGATGAAACTTGCGCAAGTTTTATAAACGGGGTGCTAGATTATACTAAAAGAAAGATTTTTCGAATGAATAAAAAGTATTGTCAAAAGATTAATTAAAAAGTAAATATTTAAGGCAAGTCGCATAGTAGCAGGCTAGTACGTTGTCTAAGATTCTCAAGTAATAAATTACAAATATATATAATAATGTTAATATCAAGAAAATCGTCGTAATTGTGTATGTTTTGAAATCGATGTGCAAAATATTACTTTCCATTTGGCACAGGAATATATAAATTTTTTACACTCTAGCAAATGTGTTCACCTCTGTTCAAAACAGTGAAAAAAATTATTGATTGGCACACAGCTTTAAATAAACTTGACATTAAAGAAAATTCGGTGGTTCTGGTAGGACATTTCGGAAATAAAAAAAAATATTTGCTGTGGCAACACTAAATATTGTAACGGATTTCACGATAAATCGTCTACCTGTAACTCACTCTTGCGTGCGATCACTGGATTGTTAAATTAAAGTCCCAATTTAATGGCTATACACTTATCTTTATATCAACAACTTAACACTTATTGCTCGATATATGAGTTTACAACTTATTGCTTATAGCTTAATTGTTTTTTACATGGCAACACTTTAATTAGAACTGTATCTGCTGCACAAACCGGCAGCCCTTATATAGTAAATTTTTAACAAAAGTTCGCTACTAGAACATTCTGGCAACTACGAATTCACTGTCTAGTTGCTTCTGGCAGTTTATCGTCGATTCTGATTTGTTCTGGTATTCGTGTTCGCCACACTGTCCTCTACCTAAGTCTGATCGTCCCGATTAGACATATTTGCGGTACCAAACGCTGCAAGCCGTTCCAGATGAACCACCTTCATTTTATTCCTTGGTCTTCCAATGGTCTGTATGCGATACACTACATCATTGAGTCGTTTAATAACCTGGTATGGTCCTTCCCAATTACACTGTAATTTGGGAGATAACCCTTTCTTTCGTTGTGGGTTATATAACAATACCCAATCGCCTTCAATAAAACCTTTAGAGTTTATTGCCTTGTCGTATTTTGCTTTCATCTTATCGCTCATAATTTTGGTGCGCTGTCTCACCATAGCATGTATATCCCTCATCTCGTCTTCTAGGATGCTATTGAGTTCCTTAGTATTCCTTCCTCCGTTGGCGTTAATTCCAAATTTTAAATCAATCGGTAGTCGAAGATCATTACCAAAAATTACCCTTGCTGGAGTCTACTCCGTTGTTTCATGTACAGCAGACCGATTAGCCATCAGGAACAAGGATATATGGGTATCCCAATCTTTTTGATACTTGTCCACAACTTTCCTCAAATGTTTTCCAAAGTTCGATTGAATCGTTCTACCATGCCATCGGACTGCAGATGTAGTGCAGTTGTACGGGTTTTCCGAATACCCAGCTTCTGGCAAGTCTCCTGTATTAGAGCTGATTCCAAATTTCTCCCTTGGTCAGAATGTAATTCTATTGGAACACCATATCTCGATACCCAATTGTAGATGAATACATCCGCTACTGTTCCTGCCTCTTGGTTAGGAATTGCGTATACCTCTGGCCATTTGCTGAAATAGTCTATGACTACCAAAACATATCTGTTTCCTAATTTACTGATATGAAATGGACCAGCTACATCCATGGCTACTCGCTCAAACGGCGCACCTGAATTGTACTGCTTTATCTGACCATGACTCCTGGACCGCGGCCCTTTAGAAGCAAAGCACTCGACACAATTGGCGATCCACTCCGTAACTGATTGACGACAACCAACCCAATAAAATCTTTGTTTTAATTTCTCCAAGGTTTAAGTGATACCCATGTGTCCTCCACTTGGACCGTTGTGCAGCTCGTTGAGAACTTCATGAATTCTTACTTTTAGAACAATCATCAGAGCTGGTGAACTTTGCCCATCTTCGCTTTCCCATACGTGATGCAAGCAGCCAGACAGTAACTTCAGACTATTCCATTGTGCCCAATAAGCCTTTGCGACTGGGCTTTCTGCAGCTATTTCTCTCGTTGGACGTTTATTCATCTCCAATCCGTGTATTACACTTTTCAAATCTGGATCCTCTTGCTGACATTTCCGTAAATTCTCCGGATCCCAGTCTGATATTATAGTCATTAATCGGACATCTATATTGGTTTCTTTGACCTCAGCTTTTGAGCAATGTCTGCATTCCAGATTACAGGGACGGCGGGACATGGCATCAGCATTTCCATGACTACTACCTTTGCGATGTTCTATAGAGAAGTCGTAACTTTGGAGTCTCTCAATCCACCGTGCCAACTGTCCTTCTGGGTTCCTGAATTGTAGAAGCCATTTTAATGCTGCATGATCTGTCCTCACCCGAAATCGCTGGCCATAAAGGTACATATGAAAATGTTTGATGCACTTCACCAACGCCAGTAATTCCCTCCGGACCGGGTATGCTAACATTGGCGCAGTACTTAACCGTTTCTTCAGAGTTTGGAAAGCCACTTCCTGTTCTTTATTCCATTCAAAAACTCTGTTATTTTTCGTGAGTTCATGGAGGCTACTAGCTACGCTGGCAAAATTTGGGACGAATCGTCTATAATAAGTACACAGTCCAAAGAAACTCCGCAATTCATGTAAATTTTTAGGAGCGGGCCGATCTCTTACTGCCTCGATCTTTTCATTAGCTGTGCAAATGCCCTCCGTTGTCACTTTGTGTCCTAAGTAGCTTACTTCCTTTTTGAAAAGGGAACATTGTTTTGGACTCAGTTTCAGACCAGCGCTAGCTATCCGTTGTTCTTCTCCTCTTCCAAGTTCTTAAGGTGTTCATCGAAGCAATAACCACTTTTTAAATCAAGTGTTGAGAACCATTTTGTGATAACTAGTCCAGTATGTCATCGATTCTAGGTAGTGGATAACTGTCTTTCTTCGTTACATCATTCAACCTTCTATAGTCCACACAAAATCTCATGTTGCCATCTTTTTTCTTCACAAGTACTACAGGTGAGCTCCACGGACTCTCTGTGTTAATAAAATGTCTCACAACTTTGGTTCTTCCTATTTTGGCATTGTCTTTATCGAATATGGATGAATATCTGAGAAGAAGTTGTTTAGCCTTATTTTGATGGTTTGCCTCTGGTTCCTCGGTCCATCCGTTTATTTCGTTCGATATGTCGTTTTCGTCCATGGAATCTTCCTCAAGACCTATTTCGCAATGTATCACGGCCTCAATCTCTTAACACTACCCTAATATAGCTCCTTTGGAGAGTTTGATTTGTAACTTGCACTCATAAAGTACTCTGACTGGAACACGTTTATTTTGTCCTGTCATAGTCAGGGTTTAGCCTACAAGTAAGTTTGGAGTAAGTTCTTTTGTGGCCTCAACAATCCACCACTTGTTTGGCCCATAGTCTCCATCTATTTTTGCCCAAATAACTGCTTCTGATGGTAGAATCTGCTGGCTCTCTGCTGTTATCACTCGTCTAACGTTGTACTTATTATCGTAACCGAAAATAAGTGGTACTTCCATATTTCTATAGGACATAATCCTGTTTTTCCTGTCAATTTTGATTCCTTGATTCGCCAGAAAGTCTACTGCAATTATGACTTCGTCAACGATATCTGCCACTATAAAATTTGTGTAACACGGCTGCCTTTCCAATTACGATCTCGCACGTTACCTTGCCGAGAACTAGGGTATCTTCTCCAGTTGCAGTACGCAACTTTGCCCCAGTTAACGGTCGCACTTCTTTCTTAACCAGATAAGAGCGAATTATGGAATGTGATGCGCCCGTATCCACAGTCAGTATGCGCTTTACCGTCTACACATCCAATAACGGTAACGTTACTCGTATTCCTGCTTATTTGTGAAATGGAGATTACAGGGCATTTTAGTTTAAGGATTGCTTTGATTTCCCATTTGCTTGACCTTCCTCAGTTTAGCGTTTACGTCCAACTGAATTATTGGGCTGGTTACAGTTGCGTGCAATATGGCCACTTTTTCCGCAGTTGAAGCATTTAAGCACACCATCATTTCTCTTATGCGCTTCAGTAGATTTTCTAGCGCTTTCTGCGTGTTGTCTATTTTTTCAAGAAATTTGTTCACCCAAGTGTGTTCCTCTATTTCTACTTTGTGAGCTTTAAATGTTTGATTGCAAAGCAGAGATGCAGTTTCCTGTGTCAGAGCATACGAAACGGTTTCTGCGAACGTCAATTTTGGACATGCTAACGCAGCGAAGTGTGTAGTGTTATCTAGTATACCATTGACGAAAGTCTGAATTTTTGTGTCCTTAATGTATTCCATGGATTTATGTGCATAAGCTAAGTGAGCTAACCTCTCAAACTCTGTAGAAAAATCCTGCAGAGACTCATTGGCTTTCTAGCGGCGATTTCGCAACTTGATTTAAAAGATCTGCTTCCTGTGCTCACTATCATACCGTCTTTATAATGCACCCATCAACGTTTCATAACTACTCGCCTCGCAGTTTAGAATGGTCTGTAATATCTCCGCTGCAGATCCTTTTAATGCAACGAACAATGCAGCTACTTTATCTTCAGCGTTCCAATTATTTGAAGATGCCGTCTTTTTGAATTGAAGCTTAAAAACGTGGAACAGAACAATGCCATCAAAGGATGGAGGTTTTACCTTGGCAGAAGCTGTTGACACAATTGGCCGATTTAATTGTAGCTCGCGGAGACGATCTTTAAATTCAATTTTAATGCCAATTCCCACAACAGCCGGTTCTACGTTACCGGAATTGACCCGGATTTTATCCGGCCAAGGGCTGTTATTTCGGCGATCTAACCCTGTTTGGATCGGTAAGTTCTAGGTTAAGTTAGTCGTCATTGGAGCAACGCCTAGCAGCAGGGTTGCTCCGTATCCTCCTGACCCGTGCTGGCATCGAGTCCAACCCGGACCCCGTGGATTTTACTGCTGCGTTTGCGCTAGAAGGCTCCATCCAAACTCCACCTCGGTTAGGTGCAATACATGCAGTGGATGGAGCCATCTTAAGACCTGCTCAGGCCTTAAGACACAGGGAGTGGACCATGAGTAACGTGGCCCCATGCTGTCAACGCAATACTGCGACATCTGCCTCAACGGCTGTGCAACCTGCACCATGTTCGCACACTGCGCCTCCACTCCAGTCGAGTGGCCAAGATATGACCTCCACGGCCCTAAGGACACACACAGACAGCATGACTCCCATTCTTACCAACCATCGCCTAATCGATGTTGACATCGACCGCAGGGACACTACCCTTGAATGTCAGAGTATAGCTGTCCGATCAGGCGATGTCGAGCTCGAAATCTATATATATAAAATGAAACCCGTTTCCCTTTGTCTCGCCATAACTTGAGAACGGCTAGACCGACTTGGCTGTTTTGATTTTTGTAGTTTTCTAATACTCTGTAGAAGGTTCTTACTTATTTCTATTAAGAAAATGTCTCAGAAAAATTGAAAAATACATTTAATTTTGCATATTTTAAAAAACGCGCGTAACGAATGTCATAGTCATTCACAGCCATAGACTATATATTGAAAGAGCATCGTTTGTTCGGAAATGTGGTTACTTAATTAAATTCTATCGCACTAATTTACTAATTTTTGAAAATTACTCGCCACAGTTAAATGTACCGACTTTGACGGTAATATTAATAATACCAGTGATTTCATTTTTATGTAAGTATTTAATATAATATAATAGGAGTTAGATTTCATATACTAACTGCAACCAAATACGAAATGCCCTAAACTTCCAATTTCAGCACTATTGTACACGGACAAAATTAATTAATTGCCCGTATTTTCCCAGTCGTACAAAATAATTATTTAAATCATAACTGGCTCGGTAATTGAGCTATATAGACAGCAAAAATGCTGAAATTAGTTTTGATAATAACATTTTACTAAACTAAATTGCTTACTCAATATAATTTAATTATACCTTAGCCACAGCAAGGTGTGGCCGGGGTCTTCTAGTATTTAATATATACATCCCCCCATAGATGCGCTACTTCGTGGTAAAAACAGATTGACGATACGACATTCTGCACAATGAATGACGAAGCCCCCACCAGAATTATGGGTACCTGTAATAGCTCGCCAGATATTACCATCGCTAGTGGTGTTCTGATAAATAGCATAACCTTGCGAAATAAGCTAACTCTCGCACCTGAGCACCTTCACCGCACTACCCATTCCTACGGACGTCATCGTTGGCGAGCGTCAAATCCGCAAGGTGATTGTTTTTGTAGCGGCAGAATTCTGCCGAGTTGACAGTCCTTGGCCGGAATAAATACGGGTCTGTTCCGGTTACGTAGACCCGACTGTCGTGGGAACGGTCCACAAGGTGATCGCTGCTGCTGCTGTTCGCTTCATATCGGCGGGAAGAATCGCGGAACTCCGCCTTAATTTCCCAGCCGAAGCAGCTGTATTAGCTAACGAGCGCGACACCTTACGCCATGCCGATTCCTGTGATCCCCGAATAAGGGATCTCAATTTAGAGATTCGGCAAATGGTAAATCATCATAAGCGGACAAAATGGATAGAGCACCTGAAGTCCTGCAACCTCTCCACCGGTGAAAGTAAGGTTTGGACTACTGTCAAGACCCTGTCAAATCCGAGGAAACATGATGATCGGGCTGAAATTCAATTCGATGACCATGCCTCCTCGGACCCTAAGAAGTGCGCGAGCTATTTTAGCCGGCAGTTTACACTGCACCCTTCGACTGACAAGGGATGACTTAGGGGAGGGCACAATAGACCGTAGGTCGCGGTGCACACCTCAAAATTAATCTTATCTAATCTAAACGATGTGTTACGGGACGGCTGCGCAAAATGCCAAAAGACTGCGCACCATTTAATTTCACCGATTGGGAGGTTCAGAGTGCCATCACAAAGGCCAAATCGTCCAAATCCATTGGCCCTGAAGGAATAAGATGCTGATGCTAAAACATCTAGGCTCGACTGGAGTAAGCTACCTCACCAAGGTCCTCAACTTGTCGATGGCCACTCTTTAAATACCCGATGTGTGGAAAATCGGAACAGTGGTCCTACTACTGAAGCCTGGGAAACCCGCCAACAAAAGGGAGTCTTATCGTCCGATAAGTCTTCTTTCCCCAGTAGTGAAGACACTTGAAGCCTTGTTACTCCCAACGTTTACTCACCACCTTAGTCTAGCAGAACATCAGCATGGCATCCGTAAAGTGCACAGCACCACCACGAAAGTATTCGACACAGCCAACCACACAACGCTACTTGAGGACATCGAACAATCTACGCTCCCTCCAGGGCTGATCCGGTGGACCATGAACTACCTGAACGGTCGGCATTCATCCGTACTGTTTCGGGGTCAAAACTCCAAACTGAGAAGAATTAAACAGGGGGTTCCACAAGGTGGTGTCCTCTCCCCTTTACTGTTTAACTTCTACATCTCGAAACTCCTCGAACCACCAGAGGGAATTTCCGTGACCTCGTACGCTGATGACTGCACGATATTGACGTCGGGCAATGGAATTGATGGCATGTGCTCGAAAATAAACGGTTATCTCTCTGATCTTTCTCGCTTCTTCTCTGCAAAGAGTCTGACACTCTCCCCCACTAAATCCCTAGCGACCATATTTACGAACTGGACGAAGGAGTACAGACTGGATCTAAACATTTTAGTCGATGGTACCAAAATTCCGACGGTAAACAACCTTAAAATCTTAGGCGTTACACTAGACAGTCTTTGCTCCCGTTCCCACGATAGTCGGGTCTACGTAAGCGGAACGGACCCGGATTTATTCCGGCCAAGGACTGTCAACTCGGCAGAATTCTGCCGCTACAACAAAAACAACAACAGTCTTTGCTCCTTCACTCCTCACACGACCGCGATAACTGCCAAAGTACAGAGCCGCAACAAAATTCTCAAATCGCTTGCCGGCAGCTCTTGGGAAAAGACAAAGAAACTTTGCTGGCGACATACAAGGCAATCGGCCAGCCGGTCCTAAACTATGCAGCCCCAATATGGTCGCCTGGATGTAGTGCTACGCAGACGAAGAAGCTCCTACACAGTGAGGCCCGTATGCTTCCGGTTAAGGAACATAACGAGCTCCTCTCCAAGCGGTTTCTGCTGGGTTATTTTCGTAGAAACCACCCCTGCAGTCGTCTGCTTGAAGCGGAGCCGCCTCCTAGGAACATCAAGAGGTCTTTCCTTAATAACGTCGACGACATTAGACAGTACGGCGACCAGACTTCGGACGCAACGAACTTCAGACAGGCACTGACCGCTACACACCTTCACCGACTCCCCCTCAGTGAATGGCGTACTACGAGTCAAACCACCATCCATAGCAGACGTAGACCTCGAGTTGCCTCACGAAACCAGAGTGACCCTCGCGCAACTTCGTTCTGGATATTGTAGCAGGTTAAACTCCTACTTATCCAGAATAAACCCCGACATACCAAACACATGTCCTGCGTGCAATGAGTCTCCGCATGACACTAACCACCGCTTTGCATGCCCAACGAACCCCACTCATCTAACACCCTTTTCCCTATGGTCCGACCCATAACCGTTACAACAACAATAACAACATCTTTCTATTCATCCATTTCAGTTTTAATTTTATCCCGCTCTTCCGAAATCTGTGAGGACGCTTCTGCTATTTGTGAGGTCACCCTGTGCTGATATACGTACATTTGCGCTGCGAACTGCTCTTCCAATCGCGTGATGACACTGCTATTTGTTGGGTTATACGTGCATCCTGCTCTTTAAACTGTGTCAATAGAGACATACGTGTATTCTGCTCTTTCCCCATCTGTGATATTGCAGCAAAAATCATGTTTATGTCCACCATCTTTGAAGAGCATTGAGCCTTTTCTTCAATCTTTGTTGTCTCTTCCTCTAATTCCAATCCAATCCAATTTAATGGCTATACACTTATATTTATACCAACAACTTAACACTTATTGCTCGATATTCGAGTTTACAACTTATTGCTTATAGCTTAATTGCTTTTTACACGGCAACACTCTAATAAGAACTGTGTCTGCTGCACAATCCGGCAGCCCTTATATAGTAAATTTTTAACAAAAGTTCGCTACTAGAACATTCTGGCAACTACGAATTCACTGTCTAGTTGCTTCTGGCAGTTTATCGTCGATTCTGATTTGTTCTGGTATTCGTGTTAGCCACAATATTATACACTTTGGTTAATTATCGATATATTGTTTGGTAAAGTGCTTTTTACACATTTTACATTGAAGTTCCACTACAGAATCGAATAAATTAATTCGCGTTATAAGTAAGTTTACGTAAACATAAATTTAATTATTTGTAAATTAAATATTTAGAAAAATTTCAAAATTATGTGTTGTATTATAGTTACATTACCGGCCAAAGTTATACATACACATAGCAAATTAAGTCTGCGTTCACCCGACACATTTTTTTAAATGAAGTAAAAACACAATGTAAATAGGTAATTCAGTTCAAATTTTCTGCATGTATTTCTTCTTTATATTCTTAAGTTCAAAATGCAAAAACAATTCCTATTTTAATTTTTGTGATAACGGGATTTTAGTATAGTAACAAGTAAATATAAGCACCAGAAAGTCTGTGTTCAGTTAGCTTGAATTGTATATACCGTTACTTCTCAGGAATTTGTTCCTTCTTTTTACGTAGATTCTACTGTGTTTTAATATAATTAGTCGTTTAAAGAGCTCGTGACGCGTTTTAATAATATTTAAAAAAATGGAAACCAAAGGTGAAGAAATTAGTCTGTCGAAATTTTAACGTCAAAACCGCGATCTGGCCGTCCGAAAATATCAGCCCGGGAAGATCGGAAAATAATAATTATGGTGAAAGTTAACCCTCGAATTACGTCCACAAAGATTATTAAAAACGTAAATATAACCATTAAAAAAACAATTTGTGCCGCAACTGCTACGAAAAGCTGGATATCATGGTAGAGTCGCTCGAAAGAAACCATATATTTCACTTTTAAACAGGTGAAAGCGGATTTAATTTGTTCATATTTATATAAACAAGTCGCCGGAATTCTGGAGACAAGTAATATATTCATTTTTGCATTTTTGGCATAAAAGGTCGACAAATTGCGTGGCGCAAGTCAGGAACTGCCTTTGAAAAGCAAAATCTTGTTGCTACAGTTAAAAACGGAGGTGGCGGAATTATGGTGTGGGGTTGCATGGTGGCTGGTGGTGTGGGCCAGCTTGAATTAATTGAATCCACAATGGATAAATGGGGTTATTTGAACATTTTAAAAACAAAGTGCTTTATTGGCAATGTGTATATGGGTTTACTATCGCTTAAATGGTATTTCGGATTGAGGGTGTTAATATGTCAATCCAAATATAATGTAAAAATATTGATGAAATGTGGGCGCGTGTACATTAAAAATATGTCTACAACTTCTAAATCGAAAATTGTGTATACATATGAGAAGAGCTCCAAATTTATTGTTTTCCGTTTGATTTTGCCATGGTTAGTTTATTTTAAATTATATCCTGCAGTTGTAATTCGGTCTAGTCTGATGGATAATATTTTGACTTTTTTATAAGTTCTTTAGGAATTTGATGCGTTTAAGTTCCTTCGATTATACACCAAAACTTTAAATGCTTTTCTCACATTTCCCAATACTTAGGTTGGAATTGAACGATTGGGCTGGGCTTTAGAATACCGTCCCCGAATTAGGGGTTAGAATGGATATATGTATAGAGGTATTTCTCTTTAAATTATAATTATTAAGATATTTGCATTTAAATATCAAAAAATTCGGAGTACATGTATAGTTTAGGTCCCCAAAGAAGGAGGCCCCAAAAATTAATTTCTTTTAAATCGTCCTGTTTAAACGCGAAAATTACAAATCCGTAAGCGGAGTAAATTTTTGCAATAATTTATTTACATATACATATGTATAAAAGTATATTTAACACACTGCACATATTTTTCAAGTAACTTAGTTCGTCGAACTCCTTTCCGCATCGGAGGCCTTTGGCTGCGCTTTAACAAAAATAACCCTGGTCGGTCCAATACCCTGGTGTCAATGGTTCTTTTGTATTGAACTCCTATCAGCACGAAAAATAATTATGGGCACCCGGTGTTGGACCAACCAGGGTTATTTTTTTTAAGCGCGGCCGAAGGACGCCAGTGCAGAAAGGAGTTGCCACGCGAAAGAACATGTGCAAAGTGTGTACATTTTTTGGGTTTTTTATTGTAAAAGTTAATTTGTATAAAAAATTAAAAAAAAAATTGAAATATTAAAAAATTAAACTTTCCGTTCAAGGATTTGTAATGTTTGCGTCAAAATTAGACGATTCAAAAAAAATTATAATATTTGCAGCTTACTATGTTGAGGGACCAAAACTATACATTTATCAAAAATGCAACTATTACTATAAATTTTTCGATTTCCGACCGAGTTGCTCGCATAAAACTCGTAGTATTTCGAACTGTATGTAGATATTTCGTATGCAAAGAAATTAATAGTAACGAAGCGGAGTGTGTCTATGACTTATAGTATATGCTGGTCCCAAATATTAATGTTTTTTGTTTACAAACGTGAGTGGATACTATTATTGTTGCTATTATTATTATTGTTATTATACTCTCGCCACCTGTTGCTACAGAGTATAATAGTTTTGTTCAACTAACGGTTGTTTGTATCACCTAAAACTAATCGAGTTAGATAAAGGGTTCTATATATATAAATGATCAGGATGAAGAGACGAGTTGAAATCCGGGTGACTGTCTGTCCGTCTGTCCGTCCGTCCGTGCAAGCTGTAACTTGAGTAAAAATTGAGATATCTTCATGAAACTTGGTACACATGTTTCTTGGTACCGTAAGACGGTTGGTATTGCGGATGGGCGTAATCGGACCACTAAGCTCCGCAATAAGATACAAGACTGTTATTTGGTACAAAGGATCACATTAGGGAGGGGCATCTGCAGCTAAAATCTTTTTTTAAAAAGTGGGCGTGGTCCCGCCCCTAATAAGTTTAATATGCATATCTCCTAAACCGCTCAAGCTATAATAACCAAATTCCCTGGGAGCAAATGTTTTTAGCACCTCTATTGACGGTGTGAAAATAGTTGAAATCGGGTGGCAACTCCGCCCACTCCCCATATAACGGTACTGTTAAAAACTACTAAAAGCGCGATAAATCAAGCACTAAACACGCCAGAGACATTAAATTTTATCTCTGGGATGGTATGAGATGACTTTATAGGAACCACGTTCAAAATTAGACAGTGGGCGTGGCACAGCCCACATTTAGTTGAAAACCCATATCTCGAGATCTGCATAACCAATTTCAACAAGTTTCGGTACATAACGTTATTTTCATATTTCTATGTTATAGTGCGAAAATGGGCGAAATCGGATTACAACCACGCTTATTTCCCATATAACACCATTTTAAATTCCATCTGATTCTTTCACTTTCCACTATGCATATCAAGCAACAATGATTATATCGGCGTAAAACTTTGCGTGAATAATACGTTTAAGGCATGCCACCTTGTGACCACAAATTGTCTAAATCGAACCAAAACTGTTCAAGCCCCTTAGTACTAAATATGTGGACCCCAGTGCCTATAGTTGACCTTCTACCGAAAATATCAGCCAATCCACAAAGAAATCTCAAACGAGTATACCATTTGACTTTGCGAGAGTATAAAATGTTTGGTTACATCCGAACTTAGCCCATCCTAACTTGTTAGACATTTATTTTATCTTATATGATTAGATTAGATAATGATTGAGGTATGCACCGCGACCTATGGTCTATTGTGCCCTCCCCTAAGTCACAGCGACTCATCTAGCCCTAGCGTATTGATGAACTCCAGTATACTGCTAGGTGCCAATGAGGCGATGCGATCCCTGTTTGGAAACATGGATCCCAGGGCCTTGACTCTACGTCTGCAGACTGCTGTGCAGTTCATTAGTAGGTGTTCTGGGGTTTCCGACTCCATGTCGCAGAACCGGCAGTTTGCAGAGGAGACCAAGCCCATGCTAAATAAATGCTTGTTAAGCCTACAATGTCCGGTGTAGAACGCGACCAGAAGCCGAAATTTGTTCCTCGGGAGATTGATTACGGTTTTAAACCGTCTGAGGTTGGCTGGCGCATGCCTTGGAGATGTTGCCAGTGTCTCTCCCTGCCTGCTCTTTTCTCTTTACGGAGCAGCTCCTTAATGGTATGTGGACCAACCGCTACGCACGGTTCTGGTTCTACCATGTTTGTAGAGGCTGCAGAGCGGGCCAACTCGTCAGCAAGTTAATTTCCTGCTATACCCCTGTGACCAGGCACCCAGAAGAGGTGCACTCTGTTGAGACTTGAGAGGTTGTTCAGCCGTTCTATACACTCCTGGACTAGTAGCGATTTGACCTCAAAAGCCGAGATCGCTTTAAGTGCTGCCTGACTATCGCTGAGTATGGCGATGCTCTTATTGCGGTAGTCGCGTTGGAGGTTTATTTCTACACCCCGACTTAGCATATACCTCCGCCTGGAATATGCTAGGAAAACTTCCCATGGGAATTGAGAGCTTGGTGCGTGGTCCTGCGACCCCTGCGCCAATCCCCTCCGCCGTTTTCGAGCCGTGGGTGTACTGTTTCTTAGTAGTATGTCCAGCGTGGAATCGTTCCATTCTGCCTTACTGCCAAGGGTAACCCTGAACTTCCTAGTGAAGCTTACTGTTTTGGTAATGCTGTCCCTTGGAAGAAGGGCCAGTGACATTGCGTCACTTAGGGCCTTCATCTGCTGGGACGAGATTACCTTCCCTTTGCCAAACCCTTCTGCTGACATTTGAAGCAAGGTCTGTTTGGCCGTCTGCTCGATCACTATATGTAGCGGTGTTAGCTCCAGCATTACTTCCAGTGCTGCGGTCGGACACGTACGCATCGCGCCCGACGCGCAGATGCAGGCAAGTTGCTGCAGCCTCGATAGACGAAGTCCTACCGAGGTCCCAGGCCACCGCTCCATATGTTATGATCGGTCTCACAATCATGGTGTACAACCATCTGATAATCCTTGGATTGCAGCCCCATGATTTCCCAGCAAGTCGATTGCACACCATGAGCGCTTTCGTAGCTTTGGCTACTGTTAGGTCCACATGCTGCTTCCACCGTAGAGTGGAGTCCAGCGTAAGGACCAGGTACTTTACCGTGCTGGCCATCTCCACCTCCGTTCCACCAAGGATAGGTTTCTGAGGCCTGGCAGCAACCTCCGTCTGGTAAACGGTATGATTGTAGTTTTGGAGGGGTTGATGTTTAGGCCAACCCCACTACACCATTTCTTTGCCAGCCTTAATCCCCTTTGTACAATATCGCAGAGAGTGTCAACGAATTTACCCCTAGTATAACAATATCGTCCGCATATCCCTGACAGCGGATTCTGTTGCTGGTTAGCTGCTCGAGAAGATCGTCCACAACTAGGTTCCGAAGTAGGGGGGATAGCACTCCACCCTGTGGACAGCCTCTTGTTGTGCCAAGACGAATCTTAGTGTCGCCTACTGTGGTTTCGGCAATCCTGGTGCACAGTAATGCTTCAATCCATCTGCGCACCGGCATCGCCACACCCCTTTTCTCTAGTGCTTTTGACACGCTCTCGTGTGACGTATTGTCAAAAGCACCTTCGATGTCAAGGAAGGCGCATAACAGCACCTCACCCCCGTCTAACGAATTTCGAATCTCTGAGGTCAGCTGATACAGAGCAGTATTGGTTGAACTGCCTGCTCTGTAAGCATGCTGCGTCGCGTGTAGCGGTGCAGCTTTCAGCACCTTCGATCTTATTTCGTGATCTATGATCTTTTCCATGCTTTTCAGTAGGAAGGAAGTTAGACTTATTGGTGTGAAGGATTTCGCCAACGAATAGTCTTTCCTTCCTACCTTGGGTATGAAGATCACCTTTGCAGTGCGCCAAGGTTCTGAGATATACGCCAGCGCCAGCGCCAGGCTATCCCTCATCAGCCGAACAAGGTGGGGCAGTAGGACCTGCCCCCCCTGTTGCATAAAAGCTGGAAGGATGCCATCCGCACCCGGAGACTTATATTTTTCGAAGGAGGCCACAGCCCACTTAATGGAGTCCGCAGTGAAGAGCTGTTTTGCGGCTGTCCAATCTAAGCGATCTTATATGATGCAAAAATAGCTTTATTTCAATATTTAAATTATTCTTCAATTCTATTAATTTTGACGATAACAATAGGGTTGTAAATGTCAACAAACCAGTGTTGCCATGCTAATATATTTTGCTAAAAAAAAAAATTAAATAAAAAGAGAGATTATACCCCAAATAGAGGAATCATAATCTCATAATCGTTGATGGGCACTAATAAATCATTTAGTTTCCTTCACTTGATAAATCCCGGTGTTGGACCGACCAGGGTTATATATTTGAAGTGCGGCCGAAGGCCACCAACGCAAAAAGAAGTTCTGCGCAAAAAAACCTTAGTACACCCCGGTGTTGGTTCGACCAGGGCCGGGAAAACCCTCAAAACAGCCCTTTTCTGTTTCCCATACAAAGGCTTTCTAAATAAAATGGTGAGTCAATTTCTAATTTATTACCGCTGCATAAAGTTCAAATTTGCGTGCGCGTTGGAGGATCTCATATCGCGTTCCGAAACTTTACCAAAGTGAATCGCGATGTCGACTAAATTGCATATTCACAAAAGAGACAAAATTGTATAGTCACAAAATATTGCGAGTTCGTGCACATCAAACACAACAACAGCAAGCGAGATATAATGAAATTGAGCGAATTCGCAGACGCAGTGCTCCTGTGATTCTTGAACGAGGTGCATTCCACTATGATCCGGCAATTGATTATTGTGCCGACAAATCGGTAACAATTGGGGAAACGAAAATAATTTGTAATTATTGTAAGGCGTTAAGATACACTGGTGAATCTAATGGATTACGTTGTGCTGGAGGCAAAGTAAAATTGCCAGAATTGGTCCCACCACCAGATCATTTTCGCTCTTTAGTTTCTGGGATTGGAAATGATTCTAAGCACTTCTTGGCCAACATTCAGAAATATAACTGTTTCCAGATGACATCATTTGGCGCTACACATAATATACAGGACAATTTCATGCCCACTTTCAAGGTATTATACCAGAATATTTTTTATAATATTCAAGTTAGTACTAAATCATATATATCAGAAATAATAAATGGACAAATTTTAAAAAATTACTGATACAAGGACAATTTTATCACTTTCTGGGAACACTATTGCCACTACCTGATGCAGATCACCACGTTTTAGAAATTTATTTTATGGACAATTAAGATGCGGAAATTGATGATCGTTGTGCTCATAACCCAACAGTGAAGAGAACCATTGTCCAAGAATTACAAATGTTTTTTTTTATCACAATAACGACTTAGTGAACATGTTCAAAATAGCATTGGATCGGATGCCATTTGATAGCCATAATATTATCATTCGAGCTGACAAAACACCTGCCGGTGAACACACAAGGAGGTTTAATTCACCCACCATTAATGAAGTGGCTGTTGCCATTGTGAGAGAAAATTTAAAATCTAGAGATATTGTGCTTCATCGTCGGAATAGTGATTTAAAACGTGTATCTGAAACACAGGAGTTATGCACTACAATATCCTTTGATCTTCTGGCAAGGGAAAGATGGATACCATTTTAATATCAAAAAGGTAAATCAAGTAACAGGTAAATAAATTGGACAAAATTAAATCATATTTTTAAATTCAATTCATCTAAGTAACAATTTAAAGAATTATCATTTTTTATTGCAGGTGCTGAAACCGACAAAAAAGTTAATGCTATGAATTTTTATTCATAGAGACTCATGATCCGTCAAGGTGAAGTAAATCATATTTTGATGTGTCAACGACTTTTTCATCAGTTTGCAGTTGACATGTATGTCGAAGTTGAGACTGATGCTATGTCATATGTTAGGCATTATGCCGCCCTGACTTATTTGTTACATTCACATGTAACCCAAAATGGTCCGAAATCGAGAGGAAACTACTACATAGCCAAACACCAGTTGGTAGACATGACATAACTGCCAGAGTTTTTAAACAAAAATTAAAATCTCTCATGAATTTCCTAATAAAGCATTGTGTGTATGGCCAAGTCCGTTGTTGGATGTACTCTGTAGAATGTCAAAAGCGTGGATTGCCACATGCGCAGATTTTTGTCTGGACAAAATCAGGCCAGATGAGATTGATTCCATAATTTCAGCTGAAATTCCAGATTCCTACTTTTCAACTACAATTCACCATGTATGGTCTACGGCAAGTGTTCCAAGCGATATCCAAAAGACCTGCTTGCTGAAACCATAACGGAAAATGATGGATACCCATTGTATCGTCGGCGATCAGTTACGGACAATGGACGATCGGTAGTTGTAAGGGTGGATTAGATTAAATTAATTTTTAGGTATGCACCGCGACCTACGGTCTATTGTGCCCTCCCCTAAGTCATATCGTGTCATCTAGGCCCAGCATGTTGATAAATTCCAAAATTCTGCTGGGTGCTAGTGAGGCGATACAATCCCTGTGTGGAAACATGGATCCCAGGGCCTTGATTCTGCGTCTGCAGACTGCTGTGCAATTCATCAGCAGATGTTCAGGGGTTTCCGGCTCTATGTCGCAGAACCGGCAGTTTGCAGAAGAGGCTATGCCCATGTTAAAGAGGTGCTTCTTGAGCCTGCAGTGGCCGGTGTAGAACGCTATCAGTAGCCGGAATTTGTTTCTTGGGAGATTTATTATGGCTTTGAACCGCTTGAGGTCGTAACCCCCATTAGCAGTCTGGCATGGTACATGCCCTGGAGTTGTTGCCAATTTATCTCCCTGCCTGCTCTTTCCTCCCTTCGGAGGAGCTCTTTGATGGTATGTGGACCAACCGCTATGTATGGTTCCGGCCCTACCATTTTTGTAGAGGCTGCAGAGCGAGCTAACTCGTCAGTTAGTTCGTTCCCAGCTATACCCCTATGGCCAGGCACCCAAATAAGGTGCACTCGGTTGTGCTCAGATAGGCTGTTCAGCCGTTCAATACACTCCATCACTAGAAGAGATCTGACCTCATAGGCAGAGATTGCTCTTGGTGCCGCCTGACTATCGCTGAGTATAGCGATACTTTTATTGCGATAGTTGCGTTGGAGGTTTATTTCTACACACCGATTTATAGCATAGACCTCGGCTTGGAAAAAAAAGGGAAACTTCCCATGGGAATGGAGAGTTTGGTACTTGGCCCAGCGACCCCTGCACCAATCCCCTCCTCCGTTTTCGACCCGTCGGTGTACCACTTGATGGTGCTACCCCTCAGCAGTAGGTCCAGTGAAGAGTCATTCCACTCAGATTTGCTGCCAAGGGTTACTTGGAACTTCCTGCTGAAGTTTACTACTTTGGTAATGCTATCCCTTGGGAGAAGGGCTAGTCTTATTTCCTCACTTAGCTCTTTCATCTGCTGGGATGAGATTACCTTCCCTTTGCCAGCTCCCTCTGCTGTCATTTGTAGCAGAGTTCGTCTGGCAGTCTGTTTGATTACCAGGTGTAGCGGTGAAAGTTCTAGCATGACTTCCAGTGCTGCGGTCGGACACGTTCGCATTGCTCCCGACGCGCAGATGCAGGCAAGTCTTTGCAGCTTCGACAGTTTAAGTCCTACCGAAGTCTGCGATGCTTTCGAACCCCACGATACCGCTCCATACGTGATAATCGGTCTCACGATCATGGTGTACATCCACCTGATAGTCCTTGGGGAGCACCCCCAGGATTTTCCAGCAAGTCGGTTGCATACCATGAGTGCTTTTGTAGCTTTGGTTAGGGTCTGGTCCACGTGCTGATTCCATCGCAGTGTGGAATCCAGCGTGAGGCCCAGATACTTGACCGTGCTGGCCATATCAACAATTCTGCCGTCCAGGGATATATTTCTGAGGCCCGGCAGTGACCTCCGTCTGGTGAAGGGAATGATTGTAGTTTTGGCGGGGTTGATGTTTAAGCCAACCCCACTACACCATCCCTTTGCCAGTCCCAATCCCCTCTGAACGATATCGCAGAGTGTGTCTTCACATTTTCCCCTAGCATATCCCTGACAGCGGATTCCATTGCTAGTCAGCCGCTCAAGGAGATCGTCCACAACTAGGCTCCAAAGTAGGGGGGATAGCACTCCACCCTGTGGGCAGCCTCTTGTTGTTCCCAGACGAATTTTCTTTTCTCCTACTGCGGTTTCCGCCACCCTAGTGCGCAGTACGGCTTCAATCCATCTGCGCACTGGTGCTGCCACACTCCTTTTCTCCAGTGCTCTTGACACGCTCTCGTGAGACGTGTTGTCAAAGGCATCTTCTATGTCGAGGAATGCGCATAACATCACCTCGCCCCCATCTAACGAATTCTGAATCTCTGAGGTTAGCTGGTACAGAGCAGTGTTTGTTGACCTGCCTGCTCTGTAAGTATGTTGCTTCTCATGAAGCGGTGAAGCCTTCAGCACCTTCGATCGTAATTCGTGGTCTATGATCTTTTCCATACTTTTGAGTAGGAAGGAAGTAAGACTGATTGGCCTGAACGATTTCGCCAATGAGTAGTCTTTCCTCCCTACTTTGGGTATGAAGATCACCTTTGCAGTGCGCCATGGTTCCGGGATATATGCCAGCGCTAGGCTATCCCTCATCAGCCGAACAAGATGGGGCAGTAGCGCCTGCTCCCCCTGTTGTAGAAAAGCTGGAAGGATACCATCCGCACCCGGTGACTTATATTTTTCAAAGGAGGCCAGAGCCCACTTGATGGAGTCTGCAGTCTTCGTTCCGGGAAGTGCGCTAGTAGAAGAGCGTTAGCTCTTTCTTCTGCGCTGGACGTATAGGTCCCATCCGATCGTTCAATCGCTAGTACTGTGTCCGTCTTGCCTCTAGCCAGAGCCTTATGCAGTCTAGCTGCCTCTGGGGTTGAGGAGACGCTCTCACAGAACTTCCTAAAGCTCTTCTGTTTCGCGGTCCTAATCTCCTTATTATAAGCAGTTAGGCTGCATCTGTAATCCTCCCAGTTTCCGGTGCGCTTAGCCTTATTGAATAGCTTGCGCACCGTTTTTCTTAGTACTGAGAGTTTACTAGACCACCAGGAGCAGTTACTGCTCTTGGTGGTAGTCTTTAGGGGGCAGCTGCTCTGATAAGCTTCTATAATGGATTGGTTTAGGGCAGACAGTCTGCTCTGCAATCCAGAAGCCGTTGCGCTTTTATCCAGCTGCTCCCTACTGCTAACAGTTGTTTTAAGGGAGTCCCTAAAAACGGCCCAGTCCGTGTTCCTAGGGATACGCTTGGGAGGGAGTTGCTTGACCCCCATCCCCAGCACGAATCTTATGATACGGTGATCCGACATGGAGGGTTCCGATGACACCCTCCATCGTGAGATCAGCCCTATCTCAGACTCGCTACTGAGAGTGATGTCAAGCACCTCCCTTCTGACACTAGTTACAAAGGTGGGTTCGCACCCCACGTTTGCTATACTTAAATTATTACTAACTATAAACTCGATAAGAGACTCACCCCGTGTGTTGCAGTCCGTGCTGCCCCATTCAGTGTGATGGGCATTCGCGTCACAGCCCATGATGAGGGGCAGTTTATTCCGCCTGCAGTACTCTACAAGGTTGCCGACTGCCTCTGGGGGTGCTATCGGAGTCTCCCCCGAAAAATAGGCCGCTGCCACGACGAAGTCCGCTCCTTCGTCGTTCCTGGTTTGTACAGCGACCAGGTCCTGTGTCAGGAACTCTGAAATACAGAAAAAATCAATACCGTTACTAAGTACTATACAGATTCTAGGTCTCTCACTTGTGAGATCCCAGATTACCTTGTTTGACTCCATTTTGAGGCCCTTGACCTCTCCTTTTCTGACCCATGGCTCCTGGATCAGTAGTATGCCCAGACCATCAATCGTAAACCTGCTCGCGATAACCGCCGAGGCTGTCGCCGCGTGGTGCAGGTTTACCTGGGCAACTTCTATGCGCGGACCCACTACAGGATCGGCTCCATGAGGGACTGGTCCTCATCCTCACCGTCCTCCGCGGTGTCTCCCGCCAGGTTCGTGAGCCCCTCCAGAAGCTCCTGAGTGGAGGGTAGGGCCCCCCCCCTTTCTCGCCCGTCTTCTCGGAAGGGACCTTCACCGAAGTCTCGGCAGTTGCCGCCTGCTTCGACGTACTTGCGCAGGGATGAGTCGCAACCTCATCCACCTGCATTTTTCCTCCTGCATCGCCCTCGGTGCTCGTTTTAGGCCTGAATGGCCTCAGGACCACCGAGCTGAACCTATAGTTCAGGCGGAAGCTCACCTTCCTGACGAATTTGTACGATTCGTCGTCTATGGAGAGGTTGAGCCTCCACCCTGAATCCTCCGCAGTGCTGCTGGTCACCCGCTAAGCCGATGTATTGAGGCCATCGTTTTGATTGCGGATGAGCCCGAGAGCAAATTCGTATGGCTTGCCTGCGCATCTGGGGAGGAATACCGTCATGCTATGCATGGGCGGAATTTCGTCCCCCTTTTTTGCGCAGAGGATGGGTCCATTCCAGCCTGCCAGCTTGGGAGCGATCTCCCTCAGCCAACAGGCCGACCTCTCATCCTTGCAGTCAACCTGCAACATGCCCCCCTTGAAATACACCCCATGGAAGGAGGCTTTGTATCCAGACCCCCTGAATACCTCCTCCATGAGCAAATCTTGGAGCACGGTGAGCTTCTCCGACCCCAGCACCTCCGCCGGGTAGTTCAGCGGCAGCACCGCCATCCGCATACTTGCGCTGTCCCTCCGCTACCCGGGGGATTTGGGGCGGAGCGGTGGCCACCAGTAGCTTGTGCAACGTTGCCCCTCTGCCGCTTGATGTTGGGCGGCTCCTGTGGCGTCAGCTGTCCGCTTCGCCGCTTGGGTGGTCGAGGGAGCTGCCCTTTCGCAGCCTCGGCCTGCGGGCTGAGTTGCGCTTACTGGGCAGTGGCCTCGATTGTTGCCATTGCGCTTCCTTTTCGGAAGCCGGGGAAGTGCTGTCACCTCTCACCCTGTTCCGCGCTAGGCTTTCTGCTACCTCCGGAGTTCTTCCCTCCTGGAGGTGCCTCAGGTACCACTTCAGGCTGGCACCGCTCATACCTTTTCTTCTGCAATCGTCCTGTCCTCCCGGACATCCCGTTGGTGGCAGGGGGGGTAGTCTGCCTCCCCTCTTCCTTTTTCGTTTTCGAGCCCCACCGGAGGTCGCCCGTTGCGACTCCTCTGCATCCGAGCAGTTGCTCCTGCTCGAGAGTCTCCGTGGGGTTCTCTTTTTCTTTTATCGCAGCGGCCGCAGTCGAAATCGCCTGCTGAACGCCTCTGCACGAGGGCATGTCATCGTCGTCGTCCCTGGCATGCTCCTCGAACAGCGCTCGCTCCTCTGGCGAAAGGGCGTCCAGGAAGCTGAACTTGCGTTTAGCCCCTGATTCGCCCTTACTTGCACCGCTGCCCTTGTCGTTACCATTGTCCATCGTCGTTTGCTGTTGTTGTTGCCGAGATCCGTTTGTTGTTGCTGCTGTGGTTTTGTTATTGTTTTTGTTATTCATCTTGTTCGTACGACCCTTGGCTCGACGAGGCGAGCCGTCGGGTCAGCTTTTGGAAAGGGGAACAAATAGTGCGCCGCGCCAGAGCCCCTTGACGCGGTAAGGCCGTCGTTACTTCCCAATGCGGCCCGCTGTTGGGAAGGCTCCGTTAGAATACAGCCGAATTTATCTCCTGGCTGCAAATTATCCAATGGGCACGGGAGTCGCATAACACCCTGGATTAGGAGGTGGCAGCTCTTGGTTGTCGCACGCATACGGCCTCTGACAACCAGTGTGAGGGTGCAAGCACCTCTCTCACCAGTTGGGAGATGCCGAGAATGCCTGCGACTTAAGCCCCTGCACTACGGCAAGGTGCCTGCCATTCGCAGAGGTTGTAAGGGTAAGAGGACAAAATGTTGATGTAGACAATCGTTGGATTGTGCCATACTTGCCAATATTGTCCAAAGCGTTTGAGACTCACATCAATGTCCAATAAAATATGTTAACAAAGGTAGTGATATGGCTGTCTTTGGTGAAACCAATGCTAATGATGAAATATCACAATACCAGATGGGTCGCTATGTAAGTAGCCACGAAGCAATTGGCGTATCTTTTCATTTGCCATCCATGAAAGACACCCTACAGTAGTCCATTTGGTAGTCCATTTAGAAAATGGTTAACGAATTTATTTTACAGTCTGTCAAACTGATGATTTTGCTGGCACTTTGCTGTATGCTGACATGCCACGCTTTTATACATGAACGCATCATCAAAATCATTTCAGCGTCGAAAACAAGGAACACCAGTTGAAGGACATCCAAATGTATTTGCGTCAGACGCTATGGGTCGCATCTACACAGTACATCCAAATAACGATAAATGTTATTATTTGCGGTTGTTGTTGGTGAATGTTCGTGGTCCGACATCGTTTGAACATCTGAGAACTGTTAATGGACAGCTGTGTGCGACTTAGCGTGAGGCATGTCAACAATTACATTTACTTGAGAACGATTCGCACTGCGATGATACGCTCAAAGGTTCTGTAATATCTTCATTGCCGCATCAAATTCGTACATTGTTTGCGATTATCATATCCCTCATAGCCTCGAATCCAAAAGATTTGTGGGTTAAGTATAGAGATGACATGTCTGAGAATGTTTTGCATCGTGTGCGCCGTCAAGCTTTGCATCCTACACTACAAATGACTGAAGAAATTACAATGAGATATTGATCATAATAGAAGATATGTGTTTATTGATGGTAAATAAAGTATTATCGTATTTGGGAATGACAGCACCCAATCGTCATATGCGCGATGCATTAAACCACGAGTTGCAAAGAGAACAACAGTACGACATTGAAGCATTGGCCGAAACAGTTCGTACAAATCTTCCACAATTAAATCAACAACAGAGAATTGCGTACGACACTTTGATTGAAGCTGTGAACAGTGGATCTGGTGGAATTTATTTCCTTGATGCTCCCGGAGGAACCGGAAAAACGTTTTTAATTTCATTGCTTTTGGCGAGGATCAGATCGCGAAATGATGTTGCTTTAGCATTGGCTTCATCTGAAATAGCTGCGACTATGCTAGAAGGCGGGCGAACTGCACATTCTGCCTTGAAATTATCATTAAACATGCAAATAACCGAAACACCAATTTGCACCATCGCCAAAAATAGCGCAATGGCTAAGATCCTACAGTTATGTAAATTGATGGTTTGGGATGAATGTACAATGGCCCATAAGAGGTCACTGGAAGTACTGGACAGATCGTTGAAAGATCTTCGTGACAACCAAAATATTTTTGGTGGGGCCATGATTCTGTTGTCAGGCGATTTTCGTTAGACTCTTCCAGTTATTCCCCGATCAACTGTTGCGGATGAACTAAATGCATGCCTAAAATCATCGAATTTGTGGCAGTGCGTAGAGACACTCCACTTAACAACTAACATGCGAGTATTTTTGCAACAAGATGAAACTGCAAATGTATTTGCGAAGCAGTTGTTAGACATTGGAAATAATAAAATTGCAGTGGACACCTCGGCCGGATTCATCACATTACCCACAGATTTTTGTCACATCACAGACTCAAAGGAGGAGCTTATTCAGTGTACTTTTCCAGATATAGAGCAAAAGTTCAATAACTATAATTAGCTGGGTGAATGAGCAATATTGGCGGCGAAAAATAAAAATGTCGAGGATCTCAATGCGACCATTCAGAATTTTCTTCCAGGACAGTTAGTTTCCTTCAAATCAGTCGACACCGTAATGAACCAGGATGACGTAGTCAACTACCCACGGAGTTTTTAAATTCACCTAGATTACCACCTCACAACTTGCAGTTAAAAGTAGGTTAAGTTGTCATCATGCTGCGTAACATTAATCAACCTCAACTATGCAATGGAACAAGATTGGCTGTGAAAAAGCTGATGAATAACGTCATTGAGGCAACAATCATAAAAGCAAAATACAAAGGAGAAGATGTCTTGATCCCGCGGATACCGATGATTCCCACGGACTTACCATTTGATTTTAAACGCTTACAATTTCCAGTACGTCTGGTCTTTGCGAAGACCATAAATAAATCGCAAGGGCAGTCGTTAGAAGTTTGTGGAATCAAATTAGAGTTTCCTTGTTTCGCGCATGGACGTCGCGTGGTACCTACTTAGTATAAAAATAAAGATAAAGGTTAAATTTAAACCTTAAAAATAATCAGTACATCAGGAAAACTGTTTTGTAAATAAGCAACATGATATGACGAAAAAGATAATAAAACTTCATGCTTTATTAAAAAATGTTTTTTTTTTATTAAATACGGATTCGATTTGTTTGTTTTGCAATCATTTTATACAAAGGTTTAGGTCTTTTATATATCGTTTAGTAAGGTAGTAGGAAGTCTGCCGGATCAGCTAGTGTAAAATAAATGTGTACAAACGAATTAGTTAGTGAATATAAAAGTCAAAAATATAAGTGTAAAATTAGTTTTAAATGGAAAAATACTTACTTTAAATAGTTGAAAACTACAAGTTTCTCGTGACTATATCTATATATATTCTTGATCTGGAGGATCACCTCTATCCGCCCATACCCATTATCCCCGAAAGCCTGGGACGGTGTTCTAAAGGTTTCCCAGTAAATTTTTTCAATAATTTATGTACATATATTTTATATATAAAAATATATTTAACACTGCACAATGGTTATTTTGTATAGAACTCCTTTAGCACGCAAAATAATTGTGGGCACCCGGTGTTGGACCGAGCAGGGAAATTTTTTTTTTAAGCGCGGCCTAAGGCCGGCAGTGCCGGAAGGAATTGTCACACGAAAGAACATGTGCAAAGTGCGTTCATTTTTTGGTTTTTTTTGTAAAATTTCATTTCAATTTAATTAAGAAAATAAGGATTTGTAATCTTTGCGTCAAAATAAGACGATTTAAAAAAAAATTATAATTTTCGCAGCCTCTTTTGTTGAGGGACATAAACTATTTACCGAAAATTCAACTATTACTATAAATTTTTCGATTTCCTACAGAAGTGCCCGGATAAAACTCGGAGGATTTCGAACTGTATATAGATATTTCGTATGCTAAGAAATATATAGTAAGGCAGCGAAGTGAGTCTATGACTTATAGTATATGTTAGTTCTAAATATTAATGTATTTGAGTAACAATTTCTTCCGAAAAACGTGAGTGGATATTATTTTTATTGTTATTATTATTGTAATCATGGTTATTATTATAGTAATTATGGTTATTATTATTGTAATTATTGTTATTATTATTGTAATTATTGTTATTAATATTTTTATTATTATTATTAATATTTTTATTATTATTATTAATATTTTTATTATTATTAATATTTTTATTATTATTATTAATATTTTTATTATTATTATTAATATTTTTATTATTATTATTCTTATTGCTATTATTATTTTTATTGGGTCGGCTTTAGTGTATCCCGTGTTTAGCGTTAAAAGGGGTATGGTTAGATAGAGGAGATTCTCCAAATCAAGTATATTATAGCCGCCGGAAACTTATAGTTTTCGAGATATTTGCATTTTAATTTAAAAATTTCCCAAATTATTTTGCAATTTTTCGATCTATAGTTAATTTTTCTTTTATATAATGCACTTATTGTACACTAACACTTTACTAAATTGTTTCTACATATTTATTTTATATCAATTATTTACATATTTGCTTTGAATAAGCATTTTATTTTGTACACAATCTTCGTTATATCCACAACAACAAGTGGGTTCCATGTTGACAAATAATAAGTATTTCCATGTCTATTATATACACTTATGGACAAAATAAGAGGTGTGCGTTTAGCTGGTACTGTTTTTTAACAAAATGGTGTTGTAACTGTTACTTTTTGTTTTTGATATAGTTACATTTTTACGATAAAGGCGAAAGAGTAGTGCGTAAGTATCAACAAGTTGCATTACTATTTTGTTAATTTTGTGTTTGAGTGACAAGATGCCATTGCTTCATTAAATTTGATTGGCCAATAAAATAGGTGTAAGTAATATGTTTTAAAGAATAAGTGTTATTTCGAAGTATTTTTCATATTAATGTAGGTATTGGAGTATTTGTAATTTTATATTTCTTTGAACACCATAAACTATAAACAAGAAATTATTTAGAATGAAAAAATTGCGGGAGAAAGGAAACACGTATAAACTCATTTCAAATACGTTAGGAAAAACTTTTCAACTAATGGTCTAAAATAAAAAAAAAGGAAATTCGTGGTCGTCCAAGAAAAACTATACTATACCGTATACTTCTCATGGCAAAAAAGGACCCTTATGTGACTAAAGTTGGACTGAATGTTAGCTCACGGGCAATTCGGCGTCGATCACTGAACGGTAATCTACCGGGACGTAAAACCAGAAAAAGTCCTCTTCTATGAAAGGTCCACATACAGAAGAGAAAAGCTTTTGCCGCAGAACATAAAAAATTAGTGCGGCCCAAGAAACCATGCCGCTGAGATGGAGTTATCAACAAGATAACTAGCCGAAACATACATCGAGGTTGGTATCTGAGTGGTTCATTGATGCAAATGGGACCTGTATGTAATGGCCTAGTCAATCCCCTCATCTCAACCCGATTGAGAACTTGTAAAGTGACCTTAAGAGGAGATTGGCAGCCTTTTCTTTTCAAAACAAGGAGCGATTGTGGCGAAAAGCAAGCGAACTTTGGGATGGTACCCTATTAGGAACCTGCTGGAATTTAATTCAATCCATGCCGAATAGAATTGGAAAAGTAATGAAAAATCACGGAGGATATACAGATTACCAAAAACCCATGGACCGAAAAAACGATAACTTGAATGTTTTGATTTTATTTAGAAAAAAATATTTTACACCTGTTATTTTGAAAAAAAAATTCAGTTTTAAAATTCGGAAAGAAAGATTTTCGACATATTTATGTTTAATAAAGTAAAGCGTAAACATGTCTAAAACAAAACTGTTTTAAATGCAAATTCTTCAAAGTTATTAAATAAAAACTGTGTATTATTTTGTCCATAAGTGTATACTTATATATATACTTTTATATATAATATATATATATTTATTTATATACTTTTATATATAATATATATATATTTATTTATATACTTTTATATATAATATATATATATTTATTTATATACTTTTATATATAATATATATATATTTATTTATATACTTTTATATATAATATATATATATTTATTTATATACTTTTATATATAATATATATATATTTATTTATATACTTTTATATATAATATATATATGTTTATTTATATACTTTTATATATAATATATATATATTTATTTATATACTTTTATATATAATATATATATATTTATTTATATACTTTTATATATAATATATATATATTTATTTATATACTTTTATATATAATATATATATATTTATTTATATACTTTTATATATAATATATATATATTTATTTATATACTTTTATATATAATATATATATATTTATTTATATACTTTTATATATAATATATATATATTTATTTATATACTTTTTTATATAATATATATATATTTATTTATATACTTCTATATATAATATATATATTTATATTTTGCAAACGTATTAAAATAAATAACAACAGAGGATTATACCCCAAATACATCAACCATAATTCTTTTGTTCCCTTCTCTTGATGAATCACGGTATTGGATCGGCCAGGGTTATATTTTTCAAGCCGGGCGAAGGCCGCAAATGCAGAACGGAAATCTAAAAAAAAAACACATACGCCGCTGCTATTAAGGTCAATAAAACATACATAAGCCCTAAAATCTTTTTATTTTATTTATTTGGAAAATGTAGATGATAATATTTTGTAGAGGGTGTTTTTATTATTTTTATTTATTATGATTGCTTTCATTCGTTTGGATATGGCAACACTTATCATTTGTGAACATGGCACCCATTTGTTATTGTGCATATAACGAAAATTGGATAAAAATAAAATGCTTATTTAAAGCAAATATTTAAATAATTTATATAAAATAAATATGTAGAAACCTTGTAGTGAAATGTTAGTGTATAAGAAGTTTCAACTTAAATATACTTATATTTAAAATATTAAAATAATTGATCTATATATATCAGAATGAAACACGTTTCCCGTTGTCACGCCATAACTTGAGAACGGCTAAACCGATTTGGCTGTTATTTTGTGTGTAGTTTTCTAATACTCTGTAGAAGGTTCAGGAAAATGTCTCAGAAAGATTGAAAAAATACATTTAATTTTGCATATTTAAAAAAACCCGCGTAACGAATGTCATCGTCATTCACAGCCATAGACTATATTGAAAGAGCGTCGTTTGTTTAGAAATGTGGTTACTTAATTAAATTCTATCGCACTAATTTACTCATTTTTGAAAATTACTCGCCACAAATAAATGTACCGACTTTGACGGTAATATTAATAATACCAGTGATGATTTCATTTTAATGTAAGTAATTCAAAATGTGGAAAACGGTTGGCTTCCAGGGCCATCCCTGCAACTTCCCGCTAATTTCATACATTAACGTTTAAATTTCGGTTTTTTTTTACTGCTTTTGAGCTCTTCGAGCTTCCAGAATTTCAGCATTATTGTACACGGACAAAACTAGTTAATTGCCCGTATTTTCCCAGTCGCACAAATTAATTATTATTCTGGATCGTGAGAGTCTCCTCTATCTAACCATACCTTATTTACCCCTGACATCAGGGGATGATATATTTTTTTTCTTAGGCCGTAAGGAGGGCTTAAAATGCCTTCGCACCATATAGGGATCGTCATCCTACGTGAGTGGTGTACCCACTAAAACACTCCCCCCTTCTATCATGGATTTTTACCTTGCCCCGGGACCGCTTTCGCATTACTTCAGAGCAAGGTTTCCAGGATGGACCCATATCGGGTCAGTTTCTACTCTCCCTGCGTCCAGGGATGCCTACTGGTTTGTAGCCAGCATCAGGCTGACTATCTTCTATCTAGGAGGGTCCGCGTCCATGTCCCTTTTCTTGATGCGTAGTACATGTTCCACGTATGAGGCAATTTGTTGCCAGTTTTCGCCACTAGCTATCATTTTCGCTATTAGGTTTTCCGTGTTTAGTTCTCCAACTTTGTTCTCTAGAGTTCTCCGAGCTTCATTCCATCGATGGCACTTAAAGAAGGTATGGTTTGCATCATCGTGTGGTTCGTCTCCGTAAATACATGCAGGGCTCTCGGCTTTACCCATGTTATACAGGTTTTTTCGAAAATATCCGTAGCCGGAGAGCATCTGTGTTAGGTAGTAGTTCACCTCGCCGTGTTTTCTACTGTGCCATGTCTCTATATCTTTGGTCAATTTGGCAGTCCATCGCCCTTTGCGCTCCCTTGTCCATCGATCTTGCCAAAATTCGAGTGTTTGCTTCCTTGCTTGTTGTCTTGTTTGCATGTGTATTTCCGTTCCATTTTTCTTCCATAACCAGAGTTGTCTTCTCTCCTTTGCGAGTAGATCTATTGGGATTACGCAGCTTATCACTAGCACTGAGGATTCGGATACAGTGCGGTAAGCCGAGGCGACTCTCAGGGCTGCTGTTCTCTGCACCTTAGCAACTACTTTCCGTCTATGATTCACATTTAATGTATCGGCCCACAGTTCACTACCATATAACAGCACTGACTGTGTTGTGTCCATGAGCAGTTTCCTTCTACTTGCAAGCGGACCTCCGATGTTTGCCATAAGTCTTGAAAGCGACTAGGTAATATTGCCTGACTTTTTAGCAGCGTGCTGAATTTGAGCCCAGTACGTCAGTTTGTTGTCCATTCTTATACCTAGGTATTTTAGGGTTTTCGTCGTTTGTATGGTTTTTGAATGAACTTTCATGTTCACCTCCAACGGGATATGTTTCCTAGTGAGCAGGATCAGCTCGGTGTTTTCTGCGGCTAGGCTAAGGCCGTGTGAGTCCAACCATGTCTGTGCTCGCAGCATGACTTGTGTAAGTCTGCGTCTGGCTATGTCGGTACTACGAGCTGTTATGACGGAAGCGATGTCGTCCGACGTCCAACGAGGTGACTGCTACCTCGCAGTCTGGCATTTCGACGTTTAAAATTCCGTCGTAGCTGACGTTCCATAGGTCTGGTCCAAGTATGGATCCCTGCGCTGCTCCGGAGGTGATTTCTTTTCTTTGAGGGCCGTCACTTGTGTCATATAGCAGTTCCCTGTCTTTAAGATAGCTTGGTATCATTTTCATCAGGTAGGGGGGCGTTTTGAATCGGCTTTCTAGTGCATCTATAATATTTATCCATTTTGCGCTATTGAATGCATTTCTTATGTCTATTGTTGCGAGGAGGACTATTGGCCTCAAGGAGTTGTTCTTTCGATTGGCTTCGTCCACGCTGCGCACGACGTCTTCAACGGCTCCGTTTGTGGACCTGCCTGGTCTGAAGCCATGTTGTCGCTCTGATAAGCCTCCAGCGTTGTTTACTGCGCCTATTATGCGGGGTTTCAACAACCTTTCTAGTAACTTTCCTGCTGTATCTAGCATGCACAGAGGTCTGTATGCTGATGGTGTTTCTGGGTTTCCTTTTCCTTTACTTATCAGGGTCAGATGTTGTCTCTTACATACTTCTGGGAAGATGCCCTCTTTCAAACATGCATTATACATGGATAACAATAAGTGAGGACGTTCTGCGGCGATTAGCTTTATCACTTCGACTGGTATGCAGTCAGGGCCGGGGGCTTTTTTGTTCTTTAAAGTTCTTGCGGCCATGCTCATTTCCTCCAGAGTGAACGGTGGGCATGAGGTCTCTTGCATATGTTATTAGAATATAACATGTGCAGTGCAGTGTGCATAGTGAAAAGTGCTCCGTAATATCTGAAAATATTACATCAATCGCATATATAGTTTCCTTAAAAGAAAATAATAATTCTTATAAGAAAATATAAAGGATTTACAAAGAAAAGTTCGATTAAATTTTGATATTGAACCATAATTGAATTTCGTACAAGAAAGAAAGGTGTGTGCGACGTAATATTTTGAGGTGTAATAATAAAAAGCATAACAAACATTAATATTGATTGTGAATTAGACATCATAGAGTGAATGAATGCATTAAAAATACACGGAAATAAAAAATTACTCCGGAATTATTTGGAACATATCTTTTTTCCTGTATCGTGTACTTACAAAATGCCACCCAAAAAAGTAAATACAACACAACAGATTTGTGGTTATTGCTCAGACAATATCCGGGATAAAACGCAGCCAAGTATTCAATGTGCGGCTTGTCGACGTTGGTTTCACTCAAAGTGCACCAACCTTTCATCCGATGAGTTTAAATCCATCGCCAACAGCATTAAGAAAAAAGAAACAGTTTGGAATTGTGACTCATGTGCAAGTGACATTAGTGTTAAGACATGTGATGTATTGGATTCCGATGAGGAGGCATCAGATGATCCGCCACCGTCAAAGGATATTGAAACCTTACTCAAGAGACACTTTGAACGTTTTACAACAAATTATGAACGTGAGTTCAGGGACTTATTGTAAAAAAATCAGTTGTAAGTGAAATCAAGGACTTAAGAAAAGAGGTAAGCAAACTGTCAAAACAAAACGTCTCGCTATCAAATCAATGTTCTGCCCTGGATGACAGACTTACATCAGTTGAAGACAAGCTAAACGTAGATATGAGGCTGCCTACCAGCCAGGAAGAGTTTTTCACTGAACTGTCGGAACGAAAACGCCGTGAAATCAACGTGATTGCCCTAAATATTCCTGAGTCTGATAAAGCTGCTGGAAAGGACCGTTTAGAGGATGACAGAACAAAGTTAGTCATAGCTTTGCCTCCCAGTCTCAAGGATGAGGCCACTGAGCTCAAGTTACGTAGACTGGGTCGTCCTACACCTTGACGTAAACGTCCTCTTCACATTACCACCCGCTCAGCAGCCGATGCACTTTCCATTATCAAATACAGACCAACAGACGAAAACTCAGGTTTTATTTTCAAGACTGATCTCACTCCCTCTCAACAACTTCATCTGAAAAATTTGCGTCAAGAGCTTGATTCAATCGTGAAGAGTGGTGATGACAGTAACACAATTAAATATATCCATGGTGTCCCAAGAATCGTTAAAAGAAATTTTCGTTCGCTCAACGAGCAAGAAGAAAGTATCTTACGTTCACCTGTGCTACCGGAACGTCAGAGGTCTGCGTACAAAACTATCAACATTTCAAACCGCATTAGCGCCTAACCAGTACGACGTTGTATGTATTTCGGAATCCTGGCTTCACTCATCCATATGTGATGGTGAAGTCATTGATTCAACATATAGTATTTACCGTAAAGACCGTGTTTCTCTCAGCAACGAGCAGGTGCGTGGTGGTGGTGTCTTCATCGCTTGTAAACGTAGTCTCCATACAGTCAAATTGCAATAACAAACAATGATTTAGAGCAAATATTCATCCGTGTCAAGGAAGCTTCTCGCGATATGATCATCGGCTGCATCTACATACCTCCTCAATCAACTCTTGAGATCTTCGAGTGCCACATAGCTACCGTTTCATTTATAATGGACAAATACCAAAACTCCAACGTCATGAACAGTTTCGACTGTGAAAAGCAACTTTATGATGGATTTGCCTCATTAAACTGCACTCAACAAAATCACATTCAAAATGCCTGGAACTCAATACTTGACCTTTGTTTCAGTGACATTGCCTCTTCTCCGGAACACGCAGTTGCTCTTGTCCCGAAAGATAAGTACCATCCTGCTATCGACATCTTGCTAAATTTTCGGCCGGGGTTGACGCCAGATAATTCCTCATCATACGTATTTAAAAAGGCTAACTACGCAGCCCTTAATACTTCTCTCCTAAGAACGAACTGGATTGACCTCTACAAACTCGAGACTATTGACATACACGTACGCAAGCCGAGTAACTATCCATCTTGGTTCTCACATGATCTCATTCACAAAGTCAAACAGAAGAAATCTGCACACCTGATATATAAAATTCGGAAAACTAAGCCAAATTATTTACGATTCAGCAGGTTACGATTGGAATGCAAAAAGTTAAGTATCGAATGCTACAAAAGTTATGTCGACAAGGTAGAGGACAAACTGCAATCGGAGATCAAAGCATTCTGGAATTTTATCAAGGACAAAAACCGTTGCACCGGTGACATACCATCTTCCGTAGCCTGGAATGACCGCTCAGCAGATACGGGACCAGGTATCAGTAACCTCTTTGCGCCCTTCTTCCACAGCATCTACGCGCCATCGAATAGCGGTGACAAAGGTGTTGCAACACAGCGCACACACTTGGATGCCCTGACAGTGACCTACGATGCAGTACTCAAAGAACTCCTTGCTCTCGACCCCAGCAAAGGTGCAGGCCCCGATGGTTTGCCTAACATATTCATCAAAAACTGTGCGGTAGGCCTATGTGAGCCTTTGACACATATATTTGGCGAATCTCTTCACCATGGTACCTTCCCGACCTACTGAAAACTGTCATACATCTCACCGATTCTTAAAGAGGGGCCCAAGACCTTGGTTACCAACTACCGTCCTATCTGCATACAGTCTGCACTTGCAAAACTATTTGAGAGTTTAGTGCTTCCACAGATACGTCAGGCATTTGAAAACATCATAACAACCAAACAACATGGCTTTACTGGTGGCAGATCCACCACTACCAATTTGTTCATATACGTCGACAAACTGCTGAACTCCATGGATTCCGGAAACTGCACACACAGCATTTACACAGACTTCAGCAAGGCTTTCGACCGTGTTGACTACGAAATACTTTTAGCGTATTTGTGGCTGGACGTGCATTAGCTTGGATACGTACATACCTCACAGAAAGACGCTTGCAAGTCAGAGTAGATGGCCACTTATCCAGTGAATATGAAGTAATCTCTGGTGTGCCCCAAGGAGCTCACCTTGGTCCTGTGCTGTTTAACGTCTTCGTCAACGACATTGGTAATAACTTTGCTTATGATTTCCTTCTGTATACTAATGACCTCAAAATATTTAGACCGATTACTTGTGAGACAGACATCATAATCTTGCAACAAGACATAAGTACCCTCAGCGACTGGTGTCGAGTGAACAAGCTGGATCTCAACGTAAACAAATGTGCGGCCATATCTTTCGCTCGCTCACACTCACCGATCCGCACGAGCTACAAACTTGATGGGCTTGAGATAGCTGAGGTCGAGAACATAAAAGACTTAGGTATCATTGTTGATAATAAGCTCACCTTCTCACACCACGCAGACAAAATTACATCAAAGGCGCTCAAAGCCCTTGGATGTACTACCAATTTTGGAATATGGTTCGGTAATCTGGTCTCCCTACACTAACACGACAATCGATAAAGTTGAAAAGGTGCAGCGTAAATTCTGTAAGTCACTGGCCTATAAACAATCTTCACCAAGTCACATCT
Organism: Bactrocera oleae; assembly: GCF_042242935.1. Classification (NCBI taxonomy): domain Eukaryota; kingdom Metazoa; phylum Arthropoda; class Insecta; order Diptera; family Tephritidae; genus Bactrocera; species Bactrocera oleae. The sequence goes on along the minus strand of NC_091541.1, from coordinate 16,863,173 downwards.
GCTCTACCAGTGCTACTGTATAAATAAACTGTCTTCTCGTCGACAGGTCGCTGACCTCTGCTTTTTCTACATAGTAGTCAATAACATCACTGATGCTCATGAGATCCTAAACAGTTTTGAACTCGCCCCTGCTGGTCTTACCCTGAGGCGAAATAGATTACTAAAAACATCGAAATCCAAGAAAAATTATGTTATCCATGGTCCTCATAATAGACTGGCTAATTCAGTAAATTCACTTCAAGGTGAAATTGATTTCTATGGAGGAACATACGCTGCTTTTACCGAAAACACCAAGAGACACCTGCTCGTCTGAATTACATCTAAATCAAGTCTGAATTACATATTGACTTACAATTATTTAAATATTTTCCAGATATTACACAAAATACCCTAGCTACTTTTGTATAATACTTCAAATCTTTATTATATCTATGTATATTGCCGATTGGCGTTTAAATAAATAAATAAATAAATAAATATACTCTGGTGGGTCTCTCCCCAGGACATGGGTTGGGAACAGACTGTTTACGATGTGCTCCATGGCTGCAGCGTTTAACTCTGAAATGGACTGTTTCGCCCCGAGCTTTCTCATTACGATCTTGTATCCGAGACCCCAAGGATTTTTGTTTATATCGCTACGTAGCTCTTCCCATTTATCTTTCTTTGCCTTTTTTATTGCATCTTTCAGCTCAGTTTTCGCAGCTTTATATTCCTTATGCTCTTCCATTTCGTTTCTTCCTCTTCTTCTAGCCCTTGTGTATCGGCGTCTTTTACGCAGGCAAGTTTGTCTCAGATTTTGTATTTCGTCCGTCCACCAATAAACTGCTTTTTTTGGATGCCCTTTTATTTTGGGCATGGCTGCCTTACATGCCTCTGTGATGCTGTCCAGTGTTTCTTTGACAATAAACCTAGCTGGGCTACTTGCGTGGTATTTTGGTGGGTTTTTGTCTATGCTTGCGAGGAGTTTTCCTGAGTGTAGCTTGGAAACGATTCATTTACGTGTTCCTCTTCTTTTAGTTGTTGCTTGACTTTTGTCTGGACCTATGAGGTAGGATATGTATTGGTGATCGCTACCTGTGTAGTCTTCTAGTACTTTCCATTCGCGTAGCTGGTTTGCGAATCCTTCAGATACCAGCGTAATATCGGGAGTTGTGTCGTTGCATCCCGGCCTTCTGAAAGTTGTTTGGGATCCTCTGTTGGCAACGATAAGTCCTAATCTAGCTGCCATGTCAAGGATTTTGCGTCCTCTCGAATTTGTTGTCGGTGTGCCCCATTCCATGGCCTTGGCGTTGAAATCTCCGGCTATGATTAAGTGCCGATTTGGGTGATGCGCGGCATCCTCAATGGCATCGAGCTTTGCTTGGAATTCTGAGAAAGGATCGCTCGGTGTCAGGTAGCAGCTAATTATCGTGATGTTTTCGTTGCTTATCCAGACAAAACCATTTCCTCTCCCGCTGCTTGTTGTTTTGAAGCCGCTGCTTTCCGTTAGCCATATTGTCGCTGTTGCGGTGATGTCCTCCAACCATGTTCCGTCTTGCACTATCCTGTATTGCTCGCTGATGATTGCTACTTCGGTTCCGAATTCCAGCATGAGCTGTGGGAGCAGGGAGTCAGCGGTTTTGCTTCTGTGCATGTTACACTGCAGGATCTTCATATCCTTATTTGTTCCCTGTACGACTCATACGTGCGAGACCCTGGGATATGGTCTGTTTGGCTATGCTTTTGTTCCACACAGAGGCAACAGCTCGGTGTGTTTGTGCAATCTTTCAGCTTGTGCCCGGATTTCCCGCAACGTATGCATAATCCTTGGCCTTTCCTATCAGGCCCTTTGCACTCCCATTGTAGGTGACCGAAGTTGAAGCATCTGTAGCATTTTTTGACTTCTTTCATGAGCTTCACTCTGCAGCTGATCCATCCTATTTTTATGTGGCCTTCCTTAAGTATCCTGTTTGCGTTGTCTGCTGTCATTGTCACATAGGCGCGTATTTGTTCGCGAGTGTTTGGCGAGCTGGTCCTCACTGTTATTTCTTCAACTGCTTCTTCTAGTAGTCTTCTTACTGAGGACGTAACTTCTGCTGCGGTAGTTTGGGAGTCGAGGTCTCGGATCTCTATTGTGGCTTTCTGCTTCAGCTCGCTTATAGAAGCTATACCACGTAGGTTGGTTTTAAGCGCGTTTTGGAGCTCTGGTTCTGGTTTTTCTCCTTTCTTCAGTTCGAGGAGCAGGGCCCCTGATTTTGTTTTCCGTATTGCCCGGACTTCCACCTTGTCTTGATCCGCCATGACGTGTTGACATATGGCTTGAAGTACCTGGGCATAGCTGCGACCTTCCGCTGGTTTGATTAGCACTGCTTCTGGCCGTACTCTGGTTTTATTTACCCGTTTTTGCTGAAGCTTGTTAGCTTTCTGCCCGTCTTGTGTAGCCAGGGGTTTGTTCTGCGATTTTGTCTCATTCTGTCTGCTGTTTCTTTTCCCTTTAACTACATGCCACACGGTATTCCCTGGTCCTCGTCCCCTTTTCTCTGACTCCTGTTCTATTGGGCTGGGTGCAGTCCGTTTAGGAAGAGCTGTCACTGGCGTTGAAACATTTGCATTTTCGTTGCATGCTTCTAGGGATTTAGTTGCGTTTTTGCGCCTTGTATCTTTTTCTGCCTTTATCCAGTTCCGTCGCAGGCTAGCTATAATGTCATAGAGCTCGGATACCCCATTTTTCACCTCGATGCTTATGTTTTTCTGTCTTAACATTGCCATCTTCATCTTTTTGAGGGTGGCACGACACTTTAGAAGCGCCGCATCCTCTTCTGTTCTCATCTTCATGATAAACTCCTGCCTTGGGGAGCTGTGTTCACTTCGCGAGCTTTGGTCGAGAGCCGGGGTCCTGTTGTCTGTTTGCCTGTTTGCATCTACTGGTTTAGGCACAGGGGAAGCGGTTTCTTCCATGCGCATAGTTTGATTTACCCTCTCGTTTCCTATCTGAGGCGGCGAGCGCATGATTTTGCTTTGCCGTCTGAAAGCGTTCAATTCGTCGCCCGCTTGTGCTTTTTAGTGTTTCTGTAGTTCTAGTGTTTTCTTTTGTTTCGTTTTTCGTATTCATGTGTTAAGGGTCCCCGCTTCAAGCCGCTATCTCCGCTCGATCGTACAGTTGCATTTTCGGTCCCTGTAGTTGTCTATGCATTGCAGGGAGGCCACATGAGGGTTGACACGAGACCTTATGCGAATTCGTGTACAGAGCCAGGACCATAGCACTAGTCAGGATTTAAATCAACTGAGCCTGTACCGCCAACCTATTGGCGACGTAGCATCGAACGTACTCGAAGACCTGCCATGGTTTTAACGGGACGGAGGCGACTGTGACATTATCCTGAAAGCCATTTCTGCAAGATGTCACTCTTGCATACTGAGGTAACAGAATGCCACAGCCGTCAGCCCAAGTTCAACGTTTCCAAATCATTTGTCAAAATCGTGGTCATACTTCGTTGCTTTATTTGTCATCTGTGCTGTGCTCTTGGTCGGGAGCTGCTTATTTTATATTTGCAGCAAACCTACGTCTTGCAGGTACTGAGATCAGTATCCGCCATCTATGACCCCGTATGAGCTTAGCTAATGGGGATTTATTTATTTATTTTAATATTATATAATATTATTATTGTTAGGTGTTCCCTCGGGGCAGCCCCTTTGGGGTTGTGGATGCTTATTTTGAGGCGGCATCTATTCACCTCGTCACCGGAGACTTAGGATGTTTCAGGTCTTTTAAGCCGAACCCTCCTCTCCTGTCGCTCTTGGTCAGTATGCAACTATTATTACATAATTTTTATTATTGTTATTATTATTATTATTGTTATTATTATTATTATTATTGTTATTATTATTATTATTATTGTTATTATTATTATTATTATTGTTATTATTATTATTATTATTGTTATTATTATTATTATTATTGTTATTATTATTATTATTATTGTTATTATTATTATTATTATTGTTATTATTATTATTATTATTGTTATTATTATTATTATTATTATTATTATTATTATTATTGTTATTATTATTATTATTGTTATTATTATTATTATTATTATTGTTATTATTATTATTATTGTTATTATTATTATTATTATTATTATTATTATTATTATTGTTATTGTTATTATTATTATTATTATTGTTATTATTATTGTTATTATTATTATTATTATTGTTATTATAATAATAATAATTATTATTATTATTATTATTATTATTGTTATTATTATTATTATTATTGTTATTATTATTATTATTATTGTTATTTTGCTTTTATTCCGCTTTTTGCTGCGGTGCAAAGTTGCTGCGAATTTCTAAATCTATTTTTCTTCTTTTTCCTATTTGTTTTATTTTTATTTTGCAATAGAACTGCAGCAGATCCTAATAAAAGTAAGTTATCTTGCGATGACGAGATTACAACCAAGCGGTGTGAGTGCATAAAATGATGATTGACGTGTTAAGTTGAACGTTTGCGGGCAATACCCGAACCCATGAGCAAGGCTTGACGCGATTATTTGAACATCTTCGAGGGTCTTAAAATAAGCATGTTTTTTAACAAAATTTCCAAATTTCAGGAATTTGAATTTATCTTTTCAGGAAAGATGAAACTTGCGAAAGTTTTATAGATTATACTAATTTTTCGAATGAATATTAAATACATAGTATCGTCAAAAGATTTATTCAAAAGTAAATATTTAGCGCAAGTCGCATAGTAGCAGGCTAGTATGTTGTCTAAGATTCTCAAGTAATAAATTACAAATATATATAATAATATAAATATCAACAAAAGTGTCGTAATTGTGTATGTTTTGAAATTGAAGTGCAAAATATAACATTCCATTTGGCACAGAAATATATACATTTTTTTACACTCTAGCAAATTTGTTCACACCTATTCGAAATAGTGAAAAGAATTACTGATTGGCACACAGCTTTAAATAAACTTGTCATTAAAGGAAATTGATAGATTTCCGTGGTTGTGGTAGGACATTTCGGCAAAAAGAAAGTATTTTCTGTGACAATACCAAATATTATATACACTTTGGTTCGTTATCGATATATTGTTTGGTTCGTCTTTATTCGTATTCTGGACATAAAGTGGTTTTTATACATTTTACATTGAATATCCACCACAGAATCGAATAGATTAATTTGCGTTAACATAAGTAAGTTACGTTAACATAAATTTAATTATTTTCAAATGAAATATTTAGAAACATTTCAAAACTATGTTTTGTATTATAGGTACACTAGCTTTTGCCCGCGACTTCGTCCGCGTGGAATAGTGACTTCCGGCAGATTTTTGGTTCTTCCCACATAGTTCCCGTTCTTGCGGGATTTTCGGAATGGTCGAGTTCCCGCAGAATTTTCAGGATAAAACCTATGTTTTTTTTTCGAGTTCCAAACTATATCTGTACAATTTTTAAAGTAAATTTTAGTATTTTAAAGAACTTCTGCATATACTACATTTTTTGTTTTATTATCTTGTGGCAAAAGAACATATTGATTTTCGCCACAACCCGATCTTGATAACGCGACATATAACTGGCCGTGCGAAAAACAGTCTTGGCGTAAATCGATCCCCATGTGTTTGAATGTTTGCCCCTGTGATTTATTTATTGTGACTGCGAAAGATAATTTAAGCGGAAATTGTATTCTTTTAAAATTGAAAGGTAAGTCGTTGGGTATCATTGGGATGCGGGGTATGAGCACTGTTTGACCAACTGCTGGACCAGTCAAAACTATTGCAACGATGACGTTATTGCGCAGAAATTTTACTTGAAGTCGGGTCCCGTTGCATAAATTTGGTGGTTTGAGATTTCTTAGTAAAATTATTGGGGCACCTATTTTTAACTTAAGAGAATGTGGGGGAAGGCCGCTTGGGTTCAATGAGGTATTTTCCCGTCTCCTACAGAAAGTAATTTTGAAGGGAAAGTTATACTACCTCCCCCCAAAATGTGCTCTCATATTTGTCGATAATTTTAAAATATTTACAAATTTCCATAATGGAGAACTTTTAAGGCAAGCCTTCACAATGTCTGCTCTAGTTCCCCTTACTATTACCGGTAAAGTTTGGCGAAAGTCCCCAGCAAACATAACAGTAATCCCACCCATGATTTTATCACAGCTTCTAAGATCTCTAAGAGTTCTGTCTAGAGCTTCTACGTGAGCTCTATGTATCATGGTACATTCGTCCCAGATTATTAGACTGACGTCTTGTAAAATTTTCCCCAAAGGGCCGTTTTTGCGTATAGAGCACACGCTGTCTTTCTCTAAGACACAGTTAGGGGCAGTTTAAAAGTGGAATGAGCTGTGCGTCCACCTGCTAATAAGGTTGCAGCAATACCAGACGACGCTACTGCCAAGGCTAGCTTTCCTAGAGACCTTACTTTTGCTAATATAAGATTAGTGATAAACGTCTTGCCGGTCCCACCGGAAGCATCCAAAAAGAAAATTCTTCCTTCATTAAAACGAACACTTTTCATGACACAAGTATACGTTGTCACCTGGTCATTAACTAATCTTGGTTCACTTGTGTGATATACTCATTTAATTCATTTATGTTATATGGTTTTCGCAACGCTACTTCTAACGGGTCCAGAAGCGAATTATTTCTTTTTGCTGCAGGAAGCCCAAAGTCGGTTAGGGATTTATCTGAAATCTCATGAATTTTATCTTCAATTATGATTAGTCCATCATTGTATATATCATTATAATATGCTAATGTCATATCCTGATTCTCATTACGCATTCTGTTTAATATATCTTCACATAAAGCATCACGAAATTTATTCCATAACTCTAAGGGTCAGATGGTAGGCAAAATATAAGGATAGTGGTAAATAATTCTCTTAATTTTGTAGCTGGCTCGGATATGATAGCATCGGATATGGTATTTTGCCAATGTTCATCTCCCTCCAGTAAACCTAATTCCTTGCAAGCGCCTTGGTACGTTTGGAAAATAACACCATTCACGGTTCTTAGATGTTGAAATGACATTGGACCGCGAACATATTGCAATAACATTCTTAAATAAAAACATTCAGTTTGAGTTGGATGAATGTTATAAACACGGCCTAAATTTGTGTATTTTTTACACCGGGATATCCCTCAACATCTTGCCCGCGTTTTCTTCTAGAAAATGAATTTCTTTGCCAAATGTAATACTGAATAACTTCGTGATATAAAAGGGTTTTTGCAAAATCGTCGCTTTTGCAGAGATCAAAGAACGCTGTAAGTGTCGTTGATGAAGGTTGAATTGAACGATTGGGCTGGGCTTTAGAATACCGTCCCCGAATTAGGGGTTAGAATGGATATATGTATAGAGGTATTTCTCTCCCCAAAAATTAATTTTTTTTAAATCGTCCTGTTTGAACGCGAAGAATACAAATCCGTAAGCGGAGTAAAGTTTTTCAATAATTTATTTACATATACATATGTATAAAAGTATATTTAACACACTGCACATATTTTTCAAGTAACTTAGTTCGTCGAACTCCTTTCCGCATCGGAGGCCTTTGGCTGCGCTTTAACAAAAATAACCCTGGTCGGTCCAATACCCTGGTGTCAATGGTTCTTTTGTATTGAACTCCTATCAGCACGAAATATAATTATGGGCACCCGGTGTTGGACCAACCAGGGTTATTTTTTTTAAGCGCGGCCGAAGGACGCCACTGCAGAAAGGAGTTGCCACGCGAAAGAACATGTGCAAAGTGTGTACATTTTTTGGGTTTTTTTTGTAAAAGTTAATTTGTATAAAAACTTGAATTATTAAAAAAATAAACTTTCCGCTCAAGGATTTGTAATGTTTGCGTCAAAATAAGACGATTCAAAAAAAATTATAATATTCGCAGCTTACTATGTTGAGGGACCCAAACCATACATTTATCAAAAATGCAACTATTACTATAAATTTTTCGATTTCCAACCGAGTTGCTCGCATAAAACTCGTAGTATTTCGAACTGTATATAGATATTTCGTATGCAAAGAAATAAATAGTAACGAAGCGGAGTGTGTCTATGACTTATAGAATATGCTGGTCCTAAATATTAATGTATTTTATTTACAAACGTGAGTGGATACTATTATTGTTGCTATTATTATTATTGTTATTATACTCTCGCCACCTGTTGCTACAGAGTATAATAGTTTTGTTCAACTAACGGTTGTTTGTATCACCTAAAACTAATCGAGTTAGATAAAGGGTTCTATATATATAAATGATCAGGATGAAGAGACGAGTTGAAATCCGGGTGACTGTCTGTCCGTCTGTCCGTCCGTCCGTGCAAGCTGTAACTTGAGTAAAAATTGAGATATCTTCATGAAACTTGGTACACATGTTTCTTGGTACCGTAAGACGGTTGGTATTGCGGATGGGCGTAATCGGACCACTAAGCTCCGCAATAAGATACAAGACTGTTATTTGATACAAAGGATCACATTAGGGAGGGGCATCTGCAGCTAAAATCTTTTTTTAAAAAGTGGGCGTGGTCCCGCCCCTAATAAGTTTAATATGCATATCTCCTAAACCGCTAAAGCTACAATAACCAAATTCCCTGGGAGCAAATGTTTTTAGCACCTCTATTGACGGGAAAAAATTAACTTTCCGCTCAAGGGTTTGTAATTTTTGCGTCAAAATAAGACGATTAAAAAAAATTATAATTTTCGCAGCTTACTTTGTTGAGGGACCAAAACTATACATTTATCAAAAATGCAACTATTGCTATAAATTTTTTGATTTCCGACCGAGTTGCTCGGATAAAACTCGTAGTATTTCAAACTGTATATAGATATTTCGTATGCAAAGAAATTAATACAAGTAGCAACGAAGTGAAGTGTGTCTATGACTTATGGTTTATGTTGGTTCTAAATATTAATGTATTTGATTTACAATTTCGCTCGAAAAACATGAGTGGATACTATTATTTTTATTTTATTTTTTATTTTTTTTTTGGCGAGTGAGGGGGTGGAAAATGTCTTCCGCATCATCAGTGCTGTCGTCACAGCAACGGTATGTGCCACTTGCAGGTCACTAAAAACCCCCCCGCTAGGGAACCGTCGCCCACCCTGGAACCGCGTTTGCATTACTTCAGGGTGGCGTTCCATTTTCCTCATTGAGAGATTTACATCTACGCACCTGCGTCCAGGTCCCGCTTTTTGCTGCGTAGCCAAGTTTCTGCGAATTTCTGGATAATAGACCAGTTAACTTCGCTCTCCATCATGACGCTGATTAAGTTGTTTGCGCTTATTGGACCGACCAGGTCTTCTACGGCGGTACGTTTCCTTTGCCATTGCTCACATTTAAAGAATGTGTGTTCAGCGTCGTCTTCAGTCGCATCGTTGTATAGGCATGCCGGTTCTTCGACTTTTCCCATTCTGTAGAGATACTTTTTGAAGTATCCATGACCGGATAGTAGCTGCGTTATGTAGAAGTTGACTTCTCCGAATTTTCGACTTGTCCATAAGTTTAGGTCTCTTATAAGTCTGGCCGTCCATCTGCCGCGACTCTTACTCTCCCATCTTCGTTGCCATGCTGATATTGTGTCTTTCTTTATTTGGTCTAATGCGCTCTTGTTGTATTAAGACATTTTCTTTAGCTCCCACAGCTTTTTCCTTTCGTATGCCAGAAGGTCAACTGCTAAGTTGGGAGGTGATTTTCGCAGCTTTTCGTGCGACGTGCTGGATTTGTACCCAGAAAGTTAATCTGGGGTCCAGTCTTACGCCTAGGCAGTTCACCGCTTTTTGTGTCCTTAAAGTGTCCGAAATCGTTTGCATACTTAGAGGTATGTGCTTATTTGTTAGCAGTAGTAGTTCTGTTTTCTCCGTAGCGAGCTGGAGGTTGTGTGAGTCAAGCCATGTTTGTGTCCGTATCATGACCTGGTTTAGCTTTCTTCGCGCATCTTCTGTGTCTCGGGCTGTAATTACTGCTGCAATGTCGTCCGCGTAGCCAATTAGGTTCGATTCGTCTGGAATTTCGAGTTTTAGTATGGCGTCGTAGTTGATGTTTCACAAGTCTGGGCCTAAAATGGATCCTTGTGCAGCTCCTGACGTAACCGCTATCTGTCGTGATCCCTCTCTAGTTTGGTATATCAGATATCTATTGCTGAGGTAGCTCCGCACCACAGCTCTGAGGTAGTTGGGGATTTTAAAGCTTTTTTCAAGAGCGTCGATCATGTCCGCCCATCTAGCGCTGTTGAAGGCGTTTCGGACGTCTAGAGTCGCCAGCAAGACTATTCTTTTGTATTTATGGCATCTACGCTGTGCGGCTTCTACGCTTTCAATGATGCATCTTATAGCTCCTAAAGTTGACTTGCCGGGTCTAAAGCCGTGTTGTCTAGGGGAGAGTCCTCCGGCTTCGCTGATGGCCGCTTCGAGTCTGGGTTTAAGTAGACTTTCATAAAGTTTTCCCGCTGTGTCAAGCATACATAGTGGACGGTATGCTGATGGTAAGTTGGAATCACCTTTTCCCTTACTGATTAGCACCAGCTGTTGTTTTTTCCAAAGTTCAGGAGGCAGGCGTTGTACATATTCAGAAGTACTGCCGGTCGTTCTGCAGCGATTATTTTAAGAATTTCTGCTGGGATTCCATCCGGGCCAGGTGATTTATTAGTCTTGAGCTTGCCTGCTGCCAGTTGCACCTCTTCGAGTGTGAACTGGGGAATTTGCAGAAGTCTTGTTTTCTGTTTTGGATCACTAATCCTGTTTTCGTGTGTGGGGAAGAGTGCGCTTACGATATGATCCATTTTGGCAGCAGTTAAGTCAGGTGGTTTTGCTCGAACTCCGAGTTTCTTCATTACTATTTTGTACCCGAGTTCCCAGGGGTTTTTGTTAACGTCCTCGCGTAGTTCCTTCCATTTTCTCTTTTTGCTGTCATCGATGGCGTGCTTCAGCTCCTTTTTCGCCGCTTGATATTGCTCGGCTTCTTGAGATGCGGCTCCTCTTCTCCTGGATCTCGTATACGCTCTACGAAGGCGAAGGCATATGCGTCTGAGTTGGGCAATATTTTCTGTCCACCAGTGAACTGCCGCTTTACGTTTGCTGTGGGAAGCCTTGGGCATCGATTTGTGACATGCTCTTGTTATATTAAGCATTGTGTGCTCGACAACTTTTCTTGCATTTTTAGGAGAGCTGCTAGATGAGTTATGGTCGTCTATTGCGGAGATTAATTTCGAAGTGTTTAGTTTCGAGACGTTCCATTTTCGGGCTCCAGTATTTTTTCTGTACTGGTGGGCGTTTGTTCCGGTGTCCACCTCAAAAGAGATGTACTGGTGATCGCTGCCAGTGTAATCTTCTAGGACTCTCCATTTCTTTATTGAGCCAGCCATGCGTTCTGTTGATAGGGTGATGTCTGGTGTGGTTTCCTCGCAACCCGGTCTTCTAAACGTGGTTGCATTTCCCGTATTAAGCACTATTAGACCAAGCCGCGCAGCCGTTTCTAGAATGCGCTTTTCTCTCGAGTCCGTGTTTGGCATACCCCACTCTATGGCTTTTGAATTCAGGTCTCCGGCGATAATTAATTGACCTTCTATAGACCTGGCTGTATCCTCTATATTGTCGAGCTTTTCTTGAAATTCTTGTATGCTGTCGCTTGGCGTCAGGTAGCAGCTAATTACTGTGAAAAGGTCGCAACTGGCCCAGACGAAACCGTTGCTGTTCCCTTTACCTGTGATGGTGATTTTACTTCTTGGGGGTAGCCATATAGCTGCGGTTGAGCTGCTATCTTCTAACCAGGTCCCACTCTCCTTCTTTTTATATTGCTCGCTTATGATGATTAAGTCGTAACCGTTCTCCGTCGCCATTTGCGAGAGTAAAGCGTCAGCACCCTTGCATCTATGCATATTGGCCTGTAGTATATTCATTTGTTCTGATGATTCCTATATACCGTACATTTTGCGGAGCCCGGGATATGGTCGGCAGCATGAGGGGGGTTTTGTGCACTCTTTTAATTTGTGACCTGGTTGGCCGCATTTTATGCAAGTGCCTTGCCCTCTCCTGTCGGGCCCTTTGCCGTTCCAGGTCAAGTGCCCTGGTCCAAAGCAGCGGTAGCACCTTTTGGCGTTTTCTTTCAGTCGCAGCCTGCAGTTAACCCAGCCAATTTTAATACGTGTCTTTCGCATCAGTGTGTCAGCTTTATCCTGATGAAGCGTTATATACGCTCTTACCTGCTCTCTTGTGTTAGGTGCAGTTATGTTTATTGTCAAGTTTTCGATGGGGTCCTGTACCACTTCTTTTACGGCCTCTGCGACTTCGTTTTTTGTTGTGAGTGAATCGAGGTCTCTAATCTCAATAGTAGCCTTTGGTTTAAGGTCGGCCACTGTTGCGGAGTTTTGAAGGGTGTGCTTGAGTGCCTCACAGAAGTTGGCTTTTGCAGTCTGTCCCTTCTTCAGCTCTAATAGTAGCGCCCCGGCTCTTGTTTTGCGGATCCCTTTAATCTTAACATCTGCTTCTTTTAGATTTACTCTAATACGGATGTTCTTAAGGACCTCGGCGTAGCTATTGCCTTCTGTTGGCTTAATAATCACGGCCTCTGATTGTCGCTTGGCTTTATAATATGCTTTCTGACTTGCAGCTATATTCTTCCCTTGTTGCTTATCTTCTGTGGTTTTGAGTGCTTCCACCACCTTGCCACCTTCTGCGTGGGTCTTTTCGTCCTTTGCCTCCTTCTGCGTGGGTTTTTCGTCCTTTTGTGCAAAACCTTCTGGCCCTCCTTTTCATTCCGTGGTCGCACTGTTTCTCGAGGCTCGACAGGGTTTGTTGCGCGCCGCTTCGAAGTTATTGGCTGGGGGTCGTGATGCGCCTGCTTGAATGTCCCCGTCTTTTCTCGGCTTCAGCGATGAGCCAGTTTTTACGGTAACTCTTTATTACGTCAAAGAGTTCGTCTAGCTGTGCCGCTCCGTTCTTAACGTCCATGCTGACATTTTTCTGTTTGGCCATCGCCATCTTCATTATTTGCACAATGCTCTTGCACTTTTCTAAGGATTCCTCTTCTGCCTGTCTCATTTGGGTGATTTAGTGTGGTGAGTTTTGAGTGGCCCGAGGTTCTTCTATGATGGCAGCTGGGGTGCGCTTCCCTTCTCCTTGTTTTGCCGATCCTGTTTGCGTAGCCGGGGTTTTATCCAGCTGTTTTGGAGTGGGGGAAAGTATAGGGGATCTAAGAATCCTACTACTCCTACGGAAGACGGTCCCGTATTCCACGTCTTGGCCATCTTTATTTTGTTGTGGTTTTTCTTGTTGGGGTTTTTGTTGTTGTTGTGGTGTATTCATTTTGTTCTGATGGGTCTCCGCTTCAAGCCGCTATCTCCGCGCGTTGTAACAGTTGCCCTATATAAACCCCGTGGCTATCTATGCAAGCAGGGAGGCCACGCGAGGGTTGACACAAGTCCTTATGGGAGCTTATGTTCAGAGCCAGGTTCGGGCACAAATCAGGAGCTCGTCTCAACTGAAACTGTACGGCCAAGAATATATGGCGACGTGCATTGAACGTACTTGAAGACCTGCCATGATTTTAACGAGACGGAGATGAGGACAGCATTAGCCTACCAGCCATTTCGGTGAGATGTCACTCTTACCTACTGAGGTGGTAGAATGCTGCTCTCACCAGTCCTTTGTCAATCTAATCCTTTCCGGCTTTCCAGTATACCATAATCAGAATCTTACTGGCCTTGATTCTGATGGGCGCTTGCCCAGGGTTTTCATCTTCATCCGTACACATTGGGTACTGTCGCTGTATTGAACCCTCGGTGTGAGTGCAAATACAAAATGATGATTTGCGGGAAAGACCCGAACCCATGTGCAAGGCTTGACGCGATTATTTGAAAATATTTAGGGGTCTTAATATAAGCATGTTTTTAGACAAAATTTCCAAATTTCAGGAATTTGAATTTGACTTTTCAGAAAAGATGAAACTTGCGAAAGTTTTATAAACGAGGTGTTAGATTATACTAAAAGAAATATTTTTCGAATGAATATTAAATATATAGTATCGTCAAAAGATGAAGAAAAAAACTTTTGAATAAAAGTAAATATTTAGCGCAAGTCGCATATTAGTAGGCTAGTATGTTGTCTCAGATTATCAAGTAATAAATTACAAATATATACAATAATGTAAATATCAACAAAAGTGTCGTAATATGTTTTGAAATTGAAGTGCAAAATATTACATTCCATTTGGCACAGGAATATATAAATTTTTTTTACACTCTAGCAAATTTGTTCACACCTATTCGAAATAGTGAAAAGAATTACTGATTGGCACACAGCTTTAAATAAACTTGTCATTAAAGAAAATCGATAGGTTTCGGTGGTTCTGGTAGGGCATTTCGGCAAAAAGAAAGTATTTTCTGTGGCAATACTAAATATTATACACACTTTGGTTCATTATCTTTATTCGTATTCTGGACAGTTCGTTTTTAAGTGGCATTGGTTATTGGCTGTTATCAAGGAAGTAATGTTTACTGTAAAAGTGGTTTTTATACATTTTACATTGATTAATTTGCGTTAACATAAGTAAGTTTACGTAAACATAAATTTAATTATTTTTAAATGAAATATTTAGAAACATTTCGAAACTATGTTTTGTATTATAGGTACATTACCGGCCAAAGTCATCCATATATGGATTTACTATCGCTTAAATCATATTTCGGATTGAGGGTGTTAATATGTCAATCCAAATATAACGCAAAAATATTAATATAATGTGGGCGCGTGTAGATTAAAAATATGTCTACAACTTCTAAATCGAAAATGAATTGTTTTCTGTTTGATTGTGCCATGGTTAGTTTATTTTAAATTATATCCTGCAGTTGTAATTCGGTCTAGTCTGTTGGATAATATTTTGACTTTTTTTTATAAGTTCTTAATGATTTTTTTGCGTTTAAGTTCCTTCGATTATACACCAAAACTTTAAATGCCTTTCTCACAATTCCCAACACTTAGGTTGGAATTGAGCGATTGGGCTGGGCTTTAGAACCGTCCCCGAATTAGGGGTTAGAATGGATATATGTATAGAGGTATTTCTCTTTAAATTATAATTATTAAGATATTTGCATTTAAATATCAAAAAATTCGGAGTACATGTATAGTTAAGGTCCCAAAGAAGGAGGCCCCAAAAATTAATTTTTTTTAAATCGTCCTGTTTGAACGCGAAGATTACAAATCCGTAAGTGGAGTAAATTTTTTCAATAATTTATTTACATATACATATATATAAAAGTATATTTAACACACTGCACATATTTTTCAAGTAACTTAGTTCGTCGAACTCTATTCCGCCTCGGAGGCTTTTGGCCGCGCTTAAACAAAGATAACCCTGGTCGGTCCAACACCTTGGTGTCAATGGTTCTTTTGTATTGAACTCCTATCAGCACGAAAAATAATTATGGGCACCCTGTGTTGGACCGACCAGGGTTATTTTTTTTAAGCGCGGCCGAAGGACGCCAGTGCAGAAAGGAGTTGCCACTCGAAAGAACATGTGCAAAGTGTGTTAATTTTTTGGATTTTTTTGTAAAAGTTCATTTGTATAAAAAATTAAAAAAAAATTGAATTATATTATTGAAAAAATAAACTTTGCGCTCAAGGATTTGTAATCTTTGCGTCAAAATAAGACGATTCAAAAAAAATTATAATTTTCGCAGCTTACTTTGTTGAGGGAACAAAACTATACATTTATCAAAAATGCAACTATTACTATAAATTTTTCGATTTCCGACCGAGTTGCTCGGATAAAACTCGTAGTATTTCGAACTGTATATAGATATTTCGTATGCAAAGAAATGAATAGTAACGAAGCGGAGTGTGTCTATGACTTATGGTATATGTTGGTCCTAAATATTAATGTATTTGATTTACAATTTCGCTCGAAAAACGTGAGTGGATACTATTATTGCTATTATTATTATTGTTATTATTATTATTAATGTTGTTATTCCATACTTATCACTCTGTCAACATGGAACCCATTTGTTATTGTGCTATGAAATGCTTATTTAAAGCAAATATGTAAATAATTGATATAAAATAAATATGTAGAAACAATGTAGTGAAGTGTTAGTGTATAATAAGTGCATAATATAAAAGAAAAATTAACTATAAATCGAGAAATTGCAAGATAAAATTTGTAAAATTTTCAAATAAAAATGCAAATATCTCGAAAACTATAGAATTCCGCCGGCTATTCTGGATCGTGAGAGTCTCCTCTATCTAACCTATCTAACCATACCTCTTATACCCCTGACATCAGGTGATGGTATATTAAAGTCTCTTCTTATTATTATTATTGTTATTATTATTATTATTATTATTATTATTATTATTATTATTATTGTTATTTTGCTTTTATTATTTATCGATTTTTCTTCTTTTTCCTATTTGTTTTATTTTTATTTCGCAATAAAACTACAGCAGACCGTAATAATAAATATATAGTATCGTCAAAATATTTATTCAAAATAAATACTTAGCGCAAGTCGCATAGTAGCAGACTAGTATGTTGTCTAGGATTATCAAGTAATAAATTACGAATATATATAATAATGTAAATATCAACAAAAGTGTCGTAATTGTGTATGTTTTGAAATTGAAGTGCAAAATATTACATTCCATTTGACACAGGAATATATAAATTTTTTTACACTCTAGCAAATTAGTTCACACCTATTCGAAATAGTGAAAAAACAAGAGAAAACGTTATCTTCGGCTGCGCCGAAGCTATACTACCCTTCACAGGTGCATTTCTTCTAGTAACTACTATATGTATGACTACATTTGAAAACGTGACTTGCCAACGGTTTGCATCCAACGGAAAGCATTTTGCCAGTTCTTTCTAGCCAGGTTCTTTGCTATAAACAATCTTCTATTCGAATTAAAGTTAGTTATTGAGGTAAATAGATCTTTCAGACATTTACATAAATTTTAATTTTTTAAGCTGATTGATTATTGACATTAAATTATTGGAAAACAAAACAAATTATAATATTAATAGAAATTAGAAAATATATAACATATAATAATATTTATTATTCTATAATACTTTTTTATATGATATATAAATTACAATAATTACATCTATGACTTACACTTTATATTATAATACAAACTTAAATTTAATAATATTAAATCTAATATATATCTATATATATAATATATCTATTTTCTAAAGCTTAAAAATATTCCGTCATGGTCACTATATGGTGTTTCATATGTGATACATGAGGTCATTGCAGAATCCATGTTTGTCCATACCCAATCTATTGCTGTTTCCTGTTTTGTTGGCAGCATGAGGGGGGTTTTGTGCACTCTTTTAATTTGTGACCTGGTTGGCCGCATTTTATGCAAGTGCCTTGCCCTCTCCTGTCGGGCCCTTTGCCGTTCCAGGTCAAGTGCCCTGGTCCAAAGCAGCGGTAGCACCTTTTGGCGTTTTCTTTCAGTCGCAGCCTGCAGTTAACCCAGCCAATTTTAATACGTGTCTTTCGCATCAGTGTGTCAGCTTTATCCTGATGAAGCGTTATATACGCTCTTACCTGCTCTCTTGTGTTAGGTGCAGTTATGTTTATTGTCAAGTTTTCGATGGGGTCCTGTACCACTTCTTTTACGGCCTCTGCGACTTCGTTTTTTGTTGTGAGTGAATCGAGGTCTCTAATCTCAATAGTAGCCTTTGGTTTAAGGTCGGCCACTGTTGCGGAGTTTTGAAGGGTGTGCTTGAGTGCCTCACAGAAGTTGGCTTTTGCAGTCTGTCCCTTCTTCAGCTCTAATAGTAGCGCCCCGGCTCTTGTTTTGCGGATCCCTTTAATCTTAACATCTGCTTCTTTTAGATTTACTCTAATACGGATGTTCTTAAGGACCTCGGCGTAGCTATTGCCTTCTGTTGGCTTAATAATCACGGCCTCTGATTGTCGCTTGGCTTTATAATATGCTTTCTGACTTGCAGCTATATTCTTCCCTTGTTGCTTATCTTCTGTGGTTTTGAGTGCTTCCACCACCTTGCCACCTTCTGCGTGGGTCTTTTCGTCCTTTGCCTCCTTCTGCGTGGGTTTTTCGTCCTTTTGTGCAAAACCTTCTGGCCCTCCTTTTCATTCCGTGGTCGCACTGTTTCTCGAGGCTCGACAGGGTTTGTTGCGCGCCGCTTCGAAGTTATTGGCTGGGGGTCGTGATGCGCCTGCTTGAATGTCCCCGTCTTTTCTCGGCTTCAGCGATGAGCCAGTTTTTACGGTAACTCTTTATTACGTCAAAGAGTTCGTCTAGCTGTGCCGCTCCGTTCTTAACGTCCATGCTGACATTTTTCTGTTTGGCCATCGCCATCTTCATTATTTGCACAATGCTCTTGCACTTTTCTAAGGATTCCTCTTCTGCCTGTCTCATTTGGGTGATTTAGTGTGGTGAGTTTTGAGTGGCCCGAGGTTCTTCTATGATGGCAGCTGGGGTGCGCTTCCCTTC
This sequence comes from Bactrocera oleae, assembly GCF_042242935.1. NCBI lineage: Eukaryota > Metazoa > Arthropoda > Insecta > Diptera > Tephritidae > Bactrocera > Bactrocera oleae. The sequence continues at coordinate 16,844,713 of NC_091541.1, read as the reverse complement.
TCCTTGTTTTGCCGATCCTGTTTGCGTAGCCGGGGTTTTATCCAGCTGTTTTGGAGTGGGGGAAAGTATAGGGGATCTAAGAATCCTACTACTCCTACGGAAGACGGTCCCGTATTCCACGTCTTGGCCATCTTTATTTTGTTGTGGTTTTTCTTGTTGGGGTTTTTGTTGTTGTTGTGGTGTATTCATTTTGTTCTGATGGGTCTCCGCTTCAAGCCGCTATCTCCGCGCGTTGTAACAGTTGCCCTATATAAACCCCGTGGCTATCTATGCAAGCAGGGAGGCCACGCGAGGGTTGACACAAGTCCTTATGGGAGCTTATGTTCAGAGCCAGGTTCGGGCACAAATCAGGTGGTAGAATGCTACTGAGGTGGTAGAATGCTGCTCTCACCAGTCCTTTGTCAATCTAATCCTTTCCGGCTTTCCAGTATACCATAATCAGAATCTTACTGGCCTTGATTCTGATGGGCGCTTGCCCAGGGTTTTCATCTTCATCCGTACACATTGGGTACTGTCGCTGTATTGAACCCTCGGTGTGAGTGCAAATACAAAATGATGATTTGCGGGAAAGACCCGAACCCATGTGCAAGGCTTGACGCGATTATTTGAAAATATTTAGGGGTCTTAATATAAGCATGTTTTTAGACAAAATTTCCAAATTTCAGGAATTTGAATTTGACTTTTCAGAAAAGATGAAACTTGCGAAAGTTTTATAAACGAGGTGTTAGATTATACTAAAAGAAATATTTTTCGAATGAATATTAAATATATAGTATCGTCAAAAGATGAAGAAAAAAACTTTTGAATAAAAGTAAATATTTAGCGCAAGTCGCATATTAGTAGGCTAGTATGTTGTCTCAGATTATCAAGTAATAAATTACAAATATATACAATAATGTAAATATCAACAAAAGTGTCGTAATATGTTTTGAAATTGAAGTGCAAAATATTACATTCCATTTGGCACAGGAATATATAAATTTTTTTTACACTCTAGCAAATTTGTTCACACCTATTCGAAATAGTGAAAAGAATTACTGATTGGCACACAGCTTTAAATAAACTTGTCATTAAAGAAAATCGATAGGTTTCGGTGGTTCTGGTAGGGCATTTCGGCAAAAAGAAAGTATTTTCTGTGGCAATACTAAATATTATACACACTTTGGTTCATTATCTTTATTCGTATTCTGGACAGTTCGTTTTTAAGTGGCATTGGTTATTGGCTGTTATCAAGGAAGTAATGTTTACTGTAAAAGTGGTTTTTATACATTTTACATTGATTAATTTGCGTTAACATAAGTAAGTTTACGTAAACATAAATTTAATTATTTTTAAATGAAATATTTAGAAACATTTCGAAACTATGTTTTGTATTATAGGTACATTACCGGCCAAAGTCATCCATATATGGATTTACTATCGCTTAAATCATATTTCGGATTGAGGGTGTTAATATGTCAATCCAAATATAACGCAAAAATATTAATATAATGTGGGCGCGTGTAGATTAAAAATATGTCTACAACTTCTAAATCGAAAATGAATTGTTTTCTGTTTGATTGTGCCATGGTTAGTTTATTTTAAATTATATCCTGCAGTTGTAATTCGGTCTAGTCTGTTGGATAATATTTTGACTTTTTTTTATAAGTTCTTAATGATTTTTTTGCGTTTAAGTTCCTTCGATTATACACCAAAACTTTAAATGCCTTTCTCACAATTCCCAACACTTAGGTTGGAATTGAGCGATTGGGCTGGGCTTTAGAACCGTCCCCGAATTAGGGGTTAGAATGGATATATGTATAGAGGTATTTCTCTTTAAATTATAATTATTAAGATATTTGCATTTAAATATCAAAAAATTCGGAGTACATGTATAGTTAAGGTCCCAAAGAAGGAGGCCCCAAAAATTAATTTTTTTTAAATCGTCCTGTTTGAACGCGAAGATTACAAATCCGTAAGTGGAGTAAATTTTTTCAATAATTTATTTACATATACATATATATAAAAGTATATTTAACACACTGCACATATTTTTCAAGTAACTTAGTTCGTCGAACTCTATTCCGCCTCGGAGGCTTTTGGCCGCGCTTAAACAAAGATAACCCTGGTCGGTCCAACACCTTGGTGTCAATGGTTCTTTTGTATTGAACTCCTATCAGCACGAAAAATAATTATGGGCACCCTGTGTTGGACCGACCAGGGTTATTTTTTTTAAGCGCGGCCGAAGGACGCCAGTGCAGAAAGGAGTTGCCACTCGAAAGAACATGTGCAAAGTGTGTTAATTTTTTGGATTTTTTTGTAAAAGTTCATTTGTATAAAAAATTAAAAAAAAATGGAATTATATTATTGAAAAAATAAACTTTGCGCTCAAGGATTTGTAATCTTTGCGTCAAAATAAGACGATTCAAAAAAAATTATAATTTTCGCAGCTTACTTTGTTGAGGGAACAAAACTATACATTTATCAAAAATGCAACTATTACTATAAATTTTTCGATTTCCGACCGAGTTGCTCGGATAAAACTCGTAGTATTTCGAACTGTATATAGATATTTCGTATGCAAAGAAATGAATAGTAACGAAGCGGAGTGTGTCTATGACTTATGGTATATGTTGGTCCTAAATATTAATGTATTTGATTTACAATTTCGCTCGAAAAACGTGAGTGGATACTATTATTGCTATTATTATTATTGTTATTATTATTATTAATGTTGTTATTCCATACTTATCACTCTGTCAACATGGAACCCATTTGTTATTGTGCTATGAAATGCTTATTTAAAGCAAATATGTAAATAATTGATATAAAATAAATATGTAGAAACAATGTAGTGAAGTGTTAGTGTATAATAAGTGCATAATATAAAAGAAAAATTAACTATAAATCGAGAAATTGCAAGATAAAATTTGTAAAATTTTCAAATAAAAATGCAAATATCTCGAAAACTATAGAATTCCGCCGGCTATTCTGGATCGTGAGAGTCTCCTCTATCTAACCTATCTAACCATACCTCTTATACCCCTGACATCAGGTGATGGTATATTAAAGTCTCTTCTTATTATTATTATTGTTATTATTATTATTATTATTATTATTATTATTATTATTATTATTATTGTTATTTTGCTTTTATTATTTATCGATTTTTCTTCTTTTTCCTATTTGTTTTATTTTTATTTCGCAATAAAACTACAGCAGACCGTAATAATAAATATATAGTATCGTCAAAATATTTATTCAAAATAAATACTTAGCGCAAGTCGCATAGTAGCAGACTAGTATGTTGTCTAGGATTATCAAGTAATAAATTACGAATATATATAATAATGTAAATATCAACAAAAGTGTCGTAATTGTGTATGTTTTGAAATTGAAGTGCAAAATATTACATTCCATTTGACACAGGAATATATAAATTTTTTTACACTCTAGCAAATTAGTTCACACCTATTCGAAATAGTGAAAAAACAAGAGAAAACGTTATCTTCGGCTGCGCCGAAGCTATACTACCCTTCACAGGTGCATTTCTTCTAGTAACTACTATATGTATGACTACATTTGAAAACGTGACTTGCCAACGGTTTGCATCCAACGGAAAGCATTTTGCCAGTTCTTTCTAGCCAGATTCTTTGCTATAAACAATCTTCTATTCGAATTAAAGTTAGTTATTGAGGTAAATAGATCTTTCAGACATTTACATAAATTTTAATTTTTTAAGCTGATTGATTATTGACATTAAATTAATGGAAAACAAAACAAATTATAATATTAATAGAAATTAGAAAATATATAACATATAATAATATTTATTATTCTATAATACTTTTTTATATGATATATAAATTACAATAATTACATCTATGACTTACACTTTATATTATAATACAAACTTAAATTTAATAATATTAAATCTAATATATATCTATATATATAATATATCTATTTTCTAAAGCTTAAAAATATTCCGTCATGGTCACTATATGGTGTTTCATATGTGATACATGAGGTCATTGCAGAATCCATGTTTGTCCATACCCAATCTATTGCTGTTTCCTGTTTTGTTGGCAGCATGAGGGGGGTTTTGTGCACTCTTTTAATTTGTGACCTGGTTGGCCGCATTTTATGCAAGTGCCTTGCCCTCTCCTGTCGGGCCCTTTGCCGTTCCAGGTCAAGTGCCCTGGTCCAAAGCAGCGGTAGCACCTTTTGGCGTTTTCTTTCAGTCGCAGCCTGCAGTTAACCCAGCCAATTTTAATACGTGTCTTTCACATCAGTGTGTCAGCTTTATCCTGATGAAGCGTTATATACGCTCTTACCTGCTCTCTTGTGTTAGGTGCAGTTATGTTTATTGTCAAGTTTTCGATGGGGTCCTGTACCACTTCTTTTACGGCCTCTGCGACTTCGTTTTTTGTTGTGAGTGAATCGAGGTCTCTAATCTCAATAGTAGCCTTTGGTTTAAGGTCGGCCACTGTTGCGGAGTTTTGAAGGGTGTGCTTGAGTGCCTCACAGAAGTTGGCTTTTGCAGTCTGTCCCTTCTTCAGCTCTAATAGTAGCGCCCCGGCTCTTGTTTTGCGGATCCCTTTAATCTTAACATCTGCTTCTTTTAGATTTACTCTAATACGGATGTTCTTAAGGACCTCGGCGTAGCTATTGCCTTCTGTTGGCTTAATAATCACGGCCTCTGATTGTCGCTTGGCTTTATAATATGCTTTCTGACTTGCAGCTATATTCTTCCCTTGTTGCTTATCTTCTGTGGTTTTGAGTGCTTCCACCACCTTGCCACCTTCTGCGTGGGTCTTTTCGTCCTTTGCCTCCTTCTGCGTGGGTTTTTCGTCCTTTTGTGCAAAACCTTCTTGGCTGGGGGTCGTGATGCGCCTGCTTGAATGTCCCCGTCTTTTCTCGGCTTCAGCGATGAGCCAGTTTTTACGGTAACTCTTTATTACGTCAAAGAGTTCGTCTAGCTGTGCCGCTCCGTTCTTAACGTCCATGCTGACATTTTTCTGTTTGGCCATCGCCATCTTCATTATTTGCACAATGCTCTTGCACTTTTCTAAGGATTCCTCTTCTGCTTGTCTCATTTGGGTGATTTAGTGTGGTGAGTTTTGAGTGGCCCGAGGTTCTTCTATGATGGCAGCTGGGGTGCGCTTCCCTTCTCCTTGTTTTGCCGATCCTGTTTGCGTAGCCGGGGTTTTATCCAGCTGTTTTGGAGTGGGGGAAAGTATAGGGGATCTAAGAATCCTACTACTCCTACGGAAGACGGTCCCGTATTCCACGTCTTGGCCATCTTTATTTTGTTGTGGTTTTTCTTGTTGGGGTTTTTGTTGTTGTTGTGGTGTATTCATTTTGTTCTGATGGGTCTCCGCTTCAAGCCGCTATCTCCGCGCGTTGTAACAGTTGCCCTATATAAACCCCGTGGCTATCTATGCAAGCAGGGAGGCCACGCGAGGGTTGACACAAGTCCTTATGGGAGCTTATGTTCAGAGCCAGGTTCGGGCACAAATCAGGAGCTCGTCTCAACTGAAACTGTACGGCCAAGAATATATGGCGACGTGCATTGAACGTACTTGAAGACCTGCCATGATTTTAACGAGACGGAGATGAGGACAGCATTAGCCTACCAGCCATTTCGGTGAGATGTCACTCTTACCTACTGAGGTGGTAGAATGCTGCTCTCACCAGTCCTTTGTCAATCTAATCCTTTCCGGCTTTCCAGTATACCATAATCAGAATCTTACTGGCCTTGATTCTGATGGGCGCTTGCCCAGGGTTTTCATCTTCATCCGTACACATTGGGTACTGTCGCTGTATTGAACCCTCGGTGTGAGTGCAAATACAAAATGATGATTTGCGGGAAAGACCCGAACCCATGTGCAAGGCTTGACGCGATTATTTGAAAATATTTAGGGGTCTTAATATAAGCATGTTTTTAGACAAAATTTCCAAATTTCAGGAATTTGAATTTGACTTTTCAGAAAAGATGAAACTTGCGAAAGTTTTATAAACGAGGTGTTAGATTATACTAAAAGAAATATTTTTCGAATGAATATTAAATATATAGTATCGTCAAAAGATGAAGAAAAAAACTTTTGAATAAAAGTAAATATTTAGCGCAAGTCGCATATTAGTAGGCTAGTATGTTGTCTCAGATTATCAAGTAATAAATTACAAATATATACAATAATGTAAATATCAACAAAAGTGTCGTAATATGTTTTGAAATTGAAGTGCAAAATATTACATTCCATTTGGCACAGGAATATATAAATTTTTTTTACACTCTAGCAAATTTGTTCACACCTATTCGAAATAGTGAAAAGAATTACTGATTGGCACACAGCTTTACATAAACTTGTCATTAAAGAAAATCGATAGGTTTCGGTGGTTCTGGTAGGGCATTTCGGCAAAAAGAAAGTATTTTCTGTGGCAATACTAAATATTATACACACTTTGGTTCATTATCTTTATTCGTATTCTGGACAGTTCGTTTTTAAGTGGCATTGGTTATTGGCTGTTATCAAGGAAGTAATGTTTACTGTAAAAGTGGTTTTTATACATTTTACATTGATTAATTTGCGTTAACATAAGTAAGTTTACGTAAACATAAATTTAATTATTTTTAAATGAAATATTTAGAAACATTTCGAAACTATGTTTTGTATTATAGGTACATTACCGGCCAAAGTCATCCATATATGGATTTACTATCGCTTAAATCATATTTCGGATTGAGGGTGTTAATATGTCAATCCAAATATAACGCAAAAATATTAATATAATGTGGGCGCGTGTAGATTAAAAATATGTCTACAACTTCTAAATCGAAAATGAATTGTTTTCTGTTTGATTGTGCCATGGTTAGTTTATTTTAAATTATATCCTGCAGTTGTAATTCGGTCTAGTCTGTTGGATAATATTTTGACTTTTTTTTATAAGTTCTTAATGATTTTTTTGCGTTTAAGTTCCTTCGATTATACACCAAAACTTTAAATGCCTTTCTCACAATTCCCAACACTTAGGTTGGAATTGAGCGATTGGGCTGGGCTTTAGAACCGTCCCCGAATTAGGGGTTAGAATGGATATATGTATAGAGGTATTTCTCTTTAAATTATAATTATTAAGATATTTGCATTTAAATATCAAAAAATTCGGAGTACATGTATAGTTAAGGTCCCAAAGAAGGAGGCCCCAAAAATTAATTTTTTTTAAATCGTCCTGTTTGAACGCGAAGATTACAAATCCGTAAGTGGAGTAAATTTTTTCAATAATTTATTTACATATACATATATATAAAAGTATATTTAACACACTGCACATATTTTTCAAGTAACTTAGTTCGTCGAACTCTATTCCGCCTCGGAGGCTTTTGGCCGCGCTTAAACAAAGATAACCCTGGTCGGTCCAACACCTTGGTGTCAATGGTTCTTTTGTATTGAACTCCTATCAGCACGAAAAATAATTATGGGCACCCTGTGTTGGACCGACCAGGGTTATTTTTTTTAAGCGCGGCCGAAGGACGCCAGTGCAGAAAGGAGTTGCCACTCGAAAGAACATGTGCAAAGTGTGTTAATTTTTTGGATTTTTTTGTAAAAGTTCATTTGTATAAAAAATTAAAAAAAAATTGAATTATATTATTGAAAAAATAAACTTTGCGCTCAAGGATTTGTAATCTTTGCGTCAAAATAAGACGATTCAAAAAAAATTATAATTTTCGCAGCTTACTTTGTTGAGGGAACAAAACTATACATTTATCAAAAATGCAACTATTACTATAAATTTTTCGATTTCCGACCGAGTTGCTCGGATAAAACTCGTAGTATTTCGAACTGTATATAGATATTTCGTATGCAAAGAAATGAATAGTAACGAAGCGGAGTGTGTCTATGACTTATGGTATATGTTGGTCCTAAATATTAATGTATTTGATTTACAATTTCGCTCGAAAAACGTGAGTGGATACTATTATTGCTATTATTATTATTGTTATTATTATTATTAATGTTGTTATTCCATACTTATCACTCTGTCAACATGGAACCCATTTGTTATTGTGCTATGAAATGCTTATTTAAAGCAAATATGTAAATAATTGATATAAAATAAATATGTAGAAACAATGTAGTGAAGTGTTAGTGTATAATAAGTGCATAATATAAAAGAAAAATTAACTATAAATCGAGAAATTGCAAGATAAAATTTGTAAAATTTTCAAATAAAAATGCAAATATCTCGAAAACTATAGAATTCCGCCGGCTATTCTGGATCGTGAGAGTCTCCTCTATCTAACCTATCTAACCATACCTCTTATACCCCTGACATCAGGTGATGGTATATTAAAGTCTCTTCTTATTATTATTATTGTTATTATTATTATTATTATTATTATTATTATTATTATTATTATTATTGTTATTTTGCTTTTATTATTTATCGATTTTTCTTCTTTTTCCTATTTGTTTTATTTTTATTTCGCAATAAAACTACAGCAGACCGTAATAATAAATATATAGTATCGTCAAAATATTTATTCAAAATAAATACTTAGCGCAAGTCGCATAGTAGCAGACTAGTATGTTGTCTAGGATTATCAAGTAATAAATTACGAATATATATAATAATGTAAATATCAACAAAAGTGTCGTAATTGTGTATGTTTTGAAATTGAAGTGCAAAATATTACATTCCATTTGACACAGGAATATATAAATTTTTTTACACTCTAGCAAATTAGTTCACACCTATTCGAAATAGTGAAAAAACAAGAGAAAACGTTATCTTCGGCTGCGCCGAAGCTATACTACCCTTCACAGGTGCATTTCTTCTAGTAACTACTATATGTATGACTACATTTGAAAACGTGACTTGCCAACGGTTTGCATCCAACGGAAAGCATTTTGCCAGTTCTTTCTAGCCAGGTTCTTTGCTATAAACAATCTTCTATTCGAATTAAAGTTAGTTATTGAGGTAAATAGATCTTTCAGACATTTACATAAATTTTAATTTTTTAAGCTGATTGATTATTGACATTAAATTAATGGAAAACAAAACAAATTATAATATTAATAGAAATTAGAAAATATATAACATATAATAATATTTATTATTCTATAATACTTTTTTATATGATATATAAATTACAATAATTACATCTATGACTTACACTTTATATTATAATACAAACTTAAATTTAATAATATTAAATCTAATATATATCTATATATATAATATATCTATTTTCTAAAGCTTAAAAATATTCCGTCATGGTCACTATATGGTGTTTCATATGTGATACATGAGGTCATTGCAGAATCCATGTTTGTCCATACCCAATCTATTGCTGTTTCCTGTTTTGTTGTGGCGACCTTAGCCAATGAAGATTGAAATCCTAACTGTTGCAATTGAGCCTCCAAATCATCAGTTGCTGTTAGGCGACATATGTTAAAGTCACCAAGGACTACTGACGGTCCATTATACTGTTCAGTTATCTGACGGATATTATTTTCCACTTGGTTTCTAAATTCCGGAAGTCTATAGCGGGGGTTCCTGTACACAAGTGATATGGAAACTGTTGAATTGTTTACGTTTAACAGTTGGTAAACGTTTGTTGAACCGGTGTCGTTTCTTGAAAATGATCCTTCTGATAGACCTGGGCACCTATCTTGCTTGTAGTATATTATAAGGCCGTTGGCAGGGCGTCGTCGGGATGATCTTGTTTCTCCATCAAGGCGTGCAATAACACTGTAGCCTTCTATTGGGAAGTCTTCTTGAGGTAAGGCTCATGTCTCGGCAAAGCACAGAATATCAGCAGAACAAATCAGCTTGTCTGATCTGATATCTTCAATATGCTTGTTTAGGCTCCTTACATTTTGATAATCTAGACGTTGTTCCGATTTTTCAGTCAAAAATCTGTAGCATGTCGTCAATGCTCCTTCTGTCTTCAACCTATTAAGTTGAGTTTTAATTGGATCCTGCGGTCCAAATGGGTTCGGGGGAGAAAATTTACCGATTATATACAATCCATTGGCACTTGTGGCTCCGCTACATCCTACATATAATATAAAGCTGATCTGCTTACTCTACCCTCTAGATGAACAGTAACTTGTGTGTATGTTTCACCTTGACTTTTATGTATCGGGATGGCTTCAGCTAGAATGACCGGAAACTGTCTGCGTTCTATGGTTATTTGCTCATTTCTCTTGTATTGGAATGATCGGACCACGCTCATGATTGGTGTCCAATCTGCATTGCGACTGTGAGGCTGCTTGGAACGTGCAAAGCTTCCAACTCTTGATTCTGCGAATTTTATCTATAGTCGCACCACTGAACTTTCAGATCTATGTGATTCGGAATCAACCTGCATTAGTTCCCCCGTAGCACCATTGACGAGACCATCACTTATGCTTATGTTGACTGTCACCATATATTTGATCGAAGTCTTGAGCTGCAATGTATAAAGCATTCCTTGTGTTTCCGATGGCTTAAAAGACTTCACAGCTTCTAAAATGTTTGCCCTGCTGCGTTCTGTTAGGGAACTTGACTTAATTGCTTTAAGTCACCAAACACGATAATTGGTATGCCTCCAAAGTAAGCGGTGCTCCTGAAAATTTGCTTTAGCCTGCAATCTAAATATGCAAACATCTTTGCTCCAACCATTGAAATTTCGTCAATTATAATAAGCCTAATATCTATGAGATTGGCATGAATTGTGTTTAATGTGTCACTATTTAGTGGCCGAAGATCGCCGGAAGACTGGTTGACGGGGAGTGAAAAAACCGATTGAAGGGTTGGGCCCCCATTTCCAAATGCTGCTTTGCCAGTGGGTGCGCAGAGTAACACCTTGGCTGTTTCGGGGTTGGTTCCTGGTACACTATTAGCTCGCAATGTCAACGATTGATATATAGTTGTTATAAGCCGACTCTTGCCCACTCCAGCACCGCCTCCGACATATTCGAAGAAGATTTCCCTTTTACTGACATTGTGCATTACATGAGCAAAATATTCCCTCTGTTTGCTGTTAAGTGACTGCACCATTGACAGTAAATGGTCTTCTAATATTAGAGGTGGGAGTTTAATTAATCGAACCGCCTCTTCCTCTTCCTCTGTATTGTTGTGCTCTTGAAAAACATTAATGTCTCCTGTTTGCTCTGGAACAGCTAGAGCTCTATATTCGGGATCTAAAATTTGTGAGGCAGCTCGATCATCAGCTGTTTCTTCCGCTGTAACATGAAGGTTTTCCAAAATCCGTTCTAGCTCGTTCGATGAAAATTTGTCATATTTGAGCTTATTCAGCTCAATTTGCTCCTTGTGTGAATTGCAAATACTCTCGACGTCATTATTTAATAAGTCTGTTTCCTCATTTCTCCATGGGTGAAACATCATGGCGGTTTCTCTGAAGAAATCGGCTCTTGAACTTTCAACGCTAAAATGTTTCCAACGCAGAATAAGGGCTTGCTTCCTTTTCCTTAGAAATCCTGATCCATCCTTTAATGCCATTGGAAGTGCAGCTGTCGTGTCATCCTCGTTCTCTACTTCGTTGTATTCTTCGTTATTATCAGAAACATTTCTGCTTGTTTTGCAAAATCTGAACCATGCTGCAAAATCTGCTAAGCATAGTTCTTCCAATTGATCGGGCCTTTGAGAGTAGTGCTCCAGCACACTCGGCACATATATGTCCGTAGAGTCCTCCTGTAAAGCATTCAATTCAAGTCGGGGCTTTATCATCCTTACTCGGTTGTTTGGATGTGATGTATTTATAAATATTTCCCCATTACTGGCTTCTGATAGATGCAGTCCCAAAATATTATAAGCTGCTTCTTGAGCCGATATTTCCGATCCATTTACAAATTTGTTTCCGATGTGCTGCAGTTTTCTTTTAATGGAGAAATTCCCTGCATTTATTTCCTCCATGGCTTGTCTTAATAATGTTGATACTCCTCTATTGGATTTATTTATATAATTAATGATATAGCTGCAGCAAGCGTATGCGTCCAGAATGAATTGAATATCCATATTTGCTCTATGCAATTTAAGGATATTTTTATTATAGGCATTTAGAAGCCTGTCTGAAAATTTTCTCTTTAGGAAAATGTGTGGCTTTTTTACAGATGAGCGAAGAGCAAGCTTGTATCCTTCATAGTCAGTGTTGATTCGCTCATCCGCCAAAAAATTTTCGAAGCAGTTCAACCGTATTATTTCTTCCTCTGGGAGATCCGTTAGAGTTAATAGTTCCTGTATTTTTTTGGAATTGAGCTTTGTGTTGCTCAATACCTTCCTCATTCTCCAGAGGGAAAAGTATTTCTGTCCGTGGCATCGGCGGATATGGCATGTTGAATCGGCACACTTGTTTTCCATGTAGGTCTCTTAGGCAAGCTCGACCATGTCTGTGTATTTGATACTGAATGAATTCCAGTAAGTCCAAATCATCCCCATCGGTTGTGATGTGTCGATCGATGAATGTTTCAACATCAATTGTGGTGCGTTACTTAGCCAGTACATGCCATGACAATGTGGTGATCCCCTATGCTGGAATTCAATTCTGTAGTAGTAACGGACTACTAAATTCTCTCCAAATAGCCCGTTTTGTAATAATTTTAGCATTTGGCGGAATCGATTGTCGAAATATCTGGAACATGTAACTGGATCTGTCCTTATCAGTCTCGCCTTTTCAGAGCTTGATAGAGCAGTAGCTTCCTCTTCCGAAATGTCTACTTTATCCACCAGTTTCTTCAATATGACTAACAACTCAGGCCATTTTGTTTCTGCAGCAGACATTGTGATAAAAAATGTTGGCAAACCAAACTGGTGGATCATGGCTAAAACTTTCTTCTTTTCAGCCTCCCAATGTGCAGGTGAGGATCGAAGTCCTTTGAGTACATGATAGCCTTCATCATGCTGGATAAGGTTGCTGACAAAATTTTCATCCCTCACATTTGCAGCAGTTATATTCCTCGATCCAGACTTTTTACGCAGGCAAATGGAAATTGCATTTTTAATGCGCTCCAACTCGTAGAACTTATAAATATACAGGAGCACGTCCACGTGAACACAACGCCGATCATAGCGTCGAATTTCAGAACGTGCAATTTTACTATAAGTTGTTGTAGTTGTCCTCTTTTTTCCGCAGTAAATCGTTGGATACGACAATTCCTGAGCATCGTCGTCGGTTGTAACGTCTCTTGGGCATCTACCTTGTCCTGGTGCCATTGCAACCCGTTCAATGGATCGATTTTCAACGGGTTCATTGTCCATTAAAGTCTCCTGACCACCTGGATTTAAATCATCGTCTATTTCAAGCAGTACATTTTCCTGACGGGCATTAAGAAGGTCTCTTACTTCTGCCTCATCTGCAGGATCCGCAATAAATGGCACAGTTTTCTCGTTTCCAGCATTTCCCAGCCAATCACTTGATATTTGGATATTATGCTTGGCGTAGAGCTCTGTACCCAGCAGATAGTTTAGTGCCTCCAATATTTTTGCTGGTCGCACTGTCTCCGTCATAGAATTTTGTTCATATTCCAATCGACGTTTCAAGTGCACTTGAATAATATGGCTGTTATCAAATCTTCGTGGAAGCATGGTGACTGTCTCTACAACTGAAATGGGGATATTCACCACTGCTCCACGAATAGCACATTGTCGTTCATATCCTAATGAGATGATGCGCATAAATGGGATCCTCGGTGATATCAGTCTTTCTTCTAGACACGTTAAATCCTAAAGGCATTCCGGAATATCAGGAAACTCCAATCCTTCCGATAGGCAGATATTTGGTATCTTGCCCTTCCTAACAATACGATAGCATGTGTTGCAAAAGTTGTACTTTTGGTTCGAAGACGGAAATTTTGATGACAGATAAAACACTTTTCTATCATCTTCTGAGCGCGCAAATTTTGTTGAAGTCTGACATTTTTCTAGTTTTTTCACTTGATGAGGGAACCAAGTGCCACCGCAACAGACGCATATTTCAGTGGGTCCTTTCTTTATCAACAATGCGTACATATCAAAGATATTAGCAGCTCGACGTTGACGTTCTTGTTCTTCTAGCTGTGCATCAGGAGAAAGTTCACAACGTCTTCTTATATTCCTCCTGGTTTGTCTCTCGCTTTCTAACTGACGATTTGCGGGATTCGATCTATGCAATTGTACTCTTTCCAACGTTGATTCCTGCTCGTTTGCTAGTTGTTGCCTGGTTTGCTGGCGGGTCACTCTTCTTTGAGAAGAATTTAAAATTTGCTCACGACGTCTTCTTATTGGATCTTCTCGACGACTTCTCCTCAATGCTGCATCTCGTTGCCTCTCTTCTTCTCTTATTATTGCATTCTGGCGCCGTACAGAACGTTCCATTGTGTCGCGCTCCTGCTCCGCTGCTCTATATTCCGGATCCAAGCACCTGTTTGAATGACCCATTGTGTTGCGGTCCTGCTCCGCTGCTCTATATTCCGGATTGGTTCTCCTATTTAAATGTTCCGCGGTGTTGCGTTCCTGCTCTTCAGTTCTATATTCCGGATCCAAGCGCCTGACCGAATGTCCAATTGTGTCGCGCTCCTGCTCCGCTGCTCTATATTCCGGATCCAAGCGCCTGTTTGAATAACCCATTGTTGCGCTCCTGCTCCGCTGCTCTATATTCCGGATTGGTTCTCCAATTTAAATGTTCCGCGGTGTTTCGTTCCTGCTCTTCAGCTCTATATTCCGGATCCAAGCACCTGACCGAATGTCCTATTGTGTCGCGCTCCTGCTCCGCTGCTCTATATTCCGGATCCAAGCGCCTGTTTGAATATCCCATTGTTGCGCTCCTGCTCCGCTGCTCTATATTCCGGATTGGTTCTCCTATTTAAATGTTCCGCGGTGTTGCGTTCCTGCTCTTCAGTTCTATATTCCGGATCCAAGCGCCTGACCGAATGTCCTATTGTGTCGCGCTCCTGCTCCGCTGCTCTATATTCCGGATCCAAGCGCCTGTTTGAATGACCCATTGTGTTGCGCTCCTGCTCCGCTGCTCTATATTCTGGATTCAAACGTCTATTTGAATGACCTACTGTATTACGCTGCTGCTCTTCAGCTCTGTGAAGTAGGTTCTGTCGTCTAGTGGAACGTGCAGAACTATCACGAGTTCTCTCCTCATTGCGGTACTCCAAATTTGAGCTGCGTAATTCTGCAATATAGTCAGCGTTCCTTTGTCTATTATTTTCCAAATTTTGACTATATTGTCGTCGGCTTCGATTCAGAGCATTGCGACGTCTTTGTTCCTGCGATTGCCTAGATACTCTTGGCATTTTCAAAAATTATTAAAAAATATTATACAAATAAAAAATATACTAAAATATTAATAAATTAAGTAATAATAATATAATTAAAAGAATGCGTATTATTTAAAAAAAGGATTTTTTCGTTGATTTTGAAAGTTATTTGCGTTGTTGAAAGTTTAAGCTGCTCGCGTAAACTGTAGTGATCCGATGCGTTGGGTCCTATTTATTGAATGTTTTAGAGACCGACTTCACATCTGTAAACTCTTTTGCCCTTCTTGGTATCATCAAGCAACTTTCGTAGGAATACTAATGTGTTAATTACAGAAAGTGCATTGTAGAGGTTCTTTTTTACCTAGGTTATACTTTCTACCTAACTTGCAAACTATGTTTACTTCCTATTTACTCTTCTACCTAGGTTTTGTTTTGTACCTACCCATCAGTTAATTAGGGTTTTAAAACTGAATAATTATCTTTAAATAGTTCTCTATTATTATTAATAAATAATAATATATCTTGAATAATCATGGATTTATTTATTTTATGGGTAATTAAATAATATTTTTGCTCCTTACTCTTATGTATATATTCTTAACATAATTTTCTACTTTACAAATTTATTTAGATCGATCAGTTTGTACGGCAACTATGTGATACAGTAGTCAGATCAGAAAAATTTCTTAGGATATTTTATTGTTACCGTGGCCAATAATCCATGCCAAATTTGATCAAGTAATTTTAGTTGAAATATTAAGGCGCTAACTACAAAAGGGGCATTATCGAGGTTTTTTTTTCTTGGCACAAGCAAAACAGTTTTTGGCAGATATAAGATAATTTTTATTGAAAGCTCAAATTAGACAGTATAAATAATTAATTAATTTGATTTGTTTATAATATATTATTTGTAAAGTGGTTAAATCTGACAGCTGTATGCTATAGTGGTCCGATCTTAACAATTCGTTCAAAGATTGAAGTCACATCTTAAGCAATAATGTGATACAGTAGTCAGATCAGAAAAATTTCTTAGGATATTTTATTGTTACCGTGGCCAATAATCCATGCCAAATTTGATCAAGTAATTTTAGTTGAAATATTAAGGCGCTAACTACAAAAGGGGCATTATCGAGGTTTTTTTTTCTTGGCACAAGCAAAACAGTTTTTGGCAGATATAAGATAATTTTTATTGAAAGCTCAAATTAGACAGTATAAATAATTAATTAATTTGATTTGTTTATAATATATTATTTGTAAAGTGGTTAAATCTGACAGCTGTATGCTATAGTGGTCCGATCTTAACAATTCGTTCAAAGATTGAAGTCACATCTTAAGCAATAATCCATACTAAAAACTTCCATACAAAAATTTATTTTGATCGGTCAGTTTCTATGATAGCTGTTTAATATAGTGGTCTGATATGAACAATTCGTTCGAAAATTGTAGCGATATCTTGGACAATCATCATCCATGCCATATTTCGTGAAGATAACTTGTCATAAACAATTTTTTTCATATAAGAACTTTATTTAGATTGTCAGTTTGTATGGCAGCTATATGCCATTAAGAGAAATCAATGCCGGATTTCGTGAAGATATTTTATCTAATGAACAATTTTTCCATGCAAGTACTTGATTCCGATCGTTCAGTTTGTATGGCAGATATATGCTATAGTGATCCGATCTGAACAATTTCTTCGGAGATTGCATTACTTCTTCTAGTAAAAAGTCATGCGAAATATTGTGAACATACCTCGTCGAATGAAAAAGTTTTCCATGCAATTACTTGATTCCGATCGTTCAGTTTGTATGGCAGATATATGCTATAGTGATCCGATCTGAACAATTTCTTCGCAGATTGCATTACTTCTTCTAGCAAAAACTTATGTTAAATATTGTGAACATACCTCGTCAAATGAAAGAGTTTTCCATGCAAGCACTTGATTCCGATCGTTCAGTTAGTATGGCAGATATATGCTATAGTGATCCGATCTGAACAATTTCTTCGGCGATTGCATTACTTCTTCTAGCAAAAACTCATGCCAAATATTGTGAACATACCTCGTCAAATGAAAACGTTTTCCATGCAAGAACTTGATTCCGATCGTTCCGTTTATATGGCAGCTATATGCTATAGTAATCCGATGTGAAAAATTTCTTTGGAGATTGCATTACTTCTTCTAGCAAAAACTTATGCCAAATATTGTGAACATATCTCGTCGAATGAAAAAGTTTTCCATGCAAGTACTTGATTCCGATCGTTCAGTTTGTATGGCAGATATATGCTAAAGTGATCCGATCTGAACAATTTCTTCGCAGATTGCATTACTTCTTCTAGCAAAAACTTATGTTAAATATTGTGAACATACCTCGTCAAATGAAAACGTTTTCCATGCAAGTACTTGATTCCGATCGTTCAGTTTGTATGGCAGCTATATGCTATAGTAATCCGATGTGAAAAATTTCTTCGCAGATCGCATTACTTCTTCTAGCAAAAACTTATGTTAAATATTGTGAACATACCTCGTCAAATGAAAGAGTTTTCCATGCAAGTACTTGATTCCGATCGTTCAGTTAGTATGGCAGATATATGCTATAGTGATCCGATCTGAACAATTTCTTCGGAGATTGCATTACTTCTTCTAGTAAAAAGTCATGCGAAATATTGTGAACATACCTCGTCGAATGAAAAAGTTTTCCATGCAATTACTTGATTCCGATCGTTCAGTTTGTATGGCAGATATATGCTATAGTGATCCGATCTGAACAATTTCTTCGGCGATTGCATTACTTCTTCTAGCAAAAACTCATGCCAAATATTGTGAACATACCTCGTCAAATGAAAACGTTTTCCATGCAAGTACTTGATTCCGATCGTTCAGTTTGTATGGCAGCTATATGCTATAGTAATCCGATGTGAAAAATTTCATTGGAGATTGCATTACTTCTTCTAGCAAAAACTTATGCCAAATATTGTGAACATATCTCGTCGAATGAAAATGTTTTCCATGCAAGTACTTGATTCCGATCGTTCAGTTTGTATGGCAGATATATGCTATAGTGATCCGATCTGAACAATTTCTTCGCAGATTGCATTACTTCTTCTAGCAAAAACTTATGTTAAATATTGTGAACATACCTCGTCATATGAAAGAGTTTTCCATGCAAGCACTTGATTCCGATCGTTCAGTTAGTATGGCAGATATATGCTATAGTGATCCGATCTGAACAATTTCTTCGGCGATTGCATTACTTCTTCTAGCAAAAACTCATGCCAAATATTGTGAACATACCTCGTCAAATGAAAACGTTTTCCATGCAAGAACTTGATTCCGATCGTTCCGTTTATATGGCAGCTATATGCTATAGTAATCCGATGTGAAAAATTTCTTTGGAGATTGCATTACTTCTTCTAGCAAAAACTTATGCCAAATATTGTGAACATATCTCGTCGAATGAAAAAGTTTTCCATGCAAGTACTTGATTCCGATCGTTCAGTTTGTATGGCAGATATATGCTAAAGTGATCCGATCTGAACAATTTCTTCGCAGATTGCATTACTTCTTCTAGCAAAAACTTATGTTAAATATTGTGAACATACCTCGTCAAATGAAAACGTTTTCCATGCAAGTACTTGATTCCGATCGTTCAGTTTGTATGGCAGCTATATGCTATAGTAATCCGATGTGAAAAATTTCATTGGAGATTGCATTACTTCTTCTAGCAAAAACTTATGCCAAATATTGTGAACATATCTCGTCGAATGAAAAAGTTTTCCATGCAAGTACTTGATTCCGATCGTTCAGTTTGTATGGCAGATATATGCTATAGTGATCCGATCTGAACAATTTCTTCGCAGATCGCATTACTTCTTCTAGCAAAAACTTATGTTAAATATTGTGAACATACCTCGTCAAATGAAAGAGTTTTCCATGCAAGCACTTGATTCCGATCGTTCAGTTAGTATGGCAGATATATGCTATAGTGATCCGATCTGAACAATTTCTTCGGCGATTGCATTACTTCTTCTAGCAAAAACTCATGCCAAATATTGTGAACATACCTCGTCAAATGAAAACGTTTTCCATGCAAGAACTTGATTCCGATCGTTCCGTTTATATGGCAGCTATATGCTATAGTAATCCGATGTGAAAAATTTCTTTGGAGATTGCATTACTTCTTCTAGCAAAAACTTATGCCAAATATTGTGAACATATCTCGTCGAATGAAAAAGTTTTCCATGCAAGTACTTGATTCCGATCGTTCAGTTTGTATGGCAGATATATGCTAAAGTGATCCGATCTGAACAATTTCTTCGCAGATTGCATTACTTCTTCTAGCAAAAACTTATGTTAAATATTGTGAACATACCTCGTCAAATGAAAGAGTTTTCCATGCAAGCACTTGATTCCGATCGTTCAGTTAGTATGGCAGATATATGCTATAGTGATCCGATCTGAACAATTTCTTCGGAGATTGCATTACTTCTTCTAGCAAAAACTCATGCGAAATATTGTGAACATACCTCGTCGAATGAAAAAGTTGTCCATGCAATTACTTGATTCCGATCGTTCAGTTTGTATGGCAGATATATGCTATAGTGACCCGATCTGAACAATTTCTTCGGCGATTGCATTACTTCTTCTAGCAAAAACTCATGCCAAATATTGTGAACATACCTCGTCAAATGAAAACGTTTTCCATGCAAGTACTTGATTCCGATCGTTCAGTTTGTATGGCAGATATATGCTTTAGTGATCCGATCTAAACATTTTCTTCGGAGATTGCATTACTTCTTCTAGCAATAACCCATGCCGAATTTCGTGAACATACCTCGTCAAATGAAAAAGTTTTCCATACAAACACTTGATTCCGATTGTTCAGTTTACATTGCAGCTATATGCTATAGTGATCCGATATCGGCGGTTCCGACAAATGAGCAGCTTCTTTGTGAGAAAAGGACAGGTGCAAAATTTCAGATCGATATCTCAAAAACTGAGGGATTAGTTCGCGTATATACAGACGGACGGACAGACGAACGGACAGACGAACGGACAGACAGACGGACATGGCTAAATCAACTCAGCTCGTCACGGTGATCATTTATATATATACTTTATATGGTCTTCGACGTTTCCTTCTGGGTGTTACAAACTGCGTGGCAAAATTAATATACCCTGTTCAGGGTATAATTACTGATTGGCACACAGCTTTAAATACACTTGTCATTAAAGGAAATTGATAGGTTTCCGTGGTTCTGGTAGGCAAAAAGAAAGTATTTTCTGTGGCAATACTAAATATTATACACACTTTGCTTCATTATCAATATATTGGTTGGTTCGTCTTTATTCGTATTCTGGACATTTTGCTTTTAAGTGGCATTGGTTATTGGTATTGGTTATCAAGGAAGTAATGTTTACTGTAAAAGTGGTTTTTATACATTTTACATTGAGTATCCACCACAGAATCGAATAAATTAATTTGCGTTACCATAAGTAAGTTCACGTAAACATCAATTTAATTATTTTTGAATAATATATTTAGAAACATTTCAAAATTATGTTTTGTATTATAGGTACATTACCGGTCAAAGTCTTACATATATGGGTTTACTATCGCTTAAATGATATTTCGGATTGAGGGTGTTAATATGTCAATCCAAATATGACGCAAAAATATTAATATAAGGTGGGCGCGTGTAGATTAAAAATATGTCTACAACTTCTAAATCGAAAATTGTGTATACATATGAGAAGAGCTCTAAATATTTAGCAACACAAATGATTTTCCGTTTGATTTTGCCATGCCAAGTTTATTTTAAATTATATCCTGCAGTTGTAATTCGGTCTAGTCTGTTGGATAATATTTTGACTTTTTTATAAGTTCTTTATGAATTTGATGCGTTTAAGTTCCTTCGATTATACACCAAAACTTTAAATGCCTTTCTCACAATTCCCAATACTTAGGTTGGAATTGAGCGATTGGGCTGGGCTTTTGAATACCGTCCCCGAATTAGGGGTTAGAATGGATATATGTATAGAGGTATTTCTCTTTAAATTATAATTATTAAGATATTTGCATTTAAATATCAAAAAATTCGGAGTACATGTATAGTTTAGGTCCCCAAAGAAGGAGGCCCCAAAAATTAATTTTTTTTAAATCGTAATGTTTGAAGGCGAAGATTACAAATCCGCAAGTGAAGTAAATTTTTTCAATAATTTATTTACATATACATATATATAAAAGTATATTTAACGCACTGCACATATTTTTCAAGTAACTTAGTTCGTCGAACTCCTTTCCGCATCGGAGGCCTTTGGCTGCGCTTTAACAAAAATAACCCTGGTCGGTCCAATACCTTGGTGTCAATGGTTCTTTTGTATTGAACTCCTATCAGCACGAAAAATAATTATGGGCACCCGGTGTTGGACCAACCAGGGTTATTTTTTTTAAGCGCGGCCGAAGGACGCCAGTGCAGAAAGGAGTTGCCACGCGAAAGAACATGTGCAAAGTGTGTACATTTTTTGGGTTTTTTATTGTAAAAGTTAATTTGTATAAAAAATTAAAAAAAAAATTGAAATATTAAAAAATTAAACTTTCCGTTCAAGGATTTGTAATGTTTGCGTCAAAATTAGACGATTCAAAAAAAATTATAATATTTGCAGCTTACTATGTTGAGGGACCAAAACTTTACATTTATCAAAAATGCAACTATTACTATAAATTTTTCGATTTCCGACCGAGTTGCTCGCATAAAACTCGTAGTATTTCGAACTGTATATAGATATTTCGTATGCAAAGAAATTAATAGTAACGAAGCGGAGTGTGTCTATGACTTATAGTATATGCTGGTCCCAAATATTAATGTTTTTTGTTTACAAACGTGAGTGGATACTATTATTGTTGCTATTATTATTATTGTTATTATACTCTCGCCACCTGTTGCTACAGAGTATAATAGTTTTGTTCAACTAACGGTTGTTTGTATCACCTAAAACTAATCGAGTTAGATAAAGGGTTCTATATATATAAATGATCAGGATGAAGAGACGAATTGAAATCCGGGTGACTGTCTGTCCGTCTGTCCGTCCGTTCGTGCAAGCTGTAACTTGAGTAAAAATTGAGATATCTTCATGAAACTTGGTACACATGTTTCTTGGTACCGTAAGACGGTTGGTATTGCGGATGGGCGTAATCGGACCACTAAGCTCCGCAATAAGATACAAGACTGTTATTTGGTACAAAGGATCACATTAGGGAGGGGCATCTGCAGCTAAAATCTTTTTTTAAAAAGTGGGCGTGGTCCCGCCCCTAATAAGTTTAATATGCATATCTCCTAAACCGCTCAAGCTATAATAACCAAATTCCCTGGGAGCAAATGTTTTTAGCACCTCTATTGACGGGAAAAAATTAACTTTCCGCTCAAGGGTTTGTAATTTTTGCGTCAAAATAAGACGATTAAAAAAAATTGTAATTTTCGCAGCTTACTTTGTTGAGGGAGCAAAACTATACATTTATCAAAAATGCAACTATTGCTATAAATTTTTTGATTTCCGACCGAGTTGCTCGGATAAAACTCGTAGTATTTCAAACTGTATATAGGTATTTCGTATGCAAAGAAATTAATACAAGTAGCAACGAAGTGAAGTGTGTCTATGACTTATGGTATATGTTGGTCCTAAATATTAATGTATTTGATTTACAATTTCGCTAGAAAAACGTGAGTGGATACTATTATTATTGTTATTATTATTATTATTTTATTTTTATTTTAATTTTATTTTTTATTTTTTTTTTGGTGGGTGAGGGGGTGGAAAATGTCTTCCGCATCATCAGTGCTGTCGTCACAGCAACGGTATGTGCCACCTGCAGGTCACTAAAAGCCCCCCCTCTAGGGAACCGTCGCCCACCCTGGAACCGCGTTTGCATTACTTCAGAGTGGCGTTCCATTTTCCTCATTGAGAGATTTACATCTACGCACCTGCGTCCAGGTCCCGCTTTTTGCTGCGTAGCCAAGTTTCCGCGAATTTCTGGATAATAGACCAGGTAGCTTCGCTCTCCATCATGACGCTGATTAAGTTGTTTGCGCTTATTGGACCGACCAGGTCTTCTACCAAGCGGTGTGAGTGCAAATACAAAATGATGATTGACGTGTTAAGTTGAACGTTTGCGGGAAAGACCCGAACCCATGTGCAAGGCTTGACGCGATTATTTGAAAATCTTTAGGGGTCTTAAAATAAGCATGTTTTTAGACAAAATTTCCAAATTTCAGGAATTTGAATTTGACTTTTCAGAAAAGTCAAAACTTTCGAAAGTTTTATAAACGAGGTGCTAGATTATACTAAAAGAAATATTTTTCGAATGAATATTAAATATATAGTATCGTCAAAAGATGAAGAGAAAAACTTTTGAATAAAATAAATATTTAGCGCAAATCGCATAGTAGCAGGCTAGTATGTTGTCTCAGATTATCAAGTAATAAATTGCAAATATATACAATAATGTAAATATCAACAAAAGTGTCGTAATTGTGTATGTTTTGAAATTGAAGTGCAAAATATTACATTCCATTTGGCACAGGAATATATAAATTTTTTTACACTCTAGCAAATTTGTTCACACCTATTCGAAATAGTGAAAAAATTACTGATTGGCACACAGCTTTAAATAAACTTGTCATTAAAGGAAATTGATAGGTTTCCGTGGTTCTGGTAGGACATTTCGGCAAAAAGAAAGTATTTTCTGTGGCAATACTAAATATTATATACACTTTGGTTCATTATCGATATATTGTTTGGTTCGTCTTTATTCGTATTCTGGACATAAAGTGGTTTTTATACATTTTACATTGAATATCCACCACAGAATCGAATAGATTAATTTGCGTTAACATAAGTAAGTTTACGTAAACATAAATTTAATTATTTTTAAATGAAATATTTAGAAACATTTCAAAACTATGTTTTGTATTATAGGTACATTACCGGTCAAAGTCATACATATATGGGTTTACTATCGCTTAAATGATATTTCGGATTGAGGGTGTTAATATGTCAATCCAAATATAACGCAAAAATATTAATATAATGTGGGCGCGTGTAGATTAAAAATATGTCTACAACTTCTAAATCGAAAATTGTGTATACATATGAGAAGAGCTATAAATATTTAGTAACACAAATGAATTGTTTTCTGTTTGATTTTGCCATGGTTAGTTTATTTTAAATTATATCCTGCAGTTGTAATTCGGTCTAGTCTGATGGATAATATTTTGACTTTTTTATAAGTTCTTTAGGAGTTTGATGCGTTCAAGTTCCTTCGATTATACACCAAAACTTTAAATGCTTTTCTCACATTTCCCAATACTTAGGTTGGAATTGAACGATTGGGCTGGGCTTTAGAATACCGTCCCCGAATTAGGGGTTAGAATGGATATATGTATAGAGGTATTTCTCTTTAAATTATAATTATTAAGATATTTGCATTTAAATATCAAAAAATTCGGAGTACATGTATAGTTAAGGTCCCCAAAGAAGAAGGCCCCAAAAATTAATTTTTTTTTAAATCGTAATGTTTGAACGCGAAGATTACAAATCCGTAAGTGAAGTAAATTTTTGCAATAATTTATTTACATATACATATGTATAAAAGTATATTTAACACACTGCACATATTTTTCAAGTAACTTAGTTCGTCGAACTCCTTTCCGC
This sequence comes from Bactrocera oleae, assembly GCF_042242935.1. Lineage (NCBI taxonomy): Eukaryota > Metazoa > Arthropoda > Insecta > Diptera > Tephritidae > Bactrocera > Bactrocera oleae. The sequence goes on along the minus strand of NC_091541.1, from coordinate 16,819,774 downwards.
ATCGGAGGCCTTTGGCTGCGCTTTAACAAAAATAACCCTGGTCGGTCCAATACCCTGGTGTCAATGGTTCTTTTGTATTGAACTCCTATCAGCACGAAATATAATTATGGGCACCCGGTGTTGGACCAACCAGGGTTATTTTTTTTAAGCGCGGCCGAAGGACGCCAGTGCAGAAAGGAGTTGCCACGCGAAAGAACATGTGCAAAGTGTGTACATTTTTTGGGTTTTTATTGTAAAAGTTAATTTGTATAAAAAATTTAAAAAAAAATTGAAATATTAAAAAATTAAACTTTCCGTTCAAGGATTTGTAATATTTGCGTCAAAATTAGACGATTCAAAAAAAATTATAATATTTGCAGCTTACTATGTTGAGGGACCAAAACTATACATTTATCAAAAATGCAACTATTACTATACATTTTTCGATTTCCAACCGAGTTGCTCGCATAAAACTCGTAGTATTTTGAACTGTATATAGATATTTCGTATGCAAAGAAATTAATAGTAACGAAGCGGAGTGTGTCTATGACTTATAGTATATGCTGGTCCCAAATATTAATGTATTTTATTTACAAACGTGAGTGGATACTATTATTGTTGCTATTATTATTATTGTTATTATACTCTCGCCACCTGTTGCTACAAAGTATAATAGTTTTCTTCAACTAACGGTTGTTTGTATCACCTAAAACTAATCGAGTTAGATAAAGGGTTCTATATATATAAATGATCAGGATGAAGAGACGAGTTGAAATCCGGGTGACTGTCTGTCCGTCTGTCCGTCCGTCCGTGCAAGCTGTAACTTGAGTAAAAATTGAGATATCTTCATGAAACTTGGTACACATGTTTCTTGGTACCGTAAGACGGTTGGTATAGCGGATGGGCGTAATCGGACCACTAAGCTCCGCAATAAGATACAAGACTGTTATTTGGTACAAAGGATCACATTAGGGAGGGGCATCTGCAGCTAAAATCTTTTTTTAAAAAGTGGGCGTGGTCCCGCCCCTAATAAGTTTAATATGCATATCTCCTAAACCGCTCAAGCTATAATACCCAAATTCCCTGGGAGCAAATCTATTGACGGGAAAAAATTAACTTTCCGCTCAAGGGTTTGTAATTTTTGCGTCAAGATAAGACGATTAAAAAAAATTATAATTTTCGCAGCTTACTTTGTTGAGGGACCAAAACTATACATTTATCAAAAATGCAACTATTGCTATACATTTTTTGATTTCCGACCGAGTTGCTCGGATAAAACTCGTAGTATTTCAAACTGTATATAGGTATTTCGTATGCAAAGAAATTAATACAAGTAGCAACGAAGTGAAGTGTGTCTATGACTTATGGTATATGTTGGTCCTAAATATTAATGTATTTGATTTACAATTTCGCTAGAAAAACGTGAGTGGATACTATTATTATTGTTATTATTATTATTATTTTATTTTTATTTTAATTTTATTTTTTATTTTTTTTTTGGCGGGTGAGGGGGTGGAAAATGTCTTCCGCATCATCAGTGCTGTCGTCACAGCAACGGTATGTGCCACTTGCAGGTCACTAAAAACCCCCCTCTAGGGAACCGTCGCCCACCATGGAACCGCGTTTGCATTACTTCAGGGTGGCGTTCCATTTTCCTCATTGAGAGATTTACATCTACGCACCTGCGTCCAGGTCCCGCTTTTTGCTGCGTAGCCAAGTTTCTGCGAATTTCTGGATAATAGACCAGTTAGCTTCGCTCTCCATCATGACGCTGATTAAGTTGTTTGCGCTTATTGGACCGACCAGGTCTTCTACGGCGGTACGTTTCCTTTGCCATTGCTCACATTTAAAGAATGTGTGTTCAGCGTCGTCTTCAGTCGCATCGTTGTATAGGCATGCCGGCTCTTCGACTTTTCCCATTCTGTAGAGATACTTTTTGAAGTATCCATGACCGGATAGTAGCTGCGTTATGTAGAAGTCGACTTCTCCGAATTTTCGACTTGTCCATAAGTTTAGGTCTCTTATAAGTCTGGCCGTCCATCTGCCGCGACTCTCATTCTCCAATCTTCGTTGCCATGCTGATATTGTGTCTTTCTTTATTTGGTCTAATGCGCTCTTGTTGTATTAAGACATTTTCTTTAGCTCCCACAGCTTTTTCCTTTCGTATGCCAGAAGGTCAATTGGGGCATTTCCGCTTATGACTAATATTGCATCACCTGACACCGTTCGGTAAGCTAATACAACTCTGAGAGGTGCGGTGCGGTATACTCTAGCCGGTTTTCCTTTTTTAACACATCTGCCCAAATCTCTGCTCCGTATAAAAGGACGCTGATGGTCGTGGACATTAGAAGGTTTCTCTTTTCTTGGCCATTAGTCTGCTGAGTTGGGAGGTGATTTTCGCTGCTTTTCGTGCGGCGTGCTGGATTTGTACCCAGAAAGTTAATCTGGGGTCCAGTCTTACGCCTAGGCAGTTCACCGCTTTTTGTGTCCTTAGAGTGTCCGTAATCGTTTGCATACTTATTTCGAGAGGTATGTGCTTATTTGTTAGCAGTAGTAGTTCTGCATAGCCAATTAGGTACGATTCGTCTGGAATTTCGAGTTTTAGTATGGCGTCGTATTTGATGTTTCACAAGTCTGGGCCTAAAATGGATCCTTGTGCAGCTCCTGAAGTAACCGCTATCTGTCGTGATCCCTCTCTAGTTTGGTATAGCAGATAGTTGGGGATCGATTTATGACATGCTCTTGTTATATTAAGCATTGTGTGCTCGACAACTTTTCTTGCATTTTTAGGAGAGCTGCTAGATGGGTTATGGTCGTCTATTGCGGAGATTAATTTCGAAGTGTTTAGTTTCGAGACGTTCCATTTTCGGGCTCCAGTATTTTTTCTGTACTGGTGGGCGTTTGTTCCGGTGTCCACCTCAAAAGAGATGTACTGGTGATCGCTGCCAGTGTAATCTTCTAGGACTCTCCATTTCTTTATTGAGCCAGCCATGCGTTCTGTTGATAGGGTGATGTCTGGTGTGGTTTCCTCGCAACCCGGTCTTCTAATCGTGGTTGCATTTCCCATATTAAGCACTATTAGACCAAGCCGCGCAGCCGTTTCTAGAATGCGCTTTCCTCTCGAGTCCGTGTTTGGCATACCCCACTCTATGGCTTTTGAATTCAGGTCTCCGGCGATAATTAATTGACCTTCTATAGACCTGGCTGTATCTTCTATATTGTCGAGCTTTTCTTGAAATTCTTGTATGCTGTCGCTTGGCGTCAGGTAGCAGCTAATTACTGTGAAAAGGTCGCAACTGGCCCAGACGAAACCGTTGCTGTTCCCTTTACCTGTGATGGTGATTTTACTTCTTGGGGGTAGCCATATAGCTGCGGTTGAGCTGCCATCTTCTAACCAGGTCCCACTCTCCTTCTTTTTATATTGCTCGCTTATGATGATAAAGTCGTAACCGTTCTCCGTCGCCATTTGCGAGAGTAAAGCGTCAGCAGCCTTGCATCTATGCATATTGGCCTGTAGAGTATTCATTTGTTCTGATGATTCCTATATACCGTACATTTTGCGGAGCCCGGGATATGGTCGACTTTTTCGTGTTTAGCCTCTTCGCAGAGGCAGCATGAGGGGGGTTTTGTGCACTCTTTTAATTTGTGACCTGGTTGGCCGCATTTTATGCAAGTGCCTTGCCCTCTCCTGTCGGGCCCTTTGCAGTTCCAGGTCAAGTGCCCTGGTCCAAAGCAGCGGTAGCACCTTTTGGCGTTTTCTTTCAGTCGCAGCCTGCAGTTAACCCAGCCAATTTTAATACGTGTCTTTCGCATCAGTGTGTCAGCTTTATCCTGATGAAGCGTTATATACGCCCTTACCTGCTCTCTTGTGTTAGGTGCAGTTATGTTTATTGTAAAGTCTTCGATGGGGTCCTGTACCACTTCTTTTACGGCCTCTGCGACTTCGTTTTTTGTTGTGAGTGAATCGAGGTCTCTAATCTCAATAGTAGCCTTTGGTTTAAGGTCGGCCACTGTTGCGGAGTTTTGAAGGGTGTGCTTGAGTGCCTCACAGAAGTTGGCTTTTGCAGTCTGTCCCTTCTTCAGCTCTAATAGTAGCGCCCCGGCTCTTGTTTTGCGGATCCCTTTAATCTTAACATCTGCTTCTTTTAGATTTACTTTGCTACGGATGTTCTTAAGGACCTCGGTGTAGCTATTGCCTTCTGTTGGCTTAATAATCACGGCCACTGATTGTCGCTTGGCTTTATAATATGCTCTCTGACTTGCAGCTATATTCTTCCCTTTTTGCTTATCTTCTGTGGTTTTGAGTGCTTCCACCACCTTGCCACCTTCTGCGTGGGTCTTTTCGTCCTTTTGTGCAAAACTTTCTGCCACTGGCCCTCCTTTTCATTCCGTGGTCGCACTGTTTCTCGAGGCTCGACAGGGTTTGTTGCGCGCCGCTTCGAAGTTATTGGCTCGGGGGTCGTGATGCGCCTGCTTGAATGTCCCCGTCTTTTCTCGGCTTCAGCGATGAGCCAGTTTTTACGGTAACTCTTTATTACGTCAAAGAGTTCGTCTAGCTGTGCCGCTACGTTCTTAACGTCCATGCTGACATTTTTCTGTTTGGCCATCGCCATCTTCATTATTTGCACGATGCTCTTGCACTTTTCTAAGTATTCCTCTTCTGCCTGTCTCATTTGGGTGATTTACTCCTGTTTCGCGCTTCCCTTCTCCTTGTTTTGCCGATCCTGTTTGCGTAGCCGGGGTTTTATCCAGCTGTTTTGGAGTGGGGGAAAGTATAGGGGATCTAAGAATCCTACTACTCCTACGGAAGACGGTCCCGTATTCCACGTCTTGGCCATCTTTATTTTGTTGTGTTTTTTCTTGTTGTTCTTTTTGTTGGGGTTTTTGTTGTTGTTGTGGTGTATTCATTTTGTTCTGATGGGTCTCCGCTTCAAGCCGCTATCTCCGCGCGTTGTAACAGTTGCCCTATATAAACCCCGTGGTTATCTATGCAAGCAGGGAGGCCACGCGAGGGTTGACACAAGTCCTTATGGGAGCTTATGTTCAGAGCCAGGTTCGGGCACAAATCAGGAGCTCGTCTCAACTGAAACTGTACGGCCAAGAATATATGGCGACGTGCATTGAACGTACTTGAAGACCTGCCATGGTTTTGACGAGACGGAGATGAGGACAGCATTAGCCTACCAGCCATTTCGGTGAGATGTCACTCTTACCTACTAAGGTGGTAGAATGCTGCTCTGACCAGCCCTTTGTCAATCTAATCCTTTCCGGCTTTCCAGTATACCATTATCAGAATCTTATTGGCCTCGATTCTGATGGGCGCTTGCCCAGGGTTTTCATCTTCATCCGTACACATTGGGTACTGTCGCTGTATTGATATCTCGGTGTGAGTGCAAATACAAAATGATGATTGACGTGTTAAGTTGAACGTTTGCGGGAAAGACCCGAACCCATGTGCAAGGCTTGACGCGAATTTTTGAAAATATTTCGGAATCTTAAAATAAGCATGTTTTTAGACAAAATTTCCAAATTTCAGGAATTTGAATTTGACTTTTCAGAAAAGATGAAACTTGCGAAAGTTTTATAAACGAGGTGCTAGGTTATATTAAAAGAAATATTTTTCGAATGAATATTAAATATATAGTATCGTCAAAAGATGAAGAGAAAAACTTTTGAATAAAAGTAAATATTTAGCGCAAGTCGCATAGTAGCAGGCTAGTATGTTGTCTCAGATTATCAAGTAATAAATTACAAATATATACAATAATGTAAATATCAACAAAAGTGTCGTAATTGTGTATGTTTTGAAATTGAAGTACAAAATATTACATTCCACATCTAGCAAATTTGTTCACACCTATTCGAAATAGTGAAAAGAATTACTGATTGGCACACAGCCTTAAATAAACTTGTCATTAAAGAAAATTGATAGGTTTCGGTGGTTCTGGTAGGGCATTTCGGCAAAAAGAAAGTATTTTCTGTGGCAATACTAAATATTATACACACTTTGGTTCATTATCTTTATTCGTATTCTGGACAGTTCGTTTTTAAGTGGCATTGGTTATTGGCTGTTATCAAAGAAGTAATGTTTACTGTAAAAGTGGGTTTTATACATTTTACATTGAATATCCACCACAGAATCGAATAGATTAATTTGCGTTAACATAAGTAAGTTTACGTAAACATAAATTTAATTATTTTTAAATGAAATATTTAGAAACATTTCAAACCTATGTTTTGTATTATAGGTACATTACCGGCCAAAGTCATCCATATATGGATTTACTATCGCTTAAATCATATTTCGGATTGAGGGTGTTAATGTCAATCCAAATATAACGCAAAAATATTAATATAATGTGGGCGCGTGTAGATTAAAAATATGTCTACAACTTCTAAATCGAAAATGAATTGTTTTCTGTTTGATTGTGCCATGGTTAGTTTATTTTAAATTATATCCTGCAGTTGTAATTCGGTCTAGTCTGTTGGATAATATTTTGACTTTTTTTTATAAGTTCTTAATGATTTTTTTGCGTTTAAGTTCCTTCGATTATACACCAAAACTTTAAATGCCTTTCTCACAATTCCCAACACTTAGGTTGGAATTGAGCGATTGGGCTGGGCTTTAGAATACCGTCCCCGAATTAGGGGTTAGAATGGATATATGTATAGAGCTATTTCTCTTTAAATTATAATTATTAAGATATTTGCATTTAAATATCAAAAAATTCGGAGTACATGTATAGTTAAGGTCCCCAAAGAACGGGGCCCCAAAAATTAATTTTTTTTTTAATCGTCCTGTTTGAACGCGAAGATTACAAATCCGTAAGTGGAGTAAATTTTTTCAATAATTTATTTACATATACATATATATAAAAGTATATTTAACACACTGCACATATTTTTCAAGTAACTTAGTTCGTCGAACTCCTTTCCGCCTCGGAGGCTTTTGGCCGCGCTTTAACAAAAATAACCCTGGTCGGTCCAACACCTTGGTGTCAATGGTTCTTTTGTATTGAACTCCTATCAGCACGAAAAATAATTATGGGCACCCTGTGTTGGACCGACCAGGGTTATTTTTTTTAAGCGCGGCCGAAGGACGCCTGTGCAAAAAGGAGTTGCCACTCGAAAGAACATGTGCAAAGTGTGTTAATTTTTTGGATTTTTTTTGTAAAAGTTCATTTGAATAAAAAATTAAAAAAAAATTGAATTATATTATTGAAAAAATAAATTTTCCGCTCAAGAATTTGTAATCTTTGCGTCAAAATAAGACGATTCAAAAAAAATTATAATTTTCGCAGATTACTTTGTTGAGGGACCAAAACTATGCATTTATCAAAAATGCAACTATTACTATAAATTTTTCGATTTCCGACCGAGTTGCTCGGATAAAACTCGTAGTATTTCGAACTGTATATAGATATTATATTTCGTATGCAAAGAAATTAATAGTAACGAAGCGGAGTGTGTCTATGACTTATAGTATATGCTGGTCCTAAATATTAATGTATTTGATTTACAATTTCGCTCGAAAAATGTGAGTGGATACTATTTTTATTGTTATTATTATTGTTGTTTTTATTATTATTGTTATTATTATTATTGTTATTATTATTATGGAACATGTACTACGCATTAAGAAAAGGGACATGGACGCGGACCCTCCGAACAATCCCACTCAATAGAAGATAGTCGGCCTGATGCTGGCTACAAACCAGTAGGCATCCCTGGACGCAGAGAGAGTAGAAACTGACCCGATATGGGTCCATCTTGGAAACCTTGCTCTGAAGTAATGCGAAAGCGGTCCCGGGGCAAGGTAAAAATCCATGATAGAAGGGGGGAGTGTTTTAGTGGGTACACCACTCACGTAGGATGACAATCCCTATATGGTGCGAAGGCATTTTAAACCCTCCTTATGGCCTAAAAAAAAAAAAAAATTATTATTATTATTGTTATTATTATTGTTGTTATATGATTGTTATTTTAAATATTATTTTTATTATTATTATTGTTATTATTATTATTATTGTTGTTATTCCATACTTATCACTTTGTCAACATGGAACCCATTTACAATTGTGCTATGAAATGCTTATTTAAAGCAAATATATAAATAATTGATATAAAATAAATGTGTAGAAAAGAAAAAATATATATTGTAGTGAAGTGTTAGTGTATAATAGGTGCATAATATAAAAAAAAATTAACTATATATCGAGAAATTGCAAGATAAAATTTGTAAAATTTTCAAATAAAAATGCAAATATCTTGAAAACTATAAAATCCTGGCGGCTATTCTGGATCGTGAGAGTCTCCTCTATCTAAACATACCCCTTTTACCCCTGACATCAGGGGATGGTATATTAAAGTCTCCCTTTAATATTATTATTGTTATTATTATTATTATTATTATTATTATTATTATTATTATTATTGTTATTGTTATTTTGATTTTATTCCGGTTTTTGCTGCGGTGCAAAGTTGCTGCGAATTTCTAAATCTATTTTTCTTCTTTTTCCTATTTGTTTTATTTTTATTTTGCAACAGAACTGTAGCAGACCCTAATAAAAGTAAGTTATCTTCCGATGATGACATTACAACCAAGCGGTCTGAGTGCAAATATAAAATGATGATTGACGTGTTAAGTTGAACATTGGCGGGCAAGACACATGTGCAAGGCTTGACGCGATTATTTGAAAATCTTTAGGGGTCTTAAAATAAACATGTTTTTAGACAAAATTTCCAAATTTCAGGAATTTGAATTTGACTTTTCAGAAAAGATGAAACTTGCGAAAGTTTTATAAACGAGGTGCTAGATTAAACTAAAAGAAATATTTTTCGAATGAATATTAAATATATACTATCGTCAAAAGATGAAAAGAAAAACTTTTGAATAAAAGTAAATATTTAGCGCAAGTAGCATAGTAGCAGGCTAGTATGTTGTCTCAGATTATCAAGTAATAAATTACAAATATAAACAATAATGTAAATATCAACAAAAGTGTCGTAATCGTGTATGTTTTGAAATTGAAGTGCAAAATATTACATTCCGTTTGGCACAGGAATATATAAATTTTTTTACACTCTAGCATATTTGTTCACACCTATTCGAAATAGTGAAAAGAATTACTGATAGGCACACAGCTTTAAATAAACTTGTCATTAAAGGAAATTGATAGGTTTCGGTGGTTCTGGTAGGGCATTTCGGCAAAAAGAAAGTATTTTCTGTGGCAATACTAAATATTATACACACTTTGGTTCATTATCTTTATTCGTATTCTGGACAGTTCGTTTTTAAGTGGCATTGGTTATTGGCTGTTATCAAGGAAGTAATGTTTACTGTAAAAGTGGTTTTTATACATTTTACATTGAATAATTTGCGTTAACATAAGTAAGTTTACGTAAACATAAATTTAATTATTTTTAAATGAAATATTTAGAAACATTTCAAAACTATGTTTTGTATTATAGGTACATTACCGGCCAAGGTCATGCATATATGGATTTACTATCGCTTAAATCATATTTCGGATTGCGGGTGTTAATATGTCAATCCAAATATAACGCAAAAATATTAATATAATGTGGGCGCGTGTAGATTAAAAATATGTCTACAACTTTTAAATCGAAAATGAATTGTTTTCTGTTTGATTGTGCCATGTCAAGTTTATTTTAAATTATTTTTCTGCAGTGGTAATTCGGTCTAGTCTGTTGGATAATATTTTGACTATTTTATAAGTTCTTAATGATTTTTTTGCGTTTAAGTTCCTTCGATTATACACCAAAACTTTAAATGCCTTTCTCACAATTCCCAACACTTAGGTTGGAATTGAGCGATTGGGCTGGGCTTTAGAATACCGTCCCCCAATTTGGGGTTAGAATGGATATATGTATAGAGGTATTTCTCTTTAAATTATAATTATTAAGATATTTGCATTTAAATATCAAAAAATTCGGAGTAGATGTATAGTTAAGGTCCCCAAAGAAGGAGGCCCCAAAAATTAATTTTTTTTTAAATCGTCCTGTTTGAACGCGAAAATTACAAATCCGTAAGTGGAGTAAATTTTTTCAATAATTTATTTACATATACATATATATAAAAGTATATTTAACACACTGCACATATTTTTCAAGTAACTTAGTTCGTCGAACTCCTTTCCGCCTCGGAGGCTTTTGGCCGCGCTTTAACAAAAATAACCCTGGTCGGTCCAACACCTTGGTGTCAATGGTTCTTTTGTATTGAACTCCTATCAGCACGAAAAATAATTATGGGCACCCTGGTGGACCAGGGTTATTTTTTTTAAGTGCGGCCGAAGGACGCCAGTGCAGAAAGGAGTTGCCACTCGAAAGAATATGTGCAAAGTGTGTTAATTTTTTGAATTTTTTTTTGTAAAAGTTCATTTGTATAAAAAATTAAAAAAAAAATTGAATTATATTATTGAAAAAATAAACTTTCCGCTCAAGGATTTGTAATCTTTGCGTCAAAATAAGACGATTCAAAAAAAATTATAATTTTCGCAGATTACTTTGTTGAGGGACCAAAACTATGCATTTATCAAAAATGCAACTATTACTATACATTTTTCGATTTCCGACCGAGTTGCTCGGATAAAACTCGTAGTATTTCGAACTGTATATAGATATTTCATATGCAAAGAAATTAATATAATGAAGCGGAGTGTGTCTATGACTTATGGTATATGTTGTTCCTAAATATTAATGTATTTGATTTACAATTTCGCTCGAAAAATGTGAGTGGATACTATTATTATTGTTATTATTATTATTGTTTTTATTATTATTGTTATTATTATTATTGTTATTATTATTATGGAACATGTACTACGCATCAAGAAAAGGGACATGGACGCGGACCCTCCGAACAATCCCACTCAATAGAAGATAGTCGGCCTGATGCTGGCTACAAACCAGTAGGCATCCCTGGACGCAGAGAGAGTAGAAACTGACCCGATATGGGTCCATCTTGGAAACCTTGCTCTGAAGTAATGCGAAAGCGGTCCCGGGGCAAGGTAAAAATCCATGATAGAAGGGGGAAGTGTTTTAGTGGGTACACCACTCACGTAGGATGACGATCCCTATATGGTGCGAAGGCATTTTAAACCCTCCTTACGGCCTAAAAAAAAAAAAATTATTATTATTATTATTATTGTTATTATTATTGTTGTTATTATGATTGTTATTTTAAATATTATTTTTATTATTATTATTGTTATTATTATTATTATTGTTGTTATTCCATACTTATCACTTTGTCAACATGGAACCCATTTGCTATTGTGCTATGAAATGCTTATTTAAAGCAAATATATAAATAATTGATATAAAATAAATGTGTAGAAAAGAAAAAATAAATATTGTAGTTAAGTGTTAGTGTATAATAAGTGCATAATATAAAAAAAAATTAACTATATATCGAGAAATTGCAAGATATAATTTGTAAAATTTTCAAATAAAAATGCAAATATCTTGAAAACTATAAAATCCTGGCGGCTATTCTGGATCGTGAGAGTCTCCTCTATCTAAACATACCCCTTTTACCCCTGACATCAGGGGATGGTATATTAAAGTCTCCCTTTAATATTATTATTGTTATTATTATTATTATTATTATTATAAATATTATTATTATTATTATTATTGTTATTGTTATTTTGATTTTATTCCGGTTTTTGCTGCGGTGCAAAGTTGCTGCGAATTTCTAAATCTATTTTTCTTCTTTTTCCTATTTGTTTTATTTTTATTTTGCAACAGAACTGTAGCAGACCCTAATAAAAGTAAGTTATCTTCCGATGATGACATTACAACCAAGCGGTCTGAGTGCAAATATAAAATGATGATTGACGTGTTAAGTTGAACGTTTGCAGGCAAGACCCGATCCCATGTGCAAGGCTTGACGCGATTATTTGAAAATCTTTAGGGGTCTTAAAATAAGCATGTTTTTAGACAAAATGTCCAAATTTCAGGAATTTGAATTTGACTTTTCAGAAAAGATGAAACTTTCGAAAGTTTTATAAACGAGGTGCTAGATTATACTAAAAGAAATATTTTTCGAATGAATATTAAATATATAGTATCGTCAAAAGATGAAGAGAAAAACTTTTGAATAAAAGTAAATATTTAGCGCAAGTCGCATAGTAGCAGGCTAGTATGTTGTCTCAGATTATCAAGTAATAAATTACAAATATCAAGAAAAGTGTCGTAATATGTTTTGAAATTGAAGTGCAAAATATTACATTCCATTTGGCACAGGAATATATAATTTTTTTTACACTCTAGCAAATTTGTTCACACCTATTCGAAATAGTGAAAAGAATTACTGAATTACTTAAATAAACTTGTCATTAAAGGAAATTGATAGGTTTCGGTGGTTCTGGTAGGGCATTTCGGCAAAGAGAAAGTATTTTCTGTGGCAATACTAAATATTATACGCACTTTGGTTCATTATCGATATTGTTTGGTTCGTCTTTATTCGTATTCTGGACAGTTCGTTTTTAAGTGGCATTGGTTATTGGCTGTTATCAAGGAAGTAATGTTTACTGTAAAAGTGGTTTTTATACATTTTACATTGAATATCCACCACAGAATCGAATAGATTAATTTGCGTTAACGTAAGTAAGTTTACGTAAACATAAATTTAATTATTTTTAAATGAAATATTTAGAAACATTTTGAAACTATGTTTTGTATTATAGGTACATTACCGGGCAAAGTCATCCATATATGGATTTACTGTCGCTTAAATCATATTTCGGATTGAGGGTGTTAATATGTCAATCCAAATATAACGCAAAAATATTAATATAATGTGGGCGCGTGTAGATTAAAAATATGTCTATAACTTTTAAATCGAAAATGAATTGTTTTCTGTTTGATTGTGCCATGTCAAGTTTATTTTAAATTATTTCCTGCAGTGGTAATTCGGTCTAGTCTGTTGGATAATATTTTGACTTTTTTATAAGTTCTTAATGATTTTTTTGCGTTTAAGTTCCTTCGATTATACACCAAAACTTTAAATGCCTTTCTCACAATTCCCAACACTTAGGTTGGAATTGAGCGATTGGGCTGGGCTTTAGAATACCGTCCCCGAATTAGGGGTTAGAATGGATATATGTATAGAGGTATTTCTCTTTAAATTATAATTATTAAGATATTTGCATTTAAATATCAAAAAATTCGGAGTACATGTATAGTTAAGGTCCCCAAAGAAGGAGGCCCCAAAAATTAATTTTTTTTTAAATAGTAATGTTTGAACGCGAAGATTACAAATCCGTAAGTGAAGTAAATTTTATTACATATACATATATATAAAAGTATATTTAACACACTGCACATATTTTTCATGTAACTTAGTTCGTCGAACTCCTTTCCGCCTCGGAGGCTTTTGGCCGCGCTTTAACAAAAATAACCCTGGTCGGTCCAACACCTTGGTGTCAATGGTTCTTTTGTATTGAACTCCTATCAGCACGAAAAATAATTATGGGCACCCTGTGTTGGACCGACCAGGGTTATTTTTTTTAAGTGCGGCCGAAGGACGCCAGTGCAGAAAGGAGTTGCCACTCGAAAGAATATGTGCAAAGTGTGTTAATTTTTTGAATTTTTTTTTGTAAAAGTTCATTTGTATAAAAAATTAAAAAAAAAATTGAATTATATTATTGAAAAAATAAACTTTCCGCTCAAGGATTTGTAATCTTTGCGTCAAAATAAGACGATTAAAAAAAAATTATAATTTTCGCAGATTACTTTGTTGAGGGACCAAAACTATGCATTTATCAAAAATGCAACTATTACTATACATTTTCGATTTCCGACCGAGTTGCTCGGATAAAACTCGTAGTATTTCGAACTGTATATAGATATTTCGTATGCAAAGAAATTAATATAATGAAGCGGAGTGTGTCTATGACTTATGGTATATGTTGTTCCTAAATATTAATGTATTTGATTTACAATTTCGCTCGAAAAATGTGAGTGGATACTATTATTATTGTTATTATTATTATTGTTTTTATTATTATTGTTATTATTATTATTGTTATTATTATTATGGAACATGTACTACGCATCAAGAAAAGGGACATGGACGCGGACCCTCCGAACAATCCCACTCAATAGAAGATAGTCGGCCTGATGCTGGCTACAAACCAGTAGGCATCCCTGGACGCAGAGAGAGTAGAAACTGACCCGATATGGGTCCATCTTGGAAACCTTGCTCTGAAGTAATGCGAAAGCGGTCCCGGGGCAAGGTAAAAATCCATGATAGAAGGGGGAAGTGTTTTAGTGGGTACACCACTCACGTAGGATGACGTGCCCTATATGATGCGAAGGCATTTTAAACCCTCCTTACGGCCTAAAAAAAAAATTATTATTATTATTATTATTGTTATTATTATTGTTGTTATTATGATTGTTATTTTAAATATTATTTTTATTATTATTATTGTTATTATTATTATTATTGTTGTTATTCCATACTTATCACTTTGTCAACATGGAACCCATTTACTATTGTGCTATGAAATGCTTATTTAAAGCAAATATATAAATAATTGATATAAAATAAATGTGTAGAAAAGAAAAAATAAATATTGTAGTGAAGTGTTAGTGTATAATAAGTGCATAATATAAAAAAAAATTAACTATATATCGAGAAATTGCAAGATAAAATTTGTAAAATTTTCAAATAAAAATGCAAATATCTTGAAAACTATAAAATCCTGGCGGCTATTCTGGATCGTGAGAGTCTCCTCTATCTAAACATACCTCTTTTACCCCTGACATCAGGGGATGGTATATTAAAGTCTCCCTTTAATATTATTATTGTTATTATTATTATTATTATTATTATTATTATTATTATTATTATTGTTATTGTTATTTTGATTTTATTCCGGTTTTTGCTGCGGTGCAAAGTTGCTGCGAATTTCTAAATCTATTTTTCTTCTTTTTCCTATTTGTTTTATTTTTATGTTGCAACAGAACTGTAGCAGACCCTAATAAAAGTAAGTTATCTTCCGATGATGACATTACAACCAAGCGGTCTGAGTGCAAATATAAAATGATGATTGACGTGTTAAGTTGAACGTTTGCGGGCAAGACCCGATCCCATGTGCAAGGCTTGACGCGATTATTTGAAAATCTTTAGGGGTCTTAAAATAAGCATGTTTTTAGACAAAATGTCCAAATTTCAGGAATTTGAATTTGACTTTTCAGAAAAGATGAAACTTGCGAAAGTTTTATAAACGAGGTGCTAGATTATACTAAAAGAAATATTTTTCGAATGAATATTAAATATATAGTATCGTCAAAAGATGAAGAGAAAAACTTTTGAATAAAAGTAAATATTTAGCGCAAGTCGCATAGTAGCAGGCTAGTATGTTGTCTCAGATTATCAAGTAATAAATTACAAATATATACAATAATGTAAATATCAACAAAAGTGTCGTAATTGTGTATGTTTTGAAATTGAAGTGCAAAATATTACATTCCATTTGGCACAGGAATATATAAATTTTTTTACACTCTAGCAAATTTGTTCACACCTATTCGAAATAGTGAAAAGAATTACTGATTGGCACACAGCTTTAAATAAACTTGTCATTAAAGGAAATTGATAGGTTTCGGTGGTTCTGGTAGGACATTTCGGCAAAAAGAAAGTATTTTCTGTGGCAATACTAAATATTATACACACTTTGGTTCATTATCGATATATTGTTTGGTTCGTCTTTATTCGTATTCTGGACAGTTCGTTTTTAAGTGGCATTGGTTATTGGCTGTTATCAAGGAAGTAATGTTTACTGTAAAAGTGGTTTTTATACATTTTACATTGAATATCCACCACAGAATCGAATAGATTAATTTGCGTTAACATAAGTAAGTTTACGTAAACATAAATTTAATTATTTTTAAATGAAATATTTAGAAACATTTCAAAACTATGTTTTGTATTATAGGTACATTACCGGCCAAGGTCATGCATATATGGATTTACTATCGCTTAAATCATATTTCGGATTGAGGGTGTTAATATGTCAATCCAAATATAACGCAAAAATATTAATATAATGTGGGCGCGTGTAGATTAAAAATATGTCTACAACTTTTAAATCGAAAATGAATTGTTTTCTGTTTGATTGTGCCATGTCAAGTTTATTTTAAATTATTTTTCTGCAGTGGTGATTCGGTCTAATCTGTTGGATAATATTTTGACTTTTTTATAAGTTCTTAATGATTTTTTTGCGTTTAAGTTTCTTCGATTATACACCAAAACTTTAAATGCCTTTCTCACAATTCCCAACACTTAGGTTGGAATTGAGCGATTGGGCTGGGCTTTAGAATACCGTCCCCGAATTAGGGGTTAGAATGGATATATGTATAGAGGTATTTCTCTTTAAATTATAATTATTAAGATATTTGCATTTAAATATCAAAAAATTCGGAGTACATGTATAGTTAAGGTCCCCAAAGAAGGAGGCCCCAAAAATTAATTTTTTTTAAATAGTAATGTTTGAACGCGAAGATTACAAATCCGTAAGTGAAGTAAATTTTTTCAATAATTTATTTACATATACATATATATAAAAGTATATTTAACACACTGCACATATTTTTCAAGTAACTTAGTTCGTCGAACTCCTTTCCGCCTCGGAGGCTTTTGGCCGCGCTTTAACAAAAATAACCCTGGTCGGTCCAACACCTTGGTGTCAATGGTTCTTTTGTATTGAACTCCTATCAGCACGAAAAATAATTATGGGCACCCTGTGTTGGACCGACCAGGGTTATTTTTTTTAAGTGCGGCCGAAGGACGCCAGTGCAGAAAGGAGTTGCCACTCGAAAGAATATGTGCAAAGTGTGTTAATTTTTTGAATTTTTTTTTGTAAAAGTTCATTTGTATAAAAAATTAAAAAAAAAATTGAATTATATTATTGAAAAAATAAACTTTCCGCTCAAGGATTTGTAATCTTTGCGTCAAAATAAGACGATTCAAAAAAAATTATAATTTTCGCAGATTACTTTGTTGAGGGACCAAAACTATGCATTTATCAAAAATGCAACTATTACTATACATTTTTCGATTTCCGACCGAGTTGCTCGGATAAAACTCGTAGTATTTCGAACTGTATATAGATATTTCATATGCAAAGAAATTAATATAATGAAGCGGAGTGTGTCTATGACTTATGGTATATGTTGTTCCTAAATATTAATGTATTTGATTTGCAATTTCGCTCGCAAAATGTGAGTGGATACTATTATTATTGTTATTATTATTATGGAACATGTACTACGCATCAAGAAAAGGGAGATGGACGCGGACCCTCCGAACAATCCCACCCAATAGAAGATAGTCGGCCTGATGCTGGCTACAAACCAGTAGGCATCCCTGGACGCAGAGAGAGTAGAAACTGACCCGATATGGGTCCATCTTGGAAACCTTGCTCTGAAGTAATGCGAAAGCGGTCCCGGGGCAAGGTAAAAATCCATGATAGAAGGGGGAAGTGTTTTAGTGGGTACACCACTCACGTAGGATGACGATCCCTATATGGTGCGAAGGCATTTTAAACCCTCCTTACGGCCAAAAAAAAAAAAAAAATTATTATTATTATTATTATTGTTATTATTATTGTTGTTATTATGATTGTTACTTTAAATATTATTTTTATTATTATTATTGTTATTATTATTATTGTTATTATTATTATTATTGTTGTTATTCCATACTTATCACTTTGTCATCCTCTATCTAAACATACCCCTTTTACCCCTGACATCAGGGGATGGTATATTAAAGTCTCCCTTTAATATTATTATTGTTATTATTATTATTATTATTATTATTATTATTGTTATTGTTATTTTGATTTTATTCCGGTTTTTGCTGCGGTGCAAAGTTGCTGCGAATTTCTAAATCTATTTTTCTTCTTTTTCCTATTTGTTTTATTTTTATGTTGCAACAGAACTGTAGCAGACCCTAATAAAAGTAAGTTATCTTCAGATGATGACATTACAACCAAGCAGTCTGAGTGCAAATATAAAATGATGATTGACGTGTTAAGTTGAACGTTTGCGGGCAAGACCCGATCCCATGTGCAAGGCTTGACGCGATTATTTGAAAATCTTTAGGGGTCTTAAAATAATTTCAGGAATTTGAATTTGACTTTTCAGAAAAGATGAAACTTGCGAAAGTTTTATAAACGAGGTGCTAGATTAAACTAAAAGAAATATTTTTCGAATGAATATTAAATATATAGTATCGTCAAAAGATGAAGAGAAAAACTTTTGAATAAAATAAATATTTAGCGCAAATCGCATAGTAGCAGGCTAGTATGTTGTCTCAGATTATCAAGTAATAAATTACAAATATATACAATAATGTAAATATCAACAAAAGTGTCGTAATTGTGTATGTTTTGAAATTGAAGTGCAAAATATTACATTCCATTTGGCACAGGAATATATAAATTTTTTTACACTCTAGCAAATTTGTTCACACCTATTCGAAATAGTGAAAAAATTACTGATTGGCACACAGCTTTAAATAAACTTGTCATTAAAGGAAATTGATAGGTTTCCGTGGTTCTGGTAGGACATTTCGGCAAAAAGAAAGTATTTTCTGTGGCAATACTAAATATTATATACACTTTGGTTCATTATCGATATATTGTTTGGTTCGTCTTTATTCGTATTCTGGACATAAAGTGGTTTTTATACATTTTACATTGAATATCCACCACAGAATCGAATAGATTAATTTGCGTTAACATAAGTAAGTTTACGTAAACATAAATTTAATTATTTTTAAATGAAATATTTAGAAACATTTCAAAACTATGTTTTGTATTATAGGTACATTACCGGTCAAAGTCATACATATATGGGTTTACTATCGCTTAAATGATATTTCGGATTGAGGGTGTTAATATGTCAATCCAAATATAACGCAAAAATATTAATATAATGTGGGCGCGTGTAGATTAAAAATATGTCTACAACTTCTAAATCGAAAATTGTGTATACATATGAGAAGAGCTATAAATATTTAGTAACACAAATGAATTGTTTTCTGTTTGATTTTGCCATGGTTAGTTTATTTTAAATTATATCCTGCAGTTGTAATTCGGTCTAGTCTGATGGATAATATTTTGACTTTTTTATAAGTTCTTTAGGAGTTTGATGCGTTTAAGTTCCTTCGATTATACACCAAAACTTTAAATGCTTTTCTCACATTTCCCAATACTTAGGTTGGAATTGAACGATTGGGCTGGGCTTTAGAATACCGTCCCCGAATTAGGGGTTAGAATGGATATATGTATAGAGGTATTTCTCTTTAAATTATAATTATTAAGATATTTGCATTTAAATATCAAAAAATTCGGAGTACATGTATAGTTAAGGTCCCCAAAGAAGAAGGCCCCAAAAATTAATTTTTTTTTAAATCGTAATGTTTGAACGCGAAGATTACAAATCCGTAAGTGAAGTAAATTTTTGCAATAATTTATTTACATATACATATGTATAAAAGTATATTTAACACACTGCACATATTTTTCAAGTAACTTAGTTCGTCGAACTCCTTTCCGCATCGGAGGCCTTTGGCTGCGCTTTAACAAAAATAACCCTGGTCGGTCCAATACCCTGGTGTCAATGGTTCTTTTGTATTGAACTCCTATCAGCACGAAATATAATTATGGGCACCCGGTGTTGGACCAACCAGGGTTATTTTTTTTAAGCGCGGCCGAAGGACGCCAGTGCAGAAAGGAGTTGCCACGCGAAAGAACATGTGCAAAGTGTGTACATTTTTTGGGTTTTTATTGTAAAAGTTAATTTGTATAAAAAATTTTAAAAAAAATTGAAATATTAAAAAATTAAACTTTCCGTTCAAGGATTTGTAATATTTGCGTCAAAATTAGACGATTCAAAAAAAATTATAATATTTGCAGCTTACTATGTTGAGGGACCAAAACTATACATTTATCAAAAATGCAACTATTACTATACATTTTTCGATTTCCAACCGAGTTGCTCGCATAAAACTCGTAGTATTTTGAACTGTATATAGATATTTCGTATGCAAAGAAATTAATAGTAACGAAGCGGAGTGTGTCTATGACTTATAGTATATGCTGGTCCCAAATATTAATGTATTTTATTTACAAACGTGAGTGGATACTATTATTGTTGCTATTATTATTATTGTTATTATACTCTCGCCACCTGTTGCTACAAAGTATAATAGTTTTGTTCAACTAACGGTTGTTTGTATCACCTAAAACTAATCGAGTTAGATAAAGGGTTCTATATATATAAATGATCAGGATGAAGAGACGAGTTGAAATCCGGGTGACTGTCTGTCCGTCTGTCCGTCCGTCCGTGCAAGCTGTAACTTGAGTAAAAATTGAGATATCTTCATGAAACTTGGTACACATGTTTCTTGGTACCGTAAGACGGTTGGTATTGCGGATGGGCGTAATCGGACCACTAAGCTCCGCAATAAGATACAAGACTGTTATTTGGTACAAAGGATCACATTAGGGAGGGGCATCTGCAGCTAAAATCTTTTTTTAAAAAGTGGGCGTGGTCCCGCCCCTAATAAGTTTAATATGCATATCTCCTAAACCGCTCAAGCTATAATACCCAAATTCCCTGGGAGCAAATCTATTGACGGGAAAAAATTAACTTTCCGCTCAAGGGTTTGTAATTTTTGCGTCAAGATAAGACGATTAAAAAAAATTATAATTTTCGCAGCTTACTTTGTTGAGGGACCAAAACTATACATTTATCAAAAATGCAACTATTGCTATACATTTTTTGATTTCCGACCGAGTTGCTCGGATAAAACTCGTAGTATTTCAAACTGTATATAGGTATTTCGTATGCAAAGAAATTAATACAAGTAGCAACGAAGTGAAGTGTGTCTATGACTTATGGTATATGTTGGTCCTAAATATTAATGTATTTGATTTACAATTTCGCTAGAAAAACGTGAGTGGATACTATTATTATTGTTATTATTATTATTATTTTATTTTTATTTTAATTTTATTTTTTATTTTTTTTTGGTGGGTGAGGGGGTGGAAAATGTCTTCCGCATCATCAGTGCTGTCGTCACAGCAACGGTATGTGCCACCTGCAGGTCACTAAAAGCCCCCCCTCTAGGGAACCGTCGCCCACCCTGGAACCGCGTTTGCATTACTTCAGGGTGGCGTTCCATTTTCCTCATTGAGAGATTTACATCTACGCACCTGCGTCCAGGTCCCGCTTTTTGCTGCGTAGCCAAGTTTCCGCGAATTTCTGGATAATAGACCAGGTAGCTTCGCTCTCCATCATGACGCTGATTAAGTTGTTTGCGCTTATTGGACCGACCAGGTCTTCTACCAAGCGGTGTGAGTGCAAATACAAAATGATGATTGACGTGTTAAGTTGAACGTTTGCGGGAAAGACCCGAACCCATGTGCAAGGCTTGACGCGATTATTTGAAAATCTTTAGGGGTCTTAAAATAAGCATGTTTTTAGACAAAATTTCCAAATTTCAGGAATTTGAATTTGACTTTTCAGAAAAGTCAAAACTTTCGAAAGTTTTATAAACGAGGTGCTAGATTATACTAAAAGAAATATTTTTCGAATGAATATTAAATATATAGTATCGTCAAAAGATGAAGAGAAAAACTTTTGAATAAAATAAATATTTAGCGCAAATCGCATAGTAGCAGGCTAGTATGTTGTCTCAGATTATCAAGTAATAAATTGCAAATATATACAATAATGTAAATATCAACAAAAGTGTCGTAATTGTGTATGTTTTGAAATTGAAGTGCAAAATATTACATTCCATTTGGCACAGGAATATATAAATTTTTTTACACTCTAGCAAATTTGTTCACACCTATTCGAAATAGTGAAAAAATTACTGATTGGCACACAGCTTTAAATAAACTTGTCATTAAAGGAAATTGATAGGTTTCCGTGGTTCTGGTAGGACATTTCGGCAAAAAGAAAGTATTTTCTGTGGCAATACTAAATATTATATACACTTTGGTTCATTATCGATATATTGTTTGGTTCGTCTTTATTCGTATTCTGGACATAAAGTGGTTTTTATACATTTTACATTGAATATCCACCACAGAATCGAATAGATTAATTTGCGTTAACATAAGTAAGTTTACGTAAACATAAATTTAATTATTTTTAAATGAAATATTTAGAAACATTTCAAAACTATGTTTTGTATTATAGGTACATTACCGGTCAAAGTCATACATATATGGGTTTACTATCGCTTAAATGATATTTCGGATTGAGGGTGTTAATATGTCAATCCAAATATAACGCAAAAATATTAATATAATGTGGGCGCGTGTAGATTAAAAATATGTCTACAACTTCTAAATCGAAAATTGTGTATACATATGAGAAGAGCTATAAATATTTAGTAACACAAATGAATTGTTTTCTGTTTGATTTTGCCATGGTTAGTTTATTTTAAATTATATCCTGCAGTTGTAATTCGGTCTAGTCTGATGGATAATATTTTGACTTTTTTATAAGTTCTTTAGGAGTTTGATGCGTTTAAGTTCCTTCGATTATACACCAAAACTTTAAATGCTTTTCTCACATTTCCCAATACTTAGGTTGGAATTGAACGATTGGGCTGGGCTTTAGAATACCGTCCCCGAATTAGGGGTTAGAATGGATATATGTATAGAGGTATTTCTCTTTAAATTATAATTATTAAGATATTTGCATTTAAATATCAAAAAATTCGGAGTACATGTATAGTTAAGGTCCCCAAAGAAGAAGGCCCCAAAAATTAATTTTTTTTTAAATCGTAATGTTTGAACGCGAAGATTACAAATCCGTAAGTGAAGTAAATTTTTGCAATAATTTATTTACATATACATATGTATAAAAGTATATTTAACACACTGCACATATTTTTCAAGTAACTTAGTTCGTCGAACTCCTTTCCGCATCGGAGGCCTTTGGCTGCGCTTTAACAAAAATAACCCTGGTCGGTCCAATACCCTGGTGTCAATGGTTCTTTTGTATTGAACTCCTATCAGCACGAAATATAATTATGGGCACCCGGTGTTGGACCAACCAGGGTTATTTTTTTTAAGCGCGGCCGAAGGACGCCAGTGCAGAAAGGAGTTGCCACGCGAAAGAACATGTGCAAAGTGTGTACATTTTTTGGGTTTTTATTGTAAAAGTTAATTTGTATAAAAAATTTTAAAAAAAATTGAAATATTAAAAAATTAAACTTTCCGTTCAAGGATTTGTAATATTTGCGTCAAAATTAGACGATTCAAAAAAAATTATAATATTTGCAGCTTACTATGTTGAGGGACCAAAACTATACATTTATCAAAAATGCAACTATTACTATACATTTTTCGATTTCCAACCGAGTTGCTCGCATAAAACTCGTAGTATTTTGAACTGTATATAGATATTTCGTATGCAAAGAAATTAATAGTAACGAAGCGGAGTGTGTCTATGACTTATAGTATATGCTGGTCCCAAATATTAATGTATTTTATTTACAAACGTGAGTGGATACTATTATTGTTGCTATTATTATTATTGTTATTATACTCTCGCCACCTGTTGCTACAAAGTATAATAGTTTTGTTCAACTAACGGTTGTTTGTATCACCTAAAACTAATCGAGTTAGATAAAGGGTTCTATATATATAAATGATCAGGATGAAGAGACGAGTTGAAATCCGGGTGACTGTCTGTCCGTCTGTCCGTCCGTCCGTGCAAGCTGTAACTTGAGTAAAAATTGAGATATCTTCATGAAACTTGGTACACATGTTTCTTGGTACCGTAAGACGGTTGGTATTGCGGATGGGCGTAATCGGACCACTAAGCTCCGCAATAAGATACAAGACTGTTATTTGGTACAAAGGATCACATTAGGGAGGGGCATCTGCAGCTAAAATCTTTTTTTAAAAAGTGGGCGTGGTCCCGCCCCTAATAAGTTTAATATGCATATCTCCTAAACCGCTCAAGCTATAATACCCAAATTCCCTGGGAGCAAATCTATTGACGGGAAAAAATTAACTTTCCGCTCAAGGGTTTGTAATTTTTGCGTCAAGATAAGACGATTAAAAAAAATTATAATTTTCGCAGCTTACTTTGTTGAGGGACCAAAACTATACATTTATCAAAAATGCAACTATTGCTATACATTTTTTGATTTCCGACCGAGTTGCTCGGATAAAACTCGTAGTATTTCAAACTGTATATAGGTATTTCGTATGCAAAGAAATTAATACAAGTAGCAACGAAGTGAAGTGTGTCTATGACTTATGGTATATGTTGGTCCTAAATATTAATGTATTTGATTTACAATTTCGCTAGAAAAACGTGAGTGGATACTATTATTATTGTTATTATTATTATTATTTTATTTTTATTTTAATTTTATTTTTTATTTTTTTTTGGTGGGTGAGGGGGTGGAAAATGTCTTCCGCATCATCAGTGCTGTCGTCACAGCAACGGTATGTGCCACCTGCAGGTCACTAAAAGCCCCCCCTCTAGGGAACCGTCGCCCACCCTGGAACCGCGTTTGCATTACTTCAGGGTGGCGTTCCATTTTCCTCATTGAGAGATTTACATCTACGCACCTGCGTCCAGGTCCCGCTTTTTGCTGCGTAGCCAAGTTTCCGCGAATTTCTGGATAATAGACCAGGTAGCTTCGCTCTCCATCATGACGCTGATTAAGTTGTTTGCGCTTATTGGACCGACCAGGTCTTCTACCAAGCGGTGTGAGTGCAAATACAAAATGATGATTGACGTGTTAAGTTGAACGTTTGCGGGAAAGACCCGAACCCATGTGCAAGGCTTGACGCGATTATTTGAAAATCTTTAGGGGTCTTAAAATAAGCATGTTTTTAGACAAAATTTCCAAATTTCAGGAATTTGAATTTGACTTTTCAGAAAAGTCAAAACTTTCGAAAGTTTTATAAACGAGGTGCTAGATTATACTAAAAGAAATATTTTTCGAATGAATATTAAATATATAGTATCGTCAAAAGATGAAGAGAAAAACTTTTGAATAAAATAAATATTTAGCGCAAATCGCATAGTAGCAGGCTAGTATGTTGTCTCAGATTATCAAGTAATAAATTGCAAATATATACAATAATGTAAATATCAACAAAAGTGTCGTAATTGTGTATGTTTTGAAATTGAAGTGCAAAATATTACATTCCATTTGGCACAGGAATATATAAATTTTTTTACACTCTAGCAAATTTGTTCACACCTATTCGAAATAGTGAAAAAATTACTGATTGGCACACAGCTTTAAATAAACTTGTCATTAAAGGAAATTGATAGGTTTCCGTGGTTCTGGTAGGACATTTCGGCAAAAAGAAAGTATTTTCTGTGGCAATACTAAATATTATATACACTTTGGTTCATTATCGATATATTGTTTGGTTCGTCTTTATTCGTATTCTGGACATAAAGTGGTTTTTATACATTTTACATTGAATATCCACCACAGAATCGAATAGATTAATTTGCGTTAACATAAGTAAGTTTACGTAAACATAAATTTAATTATTTTTAAATGAAATATTTAGAAACATTTCAAAACTATGTTTTGTATTATAGGTACATTACCGGTCAAAGTCATACATATATGGGTTTACTATCGCTTAAATGATATTTCGGATTGAGGGTGTTAATATGTCAATCCAAATATAACGCAAAAATATTAATATAATGTGGGCGCGTGTAGATTAAAAATATGTCTACAACTTCTAAATCGAAAATTGTGTATACATATGAGAAGAGCTATAAATATTTAGTAACACAAATGAATTGTTTTCTGTTTGATTTTGCCATGGTTAGTTTATTTTAAATTATATCCTGCAGTTGTAATTCGGTCTAGTCTGATGGATAATATTTTGACTTTTTTATAAGTTCTTTAGGAGTTTGATGCGTTTAAGTTCCTTCGATTATACACCAAAACTTTAAATGCTTTTCTCACATTTCCCAATACTTAGGTTGGAATTGAACGATTGGGCTGGGCTTTAGAATACCGTCCCCGAATTAGGGGTTAGAATGGATATATGTATAGAGGTATTTCTCTTTAAATTATAATTATTAAGATATTTGCATTTAAATATCAAAAAATTCGGAGTACATGTATAGTTAAGGTCCCCAAAGAAGAAGGCCCCAAAAATTAATTTTTTTTTAAATCGTAATGTTTGAACGCGAAGATTACAAATCCGTAAGTGAAGTAAATTTTTGCAATAATTTATTTACATATACATATGTATAAAAGTATATTTAACACACTGCACATATTTTTCAAGTAACTTAGTTCGTCGAACTCTTTCCGCATCGGAGGCCTTTGGCTGCGCTTTAACAAAAATAACCCTGGTCGGTCCAATACCCTGGTGTCAATGGTTCTTTTGTATTGAACTCCTATCAGCACGAAATATAATTATGGGCACCCGGTGTTGGACCAACCAGGGTTATTTTTTTTAAGCGCGGCCGAAGGACGCCAGTGCAGAAAGGAGTTGCCACGCGAAAGAACATGTGCAAAGTGTGTACATTTTTTGGGTTTTTATTGTAAAAGTTAATTTGTATAAAAAATTAAAAAAAAAATTGAAATATTAAAAAGTTAAACTTTCCGTTCAAGGATTTGTAATATTTGCGTCAAAATTAGACGATTCAAAAAAAATTATAATATTTGCAGCTTACTATGTTGAGGGACCAAAACTATACATTTATCAAAAATGCAACTATTACTATACATTTTTCGATTTCCAACCGAGTTGCTCGCATAAAACTCGTAGTATTTTGAACTGTATATAGATATTTCGTATGCAAAGAAATTAATAGTAACGAAGCGGAGTGTGTCTATGACTTATAGTATATGCTGGTCCCAAATATTAATGTATTTTATTTACAAACGTGAGTGGATACTATTATTGTTGCTATTATTATTATTGTTATTATACTCTCGCCACCTGTTGCTACAAAGTATAATAGTTTTGTTCAACTAACGGTTGTTTGTATCACCTAAAACTAATCGAGTTAGATAAAGGGTTCTATATATATAAATGATCAGGATGAAGAGACGAGTTGAAATCCGGGTGACTGTCTGTCCGTCTGTCCGTCCGTCCGTGCAAGCTGTAACTTGAGTAAAAATTGAGATATCTTCATGAAACTTGGTACACATGTTTCTTGATACCGTAAGACGGTTGGTATTGCGGATGGGCGTAATCGGACCACTAAGCTCCGCAATAAGATACAAGACTGTTATTTGGTACAAAGGATCACATTAGGGAGGGGCATCTGCAGCTAAAATCTTTTTTTAAAAAGTGGGCGTGGTCCCGCCCCTAATAAGTTTAATATGCATATCTCCTAAACCGCTCAAGCTATAATACCCAAATTCCCTGGGAGCAAATCTATTGACGGGAAAAAATTAACTTTCCGCTCAAGGGTTTGTAATTTTTGCGTCAAGATAAGACGATTAAAAAAAATTATAATTTTCGCAGCTTACTTTGTTGAGGGACCAAAACTATACATTTATCAAAAATGCAACTATTGCTATACATTTTTTGATTTCCGACCGAGTTGCTCGGATAAAACTCGTAGTATTTCAAACTGTATATAGGTATTTCGTATGCAAAGAAATTAATACAAGTAGCAACGAAGTGAAGTGTGTCTATGACTTATGGTATATGTTGGTCCTAAATATTAATGTATTTGATTTACAATTTCGCTAGAAAAACGTGAGTGGATACTATTATTATTGTTATTATTATTATTATTTTATTTTTATTTTAATTTTATTTTTTATTTTTTTTTTGGCGGGTGAGGGGGTGGAAAATGTCTTCCGCATCATCAGTGCTGTCGTCACAGCAACGGTATGTGCCACTTGCAGGTCACTAAAAACCCCCCTCTAGGGAACCGTCGCCCACCATGGAACCGCGTTTGCATTACTTCAGGGTGGCGTTCCATTTTCCTCATTGAGAGATTTACATCTACGCACCTGCGTCCAGGTCCCGCTTTTTGCTGCGTAGCCAAGTTTCTGCGAATTTCTGGATAATAGACCAGTTAGCTTCGCTCTCCATCATGACGCTGATTAAGTTGTTTGCGCTTATTGGACCGACCAGGTCTTCTACGGCGGTACGTTTCCTTTGCCATTGCTCACATTTAAAGAATGTGTGTTCAGCGTCGTCTTCAGTCGCATCGTTGTATAGGCATGCCGGCTCTTCGACTTTTCCCATTCTGTAGAGATACTTTTTGAAGTATCCATGACCGGATAGTAGCTGCGTTATGTAGAAGTCGACTTCTCCGAATTTTCGACTTGTCCATAAGTTTAGGTCTCTTATAAGTCTGGCCGTCCATCTGCCGCGACTCTCATTCTCCAATCTTCGTTGCCATGCTGATATTGTGTCTTTCTTTATTTGGTCTAATGCGCTCTTGTTGTATTAAGACATTTTCTTTAGCTCCCACAGCTTTTTCCTTTCGTATGCCAGAAGGTCAATTGGGGCATTTCCGCTTATGACTAATATTGCATCACCTGACACCGTTCGGTAAGCTAATACAACTCTGAGAGGTGCGGTGCGGTATACTCTAGCCGGTTTTCCTTTTTTAACACATCTGCCCAAATCTCTGCTCCGTATAAAAGGACGATGATGGTCGTGGACATTAGAAGGTTTCTCTTTTCTTGGCCATTAGTCTGCTGAGTTGGGAGGTGATTTTCGCTGCTTTTCGTGCGGCGTGCTGGATTTGTACCCAGAAAGTTAATCTGGGGTCCAGTCTTACGCCTAGGCAGCTCACCGCTTTTTGTGTCCTTAGAGTGTCCGTAATCGTTTGCATACTTATTTCGAGAGGTATGTGCTTATTTGTTAGCAGTAGTAGTTCTGCATAGCCAATTAGGTACGTTATATTAAGCATTGTGTGCTCGACAACTTTTCTGCATTTTTAGGAGAGCTGCTAGATGGGTTATGGTCGTCTATTGCGGAGATTAATTTCGAAGTGTTTAGTTTCGAGACGTTCCATTTTCGGGCTCCAGTATTTTTTCTGTACTGGTGGGCGTTTGTTCCGGTGTCCACCTCAAAAGAGATGTACTGGTGATCGCTGCCAGTGTAATCTTCTAGGACTCTCCATTTCTTTATTGAGCCAGCCATGCGTTCTGTTGATAGGGTGATGTCTGGTGTGGTTTCCTCGCAACCCGGTCTTCTAATCGTGGTTGCATTTCCCATATTAAGCACTCCTCTCGAGTCCGTGTTTGGCATACCCCACTCTATGGCTTTTGAATTCAGGTCTCCGGCGATAATTAATTGACCTTCTATAGACCTGGCTGTATCTTCTATATTGTCGAGCTTTTCTTGAAATTCTTGTATGCTGTCGCTTGGCGTCAGGTAGCAGCTAATTACTGTGAAAAGGTCGCAACTGGCCCAGACGAAACCGTTGCTGTTCCCTTTACCTGTGATGGTGATTTTACTTCTTGGGGGTAGCCATATAGCTGCGGTTGAGCTGCCATCTTCTAACCAGGTCCCACTCTCCTTCTTTTTATATTGCTCGCTTATGATGATAAAGTCGTAACCGTTCTCCGTCGCCATTTGCGAGAGTAAAGCGTCAGCAGCCTTGCATCTATGCATATTGGCCTGTAGAGTATTCATTTGTTCTGATGATTCCTATATACCGTACATTTTGCGGAGCCCGGGATATGGTCGACTTTTTCGTGTTTAGCCTCTTCGCAGAGGCAGCATGAGGGGGGTTTTGTGCACTCTTTTAATTTGTGACCTGGTTGGCCGCATTTTATGCAAGTGCCTTGCCCTCTCCTGTCGGGCCCTTTGCAGTTCCAGGTCAAGTGCCCTGGTCCAAAGCAGCGGTAGCACCTTTTGGCGTTTTCTTTCAGTCGCAGCCTGCAGTTAACCCAGCCAATTTTAATACGTGTCTTTCGCATCAGTGTGTCAGCTTTATCCTGATGAAGCGTTATATACGCCCTTACCTGCTCTCTTGTGTTAGGTGCAGTTATGTTTATTGTAAAGTCTTCGATGGGGTCCTGTACCACTTCTTTTACGGCCTCTGCGACTTCGTTTTTTGTTGTGAGTGAATCGAGGTCTCTAATCTCAATAGTAGCCTTTGGTTTAAGGTCGGCCACTGTTGCGGAGTTTTGAAGGGTGTGCTTGAGTGCCTCACAGAAGTTGGCTTTTGCAGTCTGTCCCTTCTTCAGCTCTAATAGTAGCGCCCCGGCTCTTGTTTTGCGGATCCCTTTAATCTTAACATCTGCTTCTTTTAGATTTACTTTGCTACGGATGTTCTTAAGGACCTCGGTGTAGCTATTGCCTTCTGTTGGCTTAATAATCACGGCCACTGATTGTCGCTTGGCTTTATAATATGCTCTCTGACTTGCAGCTATATTCTTCCCTTTTTGCTTATCTTCTGTGGTTTTGAGTGCTTCCACCACCTTGCCACCTTCTGCGTGGGTCTTTTCGTCCTTTTGTGCAAAACTTTCTGCCACTGGCCCTCCTTTTCATTCCGTGGTCGCACTGTTTCTCGAGGCTCGACAGGGTTTGTTGCGCGCCGCTTCGAAGTTATTGGCTCGGGGGTCGTGATGCGCCTGCTTGAATGTCCCCGTCTTTTCTCGGCTTCAGCGATGAGCCAGTTTTTACGGTAACTCTTTATTACGTCAAAGAGTTCGTCTAGCTGTGCCGCTACGTTCTTAACGTCCATGCTGACATTTTTCTGTTTGGCCATCGCCATCTTCATTATTTGCACGATGCTCTTGCACTTTTCTAAGTATTCCTCTTCTGCCTGTCTCATTTGAGTGATTTACTCCTGTTTCGCGCTTCCCTTCTCCTTGTTTTGCCGATCCTGTTTGCGTAGCCGGGGTTTTATCCAGCTGTTTTGGAGTGGGGGAAAGTATAGGGGATCTAAGAATCCTACTACTCCTACGGAAGACGGTCCCGTATTCCACGTCTTGGCCATCTTTATTTTGTTGTGTTTTTTCTTGTTGTTCTTTTTGTTGGGGTTTTTGTTGTTGTTGTGGTGTATTCATTTTGTTCTGATGGGTCTCCGCTTCAAGCCGCTATCTCCGCGCGTTGTAACAGTTGCCCTATATAAACCCCGTGGTTATCTATGCAAGCAGGGAGGCCACGCGAGGGTTGACACAAGTCCTTATGGGAGCTTATGTTCAGAGCCAGGTTCGGGCACAAATCAGGAGCTCGTCTCAACTGAAACTGTACGGCCAAGAATATATGGCGACGTGCATTGAACGTACTTGAAGACCTGCCATGGTTTTGACGAGACGGAGATGAGGACAGCATTAGCCTACCAGCCATTTCGGTGAGATGTCACTCTTACCTACTGAGGTGGTAGAATGCTGCTCTGACCAGCCCTTTGTCAATCTAATCCTTTCCGGCTTTCCAGTATACCATTATCAGAATCTTATTGGCCTCGATTCTGATGGGCGCTTGCCCAGGGTTTTCATCTTCATCCGTACACATTGGGTACTGTCGCTGTATTGATATCTCGGTGTGAGTGCAAATACAAAATGATGATTGACGTGTTAAGTTGAACGTTTGCGGGAAAGACCCGAACCCATGTGCAAGGCTTGACGCGAATTTTTGAAAATATTTAGGAATCTTAAAATAAGCATGTTTTTAGACAAAATTTCCAAATTTCAGGAATTTGAATTTGACTTTTCAGAAAAGATGAAACTTGCGAAAGTTTTATAAACGAGGTGCTAGGTTATATTAAAAGAAATATTTTTCGAATGAATATTAAATATATAGTATCGTCAAAAGATGAAGAGAAAAACTTTTGAATAAAAGTAAATATTTAGCGCAAGTCGCATAGTAGCAGGCTAGTATGTTGTCTCAGATTATCAAGTAATAAATTACAAATATATACAATAATGTAAATATCAACAAAAGTGTCGTTATTGTGTATGTTTTGAAATTGAAGTACAAAATATTACATTCCACATCTAGCAAATTTGTTCACACCTATTCGAAATAGTGAAAAGAATTACTGATTGGCACACAGCCTTAAATAAACTTGTCATTAAAGAAAATTGATAGGTTTCGGTGGTTCTGGTAGGGCATTTCGGCAAAAAGAAAGTATTTTCTGTGGCAATACTAAATATTATACACACTTTGGTTCATTATCTTTATTCGTATTCTGGACAGTTCGTTTTTAAGTGGCATTGGTTATTGGCTGTTATCAAGGAAGTAATGTTTACTGTAAAAGTGGGTTTTATACATTTTACATTGAATATCCACCACAGAATCGAATAGATTAATTTGCGTTAACATAAGTAAGTTTACGTAAACATAAATTTAATTATTTTTAAATGAAATATTTAGAAACATTTCAAACCTATGTTTTGTATTATAGGTACATTACCGGCCAAAGTCATCCATATATGGATTTACTATCGCTTAAATCATATTTCGGATTGAGGGTGTTAATGTCAATCCAAATATAACGCAAAAATATTAATATAATGTGGGCGCGTGTAGATTAAAAATATGTCTACAACTTCTAAATCGAAAATGAATTGTTTTCTGTTTGATTGTGCCATGGTTAGTTTATTTTAAATTATATCCTGCAGTTGTAATTCGGTCTAGTCTGTTGGATAATATTTTGACTTTTTTTTATAAGTTCTTAATGATTTTTTTGCGTTTAAGTTCCTTCGATTATACACCAAAACTTTAAATGCCTTTCTCACAATTCCCAACACTTAGGTTGGAATTGAGCGATTGGGCTGGGCTTTAGAATACCGTCCCCGAATTAGGGGTTAGAATGGATATATGTATAGAGCTATTTCTCTTTAAATTATAATTATTAAGATATTTGCATTTAAATATCAAAAAATTCGGAGTACATGTATAGTTAAGGTCCCCAAAGAACGGGGCCCCAAAAATTAATTTTTTTTTTAATCGTCCTGTTTGAACGCGAAGATTACAAATCCGTAAGTGGAGTAAATTTTTTCAATAATTTATTTACATATACATATATATAAAAGTATATTTAACACACTGCACATATTTTTCAAGTAACTTAGTTCGTCGAACTCCTTTCCGCCTCGGAGGCTTTTGGCCGCGCTTTAACAAAAATAACCCTGGTCGGTCCAACACCTTGGTGTCAATGGTTCTTTTGTATTGAACTCCTATCAGCACGAAAAATAATTATGGGCACCCTGTGTTGGACCGACCAGGGTTATTTTTTTTAAGCGCGGCCGAAGGACGCCTGTGCAAAAAGGAGTTGCCACTCGAAAGAACATGTGCAAAGTGTGTTAATTTTTTGGATTTTTTTTGTAAAAGTTCATTTGAATAAAAAATTAAAAAAAAATTGAATTATATTATTGAAAAAATAAACTTTCCGCTCAAGGATTTGTAATCTTTGCGTCAAAATAAGACGATTCAAAAAAAATTATAATTTTCGCAGATTACTTTGTTGAGGGACCAAAACTATGCATTTATCAAAAATGCAACTATTACTATACATTTTTCGATTTCCGACCGAGTTGCTCGGATAAAACTCGTAGTATTTCGAACTGTATATAGATATTATATTTCGTATGCAAAGAAATTAATAGTAACGAAGCGGAGTGTGTCTATGACTTATAGTATATGCTGGTCCTAAATATTAATGTATTTGATTTACAATTTCGCTCGAAAAATGTGAGTGGATACTATTTTTATTGTTATTATTATTGTTGTTTTTATTATTATTGTTATTATTATTATTGTTATTATTATTATGGAACATGTACTACGCATCAAGAAAAGGGACATGGACGCGGACCCTCCGAACAATCCCACTCAATAGAAGATAGTCGGCCTGATGCTGGCTACAAACCAGTAGGCATCCCTGGACGCAGAGAGAGTAGAAACTGACCCGATATGGGTCCATCTTGGAAACCTTGCTCTGAAGTAATGCGAAAGCGGTCCCGGGGCAAGGTAAAAATCCATGATAGAAGGGGGGAGTGTTTTAGTGGGTACACCACTCACGTAGGATGACAATCCCTATATGGTGCGAAGGCATTTTAAACCCTCCTTATGGCCTAAAAAAAAAAAAAAATTATTATTATTATTGTTATTATTATTGTTGTTATATGATTGTTATTTTAAATATTATTTTTATTATTATTATTGTTATTATTATTATTATTGTTGTTATTCCATACTTATCACTTTGTCAACATGGAACCCATTTACAATTGTGCTATGAAATGCTTATTTGAAGCAAATATATAAATAATTGATATAAAATAAATGTGTAGAAAAGAAAAAATATATATTGTAGTGAAGTGTTAGTGTATAATAAGTGCATAATATAAAAAAAAATTAACTATATATCGAGAAATTGCAAGATAAAATTTGTAAAATTTTCAAATAAAAATGCAAATATCTTGAAAACTATAAAATCCTGGCGGCTATTCTGGATCGTGAGAGTCTCTTCTATCTAAACATACCCCTTTTACCCCTGACATCAGGGGATGGTATATTAAAGTCTCCCTTTAATATTATTATTGTTATTATTATTATTATTATTATTATTATTGTTATTGTTATTTTGATTTTATTCCGGTTTTTGCTGCGGTGCAAAGTTGCTGCGAATTTCTAAATCTATTTTTCTTCTTTTTCCTATTTGTTTTATTTTTATTTTGCAACAGAACTGTAGCAGACCCTAATAAAAGTTAGTTATCTTCCGATGATGACATTACAACCAAGCGGTCTGAGTGCAAATATAAAATGATGATTGACGTGTTAAGTTGAACGTTTGCGGGCAAGACACATGTGCAAGGCTTGACGCGATTATTTGAAAATCTTTAGGGGTCTTAAAATAAACATGTTTTTAGACAAAATTTCCAAATTTCAGGAATTTGAATTTGACTTTTCAGAAAAGATGAAACTTTCGAAAGTTTTATAAACGAGGTGCTAGATTAAACTAAAAGAAATATTTTTCGAATGAATATTAAATATATACGTCAAAAGATGAAAAGAAAAACTTTTGAATAAAAGTAAATATTTAGCGCAAGTCGCATAGTAGCAGGCTAGTATGTTGTCTCAGATTATCAAGTAATAAATTACAAATATAAACAATAATGTAAATATCAACAAAAGTGTCGTAATCGTGTATGTTTTGAAATTGAAGTGCAAAATATTACATTCCGTTTGGCACAGGAATATATAAATTTTTTTACACTCTAGCATATTTGTTCACACCTATTCGAAATAGTGAAAAGAATTACTGATAGGCACACAGCTTTAAATAAACTTGTCATTAAAGGAAATTGATAGGTTTCGGTGGTTCTGGTAGGGCATTTCGGCAAAAAGAAAGTATTTTCTGTGGCAATACTAAATATTATACACACTTTGGTTCATTATCTTTATTCGTATTCTGGACAGTTCGTTTTTAAGTGGCATTGGTTATTGGCTGTTATCAAGGAAGTAATGTTTACTGTAAAAGTGGTTTTTATACATTTTACATTGAATAATTTGCGTTAACATAAGTAAGTTTACGTAAACATAAATTTAATTATTTTTAAATGAAATATTTAGAAACATTTCAAAACTATGTTTTGTATTATAGGTACATTACCGGCCAAGGTCATGTATATATGGATTTACTATCGCTTAAATCATATTTCGGATTGCGGGTGTTAATATGTCAATCCAAATATAACGCAAAAATATTAATATAATGTGGGCGCGTGTAGATTAAAAATATGTCTACAACTTTTAAATCGAAAATGAATTGTTTTCTGTTTGATTGTGCCATGTCAAGTTTATTTTAAATTATTTTTCTGCAGTGGTAATTCGGTCTAGTCTGTTGGATAATATTTTGACTATTTTATAAGTTCTTAATGATTTTTTTGCGTTTAAGTTCCTTCGATTATACACCAAAACTTTAAATGCCTTTCTCACAATTCCCAACACTTAGGTTGGAATTGAGCGATTGGGCTGGGCTTTAGAATACCGTCCCCCAATTTGGGGTTAGAATGGATATATGTATAGAGGTATTTCTCTTTAAATTATAATTATTAAGATATTTGCATTTAAATATCAAAAAATTCGGAGTAGATGTATAGTTAAGGTCCCCAAAGAAGGAGGCCCCAAAAATTAATTTTTTTTTAAATCGTCCTGTTTGAACGCGAAAATTACAAATCCGTAAGTGGAGTAAATTTTTTCAATAATTTATTTACATATACATATATATAAAAGTATATTTAACACACTGCACATATTTTTCAAGTAACTTAGTTCGTCGAACTCCTTTCCGCCTCGGAGGCTTTTGGCCGCGCTTTAACAAAAATAACCCTGGTCGGTCCAACACCTTGGTGTCAATGGTTCTTTTGTATTGAACTCCTATCAGCACGAAAAATAATTATGGGCACCCTGGTGGACCAGGGTTATTTTTTTTAAGTGCGGCCGAAGGACGCCAGTGCAGAAAGGAGTTGCCACTCGAAAGAATATGTGCAAAGTGTGTTAATTTTTTGAATTTTTTTTTGTAAAAGTTCATTTGTATAAAAAATTAAAAAAAAAATTGAATTATATTATTGAAAAAATAAACTTTCCGCTCAAGGATTTGTAATCTTTGCGTCAAAATAAGACGATTCAAAAAAAATTATAATTTTCGCAGATTACTTTGTTGAGGGACCAAAACTATGCATTTATCAAAAATGCAACTATTACTATACATTTTTCGATTTCCGACCGAGTTGCTCGGATAAAACTCGTAGTATTTCGAACTGTATATAGATATTTCATATGCAAAGAAATTAATATAATGAAGCGGAGTGTGTCTATGACTTATGGTATATGTTGTTCCTAAATATTAATGTATTTGATTTACAATTTCGCTCGAAAAATGTGAGTGGATACTATTATTATTGTTATTATTATTATTGTTTTTATTATTATTGTTATTATTATTATTGTTATTATTATTATGGAACATGTACTACGCATCAAGAAAAGGGACATGGACGCGGACCCTCCGAACAATCCCACTCAATAGAAGATAGTCGGCCTGATGCTGGCTACAAACCAGTAGGCATCCCTGGACGCAGAGAGAGTAGAAACTGACCCGATATGGGTCCATCTTGGAAACCTTGCTCTGAAGTAATGCGAAAGCGGTCCCGGGGCAAGGTAAAAATCCATGATAGAAGGGGGAAGTGTTTTAGTGGGTACACCACTCACGTAGGATGACGATCCCTATATGGTGCGAAGGCATTTTAAACCCTCCTTACGGCCTAAAAAAAAAAAAAAAATTATTATTATTATTATTATTGTTATTATTATTGTTGTTATTATGATTGTTATTTTAAATATTATTTTTATTATTATTATTGTTATTATTATTATTATTGTTGATATTCCATACTTATCACTTTGTCAACATGGAACCCATTTGCTATTGTGCTATGAAATGCTTATTTAAAGCAAATATATAAATAATTGATATAAAATAAATGTGTAGAAAAGAAAAAATATATATTGTAGTGAAGTGTTAGTGTATAATAAGTGCATAATATAAAAAAAAATTAACTATATATCGAGAAATTGCAAGATAAAATTTGTAAAATTTTCAAATAAAAATGCAAATATCTTGAAAACTATAAAATCCTGGCGGCTATTCTGGATCGTGAGAGTCTCCTCTATCTAAACATACCCCTTTTACCCCTGACATCAGGGGATGGTATATTAAAGTCTCCCTTTAATATTATTATTGTTATTATTATTATTATTATTATTATTATTATTATTATTATTATTATTGTTATTGTTATTTTGATTTTATTCCGGTTTTTGCTGCGGTGCAAAGTTGCTGCGAATTTCTAAATCTATTTTTCTTCTTTTTCCTATTTGTTTTATTTTTATTTTGCAACAGAACTGTAGCAGACCCTAATAAAAGTAAGTTATCTTCCGATGATGACATTACAACCAAGCGGTCTGAGTGCAAATATAAAATGATGATTGACGTGTTAAGTTGAACGTTTGCGGGCAAGACACATGTGCAAGGCTTGACGCGATTATTTGAAAATCTTTAGGGGTCTTAAAATAAACATGTTTTTAGACAAAATTTCCAAATTTCAGGAATTTGAATTTGACTTTTCAGAAAAGATGAAACTTTCGAAAGTTTTATAAACGAGGTGCTAGATTAAACTAAAAGAAATATTTTTCGAATGAATATTAAATATATACGTCAAAAGATGAAAAGAAAAACTTTTGAATAAAAGTAAATATTTAGCGCAAGTCGCATAGTAGCAGGCTAGTATGTTGTCTCAGATTATCAAGTAATAAATTACAAATATAAACAATAATGTAAATATCAACAAAAGTGTCGTAATCGTGTATGTTTTGAAATTGAAGTGCAAAATATTACATTCCGTTTGGCACAGGAATATATAAATTTTTTTACACTCTAGCATATTTGTTCACACCTATTCGAAATAGTGAAAAGAATTACTGATAGGCACACAGCTTTAAATAAACTTGCCATTAAAGGAAATTGATAGGTTTCGGTGGTTCTGGTAGGGCATTTCGGCAAAAAGAAAGTATTTTCTGTGGCAATACTAAATATTATACACACTTTGGTTCATTATCTTTATTCGTATTCTGGACAGTTCGTTTTTAAGTGGCATTGGTTATTGGCTGTTATCAAGGAAGTAATGTTTACTGTAAAAGTGGTTTTTATACATTTTACATTGAATAATTTGCGTTAACATAAGTAAGTTTACGTAAACATAAATTTAATTATTTTTAAATGAAATATTTAGAAACATTTCAAAACTATGTTTTGTATTATAGGTACATTACCGGCCAAGGTCATGTATATATGGATTTACTATCGCTTAAATCATATTTCGGATTGCGGGTGTTAATATGTCAATCCAAATATAACGCAAAAATATTAATATAATGTGGGCGCGTGTAGATTAAAAATATGTCTACAACTTTTAAATCGAAAATGAGTTGTTTTCTGTTTGATTGTGCCATGTCAAGTTTATTTTAAATTATTTTTCTGCAGTGGTAATTCGGTCTAGTCTGTTGGATAATATTTTGACTATTTTATAAGTTCTTAATGATTTTTTTGCGTTTAAGTTCCTTCGATTATACACCAAAACTTTAAATGCCTTTCTCACAATTCCCAACACTTAGGTTGGAATTGAGCGATTGGGCTGGGCTTTAGAATACCGTCCCCCAATTTGGGGTTAGAATGGATATATGTATAGAGGTATTTCTCTTTAAATTATAATTATTAAGATATTTGCATTTAAATATCAAAAAATTCGGAGTAGATGTATAGTTAAGGTCCCCAAAGAAGGAGGCCCCAAAAATTAATTTTTTTTTAAATCGTCCTGTTTGAACGCGAAAATTACAAATCCGTAAGTGGAGTAAATTTTTTCAATAATTTATTTACATATACATATATATAAAAGTATATTTAACACACTGCACATATTTTTCAAGTAACTTAGTTCGTCGAACTCCTTTCCGCCTCGGAGGCTTTTGGCCGCGCTTTAACAAAAATAACCCTGGTCGGTCCAACACCTTGGTGTCAATGGTTCTTTTGTATTGAACTCCTATCAGCACGAAAAATAATTATGGGCACCCTGGTGGACCAGGGTTATTTTTTTTAAGTGCGGCCGAAGGACGCCAGTGCAGAAAGGAGTTGCCACTCGAAAGAATATGTGCAAAGTGTGTTAATTTTTTGAATTTTTTTTTGTAAAAGTTCATTTGTATAAAAAATTAAAAAAAAAATTGAATTATATTATTGAAAAAATAAACTTTCCGCTCAAGGATTTGTAATCTTTGCGTCAAAATAAGACGATTCAAAAAAAATTATAATTTTCGCAGATTACTTTGTTGAGGGACCAAAACTATGCATTTATCAAAAATGCAACTATTACTATACATTTTTCGATTTCCGACCGAGTTGCTCGGATAAAACTCGTAGTATTTCGAACTGTATATAGATATTTCATATGCAAAGAAATTAATATAATGAAGCGGAGTGTGTCTATGACTTATGGTATATGTTGTTCCTAAATATTAATGTATTTGATTTACAATTTCGCTCGAAAAATGTGAGTGGATACTATTATTATTGTTATTATTATTATTGTTTTTATTATTATTGTTATTATTATTATTGTTATTATTATTATGGAACATGTACTACGCATCAAGAAAAGGGACATGGACGCGGACCCTCCGAACAATCCCACTCAATAGAAGATAGTCGGCCTGATGCTGGCTACAAACCAGTAGGCATCCCTGGACGCAGAGAGAGTAGAAACTGACCCGATATGGGTCCATCTTGGAAACCTTGCTCTGAAGTAATGCGAAAGCGGTCCCGGGGCAAGGTAAAAATCCATGATAGAAGGGGGAAGTGTTTTAGTGGGTACACCACTCACGTAGGATGACGATCCCTATATGGTGCGAAGGCATTTTAAACCCTCCTTACGGCCTAAAAAAAAAAAAAAATTATTATTATTATTATTATTGTTATTATTATTGTTGTTATTATGATTGTTATTTTAAATATTATTTTTATTATTATTATTGTTATTATTATTATTATTGTTGATATTCCATACTTATCACTTTGTCAACATGGAACCCATTTGCTATTGTGCTATGAAATGCTTATTTAAAGCAAATATATAAATAATTGATATAAAATAAATGTGTAGAAAAGAAAAAATAAATATTGTAGTGAAGTGTTAGTGTATAATAAGTGCATAATATAAAAAAAAATTAACTATATATCGAGAAATTGCAAGATATAATTTGTAAAATTTTCAAATAAAAATGCAAATATCTTGAAAACTATAAAATCCTGGCGGCTATTCTGGATCGTGAGAGTCTCCTCTATCTAAACATACCCCTTTTACCCCTGACATCAGGGGATGGTATATTAAAGTCTCCCTTTAATATTATTATTGTTATTATTATTATTATTATTATTATAAATATTATTATTATTATTATTATTGTTATTGTTATTTTGATTTTATTCCGGTTTTTGCTGCGGTGCAAAGTTGCTGCGAATTTCTAAATCTATTTTTCTTCTTTTTCCTATTTGTTTTATTTTTATTTTGCAACAGAACTGTAGCAGACCCTAATAAAAGTAAGTTATCTTCCGATGATGACATTACAACCAAGCGGTCTGAGTGCAAATATAAAATGATGATTGACGTGTTAAGTTGAACGTTTGCAGGCAAGACCCGATCCCATGTGCAAGGCTTGACGCGATTATTTGAAAATCTTTAGGGGTCTTAAAATAAGCATGTTTTTAGACAAAATGTCCAAATTTCAGGAATTTGAATTTGACTTTTCAGAAAAGATGAAACTTTCGAAAGTTTTATAAACGAGGTGCTAGATTATACTAAAAGAAATATTTTTCGAATGAATATTAAATATATAGTATCGTCAAAAGATGAAGAGAAAAACTTTTGAATAAAAGTAAATATTTAGCGCAAGTCGCATAGTAGCAGGCTAGTATGTTGTCTCAGATTATCAAGTAATAAATTACAAATATCAAGAAAAGTGTCGTAATATGTTTTGAAATTGAAGTGCAAAATATTACATTCCATTTGGCACAGGAATATATAAATTTTTTTACACTCTAGCAAATTTGTTCACACCTATTCGAAATAGTGAAAAGAATTACTGATTGGCACACAGCTTTAAATAAACTTGTCATTAAAGGAAATTGATAGGTTTCGGTGGTTCTGGTAGGGCATTTCGGCAAAGAGAAAGTATTTTCTGTGGCAATACTAAATATTATACGCACTTTGGTTCATTATCGATATTGTTTGGTTCGTCTTTATTCGTATTCTGGACAGTTCGTTTTTAAGTGGCATTGGTTATTGGCTGTTATCAAGGAAGTAATGTTTACTGTAAAAGTGGTTTTTATACATTTTACATTGAATAATTTGCGTTAACGTAAGTAAGTTTACGTAAACATAAATTTAATTATTTTTAAATGAAATATTTAGAAACATTTCGAAACTATGTTTTGTATTATAGGTACATTACCGGGCAAAGTCATCCATATATGGATTTACTGTCGCTTAAATCATATTTCGGATTGAGGGTGTTAATATGTCAATCCAAATATAACGCAAAAATATTAATATAATGTGGGCGCGTGTAGATTAAAAATATGTCTATAACTTTTAAATCGAAAATGAATTGTTTTCTGTTTGATTGTGCCATGTCAAGTTTATTTTAAATTATTTCCTGCAGTGGTAATTCGGTCTAGTCTGTTGGATAATATTTTGACTTTTTTATAAGTTCTTAATGATTTTTTTGCGTTTAAGTTCCTTCGATTATACACCAAAACTTTAAATGCCTTTCTCACAATTCCCAACACTTAGGTTGGAATTGAGCGATTGGGCTGGGCTTTAGAATACCGTCCCCGAATTAGGGGTTAGAATGGATATATGTATAGAGGTATTTCTCTTTAAATTATAATTATTAAGATATTTGCATTTAAATATCAAAAAATTCGGAGTACATGTATAGTTAAGGTCCCCAAAGAAGGAGGCCCCAAAAATTAATTTTTTTTTAAATAGTAATGTTTGAACGCGAAGATTACAAATCCGTAAGTGAAGTAAATTTTATTACATATACATATATATAAAAGTATATTTAACACACTGCACATATTTTTCATGTAACTTAGTTCGTCGAACTCCTTTCCGCCTCGGAGGCTTTTGGCCGCGCTTTAACAAAAATAACCCTGGTCGGAAAAGAAAAAATAAATATTGTAGTGAAGTGTTAGTGTATAATAAGTGCATAATATAAAAAAAAATTAACTATATATCGAGAAATTGCAAGATAAAATTTGTAAAATTTTCAAATAAAAATGCAAATATCTTGAAAACTATAAAATCCTGGCGGCTATTCTGGATCGTGAGAGTCTCCTCTATCTAAACATACCTCTTTTACCCCTGACATCAGGGGATGGTATATTAAAGTCTCCCTTTAATATTATTATTGTTATTATTATTATTATTATTATTATTATTATTATTATTATTATTGTTATTGTTATTTTGATTTTATTCCGGTTTTTGCTGCGGTGCAAAGTTGCTGCGAATTTCTAAATCTATTTTTCTTCTTTTTCCTATTTGTTTTATTTTTATGTTGCAACAGAACTGTAGCAGACCCTAATAAAAGTAAGTTATCTTCCGATGATGACATTACAACCAAGCGGTCTGAGTGCAAATATAAAATGATGATTGACGTGTTAAGTTGAACGTTTGCGGGCAAGACCCGATCCCATGTGCAAGGCTTGACGCGATTATTTGAAAATCTTTAGGGGTCTTAAAATAAGCATGTTTTTAGACAAAATG
The DNA here is from genome assembly GCF_042242935.1 of Bactrocera oleae. Taxonomy (NCBI): domain Eukaryota; kingdom Metazoa; phylum Arthropoda; class Insecta; order Diptera; family Tephritidae; genus Bactrocera; species Bactrocera oleae. Next base: position 16,776,411 of record NC_091541.1, on the reverse strand, counting down.
TCCAAATTTCAGGAATTTGAATTTGACTTTTCAGAAAAGATGAAACTTGCGAAAGTTTTATAAACGAGGTGCTAGATTAAACTAAAGGAAATATTTTTCGAATGAATATTAAATATATAGTATCGTCAAAAGATGAAAAGAAAAACTTTTGAATAAAAGTAAATATTTAGCGCAAGTCGCATAGTAGCAGGCTAGTATATTGTCTCAGATTATCAAGTAATAAATTACAAATATATACAATAATGTAAATATCAACAAAAGTGTCGTAATTGTGTATGTTTTGAAATTGAAGTGCAAAATATTACATTCCATTTGGCACAGGAATATATAAATTTTTTTACACTCTAGCAAATTTGTTCACACCTATTCGAAATAGTGAAAAGAATTACTGATTGGCACACAGCTTTAAATAAACTTGTCATTAAAGGAAATTGATAGGTTTCGGTGGTTCTGGTAGGACATTTCGGCAAAAAGAAAGTATTTTCTGTGGCAATACTAAATATTATACACACTTTGGTTCATTATCGATATATTGTTTGGTTCGTCTTTATTCGTATTCTGGACAGTTCGTTTTTAAGTGGCATTGGTTATTGGCTGTTATCAAGGAAGTAATGTTTACTGTAAAAGTGGTTTTTATACATTTTACATTGAATATCCACCACAGAATCGAATAGATTAATTTGCGTTAACATAAGTAAGTTTACGTAAACATAAATTTAATTATTTTTAAATGAAATATTTAGAAACATTTCAAAACTATGTTTTGTATTATAGGTACATTACCGGCCAAGGTCATGCATATATGGATTTACTATCGCTTAAATCATATTTCGGATTGAGGGTGTTAATATGTCAATCCAAATATAACGCAAAAATATTAATATAATGTGGGCGCGTGTAGATTAAAAATATGTCTACAACTTTTAAATCGAAAATGAATTGTTTTCTGTTTGATTGTGCCATGTCAAGTTTATTTTAAATTATTTTTCTGCAGTGGTGATTCGGTCTAATCTGTTGGATAATATTTTGACTTTTTTATAAGTTCTTAATGATTTTTTTGCGTTTAAGTTTCTTCGATTATACACCAAAACTTTAAATGCCTTTCTCACAATTCCCAACACTTAGGTTGGAATTGAGCGATTGGGCTGGGCTTTAGAATACCGTCCCCGAATTAGGGGTTAGAATGGATATATGTATAGAGGTATTTCTCTTTAAATTATAATTATTAAGATATTTGCATTTAAATATCAAAAAATTCGGAGTACATGTATAGTTAAGGTCCCCAAAGAAGGAGGCCCCAAAAATTAATTTTTTTTAAATAGTAATGTTTGAACGCGAAGATTACAAATCCGTAAGTGAAGTAAATTTTTTCAATAATTTATTTACATATACATATATATAAAAGTATATTTAACACACTGCACATATTTTTCAAGTAACTTAGTTCGTCGAACTCCTTTCCGCCTCGGAGGCTTTTGGCCGCGCTTTAACAAAAATAACCCTGGTCGGTCCAACACCTTGGTGTCAATGGTTCTTTTGTATTGAACTCCTATCAGCACGAAAAATAATTATGGGCACCCTGTGTTGGACCGACCAGGGTTATTTTTTTTAAGTGCGGCCGAAGGACGCCAGTGCAGAAAGGAGTTGCCACTCGAAAGAATATGTGCAAAGTGTGTTAATTTTTTGAATTTTTTTTTGTAAAAGTTCATTTGTATAAAAAATTAAAAAAAAAATTGAATTATATTATTGAAAAAATAAACTTTCCGCTCAAGGATTTGTAATCTTTGCGTCAAAATAAGACGATTCAAAAAAAATTATAATTTTCGCAGATTACTTTGTTGAGGGACCAAAACTATGCATTTATCAAAAATGCAACTATTACTATACATTTTTCGATTTCCGACCGAGTTGCTCGGATAAAACTCGTAGTATTTCGAACTGTATATAGATATTTCATATGCAAAGAAATTAATATAATGAAGCGGAGTGTGTCTATGACTTATGGTATATGTTGTTCCTAAATATTAATGTATTTGATTTACAATTTCGCTCGAAAAATGTGAGTGGATACTATTATTATTGTTATTATTATTATTGTTTTTATTATTATTGTTATTATTATTATTGTTATTATTATTATGGAACATGTACTACGCATCAAGAAAAGGGACATGGACGCGGACCCTCCGAACAATCCCACCCAATAGAAGATAGTCGGCCTGATGCTGGCTACAAACCAGTAGGCATCCCTGGACGCAGAGAGAGTAGAAACTGACCCGATATGGGTCCATCTTGGAAACCTTGCTCTGAAGTAATGCGAAAGCGGTCCCGGGGCAAGGTAAAAATCCATGATAGAAGGGGGAAGTGTTTTAGTGGGTACACCACTCACGTAGGATGACGATCCCTATATGGTGCGAAGGCATTTTAAACCCTCCTTACGGCCAAAAAAAAAAATTATTATTATTATTATTATTGTTATTATTATTGTTGTTATTATGATTGTTACTTTAAATATTATTTTTATTATTATTATTGTTATTATTATTATTATTGTTGTTATTCCATACTTATCACTTTGTCATCCTCTATCTAAACATACCCCTTTTACCCCTGACATCAGGGGATGGTATATTAAAGTCTCCCTTTAATATTATTATTGTTATTATTATTATTATTATTATTATTATTATTGTTATTGTTATTTTGATTTTATTCCGGTTTTTGCTGCGGTGCAAAGTTGCTGCGAATTTCTAAATCTATTTTTCTTCTTTTTCCTATTTGTTTTATTTTTATGTTGCAACAGAACTGTAGCAGACCCTAATAAAAGTAAGTTATCTTCCGATGATGACATTACAACCAAGCAGTCTGAGTGCAAATATAAAATGATGATTGACGTGTTAAGTTGAACGTTTGCGGGCAAGACCCGATCCCATGTGCAAGGCTTGACGCGATTATTTGAAAATCTTTAGGGGTCTTAAAATAAGCATGTTTTTAGACAAAATGTCCAAATTTCAGGAATTTGAATTTGACTTTTCAGAAAAGATGAAACTTGCGAAAGTTTTATAAACGAGGTGCTAGATTAAACTAAAGGAAATATTTTTCGAATGAATATTAAATATATAGTATCGTCAAAAGATGAAAAGAAAAACTTTTGAATAAAAGTAAATATTTAGCGCAAGTCGCATAGTAGCAGGCTAGTATATTGTCTCAGATAATCAAGTAATAAATTACAAATATATACAATAATGTAAATATCAACAAAAGTGTCGTAATTGTGTATGTTTTGAAATTGAAGTGCAAAATATTACATTCCATTTGGCACAGGAATATATAAATTTTTTTACACTCTAGCAAATTTGTTCACACCTATTCGAAATAGTGAAAAGAATTACTGATTGGCACACAGCTTTAAATAAACTTGTCATTAAAGGAAATTGATAGGTTTCGGTGGTTCTGGTAGGACATTTCGGCAAAAAGAAAGTATTTTCTGTGGCAATACTAAATATTATACACACTTTGGTTCATTATCGATATATTGTTTGGTTCGTCTTTATTCGTATTCTGGACAGTTCGTTTTTAAGTGGCATTGGTTATCAAGGAAGTAATGTTATCAAGGAAGTAATGTTTACTGTAAAAGTGGTTTTTATACATTTTACATTGAATATCCACCACAGAATCGAATAGATTAATTTGCGTTAACATAAGTAAGTTTACGTAAACATAAATTTAATTATTTTTAAATGAAATATTTAGAAACATTTCAAAACTATGTTTTGTATTATAGGTACATTACCGGCCAAGGTCATGCATATATGGATTTACTATCGCTTAAATCATATTTCGGATTGAGGGTGTTAATATGTCAATCCAAATATAACGCAAAAATATTAATATAATGTGGGCGCGTGTAGATTAAAAATATGTCTACAACTTTTAAATCGAAAATGAATTGTTTTCTGTTTGATTGTGCCATGTCAAGTTTATTTTAAATTATTTTTCTGCAGTGGTGATTCGGTCTAATCTGTTGGATAATATTTTGACTTTTTTATAAGTTCTTAATGATTTTTTTGCGTTTAAGTTTCTTCGATTATACACCAAAACTTTAAATGCCTTTCTCACAATTCCCAACACTGAATGGCTGGGCTTTAGAATACCGTCCCCGAATTAGGGGTTAGAATGGATATATGTATAGAGGTATTTCTCTTTAAATTATAATTATTAAGATATTTGCATTTAAATATCAAAAAATTCGGAGTACATGTATAGTTAAGGTCCCCAAAGAAGGAGGCCCCAAAAATTAATTTTTTTTAAATAGTAATGTTTGAACGCGAAGATTACAAATCCGTAAGTGAAGTAAATTTTTTCAATAATTTATTTACATATACATATATATAAAAGTATATTTAACACACTGCACATATTTTTCAAGTAACTTAGTTCGTCGAACTCCTTTCCGCCTCGGAGGCTTTTGGCCGCGCTTTAACAAAAATAACCCTGGTCGGTCCAACACCTTGGTGTCAATGGTTCTTTTGTATTGAACTCCTATCAGCACGAAAAATAATTATGGGCACCCTGTGTTGGACCGACCAGGGTTATTTTTTTTAAGTGCGGCCGAAGGACGCCAGTGCAGAAAGGAGTTGCCACTCGAAAGAATATGTGCAAAGTGTGTTAATTTTTTGAATTTTTTTTTGTAAAAGTTCATTTGTATAAAAAATTAAAAAAAAAATTGAATTATATTATTGAAAAAATAAACTTTCCGCTCAAGGATTTGTAATCTTTGCGTCAAAATAAGACGATTCAAAAAAAATTATAATTTTCGCAGATTACTTTGTTGAGGGACCAAAACTATGCATTTATCAAAAATGCAACTATTACTATACATTTTTCGATTTCCGACCGAGTTGCTCGGATAAAACTCGTAGTATTTCGAACTGTATATAGATATTTCATATGCAAAGAAATTAATATAATGAAGCGGAGTGTGTCTATGACTTATGGTATATGTTGTTCCTAAATATTAATGTATTTGATTTACAATTTCGCTCGAAAAATGTGAGTGGATACTATTATTATTATTATTATTATTATTGTTTTTATTATTATTGTTATTATTATTATTGTTATTATTATTATGGAACATGTACTACGCATCAAGAAAAGGGACATGGACGCGGACCCTCCGAACAATCCCACTCAATAGAAGATAGTCGGCCTGATGCTGGCTACAAACCAGTAGGCATCCCTGGACGCAGAGAGAGTAGAAACTGACCCGATATGGGTCCATCTTGGAAACCTTGCTCTGAAGTAATGCGAAAGCGGTCCCGGGGCAAGGTAAAAATCCATGATAGAAGGGGGAAGTGTTTTAGTGGGTACACCACTCACGTAGGATGACGTGCCCTATATGATGCGAAGGCATTTTAAACCCTCCTTACGGCCTAAAAAAAAAATTATTATTATTATTATTATTGTTATTATTATTGTTGTTATTATGATTGTTATTTTAAATATTATTTTTATTATTATTATTGTTATTATTATTATTATTGTTGTTATTCCATACTTATCACTTTGTCAACATGGAACCCATTTACTATTGTGCTATGAAATGCTTATTTAAAGCAAATATATAAATAATTGATATAAAATAAATGTGTAGAAAAGAAAAAATAAATATTGTAGTGAAGTGTTAGTGTATAATAAGTGCATAATATAAAAAAAAATTAACTATATATCGAGAAATTGCAAGATAAAATTTGTAAAATTTTCAAATAAAAATGCAAATATCTTGAAAACTATAAAATCCTGGCGGCTATTCTGGATCGTGAGAGTCTCCTCTATCTAAACATACCTCTTTTACCCCTGACATCAAGGGATGGTATATTAAAGTCTCCCTTTAATATTATTATTGTTATTATTATTATTATTATTATTATTATTATTATTATTATTATTGTTATTGTTATTTTGATTTTATTCCGGTTTTTGCTGCGGTGCAAAGTTGCTGCGAATTTCTAAATCTATTTTTCTTCTTTTTCCTATTTGTTTTATTTTTATGTTGCAACAGAACTGTAGCAGACCCTAATAAAAGTAAGTTATCTTCCGATGATGACATTACAACCAAGCGGTCTGAGTGCAAATATAAAATGATGATTGACGTGTTAAGTTGAACGTTTGCGGGCAAGACCCGATCCCATGTGCAAGGCTTGACGCGATTATTTGAAAATCTTTAGGGGTCTTAAAATAAGCATGTTTTTAGACAAAATGTCCAAATTTCAGGAATTTGAATTTGACTTTTCAGAAAAGATGAAACTTGCGAAAGTTTTATAAACGAGGTGCTAGATTAAACTAAAGGAAATATTTTTCGAATGAATATTAAATATATAGTATCGTCAAAAGATGAAAAGAAAAACTTTTGAATAAAAGTAAATATTTAGCGCAAGTCGCATAGTAGCAGGCTAGTATATTGTCTCAGATTATCAAGTAATAAATTACAAATATATACAATAATGTAAATATCAACAAAAGTGTCGTAATTGTGTATGTTTTGAAATTGAAGTGCAAAATATTACATTCCATTTGGCACAGGAATATATAAATTTTTTTACACTCTAGCAAATTTGTTCACACCTATTCGAAATAGTGAAAAGAATTACTGATTGGCACACAGCTTTAAATAAACTTGTCATTAAAGGAAATTGATAGGTTTCGGTGGTTCTGGTAGGACATTTCGGCAAAAAGAAAGTATTTTCTGTGGCAATACTAAATATTATACACACTTTGGTTCATTATCGATATATTGTTTGGTTCGTCTTTATTCGTATTCTGGACAGTTCGTTTTTAAGTGGCATTGGTTATTGGCTGTTATCAAGGAAGTAATGTTTACTGTAAAAGTGGTTTTTATACATTTTACATTGAATATCCACCACAGAATCGAATAGATTAATTTGCGTTAACATAAGTAAGTTTACGTAAACATAAATTTAATTATTTTTAAATGAAATATTTAGAAACATTTCAAAACTATGTTTTGTATTATAGGTACATTACCGGCCAAGGTCATGCATATATGGATTTACTATCGCTTAAATCATATTTCGGATTGAGGGTGTTAATATGTCAATCCAAATATAACGCAAAAATATTAATATAATGTGGGCGCGTGTAGATTAAAAATATGTATACAACTTTTAAATCGAAAATGAATTGTTTTCTGTTTGATTGTGCCATGTCAAGTTTATTTTAAATTATTTTTCTGCAGTGGTGATTCGGTCTAATCTGTTGGATAATATTTTGACTTTTTTATAAGTTCTTAATGATTTTTTTGCGTTTAAGTTTCTTCGATTATACACCAAAACTTTAAATGCCTTTCTCACAATTCCCAACACTTAGGTTGGAATTGAGCGATTGGGCTGGGCTTTAGAATACCGTCCCCGAATTAGGGGTTAGAATGGATATATGTATAGAGGTATTTCTCTTTAAATTATAATTATTAAGATATTTGCATTTAAATATCAAAAAATTCGGAGTACATGTATAGTTAAGGTCCCCAAAGAAGGAGGCCCCAAAAATTAATTTTTTTTAAATAGTAATGTTTGAACGCGAAGATTACAAATCCGTAAGTGAAGTAAATTTTTTCAATAATTTATTTACATATACATATATATAAAAGTATATTTAACACACTGCACATATTTTTCAAGTAACTTAGTTCGTCGAACTCCTTTCCGCCTCGGAGGCTTTTGGCCGCGCTTTAACAAAAATAACCCTGGTCGGTCCAACACCTTGGTGTCAATGGTTCTTTTGTATTGAACTCCTATCAGCACGAAAAATAATTATGGGCACCCTGTGTTGGACCGACCAGGGTTATTTTTTTTAAGTGCGGCCGAAGGACGCCAGTGCAGAAAGGAGTTGCCACTCGAAAGAATATGTGCAAAGTGTGTTAATTTTTTGAATTTTTTTTTGTAAAAGTTCATTTGTATAAAAAATTAAAAAAAAAAAATTGAATTATATTATTGAAAAAATTAACTTTCCGCTCAAGGATTTGTAATCTTTGCGTCAAAATAAGACGATTCAAAAAAAATTATAATTTTCGCAGATTACTTTGTTGAGGGACCAAAACTATGCATTTATCAAAAATGCAACTAATACTATAAATTTTTCGATTTCCGACCGAGTTGCTCGGATAAAACTCGTAGTATTTCGAACTGTATATAGATATTTCGTATGCAAAGAAATTAATATAATGAAGCGGAGTGTGTCTATGACTTATGGTATATGTTGTTCCTAAATATTAATGTATTTGATTTACAATTTCGCTCGAAAAATGTGAGTGGATACTATTATTATTGTTATTATTATTATTGTTTTTATTATTATTGTTATTATTATTATTGTTATTATTATTATGGAACATGTACTACGCATCAAGAAAAGGGACATGGACGCGGACCCTCCGAACAATCCCACTCAATAGAAGATAGTCCGCCTGATGCTGGCTACAAACCAGTAGGCATCCCTGGACGCAGAGAGAGTAGAAACTGACCCGATATGGGTCCATCTTGGAAACCTTGCTCTGAAGTAATGCGAAAGCGGTCCCGGGGCAAGGTAAAAATCCATGATAGAAGGGGGAAGTGTTTTAGTGGGTACACCACTCACGTAGGATGACGATCCCTATATGGTGCGAAGGCATTTTAAACCCTCCTTACGGCCTTAAAAAAAAAAAAAATTATTATTATTATTATTATTGTTATTATTATTGTTGTTATTATGATTGTTATTTTAAATATTATTTTTATTATTATTATTGTTATTATTATTATTATTGTTGTTATTCCATACTTATCACTTTGTCAACATGGAACCCATTTGCTATTGTGCTATGAAATGCTTATTTAAAGCAAATATATAAATAATTGATATAAAACAAGTAAGGAAGGGCTAAGTTCGGATGTAACCGAACATTTTATACTCTCGCAAAGTCAAATGGTATACTCGTTTGAGATTTCTTTGTGGATTGACTGATATTTTCGGTAGAAGGTCAACTATAGGCACTGGGGCCCACATATTTAGTACTTAGAGGCTTGAACAGTTTTGGTTCGATTTAGACAATTTTTGACCGCAAAGTGGCATACTTTAATTGCATTATTCACGCAAAGTTTTACCCCGATATAATCATTGTTACCTGATTTGCATAGTGGAAAGTGAAAGAATCAGATGGAATTGAAAATGGTGTTACATGGGAAGTAAGCGTGGTTGTAGTCCGATTTCGCCCATTTTCGCACTATGACATAGAAACATGAAAAGAAGGTTATGCACCGAATTTGGTTGAAATCGATTGAGCAGATCTCAAGATATGGGTTTTCACCTAAAAGTGGGCTATGCCACGTCCACTGTCTAATTTTGAACGCGGTTCCTATAAAGTCATCCTATAACATCTCAAAGATAAAATTTAATGTCTCTGGCGTGTTTAGTGCTTGATTTATCGCGCTTTTAGTAGTTTTTAACAGTACCGTTATATGGGGAGTGGGCGGAGTTGCCACCCGATTTCAACTATTTTCACACCGTCTATAGAAGTGCTAAAAACATTTGCTTCTAGTGAATTTTGTTATTATAGCATCAGCGGTTTAGGAGATATGCACATTAAACCTATTAGAGGCGGGACCACGCCCACTTTTAAAAAAAAGTTTTAACTGCAGATGCCCCTCTCTAATGTGATCCTGTGTACCAAATAACAGTCTTGTATCTTATTGCGGAGCTTAGTTATGGCAAGTTATTTGTTTTTGATTAATGGCGTTTTGTGGGCGTGGCAGTGGTCCGATTACGCCCATCTGCAATACCAACCATCTTACGGTACCAAGAAACATGTCTACCAAGTTTCATAAAGATATCTCAATTTTTACTCAAGTTAGAGCTTGCACGGACGGACGGACGGACAGACAGTCACCCGGATTTCAACTCGTCTCTTCATCCTGATCATTTATATATATATAACCCTATATCTACCTCGATTAGTTTTAGGTGATACAAACAACCGTTAGGTGAACAAAACTATTATATTCTGTAGCAACAGGTTGCGAGAGTATAAAAATGTTGATTAAACATCCATTATTAAATGATATCTTGATAAAATTACAATCAAATTTGGTATCTTCTTGACTTATATTAAAGGCCATAAACTTAGTCTCAGTTTTATTGCTTGAAGTGAGATATACATAAGTATGAATGTGATATTAACTCCACCAAAGTGGCTAAATTTTATATTATAAGCTTGGGTTAGCAAACGTCAACCAGAGAATCGGAATTCATTATATGAAGGTGTGAGGTTTAGACTTAGTATATACTAATTTTATTCTAATTTAGCGTCAAACCACATAATTTTTAAGAAATCTTTTCCACTTAATTTCGTTAAAATATCACGTTGATCAACCGGAACGGTGTAAAGTCAGGTGGAAAGACGGAAATCATATATACCTATATTGGGGATAGAGAAATATATTAATTTTGACATTGCTCAGCTATACTCGAGAACATATTTTAAAGCAATTTTATATATAAAAAAAAATATTAATACTCACTGACAGACATATTCGGCATAAAACTGGTTAGAATAACGAAAAGCATTATAAGTAGTATATAGAATTTGAGGGCAGTATTAACCCGATTTTATTAATTTTTTCCAATACCACATACTACTAACATGCCACAGACTAATAAAATGCTCCCACTGTTTCATTAAGGTACCTCACATACCATCACCAATCAAATGGAGTAAAGTCAGACGAATGTTCGAAAATCATGATAGTAGTTACATGGGGGCTAAGGAAAATTTTCACCCGATTTGATCTTGTTATGAGTAAAACACGCTCTCTCATTTTCATTGAGAGAACTCACATATGCGGTATAAAGTCACGCGGAAGTTCAAAAATATTTATATTAGATATATGAGGGCTACAAGAACTATTGATCCGATTCAACCCATTTTTGAAACAAAGACAAACTATTATCGATAATTTCATTTATTTATTCTATTATATGAATTTCAATTATATATCTTACACAATGGCCGATATTTACGGTAAAAAGTCAACTATAGGTACTGGGGTTCACATATTCAGTACCTAGGGGCTTGAACAGTTTTGGTTCGATTTAGAGAATTTTTGGTCACAAGGTGGCATACTTTAAACGTATTATTCACGCAAAGTTTTACGCCGATATAATCATTGTTGCTTGATTTGCATAGTGGAAAGTGAAAGAATCAAGTGGTATTTAAAATGGTGTCATATGGAAAATAGGCGTGGTTGTAATCCGATTTCGCCCATTTTCGCACTATAGCATAGAAACATTAAAAGAACGTTACGCACCGAATTTGGTTGAAATCGGTTAAGCAGATCTCAAGATATGGGTTTTCACCTAAAAGTGGGCTGTGCCACGCCCACTGACTAATTTTGTACGCGGTTCCTATAAAGTCATCTTATACCATCTCAAAGATAAAATTTAATGTCTCTGGCGTGTTTAGTGCTTGATTTATCGCGCTTTTAGTAGTTTTTAACAGTACCGTTATATGGGGAGTGGACTGAGTTGCCACCCGATTTCAATTATTTTCACACCGTCAATAGAAGTGCTAAAAACATTTGCTTCTAGTGAATTTTGTTATTATAGCATTAGCGGTTTAGGAGATATGCACATTAAACCTATTAGAGGCGGGACCACGCCCACTTTTTAAACAAAAAGTTTTAACTGCAGATGCCCCTCCCTAATGTGATCCTGTGTACCAAATAACAGTCTTGTATCTTATTGCGGAGCTTAGTTATGGCAAGTTATTTGTTTTTGATTAATGGCGTTTTGTGGGCGTGGCAGTGGTCCGATTACGCCCATCTGCAATACCAACCGTCTCACGGTACCAAGAAACATGTCTACCAAGTTTCATAAAGATATCTCAATTTTTACTCAAGTTAGAGCTTACACGGACGGACGGACAGACAGTCACCCGGATTTCAACTCGTCTCTTCATCCTGATCATTTATATATATATAACCCTATATCTAACTCGATTAGTTTAAGTTGATACAAACAACCGTTAGGTGAACAAAACTCTTATGCTCTGTAGCAACAGGTTGCGAGAGTATAATAAATGTGTAGAAAAGAAAAAATAAATATTGTAGTGAAGTGTTAGTGTATAATAAGTGCATAATATAAAAAAAATTAACTATATATCGAGAAATTGCAAGATAAAATTTGTAAAATTTTCAAATAAAAATGCAAATATCTTGAAAACTATAAAATCCTGGCGGCTATTCTGGATCGTGAGAGTCTCCTCTATCTAAACATACCCCTTTTACCCCTGACATCAGGGGATGGTATAATAAAGTCTCCCTTTAATATTATTATTGTTATTATTATTATTATTATTATTATTTTTATTGTTATTTTGATTTTATTCCGGTTTTTGCTGCGGTGCAAAGTTGCTGCGAATTTCTAAATCTATTTTTCTTCTTTTTCCTATTTGTTTTATTTTTATTTTGCAACAGAACTGTAGCAGACCCTAATAAAAGTAAGTTATCTTTCGATGATGACATTACAACCAAGCGGTCTGAGTGCAAATATCAAATGATGATTGACGTGTTAAGTTGAACGTTTGCGGGCAAGACCCGATCCCATGTGGAAGGCTTGACGCGATTATTTGAAAATCTTTAGGGGTCTTAAAATAAGCATGTTTTTAGACAAAATTTCCAAATTTCAGGAATTTGAATTTGACTTTTCAGAAAAGATGAAACTTTCGAAAGTTTTATAAACGAGGTGCTAGATTATACTAAAAGAAATATTTTTCGAATGAATATTAAATATATAGTATCGTCAAAAGATGAAGAGAAAAACTTTTGAATAAAAGTAAATATTTAGCGCAAGTCGCATAGTAGCAGGCTAGTATGTTGTCTCAGATTATCAAGTAATAAATTACAAATATCAACAAAAGTGTCGTAATATGTTTTGAAATTGAAGTGCAAAATATTACATTCCATTTGCACAGGAATATATAAATTTTTTTACACTCTAGCAAATTTGTTCACACCTATTCGAAATAGTGAAAAGAATTACTGATTGGCACACAGCTTTAAATAAACTTGTCATTAAAGGAAATTGATAGGTTTCGGTGGTTCTGGTAGGGCATTTCGGCAAAAAGAAAGTATTTTCTCTGACAATACTAAATATTATACACACTTTGGTTCATTATCGATATATTGTTTGGTTCGTCTTTATTCGTATTCTGGACAGTTCGTTTTTAAGTGGCATTGGTTATTGGCTGTTATCAAGGAAGTAATGTTTACTGTAAAAGTGGTTTTTATACATTTTACATTGAATATCCACCACAGAATCGAATAGATTAATTTGCGTTAACATAAGTAAGTTTACGTAAACATAAATTTAATTATTTTTAAATGAAATATTTAGAAACATTTCAAAACTATGTTTTGTATTATAGGTACATTACCGGCCAAGGTCATGCATATATGGATTTACTATCGCTTAAATCATATTTCGGATTGAGGGTGTTAATATGTCAATCCAAATATAACGCAAAAATATTAATATAATGTGGGCGCGTGTAGATTCAAAATATGTCTACAACTTTTAAATCGAAAATGAATTTTTTTCTGTTTGATTGTGTCATGTCAAGTTTATTTTAAATTATTTCCTGCAGTGGTAATTCGGTCTAGTCTGTTGGATAATATTTTGACTTTTTTATAAGTTCTTAATGATTTTTTTGCGTTTAAGGTTCTTCGATTATACACCAAAACTTTAAATGCCTTTCTCACAATTCCCAACACATAGGTTGGAATTGAGCGATTGGGCTGGGCTTTAGAATACCGTCCCCGAATTTGGGGTTAGAATGGATATATGTATAGAGGTATTTCTCTTTAAATTATAATTATTAAGATATTTGCATTTAAATATCAAAAAATTCGGAGTACATGTATAGTTAAGGTCCCCAAAGAAGGAGGCCCCAAAAATTAATTTTTTTTTAAATCGTAATGTTTGAACGCGAAGATTACAAATCCGTAAGTGAAGTAAATTTTTTCAATAATTTATTTACATATACATATATATAAAAGTATATTTAACACATATTTTTCAAGTAACTTAGTTAGTCGAACTCCTTTCCGCCTCGGAGGCTTTTGGCCGCGCTTTAACAAAAATAACCCTGGTCGGTTCAACACCTTGGTGTCAATGGTTCTTTTGTATTGAACTCCTATCAGCACGAAAAATAATTATGGGCACCCTGTGTTGGACCGACAAGGGTTATTTTTTTTAAGTGCGGCCGAAGGACGCCAGTGCAGAAAGGAGTTGCCACTCGAAAGAATATGTGCAAAGTGTGTTAATTTTTTGAATTTTTTTTTGTAAAAGTTCATTTGTATAAAATATTAAAAAAAAAATTGAATTATATTATTGAAAAAATAAACTTTCCGCTCAAGGATTTGTAATCCTTGCGTCAAAATAAGACGATTCAAAGAAAATTATAATTTTCGCAGATTACTTTGTTGAGGGACCAAAACTATGCATTTATCAAAAATGCAACTATTACTATAAATTTTTCGATTTCCGACCGAGTTGCTCGGATAAAACTCGTAGTATTTCGAGCTGTATATAGATATTTCGTATGCAAAGAAATTAATATAATGAAGCGGAGTGTGTCTATGACTTATGGTATATGTTGTTCCTAAATATTAATGTATTTGATTTACAATTTCGCTCGAAAAATGTGAGTGGATACTATTATTATTGTTATTATTATTATTGTTTTTATTATTATTGTTATTATTATTATTGTTATTATTATTATGGAACATGTACTACGCATCAAGAAAAGGGACATGGACGCGGACCCTCCGAACAATCCCACTCAATAGAAGATAGTCGGCCTGATGCTGGCTACAAACCAGTAGGCATCCCTGGACGCAGAGAGAGTAGAAACTGACCCGATATGGGTCCATCTTGGAAACCTTGCTCTGAAGTAATGCGAAAGCGGTCCCGGGGCAAGGTAAAAATCCATGATAGAAGGGGGAAGTGTTTTAGTGGGTACACCACTCACGTAGGATGACGATCCCTATATGGTGCGAAGGCATTTTAAACCCTCCTTACGGCCTAAAAAAAAAAAAATTATTATTATTATTATTATTGTTATTATTATTGTTGTTATTATGATTGTTATTTTAAATATTATTTTTATTATTATTATTGTTATTATTATTATTATTGTTGTTATTCCATACTTATCACTTTGTCAACATGGAACCCATTTGCTATTGTGCTATGAAATGCTTATTTAAAGCAAATATATAAATAATTGATATAAAATAAATGTGTAGAAAAGAAAAAATAAATATTGTAGTGAAGTGTTAGTGTATAATAAGTGCATAATATAAAAAAAAATTAACTATATATCGAGAAATTGCAAGATAAAATTTGTAAAATTTTCAAATAAAAATGCAAATATCTTGAAAACTATAAAATCCTGGCGGCTATTCTGGATCGTGAGAGTCTCCTCTATCTTAACATACCCCTTTTACCCCTGACATCATGGGATGGTATATTAAAGTCTCCCTTTAATATTATTATTGTTATTATTATTATTATAATTATTATTATTATTATTATTATTATTATTATTGTTATTTTGATTTAATTCCGGTTTTTGCTGCGGTGCAAAGTTGCTGCGAAATTCTAAATCTATGTTTCTTCTTTTTCCTATTTGTTTTATTTTTATTTTGCAACAGAACTGTAGCAGACCCTAATAAAAGTAAGTTATCTTTCGATGATGACATTACAACCAAGCGGTCTGAGTGCAAATATAAAATGATGATTGACGTGTTAAGTTGAACGTTTGCGGGCAAGACCCGATCCCATGTGCAAGGCTTGACGCGATTATTTGAAAATCTTTAGGGGTCTTAAAATAAGCATGTTTTTAGACAAAATTTCCAAATTTCAGGAATTTGAATTTGACTTTTCAGAAAAGATGAAACTTTCGAAAGTTTTATAAACGAGGTGCTAGATTATACTAAAAGAAATATTTTTCGAATGAATATTAAATATATAGTATCGTCAAAAGATGAAGAGAAAAACTTTTGAATAAAAGTAAATATTTAGCGCAAGTCGCATAGTAGCAGGCTAGTATGTTGTCTCAGATTATCAAGTAATAAATTAGAAATATATACAATAATGTAAATATCAACAAAAGTGTCGTAATATGTTTTGAAATTGAAGTGCAAAATATTACATTCCATTTGGCACAGGAATATATAAATTTTTTTACACTCTAGCAAATTTGTTCACACCTATTCGAAATAGTGAAAAGAATTACTGATTGGCACACAGCTTTAAATAAACTTGTCATTAAAGGAAATTGATAGGTTTCGGTGGTTCTGGTAGGGCATTTCGGCAAAAAGAAAGTATTTTCTGTGGCAATACTAAATATTATACACACTTTGGTTCATTATCAATATATTGTTTGGTTCGTCTTTATTCGTATTCTGGACAGTTCGTTTTTAAGTGGCATTGGTTATTGGCTGTTATCAAGGAAGTAATGTTTACTGTAAAAGTGGTTTTTATACATTTTACATTGAATATCCACCACAGAATCGAATAGATTAATTTGCGTTAACGTAAGTAAGTTTACGTAAACATAAATTTAATTATTTTTAAATGAAATATTTAGAAACATTTCGAAACTATGTTTTGTATTATAGGTACATTACCGGCCAAAGTCATCCATATATGGATTTACTATCGCTTAAATCATATTTCGGATTGAGGGTGTTAATATGTCAATCCAAATATAACGCAAAAATATTAATATAATGTGGGCGCGTGTAGATTAAAAATATGTCTACAACTTTTAAATCGAAAATGAATTGTTTTCTGTTTGATTGTGCCATGTCAAGTTTATTTTAAATTATTTCCTGCAGTGGTAATTCGGTCTAGTCTGTTGGATAATATTTTGACTTTTTTATAAGTTCTTAATGATTTTTTTGCGTTTAAGTTCCTTCGATTATACACCAAAACTTTAAATGCCTTTCTCACAATTCCCAACACTTAGGTTGGAATTGAGCGATTGGGCTGGGCTTTAGAATACCGTCCCCGAATTAGGGGTTAGAATGGATATATGTATAGAGGTATTTCTCTTTAAATTATAATTATTAAGATATTTGCATCTAAATATCAAAAAATTCGGAGAACATGTATAGTTAAGGTCCCCAAAGAAGGAGGTCCAAAAATTAATTTTTTTTTTAAATCGTAATGTTTGAACGCGAAGATTACAAATCCGTAAGTGAAGTAAATTTTTGCAATAATTTATTTACATATACATATATATAAAAGTATATTTAACACACTGCACATATTTTTCATGTAACTTAGTTCGTCGAACTCCTTTCCGCCTCGGAGGCTTTTGGCCGCGCTTTAACAAAAATAACCCTGGTCGGTCCAACACCTTGGTGTCAATGGTTCTTTTGTATTAAACTCCTATCAGCACGAAAAATAATTATGGGCACCCTGTGTTGGACCGACCAGGGTTATTTTTTTTAAGTGCGGCCGAAGGACGCCAGTGCAGAAAGGAGTTGCCACTCGAAAGAATATGTGCAAAATGTGTTAATTTTTTGAATTTTTTTTGTAAAAGTTCATTTGTATAAAAAATTAAAAAAAAAATTGAATTATATTATTGAAAAAATAAACTTTCCGCTCAAGGATTTGTAATCATTGCGTCAAAATAAGACGATTCAAAAAAAATTATAATTTTCGCAGATTACTTTGTTGAGGGACCAAAACTATGCATTTATCAAAAATGCAACTATTACTAAAAATTTTTCGATTTCCGACCGAGTTGCTCGGATAAAACTCGTAGTATTTCGAACTGTATATAGATATTTCGTATGCAAAGAAATTAATTTAATGAAGCGGAGTGTGTCTATGACTTATGGTATATGTTGTTCCTAAATGTTAATGTATTTGATTTACAATTTCGCTCGAAAAATGTGAGTGGATACTATTATTATTGTTATTATTATTATTGTTATTATTATTATTGTTATTATTATTATGGAACATGTACTACGCATCAAGAAAAGGGACATGGACGCGGACCCTCCGAACAATCCCACTCAATAGAAGATAGTCGGCCTGATGCTGGCTACAAACCAGTAGGCATCCCTGGACGCAGAGAGAGTAGATACTGACCCGATATGGGTCCATCTTGGAAACCTTGCTCTGAAGTAATGCGAAAGCGGTCCCGGGGCAAGGTAAAAATCCATGATAGAAGGGGGGAGTGTTTTAGTGGGTACACCACTCACGTAGGATGACGATCCCTATATGGTGCAAAGGCATTTTAAACCCTCCTTACGGCCTAAAAAAAAAAAAAAAAAATTATTATTATTATTATTATTGTTATTATTATTGTTGTTATTATGATTGTTATTTTAAATATTATTTTTATTATGTTGTTATTCCATACTTATCACTTTGTCAACATGGAACCCATTTGGTATTGTGCTATGAAATGCTTATTTAAAGCAAATATATAAATAATTGATATAAAATAAATGTGTAGAAAAGAAAAAATAAATATTGTAGTGAAGTGTTAGTGTATAATAAGTGCATAATATAAAAAAAAAATTAACTATATATCGAGAAATTGCAAGATAAAATTTGTAAAATTTTCAAATAAAAATGCAAATATCTTTAAAACTATAAAATCCTGGCGGCTATTCTGGATCGTCAGAGTCTCCTCTATCTAAACATACCCCTTTTACCCCTGACATCAGGGGATGGTATATTAAAGTCTCCCTTTCATATTATTATTGTTATTATTATTATTATTATTACTATTATTATTATTGTTATTATTATTATTATTATTATTATTATTATTATTATTGTTATTGTTATTTTGATTTTATTCCGGTTTTTGCTGCGGTGCAAAGTTGCTGCGAATTTCTAAATCTATGTTTCTTCTTTTTCCTATTTGTTTTATTTTTATTTTGCAACAGAACTGTAGCAGACCCTAATAAAAGTAAGTTATCTTCCGATGATGACATTACAACCAAGCGGTCTGAGTGCAAATATAAAATGATGATTGACGTGTTAAGTTGAACGTTTGCGGGCAAGACCCGATCCCATGTGCAAGGCTTGACGCGATTATTTGAAAATCTTTAGGGGTCTTAAAATAAGCATGTTTTTAGACAAAATTTCCAAATTTCAGGAATTTGAATTTGACTTTTCAGAAAAGATGAAACTTTCGAAAGTTTTATAAACGAGGTGCTAGATTATACTAAAAGAAATATTTTTCGAATGAATATTAAATATATAGTATCGTCAAAAGATGAAGAGAAAAACTTTTGAATAAAAGTAAATATTTAGCGCAAGTCGCATAGTAGCAGGCTAGTATGTTGTCTCAGATTATCAAGTAATAAATTACAAATATCAACAAAAGTGTCGTAATATGTTTTGAAATTGAAGTGCAAAATATTACATTCCATTTGGCACAGGAATATATAAATTTTTTTACACTCTAGCAAATTTGTTCACACCTATTCGAAATAGTGAAAAGAATTACTGATTGGCACACAGCTTTAAATAAACTTGTCATTAAAGGAAATTGATAGGTTTCGGTGGTTCTGGTAGGACATTTCGGCAAAAAGAAAGTATTTTCTGTGGCAATACTAAATATTATACACACTTTGGTTCATTATCGATATATTGTTTGGTTCGTCTTTATTCGTATTCTGGACAGTTCGTTTCTAAGTGGCATTGGTTATTGGCTGTTATCAAGGAAGTAATGTTTACTGTAAAAGTGGTTTTTATACATTTTACATTGAATATCCACCACAGAATCGAATAGATTAATTTGCGTTAACATAAGTAAGTTTACGTAAACATAAATTTAATTATTTTTAAATGAAATATTTAGAAACATTTCAAAACTATGTTTTGTATTATAGGTACATTACCGGCCAAGGTCATGAATATATGGATTTACTATCGCTTAAATCATATTTCGGATTGAGGGTGTTAATATGTCAATCCAAATATAACGCAAAAATATTAATATAATGTGGGCGCGTGTAGATTAAAAATATGTCTACAACTTCTAAATCGAAAATGAATTGTTTTCTGTTTGATTGTGACATGTCAAGTTTATTTTAAATTATTTCCTGCAGTGGTAATTCGGTCTAGTCTGTTGGATAATATTTTGACTTTCTTATAAGTTCTTAATGATTTTTTTGCGTTTAAGTTCCTTCGATTATACACCAAAACTTTAAATGCCTTTCTCACAATTCCCAACACTTAGGTTGGAATTGAGCGATTGGGCTGAGCTTTAGAATACCGTCCCCGAATTAGGGGTTAGAATGGATATATGTATAGAGGTATTTCTCTTTAAATTATAATTATTAAGATATTTGCATTTAAATATCAAAAAATTCGGAGTACATGTATAGTTAAGGTCCCCAAAGAAGGAGGCTCCAAAAATTAATTTTTTTTTAAATCGTAATGTTTGAACGCGAAGATTACAAATCCGTAAGTGAAGTAAATTTTTTCAATAATTTATTTACATATACATATATATAAAAGTATATATAACGCACTGCACATATTTTTCAAGTAACTTAGTTCGTCGAACTCCTTTCCGCCTCGGAGGCTTTTGGCCGCGCTTTAACAAAAATAACCCTTGTCGGTCCAACACCTTGGTGTCAATGGTTCTTTTGTATTGAACTCCTATCAGCACGAAAAATAATTATGGGCACCCTGTGTTGGACCGACCAGGGTTATTTTTTTTAAGTGCGGCCGAAGGACGCCAGTGCAGAAAGGAGTTGCCACTCGAAAGAATATGTGCAAAGTGTGTTAATTTTTTGAATTTTTTTTTGTAAAAGTTCATTTGTATAAAAAATTAAAAAAAAAATTGAATTATATTATTGAAAAATAAACTTTCCGCTCAAGGATTTGTAATCTTTGCGTCAAAATAAGACGATTCAAAAAAAATTATAATTTTCGCAGATTACTTTGTTGAGGGACCAAAACTATGCATTTATCAAAAATGCAACTATTACTATACATTTTTCGATTTCCTACCGAGTTGCTCGGATAAAACTCGTAGTATTTCGAACTGTATATAGATATTTCGTATGCAAAGAAATTAATTTAATGAAGCGGAGTGTGTCTATGACTTATGGTATATGTTGTTCCTAAATATTAATGTATTTGATTTACAATTTCGCTCGAAAAATGTGAGTGAATATTATTATTATTGTTATTATTATTATTGTTTTTATTATTATTGTTATTATTATTATGGATCATGTACTACGCATCAAGAAAAGGGACATGGACGCGGACCCTCCGAACAATCCCACTCAATAGAAGATAGTCGGCCTGATGCTGGCTACAAACCAGTAGGCATCCCTGGACGCAGAGAGAGTAGAAACTGACCCGATATGGGTCCATCTTGGAAACCTTGCTCTGAAGTAATGCGAAAGCGGTCCCGGGGCGAGGTAAAAATCCATGATAGAAGGGGGGAGTGTTTTAGTGGGTACACCACTCACGTAGGATGACGATCCCTATATGGTGCGAAGGCAGTTTAAACCCTCCTTACGGCCTAAAAAAAAAAAAAAAAAAAATTATTATTATTATTGTTATTATTATTGTTGTTATTATGATTGTTATTTTAAATATTATTTTTATTATTATTATTGTTATTATTATTATTATTGTTGTTATTCCATACTTATCACTTTGTCAACATGGAACCCATTTGGTATTGTACTATGAAATGCTTATTTAAAGCAAATATATAAATAATTGATATAAAATAAATGTGTAGAAAAGAAAAAATAAATATTGTAGTGAAGTGTTAGTGTATAATAAGTGCATAATATAAAAAAAAATTAACTATATATCGAGAAATTGCAAGATATAATTTGTAAAATTTTCAAATAAAAATGCAAATATCTTGAAAACTATAAAATCCTGGCGGCTATTCTGGATCGAGAGAGTCTCCTCTATCTAAACATACCCCTTTTACCCGTGACATCAGGGGATGGTATATTAAAGTCTCCCTTTAATATTATTATTGTTATTATTATTATTATTATTATTATTATTATTATTTTTATTGTTATTTTGATTTTATTCCGGTTTTTGCTGCGGTGCAAAGTTGCTGCGAGTTTCTAAATCTATTTTTCTTCTTTTTCCTATTTGGTTTATTTTTATTTTGCAACAGAACTGTAGCAGACCCTAATAAAAGTAAGTTATCTTCCGATGATGACATTACAACCAAGCGGTCTGAGTGCAAATATAAAATGATGATTGACGTGTTAAGTTGAACGTTTGCGGGCAAGACCCGATCCCATGTGCAAGGCTTGACGCGATTATTTGAAAATCTTTAGGGGTCTTAAAATAAGCATGTTTTTAGACAAAATTTCCAAATTTCAGGAATTTGAATTTGACTTTTCAGAAAAGATGAAACTTTCGAAAGTTTTATAAACGAGGTGCTAGATTATACTAAAAGAAATATTTTTCGAATGAATATTAAATATATAGTATCGTCAAAAGATGAAGAGAAAAACTTTTGAATAAAAGTAAATATTTAGCGCAAGTCGCATAGTAGCAGGCTAGTATGTTGTCTCAGATTATCAAGTAATAAATTACAAATATCAACAAAAGTGTCGTAATATGTTTTGAAATTGAAGTGCAAAATATTACATTCCATTTGGCACAGGAATATATAAATTTTTTTACACTCTAGCAAATTTGTTCACACCTATTCGAAATAGTGAAAAGAATTACTGATTGGCACACAGCTTTAAATAAACTTGTCATTAAAGGAAATTGATAGGTTTCGGTGGTTCTGGTAGGGCATTTCGGCAAAAAGAAAGTATTTTCTCTGACAATACTAAATATTATACACACTTTGGTTCATTATCGATATATTGTTTGGTTCGTCTTTATTCGTATTCTGGACAGTTCGTTTTTAAGTGGCATTGGTTATTGGCTGTTATCAAGGAAGTAATGTTTACTGTAAAAGTGGTTTTTCTACATTTTACATTGAATATCCACCACAGAATCGAATAGATTAATTTGCGTTAACGTAAGTAAGTTTACGTAAACATAAATTTAATTATTTTTAAATGAAATATTTAGAAACATTTCGAAACTATGTTTTGTATTATTGGTACATTACCGGCCAAAGTCATCCATATATGGATTTACTATCGCTTAAATCATATTTCGGATTGAGGGTGTTAATATGTCAATCCAAATATAACGCAAAAATATTAATATAATGTGGGCGCGTGTAGATTAAAAATATGTCTACAACTTCTAAATCGAAAATGAATTGTTTTCTTTTTGATTGTGCCATGGTTAGTTTATTTTAAATTATATCCTGCAGTTGTAATTCGGTCTAGTCTGTTTGATAATATATTGACTTTTTTTTATAAGTTCTTAATGATTTTTTTGCGTTTAACTTCCTTCGATTATACACCAAAACTTTAAATGCCTTTCTCACAATTCCCAACACTTAGGTTGGAATTGAGCGATTGGGCTGGGCTTTTGAATACCGTCCCCGAATTAGGGGTTAGAATGGATATATGTATAGAGGCATTTCTCTTTACATTATAATTATTAAGATATTTGCATTTAAATATCAAAAAATTTGGAGTACATGTATAGTTAAGGTCCCCAAAGAAGGAGGCCCCAAAAATTAATTTTTTTTTAAATCGTCCTGTTTGAACGCGAGGATTACAAATCCGTAAGTGGAGTAAATTTTTTCAATAATTTATTTACATATACATATATATAAAAGTATATTTAACACACTGCACATATTTTTCAAGTAACTTAGTTCGTCGAACTCCTTTCCGCCTCGGAGGCTTTTGGCCGCGCTTTAACAAAAATAACCCTGGTCGGTCCAACACCTTGGTGGCAATGGTTCTTTTGTATTGAACTCCTATCAGCACGAAAAATAATTATGGGCACCCTGTGTTGGACCGACCAGGGTTATTTTTTTTAAGCGCGGCCGAAGGACGCCAGTGCAGAAAGGAGTTGCCACTCGAAAGAACATGTGCAAAGTGTGTTAATTTTTTGGATTTTTTTTTGTAAAAGTTCATTTGTATAAAAAATTAAAAAAAAAATTGAATTATATTATTGAAAAAATAAACTTTCCGCTCAAGGATTTGTAATCTTTGCGTCAAAATAAGACGATTCAAAAAAAATTATAATTTTCGCAGATTACTTTGTTGAGGGACCAAAACTATGCATTTATCAAAAATGCAACTATTACTAAAAATTTTTCGATTTCCGACCGAGTTGCTCGGATAAAACTCGTAGTATTTCGAACTGTATATAGATATTTCGTATGCAAAGAAATTAATTTAATGAAGCGGAGTGTGTCTGTGACTTATGGTATATGTTGTTCCTAAATATTAATGTATTTGATTTACAATTTCGCTCGAAAAATGTGAGTGGATACTATTATTATTGTTATTATTTTTATTGTCTTTATTATTATTGTTATTATTATTATGGATCATGTACTACGCATCAAGAAAAGGGACATGGACGCGGACCCTCCGAACAATCCCACTCAATAGAAGATAGTCGGCCTGATGCTGGCTACAAACCAGTAGGCATCCCTGGACGCAGAGAGAGTAGAAACTGACCCGATATGGGTCCATCTTGGAAACCTTGCTCTGAAGTAATGCGAAAGCGGTCCCGGGGCAAGGTAAAAATCCATGATAGAAGGGGGAAGTGTTTTAGTGGGTACACCACTCATGTAGGATGACGATCCCTATATGGTGCGAAGGCATTTTAAACCCTCCTTACGGCCTAAAAAAAAAAAAAAAAATTATTATTATTATTATTATTGTTATTATTATTGTTGTTATTATGATTGTTATTTTAAATATTATTTTTATTATTATTATTGTTGTTATTCCATACTTATCACTTTGTCAACATGGAACCCATTTGCTATTGTGCTATGAAATGCTTATTTAAAGCAAATATATAAATAATTGATATAAAATAAATGTGTAGAAAAGAAAAAATAAATATTGTAGTTAAGTGTTAGTGTATAATAAGTGCATAATATAAAAAAAAATTAACTATATATCGAGAAATTGCAAGATAAAATTTGTAAAATTTTCAAATAAAAATGCAAATATCTTGAAAACTATAAAATCCTGGCGGCTATTCTGGATCGTGAGAGTCTCCTCTATCTAAACATACCCCTTTTACCCCTGACATCAGGGGATGGTATATTAAAGTCTCCCTTTAATATTATTATTGTTATTATTATTATTATTATTATTATTATTATTATTTTTATTGTTATTTTGATTTTATTCCGGTTTTTGCTGCGGTGCAAAGTTGCTGCGAGTTTCTAAATCTATTTTTCTTCTTATTTTTTCTATTTGTTTTATTTTTATTTTGCAACAGAACTGTAGCAGACTCTAATAAAAGTAAGTTATCTTCCGATGATGACATAACAACCAAGCGGTCTGAGTGCAAATATAAAATGATGATTGACGTGTTAAGTTGAACGTTTGCGGGCAAGACCCGATCCCATGTGCAAGGCTTGACGCGATTATTTGAAAATCTTTAGGGCCTTAAAATAAGCATGGTTTCAGACAAAATTTCCAAATTTCAGGAATTTGAATTTGACTTTTCAGAAAAGATGAAACTTGCGAAAGTTTTATAAACGAGGTGCTAGATTATACTAAAAGAAATATTTTTCGAATGAATATTAAATATATAGTGTCGTTAAAAGATGAAGAGAAAAACTTTTGAATAAAAGTAAATATTTAGCGCAAGTCGCATAGTAGCAGGCTAGTATGTTGTCTCAGATTAACTAATCAAGTAATAAATTACAAATATATACAATAATGTAAATATCAACAAAAGTGTCGTAATATGTTTTGAAATTGAAGTGCAAAATATTACATTCCATTTGGCACAGGAATATATAAATTTTTTTACACTCTAGCAAATTTGTTCACACCTATTCGAAATAGTGAAAAGAATTACTGATTGGCACACAGCTTTAAATAAACTTGTCATTAAAGGAAATTGATAGGTTTCGGTGGTTCTGGTAGGGCATTTCGGCAAAAAGAAAGTATTTTCTGTGGCAATACTAAATATTATACACACTTTGGTTCATTATCGATTTATTGTTTGGTTCGTCTTTATTCGTATTCTGGACAGTTCGTTTTTAAGTGGCATTGGTTATTGGCTGTTAGCAAGGAAGTAATGTTTACTGTAAAAGTGGTTTTTCTACATTTTACATTGAATATCCACCACAGAATCGAATAGATTAATTTGCGTTAACGTAAGTAAGTTTACGTAAACATAAATTTAATTATTTTTAAATGAAATATTTAGAAACATTTCGAAACTATGTTTTGTATTATTGGTACATTACCGGCCAAAGTCATCCATATATGGATTTACTATCGCTTAAATCATATTTCGGATTGAGGGTGTTAATATGTCAATCCAAATATAACGCAAAAATATTAATATAATGTGGGCGCGTGTAGATTAAAAATATGTCTATAACTTCTAAATCGAAAATGAATTGTTTTCATTTTGCCATGGTTAGTTTATTTTAAATTATATCCTGCAGTTGTAATTCGGTCTAGTCTGTTGGATAATATTTTGACTTTTTTTTATAAGTTCTTAATGATTTTTTTGCGTTTAAGTTCCTTCGATTATACACCAAAACTTTAAATGCCTTTCTCACAATTCCCAACACTTAGGTTGGAATTGAGCGATTGGGCTGGGCTTTAGAATACCGTCCCCGAATTAGGGGTTAGAATGGATATATGTATAGAGGTATTTCTCTTTAAATTATAGTTATTAAGATATTTGCATTTAAATATCAAAAAATTCGGAGTACATGTATAGTTAAGGTCCCCAAAGAAGGAGGCCCCAAAAATTAATTTTTTTTTAAATCGTCCTGTTTGAACGCGAAGATTACAAATCCGTAAGTGGAGTAAATTTTTTCAATAATTTATTTACATATACATATATATAAAAGTATATTTAACACACTGCACATATTTTTCAAGTAACTTAGTTCGTCGAACTCCTTTCCGCCTCGGAGGCTTTCGGCCGCGTTTTAACAAAAATAACCCTGGTCGGTCCAACACCTTGGTGTCAATGGTTCTTTTGTGTTGAACTCCTATCAGCACGAAAAATAATTATGGGCACCCTGTGTTGGACCGACCAGGGTTATTTTTTTTAAGCGCGGCCGAAGGACGCCAGTGCAGAAAGGAGTTGCCACTCGAAAGAACATGTGCAAAGTGTGTTAATTTTTTGGATTTTTTTTTGTAAAAGTTCATTTGTATAAAAAATTTAAAAAAAAATTGAATTATATTATTGAAAAAATAAACTTTCCGCTCAAGGATTTGTAATCTTTAAGTCAAAATAAGACGATTCAAAAAAAATTATAATTTTCGCAGATTACTTTGTTGAGGGACCAAAACTATGCATTTACCAAAAATGCAACTATTACTATAAATTTTTCGATTTCCGACCGAGTTGCTCGGATAAAACTCGTAGTATTTCGAACTGTATATAGATATTTCGTATGCAAAGAAATTAATTTAATGAAGCGGAGTGTGTCTATGACTTATGGTATATGTTGTTCCTAAATATTAATGTATTTGATTTACAATTTCGCTCGAAAAATGTGAGTGGATATTATTATTATTGTTATTATTATTATTGTTTTTATTATTATTGTTATTATTATTATGGATCATGTACTACGCATCAAGAAAAGGGACATGGACGCGGACCCTCCGAACAATCCCACTCAATAGAAGATAGTCGGCCTGATGCTGGCTACAAACCAGTAGGCATCCCTGGACGCAGAGAGAGTAGAAACTGACCCGATATGGGTCCATCTTGGAAACCTTGCTCTGAAGTAATGCGAAAGCGGTCCCGGGGCAAGGTAAAAATCCATGATAGAAGGGGGGAGTGTTTTAGTGGGTACACCACTCACGTAGGATGACGATCCCTATATGGTGCGAAGGCATTTTAAACCCTCCTTACGGCCTAAAAAAAAAAAAAAAAAAAAAAATTATTATTATTATTGTTATTATTATTGTTGTTATTATGATTGTTATTTTAAATATTATTTTTATTATTATTATTGTTATTATTATTATTATTGTTGTTATTCCATACTTATCACTTTGTCAACATGGAACCCATTTGCTATTGTGCTATGAAATGCTTATTTAAAGCAAATATATAAATAATTGATATAAAATAAATGTGTAGAAAAGAAAAAATAAATATTGTAGTTAAGTGTTAGTGTATAATGAGTGCCTAATATAAAAAAAAAATTAACTATATATCGAGAAATTGCAAGATAAAATTTGTTAAATTTTCAAAAAAAAATGCAAATATCTTGAAAACTATAAAATCCTGGCGGCTATTCTGGATCGTGAGAGTCTCCTCTATCTAAACATACCCCTTTTACCCCTGACATCAGGGGATGGTATATTAAAGTCTCCCTTTCATATTATTATTGTTATTATTATTATTATTATTACTATTATTATTATTGTTATTATTATTATTATTATTATTATTATTATTATTATTGTTATTATTATTTTGATTTTATTCCGGTTTTTGCTGCGGTGCAAAGTTGCTGCGAATTTCTAAATCTATTTTTCTTCTTTTTCCTATTTGTTTTATTTTTATTTTGCAACAGAACTGCAGCAGACGCTAATAAAAGTAAGTTATCTTCCGATGATGACATTACAACCAAGCGGTCTGAGTGCAAATATAAAATGATGATTGACGTGTTAAGTTGAACGTTTGCGGGCAAGACCCGATCCCATGTGCAAGGCTTGCCGCAATTATTTGAAAATCTTTAGGGGTCTTAAAATAAGCATTTTTTTAGACAAAATTTCCAAATTTCAGGAATTTGAATTTGACTTTTCAGAAAAGATGAAACTTTCGAAAGTTTTATAAACGAGGTGCTAGATTATACTAAAAGAAATATTTTTCGAATGAATATTAAATATATAGTATCGTCAAAAGATGAAGAGAAAAACTTTTGAATAAAAGTAAATATTTAGCGCAAGTCGCATAGTAGCAGGCTAGTATGTTGTCTCAGATTAACTAATCAAGTAATAAATTACAAATATATACAATAATGTAAATATCAACAAAAGTGTCGTAATATGTTTTGAAATTGAAGTGCAAAATATTACATTCCATTTGGCACAGGAATATATAAATTTTTTTACACTCTAGCAAATTTGTTCACACCTATTCGAAATAGTGAAAAGAATTACTGATTGGCACACAGCTTTAAATAAACTTGTCATTAAAGGAAATTGATAGGTTTCGGTGGTTCTGGTAGGGCATTTCGGCAAAAAGAAAGTATTTTCTGTGGCAATACTAAATATTATACACACTTTGGTTCATTATCGATATATTGTTTGGTTCGTCTTTATTCGTATTCTGGACAGTTCGTTTTTAAGTGGCATTGGTTATTGGCTGTTATCAAGGAAGTATTGTTTACTGTAAAAGTGGTTTTTATACATTTTACATTGAATATCCACCACAGAATCGAATAGATTAATTTGCGTTAACGTAAGTAAGTTTACGTAAACATAAATTTAATTATTTTTAAATGAAATATTTAGAAACATTTCGAAACATCCATATATGGATTTACTATCGCTTAAATCATATTTCGGATTGAGGGTGTTAATATGTCAATCCAAATATAACGCAAAAATATTAATATAATGTGGGCGCGTGTAGATTAAAAATATGTCTACAACTTCTAAATCGAAAATGAATTGTTTTCTTTTTGATTGTGCCATGGTTAGTTTATTTTAAATTATATCCTGCAGCTGTAATTCGGTCTAGTCTGTTGGATAATATTTTGACTTTTTTTTATAAGCTCTTAATGATTTTTTTGCGTTTAAGTTCCTTCGATTATACACCAAAACTTTAAATGCCTTTCTCACAATTCCCAACACTTAGGTTGGAATTGAGCGATTGGGCTGGGCTTTAGAATACCGTCCCCGAATTAGGGGTTAGAATGGATATATGTATAGAGGTATTTCTCTTTAAATTATAATTATTAAGATATTTGCATTTAAATATCAAAAAATTCGGAGTACATGTATAGTTAAGGTCCCCAAAGAACGGGGCCCCAAAAATTAATTTTTTTTTTAATCGTCCTGTTTGAACGCGAAGATTACAAATCCGTAAGTGGAGTAAATTTTTTCAATAATTTATTTACATTATATATATAAAAGTATATTTAACACACTGCACATATTTTTCAAGTAACTTAGTTCGTCGAACTCCTTTCCACCTCGGAGGCTTTTGGCCGCGCTTTAACAAAAATAACCCTGGTCGGTCCAACACCTTGGTGTCAATGGTTCTTTTGTATTGAACTCCTATCAGCACGAAAAATAATTATGGGCACCCTGTGTTGGACCGACCAGGGTTATTTTTTTTAAGCGCGGCCGAAGGACGCCAGTGCAGAAAGGAGTTGCCACTCGAAAGAACATGTGCAAAGTGTGTTAATTTTTTGGATTTTTTTTTGTAAAAGTTCATTTGTATAAAAAATTTAAAAAAAAATTGAATTATATTATTGAAAAAATAAACTTTCCGCTCAAGGATTTGTAATCTTTGCGTCAAAATAAGACGATTCAAAAAAAATTATAATTTTCGCAGATTACTTTGTTGAGGGACCAAAACTATGCATTTACCAAAAATGCAACTATTACTATAAATTTTTCGATTTCCGACCGAGTTGCTCGGATAAAACTCGTAGTATTTCGAGCTGTATATAGATATTTCCTATGCAAAGAAATTAATTTAATGAAGCGGAGTGTGTCTATGACTTATGGTATATGTTGTTCCTAAATATTAATGTATTTGATTTACAATTTCGCTCGAAAAATGTGAGTGAATATTATTATTATTGTTATTATTATTATTGTTTTTATTATTATTGTTATTATTATTATGGATCATGTACTACGCATCAAGAAAAGGGACATGGACGCGGACCCTCCGAACAATCCCACTCAATAGAAGATAGTCGGCCTGATGCTGGCTACAAACCAGTAGGCATCCCTGGACGCAGAGAGAGTAGAAACTGACCCGATATGGGTCCATCTTGGAAACCTTGCTCTGAAGTAATGCGAAAGCGGTCCCGGGGCAAGGTAAAAATCCATGATAGAAGGGGGCAGTGTTTTAGTGGGTACACCACTCACGTAGGATGACGATCCCTATATGGTGCGAAGGCATTTTAAACCCTCCTTACGGCCTAAAAAAAAAAAAAAAAAAAAAAATTATTATTATTATTGTTATTATTATTGTTGTTATTATGATTGTTATTTTAAATATTATTTTTATTATTATTATTGTTATTATTATTATTATTGTTGTTATTCCATACTTATCACTTTGTCAACATGGAACCCATTTGGTATTGTACTATGAAATGCTTATTTAAAGCAAATATATAAATAATTGATATAAAATAAATGTGTAGAAAAGAAAAAATAAATATTGTAGTTAAGTGTTAGTGTATAATGAGTGCCTAATATAAAAAAAAAATTAACTATATATCGAGAAATTGCAAGATAAAATTTGTTAAATTTTCAAAAAAAAAATGCAAATATCTTGAAAACTATAAAATCCTGGCGGCTATTCTGGATCGTGAGAGTCTCCTCTATCTAAACATACCCCTTTTACCCCTGACATCAGGGGATGGTATATTAAAGTCTCCCTTTAATATTATTATTGTTATTATTATTATTATTATTACTATTATTATTATTGTTATTATTATTATTATTATTATTATTATTATTATTATTGTTATTATTATTTTGATTTTATTCCGGTTTTTGCTGCGGTGCAAAGTTGCTGCGAATTTCTAAATCTATTTTTCTTCTTTTTCCTATTTGTTTTATTTTTATTTTGCAACAGAACTGCAGCAGACGCTAATAAAAGTAAGTTATCTTCCGATGATGACATTACAACCAAGCGGTCTGAGTGCAAATATAAAATGATGATTGACGTGTTAAGTTGAACGTTTGCGGGCAAGACCCGATCCCATGTGCAAGGCTTGCCGCAATTATTTGAAAATCTTTAGGGGTCTTAAAATAAGCATTTTTTTAGACAAAATTTCCAAATTTCAGGAATTTGAATTTGACTTTTCAGAAAAGATGAAACTTTCGAAAGTTTTATAAACGAGGTGCTAGATTATACTAAAAGAAATATTTTTCGAATGAATATTAAATATATAGTATCGTCAAAAGATGAAGAGAAAAACTTTTGAATAAAAGTAAATATTTAGCGCAAGTCGCATAGTAGCAGGCTAGTATGTTGTCTCAGATTAACTAATCAAGTAATAAATTACAAATATATACAATAATGTAAATATCAACAAAAGTGTCGTAATATGTTTTGAAATTGAAGTGCAAAATATTACATTCCATTTGGCACAGGAATATATAAATTTTTTTACACTCTAGCAAATTTGTTCACACCTATTCGAAATAGTGAAAAGAATTACTGATTGGCACACAGCTTTAAATAAACTTGTCATTAAAGGAAATTGATAGGTTTCGGTGGTTCTGGTAGGGCATTTCGGCAAAAAGAAAGTATTTTCTGTGGCAATACTAAATATTATACACACTTTGGTTCATTATCGATATATTGTTTGGTTCGTCTTTATTCGTATTCTGGACAGTTCGTTTTTAAGTGGCATTGGTTATTGGCTGTTATCAAGGAAGTAATGTTTACTGTAAAAGTGGTTTTTATACATTTTACATTGAATATCCACCACAGAATCGAATAGATTAATTTGCGTTAACGTAAGTAAGTTTACGTAAACATAAATTTAATTATTTTTAAATGAAATATTTAGAAACATTTCGAAACATCCATATATGGATTTACTATCGCTTAAATCATATTTCGGATTGAGGGTGTTAATATGTCAATCCAAATATAACGCAAAAATATTAATATAATGTGGGCGCGTGTAGATTAAAAATATGTCTACAACTTCTAAATCGAAAATGAATTGTTTTCTGTTTGATTGTGCCATGGTTAGTTTATTTTAAATTATATCCTGCAGCTGTAATTCGGTCTAGTCTGTTGGATAATATTTTGACTTTTTTTTATAAGCTCTTAATGATTTTTTTGCGTTTAAGTTCCTTCGATTATACACCAAAACTTTAAATGCCTTTCTCACAATTCCCAACACTTAGGTTGGAATTGAGCGATTGGGCTGGGCTTTAGAATACCGTCCCCGAATTAGGGGTTAGAATGGATATATGTATAGAGGTATTTCTCTTTAAATTATAATTATTAAGATATTTGCATTTAAATATCAAAAAATTCGGAGTACATGTATAGTTAAGGTCCCCAAAGAACGGGGCCCCAAAAATTAATTTTTTTTTTAATCGTCCTGTTTGAACGCGAAGATTACAAATCCGTAAGTGGAGTAAATTTTTTCAATAATTTATTTACATTATATATATAAAAGTATATTTAACACACTGCACATATTTTTCAAGTAACTTAGTTCGTCGAACTCCTTTCCACCTCGGAGGCTTTTGGCCGCGCTTTAACAAAAATAACCCTGGTCGGTCCAACACCTTGGTGTCAATGGTTCTTTTGTATTGAACTCCTATCAGCACGAAAAATAATTATGGGCACCCTGTGTTGGACCGACCAGGGTTATTTTTTTTAAGCGCGGCCGAAGGACGCCAGTGCAGAAAGGAGTTGCCACTCGAAAGAACATGTGCAAAGTGTGTTAATTTTTTGGATTTTTTTTTGTAAAAGTTCATTTGTATAAAAAATTTAAAAAAAAATTGAATTATATTATTGAAAAAATAAACTTTCCGCTCAAGGATTTGTAATCTTTGCGTCAAAATAAGACGATTCAAAAAAAATTATAATTTTCGCAGATTACTTTGTTGAGGGACCAAAACTATGCATTTACCAAAAATGCAACTATTACTATAAATTTTTCGATTTCCGACCGAGTTGCTCGGATAAAACTCGTAGTATTTCGAGCTGTATATAGATATTTCCTATGCAAAGAAATTAATTTAATGAAGCGGAGTGTGTCTATGACTTATGGTATATGTTGTTCCTAAATATTAATGTATTTGATTTACAATTTCGCTCGAAAAATGTGAGTGAATATTATTATTATTGTTATTATTATTATTGTTTTTATTATTATTGTTATTATTATTATGGATCATGTACTACGCATCAAGAAAAGGGACATGGACGCGGACCCTCCGAACAATCCCACTCAATAGAAGATAGTCGGCCTGATGCTGGCTACAAACCAGTAGGCATCCCTGGACGCAGAGAGAGTAGAAACTGACCCGATATGGGTCCATCTTGGAAACCTTGCTCTGAAGTAATGCGAAAGCGGTCCCGGGGCAAGGTAAAAATCCATGATAGAAGGGGGCAGTGTTTTAGTGGGTACACCACTCACGTAGGATGACGATCCCTATATGGTGCGAAGGCATTTTAAACCCTCCTTACGGCCTAAAAAAAAAAAAAAAAAAAAAAATTATTATTATTATTGTTATTATTATTGTTGTTATTATGATTGTTATTTTAAATATTATTTTTATTATTATTATTGTTATTATTATTATTATTGTTGTTATTCCATACTTATCACTTTGTCAACATGGAACCCATTTGGTATTGTACTATGAAATGCTTATTTAAAGCAAATATATAAATAATTGATATAAAATAAATGTGTAGAAAAGAAAAAATAAATATTGTAGTGAAGTGTTAGTGTATAATGAGTGCCTAATATAAAAAAAAAATTAACTATATATCGAGAAATTGCAAGATATAATTTGTAAAATTTTCAAATAAAAATGCAAATATCTTGAAAACTATAAAATCCTGGCGGCTATTCTGGATCGTGAGAATCTCCTCTATCTAAACATACCCCTTTTACCCCTGACATCAGGGGATGGTATATTAAAGTCTCCCTTTAATATTATTATTGTTATTATTATTATTATTATTACTATTATTATTATTGTTATTATTATTATTATTATTATTATTATTATTATTATTATTGTTATTATTATTTTGATTTTATTCCGGTTTTTGCTGCGGTGCAAAGTTGCTGCGAATTTCTAAATCTATTTTTCTTCTTTTTCCTATTTGTTTTATTTTTATTTTGCAACAGAACTGCAGCAGACGCTAATAAAAGTAAGTTATCTTCCGATGATGACATTACAACCAAGCGGTCTGAGTGCAAATATAAAATGATGATTGACGTGTTAAGTTGAACGTTTGCGGGCAAGACCCGATCCCATGTGCAAGGCTTGCCGCAATTATTTGAAAATCTTTAGGGGTCTTAAAATAAGCATTTTTTTAGACAAAATTTCCAAATTTCAGGAATTTGAATTTGACTTTTCAGAAAAGATGAAACTTTCGAAAGTTTTATAAACGAGGTGCTAGATTATACTAAAAGAAATATTTTTCGAATGAATATTAAATATATAGTATCGTCAAAAGATGAAGAGAAAAACTTTTGAATAAAAGTAAATATTTAGCGCAAGTCGCATAGTAGCAGGCTAGTATATTGTCTCAGATTATCAAGTAATAAATTACAAATATATACAATAATGTAAATATCAACAAAAGTGTCGTAATTGTGTATGTTTTGAAATTGAAGTGCAAAATATTACATTCCATTTGGCACAGGAATATATAAATTTTTTTACACTCTAGCAAATTTGTTCACACCTATTCGAAATAGTGAAAAGAATTACTGATTGGCACACAGCTTTAAATAAACTTGTCATTAAAGGAAATTGATAGGTTTCGGTGGTTCTGGTAGGGCATTTCGGCAAAAAGAAAGTATTTTCTGTGGCAATACTAAATATTATACACACTTTGGTTCATTATCGATATATTGTTTGGTTCGTCTTTATTCATATTCTGGACAGTTCATTTTTAAGTGGCATTGGTTATTGGCTGTTATCAAGGAAGTAATGTTTACTGTAAAAGTGGTTTTTATACATTTTACATTGAATATCCACCACAGAATCGAATAGATTAATTTGCGTTAACGTAAGTAAGTTTACGTAAACATAAATTTAATTATTTTTAAATGAAATATTTAGAAACATTTCGAAACTATGTTTTGTATTATAGGTACATTACCGGCCAAAGTCATCCATATATGGATTCACTATCGCTTAAATCATATTTCGGATTGAGGGTGTTAATATGTCAATCCAAATATAACGCAAAAATATTAATATAATGTGGGCGCGTGTAGATTAAAAATATGTCTACAACTTCTAAATCGAAAATGAATTGTTTTCTTTTTGATTGTGCCATGGTTAGTTTATTTTAAATTATATCCTGCAGCTGTAATTCGGTCTAGTCTGTTGGATAATATTTTGACTTTTTTTTATAAGTTCTTAATGATTTTTTTGCGTTTAAGTTCCTTCGATTATACACCAAAACTTTAAATGCCTTTCTCACAATTCCCAACACTTAGGTTGGAATTGAGCGATTGGGCTGAGCTTTAGAATACCGTCCCCGAATTAGGGGTTAGAATGGATATATGTATAGAGGTATTTCTCTTTAAATTATAATTATTAAGATATTTGCATTTAAATATCAAAAAATTCGGAGTACATGTATAGTTAAGGTCCCCAAAGAACGGGGCCCCAAAAATTAATTTTTTTTTAATCGTCCTGTTTGAACGCGAAGATTACAAATCCGTAAGTGGAGTAAATTTTTTCAATAATTTATTTACATATACATATATATAAAAGTATATTTAACACACTGCACATATTTTTCAAGTAACTTAGTTCGTCGAACTCCTTTCCACCTCGGAGGCTTTTGGCCGCGCTTTAACAAAAATAACCCTGGTCGGTCCAACACCTTGGTGTCAATGGTTCTTTTGTATTGAACTCCTATCAGCACGAAAAATAATTATGGGCACCCTGTGTTGGACCGACCAGGGTTATTTTTTTTAAGCGCGGCCGAAGGACGCCAGTGCAGAAAGGAGTTGCCACTCGAAAGAACATGTGCAAAGTGTGTTAATTTTTTGGATTTTTTTTTGTAAAAGTTCATTTGTATAAAAAATTTAAAAAAAAATTGAATTATATTATTGAAAAAATAAACTTTCCGCTCAAGGATTTGTAATCTTTGCGTCAAAATAAGACGATTCAAAAAAAATTATAATTTTCGCAGATTACTTTGTTGAGGGACCAAAACTATGCATTTACCAAAAATGCAACTATTACTATAAATTTTTCGATTTCCGACCGAGTTGCTCGGATAAAACTCGTAGTATTTCGAACTGTATATAGATATTTCGTATGCAAAGAAATTAATTTAATGAAGCGGAGTGTGTCTATGACTTATGGTATATGTTGTTCCTAAATATTAATGTATTTGATTTACAATTTCGCTCGAAAAATGTGAGTGAATACTATTATTATTGTTATTATTATTATGGATCATGTACTACGCATCAAGAAAAGGGACATGGACGCGGACCCTCCGAACAATCCCACTCAATAGAAGATAGTCGGCCTGATGCTGGCTACAAACCAGTAGGCATCCCTGGACGCAGAGAGAGTAGAAACTGACCCGATATGGGTCCATCTTGGAAACCTTGCTCTGAAGTAATGCGAAAGCGGTCCCGGGGCAAGGTAAAAATCCATGATAGAAGGGGGAAGTGTTTTAGTGGGTACACCACTCACGTAGGATGACGATCCCTATATGGTGCGAAGGCATTTTAAACCCTCCTTACGGCCTAAAAAAAAAAAAAAAAAAATTATTATTATTATTATTATTGTTATTATTATTGTTGTTATTATGATTGTTATTTTAATTATTATTTTTATTATTATTATTGTTATTATTATTATTATTGTTGTTATTCCATACTTATCACTTTGTCAACATGGAACCCATTTGCTATTGTGCTATGAAATGCTTATTTAAAGCAAATATATAAATAATTGATATAAAATAAATGTGTAGAAAAGAAAAAATAAATATTGTAGTGAAGTGTTAGTGTATAATAAGTGCATAATATAAAAAAAAATTAACTATATATCGAGAAATTGCAAGATAAAATTTGTAAAATTTTCAAATAAAAATGCAAATATCTTGAAAACTATAAAATCCTGGCGGCTATTCTGGATCGTGAGAGTCTCCTCTATCTAAACATACCCCTTTTACCCCTGACATCAGGGGATGGTATATTAAAGTCTCCCTTTAATATTATTATTGTTATTATTATTATTATTATTATTATTGTTATTTTGATTTTGTTCCGGTTTTTGCTGCGGTGCAAAGTTGCTGCGAATTTCTAAATCTATTTTTCTTCTTTTTCCTATTTGTTTAATTTTTATTTTGCAACAGAACTGTAGCAGACCCTAATAAAAGTAAGTTATCTTCCGATGATGACACTACAACCAAGCGGTCTGAGTGCAAATATAAAATGATGATTGACGTGTTAAGTTGAACGTTTGCGGGCAAGACCCGATCCCATGTGCAAGACTTGACGCAATTATTTGAAAATCTTTAGGGGTCTTAAAATAAGCATGTTTTTAGACAAAATTTCCAAATTTCAGAAATTTGACTTTTCAGAAA
Organism: Bactrocera oleae; assembly: GCF_042242935.1. Lineage (NCBI taxonomy): Eukaryota > Metazoa > Arthropoda > Insecta > Diptera > Tephritidae > Bactrocera > Bactrocera oleae. The sequence continues at coordinate 16,737,684 of NC_091541.1, read as the reverse complement.
AGATGAAACTTTCGAAAGTTTTATAAACGAGGTGCTAGATTATACTAAAAGAAATATTTTTCGAATGAATATTAAATATATAGTATCGTCAAAAGATGAAGAGAAAAACTTTTGAATAAAAGTAAATATTTAGCGCAAGTCGCATAGTAGCAGGCTAGTATATTGTCTCAGATTATCAAGTAATAAATTACAAATATATACAATAATGTAAATATCAACAAAAGTGTCGTAATTGTGTATGTTTTGAAATTGAAGTGCAAAATATTACATTCCATTTGGCACAGGAATATATAAATTTTTTTACACTCTAGCAAATTTGTTCACACCTATTCGAAATAGTGAAAAGAATTACTGATTGGCACACAGCTTTAAATAAACTTGTCATTAAAGGAAATTGATAGGTTTCGGTGGTTCTGGTAGGGCATTTCGGCAAAAAGAAAGTATTTTCTGTGGCAATACTAAATATTATACACACTTTGGTTCATTATCGATATATTGTTTGGTTCGTCTTTATTCATATTCTGGACAGTTCATTTTTAAGTGGCATTGGTTATTGGCTGTTATCAAGGAAGTAATGTTTACTGTAAAAGTGGTTTTTATACATTTTACATTGAATATCCACCACAGAATCGAATAGATTAATTTGCGTTAACGTAAGTAAGTTTACGTAAACATAAATTTAATTATTTTTAAATGAAATATTTAGAAACATTTCGAAACTATGTTTTGTATTATAGGTACATTACCGGCCAAAGTCATCCATATATGGATTCACTATCGCTTAAATCATATTTCGGATTGAGGGTGTTAATATGTCAATCCAAATATAACGCAAAAATATTAATATAATGTGGGCGCGTGTAGATTAAAAATATGTCTACAACTTCTAAATCGAAAATGAATTGTTTTCTTTTTGATTGTGCCATGGTTAGTTTATTTTAAATTATATCCTGCAGCTGTAATTCGGTCTAGTCTGTTGGATAATATTTTGACTTTTTTTTATAAGTTCTTAATGATTTTTTTGCGTTTAAGTTCCTTCGATTATACACCAAAACTTTAAATGCCTTTCTCACAATTCCCAACACTTAGGTTGGAATTGAGCGATTGGGCTGAGCTTTAGAATACCGTCCCCGAATTAGGGGTTAGAATGGATATATGTATAGAGGTATTTCTCTTTAAATTATAATTATTAAGATATTTGCATTTAAATATCAAAAAATTCGGAGTACATGTATAGTTAAGGTCCCCAAAGAACGGGGCCCCAAAAATTAATTTTTTTTTAATCGTCCTGTTTGAACGCGAAGATTACAAATCCGTAAGTGGAGTAAATTTTTTCAATAATTTATTTACATATACATATATATAAAAGTATATTTAACACACTGCACATATTTTTCAAGTAACTTAGTTCGTCGAACTCCTTTCCACCTCGGAGGCTTTTGGCCGCGCTTTAACAAAAATAACCCTGGTCGGTCCAACACCTTGGTGTCAATGGTTCTTTTGTATTGAACTCCTATCAGCACGAAAAATAATTATGGGCACCCTGTGTTGGACCGACCAGGGTTATTTTTTTTAAGCGCGGCCGAAGGACGCCAGTGCAGAAAGGAGTTGCCACTCGAAAGAACATGTGCAAAGTGTGTTAATTTTTTGGATTTTTTTTTGTAAAAGTTCATTTGTATAAAAAATTTAAAAAAAAATTGAATTATATTATTGAAAAAATAAACTTTCCGCTCAAGGATTTGTAATCTTTGCGTCAAAATAAGACGATTCAAAAAAAATTATAATTTTCGCAGATTACTTTGTTGAGGGACCAAAACTATGCATTTACCAAAAATGCAACTATTACTATAAATTTTTCGATTTCCGACCGAGTTGCTCGGATAAAACTCGTAGTATTTCGAACTGTATATAGATATTTCGTATGCAAAGAAATTAATTTAATGAAGCGGAGTGTGTCTATGACTTATGGTATATGTTGTTCCTAAATATTAATGTATTTGATTTACAATTTCGCTCGAAAAATGTGAGTGAATACTATTATTATTGTTATTATTATTATTGTTTTTATTATTATTGTTATTATTATTATGGATCATGTACTACGCATCAAGAAAAGGGACATGGACGCGGACCCTCCGAACAATCCCACTCAATAGAAGATAGTCGGCCTGATGCTGGCTACAAACCAGTAGGCATCCCTGGACGCAGAGAGAGTAGAAACTGACCCGATATGGGTCCATCTTGGAAACCTTGCTCTGAAGTAATGCGAAAGCGGTCCCGGGGCAAGGTAAAAATCCATGATAGAAGGGGGAAGTGTTTTAGTGGGTACACCACTCACGTAGGATGACGATCCCTATATGGTGCGAAGGCATTTTAAACCCTCCTTACGGCCTAAAAAAAAAAAAAAAAAATTATTATTATTATTATTATTGTTATTATTATTGTTGTTATTATGATTGTTATTTTAATTATTATTTTTATTATTATTATTGTTATTATTATTATTATTGTTGTTATTCCATACTTATCACTTTGTCAACATGGAACCCATTTGCTATTGTGCTATGAAATGCTTATTTAAAGCAAATATATAAATAATTGATATAAAATAAATGTGTAGAAAAGAAAAAATAAATATTGTAGTGAAGTGTTAGTGTATAATAAGTGCATAATATAAAAAAAAATTAACTATATATCGAGAAATTGCAAGATAAAATTTGTAAAATTTTCAAATAAAAATGCAAATATCTTGAAAACTATAAAATCCTGGCGGCTATTCTGGATCGTGAGAGTCTCCTCTATCTAAACATACCCCTTTTACCCCTGACATCAGGGGATGGTATATTAAAGTCTCCCTTTAATATTATTATTGTTATTATTATTATTATTATTATTATTGTTATTTTGATTTTATTCCGGTTTTTGCTGCGGTGCAAAGTTGCTGCGAATTTCTAAATCTATTTTTCTTCTTTTTCCTATTTGTTTAATTTTTATTTTGCAACAGAACTGTAGCAGACCCTAATAAAAGTAAGTTATCTTCCGATGATGACACTACAACCAAGCGGTCTGAGTGCAAATATAAAATGATGATTGACGTGTTAAGTTGAACGTTTGCGGGCAAGACCCGATCCCATGTGCAAGGCTTGCCGCAATTATTTGAAAATCTTTAGGGGTCTTAAAATAAGCATTTTTTTAGACAAAATTTCCAAATTTCAGGAATTTGAATTTGACTTTTCAGAAAAGATGAAACTTTCGAAAGTTTTATAAACGAGGTGCTAGATTATACTAAAAGAAATATTTTTCGAATGAATATAAAATATATAGTATCGTCAAAAGATGAAGAGAAAAACTTTTGAATAAAAGTAAATATTTAGCGCAACTCGCATAGTAGCAGGCTAGTATGTTGTCTCAGATTATCAAGTAATAAATTACAAATATCAAGAAAAGTGTCGTAATATGTTTTGAAATTGAAGTTCAAAATATTACATTCCATTTGGCACAGGAATATATAAATTTTTTTACACTCTAGCAAATTTGTTCACACCTATTCGGAATAGTGAAAAAATTACTGATTGGCACACAGCTTTAAATAAACTTGTCATTAAAGGAAATTGATAGGTTTCGGTGGTTCTGGTAGGGCATTTCGGCAAAAAGAAAGTATTTTTTGTGGCAATACTAAATATTATACACACTTTGGTTCATTATCGATATATTGTTTGGTTCGTCTTTATTCGTATTCTGGACAGTTCGTTTTTAAGTGGCATTGGTTATTGGCTGTTATCAAGGAAGTAATGTTTACTGTAAAAGTGGTTTTTATACATTTTACATTGAATATCCACCACAGAATCGAATAGATTAATTTGCGTTAACATAAGTAAGTTTACGTAAACATAAATTTAATTATTTTTAAATGAAATATTTAGAAACATTTCAAAACTATGTTTTGTATTATAGGTACATTACCGGCCAAAGTCATCCATATATGGATTTACTATCGCTTAAATCATATTTCGGATTGAGGGTGTTAATATGTCAATCCAAATATAACGCAAAAATATTAATATAATGTGGGCGCATGTAGATTAAAAATATGTCTACAACTTCTAAATCGAAAACGAATTGTTTTCTGTTTGATTGTGCCATGGTTAGTTTATTTTAAATTATATCCTGCAGTTGTAATTCGGTCTAGTCTGTTGGATAATATTTTGACTTTTTTTTATAAGTTCTTAATGATTTTTTTGCGTTTAAGTTCCTTCGATTATACACCAAAACTTTAAATGCCTTTCTCACAATTCCCAACACTTAGGTTGGAATTGAGCGATTGGGCTGGGCTTTAGAATACCGTCCCCGAATTAGGGGTTAGAATGGATATATGTATAGAGGTATTTCTCTTTAAATTATAATTATTAAGATATTTGCATTTAAATATCAAAAAATTCGGAGGACATGTATAGTTTAGGTCCACAAAGAAGTAGGCCCCAAAAATTAATTTTTTTTAAATCGTCCTGTTTGAACGCGAAGATTACAAATCCGTGAGCGGAATAAATTTTTTCAATAATTTATTTCTATATACATATATATATAAATATATTTTTACATTTATACATATTTTTCAAGTAACTTAGTTGTGGTTGTAGTTGTGTAATTACAACTTCAACGAGTTTGACATTTTTTTGTGATAAAAATACTGAAGAAATGTAACAGTTACAACGCAGCAATCTGAAGGTATGAACTAATAGAGGAGATCGTCGAACTCCTTTCCGCATCGGAGGCTTTTGGCCGCGCTTTAACACAAATAATCCTGGTCGGTCCGACACCTTGGTGTCAATGGTTCTTTTGTATTGAACTCCTCTCAGCACGAAAAATAATTACGCGCACCCGGTGTTGGACCGACCAGGGTTATTTTTTTTTAAGCGCGGCCGAAGGACGCCAGTGCAGAAAGCAGTTGCCACTCGAAAGAACATGCGCAAGGTGTGTTAATTTTTTGGATTTTTTTTGTAAAAGTTCATTTGTATAAAAAATTAAAAAAAAAATTGAATTATATTATTGAAAAAATAAACTTTCCGCTCAAGGATTTGTAATCTTTGGGATGGTATGAGATGACTTTATAGGAACCGGGTTCAAAATTAGGCAGTGGGCGTGGCACAGCCCACTTTTAGGTGAAACCCCATATCTTGGGATCTGCTTAACCGATTTCAACCAAATTCGGTGCATAACGTTCTTTTCATATTTCTATGTTATAGTGGAAAATGGGCGAAATTGGACTACAACCACGCCTATTTCCCATATAACACCATTTTCAATTCCATCTGATTCTTTCACTTTCCACTATGCATATCAAGCAACAATGATTATATCGGGGTAAAACTTTGCATGAATAATACGTTTAAAGTATGCACCTTGTGACCAAAAATTGTCTAAATCGAACCGAAACTGTTCACGCCCCTAAGTACTAAATATGTGGACCCCAGTGCCTATAGTTGACCTTCTACCGAAAATATCGGCCATTGTGTAAGATATATAATTGAAATTCATATAATAGAATAAATAAATAAAACTATCGATAATAATATGTCTTTATTTCAAAAATGTGTTGAATCGGATCAATAGTTCTTGTAGCCCTCATATATCTAATATAAATATTTTTGAACTTCCGCGTGACTTTATACCGCATATGTGAATTATCTCAATGAGAATGAGAGAGCGTGTTTTACTCATAACAAGATCAAATCGGGTGAAAATTTTCTTTAGCCCCCATGTAACTAATATCAGGATTTTCGAACATTTGTCTGACTTTACTCCATTTGATTGGTGATGGTATGTGAGGTACCTTAATGAAACAGTGGGAGCATTTTATTAGTCTGTGGCATGTTGGTAGTATGTGGTATTGGAAAAATTAATAAAATCGGGTTAATACTACCCTCAAATTCCATATACTACTTATAATGCTTTTCGTTATTCTAACCAGTTTTATGCCGAATATGTCGGTCAGTTAGTATTAATATTTTTTTTATATATAAAATTGCTTCAAAATATGTTCTCGAGTATAGCTGAGCAATGTCAAAATTAATATACTTCTCTATCCCCAATATATATATGATTTCCGTCCACCTGACTTTACCCCGTTCCGGTTGATCAACGTGATATTTTAACGAAATTAAGTGGAAAAGATTTCTTAAAAATTATGTGGTTTGACGCTGAATTATAATGAAATTAGTATATACTAAGTCTAAACCTCACACCTTCATATACTATAATGAATTCCGATTCTCTGGTTGACGTTTGCCACCTAAGCTTATAATATAAAATTTAGCCACTTTGGTGGAGTTAATATCACATTCATACCTATGTATATCTCACTTAAAGCAATAAAACTGAGACTAAGTTTATGGCCTTTAATATAAGTCAAGAAGATACCAAATTTGATTGTAATTTAATCACGATATCATTTAATAATGGATGTTTAATTCAACATTTTTTAATATACGGTGTGGAGGAATTTTCTGGTCTTTGATTTTCCCAGCTCACATGTACTACTTATGGTATAATTTCTTTCGTCAATTTGATAATTTAATGAAATTAAATGGACAGTTTTTCTTAAAAATAATGTATATCGCTGCATATGAATGAAATTGGTCTAGACTTTGTTTAAACCTTATAACCCTAATATACTGATTTCCGCTCCTCTGGTACAACAGCAACCTCATATACCCCACATATTAAATCTAACCCCTTTGGTTCAGTTTATATCACATATACCATGTTTGAGTTAAATAGTTTCTTTTTATAAAAGTTAACATTTCGGAGAAAAAAAAGTATTGATACAAAATAAAGTTAATAAGATACCAAATGATAATCGAGTAATGAATGTTGAATTCTTTCGCTACATTTTTATACTTTCGCAACATGTTGCAACAGAGTATAGTTTTGTTCACCAAAGAGTTTTTTGCATCACCTAAAGTGATAGATATAAATTTCTATATAAATATATTTCTTCTAATATTTGGTGATCTAGTGGTTAGGTATATTTTCTCAGCCATCATGTTGAACTTATTGACAACAATGCTAAAAAAGTTTCTTAGAGTGCTGGACTTTGTATAGAGCAAAAAAATCTTTCTAGAAAAAATTGCATGAAATAAATATTAGTAATGTAGTATCAAAAGGGCTAAAGTCCCTTTTTATGTGGTTATAGATAAACTGCGACCCCATTGATTTACATGCTACTGTCTATTATTTCAGTTTTGCGGCACATTTTAATATGAAGGTCATGAGGTCAACTGTAAACTCAAGAAAAATACATTTTTACCTAGCGCCGTTGGCAGCTTATTAAAGGTTTAGATATTAAGACAGAAAGAAGAAAATCTACATACCTGCTCTACATATGTGTATACCATACTTAATTATATGTAAGTTATTGTTAATTTAGCCTTCATGGGTAGACCCTTCAAAATAGGTACCATAGATCCCCCTGTTTTAGAAAGCGTTTAACAAAAGTAATTTACGGAGGGGTTTTCCGAGAACTTAATTTCAATGCAATGAAATAAACTACTAATTTCTAAAATATAAATATAACTAAATATTATGTATTATTATGTTAGTGAATAGCTAAGTAATATATAAGTAGGTATACAAAAGTACGTAAGCTGTACCAACATGTTGCAAGAGTAAAATAAATATCAGTACACTGTGTTTGTAGTTTCAGTTTCACTAGATGTCTTTACCAGCAAAGTGCTTTATTCAAACTAATTTTAGTGTATTAGTTATATAGTGTTTAAAGTATTATTATATACAGTGACGAGCAAAACCGTATTATATACAGTGGCGAGCAAACACATATACATATGTGCACCAGTATACCATAGTACCTATACACGGAACAGGAAAGGAGTCATAGCAAGGACTTACAAGGAATTACAGTGAAAGAGAGCAGCACCTAGGATCCAACTTTTAACACCCGGACGGACTGAATTATATAAGTATTATCTATAAGTATTTTATATATTAATCCATTTATTATTACAATAATTAATTATGCCTAGATTAAGTAGAAAATCTATATTACTAAGTCGTCTTCAGAATAGAAGACGTATGAGAGTTCTTCGTGCAAACTCTTTATATAGAGATAGTGAGCAGTCACAAAATACTGTAAGTCACGCTAATCGTAGATTAGATTCCGATGTACGTCTGTCCCAACAAATTATCAATACAAATCAACATAGAACCAGGCGGGAAAATCTCGAGGTACGGTCTTTTGAACAAAATTTAAATAGTGTTCAACATAGAACAAGGCGGAAAGATCCGCAAATTCGCTCTGAAGAGCAAATAAGAGATACTCGAGGTCATAGGTCTCGGCGTGAAGACCCCGAGGTTCGATCTGTTGAGCAAGTTGCAAATACTGTTCAACATAGAACAAGGCGGCAAGATCCCCAAATTCGCTCTGAAGAGCAAATAAGAAATACTCGAGGTCATAGGTCTCGGCGTGAAGACCCTGAGGTTCGATCTGTTGAGCAAGTTGCAAATACTGTTCAACATAGAACAAGGCGGCAAGATCCACAAATTCGCTCTGAAAAGCAAATAAGAAATACTCGAGGTCATAGATCTCGTCGAGAAAATCCTGAGGTACGTTATGATGAACAAAGTAGGAACACTAGGGATCATAGAGAACTTCGCGCAAGAAATCCTGAGTATATGAATTAAGAGCGCATTCGTGATCAAATGCAAAGGGAACATGCAAGAAGAAATCCTGAAATAAGGAGAGAGGAGCGTGATAGAGAAACACAACGTCGACAGCTTAGTAGGAGGGGTATGAGGGAAGAAATTTTGAATCAGAGACGTCTTAGACAAGGTCAAGTTCGCCTTCGTAGAGATAACCCACTCAATAGACAAATTGAAAACCAAAGCCAGTCCCAACGATTCCGATTAACGAGAGAAAATAATGTTATAGAAACTGATAATAGTGGCAAATTTCAAAAACATTTATTTCCAAAATATAAATAAGGGCTCTACTGAAATATGTATTTGCTGCGTGGCTTATGGTTTTCACACCAAGTTCGCAAATTAAATTTGGAAACTATTGCGCAAGGAAATTACAATTTTTGTGCTACTTGCAAAAATGCGATTGTTAAAAAGCGTTCCAAATATATGTTTAGCTAACGGTCTAGACTTTCCTGAAATACTGGATTGTTTGAAAGGTTTAACCCCAATTGAAGAACGTCTCATAATGCCTAGATTGCCTTTTATGACAATCCGTCCGTTAGGATATCAAGGCCAGAGTTTGCTCAAAGGTGCTGTTGTTAATATACCAATTTCTGTTAACAATATTGTGACATCTCTACCAAGGTCCTTTGATGAGGCTCATGTTACACGAATTCACTAAAGAAGGCGTTTGGAATACAATCATGATTACATGATCGATATCATACGCCCCGCAAAGATTATGGAAGCTTTGCAGTTCTTAGTGAATACCCCTCTGTATCGTGAGCACAATATACATATTAATGAAAACTGGATTTCAGAATTTAATGACCAAGAAGAAGTTCCGTTTGTTGCATCTGCAGAGGATTCCCGATTGGTTCAATCTTTTCATGCAGCACAAACTTCTCATGATAATCCCTCAGGTAATAATATTCCCACGGGTCTTTTACCTTCAGAGCTAAATCCAGGCGGTCAAGAAACTCTTTTGGACAATATTCCTGTAGAAAACTTAGACTATAACCGTTTAGTTATAGCGCCAGGTGAAGGACAAAGACCAATTGACATAATTCAAGATAATAATTCAGGAGAGTTGTCATTTGTAACAATATACAAGATAATACGTTCTGAAATTCGCCGTTTTGACAGAAGAGCGTTTTTTATGATTACGAAAAGTTAGAACTGCTACAAATTAAGAATAGTATATCCATTTGCCTTAGAAAGTTTTCAGGTCACAACCGAGTTACGCCCCAAAATCTATTAAACGAAAACTTTGTTCAAAACTTGATTCAACACGATGATGGTTACAAGATTTTGAAAGGCGTTAGATCCTCACCTGCACACTGGGAAGCTGAGAAGAAAAAGGCAATCGCTATGATTCGCCAATTTGGGCTTCCAACCTTCTTTATCACTTTATCGGCTGCAGAATCTCTGTGGGTTGAGCTTTTAGTCATCCTCTCTAAAACTGTTGATTCTAAAGATATTGGAAGAGGAAGCCAACAGTTTAACAACCCAAGATAGATATCGCTTAATTCGGTCAGACGCGGTTACTTGTGCTAGATATTTTGACTACCGCTATCGACAAATTCTTAAGCTTTTTAAAGATAACGCCGGCATTTTTGGAGAGCATTGTGTTACAAATTTATACTGTAGAGTGGAGTTTCAACAGAGAGGTTCCCCGCATTTTTTTTTTTTCTTTAGGCCGTAAGGAGGGTTTAAAATGCCTTCGCACCATATAGGGATCGTCATCCTACGTGAGTGGTGTACCCACTAAAACACTCCCCCCTTCTATCATGGATTTTTACCTTGCCCCGGGACTGCTTTCGCATTACTTCAGAGCAAGGTTATCAAGATGGACCCATATCGGGTCAGTTTCTACTCTCTCTTCGTCCAGGGATGCCTACTGGTTTGTAGCCAGCATCAGGCTGACTATCTTCTATTGAGTGGGATTGTTCGAAGGGTCCGCGTCCATGTCCCTTTTCTTGATGCGTAGTACATGTTCCACGTATGAGGCAATTTGTTTCCAGTTTTCGCCGCTAGCTATCATTTTCGCTATTAGGTTTTCCGTGTTTAGTTCTCCAACTTTGTTCTCTAGAGTTCTCCGAGCTTCATTCCATCGATGGCACTTAAAGAAGGTATGGTTTGCATCATCGAGTGGTTCGTCTCCGTAAATACATGCAGGGCTCTCGGCTTTACCCATGTTATACAGGTATTTTCGAAAATATCTGTGGCCGGAGAGCATCTGTGTTAGGTAGTAGTTCACCTCGCCGTGTTTTCTACTGTGCCATGTCTCTATATCTTTGATCAAATTGGCGGTCCATCTCCCTTTGCGTTCCCTTGTCCACTGATCTTGCCAAAATTCGAATGTTTGCTTCCTTGCTTGTTGTCTTGTTTGCATGTGTATTTCCGTTACATTTTTCTTCCATAACCAGAGTTGTCTTCTCTCCTTTGCGAGTAGATCTATTGGGATTACGCAGCTTATCACTAGCACTGCGGATTCGGATACAGTGCGGTAAGCCGAGGCGACTCTCAGGGCTGCTGTTCTCTGCACCTTAGCAACTACTTTCCGTCTATGTTTCACATTTAATGTATCGGCCCACAGTTCACTACCATATAATAGCACTGACTGTGTTATGTCCATGAGCAGTTTCCTTCTGCTTGCAAGCGAACCTCCGATGTTTGCCATAAGTCTTGAAAGCGACATGGTTATATTGGCTGACTTTTTAGCAGCATGCTGAATTTGAGCCCAGTACGTCAGTTTGTTGTCCATTCTTATACCTAGGTATTTTAGGGATTTCGTCGTTTGTATGGTTTCTGAATGAACTTTCATGTTCACCTCCAACGGGATATGTTTCCTAGTAAGCAGAATCAGCTCGGTTTTTCCTGCGGCTAGGCTAAGGCCGTGTGAGTCCAACCATGTCTGTGCTCGCAGCATGACTTGTGTAAGTCTGCGTCTGGCTATGTCGGTATTACGAGCTGTTATGACGGCAGCGATGTCGTCCGCGTACCCAACGAGGTAGCAGTCGTCTGGCATTTCGATGTTTAAAATTCCGTCGTAGCTGACGTTCCATGGGTCTGGTCCAAGTATGGATCCCTGCGCTGCTCCGGAGGTGATTTCTTTTCTTCGAGGGCCGTCCCTTGTGTCATATAGCAGTTCCCTGTCTTTAAGATAGCTTCGTATCATTTTCATCAGGTAGGGGGGCGTTTTGAATCGGCTTTCTAGTGTATCTATCATATTTATCCATTTTGCGCTATTGAATGCATTTCTTATATCTATTGTTGCGAGGAGTACTATTGGCCTCGAGGAGTTGTCCTTCCGATTGGTCTGAAGCCATGTTGTCGCTCTGATAAGCCTCCAGCGTTGTTTATGGCGCCTATTATGCGGGGTTTCAACAGCCTTTCTAGTAACTTTCCTGCTGTATCTAGCATGCACAGAGGTCTGTATGCTGATGGTGTTTCTGGGTTTCCTCTTCCTTTACTTATCAGGGTCAGATGTTGTCTCTTCCATACTTCTGGGAAGATGCCCTAGTTCAAACATGCATTATACATGGATAACAATAAGTGAGGACGTTCTGCGGCAATTAGCTTTATCACTTCCACTGGTATCCCGTCAGGGCCGGGGGCTTTTTTGTTCTTTAAAGTTCTTGTGGCCATGCTCATTTCCTCCAGAGTGAACGGTGGGCATGAGATCTCTTGCATATACTCTGGTGGGTCTCTTCCCAGGACATGGGTTGGAAACAGAGTGTTTACGATGTGCTCCATGGCTGCAGCGTTTAACTCTGGAATGGACTGTTTCGCCCCAAGCTTTCTCATTACGATCTTGTATCCGAGACCCCAAGGATTTTTGTTTATATCGCTACGTAGCTCTTCCCATTTATCTTTCTTTGCCTTTATTATTGCATCTTTCAGCTCAGTTTTCGCAGCTTTATATTCCTTATGCTTTTCCATTTCGTTTTTTCCTCTTCTTCTAGCCCTTGTGTATCGGCGTCTTTTACGCAGGCAAGTTTGTCTCAAATTTAGTATTTCGTCCGTCCACCAATAAACTGCTTTCTTTGGATGCCCACCTTTTATTTTGGGCATGGCTGCCTTACATGCCTCTGTGATGCTGTCCAGTGTTTCTTTGACAATGAACCTAGCTGGGCTACTTGCGTGGTATTTTGGTGGGTTTTTGTCTATGCTTGCGAGGAGTTTTCCTGAGTGTAGCTTGGAAACGTTCCATTTACGTGTTCCTCTTCTTTTAGTTGCTGCTTGACTTTTGTCTGGACCTATGAGGTAGGATATGTATTGGTGATCGCTACCTGTGTAGTCTTCTAGTACTTTCCATTCGCGTAGCTGGTTTGCGAATCCTTCAGATACCAGCGTAATATCGGGAGTTGTATCGTTGCATCCCGGCCTTCTGAAAGTTGTTTGGGATCCTCTGTTGGCAACGATAAGTCCTAATCTAGCTGCCATGTCAAGGATTTTGCGTCCCCTCGAATTTGTTGTCGGTGTGCCCCATTCCATGGCCTTGGCGTAGAAATCTCCGGCTATGATTAAGTGCCGATTTGGGTAATGCGCGGCATCCTCAATGGCATCGAGCTTTGCTCGGAATTCTGAGATAGGATATCGTGATGTTTTCGTTGCTTATCCAGACAAAACCATTTCGTCTCCCGCTGCTTGTTGTTTTGAAGCCGCTGCTTTCCGTTAGCCATATTGCCGCTGTTGCGGTGATGTCCTCCAGCCATGTTCCGTCTTGTACTATCCTGTATTGCTCGCTGATGATTGCTACTTCGGTTCCGAATTCCAGCATGAGCTGTGGGAGCAGGGAGTCAGCGGTTTTGCTTCTGTGCATGTTACACTGCAGGATCTTCATATCCTCATTTGTTCCCTGTACGACTCACACGTGCGAGACCCTGGGATATGATCTGTTTGGCTATGCTTTTGTTCCACACAGAGGCAACAGCTCGGTGTGTTTTTGCAATCTTTCAGCTTGTGCCCGGATTTCCCGCAACGTATGCATAATCCTTGGCCTTTCCTATCAGGCCCTTTGCACTCCCATTGTAGGTGATCGAAGTTGAAGCATCTGTAGCATTTTTTGACTTCTTTCATGAGCTTCATTCTGCAGCTGATCCATCCTATTTTTATGTGGCCTTCCTTAAGTATCCTGTTTGCGATGTCTGCTGTCAATGTCACGTAAGCGCGTATTTGTTCGCGAGTGTTTGGGGCGCTGGTCCTCACTGTTATTTCTTCAACTGCTTATTCTAGTAGTCTTCTTACTGAGGACGTAACTTCTGCTGCGGTAGTTTGGGAGTCGAGGTCTCGGATCTCTATTGTGGCTTTCTGCTTCAGCTCGCTTATAGAAGGTATACCACGTAGGTTGGTTTTAAGCGTGTTTTGGAGCTCTGGTTCTGGTTTTTCTCCTTTCTTCAGTTCGAGGAGCAGGGCCCCTGATTTTGTTTTCCGTATTGACCGGACTTCCACCTTGTCTTGATCCACCATGACGTGTTGACGTTTGGTTTGGAGCACCTCGGCATAGCTGCGGCCTTCCGCTGGTTTGATTAGCACTGCTTCTGGCCGTACTCTGGTTTTATTTACCCGTTTTTGCTGAAGCTTGTTAGCTTTCTGCCCGTCTTGTGTAGCCAGGGGTTTGTTCTGCGATTTTGTCTCATTCTGTCTGCTGTTTCTTTTCCCTTTAACTACATGCCACACGGTATTCCCGGGTCCTCGTCCCCTTTTCTTTGACTCCTGTTCTATTGGGCTGGGTGCAGTCCGTTTAGGAAGAGCTGTCACTGGCGTTGAAACATTTGCATTTTGGTTGCATGCTTCTAGGGATTTAGTTGCGTTTTTGCGCCTTGTATCTTTTTCAGCCTTTATCCAGTTCCGTCGCAGGCTAGCTATAATGTCAAAGAGCTCGTCTAGCTCGGATACCCAATTTTTCACCTCGATGCTTATGTTTTTCTGTCTTAACATTGCCATCTTCATCTTTTTGAGGGTGGCGCGACACTTTAGAAGCGCCTCATCCTCTTCTGCTCTCATCTTCATGATAAACTCCTGCCTTGGGGAGCTGTGTTCACTTCGCGAGCTTTGGTCGAGAGCCGAGGTCCTGTTTTCTGTTTGCCTGTTTGCATCTACTGGTTTAGGCTCAGGGGAAGCGGTTTCTTCCATGCGCATAGTTTGGTTTACCCTCTCGTTTCCTATCTGAGGGGCTTTGCCTTCTTCAATTCGTCGCCCGCTTGTTCTTTTTGGTGTTTCTCTAGTTCTCTAGTGTTTTCTTTTGTTTCGTTTTTTGTATTCATGTTTTAAGGGTCCCCGCTTCAAGCCGCTATCTCCGCTCGATCGTACAGTTGCATTTTCGGTCCCTGTGGTTGTCTATGCATTGCAGGGAGGCCACACACATGGGTTAACACGAGACCTTATGGGAATTCGTGTACAGAGCCAGGACCATAGCACTAGTCAGGATTTAAATCAACTGAGCCTGTACCGCCAACCTAATGGCGACGTAGCATTGAACGTACTCGAAGACCTGCCATGGTTTTAACGGGACGGAGGCGACTGTGACATTATCCTGAAAGCCATTTCTGCAAGATGTCACTCTTGCATACTGAGGTAACAGAATGCCACAGCCGTCAGCCCAAGTTCAACGTTTCCAAATCATTTGTCAAAATCGTGGTCCTACTTCGTTGCTTTATTTGTCATCTGTGCTGTGCTCTTGGTCGGGAGCTGCTCATTTTATATTTGCAGCCAACCCACATCTTGCAGGTACTGAGATCAGTATCCGCCATCTATATCCCGTATGAGCTTAGCAAATGGGGATTTATTTATTTATTTTATTATTATTATTATTATAATATTATTTTTTTTTTCTTTTCGTTTTGTTCTCTCGGTTTCCTTTTTTGGCGTCCCTCGTCGCTCTGTTGCCTCCCTCTCGTGGGTAGGTGTTCCCTCGGGCCAGCCCCTTTCGGGTTGTGGATGCTTATTTTGAGGCGGCATCTATTCACCTCGTCACCGAAGACTCTTAGGATGTTTCAGGTCTTTTAATCCGAACCCTCCTCTCCTGTCGCTCTTGGTCGGGGGCTGCTTGTTGAGTATTCGCAGCTAACCTAAGAACTTAGGCCGTCCACAGCTCGCCAAGCTGCAGCCCTTGGTGGCCTGAGCTCAGCCGAGAGGTTCCCCGCATGTACATAGCATGTATTGGCTTAATAATGCTCCCAGGATCAACCTTCAAGATCCTTAGACATTCCCTGATGTCATGAGTTTTATTGACAATTATATTTCTACCGATGGTTCGATCAGCCACTTAGAAAATATTTGGGTTATCAAAAGCATAACCACAGTCGGTCTTGTACTAGGGAAATAAGAGGACAACAGTTTTGTCGTTTTGGTATACCATATCTACCAATACCTTCAACGCAAATACTGTTACCTCTTACAGAAACAAGTCAAAATTCAGAAAGACACAAGGAAAACTTTTTCAAAATTCAAAACGTTTTAAATTCAAATATGACTACAGAAGACATTTCTAATTTAAACGGTTTTGAACACTTCCTGTCTGATAGTAGAATAAATATGTCTTTTGATGACTATTTGTTAGCCCTTAGGTCAAGTTTAACAAAACCCAAAATTTTTCTAAAAAGAAAATTACAGGATCGTTGTACAAACGCTTATAATCCTCTGATTTTGGGACTCCATAGAGCAAATATGGATATCCAATATATACTGGATGCATCTGCTTGCTGTTCATATATAATTAATTATATTAACAAGTCTAACAGGGGAATTTCTAGGCTCTTAAATGAAGCTATATCAGAGGTAAATGCTGGAAATTATACTATTAAGCAAAAACTTAAACATATAGGTCACAAATTTATATCAGGCACAGAAATATCTGCACAAGAAGCAGTATATTGCTGCATTGGGCTCCATCTTTCGGAAGCAAGTAATGCAGAAATATTTATAATTACCTCTCGACCTGAGGAACGTGTTCGAATGGTAAAATCTAGAGCGGAACTTCAGAACCTTCCTTCAGGTTCGACTGAAATATTCGTAGCCGGTATTTTAGACCGTTGTGTTCAAAGATCCGATCAGTTACAAACTCTTTGTTTACCTGATTTTGCATCTAGGTATAAATATTTTAAATCTAGTAGAAGAGCACAAGATAGTGATCATGAAGAAGAAGAGAGGGAAGACGATAATTTACCAGAAAGCGGGGTTGTCATGCCTCTTAAAGACGGTAGCGGTTTTGTGAAAAAACGTACCAAACCTTGTATTATTCGGTATAGAAGGTTTAACCCAGATTTGGCCAGAGTTGAGTATTTCCGCGAACTTGGCGGAATGAACAGCAAGGTCTCATTGAAAACGA
Source organism: Bactrocera oleae (assembly GCF_042242935.1). NCBI lineage: Eukaryota > Metazoa > Arthropoda > Insecta > Diptera > Tephritidae > Bactrocera > Bactrocera oleae. The sequence goes on along the minus strand of NC_091541.1, from coordinate 16,720,655 downwards.
TAATGAGCAGACTTGCATAACACATCGTATTAGAATTGAGGAAAATCAAAGAAAATATGATGTTTTTGAGCAAAGAGAACTTGAAAATGTTCTTGAAAGTCTTTATAATGAAATAGACTTGGACTAAGGTGCTCAAAATTAACTACCTATCGTGGAAAATGAGTTCAGAGTGTTGGCACTTCCAGAAATAAACCCAAATATAAATTTGCTGGACTTGCATGGCGAAGATTCAACAGATAATGGCACTGAATCTGATCGCAATATTACAGTTATTAAACTACCCCCTTTAATTCCAGTTTAGAAATTATTTTCTTTAGTTCAAAGACTAAATACTAAGCAAAGAACCTATTTGACACATTTGATGCACCACCTAAAAACAAATCTCCCATTTTATGAGTTCATTGGCGGCGGTGCAGGTGTAGGAGAGAGTCGTTTGATATCTGCAATATATTAAGCTCTTAACCATCGTTACAATTCTACACCTGGATCCAATCCAAGTTCCTTAAAAGTTGTTCTTTGCGCACCTACGGGTAAAGCAGCATTCGGAATAGGTGGAATGACCCTTCATTCAATATTCTCTTTACCTGTTAATCAGTTGAATAGAGAATTGAGGCCACTTAGCAATGACACAGTTAATTCATTGTATTCCAGACTTATCGATTTAAAATTAATCATAATTGATGAAATATCGATGGTAGGTGCTCGTATGTTTAGCTCTGTTGATGCGAGATTAAAACACATTTTCAAAACAGACAGCCCCTTCGGTGGTATTCCGATCATCGTGTTTGGTGATTTGAAGCAACTCTCACCTGTTGGAGATAGGTGGATATTCTCTCCTAATCCCAATGATGCATACACCACTTTAGTTGGTTCCCCTTTGTGGGAGTTATTTAAATACTTTGAATTAACAGAGATAATGAAACAACGGGAGAATCAGGCCTTTGCAATTGCATTAAATCGTATGGCATCTGGTACTATGACAAATGAGGACATATCACTCATTGAAACTCGAGTAGTTAATTTCGAAGAAGTTCCCGATGATGCCATACATTTATTTTGGTCCAATGAAGAGACAAATAATTTCTATGCCCTTAAGCTCAGTCGAATCCCAACAGAAGCTTTCCTTTCAACTGAAAAAGACTCAGTTAAAGGAATTGGTATAAATGAAAATGATAATATTTTGGAAAGAGTTAAACTTTTCAAAACTTCTGAAACGCAGGGACTGCCCTGTGAATTGACACTAAAAACATTAGCCAAATATATGATTACAGTGAATATAAACACGTGTGATGGCTTGGTTAATGGGGCAGCTGGACAACTTATGCATATTGATTTTTAATGTTTCTTTCCAACAATTCTGTTGATTAAATTTTTGGAACCTTCTGTTGGTTCGATAGCACGATCAAAAAAGCCTCATCCTCTAGAAAGTTCTTGGACACCAAATGAAAAAGTTCTAAAATCTTTTCAATATAGAAGAAATGAACAAATTTCAATTGAAAGAAATCAGTTTCCAGTTGTTCCGGCTGAGGGAATAACTATTCATAAAAGTCAGGGTGCCACATATAATAAAGTTGTAGTTCATACTCGACCCAGAATGCCTAGAGCTATAATCGAATTGGAATGGTATAGGAATTTTGACAGTAGTTTTTAAGACAATTTTAAGAAAAATATGTAAATAATCTAATTAAGAAAATTTAAATTATATATATAATTTGTTATTATATATGACATTATTGTATAAATATAAGGAAAAAAGATATATAATTTGGATATATGAATAAGAATCTCTACAAAAATTTATGTTTAATATTGTAAATGTTATATACAAATTAATATAATAATATTTTATCATTTTTAAAGTTGTTAATATTTATTATTTTTAAGCTAAACATGTATAATAATATCGATATAATAAATAAAAAATGTTATTCATAGTCCAAAAACGATTTCTTTTCATACTTCTCAATACAGTTGTAATGCATTCTATATAAAATCAATTATAAGCGTACACAAAAAGCACAAGAACGATTTCTCATAATTTGAGTAAATTTAGTTTACAAATTGCTCTAACTATTTTCACTGTGAGTGAAAAGTAAATAACTAAGGCAACAGTTCCTACTTCTAATTATTAAAATATATAAGGAAGTCTCAAACGAATATACAATTTAACTTTGCGAGAGTATAAAATGTTCGGTTACATCCGAACTTAGCCCTTCCTTACTTGTTATAATTATTATTATTATGCTTATTATTATTATTATTATTATTGTTATTTTGCTTTTATTCCGCTTTTTGCTGCGGTGCAAAGTTGCTGCGAATATCTAAATCTATTTTTCTTCTTTTTCCTATTTGTTATACTCTCGCAACCTGTTGCTACAGAGTATAATAGTTTTGTTCACCTAACGGTTGTTTGTATCACCTAAAACTAATCGAGTTAGATATAGATTTATATATATATAAATGATCAGGATGAAGAGACGAGTTGAAATCCGGGTGACTGTCTGTCCGTCCGTCCGTCCGTCCGTCTGTCCGTCCGTGCAAGCTCTAACTTGAGTAAAAATTGAGATATCTTTATAAAACTTGGTAGACATGTTTCTTGGTACCGTGAGACGGTTGGTATTGCAGATGGGCGTAATCGGACCACTGCCACGCCCACAAAACGCCATTAATCAAAAACAAATAACTTGCCATAACTAAGCTCCGCAATAAGATACAAGACTGTTATTTGGTACACAGGATCACATTAGGGAGGGGCATCTGCAGTTAAAACTTTTTTTTTTAAAAGTAGGCGTGGTCCCGCCTCTAATAGGTTTAATGTGCATATCTCCTAAACCGCTAATGCTATAATAACAAAATTCACTAGAAGCAAATGTTTTTAGCACTTCTATAGACGGTGTGAAAATAGTTGAAATCGGGTGGCAACTCCGCCCACTCCCCATATAACGGTACTGTTAAAAACTACTAAAAGCGCGATAAATCAAGCACTAAACACGCCAGAGACATTAAATTTTATCTTTGAGATGTTATAGGATGACTTTATAGGAACCGCGTTCAAAATTAGACAGTGGACGTGGCACAGCCCACTTTTAGGTGAAAACCCATATCTTGAGATCTGCTCAATCGATTTCAACCAAATTCGGTGCATAACCTTCTTTTCATGTTTCTATGTCATAGTGCGAAAATGGGCGAAATCGGACTACAACCACGCTTACTTCCCATGTAACACCATTTTCAATTCCATCTGATTCTTTCACTTCCCACTATGCAAATCAGGTAACAATGATTATATCGGGGTAAAACTTTGCGTGAATAATGCAATTAAAGTATGCCACTTTGCGGCCAAAAATTGTCTAAATCGAACCAAAACTGTTCAAGCCTCTAAGTACTAAATATGTGGGCCCCAGTGCCTATAGTTGACCTTCTACCGAAAATATCAGTCAATCCACAAAGAAATCTCAAACGAGTATACCATTTGACTTTGCGAGAGTATAAAATGTTCGGTTACATCCGAACTTAGCCCTTCCTTACTTGTTTTATTTTTATTTTGCAATAGAACTGCAGCAGACCCTAATAAAAGTAAGTTATCTTCCGATGATGACATTACAACCAAGCGGTGTGAGTGCAAATATAAAATGATGATTGACGTGTTAAGTTGAACGTTTGTGGGCAAGGCCCGAACCCGCAAGGCTTGACGCGATTATTTGAACATCTTTTACGGGTCTTAAAATAAGCATGTTTTTAAACAAAATTTCCAAATTTCAGGAATTTAAATTTGACTTTTCAGAAAAAATGAAACTTGCGAAAGTTTTATAAACGGGGTGATAGATTATACTAAAAGAAATATTTTTCAAATGAATATTAAATATATAGTATCGTCAAAAGATGAAGAGAAAAACTTTTGAATAAAAGTAAATATTTAGCGCAAGTCGCATAGTAGCAGGCTAGTATGTTGTCTAAGATTATCAAGTAATAAATTACAAATATATATAGTAATGTAAATATCAACAAAAGTGTCGCAATCGCGTATGTTTTGAAATTGAAGTGCAAAATATTACATTCCATTTGGCACAGGAATACCTATATACATTTTTTTACACTCTAGCAAATTTGTTCACACCTATTCGAAATAGTGAAAAAAATTACTGATTGGCACACAGCTTTAAATAAACTTGTCATTAAAGGAAATTGATAGGTTTCGGTGGTTCTGGTAGGACATTTCGGCAAAAAGAAAGTATTTTCTGTGGCAGTACTAAATATTATACACACTTTGGTTCATTATCGATATATTGTTTGGTTCGTCTTTATTCGTATTCTGGACAGTTCGTTTTTAAGTGGCATTGGTTATTGGCTGTTATCAAGGAAGTAATGATTACTGTAAAAGTGGTTTTTATGCATTTTACATTGAATATCCACCACAGAATCGAATAGATTAATTTGCGTTAACATAAGTAAGTTTACGTAAACATAAATTTAATTATTTTTAAATGAAATATTTAGAAACATTTCAAAACTATGTTAATATAACGCAAAAATATTAATATAATGTGGGCGCGTGTAGATTAAAAATATGTCTACAACTTCTAAATCGAAAATTGTGTATACATATGAGAAGAGCTCTAAATATTTAGTAACACAAATTAATTTCCGTTTGATTTTGCCATGTCAAGTTTATTTTAAATTATATCCTGCAGTGTTAATTCGGTCTAGTGTGTTGGATAAGATTTTGACTTTTTTATAAGTTTTTTATGAATTTGTTGCGTTTAAGCTCCTTCGATTATACACCAAAACTTTAAATGCCTTTCTCACAATTAGCAATACTTAGGTTGGAATTGAGCGATTGGGCTGGGCTTTAGAATACCGTCCCCGAATAAGGGGTTAGAATGGATATATGTATAGAGCTATTTCTCTTTAAATTATAATTATTAAGATATTTTCATTTAAATATCAAAAAATTCGGAGGACATGTATAGTTTAATTACCCAAAGAAGAAGGCCCCAAAAATTAATTTTTTTTAAATCGTCCTGTTTGAACGCGAAGATTACAAATCCGTAAGCGGACTAAATTTTTTCAATAATTTATTTACATATATATAAAAATATATTTAACACACTGCACATATTTTCCAAGTAACTTAGTTCGTCGAACTCCTTTCCGCCTCGGAGGCTTTTGGCCGCGCTTTAACAAAAATAACCCTTGTCGGTCCAACACCTTGGTGTCAATGGTTCTTTTGTATTGAACTCCTATCAGCACGAAAAATAATTATGGGCACCCGGCGTTGGACCGACCAGGGTTATGTTCTTTAAGCGCGGCCGAAGGACGCCAGTGCAGAAAGGAGTTGCCACTCGAAAGAACATGTGCAAAGTGTGTTAATTTTTTTCAATTTTTTTTTGTAAAAGTTCATTTGTATAAAAAATTAAAAAAAAATTGAATTATATTATTGAAAAAATAAACTTTCCGCTCAAGGATTTGTAATCTTTGCGTCAAAATAAGACGATTCAAAGAAAATTATAATTTTCGCAGCTTACTTTGTTGAGGGACCAAAACTATACATTTATCAAAAATGCATTTATTACTATAAATTTTTCGATTTCCGACCGAGTTGCTCGGATAAAACTCGTAGTATTTCGAACTGTATATAGATATTTCGTATGCAAAGAAATTAATTTAATGAAGCGGAGTGTGTCTATGAGTTATGGTATATGTTGGTCCTAAATATTAATGTATTTGATTTACAATTTCGCTCGAAAAACGTGAGTGGATACTATTATTATTGTTATTATTATTATTGTTATTATTATCCTCCTGGCTCCCAGCGAGCTTGCCATTGTTCCAAGGTGTCGCTCTTTATTTCCTCTTTTGTAGCGGTAGCATCTGTTCCTTGTTTCTTCGACGTCCACATTTTCTTTCGTTCAAATGCTAATAAGTCGATGGGTGTGTTATATTATATATACAGCTTCGCCCGAGACTGTACGGTATGCCGATGCTACTCTTAGAGCAGCTGTACGATACACTTTTTCGAGGGATTTGCGTCGATTATTTTTTCTTAATGTGTCTGCCCATAACTCTGCTCCGTAAAGCAAGACATTTAGTGTTGTCGACATCAAAATCGTCCTGTTTTTCCTGTCTCGGTCCTCCGATATTAGATATCAGCCTGCTCAGTTAGTAGTTATAATGGACGCTTTTCTCGCAGCGTGTTCAATTTGTGCCCAGTAGGTAAGCCTGGAATCTATTCTTACCCCCTGGTAGTTGACAACCTTTTGTGTGCTTAGTGTTTCTGTTGTTGTCCTCATGTCTACTATAGTCGGAATATGCTTCTTTGTTAGCAGTACCAGCTCGGTTTTTTCAGTGGCAAGTTTGAGACCTTTCGCATCAAGCCACATTTGTGCTCTGATCATCACCTGGTTTAACTTCCTGCGCGCATCTTCGGTGTCTCTCGCAGTGATTATCGCGGCGATGTCATCTGCGTAGCCAACAAGATAAGTATTGTCGGGCATATCGAGGCTTAATATGCCATCGTAACTGACGTTCCAGAGGTCTGGGCTGAGGATTGATCCCTTCGCAGCTTCGGACGTGACCTTCAAGTGTCGTGGTCCTTCAGAGGTTTTATACAGCAAAACCCTCTCTTCCAAATAGCTTCTCACCATTATGCTGAGATATGCGGGTATTTTAAATTTTTCTTCTAATGCTTCAATCATGTTTACCTATCGAGCGCTGTTGAAGGCGTTCCGAACGTCAAGGGTGGCGAGTAAAACAACTCGTCTGAGTTTATTGCATCCTCTGTGCGCTTCTTCTACGCTCCTCACGACATTCTCAATAGCCCCCAGTGTTGATTTACCCGGTCTGAAACCGTATTGTTTCGGTGATAGGCCGCCTGCAGTCGTGATTGCTTATTCTATCCTCGGTTTCAGCATTCTCTCGAGAAGCTTACCGGCTGTATCAAGCATGCAAAGAGGCCGGTATGCTGATGGACTATCTGGATCACCTTTTCCTTTACTGATTAACACGAGCTGTTGTTTTTTCCAAATTTCTGGGAATACGCCGGCTTTGAGACAGGTATTAAACAATCCGAGTAGCACATTTGAGCGGCTTTTGGCGATTATTTTTACTACCTCTGCGGTATTCCGTCTGGTCCGGGTGCTTTGTTGGGTTTAAGTTTTTTTGCCGCCGTTTGCAACTCTTCGATGGTGAAGAGGGGTGCGTCGTTGGGTGGTTCCGTCGGTCTTATTTTCTTGGCTCTTGTTTCATGTATGGGAAATAAGGCATTGACGATTTTATCCATTTTATATGCGTTCAGTTGGGGGGGTGGGGCCCGACCACCTAGTTTTTTCATAACGTTTTTATACTCTAGACCCTAATAAAAGTAAGTTATATTCCGATGATGACATTACAACCAAGCGGTGTGAGTGCAAATATAAAATGATGATTGACGTGTTAAGTTGAACGTTTGCGGGCAAGACCCGAACCCATGTGCAAGGCTTGACGCTTGATTATTTGAACATCTTTAAGGGTCTTAAAATATGCATGTTTTTAAACAGAATTTCCAAATTTCAGGAATTTGAATTTGAATTCAGAAAAGATGAAACTTGCGAAAGTTTTATAAATGGGGTGCTAGATTATATAAAAAGAAATATTTTTCGAATGAATCTTAAATATATAGTATCGTCAAAAGATGAAGAGAAAAACTTTTGAATAAAAGTAAATATTTAGCGCAAGTCGCATAGTAGCAGGCTAGTATGTTGTCTAAGATTATCAAGTAATAAATTACAAATATATATAGTAATGTAAATTTCAACAAAAGTGTCGTAATTGCGTATGTTTTGAAATTGAAGTGCAAAATATTACATTCCATTTGGCACAGGAATATATAAATTTTTTTACACTCTAGCAAATTTGTTCACACCTATTCGAAATAGTGAAAAAAATTACTGATTGGCACACAGCTTTAAATAAACTTGTCATTAAAGAAAATTGATAGGTTTCGGTGGTTCTGGTAGGACATTTCGGAAAAAAGAAAGTATTTTCTGTGGCTATACTAAATATTATACACATTTTGGTTCATTATCGATATATTGTTTAGTTCGTCTTTATTCGTATTCTGGACAGTTTGTTTTTAAGTGGCATTGGTTATTGGCTGTTATCAAGGAAGTAATGTTTACTGTAAAAGTGGTTTTTATACATTTTACATTGAATATCCACCACAGAATCGAATAGATTAATTTGCGTTAACATAAGTAAGTTTACGTAAACATAAATTTAATTATTTTTAAATGAAATATTTAGACACATTTCAAAACTATGTTTTGTATTATAGGTACATTACCGGCCAAAGTCATACATATATAGGTTTATTATCGGTTAAATGATATTTCGGATTGAGGGTGTTAATATTATATGTCAATCCAAATATAACGCAAAAATATTAATATAATGTGGGCGCGTGTAGATTAAAAATATGTCTACAACTTCTAAATCGAAAATTGTGTATACATATGGGAAGAGCTCTAAATATTTAGTAACACAAATGAATTTCCGTTTGATTTTGCCATGTCAAGTTTATTTTAAATTATATCCTGCAGTTGTAATTCGGTCTAGTCTGTTGGATAATATTTTGACTTTTTTTATAAGTTCTTTATGAATTTGCTGCGTTTAAGTTCCTTCGATTATACACCAAAACTTTAAATGCCTTCCTTACAATTCCCAATACTTAGGTTGCAATTAAGCGATTGGGCTGGGCTTTAGAATACCGTCCCCGAATTAGGGGTTAGAATGGATATATGTATAGAGATATTTATCTTTAAATTATAATTATTAAGATATTTGCATTTAAATATCAAATAATTCGGAGTACATGTATAGTTAAGGTCCCCAAAGAAGGAGACCACAAAAATTAATTTTTTGTAAATCGTCCTGTTTGAACGCGAAGATTACAAATCCAAAATTTTTTCAATAATTTATTTGCATATATATACAAATATATTTAACACACTGCACATATTTTTCAAGTAACTTAGTTCGTCGAACTCCTTTCCGCATCGGAGGCCTTTGGCCGCGCTTTATCAAAAATAACCCTGGTCGGTCCAACACCTTGGTGTCAATGGTTCTTTTGTATTGAACTCCTATCAGCACGAAAAATAATTATGGGCACCCGGTGTGGGACCGACCAGGGTTATTTTCTTTAAGCGCGGCCGAAGGACCGCTCAAGTATTTGTAATCTTTGCGTCAAAATAAGACGATTCAAAGAAAATTATAATTTTCGCAGCTTACTTTGTTGAGGGACCAAAACTATACATTTATCAATAAATATAGTTTAAAAAAACTAAAGACACACGCTTTTAAAGATTATCGAACGAAAAAGTTGAAAATAATTTTAAAAATTAACTTAAAAAAATAGTATATAAAAAATACTAGTATAATTGAGGAAAAGGCTTAGGGCGCTTTTTGCCATAATTTTCGTATATCGAACGCCCCACGCTTTTTCCTCAATTATACTAGTATTTTTTATATACTATTTTTTTAAGTTAATTTTTAAAATTATTTTCAACTTTTTCGTTCGATATTCTTTAAAAGCGTGTGCCTTTAGTTTTTATAAACTATATTTATTTTCAACTTTTTAGTTCGATATTCTTTAAAAGCGTTTTTTACTCTTTACTTGTTAGTTCGATATAACTATATTTATTGTATATTGAGTGATAGTTGTTCGATAGCCTTCGCAACACTTATCTTACTTTCAATAAATATTGAAAACAAAGTATTTTGCATTACAATTTTTATTTTCATGTTATGATTCTCTCAACCAATTTTTTTTTAACTATTTAATAGCTTTAATCGCGGGCTAACCAAACTAAACCCAACACGACTACAAAGTATGCGCAAAATATTTGCATACTTTTAGGCATATTTTGGCATGTCAAAGGGAACAAATCAACTGAACGGACAGAACAAAAATAATAATATTTTAGATAAAATTTTTTAAAGGTAGACCAAAATATGGAATTTAATAATTTTTGTTGTCCGTTCAGTTGATTTGTTCCCTTTGAGATGCCAAAATATGCCTAAAAGTATGCAAATATTTTGCGCATACTTTGTAGTCGTGTTGGGTTTAGTTTGATTACAAACAGACAGACACACATAGAAATGAAGCTAATAAAAGAGTGTTAAAAAGCATTCAAACATTTTGCGCATACTTTGTAATCGTGTTGAGTTGAGTTTTTTAGTTACAAACAGACATACAAGTGAAACTAATCTAAGCGTGTTAAAAATGCAACTATTACTATAAATTTTTCGATTTCCGACCGAGTTGCTCGGATAAAACTCGTAGTATTTCGAACTGTATATAGATATTTCGTATGCAAAGAAATTAGTAGTAACGAAGCGGAGTGTGTCTATGACTTATGGTATATGTTGGTCCTAAATATTAATGTATTTGATTTACAATTTCGCTCGAAAAACGTGAGTGGGCTAACCAAACTAAACCCAACACGACTACAAAGTATGCGCAAAATATTTGCATACTTTTAGGCATATTTTGGCATCTCAAAGGGAACAAATCAACTGAACGGACAGAACAAAAATAATAATATTTTAGATAAAATTTTTTAACGGTAGACTAAAATATGGAATTTAATAATTTTTGTTGTCCGTTCAGTTGATTTGTTCCCTTTGATATGCCAAAATATGCCTAAAAGTATGCAAATATTTTGCGCATACTTTGTAGTCGTGTTGGGTTTAGTTTGATTACAAACAGACAGACACACATAGAAATAAAGCTAATAAAAGAGTGTTAAAAAGTATGCAAACATTTTGCGCATACTTTGTAATCGTGTTGAGTTTAGTTTTTTAGTTACAAACAGACATACAAGTGAAACTAATCTAAGCGTGTTAAAAATGCAACTATTACTATAAATTTTTCGATTTCCGACCGAGTTGCTCGGATAAAACTCGTAGTATTTCGAACTGTATATAGATATTTCGTATGCAAAGAAATTAGTAGTAACGAAGCGGAGTGTGTCTATGACTTATGGTATATGTTGGTCCTAAATATTAATGTATTTGATTTACAATTTCGCTCGAAAAACGTGAGTGGATACTATTATTATTGTTATTATTATTATTGTTATTATTATTGTTATTATTATTATTATTGTTATTATTATTGTTGTTATTATAAACATTACTTTTATTATTATTATTGTTATTATTATTATTACTGTTGATATTCCATACTTATCACTTTGTTAACATGGAACCCATTTGTTATTGTGCTATGAAATGCTTATTTAAAGCAAATATGTAAATAATTGATATAAAATAAATATGTAGGAACAATGTAGTAAAGTGTTAGTGTATAATAAGTGCATAATATAAAAGAAAAATTAACTATAAATCAAGAAATTGCTAGATAAAATTTGTAAAATTTTCAAATAAAAATGCAAATATCTTGAAAACTATAAAATCCCGGCGGCTATTCTGGATCGTGAGAGTCTCCTCTATCTAAACATACCCCTTTTACCCCTGACATCAGGGGATGGTATATTAAAGTCTCCCCTTATTATGATTATTATTATTATTATTATTATTATTATTATTATTATTATTGTTATTATTATTGTTATTTTGCTTTTATTCCGCTTTTTGCTGCGGTGCAAAGTTGCTGCGAATTTCTAAATCTATTTTTCTTCTTATTCCTATTTCTTTTATTTTTATTTTGCAATAGAACTGCAGCAGACCCTAATAAAAGTAAGTTATATTCCGATGATGACATAACAACCAAGCGGTGTGAGTGCAAATAAAAAATGGTGATTAACGTGTTAAGTTGAACGTTTGCGGGCAAGACCCGAACCCATGTGCAAGGCTTGACGCGATTATTTGAACATCTTTAAGGGTCTTAAAATAAGCATGTTTTTAAACAAAATTTCCAAATTTCAGGAATTTAAATTTGACTTTTCAGAAAAAATGAAACTTGCGAAAGTTTTAAAAATGGGATGCTAGATTATACTAAAAAAAATATTCTTCGAATGAATATTAAATATATAGTATCGTCAAAAGATTTATTCAAATGTAAATATTTAGCGCAAGTCGAATAGTAGCAGGCTAGTATGTTGTCTAAGATTATCAAGTAATAAATTACAATTATATATAATAATGTAAATATCAACAAAAGTGTCGTAATTGTGTATGTTTTGAAATTGAAGTGCAAAATATTACATTCCATTTGGCACAGGAATATATACATTTTTTTACATTCTAGCAAATTTGTTCACACCTTTTCAAAATAGTGAAAAAAATGACTGATTGGCACACAGCTTTAAATAAACTTGTAATTAAAGAAAATTGATAGGTTTCTGTGGGTCTGGTAGGACATTTCGGCAAAAAGAAAGTATTTTCTGTGGCAACTTTGGTTCATAATCGATATACATTTTTTTTTGTCTTTTTTTTTGCGGGGGACGTGGTGGAAATTGACTTCCGCATCATAACTGCTGTCATCACAACAGCGATATGCACCGCTTGCAGGAACCGTCGCCCACTCTGAGACCGCGTTTGCATTACTTCAGGGTGGCGTTCCATTTTTCTCATTGAGACATTTCCACCTGCGTCCAGATCCCGCTTTTTGCTGCGTAGTAAAATTGCTGCGAATTTCTGGATGATCCCGCAGTTGATTTCGCTCTCCAGCATGACGCTAATTAAGTTGTCCGTGTTTATTGGACCAAGTCGGTCTTCTACGGCGCGGTGTTCCCGTTGCCATCGCGCACTTTCAAAGAATGTGTGTTTAGCGTCGTCTTCTCTCGCGTCGTTTTATGGGCATGACGGCTCTTCGACTTTTCCCATTCTGTGAAGGTACTTTTTGAAGTATCCGTGACCTGATAGCAGTTGTGTCATGTAGAAGTCGACTTCTCCAAATTTTCGGCTTGTCCATTGGTTTACATCTTTTATAAGTCTGGCCGTCCATCTGCTGCGGCTCTCTTTCTCCCATCTTCGTTGCCATGCTGACATCGTGTCTTTCTTTATTTGTTCGATTGTCCTCTTATTATTCTCAGATGTTTCCTTTAGCTCCCACAGCTTTTTTCTTTCGTATGCCAGGAGGTCAATTGGGATATTACCGCTGATAACTAATATTGCATCGCCCGACACTGTTCGGTACGCTGATGCAACTCTGAGGGCTGCGGTGCGGTGTACTTTGGCCAATGCCTTACGCTGGTTTTCCTTTTTTAGCACATCTGCCCAAATCTCTGCTCCGTATAATAGAACACTGATGGTCGTGGACATTAGGAGCTTTCTCTTTTCTTGGCTGGGGCCCCCTATGTTGGCCATTAGTCTGCTGAGTTGGAAGGTGATTTTTGCTGCCTTTCCTGCGGTGTGCGGGTTTTGCACCCAGAAAGTTAATCTGGGGTCCAGTCTGACGCCTAGGTAGTTTACTACTTTTTGAGTCTTTAGAATATCCGTGGTTGTTTGCATACTTATTTCGAGAGGTATGTGCTTGTTTGTCAACAGCAGACGGCTCTGTTTTTTCGGTAGCGAGCTGTAGGTTGTGTAAGTCGAGCCAAGCTTGGGTCCGTATCATGACTTGGTTTAGCTTTCTTCGCGCAACTTCTGTGTCTCGGGCTGTAATTACTGCTGCGATGTCGTCCGCGTACCCAATTAGGTAGGATTCGTCTGGCATGTCGAGTTTTAGTATGGCGTCGTAGCTGATGTTCCATAAGTAAGAAGATTTTTTCGAGAGCGTCAATCATGTCCACCCATCTAGCGCTGTTGAAGGCGTTTCGGACATCTGAGGTCGCCAGCAAAACTATTCTTTTGTACTTATGACATCTGCGCTGTGCGGCTACTACACTTTCAGTGATGCATCTGATATCCGCTTCAAGTCTGGGCTTAAGTAGCCTTTCATAAAGCTTTCCCGCTTCCCGCTTTGTCGAGCATGCATAGTGGACGGTATGCTGATGGCAAGTTGGGATCTCCTTTTCCCTTACTGATTAGGACCAGCCGCTGTTTTTTCCAAGGTTCAGGGAAAGTTCCAGCTTCGAGGCAGGCGTTGTACATATTCAGAAGTACTGCCGGTCGCTCTGCAGCGATTATTTTAAGAATTTCTGCTGGGATTCCATCAGGGCCGGGTGATTTATTAGTCTTGAGCTTGCCTGCTGCCAGTTGCAGCTCCTCGAGTGTGAACTGGGGGATTTGGGAAGGTCTTATGATCTGTTCTGAATCGCTAGGCCTTTTTTCGTGTGTGGGAAATAGCGCGCTTATGATGTGGTCCATTTTGACAGCGGTTAAGTTAGGTGGTTTAGCTCGGACTCCTAGTTTTTATACTCTCGCAACCTGTTGCTACAGAGTATAATAGTTTTGTTCACCTAACGGTTGTTTGTATCACCTAAAACTAATCGAGTTAGATATAGGGTTATGTATATATAAATGATCAGGATGAAGAGACGAGTGAAATCCGGGTGACTGTCTGTCCGTCCGTCCATCTGTCCGTCCGTGCAAGCTCTAACTTGAGTAAAAATTGAGATATCTTTATGAAACTTGGTAGACATGTTTCTTGGTACCCTGAGACGGTTGGTATTGCAGATGGGCGTAATCGGACTACAGCCACGCCCACAAAACGCCATTAATCAAAAACAAATTTCTTTAAGATTTACCTTGCTCCGGATATTTTTTAGGACCTCGGCGTAGCTATTACCTTCTGTTGGCTTAACGACCACGGCCTCTGATTGCCGTTTGATCCTATTATTTGTTTTCAGATTTGCAGCTGTGTTCTTCCGTTGAGGTCTTACTTCTACCTGTTTAGGTACTTCCTTAACATTTCCTCCATCGGTTGGGGCTTCTTCTTTCTTTTAGGCATAACGTTTTGCCACTCGCCGTCCTTTTCGTTTCGTGGCCGCACTGTTTCGCGACGTTCCACAGGGCTTGTCGATGCTCCCGTCTTGGTTCTTTTTCCGCGGTAAGTAAGTTTCTGCGGTAACTCTTGATTACGTCGAAGAGTTCGTCGAGTTGTACCGTTCCATTCTTCACGTCCATGCTGACATTCTTTTGTTTTGCCATCGCCAACTTCATTTTTTGTACGATACCCTTGCACTTCTCTAGAGACTCCTCTTCTGTGCGTCTCATTTGGGTAATATACTCTTCCTTCGGTGAATTTTGAATGGCCCGAGGTTCTACTGTGATGGCAGCTGGAGTGCTCCCCGCTTCTGGTTGCTTTGCGGTTCCTGCTTGTGTAGACGGAGTTTCCCTGTCCGTCTTTCTGTCTGTCTTTCCTTCTTTGTCCGGTTGTTTTGGTGTGACCGTTAGTATAGGAGACCTAAGTATTCTGCTGCTCCTGCGGAAAGCTGTTCCGTATTCCTCATCTTGGATGTCTTTGTTTTGTTGTGTTTTTCCGTATTGTTCTTTCTCTTGTGATTTTTGTTGTTGTGGTGTGTTCATTTTATGCTATTGGGTCTCTGCTTCAAGCCGCTATCTCCGCGAGTTGTAACAGTTGCCCTATATAAACCCCGTGGTTATCTATGCGAGCAGGGAGGCCACGCAAGGGTTGACACAAGTCCTTATGAGAGCTTGTGTTCAGAGCCAGGTTCGGGCACGAATCAGGAGTTCGTCTCAACTGAACCTGTACGACCAAATTAATGGCGACGTGCATTGAACGTACTTGAAGACCTGCCAGGGCTTTAACGAGACGGAGGTGATTACAGCATTACCCTGTCAGCCATTTCGGTGAGATTTCACTCTTATCTACTGAGGTGACAGAATGCTGCTCTCACCAGCCCCTTGTCTACCTATTCCGTTCCGGATTTTCAGTATACCACAATCAGAAACGTACTGGTCTCGATTCTGATGGGCGCTTGCCGGGAGTTTCTTCGACATCTATGCGCATTTGGGTGCTGATCGCTGGATTGGTCCCTCGTTGCTTTGTTGCCTCCCTCTTGTGGGTAGGTTCTCCCTCGGTGCAACCCTGGTAGGGGTTGTGGACGCTTATTCACAGGCGGCATCTATTCGCCTCTTCGCCGAAGGTTCATTCGGCGCATGAGGCTTTTTGAGCCATGCCCTCCTCTCCAGCAGCTCTTGGTCGGGGGCTGAGTATTACTATTCGCAGCTAACCTACTTAATGTAGGCCGTCCACTATCTGCCAGCTGTGACCCCGGTAGTAGCCTGAGCTCCGCCCTACCTTATCGATATATTGTTTGGTTCGTCTTTATTCGTAATCTTGACAGTTTGTTTTTAAGTGGCATTGGTTATTGGCTGTTATCAAGGAAGTTATGATTACTGTAAAAGTGGTTTTTTGCATTTTACATTGAATTTCCACCACAGAACCGAATAGATTAATTTGCGTTAACATAAGTAAGTTTACGTAAACATAAATTTAATTATTATTAAATGAAATATTTAGAATTATTTCAAAACTATGTTTTATATTATAGGTACATAACCGGCCAAAGTTATACATATATGGGTTTACTATCGCTTAAATGATATTTCGGATTGAGAGTGTTAATATGTCGATTAAAAATATGTCTAAAACTTCTAAATTGAAAACTGTGATACATATGAGAAGAGCTCTAAATATTTAGTAACACAAATGAATTTCCGTTTGATTTTGCCATGTCAAGTTTATTTTAAATTATATCCTGCAGTTGTAATTCGGTCTAGTCTGTTAGATTATATTTTGACTTTTTTATAACTTCTTTACGAATTTGTTGCGTTAAAGTTCCTTCGATTATACACCAAAACTTTAAATGCCTTTCTCACAATTCCCAATACTTAGGTTGGAATTGAGCGATTGGGCTGGGCTTTAGAATACCGTCCCCGAATTAGGGGTTAGAATGGATATATGTATAGAGGTATTTCTCTTTAAATTATAACTATTAAGATATTTGCATTTAAATGTCAAAAAATTCGGAGTACATGTATAGTTTAGGTCCCCAAAAAAAGAGGCCCCAAAAATTAATTTTTTTTAAATCGTCCTGTTTGAACGCGAAGATCACAAATGCGTAAGCGGAGTAAATTTTTTCAATAATTTATTTACATATACATATATAAAAAAACATATTTAACACACTGCACATATTTTTCAAGTAACTTAGTTGTGGTTGTAGCGGCTGAATTCTTTAGAATTCCGATCACTTAGCTGTAATTACAACTTCAACGAGTTAGAAATTTTTTTGTGATTAAAATACTGAACAAAAAGTATCAGTTACAACGCAGCAATCTGAAGGTATGAACCAATAGAGGATATCGTCGAACTCCTTTCCGCATCGGAGGCCTTCGGCCGCATTGTTATTCTGCTTTTATTCCGCTTTTTGCTGCGGTGCAAAGTTGCTGGGAATTTTTAAATCTAAATAAAATGATGATTGACGTGTTAAGTTGAACGTTTTCGGGTAAGACCCGAACCCATGTGCAAGGCTTGACGCGATTATTTGAACATCTTTAAGGGACTTAAAATAAGCATGTTTTTAAACAAAATTATCAAATTTCAGAAATTTGAATTTGACTTTTCAGAAAAGATGAAACTTGCGAAAGTTTTATAAACGGGGTGCTAGATTATACTAAAAGAAATTGTTTTCGAATGAATATTAAATATATAGTATCGTCAAAAGATTTCTTCAAAAGTAAATATTTAGCGCAAGTCGCATAGTAGCAGGCTAGTATGTTGTCTAAGATTCTCAAGTAATAAATTACAAATATATATAATAATGTAAATATTAACAAAAGTGTCGTAATTGTGTATGTTTTGAAATTGAAGTGCAAAATATAACATTCCATTTGGCACAGGAATATATAAATTTTTATACTCTCGCAACCTGTTGCTACAGAGTATAATAGTTTTGTTCACCTAACGGTTGTTTGTATCACCTAAAAATAATCGAGTTAGATATAGGGTTATATATATATAAATGATCAGGATGAAGAGACGAGTTGAAATCCGGGTGACTGTCTGTCCGTCCGTACAAGCTGTAACTTGAGTAAAAATTGAGATATCTTTATGAAACTTGGTAGACATGTTTCTTGGTACCGTGAGACGGTTGGTATTGCAGCATAGTCGGACCACTGCCACGCCCACAAAACGCCATTAATCAAAAACAAATAACTTGCCATAACTAAGCTCCGCAATAAGATACAAGACTGTTATTTAGTACACCGGATCACATTAGGGAGGGGCATCTGCAGTTAAAACTTTTTTTTAAAAAGTGGGCGTGGTCCCGCCTCTAATAAATTTAATGTGCATATCTCCTAAACCGCTAATGATATAATAACAAAATTCACTGGACGCAAATGCTTTTAGAACCTCTACCTATAGTGTGAAAATAGTTGAAATCGAGTGGCAACTCCGCCCACTCCCCATATAACGGTACTGTTAAAAACTACTAAAAGCGCGATAAATCAAGCACTAAACACGCCAGAGACATTAAATTTTATCTCTGGGATGGTATGAGATGACTTTATAGGAACCGCGTTCAAAATTAGACAGTGGGCGTAGCACATCCCACTTTTAGGTGAAAACCCATATATTAGGATCTACTTAACCGATTTCAACCAAATTTGGTGCATAACGTTCTTTTCATATTTTTATGTTATATTGCGAAAATGGGCTAAATCGGACTACAACCACGCTTATTTCCCATATAACACCATTTTCAATTCCATCTGATTCTTTCACTTTCCACTATGCATATCAAGCAACAATGATTATATCGGGGTAAAACTTTGCGTGAATAATACGTTTAATGTATGCCACCTTGTGACCAAAAATTGTCTAAATCGAACCAAAACTGTTCAAGCCCCTAAGTACTAAATATGTGGACCCCAGTGCCTATAGTTGACCTTCTACCGAAAATATCAGCCAATCCACAAAGAAATCTCAAACGAGTATACCACTTGACTTTGCGAGAGTATAAAATGTTCGGTTACATCCGAACTTAGCCCTTTCTTACTTGTTTATATTTATATTTATGATTGGCACATAGCTTTAAATAAACTTGACATTAAAGAAAATTGATAGGTTTCAGTGGTTCTGGTAGGGCATTTCGGCAAAAAGAAAGTATTTTCTGTGGCAATACTAAATATTATACACACTTTGGTTCATTATCGATACATTGTTTGGTTCGTCTTTATTCGTATTCTGGACAGTTTGTTTTTAAGTGGCATTGGTTATTGGCTGTTATCAAAAAAGTAATGTTCACTGTAAAAGTGGTTTTTATACATTTTACATTGAAGTTCCACAACAGAATCGAATAATTAGTTCGCGTTATCATAAGTAGGTTAACGTAAACATAAAATTAATTATTTGTAAAGAAAATATTTAGAAACATTTCAAAACTATGTTTTGTATTATAGGTACATTACCGGCCAAAGTTATACATATATGGGTTTACCATCGCTTAAATGATTGAGGGTGTTAATATGTCAATCCAAATATAACGCAAAAATATTATTGAAATGTGGGCGCGTGTAGATTAAAAATATGTCTATAACTTTTAAATCGAAAATTGTGTATACAAATGAGAAGTGCTCTAAATATTTATTAACACAAATGAATTGTTTTCTGTTTGATTTTGCCATGGTTAGTTTATTTTAAATTATATCTTATATATAATATATATTAGGTTTAGGTTTTCAAAGAAGGAGGCCCCAAAGATGAATTTTTTTTTTAAATCGTTCTGTTTTAACGCGAAGATTACAAATCCATGGGCGGAAGTACATTTTTTTTTAATAATTTATGTACATATATACAAGTATATATAAATATATTTAACACACTGCTCATATTTTTCAAGTAACTTGGATGTTGTTGTAGCGGCTGAATTCTTTAGAATTCTGATCACTTAGCTGTAATTGCAACATCAACGAGTTAGACATTTTTTTGTGAAAAAAATACTGAAGAAATGTAACAGTTACAACGCAGCAATTTGATGGTATGAACCAATAGAGGATATCGTCGAACTCCTTTCCGCACTGGAGGTCTTCGGCCGCGCTTTAACAAAAATAACCCTGGTCGGTCCAACACCTTGGCCGAAGGCCGTTAGTGCAGAAAGGAGTTGCAACGCGAAAGAACATGTGCAAAGTGTGTTAATTTTTAGTAATTTAAAAAAAATTGAATTATTGAAAAAGTCAACTTTCCGCTCAAGGATTTGTAATCTTTGCGTCAAAGTAAGACGATTAAAGAAAAATTATAATTTCCGCAGCCTCCTTTGTTGAGGGACCAAAACTATACATTTATCAAAAATGCAACTATTATTATTATAATTTTTTTTTTTTTTAGGCCGTAAGGAGGGTTTAAAATGCCTTCGCATCATATAGGGATCGTCATCCTACGTGAGTGGTGTACCCAATAAAATACTCCCCCCTTCTCTCATGGATTTTTTCCTTGCCCGGTCAGTTTCTACTCCCCCTGCGTCCAGGGATGCCTACTGATTTGTAGCCAGCAGCAGGCTGACTATCTTCTATTGAGTGGAATTGGTCAGAGGGTCCGCGTCCATGTCCCTTTTCTTGATACGTAGTACATGTTCCACGTATGAGGCAATTTGTTTCCAGTTTTCGCCGCTAGCTATCATTTTCGCTATTAGGTTTTCCGTGTTTAGTTCTCCAACTTTATTCTCTAGAGTTCTCCAAGCTTCATTCCATCGAAGCACTTAAAAAAGGTATGGTTTGCATCATCGAGTGGTTCGTCTCCGTAAATACATGCAGGGATCTCGGCTTTACTCATGTTATACACGTATTTTCGAAAATATCCGTGGCTGGAGAGCATTTGTGTTAGGTAGTAGTTCACCTCGCCGTGTTTTTTACTGTGCCATGTCTCTATATCTTTGATCAATTTGACGGTCCATAACCAGAGTTGTCTTCTCTCCTTTGCGAGTAGATCTATTGGGATTACGCAGCTTATCACTAGCACTGCGGATTCGGATACAGTGTGGTAAGCTGAGGCGACTCTCAGGGCAGCTGTTCTCTTCACCTTAGCAACTACTTTCCGTCTATGATTCACATTTAATGTATCGGCCCACAGTTCACTACCATATAATAGCATTGACTGTGTTGTGTCCAGGAGCAGTTTCCTTCTGCCTGCAAGCGGACCTCCGATGTTTGTCATAAGTCTTGAAAGCGACATGGTTATATTGGCTGACTTTTTAGCAGCGTGCTGAATTTGAGTCCAGTACGTCAGTTTGATATGTTTCCTAGTGATCAGGATCAGCTCGGTTTTTTATGCGGCTAAGCTAAGGCCGTGTGAGTCCAACCATGTCTGTATTCGCATGTAGCATGACTTGTGTAAGTTTGCGTCTGGCTATGTCGGTATTACGAGCTGTTATGATGGCAGCGATGTCGTCCGCGTACCCAACGAGGTAGCAGTCGTCTGGCATTTCGACGTTCAAAATTTCGTCGTAGCTGATGTTCCATAGGTCTGGTCAAAAAATGGATCCCTGCGCTGCTCCGGAGGTAATTTCTTTTCTTTGGGGGCCGTCACTTGTGTCATATAGCTGTTCCCTGTCTTTAAGATAGCTTCGTATCATTTTCATCAGGTAGGGGGCGTTTCGAATCGGCTTTCTAGTGCATTCATCATATTTATCCATTTTGCGCTATTGAATGCATTTCTTATATCTATTGTTGCGAGGAGGACTATTGGCCTCGAGGAGTTGTTCTTCCGATTGGTCTGAAGCCATGTTGTCGCTCTGATAAGCCTCCAGCGTTGTTTATGGCGCCTATTATGCGGGGTTTCAACAGCCTTTCTAGTAACTTTCCTGCTGTATCTAGCATGCACAGAGGTCTGTATGCTGATGGTGTTTCTGGGTTTCCTCTTCCTTTACTTATCAGGGTCAGATGTTGTCTCTTCCATACTTCTGGAACAATAAGTGAGGACGTTCTTCGGCGATTAGCTTAATCACTTCCACTGGTATCCGCAGGGCCGGGGGCTTTTTTGTTCTTTAAAGCTCTTGCGGCCATGCTCATTTCCTCCAGAGTGAACGGTGGGCATGAGATCTCTTGCATATACTCTGGTGGGTCTCTTCCCAGGACATGGGTTGGGAACAGAGTGTTTACGATGTGCTCCATGGCTGCAGCATTTAACTCTGGGATGGACTGTTTCGCCCCGAGCTTTCTCATTACGATCTTATATCCGAGACCCCAAGGACTTTTGTTTATATCGCTACATAGTTATTCCCATTTATCTTTCTTTGCCTTTATTATTGCATCTTTCAGCTCAGTTTTCGCAGCTTTATATTCCTTATGCTCTTCCATTTCGTTTCTTCCTCTTCTTCTAGCCCTTGTGTATCATCGTCTTTTACGCAGGCAAGTTTGTTTCAGATTTAGTATTTCGTCCGTCCACCAATAAACTGCTTTCTTTGGATGCCCACCTTTTATTTTGGGCATGGCTGCCTTACGTGCCTCTGTGATGCTGTCCAGTGTTTCTTTGACAATAAACCTAGCTGGGCTACTTGCGTGGTATTTTGGTGGGTTTTTGTCTATGCTTGCGAGGAGTTTTCCTGAGTGTAGTTTGGAAACGTTCCATTTACGTGTTCCTCTTCGTTTAGTTGATGCTTGACTTTTGTCTGGACCTATGAGGTAGGATATGTATTGGTGATCGCTACCTGTGTAGTCTTCTAGGACTTTCCATTCGCGTAGCTTGTTTGCCTTCAGATACCAGCGTAATATCGGGAGTTGTGTCGTTGCATCCCGGCCTTCTGAAAGTTGTTTGGGATCCTCTATTAGCAACGATAAGTCCTAATCTAGCTGCCATGTCAAGGATTTTGCGTCCACTCGAATTTTTTGTCGGTGTGCCCCATCCCATGGCGTTGGCGTTGAAGTCTCCGGCTATGATTAAGTGCCGATTTGGGTGATGCGTGGCATCCTCAATGGCATCGAGCTTTGCTTGGAATTCTGAGATAGGATCGCTCGGTGTCAGGTAGCAGCTAATTATCGTGCTGATGACGTTATCCATATTGCCGCTGTTGCAGTGATGTCCTCCAACCATGTTCCGTCATGCACTATCCTGTATTGCTCGCTGATGATTGCTACTTCGGTTCCGAATTCCAGCATGAGCTGTGGTAGCAGGGAGCCAGCGGTTTTGTTACACTGCCGGATCTTCATATCCTCATTTGTTCCCTGTACGACTCACACGTACTAGACCCTGGGATATGGTCTGTTAGGCTATGCTTTTGTTTCACACAAAGGCAACAGCTCGGTGTGTTTGTGCAATCTTTCAGCTTGTGCCTTTCCCGCAACGTATGTATAATCCTTTGCCTTTTCTATCAGGCCCTTTGCACTCCCATTGTAGGTGACCGAAGTTGAAGCATCTGTAGAATTTTTTGATTTCCTTCATGAGCTTCATCCTGCAGCTGATCCATACTATTCTTATGTGGCCTTCCTTAAGTAACCTGTTTGCGTTGTCTGCTGTCAATGTCACACATGCGCGTATTTGTTCGCGAGTGTTTGGCGAGCTGGTCCTCACTGTTATTTCTTCATCTGCTTCCTCTAGCAGTCTTCTTACTGAGGACGTAACTTCTGCTTACTGAGGACGTAACTTCACGCGGTAGTTTGGGATTCGAGGTCTCGGATCTCTATTGTGGCTTTCTGCTTCAGCTCGCTTACAGAGGCTATACCACGTAGGACCTTGATCCGCCATGACGTGTAGACATATGGCTTGAAGCACCTGGGCATAGCTGCGACCTTCTGCCGGTTTAATTAGCACTGCTTCTGGCCGTACTCTGGTTTTATTTGCCCGTTTTTGCTTCTGAAGCTTGTTAGCTTTCTGCCCGTCTTGTGTAGCCAGGGGTTTGTTCTGCGATTTTGTCTCGTTCTGTCTGCTGTTTCTTTTCCCTTTAACTACATGCCACACGGTATTTCCGGGTCCTCGTCCCCTTTTCTCTGACTCCTGTTCTACTGGGCTGGGTGCAGTCCGTTTAGGAAGAGCTGTCAGTGGCGTTGAAACATTTGCATTTTGGTTGCATGCTTCTAGGGATTTAGTTGCGTTTGTGCGCCTTGTATCTCTTTCTGCCTTTATCCAGTTCCGTCGCAGGCTAGCTATAATGTCAAAGAGCTCGTCTAGCTCGGATACCCCATGTTTCACCTCGGTGCTTATGTTTTTCTGTCTTAACATTGCAATCTTCATCTTTTTGAGGATGGCGCGACACTTTAGAAGCTTATTTTATACTCTCGCAACCTGTTGCTACAGAGTATAATAGTTTTGTTCACCTAACGGTTGTTTGTATCACATAAAACTAATCGAGTTAGATATAGGGTTATGTATATATAAATAATCAGGATGAAGAGACGAGTTGAAATCCGGGTGACTGTCTGTCCGTCCGTCCGTCTGTCCGTCCGTGCAAGCTGTAACTTGAGTAAAAATTGAGATATCTTTATGAAACTTGGTAGCCGTGTTTCCTGATACCGTGAGACGGTTGGTATTGCAGATGGGCGTAATCGGACCACTGCCACGCCCACAAAACGCCATTAATCAAAAACAAATAAATTGCCATAACTAAGCTCCGCAATAAGATACAAGACTGTTATTTGGTACACAGGTCTAATAGGTTTAATGTGCATATCTCCTAAACCGCTGATGCTATAATAACAAAATTCACTGGGAGCAAATGTTTTTAGAACCTCTACCTATAGTGTGAAAATAGTTGAAATCGGGTGGCAACTCCGCCCACTTTTCATATAACGGTACTGTTAAAAACTACTAAAAGCGCGATAAATCAAGCACTAAACACGCCAGAGACATTAAATTTTATCTCTGGGATGGTATGAGATGATTTTATAGGAACCGCGTTCAAAATTAGACAGTGGGCGTGGCACAGCCCACTTTTAGGTGAAAACCCATATCTTGAGATCTGCTCAACCAATTTCAACAAAATTCGGTACGTGGCGTTATTTTCATATTTCTATATTATAGTGTGAAAATGGGCGAAATCGGACCCCAACCACGCCTATTTACCATATAACACCATTTTCAATTCCATCTGATTCTTTCACTTCCCACTATGCATATCAAGCAACAATGATTATAACGGGGTAAAAATTTGCGTGAATAATACGTTTAAAGTATGCCACCTTGTGACCAAAAATTGTCTATACCGAACCGAAACTGTTCAAGCCCCTAAGTACTAAATATGTGGACCCCAGTGCCTATAGTTGACCTTCTACCGAAAATATCAGTCAATCCACAAAGAAATCTCAAACGAGTGTACCATTTGACTTTGCGAGAGTATAAAATGTTCGGTTACATCCGAACTTAGCACTTCCTTACTTGTTATTATTGTTATTATTATTATTGTTATTGTTATTATTATTATTATTGTTATTATTTCTATTATTGTTGTTATTGTTGTTATTATAATTATTAATTTTATTATTATTATTATTATCATTATTGTTTTCATTATTATTGTTGTTATTATTATTATTGTTGTTATTCCATTCTTATCACTTTGTCAACATGGAACCCATTTGTTATTGTGATATGAAATGCTTATTTAAAGCAAACATGTAAATAATTGATATAAAATAAATATGTAGAAACAATGTAGTGAAGTGTTAGTGTATAATAAGTGCATATAATAAAAGAAAAATTAACTATAAATCGAGAATATGCAAGATAAAATTTGTAAAATTTTCAAATAAAAATGCAAATATCTCGAAAACTATAAAATTCCGGCGGCTATTCTTGATCGTGAGAGTTTCCTCTATCTAAC
The DNA here is from genome assembly GCF_042242935.1 of Bactrocera oleae. NCBI lineage: Eukaryota > Metazoa > Arthropoda > Insecta > Diptera > Tephritidae > Bactrocera > Bactrocera oleae. Next base: position 16,694,994 of record NC_091541.1, on the reverse strand, counting down.
CATACCCCTTTTACATCAGGGGATGGTATATTAAAGTCTCCCCTTATTATTATTAGTGTTATTAATATTATTATTTTTATTATTATTATTATTGTTATTGTTATTTTGCTTTTATTCCGCTTTTTGCTGCGGTGCAAAGTTGCTGGGAATTGTTAAATCTAAATAAAATGATGATTGACGTGTTAAGTTGAACGTTTGCGGGCAAGACCCGAACCAATGTGCAAGGCTTGACGCGATTATTTGAACATCTTCTAGGGTCTTAAAATAAGCATGTTTTTAAACAAAATTTCCAAATTTCAGGAATTTGAATTTAACTTTTCTGGAAAGATGAAACTTGCGAAAGTTTTATAGATTATACTAAAAGAAATATTTTTCGAATGAATATTAAATATTATATATAGTATCGTCAAAAGATTTATTCAAAAGTAAATATTTAGCGCAAGTCGCATAGTAGCAGGCTAGTATGTTGTCTAAGATTCTCAAGTAATAAATTACAAATATATATAATAATGTAAATATTAACAAAAGTGTCGTAATTGTGTATGTTTTGAAATTGAAGTGCAAAATATAACATTCCATTTGGCACAGAAATATATAAATTTTTTTACACTCTAGCAAATTTGTTCACTCCTATTCGAAATAGTGAAAAATATTACTGATTGCCACACAGCTTTAAATAAACTTGACATTAAAGAAAACTGATAGGTTTAGGTGGTTTTGGTAGGACATTTCGGCAAAAAGAAAGTATTTTCTGTGGCAATACTAAATTTTATAAACACTTTGGTTCATTATCGATATATTGTTTGGTTCGTCTTTATTCGTATTCTGGACAGTTTGTTTTTAAGTGGCATTGGTTATTGGCTGTTATCAAGAAAGTAATGTTCACTGTAAAAGCGGTTTTTATACATTTTACATTGAAGTTCCACTACAGAATCGAATAAATTAATTCGCGTTATCATAAGTAAGTTTACGTAAACATAAATTTAATTATTTGTAAATTAAATATTTAGAAACATTTCAAAACTATGTTTTGTATTGTATTATAGTTACATTACCGGCCAAAGTCATACATATATGGGCTTACTATCGCTTAAATGTTATTTCGGATTGAGGGTGGTAATATGTCAATCCAAACATAACGCAAAAATATTATTGAAATGTGGGCGGGTGTAGATTAAAAATATGTCTACAACTTTTAAATCGAAAATTGTGCATACAAAAGAGAAGTGCTCTAAACATTTAGTAACACAAATGAATTGTTTTCCGTATGATTTTGCCATGGTTAGCTTATTTTAAATTATATCCTGCAGTTGTAATTCGGTTTAGTCTCTTTCTGTTGTTGTTTCTTTAAATTAGGTTTAGGTTTTCAAAGAAGGAGGCCCCAAAAATGAATTTTTTTTTAAATCGTCCTTTTTTAACGCGAATATTACAAAGCCGTGAGCGGAAAGTACATTTTTTTAAATAATTTATGTACATATATACAAGTATATATAAATATATTTAACACACTGCTCATATTTTTCAAGTAACTTAGATGTTGTTGTAGCGGCTGATTTCTTTAGAATTCTGATCACTTAGCTGTTATTACAACATCAACGAGTTAGACATTTTTTTGTGAAAAAAATACTGAAGAAATGTAACAGTTACAACGCAGCAATTTGATGGTATGAACCAATAGAGGATATCGTCGAACTCCTTTCCGCACTGGAGGTCTTCGGCCGCGCTTTAACAAAAATAACCCTGGTCGGTCCAACACCTTGCAGAAAGGAGTTGCATCGCGAAAGAACATGTGCAAAGTGTGTTAATTTTTTTGATTTTTTTGTAAAAGTTCATTTGTATAAGTAATTTAAAAAAAAATTGAATTATTGAAAAAATCAACTTTCCGCTCAAGGATTTGTAATCTTAGCGTCAAAATAAGACGATAAAAAAAAATTATAATTTTCAGCTTTCTTTGTTGAGTGACCAAAACTATACATTTATAAATACAATTATTACCATAAATTTTTCGATTTCCGACCGAGTTGCTCGGATAAAACGTATTATTTCACACTGTATATAGATATTTCGTATGCAAAGAAATTAATACAAGTAGTAACGAAGCGAAGTGTGTCTATGACTTTTGGTATATGTTGGTCCTAAATGTTAATGTATTTGATTTACAATTTCGCTGGAAAAAGGTGAGTGGATGCTATTATCATTGTTATTATTGTTATTATTATTATTATTGTTATTATTATTATTACTGTTATTATTATTATTATTATTGTTATTATTGTTATTATATTTATTATTTTTATTATTATTATTGTTATTATTATTATTATTGTTGTTATTCCATACTTATCACTTCGTCCCCTTGGAACCCATTGGTTATTGTGCATATAACGAAAATTGTATACAAAATGCAATGCTTATTTAAAGCATATATGTAAATAATTGATATTAAATAAATAAAAAGAAACAATGTAGTAAAGTGTTAGTGTATAGTAGTGCATAATATAAAAGAAAAATTAACTATAAATCGAGAAATTGCAAGATAAAATTTGCGAAATTTTCAAATAAAAATGCAAATATTTCGAAAACTATAAAATTCCGGTGGCTAAATTCTTGATCGTGAGAGTCTCCTTTATTTAACTAAAACCCTTTTACCTCTGAAATAGGGGTATGGTATATTTGTTTTATTTTTATTTTGCAATAAAACTGCAGCAGACCCTAATAAAAGTAAGTTATCTTCCGATGACGAGATTACAACCAAGCGGTGTGAGTGCAAATATAAAATGATGATTAACGTGTTTAACTAAACGTTTGCGGGCAAGACCCGAACCCATGTGCAATGCTTGACGTGATTATTTGAACATCTTCAAGGGTTTTAAAATAAGCATGTTTTTAAACAGAATTTCCAAATTTCAGGAATTTGAATTTGACTTTTCAGAAAAGATGAAACTTGCGAAAGTTTTATAAACGGGGTGCTAGATTATACTACAAGAAATATTTTTCGAATGAACATTAAATATATAGTATCGTCAACAGATTTATTCAAAAGTAAATATTTAGCGCTAGTCGCATAGTAGCAGGCTGGTATGTTGTATATAGTAATGTAAATATCAACAAAAGTGTCGTAATTGCGTATGTTTTGAAATTGAAGTGCAAAATATTACATTCCATTTGGCACAGGAATATATAAATTTTTTTACACTCTAGCAAATTTGTTCACCACTATTCAAAACAGTGAAAAAAATTACTGATTGGCACACAGCTTTAAATAAACCTGACATTAAAGAAAATTGATAGGTTTCAGTGGTTCTGGTAGGGCATTTCGGCAAAAAGAAAGTATAAATATTATACACACTTTGGTTCATTATCGATATATTGTTTGGTTCGTCTTTATTCGTGTTCTGGACAGTTTGTTTTTAAGTGGCATTGGTTATTGGCTGTTATCAAGGAAGTAATTATTACTGTAAAAGTGGTTTCTATACATTTTACATTGAAGTTCCACTACAGAATTGGATTAAATAAATTCGCGTTATCATAAGTAAGTTTACGTAAACATAAATTTAATTATTTGTAAACAAAATATTTAGAAACATTTCAAAACTATGGTTTGTATTGTATTATAGTTACATTACCGGCCAAAGTCATACATATATGGGTTTACTATCGCTTAAATGGTATTTCGGATTGAGAGTGTTAATATGTCAATCCAAATATAACGCAAAAATAGTATTGAAATGTGAGCGCGTGTAGATTAAAAATATGTCTACAACTCTTAAATCGAAAATTGTGTATACAAATGAGAAGAGCTCTAAATATTTAGTAACACAAATGAATTGTTTTCCGTTTGATTTTGCCATGGTTAGTTTATTTTAAATTATATCCTGCAGTTGTAATTCGGTCTAGTCTGTTGGATAATATTTTGACTTTTTCATAAGTTCTTTATGAATTTGTTGCGTTTAAGTTCGTTCGATTATACACTAAAACTTTAAATGCCTTTCTCACAATTCCCAATACTTAGGGTTAGGTGGGCTTTAGAATACCGTCCCCGAATTAGGGGTTAGAATGGATATAGGTATAGAGGTATTTCTCTTTAAATTATAATTATTAAGATACTAGAAGACCGATTACCGAGCCAGTTATGATTTAAATAATTATTTTGTGCGACTGGGAAAATACGGGCAATTAATTAATTTTGTCCGTGTACAATAATGCTAAAATTGGCTGGAAGCTTAGGGCATTTCGCATTTGGTTGCAGTTAGTTTATGAAATCTAACTTCTATTCTGAAATCTGACTCATAGTATACATATTTTATTATTATTAAATACTTACATTAAAGTGAAATCATCACTGGAATTATTAATATCACCGTCAAAGTCGGTACATTTAATTGTGGCGAGTAATTTTAAAAATTAGTAAAATAGTGCGATAGAATTTAATTAAGTAACCACATTTCCGAACAAGCTGCTCTTTCAATATAGTCTATGGCTGTGAATGCTGTGCGTCGTTACGTGGATTTTTAAAATAAAATTAAAATGTATTTTTTCAATCTTTCTAAAACATTTTCTTAATAGAAATAGGTAAGAACCTTCTACAGAGCATTAGAAAACTATAAAAAAAAAACACAGCCAAATCAGTCTAGCCGTTCTCAAGTTATGGCGTGTTTCATTTATATATATATAGATTTGCATTTAAATATCAAAAACTTCGGAGTAAACCAAAGAAGGAGGCCCCAAAAATTAATTTTTTTCAATCGTCCTGTTTGAACGCGAAGATTACAAATCCGTAAGCGAAGTAAATTTTTTCAATAATTTAGTTACATATACATATATATAAAAATATATTTAACACACGGCACATATTTTTCAAGTAACTTAGTTGTGGTTGTAGCGGCTGAATTCTTTAGAATTCCGATCACTTAGCTGTAATTACCACTTAAACAAGATTGAAGAAATGTAACAGTTACAACGCAGCAATCTGAAGGTATGAAACCATGATATCGTCGAACTCCTTTCCGCATCGGAGGCCTTCGGCCGCGCTTTAACAAAAAAAACCCTGGTCGGTCCAACACCTTGGTGTCAATGGTTCTTTTGTATTGAACTCCTCCCAGCACGCAAAAGAATTATGGGCACCCGGGACCGACTAGGGTTATTTTTTTGAAGCGCGGCCGAAGGATGCCAGTGCAGAAAGGAGTTGCCACGCGAAATAAAATGTGCAAAGTGTGTTAATTTTTTGGATTTTTTTTTGTAAAAGTTCATTTGTATAAAAAATTAAAAAAAAAAATGAATTATTGAAAAAATAAACTTTCTGCTTAAGAATTTGTAATCTTTGCGACAAAATAAGACGATTCAAAAAGAAAGCAGCCTACTTTGTTGAGGGACCAAAACTATACATTTATCAAACATGCAACTATTACTATAAATTTTTCGATTTCCGACAGCGTTGCTCGGATAAAACTCGTGGTATTTCGAACTGTCTATAGATATTTCGTATGCAAAGAAATTAATAGTAACGAAGCGAAGTGTGTCTATGATTTATGGTATATGTTGGTCCTAAATATAAATGTATTTGATTTACAATTTCGCTGGAAAAAGGTGAGTGGATGCTATTATCATTGTTATTATTATTATTGTTATTATTATTATTGTTATTATTATTATTATTATTATTGTTGTTGTTATTCCAATAAAGAAAAAAAAGTAATAATAATAATATTATAATAATAATAATAATAAAAATAAATAAATAAAACCCCATTTGCTAAGCTCATACGGGGTCATAGATGGCGGATACTGATCTCAGTACCTGCAAGATGTGGGTTGGCTGCAAATATAAAATGAGCAGCTCCCGACCAAGAGCACAGCACAGATGACAAATAAAGCAACGAAGTAGGACCACGATTTTGATAAATGATTTGGAAACGTTGAACTTGGGCTGACGGCTGTGGCATTCTGTTACCTCAGTATGCAAGAGTGACATCTTGCAGAAATGGCTTTCAGGATAATGTCACAGTCGCCTCCGTCCCGTTAAAACCATGGCAGGTCTTCGAGTACGTTCAATGCTACGTCGCCATTAGGTTGGCGGTACAGGCTCAGTTGATTTAAATCCTGACTAATGCTATGGTCCTGGCTCTGTACACGAATTCCCATAAGGTCTCGTGTCAACCCTCGTGTGGCCTCCCTGCAATGCATAGACAACCACAGGGAACGAAAATGCAACTGTACGATCGAGCGGAGATAGCGGCTTGAAGCGGGGACCCTTTAAAACATGAATACAAAAAACGAAACAAAAGAAAACACTAGAGAACTAGATAAACACCAAAAAGCACAAGCGGGCGACGAATTGAACGCTTTCAAAAGGCAAAGCAAAATCATGCGCTCGCCGCCTCAGATAGGAAACGAGAGGGTAAACCAAACTATGCGCATGGAAGAAACCGCTTCCCCTGTGCCTAAACCAGTAGATTCAAACAGGCAAACAGAAAACAGGAATCCGGCTCTCGACCAAAGCTCGCGAAGTGAACACAGCTCCCCAAGGCAGGAGTTTATCATGAAGATGAGAGCAGAAGAGGACGAGGCGCTTCTAAAGTGTCGCGCCACCCTGAAAAAGATGGAGATGGCAATGTTAAGACAGAAAAACATAAGCATCGAGGTGAAAAATGGGGTATCCGAGCTAGACGAGCTCTTTGACATTATAGCTAGCCTGCGACGGAACTGGATAAAGGCAGAAAGAGATACAAGACGCAAAAACGCAACTAAATCCCTAGAAGCATGCAACGAAAATGCAAATGTTTCAACGCCAGTGACAGCTCTTCCTAAACGGACTACACCCAGCCCAATAGAACAGGAGTCAGAGAAAAGGGGACGAGGACCAGGGTGACCAAGCTGAAAGATTGCACAAACACACCGAGCTGTTGCCTCTGTGTGGAACAAAAGCATAGCCAAACAGACCATATCCCAGGGTCTCGCACGTATGAGTCGTACAGGGAACAAATAAGGATATGAAGATCCTGCAGTGTAACATGCACAGAAGCAAAACCGCTGACTCCCTGCTCCCACAGCTCATGCTGGAATTCGGAACCGAAGTAGCAATCATCAGCGAGCAATACAGGATAGTGCAAGACGGAACATGGTTGGAGGACATCACCGCAACAGCGACAATATGGCTAACGGAAAGCAGCGGCTTCAAAACAACAAGCAGCGGGAGAGGAAATGGTTTTGTCTGGATAAGCAACGAAAACATCACGATAATTAGCTGCTACCTGACACCGAGCGATCCTTTCTCAGAATTCTAAGCAAAGCTCGATGCCATTGAGGATGCCGCGCATCACCCAAATCGGCACTTAATCATAGCCGGAGATTTCAACGCCAAGGCCATGGAATGGGGCACACCGACAACAAATTCGAGAGGACGCAAAATCCTTGACATGGCAGCTAGATTAGGACTTATCGTTGCCAACAGAGGATCCCAAACAACTTTCAGAAGGCCGGGATGCAACGACACAACTCCCGATATTACGCTGGTATCTGAAGGATTCGCAAACCAGCTACGCGAATGGAAAGTACTAGAAGACTACACAGGTAGCGATCACCAATACATATCCTACCTCATAGGTCCAGACAAAAGTCAAGCAACAACTAAAAGAAGAGGAACACGTAAATGAAACGTTTCCAAGCTACACTCAGGAAAACTCCTCGCAAGCATAGACAAAAACCCACCAAAATACCACGCAAGTAGCCCAGCTAGGTTAATTGTCAAAGAAACACTGGACAGCATCACAGAGGCATGTAAGGCAGCCATGCCCAAAATAAAAGGTGGGCATCCAAAGAAAGCAGTTTATTGGTGGACGGACGAAATACAAAATCTGAGACAAACTTGCCTGCGTAAAAGACGCCGATACACAAGGGCTAGAAGAAGAGGAAGAAACGAAATGGAAGAGCATAAGGAATATAAAGCTGCGAAAACTGAGCTGAAAGATGCAATAATAAAGGCAAAGAAAGATAAATGGGAAGAGCTACGTAGCGATATAAACAAAAATCCTTGGGGTCTCGGATACAAGATCGTAATGAGAAAGCTTGGGGCGAAACAGTCCATTCCAGAGTTAAACGCTGCAGCCATGGAGCACATCGTAAACACTCTGTTCCCAACCCATGTCCTGGGAAGAGACCCACCAGAGTATATGCAAGAGATCTCATGCCCACCGTTCACTCTGGAGGAAATGAGCATGGCCACAAGAACTTTAAAGAACAAAAAAGCCCCCGGCCCTGACAGGATACCAGTGGAAGTGATAAAGCTAATTGCCGCAGAACGTCCTCACTTATTGTTATCCATGTATAATGCATGTTTGAACTAGGGCATCTTCCCAGAAGTATGGAAGAGACAACATCTGACCCTTATAAGTAAAGGAAGAGGAAACCCAGAAACACCATCAGCATACAGACCTCTGTGCATGCTAGATACAGCAGGAAAGTTACTAGAAAGGCTGTTGAAACCCCGCTTAATAGGCGCCATAAACAACGCTGGTGGTTTATCAGAGCGACAACATGGCTTCAGACCAGGCAAGTCCACAATCGGAGCCGTTGAAGACGTCGTGCGCAGCGTGGACGAAGCCAATCGGAAGAACAACTCCTCGAGGCCAATAGTCCTCCTCGCAACAATAGACATAAGAAACGCATTCAATAGCGCAAAATGGATAAATATGATAGATGCACTAGAAAGCCGATTCAAAACGCCCTCCTACCTGATGAAAATGATACGAAGCTATCTTAAAGATAGGGAACTGCTATATGACACAAGGGACGGCCCTCAAAGAAAAGAAATCACCTCCGGAGCAGCGCAGGGATCCATACTTGGACCAGACCTATGGAACGTCAGCTACGACGGAATTTTAAACGTCGAAATGCCAGACGACTGCTACCTCGTTGGGTACGCGGACGACATCGCTGCCGTCATAACAGCTCGTAATACCGACATAGCCAGACGCAGACTTACACAAGTCATGCTGCGAGCACAGACATGGTTGGACTCACACGGCCTTAGCCTAGCCGCAGAAAAAACCGAGCTGATTCTGCTCACTAGGAAACATATCCCGTTGGAGGTGAACATGAAAGTTCATTCAGAAACCATACAAACGACGAAAACCCTAAAATACCTAGGTATAAGAATGGACAACAAACTGACGTACTGGGCTCAAATTCAGCATGCTGCTAAAAAGTCAGCCAATATAACCATGTCACTTTCAAGACTTATGAATGTCATAGGTCCGCTTGCAAGCAGCAGGAAACTGCTCATGGACATAACACAGTCAGTGCTATTATATGGTAGTGAACTGTGGGCCGATACATTAAATGTGAAACATAGACGGAAAGTAGTTGCTAAGGTGCAGAGAACAGCAGCCCTGAGAGTCGCCTCGGCTTACCGCACTGTATCCGAATCCGCAGTGCTAGTGATAAGCTGCGTAATCCCAATAGATCTACTCGCAAAGGAGAGAAGACAACTCTGGTTATGGAAGAAAAATGGAACGGTAATACACATGCAAACAAGACAACAAGCAAGGAAGCAAACACTCGAATTTTGGCAATATCGGTGGACAAGGGAGCGCAAAGGGAGATGGACCGCCAATTTGATCAAAGATATAGAGACATGGCACAGTAGAAAACACGGCGAGGTGAGCTACTACCTAACACAGATGCTCTCCGGCCACGGATATTTTCGAAAATACCTGTATAACATGGGTAAAGCCGAGAGCCCTGCATGTATTTACGGAGACGAACCACTCGATGATGCAAACCATACATTCTTTAAGTGCCATCGATGGAATGAAGCTCCGAGAACTCTAGAGAACAAAGTTGGATAACTAAACACGGAAAACCTAATAGCGAAAATGATAGCTAGCGGCGAAAACTGGAAACAAATTGCCTCATACGTGGAACATGTACTACGCATCAAGAAAAGGGACATGGACGCGGACCCTTCGAACAATCCCACTCAATAGAAGATAGTCAGCCTGATGCTGGCTACAAACCAGTAGGCATCCCTGGACGCAGAGAGAGTAGAAACTGACCGATATGGGTCCATCTTGGAAACCTTGCTCTGAAGTAATGCGAAAGCGGTCCCGGGGCAAGGTAAAAATCCATGATAGAAGGAGGGAGTGTTTTAGTGGGTACACCACTCACGTAGGATGACGATCCCTATATGGTGCGAAGGCATTTTAAACCCTCCTTACGGCCTAAAAAAAAAACAAAAAAAAAATTGTTGTTATTCCATACTTATCACTTCGTCCCCTGGGAACCCATTGGTTATTGTGCATATAACGAAAATTGTATACAAAATGAAATGCTTATTTAAAGCAAATATGTAAATAATTGATATAAAATAAATATGTAGAAACAATGTAGTGAAGTGTTAGTGTATAATAAGTGCATAATACAAAAGAAAAATTCACTATATATCGAGAACATGCAAGATAAAATTTGTAAAATTTTCAAATAAAAATGCAAATATCTCGAAAACTATAAAATTCCGGCGGCTATCCTGGATCGTGAGAGTCTCCTCTATCTAACCATACCCTTTTAACCATGACACCAGGGGATGGTATATTAAAGTCTCCCCTTATTATTATTCTTGTTATTATTATTATTATTATTGTAATTATAATTATAATAATTATTATTATTATTATTATTATTGTTGTTATTCCATACTTAGCACTTTGTCCCCATGAAACCCATTGGTTATTGTGCATATAACGAAAATTGTATACAAAATGAAATGCTTATTTAAAGCAAATATGTAAATAATTGATATAAAATAAATATATATATAAAATGCAAATATTTCGAAAACTATAAAATTCTATAGCTATAGCTTGATCGTGAGAGTCTCCTATATTTAACCATACCCTTTTAACCATGACACCAGGGGATGGTATATTAAAGTCTCCCCTTATTATTATTCTTGTTATTATTATTATTATTATTATTATTGTAATGATCCCCTGAAATAGGGGGATGGTATACTAAAATTTCCCTCAATTATTATTATTATTGGTATTTTGTTTTTATTCCGGTTTTTGCTGCGGTGCAAAGTTGCTGCGAATTTCTATATCTATTTTTCTTCTTTTTCCTATTTGTTTTACTCTTATTTTGCAATAAAACTGCAGCGGACCCTAATAAAAGTAAGTTATCTTCCGATGACGAGATAACAACCAAGCGGTGTGAGTGCAAATATAAAATGATGATTAACGTGTTTAGTAGAACGTTTGCGGGCAAGACCCGACCCGTGTGCAAGGCTTGACGCGATTATTTGAACATCTTTAAGGGTCTTAAAATAAACATGTTTTTAAATAAATTTTCCAAATTTCAGGAATTTGAATTTGACTTCAGAAAAGATGAAATTTGCGAAAGTTTTATAAACGGGGTGCTAGATTATACTAAAAGAAATAATTTTCGAATGAACATTAAATATATAGTATCGTCAACAGATTTATTCAAAAGTAAATATTTAGCGCTAGTCGCATAGTAGCAGGCTGGTATGTTGTCTAAGATACTCAAGTAATAAATTACAAATATATATAGTAATGTAAATATCAACAAAAGTGTCGTAATTGCGTATGTTTTGAAATTGAAGTGCAAAATATTATAAATATATTAGTGCAAATTCGACTTACTAGGACAACTATACTGCGAACGATATTATGTATGGGCGTGGGCGATTGCGGCCAAGAATCGGGAGATTCGAATATCGTTTAGATTATTTGAGAATTGTGATTAGGATTTTCGCTTGTATCATAATTGGCGAAAGCCATCCTGCGGGGTCGAAATTATTATTGCGAATAATGCGGATATTGGCTCAGTACGATATGAAAACTAGTCAGATATTGCATTCTAGTGGATCCCCTGTATTTTTATATTGTTGGAAATTATTTTCTTTTGGTATATTTAGTTATATATTTGGATGATTTAGTTGTTTTATAAATATTTGTGTTGTTAACACTAGGGGTGTCAGAAGAAGCTCTGACTTGGTTTCTTGTGCCAATTTGTAGAGTGTTGGAAAGTTGTGGCTTTAGTGGTATTCGTACGACGTACCGGCCATTATTTGATCGAGTAGTTGTGGCTTTGTGGAAGTCTTCACAATACTGATCTTCTGGGGTTGTAATTGATATGAGGTGGCATTTTTCTAACTCCCAAAATTTTTTCAATTGTGAATTGAGGTATTCGTTTGAGATTTCCTCAACTTGAGTGGTCATGGTGGTAACTGGTTCCGAAACTAGTCCACTTAGGATCCACCCAAAAATAGTGTTTTGTGCCAGAAGTGTATTTGAAATTTTCTCAATACCTTCGAGTATTATCTGTGGTATGAGATCGCTGCCTAATAGAAGGTCTATTTGAGCGGGAGTGTTGCAGTTGAGATCTGCTAGCTTTAGGTGTGAAACCTTTTGCCAATGCTTGCTATTTATGTGATAGCTTGGAAGCATATTTGTAAGTTGCGGTAAGACTATAGCTTCTGCTTGTATGTGCTTATCCGCTTGGGGGGAAATTAAGGTAATGGGGCAGATTTTATTAGAGTTTTGAAGTACTCTTCCGCCCATTCCTGTAATTTCAAAGTTGGCTTGTTTTGTTGGCAGTTGTAGCCTATTTTGAGCCCTAGACGCTATGAAAGATCGTTGTGATCCTTGGTCTATTAAGGCCCTAAGTTTAAACAGTTCTCCTCGGTGTTCGATGGAGATGACTGCTGTGGGTAGTAATACCCTATTTTGTATTTCGCTGCGTAGCGTTTGAGTTTTTTGTGCCTTTGAGCTACATGGTGTCTTTTGGCAATTTTTGGGATTTCGGTTTTTGGGAGTTGTTGTTACCACTAAACCTGTGTTTCTTTTTGTATAAGCGCTTCTTTGGGGTGATATGGGAAATTTGCTGTAATGAAGCATTGAGTGGTGTCTTTTGTGACAATATAGGCAATTGAATTTGCTTCTGCAATTTTTATATGTATGCGCATGTGACAAGCAATTTGTACATAATTTTTTTGATCTCACGAAATAGTTTCTTTCTATAATTTTTAATTTTTTGAATTTCTCGCAAGATTGTAGTTTATGCCCTCTCGTTCATAGTTCGCATGACGTATGATTATTTTGTTCGGATGTGAACGATTGAGATTTGTAAAAGCTTCTGTTTAATTTATTTTTGCTACTAGCTTGGGGTCTATTGAAGCTTCTTTTTTGGTCGTGTTGTACATTTTTTGTTTTAATTAGCTTTTTGTCTACCCTTTCAGCGATTTCGTACTGGGTAGTAAGAAAGTCTTTCATTTGTTGCCACGTGGGGCATTTCTTTCGTGATGAGAGCGATTGCTCCCATAGAAGTAATGATTTTTCTGGTAATGCGGCAGTGCATATGTTTACCAGTATAGGGTCCCAGCTGTCTGTGGGAATATTTTGTGTCGATAAAACCGACAAACAATTTGAAACAGTGGATTGTAGTCTTATAAACTCTTCACTGGTTTCTTTTTGAATTTTTGGCAAGTTTATTAGTGTCGTTACTTGGTTATCGACCAATATTCTTTCATTTTCATATCTTGCTTTTAGAGCTTCCCAAGCCAAATTGAAATTGTCGTCATTAAGTGCGAACTGTTTGACTATTATGCCTACTTGACCTTTTGTTTTGTATCGGAGGTGATACAATTTTTGCGCTTTTGATAATTTTGGATGGTTGATGTATACGGCAAAGTAAGGACGGCCAGTCTTCATAACCTCCATAAAATATTTCTGTGTCACATGCGGGCACCTCGAGATGGATGCCTGAACTTGTCTCTTGATTTTGTACTCGTGGCAGCTCTACTCGCTGATGTGGAGTAGGTGCAATTGCTTTTATTAGCTTTAGTTGATCGGAGATCATAGCTTTTGTAGCTTCGTACTGGTCTAAGCAGTTTTCGTATAGTGCGTAAGCCGATGATTTAAAATCGTGTGGTAGATCTGAATTGTCATAATCTACTATGGCGTCATGAGCCGTTTGGAGACGAGTCCAAAAATTGTCAATATTTTGTTTTTTTATTTCCAATAACGATTCAGAGATGTCTTGAATCGGTGAAAATGAAAATCGAGTGCAGTATCGTGTTAATCTGTCACTCTCAGAAATGAATTTGGTGGCACAAATATTTTTGCCTTTTGTTTGCTTTGTGGTAACCTGTCTTGCGCGTGTAGCTTCTGCAGGTGTAATTTGAATTTTATCCACATTCATCATTTTGTTTTGTATGTTAAAATATTTGTCAAAATTTATTAAAATTTTCTCAGTGTAAACTGTATTTACTAGCAATTTGATTTTTTTGTGGTTTTATTTTGAATGTATTGCTTTAATTAATTTAATTATTAAAAATCGCACTTTTAATTCAATAATACTTTTTATGTCCTTATATTGATGTATTTAGGTACACCCTAATACACGGACTTGTTAATATATATTTATGTGCTCGTGAAATTGAGAGCTTGTTGAAGAGATCAATCTGCTTTTAGTATTTTTGTACGCAATCCTGCTTGTTTGTTACAAGGGGTATTGCGGGATATATGCCAATGTGGACTTTGAAAATATTATATAAAATTGGATATACCAATATATGTATACATATGTATGTATGTAAGTATGTTGTTGGTTATATTTTTTTTTTGTTTTTGATAATTTTCAAATTGAATTCGTTTTCACTTTACCGCTGTTAAATTACTTGCGAATTTAAAGTGTATACTTTTACAAATTATTTTAAATTTTAATTTAATTATTCCCAGTGTAGAGTAAAAAGGGATAGGCAAATTCTATGCCGTATGATTTTATGTAAACGCTCGTTCGTATGTTCGCAATACGAAGAGAGCGCGAAATGAAATTGGAAATTTGCAGGTATTTCCCAAAGCAATTATGTATAAATGTATGTTTGTAAGCTAGTTTTATATTTATGCTTATTATGCACTTTGTAAATATGTTTTGTATGTACCTATACGTATATTAAGAATACATATATCGATATACTATTTGTTGATGATGTATGTATGTATATGTTTTGCGCTTGGCAATTATATGTCATTTGTAAACATGGATTATGTACATATACTTGTATGTATATATTAGACCAAAGGGGATATGTATGTTTTTGGTTTGTTTTTATTTTGGCTATTTTCTCTCTTGTTTTTTGTGTTATAATTTTAATTTTGCCTTTGCTTACTTATTTATAGCAATCCTGCTTACTGCTTTATTAAGCATAAGGGGTATTGCCGGACAAATTTGCAAGTAAATACTTGAATAATATTTTTTAGGTTTTTTGTGTTTGTGGAATGGGTGTGTTGTATACATTAAGATAAGCATAAGGGCATCCGATAATTATTTATTTTTAATTGTATATATATTTGGATATATATTGTACCAAACTGTTTTCGGTTTTTCTAATCAAAATAAGTTTGAAATTATGATAGTTTGGTAACCGTTTTATATGTTGTTAAAACGGCTTTTTATTAAGAGTTTTTTAGTCAGTAAACCCGTGTTTAAGCATACATATTTACATATAGGATATAAAAGTTGAAATCAATACGCTCACTCCTTATCCGGCTCGAAGGACCAAAAAAACATGTTTATTTAATTAATAAATTAATTTTCACTTCACTCACCTTTAGCACAAAATAATTGAAAAAGAAAGAGAGTCGATTTCGGCGGGTGCTCAAGGAACTAATCGCTAGCGAGTCGATGCAAAAAAGGGAAACGGGATCCTTCTTTTGGTCCCTTATATATCTGTTGATGTCTTCATGGTGGTGTGATCGGTGTTAAGTTGTATTTGTGTGCGTGTTGGTGCATGGTGTAGTGATGTGGAATGTATGGTATGTAGGTGTGGAATGTATGGTAAGTAGGTGTGGGGATGTGGATGTGAATTGGTGTAGTGTGACAGTGTCTTACGGGGAGGGGGGATTGAGTGGTCATTTAGCCATCCCGGCCCCCCTAGGCGAATTATTAGCCTAGTAGTCGCTGCAGCTGTTGTAACGTTTCCACAACGCTGCTCAGTCCATTGGAACGACGTGGTTGCGGTCTAGGCTGTCGACGCCGTGGTGTTACATTCCGCGGGTGTACCGCACGAGTGGAGGGTCGAGGTCCTGTTGCGCGGCTTCGCAGAGTAGGTGGCCGACCAACGTTGCGCCTCGAGCTGCGATGAAGTAGTGTGTGATGTGGTCTGCTGCAAATTTGGCACAGACCCATGGACACACACTCTTGAGTCCCATGCGTATGCGATAGGCAATTTAGACAGTGCCCATGTGCCTGGGCAACTTGTTGTCGTTGCAACGGTCGCATACTCCTGAAAATCCCACAATGTTGCAGACGATGTGGGCGCCGACAAATGGGACATCGTATACGATGTGCCTCTGAAGGCGGCGATGATAGCGTCGGGGAAGGTCGCGTGCCACCGCGAGGAACTGGTGCTGACCTAGGTGTCGTTGCAGGTGCGCTTGCAGGGGCAGTTGCAGCTGCAGATCGGGGCGTTGGGGTAGGCCCCGTGCGTGGCACGTTGGAAGCCGACCGCACAGTTGGCGTGGGAGTAGTTGGCGTATCCACATCCATGTTAATCTGTATGAAAAAGTTGTTTAATGATGCAGACTTGTCATAGAAAGGATATGGATGATCGTGCCACGTTATGTGGCATGAATGGGTCATCGTATTGATCGACCATTTTTTATTAGGTATTTGTTATTTAAACGGTTATTAACGAGTTTTTCGGTTTTTTGCTTATTGATTTGGTTATTTTATTGAATTGCGGTAGTATCGGTTGATTGTGTGCGATTTGCTGTGTCACTATTATCGGCGGTTGGGAGAAAGCATAGCTTCACGAGCGGTCTGGTTAGCATTCCGCTTTGTGTACGAAGATCAACCACTCGTATGTGACCGTCGGAGCCGTAATGTAGCTTTTCTATGCGCCCAAGCCGCCATTCGGTAGGAGGTAGACAATCATCATGGATAATGACACAATCTCCAAGCTTTGGTGCTTGTTCAGGAGTCTTCCAACGGTATCGTTTATGGAGATCCTTTATGTATTCTTCTTTCCATCGACGGCTGAAATCGTGATGGAGAATTTTAATTCTTTCCCAGCGATTTAGTAAGGATAGCGACTCCACGCCTGGCTCAGGTATGGCCAGAATGGGTGTTCCTTTGAGAAAGTGCCCTGGAGTTAAGGCTGTGAAATCGGAGGGATCTTGCGAAAGGATTGTAAGAGGCCGTGAATTGAGAACGGCTTCAATTCGAATTAATGATGTCGTGAATTCTTCGTAATTGAATTTGTAATTTCCAGCTATTTTTTTGAAGTGGGATTTGAAGCTTTTTACAGCTGATTCCCATAAACCACCCATATGAGGAGCGCTTGGGGGGATGAATTGCCAATTAATGCCTTGGGGCGCGTACTTTTGTACAATCTCAGGTGAGACTTGTTTGATAAAGTCCACAAATTGTTTTTCGGTGGCTCTTTGAGCACCGATAAATGTTTTACCATTATCGCTCATGATCTTCGATGGAAAGCCGCCTCGACCGACGAAGCGGGCAAATGCCGCAAGGAAAGCCTCCTTCGTCAGATTAGTACAAAGCTCAAGGTGCACTGCTTTTGTCGTAAAACAGACAAAAACAGCCACATAGCCTTTCATCAGAGTGGGAGACCTTAACATGGACGCCTTTATTTGAAAAGGCCCAGCAAAATCGACACCTGTGATGGAGAAAGGCAGAGCGAAGTTGCAGCGTTCCGGGGGAAGTGCTGCCATAATCTGTGTTCTCATCTTTTGCTTGTGCGTGGTACAGATTTTGCACAAGAAAATGCACTTCTTTATTTGGGGCTTAAGTCGGGGAATGTAAAATTCCTGGCGGACCATATGTTGCATGAGGCGATGTTCGGCATGAAGCATTAATATGTGGATATAATTGATGAGTAGTGTGGCAAGTCGAGACTTCTCTGGAACAATTATGGGATGGCGTTCGTTATACGTTAGGCTTGAATTGGCAAGCCGACCATTCACACGAAGAAGACCTTTCGTGTCGAGGAATGGGTTTAGAACTAAGAGGGGACTTCTCTTGTCAATAGGTTTTGATTCTCTCAAAAGTGATATATCGCGGCTGAAGTAGCGCGCTTGCGTAGATAGGATAAGAGCGACCTTTGCTTTTTGTAAGTCTAGGTGCGTCACTGTATCGCATTGGGAGTGTAATGAAGTTACTCCCTGAAGTTTAATTTTGAGTCGCTCTATGAACTTGAGCATGTAAGCGATTACCCTGAGTGTTTGGGGATACGATGAAAATCGTTCGAGGATGTCAGTATCATCCACTGTGGTGTGAAAAGAGTCGATTTTTCGACTTTCTGGGGCAATTATATTGCGCATGGGCGATTGTGGCCAAGAATCAGGAGATTCTGTTAACCATCGGGGGCCATTCCACCAGAGGGTGGTGGTGGCAAGATGCATGGGTTTGCATCCTCTCGTACCTAGATCAGCAGGATTGTCAGCACTGGCTACATGTCGCCAAGTGGCTGATCCTACTAGGTCAAGGATTTGAGACGTTCGGTTTGAAATATACGTCTTCCATGCATGTGGTGGTTTTTCTAACCAGGCTAGTACAATTTCGGAATCGGACCATAGATATAATTTATATTGTGCCATGTTTAATTGCGTTTGTACGATGGACACGAGTTTGGCCAGTAGTAGCGAACAAATTTTCATGTGGTATATTTTTTAAAATATTAGGGTGGTTCGCCGTTATCTTTTTCAACGGAAACCCTGCGGTATTTAGGGCTTGTATCACTTGTGATAGTGACTCGTATGCTTGTGGAAGACTGTGACTTCCAGACAAGATATCGTCTACATACGTTTGTGTTTTTAACACCTGGGTTGCCAGAGGAAATTCTGACTTGGTGTTTTCTGCCAATTCGTGCAGTGTGCGAATGGCTAGATATGGAGCACAGTTGACGCCAAAGGTAAGTGTTTTTAATTTATAGTCGCGGAGTGGACTATTGGGAGATTTTCGGAAAATAATTCGCTGAAAATCTTGATCGTCTTTATGTACGACTATTTGCCTATACATTTTTTCGACGTATCCGTTAAATACGTATTTGAATATACGCCAATTTAAAATTAGTAGCATTAAATCTGGTTGGAGCGTGGGTCCCGTAAATAGAACATCATTTAGGGAATTCCCCGAGCTAGTAGATCTTGATGCATTAAAAACAACTCTTACTTTAGTTGTTTTTTTGTCTGGCTTTACTACTGCGTGATGAGGCAAGTAAAATGAGTGATATTTGCCATTTATGATTTTTTCGCATGGACTTACTTCCTCCATGTGGTCTAAATGGAGATATTCTTCCAACACACCATCATATACTGGTTTGAGTTCGCCTTTTTTAAGTAGGTTTTTTTCCATACTTTGAAACTGCTGTATTGCAGAGGTGCGCGAGTGACCTAAGGCGATGGTGTTGGGAAATTGTTGTTTTAGTGGTAGTCGTACGACGTACCGACCATTATCTGATCTAGTAGTTGTGGCTTTGTAAAAGTCTTCACAATACTGATCTTCAGGGGTTGTGATTGATATGGGGGGGAGTTCTTCTAACTCCCAAAATTTTTTCAATTGTGAATTGAGGTATTCGTTTGAGATTTCCTCAACCTGAGTGGTCATGGTGGTAACTGGTTCCGAAACTAGTCCACTTAGGATCCACCCAAAAATAGTGTTTTGTGCCAGAAGTGTATTTGAAATTTTCTCAATACCTTCGAGTATTATCTGTAGTATGAGATCGCTGCCTAATAGAAGGTCTATTTGAGCGGGAGTGTTGCAGTTGGGATCTGCTAGCTTTAGGTGTGAAACCTTTTGCCAATGCTTGCTATTTATGTGATAGCTTGGAAGCATATTTGTAAGTTGCGGTAAGACTATTGCTTCTGCTTGTATGTGCTTATCCGCTTGAGGGGAAATTAAGGTAATGGGGCAGATTTTATTAGAGTTTTGAAGTACTCTTCCGCCCATTCCTGTAATTTCAAAGTTGGCTTGTTTTGTTGGCAGTTGTAGCCTAATTTGAGCCCTAGACGCTATAAAAGATCGTTGTGATCCTTGGTCTATTAAGGCCCTAAGTTTAAACAGCTCTCCTCGGTGTTCGATGGAGACAACTGCTGTTGGTAGGAGTACCCTACTTTGGTTTTCGCTGTGTAGCGTTTGAGTTTTTAATGCCTTTGAGCAGCATGGTGCTTCTTGGCAATTTTCGGGATTTCGCACTTCGGGATTTGCTGTTGCAACTAAACCCGTGGCTCTTTTCATATTTGCGCTGTTTGGGGGTGAGCTGGAAAATGTGCTGTAATGCAGCATTGAATGATGTCGTTTATGACAATAAACGCAATTAAATTTGCTTTCGCACTCTTTAGGTGTATGTGCATGTGATAGGCAATTTGTACAAAGTCTTTTTGTTCTCACAAAATTGTTCCTATCGACAATATTTAATTTTTTGAATTTATCGCAAGATTTAAGTTTATGCCCTCCTGTACACAGTTCGCATGACGTTTGTTTATACTGTTCTGACGTGAACGATTGATTTTTAAAGAAACTTCTATTTAAATGGTTATTGCTACTGGTTTGGGGTCTATTAAAGCTTCTATTGAGGTCGTTTTGAACGTTTTTAGTTCTAACTAGTTTTTTGTCTACCCTTTCTGCTATTTCATATTGGGTAGTTAGAAATTCTTTCATTTGCTGCCAAGTTGGGCATTTTTTCCGAGATGAGAGCGATTGCTCCCACAAAAGTAACGATTTTTCTGGTAATGCCGCGGTGCATATATTGACCAGAATAGGGTCCCAGCTGTCTGTGGGAATATTTTGTGTCGATAAAACCGACAAACAATTAGAAACAGTGGATTGTAGTCTAATGAATTCATCACTTGTTTCTTTCTGAATTTTAGGCAAGTTCATTAGTATCGTTACTTGCTTATCGACCAATATTCTTTCATTTTCGTATCTCGCTTTTAGAGCTTCCCAAGCCAGATTGAAATTATCGTCATTTAGTGCGAACTGTTTTACTATGACGCCTGCTTGACCTTTTGTTTTGTATCGGAGGTGATACAATTTTTGCGCATTTGTTAATTTTGGGTGGTTTATGTAAACGGCTGTAAACATGTCCCGGAAGGACGGCCATTGTTCATAACCACCATGAAAGATTTCTGTATCACATGTGGGCACCTTGAGATGGATGCCTGAGCTTGCTTCATGACTTTGAATTTGTGGCAGCTCTACTCTCGGATGCGGAGTAGGTGCAATCGCTTTTATTAGCTTTAATTGATCAGAAATCATAGCTTTTGTTTCTTCAAACTGGTCTAAGCAGTTTTCGTACTTGGCGTAAGCCGAGGATTTAAAATTTTCAGGTAGATCTGAGTCGTCAGATTCTACGATTGCGTCATATGCAGCTTGGAGACGTGTCCAAAAATTGTCAAGATTGTCTTTTTTAATTTCTAATACCGATTCAGAATTTTCCTGAATCGGCGAAGATGAAAATCGAGTGCAGTATCGTATTATACTGTCACTCTCAGAGATAAATTTGGTGTATGAAATATCTTTCACCCGTTTTTGTTTTGTAGCACCTTGTTTTGAGCGTGTAGCTTCTGCAGGTGTACATGGACTTTTATCATCTGAAATCATCTTTGGTACTTTTAACAATTGAGATGTTTTTGATTCTTTTGAGTCTGAGCTCATTTAAAAATTGTGTGAAATAAATTCAAAATTTCTCAGTGTCGACTGATGGATAATTCAGGAAATTTCTTCGTATATAGAAATCTGAACGAAAGCTCTTTTTAGTGAGTAGAGTTTTCCACTTTAAACAAAATTAAGATTAATTTTCGTATATATGTATAACCGGAAATTTTTTTTTTTTTGTTAATTAGCGTTCTTAATTTGAAAATAACTGAAATACCCGGATTCAGTTGTTATAGATACCGGTGCGTATTTATTTTTAATTTAATTTAACAATGTATTGAATAAATTGTTTATCTATTTTATTTTTTATTTTTTGATGTCCTTATTTAGGGGTATGTAGGTATACCCTAATGCTTGGACTTGTAGTTATGTATATATGTACTTGTGCAATTGAGAGCTCGTTGAAGAGATCAATGCACTTTGTAACTATGTACTAGTAAGCACGAATTATTTGTGCTGGAAAATTTTGTACGCAATCCTGCTTGCTTGCTGCAAGGGGTATTGCGGGATATATGCCAAAGTGGACTTTGAATATAAATATAAATTTAGTTTGAACCAATATGTATGTATATTGTTCAAAATTTTGTATTATTTATATAAAATAGTATGATTTTTATTAAATAATCCGCGTTTTATTTACCGAACCGTATTTACCCTATGTACATATATAGGGTATATAAGTATAAGCGTATTGTATACTGTAAGTAATGCAAAAAAGCGAATCAAGTATAATCGTAAAAGAGCGCGAGAGAGAAACTGGCAATAGCAGGTAATGTCGCAATTTTCAATAAGCACTGTATGTACGTATGTAAGGTTTTTATTGTATGTATAAATGATGTATAAGATATATACATATGTATGAAAAATACGATATGTTGTATATGATATTAATGATTAATATTTAATATTTAGAATACATATGTATGTATACGTAACTATGCACTGTATATAATTTTACATATATAATTGTTATATATATGTTAGAAGTAAATGCAGTACTCCTTTTGGTACTTATATATATATATATATATTTTGTTTTTTTTTTCTTTTTTTTTTCCGTTTAACTTCGTTTATTGTATATATGTATGTATATTTATTTTGCCTTTTATGCTTTAAGTTTGACTTTTCCTTTGCTCACATATATTTCGCAATCCTGCTTACTGCTTAATTAAGCGTAAGGGGTATTGCCGGAAAAATTTGTAAGTATTGAAATACTTAAATTTGGTTTTTTTTTGTTTTTGTATATTGTGTTTTAATACACGAAGGTAAGCAGGTAGTCAATTATTATATATTATATACATATATATGTATGTGTATGAATGTACATATATAATACAATAAACGGTTTTTCGTTATTTTAACCCGCAATTTAAAACCGGTACGTTAGACCAAATTGGCACCCGTTACCAAGATATTGAACGGTTTTTTTAATGTTTTATTACAGTTTTTTGTTCAAAATATAATCTGTAATTCGCAATGAATATACATATGTATGTGCATAAATATAAGAAAAGGAATCGAATGGACTCACTTTGATTTCCTCCAAGGGCTTGTGGGGAATATATGTACTTGCGAGTGGGTAATTAGTTACGTGTATGTACGTCTATGTGTTCTTCTGTGTTTCTTTCCGATTCCTTTGTCCTCTGTTGTTTCTGAGTTTGTATGCTAGGTGTTGCCTTTGTGTATTTGTTTTTGTTAATTCGCGCCCGTATGTGTTGTTTGTATAAACTTGTAAGATTAAATTTGGTTTTAGGATCGCGCCCGCAATTGCTTTGTGATTATTTTCGCGCCCGTTTTGTGTTTATTGTTGTTATTTGTATGTAAATTAATATGTATTTTGACACTTTTATCTCTCTATTTTTTATGATTTTGTCACACCACTTTTAAGACACTGTTTATTTTATGTTTTTAATATGCATATAAGGAGGTTTTTTAGTTTTGATATATATGTATAGGTATATATATATATAAATTTTTTTTTTTTCGGAAAACACTGTGCATATATGTATGTATAATAACTTTTTATATAATGTGTTTAATACACTTCACCGCACTTTAGATGTTTTTTGTTTTCACTGTCCACTGCACTTTGCGTTCTGTTCATACAATACACAATTCTATGTACATACAATATAGATATATATATATTTTTTTTTTTTTTTTTTTCACTGCACTTGTTGTTTGTTTGAATGCACCGGTTCTTTTTTTTCACTGTTTGTTAATTTTTATTATTATTATTATTATTTTTTCCACGTTATTTAAACATTTTTTCTTCTTTTTTTTTTATGTTTTGTACCCCATAGTGCCGTCCACTAGGGCTCGAAGGACCATGTTTATTTAATTAATAAATTAATTTTCACTTCACTCACCTTTAGCACAAAATAATTGAAAAAGAAAGAGAGTCGATTTCGGCGGGTGCTCAAGGAACTAATCGCTAGCGAGTCGATGCAAAAAAGGGAAACGGGATCCTTCTTTTGGTCCCTTATATATCTGTTGATGTCTTCATGGTGGTGTGATCGGTGTTAAGTTGTATTTGTGTGCGTGTTGGTGCATGGTGTAGTGATGTGGAATGTATGGTATGTAGGTGTGGAATGTATGGTAAGTAGGTGTGGGGATGTGGATGTGAATTGGTGTAGTGTGACAGTGTCTTACGGGGAGGGGGGATTGAGTGGTCATTTAGCCAATTTGGCACAGGAATATATAAATTTTTTTACACTCTAGCAAATTTCTTCACCACTATTCAAAACACTTTAAATAAACTTGACATTAAAGAAAATTGATAGGTTTCAGTGGTTCTGATAGGACATTTCGGCAAAAAAAAAGTATTTTCTGTGACAATACTAAATATTATACACACTTTGGTTCATTATCGATATATTGTTTGGTTCGTCTTTATTCGTATTCTGGACAGTTTGTTTTTAAGTGGCATTGGTTATTGGCTGTTATCAAAAAAGTAATGTTTACTGTAAAAGTGGTTTTTATACATTTTACATTGAAGTTCCACTACAAAATCGAATAAATTAATTCTCGTTGTCATAAGTAAGTTAACGTAAACATAAATTTAATTATTTGTAAAGAAAATATTTAGAAACATTTCAAAACTATGTTTTGTATTATAGATACATTACCGGCCAAAGTCATACATATATGGGTTTATTATCGCTTAAATGATATTTAGGATTGAGGGTGTTAATATGTCAATCCAAATATAACGCAAAAATAGTATTGAAATGTGAGCGCGTGTAGATTAAAAATATGTCTACAACTTCTAAATCGAAAATTGTGTGAAGAGCTCTAAATATTTAGTAACACAAATGAATTGTTTTCCGTTTGATTTTGCCATGGTTAGTTTATTTTAAATTATATCCTGCAGTTGTAATTCGGTCTAGTCTGTTGGATAATATTTGGACTTTTTTATAAGTTTTTTATGAATATGATGCGTTTAACTTCCTTCGATTATACACCAAAACTTTAAATGCCCTTCTGACAATTCCCAATACTTAGGTTGGAATTAAGCGATTGGGCTGGGCTTTAGAATACCGTCCCCGAATTAGGGGTTAGAATGAATATAGGTATAGGGTATTTTTTTTTAAATTATAATTATAAAGATATTTGCATTTAAATGTAAAAAAATGTGGAATAAATGTCTAGTTTAGGTCCCCAAAAAAGGAGGCCCCAAAAATTATTTTTTTTAAATCGTCCTGTTTTAACGCGAAGATTACAAATCCGTAAGCTGAAAGTAAATTTTTTCAATAATTTATTTACATATACAAAATGCGTTCCAAAGTAAACAGAAAAAAAGTAACAAAGTAAATTCTAGTGGCGCCATCTATATGTCGACTAGTGCGTTAGAATTTGCTATCGTTTATCGACTTCCAGTAAAAATTTCATGACATTTCATCTATTGAAAGTGAAGTTATTGCGTTTTAAGTGTCAGCATGTTTTTGTCATCGGTGCGAAAATGAGTTTCGAACAAAGAGCCAACACTAAATTTTGTTTTAAAATTGGTAGAACTTTTACCGAAACATTTCAATTGATTAAACAAGTTTATGGCGATGATTGCCTATCCCGTAGCAGAGTGGACGAGTAGTTTCAACGTTTTCAAAGTGGTCGTGAGGACATAAATGAGAAATGAGCCGAAACCCAAAAAAATCGCGCCTGGAGAAGTCAAAAGTGAAGACAATGCTGATTTGTTTTTATGATTCCAAGAGTATTGTCCACAAAGAATTTGTTCCACGCGACCAAAACGTTAATGCGGTATTCTACCTTGGAGTTTTGAAGCGTTTGGTGCGCCTTATTCGACGTGTTCTGTCCGAATATCGCGAAGATGGAAGTTGGCGTTTGTTGTACGATAATGCGCCGTCTCATCGATCGACGCTTGTGGCCGATTATTTGACCAAAAATAACATTTTAACAATCAACCACTCCCCGTATTCACCTGATATGGCACCGTGCGACTTGTACCTTGTCGGAAAAATGCATTTGCCGATGAAAGGAAAGCGGAGGCCATTCAAAAGGCTTGCACCGGCATACTGGCGGCCATACCGGGCAACGAGCTAAAACACTCGTTCGACATGCTTTTGGACCGTGCACAAAGCTGTATTAAAGCAGGAGACTATTTTGAATAAAATTAATTAATTTTGCCGATAAAGCCATTGTTTTTTAAAAGTCCTGTTTACTGTGGAACGCTTCTTGTATATATAAAAATATATTTAACACACTGCACATATTTTTCAAGTAACTTAGTTGTGGTTGTAGCGGCTGAATTCTTTAGACTTCCGATCACTTAGCTGTAATTACAACTTCAACGAGTTAGAAATTTTCTTGTGAAAAAATAC
This sequence comes from Bactrocera oleae, assembly GCF_042242935.1. NCBI lineage: Eukaryota > Metazoa > Arthropoda > Insecta > Diptera > Tephritidae > Bactrocera > Bactrocera oleae. The sequence goes on along the minus strand of NC_091541.1, from coordinate 16,668,463 downwards.
TGACGAAATGTAACAGTTACAATACAGCAATCTAATGGTACGAACCATGAGAGGATATCGTCGAGCTCCTTTCCGCACTGGCGGCCTTCGGCCGCGCTTTAACAAAAATAACCCTGGTCGGTCCAACACCTTGGTGTCAATGGTTCTTTTGTATCGAACTCCTTTCAGCACGCAAAATAATTATGGACACCCGGTGTTGGACCGACCAGGGTTATTTTTTTTAAAAGCGCGGTGCCGCCAGTGAAGAATGGTATACATAGGTTCTAAATACTAATGTATTTGATTCAGAATTTTGTCCGAAAAACGTGAGTGGATATTATTATTATTTTTATTGTTATTATTATCATAATTGTTATTATTATTATTATTTTTAATATTGTTATTATTATTATAATTGTTATTATTTTTATTATTGTTATTATTATTATTGTTGTTATTCCATACTTATCACTTTGTCAACATGGAACCCATTTGTAATTGTGCTATGAAATGCTTATTTAAAGCAAATATGTAAATAATTGATGCAAAAACAATGTAGTGAAGGGTTAGTGTACAATAGGTGCATAATATAAAAGAAAAATTAACTATAAATCGAGAAATTGCAAGATGAAATATTTCAAATATTCAAATAAAAATGCAAATATCTCGAAAACTATGAGATTATGGCGGCTATTCTTGATTGTGAAAGTCTCCTCTGTCTAACCATACCCCTTTTACCCCTGAAATCGTGGGATGGTATATTAAATTCTCCCTTTATTATTATTATTATTATTGTTATTTTGCTTTTATTCCGCTTTCTGCTGCGGTGCAAAGTTGCTGCGTATTTCCAAATCTATTTTTCTTCTTTTTCCTATTTGTTTTATTTTTATTTTGCAATAGAACTGCAGCAGACCCTAATAAAAGTAAGTTATATCTGATGACGACATTAGTGGGCTTTTACACACAGACTCTTTTGTAACCCAATCGGGTTTATTGTGGGCGAGGAAAGAGTGGGGACCGTGCCATTCGTGTTCGGGTGGAACGCTTTGTGTTCTTGTTCGTAACAGCTACCCTTTTCAGCATTCCTTTTCACTTTCAAATTCTTTGAAGGGTTGCAAGAGCGCTCGATTTCAAATGAATCTATACCATTTATTCAGAAATTTGAATTCTAGTATCTATTTTTTGTATGTGATGTGCAAATATGTATGCATAAAATAATAGGAATATTTTGAAAAATTGTAAATAAGGAAAAAATTAAGATACTCAAAATTAAATTTTATGTAATTTTTAATAACATACCGCATAACCGCAAAGAATTTAGTTCCAATAAAATTATGGATTTTAATACTTGAAAATTATAAATTTGGCCTGTTATAAATTTGGCCTTGAAAATATTAGTAACGGGTATTCAATACAGTCTGGTGGATCAGGGAATTTCCGACTTAAGTATTTCTTTGAAACTACTTGTAGTAAGCAGGTAGGTATTATGCATATTGTTCTACCATATTCATGGTAATTCATTGCAAGCAAAATGTGAGACCATCATCCCAACATAAAAATGAAATATGCAACACGCTCTAAGTGTTGCGCAGTCGAACCGCACAAATATTTTCGAAAATTTTTTGAAAAGGAATGACAGAAAACTCGATTCGAGTTACTGGACTCTTTTTGCCCGTGTGAATGCACAGAGCGACACCAAAAGAGAATTTGCCGAAAACGAGGGTCAAAAGAGTCTGTGTGTAAAAGCCGTGTTACAACCAAGCGTGTTTAGGTGCACGTTTAGGGGCAAGACCCGAACCCATGTGCAATGCTTGACGTGATTATTTGAACATCTTTAAGGGTCTTAAAATAAGCATGTTTTAAACAAAATTTCCAAATTTCAGGAATTTGAATTTGACTTTTCAGAAAAGATGAAACTTGCGCAAGTTTTATAAACGGGGTGCTAGATTATATTAAAATAAGCATTTTTCGAGTGAATATTAAAGGTATTGTCAAAAGATTTATTCAAAAGTAAATATTTTGCGCAAGTTGCATAGTAGCAGGCTAGTATGTTGTCTAAGATTCTCAAGCAATAAATTACAAATATATATAATGTAAATATCAATAAGAGTGTCGTAATTGCGGATGTTTTGAAATCGAAGTGCAAAATATTACATTCCATTTAGCACAGGAATATATAAATTTTTTACACTCTAGCAAATTTGTTCACCACTATTCGAAACAGTGAAAAAAATTAGTAATTGGCACACTGTTTTAAATAAACTTAACATTAAAGAAAATTGATAGGTTTTATTGGTTCTGGTAGGACATTTCGGTAAAAAGAAAGCATTTTCTGTGACAACACTAAATATTATACCCACTTTGGTTAATTATCGATACATTGTTTGGTTCGCCTCTATTGGTATTCTGGACAGTTTGGTTTTAAGTGGCATTGGTTATTGGCTGTTATCAAGGAAGTAATGTTTACTCTAAAAGTGGTTTTATACATTTTACATTGAAGTTCCACTACAGAATCGAATAGATTTATTTATTTTTATTTATTTATTAAAGGAAATACAATTATAAATAATTATACTACCTATAAAATATAACAGCACTAGCGACAAGGCTTTCAGCTGTAAGATTAATTCGCGTTATCATAAGAAAGTTTACGTAAACATAATTTTAATTATTTGTAAATGAAATATTTAGAAACATTTCAAAACTATGTTTTATATTATAGGTGCATTACCGGCCAAAGTTATACATATATGGGTTTACTATCGCTTAAATGGTATTTCGGACTGAGGGTGTTAATATGTCAATCCGAATATAACGCAAAAATATTATTGAAATATGGGCGCGTGTAGTTTAAAAATATGTTTACAACTTCTAAATTGAAAATTGTGTATACAAATAAGAAGAGCTCTAAATATTTAGTAACACAAATGAATTATTTTCCGTTTGATTTTTCCATGGTTAGTTTATTTTAAATTATATCCTGCAGTTGTAATTCGGTCTAGTCTGTTGGATAATATTTGGACTTTTTTTTATAAGTTCTTTATGAATTTGTTGCGTTTAAGTTCCTTCGATTACACACCAAAACTTTAAATGCCTTTCGCACAATTCCCATAACTTAGTTTGGAATTAATCGATTGGGCTGGGCTTTAGACTACCGTCCCCAAATTAGGAGTTACAATGAATATGGGTATAGAGGTATTTCTCTTTAAATTAGGTTTAGGTTTTCAAAGAAGCAGGCCCAAAAAATTATTTTTTTAAATCGTCGTTTTTAACGCGAAGATTACAAATCCGTGAGCGGAAAGTAATTTTTTTTAATAACTTATGTACATATATATTTATATATATTTAACACACTGCACATATTTTTCAAGTAACTTAGTTCGTCGAACTCCTTTCCGCCTCGGAGGCTTTCGGCCGCGTTTTAACAAAAATAACCCTGGTCGGTCCAACACCTTGGTGTCAATGGTTCTTTTGTATTGACCTCCTTTCAGCATGCAAAAAAATTATGGGCACCTGGTGTTGGACCGACCAGGGTTATTTTTTTTAAGCGCGGCCGAAGGCCTCCAGTGCAGTAAGGAGTTGACACGCGAAAGAACATGTGCAAAGTGTGTTCATTTTTTGGTTTTTTTTTGTAAAAGTTCATTTGTACAAAAAATTAAAAAAAATATTGACTTATTGAAAACATCAACTTTCCGCTCAAAGATTTGAAATCTTTGCGTCAAAATAAGACGATTTAAAAAACATTATAACTTTCGCAGCCTCCTTTGTTGAGGGACCAGAACTATACATTTATCAAAAATGCAACATTATTATTATTATTGTTATTATTATTATTGTTGTTATTCCATACTTATCACTTTGTCAACATGGAACCCATTTGTTATTGTGCTATGAAATGCTTATTTAAAGCAAATATGTAAATAATTGATGCAAAAACAATGTAGTGAAGGGTTAGTGTACAATAGGTGCATAATATAAAAGAAAAATTAACTATAAATCGAGAAATTGCAAGATGAAATATTTCAAATATTCAAATAAAAATGCAAATATCTCGAAAACTATGAGATTATGGCGGCTATTCTTGATTGTGAGAGTCTCCTCTGTCTAACCATACCCCTTTTACCCCTGAAATCGTGGGATGGTATATTAAATTCTCCCTTTATTATTATTATTATTATTGTTATTTTGCTTCTATTCCGCTTTCTGCTGCGGTGCAAAGTTGCTGCGTATTTCCAAATCTATTTTGCTTCTTTTTCCTATTTGTTTTATTTTTATTTTGCAATAGAACTGCAGCAGACCCTAATAAAAGTAAGTTATATTTGATGACGACATTAGTGGGCTTTTACACACAGACTCTTTTGTAACCCAATCGGGTTTAGTGTGGGCGAGGGGACGACGAGGAAAGAGGGGGGACCGTGCCACTCGTGTTCGGGTGGAACGCTTTGTGTTCTTGTTCGTAACAGCTACCCTTTTCAGCATTCCTTTTCACTTTCAAATTCTTTGAAGGGTTGCAAGAGCGCTCGATTTCAAATGAATCTATACCATTTATTCAGAGATTTGAATTCTAGTATCTATTTTTTGTATGTGATGTGCAAATATGTATGCATTGAATAATAGGAATATTTTGAAAAATTGTAAATAAGGAGAAAATTAAGATACTCAAAATTCAATTTTATGTAATTTTTAATAACATACCGCATAACCGCAAAGAATTTAGTTCCAATAAAATTATGGATTTCAATACTTGAAAATTATAAATTTGGCCTGTTATAAATTTGGCCTTGAAAATATTAGTAGCGGGTATACAATACAGTCTGGTGGATCAGGGAATTTCCGACTTAAGTATTTCTTTGAAACTACTTGTATTAATTCATTGCAAGCAAAATGTGAGACCATCATCTCAACATAAAAATGAAATATGCAACACGCTCTAAGTGTTGCGCAGTCGAACCGCACAAATATTTTCGAAAATTTTTTGAAAAGGAATGACAGAAAACTTGATTCGAGTTACTGGACTCTTTTTGCCCGTGTGAATGCACAGAGCGACACCAAAAGAGAATTTGCCGAAAACGAGGGTCAAAAGAGTCTGTGTGTAAAAGCCGTGTTACAACCAAGCGGTGTGTGTGCAAATATAAAATGATGATTGACGTGTTTAGGTGCACGTTTGCGGGCAAGACCCGAACCCATGTGCAATGCTTGACGTGATTATTTGAACATCTTTAAGGGTCTTAAAATAAGCATGTTTTTAAACAAAATTTCCAAATTTCAGGAATTTGAATTTGACTTTTCAGAAAAGATGAAACTTGCGCAAGTTTTATAAACGGGGTGCTAGATTATATTAAAATTAGCATTTTTCGAGTGAATATTAAAAGTATTGTCAAAAGATTTATTCAAAAGTAAATATTTTGCGCAAGTCGCATAGTAGCAGGCTAGTATGTTGTCTAAGATTCTCAAGCAATAAATTACAAATATATATAATGTAAATATCAATAAAAGTGTCGTAATTGCGTATGTTTTGAAATCGAAGTACAAAATATTACATTCCATTTAGCACAGGAATGTATACATTTTTTACACTCTAGCAAATTTGTTCACCACTATTCAAAACAGTGAAAAAAATTAGTAATTGGCACACTGTTTTAAATAAACTTAACATTAAAGAAAATTGATAGGTTTTATTGGTTCTGGTAGGACATTTCGGTAAAAAGAAAGCATTTTCTGTGACAACACTAAATATTATACCCACTTTGGTTAATTATCGATATATTGTTTGGTTCGCCTCTATTGGTATTCTGGACAGTTTGGTTTTAAGTGGCATTGGTTATTGGCTGTTATCAAGGAAGTAATGTTCACTCTAAAAGTGGTTTTATACATTTTACATTGAAGTTCCACTACAGAATCTAATAGATTTATTTATTTTTATTTATTTATTAAAGGAAATACAATTATAGATAATTATACTACCTATAAAATATAACAGCACTAGCGACAAGGCTTTCAGCTGTAAGATTAATTCGCGTTATCATAAGAAAGTTTACGTAAACATAATTTTAATTATTTGTAAATGAAATATTTAGAAACATTTCAAAACTATGTTTTGTATTATAGGTGCATTACCGGCCAAAGTTATACATATATGGGTTTACTATCGCTTAAATGGTATTTCGGACTGAGGGTGTTAATATGTCAATCCGAATATAACGCAAAAATATTATTGAAATAAGGGAGCGTGTAGTTTAAAAATATGTCTACAACTTCTAAATTGAAAATTGTGTATACAATTTAGTTTATTTTAAATTATATCCTGCAGTTGTAATTCGGTCTAGTCTGTTGGATAATATTTTGACTTTTTTTTATAAGTTCTTTATGAATTTGTTGCGTTTAAGTTCCTTCGATTACACACCAAAACTTTAAATGTCTTTCGCACAATTCCCATAATTTTGGTTGGAATTAATCGATGGGGCTGGGCTTTAGACTACCGTCCCCGAATTAGGAGTTACAATGAATATGGGTATAGAGGTATTTCTCTTTAAATTAGGTTTAGGTTTTCAAAGAAGGAGGCCCAAAAAATGATTTTTTTAAATCGTCGTTTTTAACGCGAAGATTACAAATCCGTGAGCGGAAAGAAATTTTTTTTAATAACTTATGTACATATATATTTATATATATTTAACACACTGCACATATTTTTCAAATAACTTAGTTGTTGTTGTAGCGGCTGAATTCTTTAGAATTCTGATAAGTTATACTATGTTCGCACCGACACAAAATTCGTGTTTTCATAGACAAAAGAGGTTTTCCCGCGAAAACTTGTGTTTTCATCCATACAAAATCTGTCAAACGAAAACACAGTTTTCGCTGAAAACCCCTTGAAAACTTACATTCCACTCATTATAATCGGTGCCTGCTCGATATTATTAGAAAACATATTTTGCCAACCCTTAATGTCAGTTTACAATTTGTATACATTCTATAATTGGCCTATACGTACCCTACAAGGAACTGCTGATGGGTTCACCAATACACTCACATTTGATATGTCAGTACTGTTAATTTACATTTGCATTTTTAAATTCAGAACTATCCACTGATTGGAGGAAGACGTACGCAGAGCTATTGAGAGGAGGAGATGACATTAAGTGAAAATTTATTTTTATATATTCATATTTTATTATATTTTTTGTTGCATTCCTTTTTATATTTAAGTATATTATTATAACTAATTTTGATTAAAAGTTTGAAATTTATTAAATAAATAAAAATTATATTATTTACTGCGCAAAAGAATTTTTCACTTCTGATAGCGTTTCAGTCATAACTGACAATTTTCAGCTATGACGGATTTATGGTCCGCAATGAATCAGAAACAACAAAACAAACAAAAAGAAAACAAGGCTCTTCAGAAAATGATAGAAACTTTGTTCTGCGCGCTGACGAAATTTTTTCAGCTATGACTGTCATATTACCCATCAGATGACCGTCACTGTTCTTGTAGGATACATAACAAATGTAAACAAATAGATGTGTGAACTGTTAATGAAAACTCATCGAAAACACACAATGTCGGTCAGAACGTTCCACGTTCGGTTCCACAATCCACAAATTGTGTTTTCAAGAGAATTTCAAACATAGTATTAGCTGTTATTACAACTTTAACGAGTTAGACATTTTTTTGTGAAAAAAGTACTGAAGAAATGTAACAGTTACAACGCAGCAATCTGATAGTATGAACCAATAGAGGATATCGTCGAACTCGTTTCCGCACTGGAGGTCTTCGGCCGCGCTTTAACAAAAATAACCCTGGTCGGTCCAACACCTTGGTGTCAATGGTTCTTTTGTATTGAACTCCTTTCAGCACGCAAAAAAATTATGGGCACCTGGTGTTGGACCGACCAGGGTTATTTTTTTTAAGCGCGGCCGAAGGCCTCCAGTGCAGTAAGGAGTTGACACGCGAAAGAACATGTGCAAAGTGTGTTCATTTTTTGGTTTTTTTTTGTAAAAGTTCATTTGTACAAAAAATTAAAAAAAATATTGACTTATTGAAAACATCAACTTTCCGCTCAAAGATTTGAAATCTTTGCGTCAAAATAAGACGATTTAAAAAAAATTATAACTTTCGCAGCCTCCTTTGTTGAGGGACCAAAACTATACATTTATCAAAAATGCAACTATTATTATATTATTAGTATTATTGTTATTATTATTATTGTTGTTATTCCATACTTATCACTTTGTCAACATGGAACCCATTTGTAATTGTGCTATGAAATGCTTATTTAAAGCAAATATGTAAATAATTGATGCAAAAACAATGTAGTGAAGGGTTAGTGTACAATAGGTGCATAATATAAAAGAAAAATTAACTATAAATCGAGAAATTGCAAGATGAAATATTTCAAATATTCAAATAAAAATGCAAATATCTTGAAAACTATGAGATTATGGCGGCTATTCTTGATTGTGAAAGTCTCCTCTGTCTAACCATACCCCTTTTACCCCTGAAATCGTGGGATGGTATATTAAATTCTCCCTTTATTATTATTATTATTATTGTTATTTTGCTTTTATTCCGCTTTCTGCTGCGGTGCAAAGTTGCTGCGTATTTCCGAATCTATTTTTCTTCTTTTTCCTATTTGTTTTATTTTTATTTTGCAATAGAACTGCAGCAGACCCTAATAAAAGTAAGTTATATCTGATGACGACATTAGTGGGTTTTTACACACAGACTCTTTTGTAACCCAATCGGGTTTATTGTGGGCGAGGGGACGACGAGGAAAGAGGGGGGACCGTGCCACTCGTGTTCGGGTGGAACGCTTTGTGTTCTTGTTCGTAACAGCTACCCTTTTCAGCATTCCTTTTCACTTTCAAATTCTTTGAAGGGTTGCAAGAGCGCTCGATTTCAAATGAATCTATACCATTTATTCAGAAATTTGAGTTCTAGTATCTATTTTTTGTATGTGATGTGCAAATATGTATGCATAGAATAATAGGAATTTTTGAAAAATTGTAAATAAGGAGAAAATTAAGATACTCAAAATTCAATTTTATGTAATTTTTAATAACATACCGCATAACCGCAAAGAATTTAGTTCCAATAAAATTATGGATTTTAATACTTGAAAATTATAAATTTGGCCTGTTATAAATTTGGCCTTGAAAATATTAGTAGCGGGTATTCAATACAGTCTGGTGGATCAGGGAATTTCCGACTTAAGTATTTCTTTGAAACTACTTGTAGTAAGCAGGTAGGTATTATGCATATTGTTCTACCATATTCATGGTAATTCATTGCAAGCAAAATGTGAGACCATCATCCCAACATAAAAATGAAATATGCAACACGCTCTAAGTGTTGCGCAGTCGAACCGCACAAATATTTTCGAAAATTTTTTGAAAAGGAATGACAGAAAACTCGATTCGAGTTACTGGACTCTTTTTGCCCGTGTGAATGCACAGAGCGACACCAAAAGAGAATTTGCCGAAAACGAGGGTCAAAAGAGTCTGTGTGTAAAAGCCGTGTTACAACCAAGCGGTGTGTGTGCAAATATAAAATGATGATTGACGTGTTTAGGTGCACGTTTGCGGGCAAGACCCGAACCCATGTGCGATGCTTGACGTGATTATTTGAACATCTTTAAGGGTCTTAAAATAAGCATGTTTTAAACAAAATTTCCAAATTTCAGGAATTTGAATTTGACTTTTCAGAAAAGATGAAACTTGCGCAAGTTTTATAAACAGGGTGCTAGATTATATTAAAATAAGCATTGTCAAAAGATATTAAAGTAAATATTTTGCGCAAGTCGTTGTCTAAGATTCTCAAGCAATAAATTACAAATATATATAATGTAAATATCAATAAAAGTGTCGTAATTGCGTATATTTTGAAATCGAAGTGCAAAATATTACATTCCATTTAGCACAGGAATATATACATTTTCTACACTCTAGCAAATTTGTTCACCACTATTCAAAACAGTGAAAAAAATTAGTAATTGGCACACTGTTTTAAATAAACTTAACATTAAAGAAAATTGATAGGTTTTATTGGTTCTGGTAGGACATTTCGGTAAAAAGAAAGCATTTTCTGTGACAACACTAAATATTATACCCACTTTGGTTAATTATCGATATATTGTTTGGTTCGCCTCTATTGGTATTCTGGACAGTTTGGTTTTAAGTGGCATTGGTTATTGGCTGTTATCAAGGAAGTAATGTTCACTCTAAAAGTGGTTTTATACATTTTACATTGAAGTTCCACTACAGAATCGAATAGATTTATTTATTTATTAAAGGAAATACAATTATAAATAATTATACTACCTATAAAATATAACAGCACTAGCGACAAGGCTTTCAGCTGTAAGATTAATTCGCGTTATCATAAGAAAGTTTACGTAAACATAATTTTAATTATTTGTAAATGAAATATTTAGAAACATTTCAAAACTATGTTTTGTATTATAGGTGCATTATCGGCCAAAGTTATACATATATGGGTTTACTATCGCTTAAATGGTATTTCGGATTGAGGGTGTTAATATGTCAATCCGAATATAACGCAAAAATATTATTGAAATAAGGACGCGTGTAGTTTAAAAATATGTCTACAACTTCTAAATTGAAAATTGTGTATACAAATAAGAAGAGCTCTAAATATTTAGTAACACAAATGAATTGTTTTCCGTTTGATTTTGCCATGGTTAGTTTATTTTAAATTATATCCTGCAGTTGTAATTCGGTCTAGTCTTGTCATAATATTTTGACTTTTTTTTTATAAGTTCTTTATGAATTTTGTTGCATTTAATTTCCTTCGATTATACACCAAAACTTTAAATGCCTTTCTCACAATTCCCAATACTTAGGTTGGAATTGATCGATTGAGCTGGGCTTTAGAATACCTTCCCCGAATTAGGGGTTACAAAGAATATATGTATAGAGGTATTTCTATTTAAATTAGGTTTGGGTTTTCAAAGAAGGAGGCCCCAAAAATGTTTTTTTTTTGAAATCGTTCTGTTTTTACGCGAAGATTACAAATCCGTGTGCGGAAAGTAAATTTTTTTACTGATTGTGATCACTTCGCTGTAATTACAACTTCAACGAGTTAGACATTTTTTTGTCAAAAAATATGGAAGAAATGTAACAGTTACAACGCAGCAATTTGAAGGTATGAACGAATAGAGGATATCGTCGAACTCCTTTCCGCATCGGAGGCCTTCGGCCGCGCTTTAACAAAAATAACCGTGGTCGGTCCAACACCTTGGTGTCAATGGTTCTTTTGTATCGAACTCTTTCAGCACGCAAAAGAATTATAGACCTCGGTAATGGACCGACCAGGATTATTTTTTTTTTAAAGCGCGGTCGAAGGGCACCAGTGAAGAAAGGAGTAGCCACGCGAAAGAACATGTGCAAAGTGTGTTCATTTTTTGGATTTTTTTTGTTAAAGTTCATTTGTATAAACAATTAAAAAAAATATTGAACTTTTTAAAACATCAACTTTCCGCTCAAGGATTTGTAATCTTTGCGTCAAAATGACCAAAACTATACATTTATCAAAAATGCAACAATTACTATAAATTTTTCGATTTCCGACCGAGTTGCTCGGATAAAACTCGTAGTATTTCGAACTGTATATAGATATTTCGTATGCAAAGAAATTAATAGTAACGAAGCGAAGTGTGTCTATGACTTATGGTATTGTTATTATTATTATTATTGTTATTATTATTATTGTTATTGTTCTTATTATTATTATTTTATTTTTTTTTACGGGTGATGGCGGGGAAATGCCTTTCGCATCATCAGTGCTGTCGTCACAGCAATGGTATGTGCGACGTGCAGGTCACTAAAAACCCCCCTCTAGGGAACCGTCGCCCAACCTGGAACCGCATTTGCATTACTTCAGGGTGGCGTTCCATTTTCCTCATTGAGAGATTTACATCTACGCACCTGCGTCCAGGTCCCGCTTTTTGCTGCGTAGCCAAGTTTCTGCGAATTTCTGGGTAATAGACCAGTTAGCTTCGCTCTCCATCATGACGCTGATTAAGTTGTTTGCGCTTATTGGACCGACCAGGTCTTCTACGGCGGTACGTTCCCTTTGCCATTGCTCACATTTAAAGAATGTGTGTTCAGCGTCGTCTTCAGTCGCATCGTTGTATAGGCATGCCGGCTCTTCGACTTTTCCCATTCTGTAGAGGTACTTTTTGAAGTATCCATGACCGGATAGTGGCTGCGTTATGTAGAAGTCGACTTCTCCGAATTTACGACTTGTCCATAAGTTTAGGTCTCTTATAGTTGTAAGTCTGGCCGTCCATCTGCCGCGACTCTTATTTTTGAATCTTCGTAGCCATGCTGATATCGTGTCTTTCTTTATTTGGTCTAATGTGCTCTTGTTGTATTCAGACATTTTCTTTAGCTCCCACAGCTTTTTCCTTTCGTATGCCAGAAGGTCAATTGGGGCATTTCCGCTTATAACTAATATAGCATCAGCAGACCTTTCGATAAGCTAATGCAACTCTGAGGGCTGCAGTGCGGTGTACTCTAGCCAATATCTTACGCCGGTTTTCCCTTTTCAACACATCTGCCCAATTCTCTGCTCCGTAGGGTCGTAGACATTAGAAGTATTCTCTTTTCTTGTCTGGGCCCCCTTATGTTGGACATTAGTCTGCTGAGTTGGGAGGTGATTTTCGCTGCCTTTCCTACGGCATGCTGGATTTGTACCCAGGAAGTTAATCTGGGGTCCGGTCTTACGCCTAGGTAGTTCACCGCTTGTTGTGCCCTTAGAGTGTCCGTAATCGTTTGCATACTTATTTCGAGAGGTATGTGCTTATTTGTTAGCAGTAGTAGTTCTGTTTTCTCCGTAGCGAGCTGAAGGTTGTGTGAGTCAAGCCATGCTTGTGTCCGCATCATGACCTGGTTCAGCTTTCTACGCGCATCTTCTGTGTCTCGGGCTATAATTACTGCTGCAATGTCATCTGCGTAGCCTATTAGGTACGATTCGTCTGGAATTTCGAGTTTTACTATGACGTCGTAGTTGATGTTCCACAAATCAGGGCCTAAAATGGATCCTTGTGCAGCTTCTGACGTAACCGCTATCTGTTGTGATCCCTCTCTAGTTTGGTACAGCAGATATCCATTGCTGAGGTAGCTCCGCACCACAGCTCTGAGGTAGTTGGGGATTTTAAAGCTTTTTTCGAGAGCGTCGATCATGTCCGCCCATCTAGCGCTGTTGAAGGCGTTTCGGACATCTAGTTCGGACATCTGAACTGGGGGATTTGCAGAAGTCTTGTTGTCTGTTCTGGATTACGAATCCTGTTTTCGTATGTGGGGAAGAGGGCGCTTACGATATGGTCCATTTTGGCAGCAGTTAAGTCAGGTGGTTTTGCTCGAACTCCGAGTTTCTTCATTACTATTTCGTTCCCGAGTCCCCCAGGGGTTTTTGTTAACGTCCACTCGTAGTTCCTCCCATTTTCTCTTTTTGCTATCATCGATGGCGTGCTTTAGCTCCTTTTTCGCCGCTTGATATTGCTCGGCTTCTTGGGATGCGGCTCCTCTTCGCCTGGCTACGATCTACGAAGGCGACGGCATGTGCGTCTGAGATGGGCGATATTTTCTGTCCACCACTAAACTGCCGCTTTATGTTTGCTGTAGGAAGCCTTGGGCATCGATTTGTGACATGCTCTTGTTATATTAAGCTTTGTGTGCTCGACAACTTTTCTTGCATTTTTGGGGGAGCTGCTAGATGGGTTATGGTCGTCTATTGCGGAGATTAATTTCGAAGTGTTTAGTTTTGAGACGTTCCATTTTCGGGCTCCAGTATTTTTTCTGTACTGGTGGGCGTTTGTTCTGATGTCCACCTCAAAATAGATGTACTGATGTACATCAGTGTATGTACATTTTCGGGCTCCAGTATTTTTTCTATACTGGTGGGCGTTTGTTCTGATGTCCACCTCAAAATAGATGTACTGATGTACATTGGTGTGTCAGCTTTATCCTGATGAAGCGTTATATACCTTACCTGCTCTCTTGTGTTAGATGTAGTTATGTTTATTGTCAAGTCTTCGATGGGGTGCTGTACCACTTCTTTTACGGCCTCTGCGACTTCGTTTTTTGTTGTGACTGAATCGAGGTCTCTGATGGCAATAGTAGCCTTTGATTTAAGGTCGGCCACAGTTGCGGATTTTTGAAGGGTGTGATTGAGTGCCTCACAGAAGTTGACTTTTGCAGTCTGTCCCTTCTCCAACTCTAATAGCAGCACTCCGGCTCTTATTTTGCGGATCCCTTTAATCTTAACATCTGTCGCTGTATTGAGCCCTCGTCGCTTTGTTGCCTCCCTCTCGTGGGTAGGTTCTCCCTCGGTGCAGCCCCGGTGGGGGTTGTGGACCCTTATTTAAAGGCGGCATCTGTTCGCCTCTTTGCCGGAGGTTCAATGGGCGCGTAAGGCATTTTGAGCCCAGCTCTCCTCCCCTGCAGCTCTTAGTCGTGGGCTGCGTATTACTATTCGCAGCTTACCTATTTAGCGTAGGCCGTCCAATATCCGCCAACTGTGACCCCGGTAGTAGCCTGAGCTCTACCTGGTATGTTGTCTAAGATTCTCAAGTAATAAATTACAAATAAATATAATAAAATATAATAATGTAAATATCAAGAAAAGAGTCGAAATTGTGTATGTTTCGAAATTGAAGTAAATTTTTTTACACTCTAGCAAATTTGTTCACCACTATTCAAAACAGATGATATTACTGATTGGCACACAGCTTTAAATAAACTTGACATTAAGGAAAATTGATAGGTTTCGGTGGTTCTGGTAGGACATTTCGGTAATTTTAGTATTTTTGGTGGGAATAGTAAATATTAGACACACACTTTGGTTCATTATCGATATATTGTTTGGTTCGTCTTTATTGGTGTTCTGGACAGTTTGTTTTTAAGTGGCATTGGTTATTTGCTGTTATCAAGAAAGTAATATTTACCGTAAAAGTGGTTTTTATACATTTTAAATTGAATTTCCACCACAGAGTCGAATAGATTAATTCGCGTTAACATAAGTAAGTTTACGTAAACATAAATTTAATTATTTTTAATTGAACATTTCAAAGCTATGTTTTGTATTATAGTTATAGTTACATTACCGGCCAAAGTTAGTAAGGGCGCGGGTAGATTAAAAATATGTCTACAACTTCTAAATCGAAAATTGTGTATACAAATGAGAAAAGCTCTTAATATTTAGTAACACAAATGGTAAGTTTGTTTTAAATTACAAGGTGCGCTCCAAAGTAAACAGGACTTTTAAAAAAAGACAGAACAAATGGTTTTATCGGCAAAATCAATTAATTTTATTCAAAACTAGAGGACCCCGTCCAAGCGTTGCTGTGGCTAAGGTATACATTAATTACATACTATTCAATGCAGTAAAATTGTACATATGAAATAAAACGAAAACGTTATTTCCAATGTAAGAATAACCAAGCAGATCACTTCCAAAAGTTGAAAATGATTAATACTAATTTCCTTCGATTTGTTATTAAACACAAATAAACATAAAATATAATATGTTTATTTTTTAATTTTATATTCAAGTATGGAAAAAATGAGTAATTTTCAAAGTTGTTAGTACATAACGTTTGAAAAAATAAAGAGGTTGTTCGTTCTTAATTTTTAACAATAATATTTATAGTTTTTAATTATAAACATTTCCAAATTCAATTAATTGATCTCTATTTGTATCGTAAGTTCTGACAGTTGGAAAACGTGGCAAGAGGACATTTCTCCATTAAATTTTCCAGTCAAAATAGTTGCTACAATAATATTTCTTTTAATTTTTTTGTTTATCAAAGGCGTACCGTTGTATAATTGAGGTGAATTGAAATAGCTCTGAATAATTTTCAACCAAAGATGTCATTCCGAGTATATCTATATAATTTACGTTTTCATTCACATTGACAACAGTAGCGAATTATTTAAAATAGACGATTCTATGCTATCTCCTCACCAATTTAAAGCCAAATCGGTTAAGCCGTTCATAAGCTATAAATATTGTAGCTCACAGCTCATCAGTTTGATTTGCTCTTATATATCTTTGACTTGTAGTATTTCGAGTTCAGTGACCTAAGTTTGTGCGTCTGCTTAGTGGCATTTTTAAAAACGAAAATCCAATTGAAAATAAAAAATTACTCCCTTATATTTTCTGTTTAACCACGTATACCAAATTTTAATATTGTGTAGTCATCAAAAGTTACCAAAAATCGATATTAAGCTGTGAACTTACCGTGATTAACAAACACTTATTAGTAAAAAACAAACCTCTTAGTCTTTAAAACGAAATAAACTTTATCAAAAACTTAATAAAATTATTGTTAGCGCTATGTTAGGTTATGTGTGTCAGATTACCACAGATTACTAAATAGGTTATGCGAAGTTTGTATACTGCGTTCTGAAATCTAACTCATAGTATACATATTTTATTATTATTAAGTACTTAAATTAAAATGAGATCATCACTGGTATTATTAATATTACCGTCAAAGTCGGTACATTTAATTGTGGCGAGTAATTTTCAAATATTAGTAAATTAGTGCGATAGAATTTAATTAAGTAACCACATATGACATTCGTTACGTGCGTTTTTTAATGGCCGCATGGTGCCATATCAGGTGAACACGGGGAGTGATTGATTGTTAAATGTGATTTTCGGTCAAATAATCAGCCACAAGCGTCGATCCATGAGACGGTGCATTATTGTGCAACAAACGCCAACTTCCATCTTCGCTATATTAGGGCCGAACACGACGAATACGGCGCACCAAACGCTTCAAAACTCCAAGGTAGAATACCGCATTAACGTTTTGGTCGGGTGGAACAAATTCTTTGTGGACAATACCCTTGGAATCATAAAACCAATTCAGCATTGTCTTCACTTTTGACTTCTTCAGGCGCGATTTTTTGGGTTTCGGCTCATTTCTCATTTATGTCCTCACGACCACTTTGAAAACGTTGAAACTACTCGTGCACTCTGCTACGGGAAAGACAATCATCGCCATAAATTTGTTTCATCAATTGAAATGTTTCGGTGAAAATTTTACCAATTTTAAAACAAAATTTAATGTTGGCTCTTTGTTCGAAGCTCATTTCCGCACCGATGACAAAAACATACTGACACTTAAAACGCAATAACTTCACTTCCAATAGATGAAATGTCATGAAATTTTTACTGGAACTCGATAAACGATGACAAATTCTAACGCACTAGTCGACATATAGATGGCACCACTAGAGTTTACTTTGTTCCTTTTTTACTGTTTACTTTGGAACGCACCTTGTATATCCTGCAGTTGTAATTCGATCTAGTCTGTTGGATAATATTTTGACTTTTTTATAAGTTTTTTATGAATTGGTTGCGTTTAAGTTCCTAAACAATTCCCAATACTTTGGTTCAGGTGGGCTTTAGAATACCGTCCCCGAATTAGGGGCTAGAATGGATATAGGTATAGAGGTATTTCTCTTTAAATTATAATTATTAAGATATTTGCATTTAAATACCAAAAAATTCGGAGTATAGTATAGTTTAGGTCCCCAAAGAAGGAGGAACCAAAAATTAATTTTTTATAAATTGTCCTTTTTTAACGCGAAGATTACAAATCCGTGAGCGGAAAATAAATTTTTTCAATAATTTATGTACATATACATATATATAAAAATATATTTAACACATTGCACATATTTTTCAAGTAACTGCGTTGTGGTTGTAGCGGCTGAATTCTTTAGAATTCTGATCACATAGCTGTAATTACAACTTCAACGAGTTAGACATTTCTTCTGATAAAAATACTGAAGAAATATATCAGTTACAACGCAGCAGTCTGATGGTACGAACCATGAGAGGATATCGTCGAACTCCTTTGCGAACTGGCGGCCTTCGGCCGCGCTTTAACAAAAATAACCATGGTCGGTCCAATACCTTGGTGGCAATGGTTCTTTTGTATCGAACTCTTTCAGCACGCAAAAGAATTATAGACCTCGGTGTTGGACCGACCAGGATTATTTTTTTTTTAAAGCGCGGTCGAAGGGCGCCAGTGAAGAAAGGAGTAGCCATGCGAAAGAACATGTGCAAAAAGTGTTAATTTTTTGGATTTTTTTTGTAAAAGTTAATTTGTATAAAAAATTTAAAATAAAATTGAATTATTGAAAAAATAAACTTTCCGCTTAAGGATTCGTAATATTTGCGTCAAAATAAGACGATTCAAATATAATTATAATTTTCGCAGCCTACTTTGTTGAGGGACCAAAACTATACATTTATCAAAAATGCAACTATTACTATAAATTTTTCGATTTCCGACCGAGTTGCTCGGATAAAACTCGTAATATTTCGAACTGTATATAGATATTTCGTATGCAAAGAAATTAATAGTTATTATTGTTATTATTATTATTATTATTATTATTAATGTTATTATTATTATTATTTATATTCCATACTTATCACTTTGTCAAGATGGAACCCATTTGTTATTGTGCATATAACGACAATTGTGTACAAAATTAAATGCTTATTTAAAGCAAATATGTAAATAATTGATATAAAATAAATATGTAGAAACAATGTACTAGTGCATAATAAGTGCATAATATAAAAGAAAATTAAAAATAAATCGAGAAATTGCAAGATAAAATTTGCAAATAAAAATGCAAATATCTCAAAAACTATAAGCTTCCGGTGGCTGTAATTATATATATTCTTGATTTGGAGAATCTCCTCTATCTAACCATACCCCTTTAAACCCTAAAATCGTGGAACGGTATACTAAAGTTTCCCTGTATTATTATTATTGTTATTATTATTATTGTTATTTATATTATTTTTATTGTTATCTGTCGCCCACCTTGGAACCGCGTGTGCATTATTTCAGGGTGTTCCATTTTTCTCATTAAGAGATTTACATGCCCGCTTTTTGCTGCGGTGCAAAGTTGCTGCGAATTTCTATATCTATTTTTCTTCTCCTTCCTATTTGTTTTATTTTTATTTCGCAATGCAAATGCAACTGCAGCAGACCCCAATAAAAGTAAGTTATCTTCTGATGACGACATTAGTGGGCTTTTACACACAGACTCTTTTGTAACCCAAACCGGTTTATTGTGGGCGAGGGGACGACGAGGAAAGACGGAGGGACCGTGCCACTCGTGTTCGGGTGGAACGCTTTGTGTTCTTGTTCGTAACAGCTACCCTTTTCAGCATTCCTTTTCACTTTTAAATTCTTTGAAGGGTTGCAAGAGCGCTCGATTTCAAATGAATCTATACCATTTATTCAGAAATTTGAATTCTAGTAATGTGAGACCATCATCCCAACATACAAATGAAATATGGAAATATGCAACACGCTCTAAGTGTTGCGCAGTCGAACCGCACAAATTTTTTGAAAAGGAATGACAGAAAACTCGATTCGAGTTGCTGGACTCTTTTTGCCCGTGTGAATGCACAGAGCGACACCAAAAGAGAATTTCCTGAAAACGAGGGTCAAAAGAGTCTGTGTGTAAAAGCCGTGTTACAACCAAGCGGTGTGTGCAAATATAAAATGATAATTGACGTGTTTAGGTGCACGTTTGCGGGCAAGACACGAACCTATGTGCAATGCTTGACGTGATTATTTGAACATCTTTAATGGTCTTAAAATAAGCATGTTTTTAAACCAAATTTCCAAATTTCAGGAATTTGAATTTGACTTTTCAGAAAAGATGAAACTTGCGCAAGTTTTATAAACGGGGTGCTAGATTATATTAAAATAAGCATTTTTCGAGTGAATATTAAAAGTATTGTCAAAAGATTTATTCAAAAATAAATATTTTGCGCAAGTCGCATAGTAGCAGGCTAGTATGTTGTCTAAGATTCTCAAGCAATAAATTACAAATATATATAATGTAAATATCAATAAAAGTGTCGTAATTGCGGATGTTTTGAAATCGAAGTGCAAAATATTACATTCCATTTAGCACAGGAATATATAAATTTTTTACACTCTAGCAAATTTGTTCACCACTATTCAAAACAGTGAAAAAAATTAGTATTTGGCACACTGTTTTAAATAAACTTAACATCAAAGAAAATTGATAGGTTTCATTGGTTCTGGTAGGACATTTCGGTAAAAAGAAAGCATTTTCTGTGACAACACTAAATATTATACCCACTTTGGTTAATTATCGATATATTGTTTGGTTCGCCTCTATTGGTATTCTGGACAGTTTGGTTTTAAGTGGCATTGGTTATTGGCTGTTATCAAGGAAGTAATGTTCACTGTAAAAGTGGTTTTATACATTTTACATTGAAGTTCCACTACAGAATTGAATAGATTTATTTATTTTTATTTATTTATCAAAGGAAATACATATCATAAGAAAGTTTACGTAAACATAATTTTAATTATTTGTAAATGAAATATTTAGAAACATTTCAAAACTATGTTTTGTATTATAGGTGCATTACCGGCCAAAGTTATACATATATGGGTTTACTATCGCTTAAATGGTATTTCGGATTGAGGGTGTTAATATGTCAATCCGAATATAACGCAAAAATATTATTGAAATAAGGGCGCGTGTAGTTTAAAAATATGTCTACAACTTCTAAATTGAAAATTGTGTATACAAATAAGAAGAGCTCTAAATATTTAGTAACACAAATGAATTGTTTTCCGTTTGATTTTTCCATGGTTAGTTTATTTTAAATTATATCCTGCAGTTGTAATTCGGTCTAGTCTGTTGGATAATATTTTGACTTTTTATTATAAGTTCTTTATGAATTCGTTGCGTTTAAGTTTCTTCGATTATACACCAAAACTTTAAATGTCTTTCGCACAATTCCCATAATTTTGGTTGGAATTAATCGATGGGGCTGGGCTTTAGACTACCGTCCCCGAATTAGGAGTTACAATGAATATGGGTATAGAGGTATTTCTCTTTAAATTAGGTTTAGGTTTTCAAAGAAGGAGGCCCAAAAAATTAATTTTTTTAAAACGTCGTTTTTTATAGCGAAGATTACAAATCCATGAGCGGAATATTTTTTTTTTTAATAACTTATGTACATATATATATAAATATATTTAACACACTGCACGTATTTTTCACATAACTTAGTTGTTGTTGTAGCGGCTGAATTCTTTAGAATTCTGATCAGTTATACTATGTTCGCACAGACACAAAATTCGTGTTTTCATAGACAAAAGAGGTTTTCCCGCGAAAACTTGTGTTTTCATCCATACAAAATCTGTCAAACGAAAACACAGTTTTCGCTGAAAACCCCTTGAAAACTTACATTCCACTCATTATAATCGGTGCCTGCTCGATATTATTAGAAGACATATTTTGCCAACCCTAAATGCCAGTTTACAATTTGTATACATTCTATAATTGGCCTATACGTACCCTACAAGGAACTGCTGATGGGTTCACCAATACACTCACATTTGATATGTCAGTACTGTTAATTTACATTTGTATTTTTAAATTCAGAACTATCCACTGATTGGAGGAAGACGTATGCAGAGCTATTGAGAGGAGGAGATGACATTAAGTGAAAATTTATTTTTATATATTCATATTTTATTATATTTTTTGTTGCATTCCTTTTTATATTTAAGTATATTATTATAACTAATTTTGATTAAAAGTTTGAAATTTATTAAAGAAATAAAAATTATATTATTTACTGCGCAAAAGAATTTTTCACTTCTGATAGCGTTTCAGTCATAACTGACAATTTTCAGCTATGACGGATTTATGGTCCGCAATGAATCAGAAACAACAAAACAAACAAAAAGAAAACAAGGCTCTTCAGAAAATGATAGAAACTTTTTCAGCTATGACTGTCATATTACCCATCAGATGACCGTCACTGTTCTTGTAGGATACATAACAAATGTAAACAAATAGATGTGTGAACTGTTAATGAAAACTCATCGAAAACACACAATGTCCGTCAGAAAGTTCCACGTTCGGTTCCACAATCCACAAATTGTGTTTTCAAGAGAATTTCAATTCGGTGCAAACATAGTATTAGCTGTTATTACAACTTCAACGAGTTAGACATTTTTTTGTATAAAAAAGTACTGAAGAAATGTAACAGTTACAACGCAGCAATCTGATAGTATGAACCAATAGAGGATATCGTCGAACTCGTTTCCGCACTGGAGGTCTTCGGCCGCGCTTTAACAAAAATAACCCTGGTCGGTCCAACACCTTGGTGTCAATGGTTCTTTTGTATTGAACTCCTTCAGCACGCAAAAAAATTATGGGTACCTGGTGATGGACCGATCAGGGTTATTTTTTTTAAGCGCGGCTGAAGGCCGCCAGTGCAGTAAGGAGTTGACAAGCGAAAGAACATGTGCAAATTGTGTTCATTTTTTGGTTTTTTTTTTTTGTAAAAGTTCATTTGTACAAAAAATTAAAAAAAATATTGACTTATTGAAAACATCAACATTCCGCTCAAAGATTTGAAATCTTTGCGTCAAAATAAGACGATTTAAAAAACATTATAACTTTCGCAGCCTCCTTTGTTGACGGACCAGAACTATACATTTATCAAAAATGCAACATTATTATTATTATTGTTATTATTATTATTGTTGTTATTCCATACATATCACTTTGTCAACATGGAACCCATTTGTTATTGTGCTATGAAATGCTTATTTAAAGCAAATATGTAAATAATTGATATAAAATAAATATGCAAAAACAATGTAGTGAAGGGTTAGTGTATAACAGGTGCATAATATAAAAGAAAAATTAACTATAAATCGAGAAATTGTGAGAGTTTCCTCTGTCTAACCATACCCCTTTTACCCCTGAAATCGTGGGATGGTATATTAGTGTCTCCCTTTATTATTATTATTATTATTGTTATTTTGCTTTTATTCCGCTTTTTGCTGCGGTGCAAAGTTGCTGCGAATTTCCAAATCTATTTTTCTTCTTTTTCCTATTTGTTTTATTTTTATTTTGCAATAGAACTGCAGACCCTAATAAAAGTAAGTTATCTTCTGATGACGACATTACAACCAAGCGGTAAGAGTGCAAATATACAATAAAATGATGATTGACGTGTTTAGTTGAACGTTTGCGGGCAAGACCCGAACACATGTGCAATGCTTGACGTGATTATTTGAACATCTTTTAGGGTTTAAAATAAGCATGTTTTTAAACAAAATTTCCAAATTTCAGGAATTTGAATTTGAATTTTCAGAAAAGATGAAACTTGCGCAAGTTTTATAAACGGGGTGCTAGATAATATTAAAATAAAGATTTTTCGAATGAACATTAAATATATAGTATCGTCAAAAGATTTATTCAAAAGTAAATATTTAGCGCTAGTCGCATAGTAGCAGGCCGGTATGTTGTCTAAGATACTCAAGTAATAAATTACAAATATATATAACTAGCTGACCAGGCGAACTTCGTACCGCTTAACAGTCAATTAATGTCTTGTTACCTTTTAGCTGAACTAATTAAGGCTTTGATGAACGTAATACAATGATACAAAGTAAATATGAACATAGATAGATATATAAAAGTATTTTATTACGATCGACAATACATACAGAAATAGAATACAAATAAAAATTAGGTACTTCAAACACGTGTCAGAAAAAAAAGGATTAAATTATAGTATGTTGTGTAGCATGTGATGCACTCGGATTAACTCTGTTCATTCAAGCACCTTGTGGTAAACGATATTCTTTGTTTTTTTGCCTGGCGCAAGAACAAATAAAGCGGATGGTTTATCGACACATGAACATGCCACATACAATAGACAATGAGAAAAACATGCATTTTCTAGATTGGGGCCACAAATAGTCAATGATTGGCCCTGTGATTTGTTAATCGTCAGGACGAAGGTAAGACAAATCGGAAATTGAATTCGTTGAAATTTAAAGGGCATATCCGTTGGGATCATCGGAATCCTTGGAATTAGAACTTCCTCATCTTTAAATTTTCCTTTGAGTATCAACGCGTGGATCACATTGCTCATCAGTTTTCTTATCACCAAAAGTGTTTCATTGCACAGTTTAAGTTGGTTTAAATTTCTAAGCATGATGCCTACCGAGCCAACCTTCAGTTGCAAATTGTGCGGTGATAAACCAGGCACATGCAAGAAGTTTAAAAATTCAGTTGTATAATTAAAGGCTTCATCTTCGCTCGTTACACAGTCGAATCAGAAAATATACGCTAAATTGGTATTGGATGTTTGGATACCAAAAACCGCCATGTCGCTGCCTTTCGTGACATATTTGCAAATGTATTTAATTGACTTGACCAAATTGCAATACTCAACATTACAATGTACCTTGAATGTTTTGGAAGGAAGTGGCGAATATGGAACAACCCAACTGTTGTCGACCACAAAATCGTTTCCTTTCACTTTAGTTGTGATAGTTCTACCATTATCAGCGGGCAATCGACGCTTATACAGTGGATAACCATCGTTGCCTGTGATGGTTCCTGCCATCACTTTTCGTGGATGCCGTTTGGAGCACTTGCCGTTGACCACGCACGGTAATTGGCGGTTGATGGTGCCACACGGCCCATGAATAATAACCATAACCAAATTTGAATGAAATCTTTAAAAAATCATAGACAACATAAAAAGACATTTACGTTTTTGTTAACCTATAAAATAAAGTTTAGAAATTGTTTTCGGAAATACAATACTTGTAGTTTAGATCATAGATTACTACTTTGGATATTGCACTTTTTAACCTTACACAAAATAAATTTATGAACGCACGCGTAAACGTTAATCAGTTGTCATTGTTTCTGAACACATGTCAACCATTACTTATAGTATTTGACATGATGGACAACAAATGTTTGGCAGGTACGAACAAAGGAACATTTAGGGAAAATGATTCATCTTTTATAATTATGTTTTCGTCGAGTTTTCATTATTTTTACGATGTATTCTGTTTTTCGGGGCGGGGACAAATCCAACGAACCAAAAACCATGAAAATTGGTCTAGCCGATCTCAAGTTATAAGTGTTGTAACAAACCCGACTTTGTTTTATATATATAGAAAATGTAAATATCAACAAAAGTGTCGTAATTGTGTATGTTTTGAAATTGAAGTGCAAAATATTATATTCCATTTGGCACAGTTTTTTTACACTCTAGCAATTTTGTTCACACCTATTCGAAAAAGTGAAAAAAAGCACTGATTGGCACACAGCTTTAAATAAACTTGACATTAAAGAAAATTGATAGGTTTCGGTGGTTCTGGTAGGACATTTCGGCAAAAAGAAAGTATTTTCTGTGGCAACACTAAATATTATACACACTTTGGTTCATTATCGATATATTGTTTGGTTCGTCTTTGTTCGTATTTTGAACAGTTTGTTGTTAAGTGGTATTGGTTATTGGCTGTTATCAAGGAAGTAATGTTTACTGTAAAAGTGGTTTTTCTACATTTTACATTAAATTTCCACCACAGAATCGAATAGATTAATTCGCGTTAACATAAGTAAGTTTACGTAAACATAAATTTATTAATTTTTAAATGAAATATTTAGACACATTTCAAAGTTCAAGTTGCCATCCGAAATAACATGTGCCAAGTGTGTTAATTTTTTGGATTTTTTCTGTAAAAATTCATTTGTTTAAAAAATAAAAAAAAAATATAATTATTGTAAAGATCGACTTTTCGCTCAAGGATTTGTAATCTTTGCGTCAAAATAAGACGATTTAAAAAAGTTATAATTTTCGGAGCCTCCTTTGTTGAGGGACCAAAACTTTACATATATCAAACAATTGTCAACATATGACTTATGGTATACATATGTTGGTTCCAAATATGAATGTATTTAAATCAGAATTTCGTACGCAAAACGTGAGTGGATATTATTATTATTGTTATTGTTATTATTATCATTATTGTTATTATTATAATTATTTTTAATATTGTTATTATTATTATTATTGTTGTGGTTATTATTGTTATTATTATTGGGTCGGCTATAGTATACCATCCCACGATTTCAGGGTTAAAAAGGGTAAAGTAGGATAAAAGAGTTTCTCCAGATAAAGAATATATACAATTATAGCCGACGGAGACTTATAGTTTTCGAGATATTTGCATTTTAAGTTAAAAATTTTACAACTTTTACCTTGCAATTTCTCGATTTATATTTAAGTTTTCGTTTATTCACTAAGACTTTCCTACATTGTTTCTAAATATTTATTTTATATATTATATATTATTTTCATATTTGCTTTAAATAAGCATATCTTTTTTTAACATAATCTTCGTTATATCCACTAGCACAAAAAAGCGTTCCATGTTGACAAATAATAAGTGTTCCCATATCTATTATATATATATATATATTTTGCAAATGAATTGAAATGAATAACAAAAGAGGATTATACCTGATACATAACATACATACATACATACATTAATCATAATTATTTTTGTTTCCTTTCCCAGTACTGTGATTCAGTATTGGATCGACCAGGGTTATTTTTTTAGAAGCGCGGCCGAAGGCTGCCAATGCGGAAAGGAAATCTAACCAAAAACAAAAACACATATTCAGCGAATAAGGCCAATAAAACATACTTATAAGCCCTAAAACCTTTTTATTTGATTAAAATGGAAAATTTAGATGATAATATTTTGTAGAGGGTGTTTTTATTTATTTTGATTGCTTTCATTCGTTTGGATATGGCAACACTTATAATTTGTCAACATCTATTAATCCCATTTGTTATTGTGAATATACCGACAATTGTGTACAAAATAAAATGCTTATTTAAAGCAAATATGTAAATAATTGATATAAAATAAATATGTAGAAACAATGAGCTAGTGTATAATAAGTGCATAATATAAAAGAAAACTTAACTATAAATCGAGAAATCGCAAGATAAAACTGCAAATATCTCGAAAGCTATAAGCTTCCGGTGGCTATAATTATATATATTCTTGATCTGGAGAATCTCCTCTATCTAACCATACCCCTTTAAACCATGAATTCGTGGGATGGTATACTAAAGTTTTCCCTTATTATTATTATTGTTATTATTATTTTTATTATTATTATTATTATTTTTATTGTTATCCGTCGCCCACCTTGGAACCGCGTGTGCATTATTTCAGGGTGGCGTTGCATTTTTCTCAATGTGAGATTTGCATACCCGCTTTTTGCTGCGGTGCAAAGTTGCTGCGAATTTCTATATCTATTTTTCTGCTTTTTCCTATTAGTTTTATTTTTATTTTGCAATAGAACTGCAGCAGACCCTCACAAAAGTAAGTTATCTTCCGATGACGACATTACAACCAAGTGGTGTGAGTGCAAATATAAAATTATGATTGATTGATTATTAAAAGTATTGTCAAAAGACTTATTCCAAAGCAAATATTTAGCGCAAGTCGCATAGTAGCAGGCTAGTATGTTGTCTAAGATTCTCAAGTAATAAATTACAAATATATATAATAATGTAAATAATACTAAAAGCGGCGTAATTGCGTATGTTTTGAAATCGAAGTGCAAAATATTACATTCCATTTGGCACAGGAATATATAAATTTTTTTACACTAGCAAATTTGTTCACCACTATTCAAAACAGTGAAAAAATTACTGATTGGCATCCAGCCTTAAATAAGCTTGACAGTAAAGAAAATTGATAGGTTTCGGTGGCTCTGGTAGGACATTTCGGTAAAAGAAAGTATTTTCTGTGACAACACTAAATATTATACACACTTTGGTTAATTATAGATATATTGTTTGGTTCGCCTCTTTTGGTATTCTGGACAGTTTGTTTTTAAGTGGCATTGGTTATTGGCTGTTATCAAAAAAGTAATGTTTACTGTAAAATTGGTTTTTATACATTTTACATTAAATTTCCACCACAGAGTCGAATAGATTAATACGCGTTATCATAAGTAAGTTAACGTAAACATAAATTTGATTATTTTTAAATGAAATATTTAGAAACATATCAAAACTATGTGTCAATGGTTTTTTTGTATCGAACTCCTTTCAGCACGCAAAAGAATTATGGGCACCTGCTCTTGGACCGACCAGGGTTATTTTTTTTAAGCGCGACCGAAGGACGCCAGTGCAGAAAGCAGTTGCCATGCGAAAGAACATGTGCTTCATTTTTTGGATTTTTAAAAAAAATTCAAAATATATTTATTATAAAAATCGACTTTCCGCTCAAGGATTTGTAATCTTCGCGTCAAAATAAGACGATTTAAAAAAGTTATAATTTTCGGAGCCTCCTTTGTTGAGGGGCCAAAACTATACATTTATCAAACATGCAACTATTTCTAGAAATTTTTCGATTTCCGACCGAATTGTCCGGATAAAACTCGTAGTATTTCGAACTGTATATAGTTATGACTTATGGTATATGTTGGTTCTAAACATTAATGTACTAGTATTTAAATCAGAATTTCGTCCGAAAAACGTGAGTGGCTATTATTGTTGTTATTATTATAATTATTGTTATTATTATTGTTTTTAATATTGTTATTATTATTATTGTTGTTATTATTATTGCGTTGGCTTTAGTATACCATCCCACGATTTAAGGGTTAAAAGAGGTATGGTAGGATAGAAGAGATTCTCCAGATCAAGAATACATACAATTATAGCCGACGGAGACTTATAGTTTTCGAGATATTTGCATTTTAAGTTAAAAATTTTACAACTTTTACCTTGCAATTTCTCGATTTATATTTAAGTTTTCGTTTATTCACTAAGACTTTCCTACATTGTTTCTAAATATTTATTTTATATATTATATATTATTTTCATATTTGCTTTAAATAAGCATATCTTTTTTTAACATAATCTTCGTTATATCCACTAGCACAAAAAAGCGTTCCATTTGACAAATAATAAGTGTTCCCATATCTATTATATATATATATATATTTTGCAAATGAATTGAAATGAATAACAAAAGAGGATTATACCTGATACATAACATACATACATACATACATTAATCATAATTATTTTTGTTTCCTTTCCCAGTACCGTGATTCAGTATTGGATCGACCAGGGTTATTTTTTTAGAAGCGCGGCCGAAGGCTGCCAACGCGGAAAGGAAATCTAACCAAAAACAAAAACACATATTCAGCGAATAAGGCCAATAAAACATACTTATAAGCCCTAAAACCTTTTTATTTGATTAAAATGGAAAATTTAGATGATAATATTTTGTAAAGGGTGTTTTTATTTATTTTGATTGCTTTCATTCGTTTGGATATGGCAACACTTATCATTTGTCAACATCTATGGGACCCATTTGTTATTGTTCATATAACGACAATTGTGTACAAAATAAAATGCTTATTTAAAGCAAATATGTAAATAATTGATATAAAATAAGTATGTAGAATAAATGTACTGAAGTGGCAGTGTATAATAAGTGCATAATAAAAAAAAAAAATTAACTATAAATCGAGAAATTGCAAGATAAAATTTGCAAATAAAAATGCAAATGTCTCGAATACTGTTGTTGTTGTTACTGTAACGGTCATCTAGTCCCCGCTTGGATGGCAAGTGATAGTTTGGTTGTCGTCGAGGTCATCTAACGGGAGGCCCAAGAAACGGGCTGTTTCAACGGGATCGGACCATAGGGAAGAGGGTGTTAGATGAGTTGGGTTTTTTGGGCATGCAAAGAGGTGGTTAGTATCATGCGGGGCCTCATTGCACTCAGGACATATGTTTGGTATATCGGGGTTTATTCTGGATAAGTAGGAGTTTAACCTGCTACAATATCCAGAACGAAGTTGCGCGAGGGTCACTCTGGCGCGGGGCAACTCGAGCTCTGCGTCTGCTATAGGTGGTGGCTGTGAATGGCGGTCAGTGCTTGTCTGTAGTTCGTTGCGTCCGAAGTCCGGTCGGCGTACTGTCTGATGTCGTCGACGTAATCAAGGAATGACCTCTTGATGTTCCTAGGAGGCGGTTCCGCTTCAAGCAGGCGACTGCAGGGGTGATTTCTGTCTCGAATACTATACGCTTCCGAAGGCTATAAATAGATATATTCTTGATCTGGAAAATCTCCTCTATCGAACCATACCTCTTTTAACCCTGAAATCGTGGGATGGTGTACTAAAGTTTCCCCTTATTATTATTATTATTATTATTGTTATTATTATTATTGTTATTATTATTTTTTATTATTATTTTTATTGTTATCCGTCGCCCACCTTGGATCCGCGTGTGCATTATTTTAGGGTGGCGTTCCATTTTTCTCATTGAAAGATTCACATACCCGCTTTTTGCTGCGGTGCAAAGTTGCTGCGAATTTCTATGTCTATTTTTCTGCTTTTGCCTATTTGTTTTATTTTTATTTTGCAATAGAACTGCAACAGACCCTAATAAAAGTAAGTGCGATGACGACATTACAACCAAGCGGTGTGAGTGCAAATATAAAATGATGATTGACGTGTTTAGGTGAACGATTGCGGGCAAGACACGAACCCATGTGCAATGCTTGAGGGTCTTAAAATAAGCATGTTTTTAAACAAAATTTCCAAATTTCAGGAATTTGAATTTGACTTTTCAGAAAATATAAAACTTCCGCAAGTTTTATAAACGGGGTGCAAGATTATAGTAAAAGAAATATTTTTCGAATGAATATTAAATATTATATATAGTATCGTCAAAAGATTTTTTGAAAAGTAAATATTTAGCGCAAGTCGCATAGTAGCAGGCTAGTATGTTGTCTAAGATTCTCAAGTAATAAATTACAAATATATATAATATAATAATGTAAATATCAAGAAAAATGTCGAAATTATGTATGTTTTGAAATTGAAGTGCAAAATATTACATTGCATTTGGCACAGGAATATATACATTTTTTTACACTAGCAAATTTGTTCACCACTATTCAAAACAGTGAAAAAACTTACTGATTGGCACACAGCTTTAAATAAACTTGACAGTAAAGAAAATTGATAGGTTACGGTGGTTCTGGTAGGACATGTAGGCAATACTAAATATTATACACACTGGTATATTGGTTTATTATCGATATGTTGTTTGGTTCGTCTTTATTCGTATTCTGGACAGTTAGTTTTAAAGTGGCATTGGTTATTGGCTGTTATCAAGAAAGTAATGTTCACTGTAAAAGCGGTTTTTATACATTTTACATTGAAGTTCCACTACAGAATCGAATAAATTAATTCGCGTTATCATAAGTAAGTTTACGTAAACATAAATTTAATTAGTTGTAAATGAAATATTTAGAAACATTTCAAAACTATGTTTTGTATTATAGGTACATTACCGGCCAAAGTTATACATATATGAGTTTACTATCGCTTAAATGGTATTTCTGATTGAGGGTGTTAATATGTCAATCCAAATATAACGCAAAAATATTGATATAATGTGGGCGCGTGTAGTTTAAAAATATGTCTACAACTTTTAAATCGAAAATTGTGTATACAAATGAGAAGAGCTCTAAATATTTAGTAACACAAATGATTTGTTTTCCGTTTGATTTTTCCATGGTTAGTCTGTTGCATAATACTTTGACTTTTTTTTAAAAGTTTTTTATGAATTTGTTGCGTTTATGGTCCTTCGATTATACACCAAAACTTTAAATGCCTTTCTCACAATTCCCAATACTTAAATTGGAAGTGATCGATTGGGCTGGGCTTTAGACTACTGTTCCCGAATTAGCAGTTACAGTGGATAAGGGTATAGAGGTATTTTCCTTTAAATTAGGTTTAGGTTTTCAAAAAAGGAGGCCCCAAAAATGATTTTTTTTTTAAATCGTCCGCTTTTAACGCGAAGATTACAAATCCGTGAGCGGAAAGTAAATTTTTTTAATATTTTATGTACATATACAAAATGCGTTCAAAAGTAAACAGGAAAAAAGGAACAAAGTAAATTCTAGTGGCGCCATATATATGTTAACTAGTGCTATCGTTCATTGACTTCCAGTAAAAATTTCATGACATTTCATCTATTGGAAGTGAAGTTAATGCGTTTTAAGTGTCAGTATGTTTTTGTCATCGGTGCGAAAATGAGTTTCGAACAAAGAGCCAACATTAAATTTTGTTTTAAAATTGGTAAAACTTTTACCGAAAGATTTCAATTGATGAAACCAGTTTATGGCGATGATTGCCTATCCCGTAGCAGAGTGGACGAGTGGTTTCAACGTTTTCAAAGTGGTCGTGAGGACATAAATGAGAAATGAGCCGAAACCCAAAAAATCGCGCCTGGAGAAGTCCAAAGTGAAGACAATGCTGATTTGTTTTTATGATTCCACAGAGAATTTGTTCCACGTGACCAAAACGTTAATGCGGTATTCTACCTTGGAATTTTGAACGTTTTGTGCGCCTTATTCGACGTGTTCTGTCCGAATATCGCGAAGATGGAAGTTGGCGTTTGTTGTACGATAATGCGCCGTCTCATCGATCGACGCTTGTGGCCGATTATTTGACCAAAAATAACATTTTAGCAATTAACCACTCCCCGTATTCACCTGATATGGCACCGTGCGACTTGTACCTTTTCGGAAAAATGCATTTGCCGATGAAAGGAAAGCGGAGGCCATTCAAAAGGCTTGCACCGGCATACTGGCGGCCATACCGGGCAACGAGCTAAAACACTCGTTCGACATGCTTTTGGACCGTGCACAAAGCTGTATTAAAGCAGGAGACTATTTTGAATAAAATTAATTAATTTTGCCGATAAAGCCATTTGTTCTGTCTTTTTTTTGAAAGTCCTGTTTACTGTGGAACGCTCCTTGTATATATATAAATATATTTATCACACTGCACATATTTTTCAAGTAACTTAGTTGTTGTTGTAGCGACTGAATTCTTTGGAGTTCTGATCACTTAGCTGTAATTACAACATCAACGAGTTAGACATTTCTTCTGATAAAAATACTGAAGAAATGTATCAGTTACAACGCAGCAATCTGATGGTACGAACCATGAGAGGATATCGTCGAACTCCTTTCCGCACTGGCGGCCTTCGGCCGCGCTTTAACAAAAATAACCCTGGTCGGTCCAATACCTTGGTGTCAATGGTTCTTTTGTATTGAACTCCTTTCAGCACGCAAAAGAATTATAGACCTCGGTGTTGGACCGACCAGGGTTATTTTTGTTAAGCGCGGCCGAAGGCCGCCAGTGTAGAAAGGAGTTGCCACGCAAAAGAACATGTGCAAAATGTGTTAATTTTTAAAATTTTTTTTTTTAAAAGTTCATTTGTATAAAAAATTAAAAAAAAATATTGAATTATTGGAAAAATCAACATTCCTCTCAAGGATTTGAAATCTTTGCGTCAAAATAAGACGATTTGAAAAAAATTATAATTTTCGCAGCCTCCTTTGTTGAGGGACTCAAACTATTTTTTTTTTTTTTTCGAGCGAGGTTGAGAGAAATGCCTTCCGCATCGTCATTGTGTCGTCACAGCAATGGTATGTGCCACTTGCAGGTCACTAAAAAACTCTCGTCTAGAGAACCGTCGCCCACCCTGGAACCGCTTTCACATTACTTCAGGGTGGCGTTCCATATTTCTCGTCTTAAGACTTACATGTCATTACCTGAGTCCAGGTCTCGTTTTTTAATCCGTAGTACGTTTTCTATATAATTTTTCACGTTCTTCCAATTTTCCTCGTTTTGGAGCATGACAGTTATGAGGTTATCCGCATTCAGGGTGCCGACCAAAGTGTAGAGCCTATTTCGCTGCATTTGCCAGCGTGTGCATTTGAAAAATGTGTGTTCAGCGTCGTCCTCGATCGCTTCGTTGTAGATACAGGACGACTTTTCGACTTCTCTATTTTATATAGATACTTTCTGAAATATCCATGCCCGGATAGCATCTGAGTAGTATAGAAATCCACCTCACTATGTTCCCTGTTACACCCTTCTCTTATGTTTTGGATTAGCCTGGCCGTCCATCTACCGTGGCGTCCTTGCTCCCAGCGAGCTGGCCATTGTTCCAAGGTGTCGCTCTTTATTTCCTCCTTTGTAGCGGCAGCATCTGTTCCCTGTTTCTTCAACGTCCACATTTTCTTTCGTTCAAATGCTAATAAGTCGATGGGTGTGTTTTCGCTTATTACATATACAGCTTCGCCCGAGACTGTACGGTATGCCGATGCTACTCTTAGAGCAGCTGTACGATACACTTTTTCGAGGGATTTGCGTCGACTATTTTTTCTTAATGTGTCTGCCCATAACTCTGCTCCGTAGAGCAAGACATTTAGTGTTGTTGACATCAAAAGCTTCCGTTTTTCTTGTCTCGGTCCTCCGATACTAGTCATCAGCCTGCTCAATTGGCTAGTTATTATGGACGCTTTTTTGCAGCGTGATGAATTTGTGCACAGGAGGTAAGCCTGGAGTCTATTCATACCCCCAGGTAGTTGACAACCTTTTGTGTCCTTAATGTTTCTGTTGTTGTCCTCATGTCTACTATAGTCGGAATATGCTTCTTTGTTAGCAGTACCAGCTCGCTTTTTTCAGTGGCAAGTTTGATACCTTTCGCATCAAGCCACATTTGTGCTCTGATCATCACCTGGTTTAACTTCCTGCGGGCATCTTCGGTGTATCTGCGTAGCCAACAAAATAAGTATCGTCGGGCATATCGAGCATATTAAGCCATCGTAACTGACGTTCCAGAGGTCTGGGCCGAGGATTGATCCCTGCGCAGCTCCGGACGTGACCTTCAAGGGTCATGGTCTTTCAGAGGTTTTATACAGCAAAAACCTGTCTTCCAAATAGCTTCTCACCATTATGCTGAGATATGCGGGTATTTTAAATTTTTCTTCTAATGCTTCAATCATGTTTTCCCATCGAGCGCTGTTGAAGGTGTTTCGAACGTCAAGGGTGGCGAGTAGAGCAACTCGTCTGAGTATATTGCATCCTCTGTGTGCTTCTTCTACGCCTCTCACGACATTCTCAATGGCCCCCAGTGTTGATTTACCCGGTCTGAAACCGTATTGTTTCGGTGATAAGCCGCCTGCCGTCGTGATTGCTTCTTCTATCCTCGGTTTTAATCATTCTCTCGAAGCTGACTGTGTCAATCATGCAAAGAGGCCGGTATGCTGATGGACTATCTGGATCACCTTTTCCTTTACTAATTAACACGAGCTGTTGTTTTTTCCAAATTTCTGGGAATACGCCGGCTTTGAGACAGGTATTAAACAATCCGAGTAGCACGTTTGAGCGACTTTCGGCGGTTATTTTTAGTACCTCTGCTGGTATTCCATCTGATCCGGGTGCATTGTTGGGTTTAAGTTTTTGTGCCGCCGTTTGCAACTCTTCGATGGTGAAGAGGGGTGCGTCGTTGGGTGGTTCCGTCGGTCTTATTTTCTTGGCTCTTGTTTAATGTATGGGAAATAAGGCATTGACGATTTTATCCATTTTATATGCGTTCAGTTGGGGGGGGTGGGGCCCGACCACCTAGTTTTTTCATAACGACTTTATACTTTAGACCCCACGGGTTTATGTTTAGGTCATTCCGAAGCTCTTCCCATTTTACTTTTTTGCTAATTTCGATAGCCCGCTTTAGTTCATTCTTCGCGGCGTGGAGATTATACATTTCTGTTGTTGCATTACCTCTTCGTCTGTTTCTTGTGTAGACCCGTCTTAGGTGAAGGCACGCTCTTCTTAACTGAGCAATGTTCTCTGTCCACTAGTATGCAGCGCGTTTTTGTCTCCTGCTTTGGCTCCGAGGCATTCCTTTAGTACATGCTTGGGTGATTAGCCTCACTGTCTTCTGTACGTTTTCTCTTACGTCGCCTATGTCGTATTTTGGGTGGTCATGCTTATCAATTTGAGATTAGAGCCTCGCTATTAAGTTTAGATACATTCCAGTTTCTTGTAATAATGTGTAAATTATTCTAGGTGACTGTGTTTTGGGGGTCTATTTCGAAGGTTATGTACTGGTGATCACTGCCAGTGTAATCCTCCATAACCTCCCAGCGTTTTAGTTTCTTCGTAGCCTGGTCTCCTAAATGTCGTTGCTGCTCCAGTGTTGAGTACCATAGCGACGAGCCTGGCGGCCATATCAAGTATGCGTTTATCTCTGGAGTCAGTATTTCGCATTCCCAATTCAATAGCTTTTGAGTTAAAATCTCCTGCTTTTATAAAGTCTCCTCCGATATCTCGGGCTGTGTCTTCTAATTTGGCTTGGAAGTCCTGAATATTGTCGCTGGGGATTAAGTAGCAGCTTATTATGGTGCAGAAGTCGCATTTGGTCCAGACGAAACCGTTCCCGATTCCTCTACCTGGAGTGGCTATTGTGCCACTGTGGGGAAGCCAGGTCGCGGCAGTGCCGCTTTTGTCTTCTATCCATATTCCACTCTGTTTTTTTTTTGTACTGCTCGCTTATAATGACAACGTCGTAATGGCGCTCCGTTGTCATTTAAGTCAGGAGTGCGTCCGCAGTTTTACTTCTCTGCATGTTGGCTTGGAGAACTTTCATTTGTCTACGAAGTCTTTAAATACCGTGCATTTACTTGAGCCCAGTAGGTGATCCGTTCGGCTAAGTTTGGCCTCTGTACATATGCAGCAGGTTGGAAGCTTGTTGCACTCTTTAAGCCTGTGTCCCGGTTGGCCGCATTTTATACATATACCTTGCCGTCTTCTGTCTGGTCCCTTGCAATCCCAGGCAAGGTGTCCTGGTCCGAAGCATTGGAAACATCTTTTAATAGTCTCCTTTAGTTGTAGTCTGCAGCTGATCGATCCAATTTTGACTCTCCTCTGTCTTAGGAATGTATCTGCTTTAGCAGTTGGCAATGTAATGTATGCTCTGACCTGCTCTCTACTGTTGGGTGGAGAGATGTTTATTTTTGGGTCAGACACTGATTCTCCAAGAGCGCTCTCTATACCTTCGATCATTTCTTCCTTTGTCGTTAGGGAATCGAGGTCTCTAATCTCCACTGTGGTCTTTGGTTTAAGGTCGGCTACTGATGCGCTCTTTTTAATGTACTCTTTAGAGACTCGCAGAAATTCGGGCTTGCACCTGGCCTTTTTCTAGCTCCAGTAAAAGTTTCCTTGGCTTCTTCGGCATCACTGTTTTCCACTGCTCGGCTTCTCCCTTTCGGGGACGTGTAGCGGTGCGTGTTTCTGCAGGGCTGGTGGCCCGTCGTTTGGATGTGGTAGCCTGGTGCGTGGTCATCGATTGAGTATTAGTTTCAGCTATAGGCTGCGGTTTCTTCTCTGACATCGTCAGAGCTGAGCTGCTCCGTTTTTTACGTCGAGACTGACGTTCTTCTGTTTAGCCATTGCCTGCTTCATTTTTTGAACAATGGCTCTACACTTTTCGAGGTACTCTTCTTCTGCAAGTCGCATTTTGTGCACGAACTCCTGTCTCGGGGACTTTTGTGGGGTAAAGGTTATTTTTGCCGATGTTGGAGTGTTGTGTTCCGTCATTAGTCTTTCCAGGATTGCAGCTGAAATCGTCGTTGTAGACTCGGTCGGTACCAAGTTTTCTTGGCGGGTATTCGCGCTCTTTTGGGTCACTGGTGTTAGTTGTGACACTGGCGATCGCAGAACCCTGCTACTTCTACGAAAAGCATTG
Organism: Bactrocera oleae; assembly: GCF_042242935.1. Lineage (NCBI taxonomy): Eukaryota > Metazoa > Arthropoda > Insecta > Diptera > Tephritidae > Bactrocera > Bactrocera oleae. The sequence continues at coordinate 16,630,944 of NC_091541.1, read as the reverse complement.
TTGTATTCGTCGTTTCTGTTGTTCTGTTCCTCTTGTTGTGATTTCCTTTCGCTGTTGTCGTTTTTCTTGTTTTGATTTTGGTTTTGAGTGTTCATGTTCAATTGGGTCTCCGCTTCAAGCCGCTATCGCCGCACGAGCATCAGTAGAACGCATATCTGGATGACCAGGTACTGCAAAGCCCTGCTTCCGACGTTGAAAATTCTTCGATGTAGCGTTCCTAGCGTAAAAACGTGGCATCTCTGAGTACAACAACGTTCGTGCGAACGGATCACTTTGACACATCGCAAAGAAACTGGTCAGTGTTGTCGCTGGAGGTGTTGCGGCACGTTGAGCTGCATTCCACGTTGTGAAATAAACTCTCTGACCGTTCTCTAGATGCACCCGAAAAATGTGTAACAGTGGGATGACGTTCGTGAATAGCGAATGAAAATATACGCCAAATTTCTTCATTGCAGTTCACATATCTACCGTCTTGATAACGCGTAATTTCATCGTTGGTATTGGATGTTTGGATACCAAAAACCGCCATGTCGCTGCCTTTTGTGACATATTTGCAAATGTATTTAATTGACTTGACAAATTGCAATACTCAACATTACAATGTGCCTTGAATGTTTTGGAAAGAAGTGGCGAATATGGAACAACCCAATTGTTGTCGACTACAAAATCGTTTCTTTTCACTTTACAGGAATCTCCGCACATTTGATGTTATCTAATTGATCTGGCCGAATTCTTTCGATTACCCAAATGAGAATGTGTGCATGAGGCAAGCCTCGTTTTTGCAAACAAATTTAAAGAGTACCAGAACTTTCGAGACAGAGCCAATAGTTTAGATAATAGACTTATACTTTGGATAGTGCATTTTTTAACTTTGGTAATAAATCTTTAAAAAATCATAGACAACATAAAAAGACATTTCCGTTTTCGTTAACGTATAAAATAAATTTTAGAAATTGTTTTCGAGTATATAAACTTTAATTTACACAAAATAAATTTATGAACGCACGCGTAAACGTTAATCATTTGTTATTATTTCTGAACGCATGTCAACCATTACTTATAGTATTTGACATGATGGACAACAAATGTTTGGCAGGTACGAACAAAGGAACATTTAGGGAAAATGATTCATCTTTTATAATTATGTTTTCGTCGAGTTTTCATTATTTTCACGATGTATTCTGCTTTTCGGGGCGGGGACAAATCTAACGAACCAAAAACCATGAAAATTGGTCTAGCCGATCTCGAGTTATAAGTGTTGTAACAAACCCGACTTTGTTTTATATATATAGAAAATGTAAATATCAACAAAAGTGTAGTAATTGTGTATGTTTTGAAATTGAAGTGCAAAATATTATATTCCATTTGGCACAGGAATATATAAATTTTTTTCCACTCTAGCAAATTTGTTCACACCTATTCGAAATAGTGAAAAAAAATACTGATTGGCACACAGCTTTAAATAAGCTTGACATTCAAGAAAATTGATAGGTTTCGGTGGTTCTTGTAGGACATTTCAGCAAAAAGAAAGTATTTTCTGTGGCAATACTAAATATTATACACACTTTGGTTCATAATCGATATATTGTTTGGTTCGTCTTTGTTCGTATTTGGAACAGTTTGTTATTAAGTGGTATTGATTATTGGCTGTTATCAAGGAAGTAATGTTTACTGTAAAAGTGGTTTTTATACATTTTACATTGAATTTTCACCACAGAATTGAATAGATTAATTCGCGTTATCATAAGTAAGTTTAAGTAAACATAAATTTAATTATTTGTAAACATTACAAAACTATGGTACATTACCGGCCAAAGTCATACATATATGGGTTTACTATCGCTTAAATGGTATTTCGGAATGAGGGTGTTAATATGTCAATCCAAATATGACGCAAAAATATTGATATAATGTGGGCGCGTGTAGTTTAACAATATGTCTACAACTTTTAAATCGAAAATTGTGTATACAAATGAGAAGTAACACAAATTAATTGTTTTCCGTTGAATTTTGTCATGGTAAGTTTATTTTAAATTATATCCTGCAATTGTAACACGTCCTAGTCTGTTGGATAATACTTTGACTTTTTTATAAGTTCTTTATGAATTCGTTGCGTTTAAGTTCCTTTGATTATACACCAAAACTTTAAATGCCTTTCTCACAATTCCCAATAATTAGGTTTAGGTGGGCTTTAGAATACCGTCCCCGAATTAGGGTTTAGAATGGATATAGGTATAGAGGTATTTCTCTTTAAATTATAATTATTAAGATATTTGCATTTAAATATCAATAAATTCGGAGTAAATGAAGGAAGCCCCAAAAATGAATTTTTTTAAATCGTCCTTTTTTAACGCGAAGATTACAAATCCGTGAGCGGAAAGTAAATTTTTTCAATAATTTATGTACATAGACATACACACGTGCTCACGTAATTAAGTCAGTGCATGGCAAACTAACGTTTCACAATATAAAGTCCTCGAAGTAGCTTTGCATTTGTATAATGGTATGGAAAAAGTTTCAGTTATCTATGTCGAAATTGCTAAGAACAAATTCAGAGAAATTAGTATTGTGGTTGGCGAAAAAATTTAAATTGTTTCACAGTTGGTCTAGTCCCGTGTGCTCACATAATTAAGTCATTGTAACAAAAGCCGTTATTGCAACGATCTACGTAAAAAAAAATATTAAGAAAGTGAAAAGGTCTATTGTCTTCACTACTTTAAATACGGTTTTTGAAAGTTTTATAAATAATGGTCAAAAATAAGAGCTCAGCTCCGTGTGAAAAAAAATCATATGGGTATGTTACCAAAAGTACAAAAAAAATTTCGACAGTAACGGAATATTTGACTTTTTTTTGGGGAAAGGTTAAGACTAATATGCAATGTTTTAGTAAAGATGAGATCATTGAAAATGTGGCCCATAAAAAACTGAGAAATACAACATTTAATGGCGGTAGGGAAATAGTACGGATGAGCCAGGTGGATCCTTTTTTGACCTCACGTGAAATTAGAGCCCAAATGGGGCATAAACAAGGTGTACGTGTATCAGCATAGATAGTCCGCCGCAGATTGCAAAAAAACTCCCTCAATGGGCGAATTGCACGACGTAAACTGAACGTACCAAAAAAGAACAACAGACCAGGGTTATTTTTTTTTAAAGCGCGGCCGAAAGCCGCCAGTGAAGAAAGGAGTTGCCACGCGAAATAACATGTGCAAAGTGTGTTCATTTTTTGGATTTTTTCTGTAAAATTTCATTTGTTTAAAAAATAAAAAAAAAATAATTATTGTAAAATCGACTTTACGCTCACGGATTTGTAATCTTTGCGTCAAAATAAGACGATTTAAAAAAGTTATAATTTTCGGAGCCTCCTTTGTTGAGGGACCAAAACTATACATTTATCAAACATTCAACTATTTTTATAAATTTTTCGATTACCGACCGAATTGCCCGGATAAACCTCGTAGTATTTCGAACTGTATATAGTTATTTCGTATGCAAAGAAATATATGGTAACGAAGCGAAGTGTGTCTATGACTTATGGTATATGTTGGCCCTAAATATTAATGTATTTGATTTAAAATTTCGCTCGAAAAACGGGAGTGGATATTATTATTATTGTATTGTTATTATTATTATTGTTATTATTATTATTTTTAATATTGTTATTATTATTATTGTTATTATTATTATTTTTAATATTGTTATTATTATTATTATGGTTGGTGTTATTATTATTATTATTGTTGTTGTTATTATTGTTATTATTATTGGGTCGGCTTTAGTATATCATCCCAGGATTTCAGGGTTAAAAGGGGTATGGTAGGATAAAAGAGATTCTCCAGATCAAGAATATATGCAATTATAGCCGCCGGAAACTTATAGTTTTCGAGATATTTGCATTTTAATTTAAAAATTTTACAACTTTTACCTTGCAATTTCTCGATTTATATTTAAGTTTTCGTTTATACACTAACACTTTACTACATTGTTTCTAAATATTTATTTTGTATATATTATTTTCATATTTGCTTTAAATAAGCATATCTTTTTTTTTTACATAATCTTCGTTATATCCACTAGCACCAAAAAGGGTTCCATGTTGACAAATAATAAGTGTTCCCATATTTATTATATATATCTATATATATATATATATATATATATATATATATATATATATTTTGCAAACGAATTGAAATGAATGACAAAAGAGGATTATACCCAAAATACATAAATCACAATTATTTTTGTTTCCTTCCCTTGATGAATCACGGTATTGGATCGACCAGGGTTATTTAAAAATTTGCAAATAAAAAAATAAATATCTCCAAATTTATAAGCTTCTGGTGGCTATAATTACATAAATTCTTGATCTGGAGAATCTCCTCTATCTGACCATACCCCTTTAAACCCTGAAATCGTGGGATGGTTACTAAAGTTTCCCCTTATTATTATTATTTTTATTGTTATATGTCGCCCACCTTGGAATCGCGTGTGCATTATTTCAGGGTGGCGTTCCATTTTGCTCATTGAGAGATTTACATACCCGTTTTTTGCTGCGGTGCAAAGTTGCTGCTAATTTCTACATCTATTTTTCTTCTTTTTCCTATTTGTTTTATTTTAGTTTTGCAATAGAACTGCAGCAGACCCTAATAAGAGTAAGTTACCTTCCGATGACGACATTACAGCCAAGCACTGTGAGTGCAAATATAAAATGATGATTAGCAGGCTAGTACGTTGTCTAAGACTCTCAAGTAAATATAATATCAAGAAAAGCGTCGTAATTGCGTATGGTTTGGAATCGAAGTTCAAAATATTACATTCCATTTGGCACAGAAATATGTAAATTTTTTTACTCTCAAGCAAATTAGTTCACCCCTGTTCAACACAGTGCAAAAAATTACTGATTGGCACACAGCTTTAAATAAACTTGACAATAATGAAAATTGATAGGTTTCGGTGGTTCTGGTAGGACATTTCGGTAAAAAGAAAGTATTTTCTGTGGCAACAATAAATAATATACACACTTTGGGCAATTATCGATATATTGTTTTGTTCGACACTACTGGTATTCTGTACAGCATGTTTTTAAGTGGCATTGGCTGTTATCAAGGAAGTAATGTCTAGTGTAAAAGTGGTTCTTATACATTTTACATTGAATTTCCACCACAGAATCCAATAGATTAATTCGCGTTAACTAAGTTTACGTAAACATAAATTTAATTATTTTTAGATGAAATATTTAGAAACATTTCAAAACTATGTTTTGTATTATATTATAGTTACATTACCGGTCAAAGTTATACATATATGGGTTTACTATCGCTTAAATGGTATTTCGGATTGAGGGTGTTAATATGTCAATCCAAATATAACGCAAAATATTAATAAAATGTATATTTTAAGGAAAATATAAGTGTATAATTCATTTCAAATCGCAAAAATACGTAATTTAATTAGTTAAAATTTTCAACTTTAAATGTAAATATCTCGAAAACTATAAGTTTCCCGCAGCTATATCTATATATATTCTTGATCTGGAGGATCTTTTCTATCCGCCCATACCCATTTTATCCCCGAAAGTCTAAATGGTATACTAGAGTTTTCCCATTTTAAATTATATCCTGCAGTTGTAACTCGGTCTAGTCTGGTGGATAATATTTTGACTTTTTTATAAGTTCTTTTTAAATTTGTTGCGTTTAAGTTCCTTCGGTTACACACCAAAACTTTTAATGCCTTTCTCACAATTCTTAATAGTTAGGTTGGAATTGATCGATTGGGCTGGGCTTTAGAATCTGACATCTGTCCCATCGGGTTACTGTGGTCTATGGGCGCCACGATCAAACGTCGTCTCGCTGATGCTGTTGTCTTGGATTTTGTCGGTTTGTTGTCCGCGTGCTTGACATCTAGCTTCTGGGCTACGTCCTTGTACATCCTCTTTTTCAAAGCTTCAGTTCGATCTCTTCCGAACGCTGCCTCTTTTCAGCGCTAGTGTTAATTCCATTTTTTTTTAATGCATATTTTTCAACCCTGGTGATGAAATAAACGCGTCAAAGTTCGAAGCGCTACACCGACATGGCATGATGGGCGGAACTTCCGAAAGGACCATTTCTTAGATTTTTAGTCGGATCGATTACAAATTTTGATAGAATATTTTAAACATATTATAATGTTTAATAAGACAGAAACAAAAAAATACGAGCTCGATTGTTTTTTGAATTTTAAACCAACGTAACCCTTTCAGTTAGTAAATTTGTCAATTAAACATGAAGGTAAAACCCATTAACTGGCCGTAAGGTATCTAAATACATTTCTCTAATTATGAAAATATAGTACATGGAATTTTATTAAATTAGTTTTGATTTCACGAGTCCTAATAGTGTAAGTAAAAACGCATTAATCCTATCTCTTATGCCTTGTTGCCATATACATTTTATTGTTAATAACAATTTGCTTCTTAATCTTATTTTTTTTTACTGTTTAATCCTTATTTTAGGCTAAAATATAATCGACTGAAAGTATAAAGCTATTTTGATACTCGTGTAGTCAAGTTGCAATATATATAGCGATATCGCAATTGTTATCTAATTGTGGTTTTTGGCTGATATATCAATAGTTTTTATACTATTCATATTATTATCATCTTTTCAACCGTTTGGTAAAGTTCGTACGAAATTTTACAAAGGCTTAATATAAATCGCAACTGCTTAACGTGTGCTATAAATAAAGAATATTTAGATATGGCTGCAATACAGGCAAGTGTCAAACTGCTTTCGCCCACTGTGAATGTTTGCTCATCAAACATGTTGTCCATAAAATCTACATCGGTATCATCAACAACAACTATGATGTCCGCGCCCGTATCTACAAATGTTAATATATTATCTGCACCTTCTAGAGGATCTTCTCAGCTAGCCTTCAATAGTCTAGTTTCAGTAGAGCGATCACAGCAACATGATGCAGATGGAGATCAGCGAACATTACAACTCGCTTGGAGGTTATCAGTCGGTGGTGCAAATGAATCGGCTACAGAACAACTATCTTTAAGTACTATTAACAACCGTAAAAAATCCAACAATGCAATTAATCAACACGAACTAGCTCACCGACAAGTAATTGCAAACTCGCCGCAGGAACTGCTGAATCAAAAAGTTGATATAGGTATAGATAAAAGTATTCTGCCTACTGTTTCAGCTGCTACTACCAATGGTTTTAGTCAAAATAATATAAATGGTTTAACTAGTAGAAATAGTAGTATATCATTTAATAATTTTTCGATGCCTACACTACTATTACCAACTACAATGGAAGATCGTTCTAAGAGATCCCAAAATATGACGGAATGTGTGCCAGTGCCCAGCTCCGAACACGTTGCCGAAATAGTAGGACGTCAAGGTAGGTAAATTTCAGTGGATGCATGCAAATATTTTTAGAGAAGTAATAATATATATTGTTATTTATCCGCTGTGCTTTAAATACGAATTTTTTAAATGAAATGTTTTTGATTCAAGTTTAATTGAGATCATCGTTTTATTTCTTGGACCTTAATTATTTTCACTGTTTTACTAATATTAAACCATTCAACTGGTATTGTTTCTTAGACCAGCACGCGAAGACTTTTGTTGCTCATTATCGGGAAATGTACGCTTGAAGTAAACATTTTTTATTACATAACTATACTCTGATATTAAGTTTGCTACGAAGTTTGTAACATGCAGAAAGAAAATAGGAGACCTTATATATATATATATATATAAAAAATAAGTGTGACAAGCGAGCCCATGTATATACGCTAATCAGTCTCTCAGTTTTTGAAATATCGACCCGAAATTTTGCACAAATTCTTTTCTCCCTATGAAACTCTCGGAACTGCCGATATCGGATCGCTATAGCTAAATCAAAAACAATTTTTATTTGAAAAACTTTTTTTATTTGTGAAGGGTGTGATAGCTTCGGTACAACTGAGGTTAACGTTTTTTATGCTAATTTGTATTCTTATTTAATCTTTTCGAAATATTTGTATAATATTATGCATATTTGCATAAATACATATGTACATTTTGACCGCAATTGCAACCATTTTAAGTAGTTCAAAATGCCGAAATGTGTTGCTGCAAAATTGTTACGAACAAGAACACAAAGCATTTTACCCGTGCACGAGCTGTCGATTCCCTGTCTTTCCTCGGCTACAAAAGTGCGACAAAAGTCTTCTTGTGTAAACTGTTAATTCAGTCTTATAGTTAAGACCTGTTCACTGAGTTGCGTTGTGAACTAAGGTGGTGTGATGGCTACATTCCCTGCAAGATACCTATCGGTTAAATCACGGTTAATTACCCAACAGCGCTATCAGTGATTTCCGTAAAAGTTTCTATATCTTTATCAAGGCCCAATTGATAATTCTAATCGAAACCCTTGTGTACGTGTGATCCTCCACCCTTACCCTACGCATAGGGCTTATGAGTTGCACGATGTGTATATGGTAGTTTCTGCGCTAATTCTTTCATAGTAATAAGGTTTCGGTAGTCGGAACTAGCTGGGTTTCTTCCCAAATATTGACAAGTTGCCGTTGCCTTCCATTTAATATTCTTGCTTAGTTCCATTTCCGCTACTGCTGTTTACTTATCTAAACAGAATTAGGTCGCTGAAAGGAAAGCATTTCGCAGAATTGAAACCAGGTTAAATCTGTTAATGGGAATTGAGTTCCATTTCTTTCCACTTTTCAAGCAAAGAATCTGTCCATTTTATAAATGTTCTGCTATAATAGTTTAGCGATATGAGTAGAAGGGTTTGGTTAATTAGATACATAGCAGATTATATGGTTCTCGATTCTAATATTATATTTGACCATTGAAATTACTAAATACAATTGTATTCTGGCTATTGTAGCCGCTATTCAAACCCCTTATAGTGGTAAGGCATTATGAAGTATTTCTATCGAGAGGTCTAGGAAGCGATCAGTCCCATACGATCGAACCGTAGGGGAACAAGAACTAGGAACCAAAAATCTGGAAAGATTTTCGAATACATAGACATTGCTTGAACCAAAATGTAAATATAAATTACAACAATTCTAAATGTATGATGGGAAGTTTTTATCATCGGTGCCTTTTAGTATATAAGCCGAAAATTGCGAAAGTGTAATTCATATCATAAATCATTATAATCGAAAAAATCCAATCGTTAGTATGGCCCCAATTCCTGATTATCGAACACTGAAGTTATAGATGATTTACACTGCACAGAATGAAAAAAAGTTGATCATTCATAACAAAATGGGCAAGTTTAACGTTTGTTTGTATCACCTAAAACTAATCGAGATAGATATCGAGTTACATATATATATAAATGCTCTGTCTGTGCAAGCGATAACTTGTGTCAAAATTAAGATATCTTGATGAAACTTGGTAGACATATACCTTTGTACCCAAGGGAGGTTGCCATTGATTTTATCCCCTGTTCAAGCTCTATGAAAATGAGTAAAATGGGACAATAACCACGCCCACTCCCCATATATCAGTTATCTTGAAAACTACTAAAAGTACTATAACTCGCTCAATAAATGAGCCAAAAGCAATACATTTCACAACCAGGATGGTAGGGAAGGGTTTTATAGGGTCTGGTGTGAAAATTGGGCAAGGGGCGTGTCACCGCTCAGCTATAGGTGAAATCCTGTATCTCAGGAATCACTCGGTCGATTTCAACCAGATTTGCTGTGTGAAGTTACATGAATATTCTTATTAGACACTGCAAACCTGCGAATTCGGATGACAACCACGCCCATACAACAAACTTTTAAATTCTGTCTGATTCTTTCACTTAACAGTGTACTAATCAAACATCAATAAAGTTATTAGAATAAAACTTAGCACAAATAGTGCTCATATATCATCCTAAGTCCAAAAATTGTCAAAATTGCACAAAAACTTGTGCAAAGATTAATCTCTTAACGCAATAGGGTGTACACAATTTTTTGTCAGTCCGTCTTTATCGAAAAAACATAAACTTGATGATTTGCTCTCGCGAGAACATGCCACATAAAGTTGTCCGTGGAAAAAGCACGGTGTGCCTAAATCTAAGCCAGACACAGTTGGTGCTTGCAATGATCCCAATAGCAATCAATGCTTCATTGTACATTGCGTCACTGATTGATATCGTTAGATCGATGTCGATAAAATATGTCATCAGTCATTGAAACTTTGTGATTATCCCACAACATTTGTGATAGTAGACGAATTTGTGTTCCTCTGCAGTTTAATGCTGATTCAGCAAGCCTACTGTCCCAATGATTGTCATCTCCTAGCAAGGCCAGTGCGAGAAACGATTCTTTATACGTTTGATACTGTTTTCTGTTTACTTTACGTATATCTTGAAACGACAATGGTCTGGTCACATAAATCAACAACAGTCGCAAAAGCACGCAGTCTGAGTAAACCGGGGCACCTATCTACTGGTATGCTTTACTTTCGGGGGTATCTATTTTTTCGAATCCACCCATGTAAAATACAGGAATACTTTTGAATAGAGCAGTGTTTGTACAAAAGCAACAACATAATCCGGACTATTAAGCAATTCAATGAATTCGGTGAGCGTAGTTTTTGGTGGATTTATAGCACCATCAAGCACTGCTTTGTTTGTGAAAGATACGCGTTTGTCGTTTTCAAGATGCACAAAGAAATAATGTTGAATTCACTATGATAAAAAAATTAAATTAAGAGCTGTACTGTAAAAGTAAAATTATACGTATAATATGATTTTATTCATATTCAATTAAGAACGAACTGTTTCCTATTTTTAACTACGTAAAGATCTTTTTTTATAACCTTTAAGCATTTATCGTCGTCAAGTTTCCGCAAATATGTTTATGCTTTAGTTACCGTTCTTGATCTATGGCGAGGTGCTGAATCATCATTCTGACCCTGAATATTATTTTTTCAGTGGGTTTTAACTGCTGTTCAATAGTTGTTCTTTTCAAATTTCATTGTATAAGCTTCTCAACATCTAACTTGGTTATATTCTCAGACCATTAAGTAGAGAGAATTATTTGGGGTGGGCAAAACACAGCTTTCCAAAGACCAATCTCCTTTACTATGACGAACTTTCGCATTTCCGTTGAGTTCAAACAAATTATTCTTAGAGTCATCGGCAAAAATAACATTTCCCCAGTTTGATAAAGTCCAAATTTTGTATAATTTTCCAACTCTATTTGTGTTTTCTTTATTTGGGAAAAAAAAGTTGTTTTACAACTGGACGTTACGCACGTAATAAAAGATTAGTGAGAACATTTTGAATCCTACGACTAGTTATATTTCTTTAACAGCGTGGGTTTTCTTTTCTCTGAGTTTTTTTCCCTTATCATGCTCAATTCCAAAGGTCAACATTTTGTCCGTATATCGGCAATAACACGGCGAATGTTGTCTTCCAAATGGTTAAGCGTTTATGGCTTATGCGCATTTTTGTAGTCCCATGACACAGAAGTAGCCTAGCGGTGTTAAATAACTAGATCTTGGAGGCCAATTCAAAGGTTCAAAACGTGAAATTAGGCGGTCACCAAACGTGTCTTTCAATAAATCGATTGCGGCACGAGCTGTGTGACATGTTGCGCCGTCTTGTTGGAACCACAGGTCCTGGACATCATGGTTGTTCTATTTAGGAATGAAAAAGTTAGTAATCATGGCTCTATACCGATCACCATTGACTGTAACGTTCTGGCCATCATCGTTTTTGAAGAAGTATGGACCAATGATTCCTGGATGTAACGGTTTTTCAACATACACTTGTAGATTAGTTTCACTACGGCAGTTTCGTTTGTTGACGTAGCCATTCAACCAGAAGTACGCTTCATCGCATCATACGATAAAATGAACGTAGTGCGCGATACGTATTCCGCACAGAACTATTGGTTTCGAAGTAAAATTGCACTATTTGCAAGCGTTGTTCAGGCGTGAGTCTATTCATGATGAATTGCCAAACCAAACTGAGAATAAATCACTTGACAGCTGTTAAATCAGTCGCCATCTTGAACAGTAATGCCAGTAATGGAAAAAAAAAACACCCGTCATAAATATATGTAGTACCAATTGTGCTTCGAAAATTTAATCCGCAAGGTCACTGACTGGTTATCAGTGTAAAAATTATCCGATAGTAAATAAAAAAAGTACTATCAAAGTCTGTATTGGGAAAAATATCCATAAAATTTGTAAAACATATAACACACAACTTTAAATCACTTTAGTAAACATAAAAGCGGAAATGCATGATCCTACAGCCAACATACTAGGCACAAGAATGCATAAATATAAATCTTGGAGAGGTTAAACGCGAAATATAAGAAAATTTTAATATATTTTTTCAAGATAAAAAAAACTTTTACCGGCATACACATATGTGTATATATATAAAAAAGAGAAAGTAGAATACAGACCAGCGTACTCTCACAATAGAAGTAAAAAAAAATTTCCCGTCTTACTTAATATTAAGAAGCAGTAGTAAGAAGAAAACAAAATTTTTTCCATACGAAATTATCTTTAAACCTAGTAAGTTAAATAAAATCCAAAAAGATGTAAGGTTCACACCTTCATTATCAGAAATTTTTACGGACAGTTGGGAATCACGAGATACCTAGATATCAACAAACGCGGTTACACTTTATGGTTCATTAAATCCATCTGTATTTATTCCAACCCTTTGGAAGTATTACACTCACCACTCACTCTTCAATATCGTTTCGCAATAATTGAATAAACTTGAATATTTTTCGCAACAATTGAATAAACTGAATTCTAATATATTTAACACCCACTTAATACAACGTCACTTGCGACGCAGCGCAAAAAATTAAAAAAAAATAGAAAAAAGGATTGATTGTCCGGCTCAGGCCCGATACTTCAACGGGAATCAGAACGATGACGAGATGTCCGCTTCGAATTTTGATACGCAAAAGAGGCCAGCCGCTACCCGTGTTTTGGTTTTGTTGATGGTTGGTGGGTGATCGCCGGTGTGTTGGATATCCTGGGTGGTAGTGTGGTTGTGTGAGGTGTATGTTGCGTGAGGTGAGGTGGTGAATGTTGCTGATGTGTGATGTAGATTGTGTTAGTTAATGTGTATATTGTGTTAGGTTTTTTTTTTTTTGTTTTTTTTTTTTTTTTTGTTTTTTTGTTTAAGTAGGGGGAAGCATCGAAAGCCGAAGTGCGGAACTTTAATCCGCTAAACCTAACCTACTCCCAACTCAAGACTCTCCCACGGAACAACCTGATTAAGTATTACTTAGTGGGAGTGATAAGACATTTAAGTCTCCTCTATAGTACGGACTGACGAACGCCTAATCTGTTCCATATGTCTTAGTTTTGTCATGATTGAGGCTGCCGCTTCGCTGACAGCTTTCCAATTCTCACTGGACTAACACATAAGTGTCGTCAAGTTTTCCACCATAAAACTACAACCGAGTGAAGTTTTAAGTTTTTCCTTTGTACTCGAAAAGCGAGGGCAATAAAATAATACATGCTCAGAGTCTTCTATGCACTCTGTACACATCGGACAGTTCGGACTAACATCATGATGGAATCTATACAGGTAGCTTCTAAAGCACCCATGTCCACTTAGTATTAGGGTAAGGTGGAAATCCAGGTCCCCATGTCGTCTATCTATCCACGGGTGAATGTCCGGTATAAGTCTGTGGGTCCACCGTCCTTTGAGTGAGGTTTGCCACCGCTGCTGCCATATTGATAAGCTTTTGACTCTCTCTGCTCTTTTGGCTCCTATAGATGACTCTGGTAACTTGTATACTCGCGCGAATTCGTCACCCTGGATGTCAATGGGCATCATACTGGCTATTACTTCCGCAGCCTCGCTGCGATTTCCGATATCGTTCGGAAAGCACTGATTACTCTCAGTGCCGACAGCCGGTGCACTGTGTTTATTTGTTTGGCATATGCTTTAACGTTTAACGCCTGGATCCATATTGGGGCCGCATATAATACAACCGATCTCACTACCTTTGCGAGTAAAAATCGCCGGCTGGAACGCACGCAGCCTTTACTTGCCATCATTCTTGATAAGGCGTTGAGGATTTTGCTTGCTTTACCAGAGGTGTATTCTAAGTGCTCTTTAAATTTAAGCTTTGAGTCTATTATTACTCCCAAATACTTTAGTTGTGGCTGTGATTGAATCTCACACTCCCCTATGGTGAGAGATATTCGTTCCTCCACTTTCCTAGTACTTATTAGCAGGACTTCTGTCTTGTCCTCGGCCAGAACTAAACTCCTTGAGGAGAACCATTGCCGCAGACTATTGACGCATTCATTGCATTTGCTCCGGAGGTCATCAAGATGTTTAGACACTGCTACCACTATAAGATCATCAGTGTATGCGACTAATTTAACGGCTTCTTGTTGGTTTATTCTTAGCACCCCATCATACATCACGTTCCATAGAAGGGGGCCTAAAACCGAGCCTTGCGGTACTCCACTCGTAATAGTGTAGGCCTTGGTGCCTTCATCAGTGTCAAATATTAGTTGCCTGTTTTCAAAATAACTTGTAATAATGTTTACCAGATATTGAGGAGCGCGTATCTCATGCAGAGCTTTGATTATGTTTGCCCATTTTGCTGAGTTGAAGGCATTCTTCACATCCAGGGTGATCAGGGCGCAGTATTTTTTAGTCCCGCCTTTCCATCTTTTTTCACTTACTGCGCATTTCGCGGTGCCAACGACATTGTTTAGTGCGTCAATAGTGGACCTCTTTTTTATAAAGCCGTATTGTCTTTCTGATAATCCGCCGGCTTTCTGGATTGCTAACTCCAAGCGGTTTCTTACTATGCTTTCGTACACTTTGCCAATCGTGTCAAGCATGCACAGAGGTCGATATGATGAGGCTTCCTCCGGAGGCTGATTTGGTTTAGGTAGTAGAACCAATCGCTGAACTTTCCATGGGTCGGGGAATATTTCTTTTTTTAAGCATGCATTGTACATTTTTACGAACACATTTGGTTTTAAACTTATGGCTTCCTTTAAGGCTCTATTTGGTATGCCGTCTATACCAGGCGCCTTGCTGATTTTAATTTTTCCCGCTATGGCCAATACTTCTTCTTCACTAACTAGTAGCGGTGGCTCTACTACTTCGGTTCGTGGTTTACCATAGGTAATCGGATGATGTTTAGGGAATAATGTTTCCACGATATTCTTCATAAAAGATGCGCTTTTGGGTTGTTGTGTCTTATTCTTGAATTTTGACATGCATATTCTGTACGCCGTACCCCAGGGGTCGACGTTTGCTTCCTCACAGATATTTTCAAAACTGTTCCTTTTGCTGCGGGCAATGGCCGACTTTAAAAGCTTCTTTTGTCTTTTAAAAATTTCCCTGAGAGCGTTTGAATTTCCCCCGCCTTGGTTACGCTGTAGACGGCGTCTAGCTGCATTACAGAGCTTTCTGAGCGCAAGTCGGTGGCGTCCTCGCCTGGTGTATTTGCAGAGCTCCAGACTATATCAAAAAGGTCGGCATCAAACTCCTTTTGTTTCCAGCGTTTTTGGCAGGTGCCCTTGCTGCGGGGTTCCGTCTCTCCGGAAAACGAAACATCAGCAATAATAGCCATGTGGTCACTATTTGTGAATATATCCGACACCGTCCACTTAATGTGCCTGCTTAGAGCATCGTTTGCAAACATGAGATCGATTATGGAGCCTTTGTTTCCTTTTTGAGAGGTATTTTGCGTTCCGCTTTTCATTATTGTAAGGTTCGTTTGACTTAGGAATTCCAGTAGCAAACGACCACGATGGTTTGTGTGCCTGCTACCCCAAGCAGTTTACCACGCATTGTGGGTATTATCGGCTGTGTTAGGTGTGTTGGCGTGTATGTTTTCGGGACGACGTAGGCTCATTTAGCCATCCCGGCCCCCCTAGGCGAATATTAGCCTAGCAGACGCTGAAGTTGTTGCAGCGTGTATACGACGCTGCTCAGCCCAGTGGCACGGCGGGGTGGTGGCCGAAGCTGGCTACGGCGCGTAATTGCTTCGTTGCGTGGGCGCCAGGAACGTGGCTCCGGAGGGGGGGCCAATCGGCGAGGTCGTGCTGATGCGTGTCTGGGGAGTCGCCTGACTACGCCGCGGCGGTGGGATTCAGTTAGTCGACCACTGTCGCGCCTCGCGGTGCGGTGAAGGAGTGTGTGATGTTGCTCACCGCACATCTGACAATGGCCCCTTGACTCACATGCGGTTGTTGCATGGGTGTGCGCCAGACAATTCAGGCAGTGGCCATG
Source organism: Bactrocera oleae (assembly GCF_042242935.1). Classification (NCBI taxonomy): domain Eukaryota; kingdom Metazoa; phylum Arthropoda; class Insecta; order Diptera; family Tephritidae; genus Bactrocera; species Bactrocera oleae. The sequence goes on along the minus strand of NC_091541.1, from coordinate 16,614,699 downwards.
TGCCTGGGCGATTTGCTGTCGTTGGTGGCATACCTTTAAATATGCCGCAATGTTGCAAGCGGTGTGGGCGACGACATAGCGGGCATCGGAGGCGATGCTGCTCCGCAGACAGCGAGGATGACGGGGTTAGTGGCCGCGTGCCACTACGAGGAGCGATTGGAGGGGCTGTGGTAGCCGTAGTTCGGGGTGCAGGATTTGCCCCAGGACGTGGCACATTAACGGCCGAACGTATTGCTGGCGTTGGTATAGGTGCATTTCCGTCCATAAGGATCTATATGGGAAAAAGTTATTTAGATTAATATTTTTGGTTCTTAACGGGTTATTTTTTACGTTTGTTCGGTATTATCGGCTGTGGGTAAAAAGCATAGCTTTACGAGCGGTCTAGTTAGTGTTCCGGTTTGCGTACGGAGATCGACTACTCGGATGTGACCGTTGGAACCATGGTGAAGGTTTTCTATGCGGCCAAGCCGCCATTCAGTAGGGGGGAGACAATCATCGTGTACTAGCACGCAATCTCCAAGCTTCGGCGCCTTTTCTGGAGCTTTCCAGCGGTACCTCTTGTGGAGGTGCTTTAGATAATCTTCTTTCCATCGGCGACTAAAATTGTGATGGAGAATTTTGATTCTTTCCCATCGGTTTAATAAGGATATCGACTCCACGTCTGGCTCAGGTATGGCCAGAATGGGTGCTCATTTGAGAAAATGCCCAGGAGTTAGGGCGGTGAAATCGGAGGGATCTTGCGAGAGGATTGTGATTGGCCGTGAATTGAGTACGGCTTCAATTCGAATTAATAAGGTCGAGAATTCTTCATAATTAAACTTGTAGTTTCCAGCTACTTTTTTGAAGTGGGATTTGAAGCTTTTTACAGCTGATTCCCATAAACAACCCATATGAGGAGCGCTTGGGGGGATAAACTGCCAATTAATGCCTTGGGGTGCGTACTTCTGTACAATCTCAGGTGAGACTTGTTGGATAAAGTCCACAAACTGTTTCTCAGTGGCTCTTTTGGCTCCAATAAACGTTTTGCCGTTGTCACTCATTATTTTTGAAGGAAAACCACGCCGTCCGACGAAGCGAGCGAATGCCGCGAGAAAAGCCTCTGTCGTCAGATTTGTACATAGCTCAAGGTGAACAGCTTTTGTCGTAAAACAAACAAAAACTGCCACATAGCCTTTCATTAAAGTGGGAGATCTTAACATTGCAGCCTTTATCTGGAAAGGCCCAGCAAAATCGTTACCTGTTGTTGTGTAGGGCAGAGCAAAGTTGCAACGTTCAGGTGAAAGTGCTGCCATTATCTGCGTTCGCATTTTTCGCTTGTACGTTGTGCAAACTTTGCACATGTAAATGCACTTCTTTATTTGAGGCTTAAGACGGGGAATATAAAACTCTTGGCGGACTATTTGTTGCATGAGGCGGTGCTCGGTGTGTAGCATCAGTATGTGGACATAATGCAGATATAATGTGGCAAGCCGTGCTTTTTCTGGTATGATTATGGGATGTCGTTCGTTGTATGTCAGGCTGGAGTTGCCAAGCCGACAATTCGCACGAAGCAAACCCTTTGTGTCCAGAAATGGATTTAGTACTAAAAGTGAGCTCTTTTTATCGATTGGCTTCGAATCTTTTAGCAATGATATTTCTCGGCTGAAGTAGCGCGTTTGAGTAGATGCGATAAGAGCGCCTTTTGCTTTTTGTTAGTGTAGGTGCGTTAATGTATCGCATTGGGGGTATATTGGAGGTGTTCCGTTAACTTTAGTTTTGAGCTGCTCTATAAATTTGATCATGTAGGCAACTACTCTGAGGGCTCGGGAGAACGATGAGAATCGCTCAAGGATGTCAGTATCATCCGATGTTGCATGAAAGGAGTAGATTTTTCGACTTTCTGGGGCAATAATAGTGCGCATGGGCGATTGTGGCCAAGAATCGGGCGATTCTGTTAACCTGCGGAGCCACTCCACCAGAGAGTGGTGGTGGCAAGATGCAGGGGTTTGCACCCTCTTGTACCTAGATCAGCAGGATTATCAGCACTGGCCACATGTCGCCAAGTGGCTGATCCTACTAGGTCAAGGATTTGAGACGTTCGATTGGAAATATACGACTTCCATGCATGTGGTGGTTTTTCTAACCATGCTAATACGATTTCGGAATCGGACCATAGATATAATTTATATTGTGCCATGTTTACATGCGTTTGTACGATGGACACGAGTTTGGCTAGTAGTAGCGCTCCACATAGTTCAAGTCGTGGTAGAGTTATTGTTTTTAAAGGAGCCACTTTTGCTTTTGCTACTAATAAGTAGCTTGTGGTCGCAGTGTCGCTTTGTGTGCGAACATATATAGTTGCGCAATATGCCTTTTCAGAAGCGTCACAGAAGCCGTGTAGTTCGACTTTGTACTCTGGGGCATAATTTACCCATCGTGGGATTTGTATCTGTGAGATATCATGTAGATTGCTCGCAAACTGGGACCACTTTTCTAAACGCAGTGGTTTTACTTGTTCGTCCCATTCGGTTCCATCTAACCATAATTCTTGACTCTGTAGTGTATGAAAACTGGTCAGATATCGCATTCCATTGGATCCCCAGAGTTTTTGTTGTACTTTCCTTTTCGAATTTAAGGAAATTAGTATCTAACAAATTTTCATGTGGTATATTTTTTAGAATATTAGGGTGGTTCGCCGTTATCTTTTTCAACGGAAACCCTGCGGTATTTAGGGCTTGTATCACTTGTGATAGGGACTCGTATGCTTGTGGAAGACTGTGATTTCCAGACAAGATATCGTCTACATACGTTTGTGTTTTTAACACCTGGGTTGCCAGAGGAAATTCTGACTTGGTGTTTTCTGCCAATTCGTGCAGTGTTCGAATGGCTAGATATGGAGCACAGTTGACGCGAAAGGTAACTGTTTTTAATTTATAGTCGCTTACTGGACTTTTGGGAGATTTTCGGAAAATAATTCGCTGAAAATCTTGATCGTCGTTATGTACGGCTATTTGTGTATACATTTTTTCGACGTCTCCGTTAAATACGTATTTGAATATACGCCAATTTAAAATGAGTAGCATTAAATCTGGTTGGAGCGTGGGTCCCGTAAATAGGATATCATTTAGGGAATTCCCCGAGCTGGTGGATCTTGATGCATTAAAGACAACTCTTACTTTAGTTGTTTTTTTGTCTGTCTTTACTACTGGCTTTACTATGAGGCAAGTAAAATGAGTAATATTTGCCATTTACTATATATACCTTCTGCTTGTATGTGCTTATCCGCTTGGGGGGAAATTAGGGTAATGGGACAGATTTTATTTGAGTTTTGGACTACTCTTCCGTCCATTCCCGTGATTTCAAAATTGGCTAGCTTTGTTGGCAGTTGTAGTCTTTTTTGAGCCCTAAACGCTATGAATGATCGTTGTGATCCTTGGTCTATTAAGGCCCTAAGTTTAAACAGTTCTCCTCGGTGTTCGATGGAGACGACTGCTGTGGGTAGTAGTACTCTACTTTGATTTTCGCTGTGTAGCGTTTGGGTTTTTAATGCCTTTGAGCAGCATGGTGCTTCTTGGCAATTATCGGGATTTGCTGTTGCAACTAAACCCGTGGCTCTTTTCATATTTGCGCTGTTTGGGGGTGAGCTGGAAAATGTGTTGTAATGCAGCATTGAATGATGTCGTTTATGACAATAAACGCAATTAAATTTGCTTTCGCACTCTTTAAGTGTATGTGCATGTGATAGGCAGTTTGTACAAAGTCTTTTTGTTTTTATAAAATTGTTTCGGTCGATAATATTCATCTTTTTGAATCTCTCGCAAGATTTGAGCTTATGCCCTCCTGTACATAGTTCGCATGATGTTTGTTTGTACTGCTTGGATGTGAACGTTTCATTTCTGAAGAAGCTTCTATTTAAATTGTTATTGCTACTGGCTTGGGGTCTGTGGAAGCTTCTATTTAGGTCGTGTTGAACGGTTTTCGTTCTGACCATTTTTTTATCTACCCTTTCTGCTATTTCGTATTGGGTTATTAAAAAGTCTTTCATCTGTTGCCACGTTGGGCATTTTTTTCGAGATGAGAGCGATTGCTCCTACAAAAGTAACGATTTTTCTGGTAAAGCGGCGGTGCATATGTTTACCAGTATTGGATCCCAGCTGTCTGTGGAAATATTTTGTGTCGATAAAACCGACAAACAATTTGAAACAGTGGATTGAAGTTTGATAAACTCTTCACTTGTTTCCTTTTGAATTTTTGGCAAGTTCATGAATATCGATATTTGTTTATCGACCAATATTCTTTCGTTTTCGAATCTTGATTTAAGAGCTTCCCAAGCCAAATTGAAATTATCGTAATTTAGTGCGAACTGTTTTACTATGACGCCTGCTTGACCTTTTGTTTTGTATCGGAGGTGATACAATTTTTGCGCATTTGTTAATTTTGGGAGGTTTATGTAAACGGCTGTAAACATGTCCCGGAAGGACGGCCATTGTTCATAACCACCATGAAATATTTCTGTATCACATGTGGGCACCTTGAGATGGATGCCTGAACTTGCCTCATGACTTTGTACTTGTGGCAGCTCTACTCGCTAATTTGGAGTAGGTGCAATTGCTTTTATTTGCTTAAATTGATCGAAAATCATTGCTTTAGTTTCTTCGAATTGGTCTAAGCAGTTTTCGTATTTTGCGTAAGCCGAAGATTTGAAATTTTCTGGTAGATCTGAGTCGTCAGATTCTACAGTTGCGTCATATGCAGCTTGGAGACTTGACCAAAAATTGTCAAGATTGTCTTTTTTGATTTCTAATACCGATTCAGAATTGTCCTGAATCGGCGAAGATGAGAACCTAGTGCAGTATCTTATTAAATTGTCACTTTCCGAAATGAGTTTTGTGTAAGAAATGTCTCTACCCCTTTTTTGTTTTGTCGCACCTTGTTTGGAGCGTGTAGCTTCTGCTGGTGTGCATGGACTTTTTTCGTCCGAAATCATTTTTGGTACTTTTAGAGACTGTGTTGTTTTTGAATTTTTTGAGTCTGAGCTCATTTAGAAATTGTATGAAATAAATTAAAAATTCCTCAGTGTCGACTGATGAATAATTCAGAAAATATCTTCGTATATACTCGTATAAATGTGTGAACGAAAGCTATTGTTAGTGAATAGAGTTTTTCACTTCGAACCAAATTAATATTAATTTCCGTATATATTTGTATGTATAACCGCAAAAAAATTTTTTTTTTTGTGGATTAGCGTTCTTAATTTCAAATAAATAACTGCAATTCCCGGATTTAGTTGTTATAGATACCGGTTCGTATTTATTTTTAATTTTATTTTATTTACCAATTTATTGAATACATTTTTTATCAATTTTATTTTTTATTTTTTGATGTCCTTATTTAGGGGTATATAGGTATACCCTAATGCGTGCACTTGTAGTTATGTATATATGTACTTGTGCAATTGAGAGCTCGTTGAAGAGGTCAATGCACTTTGTATCTATGTACTAGTAAGCACGAATTATTTGTGCTGAAAAATTTTGTACGCAATCCTGCTTGCTTGCTGCAAGGGGTATTGCGGGATATATGCCAAAGTGGACTTTGAATATAAATATAAATTTAGTTTGAACCAATATGTATGTATATTGTTCAAAATTTTGTATTATTTATATAATATAGTATAATTTTTATTAAATAATCCGCGTTTTATTTACCGAACCGTATTTACCCTATGTACATATATAGGGTATATAAGTATAAGCGTATTGTATATTGTAAGTAATGTAAAAAAGCGGATTATGTATAATCGTAAAAGAGCGCGAAAGAGAAATTGGCAATCGCATGTATTGGCGCAATTTTCCGTAAGCACTGTATGTACGTATGTAAGGTTTTAATTGCATGTACAAATGATGTATAGGATATATACATATATATATATATATATTATATATACGTTAGAAGTAAATGTAAGTACCCCTTTTTGTACGTATATATATATTTTTTTTTTTCTTTTTTTTTTTTGTTTAACTTCGTTTATTGTATATATGTATGTATATTTATTGTGCCTTTATGCTTTAAGTATGACTTTTCCTTTGCTCACATATATTTCGCAATCCTGCTTACTGCTTAATTAAGCGTAAGGGGTATTGCCGGAAAAATTTGTAAGTATTGAAATACTTAAATTTGGGTTTTTTTTTTTGTATATTATGTTTGAATGCACGAAGGTAAGCAGATACAGGTAGTCAATTATTATATATTATATACATATATATATCTGTCGTATATGTATGTGTATGAATGTACATATATAATACAATAAACGGTTTTTCGTTATTTGAACCCGCAATTTAAACCGGTAAGTTAGAACAAATTGGCACCCGTTAACAAGATATTGAACGGTTTTTTGATGTATATTTGTATATGATATTAAATTTGTTGTTTAGCTCGCGCCCGGTTTGATTTTAGGATTATTTTCGCGCCCGTTTTGTTTTTATTGTTGTTATTTAAATGTAATTTAAAATATAATTTAAGCATTTATCTTTTTTTTTTATTTTATTTTTTGTGGTTTTTGTCACACCACTTTTTAGCCACTTATTTTTTGTTGTCAATATGCACATAAGGGTGTTTTGTTTTATTTTTTATTATTATTATTTTTTTTTCGGAAAACACATATGCACTATGTATAAAAAACTTTTTGTATATGTGTTTAAAACACTTTACAGCACTTTGATGTTTTTTGTTTTTCCTTTAGATAGCTTTTTGTTTTCACGGTTCCACGGTTCCACGTTCCACTGCACTTTGCGTTTTGTTCACTTTATATACATATATAATATATACTTTTTAGCTTTTTTTTTTGTTTGCTAGTATATCTATAGTATCTGTCTTTTAGGCTCGAAGGACCATGTATTTATTCCAACCCTTTGGAAGTATTACACTCACTTATCGTTTCGCAATAATTGAATAAACTAGAATATTTTTCTCAACAATTGAATAAACTGAATTCCAATATATTTAACACCCACTTAATACAACGTCACTTGCGACGCAGCAAGCCCGGCTCAGGCCCGATACTTCAACGGGAATCAGAACGATGACGAGATGCCCGCTTCGAATTTTGATACGCAAAAGAGGCCAGCCGCTACCCGTTTTTTGGTTTTGTTGATGGTTGGTGGGGTGATCGCCGGTGTGTTGGATATCCTGGGTGATAGTGTGGTTGTGTGAGGTGTATGTTGCGTGAGGTGAGGTGGTGAATGTTGCGAGAGGTGATGTGGTGAATGTTGCTGATGTGTGATGTAGATTGTGTTAGGTGTGTTGGCGTGTATGTTTTCGGGACGACGTAGGCTCATTTAGCCACCATCAACCTTTCGAAAGGACACTAAGATTTTTAATAGGCACAGGCGCCTCGTTCATTAATGAGCAAATGCAGGAAGAGTGTAAATCGATATTAATCACAACTGTGTTTCATAGGTACAAAATAGATAAGTATGAACACCTACCTGGCAATTCCAGGCCATTCCATGGCAATAGTAAGGTTACTAGTAGATTTCAAAAATGGAGATATTTCCGTAACACCAACTCGGCTCACACCGTGTTTTAAAATTTCAAAAGGCTTATACTCTGCTAAAACTGGTTTAGCAACCTTGAAGTGAGAAACTCTTCAAACAAAGACCAACTACTTTTCTTGGAGCAGCCAATTAAGGTAGAACCGTTTCAGGAAGGAAATTTCCTAGAAAGTAACAATTGGAACTTAGTAGGGCCTCAACCACTGCAATTCAAGAACTAATTCGCTGCGATCACCTAACTGAGAAAGAAAAGGCAAAATGAATTGAACTTTGTTAATCATTTAAGGGCATACTTTTTAAAACACAAGATAGCAACAACAGACGACACGATCTTTACGAAGTCCTACTATACTCATACATACATAAGATGGAATGTTAGAACAGGGAATAATTAGACATAGTTTTATGCCGTGGAGTTCACCAGTATGGGGCAGTGCCCAAGTAGACAGATGCCAGTAGCAAAAAAAATGGTGGTCAGTAATCGATCACCGTAAATTAAATAAAAAGACAATTTCAGACCGTTACCCAATTAACAATATTAGAGAAACCCTTGATAAATTTGGGAAACGTATGTGTTTCTTCACATTAGATTTGGCCAGCGTGTTCCATCAAATCGAAATGAACCCAAAAGACATTCAAAAAACTGCATTTAGGGTGGAAGGGGGACTCTTTGAGTATATAAGACTGCCATTTGGGTTGAAAAACTCGCCCTCTACATTCCAACGTGTGATGGATAATGTTTTAAAAGACCTAATTGAATAAAAATTTTAGTGCACCTCGACGACATCATTATCTATTTAACCTCACTTCAAGAGCACATCCTTAGAGACCCTTAGAGAAATATTCAGACGTTTAGAAAGGGCAAACCTTAAAATTCAAATTGACAAATCTCAGTTTCTAAGGAAAGAAATTTCCTTCTTGGGGCATATCGTTTCAACAGAAGGTATAAAATCGAACCCCGATAAAATCGTAGCCGTAAATAAATTTCCCATCCCAAAGTCAAAGAAGGAAATAGGAGCATTCCTTGAACTATTAGGTTATTGTAGGAAACTTAGAAAGGATTTCGCAAAATAAAACTCTCATTAGAGCTGACGGACCATAACTTGAAAACATTCGAGCTTTGTAAAGATCTCTTGACCAATAACCCAATTTTACAGTATCCAGATTTTTCTAAGCCGATGCAATCATCGTAGCCTTAGGCGCAGCTTTATCACAGGGAACAATTGGCAGCGATAAGCCTATATGCTATACAAGCAGAACGCTAAACAAACATTAAATAAATACCGCACTATCGAAAAATAATTGCTTGCAATAGTTTGGGCTATTAAGTACTTCAGACTCCACGTATTTGACAGCAGGTTCAAGATAGTTACAGACCACCGACCTCTCACCTGGCTAATGAGCATGAAAGGGCTGAATTCCAAACTCGTTAGATGGAGACATAAGTTAAAAGAATTCGACTGAGATCATTTATAAAAAAGGAAAAATCAGTACGAATACGGAAGCCCTTTGTATAATAAAAATAGATTCAAAAGTGGAGATTTCGGAGAAACTTTTAAATGAATCAACCTTCAACTTATCCTAGAAGAGAGTCAACAAGGGTCACCGATGACATTAGAAAATGTCTTTAAGAACAAACAACGACATACTGTTAGGAAACCACAATTTAGCGAAAATTAAATAATAGAATTTTTAAGAAATTTTGCCCTTCTAATAAAGTTTCCGTAATATATACAACTGATGAAGTTTTCCGTAAAGTACCGAACGTGTATTCAAAATTCTTCTCCCAAAGCCAAATGTTCAAAGTATTACTTTGCACCAAAAAGTTGCATGACATCAAATCAGAAGAAGAGCAGGAAAGGACTATTAATGAATATCACATTAATAATAACCACAGAGGAATAAACGAAACCACATTACATTTAGAAAGGAATTACTATTTTCCTGGTATGAATAAAAAAAAAACAAAGACCATAAACAATTGTTTATCTTACGCTCAAATATGATAAACACCCACCCAAAATGAAATTTGAGAAACCTGAAACACCACTTACTCAATGCGTACTTTGCACATGGACTTATACGCAATTAACAATACCTAATATCTACTATTATTGATAAATTTTCTAAATTTGCGGGGGTTGCGCTATTAAGTACACATAGCATAGTGGTATTAAAAGCGTTGAAACAAAAGAAATTTGAAATAATAAAGGAGACCACAAAATTTATCACACATTCACACACTCAAACACATATTAAATATTACGTACAATACAACATCGACATATTGTTAGAAAAACTGTGAAACTTTAAGTGATAATTGTTTTGTGTTATTGCGCGATCATAACGATACTATAATCAAATAAATTATATTTAGTTTTTTCAAATATTTTGGAGTTACAAATTAAAGGAAATAAATAAAAAATTATATTAAAAATACTAACATAACCTTTTGAATAGCAAATCAAAACAATACTAAAAAGAGTCCCAATTGTAACTCAAAATAGAAATCTTGACGAAGTTACTCAGCTACAGATTAAAAAATTAATATTAAAAGTATTAGGTCAGCTACCAGTACTTTTACAAAGTTTTAGTAACAAACCAGCAGATTTGGCTTATACCCAATTGCAAACAATTAACCCACGTTTCCAGGGAGACTTTTCTGATCTGGACAGAGTACCAGATAATGTGCAGTGCAGTAACGAATTTTTTGGCGATCCAGCAGGATTTAATTCATGAGAAATGGTGTAGAAAGAATTCTACAAATATTCTCCAAGGATGCCGAAAAATGCACTCCCAAATATTTCGCTATTCTTCATATAATTCGGGTCAAGATTACAGGATACGCAGATGAAGTGTTAGATTCTTACAGTGTACCTTTTAAAATCGGATATCAAGGTGCCTCACGCTTAATTTTACAGACAAGCAAGATATCAGCACACTAGAGTATCAAATGACCACTTTAGTATAGAGCGCTCAGCAATCAGTAGAGGAGTTTTACTAAGTCGTCTACAAATACCTATCATGAATACTAAACAAGATTGGCTCTATGAACATAGGCACGGAAGCGGTAATAGTTATGACAAAATAATATAGGGACAAGGCTTTGGGCATACCATATTAATGGAACCTACAGATCTCCCATCGCCACTGCACTTGTGCCTAAACTTAGAAAATCAGAATTTCAGAACAGTGTACGCCTATAAGAATAAAAACCAAAATCCGAACTTCAGGATGTACGAGCAAAAACCTATACCAGCACCACGTACAGTAATCCCAAATTATAATCCCATTTACGGGCAACCGCCACCAGTCCCACCACGTAGACTTCTACCTAAGTATTTATATAATACGAATCCAAATAATAATACCTATGGTATTAGACAACGATATCAACCCAACCACATACAACCAAACTATGGAGCTTTCACCTTATGGCTAAGTCCCTCTCACATCCACAATTCCAGCAAACTGTTCCAATTCGACCAACGACCCCGAAACTATAACCAAAGCCAGAACTTATGGATGTGGACCAAAATATCCGGTCGATAATGGTTAGTTATATGTATAGACCAAAATTCGAGACAGGCAAACGACCCCTATCCCTATAGAACAAATAGAAAAACGTCAAAGGACATGCAATATATGTACAAGCCAGAGAAGAAAGTCAAACACAAAATGAACAAACTTTCCCTGAATACCAACAAGCTGCGGTAGACTATGAGACTAAACAGTGTTTTGAAAATACCTTGAAAGAATATGGCATAGTTTACTCCGCGTTGAATTTTTTAGAATAACAGACTCCCTGTTACCACATTTCGAGTGCAAAACAGTCACAGGTACAGGTTCAAATAGGAACTACATCCATCGAAAATTTGTCTCGAATCCAACCAGACCAAGAAACCTTTAAAGCAGTTACAACAGGTGGAAGGTGCAATAAGAACCATAAAGTCGCTAATTTGTTCAATCATCCAGAAATAAATGTAAAATTTTTTATACTACCAACCCTTACGTCACTCGATGCTTATGTGGGAAGTGATAGATTAAATGAATTAGAAGCAGCACATTCCCATCAAAGAAAAATAATATAATAACAGCAGGCGTCCTCGAACCTAACTGTTGAGTATGTATTAGCTATTCCGTTTTGTGTCGGTTTCGTTTCAGCGTTCCTTGTAAGCCAGGATCAGCTGACTTGCTGACATGGTGTTGCCATGTTATATTGTCGTATATTATATTATATTGTGGCTCATCCCACAAGTACTCCCCTTCTCACAGAACGTTATCGAAATCATTGATAATTTAAGAAGGTGATCAGTAGTTCAGCGGAATCTGACGCGTCTCTTGGGTGACGGTGTAGGTGAACTGAAATCGGATTCTGATGGCCGGTATGATGACGACGAAAATCGAGATGTCCCAGATTCGGATGACTCCGGTGAAGTTAATGTGAAAAGCGTTGTGTTGTTGTCATCGTCGTTGTTCTGCTCACTATCATTGAGCTTATCGTCGGGAAGGAGGTAGACAGGCTTTAGTCGATCGATCGAAACTGTAGTGTTTTCGCCTCTCTGAAATGTTTCTCATGCCTTGAAATGACTTGGTGAGGTCCTTCATACGGTGAAGTGAATGCGTGGTGTGGAGCGTCGCGATCAACAAAAACGTATGAATATGTCGCTAGTTCTTTAAAAATGAATGTTTTCCTCTGACCATGTCGGACGGTGGGTTGAGGTGCGAGGTCTGCGAAGTAGTTTCTCAAGCGTTCTGCCATATTGGATGGTGGCAAACCAGGTCGTGGCGAAGGAGCGAGGAATTTACCTGGTAGACGAACTGGCTCACCATAAACGAGATCAGCAGGAGTTGCGCCAAGATCTTCCTTCCAGCGCGAATTCCAAGAAGGACGATTGGTAGCATGTCGACCCACGAGTTATTTTCGTGACAACGAATCGCATCCTTCAAATGACGGTGAAGACGTTCCACCATGCCATTTGACTGCGGATGGAAAGTGGTGGTGTGTATGTGTTTACTGCCGAGGAGACGAGCGAGAGCGTTAAAAAGTTGACTCTCAAACTGTGTACCTTGGTCAATCGTGATTCGTAACGGTACTCCGTAGCGGCATATCTATCCGGCGAAAAGTGTGCGAGCGACACGTTCGGCCCCGATATTATCAATAGGAAATGCCTCTGGAAACCTCGTGAAACGGTGATTGTCAAACAGTTACGATATCCTCTTGATGGTACGTATGGTCCAATGATGTCCACGTGAATATGTTCGAAACATCTTGTGCGGCATGGAAAGTTTTGGATCGGTGATAAAACGTGGCGTGATACCTTATTTCGTGGTAAGCTAGGCACGTTCGGGCCCACAAACGGCAATCGCGGTTAATGCTGGGCCAAACGTATCGTTGCGTTAACAATTTGGCGGAGGCTCGTGCTCCGGGATGACTAATACTATGGAGAGCGTCGAATATTCTCTTCTTAAGCATTGCGGGAACGTAGCGACGAATAAGGTCGCTAGAAACGTCGCAATAAATTAGTTTATTGCAGCCTGGAATGTTGACTGGTTGTAAGTTCAGTGAATCGTGCTGTTCCCTTCGTATACGTTGCTGAAGTTCCTCGTCTTCAGCTTGGGCTTGAGATAGTTCGTTTGAGGATACTGCCGTTGATATTTCTTCGATGCGGGAAAGAGCATCTGCGACAATGTTGTCTTTGCCGGCTATACATATATTGGATATGGGTTGTAAACTGGCTGATGAAATACAAGCGGTGGAACTGCCAAGGTGTCACTTGATCAGGGTCCTGAGCAAAAGCATGTAGCAAAGGTTTGTGATATCGTGACATATCGTGCTTCGAAAATATAGCGAAATTTTCGTAAAGCTGCGTAGATAGAGTGAAGATCACGGTCGTATGGACAGTGTTTCCTCAGAGCAGTTTGAAGCTTCTGGCTGAAGAAAGCCAATAGTTCCCAGTGTTGTCCACGCCTTTGTTGAAGAAAGGCGCCGGTAGCATACTCGGAGGCATCGGTAAATATTGCCCAAGGAAGCGTTGTGTCTGGATATGCTAATATCGTTGCTTTGTGTAGCTCTTTTTTGCATTAGACGAACGCTCCTTCTCCTTCCGGTGTCCAGGGGACCGGATGAGAACCTTTAATTGAAGCCCCTTGAGAGTACTCGTTCGTCGATAAATCGATGGAATGTTTGCGCAGCATTCCGAAGTCCGAACGTCATGAACGGAAATTCGAAAAGACCAAACGGTGTTATAATTGCAGTTTTGTCGACATCTTCTTTGGTGACAGGTATTTGATTAAAAGCAATAATTTCCCCAAGGTCGCTATTCACCAGACTTCTTTGGAACCAGGTGGAGCGGAGATGACCAGGAGCTTTTCGAACGTTGAGCGATTCCTAATTGTAACATATTGTCGGAGTCTGTCTTAGCAATTTTGAGTTTGTCGGGAACAAGTCTTCGGGCCTTACAGGGAACAGGAGGTCCTGGTGTTGTAGGTATGTGGTGCTGCGTCGTACGTTTTGTTGGCTGACAGATTCCTTCCGGATTTGTCAGATTAGGGAACTCCGCTAGAGTATCTGCCCATATAGGGTCGACGGGCAGTGCTTTAATTTCCGAAATGTTGTATGCTGATAACTTACATGCGCCTTTTGGGCCAGTTATAGAGTCGATAAGGCAGTTGTTCTCGAGGTCGGGTAAGATGCCGAAATGTGCCAAAAAATCTGTGCCAGTAATAGGTTTCGTTATGTCCGCCACTACGAAGCGCCATGTAAAATTTCGTCTGAGGCCAAGGTTTAGTGATAGAGTTATGCAACCGTACGTGTTAATCGTAGACCCATTTGCTGCTGTGAGATGATAGTTGACTTGCTCCGGCGACCAAGGTGCAAGAGACTTGGGGAACGTGCAGAGATCAGCGACAGTATGCACCAGAAATTGGATTTTGGTGGCACGAACTGTTACGAAGAGGCGGTTTGATTCGAGTGAGGAGCCGTTAACCGCTACTAACGGTCCGACGGTAGGTTTCCCTGAAATGTGCATGGTGACCGGCACGATGATACCAGCACGTGTTGTTCGGTGATGGGGAAGATGTGCGCGAACGAAAGCGATGACGAAAACGGGAACGAGATATGACTTGTCTCTTCAAATTGGAAGCTAGATAATTAATTAAAGCTTCGAGACGAGAAATTCGTGATTCGACTGCTGATGTTGCTGCTGGTTCTTGGACCGAATTGATTTGTGCTGCTGGTAATGCGATATCGTGGATTTTGTCTGCAAGAGATGCGAGTTTATCGATATTCATGTCTGCTTGGGACGCAAGTATAGATTGCGTTGTCATCGGAAGTCTGCTGAGCCACTTAGTTCGTAGAATATTGTCAAAAACAGTGTTGTCAAGGCGTCTGAGATGTCGGAGAAATCGCGATGGTTTTCTATCACACAAGGACTCTCGATCGAGAAGCTGCTGTAGTCGTGCTTCTCGAGAGAGCGTAAGGCGTTCGACCAGTGTCCCTTTTAAGCGAGTGTAGGGCGTATTTGTGGAAACATCCAAAAGAAGATCTTCCACTTCTGCGGCGGCCCTCGCGTCAAGATGTGAAGAAGCATAGTGGTAGAGGCGAGATGAAATTGTCCCTCAAGTCGGGCGAACCACAAGGCTGGTCGTTCGGAATTGAATAACGGACACCGCAAAGAAACACGTTGGAGCGGCGTTATACTGTCGGCCACTTGTACGTCCACGCTATCTAGCATAGCGGTTTTTCAGAAGATAATGTAATGATTGGAAAATTTTATGCGCTGCGCTCCGAGTTATGATGATTAGGAATGCGCGAAAACTCCAGCTGTCCTCCAATCGGTCGTATGCGTGGGCAGCCACATGCACGATTATGCACAAAAACCAATACACAAAGTGCACTGTAATCGAAAATTTATGCGCAAGTGTTGTAACTTGCAAATGCACTGTAGACGAATTAGTTAGCGAATTTTAAAATTATATTAACAAAATCGAGGAAAAAAACTATTACATCACGGAAAAAACTATTAAATTACGTCGGGCTAGCGGAATCACGTCGGGGTCACCAGTTGTGATAATTAATGTGCTATAATGCAGCAACGATGCGCACGCGGTGGCTGCCAGCAGGACAAGGACCGTTAACCGTGTTGGATAGTCTTTTATAATAACAGCAGGAGTCCTCGAAACTGTTGACTATGTATTCGCTGTTCCGTTTTGTGTCGTATTCGTTTCAGCGTTCCTTGTAAGCCAGGATCAGCTGACTTGCTGACAAGGTGTTGCCATATTATATTGTCGTACATTATATTATATTGTGGCTCATCCCACAAAAAATCTCCATACAATTCACCTATTGTTTCGAAAAATCAGATGCGTCTGGAAAGCCAAAATTCAGAATGGTTATAGAGGTATCCCATACCTTAAAGTAATGAGGCTCTCGCCCAGCTAGGTCATGTTAAGACTTTCTCTGTCCTATTCCTTAAAAGTGGTAGAATCGGCAAATCATCCTGAAACAATCTGTGCACTCGATGATATCTTAAGAGAGCATATCGTAAATATGCATGTAAACGAACCAAAAAAAGTGTTAGTAATTGCTAATTACCCATTTCCCAAAACAATTAAAGACCTTAGAGCCTTCTTGAGCATAGCCGGCTATTACAAACTATTACAAACATTTCGCTTATATTGCAAAGCCACTTAGCTATGTTTTAAGGGGGAAAGATGGACTAGTGTCTAAACAAGAGTCCGCAAAGAGATTCATCAACTTCGATTAAGAGCTGTTGAAGCATTCGATAAGGTTAGGAATGCATTAATGTCAAATAAGGTCATTTTACATAATCCCGATTTCACTAAAAATTTCCATTTGACAACAGACGCCTCAATTTTTACTGATCATTAATCCTTGACGAAGATAAATAAATTCTACAAATCCATAACAGAGCCCGTTGTAATTCACAAGAAAATATATTACAAGAAATTTTATTTTCCAGGAATGAAAAATAAGATTGAAAGATTAGTAAAACAAAGACATCGTCCGAATCCTCATACCGGATTATCCAGGACAAATATTATAAAAAGACATTTACTCGACAGAGAAGGTACTAGTTCTAACTGCAGTGAATAACTTCTCAAAGCTTGCACAAGACAGAATCCTTATATCCAAATATATATAAAAAATACTCTTTCAGAAGCTATTGGTGTACCAAAGTGTGTCGTGATCGATAATAAAAATTCGTTTAATTCCGAAACCATAACTTTCATGTTGAGAGATCAGCTTAACATTCAAATCTTTACAACACCGTCCTATAAAACTTCAGTCAATGGACAAATTGAGAGAATCCTTCTACCTTGTCTGAAATCATGATGTGTCTAAAATTAAAAGGCGAATATTAAGCATTTGAATAACTCCTTAAATAGAATATAAATATAATATTATATATACTTACTATTAATATGCGCGTTCAACTTTAAAACAATCCATTAGCGTCAAGATTCCCTGAACAATTGTTGGATATTGGCAACGGTTAAAGTGAATTGTATGCAGATACACAATATATTAGACTTCCAGAGAATTTTTGCAACATGGTGGATACGAAAGATAAGTTAATAAACAGTATCTTTCCAGATTTGAGACATAATTATACTAATCATGAATGGCTACGAGAGCGACAAATTTTAGCTGCGAAAAATTTAGATGTTGATGCTGCTTAAATGAGATAAGCCTCCCCTACACATACACACCACTCTACTCGGTAAAAACTGGCGCACCCTAGTATAACCCACTAAAATACACCACACTCATACATCACCACACGGGACAACACAACACACCACAGCGTCACGCCTGTACACCACCTCAGCAAACAAAAAGGATGGTCTCCGCAGCAGATACACCTCATTCGACAAAATAGCGATCCTGCGCGCAACTCATATCATCTTTCGAAAAACCACATTTGAAAAGACTCGCTTATCGTCTACGGCCATGAGCGCCACCTCACTCCTTTCGATTTCGTTCCGCCACGCCGACTTTCAACGATCCAATTTAATTATATTGTCAAACTCTTTTATGTAAATAATAAAACTTTGTATACGTATACGAAAAACAACGCTTTTATTTAAATTATTCACGCGATTGTAAATGCAGTGTTAATATCTAGGTGGTGTTCACCAAAATAGTACATACACATTCAAACAAGGTCCTTCGAGCCTTACTGAAAGGCACCTCCGGATTTCTATAAATAAAATAAAAATAAAAAAATTATTGAGATATATAAAAAAAATACTTATATGAAATCTATATATATAAAACAAAGTTTGTGCCCGCCTCGAATAGCAGAATACAACTTAAAAATAATGAAAACTCAACGAAAAAATAGTTATACAAAATGAATAATTTTCCTTAAAAGTTACTTTTTTTCGTACCTGCCAAACGTTTGTTGTCCACCATGTTAAATACTATAAGTAATGGTTGACATGCGTTCAGAAATAATGACAAATGATTAACGTTTACGCGTGTGTTCATAAATTTATGTTGTGTAAATTAAAGTTTATATTCTCGAAAACAATTTCTAAAATTTATTTTATACGTTAACGAAAAAGTAAAAGTCTTTTTATGTTGTCTGTGATTTTTCTAAGGCTAATAATTACTAAGGTTAAAAAGTGCACTATCCAAAGTAGTAATCTATGATCGAAACTAGTGTATTTCCGAAATAATTTCTAAAATTTATTTTATAGGTTAACGAAAACGGAAATGTCTTTTTATGTTGTCTATGATTTTTTAAAGATTTATTACCAAAGTTAAAAAATGCACTATCCAAAGTATAAGTCTATTATCTAAACTATTGGCTCTGTCTCGAAAGTTCTGGTACTCTTTAAATTTGTTTGCAAAAACGAGGCTTGCCTCATGCACACATTCTCATTTGGGTAATCGAAAGAATTCGGCCAGATCAATTAGATAATATCAAATGTGCGGAGATTCCTGTAAAGTGAAAAGAAACGATTTTGTAGTCGACAACAATTGGGTTGTTCCATATTCGCCACTTCTTTCCAAAACATTCAAGGCACATTGTAATGTTGAGTATTGCAATTTGTCAAGTCAATTAAATACATTTGCAAATATGTCACAAAAGGCAGCGACATGGCGGTTTTTGGTATCCAAACATCCAATACCAACGATGAAATTACGCGTTATCAAGACGGTAGATATGTGAACTGCAATGAAGAAATTTGGCGTATATTTTCATTCGCTATTCACGAACGTCATCCCACTGTTACACATTTTTCGGGTGCATCTAGAGAACGGTCAGAAAGTTTATTTCACAACGTCGAAGGCTGCTCAACCAGAGAACTTAAAACAATGAGAAGGTGAAGGTTCGACAGTGAACAATTTGTAGGAATTTATCAAGGAGTTCACCACATATGCACGAGAAACAAATAACATTTCTCGCTTTTATAACAGCGGTGAATCTGTAAACATACGCTCTCTTAACATAACCAAACGGCGAATATTGAAGAGAATATAATATGTATGCCAAACTGGGAATGTTGATATGCCATTTGAAATGTATTCCCTTTTATTGAACTATTATTTATTATTTTTTAAATTATTTTATGTTATATATCAAAATACTTTTAAATTATTACTAATAAAGTATTTTGATATATTTCTTAAAACATTTCATTAATTGTACTTGACACCATTATGGAGTCATAAAAGTACAGAATTGTGTTTTGCCGTTGGTATTTCACATTCATGCTTCAATTTTTCTTTTCAAATGCATGTGTAAACATATGTAACAGGACATACATATATTATGTCGTTTACACATTTGTATGTATTTTTATGTAGATATGTACACTCATTACTTCATGTGAAATCTCCGTTGACACATTTTTTGCTTTTATGTCAAAAAGTCAATCTGTCGAAGAACTGACGCGACGACAAAGCGTCACAACATTGTGTTGTTGGTAGAAAATCCGAGATGTGCCATACACACTCTTACAAACATACATCGCATATGGGCAAGTGCAAAGTCAATGTGTGTACAAAAAATTCGAACGTACTTACGTAAATTATTTGACAAATACAGTCAATCCCGGTTAAGTGCCAAAACCAAAGATGCAGATTTTTTATTAGATTAGATTAGATATTAGATTATTTCTATGTATTTAAAAAAAAATTACCGTTTTCTTTAAAAAATTAAGAAAAAAAAAGTGAGATGCAGCAAGACACCGGCAGATAAGAGGGATTGGAGGAGTGATACTTAACCGGGGTTTACTGTATACATAAATCAGAGGAATATTAAATATTTTTTTTAAAAAGTTTCTTGAATTGTAAATCGACAAATTTACTATGTTGTCACTTTTATTCTAAAATATTTTAATACACATATTTGAGGGGCTGTCACTTTTCCCTTCTAGAGGGAATATCAGAAATTTGTTCAATTTATGATTTTTAGCTTTTGCCATCGTCGCGAAAAGACGCTTGTAGGCAAACGCATGCTCGGGGAGATTTGTAAGGCGTTTGCTTTTATGAATGAAACGACTTAGCTTATTGCTTGTGCGCCAGCGTTCATGAATGAAAATCTTGTTGGTGTGTGATTTACTACAAATTTAGGATTTGTCAATTTGGCTGCCATATTGATTTCTGGTGCTGATGCTATTTGAGACAATTGTTGTTTTTGTACAACAATGTTTGTATTTTTCCTATTGGCTGACGTACTTACATTTGTACGCTTAAATGTATGTAGATTTGTGTATGCATTACTTATTTTGCGCGGTCATATGCATATTTGTACATACATACTTACATATAGAGCAGTGCGCTCACATGTATTTATTGATAATTGATAATATATTATTATATTATATAATATAACATATTGATGTACATACATAAATTATTAATTCTGTAAAAATTGAAATTAGAAAATTATGAAAATAGTAAAATATCATTTTTTGCATAATCTTTCACATTTTATCAATGTAGCATTTGTGCAAAAAAATAATAATTTATCAATTTTTCATCATAAAAATCGTTTATATGGCAAAAAATAATCATGCATATGTGAAGTGGCATTTGTATTTCTTGTTTTCTCATTCATTTCATTTAATTTTTCTCTTTATGTTGGGAGATACGTAATTTGTCAGCGAACGCTGTTATAAATTCTCATTTCGTTAAATAACAGAAAATATTACAGAAAATGGTGAACTCCTTGATCTCAATTTTTCAGCCAACCAATCGAGCATCATACAAAATTCAATTTGCACCTTCTCGTTCATTTACATTCTCTGCTTGGACCAGAGAACTTAAAAGAACGAGAAGGTGCAGGTTCGACATCGAACAATTTGTAGGAATTTATCAAGGAGTTCACCACACATGCGCGAGAAACAAATAACATTTCTCGCTTTTATAACAGCGGTGAATCTGTAAACATACGCTCTCTTAACATAACCAAACGGCGAATATTGAAGAGAATATAATATGTATGCCAAACTGGGAATATTGATATGCTATTTGAAACATATTCCTTTTATTGAACTATTTTTTATTATTATTTTTAAATTATTTTATATTAATTCATTTTTACTTTCTTGTGAGTTCTTAATAATAATTTAAACATATTTTGATATATTTCTTAAAATAATTCAAGTGCTTGACACCATTATGGAGTCATGAAAGTACAGAATTGTTTTGCCGTCGGCATTTTCATATCGTGTGTAAAAATATTTGTAAATTTGTCTACAAACAACATATTAAATTTTTGTAGATATGAACACTCATTACTTCATGTGAAATCTCCGTTGACACCGTCAACCAATGATCGAAGCTCACGTTCTTTGCTTTTATGTCAAAGAGTCAATCTGTCGAAGGATAATTATATTGGGTTTTCCAATAGGGATGATATACTTTTCATTTCGGCCATTTTTAATATGTCATGATCTGCAATTTTTTTTCATTGTATTCAGTAATGTTTACAATTTCATTAAAATAATCGTTGTCCAATTGCAACTTTTTGTGCGTTTTTGCCATTTTATGGTCGTAATAATCGTCCACCTGTGCTCGGCTTCTCCTCGAATTGTTGAAAATTTCGAGCGTACATTTTCTTTACATAACGTTCATGTGCCAATAAGGCAAGTGTTGCTGAAGACCGCAATTTGTCGATTCCAAGACGTTCTCAAGAATTGGGACTGTCTCAAACCACAACCTGGCGGATTTTGAGAAAGGATTTGGGTTGCATCCGTATAACATTGTTACCACTTAAGAACTGAAGCCATTGGACCACCGTAAACTGCCTAATTTTGCCTTGGAACAACTTGGAAACGATAACGATTTTTTTAAGAAAGTCATCTTCTGCGATGAGGCTCACTTTTATCTGAGAAACCTGTAGATTCGGTGCGAAAGAAATCCAAAAATTTTTCATGAACAACCATTACATTCACCTGAATTGACAGTTTGGTGTGCTTTTTGGTCTGGTAGAATCATCGGATCGTACATTCTTTAGAAATGAAGCTGGTGACACCGTTACTGTCAACGGAGCGCAATGATAACCAACTTTTTATGTCCGCAATTGGAAGAAGTTGGTCTTGAAAACACCTGGTTCCAACAAGACGCGGGGTTACGTGCCACACAGCACGTGCAACGACCGAATTTTTGTGAGAATACTTTGGAGATTCGATAATTTCAAGATATTGTGACATTGAATGGCCTCCAAGAAGTTGTGATTTAACACCATTAGACTACTTTTTGTGGGGTTATTTGAAGTTATTTGACTTTAGCTATTAGCCAGACTCTCTTGAAACATTAGAAGTCAATATTGAACGTGGTATTAATGTCATACGACTTGTTTAAGTGGAAAAAGTACTCGGAAATTGTGTTAATCGAATTCATATATATTCAAAATTTAATTGTATCGATTGTACTTCACATTATTACGCAAAATTGCACTATTTGCAATAAAACAACGATGGATTATTCGATTGACATGAATCTTTATTTATCCGAAAGATAATCTTGTGGCATTACATTTTACATATGATTTCTGACATACGACCGCCATGGCTGGCTCGGATGTAGTCCAATCTGGAATGTTGTCTTTCAAATGGTTAAGCGTTTATGGCTTATGCGCATAGATCAATGACTTTACATAACCCCACAGAAAGTAGTCTAGCGGTGTTAAATCACAAGATCTTTGAGGCCAATTCACAGGTCCAAAACGTGAAATAGGTGGTCACCAAACGTGTCTTTCAATAAATCGATTGTGGCACGAGCATGTTGCGCCGTCTTTTTGGAACCACACTCCTGGACATCATGGTTGTTCAATTCAGGAATGAAAAAGTTAGGGTGCGTTCGAGATGGCAATCACGACAGCAGTGTTGCAAATTTGTCAAAGTATCACGTTCTGCGTGAATTTTTGGCAACACTTGCAACAACATCACGTTCTGCTGTCATTTTTTGCACGCAATTTATGCAAATAATCGGCAACACTAAATTTTTGTCTGCACTTCTATACCGATCACCATTGACTGTAACGTTCTGGCCATCATCGTTTTTGAAAAAGTACGGACCAATGATTCCTGGATGTAACGGTGTTTCGATATACACTTGTAGATTAGCTTCACTCCAAATGCGGCAGTTTTGTTTGTTGACGTAGCCATTCAACCAGAAGTGCGCTTCATCGCATCATGCGTTTTCCGCACAGAACCATTGTTTTCGAAATAAAATTGCACTATTTGCAAGCGTTCTTCAGGCGTGAGTCTATTCATGATAAATTGCCAAACCAAACTGAGAATAAATCACTTGACAGATGTTAAATCGGTCGCTATCTTAAACAGTAATGCCAACTCAAAGTTTTATACCTCGAAAAAAAACACCCGATATTATTGTGAGAAAAGAGTGGGATGGTTTGGTATATTTTTCGTATATCGAGCCCATCACATTTTCATATTTATTTTTCACTCTTTGGTTTGATGTGCTTTAAAACTACGCTTTTTAGTATTTTAAACCATACTTATTATTTAGCCACACGTGGTTTTTTCACTTTTTAAGGATGCGATGGAGTAAATATGTCATACAAATGACAGCAGGGATAGCTTTTAGCTGAATAGTTTTTTTTTGCCGTTGTACGCTTTCGCTTATTTTCGCAGTGTGTGATTGGAATGTTTGGGGAACCTGGTGAGAAAAGCGTCGGATGGTTTGTGCCATTTTCGTTTATCAAGCATATCATGCTTTTCTCAATAATACAAGTATTTTTCGGTCAACATTTTTGTCAGTTTTTATTAAGTGTATTTTGTGTCTCGACCGTAGCAGTGACTGTTATACGTATCATTTTAACCGTAGTCCGACTCGGGTGAAATTTCATCCATTTTGAAGAACGCAGTAACTTTTTGTGTGATTCAGAAAAGTTAATGAAATTTAGAGCATTTGTAACTTATTTTAGAATATTACCTATTTGGATTTGTTGAAATGAAAAAACGATACATATTTAACAATTTACGTGGACGGCCCTTTGGTATGATTTCATCCATACAAATATTATATTATATGTAAGCAGTAGGTTTTGTTAAAAGAATATTTTAAATATCCAACTCTGAAAAAACCCAAAGATATTCGCCATTTTTAACATCTCTGTTTAGCATTTTTGTGCTTAAAATGTCAGCTGTTTGCATTGTAAGCTATGTTTTTATCGTGGAGTAAATTCGCAGAAGAAGTTTAGTTGGGTTTCGTGTGCTATTCCAGTTTTTCTATAAAACAGAACAAGAAAAAACGTTAACTTCGGTTGCACCAAAGCTATAATATCTTTTCCAAATACAAGGGACCCTTACAAAAACTGGATTCTGATCGTTCAATTTGTATGGCAGCTATATGATATAATGATCTCAATAACTCATGCCTAATTTCGTGAAGATACTTCGTCAAATAAAAAAGTTTTCCATGCAAGCACTTTACTCCGATCGTTCAGTTAATATGGCAGCTATAGTCATTCAATCTATATAATTTCTTCGGAGATTGGATTATTGCCTTAAATAATAATCCATGCTAAATTTCGTGAAGATACCTCGACAATTGAAAGAGTTTTCCATACAAGTACTTGATTCCGATTGTTCAGTTAAAATGCTGCCGCATATAGCTATAGTCATTCTATCTATACAATTTCTTCGGGGATTGGATTATTGTCTTAGAAAATAACTCAAGCCAAATCTTGTGAAGATACCTCGTCAAATAAAAGAGATTTCCATACAGGCACTTGATTCCGATCGTTCAGTTTGTATCGCAGCTATATGATATAGTAATCCGACCTAGACAATTTTTTCGGAGATTACATTGTTACCTTAGAAAATAACTCGTCAAATCAAAAAGTTTCCCATTCAAGTGCTTGATTCCGATTGTTCAGTTTGTATGGCAGCTATATGCTATAGTGAGCAGCTTCTTAGTAAGAAAAAGACAGGTGCAAAATTTCAGATCGAAAGCTCAAAAATTGAGGGACTAGTTTGTAATATACAGACAGACGGACATGGCTAAATCAACTCAGCTCATCATGCTGATCATTTATGTATATATTTTATAGGATCTCCGACGTTTCCTTCTGGGTGTTACAAACTTAATATACCATGTTCAGGGTCTTAATATAAATTTTCTGCAAAAAACATTCAACATCAACATTTTCGATTTTTATAAAGGAATTCCTCGAATGATTATAGCTTTGTAGAGGAAAACGATAGAGAAGTCATCAAAGCAATGGTACAAAATTGTACAGCACAGTCAAAAGATAGGTTTATACTTTGGTCCACGGAACCTCCTCAATTCCATGAAAGAGTAAGGTGTGAGAATGTACTTTCCGGCAAGGTCGGTATAACCCGTTATGCTACGTGCCGTATACGTGATGATTTTGAAGTTTTATTCATTCGGTCAATGTTGAAAATTGTAATTGAAAAAACTAACATTGAAGGTTCCAGAGTTTTCAGAGACGATTTGAAGACTGTAGACTATATTTCCGTGGAAATTGCACATTAAAGCAGTACATTCTACCTAAGCCCGCAAAATATGGACTCTCTGTGACAGTAAAACCAATTTTGCTTGAAATATACAAGTTTATACAGGCAAACTGCAAGCTACAGTACCAGAAAGGAATCAAGTCTAACGACTTGTTCTTGACTTGGTAAAGAGCCTAAAAGGTCGTAATATAATTTGTGACCACTTTTTCACAATCTACAATCTTGCTATGGAGTTGCCACAAAAGGGAAATACTTTGATTGGAAATGTAAGAGCAAATAAGACATTCTTGCCTGACTCAAACAAAAGAGCACTTCGGAAGCGTCCGGTCCACTCAAGCAAATTTTTCTTTAGTAGCAAAGTTTCATTGGTTCAGTATATTCCAAAAAATACAAGTTTGTCAACTTGTTGAGTACGTTTCATCATGATAAAGCGATAATGGCAGGCAAGTTCCTGATAATTAACTTCTATAACAAATTTAAAGCAGCTATTGATACGTTAGTTAGTTGGCAATTATACTCGTACCACCAAATGTAAAACCAACCGTTGGCTCAATGCTCTGTTTTGCAGCATGATAGATGTTTCGACAGTAAACTCATACGTTTTGTGATTAAGAGTTAATAGCGACTGGAACGTAAACAAGAAATATAGAAGGCGACTATTCTTGGAGCAATTGGGACTGAGCTTGGTCAATCTTGAAATATTGCGCAGCACCACAATACCAAAAGTGGAGCCTTGTAATAACGATTCAATCGCAAATTTTGACATTAGAAAATCTGGACACAACAAAGCGTAAGTCAACTTCTGGGGCTAGGTGTTAAATATTGGAAAGGGCTGCTATTCTTACAAAAAATTTATATGCGGCGAACATAAAACTGCAGCTTAGTTTTGTTACAAATGTAAATATATAACCGAAAATGAGTTTTTAATCAAATTGGTAATTTTTCTTGACTTAGCGGTACGCATGTGTAAATGTTCATTCATGAAGGTCTTATGCTTAAGCTTTTTTGATGGTCGGACTAGGTTCATTCAACAGTACAACTTTCAATTTAATTTTACTTTCATAATGAATTTACCGATATTTCTTTCTGCATCTCGAAAAAGGCGAATGCGTATTTTTCACAAATAAAGCAGTGCTTGATGGTGCTATAATCCAAGGTATACGTAAAGTAAACAGAAAACAGTATCCAACGTGTAAAGAACCATTCCTTGCACTCAGCTTGCTAGGAGATGACAATCATTGGAACAGTAGGCTTGCTGAATTAGTATTAAACTGCAGATGAACACAAATTTGTCTACTGTTTGCTATAGTACCGACGATATTTTTCCCGGACCGGATACAAATGTTTTGGGATAATCACAAAGATTAGAAGACTGATGATATATTTTATCGACATCGATCTATCGATATCATTGAGTGACTCAATGTACAATGAAGCATTAATTGCTATAATCAACACAGATATAAACCGTAAAATTAAGCATGATACTGTCGAATTGGCAACAACTGATTCTCGCAATGTTCTTTTACTAAATGATGAACAAAACACAATATACGACCGCATTATGCTAGAAATTTCGGCAGGTCAAGGAGGATTCCTTTTCGTTTTTTAGATGCACCTGGTGAAACTTGCAACACATTCCTTATTTCACTTCTTCAGCTTCTTGCTAAGATGCGATCAAAAATAAGCATCGCATTGACAGTTGCATCGTCATCGTCTCATTGGGGCAATTTTATCCTCCTTTCAGGTGATTTCAGACATATCCTTCCCGATATTCCATGTTCAACGTGCGGTGATGAAATTAACGCTTTAATAAAATCATGGCGACAGTAGCGTAATGTTGAAAAAGTACAACTGACAGTGAACATTCGCGTTCATATGTTTCAAGATACATCTGTAGAAACTTTATCAAAAAACTGTTAGATATTGGCAAAAGAAAATTTCCGGTATACGAAAATACTGGATGCATAAAATCACCGACGGATTTCTGCACCACTATCAACTCACAAAATACTTTTAGACAATATATTTTCCGATGTATACACAAAATATAAAAATCTTGAGTAGTTGGCAGAAAGAGCGATTTTGGCAGCAAAAAATGTGCACTCCATGGACGTCAAGTGAAATTTAAAGAGACAACAGTTCCGAGGCGAAAATGTATTACTGTCACGAATCCCTATAATTCTTACAGATGTGCCAATTGAATTTAACCGCACTCAATTTCCAATTACATTGAAATTCGCAATGGCGATAAATAACTCCCAAGGACGATCCTTTTCTGTTTGTGACTTAAATGCCCTAAAGACGGTAAAATAATTCCATTAACGCTTTAAGTGTATTGGTATCGTCGACTTTTGTCGTTTCTGCTTGAGGATTATCAAAACTTTTTCATATTTGTGTTTGACGGTCGCTAATTTGATCGATTGCACTCATGCTTGACAAGCACAATTACATTTGCTACGTGACATTTGAAAGATAAACAAGTGCACGGACAGAAAAAAATTTTTGTCAAGAAGCTAAAATGTAATTAAAAGAAAAAAAGATGTATAAATCTTTATATCTTATATTATTTAAATTTTGAAATTTGTATTATTTTTTATTATATAAAATATTGTGTTGGGATGATGTTAAAATTTAATGAACTCTTAATTACTTAAAATAGTTAATTTATGAGTGATTGATCAATTTATAGTGATTATATGATTAAGTTACTTCAGTCAAATACCTAATAGCTTCCCGCGTTACATGGCTTGTTTTTCTATTGATATCTTCACCATGTTTAAAAGTTGACATCTTTAGTTCATATAAAAGATTTTCATGTGCAAATTGCTTCCGTTTTTAGTACCAAACTTACATCCACTCTTTCTTTTTTTTCCAATAAAACTGCAGCAGACCTTAACAAAAGTAAATTATATTCCGATGATGACATGAAAACCGAACACTGTGAGTGCAAATATATCAATTAACCCCTCGACGAAAATTGTATTTTTTCTTATCTTTTTAAATCGCTTCTTAAGAATAGAAAGCGATCATTGAAGTTGTTTTAATAGTTTTTAAGATAGATTCTTGTTTTGTTGATTCATTTTTTTGCTTTTGCGTTTTTGTTGTATATGTTGTTTTTATGTTTGCATATTTAAAGTATACATGCCCACGATAGTCGGGTCTACGGAACCGGAACGGACCCGGATTTTGTCCGGTCAAGGACTGCCAACTCGGCAGAACTCTGCCTCTACAACCACAACAGTAGTGCAAATATAACATTACGGTTGACGTGTTTATTTGAACATTTGCTGGCAAAACTTCACTCACACATATGCTATGTATGCATGACGTAATCAAGCAAATAATGAAATGACGCGTTAAGAGATTAATCTTTGTTAATTTTTAATTGTCATAATTAGTGGTAGAAATATGAACAATTTTCAATCTATGGGTAGCTAGCAATAATTGTAATTTAATATATAATATATTTCATCCTTATTCCTCTTACAATTATAAAATAAATAAAATTTCCTAAAAAGAACGTACTCATATATGGCAAAACAACGCTTGCCGGGTCAGCTAGTCTTCATTATAAAAATGAAACTTTATTTTGATATGCACTCACAGAACGTCAAAACCACAGCATGGAAAGAAGTCAAAATTTGCGTAGTTGCGCATTCGAACTACGTAATAATTACAGCAGTACAGCAACTGTGATGCATATTTGCTGATACTCTGCTGATGTGCAGACAAGAATTTAGTGTTGCCGATTATTTGCATAAATTGCGTGCAAAAAGTGACAGTAGAACGTTGCTGTTGCAAGTGTTGCAGGAGAGCGTGATACTTTGACAAATATGCAACACTGCTGTCATGATTGCCATCTCGAACGCACCCTTATTCGTTTTTTCCTGCAGAAGGTCTAATAGAGGCCTTTTTTTTTTCCAAAATCACTATCGATTTTGCTATTACATTCGATGATTTTTTATATATACCTATAATATGTTCATACACTTTCAAACGAACCTAACGTCATGTAAATTGGACGATAGATGTTAAAGTTACAGACATTTCAGTAGAAGGAAAAGTATGCAATTGTTTAATTTTTATAAAGAGCAAAAATACAATTAGAGTATTCACAAGGTGTCATATCGACATATTGTCTTATTTATTTTTGACTGTCATATCAACACTGTTGTTGTTTCCCATACAAAATTGAAATACGACAAATACAACACGGCGAGGTATGTTTTTTGAGTGTGCTATTCTATCTGCTGTATCTGTTTACTTTTTTTATAGTTGGCGTTTAAGTGTCTAAAATTAATAAATTAAATAAATTTCATAGATTTCTTTAATAATATGGAAGGAAGCCACGATATTCAGGTAAATTGAGTTGAAGAAAAGTGAAATATAAAAATATTTTGTTGTTTTTGTTGTTAGAAATGATTTTATTGCAGTGTAAACCAAAACGCCGCGGTTTTAACATAAAGAAAATGTTCACAAAAAGAAGCTTTCATTTTATTATTGTCACTTTCTCATAACATTTTTGTATTCTTAATTTTTAACTTCCAGCTGGTGAGTGTAGAAATTTTACACAATATGACATACAACGATTAAGGGGTGCTCACAAGCGTCGTATTTTTGAGACTATTGAAATACGACATAAGACATAAAACAAAGCTTGTGAATTGCCTGAATATATAAAAGAAAGTTGTGTTAGTTACACTATTTATAACTCTAGAACGGCTGAACCGTGTTGGCTGAAAATTGGTGGCGAGGTATATTGGATACCTTTTATTTTTAAAAATTCAAATCATAAGCATCTGTTCAAAATTCATGTAATATATATTTGAATATTTTATAACTTCAAAAAAAATTAATACTGCAAGTAATTTTTGAACAAAGTTGTTTTTTTCTTGCACACATCACGTGAAACGAGTAAGACATTTCTTATACCACAACTGAAAATAGCTTTGCCAGTTGCATGGCCAGGCATTGTGCCTACTTTGCTAGATGCTGGGCGAACGACGCACAGGGATTCTTGGCAAACCAACGCAACAAGTAGCATAAAATACCGGAATAGCTCCAGCGTTGATAAAAAGTTCAATCATAATTTGAGAGGAGTGCATAATGGCTCACAAATATTCTCGAAGAATTGTACAAAACAATGCAAGATTTAAACGACAACGATCAAATTACTACTGTTCGGTGATTTCCGACAGATCGGTCGCTTTCTTGAGTCAATGATATTGACCAAAGTTTAAACGATAGTTTTTAGATCAAAAACTTGAGATGAATAAATTACTCTACACTGTCCTCACTATTGGAGGTTTATAGAACAGCTATATTTGACATTAAAACACCTCGTTTAACATTGTGACAAACACGGATGATAGAACAAAATCGAATCGGCGATAAATTGCCAGAATCAACTAGACAGCGTAGAATGTTCTAGTGGCGATGCTTTATTAAAGATCTACCATATAAGGGCTGCAGAATTGTGCATCAGGGACAGTTCTAGTTAGAGTGTTGTCGTATAAAGAGCAATTAAGTTATAAGTAAGAAGTTGTGAATTCGGATAATAAGTAGTAAAGCGTTAAGTCGTTTGGATTAGAAACAAAGTCTGTAGCCATTAAATTGAAAATTTTATTTAATAGTCCAGTGATCAAGAATGAGTTACAAGGTGGACGATTTATCGAAAAATCCGTTACAATTTGTGTCAGAAGTGGGATTGTCTAATAAATTCCCAAAGACAGAATTGTTTTAAAATGGAATGTAAAAACACAATGTAAATAGGTAATTCAGTTCAAATTTTCTGCATGTATTTCTTCTTTATATTCTTAAGTTCAAAATGCAAAAACAAAATTGTATATTCCTATTTTAACTTTTGTGATAACGGGATTTTGGTGTAAGAACAAGTAAACATAGGCACCATGCGTTAAGTTAGATTGAATTGGAAATACCGTTACTTCTCATGAATTTGTTCGTTCTTTTTGCGAAGATTCTATTGTGTTTTAATATAATTAGTCGTTTAAGGAGCTCGTCATAATCGCTTTTCATAACATTTAAAAAAATGGAAACCAAAGGAAAAGAAATTAGTCTGTCGGAAAGAAAAGTTAGCATTAGGTTGTGGAAAGATGGCGAAAGTTTCAGAAAAATTGGGCAAACTAGAAGAACGTATTCTTCTGTCCAGCGCGTCGTAAACAAAATGAAAAAAAACCCGAATTTTAACGGAAAACCGCGATCTGGCCGTCCGAAAATATTATCCCGGGAAGAACGGGAAATAATAAATATGGTGTAAGTTAACCCTCGAATTACGTCCACAAAGATTATTGAAAACGTAAATATAACCATTAAAAAAATAATTTGGGCCAAAACTGCTAAAAAAATTTTACGAAAAGCTGGATATCATGGTAGAGTCGCTCCAAAGAAACCATATATTTCACTTGTAAACAGGCGAAAGCGCATTGAATTTGTTCATAATTATATAAATAAGTCGCCGGAATTCTGGAGGCAAGTAATATATTCGGATGAAAGTAAATATTGCATTTTTGGCATAAAATGTCGACAAATTGTGTGGCGCAAGTCAGGAACTGCCCTTGAAAAGCAAAATCTTGTTGGTACAGTTAAACACGGAGGTGGTTGAATTGTGGTGGTGGGTTGCATGGCTGGTGGTGTGGATCAGTTTGAATTTTATTGAATCCATAATGGATAAATGGGGCTATTTGAACATATCAAAAAACAATTTGAAACAAAGTGCAGAGAATCTTGGAATATCTTCGACGTTTTGGTTCCAACAAGATAATGACCCGAAGCATACTGCGGAAATAGTTAGATTTTGGATCTTGTACAATGCTCCTAGACAACTTAAAACGCCCTCTCAATCACCTGACCTCAATCCTATTGAGCATCTATGGGATCTGTTGGAAAAAAGAATTCGTCAGCATACAATAACAAGCAAAGAGACTTTGCGAAGTGTAATGAAAGAAGAATGGTCCCAGATTACTGCTGAGGAAACAGATAAGTTGGTAAGATCAGTGCCAAATCGATTGAGCAAGGTTTTAAAACAACGCGGCTATCCAACGAAATGTTGAATTTAATTTTTATTTTCATTATTTTTAATACTCTTGTAACTAATTTTAAAGCTGAACGCAGACTTAATGGTGCCTATGTTTACTTCTCCTTATACTAAAATCCCGTTATCACAAAAATGAAAATAGGAATATATATTTTTGTTTTTGAATTTTGAACTTTAAAATATAAAGAAGAAATACATGTAGAAAATTTGAACTGAATTACCTATTTACATAGTGTTTTTACTTCACTTAAAATATAGTGTCGGGTGAACGCAGAATTTATTGGCTATGTGTATATCAGCACAGTTGTCAGCAGCGAAAGAGCTGGACGTGCGTATGTCAGCGCAGGTGTCCTCATAGTTGGAAAAGCAGGAATACTAGTACGTGCGTTTATCAGGACAGTGGGCAGAGCAGGAAGCGAGTAAACCAATTAAAGGGTTTTCACAATCAGCTAGCGAAAAAGCTTATGTGCCAATAAAAACGTCCTTACAGCCGAAAGAGCAGGAAGCTTATATACTTACGTCGAGCCTAGATGTTTTAGCATCAGCATGCTTATTCCGTCAGGGCAAATGGATTGAGACGATTTGGCCTTGTTGATGGTACTCTGAACCTCCCCATCGGTAAAAGTAAGTGGTGCGCGGTCTTTTGGCATTTTGTGCAGCCGTCGGATTAGACAAGAACTTGACAGTTGTCTAAAACTTTCTCACACCGGTGGAGAGGTTGAAGGACTTCAGATGCTCTATCCATTTTGTCCGCTTATGTTTATTGACTATTGTGTAAGGTGTCCCGCTCGTTCGCTAATACAGTTGCTTCAGCTGGGCAATTAGGGCTTAGAGTTCTGCGATTATTTCAGCCGATATGAAGCGAGCAGTAGCGGCAGCGATCACCTTGCGGAATTGACGCTCGCCAACGGTGACGTTAATAGGAATGGGTAGTGCGGTGAAGGTGCTCTCGATAAATTCTGTGAAGCCGATCCAGTTAGCTTTGTTAAAGTAAACAACACAGAAATAAAGTCGGGAGGTTTCTCGATCGAGATAATTATGGGTAGATGGTCTGATGCGAGAGTTAGCATAGGTCGCCAGGTTGTGCTATTTATCAGACCACTTCTAGCGATTATAATATCTGGCGAGATATTACAGGGGCCCATAATTTTGGTGGGGGCTTCGTCATTCATTGTGACATGACAGGCAGGACTGCCAAAGATCGTGGTGCGCGTTAAAGTCGCCTAGCTCCAAACGGTTTTCACCACGAAGTAGCGCACCTACAGTAGTGGCCAATAATATGTTACCACGGTTGAAAATTTTATATTGCTGTATTCCAAGTACATTTTTTTTAATATTATCCAACTTTTACTCCTCTTATGTGTTAAGCACTTCTTTTGAATTCGTCTGAGTAACTGTTGACGATTCCGTTAATTAAAGTTACTTGCGATTTTTTGTTTAATTTGCTTTATGGTAAATATGTGTTTCATTACCGGAAGTGTGAAGAAGCTGAGAAGTGCTCAGAAAAGTGTGATACTTACTTTAAAAGAAGAAAACTACAGTGCGAGGCTGATCGCGAAACGCAAAGAATGTAGCCATGTGTCCATTCTGAAGTTTTATAAATTATATGACGCAACTAAATCTTTAAACAGAGCTCCTGGAAGTGGATTCGCAAAGAAAAAAACATCTAGGATGGAAGAAATTTAAAGAAGCGATTTTTAACCTCAGTGGAGCTAAGCTCAGAGTTGAAGGAGCGATATTCGGTGGATATAAGTGCACGCTCGGTACGAAAGAGGCTCTATAATATGGGCCTCATAGCGAGAAGGCCAAGAAAAGAGCCTACTCTAAATGCTAAAATGCGCACGGCACGCCTGATTTTTGTTCGAGAACATTGAAATTGGACTCTAGAAGATTGGAAAAGGGTTATCTTCACTGATGAATCGAAAATAAATTTGAATTAGTCCGATGGAATCCAGTACGTTCGGAGGAGAGCACAAGAAGAATTACTTAAAAGTACTGAGATAACCAACCAAAAATTTCCAATGAGTTGCATGGTTTCGGGAGGAATTTCCTACTATGGTTGCAGTGAATTGGCATTTATAAAAGGAGATCGGTCGCTTTCTTGAGTCAATGATATCGACCAAAGTTTAAAGGATAGTTTTTAGATCAAAAACTTGAGATGAATAAATTACTCTAGACTGTCCTCACTATTGGAGGTTTATAGAACAGCTATATTTGACATTAAAACACCTCGTTTAATATTGTGACAAACACGGATGATAGAACAAAATCGAATCGGCGATAAATTGCCAGAATCGACTAGACAGCGTAGAATGTTCTTATGGCGATGTTTTATTAAAGATCTACCATATAAGGGCTGCAGAATTGTGCATCAGGGACAGTTCTAGTTAGAGTGTTGTCGTATAAAGAGCAATTAAGATATAAGTAAGAAGTTGTGAATTCGGATAATAAGTAGTAAAGCGTTAAGTCGTTTGGATTAGAAACAAAGTGTGTAGCTAT
Source organism: Bactrocera oleae (assembly GCF_042242935.1). NCBI lineage: Eukaryota > Metazoa > Arthropoda > Insecta > Diptera > Tephritidae > Bactrocera > Bactrocera oleae. The sequence continues at coordinate 16,579,623 of NC_091541.1, read as the reverse complement.
TAAATTGAAAACTTTATTTAATAGTCCAGTGATCAAGAATGAGTTACAAGGTGGACGATTTATTGAGAAATTTGTTACAATTTGTGTCAGAAGTGGGATTGTCTAATAAATTCCCAAAGACAGAATTGTTTTGAAATGGCAAAGTTTCGCGATTTAAAGATTCCACAGCTGAAAAAGGAGCTGAAAAACGTGGTTTAGTAACAAATGGAGTAAAGTCCGAATTACAATCACCATTACGAGAGGCCATGGCAACAGAAAACGTTAATGTTGACGAATTCAATTGGAATTAGAGGAAGAGACTCAATGCTCGTCAGAGATTGTGGACATGAACCTGATTTTTGCTGCGATATCGCAGATGTCAACGGAACGGAAGTAAGAGCAGGATGCACGTATATTGTAGATGTCAACGCAAATATCCACACAGTTGAAAGAGCAGTTAGCAGCGCAAGATGCACTTATATACACATAGCCAATAAAGTCTGCGTTCACCCGACACATTTTTTTAAGTGAAGTAAAAACACAATGTAAATAGGTAATTCAGTTCAAATTTTCTGCATGTATTTCTTCTTTATATTCTTAAGTTCAAAATGCAAAAACAAAATTGTATATTCCTATTTTAACTTTTGTGATAACGGGATTTTGGTGTAAGAACAAGTAAACATAGGCACCATGCGTTAAGTTAGATTGAATTGGAAATACCGTTACTTCTCATGAATTTGTTCGTTCTTTTTGCGAAGATTCTATTGTGTTTTAATATAATTAGTCGTTTAAGGAGCTCGTCATAATCGCTTTTCATAACATTTAAAAAAATGGAAACCAAAGGAAAAGAAATTAGTCTGTCGGAAAGAAAAGTTAGCATTAGGTTGTGGAAAGATGGCGAAAGTTTCAGAAAAATTGGGCAAACTAGAAGAACGTATTCTTCTGTCCAGCGCGTCGTAAACAAAATGAAAAAAAACCCGAATTTTAACGGAAAACCGCGATCTGGCCGTCCGAAAATATTATCCCGGGAAGAACGGGAAATAATAAATATGGTGTAAGTTAACCCTCGAATTACGTCCACAAAGATTATTGAAAACGTAAATATAACCATTAAAAAAATAATTTGGGCCAAAACTGCTAAAAAAATTTTACGAAAAGCTGGATATCATGGTAGAGTCGCTCCAAAGAAACCATATATTTCACTTGTAAACAGGCGAAAGCGCATTGAATTTGTTCATAATTATATAAATAAGTCGCCGGAATTCTGGAGGCAAGTAATATATTCGGATGAAAGTAAATATTGCATTTTTGGCATAAAATGTCGACAAATTGTGTGGCGCAAGTCAGGAACTGCCCTTGAAAAGCAAAATCTTGTTGGTACAGTTAAACACGGAGGTGGTTGAATTGTGGTGGTGGGTTGCATGGCTGGTGGTGTGGATCAGTTTGAATTTTATTGAATCCATAATGGATAAATGGGGCTATTTGAACATATCAAAAAACAATTTGAAACAAAGTGCAGAGAATCTTGGAATATCTTCGACGTTTTGGTTCCAACAAGATAATGACCCGAAGCATACTGCGGAAATAGTTAGATTTTGGATCTTGTACAATGCTCCTAGACAACTTAAAACGCCCTCTCAATCACCTGACCTCAATCCTATTGAGCATCTATGGGATCTGTTGGAAAAAAGAATTCGTCAGCATACAATAACAAGCAAAGAGACTTTGCGAAGTGTAATGAAAGAAGAATGGTCCCAGATTACTGCTGAGGAAACAGATAAGTTGGTAAGATCAGTGCCAAATCGATTGAGCAAGGTTTTAAAACAACGCGGCTATCCAACGAAATGTTGAATTTAATTTTTATTTTCATTATTTTTAATACTCTTGTAACTAATTTTAAAGCTGAACGCAGACTTAATGGTGCCTATGTTTACTTCTCCTTATACTAAAATCCCGTTATCACAAAAATGAAAATAGGAATATATATTTTTGTTTTTGAATTTTGAACTTTAAAATATAAAGAAGAAATACATGTAGAAAATTTGAACTGAATTACCTATTTACATAGTGTTTTTACTTCACTTAAAATATAGTGTCGGGTGAACGCAGAATTTATTGGCTATGTGTATATCAGCACAGTTGTCAGCAGCGAAAGAGCTGGACGTGCGTATGTCAGCGCAGGTGTCCTCATAGTTGGAAAAGCAGGAATACTAGTACGTGCGTTTATCAGGACAGTGGGCAGAGCAGGAAGCGAGTAAACCAATTAAAGGGGTTTCACAATCAGCTAGCGAAAAAGCTTATGTGCCAATAAAAACGTCCTTACAGCCGAAAGAGCAGGAAGCTTATATACTTACGTCGAGCCTAGATGTTTTAGCATCAGCATGCTTATTCCGTCAGGGCAAATGGATTGAGACGATTTGGCCTTGTTGATGGTACTCTGAACCTCCCCATCGGTAAAAGTAAGTGGTGCGCGGTCTTTTGGCATTTTGTGCAGCCGTCGGATTAGACAAGAACTTGACAGTTGTCTAAAACTTTCTCACACCGGTGGAGAGGTTGAAGGACTTCAGATGCTCTATCCATTTTGTCCGCTTATGTTTATTGACTATTGTGTAAGGTGTCCCGCTCGTTCGCTAATACAGTTGCTTCAGCTGGGCAATTAGGGCTTAGAGTTCTGCGATTATTTCAGCCGATATGAAGCGAGCAGTAGCGGCAGCGATCACCTTGCGGAATTGACGCTCGCCAACGGTGACGTTAATAGGAATGGGTAGTGCGGTGAAGGTGCTCTCGATAAATTCTGTGAAGCCGATCCAGTTAGCTTTGTTAAAGTAAACAACACAGAAATAAAGTCGGGAGGTTTCTCGATCGAGATAATTATGGGTAGATGGTCTGATGCGAGAGTTAGCATAGGTCGCCAGGTTGTGCTATTTATCAGACCACTTCTAGCGATTATAATATCTGGCGAGATATTACAGGGGCCCATAATTTTGGTGGGGGCTTCGTCATTCATTGTGACATGACAGGCAGGACTGCCAAAGATCGTGGTGCGCGTTAAAGTCGCCTAGCTCCAAACGGTTTTCACCACGAAGTAGTGCACCTACAGTAGTGGCCAATAAAATGTTACCACGGTTGAAAATTTTATATTGCTGTATTCCAAGTACATTTTTTTTTAATATTATCCAACCTTTACTCCTCTTATGAGTTAAGCACTTCTTTTGAATTCGTCTGAGTAACTGTTGACGATTCCGTTAATAAAAGTTACTTGCGATTTTTCGTTTAATTTGCTTTATGGTAAATATGTGTTTCATTACCGCAAGTATGAAGAAGCTGAGAAGTGCTCAAAAAAGTGTGATACTTACTTTAAAAGAAGAAAACTACAGTGCGAGGGCGATCGCGAAACTCAAAGAATGTGGCCATGTGTCCATTCTGAAGTTTTATAAATTATATGACGCAACTAAATCTTTAAACAGAGCTCCTGGAAGTGGATTCGCAAAGAAAAAAACATCTAGGATGGTAGAAATTTAAAGAAGCGATTTTTAACCTCAGTGGAGCTAAGCTCAGAGTTGAAGGAGCGATATTCGGTGGATATAAGTGCACGCTCGGTACGAAAGAGGCTCTATAATATGGGCCTCAAAGCGAGAAGGCCAAGAAAAGAGCCTACTCTAAATGCTAAAATGCGCACGGCACGCCTGATTTTTGTTCGAGAACATTGAAATTGGACTCTAGAAGATTGGAAAAGTGTTATCTTCACTGATGAATCGAAAATAAATTTGAATTAGTCCGATGGAATCCAGTACGTTCGGAGGAGAGCACAAAAAGAATTACTTAAAGGTACTGAGATAACCAAAAAAAAATTTCCAATGAGTTGCATGGTTTCGGGAGGAATTTCCTACTATGGTTGCAGTGAATTGGCATTTATAAAAGCAGATCGGTCGCTTTCTTGAGTCAATGATATCGACCAAAGTTTAAAGGATAGTTTTTAGATCAAAAACTTGAGATGAATAAATTACTCTAGACTGTCCTCACTATTGGAGGTTTATAGAACAGCTATATTTGACATTAAAACACCTCGTTTAATATTGTGACAAACACGGATGATAGAACAAAATCGAATCGGCGATAAATTGCCAGAATCAACTAGACAGCGTAGAATGTTCTAGTGGCGATGTTTTATTAAAGATCTACCATATAAGGGCTGCAGAATTGTGCACCAGGGACAGTTCTAGTTAGAGTGTTGTCGTATAAAGAGCAATTAAGATATAAGTAAGAAGTTGTGAATTCGGATAATAAGTAGTAAAGCGTTAAGTCGTTTGGATTAGAAACAAAGTGTGTAGCTATTAAATTGAAAATTTTATTTAATAGTCCAGTGATCAAGAATGAGTTACAAGGTGGACGATTTATTCATTGAGAAATCCGTTACAATTTGTGGGATTGTCTAATAAATTCCCAAAGACAGAATTGTTTTGAAATGGCAAAGTTTCGGGATTTAAAGATTCCACAGCTGAAAAAGGAGCTGAAAAACGTGGTTTAGTAACAAATGGAGTAAAGTCCGAATTACAATCACCATTACGAGAGGCCATGGCAGCAGAAAACGTTAATGTTGACGAATTCAATTGGAATTAGAGGAAAAGACTCAATGCTCGTCAGAGATTGTGGACATGAACCTGATTTTTGCTGCGATATCGCAGATGTCAACGGAACGGGAGTAAGAGCAGGATGCACGTATATTGTAGATGTCAACGCAAATATCCACACAGTTGAAAGAGCAGTTAGCAGCGCAAGATGCACTTATATACACATAGCCAATAAAGTCTGCGTTCACCCGACACATTTTTTTAAGTGAAGTAAAAACACAATGTAAATAGGTAATTCAGTTCAAATTTTCTGCATGTATTTCTTCTTTATATTCTTAAGTTCAAAATGCAAAAACAAAATTGTATATTCCTATTTTAATTTTTGTGATAACGGGATTTTGGTGTAAGAACAAGTAAACATAGGCACCATGCGTTAAGTTATATTGAATTGGAAATACCGTTACTTCTCATGAATTTGTTCGTTCTTTTTGCGAAGATTCTATTGTGTTTTAATATAATTAGTCGTTTAAGGGGCTCGTCATAATCGCTTTTCATAACATTCAAAAAAATGGAAACCAAAGGAAAAGAAATTAGTCTGTCGGAAAGAAAAGTTAGCATTAGGTTATGGAAAGATGGCGAAAGTTTCAGAAAAATTGGGCAAACTAGAAGAACGTATTCTTCTGTCCAGCGCGTCGTAAACAAAATTAAAAAAAAACGGAATTTTAACGGAAAACCGCGATCTGGCCGTCCGAAAATATTATCCCGGGAAGAACGGAAAATAATAAATATGGTGTAAGTTAACCCTCGAATTACGTCCACAAAGATTATTGAAAACGTAAATATAACCATTAAAAAAACAATTTGTGCCAAAACTGCTAGAAAAATTTTACGAAAAGCTGGATATCATGGTAGAGTCGCTCCAAAGAAACCATATATTTCACTTGTAAACAGGCGAAAGCGCATTGAATTTGTTCATAATTATATAAATAAGTCGCCGGAATTCTGGAGGCAAGTAATATATTCGGATGAAAGTAAATATTGCATTTTTGGCATAAAAGGTCGACAAATTGTGTGGCGCAAGTCAGGAACTGCCCTTGAAAAGCAAAATCTTGTTGGTACAGTTAAACACGGAGGTGGTTGAATTGTGGTGGTGGGTTGCATGGCTGGTGGTGTGGATCAGTTTGAATTTTATTGAATCCATAATGGATAAATGGGGCTATTTGAACATATCAAAAAACAATTTGAAACAAAGTGCAGAGAATCTTGGAATATCTTCGACGTTTTGGTTCCAACAAGATAATGACCCGAAGCATACTGCGGAAATAGTTAGATTTTGGATCTTGTACAATGCTCCTAGACAACTTAAAACGCCCTCTCAATCACCTGACCTCAATCCTATTGAGCATCTATGGGATCTGTTGGAAAAAAGAATTCGTCAGCATACAATAACAAGCAAAGAGACTTTGCGAAGTGTAATGAAAGAAGAATGGTCCCAGATTACTGCTGAGGAAACAGATAAGTTGGTAAGATCAGTGCCAAATCGATTGAGCAAGGTTTTAAAACAACGCGGCTATCCAACGAAATGTTGAATTTAATTTTTATTTTCATTATTTTTAATACTCTTGTAACTAATTTTAAAGCTGAACGCAGACTTAATGGTGCCTATGTTTACTTCTCCTTATACTAAAATCCCGTTATCACAAAAATGAAAATAGGAATATATATTTTTGTTTTTGAATTTTGAACTTTAAAATATAAAGAAGAAATAAATGTAGAAAATTTGAACTGAATTACCTATTTACATAGTGTTTTTACTTCACTTAAAATATAGTGTCGGGTGAACGCAGAATTTATTGGCTATGTTTATATCAGCACAGTTGTCAGCAGCGAAAGAGCTGGACGTGCGTATGTCAGCGCAGGTGTCCTCATAGTTGGAAAAGCAGGAATACTAGTACGTGCGTTTATCAGGACAGTGGGCAGAGCAGGAAGCGAGTAAACCAATTAAAGGGTTTTCACAATCAGCTAGCGAAAAGCTTATGTGCCAATAAAAACGTCCTTACAGCCGAAAGAGCAGGAAGCTTATATACGTCGAGCCTAGATGTTTTAGCAGCAGCATGCTTATTCCGTCAGGGCAAATGGATTGAGACGATTTGGCCTTGTCGATGGTACTCTGAACCTCCCCATCGGTAAAAGTAAGTGGTGCGCGGTCTTTTGGCATTTTGTGCAGCCGTCGGATTAGATAAGACCTTGACTTAGTCTAAAACTTTCTCACACCGGTGGAGAGGTTGAAGGACTTCAGATGCTCTATCCATTTTGTGTTTTCACCACGAAGTAGCGCACCTACAGTAGTGGCCAATAAAATGTTACCACGGTTGAAAATTTTATATTGCTGTATTCCAAGTACATTTTTTTTTATTATCCAACTTTTACTCATCTTATGTGTTAAGCACTTCTTTTGAATTCGTCTGAGTAACTGTTGACGATTCCGTTAATTAAAGTTGCTTGCGATTTTTCGTTTAATTTGCTTTATGGTAAATATGTGTTTCATTACCGCAAGTATGAAGAAGCTGAGAAGTGCTCAAAAAGTGTGATACTTACTTTAAAAGAAGAAAACTACAGTGCGAGGGCGATCGCGAAACGCAAAGAATGTAGCCATGTGTCCATTATGAAGTTTTATAAATTATATGACGCAACTAAATCTTTAAACAGAGCTCCTGGAAGTGGATTCGCAAAGAAAAAAACATCTAGGATGGAAGAAATTTAAAGAACTTAAGCCTGCGGAAGCGATTTTTAACCTCAGTGGAGCTAAGCTCAGAGTTGAAGGAGCGATATTCGGTGGATATAACTGCACGCTCGGTACGAAAGAGGCTCTATAATATGGGCCTCAAAGCGAGAAGGCCAAGAAAAAAGCCTACTCTAAATGCTAAAATGCGCACGGCACGCCTGATTTTTGTTCGAGAACATTGAAATTGGACTCTAGAAGATTGGAAAAGGGTTATCTTCACTGTTGAATCGAAAATAAATTTGAATTAGTCCGATGGAATCCAGGACGTTCGGAGGAGAGCACAAGAAGAATTACTTAAAAGTATTGTGATAACCAAAAAAAAATTTTCAATGAGTTACATGGTTTCGGGTGGAATTTCCTACTATGGTTGCAGTGAATTGGCATTTATAAAAGGTTCTTTAAGTCATTCACTACTTTTGTTTGACGGAAATGAAAATTAAATAAAAAATGTGAAATGCATCATAACTTTTTCCTTGTTATTTTAACATTTAGCCCGACATTAAAAATATGGTTCGGAGACATATTATTGTTGCACACTGTAACTGTATTGTTTTATAAGGCGTGTTGTTTTGCTCATTTTGATTAATTATTTACTTCAATAAAATTTTAATAATAAACAAAATTATATCAGTGAAAATATTTATTTTAATCTGTAAGACAATTTACGACTGGGAGTTACTGCCTCAGCGCCGGTATGCTTGATGGTATACAACCACAGAAATTTCTAGAAGGCGTCCAGTACCACCAAGCTAAAATTATAAGCTCTCTTCGTTCGCGCCACTGGTCCAACATGATCAAGATGAAAAGTGCTTAATCGTCTCTTCTCTTTATCTATAGTGTCTAAAGGTCTGATTGTAGCCTAGAAACTCTACTTAACACTAGATTTACCAGCTATTTAAATATACCTATTTCTACCAAAGCCAGTCAAAATTACTGGTGTATAAGGAGAAATGGCTATTGTGGTTTCAAGTCTTTATTCTCTCTTAAAAAATAACAAAAAAGTTAAATAATATAAATTGTAATAGATAAATGGTTGTTGTTATTGCAGTATCCTATTTGACACCATTTAAGTACAGAAACCGTGCCTTTCATAGTTGGTACATCAGCTTCGTGTGGTTTTTGCCTTCAAGTCTGATATTCTGAAGCAATTTCTTCTGCTAATCCAAACAGAAAGTCTTTCCGTGAGATTTTTTCTCCTGTTGTGTTTTTGTACAGTATCCAGCTATTGATTAAATATTTATAGCTACAAAAGTCATAACTTCATTTCGGAAAGCAAATGTTATATCTAATAGAAATTTTGAATTTAAATTACACGACAACCAAATGACTGGTCTGGTAAAACTAGGTTTAATCTTGAGGTTGAACCTCTATCTTTGTTCTGCCCTGATCTACATCCTTTGAGAGAACAATAAGATCGTCAATATAGGTGACCACCGAACCATCACAAACAAGGTTCATGAACACTGCAACAATGTACCTTGTAAATACGGTCGGAGAGTTTGTATTGGCCTTGGTGGGTCAAGAATGAAGTGTATTTTCTCGATCCTTCTTCAATAGGCACGTGAAAAAATACATTCCTTATATTCAAGAGTCGTAAATACGCAAGCACTCTTCAGGCTTTTGATGACATCATCGATAAGCGGCATTGAAAAATTGTCCTCCATCGCATTTTCAGTACGACGACAGTAGTCACAGAATACCCTATTGCTACGATCCTTTTTAGAAACCAGGACAATAAGTGATGCATACTGGGATGTGCTGGGCTCGATAGTACCCTCCCTGAGCTACTCGGTGATTTACTGATCAATGATGCATCTATCGGAATATGACAGGCGACATGGTCTTTTGCTATTAGAAACATAACTGAACAAAAATCTTTAAATTCTTTTTAACAACTAATTCTGGTTTCTGGGATTTCTTTCGCAGCAACCCAAGATAGTTCAGATTTAGCTTTTCCCCTAAATTCGACGTTATTCGATATTATCATATCAACCTGCTTCAGCATGTTGTTACCAATGATAGCTTATATCATACAATATCACTTTCACGGACGATATGAAAGGTTATTTCTAAATCTTCTTCTAAACGTATGCCATTTATGCGACATGCGCTGATCCTAAGTTGTAACGCTAGGAGCTTTCTGTTTAGTAGGTGCTTTCATTGTCGGACAGTCTGCGATTCAATGTCCTGGCTAATTGCATCCAAAACATGTCGACGGACGCTGGCATCGGTAGCAACGTTTGGTATTACCTACCTGCAATTTGGTAGCACTCCTACCCGAGTCTTAGGGTTTCCCTTGCTTCAAATTCGAACCGAGTTAACGCCCTGAACGTATTTTGTAGTATATGAGAATATGCGTTTTGAGTTCTGCAATCGTACAAGCCTGATACAAGTTCACTTGGTTTGCCTGAGAGTCAGGGATGCCTCAACGATATACTCAATGAGGCCTAACTCCATTAGTCTATATAAATATTCACGATAGCTCTCGTTTGGGCATTTGCGCCAGCTTCTGAGCTGACGATGCTTTTCAATAGCTGATACTATTTCCCCAAATTCTTTAGTTAATGCTTGCTTGAGCATTCTATAACTATTGATGCCGCGTTGACTGAGCACAAAATTTTAGCAGCACCCCTTGATCAGCTGCTTTCCATAATTAAACTTTTGCAGATCGTCCCACTGTACCGCTGTGGAAATATCCTCAAAGTCGGCCAGGCATTCCTCAACTATACGATTTTCTATATCATTCAATTACGCTAACCCGCGTCCGTAAGTCCGTAAAGCTCGCAAAGTCGGTCCTGCAAAGTAGTTTTGCGTCTGTTGGTTGAAAGTTCCAGTACAGGTAACTTCTCTTTTAAACCGTTTACTATCAATGCAAACATTTGCTCGCTGTCCATGTGGAAATTTATATATTCCAAAATATTTATCACAATACGTAAAAGTAAAATAATACAATAGCTACAAAAGTATATTATAGTTTCTTTCTTTTTTAATAATTCTTAGCTTCAATTTTAAATAAACGTTACGCTAAACAAAATTATTGGTAACAAACTCCAAGTAATATTCCGCTTATTGCAAATAAAATTTTCAATATCAAACTTTATATTTGTCACAACTGCAAAAATCTATTTTATTAATGCACACATTTAGAATTTGGTTTCACCTCAGCAAATAAATCGTGTATTTCAAATTCTGTTTACAAATTTTCTTATCAGTTATCAAAAAAAAAACGCACAACTTGTCGAAGACTTTGTTTTTAGATTGTAACGCTTAACACATATCTTTTATACGTCTACTCTCTAAATACATACGCTACGCTGGTTAGATTTTTCCGCCGCTCACTCTCGTTTACTCTCGCATCTATCCTGCGTAGATCGACTTCAAAACCTCAATCGCAATCACTTGTCTCTCAGTTTCTTTCGACGCTTTCGCCAACTGCACACAATGCTGATTGCCTATGCCTTGCAACCCAGCAGCGACATATCGCTTTGCTTACTCTGCTCACTCTTGTTCTCGCAAAAACTCCATCCGTTATCACTTGTCTCTCAGTTTATTTCGACGCTTCCGCCAACTGCACACAATGCTGATTGCCTATGCCTTGCAACCCAGCAGCGACATATCGCTTTGCTTACTCTGCTCACTCTTGTTCTCGCAAAAACTCCATCCGTTATCACTTGTCTCTCAGTTTATTTCGACGCTTCCGCCAACTGTACACAAACTGATTGCTTATGCCTTGCTATCCAGCAACGACATATTTTACTCTGCTCACTCTCGTTCTCACAAAATCTCAACCGTTAATCACTTGTCTCAGTTTCAGTCAGTTTCGACGCTTCCGCCAACTGTACACAAACTGATTGCTTTTGCTTAAATGGTCTTCTTTGCGACAGAACGGTAGAGTGGGTTGTGCTAATATATCCCGAAAGGTTAATAACGAAACTCGGAAGGGTGGGGTACTTTCCCCACTGCTTTGGATCTTGGTGGTTAACGACCTACTTAAAGAACACGAGTAACGAGGCTGTCGGGGGATACCCTACACTGACGATGTTGTTCTTATGGTTAAGGGAAAATTCTTAAATACCGTCTACGAACTAACCGAGGTATCCAACTAGGCGAAAAGGAGAGGCCTAGCTAAAAAGCTTGAGATTGTCCAATAGCACTTAATGTCATTTTAAACATGGCACCCGTGCACATTGCTGGCGGGTGTATGGCTGCGAAGAGTGCTCTTAGGCTCAGAAGAGTTGGGTATATGAAGGGGTCCGGACAAGAACACGTAGAAATTCTCTCCTTCAACTGCATCCCTGAAAACTTGGATTACTGCGTTGCAAAGGCCACTCGTGGCGGCTTCTTCTCTGCTCACATACTGACGAGGGATATGTGGATAGAGAAGAGTCACAGGAGAAGAGGCGTAGTTAGCTTTTTCAAGGATGACTCAACGCTAAGAAGAAAGTTTTCTGAAGGAGCTCTCCGTGTTTTTCAGGCAGAAGTGCTTGATAGCAGTGGCGGTGGCGGTAGACTTGCTATTATGAAGTGCAGCTTCTTTTAGAGAGGTGAGTATTCACTCCGACAGCAGAACGCCTGTATTATCGCTGAGCTCGCTAGCTGTGCGTGCTAAGCTAGTGAAAGAGTGTCTGTCCTCACTAGAAATATCATCAAGCTACTTCATCATCAGACTCGTTTGAGTTTCCTGGTTACATCGGAATCGCTGGCAACTCTAAAGCCCATGAGCTAGCCAAATGCCATACCGGATTAAAAAAAAAAAAAATAATTCCAAAAACCGGATTAAAAATACATTCTCAATTTCTTATCTTAATTGAATTGAAAAATAAAAAATAAAATTTTGAATACCAAGCATATCATTAAGAATTTAAAAAAATCATTTGTTTTAGAATTAACTCATCTCACAGTATGTTATTGCGTGTCTACAACTTAATAATTAAGACTATTATTATTATAAATTTGATATACATATGTATATTTTAATAGTTGTGTATAAATACTAGTTTGTATTCCAATGCGATGTCAATCAAGTTTAGGTCCACACGTGAAAACTTTTGTTGTTTATTATCGGCAACTTTTATCTTGAATTTGCCCTCACTAAAACTTGGGCGTTTGAATAAAAATACGCATATAACGCAACGTAATATTTTTTTTTGTAATTTTGTGCTATATCCAAACTTAGTTTCCAAGAATTCAAAAAACGTACATATTCCAAATATTTTTTTTTTGATGGATCATATATTAGATCAAATATTTGGTGGGAAAACTTCAAAATATAAAGGCTTTATAATTGAGATCAAATTCATGAAAAAAATGTATTACAAATTTTCATCGTTGAGTAAACTGTATACAGTTACCACACCTAGTATTACAGATACCAATAGTTATTATAATGTACATATACATATGTAGCACGAGAAAATGTAGACTGTCAATGAAAGAAATTTTAATGTATAGTGCTTCTGGAATTTCCTCTGAAGCGTCGGCGTGCTTTCTTTGTATGTCTCTCTCCAAATTTGCTGTATGTTTTCCTTTCATTTTACATTTGCAATGTATTCACTCACTTGTATATTAATTTTTGTCAATATAAAACCTTTTATGTATTGAACTCACACTCACTTTAAAAGTATTTACAAAATAATCACTTTAAGGGGGTATTCTGGTTCAGAAGCCCAAATTTAGGCCCTTTTTTGAACCCGATCAAAAAAATTAAATATATTACATATATACACACATTTTTTATGTTTTTTATTGATATTTAAAGAGTACAAATTATTGAAAATATTAAAAAAAAATTTCAAAAAATTCGAGGCCGGCAAAGTGGCGACTGATAAAAAGTGGCGTGCAGGATATCAGAATTCCTAGTAGCCCGAAATAGAAATTGTTGAGTTATCCTAGCAGTAAGGCTGCTGTTTAAGAAATATGTTTCGTTATTTCCCCTTATATTTGCCGTTCGGAATTTTTTAAATATATATAAAAAAATAAAAATTTTCAAATCCTCTCGTAGTGCGATAGAATAATTTATAAAGAATTTCTGTATAAAATTTCAAGTAAATCGATTGAGTAGAATTAGAGATATCATGCACACCGTTTCTAAAAAAATAGCTCAGAGAAAAACGACTTTAAATCTTGCGCCGAGCTGCCAGTCGCACCAAAAAAAATCGATTATTTTAAATTTCTAAACCAAAATACCTCCTTAAAAGTATGCCTACCTTCTGAGAACACAGACGCCTTTATTTGAAACTACAGTTAAAAATGACATCTCTTGGCTTTGAATTCAAGCAAATTTGTATTATAAGGGTTGCATTCTTAAGCACGTCGTGTATTGTTTAACTTAAAAAGGCTTGTTGGGGGTTTTAATTTTGACCGAACCGAGCCATTTTTTGAGTCGTTTCCGGTTCGGTTTTCGCATTTCAACATAAAAGCGGTTTGGTTCGTGGTTCGGTTCAAGGCCAGTAAAAAGAGATGGTTCGGTTCAAAATCGGTTTGCAGCCCTGCTTGAAATGTCTCTAGCTGCCTTGGTAACTTTTAAATACTTCATATGCTGTTTGGGCGGCCTGTCACCAGGACTTCCTAGTTTAAGGTCAAAAGTCTGTTGTTGTTGTTGCAGGGCGCCAGTTACGGCAGCCTGTATTAAGGTCGTTAATTGTTTGGCGTCCACTATATTTCGCCTAGAAGTTTGTAAATTATTAATTTTTTCTATCAAGTACTCTAAATTGTCGTTATGGTTTAAATATTAAGTTTCTTTTATTGAATAAGCCTTCTATTTTTCTTACAAAATATGGTAGGATGCGAAAGATTGATTTTGCTTAACATCAAAATATTTTTGTGTTACAATTTATTTAATTAAAATTCACAAAACCATCAGAAACATTATAGTGGTATATAGTATCAATGTTTTCTTCTAAAAAAGTTAATTTTAATAAAATTTCATTGTTTTAAAATTTCTCTGTATAAGTTTTCATACTTTGACTTTAACTTTTTTTAACGAGCACTCTACTTACAGTGTTAAGGCTGACGAATAGTCCATTGTATCCTGGAACTGCGTCTTTATATAATATTTATTTTGACGGTTTTTTCAGCCTCACCTAATTATTTTGTAGTGCACTTCTGCTATTTATTGAGTCTGATCAGGACTAAACTTACATTTCATTTACAACTATAGCTTAACCTACGCTAACGTCGCTGCGTGAATTTCTGGCAACACTTGCAACAGCATCACGTTTTACAGTCACTTTTTGCTCGCAATTTATGCAAATAATCGGCAACACTAAATTTTTGTCTTCACATCAGCAGAGTATCAGCAAATATGCAATACAGTTGCTGTACTGCAATAATTATTAGGTAGCTCGAATGCATTATTTATTCAATTTATTGCAGATTTTGGTTTTGTTTCAATGTTTCTTTGTAAAAAATGCCATTTGGAAGTTAAAATTTGAAATACGCATTCAATACATTTTCTTGCCGTTGAAAGTAGATCTCTTCGGCGGTAGGGCCTTAAAGAGTATGTTTTGAGCGGGTACAATTCATCATGATTGGCGGCGGATGAGCAATTCGCCACTGGTCCCATAATTAGCTGTTGCCCGCAAGTGGTGGTTTTAAGTCTGTTGCTAAACGTACCGAACGTAGATATTTTGCATTATACGGTACACGCTTTATTATCGCATTCAGCAACGGTATTGGTTTCTCCAAAATGTAGTACTCGTCTTTGGTGCGACACAGCGAATAAGCTAATTTTCTTAAAAACCATCTTAGGTATAGGATATTTTATAATAAAATACAATTTGTCACTGTTCTGCAAAAACTTAATTTTGGACATTCCTAATATTTCTATTATAGTTGCATTAGTAGAGTGCCTGTCGATAAGTTTGTTTAAATTATTATGGTCTAATAGTACAGGGCTAATTTAATTAAGTTTTGTTAACGTTATAGAAATTTAAAAGCTTGTAACTCGAGAGCTATTATTCTTTTTCTTGCTAATATTATTTCATACTAGAAGACCCCGGCCTTGCTGTGGCTAAGGTATAATTAAATTATATTGAGTAAGCAGTTTAATTTAGTAAAATGTTATTATCAAAACAAATTTCAGCATTTTTGCTGTCTATATAGCTCGATTACCGAGCCAGTTATGATTTAAATAATTTTATTAATTCATTTTAATAAATTTCGTGCGACTGGGAAAATACGGGCAGTTAATTAATTTTGTCCGTGTACAATAGTGCTGAAATTGGCTGGAAGTTTAGAGCATTTCTTATTTGGTTGCAGTTAGTATATGAAATCTAACTTCCATTCTGAAATCTAACTCATACTATACATATTTTATTATTATTAAATACTTCCATTAAAATGAAATCATCACTGGTATTATTAATATTACCGTTTAAGTCAGTACATTTAATTGTGGCGAGTAATTTTCAAAAATTAGTAAATTAGTGCGATAGAATTTAATTAAATAACCACATTTCCGGACAAACGATGCTCTTTCTATATAGTCTATGGCTGTGAATGACGATGGAATTCGTTACGCGCGTTTTTTAAAATATGCAAAATTAAATGTATTTTTCAATCTTTCTGAGACATTTTCTTAATATTTTTAGAGAACTTTCCGTAAGAACCTTTTACAGAGTATTAGAAAACTCCAAAAAAAAAAACAGCCAAATCGGTCTAGCTGTTCTCAAGTTATGGCGTGACAACGGGAAACGGGTTTCATTTTTATATACCGTATATATATGTATATAGATAAGTATCTATTTTTTCTTTTTAGTTGTAGCAATGATTTAATTTATTTTTTCTATTATTTCTAATATGTTTAGCTGAATATGAGTATTTATCCTATACTGTTTGTTGTTGGAGTCAACGAGGATAACTTGTCTCATCTGTAGTCGTGCCTAACAATTTTAAGCTTCGTGTTTGACGGTCGTGAACGTTAACAGTTCGCAGTAGTGTTTCGATGTGCATTATGTCAGAATGTAGTAACTGACTTACCCAGTCAGTTTGGTTTGTTAGGTTTTTTGTCTCATTGTTCATTATTGAATACATCGTCAAGTTGGTGTAGTGGGTCAGGTAAGCGTAATGCTCCCACACGATTGCGTGTCCGTTTAGGATGGGAATGTAGTTAGCGTTAGTGTAGTTCCTGAGTTTTTCCGATAAAGCTGTCGGCAAAAGGAATACTATTGCCATTAATCTGCAATTAAAGAGTGACATTATTTGCAATAATGTGTTAGGGTGGTCGAAGGTTGTCCTTATGAACCATTCTACCCTTTATAAGAACGGCGTGCCTAGGTCTTGTCCAACTACAATAATTCTTCTTTATACAGCGTAGTAAGTTTATTGTCTAGCCTTCGGTTAACCTTTATTAAGACGTTGTCATCAGCGTTATAGTTATGTCATATTTTGACGACCCTTATTATGATATGAGAGGTCAGCGGTCTGTACATTTTCAATGCGATTTCGAATTGGATCCGTAATATTGGCCGAGCCAGAATGAAGGATATCTATGGATTTTTAATTGGTAGTTGAATGAATTGACTTATTGTACTCTATAGTAGCTAATAAAATTAAATCAACAGTTTCATGCAGGTTTCTTTCGAGTTTCAGGCTTGCTATTTCAGTCAAAGTACTGTGAAAACGCTCCACTTGACCATGTGATGTACTATGTAATGGAGGAGCGTTTACAATTTTCACATTATTGTATTCTAATAATATTAATTTTATGGTATATGAGTTCAGTGAATTTTCATTGTCACCGTATATTGTTTTAACGTTCGGAAAAATATTAATTAGTTATATAGCTGGTTTTACGTCTATGATGGTCCTTGATGCAATTTTTTGCACCATAGCAAATTTTGAAAATTGTTAACTCTTGTTAAAAAATATTTCTAAGCCGTAAAGAAAATAATATATGTAATATTTCTTCGATGCTTTCTGGTACTGGCGGAATAACATGTTTTAATGGATATTGTTCGTATTTCGATTTTGAACAAATACGACAATTTGTTGCTACTTCTTTTGTTTTTTTTAACCATTTTTGAAAAACGGTCAAGATCTGCTTCCCCTTTTCTTGTGCCACTATATAAGCTCGGTTATGCTCGACAACTATTATTTTGTTTTGGTCACCTTCGTTGAATATATCTGTAGCTATTTTTTCTGTATGACGGAACTTTACGTTGTTTAACCAGCCGGTGCTGAATTTTCACTAAAACTGGTAGGCTGCAATGTATTGCATTTACTACGCTATCAATAATAACCTCCTGCGGCGTTTTTAATAGGGACTCTATTCTATAGAATGAAATCTGCCTGTTTTTTGATCCAAATATAAAGAACCGCCTTGATAGGCTTTCGCCCTCTTGAAGTATTATCTGATTATCCACCGTTTCAATGGTGTAGGTCAGTGGCTCTTCGCTGTGCATAGAGCCACAGTCAGAGCGTGCTTCCATTTCAACTTCCATCATATCATATCATATTCCAGCGTTTAATTTTAGCTTTTGGATTTTTATCCGAAGTATAGGTTGTTAAATCGAACGGTTTAGTCAAATCAGGATACGTTATACTGACATCTTCAGAATAACGAATTTTTTTAGGTTCACATTCTGGTATATAATTAAACTTAAATTTTTTTGACTGGATGGCACCTACTTTAGATAATTATGTCATCGATGTAAACGGGGAATTTCTTGCCAATTCGGTCCATCAGAACATCATCGATTGGTCTTTGAATATTACTTGGGACGTTTATAAGCCCGAGAAGCAATCGGCGAAAATAATACTTGCCATTGTTTAAAGAGAAGGCTGCAAATAAAGCGTGGTAAAGTATTGGGCACCCTTTAACTTTGACAATATCACCATTGAACTTGGCATCGGATAATCGTACTCGATTGTGATCTCATTCAGTTTTCTGAAGTCAATCACCAAAAGGTTCTTTGTATTCCCTGCTTGATCTATGCTTTTTTTTTTATCAACAAATTATTCAAGGGGGAACTTGACGGACGAATAATGCTATTAGCAAGAAGGTATTAGCTACTTTTTTGTTTATGAAGTCAGCTACAACCATAGGATATGGATAGAATTTGTAGTACACTGGTTTTTCGGTTTTGATTTTAATATTAGCAATTACATTTGTATTGAAGGGCAGAGACTCGTTAGGATCTACAAAGAACTTCTGTTTATTAGTTATCATTTAACAAAACTGATTTCGGACAGCAGACGACATCTCTTTGCTTCTTACATTAATAAAATTAACATTTTGCCTTCGTGGAACGACAGGTTCTCGTTTCCAAAATTGTGTCGTATTATTTCTTTGCTTAAATCTATTTGAGCATTTACTTGGTTCAGTAAATCTAATCAATTAATCAATTATACCGTCAAAAATTGATATATTAGATAGTTTGACGCTCCTGTGTCCACCGCAGTTTTATTTATTTTCTCTTGATATTTTTTCATATATAACATCTCCACATAAATATGTCCTATGCCCTCTCTATCTGACCATTTGTGGTGTTATGATTTGGGTTGCAGAAATTAATTTCAATTTGAAGTCTCTGCATCAGGGACTGCGAAAGTCAAAGGTTGGTGATCTACATTTATTTCTAAATCTCATTCTCCATAAACGTAGTTTCTTAAAGTTATTAATGCCCAAACTATGGCATAAAGTTCTTTCTCATTCGTTGCATAATTCTTTTCTATGGAATTCAATGCTTTAGAGATAAATGTAATAGGTTTTCCATCTTGCCTTAATACACCACCTAATGTACCATTTGAGGCATCGTTTGCTAATATAAATTTTTATTAAAGTCTGGTTGACTTAATTCTACTTGATTGGTTAGTAAATGTTTTAATTTTTCAAATGCTAAAATTGCGTCCCGTTCTAAGCGAACTTCAATTTTCTTTCACATTCTTTTTTGTGTTATTCTGGTAGTTGTATTATAGTTTTTTTTGTTATTGTAAATCATTTATTCACTTGTGGAATTTAGTAATTTTAATGTTGTTGTAAACTATTTATTCACTTGTGGAATTTAGTAATTTTAAAGTTTTATAAAACATTTATTCACATGACGACTTTAGTAATTTTAAAGTTTTGTAAAACATTTATTCACTTGTGGAATTCAGTAATTTTAATGTTCTGGTAAAACATTTATTCACTTGTGGAATTTAGTAATTTTAATGTTTTTGTAAAAAATTTATTCACTTGTGGAATTTAGTAATTTTAAAGTTTTATAAAACATTTATTCACTTTTCGAATTTAGTCATTTTAAAGTTTTGTAAAACATTTATTCACTTGGGGAATTTAGTACTACAATTATGTTGTTGGAGAATTCGTCCTTGTTTGTTGTTTTATTTTAATTTTCTCCACCCGAGAGGATACTTGATACTTGTTATTTTCTTCCTCTTTTTTTGCCTAGGATATCCCTTAACAAATGTAACACATGCCCCACGTTGTTGGGCGCCAATTAACTTCCTCCGTTTAGGAAGTGTTAAAAAATATAGTCTTCCGCAAACGAGTGGAAGAAATCAAATATGATAGTTTGAGTGATCCTGATGGATAACTGATCTCTTTATTTCAATTTACTCTTATTTATACAATATTCTTATTTGCCTAATTCATACAATAAGTGTCAGTTACAATATTCGCTTGTTCAGTAATTGCTTTTATTGTTTACATTTTATGAGTGGTCTTAGCTTAATGAAAAAATATTGGTTGTTTAAATAAGCAAAGATGCTTATTAAGAAGCTGTGGTCTTAGCTTTAATGAAAAAGAATATTGATTACTTAAATAAGCAAAGATGCTTATTAAGAAGCTGTATTATTTGCTAAGTGCAAAGATACAGTTTTGTTTATAATTAGCGTAAAGCTACTGTGTGGAGGCTACCGTTAACTTGCATATATAATATATCGACGCAGATTTTGCGAGCAATGAAAAATATTTTTTAGTTGTAAAATATTTTTAATCGTTTGCGGGTTAAAATTTGCTTGAATTTTTTTTTGTGTACTCGTTTGCCAATAAGCCTCTTTTCGCAACGATGGCAAAAGCTAAAAATCGTAAAATGAACAACTTTCTGACGTTCCTTCTGAACACGAAAAGTGTCAACCCCGCAAACACAGAAAAAATTGACAAATATGGCGATATAGTTCTTGTCGATTTAAAATATTTTACAATGAAAAATATTTTGCCATGGCTCGCAAAATCTGCGTCCATGCATAATATATGCATGCTCATACATAAACATTTCGCATGAATCAATTAGAGTACATATTTACATACATATGTTGCATGTAGACAGATATACAAACATTACAGGTGTTTATTTTCGTTACGGAATTTCTTGATTCGGTCTCCGCTCTCATATTCCGCGATAAAAGGTATACAACAGCTTAATAATAATGTTACTCATATAATATTATGACTATGAGTATTGAATACTTTATTTTTATTAATTAAATTTTTTCCAATTCCACATTTTTTTTGCCATTAAAAAATGTTTCTTTAATATTATGATTTTTGAATCACCCTGCTGTCTCTTCAATTGATTTGTTCCGCTTGAGATATGCGAAATACGATACGCCTAAAAGCATGCAAATGCTGAGCGCATAAGGTTCATTTCCGTTACGAAATTTCTTGGTTCGGTCCCTGAGCTCAAAGCCTGAAATAGAAGCTATGCAATAGCTTAAAAAATCGATAGTATAAATATTTGATAAAATTCAAGTCTTTGAACTAGAATACCCCCTTATAATAATCTTTGCTCTTCAGAAATTTCTTTTCTTTTTATACGACAGTATTGCCAAAATCTGTCTGAAAAATTGCGTAGACTTTTATATACATAAATGGTTAAATTCACCATAATGTGGCCTTTCTCGATTTATAGGATGATAAACAAATCTTCTTTTTCCTAAAAGATTAAACTTTTTACAAATATGAATGCGATTTTTACTTAAAAATATAAAACAGACTGCACTTGGCAACGACATTTTAACAATGAACCGCTCAAAAGTGCCGTTAATTAAAAAGCCGTCTTAAATGGCTAGTATTCAGGTTGTCATGAATATTGTTGAGTAAATTTTGAGTGAACTGGTTTTCACATGTGCTAACATAGGTAAGCCTACCTTCAAGCTTACCACTCCATATTTGGCGGAAACACTGAAAGTGAGCAATCTTAATTGTAATCATTCTAAGCAAGGTGGTTCTAACCCTAAATGTTTAAATTTTAAAGGTTATGCGCTTAATGTACTAGAACAAAAAGCTTGACATCTTTAATATTGAAAGAACTCAAAATAGTTTCAATATCTATAGAAGTTCGTATCAAATAGGCCACACTTCGTCAACAGAAACCAGAACTTTGAAAGTGAGAGGAAAGATATAGAAAGCACAACATTCTTGATATTCATAAGGTTCATTTTTATTATACATGTATAATAGGTATAATAAAAATATTTACACAAACCCGAATCTATATTAAACACAAATAATCGCATTTCCTGTCATGTAATTAATTTTCATTTCAGGTTGTAAAATCAAAGCTCTTCGCGCAAAGACGAATACTTACATAAAAACACCAGTTCGTGGTGAAGAACCAGTTTTTGTAGTTACTGGTCGTAAAGAAGATGTGGCTAAAGCCAAGCGAGAAATATTATCTGCGGCGGAACATTTTAGCTTAATACGTGCTACACGCAAGCCATTAACAGAAAACAACAGTGAAACAGTAAATAATAGTATGGATGGAAATAATTGTGGATCAAATGGCTTTAGGAAGGTACCGCCTGGACCACAGTTTATACCAGGTCAGGTAACTATACAGGTCAGGGTGCCCTATCGAGTTGTTGGTTTAGTGGTAGGTCCTAAAGGCACAACTATTAAACATATTCAGCATCAGACACAGACATATATTGTTACACCATCTCGCGATAAAGAGCCAATATTTGAAGTTACTGGTTTACCTGACAACGTTCAATCAGCACGCAAACAAATTGAAGCTCATATTGCCCTTCGTACAGGAACTTTACCTACGTGTGGTGGGAACAGCAACAGTTCTGTTATACTGTCAGGCTCAACAAATGATGTGCTAGCCGTCCCCAGTTTGAATCTCTTAAGTCAAATCCTAAAGGACCCCTCAATAGATTCCGATTTACTTGTGTCTCTTTATAAAGCCGACCGCATACAAAATACTTTTGAATGCGAAGAAGAAATAGGTGCTTCAGTGTCAGAAACGCAATACGCAAATAAAATAAATTTTAATATAAACTGCTTGGAAAATAATTCCATAGAGAAAAAATCTTTTATGAAAATATTGCAGGCTGATAATACACAGTTCCAAAACTTTAACTGGACACACCAAATTCCAGATTACATAAATTATACAACTAATAATGGTAATTTAAAGAAAGCAAGTGAGTCTAACATCCTTACAGATGTGGATCATCTCAACCATCAATCACCTCTGCAAAAACCGCACAACATGTCAACGTCGCAGTCTATTTCGAGTGTAAACCATCAGTTGCAACCTTCACAAAAGAATCAGCCAATGCATTTTGGCAACCTTGGTTGTTATATACAAACAATTAATATTGCAAACAATTCTACTTGTTCAGGCAACACGAGTACAAGTGGTTTGACTCATAAAAAGCATAGTAACTCTAATACACAAAACACCAGTATATTGACCAGTATGGCTCGATCTTGTTCATCGGCTTCATCAACTGCGTCATCGAAAAGTGCAAATAACAGTGGTTGTGGTAGCAGCAGCCGACCAGAACTTATTAATATTTGGAAAACTTTGGGCGATTCCATTGATATGGATGAAGGAATTGGAGATTCCCCGAATATTTGGACTTTACCTCCACCATTGGCGACATTAACAGGGTCTAATTGTTCCCCATCAACTTCAATAAGTCCGACTGATTCACTTTTGGGCGATATTTCTGCACATATCCACCTAAACAATATTGGCATTAATAACGTAATAAACGAATCACATCACGAGACAGATAATACTAAAAATGTATTACAGCAACGCCAATTTAAAAGTGAGGATGGAATACAATGTCCAGTTAATAATTTAACGAATCAACGACGTGATTGTTTGATCTGTAAAAGTAAGAAAATAACTGCTGTTTTGGTTCCATGCGGTCACAATATGTTCTGTATGGAATGTGCCAATTGCATCTGCGAATTAGGTGATGCAGTTTGTCCCGTTTGCAGTTTAAGCGTTTACCATGCTATGCGAATACTAGCATAAGAATGTACACGCCGAAGAACAGTAAGTAAGAAACTAGATTAATTCAAATATTTGTTAAAATTATTCGTGACCTATTCAAATCTATAAATTATTAAGAGGGATTCCATTGACGAATCCCAATAAATCGTGTCAATTTATATTGTTATGCATTAACTTAACTATATTTTTGTCATGTACAGGTTCGTACATATGTACCATACATACGAAAAAATAACTGTTACTCAATTACCCAATAAAATATTTCTTACACAATAATTCATATATAATATACAATACAAATTATTAGACATTTTAAAAATATACTAGAATTTGCGATTTCAATTGTACGCGTTTGAATAATAAAACTTAAACGTATATTTTTGAATTTGAAATTTTAATTTTCAGTTGATAGTACTGTTGAAAAAAGTAATATATCTCTCAAGCATTAAAGAAAAGACAGTAATAAATAACAAGTTCCAACTTTTGTATGAGAAATTTTCGAGAGCAAAATCAATTTGACAAATATAATTGAGAATCACTTACATACCAAAAAATAAGAATGTCACTTATCGTACATTTTTAAGTCTACTTTTATGTATGATATCAGTTATGTAGAATACGTATAAAAATATGTATCAAAGTATATGTATATACCAGAAGTACATATACTGCTTTATAAATTTATGTGAACTTCCATTTAATTTTTCCATTTGCCTTCAAAGTATGAGATTATTATGTGCATGCAAAAAAATGTTTTGCTAATATGAAAAAAATTAGTTCCATAGTATCGCCGAAAACTGGTCGCAATTAATTCTCCCAACGAAGTGGTCTCATTTTTAAGAAATCAAATCTGTTTTCACACTTGGCCTCATCTCATCGCATTAAGCCTTCTCAAAAAAACAGCGACCTGTACTGTTAGTAAATAACTGCAACATAAGTAATGCTGCCGAACATAAGTAATGCTGCCGAAAGGTTTAACTCCGAAAAAAATATTGCCTCATTTAAAACCCACGCGTCTAAAAAATTGCCTGTTAGACCTTTAAATGTTGCTCGTAATAATACGCCTTACCAAAATTATGCAAAATCTATTCGGTACTTTCTCTTGCCCCATATGTCTGAAATACCTAAGCCTCCCTTCTGCATATAGTGATTTTCAATGTTTTACTAAACTTTTATGTCGAATATATGTGAACTCACCCTGTAGTCACTAAACGTAACAGCATGCAATTAAAATGTCACATAAAATTCTGTAATTAATGCACGAGTCTAAAGATAAATCAAAATATTTTGCAACGAAGTGGTCTCATTTTTATGGTAACAAAGCTCTTTCCACACTTGGTCTCATCTCATCGCTTGAATCTCAAAACAAAAAGGTGATCCATACTGTTAATACAGAATTGCAACATAATAAGAGGGTATTCTATTCTAGAAATTTTAAAATATCTAATTGTTTTCTTACATATTTTGGTAGTTTAGCTATTCAAAAATATCTCTCTAAATTGATTTTTCAAAATTCGAATTATTTTTAAAGTTATAACTGTTTCAGTGTCGTTGCAACTTGTCCGGTTTAGTTTTAATTTAAAACTTTAAGCGCGTTTATATTATATTATACCCAATATATCAAGTTCTACAGCACCGATTACGTGAAATTGTAAGATATTCTTTTTTATAGACTTGTCTATGTCAGGAACTAGCCATATCCCCAAATTTGAATTTTTACTATTTTTAAAAAATTCGAACAATCAAGTAGTAAAAAAAATGGTCAGATGTCGCCTTTTCTGAATTTTTTTTCCCAACTTTTAAGTAGTTCTAGACATTGCGACATTACTCTAGATTAATAATTTTTTGTTTTTTGGGTTCAGATTACTAAGAGGGTTGAAATCGTAGGTATGGTCACGTGCCAATTTTTTGAGACCTCTACTTCATCTGCTGCTAGTTTTTGAAATTTGAAATTTTTTCCTGTATTCTTGTAATGTAAATAATTAACTAATAAAAAATGGATGGTTAAAATATGAATTGCCTTCAGTCGATAGTGGTTTGGGTGATTGTCTGGGTCTCATCTCAGAGCATGCCCAAGTCAGCCCCATTTTCTTTTGAGAATCTTGACCCACAAGGGTGTTTTGTTTGTGCATGACCATATGTCCGTGTTAGAGACGGTGATGGGTCAGAAAATGCGGCAAATTTGCGAAGGTATCGGTTTTTGAAAACGTAAATAGCTGCAGCTTTTGGATGTCAGAGTATACGAGATACCATGTTTTGTAGCCGTAGAGAAATGTTGACTTAATATTGGAGTTGCTTGCTTGCTTGGCTTTCCTTATACGATGGGTGATGTCTTGCTTTGATTTACAGATATAATACTACCCAAGTAACAAAAGGATTTCACATTTTCGAGTTCTATACCATAGACTTGGATGTTTTGCGTATAGGTGGTGTTAATATGCATTTCTTCGGTTTTGCCGATGTTAATTCTGAGACCTACTTTCGTTGCAGTTTCTTGCACCATAGCTAGTTTTTTGGCACATCAGACACGGTGTGTGTCTTTAACATATATCGTCTACATAGTCTAGGTCTTCGAGCCGTCTATTTACACCCCAGCTTATTTCTTTAGTTTCGCGCGTAGCTTTTTCCATTGCTATATCCAAAAGGATGTTAAACAAAAGCAGGGTTGGCAACCCTGACGGACATATTTCTGCTTTTATTCGATTACTGAGTTTCGAGGCTTCTTTATTGTGGTTTCGTTGATAAGGGTATACGATTGACAGGTTAACAGCTTACCTATCCAATTCTGGTCTCAAGGTGTTGACTGCAGCCTTCAGACCTTTTGCCACGTAATTGCATTTACTCAATGCAGAGGATAAGGATATACCGCCTTTAATACGGATGGTTTCCCAACTTGTGAACACGCAACGTATAACTGCCCATGTGAAAAACAATGATTTTCTAAATTTATCCCGCAAACACTAAGCGATTGGCCATGCGACTTGTTAATTGTCATTGCGAACGCAAGGCGAACTGGAAATTGCAATCGTTTGAAGTCAAACGGAAGATCAGTCGGAATCATTGGTATCCGAGGAATATATACATTTTCACCTGCGTACTTTCCGTTAATAATGGTTGCCTCAATCAAATTCGGCATAAGTCTTTTTACCGAAAATCGAGTACCGTTGCAAAGTCCCGTTGGATTCAAATTACGCGATATCATAATAACTGTACCAACTTTGAGTTGCAAGTTATGTGGTGGAAATCCTGGTAACTCCAGAGAGTTCAAAAACTCCGTTGGATAATTTACTTCATCATCGGGATTTGTTATGGAATCAATGGAATTGTATGTCACCAAATCGCCAGCAATTTTTGATTGAATGGTGAAACTCAGTGCCTGTACATCATTATTCTTTGCGGCAAGAATTGCTCGTTGACTTAACCAAGCATAATTCTGATAATTCGCACTAATGGTTGGGAAAACATTTTCAAAAATAGCTAATTGAGAGTCTACAAATCGGCAAAAGTCGTTGGTAAGAGTAATTAATCCAGATGTCGCATCAACTGGGACTTTTCCATTTCCAACAGCTAACAATTGTTTGGAAAATTGTGCAGCAATTTGATCATTTTGAAGTTGAACTCTCATATTAGTGGTCCATAAAGGTGATGCCTTCAGGCAAGCATTCAATTCATCTGCAGCCGTCCACGGGGAATTACTGGCAACGTCTGCCTGAAATTGCCTGCCAACAATAATTGCAGCAACATCATTAACGGTGGGTGCATTGAATCTTCGCACATGTTTACCTGTTGGGGTACAATCCGCTCTTATGACAAATTTGTGCGTATCCGATGGCATTCGTTCCAATGCTGTTTTGAACATATTAACCACAGCATTATTAGCGTGAAAAAATGCTTGCAACTGTTCAATAATTCGTCTCTTTAACTGTTGTGTTCCCTGTATATTGCACCGCTCATTCAGCTGATCCACCATCGACGAAATGAAATATATTTGCAGAAATTCATGCGGTTCATCTGGTGTTGGCACCATTGAAGAATACGGTGTAACTTATGATCGTGTGATCGTGTTTTTTTTTGTTTTGTTTTTTGTTTTTTATAGTAGGGGGAAGCATCGAAAGTCGAAGTGCGAAACTTTAATCCGCTAAACCTAACCTACTTTCAACCCAAATCTCTCCCACGGAACCACTGGACAAAGTATTACTTCATGGGAGAGAAGAAGACATTTAAGTCTCCTCTACGATACGGACTAACTGACTCCTAATCTGTTGTAAGTGTCTCAATCTTTTCATTATCAAAGCTGACGCTTCGCTGACTGCTTTCCATTTAATAGAGGACTCACACATAAGTGCTGTCAAATTTTCCACCGAGAAACTACCGCCAAGTGTGGTTTTCAGATTTTCTCTTATACTTGAGAACCGAGGGCAATGGTAAAAAACATGTTCAGAGTCTTCAATACACTCTGTACACGTCGGACAGTACGGACTGTAGTCATGACGAAATTTGTAAAGGTAGCTTCTAAAGCACCCATGTCCACTTAGCATTTGGGTCAGGTGGAAATCCAGGTCCCCATGCTGTCTATCTATCCACGGTCTGATGTCTGGTATCAGTCTGTGAGTCCACCGTCCTTTGGATGAGGTTTGCCACCGTTGCTGCCACAGCGTAATGCTCTTGGTCCTTTCCTCTCTTTTTATGTGATGGTGTAGTGTGTGGTGTATATGTAGTTGTTATGTGTTGCAATTCATTGTTTTGGTGTGAGTGATTGGTTATGTGTGTCTTCTCGAATGATATTAGCTCCAAAGGAAGTCATGCGAAAGCAGTTATTGTATTCAAGGATGTGTTGAAGAAAATGGCTGGAATCGGGATCACTTCCATCGAACAATGGTTTCAGTGGCTGTGGTGGTGTAAGTAATGGATCCAGTTTGACTTTTCCACTTGCGCAGCACAATCCAGCCGTTTCTCTTTTGAACTTTAACGCATTGCAATATCGGCATATAGTCATCATTGGTCCAATATCTAAGTTTGCATCATCACTGTAGTTCGCAGTGGGATCAGATTGGAATACCAAGCGATTGTATGATGCCAATGATCTTCGTGTGCTCACGCGTTGTCTTAATAGGGCATTTTCACTTATTATATAATATTTTGTCTTTCTTTGCTTAAGTTCTGTGAATACACTTGTTGCTGGCTTGCATGCTTGTGCGGCGGCCGATGTTGGCACGTCGTCCTCTAGGCATTTTGGGATGGTGAATTTAGGTGGTGAATTTAACCTCAAATGCACGCTCCACATAATTTATACAGTTCAACTTACCACCTTAAAGACAAATGCCTGTTGTTGAAATTGAATAAAAATTTGCACAATACACGTGATTGATTTGATGGTTTCCAATTGAAATGTTAGGGAACGAATAACTTATTTTTCACAATTTCACAGTGAACACAATACCGGTTTGTCACATGAAATTAACTGAGCAGAGAACAATGAGTAGCTGTCAAACAATGTATCACGCACCGGCGCCATCTACTTAAAATATTGGTTTGTAGTACATGCTATATATCAGAGATGGCGCTGTATGCGAAAAAAGATTTTCCCGCTTTTCTGTTTAAATATTTCCTGAATTTTCTTTGCTATAAACCTCACGGAGCCCGAGACCTTTCCAACGAATACAAAACCGTGGAAATCGGTTCGTGCGTTCTGGAGTTATAGCGTCAGGAAGAAAAACCCGACTTATTTTTATATAATAGATTTGTATACCATCTCTAGTTTATCTTGCTTAATTTGGATGGCTACGCAGACGACAATTATATTAAGGCATTTTGCCACGGCGCACAAAGTGTAAAAGCAGATAAAGTAAATATTGAAATATAAATGGCTCACAACTATTTCATGAAGCTACAATATTAGAATAGTGTTAATAATAAATTCTGATCCGAGTAATAGTTTTGGAGTAACAACCTTGATAAGTTGCGCGCTCGAGGTCAACTATATAGTCGCGTAAAACTTTAAACGCGATTTTCTCGAAACTGTGATTTCAAAGTCGGTTGTCAAGTTTTCTCGCGGACTACTCAAACGATCTTAAAGAAATTTTAAACAGATCTTCGAGATATAATTTATGAGAAAATTTCACCAAAATTTGTATATTTTTGTAAAAACGTCTCTAAAAAATACAACTTTCACGTTTTTTTTCTTTGTCCTTCGTCATATACCTAGGTTATGGTCGTAGGTAGGTAGGTCCTATAGGAGGCCCTTTGTGATACCACCGGAACTAATATTCCCTCACTCTATTCTGGTCTCTCTGAACCAACCTGCGCTTCTTAGTTCATCAGTATAAATATTTTTATGTGAGCAACTTCTGAAACGTCGTTTAGGAACCCTCGACGGATAGTTGCGATTCTTTTCCTATATAGAGCCTTACATTCGCATAGAAGATGTTTTACAATCTTCTCTTCTTCTACCTCCTGACAGCTTCTACAATAGTCATTGTAAGATGCACCTAGGCTGCTGGCATTTCTACCAATTAGACAGTGACCTGTTAGCACACCTAGACTCCGAATTTCTAATGTCCTTTCTTTTGAATTTTAATGGTGGGTTTGGAGTGGTGCCTATTCTGGCTAGTTCATCTGCTTCACAGTTACCGGGGATATCACTATGCCATGGAACCCATTGCAGGTTTATCGTGAAGTAGGATGTTAGATCCTCTAAGAATGATTTTGGTATCTAATTTTGCTGAAAAGACACCACCTCTCACTCGATTATCTAGTTTGGACCCATCTGTACCCTTTCCCACTCTTCTCTGAAAGGGATGCAATATTGGGGACCGAATTTGGTTTCAATTCTATTGGGCCACGAAAACTCGTGGTAGTGGATAGAAACGGGGTCTTACTGAGTATCTTAGAATCCCCTTGTTGGAGGCGACTAATTGGGAGTATTCCCTCAGTTTGAGAGCTGACTTTGTTGCCACTTGCTTACAGAACAAGGCAGTAAATGACGTTTATTACCTGGCTTGGTGTTATTCTAAGTGCTTCATTGATGCATATAATGAGTGCTTGTAAGCTTTCCATACGCCTCGCCGCGCATTTCTTTTCCATTAGTGGCCACCATACCAATATACCGTAAGTCATGATCGGTCTAACAACTACTGTGTAGAGCCAATAAGCTAACCGAGGCGTTAGCCCCCTTTTGCCAATTTTAATTTAAAAAAATAAATTTCGTATTTTTCCATTTCTTTCTTAGCTAATATACTTGGATGTACAATACCATATTGTATTTAGCTGCCGCTATATACAAGTAGTCCTACATTTCTTGAACTTTATTTTCTATAACCTTCAGTTTGCTCATTTGGTCATTATACAAAAACTTTCTTTCAATTATATTTTCTTCTTTGTTTATTTTGCTTATTGTTTCTATTATTTGTTTCCTATCTGATTCTCTAGTATCTTTTAATAGGTTTAAAGATCTATTGAAATGTTCATTAATTACTATTTGTTTATTTAAATTAACAATAGCATTATGGCCATTTTTTCCAATAATTTTCAAATGGTCCACTATGTCTTGCCTGTCATATCATCCATAACTTCAAACATCCATTTATAAGCAGTTCTCCCAATATTAATTAAGCCTGTTTTCTTTCTTTCTTCGATATACGGTGTTATAGATGTAATCTTTGCTTTAATTTTTTTTTTTTTCATTTTGTTATACAAAATATTTCTTTTAGTAGTTAGCTGTCCGATATTTTCTTTAATCTAGTCAACTATTTTTGTAATTTTGTTCGGACTTATAATGTGTATAACTGTAGTGTCATTTGCAAAGCTGCTGCTATCTCTACAATATCATTTGGTTATCTTATCAATCGCTGTCACAAATGATTGTTTTTTGAAATGGAATATGTCTATATTAATTTATCTTTTAATGTATTATAGGTTGCTTTTATGCTACTATGCATAGATTCCTTTGTATGGTACAGTGATATTTGTTTATGTAATTTCTCTTCTTCTTTTTCTTAGGCTCTTTTTGTACATTTTACAAATTTAAAATTTCTTTCTTAAGCAAACATTTCAATTAGCAATTTCTGTATTTTATTATAAACTGCTTCAGGCGCTTCTGAAAATAGTCCCACTATTCCGCATCCTTTAAACATTCTTTTAAAGTTCCCTTGTTCTTCTCTTCTTCATCCATTGGTGTATTTTTGGTGAGTTCTCCATTTGACTCAAGAAATCAACTACAACATTGTTGTATTCCTGCTATTTCAATAACCACTTTTGATGGCGTTGAGAAATTTCTCTTTTTTATATTTGTTAACTAGATATTTGATTGGACAGTGATCTGTTTATATTTAACTTTAAAAAATTACTGCTAAAAATTCTTCGCCGTTTTTGCTCGTGATTATTTAGTGTTCTTGAAATGTAACACACTAGTTGACCTTGATCTGAAAGTACTGCTCTAATGGCAAAGTCTCTAGCATCAGTTGTGATACTGAATTCTTTATCACACTCTGGGAATTTTAGAATCGGGTGATATGAAATTAGTGCTTTTAAGTTCTCAAAGCTTTCAATATATGTTGGGTCTCCTAAAAATTCTATGAATTGCTAAAATTTTATCTGGATTATGCTTGATGCCTTCTTATGTTAATATGTGTCCTAAAAATTTAGTTTCTCTTTGAAGAAAACAGCATTTATCTGTCTGTAATTTTAATTTGTTTTCTTGTAATTTCGAAAATATTTTTCTCAATGAGATTATATGCTCTTCTAATGAAGAAAAAAGTAATATGTCGTCTTAATATACGGCATATATTTTTTTATGTATTCTCTTAATATGTTGTTCAGAAATCTTCGAAACGTAGCTGGGTCATTTTTCAACCCGAAAGGCATTCGAACGTTTTCATATAGTCCGGCCGGACTAACAAAAGCTGTTTTTACGATATCCAAGATTCCTTCGATATTTGGTACTTATCGTCTACAGTTAATTGATTTAATCAACTATAATCAACTACTAGCCTGAATGATTGGTGAGCTATGTACAATATATCTACTGTGACATTTCGTAATTATTCCTGGCTCTTCTAATTCACAAATTTGTCTTCTTACTTCCTCTTCATGTTTGGGAGGTAATCTATATATTCTTGAATTTATTTGTTGATCCGTTACTGTTTTTGTTTCATGCAGTACTGTTTTTGCACTTGTGAGCATGTCCCCTTCTTTGTAAATGAATTTATTACAATTGCCATCTCATTCTGACGTTTTCCAGATATTTGAATTTTTTTGAACAGGGGCTCTTTATCTTAATATTTGGCATTTTAATTACTCCGTTTAAGGTATTCACCATTGTGATTTTCGTGTAATTATGATGGTTTCGATTTAAATAGTTTAGACGACTTTGCCCCGATTGGATTGTTGTCCATAGAAATTTATTTGACGTCCAGATTGTGGACGATACTGTTGTCTGGATAAATTTTGGTTTTGTGGACAATATTGATTTGTATTGTTAACACCATTATTTCTGGTAATAACTTGAAAATTCTTTCCCTCTATTTTTAGATGAGGATTTAGATTACCTTCATCCAATTCAATAAATTTATACATTTCATTGGTCATTTCTCATCGATTGCACTGTATATGTAAATGTCAGTGATGCTAATTGTTTTATTCGCTGAATTAGCATCATGTTTCTCATAGTGTCACCATTTTCGCTTAATGCACTATATTCTATTATACCATCTACGATTTCGTTTACTTTTTTACTTAATTCTGCTATACTGTTTACTCTTAGTAGCGAAATTTCTTTCGGAACCATCATTTGATCTTTTGTGGGTCTGCTACCTTAGTTTAACTTTACAAGTTGCCTAATCTTGAGGTGGGTTTGTTTGCCAAAAATTTTTTGCTGAGCCACCAATTTTTGAGTCATAGATCACCCTAAAAACTATTTCTGCATGTCCTACATAGTCCTTCATAGTCTGTCAATAGCCTCTATGAAATATGGCAATTTTTTTACATTTCCTTCGAAAGGAGCTAAATATAATATTTTAAGTCCCGGTCGACTCTTTGCCTAATTGTCAATTGTTATTTGCTGCATTTTGCGCAGTTATCTGCGTTAAAGATGCTAAGCATCGAGTTAGCAGTTCTATTTGGCCTGCCATTATTTTTGTTACTGGGTCTTTTTATTTTAACCTCAAAATTATGCACAATGTTTTTTTTATTTAATTTTATTAAGTTTGCAGTACAAACTACAACATATAAAATAATTGTTTTTCGGAAAAATGGTGATATTACGTATTTGATTCTTTTGTTTGATAAAAAAACTACGGAAAAGTACCGTACTGTGCGGCTTTTATTAATAATTTTTCTACTAATTTACTTGGAGCCGTTGTGCTGACTCGACGTTTCTTAATACCGTCGACTCCGCATAATTTAAATAAATATTCCTTATGTGGTAATATGATATTAAATGTATGTGATAATCACTATGAAATATATATATATATATGTATATACCCAACGAATTTCATTATGCTATTGTAATAGCATATTACAATTTGTAGTGCCTTTACAAGTTGATACATATTAAAAAATATTTCTTTTTGGCAGCTTGAGAGTGGAGTCATCTGATGATGCAACTCGCTTTTAGTATGGCACTAGGCTGGATATTATTGTAAGCAGCTTCTATATCTAAGAAAGCAATTAGAGTGTATTCTTTAACTTCCAGAGATTTTTCAATCTGCGCCACCACTGAACTTAGTGGTGTTTCTGTGGATTTTCCTTTAGAATAAGCATGCCCGAATTAACAGTCAAATATTCTGGTTTAAGTTTGTTTTTTATGTATATTTCTATTAGCCTTTTCAACGTGTTTAGGAGGAAGAGATAATTGGTCTGAAATCCTTTGGACTTGTATGTGAGCTTTTGCCCGCCTTTGGGATGTATATTACCTTGACTTCCCTCCTTAGCGAAGGAATATAGTTTAAGCAGCTCCCCCTTAAGAATGGTTACTAGCCAATTTGTTATGTAATTCTGCGACTGCTGTAACTGACCAGGATTAGACCGTCTGGTCCCGGCGAATTTAAGGGCTTGAAGCTATTTGCTGTCCAGCGTACGTTGCTATCTGACACTATATCTATAGGAGTCGAGTCTATTTCTGCTCCGTTGTCTTGTATATACTCTTCAGTAAAGTATATTCAGAGCTACCTGGGAAGTGGGTATCCATTAGTAGGCCTAGTGACCCTTCACTGAATACCGTCCAGCTGTGGTCTGGCTTCTGTGCACCAGCCAGATCGTTTACTACTACCTTTATTACACAACAGAAGCTAATTGCCTAACAAGTTATTAAAGAGACACTCACCTCTGCCATTGACGTTTGTGCTGCCCCAGATTGTATCTTGAGCGTTTGAGTCACATCTATGTATAGTCATGCATTTGGATGTCCAACTCTTTTACCAGAAGAGGTCGCACATGCTCCTCATCGTATAGTAATAACTTGACACCAGCCATATATAGCTTGTAGTTATGGTCGTTGAATATTTTTTAATCTTTATAATATATATATCTTTGGATAATAAAAAGTTTGAATATAATATTTAATTTCTTATACTAAAAAAATTATATTATAAATAGGCTGTTATTGCTCGAAAACTAATGTAACCCCTTAAAATAATAATTTAATTGTAGATTTCCTTAATACATTTATTATGGTTAGCAGCGGTGGAGCACACCGTAACTTTCCCATCATGAACAGCTCATTTGACGTTTTTTAGAGCATTGGATAAAGCTAGCAAACGTTGATTTTTTGCTTTTTGCTGCATTCGCTATATTTATATAATATTTCCGCAGCAAGCAAGTAGTATTGGTATACCTAAACTGGTGTCACTTATTTAATAAACGTGATTTTAGACATTAATATTTCTATAATGGCTATATTAGTCGACTGCTAGTTGATAATTGTATTTAAATCTATATTATCTAATAGTACAGTGTTGAATTCAATTTGATATACGTCATTGAAGTTGTGTGAAGCGTGTTCTTGCTAATATTATTATTATTTTATTCCTTCTTTTCTTGATTAAGGGGTTTTAGCAGAAAATGTGTATTTCCATATTCAGTATTTGAATGCCGTATCCCATCTGCAGTTTCTGGAAGTCATCGAAATCTAGAGTACTGACAAACCCTTTAAGTCACGTACACAAAAAGTTCACGCTTCGTGTCATCGGTACTAAAAGTTTCGGTATACTGTAGTGTTTCGATGTGTGTTAGAATCTAGAAGCTTCCTCATATGAGATTGCGGAAAAAGTGGGTTTTTTGTCTCAACGGTCATAGTTGAGTATATAGTGAAATTAATAAAGTGGGTAAAGTAACCGTAATGTTTCTATGTTAGTGCATCTCTGTCCGTGAGTTTTCTCGGTGGTTAACCTTCTGTTAGATATTTATATTAATATGTTAAGGTGGTCGAAGGTTGTCTTTATGGGCTTCACGTGAGTTTTCCCGCTAAATAAATACCACGGGTGTTAACCTTCTGTTAAAGATTGAAATTAATTATATTATTATGTTAAGGTGGTCGAAGGTTGTTTTTATGGACTTCATCCCTTTATAAAAATGGTGCTGCGTGGGAGGTTTATTGCCTAGCCTCCGATTAACATTTACTCTAGTGATAACGTTATATGTCATATTGTGATGACTCTTATTATGATACACTCGCGATCAGTGGCCTGCATTTTTTCAATACGGTTTTGAATTGATTCTGTTGTCACTTTTTTAATGTTGACAAATATGATAAAAGTCTGATTTTGGAAACACTTGAATGGTTTATCCACAGTTTTAATTAAGTTATTTTTATTTATATTGCAACTTAGATTATAATATTGGATTGGTATATTATTATATATTATAATTGCGGATTTCACTCATAGTTCAGTTGAATTTTTAGGTTTGCTGGCGTAGTCCAAATGTAAAACACATTTTGTTATTTGATAGTTAGCAATTCAGCTGTCAATCAGTAAAAAAAAGTTTTTTGATCGGTGGCGTAGTTTTCGTTTGTCGTTCGTTGAAAAATGGAAGATCAAAAGGAACATTTTCGTCATAGTTTGCTTTTTTATATTCGCAAAGCGAAAAACGCATCGCAAGCTCACAAAAATTTATGTGCTGTTTATGGCGACAAATCCATAAAAGAACGGCAGTGTCAAAATTGGTTTGCAAAATTTCGCTCTGGTGATTTTACACTCAAAGATGAAAAACGCTCTGGTCGTCCAGTTGAAGTTGATGACGACCTAATCAAAGCAATAATCGATCGTCACAGTACAACACGTGAGATTGCAGAGAAGCTTCAGGTATCACATACATGCATTAAAAATCACTTAAAACAACTTGGCTATGTTCAAAAACTCGATACATGGGTTCCTCACGAACTGAAAGAAACGCATTTAACGCACCGCATTAACAGCTGCGATTTGCTAAAGAAACGTTATGAAAATTATCAATTTTTAAAACGAATGATAACTAGCGATGAAAAATGGGTTGTTTAAAATGGGATGTTTTGCCACATTCACCATATAGTCCGGACCTTGCACCATCTGATTACTTTTTGTTTCGATCTTTACAACACTCCTTGAATGGTAAAAATTTAATAATGATGATGATGTCAAATCGTACCTGATTCAGTTTTTTGCTAATAAAAACTTGAAGTTTTATGAACGTGGGATTATGATGCTGCCTGAAAGATGGCAAAAGGTCATCAAAATGGGCAATACATTACAGAATAAAGTTATTTAGATTCATGAAAAACTTGTCTTTGGTTTTTTTTAAAAAAATCCGCAATTACTTAGTTGCCAACCAAATAGTTTTGTTCACAGTTGGCACCCTGCGATTTTTATTTGTTCGGAAAACTACATTTGGCCATGAAAGGAAACCGCTATGCTAACGTTGATGCCATCCAAAAGGCGACGACGCCATCCTCAACGCTATACCGACAAATGACCTAAAAAAGTCATTCGATAACCTTCTTGAACGTGCAAAACGTTGTATTCAGGCGAAAGGAGACTATTTTGAATGCGACCAATAAATTAAAAAAAAACAAATAATATTCTATTTTTAATAAAAGTCCTGAAACTTTTGAATTGCACCTTGTATATATATAAATGATTATGATGACAAAGCGCGTTGAAATCTCAATGACTGTTTTAGCGGTCTCTCTGTCTGTGATGACTTGAGTAAAAATTGAGATATCTTAGTGAATTTTTGTCGGTCGGTGGCAATAGCCACACCCACAAAAAGTGGGCATGGCCGTGCCCGCTAAAAGGTTACAAACTACCTATGTTACGCCCCTAATAGGTTTAATGTGCATATCTCCTAAACCGCTAACGCTATAATAACAAAATTCACTGGAAGCAAATGTTTTTAGAACCTCTACCTACAGTGTGAAAATAGTTGAAATCGGGTGGCAACTCCGCCCACACCCTATATAACGGTACTGTTAAAGACTACTAAAAGCGCGATAAATCAAGCACTAAACACGCCAGAGACATTGAATTTTATCTCTGGGGTGGTATGAGATGACTTTATAGGAACCGCGTTCAAATTAGACAGTGGGCGTGGCACCGCCCAATTTTAGATAAAAAAACCCATATCTTGAGGTCTGCTTAACCGATTTCAACCAAACTCGGTGCATAGCGTTCTTTTCATATTTCTATATCATAGTGCGAAAATGGGCGAAATCGGACTACAACCACGCCTATTTCCCATATAACACCATTTTCAATTCCATCTGATTCTGTCACTTTCCACTATGCATATCAAGCAAAAATGGGGTAAAACTTTGCGTGAATAATGCGTTTGAAGTGTGCCACCTTGTGACCAAAAATCGAGTCAAAACTGTTCAAGGCTCTAGGTAATGAATATGTGGACCCCAGTGCCTATAGCTGACTTTTTACCGAAAATATAGGTCAACATAGAACAAGGCGGCAAGATCCACAAAGAAATCTAAAACGAGTATACCATTTGACTTTGCGAGACTATAAAATGTTCGGTTACATCCGAACTTAGCCCTTCCTTACTTGTTTATATTTACACACAATTTTAAGATGCTTTCATATTTATTTCTTTTAGCCGCAAATTATTAACATAGTTCGAATATCAGTTTACAATTTCTGTGAAAATTAATTCATGAATGTTTTGTATTAAATGGAAAAAAAAATGGAGTAAAACTAATCTTATCCGATAGATTAGGAAATTCCCGTCATACATTTGTCCTTGAAAATATTAATAGCGGGTATTCAATACATTCTGACTAATTAGGGAATTCCCGTCATAAGATTTTCTTTGAAAATTTTAATACCCGTATTCTAAATACTGTTCTACTACTTTTATGGTAATTCTTTGTAAGCAAAATATAGGACCACCATACCAACATACGAATGAACTACGCAATACGCTCTAAGTGTCGCGCAGCCGAACCGAACAAACATTTGCGAAAATTTTATGGAAATGAATGACAGTAAAACTCGACTCGAGTTGCTGAACTTCTTTCGCTCGTGTGAACATATAGAGCGACACCAAATGAGAATTTGCCAATAATAAGCGATAAAAGAATCCCCATGTGAACGCCATCTAAAAGAGCGTATACGTATACTCACGGATTGTCACTAACACGCACAAACGAAGAGCGTAAAACGAGTAAAACTTGCGATTGGATAAAGTGACAGTAAAATCAGTCTGCAATCAGTTGTCTGACCAATTCATCTCTCACTGGAAATCAGAGAGCAATTGCTAAACGTCAAAGCCTCCTGAACTCAGGTAGCTTTCAAAGTTCAGGAGGTCTGACGTTTAGCAATTGGAAAAAGAGGAGCGGCCAGATTGAATTCCTACAAAAAAAGCCAGATTTGTTGCCGCTGTTGAAGATCACTAACAAATATTGGAAAACAATGAAAATTAAAGAAAACGCAAAATTGAGATGTATGTGATGAAATCTTTTGTGATTCCATGCTTCGTATTAAGAATTTTCAATAAAAAAATTATAAAAAAACATTTGTTTATTGAGACCTAATACATTTATTAAACTTATTAAGCATCACAAAATCACAAAACTGGGTTTAAATTGTTTCTCCATATGTTTAACGGATACATGTATAAGAATATTTAATCTTAATAAATGTTGGATATTTTAATTTAAATGCCCGAAAATTATTATTTTGTTCGATTTGGCTACAATGGAAAATGTTATAAAAAAAGCTAACTTTAAGGCGCTCTCACACTGGAATAAGTTGGACTTCTCTTTATTCCTAAATAGGTTGATGGAGACGGAGGTGCACATTTTGTGTATGAAATTTTTCTACTTCTTCTTGATAAAATATCATAAAGAGCCTTTTTTTTAATTGTTCAACTATATTCTAATTGCCACTCAACATAAAATAAAAATAATAGACCTGCTCGTTCGACGTCTGCAAACAGATTGATTACTTTTGATAGTGCGAATCTTGCCACACAGTAAACACACCAACACAATGTCATTTAAATAGGGTAGTTTGACTGTGGGCTCGCCCATCCCTGCTCGATAGCAATCAATGCTTCATTGTACATTGCGTCACAGACTAATATCGTTAGATCGTTGCACCTTAACCGATATCGATACAATATATCATTAGTTATCGAATCTTTGTAATTATTCAACACCATTTGTGATCGGGCCGGGAAACATGTCGTCGATGCTATAGCAAATAATAGACGAATTTGTATTCTTGTGTAGTATACTGCTGCTTAATCAAGCATACTATCTCAATGATTATAATCTTCTAGCAAGCTCAGTGCAAAGCATGCATCTTCATACGTTGGGTATTGTTGTCCATTTACTTCACGTATGTGTATCTATAAAGGACAATGGTTCGGTGACATTAACCAACAACAGTCGCAGATTAAAGCACTCAGTCTGCCCTGGATTGACTGTATATACCGACCCAAATTATTTGATTTGAATAAACCAGGGCATGCAAGTTAACGGCAGCCTCCACACAGTAGCTTTACGCTAATTATAAACAAAACTGTATCTTTGCACTTAGCAATAATACAGCTTCTTCATAAGCAACTTATAAATTTAGACAAAAGATAAATAAAAAATACAGATGTAATAATACAAGGAAATAATTAAAATGAGGTAGCATTTATTAATGATTTAGATGCAGTACCAGAAATTGAAGTTATCGAAACTTTAATAAATAATAAGTTAAAGGAACTAATTGAAAATAATATTAAACAATACACAACAAACTCTGAAATTTTTAAAATGATCAGTCAATTAACAGAAAGAATTAAAAACGTAAACGAAATTCACATTAATGAAAAATAAATGTAAATTTTTAATAACTGAACTACAAAATATGGTTCATACGAAAGCTATGGCAAAAATAGGAATTTTAACCCTGCAATTTTACATTTAGATGAGATAAAAAATATAATACAAAATGAACACGGACGATTGACTATAACTGATTTAATGGATATTTCTAACATTAAGATATTATATACAAGGTGCGTTCCAAAGTTAACAGTAAAAAAGTAACAAAGTAAACTCTAGTAGCGCCATCTATGTGTCGACTAGTGCGTTAGAATAGAATATAGAAAATATGAGGTTTGCACCGCGACCTAGGGTCTATTGTGCCCTCTCCTCCATCACATGCATTCCCAAAGTCCCAGCCCCCTGAACAACTCCAACAACTTGCTTGCTGCTATTGAGGCAATGTGATCCCTGTTCACATAAATGGAACCGAAGGCCTTGAGCCTGCGTCTACAAATTGCGGTGCAATCTAGAATCAGGTGTTCTGGTGTTTCCGGCCCCATGTCGCAGAATCGGCAGTTGCCTCAAGAAGCTATGCCCATGTTTGACAGGTGTTTCTTGAGCCTGCAGTGCCCACTGTAGAGCGCGACAAGGAGTCGGAGTTTGTCTCTGGGGAGGTTTATCATTGTTCTGAATCTGGCTAGGTTGAACCCTCCCAGTAGCAGTTTAGCATGACGCATCCCTGCTGCCTGTTGCCAGTGACTGTCTCTGCTCGCTCTCTCCTCCATGCGGAGCAGCTCCTTTATTGTATGGGGCCCCACCGCATTGTTTGGTTCTGGCCCCATCATTCTGGAAGCAGCAGCAGAGCGGAGTTCGTTTGCTAACTCGTTGTCGGCTACCCCTCTATGCCCCGGCACCCAGATCAGGTGTACACGGTTGCAAGCTGATAGGCGGTTAAGCCTTCCTATGCACTCCTCCACTAATAGCGATCGAATCTCGTAGGCCGATATCGCTTTTAGCGCCGCTTGGCTATCGCTGACTATTGCGATACTCTTATTATGGTAGTTGCGTTGAAGATTTATTACTGCACACTGACTTATGGCAAATACTTCTGCCTGAAAAATGCTCGGAAAACAACCCATGGAAATGGAAAGCTTGGTATGCGGTCCCGCAATGCCAGCTCCAATTCCTTCTGGTGTTTTCGAGCAGTGAGTGTACCATTGAATAGTGCTGCCGGTGGTCGAGTGTGGAATCGCTCCAGGCCGCCTTACTGCCGAGAGTAACTTTATACTTTTTCGTAAAGTTTACTCTCTTCGTTACGCCGTCTCTTGGAAGAAGGGCCAGTGGCGTGTTATCCTCTAAGACCTTCATTTGTTGAGACGAGATTAGCAGTCTAGCATGACCTCAAGTGCTGTGGTGGGGCAGGTGCGCATTGCCCCAGTGGCGCAGACGCAGGCAAGTCTTTGCAGCTTCGATAGTTGAAGACCTATCGAAATCTGCGCTGCTTTCGATGCCCAGACCACCGCTCCATAAGTAACAATAGACCTCACGATCATGATGTACATCCACCTGATGCTACTAGGCTCGCAACCCCAGGATCTGTCGGCCAGGCGTCTGCACACCATGAGTGCCTTTGTGGCTTTGGATAGCGTCAGCTCCACGTTCCACCGTAAGTATTTTACTTCCCTAGACACTTCTAACTCTCTGCCCGCAAGGGATAGTATTCTAAAGCCCGGAAGAGATCTTCTTTTTATGAAAGGGATGACGGTTGTTTTTAACGGGTTAATGCTCAACCCTACCGTATCGCACTATCCCTTTGCTAGGCTTAGGCCCCTCTGGACTATGTCGCAGAGAGTTTTCTCAAATTTCCCTCTGGCCATTATGACAATGTCGTCGGCGTACCCCTGGCACCGAATTCCATTTTTTCGTCAGCAACTCAAGGAGTTCATCTACTACGAGGCTCAATAGAAGGGGTGACAACACCCCTCCCTGAGGGCAGCCTCTCGTAGTACCAAGACGCCTCTTTCTCTCCCACACCGTAGTTTCTGCAATCCTAGTATGCAGTACGGCGTAAATCCATCTGCATATAGGAGCTTCCACGTTCCTTTTCTCCAGTGCTCTGATCACGCTTGCGTGGGACGCATTATCAAAAGCACCTTCAATATCTAGGAAAGCACATATCGCAACCTCATTGTTCTCCAGCGAGTTCTGGATCGCAGCCGTTAGTTGGTACAGAGCAGTGTTACTAGACCTACCTGCTCTGTACGCGGGTTATGTCACCGCAACGTTCCAAAACCAAAATAAGCAATGATGAGAAACTACAAGTTTGTTGGAGCCAATGACCCAATTGCACTAATAATTCCGATTTCGTCAGAATGACTACACATGCATTTTTAGCAACGTAAGCACAAAGTGTCAGCAACCCGTATTTCTTAGTTTTATTCTCAACTTTCAAATTCATTCGCATTACCAAATCGCATATTTAGCTAAGTTTGCATTATTGTAGAATATTAGCGAATAATAGTAATAACACAATGGGAGAATGTAAAATAAAGTATAACCATTAACAACGAACGAATAATTGTTTTTTTTTTGGTCCCGCTGGTACATTCGACCTAATTGGCGCAGTCGGTATTGGTGTATCTAAAGATACATAAGAAAGGTCAATAACCGAAGTTATGTCCAGTGCGGAAAATATATCCTAAAATATACAAAAGGATTACAAACCAAATTTAGTCCGAGTGAAAAAACATAAGAAAGGACAATAACCGAAGTTATGTCCAGTGCGTTAAATATATCCTAAGATATACAAGTACAAAAGAATTACAATCAAAATTTAGTCCGAGTGAAAAAACATAAGAAAGGACAATAACCGAAGTTATGTACAGTGCGTAAAATATATCCTAAGATATACTAGTACAAAAGGACTAAAATCAAAATTTAGTCCGAGTGGAAAAAACATAGCGAAAGGACAATAATCAAAATTATATCCTAGTGAAAAACAATATAAAAAGAAAGAATATATATAAAAATAAAATTAATATAA
Organism: Bactrocera oleae; assembly: GCF_042242935.1. Classification (NCBI taxonomy): domain Eukaryota; kingdom Metazoa; phylum Arthropoda; class Insecta; order Diptera; family Tephritidae; genus Bactrocera; species Bactrocera oleae. The sequence goes on along the minus strand of NC_091541.1, from coordinate 16,535,807 downwards.
ATAATATATATATAAAAATATATAAAAAACCAAATAAGTGAAATATAATATTTATATAACGAAAAATGGCCAACCAAGTCCCGGCAACAGAGCTTATAAAGGAAGCCGCAAGGATTAAACCCTACTATGGCATAAACAAGGAATACGATCTGTCATCCTTCTTGAGAGAAGTCGAAATTATTCTTCCTCTGTTCGATGACAACCCGGCGCTTAAGCAGTTCATATTCGAGAGACACATCTGGACCAAAATTCAGGGAGCAGCGCTTCAAGTCATCAGGACACTGGGTCCATCTGCAACATGGAACGAAATTAAAGCTGAATTAATAAAAAACTTCGGAGTCAAGGCCTTTACAACCAAACCTTTCGCACGAAATATACCAAAGTGAGAATAGTTACAATACTTTAAAGTTTATTTTAGATAAGTTAAATAATAAGTAGGAATTCGAACAAACAAAACCTTTAGAGTTTTCTTCTAGCATCAATGAATCACTAATTCTAAAAATATTTCTGAACGCCATAGACTCCACATTGAGTAGCATCATTCATATTGTAGTAGGAATATAAATAATCTGAGGGAAGCTTTTTATACACTCGAAGAAACAGGTTTATTTTCACGATATGATAATAACTACAATAGACAGTTCCGTACCTCAATACAATTTAGACATAATTTTAGAACTTCAGGCCATCAAGATCAGAGCCAAAGGCAACACAGCCAAAACCACTATAATTCAGAACAACAAGACCGTTCTTCTGGACAATACAGACAAAACAATTATGATATAGGACAACAAGACCGTTCTTCTGGACAATACAGACAAAACAATTATAATTCAGGACAACAAGACCGTTTCTCAGGACAATACAGGCAAAATTAACATAACTCAGGACAACATGATCACTTCTCCAGGCAATATAGGCAACCCGATCATTTATCCAGACAAATGAGACATAATAATTACACCGCACCAAAACCGCTGGAGGTAGACCACATCGAGCAGACAAATTTTCACTTAGCCACCCATCGACATGTTTACCGATAGTAGAACTCACTATAGACAAAGATAAAATTAGATGTTTACTAGACACTGGCTCAACGACATCATTATTAAACAAATTCTGTTTACCGCAATATAAGCGAGTAAAACTAGAAAATATTTTTACATTTAATACCTTAAGCGGGCAAACACAAGTTAAATATGAAATTATAACGGAATTACCGAAAGAATTTAATGACGAAAACCTAATGAGCTGGAAGCTCACAAATTTCAAAGTAAAAATTTTTGAAGGGATAATAGGTAATAATATCCTTACACCCTTAAAGGCACATATAAACCTCGAAAACGAATACCTCGAAATCAATAACATACGAACGAAATTCGTCGGTACATGCCCATTTAATATCAATGAAGTACATGCACTAGAAACAATAATTAATGCCCACCAAAAACTTTATAAAAAGTAAATTAGAGAGGATACTAATTCCGAGGAAGCAGAATACCTCAAAACTATCATATCAAAAAATAGCGATTTATTCTTTCAGGAAGGGCAAAAACTATCCCATGCCACACAATACAGCACGAAATAGTTACAACAACCGATAAACCCATATATTCCAAAATATACAGGTATCCCCAAATACACGAGCAGAAAAAACAAGTAAGGAAGGGCTAAGTTCGGATGTAACCGAACATTTTATACTCTCACAAAGTCAAATGGTATACTCGTTTTAGATTTCTTTGTGGATCTTGCCGCCTTGTTCTATGTTGACCTATATTTTCGGTAAAAAGTCAGCTATAGGCACTGGGGTCCACATATTCATTACCTAGGGCCTTGAACAGTTTTGACTCGATTTTTGGTCACAAGGTGGCACACTTCAAACGCATTATTCACGCAAAGTTTTACCCCATTTTTGCTTGATATGCATAGTGGAAAGTGACAGAATCAGATGGAATTGAAAATGGTGTTATATGGGAAATAGGCGTGGTTGTAGTCCGATTTCGCCTATTTTCGCACTATGATATAGAAATATGAAAAGAACGTTATGCACCGAATTTGGTTGAAATCGGTTAAGCAGACCTCAAGATATGGGTTTATTCATCTAAAATTGGGCGGTGCCACGCCCACTGTCTAATTTGAACGCGGTTCCTATAAAGTCATCTCATACCACCCCAGAGATAAAATTCAATGTCTCTGGCGTGTTTAGTGCTTGATTTATCGCGCTTTTAGTAGTCTTTAACAGTACCGTTATATAGGGTGTGGGCGGAGTTGCCACCCGATTTCAACTATTTTCACACTGTAGGTAGAGGTTCTAAAAACATTTGCTTCCAGTGAATTTTGTTATTATAGCGTCAGCGGTTTAGGAGATATGCACATTAAACCTATTAGGGGCGGGACCACGCCCACTTTAAAACACTTTTACACTAAAGAATTTTAACTGCAGATACCCCTCCTTACTGTGATCCTGTATACCAAATAAGAGTCTTGTATCTTGTTGTAGAGCTTAGTTCTGGCAATTTATTTGTTTTTGAATAATGGCGTTTTGTAGGCATGATGAGAAGATATCTCAATTTTTACTCAAGTTAGAGCCCGGATTTCAACTCGTCTCTTCATTCTGATCATATATATATATATAACCCTATATCTAACTCGATTAGTTTTAGGTGATACAAACAACCGTTAGGTGAACAAAACTATTATACTCTGTAGCAACAGGTTGCGAGAGTATAAAAAGGCAAATAGCCGAAATGCGCGATCACGGTATAATCACAGAGAGTAACTCACCTTACAATTCACCCTTGTGGATTGTGCCCAAAAAATTAGATAATTCAGCACAAAAAAATGGCGCATCGTTATTGATTACAGGAAACTGAACGAAGTTACAGTAGACGATAAGTTTCCAATGCCAAACATAGAAACTATTCTCGAAAAATTAGGCCGAGCGCAGTACTTCACGACACTCGACTTAGCAAAAGGATTCCACCAAATCCTAATAAATGAAAATGACCGAAAGAAAACGGCATTTTCCAAACCGTTTGGGCATTACGAATTCATAAGGATGCCTTTCGGATTAAAGAATGCCTCGCCAACCTTTCAACGATTAATGAACTCGATATTAATTATTTACAAAATGCAAACATTCGTAACACATAGAAACAAAAGAGGACTTGTCAATATAGTAGGAACACGAATGAAATGATTATATGGCACAATGGATGACCAGGACAGAACGGAAATAGAGGAACATCTTAAAGTAATAGACGAGAACAATCATAGAGCCATTTCTAACTTAAATAGAAATAAATATTGTAACTTTTTCAATAAAACATTTACAGACATTAAAAAGACAATAAAAGACGATAGAAAAAAATGAAGCTAGTATAAACTCACTAGGCGTAGAAAATAGACGCTTGGAGAAACAACTCATTTATTTCGATTTATTGTTAAAAGTAAGAATCTTAAAAGACAAAATTGATCAATTGCAAAAAAATATTTCCGCCTCTAGGCTCAATATAATGAATGAAAATATTTTAACAAAAGAATTAATCATAAAATAGGATATAGACATGTTTAAATTACAAAATATAAAGTTATACACAGCACAGTATAAAAATAGTAAAATAATTTTTGTTATTCAAATACCTAATGAAATTATAAATGTTAGAAAATCAATTCCTTCCTAATAATATATCACAAGAGTTAATGTTCAGTACAGAAGAAGATGTAAAAATAAATAATACATATTATTCCTTTCAAGAAAATATAAATGTAAAGAAACTAAAAGAATTCAACCTGTGTATCCTAAGAAACAATTGTGAAAGTATTAGAAACAATAAAACAGAGTTATTTGCAATAAAAAACGGATTATTGTTGTTAAAAAATTATGGAAAAACACTCATTAATAGTACATGTGATCAAAGATCTCTGCATACAAGTATATCAAGCCACAACTTAGTAATATTAGGTGAAGTAAAAAGTTCGTTCGGTTTTTTATTGATTTTTCAAAAGATGATAACTTTGTGTACATTTGTCCGATTTAAGTCAAATATGCGTCGTTTTGTTCGTAAACTGCCAAGGAGATGCCAACGTCATTAAACCCCTCTCGTAGAAGCCTGCGTCCCTATTGGCAAAAAACTCGGAGAGCTAATTTTCACAGGTCTCTCTTGAGGCCAACTTCTCACCATTAAGCGCGTTCGCCATGGACAGGAAAATATGGTAATCACTTGGTGCCAGGTCCGGACTATAAGGTGGGTGCATTAGGACCTCCCATCCGAGCTCCCGGAGCTTCTGGCGCGTCACCAAAGACATGTGCGGCCATGCATTGTTCTGATGGAACACAATTCGGCCGCTGTTGATCATAGATGGCCTCTTTTGGATGAGTGCTGCCTTCAAGCGGTCTTGTTGTTGGCAGCAGAGGGCTCAATTGAGCGTTTGGCCATAGCGGAGCAGCTCGTAGTAAATGATTTCTTGCGAATCCCACCAAACACGCAGCAAAACCCTCCGTCAATCCGGTCTTGGCCACCGTCTGGGCCGCTTCCCCGAGCTTTGAAAACGACCGTTTGCGCTCGATATTGTCGTAAGTGACCCATTTTTCATCGTTAGTCACAATCCGCTTCAGAAACGGGTCGATTTTGTTGCGAATCAGCAGCGATTGGAATTCGGTCCATCATGTTTCTTGCGTTAGTTCGTGTGGCACCCAAACATCGAGCTTCTTTTTGAATCCATGGTTATGCAAATGGCTCCAAACGGTTTTCTGGCTTATCTTTAGTTCCTCAGCAATTAAATAAGTGCTCAGGTGACGGTCTGTTTCCATTGTTTCCATGATTTCATCGCATTTTTCGACGACAGGCCTCCCGACGCGTGGTGAATCTTTGACATCGAAATTGCCGGAACGGAACCTAGAAAATCAGTTTTGTGCTACACGTTCGTTTACAGTATCAGGTCCATAAACTAAATTAATTTTTTCAGCCGCTTTGGCTGCTTTTTCGCCTTGATCGAAGAAAAATTTGTAAAATATAGCGAATTTTCTCTTTGCTGGTGTCCATCTTTGATGAGCGCTCACAACGTACTGAGTCAATTAATCGAAAAACATTCAAGGACAAACTTTTAGCGCGAATAAACACTTTTTCAGCGCCGTATAGTATGACATGATGCGACATGTAACACTAGTTCTATGGACAATAACGCCATCTTTTAAATAAAAACCGAACGAACATTTTACTTGACCTAGTATTTAACAATTGCAAGGTAAAAATTAATGAAAATATTTTTGAAAATACGAGAACTCAATTGGAAGAACATTTTATTTATAATACCTACGAATTTCAAAGTTAATAACGTTAAAACCAAACTGACATTCGAAGAATAAATGGTGCAACAAATTAAAAATATAAATAAAATAAAAGTATTGGAATATCCCAGAAATACACATAAGCCAATAATTTGGACAACATTTGCTACTACTATCATTATCGTTGCAATAATTTTTGGCGTAATAACTTACTTCTACATTTCAAAAAATCGTAAAGTTTCAGACATTAATATACTTATGGAAGCTCAGGGGAGTCTCCAATCAAGAGGGGGAGGGGTTACATCACCGCAACGTTCCAAAACCAAAATAAGCAATGATGAGAAACTACAAGTTTGTTGGAGCCAATGACCCAATTGCAGCAATAATTCCGATTTCGTCAGAATGACTACAAATGCATTTTTAGCAACGTAAACACAAAGTGTCAGCAATCCGTATTTCGTAATTGAATTCTCAACTTTCCAATTCATTTGCATTACCAAATCGCATATTTAGCTAAGTAAGCATTATTGTAGAATATAAGCGAATAATTGTAATAACACAATGGGAGAATGTAAAATAAAGTATAACCATTAACAACGAACGAATAATTGTTTTTTTTTTGGTTCCCGCCGGTACATTCGACCTCATTCGCGTGCTGATTTGCATGCAGAGGTGCGACTTTTAGTGCTTTTGATCTTATGTAATTGTCCATAATCTTTTCCATACCTTTTAGCATGAAGGAGGTGAGGTTAATAGGCCTGAAGGATTTGGCTAGTGAATAGTCCTTCCTTCCTACCTTAGCTATGAAGATTACCTTTGCTATTATCCACGGTGATGGGATGTACGACAACGCAAGGCTATCTCTCATCAGCCCAACAAGGTACGGCAATAGAGCTTGCCCTCCTTGCTGCAGAAGTGCTGGGAAGATGGCGTCAGACCATGGTGACTTATATTTCGAGAAGGAAGCCAGTGCCCACTTTCTGGTTTGTCCTGTGGCATTCCGTGGTTCTGCTCCCTCGTTTCCCTGGCGGGGTTGCGCTATCTCGGCGGTAAGGCGACAGTTACTTCCCAAGGCGGCCCTTTGTTAAGAAGGCTCCGTTATAATACAGCCGAATTTACCTCCTGGCTGGAAATCGTCCAATGGGCACGGGAGTCGCATGACACCCTGGATAAGGAGGTGGAAGCACTTGATTGTCGCACGCATGCGACTTCTAACAACCCGTGTGAGAGGTGCTAGAAAGCACTTCTCACCCCGGTTGAGAGATGCCGAGAATGCCTTGCGACCTAAGCCCCTGCACCACGCTAAAGTGACTGCCATGCGCAGAGGGACTAGTGCGCTAGAAATACTCGTTCCACATGCTTTCGGAAAGTGCAAAAATCTGTATTAAAGCAGAAGGAGACTAATTTGAATAAAATTAATTGATTTTGCCGATAAAACCATTTGTTCTGTCTTTTTTTAAAAGTCCTGTTTACTTTGTATTATTAATATATTAAGTATCCAAATATTATAAATTATTGCAAATACTATGAAGTAAAAGCAATCACACAAGTAGACGATATATTAGAAATTGGCAAAGAAATTGCAAAATGCAAACAAAAAATATATAACCATAATATAAAAAATTGTAAAAAAGAAATGATAAACTCCTATTGTAAAATCAATAATACTTGCCTATCAGATATTTTGTACAGAAAAACTGGTAAATGTAAAAAAATCAAAGACAAAAATAAAGAAATGAAACTGGAAAACATAAACATTTTAGCTGAACGAATGAAAGTTTTTAAACATCATTAATTTTTGTAGTACATACTTGTAATTTTGTTAATAATGTACATAATTTATAGGATTGCAAAAATTAAAAAAATCTTATTAAACTTCTAAACTAAAAAGAAATTTAGAATATCAAAAAATAACATATATATATATACGCTATTTTGGATAAAATAAATAACCTATCGAAAAATGATATTGAATCGGGGACGATTCATCTTAGAAAGGGGAGAGTTAAGGGCAGCCTCCACACAGTAGCTTCACGCTAATTATAAACAAAACTGTATCTTTGCACTTAGCAATAATACAGCTTCTTAATAAGCATCGTTGCTTATTTAAGTAATCAATATTCTTTTTCACTAAGCTAAGGCCACAGCTTCTTAATACGCATTTTTGCTTATTTAAGTAACCAATATTATTTTTCATTAAGCTAAGACCACCCATTAAATGTAAACAATAAAACCAATTACTGAATAAGCGAATATTGTAACTGACACCTATTGTATGAATAAAGCAAATAAGAAAATTTTATAAATAAGAGTAAATTGAAATAAAGAGATCAGTTATCCATCAGGATCACTCAAACTATCATATTTGTTTTCTTCCGCGCGTTTGTGGAAAACTATATTTTTTTAACACCCCTCTTTTTCCAATTGCTAAACGTCAAAGCCTCCTGAACTCAGGTAGCGTTCCAAGTTCAGGAGGTCTGACGTTTACCAATTGGCAAAAGATTGGCGGCCAGATTGAATTTCTACAAAAATAGAGAGATTTTTTGCCGCTGTTGAAGATCACTAACAAATATTGGAAAACAGTGAAAATTAAAGAAAACGCAAAATTGAGATGTATGTGATGAAATCTTTTGTGATTCCATGCTTCGTATTAAGAATTTTCACTAAAAAATTATAAAAAAACATTTATTTATTGAGACCTAATACAGTTATTAAACTTGTTAAGCATTACAAAATCACAAAAAAGGGTTTAAATTGTTTCTCCATATGTTTAACGGATACATGTATAAGAATATTTAATCTTAATAAATGTTGGATATTTTAATTTAAATGCCCGAAAATTATTATTTTGTTCGATTTGGCTACTATGGAAAATGTTATAAAAAAAGCTAACTTTAAGGCGCTCTCACACTGGAATAAGTTGGACTTCTCTTTATTCCTGAATAGGTTGATGCGGACGGAGGTGCACATTTTGTGTATGAAATTTTACTACTTCTACAATAAAACCAATTACTGAATAAGCGAATATTGTAAGTGACACTTATTGTATGAATTAAACAAGTAAGAAAAAATTGTATAAATAAGAGTAAATTGAAATGAAGATATCAGTTATCCATCAGGATCACTCAAACTACCATATTTGAGGAGGAATTAAATTGAGCAAAGTAATTAAAACAGCAATCAACAAACCCCTTTAGAAAAGGACAAAAAAGTAGTGAGTTAATACTTTAATATATTTATGATATATTTACTTTATAACAATAAAATTGTATAAAAATTTTGTAAAATAATCCTAGTAATATAAAATATTATAATCCCAGTAATATAAAATATTTTAAGCCAAAATACTGTGAGCATTGTAGATCTGAAACTTACAAGTACACAAGTTTATAAAAAAAAACATGTTATAAATGAAGGCTCGACTAGCCATATAACAATTATTTTGAAACCGCGATTCACCACCGCAAGGGGGACCCTTCGGTTTATAACATAAACTCAATTCTGCGATTCTGAACTCCAGATGAAAATGAAAAATAATTCAAGTACACTAAAATACGAGAGGCTTTACTATTGTAATAATTGCAAGGGCGACCATTGAACTGAAACTTGCCCATATTTTTTCGAACACCCAAAAACTAAATTAATAAAAATGGCTCTAAATAGTGAGAACGAGAATCTTGTTGCTAGACTAATAACTGCAACAAATGCTTCTCTTAGATTGGAAGTAGAGGACTTGCGAAGGCAACTACACGATTTTGCTCAGTCAACTACAGTCGTTGATTATAAAATAGAAGTGGTCGATCCACATATCAATTGTTATGAGTCACTTGAAGTGGTCAAATCACTACCAGAATTTAATGGAAAACAAACTAAATACGTTAGATGGAGAGAATCAGCCAATATCGCAATGAGCTTATATGTAAGGGGCAGCCGTAGATATTTTGCTGCATTAACTATACTAAGAAATAAAATTACAAACGATGCTAACGACATTTTATCCAATCACGGAATGGTTCTGAATTTCGTTGCCATTTTGGCACGACTCGATTTTGCTTACGCGGACAAGCGACAAGCTCATATTATCGAAAAGCAGATAAGCATTTTGCGACACATATTCAATTATTGAATACTATAGGAAGGTCCATGAAAAATTAACTCTACTTATTAATAAAACGATAATGACTTTCGGATCGGATAGTGCCGAAACTAAAAAATTAAACGCAAAAAATAGGCGAGACGCGTTGCGTATATTTATAACAGGTCTATATATTATTATATTTTCACTATCACCAACTGATTTGCCAAATGCGTTGACAAAAGCACAAGAATTAGAATCAAATAATATGCGAGCAATTTTCGAATCACAATTCGGGAAAAATCCGAATTATTGCAGACAACGTACTAACATCCATAACGGAAATTTCAATAATAATTTACGGTTTTCACAAACCCAATTTCAAAGAGGCTACAATCAAATGCCCTTACAACAAAACACTCAGGCAAGACCTATTCCAATGGATGTCGATCCAAGCACTGGAATCCAAAACCGACCACATTATAATATTAATAATAATGTAATAATGAATTTATGAGAATAAAACCGAATTAAATATATATAAAAGAGTAAAAACAATTAATGGATTTTCGATAATACGTTATTATCATTTAATTACTCATTTTGGTAAAAGACAAATTTTTTACGAAATCGAAAATTTAGAAGCAGACTTTTTAATTGGATATAAATTTCTGAAAGAAATTAACGCAGTGATCAACTTGAAAGGAAAGAAGTTGATAATAAATAATGAAAAGGAAGAAAACATTCGATGCTTAAGAAATGAATCTGAGCAACATGAGAAAAAAGGAAATTTAAAAGATGAAAACATTAAAGGAAATATAATTACTTTGGGAGCAGATGATTCGATTAGAACAGAACGCAATTTATGCATTTGAAAAATTAAAACAACTACTAACCAATCAAGTAGAATTAACTCAACAAGACTTTAATAAAAAAATTATATTAGCAACCGATGCATTAGGTGGTGTATTAAGCCAAAATGGAAAACCTATTACATTTATCTCTAAAGCATTGAATTCCACAGAAAAGAATTATGTAACGTCTGAGAAAGAACTTTATGCCATAGTTTGGGCATTAATAACTTTAAGAAACTACGTTTATGGAGAATGAGATTTAGAAATAAATGTAGATCACCAACCTTTGACTTTCGCAGTCTTTTCGAGAAATCCTAATGTAAAAATGAAAAGACGACGTACCATTTTTGAGGAATATGCTCCAAAAATGATTTATAAACCGGCAAAAATTAATATAGTCGCGGATGCATTATCCCGACAAAACTTAAATAATACAACTGATGATTCATCAGAAATGGACACACAGCATTCAGCAGAGAGCTCTGACAATACACAAATTCAAGAAACTAAAAAGACATTGAATCGATTCAAGCCACAAATACTTCTTAGTAAAGGTCGCTTTACCATTCACGAATCTATTAATAATTTTACTAAAACTAGGCATATTATTGAATATGATACACTTAAAAATATAATGACTATTCTAAAAGAATTCTTACAACCAAATCTTGTAACTGCAATATATTGTACACTTGAAGACTTATATGAAATAAAGGTTAAATTAAAAGAAAATTTTTCCATGGATATACCAAACAAGGAACCCCAGGGAACAATAATAGGGCAAACTCATAACAGAGCGCACAGGGGCTTTGACGAAAATATTAAACAAATCTCAACTTTTTACTATTGGCCTATTATTGTAATAAAAATAAATATGATAGACATCCCATAAAAATAGCTATTGGAGAGGTCCCTATACCTAAAGAGGAGTGAATACAAATACACATAGATATATTTTATGCACAATCATTAAAATTCATTACATGTATCGATAGTTATTCAAAGTGTTTGGTTATTAAACAAATTGAAGATAGCATTAATTTAGAAGATAAAGTGTTAGATATTACAAGGGTTCAGTAATGTAAAGAGAATAACAATTGATAATGAACCAGGATTTACTACGGTTCAATTTAAATCCCTGTAACAATAATTGAAATATAACGATGTATAAAACAAGAATATAATTTAATCAGCTTTTCGGAATCAATTTATAGAGCCGCTCACTAATACAATAGAACTATACCTTCGGTACCTGATAAGAAACCATTCGAAGTCCTTTATAAAAAGGTCTCTCATGATAATTTACCAGACAAACTCTTATTAGCACCAACTACGATGTTAGAAAGACAAAATGAAAATAGATTTAACAAAACATATTTATGTGGAGATGTTATAATTGAAAAAATAATAGGGGAGAGAAATAAGCAAAAGCCTAGGTACAAGAAACAAGTAATAAAAGAAGAGTTAGGGAATAAGGATACAATTAACTACAGAAATAGAATAGTACATAAAGATAATATTAAATCTTAAATATTAGGTTAAGTAAAAGGTTCGTTCGGTTTTTATCTAAGAGATGGCGTTATTGTCCATAGTATTAGTGTTACGTGTCGCATGTCATACTATACGGCGATGAAAACGTGTTTATTCGCGCTAAAAATTTGTCTTTGACAGTTTTTCGATTGATTGACTTAGTACATTGTGAGCGCTCGTCAAAGATGGACACCAGCAAAGAGAAAATTCGCTATATTTTACAATTTTTCTTCGATCAAAGCGAAAAAGCAGCCAAAGCGGCTGAAAAAGTTAATTTTGTTTATGGGCCTGATACTGTAAACGAACGTGTAGCACAAAAGTTCCGTTCCGGTAATTTCGATGTCAAAGATGCACCACTCGTCGGGAGACCTGTCGTCGAAAATTGCGATTAAATCATGAAAATAGTGGAAACAGACCGTCACGTGAGCACTTATTTAATTGCATTTGCACAACCTTGGATTCAAAAAGAAGCTCGATGTTTGGTCTCCACATGAACTAAGGCAAAAAACATGATGGACCGAATTTCCATCTGCGAATCGCTGCTGAATCGCAACAAAATCGACCCGTGTCTGAAGCAGATTTTGACTGGCCATATAAAAACGGTCACTTACGACAACATCGAGCGCAAACGGTCTTGGTCAAATTTCGGGGAAGCAGCCCAGACAGTGGTCAAGACCGGATTGACGGCCATGAAGGTTTTGCTGTGTTTTTGGTGGGATTGACAAGGAATCATGTACTGTGAGCTGCTCCCCTATGACCAAACGCTCAATTCGGCCCTCTACTGCCAACAACTGGACCGCTTGAAGGCAGCACTCATCCAGAAGAAGCCATCTTTGATCAACAGAGGCCGAATTGTGTTCCATCAGGACAACGCTAGGCCACACACGCCTTTGGTGGCGCGCCAGAAGCTCCGGGAGCTCGGATGGGAGGTCCAAATGCACCCACCTTATAGTCCGGACCTGGCACCAAGTGATTACCGTCTTTTCCTGTCCATGGCGAACGAGCTTAATGGTGAGAAGTTGGCCTCAAGAGAGACCTGTGAAAATTGGCTCTTCGAGTTTTTTGCCAATAGGAACGCAGCCTTCTACGAGAGGGGTGGAGGTAATGAAGTTGGCATCTCGTTGGCAACACGTTTACGAACAAAACGGCGCATATTTGACTTTGCACACAAAGTTATGATCTTTTGAAAAATCAATAAAAAACGGAACGAACTTTTTACTTTACCTAATATATATATAATTCAAAATAAACACGGACGATTGACTATAACTGATTTAATGGACATGTCTAACTTTAAGATATTATATATTATTAACATATTAAGTATCCAAAAATTATAAATGATAGCAAATACTATGAAGTAAGAGCAATCACACAAGAAGACGGTATATTAGTAATTGGCAAACAAATTGGAAAATGCAAAAAATAATATATTACTATAATATAAAAATTGAAAAAAAGAAATGATAAACAACATATTGTAAAATTAATAATACTTGCTAATTAGATATTTTGTCCAGAAAAAAAAGTAAATGTAAAAAAATCAAAGACAAAAATAAAGAAATGAAACTTGAAAATATTAATATTTTAGCTGAACGAATGAAAGCTTGTAAACATCATTCATTTTTGTAGTACATATTTGTAATTTTGTTAATAATGTACATAATTTATAGAATTGTAAAATTTAAAAAAATCTTATAAAACTTCTAAAATAAATAGAAATTTAGAATATCAAAAAATATCATATTACGCTATTTTGGATAAAATAAATAACCTATCGAAAAATTACACTAAATCGGGGACGATTCATCTTAGAGACGGGCGAGTTAACGGCATCCTCCACACAGTAGCTTAGCCCTAATTATAAATAAAATCATAATAATGAAAATTAAAGAAAACGCAAAATTGAGATGTATGTGATGAAATCTTTTGTGATTCCATGCTTCGTATTAAGAATTTTCAATAAAAAATTATAAAAAAACATTTATTTATTGAGACCTAATACAAAATCACAAAAAATGGTTTAAATTGTTTTTCCATATGTTTAACGGATACATGTATAATAATATTTAATTTTAATACATGTTGGATATTTTAATTTAAATGCCCGAAAATTGTTATTTTGTTCGATTTGGCTACAATGAAAAATGTTATAAAAAAGCTAACTTTAAGGCGCTCTCACACTGGAATAAGTTGGACTTCTCTTTATTCCTGAATAGGTTGATGCGGACGGGGGTCCACATTTTGTGTATGAAATTTTACTACTTCTTCTTGATAAAATATCATATAGAGCCTTTTTTTTTAATTGTTCAACTATATTCTAATTGCCACTCAACATGAAAAAATAATAATAGACCTGCTCGTTCGACGTCTGCAAACAGATTGATTATTTTTGATCGTGCGAATCTTGCCACACAGTAAACACACCAACACAATGTCATTTGAAGAGGGTCGTTTGATTGTGCCGTTTCACATTGGGATTCAAAAGAGTCTGATGTTTTTCAAATTTTCTTTTGGTGTCGCTCTGGGCATTCACACGGTCAAAAAGAGACCAGCAACTCGAGTCTAGTTTTTCTGCATTCCTTTTCACAAAATTTTTGTAAATATTTGTGCGGTTCGACTGCGCAACACTGCGTGCTGCGTATTTCATTTGTATGTTGAGATGATGGTCACACATTTTGCTTGCAATGAATTACCATGAATATGGTAGAACAATATGCATAATACAAGTACCTACCCGCTAAATAGTTTCAAAGAAATACTAAAGACGGGAATTTCCTAATCCACAAGAATGTATCGAATATCCGCTACTAATATTTTCAAGGCCAAATTTATAATAGGAATTTCCTAATCTTTAAGTATTAAAAACTCATAATTTCTTTGCTCCGTATTAAAAATTCATAATTTCTTTAATCTATTCCTTAATTTTCTCCTTATTTACAATTTGTCATAATATTTCTATTGTTCTATGCATACGTATTTGCATATTACATACAAAAATAGATAACAGAACTCAAATTTGCGATCGAATTCATTTGAAACCGACCGCTCTTGCAACCATTCAAAGAATTTGAAAGTGAAAAGGAATTCTGAAAAGGGTAGCAGCGAGCTGTTACGAACAAGAACACAAAGCGTGCCACCCGAACACGAGTGGCAGGGTCCCTTTGTATTTCCTCGTCGTCCCCTCGCCCACAATAAATTGGTATGAGACTCTTTTGAGTCCCTGTGTGAAACGGCACATTGTGGGCGCGCCCATCCCTGCTCATTAGCAATCAATGCTTCATTGTACTACTACTACTACTACTACTACTGTACTACATTAGTTTACGTAGGTATATCTATAAATGATAATGGTCCGGTGCGGTTTACATAAAATGTAAACAATAAAACAAATTACTGAATAAGCGAATATTGTAACTGACACTTATTGTATGAATTAGGCAAATAAGAAAATTGTATAAATAAGAGTAAATTGAAATAAAGAGATCAGTTATCCATCAGGATCACTCAAACTATCATATTTGATTTCTTCCGCGCGTTTGCGTAAAACTATATTTTTTAACACTTCCTACACGAAGGAAGTTAATTGGCGCCCAACAAGGTGGGGCATATGCTACATTTGTTAAGTGATATCCTAGTCAAAAAAAAAGGGAGAAAACAACAAGTATCCCTAGCCGAAAGGACAATCACGGTGACGCGTGTCGAAACTGCAAATCTAACAATCAAGTATCCTCTCGGGAGGAGAAAAGTACAAAAAAAAAACAAGGACGAATTCTCCAACAACACTACAATTACTAAATTCCACATTTGAATAAATGTTTTATAAAGCTTTAAAATTACTAAATTCCACAAGTGAATAACTATTTTACAACAACACTAAAATTACAAAATTCCACAAGTGAATAAATGTTTTACAAAACTTAAAAATTTCTAAATTCCACAAGTGAATAAATGTTTTACAAGAACATTAAAATTATTAAATTCCACAAGTGAAAAATTTTTTTACAACAACACTAAAGTTACTAAATTCCACAAGTGAATAAATATTTTACAAGAACACTAAAATTACTAAATTCCACAGTGAATAAATAGTTTACAAGAACATTAAAATTACCAAATTCCACAAGTGAATAAATGATTTACAATAACAAAAAAAAACTAGAATAAACAGAATAACACAAAAAAGAAGAATTCAGGCATTGCACGCTAAGCCGAAGCGTTGCCAACGAGGGACACAATTAATTAAAAACAAAACGACCAGGGAAGCCAAACAGCAATCAACACTGGCAAAGGAATTGAAACAGCAATCAACAAACCCCTTTAAAAAAGGACGAAAAGTAGTAAGTTAATACTTTAATATATTTATGATATATTTAATTTATAACAATAAAATTGTATACAAATTTTGAAACAATCCCAGTAATATAAAATATTTTAAGCCTAAGTACTGTGAGCATTGTAAATGTGAAACTTACAAGTACTTAAACTTATAAAAAAAAAAAACATGTTATAAATGAAGGCTCGCGATTCACCACCGCAACGGGGACCCTCCTGTTTTTAACATAAACTCAATTCTGCGATTCTGAACTCCAGATCCTCTAGAATAAAAGAGTTTCCTTTACTAGAAGGGATAAAAAAATTATTATAAAAAAAATTTAAAAATATATATATATACTAAAAAACTGTATGTCCAAAACTTTGAAAGTTTTAATAAATTAAATTAAAAAAACTATATGTCCAAAACCTTGACAAATGACAGAAGCCTCAAACAACAAGAAAGGAATAAAATTTTAAAAATCATAACAGATGAAAACATAGAAGAATATATTTTTTTAAATGGGAAATAATTCAAGTACACTAAAATACGAAAGGCTGTACTATTGTAATCATTGCAAGGGCGACCATTGAACTGAAACTTGCCCATATTTAGAACACACGAAAACTAAAATAATAAAAAATGGCTCTAAATAGTGAGAACGAGAATCTTGTTGCTAGACTAATAACTGCAACAAATGCTTCTCTTAGATTAGAATTAGAGGAGTTGCGAAGGCAACTACAGGATTAAACACAGTCAACTACAGTCGTTGATTATAAAATAGAAGTGATCGATCCACATATCAATTGTGATGAGTCACTTGAGGTGGTCAAATCACTACCAGAATTTAATGGAAAACAAACTAAATACGTTAGCTGGAGGGAATCAGCCAATAACGCAATGAGCTTGTATGTAAGGGGCAGCCGTAGATATTTTGCTGCATCAACTAAGCTAAGAAATAAAATTACAAACGATGCTAACGACATTTTATCCAATCACGGAACGGTTCTTAATTTCGAATGCCATTTTGGCACGCCTCGATTTTGCTTACGCGGACAAGCGACAAGCTCATATTATCGAAAAGCAGATAAGCATTTTGCGACACATATTCAATTATTGAATACTATAGGAAGGTCCATGAAAAATTAACTCTACTTATTAATAAAACGATAATGACTTTCGGATCGGATAGTGCCGAAACTAAAAAATTAAACGCAAAAAATAGGCGGGACGCGTTGCGTATATTTATAACAGGTGTAAATGGAAATTAAGCCAATATATTATTTTCACTATCACCAACTGATTTGCCAAATGCGTTGGCAAAAGCACAAGAATTAGAATCAAATAATATGCGAGCAATTTTCGCATCACAAGTCGGCAAAAATCCGAATTATTACAGACAACGTACTAACATCAATAACGGAAATTTCAATAATAATTTACGGTTTCCACAAACCCAATTTCAAAGAGGCTACAATCAAATGCCCTTACAACAAAACATACAGGCAAGACCTATCCCAATGGATGTCGATCCAAGTACTCGAATCTAAAACCGACCACATTATAATATAAATAATAATGTAGTAATGAATTTATGAGAATAAAAACGAATTAAATATATATAAAAGAGTAAAAACAATTAATGGATTTTCGATAATACGTTATTATCATTTAATTACTCTTTTTGGTAAAAGACAAATTTTTTACGAAATCGAAAATTTAGAAGCAGACTTTTTAATTGGATACAAATTTCTGAAAGAAATTAACGCAGTGATCAACTTGAAAGGAAAAAAGTTGATAATAAATAATGAAAAGGAAGAAAACATTCGATGCTTAAGAAATGAATCTGAGCAACATGAGAAAAAAGGAAATTTAAAAGATGAAAACATTAAAGGAAATATAATTACTTTGGGAGCAGATGATTCGATTAGAACAGAACGCAATTTATGCATTTGAAAAATTAAAACAACTACTAACCAATCAAGTAGAATTAACTCAACAAGACTTTAATAAAAAAATTATATTAGCAACCGATGCATTAGGTGGTGTATTAAGCCAAAATGGAAAACCTATTACATTTATCTCTAAAGCATTGAATTCCACAGAAAAGAATTATGTAACGTCTGAGAAAGAACTTTACGCCATAGTTTGGGCATTAATAACTTTAAGAAACTACGTTTATGGAGAATGAGATTTAGAAATAAATGTAGATCACCAACCTTTGACTTTCGCAGTCTTTTCGAGAAATCCTAATGTAAAAATGAAAAGACGACGTACCATTTTTGAGGAATATGCTCCAAAAATGATTTATAAACCGGGAAAAATTAATATGGTCGCGGATGCATTATCCCGACAAAACTTAAATAATACAACTGATGATTCATCAGAAATGGACACACAGCATTCAGCAGAAAGCTCTGACAATACACAAATTCAAGAAACTAAAAAACCATTGAATCGATTCAAGCCACACTTTACTTCTTAGTAAAGGTCGCTTTACCATTCACGAATCTATTAATAATTTTACTAAAACTAGGCATATTATTGAATATGATACACTTAAAAATTTAATGACTATTCTAAAAGAATTCTTACAACCAAATCTTGTAACTGCAATATATTGTACACTTGAAGACTTATATGAAATAAAGGTTAAATTAAAAGAAACATATACTAAAACATTTTTATATACAAAAAATTTTCCCATGGATATACCAAACAAGGAACCCCAGGGAACAATAATAGGGCAAACTCATAACAGAGCGCACAGGGGCTTTGACGAAAATATTAAACAAATCTCAACTTTTTGCTATTGGCCTATTATTGTAATAAAAATAAATATGATAGACATCCCATAAAAATAGCTATTGGAGAGGTCCCTATACCTAAAGAGGAGGGAATACAAATACACATAGATATATTTTATGCACAATCATTAAAATTCATTACATGTATCGATAGTTATTCAAAGTGTTTGGTTATTAAACAAACTGAAGATAGCATTAATTTAGAAGATAAAGTGTTAGATATTACAAGGGTTCAGTAATGTAAAGAGAATAACAATTGATAATGAACCAGGATTTACTACGGTTCAATTTAAATCCCTGTAACAATAATTGAAATATAACGATGTATAAAACAAGAATATAATTTAATCAGCTTTTCGGAATCAATAAATAGAGCCGCTCACCAATACAATAGAACTATACCTTCGGTACCTGATAAGAAACCATTCGAAGTCCTTTATAAAAAGGTCTCTCATGATAAGTTACCAGACAAACTCTTATTAGCACCAACTAGGATGTTAGAAAGACAAATTGAAAATAGATTTAACAAAACATATTTATGTGGAGATGTTATAATTGAAAAAATAATAGGGGAGAGAAATAAGCAAAAGCCTAGGTACAAGAAACAAGTAATAAAAGAAGATAATAAGGATACAATTAACTACAGAAATAGAATAGTACATAAAGATAATATTAAATCTTAAATATTAGGTTAAGTAAAAGGTTCGTTCGGTTTTTATCTAAGAGATGGCGTTATTGTCCATAGTATTAGTGTTACGTGTCGCATGTCATACTATACGGCGCTGAAAACATGTTTATTCGCGCTTAAAGTTTGTCTTTGACAGTTTTTCGATTGATTGACTTAGTACGTTGTGAGCGCTCGTTAAAGATGGACACCAGCAAAGAGAAAATTCGCTATATTTTACAATTTTTCTTCGATCAAGGCGAAAAAGCAGCCAAAGCGGCTGAAAAAAATAATTTTGTTTATGGGCCTGATACTGTAAACGAACGTGTAGCACAAAAGTTCCGTTCCGGTAATTTTGATGTCAAAGATGCACCACGCGTCGGGAGACCTGTCGTCGAAAATTGCGATAAAATCATAAAAATAGTGGAAACAGACCGTCACGTGAGCACTTATTTAATTGCATTTGCACAACCTTGGATTCAAAAAGAAGCTCGATGTTTGGTCTCCACACGAACTAAGGCAAAAAACATGATGGACCGAATTTCCATCTGCGAATCGCTGCTGAATCGCAACAAAATCGACCCGTGTCTGAAGCAGATTGTGACTGGCGATATAAAAAGGGTCACTTACGACAACATCGAGCGCAAACGGTCTTAGTCAAATTTCGGGGAAGCAGCCCAAACAGTGGTCAAGACCGGATTGACGGCCATGAAGGTTTTGCTGTGTTTTTGGTGGGATTGACAAGGAATCATCTACTGTGAGCTGCTCCCCTATGACCAAACGCTCAATTCGGCCCTCTACTGCCAACAACTGGACCGCTTGAAGGCAGCACTCATCCAGAAGAAGCCATCTTTGATCAACAGAGGCCGAATTGTGTTCCATCAGGACAACGCTAGGCCACACACGCCTTTGGTGGCGCGCCAGAAGCTCCGGGAGCTCGGATGGGAGGTCCAAATGCACCCACCTTATAGTCCGGACCTGGCACCAAGTGATTACCGTCTTTTCCTGTCCATGGCGAACGAGCTTAATGGTGAGAAGTTGGCCTCAAGAGAGACCTGTGAAAATTGGCTCTCCGAGTTTTTTGCCAATAGGGACGCAGCCTTCTACGAGAGGGGTGTGGGTAATGAAGTTGGCATCTCGTTGGCAACACGTTTACGAACAAAACGGCGCATATTTGACTTAAATCGGACAAATGCACACAGAGTTATGATCTTTTGAAAAATCAATAAAAAACGGAACGAACTTTTTACTTTACCTAATATATATATAATTCAAAATAAACACGGACGATTGACTATAACTGATTTAATGGACATGTCTAACTTTAAGATATTATATATTATTAACATATTAAGTATCCAAAAATTATAAATGATAGCAAATAATATGAAGTAAGAGCAATCACACAAGAAGACGGTATATTAGTAATTGGCAAAAAAATTGGAAAATGCAAAAAATAATATATTACAATAATATAAAAATTGAAAAAAAGAAATGATAAACACCTATTGTAAAATTAATAATACTTGCCTATCAGATATTTTGTTCAGAAAAAAAAATAAATGTAAAAAAATCAAAGACAAAAATAAAAAAATGAAACTTGAAAACATAAATATTTTAGCCGAACGAATGAAAGTTTGTAAACATCATTCATTTTTGTAGTACATACTTGTAATTTTGTTAATAATGTACATAATTTATAGAATTGTAAAATTTAAAAAAATCTTATAAAACTTCTAAAATAAATAGAAATTTAGAATATCTGAAAATATCATATTACGCTATTTTGGATAAAATAAATAACCTATCGAAAAATTACACTAAATCGGGGACGAATCATCTTAGAGAGGGGGGAGTTAACGGCAGCCTCCACACAGTAGCTTAGCGCTAATTATAAACAAAACTGTTTCTGTGCATTTAGCAATAATAGAGCTTCTCAATAAGCATCTTTGCTTATTTAAGTAATCAATAATCTTTCTCATTTAGCTAAGACCACAGCTTCTTAATAAGTATTTTTGCTTATTTAAGTAACCAATATTCTTTTTCATTAAGCTAAGACCACCCATAAAATGTAAACAATAAAACTAATTACTGAATAAGCGAATATTGTAACATACACTTATTGTATGAATTAAGCAAATAAGAAAATTGTATAAATAAGAGTAAATTGAAGTAAAGAGATCAGTTATCCATCAGCATTACTCAAACTACCATATTTGATTTCTTCCGCGCGTTTGCGGAAAACTATATTTTTTTTAAACTTCCTTAACGAAGGAAGTTAATTTGCATCAACTGGTGTTTGCTTGCGGGATATTCATTTTTTAGATTGATCCATTGTGAAATAACGTGCTTCTTTTGAATAGGAGTGTTTGGCAAAGGCACTGAAAACATTCGCACTATTACAAAATTCAATGAGCGTAATTTTTGTTGAATTAATAACACTAGAAAGTGCTGTTTCGTTCGTGAATGGCTTAGGCCGTTTTCGAGATGCACAAAGAAATAATCGGCCCTTTCTCGTTGTCGTTGTAAAACGAAATAAGAACAGCTATGTAGTATTTCTGTTGGCCTTATCGACATTTATCGAAAACGAATTGGTATTCCCCATTTTGAAACGACTATGATAATGACATAGAAACCGTCGTTTTTTGTCGTGGTAGTAATTGAGAGCGAGATAGAAACGAGCGCGATTATTTGAAGTTAAGTTCACCACTTACTTGCCACTTTATAATTCCGCGTATGTAAATTAAAAAATTGTATATTTTTCCGGTTTGGAAATGTTTACAAAACTGTTTATTTATTAATAATTATGACGAGATTATCTTCACGCAATCACTCCCTGGTCGCATACCAGTGGAGAGGTACTTAAAAGAATATAAAAAAAAATGAAGAAAATGCGGTTACGCGCCAAAGACAAGTCCGGTGTTTTTTCGACGACAATCGCTGAGAGAAAGAGGATTGTCCGCTTCGCGGACAGATATTTTTGTACTGTTTTGTTGTGTAGAGATCCTACTGTGTGTGTGTATGCGGCTGCTTCCAATAGTGTAATGCATTTGTATGTGTTGTGTGGTGTATAGGTGTTTTGATGTTTCCAGGTGTGGGATGTGTGCCAGTGTTGTCTTGTGAGTGGTGTGTTGTGTTTTTCGGGGCGGGAAGCTTGACTCATTTAGCCATCCCGGCCCCCCTAGGCGAATGTTCAGCCTAGCAGTCGCTGTAGCTGTTGCAACGTTGCCACAACGTTGCTGAGTCCGGACGTGCGACGATAGTGCGGCCTACGCCTAGTCGGTGGTACGTTGTGCTGACGCCATGGACGGGACTCCGATCGGGGTGCCGTTCTTCGGCGACGTGCCACACGATTGGTTTGCTGCGGTCGGTTTGCACCGCGGATTCGTGGGGCAGGCTGCCGATTGACCTCTCGCCTCGGAGTACGGTGAAGCAACGTGTGATGCTGCCTGCCACACATTTGGCACAAAGCACCGGAGTCGCATTCCTGCGTCGTGTGTGTATGCGCCAGACAATTGTTGCAATGCCCATGCGCCTGGGCAACCTGTGGCGTTGTGTCGGCGACATGCCCTTGAAGAGCCCACAGTGCTGCAACTTGTGTGAACGGCAACAAAGGGGGCATCGGATGCGATGGGGCGCCTCTGGTGGAGACGGAACGGCTGCGGAGGCTCGAATACTAGTACGAGCGGTGGTTGACGGTGCAGTTGCGGCTGGTGTTCGGGGCGCCGCGGTTGGCATAATCCCAAGGCGAGGCACCGTGATGGCCGATCGCATTGTTGGCGTTGGGGTGGAATGCATCTCTGTATCCATATCTATCTGTATGGAGAAAAAGGCGTGTTTAGATACGATTCAGTGGTATAGAGTATGGATATATTTCTATATGTGACCAACTTTATTTGGTTTGGTGATCGTACTAGTCTACCCATTATTTTATTAGTATATGATGGTAATTTGTCATGTTATATTTGCGGTTTTTTAATTAGACGGATATTTCGATTTTTTTTTTCTTGTAGGTATTATTGAACGGATGGTTTACTACATGCGTTTTCGCTATTATTTGAGATTGGCAGGAAGCATAGTTTAACGAGCGGTCTGGTTAGCGTTCCGTTTCGAGTACGGAGGTCAACTACTCGTATATGACCGTCGGAACCATGATGCAGCTTCTCTATGCAACCAAGTCGCCATTCTGTAGGGGGAAGACAATCGTCATGGATTAAGACAAAATCTCCAAGCTTTGGCGCCTTTTCGGGAGTTTTCCAGCGGTACCTTTTATGAAGGTCCTTTATATACTCCTCCTTCCATCGGCGGCTGAAATCATGATGGAGAATTTTAATTCTTTCCCATCTATTTTGTAAGGATAGCGACTCCACGCCTGGCTCAGGTATGGCCAGAATGGGTGCTCCTTTTAGAAAGTGCCCTGGAGTTAGGGCTGTGAGATCTGAGGGATCTTGCGAGAGTGCCGTTAGTGGCCGTGAATTGAGAACGGCTTCAATGCGAATTAATAATGTTGTAAATTCTTCATAATTAAATTTGTAGTTTCCAGCTACTTTTTTAAAGTGGGATTTGAAGCTTTTTACAGCTGATTCCCATAAACCACCCATATGAGGAGCGCTTGGAGGGATAAACTGCCAGTTAATACCTTGGTGAGCGTATTTTTGTACAATTTCAGGTGAGACTTGCCTAACAAAGTCCACGAACTGTTTTTCTGTGGCTCTTTGAGCTCCTATAAATGTCTTGCCATTGTCGCTCATGAGTTTTGACGGAAAACCGCGTCGTCCGACGAAGCGAGCAAATGCCGCGAGAAAAGCCTCCTTTGTCAGATTCGTACATAGCTCGAGGTGTACTGCTTTTGTCGTAAAACAGACAAAGACAGCCACATAGCCTTTCATGAGGGTGGGAGACCTTAACATGGATGCCTTTATCTGAAAAGGCCCAGCAAAGTCGACACCTGTAATGGTGAAAGGCAGAGCGAAGTTACAGCGTTCCGGTGGAAGTGCTGCCATAATCTGCGTTCGCATCTTCTGCTTATGCATAGTGCAGATCTTGCACATGAAAATGCATTTCTTTATTTTGGGCTTGAGTCTTGGAATATAAAACTCTTGACGGACTATTTGTTGCATGAGGCGATGTTCTGCGTGTAGCAAAAGCACGTGGACATAGTGAAGGTATAAGGTGGCAAGTTGCGATTTCTCTGGGATAACTATGGGATGACGTTCGTTATACGTCAGGCTGGAATTGGCAAGCCGACCATTCGCACGGAGTACTCCTTTCGTGTCAATGAATGGATTTAAGACTAAGAGTGAGCTCTTTTTATCTATCGGCTTCGATTCTCTTAGTAATAATATTTATCGGCTGAAATAACGCGCTTGCGTAGATGCGATAAGAGCGACCTTTGCTTTTTGTAAGTCTAGGTGCGTCACTGTATCGCATTGGGAGTGTAATGAAGTTACTCCCTTAAGTTTAATTTTGAGTCGCTCTATGAACTTGAGCATGTAAGCGATTACCCTGAGGGCTCGGGGATACGAGGAAAATCGCTCAAGGATGTCATTATCCTGCGATGTTGCGTGAAAGGAGTCGATTTTTCGACTTTCTGGGGCTATTATATTGCGCATGGGCGATTGTGGCCAAGAATCAGGAGATTCTGTTAACCATCGGGGGCCATTCCACCAGAGGGTGGTGGTGACAAGGTGCAGGGGTTTGCACCCTCTTGTCCCTAGATCAGCAGGATTGTCAGCACTGGCTACATGTCGCCAAGTGGCTGATCCTACTAGGTCAAGTATTTGAGACGTTCGGTTCGAAATATACGTCTTCCATGCATGTGGTGGTTTTTCTAACCATGCTAATACGATTTCGGAATCGGACCATAGATATAATTTATATTGTGCCATGTTTAAATGCGTTTGTACGATGGACACTAGTTTGGCTAGTAATAGCGCTCCACATAATTCAAGTCGTGGTAGACTTATTGTTTTTAAAGGAGCCACTTTTGCTTTTGCTACTAGTAAGTGGCATGTGGTCGCAGTGTCGCTTTGTGTGCGAACATATATAGTTGCGCAATATGCCTTTTCAGAAGCGTCACAGAAGCCGTGTAGTTCGACTTTGTGCTCTGGGGCATAATTTACCCATCGTGGGATTTGTATCTGTGAGATATCATTTAGATTGCTCGCAAACTGGGACCACTTTTCTAAACGAAGTGGTTTTACTTGTTCGTCCCAGTCGGTTCCATCTAACCATAATTCTTGTATTAGGATTTTGGCTTGTATCATAATTGGCGAAAGCCATCCTGCGGGGTCGAAAAGTTTTGCCACAGAGGATAGAATTTGTCGCTTTGTTATGGCGGATAATGCAGATATTGACTCTGTCGTGTATGAAAACTGGTCAGATATCGCATTCCATTGGATCCCCAGAGTTTTTGTTGTACTTTCCTTTTCGAATTTAAGGAAATTAGTATCTAACAAATTTTCATGCGGTATATTTTTTAATATATTAGGGTGATTCGCCGTTATCTTTTTCAACGGAAACCCTGCGGTTTTGAGGGCTTTTACCACTTGTGAGAGTGACTCGTATGCTTGTGGAAGACTGTGACTTCCAGACAAGATATCGTCTACATATGTTTGTGTTTTTAACACTTTGGTTGCCAGAGGAAATTCTGACTTTGTGTTTTCTGCCAGTTCGTGGAGTGTTCGAATGGCTAAATATGGAGCACAGTTGACGCCAAAGGTAACTGTTTTAAGTTTATAGTCGCGTAGTGGACTATTGGGAGATTTTCGGAAAATAATTCGCTGAAAATCTTGATCGTCTTTATGTACGACTATTTGTCTATACATTTTTTCGACGTCTCCGTTAAATACGTATTTGAATATACGCCAATTTAAAATGAGTAGCATTAAATCTGGTTGGAGCGTGGGTCCCGTAAATAGGATATCATTTAGGGAATTCCCGGAGCTGGTGGATCTTGATGCATTAAAGACAACTCTTACTTTAGTTGTTTTTTTGTCTGGCTTTATCACTGCATGATGCGGCAAGTAAAATGAGTAGTATTTGCCGTTGATGATTTTTTCGCATGGGCTTACTTCCTCCATGTGGTCTAAATGGAGGTATTCTTCCAACACACCATCACATACTGGTTTGAGTTCGCCTTTTTTAAGTAGGTTTTTTTCCATACTTTGAAACTGCTGTATTGCAGAGGTGCGAGAGTGACCTAAGGCGATTGTGTTGGGAAATTGTTGTTTTAGTGGTAGTCGTACGACATACCGACCATTATCTGATCTAGTAGTTGTGGCTTTGTAAAAGTCTTCACAATACTGATCTTCAGGGGTTGTGATTGATATGGGGGGGAGTTCTTCTAACTCCCAAAATTTTTTCAATTGTGAATTGAGGTATTCGTTTGAGATTTCCTCAACCTGAGTGGTCATGGTGGTAACTGGTTCCGAAACTAGTCCACTTAGGATCCACCCAAAAATAGTATTTTGTGCCAGAAGTGTATTTGAAATTTTCTCAATACCTTCGAGTATAATCTGTGGTATGAGATCGCTTCCTAATAGAAGGTCTATTTGAGCGGGAGTGTTGCAGTTGGGATCTGCTAGCTTTAGGTGTGAAACCTTTTGCCAATGCTTGCTATTTATGTGATAGCTTGAAAGCATATTTGTAAGTTGCGGTAAGACTATAGCTTCTGCTTGTATGTGCTTATCCGCTTGGGGGGAAATTAAGGTAATGGAGCAGATTTTATTAGAGTTTTGAACTACTCTTCCGCCCATTCCTGTAATTTCAAAGTTGGCTTGTTTTGTTGGCAGTTGTAGCCTATTTTGTGCCCTAGACGCTATGAAAGATCGTTGTGATCCTTGGTCTATTAAGGCCCTAAGTTTAAACAGTTCTCCTCGGTGTTCGATGGAGACGACTGCTGTTGGTAGTAGTACCCTACTTTGGTTTTCGCTGTGTAGCGTTTGGGTTTTTAATGCCTTTGATCAGCATGGTGCTTCTTGGCAATTATCGGGATTTCGCACTTCGGGATTTGCTATTGCAACTAAACCCGTGGCTCTTTTCATATTTGCGCTGTTTGGGGGTGAGCTGGAAAAATTGTTATAATGAAGCATAGAATGATGTCGTTTATGGCAATAAACGCAATTAAATTTGCTTTCGCACTCTTTAAGTGTATGCGCATGTGACAAGCAGTTTGTACAAAGTCTCTTTGTTTTTACAAAATTGTTCCGGTCGATAATATTCAATTTTTTGAATCTCTCGCAAGATTTGAGCTTATGCCCCCCTGTACATAGTTCGCATGACGTTTGTTTGTACTGTTCGGATGTGAACGTTTGATTTTTGAAGAAGCTTCTATTTACATTGTTGTTGGTACTGGCTTGGGGTCTGTGGAAGCTTCTATTTAGGTCATGTTGAACGGGTTTCGTTCTGACCATTTTTTTATCTACCCTTTCTGCGATTTCATATTGGGTAGTTAGGAAATCTTTCATTTGTTGCCACGTGGGGCATTTTCTTCGTGATGAGAGCGATTGTTCCCATAGAAGTAATGATTTTTCTGGTAATGCGGCAGTGCATATGTTTACCAGTATTGGATCCCAGCTGTCTGTGGGAATATTTTGTGTCGATAAAACCGACAAACAATTTGAAACAGTGGATTGAAGTTTGATAAATTCTTCACTAGTTTCCCTTTGAATTTTTGGCAAGTTCATTAATATCGATATTTGTTTATCGACCAATATTCTTTCGTTTTCGAATCTTGATTTAAGAGCTTCCCAAGCCAGATTGAAATTATCGTCATTTAGTGCGAACTGTTTGACTATGACGCCTGCTTGACCTTTTGTTTTGTATCGGAGGTGATACAATTTTTGTGCGTTTGTTAATTTTGGATGGTTTATGTAAACGGCAGTAAACATGTCTCGGAAGGACGGCCATTGTTCATAACCACCATGAAATATTTCTGTGTCACATGCGGGCACCTTGAGATGGATGCCTGAACTTGCCTCTTGACTTTGTACTTGTGGCAGCTCTACTCGCTGATGTGGAGTAGGTGCAATTGCTTTTATTAGCTTTAGCTGATCGGAAATCATTGCTTTAGTTTCTTCGAACTGGTCTAAGCAGTTTTCATATTTGGCGTAAGCCGAGGACTTAAAATTTTCTGGTAGATCTGAGTCGTCAGATTCTACTATGGCGTCATATGAAGCTTGGAGACGTATCCAAAAATTGTCGAGATTTTCCTTTTTGATTTCTAATGCCGATTCAGAATTATCTTGAATCGGAGAAGATGAAAATCGAGTGCAGTATCTTATTAAACTGTCACTCTCAGCAATGAATTTACTATATGTAATGTCTTTCCCCCTTTTTTGTTTTGTAGCACCTTGCTTTGAGCGTGTAGCTTCTGCAGGTGTACATGGACTTTTTTCGTCCGAAATCATTTTTGGTACTTTTAGTAGTTGTGTAGATTTAGAATCTTTAGAATCTGCGTTCATTTAAAAAAGTTCAATTAATAAAATGATTTCTCTCAGTGTAAACTGATTAAATTTAAGCGAAATTCGTAATTGTAACGCGTAATCTCTTTTATATAAATAAGAGAATCAGTAAATCGGTTTATATATTTTTTTTTGTAAATCGGATTAAATAAGATAGCGTGTTTTGTTGTTACGGTATTTATTTATTATTTTTCTCGATTGTATTGTTTATTTCAATAATTATTCAAAAATTGCAAAATCTATTTTGTTATATCTTTTTTGTGTTCGTATGCGTTATAGGGTATACCTATAAGCGAATTAGTATGTGTCAATGAGAGCTCGTATAAGAGATCAATGTACTTTATACATATGTATGCAATCCTACTTGTTTTTTGGTTGCCAAGAAACAAGGGGTATTGCCGGATTTGTGCCTATATGGACTTTGAATATGAATAATATTATAGAATTGTATTTGGACGCAATCCTGCTTGTTTTTGTCTCGGCAACAAGGGGTATTGCCGAGTATGTGCCAAATTGGACTTTGGAATATAATAAATTAAATTGTATAGAAGCAATGTATATAATATTGTTCACAATTTTTTATTATTGCTATTTATTTATTTATAGAATTATAAATAATAATTTTTTTTTTTTTTTTTAAGAATTCGTTTTTTCTTTACCGAACCGTTTAAAATGTTTTTTTTTTTTTTTCGAATGCGCTTTTTTAAGTTCTTTAACTTTTAGTGGTACCCTAGTAGGGTATAATAATATGTCCCGTACTTGTATGAGTATATATGTAAACGAGCGGACGTTGTTTCTCCGTTACGAAAGAGCGCATAAACGTAATTAGCAACAAAGTTATCCTATGTGCACTACGATTCGTAAATATGCACTCTCGGTATATGAATGTAAATATGTACGTATGTAAAAGAGTAAAATAATGTACGTATATTTTATATGTTTAAAAATTTAATTTTTTATTTTCTTTGCCTTTCTCTCTCTTCTCTTTCTTGTAGTTAAATATAATATGTTAATAATATTACGAATATGTACATATTTGCAAGCGCTCAAAATTATAAGTGCTAAAAATTTTGGTATATATTGTGCAAAATATGTAAATATGTATGTAATTAGAGATGTGGCATACAGGTAAGAAATTCTTTAAATTTTTTTTGTTTTTTGAGAATATTGTTCTTATATCTCTTTTTATTCGTTATATGTTGCTATGTGGGTATATGTATATGTGTTTGTTTTTGTGTTTTTTATTTGCCTTTGCTTACTTGTTTTAGGCAATCCTGCTTATTACTTGATCAAGCATAAGGGGTATTGCCGGATATTTTTGCAAGTGGAGTACTTGAATTTCATATATATGTATATATCATATATAGTGTTTGGGATTTGGTATATTTTGTGTTAAATACACGAAGATAAGCTTTTCTAGGCAATAAATATGTATATATTTATATATAAATGTGTAAATATTTATTTATATATATATATAAATATTATATATATATATATAGAATATATATATGTATATTATATGTATGGAATTTTTTCGGTAAAACCCGAAATACCGCAAATTCAACAGTTTGGCGACCGTTTTTGTAAACCGTAATAAATATACATATACCCTGCAGTAATGAGGTACAAAATGGAATCGATACAACTCACTTGAATATCCGTCAAGGGATTTTGGGGACTATAGCCTGTATCTTGTATGTGTATCTTGTATGTGGATGCCTGTAGGTGTATCCAATCCTTTCCTGGGTTGTTCCTTGGGGTTTTTGCTTGGTTTTTGTTGAATTACTTTCGCGCCCGTTTGATATGTTAATATGTATATATACATATATATGGGTTTTAATTCGCGCCCGTTTTTATTTGATTGTATTTTGTTTTTCCGCGCCCGTTTTTTTTTTTTTTTTTTTTTTGTCACTGCACTGTTATATTATGCACCAAAAGCATATGTGTATATATATATATATATTTTTGCTGTTGTGGTCACTGCACTTTTTTTGCACCAAAGCATATGTATATATATATATATATATTTTTGCTGTTGTGGTCACTGCACTTTTTTTTTCTTCTGCCTTTTTTTTTTTTTTTTTTTTTTCCAGTACACTTTGTTGTTGGCTTCTCCGTTTATATATACATATGTAAATCACTTTTAAGCACTTTTCATATATATATTTTATTTTTTATTTTAGTTGTTTGTCACCACCAATCACCACCAATGTTAACACCACCAATTTTTTAAGGTTTTCCACCCTTATTTTTACTAAAATTTTTTTTTTTTTTTTCACTATAGTGCCATTCGGAATGGCTCGAAGGACCAATGTTAAGTTCACCACTTACTTGCCACTTTATAATTCCGCGTATGTAAATTAAAAAATTGTATATTTTTCCGGTTTGGAAATGTTTACAAAACTGTTTATTTATTAATAATTATGACGAGATTATCTTCACGCAATCACTCCCTGGTCGCATACCAGTGGAGAGGTACTTAAAAGAATATAAAAAAAAATGAAGAAAATGCGGTTACGCGCCAAAGACAAGTCCGGTGTTTTTTCGACGACAATCGCTGAGAGAAAGAGGATTGTCCGCTTCGCGGACAGATATTTTTGTACTGTTTTGTTGTGTAGAGATCCTACTGTGTGTGTGTATGCGGCTGCTTCCAATAGTGTAATGCATTTGTATGTGTTGTGTGGTGTATAGGTGTTTTGATGTTTCCAGGTGTGGGATGTGTGCCAGTGTTGTCTTGTGAGTGGTGTGTTGTGTTTTTCGGGGCGGGAAGCTTGACTCATTTAGCCAGAAGTGAATATGAATAACTACTGGAAAAAATCCTGCGTATGCCAAAGATTTAAGAAAGGGATAAAACCATTGAATTTCGATATTTTTTTGAGGGTTATTTCAAAAAAACTTAATGCACCTCTATGTCGCGACGGAGACGGTTGGCATAAATTAAACAAAATTTGTAAAATTGCATTTTTATATCTGAAGATTTTTAACATTTATGTAAGTATATATTAGAGGTATGGATAAATCGTCCCCGATTCAATATCATTTTTCGATATCGAGGTTATTTATTTTATCCAAAATAGCGTTACATGATATTTTTTGAGATTTTAAATTTCTATTTATTTTAGAAGTTTTATAAGATATTTTAAATTTTACAATCCTATATATTATGTACATTATTAACAAAATTACAATTATGTACCATAAAAATTAATGATGATTAAAAGTTTTTATTCGTTCAGCTAAAATATTTATGTTTTCAAGTTTCATTTCTTAATTTTTTGTTTCAATATATTCTATAATTTCAAAATTATTAATATGATTGTTCTTTAAATATTTTCAAATTTAACAATCGACATTTTCATATATAACATTGTTAATATTTGTATAATTCTCAGAAGTAACAAGGTAAACTCCATTTTTGGCATAGCCATCAATTGTGTTATTTCCTTAGACTAATATTGCTCCTTCTTTAATTTCATCTATTTTTTTATTTTTTTCTTTGATTTGTTTACATTTGCCTTTTTTTCTGGACAAAATATCTGATAGGCAAGTATTTGTATTATTAATTTTGCAATAAGTGATTATCATTTTTTGTTTACAATATTTTATATTATTGTAATATAGTTTTTGTTTGCATTTTGTAATTTCTTTGCCAATTACTAATTTACCGTCTTCTTGTGTGATTGCTCTTAGTTCATAGTATTTGCAATCATTTATAATTTTTGGATACTTAATATATATTATAAACAATTACATCTTTATTTTGTAATATCTTAAAGTTAGAAATGTCCATTAAATCAGTTATAGTCAATCGTCCGTGTTCATTTTGTATTATATTTTTATCTCATCTTAATGTAAAATTACAGGGTTTAAAATTCCTATTTTTGCCATAGCTATCGTATAAACCATATTTTGTAGTTCAGTTATTAAAAATTTATATTTCTTTTTCATTAAAAGTTTAACATGTGAATTTTCGTTTACATTTTTAATTATGTCTGTTAATTGACTGATCATTTTCAAAATTTCAGAGTTTGTTGTGTATTTATAATTATTTTCAATTAGTTCGTTTAACTTATTATTTATTAAAGTTTCGATAATTTCAATTTCTGGTTCTGTATCTAAATCATTAATATATGCTACCTCATTTTCATTATATTATTCCCTTGTATTATTATATCTGTATTTTTTATTACAATAACTTTTGTCTGAATTTATAAGTTCTCTAAAATAAATTAAATTAGTAATGTGAAAAATGTCGCCATAGTCATTATATAAAGCTACGTCTCCGTCCTCTAATAAGACATAATCCTCTCTTGTATAGTCCACAGTGTCCGTCATTGTTTGAACAATTAATATTAGAAATATTAATGGTATCATTTTCTGAAAATATATATTCAACATTTAATATTATCTTTATGTACTATTATATTTCTGTATTTAATTGTAACCTTATTCCTTAAATCTTCTTTTATTACTTGTTTCTTGTGTCTAGGCTTTAGCTTATTTCTCTCCCTATTCCTATTATTTTTTCATATATAACATCTCCACATAAATATGTTTTGTTAAATCTATTTTTATTTTGTCTTTCTAGCATCCTAGTTTGTGCTAATAAGAGTTTGTCTGGTTAATTATCATGAGAGACCTTATTATAAAGGACTTCGAATGGTTTCTTATTAGTTATCGAATGTATAGCTTTATTGTATTGGTGAGCGGCTCTATATATTGATTCCGAAAAGTTAATTAAATTATATTCTTGTTTTATACATCGTGATATTTCAATTATTGTTGGATGTACCCTCTCTATCTGACCATTTGCGGTGCTATGATTTGGGTTGCAGAAATAAATTTCAATATGAAGTTTCTGCAACAGGGATGTAAATTGTACCGTATTAAATCCTGGTTCATTATCAATTGTTATTCTCTTTACATTAGGGAACCCTTGTAACAGTCTCTAACACTTTATCTTCTAAATTAATTTCATCTGCAATTTGTTTAATAACCAAAAACTTTGAATAACTATAGATACATGTAGTGAATTTTAATGATTGTGCATAAAATATATCTATATGGATTTGTATTCAGTCCTCTTTTGATATAGGGACCTCTCCAATAGGTATTTTTATGGGATGTCTATCATGTTTATTTTTATTACAAATTTCACAATTTCTAATGTATTCATTAAATTGTTTATGCACTTCTGGCCAATAGTAAAAAGTTGAGGTTTGTTTAATATTTTCGTCAATGCCCCTGTGCGCTCTATTGAGTTTGCTCTATTATTAATCCCCAGTCTTCCTTGTTTAGTATATCCATGGGACAATTTTTCGTAAATAAAAGCTTGTTAGTAAATGTTTCTTTTAATTTAACCTTTATTTCATATAAGTTTTCAGGTGTACAATATATTGTTACAAGATTTGGTTGTAAGAATTCTTTTAGAATAGTCATTAAATTTTCAAGTGTTTCATATTCAATAATATGCCTAGTTTTAGTAAAATTATTAATAGATTCGTGAATGGTAAAGCGACCTATACTAAGAAGTATTTGTTGCTTGAATTGATTCAATGGTTTTATAGTTTCTTGAATTTGTGTATGATCAGAGCTCTCTGCTGAATACTGTGTGTCCATTTCTGATGAATCATCAGTTATATTATTTAAGTTTTGTCGGGATAATGCATCCGCGACTATATTAATTTTTCCCGGTTTATAAATCATTTTTGGAGTATATTCCTCAATAATGGTATGCCATCTTTTCATTTTTATACTCTCGCAACTTGTTGCTACAGAATGTAATAGTTTTGTTCACCTAACGGTTGTTTGTATCACCTGAAACTAATCGAGTTAGATTTAAAGTTATATAAATATAAATGATCTGGATGAAGAGACGAGTTGAAATCTGGGTGTCCGTCCGTCGGTCCGTGCAAGCTGTAACTTGAGTAAAAATTGAGATATCTTTATGAAACTTGGTACATATATTTCTTTTACCGTAAGACGGTTGATATTGTAGATGTGCGTAATCGGACCACTATCACGCCCACAAACCGCCATTATCAAAAACAAATAAATTGCCATAACTAAGCTCCGCAATAAGATACAAGACTGTTATTTGGCACACAGGATCACATTAAGGAGGGGCATCTGTAGTTAAAATTTTTTTTTAAAGTGGGCGTGGTCCCGGTTTAATGTGCATATCTCCTAAACTGCTAAAGCTATAATAACAAAATTCACTGTTTTTAGCACCTCTACCTACAGTGTGAAAATGGGTGAAATAGGGTGCCACACCCCCACTCCCCATATAAAGGAACTGTTAAAAAATACTAAAATCGCGATAAACCAAGCACTAAACAAGTCAGAGACATTAAATTTTATATCTAGGATGGTATGAAATGACTCTATAGGAACCGCGTTCTAAATTAGTCAGTGGGCATGGCACCGCCCACTTTTAGGTAAAAAACCCAGATCTTGGGATCCGCTTTACCGAGTTCAACCAAATTCGGTACATAGCATTCTTTTATTATTATATTTCTATGTTATAGTGCGAAAATGGACTAAATCGGATTACAACCACGCCTATTTCTCATATAAGACCATTTTAAATTCCATTTGATTCTTTCCTTTCCAGTATACAAATCAAGCAACAATGATTGTATCGGGGTAGAACTTTGCGTCAATAATGCTTTTAAAGTATGCCACTATGTGACCAAAAATTCTCTAAACTCTTTAAATCCCTTACTACTGTGTATGTATATATACTGTACTACCAGTGCCTATAGTTGACTTTTTACCGAAAATATCGGTAAACATACAACAAGGCGGCAAGATCCACAAAGAAATCTAAAACGAGTATATCATTTGACTTTGCGAGAGTATAAAATGTTCGGTTACATCCGAACTTAGCCCTTCCGTACTTGTTACATTAGGATTTCTCGAAGAGACTGCGAAAGTCAAAGGTTGGTGATCTTCATTTATTTCTAAATCTCATTCTCCATAAACGTAGTTTCTTAAAGTTATTAATGCCCAAACTATGGCATAAAGTTCTTTCTTATTCGTTGCATAATTATTTTCTGTGGAATTCAATGCTTTAGAGATAAATGTAATAGGTTTTCCATCTTGGCTTAATACACCACCTAATGCATCGTTTGAGGCATCGTTTGCTAATATACATTTTTTATTAAAGTCTGGTTGAGTTAATTCTACTTGATTGGTTAGTAAATGTTTTAATTTTTCAAATGCTAAAATTGCGTCCTGTTCTAATCGAACTTCAATTTTCTTTGACATATGCTGAGATATATGTCCATTTTCTCCTGGTAAATGTTTGTTTAATGGTTTAGCTATTGCTGCAAAATCCTTGATAAATTTCCTTTACTATCCATATATTATATAATGGAAAATTACAAATCGCTTCAACTTTATGCGGATCCATTCTGATTACATCTTTTGAAACTATATATCCCAAAAACTCAACTTCATTTTCAAAAAATGTTGACTTTTCTAATGATATTTTAATATTCGATTTTTTTAGTATGTTGATTACTTGATACAAATGTTTTATATGATCGACTAAGTTGCGTGAAAAAACAATTATATCATCAATATATACATGACAGAATTTTCCAATAAACTCTCTTAATACTTGGTGCATTCTTTAAACCAAATGGCATTTTTAAAAATTCGTATTTTCCATTATTTACTGGAAATGCAGTTTCCTCGATGTCCTCAGGCCTTATTAAAATTTGGTGAAATCCTGATTCTAAATCGATTGTGGAGAAATTCTGTGATCCTCCTAGATTTGAAAGTATAACATTTGTATCTGGTATCGGATATGTATCCGAAATAGTGATTTCATTTAGTTTTTTGAAATCTTAATTTTGCTGTGACATCATCATTGATACCCTTTTTAGGTATCACCCATATTGGAGAATTATATGGACTTTTACTTGGTCGTAGAACTTCGTTTTTTAAAAGATTATCGCTTTCTTTATTCACAAAAGCATTTGATGCTAAAGAATACTGATACTGTTTACTCCAAATTGGAGTATTTACCGAGGTTCTTATTTCCGCACGAATATCCGTTCGAAACAGTAAATTCATGTTTATTGAATAATGTATTTCATTTATTTTATTTCTTATTTTTTTCCTCAAATATAAAATTTTTTCTTTATTTATGCCGGTATTTTCTTCGGCTGGTGCTTCAGAGAATTCTTCCTCCAAAGTAATTTTGTTTAGGTAATTTTCTTTATTGTCGGTAAGTACATCGACTGGCGTTGAAGAACTTTTTTATTCCACAGTAAATTTTATTCTTTTGTTCCCAGTATTACCATCGGCTGGCGTTGTAGAACTTTTTGTGTTCCACATTATATTTTTTATAATTGAATTTTTTATTTTTGTTGCCGGTAGTACCATCGGCTGGCATTGTAGAATTTTTTTGGTTCACATTATATTTTTTATTTTTTATATATTCATTGTGCTGGTATAAATCTTTAGCTTTATAGTCTCTGCTCCCAATTTAATTATATTTCCTTTAATGTTTTCATCTTTTAAATTTCCTTTACTCTCATGTTGCTCAGATTCATTTCCTAAGCTAAATATGTCTTCTTCCTTTTCATTATTTATTATCAATTTTTTCCTTTCAAGTTGATCACTGCATTAATTTTATTCAGAAATTTGTATCCAATTAAAAAGTCTGCTTCTAAATTTTCGATTTCGTAAAAAATGTGTCTTTTACCAAAAAGAGTAATAAAATGATAATTACGTATTATCGAAAATCCATTAATTGTTTTTACTCTTTTATATATATTTAATTCGGTTTTATTCTCATAAATTCCTGATTTTATATAGCAACATGTTGCTCCCGTATCTAGTAGTATTTCAATGTTTTGGCCATTAACCCTGTCATGTAAGAAAATATATGGCAGAGTTAGTTTTGATCTAAAAATTATCCTCTTTAGAATTATTTATTCTTTGTGTTTTACTTAGTGGTTGATTACTTAGTTGTGCGCTGGCATATAGTCGTTTATCTGTAGTATTTATTTTTGTATTGTGTACATTATTATTTACATTATAATATGGTCGGTTTTGGACTCGAATACTTGGATCGACATCCATTAGGATAGTTCTTGCCTGAATGATTTGTTGTAAGGACATTTGATTGTAGCCTTTTTGAAATTGGGTTTGTGGAAACCGTAAATTATTATTGAAATTTCCGTTATGGATGTTAGTACGTTGTCTGTAATAATTCGGATTTTTGCCGACTTGTGATGCGAAAATTGCTCGCATATTATTTCATTCTAATTCTTGTGCTTTTGCCAACGCATTTGGCAAATCCGTTGGTGATAGTGAAAATAATATATTGGCTAAATTTAAATTTAGACCTGTTATAAATATACGCAACGCATCCCGCCTATTTTTTGCGTTTAATTCTTTAGTTACGGCACTATCCGATCCGAAAGTCATTATCGTTTTATTAATAAGTAGAGTTAATTTTTGATGGACCTTATTATAGTATTCAATAATTGAATAAGTGTCGCAAAATGCGTATCTCCTTTTCGATAATATGAGCTGGTCGCTTGTCCGCGTAAGCAAAATCGAGTCGTGCCAAAATGGCATCGAAATTAAGAACCGTTCCGTGATTGGATAAAATGTTGTTAGCATCGTTTGTAATGTTATTTCTTAGTATAGTTAATGCAGCAAAGTATCTACGGCTGCCCCTTACATATGAGCTCATTGCGTTATTGGCTGATTCCCTCCAGCTAACGTATTTAGTTTGTTTTCCATTAAATTCTGGTAGTGATTTGACCACCTCAAGTGACTCATCACAATTGATATGTAGATCGATCACTTCTATTCTATAATCAACGACTGTAGTTGACTGTGTAAAATCGTGTAGTTGCCTTCGCAACTCCTCTACCTCCAATCTAAGAGAAGCATTTGTTGCAGTTATTAGTCTAGCAGAAAGATTCTCGTTCTCACTATTTAGAGCCATTTTTTATTATTTTAGTTTTTGGGTGTTTTAAATATGGGCAAGTTTCAGTTCTATGGTTGCCCTTGCAATGATCACAATAGTACAGCCTTTCGTATTTTTGGTGTACTTGAATTATTTCCCATTAAAAAAATGTGAAAAACGGTTGGCCTCAAGGGCCATCCCTGCAACTTCCCTCTAATTTCATACGCTAACGTTCAAATTTCGCTTTTTTCACTGCTTTTGAGCTCTTCGAAATTTTTCGTTTTCGATATCTAGCAAGTAAATCAACCGATTTCGGCAAACGATGTGTTTCTTCAAGGTTTAGAACTGATTAGTTTTTGGTGTCGATCGGTCAAGTCGTTTGGAAAAAATT
Organism: Bactrocera oleae; assembly: GCF_042242935.1. Classification (NCBI taxonomy): domain Eukaryota; kingdom Metazoa; phylum Arthropoda; class Insecta; order Diptera; family Tephritidae; genus Bactrocera; species Bactrocera oleae. Next base: position 16,496,480 of record NC_091541.1, on the reverse strand, counting down.
CGAAAAAAACGATTTTTCAAAATTTGAGATTTCTCGAAATCTACTGGTCCGATTGGGTCCAAACTTACACGAAATTCAAGTGCAATGAAACCCTTTGGAATGCCGTTTAGTTTATTCAAATCGGTTGAGCAGTTTAATAGTTATAAGAGGGTCACATACATCCACACACACACACACATACATCCACACATACATACAGACATACGGACATCATCGTAGAAATCGGGGAAGCTTCCTCGACCCTCAGAACGTCGAGATCTGTTGAGAACTCGATTTTTGCAAAATGGGGTGAAACCAATATCTTCCCGATTTTTAGAAAATTTTCCATTTTCTTAGCGGGAAGTTAAAAATTTTCTTCTAGGAAAGGATGCTTTTTATTTTTAACAATGTTTTAACGTCCTTCTTTTTCGCATATCCTAATCATAGCTATTGTTTCAGATACTATTGTATCCCTATTGTAATAGTCCTCAACTGTTGCTACTTTGTTTTTTCCTATGTATTTAAAAACTGCCCTCGCACATTTTCTGGTAATAGTATGTTTGTGTGTCGAAAAAGGGTTGAATCGGGGGAAGTATTGACCATATATACATACCTAAAAGAAAGATTCGAACTTCCGGTTTTTTTTTTTGCGTATGTGAATTATCTTCATAAAATGGAATGAGCGTTTTTTTCTAATAACAGTACATCTTTGTGCCTAAAATGGATAAGATCGAATGAAAACTTATCCTACCCCCATGTTAGTAATATCAGGATTTACAAACATCCGGTGTACTTTACTCCTTATATAATATAATATATTGGTTGTGAGGTACCTTAATGAAAATCAAAGATCAACTTTTTCGGTTAATAGGTCGTAGTAATGCCAAAATCGGGTTAATACTACCCTTATATATGTAGATAGATAGATTCGTTTCATATTGCTTCGGTTAGTCCCAAAGCCTTAAAATCTAGGATGCCTGAGGGATTGATGGATGGCATGTGACTTTGCTTCAGCTGCATCAGGCCTAAATGCGTGATCCTTCTTCTAGTCACCCATCGTATTTCAATAATAAAATACAAATAAGATGATACGTTTAAATCTTCTGGTGGCAGTATCTATGATTTATTTCATTTTTCTCCTGTCTTAGGAAGTTTGTCTGCTATTTCATTTCCTTCAATACTTGTATGTCCCGAAACCCACAGTAGCCGAACTTTATTCTATCTGTTGTTTTTGATGCATCTGTGTACCACACCTGTGATTGTGATTTTATTTCTTTCTTTAACGGCGATTGATTCCACTATATCTTTTCTCCTAGAGCTATGCTGAATTTGAAGTTAAAATGTATGGCCTTCGGTATTTTGTCTCTATTAACCTTCAAGCGGTCGCGCGACGTCGATTCGACCGCATTCAATACATTTACGCTGATAATAATAATAATTCTCATCGCATGCATATCATGTCCTAAGTAGCTTGTCTTGTTTTACTTCTTAGCAAATAAATTCATATCATGTCCTAAGTAGCTTGTCGTGTTTTACTTTTTACCAACTAAACCGTTTACCCTTACTCCCCTCGCCCCTTTACCTAACTTCGCATAATTGTTTCATTTACGGTGCACGTCATTTGCAATGAAAGTTATCTTGGCTAAGACAAGAGTTTTGAATAAACCTAAAGATGATGGTTATCTTTATTTATTTTTTGTTATTAGGTTTTGACCTAAAGTTAATTTTTTTTGACAAATTAATGTACTAGACAATGACTAATGTTATAAAACAAATACTGATTAGTTAGTGTTTCATTTCTCTGATATATTCAATAGGTCTTTTAGGTACTCTTATCTCCCATATACCTAATACAACGGTAAATTTTAAGTGAACGTTGTGTTAAAATTAAGTGAACGTATAATATTAAAAATGCTATAGTTTAATGCAGTTATTCATTTATAAAATGCTTGAAAATATATTCTTGAGTATACCTGAACAATGTTAAAGGCAACGAGCCCAGAACTATGAGTTATTTCCGACTTTCCAGCTGACTAAACCCGTTCCGGTTGGTGTGAAATTTTAAGGAAATTAAGTAAACAAGTTTTCATAAAAATTATAAAATTATATTAATGGTTTAGCGCTTAATATGATTTGGTTGACGTTTTTCATATCAACTCAACATATTTTTGCCTCTTTTGTTGAGTTTATATCACATATATATATCTTATTTGAGGGTGATATTAATATAATTTTCGTTGGCGCGTAGTAAAATATAGTGAATCTAAATCTAAAACTAAGTGAACCTACGACCTTCAATATAAGTTAATAAGATACCACATTTGATTATAATCCATTCACAATATCGTCGAACAATGAATGTTGAATTCTTTCGAACATTTTTTAATATAATAAAAGGTTTACCACCACCTGAAAGTATTTCCCAGGCTTTTGCTTGCAAGTTGCTTAAGTATACAACGTTCGGTTACATCCGAACTTAGTCCTTCCTTACTCGTTTATTTCTACATCGTCATTTTTATTTTTTATATTTCTTTGTATATCTTCTTCTCGTTTTTAATAGTTTTATTATGGATTGTAATATTGCAATTATTAAAAACAATGCAACATTTCCTGTTAAATTCAAATTTTTACCATTACAATGTTGATAGATTGTTTCGTAAAAGGCATTTGTTTAAATCAAAATTGGGTTATCGTTGATGTTAACAAATCCCGTAATATTGTTGTAAATAAACTTACAATTATTGTACAATGCGAAATGTTTGTGTTTTTTTAGGTTTTTCAAATTGGCGTTTTCCTGAAATGCTAGAACTTGATTCCTTACAGAAATTGGACTCGTATATTCGTTGGTTTCATCTACATATTTCTAAATACTTATCATTTGATACGTTGGTAATAAAGTTAAGATCTGTTTTTAAGAAGAATTTCGATATTTTTACTGCGATTATAATTGAATTTTCATGTGCATGTTCCTTGGCCCCGTAAAAAGTTTGGTATTGTATAATATATGGGCGAAATCGGACCACTGCACGTCCACAAAACGCCATCGACGAAAACGCATAAGATGCTATAACTAAAATTAAATTAAGATACAAATTTTAATTTCGGCACAACGAATCGCAATAAGAAGGTACACTTGTCAAATCTCTTCAACACCTGTTACGATACTGTGAAAATAGATGAATCTTTGTGGACAATACCCTTGGAATCATAAAAACAAATCAGCATTGTCTTCAATTTTGACTTCCCAGGCGCGATTTTTTGGGTTTCGGTTCACTTCTCATTTATGTGCTCACGACCACTTTGAAAACGTTGAAACCACTCGCGCACTCTGCTATGGGCAATCATCGCCATAAACTTGTTTCATCAATTGAAGCGTTTCGGTAAAAGTTTTACCAATTTTAAAAAAAATTTAATGTTGGCTCTTTGTTCGAAGCTCATTTTCGCACCGATGACAAAAACATACTGACACTTAAAACGCAATAACTTCACTTCCAATAGATGAAATGTCATGAAATGTTTACTGGAAGGCGATAAAGGATAGCAAACTCTAACGCACTAGTCAACATATAGATGGCCCCACTAGAGTTTACTTTTTTACTGTTTACTTTGGAACGCACCTTGTATTAATACTTCAGGCATCGTGGGACCAAGCACATTTTTTTATCAATATCGAAAACTTAGTAGGACGAAGGTTAAGGTTTTTCAACGCATCCGATGAAGGATCTAGCTGTAGTAGTATATTTATTAGATAATCTAGTGTTCCGTACTGTACTTTCCGCTAATCCTGGTTTATAAATTGTCTACAAAATAACTAAAAGTGCGATAACTCACTAAATAAATGCACCATAAGCATTAAATTTCGCAAACAAGATGTTAGGGGAAAGTTTTATAGGCGGAGGTGTAAAAATTGTAAAATGGGCGTAACACCACCAACCTTTAGATGAAATCTTATTTATAAGAAACTAGTCAACCGGTTTCAACCAGATTTGGTGTGTGAAGTAACCCAAACATTCTTATCACACACTGTGTACAACGATTAAAAATTATTCAGCTAAAAGCTATCCCTGCTGTCATTTGAATGACACATTTACTCCATCGCATCCTTAAAGAAAGTCAAAAAACCTCGTGTGGCTAAATTATAAGTATAGTTTAAAATACATATAGTATAGTATAGGGGGCTCGGTATACGAAAAACATGGCAAAAACCATCCCACGCTTTTCTCATATTTTATTTATAGTAAATAGTAAATGTATTTATTGTGGAAGTCCCCATCCGAAGTTTAACAACAAAAATGCATGTTATTATAAGTGTGGTAGTTGTGGTTGGTAGTTCACCTAAATTAATCTTAAATGCCTTTTTTTATACTCTCGCAACATGTTGCTGCAGAGTATAGTAGTTTTGTTCACCTAACGATTGTTTGTATCACCTAAAACTGATCGAGTTAGATATAGGGTTATATATATATAAATGATCAGGATGAAGAGACGAGTTGAAATCCGGGTGACTGTCTGTCCGTCCGTCCGTCCGTCCGTCTGTGAAAGCTGTAACTTGAGTAAAAGATATCTTTATGAAACTTGGTACACATGTTTCTTGATACCGTAAGACGGTTGGTATTGCAGATGGCCGTAATCGGACCACTGCCACGTCCACAAAACGCGATTAATCAAAAACAAATAAATTGTCATAACTAAGCTCCACAATAAGATACAAGGCTGGTATTTGGCACACAGGATCGCATTAGGGAAGGGCATCTGCCGTTAAAATTGTTTTTTTTTTTTAAAGTGGGCGTGGTTCCGCCCCTAATAGGCTTAATGTGTAAAATGGGTGAAATCGGATTACAACCACGTCTATTTCCCATATAACACCATTTTAAATTCCATCTGATTTTTTCACTTTTCACTATGCAAATCAAACAACAATAATTGTATCGGGGTAAAACTTTGCGTCATAATGCGTTGGAAGTATGCCACCTTGTGATCAAAAATTGTCTAAATCGAACCAAAAGTATTCAAGTCCCTAGGTACTGAATTTGTTGACCCCAGTGCCTATAGGTGCCTTTTTACCGAAAATATCGGTCAATGTGTAAGACATTTAATTGAAATTCATATAATAAAATAAATAAATAAAACTCTCGATAATAGTATGTTTGTGTCAAAAAATGGGTTCAATCGAATCAATACTTTCTATAGCCCGCATATACCTAATATAAAGATTTTTGAACTTCCGGGTGATTTTATACCGCATATATCGGCCAATATGTGAGTTATCTCAATGAAAATGAAAGAGCGTGTTTTACTCATAACAAGGTATTTTTTTGCCTAAAATGGATGAAATCGAGTGAAAATTATACCTGGCCACCATGTAACTAATATCAGGATTTTCGAACATTCGTCTGACTTTACTCCATATGATTGGTGATGGTATGTGACTACCTTAATGAAACAGTGGGAACATTTTATTAGTCTGTGGCATGTTAGTAGTATGTAGTATTGGCAAAAATTAATAAAAGCGGGTTAATGCTACCCTCTACTTCCATATACTACTTATAATACTTCTCGTATGTCGGTCAGTGAGTATTAAAACTTTTTTTTATATATAAAATTGCTTCAAAATATGTTCTCTACGCTCGAGTATAGCTGAGCAATGTAAAAATTAGTATCTTTCTCTATCCCCAATATACATAGGATTTCCGTCTTTCCTCTTGACTTTAAACCGTTCCGGTTGATCAAACTGTGATATTTTAATGTAATTAAGTGGATAAGTTTTCTTAAAAATTATGTGGTTTGACGCTAAATTAGAATGAAAATAGTATATACCTAGCTCTAAACCTTCATATAATGAATTCCAATTCTCTGGTTGACGTTTTCCACACAAGCTTATAATATAAAATTTAGCCACTTTGGTCGAGTTAATATCACAGTCATACTTATGTATATCTCACTTCAAGATGTTTTTTTAATATAATTTTCGCTGACGCAAACTAAAAGATAGCAATAAGACTAAGACTAAGTTTATGGCCTTTAATATTATATAAGTCAAGAAGATACCAAATTTGATTGTAATTTAATCACGATTTCATTTGATAATGGATGTTTAATTCTTTCTCAACTTTGCCACACCTGAAGGAATTTTCTGGCCTTTGATTCTTGCGAATTTCAAGAGTATAAAATTGTTGGTTCCGCCCTAGTACCCATTATTGGGTATAAATTGACCCTAGCTCCAACATACTTTATGTAAAAAATTCAAACTTCCGTTTGGCTTTATATAAACGTAAAATATTAGATATACAACAGTTTAATGCCGAAAATGTGTAAAATCGATCCACGAATACATGTAATTGTACTACTTATGGTACAATCTTATGGTATGATTTATTTCGTTTATTTCATAATTTAATGAAATTAAATGGACAGTTTTTCTTAAAAATAATGTGGTTTATTGCTGCATATGAAATTGGTCTAGACCTTTGTATAAACCTTATAACCCTAACATACTGATTACGAGCTCAAACACTCGTTCGACATGCTTTTGGACCGTGCAAAAAGCTGTATTAAAGCAGAAGGAGACTATTTTGAATAAATTTAATTGATTTTGACTATAAAACCATTTGTTCTGTCTTTTTTTTTAAGTCCTGTTCACTTTGGAACGCTCTTTGTATTATACTCTGTAGCAACATGTTGCAAGAGTGCAATAAATATCAGTACACTGTGTTTGTAGTTTCAGTTACACTAGATTTCTTGACCAGCAAAGTGCTGTATTCATACTAATATCAGTTTATTAGTTATATAATGTTTAAACTATTGTTATATACGGTGGAAAGCAAAACCGTAATATATACAGTGGCGAGCAAACACATATACATATGTGCACCAGTATACCATAATGCCTATACACCGAACAGGAAAGGAGTCATAGCAAGGATTCAATTACAGTGAAAGAGAGCAGCACCTAGGATCCAAACTGGACGGACGGAATTATATAGGTATTTTATATATTAGGCCATTTATTATTTAATTATTATGCCTAGATTAAGTAGAAAATCTGTATTACTAAATCGACTTATATTCGCAAATACTGTTACCTCCTACAGAAACAAGTCAAAACTCGGGACACAAGGAAAACTTTTTCAAAATTCAAATCCTTTTAAATTCAAATATGACTACAGAAGACATTACTAATTTAAGAGATTTTTGAACATTTCCTGTCTGATAGTAGAATAAATATGTATTTTGATGACTATTTGTTAGCCCTTAGATCAAGTTTAACAAAACCCAAAAGTTTTCCAAAAAGAAAAGTACAGGATCGTTTTATAAACGCTTATAATCCTTTGATTTTGGAACTCCATAGAGCAAATATGGATATCCAATATATACTGGATGCATATGCTAGCTGTTCATATATAATTAATTATATTAACAAGTCTAACAGGGGAGTTTCTAGGCTCTTAAATGAAGCTATATCAGAGGTAAATGCTGGAAATTGTACTGTTAAGCAAAAACTTAAAGATATAGGTCACAAATTTATATCAGGCACAGAAATATCTGCACAAGAAGCAGTATATTGCTGCATTGGGCTCCATCTTTCGGAAGCAAGTAATGCAGAAATATTTATAAATACCTCGCGACCTGAGAACGTGTTCGAATGGTGAAACCTAGAGCAGAACTTCAGAACCTTCCTTCAGGTTCGACTGAAATATTCGTAGCCGGTATTTTATACCGTTAGGTTCAAAGATCCGCTCAGTTAGAAATTCTTTGCTTAGCTGATTTTGCATTTATGTATAAATATGTTAAATCTAGTAGAAGAGCACAAAATAGTGATCATGAAGAAGAACAGAGCGAAAACGATAATTTACCAGAAAGCGGGGTTGTCATGCCCCTTAAAGCCGGTAGCGGTTTTGTTAACAAACCTACCAAACCTTGTGTTATTTGGTATAGAAGGTTTAACGAAGATTTGACCAGAGTTGAGCATTTCCGCGAAATGTTAATGCTTTACTATCCTTGGCGGAATAAACAGCAAGATCTCATTGTAAACGATAATGAGCAGACTTGCATAACACATCGTATTCTAATTGAGGAAAATCAAAGAAAATATGTTTTTGAGCTAAGAGAACTTGAAAATGTTCTAGAAAGTCTTTATAATGAAATAGACTTGGAGGAAGGTGCTCAAAATGAACCACCTATAGTGGAAAATGAGTTCAGAGTGTTTACAATTCCAGAAATAAACCCAAATACCTATAAATTTGCTGGACTTGCATGGTGAAGATTCAACAGATAATGGCACTGAATTTGATAGCAATATTAGACTTATTAAACTACCCCCTTTAATTCCAGTTGAGGAATTATTTTCTTTAGTTCAAAGTCTAAATACTAAGCAAAGGACCTATTTGACACATTTGACGCACCAGCTATAAACAAATCGCCCATTTTATGAGCTCATTGGCGGCGGTGCAGGTGTAGGAAAGAGTCGTTTGATATCTGCAATATATCAAGCACTTAACCATCGTTACAATTCTACGCCTGGATCTAATCCAAGTTCCTTAAAAGTTCTTTTTCACCTACGGGTAAAGCAGCATTCGGAATAGGTGGAATGACCCTTCATTCAATATTCTCTTTACCTATTAATCAGTTGAATAGAGAGTTGAGGCCACTTAGCAATGACACAGTTAATTCATTGTATTCCAGACTTATCGATTTAAAATTAATCATAATTGATGAAATATCGATGGTAGGTGCTCGTATGTCTAGCTCTGTTGATGCGAGATTAAAACAAATTTTCAAAACAGACAGCCCCTTCGGTGGTATACCAATCATCGTGTTTGGTGATTTAAAGCAACTCTCACCTGTTGGAGATAGGTGGATATTCTCTCCTAATCCTAATGATGCTTAGAGCACATTAGTTGGTTCCCCTTTGTGGGAGTTATTTAAATACTTTGAATTAACAGAGATAATGAGACAACGGGAGGATCAGGCCTTTGCAATTGCATTAAACCATATGGCATCTTGTACTATGACAAATAAGGACATATCACTCATTGAAACTCGAGTAGTTAATTTCGAAGAAGTTCCTGATGATGCCATACATTTATTTTGGCCCAATGAAGATACAAATAATTTCAATGCCTTCAACTGCAAAAGACTCAGTTATAGGAATTGGTACAAGTGAAAATGAGAATATTTTGGAAAGAGTTTTCAAAACTTCTGAAACGCAGGGACTGCCCTATGAATTGACACTAAAAACATTAGCCAAATATATGATTACAGTGAATATAAACACGTGTGATGGCTTGGTTAATGGGGCAGCTGGACAACTTATGCATATTGATTTCCAATCTTCCTTTCCAACAATTCTGTTGATTAAATTTTTGGAACCTTCTGTTGGTTCGATAGCACGATCAAAAAAGCCTCATCCTCTAGAAAGTTCTTGGACACCAATTGAAAAAGTTTTAAAATCTTTTCAATATAAAATAAATGAACAAATTTCAATTGAAAGAAAGCAGTTTCCAGTTGTTCTGTCTGAGGGAATAACTATTCATAAAAGTCAGGGTGCCACATATAATAAAGTTGTAGTTCATACTCGAGCCAGAATGCCTAGAGCATCAATATATGTCGCTTGCAGTCGAGCTACTACTGCAGAAGGTCTTTTCATCATAAGAAATTTTATTCCTCCTAGAAAATTTTCTGAATCGGATCCTGTAGGAACTGAGGGAATTGAACACAAATAAAGCTCTGACAACAAGTTTCAATTTTATGAATTCATGAACATCAGGACATCAAATTTTATTCCATAATGTTCAGAGTCTTCGTGCTCACATTAATGATATAAAAAGCGACTGTTTGATGCTATCTTCAGATATTTTATGTTTTGTAGAAACTTGGACTTATCCGTGCGAAAATTTTAGAAATAAGCGGGGCATTATAATATACGCAAAGCATAGTATTGCTAACTCGATTGAACCAAAGGCTGAAAAGAAAATTTATTCAGGCCACAAAGTTTTAGACATTTAATTGTAGAACTTCAGGAAGTCCTTACTTTTGAGTTATGCAATCAAAATGTGCTAATTGTTCGAGATTTCAACATTTGTTTAATGTCTACAGGGAATTCAATAGGAAATCTGCTCCAAGAAAACAACTTTAGTTCCCTGCTTGGTGTAGAATATTCAACTACACCTGCCGGTACACAAATTGATTGGGCATTTTCAAACATGGATCTTTCCAATGTTAATGCAATTACTTTTGAAACAGAACACAGCTATCATAACAGTACTTGTGTCTCTAATACTTGTATATCTACAGTTTTTAAGACAATTTTAAGAAAAATATGTAAATAATCTAATTAAGCAAATTTAAAATGTATAATTTGTTATTATATAAGACATTATTGTATAAATATATGATAGAAATTAAATAGTGTAAGGAGAAAAGAAATATAATTTGGATATATGTATAAGAATCTGTATAAAAATTTATGTTTAATATTGTAAATATTATATACAAATTAATATAATAATTTAATTTTTAAAGTTGTTAATATTTATTTTTTTTAAGCAAAACACGTATAATAATAGCGATAAAATAAATAAAAAATGTTATTCATTGTCAAAAAACGATTTATTTTCATACTCCTCAATACAGTTGTAATTCATTCTATATAAAATAAATTATAAGCGTATACAACAAAACACAAGAACGATTGCTCTAATTATTCAAATATATATAGAAATCACAAACGAGTAAACCATTTGACTTTGCGAGAGTATAAAATGTTCGGTTACATCCGAACTCAGCTCTTCTATACTTGTTTTAATATAAGGGTGCTTGTTCATTTAAGAATGCTTTCAAAATAATCCTTGTTGACGCGAATCAAAGTATAGTAGTCAAACTGAGTGAGTAGTTTATGACCTTTGATTGTAATCTATTCACTATTTCTTCAAATAATGCATGTTGAATTCTTTTAATATAAAGTTTTGCTACACTTGAAGGCATTTTCCCTGTTTGTTCTAAATTTTTCAAGTTGTCTAATTCGTCTAGATACAATATTGTCATTTCGTTGTTTTGTTTTCTAATTTCTACGAAGGCTGTCGGAATTTTCTTTCTGCTATCTTTTGTAGCCGTTCTTAATTGTTGTAATGATGTGTTGAATGAGTTATTAATAATTATTTGTTTTAAATGATCAAATATTTCAATTATATATTCTTCATTCATTGCGCCACGTAAACGTCGCCTTCAAAATTAAAGAGATATTTTTATTCCCATTTGCAGTTTGGAATATAGTCTTTAATTTTGATTTAATTATTTGAATTTAAATTAGAAGTATAAGACTCCTTTTCCTTCTAGACTTTCGATATTTTCGCTTGTATCGTTAAGAATAAGAAAATCGTTGCTTCGTTAGTATCTCTTATATGTATTATGATATTAGTAGTGTTGACAATTTCCGCTTCTCCCATTTTTAATCCTACAAATATGTTACTTTCGGAGATTTTACAGATTAGTACATAATTGTAGAGACTCTTGAGTTGGATGGATTGCTATTACTAGGATTAGCAATGTCATGATAGTCTGAAAATTTGAAAAGACGTTTTATATTGTATTCGTGACCAACCTGCCTCTGATTATTTCGTGATAGATTTTATTAATTAGATCGACAGGGTACATTTAATAATACTATGAAAACTACTGTTGTAAAGCTTAATTGTTGTGAAATTATATTCCCTCAGTAGTAGCTTAAAAGTCTCTGACATTATTTGAGTTAAACTCATCGTCAACACAAACTTGCTAACGTTTTCCTCCAGTGCTATATAATCTCTAAGCTCTTGTTCTATTGTTACACTATTTCTGTCGAGTAAGTATCTACATGTACTATGTCGTTTTTAGCGGATGTCATTTCTGTAGATTTAAACATGTTTTTTATGAAATTTTTTAATTATGAAAATTATTTATTAGTTTATTTATAGCAATTTTAAGATTAGATCTTTCATTTTATGGCTGTAACTATTATTCCAGAGCGTTAGCTTTAATTTTTATGAAATAATGATAACTGATTCTTAAGTTGCTCGCCGCTTTCTATATCTTTCGCAAAATAAGAGCACTTTAAAAATTTAACCTCATATAGAGAATATTTATTTATTAGAATTTTCTGCACTTTATTGTTTTCGTAGCCATATAGTTTAGAATATATTTCGATTTTACCCAATGATACTTCTTTTCTCATAATATTCTCCATTAAAATTCAGCGGATCAAATCAATGCGTTGATCAGCGCCCTGAAAATGCCAAACATTTTTCAGTACCGATTGGTTGTGTGAAATGACACACTAACCACCTTAGTAGGATTCGAAGCGTATCTAAAACCTCTGCCGTAGTTTAAGTCTGACACCCGGTTGCACTGCAACTCCACGTTCAACTGACAAAAAGTCAGTTCTTCCCGCATGTTGTAGCAAACTCCAAGGGCCCCTGCTCACCGTTTTACCATAATTAAGTCTCCGGTCAGACCTTGTAGCCGAAACTACTACCAGTTGATCTTCCATACTGCTCTGGACTGGTAACCAGCGGTTGAACCTCATACCCACAATCTACGCACACACATACATAAAGCTAACCCTATTCCCAGTTAAATGCCTTCGCCGCCTAAACAATTCACGCGCTAACGATCATAACTGTGCGGCATTCCGACCACTGGAGATCACACCGCTTACATCTAAACGTCCGTCAGTCCAGTTAATCCATATACCCCCAAAATCCCTTATGCCCGAGTACAACCGGCATATCAAGTGAACCTAATCCTTACATCGAGCCCCACACAATCCCTCTAACCTATCACAAACACCCTGACCCTCTGATAGTAAAATGCATTCAAGAACCCATTCCTTGTAACCAAAAGACCCACACTCAGACAAAATCTGAAGTCTGGGTTACATTCAACAAACCTAATGTCCCGGATGTAGTCATAAGTCTCAACGGTCTTGCCACCTACTCCTGATTCCATCATCTACAAGCCTCTCGCTCCCTAAATATTCCTCCCTCTCCACGTCTTAATCCAATCGTTTCGCAGCAATGACACACTCAAGAATGCAACAGCTTGCTGTATGACAATCAGGTCAAGAGGGGATGCACCTAATATATGCCAAGGATATGCCAAGGACATATTCCTTGACATTCAGTGGAGAACAACACCCTGAACGTTGAACCAAGCATTCTCTACACTGCGTCCTTTCCTGAACTCATACTGCTTATCCGACCACATACCCTTGCCGTTCCACCATAACTCTTTTCAGCACTTTTTATTTACTGGAGGAAGACTGATGCCCCGATTAGAATGAGGATTTCTCCCGATTTATTCAGGGGACTCTGGAGAGGAACAACCCTAGTCACCTAACTGGGGACCGTTTAGACCTGACAAGGTCAAAGGCGTATCTCAACTCCCCATTATCTAATGGAGGGACAGGTACCGCTTCTGCTAGGTGTACCTGAACCTCCGCCGTGGGCTTCTAACAAAGCCCCTCATGCTCTCTCCACGTTGATAACATAGTGTCACCAACGCAAAGAGATGTGATATCCTAACTCTTACGACCCCGGCAGATTTTATAGACCTGACCCCACGGGTCGTTCCTATTTGCTCGTACATATGCCCACCACTCCTCTTCTTTAATTTTTACCAACATTTCCTTATACTACCTCATCGCACAGCTAAATTCATACCTAAGCTGGGACAGTCTGTCAGATTTGAATCGCCGAGCGCGTTGAATTTTTCGCCTCAATCGCCTGACAGTCCTCCTCTTCCAGGTTAGCTAATGCGTCCACCACTTGATTTTTCTAACCATAAAACTTTCATACTTCCTAAGTACCCTATCGTTCACCCCGCACATTACCTTAAAATTGCTCGTCTACCCCTAAACCCTCAAACACTCTAAGCGGTACACTTAATACCGTTTCCCTAATCGATCGTCCGTATTGGTTCCAGTCGATACCAGAGATATGCCATCGCATACCGAGAGGGAGAGGATTCATAAGCGTCACGTCGCTGTTACTCACGCCACAAGGCTCATCAAACGTAAACCATTTTTTCGGCTCATTCACAACGTGGAGGTTTTTAGCTACCACCCATGCACTTAATGCCTCGACTTTTTTCGTTTTCAAATGAATTATACACTTATATTTTTCACTTTTATACCCACTAACACTTCATTAATTCGTTTGTACACATTTATTTTACATTATATAGTGCAAAAATAGTTTAATTCAATATTTAAGTAACTTAATGCCTCGCCTGGACTGTGGTTTTAATATCCAGGCGTATGTCAGGATACTTTACTAAACCACATCGAAGACGAGGCATTTGCATCCAACCCTAGGATCAGTGGGCTACTACTCGCAAGGAGTAGTAGCTTATCCATGTAGTCCAGGTAGGGCTCTAGGGGCTCGCGTTTTGCAGTACAAACTAGCTACCATCAAGCTACCGAACTCCCCCTCTACCGCGACACATACACCCAGTTGTGAAGAATCTACAACTACGCAAACATAGTTGGGATCATACACAACAATTGCAGCGTTAGCCCCAAGGTCCATAAAGACCTTCAAACTCCCAGGAAGAACCCGAACCTACCCATTGATGGGGCTGGACTAGGGCAACGGGGCACCTCCCCTCAGTCATACACCCCCCAACTCACACATTACGGCATACGATATGCGCGCTCAGCAATGCCACAGTATATTGGGCAGACAGCTGACATCATCAGATGTCCAGCTAGTTTACCCTTAAATGCACAGTTGCGGAAATGGGCAGCTCTGTGGCCTTCTTGACCGCTCTTTAGACCGACATCTGATTTGGCCCTACACTCTGCCACTCTGTGATCGAAACCCATATACCGGAAGCACCCAGCAACGGGGCTATTCGGTTGCACCCAGAAAAATAACCACTTAATGTAGCACCTACCTATCTCCAAGAGGGCGGACATCATTATATCTGTACCTTCTAGGACAACATTGGTGCGCCCTCAGGGGCCACCTTCCAGGGCCGACGGACCATCCTCACATCTGACTTCTGGAACGTCGGGATGAAATCCGGCAGGTTCAGCGGGATTAACTCTTCCATGAACTCATCTGGGAGATCTCTGTATGAACCCCTTGAACTACAACCCGAGGACCCAACTTTCTGTTGACAATCACGTCCAACCCCACCTCCCCGAATTTCTCGGTCGTCGCTACTTTCTCCCTCTTCAAAACAGAGGGAGTGCGGATAACCGCCCCACCACTCTTAAATGGCCTAACTTATTGGATCCTCACTCCCAGAGAAGAGCCCACCTCTTTCACTACTTTTCTGATAACTTCCTTAGAGGAAGTTGCAGGCCCCTTACTCTGGACCACAACCGACTAGGTCTCAACAGACTTCGACGTCACCGGTGCAATCGCTTCCAGTACAGGTGCTGGGGGCGCAGGCAACGGTACTGGCGGAGCCGGCATTGACCTGCCCGGCGGCGAAAAGTGTCTTCCGCAGCTTCCTTTTAGGACGTCAATCTGGCCGCAAAGGTGAGCATTCTCGGTAATGACCATCATCACGAGTGCCTCGTACTACGAGTAAAGTTCCATCAGCCCATTCGCGGTCCAGGGTTTATCGTCCGCAACATGGCTTACCGCACCGTCTTGACAACAGCACCCCACTTAGCAACTTGCTCACGTCGCCCTTGTTCGCACTGGTCTTGCTAACGCCTGTTTTCTTCGCGCCCTCATCAGCGGTTCACTATTTTATTTTTCAAATCTAGCGATGAAATCGAGGTCATTCATATTATTTTTGATTCTTTTTGAGGAACTTTGTCATTAAATATGCAGTTTTCGCATAATCCTCAATAAATATCCTCTAAAATCCAGTCATGCCCAGAAATTACTTCATTTGTTTTCGGGAACTAGGTATCCTAAGGCCCAGGGTTATTGAAATTTTTTTGCGATCAGGTTTAACGCCATTTGTGATAAGAACATACTCTAGAATTGCGTTTTTTTATAAGAAAATCGCATTTGTTAATTTTGATTTTCTAAAAGCTTTAAATATATGTTTAATATTTTGAATATGTACGTTTGTGAATATTTTCGTAAAATATTGTGACTTACCTAACTTGTCCAATATTTCATTTAAATTATGTACTTGTCACCGACCGTATATTTATTAATTTGCGATAATCGATAACTAATAGCCATTTTGCGTTTCCCTAACTATCTATTTTTTTGGTACAATCCATAGTAGGTTGCTATACAGCATGTTACTTTCCGGAATAATATTTTGCATAAGCAATTCTTTTATTTGGGTTTGAATTTCTTCTTCATGAATCTGGGGGTATCTATAAGTTTTTGAGTATAGAGGTTAATCGATTGTGTCCCCTTCCTTATAAAAAAGGTCTCTAAAATCTAATAGAATATTAGTTGCCGCTTTTTTTTCTTCCAGATTTAAGAAATTAAAGTTAAACATTTGTCTCTACTATTGGTTCGAGAATTCAAAAAATATTCTATTTCCCTGAACTTCTACATGCTATTGTCCATTATCTATTCGTTCTTCTTCTTCGTTAGGGATTGCAAAAAAGGTTTGGCTTATAATTGCTTTGAATTTTTCTTTCTTTCCTCCAATTTAACGTACTTGTACAAATAAACTCCTTCGAAAAAGGTGTTACTATTTTTAATTATATTTTATTAGTTTCGTTAATCGTTCTATAACAAAGAGGCTTTGGAAGTTTTTCTGTTGAATAATTTTCAAATAAAATGTTTGTTTTTATAATACTCGTTGTTGATCCCAAGTCTATTAGGCACCAGATTCTTTGTTTTCCTATTGTGAGTGTTATTATGGGGATTGAAGGTTTTGAGGCGGTGTTAAAAAAATTACTTCACCTTCCTCTCCATTATGTTTAAATTGTTATATGGTTATAATCAACACTCATGAGTGATATTCTTGTATAACTTGATGAATTTGTCCCATTTCTTCTTGAAGAATTACAGGTTGGCTGAAAAGCAAGGTACGAACAAAAACGGCAACCACACCGGAAATCATTGAGCAAGTTCCTAATATTGTTAGTGAAGATCCAAGTTTGACTTAGCGTGAAATTGCTATGCTATAGGCATCTCAGACAATCGAGTACTTTATATTTTACATGGAGAATTACATATGAAAAAGCTGTTTGGAAAGTTAGTGCCGCCCACGTTAACATATCAAGAAAAACTGGATCGAAAACCAATTTCTCAGCATAATTTGGAACGTTTTAAGCAGAATAAAACCTATTTCCTGCGTCGTTTTATAACTATTATAATTGTATATATACCATGATCGTAAATTGAAACAAGAACGTTTACAGTGGACTGAAGCTGGTTGTTCAGCTCCAAAGCAGGTGAAGTCGCAACGATCAAAAGGTTATGGCATCAGTTTTTTGGGATGCATAATGAATTTTGTTGATTGATTATCTCCAGAAAGGTAAAAAAATCAACTCTGAATATTATTACAGCCTTTTGGATCAGCTGGATGAAAAAATTCGTAAGAATCAATATAATGCACCTGCTAACAAAGGTATTTTTACAGTGACAATATTCAACGAATTAAAGTACGAATTGCTTGAGCATACACCATATTCAAAAGATTTGGCATCCAATGACTACTACCTCTTCAGAAACCTGAAACAATTCCTTCTTGGAAAGCGTTTTTGGTCGAATGAAAAAGTTATTGCAGCCATAGACGGGTATTTTGCAGAGCTTCCGGAAAGTCATTATAGGGATGGCATAAAATGGGAAAACTTTAGTATTCCGTCACAGGCTTTCGGGGATAAAATGGGTATGAGCGGATAGAGGGATCCTCCAGATCAAGAATATACTTGTATATAGATAGTTATAGTTTTCGAGATATTTACGTTTAAAGTTGAAAATTTGAACTATTTAAAGTACGCATTTTTTCGATTTCAAATTAATTATACACTTATATTTTTCACTTCTATATCCACTAACACTTCACTAATTCATTTGTACACATTTATTTTACATAATATAGTGCATTATTAAATTATTGTTAAATTCTATTAATTCTAACAATAACAAAAGGGTTGCAAAATGTCAAATAATCAGTGCTACCTTATCGACGTCTTTTGTAAATGAACTAAAAGAAATAAAAACAGATCCCGAAATATAGGAATCCAAAACCTAGAAAAATAAACTACTAGAGAGCATTGATGCTATACCAGCCGTGGCTAAATTAACAGCAAGATCTTGCTGAAACCGATAACGAGCAGACTTGAAAATGTTTTAGAAAGTCTGTATAATGAAATAGACATACGAGTAGATTTTGAAGAACACTGACTGAAACTTCACTCAATATTGTCTTTATTTGTTGTCCAGTTGATATGATAAATGATGTTATATCACTAATTGAAAGTAGTTAATTCTGAAGAAGTTCCCGCTTATGCAATATATTTATTTTGGTTCAACGAAGAGACTAATAATTTCAATGCCTTTAAGCTCAGTCGAATCCCAACCGAGGCTATTCCTGCAATTGTTAAAGACTCAATTAAAGCAATGGGTTTAAGTGAATATGATAATATTTTGGAAAGAGTTAAATTTTTCAAAATTTCTGAAACGCAGGGATTGCCCTATGAATTGACACTGAAAACCACCGCCAAATATATGATTACAGTGAATATAAACACGCAATGGGGCAACTCTACCACTTATGCAAATGAATTTCCATAGTTCTTTTCCAGCAACTCTGCGGGTTAAATTCTAGGGAGCTGCTGTTAGTTTTATAACATGTTCAAAAAAGACTCATCCTTTAAAAAGTTCCTGAACGCAAATTGAAAAAGTTCTGAAATCTTCACAATATAAAAGAAATAAACAAATAAATAAAGTGGTCCAAATGACAATTTTTGAAAAAACGCATACATTTGTTTGGTCATACCATACAAGATGGCAAAGTCTGCCTGGGTGTGAAAAATTGAAGGCAGTTAAAAGCTATCCAGTACCTAACAATATCAGAAGTGTACAAGCTTTCCTGGGTCTGACAGGTTATTTTAGAAAATTTGTCAATGATTATGCGTTGATAGCGAAGCCATTGACACAATTGCTTAAGCGAGATGCTGAGTTTAAGATAGGGCATGATCAATTGGCAGCAATAGCTAAGTTGAAAGCAGCATTAGTAAAAGAGCCAGTATCAAAGATTTTCAAACAAACAGCAAAAACTCAACTTCACGTAGATGCCTCCAAATATGGCGGAGTACTCGTACAGTTGCATGATGGTAAGTGGCACCCAGTATATTACTGAAGCAAGAAGCCTACAGCACACGAAGAAAAGTTGCATAGCTACGTCTTGGAAATGAAAGCAGCTTACTTAGCTACAAAAAGGTTACGGCATTACCTGCTGGGTTCGAGTTCGTCCTAATAACGGATTACGCAGCTTTCAAACAGACAACAACGAAAAAAGACGTTCCACGCGAAGTTGCCCCATGGCTTATGTATTTGCAAGACTTCAACTTTACAACTGAACATTGGATTAGAAGCAGGATGAAACACGTTGACTCACTAAGCCGCTATCCCGTTTGTTTGGTCAGGTCTGAGATCCGAGCGAGGCTAATAAATGCGCAGCAAAACGATGAACAATTGAAAGCAGTCGCTGAAATCCTCAATAAAGAAGCCTATGAAAATTTTGTTGTTAAAGATGGACTGATATATAAAAAAAAGCGGTTATGATGTGTTAGCGGTACCAAAAAGAATGGATAAGGAAATTATAGAAAAAGCGCATAACGTCGGTCATATGAGCGTACAGAAATCGATGCACGAAATTCAACAAGATTACTTCATCCCGTATTTAGGACGTAAGGTCAGGCAACACATTGCAAATTGTATAGAATTTCAGATTTTCTTCATGTTATTAACAAAGGCGATGCTCCACTGTGCACCATCCACATTGATCATCTAGGTGCATTAGACGCAACATCAAAATGCTACAAGTATATTTTCGCCATAATCGATGGTTTTAACAAGTTCACTTGGATATATGCAACAAAGTCAACAGTCGAAGCTGTCAGCAACAGAACCAAGAAGAGCTATAGAAGAAGAAATGGTAACTATATTTTCAGATGAACGGCGAAATATTATAATGGAAGCAAAAGAAGCCATTCAAAAAGCACAAACAGAATATAAGAAGAATTACGATAAGAGACGCAAATCTCATGCCTGAATATCAAATGTTTGATTTGGTTGCGATTAAACAGACGCAATTCGTAGCAGGCAAAAAATTAAGCAGAAAATATATTGGACCATATAAAATTGTAAAAGTGAAACAGAATGGTAGATATGATATTGAAAAGGCGGCAGATTTTGAGGGGCCACGGGAAACATCTACAAGTGTTTACAACATTAAACTATGGAAGTATGTAGAAGAATATGAGAGTTTATCATCTGGGTCAGATGCTGATCAGAATGACCGAGTATAAAAAGGTGGCAACACCATCAGCCGTAGAGGCCGTCGTTAAACTGGAAAGTAGTCAAGTTGTCAAAAGTCAAAAAGGGTCAAGTCGGAAAGCAGCGTTCGAGACTAGAGGTCGCCATTCAGTTGTTTAGTCGTAAAGCAGTCAAGTCGTAAAATCCCCAAGTCAGTTTAAGTTGTCTGAGCAGATATATTTTTAAAATCACATTACTTTGTTCACTCTTATAATTAACATTTAATAAACATTTGTACTTATCCAACAATTCACATTGTTACATGTATAATTCAATTTATGTGTTATTTGTAAGTTAGACTTAAATAATATAAATTAACTATAAACTTAATTGCAACCTGATGTGGGTTGATAATCCCGCGTAGATTTTGGTGGTTCTGCTGTTGTTGTTGTTGTGCTGCGGAGGCGATCTGATTTTCGCGCCTTTTTATGTCCGTCCGCGTTGATATCTCCTCCTGCCTGCTGATTTATTCTTATTGGAATTATGAGCAATGTTGTTGCTGTTGAGCCTTTTGTATTGTCCTTTAAATCGTATTTATACGAGTTCGAAGAACAATGCAGGGATGTGTTCATTTGGTATGAACATCCCGGCCGCCTTGTAGGGTCTGCGAATAAAAAGTTATTAGATCTATTTCGCTTTGGGTTAATGAATATTGTTTTAAAATGGGTTGAGTGGTTACTTAGGGTTTAAATCACACAATCGCCGGTTAGAGTCCAACCGAGTGAGGTGTTTTGTGCGATCACGATGCTGTTGTCTGGGTTGAATAATCCGGGTTTCATTATCCTTGGGTAGATGTCTGCTCCCAGTTCCATCATGATTTTATCATCCTTGTGAAACATAGGGTCGGTTAGGACTAAGTGGTCGAATCTCTTAAAGAGCCACCTATATCACGATTGTAGGGTCGGGCCGGTAATTCCTGCGTCATAAGACAGTTGAATTCGACATGCCAGTCGGGATCAGTTAGTGACCCTATGACGATTTTACAAATACGGTGAGAGTCGAGGTATGTTCTCGGTAATCTCAATCTCTGAACTAGCTCAGAGGCAATTATTGTTACCTTTCGGGTTGGGTTAATTATGGTACGTACTTTATACCGTTTGCCATCGTGTTTTATTTTTATTATGGCAGTGGGTATAAGGGTCGGCTTGGCCAGTAGCGTTGGAATCTCTTGGTCTTTGTGCAGTCTTTTGTCGCTCTTTGTTGTTTTGGTTGTCTCTTTGCAGAACAACCTGGGGTGTCCGTGTAGGGTTGAATGCTGTTCCCCGTTACACATGCAACATCGTTTTGCGCATGTGCATCTTTGTGTTGAGTGCGATCTGTTCAAGCAGTTGACGCAGTAATTATACTTAGCTAAATCGACGATACATCCGCGCCTGGAAAAGAATCGTGCGAATGCGGCCATGAATGCTTGGGTGGTGAGTTCGTTTGCTGCCTCCAGGTGTATTGCTTTGGTTGAAAAACAAACAAATACGCATACATAACCTTTTGTGATCAAGCACGCTCTGCCGGTGTCATTTTTTATGTCATAGGGACCCGTGAAGTCGATTCCTGTTGCTGCGAATGGGCGGGTTAGGATGGTACGTTCTGCTGGAAGAGCTGCCATGATTTGAGTAGTTTCTCTCTTCTTGTGTAAGAAGAAAGTTTTGCACGGATGGATAATGAACTTGATGAGCGTTTTAAGCTTCGGTATCCAAAACTCCGTACGTATGAGTCGTAAAACTAGCTTGTTGCCACCATGTAGGGTAAATGAGTGGGTAAATTGGGTGAGTAGTTTTGTTAATCGACTACTATAGGGTAGTATAATCGGATGACGCTCGTTATATGAAAATGCGGCAGAATTGCTCAATCGGCAATTAACTCGCATTATTCCTTTGGGATCGATTAAAGGGTTTAGGGTCAAAATTGTACTTTTTCTGTGTACGCTGGTTTTTTGAGTTAAAGCTTCATACTCCTCCTGGAAGTGCTTTCTTTGGGTTAAAATAATTAACTTCGTGCGGGTAGTTTTGAACTCGTCTGGAGTTATTTCCAACGATGTTTATGGCTGTTGTGATTTGTTGGGTGACGCATTCGAGCAGAATCTGAATAAATATGCTATGACTCGAATGGCTTTGGGTAGTGATGAAAATCTATCCAGTATATCCTCTTGTGTTGTGTTGACGAAAGTCTTGATTGGCCGCAGTTCCAGTGTTGTATCGATTGATTTTCGGGTAATTGGCCAATGTTTCGGGTCGAGTTTTAGCCATTGGGGTCCGTGCCACCAGAGGTCATTGTTAACCATTTCCAGAGGTGTACATCCGCGACTACCTAGATCTGCCGGAATGTACTGGCTGTCGATGTGACGCCAATTTTCGGTTCCAACCTTTTCTGCAATTATGGCAACTCGATGGGATACAAAGGTTGTCCATGAGCATGGGAGATTGCTTAGCCAAGAAAGGACAATTGTAGAATCCGTCCAAAGGTGAGTGCGGTACTGAGTAATGTTTAATTGGGGTAGGGTCGCATCCACTAGATTTGCCAGAAGAACCGCTCCGCAAAGTTCTAGCCTTGGTAAAGATATACTTTTTAATTGAAAACACACGAGTCTTGGATATCAAAAGAGTTGTCCAGGTGTTTGTGTTTGTAGAAACACTGATGTATAAATTTGCTGCGTAGGCTTTTTCTGATGCGTCAGAGAATCCGTGGAAATTGATGATCGCGGGTGTCGAAAAGTGGGTCCACCGAGGAACTTCAATCAGATTTAGAGTTTCGTAATCCTTTATGAAGGTTTTCCAGCGATGGAGAGTTAAGGGTTTTAAACTTTCATACCAATCGGATTTATCGAGCCATATTTGTTGCATTATTATTTTGGCTGTAACTACAACGAGACTGAGCTAACCAGCTGGGTCGAACAATTTTGCTATAATCGATAATTCTGCTCTTCTAGTAAACGATGTCTTATCCTGAATTAGCTTGATGAGAAAAAAGATTTCTGTTTCCGATAAGGATGTCGACAGGTCTGGGTTTATAGAAGTGAGGGTCAACTAAGTTAAAACCGAATTCTTTATTAGAAATTATTCTATCAAGTGAGTGAATGGGTAAGTTATCGGTTAAAGTTTTTAAGATAAACGCGTGGGTTATTATCTTAAATTCCCTTTTTGTTGGTGAACGAAGGGTGAGTTCGCAAGTTTTGGTAGCTGTTGCCGCGACTGTGTTGTTCAATCCGGTCACGTTATTCTTGAATGTGGGAACTTCTCGGAAATGAAGGTAGCTTCTGACCCAGAGTCGATTAGTGCTCGAGCTGTATATAATTGCCCTTTATAATAAACTTACACTATGGCAGTAGCTAGCAAAACCTGCTACCTGCTTCCTGCTTGAGTTGTGTGGGTCTTGAGTTTTATTTTCAGTGGACTGTAAGAAGGTTGTGTAGGCTTGCGAATTTGTATTGGGATTAAGGTTTTGGGAGGTACTACTATTGGTAGAGTCAAGAGGCAGGTTCGAGGTTCTTGATCCTTGCGGGAGGGATTTGGCATTCCTATGCAGAAGAGTGTTATGTGTCTTTCTACATATTCTGAATGAGTATTTGCTCTTGCAATTCTTGAAGCTATGCGATAATGCAAGGCAATTAAAACAGTAACCATTATTTTTTATTACATTTATTCGGGTCTCGACATTCATTTGTAAAAACTTTGGACATAATCGAATGGAATGTTGAGTTCTACATAATTTACAACTCTCAATGTCTTGGGGGTTTTTTCAGATGATGCTGCCTCTAACAGGGTTTTCACTAGCGTATAAAAACTCAATTTCGATGTTCCAGAGACGTTCCCGTGAAAGATATTAAACTTCCTGTCTTTTTATTTTCTATAAGGCCCACTGTAGGATTGAGTAACTGGAACGGGGTCAGTTAGATTTTCTACTGCTTCCAAAGATTTGTATCTATGGGTGAGAAACGCGTCGAAAGTTTTCCATGATGGTATTTCGGAGTTGTCTTCTAGGGTGTCCTCAAATCGATGAAGTAAAGTTTTAGGTAGTTTCAATTCATATAAGAAGATTAAGAATGGGTCCCAACTAGTCGTGTCTATGTACACATTATGAAGATTTGTAAGACAATTGTTGACGGTTCACTGAAGGTGTTTAATAGCGCTTCCACTTTAATGGTTCGCTTGGGGTAAATTGAACAAAAGTTTTAATTGCGCGCTGACTTGAACTTGTTTGTTTTCGTATTGCGATACCAGGTCCCTCCATGCCATCAAGAAACCATCATTTGTTAATGGTGCGTTTTTAACTATTGCGCTTGCTTCCCCTCGGGTTTTTTGAATTAGGCGAAACAGTCTCTCCACGTCACTAATTTTGTGATTGTTTACATATATGGCCGTAAACATGTCTCTGAATGCGGGCCAGGTTACGAAGTCGCCATAAAATATGTCCGTGTCACAAGGGGGTAGATGAATTGAATATCCTATCAATCACCGGGTTTTGTGGGGTTCTACGAAAGGCATCGTACGACTTGTTTGCCTTGTCGTATATAGCATTGAGTTCAACTCTTTTTATTTCCAGAGTATAAACGGATTCATCTTTGGGGTGGGTTTCGTAATGTTCTTCGATATATTCGAATAAATCCGAAATACAGAACTTATATTCTTCCAATTTCGATAGAAAATTTGTTTATTTATTATATAGATATATATGTATATATCGCAATTATAAAATTGAAATGAAACAAATAATAAATTTTAAGTAATTTTTCTTTATTTAAATTTTAACAAGCAAATTCCCGAATGATGGCGAATTTCTACAAAAAAAAAAAAATTTTTTTCGTGTGTGTCTTATATATGCACAATATTTAAAATTCCGATGAACGAAAAATTTCCTACTGGGTCTTTTGAATTTTTTCCTACAGGGTTTTTTGCATGCTCGCAATGCACTCGCAATGAATATTTAACAGAGTGGGTAATGTAATTTGAATATATATACAAGGTGCGTTCCAAAGTAAACAGTACCAAAGTAACAAAGTAAACTCTAGCGGCGCCATCTATATGTAGATGTGCGTTAAAATCTGCTATTCTTTATCGACTTCCAGTAAAAATTTCATGACATTTCATCTATTAGAAGTGAAGTTATCGCGTTTTAAGTGTCAGTATGTTTTTGTCATCGGTGCGAAAATGAGCTTCGAACAAAG
Source organism: Bactrocera oleae (assembly GCF_042242935.1). NCBI lineage: Eukaryota > Metazoa > Arthropoda > Insecta > Diptera > Tephritidae > Bactrocera > Bactrocera oleae. The sequence continues at coordinate 16,470,893 of NC_091541.1, read as the reverse complement.
AGCCAACATTAAATTTTGTTTTAAAATTGGTAAAACTTTTACCGAAACGTTTTAATTGATGTAACAAGTTTATGGCGATGATTGCCTATCCCGTAGTAGAGTGCGCGAGGTGTTTCAACGTTTTCAAAGTGGTCGTGAGCACATAAATGAGAAGTGAACCGAAACCCAAAAAATCGCGCCTGGAGAAGTCAAAACTGAAGACAATGTTGATTTGTTTTTATGATTCCAATAGTATTGTCCACAAAGAATTTGTGACACCCGACCAAAACGTTAATGTGGTATTCGACCTTGTTGCGCCCTATTCGACGTGTTCGGCCCGAATATCGCGAAGATGGAAGTTGGCGTTTGTTGCCCGATAATGCGCTGTCTCATCGACCAACGCTTGTGGCCGATTATTTGACCAAAAATCACATTTTAACAATCAACCACTCCCCGTATTCACCTGATATGGCACCGTGTGACTTCTACTTTTTCCGAAAAATACATTTGCCGATGAAAGGAAAGCGTTATGCAGACGTGGAGGCCATTCAAAAGGCTTGCACCGGCATACTGGCGGCCATACCGGACAACGAGCTAAAACACTCGTTCGACATGCTTTTGGACCGTGAAAAAAGCTGTATTAAAGCAGAAGGAGACTAGTTTGAATAAAATTAATTGATTTTGCCGACAAAACCATTTCTTTTGTCTTTTTTTTAAAGTCCTGTTTACTTTGAAACGCACCTTGTATATAATATTTTATATACGTGTATGTATGAATAGGTACCAAGAATAACGCTGCTTGGCTCTCAGAAATTGTATATTATGTTGTAAGTACGTACTTATGTATAATGAGAAATTTTAATATATATATATATATATATATATTAATGAAATATCGTATATGAACGAATTGGTATTAAGACTAACGCTACTTGGCTTTCAAAAAATATATATTATATGTGGTAAGTACGTACTTATGTATTATGAGCAATGTGCTAAACGGAATATGGCAATAATAATTTCGCAAATACTTTGCACTTAATACCTGTTAAGCACAAGTTTTATTTTATTGTATTATATATATTTGTTTTCACTTTGCACTTTTATTCCGTATTGCACTGATATATTACATATTTTTTTAAAATTTTGGGTTTATGTACTCAAAATTTTTTCTACGTATTTAATCCTTGTTGCTTTTGTAAAACCAAGTTTGTGGTTGATTGGGTGGGTGAATATATAACTTCTGATGATCCAAACGGTGGTTCATTGGGTGGATGAATATATATAAACGGTGTTTAATTGGGTGGGTTCTATTTTATCGGGAACGAATCCGGCTCGAAGGACCAAAATGTCGGGGTGCTCGACGTTGAGTTTGCCGGTGTGATAAATAAAATAAAATGTTTATTAAAATTCAACAAAATTTAACTTTAATTAATTTGAGTATATAGGGTATAAATATTATAGACAATTTGTGTGGGTTAATTGTACAATATTTATGTGTGTGTTTGTTAAGGGTTATATGTATAATTCAATTTATGTGTTATTTGTAAGTTAGACTTAAATAATATAAATAAACTATAAACTTAATTGTAACCTGATATGGGTTGATAATCCCGCGTAGATTTTGATGGTTCTGCTGTTGTTGTTGTGCTGCTGGAGCGATCTGATTTTCGCGCCTTTTTATGTCCGTCCGCGTTGATATCTGCTCCTGCCTGCTGATTTATTCTTATTGGAATTATGAGCTATGTTGTTGCTGTTGAGCCTTTTGTATTGTCCTCTAATTCGCATTTATACGAGTTTGGAGAGCAATGCAGGGATGTGTTCATTTGGTATGCACTAATTTCTGTCTGACGCTAATTTCAGATATTTAATGTTTTGTAAAAAATTTCAGTTATTCTTGTGAAAATTTTGATATACCAAAGGTTGTAAAGAAAATGTATTCAGGCCGCAAAGTTTTAGAAGCAGTTTTGTTTAAATTTTTCAACAATAATATTCTGGTTCTTTACAGAAATTTAGACTCTGTCAAACATTTAATTGCAGAATTTCAAGAATAATTTACTAATGAGTTATGCAATCAAAATTTCATAATTGTTGGATATTTTAACATTTCTCTAAAGTCTAGAGGGACTAGCATTTGTAAATACTATTACTTATGAGACAGTGCATAAATATCACGTTATTATTTGTGTATATATTAAAAACTCACTTAGTGCGATGTTTCTTTCTCTTTTTCAAACCTAAAGGCTTTAGAATAGCATCATAAATCTGATAGCAGTTATTGAGAAAAATGCAAAAATACAAAATATATTAATTGTAAATATTTTAATTATTTATATCTAAATTACTTTTGTAATTTTTTATTACTTAAGAATTATTGTGAATTCAAGGTACAAATTAAATAGTTCAAGAAAAAATGAAATGTATATTCATCCTTGTCAAAAACGATTTATTCTCATACTCATTATAGTTATAATGCATTTTATATAAAATTAATTGTAAGCGTATAAAACAAAACTCAAGTAAAATTTCCCATAATTTGAGTGAATTTAGAATACAATCTACTCTAATTAGTTTTGCTGTTATTGTAAATAATGGATGCAACACTACTTACTTTTTATTGATCTGCCCAAAGCGTCGTTAAAATCGACCCCATTAAAAATTTTAAGCATTTTTCAATAAAAAAAGTTGCGATCGGAGCCTAGAAAAAAAAACTTGCTTCAATGCTATACAATTTTAGTGGATTATAAAGTTCTGATGTGTAACCTGGACAATATAATTCACTCAATGACTCGTCGTCTACGGGATTTTATCAATTCAAATAACAAAATTATTAAATTTTAGGTTAAAATTAGCTTTTTCTACTTACAGCTTTATTAAAATTTTTTTTGCATTTTTCAAACAAATTTATTATTAATGTTTGATTTCATGTACATTTTTGGTGTTTTTTTTCAGTTTTTGTTTTGAAGGAATAGATTTAAGATAAATTCCTTATACTATTTTTAAAAAAGCTGAAAACTCGTATTTATATTAGTGAATATTATACTCTAAACTAAATCTCCATGTTGTTTTTATACTCTCGCAACCTGTTGCTACAGAGTATAATAGTTTTGTTCACCTAACGGTTGTTTGTATCACCTAAAACTAATCGAGTTAGATATAGGGTTATATATATATAAATGATCAGGATGAAGAGACGAGTTGAAATCCGGGTGACTGTCTGTCCGTCCGTCCGTGCAAGCTCTAACTTGAGTAAAAATTGAGATATCTTTATGAAACTTGGTAGACATGTTTCTTGGTACCGTGAGACGGTTGGTATTGCAGATGGACGTAATCGGACCACTGCCACGCCCACAAAACGCCATTAATCAAAAACAAATAACTTACCATAACTAAGCTCCGCAATAAGATACAAGACTGTTATTTGGTACACAGGATCACATTAGGGAGGGGCATCTGCAGTTAAAACTTTTTTTAAAAAGTGGGTGTGGTCCCGCCTCTAATAGGTTTAATGTACATATCTCCTAACGCTATAATAACAAAATTCACTAGAAGCAAATGTTTTTAGCACTTCTATTGACGGTGTGAAAATAGTTGAAATCGGGTGGCAACTCCGCCCACTCCCCACATAACGGTACTGTTAAAAACTACTAAAAGCGCGATAAATCAAGCACTAAACACGCCAGAGACATTAAATTTTATCTCTGAGATGGTATGAGATGACTTTATAGGAACCGCGTTCAAAATTAGACAGTGGGCGTGGCACAGCCCACTTTTAGGTGAAAACCCATATCTTGAGATCTGCTTAACCGATTTCAACCAAATTCGGTGGCTAACGTTATTTTCATGTTTCTATGTCATACTGCGAAAATGGGCGAAATCGGACTAGAACCACACCTACTTCCCATATAACACCATTTTAAATTCCATCCGATTCTTTCACTTTCCACTATGCAAATCAGGCAACAATGACTGTATCGGGATAAACCTTTGCGTGAATAATGCGATTAAAGTATGCCACCTTGTGGCCAAAAATTGTCTAAATCGAACCAAAACTGTTTAAGCCCCTAAGTACTAAATATGTGGACCCCAGTGCCTTTAGTTGACCTTCTACCGAAAATATCAGTTAATACACAAAGAAATCTCAAACGAGTATACTATTTGACTTTGCGCGAGTATAAAATGTTCGGTTACACCCGAACTTAGCCCTTCCTTACTTGTTTATTTTTCAAACTGTATATAAATACATACATATATGACTCAAAATACATCTTCATCTACAATCTTCATCTCTTAAACTAGATGAATACTCAAAATATTTCATATAAAACTGCAACGTTTCGATTCACAAGATTGGAGTTTCTCTACTTAATAATGTGAATGAACCAACTCAATTTAAACTAGAAACAAATATTTTTTTGATATTTTCGAATTTCACTTAAAAATATAATAAAATATAAAGGGAAGGAGAGTTTCTCATTATTATATTTATATTCACATACTGCATGTTGTTTAACGGTCTGAATAACCTCAACAGGAGCAAAGTTGATAAGTCTGCATATTGTAGGAATTTTAATGTCACAATTTCATTTTCATGTTATTATTTGTGAACAAGAAATATCATCATCAACGCGTTTCGGCCGTTGAAACCATCGAGCGATATTAACGGCGTTTCCACGTGTTTCCTGTGCCGCGTCCTCATCTGTAATCTGGAATTACAACTTTCAAATATTTATTTACTTATCAAAAAATTTTTTTTTTCAATAATAGAAATTTTCATAATATATTATATATATTTTTAATTTTATTTAAATACTAGCTGACCCTGCGAACTTCGTACCACCATAGCGTAGTTTTGATACACTACTTTACTTTGTATAGCTGACAGTTGTCCTATGTTAGGTATAAATACCTATTCAATTTAAATTGGAATCTATAATATCTCCATATAAAAATTAATCCCTATTTCCATGGTGTCGCCATAACTGAGAAGTACTTTAGTAATTTCATAATTAATTAATATTGTGTAGTCATCAGAAGTTACCAAAAATCGATATTAAGCTGTGAACTTACCGTGATTAACAAACACTTATTAGCAAACAACAAACTTCGTAGTGTTTTAGTTAGTGCGATAGAATTGAATTAAGTAACCACATTTCCGAACAAACGATGCTCTTTCAATATAGTCTATGGCTGTGAATTACGATGACATTTGTTACGCGCGTTTTTTAAAATATGCAAAATTAAATGTATTTTTTCAATCTTTCAGAGACATTTTCTTAATATTTTTTTCTGTAAGAACCTTTTACAGAGTATTAGAATACTACGAAAAAAAAGCCAAATCGGTCTAGCCTTTCTCAAGTTATGGCGTGACAATGGAAAACGGGTTTAATTTTTATATATTATATATTATATATTATATATTTAAATTGTAGAAAATATTTCGAATAATATCAAGCAAGTTCTGTTGATGCAAGCAGTAAGCAATTAACCAGCTTAAATTAATATGATACCAAAAAAGACGACAGTTCCACCTAACAACGGATTTGGAATACTAACGAAACACCATTTCATATAAAGTTTTGCAGTTTTGTGAGTACTTTTTTGAATACTACTTGTAGAGGGTAAATATTCAGATAAATTTTCATGCTTATTATAGGTCATGAAATCGCTGTTAGTATAGAAGCTTTGACTTCACGTGATTTTAGGGCTTAGTATATTACTTACTGTACTTGGCGCTACAATGCAATTGAGTGGTAGCTTAAAGTTGTGATATGGTAGCAAAACGATGAAAAACATTGTAATAAATTGTAAATATAAATTGTATAACCAAAATCATTCCGAAGAAAATCACAAAACATAATCCGATTCGATCCAATTCCTTATGACCTCGGTATATGTAAATTTGCGAATTTCTGTCATCGTATGTTATATAATCAATCAGATCAATTGGCAACTGATGGAATTAAACACAAATAAAGCTTCGACAACCAGTTTTTATTTTATGATTTCTCGAACATCAGGACATTAAATTTTGTTTCATAGTGTTCAAAGTCTCCACGCTCATGTTAATGATATAAAAATCGACTGCCTGATGCTGTCTTCAGATATTTATTGTTTTGTACAAACTTGAAGTTATCCCTGTGAAAATGTTTATATACCAGGACCTACTTCAGTTAACGAGCTGAGGATAGATAGCACGAAAACAAGCAATCGCATTGACCCTTATGTTAGTAACCAACTTTACCGACGTCTTTTAGCAACCGAAAAGAAGATGGATAAGAGTCATAGAAGAATATCAAATTTCTGGTTGGCTTCATACCGTATATATCGGTCAATATGTAAAATATCTTGGCAAAATAAATGATATTATAATATTGGATATACTCGTACTATAGTTAAATGCTGAAAAGGTCCGATATTGATCCACGAATTACCCCACATTCTACATACAATTATTTTCGTTTATCCCGAATGAAATTCCGATTTACCATCCTTTGGTTGATTTTTTCCTCTTATACCCCATGTATAAAATTTAGCTTCTTTGTTCAAAAATCTGAACACGAATTTATATATATTCGTGTAAACTAGCTGTATCCTGCGCGAATTGCTACGCGACCAACTAAAATAAATTTGATCATTACATTTTGTATCATTTTATTTATTTATAAAATAATAAAAATTAAGTATCAATTACTAAACAAAATTATTTATACTGTGCTATACGGAATAGTTACACTGGTGACGAAAACAGTGTCACACGAATTTTGTGTTGATTCTTGTTTATGTTGGTGTACTCTCATTAACAATATATAATAATTTTGTTTCAATCGAGCTTTCCTCGTCCAACAAATTTTTTTTTCGTTCTTAATGATAAATAAAAAATAAAACTTTAATAACTTTTTTTCATATCGTATTATTACAAGTTAATGACGATGATACGCAAAAATAATGTTAAATATAAAAATTTTTACGCGCAGCAAATTCTTTTTGCATATGGTTCTTTATTGAATATGAAATAATACGATTTGAACACAATTGAGTAGTTGACTCTAATTGAATTATTTTTTTATAAAACATTGTTTTTTTTTTGCAAAAATTAGTAATATCAAATGAAGGACGACATTTTCACTCTCAATCGTACTGAATATCAGAAAATAAAAATTTTCCAAAATCATGCAAAAAAATATAAACAGCAATAAAAAAAGTGTATTGCATGAGAAAAGCTGGACCATCGAGAAAAAAGCAGTCACACTTGCGAGATTTTGTCTCATATACGTTTTTTACATCATAAACATACCACGAAACTGTTCTAGACCCCGACAAACAAAATTTAGACTTAAGCCATTTGCTATACCAACGATTTGGATCGAACCAAAGGAACATGTAAGTGATTGTTATATTCGTTTGCCGAATTGTCTGTGCCAAAGCCTCAAAATCCATTTGTATATCTGAAAGAGAAATTCCTCAAACTTAGCGAGCCAAAAATTAAATAGGGAATCTTTGTAGGTCCACAAATACGGCAACTGATAAAGAATGTTGAGCTTAAAATATATTGTTTTACTTATCATGCAAAATTAAATGTATTTTTTCAATCTTTCAGAGACATTTTCTTAATATTTTTTTCTGTAAGAACCTTTTACAGAGTATTAGAATACTACGAAAAAAAAGCCAAATCGGTCTAGCCTTTCTCAAGTTGTGGCGTGACAATGGAAAACGGGTTTAATTTTTATATATTATATATTATATATTTAAATTGTAGAAAATATTTCGAATAATATCAAGCAAGTTCTGTTGATGCAAGCAGTAAGCAATTAACCAGCTTAAATTAATATGATACCAAAAAAGACGACAGTTCCACCTAACAACGGATTTGGAATACTAACGAAACACCATTTCATATAAAGTTTTGCAGTTTTGTGAGTACTTTTTTGAATACTACTTGTAGAGGGTAAATATTCAGATAAATTTTCATGCTTATTATAGGTCATGAAATCGCTGTTAGTATAGAAGCTTTGACTTCACGTGATTTTAGGGCTTAGTATATTACTTACTGTACTTGGCGCTACAATGCAATTGAGTGGTAGCTTAAAGTTGTGATATGGTAGCAAAACGATGAAAAACATTGTAATAAATTGTAAATATAAATTGTATAACCAAAATCATTCCGAAGAAAATCACAAAACATAATCCGATTCGATCCAATTCCTTATGACCTCGGTATATGTAAATTTGCGAATTTCTGTCATCGTATGTAATATAATCAATCAGATCAATTGGCAACTGATGGAATTGAACACAAATAAAGCTTCGACAACCAGTTTTTATTTTATGATTTCTCGAACATCAGGACATTAAATTTTGTTTCATAGTGTTCAAAGTCTCCACGCTCATGTTAATGATATAAAAATCGACTGCCTGATGCTGTCTTCAGATATTTAATGTTTTGTACAAACTTGAAGTTATCCCTGTGAAAATGTTTATATACCAGGATCTACTTCAGTTAACGAGCTGAGGATAGATAGCACGAAAACAAGCAATCGCATTGACCCTTATGTTAGTAACCAACTTTACCGACGTCTTTTAGCAACCGGGTACCGGGGTACGATCTGAGTATAATTATTATTTTGTTTATTTTATTAAAAAAAAAAATTTCTAAAAATTTGTTCAAAAAATTTTTTTCTTCAAATATTAATAGTCAGTGACAATTTAAAGAAGAAAAAAAATAACAAGGCAGAATAAAAAAAAAAGAAAAAACCTGAACTCACAAATAGCTTTCTTTTATGTTAAAAAACTACGATTTGAGAGCTTAAAATGAAATATTGAAAAAATATATTCCCAAAAATAGGCAAAAATGCCTCCATATAACTAATGTAAATATTTTCGAACTTCCCGTCGACTTTCTACGGCATCTACAAGTATCAGCCAATATGTAGTGAATCTTAATGAAATTCAGAATGAATCTCTTATAATAACAGTGTGTATTTTTGCATAAAATGGAGGAAATCAGGGCAATGTTCCCTTAGTCCCCATATACATAATATACGGATTTTCAAACATCCGCTTAACTTTATACCTTATATGTATATTGAACAATCTGTGCGGTTTCTTAATGAAGTTCATTACTTACTGGTAATGATACATATGTCGTAATACCAAAACTGGATAAAATCGGATCAAAATATTCCCTAGCCCCCATATACCTGATATAAGAAAATGGATAAGAGTCATAGAAGAATATCAAATTTCTGGTTGGCTTCATACCGTATATATCGGTCAATATGTAAAATATCTTGGCAAAATAAATGATATTATAATATTGGATATACTCGTACTATAGTTAAATGCTGAAAAGGTCCGATATTGATCCACGAATTACCCCACATTCTACATACAATTATTTTCGTTTATCCCGAATGAAATTCCGATTTACCATCCTTTGGTTGATTTTTTCCTCTTATACCCCATGTATAAAATTTAGCTTCTTTGTTCAAAAATCTGAACACGAATTTATATATATGCGTGTAAACTAGCTGTATCCTGCGCGAATTGCTACGCGACCAACTAAAATAAATTTGATCATTACATTTTGTATCATTTTATTTATTTATAAAAAATTACATTTTGTATCATTTTATTTATTTATAAAATAATAAAAATTAGGTATCAATTACTAAACAAAATTATTTATACTGTGCTATACGGAATAGTTACACTGGTGACGGAAACAGTGTCACACGAATTTTGTGTTGATTCTTGTTTATGTTGGTGTACTCTCATTAACAATATATAATAATTTTGTTTCAATCGAGCTTTCCTCGTCCAACAATTTTTTTTTTTCGTTCTTAATGATAAATAAAAAATAAAATTTTAATAACTTTTTTTCATATCGTATTATTACAAGTTAATGACGATGATACGCAAAAATAATGTTAAATATAAAAATTTTTACGCGCAGCAAATTCTTTTTGCATATGGTTCTTTATTGAATATGAAATAATACGATTTGAACACAATTGAGTAGTTGACTCTAATTGAATTATTTTTTTATAAAACATTGTTTTTTTTTTTGCAAAAATTAGTAATATCAAATGAAGGACGACATTTTCACTCTCAATCGTACTGAATATCAGAAAATAAAAATTTTCCAAAATCATGCAAAAAAATATAAACAGCAATAAAAAAAGTGTATTGCATGAGAAAAGCTGGACCATCGAGAAAAAAGCAGTCACACTTGCGAGATTTTGTCTCATATACGTTTTTTACATCATAAACATACCACGAAACTGTTCTAGACCCCGACAAACAAAATTTAGACTTAAGCCATTTGCTATACCAACGATTTGGATCGAACCAAAGGAACATGTAAGTGATTGTTATATTCGTTTGCCGAATTGTCTGTGCCAAAGCCTCAAAATCCATTTGTATATCTGAAAGAGAAATTCCTCAAACTTAGCGAGCCAAAAATTAAATAGGGAATCTTTGTAGGTCCACAAATACGGCAACTGATAAAGAATGTTGAGCTTAAAATATATTGTTTTACTTATCATGTAAAAAAACTTTCTTCTATGTACTTTTTTTGCAAGAGTAGAAACATTAGTTTTGTTTTGAATGCTCCAGCAGTAATCAACCATCATATATGCATTCCAATGACCGTGGTATCGCTCTTTATAGTGCGAATATCTTGATGAAAGTGTTTTCCTTGTTGTTTTGCTTAAGTCGTCTAAATTTCTGGGAAGCGGTCTAAATGTCTGAAGATTAAGTGCATCTTGATGCTCATCCTAGTCTCTAGAAGTGCAACATGATCGTTGGGTTATTATTATTATTATTAAAATAGTAAGAAACTCTTTAGAAATCTCATAAAACAAAACCTAAGACACTTTAAAACAAAATAAGCTCCGCTTTAAATAAAAATACAAATTTAAACCATTTTGCGTAGAAACTGTAAATCGGCTGTATATTCCCGAATTTTACATTAATCCATTAATCAGTAAGTAAGAAACTAAACGCTAAGAGGTACTGAGCGGCTGTGAATCGAGACTGCAAGGTCACCCATTCGACCAAATCTATTACCTCCAACAATTTCTTTGGAGAATAAGTCCACTTGAATCAGTTTCTGTATGGTAGATACTGTTGTTCACGAACGCTGTCAATCGTTAGAGTGCTGTTTTAACTAATTTGGAACTAATTGTGAGTCAGTCCAAAACAAAGTAGTTATGGGAACAGAGGTGAATATTTCTTTTACCTTAGCATGCGAGCGAGCAAGAAGGTGGGCACCGCAAAGTTCGACTTTTGGGAGATACTGCCTTCTTACTTGCCCTTGATTTCGATGTGAGCAAATGTATTGCAACCTGTACGTCAGAGTCTTCTGTGCGTGTGTAAATCGCCGATCCGTATGCACGAATTAATGCGTCGCAAAATTATTTCGCGAGCATCTGGTAGCAGACAATAGCGAGGCGGATTGATTGATGGAAGCGAGTTAAGATATGCTAAGTAACTATTCCAGGCTTGATGTATATGTTGGGATACCGACTTGTTCAATTTTAATTTAAGCGGCCACAATTGTTTATAACAACCGCTTTGTAATAGACTTGTAAACTTGTTTTGGTGTGAATGAGAACAACAACGTGTCGATGCGTTGATTCCATGTCACCCCAAGTGCACTTATTATAGAATCATGGGTAATACTAAGCTCTTTCATAGTTTGCCTTGCCATGAAATCTGGGTGATTGGAGCGTCATTTGGATAGAGGAAACTGACCGCGTCGAAGTATCTCAATAACTTCTGCCTTTAAAATGTGTAAGGCATCTGTATCATCTGCACCACACGGAAGATCATCAACATAAAACGAATTCTTTACAGCCGCAGCGCCCTTTTGAAATTCACTCATATGCTTACCTCTACTTAGCAGTCTAAAGTCTTCGTACTGCTAGATATGGACCTAAGGCAGTGCCATATGTGAGCTAGTATGTGAGAAGATCTGCGTCTGGATAAGCTTTGCCAGAGAGTTAATGAAATTTACGATAATTTTTATTCAAGGATACTTGCATGTACATTTTAATGATAGCGTAACAATACAGCGCTCTTTGGATCGTAGGCCCAACAAAAAGTAAGTCGTTTAGTAATGTTGTTGTCGTAGTTCGGCAAGGGGCGCCGAACACTACTCGTAACTTTGTTGATGCGCTTGAAGGTTTCAGTACGCATTACGTGGATTGTAATAGTGGGGTTCATCTAAGCTGAACATCTGTACTTCAGACATGTGACCGAGACGTTCATACTCTTCCATGAACGAGACACAGTGGGATTGTCTTCAAATGACAAGTTTAATTTGACCAACGCGAGGGCTTCAAAAAATGCCTCTGTTCCAAGATCGCTTCGAGGTTTGAAAAAGGTTTTGTCGACCAAAATTGTGTTGGCTGGCTAATTCCAGTTTACTGTGCCAATTTCAGAGTATGGTTAGTATGCAAGATGGGCTGTGATACCAAACTAGAGCAAAAGTTGAAATGCTGATGTGCGCGAATTATTTGTTGTAGTGGTTCGAGCTTTAAGATTGGTAACTGAATCATCTATACTGCGAATGCCAATGTGATACTTTTCTTGACGAAGGTGAAGCCTTTGTGCGAACTAGTCGGTCATGAAGTTCACTTGTACGCTCCCATTGCATGTTTAACTAGAACTAAAGCTGTTGACAAAATGACTTATATATTTATTTATAATATTTTATTGTTATCTAATTGAAATTGCTATAATAATTTAATGTGCATGTTTCGTTTTCTAAAATTAACCGTTGTGTTTTTAATTTTGTTCAAATCTCAAATATTTATATTATTGCATACTATTAATTAAAAATGGAGTTTTACATACATTTTCAAATTTTATTTGCTTACAGGATTAATAGAATTCCCATCACCAATGGAATTTCTTGAACAGTTTACTGGATTCGTTTTGAGATGTTAATCCACTACTTGGCAGTGGGTAGAGTCACGATTCCTCGATGTTGATTGGTGATTTGGTGGCTTTCACACTGTTTGTCTATGTAAGTGTGTCCCTCGACACATCTAACTATTAAATGGCTCATAACACACTACACTTTCTCCTTTCCAAACAGTTTTCTTGATTTTATATTTAGTGTTAATTATATAATATTATCGATATTTTACTATTTTTTTTACAGAATCATGTGAAAATTCACTACCTATTTACCAATATTCTTTTGGGCAATCCAACATAAGTATGCCTGCCGAAATTGTTCTAATGCTCTATGCAATTTAGCTGTTCTATGAGCTCCGGGTTAAATGTTTGGATTTGTTCTTATGTATAATAGGTTTGTTCACCTAGCCGTTGTTTTCATCGACTAAAACTAATCGACATAGGTATCGAGTTATACATATATATATAAATGGTCAGGATGACAAGACGAGTTCGGAACAGAACCACGCCTACAAAATGCGATTAAGCGAAATTGTATAAAATGGCATATCTAAGCACTTAGTAACAATATATAATTGTAATTTTGTGCAGGTTTAGCATCTCTTCGTACACTGTGAAAATGGGTAATAACAACAGATAATAAGCACGCCAACTTCCTATATACCGGTTATGTTGAAAACCACTAAAAGTGCGATAACCCTCTGAATAAATGCGCCACAAGCATTAAATTTCACAATCAAGATGATAGAAAAAAGCTATAGGAGTATTTGTAAAATTAAACAATGGGCGTGGTACCGCTTAACTTTTGGTGAAATCCTATATCTTAGGAACTACTTGACTAAATAACCAAATTTGGTGTGTGAGGTTAAATTACATCTGATTCTTTCACTTTACAGTATACAATGCACATATAAATGAAGTTATCATAAAAAAACTGTGCACAAATTATGCCCTTAAGTTATTTCATCTTGCGCTCTGAAAGAATTTTCCCACTTTTGTTCTTCATTCAATTAATTCATGAGATTATATTTTCCACAAATTTTTATACTTTTGCAACATGTTGCTACAGAATATAATAGTTTTGTTCGCCTAACGGTTGAATCAACTAAAACTAATCGAAATAGCTTTGAGGTTATATATATTTAATTGATGACGAGGCGAGTTGAAATCCGAGTAACTGTCTGTCCGTCCGTTTGCCCGTGCAATCGATAACTTGAGTAAGAATTGAGATATCTTGAAGAAACTGGGTGGTACCTATGTTCCTAGGTAAAAAAAAAAAATAAGGACGAGCTCGTAGATAGGTAGGGTGTAATAGGATCACTGCCACGCCCACAATACGCAATTAATCGAAAACGTATAGAGTGAAATAATTAAGCCGTAAATTAAGACACAAAATTTGGCAACGAACCACATTAAAGAGGAGCAACTGTGGCTATATCAGCCCAATTTGCACAGGACAAATTTTTTCAACCCTTCTTTTCCTTACGTCTGAAAATAGGTGAAATCGAATGATAGTCCCGACACTCTTCACTTAACGGTTTTGTTAAAAACTACTAAAAGTTCGATAAATCAAGAACTAAATGTGTCAGGGGCAATTAATTTTAGACCCAGGGTGGCAATAGAGGACTTTATAGGATCTCGTGTCAAAATTAGACGATGGGCGCGGCAACGCCCACTTTTAGATGAAATCACATATCATGGGACCTGTTCGACCGATTCTTCTGATATTCCTATATTACAGTGCGAAAATGAAAGAGAAAACCGGACTACAACCACGCGTACTGCCCATATAACACAATTTTGAATTCTTTCTGGTTCTTTCTCATTCCAGTATACAAATTAGGCACCAATTAATATAACGGGATAAAACTTTGCACGAACAGTGCCTTTGAAGTAAGCCAACTAATGACTAAACCTGTCCAAATCGAACGAAAAGTACCCCTAGTAACCGAGTAGGTGGACACCAGGACCTATTGCGAACTTTTTGCCGAAGGGAAATATTTCCTGATAATATTATGTCAAAAATGGGTTGAACCGGGTCAATAGTTCCTTTACCCCCAATATACCTAACATAAAAATTTTCGAACTTCCGGGTGACTTTATACCGCATATATCGGCCAATTACCGTATATATCTAATAACAGTGTATCCTTGTGCTTAAAATGAATAAAATAAGGTGAAAACTTGACTTAGCTTCTATATCATCAATATCTGAATTTGCGAACATCCGGCTGTCTTTACTCCATATATAATATACTAGCCGACCCGGCGACGCGTTGCTGTGGCTAAAGTTTTTGTTATATTACATTATAGTAAACAATCTAAGAGGAACAATAAGAGAACATCAGTCACGGAGTCCACTATGCTTTTTCACACAGATGGTATTTGTAAAAAAATATGGTTGACCTTATTTGACTTTCTACTACTATAACCCTTTAGTACAATGAAATTATTTACGAACAAAGACGAAAATGTTGATGTTGGTATACAAATTCACTAGATTGAGATTTGAAGGGGAAGTACGTTGAACACAATTAATTAAAATGTTGATATTAAGCAGAAATCCATACAAAGTAAAAATTTATCAGATTTATTATTTCTATTTAATTTTATAACAAATAAGTATATTACAGTATAATACAGTAAATAACATGTGACGCTTAAACTCATGAATGAGGAAGGCAAGGCAGACAGTCTTAAACTTTTAAACATTAATATTTATTTTTTTGAATTATAAATACTTTCAATTTAATTTAACATCAATCGGTGCAAGATGTTTTTGGTTAACTTGTCTTTAGCTAACACAAATAGATTCGACGGTTTCCCAACACGTGAACACGCAACATATAGTTGCCTATGAGAAAAACATGGATTTTCCAAATCTAAACCACAAATGGACATTGTTTGAGCTTGAGATTTATTTATAGACATGGCGAAAGCTAAACGAATTGGAAACTGTAGTCTTTTGAAGGGTATGGTAGAATCTGATGGTATCGTCGGAATACGTGATAATTGTTGCTAAACTTCCATGGTCATATTGCTTTTCTCGTTGTAAATCGGTATTGACTAAGTCGGTGGCTGGACGATTAGGTGATGGCATACCATAATGATTAAGTGGTAAATTTGAAATAAGAACACATAAATCCTCGATCAAGACCAATGCTTCATTGTACATCTCTGATGTATAATCTATGTTTTGGCATTGATTTGTTTGTATAATACGATGCAAGATGTCTTCTATCATACAATTTTTATATTTTTCCCACAATGTTTGTGCTTGCGAGGGATAACATGACGAATGTTATTCGGTGTTGATATCAACGCAGCATCAGCAAGCGTTAAGTCCCAATGGTTATCGTCTTCTAGCAATTGCAGTTCACGACATGCATCCTGGTATGTATTGAATACTCGACCATTAACTGTTCGTAAAAATTCAAAAGACGTTGGTCCGGGAACATTCACCATTAACAAACGTAAATAGAAGCACTCATGTTGCTTTGGATGTACCGTGTAAAGTCTCCCCAATGTCTTAGCTTTGAATATGCCTGTAATGGAAGGATGTGGTTTTCCTTGTTTCCGTGGCTCCCATTTTTTACTGGATTTGTTCCATGTGAAATAACGTGGAACATCACCATACACCAATGTCTTCGCGAATTGGCCAGAAACATCAGGTTTTTGACACAATGTAAAAAATTCAGTTAGAGCCGTTTTCGGAGCTTCGAACGCTCTTTGGAGAACATTTTCTTCAGTGAAGTACACACGTTGACCGTTTTCAAGATGTATTGCCAGATGTTGGACAGCAGGATCTCTTTTGTGCATGCGAAAGCTGAGAATATGCCAAATAGCTTCATTGCTGCTAATGTATCTGCCCATTTGGTATCGTGCTATTTCGTCATTTTTATTTATGTTTTGTACTTCAAATATGGCCAAATCACTGCCTTTGTTTACATATTTACAAATATACTTAATTGATTTAACAGAACTGCAAAGCTCAACATTGATATGAGCTTTTTAAGTTTTTAAAAGTAGTGGTGAGTATGGTACCACCCACTGATTATCAAACTCAACTTGATTTGGAAAGCTCGGCAGTCGCATTGTAATGTGTGGCCACCATTCTCAGTACTTCTGCGGCGATACATTGGATAACCATCAATATCCGTGATCGTGTCATTCGTATGCGGCTTTGGGAAGTTTTTTTTTACATTTTCCATTTTCCATGCACGATGACGTCATGCCCATGGATCATGTGTTTGGTGACAATATCAAATAATTCTTGATCAATTAATGGGTCTGGAATTTCGGCTGAAATTATTTGATCGATTTTTTCAGGACGGATTCTATCTTTAAGCCAAACCGAAATGTGGGCATGAGGCAAACCTCGCTTTTGCCACTCTATCGTATACAGCCAACAACGTGTGATACCAAAAATTGAATATTTAACAATAAAATCAATTAAGGATTTCAATTTTTGTTTAAACACACCTGCAGTTAAATCATGACGATGAATGGCTTGTTGTCCTGGCAATAGTAAAGTTTGTATCTCTTCCCAATTCGGATTACATGTGAATGTAATAAATAAATCCGGTCGGCCGTAATGACGTACGTAAGTCATCGTATCTTGAATGTATTCCTGCATGTTCCGTGGACTGCCGTTGTAGCTTGAAGGTAAAATGAAAGCATTACCGATGTCATTGGGATTTAAATTTCCATCGATGTTTCCAGCAACAGCGTCTCGTAAGTGAATATATTCTTCCGATCGTAGTTTTGCCTGGTTGAATCGAAGGAATCGCAAGCGTTCGCTTTCGACCTTAGCATACAATGTATTGATGGAACAGCTGACGATATCGAAGGATATAATTGTCTAGATGTTGTCTAACCATTATTCGGTGTGCGTAGTAGTTCATTGAGCTAACTTTTCTTATTTCTGTAATCACCTAAAAAAATAAAAAATAAAATGCAATACGAAATTAAAATCTATACATACAGTAAAAAAGTAAATAGATAATTGTCAAATTTACCGGTATTTGGATCATACTGTTTGATATTAAGGCGATATTCATCTTGTCCTTGCCAAAATATCAATGGATATTGTAGTGCGTCATATAAACGGTGTAGATCCGAAATCGTACTGACAGTGTTGTCTCGCCGTGTAATTTTTATAGATCTTTTGTCAACTGGATCACCAACCATGATAACAGCAACCTCATCAACAGTTGGAGCGTTGAATCTACCAGCATTTTCACCTAATGGTACTTTATCGGCTTTTATGACGATTTGATAATTGTCATTTTGCAGTCGTGGCGAAACTCTTTTGATCAATTGAGTTAGTTGATTGTGATCTTCTAAAAAATTTTCCAATAATATCACAATTGCTCTTTCCTCTGCTTGTTCAATAAAATTATACAGGCACCGAGTCGTCACGCGCTCTTCACAATCGCCCATAAAATAAATTTGAAGAAATTTCGGATTGTTATCAGGCATTGGCATCAGTGATTCGATTTTATGGTACTCCTGGCCTTGAATTTTGAATGTAGTTTCAAAATTACGTCCATCGGATGCACGATCGCAAATTTTAGTTGCCCCAAATGACTTCATTTGGAAGCAAGAATTAAATTTGCCTATCTTACGCAAAAATAATTTGGAATCATCTGAATTGCCAGTAAGAAGGGATAAAAAAGGCTCCGGCGGAGCGGGTAGAGGTGACAGCACAACTTTTCCTGATGCGCAGCACGTGCTGGCTGCTTCATTCCGAAATTTCAATGCCCGACAATATTGACATACTTTATCCATTCCACCGATAGCAATTTTTGAATGCGCTGAGTAGTTAATATTTGGTGCATATTCAAAGGCAAGCCGAATGAATGATGCACGGGTTAATGAGCGGCTGATCCGTTGCCTTTGTCGATCTAGTACTCGTACTGTAGCTATGTTTCGTTTTCGTGCCGCTCTTGTTCTCGTAATGCAGACGTTCGTCACGCTGTTCTTGAGATTCTTGTGCACGACTTTCTGCAGTCCTGATTCTTTGAGCTGCATTTCTTGTTTCGATTTGTTCTGGTAATTGCTGAGCTCTTTCAACACGTTTGCGTCGTGACCCTTTGCTGCTCGCGTTGTTGAGGTTAGATTTTTTCGGAGGCATTTGACTGAAAATAATAATTTAATCGTTTAAATATTAGAAAGAGGAACTGAAAAACATATTATCATAGCACATTGAAATAATAAGTGCAAAATAATTTTCAATGGAGGTTAAATAAAAATAATATAAAATTTTTGTACAATTATTGAAGAATTTAAGTGTGGGAAGCTTTGTGCCATTTTCTCATTGATATATTAATTAAGTTTTATAAAACTACTAGCTGACCCGGCCACGCGTTGCTGTGGCTAAAGTTTTTGTTATATTACATTATAGTAAGCAATCTAAGAGGAACAATAAGAGAACATCAGTCACGGAGTCCACTATGCTTTTTCACACAGATGGTATTTGTAAAAAAATATGGTTGACCTTATTTGACTTTCTACTACTATAACCCTTTAGTACAATGAAATTATTTACGAACAAAGACGAAAATGTTGATGTTGGTATACAAATTCACTAGATTGAGATTTGAAGGGGAAGTACGTTGAACACAATTAATTAAAATGTTGATATTAAGCAGAAATCCATACAAAGTAAAAATTTATCAGATTTATTATTTCCATTTAATTTTATAACAAATAAGTATATTACAGTATAATACAGTAAATAACATGTGACGCTTAAACTCATGAATGAGGAAGGCAAGGCAGACAGTCTTAAACTTTTAAACATTAATATTTATTTTTTTGAATTATAAATACTTTCAATTTAATTTAACATCAATCGGTGCAAGATGTTTTTGGTTAACTTGTCTTTAGCTAACACAAATAGATTCGACGGTTTCCCAACACGTGAACACGCAACATATAGTTGCCTATGAGAAAAACATGGATTTTCCAAATCTAAACCACAAATGGACATTGTTTGAGCTTGAGATTTATTTATAGACATGGCGAAAGCTAAACGAATTGGAAACTGTAGTCTTTTGAAGGGTATGGTAGAATCTGATGGTATCGTCGGAATACGTGATAATTGTTGCTAAACTTCCATGGTCATATTGCTTTTCTCGTTGTAAATCGGTATTGACTAAGTCGGTGGCTGGACGATTAGGTGATTGCATACCATAATGATTAAGTGGTAAATTTGAAATAAGAACACATAAATCCTCGATCAAGACCAATGCTTCATTGTACATCTCTGGTGTATAATCTATGTTTTGGCATTGATTTGTTTGTCTAATACGGTGCAAGATGTCTTCTGTCATACAATTTTTATATTTTTCCCACAATGTTTGTGCTTGCGAGGGATAACATGTCGTCAAAATAATTGCAAACAACTGACGAATGTTATTCGGTGTTGATATCAACGCAGCATCAGCAAGCGTTAAGTCCCAATGGTTATCGTCTTCTAGCAATTGCAGTTCACGACATGCATCCTGGTATGTATTGAATACTCGACCATTAACTGTTCGTAAAAATTCAAAGGACGTTGGTCCGGGAACATTCACCATTAACAAACGTAAATAGAAGCACTCACGTTGCTTTGGATGTACCGTGTAAAGTCTCCCCAATGTCTTAGCTTTGAATATGCCTGTAATGGAAGGATGTGGTTTTCCTTGTTTCCGTGGCTCCCATTTTTTACTGGATTTGTTCCATGTGAAATAACGTGGAACATCACCATACACCAATGTCTTCGCGAATTGGCCAGAAACATCAGGTTTTTGACACAATGTAAAAAATTCAGTTAGAGCCGTTTTCGGAGCTTCGAACGCTCTTTGGAGAACATTTTCTTCAGTGAAGTACACACGTTGACCGTTTTCAAGATGTATTGCCAGATGTTGGACAGCAGGATCTCTTTTGTGCATGCGAAAGCTGAGAATATGCCAAATAGCTTCATTGCTGCTAATGTATCTGCCCATTTGGTATCGTGCTATTTCGTCATTTTTATTTATGTTTTGTACTTCAAATATGGCCAAATCACTGCCTTTGTTTACATATTTACAAATATACTTAATTGATTTAACAGAACTGCAAAGCTCAACATTGATATGAGCTTTGTAAGTTTTTAAAAGTAGTGGTGAGTATGGTACCACCCACTGATTATCAAACTCAACTTGATTTGGAAAGCTCGGCAGTCGCATTGTAATGTGTGGCCACCATTCTCAGTACTTCTGCGGCGATACATTGGATAACCATCAATATCCGTGATCGTGTCATTCGTATGCGGCTTTGGGAAGTTTTTTTTTACATTTTCCATTTTCCATGCACGATGACGTCATGCCCATGGATCATGTGTTTGGTGACAATATCAAATAATTCTTGATCAATTAATGGGTCTGGAATTTCGGCTGAAATTATTTGATCGATTTTTTCAGGACGGATTCTATCTTTAAGCCAAACCGAAATGTGGGCATGAGGCAAACCTCGCTTTTGCCACTCTATCGTATACAGCCAACAACGTGTGATACCAAAAATTGAATATTTAACAATAAAATCAATTAAGGATTTCAATTTTTGTTTAAACACACCTGCAGTTAAATCATGACGATGAATGGCTTGTTGTCCTGGCAATAGTAAAGTTTGTATCTCTTCCCAATTCGGATTACATGTGAATGTAATAAATAAATCCGGTCGGCCGTAATGACGTACGTAAGTCATCGCATCTTGTATGTATTCCTGCATGTTCCGTGGACTGCCGTTGTAGCTTGAAGGTAAAATGAAAGCATTACCGATGTCATTGGGATTTAAATTTCCATCGATGTTTCCAGCAACAGCGTCTCGTAAGTGAATATATTCTTCCGATCGTAGTTTTGCCTGGTTGAATCGAAGGAATCGCAAGCGTTCGCTTTCGACCTTAGCATACAATGTATTGATGGAACAGCTGACGATATCGAAGGATATAATTGTCTAGATGTTGTCTAACCATTATTCGGTGTGCGTAGTAGTTCATTGAGCTAACTTTTTTTATTTCTGTAATCACCTAAAAAAATAAAAAAATAAAATGCAATACGAAATTAAAATCTATACATACAGTAAGAAAGTAAATAGATAATTGTCAAATTTACCGGTATTTGGATCATACTGTTTGATATTAAGGCGATATTCATCTTGTCCTTGCCAAAATATCAATGGATATTGTAGTGCGTCATATGAACGGTGTAGATCCGAAATCGTACTGACAGTGTTGTCTCGCCGTGTAATTTTTATAGATCTTTTGTCAACTGGATCACCAACCATGATAACAGCAACCTCATCAACAGTTGGAGCGTTGAATCTACCAGCATTTTCACCTAATGGTACTTTATCGGCTTTTATGACGATTTGATAATTGTCATTTTGCAGTCGTGGCGAAACTCTTTTGATCAATTGAATTAGTTGATTGTGATCTTCTAAAAAATTTTCCAATAATATCACAATTGCTCTTTCCTCTGCTTGTTCAATAAAATTATACAGGCACCGAGTCGTCACGCGCTCTTCACAATCGCCCATAAAATAAATTTGAAGAAATTTCGGATTGTTATCAGGCATTGGCATCAGTGATTCGATTTTATGGTACTCCTGGCCTTGAATTTTGAATGTAGTTTCAAAATTACGTCCATCGGATGCACGATCGCAAATTTTAGTTGCCCCAAATGACTTCATTTGGAAGCAAGAATTAAATTTGCCTATCTTACGCAAAAATAATTTGGAATTATCTGAATTGCCAGTAAGAAGGGATAAAAAAGGCTCCGGCGGAGCGGGTAGAGGTGACAGCACAACTTTTCCTGATGCGCAGCACGTGCTGGCTGCTTCATTCCGAAATTTCAATGCCCGACAATATTGACATACTTTATCCATTCCACCGATAGCAATTTTTGAATGCGCTGAGTAGTTAATATTTGGTGCATATTCAAAGGCAAGCCGAATGAATGATGCACGGGTTAATGAGCGGCTGATCCGTTGCCTTTGTCGATCTAGTACTCGTACTGTAGCTATGTTTCGTTTTCGTGCCGCTCTTGTTCTCGTAATGCAGACGTTCGTCACGCTGTTCTTGAGATTCTTGTGCACGACTTTCTGCAGTCCTGATTCTTTGAGCTGCATTTCTTGTTTCGATTTGTTCTGGTAATTGCTGAGCTCTTTCAACACGTTTGCGTCGTGACCCTTTGCTGCTCGCGTTGTTGAGGTTAGATTTTTTCGGAGGCATTTGACTAAAAATAATAATTTAATCGTTTAAATATTAGAAAGAGGAACTGAAAAACATATTATCATAGCACATTGAAATAATAAGTGCAAAATAATTTTCAATGGAGGTTAAATAAAAATAATATAAAATTTTTGTACAATTATTGAAGAATTTAAGTGTGGGAAGCTTTGTGCCATTTTCTCATTGATATATTAATTAAGTTTTATAAAACTACTAGCTGACCCGGCCACGCGTTGCTGTGGCTAAAGTTTTTGTTATATTACATTATAGTAAGCAATCTAAGAGGAACAATAAGAGAACATCAGTCACGGAGTCCACTATGCTTTTTCACACAGATGGTATTTGTAAACAAATATGGTTGACCTTATTTGACTTTCTACTACTATAACCCTTTAGTACAATGAAATTATTTACGAACAAAGACGAAAATGTTGATGTTGGTATACAAATTCACTAGATTGAGATTTGAAGGGGAAGTACGTTGAACACAATTAATTAAAATGTTGATATTAAGCAGAAATCCATACAAAGTAAAAATTTATCAGATTTATTATTTCCATTTAATTTTATAACAAATAAGTATATTACAGTATAATACAGTAAATAACATGTGACGCTTAAACTCATGAATGAGGAAGGCAAGGCAGACAGTCTTAAACTTTTAAACATTAATATTTATTTTTTTGAATTATAAATACTTTCAATTTAATTTAACATCAATCGGTGCAAGATGTTTTTGGTTAACTTGTCTTTAGCTAACACAAATAGATTCGACGGTTTCCCAACACGTGAACACGCAACATATAGTTGTCTATGAGAAAAACATGGATTTTCCAAATCTAAACCACAAATGGACATTGTTTGAGCTTGAGATTTATTTATAGACATGGCGAAAGCTAAACGAATTGGAAACTGTAGTCTTTTGAAGGGTATGGTAGAATCTGATGGTATCGTCGGAATACGTGATAATTGTTGCTAAACTTCCATGGTCATATTGCTTTTCTCGTTGTAAATCGGTATTGACTAAGTCGGTGGCTGGACGATTAGGTGATGGCATACCATAATGATTAAGTGGTAAATTTGAAATAAGAACACATAAATCCTCGATCAAGACCAATGCTTCATTGTACATCTCTGATGTATAATCTATGTTTTGGCATTGATTTGTTTGTATAATACGATGCAAGATGTCTTCTATCATACAATTTTTATATTTTTCCCACAATGTTTGTGCTTGCGAGGGATAACATGACGAATGTTATTCGGTGTTGATATCAACGCAGCATCAGCAAGCGTTAAGTCCCAATGGTTATCGTCTTCTAGCAATTGCAGTTCACGACATGCATCCTGGTATGTATTGAATACTCGACCATTAACTGTTCGTAAAAATTCAAAAGACGTTGGTCCGGGAACATTCACCATTAACAAACGTAAATAGAAGCACTCACGTTGCTTTGGATGTACCGTGTAAAGTCTCCCAAATGTCTTAGCTTTGAATATGCCTGTAATGGAAGGATGTGGTTTTCCTTGCTTCCGTGGCTCCCATTTTTTACTGGATTTGTTCCATGTGAAATAACGTGGAACATCACCATACACCAATGTCTTCGCGAATTGGCCAGAAACATCAGGTTTTTGACACAATGTAAAAAATTCAGTTAGAGCCGTTTTCGGAGCTTCGAACGCTCTTTGGAGAACATTTTCTTCAGTGAAGTACACACGTCGACCGTTTTCAAGATGTATTGCCAGATGTTGGACAGCAGGATCTCTTTTGTGGATGCGAAAGCTGAGAATATGCCAAATAGCTTCATTGCTGCTAATGTATCTGCCCATTTGGTATCGTGTTATTTCGTCATTTTTATTTATGTTTTGTACTTTAAATATGGCCAAATCACTGCCTTTGTTTACATATTTACAAATATACTTAATTGATTTAACAGAACTGCAAAGCTCAACACTGATATGAGCTTTGTAAGTTTTTGAAAGTAGTGGTGAGTATGGTACCACCCACTGATTATCAAACTCAACTTGATTTGGAAAGCTCGGCAGTCGCATTGTAATGTGTGGCCACCATTCTCAGTACTTCTGCGGCGATACATTGGATAACCATCAATATCCGTGATCGTGTCATTCGTATGCGGCTTTGGGAAGTTTTTTTTTACATTTTCCATTTTCCATGCACGATGACGTCATGTTGAAAGCACCGCATGGCCCATGGATCATGTGTTTGGTGACAATATCAAATAATTCTTGATCAATTAATGGGTCTGGAATTTCGGCTGAAATTATTTGATCGATTTTTTCAGGACGGATTCTATCTTTAAGCCAAACCGAAATGTGGGCATGAGGCAAACCTCGCTTTTGCCACTCTATCGTATACAGCCAACAACGTGTGATACCAAAAATTGAATATTTAACAATAAAATCAATTAAGGATTTCAATTTTTGTTTAAACACACCT
The DNA here is from genome assembly GCF_042242935.1 of Bactrocera oleae. Taxonomy (NCBI): domain Eukaryota; kingdom Metazoa; phylum Arthropoda; class Insecta; order Diptera; family Tephritidae; genus Bactrocera; species Bactrocera oleae. Next base: position 16,445,274 of record NC_091541.1, on the reverse strand, counting down.
GCAGTTAAATCATGACGATGAATGGCTTGTTGTCCTGGCAATAGTAAAGTTTGTATCTCTTCCCAATTCGGATTACATGTGAATGTAATAAATAAATCCGGTCGGCCGTAATGACGTACGTAAGTCATCGTATCTTGTATGTATTCCTGCATGTTCCGTGGACTGCCGTTGTAGCTTGAAGGTAAAATGAAAGCATTACCGATGTCATTGGGATTTAAATTTCCATCGATGTTTCCAGCAACAGCGTCTCGTAAGTGAATATATTCTTCCGATCGTAGTTTTGCCTGGTTGAATCGAAGGAATCGCAAGCGTTCACTTTCGACCTTAGCATACAATGTATTGATGGAACAGCTGACGATATCGAAGGATATAATTGTCTAGATGTTGTCTAACCATTATTCGGTGTGCGTAGTAGTTCATTGAGCTAACTTTTTTTATTTCTGTAATCACCTAAAAAAATAAAAAATAAAATGCAATACGAAATTAAAATCTATACATACAGTAAGAAAGTAAATAGATAATTGTCAAATTTACCGGTATTTGGATCATACTGTTTGATATTAAGGCGATATTCATCTTGTCCTTGCCAAAATATCAATGGATATTGTAGTGCGTCATATGAACGGTGTAGATCCGAAATCGTACTGACAGTGTTGTCTCGCCGTGTAATTTGTATAGATCTTTTGTCAACTGGATCACCAACCATGATAACAGCAACCTCATCAACAGTTGGAGCGTTGAATCTACCGGCATTTTCACCTAATGGTACTTTATCGGCTTTTATGACGATTTGATAATTGTCATTTTGCAGTCGTGGCGAAACTCTTTTGATCAATTGAATTAGTTGATTGTGATCTTCTAAAAAATTTTCCAATAATATCACAATTGCTCTTTCCTCTGCTTGTTCAATAAAATTATACAGGCACCGAGTCGTCACGCGCTCTTCACAATCGCCCATGAAATAAATTTGAAGAAATTTCGGATTGTTATCAGGCATTGGCATCAGTGATTCGATTTTATGGTACTCCTGGCCTTGAATTTTGAATGTAGTTTCAAAATTACGTCCATCGGATGCACGATCGCAAATTTTAGTTGCCCCAAATGACTTCATTTGGAAGCAAGAATTAAATTTGCCTATCTTACGCAAAAATAATTTGGAATCATCTGAATTGCCAGTAAGAAGGGAAGGTGACAGCACAACTTTTCCTGATGCGCAGCACGTGCCGGCTGCTTCATTCCGAAATTTCAATGCCCGACTATATTGACATACTTTATCCATTCCACCGATAGCAATTTTTGAATGCGCTGAGTAGTTAATATCTGGTGCATATCCAAAGGCAAGCCGAATGAATGATGCACGGGTTAATGAGCGGCTGATCCGTTGCCTTTGTCGATCTAGTACTCGTACTGTAGCTATGTTTCGTTTTCGTGCCGCTCTTGTTCTCGTAATGCAGACGTTCGTCACGCTGTTCTTGAGATTCTTGTGCACGATTTTCTGCAGTCCTGATTCTTTGAGCTGCATTTCTTGTTTCGATTTGTTCTGGTAATTGCTGAGCTCTTTCAACACGTTTGCGCCGTGACCCTTTGCTGCTCGCGTTGTTGAGGTTAGATTTTTTCGGTGGCATTTGACTGAAAATAATAATTTAATCGTTTAAATATTAGAAAGAGGAACTGAAAAACATATTATCATAGCACATTGAAATAATAAGTGCAAAATAATTTTCAATGGAGGTTAAATAAAAATAATATAAAATTTTTGTACAATTATTGAAGAATTTAAGTGTGGGAAGCTTTGTGCCATTTTCTCATTGATATATTAATTAACTTTTATAAAACTATGTGATATTACTTACATGTATAAATTGAAATTATTGTTCCTGTACTCTTACTGTGGATATGTCTCGTTATCCTGCTGCTCTTGTTCTCATGATATTCTCTTGAAGACGTTCGTTACACTGTTCTTGAGATTCTTGTGCATGACCTTCTGCTGTCCTGATTCTTTGAGCTGGATATCTTGATTCAATTTGTTCTGCCAACTGATGGGCTCTTTCAATACGTTTGCGTCGTGCCTCTCTGGTGCTCGCGTTGTTGAGGTTAGACTTTTTCGGTGGCATTTGACTGAAAATAATAAATTAATCGTTTAAATATGATAAAAAAAAAATTGAAAATCATTCTAATTAACTTTTATAATTATGTGATAATACTGACATGTACATATATATATATATATATAATAGAGGTTAAAAAAAAATAGTAAAAAAAAATATTTGTACAACTATTGAAAAAGTGTAGGAAATTGTGTATAATTTTTTCATTGACATTAGTCTAAGTAACACGTGGCCGGCTATGCTAACACCAAAAATTTAAAAAGTGGAAATAATTGAATTATACGGTATTTCGTTCACTACAAAATAAATTTAATTAATTTTATAGCGTCAACAACACGTGGTAATTATGCTGTTAAAATGTAGCTTATATGACACGTTCGTAGATTTACCATAGCAGCGTCATCTATTGATTACTTACTCAACCCAGTCGAAAGGTATCGACATCTGTTAGAATCATTTGGAGTTAACAGATAATTGTGACTGTCAAATAATAACAGACAAATAATTAGCAATAAATTAAAATTGCGACTATAATTTGAGATTTAAACTATCCTATCTCTCAAGTTGGATCGAACTACACATGGTGTGCGAATTTTATTATAATCCGTTAAGTGGTTTAGGAGTCCATTGAGGACAAACATTGTGACACGAGATTTATATATATTAAGATTGATGATGGTATCTGATTGATGATGGTAATGAAACCCAGGCGGAATTTTATTAGTACGTGGCATGTTAGTAGTAATTGCTATTGGCAAAAATAGATAAAATCGAGTCAATACTGTCCGCAAATTTTATGACCTACATTTATTGATTTTCGTTATTCTAACAAGTTTATGCTGAACGTGTCGTTCATTATGTGAGTTATATATTATATTTATAAAATTGCTTCAAAATATGTTCTCAAGTATACCTCATCAATGTCAAAATGAATTCAATCTTTATCTGTTCCTAATATAGCCTATATAAAAATTTCCAACTTTCCACCTGACAAAATGTGGTATTATTTAACGAAATTAAATGAATAAGTTATTTTAAAGTGGTTTTCAGCTGAATATGAAGGAAATTGGCTTAGACTTTGGTCTAAACCATATATGCCTAATGTAATGAATTTGGACGTTTTCACATCAATTCATTATAATAAATTTAGGTTGCTTAGTTGAATTTATATAACATATATCTCGTTTGAAGACGAGTTTAGTATAAGCTTTGCTGATGGGAAGCAAAATATAGCAATAAAACTAAGTAAGGCTCTGACATTCATTATAAGTTAATAAGATACCAAACTTGATTGTGTTGGTTACAGATTCGCAGAATTAGAAGTGGTTTATACCGTATTTCCGTATCACTATCATTGATTATTTTCGACATATAAGTTTAATGAAACTATTAATCATCTCTTAATTGTTCAGTTCAATAATTCTAAGATGACACGTCTGTATTTTTGATATTCAATTATTAGTTTTGTATTTAATTGTACCAATGGGCCGAAAGTGGTTTTATGTTGCTAATTGCTTTAACAATTCATCGTATTTTTCAAGTGCATTGTCATATGATTTTGCACAAATATAATATCATATGTTAGCCGCGTGTTCGTCCCACGGTCGCATAATTTGGCAATATAATTTTTTATATATGAATTGTATTGATTTTTAACATAAAGAAATAAACATTATCCTATGTCCCCTGGTCCTAAGTTACCTCTCCACCAATTTTCAGCCAAATCGGTTCAGCCGTTCCTGAGTTATAAATAGTGTAACTAACACAACTTTCTTATATACAAGTACATATACTAGCTTTTACCCGCGGCTTTGCTCGCATTGAATCCATCAAATAAGTATCATAGATCACTATAGTATAAACGGATCAATAGAAAGAATATATTTTATTTTATTTATTATCTACTTGAAAAATTAATACATGCAATAAACTTTATTGAATCAATACAACGAATATTAAAATATTGTACGTTTTTTCGTTGGGTGCAAAAATGTGTACATTTCGGGCATTAGACACACGCGAACAGGCTACATAGAGTTGACCATGAGAAAAGCAAGGCTTTTTTAAATGCACTAATGTTACCTGTAATGTCTGTCCTTGTGCTTTGTTTATAGTTACGGCAAAGCTAAGCTTGATGGGAAACTGAACTCTTTCAAATTGTAATTTAAGTTCAGTGGCAATAATTGGAATCCGAGGTATTATTAAAATTTTTCCTTTACCGACACCTGTTAAAATAGTAGCGCCAAGTATATTCTGTCCCAATTTTGTTATCCGTTCAGCATCAACATCTAATAATCATCACCAATTTTCAATAACATTTCAGCATAAGTCCTGAATCTACGTCATTATGAAGATGCACTCTCATATTCGTTTTCTGACTGAGTTTTTCAACTCTCGACCATAAGCTTGATGATTTTAAGCATGCTTCAATTTCATCTGCTGGTGCTCCTCTCTGAATAATCGGGAGGGTTTGACGAAAATCACCAGCCAATAAAACTACCATTCCTTCCATTATATCTGTACCATCTCGCAGGTCCTCAAGAGTCCGGTTTAAAGCTTCTATAGCCTTCTTGTAAGACACATTCATCCCACACTAAAAGCTTACATTCTCGCAGCATTCTACCTCGAGATCTATTTTTACTGAAATTACAGATGGGCGAATCTTCCTGTGCAAGATTCAATGGTAGTTTCAGAAAACGTACGGCCGCCGTTTAAAAGCGTCGCGGCAATACCCGAAGAAGCCACTGCAATTGCTATTATTCTGTTTTTTCTGATATGCATTAATAATAATTTGAGCAATTACGTGTTTCCGGTTCCTCCTGGTGCGTCGAGAAAGAAGACTCCACCTCTGCCGGATTCTATTCTACGTAAAACTTGATGGAAAACATGAGCTTGCTCTGGAAGTAATATAATATAAGGATTAATTCTTCCACTTGTTGCTGCAGTGCTATGAAATCATAATCTAGCTCTCAAGCAATTTCATTGATAAAATCATCCTCATTATCTCTTCGAGGGCTTTGCATCCCAAAATCATCTACTTTTTTTCCAACCATTGTAAAAACGTTGTTTTCAATTACAACTAGCGTGTTCGTCTTGAGTGTACTTATGCAGATAACGGAGACTGTTCACAAAAGTGGACGGCAGAATAACCATTTTGCCAATGTCGCTAAGTCTAATATTGTCATCTGCGTTAATCGCATCTTGAAATGTATGTAATTTTCAGCTCGTTTTTTCTAATTTAGAGAAATGTAACACCGACGTTTACTTTCTACTTTAATATACATATCTATTAAAAATTGATGGAAGAGTTGCCTTGTACGCAGATTTAAGTCATGCTCTCGATGCATCATGTAATACGCATAAAAGTCCATACAGGAAATTTTTGTATTTGGAATTGGCTGGTACGTTGTCGGATTGACGACTGGGATATCGAAATAATATCCTGATTCACCTTTACTGAAATATAATGGATACTGCAAAGCATCATAAAATTTATGAGTATCAGCTACACGCTTAACGCATTATCATGAGCTCGTAACACTATGTCACGAGGAGAGCACGGGTCACCAGTAAGAAAACAGCAACTTTATTGACCATCGGTGCATTATAATGCCTCTTATGTTCTCCACGTTCGATCAGCATAATTAACAACTTTGTAATTATCTGAGGACCAGTTCTTTATTGCACTTTTAAAAATATTCAACAAATTATTGTGATTGTGTAACATTCGTTGAATTTTTACTACTTTTTCTCTTTCTACTCCTTCCATATACTGGCAACGATGATTAACTTCATTTTGTTCATCATCCATAAAATACACCTGTAAAAATTTATGCTGACCATTATTTTCTGGAAATAGCGATACAATTTGATGATATATCTGTACTTGTACAGTAAAAGTCGGTGAAAATCCTGGCATTCTTATCACTTTATCAACTCCAAAGGATGTCATTTGAAAGCAAGAGTTATACTTCCTTATTTTGCTTACAAATTGTTTTGACTCATCTGTGACACTTAACAATAAAGTTTTTGAAGGTTCTTCTGGTTCACCAAGTAATGGAAGTGAAATTTTACCATTGGTGCAGCAAATTTTTAAGCAGTTTCATCTTTCCATTTAAAAGCATCATAATACTTTTATTTAAAATCCATTGACCCAATAACAATTAAGGAATGATTATAATACTCTACTGAAGTATCAAGGCCTTATATTGAAGCCCCGTACCATTAAATACAGACCAATCCATAGCCATGAAATTTCGACGACGCATGGTCCTTACTTCTGCATTATGAATTCTTCTCGTCGGCAATTGTTCTGGCGTTTCCGCTCTTCTAGCTGCCTGCTGCATAGCTTGTCTTTCTGAACGAATTCGTGTCTGACGAGGAGTTTCAGCTGCTCTCAAAACACGTTGTCACTCAGCTCTGCGAGGTCTTCCGATTCTTAATTGCGTACAACTTTAGTTTTACGGAGCGACGAATAATTTTTTGATATCAGAATATCAGAGTAACAATAATTCTCAAATAATAAATTGGAATCCATACGCATATAGTGGCAGAAGAAATAACAATGAAGAAAAATTCAAAATAGCTGAAGGAACACTCTATAGAAGTATAGTGTTTAGTATCCGTAGTATAGTAAATTGGATAGTTGAAAGTATATTGTATAGTCTCCATAGTATAGTTAATTTGATTGGATGTGGTTGTCAGTAATACAGTTTGATGGTATTATAATATTCAGGCTTTAGCCTCATTACTGGAATGCTAGATGGCGTTAAAGTAGCCAGATTAAGAGGTTATATTGAAAAAAAAGAAAAAATGAATTTATAAAAATTCTTTATTTTATTTTAAAAAAATATTTGTTTTTACTGAATAAAAAGTATTCTATATTAATTCTGACTCCTCCAAGAGTATGTGTACAAAGTTTTATGATGATCGGTTAAGTAGTTTTCGTGAAAGAGTAATAAACAAACGGACTTTCGCATTTCCCGTTCGTTTCACACACAAGTAAATCTTACATTTCTGGGCATTCGCTTTGCTAATTCAATTACAATCGCAGAACCTCTTCCAACTGTCTTGAATAGATTGACATCATACTTGTAAGTTAGAAGTTTGATGTTATTTCACACTCTGCAGGGTGTATCTTTTTAACTACACCATCAATTCCATCTTTGACATATTCATTTTCAATACCAGAATCTCTTTTTAAAGATTTCAGTAGTCAAGTCAAGTTGTCATTTTTGAACAAATTACATAAAACGCGGAAAATATTATAGCGAGCAGTTACTAAGGGGACAATATCTGACGCATTTACGTAATTTTTTTTGGTTAAAGAATTAATAATTATATCAGTAATACTTACTAATTTTTTTAGGAAAATTTACTTAAGACTTTTAAGGCATTATATAAATTAATGTCTTCCTTTGTAAAGGAAGTAAAAACAAACACACACAGGTTTCTTTTCTTGGTCAGGTGACCGCACTTTATTGGTATCGAAATAAAACTGTTTTCACTTACCATTTTTCTTAGTCTTATATTCTATTTTACATTTCATTACTTAGTTCTAAAGTGGTATTGTCAGCATTTGTAAAGCTGTTGCACTCGTTTATGATCGAAGCTAAATTATTTGCAAAGTCTTTCATAAACGTTTGCATAGCTTGACAATTGCCGAATTGCATTTTGTATTTATTTTGGTTTTAATAATTGTTTGCATTAACTTTTCAACTCTTAAGGCAATTGTTCTCAATCGATTTTATAGTTAATTTAATTGAAGTGTTGAAATTTGTAGAAATTTTCCGTTTTTCTCACTTGAGACATTATTTGTATTTATTTGTGGCTTTGATACTATGTTTCATTTCCCCTTATGTTTATAAATTGGATCAAATGCTTTGATGAAAAGAATTATAATTGCCACATCTGTGCTTAGACTAATTACATGTGTATTTCTAGTATTACCGACTAATATTTTATTGTTATTCTCATGCTGTAGTTGTTGTAGGTATAAATTTTCAAGTTTAAAATTTAATTTTGTATTATTACTTTCGTTTATTTTCGTAATTAAGTTAGGTAAAACAAGTTTGTCATATATCTTTAGGTTGACATTGGTATACGTTTTATTTAATGCATTTATCTTGCAGTTCTCAAATTTGATCAAAAATGTTCCTTTTTGTTTTATTTTTACTTTACTGCGGTCATGAGTTATTACATCTTTGAAGTTTTTAAATACAACTATTCCTTGAACTCTTTTGCATTAACGTTTTTTAAGTTTTCAAGTTCGCATTGTGCTTCCTTAAAATCTATGATGTTTGAAATACAGTTATTATCTCCAGCAATTAAATTTTTTTCTAGGTTATCTTTGACCTTAATATTGTAAATGTTATTGCTGCTATCGGTAAGTATTTCTGTGTAATTTAACACTATAGGTTATCTTTGACCTTAATATTGTAAATGTTATTGCTGCTATCGGTAAGTATTTCTGTGTAATTTAACACTATAAATTTGTTTTAAATATTTGGCAGGGGCTCAAATATTGTTTTATACAGTACATTAGGAGAAAATTGGGCTACAAGTAGTGTTAATATTATGTTATCATTTTGGAAAAGAACTGCAGTCTTTATTTTATTATGGCTGTCAAAATCTGTAATCAGGTTTAGTTCCTTTTGTGTCAGAATGTCAGTAGGGATAACTCCTACCTTGCGAGAAAATATAATTTGTCCGATGTCCATGATGTGATTGTTTAAAAGCAATATGTCATTGTTAATTTTGTACGTGTGTTGGACAAATTGAACTTCACCTTCGCATGTTTTAATCCTATTATCTGACAAGAATTTGTTGTCTGTTTATGTGTTTCGTGATATTATTAATTTATTCGGTCATAAAATTATTTATAAGAGTTAAATTATTAATTGTGCTGTTAATAGTTTGCTCATTGTTATGTATGTTAGATATTTTTTTTATTCATCATATCAATGAGTTGTTTGACTTCACAAGTGGTAGCTTTTATTATTTCTATGTCTTTAACATAGTTTCTTCGTATGAGGTGAGGTTTATGAAGTGTAATATTATACATATTGTCGTAGTAACTGATTGTCTTCTGTTCTCCCGTTTTGATATGTAAGTACCCCTTATTGTTGGTCAGGTCTTGTATTTTCAATCGTTGTGCTTTTGTCACTAGTATCCACATGAATTATAATATATATTATAGAATTTTCATTTTGTCCTAAAAGAAAATGATATAAACGTTCAATTGCTGTGTAATGTGCCTTTGGAATTTTCAAGATTGTTTGATATTGTTTTTATAAACTACTTTTCCTTACTTGGTTATAACTGTAGTATTCAAATTCTGTGCTATTGTTTCCTTTTTATACTTGGCCGATAGTTTGTTTCCTAGTCTATTATTTTATTTATGTTTCTCCACGAGTTTTTTAATTGTTTCTTCTCTGTCTTTTGCTAGTAGTTCGGGATTCGAGCTTAACCGTCTGTCAAATAATGCTTCTATGGGTTTTTTTCCTGTAACTGTTTGAATAAAAAGGTTGTATTCTTTTACGGATCTGTCTAGGAGTTCGTGAAATGATCGATGTATTTTTTCTGTTTGTAAACAACGCATGATTCCTTGTGAGGTGGAATGAAATCGTTCTATTTAACCGTTAGAACAACTAGTGTAGGGGACTGTACGAAAGTTTTTTAGTCCAAATTTTCTATCATGAATTTAATGGATTCTGAACTAAAGGATTTTTCATTGTCCATCACGAGGGTTTCTGGAATAAGAGCATAAAGAATATCTCGTAAGGAAAGTAGTTATTTTTAAGTATTATTCCTATAGTTGGTTCGGAAGCTTTTATACAATTTATGATCGATGGATTATAGAAATTGTATTGAGGTAGCCTATGGTAGGCACGAAAAACGATTTCGAACTTATAATCTGGGGTGGGGGCTGTATTGAGAAAGATTTGGTTCTTAAATGGGTTTATGGGAGCGTTGACGTGACATATCAGATTATGAGCAGAACTAGCAGAGCGCTATTTGTTGCTGTGGATAGTGTATGAATATCCATTTCTCGTGATATTCTGGAGAAGGCGTCAGCAACGGGATTTGCTCTTCCAGGTCTATTTAAGAATTCATAATTGTATTCTTCGAGAACGGCCTTCTACCGTTTCATCATACTGTTATTATTCTTGTTGCTTAGTTGCTTAAAGAATAAATGAGAGATTGGTGGTCAGTGTATATTTTTACGTTTGCTGATCCGTACAGGTAGTTTCAAAGTTAATTTAATGCCCATATTATGGCAAGAAATTCTTTCTCATTGGCGGCGTGGTGCTCTTCCGTCTTATTCAGAGTTCTCGAAATAAAGGAAACAGGATTGCTGTTCTGTAATAGAACTGCACCTAGCGCGAAGTTGGACGCGTCTGTGGCAAGTTCCATGTCTTCAGTAAGGATAATAATAATAAGTAGCTAATATTATGTCCTCAGATATCAAAGAGTTTTTTATTTTATTAAATGTTTCTTTAGCTTCTAGGATTAGATTTATTAAAACAAGGAAATATTTTTTCTTTGAGATTCTACCTTCATCCCCTCTTAAGAGTGATGTCAAGGGCTTAGCCAATTTCGCATAGTCCTAAAAAAAAATTCGATATTACCCAGACAATCCTAGATATGATCGAAGTTCCTTTAGTGTTTTTGGTTCCGGAAATTTAGCAATTGCTTCTATTTTGGTCGGATTTGTTCTAACTCCTTCGGCAGAAATAATGTATTCCAAGAATTCGAGTTGTTCATGAAGGAATTTGCATTTATCAAGTTGTACTTTTAAATTGGCATCTTCCAAAGTTTTAAAAATCGTTTTAATATAATTTATGCGCTCGTCCTTCGTTTTACTGAAGGTAATTATATCAACTATATAAACGTAACATCTCTTTCCGGTATGTTTACGGAGGATGTCATCGAGAACTCGTTAAAAAATAGATTCAACGTTTTTAAGTCCGAAAGGTAACCTAGTGAATTCGTACTTACCGTTGCAAACAGAAAACGCTGTATTTTCGTAATCTGCCGGTTTCAGTGGGATTTGGTGAAATCCAAGTTTCAAATCAATTACCGTAAAAAATTTGTTTTCCCACAGCTGCGTTGTAACGGCATTTATTACTGGTATTGGATACCGGTCCGAAATGGTCACGGACTTTAGTTTCCTATAGTCGATTACCATTCTGTACTGCTTGTTACCTGCCGTATCAGGTTTTTAACCTACAATCCATACGGGACAGTTGTATGGGGAACGTGAAGGTCTAATAATTTCATCATGTTGTAACTTATCAATTTGTTTCAGACTTCGTACGGATTTCACCTACTACTTTTGTGGTAAATGTAAGTCTTTCATCTCGATCTGAAACAAGTTTCGGATGTCTTACATACCTAGTTTTCTTTTTGTGACAATGTAAGGTGCTCGTCCCGTATTTCTATTAAGTTTAAGGGGGCATGAGACGTAAATTCTTTCCTTTTTACTTTGATTCCATGTTTTATTTGTAAGAAGGTCTTTCCTGGGTGGATGACAGCATCGAGCTGCTTTAGCGTATCGTTCCCTAAAATGCCATTGAATGTTTTCAATGATGGCATTATGTAAAATTTAATATATTTGTTAAGATTGAATATATTAGCGAAGGTGTGTTCTTTGATTTCCACATCGCCTGCTTCCGATTTTGCATAAAAAACATTCCCATTTGCTAAAGGTTTCCTTACGAATTGTGGTTGAATGTTGTATTTTGTTGACCCGGTGTCGACTAAAGCTTTTAGGGTTTCGCCGCTCTTCGTTATAAATTCTATGTAGGATAACGAAGAGCTTATCATCCTAAAAACTTAATATCATTAGATTCAAGATATTGGTTATCTGGTTGTGGTGGTTCCTATCTATAGTCCAGATAATCATTTAAAGTTTGATCTCCTTTTTCATTTGAGTTTTCATAGTTTTCCTCGTATTGCTGATATTCAGAGTCTATGTGAAAATTACGTGTAATTTTTCCCTGTTGTTGGTTGATTGATAGTAGGGGTCTCTCACGATTATAATTTGGCCTTGGTCTATTCATATAGTCGATTCTTTTAGTGCGCATACTTTCGTCTATTTCCATTGGCACTGGAATAGGTTGTGGTTTAGGACCTTGGGGCTAGGAGGTGATTGCTTATGATAATTATATTGCCTGTTTGGTATGTATCTCTGTTGTGGATTAAATAAGAATTTGTCACAAGGCCCTTGGGGACAGTGTGCGAGTTGTGGATAAAATATCGGTGGAAGAGGAGGCAGTGGTGGGCTTCGTAGAAGTTGTTGTAACTTAGAGTAGTTGCGTTGTAGTTGGTTTTGGAAATTTCCTCTGGAGTTATTGTTATGAGCATAATTTGCTCAATAAGTTTGAGTTTCTTTCAAGTTTCAAACATAAGTGTAGGGCCTTCGGGAGATCTACTGGTTCTCTCATTCCTAAGAGTTTAGGCAAATCACCATTTAGACCGCAGATAAAGGTATCTAATGCCTTGTCCCTATATGTCTGAGTTAATTAGCTTACAGACTCATTTGATATATTTAAGCTTCGTAATTTGTTTAATATTAATGACAATTGTCTATAAACTTTTTGGTAAAAATCTTGCACTGAGGACCGCGTAATGCAGCGATAAACATTTTGAGATAAAATCAAGTCGAGTGTTGTAGGATACCAAAGCAATATCTGCTTCTCCCACTATTTTATTTCTAATGGTATTTAAAGTACCATAATATTTGGGTGTGCCTTTTGTGTGTTCATATATTTGTAGTACACTCTTTCTCCATGAATTAAATTCGCCTTGACTTCTTGAAATTTCGCGAAGACATTTTACTATGTCGGGAATCTTGTCAAGATCTCCCAGATTATTTATAAATTGTTCTTATATTACTTGTTTAGAAATTATATTTGCATTAGGATTGAGTGTTGCCTGTACTATTTGTGGTCCTTGTAGTGTAAATATAATATTACCGTCGCTGTTTGTTATTTTAGGGAGTTTAGTTTGTCTAAGCTAATTTGTGCATGAGGTGGTGTACGGTTTGGATTAGCGGGTCTTCAGGTTATCAGGATTCGACATTTTCAAGAACTCTGTCTTTTATTTTTTTTTAATATTTCTTTATTTTAATTTTATTTTTTTTCTTGTTTTTCTCAATTTATTTTAATTTATTTCCCCCCTTTTTTTTAGTTTCTGAAGCTTAACATATAAATATTTTTATAAATTTATAACAATTTTTATTGAATAGTAGTTTTAAATATATTCACGGCTAGGTATTTCAACAATTTAAAAGTTCTTTTTTACAGAAAAGAAAATAATTTTTATTTTTAATCTACTTCGGTTCAATTATGGATTCCCTCATTGTTTGCAGTTTGTTGGATAGTTTGCCAGCACGTAAGGCTTCCCTTTTGCTAATGCTACTTGGGAACCGTTTGTCTATTACACTTGGAGGTTGGTTCAGTTGTGGATTCCCTCGTTGTTTGATGTTTGTTGGATTGTTGGCCAGCATGTCATGCTTCCCTTTTGCTATTGCTTCTTGGGCAGCGTTTGTCTATCACACTGTCACTTGAGGCTTTTTTGGATTTTGTATTCACTTCTGCATTTAGTTTATTTCCGCAGTTTTGTGTTTTACAAGTATATACACCTTTTCGCATATTTCGGTTGGGCTTTGTATTCAAAACTAATGTCTCACTTTTATTCTTGTTGTGACTTTCTATAAAAGTTATGTTTTGTACTATTTTTGGTTCCTTGCGATTTCACAAGTTCATGGATACATTTTCACACATTAGCAATATGCCGTATACGAAACGCGATATGTTTCCGGTTTTCCTTTGTAACAGAACTACGTGAGGGCTTTTTGTTAAAAAAAGGACTCCCGGTTTTTGAATTTTGCCAAGAAATGTTTCCTTTGTAAAGGAAGTAAATAAAAATCACACAGGATTCTTTTCTTGGTCAGTGTGACCGAACTTTATTGTTATCCAAATAAAACTGCCTTCACATACCATTTTTCTTAGTCTTATATTCTATTTTACATTTCATTACTTAGTTCTAAAGTGGTATTGTCAGCATTTGTAAAGCTGGTGCATTCGTTTATGAAGAATTTTGAGAAATGCTATTTCTCGGGAAAATCGAAAGCTAAATTATTTGCAAAGTATTTTCATAAACATTTGCATAGCTGCATTTTGTATTTATTTTGGTTTTAATAATTGTTTGCATTAACTTATATAAGCACAAAATTTGAATTAAGATAATTCCTTTACGAAACAACCCGTGCACTGCGGCTTAAAAAAAAAATTTAATTGACATAAAACTAAAGCCAATAAAACAATCAGCTTTAAATATTTAAATCAGAAGTTTAATTAAATAAAATTAAGTTTTGAAATTGTTGAAATCCCGTATATGGGACATCCCGTCTGAGTGGGTTAAGGAGTTTAAATAAGAAGGTACGTTACTATTGTTTTTATGAATGATATATTCTAAATAAAATATCAATTGGTTCCTGATTTGTTCTGTAATGAACTGACTAGTTATATTTCATTGAAGATAACGTTACATGTTCGATTGTATTATTAATTTCGTATTCTAAACTTTTAGACCTAACTAGTTTTGCTAAAGTTGAGTGAAATCTATCTATCTGATCGTTACATGAGCTTTTTCCCGGATCGATGGCATGTATTTCTAGTTTGTAATGTCTGCTTAAAAATTCTTGACGTAAAGCTCGATCATTACTCTAACGAAAATATTTCTTCGGGCTACCTCGCATAGAAAAATCTTAATATCTACATCACTTTTACTGTCTATGTGGTTATCTTCTCTTTTTATGGCATATGTTGATTGCTAGTATCTACACATCTAAGTAGTACACTCTTCAGTAGATTGAGAATACATGAACTATTACTTAAATCTACTAAAGTATTGGGAGAATAAAAACATTATTTATTAAACATTTAACATTATTTTATATTTCAAATAACAGCGTAGTAAAAAGTTTGTTGTTGTAATTTAATAACTGTTGTAATAATGAAATCTGATGCTATAGCAAAGCTTCGACTGGTGCTGAATACTGAGTTGCCAGATTATGTGTTTGCTTATGTTAACACCTGTTACATTTTCAATACTTCTCCTTAAGCTACAAATAATCAATCCTAACAAAAATTCAAATTATGCCAAGAGACTTTACAAAGCCGTTGTGCTTATGCTTATTTAGACATTTTGTCAGTACATCGGCAACATTATCATTTGTTGTTACATACTCTAATACAATATCATTTCACTCTACTTTTTCTCGTACAAAATGGTATTTTATGTCAATGTGTTTTGTGCGCTCATGATGCACAGAATTCGACGCTATGTTTTGCGTACTTATGTTGTCGCCAAATATGGTCATCGGTTCCGGTTGTTCAGACCACGCAATCTCATGTAGAAGTCTTCTCAAGTATATAGCTTCTTTGGCAGCCATGGACAGCGCGATGTACTCTGCTTCTTTGATGCTTAATGCGACAACGCTTTGCTTCATTGATGACAAAGGGAACGCACTTCCAGCCATTAAAAATGCGTAGCCGCTGTAGGATTTTCTGTCCTTCTCGTTGGCCCAATCAGCGTCAACAAAGCCTTTTACTGATTCGCTAGACTTGCGGTATATGATACTCAGATTCATAGTACCCGCAAGATACCTCAGAATTTGTTACGCTGCCTTCTCGTGATCTTCGTGTGGATTTGTGTTTCTTTGTGACAATTTGCTCACAGCGTGCAAAATGTCTGGACGACTCAGGACTGCTAAATACATAAGCGAACCAATTAGTGACTGAAACTCTTTCATATTTACCTGGACACAGGATTCACTCTTGCATCCCGATTGGTACCTAGGGTCTAACGGTGTGCTTACTGGACGACAGTTGTTCATACCATGCGTTTCCAGTAGTCCTTGTATGTACAATTTATGGCACATCTTGATAGATCCTCTCTAACCGTCTCGTTCTCTTTCCATGTCAAGAAAATAGTTGGTAGTAACGTATAAGCAAGCCCCGTTCTTGCATCGCTTGAAACCCATATTCCTTAAGACGTCATCAAGTGTGTTGTTCCACACCCTTCCTGGTTGCTTAAGCCCGTAGATGGCCTTTTGTAGCTTAAGAACCTTGTTCAGATTATGCTTGTCAACGAAATTCAGCGGCTGCTTCATGTAGACCATTTCATGAAGCTTTCTGTTCAGGTATGCGTTTGCAATGTCGACTTGGTGTACACACAATTGTTTTTCAGCAGCGATTGATAACAGCATCCAAATCGTCTCATACCGGATAACTGTTGCCCACAGCCTTGAGCAACCAATTGTGATTTGAAGCTTTCAATATTAACGTATTTTCTTTTCTTGATTCGATATACCCATTTCGAACTGATAGTCTTGTGCCCTGGAGATAGTTCACTTAACGTCCATGTATCGTTTGCTTGAAGGGCGTCGAGTTCATTTTGCATTTACTTTTGCCAATCATGCGCATGTTGGCCTTGCAATGCATCTGCAACGGATTTCGGTGTCTCAATGTCATCCATATAGTTAAGATTATTGAGCACCTGGTATTGTTTCTTCGACCGGCCTGGTTGCAATGAACGTACTAGTCTGGGCCTACCTGGTCCTCGGATGGGTGTGGTATCGTCCTGCTGAGGCTCCCTTGTACCATTCCCGTCATCGCTGCCTTCATTATCGCTTGCGCTCACAAACTCCTCCTTCTCTTTGCCAGAGTCACTGCGCTGGTCTTTCACAACTTCTTCATGCTCAATCTGCTCGTTTTCTGTAGTATAAGTGCATGACTCAAGGCGAATGATGTTTGTTATAAAGTCGTTATTTTGTTCACAAAGTTCGCAGTTTTTGATAGATTTTGTGCAAAACTCACCTTCAACAAATCGAACGTCTCGCCTTTCAATTATGGATCGCTTCTCTCTATCATATAAGCGATAAGCTTTTTCTTCAGAGGAATATCCAACAAAGATATATTCCTTGCCTTTTGCCTTCAACTTGCCTTTTGTGCATTTATCAAGAGCAAACGCGCGAGATCCAAACACTCGCATGTTCTTAACTGACGGCTTGTGGCCTTTTCAAGCCTCAATAGTGTTCCTCCTGCCAGTGCTTTTGTGGGACATCTGTTCCGCAAATAGACTGCCGTGTTTACAGCATCTGCTAACAGGTACTCCTCTAGGTCCGCGTAAATTAACAGACACTTCCCCATTTCCACAATGATACGATTTACGCGTTCTGCTACATCGTTCTGCTACGGGGTGTAGGGAACCGTCAACTGCCGTTTAATCCCGCACTTTTCCAAATATGATGTGAACTAGTTGTTAACATATTTCGTTCCATTGTCGCTTCGTAGCGACTTGATTTTGTTTTCAGTTTGGCACTCCTCGTAGCTTTGAAACTTTTTAAACTTTTCAAACACTTGACTTTTAGTATGCATGAAGTAAACATAGATTTTGCGCGAGTAATCATCAAAAAATGTTACAAAGTATCTATTTCCAGCGATTGAGTGCACATTCATTGGCCCACAGACATCTGTATGTACCAACTCGAGCACTGCCTTTCTAACTCGATCCGTCTTTTGTGGGAACGGCAACGAGCAGAGTTTTGCCTGTTTACAGGTGTCACAATTAATTTTCTCGCGCATGTTTTCGTTGTGCATTCTATGTACTAATTGCTTCTCGCTAAGCAACTCTAGATCTTGGAAATTCAGATGGCCAAATCTATTGTGCCAATATACTGTAGGTGCCAACTTGTTTTCTTGTGCTGCCCCTAAGACTGCTTTACCGTATTTGCGCTTCCTTTCTATTGAACGTAGTGGAATTTTTATATTTTGCTGCTGCGGTTATCGAGTAAAAATTCAAATTATTGCAACATTAATTCAGTGTTTTTGTATTGTAATTTCACAATACCAACGCCTTGGGACTCAATAAATGTGTTTGCTGCCAACATGACTGAAGTCTTCTTCTTCTCGTCAATTGTTACGAACATGATCGCAACACAAGTGACATGTTGCATCACTATCGACACACCAAATATTTTCGCACATTTGGCCGACATAGTTGTGCAATGCACAACATGCTTGATGCCCTTTAGTACTGTCTGTCGTGCTCTTTTTCCTATTACGACATTCGCTAGCTCTGTGCCCTGGCTTTTCGCATATAAAACATTTCCCCTTAAATTTCTGCTTTTCGTTTGTTCTTGCGTTCCTGTTGGTGTTGCTGTTTTCGCCTTTGTCCCTGTTGTCTTTTGATTGCGTATGTGAACACCACTTGTGACGCCGCATTGCCTTCCATTGTATAAATCTACAAATAACTAATCCTAAGATTTTCACTAATACACACGCAAAAATATCCCACTTGGTACGGGTTGCGTCGAAAATTCTACTACTAAAATCACACTTGGTACGGGTTGCCAACCAATATTCTCCTACTAAAGTCACACTTTGTACTGGTTGCAAACCAATATTCTACTACTAAAACGTCCAAATGACAGAAATCTGCTTTAGCGTGTTGCCGTGTTATGTTTTAAAATGTATAACTTTAAGAATGTTTTTATTCCATATTCAAACATTTTTGGGTTGTTTTAATTCCTAAAGATTAAATTTACATAGTATTATTTAAATTATCATTTATTGTATTGAAATATTATTAAATGTTTCCAATTTTATCAAATATATAATTGTGTAACGGTGATTTAGAATATTTTGTGAATATTATTTATTACTTAGTAGATTGTTTTGATTATTATTATTGTTCCTGATTTGTACCTCATTTTTTATATTTATTTCTTTTTTGTTCAAATCAAATAATTAATATTCATAAACCTGATTCATGTACCTGATTTTATGTATATATCTTTTCGAGTTACAATTTTTATGAAAAGTAGATTGTTTTAGAACTGTATATATTATATGGGTGAATATAGAGTTCCTAGGGAACCGAACACCCAAAAATGATCGGTAACGCACCTATATTGCAAGCTCAGAGGTTGTGAGGAAAAGCAATAAATATATAATAATCTTTTGTTTCAAAAATATTCTTGAAAGTTTTCATTTATATTCTCCATTACAAATACATGTTCACAAACAAGCCTTTCATTTACATCTCTGTGTCAAAAAAAAGGCAGATTCGATCAGGTGATCACGGCTGTTTCACACACATAGAAAAACAGCTGATTCTTTGGCTACTTGTAGGCTTATACAATGTTGCCTTCGCGGTCTTCTCTTTTTTGCTTACGAGCGCCTTTCTTCATCACTTTTACTTTGACGACTTCAAATGTAGGCAACTCATTGCGAGTTTCTATTGCTACCACGAAGTTTTTCCATGTATCAGGCAAACTGTTTGAACATTGTTGCTTATTTTACCGTCTTAATTCGCGCACGACATTAACTAATAGCAAACCATGAGTTACAGTAAAACGAACACTTAATTTCTAGACCGACACGTACTCTACTGGTTCATAACCTGTTGTAGTAATTAATTAACTGTTGTAATTATGAAATCTGATGCTATAGCAAAGCTTCGACTGGTGCTAAATACCGAGTTGCCAGATTATGTGTTTGCTTATTTTAACACCTGTTACATTTTCAATATAGTTAAAGTCTGTTTTGGTCATCTAAAAATTTTTTTTTTGTGGGCATACTTATAATATAAATAATGGACTGGTCGCTCTTTTCACATTGACAAATTTAGAAGCTTCACAACATACAATTTGAAGGGAATTTTATCCTTTTACATACGGATTTTGAGAAAGGATTTGGAATTGCATTCGTATAAAATTGTTCTCACTCAAGAACTTAAGCCATTGGACCACCGTAAACGTCGTGTATTTGCTGATTTTGCATAGGAACAACTTGAAAACGATAACGATTTTTTAAGAAACTCATCTTCTCCGATGAGGCTCACTATTATCTGAGTGGTGCGATAAATAAACAAAACTGTTGATTCGCTTGCGAAGGAAATCCACAAATTATTCATGAACAACCGTTACATTCACCTAGATTGACAGTTTGGTGTGGTTTTTGGTCTGCTAGAATCATGGGATTGTACTTCTTTAGAAATGAAGCTGGTGAAACCAATGGAGCGCGATATAGATCGATGATAACCAACTTTTTATGTTCGCAATTGAAAGAAGTTGGTCTTGAAAACATCTGGTTCCAACAAAACGGAGTTACGTGCCACACAGCACGTGCAACAACCGAATTTTTATGAGAAAAGTTTGGAGATTCGATAATTTCAAGATATTGTGACATTAAATGGCCTCCAAGAAGTTGGGATTTAACACCATTAGACTACTTCTTGTAGGGTTATTTAAAGTTATTTGACTTAAGCTATAAACCAGACTCTCTTTAAACATTAGAAGTCAACCAAGTATTGAACGTGGTATTCATGACATGCAACTTGTTTTAGTGGAATAAGTACTCGGAAATTGTGTTAATTATATTCATATATGTACAAAAGTTAATTGTATCGATTGTACTTCACATAGAACTTTAAATTGCAATAAAACAACGATGGATTATTCGATTGTCATGAATTTTATTTATCCAAAAGATAATCTTGCGGCATTACATTTTAAATATGATTTCTTACATATGAACGCCACGGCTGGCTCCAATCTTCGATGACTTTTTCCAACATTTGTGGCCGTATATCGACAGTAATACGGCGAATGTTGTCTTTCAAATGGTTAAGCGTTTATGGCTTATGCGCATAGACCACTGACTTTACATAACCCCACAGAAAGTAGCCTAGCGGTGTTAAATCACAAGATCTTGGAGGCCAATTCACACTTCCAAAACGTGAAATTAGAAGGTCACCAAACGTGTCTTTCAATAAATCGATTATGGTGCGAGCTGTGCGACATATTGCGCCGTCTTGTTGCAACCACAGCTCCTGGACATCATGGTTGTTCTATTCAGGAATGAAAAAGTTAGTAATCACCATACCGATCACCATTGACTGTAACGTTCTGGCCATCATCAATTTTGAAGAAGTACGGACCGATGATTCCACCAGCTAATAAAGCTCACCAAACAGTCAGTTTTTCGGGATGTAATGGTGTTTCGACATACACTTGAGGATTAGCTTCACTCCAATTGTGGCAGTTTTGTTTGTTGACGTAGCCATTCAACCAGAAGTGCGGTTCATCGCATCATACGATAAAATGAGCGTAGTGCGCGATACGTATTCCGCACAGAACCAATATATTCGAAATAAAATTGCACTATTTGCAAGCGTTGTTCAGTCGTGAGTCTATTCATGATGAATTGAAACACCCAACTGAGAATAAAGCCTTGACAGCTGTTAAATCGGTCGCCATCTTGAACAGTAATGCCAACATAAGTCTATACTTCGAAAAAAAAAACACCCGCAACTAGTATGTTTTTTTTTATCATATCACGCTTATTGGGAAACCCTTTATTCACATACATTCTGTTTCCTATAGCATAATTTTAATGGTTGTATGCTTATTTTGGTATTCAAGGTCTGTTTGTTGTTATACTCTCGCAACTTTTTGCTACAGCATATAATAGTTATGTTCACCTAACGATTGTTTGTATCACCTAAAACTAATCGAGTTAGATATAAAGTTATATATTATATATATAAATGATCAGGATGAAGAGACGAGTTGAAATCCGGGTAACTGTCTGTCCGTCCGTCTGTAACTTGAGTAAAAATTGGGATATCTTTATGAAACTTGGTAGACATGTTTCTTGGTACCGTAAGACGGTTGGTGTTGCAGATGGGCGTAATTGAATGCCATTAATCAAAAACAAATAAATTGCCATAACTAAGCTCCGCAATAAGATACAAGACTGTTATTTGGTACACTGGATCACATTAGGGAGGGGCATCTGCAGTTAAAATTTTGTTAAAGTGGGCGTGGTCCCGCCCCCTAATAGGTTTAATGTGCATATCTCCTAAAACGATAAAGCTATAATAACAAAAATCACTAGAAGCAAATGTTTTTAGCACCTCTACCTTCAGTGTAATGGATGACAAGCCCGCCCACTCCCCATATAACGGTACTGTTAAAAACTACTGAAAGCACGATAAATCAAGCACTAAACACGCCAGAGACATTAAATTTTATCTCTGGAATGGTATGAGATGACTTTATAGGAACCGCGTTCCAAATTAGACAGTGGGCGTAGCACCGCCCACTTTTAGGTGAAAACCCATATCGTGGGATCAGCTCAACCGATTTCAACCAAATTCGGTACATAACATTCTTCTCATATTTTTGTTGCTAAAAACATTTGCTTCCAGTGAATTTTGTTATTATAGCATTAGCGGTTTAGGATATATGCACATTAAACCTATTAGAGGCGGGACCACGCCCACTTTAAAAAAAAATTTTTAACTGCAGATGCCCCTCCCTAATGTGATCCTGTGTACCAAATAACAGTCTTGTATCTTATTTCGGGGCTTAGTTATCGCAATTTATTTGTTTTTGATTAATGTCTGCAATACCAACCGTCTCACGGTACCAAGAAACTTGTCTACCAAGTTTCATAAAGATATCTCAATTTTTACTCAAGTTACAGCTTGCACGGACGGACGGACAGACGGACGGACGGACAGACAGTCACCCGGATTTCAACTCGTCTCTTCATCCTGATCATTTATATATACATAACCCTATATCTTACTCGATTAGTTTTAGGTGATACAAACAACCGTTAGGTGAACAAAACTATTATACTCTGTAGCAACAGGTTGCGAGAGTATAATTATGCATTCGCCATTGGAAACAATTTTAATCTCTGTAAACTCTAGGGCCTCGTCTACATTTATAAAAGGTATAATTTCATTTTCAAGGAATGGTTTAATAACTTCAATTTCTTTGTCTGAAAGATAATTATTATATTCCTTTTTACCCAATTGATGGCATAAGCTATATTAATTAATTCTTCTTCCATCACTAATTTGGTTATATAATTGGTAAATACTTCATACATTTTTTCGTTCGTTAATTGTTCATCTTTTCTACCAGAATATTGTATTCGCTAGTGGCTGGATTTTCTGCAATCAATTTCCAAAAGATCCTTCAAAATCGAATGATATTTTATTAATCGCTTATTTGACCTAACTCTACTTAAATAGTTATTAGTTTGAGTGAATGGTTTTGTATTTGTTCATCAATTCTTGTCTCTCTTATCGAATGGTATTGTTATACCCTCGCAACATGTTGCTACAGAGTATAATAGTTTTGTTTTAAATCTGCAATTGTATCAAATGTATAAATTTGAAAGATAAGACCGGATTGACGGCCAGGAAGGTTTTGCTGTGTGTTTGGTGAGATGGGCAAGGAATTATCTGGTGCGATCTGCTCCCTTATGGCCAAACGCTCAATTCGGCCCTCTACTGCCAACAACTGGACCGCTTGAAGGCAGCACTCATCCAGAAGAGGCCATCTTTGATCAACAGAGGCCGAATTGTGTTCCATCAGGACAACGCCAGGCCACACACGTCTTTGGTGACGCGCCAGAAGCATTGAAATTCGGCGAGAAAATTTTTGTGATACAACCATGCCTTTGTGCCAAAAATAGGTAAAATCGGATCAATACTTTATATCCTTTAGTCCTAATACCCAATATAATCATTTTCGAACTTCCGGTTGACCTTATACCCCATCTATCGATCAATATGTTAGAAATTTTAATGAAATTCCGAAAGGATCTCTTTCTAATAAAATAAAAATTTTTCTTGCCTGTGATTGTAAATATTGGATGCAATACTTCCTACTAATACTAATTAAAATATATGCGAATATATATTATACCATTTTATCTGGCGAGAGTATAAAATGTTCGGTGAACTTAGCCTTCCTTACTTGTTTACAATAATTTTGCAACATTTTGCTACAGAGAATAATAGTTTTGTTTACCTGACGTTTGTTTGTATCACTTAAAACTAATAGAAAAAGATATAGGGATACATGCAATGTATAAATGCTCAGTATGACGAGACGACTTGAAATCTGTAACTTGAGGAGAAATTGAGATATCGTAATGAAACTTGGTACTCGTTATCTTTGGCAAAAAGCTAACGACGAATTCATAAATGTAGTCGAACCACTATCACGCCAACATGCCATTTAACGAAACCCACGAGATGGTATAAAAGCACTTTATAGCAGAAGCGGTCAAAATTGCACGGTGGGCGTGGCACCGCCCGGTTTAGGTAAAATCACATATCTCAGGACTTGCTTGACCGATTTCAACCAAATTCCGTATATAACATTTTTCTGATTTCCTACGTTACAGTGTGAAAATGGGAAAAGCCGACTACAACCACGCCTACATCCCATATAATACAATTTTAAATTCCATCTGATTCTTTCACTTTCAAGCACCAATAACTGTATTGGGATAAAACTTTGCACGTATAATGTATTTAAAATTTTCCACCTTGTGACCAAAAATTGTCCAAATAATAATAATAATAATAACCCAACGATTACCCTCCTCATGCCTAACCAACGCGAGGGGCGCAATCCGCATACGTGCGGAATTAGCCGAGTCAGAAAAGGCAAGAGAGTTTTTTAAGTGTTGAGATCTAAAACTGCTCAGCTACAGAAACAAAAATTTCGACAGCTAAGATTTATAGTTACAATATAATAAATTGTTACATTTTCATTCATTAAGAGAAAACAATAAAGTCTTTTTCATTTTGTATTAAGACCTCTAACATTTTGATAATAAATGCTTAGCGAATTTTTACCACTCAGTTTTTTATATCGGTGGTTGCTTTTGGTACTTTAGCCATGTTTTCCTCAGTTTGACTTCTAAGTTTAAGCTTAAATTCGCGTACAAAAGCCCCAGGTGGCCAGAATGAACTATCTAAGATCTTTTTGAATGTTTCAACGATGATATACTTCTATCGTCCACCAAGGTTTTTGTGGCAAGTCTAGAAATAAATATAGACTTTTTAGGTGGAATAACTACCAAATTTTTAATAGATGTTACTAAGTTATTAGGGGGAGCCTCTGAAATTGTGAGACACTTATTACTATTAGATAGAGCTTTTGGGGAATTGAGCTCTTTGGAAGTTGACGGCTTATTACCTTGAGGGCAAGGAGAAGAGTGATTTGTTAGGTCATTGGGCGGAGACGTTCTTTTCTGTACAGAAGAACTAAGTGTTACTTCATCGGAAGGACGTTTACACTTAGGAGCAGGTTTGGAGGATTCATGAGAATCATTCAGGCACTTAAAAGATTTGAACAATTTTTCGTAGTGCCTAAATTTTTCAGTAAGGGTTACAAGATCTCGACCGATTTCGTTAAAGCCATTGCGGTCCCTATAAACTTTAAATAGATCGATTTCAATAGATCTACAATTTAAACAGGACCAACGCAATCCCTTACAGTCGAGAATAGAATCTAAGATTCTACCTGTCAGTCCAGCACATTTAATAAGGGCAAGCCCATCCTAAGCCAGCATGAAACATAGCGATCTGACTCGCTTTTAATGTTACAATTGGGGAAGTTACAAGACATAATAAACAACAAGAATGAAGATCAAATAAAAGAGTAAGTAAACCAAAATTTAATGGATGTAGAATAAATAAGTGTGTTAATAAAATATTAATAATAATAAATTCAATTAAGAACAAACGCAAAAAAAATAGCAATTTTTTTTTTAATCAAAGTTCAAAACCAAGGCAGTTTAAAAAAGCAATATAGCGAGCAGTTTTAGATGCACTGGAAGAAAGAAAAAGCTACACGCAACATAGCTGTTAATAAAGAAGTAAATGAGATAAATAAAGAGAGAAAATAGAATAAAATAAAACAAAATGAAACAAATAGCTGGCTTGACACCAAAAATTCGAAAATTTAAACTTTTTAATAATGCACAAAACTTAAGAACATTTAATACTTAGCTTGCAACTCAGAGTTAAAACACTAAATATTGAATTAAATCTCTAAAAATCAATTAAAGTTTAAGAATTTTGCAAAATTAAACACAGTAGTTCACAGCAAAAAAGAATTAGAGCTTTACAGCTTGAAGTAAAGCCCCTAGGTACCGAATATGTGGACCCCAGTACCTATAGTTCAGTGTGCGGCGGTATTTATATGGGAAATCTTTACAGGCCTAGGTCTAGTACTTAATCTTAAAATTAAAGTCCCAAATTTTTAGGGAATTTTGTTTTTGGTATTTCCAACAAAATTTCACCATGGGATCGAAAAAAAAATAGTTCAAAAAAAAAAGCAGTCTTATGTACACATATGTACATATGTATGTATATCGCTCAATATGCCTTTTGTAAAAAACCAAACATTCGCGCAAGTGACAAAAAAACATAGACGCACCATAATATTCAAGCAATCTCGCGGCATATTTAATTATTTCATATTACAACGACAACAAATTCATTCATAAGGAACGTGCGTCTGCTTCAAAGCAAAGTGCGTTCGTTCATAACTCGGCGCCGCGCTTTTTTTTCTGTGCGCCTGGTCAACCACATTTGGTTTTCATATGAAATTCCTACGCAAATGCGCGAAAATTAAGTTTATATAGAAATGAACACAAGCTACTTCCTCATGACTATGGTAAAAATCAGAAATTGAAGAATTTGTCGGATGTTCCCTTCAAAAAGGAGAACTGGCAACATGACCTATTAGCGAGTTAAAATTCACAAGGTGTCATATTGTGTCATATCGTCATATAGCCTTTTTTTTATGACTGCCATATCGACACTGTTGTTGTTTCCCATACAAAATTGAAATACGACAAATACAGCACGGCGAGGTATGTTTTTTGAGTGTGCTATTCTATCAGCATATCTGTTTACTTTTTTTTATTGTTGACGTTTAAGTATCTAAAAAATAAATTTTTTTAATAATATGGAAGGAAGCCACGAAATTTAGGTAAATTAAGTGGAAAATGTTATAAATAAAAATAATTTTTTGTGTCTGTGGTTGCAATGTGAACCAAAATGCCGTCGTTTCAACAAAAAGAAGCTTTAATTTTATTTTTGTCACTTTCTCGTGTCATTTTTGTATTCTTAACTTTTCATTACCAGCTGGTGAAGTGTAGAAATATTACTTAATATGACATACAACAATTAAGGGGTGCTCACAAGTGTCGTATTTTTTAAGACTATTGAAATACGACATAAGACCTAAGACGAAGCTTGTGAATTGCTTATATATTTATATTTTTTTCATACTATGCCCTATATATGGCATTAATTTATAAAATTTATATAAAATTGCCATTTATATGAAATCTTCAACTACTTCTATATATTCTAAGCGCACTCCATTTAGTACTTTTATATGTTTACTTATTATCATTGTTTCATAGTTTGTCGACTTAGCCGACGCTATGGGAATGCAGCTCAATTGGTAATCGTAGTATTTCAAAAGAGCATAAGTCATTTTTCAATAGTATAGCGCTGCAAAAAGGAAAAAGGAGACAACGTAGCCGACCGACATTGCCGTAAAATTGTCGATTAAAACAAATTTTGCCAACTCCGCGACGATTCGCACAATTTGGTGTCAATATGTATGCGAGCTCATATGGGTTTTTTTCTTTTTATAGTAGGGGGAAGCATCGAGAGCCGAAATGCGGAACTTTAATCCACTAAGCCTAACATACTCCCAACTCAAATCTCTAACACGGAAATACTGGACAAAGTATTACTTAATGGGAGAGAAGAAGACACTTAAGTCTCCTCTACGGTACGGACTGACTGATCCCTAATCTGTTATAAGTGTCTCAATCTTGTTATAACAGAGCTGACGCTTCGCTGACAGCTTTCCATTTAATAGAGGACTCACACAAAAGTGCTGTCTAATTTTCCACCGTGAAACTACCGCCAAGTGTATTTCTCAGATTTTCTCTTATACTTGAGAATCGAGGGCAATGGTAAAAAAAAATGTTCAGAGTCTTCTACATACTCTGTACACGTCTGACAGTACGGACTTTAGTCATGACGAAATTTGTAAAGGTAGCTTCTAAAGCACCCATGTCCACTTAGTATTTGGGTCAGTTGGAAATCTAAGTCCCCATGTTGTCTATCTATCCACGGTATGATGTCTGGTATCAGTCTGTGTGTCCTTTGGATGAGGTTTGCCACCGTTGTTACCATATTGTAATGCTCTTAGTTCTTTCCTCTCTTTTTGTTGCTGTAGAGGGTTCCGATAGCTGGTATAAGCACGCAAATTCATTTCCCTGGATGTCAATGGATGCTAATACTTCAGCAGTGTCGCTTGATACAGTTCGGAAAGCACTTATCACGCGTATTGCAGAAAGCCTATACACTGTGATTATTGGTATTGCATATGATATTGTGTCTAGTGCCTGAATCCATATTGAAGCCGCATACAGTATAACTGATCTCATTGCTTTAGCTATTAAAAATCGTCGGCTGGAACGCACACAGCCTCCATTTGTCATCATTCTAGATAAAGAATTATAGATTCTATTTGCTTTACCCGTCGTGTTTTCCAAGTGATCTTTATATACCATTTCTGCAATCATTTTATTTGACCCGGAGGTCTTCTAGATGTTTCGCTTCTGCTACCACTATAAGGTCATCCGCATAGGCGATTAGTTTCACGGATTGTTATTGATGTTTTCTAAGCACCCCGTCGTAAATCAGGTTCAAAAGAAGAGGGCCTAAAACCGAAACTTGCGGTTCTCCACTCGAAATAGAGTTGCTCTTGGTACCCTCATTCGTGTTGAATTGCAGCCTTCTGTTCTCAAAATAACTCATAATAATATTTATTTCGTACAGAGCCTTGGTGATATTTGCCCATTTCGCAGAATTGAATTCATTCTTCACATCCAGGGTAATTAGCGCGCAATATTTGTTGGTGCCACCTTTCCATCTATTGCCACTTATTGCACATTTAGCAATATCAACGACTTCACTTAGTGCGTCAATAGTGGACCTCTTTTTTATAAAGCCGTAATGTCGCTCTGATAATCCGTCGGCTTTTTGGATTGCTAACTCCAAGCGGTTTCTTACTATGCTTTCATACACTTCACCAATTGTGTCGAGCATGCACAGAGGTCGATATTATGAAGGTTCTTCAGGTGGCTTTTTCGCTTTTTGGAGTAGAACCAAACGCTGCACCTTCCATGGGTCGGTAAACACGCCTTACAATATACACGCATTGTACATTTTAACGAACAAACTAGGTCTGAAAGTCATGGCTTCTTCTAGGGCTCTATTTGGTATACCATCTATTCCAGGCGCTTTTGAGTTTTTAATTTTTTTCGCGATAGCCAATAGTTCTTCTTGTGTGGCTAATAGAGGGGTTCTGTGACATCGTTTCGCTTAACATAGGAAATGGGGTCATGTGCTGGAAATAATGCGTCGACGACTGTGCTCATAAATGATGCGTTCTTAGGTTGCTGCGACACATTTTTGAATTTCGACAAACATATTTTGTACGCGGTTCCCCAGGGGTCTATGTTTGCTGCTTCACAAAGCTTTTCGAAACAACTTCTTTTGCTACGAGTGATTGCTGACTTCAATAGGTTTTTTTGTGCGTTTAAATGCTTCTCTGAGGCGATTTTCGTTCTCGCCTCCCTGGTTATGCTGGATGCGATGTCTAGCTGAGTGACAGAGCTTCCTCAGCGTGGCGATTTCTTCGTTCTACGAGTATACTGGTTTTCGGTTGTTAGTAATCTCGTCCTGTGCATAGTTGCGTCGGATGCTGCAACTATGTAGTTCCTTCTGCACAGCGGATACCAAGTGGGCGGCGTCGACGCCTGGTACCTTTGCCGCACTTCAGATGTTCTCTAAAACGTCGGTATCGAACTCCTTTTGTCTCCAACTTCGTTTTCGAGAGGTCTTTCTGCTGAGGGGTTCCGTTTCTTGGGTGTAAACTTCAGCAATTATAGCCATGTGGTCACTTTTTGTGTACATGTCTGATACCTCCCACTTAATGTGCCTGCTAAGCGAGTCATTACCAAACATTAAGTTCTGTAAGGTTCGTTTGACTCAAGAATTCTAGGATCAGACGTCCACGATGGTTCGTGCTTCTGCTATCCCAAGCAGTAGACCATTCATTAAAATATCCCGCTATTTCTATCGGGGCTTTGCTTGTAGTCATTAGAGACAGCTCAAGGGTAAAGTCTACGAACTCATTTATTTCCGCGCTAGGGTGAGCATAGCAACTTACTAGATATATTCCGTGTATATTCGCCCATTTGAAGCCGTTTTGGAGCACGATGGGAAAGCTTGTCCACTGCAAAACCATATTGCTGCCTTGCCACTTATATCTTTAATCCAAGTGCTTTCCGAACGCTGAGTATATTGTTCGTTTAGCGTGCGAGCTCATATGTATATATTATATGTATGTTTGTCGACAAAGTCGTCGTGTGGTTTTTTTCAACAACACAAAGTCCGAGCGAACTCGCCGTTATTTCGGTGGCTTGCACCCATATACAGAGGCTTTTCAATTGAGGACTCATAGTAATTATTATGTTGCTTAGTTTTTATTAAAAAATCCTAATGTATTAATGATTTATTTTCGTATTATAGGCCAAGTAAAAAGTTCGTTCCCTTTTTATCTAAGAGATGGCGTAACTGTCCATAGTACTAGTGTTACGTGTCGCTTAAAATTTGTCTTTCACAGTTTTTCGATTGATTGACTCAGTAAGTTGTGAGCGCTCGTCAAAGATGGACACCAGCAAAGAGAAAATTCGCTATATCTTCCATTTTTTTTTCGATCAAGGCGAAAAAGCAGCCAAAGCGGCTGAAAAAATTAATTTTGTTTATGGGCCCGATACTGTAAGCGAACGTGTAGCACAAAAGTTCCGTTCCGGTAATTTCGATGTCAAAGATGCACCAAGCGTCGGGAGACCTGTCGTCGAAAATTGCGATAAAATCATGGAAATAGTGGAGACAGACCGTCACGTGAGCACTTATTTAATTGCTGAGGAACTAAAGATAAGCCAGAAAACCGTTTGAAACCATTTGCATAACCTTGGATTCAAAAAAAAGATGTTTGGGTGCCACATGAACTATCGCAACATAACATGATGGACCGAATTTCCATCTGCGAATTGCTGCTGAATCGCAACAAAATCGACCCGTTTCTGGAGCGGATTGTGACTGGCAATGAAAAATGGGTCACTTATGACAACATCGAGCGCAAACGGTTGGGGAAGTGGCCCAGACGGTGGCCAAGACCGGATTGACGGCCAGGAAGGTTTTGCTGTGTGTTTGGTGGGATAGGCAAGGAATCATCTACTACGAGCTGCTCCCCTATGGCCGAACTCTCAGTTCGGCCCTCTACTGCCAACAAATGGACCGCTCATCCAGAAGAGGCCATCTTTGATCAGCAGACGTCGAATTGTGTGAGAAGTTGGCCTCAAGAGAGGCCTATAAAAATTGGATCTCCGAGTTTTTTTGCCGATAGGGACGCAGCCTTCTATAATGAAGTTGGCAACAAGTTTACGAACAAAACGGCGCATATTTGACTTAATTTGGACAAATATACACAAAGTTATCATCTTTTGAAAAATCAATAAAAACCGAACGAACTCTTTACTTGTTCTAATATAATAATAATATATGTAAAAATATAAATACACATAAATTCATACTTATAATCGCTTTTAAAATAAATTAGATTAATAAAAAAAAATCTGAAATAATTATGTGGCAGTGCGCCCCTGACCCCTCGCAATCGTTTAACTTGCTTCTCGCAAAAAGTGTAGAAAAAAGTCATCGTTTATGCGGGGCAAGAAGGAGCAGGCATCAGCGAACGTTTATTTAAGAATGTATCGGTGATTATCACATTTGTGTAAATACGCATAATAAGGGAATATTGAATAAACCTAAACATATGAACATATTTTCCTGAAATGTTTTAATTATCTCATTAAGTAAAATATGCTATTAAAGTAATTGAATTGAGATATGTTAAGATTCCAATAAATAAAATAAAAAATTTAATAAAATTGAAGTAGCATGAGTTTTAGGATTCGAACTTATATGCTGTTATAGTTTTATTATTATCTTTTGCTCAATAAGCAATTGCTCACGCAACGCACATAAATGTGTTACAGAATTTATCCATTCAATGTTTATTTTATTTTGCGGTTTTTACCACTAATCCTCCTTTTTAATTCAAAAGGCTTTTCATTATTACTAATTTTGTCATATCATAGAAATTGAAAACACAAATTTAAGTCAGCATGCGCATAATGCATTTAAGAACATTCGTTGTGTCTTTTTATAGCCTTTTCTCTGTTTCGCACATTGTGTGGTGTATTTTTCTTTTTCGAGGTTATATTATTCGATGTTTCCTCATCTGGAATTACAAATTAGTACACAAAAATATTTCACATAACATTTGCGCCTTCTCAATTCATTAACATTCTGTGGTTGGAGTATATATTTATGTTTTATTTTCATTAAAATTATATTATCCGTCATTTCGTTTATAATAGTTTCAATATGTTTGATATCTATTATATGAACAATTATATCGGTTTCTCGAACTATTTCTTGGATCCTTATTTGTATGTCAATAAATCCTGTCTGATCGGTTATTTCTGACCATAAATACTACCGTTAACTAATGGAGTCCATCTCGATATCCATAACAGTGTCATCATTATTTGTAAATTTAGAAGGTCTTTTTATGTTACTTGAACGAATTAAATTTGCCTTTTTATACTCTTGCAACCTGTTGCTACAGAGTATAATAGTTTTGTTCACCTAACGGTTGTTTGTATCACCTAAAACTAATCGCGTTAGATATAGGGTTATATATATATAAATGATCAGGATGAAGAGACGAGTTGAAATCCGGGTGACTGTCTGTCCGTCCGTCCGTCTGTCCGTCTATCCGTCCGTGCAAGCTGTAACTTGAGTAAAAATTGAGATATCTTTATGAAACTTGGTAGACATGTTTCTTGGTACCGTGAGACGGTTGGTATTGTAGATGGGCGTAAGCGGACCACTGCCACGCCCACAAAACGCCATTAATCAAAAACAAATAAATTGCCATAACTAAGCTCCGCAATAAGATACAAGACTGTTATTTGGTACACAGGATCACATTAGGGAGGGGTATCTGCAGTTAGAATTTTTTTTTAAAGTGGGCTTGGTCGCGCCTCTAATAGGTTTAATGTGCATATATCCTAAACTGCTAAAGCTATAATAACAAAATTCACTTTTTTAGCACCTCTACCTACAATGTGAAAATGGGTGAAATCGGGTGACAAGCCCGCTCACTCCCCATATAACGGTACTGTAAAAAAATACTAAAAGCGCGATAAACCAAGCACTAAACACGCCAGACACATTAAATTTTATCTCTGAGATGGTATGAGATGACTTTATAGGAATCGCGTTCAACATTAGTCAGTGGGCGTGGCATCGCCCAATTTTAGGTGAAAACCCATATCTTGGGATGTGCTTAATTGATTTCAACCAAATTCGGTGCATAACGTTCTTTTCATTTTTCTATGGTATAGTGCGAAAATGGGTAAACTCGGACTACAACCACGCTTATTTCCCATATAACACATTTTCAATTCCATCTGATTCTTTCACTTTCCACTATGCATATCAAGCAACAATGGTTATATCGGGGTAAAACTTTGCGTGAATAATTCGTTTAAAGTATGTCACCTTGTGACCCAAAGTTGTCTAAATCGAACCAAAACTGTTCACGCCCCTAAGTACTATATATGTGGACCCCAGTGCCTATAGTTGACCTTCTACCGAAAATATCAGTCAATCCACAAAGAAATCTCAAACAAGTATACCATTTGACTTTGCGAGAGTATAAAATGTTCGGTTACATCCGAACTTAGTGCTTCCTTACTTGTTAAATATGGGTTGTTGCTGGTGCCTGACCGCTTTATAGTTCTTAATGAAACCTTCCTTTCTATTTGTGTGTGTATTTGGTTTGGTTAAGTGTAGTTCTACATATTCACTGTTTAAAAATTCCTTTATTCTTATTGCCTTGAATTCGTTGTTTGCAATTATATTTTTTTTTTGCTTTTCCTATCTTAGTAATGTGCTCTTCTAGTTGTTCTATTATGGTAACAGGGTTTTTTTCATTGAATGAATACGTGGCTCCAAATTATGAAAACTTATCTATTGTAGTTAAAAAGTGAAATCCTTTTATTTCATAATAGGTACTTTTTCGTGCTAATTTAGTTTTGGATAATAGATTTGGTTTTTTAATTGGTTATAAGTTTCCTCTATACCTTAATGTATGCTTTTTCTTGCGTGATAAAATGATATTTGCTTTACCGCTTTTATTTCAGTTTCATCTTGAGCTCTTGTTGTGCATTTAAAGAACTTAAAATATGTGTAATTTGAAAACATTATATTTGTGATTTCATAATTCTGAAAAAATACCTGTTATTCCTTTCCTTATATATCTTCTGAACAGATCTTCCATACGTTACCATACGTTTTCCATGTACGAGTATATACTTAAATTTTTAATGTATAGTGTTGTTATTGGGTATTATTATTTGAGTTTTGTATTTGTTAACGGTTTCTACTTTTAAAATAAAATGTTCATTTAAGTTTTCTTTAGCGAAATGTATGGTCGCTATTGTTACATCAACTTCCATGTTATGTGTCATACTTATCTCTAGACTAACATTTTCTTCTTGATTTGAAATATGGTTTGAACTTTGACTCTTCCTCCATGATATTTCTCTTTCCTAATCTTTGCCTTGTAAAAATTTAATATCGAATTGATATTCTCCTAGTTTTAGTATCTCTTAGCCATCTCTGATGTCGTCCTTTATATTTCGAATGTACCATAAGTATTTAATTGGCTGGTGGTCAGGTCTTCTACCTTCTTGAGGTAAGACTGCAATATGCATAATGACTGCATCCGCTGTTAAAGTAAATTATTTTTGAAAATCTGGGTAACGAAGTATGGGGTGAGTACTTATTAAGGTTGTTAATTTTTCAAACGCATCAGTGTAAGTTGGATTCATTAGATTCGTTGTTATCCCTTTCTTTAAGTTTTTTGTGATTGGTTGTGCCTTTCGGCATTAACCGATGATACCTAGGAAACTTTTAGTTTGTCTTTCAGTACATGGTAATTTTAAATCTTGAATAATTTTTATTTTAAATATTTTTATTAGGTGTCATACCTTCTTCTGTTAGTATGTGTCCATGGAATTCCGTTTCTTTTTTTATAAAATTACATTTGTCTATCTGAATTTTTCTTTTTCAGTATATAAAAGATATGATTTATTACTTTTATATGTTCATTCAATAAGGTACTAAATATTAATATGTCGTCTAAATAAAAAAACAATAAATAAACACCTGACAAATTCGTACAGTCTATAAGGTGTAACAAATGCTATCTTTTCCCTGTCTTCTTCCTTTACTTCGTTGCGTCTAGTGTAAATGTTTCTTCGAAATTAAAAGGTTAGTTTAAAAACTCAGATTCTTTCTCATTCGACGTAATTTATCCATCTACAAGACTTATGATGGCTTTTAAATGGCATAATAAATCAATTCCTATTATAATATTAAATTGTCTATTCCTCAATGGTGTTGTTTTCCATCTTATATACGCATTATCAGGTAAATTAAATTATGCTGGTGCCTTAGTATGTACTTCATGAGTAATTGTCTCTTTGCTAGTTACTGTTCTAATTATAATTTAATTTTTATAAATTAATTTAGCTCTGAATCCAATAAACTTATGTTTCCTTCCGCATCTATTAACGCAATATATTTCTTATTTTGAATTGTAATTGCAGTTATTGGTAAACTGTACGAGGCTTCTTGATATAAAAAATTGGTTTATTAATTTCTCAATAATCTTCAAATACTCTTTCGCTTTGCCTAGGCGATTACAAGCTGCTTAGATACTCCTGCTGCTAGGGTGTCCTGCTACTAGAAATCTGTCTTGGTAGGTTTCTATATTATCTATATCCATGAGTTCTCCTCTATCTAGCCTCAATGGTTGGAATTATTATTTTTTTTTCTCTACCTCTCTATTATCTCTATAATTTTTAAAATTTGGTATGTTTGACCATATTGGGGTAAATTATTGTCCCTGTTATCTTTGTTTGGGAAATTTTGCCTAATTTGATGGAAATTATTTTCCGCACTGCTTTCATTGTGTTAAAATATTGGTCATTTTGTCTAACTAGCCTGACCCTATATCTTTCATTCAATTGTTTCATTATATTGTAATTACTACTCGTATACAATTTTCTATTATTATTATACTGTCCGTCTGGTCTTTTGAATTTTTTAAATTCTGGTCGAATACAAGTGTCTTCGAATGTTCTCTTCGTCATAATGTCTATAATGTTATATTATGAGGATCATGTTATTCATACATTTTGTCTAATAACGTCCCCTGAGTCATTTCATTAATTGTGTTAACTAGCAAAACATCCACGTTATAAAGATCTATCCCTACATTGCCCGTGTAACTTTTACTTCGTCCGCGTTATATTTTATTTTTCGGACTTCTATTGCTAATTCGCTTACCGTATTCGCCTTCATGTTGCATATTCTTTTATATATTTCATGAGGTTCTGTATCGGGTTTATACCTCGGCTTTAACGCTCTCTTAATTTCTGTCCAGTTGTCTGGATGTGGTCCCTTTGCCGAACTGTGGTTGGGCAGCGTTTTACTGTAGTAGCTGAGTGATTGCCCCTAAACAATTTTCTATATTTTGGGCCATCTTTCGGAAGAAGAAGATTTTACCAATTCCAGAGCAACAAAAAAGGTATATTGAATTTCAGAAATACATTCACCAAATTTTATAAACTCCTCTACTGATTGCTGAGCGCTCTATACTAAAGTGGTCATTTGATACTCTAGTGTGCTGATATCTCGCTTGTCCGTAAAATGAAGCGTGAGGCACCTTGATATGGCATTTTAAAAGGTACACTGTGAGAATCTAACACTTCATTTGCGTATCCTGTAATCTTGACCTGGATTGTATGAAGAATAGCGAAATATTTGAGAGTGCATTTTTCGGCATCCTCGAAGAATATTTGTAGAACTCTACACCTTTTCCCATGAATTAAATCCTGCTGAATTGCCAAAAAATTCGTTAATGCACTGGACATTATCTGGTACTCTGTCCAGATCAGAAAAGTCTCCCTGGTAACGTGGGTTAATTGTTTGCAATTGGGTATAAGCCAAATCTGCTGCTTTGTTACTAAGACTTTGTAAAAGTAGTGGAAGCTGACCTAATACTTCTAATATTAATTTTTTAATCTGTAGCTGAGTAACTTCGTCCAGGTTTCTTTTTGAGTTTCAATTGGGACTCTTTTTATTATTGTTTTGATTTGCTATTCAATAGGTTATGTTAGTATTTTCAATATAATTTTCTATTTATTTCCTTTAATTTGTAACTCCAAAATATTTGAAAAAACTAAATATAATTTATTTGATTATAGTATCGTTATGATCGCGCAATAACACAAAACAGTTATCACTTAAAGTTTCACAGTTTTTTTAACAATATGTCGATGTTGTATTGTACGTAATATTTTATATGTGAGTGTGTGAATGTGTGATAAATTTTGTGGTCCCCTTTATTATTTCTTATTTCTTTTGTTTCAACGCTTTTAATACCACTATGCTATGTGTACTTAATAGCGCAACCCCCGCAAATTTAGAAAATTTATCAAAAATAGTAGATATTAGCAATTAACAACAGCGTATAATATAGTCCATGTGCAAAGTACGCATTGAGTAAGTGGTGTTTCAGGTTTCTCAAATTTCACTTTGGGTGGGTGTTTATCATATTTGAGCGTAAGATAAACAATTGTTTATGATCTTTGTTATTTTTTCCTTCATACCAGAAAAATAGTAATTCCTTTCTAAATGTAATGTGGTTTCGTTTTTTCCTCTGTGGTTATTATTAATGTGATATTCGTTAAAAGTCCTTTCCTGCTCTTCTTCTGATCTGATGTCATGTTACTTTTTGGTGCAAAGTAAAACTTTGAACATTTGGCTTTGGGAGAAGAATTTTGAATACACGCTCTGTACTTTACGGAAAACTTCATCAGTTGTATATATTGCGGAAACTTTATTAGAAGGGCAAAATTTCGTAAAAATTTTATTATTTCATTTTCGCTAAATTGTGGTTTTCTAAAAGTATGTCTTTGTTTGTTCCTGAAGACATTTTCTAATGTCATCGGTGACCCTTGTTGACTTTCTTCTGGGATAAGTAAAAGGTTAATTCATTTAAAGGTTTCTCCGAAATCTCCACTTTTGAATCTATTTTTTCATTATACAAAAGGCTTTTTATAAATGATCTCAGTCGAATTCTTTTAACTTATGTCTCCATCTAAGGAGTTTGGAATTCAGCCCTTTCATGCTCATTACCCAGGTGGTCTGTAACTATCTTGAACGTGCTGCTAAATACGTGGGGTCTGAAGTAATTAATTGCCCAAACCATCGCAAGCAATTCTTTTCGATAGTGCTGTAGTTACTTTCATGTTTGCTTAGCGTTCTGCTTGTATAGCATATAGGCTTATCGCTGCCAATTGTTCCCTGTGATAAAGCTACGCCTAAGGCTACGATGATTGCATTGGCTTAGAAAAATCTGGAAATTGTAAAATTGGGTTATTGGTCAAGAGATTAAGTTCGAATGTTTTCAAGTTTTCGTCCGTCAGCTCTACTGAGAGTTTTATCAATTTTGCTAAATACTTTGTAAGTTTCTTACAATAACCTAATAGTCCAAGGAATGCTCCTATTTCCTTCGTTGACTTTGGGATGGGAAATTTATTTATGGCTACGATTTTATCGGTGTTCGATTTTATACCTTCTGTTGAAACGATATGCCCCAAGAAGGAAATTTCTTTCCTTAGAAACTGAGATTTGTCAATTTGAATTTTAAGGTTTGCCCTTTCTAAGCATCTAAATATTTCTCTAAGGGTCTGGAGGTGCTCTTGAAGTGAGGTTAAATAGGTAATGATGTCGTCGAGGTACGCAAATTTTTTTTTTTTCAATTAGGTCTTTTAAAACATTATCCAATTAGGTCTTTTAATACATTATCGAGGTTTTCAACCCAAATGGCAGTCTTATATACTCAAAGTGTCCCCCTTCCACCCTAAATGCAGTTTTTTGAATGTCTTTTGGGTTCATCTCGGTTGGGTTCCATCACCCAAATGACCAAATCTAATGTAGAGAAGAGTACGTTTCCCAAATTTATCAATATCTCTAATATTGTTAATTGGGTAGCGGTCTGAAATTTTCTTTTCATTTCATTTACGGTGATCGATTACTGACCGCCATTTTTTTTGCTACTGGCATCTGTTGACTTGGGCACTGCCCATACTGGTGAACTCCACGGCATAAAACTATGTCTAATTATTCCCTGTTCTAACATGTTTGAATTTGTTTGTTAACTTCCATCTTATGTATGTATGAGTATCGATAGGACTTCGTAAGGATCGTGTCATCTATTGTTGCTATCTTGTGTTTTAAAAAGTGTGCCCTTAAATGATTAACAAAGTTTAATTCATTTTGCCTTTTCTTTCTCAGTTAGGTGATCGGAGCGAATTAGTTCTTGAATTGCAGTGGTCTAGGAAGTTTCCTTCCTGAAACGGTTCTACCTTAATTGGCTGCTCCAAGAAAAGTACTTGGTCTTTGTTTGAAAAGTTTCTCACTTTAGGGTTGCTAAACCAGTTTTAAGCAGAGTATAAGCCTTCTGAAATTTTAATGCACGGTGTGAGCCGAGTTGGTGTTACGAAAATATCTCCATTTCTACTGCTAACCTTACTATTGCCTTGGAATGGTCTGGAATTGCTAGGTAGGTGTTCATACTCATCTATTTTGTACCTATGAAACACAGTTGTGATTAATATCGATTTACACTCTTCATGCATTTGCTCATTAATGAACGAGGCCCCTGTGCCTATTAAAAATCTTAGGGTCCTTTCGAAAGGTTGATGGATTTAATGAACCATAAAGTGTAACCGCGTTTGTTGATATCTAGGTATCTCTTGATTCCCAACTGTCCGTAAAAATTTCTGATAATGAAGGTGTGAACCTTACTTCTTTTTGGATTGGATTTAACTTACTAGGTTTAAAGATATTTTCGTATGGAAAAAATTTTGTTTTCTTCTTACTACTGCTTTTTGATTTTATGGAAGACGGGACATTTTTATACTCTCGCAACTTGTTGCTTTCACCTAACGGTTGTTTTTACCACCTAAAACTAATCGAGTTAGATATAGGGTTATATATATATAAATGTCCGTCCGTCTGTGCAAGCTGTAACTTGAGATATCTTTACGAAACTTGGTGCACATGTTTCTTGGTACCGTAAGACAGTTGGTGTTGCAGATGGGCGTAATCGGACCACTGCCACTCTCACAAAACGCCATTAATCAAAAACAAATAAATTGCCATAACTAAGCTCCACAACAAGACACAAGACTCTTATTTGGTAAACAGGATCACATAAGGGAGGAGCATCTGCTTTTTTTCTAACCACTTAAGCTATAATAACAAAATTCACTGAGAACAAATGCTTTTAGCACCTCTATCGACGGTGTGAAAATGGGTGAAATCGGGTGACAACCCCGCCCACTCCACATATAACGGTACTGTTAAAAACTACTAAAGCGCGATAAATCAAGCCAGAGATATTAAATTTTATCGCTGAGATGGTATAAGATGATTTTATAGGAACCACGTTCAAAATTAGATAGTGGTCGTAGGACCACCCACTTTTAGGTGAAAACCCATATCTTGGGATCTGCTGAAGTGCGAAAATCGGATTACAACCACGCCTATTTCCCATATCATCTATTTTCCCATCATTTTTAATTCCATCAGATCTTTTCACTTTCCAGTATGCAAATCAAGCAACAATGATTATATCGGCGTAAAACTTAGCGTGAATAATACGTTTAAAGTATACTACCTTGTGACCAAAAATTATCTAAATTGAACCAAAACTGCTCAAGCCCGTAGGTACTGAATATGTGGACCCCAGTGCCTATAGTTGACTTTTTACTGAAAATAGCGGTCAACAAGAACAAGGCGGCAAGATCTACAAAGAAATCTAAAACGAACGATTTGACTTTGCGAGAGTATAAAATGTTCGGTTACATCCGAACTTAGCCCTTCCTTACTTGTTTGTTTTTACTTCTATTGTGAGAGTACGCTGGTTCTGGGTTCTTCTTTCTCGTTTTTATATTTATATGTACAAGTATATGTATATACAGATATGTGTATGCAGGTAAAAGTTTTTTTTATCTTGGAAAAATGTATTAAAATTTTCTTATATTTCTCGTTTAATCTCTCCGAGATTTATATTTATGCATCCTCGCATTTGTATATTGTGCGACTAAAAAATAATTTTTAATTTACAACTTCGTCATTCATGCCTAGTATGTGGGCTGTAGGACCATGCATTTCCGCTTTTATGTTTACTAAAGTGATTAAAAGTTGTGTGTTATATGTTTTACAAATTTAATGGATATTTTTTCCAATAGACTTTGATAGTACTGTTTTTATTTACTTTCGGATAATTTTTACACTGATAACCAGTCAATGACCTTGCGGATTAAATTTTCTAAGCACAATTGGTACTACATATATTTATAACTATTACTATTAACTCGAGTCTTAATCGTCGTTTTTTTTTATTAATTTCTTAGGAAACTTTATTGAACGTTGGAGAGCGTCAATTCAAGGCCTTAGCGTATTTATGTGGTTATATATTTTTTTGTTAGTTATACCGCATTGCTAATATCTCAATCTTTGCATACATTTTAAATTCCAACTTTCATTTGCTTCCTTTTTTTATATTTTAATATTAACACAGGACCATAGAAGGACTCTTCACTATTTATTTTTGAGAAAATATGTGAATTTTTGGACATGAATTTTATTGCTAAATTTATGTTTTTCATTACCTAATCTCTCATAAAATTTTGGGCACTTTTATTTTTAACAACCTCATTCAATACTCACAGTTACGTACAATAGTGTACCCGTATAGATCATTCCTCCAGGTCCTTGACTTATTAGTCATCCCATGCCCGGTGGTTGGGTTTTGATTTCAATTTCCTTACGGAGTGTGGGTTATCGATTACTAGAGAAATAAAAATTCCACGGTTATGCCAGGATATAAACGGCAGTAAAACGACGACTGCACCAGATAAGGGGCCTCCCTTATCGACCAAAAAAATAATAAGGCAACTGCTACTTTTCATTTTGACATTCAAAAATATAACGATTTTATTCAATAATTAATATCTTCAGTTAACTTTGCTAGTCTAACAAAATATGAACATGCTTAATTTACAATAAAATAATGTGATTATATTTCATTTTACAATCTACCTTATTCAGCTG
The DNA here is from genome assembly GCF_042242935.1 of Bactrocera oleae. Taxonomy (NCBI): domain Eukaryota; kingdom Metazoa; phylum Arthropoda; class Insecta; order Diptera; family Tephritidae; genus Bactrocera; species Bactrocera oleae. The sequence goes on along the minus strand of NC_091541.1, from coordinate 16,402,843 downwards.
TTTGGTGCTCCACTTGTTGTCAGCATTTGTTTCTAGTTGTTCAACAGTTTGAACTTATTAGTTGGGTGTATTGATCGTGTACTGCTCTTGTTGTTAATGCACTCAGTTTCTACACATGCTGGATCATTGCCGCTGCCGTTCTTGCTGGTTTGGTTGGTTGTGTCGTCACCATTGCGGGTGGGCACATGACTCGTGCGAAAAACGGAATTGAAAGACGAGCTTAAGCCTTAACGTGATTATTCCATTAATTGAATCAACAGACTGACTTCATACAAGGTATTTTTGTGTACTCATTTCTAATTTTGCTTTTTCGTTCAATTTGATGTTGGATGCAAAATATTCAGTTCTGCAGTTAGCTAAATTTTATGCCAGAAATATGTGTAGGTTTGTATATATCTTTTTGTGTGGAATGTGACGAGTCAGTTAAATTACATGTAAGTGTGTTTGGCTACTGAATGTGGGATTCTCTTGGATCTTGTTTCTAATTCTGTATTTTTCTTTAATTTGATGTAATTCAATATCGGAATTAGTTTTAGTGATTTTGTTAATAATTTTAATTTGGTTTTTTTTTCTGTATAGATAAATTACAATTACAAATATTGCAATAGCTGCAATAATTGTTATACTTATTCCATATGAAACTTTTTTTGTGGAAGTAAAGTTCTTCTATTTCCTTTATATTTTCGAATCTTCCATATTCATCACACTTAATTTTATTTCTTTTTGTTGAAACGTGTTGTCAATTGAACTTAGGATTTTTCATAAAACTCTATTTTTTATTCACAAAATTGGTATTGAAAATTTGTATCTTCTAATTCGCAAAGTTTATCAGGTTATTATTGTTTAGGTGTCGTTTTGTGTAATTTTGATATATATGTTAATTTGCAGAACTTTTTTATAAATAGGGTATCATCATCTATTGTTACACTTTCAGTTTCATTATCTATTTTATATCAGTATGAGTTAGAAAATATACAGTCTTTATTTATTTCTAATTCCTTATGTAGAGAATTGTTTTTTAAATATAGCTTTTATTGTTAAAGTTTACTACAAGTTCATTTGGCTGATCGATTTCTATATAATTTTTGTTCGGTAATGCCGATATTAAGTTCAAGTCTGCAGTTTCATAACTTTTTGGTGTATTTATACAGATGAAAATAGTATTGACACGTTATTTTTTATTTGGTCTATCTTTTTTTCAATAAATTAAAGTTTATGTAAGCTATGGTAAAATATTGTTTCCCCGCTCTTTACAAATTGTGTTAAGTGCGTTTAAGTTTCTTCCTATCGTCTTCTATTATTTTTTAAGAGTATTCATGAACTTATTAAAATTACTGTTAATAATAATTTGTTTATTTGAGTTTTCTATTAAATTGTGGTTATTCTAGCTATTTACTTTAAAATATTCCCCGATTTCCTGTTTGTCTGCATCATCCATCAAACCGAATAACCAGTTGTATACCGATCCGATTCCATTAAACAGCCCTTTGTATCTATTTCCATTTTTGACATTTGTATGTGTTTTGTGAAACCTTTTAATATGTTTTGTATCTGTTTTGTTTTTACTATATGCGGTATAGTGTTTGTTTCAATCGCAATTTCTACTACTCTCAAGTGTATCATCGAAAAATCCAGTTGATCTGTAATCGGATTAAACGTCATCAAGCCTTTTGCTGTCGTTACCATCATCGGCAGTATAAATGTCAGTATTGCTGCCTGTAAAATTAAATGGGCGTATGATTGTTTTCTAAGTTTCTTTTTATAAATTGTGGCTCCTTATGTCTAACGCTTTTATTATTTCTAATAAACCCCTGTTTCCAGGTTTCTAAGTAATCTTCTCTCGTCGAGTTGTGTTTGGAAATAGTCTTAAATTTTGCAAGTTCTAATCGTTCCTTAATTATTTTATGGTCAATTTTGTTATTCTGTACTTCTAAGGGTGAAGATTTTATTGTGGTGTGATACGAATTATTGTAAAATTGAACGGCTTTCTGCATTTGGGTAACGATAGAGACTATTTTATCCAGATTTAATGTTCTTATGGGCTCAGTTAGTGTATTATGTAATCTTTCTATATTCGAATTTCGAGTATGACTATTTGGCTTTATAACATTAAATCCTAAGCCTTCTTTGGTCAGGATATCGCGAACGTTCTTCGAACGAACTCATTATATCGAAAATAACCTTTTTCATATGTCCTTTAATTGATAAAAATTCATTAACTTTACCAACCATTGTTTGACTGTTTCTATCGAATAAATGAAAATATGGTATGTTTTGACAATTTATCTATAAATATGATAAAAGACTATGTTGGGTGTTTCCGTAATTTGAAATTTCGCTTTGATAAGATTTCGGTCATATTTGCCTCCACTACATATGTCACAGTTATATATTATTTCGTGATTTTTTAATTTTATTTCATCGTAAGTTGGGATAATTTCTGAATTTTCTACTTTATTTTTATGAAAAAACGGTATCTGCCTCTTTAGTGCATATTCTTCTTCGGCATTACCGAACAAAATATGTTCTCACTGTATTAATAACATTTACACAATAAATATCTTACTTATCTACAAAAACACGTTTATTATTAAAGATTTTCTCTGATTCGTTTTTTTCGTTTCAACCAAAATAAATTGTTGTTTAAAACGGTTTACAACTGTGTCGAGCGTTGTGAAGTGGTTTTAAGAGTTTTTCTCTTGACTAACCACTGTTAAAGGAACTTCCAATGAAACTACTGTTTGATCTTGTTGCTCCCTAGTGTTTAAATTTTTAATATGTAACATCTCTTCTATAGTCATTTTCAAAGTGTTGGAATTAACCATATTTATTTCATCGTCTGCAATTCGACTTTTGACATTGGCCATTTTATTTCCTTTGCCGGCGATATAATCAATTTTTGCGTCGTATTTCCCTAATTGTACTAGCCAACGCTGTAGTCTGGGACTTACATCTTTGCAGAGTTATTTTTCTGCAATCACTTAAGCGGTTGGTGATCTGTTTTTAGTTCGAATTCTCTCCCGAACAAATAAGGTCTATAATACTTTACTCCCCACATAATCGCCAGTAATGTTCCCAAAGCGTATGAAACCGGGTGATCATCTAGTGTCAGGACTGCGCCAATAGCGAAGCTACTAGCATCGGTAATTAATTTAAATCTTTTGGTCAAAATTGGATATTTTTGAATGGTAATTTGGGTCATTTATATTAACTTTTGCATTCTTTTTCAAACATGCTACCATTGGGCTAGCGATTTTAGAATATTCCTTGATGAACTTTCTATAGAAACCTGGAATACCTAAGAAAGATTTTATTTGTTTTTAGGAAGTGGGCAACTTTAGTTTTTGTATAGGTTTCACCTTTTTTGGGTTTGGTTTTATTCCATTAGGCGTTATTATGTGGCCAGTCAGTTTCCTTTTGTAAGAATATTACATTTTGCAAATTGGGCCTTCAGCTTAGCTTCTTTCAACTTTTCGAAGATTTTTCTCATATTTTCTATATGCTCTGTCGAAGAAGTACCGAAAATCAGGATGTCATCTAATTAGATGACACATATTTTGTTTACATAGTCTGGGAGTACTGAATTCATAAGATGCTGGAACGTCGACGAAGCATTTTTACGGCCAAATGGCATCCTCAAAACTTCTTTATGACCCAGTGGGGTAGAAAATGCAGTTTTCTTCCTGTCATTTTTATCTAATAGTATTTCATGAAATCTCTTGACCAGGTCAATAGAGGAAAAATATTGTGCTCTGCCTAATTTGTCCATGATACCATCAATACTAGGTATCTGGACTTTATCACTTACTGTAAGTTCATTTATTTTTCGATAATCGATGACGATACGCTATCGTTGAGCTCCCGATCTATCTACCTACTTAGGGACTACCCACAAAGGACTGTTATCAGCAGAATTGCTTTCTTTTATTATATTATGATCTAGCATTTAATTTATTTGCCTTTGAATTTTCAATTCGTGAGCCTGTGGGTACCTATAGATCTTTGAATATACTAGAGGATTCCATCCACGCGTTGCTGTGGCTAAGGTATACATTAATTACATACTATTCAATACAGTAAAATTGTATTTATGAAATGAAACCAAAACGTTAATTCCAATACAAGAATGACCAAGCGGATCTATTCCAAAGTTGAAAATGATTAATACTAATTTCCATCGATTTCGATCCAACAAATCATCAGAAGTTACCAAAAATCGATATTAAGCTGCGAACTTACCGTGATTAACAAACACTTATTAGCAAACAACAAACTTCTTAGTCTTTAAAACAAAACCAACTTTATCAAAAACTTAATAAAATTATTGTTAGCGCTATGTTAGGTTGTGTGTCAGATTACCAAAGATTACTTAATAGGTTATGCGAAGTTTGTATACTGCGTTCTGAAATCTAACACATAGTATATATTTATATTTTATTATTATTAAATACTTACATTAAAATGAAATCAACACTGGTATTATAAATATTATCGTCAAAGTCGGTACATTTAACTGTGGCGAGTAATTTTCAAAATTTAGTAAATTAGTGCGATATAATTTAATTAGTTAACCACATTTCCGAACAAACGATGCTCTTTCAATATAGTCTATGCCTGTGAATGACGATGACATTCCTTATACGCGTTTTTTAAAATATGCAAAATTAGATGTAAAAATTTTGGCCTATTATAGTTTGGTAGTTTTTGTTGTAAAAATCAATCACTTTCCATGAGAAAGTGTCTGAGACTTTAAATTCTTTAGGCATGGGGATAATTATTTTGTGCGTTACTTGATTTATGCCATTTATAGTTCTGTACCAAAGGGGTCTTTTGTTTGGAACAATGGTTTTTGAGGATATCTGGTTTAATTAAACTTGTATCGGAACCGGTATCTATGAGGCATATAATTTTCTTAACACTAATTGTTAATGTCATTGAGGGCAATCTGCAGGTGGAGGCGGTTTGGTAAAATTTACGTCTTCCTGTACATTACCCACCTCCATCGGCTGATAGCTTCTGGATGAATCAGACTTGCTCTGCCTATTGTTTCGAATGTCAGCACTTATATATGAGTTAGACCTTGTTTGTAAGGAATTATACAAATTATTACGTATAGGGGCTTGGCAACGTTAATCTTAATTATTTTGATTCGCAAATCGTCTATTTGTCTATTTCTATATTAGACTTGCTATTTTCAATACGATTTTGTTTATTTGTCACATCATTAGGAAAAAGTTTTGATTTCTGTAACTATATGAAGTAGCTCGTTTTTCATCTAATTACCTAAGTTTTTAGTAACTGTTATACATCTCTAATAAGGTGTCAATTTCATCTTAATGAGTTTGGTAACTTCCGTCGATCTTTTCTAAAAATATTTCTCTAAGATCTCTGTCTACATTTACAGGTGTGTATATTAAAGGCTTTGCTTTATCAATTTCATACAATTCATTAATTTTATAACTAAAGCTTAAGAAGAAATCAAAGAGTTCTCTTAAATTATTATTCGTTATTTCTCTTCACTGGTTGAATTTTTGTCCATTCGTTTCCTGCGGTTGTAATTTCTGATTCAATCGCTGCTTCACGTCAGACCAGTTGCTGCGATTTATCAACTGTTGAACGCATCTTCCTGCAATTTCCCGGTCACGAATATTTGAGTTACAAATTCTTCTACATGGAGCCTATTGTTGCATAAGGCAAATCCTCTGTTTACAGCGTTGATAAATGCAAGTACATTTTCACGTTTTGCTCCACCGTACTTATTAGTTTGTCATCACTAAGAGCGAGATGTTACCCTGGTTGTTGTAGTTGCATTTACTGCTGCATCTGTGCTTGATGTTGCTGCAATGCGTTAATGCTTGTGTCCTTTTTTCATAAATTCACTAATTCATTACTAACAATTTGTTCACTCTTGTTCACTTTTTGGTGTTCTTTTAAAGTTTAAAACAGAAATGGAACTAAAAGAAGAGATTAAGTTTTACCGTGTTTATTCTATTAATTGAATCTTCAGATAGACTTCTTACAAGCTATTTTTGTATACTTATTCCTAATTTTGTCTTTTTGTTCAATTGATGTTGGATGCAAAATATGCAACCATCATTGCCGGATCCCATCTGAATTGGTATCGTTGAAAAATTATTGTGGATGTCCTGGTGGAACCCTTCTCCTTGTTCATCGCTAACCGCACCCAAATTTTTGGGAAGGAAGTTGAAATGTAAGTGGATGAAGTGAGTTTTAAGGAATATGCGACAGCAAATTTTGGAATGGTGCTCGAGTTATTCTTTTACAAGTTTTTCGTAGGTTTCTATTTATCTGTTTCTTAATAACTCAGAAACAATCGTTTTAAACGACTTTCACGCAGCCAATTCAACATTATTTAATGTTTGATGGAATTTCTCATCTTTCAGTTTTTTTTTTGATTTTGAGGTCCAACAAATATGCCTTCTTTAAGCTTCTCTTCGTTAAGCTTAGGATAGTTTTTTTAAGGTATTTTAAGGCATCTTTGTCTTTATCTAATGCTCATTTTCATCAGTCCAAGCTTAATATATATAGGAGGTAACAAAACTGTTTTGAGATCAATGACGGCTTCTTCACGTTAGCCTGGCCTGGAATAAATTGAACTCTCTAAGGCCACTCTTTTACTTTATAATGGCTTGCTGTTGTCCTACTGTCCCAAAGACACAGAAAACAGCAATACTTAGTAAATCCACTCTGAAGTCCCAGTAACAATCCTATGATTTTTAGGTCACCATATACTTGCCACTTATAAACATCATAGTTTATTGAATTTAGAATCTGTGACATGTTTCTTTCATATCAACTGCTGCCATTATGAAGTAAAGCCACCTTCAAACTATGAATAAAAGCCACTCGTGCAGATTATGGGCAAAGCCCAATCTTTCCATAAGACCATTTGTGATAAACGTTTTAAAAATGGTTACCTTCGATTTCAATGTGAAGTAGGATTTACTAATTAAGCTAACTAACTATTGCTAGTTAGATATTTTACGGTACTAATATTGATTTACATAAACTTTGTGGACTCTTGGTGGTGGTTTGACCCCTGCACCCCTTGCCTACAATACTTTTAAAAAGTGACCTTTTTCGGTTGACTTTTAAAACACTAGCATCCTAATACAAGTATATTATGAACACAAAATGCTTTAGTGCATGCTGTAATTTAATATAACTTGATATTATTAAAAAAAAAATCATAACTCAAAAATCCTACATGTTAGGAATTTTTTACTATTTTTACTTTTCGGTTTTAGCAACTCAAAATTGACAAAAAACTTCCTTTATCATCACAGTCAGAAAATGACTGTAAACTAGTCTAATCCATGGCATTTCACTTTTTGTAAGGATATTAGTATCACTTATGCCATTTTGCGCTATAGTTTGATATGTTTTAATATGCTCAATAGAACTTTTAATTGAATTTAACTTGAGTAATTTTTCTAAATAAGTAATTTATAACAAATAGTCCGTTCAGCTTAGACAAAACAATGAGAGTAAAGTTACATAAATTCGAAACAAGCCGAAACGATTGGTGAGATCGTTTAAAATATAATTACTAGTAAAATTTCAATGTTCCCTATTTATCGCCTGTATGGAATTCTATTCAAGGTCAAAGGTCAAAAATATAATTTTCTTGCGATTTTTTGTGATTTTCAGTAAAACGGTAAGTTTTATCATAAAAATATCTCAGAAAATTGTAGATTATAAAATTATCTTAAAAAAAATGTATTAATATTTCCTTTTTCCTACGAGCCACTGTTTCGGAGATATAACGATTCAAATATTTAGAAAAGTTGTAATCTTTATAATATGCATGAGTACGCTTCGTATATACATCTCAAGAGTTGTAATACAGTAGAACCTAGATAAGTTAAAGTCCAAGGGAAACACAAAATATTTTAAGTTAAAGAGGTTTTAAGTTATCAAGGGTCTATGTTAAGGATAGGTTTATATAGAAGTAGTACATATGTATGTATGTTCCCTTGTTTCTTTTTTTACTCTAATGTGTCAGAAGGATTGGTTCAATAAAATAAGTGATGTTAGATTTCTTTTTGAACTAATTTTAACCCAGTTTTGTCACACAGTAGGTGACTAAGCTATGTTTCCAGGACACTGATCAAAAACTAATGATTATGATCCAAGTAAGTTGTTGTTTCAAATACAATTATTGTTGTTGGTGAAAAGGTAGACTTACTCTTATTACTTACTGCTCGAGCTCCAGCTGAGAAAACTATTTTCTTCTTAAAACCCGAAAAAGCTAAACATCAATCGCAAATGTATTCATCACAAAATGTATATACTTTTAATTTATAATAAGTAGATATGCATGTTGCGTTAAAAATACTAATAGTAAAAAACAAGTTAAATTAGCTTGTCTTCCTCTAACTTCAGATGCTGCTCATCAACATCTTCTTCGCATATATTATCAAGTTCAAGGGTGGCTTGGTAATCAGCTAGACCCTACAGACTGGGGTTAGAAATTGGTCAACAATACTCTGGAGCCAGTTCAAACTTTACTTCCACCTGCGGAGAACAAACTGCTGAACACTACTTTTTGTAAATGCAAAAAGGGATGCAGTGCTAAATTTGGTTACAAAACTTTTGGTTGGACTGTTTTGTTCTATGGCATGTACAAATGGTCAAGGCCGGTCATGCTCTAATGTTGAATCACCAACAGTGGAGGATTCGTTTGATTCCAATGAGGGGACATGCGGTACATCGCTATTTATGCAATTTACTTGCAGCCTGCATAAAGATGAAGAACAAGAACAAGAAGAAAAGCAATAAGGAAAACAAGAATATGATCAAGAAAAAGAAAAAGAATTTGACAGCTACGAATCAGACGAATATCCTAAAAGTATCACCACTTTGTTTTAAATAACATCGCTCTTATCATTTGCAGTCTTTGCCAATTTTCGATATTTTGAAATAATTTCAAATTAAACAGGATCATAACGGACAGTTTGAATAGGCCTACTGGGGAAACCTAGTTAAAAAAACGCGCTGTATAATTTCGTAATGTACAATTTTGATTAAAGATATTTTTATGATAAAACTATTTGCATATTTGGGTCTACTATAATTGAATTGTGTATGTTACCATAGAATCGACTGTGTTAAGGTGATTGGTGATATCTTCTTGGTCAGTATTATCATTTGTACCAAAAACATATTTACATGCATCGCCTACTATGTTTATTAGTCCCCTTTTTTGTTTACTTGTAGGTGTTATTGTTTTTAATTTACTTAGTAGAGTATCAACATCAACTTGATTTTGTATATATATTCTTTGATTCTCGCTGAAAATATTAGTGCGTCATCAATTATTACTATCGGATCAAGGTAGATTGGTCGGGTGTTGTTAAAACAATGAGAAGGTGCAGGTTCGACAGCGAACAATTTGTAGGAATTTATCAAGGAGTTCACCACATATGCACGAGAAACAAATAACATTTCTCGCTTTTATAACAGCGGTGAATCTATAAACATACGCTCTCTTAACATAACCAAACGGCGAATATTGAAGAGAATATAATATGTATGCCAAACTGGGAATGTTGATATGCCATTTGAAATATATTCCCTTTTATTGAACTATTATTTATTATTTTTTAAATTATTTTATATTATATATCAAAATACTTTTAAATTATTACTAATAAAGTATTTTGATATATTTCTTAAAATATTTCATTAATTGTACTTGACACCATTATGGAGTCATAAAAGTACAGAATTGTGTTTTGCCGTTGGTATTTCACATTCATGCTTCAATTTTTCTTTTCAAATGCATGTGTAAACATATGTAACAGGACATACATATATTATGTCGTTTACACATTTGTATGTATTTTTATGTAGATATGTACACTCATTACTTCATGTGAAATCTCCGTTGACACATTTTTTGCTTTTATGTCAAAGAGTCAATCTGTCGAAGAACTGACGCGACGACAAAGCGTCACAACATTGTGTTGTTGGTAGAAAATCCGAGATTGTGTGTGTATGGCACACACTCTTATAAACATACATCGCATATGGGCAAGTGCAAAGTCAATGTGTGTACAAAAAATTCGAACGTACTTACGTAAATTCTTTGACAAATACAGTCTATTTATTCGTTTCACTTCTCACTCACCTTTTTCACTTTAAAGTAAAAACACGGCGTATACAAAAGGGTAGCACGGGCGGAATATCTCGGACGTCTCGTCGGTTTGATCGCTAACGAAAAAAGGAGGCGTTTTGTCCTCTGTTAGCCCCTTTTGAAGGTTGAGTTGTGTAGAATTGTGTGATGTGATGTGTATGTGTGGGTGTCTGTGGGGTGTGATGTCTGCGTGGTGTGATGGTGTGTGTTAGTGGGTGGAGTCTTCTTGTGGATCGTGTTGGTGTGGTGTGTTGGCGCTCAGTGGCGCGTATGGAGGGGGGAGGCGTAACTCATTTAGCCATCCCGGCCCCCCTAGGCGAATTTTAGCCTAGCAATCGCTGTAGTTGCTGCAGCGTAGCAACAACACTGCTGAGGCCAGTGGAGCGGCGGTATGTTGGCCTGGGCTGCCGACGCCGCGTTGATGCCTCCTGTCGCCTTGGTCTGGAGGGAGGTGGAGCCGCCTGTCTTCGGGGGCGATCCTGATGGCTGCTCTGCTGCGATCTACGTCTTGGGGCGAGTTGTCGCCCGACGGTCCGCTTTGGGGTGCGGTGCAGCATGGTGTGATGCTGTCTATTGCACAGTTGGCACAGCGTACACGACGTACACTCCTGTGTCGTGTGGAGCGTAGCCAAACAGTTTAGGCAGTGCCCGTGCGCTTGGGCAACCTGCTGACGTTGTGGTGGCTGCATGCTTCGGAAAATGCTGCAGTGTTGCAGCCGGTGTGTGCGTCGACACAGTGGGCATCGGCTGCGTTGCGGCACCGTTGCCGGTGCTGATGAAGGTGGTAGTGGTCGCGCGCCATTACGGGGAGCGGTTGCAGGGACGATTGCCGCTGCGGTTCGTGGTGTTGGAGCTGCCCCAGGGCGCGGCACATTCATGGCGGACCTCACAGCTGGCGTCGGTGTTGCTGCCATATCTACTTCCATATTGATCTGTATGAAGAAGTTGGAATGATTATACATTTGTGGCATGTAAATGTATGGCGAATGTGCCAAGGTATGTGGCAGGAATGGATCGTCAATTTGATCGATCATTGCGGTTAGAATGGTTGGTTTATAACGGTTTTGTCGTTTGCGGGTTTATTGGTTAGTTATACGACTAATTCATTTGCGTCGCGGTAATATTAGCGGATTGTTTGTTATTTGCGGTTTTGTCATTAGATACGGTTGGCAGAAAACATAATTTCACGAGCGGTCTTGTCAGCGTTCCGCTTTGAGTACGGAGATCAACTACTCGTATATGACCGTCGGAACCGTAATATAGTTTTTCTATGCGGCCAAGCCGCCATTCTGTGGGGGGTAGACAATCATCGTGTATGATAACACAGTCTCCAAGCTGTGGTGCCTTTTCTGGAGTTTTCCATCGGTACCTTTTATGAAGGTCCTTGATGTATTCTTCCTTCCATCGGCAGCTGAAATCATGATGGAGAATTTTGATTCTTTCCCATCGATTTAATAGGGATAGCGACCCCACGCCTGGCTCAGGTATGGCCAGAATGGGTGCTCCTTTGAGAAAATGCCCTGGAGTTAGGGCTGTGAAGTCGGAGGGATCTTGCGAGAGTGTTGTGAGTGGCCGTGAATTGAGAACGGCTTCAATTCGAGTTAATAAGGTAGTGAATTCTTCATAATTGAATTTATAATTTCCAGCTACTTTTTTGAATTGGGATTTGAAGCTTTTTACAGCTGATTCCCATAAACCACCCATATGAGGAGCGCTTGGGGGGATAAACTGCCAATTAATGCCTTGGGGAGCATACTTCTGAACAATTTCAGGTGATACTTGTTTAATAAAATCCACAAACTGTTTTTCAGTGGCTCTTTAGGCTCCAATGAAGGTTTTGCCGTTATCGCTCATTAGTTTTGATGGGAAGCCGCGTCGTCCGACGAAGCGAGAAAATGCCGCGAGAAAAGCCTCCTTAGTCAGATTTGTACATAGCTCGAGGTGCACTGCTTTTGTCGTAAAACAGACAAAAACAGCCACATAGCCTTTCATTATGGTGGGCGACCTTAGCATGGACGCCTTTATTTGAAAAGGCCCAGCAAAATCGACACCTGTGACTGTGAAAGGCAGAGCGAAGTTACAGCGTTCCGGTGGAAGTGCTGCCATAATCTGCGTGCGCAACTTCTGCTTATGCAGAGTGCAGATCTTGCACATGAAAATGCATTTTTTTATTTTGGGCTTAAGTCGGGGAATATAGAACTCTTGGCGGACTATATGTTGCATTAGGCGATGTTCTGCGTGGAGCATAAGTAGGTGGATATAATTGAGGAGTAAAGTGGCAAGTCGAGATTTATCTGGTATGATTAGAGGGTGGCGTTCATTATACGTGAGGCTTGAATTGGCAAGCCGACCATTCGCACGAAGCAGACCTTTCGTGTCTAGGAATGGGTTAAGAACTAAGAGTGAACTCCTTTTGTCAATGGGTTTTGATTCTCTTAATAGTGTTATATCGCGGCTGAAGTAGCGCGTTTGAGTTGATGCGATTAGAGCGACCTTTGCCTTTTGCAATTCTAGGTGCGTCAATGTATCGCATTGGGGGTACTCTGAGGGAACTCCCTTAACTTTAATTTTAAGTCGCTCTATGAACTTTAACATATAGGCGATTACTCTGAGGCCTCGGGAGAACGATGAAAATCGCTCAAGGATGTCAGTATCCTCCACTGCTGTGTGAAAGGAGTCGATTTTTCGACTTTCTGGGGCTATTATATTGCGCATAGGCGATTGTGGCCAAGAATCGGGAGATTCTGTTAACCATCGGGGACCATTCCACCAGAGGGTGGTGGTGGTAAGGTGCAGCGGTTTGCACCCTCTTGTACCTAGATCGGCAGGATTGTCAGCACTGGCTACGTGTCGCCAAGTGGCTGATCCCACTAGGTCAAGTATTTGAGACGTTCGATTGGAAATATACGTCTTCCATGCATGTGGTGGTTTTTCTAACCAGGCTAGTACAATTTCAGAATCGGACCACAGATACAATTTGTATTTTGCCATATTTAAATGCATTTGCACCATGGATACTAGTTTGGCTAGTAGTAGCGCTCCGCACAGTTCAAGTCGTGGCAGACTTATTGTTTTAACGGAGCTACTTTTGCTTTTGCTACTAGCAAGTGGCTTGTGGTCGCAAAGTCGCTTTGCGTGCGAACATATATAGTTGCGCAATATGCCTTTTCAGAAGCGTCACAGAAGCCGTGTAGTTCGACTTTGTGCTCTGGGGCATAATTTACCCATCGTGGGATTTGTATCTGTGAGATATCGTTTAGATTGTTTGCAAACTGGGACCACTTTTCTAAACGAAGTGGTTTTACTTGTTCGTCCCAGTCGGTTCCATCTAGCCATAATTCTTGTATTAGAATTTTTGCTTGTATCATAACTGGCGAAAGCCATCCTGCGGGGTCGAAAAGTTTCGCCACAGAGGATAGAATTTGTCTCTTCGTTATGGCGGATAATGCAGATATTGACTCTGTAGTGTATGAAAACTGGTCAGATATCGCATTCCATTGGATCCCCAGAGTTTTTGTTGTACTTTCCTTTTCGAATTTAAGGAAATTGGTATCCAACAGATTTTCTTTAGGTATGTCCTTTAAGATATTAGGGTGGTTCGCCGTTATCTTTTTCAACGGAAACCCTGCGGTTTTGAGGGCTTTTACCACTTGTGAGAGTGACTCGTATGCTTGTGGAAGACTGTGACTTCCAGACAAGATATCGTCTACATATGTTTGTGTTTTTAACACTTTGGTTGCCAGAGGAAATTCTGACCTTGTGTTTTCTGCCAGTTCGTGGAGTGTTCGAATGGCTAAATATGGAGCACAGTTGACGCCAAAGGTAACTGTTTTAAGTTTATAGTCGCGTAGTGGACTATTGGGAGATTTTCGGAAAATAATTCGCTGAAAATCTTGATCGTCTTTATGTACGACTATTTGCCTATACATTTTTTCGACGTCTCCGTTAAATACGTATTTGAATATACGCCAATTTAAAATGAGTAGCATTAAATCTGGTTGGAGCGTGGGTCCCGTAAATAGAATATCATTTAGGGAATTCCCCGAGCTAGTAGATCTTGATGCATTAAAGACAACTCTTACTTTAGTTGTTTTTTTGTTTGGCTTTACTACTGCGTGATGAGGCAAGTAAAATGAGTAATATTTGCCATTTATGATTTTTTCGCATGGGCTTACTTCCTCCATGTGATCTAAATGGAGGTATTCTTCTAACACGCCATCGTATTCTGGCTTAAGCTCACCTTTTTTAAGTAAGTTTTTTTCCATACTTAAAAACTGCTGTACTGCAGAGGTGCGAGAGTGACCTAAGGCGAGTATGTTAGGAAATTGTTGTTTTAGTGGTAGTCGTACGACGTACCGACCATTATCTGATCTAGTAGTTGTGGCTTTGTAAAAGTCTTCACAATACTGATCTTCAGGGGTTGTGATTGATATGGGGGGGAGTTCTTCTAACTCCCAAAATTTTTTCAATTGTGAATTGAGGTATTCGTTTGAGATTTCCTCAACCTGAGTGGTCATGGTGGTAACTGGTTCCGAAACTAGTCCACTTAGGATCCACCCAAAAATAGTATTTTGTGCCAGAAGTGTATTTGAAATTTTCTCAATACCTTCGAGTATAATCTGTGGTATGAGATCGCTTCCTAATAGAAGGTCTATTTGAGCGGGAGTGTTGCAGTTGGGATCTGCTAGCTTTAGGTGTGAAACCTTTTGCCAATGCTTGCTATTTATGTGATAGCTTGGAAGCATATTTGTAAGTTGCGGTAAGACTATAGCTTCTGCTTGTATGTGCTTATCCGCTTGGGGGGAAATTAAGGTAATGGAGCAGATTTTATTAGAGTTTTGAACTACTCTTCCGCCCATTCCTGTAATTTCAAAGTTGGCTTGTTTTGTTGGCAGTTGTAGCCTATTTTGTGCCCTAGACGCTATGAAAGATCGTTGTGATCCTTGGTCTATTAAGGCCCTAAGTTTAAACAGTTCTCCTCGGTGTTCGATGGAGACAACTGCTGTGGGTAGTAGTACTCTACTTTGATTTTCGCTGTGTAGCGTTTGGGTTTTTAATGCCTTTGAGCAGCATGGTGCTTCTTGGCAATTTTCGGGATTTCGCACTTCGGGATTTGCTGTTGCAACTAAACCCGTGGCTCTTTTCATATTTGCGCTGTTTGGGGATGAGCTGGTAAATGTGCTGTAATGCAGCATTGAATGATGTCGTTTATGACAATAAACGCAATTAAATTTGCTTTCGCACTCTTTAAGTGTATGTGCATGTGAAAGGCAATTTGTACAAAGCCTTTTTGTTCGTACATAATTGTTTCGATCGGTAATATTCATTTTTTTGAATTTCTCGCAAGATTTGAGCTTATGCCCCCCTGTACACAGTTCGCATGACGTTTGCTTGTACTGTTCGGATGTGAACGTTTGATTTTTGAAGAAGCTTCTATTTAAATTGTTGTTGCTACTGGCTTGGGGTCTGTGGAAGCTTCTATTTAGGTCATGTTGAACGGGTTTCGTTCTGACCATTTTTTTATCTACCCTTTCTGCGATTTCATATTGGGTAGTTAGGAAATCTTTCATTTGTTGCCACGTGGGGCATTTTCTTCGTGATGAGAGCGATTGTTCCCATAGAAGTAATGATTTTTCTGGTAATGCGGCAGTGCATATGTTTACCAGTATTGGATCCCAGCTGTCTGTGGGAATATTTTGTGTCGATAAAACCGACAAACAATTTGAAACAGTGGATTGAAGTTTGATAAATTCCTCACTAGTTTCCCTTTGAATTTTTGGCAAGTTCATTAATATCGATATTTGTTTATCGACCAATATTCTTTCGTTTTCGAATCTTGATTTAAGAGCTTCCCAAGCCAAATTGAAATTATCGTCATTTAGTGCGAACTGTTTTACTATAACGCCTGCTTGACCTTTTGTTTTGTATCGGAGGTGATACAATTTTTGTGCATTTGTTAATTTTGGATGGTTTATGTAAACGGCAGTAAACATGTCCCGGAAGGACGGCCATTGTTCATAACCACCATGAAAGATTTCTGTATCACATGTGGGCACCCTGAGATGGATGCCTGAACTTGCTTCATGACTTTGGATTTGTGGCAGCTCTACTCTTGGCTGTGGAGTAGGTGCAATTGCTTTGATTAATTTTAATTGATCAGAAATCATTGCTTTTGTTTCTTCGAACTGGTCTAAGCAGTTTTCGTATTTGGCGTAAGCCGAGGATTTAAAATTTTCAGGTAGATCTGAGTCGTCAGATTCTACTATTGCGTCATATGCAGCTTGGAGACGTGTCCAAAAATTATCAAGATTGTCTTTTTTAATTTCTAATACCGATTCAGAATTGTCCTGAATCGGCGAAGATGAAAATCGAGTGCAGTATCGTATTAGACTGTCACTCTCAGAGATAAATTTGGTGTATGAAATATCTTTCACCCGTTTTTGTTTTGTAGCACCTTGTTTTGAGCGTGTAGCTTCTGCAGGTGTACATGGACTCTTTTCTTCAGAAATCATTTTTGGAACTTTTAGCAACTGAGTTGTTTTCGAATCTTTCGAGTCTGAGCTCATTTAAGAGATGTGCCGAAATAAAATAAAATATTTCCAATGTAAGAAATATATGTATATTTGAAACCTCTTTTAAGAAAATAAGGGTTTTTGTTAACAAATTAATATCGTTTTTTAAACACGTTTGAGTACCTAACTCTTTTATGATAGTAAGAGTTTTTATTTAATTAAATGAATATATTACGCGTATTTCGGGTTTTTATCGTGTTTTTTTTTTTTTATATTATTTAATTAATTAATATTAATCGCAAATGTTTTTATTTTTACTTTTATTTGTATGTATAATGTGTCCGTAATTCCTATAGGGTATACCTATAAGCGGATCAGCTGATACATATGTACTTGTCGTTATGCACAATTGAGAGCTCGTCTTAGAGATCAATGCACTTTGTACATAAAGTATGTATGTAATATTGTATTTTAATATGCTTTGCGCAATCCTGCTTGTTTTTGTTGGTCAAAGAACAAGGGGTATTGCGAGTATGTGCCAATGTGGACTTAGAATATTATATGTATATATGCAATCCTACTTGTTTTTGTTTAACAAAGAACAAGGGGTATTGCGGAATATTTGCCAATGTGGACTTTGAAGCGAAGTACTTATGTATGTTTGTATACCGGTGCGTGTATATATGTACGCAGTGCGAAAAGACCGCGAAAAGGAAAAAATATACCGCAGGTATTCTTGTACAATTTATGTATATATGTACATATGTATTTCACGTAATATATTTGTACGGAATATATTTACGCAGTGCGAAAAGACCGCGAAAAGTAGAAAAATTTACCGCAGGTATACGATTAAAATTTATGTATATACGTATGTATTTCACGTAATATATTTGTACGGAATATATGTACGCGGTGCGAAAAGACCGCGAAAAGTAGAAAAATGTACCGCAGGTATACGATTGAAATTTATGTATATACGTATGTATATCAATTATTAATAATATATGTATATATAGCAAGTATTAGTATTATATGTATGTTGTAGGTTTTTCTCCTAATATAGTATGTATGTATATATTTATATATGTTAAATATAATATGTATATGTATGTTTAAATTTATTTTGTACGTTTTCGCTTTTTTTTGTTTTTTTGTTTTTTTTTGCTTTTGATTGCCTTTGCTTATTTTACGCAAACCTGCTTATACTTGATAAAGTATAAGGGGTATTGCTGGAAATTTGTGCAAGTAAATACTTGAATTATTTGTTTTAGAGATATTTTGTGTATTTGAACACAACGGTAAGCAGTTAGGCAATCAAGAGTTCGTTCGATATATATTTTTTACCAAACTGTTTTATCTTGTAGCGGTATTTCGGTTTTTACCGGAAAATAAACCGAAATATAGAAACAGTTTGGTAACCGCTCTTTTTTGTTATTGCCTTTATTAAGATGGGTTTTTGTAAAAAATAAACCGCAAAGGCATAAATTTCAACATACATACAAAAAGAGAATATATACATATGCTAAATGGAATCGATACAACTCACTTTGTACCGCCTCAAGGGTATTTGGGGGTATTTGTATGCGTATGTGCTTGTGCGTGTGCTTTCTGTGGCCCAGTCCTCTGCTGCTTGGCTGCGCTGACTATGTTGAGCTGGTGTGGTTGTTATTGTAGAGTGGCATGTTTTTTTTTTTTTTTATTTAATTCGCGCCCGTTTTTTTTTTTTTTTTTTGTATGTAATTTTGTTGTTTTTTTTTTGTTGAAATTCGCGCCCGTTTGTAATTTTTTTTTTTTTTTTTTTATTATTTCGCGCACGTTGTTGGTTTTGTTGTTTTTTTTTCTATGTGTGTATGTATTATATGTATGCCACTCTGCACCGCACTTCTTTCATATATGTTTATATATGTATATATATATATATGTATATTTTTTTTTTTCTTTTTTGTGTTTTGTATGTGTATATGTTTTTCCACTGCACTGCACAGCACTTATGTTTTTTTTTTTTTTATATAGCTATGTATATATGTATGTTTGTGTCACTGCACTGCACTATATGTGTTTGTTACTTTTTTTTTTTTTTTTTTTTTTTTTTTTTTTTTTTTGTTTCTCACACTTTTTTCGTTTTTGTTCACTTTTTGGCACTTTGTCACTGCACTTTGTTTTTTTTTTTTTTTTTATGTTTAATTGCCCATAGTGCTGTCCACTAGGGCTCGAAGGACCAATATTTATTCGTTTCACTTCTCACTCACCTTTTTCACTTTAAAGTAAAAACACGGCGTATACAAAAGGGTAGCACGGGCGGAATATCTCGGACGTCTCGTCGGTTTGATCGCTAACGAAAAAAGGAGGCGTTTTGTCCTCTGTTAGCCCCTTTTGAAGGGTGAGTTGTGTAGAGTTGTGTGATGTGATGTGTATGTGTGGGTGTCTGTGGGGTGTGATGTCTGCGTGGTGTGATGGTGTGTGTTAGTGGGTGGAGTCTTCTTGTGGATCGTGTTGGTGTGGTGTGTTGGCGCTCAGTGGCGCGTATGGAGGGGGGAGGCGTAACTCATTTAGCCACAGTCAATCCCGGTTAAGTGCCAAAACCAAAGATGCAGATTTTTTATTAGATTAGATTAGATATTAGATTATTTCTATGTATTTAAAAAAAAATTACCGTTTTCTTTAAAAAATTAAGAAAAAAAAAGTGAGATGCAGCAAGAAACCGGCAGATAAGAGGGATTGGAGGAGTGATACTAAACCGGGGTTTACTGTATACATAAATCAGAGGAATATTAAATATTTTCTTTAAAAAGTTTCTTGAATTGTAAATCGACAAATTTACTATGTTGTCACTTTTATTCTAAAATATTTTAATACTCATATTTGAGGGGTTGTCACTTTTCCCTTCTAGAGGGAATATCAGAAATTTGTTCAATTTATGATTTTTAGCTTTTGCCATCGTCGCGAAAAGACGCTTGTAGGCAAACGCATGCTCGGGGAGATGTGTAAGGCGTTTGCTTTTATGAATGAAACGACTTAGCTTATTGCTTGTGCGCCAGCGTTCATGAATGAAAATCTTGTTGGTGTGTGATTTACTACAAATTTAGGATTTGTCAATTTGGCTGCCATATTGATTTCTGGTGCTGATGCTATTTGAGACAATTGTTGTTTTTGTACAACAATGTTTGTATTTTTCCTATTGGCTGACGTACTTACATTTGTACGCTTAAATGTATGTAGATTTGTGTATGCATTACTTATTTTGCGCGGTCATATGCATATTTGTACATACATACTTACATATAGAGCAGTGCGCTCACATGTATTTATTGATAATTGATAATATATTATCTATTATATAAAAATAAGTCGGGTTTTCCTTCCTGACGCTATAACTCCAGAACGCACGAACCGATTTCCACGGTTTTGTATTCGTTGGAAAGGTCTCGGGCTCCGTGAGGTTTATAGCAAAGAAAATTCAGGAAATATTTTAACAGAAAGGCGGGAAAATCTTTTTTCACATACAGCGCCATCTCTGATACATAGCATGTACTACAAACCAATATTTTAAGTAGATGGCGCCGGTGCGTGATACATTGTTTGACAGCTACTCATTGTTCTCTGCTCAATTAATTTCATGTGACAAACCGGTATTGTGTTCACTGTGAAATTGTGAAAAATAAGTTATTCGTTCATTACAATTGGAACTAACATTTCAATTGGAAACCATCAAATCAATCACGTGTATTGTGCAAATTTTTATTCAATTTCAACAACAGGCATTTGTCTTTAAGGTGGTAAGTTGAACTGTATAAATTATGTGGAGCGTGCATTTGAGGTTAAATTCACCACTCTATCCATAGTCCAAAATGCCTAGAGGACGACGTGCCAACATCGGCCGCCGCACAAGCATGCAAGCCAGCAACACGTGTGATTGAGACAACGCGTGAGCACACGAAGATCATTGGCATCATACAATCGCTTGGCATTCCAATCTGATCCCACTGCGAACTACAGTGATGATGCAAACTTAGATATTGGACCAATGACGACTATATGCCGATATTGCAATGCGTTAAAGTTCAAAAGAGAAACGGCTGGATTGTGCTGCGCAAGTGGAAAAGTCAAACTGGATCCATTACTTACACCACCACAGCCACTGAAACCATTGTTCGATGGAAGTGATCCCGATTCCAGCCATTTTCTTCAACACATCCTTGAATACAATAACTGCTTTCGCATGACAAAAAAAAAAACACCATCACACGATCATAAGTTACACCGTATTCTTCAACAAATGATTGTTTGCAATTACAGATACAAGGACAAATATATCATTTGCATGGTTCAATGGTGCCAACACCAGATGAACCGCATAAATTTCTGCAAATATATTTCATTTCGTCGATGGTCGATCAGCTGAATGAGCGGTGCAATATACAGGGAACACAACAGTTAAAGAGACGAATTATTGAACAGTTGCAAGCATTTTTTCACGCTAATAATGCTGTGGTTAATATGTTCAAAACAGAATTGGAACGAATGCCATCGGATACGCACAAATTTGTCAAAATGCTGATTGTACCCCAACAGGTAAACATGTGCGAAGATTCAATGCACCCACCGTTAATGATGTTGCTGCAATTATTGTTGACAGGCAGACGTTGCCAGTAATTCCCCGTGGAACGGCTGCAGATGAATTGAATGCTTGCCTGAAGGCATCACCTTTATGGACCACTAATATGAGAGTTCAACTTCAAAATGATCGAATTGCTGCACAATTTTCCAAACAATTGTTAGCTGTTGGAAATGGAAAAGTCAGAGTTGATGCGACATCTGGATTAATTACTCTTACCAACGACTTTTGCCGATTTGTAGACTCTCAATTAGCTATTTTTGAAAATGTTTTCCAAACCATTAGTGCGAATTATCAGAATTATGCTTGGTTAAGTCAACGAGCAATTCTTGCCGGAAAGAATAATGATGCACAGGCACTGAGTTTCACAATTCAATCAAAAATTGCTGGCGATTTGGTGACATACAATTCCGTTGATTCCATAACAAATCCCGATGATGTAGTAAATTATCCAACGGAGATTTTGAACTCTCTGGAGTTACCAGGATTTCCACCACATAACTTGCAACTCAAAGTTGGTACAGTTATTATGATATTGCGTAATTTGAATCCGCCGCGACTTTGCAACGGTACTCGATTTTCGGTAAAAAGACTTATGCCGAATTTGATTGAAGCAACCATTATTAACGGAAAGTACGCAGGTGAAAATGTATATATTTCGACTGATCTTCCGTTTGACTTCAAACGATTGCAATTTCCAGTTCGCCTTGCGTTCGCAATGACAATTAACAAGTCGCATGGCCAATCGCTTAGTGTTTGCGGGATAAATTTAGAAAATCATTGTTTTTCACATGGGCAGTTATACGTTGCGTGTTCACGAGTTGGGAAACCATCCGCTTTGTTTGTGTTAACGTCAGACCAAAAAACAAAAAATGTGGTTTTCCAAAGAGCACTTCAATGAAACGGATAATTTGCGGACACGTATAACGCTTCGATTCAGTTTTTACTTTGGATCCACTTTCATTTACTTAGAGAAGTTCAACTAAATAACACTTCATTTTTCATTTCAAATGAAATAAAATTTTTCCTTTCCAAATATAAAACAAAAAAAAAATGTTCTTCATCTTTTAATCACCAAACGAAATATTACATAAAACAAAGCCATCTGGTGGCGAAACGGGGTTCGCCAGGTTTGCTAGTTATATTATATAATATAACATATTGATGTACATACATAAATTATTAATTCTGTAAAAATTGAAATTAGAAAATTATGAAAATAGTAAAATATCATTTTTTGCATAATCTTTCACATTTTATCAATGTAGCATTTGTGCAAAAAAATAATAATTTATCAATTTTTCATCATAAAAATCGTTTATATGGCAAAAAATAATCATGCATATGTGAAGTGGCATTTGTATTTCTTGTTTTCTCATTCATTTTATTTCATTTTTCTCTTTATATTGGTAGATACGTATTTTGTCAGAGAACTTTGTTAAAAATTCTCATTTCTGTTAAATAACAGCAAAACTATACAGAAAGTGGTGAACTCCTTGATCTCAAATTTTCAGCCAACCAATCGAGCATCATACAAAATTCAATTTGCACCTTCTCATTGTTTTAAGTTCTCTGGTTAAACAACACATTACCGACTGTTGTCTAAGCGATTGGAGACACAGCAATCATCACCATAAACTCCTAAACCCATCTGGCCAAAACCCACAGTATTCTTATACCATCACCTGTAAGAATATAAAAACATTCATACGTATCAGGATTCGACATACAATTCATATGTCATTCTTGTGGTTCGGAAGACGTCACAATACCTCATATCCTCGATAGCTGCCCTCACTTACAACAACACAGAGTCTCGATATTTGGCGACGACAAACCATCTGACTTACTAAATCGGACAGATGACAATAACATTAACCTTTTTGTAAAATATTTTCAAATCTGCAAATTAAATATCTAATAAACAAATAATTATGCAATAGTACAAACTAAACTTAAATTTTCCTTAGACTTAAGCAATATAATTGGAATATGTTAATCTGTAACATTAAATTAAGAGGAAGGCCCTAGCAGTCAGTGCTTTATATATAAATAAGTGTTATAATTATTTCTCTTTTAAATAAATAAATAATTTAAGATCTCGACGTAAAATACGCCAAGTCGTTCCATACGTCAGTCCGAGTTGCTGCTGAATCGACTTCCCACGGTTTTCGTGTACACTCTCAGCTACGGCCGTTATGTTTACTTCACTGCATGCTGGAAGTGGTCTATTTGGTTGAATACTATCCAATAATGAATTCTGTCTCAAGATGGGCGATGGTGTTGCGAATAGTACGCTCAGTAGGCCGATTATGTTGACCATCTGATGAGGGCATCGCCAAAGACATTCTTTACAGAACGTGAATTTTCGTAATAAAGTTGCGCAATTTGTAAACGTTTTTCAGGCATAAGTTTTTCATGATGAAATGCCAAACAATACTGAACAAAAACAACAAAACAGCTTGACACGACTCACGCGTAATCTGTCAGAGAAAAGCTCTTGAAAAAAGTACCTCTACTTTGGTCACCCGTTATAATATCCTGTAATACCTAAAAATGCTTTTAAATTTAGGCTGTGAAGAACGTAATACAATGATACAAAATAAATATGAACATAGATAGATATATAAAAGTATTTTCTTATGATCAAAAATAGATACAGAAAGAGAATACAAATAAAAACTAAGTACTTCAAACACGTGTCAGAAAAAGAAGATTAAATTAAAGCATGTTGTGTAGCATGTTAACACTGTTCATTCAAGCACCTTGTGGTAAACGATGTTCTTTGTTTTTTTTGTCAGACGCAAGAACAAATAAAGCGGATAGTTTACCGACACGTGAACACGCCACGCACAATTGACCATGAGAAAAATATGCATTTTCTATATTGACGCCACAAGTAGTCAATGATTGGCCCTGTGATTTGTTAATCGTCATGGCGAAGGCAAGAAGAATCGGGAATTGAATTCGTTTAAATTCAGAGGGCATATCCATTGGGATCATCGGAGTCCTTGGAATAAGAACTTCCTCATCTTTAAATTTTCTTTTGAGTATCAACGCGTGAATCAGTTTGCTCATCACCAAACGTGTTCCATTGTACAGTTTTGGTTGATTTAAATTTCTAAGCATGATGACTACTGAGCCAACCTTTAGTTGCAAATTGTGTGGTGGTAAACCAGGCACATCCAAGGAGTTTAAAAATTCAGTTGCATAATTAGTGTCTTCATCTTCGTTCGTTACACAGTCGGTAGATTTGAAAGAATACAGAGTACCTACGATTTGATTCTGAATTATAATATTTAGTTCAGCTACCTCTTTATTTTTAGCCGCCAAAATTGCTCGCTCACTTAACCATTTAGTATTTTTGTGGTTAGCAATTATATCCAGGAATACCTTGTTGATAATCTCGGTTTTCGATGAGACGAAATTGCAAAAATTTGGAGGAAACGAAATCAATCCGCTCGATTCGTCAACAGGAACACGGCCATTACCGATAGTCAGCAATTGCTTGGAGAAATCATCAGCAGATAGACCGTTCAACAATGCAACTCTCATATCTACTGACAGTTGAAATTTCTTTGCATATTGCCATAGATTTGATGCTTTGAGGCAAGCGTTGATTTCGAATTAATGACATGAGGAATGTCTTTCCAGTTCCGCCAGGAGCATCCAGAAAAAATAAGCCACCATTTCCATCATTAATTGCACTAATCAATGTATTATAGACTTCTCTCTGTTGTTCGTTTGAACTGACTGTACTAATTCATGTGGATCATATTCACGTTCACGTGCCAATTTTCTATTTCATGCGTCATTAATTCCGCGTTCGGGCGCTGGCATTCCTAACCTAACTAACAAACTGCCGCAAATGAGGTAACACATATCTTCGATCAAGAGCAAAGCCTGGTTATGCATCTCCTCATTCGCCTCAATATCGGGATTTCTTGTGCTAATACGAATTCGATGTAAAATATCTTCTAACATTTACATTTTCGTTAACCTAAGACAAAGATTACTACAATACTTTGGATAGTGCATCTGAATGTTAATCATTTGTCATTATTTCTGAATGCATGTCAACCATTACTTATACTATTTGACAGTATAGACAACAAATGTTTAGCAGGTACAAAACAAAGTAACATTTAGGGAAAATTATTCATCTATTATAATTATGTTTTCGTCGAGTTTTCATTATTTTTAAGATTTATTCTGCTTTTTGGGGCGGGGACAAATCTAACGAACCAAAAACCATGAAAATTGGTCTAGCTGATCTCGAGTTATAAGTGTTGTAACAAATTATGTATATAGATTTTAGTTTTTCTCTTTTAATCTGATTAAAATTTTACTCAACGATTCCAGGTGCTCTTCTACGACTGTATCCTAATACTAGGATATCGGCCATGTATACAATGCAGATTTTTCCGATATATTATTTTAGTATTTCGTTCATTAGTCTTTCAATTTGATGAAAACGTTTAGTTAAATTAAGCAGTGAAAAATATTGGCATCTTCCGCACTATCGTCTATATTAGAAATTGAAAATCTGTCTTCTGTAGTTACGCTGTTCAACTTTCTGTAGTCGATCACAAGACGCCATTTTTGTTCATTGGTTGCGTCCAGCTTCTTAGGTACCAGCCAAACATGGCTGCTGTAAGGACTAGAGGAAGCTCTAATTATGCCTTGCATTTGGTCAAGAGGCTTTTCTATTTCTGGTTTATGTATTTCTGGGTATCAGTAAATTTTAGTAAACTTGTAAATGTTATATTATCATTTTAAAATACGCTTTTATATATTTTTAGTATACAAGTATTAATAAGTATATTTTTGTCTATACGGTTAAGGTGATCGGTGCCAACGAATTCTGTGACACATTTATCTTTTATGTCACCATTGAAGATCTCCATCACACTTCTTTTATAGCTCATTCTGCTATATATTTCTTCTTCCTTTGTTGGATAAAAACTCATTATTGCTTTTTTTGTTTTTATAAATCTTGTTGGGTAATCTACTTGTATCATCGCACTTATCTTCGTTTAGATATTGTTACCAATGCGTCCGTCAAAGTTCTTGTTGAAATCAAGAAATTCGCATATGAACTTTTTTTCATTAAAATCTATCTGGAAGATATTCTTTAAACGTTTGTAGAGCTATCCTATTAGTTTCTGTAGTATAAATTTTTAATCATTATGTGCTAATATCCTATTGTGTAATTTATTTCTAATTTAATTGATTCTGAAATGAAAATTTTCTATCGTTGAGTCGATACTGATAGTCTTCAATTCATCGATAAGTTCCGCTGAACTTCTCTTTTCCCCGCAATTTCTCAGAAGTATATATTTCAGTGTTTCCCAATCACTAACTTGTCCATATCCTTGTTTTTCCTACGCATATTCCTTTCAGATAATTAAATAAAATTCTTTGGTTATTTACATCAAAAGTTGTTATTGTGAGTAATATGTCTTCAATTTGCCTAATAAAGCCCGTTAATTGGTTTGGATCTCGTCCGTCGAATTCTGCAATTCATTGCTGTTTAAAATGAGTTGAAAATGTGATATGGCAGCTGCCTTCATTTTAAGTGAATTTTATTTCAATTGAAATAGAAAAAAAAAATATTCGTATTTTGATTCAACTTTGTTTTGTGCTAGAAATTCCTACTGGGTATTTTAATTGATATTGTACAGTTTGAGGGGTTGTTGTTATAGCTGCTGGTGCTGTTTTTGTTGCCGCTGTTTCGAGTGCTGATTAACGAATCTCTGCAGTTTCGTTTTTTCTTTTTATGTAACGGGTCATCCAAGTAGAGGTGCTTTATTCAATAGTTTTTTTTTGACATATCACGCATGAGTCGCGTCAAGCTGACATGTTTTGTTTGATCAATATTAATTGGCATTTTACCATGGAAAGACTTACGCCTGAACAACGTTTACAAATTGCTCAGCTTTATTGCAAAAATTCACGTTCTGTAAAAAATGTGTGTTCGCGTACTTCATTCATCTTATGGCCAACATAATCGGCCTACTGAGCGTACTATTTGCAATACCACCACCCATCTTGAAACCAAGAATTCATTCATTATTGGATAATATTCGACCAAATAGACCACGTCCAGCACGCAGTGAAGAAAATATAGCGGCTGTAGCTGAGAATGTACACGAAGACCGTGGAGAGTCGATTCGTCGCCGTTCGCAGCAACCCGAACTGAGGTATGTAACGACTTGACGCATTTTACGTCGAGATCTAAAATTGAAAGCTTACAAAATCCAGCTTGTGCAACAACTGAAGTCGCTCGACCTTCCCAAGCGACATCGTTTCTCTCTATGGGCTCTAGAAAAGCTCCAAGAAGATCGTTTGGTGTGGTTTGTGGGCCGGTGGAATCATCGGTCCATATTTCTTCAAAAATGATGCCAGGGAGAACGTAACCGTCAATGGCGGCTGTTATCTCGCCATGATAACGGATTATTTGATGCTTGAAATTGAAGAGTTCTCGCCGACATTTGGCTTCAACAAGACGGCGCCACTTCCGACACACGGCATCATCATTTACCATTTCCCGTTGGGCGCCAATTAGTAAGTTTCGTTAATCTTTTGTTTATTGTTGCTGCACCTGGTGAGTTACTTTACAAAACTGAGAACTTAAATCTAAGTAAGCTTAAAACAAAACCTAAAGCGAAGCCGTTCACGCTGCTGCTTACGTGACTCGCTGTGGGTGTCCGATTTCCTTCCGCAGCATTTACAGAGAACACAACTTATCACTTCGGTCCATAAATTTATTGTAATTTTTGTTTAAAATGAAATGTCTTAGGCTAAGTCTTACTTTAATTACAACATATTTTTCTTTTTTGGTGATATTTTGTAACATTTTGTGTTACGGCTCTTGTAGTTACTTAAACGTTTATTGCATACATATGTTGGTGTAATGTTAACGTTATTTATCCTATTTAATTTCGAAATAATTAAATTACGGTCGCTCTGTATAATAGACTTGAGTTAAGAGAATGTTTCATTAAAATGTTTATTAACTCTTATTAGACTATTAAGATTTTTAATTGCATTATGGTTATTTGTATCTATTGAACTCAGATGTTATTTTATTTCTTGCCTGTCATTATCATTCATAGTACCGAATAACCATCTGTGAGCTGTTCTAAATATATTTATTAGGCCTCTTCGCTGTCTGTGTGTTATTAAGGTTAAAGCTTTAGTTTTTATAGTGTCGAGTAGCATTTTCCAAATTTGTGTTTTTTGTAGGCAAGTATGTTGTATATTTTTGTGAATTGGGTCGATTATACCTATTATTTCTTCTATATTTATTGTATGTAATACAGTGTCGTAGGTTTCAGTGAGGTAAACGTCTTCGATCCATTCATCCATGTATCCAAGACTAGTTTTGATCTTTTCGATTGTGAAATGGGGTTGGGTTGCCGTCAGTCCCAGTGGTATTATCAAAGAGCTTAGGATTCACCTCACCTGAAAATTGTTTTTCTTTAAACTTTGGAACAAGTATATGTTTCCAAAAATTTCGCGCTTTTTGTTCCATTTTTCTATTCTTTTAAATTCTAAAAAAATTAAATTCTATTCTTTTAAAACTCTTTCTTGTGTTGATAGTGGTGATTTCATGGCCTTCAGTGTCCTACATATTTCAGAAATTGTGCTGTGTAGCCTTTCTACATCAGCGTTTCCGGTGTGGTTATTTGATTTTGTAAAATGAATGGATTCCTGTCTTAAGAATTCTTTTATGTTTACTGAGTTTGAAGAGCTATGTAAAACAGTGATAAAACTTTGCTTTTTGTTGGTGTATATAGCCATGTATTATTTGATTAATGTCCATCGGTGTTTCGGTTAGTTTGTATTTTTTCTTGAAGGAGTGCGGTCGTATTTCCCTCCGTGTAAGCTGAAACATACGAAATTTTGCTGAAACTTGGTACAAATGTTCCTTGGCACCATAAGAAGTTTGGTATTGTAGATGGGCGTAATTGGACCACTGCCACACCCACAAAACGGCATTGATCAAAAACTTATAAATCGCCATAACTAAACACTAAACTAAGATATATATCTGTAATTTCGTACAGAGGATTGTATTAGGTAAGGACATCTATGGTTGAAAAATGTTTTTAAAGTGGGCGTGGCCCCGCCTCATATTAAGTTAAATGTATATTTATTCTAAATCATTCGAGGTATATAACCCTAATTTGCACAGAATAAATATTTTTGACACTTCCTTCGACAGTGTAAAAATGAAAGCAGTCGGACCCCCGACCACTCCCTTTATAACAGTTTTGTAAAAGCCACTAAAAGTGCGATAAATCAATAACTAAATGCGTTAAAGACTTTAAATTTTATATCCAGGTTGGCACAGCGGGTTTTAAAGGAACCGTTGTCAAAATTGGACGATAGGCATTGCACCGCCCACATTTAGGCGAAATCATATATATCCGGAACTACTTTATCAATTTCTACAAAATTTGGTACATTCAAATTTTAACAATCCCATTTCACAATGAGCGAAAATGGAAAATGGCGTGATTGACAGCCTACTTCCTACCTAGCACCATTATATTAGGTGAAGTAAAAAGTTCGTTCGGTTTTTTATTGATTTTTCAAAAGATGATAACTTTGTGTACATTTGTCCGATTTAAGTCAAAAATGCTACGTTTTGTTACTAAACTTGTTGCCAACGAGATGCCAACTTCATTATATCCCTCTCGTAGAAGACTGCGTCCCTATTGCCAAAAAACTCGGAGAGCCAATTTTCACAGGCCTCTCTTGAGGCCAACTTCTCACCATTAAGCCCGTTCGCCATGGACAGGAAAATATGGTAATCACTTGGTGTCGAATTGAGCGTTTGGCCATAGGGGAGCAGCTCGCAGAAGATGATTCCTTGCCCATCCCACCAAACACACAGCAAAACCTTCCTGGCCGTCAATCAGGTCTTGGCCACCATCTGGGCCGCTTCCCCGAGCTTTGACCACGACCGTTTGCGCTCGATGTTGTCATAAGTGACCCATTTTTCATCGCCAGTCACAATCCGCTTCAGAAACGGGTCGATTTTGTTGCGATTCAGCAGCGATTTGCAGATGGAAATTCGGTCCATCATGTTTTTTGCGTTAGTTCGTGCGACACCCAAACATCGAGCTCCTTTTTGAAACCAAGGTTATGCAAATGGTTCCAAACGGTTTTCTGGCTTATCTTTAGTTCCTCAGCAATTAAATAAGTGCTCAGGTGACGGTCTGTTTCCACTATTTCCATGATTTCATCGCAATTTTCGACGACAGGCCTCCCGACGCGTGGTGCATCTTTGACATCGAAATTACCGGAACAGAACCTAGCAAATCACTTTTGTGTTACACGTTCGTTTACAGTATCGGGCCCATAAACTAAATTAATGTTTTCAGCCACTTTGGCTGCTTTTTCGCTTTCATCGAAGAAAAATTGTAAAATATAGCGAATTTTCTCTTTGTTGGTGTCCATCTTTGACGAGCGCTCACAACGAACTGAGTAAATCAATCGAAAAACTGTCAAAGGCAAACTTTTAGCGCGAATAAACAAGTTTTCAGCGCCGTATAGTGACATGATGCGACACGTAACACTAGTACTATGGACAATAACGCCATCTCTTAGATAAAACCCGAACGAACTTTTTACTTGACCTAATATATTCCATATGATTTTTTCATATGTAAGCAATTTCAATAAAATTAAGTGGATGTACTTTTCTTATAATGCTTCATCTTTGTGCAAAATAAATAGTAAAATCGTATAACAACTTGTCCTAGCCCGCATATAACAAATCACTGGTTGAATTTTTAAACATCCGGTTGATTTTGCTCCACATATGTTGTTGATGGTATGTGAGGTATCTTTATGAAACTCAGGGAGTATTTTATTCTGTTAACAGTATGTTGTATTGGCAAAAATGGATAAAAACGGGTCAATATTACCCCAGTTTCTAAGTATATGAGAATAATAAATAAGATTTTCAGACTTTCGATTGGCCTTTTGTCATATTGTATATCAGTCAATATGTAAAATATCTTAGCAATAACAACCGGACCTATAATATTGCATATACTAGTATATTATGCTGAAAATATGCGAATTTAGTCTCCGAATACCCCAACTCCAAAATACTACCTATATTGATTTTCGTTATTCTAACAAACCGTATGCCGAACATGACGTTCAGGATATTTTGTCCTATTATGGCGTCGAAATGCCTATCATTAAAATTTGATACCTTCCAAGCAATATAACTATTTTCATTGAATTCTTTTGGTAGTAGTGCTATTAGTTCGTGTGTTATAACAGTTTTTCGGATAGGGTATTAAAGAAAAGTGATTTATTTAATTTCCTACTATTATAATGATTATTATGTAAAAAAAGGTCCTTGTATAGTTGCTGTTATTATTTACTAAGCCTATTTCTTCTAAGGTGTAATAGGCTAATATAAGCGAATTTATATTTCTCGCATAGATTATTGAGGATAAAAGTAGCGCTATGTTACACAAAAATGTTTTTAAAAGGAATACTCTAACGGTTTATACGGGTCCTCATTATACTTGCAATTAAGTTTATCTAGGATATTTTATTATAGCATTGACTTACATTATAATTTATCTCGTCTCGGTGAAGATTGATTACATGTGTCGCAAACTCCAAAATACTTTATCAGCTCTGTTTTGATATCGTTACATGTTGCCGCCGCACTCAATGTTTGGATGACCCGTAGAGACACACCATGTATTTTAGTTTTGACGTGCCTTTCCAGGATACATTGTTGCATCGCTATGATGTCATTGAAGAAAAAAAGGATTAAGTTGACTTATCGCAGGAATGATTTAATTTTCTCTATCGTCGAAGTATGAGCGTATTCTCCCTGCTTCTTTAATTAATTCGGTTACAGGGAGTTGCTGCTGTTCTTGGAGGTTTGCCATTGTAGTTTGTTCAAAATTAAGTTCAATCATGTTATGTATGTTAGATATAGGGTTATATATATATAAATAATCAGGATGAAGAGACGAGTTGAAATCCGGGTGACTGTCTGTCCGTCTGTCCGTCCGTGTAAGCTGTACCTTGAGTAAAAATTGAGATATCTTTATGAAACTTGGTAGACATGTTTCTTGGTACCGTGAGACAGTTGGTATTGCAGATGGGCGTAATCGGACCACTGCCACGCTCACAAAACGCTATTAATCAAAAACAAATAAATTGCCATAACTAAGCTCTGCAATAAGATACAAGACTGTTATTTGGTACACAGGATCACATTAAGGAGGGGCATCTGCAGTTAAATTTTTAAGTGGGCGTGGTCCCGCCTCTAATAGGTTTAAGGTGCATATCCTCCTAAACCGCTGATGCTATAATAACAAAATTCACTTGAAGCAAATGTTTTTAGCACTTATATTGACGGTGTGAAAATAGTTGAAAGCGGGTGGCAACTCCGCCCACTCCCCATATAACGGTACTGTTAAAAACTACTAAAAGCGCGATAAATCAAGCACTAAACACGCCAGAGACATTAAATTTTATCTCTGGGATAGTATGAGATGACTATATAGGAACCGCGTTCAAAATTAGACAGTGGGCGTGGCACAGCCCACTTTTAGGTGAAAACCCATATCTTGAGATCTGCTCGGTATTTCGGTACATAACGTTCTTTTCATATTTCTATATTACAGTGCGAAAATGGGCGAAATCGGACTACAAGCACGCCTATTTCCCATACAACACCATTTTCAATTCCATCTGATTCTTTCACTTCCCACTATGCATATCAAGCAACAATGATTATATCGGGGTAAAACTTTGCTTGAATAATACGTTTAAACTATGCCACCTTGTGACCAAAAATTGTCTAAACCGAACGGAAACTGTTTAAGCCCCTAAGTACTAAATATGTGGACCCCAGTGCCTATAGTTGACCTTCTACCAAAAATATCAGTCAATCCACAAAGAAATCTCAAACGAGTGTACCATTTGACTTTGCGAGAGTATAAAATGTTCGGTTACATCCGAACTTAGGCCTTCCTTACTTGTTTTTTTTATAGTATGTGTATTTTCTTATAATCAAATCAGTTCAACTTTCGTGTAGCACTTTTGGCACAATAATAGTTTGTTTATGAATTTTGTTTTCAAAGATTTATATTAAATATAATATTCTTAGGAATATTTTTAACTAATTTTTATTCGCTTTCTTCTGAAAAGGGACCGGAGTTTTGTACAATTCTTCAAAATTATTCGACTTCGCCAGAAATGTGGACTGAACTTCGGTACAATTTACAGAGAAACACAACTTATCACGATGCATAAATTTATTCTTACTTTCATTGTAAACATATTTCTTTTTTTTGTAATATTTTGTGTTACGGCTCTTGTATTGCAGTTACTTAAAGGTTTATTGTATATATATGTTCATGTAACGAATTGTGTGTATGTCGGAATATTAATTTAATATTTCCGAGTATTCAAATGTCGTATATGAATATTATTTATTATGTATGCCATTGCCCCTATGATTTTTGTAGTTGCCGCAATGCAATGTATTTGTGTTCAGCATTGCAGCAATGATATTCGAAATTGTCGCAATGTTGGCCCAGTGCTCTGGTTTTTTGCAATATGATTGTCGAATGTGCCGCAAAAAAGGAATTGAAAAATATGAAATTTGTTAGGTGTCATGTTGTGACACATTTATTTGTCACTTTGCAATGAATTTGAATATTGGCTGGCATGTGTTGTAAACATGCTTTGCTTGGGTTTATGCAGACCAGTCAATGTGTAAATTATTTGGATTGATTATTGACGTTGACGTCGGCAGCGAACTAGCTTGCAACGACTGCGACGTAATTCGCGCGAGCTTTCTTGCTGCGGAGAAGATACCCGCAATAACTTATATGTACATGGTGATGCTTAAACTATATTGTCATACGAGTTTTCACTTGCAGCTTCTGGTTGACTACATTGCGTGCTATGAACTCACCTTCGAGCGGTTACTTAGGGGAGGGTATTAACTTGCGCCTCCTAATGGCTTTTTTACGAAAGGGACCACACATATCTGTATGCACTAGTCCTAAAATGTCTTTTGCATGATTTTCGATTTATTTTGCAAATTTCACTTTATCCATATCGCGAATTATATCTTTGTTCACTTATTCTTGTAAGCTATTATAATTTAAATGTCCATAACGTTCATGCCATGGTACCACCACATGTGATTGTATTTGCATTTCTGCAATACCTTCAGCGGAAATATAGTTATTTCCAACCAACATAATTTTTTCTTTGTGTATTTTTAACGAAATGAACAAATTTCGATTATTGCATATCGCTGCGCTATCGAGAAGCCAGGTAGTGTTGTCGAACCATCGTCTCTTGTTACACTTTATGTTACAATTCGCAGCGATATGACCGCGCTGCCCGCAATTAAATCACTTGTGTTCTCCATATTCTTATTTCGCTTATTCGAATTTTCACATTGTTTCTCGTTTGCCGTTTTCTTTCGTATTCCTCCAGAAACTGAACTTTAGTACAGTTGACGTGGGTATCGTGTATCTAGTTTCCATAGCTACAACAATATGTTCGTACTGCCTTGGTGGACTTGAAAGTAAAATGATAGAATGATGAAGGATGAAATATTTTTCATTCACTATGTGCCATAATCCACCGTGCATGAGCACACTTTTGATTTGAACATGCCGCGAATAAAATGTCTTACCATCAAGTTTATCTATTTGGTATAATGAATTTATTGTGGCAATATTTTTTAAACTCTTCTGGTCCTAAGACCAACGCTAAAAAATCGTATCGACGTTTATTTTGATTGACGTTCAGCTTAAGACTTAAAGTAATGTTGACCGATACGGATTGTCCTTACGAAAGATATTTAGCGGATAACATAAAATGTATTGATAATGTAAAATTGAATTGGTAATTCTGGCTATCGCATCGAGATTCAATTACTGTTATCGTACCGACTGCGCCATTTCCTTTTGAATGTGACACACGCAATTTCATTAGGAAATTTTTTTGATAAAAATTCTTTTAATGCGACACACGCAATTTTATTTGTAAAAAAGCTCTTTTACTTTGCCTGAACCGTAACGTGGAACCATTGATCTGGGCTCATAACCTATGTTGGTGGAGACGAAAACCCCAGTTTTTACTCTGTACTTGTCAAGCATAGATACACAAGTGTTTTGAACATTAAAAAGACCGAAGAAGGGAAAGGGGAACGACTTTACTTGTGCGTGATGAATTAATCGATTACCGATTACTTTTAACACAATCGCTAAGCTTATGTGTTCGCTTATGGTGTTGTAATGCGAATCGCTATGATTACGCTTTTGCTCGTGTTGTTGTCATGTGTTGACTTTTTGACGCGATTTAATAGCATTTGGTTAACTATGTTTAATCACCCAATTATTACTCATGTTACAATATAACTGCTCTACTTTCGGTAGAAGATAACGGAAAAATATTTTCTGTGCCAATTTGTGCTTGTTTTGCATTTTGCAATAACATTTTACAGTAACCTGTCATCAATTTTCTTTTGGGTAGATCAATTCTTGATATGTTTTGTTCATTTCCTTTTATAAGGGCCGCGGCTTATCTATGATGAATTATAACCGCGTCTAACAGTTGTAATATTTGATTACCCTTGCTTTCTGAGAGTCGTTTGACATGTGATTTTGGGAATTGATATAGCAGTTTATCTGTCTCTTCGAATGTCGAAAGATTAGTCTTATGAAATAGGAAGCCGTACACCTCATAAACAGAGATCTTTCCGGATGTAATTTCGATTTAGTAGGAGTTCGTGTAATTGAGGATTTGCGTTAACCCAAAAGCTAAATGATAGCAAGATAATCTTAGGGACAAAAGAGTTTTGTAAATTTTTAAATTACTTTGTGTACTTTTCGTCCGATATTCATTGCAAAAGTGATTTTTGCATTATTTTCTCAACATAAAGCTTTTAAATTTTCGGCTTGTTTTGACGAAAACTTTATATCCTGGACTATACTGTCGGGCATTATGTCGCTGAAGGTCTGTTTGTTGATTAAGTATTAAATTATATGTCCGGCTGTACTGTATTAATGTCCGGCTGTAAAGCACATTCCAGCAAGCTCAAAATATGCTGAGTCTGTTTTTTGAGTCACGTATTGGCGGATCATGCGATGTGGTGCAGTGCATGCCGTCGTTATACATAACTCCCCCAGAACCATTCTGAGAAGTCTCCTGACTTCTTTTATTTATAGTTTTAAAATTTCCATTATAATTTTTTTTCTTAAAATGAGAATAACAATAGTTAGACTTGTTAATGTAATTATAATTACGGTGGAGCTAATGCCATAAGTTATGTTCTTATGATATGTTAACGCTTCTATTTCTCTAATGTTTTTAAAATTATTTAGTACTATATTATCAAAGCTTATTTTTGTTTCATAAATCTTCACAGGATGTACAATCTCTCTCTCAATAAATTTGGTTTTGTTGTTATTAAAACTTTCTTGATTAATCTTTATTTTACAATTTGCGTAATTTATAATATAATTATTTTACAATAAGAAGTTTCTTTCATCACAAGTCTGAATGAGACTTTCATTATGTGCATTCTTTATTATTAAAATGTCATCACTTATTTCTTGAATTAGTGTTATATTGTTATACATAAATTCACAATCATCATATACAATATTTGTATAGCGAATATTAATGCTTCCTCTTTGTATGCCACAACTCCTATTTTGGCTAATTTCAATTTATAGAAATCAATATCGAACCCATCTATTTCTTCTTTTGTTAACATTCCAGGTTGTATCAAATTGTTTTTAGCCACAGCTATATTATCCTGAATTTCGTGAATTTTCCTTTCCATATACCTTAGTTTGCTCATTTGATCATTGTACAGCACCAATTTCGCCAGTTCTCTATTTTCCTTTTGTATCTGATTTAATTCTTTTAAGATTTTAACCCTGTCCTTTTGTATTATTGTTTTCTTTAGATTAATTGAGTCATTCAAATGCTAATTTATGAAGATCTGTTTATTTATATTTCCTATTGCGTTGTGAGTATTTCGCTCTATTACTTCTAAATGCCTAATTATGTCCTGTCGGTCTTCGTCGTCCATTACCCCGAACAACCATTTGTACATTGTCCCTCCTAGATTAATTAAACCCCTCTTCTTACTTTCCTGCTTCGTGGGTGTAATGGATCTAATTTTTGCTTTTATTATTTGAATTTTATTGAAAAGAAGTTCCTCGTTACTTATGTCGGCCTGTCTTACATTTTTCTCTATTTCTTCTACTAAAATTGTTAGTTGTTTTGGGTGTATAATATGATGTATTGTACATACTTCATTAACAATTTCTACATCGCCGAGTTGGATCATGGTGTATCCTGCATCTTCAATTATCGGTGCTACTTGCAGGAACGCTGTCACCACTTAT
Source organism: Bactrocera oleae (assembly GCF_042242935.1). NCBI lineage: Eukaryota > Metazoa > Arthropoda > Insecta > Diptera > Tephritidae > Bactrocera > Bactrocera oleae. Next base: position 16,365,115 of record NC_091541.1, on the reverse strand, counting down.
ATGGCGGTCATCAGAAAAGCTATTGTCCGCATGGTCTGAAAATACATTTGCCCGTGAATAGCTTTTTTTTTTTTTGTTTGATTTTTATATGTCACCATTATGTACTATTATGATCAACCTCTTATCCTCTTCTTCAGTGCCTAACTTCTCTGCTTTAACTAATTTAAGTGGCCTCTTTATGTTTGCTACATGAATGTTTTGCAGGGGGGTAATTCGGAAATACGGTTTGTCCTTGTGTCGTACTCTTTTGTAGTTTTTTATTGGCCCTGACGATCTCAGTTCTTCGTAGTCTTCTCTGTACCTATTTCTTTCTTGTATTATGTTTTGTTTCACCTGGTCTATTGTTTTTTTTTAAATGGTTGGATCTATACTATTTTTTGCGTTATTAGGTGTACATTTAATGGTTGAGTGTTATCGGTCATTATAGTTACCTATAACGATCTGTATGCTCATTTCTGTTGAGAGACTTGGATCATCAATTCCTGTTAGTTTCTCTAACAGGGTTGAGTACAGCCTCTCAATGTCTGCATTACCTGTGTGGAAATTTGGTTTTGTTAGGTGTACCTCTACTCCTTCTGCATTTAAGAACTGTATCAACTGATCGGCCCTGAATTCATTGTTCATTATGATTTGTTTTGGTTTTCCAAATTTCGCGAAATGTTCAATTATAATAGCCTTCTTTGCCCTCCAATTTCTATCAGTTATGTTGTATGCTGCCGCGAATTTTGTCAGTTTGTCAATAACTGTGACAAACGACTGCTTTTTGAAATCAAAAATGTCTACATGTATTATTTCGTTTTTATCTGTCGGTGTTTCTGTTAGTTTAAACTTTGGTCTTATCGGTTTCCTATCATACTTAACTCTTTGGCACTTTTCACAGTTATTTATTATTAGCTGTATGTGCTCTTTGAATTTGGGATAGTATATTTTGTCCTTAAGTGTATTGTAAGTTTCGTTTATTCCGCTATGCATTGACTTATTACTATGGTAAAGTGCGATTTGCTTATGTAAATCTTCTTCTTTTTCTATTTCTGTTGCTATTTTTGTACATTTGACAAATTTAAAATTATTATCATGTGAAAATATCGAAATCATTAATATCTGAATTCAACTCCATTGGGTTGATCTCTATCATCTTTCTCCCATGGAGTCTCTGCATTTCAAATTTTGGACTGTACGTCAATATGATTTGAACTTTATATTTATTCACTATTTCTTCCTTGATTACAGAGTTTTTTAGCAGTTCTTCTTCCGCAGAATGTACTGTATCCGACATTTCTAAATTTGATTCATCGTCGTTCCCATCAGTTATTTTAGGCGAGTTTTCAACTCGACTTAGGAAGTCCGCTACTACGTTATCTTTACCTTTTACATACTCCATTTCGTAATTGTACTCCTGGAGTTTTAGAAGCCACCTTTGATGTCGTGGTGCAAATTCTTTCTCTTTATACTTGTTATTTAGATACTTGATCGGGCAGTGATCAGTTACTATCTTAAATTTTGCTCCGTATATGTATGGTCTAAAATAAGTCACTGCATACATGAATGCAAGGAATTCTTTGTCTGTCGTCGCATATTTCTGCTCATGATTGTTTAGTATTCTTGAGATGAAGCATATTTTTTGGCCTTGCTGTGAAAGAACAGCTCCAATAGCGTAATCGCTTGCATCTGTAGTAATTGTAAATTTTTTGTCATATTCAGGAAATTTTAAATTGGATGTGATGAGATAAGAATTTTTAAATTTTCAAAGCTGGCTACATATTGAGGATCTCTCGGATTTATTGTGTTATCTTTCTTTAAATATTTTATCATTGGGTAAGCTATTCTAGAGTAATCTTTAATAAACTTTCTTTAATAGCCTGGGTCCCTAAAAACCTTTTTAATTGCCTTTCTGTTGTTGGAATTGGTAAATTTTGCATGGCTAAAATTTTTTCTGGGTTGGGCTTAATGCCGTCTTTTGTCAAAACGTGGCCCAAAAATTCGGTTTCTCTTTTTAAAAAACTACACTTATTTGCTTGGATTTTTAGGTTATTTTATTAGCTGTTTTCTCTATATCCTTCTCTGCCATTGGGATCTGATGGTAACCTTTAGCTAGATTTATGGTACCAAAGTACTGTGCTTTGCCCCATTTATCTAAAATTCCATCAATATTTGGCAGGGGATATTTATCGTCAACAGTAATTTGGTTTAACCTCCTATAATCAACCACTAATCGAAATTTTTTTATACTGGAACTATCTGATTTTTTGGCACAATTATTATTGGTGAGCTGTATTTGCTTCGACTTTTTCTTATAATTCCTTGCTTTTCCATTTCTTCAATTTGCCTTTCCGCCTCGTCTGCATGTTTGGGGAGCAATCTGTAAATTCGAGAATTAATTTGCTGATCCGTTGTTGTTCTAATTTCATGAACAACGGTATTCGTGTTTGTCAGATCATCTCCTTCTTTATAAATTAGTTTTTCGTACTTTTTTAATAGTTTACTTATTTTTATCTTTTCTTCTGGGTTTAAATGGTCGAGTTGAATGTTACTAACTTCACTTTCTTCCAACGAATAAACTTGCTTCTGCATAATTTTCGTATGGAATGGAAGCTTGACACCATTTCTCAATGCAATTTCTTTGCTTTCAATGATTATCGTTTTCACATTTTTAAATATAAAATCATTCCCAAGCATAAGGTCGTATGGCTTGATATAATCCATTTTTAACCATTGCATTCTTGCATTTTGAGGGTATCCAAATTCTAGTGGGCATGGTGTCTTAACTCTTTCGTTCATCGCCCTTATTTCTCCATTCAGTGTACTGATTATTGTTTTATTTTTTTCTAAAACTGGTAAATTATACTTTTCGAAACTCGCTCTTTTCATTATGCTTATGGTAGAGCCTGGGTCTACTAATGCACACCATTTCTTATTGAATAGAGTGAGCGAAATTAAAATTTTATTTTGATTTTCCGAGGCTAATTGGTAAAAAATTCCTCGTTGTTATTTGTTTCCTCTGTTCTGCTCATAGTGTCACCCGCCATGGGTGTTGGGCCATTTGAGCGTCTTGATTGCCGAGTGCCATTCTGTACAGATTGCCATGCAGAATTACCGCAACCGTTATTACTCGTACTACGATATTGATAATTTTGACCTGAATTTCCAGGATTAGTTTGTCTGTGGGGGTTATTTGGGTGATAATTATTTTGCCCTGAAAAGTTTGTATTTTTTTGGGAGTATCGTCTCGAATTATTTTGTGCATAATAATTGTTATTATTACGGACATGTTATCCTGAATTACTTTGGAAGCGATCAATATTTTGCTCGCTACCATTTTGTCTCCTATAATTGTTTGTTATTTGATTATTCTAGTTTCTGTTATTATTAAACTTTCTATTATATTGAGAAAATGAATCCGAATTTCTATTTTTTGTTAAAAACATAGGGTTTAAATTTCCATCGTCCAGCCCTATGAGATTGCGGATTGTATTTGCCTTGTCTGTCCATGCCGTTATATTTCGTACCATATAGGCGAATGTTCCTGCTGCTAATTGCTTTATCTTTTGTATAAGCATTCATGTATATATTTTTTTCATAATATTTCCTGACTCACTTAAAGCACAATATTCCGTAACATTATGAATTATTTCCTTAGCTTTTCTAAAAGTTGCAAAGTTCTTCTAAAGTTGTTTTTCTTGCACCTTCGCTATATTACAATTCGCTGAATTTGCGTTTACTGTTAAGTTGTTGAATTGCTTGCTGCTGCATTTGAGAATTTGTGTTTAGCTTTCAATGCCGATATTTAAAATAGTTATTAAATTAAAACATTTTTTTTGTTTTGTAGTTTGAAATCACAGCACTTGATTCTGTTTTTCATTTATTATTTTTATTTATTTATTTCCCATCTGGCTCGCGGAACGTCGGCTGCGCCAATTATATATTTAGTAATAACCACTCAACAACTATAAAAACACAACTCGTTTCTTTTGGCTCTCAAATCAGACTGGCTTCACGCCAGATCGGCAACTCGAGCTTGCTGCTATGTCCGGCTATACCGCACATTCCAGCAAGCTCAAAATATGCTGAGTCTGTTTTTTGAGTCACGTATTGGCGGATCATGCGATGTGGTGCAGTGCATGCCGTCGTTATACATAACTCGCGCTATTTGCGGAAGAGTACTGTGAAATCTTTCAATTTTGTCATTGATAGTTCCATGAGAAGAATTTGTCGTGTAAAATTGTATTCCAAAATGAAAGCAATTTTAAATTTATCTAGCAAATTTAAAAAATTTATCTAACGAGGTTAGAATTTATCTTAGATAGGACTTTTACCAATTCCTTTGATAATTGGCCTCAAATTCTGCAACGTAGTATTATCTCTTTTGTCCTTTGACGCATGCTTGGAAAGTAGTAATTTTTGTTTTTGTTGGGTTTGTTGTATGTTCTGACGTAATGAGCGATGAGCTCTGTTATGTTCTGTTATTAAAATTTCCTTTTGGTCATCCTCGTTGAAAACATCTATGGTTATTTGTTTTGTATCCCGAATTTTAAAGACTGGAAACTCAATGAAAATTATATTCCTAATTTTAGCAAGATTGGAAAGTCACATTGTTTTACAATGTTTACATTATTGATCCCTGCTTCTCACAGCACATTCCGATTCGCTGTTATCATCGAGTGCGTTTATATTATATATTGCCTAGATAAAGCGCATGCGACAATGTTTTAATTTCCAGGTTTGTAATGAAATTGGGGAAGGAACTCTATTACAAAAGCACGCCTTCGTTTTAATTTACCGTTTGGATTTTTGTCCGATATTGAAAACGTCAGTGGTTGATGGTCCGTGAAAATGTTTGAATTTTTTACACCGTATAAGTAATTACTATGTTTTTGTTAGGTCCAGCTAATATCCCCCTTTCGTTTGGGGCGTAGTTTTCTTCTTTAGGTAAACGGTTTCTAGAAATCATAATAGCAGGTCGTCGTTGGGATAGAAAAGGGGCACGTCTTCGAAGGCAATATTTCGATTAACTCTATGAAAAGCATGAAATGCTTTGGTTTTATTTCAATTTTCTTAGACCGATTAGGTTTTATGTTACCATTTTCACCGCGCAAATATTTCGTCAGAGGCTTTACAATTGTAGCAAAAGCTTTTACATATCGTCGATAATAACCAGCAAGTCTCAAAAATAAGCACAATGGGCGTAAAGATTTTGATTTTTTCAAAATTTATTATATCTTTAACTTTATTCAAACAAGTTTTTATTCTATCTTTTGATACTAAAAAGCCCAAAAAATGCTGGGTATATTTAAAAGGTCAAAAGGTAGCCTGCAGAATTCATATTTTCTATTATTGACTGAGAAAGCTGTGTTCTTGATATTTTTCGTCCAATTTTATTTGGTGGCAGCCTGACTTTAAATCTATTGTTGAAAAGAAAGTAGAGCTTCCTATTTTTGATAAAATTACTATTGTGTCTGGTTGGGTATCTATACAACCCAAATAGGATTGTTGTATGGCGATCGGGACTGTCTAATAAGTCCGACACTAACTGTGGCTACTATGTTTGTATTACACAAAGCTTTATCAGGATCGGCAAATATTCTAGCATGCCGTTGAAAAATGTGTGTGGTTTTATTTTTTATTGATTCTGGATAGCTTGTGTTTACATTTGTTAGTTGATTAATATCTGGGCAACGATATTGGAGAAGAATTTAAATTAAAATTATTGTTTCTAATGTTGTTTTTCCTTTGATTGACCTGACCTTAACATATTTTTTTGCGGCTCCCGTGTCGATTAAAAACTTTAAACCTCTACCCTAAGTGTTTTGCCAATATAGTGAAAGAGGGATCTAGCATAAAAAATTGATTTCATCATTATGGTCAGTTGGGAGTTCTTTATTGTCTGCAATCATAGTTTGGGTATTCCTTATATTTAATTAATTCGTCACTATCCTGGTTTTATCTTTCTTTTGCCAGATGGTTGACCCGTTGTACCTTCTGAGCTAATTTTCGGTCACTTCCACATATCCTCTTTTGGGCTTTTTCCCTTGCGTCCAACATTTGTGTCAGTTGTGAATAATCTGGAGCTAATCTGCGTCTAAAAGAGTTATTAAAGTTTCTATTACCATTCTGTCTCTGGTAATTACTCCGACCTGGTTATCCGATATCATTGTACTGTTGGGGTTGCTGTCTGATTTGTCTAAATCGGGAAAGTGATCGATCAGTGATCTACACGAGGAGTTGTTTCAATACGGGACATTCTATTAGCTAATTCGTCTATTTTAAATGGGAGAAGCATTAGGCAGTGCTTGAATAGTTTGTGCTTGCATCATGCTTCCTCATTTTTTTATAATAATAATACCAATAGAGCATTTTACTTTTGGGTACATCTTTACTTAAATTATATGCACCCTCTGTGGCCCCTACTAATCTTGATGAATTCTGTTCGTTGCTACTGCAAACTGGATAGGTGACTCCCAGTGTCATTGGGAGTCCCTCGATGGCTATACCTCGCTTTGGCGTGCAATGCCTAAGAGAAAATTGTTCTTTATAATTATATTATCCTCTACGGAAAAGTGATCCCTAGCACTCATCCTCTATGAGGATATTTATGTGTCGCGTATCCTTTTACTAGGATATCCTTATGTGGCCCACGTTGGGCGCCAATTACGCCAATTAATGAAACGAGTTGATTTTAATCTAGCTTCAATTTATTTTACTCGAAAATATACCCATATACGCTGGGTTTTTATAACAGAATTAAAACATTACATATTTGTGGCGTCTACGCCTAAATGCCTGACTTCCAAAAAAACTAATAGTTGCAGCATGACTCCATGTAGCCGAACTCCCGAAATTGTTTGTTGTCACTAGCAAGTTTGCAGCTGCATTTTCAGAAATTTAGAGGGATGAAATGGGACATTGTTGATGTTGTTATCATGCGAATCGCTATGATTATGCTTTTGTTGACGCATGTTCAGCAATTTTCGGATATTGTTGATATTGTTTTTATGTGAATCGCTATGATAGCTCTTTTTGGTGTTTTTGTTATGCGTTGACATGTTGACGCATGTTCAACAATTTTCGGACATTCACCATTTGCGCGATTGCTGGTGTTAGTTTGTATGAGCTCCATCTATAATTATGTTACCATTTGTAATTATGCTTATAGGCTCATTATTTTCTTTATATATGTTTTGTAACAATAATACCACAGTTATCTTTTATATTTTCATTACAAATATATTTCCTTTCGCCATCTTTACATTTTGCCATTTTTTAACTTTTCTTTACATTTGGCTATGATTGGTCAAAGTTTAAATTTACCATGTCGATATGTAAGTGAGGTTATATCGTATATATTTATTACATTGTTCTTATATTATTCGGTATTTATGTATGTATGATTATGAACGTATTGGTATATCAATATATGCATATCATTAAAATTTTTATTTCATCATATGGGTTTTGATAGGGGTTAAACTTATCGTATGAAATAGATAGCCTTCACTTTGTATATAGGTATGACGTATCTGACAAATTTTCTATCCTTATTTTCTATTACCGCTTGTCTTTCCATCAGGATTATCATTTGCACAAGGATCAGTATCGGCGTATGTTATCCTTGTAGATGACTTATAAATTCATAAAGCGTCTGCTACTATTCATATTCTTCTATTACGTTTTTCCATCTTTTTGATTTGGTATTTTTTCTGATATGGCGAATATTAAGGATTGGTGATCGGTATAAATGATTAAATTTGTTTTGGCGTATAAGTAATGTCTTAATTTCTGAAGAGCCCAACTAAAGTTAAATAGTTCGGTTCAGTGGCGCTAAGTGTTCGTGAGATAGTTGCATAGTTGCTAGCATCTGTAGTTAGGTCGAAACCTTTATGAAGTCTGACTGATATAGTTATATTTATACTATTAATTTATTTTATAATTCTTCAATTGCTTTGATTGCTTCTATTATTACATTAGAACTCTAGCCTTTTATAATATTTCCATCCCTCTTCCTCTAAAATAAATGGTAGGTAGTTTACATATTTCTGCACAGTTTTTGACGATCTTTCTATTATAGGAAGCAAGTACTAGGAATGATGATGATGTTCTTTTGGAGTCCATGGTAGTTCATAAAAAATGGTTCTAGATTTTAAAGGACTGGTTCGAGGTTCAATATACCTAGACTAAACCTCTTGTTGATCTTCGTTAATCTGGTTTAGCGATATGTCTTGCGGGCATTGTCAGTGACTTCCTCTCTGTGTCGCGTGAATTAATTTTCAAAAATTTTTATTGCTTGTCTAAATGGATTACGCATAGGTGGTGTGTTAAACTGCTGGTTGGGTGGCAAGTTTTGCTGTTTATAGTTTTGTCGCGTGTTTTTTCTGAATTGCGCTGACGTCATCTACGTCCATAGGTTCGGGTGGTGGATGCCTGTAGTTGTAGTTCTAAGTGAAGTGTTGCAGAGCAGGTTGTATCATGCGTAGAATATACTCAAGTGTTGCATAGTTCGGGCTATAGCGTATGCTTCGCCTAGAGAACTACAGGATCGTGAATAAAGAGCATTTTTTGGTACTTTGCTGCTCAAAGCTGTTATGAATGTGCGTAGTGCTTTTGCTTGTCCTTCATGACTCAGTGAGATAACTACACTTTCATTTTTGAGAGTCATTTCTATTTTAGAAAGTACCACATTCAATGCTCGATTTAGTTGATCAAATTATACGTGTACTTAGTTTCTGTATTGGCGAATGTTCATTATTTCCTCTTCAAGTACATATAAAGGACGTTGGTCGGCATATGAGTCATTCAATCTGTCGATGATTGCGTTAAATTTAAGTTTTTTGTTATTGTTTATCCCAATCTGAGCTGACTTTCCTGTGAACTGTACTCGCATTAGGATCAGAGATTGCGCGTATATATTATGTATTTCGATCTGTTTGATGGTATCCATGAGTGCTACGGCCATTTTTCTTCATACACCGTCTTCCTTGTAGTCTCCACTGAATACTTTCGTTTGGATTAGAGTAGATGCATACAATATATAACTTAATAAAATGCTTGTTAATTTTGGTTTTTTTAAAAGAGAAGACAACGCCTTACATATCTTTATTTAATTAACTTTATTTCTATATTTATTTAATTTATAAAAAAAGAAAGCTACGTCTTCTTTTTCCTTTTATTCTGAATTATAACATTGTCGGAAGACTATGTCTTATTATTCGGACTGTTAATTAATAATTAAATGTTTCTTTACAAAATACTTAATATTATAACTATCGAACAGCAATCATCACATTGAATGCAACATGAGCTATTTGAGGTGCATTCAATGCATACATGTCGTCAGCACTTTAAGTAAATATTGTGAGAAATGTAAATAATTAAATTTGAAACAAACGGAAATGTGTCAGCAATTGAATTGCGATAGAAGAGATTAAACTGTATTAAAATTAATATGTTAATTATCAACTCCTCCCTTCTCAAATTGATTGTCCTCAATAATTTAAAAAACCGGAGTATTGTTCAGTCTTCGTGGTTTGATGGGAGCTTCTAATGTTACTGATTTAGGGGAGACAGCACAATGTTGCACACTTATTGTCGCCTGAGGCTCATTATTAAGCATGCTATGGAAATGATAATTAGATTAAGGATAACAGAGATTGACCATCCTCCAATTTTCAAATGCTTCTGAATAGTTGAAATTAAAAATTCCGTATTATTAATTTGTAATTCGTTAAGAGCTTCAAGTGATAGGAAATAAATCTGGTCGCTTTCGAAATGAGCGGGCTGCATTAATGCAGGAATGATTTGTAAAGGTGAGGCTTCTTTATTACTAAAAGTCCTATAGTTAATTTTAATAGTGCTATTATGAGATTTAATATGAAGCGTTCCAGTTATATTTCTCCGCGTTTCATCAATACCCCCGGACTCGATTTCTTCGATTAATGGGCTATGATGATTGTTGCTCGTTACACATGTAGAATCTTGACTACTTATAAGATAAGGAATACATTTTATTTTTGAAATTTTCTATATTTGGTTTTCTTTCCAAATTCTAATGTTGTTATATTTTTCCCAATCATTTTTTATATTATATATATATATTTTTCTCGTTTTTTAAAATCTGCTTAAATTCTTGATTAATTACAGAGTTTTCCTTTTTTACCGGTCTTAAAATTACGTTTTTATAGGTTTCCTTTTTTGTTAAGGGAATCTTAACCAAATAGAATATTTTTTTAATAGCACTGTATAATACAGATACTTTGGCTGATTGGAGTGCCTCTTCGGGGCTCACGAACACAATATTTTCTTTTCTAATTTTAATTGTAACAATTACAATTTCTTTTTTATTTAATATTAATGAGTTAACAATTCCAAGCTTTGGCCATTCAATTCTATTTTGAATATTTATTAACTCTTCCTTAACAAGTCTTACTGTATTTTGTAAATTTATAACTATTTCGTTTTTTAATGATACATCTTTTCTTATTACATTTGAAATTTTTTTTACTATATCTGTTCGGTTTTTTAATATTTTGTTAAAAGCTTCGTTTACGTACACATGTTTATTACTATTTTTATTTAGATCATTTATGTTACTAGTTATCATTTCAAACTCGTCGTGATCTGGAGATCCTGCGACCAATTTCCAAATGGTACCTATGGCATTTATTACTTTTTTATTTTTTATACTGGGTGTTATATTTTCTAAAATATTTTCGGTAAGGCTAAATTCGTGCATAAGGATGGGATACAGGTAATGGTAATTTGGGATGTTTTGTTGGATAAATGTATTGGTATTGGATATGGATATTGTGTACTGTGCTAGATCTATTGAATGTAAAATAGTAAAAGTTCCTTACTGAATTTTTGCTGTACCTCTTTTAATTGTCACTATATACGAAGAAGTGTAATCCAAAATTTGGACTTCAGTTTTTACAAAGGTTAAATAAATAATTAGATAATTTATTATTGTTTAATATTACTTTTATAAACAATTCTGCCTGTCATTGTTAAAACAGAGGAATTTCTATCTTCTTCGATTATTTCCTTTTCATACCTTAGAGTTAGTTTTGTACCTAGTCTCCTGTTAACTCAGACAAAAATTTCTTCTCCTTTTGAATAAAGTTTTATTTCGTGCCTATTTAGATTATGGTAGTTTGAGTCCTGTTTCCATTTTTTCTGTCAAACGATTGATGATTTCTTGTTTGTCCAAAATTTCTTCTTCTGGATCATTACTATCATTTATGTTAAAAAATATATCTATCAGTTTTCTGCGGGTGGTGAAGTGAACTGACTTGTTATACTAGTGTATTGCTCTGGTAAGTAAATCATGAAAAGTAGTATGAAGTTTCTCTAGTTTTAAGCATCTCATAATCTCTAAAAGAGTAGAGTGAAATCTTTCTATTTGACCATTAAAAGAGCTAGAGTAGGGTGGTGTAGTGTTTGATGCCAAATTGATCTTTAAGAAGAAAATTTATTGACACGAAATTTAAGGAGTTTTCATAGTCTATGATTATGTACTTAGGGATACCAAAAGCTAAAACTATTTCTTTAAACGGTTCTTTAATATCTTCTATTGCTCTAGATTGTAAAATTTTTACTAAAGCGTATTTTGAGAATTTGTCTTTTGCTGTTAGTACAAGATTCCCTTCGCTGGAGTAAATATCAATATGAATTTCCCCAGGATTTTGTGGAATTGGTGTGGGTTGGAATTGTGCTTTATTAGGACGACGATCGTATTTTTGTTCTCTGCAAACTTGACAATTTTTAACAATTTCTACTTGTAGAAAATATTTTTTGTCTGCGTTATTTCTTTGACCTGTGACTGTGGGAATCTTATTTTATAATTTATGAAATATTCGGTATAAAATTCTTGAATTATTCTCATAAGCGGTAGTAGTAAAGGCTTAAGCTAGGATTAAGATATTGTTTTAAAGTCGAAATTAATATATTTCTGGTTTTTTTATTATATGCCTGTGATAAGTTGGAAAGGGATTTTTCAAATTTGTACTTATCATGGTTGTCTATTAAAATATGAATTTGGTTTTTGAAGACGTTTATAGTACATTATACTGCTGCATTATTGTCTGATGAACTTTCATCGCTATGTTGGTTGCTGCCATCAAATTTAACTGTCGTGGCCTAGATAGTGCAGCTGCTACCACGTTTATTTTACCGGGTTTATATCTGAGTTCATAATCATATTCTTCTAAGATGACTTTATTTTTTATTTTTTTTAGGCCGTAAGGAGGGTTTAAATGTCTTCGTACTATAAAGGGATTGTCATTCTACGTGAGTAGTGTACCCATTAAAACACTCCCCCCTTGTATCATGGATTTTTTCCTTGCCCCGGGACCGCTTTCGCATTGCTTCAGAGCAAAGTTTCCAAGATGGACCCATAGCGGGTCAGTTTCTACTCTCCCTGTGTCCAAGGATGCGTAGTAAATGTTCCACGTATGAGGCGATTTGTTGCCAGTTTTCGGCGCTAGCTATAATTTTCGCTATTAGGTTTTCCGTGTTTAGTTCTCCAACTTTATTCTCTAGAGTTCTCCAAGCTTCATTCCATCGATGGCACTTAAAAAAGGTATGGTTTGCATCATCGAGTATTTCGTCTCCGTAAATACATGCAGGGCTCTCGGCTTTACCCATGTTATACACGTATTTTCGAAAATATCCGTGGCCGGAGAGCATCTGTGTTAGGTAGTAGTTCACCTCGCCGTGTTTTCTACTGTGCCATGTCTCTATATCTTTGATCAATTTGACGGTCCATCTCCCTTTGCGCTCCCTTGTCCACCGATCTTGCCAAAATTCGAGTGTTTGCTTCCTTGCTTATTGTGTTGTTTGTATGTGTATTTCCGTTCCATTTTTCTTCCATAACCAGAGTTGTCTTCTCTCCTTTGCGAGTAGATCTATTGGGATTACGCATCTTATCACTAGCACTGCGGATTCGGATACAGTGCGGTAAACCGAGGCGACTCTCAGGGCAGCTGTTCTCTTCACCTTAGCAACTACTTTCCGTCTATAATTCACATTTAATGTATCGGCCCACAGTTCACTACCATATAATAGCATTGACTGTGTTGTGTCCAGGAGCAGTTTCCTTCTGCTTGCAAGCGGACCTCCGATGTTTGTCATAAGTCTTGAAAGCGACATGGTTATATTGGCTGACTTTTTAGCAGCGTGCTGAATTTGAGTCCAGTACGTCAGTTTGTTGTTCATTCTTATACCTAGGTATTTTAGGGTTTTCGTGGTTGTATGGTTTTTGAATGAACTTTCATGTTCACCTCCAACGGGATATGTTTCCTAGTAAGCAGAATCAGCTCGGTTTTTTATGCGGCTAAGCTAGTCTGTATTCGCGTGTAGCATGACCTGTGTAAATTTGCGTCTGGCTATGTCGGTGTTACGAGCGTACCCAACGAGGTAGCAGTCGTCTGGCATTTCGACATTTAAAATTTCGTCGTAGCTGACGTTCCATAGGTCTAGTCAAAGTATGGATTACTGCGCTGCTCCGGAGGTAATTTCTTTTCTTTGGGGGCCGTCACTTGTGTCATATAGCTGTTCCCTGTCTTTAAGATAGCTTCGTATCATTTTCATCAGGTAGGGGGCGTTTCGAATCGGCTTTCTAGTGCATCTATCATATTTATACACTTTTCGCTATTGAATGCATTTCTAATGTCTATTGTTGCGAGGAGGACTATTGACCTCGAGGAGTTATTCTTTCGGCTTCATCCACGCTGCGCATGACGTCTTCAACGGCTCCGACTGTGGACCTGCCTAATCTGAAGCCATGTTGTCGCTCTGATAAGCCTCCAGCATTGTTTATGACGCCTATTATGCGGGGTTTCAACAGCCTTTCTAGTAACTTTCCTGCTGTATCTAGCATGAACAGAGATCTGTATGCTGATGACGTTTCTGGGTCTCCTTTGCCCTTACTTATCAGGGTCAGATGTTGTCTCTTCCATACTTCTGGGAAGATGCCCTCTTTCAAACATGCATTATACATGGATAACAATAAGTGAGGACGTTCTGCGGCGATTAGCTTTATCACTTCCACTGGTATCCCGTCAGGGCCGGGGGCTTTTTTGTTCTTTAAAGCTCTTGCGACCATGCTCATTTCCTCCAGAGTGAATGGTGGGCATGAGGTCTCTTGCATATACTCTGGTGGGTCTCTTCCCAGGACATGGGTTGGGAACAGAGTGTTTACGATGTGCTCCATGGCTGCAGCATTTAACTCTGGGATGGACTGTTTCGCCCCGAGCTTTCTCATTACGATCTTGTATCCGAGACCCCAAGGACTTTTGTTTATATCGCTACGTAGTTATTCCTATTTATCTTTCTTTGCTTTAATTATTGCATCTTTCAGCTCAGTTTACGCAGCTTCATATTTCTTATGCTCTTCCATTTCGTTTCTTTCTCTTCTTCTAGCCCTTGTGTATCATCGTCTTTTACGCAGGCAAGTTTGTCTCAGATTTAGTATTTCCTCCGTCCACCAATAAACTGCTTTCTTTGGATGTCCGGCTTTTATTTTGGACATGGCTGCCTTACATACCGCTATGATGCTGCTCTCCAGCGTAATATCGGGGGTTGTGTCGTTGCATCCCGGCCTTCTGAAAGTTGTTTGGGATCCTCTATTGGCAACGATAAGTCCTAATCCAGCTGCCATGTCAAGGATTTTGCGTCCACTCGAATTTGTTGTCGGTGTGCCCCATTCCATGGCGTTGGCGTTGAAGTCTCCGGCTATGATTAAGTGCCGATTTGGGTGATGCGTGGCATCCTCAATGGCATCGAGCTTTGCTTGGAATTCTGAGATAGGATCGCTGGGTGTCAGGTAGCAGCTAATTATCGTGCTGATGACGTTATCCATATTGCCGCTGTTGCGGTGATGTCCTCCAACCATGTTCCGTCATGCACTATCCTGTATTGCTCGCTGATGATTGCTACTTCGGTTCCGAATTCCAGTATGAGCTGTGGTAGCAGGGAGTCAGCGGTTTTGCTTCTGTGCATGTTACACTGTAGGATCTTCATATCCTCATTTGTTCCCTGTGCATGAGCTGTGGTAGCAGGGAGTCAGCGGTTTTGCTTCTGTGCATGTTACACTGTAGGATCTTCATATCCTCATTTGTTCCCTGTACGACTCACACGTGCGAGACCCTGGGATATGGTCTGTTAAGCTATGCTTTTTTCCACACAAAGGCAACAGCTCGGTGTGTTTGTGCAATCTTTCAGCTTGTGCCCGGATTTCCCGCAACGTATGCATAATCCTTGGCCTTTTCTATCAGGCCTTTTGTACTCCCATTGTAGGTGACCGAAGTTGAAGCATCTGTAGAATTTTTTGACTTCCTTCATGAGCTTCATCCTGCAGCTGATCCATCCTATTTTTATGTGGCCTTCCTTAAGTATCCTTTTTGCGTTGTCTGCTGTCAATGTCACATAGGCGCGTATTTGTTCGCGAGTGTTTGGGGCGCTGGTCCTCACTGTCATTTCTTCAACTGCTTCTTCTAGTAGTCTTCTTACTGAGGACGTAACTTCTGCTGCGGTAGTTTGGGAGTCGAGGTCTCGGATCTCTATTGTGGTTTTCTGCTTCAGCTCGCTTATAGAAGCTATACCACGTAGGTTGGTTTTAAGCGCGTTTTGGAGCTCTGGTTCTGATTTTCTCCTTTCTTCAGTTCGAGGAGCAGGGCCCCTGATTTTGTTTTCCGCATTGCCCGGACTTCCACCTTGTCTTGATCCGCCATGACGTGTTGACATATGGCTTGAAGCCCCTGGGCATAGCTGCGACCTTCCGCTGGTTTGATTAGCACTGCTTCTGGCCGTACTCTGGTTTTATTAACCCGTTTTTGCGGAAGCTTGTTAGCTTTCTGCCCGTCTTGTGTAGCCAGAAGTTTGTTCTGCGATTTTGTCTCATTCTGTCTGCTGTTTCTTTTCCCTTTAACTACATGCCACACGGTATTTCCGGGTCCTCGCCCCCTTTTCTCTGGCTCCTGTTCTACTGGGCTGGGTGCAGTCCGTTTAGGAAGAGCTGTCACTGGCGTTGAAACATTTGCATTTTTGTTGCATGCTTCTAGGAATTTAGTTGCGTTTGTGCGCCTTGTATCTCTTTCTGCCTTTATCCAGTTCTGTCGCAGGCTAGCTATAATGTCAGAGAGCTCGTCTAGCTCGGATACCCCATTTTTCACCTCGGTGCTTATGTTTTTCTGTCTTAACATTGCCATCTTCATCTTTTTGAGGATGGCGCGACACTTTAGAAGCGCCTCATCCTCTTCTGCTCTCACCTTCACTATAAAATCCTGCCTTGGAGAGCTGTGTTCGTTTCGCGAGCTGTGGTCGAGAGCCGGGGTCCTGTTGTCTGTTTGCCTGTTTGTATCTACTGGTTTAGGCACAGGGGAAGCGGTTTCTACAATGCGCATAATTTGGAGTACCCTCTCGTTTCCTATCTGAGGCGGCGAGTGCATGATTTTGCTTTGCCTTCTGAAAGCATTCAATTCGTCGTCCGCTTGTGCTTTTTGGTGTTTCTCTAGTTTGTTTTCTTTTGTTTCATTTTTCGTATTCATGTTTTATGTCAATAGTTGGTGGTCTGTGAATATGATTACCCTTCGGGATCCGTACATATAATTTCTCAACGAATTTAACGACCAAATCATAGCCAACATTTCTTTCTCAATGGTGGCATAATTTTCGTCGGATTTACTTAGTTTTCGAGAAAGAATGGTTATAGGTTTTTTGTTTTTCGATAAGACTGCACCGATTGCGTAGTCGGAAGCATCTGTCGTTAACTCGCAACATTTTTCAAAGTCATGATGAGAGAAAACTAGGATATCACTAGAGACTGACAAGTTTTTTAATATTTGAAATGAATCCAGAGTATTCTGATCTAAAGATATTTTTGTACTTTTGGATGCATTTTTTGAAATCCTCCTCTTTTAAAAAGGTTGTCAGGGGCTTAGCAAGTTGCGCGTAATCTTGGATGAAGCGTCTATAATAACCTGACATGCCTAGAAAACTTCTTAAATCTTTTAGAGTTTTTGGGGGTTGCAGTTGGGCTATTGCTTATACTGTTTGTTTTTTAGCTTTTATTTTCTCGGTTCCTACAATAAGTCCTAGAAATTCAACTTTTGTTTTTGAAAACTCACACTTGTCAAACTGTATTTTGAAGTTTGCGGATTATAATGTTTCAAATATTTTGTTAGATTTTCCATTTTTTTTCAGTTTTGGAAAATATAATTATGTCATCTATGTAGACATAGCATATTTTACCTATGTGGTCTCTTAAAACATCATCTAAAGTACGTTGAAAAATTGATGGCGAGTTTTTTACTCCAAATGGATGTCGGACGATTTCAAATTTTCCACCGACGGGTGCATTATAAGGTGATCTAGAAAGCCTGATTATACCATGGCTTTAAAGTTCATTTATTTGTTTTCGACTACAATATTTAAGGATATGATTTTCAATGTACCGGTGAGTCAGATGTGGTTCGAATCTCACCTTTGCCATGGCCTAAAATACCATGAAAAGATTTTAAAGAAGGAAAAATATAAATTTTAATTGGATAATCGGGTGTATTATTTAGATTCGCAAAATTTATGATGTGTGATTAGAATGTCGCCAGACACTGAGTTGGCAAAAAAATGTTTTTCGTTTTGTTTAGGATTGTTAACGAGAGATGATTGAATGTAATTTTTATTAGACCCTGTGTCTATTTAAGACTTGATTTCGCCTTAAATTCGAAGTATGGTAGCGAAGAATAAGTTAACCGAAAAAATTAATGTCAGTTAGATTTTGGGTAGGATTTCCATATTATTGATCCTGTTGACCTAAGAATTCAACCTAATTTTGCAATATCTTCATTTTGCAGTTGCTCGTAGTAGTTGTCTTCATAATTTTCGGGTTGAAATTCATCAGATTCTATTATATTGTCAAAACTTTGCTGTTTAGTTTGTATGTGAAAGTTTCATTGTTGTTTAAAAGGTGATGGAACGTGATACATTTATGCAGGTCTTTTGCCTTGAAGTTGCATCGTTTGACGGAGTCTGTTTTGGTAGTTAATATTTTTTGTTTGCACCAACTGATCAATTTCCATAGGTTCAGATCGCTGGGGTCTGGGTTCTGTCGGTCTTGGCGGTTGAAATTTAAATTGTTGTCGCATTTGGTGACTCGGTTGAAACCTTGAGATGTAAGTAAGATGTTTAAGATGTTGTGCATGTGGGCGATCTGAAGGTTCACGCATGGCTAGGAGTCTCGGTAGGTCTCCGACTAAGCCGAGTCGCAAAGACGCTTGCCCCATTTTCATGCAGTCAACTTTATTCAAAATCAAGGATAGGAGCGAATAGACTTGTTGATCAAAGATTTGAGTAGTGTTTCTTTCTTGGATAAGTGAAGTCATTTGGTACTCTAGCCTAAGTCACGTTTAGCAGCGTAATGTAGGGTCAAACAGCTTATTATACTATTTCAGTCTACGACTCCAATGCAATGTCTGCATTTCCTAATACTTTATTCTTAATCACGTTTAGGATTCCATAGTATTTTGGATTCCCCCTCATTGAATTGTAGATTTGTAGTACCCTATCGACACTTTTTAGAGGAGTTAAATTCGGAAGGACTTCCATAAAATTTCCTCATTCTTATTACTATGTCCGGCATTTTGTCTAACTCGTTTACATTTTCCCTGTATCTTTCCTCTTTGGTTTGGTTATTTCTGTAATTTATATCCCTGTTGGGGTTAATTACAGATTGCACAATACTCCTACACTATTGTGCACAAATGAAAGCTATCTTATTCTCTAATACGGAATTCATTGATAATTTTGTGGCTCTACTGATGGGTTTGGGATTGAGTCGGAGTTACGAGTGTTAAGAACAGGTGGTCTTATTAGGTTGTTGGGATTAGCCATAATAGTATTTAGAATTGGTTTCAGAATAAAGAAATATATTTTTACGTTCTTAGTTTTTACTAAAGTAAGAATATTTTTGCTTAGAATATTTCTCAATACTCAAACATAAATTGACATAATTTTAACTCACAAAATTATTAGAACTGCCTTCATGTTTTCGCTTTTGCTTTACTAATGAAACTATTAATGTTGTGTAGGTGTTCATTTTATTTTTAAGTAAAGAGGATTTTCAACGGGTTAGAGCTGAATAATCTTCCAATGGATGTCAGACTTCTATGTCGAGTTCTGTGTTGATGTTGAGTTTTATTTTTAAAGTGAAACTTTTACTACATCGTCTCAAAATTTTTCGTCTGCGTTTGGATGTCGCTTTTGTAACGCCAATTATCACTAACAACATGTGCGCGCACATTATACATACTTGTATGTACATATGTGCGTATGACATTGCTAAACAAATAATGCATACACAAACCTACGTACACATACATATGCGTACACATGTAAATACGTCACGCGCAAAAATTACAAACATTATTCTACAAAAACAACAATGGTCTCAAGTAGCATAAGCAGCAAACACACATGTCAATATGGCAGCCAAATTGCTGTAGCCCAAATTTATAGTAAATCACACAACAACAACATTTTCATTTATGAACGCAGGAATACTCTTAACAAGCGAAGCTGACTCATTCATAAAGTAAACGCCATACACATCTTCCCGAGCATGCGTTTGCCCACAAGCGGTTTTTCGCGACGATGGCAAAAGCTAAAAATCTGGTGTTCCTTCTGGAAGTGAAAAGTGTCAACTCGGCAAACACAGAAAAAAGTGACAAAAATGGCAACATAGATGTTGTCGATTTAAAATATTTTACAATTCTAAAATATTTTTACATGGCTGGCAAAAATCAGCGTCGATATACATACATATATGCATGCTCATACATAAACATACATACTTACGATGGTTTATTGCAAAGCTGTTAGAGCGGCAAGGGAAGCGGTGACAATCGGCGATCGTTCGCTTGTTGTTTTATTTATTGAATTTATTAAAAGAAAAGACTATGTCTTCTATGTTTTTTTATTCTGAATTAACTTCGGACTGTTAATCAATAATATTTACTTACTAAAGACTTAATACTATAACTATCGAACAGCAATTATCATCTCAAATAGCTCACGTTGCATTCAATGCAGACATGTTGTCAGCACTTTAAGTAAATATTGTGAGAAAGGTAAATAATTAAATTTGGATCAAACGGAAATGCGTCAGCAATTAAATTGCGACAGGGGAGATTGAACTTTATGAAAATAAATATGTGAATTATTAATTTATATGTGTAAAATTATTTAAGCAAGTAAATAACAAAATATAAATTCGTCAGTGCATGTGAAAATACTCCAAAAAAAAAAAATATGCAAAAGTCTGCGTGCAAAGCAGGTACAATAAAAGTTAAACTTTTTTGACGACGATGAATATTAGTAAGAAGTTGAATATTCTTTGCGCCTTATAACCTCTTGTAAACGCTTTGCCATAGATTCCTTTAACTTCGGTGGTAACTTTGGACCACTCTTCGATCATTACAATTTTGGCATCTCTTTGGATGTAATGGTGTGCGGACGGTGTGCGGTCGTTATCATGTTGAAGCATATACTCCTCCCCAATCCAAGTTTCTCGATATTCGGTGTATGCATTAATTCGTGCGGTTTTTTTACGAAAATTAAGACTTTATTGTGAAAAAATTGTTATACATTTAATGTTCAAAGTATTGCCCATCGGAAGCTATGATGTTTGCCCATCTTTCTGGCAGTTTGTGGATCCCATCCTAAAAGAACTTCTCCGGCTTGGAGGTCAAGAAAGAATCAATCCAATTTCTGATACCCTGTTCTGAAGAGAAGCGTACTCCGGTGAGGGCATTCTGCATTGACTGGCCTTGCAACATGTGGCCGAGCGTTGTCATGATGAAAAATTATTGATTCGTGTCTGGTCGCATATTCTGGTCGTTTTCCCGCGATGGCCTTTTTCAAACGAATCAATTGTTTTCGGTAGAGGTCCCATGGTAGAGGCAGCATGGATATTCGGCTTTGCCGTGGATGTCGATGGTTGGCCGGGCTTCACATACGATTTCTTGAGCTTTGGGTTATCATAATGAATCCATTTTTCATCGCCAGTGACACTCCGATGCAAAAACGACTTCTTTTGGTGTCTAAACGTCTAAATATACTTTGAGGTCCATAATACCGAAAATGCAGAACTTACTTTCGTCCGTAAAAAGGACCTTCTTCTTAAATTCGGTGGGCTAATTTAGATGTTCCTTTGCAAAGGTAGGACGCTACGCTTCTGACGATTAACTAATGAAGTCAACGGTTTTCTTCGTGCAACGCGGCTGCGAAAATTCTATTCTTTTAAAGTTCTTCGAACAGTATCAGCGCTAACAGACTGCTCCGTAAGGTTTTCTGCAATTTTTAGCTGTCAGCCTTTTGTTCTTGCTTCAAAACACCGCTAATTCTGAACTGAGGAATGTGCTCTGCCGATAGAAGCTCCTATTAGACGGAAAATTGTTCCTTCTTTCTTTATGTTTATAATACTTTTTCTCTCTTCAATGTCTTTTCTCTTTGCTTCTATGATCATTTATAAGAAATAGAATACTGAAGAATGCATAAATATATTTGAAATCTAGTAGTCAACACTTGAAGCGCAGGACAAAATTTTTTAACGATACATCAAAAAAAAAAATTGTATCTCTGTACGCACACTTCTGCTGCTCAATAAACGAGATATGTTTTCGATAATTATAGATAATTCGGAGAACAAATCAGTAATTATTATTTAATTAAATTTAGTTTGAAAATATAACGTAAGGCTTAAGTAAGTACTGAGATGACATTTTGAACGTTTTTATTAATTTTTTCTTGCATACATATAGAAATATGCTACTGAATTACATCTCTACTCACAGTTTTTCTCCTGAGTGTATTTGTTCTTGTATTGGAGCAAGAATTTCAGTTGGTTCTACTTTCAAAACAACTGCGTTGTTGTAGTTCAGCGATTATGGTTTGTTAAGCGTTTACTTCTGTGGCTTGACTGATTTTTATTTTATATTTTTGCTTCCCTTTTGTATATTATTTTAAATTGAATTCCTTTTTTATTTTTGCTGCATCCCCACGTTGTGCACCAATTAATAATTCTAGATTAGTTATATGTAAAAAATATGTTTTAGTTCGAGGTCATCAGACCTCGAATGTTCTTTACTGAATAAAATGATTATAATATAATATTACAAAAGACGCGATATAATGTGTTACTCACTATTTATACTTTACTTAAAGCTTCAGGTATGCGGTGTGCTACCGGATGTAGTTGTCTAGCATACATATTAGGTGATGTCGTTGTTGCTTTTTGATAGAGAGGCGACGTGTCCCATGAGTGATAGATATGGGTATTAATTCACGTCAGGCAATAACGGTGCCTATACTAAAGCGTAGACAAATATCGCACACACTGAATACCGAAAAAATCGTTAAAAACCACAACGCCGTCGTATTATATTGTAGCCCGAATTGAAATAAAAAACAACCGTTCGATTCTGATTGATTCTAAGATCTGACTTCAACTACACCGCTATACGGATGGCCCGTTTCTCAAAATTTTTTCTCCATTTTTACTTTGCAATACCTCATTTTTAGATATTCTTAATGTTTCAGTTATACTAATATTATATTATTTGTGAGGCACTTATTAGTGTTAAATATGTCAATATTGAAGAGTACTGGATGTATTAATTTTTTTTTGTTTGCTAAAGTTATTGAAAATGTTATTGCCTCGAGTTCTGAAACTATACCTCTATTTCTGGACAACAATGTTTGATGTCACATGATCTGAGTCTATTTGAGCCTTGTTGCTAATGTTTATAATTTTGTTAACAGTGTCCGTTAGTTCTGTTATCTTCCTTTAATTTCTTGTGTTTATCTGTCTGTTGTTGAAGTCATTTATCATGTTTTTCCGGGGTTCGTAATCTATCAAAGCCGTCAAAATCTGGGGTTCCAGCTTCTATTTTTTAAGCTGTGCCAATATAATTTCTGCTTCGATTCCTATGGTGGATCTCAACTGTACGCAGTAGTGTCAGGTACATCCGAATCTTGTATATTTTTCATATGGGATCGAAGAAAGTAACTAATAAATCCTCACGTCTCGTCCTTTACTGAATCATACCAAGTTAAGTTTGTAAAGTAAGTCAGGTAACCATACTGCGCCCATATCATCGCGTCCCCATCCATAATTGGGATGTAATTTGAATGAGTGCAGTCAACCAGTTTTTCTACCTTAGCCATTACTGCTGAAATCGTCTCCACAATGAACGTAGAACGGGATTCATTGTAGAGTTAGAAGCAAAGATAACAGTCCTTCCTTTTATAATAACTGTGGTACTTTTTCAATTATTTCTTTGGTGTAGAAATGAGAGAGTTTATTAGCTAATCTCTTATTTACTTTAAAAAGGACCCTGTCACCCGAGTTACCACCAGGGAGCTTTTAAATGTTGATTTGCAGTCAGGTTATTTAGAAATAATATCAAATTTTCCCTAGACCACTTAATAACAAACCACTTGACTAGAGTACAAGAAAGAAACCGCCACCTTTATTAATTTATCTTCAGGGTTTCCCATCAACCAAAACTTGGGTTGGTATCAATCTTGTGCAGGGTTGTCAGTAAAACTGTTCATCTGTATATGGTGACATGTGCGTTGCTGGGGGAAGGGGGAAGAAAGTGGATCGTATTGCTAACTTCTCCCTTCCCAAAACGAAGCGAGGGCCATAACAAAAAGCCAGCAGAGACGTCGCGTAGGATCAGATCCGTGTAGAATCGTAAAAGTACAGAGCGGATTTGTAAATAGAT
This sequence comes from Bactrocera oleae, assembly GCF_042242935.1. Taxonomy (NCBI): domain Eukaryota; kingdom Metazoa; phylum Arthropoda; class Insecta; order Diptera; family Tephritidae; genus Bactrocera; species Bactrocera oleae. Next base: position 16,341,344 of record NC_091541.1, on the reverse strand, counting down.
TATAATGGTTTTTTAATTAGATTATTAAAAATTAGTATTTCTTCACTTCATAGAATATAACATAGTGTGTTGTCTTAAATTAATAACTTTTGAACAAATACAATATTTTGTAACTAATTTCATTTTCACACTTGTACGTAAATAATTTGATTTAAGGTTTTTTTAATGCGCTTTTATTAGCTTGGGTTGTATGTATTTGATTATTTGCTTAACAAATTTATCGGGAAGCACATACCTTTCCCACTCTATTCAAATTTTAAAAATAAAAGTTTCCGTTGAACTTAGTATTTTGACCATTTCGGTTGAACCACAAGTTTATTTAAAATTATAACAACAATGTTTATGCAAAGTAAAAATTCCGCGAAACGACTTTCGGATGATGGCGATCAAAATCAGGAGGTATCGGTGTCCAACAGTTATCAACGAGGAATCAGGTGTATATGCGAATGATGATGTGACGTTCAGGCCCGTAGACGAAAACGAATGTGTTGTTTACGCGGTGCGGTGTGCTAACGAAAGATGTTGATGTGGCGCTCAGGCCCGTAGACGATAAGAGAATGCAATGGTATGTTGTGTTGTCCTGTGTGGTGTCATCTGGTGTGGGGTGAAATTCGTTGAGTGTTCACAGGTGTGGTGTGTTTCACTAGGGTGTGTCAGTTTTTCCCGAGTAGAGTGGTGCACTTGAAGGAGGGAGTTTAAACTCATTTAAACAGTATTTATGTAATGGAATCTTAGAGATCAATTTTCACCGATTTACAGAAGTCTGATCAACTTGAAACTTTGCACACGTGTCAAGGACCGATGACAATGAAATAATTTGATAACAGTTTCCCATTATTTTAAAGGTGGGCGTAACTTCGCCCCCTAAATGGTTTAATGTATATATAATATCTTCCAAACCGTTAAAGCTAACTCAACCAAATTTGCTGAGAGGAAGTCCTTTTAGCTCTTTTTCAGATAATAACCACGGCCACTCCCCATATAACAGCTATGTTAAAATATACTAAAAGTGCGATAACTGACGAAATAAATGCGCCATAAGAGCTTTATAGAAAGCGGTGTAAAAATTGTAAAATGGGCGTGGCACCATCAACCTTTAGTTGAAATCCTATATCTCCGAAACTATCGAACTAATGTCAACCAAATTTGGTATATGAGGCTATCCAGCCATTCGTATCACACATTTTGAAAATGGACAAAATCGTACAGCGACTATAAAACTATGCATCTAAAAGCAGGTACTATCCAAATACAAGCATTTACTATCCAAAAATGCCCCTAAAGCTATGCAGCTAAAAGCATCAATGATCCATGCTGTCATTTGAATAACATATTTACTCAAACGCATCCTTAAATAAAGTGAAAAACTACTTGTGGCTAAATAATAAGTATGGTTTAAAATACTAAAAAATATGCTTTTAAAGAACATTAAACTAAAAAGTAAAAAATTACTATATGATAGTTTTAAAAAACTAAAAAACACGCTTTTAAACCACTTCAAGCTAAAGAGCGAAAAAAAATTCTTATATAAACTGACAGAAATATTGACCGAAACATACTTGTATTATATGTGGGATGGTTTGTGACATATTTTTTGTATATCGAGCAAAAATATAAAATAATCAGAACATACATTTCAATCCATTTATTTTACGGAACAAAATTCGGTAAGCAGTAAATCTTTGAAATTATTGTCAGTAAATAAGGAATTTAATACGATCAATAAATTTGTAATCATAAAGATGCACGGTTGTACCGTAGTGTAGTTGTTTATCTAGGCTCGCGACTGTTTGCTGCTGGACAAGCTTATGTAGCACTTAGTCGTGTAAGATCTTTAGACGGTATTCGGATTGAAGAACTTGATTGCTCTAAGTTAACAGGAGAAACCCCATGCAACAGTGTAGCTTTAGATGAAATGATTAGATTTCGAAATAGTTCGTTAGACATACTACCGCATGTCCGCGAATAATTAATTGATAAATGGAACTAAAAAATGAAAATAAATAATAGTTTAAAAAAACTAAAACACCACTTTTTAAGCTAATCGAACTAAAAAATAGAAAATAAGTTTTAATGACAGAGACTTTATATTATAGTAGTAGCAGATCAATCATGATTAATAACTTTAAAATAAAATTATAATAAAAAAATTAAAGTTATTCAGACAGTAAAGTTATTTCAGTTAATGTTGAATGTTAACGTTCTACAGGAGAGTTGCTAGACATATATGACTTTCTATACGATATTGGTTGCAGAATAGACTAGTGAAATGTTTTAAATAATTTACTACACTTATGCAATTTCCGTTTTATAAAGGATTTGCAAATGCAAATTTAGAAGATTTATCGATAAGTGTGAGGTTATAGTTGTTATTAATTGTGTAGATATCCATGTGGATTACATCCATTGGCATGGTTGCGGATTCCGGTGCTTGAAAGGGTGGTTTTTGTGGTTGTCTGTCATATTTAAGATTTAAGAATACTTCGCAATTTTTTTGTGTTTGGGCTATTTTATTTTTCATATATGGCAAATATACGGTTCTATTAAGGTAAAGAAATGTTCCATCAATAGACGGTTGTTGTTTTTGTGATAGTCGTCAATGATCTGTTGTTGTCGGAACCGCTATATCAGTTAAGGATCTTATTAGCATTATTATTATTGTATTCTTTGTAAAATGTTTAGAATAGATTTCTAGGATTAGGACTAATTGTAAATATTATCAGATGTGTGCATTGCCTTTGTTTTATTGGGTTTCAATATAATGTTAAGGATTTTAAATATGTTGTTTTCGTTAAAATTGGGTTCTGTTACTGGGCGTCTCAATTAATGTTTGAATGGTGTCGTAACGGTATACACGGCTGGAGATTCTTTGAGTAGGATTGCTTGTAAATTGAAATCGTTTAGTGGCGTATATGATGTTTATTGGATTTCTCAAATCCGTATCGTGGATATTGCTGTCTGCTTGCGGCGGTATTCTACTTAATGCGTCAGCAGCAACGTTTTGGGAACCTTTGTTTTTTAATAAATTGGTATTCTCGTTCAAATAGTAAGTGGTTTGTGATCTGATATTAATATGATTTTTTTCCGAAAAGGTAAGGTCTATAATGTTTCACAGCCCAGTGAACTGCAAGCATTTCTTTCTGGGTAGCAGAGTAGCGAGTTTCTTCAATGGACAATGTACGGCTAGCGTAGGAAACCGGCTTTTATCGTTGTTAATTTTTCCTTGGTATACTTGTATGACACCTACTGCAAATTGCTTGCATCAGTTGTTAGTATAAAAGGTTCGTCAAAGTTGGGAAAGTTTAGAATGAGATTGTTGCAGAGTAGTGTTTTACATAAATTAAAGGTTTTGGAGAACTCATTATACTTGATTTGTTTTCTTTAAGCTGTTGGGTTAAGATTTCGTTACATGAGCACAGTCTTTAAAAATTTTCGGTAATATCCGGTCAGACCTACAAATGATTTCATTTGCTTAATGTTAATTGGAAAGGGGAAATAGTGAATGGCTTTTATTTTGTCTGGTGTTGGTTTGTCACATTCTTCTGTAATGATATGTCCGAGATAACTTACCTCTTTTCGTAGAAAGTCTGATTTCGTGATTTGTATTGTATTTTGAAATTTTTAAGCCTAGGTCTCTCAAATATAGGTTTTATGCCATTCAAGTGCTGTTGTAAGGATGGCGAAAAAATGATATTATCGGCATATTGATATACCAGAGAACTTAAAACAATGAGAAGGTGCAAATTGAATTTTGTATGATGCTCGATTGGTTGGCTGAAAATTTGAGATCAAGGAGTTCACCACTTTCTGTATAGTTTTGCTGTTATTTAACAGAAATGAGAATTTTTAACAAAGTTCTCTGACAAAATACGTATCTACCAATATAAAGAGAAAAATGAAATGAAATGAATGAGAAAACAAGAAATACAAATGCCACTTCACATATGCATGATTATTTTTTGCCATATAAACGATTTTTATGATGAAAAATTGATAAATTATTATTTTTTTGCACAAATGCTACATTGATAAAATGTGAAAGATTATGCAAAAAATGATATTTTACTATTTTCATAATTTTCTAATTTCAATTTTTACAGAATTAATAATTTATGTATGTACATCAATATGTTATATTATATAATATAATAATATATTATCAATTATCAATAAATACATGTGAGCGCACTGCTCTATATGTAAGTATGTATGTACAAATATGCATATGACCGCGCAAAATAAGTAATGCATACACAAATCTACATACATTTAAGCGTACAAATGTAAGTACGTCAGCCAATAGGAAAAATACAAACATTGTTGTACAAAAACAACAATTGTCTCAAATAGCATCAGCACCAGAAAACAATATGGCAGCCAAATTGACAAATCCTAAATTTGTAGTAAATCACACACCAACAACATTTTCATTCATGAACGCTGGCGCACAAGCAATAAGCTAAGTCGTTTCATTCATAAAAGCAAACGCCTTACACATCTCCCCGAGCATGCGTTTGCCTACAAGCGTCTTTTCGCGACGATGGCAAGAGCTAAAAATCATAAATTGAACAAATTTCTGATATTCCCTCTAGAAGGGAAAAGTGACAACCCCTCAAATATGAGTATTAAAATATTTTAGAATAAAAGTGACAACATAGTAAATTTGTCGATTTACAATTCAAGAAACTTTTTAAAGAAAATATTTAATATTCCTCTGATTTATGTATACAGTAAACCCCGGTTAAGTATCACTCCTCCAATCCCTCTTATCTGCCGGTGTCTTGCTGCATCTCACTTTTTTTTCTTAATTTTTTAAAGAAAACGGTAATTTTTTTTTAAATACATAGAAATAATCTAATATCTAATCTAATCTAATAAAAAATCTGCATCTTTGGTTTTGGCACTTAACCGGGATTGACTGTATTTGTCAAATAATTTACGTAAGTACGTTCGAATTTTTTGTACACACATTGACTTTGCACTTGCCCATATGCGACGTATGTTTGTAAGAGTGTGTATGGCACATCTCGGATTTTCTACCAACAATGTTGTGACGCTTTGTCGTCGCGTCAGTTCTTCGACAGATTGACTTTTTGACATAAAAGCAAAAAATGTGTCAACGGAGATTTCACATGAAGTAATGAGTGTACATATCTACATAAAAATACATACAAATGTGTAAACGACATAATATATGTATGTCCTGTTACATATGTTTACACATGCATTTGAAAAGAAAAATTGAAGCATGAATGTGAAATACCAACGGCAAAACACAATTCTGTACTTTTATGACTCCATAATGGTGTCAAGTACAATTAATGAAATATTTTAAGAAATATATCAAAATACTTTATTAGTAATAATTTAAAAGTATTTTGATATATAACATAAAATAATTTAAAAAATAATAAATAATAGTTCAACTAAAGGGAATATATTTCAAATGGCATATCAACATTCCCAGTTTGGCATACATATTATATTCTCTTCAATATTCGCCGTTTGGTTATGTTAAGAGAGCGTATGTTTACAGATTCACCGCTGTTATAAAAGCGAGAAATGTTATTTGTTTCTCGTGCATATGTGGTGAACTCCTTGATAAATTCCTACAAATTGTTCGCTGTCGAACCTGCACCTTCTCATTGTTTTAAGTTCTCTGGATATACTAGGCATATTGTGCCTACAAGTTCCCGAACATTGTCCATAACTCGTTAGAAGGTTGCGGAAGCGTTTTTTAGGCCAAAAGACATGCGAATGAACTCGAAATTACCTCCTTCAACGGTTAATTATGTCTTACCTTTGTCCTCTCTGTACTCTCTGTGCATTTCAATTTCGTGCAATCCGCTTGCTAAGTCGAGAGTTGAAAAATAACAAGATTGATTTAATCTATCTAGTATATCGTTTATATTCGGAATTAGATATTTATCAGTAATAGTTTTCTCGTTCAGTTTCCTATATTCAATCACTAGTCTCCATTTTTTTATAAGAGCATAGTCAGATTTTTTTGGGACAACCCAGTCTGGGCCACTCCAAGAAGAATAAGTAGTAGTTCTGATAATGTCTTGCTTAAGGAAGGAATCTATTTGTTTTTTACATTTCCAAGAGAGAGAATGAATAAGACTTGACGTAAACCGGTGAACCATCTGTTGTCCGACTATAGGGTTTGATTTTGTTTGTAAATGTTTTTGTTCTCAGTATAAAACAAGTCTATGTATTTTTTTCAGGGATTCAGTAAAATTGACTTTTCTTCATAGTTGAGATGGTCAGTTCTTAATTTGGACAGGCATTCTGGGTCATGAATTAAAGTATAGTTATCTGGTGAGATAGTATTTCATCGAGGTCACTTGAGTTATATGAAAGGGTTGTGAGTGGTTCATCGAAATATAGTTCTTGGTCTTCGCACGGTTCGTTGGACACCTCGAGCTCACTAAACCCATCGATTCAATTGTATATTTCTTCGGAAATAACAATTTTTGTATTTTGCGTAGTTTGTGGGCAATAGAAACTGCCATTCTTATTTTAAACAAAGAACTTTAAGAAAACTTAAGAGAAAGCTGGTATAAAATATGTGTCTGATACAGGATTGTTCTGTGTGAATATTTTGGTAGATGATTGGAAAGTTTTTAGAATAGGGTCTGGGTCTGCAATATTTATATTAACTTTAAGTTTAGTTAGTAGATCCATTACTAAAAGACCTTTGAATTCTGGGTTAAAGTTAAAGAGAAGGAAGTTGTTTTTAGACTCTCGCAACCTGTTGCTACAGAGTATAATAGTTTTGTTCACCTAACGGTTGCTTGTATCACCTAAAACTAATCGAGTTAGATATAAGGTTATGCATATATAAATGATCAGGATGAAGAGACGAGTTGAAATCCGGGTGACTGTCTGGCCGTCCGTCCGTCTGTCCGTCCGTCCGTCTGTCCGTCCGTCCGTCTGTCCGTCCGTGCAAGCTGTAACTTGAGTAAAAATTGAGATATCTTCATGAAACTTGGTAGACATGTTTACTGGTACTGTGAGACGGTTGGTATTGTAGATGGACGTAAGCGGACCACTGCCACGCCCACAAAACGCCATTAATCAAAAACAAATAAATTCCCAAAACTAAACTCCAAAATAAGATACAAGACTGGTATTTGGTACCCAGGATTACATTAGGGAGGGGCATCTGCAGTTAAATTTTTTTTTTTAAAGTGGGCGTGGTCCCGCTCCTAATAGGTTTAATGTGCATATCTCCTAAACCGCTAATGCTTTAAAAACAAATTTCACTGGAAGCAAATGTTTTTAGAACCTTTACTTACAGTGTGAAAATAGTTGAAATCGGGTGGCAACTCCGCCCACTCCCTATATAACGGTATTGTTAAAAGCTACTAAAAGCGCGATAAATCAAGCACTAACAAGCCAGAGACATTAAATTTTATCTCTGGGATGGTATGAGATAACTTTAGAGGAATCGCGTTCAATATTAGTCAGTGGGCGTGGCCCCGCCCATTTTTAGGTGAAACCCCATATCTTGGGATCTGATTAACCGATTTCAACCAAACTGGGTACATGACATTATTTTCATATCTCTATGTTGAAGTGTGAAAGTGAGCGAAATCGGATTACAACCACGCCTACTTCCCATGTAACACCATTTTAAATTCCATCTGATTCTTTCACTTTCCATTATGCAAATCAGGCAACAATGATTATCTCGGGGTAAAACTTTGCGTGAATAATACGATTAAAGTATGCCACCTTGTGAGCAAAAATTGTGTAAATCGAGTCAAAACTGTTCAAGCCCCTAGGTACTGAATATGTAGACCACAGTGCCTATAGTTGACCTTCTACTAAAAATATCGGTCAATCCAAAAAGAAATCTCAAACGAGTATACCATTTGACTTTGCGAGAGTATAAAATGTTCGGTTACATCCGAACTTAGCCCTTCCCTACTTGTTGATGTTATGTTTAAATTCTGGAATAAACAAATTATACGTTTTCACTAATAGAGTTAGTATTAAGTGCTGTTCGGTTAATTATTGGGGGTGCTAGAACTTCGCGGTTTTCAGTTGGGATAAGAAATGGATCCATAAATTAATTCGTTGACTCTGTGTCTATTAGAACTTTAGTTGGAGTTTTTATTATAGAATCTAATACAGTTGATTGTTTGATTCAGTTATTTGAAAATTTTCGTTATCGGCTATGTTACACAAATCGGCAAAGGTCCGCTCCTTTTTAATGCTAAGTAATTGACGGTTAGTGTTTTGTTGTTTAAATGGGATACTGTTTACTTTTTTTATAGTAGGGGGAAGCATTGAATTCCGAAGTGCGGAGCTTTAATCCGCTATCATATCTCCCCCACGGAACCACTGAAAAAAGTGTTACTTCATGAGAGAGAAGAAGTCTCCTCTATAGTTCTGGACTCGGACCGACTGCTGACAAATCTGTTGTAAGGGTCTTAATCTTGTCATAATCAGAGCTGACGCTTCGCTGACAGCTTTCCATTTGATAAAGGACTCACATATAAGTGCTGTAAAATTTTCCACCGTGAAACTACCGCCAAGTGTAGTTTTCATATTTTATCTTATACTTAAAAACCGAGAGAAATGGTTTAAAAAACATGTTCAGAGTCTTGTATACACTCTGGACACTTCGGACAGTACGGACTAAAGTCATGACAAAATTAATAAAGGTAGCTTCTAAAGCACCCATGTCTACTTAGTATTTGGGTCAGGTAGAAATCTAGGACCCCTTATTGTCTATCTATCCACGGTGTGATGTCTGGTATCAGTCAATGGGTCCACCGTCCATTAGATGAGGTTTGCCACCATTGCTGCCACCTTGTGATACCTTTGGTTCTTTTTCCGGTAGTGGATGGTTCTGGTAGCTGTTTTAAGCACGCAAATTCATTTCCCCCAGTGTTTATTCGTATAGTACATGATTTTGTGTCTATCGCCTGAATCCATATTGGTGCCGCATACAGTATAACTGATCTCATTACCTTAGCCATTAAAAATCGTCGGCTGGAACGCACACATCCTCTATTTAATTTTATAGATTTTATTTGCTTTACCCGACGTGTTTTTCAAGTGCCTTTTAAATTTTAGCCATGAGTCCAATATTACACCAAGGTACTTCAGCTGTGGCAGTGAAGCTATTTTGCATTCTCCTATGAGAAGCGACATTTTTTCTTCAATTTTCGTAGAGCTAATGAGCAAGACTTCTGTTTTCTGCTTAGCCAACTCTAGACTCATGGTGTCGAACCATCGTCGTAGATGCATTTGATCCGGAGGCCATCTCGAGGTTTTGCCACCGCTACCACTATGAAGTTATTATGATTATTGTTATGGGATTTTTAGAAGGTGGAATTTCTATTGTTATGGCTGTAATACGTCAGTTCGCGAGTATGGAGTTTGTTGACGTCTATTGTCTCGATTTTGTTTTTTAATTTGTGAATAGAAATCTTGATCCTTTTTGAAGAGCTCATAATCTCTTTCTAAAATTAAATTATTGCCTCGTATTACTTAAATTATGCTAGGCTCAGCCGTAGCAATAAAACAATTGAGTTAGATTTGTTATTGTTTATTAGCGGAGCTGGCTGAAATGCTCAGTTCTCCTTTCAATTTATAACTGAACTTATGTTAACTTAATTCTAGTAACCCATGCTAAAACAGCTTTTCTTAATTATATCATAACGGCCACGCAAATATGCTGTGTTTGCCGGCTATGCAATGATATACGCTCACTTGTTTAATGCGAGTGTCATATTTTTGGTCAGCAATTTCGAGACTGTTGACTTTAGTCATTCGATACAATGTTTATTGAATGATTGTTGTCATATTTCATATCAACAATCTCAAGTACGTTGACTTTAGTAAATTTGTATGTGGTTTTTGTTTGGTGGATTTTTATAATGATGATCAACGATTGATTTCATACCATTTACACCTACATGTATATGTATACATATATGTATAAATTAATACAGCGAGTTTATTTAAATTTAACTTCAATTTATTTTACTTGCTATGGTATGGTATAAGTACAAACGTATTCGTGGGGAAGTTCTTACGACTGATCAAGACATTTCATTTTTGCAGCGACTATGTGACTCCCGAAGTTGTTTATTATCTCTAGCCAGCTTGCAAATACATTGTCCACAATTCAAAGGGGGTGAAATCGGATATGTGATCGCCAAGCTTTTCGGACGCTGTTGCTGATCTTTTGCGAATCGCTTTGATTATGCTTTTGCTGGTGTTGTTGTCATGCGTTGACTTGTTATACACAAACATGTTCTACGGTAAATTTCCACTACCTTTTCTATAACGATATTTCAAATTCCAAGTAGTTCTATTCCGAATCCGGCTGCGCCAGTTACCACCAGGGCGCTTCTGCTGTTGATTTGCATTAGAGCTATTTAGAAATAATATCAAATTTTCCCAAGACCACTTAATAACAAACAACTTGACTTGAATACAAGAAAGAAACTACCATCTTTATTCATTTTCCTTCAGGGCTGCTCATCAACCAAAGCTAGGATTGGTATCAATATTTTGCAGCGTTGTCAGTAAAACTGTTCACGTAGCCAATTCGGTCCGCTTCAATATTTTCTTAGCTGCTTTTATTCGGCTGTTACATAAAGTATCTGTATATGGTGACCGGTGCGCTCTTAAAGGGGGAAGAAGGTGGACCATATTGCTCGCTCCCGCCTTAAATATTCGACATTGTCTGTTATGGTATTCTAAATTTTCCGTCTGTGTATTTTCTATACGTGCTTTAATTTCAATTGCAGCTGTTGCTGAAAAAGGATCTTTCATTTGTGAGCCAGTGAATTGATTCAGTATATTCGATGGTAGCAAACAGGAACAACTCATCTGTTTCATCCAAAATCTTTTCCAACTTTAAGCATCTGGCTATTGATATTAGGGAACTATGGAACCGCTCCACTTGACCGTTAGATGTATTATGCAGTAGTGGTGCATTTGTAATTTGAATGTTACAGTGATTCAGTACAATTGATTTTATAGTTTGGGAATTCGTGATTTTTCGTTGTCGCAATATATGGTTTTGGTATTGCTAAAGGTATTTATTAATTTCAGAATTTTTGATTTTACATCCTTTATTGTCCTAGAATCTATTGTTTGTGCTATAGCGAGTTTTGAGAACTTTTCTATTCAGGTAAGATAATGTTTCTAACCTGAGAACAAGTCGATATGAAGAAATTTCCCTGGGTAAGAGGCTTTTGGTGTTTCTGCAATAGAATGCGTTTTTGGGTGTCGCTTAGCTTTTGAGCAAATTCTACATATTTTTTTATACTGGCTAAATCCTTTATGAAGCACCTATAGTAGCTTGCAAGTCCTAGGAAGGACCGAAGGAAGGAATATTCTTATTTTTTTTAATGGATTTTTCCAACTAAATTCGCACTTTTTAATGCTCATTCAATGTCGTTGATGTACTGCTCTTTGGTTTTCGAATATATAATTACATCGTCGACATAAGCATGACAGGTTCTGCCAATTTGCTCCCTAGGAACATCGTCTATTGCCCTTTAGAACATGCCAATCTTTTCTTTTTGTTTCCCGATGGGGATTTTTTTTATCTACAGCACAAATGGGGTAGTTATATGGGTTCGAATATTGCCGTTAGTCAGAAGGTCTTTTAACTCGCTGTTCACGAAATCCGCTACTCCAACTGGGTTCTATGTTCGAATGGTTACTATGACATTAAAACACGCTTTTGCTTTCCTTTTCATAATTTTGTAGAAGTGGTCGCGTATTGCAGATGGAATTTCGTTGTCAAGTGCAATGTTATGGTGCACGTTTTTGCACTTATAAAAAAATAACTTCTCAACTCCAAAGTCATGCTCTACTCGTCCTTTGCTTAAGTCTTTTTTGCCCTTGACCAGATTAAGCAGATCAAGTCCAATTATACCATCGAATGTTGTGAGTTTCAGTAGTATGAAAAAGTCGGAAGTTACATTGAATAAATTAATTCCGCTTTTTTTTTGGAGAGAGTTGATCACGAATGGTTTACATATAGGTACAATACTTTTTAATTGATTACTTTGCATTTTTGCTCTAGAGATTTTTCCAGTGTCTGCCTGCCTTTTATTTCGGAAGTACTGGTTGTAATTAAAGTTTCTGTCCTGTTCTAAGCTATTTGATCTATTTGTTGAGAGTTTTGCGCCCGCTTCTTCCGAATTGTTAGTACTTCAGTTATCGCACCACTTTTAATATTTTGATGGTATGGCACAAAGACCTGCATCAGTTACTCTAGCTGACTCTGTCACTTTGAATTATGAACAAGAATCGAACCGGTCGTCTTCAAATCAGCGGCAATGAACAAGTTTACATCACAAGCGATCAGCTTATACATGATTTGCTTATGAAACGCTGAACACATAGACGACGGTAAGCGATAGGCAGCATCTGTTAAATATTAAAATACACACGTTCTTATTGCCACAGTTATTTAGACAGCAGAACGACTTCACGGCAGCAGGCTTGCAGTTGTCGCTGTCGCTAAATTAAAACAGTATCTTATTTTGTAGTGATGCCACTAATATGTGAAATGCAAAATTATCCAATGCTAAAACAAGGCAAACGTGATTTTACTAAAAGAAGCATAAAATGAATCATACTCATATTTGTATGATTGAAACGCTCGACAGAGTTCGGGTTGTATATTAAATATAACCGATACACTGATTTACTCGTGTATTTGCTGCACACATGTACATGTTTACGTTTCTCTATGGTCGCAATCAGAAATGTTGTGCATGATCAGCCGAATCGATTTGATTGTATTTTCAGCACGGATAATAGCATAAACACAATACGGGCGACGGCGAATATTCGTCGTACTCGGCGATGCCGAACATTGATGAAAACAAAAGAAAACAACTGATTTCTACGTTGCCACTACGAGCATAACATTTGACAAATTTCGTTTGATACGAGCGGTAAGTACGGAAAGGCGGCACGTCGGTCACTAACTGAAACATTAATCGTACTCGTTGCAGCTTCCTGGTATGGCTCCAGGTTCTCTTCAAAGATAGCGGGACTTCCTTCATACGTAATGTTGTTTATTATTACGGCACATTTGTCTAGATGGATAAGGAATGTTTCTTCTACATGAAAAGTGTCGGTGGTCGTCTTTGGCGAGTTAATTATTACGATGATATTTTTTTCTACCTGTGATACGGATTGAATGAATCCAAGATTTTGAATATGCAAGTAAGTTGTTGATGTCTGATTATATTTCCAATGTAGGTTGACGAATTGATATTTTTTGGTTTCTAATTGTTGAAAATGTAATAGTGTTGTTATTTTTGCCAACTAGTTTTGGGAATATAGCCGTGATTTTTTTTTTTTTTTTCTTTTCTGAATACAAAGTCAATAGTTTGGAATTGTTTCGGAAGTTCTTTTATTTAATTTTATTTATTTATTCAATTTGTCACTTGAGTTTTTATAGATTTATTAACTTGTGGGTACAATTTTTATTTATATTCACTTAACTGTTTTATCTCTCTATTATATATAAAAGTTTTCTGCTGCTGTCGAGAATCAACTAACATAAGAGCGAGCTAGCTCGCGCTCGGCGGGGGGCGGACGTAGGCGAGCGAGCGAAGCGAGCGTCCCGGAGCGCAGCGGAGGTCGCCTAGTATACATATATTGTTGTAGTCATGCTCATTATTGAATTGTATGTTATTGTGAATTTTGAGGTTCTACCCGTGAATAGTTCAAATGGTGTAAATTTTGTGGATGAATGGATTTCATTATTTTAGATGATCAATGTGTCAGGAAGCGTTTGGTTTCTAATTAACTTTCCTTTCTTTTTAAAAGTATTATTCCGTATATTTCAGTCAAAGTAGAATGAAGTCTTTCGACAGGAGCGTTGTTGTTGAGAATATGTGGTGTGTAATGTTGTATTACAGCTGTCTTCGATTAGTAATTTCATTGCTCTCTTATCAAAAAATTTACATTCAAAGCAACAACAAAGTTATGGAATTGGATTGAAGCAGGAGAGTATGCAGATACCCCATTAAAGTGGTATAACTTCTATCTTTAATGCTGCCAAGTTGTATTCTGCATATTTTCGATCACTTTTATTACTGTGAATGGTTCAAATGAATTATGAAATCGCCAGTTTCTTTTTTTTATTGTATTTTTAAAACATAGGACTTAAAATAAATTATAAAAATCAAAATAAATGGTTACAGCAACGTTTTTTAACGCGAAAAAAAATTTCTCCGCTAGGAAAGAATCATAACACTATTGCGCATGCGTCAAAAGCCATGTTAGCGCAGAGTTGCAACACAACTGCTGCCCGTTTGTTTGAGCATCTGGTTTGTTCGATTCGCTGGAGAGTAATGCTCTCCGAGTTGATGACACAGCATTTATATTTGCATGAATTTGTACTCTGCTAAGAGAGTCAGCAGTTGTATTGGGTTTTTCTGCTTTTTAAAGAATTTCATAATAATTCGTTTGTAGTTTTATATTCCAATAAATACGTTTCGAGTTTGTTTCTTTTATATTCGTGGGACATTTTACACATTTCGAAAGTATCAATATATTCTTTAGTAATTTTTACACTCGTACTTGATTTAAACATGATGCTGTAGGTTTAGTTCGTTTCGCAAAGTCTTTTCTGTAAAAATTTATCAATCCAATGAAGGATTTTATTTGTGGTTTTATTCTTGCCACCGGAAATTTGTTTAATCGCTTCAATTTTTATACTCTTTCTAGACATGCATGCAATGACATGCCCCTCAAAGACTATTTATTTTCCTTAAGAAATTCGATTTATCCAATTGTTTCTTTACGTTTGCCAATTTTAATTTTTAAAATACTTGTGAAAGGTTTAAAGTATGTTCTTGTAGAGACGAGGAAAATACGATGATGTCGTCAATATGTACTAAACAATTTTTTCCAACAAGTTGTTTAAGGACATTCTCCATTTTCTTTTCATCTCTTTGAAATGTTGAAGCTACGTTCTTCAATTTTTTTCGTTAATATTCATAATGTCCTCCCTGTTGTTGCTGTTTTCTTAGTGTCTTTCGGATGCATTTCAATTTAATGGAATCCGCTGGCAAGATCAAGTTTAGAAAAATACATACATTTGCTTAGTTTGTCTAAAATTTCGTTTATATTTGGTAAAGGATGTCTTACTGGAGTTGTTTTTTCATTTACTTTCCGATAATCCATTACAAGACGAAATTTTTGTTTGCCACAATCCATATTGGATTCCGTGTTCCAACATGTTACTCATTTGTCTGTTTTTCTTCTTCTTTGTGAACGTATCTGTAAGTTTTTGTATATACCGGCACATCATTTGACGTGTAAATGGTCTGCTTTTTTCATTTTTGAATGTAAGTGAATCGTTTGACTTCGAAAATATGTCGGAATAGTTTTTACAGAGTTTGAAAAGATCTCATTTTTCTTCCTGGTTCAAATGTTCTGTTCTCAGCAATTGAGTGAATTTTATGTCGCCGCAATTTTCTGTGTCATCGACTATTTGTAAATGTACTTATCGATAAATTCCGATTCATCACAATATTGTACATTAAGAGGTTCTTCTAGGTATAGTATTTGATCTTTTGTTGAAATGTTTACAATTTCGATATTTGGAATATTGTCGGAAGCACTGGTTATATACCAAAAAACAGAAGTGTGGTAACAAAAAATATTTTCAGTGTTATTCACATATGTATATAACTAAAACTGTGGTAGCAAAAACCAAATATAGTGCATTGGCACATATATGTAAAATTTAAAGATATTTGTATTTATTAATGTTTATTTAATTGTTTTAATTACACTTCAGTTTTCATACAATATTACACTTGTACTTTTCAATTTTCTTACAGTCTTACACTTAAACTTTTCAGTTTTATTAAATTTACACTTGGTTGTACCACTGTATTTCTTAAGTTCTTCACTGTTCAAAGTTCGTTTCTGATCTGCTCTTGTCGGTTTTCGTCCGTTAGCGTCGCGTCCTATTCGTCCAGTCCGTGGCGCCCCTTTCCTCCAGTCAGTGTTGTCGTATGTCAAATATGTCCAGTCCGCACGTTCGTATTTCTCCATTCCACGGATGGCGGCCATTCCTGACTACTTATTTGCCCCGAATAATGTTACCACCTTTTCATATAGTCCGCAGCGGTCGATGTTACTTTAGGTCCCTCATTATTTCCCACTCTTTCTACTTCCTATCGACCGTGTTTCAATCTTGGTGGTTCAACCTTGTATGGTCCCAAGAATTTGGGTCGTAACTTCATCCCGCTTCCAAATTGGGTTCGTCTAATTGCAACCAATTCATTTACGTTCTATGCAATTTTCTCTTTACGTTTCTTATTGAATGACTTCCTATTTTCTTCTTGAATTTTCTGTTTGTTTTCTTTAGCTTCTTCACGCAACTTATTCCGTCTATCGTTTAACTCACAAACTTCATTTTCTAAAATTTGGTTTAATGCAAGGTCCTCTTTTACTCGCATGTCACAACCTGTCAAAATCTTAAATGGGGACTGTTTTGTACTTCTTCTGGGAGAATTATTTATAAACTGCTGAACCTTCCCGACATACTTGTACCACTGTGAGGCATTCGGGTGAGAACCCTTAGCAATCATTGGGGTTACTACCCTGTGTATTCGTTCCACTAAAAGATTATCTTCTTTCTCGATTGGCGATAAAAATCCTTCCAATTTGCCACGCTTGTGTTTATTATTAAACATGCGACACAACTGCTTACTATATTTTTTACTTTTTCCTCGAGTCCTGGAATGTAATAGCCTTTCCCTACGCAATCACAATCTTTTTAATTGAAAAATGCCCCTACTTATGTGCTATCAAGATGATCTCATTCTCCATCTGGTACCACGATTAATTCCTTTGCCGGATCGTTGTACAAAATTCCATGAGATATAAAAAAGTCTTCGTAAGGGCTGTTTTTCAGTATTTTGCGAATTGCTCGCGTCCATTCATCTTTTACTTATGCCTCGTTGTGCCTACTTAAAGCATCGTCATGCCTTATTTTAGAGCCTGACCTATGTTCAACAGCATAATTAAATTCTTGCAAAAACATCGCCCACCTAGCTACCCGTGGCGGAACGTCTTTTTTGTTTAATGTAATAGCAAATGCGTTCCAATCTGTTATGATTTTGAATTCCAAGCCCAATAAATACACTCTCCATTTCTTTAATGCTTTGACGATAGCGATCACTTCAAGTTCATAAGAATGATAATTTTCTTCAGATGAACTTGTTTTCTGGCTCATGAACTGTACTGGATGATATGCTTCATCCTCTGTTCTCTTTTGTAACATTGCCGCCCCATACCCATGCTTTGATACATCTGCATGAACTTCCGTTATTGCATTCGGGTTATACAATTCTAAAACTGGAGATTGTGATAGCGAAGTCTTTAGTTGCTCGAAAGCAATTGTGCTATTTTCGAACGACTATTGTGCTCTTTTCGATTATATACCCCAAAAAATTTACTTTACGTTTCAAAAAATTACACTTTTTCCATTTAATCTCTAATCCAGCATTTGCTGCTAGTGTAAGAACTTCTTTTAGTTTTTTTAACCCCTCCTCCTCGTCTATAGATGGAATAATTAAGTCATCCATATAAGTGACTACACTTCCCATATCTTTTCCTTAAAAATCGAATGGCGAATCAAAAAAAAAAGGGCACAAATTTAAATTCAAATTGACCTTTCATTGTAACAAACAATGTATATTTTCTAGAGCTTTCTTCGACAGGAACATGCAAAAATCCGTTAGCCAGATCTAATGTGGAAAAAACTTTATATCCCTGGAGTTTCTCAACTACCTCGTCCATCAATGTCATTGGAAAATTGTCGCCCAAAATGTTCTCATTTAATTTGCGATAATCGCAACAGAATCGCTTTGTTTTGTCGCGACGCGTATTCGAGGTACTTGGGGTAATAAGATCTTCATCTAACCATTGCTTTACTTGAGCTTCTATTATTATTTGATCTTGAAATCATACGCACCTGGGTGGCTGATGTACCGGTACATCGCCTTTTAAAATAATTTTCATTTCCACTGGGGAAAATTTTATTCCTTTTGGCTCATATTAAGCAATCAGCTTTTCCACTTCTAACATTTTCTCCTTATCCAGATGTGACGAATCATACGTTGGCTTCGGCGCCTGTTCTTTTATAAAAATCATACTAAAAGCTAATATTTCTGCCTCTTCTGTGATTTTGTCATCATAGATTTTGCTGTCCGTCTGACGAGTATTTGGTTTATATTTTTCGGTTTATGCACGTCCAATTATTGCCGAATATTGAAGATCCCCATTGTTGATAATATGAAATGTGATATTTATTTCAATATCATCTACTTTTGCTTTAGTTTCGAAACTGCCCAACGTGACCACTTCAGCATTACCGATTCCACCCAGCACTCGTTTATCATGGTTTGGTTTAACAATAAAATTCAGTAGAATTGATTTTATAGTTTGGGAATTCGTGATTTTTCGTTGTCGCAATATATGGTTTTGGTATTGCTAAAGGTATTTATTAATTTCAGAATTTTTGATTTTACATCCTTTATTGTCCTAGAATCTATTGTTTGTGCTATAGCGAGTTTTGAGAACTTTTCTATTCAGGTAAGATAATGTTTCTAACCTGAGAACAAGTCGATATGAAGAAATTTCCCTGGGTAAGAGGCTTTTGGTGTTTCTGCAATAGAATGCGTTTTTGGGTGTCGCTTAGCTTTTGAGCAAATTCTACATATTTTTTTATACTGGCTAAATCCTTTATGAAGCACCTATAGTAGCTTGCAAGTCCTAGGAAGGACCGAAGGAAGGAATATTCTTATTTTTTTTAATGGATTTTTCCAACTAAATTCGCACTTTTTAATGCTCATTCAATGTCGTTGATGTACTGCTCTTTGGTTTTCGAATATATAATTACATCGTCGACATAAGCATGACAGGTTCTGCCAATTTGCTCCCTAGGAACATCGTCTATTGCCCTTTAGAACATGCCAATCTTTTCTTTTTGTTTCCCGATGGGGATTTTTTTATCTACAGCACAAATGGGGTAGTTATATGGGTTCGAATATTGCCGTTAGTCAGAAGGTCTTTTAACTCGCTGTTCACGAAATCCGCTACTCCAATTGGGTTCTATGTTCGAATGGTTACTATGACATTAAAACACGCTTTTGCTTTCCTTTTCATAATTTTGTAGAAGCGGTCGCGTATTGCAGATGGAATTTCGTTGTCAAGTGCAATGTTATGGTGCACGTTTTTGCACTTATAAAAAAATAACTTCTCAACTCCAAAGTCATGCTCTACTCGTCCTTTGCTTAAGTCTTTTTTGCCCTTGACCAGATTAAGCAGATCAAGTCCAATTATACCATCGAATGTTGTGAGTTTCAGTAGTATGAAAAAGTCGGAAGTTACATTGAATAAATTAATTCCGCTTTTTTTTGGAGAGAGTTGATCACGAATGGTTTACATATAGGTACAATACTTTTTAATTGATTACTTTGCATTTTTGCTCTAGAGATTTTTCCAGTGTCTGCCTGCCTTTTATTTCGGAAGTACTGGTTGTAATTAAAGTTTCTGTCCTGTTCTAAGCTATTTGATCTATTTTTTGAGAGTTTTGTGCCCGCTTCTTCCGAATTGTTAGTACTTCAGTTATCGCACCACTTTTAATATTTTGATGGTATGGCACAAAGACCTGCATCAGTTACTCTAGCTGACTCTGTCACTTTGAATTATGAACAAGAATCGAACCGGTCGTCTTCAAATCAGCGGCAATGAACAAGTTTACATCACAAGCGATCAGCTTATACATGATTTGCTTATGAAACGCTGAACACATAGACGACGGTAAGCGATAGGCAGCATCTGTTAAATATTAAAATACACACGTTCTTATTGCCACAGTTATTTAGACAGCAGAACGACTTCACGGCAGCAGGCTTGCAGTTGTCGCTGTCGCTAAATTAAAACAGTATCTTATTTTGTAGTGATGCCACTAATATGTGAAATGCAAAATTATCCAATGCTAAAACAAGGCAAACGTGATTTTACTAAAAGAAGCATAAATCGCCGACCGCGGCGGCAAAAACGGTATCACTATATCAAAAAAAGATTATTTTCAGTAAAAATATTAAGGATTTTCAAAAAAAATGTAAGAAAATATCTGCGTTGGCAATATTAAGATTGTTTATGTTTGGTTTCGTCATTTATTGTGATATTTTTGAGCACTGAATATACACTAGCTGCGACGAAAATCGTCCGTATTTTGTTTTACATGGCGGCCACACTTAGCGAAAATCCGAATATTTGTCGTCGCTCGCATTGTGTTTAAGCTATAATGCTTCAGTTAGTGACTGTAGACTGAATCAGCTGGTACGACCTATCTTATAAGAGCGCAATGTAAATGAACACTCACCGCGGCTTCTACCGTCCGTGCACGTGGATATTTGCCAAAATTGTATTTTTCCCGTATTCAATTAATTGCTCTCTACAAAACAGGGTTGCCACTCTCGATATTTTATAGTAATTAAAAAATAAACTTTAATATATTTGAAATATTCTTAAAATAACTTAAAACACAGTCGAATACAGTTGTTTATAAATACTTAGGTAGACTATATTTAATAGTAGGATTTTAGTTTTGATCTTTTATTTTATGAAAAATTGTCACTGAAAAGCTAGATGTGTGCAAAATCATGTATAAACATTGATGAAAACAAAAGAAAACAACTGATTTCTACGTTGCCACTACGAGCATAACATTTGACAAATTTCGTTTGATACGAGCGGTAAGTACGGAAAGGCGGCACGTCGGTCACTAACTGAAACATTAATCGTACTCGTTGCAGCTTCCTGGTATGGCTCCAGGTTCTCTTCAAAGATAGCGGGACTTCCTTCATACGTAATGTTGTTTATTATTACGGCACATTTGTCTAGATGGATAAGGAATGTTTCTTCTACATGAAAAGTGTCGGTGGTCGTCTTTGGCGAGTTAATTATTACGATGATATTTTTTTCTACCTGTGATACGGATTGAATGAATCCAAGATTTTGAATATCGCAAGTAAGTTGTTGATGTCTGATTATATTTCCAATGTAGGTTGACGAATTGATATTTTTTGGTTTCTAATTGTTGAAAATGTAATAGTGTTGTTATTTTTGCCAACTAGTTTTGGGAATATAGCCGTGATTTTTTTTTTTTTTCTTTTCTGAATACAAAGTCAATAGTTTGGAATTGTTTCGGAAGTTCTTTTATTTAATTTTATTTATTTATTCAATTTGTCACTTGAGTTTTTATAGATTTATTAACTTGTGGGTACAATTTTTATTTATATTCACTTAACTGTTTTATCTCTCTATTATATATAAAAGTTTTCTGCTGCTGTCGAGAATCAACTAACATAAGAGCGAGCTAGCTCGCGCTCGGCGGGGGGCGGACGTAGGCGAGCGAGCGAAGCGAGCGTCCCGGAGCGCAGCGGAGGTCGCCTAGTATACATATATTGTTGTAGTCATGCTCATTATTGAATTGTATGTTATTGTGAATTTTGAGGTTCTACCCGTGAATAGTTCAAATGGTGTAAATTTTGTGGATGAATGGATTTCATTATTTTAGATGATCAATGTGTCAGGAAGCGTTTGGTTTCTAATTAACTTTCCTTTCTTTTTAAAAGTATTATTCCGTATATTTCAGTCAAAGTAGAATGAAGTCTTTCGACAGGAGCGTTGTTGTTGAGAATATGTGGTGTGTAATGTTGTATTACAGCTGTCTTCGATTAGTAATTTCATTGCTCTCTTATCAAAAAATTTACATTCAAAGCAACAACAAAGTTATGGAATTGGATTGAAGCAGGAGAGTATGCAGATACCCCATTAAAGTGGTATAACTTCTATCTTTAATGCTGCCAAGTTGTATTCTGCATATTTTCGATCACTTTTATTACTGTGAATGGTTCAAATGAATTATGAAATCGCCAGTTTCTTTTTTTTATTGTATTTTTAAAACATAGGACTTAAAATAAATTATAAAAATCAAAATAAATGGTTACAGCAACGTTTTTTAACGCGAAAAAAAATTTCTCCGCTAGGAAAGAATCATAACACTATTGCGTATGCGTCAAAAGCCATGTTAGCGCAGAGTTGCAACACAACTGCTGCCCGTTTGTTTGAGCATCGATTCGCTGGAGAGTAATGCTCTCCGAGTTGATGACACAGCATTTATATTTGCATGAATTTGTACTCTGCTAAGAGAGTCAGCAGTTGTATTGGGTTTTTCTGCTTTTTAAAGAATTTCATAATAATTCGTTTGTAGTTTTATATTCCAATAAATACGTTTCGAGTTTGTTTCTTTTATATTCGTGGGACATTTTACACATTTCGAAAGTATCAATATATTCTTTAGTAATTTTTACACTCGTACTTGATTTAAACATGATGCTGTAGGTTTAGTTCGTTTCGCAAAGTCTTTTCTGTAAAAATTTATCAATCCAATGAAGAATTTTATTTGTGGTTTTATTCTTGCCACCGGAAATTTGTTTAATCGCTTCAATTTTTATACTCTTTCTAGACATGCATGCAATGACATGCCCCTCAAAGACTATTTATTTTCCTTAAGAAATTCGATTTATCCAATTGTTTCTTTACGTTTGCCAATTTTAATTTTTAAAATACTTTTGAAAGGTTTAAAGTATGTTCTTGTAGAGACGAGGAAAATACGATGATGTCGTCAATATGTACTAAACAATTTTTTCCAACAAGTTGTTTAAGGACATTCTCCATTTTCTTTTCATCTCTTTGAAATGTTGAAGCTACGTTCTTCAATTTTATTCGTTAATATTCATAATGTCCTCCCTGTTGTTGCTGTTTTCTTAGTGTCTTTCGGATGCATTTCAATTTAATGGAATCCGCTGGCAAGATCAAGTTTAGAAAAATACATACATTTGCTTAGTTTGTCTAAAATTTCGTTTATATTTGGTAAAGGATGTCTTACTGGAGTTGTTTTTTCATTTACTTTCCGATAATCCATTACAAGACGAAATTTTTGTTTGCCACAATCCATATTGGATTCCGTGTTCCAACATGTTACTCATTTGTCTGTTTTTCTTCTTCTTTGTGAACGTATCTGTAAGTTTTTGTATATACCGGCACATCATTTGACGTGTAAATGGTCTGCTTTTTTCATTTTTGAATGTAAGTGAATCGTTTGACTTCGAAAATATGTCGGAATAGTTTTTACAGAGTTTGAAAAGATCTCATTTTTCTTCCTGGTTCAAATGTTCTGTTCTCAGCAATTGAGTGAATTTTATGTCGCCGCAATTTTCTGTGTCATCGACTATTTGTAAATGTACTTATCGATAAATTCCGATTCATCACAATATTGTACATTAAGAGGTTCTTCTAGGTATAGTATTTGATCTTTTGTTGAAATGTTTACAATTTCGATATTTGGAATATTGTCGGAAGCACTGGTTATATACCAAAAAACAGAAGTGTGGTAACAAAAAATATTTTCAGTGTTATTCACATATGTATATAACTAAAACTGTGGTAGCAAAAACCAAATATAGTGCATTGGCACATATATGTAAAATTTAAAGATATTTGTATTTATTAATGTTTATTTAATTGTTTTAATTACACTTCAGTTTTCATACAATATTACACTTGTACTTTTCAATTTTCTTACAGTCTTACACTTAAACTTTTCAGTTTTATTAAATTTACACTTGGTTGTACCACTGTATTTCTTAAGTTCTTCACTGTTCAAAGTTCGTTTCTGATCTGCTCTTGTCGGTTTTCGTCCGTTAGCGTCGCGTCCTATTCGTCCAGTCCGTGGCGCCCCTTTCCTCCAGTCAGTGTTGTCGTATGTCAAATATGTCCAGTCCGCACGTTCGTATTTCTCCATTCCACGGATGGCGGCCATTCCTGACTACTTATTTGCCCCGAATAATGTTACCACCTTTTCATATAGTCCGCAGCGGTCGATGTTACTTTAGGTCCCTCATTATTTCCCACTCTTTCTACTTCCTATCGACCGTGTTTCAATCTTGGTGGTTCAACCTTGTATGGTCCCAAGAATTTGGGTCGTAACTTCATCCCGCTTCCAAATTGGGTTCGTCTAATTGCAACCAATTCATTTACGTTCTATGCAATTTTCTCTTTACGTTTCTTATTGAATGACTTCCTATTTTCTTCTTGAATTTTCTGTTTGTTTTCTTTAGCTTCTTCACGCAACTTATTCCGTCTATCGTTTAACTCACAAACTTCATTTTCTAAAATTTGGTTTAATGCAAGGTCCTCTTTTACTCGCATGTCACAACCTGTCAAAATCTTAAATGGGGACTGTTTTGTACTTCTTCTGGGAAATTATTTATAAACTGCTGAACCTTCCCGACATACTTGTACCACTGTGAGGCATTCGGGTGAGAACCCTTAGCAATCATTGGGGTTACTACCCTGTGTATTCGTTCCACTAAAAGATTATCTTCTTTCTCGATTGGCGATAAAAATCCTTCCAATTTGCCACGCTTGTGTTTATTATTAAACATGCGACACAACTGCTTACTATATTTTTTACTTTTTCCTCGAGTCCTGGAATGTAATAGCCTTTCCCTACGCAATCACAATCTTTTTAATTGAAAAATGCCCCTACTTATGTGCTATCAAGATGATCTCATTCTCCATCTGGTACCACGATTAATTCCTTTGCCGGATCGTTGTACAAAATTCCATGAGATATAAAAAAGTCTTCGTAAGGGCTGTTTTTCAGTATTTTGCGAATTGCTCGCGTCCATTCATCTTTTACTTATGCCTCGTTGTGCCTACTTAAAGCATCGTCATGCCTTATTTTAGAGCCTGACCTATGTTCAACAGCATAATTAAATTCTTGCAAAAACATCGCCCACCTAGCTACCCGTGGCGGAACGTCTTTTTTGTTTATTGTAATAGCAAATGCGTTCCAATCTGTTATGGTTTTGAATTCCAAGCCCAATAAATACACTCTCCATTTCTTTAATGATTTGACGATAGCGATCACTTCAAGTTCATAAGAATGATAATTTTCTTCAGATGAACTTGTTTTCTGGCTCATAAACTGTACTGGATGATATGCTTCATCCTCTGTTCTCTTTTGTAACATTGCCGCCCCATACCCATGCTTTGATACATCTGCATGAACTTCCGTTATTGCATTCGGGTTATACAATTCTAAAACTGGAGATTGTGATAGCGAAGTCTTTAGTTGCTCGAAAGCAATTGTGCTATTTTCGAACGACTATTGTGCTCTTTTCGATTATATACCCCAAAAAATTTACTTTACGTTTCAAAAAATTACACTTTTTCCATTTAATCTCTAATCCAGCATTTGCTGCTAGTGTAAGAACTTCTTTTAGTTTTTTTAACCCCTCCTCCTCGTCTATAGATGGAATAATTAAGTCATCCATATAAGTGACTACACTTCCCATATCTTTTCCTTAAAAATCGAATGGATAAATCTGCTGAATACTGCTGGTGAATTAGAGATGCCAAACGGCACAAATTTAAATTCAAATTGACCTTTCATTGTAACAAACAATGTATATTTTCTAGAGCTTTCTTCGACAGGAACATGCAAAAATCCGTTAGCCAGATCTAATGTGGAAAAAACTTTATATCCCTGGAGTTTCTCAACTACCTCGTCCATCAATGTCATTGGAAAATTGTCGCCCAAAATTTTCTCATTTAATTTGCGATAATCGCAACAGAATCGCTTTGTTTTGTCGCGACGCGTATTCGAGGTACTTGGGGTAATAAGATCTTCATCTAACCATTGCTTTACTTGAGCTTCTATTATTATTTGATCTTGAAATGATACGCACCTGGGTGGCTGATGTACCGGTACATCGCCTTTTAAAATAATTTTCATTTCCACTGGGGAAAATTTTATTCCTTTTGGCTCATATTAAGCAATCAGCTTTTCCACTTCTAACATTTTCCCCTTATCCAGATGTGACAAATCATACATTGGCTTCGGCGCCTGTTCTTCTATAAAAATCATACTAAAAGCTAATATTTCTGCCTCTTCTGTGATTTTGTCATCATAGATTTTGCTGTCCGTCTGACGAGTATTTGGTTTATATTTTTCGGTTTATGATATGAAATGTGATATTTATTTCAATATCATCTACTTTTGCTTTAGTTTCGAAACTGCCCAACGTGACCACTTCAGCATTACCGATTCCACCCAGCACTCGTTTATCATGGTTTGGTTTAACAATAAAATTCAGCTTATCGACTGTGTCTGCCTTGATCAAACACAACCGACTGCCCGTATCTATCAAAGCAGGAAAAGTTGTGTTCCCTACCTTTACCCTTTTAAATTTTAGTCCAAAATGTGCAACTGAAAGTTTGAACTTTACTTCAGTTATTGTGTTCAAATTATCTTTTTCACTTTTGATTTTAACCGTTGGACATAGGTGGCGCTTATGACCTATCTTGTTACACTTATAACATCTAATTTGTAGATTTGTGCAATTTCCTTCTTCGTGTGAAGTTTTGCCACATTTGAAACATGCCAGTTGGATATTTTCCTTCCCCTCTTCCTTGATATTGACTCCTTTCACAACTTCGACTTTTGATTTGTATCTAATTCTTTCATAAATTTTTATTTGCTCTTTTAATTTCTTTATACTCCTTGCTTGGTACAAAACTGATTTGTTCACTTTTGAATCGGGAATCCCTAGTATGAAGTATTCTATTACACTAGCTTCCTACAGTTTTATCCACTTCCGCATTTCCATTAAGGCATATAAAATTCAATATATGTTTCGCTTTGTTTCTTTTGACGATTTCTGAATTGACTGACGATCATGATATTTCGAATTCATCAATTAAAGCATGTTTTAAAATGCCCTGTTTAAATGAGTTTAAACTCCCTCCTCCAAGTGCTCCACTCTACTCGGGAAAAACTGACACACCCTAATGAAACACACCACACCTGTAAACACTCAAGGAATTTCACCCCACACAACGACACCACCACACTCTGCCTCTGAGAACAACATGCACGAAGACACCTAACTAAAAGGACGGGATCATCGCTTAATCAACATTCCATTTTTGGACAGCTGCTACAGTGATCCCACACATTGGTTTTCGCTATACGAACCTGCGCGCTACCTTTTTCGACGTATTTTTAATTCGTTATATAAACTTTTTCTATATAATACCGATCCTGGCGATTAACTACTTTTCGTATTTGGTGCTTATTTTTAAAACTAATTTGTGCATTCATTAATTGTGTCTACAACATTAAATATACAACATATTGTATATAAGTTACATAAATTGCTTACGCCCCATAAGCGGGCATTTTTATTAAAAAATATTTGCGAACTTTTCTTTGAAATAAAGCAAGCGTTACTTTTAGATAAATAGTGTGTGCTCCTCAATATCTTGGGTACAATTCTAATTATGGTCCTTCGAGCCTAAAAGAAAGGCACTATAGATATACAAGCAAACAAAAAAAAAAAGCTAAAGACTATATATTATATATGTATATAAAGTGAACAAAACGCAAAGTGCAGTGGAACGTAGAAAGCAAAAAGCTATCTAAAACAAAAACAGAAAATAGTGAAGTGCAGTGGCA
The DNA here is from genome assembly GCF_042242935.1 of Bactrocera oleae. Taxonomy (NCBI): domain Eukaryota; kingdom Metazoa; phylum Arthropoda; class Insecta; order Diptera; family Tephritidae; genus Bactrocera; species Bactrocera oleae. The sequence goes on along the minus strand of NC_091541.1, from coordinate 16,313,725 downwards.
AACAAAATAATATACATAAATATATAAAGAAAAAGTGCGTGTCAACCAAACCAAATTATCAAACATTTTAAACAAACAAAAATTCACACAACCGGGCGCGAAACCTAAATAAGAACAAACGGGCGGGAATGTTTAAACAAAAAACAACAACAAAGCATACCTGTAAGCAGCTGGAGAAGAAGCACAATAGTTGGCACAAAACGCAAAGGCATTATATCCCACCAAGTGAGCGTATTTAGTCCTTAAATATTTAGTATACGGATATGCCCATATGTATGAACAATTTATAGGTTTATATATAATTATATAAAACCTGCAATACCAAATCCGTTTAACAATTTAATACGGTTACCAAACTGGTTTAATTTACGGGAAAACCGAAAACAGTTTGGTGTAATATATAGACACATAAATAAAATCAAATATCTAATTATTTAATGTCTATCTACTAGCTTGCCTTTGTGTATTCAAACACACCAATTAACAAACACAAAAAACAAATTCAAGTATATACTTGCACATTTCTCCCGCAATACCCCTTATGATTAAAAAAAAAAAAAAACAATAAGCAGGATTGCATAAACTAAGTAAGCAAAGGCACAAGTATAAATCAAAATTCTAATATAAAAAACAAAAAGAGAGAAAACAAACAAAAGCATACATATATGCATATTTGCTTACATCTTATACCTATATATATCTTTGATATACATATTTACATACCAAAACATAATTGTACATAAATACAAAGTGCATACGGGAATATACCTGCACATTATTCACTTCGCTTTCGCGCTCTCTTCGCATTGCGAACACATATTTTCCATTTACATACATACGGCATACAATCTGCCTATGCTTATATACCCTATATACATTGGGTCAATTCGGTAAGGAAATTTCACAAAATTGTTGAAAAACTTACATATTACTTCTAAAATAAATAGACGGTCCAGTAAACAAATAAAATATTAAAAACTAAATAAATAATTTATTACAAAACAAACATACAAAAAGCCAGCGATTAAACAAAAATTATGAATTTGAACAATATGCGTGCAAATTAACTTGTATGTGGAAGTATTAAAAAAATATATTTTCCGCTCAACGCACGGAAGAAATCAAACGATTGGCTTGAGTGCTCCTGATGGAAGACTGAATCTCTTTATTTCAATTTACTCTTATATATACATTTTTCTTATATGCTTAAGTCTTATAATAAGTGTCAATTTACAATATTCGCTTATTCAGCAATTAGTTTAGTTGTTTACATTATATGGGTGGTCTTAGCTTAATAAAAAGAGTATTTGTTGCTTAAATAAGCAAGGATGCTTATTTAAGAAGCTGTGGTCTTAGCTTTATTGAAAAGAGTATTGATTACTTAAATAAGCAAAGATGCTTATTTAAGAAGCTGTATTTTTGCTGAGTGCAAAGAATTGTTTTGTTTATAATGATCGTAAAGTTACTTTGTGGAGGCTGCCGTTAACTTGCATACCTATTAAAACATATACAATTGTAGTTGTACATCTTTTCAAAGTCCACATTGGCATATATACCGCAATACCCCTTGTAACACACAAGCAGAATTGCGTACAAAACAAAAAAACTAAAAGCACATTAATCTCTTCAACGAGCTCTCAATTGTGTTAGAAAATAAACATGCATACGCACAAACAATCCGTACATACTTATGTACAAAGTGTATTGATCTCTTCAACGAGCTCTCAATTTCACGAGCACATAAATACATAGTCCATGTATTAGGGTGTACCTAAATACATCAACATAATGACACAAAAAATATTATTGTTTTAATTCAATAATATGTGCGATTTTTAACAATTAAATTAAATAAAGCAATATATTCAAAATAAAACCACAACAAAATCTTATCGCAAGTAAATTCAGTTTACACTGAAAAAATAAATAAAAGGTTATATATTAATAATTCATTGAAACATTATATAAATAACATAACAAAAATGGTTAATGGCGACAAAAGTCAAACTCCACCTGTAGGAGCTACACGCTCAAAACAGTTTGCCAAATTCATTTCTGAGAGTGACAGATTAACACGATACTGTACTCGATTTTCATCTTCACCGATTCAAGACATCTCTGAATTGTTATTGGAAATAAAAAAACAAAATATGTTCACTGTCGTATACATCAACCATCCAAAATTATCGAAAGCGCAAAAATTGTATCACCTCCGATACAAAACTAAAGGTCAAGCAGGCGCAATAGTAAAACAGTTCGTACTAAATGACGACAATTTCAATTTGGCTTGGGAAGCTCTAAAATCCAGATATGAAAATGACAGAATATTGGTCGATAAACAAGTAACGACACTAATAAACTTGCCTAAAATTAAAAAAGAAACAAGTGAAGAATTTGTTAAACTACTATCCACCGTTTCAAATTGTTTGTCGGTTCTATCGACACAAAATATTCCTACAGACAGCTGGGACCCAATACTGGTAAATATATGCATCGCCACTTTACCAGAAAAATCATTACTTTTGTGGGTGCAATCGCTCTCATCACGAAAGAAATGCCCAACGTGGCAACAAATGAAAGATTTTCTTACTATCCAGTATGAAATCGCTGAAAGGGTAGACACCAAAAATATTAAAACCCAAAACTATCAAAACGACCATAATAGAAGCTTCAATAGACCCCAAGCTAGTAGCAAAAACAAATTAAACAGAAGCTTGTACAAAACGCAATCGTTCACATCCGAACTGAAAAATCATACGTCATGCGAACTATGGACAAGAGGGCATAAACTACAATCATGCAAGAAGTTTAAAAACTTAAAAGTTGACGAAAGAAATAATTTTGTCAGATCAAAAAGACTTTGTACAAATTGCTTGTCACATGCGCATAAGTATAAAAATTGCAAAAGCAAATTCAGTTGCTTATATTATATTATATATTTATATTATTATATCATTATATATTATTATATCATTAGAGCAAATTTCCCATATCACCCCAAAGAAGCGCTTACATAAAAAGAACCACAGGTTTAGTTGTAACAACAACTCCTAAAAACCAAAATCCCGAAAATTGCCAAAGACACCATGTTGCTCAAAGCCACAAAAAACTCAAATGCTACACAGCGAAATACAAAGTAGAGTACTACTACCCACATCAGTCGTCTCCATCGAACACCGAGGAGAACTGTTTAAGCTTACAGGAATGGGCGGAAGAGTAGTTCAAAACTCTAATAAAATATGCTTCCAAGCTATCATATAAATAACAAACAGCGGGAAAAGTTTTCACACCTTAAATTAGCTGATCCCAACTGCAGCACCCGCGCTCAAATAGACATTCTATTAGGCAGCGATCTCATACCTCAGATAATACTCAAGGGTGTTGAGAAAATTTCAAATACACTATTGGCGCAAAATACTATTTTTGGTTGGATCCTAAGTGGACTAGTTATGGAACCAGCTACCACCATGACCACTCAATTTGAGGAAATCTCAAACGAATACCTCAATTCACAATTGAAAAAATTTTGGGAGTTAGAAAAACGCCCCTCATATCAATTACAACCCTATAAGATCCGTATTGCGAAGACTTCTACAAAGCCACAACTACTCGATCAAATAATGGTCGGTACGTCGTACGGCTACCCCTAAAGCCACAATTTTTCAACTCTCCACGAATTGGCAGATAAATAATATAAAGCCAGAATTTCCTTTGACATCCCCAATATTAAAAACACATACATGTATAACTTTTCGACCCCGCAGGATGGCTTTCGCCAATAATGATAAAATCATGAGCTATGTGGTATTGTTAAATTAGTATCCACGTATGAAGCTTTCAACCTGGTAAAATATAAACTATCTCGCTGCTCCAATCCCGAATAGACTGGCTATTAAGACCACCGTGTGCACGAAACACATATATATTCCATCGCACGTACACTCGTCCATGCCCGACATAATTTTCCTAGAAAAATGCGATGCTCCTAGATTTGCAAAAAGCAAACGTCGCATTTATCTAAGCGCTCCTCATATAGGTAGTATATGGGAATCAGCTATAAAAAGCTATCCTCCTACTTCAAAAAAGTAGATGTATATTGCAAATATAAATATATCGAATTTACTACATTACTAACTTGAAAAGAAACCGTTCTCAATTCACGGCCAATCACTGTACTTTCGCAAGCACCCCTCTAATTTCTTTGTCCTAACATCAGGGCATTTTCTCAAAGGAGCACCCATTCTGGCCATATCTGAGCGTGGAGTCGCTAACTTTAATAAACCGATGGTATAGAAATTTTAATCAAACAATACAAATAATAAAATTATAAAAGAAACAACCGCATATACAATATGTACGAAAAGCAACTACAACCTCATATACCCACAAAATAAAGTTGCTTATCTTAAAGCACTCACAGTCACATCAAAATGCGTACAAAATATGTTCTTAAAACCAAAGCCGTTTTATACACACATGATATGGATATACCACTACTTCATCACCGTGCCCTCAGCTATTCCATCAGAAGTACGCCGTAATACATTCAACAGCACATACGTGTAATACTAGGCTAAATATTCGCCTAGGGGCCCCAGGATGTTTAAGTGAGTTTAAACTCCCTCCTCCAAGTGCTCCACTCTACTCGGGAAAAACTGACACACCCTAATGAAACACACCACACCTGTAAACACTCAAGGAATTTCACCGCACACAACGACACCACCACACTCTGCCTCTGAGAACAACATGCACGAAGACACCTAACGAAAAGGACGGGATCATCGCTAAATCAACATTCGATTTTTGGACATCTGTTACAGCGATCCTACACATTGGTTTTCGCTATATGAACCTGCGCGCTACCTTTTTCGACGTATTTTTAATTCGTTATATAAACTTTTTCCATATAATACCGATCCTGGCGATTAACTAATTTTTCGTATTTGGTGCTTCTTTTTACATCGGCCACCGAACTTATTTTTAAAACTGATTTGTGCATTCATTCATTGTGTCTACAACATTAAATATACAACATATTGTATATAAGTTAAATAAATTGCTTACGCCCCATAAGCGTGCATTTTTATTAAAAAATATTTGCGAACTTTTCTTTAAAATAAAGCAAGTGTTACTTTTAGACAAAGAGTGTGTGCTCCTCAATATCTTGGGTACAATTCTAATCATACCCAATCACGAATACCGGTTTTGCTTTGAATGCCCTAGCTGCTCCTCTAAGAAGCTGTTTTGCCTAAATAAATGTGCATTTTGTTCAAAAGATTCTGCCCATTGCCTTACCTCCTGTCCGTCTGTATCGCTAAATAACGCCAAGCTTTCCTTAATTTCTCTAAAGGTGAAATGAGGGACCGTGGATGACACCGGACCTCTACCTGACACGCATTGATAAAGAGGCACCACGGTTTCGACCTCGCTGTCGTTTTCATTGTCATCGTTAAGAAGACCGTAGTGTGTCATAAGTCTGTCTCGTGAGTCTTTCTTGCGTCCATTTATAAATAGCCCTACTTCTCTTAACTTCTCTTCTAACACTGTCACTGTCATGTTCAATATTGTCTGAGCCTCCATTTCGAGTGCTCTTTACAATTTAGTTTATTACCTAAAACTACGAATACTTCTAAAAAAATTATGATTTAAACTTGTGTTAGTATAAATATATGTAACCTCAGAAGATATGGTTAATAAAAATTTTGACCTGTTAATTCGCTGTTCCTGGAATTGCCTCAGCCACTCGAACCAGCTCCAACTGCTTCCAATCGACTCTGTTGCTATATTGCTGCAAAACCCTTTCCTTGTGCTAACCACAACCAGTTCGATGCAACTTGTTGATGACGCTCAATGCTCGCTCTCTGTGCACTTGTGACGCCGTCGCACCTGCATTATTCACTGCCTTCAACTTACTCTGTTGCGCTATTGCGGCGCAACCGTTTTGTTGTACCAACCGCTCTTTGTTACAAACATTTTGGTGACGCTCCACCTTAAGTAATCGAAATTGTAAATGTTTACTGCATTTAACTGCTTCTGTTGTGCTATTGCGGCGCAACGGTGTCCCTGTACCAACCGCAACCAATACTGTTTATATTCTTTATGCGCGAATTATGACGTATGTTATCCCAACATACAAATTAACTATGCAATACACTTTAAGTGTCACGTAGCCGAGCCGCACAAACATTTGCAAAAATTTTATGAAAAGAAATGATAGAAAACTCGATTCGAGTTGCTGGACTCTTTTTGCTCGTGTGAATGCACAGAGCGACACCAAGAGCAATGTAAAAGCACACAAAGATGTCCAGTCCGCACGGTCGCATTCCTTCGTCCACATGGTCTTATTTCTCCGTCCCACATATATGTATATATAATATAATGCAAAAAAAAACGAAGAAAAATAGTACATAAAAAATAATAAAAAGAAAAATAAAACATATTGACAAACAAACATATGTAAAGTGCGTGTCAAAAACAAAATAGACAAAAACTGTAAACCCACAAAAAAGACAAATCGGGCGATAAAACTTAATCACCTAACTTTTTTTGGTAAAGGATGTCTTACTGGAGTTGTTTTTTCATTTACTTTCCGATAATCCATTACAAGACGAAATTTTTGTTTGCCACAATCCATATTGGATTCCGTGTTCCAACATGTTACTCATTTGTCTGTTTTTCTTCTTCTTTGTGAACGTATCTGTAAGTTTTTGTATATACCGGCACATCATTTGACGTGTAAATGGTCTGCTTTTTTCATTTTTGAATGTAAGTGAATCGTTTGACTTCGAAAATATGTCGGAATAGTTTTTACAGAGTTTGAAAAGATCTCATTTTTCTTCCTGGTTCAAATGTTCTGTTCTCAGCAATTGAGTGAATTTTATGTCGCCGCAATTTTCTGTGTCATCGACTATTTGTAAATGTACTTATCGATAAATTCCGATTCATCACAATATTGTACATTAAGAGGTTCTTCTAGGTATAGTATTTGATCTTTTGTTGAAATGTTTACAATTTCGATATTTGGAATATTGTCGGAAGCACTGGTTATATACCAAAAAACAGAAGTGTGGTAACAAAAAATAATTTCAGTGAAACATACACTGGTGCTATAAAAGAAAAACCAAGAAGTTACACATATGTATATTCACATATGTATATAACTAAAACTGTGGTAGCAAAAACCAAATATAGTGCATTGGCACATATATGTAAAATTTAAAGATATTTGTATTTATTAATGTTTATTTAATTGTTTTAATTACACTTCAGTTTTCATACAATATTACACTTGTACTTTTCAATTTTCTTACAGTCTTACACTTGAACTTTTCAGTTTTATTAAATTTACACTTGGTTGTACCACTGTATTTCTTAAGTTCTTCACTGTTCAAAGTTCGTTTCTGATCTGCTCTTGTCGGTTTTCGTCCGTTAGCGTCGCGTCCTATTCGTCCAGTCCGTGGCGCCCCTTTCCTCCAGTCAGTGTTGTCGTATGTCAAATATGTCCTGTCCGCACGTTCGTATTTCTCCATTCCACGGATGGCGGCCATTCCTGACTACTTATTTGCCCCGAATAATGTTACCTTTTCATATAGTCCGCAGCGGTCGATGTTACTTTAGGTCCCTCATTATTTCCCACTCTTTCTACTTCCTATCGACCGTGTTTCAATCTTGGTGGTTCAACCTTGTATGGTCCCAAGAATTTGGGTCATAACTTCATCCCGCTTCCAAATTGGGTTCGTCTAATTGCAACCAATTCATTTACGTTCTATGCAATTTTCTCTTTACGTTTCTTATTGAATGACTTCCTATTTTCTTCTTGAATTTTCTGTATGTTTTCTTTAGCTTCTTCACGCAACTTATTCCGTCTATCGTTTAACTCACAAACTTCATTTTCTAAAATTTGGTTTAATGCAAGGTCCTCTTTTACTCGCATGTCACAACCTGTCAAAATCTTAAATGGGGACTGTTTTGTACTTCTTCTGGGAGAATTATTTATAAACTGCTGAACCTTCCCGACATACTTGTACCACTGTGAGGCATTCGGGTGAGAACCCTTAGCAATCATTGGGGTTACTACCCTGTGTATTCGTTCCACTAAAAGATTATCTTCTTTCTCGATTGGCGACAAAAATCCTTCCAATTTGCCACGCTTGTGTTTATTATTAAACATGCGACACAACTGCTTACTATATTTTTTACTTTTTCCTCGAGTCCTGGAATGTAATAGCCTTTCCCTACGCAATCACAATCTTTTTAATTGAAAAATGCCCCTACTTATGTGCTATCAAGATGATCTCATTCTCCATCTGGTACCACGATTAATTCCTTTGCCGGATCGTTGTACAAAATTCCATGAGATATAAAAAAGTCTTCGTAAGGGCTGTTTTTCAGTATTTTGCGAATTGCTCGCGTCCATTCATCTTTTACTTATGCCTCGTTGTGCCTACTTAAAGCATCGTCATGCCTTATTTTAGAGCTTGACCTATGTTCAACAGCATAATTAAATTCTTGCAAAAACATCGCCCACCTAGCTACCCGTGGCGGAACGTCTTTTTTTTTTAATGTAATAGCAAATGCGTTCCAATCTATTATGATTTTGAATTCCAAGCCCAATAAATACACTCTCCATTTCTTTAATGCTTTGACGATAGCGATCACTTCAAGTTCATAAGAATGATAATTTTCTTCAGATGAACTTGTTTTCTGGCTCATGAACTGTACTGGATGATATGCTTCATCCTCTTTTCTCTTTTGTAACATTGCCGCCCCATACCCATGCTTTGATACATCTGCATGAACTTCCGTTATTGCATTCGGGTTATACAATTCTAAAACTGGAGATTGTGATAGCGAAGTCTTTAGTTGCTCGAAAGCAATTGTGCTATTTTCGAACGACTATTGTGCTCTTTTCGATTATATACCCCAAAAAATTTACTTTACGTTTCAAAAAATTACACTTTTTCCATTTAATCTCTAATCCAGCATTTGCTGCTAGTGTAAGAACTTCTTTTAGTTTTTTTAACCCCTCCTCCTCTTCTATAGATGGAATAATTAAGTCATCCATATAAGTGACTACACTTCCCATATCTTTTCCTTAAAAATCGAATGGATAAATCTGCTGAATACTGCTGGTGAATTAGAGATGCCAAACGGCACAAATTTAAATTCAAATTGACCTTTCATTGTAACAAACAATGTATATTTTCTAAAGCTTTCTTCGACAGGAACATGCAAAAATCCGTTAGCCAGATCTAATGTGGAAAAAACTTTATATCCCTGGAGTTTCTCAACTACCTCGTCTATCAATGTCATTGGAAAATTGTCGCCCAAAATTTTCTCATTTAATTTGCGATAATCGCAACAGAATCGCTTTGTTTTGTCGCGACGCGTATTCGGGGTACATGGGGTAATAAGATCTTCATCTAACCATTGCTTTACTTGAGCTTCTATTATTATTTGATCTTGAAATGATACGCACCTGGGTGGCTGATGTACCGGTACATCGCCTTTTAAAATAATTTTCATTTCCACTGGGGAAAATTTTATTCCTTTTGGCTCATATTAAGCAATCAGCTTTTCCACTTCTAACATTTTCCCCTTATCCAGATGTGACAAATCATACATTGGCTTTGGCGCCTGTTCTTCTATAAAAATCATACTAAAAGCTAATATTTCAGCCTCTTCTGTGATTTTGTCATCATAGATTTTGCTGTCCGTCTGACGAGTATTTGGTTTATATTTTTCGGTTTATGATATGAAATGTGATATTTATTTCAATATCATCTACTTTTGCTTTAGTTTCGAAACTGCCCAACGTGACCACTTCAGCATTACCGATTCCACCCAGCACTCGTTTATCATGGTTTGGTTTAACAATAAAATTCAGCTTATCGACTGTGTCTGCCTTGATCAAACACAACCGACTGCCCGTATCTATCAAAGCAGGAAAAGTTGTGTTCCCTACCTTTACCCTTTTAAATTTTAGTCCAAAATGTGCAACTGAAAGTTTGAACTTTACTTCAGTTATTGTGTTCAAATTATCTTTTTCACTTTTGATTTTAACCGTTGGACATAGGTGGCGCTTATGACCTATCTTGTTACACTTATAACATCTAATTTGTAGATTTGTGCAATTCCCTTCTTCGTGTGAAGTTTTGCCACATTTGAAACATGCCAGTTGGATATTTTCCTTCCCCTCTTCCTTGATATTGACTCCTTTCACAACTTCGACTTTTGATTTGTATCTAATTCTTTCATAAATTTTTATTTGCTCTTTTAATTTCTTTATACTCCTTGTTTGGTACAAAACTGATTTGTTCACTTTTGAATCGGGAATCCCTAGTATGAAGTATTCTATTACACTAGCTTCCTACAGTTTTATCCACTTCCGCATTTCCATTAAGGCATATAAAATTCAATATATGTTTCGCTTTGTTTCTTTTGACGATTTCTGAATTGACTGACGATCATGATATTTCGAATTCATCAATTAAAGCATGTTTTAAAATGCCCTGTTTAAATGAGTTTAAACTCCCTCCTCCAAGTGCTCCACTCTACTCGGGAAAAACTGACACACCCTAATGAAACACACCACACCTGTAAACACTCAAGGAATTTCACCCCACACAACGACACCACCACACTCTGCCTCTGAGAACAACATGCACGAAGACACCTAACTAAAAGGACGGGATCATCGCTTAATCAACATTCCATTTTTGGACAGCTGCTACAGTGATCCCACACATTGGTTTTCGCTATACGAACCTGCGCGCTACCTTTTTCGACGTATTTTTAATTCGTTATATAAACTTTTTCTATATAATACCGATCCTGGCGATTAACTACTTTTCGTATTTGGTGCTTATTTTTAAAACTAATTTGTGCATTCATTAATTGTGTCTACAACATTAAATATACAACATATTGTATATAAGTTACATAAATTGCTTACGCCCCATAAGCGGGCATTTTTATTAAAAAATATTTGCGAACTTTTCTTTGAAATAAAGCAAGCGTTACTTTTAGATAAATAGTGTGTGCTCCTCAATATCTTGGGTACAATTCTAATTATGGTCCTTCGAGCCTAAAAGAAAGGCACTATAGATATACAAGCAAACAAAAAAAAAAAGCTAAAGACTATATATTATATATGTATATAAAGTGAACAAAACGCAAAGTGCAGTGGAACGTAGAAAGCAAAAAGCTATCTAAAACAAAAACAGAAAATAGTGAAGTGCAGTGGCAAACAAAATAATATACATAAATATATAAAGAAAAAGTGCGTGTCAACCAAACCAAATTATCAAACATTTTAAACAAACAAAAATTCACACAACCGGGCGCGAAACCTAAATAAGAACAAACGGGCGGGAATGTTTAAACAAAAAACAACAACAAAGCATACCTGTAAGCAGCTGGAGAAGAAGCACAATAGTTGGCACAAAACGCAAAGGCATTATATCCCACCAAGTGAGCGTATTTAGTCCTTAAATATTTAGTATACGGATATGCCCATATGTATGAACAATTTATAGGTTTATATATAATTATATAAAACCTGCAATACCAAATCCGTTTAACAATTTAATACGGTTACCAAACTGGTTTAATTTACGGGAAAACCGAAAACAGTTTGGTGTAATATATAGACACATAAATAAAATCAAATATCTAATTATTTAATGTCTATCTACTAGCTTGCCTTTGTGTATTCAAACACACCAATTAACAAACACAAAAAACAAATTCAAGTATATACTTGCACATTTCTCCCGCAATACCCCTTATGATTAAAAAAAAAAAAAAACAATAAGCAGGATTGCATAAACTAAGTAAGCAAAGGCACAAGTATAAATCAAAATTCTAATATAAAAAACAAAAAGAGAGAAAACAAACAAAAGCATACATATATGCATATTTGCTTACATCTTATACCTATATATATCTTTGATATACATATTTACATACCAAAACATAATTGTACATAAATACAAAGTGCATACGGGAATATACCTGCACATTATTCACTTCGCTTTCGCGCTCTCTTCGCATTGCGAACACATATTTTCCATTTACATACATACGGCATACAATCTGCCTATGCTTATATACCCTATATACATTGGGTCAATTCGGTATGGAAATTTCACAAAATTGTTGAAAAACTTACATATTACTTCTAAAATAAATAGACGGTCCAGTAAACAAATAAAATATTAAAAACTAAATAAATAATTTATTACAAAACAAACATACAAAAAGCCAGCGATTAAACAAAAATTATGAATTTGAACAATATGCGTGCAAATTAACTTGTATGTGGAAGTATTAAAAAAATATATTTTCCGCTCAACGCACGGAAGAAATCAAACGATTGGCTTGAGTGCTCCTGATGGAAGACTGAATCTCTTTATTTCAATTTACTCTTATATATACATTTTTCTTATATGCTTAAGTCTTATAATAAGTGTCAATTTACAATATTCGCTTATTCAGCAATTAGTTTAGTTGTTTACATTATATGGGTGGTCTTAGCTTAATAAAAAGAGTATTTGTTGCTTAAATAAGCAAGGATGCTTATTTAAGAAGCTGTGGTCTTAGCTTTATTGAAAAGAGTATTGATTACTTAAATAAGCAAAGATGCTTATTTAAGAAGCTGTATTTTTGCTGAGTGCAAAGAAATTGTTTTGTTTATAATGATCGTAAAGTTACTTTGTGGAGGCTGCCGTTAACTTGCATACCTATTAAAACATATACAATTGTAGTTGTACATCTTTTCAAAGTCCACATTGGCATATATACCGCAATACCCCTTGTAACACACAAGCAGGATTGCGTACAAAACAAAAAAACTAAAAGCACATTAATCTCTTCAACGAGCTCTCAATTGTGTTAGAAAATAAACATGCATACGCACAAACAATCCGTACATACTTATGTACAAAGTGTATTGATCTCTTCAACGAGCTCTCAATTTCACGAGCACATAAATATATAGTCCATGTATTAGGGTGTACCTAAATACATCAACATAAGGACACAAAAAATATTATTGTTTTAATTCAATAATATGTGCGATTTTTAACAATTAAATTAAATAAAGCAATATATTCAAAATAAAACCACAACAAAATCTTATCGCAAGTAAATTCAGTTTACACTGAAAAAATAAATAAAAGGTTATATATTAATAATTCATTGAAACATTATATAAATAACATAACAAAAATGGTTAATGGCGACAAAAGTCAAACTCCACCTGTAGGAGCTACACGCTCAAAACAGTTTGCCAAATTCATTTCTGAGAGTGACAGATTAACACGATACTGTACTCGATTTTCATCTTCACCGATTCAAGACATCTCTGAATTGTTATTGGAAATAAAAAAACAAAATATGTTCACTGTCGTATACATCAACCATCCAAAATTATCGAAAGCGCAAAAATTGTATCACCTCCGATACAAAACTAAAGGTCAAGCAGGCGCAATAGTAAAACAGTTCGTACTAAATGACGACAATTTCAATTTGGCTTGGGAAGCTCTAAAATCCAGATATGAAAATGACAGAATATTGGTCGATAAACAAGTAACGACACTAATAAACTTGCCTAAAATTAAAAAAGAAACAAGTGAAGAATTTGTTAAACTACTATCCACCGTATCAAATTGTTTGTCGGTTCTATCGACACAAAATATTCCTACAGACAGCTGGGACCCAATACTGGTAAATATATGCATCGCCACTTTACCAGAAAAATCATTACTTTTGTGGGTGCAATCGCTCTCATCACGAAAGAAATGCCCAACGTGGCAACAAATGAAAGATTTTCTTACTATCCAGTATGAAATCGCTGAAAGGGTAGACACCAAAAATATTAAAACCCAAAACTATCAAAACGACCATAATAGAAGCTTCAATAGACCCCAAGCTAGTAGCAAAAACAAATTAAACAGAAGCTTGTACAAAACGCAATCGTTCACATCCGAACTGAAAAATCATATGTCATGCGAACTATGCACAAGAGGGCATAAACTACAATCATGCGAGAAGTTTAAAAACTTAAAAGTTGACGAAAGAAATAATTTTGTCAGATCAAAAAGACTTTGTACAAATTGCTTGTCACATGCGCATAAGTATAAAAATTGCAAAAGCAAATTCAGTTGCTTATATTATATTATATATTTATATTATTATATCATTATATATTATTATATCATTAGAGCAAATTTCCCATATCACCCCAAAGAAGCGCTTACATAAAAAGAACCACAGGTTTAGTTGTAACAACAACTCCTAAAAACCAAAATCCCGAAAATTGCCAAAGACACCATGTTGCTCAAAGCCACAAAAAACTCAAATGCTACACAGCGAAATACAAAGTAGAGTACTACTACCCACATCAGTCGTCTCCATCGAACACCGAGGAGAACTGTTTAAGCTTACAGGAATGGGCGGAAGAGTAGTTCAAAACTCTAATAAAATATGCTTCCAAGCTATCATATAAATAACAAACAGCGGGAAAAGTTTTCACACCTTAAATTAGCTGATCCCAACTGCAGCACCCGCGCTCAAATAGACATTCTATTAGGCAGCGATCTCATACCTCAGATAATACTCAAGGGTGTTGAGAAAATTTCAAATACACTATTGGCGCAAAATACTATTTTTGGTTGGATCCTAAGTGGACTAGTTATGGAACCAGCTACCACCATGACCACTCAATTTGAGGAAATCTCAAACGAATACCTCAATTCACAATTGAAAAAATTTCGGGAGTTAGAAAAACGCCCCTCATATCAATTACAACCCTATAAGATCCGTATTGCGAAGACTTCTACAAAGCCACAACTACTCGATCAAATAATGGTCGGTACGTCGTACGGCTACCCCTAAAGCCACCATTTTTCAACTCTCCATGAACAGAAAAATAATATAAAGCCAGAATTTCCTTTGACATCCCCAATATTAAAAACACATACATGTATAACTTTTCGACCCCGCAGGATGGCTTTCGCCAATAATGATAAAATCATGAGCTATGTGGTATTGTTAAATTAGTATCCACGTATGAAGCTTTCAACCTGGTAAAATATAAACTATCTCGCTGCTCCAATCCCGAATAGACTGGCTATTAAGACCACCGTGTGCACGAAACACATATATATTCCATCGCACGTACACTCGTCCATGCCCGACATAATTTTCCTAGAAAAATGCGATGCTCCTAGATTTGCAAAAAGCAAACGTCGCATTTATCTAAGCGCTCCTCATATAGGTAGTATATGGGAATCAGCTATAAAAAGCTATCCTCCTACTTCAAAAAAGTAGATGTATATTGCTCTCAATTCACGGCCAATCACTGTACTTTCGCAAGTACCCCTCTAATTTCTTTGTCCTAACATCAGGGCATTTTCTCAAAGGAGCACCCATTCTGGCCATATCTGAGCGTGGAGTCGCTAACTTTAATAAACCGATGGTATAGAAATTTTAATCAAACAATATCAATAATAAAATTATAAAAGAAACAACCGCATATACAATATGTACGAAAAGCAACTACAACCTCATATACCCACAAAATAAAGTTGCTTATCTTAAAGCACTCACAGTCACATCAAAATGCGTACAAAATATGTTCTTAAAACCAAAGCCGTTTTATACACACATGATATGGATATACCACTACTTCATCACCGTGCCCTCAGCTATTCCATCAGAAGTACGCCGTAATACATTCAACAGCACATACGTGTAATACTAGGCTAAATATTCGCCTAGGGGCCCCAGGATGTTTAAGTGAGTTTAAACTCCCTCCTCCAAGTGCTCCACTCTACTCGGGAAAAACTGACACACCCTAATGAAACACACCACACCTGTAAACACTCAAGGAATTTCACCGCACACAACGACACCACCACACTCTGCCTCTGAGAACAACATGCACGAAGACACCTAACGAAAAGGACGGGATCATCGCTAAATCAACATTCGATTTTTGGACATCTGTTACAGCGATCCTACACATTGGTTTTCGCTATATGAACCTGCGCGCTACCTTTTTCGACGTATTTTTAATTCGTTATATAAACTTTTTCCATATAATACCGATCCTGGCGATTAACTAATTTTTCGTATTTGGTGCTTCTTTTTACATCGGCCACCGAACTTATTTTTAAAACTGATTTGTGCATTCATTCATTGTGTCTACAACATTAAATATACAACATATTGTATATAAGTTAAATAAATTGCTTACGCCCCATAAGCGTGCATTTTTATTAAAAAATATTTGCGAACTTTTCTTTAAAATAAAGCAAGTGTTACTTTTAGACAAAGAGTGTGTGCTCCTCAATATCTTGGGTACAATTCTAATCATACCCAATCACGAATACCGGTTTTGCTTTGAATGCCCTAGCTGCTCCTCTAAGAAGCTGTTTTGCCTAAATAAATGTGCATTTTGTTCAAAAGATTCTGCCCATTGCCTTACCTCCTGTCCGTCTGTACCGCTAAATAACGCCAAGCTTTCCTTAATTTCTCTAAAGGTGAAATGAGGGACCGTGGATGACACCGGACCTCTACCTGACACGCATTGATAAAGAGGCACCACGGTTTCGACCTCGCTGTCGTTTTCATTGTCATCGTTAAGAAGACCGTAGTGTTTCATAAGTCTGTCTCGTGAGTCTTTCTTGCGTCCATTTATCAATAGCCCTACTTCTGTTAACTTCTCTTCTAACACTGTCACTGTCATGTTCAATATTGTCATGAGACGATGTTCGCCGTGAAGCACTAATATGTGGCCAAGGATCGGTAGATTTTGTTAAACATTGGGGGCCATTCCATCAGAGAGTGGTGGGGCAAGGTGCAGTGGCTCTGGAGCATAATTTACCCATCGTGGGAATTGTATCTGTGAGATATCATTTAGATTGCTCGCAAACTGGGACCACTTTTCTAAACGAATTGGTTTCACTTGTTCGTCCCAGTCGGTTTCATCTAGCTATAATTCTTGTATTAGGATTTTGGCTTGTATCATGATTGGCGAAAGCCATCCTGCGGGGATGGCCACAGAGGATAGAATGTATCGCTTTGTTATGGCGGATAATTCAGATACTGACTCTGTAGTGTAATATTTAGGTATGAAGTCTTTAGCAGGTATGCTTGAATGTCTATGAACCCATCAACATATGAATTAAATTGAAATAATAACATGTCAAACTTAGTATCATTTCAATATATAGTTTAAATATGGGAAGGGATGTACCTATTTTGTTTTAGTATATGACTATTGAGAATAGTTGAAATTGGTATAGGGTTTTCGAGATTACTCCAGTTGTTGCTCCTGTACCAACTAAGAGTTTATGTGATTTATTATCATCCAAATCTATTAAGACATAAAAAAGTTGTGTGCCGTGTTTATTTATATCTCGTTTGCTAAGCGCTGTTCGAAAAAAAATTCTTCTTTAAGTGAATTGCTTTGCATGGCTCTAAGATGCATGCCCAAAGGATTTTTGACTCCTGTTAAAAATTTTCTCAGACAACTCTGCATATAACGTTATTTTGTTGTCTTTATAATATTTAAATTTGACTCATTTATCTGAATATTCACAGAATATGATCTGAATAGTTTTTATATCACCATTAAATTGGTTTATGAATCTGCCAGTTTGAATCATGCTATATAGTTTTTGCAAGAGTTGAGACTCATCTTTTGGGACTGCAAATTTTTCTTTTAGACTAGTACTTCAACCTTGCATCTTTTCGTCAGCGTCTGTTGTGTACATGTAATGTGAAGAAACTATTTAGTATTTTTTAAAATTATTTTTTTATTTTATAATAAAGGTGGTTTTCTTCTGTGGCACCTTTCTTCAAATCTCCTTCCACAGTAAAATTTTACAATCCGCGATGCAAATAAAATTTATGGATTTCAAATTAGAATTTTTGAATAATTAATGATGAGGATCCTTTCTGTGTCACACAATCAAGTAATTTGACAAATTCGTTTATACTGCACGATGCAAATAAACGATATTAGCAAAGTGTTAAATCAAAAATTATTGATTACGTGGTTAGTGCACCTATCATATAGTCCTAGCTAAACACATTTACAATAGGCGATGCACGTAAACGTTTTTGACTAAACATGAATATTATATTTATAATATTATTATATTTAATCTAACATGTATCCTAATAATTTCAGCGATGAATGCATCCTTTCCTGCGACTGTTTTTTTTTTAGTTTATAGCTGATGTGGAGTGTTTGCACTATTTTTTGATTCCCGGGTTTTAATTTTTACGATATTCATTAAGGCTCGCTATTATATTATTTTATAGTTTTAAGCCTGCTGACTGAATACTTTGGTGTCAGATTTGTTTTATGCTAACATTGCGATGGAGACGCCAGTCGATGTGATTAGTTTGAAGTTGTTGTATTGGCACTTTTGATTATGGGGAGTCGTTGGCTGACTGACTAAAAGCGTGAGTAAGTATAGAGTTACTGGTATCAGGAAAGGGTGGTCGGTAACTCGCACTCGGTTTTCACCACCAGCACTTCTCAAGTGTTGTACAGTGCAGAGAAACTGCCGGCATTGCTGGCGGAATCCAGTTTCCCAATTGCGTTTTCGTTTCTTTCGATAGAGCGAACAGTTGCATCGCTTAAATTACTTGTTTTGGTAACTACCCTCAATTTTTCACCAGCTTTAAGTTCGTCGAAAAAGTTTAATATAATGCAATATGATATTTAAAATGTCAATAATTCAATTGGCTGAACTTCGACTACAGCTTGCTGATATACATATGAACTTTTAAGGAAAAAGTGTTTTCAACCAAACGAAGTTATTCTAGTTTATATTTTTTTAATAGCACTAGAAACAAAAAAGGATAAGTAAATTTAGAGGTTATAATTTCAATATTAATGATTATAATTTCAATATAATGTTGATATTCCAATATTACATGTTATTTTAGTATTTAATATATTTGTCTTTAGTTATTATAACTTTGTTTAAGCGATTTGGTATCGAGTCCGCTAGCTTCTTTAAAATTTAAGGTCTAATTTGCTGCCATTTGGCAGCCAAAGCATTTCTTAGTTTGATGGACTGGCGTCCACTTTTATGAACTCCAGCGGAAATGATTCCCCATATTTCCTCAATCGGGTTTGGACCAGGACTTATGGCCGACTTATCCAAAACTGGTATATTACTAGAGCGTAAAAATTGTTTAGTGGCGAAGTGTGGATTGGTGCGCTATCTTCTTCATAAAGGTCATCCGAAAAGTAGATTAAATTACCTTCCAGCAGTTGAATACAAATTTCAAAAATTGTTTTCGTTGGAATAAAACAAATATGAAATTTCCCTGCATACCCGAAAGCACCTCAAACCATAAGTGAGCCTCCATCCTCAGTCCGCTTATGTCGAGTTTCTCGTGTATGCCTTTAATCACGCCAAATCTTATTGCAACCATCTGATCCATCTAAGTTTTCGTCGGAAAATATTACATTTCGGGATTCTTCCCTCCAAAATTTTTTATATATCTGGAAAGACCAACCGAGCGTGGTAGTAGCTTCAGGTCATTACAAGACATTTGCTTATTAACAGCTAAGCTTTTAAATGTGTAATGGTATTTCTGTGACTAGTTGCTCTACAAGCTATTTCTGGTACTGTAACCTGCATGTATTTCTATTATCAATCCATATACCGGCGCTGATAAATGTGTTCCACGAGGCATCCTTGATAAAAAAAAAATTGTTTCACTAAAATCCGCGAAATAATACCTTATTTATCTTTTATACTTACTTATTTAAATTATTTTTATTAAATACAGTAATTTAACATAAATTTATGCAAGTTAACGAAACCTTTTTTTCCAAGCTCGTTTATTTACTTATACCTATTTTCAACCACAAAGAGATCACACCATACAAAATTGAAATACAGGAACTAAGAAGAGCGATTAAAGAAGAATTTTGTTTAAGCATCCTAAAAATAACTAGATGTCAACCGAAGAAAATTGCACGATACATTTTTGTGGTTGATTGTATCTAGTGCATTCGTTGTTTGGATTCCGACGCGAATAGACGTGCGTGTACATCGTTGCGATTTATTAGTGATTTTTTTTCGATTCTCTTTTGTGAGGTATTTGTTTACGCGAATGAGTTGGCACCGGTATTGCCTGACGCAAGTTAATATCGTTTACACGATATGAGTAGAAAGAAATATAATTTTGAGCTGCACCGAAATGTGTGCTCTTTATTGATATTCTTAAGACTGACTAGTTTATATAAATCTTAGTTGGCACCGGTATTGCCTGACGCGAGTTGATATCGTTTACACGATATGAGTAGAAATAAATATACTTTTGAGCTGCACCAAAATGTGTGCTCTTTATTGATATTCTTAAGACTGACTAGTTTACATAAATCTTAGTGCTATGTATACTATTGAGCTGTATCGATAGTTATCTGTTTACCAACAGATAAAACTATTAATTTCTATTGTTATATTTGGGTTGTTATTGATAGTGCATTTCTATTGTTATATGTTCTTATCTCTAGTATTTATATTTTACAATGTGTGTTAGCTGATAGATAGGTTTACATATGCTTATTTTGATTTTGTATATTAATGTCTAATAAGTGATATGCTATGTCACTTATATATAAGTATCTATGATATGTATGTATGTATGTACATATGTATATGTACGATGTGTACAAGTATGTGAAGTGTAGAGATCACATATTGTATACAGATATATATGCGGTGTGCGGCTATATCGTTAACTCCCCCTCCCTCTTAAAACGGAGGTACGCTGCTGCTACGAGTTGCTGTTGAAGACGGTTCATTTCGATTTCGTATAACTCGTCAATTTGCCTTTGTCTGTTAAGCGCTTTTCTATTTTCGTGGTATCGGCAGAGATTTACAATACCACAAGTAATGACTTCTAAAGTAAGGAATCCCATTATGATGAAGAATGTCAGCTGTACTGGGTTTTCTTCAATAGGTATCAAAAATGAGAGTTTTTGGATATTTCTGAATTTGTAGATTGAATTTGAGGAAAGAATACGGAGTACTTAAAAATTTTCGCTGTGTTGATTGTGTATGATTTCACTTAGTTGTCCTTGATGATTTTAGTACGTGATATTATCGATGTTTGTGCCTGATATGTGTATATTGTTCCAAGTATGCTGGTAATCTGTCAAAATATATCCATTCTCTAAGATGTGGAGTGGAGCATTGTTTTCATGGATTGTATCGCATTGGGCTGATTTGTCTTCTAATATTTTTATAGTAAAATTGTCAGAGGGTTCTGATTTACAAATAAAGTTACTAATATAATTTTTACATTTAGATATTCTTTTATAATTGTTACATTTTGCGATCTTAGGGTCTAAATTAATTTTACCATGCTTATGTGCTAAAGGGTATACATTAGATAGGCTGCATTTAGTTTCGAGGATATGATATTTGTATATGGTTATAATTGCTTTTTGTAGGTAACAGATATGAATGTCTGCATACTCTAATATATTAATTAATGGAAGATCCAACTTTTCACGCTTTATGAAGTCATATACATCTTTAAAATTTAGTGTGCTAGAGTAAAAATTATTAGTTTTTGCAAAATTTATAGTGTTCGTTATTGATTGGAGTTCATTATAAACTTCTGATGTACTAATGTTTTCGGTTATTGCTTTGGGATCAAGGGTTTCGAGTATTCTTTCGAACTGTGAATTAATTGTTCTTTGCTTATTATTATTTTTTTTTAGCATATTAAGTAAAGTTTTGATTTCTACAAGGTCATCGTGGTCTGGTGTGCCAGTGATGAATTTTAACATGGAACCAAGGAAGTGAAGTGATCTTTTGGGTCTATAGATATTTGGAAAGAGTTGATTTTTCAGAGATTCTATTTTGTTTACTAATATTTGAGCTTCAGGTTGGTTTTCTAGATTGTATGATGATTTTATTATATTTTCGTACGGCGCGATTATTTTTGTAAGGTTATATATGTGATATAAGAAAGCTGTGTCCTGATATATGTAAACAGGATTTGTTTCTACAAGTACATATTTCCTATCGGTTAAATCGATTATACTTTCGCAAAGTACGATAGAGAAAAGTGAGATAAAAATTATTCCGTACATGCCTTTACTCTGATATTGTCCTTATGTGCGTCTTGGAATATATAATATTACGTCCTCTTCTTAATAGGTCAGCTGTTTGCGATTGCGGTTATGGGATCGCAAAACTCTCTCTTGGTTTTTTTGAAGACGCTCTTTGATGTTAGGATACTCTTTTTGATTGAAAAATACAATATGTCCTCGGGTTTTTTCGTTGATTACCGAATGGATTGATTTGTTGCATTGTCGGACTGCTTCGAATATCTGTTCATCAGGTGCCGAACTGTGTTCATGGGCCAAAATTTTCGCGAGTTCAATTATCGTGCTATGCGTCCGTTCAACTTGCCCGTTTGTTGTCGAATAATAGCCTGGAGTTTTGGTATGCGTTATTTGTAGTCGCCTGTATATCTGTTGTGCACATATGCCAGTAAATGTTGACTCGTCATCAGTCATTACAAACTTTGCGCTTGGGTATATTTGCGATAGTATCTCGTCAACGTACTTGTATGTGTCCTTCTTTGATGGTATTTGTCTGAAATGGCAGAATTTTGAGTATTTGTCGGTTGAACTAATGTATATATTATTGTTCATAAAAAATAAATCTAAGTGTATGTATTCGCCTACTTTGTTCGGTATTGGTGCTGAACCTATTGGTTGTTTATTTGGTCGGCGTTCATACTTGTTTGTGAGACAAATTTCGCAGTCCTGTACTTCTTTTTTACAAGCGTCACGTATGTTTGGCCAGTAGTATCTAAGCGAAATTTCCTGTGCGTTATTTTTGTAGTTTCTGTGAGCACGACTGTGTTTGTCTTGTATGATTCGTTGTTGTTGTTGGGTTTCGGTGATGTCGTCTACCAATTTTTGCGCTAGTACAATTGATATAGTCGGAAATGTGTTGATGATCTCGTTTCGACGTAAAATAATATTTGTTCGTCTATATGAAGTGCGTTAGTGACCTTTGGTCTAGTTATAGTTTTTAGTCTGTCTAGTAATTCAGATTTTGTGTTAAAAAAAAGAGTGTGTCGGCTGTTAGAAAATATGTTTTGTGAAGATATTTTGACGAAGTTTTGATCTGACTGATTCACAATAATTTGATTTCTAAAGGAGTTTATTGGCTGCTTTACTCGTTTGAGATTTGGTGTTGGGGAGCTTTGTGCTGAATGTTGGGAGTCATCAGAATTTACAGTGTTGTTTATTTGTTGGCGAGAAAGTGCATCAGCGACAACGTTCTGATGTCCGTGTTTGTAAACGAGTTTTGCACCATATTCTTCAATGAAATTTGCCATCTTGTTAATTTTGGGGTTTTTTTCTGATATGGAGAAGATTAATGATTGATGGTCAGTGTAAAATGTTAAATCTGCTATACCATATAAGTAATTACGTAGTTACTGCATTGACCACACAATTGCGAGTAACTTTTTCTCATTCGTGGAGTAATTCTGTTCTGTTTCGCTGAGCGTTCGTGAAGTAAATGATATGGGGTTTTGGTTGTGAGATAATACGGCTTCCATAGCGTGCTAGCATCTGTGGTTAATTCGAAGGGTTTCGAAAAAATTTGGTTAGAAGAGTTCAACCTGGGCTTGTAGTTCTTCTTTTATTTTGTTCAATGCTGCTAGTGCACGTTCGTCTAAGCTGATTTTTATTTTTTCACTTTGATTCTTGGATATGCCACCGTTATCTCCTCTGAGGAACGTAGTAAGTGGCTTGACTATGGCTGGGAAATTCAGTATGAATTTTCGATAATAAATCGCAAGGCCTAGAAAGGATCTGAGTTCCTTAAGCTTTATGGGAACAGGAAAATCTTTAATGGTTTGTATTTTTGAAGGATCAACTGTAATCCTGTTATATTTAATTATATGACCTAAATATTCTACAGAGTCCTGGAAAAAGTGAGATTTCTCGTTGGAGATCTTCATGTTGGCCTGGTGAAGCGCGTTTATTATTATGCGGATGTGCTCGATATGTTCTTCGGGAGAGGAAGAATAAATGAGAACGTCGTCTATATAAACGTATGCGAACTTGCCGATATATGGTCTCAAAATATCATCTACACATCTTTGAAAAATTGACGGAGCATTTTTTAGTCCGAACGGCATACGAAGGAATTCGTATTTAGCTCCATTTACACTAAAGGCGGTTTTTCCCTGTCAGATTCTTTAATAAGGATCTGATGGAAGCCAGACTCTAAATCTAAAGTTGTAAATACTTTTGCATTACCTAAATTCTGTATGGTCATAGCCACATCAGGTATGGAGTATCTATCTGTAATAGTTTGAGCGTTTAGCTTTTGAAAGTCTAGAACCATTCTGCACTGAGGTTTCCCTTGTTCATCGGTACCTTTTTTAGCGACTGTCCAAATGGGAGAGTTGTACAGACTTTTGCTGGGTTGAATTGTTTCATTTTCTAAAAGTTGGTTAATTTCTTTGTTAATGAAATCGCTATCTGACATAGGGTACGTATATTGCTTGGTCCAATAGGATCTTCGGAGTTCGTCCTAATGGTAGCCTGTATCGCGGTAGTATAAGGTAGCACTTCATTTGTGCTTTCATTTTTTTGCATAATTTCTTCGATTTCTGCCCTATATTTTTCACTATTAACCGTATAATTAGTTTTTTGCAAAGATTCACTTTCTTTCTTGGCTCGTACTCAAAATGGTTGATCTCTGCTTTAAGTTTTCTAAGTCCCTGTTCACCCAGAAGCATATCAAATTCTTCTAATGCATCTGTTTCAAAAAATGTGAGATTATGCTGTAATAATGTAATAATTTTTTTTTGATTTAGTTATAGAGTAACCATGAAGGGTTTTCACTTTAACTGGCTTACCTATATTGAACTTTGTGCTAATATAATTGTTCGTTGCTCCGGTATCGATTAGGATGTTGATAAGTTTGCCTGTATCCCTGCAGTGGTGTTGAAAACACAGCAAATCGTTCCTGCGCCTAAAAAATCACTGCCTGTTTCGTATTCCTCATTTTCATATTCTGGTACAAGCGATGTTAGTTCTTCGTCGCATGTTTGGTTGACACGTTGTACCTTCTGTGGTAAGTTTCGAGAAGAAGAATTTCTTTCCCTTTTCTGTGGATCCCCGCGAAATGAGTTACTTGGAGGTAGTCCTTGTGTTTTGCGGTCATAGCTGTTTGGTTGTGGTGCGGGATGATTCCTGTTGTAATTTGTGGATCTCATGTACTGCTGTGATGAATCTACATCCATTGGTTGGTGTTGTTGGCTGGGTGCAGTTTGATTATATCGCACCTGCACGTTAGGTTTGTACCTTTGTGGTTCCTCGTGATGTCTTCTGCTTGTGTATTGATACTGTGAAGTATTATGTTGTCTGTGCTGATTGTATTGTGGAACGTCGAATTGTGAGTTCATATTGTCATGATATATCGTACTTGCGATATTGTGGCTATAGAGGGTGCCGCTGGTATATTTGCTGTTCAAATCGAGAATTAATGTCCGTACAGCTTCCTGGTTCGCATATTCTTTCATAGCTGAGGGATTTTCTGAGCTGTCCATCTCAGCCTTAGTGAGTGCAAAATTAAGTGACTTGCTGACTTCGCTATGGAACTCTGCCAAGGTCATTTTTCCCTGTTTTAATCTCTTCATTCTGTCGAGCAACACATACAGAGGTCTCTGGTCCGCATAGGTGTAATTAAGATGGTTTATTATTGAATAAAAATTGAACTTGGTGTCGTGGTTTATTAAAATATCGACCGCCTCTCTTTGAGTTTTTGAATGTAGAATTGAGAGTGCCGTGTAATATGTGGGTGTAGTAACGTAATCCTTGATGTTCTCCATGTGTGTCCGGGCACGTTTTCTCCACGACCTATAGTGGTTTGTGTCACCTGTAAATATTGGTAACGATTTGAACACTTCTAGGTTAATTTGTGATGTGTCGGTAATGTTTGGTGTACAGTCCTGGTATTGGTTGGTGACTGTGACGTTAGGTGTTGGGTGAGTTGCGAAGAAATTCACTCTTTGTAGGGTTTCGGTGAGCGTTGTGGTTAGAGCAGCGATTTGTGCTCTTAGGCTTGCGTTCTTCTGTGTTGTGATATCGGAGTTTATGTCCAACGATACACGTGATGAATTGAAAGCCGCTTGTCTTTTCTTCGCGATTCCAGTATGATGTTATTCCGATTTTTCAGGATTTTTTTTTTTTTGTTGTTGAATTTTAAGCACTTTTTTCCTATCCTTTTCCGCAATGGATAGTGATGGCTAAAAGGTTCGGTTGAGCCCCGAGTTAATATCGTTCACACGATATGCGTAGAAGGAAATATACTTTTGAGCTGCACCGAAATGTGTGCTCTTTATTGATATTCTTAAGACTGACTAGTTTACATAAATCTTAGTGCTATTTATACTATTGAGCTGTATCGATAGTTATCTGTTTACTAACAGATAAAACTATTAGTTTCTGTTATTATATTTGGGTTGTTATTGATAGTGCATTTCTATTGCTATATGTTCTTATCTCTAGTATTTATATTTTACAATGTGTGTTAGCTGATAGATATGTTTCCATATGCTTATTTTGATTTTGTGTATTTATGCCTAATAAGTGATATGCTATGTCACTTATATATAAGTATCTATGATATGTATGTATATATGTACATATGTATATGTACGATGTGTACAAGTTTGTGAAGTGTAGAGATCATAAATTGTATGCAGATATGTATGCGGTGTGCGGCTATGTCGTTAACTCGCGAACTTATAGCGGTAGTGCGATTTGTTGGTACGATCGGCGTTCAGTACTCTTTTTGCACGGTTAGTGACCGCGTGAGTTATTTTCGAGGTGCACGTTTTTGCGCGTTTGTGCATTCTTGTGCATATTTTTGGACGTGTTTTGGGCGGTAAGTACACATTGTATATTTGTAGTGTAGTGTACTTTTAGGTACTTACGCAACGTGGTTATTCACGTTGCTGTTGTTGGTGGATTCTTTACGCGGTCCCATTTGGAGTGTTGTGTTCGGCATCTGGCGTTCAGTTAGCCAGTTTCAGCACTTGCTGAGCAGGGATGCTCAAAAAGTACCTGCGTTTGTAGAGTGCTGAAGGAGTGTATCGTGTGCAGACAAACGGTCGTAGCAGTGTGCGTTTAATTCACGGATCGATTCGGTCCAGCGCCACATCGGTCGACTCGCGGCCGTTACGGGGACATTGATCCGTCCGGCGGTCAATTTGGGTGACCTCTGTCCAAGCCTTTTGGCTGGAGATGTGGGCTGTACCCTAGCGAGAACGCATTAATCGTCCACTTGGGTCGTCGCTGTTATAGAGCGGGTTTGCGCTAGAGACACCTTCTCCAGCGCGTTCAGTTGCGCGTACCTGGTGAGCAGCTGTTTTCGGCATTTGTTGAATTAGTGTCATCTGCGTCAGTGGTAAGCTCGGCGGATCAGCCTACCAAAGAGCACTCGAAGGCAAGAATGCCTCCACCACAGAGGAAGAAGGTTAAATCCCCCGCTGGGAATGAGGAGTCCGGGCCACCGATGGTGACGGTGGACACGACGTCAGGCGATGAAGCTGCGGGACCACCGGTTATTTCTCCGCCACGGCGGAAGACGCGTTTTAGGGTCTCTTTGTTCGGTATTGGTGCTGAACTTATTGGTTGTTTATTTGGTCGGCGTTCATACTTGTTTGTGAGACAAATTTCGCAGTCCTGTACTTCTTTTTTACAAGCGTCACGTATGTTTGGCCAGTAGTATGTGAGCGAAATTTCCTGTGCGTTATTTTTGTAGTTTCTGTGAGCACGACTGTGTGTGTCTTGTATGATTCGTTGTTGTTGTTGGGTTTCGGTGATGTCGTCTACCAATTTTTGCGCTATTACAATTTATATAGTCGGAAATGTGTTGATAATCTTGTTTTCGACGTAAAATAATATTTGTTCGTTTATATGAAGTGAGTTAGTGACCTTTGGTCTAATTATAGTTTTTAGTCTGTCTAGTAATTCAGATTTTGTGTTAAAAAAAGCGTGTGTCGGCTGTTAGAAAATATGTTTTATGAAGATATTTCGACGAAGTTTTGATCTGACTGATTCACAATAATTTAATTTCTAAAGGAGTTTATTGGCTGCTTTACTCGTTTGAGATTTTGTGTTGGGGAGCTTTGTGCTGAATGTTGGGAGTCATCAGAATTTACAGTGTTGTTTATTTGCTGGCGAGAAAGTGCATCAGCGACAACGTTCTGATGTCCGTGTTTGTAAACGAGCTTGGCACCATATTCTTCAATGAAATTTTCCATCTTGTTAATTTTGGGTTTTTTTCTGATATGGAGAAGATTAATGATAGATGGTCAGTGTAAAATGTTAAATCTGCTATACCATACAAGTAATTACGTAGTTACTGTAGTGACCACACAATTGCGAGTAACTTTTTCTCATTCGTGGAGTAATTCTGTTCTGTTTCGCTGAGCGTTCGTGAAGTAAATGATATGGGGTTTTGATTTTGAGATAATACGGCTCCTATAGCGTAATTGCTAGCATCTGTGGTTAATTCGAAGGGTTTGTTAAAATTTGGTTGGAAGAGTTCAACCTGGGCTTGTAGTTCTTCTTTTATTTTGGTTAATGCTGCTAGTGCACGTTCGTCTAAGCTGATTTTTAGTTTTTCACTTTGACTCTTGGATATGCCACCGTTATCTCCTCTGAGGAACATAGTAAGTGGCTTGACTATGGCTGGGAAATTCAGTATGAATTTTCGATAATAAATCGCAAGGCCTAGAAAGGATCTGAGTTCCTTAAGCTTTATGGAAACAGGAAAATCTTTAATGGTTTGTATTTTTGAAGGATCAACTGTAATCCTGTTATATTTAATTATATGACCTAAATATTCTACAGAGTCCTGGAAAAAGTGAGATTTCTAGTTGGAGATCTTCATGTTGGCCTGGTGAAGCGCGTTTATTATTATGCGGATGTGCTCGATATGTTCTTCAAGAGAGGAAGAATAAATGAGAACGTCGTCTATATAAACGTATGCGAACTTGCCGATATGGTCTCAAAATATCATCTACACATCTTTGAAAAATTGACGGAGCATTTTTTAGTCCGAACGGCAAACGAAGGAATTCGTATTTAGCTCCATTTACACTAAAGGCGGTTTTTCCCTGTCAGATTCTTTAATAAGGATCTGATGGAAGCCAGACTCTAAATCTAAAGTTGTAAATACTTTTGCATTACCTAAATTCTGTATGCTCATAGCCACATCAGGTATGGAGTATCTATCTGTAATAGTTTGAGCGTTTAGCTTTTGAAAGTCTAAAACCATTCTGCACTGAGGTTTCCCTTGTTCATCGGTACCTTTTTTAGCGACTGTCCAAATGGGAGAGTTGTACAGACTTTTGGGTTGAATTGTTTCATTTTCTAAAAGTTGGTCAATTTCTTTGTTAATGAAATCGCTATCTGACATAGGGTACGTATATTGCTTGGTCCAAGAGGATCTTCGGAGTTCGTCCTAATGGTAGCCTGTATCGCGGTAGTATAAGGCAGCACTTCATTTGTGCTTTCATTTTTTTGCATAATTTCTTCGAAATCTGCCCTATATTTTTCACTATTAACCGTATAATTAGTTTTTTGCAAAGATTCACTTTCTTTCTTGGCTCGAACTCAAAAAGGTTGATCTCTGCTTTAAGTTTTCTAAGTCCCTGTTCACCCAGAAGCATATCAAATTCTTCTAATGCAACTGTTTCAAAAAATGTGAGATTATGCTGTAATAATGTAATAATTTTTTTTTGATTTAGTTATAGAGTAACCATGAAGGGTTTTCACTTTTACTGGCTTACCTATATTGAACTTTGTGCTAATATAATTGTTCGTTGCTCCGGTATCGATTAGGATGTTGATAAGTTTGCCTGTATCCCTGCAGTGGTGTTGAAAACACAGCAAATCGTTCATGCGCCTAAAAAAGCACTGCCTGTTTCGTATTCCTCATTTTCATATTCTGGTACAAGCGATGTTAGTTCTTCGTCGCATGTTTGGTTGACACGTTGTACCTTCTGTGGTAAGTTTCGAGAAGAAGAATTTCTTTCCCTTTTCTGTGGATCCCCGCGAAATGAGTTATTTGGAGGTAGTCCTTGTGTTTTGCGGTCATAGCTGTTTGGTTGTGGTGCGGGATGATTCCTGTTGTAATTTGTGAATCTCATGTACTGCTGTGATGAATCTACATCCATTGGTTGGTGTTGTTGGCTGGGTGCAGCTTGATTGTATCGCACGTGCACGTTAGGTTTGTACCTTTGTGGTTCCTCGTGATGTCTTCTGCTTGTGTATTGATACTGTGAAGTATTATGTTGTCTGTGCTGATTGTATTGTGGAACGTCGAATTGTGAGTTCATATTGTCATGATATATCGTACTTGCGATATTGTGGCTATAGAGGGTGCCGCTGGTATATTTGCTGTTCAGACCGAGAATGAATATCCGTAGAGCTGGTTCGCATATTCTTTCATAGCTGAGGGATTTTCTGAGCTGTCCATCTCAGCCTTAGTGAGTGCAAAATTAAGTGACTTGCTGACTTTGCTATGGAACTCTGACAAGGTCATTTTTCCCTGTTTTAATCTCTTCATTCTGTCGAGCAACTCATACAGAGGTCTCTGGTCCGCATAGGTGAATTTTAAGATGGTTTATTATTGAATAAAAATTGAACTTGGTGTCGTGGTTTGTTAAAATATCGACCGCCTCTCTTTGAGTTTTTGAATGTAGAATTGAGAGTGCCGTGTAATATGTGGGTGTAGTAACGTAATCCTTAATGTTCTCCATGTGTGTCCAGGCACGTTTTCTCCACGACCTATAGTGGTTCGTGTCACCTGTAAATATTGGTAACGATTTGAACACTTCTAGGTTAATTTGTGATGTGTCGGTAATGTTTGGTGTACAGTCCTGGTATTGGTTGGTGACTGTGACGTTAGGTGTTGGGTGAGTTGCGAAGAAATTCACTCTTTGTAGGGTTTCGGTGAGCGTTGTGGTTAGAGCAGCGGTTGAGCCCCGAGTTAATATCGTTCACACGATATGCGTAGAAGGAAATATACTTTTGAGCTGCACCGAAATGTGTGCTCTTTACTGATATTCTTAAGACTGACTAGTTTACATAAATCTTAGTGCTATTTATACTATTGAGCTGTATCGATAGTTATCTGTTTACTAACAGATAAAACTATTAGTTTCTGTTATTATATTTGGGTTGTTATTGATAGTGCATTTCTATTGCTATATGTTCTTATCTCTAGTATTTATATTTTACAATGTGTGTTAGCTGATAGATATGTTTACATATGCTTATTTTGATTTTGTGTATTTATGCCTAATAAGTGATATGCTATGTCACTTATATATAAGTATCTATGATATGTATGTTTGTATGTACATATGTATATGTACGATGTGTACAAGTTTGTGAAGTGTAGAGATCATAAATTGTATGCAGATATGTATCCGGTGTGCGGCTATGTCGTTAACTCGCGAACTTATAGCGGTAGTGCGATTTGTTGGTACGATCGGCGTTGAGTACTCTTTTTGCACGGTTAGTGACCGCGTGAGTTATTTTCGAGGTACACGTTTTTGCGCGTTTGTGCATTCTTGTGCATATTTTTGGACGTGTTTTGGGCGGTAAGTACACATTGTATATTTGTAGTGTAGTGTACCTTTAGGTACTTACGCAACGTGGTTATTCACGTTGCTGTTGTTGGTGGATTCTTTACACGGTCCCATTTGGAGTGTTGTGTTGGGCATCTGGCGTTCAGTTGGCCAGTTTCAGCACTTGCTGAGCAGGGATGCTCAAAAAGTACCTGCGTCTGTAGAGTGCTGAAGGAGTGTATCGTGTGCAGACAAACGGTCGTAGCAGTGTGCGTTTAATTCACGGATCGATTCGGTCCAGCGCCACATCGGTCGACTCGCGGCCGTTACGGGGACATTGATCCGTCCGGCGGTCAATTTGGGTGACCTCTGTCCAGGCCTTTTGGCTGGAGATGTGGGCTGTACCCTAGCGAGAACGCATTAATCGTCCACTTGGGTCGTCGCTGTTATAGAGCGGGTTTGCGCTAGAGACACCTTCTCCAGCGCGTTCAGTTGCGCGTACCTGGTGAGCAGCTGTTTTCGGCATTTGTTGAATTAGTGTCATCTGCGTCAGTGGTAAGCTCGGTGGATCAGCCTACCAAAGAGCACTCGAAGGCAAGAATGCCTCCACCACAGAGGAAGAAGGTTAAATCCCCCGCTGGGAATGAGGAGTCCGGGCCATCGATGGTGACGGTGGACACGACGTCGGGCGATGAAGCTGCGGGACCATCGGTTATTTCTCCGCCACGGCGGAAGACGCGTTTTAGGATCTCTTTGTTCGGTATTGGTGCTGAACTTATTGGTTGTTTATTTGGTCGGCGTTCATACTTGTTTGTGAGACAAATTTCGCAGTCCTGTACTTCTTTTTTACAAGTGTCACGTATGTTTGGCCAGTAGTATGTGAGCGAAATTTCCTGTGCTTTATTTTTGTAGTTTCTGTGAGCACGACTGTGTGTGTCTTGTATGATTCGTTGTTGTTGTTGGGTTTCGGTGATGTCGTCTACCAATTTTTGCGCTAGTACAATTGATATAGTCGGAAATGTGTTGATAATCTCGTTTTCGACGTAAAATAATATTTGTTCGTCTATATGAAGTGCGTTAGTGACCTTTGGTCTAGTTATAGTTTTTAGTCTGTCTAGTAATTCAGATTTTGTGTTAAAAAAAAGAGTGTGTCGGCTGTTAGAAAATATGTTTTGTGAAGATATTTTGACGAAGTTTTGATCTGACTGATTCACAATAATTTGATTTCTAAAGGAGTTTATTGGCTGCTTTACTCGTTTGAGATTTGGTGTTGGGGAGCTTTGTGCTGAATGTTGGGAGTCATCAGAATTTACAGTGTTGTTTATTTGTTGGCGAGAAAGTGCATCAGCGACAACGTTCTGATGTCCGTGTTTGTAAACGAGTTTTGCACCATATTCTTCAATGAAATTTGCCATCTTGTTAATTTTGGGGTTTTTTTCTGATATGGAGAAGATTAATGATTGATGGTCAGTGTAAAATGTTAAATCTGCTATACCATATAAGTAATTACGTAGTTACTGCATTGACCACACAATTGCGAGTAACTTTTTCTCATTCGTGGAGTAATTCTGTTCTGTTTCGCTGAGCGTTCGTGAAGTAAATGATATGGGGTTTTGGTTGTGAGATAATACGGCTTCCATAGCGTGCTAGCATCTGTGGTTAATTCGAAGGGTTTCGAAAAAATTTGGTTAGAAGAGTTCAACCTGGGCTTGTAGTTCTTCTTTTATTTTGTTCAATGCTGCTAGTGCACGTTCGTCTAAGCTGATTTTTATTTTTTCACTTTGATTCTTGGATATGCCACCGTTATCTCCTCTGAGGAACGTAGTAAGTGGCTTGACTATGGCTGGGAAATTCAGTATGAATTTTCGATAATAAATCGCAAGGCCTAGAAAGGATCTGAGTTCCTTAAGCTTTATGGGAACAGGAAAATCTTTAATGGTTTGTATTTTTGAAGGATCAACTGTAATCCTGTTATATTTAATTATATGACCTAAATATTCTACAGAGTCCTGGAAAAAGTGAGATTTCTCGTTGGAGATCTTCATGTTGGCCTGGTGAAGCGCGTTTATTATTATGCGGATGTGCTCGATATGTTCTTCGGGAGAGGAAGAATAAATGAGAACGTCGTCTATATAAACGTATGCGAACTTGCCGATATATGGTCTCAAAATATCATCTACACATCTTTGAAAAATTGACGGAGCATTTTTTAGTCCGAACGGCATACGAAGGAATTCGTATTTAGCTCCATTTACACTAAAGGCGGTTTTTCCCTGTCAGATTCTTTAATAAGGATCTGATGGAAGCCAGACTCTAAATCTAAAGTTGTAAATACTTTTGCATTACCTAAATTCTGTATGGTCATAGCCACATCAGGTATGGAGTATCTATCTGTAATAGTTTGAGCGTTTAGCTTTTGAAAGTCTAGAACCATTCTGCACTGAGGTTTCCCTTGTTCATCGTTACCTTTTTTAGCGACTGTCCAAATGGGAGAGTTGTACAGACTTTTGCTGGGTTGAATTGTTTCATTTTCTAAAAGTTGGTTAATTTCTTTGTTAATGAAATCGCTATCTGACATAGGGTACGTATATTGCTTGGTCCAATAGGATCTTCGGAGTTCGTCCTAATGGTAGCCTGTATCGCGGTAGTATAAGGTAGCACTTCATTTGTGCTTTCATTTTTTTGCATAATTTCTTCGATTTCTGCCCTATATTTTTCACTATTAACCGTATAATTAGTTTTTTGCAAAGATTCACTTTCTTTCTTGGCTCGTACTCAAAAAGGTTGATCTCTGCTTTAAGTTTTCTAAGTCCCTGTTCACCCAGAAGCATATCAAATTCTTCTAATGCATCTGTTTCAAAAAATGTGAGATTATGCTATAATAATGTAACAATTTTTTTTTGATTTGGTTATAGAGTAACCATGAAGGGTTTTCACTTTTACTGGCTTACCTATATTGAACTTTGTGCTAATATAATTGTTCGTTGCTCCGGTATCGATTAGGATGTTGATAAGTTTGCCTGTATCCCTGCAGTGGTGTTGAAAACACAGCAAATCGTTCATGCGCCTAAAAAAGCACTGCCTGTTTCGTATTCCTCATTTTCATATTCTGGTACAAGCGATGTTAGTTCTTCGTCGCATGTTTGGTTGACACGTTGTACCTCCTGTGGTATGTTTCGAGAAGAAGGATTTCTTTCCCTTTTCTGTGGATCCCCGCGAAATGGGTTATTTGGAGGTAGTCCTTGTGTTTTGCGGTCATAGCTGTTTGGTTGTGGTGCGGGATGATTCCTGTTGTAATTTGTGGATCTCATGTACTGCTGTAATGAATCTACATCCATTGGTTGGTGTTGTTGGCTGGGTGCAGTTTGATTATATCGCACCTGCACGTTAGGTTTGTACCTTTGTGGTTCCTCGTGATGTCTTCTGCTTGTGTATTGATACTGTGAAGTATTATGTTGTCTGTGCTGATTGTATTGTGGAACGTCGAATTGTGAGTTCATATTGTCATGATATATCGTACTTGCGATATTGTGGCTATAGAGGGTGCCGCTGGTATATTTGCTGTTCAAATCGAGAATTAATGTCCGTACAGCTTCCTGGTTCGCATATTCTTTCATAGCTGAGGGATTTTCTGAGCTGTCCATCTCAGCCTTAGTGAGTGCAAAATTAAGTGACTTGCTGACTTCGCTATGGAACTCTGCCAAGGTCATTTTTCCCTGTTTTAATCTCTTCATTCTGTCGAGCAACACATACAGAGGTTTCTGGTCCGCATAGGTGTAATTAAGATGGTTTATTATTGAATAAAAATTGAACTTGGTGTCGTGGTTTATTAAAATATCGACCGCCTCTCTTTGAGTTTTTGAATGTAGAATTGAGAGTGCCGTGTAATATGTGGGTGTAGTAACGTAATCCTAGATGTTCTCCATGTGTGTCCAGGCACGTTTTCTCCACGACCTATAGTGGTTTGTGTCACCTGTAAATATTGGTAACGATTTGAACACTTCTAGGTTAATTTGTGATGTGTCGGTAATGTTTGGTGTACAGTCCTGGTATTGGTTGGTGACTGTGACGTTAGGTGTTGGGTGAGTTGCGAAGAAATTCACTCTTTGTAGGGTTTCGGTGAGCGTTGTGGTTAGAGCAGCGATTTGTGCTCTTAGGCTTGCGTTCTTCTGTGTTGTCATATCGGAGTTTATGTCCAACGATACACGTGATGAATTGAAAGCCGCTTGTCTTTTCTTCGCGATTCCAGTATGATGTTATTCCGATTTTTCAGGATTTTTTTTTTTTTGTTGAGTTTTAAGCACTTTTTTCCTATCCTTTTCCGCAATGGATAGTGATGGCTAAAAGGTTCGGTTGAGCCCCGAGTTAATATCGTTCACACGATATGCGTAGAAGGAAATATACTTTTGAGCTGCACCGAAATGTGTGCTCTTTATTGATATTCTTAAGACTGACTAGTTTACATAAATCTTAGTGCTATTTATACTATTGAGCTGTATCGATAGTTATCTGTTTACTAACAGATAAAACTATTAGTTTCTGTTATTATATTTGGGTTGTTATTGATAGTGCATTTCTATTGCTATATGTTCTTATCTCTAGTATTTATATTTTACAATGTGTGTTAGCTGATAGATATGTTTCCATATGCTTATTTTGATTTTGTGTATTTATGCCTAATAAGTGATATGCTATGTCACTTATATATAAGTATCTATGATATGTATGTATATATGTACATA
Source organism: Bactrocera oleae (assembly GCF_042242935.1). Taxonomy (NCBI): domain Eukaryota; kingdom Metazoa; phylum Arthropoda; class Insecta; order Diptera; family Tephritidae; genus Bactrocera; species Bactrocera oleae. The sequence continues at coordinate 16,277,306 of NC_091541.1, read as the reverse complement.
TGTATATGTACGATGTGTACAAGTTTGTGAAGTGTAGAGATCATAAATTGTATGCAGATATGTATCCGGTGTGCGGCTATGTCGTTAACTCGCGAACTTATAGCGGTAGTGCGATTTGTTGGTACGATCGGCGTTGAGTACTCTTTTTGCACGGTTAGTGACCGCGTGAGTTATTTTCGAGGTGCACGTTTTTGCGCGTTTGTGCATTCTTGTGCATATTTTTGGACGTGTTTTGGGCGGTAAGTACACATTGTATATTTGTAGTGTAGTGTACTTTTAGGTACTTACGCAACGTGGTTATTCACGTTGCTGTTGTTGGTGGATTCTTTACGCGGTCCCATTTGGAGTGTTGTGTTCGGCATCTGGCGTTCAGTTGGCCAGTTTCAGCACTTGCTGAGCAGGGATGCTCAAAAAGTACCTGCGTTTGTAGAGTGCTGAAGGAGTGTATCGTGTGCAGACAAACGGTCGTAGCAGTGTGCGTTTAATTCACGGATCGATTCGGTCCAGCGCCACATCGGTCGACTCGCGGCCGTTACGGGGACATTGATCCGTCCGGCGGTCAATTTGGGTGACCTCTGTCCAAGCCTTTTGGCTGGAGATGTGGGCTGTACCCTAGCGAGAACGCATTAATCGTCCACTTGGGTCGTCGCTGTTATAGAGCGGGTTTGCGCTAGAGACACCTTCTCCAGCGCGTTCAGTTGCGCGTACCTGGTGAGCAGCTGTTTTCGGCATTTGTTGAATTAGTGTCATCTGCGTCAGTGGTAAGCTCGGCGGATCAGCCTACCAAAGAGCACTCGAAGGCAAGAATGCCTCCACCACAGAGGAAGAAGGTTAAATCCCCCGCTGGGAATGAGGAGTCCGGGCCATCGATGGTGACGGTGGACACGACGTCAGGCGATGAAGCTGCGGGACCACCGGTTATTTCTCCGCCACGGCGGAAGACGCGTTTTAGGGTCTCTTTGTTCGGTATTGGTGCTGAACTTATTGGTTGTTTATTTGGTCGGCGTTCATACTTGTTTGTGAGACAAATTTCGCAGTCCTGTACTTCTTTTTTACAAGCGTCACGTATGTTTGGCCAGTAGTATGTGAGCGAAATTTCCTGTGCGTTATTTTTGTAGTTTCTGTGAGCACGACTGTGTGTGTCTTGTATGATTCGTTGTTGTTGTTGGGTTTCGGTGATGTCGTCTACCAATTTTTGCGCTATTACAATTGATATAGTCGGAAATGTGTTGATAATCTCGTTTTCGACGTAAAATAATATTTGTTCGTTTATATGAAGTGAGTTAGTGACCTTTGGTCTAATTATAGTTTTTAGTCTGTCTAGTAATTCAGATTTTGTGTTAAAAAAAAGCGTGTGTAGGCTGTTAGAAAATATGTTTTATGAAGATATTTCGACGAAGTTTTGATCTGACTGATTCACAATTATTTGATTTCTAAAGGAGTTTATTGGCTGCTTTACTCGTTTGATATTTTGTGTTGGGGAGCTTTGTGCTGAATATTGGGAGTCATCAGAATTTACAGTGTTGTTTATTTGCTGGCGAGAAAGTGCATCAGCGACAACGTTCTGATGTCCGTGTTTGTAAACGAGTTTGGCACCATATTCTTCAATGAAATTTTCCATCTTGTTAATTTTGGGGTTTTTTTCTGATATGGAGAAGATTAATGATAGATGGTCAGTGTAAAATGTTAAATCTGCTATACCATATAAGTAATTACGTAGTTACTGTAGTGACCACACAATTGCGAGTAACTTTTTCTCATTCGTGGAGTAATTCTGTTCTGTTTCGCTGAGCGTTCGTGAAGTAAATGATATGGGGTTTTGATTTTGAGATAATACGGCTCCTATAGCGTAATTGCTAGCATCTGTGGTTAATTCGAAGGGTTTGTTAAAATTTGGTTGGAAGAGTTCAACCTGGGCTTGTAGTTCTTCTTTTATTTTGGTTAATGCTGCTAGTGCACGTTCGTCTAAGCTGATTTTTAGTTTTTCACTTTGATTCTTAGATATGCCACCGTTATCTCCTCTGAGGAACGTAGTAAGTGGCTTGACTATGGCTGGGAAATTCAGTATGAATTTTCGATAATAAACCGCAAGGCCTAGAAAGGATCTGAGTTCCTTAAGCTTTATGGGAACAGGAAAGTCTTTAATGGTTTGTATTTTTAAAGGATCAACTGTAATCCTGTTATATTTAATTATATGACCTAAATATTCTACAGAGTCCTGGAAAAAGTGAGATTTCTCGTTGGAGATCTTCATGTTGGCCTGGTGAAGCGCGTTTATTATTATGCGGATGTGCTCGATATGTTCTTCGGGAGAGGAAGAATAAATGAGAACGTCGTCTATATAAACGTATGCGAACTTACCGATATATGGTCTCAAAATATCATCTACACATCTTTGAAAAATTGACGGAGCATTTTTTAGTCCGAACGGCATACGAAGGAATTCGTATTTAGCTCCATTTACACTAAAGGCGGTTTTTCCCTGTCAGATTCTTTAATAAGGATCTGATGGAAGCCAGACTCTAAATCTAAAGTTGTAAATACTTTTGCATTACCTAAATTCTGTATGCTCATAGCCACATCAGGTATGGAGTATCTATCTGTAATAGTTTGAGCGTTTAGCTTTTGAAAGTCTAGAACCATTCTGCACTGAGGTTTCCCTTGTTCATCGGTACCTTTTTTAGCGACTGTCCAAATGGGAGAGTTGTACAGACTTTTGCTGGGTTGAATTGTTTCATTTTCTAAAAGTTGGTTAATTTCTTTGTTAATGAAATCGCTATCTGACATAGGGTACGTATATTGCTTGGTCCAATAGGATCTTCGGAGTTCGTCCTAATGGTAGCCTGTATCGCGGTAGTATAAGGTAGCACTTCATTTGTGCTTTCATTTTTTTTGCATAATTTCTTCGATTTCTGCCCTATATTTTTCACTATTAACCGTATAATTAGCTTTTTGCAAAAATTCACTTTCTTTCTTGGCTCGTACTCAAAAAGGTTGATCTCTGCTTTAAGTTTTCTAAGTCCCTGTTCACCCAGAAGCATATCAAATTCTTCTAATGAATCTGTTTCAAAAAATGTGAGATTATGCTGTAATAATGTAATAATTTTTTTTTGATTTGGTTATAGAGTAACCATGAAGGGTTTTCACTTTTACAGGCTTAGCTATATTGAACTTTGTGCTAATATAATTGTTCGTTGCTCCGGTATCGATTAGGATGTTGATAAGTTTGCCTGTATCCCTGCAGTGGTGTTGAAAACACAGCAAATCGTTCATGCGCCTAAAAAATCACTGCCTGTTTTGTATTCCTCATTTTCATATTCTGGTACAAGCGATGTTAGTTCTTCGTCGCATGTTTGGTTGACACGTTGTACCTTCTGTGGTAAGTTTCGAGAAGAAGGATTTCTTTCCCTTTTCTGTGGATCCCCGCTAAATGGGTTATTTGGAGGTAGTCCTTGTGTTTTGCGGTCATAGGTGTTTGGTTGTGGTGCGGGATGATTCCTGTTGTAATTTGTGGATCTCATGTACTGCTGTGATGAATCTACATCCATTGGTTGGTGTTGTTGGCTGGGTGCAGTTTGATTGTATCGCACCTGCACGTTAGGTTTGTACCTTTGTGGTTCCTTGTGATGTCTTCTGCTTGTGTATTGATACTGTGAAGTATTATATTGTCTGTGCTGATTGTATTGTGGAACGTCGAATTGTGAGTTCATATTGTCATGATATATCGTACTTGCGATATTGTGGCTATAGAGGGTGCCGCTGGTATATTTGCTGTTCAGACCGAGATTGAATGTCCGTACAGCTTCCTGGTTCGCATATTCTTCATAGCTGAGGGATTTTCTGAGCTGTCCATCTCAGCCTTAGTGAGTGCAAAATTAAGTGACTTGCTGACTTCGCTATAGAACTCTGCCAAGGTCATTTTTCCCTGTTTTAATCTCTTCATTCTGTCGAGCAACACATACAGAGGTCTCTGGTCCGCATAGGTGTAATTAAGATGGTTTATTATTGAATAAAAATTGAACTTGGTGTCGTGGTTTATTAAAATATCGACCGCCTCTCTTTGAGTTTTTGAATGTAGAATTGAGAGTGCCGTGTAATATGTGGGTGTAGTAACGTAATCCTTGATGTTCTCCATGTGTGTCCAGGCACGTTTTCTCCACGACCTATAGTGGTTCGTGTCACCTGTAAATATTGGTAACGATTTGAACACTTCTAGGTTAATTTGTGATGTGTCGGTAATGTTTGGTGTACAGTCCTGGTATTGGTTGGTGACTGTGACGTTAGGTGTTGGGTGAGTTGCGAAGAAATTCACTCTTTGAATTTTAAGCACTTTTTTCCTATCCTTTTCCGCAATGGATAGTGATGGCTAAAAGGTTCGGTTGAGCCCCGAGTTAATATCGTTCACACGATATGCGTAGAAGGAAATATACTTTTGAGCTGCACCGAAATGTGTGCTCTTTATTGATATTCTTAAGACTGACTAGTTTACATAAATCTTAGTGCTATTTATACTATTGAGCTGTATCGATAGTTATCTGTTTACTAACAGATAAAACTATTAGTTTCTGTTATTATATTTGGTTGTTATTGATAGTGCATTTCTATTGCTAAATGTTCTTATCTCTAGTATTTATATTGTACAATTTGTGTTAGCTGATAGATATGTTTACATATGCTTATTTTGATTTTGTGTATTTATGCCTAATAAGTGATATGCTATGTCACTTATATATAAGTATCTATGATATGTATGTATGTATGTACATATGTGCATATTTTTGGACGTGTTTTGGGCGGTAAGTACACATTGTATATTTGTAGTGTAGTGTACCTTTAGGTACTTACGCAACGTGGTTATTCACGTTGCTGTTGTTGGTGGATTCTTTACACGGTCCCATTTGGAGTGTTGTGTTGGGCATCTGGCGTTCAGTTGGCCAGTTTCAGCACTTGCTGAGCAGGGATGCTCAAAAAGTACCTGCGTCTGTAGAGTGCTGAAGGAGTGTATCGTGTGCAGACAAACGGTCGTAGCAGTGTGCGTTTAATTCACGGATCGAGTCGGTCCAGCGCCACATCGGTCGACTCGCGGCCGTTACGGGGACATTGATCCGTCCGGCGGTCAATTTGGGTGACCTCTGTCCAGGCTTTTTGGCTGGAGATGTGGGCTGTTCCCTAGCGAGAACGCATTAATCGTCCACTTGGGTCGTCGCTGTTATAGAGCGGGTTTGCGCTAGAGACACCTTCTCCAGCGCGTTCAGTTGCGCGTACCTGGTGAGCAGCTGTTTTCGGCATTTTTTGAATTAGTGTCATCTGCGTCAGTGGTAAGCTCGGCGGATCAGCCTACCAAAGAGCACTCGAAGGCAAGAATGCCTCCACCACAGAGGAAGAAGGTTAAATTCCCCGCTGGGAATGAGGAGTCCGGGCCATCGATGGTGACGGTGGACACGACGTCGGGCGATGAAGCTGCGGGACCACCGGTTATTTCTCCGCCAAGGCGGAAGACGCGTTTTAGGGTCTCTTTGTTCGGTATTGGTGCTGAACTTATTGGTTGTTTATTTGGTCGGCGTTCATACTTGTTTGTGAGACAAATTTCGCAGTCCTGTACTTCTTTTTTACAAGCGTCACGTATGTTTGGCCAGTAGTATGTGAGCGAAATTTCCTGTGCGTTATTTTTGTAGTTTCTGTGAGCACGACTGTGTGTGTCTTGTATGATTCGTTGTTGTTGTTGGGTTTCGGTGATGTCGTCTACCAATTTTTGCGCTAGTACAATTGATATAGTCGGAAATGTGTTGATAATCTCGTTTTCGACGTAAAATAATATTTGTTCGTTTATATGAAGTGAGTTAGTGACCTTTGGTCTAATTATAGTTTTTAGTCTGTCTAGTAATTCAGATTTTGTGTTAAAAAAAGCGTGTGTCGGCTGTTAGAAAATATGTTTTATGAAGATATTTCGACGAAGTTTTGATCTGACTGATTCACAATAATTTGATTTCTAAAGGAGTTTATTGGCTGCTTTACTCGTTTGAGATTTTGTGTTGGGGAGCTTTGTGCTGAATGTTGGGAGTCATCAGAATTTACAGAGTTGTTTATTTGCTGGCGAAAAAGTGCATCAGCGACAACGTTCTGATGTCCGTGTTTGTAAACGAGTTTGGCACCATATTCTTCAATGAAATTTTCCATCTTGTTAATTTTGGGGTTTTTTTCTGATATGGAGAAGATTAATGATAGATGGTCAGTGTAAAATGTTAAATCTGCTATACCATATAAGTAATTACGTAGTTACTGTAGTGACCACACAATTGCGAGTAACTTTTTCTCATTCGTGGAGTAATTCTGTTCTGTTTCGCTGAGCGTTCGTGAAGTAAATGATATGGGGTTTTGATTTTGAGATAATACGGCTCCTATAGCGTAATTGCTAGCATCTGTGGTTAATTCGAAGGGTTTGTTAAAATTTGGTTGGAAGAGTTCAACCTGGGCTTGTAGTTCTTCTTTTATTTTGGTTAATGCTGCTAGTGCACGTTCGTCTAAGCTGATTTTTAGTTTTTCACTTTGATTCTTGGATATGCCACCGTTATCTCCTCTGAGGAACGTAGTAAGTGGCTTGACTATGGCTGGGAAATTCAGTATGAATTTTCGATAATAAACCGCAAGGCCTAGAAAGGATCTGAGTTCCTTAAGCTTTATGGGAACAGGAAAATCTTTAATGGTTTGTATTTTTGAAGGATCAACTGTAATCCTGTTATATTTAATTATATGACCTAAATATTCTACAGAGTCCTGGAAAAAGTGAGATTTCTCGTTGGAGATCTTCATGTTGGCCTGGTGAAGCGCGTTTATTATTATGCGGATGTGCTCGATATGTTCTTCGGGAGAGGAAGAATAAATGAGAACGTCGTCTATATAAACGTATGCCAACTTACCGATATATGGTCTCAAAATATCATCTACACATCTTTGAAAAATTGACGGAGCATTTTTTAGTCCGAACGGCATACGAAGGAATTCGTATTTAGCTCCATTTACACTAAAGGCGGTTTTTCCCTGTCAGATTCTTTAATAAGGATCTGATGGAAGCCAGACTCTAAATCTAAAGTTGTAAATACTTTTGCATTACCTAAATTCTGTATGCTCATAGCCACATCAGGTATGGAGTATCTATCTGTAATAGTTTGAGCGTTTAGCTTTTGAAAGTCTAGAACCATTCTGCACTGAGGTTTCCCTTGTTCATCGGTACCTTTTTTAGCGACTGTCCAAATGGGAGAGTTGTACAGACTTTTGCTGGGTTGAATTGTTTCATTTTCTAAAAGTTGGTTAATTTCTTTGTTAGTGAAATCGCTATCTGACATAGGGTACGTATATTGCTTGGTCCAATAGGATCTTCGGAGTTCGTCCTAATGGTAGCCTGTATCGTGGTAGTATAAGGTAGCACTTCATTTGTGCTTTCATTTTTTTGCATAATTTCTTCGATTTCTGCCCTATATTTTTCACTATTAACCGTATAATTAGTTTTTTGCAAAGATTCACTTTCTTTCTTGGCTCGTACTCAAAAAGGTTGATCTCTGCTTTAAGTTTTCTAAGTCCCTGTTCACCCAGAAGCATATCAAATTCTTCTAATGCATCTGTTTCAAAAAATGTGAGATTATGCTGTAATAATGTAACAATTTTTTTTTGATTTGGTTATAGAGTAACCATGAAGGGTTTTCACTTTTACTGGCTTACTTATATTGAACTTTGTGCTAATATAATTGTTCGTTGCTCCGGTATCGATTAGGATGTTGATAAGTTTGCCTGTATCCCTGCAGTGGTGTTGAAAACACAGCAAATCGTTCATGCGCCTAAAAAAGCACTGCCTGTTTCGTATTCCTCATTTTCATATTCTGGTACAAGCGATGTTAGTTCTTCGTCGCATGTTTGGTTGACACGTTGTACCTCCTGTGGTAAGTTTCGAGAAGAAGGATTTCTTTCCCTTTTCTGTGGATCCCCGCGAAATGGGTTATTTGGAGGTAGTCCTTGTGTTTTGCGGTCATAGCTGTTTGGTTGTGGTGCGGGATGATTCCTGTTGTAATTTGTGGATCTCATGTACTGCTGTAATGAATCTACATCCATTGGTTGGTGTTGTTGGCTGGGTGCAGTTTGATTGTATCGCACCTGCACGTTAGGTTTGTACCTTTGTGGTTCCTCGTGATGTCTTCTGCTTGTGTATTGATACTGTGAAGTATTATATTGTCTGTGCTGATTGTATTGTGGAACGTCGAATTGTGAGTTCATATTGTCATGATATATCGTACTTGCGATATTGTGGCTATAGAGGGTGCCGCTGGTATATTTGCTGTTCAGACCGAGATTGAATGTCCGTACAGCTTCCTGGTTCGCATATTCTTTCATAGCTGAGGGATTTTCTGAGCTGTCCATCTCAGCCTTAGTGAGTGCAAAATTAAGTGACTTGCTGACTTCGCTATAGAACTCTGCCAAGGTCATGTTTCCCTGTTTTAATCTCTTCATTCTGTCGAGCAACACATACAGAGGTCTCTGGTCCGCATAGGTGTAATTAAGATGGTTTATTATTGAATAAAAATTGAACTTGGTGTCGTGGTTTATTAAAATATCGACCGCCTCTCTTTGAGTTTTTGAATGTAGAATTGAGAGTGCCGTGTAATATGTGGGTGTAGTAACGTAATCCTTGATGTTCTCCATGTGTGTCCAGGCACGTTTTCTCCACGACCTATAGTGGTTCGTGTCACCTGTAAATATTGGTAACGATTTGAACACTTCTAGGTTAATTTGTGATGTATCGGTAATGTTTGGTGTACAGTCCTGGTATTGGTTGGTGACTGTGACGTTAGGTGTTGGGTGAGTTGCGAAGAAATTCACTCTTTGTAGGGTTTCGCTGAGCGTTGTGGTTAGAGCAGCGATTTGTGCTCTTAGGCTTGCGTTCTTCTGTGTTGTCATATCGGAGTTTATGTCCAACGATACACGTGATGAATTGAAAGCCGCTTGTCTTTTCTTCGCGATTCCAGTATGATGTTATTCCGATTTTTCAGGATTTTTTTTTTTTGTTGAATTTTAAGCACTTTTTTCCTATCCTTTTCCGCAATGGATAGTGATGGCTAAAAGGTTCGGTTGAGCCCCGAGTTAATATCGTTCACACGATATGCGTAGAAGGAAATATACTTTTGAGCTGCACCGAAATGTGTGCTCTTTATTGATATTCTTAAGACTGACTAGTTTACATAAATCTTAGTGCTATTTATACTATTGAGCTGTATCGATAGTTATCTGTTTACTAACAGATAAAACTATTAGTTTCTGTTATTATATTTGGGTTGTTATTGATAGTGCATTTCTATTGCTATATGTTCTTATGTCTAGTATTTATATTTTACAATGTGATTCGTCCGGCGGTCAATTTTGGTGACCTCTGTCCAAGCCTTTTGGCTGGAGATGTGGGCTGTACCCTAGCGAGAACGTATTTAATCGTCCACTTGGGTCGTCGCTGTTATAGAGCGGGTTTGCGCTAGAGACACCTTCTCCAGCGCGTTCAGTTGCGCGTACCTGGTGAGCAGCTGTTTTCGGCATTTGTTGAATTAGTGTCATCTGCGTCAGTGGTAAGCTCGGCGGATCAGCCTACCAAAGAGCACTCGAAGGCAAGAATGCCTCCTCCACAGAGGAAGAAGGTTAAATCCCCCGCTGGGAATGAGGAGTCCGGGCCATCGATGGTGACGGTGGACACGACGTCAGGCGATGAAGCTGCGGGACCACCGGTTATTTCTCCGCCACGGCGGAAGACGCGTTTTAGGGTCTCTTTGTTCGGTATTGGTGCTGAACTTATTGGTTGTTTATTTGGTCGGCGTTCATACTTGTTTGTGAGACAAATTTCGCAGTCCTGTACTTCTTTTTTACAAGCGTCACGTATGTTTGACCAGTAGTATGTGAGCGAAATTTCCTGTGCGTTATTTTTGTAGTTTCTGTGAGCACGACTGTGTGTGTCTTGTATGATTCGTTGTTGTTGTTGGGTTTCGGTGATGTCGTCTACCAATTTTTGCGCTATTACAATTTATATAGTCGGAAATGTGTTGATAATCTCGTTTTCGACGTAAAATAATATTTGTTCGTTTATATGAAGTGAGTTAGTGACCTTTGGTCTAATTATAGTTTTTAGTCTGTCTAGTAATTCAGATTTTGTGTTAAAAAAAGCGTGTGTCGGCTGTTAGAAAATATGTTTTATGAAGATATTTCGACGAAGTTTTGATCTGACTGATTCACAATAATTTGATTTCTAAAGGAGTTTATTGGCTGCTTTACTCGTTTGAGATTTTGTGTTGGGGAGCTTTGTGCTGAATGTTGGGAGTCATCAGAATTTACAGTGTTGTTTATTTGCTGGCGAGAAAGTGCATCAGCGACAACGTTCTGATGTCCGTGTTTGTAAACGAGTTTGGCACCATATTCTTCAATGAAATTTTCCATCTTGTTAATTTTAGGGTTTTTTTCTGATATGGAGAAGATTAATGATAGATGGTCAGTGTAAAATGTTAAATCTGCTATACCATACAAGTAATTACGTAGTTACTGTAGTGACCACACAATTGCGAGTAACTTTTTCTCATTCGTGGAGTAATTCTGTTCTGTTTCGCTGAGCGTTCGTGAAGTAAATGATATGGGGTTTTGATTTTGAGATAATACGGCTCCTATAGCGTAATTGCTAGCATCTGTGGTTAATTCGAAGGGTTTGTTAAAATTTGGTTGGAAGAGTTCAACCTGGGCTTGTAGTTCTTCTTTTATTTTGGTTAATGCTGCTAGTGCACGTTCGTCTAAGCTGATTTTTAGTTTTTCACTTTGATTCTTGGATATGCCACCGTTATCTCCTCTGAGGAACGTAGTAAGTGGCTTGACTATGGCTGGGAAATTCAGTATGAATTTTCGATAATAAACCGCAAGGCCTAGAAAGGATCTGAGTTCCTTAAGCTTTATGGGAACAGGAAAATCTTTAATGGTTTGTATTTTTGAAGGATCAACTGTAATCCTGTTATATTTAATTATATGACCTAAATATTCTACAGAGTCCTGGAAAAAGTGAGATTTCTCGTTGGAGATCTTCATGTTGGCCTGGTGAAGCGCGTTTATTATTATGCGGATGTGCTCGATATGTTCTTCGGGAGAGGAAGAATAAATGAGAACGTCGTCTATATAAACGTATGCGAACTTACCGATATATGGTCTCAAAATATCATCTACACATCTTTGAAAAATTGACGGAGCATTTTTTAGTCCGAACGGCATACGAAGGAATTCGTATTTAGCTCCATTTACACTAAAGGCGGTTTTTCCCTGTCAGATTCTTTAATAAGGATCTGATGGAAGCCAGACTCTAAATCTAAAGTTGTAAATACTTTTGCATTACCTAAATTCTGTATGCTCATAGCCACATCAGGTATGGAGTATCTATCTGTAATAGTTTGAGCGTTTAGCTTTTGAAAGTCTAGAACCATTCTGCACTGAGGTTTCCCTTGTTCATCGGTACCTTTTTTAGCGACTGTCCAAATGGGAGAGTTGTACAGACTTTTGCTGGGTTGAATTGTTTCATTTTCTAAAAGTTGGTTAATTTCTTTGTTAATGAAATCGCTATCTGACATAGGGTACGTATATTGCTTGGTCCAATAGGATCTGCGGAGTTCGTCCTAATGGTAGCCTGTATCGCGGTAGTATAAGGTAGCACTTCATTTGTGCTTTCATTTTTTTGCATAATTTCTTCGATTTCTGCCCTATATTTTTCACTATTAACCGTATAATTAGTTTTTTGCAAAGATTCACTTTCTTTCTTGGCTCGTACTCAAAAAGGTTGATCTCTGCTTTAAGTTTTCTAAGTCCCTGTTCACCCAGAAGCATATCAAATTCTTCTAATGCATCTGTTTCAAAAAATGTGAGATTATGCTGTAATAATGTAATAATTTTTTTTTGATTTGGTTATAGAGTAACCATGAAGGGTTTTCACTTTTACTGGCTTTGCTATATTGAACTTTGTGCTAATATAATTGTTCGTTGCTCCGGTATCGATTAGGATGTTGATAAGTTTGCCTGTATCCCTGCAGTGGTATTGAAAACACAGCAAATCGTTCATGCGCCTAAAAAATCACTGCCTGTTTCGTATTCCTCATTTTCATATTCTGGTACAAGCGATGTTAGTTCTTCGTCGCATGTTTGGTTGACACGTTGTACCTTCTGTGGTAAGTTTCGAGAAGAAGGATTTCTTTCCCTTTTCTGTGGATCCCCGCTAAATGGGTTATTTGGAGGTAGTCCTTGTGTTTTGCGGTCATAGGTGTTTGGTTGTGGTGCGGGATGATTCCTGTTGTAATTTGTGGATCTCATGTACTGCTGTGATGAATCTACATCCATTGGTTGGTGTTGTTGGCTGGGTGCAGTTTGATTGTATCGCACCTGCACGTTAGGTTTGTACCTTTGTGGTTCCTTGTGATGTCTTCTGCTTGTGTATTGATACTGTGAAGTATTATATTGTCTGTGCTGATTGTATTGTGGAACGTCGAATTGTGAGTTCATATTGTCATGATATATCGTACTTGCGATATTGTGGCTATAGAGGGTGCCGCTGGTATATTTGCTGTTCAGACCGAGATTGAATGTCCGTACAGCTTCCTGGTTCGCATATTCTTTCATAGCTGAGGGATTTTCTGAGCTGTCCATCTCAGCCTTAGTGAGTGCAAAATTAAGTGACTTGCTGACTTCGCTATAGAACTCTGCCAAGGTCATTTTTCCCTGTTTTAATCTCTTCATTCTGTCGAGCAACACATACAGAGGTCTCTGGTCCGCATAGGTGTAATTAAGATGGTTTATTATTGAATAAAAATTGAACTTGGTGTCGTGGTTTATTAAAATATCGACCGCCTCTCTTTGAGTTTTTGAATGTAGAATTGAGAGTGCCGTGTAATATGTGGGTGTAGTAACGTAATCCTTGATGTTCTCCATGTGTGTCCAGGCACGTTTTCTCCACGACCTATATTGGTTCGTGTCACCTGTAAATATTGGTAACGATTTGAACACTTCTAGGTTAATTTGTGATGTGTCGGTAATGTTTGGTGTACAGTCCTGGTATTGGTTGGTGACTGTGACGTTAGGTGTTGGGTGAGTTGCGAAGAAATTCACTCTTTGTAGGGTTTCGGTGAGCGTTGTGGTTAGAGCAGCGATTTGTGCTCTTAGGCTTGCGTTCTTCTGTGTTGTCATATCGGAGTTTATGTCCAACGATACACGTGGTGAATTGAAAGCCGCTTGTCTTTTCTTCGCGATTCCAGTATGATGTTATTCCGATTTTTCAGGATTTTTTTTTTTTGTTGAATTTTAAGCACTTTTTTCCTATCCTTTTCCGCAATGGATAGTGATGGATAAGGTTCGGTTGAGCCCCGAGTTAATATCGTTCACACGATATGCGTAGAAGGAAATATACTTTTGAGCTGCACCGAAATGTGTGCTCTTTATTGATATTCTTAAGACTGACTAGTTTACATAAATCTTAGTGCTATTTATACTATTGAGCTGTATCGATAGTTATCTGTTTACTAACAGATAAAACTATTAGTTTCTGTTATTATATTTGGTTGTTATTGATAGTGCATTTCTATTGCTAAATGTTCTTATCTCTAGTATTTATATTGTACAATTTGTGTTAGCTGATAGATATGTTTACATATGCTTATTTTGATTTTGTGTATTTATGCCTAATAAGTGATATGCTATGTCACTTATATATAAGTATCTATGATATGTATGTTTTTTTTTTTTTTTTTTTTTTTTTACGAGGAGGAAGCATCGAAAGCCTGAACCCCACGTCAGTGTGGAACTTTAATCCAACTAAACCTCCTACCGTCATGTACCTTTCCCCCCGGTACCACCGTCAAGTATTCCGTCGGGAGGATGGTTGAGTTGAGTGCTCATACGTTTGTAGTAGTCTCAATGCATTCAGTAACAAGTTGCATTTACTTGGCCCCACCTCTGTTGGTATTAAACCCGCCCCGTGCAATGTTTGTCGCCAAACCCTTCCCCTTTAGTGCGTTTGTTTGGTCCGCGTTCTAGTGGTCCGTTAAGTTTTGGAGTTCTCTTCTCCGCTGCTGCTCTCGGGCTCTTTGGGTTTTCATTATTTTGGCGGCTATTTCGCACACCGCATCCCACTTAGCTTTTGATTCCACCATTTGGTCTACTAAGTTTTCGGGGGTTGGGTCTATACCGAATGCACTCTTGAGGAATCGTCTCTCTTGCTCGTATTGCGGACAATGGAACAACGTATGTTCTACATTCTCAATTGTCTCGCCACCGCATTTATCGCATATATCATCATTTTCGTGTTAAAAGCGTTTCAAATATGCTTTGAAACAGCCATGCCCTGTCAGGATTTGAGTTAAATAAAAGTCTACCTCGCCGTGTGGTCTTTTTAGCCATGGGTCAATGTTGGGAATCAGTCGGAAAGTCCAACGTCCTTTTTGACTGACTTCCCATCGTCTTTGCCAACTCTCCACCGTCTCCGCTCGGGCATTTCCTTTTACGGTTCTGGGTGGTAAGTCCGTTACAGGCTTTTTGGTCTCTTTGGCTAAGAGATCTAATGGGTGTAAGCCCGCAATTACAAGGGCAGCATCTTCTGACACTGTACGGAAAGCTGAGCATACTCTGAGTGCGCAAATGGTATAAATGGAAAAAAGGCCACGTCGGTAAGATTTTGTTTCGAGTGCTTTTCCCCAAACCTCGGCGCCATATAGAGTGACGGACTTCAGAACTCCAGCCAGGAGTCTTCTCCTATTTTGCTTCGGTCCACGGGTATTGAGCATCATTCGGGTTAAGGCTCTACATGTTTTTGAAGCTTTTTCGCAGGTGTAGGCTAAATGCTCTTTAAAGGAAAGTCTTGCATCAAGAACAATTCCTAAGTATTTCAACGCTGGTTGTGTAGTTATACACGCACCTTTTATTCTGAATGTAGCAGTCTCTCGGGTTTTTCTGCCAGTAATAAGCACGGCTTCCGTTTTGCTCTCTGCTAGGGTAAGTCCATTAGTTTCAAGCCAATCATTAATTAAAGATATTACTGCATTGGTTATTGCAACAATTTCTTCTATGTGCTTAGCTGTCACCACAACAGCAATGTCATCTGCAAATCCTATGATGTGAACATTTTTGGGTACCTTTAGTCGCAGTACTCCGTCGTACATGATGTTCCAGAGTAACGGTCCGGGTACAGATCCTTGTGGTACACCACCGGTGACTTTATATTCCTTATAGCCGTCGCTTGTGTCGTAGCTCAGAATTCTTTCATTAAAGTAGCTGACGATTATGTTGTAAAGGTATTGAGGCACGGAGAAACTTTTTAGGGCAGTTAATATGCTATACCAAGATGCTGAGTTAAAAGCATTTTTAACGTCGAGTGTTACGACCATGCAATATTGTATTGTGCCGCCTTTCCATCTTTTTCCACTAATTGCCTTTTCGGCCAGTGTCTTTACTAGGGTCACCGCGTCGATGGTGGATCTTGCTTTTCTGAATCCAAATTGATTCGGGGATAATCCGCCAGCGTCATCGATTGCTTTGTTTAGGCGTCGGTATACAATTCGCTCAAGGATTTTTCCAGCGGAGTCCAACATGCAGAGTGGCCGGAAATGGGACGGGTCTGTCAAAGGCTTGTTTGGTTTTGGCAGTAATATTAGATGCTGCTTTTTCCATAGCTTAGGGAAGCAACCTTCCCTAATGCATGTGTCATACATAATTCGGAAGGGGTCTGTGTTCTTAGATATCGCTGTTTTCAGCGCTAAATTAGGTATTCCGTCTGGGCCCGGGGCTTTAGATGGGTTTAACCGGTCACATGCTTCTCGGACCTCTTCGTTCGTAACAGACGGTATATCTGGGGCTACTTCTATAATCGCTTGATGAAGTTGGGAATGCAGTGGTCGGGTTGGGAAAAGTACCGATACTATTCTTTCCAGCATTGGGGGGGAGGTCGGCATTTGCCCACGAGAACGGAGTTTTGCCATTACCACCTTATATGCTAGCCCCCATGCATTATCTTCAACGTCGTCGCAGAGTTTCAGAAAGCATTCTCGTTTGCTTTTCTTAATGGACTGCTTTAATAGCTTCCTCTTGTCCTTGAAAAGTCTTTGGAGGGGTATATGGTCAGGGGTGCCACGTGACCTTTGATATGAACGTCTTGCCTGCTGGCATGCTTTTCGCAGTTTGGCAATTGTGTCATTCCACCAATATACTGGAGGGTGATGATTGCGTCGTGTATGTTTGGACATTGATGCGTCACATGCTTTTTTAAGATGGGTCATAATTATGGAGGCGGAACTATTTGCCGAAAGCGGGTTCTCTTGTAGCACAGTGGGCCTAAAGGTCTCTTCAAAGAGGTCAGGGTCGAACGTTTTAGTTCTCCAAGAACATCTCACTAGGGTCGGTACATTCTGCCGTATGTGTGCGACATTTATTTCAAATATAATGGCATAGTGATCGCTAAAGGTATAATGATCACTTATTTTCCATTTAGATCTACGGACAAGATTAGATTTGACGAAAGTCAGATCTATCACCGACTGCCGCCCATCTTTGTTGAATGTTGGTTGATTGGTGTTTAAGAGCACAAGGTCAAGGGAAGCAAAGGCTTCTAGTAAGGCTTTACCCCTACTATTAGTTCTTTTGCAACCCCATTCAATAGCCCAGGCATTAAAGTCGCCGGCTATTACTAGATTAGTTTTACTTCTGGCATCAGTCACTAGACAGTCGATGATGTTCTTAAATTCTTCGTCATTGATACTGGGAGGCAAATAGCAACTATAGATATTAACATCACTAATTGTTGCTCGAACAAAGCCATTTGAAGGGTAAGGGTTTTCCAGCTGTGGAGAGTTAGGGTTGCATTTCCATATCGCCGCTTTATTCCTCGAATCGCACGTCCAGTTGGCACCTTCAACGATTTTATAGGGTTCACTGAGTAAGGCCACATCGATCTGCTTCTCAAGCACTGACTGTTTTAATAGGTCATGTGCTGCTTGACAGTGGTTTAGGTTAAGTTGTAAACACCTCATATTAATTTTTGAGTTTGAGCCGCTTTCTTGTATACCGGGCATCTGACGCTCCCAGTAAAGTGATCAGTTTCACTGGAGCCAGCTTTCAAGCAAAGCATGCATTTTGGCTTCTTGGCACAGTCCGTAGCCTGGTGTTCACCCTCACCACATCTTCTACATAGTTTAGACCTGTCCTCGTTTTCGCAGCTTTTCGCTGTGCGGCCATAGTCGAGGCATCTGTAGCACCGTTGTGGCTGCCTATATTCTCTGATAAGGCATATTACCCACCCTACTTTTAATTTCTTGGATTGAAGTAGTTTCCTGGCATTCTCAACTGGGAGTTTAATAAGCGCTGTTTGAGTGTCTCTGTAGGACTTTCTTAGGCTCTTTATAGCTGAAACCGTCAGATCGTTGTTACCCAACTCTCTCTGTAGAGCATAAAGTACTTCTTCCTTGGTTGTAATTTCATCCAAGTCTTTACACTCTATAAGTGTCTCCTGGGTCAGAACTTTTATATTTGCTTGGTCACCAAGGCATTTCCTCATTGTTTCCTGCGAGTCGGCTGACATTGCTGAACCACTTAGTTGAAGCAGCATTTCACCGCCTTGTGTTTTACGAATTCGGGTAACTTTCTTTTCGAATTCGCTGAGTGTAGAATCGGACTTAATTTTCCTAAGAATTTCGGCATAAGTAAGATTTCCATTCTTAGAAATTAATATCGCCTGGGGTTTTGTTTTTGGGGGTTTTGCGGTTTGCGATTTAGCTTTTCTAGCTACAATATTCCACGGCAGTGTTTTTGGACTTTGAGGGTCATTTGGGTTATTACCTTTATTTTGTTGGGTTTCCTTAGGTCTCTTTGATGGTGGATTTACAGCGCCTTCAAAAGTGTGAGGTATAGCGCGGTCAATTGTTATTATTGATCGCTTAGCTTGACCAATCAAATTTGTATTTGCGCGAGTTTTTGGCGAGTTTGTGCATGTTCGCTTAATTTGTTGTTGCGTGTGCTCATCTTCTATTGGTTCATCAGTGTGCATAGTGCGGCCTCTTTTCGGCTGAATGATTGAGTGGGTGGTTGACTCTTTGAATTCAGCTAGTGCTTGTTTTTGTAGCTGCGATATCCTATCAATGATATTTTTCATATTCTGGTTCACATGTCTTTGTTTTTGGCCATGTGTGAGAGCAATTAGTTCATCTATGAGCACTCCCAATGCAGTGAGCACGTTCTCTCCTTCGCTCATGTTTATGATGGGGTCAGTTTTAGTGTTGCTTTGTGTTGATGGCAGATTGACTACGATCAAATTATCAGCTGTTCGCGTTGGTTTATTGCAAAGGGTCATATCAAGCGCAGTTGGCGTTGCAGTGTTGACCGATTGTACGCTGGGCGTTATCACCCGTCGCTCGGGTGATCGGGCAGTTTTGCTGCTCCGTGTAAATGGACTAATTCCAGCCATTTCACTTTTCTCCTTGGTGTCTGCTATGGGATTTGCTGTTTTTGCTTTAGTTGACATTTTTTAGCCACATAAACAGAAATCCTCTAGCGCTGGTGTTGAGCAGAGATTCCTCAGGATCAGGCCTCAGGAATTTCTCTCAATGTGGATTGTGGGTTTCAAGAGGGTGTAAAAGGAATTAAGAAAGGGAGACGGCAATATGAGCAGCTGAGAGAGCGCTCTTTGCGTATTCCCTTTTGTGCGGACCTTTGCCCGACAATAAATAAATATTTTGAAATAGAAATAGCACTTACCGCTTGTACGACTTTTCTGTCGATTCAATTTAGTGCCGGTTTGCTAGTTGCGTTTGCAGTCTGTTTTTTCGCGCACTTGCGGACTTTAAACACTTTTGTAAAACTTTGTTTATGTTCCATAAGTTGGGACACTCACAAAACACGTCCGTACTTGTGCACTTCAACTATGTGCCATACCCAACTATGTGCCATACCTATGTATGTATGTACATATGTGCATATTTTTGGACGTGTTTTGGGCGGTAAGTACACATTGTATATTTGTAGTGTAGTGTACCTTTAGGTACTTACGCAACGTGGTTATTCACGTTGCTGTTGTTGGTGGATTCTTTACACGGTCCCATTTGGAGTGTTGTGTTGGGCATCTGGCGTTCAGTTGGCCAGTTTCAGCACTTGCTGAGCAGGGATGCTCAAAAAGTACCTGCGTCTGTAGAGTGCTGAAGGAGTGTATCGTGTGCAGACAAACGGTCGTAGCAGTGTGCGTTTAATTCACGGATCGATTCGGTCCAGCGCCACATCGGTCGACTCGCGGCCGTTACGGGGACATTGATCCGTCCGGCGGTCAATTTGGGTGACCTCTGTCCAGGCTTTTTGGCTGGAGATGTGGGCTGTACCCTAGCGAGAACGCATTAATCGTCCACTTGGGTCGTCGCTGTTATAGAGCGGGTTTGCGCTAGAGACACCTTCTCCAGCGCGTTCAGTTGCGCGTACCTGGTGAGCAGCTGTTTTCGGCATTTTTTGAATTAGTGTCATCTGCGTCAGTGGTGAGCTCGGCGGATCAGCCTACCAAAGAGCACTCGAAGGCAATAATGCCTCCACCACAGAGGAAGAAGGTTAAATTCCCCGCTGGGAATGAGGAGTCCGGGCCATCGATGGTGACGGTGGACACGACGTCGGGCGATGAAGCTGTGGGACCACCGGTTATTTCTCCGCCAAGGCGGAAGACGCGTTTTAGGGTCTCTTTGTTCGGTATTGGTGCTGAACTTATTGGTTGTTTATTTGGTCGGCGTTCATACTTGTTTGTGAGACAAATTTCGCAGTCCTGTACTTCTTTTTTACAAGCGTCACGTATGTTTGGCCAGTAGTATGTGAGCGAAATTTCCTGTGCGTTATTTTTGTAGTTTCTGTGAGCACGACTGTGTGTGTCTTGTATGATTCGTTGTTGTTGTTGGGTTTCGGTGATGTCGTCTACCAATTTTTGCGCTAGTACAATTGATATAGTCGGAAATGTGTTGATAATCTCGTTTTCGACGTAAAATAATATTTGTTCGTTTATATGAAGTGAGTTAGTGACCTTTGGTCTAATTATAGTTTTTAGTCTGTCTAGTAATTCAGATTTTGTGTTAAAAAAAGCGTGTGTCGGCTGTTAGAAAATATGTTTTATGAAGATATTTCGACGAAGTTTTGATCTGACTGATTCACAATAATTTGATTTCTAAAGGAGTTTATTGGCTGCTTTACTCGTTTGAGATTTTGTGTTGGGGAGCTTTGTGCTGAATATTGGGAGTCATCAGAATTTACAGTGTTGTTTATTTGCTGGCGAAAAAGTGCATCAGCGACAACGTTCTGATGTCCGTGTTTGTAAACGAGTTTGGCACCATATTCTTCAATGAAATTTTCCATCTTGTTAATTTTGGGGTTTTTTTCTGATATGGAGAAGATTAATGATAGATGGTCAGTGTAAAATGTTAAATCTGCTATACCATACAAGTAATTACGTAGTTACTGTAGTGACCACACAATTGCGAGTAACTTTTTCTCATTCGTGGAGTAATTCTGTTCTGTTTCGCTGAGCGTTCGTGAAGTAAATGATATGGGGTTTTGATTTTGAGATAATACGGCTCCTATAGCGTAATTGCTAGCATCTGTGGTTAATTCGAAGGGGTTTGTTAAAATTTGGTTGGAAGAGTTCAACCTGGGCTTGTAGTTCTTCTTTTTTTTTTGATAATGCTGCTAGTGAACGTTCGTCTAAGCTGATTTTTAGTTTTTCACTTTGATTCTTGGATATGCCACCGTTATCTCCTCTGAGGAACGTAGTAAGTGGCTTGACTATGGCTGGGAAATTCAGTATGAATTTTCGATAATAAATCGCAAGGCCTAGAAAGGATCTGAGTTCCTTAAGCTTTATGGGAACAGGAAAATCTTTAATGGTTTGTATTTTTGAAGGATCAACTGTAATCCTGTTATATTTAATTATATGACCTAAATATTCTACAGAGTCCTGGAAAAAGTGAGATTTCTCGTTGGAGATCTTCATGTTGGCCTGGTGAAGCGCGTTTATTATTATGCGGATGTGCTCGATATGTTCTTCGGGAGAGGAAGAATAAATGAGAACGTCGTCTATATAAACGTATGCGAACTTGCCGATATATGGTCTCAAAATATCATCTACACATCTTTGAAAAATTGACGGAGCATTTTTTAGTCCGAACGGCATACGAAGGAATTCGTATTTAGCTCCATTTACACTAAAGGCGGTTTTTCCCTGTCAGATTCTTTAATAAGGATCTGATGGAAGCCAGACTCTAAATATAAAGTTGTAAATACTTTTGCATTACCTAAATTCTGTATGGTCATAGCCACATCAGGTATGGAGTATCTATCTGTAATAGATGTTAGTTCTTCGTCGCATGTTTGGTTGACACGTTGTACCTCCTGTGGTAAGTTTCGAGAAGAAGGATTTCTTTCCCTTTTCTGTGGATCCCCGCGAAATGGGTTATTTGGAGGTAGTCCTTGTGTTTTGCGGTCATAGCTGTTTGGTTGTGGTGCGGGATGATTCCTGTTGTAATTTGTGGATCTCATGTACTGCTGTAATGAATCTACATCCATTGGTTGGTGTTGTTGGCTGGGTGCAGTTTGATTGTATCGCACCTGCACGTTAGGTTTGTACCTTTGTGGTTCCTCGTGATGTCTTCTGCTTGTGTATTGATACTGTGAAGTATTATGTTGTCTGTGCTGATTGTATTGTGGAACGTCGAATTGTGAGTTCATATTGTCATGATATATCGTGCTTGCGATATTGTGGCTATAGAGGGTGCCGCTGGTATATTTGCTGTTCAGATCGAGAATGAATGTCCGTACAGCTTCCTGGTTCGCATATTCTTTCATAGCTGAGGGATTTTCTGAGCTGTCCATCTCAGCCTTAGTGAGTGCAAAATTAAGTGACTTGCTGACTTCGCTATGGAACTCTGCCAAGGTCATTTTTCCCTGTTTTAATCTCTTCATTCTGTCGAGCAACACATACAAAGGTCTCTGGTCCGCATAGGTGTAATTAAGATGGTTTATTATTGAATAAAAATTGAACTTGGTGTCGTGGTTTATTAAAATATCGACCGCCTCTCTTTGAGTTTTGAATGTAGAATTGAGAGTGCCGTGTAATATGTGGGTGTAGTAACGTAATCCTAGATGTTCGCCATGTGTGTCCAGGCACGTTTTCTCCACGACCTATAGTGGTTCGTGTCACCTGTAAATATTGGTAACGATTTGAACACTTCTAGGTTAATTTATGATGTGTCGGTATTGTTTGGTGTACAGTCCTGGTATTGGTTGGTGACTGTGACGTTAGGTGTTGGGTGAGTTGCGAAGAAATTCACTCTTTGTAGGGTTTCGGTGAGCGTTGTGGTTAGAGCAGCGATTTGTGCTCTTAGGCTTGCGTTCTTCTGTGTTGTCATATCGGAGTTTATGCCCAACGATACACGTGATGAATTGAAAGCCGCTTGTCTTTTCTTCGCGATTCCAGTATGATGTTATTCCGATTTTTCAGGATTTTTTTTTTTTTTGTTGAATTTTAAGCACTTTTTTCCTATCCTTTTCCGCAATGGATAGTGATGGCTAAAAGGTTCGGTTGAGCCCCGAGTTAATATCGTTCACACGATATGCGTAGAAGGAAATATACTTTTGAGCTGCACCGAAATGTGTGCTCTTTATTGATATTCTTAAGACTGACTAGTTTACATAAATCTTAGTGCTATTTATACTATTGAGCTGTATCGATAGTTATCTGTTTACTAACAGATAAAACTATTAGTTTCTGTTATTATATTTGGGTTGTTATTGATAGTGCATTTCTATTGCTATATGTTCTTATCTCTAGTATTTATATTTTACAATGTGTGTTAGCTGATAGATATGTTTACATATGCTTATTTTGATTTTGTGTATTTATGCCTAATAAGCGTTATGCTATGTCACTTATATATAAGTATCTATGATATGTATGTATGTATGTACATATGTATGTATGTACAATGTGTACAAGTTTGTGAAGTGTAGAGATCATAAATTGTATGCAGATATGTATGCGGTGTGCGGATATGTCGTTAACTCGCGAACTTATAGCGGTAGTGCGATTTGTTGGTACGATCGGCGTTGAGTACTCTTTTTGCACGGTTAGTGACCGCATGAGTTATTTTCGAGGTGCACGTTTTTGCGCGCTTGTGCATTCTTGTGCATATTTTTGGACGTGTTTTGGGCGGTAAGTACACATTGTATATTTCTTGTGTAGTGTACCTTTAGGTACTTACGCAACGTGGTTATTCACGTTGCTGTTGTTGGTGGATTCTTTACACGGTCCCATTTGGAGTGTTGTGTTGGGCATCTGGCGTTCAGTTGGCCAGTTTCAGCACTTGCTGAGCAGGGATGCTCAAAAAGTACCTGCGATTGTAGAGTGCTGAAGGAGTGTATCGTGTGCAGACAAACGGTCGTAGCAGTGTGCGTTTAATTCACGGATCGATTCGGTCCAGCGCCACATCGGTCGACTCGCGGCCGTTACGGGGACATTGATCCGTCCGGCGGTCAATTTGGGTGACCTCTGTCCAGGCCTTTTCGCTGTACCCTAGCGAGAACGCATTAATCGTCCACTTGGGTCATCGCTGTTATAGAGCGGGTTTGCGCTAGAGACACCTTCTCCACGACGTCGGGCGATGAAGCTGCGGGACCACCGGTTATTTCTCCGCCACGGCGGAAGACGCGTTTTAGGATCTCTTTGTTCGGTATTGGTGCTGAACTTATTGGTTGTTTATTTGGTCGGCGTTCATACTTGTTTGTGAGACAAATTTCGCAGTGCTGTACTTCTTGTTTACAAGCGTCTCGTATGTTTGGCCAGTAGTATGTGAGCGAAATTTCCTGTGCGTTATTTTTGTAGTTTCTGTGAGCAAGACTGTGTGTGTCTTGTATGATTCGTTGTTGTTGTTGGGTTTCGGTGATGTCGTCTACCAATTTTTGCGCTAGTACAATTGATATAGTCGGAAATGTGTTGATAATCTCGTTTTCGTCGTAAAATAATATTTGTTCGTTTATATGAAGTGAGTTAGTGACCTTTGGTCTAATTATAGTTTTTAGTCTGTCTAGTAATTCAGATTTTGTGTTAAAAAAAAGCGTGTGTCGGCTGTTAGAAAATATGTTTTATGAAGATATTTCGACGAAGTTTTGATCTGACTGACTCACAATTTTTTGATTTTGAGATAATACGGCTCCTATAGCGTAATTGCTAGCATCTGTGGTTAATTCGAAGGGTTAAAATTTGGTTGGAAGAGTTCAACCTGGGCTTGTAGTTCTTCTTTTATTTTGGTGAATGCTGCTAGTGCACGTTCGTCTAAGCTGATTTTTAGTTTTTCACTTTGATTCTTGGATATGCCACCGTTATCTCCTCTGAGGAACGTAGTAAGTGGCTTGACTATGACTGGGAAATTCAGTATGAATTTTCGATAATAAATCGCAAGGCCTAGAAAGGATCTGAGTTCCTTAAGCTTTATGGGAACAGGAAAATCTTTAATGGTTTGTATTTTTGAAGGATCAACTGTAATCCTGTTATATTTAATTATATGACCTAAATATTCTACAGAGTCCTGGAAAAAGTGAGATTTCTCGTTGGAGATCTTCATGTTGGCCTGGTGAAGCGCGTTTATTTTTATGCGGATGTGCTCGATATGTTCTTCGGGAGAGGAAGAATAAATGAGAACGTCGTCTATATAAACGTATGCGAACTTGCCGATATATGGTCTCAAAATATCATCTACACATCTTTGAAAAATTGACGGAGCATTTTTTAGTCCGAACGGCATACGAAGGAATTCGTATTTAGCTCCATTTACACTAAAGGCGGTTTTTCCCTGTCAGATTCTTTAATAAGGATCTGATGGAAGCCAGACTCTAAATCTAAAGTTGTAAATACTTTTGCATTACCTAAATTCTGTATGCTCATAGCCACATCAGGTATGGAGTATCTATCTGTAATAGTTTGAGCGTTTAGCTTTTGAAAGTCTAGAACCATTCTGCACTGAGGTTTCCCTTGTTCATCGGTACCTTTTTTAGCGACTGTCCAAATGGGAGAGTTGTACAGACTTTTGCTGGGTTGAATTGTTTCATTTTCTAAAAGTTGGTTAATTTCTTTGTTAATGAAATCGCTATCTGACATAGGGTACGTATATTGCTTGGTCCAATTGGATCTTCGGAGTTCGTCCTAATGGTAGCCTGTATCGCGGTAGTATAAGGTAGCACTTCATTTGTGCTTTCATTTTTTTGCATAATTTCTTCGAAATCTGCCTTATATTTTTCACTATTAACCGTATAATTAGTTTTTTGCAAAGATTCACTTTCTTTCTTGGCTCGTACTCAAAAAGGTTGATCTCTGCTTTAAGTTTTCTAAGTCCCTGTTCACCCAGAAGCATATCAAATTCTTCTAATGCATCTGTTTCAAAAAATGTGAGATTATGCTGTAATAATGTAATAATTTTTTTTGATTTGGTTATAGAGTAACCATGAAGGGTTTTCACTTTTACTGGCTTACCTATATTGAACTTTGTGCTAATATAATTGTTCGTTGCTCCGGTATCGATTAGGATGTTGATAAGTTTGCCTGTATCCCTGCAGTGGTGTTGAAAACACAGCAAATCGTTCCTGCGCCTAAAAAATCACTGCCTGTTTCGTATTCCTCATTTTCATATTCTGGTACAAGCGATGTTAGTTCTTCGTCGCATGTTTGGTTGACACGTTGTACCTCCTGTGGTAAGTTTCGAGAAGAAGGATTTCTTTCCCTTTTCTGTGGATCCCCGCTAAATGGGTTATTTGGAGGTCATAGCTGTTTGGTTGTGGTGCGGGATGATTCCTGTTGTAATTTGTGGATCTCATGTACTGCTGTAATGAATCTACATCCATTGGTTGGTGTTGTTGGCTGGGTGCAGTTTGATTGTATCTCACCTGCACGTTAGGTTTGTACCTTTGTGGTTCCTCGTGATGTCTTCTGCTTGTTTATTGATACTGTGAAGTATTATGTTGTCTGTGCTGATTGTATTGTGGAACGTCGAATTGTGAGTTCATATTGCCATGATATATCGTACTTGCGATATTGTGGCTATAGAAGGTGCCGCTGGTATATTTGCTGTTCAGACCGAGAATGAATATCCGTACAGCTTCCTGATTCGCATATTCTTTCATAGCTGAGGGATTTTCTGAGCTGTCCATCCTTAGTGAGTGCAAAATTAAGTGACTTGCTGACTTCGCTATGGAACTCTGCCAAGGTCATTTTTCCCTGCTTTAATCTCTTCATTCTGTCGAGCAACACATACAGAGGTCTCTGGTCCGCATAGGTGTAATTAAGATGGTTTATTATTGAATAAAAATTGAACTTGGTGTCGTGGTTTGTTAAAATATCGACCGCCTCTCTTTGAGTTTTTGAATGTAGAATTGAGAGTGCCGTGTAATATGTGGGTGTAGTAACGTAATCCTTGATGTTCTCCATGTGTGTCCAGGCACGTTTTCTCCACGACCTATAGTAGTTCGTGTCACCTGTAAATATTGGTAACGATTTAAACACTTCTAGGTTAATTTGTGATGTGTCGGTAATGTTTGGTGTACAGTCCTGGTATTGGTTGGTGACTGTGACGTTAGGTGTTGGGTGAGTTGCGAAGAAATTCACTCTTTGTAGGGTTTCGGTGAGCGTTGTGGTTAGAGCAGCGATTTGTGCTCTTAGGCTTGCGTTCTTCTGTGTTGTCATATCGGAGTTTATGTCCAACGATACACGTGATGAATTGAAAGCCGCTTGTCTTTTCTTCGCGATTCCAGTATGATGTTATTCCGATTTTTCAGGATTTTTTTTTTTTTTTTGTTGAATTTTAAGCACTTTTTTCCTATCCTTTTCCGCAATGGATAGTGATGGCTAAAAGGTTCGGTTGAGCCCCGAGTTAATATCGTTCACACGATATGCGTAGAAGAAATATACTTTTGAGCTGCACCGAAATGTGTGCTCTTTATTGATATTCTTAAGACTGACTAGTTTACATAAATCTTAGTGCTATTTATACTATTGAGCTGTATCGATAGTTATCTGTTTACTAACAGATAAAACTATTAGTTTCTGTTATTATATTTGGTTGTTATTGATAGTGCATTTCTATTGCTAAATGTTCTTATCTCTAGTATTTATATTTTACAATGTGTGTTAGCTGATAGATATGTTTACATATGCTTATTTTGATTTTGTGTATTTATGCCTAATAAGTGATATGCTATGTCACTTATATATAAGTATCTATGATATGTATGTATGTATGTACATATGTATATGTATTACATATGTGCATATTTTTGGACGTGTTTTGGGCGGTAAGTACACATTGTATATTTGTAGTGTAGTGTACCTTTAGGTACTTACGCAACGTGGTTATTCACGTTGCTGTTGTTGGTGGATTCTTTACACGGTCCCATTTGGAGTGTTGTGTTGGGCATCTGGCGTTCAGTTGGCGAGTTTCAGCACTTTCTGAGCAGGGTTGCTCAAAAAGTACCTGCGTCTGTACAGTGCTGAAGGAGTGTATCGTGTGCAGACAAACGGTCGTAGCAGTGTGCGCTTAATTCACGGATCGATTCGGTCCAGCGCCACATCGGTCGACTCGCGGCCGTTACGGGGACATTGATCCGTCCGGCGGTCAATTTGGGTGACCTCTGTCCAGGCCTTTTGGCTGGAGATGTGGGCTGTACCCTAGCGAGAACGCATTAATCATCCACTTGGGTCGTCGCTGTTATAGAGCGGGTTTGCGCTAGAGACACCTTCTCCAGCGCGTTCAGTTGCGCGTACCGGGTGAGCAGCTGTTTTCGGCATTTGTTGAATTAGTGTCATCTGCGTCAGTGGTAAGCTCGGCGGATCAGCCTACCAAAGAGCACTCGAAGGCAAGAATGCCTCCACCACAGAGGAAGAAGGTTAAATCCCCCGCTGGGAATAAGGAGTCCGGGCTATCGATGGTGACGGTGGACACGACGTCGGGCAATGAAGCTGCGGGACCACCGGTTATTTCACCGCCACGGCGGAAGACGCGTTTGTGGTCTCCGGGTAAATCGTGCGGGAAAGAGGGCGAGAGCGGTAGTGGTAGTGTTTGCGGTAATTTTGACACCGCTGAAAAAGCGGCTGTTCACTCCGCAAAGTCTGGCGAGGGTGAGAAGGGTGTTGCGAGCGTGAATGTGGGCGCGAAAAAATTGGGCGCTAGCAAGGCGAGTTCGGGCAAGGGTGGTGCGAGCAACCGATAAGCCCCTCGTAAGGAGGGTGTTGTTGTCGGGAGCTGTGCGGTTAGCCATGTTGCTGCCGTAAAACGAATCACGGGGAACTTAGCGGCTTAGTTTTCGGGGCCGCGAATTTTGAAGAGGGAACTGCAAAGGGGTTGATGGAGCTTGCCTCGAAGTACGAGGCACTCCTGATGACGGTTATTACCGAGAATGCCCATCTTCGCGATCAGGTTGACGCCCTTAGAGGAAGTTGCGAAGACACTCCTCGCTGCCGAACAGGTCAATGCCGGCACTGTCGGCACCGATGCCTGCGTCCCCAGCACCCTTCACTCGTTGTGAGGATCCACGAAGTTAGACCGATTAAGGGTCGTGGGGCGGTTATCCGCACTCCCTCTGTTTTAGAGAGGGAGAAAGTGGCGACGGACACAAAATTCGCGAAGATGGATCACCTCTTGGTTTCTCTCCTGAAGTCCCCTGATAAGATCAGGATGTATGTCCTTGGCATATTTGTTGACTTCAAGTGAGCATTTGATTACCTAAGCTGGGATCGAGTGTTGCAACGACTGGAAGAGCTTGGCTGTCCGGAAATTACTCTTTGGCGGAGTTACTTTTCGGACAGAAAAGCCTTTCTAGCCGGAATGAACGGGAGTGTGGAGATCGGAGTGGTCCGTGGCTGCACGCAGCGATCCATCTGCGGTCGATATATTTGGAACCTCATGATGAACTCTGCGTATGCGGACGACCTTCTCCTTCTGGTTGAAGGTCGATCGCGATTAGAGTTAGAGCGGGCGGGAGGACAATTTTTAGAAATTGTAAATAATTGGGGTTTAGGTGTGGGGGTTGACATATCGATGGACGAAACGGTGATAATGCTGCTTAAGGGCAGATTGTCGCCGGTTCGTCCACCTATTGTCCGGGTGAATGGGGTCAGCATCAGGTATGGGACGCAAGTCAAATGTGACGTGAAAGTTGATAGGCAGAAATGTGCAAAATTAATATAAGTGCGATAACTGTATAAAATTTAGCGATTACTACGATACAGAAAATATTAATAATCATATATTTTATATCTCAGGCACTACTTAGCCGATTCAGTTCGATTTAATTTGTAACATTTTTATTAAACCTATATTTTACAGTTTTCAAATTGACGAAACCGAACTACAACTGACTGTTATATTGAAAATATCAATAATTTTGACATACGAGGTGTGTTCAAAGGAAAAGGTGAGCATTAAATTTTTTTGAAAAGTAATTATTTATTCATCAATATCTATTTTGTCCCCTTCAAAGTAATCCACCTCGGATATAATACACTTGTGTCAACGCTTTTTCAATTCTCGAAGCACTTCCGAAATCGTATGATGGTATATGATGATCGATATGACTCGTATATCTTAATGAAATTATATAATAATATAATAACATTAAGTTAAACATTCCGCTAGCTTTATATGCGCAATAAAGTAGTCAGATCGGATATAACGGAAAATATAATAATGAAATAAGTAAGTACATGACTTAATACAAGGTAATATGACCACATAAGATTTCATGCGAATCTTCCACTATGAAATGATTTGTAAAATATACTTTAGCTCGACACTCTGCTAAGTTCTCTTCTAATTTCGTATTGAGTTATACTCTTTAATAATATAATATATACTACTTGTATATGTATACTACTTTAATAATGTAGTAGTAAATATAGTTATCATGATTATGATAGTTAAAGAAATGGGTTGGATAGGATGTTTTTCACAGGAAAGGACAAACTTCTTTAATTTCTGTATGTTTGTACATTTATGTTTAGGAGTGCAAGTATTTCGATCTGTTCGAATCCTTTTGCATGGATTGATTGCTTAAGGGTGGAATAGGGTTAATTCGTTTGAAAAACTTCGCATTTTTCTGATTAGTTTTGATGAAACAGTTAAAATATATTATTTAAAATAAATGGTACACTATCGTAAAAGGTAACACAAAATGAAATTGTACGTTTTGGGAACACTTTTAAGGAAAAAACTCGATGTTTTGCGAAAAAATTAGTTAATTTGTTATTGTAAAATGAAAAATATTAATAAATTAGAAAAATTTCTCCAGTAAATTGTATAAAGAAATAGTGTTAAAAATTTCATATAAATCGGTGCAGTAGTTGTGAAGTTATGAGAGCGACCGACTTTGAAAACAAGAGTTTTTGGAAAAACGCTTAAAAGTATAGCACACAAAACAATTTAAGATGAAACGTTCATAAGCGAGTTCTGCATTAACTTGTTTGATTTTAACATTATTTTCAAACAGGATTTAGTATGTGTCTATCCGTATTTCATTATTACTTTCGAGCGTTCCATCTATAATTATATTTCCATTTTTCAATTCATTTATTAGAATACTATTTCCTTCGAATGTTTTCGACTTTCCATGTATATTTTGTAGAATGGGTATAGTACAGTTATCATCTAATATTTCATTACGTATAAGATACATACCTAACTATATTTTTACATTTATTACATTTTCACAATGTCAATTGGGTGTTTAACATGCTGCGTCGGAACTTGTTAAATATTAACTTCCCTCTTATTTTTGAGTTTGAAAATTATTACAATAGAGGGTTTTCCAAAAAGGATCATATGATTAAAAAAAAAGAATTGATAAGGAAACTGTTTTTTATTTAATGTGAAGTACAATCGATACATTAAAGTTCTGAATATAAAATCATTCGAGTTCGATTAACCCAAATTTCGAGTACTTTTTCCACTAAATCAAGTCGTATGTCACGAATATCGATTTCAAAAGCTAGAAGAGAGTCTGGTTTATTGCCAAAGATGTAAATGTAATGTTGTTCTTGTGTATATCTTTCCATGATAAAATTATATACCTTACTGAATACAATGACAAAAAAATTTCAGATCTTGACATATTAAAAATGGCCGAAACGACACTTAAAAATCATATTCAGGGGTGTTTTGGAATCCAAGACAGATTTGTGTAGTTGTCAGAATTGCAAACCAATTCTGATTTTCAATGGTGTCACAGAATCTGATTGGATTTTCGTCTTTTCGAACATATGCAAAACCAATATTCGAATCGGCTGTTTACTAATGTGACAAAACTTGCAAATAAATAAATTTGGAAGCGTTTGATAAATTTGAAATGCTGAATGAAGTCTACTAAAGTTTACAATGAGTTTCGTTATTTCAGCTTTTATTTTATTGGAAGAAAGAAAAGCAAAAAAAAAAATAAAATGAATATATTAAGAGATCACATTAATCCACTGATACACCAGGCGAATCGCATGTGAAATTTGGCTTGCATGTATTGGTATGCTTATATATGTATGTACATGCATACTTTACATGTGTATATCACATTATCGACTAAACAAAGACGCATTTTGGGGTTAAATTACGTTTATTACGCTTTGTAAATCCTCCTTAAATATCTGGATTTTTTCAATAAACTCAATAATTATTATATTTTGTGTTTTATTCTTATGTTTCCTCTATAAAAATAAAGATAAATTAAATCGTAATATTAATATAAATTAATTTCTTAACTTACATTTCAAATATTTTAGCGACTATCCTCTTGCTTTGTTTCTAATAACAAAACCGATAAGATTGGTTTCCGTGACACCCGAAACCGATACAATTTCTGTTTCGAACGTCAAACCAATAGTATCTGAATTCATGACACCTACTACATTTTTATATCGGTTTCAATTCTCATTCCGACAACTCTCGGATTCTACAACACCTCTGATTATCCCTATTGGAAAACCCGATAGTTATGACTAATGATACTAAAGCTATTAAATTGTAATTTATAGTCTTAGAATTATTATCTTCATATCTTAATTCTGCATTTTATTACAATATATTGACTTTAATTAGCTTGACCGGATTGGATATAAGTTGAATTGTTATAGGTTTGTTATGTTTGTAAAAGGTTCCCATTATTTTAATATTGCAATTTTTAAATCTAATTAAATAATTTCCATCTATGGCAAAGTTGTTTGAATTACATTAATACATGATAGACAGTTTCGTTTTTTGGATTGATTATACATGTATATATGCTTCGTATTTAGTTCAATAACATTGCACAGTGATTTCACTTGTATGGAAGCCGCGGCCATAAATACATTTAGATGAAATATCGATTTGATATTCTCACCAAAAGTCCATAAAAATATGACAAATATATTGTATTAAAAAAAGTTAGGCACATCGGACGACTATATCCTATTGCTCCCAAAGTAACAGTCAGTAACGGATCGATAAATTTGTATATTTTTATTTTAAGGGAAACTGAGCATGGTTTTACTAATAATAATATACACACTTTCAAGAATATTCGTATTGATTGGTGGTACTCAAAAATAAGTGACGTGATAACAGAAAAATAAACCATGAAAAACATTTATGTATTATAATTAGAAAACGAACAACAATTTTGTGAATTATATTCATATTGTCTTATCAAGCAAATCCATGGTTGACTTTAGTAGCGTTGTTTTGTGGTTATAAGCAAGTTTTCGCTGCCGTCTTTTTCCGTGTATGTTGGTAAGCAAAAACTGTTAATATCTTTAATCCTTGTCTCTGCAGCTTCTTCAGAATCTCTAACCAAGGATTGTTTTATAATTTCAGATCGATAAAGTAAAATTTTATGAACCTATGGGGGGACCTAACTGGGATATTTTCCAATCATCAGATTTAGAGACAATTTGTTTATTTTATCGTTATTTTTTTAACATGTTTTTTTATTTTTGTCCTATCGGCCACTGTGCAGTTAATTGTTTTTTACATAGTTACAGTGCATTTTTCTTTTAAATATATTTTCAATACAATTATCTTAACATTTTCGTAAATCTTTCTTAAATTTCGATATTTATCATTAACATTTGTTTTACATTTGGTATTGGTTATATAAGTTAAAGTTAATTTTAATGCACGTTAATTAATGCACGACTTCTTCTGTTAGCCGTCTAATTTATTCTGCCTATTGCTATTTTGTTATTATGCTCATCATGCTCATCAAGTTCAGCTTCATTGTTAATGAGTGAACCGATTTCCAAAAGTACGCATTACGGTTGACGCCAGTGACGCCAGATGCTACACCACAGTGTTGTTGCTGCATAACTGCCTGATAATACTCCAACCAAAACAGGTTTTATGCTATGATTGCATTCGCTATTGTTGTTGTGGCGGCGCTGAATGATAACTATATCTTATTAAGCGCAATGTAAGCCAATCATAGTAGACAGAGAATTTCGCATATCACCATAACTTATATACATGAATTGCTTGACAAATTTCTTTTACTAATACTAACTTTAGTAATATTACAGTATTTTCATCTTTAGCAACAATTATAAAGTTTATTTCTCTGAGTTTTTCGAAAGTCACATTAAAATTAGCTATATCTTTATCTGTAATAGTATCTGTACTTCCTTTTCCTTGTTACGTTTAATAATTAAATTTTCCATTTTTCTTTTGATACAGCTTTGAGTTCTGAGTTGATACTATTTACATTTTCAACAAATTCTTTAAAGTGAGTATTTAAACTAATAGCTATATCTCCTATCCTAAAAAGTTTAATAATTATCTCTTTTGCCTTTGGTGTTGTGAGCTTAAAGTACCGATTTGAATTCTGATGTATTTGAGTTTAGCAATTTTTTTTCTTTCAAAATTGATTCCTCCAAATTATCTTATGACCTTTGTACAATGGTTTATTTACTAAGTATGTTATTCTATCATACCTTTTGATTTGTTTGACTTCATTTAATTTTAGTAGGGAATAGCCGTTTACATAGTTCAAATATATTATTTCTATCTGGACTGCAATTAGAGATATTGTCAATAAGGGTATGATAATCTGCATTATTGTGTTTTACCTATAGGGTTTAAGATTTAATAATTTCCTTGTGAATAATACTATTTTTCTCTTGATTAATGACTTTACTTACCTAAATTATTTAACTATTCATTTTTTATATCTAGGTGTTGTTTTCCATTGAAATGTATTTCCTTTTTCATAAATTATTTTATTTTCTTTAAATGTTCTTGTTTTGCGGCTTTAATTTTTATAATTAAGTCTCCCGCTTTCGCTTAATTTAAATTTTTTGGGTAATTGCTTGTGCTTTATATTTTGCAATTTCAATTATTGTTGAGTGAGATCTTTCTTTTTGTCCGTTCATAGTTGAATGCCTTGGGTCACAATAATTAATTTTAATTTTCTTTCTATCTACGAAGCATTTGAATTGAGCTGAGCTGAATACTAGTTCCTTATTGCATGTAAAAATTTTTATTTCTGTTGTTAATGTTGTCTTCGACATGTTTAACTATTAAAAATTTGGAATAGGCGTCCATTAATGTACGGAATTTAAAATTAGATGCAAATAATACATCTATGTTTATGTAAGTAAATGCGTTGCGGTCCCGCGTTGTTGATAGATGCCTAACGACGCGTGTTAGCTTGGATATGATCCAACGCAGACGGTCGCTGTCCAGGTATCTCGCAGTCAATGTGCCAGATGATTGTAGCAAACTTCTTAGGTTGATTGCGTTGGGTACTTTACTTCACTCTTTTATCGCTTGGCTTGTTGCTCAGTCATTATATCAATAATGAGAAAGTATGTTATAATGACAAAGCCGGAGCAAGTACATTTATTGAAAGTGAAATACTAACTGATTGAGGTATAAAATTGGATTTAAGGCTAAACCTAAAAGCTGGACCCATAAGCTACAAAGCTACAGCCGCCAAGCCGACTCAGCATAAGCGATAACGTAGACATTTGCAGTATAGTCAAATATCAGATTACCGCAGCTGACCATAGTAGTCAGGCCACTGAACTCATGTGTCAGTGGAATATGTTTGGAGCAAATGGGTAAATATAAGTGCAGTGGAAGTTTTTAATATTATTTGTGTGAAATTATTATGTGTTAACTACTCCCTTCCTGCGAAGCTTGTCTTCTCTTTGAGATTTGACGTAAGCGGTGACCCCGCTATGCCTAACTTCCTACTTAGTATTTCATGCTGGTTCACATATTTCGTATCATTGATGATTGCGGAGAAACGGAAGGTGACGTGGTGTGTCCCGTTCGTAAAAATCTCTGCGCCATCGTCTGTACTGATCCTTGCTGTTCCATAATTGATAATTATGATTCCATCATCTCCTTGCGAGATAGGCTTCAGGTGGCTTGGCTGAGTGCGGCAGGAGGCCGCGCCACTAGCTTGCAGTTCGCGTGCACAGGAGTCTTGTGGCGTTAACTTAGAAACGGATGCGAGTATTGTTGATATGCATTCGTTAACTGCTAGTACGTCATCGTTGCATTCGGGTACGGTGTCATCATGTAGCTGTAATGTTACATGTTGATGTGATGATAGATGGTGATGTGATGAAAGATGATGACTCTGGTACAAATTAATTAAATTCTAGTATAAGCTATGAGTATATAAATTATATTCTTGGACTGTAGAACCTTACTCTTCGATGCTTTAGTTAAGCTAACTATGGGGATATCTACAGGGTGTTCCATTAAGAGTTCTCCAAATCTCCATCATCCAAATAGTGGGATTTTATATGTTAGCTTTAGCTAATAAAGCTTGTCTTCTCTTTGAGATTTGACGTAAGCGGTGACCCCGCTATGCCTACCTTCCTATTTAGTATTTCATGCTGGTTCACATATTTCGTACCATTGATGATTGCGGAGAAACGGAAGGTGACGTGGTGTGTCGCGTTCGTAAAAATCTCTGCGCCATCGTCTGTACTGATCCTTGCTGTTCTATAATTGATAATTATGATTCCATCATCTCCTTGCGAGATAGGCTTCAGGTGGCTTGGCTGAGTGCGGCAGGAGGCCGCGCCACTAGCTTGCAGTTCGCGTGCACAGGAGTCTTGTGGCGTTAACTTAGAAACGGATGCGAGTATTGTTGATATGCATTCGTTAACCGCTAGTACGTCATCGTTGCATTCGGGTACGGTGTCATTTTGTAGCTGTAATGTTACATGTTGATGTGATGATAGATGGTGATGTGATGAAAGATGGTGACTCTGGTACAAATTAATTAAATTCTAGGATAAGCTATGAGTATATAAATTATATTCTTGGACTGTAGAACCTTACTCTTCGATGCTTTAGTTAAGCTAACTATGGGGATATCTACAGGGTGTTCCATTAAGAGTTCTCCAAATCTCCATCATCCAAATAGTGGGATTTTTTATGTTATCTTTAGCTTATATAATTGTGCGAATCAAGTTTGAAATCTGGTTTATTAACATTCTATTGCTCGTTAATAATGTCGCATATAAATGCGGTGTGTCAACTAGCTCATAATTTTTTACTTTAATTATTTCATTTATCGTATCTGTGAGTTTATTAATTTGTTTCTGTGTTTCTGAATTGTTTACTATTTGCCTATTGTTTGCATAGATTAACTTTGACTCGGACTATTACCTTGAGTACTGAGCCTTTTATTACGGACAACAAATGTCTAACAACTTTCGCATATGCGATTGAAAGAATAACTCTGCTAATTATGCGGTCTCATCTAACTAGCTAGCAAGTTCTGTCAGGTTACTCGAATGCCTTAATAGTCGCTTTGCTCCCATACCAACACCTTGCCGTCTATCACCGGAATATAATTGGAATGAGAGTATTCGATAATCGGACAATATACGACCTCTAACAATAAAGGACAGCAAATTTAATTCTGCAAAGATAGAAGAAGATGAAATAAAGATCGTTGTGTGTACAAGCAAGTTCTACTTAAGGATGTCCTTGTGGATGCTGCGTGAATCACATTGTTCGGGGTTTGGTTTGTGACCAAGTGTATGGATCGATTGTGGGCTATTGTTGACCTCAATATTAACTCGGCTGTATCATCAGGTATTTTTCTAGTTTAAAACAAGCTATGTCCGCAAGAGTGCCATGAAAGCATTCCACTTGTCCATTTGAACCACTGTGAAGAGGTGGTGCATCCACAATGTCTATGTCATAGCCGTTTTTTAACAGTGATCTGATCGTCTCCGAATTGGTTCTTGTTTGAGGAAACCAATTTAGAAGTGGGATAATAAGCATTTTGACATCCATTAAAAAAATTTCAATGTGGAGCATATCTTCAGCATCTGATACAATTGGCGTTACCCCGAGCATTTGTTTCTTATGGTGCCTGTCGTGTTTCGCTTTGGAGTATGTTTTGCAATTGACCACCACCTCATTGGCTAATTTTGCTATTTTCGGAAAATAATAATCACGAAGGATGTGTTTAATATTTTCCTATGCGCGCGATTGTATTCAGTGATAATAATTTCAGTTTGTTCACCTTTGTTTGTAATGTCGACAACGATATTCTTGCAGTGCCAGTCAGTTGCAGGAATTTGTAACACCAAATCATGTTGTATACTGGCCAACGTCGGTAAATCACAGTAAATCGCGTTTACTGAGTTGGTACTAACAAGTGGTTTAATTACATCAAATATAATGTTTTTATCTGTAAAATTTATTATGTGCCGGACTTTTCTGACAAAGAGTACGATGACCTTTTTTAACGGATATTTGGCTTCTTTTAGAACGAACTGGTTCTTGAAGCAATTTAAAGGCTTTTCTGTGAATCGTCACAACATCTAACTGCTTTTCTTAAAAATCATATTCAGGGGTGTTGTGGAATCCAAAACAGATTTGCAACCAATTCTGATTTTCAATGATGTCACAGAATCAGATTGGATTTTCGTCTTTTCGAACATATGCAAAAGCAATATTCGAATCAGCCGTTTCCTGTTGTGACAAAACTTGCAAAGGAATAAATTTGGAGGTGTTTGATAAATTTGAAATACCGAATAAAGTCTACTAAATTTTACAATGAGTTCGCATGTAAAGTTTGGCTTGCATTTACTTGTTTGTTTGTATACATGCTTACTTTACAGATTTATATCACATTATCGACTGAATAAGGACGCATTTGGGTGTTAAATTACGTTTTATAAATCCCCTTAAAATATCTGGATTTTGTCCTATAAACTCAATAATTATGACATTTTGTGTTTTATTCTTATGTTTCCCCTATAAAAATAAAGATAAATTAAATCGTAATATTAATATAAATTATGTTCTCAGCTTAAATTTTAAATCTGTTGCGAATATCCTGTTGCTTTGTTTCTGATAACAAAACCGATAAAATTGCTTTCCGTGACACCCAAAACCGATCAAATTTCTGTTTCGAACGTCAAACTAATAGTATTTGAATACATGACTCCTACTACATTTTCTTAACGGTTTCAATTCTGATTTCGACAACTATCAGATTCTGCAACACCCCTGATTATTTCAGAACTGTTATGATTAACTTTATATAAATAGAAATCGCGGAGAGTTAAAAAAAAACTATTGTGTGGTTTTATGAAACCACGGTAAAAGTGAAACTTATTTTCATATCTTCGACATTAAATTAATAATTTTTGGAATAATATTCTATTAAGGGTATTGAAATGGCATGATCAATTTCAATTTTATTTTTGGAAAATCGGAATGATAATGGAAAATGATACAAGCAGATTAGTTTTCCCAGTAATACTTTTTTTATTCAACTCTGTGTTTTAGGATACTCTTAAATTAAATAATTCTTAACATTTATTTAGATGATATACAAATATTAAAGAACTGAAAACAATATTAATTAAAGTCGTTAAGTCAATTTGATCTATTTTTAATTATTGTCAATTATTCTATTGTCAATACCATCTTCATCCTGAGTTTCACAGTTCATAAATGTAACCAATATTTTATGGTAACTAACATACGTAAAAAGTGACTTACATTCAATTTTTTCAATGTATCTAGTAAAAACTGCATCGATCGTTGTACCATATCTCGTGGTGGGTATATTTCTATCATTTAACATTTGGAGATTAAATACTTCTTTTAAGTATTCAATAAGTGGAGCCGATTCTTCTTTCTTAAAGTCTGTATTGAAATCACCAGACAAAATAATGGGCATTCATGAATATATTTCTCGAGAACAGAAGATTTGTGCTGATGACGTAGCAAATGGAGCTAGATGGAAACCCAGGAAATCCATCACATCACCTATTTTTTGATTTACTTTAATATAAATTGACGCAATTACGAATTTTCTGTTTTCATCAAATTGACAAATAGATGCACAAAAATCTCCTACAGCAGATTCGGAAGCAGTTGTTTGACTTACACTCATGTTACTAATGTATGCTTGCATTTCTGAATAAGCCCTCAATGAATTATCATTGTTTTTTAGTATAGCTACTCCACCATATCGAGAAGTACTATGTTTCTATTTACTCACGCATTGAAAATTGGGGATATTTATTTGCTCATTATTTCTCAAATAAGTTTCACATAAAACAAGTGTGTTAATCGATTTTGTCAGACTTGCAGAAATATCTTCTGAACGAGTTCGTAAGCTTTGTACATTGAATGATACCATCGAGAATTCCCGTCGACTCATAATAAAAGTTGAGATTTCATCGGTGATAGTAATCAGTGGATT
The DNA here is from genome assembly GCF_042242935.1 of Bactrocera oleae. Lineage (NCBI taxonomy): Eukaryota > Metazoa > Arthropoda > Insecta > Diptera > Tephritidae > Bactrocera > Bactrocera oleae. The sequence continues at coordinate 16,237,508 of NC_091541.1, read as the reverse complement.
TATCGAAAGTCGCTCCAATTCTATTCTCAAATCTTGTGTTTGTTTAGTAACTCGACAACCAGTGTGATGAAATTTTTTGTTACCATTTTCTGACACAATGTAAAGACCGTTTAAATCAGTGACGCGGCTAAGAGCTACGTAAATTAAATCTTGAGCATGACTTTTTTAGTAATGATAAACAACTTCACTATACGTTCCCCCTTGCGCTTTATGAATCGTTGATGCATTGAAAGCTGATAATGGAAAATGTGTTCGTTTTATTACAGTATTACGTTGACGAGAGTTAATTGGTGATGAAGTTTATAATAACTTGATTGGCACGGAGTATCTATTAACATTTAATTCCTCGATGCGATGAGCAAACTTTTGTCGGATTTTTTTCCCCACATTCTTATCCGGGAACAGTAACCACACTCTTATTAATGTAGTATTGTCAAATTCAAGATGTATCAATTTCCCTACATTACCGTTAGCGATTTCATCTGAAACGTCAATATTTTTTGTTATGACGTACGGTAAATTATAAACAAAAATTATTTTATGAGGCATTTCACCAGCATCAACGGGTGTTTTTTGTGCAAATGCATCTAAATATTTCTGAGCAAGTACCGGGTCATCACAGTTCGTAATTATGTCTTCAGCAAATGACTCGTATTTTTCATCATACGTCGATAGTTTTGAATCGTTATAATTTTCAACTTTCTTAACTTGAAAAAATAATCGTATTCCTGATGGACACATTCGTTTAGCTTCGTCTTCAGTAAACATCCTTGATTCGATAATATTTGTTTCCTGTAAACTTAGCTCTGATCCACTACCAATTTTTGTTAAAATAGACGAAAACACTCGATCTTCTTGACGCATAACTTCATGTAACGGATAAAATTGTAGTTTTCGCCAGAGCATAGGCCCTGCGATACTTTGTTTTGGTTGCTTGTAAATTGCAGTGGCGCGTACAGGTAGAACGAGCAGTGGAAGGGAGCGAAGGGAGTTACATATATATATTTGGTATCACAGGACATAAGTATATAGCACATATTCATATAATCTATTTATTTGCTTTGATCATTAAAAGCTTTGATAACATCTGAAAAGACCAAGCGGTCGCACATATGCTCATATATGTATATATAAATATATGTATATAATTATGTGTGCATCTAAACAAATATGAAAGAACGCACACTTTTTGTATATCTGTCTACCTACAACATATGTACATATGTATGTAAATATGTACACTAATTGCTTCATGCGAAATCTCACGTTTTTGTTTTCATTTCAAAGAATCAATGTGTCGAAGCCAAATTTTTAGTAAATCACACAACAACAACATTTTCATTCATGAACGTAGGCTTACTCTTAACAAGCGAAGTTGACTCATTCATAAAAGTAAACGCCATACACATCTTCCCGAGCATGTGTTTGTCCACAAGCGTTTTTTCGCGACGATGGCAAAAGCTAAAAATCATAAATTGAACAACTTTCTGATGTTCCTTCTTGAAAAGAAAAGTGTCAACCCGGCAAACACAGAAAAAAGTGACAAAGTGTCAACATAGCTCTTGTCGATTTAAAATATTTTACAATTTTAAAATATTTTTAGATGGCTCGCAAAAATCTGCGTCGATATACATATATGAAAATTAAATAAAAAGTTATTGTTTATTATTTGATAAAGTTTTATTTATTATTTAAGAAGCGTCTCGCTTCATTGAGTGGTACTTTACGACTGAACTAGAAAGAAACTTTAAAATTATTTAAAGGAAAAGCAAAGAAGACAATAAAGAGTTGCACATGTTACTGCAACGTGAGTAGAAGTTGTGGTACAGACATAGCGTCAGCAAATTCGTCCGAACTGTCCGTTGAACTTATTGCGCTACCGGTGCGCGTGGGAAAGCGCTAGGCGCAGCGAAAATATTAATTTCGTTTGAAATTTTTGAGTCGTTAACTCCTCCCCCTTTAAATAGCTCAGTGTCCTCACTGAGGTGCGCTGAGGTCATTGTCATCAGGCTAATGTTTGAAGTCTTTAAAATTCCATCCTTACTGGATGTTATGTCTGGAATCTTTTCGGCCTTATCGATAACTGTTGTTACCGGAAATGATTTAGTTCGTCTTCGGAAGATTATTTTAATCGTAAGTATAATTAAAAGTAGCATTACGATTCCAGATAGGCTGTAAACACTAAACTCGTATTTAGTTCCCAAAGCCTTTATTTCCTCAGTGTTCCACTGTGTAATTCCTTCAGCATTTTGAGTGAAAGGATCTCTTCAAAACTTAAGGATCTGTTCCCTGGTTGTATTATGGCAGGTAAAGGTTTAGCCTTAGAAATTTGTCTACTTTCGTAAGTTCTTTGGTTGGCTTTAATGGTAGCGTTGTGAAATTCTATTAAAAATGTTCCCTCCAGGTTAACTAACTTTTCTCCTATCTCTATAGTCCCATTGTAAGCATTTAGTAGGAGTATACCTGGGTTAATTTCTTCTATTTGTGGTATATGTTGAGCGTTTGTCATTGAGCAAGCAGAAGATTGTCCATGAAGTAATTTTGGCAAACATGCGCTATTTGAAATATTTTTAAAGTTTCCTTCTTTACAAACTGATACGTCGTTGAGCGTTTTACATTTGCTTATAATTTCTAATACATCATTCTTACATACTATTATGTTATTATTTGGAATCTTGATTATGGAATTGTTCTTTCTTACTGCTTTTACTAGTAAATTTTTACAATTTTCTTCATTTGTTTTTGGCAAGCTAATAATATAAATCAAAGTTAATGCATTTGATACTATTTTAACATCTCCATACTCGATGGCTTCTAAAAGCTTTACATTTATCATATTTTGTTCATCAAAAAATTCTTTAGTTATTCTTAATTCTAGATCTGACAAAATGAATGAATTAATAATTCCAGCCTTTGCCCATTGAATTGCATAATCTACATTTATTATTTCTTCTTTCATTACCTTAAGTTTTCTTTCTAATTCTTTCGATAAATCTTTTTTTATTTGCTCATTAGATTTAATAATGTTTGTAATTTTGTTAGTTCTGTTTATTAGTTCATTGATTCTCTCTTCCACTAATCTATTAATAACTACTTGCCTATTATTATTTCTTAGAACATCATTTATTTTGTCGGAAATTATTTGAAAATCATCGTGATCGGGTGATCCAGCAACCCATTTCCATATGGTGCCGAGTTCATTAATGGCTCTTTTTGTTCGAGTAGGTTCTAGTCTTTGTATGATGGCTTCAATAATTTTAATTTCGTGAGTTAGGTAAGGGTAACTTTCGTCTCGCTCTGTCAAGTCTTCTATAAGGGTCCTTTTTATTTCGTAAAGTATCGGTTCGTATTGTTCCAAGTTTATTACGTGAATTATCTTGAATGTCGATGTTTGTAGTTTAGCTGTCCCAGTCTCTATTGTCACTATTTGTGCGTTGGTGTAGTCGAGAATCTGAACCTCTCCGTAGCAGAGGGTGGTAAAATATCTGGAAATAGTTAAGACTTAATGTGGCATTTGTGAATTATTTTTCCGGACATAGTTAAAACTGTGTTTCCTTGGTCTTTTTTAATGATTTCTTCCTGACAGCGGGGGGAGAGCTTGTTTGTTAAGCCGTTTGTTAATTTTTGCATAAATAGTCTGCCCTTCCTGAAATTCTTTAAATAGTTTTCTATTTTGGTTATGAAATTCTAAATCCTTTTCTTGTTTATCTATCAGATTTTTTTCAACTTCCTGGCGTTCCTGTTCCAATTGCATTGGATCAGTTGTTATTGTCCTTCCAAAGAAAACTTCTACTGGTTTCCTATTTATTGTCGAGTGAATGGAATAATTATATTTGAAAATGGATCTATTCAGCAGATCGTTGAATGAGTCGTGAACCTTTTCTGCTTTGACGCAGCGAATAATTTCTGATAAAGTCGAATGAAAACGTTCTATCTGTCCGTTCACAGTACTCATGTAAGGTGGAGTTCTAAATATTTCTATATTATATTGGTTCTGTAGCATATGGGTTATTGGAGCAGAATTTAGAGACTTTTCATTATCTATTACAATTTGTTTTGGAATACCAAAGGACATTAGCATATCTCTTAATGGCCCTTTAATGTCCTGTGTAGCCCTAGAATTTACTATACGTGCCATTGCGTATTTGGAGAATTTGTCTATTGCAGTTTGTATGATAAAGGCCTATGTGGACAATATGACCTGGATACATTGGAATTGGTGTGGCTTGTAGTATAGTGTTTTCTGGATGCCTTTCGTATTTACTTAGTTTACACACTTTACATTGTTTTACTACCTTATTGATTTTTGCACTCATCCGAGGGAAGTAGAATTTTTCTAACAATTGAATCTTATTTTCCTTTGCATTTCTATGGGCGCGATTGTGTTCTTCAAGAATTTCATTTTCTTGATCAATTTTATTGACTAAATCTGTAATTATTTTTCGGGAATATTTTATTTTAAATAGTGAAAAGTAAATGGGATATAGTTCTTGAATTTTTCCGAGGATGCTGTCCTCTGTTTTTATGACATTGGTTACCGAGGGATTTAGGCATTTTTTTAGGGTGCTTACTAGCGTGTCGTTGTCATAGTCGTCTTTTATAATTGTATGTCGGTGATATGTAGGAAAAATGATATTGAAATTGTAAGAGGCCTGTTATCCTTTCTCGAGGATTATTTGGTTTTTGAAAACATTTATCGGGGCGTCTGTAAATGGTATCAAATTTTGAGAAGAACTTTTATCACTGTGTTGTGTGACAGTCATGGAGTTAACCTGAATATCTTGTGCCGGTCTTGATAGTGCGTCTGCAACTACGTTAGAGCTTCCTGATTTATATTTCATTTCATAATTGTATTCCTCCAGTATTGCTTTCCATCTTTTGAGTTTGCTATTGGTGTTTTTGTTACTTAGTGCGTATGTTAACGGTTGGTGATCTGTGTAAATTTTAATAGCTGCTGAACCGTAAAGGTAATTTCTCAATGATTTCAGGGCCCATACTATTGCGAGCATTTCTTTTTCATTTGTGGCATAGTGTTCTTCTGCCTTATTCAGTGTTCTGGATATAAAAACTATTGGTTTTTTGTCTTGCTCCAAAACCGCACCTAAAGCAAAATTGGATGCATCTGTGGTAAGGTGAAAATCTTTTTTATAATCTGGGTATTGCAACATTACTTGGGAAGATGTCAGTGTGCTTTTAATTTTATTGAATGCTTCAATGGCTTGTGGACTTAGAATTATTGGAGTTTTGGCGGACATAGTTTTGGACATACGTCCCTCCTCCCCTCTTAAAAGAGCGGTGAGCGGTTTGGCTAGTTTGGCGTAATCTTTAATGAATCGCCTGTAGAAGCCGGACATGCCTAAGAATGACCTTAGGTCTTTCAAAGTTTTCGGATATGGAAAGTTCTTAATCGCTTCGACTTTTTTAGGATTAGTTTTTATGCCTTCAGAGGATACTATAAAGCCTAAGTATTCAACCTCGCTTTTGAAAAATTCACACTTGTTAATTTGAACTTTCATATTCGCTTTTTCGAGCGTTTCAAACACCTTTTTTATATTATTTAAGTGCGTTTCTTCATCTTCGCCAAAGATTATTATGTCGTCTATGTAGACGTAGCAACATTTGCCAATTAAATCTCTTAAAATGTTGTCTAAGGCTCTCTGGAAAATTGCAGGGGCGTTTTTCAACCCAAATGGTAACCGAGTAAATTCGTATTTACCGTTGTTTACCGAAAATGTGGTTTAAGGAATATCTTTTTGAAGAAGTGGGATTTGGTGGAATCCGCTTTTAAGGTCTAAGACCGTGAAAAATTTCTGGTTTTGCATTTGCGCCAAAACTTTATTTATTTCTGGGATTGGGTACCTATCGGGAATAGTTACAGAATTCAGTTTTCTGTAATCTACTACCATTCGATACTTTTTTTCGTTCGAGGCATCGAGTTTTTTCGGCACTACTCATATTGGCGAATTATATGGGGACTTTGATCGTCTTATTATGCCTTGGTCTAATAATTCATTTATTTGCTTCTCTACTTCGTCCTTCATTGCCATTGGGTATGGATAATATCGCGAATAAATTGGGTTGTCCGTTGGGGTTTTTATTTCTGCTTTTACTGTAGTCGTAAATGTGAGTTTCTCGTCAGGGTCTGTGAAAAGATTTGGGTGATTTTCGCAAAGAGATTGGAGTTTTTCTGCCTGTGATTGCGGTAAATGATTTATTCGGAGTTCAAGTATATTGACAGATTGGGTTTCCTGTTGTAAAATTTTAACTTTTATAGAATTGTTTACTAACATGTAATTGTTTGCGGTGTAAATAACTGCGTTTAATAATTTCAAACTATCATTACCAAGTATACCGTTAAAAGATTTCAACTGTGGCAAAAGGAAAAATTTAAGATCTATTTTAGTCCCAAAAAGGTTAAGGTTTGTATGGTGTGTTATTGAAATTTTTCCTCCAACTGAGTCTGCGTAAAAGTGGTTTTCATTAGGTATTGGGTTTTTAACTAGGGAAGGTTGAATATAATTTTTATTTGAACCTGTATCTATTAAAAATTTAAGAATCTTTCCCTCAACTGTTTTACATTGAAAGTAAGGCAGCGAGGATTGATTTAATCTAAAAACTGGATATCAGAGAAATTTGCTGTTTTATTTTCTTCCTCGTCGTATCCTTCCAGGTATTTATTTATGGGTTGTAGTTCTTCTTCTTCACTAGTCATCTGTGCGTAGTACTCGTCAAAAGGATGTTGCTGTTCGTCCACGTCCGTGCTCTCTATTTGGTTAATTCTTTGAAATTTTTTCGGGGTTTGGTGGAGTTGGTTTGAGACTGGGGCTTGTCTACGTATCGCTTGTCCCATGTTTTGTGGTCTGTTAACGTAGCTAACTCTTGCTGTCTGCAAGGATCTGTCTACGTCCATCGGTGTAGGGGGTTTTGGTTGAAAGGGTCTTGGTGGTGGCAAGTTATATTGCTGTTGTATCGGATAATTATTTTGTTGTCTAAGGAATTGTTGTTGTGGTGGGTAGTTGTTTTGTTGTTTGTGAAATTGTTGTTGCGGTGGATTAAAAGGATTATATGGCGATTGGGAGGGAAACTGTTGATTTCTAGGATTATAGTTTGTAAGTGTGGACAAAATTGTGGCTGTCCATTATTTTGATTTCGTCTAGGATTGTGTGGGGGTGTGTTTTTATTAATTTGTTCAGTTCTGTAAATTTGGTTCTCTAGTTTAAGGCATAAATGTAAAGCTTGTGGAAGGTCAGTTGGTTCTCTTGTTCCCAAAAGTCGGGGTAAGTCACCTCTTAGTCCTCTAATGAAAGTATCTAAAGCTTTGTTACGATACGTTTCTGTCATAAGTTGCATGGCTTCCGGGCCTATTTTCATGCAACCTATTTTGTTAAGAATGAGGGTTAAATGTGCGTACACTTCCTGATAAAATTGTTCGATTGTGTGACTGCTTTGGGTGAGTATTGACATTTGATATTCTAAGGTTCCTAAGTCACGTTTATCCGCGTAATGTGTCTCTAAGCAAATTGAAATGGCTTCCCAATTCAGGGAGGTGTTGTAAGACTCTAATGCAGTGTCTGCGTGACCTACTATTTTATTTCTAATTACGTTCAATATTGCGAAATATTTGGGGGTGCCTTTAGTGGCATCGAACAATTTTATGATGCGATCTACGCTTTTTTTCCACGAGGCGAATTCCTTCGGGTCTCCAGAAAATTCTCTTAAGCATCTAACTACATCTGGGACCTTGTCTAAGTCTCCTAGATTAGCTCTATGCGCTTCGTCTATTTCCTGGTCTCTAAAAATGTTTTGCCTGGGATTTACTAAATTTGGGACTATGGTCTGACATTCTGCTAAACAAATTCTGCGTACTGCTTGACTTATTGCTATTTCCATGTCTGGGTTTAACTGGTTGGCATTTGGGGCAGCTGGTGGCTGATTTACATTTTGGATAACTGGTGGCCTTACAAGGTTATTTGGATTCATTTTGCTTATTTTATTTTATTTATTTACTACTATTATTTTTATTAATTTCGTGGTGTGAAATATTAGTTAATTAGTTTTATTAAAAATTGGAAAAAAAAATTTTGAATTTTTATTCTAAATTTTCCTAAGTTTATTGTTGTTAACCTAAGCAAAGTAAAAGAATTATCTTATTTTAAAAATGATACGCTTACAGTAATAATATGGACTTCATTTTGTTCTGATTTTTCCCGAACTCTGCTGCTGCTCTTTGCTGTCACTGTTGAATAGTGCTGAACGTCGTTGCCGCTTCTGGATTGTGGTTACCGTTGTTGTTGTGAATAAAGCTGAACTTTGATGTTTCTTCTCGGGTTACGGGCACTGTTATTGTTGAATTTTTGTGCTGATATTTGTTTGTTTGTTGCGTGTTTTTTAAACGTTTTGAATGTTTAATATTTATTTATTTTTATTTATTAGAAAATTTCACCAGTGTGTAAGTTTTTGACTTGTTTGTTGTAAAATGTTTTCTTAGGTTGATATATTTCATTTGTATTTGCTGCTTTCTTAAATCGAAGTATTTCACTTAAGTTTTAATTAAATTTAATTTGCTGCTTTTCTTGAATCGAAGTATTTTACTTAAATTTGATTTGCTGCTTTTCTTAAATCGAAGTATTTCGCTTAAATTTTAATTAAATTAAGTCCGGTAGATATCGACGCTTCTCCCTCTTTTGTCCTAGCCGGTGACTCGAGGAGCCTTCGATACTGCAGAAAAATTGATTTTCCGATCCGGTTTGCTCTATCCAACGATCGAGCACAAAGTACTTTACGCGTACACGATTTCAAAAATTTTACTGTTTCGCGTAAACCCTTTTAACGTTGGGCGCCAATTACATAAAAAGTTATTTTTTATTATTTGATAAAGTTTTATTTATTATTTAAGAAGCGTCTCGCTTCATTGAGTGGTACTTTACGACTGAACTAGAAAGAAACTTTAAAATTATTTAAAGGAAAAGCAAAGAAGACAATAAAGAGTTGCACATGTTACTGCAACGTGAGTAGAAGTTGTGGTACAGACATAGCGTCAGCAAATTTGTCCGAACTGTCCGTTGAACTTATTGCGCTACCTGTGCGCGTGGGAAAGCGCTAGGCGCAGCGAAAATATTAATTTCGTTTGAAATTTTTGAGTCGTTAACTTGCATGCTCATACATAAACATACATATTTATGATGGTTTATTGGCAAAGCTGTTAGAGCGGCAAGGGAAGCGGTCACAATCGGCAATCGTTCGTTTGTTGTTTTCGACACAGCTCGGATTTTCTACCAACAACACAATGTTGTGACGCTTTGTCGTCGCGTGAGTCGCTATAGCAATTTGGCTGTCATATTGACATGTGTGTGTGCTGCTTATGCTACTTGAGACGATTGTTGTTTTTGTAGAACAATGTTTGTAATTTTTGCCGGTGACGTATTTACATGTGTACGCATATGTGTACGTAGGTTTGTGTATGCATTATTTGTTCGGCACATATATATGTACATATACACATATGTATAAAGCATTACAAAAACGACATGCAAACGCAGCCCAAAAAATTTGAGACGATGTAATAAAAGTTTCACTTTAAAAACGCGTTACTATTAACCTTCTCTCAAAAACACTAAGTAGGCAAAATTAGCAAGAAAACATCACAAAACTGAAAACACTTTCAGTTAATAGCAGTCTAGAAAATCAACTGACATCTTTCCTACTGCGAAAACTCGCAACCGATTAAAAAACATGAGCGAATTGATGATTTCGCATAAATTAGTAACAATGAAACATTGTTTATTTAATTAAAAAGTTACTGTTTATTGCTTTTTCAACCGTGAGCATTTAGATTTTTCACTGGAATAATATGTAATTTCCGTTATCGGGTTGATCTTTGGAATTTGGTTGCCAAAGGCTTCATACTTGAATAGATAACTAGAGGGTTAAAGACCTAATAATAAAAAGATAATAAAATTTCCTCTTGGCTGTACTGGTAAGCTTTCGTTTATGGTAAGTTGACATTGCTCTTTATAATAAACAAATTTGCTTCTTCACATACGTAAAACTGAATCTGGTTATGACAGGCGTCGAGTTAGCGTGATTATGGAATGAAAAACTTAATATACGAATCTGACATATTCATACCCAATTTTCGCCTCCCGACACAATATTAAAAGTGCGAATCGCAACTGGCCTGGTATATTCAAGCATAATTCAACATTTTCAAAGCGCTCACTTTCGATTAAGCTTATCATCTAACTTGTTTTATTGCTATCGAAACAGCGGAACTCAATATAGTTTGAATGAGTAGAGTTGAATTTAATTTTTATATTTTTTTAATCAAGTAATGTGCTTTACTTACAGTATTTCGCTACAATAGTTTTTTTTTTATTCTCTTACTTACATATGTGCTCAACTTCACATAAAATTGAATTCTAGTTTATGTCTCCTGCTAAAAAGCATTTTAGATAACTTGACCTTTAGTTTCTTCTTAATAACACAATGAACTATTCCAATTGCCTAATACCCCTTAAGTTGAACTAAATATTGAACTGTCCCCTTCTACATAATTTTGATGTTGGTTTCTGCTCATATCTGATAACTGAGCTGCGCGTTTAATTTTGTTTCTGTTGCTACGTTAAGCTTTTAAATTTGGGTTCAGTTGTTGTTGTCTACAGCGGTATTTTACATTGTATAAGATCATACTAAATCAAAGTATATACAAGATACTAAAGACGTTAGAAACGACTTATGACTGATCTAATAAAAGTCTTAAAAGTAAAAAAAAATTAGTATAAATTAGGTTAGGTTTTTACATACTTAAATTTAATTTTTATATATTGTTATATCTTTAAGAAAGTAATATAAAAAACGTATATTTGTATGAAGCAAACAACCAAGACTTAAATGGCACATTTTTTGCCGCATTACATTGGAAATATATATGACTTATCCCGTTATATAAGATTTAACTGTTAAAAGCGCCATTAATATGTATATATATTATATATATAACGCGAACTTTTTTTATTCCTTTCAATAGCGTTTGAATAAACGGTTCATGCAATATAACATATACACAAATATGCATATTAAATATAATATAGAATTGAGAAATATACATACATATAGTTTAAAAACAATTAATGAAAGATTATTATCTCAATTGTGTAATAATCAAATTAGTACTTCGCTCATGAAGATATGCATCTATGTACATTCAAGTTTAAATATAACAATATAAAACGTAAGCCATTTAATATATATATATACATATATAAATATTTATGTACAAACCCTGCATTAGAGTCTTCACGAAATAATAATTGACTATCCATTTCAATATCTACATTTTGAAATAACGCAATTATATCAAAAATTAATTAAACAATCTGTTAATTTGAGTATTATTTAGTTTTAAGTAAAACAATTATGTATTAATTTTGTCAAATAATATCTAGAGCAGATTTGTTTAATAGTCTACAATTACACAAACATATATAATGTAAGTTCTCAAATGCAAGCATTGCTATTTACCAACAGCCAGACTTATTATATAAATTTTATTATTACATTATATTACAAAGGAAAATTAGGTTTAATTTCTGATATTTATTAAAAAATATTTCAAAATTTAATATGAACAATTAAAAAATATGTAAAAATAAGGAAATGAAATAAATAAGAAACATCGAAATATATATATATCTAAAATAAAGCATTTATAAACTACGCTTTGTAAAATGTAATAACTATAACCAATACTTATAATTACTATATACTATAGAAAAAATATATTAATGCTGGGAGACTCGACAGACGTTGTCCTGTACACCTGTCTTTTCTATCGTTATTTTAACCTTTTTTTTGAATAAACTGTAACAATCTGTGCCGTTTTGATGGAAAGTTATCTAACGTCATTACATGTACATTTGTCACAATTTCACTAATCGATGAGTGCGAGTATGTAAAACTACTACTATGTTCAAATAAAAACTTAAATTTATTTTAAATAAAGGTGTGAAAGTTGAAACAGGAATTATTTTATAACAGGTATGTTTTTATAATTTACAAAAGTTTAATTTATCGTAATGACATTGGATGAACAATATGTTTGGTTAAATCTCTATACTCTGCATGAATAAATTCGATGGTTTTCGTAACGTATAATTGGCAGTGAAAAAAGCACGGGTTTTCAAAATCCCAGCCACAAATAGTCATTTCATGTAAAATCTGTAAATAAAATCTCTACAAGATTGTTGACTACTTCACCAGCATCAATGGCAGTGTCAATCGATTTGAATATAATTTCATTGAAAGAAAGTGATTGTTGTACTTTGAAATTGATTGCATCAAAATCTATAAAGATAATAACATGTATGATAAGTATAATTATGTCACAAATCTGGAAATATGCTCATCTTCGGTAGCGAATGTTTAACAATTGTTCAGAGAATTCCGACGCTAATCATTATGAAGTTGAACGCGCATATTAAGAATAAGGCATAATTCAACGACGCTTCGTCATAAATTAGCTTATTTCAAATATGCGTGTATTTCGTCCATATATGTATGCATTTCGCATGTGGAACGTCAGGTAAAGTTTGTCTGAACTCATCAGTCAGTAGCAGAAGAGCACCACCGAAAAGTCTAGTTTTACCTTAAATATCTTTCAGGGGCTATCGAGAGCTTTACGATAATGCTTGTAATCATTTGTACATTCATCCCAGATAATATTTTTACATTTTCTAAAACTTCAGCCATGCCAAGCTTTTTTTCTTGCATATTGCTTTGGGATTTGTATGAATATTGAAATGTAATTTAAGCGCTGAATGCGCAGTCCGTCCACCATCAGTGGATCAATGCGTTATAAAGCAATTGCTAACGCAATATGGCTTTGTAATCGAATGCGCGTAAGTATCAGTGAGAAAAATGTATTACCAATACCACCTGGTACGACCAAAAAAAAAATATACTTAACAGTAAGCAATTTCTCATTCTCATTACAACAAAAGTAGTCACAGAAAAATCTGAAGATGGTGTTCACGTTCAACATCACTGTTGATATGTTATTGATGCTGGTTGGTTTCACGCTGCTTGAATTACTATTATTTTTTTTTAATTTTGATGTTAAAATTGCATTTAATTTACCAATAGTTGTAATTATATCTTGAATTTCTCTTATATTAATGATATACAATAATTACTATATTTCCGCACTAAATTTGCAAACTGCATAGTTTTTTCACTTCTTAACTCTTCAAAAACTAATTACATCCTAATGTAATATTTCAAGTACCACACAATTTTTTTTGGAACATAATCATACCAAAGCTGGAATTAAAATAGAATATTACTGAACATTTGACATTGCGATCGTAGGGCGTAGTGCAGGTTTTTCAATGTAAAACAAAAACCAATTTATAAATATAAAATACTTTAAAAAAAAAATTTATATTGGACCCGATTGTTAATCATAATCATTTTCGAATCCACCTGAATATACACAACAAATTTTATTAAAATCGGTCCAGACGTTAAAGAGGAGTTCAATGCACACATACGGACGAAATTAATTTGTAAAGAATTATTGTATATACGAATTATTGATCTCGTTCACAAAACATTGTAAAATCTTAAGCATTTTTGTAAAAATTCTAAGGGTTCGATATTATTTACACAAAGTATTTAAAAAATACCATTGGTGGTCAAATTTGAGTGGAATATTTTTACACATTCCAATACGGATTGAAATTATGCAAGAATATTTATACCAAATATATATACATACATACGTATGTTCATATTTTTAAGTTTATGTAGTTATTGATTATATCATAATTTAAAGCTCAGTTGCTAAATTTAACTGTGAATTTGGAATTATTTTAAATTGTTCACCGTTAATCAAATATCAAATTGGATATCGAGTGAGATATTTATACAAGTATGTATATGGGGAAATAAAATTGTAGGCAAATGACATACTTATATACTTGCATATTTGTAATAGACAATATCAATAAAACGTCGCAAAACAAAAGAATCATAATAAAGCTCTTACATATCTTATTTTATTAATTTTTTTTCTTGAGAATATATTTAGGCTACATGGGGACTTTTCAATTAACATGTAAAGTATTTGACAGCAATCAAAGCTATCCTTATGAAAACACTTAACGCAATGAAATAAACCAAGTCTGTTTTGAGGAGTCGAATGAATTTAATTTTATAAGCAAATTTCCAAAATGCACTATCTCAAAGCACCAGAGGTGAATCTTACATAATTTAATTTACGTTTGTTATCTATCTGAGATTGTTCGAAATATAAAATATCTCCCTAAAACAACTGCGTGCCTATCCAAAAAAAATGTGCACTGTGGTGGCTGTAACACAGTACTTGGCGTTATAAACGGTATGGTTAAGGAAATGCTTAATTTCTAAATTTCGAAATTTCTGTCGTCTCATATTTCGACGATTGCACAACAATGACGATGCGCACTGGAATCAATGGAATGTGTTTGAAAGTAACACATATCTTCAAAACCTTTTTCGCTCCTTCTCTGATAAGAACTTAACACTCTCCCCTGATAAAATCTCAGAGATCATATTTACAAACTGTACGATGGAGTACAGGCTAGGCATAGACATGATGTCGAAATTGCAACAGTTAACAGCTCAAATATTAGGAATGTTACGATTGAAACGTTACTCTTCCACAACTCAGAAAAAAACGGCAGGAAGCTCCTTAAGTCGTGAGCTGGCAGTATCTGTGAAAACGACAAAATATCGACTGATATCAAAGTATTTCTCTATTTAGTGCGAATTCTTGAAACTGGCATTAATAACAACTGCATTGGAAAATTCCTTATTAACTTATCTCAACGCATTAGTCACAAAACCGATGGCACGCGCTAAGTAAGTTTTTCCTTTACATATACAAGTACTAGCTGACCCGGCCACGCGTTGCTGTGGCTAAAGTTTTTGTTATATTACATTATAGTAAACAATCTAAGAGGAACAATAAGAGAACATCAGTCACGGAGTCCACTATGCTTTTTCACATAGATGGTATTTGTAAAAAAATATGGTGATCTCCTTATTTGACTTTCTACTACTATAACCCTTTAGTACAATGAAATTATTTACGAACAAAGACGAAAATGTTGATGTTGGTATACAAATTCACTGGATTGAGATTTGAAGGGGAAGTACGTTGAACACAATTAATTAAAATGTTCTTACACTTGATATTAAGCAGAAATCCATACAAAGTAAAAATTTATCAGTATTATTATTTCCATTTAATTTTATAACAAATAAGTATATTACATTATAATACAGTAAATAACATGTGACGCTTAAACTCATGAATGAGGTAGGCAAGGCAGAGAGTCTTAAACTTTTAAACATTAATAGATATTAATGTTTTTGAATTATAAATACTTTCAATTTCAATTTAATTTAACATCAATCGGTGCAAGATGTTTTTGGTTAACCTGTCTTTAGCTAACACAAATAGATTCGACGGTTTCCTAACACGTGAACACGCAACATATAGTTGCCTATGAGAAAAACATGGATTTTCCAAATCTAAACCACAAATGGACATTGTTTGAGCTTGAGATTTATTTATAGACATGGCGAAAGCTAAACGAATTGGAAACTGTAGCCATTTGAAGGGTATGGTAGAATCTGATGGTATCATCGGAATACGTGGCAGCAGGACTAGTTTTCCTTTAAACTTCCCAGCCAAAATGGTTGCTTCAAGAATGTTTCCGGTGATCTTTTTGATGACCAAACGCGTACCGTTACATAATTGAGGTGGATTCAAATTACGGAGGAGAATAATAGGGGAACCAATCTTTAATCGAAGATTATGTGGTGGCATTCCAGGGATATCTAATGAATTTAAAAATTCAATCGGAAAATTTACACTTTCATTTTCATCAACAACAGTATCGATTGCTTTGGATGTACCGTGTAAAGTCTCCCCAATGTCTTAGCTTTGAATATGCCTGTAATGGAAGGATGTGGTTTTCCTTGTTTCCGTGGCTCCCATTTTTTACTGGATTTGTTCCATGTGAAATAACGTGGAACATCACCATACACCAATGTCTTCGCGAATTGGCCAAAAACATCAGGTTTTTGACATAATGTAAAAAATTCAGTTAGAGTCGTTTTCGGAGCTTCGCACGCTCTTTGGAGAACATTTTCTTCAGTGAAGTATACACGTTGACCGTTTTCAAGATGGATTGCCAGATGTTGGACAGCAGGATCTCTTTCGTGGATGGGAAAGCTGAGAATATGCCAAATAGCTTCATTGCTGCTAATGTATCTGCCCATTTGGTATCGTGCTATTTCGTCATTTTTATTTATGTTTTGTACTTCAAATATGGCCAAATCACTGCCTTTGTTTACATATTTACAAATATACTTAATTGATTTAACAGAACTGCAAAGCTCAACATTGATATGAGCTTTGTAAGTTTTTGAAAGTAGTGGTGAGTATGGTACCACCCACTGATTATCACACTCAACTTGATTTGGAAAGCTCGGCAGTCGCATTGTAAATGTGTGGCCACCATTCAGTACTTCTGCGGCGATACATTGGATAACCGTCAATATCCGTGATCGTGTCATTCGTATGCGGCTTTGGGAAGTTTTTTTTACATTTTCCATTTTCCATGCACGATGACGTCATGTTGAAAGCACCGCATGGCCCATGGATCATGTGTTTGGTGACAATATCAAATAATTCTTGATCAATTAATGGGTCTGGAATTTCGGCTGAAATTATTTGATCGATTTTTTCAGGACGGATTCTATCTTTAAGCCAAACCGAAATGTGGGCATGAGGCAAACCTCGCTTTTGCCACTCTATCGTATACAGCCAACAACGTGTGATACCAAAAATTGAATATTTAACAATAAAATCAATTAAGGATTTCAATTTTTGTTTAAACACACCTGCAGTTAAATCATGACGATGAATGGCTTGTTGTCCTGGCAATAGTAAAGTTTGTATCTCTTCCCAATTCGGATTACAAGTGAATGTAATAAATAAATCCGGTCGGCCGTAATGACGTACGTAAGTCATCGCTTCTTGTATGTATTCCTGCATGTTCCGTTGACTGCCGATGTAGCTTGAAGGTAAAATGAAAGCATTACCGATGTCATTGGGATTTAAATTTCAATCGATGTTTCCAGCAACAGCATCTCGTAAGTGAATATATTTTTCCGATCGTAGTTTTGCCTGGTTGAATCGAAGGAATCGCAAGCGTTCGCTTTTGACCTTAGCATACATATCAACAATGTATTGATGGAACAGCTGACGATATCAAAGTTTTGATCAATGAAGCACAAATAAGTAAAAAACAGGATTAATTTCACTGTATTATCTTCATTATAATATGAATTCAAATTACACTTTAGTCGAAGTAACACGTGGCCGGCTATGCTAACACCAAAAATTTAAAAAGTGGAAATAATTGAATTATACAGTATTTCGTTCACTACAAAATAAATTTAATTAATTTTATAGCGTCAACAACACGTGGTAATTATGCTGTTAAAATGTAGCTTATATGACACGTTCGTAGATTTACCATAGCAGCGCCATCTATTGATTACTTACTCAACCCAGTCGAAAGGTATCGACATCTGTTAGAATCATTTGGAGTTAACAGATAATTGTGACTGTCAAATAATAACAGACAAATAATTAGCAATAAATTAAAATTGCGTCTATAATTTGAGATTTAAACTATCCTATCTCTCAAGTTGGATCAAACTGCATATGGTGTGCGAATTTTATTATAATCGGTTAAGTGGTTTAGGAGTCCATTGAGGACAAACATTGTGACACGAGATTTATATATTGTATATTAAGATATAAATTTTTAAATTTTTTTGGTTTGGATTGTTTCTTAGATATTAGATATTTTTGCAGTGCATGTAAATAAGAAGATAACGACCTATAACACTACGTTTTTTACATTCCTACTGTATATACGCATTTTAGAAGTATAAGCTTTATACGACGCTACCCGTTATTCTTGTACCTAGGTATAGTATTGAGATCCCTTTATCCAAGGTACATATTCATATGTATTTGATTTGATTCTTTGCGTTACCTGAAAAATTTATGCCACTATGTAAAAGATTTTGAATGCAATAGCTGCTAAGCGCATTCAAAAATAAGTTTCCCCATTAAAATAGCACAAGAAATTTCTTTTCGGTTTCTATTAGGTTTTCAACATAAAAAATAATTCTTGCTGTAAACGAGGGTATATCCTCTTTTGTAGGCTAAAATAAAACAGAAAATAAATTATATGTCTCATTACTAATTAATTAAAATTGATATTTGTTTTCTTAATTTTGGTATACAAAATATAATAGTTTCCTGATGCCTATAATAAATAACTATTAAACGTAAAAATTATAAATTTTGATTTATAAAAGATTTGATTTGAAATGTTATTAATATGACTCAAAAGCTATTTACATAGAGAATCAGCGATTTGCTGTTGGGTCACAACAAAATCAATACATTTCTATAGCGGATGGTTACTGGTGATAAAAAGTTCTTCAAGAAAAAATGACATATGTATTGTTGATAAGAATGAAATAATAATTTTTACTATAAATTCTAACTCAAGTCGAAAATAGATTTAAAAAATTAGTCAAATTATAAAATAAGACTGTGTATATATGCGTAATTTATAACCAAAGTCATTAAATACAAAGTAAAAATCTCGACTATACTCTACATATATCTCGTGCGTCACATCCTTGAGCATATCATTCGAGGTAATTGTGCGTTAACGGATTTTACGTACCAGTAAATCTCATAGGCACTATTTAGGATTAAAACCTGGTGATTTTGGTGGTCTTTGAAGCTGCTTGGAAACGTTGTAGAGTAACTAAAGCCAAAATATGTCTGCTGTATACTTCGTGTCATTATCCTGTAGAAAATATTACTTCCAAGACAAAATTCTACCGTTCATTGCTTCAAATGTATTTTTAAGATATTAAAGTATGCATATTTAACCATGGTGGGCTATAAATTTCATTTGGCCCACACAGTTACTAGCTATGGACCCCCATATCATTGCTTCTTCGCCATCGTTCTTCACAGTATGCATCAAGTTTTCCTTATCGAGTGCCGTGTCCGTTTATTTCCATAAAATCTTACGTTGATTCCAAAGACCCAAATCATGCTCTCATCGGATAAAATATTATACTTTATGCCAAAAATCACGGGACTTATTGAAGTACTCTTTCGCGACAGCATTATGCAGCTACCTTTTGACTAGAGATATGAATGAGTTCTTGTGTGTGATTTGTTCATAAAATAATGTTTTTTTTTAATTTTACGAATTGTGTTCATTGAAGAAGGATTTCTTAAAATTTTCCTCAACACGTTGACCGATTTTGAGTACAATAAATCGAAGGTTTTGTTTCACAATTTGCAAAACGTTACGAGTTTCACGCTATGCTAGTATTTTTGGCCGCCCTAGACGCGTTGCCATACAAAAACGCGGGTATGTTTGTAATTTTTTTATTATTCTTTGTATGAAAGAATGTGTTCTTCCAACAATTCGACCGATTTCAGAGTATGTTTTTCGTTTTTAGAAAAACTAATTTTTCATCAAGACAATGCAACTGCTTATAAAGATGTTTTAACAATGACAAAATTCAACGAATTAAAGTACTACCCAGTACCCAGCGACTATTGCCTCTTCAGAAACCTGAAACAATTCCTTGGTGGAAACCGTTTTTCGTCGAATGAAGAAGCTATTACAGCCGTAGACGGGTATTGTGCAGAGCTTCCGGGGCGCGATTATGGGGATAGCATAAAATTACACAGTACAACAAATTATGACAACATTTTTTCCGCAGCGATGAGGTAGTAATTTTCGGAAAGAGAAGATTGTCCTGATCATTTTATCCAAATAAATCAATAGAGCTCAAATATCTTTGAACATGCTTATCATTGATATGCTGAGGTATTACAAAACGTACATAATCGTATATACATAAACAAACATATAAACATACATACAGTTATATGCAATACGCATACATTTATATGAGACACGAATGCATTTGTATGCAATACGCATGCACTCAGCAAAATACAAATATATTTACTTAGGTTAAGATGTTTTTATATGATAACTTGTTGACCTAAGATATACATTTATGCACTATATATATGTGCACTTAAACGCAAAATATGTACACACAAATAAGAAACCCGTGTCACATAAAATAAATAACATACGAGCACATACACACGCACATGGATGTACAATTAAAAACAAGCCCATGTCGTATAACGATACATACAAACATACACATGTACACATACTTTATTTTGAATTAAAATAGTATATAAGGACAAACAAAATTTAAATAAAACTAGAATGAAAATATTCTCATGTCAAGAAAGTCTTTTTCTGTCCCCCACCAGCGGTAAGACATTTAGAAACTTTATTGAGTTTAACCACTGGTCCTTCGACATTAATAAAGAGCTCAGCCAAGGTAATAAGTCTTGCTATTCATAAAAATACAGGCAAATTAAAAAAGGAAAAGTTAAAATTATTAAAGCAAAAGAAATATTGTAAGACGGGTGTATATTCCTGCATATTAAACTGATCACATAAGCCGTATTAGT
Organism: Bactrocera oleae; assembly: GCF_042242935.1. Taxonomy (NCBI): domain Eukaryota; kingdom Metazoa; phylum Arthropoda; class Insecta; order Diptera; family Tephritidae; genus Bactrocera; species Bactrocera oleae. The sequence continues at coordinate 16,216,846 of NC_091541.1, read as the reverse complement.
AAAAAACTAAACTGTCATCCGAAGAAATACTCAACGGCTGTGAATCGACCAGGCGACCAAATCAATATACCTCCAACGATTTCTTTGGAGAATATAAACAGTTATACCCAAAAATACATACCCATACGAGAAGTGTTGTAAAAATAATCAAACATAGGATAAATAGAAATAAAGTTCTTGAAGCCCAAGCGGATTTATCTGAAAAAGTGTTGCACACATACAACACTATTTCGCTAAAGCCATTGAGGAAACATAAAGCTGAAGATATTATCAAAACTCTTGGAAAATACCAAAAAGAGTTCGATGCGAATCACGAAAAACGAATGGCAGATGGCATTGGAGAGATAGACTACTTCATGAAAGATGTATATAATAACACAATAATCAAAATTGAGGACATTGTCAAAGCAATTAACACGAGTAGTCCAGAAGACAAATATTTAATTAAAAAAGATAAAACCAATTAAGAAGTTCGGTAATCAGAAAAAGCATATGGAAACTGTGTTTCTTGACATTTAAAATTGTCACAATAAATAAGATTTCCAGGAGCTTAACAATTGTTAAAAAATATAATATTACAAACAGAAGAGCCTAAAATTACTTACCGCTCTAATTTGGAATTAGATTAGTCTAGATAGATAGATAGATTAGTAATTTGGAATTAGAAATATTAAAAATCCCATTATTCTACGGAGATATCAAAGAATGGGCAAATTTTTATAACGTGTACCAATTATGGTACATAATAACGAGCAGTTATCAAGCGCAACAATGCGGAAAGTGTAAAACTATTATTAGATACTACAAATGAGTGTCTTCACTGATGAAGCAAGATATTGATCCATTCATTGCACGTATAATTGTCCGTAAAGTAGACAAAAAAGGTCTGAAATACGAGCAAAGAAAAAAAAGACGAGAGAAAGCCAACAATTATCATATATAAGAGATTTTTTGGATCAACACTTTCAAACATTAAAAGCAGTGCCCGATAAAGAACAGGTATATAGCAATCGTAAACAACATATGTTCAAGGCCAACAACACAAAGACAATATAAGACAACCGATGAAACAGATGTGTATCTACTGTGAAATGTTAGGTCACACTTTACAACAATGCAGGAGATTCAAAAATATATCCATTGATGATAGGCATAAATTTGTAAAGGATAACAAAGTCTGCTACAAGTGCTTTAATCATTATCAAGGAGAAATTTGCAACAGCAACATCAAGTGCAATAAATGTTATAAAAATCATCATGAAATATTACATCTCGAATCCGAAGAAAAAAGGAAGGTATGTTCGTAAAAAATAGTTCATAAAGCATTATTCTAGCTACAGCTCAAATAAGAGCAAAGACAGCAGTTGGAGACTATATATTACTACGGGCACTCATAGATCAAGGATCGCATATAACCACAATATCCGAAGAAGCAGCGCAGATATTAAAACTGCCGAGGATTAAAAAAAATACACAACTCTATGGTTTAAGTGAAGCTGTAGTAGGCGAATCAAAATCTACAATTCAAGTAGAAATTAAACCAAGATTTCTAAGCACACATAGAGAAAACATGAATGCCGTAGTTTTAATAACGCTAACCAGCGCACAACCGGATCTATTCTTTAATTACAATTGTAAAATATGGGAAAATTATACATTGGCTGATCCGCTTTTGTAGCAAATCTGACAGAATCGATATGGTACTTGGAGCAGATGTATTTAGTAGTATCATTAAAAACGGAATAAAAAAAGATCGCCGTGTCCTTGGGCAAGCGACAAAATTCGGCTGAATATTATTGGGCATAATAAAACTAAAGGTTGCCGGAAAAATAACGACAGCAATAACAAATTTAGAACGATTTTGGGAACTAGAGGACATTTCAATTAGCAGTTTGAAGCAACTACCAAGTGAGATAAAGATGGCAGATTTATTGTTGAAATTTCGTTCAAATAAGATAAGGAATTAGGAGAATCGCGCAGGCAAGCAGTAGCGCGTCTAATTTCTATGGAGAACAAATTCAAAGTTAATTTTAAATTAAAACAAGAATATCATAAGTTCATCAAAGAATATATTGATCTTGGTCATATGACAAAAGCAGATGATAAAGAAAAAGGCAAATTTTATTTACACTATCAAGCTGGTATACTTGAAAATAATTTAACAACAAAACTTCGAGTGGTATTTGATGCATCAGCAAAAGACGTCTAATGGTAGAAGTCTAAATGACATTATATATACAGGACCCAAACTACAAAGAGACATATTCGATATCATACTCAAATGGAGGCTTTGGCAAGTTGTTATCATCGCTGACGTAGAGAAAATGTTCAGACAAATTAAAATATCAAAAAAAGATCTGCCATATCACGGAATTTTATTGCATGAAAATCAAAACGAAAAAATAGATGTATATAAACTGTGCGTACATTAATTGAAATCCCATATAAGTGTCCAACTGCCAAATTACAAACAATAATAAAAGAAGACTTATACATGGATGACCTTACGACAGGCGCAGATTCAGTACAAGAATGTGAATACATCCAATGAAACATCAGCAAACGCCTTGAAGAATTTGGATTTCACCTTAGGAAGTGGATATCATATCACAACAGCATTACTAATAACATTTCTAACAATGGAGACTATGAAATCATTCAAATATATATCCAATGAAACATCAGCAAACGCCTTGAAGAGTTTGGATTTCACCTTAGGAAGTGGATATCAAATCACAACAGCTTTACTAACTACATTTCTAACAATGGAGACTATGAAATCATACAAATATAGGAAAATGAAGCTGTAAAAACACTTGGACTGCATTGGGATCTACAAAAGGATCAATTTAAATTTAAGATAAATTTGAAAAACTCAAAAAGTGTCACAAAAAGGAGTGTTCTTTATCAACTTGCACAAATATTTGACCCACTGGATTGGCTTTCACTCATAATTATACTTGCAAAGTTATATTTACAAAAATTTTTTCTTTTTAAACCAACTCACAAAAGATCTACAGAAGAAATGGAGGCACTTCATTGAAAAATTGTGTTTAATAGAAAACATCCGGATCCAAGATGAATAGGAACTTGTATGGATTCTCAGATCCAAATACATGGGGTCTGTGATGCTTCAGAAAGGGCTTATGCAGCAGCAATATACATATAAAAAGTAACAATGTTCATCTTTTAACAGCAAAAACTAAAGTAAATCCGCTAAAAAATCGGAAAACAATTCCGAAGTTAGAACTCTGTGCAGCACACTTAATAGCTAAAATGATCAGTAAAGTGACAAAAACCATTACTATTAATCATACAATCTATGCAAGGAGTGATTATACTATAACCTTGGGTTAGATTGAAAATTCAAAGAACAAGAACAAATTTATACGAGTTGAAGACATCAAACAACTTACTTCTCAAGTAAAGTGGAAATATGTAAGCTCTAAAGACAACCCTACAGATGTCGCATCAAGAGGAATTTCCGCAGACAAAATACTGAATGTAGACATTGTGGTATGTTCCAAAATGGCTTCAATTATCTGAAAATTAATGGCCACAAGTCAAAACAAACGACTCAGCAAGAACATTGTTAACGACAATGAATGGAACATTGGAATTTATGGAGAATTTAATTAACATATATTGTAGAGTTGTAGCGTATATACTACGATTTAAGAAAAAACAAAAAAATCATCAAACAGTAAATTTATCTGCAGAAGAACTTCAATCAGCAAGAAACGTTCTCATTAGAGAATATCAAAAGTAGTTATTCAAAGACGAAATGAATAAATTAGTGATTGACGAACACATAAGCAATACAAGTTAAATCATCAACCTCAATCCGTTTTTAGATAAAAATGGCATTATGAGAGTTGGAGGAAGACTAACAAACGCAGAGTTATCGTATTGCTAAAAGTATCCTATAATTCTAAATCCTTTTTGAGTTCGCTAATAATCAAAGATGCTCATAATTCCACTACATATGGTGGATACAGATTAACAGAAGCAGTAATAAGGAGACAATAATGGATTATAGGATTAAAAAATGCAATCAGAAGTTGTATACGAAAATTTTGCAACAAGTCACAGCAACACCATCAAGCTCTTTTGCCTATACCGGGGGTGACTATGATGGGCCGTTCCAGATGAGATGTTCCTAAGGCAGTGGACAATAAACATTCAAAGGTTATGTTGCAGTTTGTGTATGTCTTTCAACAAAATCAATACATCTAGAATCTGTAAGTGATTTGTAAACAGAAGTTTTTTTAGCAGCGTTAAGACGATTTTTTGCCAGAAGAAGAAAAAGTCTTCACATTTACTCCGACAACGGAACAAATTTTGTGGGAGCCAATAGATGGATTGATAAAGAATTTAAAGATGCAGTATCATCTATTTTGGCTAATGAACAAATAACTTGCCATATTTCGCCCTTGGCAGGCCCACATTTTGGAGGAATGTGGGAAGCAGGAGTTGAAGGGATGAAGTACCACTTAAAAAGAGCAGTTGGATACACTAAGCTAACTTTTGAAGAAATGTCAACAGTTCTAGCTCAAATAGAAGCTTCATTAAATTCGCGTCCATTATGAATAAATGAATCGGTGAATTCCAATTCCAACAAATAATATAAAAGAAGGAGATGTTGTAATTATAAAAGATAAAATACACAGCCTACCAGATGGCCTCTTGGAAAAGTCATAAAAACACATCCAGGAAGTGGTGGTCGTGTTCGAGTGGTAACGTTAAAGCTTTTCAATAACACATGACCAATTCACAAATTATGTCCTCTTATCAAACAGACAGACAATAACGAAGAAAGTAAAGATGTAAAAACTTTAAAACTACAACCATGCCCAAAAGGAAGCAACATATAAATAGATTTGGATTTTTAATCTTTGCGATCCTTTGAATGACTACAAATACTCTCGGTATGAATATACATACATTATTCACAAGAAAGAAGTGCAAAAGTCAGTACACTACCTGAAAATACTACAATTTACCTGGACTCACTAGGAAAAATGGGTGTAATTACATCTACCTGGGACTTGCTCATATATTATGATCGCAGTAATAAAATTACCGGTACACTTAAATCACGAAGAATAAATCCAACGCTGTTGACTCCAACGCAGCTACAAACAGAACTGATGTTAATAAAAGACAAACTGCCAGTAAAGCTGTTAATACCTGGACAATAAATCAACACACAACTGACGGATGTATATAATTTGATGAAAACACGTAAATTAATTGTGGACAAAAATTAGTCATAAAGGCGGAACTTCCTTTAGTACAAAGTGAAACATCAGAAATATACAAATTAATAGTAATTCCATATGAATACAATGGAAGAATATTTAAAGAAAACCTAAGAAAAAAATGTTTAGTCTACAACTTTGGACTTAATTCATACTTTTTAATATCACAAGCAGAATTCAACAGGTGTGCAAAAAGTCTTAAAAACAATTGAATATGCAAAGGAAAATCACCATGGCAACCTGCTTTAGATCAAATATGCGAACTTTCACCATTATTAAAAAGCGGACATAGCAATTGCAAATAAGAGGAAGTAAATAAATCAATATTTTGGATAGAGCTCTTTGAAGAAAATATGTGGATATTTCAAATGTTAAAAAATTCCACCATCTATTAAGACTGTCAAAAAGGCAAAACTCAGATATTGGATATTTCGCCACAAGGGATTCTTTAAATATAAGCGGGCTGTACAGCAAGATATAAAGGTATCACCGTATTCGGCTTGAAAATATTTAAGATGCAGAGCGACATAAATTCGAAGTTGGATCCGATTGTGACAACTAGAAAGGAAATAGTAGAAGACCACATAAAAGTTCTTCAAATAAGCAGTATAGTCAACAAAGAATGAATAGATTCTCTCCTCAAGAAAGTATTTTTCTGTCCCCCACCAGCGGTAAGACATTTAGAAACTTTATTGAGTTTAACTACAAACAGTTGATGTTTGAAGGTCTGAAGAGTGGTTTAAACATTAATGCAATATTTTAAACCTTGTTTTTTATGTAGCGTTTTAGCTTAAACTTCCCATCTGGGGGTTTTTGAGGTGAAGCAATTCGAATTTGGGGTCTTATTTAAAGTTGTAAAAAATCTAGAGGGCGCACATTGTTATTTTTTCAATTAATTTTGACACCGAATTAAAAGTATTTGACAGCAATCAAAACCATGCTAATGGAAACACTTAACGCAATGAAATAAACGAAGTCTGCTATGAGGAGTCGAATGAATTTAATTTCGTAACCAAGTTTCCACAATTCACTATCTCATAATTAAATTTATGTTTTATATGTTTCTCAGTTTGTTCGAAATGTCAAATATGTCCATGAAGCAACTGCGTGCCTATCTATGAAAAAAAAATTATATAAGTGCAATTTAGTTAGTTAAAATCTGACATGACCAGAAGAATCTAAGGCGAGTGGAAGCTGACAAATACTCTTCGGACGGATGTTCCTACTTCTGCTATTTTACATTCCATCTGAGCTTGCGTAATGTGCACTGTAGTGACTAGTAACACAGTACTTGGCGTTATAAACGCCCAGATACTCGCGACCTCAGTCAAAATAACGCTGTGAGTTGAGAACATCGTAAAACCGTTAAAATTGTCAAAATCTTCCAGTAAACCATACAACGCTACTAGAAGACATTGAACAATCTGAGCTTCTTCCATGGCTGAAAACATGGGCCTGAGCGATCGCCAGTCTATATTGGACCAAGATAAAACCTCAAAACTAAGAAAAATTAAATAGAGGGTTCCTCCAGATGATGTCCTTACAACTCATATTTCGACGATTGCACAATACTGACGATGTGCACTGGAATCAATGGAATGTGTTTAAAAGTAACACATATCTTCAAAACCTTTTTCGCTCCTTCTCTGATAAGAACTTAACACTCTCCCCTGATAAAATCTCAGAGACCATATTTACAAACTGTACGATGGAGTACAGTCTATGCTTAGACATGATGTCGAAATTGTAACAGTTAACAGCCCAAATATTATGAACGTTAAGTTTGAAACGTTAACCTTCTGCAACACAACAAAGAGCTGCAACAAGCTCCTGCAGTGAATGTAAATGAGAAGAGGACGACCTATTACACTAGGGTTTTTGCATTTCTTTTGTATATACGCATTTTACAAGTATAAGCTCTATACGACGCTCATTTATTCGTGTACCCAGGTGTAATATTGAGATCACTTTATTCAAGGTACGTATACAAATGTATTTGATTTTTTACGTTACCTGAAAATCTAATACTTCATATGTTAAAAACTTATGACCCTATGTAAAAGATTTTAAATGCAATAGCTGCTAAGCTCACTCAAAAATTACTTTCCCTTAAAAATAGCACAAGAAATTTCTTTTCGGTTTCTATTAGGTTTTCAATATCAATAATCATTTTTGTGGTAAACTCGTGTAAAAAATAATATAAATTGTATTCCTAGATATTAACATTACTAATTAATTAAAATTGATATTTGTTTTCTAAATTTTGGTATATATATATTATACAAAATATAATAGTTTCCTGATGCCCATATTAAATTACTATTTAAGGTAAAAACTATAAATTTTAATTTATAAAAGATTTGATTTCAAATGTAAATAACGTTCATCTTTTATGTTAACATAGAGAATCAGCGATTCGCTGTTGGGTCACAACAAAATCAATCCATTTCTATAGCGGATGGTTACTGGTTATGAAAAGTTGGTCCCTTATGACAACTTCAAGAAATAATTACAGATTGTTCATAAGAATGAAGTATTAGTTTGTACTATAAATTCTAACTCAAATCGAAAATAGTTTTAAAAAATTAGTCAAATTCTAAAATAACACTGTATATATATGCGTAATTTCTAACTAAAGTGAAAATAAAAATCTCTACTATACTCTACATATATCTCGTGCGTCACATCCTTGAGTATATCCTTCGAGGTAATTGTGAGTTAGCGGATTTAACGTAACAGTGAATCTCATAGGCACTATTTAGAATTAAAACCTGGTGATTGTGGTGGACTTTGAAGCTGCTTGCAAACGTTGTAGAGTAACTAAGGCTTAACTATATCTGCTGTATACTTCGTGTCATTATCCTGTAAAAAATATCACTTCCAAGACCAAATTCTACCGTTCATTGCTTCAAATTTATTTTTAAGATATTAGGGTATGCATATTTAACCATGGTGGACTCTATAAACTTCATTTGGCCTACACAGTTACTAGCTATGCACCCCCATATAATTGCTTCTTCACCACCCTGCTTGATTCCAAAGACCCAAAACATGTTCTCATCGGATAAAATAACTTTCTGCCAAAAATCACGGGACTTATTAAAATACTCTTTCGCGACAACATTAAGCACTAGAGATATGAATGAGTTTTTGTGTGTGACTTGTTCATAAAACAATATTTTTTTTTAATTTTACGAATTGTGTTCATTGAAGAGGGATTTCTTAAAATTTTCCTCAACACGTTGATCGATTTTGAATGCAGTAAATTAAAGGTTTTGTTTCACGATTTGCAAAACGTTACGAGTTTCACGCTATGCAAGTATTTTTGGCCGCCCTAGACGTGCCGAGATACAGTAACACAGGTATGTTGGTAATTGTTTTATTACTCTTTGTATGGAAGAATGTGTACTTCTAACAATTCGACCGATTTCAAGGTATGTTTTTCGTTCTTCGAAAAGTTTAACCATTATTTCCCTTTTTATAGGAGCTTAGTTATTTTCTTTTAGGCGAGATTCGATATTCTAAGCTTGATTGGATCTACCATAATCTTAAATTGAACGTTTACAGTGGACTGGAGCTGCTCCAAAGCAGGTGGAGTCATAACGATCAGCAAAAAAGGTTATGGCATCTGTTTTTTGGGATGCAAAAGGAATTTTGTTGATTGGTTATCTGCAGAAAGGTAAAAAAATTAACTCTAAATATTATTGCTGCCTTTGGGATCAGTTGGATGAAAAAATTCGCGAGAAAAGCTCATAAAAGTGTTTTAACAAAGACAAAATTCAACGTATTAAAGTACGACTTGCTTGAGCATCCACCGTATTCACCACATTTGGCTTCCAGCGACTATTGCCTCTTCAGATGCCTAAAACAATTTCTTCGTGGAAAACGTTTTTCGTCGAATAAAGAAGCTATTACAGCCGTAGACGGATATTGTGCAGAGCTTTCGGAAAGTCATTATGGGGATGGCATAAAATTGCACAGTACAACCAATGACGACTTCTTTCTGCAGCGATTAGATAGTATTTCTCGGAAAGAGAAGAGTGTCCTGACAATTTTATCCGGAGAAAGTAATATACTGCTACGTCTCAGTTTTTTGTTACACACAATGAAACATTTTAAACCTTGTTTTTGTGTATCGTTTTGGATTCAACTTTGTATCCGGGTGTTTCTGAGGTCAAGGAATTCGAATTTGGGGTCTAATTTAAAGTTGTAGAAAATCTAGAGGGCGCAAAGTGTTAATCTTTCAATTAAACGCCTTCTACATGCTAAGTGGTTGATCTGAAAGCTAAATAATGTTCAGAAAAAAGTTCTTCCTTTTGACACCGAATTAAAAGTATTTGACAGCAATCAAAGCCATGCTAATGGAAACACTTAACGCAGTCACATAAACAAAGTCTGCTTGAGGAGTCGAATGAATTTAATTTTATAACCAATTTCCAAAATGCACTATCTCAAAGCACCAGATGTGAATGTTTCATAATTTAATTTACGATTTTTATGTTTCTCAGTTTGTTAGCAATGTAACATATATCCATGAAACAACTGCGTGCCTATCTATGAAAGAAAAGTAAAATAAAACTGACATGATCAGAAGCATCTAAGGTTACTTATGGAGGGCTGACAAAGGTCGGACGGAGGTTGCTACTCCTGCTATTTTACTTTTTTTCATGGCTGAAGGCATGACCATATCTTCACGACCTTTTTCGCTGCTTCACTGATAAGAAATTAACACTCTCCCCTGATAAAACCGCAGATACCATATTTACAAACTGTACGAAGGAGTACAGTCTAGGCTTAGACATGATGTCGAAATTGCAACAGTTACCAGCCCAATTATTATGACCGTTACATTTGAAACGTTACTCATCCACAACACAACAAAGAGCCACAACAAGCTCCTCAAAATGTGAGCTTGGAAAAGGACAAAATAACGGCTGATATCAGAGTATTTCTCCATTTAGTGCGAATTCTTAAAACTGGCTTTAATAACTACTGCATTGGATAAATAAAACTACGTCAGTTTGCAAAAATTCCAGGAATATATTCCGGAGGAATGGAAACTTATCTCAACGCATTGGTCACAAAACCGGTAGCACGCGCTAAGTAAGTCATCCCTATCAAAAATATAATATTTTTAATTTTTTGATTTGGATTGATATCTAATAAGATATTTTTGCAGTGAATGTAAAAGAGAAGAGTATGACCTATTAAACTACGTTTTTTGCATTCCTTTTGCATATACGCATTTTACAATTATAATCTCTATACGACGCCCGGTTATTCTTGTACCCAGGTGTAATATTGAGATCGCTTTATCCAAGGTACGTATACAAATGTATTTGATTCCTTACGTTACCTAAAAATCTAATACTTCATATGTTAAGCACTTATGACCCTATGTAAAAGATTTTAAATGCAATAGCTGCTAAGCTCATTCAAAAATTAGTTTCCCATAAAAATAGCACAAGAAATTTCTTTTCGGTTTCAATTAGGTTTTCAATATCAATAATCATTTTTGTGGTAAACTCGTGTATACCCTCTTTTGTAGGCTAAAATAAATTGTATTCCTAGATATTATCATTACTAATTAATTAAAATTGACATTTGTTTTCTAAATTTTGGTATAAAAAATATAATAGTTTCCTGATGCCTATAATAAATAACTATTTAACGTAAAAATTATAAACTTTAATTTATAAAAGATTTGATTTTATATGTAATTAATGTTCGTTTTTTGTGACTCAAACACCGGTCTCGTAGAGAATCAGTGATTCGCTGTTGGGTCGCAACAAAATCAATCCATTTCTATAGCGGATGGTTTTTGGTGATGAAAAGTTGGTCCCTTATGACAACTTCAAGAAAAAATGACAGATTGTTGTTAAGAACGAAATATTAGTTTGTACTATAAATTCTAACTCAAGTCTAAAATAGATTTAAAAAATTACTTAAATTATAAAATAAGACTGTATATATATGCGTAATTATTAACCAAAGTCATTAAATAAAAAGTAAAAACCTCTACTATACTCTACGTATATCTCGTGCGTCACATCCTTGAGCATATCCTTCGAGGTAATTGTGAGTTAGCGGATTTAACGTACTGGGCCCGTTCTGGTTACGTAGACCCGATTGTTATGGAAATGGATAAAGGTATCCATATTTAAATATATAAGTTTGCATATTTAACCATGGTGGACTCTATAAATTTCATTTGGCCCACACAGTTACTAGCTATGCACCTCCATATCATTGCTTCTTCCCCACTGCTCTTCACAGTATGTATCAAGATTTCCATATCGAGTGCTGTGTCCGTTTTTTTTCTTAAAATCTTACGCCCCGCAATTGCAAAGACCCAAAACTTGCGCTCGTCGGCTAAAATAACTTTCTGCCAAAAATCACGGGACTTATTAAAGTACTATTTCGCGACAACATTAAGCACTAGAGATATGAATGAGTTCTAGTGTGTGACTTGTTCATAAAACAATGTTTTTTTTTTTTAATTTTGCGACTGATGTTCAGTGAAGAGGGATTTCTTAAAAGTTTCCTCAACACGTTGATCGATTTTGAATGCAGTAAATTAAAGATTTTGTTGCACAATTTGCAAAACGTTACGAGTTTCACGCTATGCAAGTATTTTTGGCCGCCCTAGACGTGCTGAGATACAGTAGCGCAGGTATGTTTGTATTTTTTTTATTACTCTTTGTATGAAAGAATGTGTTCTTCTAACAATTTAACCGATTTCAGGGTATGTTTTTCGTTCTTCAAAAAGTTTAACCATTATTTCCCTTTTCAGAGAAGTTTAGTTATTTTCTTTTAGGCGAGATTCGATATTTAACAACAATGTGAATAGAACAACATTTTTTCCCATTTTGCTACTTGTATGCCTTTTTCTGCGCTGCCTTTTTTTTTGTAAATTTGTGTATAAAACTATGGTGTTAGATTTTCATGGCGTTAAATGCTATGGGATTCTGTAACAGACTGGTAATAAATCACTTAAGATGATTATGCTCTAAAATTTAGTAAATAAAAGTTAATTTTTAACAAAAGAAAATAAGAATCAGCGTGTAGCCAGACATTTTCTGGTGAGTGTATGATATATTTTTTTATTTTTACATGTTTTTTGCCTGTTATAAGTATGTATGTATGTATATAAATTATTTTGGTTTCTCTGGACAGCTTTGGATTCATATATATATATGTAGAAATATATTTGTACGTATATAAAAACACATATTAGTATACATTTATATATATGTTGGCAATTCACAGCACTCTTGTTATGTCGTAGACCTTCAAACTTCAACTGCGTGTAACAAAAAACTGAGTCTATTACTTTCTTCGGATAAAATGATCAGGACAATCTCCTCATTCCAAAAATTACTATTCTCGATTTGGGAACGTGCGTTGTTGTTAGATGATAGAATAAAAAAACATATTTCGTACCAAAAAGAGTATGTTTTCATTTCGAGCGCAGAAACTTTTTTACCAACGTGTATATATTGGGTCACCGCGCCTTGGTTTTTATATTTTGCATTACTGCACTTTTTATTTAATATTTTGTTACCATTTATGTATGTACAAATATTATATGTTTATAATATTTAACTATATCTTTCCACAATGCCTTTGTTTAAGGCTCCAAGAATCATAAACAAATATGTGCCCAATTAAATGTGAAGGCTTCCTTTTTAATACGCTTTTGTTAGCTTGGATTGTATGCATGTAATGGAATCTTAGCGCTTAATTTTCAACAGTTTCCCATTATTTTAAAGGTGGGCGTAACTTCGGGATCTAAATGGTTAAATGTATATATCATCCAAACCGCTAAAGCTCACCTAACCAAATTTGCTGCGAGGAAGTCCTTTTAGTCTTTTTTCATACGCTGTAAAAATCAGATAATAGCCACGCCCACTCCCCATATAACGGTTATGTTGAAAACTACTAAAAGTGCGATAACTCACGAAATAAATGCGCCATAAGCATTAAATTTTACAAACAAGATGGAGGAGGAAAAAAAGTTGTAAAATGAGCGTGGCACCACCGAACATTAGATGAAAGCCTCTAGGAACTAGAACCTCTCAGGAACTAATTTCGACCAAAATTAGTATGTGGGGTTAACTATTCATAGTTATTAGGAGAATAACTCAATTTAGAGTAAGAAACGTGCTTCATATATTTAATGTGACAATCAATCTATCTGCTACTATTTATGAGAGAGAGTTATAAAAATCTCCTAAAAAGTTATGAAAATATAGTAAAAGGAACCCCACGCTTTTTACTCTGAATTGAATTATTCTCTTAATAACTTTAATTTTATTATAAAATAATTAATCATGATTGATTGTTGGATTTTCTACTACTATAATATAAACTCTTTGTAATTAAAAATTATTTCCTAGTTTTTAGTTGTTATAACTATAAAAGCGTGTTTTTTTAACTATTATTAATTTAATTTAATGTTAATTTTTCACGGAATAGATTGCACGGAATATAGTAAGAAGAAATGCATTTGGTACTTTTAATATGCGATCGAAATTATTATTTTACACTTGCAACATGTTGCTACAAAGTATGATAGTATTTTTCACCTAACGGTTGTTTGTATCATCTAACACTAATTGAGATAGATATTGAGTTATATATATTATATATAAATGCTCAAGAGACGAGTTGAAATCTGGATGTCTGTTTGTCCGTTCGCCTCTTCGTGCGAGCGATAACTTGAGTGAAAATTGAGATATCTTGATGAAACTTGGTATACATATTCCTTGGCACCCAAGGGAATCGAACTCTTGCCACGCCCAGAAAACGCCATTGAAAAAACTTTTGAAGTGCCATAAATAAGCCGCAAATAAGATACAAAACTGTAATTTAATACAGCAGATCGCAGCAGTAGCACGGGGCACCTCTGGGCTATTGTAAATATTTTTTTAAAGAGGGCGCCACCTAAATGGTTTAATATACATATCTTCTAAGCCGATAAAGATATATCAGCCAAAATTCCTGACAGGAAATAATATAATAATAAACCCGTGAAAATGGGTAAAATCGGATATTAACCATGCCCCCTCCCCATATAACAGTTGTATTGAGAACTACTTAAAGCTCGATCACTCACTTCTCTTATCTATACTAATATTATAAAGCTAAAGAGTTTGTTTGTTTGTTTGTTTGAACGCGCTAATCTCCGAAACTACTGGTTCGAATTGAATAATTATTTTTGGGTTGGATAGTCCAGTTATCGAGGAAGGCTATAGGAGCAAAGATATAGTGGTAAATGTGTAGAAAACGGGAGAAATTATTTCATCTTTGAAGCCTTCCGTTGCGTGCGCCGTGAAAACGGCTCAAGATACACAAAAAATATGTATTAAAGAATAATAGATCTTTTAATGATCTAAAAAAGTATATGTCTATCTTTTAAGATTAACTCACAAAAACCGTTTTTATGGTACCTAATTTGGTCGAAATAATTTGTTTAAGTTGTATCAACATAATAATATTAATCTTTATTAAAATAAATATGTTGTTGGTTAAGAGTACTTCATTGTGAATAAAATTGTCTTTGACATAACTTAATTTCAACAAAAAACTTTAAAGATTACAATGATAAATAACTCCGAAACAAAACCAACTCGCTCTCTGCGGTGGCCGGCGCGGCGGGAGAGAGGCGGTACTTGCGGGCAAGCCGGGAGGGGGGTGTAGCTCAGCGAGATACCATGCCGCGCGGCTCACTCGCGCGGTCGGCTCCCTACTGAACGGTTGAATGCAGCGCTAATTTGTTTATGCGATATAATTATCATCGTAATATCACTTTTTAAACACAGTTTCATTTTGTAGTTGTTTTCTATATAGTAGGTACTTTATTTGTTTTAGGATAGTATTTTATTTTTTTTTTGCTTTAGATAAAACCTGTAAATAGGTGTGGTCTACCTATTTATTCTCATTAGATTAGGGTTAAGTTTAAGCATAAAGTTAGTTTACCTTATTTTCATTTTACGGTTGTTCTTTTGACATAATCGTTAAAAATAAAAGTACTTAGGTTCCTAATTATTAATCTTCTAAATCTTACGTTTCTTTTTTTTTTATAACGAGATACGCTTTAGTTAAGTTTTCATTTTCTACGTTTTTTCTTCATCACTATAATGCCGAGAAAAAGAACTCAGCTTTCTCGGCAGACTGCTACTGCAAAGCGGCTGCGAGTTTTGCGCAGCAATGAAACTGAGGATGAAAATATGAACAGGTTGGCTACACAACGAGCAATTACTGAACAAACCCGTGCAAGGAAATCAAGCGTTGAACGTTCGCAGCGTTTAGCCTCACAAAATTTCCGAACTTTGGCGAACCGGCAACGGGAATCGAGTGCTGATCGTTCTCAACGTTTGGCTTCACAGAATGCCCGAACATTGGCTAACCGCGATCGGGAATCGAGTGCTGAACGTACTCAACGTTTGGCCTCACAGAATGCCCGAACATTGGCTAACCGCGATCGGGAATCAAGCGCTGAACGATCCCATCGATTAGCACAGCAAAATGCCCGATCAACTAGGAATAGAACTCGCAGACAACATAATTTATTAAATGCTCCTTTTGCGTATGATTGTACCGTTGACTATTCTGAGCTAAATGATATTGATATTGGTAGAATGGATAAAATATGCAACTTATGCCAAGCAAAAAAATGGACAGCTGAAACTCCTGGACTGTGTTGTAGTGGTGGCAAAATAAATATACCTATAATTCCGGAACCAACATCCGTTTTAAAGGAACTGATATCAGGCTCACATCCATCATCTAAGCATTTCTTAAATCACTCAAGACAATATAATACATTATTTCAGATGACTTCATTTGGTGCCAAAGAACTTCGTGAGGGAAACTTTATGCCCACTTTTAAAGTCCAAGGGCAAGTTTATCATTTAATCGGTGACTTACTTCCAGCTGTAGGGGCACAACCCGAATTCCTGCAAATATATTTTGTTTCCCATGCAGATCAGGTATCCTTGCGCTCAAATTTAAACCCAAGCTTGCAAATCGATCTTATCGATGTTCTCCAAACATATCTTCATGATCATAATACGTATATTCAAGGTTTTAAGTACAAGTATACAAAATAGACCACCGAATGATTTAAAACTTATCATTCATGCTGATGTAAAACCTCCTAATGAGCATAGAGGTCGGTACAATGCGCCGGTAGTAGATGAAGTAGCTGTTCTTATGATAGATGAAGACAAAGGTCCCCGTGATATTGTATTGACTGCGAGAGATGGTCGACTTCAACGAGTTTCTAAAATTCATAGATCTTATGACCCGTTTCAATATCCCTTACTGTTTCCCTTTGAAAACGACGGATACTGTATTAATATTCCACAGCAGAATACTACGGCTACATCTAAAACTGTTTCATATATGCAGTTTTATGCATTTAGATTCATGGTGAGAATAAATGACTTTAACAGTATACATTATTTCAAAGGATTATTCAACCAATATTGTGTTGATATGGCGTCAAAAATGATCTCTGAGAGGCTAGACTTCATCAAAAGAAATCAAAAAAAATTGAGAGCAGAAGAGTACATTCATTTAAGAGATGCCGTCGTAAATGATGGACATATAAACGCTTCTAATATTGGCCAGCACGTTATATTGCCGTCGTCATTTACAGGATCCCCCAGATTCATGAATGAAAAAAGTCAAGATGCCATGACATATGTCAGGAAATTTGGAATACCTGACCTCTTCATTACATTTACATGTAACCCCGAATGGCCAGAAATAAAAAGTTAGTTATTGCCCAATCAACATTCTTATGATAGACATGATTTAATTTCTAGGGTATTTCATTTAAAACTCAAGAAAATGATAGACCTATTAACGAAGAAAAATATTTTGGGCCCATCGAAAGCCTTTGTTTACAGTTTAGAATGGCAAAAAAAAGGTTTACCTCACGCCCACATTTTATTGTGGCTGGCTAACAAAGTTCAACCAGATTCTATAGATGCAATAATATTGGCTGAAATACCTGACATACAACAAGATCCGATTCTTCATAATATTGTCATAAAAAATATGATACATGGTCCTTGCGGATTTCATAATCCTAGGTTCCCTAGGCATTTTATTTCGGAAACACAAACGGGGGATGACGGTTATCCAACCTACAGGCGCAGGGCTCCAGATAATGGTGGAAACACAGCTATAATTCGTATAAAACGTACAGAAATGAGAGTGAATAATCGTTGGGTGGTTCCCTATAATCCACTGCTATCATGAATTTTCAATGCACACATTAACGTAGAGTTTTGTCAATCGGTCAAAGCTATTAAATCTGTAAGTATATTCATAAAGGTTCTGTGCAAGCCACATTTTCGTTACAAAGTAATAACGATGAAGTAGAAAAATATCTAAATGGTCGCTATATAAGTTCCTCGGAGGCGTTTTGGAGAATTTTCCAATTTTCTATTCATGAACGTTTTCCGGCAGTAGTTCATTTAGCAAATGGACAAAGAGTATATTTTTATAATAATGAAAATCTCCAAGATCGTGTGAACAATCCTTCATCAACGACACTTACAGCGTTCTTTGATCTCTGCAAAAGCGACGACTTTGCAAAAACCTTTTTATATCACGAAGTTCCCCAGTATTACGTTTGGCAATGAAATTCATTTTCTAGAAGAAGACGCGGGCAAGATGTTGAAGGATATCCCGGTGTAAAAAAAGACACAACATTAGTCCGTGTTTATAACATTCATCCAACTCAAACTGAATGTTTTTATTTAAGAATGTTATTGCAATATGTTCGCGGTCCAATGTCATTTCAACATCTAAGAACCGTGAATGGTGTTATTTTCCAAACGTACCAAGGCGCTTGCAAGGAATTAGGTTTACTGGAGGGAGATGAACATTGGCAAAATACCATGTCCGTTACTATCATATCCGAGCCAGCTACAAAATTAAGAGAATTATTTACCACTATCCTTATATTTTGCCAACCATCTGACCCCTTAGAGTTATGGAATAAATTTCGTGATGCTTTATGTGAAGATATATTAAACAGAATGCGTAATGAGAATCAGGATATGACATTAGCATATAATGATGGTATATACAATGATGGACTAATCATAATTGAAGATAAAATTCATGAGATTTCAGATAAATCCCTAACCGACTTTGGGCTTCCTGCAGCAAAAAGAAATAATTCGCTTCTGGACCCGTTAGAAGTAGCGTTGCGAAAACCATATAACATAAATGAATTAAATGAATATATCACACAAAATGAACCAAGATTAGTTAATGACCAGGTGACCACGTATAATTGTGTCATGAAAAGTGTTCGTTTTAATGAAGGAAGAATTTTTTTTTTTTGGATGCTCACGGTGGGACCGGCAAGACGTTTATCACTAATCTTATATTAGCAAAAGTAAGGTCTCTAGGAAAGCTAGCCTTGACAGTAGCGTCGTCAGGTATTGCTGCAACCTTATTAGCAGGTGGACGCACAGCTCATTCCACTTTTAAACTGCCCCTAACTGTGTCTTTAGAGAAAGATAGCGTGTGCTCTATACGCAAAAATGGCCCTTTGGGGAAAATTTTACAAGACGTCAGTCTTATAATCTGGGACGAATGTACCATGATACATAGAGCTCACGTAGAAGCTCTAGACAGAACTCTTAGAGATCTTAGAAGCTGTGATAAAATCATGGGTGGGATTACTGTTATGTTTGCTGGGGACTTTCGCCAAACTTTACCGGTAATAGTAAGGGGAACTAGAGCAGACATTGTGAACGCTTGCCTTAAAAGTTTTCCATTATGGAAATTTGTAAATATTTTAAAATTATCGACAAATATGAGAGCACATTTGGGGGGAGGTAGTATAACTTTCCCTTCAAAATTACTTTCTGTAGGAGACGGGAAAATACCTCATTCTAATAATAAAATTGAAATTGATTGCGATTTAGGAGTAAAAGTGGGTAACATCGAGGAATTAGTAACTAAGGTATACCCTGACATCAGCCGAATAGAAAACAAGGACCATCAATGGATGTGTCAAAGAGCAATATTGGCGGCAAGAAATAGTAGCGTTGACGAAATAAATTATATCATTTTGAGTAAACTCCCAGGAGATATTGTAACCTACACATCCATTGATACCGTGATGGATCAAGAAGATGTAGTTCATTACCCACAGGAGTTCCTCAATTCCTTGAACCCAAGCGGCCTTCCCCCACATTCTCTTAAGTTAAAAATAGGTGCCCCAATAATTTTACTAAGAAATCTCAAACCACCAAATTTATGCAACGAGACCCGACTTCAAGTAAAATTTCTGCGCAATAACGTCATCGTTGCAATAGTTTGGACTGGTCCAGCAGTTGGTCAAACAGTCCTCATACCCCGCATCAAAATGATACCCAACGACTTACCTTTCAATTTTAAAAGAATACAATTTCCGCTTAAATTATCTTTTGCAGTCACAATAAATTAATCACAGGGGCAAACATTCAAACACGTGGGGATCGATTTACGCCAAGACTGTTTTTCGCACGGCCAGTTATATGTCGCGTTATCAAGACCGGGTTGTGGCGAAAATCAATATGTTCTTCTGCCACAAGATAATAAAACAACAAATGTAGTATATGCAGAAGTTCTTTAAAATAATTAAATTTACTTTAAAAATTGTACAGATATAGTTTGGAAATCGAAAAAAAACATAGATTTTATCCTGAAAATTCTGCGGGAACTCGACCATTCCGAAAATCCCGCAAGAACGGGAACTATGTGGGAAGAACCAAAAATCTGCCGGAAGTCACTATTCCACGCGGACGAAGTCGCGGGCAAAAGCTAGTCCTTTATATACCTAACATAAATATATGCGAACTTCGGGTTCACTTTATACCGCATCTATTTGTCAATATGTAAGAAACATCAATGAAATTTAGAAATAATTTTTTTCTAATAACAGTGTATTCTCTTTCCTCAATTGTATGAAATCACGGCGATACTTTCCTTAGTTTGATATACATTTTTGGCCAAAACCTGAAGGTGTTCCTCCGCCTTTGGTTTTTTTCAAGTTGCAAAAGTATGAAATGTTCGGTTACACCTGAAGCTAAGGCTCGTTTTATATATAATTAATTACTTGTTTTATAATATAAGTTTTATACATTTAGACCTAAACTATACGAGGCTAAATAAATGTGAGTATGCTCGAAAGTCGATGTATGAATCTGGTGTGATCCCAAATAGCATACTGACGAATCGATTGAAGATAAACAAATGTGTTAAGTATGATCGCTGTTTAAACGAAGTGCACGTAGCGCGGAGGGTCGCTTTGATGGGTATTATTAGGGAGCGCCAGTTTTGTATCGGGTACTGTTATGTGACATGTCTTACGCGGTTTTACTTAACTCAATTAAGCAATTTTGGATTAAAGTTAAACTCTAACAGTTAAAATATGCAAAGAACAAGCAAAGCTTTGCATATTTCTTTGACTCCGTTCGATACGGATTCTGTGTTGGATGTAGGCGTCTACCAAATTTTCGTCAATCATGATAATCAGAAATTCTGGTTTGCACATTACACAACTACATAGTAAGCTAGGCAAAATATTTTGGGCCGAAATAATTAAATGAGTCTGATCTCTATCACACCATTCCACATCACTCTACTCCACACCAATGATTAAAAAATATTCTTCATCAAGAATAAAATGTTTTGGGGTAAGTTAATATAATATAACTAATTGATAAATAATTTATTTTTGTAAAAACCATTTTCACCACGTGTTTTTTTTTTATTCCCGCCGGTCAAAAAACCCCCACAAAAATATTTAAATCTCATTTATTACCTATTATATAGCAATAAAATTAAAACTTTATCGTAAAAATTTCCTCATTTGCGGCAGTTTGTTAGTTAGGTTAGGAATGCCAGCGCCCGATCGCGGATTAATGACGCATTTAATAGAAAATTGGAACGTGAACGTGAATATGATTCACATGAATTAGTACAATCAGTTCAAACGAATTAATGATGGAAATGGTGGCTTATTTTTTCTGGATGCCCCTGCCGGAACTGGAAAGACATTCCTCATGTCATTAATTTTGGCCACTGTACGTGCGAGATCAGAAATTGCGATAGCACTTGCTTCTTCTGTAATTGCGGCCACATTGTTAGACGGATGCCGTACGGCTCACTCAGCGTTAAAGTTGCCATTAAACCTTCAAACTACTGAACAATCGACATGTATCATTGCAAAACACTCCGCAATAGCCAAAGTTTTGTAGCATCGAAAATCATAGTATGGGACGAATGCACAAACGCGCATTGGAAGCTCTTGACCGAACATTAAAAGATCTACGCAATGACTCGAGATGTTTGGTGGTGCAATGATTTTACTATCTGGCAATTTCCGACAAACACTACCAGTCTCTCCAAGATCTACTGGTGCCGATGAAATCAACGCTTGCCTCAAAGCATCAAATCTGTGGCGATATGCAAAGAAACTTCAACTGTCAGTAAATATGAGAGTTGCATTGTTGAACAGTCTATCTGCTGATGATTTCTCCAAGCAATTGCTGACTATCGGTAATGGGCGTGTTCCTGTTGACGAATCGAGCGGATTGATTTCGTTTCCTCCAAATTTTTGCAATTTCGTTTCATCGAAAGACAAGCTTATCAACAAAGTATTCCCGGATATCATTGCTAACCACAAAAATACTAACTGGTTAAGTGAGCGAGCAATTTTCGCGGCTAAAAATAAAGAGGTAGCTGAACTAAATATTATTATTCAGAATCAAATCGTAGGTACTCTGTATTCTTGCAAATCTATCGACTGTGTAACGAACGAAGATGAAGACACTAATTATCCAACTGAATTTTGAAACTCCTTGGATGTGCCTGGTTTACCACCGCAGAATTTGCAACTGAAGGTTGGCTCGGTAGTTATCATGCTTAGAAATTTAAACCAACCAAAACTGTGCAATGGAACACGTTTGGTGATAAGAAAACTGATTAGCAATGTGATTCACGCGTTGATACTCAAAGGAAAATTTAAAGACGAGGAAGTTCTTATTCCAAGGATTCCGATAATCCCAACGGATATGCCCTCTGAATTTAAACGAATTCAATTCCCGATTCGTCTTGCTTTCGCCATGACGATTAACAAATCACAGGGCCAATCATTGACTATTTGTAGCCTCAATCTAGAAAATGTATATTTTTCTCATGTTCACGTGTCGGTAAACTATATGCTTTGTTTGTTCTTGTGTCTGACAAAAAAACAAGGAATATCGTTTACCACAAGGTGCTTGAATGAACAGTGTTAATCCGAGTGCATCACATGCTACACAACATGCTTTAATTTAATAATTCTTTTCTGACACGTGTTTGAAGTACTTTGTTGTTATTTATTCTCTTTCTGTATGTATTGTTGATCATAATAAAATACTTTTATGTATCTATCTATGTTCGTATTTATTTTGTGTCATTGTATTACGTTCATCAAAGCCTAAATTAGTTCAGCTAAAAGATAACACGACATTAATTGACTGTTAGGCGATACGAAGTTCGCCGGGTCAGCTAGTTTAACATTAATGAGACTTTATGACAACGGTTTCTTGCAGAAATACGTATACACCAACATATAGAGAAAAATTAAATATATTTTACTTTTTTAAATAATAATTTTCTAATTTTAAATGTTACAAAATTAGTAATTTATGTATGTACATATGTAATTAACATCAATATGAAGTTCATTTCTATTCTCTGGTATGTACACATCGAGGAATAGAATTTTTGATATTATCACTTATTAATACAATAAATACGTGCTCGCGCACTGCTCTATATGTAGGTATATATGTACAAATATGCGTATGTCATTCCAAAATAAGTAACGCATACATAAATCTACATATATATATGCGTACAAATGTAAGCATGTGAGCCAATAGAAAAAATACAAACATTGTTGTACAAAAATAAAATTTCTGTCAAATTGCATGAGCACCAGAAATTAATATGGCAGCCAAATCCTAAATTTGGAGTAAATCACACAACAACAACATATGGCGAGTGGGCAGGGTTGTCACCCGATTTCACCCATTTTCGCATTGCCGATAGAGGCTCTAAAGCATTTTGTCTCATCCAATTTTGTTATTATAGCTTTAGCGGTTCAGGAGGTTGGCAAAATCCTCCGCTGAACCCTCCACGAGGGTGCCGACTGGGAATAGATACCACGGTTTCACGACGAGCTTGCAGCAGTTCGCCCCTGTTGTAGTAGTGAGGTATCTAGCCAAGGTCAGGCATCCTATCTGCGTGTTCGGTACTCTTCAATAGTGCAGCATCCAGATAGGAGGTCTTACCATGGTAGGAGGTGTGTAAAGGGCTGAATCAAGGTGTTATGCGACCCGTACCGAAGATCAACCTGGCTCCAAAAGATGAGCCAAAATAACAGTGACAATAAAAACAAAAAGGAGTCCGGACCTTCTTTAAAAAGGCCGGAGGGAGCGAAGCTTGGTCCTGGAGCGAAGGCAAACCCCAAAGGTGCAGAAGCCAAGACTGGCGTCAGGAAAGCAGCAGCACTGGAGGCAGCCCATACCAACCCCTTTAGCCAAGGCTTGGAAGATAAGCAGGGGAAGGAGGGAGCTGCCAAAAGTGATGCTACCAGTAGTGGGTCAGCCAGAGAATGGCCTACGTTCAAGATTGACGACCCATCGAAAGCAAGGTATGCAGAGAAGCGACGCGCTGCATACCTGCTGAAGAAGGTGGAGCTGCAACCGCCAACCAATGAGGAGCAAAAGAGCTCCATTGATTACGCGAGAGCTAACTTACCTAATTTCAAGCTAGAAGCGCCGGTAGTGGCTGCTAAGAGACAAATGTCAGCTGAAGAGGCCAAGCCGTCAGCTAAGAGGCCGAAGACTGAGGGCGTGACGCCCGCAAAATCTTTTGCTGATGTGACCCGGAACCGCATTGTCATTGGGGTGGTGGATGAAGGGGACCCCGAAGGAAAAGTCCCCAGAGCCCAATGGGAGTGGGTGCAAGCCGCTCAGACGAATGTGGCGTTAGAAGTGCTACTAAGCAATCCAGGTCCACCCCCGTCATGTACGGATGCCGGATGGTATCAGGCTCAGATAAAGATGATAGCGTGTGACGACGAGAGATCGGTCCAACTATATAAGGCCGCAATAGCTAAGGTGGGGGAGGTTTACCCGGAGCTAGGCTATTAGCGGTAGACAAAAAAGATATCCCATCCCGACTGAGGGCAAGCGTATGGATCCCGGCTACACCATCGCAGCCGGACCAGATAATGCTGCTCATAAGAGCCTGTAACCCGAATTTGCCAACTGGGGGATGGAGATTCGTCAGGGCCTTCGATGACCCCGCAGCGAAATCTGGTGTGAAGACGAAACGAGCCACAATGCAGATTCTGCTGCTTCTAATAAAGGGATCCGTAGAACCGCTAGCGAAAGTGGCGGAGAGATAAACCATGGATTCACAAAATTGAAGGTTATGACCTACAAGTCAGACGCCGATGCAGGAGAAAACTTGGCATCGGAATCGGAATGCGAAGTCGAGGAAGATCCAATGGAGTCCTCGAGTGAATTAAAGAACACTGACCAAGATGAGTGTACTTCAGGGTCTGAGCTTGCAGACAGACTCTCTAAACTTTACACTGAGAGTGAGCTTTTACGCGACTCTCAAGAAGACGCAGAGAAGACACTGATTAATGCGTCTTCTCCAAATTAATCTACACCACAGCTAACTAGCGTATTTAGCCCTAGTTAACCGCATGACTTCGTCCTCATTCAGGAGCCATGTGTTAATGGAGGGCGTATTTGCGGTCTGAAGACACCGTGATATAATTTATACGCGGATGGCTGCGTAGGTAAGGCTAGGACATGTATATTGGCTAGTAAAAAGCTTAATGTCTTTTTATTACACAGTTACAGTGGTAACGACACTACAGTAGTAAGCTTTGAGACGGCCGGAAAGAAATACCGGCTGGCATCATGCTACATGCCGTATGACGAGGTAGCAGTACCATCAATGCTGATCAAAGAGTTGATACGAGACACCGAAGCATCCAAGTGTTTGATTATACTTGGGTGCGACTTCAATGCACCCCACACACAATGGGGCAGCACGGACATCAATGAAAGGGGTGAGTTGCTCTTTAATTATTTAATAGGAAGTAAGCTTTTGTTATGCAACAAAGGTAGTACGCCAACATTTATAACCAAAAACCGACAGGAAGTATTAGATATAACACTTGTATCGGAAGAACTGGTGGATAAAATAACACATTGAAGGGTACTGGAGGAACATTCCTTCTCAGATCACCGCTACATTGAGTGTATAGTTGAAGAGAATGTTGTTAGGGAAGAGGAATTTAGCTAAAAAAGCGTATTCCTATGATTACAACATTTCAACCAGAAAACAAAGAGGACGTAGACATCCTCGTTAAACAGTTCACAGGTTCTTATCGTCCAGCACTAGAGGTGGCTTGTCCATTAACGAACAGTAGGGGAAGAATTAGGCCGCCTTGGTGGCCTCCCATACTCAAAAACATGCAGAAAGATTGCAGGAAGCAACTTAACACTTATTGCTTGATATTCGAGTTTACAACTTATTGCTTATAGCTTAATTGCTTTTTATACAGCAACACTCTAATTAGAACTGCTACTAAAACATTCTGGCAACTACGAATTCGCTGTCTAGTTGCTTTGGCAGTTTATCGTCGATTCAGATTTGTTCTGGTATTCGTATTCGCCACAATATATACATGCGCACTTATACATACATACGGGCGAATTTATACAAACATAAACTCCTAAGAACATCTAAAAAAAAAAAACCCATTGACTTTGGAAACAATTAAAAAAAAAATATTTAAACTTTAGGAAATCCAATAAATAATTAACCGGCGGAAATTTTGTTCTAATTAAAACAAAAAAAAAAGTTTTGACCATTATACACATATGCCATACGAGTATACGTACATTGCTTCAAAGTCCACATTGGCAAATATCCCGTAATACTCCTTGTTCTTTGGCAAACAAAAACAAGTAGGATTGCGTATATTCGTACATAATATATTCGAACACCCCTATTCTGTGCTAATTTATCAAGATAGACAATCTTCGCAAGCTTTTTGTATTCTGTGTCGAAAATAAAAATCTCTTATTTTGATAAATTGTTCAGATGTCAAATGCTCTCAACAGTACTATTTTCAAATAAAACATCTGATTGTGCATGGTTATGAAAATAAATTTTTTGCAATTGAAGATTTTTTGCTTTTGTTATTATTATTAAATGAAGATCAGAATTGTGAAAATAGGGATCGCGCGAGTTGTGTATAAAGACGGTATACAGTGCACCACATCGCATGATCCGCCAATACGTCGCCCAAACAGCAGACTCAGCATATTTTGAGCTTGCTAGAATGTGCGGTACAGCCGGACATAGCAGTATGCTCGAGCTGTCGATCTGATGCAATAGGCAGTTTTAATTGCTAAAGAGAAGAAACTAGTTGTGTTTTTAGTTCAGTGTTTGTTCCTGAAGATCCACAGTTACCATTCACAAATATAATATTATATAAAATTGGCGCAGTCGACGTTCCTCGTTCCAGTTCACAAATAAAACAGTTACAGTAATAGCGGAATCAGGTGCTGTGATTTGAAACTACAAAAAAATTTTATTTAATAATTATTTTAAATACCTGCATTGGAAGCCAAACACAAATTCTCCAATGCAGCAGCAAGCAATTCAACAACTTAACAGTAAACGCCAATTCAGTGAATCGTAATATAGCGAAGGCGCAGAAAAGTAAAAGCTTAATAGAACTTTTTCAAGAAGTAAATTTTTTGTGGAAAAATTAAAGAACTGAACACAATGGTTTTAAAAGTGATATATATAACATATAAAACAAAAAACCCAGTGTAACTGCAAGAGAAGAGTTTTATAATAAACCTACAACAACAGAACAGCAGCAGTAGAATCAAGCAACAGTAACAGTAAGGGCAATAACAAAAACTAACAGCAGTAGTTGTACGTGGAGAGCATTGACAATAGTAAAAGCGGCAAGTGATTGTTATAGATTCGAAGCATATTTACATTAAGCTTATATTAATTTATATTATGTTATTAAAATAATTTGAAGCATACTTTTACGAGAGGTTTAAAATACGAATTGTTAAATATAAAAGACACATTTATTTATTGTATTCTATTGTATCTATAAATAAAAATCTGTGAAGAGGGCTCAAAATATACAAGATTGTTTAGTAGCCATTACCCAATTGTTGCAAAAAAATGGCCAACAACGAAATATAACGACATGGACAGATATGAAAAATACAATCCACAATATAAGCCCATGCTTTTAACAACAAACAGAAATTTGCACTCATTTTCTCAAAATTCTAGAAATTTCAACAGTAACAGAAACCAGAATAATTAAAGAACAAAAAACTACAGGAGACAAAATGGTAGCGAGCTAAATAAATATTGATCTTTTTCAAAGTAGTTCAGGACAACATCTCTGTAATAATAGTTATTATTATTCACAAAATAGTTTGAGACGATACTCCCAAAGAAATAAAAACTTTTCAGGGCTAAATAATTATCACCGAAATAATCCCTACAGACGAACTAATTCAGGAAATTCAGGTCAAAATAATCAACATCGTAATAATAACGGTTACGGTAATTCAGCACGGCAACATATATAGAATGGACAAATTGTACAAAAACTTATATATTTTGTGATAATAGAAAACTCACCTGATTTTCAAAATTAAGGGATGGGCGTGGATATGATTCCGATGGTTCCGACATACACGGGCTCGCTGGTTGCTGAAGATTTGAAGGTAACGGAATACATAATGGCTGGGGACTACCCGTGGTGAAAGTGGGCACTCAACGCCCAAATGTTGAATTGGCGTTAAGCCAAGGCTTTGAATGCTTTTCACCCCAACCACGGCAGCCATACCAAATGGAGATAAAGCCTTTTCGTCGAATTCGGTCATCAGCTTTGAACATGGTTCTCCACCAGGGAGCCTTTGACTCATTTTTAAACGCCTTGCCCGCGTGCGCAAGTGGCTTTTCCATACACCAAACGTCTATGTATTAACACACATAAGAAAACACAATAATTGTAGAATATTACAATATTAACTAGTATTAAAAAAGTTACCTCTTTTCATTTTCCAGCATTCCGTGTTGGTCCTCTACATGAATTCACCTCATCTATCAGCTGCTGCCAACGTTCCTTCATCTGTTGAGGTGCCTTCGGGAAATATTTCCCCGTTCCCTTTTCTGTTTCTGTTTACATTATTTTGTACACCACACGTGTGGAGAAAAGCTCTGCTTTCTGAAGCTTTATATTTTATCAAGATTGCTACAGAATACCAAAAACTGTTTTACTTGATAAAAATCTTGAGATTTTGTATCAATTTTTCAAGTGCACAGAATAAGGGTGTAAGTCCACATTGGCATATATCCCGTAATATCCCTAGTCCTGTGCCAAGCAGGAGACCCTATAAAATATATACATAAGTGATCAGCATGATGAGCAGAGTTGATTTAGCCAAGTCCGTCTGTCTCTATGTATACGAACTTGTCCTTCAGTTTTTAAGCCATCGATCTGAAATTTTGCACCTGTCCTTTTCTAACTAAGAAGCTGCTCATCTTTCCTAACTAAGAAGCTGCATTTCTGCTGGAATCAAGCGCTTGTATGGAAAAGTTTTTCATTTGAAGTCTCTTCAAGAAATGGCATGGATTACTATTGTATTTAAAGCAATAATGTAATCTCCGAAGAACTTCTCCAGATCGGATGACTGCCATATTAACTGAATGATCGGAATAAAGTGCTTGCATGGAAAACGTTTTTATTATATAGGTATCTTTACGAAATTAAAATTAGTGGCAATCAACGAAAAACCAAAAATATCAAAATTACTGTCAAGATTCACATTTGTGTTTTCTGCTATGAGAGTAGTAGGCTAGAGGCGATAAAGAAGTGTTGATCACACCACCACTAGGGGCGTGACAATCGACAAAAAACACTTTGCAACTTTACGTGTCACTTTTTGGCGGCCATTAGTGCCGAAATAGGGTGACTTAGATGATACAAACTATTTGATTCCGGTAGACGTATATGTGCACTTTAAGTAGAGACATCAACATCCTATATAGGTTGCAGAGGGGGGTGGCAATCAACGAAAACCCAAAAATTTCAAAATTGCTGTCAACTTCCGCGATTGTGTTTCCTGATAATGAAGTATGTAGGCTGGGGGCGATAAGGCAATGTGAATCACCTAGAATACACCCAGGGTTTTCATAATCAATATCAACCACCCGCCTACCACCACCAGGTGCGTGGCAATCGACAACACTTTGTAACTTTACGTGTCACCCTTTGGCAGCCAGTAGCGCCTAAACAGGGGACTTCGATGATGCAAACTACTTGATTCCGGTAGCCGCACATGGGCACTTTAAGTGGAGACATCAACCTTTTATATGGATTGATCAGAAACCGCGTTTGTGTTTCCTGCTAATGAAGTAGAGGACACCTCATTACCATCAGCCATCCGCCTACCACCACCAGGGGCGTGGCAATCGACAAAAAAACCAAACAGCCTAGAAAGCTAGGCGGTAGAAGTGGATCTCGATGGGCACTTGAAATGAAAATACTCACCCTAGTCAGCAAGTTTAATGAGATGGAAATATTTCTCCGATAACAGAAGCCACTATTCATTATTCTGGAATTTTTAAGGGTGTTAGGTTAATGAAGGTTATCAAAATCCTCCGCTGAACCCTCCACGAGGGTGCCGACTGGGAATAGATACCACGGTTTCACGACGAGCTTGCAGCAGTTCGCCCCTGTTGTAGTAGTGAGGTATCTAGCCAAGGTGAGGCATCCTATCTGGGTGTTCGGTACTCTTCAATAGTGCAGCATCCAGAGGTCTTACCATGGTAGGAGGTGTGTAAAGGGCTGAATCAAGGTGTTATGCGACCCGTACCGAAGATCAACCTGGCTCCAAAAGATGAGCCAAAATAACAGTGACAATAAAAACAAAAAGGAGTCCGGACCTCCTTTAAAAAGGCCGGAGGGAGCGAGTTGTTCCCAGAGAAGAGCAGCGTTTCTCATGATCTCGACAACAGCCAAGGCGAGGACAGGAGCGAAGCTTGGTCCTGCAGCGAAGGCAAACCCCAAAGGTGCAGAAGCCAAGACTGGCGCCAGGAAAGCAGCAGCACTGGAGGCAGCCCATACCAACCCCTTTAGCCAAGGCTTGGCAGCTAAGCAGGGGAAGGAGGGAGCTGCCAAAAGTGATGCTACCAGGATTGGGTCAGCCAGAGAATGGTCTACGTTCAAGATTGACGACCCATCGAAAGCAAGGTATGCAGAGAAGCGACGCGCCGATGCAGGAGAAAACTTGGCATCGGAATCGGAATTCGAAGTCGAGGAAGATCCAATGGAGTCCTCGAGTGAATTAAAGAACACTGACCAAGATGAGTGTACTTCGGGGTCTGAGCTTGCAGACAGACTCTCTAAACTTTACACTGAGAGTGAGCTTTTACGCGACTCTCAAGAAGACGCAGAGAAGACACTGATTAATGCGTCTTCTCCAAATTAATCTACACCACAGCTAACTAGCGTATTTAGCCCTAGTTAACCGCATGACTTCGTCCTCATTCAGGAGCCATGTGTTAATGGAGGGCGTATTTGCGGTCGGAGGACACCGGTATATAATTTATACGCGGATGGCTGCGTAGGTAAGGCTAGAACATGTATATTGGCTAGTAAAAAGCTTAATGTCCTTTTATTACACAGTTACAGTGGTAACGACACTACAGTAGTAAGCTGGGAGACGGCCGGAAAGAAATACCGGCTGGCATCATGCTACATGCCGTATGACGAGGTAGCAGTACCATCGATGCTGATCAAAGAGCTGGTACGAGACACCGAAGCATCCAAGTGTTTGATTATACTTGGGTGCGACTTCAATGCACCCCACACACTATGGGGCAGCACGGACATCAATGAAAGGGGTGAGTTGCTCTTTAATTATTTAATAGGAAGTAAGCTTTTGTTATGCAACAAAGGTAGTACGCCAACATTTATAATCAGAAGCCGACAGGAAGTATTAGATATAACACTTGTATCGGAAGAACTGGTGGATAAAAAAAACACATTGGAGGGTACTGAAAGAACATTCCTTCTCAGATCACCGCTACATTGAGTGTATAATTGAAGAGAATGTAGTTAGGGAAGAGAAATTTAGGAATCATAGGAAAACGAACAGGCAGATGTACATGCAGGAGCGAGAAAAGCGTATTCCTATGATTCCATTAGTTCAACCAGAAAACAAAGAGGACCTAGACACCCTCGTTAAACAGTTCACAGGTTTTTGTCGTCACGCACTAGGGGTGGCTTGTCCATTAACGAACGGGAAGAATTAGGCCCCCTTGGTGGTCTCCCATACCTAAGAACATGCAGAAAGATTGCAGGAAGCAATTCAATTTTTCCAAATGATCCCAAAAAGATAGAGAGTGGGATAACTAGTATAACCTCCTACGGACATATAAAAAGGAGATAATAAAGGCAAAAATTAATTCGTGGAAATCTTTTTGTAATGACATTGAGAATACGGCAGAAGCGTTCCGACTTAGA
This sequence comes from Bactrocera oleae, assembly GCF_042242935.1. Lineage (NCBI taxonomy): Eukaryota > Metazoa > Arthropoda > Insecta > Diptera > Tephritidae > Bactrocera > Bactrocera oleae. The sequence goes on along the minus strand of NC_091541.1, from coordinate 16,184,914 downwards.
AAAATAATGACACAGTCGAAACATAGCATCATATACGTTCAGAAGCCATACCACAGCTGGACGGTATCCAGTGAAGAGACGCTAGGCCTACCAATGGATACTCACTTCCCAAACAGTTCCGAGAACCACATAAGGGAGCATATACTGGAGAGTGAAGTGGTTTCAGAGTCCCCTCCGCTAGACATAGTGTCAGATAGTAATGTTTATTGGGCGATAGGCAGCTTCAAGCCTTATAAAACGCCGGGACCAAACGGATTATTCCCGGCTCAGTTACAGCAGTCCCTGAGCTACACAATAAACTGGTTAACAACCATACTTAAAGGGACACTGCTATCAAACTATATTCCCTCGATATGGAGGGAAGTCAAAGTGATATATATACCAAAGGCTGGCAAAAGCTCACACATTAATCCAAAGGAGTTTAGACCAATAAGTCTTTCATCATTTTTTCTAAAAACGCTGGAGAGACTAATAGAAATACATATAAGGGGCAAACTAAACCCAGGAAAAATGGCAAATTCGCAGCATGCGTACTCTAAGGGTAAATCCACAGAAACGGCATTAGGCTCAGTGGTAACAGAGATTGAAAAGTCTCTGGAAATAAAAGAATACACCCTCGTAGCCTTCCTAGACATAGAAAGTGCTTTTAATAACATCCAGTCGACGGCCATATTGAGCGCGCTTAAAGATCTGGACATCTCTGAGCCCCTCCGGAAATTAATTGAACTGATGCTCTTGGGCAGGTCAATTATTTCAACGTTGGGAGCTTCAACGATGCACAGATCTGTCCGAAGGGGTACACTCCAAGGCGGCGTGTTATCCCCACTTCTTGGGCACCAGGCTAACGATAGGAGATAAAGCAAGCTACTTGGGACTAATTTTGGACAGGAAGCTTTCTTGGAAACAAAACTTGGAAGCGAGGGTAAAGAAAGCAGCTACAGCGCTTAACACGTGTAAAATAATGGTGGGGCCCAGATGGTAACTGACGCCTCGGGTAGCTCACTGGCTGTACACAGCAATTGTAAGGCTGATAATGACTTATGGTATATTAATATAATAGCTTCTATACGGATGGTTTCAAACGGGATAACCGAGTAGGCGGCGGTGTCTTCTCGGCTAACCTAAATACCAAAATCGCCTTCCGGTTACCAGACCACTGCAGTGTCTTGCAAGCGGAGGTCACTGCAATTAAAGAAAGCCTTCTTGTACTGACAAGAAGGGTGATCACAACAAGAAATATATTTATATATACCGACATCTCTGATGTCTCATAGGATTTCGTCGAAGACAGTGAAAGAATGCCATTATCTTCTAGCGGATCTGTCATCCCATTTCACGGTAAATCTGCAATGGGTCCCAGGACACAGTGACATCCCCGGGAACTGTGTAGCAGATAAACTAGCCAGAACAGGCACCACCCTACAACTAGATCCTGGTAAGGAGGACATAAATATGCCTCTGGCTACTTGTAGATACTTAATCGACAAATATGTCATTAACATAGCCGAGTGTCAGTGGAATCAGTCCCTGACCAGCTCAACTAGCAGGCAAACGTGGCATGAATAGAATATGAGCCGTACATGCCGACTGTTAAAATTCAAGCGGAATGATATAAAAACTCTAATAGGTGTTCTTACAGGCCACTGTCTATTAGGAAGACATCCAAGTAGATTTGGCACGCCATATAACGACTATTGTAGAAGCTGTCAGAAAGTAGAAGAGGAGGAGACCATTAAACATCTTCTATGCGATTGCACAGCACTATATGCGATTGCACAGCACTATATAGAATCGGATCCATCGGTCGTGGGTTCCTTGACGTCTCGGAGGTTGCACGGATAAAACTTGTCTCACTGATAAAGTTCATCAAAAGCACGGAGTGGTTCAGAGAGGAGCCAATAGAGTGAGTCCCGGTGGTATCACAATGGGCCTCCTAAAGGCCTAGGTGTGTCGAATGACAGCCACTTTACCTACCTACTTACCTAGGTTAATGAAACAAGTAGTTGATGTTTTCCCTTGCATTTATAAAAAATCTATTAATTCACTTCCATGATATGAAATTAAAACTCAAATTTACTTTCAAAAACTGTACAAGTGGTTGAGCTACTTCCAAGGCAAAATTGACATTAAAATCACCGCTTAATTTCACTGACATAGTGTGCAAATCTTCTCCCAATTTTGCTGCACTAGAGGGAACATTTACCAATAATGCTCTATGTATGAATTTTATTACAAGGAGTTTTCCAAAGTAAATAGGACTTTTGAAAAAAAGATAGAAAAAATGGTTTTATTTGCAAAATCAATTAATTTTATTCAAAATAGTATCCTTCTGCTTTAATACAGCACGGTCCAAAAGAATATCGAACGAGTGTTTTAGCTCGTCGCCGGTATGGCCGCCAGTATGCCGGTGCAATCCTTTTGAATGGCCTTCACGTCTGTATAACGCTTTCCTTTCATCGGCAAATGCATTTTTCCGAAAAGGTGGAAGTCGCACGGTGCCATATCAGGTAAATACGGGGAGTGGTTGATTAGTAAAATGTGATTTTTGGCCAAATAATCGACCACAAGCGTCGATCGATGAGACGGCGCATTATCGTGCAACAAACGCCAACTTCCATCTTCGCGATATTTGAGCCGAACAAAACTCCAAGGTAGAATATCGTGTAAACGTTTTGGCCGGGTGGACAATACCCATGGAATCATAAAAACAATTCAGCATTGTCTTCACTTTTGACTTCTCGAGGCGCGATTTTTTGGGTTTCGGCTCATTTCTCATTTAAGTCCTCACGACCACTTTAAAAACATTGAAACCACTCGTGCACTCTGCTACGGGATAGGCAATCATCGCCATAAACTTGTTTCATCAATTGAAACGTTTCGGTAAAAGTTTTACCAATTTTAAAACAAAATTTAATGTTGGCTCTTTGTTCGAAGCTTATTTTCGCCCCGATGACAAAAACATACTGACACTTAAAACGCAATAACTTCACTTCCAATAGATGAAATGTCATGAAATTTACTGGAGGTCGATAAAGGATAGCAGGTTCTAAAGCACTAGACATATAGATGGCTTCACTAGAGTTTACTTTATTACTTTTTTACTGTTTACTTTGAAACGCACCTTGTATATCGTTAATTCTCTGGTTGGGAGTGATGTGGAGAGCAATCATTGCCACACTCTGTCCGCTTTCCATGACACATTAGGCCGCACAGATATCTCCAATTACAGCATCATTCACATCCAACCAGTTAATTTGTTGTAAATTCATATCAATATGTGGAGTGACAATATTTAAATAATAAAATATTCGCTCGTTGGGATACTGTGTCCGTCAAGTATACTGCGTGAGCCCGTAAGCTTAGGCAATTTAGAGAGAATAATGGGAGAATCAACATTAACATTAACAATAATGGAAGAGGAAGAAACATTTATAAAATAGGGTGCGTATTAATATAATATAAACGAAAACGATTCAAGCTAAAATATTTGATATTTATTCCAGATTTTTAAGAAAATTCGGAATAAAGAGCACAATAGACGCAATTGATTGCACGCTAGTGTAGCTTCACCATCAAATAATGTTCAACGTCCTCTTAATTTTGAAGGGGTGTTGTGGAATCCAAGACAGATTTGCGTAGTTGTCAGAGTTGCAAACCAATTCTGATTTTGAATGGTTTCACAGAATCTGATTGGATTTGCGTCTTTTCGTACATATGCAAAACCAGTATTTGAATCAGCTGTTTACTAATGTGACAAAACTTGCAAATGAATAAATTAGGAAGCGTTTTATAAATTTGAAATGCTGAATGAAGTCTACTAAAGTTTACAATGAGTTCCGCTATTTTAGCTTTTATTTTATTTGAAGAAAAAAAGCAACGAAAAAAATAAAAGGAATATATTAAAAGATCACAGTAATCCACTTGATGCACCAGGGGAGTCGCATGTGAAATTTGGCTTGTATTTACTTGTTAGTTTGTATACATGTTTACTTTACCGATTTATATCACATTATCGACTGAATAAAGACGCATTTGGGTGTTAAATTACGTTTATTACGTTTTGTAAATTCTTTTAAATATCTTGCTTTTTTCCATAAACTCGATAATTACGATAGTTTTTGTTTTATTCTTATCTATTCCCCAATAGAAATAACGATAAATTAAATTGTAACAATAATATATATTATTTTCTTACCTTACATTTCAAAACTGTCAGCAAAAAACCTCTTGCTTTGTTTCTGATAACAAAACCTATAAAAATGGTTTCCGTGACACCCAAAACCGATACAATTTCTGTTTCGAACGTCAAACCAATAATATCTGAATTCATGACACCTACTACATTTTTTTATGGGTTTCAATTCTGATTCCGACAACTATCAGATTCTACAACACTCCCGGATATTTAAATAGAAAGGGGTTCTACAGTATTAATGTCGAAGCAGTAAGTTTTGTTGTATATACACATGAGGCAGAGGCAATTTATTAATCTATAATTTTTCAGGTTTGCGATCATTGTTTATGTTTTTAAAATGAAAAATTTCCGGGTGCAACACATGACTCTGGGATTTGGGAAACTTCTGATCTTAGAGAACACCTCACATTGATATGTCTCAACAACACCAGAGAGAATCTGAACTTATTGGCGATCAAGGATACCTTCCCCTAAAGAGCAATAATACAACAAATTACACGAGTTTGCCAGAAACTGTATAGAGAGAGCGTTTGTTGTTTTAAAATCTGCTTCAGATGCTTGTTGAAGCATAGAGTTCTACATTATTCCCACGAATTTTCAGCTTTGTTTGTTAACACTTGCATACTATTGCATAACTTATCGACGAAAGCGGGCCAAATTTAGATGACGGGGTTGAAACGACTTTAATTCTCCAACCAACTAAGCACCACTAACCCTTCGCAGTACATACTCGAAGGTAAAAGAACGAAATCCAGATATATTTCTACGCTTTAGTTATTAAAGTTATCAGGAGTCGACCTAGAAATTTAAATATTTCACATTTGACTTTTGAAATACTAGCATTAATTTTTGTTATATACAATAAATTTTAATAATTTTAAATATAAGGAGTTGGGATAATTAAAAACCAACAGAACCAAAATTGTAATTTTAAAAAGTAAACAAAATCTGTTTGTAAACTAATCTATTGTGAACCATTGTTGTTTTTTCAATATTTATAAATTCCGTCATCGTATTAGTTAGGCCTTGGATGGATATCATCATGTCCTGATGATGCTGCTAACTCTTCTCTTCAGCAGCATTCCTTTTAGCTATGTCAGCTATCAAGCTGCTGATAAGCTTGTTCCTATTACATCGTGATATTTTTATTGATGAATCCTGAAAAAAAAAATGCAATTACAAATTTTACAAAAACTTATATATTTTGTCACAATAGAAAACTCATTTCAAAGTTAAATGATGGGAGTGGAGATGATGCCGATAGTTCCGACATACGCGGGCTCCCCGGTTGCTCCGGATTTGAGGGTAACGGATGGCATAATGACTGGGGACTACCCGTGGTGAAATTGGGCACTCAACACTCAAATGTTGATTTGGCTTTGAATGCCTTTTACCATGGCAGCCGAACCAAATGTAGGTAAAGCCTTTCTTCAAATTCGATCATCAGCTTCGAACATGGTTCTCCACCAGTGAGCTTTTGCCTCATTAGTAAGCGCCTTGCCCACTGCGTCTATGTATTAACACACATAAGCAAACACAATAATTGTCGAATATAACAATATTAACTAGTATGAAAAAATTTACCTCTTTCCATTTTCCAACACTCCGTGTTGGTCCTCTACAGGAATTCATCTTGTCTACTAGCTACTGCCAACGTTCCCTCAGCTGTTGAGGCGCCTTCGGGCTCAGCTGTTGAGACGCCTTTTTGTTCGTTCCATTTTCTGGGTGTGCCTGGCAAAATGCTACATATGCCTCCAGTAGCTCGCTCATGCTTCGACTTATACGCGAAATTAAAATTAAATTATATAATATATTATTTAAAATTAAATACTGAAATATTTATATGTGAATGCTTACGATACAGATTAATCCATTTTCTCGCGATATAATATAATTTCAGAAATCAGCTATTTCTGTTTCATTATTTTGTACACCACACGTGTGGAGAAAAGCTCTGCTATTTGAAGCTTTATATTTTATCAAGATTGCTACAGAATACTAAAAAATGTTTTACTTGATAAAAATCTTCAGATTTTTTATCAATTTGTCAAGTGCACAGAATAAGGGTGTAAGTTTACATTGGCGTATATCCCGTAATACCCCTTTTTCTTTGCTGAAAAAACCAAGCAGGAAAACCTATTAAATATATACATAAGTGATCAACATGATGAGCAGAGTTGATTTAGCCAAGTCCGTCTGCCTATATGTAAACGAACTAGTCCTTCAGTTTTTAAGCCATCGATCTGAAATTTTGCACCTTTCCTAACTAAGAAGCTGCTTATTCAACGGAACGGCCGATATCGGACAACTTTAGCATATAGCTGTCATACAAACTGAAAAAGCGAAGTCAAGTGCTTGTATTAAAAATTCTTTCATTTGACAAAGTGGCTTCAAGAAATTTGGCATGGATTACTATTTAAAGCAATAGTGCAATCTCTGAAAATCTTCTATAGATTGGATGACAATAGCATATATCTGCCATATTAACTGAATGATCGGAATAAAGTGCTTTCACCCGCCTACCACCACCAAGGGCATGGCAATCGACAAAAACACCAAACAGCCTAGAAAGCTAGGCGATAGAAGTGAAACTTCATGGATCTTGATATGGAATTGAAAAGAAAATACTCACCCTAGCCAGCATGTTTTATAAACCACTATTCATTATTATTTAATTTAAAAGGGTGTTAGGATAATAAAAAAAAAGATTCGTTTTCGCTTCCATTTATAAAAAGTCTATTCATTCACTTCCATACTTTTATGTTTAAAAAAAATTCCAATTGGTTTGTGGTATGAAAAATATGAAATGAAAACTTTGAAATTAATATTAAAATTAACAGTAACATTAAAATTAATTCGAATCTATCGCGTTTTCGTTTCTCCTTCCGTCCGACTGCCGCTCCACGTGATCCCACCTCTTTTCTTTTCGCTTTTTCGTTTCATTCGATACTGGAATTACAGCTAAACTAGCGCAATGAATTTTTACTATAAAACTGTTCCAATTTAACGTGTCACCTATGACGGTCATAAACGCCTAAACAGGGTGCCTTCGATGATGCAAACAACTTGATTCCGCTAGCTACATATGTGCACTTTAAGTAGAGACATCAACATCCTATATAGGGTGAACAGGGAGTGACAATCAATGAAAACCCAAAAACTTTATACATTTACTACTTATATGAAAGAAGTAATATTATATATTATATTTTCCTATATATGCTAAGTATATAAAGTCCTACTAGAAATAAATTGTATAAAGTCAAAAAAGTGATAAATTTTCAATATTAAATGTATATAAAGTCCTACAAGTAATACATTTTCATATAAGTATTAAATATAAAGTCATACAAGTAATAAATTTTCCAAAAAAAAAAAAACAATTGTAAAAATACGGTTGATGGTATTAGTTTTTTTACGATCATGACGATCTTTTAAAATCATATAAATTACCCACGGATATATGATGCTTTAAATTTAAAATGGGTTTAAATAGTTTTTCCATATATTTTCGGGTTGGTGAGGTTTACATGGCAGCAAACATTTATAACAAATCTGCTCAGATTTACATATACTGAAATAATATCAAAATTAGTATTTGCATGAAATAAGACATTTACTACTTATATGAAAAAAGCAAAAAAATGTTCATGCTGAGTATATAAAGTCAAAGAAGTAATAAATTTTTAAATAGATGCTAAGTATATAAAGTCCTACAAGAAATAAATTTTCATATAAATATTATTTGTATAAATTCAAAGATGTAATAAATTTTTATATAAGTACTAGCTGACCCGGCGAACTTCATACCGGCATATCGTAGCTTTGATGCACTACTTTATATTGTGTAGCTGACAGCTGTCCTATCTTAGGTATGAGTACCTATTCAATTTAGACTGGAATCTATAATATCCTCCATATAAAAATGAACCCCTATTTCCCTGGTCTCGCCATAACTGAGAATGCCTTTACTAATTTCATAATTTATTAATATTATGTAGTCATCAAAAGTTACCAAAAATCGATATAATGCTGTGAACTTAGTGTTATTAACAAACACTTATTAGCAAACAACAAACTTCTTAGTCCTTTAAACAAAACAAACTTTATCAAAAACTTAATAAAATTATTGTTAGCGCTATGTCAAGTTATGTGTGTCAGATTACCAAAGATTACTATATAAACAGAATTTAATAAGTAACCACATTTCCGAACAATCGATGCTCTTTTAATATAGTCTATGCCTGTATATAACGATGACATTCATTAGGCGCGTTTTTTAAAATATGCTAAATGAAATGTATTTTTTCATTCTTTCTGAGACATTTTCCTTTTTTATACTATAGATTAATTTTATTAAGTCAAAGAAGTAGTACATTTTCATATTATATAAATGCTAAGTATATAAAGTCCTACAAGTCATAAATTTTCATATAATTATTAAAATAAAGTCATACAAGTAATACATTTTCAAAAATAGACAATTGTAAAAATACTTTTGATGTTATTAGTTTTCTTGTGACCATGACGTAATCATATAAATTACCCACGTAATTTTTCCATATATTTTCGGGTTGGTGAGGTTTACGTGGCAGTAAACATTTATAACAAATCTGCTCAGAATAATATCAAAATTAGTATTTGCATGAAATAAGACATTTACTACTTATATGAAAAAAGCAAAAAAATGTTCTTGCTGAGTATATAAAATCAAAGAAGTAATAAATGTTTAAATAGATGCTTAGTATATAAAGTCCTACAAGAAATAAATTTTCATATAAGTATTAAATAAAAAGTCATAGAATTAATACATTTTCATATAATTGCTAAGTATATAAAATCCTACAAGTAATTAATTTTCATATAAATATTAGTTATATAAATTCAAAGAAGGTATGAATTTTTATCTAAGTATTAATTGTATAAAGTCAAAGAATTAATAAAAACTTTCAAATAAATTCTAAGTATATAAAATGAAAAAAGTAATAAAGTTTCATAAAAATATTAATTGCATAAAGTCAAAGAAGTATTAAATTTTCACATAAATGCTATGTATATAAAGTCCTACAAACAATATATTTTCAAATATATATTAATTGTATAAAGTCATAAAAGCAATAAATTTTCATACAATATAAGTATTAATTTAATAAAGTCAAAGAAGTAATAAATTTTAATATACATGCCTACAAGTAATAAATTTTCATATAAAGTCATAGAAGCAATAAATTTTCATACAATAAAAGTATTAATTTTATAAAGTCAAAGAAGTAATAAATTTTTATATAAATGCTAAGTATATAAATTCCTACAAGTATTAAATTTTCATATAAACATTAATTGTACAGTATAAAGTCGAAGAAATAAAAAATTTTCATATACGTATTACATGTAAAGTCGAAATGGTAATAAATTTTCATATAAATGCTAAGTATATTAAATCAAAGAAGTAAAACATTTTCATATTAGTATTACATATAAAGTCAAAAAAGTTATAAATTTTCATATAACTATTAATTTTATAAAGTCAAAGACGTAATCAATTTTCATATAAGTATTAATTGTATAAAGTCAAAGAAGTAATAGAAACTTTCAAATAAATGCTAAGTATATAAAATCAAAGAACTAATAAATTTTCATAAAAGTAATAATTGTATAAAGTCAAAGAATTATTAAAAACTTTCAAATAAATGTATATAATAAAAAGTATATAAAATCAAAGAAGTAATAAATTTTCATAAAAATATTAATTGCATAAAGTCAAAGAAGTATTAAATTTTCACATAAATGCTATGTATATAAAGCCCTACAGACAATAAATTTTCAAATAAATATTAATTTTATTAAGTCATAGAAGCAACAAATTTTCATAAAATATAAGTATTAATTTTAAAAATTTAAAGAAGTAATAAATTTTTATATAAAAGCTAAGCATATAAATTCCTATAAGTATTAAATTTTCATATAAACATTAATTGTACAATATAACATGTAAAGTCGAAGAGGTAATAAATTTTCATATAAATGCTAAGTATATTAAATCAAAGAAGTAAAACATTTTCATATTAGTATTACATATAAAGTCAAAAAAGTTATAAATTTTCATATAACTATTAATTTTATAAAGTCAAAGACGTAATCAATTTTCATATAAGTATTAATTGTATAAAGTCAAAGAAGTAATAGAAACTTTCAAATAAATGCTAAGTATATAAAATCAAAGAACTAATAAATTTTCATAAAAGTAATTATTGTATAAAGTCAAAGAATTATTAAAAACTTTCAAATAAATGTATATAATAAAAAGTATATAAAATCAAAGAAGTAATAAATTTTCATAAAAATATTAATTGCATAAAGTCAAAGAAGTTATAAATTTTCATATAACTATTAACTTTATAAAGTCAAAGACGTAATAAATTTTCATATAAATGCTAAGTATGTAAAGTCATACAAGTAATAAATTTTCATATAGGTATTAATTGTATAAAGTATAAGAAGTAATAAATTTTCATAAAAGTATTAATTGTATAGAGTCAAAGAAGTAATAAATTTTCATATAAATGCTAAGTATAGAAAGTCCTATAAGTAATCTATTTTCATATAAGTATTAAGTATAAAGTCATACAAGTAATAAAATTTCAAAAGCAAAAATAATTGTAAAAATACTTTTGATGTTAATAGTTGTCTTATGACCATGATGATCTTTGAAAATCATATAAATTTCCCACGTATATATGAGTTTTTAAATTTTAAATAGGTTGAAATAATTTTTTTTATATATTTTCGTATAAATATTAATTTTACGAAGTCAAAGAAATAATAAATTTTGACTTAAATGCTAAGTATATAAAGACCTACAAATAATAAATTTTCATATAAAGGCTAAGTATAATATTAATTGTGTAAAGTTGAATAAATAAAATATTGTCTTATAAGTATTAAATGTAAAGTCAAAGAAGAAATACATTTTCATATAAATGCTAAGTATATAAAATCAAAGAAGTAATAAATTTTCATGTATGTATTAAATTTTCATATAAGTATTTATTGTATAAAGTCATAGAAGTATATAAGTATTATATTTAAAGTCAAAGGAGTAATAAATTTTTATATAAATGTTAAGTATATAAAGTCCTACAAGTAATTAATTTCAAATAAATTAATAAATATAAAGTCAAAGAAGTAATAAATTTAAGTATTAATTGTATAAAGTCATAGAAGTAACAAATTTTCATATAAATGCTTAGTATATAAAGTCCTTCAAGTAATAAATTTTCATAAAAGTATTATTTCAGTATATGTTAATTTGAGCAGTTTTGTTATGTGTTTTCTGCAAAGTAAAGCTCACCAACCTGAATATATATGGAACAATTATTTTAACACATATAAAATTTAAAAACTCATATTTATGTGAGTACCTTTAAATGATTTTTAAAAATTTTCATGGTCATACTACAACTAATAACATCAAAAGTATTTTTATAATAGTTTTTTTTTTTTTTAAATTTATTACTTGTGTGACTTTATATTTAATATTTATATATATATTTTTTCTGTGCGTGTGTATGCCCTCCTAGACGAGTTTAAGGGGCGTCGAGGATGGTTTAGATTCACAATTCGACCAACTGGATAATGTTTTAATAATTCATTTATTAATTTTTTAAATTGTTGTTGTTACATAAGCAGTAGCGAAGCTATTTGGCGCATTTTCACGCTTCCTATACATGAAAGGGATCCTGCTGTTTTACATTTGGCATCTTAAAACGGACAGCGGGTTTACTTTACAACACAGACTGCACTACAACAAGCTTTAACGGCTCCAAAAACAACTCTTACTGAATTTTTCAACCTTTGTGTCAGACAAGGTGTTATTGATCGATTCGCGAGGACATTAATGTATACAGATGTTTCTAAATTTTTACGTGGAATAAACAATCAAACAATTGGGAACCACGGAAGCGAGGCATATTTTAGGTCGATTATATACAGTTCATCCTAAGCAACGCGAATGTTTTTTTTGCGTTTGTTATTGGTTAACGTTTCTACGGATAGCCAAGCGGCCTTGAAATCGCTCAAGTCTCCTATGGTCTCATCAAAGAGAGTGAAAGAATGTCTTGATCTATTAGAGGCGATATCCCTGGTAACTGCGAAGCAGATGAACTAGCCAGAACAGGCATCACTTTACAATTAACCCCTGGAAAGAAAGGTATTTTTATGCCTCTGGCAACTAGCAAACACTTAATCAGCGAACATGCCATAAATATAGCAGAGCCTCGGTGGAGAAAATCAATAACCTGCTCAACCAGCAGACTAACGTGGCAGGGATGGAGCGTGAGTCGTAAAAACCGACTATTAAAGTTCAAAAGGAATGATATAAGATACCCCTACCATTGTTGGTACCCCTCTGATAGAGGCACCAACAGGTCACTGTCTAATTGGTAGACATGCCATCAGGCTAGGAGTACCTTACAACGGCTATTGTAGAAGCTACAAAGACGTAGAAGAAGAGGAGACTGTAAACATCTTCTATGCGAATGTAAAGCTCTATACAGGAAAATAATCGCAACTATCAGACGTGGATTCCTTGACGACGTCTTAGAAGTTGCTAATATAAAATTATTTATACTGATGAGCTTCATCAGGAGCACAGGTTGGTTCAGAGAGGAGACGATAGAGTGAGGAAACATTAGTTCCGGTGGTATCACAATGGGCCTCCTATAGGCCTAGGTGCGTCGTTAGACAGCCACTCTACCTACCTACCTATCTACCTACCTGGTTAACGTTCCTGGACCTACATCTTTCCGATATTTGCGAAAAGTCAATGGTACTTTATACGACACTTTCTTCGATGCGTGTTGTGAGTTAAATTTGTTGGAAGATGATAACTATTGGGGCCTCACACTTGCAGATGCAGCACTGAGTTCATCAACAAATTTTCAATAATATTTACAACGCATTTTCCGTCTGAAGCATCTGCTTTGTGGGACAAATATAAAGACTCAATGAGTGAGGATATTTTACATCTGAATAGAATTACTAATCAAAATCAAAATATTGAATTCTGCGCAGAAATATATAATGAGAGTCATTATAATAATAAAGGATATTTGTATTCTTATTTCGCATATGCCGCTCATCCATATCGGCATGTCAACGCCGAACCGCCCAGCAGTAGATACCATCAACAGCGATGTTCAACGGGAGCACAACTTCGATAGAACTTCTTTGGTTACTTTAGTTGCCAATAATAAACGATTGCTCACTGCTGAGCAACGAAATGTGTATGATCAATTAATTGCAGCGCAACAAGGTGAATTATTTTTTCTGGATGCTCCAGGTGGTACTGGTAAAACATTCCTAATCTCATTGATACTTGCGCGCATCCGATCACAAAATAATATTGCATTGGCTATTGCCTCTTCAGGAATCGCAGCAACGTTACTTGATGGTAGACGGACGGCGCATTCAGCGCTTAAATTACCTTCGAATATTCACACAAATCCCGAAGCAATGTGTAACATTAAGTAGCATTCAGGCATGGCTCAAGTTTTGAGAAAATGCAAAATTATTATCTGGGATGAATGTACCGTGGCCCACAGGCATTCGCTTGAAGCTCTCGACAGGTCCCTGAAAGATACAAGGATAATAATAGGCTTTTCGGTGGTGCTCTATTGTTGCTGTCTGGTGATTTCAGACAAACATTACCAGTCATTCCACGACCAGAAATATGCAGATGTCATAAACGCATGTTTAAAAGAATCTCATATATCGCGAAGTTTCAGCATAATATATTGTATATACTTACTATTAATATGCGCGTTCAACTTTAAAACAATCCAATAGCGTCAAGATTCCCTGAACAATTGTTGGATATTGGCAACGGTAAAAGTGAATTGTCTGCAGATACACAATATATTGGACTTCCAGAAGATTTTTGCAACATGGGGGATACGAAAGATAAGTTAATAAACAGTATCTTTCCAGATTTGAGACATAATTATACTAATCATGAATGGCTACGAGAGCGAACAATTTTAGCTGCGAAAAATTTAGATGTTGATGCTGTTTAAATGAGATAAGCCTCCCCTACACATACATACCACTCTACTCGGTAAAAACTGGCGCACCCTAGTATAACCCACTAAAATACACCACACTCATACATCACCACACTGGACAACACAACACATCACAGCGTCGCGCCTGTACACCACCTCAGCAAACAAAAAGGATGGTCTCCGCAGCAGATACACCTCATTCGACAAAATAGCGATCCTGCGCATAACTCATATCATCTTTCGAAAAACCACATTTGAAAAGACTCGCTTATCGTCTACGGCCATGAGCGCCACCTCACTCCTTTCGTTTTCGTTCCGCCACGCCGACTTTCAACGATCCAATTTAATTATATTGTCAAACTCTTTTGTGTAAATAATAAAACTTTGTATACGTATACGAAAAACAACGCTTTTATTTAAATTATTCACGCGATTGTAAATGCAGTGTTAATATCTAGGTGGTGTTCACCAAAATAGTACATACACATTCAAACAAGGTCCTTCGAGCCTTACTGAAAGGCACCTCCGGATTTCTATAAATAAAATAAATTAAAAAAAAAAAAAAATTTGGAGAAATATAAACAAATAATTATATGAAATCTATATATATAAAACAAAGTCGGGTTTGTTACAAGACTTATAACTCGAGATTGGCTAGACCAATTTTCATGGTTTTTGGGTCGTTGGATTTGTCCCCGCCCCGAATAGCAGAATACAACTTAAAAATAATGAAAACTTAACGAAAAAAAAGTTATAAAAAATTAATAATTTTCCTTAAAAGTTACTTTTTTTCGTACCTGCCAAAGGATTGTTGTCCATCATGTCAAAAGCTATAAGTAATGGTTAATATGCGTTCAAAAATAATGTCTGTGATTTTTTAAAGATTTATTACCAAGGCTAAAAAATACACTGTCCAAAGTAGTAGTCTATGATATAAATTTTTGTATTTCCGAAATAATTTCTAAAATTTAGTTTATAGGTTAACGAAAACGGAAATGTCTTTTTATGTTGTCTATGATTTTTTATTATAGATTTATTACCAAGGTTGAAAAATTCACTATCCAAAGTAGTAGTCTATTATCTAAACTATTGTCTCTGTCTCGAAAGTTCAGGTACTCTTTAAATTTGTTTGCAGAAACGAGGCTTGCCGTATGAACACATTCTTATTTGGTTAGTCGAAAGAATTCGGCCAGATCAAATAGATAACATCAAATGTGAAGATATTCCTAATCCTGAAACCGACCCAGACCTACATGATGTTGTAATCAAGAATATGATTCATGCGCGGTGTTGCACCATCAACCGCCAATCACCGTGCATGGTCAACGGCAAGTGCTTCAAACGGTATCCTCGAAAAATGACGGCAGGGACCATCACAGGCAACGATGGTTATCCACTGTATAAGCGTCAATCGCCGGATGATAATGGTACAACTATCACAACTAAAGTGAAAGAAAATGATTTTGTAGTCGACAACAATTGGGTTGTTCCATATTCGCCACTTCTTTCCAAAACATTCAAGGCACATTTTAATGTTGAGTATCGCAATTCGTCAAGTCAATTAAATACATTTGCAAATATGTCACCAAAGGCAGCGATATGGCGGTTTTTGGTGTCCAAACATCCAATACCAACGATGAAATTACGCGCTATCAAGTCGGTAGATATGTGAACTGCAATGAAGACATTTGGCGTATATTCTCATTCGCTATTAACGAACGTCATCCCTCTGTTACACATTTGGCGGTTGCATCTAGAGAACAGTCAGAGAGTTTATTTCACAACGTCGAATGCTGAAATTAGTATTTGTATGACTTTATACATTTAGTACTTTTATGAAAGAAGTAATAAATTTTCATATAAATGCTAAGTATATAAAGTCAAAGAAGAAGTAAATTTTCATACTCTTCTCGCACAAATTAAAGAAACAAAAAAAATTTGCAAATTTTTTGCCAATTTTCAACACGCTGTATTTCAGTGAGAAATGGTCGTACAGGAAATAAAAATAAACATAGCTTTTGAAGCTTGACGACTCGAGCTTAAGAATTTTTCGGTTAAACTTTTTTTGAGCCCCAGTAGCCATGAAATTCTTGGATAAAGAACAAAAAAAAAATGTTTCAAAATGTTTTTCATTTTGTTTTCGCTCTACGGGCATGCAAATTTTTCGAGCTAAACCAATGCAGAGGTCGCATAGCCTTTTAATTCAGCTTCAATTTGCTTTTTGCAGAAGTCGAGAGATATCGAATTTTGAATGCAAAAAGATTCTTTTTCACTCAACTGCCGATATCTCTGAAACTACTGGTCGCCTTTTTATTCCACCTGAAACGGTAACGTAAAAAACAGCAAAAAAATGCCATCTCTCCTTATTTGGTTAATCAACTGTGTCTTCGACAATATTGGGGCAAACGCTTACGTTAGAAGAAAATTTTATTGTCTAAAGTACCCCCAAGACCCCCTAAAATTTTTAGGCCGATTGGTTCAGTGGTTTCCCCAGACCGATTGATTGAAATTTTTAAAAAATTAAGGGAACAAGATTTTGCTTCTTAAATTTGACCTAATTTCTTCTTTTTTCTTTTCTTTCTTTTTTTCGACTTTTTACTCAATTTTGAGATATTTGAAGATTGAGTATCAAAAAACAAAATCCAAAAAAAAATTTTCTCAAAAATTCGAAAATTTTCGTTTGTAAAAAATTTAAAGTTTCTGACTAAAGTTTTGATTGATGATTGATTTACCGCCAGTATTAGCGTTATCCAAAGTATACCACATGGAGGTTGCACGGTCGGATTTACGCTTCTTTTGTGCTTACGCACGAGTGTTAATAATTCTTCGGATAAATGAGACCCCGTGGTTCGTCAGCTCCACAGTATTTTGCGACTCCAAACTCATTTTATAAAGCGTGTGTGTGTGTGTGAGTGTGTGTCTCATATTCAGTACCGAGTGTTTCTGCCTCTACTCCTAATTAGCTTGCAATCTTTGTTGCATTTTCGAAATGCCATTTTGGATCACTTGTTGAGGGATCTGGCGTCAAATTCTTATCAAACCATTCTCTAATTCTGGCAAATTATTTAGATTCGGATAATTTTGACGCAATCGGCGGCTCAATATGTCCCAGACGTGCTCTATGGGATTCAGGTCAGGACTCATTGCAGGATGCCTCAATAATGTAATGTTGTTTCTCTAAAAAAATCGGCGGGTGATATTCGCTGTATGAGGCCTAGCATTATCTTGCATAAAAATAAATCCTCTTCTGTTTCTTGCTAGAGGTAACACGTGAAGTCGCGATATTCGGTCGATATATCGCTTAGCATTGAGATAGTCTCGAACAATAATTTGTTTACTTTAAGTAGAGACCTCTTATATGGGCTGAACAGGGAAGTGGCAATCAAAAAAACCAAAGTTTCTGCCAATTTCCGGTTTTGTATGTTTTTTTATTTCCTGTACGACTATTTCTCACTGAAATACAGCCTGTTGAAAATTGGCAAAAAATTTACAACAAATTTTTGTTCCTTTAATTTGTGCGAGAAGTATATAAGTATTGAATTAAAGTCATACAAGTAATAAATTAAGAAAAAAAACAATTGTTAAAATACTTTTGATGTTATTAGTTGTCTTATGGCTATGACGATCTTTGAAAATCATATAAAGTCACCCACGTATATATGAGTTTTTAAATTTTAAATGGGTTTAAATAATTTTTCCATATATTTTCGTGTTGGTGAGGTTTTTGTGGCAGAAAACACGCTCAAATTGAGATATATTAGAATAATACGTATATGAAAACTAGCCGACCCGACGAACGTCGTTCCGCCTTAGCTGAACTAATTTAGGCTTTGATGAACGTAATACAATGATACAAAATAAATATGAACATGGATAGATACATAAAAGTATTTTATTATGATTACCAATACATACGGAAAGAGAATACAAATAAAAATTAAGTATTGTACTTCAAACTCATGTCAGAAATTATTAAATTCAAGTACAATCTGTTGTTTAGCATGTGATGCACTCGGATTAAATTTGTTATAATAATTGAGGATATTTGTATTCTTATTTCGCATATGCCGCTCATCCATATCGGCATGTCAACGCCGAACCGTCCAGCAGTTGATACCATCAACAGCGATGTTCAACGGGAGCACAACTTCGATAGAACTTCTTTGGTTACTTTAGTTGCCAATAATAAACGATTGCTCACTGCTGAGCAACGAAATGTATATGATCAAATTAATGTATCAATTGCAGCGCAACAAGGTGAATTCTTTTTTCTGGATGCTCCAGGTGGTACTGGTAAAACATTCCTAATCTCATTGGTACTTGCGCGCATCCGATCACAAAATAATATTGCATTGGCTATTGCCTCTTCAGGAATCGCAGCAACGTTACTTGATGGTGGACGGACGGCGCATTCAGCGCTTAAATTACCTTCGAATATTCACACAAATCCCGAAGCAATGTGTAACATAAAGTAGCATTCAGGCATGGCTCAAGTTTTGAGAAAATGCAAAATTATTATCAGGGATGAATGTACCGTGGCCCACAGGCATTCGCTTGAAGCTCTCGACAGGTCCCTGAAAGATACAAGGATAATAATAGGCTTTTCGGTGGTGCTCTATTGTTGCTGTCTGGTGATTTCAGACAAACATGACCAGTCATTCCACGACCAGACATATGCAGATGACATAAACGCATGTTTAAAAGAATCTCATATATGGCGAAGTTTCAGCATAATATATTGTATATACTTACTATTAATATGCGCGTTCAACTTTAAAACAATCCAATAGCGTCAAGATTTCCTGAACAATTGTTGGATATTGGCAACGGTAAAAGTGAATTGTCTGCAGATACACAATATATTGGACTTCCAGAAGATTTTTGAAACATCGTGGATACGAAAGATAAGTTAATAAACAGTATCTTTCCAGATTTGAGACATAATTATACTAATCATGAATGGCTACGACAGCGAACAATTTTAGCTGCAAAAAATTTAGATGTTGATGCTGTTTAAATGAGATAAGCCTCCGCTACACATACACACCACTCTACTCGGTAAAAACTGGCGCACCCTAGTAAACCCCACTAAAATACACCACACTCATACATCACCACACTGGACAACACAACACATCACAGCGTCGCTCCTGTACACCACCTCAGCAAACAAAAAGGATGGTCTCCGCAGCAGATACACCTCATTCGACAAAATAGCGATCCTGCGCGCAACTCATATCATCTTTCGAAAAACCACATTTGAAAAGACTCGCTTATCGTCTACGGCCATGAGCGCCACCTCACTCCTTTCGTTTTCGTTCCGCCACGCCGACTTTCAACGATCCAATTTAATTATATTGTCAAACTCTTTTATGTAAATAATAAAACTTTGTATATGTATACGAAAAACAACGCTTTTATTTAAATTATTCACGCGATTGTAAATGCAGTGTTAATATCTAGGTGGTGTTCACCAAAATAGTACATACACATTCAAACAAGGTCCTTCGAGCCTTACTGAAAGGCACCTCCGGATTTCTATAAATAAAATAAAATTAAAAAAAAAAAATATTGAGATATATAAAAAAAATAATTATATGAAATCTATATATATAAAACAAAGTTTGTCCCCGCCCCGAATAGCAGAATACAACTTAAAAATAATGAAAACTCAACGAAAAAATAGTTATACAAAATGAATAATTTTCCTTAAAAGTTACTTTTTTTCGTACCTGCTAAACGTTTGTTGTCTACCATGTTAAATACTATAAGTAATGGTTGATATGCGTTCAGAAATAATGACAAATGATTAACATTTACGCGTGTGTTCATAAATTTATGTTGTGTAAATTAAAGTTTATATTCTCGAAAACAATTTCTAAGATTTATTTTATACGTTAACGAAAAAGTAAAAGTCTTTTTATGTTGTCTGTGATTTTTCTAAGGTTAATAATTACTAAGGTTAAAAAGTGCACTATCCAAAGTAGTAATCTATGATCGATACTAGTGTATTTCCGAAATACTTTCTAAAATTTATTTTATAGGTTAACGAAAACGGAAATGTCTTTTTATGTTGTCTATGATTTTTTAAAGATTTATTACCAAAGTTAAAAAATGCACTATCCAAAGTATAAGTCTATTATCTAAACTATTGGCTCTGTCTCGAAAGTTCTGGTACTCTTTAAATTTGCAAAGCCTTTTAATTCAGCTTCAATTTGCTTTTTGCAGAAGTCGAGAGATATCGAATTTTGAATGCAAAAGGATTCTTTTTCACTCAACTGCCGATATCTCTGAAACTACTGGTCGCCTTTTTATTCCACCTGAAACGGTAACGTAAAAAACAGCAAAAAAATGCCATCTCTCCTTATTTGGTTAATCAACTGTGTCTTCGACAATATTGGGGCAAATGCTTAGGTTAGAAGAAAATTTTATAGTCTAAGGTACCCCCAAGACCCCCTAAAATTTTTAGGCCGATTGGTTCAGTGGTTTCCCCAGACCGATTGATTGAAATTTTGAAAAAATTAAGGGAACTAGATTTTGCTTCTTAAATTTGACCTAATCTTCTTCAAATTCAATAATATCTTTTTTTCGATTTTTTACTCAGTTTTGAGATATTCGAAAATTGAGTATCAAAAAACAAAATCCAAAAAAAATGTTCTCAAAAATTCGAAAATTTGGAAAAAAAAAATTTTCGTTTGTAAGAAATTTAAAGTTTCTGACTAAAGTTTTGATTGATGATTGATTTACCGCCAGTATTAGCGTTATCCAAAGTATACTACATGGAGGTTGCACGGTCGGATTTACGCTTCTTTTGTGCTTACGCACGAGTGTTAATAATTCTTCGGATAAATGAGACCCCGTGGTTCGTCAGCTCCACAGTATTTTGCGACTCCAAACTCATTTTATAAAGCGTGTGTGTGTGTGTGAGTGTGTGTCTCATATTCAGTACCGAGTGTTTCTGCCTCTACTCCTAATTAGCTTGCAATCTTTGTTGCATTTTCGAAATGCCATTTTGGATCACTTGTTGAGGGATCTGGCGTCAAATTCTTATCAAACCATTCTCTAATTCTGGCAAATTATTTAGATTCGGATAATTTTGACGCAATCGGCGGCTCAATATGTCCCAGACGTGCTCTATGGGATTCAGGTCAGGACTCATTGCAGGATGCCTCAATAATGTAATGTTGTTTCTCTAAAAAAATCGGCGGGTGATATTCGCTGTATGAGGCCTAGCATTATCTTGCATAAAAATAAATCCTCTTCTGTTTCTTGCTAGAGGTAACACGTGAAGTCGCGATATTCGGTCGATATATCGCTTAGCATTGAGATAGTCTCGAACAATAATTTGTTTACTTTAAGTAGAGACCTCTTATATGGGCTGAACAGGGAAGTGGCAATCAAAAAAACCAAAATTTCAAAGTTTCTGCCAATTTCCGGTTTTGTATGTTTTTTTATTTCCTGTACGACTATTTCTCACTGAAATACAGCCTGTTGAAAATTGGCAAAAAATTTACAACAAATTTTTGTTCCTTTAATTTGTGCGAGAAGTATATAAGTATTGAATTAAAGTCATACAAGTAATAAATTAAGAAAAAAAACAATTGTTAAAATACTTTTGATGTTATTAGTTGTCTTATGGCTATGACGATCTTTGAAAATCATATAAAGTCACCCACGTATATATGAGTTTTTAAATTTTAAATGGGTTTAAATAATTTTTCCATATATTTTCGTGTTGGTGAGGTTTTTGTGGCAGAAAACACGCTCAAATTGAGATATATTAGAATAATACGTATATGAAAACTAGCCGACCCGACGAACGTCGTTCCGCCTTAGCTGAACTAATTTAGGCTTTGATGAACGTAATACAATGATACAAAATAAATATGAACATGGATAGATACATAAAAGTATTTTATTATGATTACCAATACATACGGAAAGAGAATACAAATAAAAATTAAGTATTGTACTTCAAACTCATGTCAGAAATTATTAAATTCAAGTACAATCTGTTGTTTAGCATGTGATGCACTCGGATTAAATTTGTTATAATAATTGAGGATATTTGTATTCTTATTTCGCATATGCCGCTCATCCATATCGGCATGTCAACGCCGAACCGTCCAGCAGTTGATACCATCAACAGCGATGTTCAACGGGAGCACAACTTCGATAGAACTTCTTTGGTTACTTTAGTTGCCAATAATAAACGATTGCTCACTGCTGAGCAACGAAATGTATATGATCAAATTAATGTATCAATTGCAGCGCAACAAGGTGAATTCTTTTTTCTGGATGCTCCAGGTGGTACTGGTAAAACATTCCTAATCTCATTGGTACTTGCGCGTATCCGATCACAAAATAATATTGCATTGGCTATTGCCTCTTCAGGAATCGCAGCAACGTTACTTGATGGTGGACGGACGGCGCATTCAGCGCTTAAATTACCTTCGAATATTCACACAAATCCCGAAGCAATGTGTAACATAAAGTAGCATTCAGGCATGGCTCAAGTTTTGAGAAAATGCAAAATTATTATCAGGGATGAATGTACCGTGGCCCACAGGCATTCGCTTGAAGCTCTCGACAGGTCCCTGAAAGATACAAGGATAATAATAGGCTTTTCGGTGGTGCTCTATTGTTGCTGTCTGGTGATTTCAGACAAACATGACCAGTCATTCCACGACCAGACATATGCAGATGACATAAACGCATGTTTAAAAGAATCTCATATATGGCGAAGTTTCAGCATAATATATTGTATATACTTACTATTAATATGCGCGTTCAACTTTAAAACAATCCAATAGCGTCAAGATTTCCTGAACAATTGTTGGATATTGGCAACGGTAAAAGTGAATTGTCTGCAGATACACAATATATTGGACTTCCAGAAGATTTTTGCAACATCGTGGATACGAAAGATAAGTTAATAAACAGTATCTTTCCAGATTTGAGACATAATTATACTAATCATGAATGGCTACGACAGCGAACAATTTTAGCTGCAAAAAATTTAGATGTTGATGCTGTTTAAATGAGATAAGCCTCCGCTACACATACACACCACTCTACTCGGTAAAAACTGGCGCACCCTAGTAAACCCCACTAAAATACACCACACTCATACATCACCACACTGGACAACACAACACATCACAGCGTCGCTCCTGTACACCACCTCAGCAAACAAAAAGGATGGTCTCCGCAGCAGATACACCTCATTCGACAAAATAGCGATCCTGCGCGCAACTCATATCATCTTTCGAAAAACCACATTTGAAAAGACTCGCTTATCGTCTACGGCCATGAGCGCCACCTCACTCCTTTCGTTTTCGTTCCGCCACGCCGACTTTCAACGATCCAATTTAATTATATTGTCAAACTCTTTTATGTAAATAATAAAACTTTGTATATGTATACGAAAAACAACGCTTTTATTTAAATTATTCACGCGATTGTAAATGCAGTGTTAATATCTAGGTGGTGTTCACCAAAATAGTACATACACATTCAAACAAGGTCCTTCGAGCCTTACTGAAAGGCACCTCCGGATTTCTATAAATAAAATAAAATTAAAAAAAAAAAAATATTGAGATATATAAAAAAAATAATTATATGAAATCTATATATATAAAACAAAGTTTGTCCCCGCCCCGAATAGCAGAATACAACTTAAAAATAATGAAAACTCAACGAAAAAATAGTTATACAAAATGAATAATTTTCCTTAAAAGTTACTTTTTTTCGTACCTGCTAAACGTTTGTTGTCTACCATGTTAAATACTATAAGTAATGGTTGATATGCGTTCAGAAATAATGACAAATGATTAACATTTACGCGTGTGTTCATAAATTTATGTTGTGTAAATTAAAGTTTATATTCTCGAAAACAATTTCTAAGATTTATTTTATACGTTAACGAAAAAGTAAAAGTCTTTTTATGTTGTCTGTGATTTTTCTAAGGTTAATAATTACTAAGGTTAAAAAGTGCACTATCCAAAGTAGTAATCTATGATCGATACTAGTGTATTTCCGAAATAATTTCTAAAATTTATTTTATAGGTTAACGAAAACGGAAATGTCTTTTTATGTTGTCTATGATTTTTTAAAGATTTATTACCAAAGTTAAAAAATGCACTATCCAAAGTATAAGTCTATTATCTAAACTATTGGCTCTGTCTCGAAAGTTCTGGTACTCTTTAAATTTGCAAAGCCTTTTAATTCAGCTTCAATTTGCTTTTTGCAGAAGTCGAGAGATATCGAATTTTGAATGCAAAAGGATTCTTTTTCACTCAACTGCCGATATCTCTGAAACTACTGGTCGCCTTTTTATTCCACCTGAAACGGTAACGTAAAAAACAGCAAAAAAATGCCATCTCTCCTTATTTGGTTAATCAACTGTGTCTTCGACAATATTGGGGCAAATGCTTAGGTTAGAAGAAAATTTTATAGTCTAAGGTACCCCCAAGACCCCCTAAAATTTTTAGGCCGATTGGTTCAGTGGTTTCCCCAGACCGATTGATTGAAATTTTGAAAAAATTAAGGGAACTAGATTTTGCTTCTTAAATTTGACCTAATCTTCTTCAAATTCAATAATATCTTTTTTTCGATTTTTTACTCAGTTTTGAGATGTTTGAAGATTAAGTATCAAAAAACAAAATCCAAAAAAAATTTTCTCAAAAATTCGAAAATTTGGAAAAAAAAAATTTTCGTTTGTAAGAAATTTAAAGTTTCTGACTAAAGTTTTGATTGATGATTGATTTACCGCCAGTATTAGCGTTATCCAAAGTATACCACCTATACCGTGGTTCGTCAGCTCCACAGTACTTTGCGACTCCAAACTCATTTTATAAAGCGTGTGTGTGTGTGTGTGAGTGTGTGTCTCATATTCAGTACCGAGTGTTTCTGCCTCTACTCCTAATTAGCTTGCAATCTTTGTTGCATTTTCGAAATGCCATTTTGGATCACTTGTTGAGGGATCTGGCGTCAAATTCTTATCAAACCATTCTCTAATTCTGGCAAATTATTTAGATTCGGATAATTTTGACGCAATCGGCGGCCCAATATGTCCCAGACGTGCTCTATGGGATTCAGGTCAGGACTCATTGCAGGATGCCTCAATAATGTAATGTTGTTTCTCTAAAAAAATCGGCGGGTGATATTCGCTGTATGAGGCCTAGCATTATCTTGCATAAAAATAAATCCTCTTCTGTTTCTTGCTAGAGGTAACACGTGAAGTCGCGATATTCGGTCGATATATCGCTTAGCATTGAGATAGTCTCGAACAATAATTTGTTTACTTTAAGTAGAGACCTCTTATATGGGCTGAACAGGGAAGTGGCAATCAAAAAATCAAAATTTCAAAGTTTCTGCCAATTTCCGGTTTTGTATGTTTTTTTATTTCCTGTACGACTATTTCTCACTGAAATACAGCCTGTTTAAAATTGGCAAAAAATTTACAACAATTTTTTGTTCCTTTAATTTGTGCGAGAAGTATATAAGTATTAAATTAAAGTCATACAAGTAATAAATTAAGAAAAAAAACAATTGTTAAAATACTTTTGATGTTATTAGTTGTCTTATGGCCATGACGATCTTTGAAAATCATATAAAGTCACCCACGTATATATGAGTTTTTAAATTTAAAATGGGTTTAAATAGTTTTTCCATATATTTTCGGGTTGGTGAGGTTTACATGGCAGCAAACATTTATAACAAATCTGCTCAGATTTACATATACTGAAATAATATCAAAATTAGTATTTGCATGAAATAAGACATTTACTACTTATATGAAAAAAGCAAAAAAATGCTCATGCTGAGTATATAAAGTCAAAGAAGTAATAAATTTTTAAATAGATGCTAAGTATATAAAGTCCTACAAGAAATAAATTTTCATATAAATATTATTTGTATAAATTCAAAGAAGTAATAAATTTTTATATAAGTACTAGCTGACCCGGCGAACTTCATACCGGCATATCGTAGCTTTGATGCACTACTTTATCTTGTGTAGCTGACAGCTGTCCTATCTTAGGTATGAGTACCTATTCAATTTAGACTGGAATCTATAATATCCTCCATATAAAAATGAATCCCTATTTCCCTGGTCTCGCCATAACTGAGAATGCCTTTACTAATTTCATAATTTATTAATATTATGTAGTCATCAAAAGTTACCAAAAATCGATATAATGCTGTGAACTTAGTGTTATTAACAAACACTTATTAGCAAACAACAAACTTCTTAGTCCTTTAAACAAAACAAACTTTATCAAAAACTTAATAAAATTATTGTTAGCGCTATGTCAAGTTATGTGTGTCAGATTACCAAAGATTACTATATAAACAGAATTTAATAAGTAACCACATTTCCGAACAATCGATGCTCTTTTAATATAGTCTATGCCTGTATATAACGATGACATTCATTACGCGCGTTTTTTAAAATATGCTAAATGAAATGTATTTTTTCATTCTTTCTGAGACATTTTCCTTTTTTATACTATAGATTAATTTTATTAAGTCAAAGAAGTAATACATTTTCATATTATATAAATGCTAAGTATATAAAGTCCTACAAGTCATAAATTTTCATATAATTATTAAAATAAAGTCATACAAGTAATACATTTTCAAAAATAGACAATTG
This sequence comes from Bactrocera oleae, assembly GCF_042242935.1. Taxonomy (NCBI): domain Eukaryota; kingdom Metazoa; phylum Arthropoda; class Insecta; order Diptera; family Tephritidae; genus Bactrocera; species Bactrocera oleae. The sequence continues at coordinate 16,158,000 of NC_091541.1, read as the reverse complement.
TAAAAATACTTTTGATGTTATTAGTTTTCTTGTGACCATGACGTAATCATATAAATTACCCACGTGTATATGATGCCTTAAATTTCATATGGGTTAAAATAATTTTTCCATATATTTTCGGGTTGGTGAGGTTTACGTGGCAGTAAACATTTATAACAAATCTGCTCAGATTTACATATACTGAAATAATATCAGGCTTACGTGGCAGTAAACATTTATAACAAATCTGCTCAGATTTACATATACTGAAATAATATCAAAATTAGTATTTGCATGAAATAAGACATTTACTACTTATATGAAAAAATGTTCATGCTGAGTATATAAAGTCAAAGAAGTAACAAATTTTTAAATAGATGCTTAGTATATAAAGTCCTACAAGAAATAAATTTTCATATAAGTATTAAATAAAAAGTCAAAGAATTAATACATTTTCATATAATTGCTAAGTATATAAAATCCTACAAGTAATTAATTTTCATATAAATATTAGTTATATAAACTCAAAGAAGGTATGAATTTTTATCTAAGTATTAATTGTATAAAGTCAAAGAATTAATAAAAACTTTCAAATAAATTCTAAGTATATAAAATGAAAAAAGTAATAAAGTTTCATAAAAATATTAATTGCATAAAGTCAAAGAAGTATTAAATTTTCACATAAATGCTATGTATATAAAGTCCTACAAACAATATATTTTCAAATAAATATTAATTGTATAAAGTCATAAAAGCAATAAATTTTCATACAATATAAGTATTAATTTAATAAAGTCAAAGAAGTAATAAATTTTAATATACATGCCTACAAGTAATAAATTTTCATATAAAGTCATAGAAGCAATAAATTTTCATACAATAAAAGTATTAATTTTATAAAGTCAAAGAAGTAATAAATTTGTATATAAATGCTAAGTATATAAATTCCTACAAGTATTAAATTTTCATATAAACATTAATTGTACAATATAAAGTCGAAGAAATAAAAAATTTTCTTATACGTATTACATGTAAAGTCGAAAAAATAATAAATTTTCATATAAATGCTAAGTATATTAAATCAAAGAAGTAGAACATTTTCATATTAGTATTACATATAAAGTCAAAAAAGTTATAAATTTTTATATAACTATTAATTTTATAAAGTCAAATACGTAATAAATTTTCATATAAGTATTAATTGTATAAAGTCAAAGAAGTAATAGAAACTTTCAAATAAATGCTAAGTATACAAAATTAAAGAACTAATAAATTTTCATAAAAGTAATAATTGTATAAAGTCAAAGAATTATTAAAAACTTTCAAATAAATGTATATAATAAAAAGTATATTAAATCAAAGAAGTAAAACTTTTTCATATTAGTATTAAATATAAAGTCTAAGCAGCTATAAATTTTCATATAACTATTGATTTTATAAAGTCAAAGACGTAATAAATTTTCATATAAATGCTAAGTATAGAAAGTCCTACAAGTAATCAATTTTCATATATGTATTAAGTATTATATAAAGTCATACGAGTAATAAAATTTCAAAAGCAAAAATAATTGTAAAAATACTTTTGATGTTAATAGTTGTCTTATGACCATGATGATCTTTGAAAATCATATAAATTTCCCACGTATATATGAGTTTTTAAATTATAAATAGGTTGAAATAATTTTTTTATATATTTCCGAGTTAGTGAGATTTATAACAAATCTGCTCGAATTGACATATTCTGAAATAATACTTATATGAAATTTAATAGCTGTATGACTTTATACATTTAGTACTTTTATGTATTAAGCAATAAATTTTTATATAAGTATTAATTGTATAAAGTCAAAGATGTAATAAGTTTTCGTATAAATATTAATTTTACGAAGTCAAAGAAATAATAAATTTTGACTTAAATGCTAAGTATATAAAGACCTACAAATGATAAATTTTCATATAAAGTCTAAGTATAATATTAATTGTGTAAAGTCGAATAAATAAAATATTGTCTTATAAGTATTAAATGTAAAGTCAAAGAAGTAATACATTTTCATATAAATGCTAAGTATATAAAATCAAAGAAGTAATAAATTTTCATGTATGTATTAAATTTTCATATTAGTATTAATTGTATAAAGTCATAGAAGTAACAAATTTTCATATAAATGCTAAGTATATAAAGTCCTACTTGTAATAAATTTTTATATAAGTATTATACATAAAGTCAAAGGAGTAATACATTTTTATATAAATGTTAAGTATATAAAGTCCTACAAGTAAATAATTTCAAATAAATTAATAAATATAAAGTTAAAGAAGTAATAAATTTAAGTATTAATTGTATAAAGTCATAGAAGTAACAAATTTTCAAATAAATGCTTAGTATATAAAGTCTTTCAAGTAATAAATTTTCATAGAAGTATTATTTCAGTATATGTTAATTTGAGCAGTTTTGTTATGTGTTTTCTGCCAAGTAAACCTCACCAACCTGAATATATATGGAACAATTATTTTAACACATTTAAAATTTAAAAACTCATATTTATGTGAGTACCTTTAAATGATTTTTAAAAATTTTCATGGTCATACTACAACTAATAACATCAAAAGTATTTTTATAATAGTTTTTTTTTTATTTATATTTTAATACTTGTATGACTTTATATTTAATATTTATATATATATTTTTTCTGTGCGTGTGTATGTCCTCCTAGACGAGTTTAAGGGGCGTCGAGGATGGTTTAGATTCACAATTCGACCAACTGGATAATGTTTTAATAATTCATTTATTAATTTTTTAAATTGTTGTTGTTACATAAGCAGTAGCGAAGCTATTTGGCGCATTTTCACGCATCCTATACATGAAAGGGATCCTGCTGTTTTACATTTGGCATCTTAAAACGGACAGCGGGTTTACTTTACAACACAGACTGCACTACAACAAGCTTTAACGGCTCCAAAAACAACTCTTACTGAATTTTTCAACCTTTGTTGCAGACAAGGTGTTATTGGTCGATTCGCGAGGACATTACTGTATACAGATGTTTCTAAATTTTTGCGTGGAATAAACGATCAAACAATTGGGAACCACGGAAGCGAGGCATTCCAGTCCCAGGATTCACCGACATATTTATGACAAATATTTTAGGTCGATTATATACAGTTCATCCTAAGCAACGCGAATGTTTTTTTTTCGTTTGTTATTGGTTAACGTTTCTACGGATAGCCAAGCGGCCTTGAAATCGCTCAAGTCTCCTATGGTCTCACCAAAGAGAGTGAAAGAATGTCTTGATCTATTAGAGGATCTAACATCCTACTTCGCGTTAAACCTGCATTGGGTTCCAAGGCATAGCGATATCCCTGGTAACTGCGAAGCAGATGAACTAGCCAGAACAGGCATCACTTTACAATTAACCCCTGGAAAAAAGGGTATTTTTTATGCCTCTGGCAACTTGCAAACACTTAATCAGCGAACATGCTATATAGCAGAGCCTCGGTGGAGAAAATCAATAACCTGCTCAACCAGCAGACTAACGTGGCAGGGATGGAGCGTGAGTCGTAAAAACCGACTATTAAAATTCAAAAGGAATGATATAAGATACCCCTACCATTGTTGGTACCCCTCTGATAGAGGTACCAACAGGTCACTGTCTAATTGGTAGACATGCCATCAGGCTAGGAGTACCTTACAACGGCTATTGTAGAAGCTACAAAGACGTAGAAGAAGAGGAGACTGTAAACATCTTCTATGCGAATGTAAAGCTCTATACAGGAAAATAATCGCAACTATCAGACGTGGATTCCTTGACGACGTCTCAGAAGTTGCTAATATAAAATTATTTATACTGATGAGCTTCATCAGGAGCACAGGTTGGTTCAGAGAGGAGACGATAGAGTGAGGAAACATTAGTTCCGGTGGTATCACAATATGCCTCCTATAGGCCTAGGTGCGTCGTTAGACAGCCACTCTACCTACCTACCTATCTACCTACCAGAAGTTGCTAATATAAAATTATTTATACTGATGAGCTTCATCAGGAGCACAGGTTGGTTCAGAGAGGAGACGATAGAGTGAGGAAACATTAGTTCCGGTGGTATCACAATATGCCTCCTATAGGCCTAGGTGCGTCGTTAGACAGCCACTCTACCTACCTAGCTATCTACCTACCTGGCTAACGTTCCTGGACTTACATCTTTCCGATATTTGCGAAAAGTCAACGGTACTTTATACGACACTTTCTTCGATGCGTGTTGTGAGTTAAATTTATTGGAAGATGATAACCATTGAGGCCTCACACTTGCAGATGCAGCACTGAGTTCATCAACAAATTCATCAATTATTTTCAATAATATTTACAACGCATTTTTCGTCTGAAGCATCTGCTTTGTGGGACAAATATAAAGACTCAATAAGTGAGGATATTTTACATCTGAATAGAATTACTAATCAAAATCAAAATATTGAATTCCGCGCAGAAATATATAATGAGAGTCATTATAATAATTAAGGATATTTGTATTCTTATTTCGCATATGCCGCTCATCCATATCGGCATGTCAACGCCGAACCGCCCAGCAGTAGATACCATCAACAGCGATGTTCAACGGGAGCACAACTTCGATAGAACTTCTTTGGTTACTTTAGTTGCCAATAATAAACGATTGCTCACTGCTGAGCAACGAAATGTGTATGATCAATTAATTGCAGCGCAACAAGGTGAATTATTTTTTCTGGATGCTCCAGGTGGTACTGGTAAAACATTCCTAATCTCATTGATACTTGCGCGCATCCGATCACAAAATAATATTGCATTGGCTATTGCCTCTTCAGGAATCGCAGCAACGTTACTTGATGGTAGACGGACGGCGCATTCAGCGCTTAAATTACCTTCGAATATTCACACAAATCCCGAAGCAATGTGTAACATAAAGTAGCATTCAGGCATGGCTCAAGTTTTGAGAAAATGCAAAATTGTTATCTGGGATGAATGTACCATGGCCCACAAGCATTCGCTTGAAGCTCTCGACAGGTGCCTGAAAGATATCAAGGATACTAAAAGGCTTTTCGGTGGTGCTCTATTGTTGCTGTCTGGTGATTTCAGACAAACATTACCAGTCATTCCACGAGCAGACATATGCAGATGAAATAAACGCATGTTTAAAAGAATCTCATATATGGCGAAGTTTCAGCAAATTATATTATATATACTTACTACTAATATGCGCGTTCAACTTTAAAACAATCCATTAGCGTCAAGATTCCCTGAACAATTGTTGGATATTGGCAACGGTAAAAGTGAATTGTATGCAGATACACAATATATTAGACTTCCAGAGGATTTTTGCAACATGGTGGATACGAAAGATAAGTTAATAAACAGTATCTTTCTAGATTTTAAACATAATTATACTAATCATGAATGGCTACGAGAGCGAACAATTTTAGCTGCGAAAAATTTAGATGTTGATGCTGTTTAAATGAGATAAGCCTCCCCTACACATACACACCACTCTACTCGGTAAAAACTGGCGCACCCTAGTATACCCCACTAAAATACACCACACTCATACATCACCACACTGGACAACACAACACATCACAGCGTCGCCCCTGTACACCACCTCAGTAAACAAAAAGGATGGTCTCCGCAGCAAATACACCTCATTCGACAAAATAGCGATCCTGCGCGCAACTCATATCATCTCTCGGAAAACCACATTTGAAAAGACTTGCTTATCGTCTACGGCCATGAGCGCCACCTCACTCCTTTCGTTTTCGTTCCGCCACGCCGACTTTCAACGATCCAATTTAATTATATTGTCAAACTCTTTTATGTAAATAATTAAACTTTGTATACGTATACGAAAAACAACGCTTTTATTTAAATTATTCACGCGATTGTAAATGCAGTGTTAATATCTAGGTGGTGTTCACCAAAATAGTACATACACATTCAAACAAGGTCCTTCGAGCCTTACTGAAAGGCACCTCCGGATTTCTATAAATAAAATAAAATTAAAAAAAAAAAAATATTGAGATATATAAAAAAAAATAATTATATGAAATCTATATATATAAAGCAAAGTTTGTGCCCGCCTCGAATAGCAGAATACAACTTAAAAATAATGAAAACTCAACGAAAAAATAGTTATACAAAATGAATAATTTTCCTTAAAAGTTACTTTTTTTTCGTACCTGCCAAACGTTTGTTGTCCACCATGTTAAATACTATAAGTAATGGTTGACATGCGTTCAGAAATAATGACAAATGATTAACGTTTACGCGTGTGTTCATAAATTTATGTTGTGTAAATTAAAGTTTATATTCTCGAAAACAATTTATAAGATTTATTTTATACGTTAACGAAAAAGTAAAAGTCTTTTTATGTTGTCTGTGATTTTTCTAAGGTTAATAATTACTAAGGTTAAAAAGTGCACTATCCAAAGTAGTAATCTATGATCGAAACTAGTGTATTTCCGAAATAATTTCTAAAATTTATTTTATAGGTTAACGAAAACGGAAATGTCTTTTTATGTTGTCTATGATTTTTTAAAGATTTATTAACAAAGTTAAAAAATGCACTATCCAAAGTATAAGTCTATTATCTAAACTATTGGCTCTGTCTCGAAAGTTCTGGTACTCTTTAAATTTGTTTGCAATCGAAAGAATTCGGCAAGTTCAAATGTTTTTCATTTTGTTTTCGCTCCACGCGCATGCAAATTTTTCGAGCTAAACCAATGCATAGGTCGAATAGCCTTTTAATTCAGCTTCAACTTGCTTTTTGCAGAAGTCGAGAGATATCGAATTTTGAATGCAAAAGGATTCTTTTTCACTCAACTGCCGATATCTCTGAAACTACTGGTCGCCTTTTTATTCCCCCTGAAACGGTAACGTAAAAAACAGCAAAAAAATGCCATCTCTCCTTATTTGGTTAATCAACTGTGTCTTCGACAATATTGGAGCAAACGCTTAGGTTAGAAGAAAATTTTATAGTCTAAAGTACCCCCAAAACCCCTAAAATTTTTAGGCCGATTGGTTCAGTGGTTTCCCCAGACCGATTGATTGAAATTTTGAAAAAATTAAGGGAACAAGATTTTGCTTCTTAAATTTGACCTAATCTTCTTCAAATTCAATAATATCTTTTTTTCGACTTTTTACTCAATTTTGAGATATTAGATTGAGTATCAAAAAACAAAATCCAAAAAAAATTTTCTCAAAAATTCGAAAATTTGGAAAAAAAAAATTTACCGCCAGTACTAGCGTTATCCAAAGTATACCACATGGAGGTTGCACGGTCGGATTTACGCTTCTTTTGTGCTTACGCACGAGTGTTAATAATTCTTCGGATAAATGAGACCCCGTGGTTCGTCAGCTCCACAGTATTTTGCGACTCCAAACTCATTTTATAAAGCGTGTGTGTGTGAGTGTGTGTCTCATATTCAGTACCGAGTGTTTCTGCCTCTACTCCTAATTAGCTTGCAATCTTTGTTGCATTTTCGAAATGCCATTTTGGATCACTTGTTGAGGGATCTGGCGTCAAATTCTTATCAAACCATTCTCTAATTCTGGCAAATTATTTAGATTCGGATAATTTTGACGCAATCGGCGGCCCAATATGTCCCAGACGTGCTCTATGGGATTCAGGTCAGGACTCATTGCAGGATGCCTCAATAATGTAATGTTGTTTCTCTAAAACAATCGGCGGGTGATATTCGCTGTATGAGGCCTAGCATTATCTTGCATAAAAATAAATCCTCTTCTGTTTCTTGCTAGAGGTAACACGTGAAGTCGCGATATTCGGTCGATATATCGCTTAGCATTGAGATAGTCTCGAACAATATTTTGTTTACTTTTATAAATTAAGAAAAAAAACAATTGTTAAAATACTTTTGATGTTATTAGTTGTCTTATGGCCATGACGATCTTTGAAAATCATATAAAGTCACCCACGTATATATGAGTTTTTAATTTTAAAATGGGTTTAAATGGTTTTTCCATGTATTTTCGGGTTGGTGATGTTTACATGGCAGCAAACATTTATAACAAATCTGCTCAGATTTACATATACTGAAATAATATCAAAATTAGTATTTGCATGAAATAAGACATTTACTACTTATATGAAAACAGCAAAAAAATGTTCATGCTGAGTATATAAAGTCAAAGAAGTAATAAATTTTTAAATAGATGCTAAGTATATAAAGTCCTACAAGAAATAAATTTTCATATAAGTATTAAATAAAAAGTCAAAGAATTAATACATTTTCATATAATTGCTAAGTATATAAAATCCTACAAGTAATTAATTTTCATATAAATATTAGTTATATAAACTCAAAGAAGGTATGCATTTTTATCTAAGTATTAATTGTATAAAGTCAAAGAATTAATAAAAACTTTCAAATGAATTCTAAGTATATAAAATGAAAAAAGTAATAAAGTTTCATAAAAATATTAATTGCATAAAGTCAAAGAAGTATTAAATTTTCACATAAATGCTATGTATATAAAGTCCTACAAACAATATATTTTCAAATAAATATTAATTGTATAAAGTCATAAAAGCAATAAATTTGCATACAATATAAGTATTAATTTTATAAATTCAAAGAAGTAATAAATTTTTATATACATGCCTACAAGTAATAAATTTTCATATAAAGTCATAGAAGCAATAAATTTTCATACAATAAAAGTATTAATTTTATAAAGTCAAAGAAGTAATAAATTTTTATATAAATGCTAAGTATATAAATTCCTACAAGTATTAAATTTTCATATAAACATTAATTGTACAATATAAAGTCGAAGAAATAAAAAATTTTCATATACGTATTACATGTAAAGTCGAAAAGGTAATAAATTTTCATATAAATGCTAAGTATATTAAATCAAAGAAGTAAAACATTTTTATATTAGTATTACATATAAAGTCAAAAAAGTTATAAATTTTCATATAACTATTAATTTTATAAAGTCAAATACGTAATAAATTTTCATATAAGTATTAATTGTATAAAGTCAAAGAAGTAATAGAAAGTTTCAAATAAATGCTAAGTATATAAAATTAAAGAACTAATAAATTTTCATAAAAGTAATAATTGTATAAAGTCAAAGAATTATTAAAAACTTTCAAATAAATGTATATAATAAAAAGTATATTAAATCAAAGAAGTAAAACTTTTTCATATTAGTATTAAATATAAAGTCAAAGAAGTTATAAATTTTCATATAACTATTAATTTTATAAAGTCAAAGACGTAATAAATTTTCATATAAATGCTAAGTATGTAAAGTCATACAAGTAATACATTTTCATAAAAGTATTAATTGTATAGAGTCAAAGAAGTAATAAATTTTCATATAAATGCTAAGTATAGAAAGTCCTACAAGTAATCAATTTTCATATAAGTATTAAGTATTATATAAAGTCATACGAGTAATAAAATTTCAAAAGCAAAAATAATTGTAAAAATACTTTTGATGTTAATAGTTGTCTTATGACCATGATGATCTTTGAAAATCATATAAATTTCCCACGTATATATGAGTTTTTAAATTATAAATAGGTTGAAATAATTTTTTTTATATATTTTCGAGTTAGTGAGATTTATAACAAATCTGCACAAATCTACTGAATTGACAAATACTGAAATAATACTTATATGAAATTTAAAAGCTGTATGACTTTATACATTTAGTACTTTTATGTAGGAAGCAATAAATTTTTATATAAGTATTAATTGTATAAAGTCAAAGATATAAAAAGTATATAAAGTTCCACAAGTAATACATTTTCGTATAAATATTAATTTTACGAAGTCAAAGAAATAATAAATTTGGATTTAAATGCTAAGTATATAAAGACCTACAAATAATAAATTTTCATATAAAGGCTAAGTATAATATTAATTGTGTAAAGTCGAATAAATAAAATATTGTCTTATAAGTATTAAATGTAAAGTCAAAGAAGTAATACATTTTCATATAAATGCTAAGTATATAAAATCAAAGAAGTAATAAATTTTCATGTATGTATTAAATTTTCATATTAGTATTAATTGTATAAAGTCATAGAAGTAACAAATTTTCATATAAATGCTAAGTATATAAAGTCCTACATGTAATTAATTTCAAATAAATTAATAAATATAAAGTCAAAGAAGTAATAAATTTAAGTATTAATTGTATAAAGTCATAGAAGTAACAAATTTTCATATAAATGCTTAGTATATAAAGTCTTTCAAGTAATAAATTTTCATAGAAGTATTATTTCAGTATATGTTAATTTGAGCAGTTTTGTTATGTGTTTTCTGCAAAGTAAACCTCACCAAATGAATATATATGGAACAATTATTTTAACACCTATAAAATTTAAAAACTCATATTTATGTGAGTACCTTTAAATGATTTTTAAAAATTTTCATGGTCATACTACAACTAATAACATCAAAAGTATTTTTATAATAGTTTTTTTTTTTTTTTAATTTATTACTTGTATGACTTTATATTTAATATTTATATATATATTTTTTCTGTGCGTGTGTATGCCCTCCTAGACGAGTTTAAGGGGCGTCGAGGATGGTTTAGATTATCAATTCCACCAACTGGATAATGTTTTAATAATTCATTTATTAATTTTTTAAATTGTTGTTGTTACATAAGCAGTAGCGAAGTTATTTGGCGCATTTTCACGCTTCCTATACATGAAAGGGATCCTGCTGTTTTACATTTGGCATCTTAAAACGGACAGCGGGTTTACTTTACAACACAGACTGCACTACAACAGCTTTAACGGCTCCAAAAACAACTCTTACTGAATTTTTCAACCTTTGTGTCAGACAAGGTGTTATTGATCGATTCGCGAGGACATTAATGTATACAGATGTTTCTAAATTTTTACGTGGAATAAACAATCAAACAATTGGGAACCACGGAAGCGAGGCATTCCAGTCCCAGGATTCACCGACATATTTATGACAAATATTTTAGGTCGATTAAAAACAGGTCATCCTAAGCAACGCGAATGTTTTTTTTTGCGTTTGTTATTGGTTAACGTTTCTACGGATAGCCAAGCGGCCTTGAAATCGCTCAAGTCTCCTATGGTCTCATCAAAGAGAGTGAAAGAATGTCTTGATCTATTAGAGGATCTAACATCCTACTTCGCGTTAAACCTGCATTGGGTTCCAGGGCATAGCGATATCCCTGGTAACTGCGAAGCAGATGAACTAGCCAGAACAGGCATCACTTTACAATTAACCCCTGGAAAAGAAGGTATTTTTATGTCTCTGACAACTTGCAAACACTTAATCAGCGAACATGCTATAAATATAGCAGAGCCTCGGTGGAGAAAATCAATAACCTGCTCAACCAGCAGACTAACGTGGCAGGGATGGAGCGTGAGTCGTAAAAACCGACTATTAAAATTCAAAAGGAATGATATAAGATACCCCTACCATTGTTGGTACCCCTCTGATAGAGGTACCAACAGGTCACTGTCTAATTGGTAGACATGCCATCAGGCTAGGAGTACCTTACAACGGCTATTGTAGAAGCCACAAAGACGTAGAAGAAGAGGAGACTGTAAACATCTTCTATGCGAATGTAAAGCTCTATACAGGAAAATAATCGCAACTATCAGACGTGGATTCCTTGACGACGTCTCAGAAGTTGCTAATATAAAATTATTTATACTGATGAGCTTCATCAGGAGCACAGGTTGGTTCAGAGAGGAGACGATAGAGTGAGGAAACATTAGTTCCGGTGGTATCACAATGGGCCTCCTATAGGCCTAGGTGCGTCGTTAGACAGCCACTCTACCTACCTACCTATCTACCTACCAGAAGTTGCTAATATAAAATTATTTATACTGATGAGCTTCATCAGGAGCACAGGTTGGTTCAGAGAGGAGACGATAGAGTGAGGAAACATTAGTTCCGGTGGTATCACAATATGCCTCCTATAGGCCTAGGTGCGTCGTTAGACAGCCACTCTACCTACCTACCTATCTACCTACCAGAAGTTGCTAATATAAAATTATTTATACTGATGAGCTTCATCAGGAGCACAGGTTGGTTCAGAGAGGAGACGATAGAGTGAGGAAACATTAGTTCCGGTGGTATCACAATATGCCTCCTATAGGCCTAGGTGCGTCGTTAGACAGCCACTCTACCTACCTACCTATCTACCTACTTGGCTAACGTTCCTGGACTTACATCTTTCCGATATTTGCGAAAAGTCAATGGTACTTTATACGACACTTTCTTCGATGCGTGTTGTGAGTTAAATTTATTGGAAGATGATAACCATTGGGGCCTCACACTTGCAGATGCAGCACTGAGTTCATCAACAAATTCATCAATTATTTTCAATAATATTTACAACGCATTTTCCGTCTAAAGCATCTGCTTTGTGGGACAAATATAAAGACTCAATGAGTGAGGATATTTTACATCTGAATAGAATTACTAATCAAAATCAAAATATTGAATTCTGCGCAGAAATATATAATGAGAGTCATTATAATAATTAAGGTTATTTGTATTCTTATTTCGCATATGCCTCTCATCCATATCGGCATGTCAACGCCGAACCGCCCAGCAGTAGGTACCATCAACAGCGATGTTCAACGGGAGCACAACTTCGATAGAACTTCTTTGGTTACTTTAGTTGCCAATAATAAACGATTGCTCACTGCTGAGCAACGAAATGTTTATGATCAAATTAATGTATCAATTGCAGCGCAACAAGGTGAATTATTTTTTCTGGATGCTCCAGGTGGTACTGGTAAAACATTCCTAATCTCATTGATACTTGCGCGCATCCGATCACAAAATAATATTGCATTGGCTATTGCCTCTTCAGGAATCGCAGCAACGTTACTTGATGGTAGACGGACGGCGCATTCAGCGCTTAAATTACCTTCGAATATTCACACAAATCCCGAAGCAATGTGTAACATTAAGTAGCATTCAGGCATGGCTCAAGTTTTGAGAAAATGCAAAATTATTATCTGGGATGAATGTACCGTGGCCCACAGGCATTCGCTTGAAGCTCTCGACAGGTCCCTGAAAGATACAAGGATAATAATAGGCTTTTCGGTGGTGCTCTATTGTTGCTGTCTGGTGATTTCAGACAAACATTACCAGTCATTCCACGACTAGAAATATACAGATGTCATAAACGCATGTTTAAAAGAATCTCATATATCGCGAAGTTTCAGCAAATTATATTATATATACTTACTATTAATATGCGCGTTCAACTTTAAAACAATCCAATAGCGTCAAGATTCCCTGAACAATTGTTGGATATTGGCAACGGTAAAAGTGAATTGTATGCAGATACACAATATATTGGACTTCCAGAGGATTTTTGCAACATGGTGGATACGAAAGATAAGTTAATAAACAGTATCTTTCCAGACTTGAGACATAATTATACTAATCATGAATGGCTACGAGAGCGAACAATTTTAGCTGCGAAAATTTAGATGTTGATGCTGTTTACATGAGATAAGCCTCCCCTACACATACACACCACTCTACTCGGTAAAAACTGGCGCACCCTAGTATAACCCACTAAAATACACCACACTCATACATCACCACACTGGACAACACAACACATCACAGCGTCGCGCCTGTACACCACCTCAGCAAACAAAAAGGATGGTCTCCGCAGCAGATACACCTCATTCGACAAAATAGCGATCCTGCGCGCAACTCATATCATCTCTCGGAAAACCACATTTGAAAAGACTTGCTTATCGTCTACGGCCATGAGCGCCACCTCACTCCTTTCGTTTTCGTTCCGCCACGCCGACTTTCAACGATCCAATTTAATTATATTGTCAAACTCTTTTATGTAAATAATTAAACTTTGTATACGTATACGAAAAACAACGCTTTTATTTAAATTATTCACGCGATTGTAAATGCAGTGTTAATATCTAGGTGGTGTTCACCAAAATAGTACATACACATTCAAACAAGGTCCTTCGAGCCTTACTGAAAGGCACCTCCGGATTTCTATAAATAAAATAAAATTAAAAAAAAAAAATATTGAGATATATAAAAAAATAATTATATGAAATCTATATATATATAACAAAGTTTGTCCCCGCCCCGAATAGCAGAATACAACTTAAAAATAATGAAAACTCAACGAAAAAATAGTTATACAAAATGAATAATTTTCCTTAAAAGTTACTTTTTTTCGTACCTGCTAAACGTTTGTTGTCCACCATGTTAAATACTATAAGTAATGGTTGACATGCGTTCAGAAATAATGACAAATGATTAACGTTTACGCGTGTGTTCATAAATTTATGTTGTGTAAATTAAAGTTTATATTCTCGAAAACAGTTTCTAAGATTTATTTTATACGTTAACGAAAAAGTAAAAGTCTTTTTATGTTGTCTGTGATTTTTCTAAGGTTAATAATTACTAAGGTTAAAAAGTGCACTATCCAAAGAAGTAATCTATGATCGAAACTAGTGTATTTCCGAAATAATTTCTAAAATTTATTTTATAGGTTAACGAAAACGGAAATGTCTTTTTATGTTGTCTATGATTTTTTAAAGATTTATTAACAAAGTTAAAAAATGCTCTATCCAAAGTATAAGTCTATTATCTAAACTATTAGCTCTGTCTCGAAAGTTCTGGTACTCTTTAAATTTGTTTGCAAAAACGAGGCTTGCCGCATGCACACATTCTCATTTGGGTAATCGAAAGAATTCGGCCAGATCAAATGTTTTTCATTTTGTTTTCGCTCTACGGGCATGCAAATTTTTCGAGCTAAACTAATGCATAGGTCGCATAGCCTTTTAATTCAGCTTCAATTTGCTTTTTGCAGAAGTCGAGAGATATCGAATTTTGAATGCAAAAGGATTCTTTTTCACTCAACTGCCAATATCTCTGAAACTACTGGTCGCCTTTTTATTCCACCTGAAACGGTAACGTAAAAAACAGCAAAAAATTTCCATCTCTCCTTATTTGGTTAATCAACTGTGTCTTCGACAATATTGGGGCAAACGCTTAGGTTAGAAGAAAATTGTATAGTCTAAAGTACCCCCAAGACCCCCTAAAATTTTTAGGCCGATTGGTTCAGTGGTTTCCCCAGACCGATTGATTGAAATTTTGAAAAAATTAAGGGAACAAGATTTTGCTTCTTAAATTTGACCTAATCTTCTTCAAATTCAATAATATCTTTTTTTTGACTTTTTACTCAATTTTGAGATATTCGAAAATTGAGTATCAAAAAACAAAATCCAAAAAAAATGTTCTCAAAAATTCGAAAATTTGGAAAAAAAAAATTTTCGTTTGTAAGAAATTTAAAGTTTCTGACTAAAGTTTTGATTGATGATTGATTCACCGCCAGTATTAGCGTTATCCAAAGTATACTACATGGAGGTTGCACGGTCGGATTTACGCTTCTTTTGTGCTTACGCACGAGTGTTAATAATTCTTCGGATAAATGAGACCCCGTGGTTCGTCAGCTCCACAGTATTTTGCGACTCCAAACTCATTTTATAAAGCGTGTGTGTGTGTGTGAGTGTGTGTCTCATATTCAGTACCGAGTGTTTCTGCCTCTACTCCTAATTAGCTTGCAATCTTTGTTGCATTTTCGAAATGCCATTTTGGATCACTTGTTGAGGGATCTGGCGTCAAATTCTTATCAAACCATTCTCTAATTCTGGCAAATTATTTAGATTCGGATAATTTTGACGCAATCGGCGGCCCAATATGTCCCAGATGTGCTCTATGGGATTCAGGTCAGGACTCATTGCAGGATGCCTCAATAATGTAATGTTGTTTCTCTAAAAAACCGGCGGGTGATATTCGCTGTATGAGGCCTAGCATTATCTTGCATAAAAACAAATCCTCTTCTGTTTCTTGCTAGAGGTAACACGTGAAGTCGCGATATTCGGTCGATATTTCGCTTAGCATCGAGATAGTCTCGAACAATAATTTGTTTACTTTAAGTAGAGACCTCTTATATGAGCTGAACAGGGAAGTGGCAATCAAAAAACCAAAATCACAAAGTTTCTGCCAATTTCCGGTTTTGTATGTTTTTTTATTTCCTGTACGACTATTTCTCACTGAAATACAGCCTGTTGAAAATTGGCAAAAAATTTACAAAAACTTATATTATTATTAGCTGCGAAAAATTTAGATGTTGATGCTGCTTAAATGAGATAAGCCTCCCCTACACATACACACCACTCTACTCGGTAAAAACTGGCGCACCCTAGTATAACCCACTAAAATACACCACACTCATACATCACCACACGGGACAACACAACACACCACAGCGTCACGCCTGTACACCACCTCAGCAAACAAAAAGGATGGTCTCCGCAGCAGATACACCTCATTCGACAAAATAGCGATCCTGCGCGCAACTCATATCATCTTTCGAAAAACCACATTTGAAAAGACTCGCTTATCGTCTACGGCCATGAGCGCCACCTCACTCCTTTCGTTTTTATTCCGCCACGCCGACTTTCAACGATCCAATTTAATTATATTGTCAAACTCTTTTATGTAAATAATAAAACTTTGTATACGTATACGAAAAACAACGTTTTTATTTAAATTATTCACGCGATTGTAAATGCAGTGTTAATATCTATAAAAGTGTTAATATCTCGGTGGTGTTCACCAAAATAGTACATACACATTCAAACAAGGTCCTTCGAGCCTTACTGAAAGGCACCTCCGGATTTCTATAAATAAAATAAAATTAAAAAAAAAAATATTGAGATATATAAAAAAATATATATAATATATGAAATCTATATATATAAAACAAAGTTTGTCCCCGCCCCGAATAGCAGAATACAACTTAAAAATAATGAAAACTCAACGAAAAAATAGTTATACAAAATGAATAATTTTCCTTAAAAGTTACTTTTTTTCGTACCTGCCAAACCTTTGTTGTCCACCATGTTAAATACTATAAGTAATGGTTGACATGCGTTCAGAAATAATGACAAATGATTAACGCTTACGCGTGTGTTCATAAATTTATGTTGTGTAAATTAAAGTTTATATTCTCGAAAACAATTTCTAAGATTTATTTTATACGTTAACGAAAAAGTAAAAGTCTTTTATGTTGTCTGTGATTTTTCTAAGGTTAATAATTACTAAGGTTAAAAAGTGCACTATCCAAAGTATTAATCTATGATCGAAACTAGTGTATTTCCGAAATAATTTCTAAAATTTATTTTATAGGTTAACGAAAACGGAAATGTCTTTTTATGTTGTCTATGATTTTTTAAAGATTTATTACCAAAGTTAAAAAATGCACTATCCAAAGTATAAGTCTATTATCTAAACTATTGGCTCTGTCTCGAAAGTTCTGGTACTCTTTAAATTTGCAAAGCCTTTTAATTCAGCTTCAATTTGCTTTTTGCAGAAGTCGAGAGATATCGAATTTTGAATGCAAAAGGATTCTTTTTCACTCAACTGCCGATATCTCTGAAACTACTGGTCGCCTTTTTATTCCACCTGAAACGGTAACGTAAAAAACAGCAAAAAAATGCCATCTCTCCTTATTTGGTTAATCAACTGTGTCTTCGACAATATTGGGGCAAATGCTTAGGTTTTATAGTCTAAGGTACCCCCAAGACCCCCTAAAATTTTTAGGCCGATTGGTTCAGTGGTTTCCCCAGACCGATTAATTGAAATTTTGAAAAAATTAAGGGAACAAGATTTTGCTTCTTAAATTTGACCTAATCTTCTTCAAATTCAATAATATCTTTTTTTCGACTTTTTACTCAATTTTGAGATATTCGAAAATTGAGTATCAAAAAACAAAATCCAAAAAAAATGTTTTTAAAAATTCGAAAATTTGGAAAAAAAAAATTTTCGTTTGTAAGAAATTTAAAGTTTCTGACTAAAGTTTTGATTAATGATTGCTTTACCGCCAGTATTAGCGTTATCCAAAGTATACCACATATACCGTGGTTCGTCAGCTCCACAGTATTTTGCGACTCCAAACTCATTTTATAAAGCGTGTGTGTGTATGTGTGAGTGTGTGTCTCATATTCAGTACCGAGTGTTTCTGCCTCTACTCCTAATTAGCTTGCAATCTTTGTTGCATTTTCGAAATGCCATTTTGGATCACTTGTTGAGGGATCTGGCGTCAAATTCTTATCAAACCATTGTCTAATTCTGGCAAATTATTTAGATTCAGATAATTTTGACGCAATCGGCGGCTCAATATGTCCCAGACGTGCTCTATGGGATTCAGGTCAGGACTCATTGCAGGATGCCTCAATAATGTAATGTTGTTTCTCTAAAAAACCGGCGGGTGATATTCGCTGTATGAGGCCTAGCATTATCTTGCATAAAAATAAATCCTCTTCTGTTTCTTGCTAGAGGTAACACGTGAAGTCGCGATATTCGGTCGATATTTCGCTTAGCATTGAGATAGTCTCGAACAATAATTTGTTTACTTTAAGTAGAGACCTCTTATATGGGCTGAACAGGGAAGTGGCAATCAAAAAACCAAAATTTCAAAGTTTCTGCCAATTTCCGGTTTTGTATGTATTTTTATTTCCTGTACGACTATTTCTCACTGAAATACAGCCTGTTGAAAATTGGTAAAAAATTTACAACAATTTTTTGTTCCTTTAATTTGTGCGAGAAGTATATAAATATTAAATTAAAGTCATACAAGTAATAAATTAAGAAAACAAACAATTGTTAAAATACTTTTGATGTTATTAGTTGTCTTATGGCTATGACGATCTTTGAAAATCATATAAAGTCACCCACGTATATATGAGTTTTTAAATTTTAAATGGGTTTAAATAATTTTTCCATATATTTTCGTGTTGGTGAGGTTTTTGTGGCAGAAAACACGCCCAAATTGAGATATATTAAAATAATACGTATATGAAAACTATTATTAATTATATTAGCTGAACTAATTTAGGCTTTGATGAACGTAATGCAATGATACAAAATAAATATGAACATGGATAGATACATAAAAGTATTTTATTATGATTACCAATACATACGGAAAGAGAATACAAATAAAAATTAAGTATTGTACTTCAAACTCATGTCAGAAATTATTAAATTCAAGTACAATCTGTTGTTTAGCATGTGATGCACTCGGATTAAATTTGTTATAATAATTGAGGATATTTGTATTCTTATTTCGCATATGCCGCTCATCCATATCGGCATGTCAACGCCGAACCGTCCAGCAGTTGATACCATCAACAGCGATGTTCAACGGGAGCACAACTTCGATAGAACTTCTTTGGTTACTTTAGTTGCCAATAATAAACGATTGCTCACTGCTGAGCAACGAAATGTATATGATCAAATTAATGTATCAATTGCAGCGCAACAAGGTGAATTCTTTTTTCTGGATGCTCCAGGTGGTACTGGTAAAACATTCCTAATCTCATTGGTACTTGCGCGTATCCGATCACAAAATAATATTGCATTGGCTATTGCCTCTTCAGGAATCGCAGCAACGTTACTTGATGGTGGACGGACGGCGCATTCAGCGCTTAAATTACCTTCGAATATTCACACAAATCCCGAAGCAATGTGTAACATAAAGTAGCATTCAGGCATGGCTCAAGTTTTGAGAAAATGCAAAATTATTATCAGGGATGAATGTACCGTGGCCCACAGGCATTCGCTTGAAGCTCTCGACAGGTCCCTGAAAGATACAAGGATAATAATAGGCTTTTCGGTGGTGCTCTATTGTTGCTGTCTGGTGATTTCAGACAAACATGACCAGTCATTCCACGACCAGACATATGCAGATGACATAAACGCATGTTTAAAAGAATCTCATATATGGCGAAGTTTCAGCATAATATCTTGTATATACTTACTATTAATATGCGCGTTCAACTTTAAAACAATCCAATAGCGTCAAGATTTCCTGAACAATTGTTGGATATTGGCAACGGTAAAAGTGAATTGTCTGCAGATACACAATATATTGGACTTCCAGAAGATTTTTGCAACATCGTGGATACGAAAGATAAGTTAATAAACAGTATCTTTCCAGATTTGAGACATAATTATACTAATCATGAATGGCTACGACAGCGAACAATTTTAGCTGCAAAAAATTTAGATGTTGATGCTGTTTAAATGAGATAAGCCTCCGCTACACATACACACCACTCTACTCGGTAAAAACTGGCGCACCCTAGTAAACCCCACTAAAATACACCACACTCATACATCACCACACTGGACAACACAACACATCACAGCGTCGCTCCTGTACACCACCTCAGCAAACAAAAAGGATGGTCTCCGCAGCAGATACACCTCATTCGACAAAATAGCGATCCTGCGCGCAACTCATATCATCTTTCGAAAAACCACATTTGAAAAGACTCGCTTATCATCTACGGCCATGAGCGCCACCTCACTCCTTTCGTTTTCGTTCCGCCACGCCGACTTTCAACGATCCAATTTAATTATATTGTCAAACTCTTTTATGTAAATAATAAAACTTTGTATATGTATACGAAAAACAACGCTTTTATTTAAATTATTCACGCGATTGTAAATGCAGTGTTAATATCTAGGTGGTGTTCACCAAAATAGTACATACACATTCAAACAAGGTCCTTCGAGCCTTACTGAAAGGCACCTCCGGATTTCTATAAATAAAATAAAATTTAAAAAAAAAAAATATTGAGATATATAAAAAAATAATTATATGAAATCTATATATATATAACAAAGTTTGTCCCCGCCCCGAATAGCAGAATACAACTTAAAAATAATGAAAACTCAACGAAAAAATAGTTATACAAAATGAATAATTTTCCTTAAAAGTTACTTTTTTTCGTACCTGCTAAACGTTTGTTGTCCACCATGTTAAATACTATAAGTAATGGTTGACATGCGTTCAGAAATAATGACAAATGATTAACGTTTACGCGTGTGTTCATAAATTTATGTTGTGTAAATTAAAGTTTATATTCTCGAAAACAATTTATAAGATTTATTTTATACGTTAACGAAAAAGTAAAAGTCTTTTTATGTTGTCTGTGATTTTTCTAAGGTTAATAATTACTAAGATTAAAAAGTGCACTATCCAAAGTAGTAATCTATGATCGAAACTAGTGTATTTCCGAAATAATTTCTAAAATTTATTTTATAGGTTAACGAAAACGGAAATGTCTTTTTATGTTGTCTATGATTTTTTAAAGATTTATTAACAAAGTTAAAAAATGCACTATCCAAAGTATAAGTCTATTATCTAAACTATTGGCTCTGTCTCGAAAGTGCTGGTACTCTTTAAATTTGTTTGCAATCGAAAGAATTCGGCAAGTTCAAATGTTTTTCATTTTGTTTTCGCTCTACGCGCATGCAAATTTTTCGAGCTAAACCAATGCATAGGTCGAATAGCCTTTTAATTCAGCTTCAATTTGCTTTTTGCAGAAGTCGAGAGATATCGAATTTTGAATGCAAAAGGATTCTTTTTCACTCAACTGCCGATATCTCTGAAACTACTGGTCGCCTTTTTATTCCACCTGAAACGGTAACGTAAAAAACAGCAAAAAAATGCCATCTCTCCTTATTTGGTTAATCAACTGTGTCTTCGACAATATTGGGGCAAATGCTTAGGTTAGAAGAAAATTTTATAGTCTAAGGTACCCCCAAGACCCCCTAAAATTTTTAGGCCGATTGGTTCAGTGGTTTCCCCAGACCGATTGATTGAAATTTTGAAAAAATTAAGGGAACAAGATTTTGCTTCTTAAATTTGACCTAATCTTCTTCAAATTCAATAATATCTTTTTTTCGACTTTTTACTCAATTTTGAGATATTCGAAAATTGAGTATCAAAAAACAAAATCCAAAAAAAATGTTCTCAAAAATTCGAAAATTTGGAAAAAAAAAATTTTCGTTTGTAAGAAATTTAAAGTTTCTGACTAAAGTTTTGATTGATGATTGATTTACCGCCAGTATTAGCGTTATCCAAAGTATACTACATGGAGGTTGCACGGTCGGATTTACGCTTCTTTTGTGCTTACGCACGAGTGTTAATAATTCTTCGGATAAATGAGACCCCGTGGTTCGTCAGCTCCACAGTATTTTGCGACTCCAAACTCATTTTATAAAGCGTGTGTGTGTGTGTGTGAGTGTGTGTGAGTGTGTGTCTCATATTCAGTACCGAGTGTTTCTGCCTCTACTCCTAATTAGCTTGCAATCTTTGTTGCATTTTCGAAATGCCATTTTGGATCACTTGTTGAGGGATCTGGCGTCAAATTCTTATCAAACCATTCTCTAATTCTGGCAAATTATTTAGATTCGGATAATTTTGACGCAATCGGCGGCCCAATATGTCCCAGATGTGCTCTATGGGATTCAGGTCAGGACTCATTGCAGGATGCCTCAATAATGTAATGTTGTTTCTCTAAAAAAATCGGCGGGTGATATTCCCTGTATGAGGCCTAGCATTATCTTGCATAAAAATAAATCCTCTTCTGTTTCTTGCTAGAGGTAACACGTGAAGTCGCGATATTCGGTCGATATTTCGCTTAGCATTGAGATAGTCTCGAACAATAATTTGTTTACTTTAAGTAGAGACCTCTTATATGAGCTGAACAGGGAAGTGGCAATCAAAAAACCAAAATCACAAAGTTTCTGCCAATTTCCGGTTTTGTATGTTTTTTTATTTCCTGTACGACTATTTCTCACTGAAATACAGCCTGTTGAAAATTGGCAAAAAATTTACAAAAACTTATATTATTATTAGCTGCGAAAAATTTAGATGTTGATGCTGCTTAAATGAGATAAGCCTCCCCTACACATACACACCACTCTACTCGGTAAAAACTGGCGCACCCTAGTATAACCCACTAAAATACACCACACTCATACATCACCACTCGGGACAACACAACACACCACAGCGTCACGCCTGTACACCACC
This sequence comes from Bactrocera oleae, assembly GCF_042242935.1. NCBI lineage: Eukaryota > Metazoa > Arthropoda > Insecta > Diptera > Tephritidae > Bactrocera > Bactrocera oleae. Next base: position 16,135,078 of record NC_091541.1, on the reverse strand, counting down.
TCAGCAAACAAAAAGGATGGTCTCCGCAGCAGATACACCTCATTCGACAAAATAGCGATCCTGCGCGCAACTCATATCATCTTTCGAAAAACCACATTTGAAAAGACTCGCTTATCGTCTACGGCCATGAGCGCCACCTCAATCCTTTCGTTTTTATTCCGCCACGCCGACTTTCAACGATCCAATTTAATTATATTGTCAAACTCTTTTATGTAAATAATAAAACTTTGTATACGTATACGAAAAACAACGTTTTTATTTAAATTATTCACGCGATTGTAAATGCAGTGTTAATATCTATAAAAGTGTTAATATCTCGGTGGTGTTCACCAAAATAGTACATACACATTCAAACAAGGTCCTTCGAGCCTTACTGAAAGGCACCTCCGGATTTCTATAAATAAAATAAAATTAAAAAAAAAAATATTGAGATATATAAAAAAATATATATAATATATGAAATCTATATATATAAAACAAAGTTTGTCCCCGCCCCGAATAGCAGAATACAACTTAAAAATAATGAAAACTCAACGAAAAAATAGTTATACAAAATGAATAATTTTCCTTAAAAGTTACTTTTTTTCGTACCTGCCAAACCTTTGTTGTCCACCATGTTAAATACTATAAGTAATGGTTGACATGCGTTCAGAAATAATGACAAATGATTAACGCTTACGCGTGTGTTCATAAATTTATGTTGTGTAAATTAAAGTTTATATTCTCGAAAACAATTTCTAAGATTTATTTTATACGTTAACGAAAAAGTAAAAGTCTTTTTATGTTGTCTGTGATTTTTCTAAGGTTAATAATTACTAAGGTTAAAAAGTGCACTATCCAAAGTATTAATCTATGATCGAAACTAGTGTATTTCCGAAATAATTTCTAAAATTTATTTTATAGGTTAACGAAAACGGAAATGTCTTTTTATGTTGTCTATGATTTTTTAAAGATTTATTACCAAAGTTAAAAAATGCACTATCCAAAGTATAAGTCTATTATCTAAACTATTGGCTCTGTCTCGAAAGTTCTGGTACTCTTTAAATTTGCAAAGCCTTTTAATTCAGCTTCAATTTGCTTTTTGCAGAAGTCGAGAGATATCGAATTTTGAATGCAAAAGGATTCTTTTTCACTCAACTGCCGATATCTCTGAAACTACTGGTCGCCTTTTTATTCCACCTGAAACGGTAAAGTAAAAAACAGCAAAAAAATGCCATCTCTCCTTATTTGGTTAATCAACTGTGTCTTCGACAATATTGGGGCAAATGCTTAGGTTAGAAGAAAATTTTATAGTCTAAGGTACCCCCAAGACCCCCTAAAATTTTTAGGCCGATTGGTTCAGTGGTTTCCCCAGACCGATTGATTGAAATTTTGAAAAAATTAAGGGAACAAGATTTGGCGTCTTAAATTTGACCTAATCTTCTTCAAATTCAATAATATCTTTTTTTCGACTTTTTACTCAATTTTGAGATATTCGAAAATTGAGTATCAAAAAACAAAATCCAAAAAAAATGTTTTAAAAAATTCGAAAATTTGGAAAAAAAAAATTTTCGTTTGTAAGAAATTTAAAGTTTCTGACTAAAGTTTTGATTAATGATTGCTTTACCGCCAGTATTAGCGTTATCCAAAGTATACCACATATACCGTGGTTCGTCAGCTCCACAGTATTTTGCGACTCCAAACTCATTTTATAAAGCGTGTGTGTGTATGTGTGAGTGTGTGTCTCATATTCAGTACCGAGTGTTTCTGCCTCTACTCCTAATTAGCTTGCAATCTTTGTTGTATTTTCGAAATGCCATTTTGGATCACTTGTTGAGGGATCTGGCGTCAAATTCTTATCAAACCATTGTCTAATTCTGGCAAATTATTTAGATTCAGATAATTTTGACGCAATCGGCGGCTCAATATGTCCCAGACGTGCTCTATGGGATTCAGGTCAGGACTCATTGCAGGATGCCTCAATAATGTAATGTTGTTTCTCTAAAAAACCGGCGGGTGATATTCGCTGTATGAGGCCTAGCATTATCTTGCATAAAAATAAATCCTCTTCTGTTTCTTGCTAGAGGTAACACGTGAAGTCGCGATATTCGGTCGATATTTCGCTTAGCATTGAGATAGTCTCGAACAATAATTTGTTTACTTTAAGTAGAGACCTCTTATATGGGCTGAACAGGGAAGTGGCAATCAAAAAACCAAAATTTCAAAGTTTCTGCCAATTTCCGGTTTTGTATGTATTTTTATTTCCTGTACGACTATTTCTCACTGAAATACAGCCTGTTGAAAATTGGTAAAAAATTTACAACAATTTTTTGTTCCTTTAATTTGTGCGAGAAGTATATAAATATTAAATTAAAGTCATACAAGTAATAAATTAAGAAAACAAACAATTGTTAAAATACTTTTGATGTTATTAGTTGTCTTATGGCTATGACGATCTTTGAAAATCATATAAAGTCACCCACGTATATATGAGTTTTTAAATTTTAAATGGGTTTAAATAATTTTTCCATATATTTTCGTGTTGGTGAGGTTTTTGTGGCAGAAAACACGCTCAAATTGAGATATATTAAAATAATACGTATATGAAAACTATTATTAATTATATTAGCTGAACTAATTTAGGCTTTGATGAACGTAATACAATGATACAAAATAAATATGAACATGGATAGATACATAAAAGTATTTTATTATGATTACCAATACATACGGAAAGAGAATACAAATAAAAATTAAGTATTGTACTTCAAACTCATGTCAGAAATTAATAAATCCAAGTACAATCTGTTGTTTAGCATGTGATGCACTCGGATTAAATTTGTTACAATAATTGAGGATATTTGTATTCTTATTTAGCATATGCCGCTCATCCATATCGGCATGTCAACGCCGAACCGCCCAGCAGTTGATACCATCAACAGCGATGTTCAACGGGAGCACAACTTCGATAGAACTTCTTTGGTTACTTTAGTTGCCAATAATAAACGATTGCTCACTGCTGAGCAACGAAATGTATATGATCAAATTAATGTATCAATTGCAGCGCAACAAGGTGAATTCTTTTTTCTGGATGCTCCAGGTGGTACTGGTAAAACATTCCTAATCTCATTGATACTTGCGCGCATCCGATCACAAAATAATATTGCATTGGCTATTGCCTCTTCAGGAATCGCAGCAACGTTACTTGATGGTGGATGGACGGCGCATTCAGCGCTTAAACTACCTTCGAATATTCACACAAATCCCGAAGCAATGTGTAACATAAAGTAGCATTCGGGCATGGCTCAAGTTTTGAGAAAATTCAAAATTATTATCTGGGATGAATGTACCGTGGCCCACAGGCATTCGCTTGAAGCTCTCGACAGGTCCCTGAAAGATACAAGGATAATAATAGGCTTTTCGGTGGTGCTCTATTGTTGCTGTCTGGTGATTTCAGACAAACATTACCAGTCATTCCACGACCAGACATATGCAGATGACATAAACGCATGTTTAAAAGAATCTCATATATGGCGAAGTTTCAGCAAATTATATTATATATACTTACTATTAATATGCGCGTTCAACTTTAAAACAATCCATTAGCGTCAAGATTCCCTGAACAACTGTTGGATATTGGCAACGGTAAAAGTGAATTGTATGCAGATACACAATATATTAGACTTCCAGAGGATTTTTGAAACATGGTGAATACGAAAAATAAGTAATAAACAGTATCTTTCCAGACTTGAGACATAATTATACTAATCATGAATGGCTACGAGAGCGAGCAATTTTAGCTGCGAAAAATTTAGATGTTGATACTGCTTAAATGAGATAAGCCTCCCCTACACATACACACCACTCTACTCGGAAAAAACTGGCGCACCCTATTATAACCCACTAAAATACACCACACTCATACATCACCACACGGGACAACACAACACACCACAGCTTCACGCCTGTACACCACCTCAGCAAACTAAAAGGATGGTCTCCGCAGCAGATACACCTCATTGGAGAAAATAGCGATCCTACGCGCAACTCATATCATCTTTCGAAAAACCTCATTTGAAAAGACTCGCTTATCGTCTACGGCCATAATTACTAAGGTTAAAAAGTGCACTATCCAAAGTAGTAATCTATGATAGAAACTAGTGTATTTCCGAAATAATTTCTTAAATTAATTTTATAGGTTAACGAAAACGGAAATGTCTTTTTATGTTGTCTATGATTTTTTAAAGATTTATTACCAAAGTTAAAAAATGCACTATCCAAAGTATAAGTCTATTATCTAAACTATTGGCTCTGTCTCGAAAGTTCTGGTACTCTTTAAATTTGTTTGCAAAAACGAGGCTTGCCGCATGCACACATTCTCATTTGGGTAATCGAAAGAGTTCGGCCAGATCAAATGTTTTTCATTTTGTTTTCGCTCTACGGGCATGTAAATTTTTCGAGCTAAGCCAATGCATAGGTCGCATAGCCTTTTAATTCAGCTTCAATTTGCTTTTTGCAGAAGTCGAGAGATATCGAATTTCGAATGCAAAAGGATTCTTTTTCACTCAACTGCCGATATCTCTGAAACTACTGGTCGCCTTTTTATTCCACCTGAAACGGTAACGTAAAAAACAGCAAAAAATGCCATCTCTCCTTATTTGGTTAATCAACTGTGTCTTCGACAATATTGGGGCAAACGCTTAGGTTAGAAGAAAATTTTATAGTCTAAAGTACCCCCAAGACCCCCTAAAATTTTTAGGCCGATTGGTTCAGTGGTTTCCCCAGACCGATTGATTGAAATTTAGAAAAAACAAGAGAAAACGTTATCTTCGGCTGCGCCGAAGCTATAATACCCTTCACATTGCATTTCTTTTAGTAACTACTATATGTATGACTACATTTGAAAACGTGACTTGCGGTTTGCATCCAACGGAAAGCATTTTGCCAGTTCTTTCTAGCCAGGTTCTTTGCTATAAACAATCTTCTATTCGAATTAAAGTTAGTTATAGAGGTAAATAGATCTTTCAGACATTTACATTAATTTTAATTTTTTAAGCTGATTGATTATTGACATTAAATTAATGGAAAACAAAACAAATTATAATGTTTATAGAAATTAGAAAATATATAACATATAATAATATTTATTATTCTATAATATGACTTACACTTTATATTATAATACAAACTTAAATTTAATACTTAAATTTAATAATATTAATTCTAACATATATCTATATATATAATATATCTATATATATAATATATCTATTTTCTAAAGCTTAAAAATATTCCATCATGGTCACTATATGGTGTTTCATATGTGATACATGAGGTCAGTGCAGAATCCATGTTTGTCCATACCCAATCTATTGCTGTTTCCTGTTTTGTTGTGGCGACCTTAGCCAATGAAGATTGAAATCCTAACTGTTGCAATCGAGCCTCCAAATCATCAGTTGCTGTTAGGCGACATATGTTAAAGTCACCAAGGACTACTGACGGTCCATTATACTGTTCAGTTATCTGACGGATATTATTTTCCACTTGGTTTCTAAATTCCGGAAGTCTATAGCGGAGGTTCCTGTACACAAGTGATATGGAAACTGTTGAATTGTTTACTTTTAACAGTTGGTAAACGTTTGTTGAACCGGTGTCGTTTCTTGAAAATGACCCTTCTGATAGACCTGGGCACCTATCTTGCTTGTAGTATATTATCAGGCCGTTGGCAGGGCGTCGTCGGGATGATCTTGTTTCTCCATCAAGGCGTTCAATAACACTGTAGCCTTCTATTGGGAATTCTTCTTGAGGTAAGGCCCATGTCTCGGCAAAGCACAGAATATCAGCAGAACAAATCAGCTTGTCTGATCTGATATCTTCAATATGCTTGTTTAGGCTCCTTACATTTTGATAATAAATATCTAGACGTTGTTCCGATTTTTCAGTCAAAAATCTGTAGAATGTCGTCAATGCTCCTTCTGTCTTCAACCTATTAAGTTGAGTTTTAATTGGATCCTGCGGTCCAAATGGGTTCGGGGGAGAAAATGTCCCGATTATATACAATCCATTGGCACTTGTGGCTCTGCTACATCCTACATATAAAGCTGATCTGCTTACTCTACCCTCTAGATGAACAGCAACTTGTGTGTATGTTCCACCTTGACTTTTATGTATCGTGATGGCTTCAGCTGGAATGACCGGAAACTGTCTGCGTTCTATGGTTATTTGCTCATTTCTCTTGTATTGGAATGATCGGACCACGCTCATGATTGGTGTCCAATCTGCATTGCGACTGTGAGGCTGCTTGGAACGTGCAAAGCATCCAACTCTTGATTCAGCGAATTTTATCCATAGTCGCACCACTGAACTTTCAGATCTATGTGATTCGGAATCAACCTGCATTAGTTCCCCCGTAGCACCATTGACGAGACCATCACTTATTCTTATGTTGACTGTCACCATATATTTGATCGAAGTCTTGAGCTGCAATGTATAAAGCATTCCTTGTGTTTCCGATGGCTTCAAAGACTTCACAGCTACTAAAATGTTTGCCCTTCTGCGTTCTGTTAGGCAACTTGACTTAATTGTATCCTTCGCAGTCGAAATGAACTCCTCGGTCATCGTGTTCGCCAGTTTAGTTAAATTAAAATCATTTGCTCCAGCATTTGAATAAAATAGATGGATGGCTTCGTTCGGTATCTCATTAGAGGTCTTTTCCCTGCTTTTGATTAATTGGATGTCAGCGTGTGTCATATTTCCCTCTGACATGTTATTTAAAGCGATAGCAAATGCTTGATTTTCACGCTGGTGCATTATTTCAGTGAGCTCAAAGTACCGAAATTGATCCCAAAGCGGTGTTCCTGTAATTGTACTGTAATGATCATTCCTATTCGGCGCAAATATCCATCGATCTCCTACTGGCGGCAGCTGCTTTAAGTCACCAAACACGATAATTGGTATGCCTCCAAAGTAAGCGGTGCTCCTGAAAATTTGCTTTAGCCTGCAATCTAAATATGCAAACATCTTTGCTCCAACCATTGAAATTTCGTCAATTATAATAAGCCTAATATTTATGAGATTGGCATGAATTGTGTTTAATGTGTCACTATTTATTGGCCGAAGATCACCGGAAGACTGGTTGACGGGGAGTGAAAAAACCGATTGAAGGGTTAGGCCCCCAATTCCAAATGCTGCTTTGCCAGTGGGTGCGCAGAGTAACACCTTGGCTGTTTCGGGGTTGGTTCCTGGTACACTATTAGCTCGCAATGTCAACGATTGATATATAGTTGTTATAAGCCGACTCTTGCTCACTCCAGCACCGCCTCCGACATATTCGAAGAAGATTTCCCTTTTACTGACATTGTGCATTACATGAGCAAAATATTCCCTCTGTTTGCTGTTAAGTGACTGCACCATTGCCAGTAAATGGTCTTCTAATATTAGAGTTGGGAGTTTAATTAATCGAACCGCCTCTTCCTGTTCCTCTGTATTGTTGTGCTCTTGAAAACCATTAATGTCTCCTGTTTGCTCTGGAACGGCTAGAGCTCTAAATTCGGGATCTAAAAGTTGTGAGGCAGCTCGATCATTAGCTGTTTCTTCCGCTGTGACATGAAGGTTTTCCAAAATCCGTTCTAGTTCGTTCGATGAAAATTTGTCATATTTGAGCTTATTCAGCTCAATTTGCTCCTTGTGTGAATTGCAAATACTCTCGACGTCATTATTTAATAAGTCTGTTTCCTCATTTCTCCATGGGTGAAACATCATGGCGGTTTCTCTGAAGAAATCGGCTCTTGAACTTTCAACGCTAAAACGTTTCCAACGCAGAATAAGGGCTTGCTTCCTTTTCCTTAGAAATCCTGATCCATCCTTTAATGCCATTGGAAGTGCAGCTGTCGTGTCATCCTCGTTCTCTACTTCGTTGTATTCTTCGTTATTATCAGAAACATTTCTGCTTGTTTTGCAAAATCTGAACCATGCTGCAAAATCTGCTAAGCATAGTTCTTCCAATTGATCGGGCCTTTGAGAGTAGTGCTCCAGCACACTCGGCACATATATGTCCGTAGAGTCCTCCTGTAAAGCATTCAATTCAAGTCGGGGCTTTATCATCCTTACTCGGTTGTTTGGATGTGATGTATTTATAAATATTTCCCCATTACTGGCTTCTGATAGATGCAGTCCCAAAATATTATAAGCTGCTTCTTGAGCCGATATTTCCGATCCATTTACAAATTTGTTTCCGATGTGCTGCAGTTTTCTTTTAATGGAGAAATTCCCTGCATTTATTTCCTCCATGGCTTGTCTCAATAATTTTGATACTCCTCTATTGGATTTATTTATATAACTAATGATATAGCTGCAGCAAGCGTATGCGTCCAGAATGAATTGAATGTCCATATTTGCTCTATGCAATTTAAGGATATTTTTATTATAGGCATTTAGAAGCCTGTCTGAAAATTTTCTCTTTAGGAAAATGTGTGGCTTTTTTACAGATGAGCGAAGAGCAAGCTTGTATCCTTCATAGTCAGTGTTGATTCGCTCATCCGCCAAAAAATTTTCGAAGCAGTTCAACCGTATTATTTCTTCCTCTGGGAGATCCGTTAGAGTTAATTGTTCCTCTATTTTTTGAAATTGAGCTTTGTGTTGCTCAATACCTTCCTCATTCTCCAGACGGAAAAGTATTTCTGTCCGTGGCATCGGCGGATATGGCATGTTGAATCGGCACACTTGTTTTCCATGTAGGTCTCTTAGGCCAGAGAACTTAAAACAATGAGAAGGTGCAGGTTCGACAGCGAACAATTTGTAGGAATTTATCAAGGAGTTCACCACATATGCACGAGAAACAAATAACATTTCTCGCTTTTATAACAGCGGTGAATCTGTAAACATACGCTCTCTTAACATAACCAAACGGCGAATATTGAAGAGAATATAATATGTATGCCAAACTGGGAATGTTGATATGCCATTTGAAATATATTCCCTTTTATTGAACTATTATTTATTATTTTTTAAATTATTTTATGTTATATATCAAAATACTTTTAAATTATTACTAATAAAGTATTTTGATATATTTCTTAAAATATTTCATTAATTGTACTTGACACCATTATGGAGTCATAAAAGTACAGAATTGTGTTTTGCCGTTGGTATTTCACATTCATGCTTCAATTTTTCTTTTCAAATGCATGTGTAAACATATGTAACAGGACATACATATATTATGTCGTTTACACATTTGTATGTATTTTTATGTAGATATGTACACTCATTACTTCATGTGAAATCTCCGTTGACACATTTTTTGCTTTTATGTCAAAAAGTCAATCTGTCGAAGAACTGACGCGACGACAAAGCGTCACAACATTGTGTTGTTGGTAGAAAATCCGAGATGTGCCATACACACTCTTACAAACATACATCGCATATGGGCAAGTGCAAAGTCAATGTGTGTACAAAAAATTCGAACGTACTTACGTAAATTCTTTGACAAATACAGTCAATCCCGGTTAAGTGCCAAAACCAAAGATGCAGATTTTTTATTAGATTAGATTAGATATTAGATTATTTCTATGTATTTAAAAAAAAATTACCGTTTTCTTTAAAAAATTAAGAAAAAAAAAGTGAGATGCAGCAAGACACCGGCAGATAAGAGGGATTGGAGGAGTGATACTTAACCGGGTTTTACTGTATACATAAATCAGAGGAATATTAAATATTTTCTTTAAAAAGTTTCTTGAATTGTAAATCGACAAATTTACTATGTTGTCACTTTTATTCTAAAATATTTTAATACTCATATTTGAGGGTTTGTCACTTTTCCCTTCTAGAGGGAATATCAGAAATTTGTTCAATTTATGATTTTTAGCTTTTGCCATCGTCGCGAAAAGACGCTTGTAGGCAAACGCATGCTCGGGGAGATGTGTAAGGCGTTTGCTTTTATGAATGAAACGACTTAGCTTATTGCTTGTGCGCCAGCGTTCATGAATGAAAATGTTGTTGGTGTGTGATTTACTACAAATTTAGGATTTGTCAATTTGGCTGCCATATTGTTTTCTGGTGCTGATGCTATTTGAGACAATTGTTGTTTTTGTACAACAATGTTTGTATTTTTCCTATTGGCTGACGTACTTACATTTGTACGCTTAAATGTATGTAGATTTGTGTATGCATTACTTATTTTGCGCGGTCATATGCATATTTGTACATACATACTTACATATAGAGCAGTGCGCTCACATGTATTTATTGATAATTGATAATATATTATTATATTATATAATATAACATATTGATGTACATACATAAATTATTAATTCTGTAAAAATTGAAATTAGAAAATTATGAAAATAGTAAAATATCATTTTTTGCATAATCTTTCACATTTTATCAATGTAGCATTTGTGCAAAAAAATAATAATTTATCAATTTTTCATCATAAAAATCGTTTATATGGCAAAAAATGATCATGCATATGTGAAGTGGCATTTGTATTTCTTGTTTTCTCATTCATTTCATTTCATTTTTCTCTTTATATTGGTAGATACGTATTTTGTCAGAGAACTTTGTTAAAAATTCTCATTTCTGTTAAATAACAGCAAAACTATACAGAAAGTGGTGAACTCCTTGATCTCAAATTTTCAGCCAACCAATCGAGCATCATACAAAATTCAATTTGCACCTTCTCATTGTTTTAAGTTCTCTGGCTAAATCAACTCAGCTCGTCACGGTGATCATTTCTATATATACTTTATATGGTCTCCGACGTTTCCTTCTGGGTGTTACAAACTTCGTGGCAAAATTAATATACCCTGTTCAGGGTATAATTAAGGGAACAAGATTTTGCTTCTTAAATTTGACCTAATCTTCTTCAAATTCAATAATATCTTTTTTTCGACTTTTTACTCAATTTTGAGATATTTGAAGATTTAGTATCAAAAAAACATAGAATGTCATTTACCACAAGGTGCTTGAATGAACAGAGTTAATCCGAGTGCATCACATGCTAAACAACATATTATACTTTAAGTTAATAATTTCTGACAGTAGTTTGAAGTAAAATACTTAATTTTTATTTGTATTCTCTTTCTGTATGTATTGTTAATCATATTGAAATACTTTTATATATCTATCCATGTTCATATTTATTTTGCATCATTGTATTACGTTCATCAAAACCTAAATTAGTTCAGCTAAAAGGTAATACGACATTAATTGACTGTTAGGCGGTACGAAGTTCGTCGGGTCAGCTAGTATAATATAAAGTGTGGTGACAAAACCCAAAAGTTCTGTGCAGGTCCATTAAAATATATACAAATACAATATATAAATCGGAAGAGAGCTGTGAGCTAAAAAACCAAAAAGTGCAGTGAGACGGAAAAATACATGCATACGTACACACAGACGTACATATGTATACATAACTAAAACATAAATTACAATAAAATATCCAAAAATGTGCAAAACGAAAAAGTAAGGTGACAATAAGTAACAATGGGGACACACAAACCTACCATTATATGCAAACGCATATGTAAGGGGGAAAATAAGTTCGGTGAAAATAACAAACACATAAATATACAATGCAAAACTTGCTAAGCATTTTTAAACAAACAAAAAACAACACAATCGGGCGCGAAACCAAAAGACAAAAACAAAGAAACGGGCGCGAATTTTAAAGAATAAAAACAATGTACACACAAACAACATCACTAGGTATACCAGCTGGAAGCATTTCAGAGAGAAGCACAGGAATATTGCCACACGCACATACATACATATATACAAACGAAACAGAGTGAGCGTATTGATTTCAACTTTTATTTACTATATGTAAATATGTATGCTTAAATACAGGTTTACTGACTAAATAATTCTTAACAAAAAGCCGTTTTAACAACGTATAAAACGGTTACCAAACTGTCATAATTGCGGACTTATTTGTTAAGAAAAACCGAAAACAGTTTGGTACGACATATATCCAAATATATATACAATGAAAAATAAATAATTATCGGATGCCCTTATGCTTATCTTAAACGAATACGGCGCTCCAAACTCCAAGGTAGAATAGCGCATTAACGTTTTGGCCGGGTGTCACAAATTCTTTGTAGACAATACCATTGGAATCATAAAAACAAATCAGCATTGTCTTCACTTTTGACTTCTCCAGGCGCGATTTTTTGGGTTTCGGCTCATTTCTCCTTTTCGTCCTCACGACCACTTTGAAAACGTTGAAACCACTCGTGCACTCTGCTACGGTATAGGCAATCATCGCCAATAAATTTGTTTTATCAATTAAAACGTTTCGGTAAAAGTTTTACCAATTTTAAATCAAAATTTAATGTTGGCTCTTTGTTCGAAACTCATTTTCGCACCGATGACAAAAACATACTGACACTTAAAACGCAATAACTTCATTCAAAAAATCTCACGGCAAAAAATCTTCCTATATTTTTACACCCTACATTGGGTATTATTGAACTGCAATATTTAATTTTAAATCTTGCAAAAGAGGCGATTAAATGATTTGGTAAATAACGTAACACCCAATATTAAAAAATACATTTGTTACAACGCAAACAAAAAAAAAATACTCTGGAAAAAAAAATTAATATGTACATAAATTTTTTTTAACAAGAACGTAAGTACATACGGATATGTACATCTTTTCAAAGTCCACATTGGCATACATCCCGCAATACCCCTTGTAACAAACAAGCAAGATTGCGTACAAAAAAAACTAAAAGCACATTGATCTCTTCAGCGAGCTCTCAATTGCATTAGAAAATAAACATACTTGTACCAGAGAACTTAAAAGAACGAGAAGATGCAGGTTCGACATCGAACAATTTGTAGGAATTTATTACATGCGCGAGAAACAAATAACATTTCTCGCTTTTATAACAGCGGTGAATCTGTAAACATACGCTCTCTTAACATAACCAAACGGCGAATATTGAAGAGAATATAGTATGTATGCCAAACTGGGAATATTGATATGCTATTTGAAACATATTCCTTTTATTGAACTATTATTTATTATTATTTTTAAATTATTTTATATTAATTCACTTTTACTTTCTTGTGAGTTCTTAATAATAATTTAAACATATTTTGATATATTTCTTAAAATAATTCAAGTGCTTGACACCATTATGGAGTCATAAAAGTACAGAATTGTGTTTTGCCGTCGGCATTTTCATATCGTGTGTAAAAATATTTGTAAATTTGTCTACAAACAATATATGTATGTAGATATGAACACTCATTACTTCATGTGAAATCTCCGTTGACACGGTCAACCAATGATCGAAGCTCACGTTCTTTGCTTTTATGTCAAAGAGTAAATCTGTCGAAGGACTGACGCGACGACAAAGCGTCACAACATTGTGTTGTTGGTAAAAAATCCGAGATGTGCCGAAAAATAAACGAACGCTCGCCGATTGTCATCGCTTCCCTTGCCGCTCTAACAGATTTGCCAACAAATCATTGTAGGTATGTATGTTTTTATATGAACATGCATACATATTGACGATTGAGATTTTTGCCAGCCACGGAAAAATATTTTAGAATTGTGAAATATTTTAAATCGACAAAAGCTTTGTTGCCACTTTTGTCATTGTTTTCTGTGTTGCAGGGTTGTCACTTTTCCCTTCTATAGGGAACATCAGAAAGATGTTCAATTTATGATTTCTAGCTTTTGCCATCGTCGCGAAAAGACGCTTGTGGGCATACGCATGCAGCGTTCATGAATGAAAATGTTGTTGGTGTGTGATTTACTACAAATTTAGGATTTGTCAATTTGGCTGCCATATTGATTTCTGGTGCTAATGCTATTTGAGACAATTGTTGTTTTTGTACAACAATGTTTGTATTTTGCCTATTAGCTGACGTACTTACATGTGTACGCTTAAATGTATGTAGATTTGTGTATGCATTACTTATTTTGCGCGGTCATATGCATATTTGTACATACATACTTACATATAGAGCAGTGCGCTCACATGTATTTATTGATAATTGATAATATATTATTATATTATATAATATAACATATTGATGTACATACATAAATTATTAATTCTGTAAAAATTGAAATTAGAAAATTATGAAAATAGTAAAATATCATTTTTTGCATAATCTTTCACATTTTATCAATGTAGCATTTGTGCAAAAAAATAATAATTTATCAATTTTTCATCATAAAAATCGTTTATATGGCAAAAAATATTCATGCATATGTGAAGTGGCATTTGTATTTCTTGTTGCGATGGCAAAAGCTAAAAATCATAAATTGAACAAATTTCTGATATTCCCTCTAGAAGGTAAAAGTGACAACCCCTCAAATATGAGTATTAAAATATTTTAGAATAAAAGTGACAACATAGTAAATTTGTCGATTTACAATTCAAGAAACTTTTTAAAGAAAATATTTAATATTCCTCTGATTTATGTATACAGTAAACCCCGGTTAAGTATCACTCCTCCAATCCCTCTTATCTGCCGGTGTCTTGCTGCATCTCACTTTTTTTTTCTTAATTTTTTAAAGAAAACGGTAATTTTTTTTTAAATACATAGAAATAATCTAATATCTAATCTAATCTAATAAAAAATCTGCATTTTTGGTTTTGGCACTTAACCGGGATTGACTGTATTTGTCAAATAATTTACGTAAGTACGTTCGAATTTTTTGTACACACATTGACTTTGCACTTGCCCATATGCGATGTATGTTTGTAAGAGTGTGTATGGCACATCTCGGATTTTCTACCAACAACACAATGTTGTGACGCTTTGTCGTCGCGTCAGTTCTTCGACAGATTGACTTTTTGACATAAAAGCAAAAAATGTGTCAACGGAGATTTCACATGAAGTAATGAGTGTACATATCTACATAAAAATACATACAAATGTGTAAACGACATAATATATGTATGTCCTGTTACATATGTTTACACATGCATTTGAAAAGAAAAATTGAAGCATGAATGTGAAATACCAACGGCAAAACACAATTCTGTACTTTTATGACTCCATAATGGTGTCAAGTACAATTAATGAAATATTTTAAGAAATATATCAAAATACTTTATTAGTAATAATTTAAAAGTATTTTGATATATAACATAAAATAATTTAAAAAATAATAAATAATAGTTCAATAAAAGGGAATATAATTCAAATGGCATATCAACATTTCCAGTTTGGCATACATATTATATTCTCTTCAATATTCGCCGTTTGGTTATGTTAAGAGAGCGTATGTTTACAGATTCACCGCTGTTATAAAAGCGAGAAATGTTATTTGTTTCTCGTGCATATGTGGTGAACTCCTTGATAAATTCCTACAAATTGTTTGCTGTCGAACCTGCACCTTCTCATTGTTTTAAGTTCTCTGGATCAACATCCATTGGGATAGGTCTTCCTTGAATGTTTTGTTGTAAGGGCCTTTGGTTGTAGCCTCTTTGAAGTTGGGTTTGTGGAAACCGTAAATTATTATTGAAATTTTCGTTATTGATGTTAGTACGTTGTCTGTAATAATTCGGATTTTTCCCGAATTGTGATGCGAAAATTGCTCGCATATTATTCGATTCTAATTCTTGGGCATTATCCGATCCGTAAGTCATTATCGTTTTATTAATAAGTAAAGTTAATTTTTTATTAACTTTATTATAATATTCTATAATTGAAGAAGTGCCCTGTCGCAAAATACTCATCTCCTGTTCGATAATATGAGCTGGTCGCTTATCCGCGTAAGCAAAATCGAGTCGTGCCAAAATAGCATCGAAATTAAGAACCGTCCCGTGATTGGATAAAATGTCGTTAGCGTCGTTTGTAATTTTGTTTCTTAGTATAGTTAATGCAGCAAAATATCTACGGCTGCCCCTTACATATAGGCTCATTGCGTTATTGGCTGATTCTCTCCAGCTAACGTATTTAGTTTGTTTTCCATTAAATTCTGGTAGTGATTTGACCACCTCAAGTGACTCGTCACAATTGATATGTGGATCGATCACTTCTATTTTATAATCAACTACTGTAGTTGACTGTGTTAAGTCCTGCAGTTGCCTTCGCAACTCCTCTACCTCTAATCTAAGAGAAGCATTTGTTGCAGTTATTAGTCTAGCAACAAGATTTTCGTTCTCACTATTTAGAGCCATTTTTTATTATTTTAGTTTTTGTATGTTTTAAATATGGGCAAGTTTCAGTTCTATGGTTGCCCTTGCAGTGATTACAATAGTACAGTCTTTCGTATCTTAGTGTACTTGGATTATTTCCCATTAAAAAATATGCTTTCTTCTAGGACAGGATGCTTTTTTTAATATTGTTTTAACGTCTTTCCTTTTCACATACCCTAATCATAGCTATTGTTTCAGATACTATTGTATCCCTATTGTAATAGTCCTCAATTGTTGCTACTTTGTTTTTTCCTATGTATTTAAAAAAACTACCCTCATACAATTTATTTTATGTTTTTTAGATGGGTCATCCTTTAGTAAATAATTTTTGGAAGGATTTTCAGTTTTCCCTAAGTTTCGAATTATTTTCTCTAGTTTATCAACATCCAAATCTATTGGTAATGCCCCTGACATATTTCTAGTATATGTATATAATAAATAATGTGCTTTTACTTTTTATCTTGTTTCTTTCTACCTTATCCCGTTTTTTTTTTTTAACTTTAATAAGATTTGTCCCCCTTGCGGTGGTGAATCGTGGTTTTTAAATATTTTGGTATATGGCTGATCGAGCCTTGATTTATAAGATGCTTTTTTTTATAATTTTTGTGTACTTATACTTAAAATATTTTATGTTACTAGGATTATTACAATAATACAATTTTATTGTTATACATTTAATATATATTAAAATATCAGCTTACTCGTTTTTCGTCCTTCTCTAAAGGGGTTTGTTGATTGCTGTTTAGCTTCCCTGGTCGTTTTGATTTTAATTAATTGTGTGCCTCGTTGGCAGCGCTTCGGCTTAGCGTGCAATGCCTTCGTTTCTTCTTTTTTTGTGTTTTTCTGTTTGTTCTAGTTTTTTATTTATTTATTCCCTTATTTTAATTCTTCGATTGTTAGTTTTTGGTGTAAGGTTTTATATTTTTTTACACACTTTATTCTATTTGAATTGCTTCGAAATTGGCGTAGTTATAGAGTAACACTTTTGTTATAGTTCACTTGTTGTTATTGTTATTTCACTACATAGCGTTGTATTTTTTTGAAGATTCGTTTGTTCAAAGCGTTTACCCTTGTTTGCTTGCAATTGCTTTTTCACACTTTTTAAAAAATCTTTAGTATTGGAACTTATTGTTTTTTTTTGTATTTAAATTAGTTTTTGAGGGTTTTTTTTTTATTTGTGCACTCGCGTAGCCGTACTTTTTGATTTTCGGCCCTTTTATTCGCGTCGTGCTCGCGTAGCCGTATTTTTGATTTTCGGGCGCGTCTCACTCGCGTAGCCGTACTTTTTTTTTTTTTTTTTTTTCTTTTCTCCTCTCGAGAGGATACTTGATTGCTAATAATTTTTTTGTTTCGACACACGTCACTATCCTTTCGACTAGGGATACTTGTTTTTTTCTCCCTTTTTTTGTCGAGGATATCCTAACATATGCCCCACGCGTTGGGCGCCAATTAACTTCCTCGTATGTGGAAGTATTAAAAAAATATATTTTCCGCGCAACGCACGGAAGAAATCAAACGATTGGTTTGAGTGCTCCTGATGGAAGACTGAATCTCTTTATTTCAATTTACTCTTATATATACATTTTTCTTATATGCTTAAGTCTTATAATAAGTGTCAATTTACAATATTCGCTTATTCAGCAATTAGTTTTGTTGTTTACATTATATGGGTGGTCTTAGCTTAATAAAAAGAGTATTTGTTGCTTAAATAAGCAAAGATGCTTATTAAAGAAGCTGTGGTCTTAGCTTTATTAAAAAGAGCATCTTTGCTTATTTAAGAAGCTGTATTTTTGCTGAGTGCAAAGAAATTGTTTTGTTTATAATGATCGTAAAGTTACTTTGTGGAGGCTGCCGTTAACTTGCATACACAAATCTACATACATTTAAGCGTACACATGTAAGTACGTCAGCCAATAGGCAAAATACAAACATTGTTGTACAAAAACAACAATTGCCTCAAATAGCATTAGCACCAGAAATCAATATGGCAGCCAAATTGACAAATCCTAAATTTGTAGTAAATCACGCACCAACAACATTTTCATTCATGAACGCTGGCGCACAATCAATAAGCTAAGTCGTTTCATTCATAAAAGCAAACGCCTTACACATCTCCCCGAGCATGCGTTTGCCCAAAAGCGTCTTTTCGCGACGATGGCAAAAGCTAGAAATTCCCTCTAGAAGAGAAAAGTGACAACCCTGCAAACATAGAAAACACAGAAATCAATGACAAAAGTGGCAACAAAGCTTTTGTCGATTTAAAATATTTTTCCGTGGCTCGCAAAAATCTTGGTCAATATGTAGGCATGTTCATATAAAAACATACATACCTACAATGATGTGTTGGCAAATCTGTTAGAGCGGCAAGGGAAGCGATGACAATCGGCGAGCGTTCGTTTATTTTTCGGCACATCTCGGATTTTTTACCAACAACACAATGTTGTGACGCTTTGTCGTCGCGTCAGTCCTTCGACAGATTGACTCTTTGACATAAAAGCAAAGAACGTTAGCTTCGATCATTGGTTGACCGTGTCAACGGAGATTTCACATGAAGTAATGAGTGTTCATATCTACATACATATGTTGTTTGTAGACAAATTTACAAATATTTTTACACACGATATGAAAATGCCGACGGCAAAACACAATTCTGTACTTTTATGACTCCATAATGGTGTCAAGCACTTGAATTATTTTAAGAAATATATCAAAATATGTTTAAAATATTATTAAGAACTCACAAGAAAATAAAAATGAATTAATATAAAATAATATAATAAAGGAATATGTTTCAAATAGCATATCAATATTCCCAGTTTGGCATACATATTATATTCTCTTCAATATTTGCCGTTTGGTTATGTTAAGAGAGCGTATGTTTACAGATTCACCGCTGTTATAAAAGCGAGAAATGTTATTTGTTTCCCGTGCATATGTGGTGAACTCCTTGATAAATTCCTACAAATTGTTCGCTGTCGAACCTGCACCTTCTCGTTGTTTTAAGTTCTCTGTTTCGACATAGGAGCAATTTCGAGATGAGCAACAGCAGAGAACTTAAAACAATGAGAAGGTGCAGGTTCGACAGCGAACAATTTGTAGGAATTTATCAAGGAGTTCACCACAGATGCACGAGAAACAAATAACATTTTTCGCTTTTATAACAGCGGTGAATCTGTACACATACGCTCTCTTAACATAACCAACCGACGAATATTGAAGAGAATATAATATGTGAGCAAAACTGGGCATATTGATATGCCATTTGAAATATATTCCCTTTTATTGAACTATTATTTATTATTTTTTAAATTATTTTATGTTAATTCATTTTTACTTTATTGTGAGTTATTAATAATAATTTAAAAATATTTTGATATAATATATTTCTTAACACTAAACCTACCAGCATTGCATGTATAACTATTCCTACCATGAGCGGTCAAATGACGGATTTTGAAATTACTTATATCTCTTAATATAAAATGAAGAAAATAATTATTTCATAATTAAAAATATAGTTTCTTTTATTTAAAAATAAATCATCTACATTTTATTCCTTATATACAACACTTTTTACAAATTATAGGCTTCTCAATCGCACATTTGCCGCATACGTACTTTTTACATTTTAGACAGAATTTGTTTGTCTTATTTTTTTTGCAATATCTTATCTGACATGTTTTCCGATCACTTGTTTGTGCACTAATGTTTCTGGCTGCTTTTGCTGGCTCTTCTTCCTTGCCTGGCTGTTGCTCTTTTTGATATTCGCTTATAAGTTCTTCTCCCAATTGAAATAAAAAGTTTTGCCTTGATATTAGACTTCCCGTTGTTTCTTTATATAATATCCATGCATTTATCCCGGCTAAGTCTAGGATATTGAAAAATACTTGTAGTGGCCATCTCCGAGATTTAGATTTTACAGAGTATTTTCTGGCCATTTGGTCTGTAACATCTACACCGAATTTGGTGTTATTATATAATCTTATTGTCTCGGGTATACAGGCATCATTTTTTTTCAATTTTCACCGAATTATGCATTGAGCTAAGAATCAATACCTTTTTATTTTGTTTAGCCTTATAAACTGTCAGAGTACAATTATTTGTCCGATATAATTTTGTTGAGAAACGTGTCATATTGTCTTTTTTCTGTTTTGCCAATTTTGGTAACTCTCTTGCTCGAATTGTTCCAACAACCGTAGTTTTTTTCTAAAAAGTTTAGTCGCTATCGAAATGCTTGTAAAAAAATTGTCCATGGTTATATTTCTTCCCCGACCTGTATACGGTTCTACTAATTTCAGAGCGACAAACTCCCCAAGGGGAACTGAAGGATCTCTGCTTTCATCTTTTCCCAAATAAGGAAAGCCGTTTATTATATATTTGCTATTTACATCGGACGCTAGCCAGAATTTGATGCCAAATTTGTCGGGTTTATTTGGCATGTACTGGGTAAATCTGCATCTTGACTTTGTTGGAAACAATTGTTCATCTATAGTAATATATGCTCCTGGTTTATAACAGTTTTGGCTATTCTCTACGAATTTGTTCCAAACTTTAGAAATCAAAGCGAATTTATCGGTTTGTAAGCGATGACTTCTTTGATTTCTTTGATCAAACCGAATAAACCTCATAATTTCCGTAAATGCATTTCTGCTCATAGTATTTGAGAAAAATGCTGGTCCCCATTTTTTGTTCCATAGGAGTGAAATATCTAAATTTCTTGCCTCATATGCACCTCGTGCATACAATAATCCGATAAATGCATATAATTTTGCAGTAGATAGATTCCATTTAGTTCCCAACACTCGAAATGCCTCGGCTTCCGTGCAGTAAATAAACGTAAATCGTTCAGTCGGTCAAATGACCGCTCGTGGTAGTTAAAACGGTCTACATAGTTATCTCAAAAATCAAAGAATCGAAAAAGTAGTAAATATTAAAAAAACAATTGTATGCATATTTTAGGAAAAGTCATGAAGTTTAATGGCGGTATAATAACGTGGTGCTTAGAAAATTTTAAAGAAAATTTGAAAACGGTCATTTGACCGCTCGTGGTAGGTTTAGTGTTAAAATCATTCATTTACTTGACACAATTATGGAGTCACAAAAGTACAGAATTGTGTTTTGCCGTCGGCATTTCACATTCATGCTTCAATTTTTCTTTTCAAATGCATGTGTAAAAGTAATTATGTACGTAAATATGTACTTTCATATATTATGACATACATATCTTATGTCGTTTGCACATTTGTATGTATTTGTATGTATATATGTACACTCAATTCTTCATGTGAAATCTCGGTTGACACATTTTTTGCTTTTATGTCAAAGAGTCTATCTGTCGAAGGACTGACGCGACGACAAAGCGTCACAACATTGTGTTGTTGGTAGAAAATCCGAGAAGTGCCGAAAACTAACCGAACGCTCGCCGATTGTCATCGCTTCCCTTTCCGCTCTAACAGCTTTGCCAACAAATCATTGTAGGTATGTATGTATTTATATGAGCATGCATACATATTGACGAAGATTTTTGCGAGCCACGGAAAAATATTTTAGAATTGTTAAATATTTTAAATCGACAAAAGCTTTGTTGCCACTTTTGTCATTGATTTCTGTGTTTGCAGGGTTGTCACTTTTCTCTTCTAGAGGGAATATCAGAAATTTGTTCAATTTATGATTTTTAGCTTTTGCCATCGTCGCGAAAAGACGCTTGTAGGCAAACGCATGCTCGGGGAGATGTGTAAGGCGTTTGCTTTTATGAATGAAACGACTTAGCTTATTGCTTGTGCGCCAGCGTTCTTGAATGAAAATGTTGTTGGTGTGCCATATTGATTTCTGGTGCTGATGCTATTTGAGACAATTGTTGTTTTTGTACAACAATGTTTGTATTTTGCCTATTGGCTGACGTACTTACATTTGTACGCTTAAATGTATGTAGATTTGTGTATGCATTACTTATTTTGGGCGGTCATATGCATATTTGTACATACATACTTACGTATAGAGCAGTGCGCTCACATGTATTTATTGATAATTGATAATATATTATTATATTATATAATATAACATATTGATGTACATACATAAATTATTAATTCTGTAAAAATTGAAATTAGAAAATTATGAAAATAGTAAAATATCATTTTTTGCATAATCTTTCACATTTTATCAATGTAGCATTTGTGTAAAAAAATAATAATTTATCAAATTTTCATCATAAAAATCGTTTATATGGCAAAAAATAATCATGCATATGTGAAATGGCATTTGTATTTCTTGTTTTCTCATTCATTTCATTTCATTTTTCTCTTTATATTGGTAGATACGTATTTTGTCAGAGAACGTTGTTAAAAATTCTCATTTCTGTTAAATAACAGCAAAACTATACAGAAAGTGGTGAACTCCTTGATCTCAAATTTTTAGCCAACCAATCGAGCATCATACAAAATTCAATTTGCACCTTCTCATTGTTTTAAGTTCTCTGGCAACAGTGTGTTATGTCAGAGAACTTAAAACAATGAGAAGGTGCAGGTTCGACAGCGAACAATTTGTAGGAATTTATCAAGGAGTTCACCACATATGCACGAGAAACAAATAACATTTCTCGCTTTTATAACAGCGGTGAATCTGTAAACATACGCTCTCTTAACATAACCAAACGGCGAATATTGAAGAGAATATAATATGTATGCCAAACTGGGAATGTTGATATGCCATTTGAAATATATTCCCTTTAGTTGAACTATTATTTATTATTTTTTAAATTATTTTATGTTATATATCAAAATACTTTTAAATTATTACTAATAAAGTATTTTGATATATTTCTTAAAATATTTCATTAATTGTACTTGACACCATTATGGAGTCATAAAAGTACAGAATTGTGTTTTGCCGTTGGTATTTCACATTCATGCTTCAATTTTTCTTTTCAAATGCATGTGTAAACATATGTAACAGGACATACATATATTATGTCGTTTACACATTTGTATGTATTTTTATGTAGATATGTACACTCATTACTTCATGTGAAATCTCCGTTGACACATTTTTTGCTTTTATGTCAAAAAGTCAATCTGTCGAAGAACTGACGCGACGACAAAGCGTCACAACATTGTGTTGTTGGTAGAAAATCCGAGATGTGCCATACACACTCTTACAAACATACATCGCATATGGGCAAGTGCAAAGTCAATGTGTGTACAAAAAATTCGAACGTACTTACGTAAATTATTTGACAAATACAGTCAATCCCGGTTAAGTGCCAAAACCAAAGATGCAGATTTTTTATTAGATTAGATTAGATATTAGATTATTTCTATGTATTTAAAAAAAAATTACCGTTTTCTTTAAAAAATTAAGAAAAAAAAAGTGAGATGCAGCAAGACACCGGCAGATAAGAGGGATTGGAGGAGTGATACTTAACCGGGGTTTACTGTATACATAAATCAGAGGAATATTAAATATTTTCTTTAAAAAGTTTCTTGAATTGTAAATCGACAAATTTACTATGTTGTCACTTTTATTCTAAAATATTTTAATACTCATATTTGAGGGGTTGTCACTTTTCCCTTCTAGAGGGAATATCAGAAATTTGTTCAATTTATGATTTTTAGCTCTTGCCATCGTCGCGAAAAGACGCTTGTAGGCAAACGCATGCTCGGGGAGATGTGTAAGGCGTTTGCTTTTATGAATGAAACGACTTAGCTTATTGCTTGTGCGCCAGCGTTCATGAATGAAAATGTTGTTGGTGTGTGATTTACTACAAATTTAGGATTTGTCAATTTGGCTGCCATATTGTTTTCTGGTGCTGATGCTATTTGAGACAATTGTTGTTTTTGTACAACAATGTTTGTATTTTTCCTATTGGCTGACGTACTTACATTTGTACGCTTAAATGTATGTAGATTTGTGTATGCATTACTTATTTTGCGCGGTCATATGCATATTTGTACATACATACTTACATATAGAGCAGTGCGCTCACATGTATTTATTGATAATTGATAATATATTATTATATTATATAATATAACATATTGATGTACATACATAAATTATTAATTCTGTAAAAATTGAAATTAGAAAATTATGAAAATAGTAAAATATCATTTTTTGCATAATCTTTCACATTTTATCAATGTAGCATTTGTGCAAAAAAATAATAATTTATCAATTTTTCATCATAAAAATCGTTTATATGGCAAAAAATAATCATGCATATGTGAAGTGGCATTTGTATTTCTTGTTTTCTCATTCATTTCATTTCATTTTTCTCTTTATATTGGTAGATACGTATTTTGTCAGAGAACTTTGTTAAAAATTCTCATTTCTGTTAAATAACAGCAAAACTATACAGAAAGTGGTGAACTCCTTGATCTCAAATTTTCAGCCAACCAATCGAGCATCATACAAAATTCAATTTGCACCTTCTCATTGTTTTAAGTTCTCTGGTTATGTGTGGTCTTTTGCAGAATAGCTGGTAATACGGATTTTAATAAAATTGTTTTAATTGGTGATGTTGGGAAAGAACGAATGCTCCTCCTATCAGCTGCATAGTACGGCACGTTTAAAAGTTTGATATAGGTTTTGGCACAGTGTCTGTATATTGCAAGTCCATAGTAAAATTTTGATAACCATAAGGCTCTTGTGATATTAATGAGAATGTTTGTTTGGGCGACACAAACAATTTTTTGGTGATAAGTACTTTACAATATTTAGTCTTAGAAATAAATTTAATCGAATATATTTACAGTATTCTTTATAAGAAAGAGTTTTGTTAAATATTATACCTAGTATTTTTAAACCATGAGTATGGGGAATTTGGGTATTTAAAAAGAAAAAGGTATGGAAGGAGCAATTGTGTTTTCTACAAATATAAAATATGGATCTTTTGTTTAATGAAATCTTTACACAAGAAATTTTAGACCATTTGTTGACATCATTTAGTATTTTCAAAAATGTATGGTTAACTTGTCTTAAGTTTTAAATTTTGCAATGATCAAGACAATAATTGAAATAGTGGGTTAGAGCTAATTATGAAGCTGACTTTGTTTAAGGCTATGATGAAGAGAGTTGTGCAGAGTGGTGAACCCTGAGGTATATCATTGTTCAATTTGAAAGCTTCAGATTGGCAGTTATTGGAACATATGATAAATTTTCGATTATACAAGAAGGATTTTACAATGTTAAACATTTTGGTTCCAATTTTCCAACAGTTAAGTTCACCTAAGTGAATGGTACTCATACCATGTGAGCTCCAATCCTATCGAAGGCCTTTTCTAGATCCAAGCTTAGTACTGAAACGTGCTTACGGGATGCCAAATAAGTGGAAGCGAAATGTTCAAATTGTAGCAGGGGGTGTATTATTCCTAACCCTTTTTGAAAACCGGATTGGTGCGGGCTTATGAGTCCATTTACTTTCACATACCATATTAGTCTGGGTGAAATGATTTTCTCTAGTGTCTTGGGCATACAGAGTAAGAGGAAAATGGGTCTGTAATTCTCAATATATAAGTAGGAAGAAGGTTTATTAGGTTTAGGAATGGGAATGACTAGGGAAACTTTCCATGGCTGAGGATATATACCAGTATTAAGTATCTTATAATAGAGGTATATATCCTCAGCCATGGAAAGTTTCCCTAGTCATTCCCATTCCTAAACCTAATAAACCTTCTTCCTACTTATATATTGAGAATTACAGACCCATTTTCCTCTTACTCTGTATGCCCAAGACACTAGAGAAAATCATTTCACCCAGACTAATATGGTATGTGAAAGTAAATGGACTCATAAGCCCGCACCAATCCGGTTTTCAAAAAGGGTTAGGAATAATACACCCCCTGCTACAATTTGAACATTTCGCTTCCACTTATTTGGCATCCCGTAAGCACGTTTCAGTACTAAGCTTGGATCTAGAAAAGGCCTTCGATAGGATTGGAGCTCACATGGTATGAGTACCATTCACTTAGGTGAACTTAACTGTTGGAAAATTGGAACCAAAATGTTTAACATTGTAAAATCCTTCTTGTATAATCGAAAATTTATCATATGTTCCAATAACTGCCAATCTGAAGCTTTCAAATTGAACAATGATATACCTCAGGGTTCACCACTCTGCACAACTCTCTTCATCATAGCCTTAAACAAAGTCAGCTTCATAATTAGCTCTAACCCACTATTTCAATTATTGTCTTGATCATTGCAAAATTTAAAACTTAAGACAAGTTAACCATACATTTTTGAAAATACTAAATGATGTCAACAAATGGTCTAAAATTTCTTGTGTAAAGATTTCATTAAACAAAAGATCCATATTTTATATTTGTAGAAAACACAATTGCTCCTTCCATACCTTTTTCTTTTTAAATACCCAAATTCCCCATACTCATGGTTTAAAAATACTAGGTATAATATTTAACAAAACTCTTTCTTATAAAGAATACTGTAAATATATTCGATTAAATTTATTTCTAAGACTAAATATTGTAAAGTACTTATCACCAAAAAATTGTTTGTGTCGCCCAAACAAACATTCTCATTAATATCACAAGAGCCTTATGGTTATCAAAATTTTACTATGGACTTGCAATATACAGACACTGTGCCAAAACCTATATCAAACTTTTAAACGTGCCGTACTATGCAGCTGATAGGAGGAGCATTCGTTCTTTCCCAACATCACCAATTAAAACAATTTTATTAAAATCCGTATTACCAGCTATTCTGCAAAAGACCACACATAACCAGAGAACTTAAAACAATGAGAAGGTGCAAATTGAATTTTGTATGATGCTCGATTGGTTGGCTGAAAATTTGAGATCAAGGAGTTCACCACTTTCTGTATAGTTTTGCTGTTATTTAACAGAAATGAGAATTTTTAACAAAGTTCTCTGACAAAATACGTATCTACCAATATAAAGAGAAAAATGAAATGAAATGAATGAGAAAACAAGAAATACAAATGCCACTTCACATATGCATGATTATTTTTTGCCATATAAACGATTTTTATGATGAAAAATTGATAAATTATTATTTTTTTGCACAAATGCTACATTGATAAAATGTGAAAGATTATGCAAAAAATGATATTTTACTATTTTCATAATTTTCTAATTTCAATTTTTACAGAATTAATAATTTATGTATGTACATCAATATGTTATATTATATAATATAATAATATATTATCAATTATCAATAAATACATGTGAGCGCACTGCTCTATATGTAAGTATGTATGTACAAATATGCATATGACCGCGCAAAATAAGTAATGCATACACAAATCTACATACATTTAAGCGTACAAATGTAAGTACGTCAGCCAATAGGAAAAATACAAACATTGTTGTACAAAAACAACAATTGTCTCAAATAGCATCAGCACCAGAAAACAATATGGCAGCCAAATTGACAAATCCTAAATTTGTAGTAAATCACACACCAACAACATTTTCATTCATGAACGCTGGCGCACAAGCAATAAGCTAAGTCGTTTCATTCATAAAAGCAAACGCCTTACACATCTCCCCGAGCATGCGTTTGCCTACAAGCGTCTTTTCGCGACGATGGCAAGAGCTAAAAATCATAAATTGAACAAATTTCTGATATTCCCTCTAGAAGGGAAAAGTGACAACCCCTCAAATATGAGTATTAAAATATTTTAGAATAAAAGTGACAACATAGTAAATTTGTCGATTTACAATTCAAGAAACTTTTTAAAGAAAATATTTAATAGTCCTCTGATTTATGTATACAGTAAACCCCGGTTAAGTATCACTCCTCCAATCCCTCTTATCTGCCGGTGTCTTGCTGCATCTCACTTTTTTTTTCTTAATTTTTTAAAGAAAACGGTAATTTTTTTTTAAATACATAGAAATAATCTAATATCTAATCTAATCTAATAAAAAATCTGCATCTTTGGTTTTGGCACTTAACCGGGATTGACTGTATTTGTCAAATAATTTACGTAAGTACGTTCGAATTTTTTGTACACACATTGACTTTGCACTTGCCCATATGCGATGTATGTTTGTAAGAGTGTGTATGGCACATCTCGGATTTTCTACCAACAACACAATGTTGTGACGCTTTGTCGTCGCGTCAGTTCTTCGACAGATTGACTTTTTGACATAAAAGCAAAAAATGTGTCAACGGAGATTTCACATGAAGTAATGAGTGTACATATCTACATAAAAATACATACAAATGTGTAAACGACATAATATATGTATGTCCTGTTACATATGTTTACACATGCATTTGAAAAGAAAAATTGAAGCATGAATGTGAAATACCAACGGCAAAACACAATTCTGTACTTTTATGACTCCATAATGGTGTCAAGTACAATTAATGAAATATTTTAAGAAATATATCAAAATACTTTATTAGTAATAATTTAAAAGTATTTTGATATATAACATAAAATAATTTAAAAAATAATAAATAATAGTTCAACTAAAGGGAATATATTTCAAATGGCATATCAACATTCCCAGTTTGGCATACATATTATATTCTCTTCAATATTCGCCGTTTGGTTATGTTAAGAGAGCGTATGTTTACAGATTCACCGCTGTTATAAAAGCGAGAAATGTTATTTGTTTCTCGTGCATATGTGGTGAACTCCTTGATAAATTCCTACAAATTGTTCGCTGTCGAACCTGCACCTTCTCATTGTTTTAAGTTCTCTGACATAACACACTGTTGCCAGAGAACTTAAAACAATGAGAAGGTGCAAATTGAATTTTGTATGATGCTCGATTGGTTGGCTAAAAATTTGAGATCAAGGAGTTCACCACTTTCTGTATAGTTTTGCTGTTATTTAACAGAAATGAGAATTTTTAACAACGTTCTCTGACAAAATACGTATCTACCAATATAAAGAGAAAAATGAAATGAAATGAATGAGAAAACAAGAAATACAAATGCCATTTCACATATGCATGATTATTTTTTGCCATATAAACGATTTTTATGATGAAAATTTGATAAATTATTATTTTTTTACACAAATGCTACATTGATAAAATGTGAAAGATTATGCAAAAAATGATATTTTACTATTTTCATAATTTTCTAATTTCAATTTTTACAGAATTAATAATTTATGTATGTACATCAATATGTTATATTATATAATATAATAATATATTATCAATTATCAATAAATACATGTGAGCGCACTGCTCTATACGTAAGTATGTATGTACAAATATGCATATGACCGCCCAAAATAAGTAATGCATACACAAATCTACATACATTTAAGCGTACAAATGTAAGTACGTCAGCCAATAGGCAAAATACAAACATTGTTGTACAAAAACAACAATTGTCTCAAATAGCATCAGCACCAGAAATCAATATGGCACACCAACAACATTTTCATTCAAGAACGCTGGCGCACAAGCAATAAGCTAAGTCGTTTCATTCATAAAAGCAAACGCCTTACACATCTCCCCGAGCATGCGTTTGCCTACAAGCGTCTTTTCGCGACGATGGCAAAAGCTAAAAATCATAAATTGAACAAATTTCTGATATTCCCTCTAGAAGAGAAAAGTGACAACCCTGCAAACACAGAAATCAATGACAAAAGTGGCAACAAAGCTTTTGTCGATTTAAAATATTTAACAATTCTAAAATATTTTTCCGTGGCTCGCAAAAATCTTCGTCAATATGTATGCATGCTCATATAAATACATACATACCTACAATGATTTGTTGGCAAAGCTGTTAGAGCGGAAAGGGAAGCGATGACAATCGGCGAGCGTTCGGTTAGTTTTCGGCACTTCTCGGATTTTCTACCAACAACACAATGTTGTGACGCTTTGTCGTCGCGTCAGTCCTTCGACAGATAGACTCTTTGACATAAAAGCAAAAAATGTGTCAACGGAGATTTCACATGAAGAATTGAGTGTACATATATACATACAAATACATACAAATGTGCAAACGACATAAGATATGTATGTCATAATATATGAAAGTACATATTTACGTACATAATTACTTTTACACATGCATTTGAAAAGAAAAATTGAAGCATGAATGTGAAATGCCGACGGCAAAACACAATTCTGTACTTTTGTGACTCCATAATTGTGTCAAGTAAATGAATGATTTTAAGAAATATATTATATCAAAATATTTTTAAATTATTATTAATAACTCACAATAAAGTAAAAATGAATTAACATAAAATAATTTAAAAAATAATAAATAATAGTTCAATAAAAGGGAATATATTTCAAATGGCATATCAATATGCCCAGTTTTGCTCACATATTATATTCTCTTCAATATTCGTCGGTTGGTTATGTTAAGAGAGCGTATGTGTACAGATTCACCGCTGTTATAAAAGCGAAAAATGTTATTTGTTTCTCGTGCATCTGTGGTGAACTCCTTGATAAATTCCTACAAATTGTTCGCTGTCGAACCTGCACCTTCTCATTGTTTTAAGTTCTCTGCTGTTGCTCATCTCGAAATTGCTCCTATGTCGAAACAGAGAACTTAAAACAACGAGAAGGTGCAGGTTCGACAGCGAACAATTTGTAGGAATTTATCAAGGAGTTCACCACATATGCACGGGAAACAAATAACATTTCTCGCTTTTATAACAGCGGTGAATCTGTAAACATACGCTCTCTTAACATAACCAAACGGCAAATATTGAAGAGAATATAATATGTATGCCAAACTGGGAATATTGATATGCTATTTGAAACATATTCCTTTATTATATTATTTTATATTAATTCATTTTTATTTTCTTGTGAGTTCTTAATAATATTTTAAACATATTTTGATATATTTCTTAAAATAATTCAAAGACTTTCACATACCATATTAGTCTGGGTGAAATGATTTTCTCTAGTGTCTTGGGCATACAGAGTAAGAGGAAAATGGGTCTGTAATTCTCAATATATAAGTAGGAAGAAGGTTTATTAGGTTTAGGAATGGGAATGACTAGGGAAACTTTCCATGGCTGAGGATATATACCAGTATTAAGTATCTTATAATAGAGGTTGAGAAGTCTTTATTTAAGAGAGTATGAGATGATTTTTAATAGGGGGTAGAATATTTTGTCTGCACCGGGTGTTTGCCTTTTAGGGACAAAAGTGTGGTTTCGAACTCATTAAGTGTAATATCGACTTCAATGTCAAGTGCATTTGGAGAAGGTGATGAGTTAAAATAGGTTTAATTTTCTATTAATTTTTTTATTGCGCTAAATGTAGTAGGACAGTTTGTAGCGGAGGTGTATGATCACCAGGTCTCTGCAAATTTTTCCGAGATTTCTTGAGATGTATAAATGGATCCTGATAGAGTGTTAATATGGGATATACTAAACCTATGTATGGATTCTGTTAGCATCTTTATGTCGGATCATATTTGTTTAGTTGTCGGGTTTATATTGGCTGTTAGCTTTTCCAATGCTTGTCTTTTAGCCAACCTTATCTCCTTTCTAAAGTTTTCAATTAAATTAGCGTCAGTTCTGTTGTGTAGACCAATACAATAGTTTTGCTGAAAACCTTTAACGTTTTCTTTAGAGCGCCTAGTATGGGATAAACTTGCGGAAATATTGGCTTAACGTTGTACGATTTGGGAGTGGAGAGGTATGTGATTATAGGAAAGTGATCCCTACTGTGAAGGTCATCGATTGTATGAGATGAGAGTTTGAGTGCTATTGTGGATAAGTCAAGGATAATTTCGGGATGTGTAAAGGTACTATGTGTAGATAAGTGGGTTGCTCTACCATCAATTAGTACTATAAGATCAATTGAGAACTATATCTTCGATGATTTCGCCTCTTTTATTTACTGTCGGTGATCTCCACAGTGGACTCCATTCATTAAAGTTTCCCGTTATAATGATTGATGATGATGAGGTGGGACGTAGCAATTAACAATTGTTAATTGAAATCAAATTTCTATTTCGATAGCTAGGCAAGAGATGTTGCTCACGATAGGAATTTGCTTATGATTTACGGATTTCTTAATGAAAATTGCAATTCCTTGCTTTGTGTACTATTGTGGAAGTTACTGTGATTTTTATTAGGAGGATCAACTTTGTTATTGAAAGGGATATGGGTTTCTTGGAGTGATATAATTTCTGGACGAAATTCATTAATAAGGATATTTAAATCAGGGTAATTATTGAGTAGGTCATTTATATTCCATTGTAAAACTCGAATTATTTACTTTTATTGTCATTACATTGTCTGTTGTTAAAGAGGGAATACTGTAGGTTGAGGTGGGAATATTGTTGGTTTTGTTAGTACGGGAGCTGTAAGGTGTATGAGCAATGAGGAGGTCATTGCGTGGGTTTGAGAGTCACCGACTGATGCAGTTGTTGTTGTATTTGTCTTATTTGCTGTGGTGTAATTGATTTCGTTTATTTCTTTTTCTTGTGTTTCGTTATAATTTGTGGTAGATTTGATGTTTATAAAGAAAGGAATGTTTTCTGAAGAAGAGATTTGCATGAACTTGTTGTTTTCTTTTAAACTGTTGGTAGCATTTTTTATTATACTAGCGAATACAGGAAGCTCAGTGAAACTGAGAGAGGGAGTAAACTGTTTTGTATTTTTATTGCTTCTCGTAAGGAGCATTTTTTTTCTGTTTTGATGGTTATTATTTGTTTCAAAATGATAAAGATTATGTAAAGGCATTAAATGAACTAAAAGAGCTAATCAAAGATCCAATTTTAACTCACCCATATTTTAATAAAGCTTTCACACTAATGACAGATGCCAGCAACTTTGCTTTAGGCTTTATTACAAACTGATAGAGTTATGTGTTATGCAATTAGATCACTAAACAGGCATGAAAACAATTATAGTACAATAGAAAAAGAGTTACTTGCAATAGTTTGGGCAACGAAATATTTCCATCCATACTTATTCGGCCGACACTTCACTATTAAAACGGATAGTAGACCATGAGTTTGGCTAAACAACCTAAAAGAACCAAACGCTAAACTCCAAAGATGGAAAATAAACCTGAATGAGTTCGATTTCGATATGAACTACATAAAAGGAAAAGAAAATATAATTACAGATAGTCCAAGTAGACTTAATTATGAAAATAATAATGTGTATATACTCTATAATAAATTATAGTTTAAAAAACTAAAAAAAAACACTCTTTAAAGGAATTTTTAAACATCCTCCTATAAAGCTTTTCCCTACCATCTTGTTTTTGAAAATTAAAGCTTATGGCGCGTGGTGGGCGTTGCCATTATCTGAATTTGGCTTTAGCGGTTTGGCAGATATACACACTAAACCATTTAGGGGCGGGGTTCCGGGCACCTTTAAAGCAATAAGATACTGTTATCAAATTATTGCATTGTCATCGGTTCTTGATACGTCTGCACAGTTTCAAGTTGATCAGACTTCTAGAAACCGGTAAAAACAATCAGCTTATAATTCAAAGAGCGCCAAGACAATCAACACCAAAAAAAAAATATATATCAAAGGAAAATAAGTAAACGTAACATTCGAAAGCGACATTTTGAAAATAATGCAAGAGAATCTACCGAAAAAAGGATTAATCGTATTTTACTGCCAAATTATTTCTACAATTTCAATTTTTCGCAAATATTGCAAACCAAAAAATAATGAAATCAAACATAATTTTAAAGGACGTAATAGACAAAGAAGAACTTTTAACATTGATAGAAGAGAAACTTAATCACAGGGGAATATATGAAATATTAGAAGAAATAAAGAAAACACACTACTACCCAAATTACACAATTATGCAATAAAGTGAAGCTCGACAGAAACCCTATCAAACATATTAAATATTACTGAAATTCCTAAAAAAGATAACGAAATCATTTATTTTGATATTTAGTTCGCACAAAGAAGCGAAGTGTACTTCACAAGCATCGGAAAATTAACAAAAACAACAAAGATTGCACTACACTGTGATTGAACACTTTAGACTTTTTAATACTGATGAAAACAACAACGACAATTTGAAGGAAAAAGTAACCAAAGCAATAACCGCTTATAAAAATACCATACATTCTACGATAAAAAAGAGACATTGATTTCATATATAACCTACTTTCCGAACAAGAACTAAACAAACTCGCGGAAAACTTACAAAAGCCGAAAGAATATATAATAATATCAATAAAAAGAAGTATAGTAAACATACAAAATTTTCAGAATAAATATATATACATAGAGTTAGCAAAGCAAAACCACGATACAACAGAATAGACAAATTTAAAGAAGAGAGAAATAATTTGATATCTAAAGACTCAAAGTTAAAAAAAAAGCATACAATGCTCAAGTTAAACGAAAATTTAACTTTCAGGATTAAAATGGCGAAAGATACAATACTTCAATACATCACAGCAATCAACGCACCTCTACAAATTAACAAGCTTCAAAACCTATCGGGATACGCTAAAATAAAGAACAGAGAGATAGAGGTAGTGAATCCAACGACAACGGTAATACATATAATACACCCCAAAGAATTTAAACAAAGTATAAGTAAAATTAAAATTAACTTAAAAATATGTTCAACCAATAAACCAAAAACGACAGGCTAATGTTATTCGAGGACATAAAGACTATTAAGGGGCTATACTAGTCTAGAGACATGAATTTAAGGCAATTATTAAAGTGTCGTAAAAAAAAGGCAATCAATATATTTATTATCGATTTTTTTAGCAGTTATTTATTAATGTTAAAAGAGTACAGAAAAAAATTAAAAAAAAAAGTTAAAAATAAAAAAAAGATTATCAATCTGCAATGATGTCGCAATTCTTTAAACTAGCGCTATGTAAAAAAAAAAATGATGGATTTTGATGGACGGCACATATGCCGACCAACGCCCATTACATGTTTTAGAAGAAGACATGATGAAAATTCGTCAAAATAACAGTCCAATACATGTGGTTACGATCAGCTCAATCAAGAAAAAATTAAATTACAGTCGAAAGCCATTTGTACGTTATAACCGGATTACAGAGTCAGAGAACTTAAAACAATGAGAAGGTGCAGGTTCGACAGCGAACAATTTGTAGGAATTTATCAAGGAGTTCACCACATATGCACGAGAAACAAATAACATTTCTCGCTTTTATAACAGCGGTGAATCTGTAAACATACGCTCTCTTAACATAACCAAACGGCGAATATTGAAGAGAATATAATATGTATGCCAAACTGGGAATGTTGATATGCCATTTGAAATATATTCCCTTTAGTTGAACTATTATTTATTATTTTTTAAATTATTTTATGTTATATATCAAAATACTTTTAAATTATTACTAATAAAGTATTTTGATATATTTCTTAAAATATTTCATTAATTGTACTTGACACCATTATGGAGTCATAAAAGTACAGAATTGTGTTTTGCCGTTGGTATTTCACATTCATGCTTCAATTTTTCTTTTCAAATGCATGTGTAAACATATGTAACAGGACATACATATATTATGTCGTTTACACATTTGTATGTATTTTTATGTAGATATGTACACTCATTACTTCATGTGAAATCTCCGTTGACACATTTTTTGCTTTTATGTCAAAAAGTCAATCTGTCGAAGAACTGACGCGACGACAAAGCGTCACAACATTGTTGGTAGAAAATCCGAGATGTGCCATACACACTCTTACAAACATACGTCGCATATGGGCAAGTGCAAAGTCAATGTGTGTACACAAAAAATTCGAACGTACTTACGTAAATTATTTGACAAATACAGTCAATCCCGGTTAAGTGCCAAAACCAAAGATGCAGATTTTTTATTAGATTAGATTAGATATTAGATTATTTCTATGTATTTAAAAAAAAATTACCGTTTTCTTTAAAAAATTAAGAAAAAAAAGTGAGATGCAGCAAGACACCGGCAGATAAGAGGGATTGGAGGAGTGATACTTAACCGGGGTTTACTGTATACATAAATCAGAGGAATATTAAATATTTTCTTTAAAAAGTTTCTTGAATTGTAAATCGACAAATTTACTATGTTGTCACTTTTATTCTAAAATATTTTAATACTCATATTTGAGGGGTTGTCACTTTTCCCTTCTAGAGGGAATATCAGAAATTTGTTCAATTTATGATTTTTAGCTCTTGCCATCGTCGCGAAAAGACGCTTGTAGGCAAACGCATGCTCGGGGAGATGTGTAAGGCGTTTGCTTTTATGAATGAAACGACTTAGCTTATTGCTTGTGCGCCAGCGTTCATGAATGAAAATGTTGTTGGTGTGTGATTTACTACAAATTTAGGATTTGTCAATTTGGCTGCCATATTGTTTTCTGGTGCTGATGCTATTTGAGACAATTGTTGTTTTTGTACAACAATGTTTGTATTTTTCCTATTGGCTGACGTACTTACATTTGTACGCTTAAATGTATGTAGATTTGTGTATGCATTACTTATTTTGCGCGGTCATATGCATATTTGTACATACATACTTACATATAGAGCAGTGCGCTCACATGTATTTATTGATAATTGATAATATATTATTATATTATATAATATAACATATTGATGTACATACATAAATTATTAATTCTGTAAAAATTGAAATTAGAAAATTATGAAAATAGTAAAATATCATTTTTTGCATAATCTTTCACATTTTATCAATGTAGCATTTGTGCAAAAAAATAATAATTTATCAATTTTTCATCATAAAAATCGTTTATATGGCAAAAAATAATCATGCATATGTGAAGTGGCATTTGTATTTCTTGTTTTCTCATTCATTTCATTTCATTTTTCTCTTTATATTGGTAGATACGTATTTTGTCAGAGAACTTTGTTAAAAATTCTCATTTCTGTTAAATAACAGCAAAACTATACAGAAAGTGGTGAACTCCTTGATCTCAAATTTTCAGCCAACCAATCGAGCATCATACAAAATTCAATTTGCACCTTCTCATTGTTTTAAGTTCTCTGGTTATGTGTGGTCTTTTGCAGAATAGCTGGTAATACGGATTTTAATAAAATTGTTTTAATTGGTGATGTTGGGAAAGAACGAATGCTCCTCCTATCAGCTGCATAGTACGGCACGTTTAAAAGTTTGATATAGGTTTTGGCACAGTGTCTGTATATTGCAAGTCCATAGTAAAATTTTGATAACCATAAGGCTCTTGTGATATTAATGAGAATGTTTGTTTGGGCGACACAAACAATTTTTTGGTGATAAGTACTTTACAATATTTAGTCTTAGAAATAAACTTAATCGAATATATTTACAGTATTCTTTATAAGAAAGAGTTTTGTTAAATATTATACCTAGTATTTTTAAACCATGAGTATGGGGAATTTGGGTATTTAAAAAGGAAAAGGTATGGAAGGAGCAATTGTGTTTTCTACAAATATAAAATATGGATCTTTTGTTTAATGAAATCTTTACACAAGAAATTTTAGACCATTTGTTGACATCATTTAGTATTTTCAAAAATGTATGGTTAACTTGTCTTAAGTTTTAAATTTTGCAATGATCAAGACAATAATTGAAATAGTGGGTTAGAGCTAATTATGAAGCTGACTTTGTTTAAGGCTATGATGAAGAGAGTTGTGCAGAGTGGTGAACCCTGAGGTATATCATTGTTCAATTTGAAAGCTTCAGATTGGCAGTTATTGGAACATATGATAAATTTTCGATTATACAAGAAGGATTTTACAATGTTAAACATTTTGGTTCCAATTTTCCAACAGTTAAGTTCACCTAAGTGAATGGTACTCATACCATGTGAGCTCCAATCCTATCGAAGGCCTTTTCTAGATCCAAGCTTAGTACTGAAACGTGCTTACGGGATGCCAAATAAGTGGAAGCGAAATGTTCAAATTGTAGCAGGGGGTGTATTATTCCTAACCCTTTTTGAAAACCGGATTGGTGCGGGCTTATGAGTCCATTTACTTTCACATACCATATTAGTCTGGGTGAAATGATTTTCTCTAGTGTCTTGGGCATACAGAGTAAGAGGAAAATGGGTCTGTAATTCTCAATATATAAGTAGGAAGAAGGTTTATTAGGTTTAGGAATGGGAATGACTAGGGAAACTTTCCATGGCTGAGGATATATACCAGTATTAAGTATCTTATAATAGAGGTTGAGAAGTCTTTATTTAAGAGAGTATGAGATGATTTTTAATAGGGGGTAGAATATTTTGTCTGCACCGGGTGTTTGCCTTTTAGGGACAAAAGTGTGGTTTCGAACTCATTAAGTGTAATATCGACTTCAATGTCAAGTGCATTTGGAGAAGGTGATGAGTTAAAATAGGTTTAATTTTCTATTAATTTTTTTATTGCGTTAAATGTAGTAGGACAGTTTGTAGCGGAGGTGTATGATCACCAGGTCTCTGCAAATTTTTCCGAGATTTCTTGAGATGTATAAATGGATCCTGATAGAGTGTTAATATGGGATATACTAAACCTATGTATGGATTCTGTTAGCATCTTTATGTCGGATCATATTTGTTTAGTTGTCGGGTTTATATTGGCTGTTAGCTTTTCCAATGCTTGTCTTTTAGCCAACCTTATCTCCTTTCTAAAGTTTTCAATTAAATTAGCGTCAGTTCTGTTGTGTAGACCAATACAATAGTTTTGCTGAAAACCTTTAACGTTTTCTTTAGAGCGCCTAGTATGGGATAAACTTGCGGAAATATTGGCTTAACGTTGTACGATTTGGGAGTGGAGAGGTATGTGATTATAGGAAAGTGATCCCTACTGTGAAGGTCATCGATTGTATGAGATGAGAGTTTGAGTGCTATTGTGGATAAGTCAAGGATAATTTCGGGATGTGTAAAGGTACTATGTGTAGATAAGTGGGTTGCTCTACCATCAATTAGTACTATAAGATCAATTGAGAACTATATCTTCGATGATTTCGCCTCTTTTATTTACTGTCGGTGATCTCCACAGTGGACTCCATTCATTAAAGTTTCCCGTTATAATGATTGATGATGATGAGGTGGGACGTAGCAATTAACAATTGTTAATTGAAATCAAATTTCTATTTCGATAGCTAGGCAAGAGATGTTGCTCACGATAGGAATTTGCTTATGATTTACGGATTTCTTAATGAAAATTGCAATTCCTTGCTTTGTGTACTATTGTGGAAGTAACTGTGATTTTTATTAGGAGGATCAACTTTGTTATTGAAAGGGATATGGGTTTCTTGGAGTGATATAATTTCTGGACGAAATTCATTAATAAGGATATTTAAATCAGGGTAATTATTGAGTAGGTCATTTATATTCCATTGTAAAACTCGAATTATTTACTTTTATTGTCATTACATTGTCTGTTGTTAAAGAGGGAATACTGTAGGTTGAGGTGGGAATATTGTTGGTTTTGTTAGTACGGGAGCTGTAAGGTGTATGAGCAATGAGGAGGTCATTGCGTGGGTTTGAGAGTCACCGACTGATGCAGTTGTTGTTGTATTTGTCTTATTTGCTGTGGTGTAATTGATTTCGTTTATTTCTTTTTCTTGTGTTTCGTTATAATTTGTGGTAGATTTGATGTTTATAAAGAAAGGAATGTTTTCTGAAGAAGAGATTTGCATGAACTTGTTGTTTTCTTTTAAACTGTTGGTAGCATTTTTTATTATACTAGCGAATACAGGAAGCTCAGTGAAACTGAGAGAGGGAGTAAACTGTTTTGTATTTTTATTGCTTCTCGTAAGGAGCATTTTTTTTCTGTTTTGATGGTTATTATTTGTTTCAAAATGATAAAGATTATGTAAAGGCATTAAATGAACTAAAAGAGCTAATCAAAGATCCAATTTTAACTCACCCATATTTTAATAAAGCTTTCACACTAATGACAGATGCCAGCAACTTTGCTTTAGGCTTTATTACAAACTGATAGAGTTATGTGTTATGCAATTAGATCACTAAACAGGCATGAAAACAATTATAGTACAATAGAAAAAGAGTTACTTGCAATAGTTTGGGCAACGAAATATTTCCATCCATACTTATTCGGCCGACACTTCACTATTAAAACGGATAGTAGACCATGAGTTTGGCTAAACAACCTAAAAGAACCAAACGCTAAACTCCAAAGATGGAAAATAAACCTGAATGAGTTCGATTTCGATATGAACTACATAAAAGGAAAAGAAAATATAATTACAGATAGTCCAAGTAGACTTAATTATGAAAATAATAATGTGTATATACTCTATAATAAATTATAGTTTAAAAAACTAAAAAAAAACACGCTTTAAAGGAATTTTTAAACATCCTCCTATAAAGCTTTTCCCTACCATCTTGTTTTTGAAAATTAAAGCTTATGGCGCGTGGTGGGCGTTGCCATTATCTGAATTTGGCTTTAGCGGTTTGGCAGATATACACACTAAACCATTTAGGGGCGGGGTTCCGGGCACCTTTAAAGCAATAAGATACTGTTATCAAATTATTGCATTGTCATCGGTTCTTGATACGTCTGCACAGTTTCAAGTTGATCAGACTTCTAGAAACCGGTAAAAACAATCAGCTTATAATTCAAAGAGCGCCAAGACAATCAACACCAAAAAAAATATATATATCAAAGGAAAATAAGTAAACGTAACATTCGAAAGCGACATTTTGAAAATAATGCAAGAGAATCTACCGAAAAAAGGATTAATCGTATTTTACTGCCAAATTATTTCTACAATTTCAATTTTTCGCAAATATTGCAAACCAAAAAATAATGAAATCAAACATAATTTTAAAGGACGTAATAGACAAAGAAGAACTTTTAACATTGATAGAAGAGAAACTTAATCACAGGGGAATATATGAAATATTAGAAGAAATAAAGAAAACACACTACTACCCAAATTACACAATTATGCAATAAAGTGAAGCTCGACAGAAACCCTATCAAACATATTAAATATTACTGAAATTCCTAAAAAAGAT
Source organism: Bactrocera oleae (assembly GCF_042242935.1). Taxonomy (NCBI): domain Eukaryota; kingdom Metazoa; phylum Arthropoda; class Insecta; order Diptera; family Tephritidae; genus Bactrocera; species Bactrocera oleae. The sequence continues at coordinate 16,094,017 of NC_091541.1, read as the reverse complement.
AACGAAATCATTTATTTTGATATTTAGTTCGCACAAAGAAGCGAAGTGTACTTCACAAGCATCGGAAAATTAACAAAAACAACAAAGATTGCACTACACTGTGATTGAACACTTTAGACTTTTTAATACTGATGAAAACAACAACGACAATTTGAAGGAAAAAGTAACCAAAGCAATAACCGCTTATAAAAATACCATACATTCTACGATAAAAAAGAGACATTGATTTCATATATAACCTACTTTCCGAACAAGAACTAAACAAACTCGCGGAAAACTTACAAAAGCCGAAAGAATATATAATAATATCAATAAAAAGAAGTATAGTAAACATACAAAATTTTCAGAATAAATATATATACATAGAGTTAGCAAAGCAAAACCACGATACAACAGAATAGACAAATTTAAAGAAGAGAGAAATAATTTGATATCTAAAGACTCAAAGTTAAAAAAAAAGCATACAATGCTCAAGTTAAACGAAAATTTAACTTTCAGGATTAAAATGGCGAAAGATACAATACTTCAATACATCACAGCAATCAACGCACCTCTACAAATTAACAAGCTTCAAAACCTATCGGGATACGCTAAAATAAAGAACAGAGAGATAGAGGTAGTGAATCCAACGACAACGGTAATACATATAATACACCCCAAAGAATTTAAACAAAGTATAAGTAAAATTAAAATTAACTTAAAAATATGTTCAACCAATAAACCAAAAACGACAGGCTAATGTTATTCGAGGACATAAAGACTAATAAGGGGCTATACTAGTCTAGAGACATGAATTTAAGGCAATTATTAAAGTGTCGTAAAAAAAAGGCAATCAATATATTTATTATCGATTTTTTTAGCAGTTATTTATTAATGTTAAAAGAGTACAGAAAAAAATTAAAAAAAAAAGTTAAAAATAAAAAAAAGATTATCAATCTGCAATGATGTCGCAATTCTTTAAACTAGCGCTATGTAAAAAAAAAAATGATGGATTTTGATGGACGGCACATATGCCGACCAACGCCCATTACATGTTTTAGAAGAAGACATGATGAAAATTCGTCAAAATAACAGTCCAATACATGTGGTTACGATCAGCTCAATCAAGAAAAAATTAAATTACAGTCGAAAGCCATTTGTACGTTATAACCGGATTACAGAGTATAGCTATACGCAACGCTCTCTATGCTCAACCAGAGAACTTAAAACAATGAGAAGGTGCAGGTTCGACAGCGAACAATTTGTAGGAATTTATCAAGGAGTTCACCACATATGCACGAGAAACAAATAACATTTCTCGCTTTTATAACAGCGGTGAATCTGTAAACATACGCTCTCTTAACATAACCAAACGGCGAATATTGAAGAGAATATAATATGTATGCCAAACTGGGAATGTTGATATGCCATTTGAAATATATTCCCTTTTATTGAACTATTATTTATTATTTTTTAAATTATTTTATGTTATATATCAAAACACTTTTAAATTATTACTAATAAAGTATTTTGATATATTTCTTAAAATATTTCATTAATTGTACTTGACACCATTATGGAGTCATAAAAGTACAGAATTGTGTTTTGCCGTTGGTATTTCACATTCATGCTTCAATTTTTCTTTTCAAATGCATGTGTAAACATATGTAACAGGACATACATATATTATGTCGTTTACACATTTGTATGTATTTTTATGTAGATATGTACACTCATTACTTCATGTGAAATCTCCGTTGACACATTTTTTGCTTTTATGTCAAAAAGTCAATCTGTCGAAGAACTGACGCGACGACAAAGCGTCACAACATTGTGTTGTTGGTAGAAAATCCGAGATGTGCCATACACACTCTTACAAACATACATCGCATATGGGCAAGTGCAAAGTCAATGTGTGTACAAAAAATTCGAACGTACTTACGTAAATTATTTGACAAATACAGTCAATCCCGGTTAAGTGCCAAAACCAAAGATGCAGATTTTTTATTAGATTAGATTAGATATTAGATTATTTCTATGTATTTAAAAAAAAATTACCGTTTTCTTTAAAAAATTAAGAAAAAAAAAGTGAGATGCAGCAAGAAACCGGCAGATAAGAGGGATTGGAGGAGTGATACTTAACCGGGGTTTACTGTATACATAAATCAGAGGAATATTAAATATTTTCTTTAAAAAGTTTCTTGAATTGTAAATCGACAAATTTACTATGTTGTCACTTTTATTCTAAAATATTTTAATACTCATATTTGAGGGGTTGTCACTTTTCCCTTCTAGAGGGAATTTCAGAAATTTGTTCAATTTATGATTTTTAGCTTTTGCCATCGTCGCGAAAAGACGCTTGTAGGCAAACGCATGCTCGGGGAGATGTGTAAGGCGTTTGCTTTTATGAATTAAACGACTTAGCTTATTGCTTGTGCGCCAGCGTTCATGAATGAAAATGTTGTTGGTGTGTGATTTACTACAAATTTAGGATTTGTCAATTTGGCTGCCATATTGATTTCTGGTGCTGATGCTATTTGAGACAATTGTTGTTTTTGTACAACAATGTTTGTATTTTTCCTATTGGCTGACGTACTTACATTTGTACGCTTAAATGTATGTAGATTTGTGTATGCATTACTTATTTTGCGCGGTCATATGCATATTTGTACATACATACTTACATATAGAGCAGTGCGCTCACATGTATTTATTGATAATTGATAATATATTATTATATTATATAATATAACATATTGATGTACATACATAAGTTATTAATTCTGTAAAAATTGAAATTAGAAAATTATGAAAATAGTAAACTATCATTTTTTGCATAATCTTTCACATTTTATCAATGTAGCATTTGTGCAAAAAAATAATAATTTATCAATTTTTCATCATAAAAATCGTTTATATGGCAAAAAATAATCATGCATATGTGAAGTGGCATTTGTATTTCTTGTTTTCTCATTCATTTCATTTCATTTTTCTCTTTATATTGGTAGATACGTATTTTGTCAGAGAACGTTGTTAAAAATTCTCATTTCTGTTAAATAACAGCAAAACTATACAGAAAGTGGTGAACTCCTTGATCTCAAATTTTCAGCCAACCAATCGAGCATCATACAAAATTCAATTTGCACCTTCTCATTGTTTTAAGTTCTCTGCTTAGGCAAGCTCGACCATGTCTGTGTTTTTGATACTGAATGAATTCCAGTAAGTCCAAATCATCCCCATCGGTTGTTATGTGTCGATCGATAAATGTTTCAACATCATTTGTGTTGGTGAATCCATCACTTTCCAATTGTGGTGCGTTACTTAGCCAGTACATGCCATGACAATGTGGTGATCCCCTATGTTGGAATTCAATTCTGTAGTAGTAACGGACTACTAAATTCTCTCCAAATAGCCCGTTTTGATGTAACTGGATCTGTCCTTATCAGTCTCGCCTTTTCAGAGCTTGATAGAGCAGTAGCTTCCTCTTCCGAAATGTCTACTTTATCCACCAGTTTCTTCAATATGACTAACAACTCAGGCCATTTTGTTTCTGCAGCAGACATTGTGATAAAAAATGTTGGCAAACCAAACTGGCGGATCATGGCTAAAACTTTCTTCTTTTCAGCCTCCCAATGTGCAGGTGAGGATCGAAGTCCTTTGAGTACATGATAGCCTTCATCATGCTGGATAAGGTTGCTGACAAAATTTTCATCCCTCACATTTGCAGCAGTTATATTCCTCGATCCAGACTTTTTACGCAGGCAAAGTCCACGCGCACACAACGCCGATCATAGCGTCGAATTTCAGAACGTGCAATTTTACTATAAGTTGTTGTAGTTGTCCTCTTTTTTCCGCAGTAAATCGTTGGATACGACAATTCCTGATCATCGTCGTCGGTTGTAACGTCTCTTGGGCATCTACCTTGTCCTGGTGCCATTGCAACCCGTTCAATGGATCGATTTTCATCGGGTTCATTGTCCATTAAAGTCTCCTGACCACCTGGATTTAAATCCTCGTCCATTTCAAGCGGTACATTTTCCTGACGGGCATTAAGAAGGTCTCTTATTTCTGCCTCATCTGCAGGATCCGCAATAAATGGCACAGCTTCCTCGTTTCCAGCATTTCCCAGCCAATCACTTGACACTTGGATATTATGCTCCATGCAATTACTTGATTCCGATCGTTCAGTTTGTATGGCAGATATATGCTATAGTGATCCGATCTGAACAATTTCTTCGGAGATTGCATTACTTCTTCTAGCAAAAACTCATGCCAAATATTGTGAACATACCTCGTCAAATGAAAACGTTTTCCATGCAAGTACTTGATTCCGATCGTTCAGTTTGTATGGCAGATATATGCTATAGTGATCCGATCTGAACAATTTCTTCGGAGATTGCATTACTTCTTCTAGCAATAACCCATGCAAAATATTGTGAACATACCTCGTCGAATGAAAAAGTTTTCCATGCCAAGTACTTGATTCCGATCGTTCAGTTTGTATGGCAGATATATGCTATAGTGATCTGATCTGAACAATTTCTTCGGAGATTGCATTACTTCTTCTAGCAATAACCCATGCCGAATTTCGTGAACATACCTCGTCAAATGAAAAAGTTTTCCATACTAACACTTGATTCCGATTGTTCAGTTTACATGGCAGCTATAGCCTATAGTGATCCGATATCGGCGGTTCCGACAAATGAGCAGCTTCTTTGTGAGAAAAGGACAGGTGCAAAATTTCAGATCGATATCTCAAAAACTGAGGGACTAGTTCGCGTATATACAGACGGACGGACAGACAGACGGACATGGCTAAATCAGAGAACTTAAAACAATGAGAAGGTGTAGGTTCGACAGCGAACAATTTGTAGGAATTTATCAAGGAGTTCACCACATATGCACGAGAAACAAATAACATTTCTCGCTTTTATAACAGCGGTGAATCTGTAAACATACGCTCTCTTAACATAACCAAACGGCGAATATTGAAGAGAATATAATATGTATGCCAAACTGGAAATATTGATATGCTATTTGAAACATATTCCGTTATTATATTATTTTATATTAATTCATTTTTATTTTCTTGTGATTTCTTAATAATAATTTAAACATATTTTCCAGCATTTCCCAGCCAATCACTTGACACTTGGATATTATGCTTGACGTAGAGCTCTGTACCCAGCAGATAGTTTAGTGCCTCCAATATTTTTGCTGGTCGCACTGTCTCCGTCATAGAACTTTGTTCATATTCCAATCGACGTTTCAAGTGCACTTGAATAATATGGCTGTTATCAAATCTTCGTGGAAGCATGGTGACTGTCTCTACAACTGAAATGGGGATATTCACCACTGCTCCACGAATAGCACATTGTCGTTCATTTCCTAAGGAGATGATGCGCATAAATGGGATCCTCGGTGATATCAGTCTTTATTCTAGACACGTTAAATCCTGAAGGCATTCCGGAATATCAGGAAACTCCAATCCTTCCGATAGGCAGATATTTGGTATCTTGCCCTTCCTAACAATACGATAGCATGTGTTGCAAAAATTGTACTTTTGGTTCGAAGACGAAAATTTTGATGATAGATAAAACACTTTTCTAGCATCTTCCGAGCGCTTCGTCGTCTTCGATTCAGAGCATTGCGACGTCTTTGTTTCTGCGATTGCCGATACTCTTGGCATTTTCAAAAATTATTAAAAAATTTTATACAAATAAAAAATATACTAAAATATTAATAAATTAAGTAATAATAATATAATTAAAAGAATGCGTATTATTTAAAAAAAGGATTTTTTCGTTGATTTTGACAGTTATTTGCGTTGTTGAAAGTTTAAGCTGCTCGCGTAAACTGAAGTGATCCGATGCGTTGGGTCCTATTTATTGAATGTTTTAGAGCCCGACTTCACATCTGTAAACTCTTTTGCCCTTCTTGGTATCATCAAGCAACTTTCGTAGGAATACTAATGTGTTAATTACAGAAAGTGCATTGTAGAGGTTCTTTTTTTACCTAGGTTATACTTTCTACCTAACTTGCAAACTATGTTTACTTCCTATTTACTCTTCTACCTAGGTTTTGTTTTGTACCTACCCATCAGTTAATTAGGGTTTTAAAACTGAATAATTATCTTTAGATAGTTCTCTATTATTATTAATAAATAATAATATATCTTGAATAATTAGGGATTTATTTATTTTATGGGTAATTAAATAATATTTTTGCTCCTTACTCTTATGTATATATTCTTAACATAATTTTCTACTTTACAAATTTATTTAGATCGATCAGTTTGTACGGCAACTATGTGATACAGTAGTCAGATCAGAAAAATTTCTTAGGATATTTTATTGTTACCGTCGCCAATAATCCATGCCAAATTTGATCAAGTAATTTTAGTTGAAATATTAAGGCGTTAACTACAAAAGGGGCATTATCGAGGTTTTTTTTACCTAGGTTATGTTTTCTACCTACGTTTCATTCATACCTATTATTCTACCTAGATTTGGTTTGTACCTATCCATCAGTTAATTAGGGTTTTAAAACTGAATAATTATCTTTAGATAGTTCTCTATTATTATTAATAAATAATAATATATCTTGACTAATTAGGGATTTGTTTATTTTATGGTTAATTAAATAATATTTTTGCTCCTTACTCTTATGTATCTATTCTTAACACATTTTTCAACTTATTGTCCCAATTAGCTACATGTCACACCTTACTTTTGGCACAAGCAAAACAGTTTTTGGCAGATATAAGATAGTTTTTATTGAAAGCTCAAATTAGACAGTATAAATAATTAATTAATCTGATTTGTTTATAATTTATTATTTGTAAAGTGGTTAAATCTGACAGCTGTATGCTATAGTGGTCCGATCTTAACAATTCGTTCGAAGAATAATCCATACTAAAAACTTCCATACAAAAATTTATTTTGATCGGTCAGTTTCTATGATAGCTGTTTAATATAGCGGTCTGATATGAACAATTCGTTCGAAAATTGTAGCGATATCTTGGACAATCATCATCCATGCCATATTTCGTGAAGATAACTTGTCATAAACAATTTTTTTCATATAAGAACTTTATTTAGATTGTCAGTTTGTATGGCAGCTATATGCCATTGAGAGAAATCAATGCTGGATTTCGTGAAGATATTTTATCTAATGATCAATTTTTCCATGCAAGAACTTGATTCCGATCGTTCCGTTAATATGGCAGCTATATGCTATAGTAATCCGATGTGAAAAATTTCTTTGGAGATTGCATTACTTCTTCTAGCAAAAACGTATGCCAAATATTGTGAACATATCTCGTCGAATGAAAAAGTTTTCCATGCCAAGTACTTGATTCCGATCGTTCAGTTTGTATGGCAGATATATGCTATAGTGATCCGATCTGAACAATTTCTTCGGAGATTGCATTACTTTTTCTAGCAAAAACTCATGCCAAATATTGTGAACATACCTCGTCGAATGAAAAAGTTTTCCATGCAATTACTTGATTCCGATCGTTCAGTTTGTATGGCAGATATATGCTATAGTGATCCGATCTGAACAATTTCTTCGGAGATTGCATTACTTCTTCTAGCAAAAACTCATGCCAAATATTGTGAACATACCTCGTCAAATGAAAACGTTTTCCATGCAAGTACTTGATTCCGATCGTTCAGTTTGTATGGCAGATATATGCTATAGTGATCCGATCTGAACAATTTCTTCGGAGATTGCATTACTTCTTCTAGCAATAACCCATGCAAAATATTGTGAACATACCTCGTCGAATGAAAAAGTTTTCCATGCCAAGTACTTGATTCCGATCGTTCAGTTTGTATGGCAGATATATGCTATAGTGATCTGATCTGAACAATTTCTTCGGAGATTGCATTACTTCTTCTAGCAATAACCCATGCCGAATTTCGTGAACATACCTCGTCAAATGAAAAAGTTTTCCATACTAACACTTGATTCCGATTGTTCAGTTTACATGGCAGCTATAGCCTATAGTGATCCGATATCGGCGGTTCCGACAAATGAGCAGCTTCTTTGTGAGAAAAGGACAGGTGCAAAATTTCAGATCGATATCTCAAAAACTGAGGGACTAGTTCGCGTATATACAGACGGACGGACAGACAGACGGACATGGCTAAATCAGAGAACTTAAAACAATGAGAAGGTGTAGGTTCGACAGCGAACAATTTGTAGGAATTTATCAAGGAGTTCACCACATATGCACGAGAAACAAATAACATTTCTCGCTTTTATAACAGCGGTGAATCTGTAAACATACGCTCTCTTAACATAACCAAACGGCGAATATTGAAGAGAATATAATATGTATGCCAAACTGGAAATATTGATATGCTATTTGAAACATATTCCGTTATTATATTATTTTATATTAATTCATTTTTATTTTCTTGTGATTTCTTAATAATAATTTAAACATATTTTGATATATTTCTTAAAATAATTCAAGTGCTTGACACCATTATGGAGTCATAAAAGTACAGAATTGTGTTTTGCCGTCGGCATTTTCATATCGTGTGTAAAAATATTTGTAAATTGGTCTACAAACAACATATGTATGTAGATATGAACACTCATTACTTCATGTGAAATCTCCGTTGACACGGTCAACCAATGATCGAAGCTCACGTTCTTTGCTTTTATGTCAAAGAGTCAATCTGTCGAAGGACTGACGCGACGACAAAGCGTCACAACATTGTGTTGTTGGTAAAAAATCCGAGATGTGCCGAAAAATAAACGAACGCTCGCCGATTGTCATCGCTTCCCTTGCCGCTCTAACAGATTTGCCAACAAATCATTGTAGGTATGTATGTTTTTATATGAACATGCCTACATATTGACCAAGATTTTTGCGAGCCACGGAAAAATATTTTAAATCGACAAAAGCTTTGTTGCCACTTTTGTCATTGATTCCTGTGTTTTCTATGTTTGCAGGGTTGTCACTTTTCTCTTCTAGAGGGAATTTCTAGCTTTTGCCATCGTCGCGAAAAGACGCTTTTGGGCAAACGCATGCTCGGGGAGATGTGTAAGGCGTTTGCTTTTATGAATGAAACGACTTAGCTTATTGCTTGTGCGCCAGCGTTCATGAATGAAAATGTTGTTGGTGTGTGATTTACTACAAATTTAGGATTTGTCAATTTGGCTGCCATATTGATTTCTGGTGCTGATGCTATATGAGACAATTGTTGTTTTTGTACCACAATGTTTGTATTTTTCCTATTGGCTGACGTACTTACATTTGTACGCTTAAATGTATGTAGATTTGTGTATGCATTACTTATTTTACGCGGTCATATGCAGATTTGTACATACATACTTACATATAGAGCAGTGCGCTCACATGTATTTATTGATAATTGATAATATATTATTATATTATATAATATAACATATTGATGTACATACATAAATTATTAATTCTGTAAAAATTGAAATTAGAAAATTATGAAAATAGTAAAATATCATTTTTTGCATAATCTTTCACATTTTATCAATGTAGCATTTGTGCAAAAAAATAATAATTTATCAATTTTTCATCAAAAAAATCGTTTATATGGCAAAAAATAATCATGCATATGTGAAGTGGCATTTGTATTTCTTGTTTTCTCATTCATTTCATTTCATTTTTCTCTTTATATTGGTAGATACGTATTTTGTCAGAGAACTTTGTTAAAAATTCTCATTTCTGTTAAATAACAGCAAAACGATACAGAAAGTGGTGAACTCCTTGATCTCAAATTTTCAGCCAACCAATCGAGCATCATACAAAATTCAATTTGCACCTTCTCATTGTTTTAAGTTCTCTGCTTAGGCAAGCTCGACCATGTCTGTGTTTTTGATACTGAATGAATTCCAGTAAGTCCAAATCATCCCCATCGGTTGTGATGTGTCGATCGATAAATGTTTCAACATCATTTGTGTTGGTGAATCCATCACTTTCCAATTGTGGTGCGTTACTTAGCCAGTACATGCCATGACAATGTGGTGATCCCCTATGCTGGAATTCAATTCTGTAGTAGTAACGGACTACTAAATTCTCTCCAAATAGCCCGTTTTGTAATAATTCTAGCATTTGGCGGAATCAATTGTCGAAATACCTGGAACATGTAACTGGATCTGTCCTTATCAGTCTCGCCTTTTCAGAGCTTGATAGAGCAGTAGCTTCCTCTTCCGAAATGTCTACTTTGTCCACCAGTTTCTTCAATATGACTAACAACTCAGGCCATTTTGTTTCTGCAGCAGACATTGTGATAAAAAATGTTGGCAAACCAAACTGGCGGATCATGGCTAAAACTTTCTTCTTTTCAGCCTCCCAATGTGCAGGTGAGGATCGAAGTCTTTTGAGTACATGATAGCCTTCATCATGCTGGATAAGGTTGCTGACAAAATTTTCATCCCTCACATTTGCAGCAGTTATATTCCTCGATCCAGACTTTTTACGCAGGCAAATGCAAATTGCATTTTTAATGCGCTCCAACTCGTAGAACTTATAAATATACAGGAGCACGTCCACGCGCACACAATGCCGATCATAGCGTCGAATTTCAGAACGTGCAATTTTACTATAAGTTGTTGTAGTTGTCCTCTTTTTTCCGCAGTAAATCGTTGGATACGACAATTCCTGATCATCGTCGTCGGTTGTAACGTCTTTTGGGCATCTACCTTGTCCTGGTGCCATTGCAACCCGTTCAATGGATCGATTTTCATCGGGTTCATTGTCCATTAAAGTCTCCTGACCACCTGGATTTAAATCCTCGTCCATTTCAAGCGGTACATTTTCCTGACGAGCATTAAGAAGGTCTCTTATTTCTGCCTCATCTGCAGGATCCGCAATAAATGGCACAGTTTCCTCGTTTCCAGCATTTCCCAGCCAATCACTTGACATTTGGATATTATGCTTGACGTAGAGCTCTGTACCCAGCAGATAGTTTAGTGCCTCCAATATTTTTGCTGGTCGCACTGTCTCCGTCATAGAACTTTGTTCATATTCCAATCGACGTTTCAAGTGCACTTGAATAATATGGCTGTTATCAAATCTTCGTGGAAGCATGGTGACTGTCTCTACAACTGAAATGGGGATATTCACCACTGCTCCACGAATAGCACATTGTCGTTCATATCCTAAGGAGATGATGCGCATAAATGGGATCCTCGGTGATATCAGTCTTTCTTCTAGACACGTTAAATCCTGAAGGCATTCCGGAATATCAGGAAACTCCAATCCTTCCGATAGGCAGATATTTGGTATCTTGCCCTTCCTAACAATACGATAGCATGTGTTGCAAAAATTGTACTTTTGGTTCGAAGACGAAAATTTTGATGATAGATAAAACACTTTTCTAGCATCTTCCGAGCGCTTCGTCGTCTTCGATTCAGAGCATTGCGACGTCTTTGTTTCTGCGATTGCCGATACTCTTGGCATTTTCAAAAATTATTAAAAAATTTTATACAAATAAAAAATATACTAAAATATTAATAAATTAAGTAATAATAATATAATTAAAAGAATGCGTATTATTTAAAAAAAGGATTTTTTCGTTGATTTTGACAGTTATTTGCGTTGTTGAAAGTTTAAGCTGCTCGCGTAAACTGAAGTGATCCGATGCGTTGGGTCCTATTTATTGAATGTTTTAGAGCCCGACTTCACATCTTTAAACTCTTTTGCCCTTCTTGGTATCATCAAGCAACTTTCGTAGGAATACTAATGTGTTAATTACAGAAAGTGCATTGTAGAGGTTCTTTTTTTACCTAGGTTATACCTTCTACCTAACTTGCAAACTATGTTTACTTCCTATTTACTCTTCTTCCTAGGTTTTGTTTTGTACCTACCCATCAGTTAATTAGGGTTTTAAAACTGAATAATTATCTTTAGATAGTTCTCTATTATTATTAATAAATAATAATATATCTTGAATAATTAGGGATTTATTTATTTTATGGGTAATTAAATAATATTTTTGCTCCTTACTCTTATGTATATATTCTTAACATAATTTTCTACTTTACAAATTTATTTAGATCGATCAGTTTGTACGGCAACTATGTGATACAGTAGTCAGATCAGAAAAATTTCTTAGGATATTTTATTGTTACCGTCGCCAATAATCCATGCCAAATTTGATCAAGTAATTTTAGTTGAAATATTAAGGCGTTAACTACAAAAGGGGCATTATCGAGGTTTTTTTTTTACCTAGGTTATGTTTTCTACCTACGTTTCATTCATACCTATTATTCTACCTAGATTTGGTTTGTACCTATCCATCAGTTAATTAGGGTTTTAAAACTGAATAATTATCTTTAGATAGTTCTCTATTATTATTAATAAATAATAATATATCTTGAATAATTAGGGATTTGTTTATTTTATGGTTAATTAAATAATATTTTTGCCCCTTACTCTTATGTATCTATTCTTAACACATTTTTCAACTTATTGTCCCAATTAGCTACATGTCACACCTTACTTTTGGCACAAGCAAAACAGTTTTTGGCAGATATAAGATAGTTTTTATTGAAAGCTCAAATTAGACAGTATAAATAATTAATTAATCTGATTTGTTTATAATTTATTATTTGTAAAGTGGTTAAATCTGACAGCTGTATGCTATAGTGGTCCGATCTTAACAATTCGTTCGAAGAATAATCCATACTAAAAACTTCCATACAAAAATTTATTTTGATCGGTCAGTTTCTATGATAGCTGTTTAATATAGTTTAATAATGCTGGATTTCGTGAAGATATTGTATGTAATGATCAATTTTTCCATGCAAGAACTTGATTCCGATCGTTCCGTTAATATGGCAGCTATATGCTATAGTAATCCGATGTGAAAAATTTCTTTGGAGATTGCATTACTTCTTCTAGCAAAAACGTATGCCAAATATTGTGAACATACCTCGTCAAATGAAAACGTTTTCCATGCAAGTACTTGATTTCGATCGTTCAGTTTGTATGGCAGATATATGCTATAGTGATCTGATCTGAACAATTTTTTCGGAGATTGCATTACTTCTTCTAGCAATAACCCATGCCGAATTTCGTGAACATACCTCGTCAAATGAAAAAGTTTTCCATACAAACACTTGATTCCGATTGTTTAGTTTACATGGCAGCTATATGCTATAGTGATCCGATATCGGCGGTTCCGACAAATGAGCAGCTTCTTTGTGAGAAAAGGACAGGTGCAAAATTTCAGATCGATATCTCAAAAACTGAGGGACTAGTTCGCGTATATACAGACGGACGGACAGACAGACGGACATGGCTAAATCAGAGAACTTAAAACAATGAGAAGGTGTAGGTTCGACAGCGAACAATTTGTAGGAATTTATCAAGGAGTTCACCACATATGCACGAGAAACAAATAACATTTCTCGCTTTTATAACAGCGGTGAATCTGTAAACATACGCTCTCTTAACATAACCAAACGGCGAATATTGAAGAGAATATAATATGTATGCCAAACTGGAAATATTGATATGCTATTTGAAACATATTCCGTTATTATATTATTTTATATTAATTCATTTTTATTTTCTTGTGATTTCTTAATAATAATTTAAACATATTTTGATATATTTCTTAAAATAATTCAAGTGCTTGACACCATTATGGAGTCATAAAAGTACAGAATTGTGTTTTGCCGTCGGCATTTTCATATCGTGTGTAAAAATATTTGTAAATTGGTCTACAAACAACATATGTATGTAGATATGAACACTCATTACTTCATGTGAAATCTCCGTTGACACGGTCAACCAATGATCGAAGCTCACGTTCTTTGCTTTTATGTCAAAGAGTCAATCTGTCGAAGGACTGACGCGACGACAAAGCGTCACAACATTGTGTTGTTGGTAAAAAATCCGAGATGTGCCGAAAAATAAACGAACGCTCGCCGATTGTCATCGCTTCCCTTGCCGCTCTAACAGATTTGCCAACAAATCATTGTAGGTATGTATGTTTTTATATGAACATGCCTACATATTGACCAAGATTTTTGCGAGCCACGGAAAAATATTTTAAATCGACAAAAGCTTTGTTGCCACTTTTGTCATTGATTCCTGTGTTTTCTATGTTTGCAGGGTTGTCACTTTTCTCTTCTAGAGGGAATTTCTAGCTTTTGCCATCGTCGCGAAAAGACGCTTTTGGGCAAACGCATGCTCGGGGAGATGTGTAAGGCTTAGCTTATTGCTTGTGCGCCAGCGTTCATGAATGAAAATGTTGTTGGTGTGTGATTTACTACAAATTTAGGATTTGTCAATTTGGCTGCCATATTGATTTCTGGTGCTGATGCTATTTGAGACAATTGTTGTTTTTGTACAACAATGTTTGTATTTTTCCTATTGGCTGACGTACTTACATTTGTACGCTTAAATGTATGTAGATTTGTGTATGCATTACTTATTTTGCGCGGTCATATGCATATTTGTACATACATACTTACATATAGAGCAGTGCGCTCACATGTATTTATTGATAATTGATAATATATTATTATATTATATAATATAACATATTGATGTATATACATAAATTATTAATTCTGTAAAAATTGAAATTAGAAAATTATGAAAATAGTAAAATATCATTTTTTGCATAATCTTTCACATTTTATCAATGTAGCATTTGTGCAAAAAAAAATAATTTATCAATTTTTCATCATAAAAATCGTTTATATGGCAAAAAATAATCATGCATATGTGAAGTGGCATTTGTATTTCTTGTTTTCTCATTCATTTCATTTTTCTCTTTATATTGGTAGATACGTATTTTGTCAGAGAACTTTGTTAAAAATTCTCATTTCTGTTAAATAACAGCAAAACGATACAGAAAGTGGTGAACTCCTTGATCTCAAATTTTCAGCCAACCAATCGAGCATCATACAAAATTCAATTTGCACCTTCTCATTGTTTTAAGTTCTCTGCTTAGGCAAGCTCGACCATGTCTGTGTTTTTGATACTGAATGAATTCCAGTAAGTCCAAATCATCCCCATCGGTTGTGATGTGTCGATCGATAAATGTTTCAACATCATTTGTGTTGGTGAATCCATCACTTTCCAATTGTGGTGCGTTACTTAGCCAGTACATGCCATGACAATGTGGTGATCCCCTATGCTGGAATTCAATTCTGTAGTAGTAACGGACTACTAAATTCTCTCCAAATAGCCCGTTTTGTAATAATTCTAGCATTTGGCGGAATCAATTGTCGAA
The DNA here is from genome assembly GCF_042242935.1 of Bactrocera oleae. Classification (NCBI taxonomy): domain Eukaryota; kingdom Metazoa; phylum Arthropoda; class Insecta; order Diptera; family Tephritidae; genus Bactrocera; species Bactrocera oleae. The sequence continues at coordinate 16,078,790 of NC_091541.1, read as the reverse complement.
ATACCTCTCGCCTTTTCAGAGCTTGATAGAGCAGTAGCTTCCTCTTCCGAAATGTCTACTTTATCCACCAGTTTCTTCAATATGACTAACAACTCAGGCTATTTTGTTTCTGCAGCAGACATTGTGATAAAAAATGTTGGCAAACCAAACTGGCGGATCATGGCTAAAACTTTCTTCTTTTCAGCCTCCCAATGTGCAGGTGAGGATCGAAGTCCTTTGAGTACATGATAGCCTTCATCATGCTGGATAAGGTTGCTGACAAAATTTTCATCCCTCACATTTGCAGCAGTTATATTCCTCGATCCAGACTTTTTACGCAGGCAAAGTCCACGCGCACACAACGCCGATCATAGCGTCGAATTTCAGAACGTGCAATTTTACTATAAGTTGTTGTAGTTGTCCTCTTTTTTCCGCAGTAAATCGTTGGATACGACAATTCCTGATCATCGTCGTCGGTTGTAACGTCTCTTGGGCATCTACCTTGTCCTGGTGCCATTGCAACCCGTTCAATGGATCGATTTTCATCGGGTTCATTGTCCATTAAAGTCTCCTGACCACCTGGATTTAAATCCTCGTCCATTTCAAGCGGTACATTTTCCTGATGGGCATTAAGAAGGTCTCTTATTTCTGCCTCATCTGCAGGATCCGCAATAAATGGCACAGTTTCTTCGTTTCCAGCATTTCCCAGCCAATCACTTGACATTTGGATATTATGCTTGACGTAGAGCTCTGTACCCAGCAGATAGTTCAGTGCCTCCAATATTTTTGCTGGTCGCACTGTCTCCGTCATAGAACTTTGTTCATATTCCAATCGACGTTTCAAGTGCACTTGAATAATATGGCTGTTATCAAATCTTCGTGGAAGCATAATGACTGTCTCTACAACTGAAATGGGGATATTCACCACTGCTCCACGAATAGCACATTGTCGTTCATATCCTAAGGAGATGATGCGCATAAATGGAATCCTCGGTGATATCAGTCTTTCTTCTAGACACGTTAAATCCTGAAGGCATTCCGGAATATCAGGAAACTCCAATCCTTCCGATAGGCAGATATTTGGTATCTTGCCCTTCCTAACAATACGATAGCATGTGTTGCAAAAATTGTACTTTCGGTTCGAAGACGAAAATTTTGATGATAAATAAAACACTTTTCTAGCATCTTCCGAGCGCTTCGTCGTCTTCGATTCAGAGCATTGCGACGTCTTTGTTTCTGCGATTGCCGATACTCTTGGCATTTTCAAAAATTATTAAAAAATTTTATACAAATAAAAAATATACTAAAATATTAATAAATTAAGTAATAATAATATAATTAAAAGAATGCGTATTATTTAAAAAAGGGATTTTTTCGTTGATTTTGAAAGTTATTTGCGTTGTTGAAAGTTTAAGCTGCTCGCGTAAACTGAAGTGATCCGATGCGTTGGGTCCTATTTATTGAATGTCTTAGAGCCCGACTTCACATCTGTAAACTCTTTTGCCCTTCTTGGTATCATCAAGCAACTTTCGTAGGAATACTAATGTGTTAATTACAGAAAGTGCATTGTAGAGGTTCTTTTTTACCTAGGTTATACTTTCTACCTAACTTGCAAACTATGTTTACTTCCTATTTACTCTTCTACCTAGGTTTTGTTTTGTACCTACCCATCAGTCAATTAGGGTTTTAAAACTGAATAATTATCTTTAGATAGTTCTCTATTATTATTAATAAATAATAATATATCTTGAATAATTAGGGATTTATTTATTTTATGGGTAATTAAATAATATTTTTGCTCCTTACTCTTATGTATATATTCTTAACATAATTTTCTACTTTACAAATTTATTTAGATCGATCAGTTTGTACGGCAACTATGTGATACAGTAGTCAGATCAGAAAAATTTCTTAGGATATTTTATTGTTACCGTCGCCAATAATCCATGCCAAATTTGATCAAGTAATTTTAGTTGAAATATTAAGGCGTTAACTACAAAAGGGGCATTATCGAGGTTTTTTTTTACCTAGGTTATGTTTTCTACCTACGTTTCATTCATACCTATTATTCTACCTAGATTTGGTTTGTACCTATCCATCAGTTAATTAGGGTTTTAAAACTGTATAATTATCTTTAGATAGTTCTCTATTATTATTAATAAATAATAATATATCTTGAATAATTAGGGATTTGTTTATTTTATGGTTAATTAAATAATATTTTTGCTCCTTACTCTTATGTATCTATTCTTAACACATTTTTCAACTTATTGTCCCAATTAGCTACATGTCACACCTTACTTTTGGCACAAGCAAAACAGTTTTTGGCAGATATAAGAAAGTTTTTATAGAAAGCTCAAATTAGACAGTATAAATAATTAATTAATCTGATTTGTTTATAATTTATTATTTGTAAAGTGGTTAAATCTGACAGCTTTATGCTATAGTGTAATCCATACTAAAAACTTCCATACAAAAATTTATTTTGATCGGTCAGTTTCTATGATAGCTGTTTAATATAGCGGTCTGATATGAACCATTCGTTCGAAAATTGTAGCGATATCTTGGACAATCATCATCCATGCCATATTTCGTGAAGATAACTTGTCATAAACAATTTTTTTCATATAAGAACTTTATTTAGATTGTCAGTTTGTATGGCAGCTATATGCCATTGAGAGAAATCAATGCTGGATTTCGTGAAGATATTTTATCTAATGATCAATTTTTCCATGCAAGAACTTGATTCCGATCGTTCCGTTAATATGGCAGCTATATGCTATAGTAATCCGATGTGAAAAATTTCTTTGGAGATTGCATTACTTCTTCTAGCAAAAACGTATGCCAAATATTGTGAACATATCTCGTCGAATGAAAAAGTTTTCCATGCCAAGTACTTGATTCCGATCGTTCAGTTTGTATGGCAGATATATGCTATAGTGATCCGATCTGAACAATTTCTTCGGAGATTGCATTACTTTTTCTAGCAAAAACTCATGCCAAATATTGTGAACATACCTCGTCGAATGAAAAAGTTTTCCATGCAATTACTTAATTCCGATCGTTCAGTTTGTATGGCAGATATATGCTATAGTGATCCGATCTGAACAATTTCTTCGGAGATTGCATTACTTTTTCTAGCAAAAACTCATGCCAAATATTGTGAACATACCTCGTCAAATGAAAACGTTTTCCATGCAAGTACTTGATTCCGATCGTTCAGTTTGTATGGCAGATATATGCTATAGTGATCTGATCTGAACAATTTCTTCGGAGATTGCATTACTTCTTCTAGCAATAACCCATGCAAAATATTGTGAACATACCTCGTCGAATGAAAAAGTTTTCCATGCCAAGTACTTGATTCCGATCGTTCAGTTTGTATGGCAGATATATGCTATAGTGATCTGATCTGAACAATTTCTTCGGAGATTGCATTACTTCTTCTAGCAATAACCCATGCCGAATTTCGTGAACATACCTCGTCAAATGAAAAAGTTTTCCATACAAACACTTGATTCCGATTGTTCAGTTTACATGGCAGCTATATGCTATAGTGATCCGCTTTCGGCGGTTCCGACAAATGAGCAGCTTCTTTGTGAGAAAAGGACAGGTGCAAAATTTCAGATCGATATCTCAAAAACTGAAGGATTAGTTCGCGTATATACAGACGGACGGACAGACAGACGGACATGGCTAAATCAGAGAACTTAAAACAATGAGAAGGTGTAGGTTCGACAGCGAACAATTTGTAGGAATTTATCAAGGAGTTCACCACATATGCACGAGAAACAAATAACATTTCTCGCTTTTATAACAGCGGTGAATCTGTAAACATACGCTCTCTTAACATAACCAAACGGCGAATATTGAAGAGAATATAATATGTATGCCAAACTGGAAATATTGATATGCTATTTGAAACATATTCCGTTATTATATTATTTTATATTAATTCATTTTTATTTTCTTGTGAGTTCTTAATAATAATTTAAACATATTTTGATATATTTCTTAAAATAATTCAAGTGCTTGACACCATTATGGAGTCATAAAAGTACAGAATTGTGTTTTGCCGTCGGCATTTTCATATCGTGTGTAAAACTATTTGTAAATTGGTCTACAAACAACATATGTATGTAGATATGAACACTCATTACTTCATGTGAAATCTCCGTTGACACGGTCAACCAATGATCGAAGCTCACGTTCTTTGCTTTTATGTCAAAGAGTCAATCTGTCGAAGGACTGACGCGACGACAAAGCGTCACAACATTGTGTTGTTGGTAAAAAATCCGAGATGTGCCGAAAAATAAACGAACGCTCGCCGATTGTCATCGCTTCCCTTGCCGCTCTAACAGATTTGCCAACAAATCATTGTAGGTATGTATGTTTTTATATGAACATGCCTACATATTGACCAAGATTTTTGCGAGCCACGGAAAAATATTTTAAATCGACAAAAGCTTTGTTGCCACTTTTGTCATTGATTCCTGTGTTTTCTATGTTTGCAGGGTTGTCACTTTTCTCTTCTAGAGGGAATTTCTAGCTTTTGCCATCGTCGCGAAAAGACGCTTTTGGGCAAACGCATGCTCGGGGAGATGTGTAAGGCGTTTGCTTTTATGAATGAAACGACTTAGCTTATTGCTTGTGCGCCAGCGTTCATGAATGAAACTGTTGTTGGTGTGTGATTTACTACAAATTTAGGATTTGTCAATTTGGCTGCCATATTGATTTCTGGTGCTGATGCTATTTGAGACAATTGTTGTTTTTGTACAACAATGTTTGTATTTTTCCTATTGGCTGACGTACTTACATTTGTACGCTTAAATGTATGTAGATTTGTGTATGCATTACTTATTTTACGCGGTCATATGCATATTTGTACATACATACTTACATATAGAGCAGTGCGCTCACATGTATTTATTGATAATTGATAATATATTATTATATTATATAATATAACATATTGATGTACATACATAAATTATTAATTCTGTAAAAATTGAAATTAGAAAATTATGAAAATAGTAAAATATCATTTTTTGCATAATCTTTCACATTTTATCAATGTAGCATTTGTGCAAAAAAATAATAATTTATCAATTTTTCATCATAAAAATCGTTTATATGGCAAAAAATAATCATGCATATATGAAGTGGCATTTGTATTTCTTGTTTTCTCATTCATTTCATTTCATTTTTCTCTTTATATTGGTAGATACGTATTTTGTCAGAGAACTTTGTTAAAAATTCTCATTTCTGTTAAATAACAGCAAAACTATACAGAAAGTTGTGAACTCCTTGATCTCAAATTTTCAGCCAACCAATCGAGCATCATACAAAATTCAATTTGCACCTTCTCATTGTTTTAAGTTCTCTGCTTAGGCAAGCTCGGCCATGTCTGTGTTTTTGATACTGAATGAATTCCAGTAAGTCCAAATCATCCCCATCGGTTGTGATGTGTCGATCGATAAATGTTTCAACATCATTTGTGTTGGTGAATCCATCACTTTCCAATTGTGGTGCGTTACTTAGCCAGTACATGCCATGACAATGTGGTGATCCCCTATGCTGGAATTCAATTCTGTAGTAGTAACGGACTACTAAATTCTCTCCAAATAGCCCGTTTTGTAATAATTCTAGCATTTGGCGGAATCAATTGTCGAAATACCTGGAACATGTAACTGGATCTGTCCTTATCAGTCTCGCCTTTTCAGAGCTTGATAGAGCAGTAGCTTCCTCTTCCGAAATGTCTACTTTATCCACCAGTTTCTTCAATATGACTAACAACTCAGGCCATTTTGTTTCTGCAGCAGACATTGTGATAAAAAATGTTGGCAAACCAAACTGGCGGATCATGGCTAAAACTTTCTTCTTTTCAGCCTCCCAATGTGCAGGTGAGGATCGAAGTCCTTTGAGTACATGATAGCCTTCATCATGCTGGATAAGGTTGCTGACAAAATTTTCATCCCTCACATTTGCAGCAGTTATATTCCTCGATCCAGACTTTTTACGCAGGCAAATGCAAATTGCATTTTTAATGCGCTTCAACTCGTAGAACTTATAAATATACAGGAGCACGTCCACGCGCACACAACGCCGATCATAGCGTCGAATTTCAGAACGTGCAATTTTACTATAAGTTGTTGTAGTTGTCCTCTTTTTTCCGCAGTAAATCGTTGGATACGACAATTCCTGATCATCGTCGTCGGTTGTAACGTCTCTTGGGCATCTACCTTGTCCTGGTGTCATTGCAACCCGTTCAATGGATCGATTTTCATCGGGTTCATTGTCCATTAAAGTCTCCTGACCACCTGGATTTAAATCCTCGTCCATTTCAAGCGGTACATTTTCCTGACGGGCATTAAGAAGGTCTCTTATTTCTGCCTCATCTGCAGGATCCGCAATAAATGGCACAGTTTCCTCGTTTCCAGCATTTCCCAGCCAATCACTTGACATTTGGATATTATGCTTGACGTAGAGCTCTGTACCCAGCAGATAGTTTAGTGCCTCCAATATTTTTGCTGGTCGCACTGTCTCCGTCATAGAACTTTGTTCATATTCCAATCGACGTTTCAAGTGCACTTGAATAATATGGCTGTTATCAAATCTTCGTGGAAGCATGGTGACTGTCTCTACAACTGAAATGGGGATATTCACCACTGCTCCACGAATAGCACATTGTCGTTCATATCCTAAGGAGATGATGCGCATAAATGGGATCCTCGGTGATATCAGTCTTTCTTCTAGACACGTTAAATCCTGAAGGCATTCCGGAATATCAGGAAACTCCAATCCTTCCGATAGGCAGATATTTGGTATCTTGCCCTTCCTAACAATACGATAGCATGTGTTGCAAAAATTGTACTTTTGGTTCGAAGACGAAAATTTTGATGATAGATAAAACACTTTTCTAGCATCTTCCGAGCGCTTCGTCGTCTTCGATTCAGAGCATTGCGACGTCTTTGTTTCTGCGATTGCCGATACTCTTGGCATTTTCAAAAATTATTAAAAAATTTTATACAAATGAAAAATATACTAAAATATTAATAAATTAAGTAATAATAATATAATTTAAAGAATGCGTATTATTTAAAAAAGGGATTTTTTCGTTGATTTTGAAAGTTATTTGCGTTGTTGAAAGTTTAAGCTGCTCGCGTAAACCGAAGTGATCCGGTGCGTTGGGTCCTATTTATTGAATGTTTTAGAGCCCGACTTCACATCTGTAAACTCTTTTGCCCTTCTTGGTATCATCAAGCAACTTTCGTAGGAATACTAATGTGTTAATTACAGAAAGTGCATTGTAGAGGTTCTTTTTTACCTAGGTTATACTTTCTACCTAACTTGCAAACTATGTTTACTTCCTATTTACTCTTCTACCTAGGTTTTGTTTTGTACCTACCCATCAGTTAATTAGGGTTTTAAAACTGAATAATTATCTTTAGATAGTTCTCTATTATTATTAATAAATAATAATATATCTTGAATAATTAGGGATTTATTTATTTTATGGGTAATTAAATAATATTTTTGCTCCTTACTCTTATGTATATATTCTTAACATAATTTTCTACTTTACAAATTTATTTAGATCGATCAGTTTGTACGGCAACTATGTGATACAGTAGTCAGATCAGAAAAATTTCTTAGGATATTTTATTGTTACCGTCGCCAATAATCCATGCCAAATTTGATCAAGTAATTTTAGTTGAAATATTAAGGCGTTAACTACAAAAGGGGCATTATCGAGGTTTTTTTTTACCTAGGTTATGTTTTCTACCTACGTTTCATTCATACCTATTATTCTACCTAGATTTGGTTTGTACCTATCCATCAGTTAATTAGGGTTTTAAAACTGAATAATTATCTTTAGATAGTTCTCTATTATTATTAATAAATAATAATATATCTTGAATAATTAGGGATTTGTTTATTTTATGGTTAATTAAATAATATTTTTGCTCCTTACTCTTATGTATCTATTCTTAACACATTTTTCAACTTATTGTCCCAATTAGCTACATGTCACACCTTACTTTTGGCACAAGCAAAACAGTTTTTGGCAGATATAAGATAGTTTTTATTGAAAGCTCAAATTAGACAGTATAAATAATTAATTAATCTGATTTGTTTATAATTTATTATTTGTAAAGTGGTTAAATCTGACAGCTGTATGCTATAGTGGTCCGATCTTAACAATTCGTTCGAAGAATAATCCATACTAAAAACTTCCATACAAAAATTTATTTTGATCGGTCAGTTTCTATGATAGCTGTTTAATATAGCGGTCTGATATGAACAATTCGTTCGAAAATTGTAGCGATATTTTGGACAATCATCATCCATGCCATATTTCGTGAAGATAACTTGTCATAAACAATTTTTTTCATATAAGAACTTTATTTAGATTGTCAGTTTGTATGGCAGCTATATGCCATTGAGAGAAATCAATGCTGGATTTCGTGAAGATATTTTATCTAATGATCAATTTTTCCATGCAAGAACTTGATTCCGATCGTTCCGTTAATATGGCAGCTATATGCTATAGTAATCCGATGTGAAAAATTTCTTTGGAGATTGCATTACTTCTTCTAGCAAAAACGTATGCCAAATATTGTGAACATATCTCGTCGAATGAAAAAGTTTTCCATGCAAGTACTTGATTCCGATCGTTCAGTTTGTATGGCAGATATATGCTATAGTGATCCGATCTGAACAATTTCTTCGGAGATTGCATTACTTCTTCTAGCAAAAACTCATGCCAAATATTGTGAACATACCTCGTCAAATGAAAACGTTTTCCATGCAAGTACTTGATTCCGATCGTTCAGTTTGTATGGCAGATATATGCTATAGTGATCTGATCTGAACGATTTCTTCGGAGATTGCATTACTTCTTCTAGCAATAACCCATGCCGAATTTCGTGAACATACCTCGTCAAATGAAAAAGTTTTCCATACAAACACTTGATTCCGATTGTTCAGTTTACATGGCAGCTATATGCTATAGTGATCCGATATCGGCGGTTCCGACAAATGAGCAGCTTCTTTGTGAGAAAAGGACAGGTGCAAAATTTCAGATCGCTATCTCAAAAACTGAGGGACTAGTTCGCGTATATACAGACGGACGGACAGACAGACGGACATGGCTAAATCAGAGAACTTAAAACAATGAGAAGGTGCAGGTTCCACAGCGAACAATTTGTAGGAATTTATCAAGAAGTTCACCACATATGCACGAGAAACAAATAACATTTCTCGCTTTTATAACAGCGGTGAATCTGTAAACATACGCTCTCTTAACATAACCAAACGGCGAATATTGAAGAGAATATAATATGTATGCCAAACTGGGAATGTTGATATGCCATTTGAAATATATTCCCTTTTATTGAACTATTATTTATTATTTTTTAAATTATTTTATGTTATATATCAAAATACTTTTAAATTATTACTAATAAAGTATTTTGATATATTTCTTAAAATATTTCATTAATTGTACTTGACACAATTATGGAGTCATAAAAGTACAGAATTGTGTTTTGCCGTTGGTATTTCACATTCATGCTTCAATTTTTCTTTTCAAATGCATGTGTAAACATATGTAACAGGACATACATATATTATGTCGTTTACACATTTGTATGTATTTTTATGTAGATATGTACACTCATTACTTCATGTGAAATCTCCGTTGACACATTTTTTGCTTTTATGTCAAAAAGTCAATCTGTCGAAGAACTGACGCGACGACAAAGCGTCACAACATTGTGTTGTTGGTAGAAAATCCGAGATGTGCCATACACACTCTTACAAACATACATCGCATATGGGCAAGTGCAAAGTCAATGTGTGTACAAAAAATTCGAACGTACTTACGTAAATTCTTTGACAAATACAGTCAATCCCGGTTAAGTGCCAAAACCAAAGATGCAGATTTTTTATTAGATTAGATTAGATATTAGATTATTTCTATGTATTTAAAAAAAAATTACCGTTTTCTTTAAAAAATTAAGAAAAAAAAAGTGAGATGCAGCAAGACACCGGCAGATAAGAGGGATTGGAGGAGTGATACTTAACCGGGTTTTACTGTATACATAAATCAGAGGAATATTAAATATTTTCTTTAAAAAGTTTCTTGAATTGTAAATCGACAAATTTACTATGTTGTCACTTTTATTCTAAAATATTTTAATACTCATATTTGAGGGTTTGTCACTTTTCCCTTCTAGAGGGAATATCAGAAATTTGTTCAATTTATGATTTTTAGCTTTTGCCATCGTCGCGAAAAGACGCTTGTAGGCAAACGCATGCTCGGGGAGATGTGTAAGGCGTTTGCTTTTATGAATGAAACGACTTAGCTTATTGCTTGTGCGCCAGCATTCATGAATGAAAATGTTGTTGGTGTGTGATTTACTACAAATTTAGGATTTGTCAATTTGGCTGCCATATTGATTTCTGGTGCTGATGCTATTTGAGACAATTGTTGTTTTTGTACAACAATGTTTGTATTTTTCCTATTAGCTGACGTACTTACATTTGTACGCTTAAATGTATGTAAATTTGTGTATGCATTACTTATTTTGCGCGGTCATATGCATATTTGTACATACATACTTACATATAGAGCAGTGCGCTCACATGTATTTATTGATAATTGATAATATATTATTATATTATATAATATAACATATTGATGTACATACATAAATTATTAATTCTGTAAAAATTGAAATTAGAAAATTATGAAAATAGTAAAATATCATTTTTTGCATAATCTTTCACATTTTATCAATGTAGCATTTGTGCAAAAAAATAATAATTTATCACTTTTTCATCATAAAAATCGTTTATATGGCAAAAAATAATCATGCATATGTGAAGTGGCATTTGTATTTCTTGTTTTCTCATTCATTTCATTTCATTTTTCTCTTTATATTGGTAGATACGTATTTTGTCAGAGAACTTTGTTAAAAATTCTCATTTCTGTTAAATAACAGCAAAACTATACAGAAAGTGGTGAACTCCTTGATCTCAAATTTTCAGCCAACCAATCGAGCATCATACAAAATTCAATTTGCACCTTCTCATTGTTTTAAGTTCTCTGCTTAGGCAAGCTCGACCATGTCTGTGGTTTTGATACTGAATGAATTCCAGTAAGTCCAAATCATCCCCATCGGTTGTGATGTGTCGATCGATAAATGTTTCAACATCATTTGTGTTGGTGAATCCATCACTTTCCAATTGTGGTGCGTTACTTAGCCAGTACATGCCATGACAATGTGGTGATCCCCTATGCTGGAATTCAATTCTGTAGTAGTAACGGACTACTAAATTCTCTCCAAATAGCCCGTTTTGTAATAATTCTAGCATTTGGCGGAATCAATTGTCGAAATACCTGGAACATGTAACTGGATCTCTCCTTATCAGTCTCGCCTTTTCAGAGCTTGATAGAGCAGTAGCTTCCTCTTCCGAAATGTCTACTTTGTCCACCAGTTTCTTCAATATGACTAACAACTCAGGCCATTTTGTTTCTGCAGCAGACATTGTGATAAAAAATGTTGGCAAACCAAACTGGCGGATCATGGCTAAAACTTTCTTCTTTTCAGCCTCCCAATGTGCAGGTGAGGATCGAAGTCCTTTGAGTACATGATAGCCTTCATAATGCTGGATAAGGTTGCTGACAAAATTTTCATCCCTCACATTTGCAGCAGTTATATTCCTCGATCCAGACTTTTTACGCAGGCAAATGCAAATTGCATTTTTAATGCGCTTCAACTCGTAGAACTTATAAATATACAGGAGCACGTCCACGTGCACGCAACGCCGATCATAGCGTCGAATTTCAGATCGTGCAATTTTACTATAAGTTGTTGTAGTTGTCCTCTTTTTTCCGCAGTAAATCGTTGGATACGATAATTCCTGATCATCGTCGTCGGTTGTAACGTCTCTTGGGCATCTACCTTGTCCTGGTGCCATTGCAACCCGTTCAATGGATCGATTTTCATCGGGTTCATTGTCCATTAAAGTCTCCTGACCACCTGGATTTAAATCCTCGTCCATTTCAAGCGGTACATTTTCCCGACGGGCATTAAGAAGATCTCTTATTTCTGCCTCATCTGCAGGATCCGAAATAAATGGCACAGTTTCCTCGTTTCCAGCATTTCCCAGCCAATCACTTGACATTTGGATATTATGCTTGACGTAGAGCTCTGGACCCAGCAGATAGTTTAGTGCCTCCAATATTTTTGCTGGTCGCACTGTCTCCGTCATAGAACTTTGTTCATATTCCAATCGACGTTTCAAGTGCACTTGAATAATATGGCTGTTATCAAATCTTCGTGGAAGCATGGTGACTGTCTCTACAACTGAAATGGGGATACTCACCACTGCTCCACGAATAGCACATTGTCGTTCATATCCTAAGGAGATGATGCGCATAAATGGGATCCTCGGTGATATCAGTCTTTCTTCTAGACACGTTAAATCCTGAAGGCATTCCGGAATATCAGGAAACTCCAATCCTTCCGATAGGCAGATACTTGGTATCTTGCCCTTCCTAACAATACGATAGCATGTGTTGTAAAAATTGTACTTTTGGTTCGAAGACGAAAATTTTGATGATAGATAAAACACTTTTCTAGCATCTTCCGAGCGCTTCGTCGTCTTCGATTCAGAGCATTGCGACGTCTTTGTTTCTGCGATTGCCGATACTCTTGGCATTTTCAAAAATTATTAAAAAATTTTATACAAATAAAAAATATACTAAAATATTAATAAATTAAGTAATAATAATATAATTAAAAGAATGCGTATTATTTAAAAAAGGGATTTTTTCGTTGATTTTGAAAGTTATTTGCGTTGTTGAAAGTTTAAGCTGCTCGCGTAAACTGAAGTGATCCGATGCGTTGGGTCCTATTTATTGAATGTTTTAGAGCCCGACTTCACATCTGTAAACTCTTTTGCCCTTCTTGGTATCATCAAGCAACTTTCGTAGGAATACTAATGTGTTAATTACAGAAAGTGCATTGTAGAGGTTCTTTTTTACCTAGGTTATACTTTCTACCTAACTTGCAAACTATGTTTACTTCCTATTTACTCTTCTACCTAGGTTTTGTTTTGTACCTACCCATCAGTTAATTAGGGTTTTAAAACTGAATAATTATCTTTAGATAGTTCTCTATTATTATTAATAAATAATAATATATCTTGAATAATTAGGGATTTATTTATTTTATGGGTAATTAAATAATATTTTTGCTCCTTACTCTTATGTATATATTCTTAACATAATTTTCTACTTTACAAATTTATTTAGATCGATCAGTTTGTACGGCAACTATGTGATACAGTAGTCAGATCAGAAAAATTTCTTAGGATATTTTATTGTTACCGTCGCCAATAATCCATGCCAAATTTGATCAAGTAATTTTAGTTGAAATATTAAGGCGTTAACTACAAAAGGGGCATTATCGAGGTTTTTTTTTATCTAGGTTATGTTTTCTACCTACGTTTCATTCATACCTATTATTCTACCTAGATTTGGTTTGTACCTATCCATCAGTTAATTAGGGTTTTAAAACTGAATAATTATCTTTAGATAGTTCTCTATTATTATTAATAAATAATAATATATCTTGACTAATTAGGGATTTGTTTATTTTATGGTTAATTAAATAATATTTTTGCTCCTTACTCTTATGTATCTATTCTTAACACATTTTTCAACTTATTGTCCCAATTAGCTACATGTCACACCTTACTTTTGGCACAAGCAAAACAGTTTTTGGCAGATATAAGATAGTTTTTATTGAAAGCTCAAATTAGACAGTATAAATAATTAATTAATCTGATTTGTTTATAATTTATTATTTGTAAAGTGGTTAAATCTGACAGCTGTATGCTATAGTGGTCCGATCTTAACAATTCGTTCGAAGAATAATCCATACTAAAAACTTCCATACAAAAATTTATTTTGATCGGTCAGTTTCTATGATAGCTGTTTAATATAGCGGTCTGATATGAACAATTCGTTCGAAAATTGTAGCGATATCTTGGACAATCATCATCCATGCCATATTTCGTGAAGATAACTTGTCATAAACAATTTTTTTCATATAAGAACTTTATTTAGATTGTCAATTTGTATGGCAGCTATATGCCATTGAGAGAAATCAATGCTGGATTTCGTGAAGATATTTTATCTAATGATCAATTTTTCCATGCAAGAACTTGATTCCGATCGTTCCGTTAATATGGCAGCTATATGCTATAGTAATCCGATGTGAAAAATTTCTTTGGAGATTGCATTACTTCTTCTAGCAAAAACGTATGCCAAATATTGTGAACATATCTCGTCGAATGAAAAAGTTTTCCATGCAAGTACTTGATTCCGATCGTTCAGTTTGTATGGCAGATATATGCTATAGTGATCCGATCTGAACAATTTCTTCGGAGATTGCATTACTTCTTCTAGCAAAAACTCATGCCAAATATTGTGAACATACCTCGTCAAATGAAAACGTTTTCCATGCAAGTACTTGATTCCGATCGTTCAGTTTGTATGGCAGATATATGCTATAGTGATCTGATCTGAACAATTTCTTCGGAGATTGCATTACTTCTTCTAGCAATAACCCATGCCGAATTTCGTGAACATACCTCGTCAAATGAAAAAGTTATTTTATGTTATATATCAAAATACTTTTAAATTATTACTAATAAAGTATTTTGATATATTTCTTAAAATATTTCATTAATTGTACTTGACACAATTATGGAGTCATAAAAGTACAGAATTGTGTTTTGCCGTTGGTATTTCACATTCATGCTTCAATTTTTCTTTTCAAATGCATGTGTAAACATATGTAACAGGACATACATATATTATGTCGTTTACACATTTGTATGTATTTTTATGTAGATATGTACACTCATTACTTCATGTGAAATCTCCGTTGACACATTTTTTGCTTTTATGTCAAAAAGTCAATCTGTCGAAGAACTGACGCGACGACAAAGCGTCACAACATTGTGTTGTTGGTAGAAAATCCGAGATGTGCCATACACACTCTTACAAACATACATCGCATATGGGCAAGTGCAAAGTCAATGTGTGTACAAAAAATTCGAACGTACTTTCGTAAATTCTTTGACAAATACAGTCAATCCCGGTTAAGTGCCAAAACCAAAGATGCAGATTTTTTATTAGATTAGATTAGATATTAGATTATTTCTATGTATTTAAAAAAAAATTAGCGTTTTCTTTAAAAAATTAAGAAAAAAAAAGTGAGATGCAGAAAGACACCGGCAGATAAGAGGGATTGGAGGAGTGATAATTAACCGGGTTTTACTGTATACATAAATCAGAGGAATATTAAATATTTTCTTTAAAAAGTTTCTTGAATTGTAAATCGACAAATTTACTATGTTGTCACTTTTATTCTAAAATATTTTAATACTCATATTTGAGGGGTTGTCACTTTTCCCTTCTAGAGGGAATATCAGAAATTTGTTCAATTTATGATTTTTAGCTTTTGCCATCGTCGCGAAAAGACGCTTGTAGGCAAACGCATGCTCGGGGAGATGTGTAAGGCGTTTGCTTTTATGAATGAAACGACTTAGCTTATTGCTTGTGCGCCAGCGTTCATGAATGAAAATGTTGTTGGTGTGTGATTTACTACAAATTTAGGATTTGTCAATTTGGCTGCCATATTGATTTCTGGTGCTGATGCTATTTGAGACAATTGTTGTTTTTGTACAACAATGTTTGTATTTTTCCTATTGGCTGACGTACTTACATTTGTACGCTTAAATGTATGTACATTTGTGTATGCATTACTTATTTTGCGCGGTCATATGCATATTTGTACATACATACTTACATATAGAGCAGTGCGCTCACATGTATTTATTGATAATTGATAATGTATTATTATATTATATAATATAACATATTGATGTACATACATAAATTATTAATTCTGTAAAAATTGAAATTAGAAAATTATGAAAATAGTAAAATATCATTTTTTGCATAATCTTTCACATTTTATCAATGTAGCATTTGTGCAAAAAAATAATAATTTATCAATTTTTCTTCATAAAAATCGTTTATATGGCAAAAAATAATCATGCATATATGAAGTGGCATTTGTATTTCTTGTTTTCTCATTCATTTCATTTCATTTTTCTCTTTATATTGGTAGATACGTATTTTGTCAGAGAACTTTGTTAAACATTCTCGTTTCTGTTAAATAACAGCAAAACTATACAGAAAGTGGTGAACTCCTTGATCTCAAATTTTCAGTTAAACAATCGAGCATCATACAAAATTCAATTTGCACCTTCTCATTGTTTTAAGTTCTCTGGTTGATCCAAGTACTCGAATCCAAAACCAACCACATTATAATGTAAACAATACAAGTAATGAACAGAATACAAGAATACATACTACAGACCATATGCCAGCGCACAAATAAGTAATCAACCACCAAATGAAACACAAAGGATAAATAATATTAAAGAGGATAATTTTTTAAATCAAAACTAACTCTGTTAAACTAACGAAAATGCATATGTTAAAATTTTAACGAAAAGGAAATATCAATTTTTAATAACTGAACTACAAAATATGGTTCATACGATAGCTATGGCAAAAATAGTAATTTTAAACCCTGCAATTTTACATTTAAATGAGATAAAAAATATAATACAAAATGAACTCGGACGATTGACTATAACTGACTTAATGGACATTTCTAACTTTAAGATATTACAAAATAAAGATGTAATTGTTATATATATTAAGTATCCTAAAATTATAAATGATTGCAAATATTATGAAGTAAGAGCAATCACACAAGAAGACGGTAAATTAGTAATTGACAAAGAAATCGCAAAATGCAAAAAGAATATATTAATATAAAAAATTGTAAAAAAGAAATGATTAACACGTATTGTAAAATTAATAATACAAATACTTGCCTATCAGATATTTTGTCCAGAAAAAAAGGTAAATGTAAAAAAATAAAAGAAAAAAATAAAGAAGTAGATGTAATTAAAGAAGGAGCAATATTAGTCTCCGGAAACAACACAGTTGATGGCTATGCTATAAATGGAATTTACCTTGTTACTTTTGAGAATTATACAAATATTAATAATGTTATATATGAAAATATCGATTGTAAAATTTGGAAATATTTAAAAAACAATCACATAAATAATTTTGAAATTATAGAATATATTGAAACAAAAAATAAAGAAATGAATTTTGAAAACATTAATATTTTAGCTGAACGAATGAAAGTTTTTAAACATCATTCATTTTTATGGTACATACTTGTAATTTTGTTAATAATGTACATAATTTGTAGAATTGTAAAATTTAAAAAATCTCATAAAAGTTCTGAAATAAATAAAAATTTAGAATATCAAAAAATATCATATAACGCTATTTTGGATAAAATAAATAACTTATCAAAATATGATATTGAATCCGGGACGATTCATCTTAGAGAGGGGGGAGTTAACGGCAGCCTCCACAAAGTAACTTTACGATCATTATAAACAAAACAATTTCTTTGCACTCAGCAAAAATAAGCATCTTTGCTTATTTAAGTAATCAATACTCTTTTCAATAAAGCTAAGACCACAGCTTCTTAAATAAGCATCTTTGCTTATTTAAGCAACAAATACTCTTTTTATTAAGCTAAGACCACCCATATAATGTAAACAACAAAACTAATTGCTGAATAAGCGAATATTGTAAATTGACACTTATTATAAGACTTAAGCATATAAGAAAAATGTATATATAGGAGTAAATTGAAATAAAGAGATTCAGTCTTCCATCAGGAGCACTCAAACCAATCGTTTGATTTCTTCCGTGCGTTGCGCGGAAAATATATTTTTTTAATACTTCCACATACGAGGAAGTTAATTTGCATTACTTATTTTGCGCGGTCATACGCATATTTGTACATACATACTTCCATATAGAGCAGTGCGCTCACATGTTTTTATTGATAATTGATAATATATTATAACAAGTATATTATATAATATAACATATTGATGTACATATGTACATACATAAATTAGTAATTCTGTAACAACTAAAATTAGAAAATTATGAGAATAGTAAAAAATCATTTCTTGCATAATCTTTCACATTTTATCAATGTAGCATTTGTGCAAAAAAATCATATTTTATCAATTTTTCAATTTTTCATCATAAAATCATGTATTATTTGTTTTCTCATTCATTTCATTTCATTTTTCTCTTTATGTTGGGAGATACGTAATTTGCTGCGAACGCTGTTATAAATTCTCATTTCTGTTAAATAACAGAAAATATTACAGAAAATGGTGAACTCCTTGATCTCAATTTTTCAGCCAACCAATCGAGCATCATACAAAATTCAATTTGCACCTTCTCGTTGTTTTAAGTTCTCTGGTTGTACATATTTTCAAAGTCAACATTGGCATACACCCCGCAATACCCCTTGTATCAAACAAGCAGGATTGCGTCCATAAAAAACTAAAAGCACATTGATCTCTACAACGAGCTCTCAATTTCACGAGCACATAAATATATATGTACACACAAGTCCGTGTATTAGGGTGTACCTAAATACCCCAACATAAGGACATAAAAGTATTGTTAAATTAAAAGTGTGGTTCTTAAGTAAATTAAGAAAATTTAAATTACACTCACAACAAAATATTTAAAATAAAATACAAATTAAAAAATTTAGTTCGCAGGTAAATATTTATCTAGTCCAAAAAAAACTCGTATGTACGTAAAAGAGTATTCGGTATTCATTATCATATATTGCTGCGTTTAAATCAGTTTACACTGAGAAAATTTTAATTAGCTTTGACACATATAGTAATAAATAACATAACAAAAATGGTTAATGACGACAAAAATCAAACTACACCTGCAGGAGCTACACGCTCAAAAAGGTTACCAAATTCATTTCCGAGAGTGACAGATTAACACGATACTGCACTGGATTTTCATCTTCACCGATTCAAGACATCTCTGAATCGTAATGGGAAATAAAAAAACAAAATACTGACAATTTTTGGACTCGTCTCCAAACGGCTCATGACGCCATAGTAGATTATGACAATTCAGATCTACCACACGATTTTAAATCATCGGCCTACGCACTATACGAAAACTGCTTATACCAGTACGAAGAAACAAAAGCTATGATTTCTGATCAATTAAAACTAATAAAAGCTATTGCACCTACTCCACATCCGAGAGTAGAGCTGCCACAAATTCAAAGTCAAGAGGCAAGTTCAGGCATCCATCTCGAGGTGCCCGCATGTGACACATAAATATTTTATGGAGGTTATGAAGAAAGGCCGTCCTTCCGGGATATGTTCACTGCCGTATACATCAACCATCCAAAATTATCAAAAGCGCAAAAATTGTATCACCTCCGATACAAAACTAAAGGTCAAGCAGGCGCAATAGTAAAACAGTTCGTACTAAATGACGACAATTTCAATTTGGCTTGGGAAGCTCTAAAATCTAAATATGAAAATGAAAGAATATTGGTCGATAAACAAGTAACGACACTAATAAACTTGTCTAAAATTAAAAAAGAAACAAGTGAAGAATTTGTTAAACTACTATCCACCGTTTCTAATTGTTTGTCGGTTCTACCGACACAAAATATTCCCACAAACAGCTGGGACCCTATACTGGTAAACATATGCACCGCCGCATTACCAGAAAAATCGTTACTTTTGTGGGAGCAATCGCTTTCATCACGAAAGATATGCCCCACGTGGCAACAAATGAAAGACTTTCCAACTACCCAGTACGAAATTGCTGAAAGGGTAGATAAAAAACTAATTAAAACAAAAATTGTTCAACACGACCTAAAAAGAAGCTTCAATAGACCCCAAGCTAGTAGCAAAACCAAATTAAACAGAAGCTTGTACGAAACACAATCGTTCACATCCGAACAGAACAATCATACATCTTGCGAACTATGCACGAGAGGGCATAAACTACAATCTTGCGAGATATTTAAAAAATTAAAAATTCACGAAAGAAACAATTTTATAAGATCAAAAAGACTTTGTACAAACTGCTTGTCACATGCGCATACACTTAAAGAGTGCGAAAGCAAATTTAATTGCGGTTATTGTCATAAACGACATCATTCTATGCTTCATTATAACAATTTTTCCAAAGCAAGAAGCATAGTCCTTCCGCAACTTACTAACATGCTTCCAAGCTATCACATAAATAGCAAGCATTGGCAAAAGGTTTCACACCTAAAGCTAGCAGATCCCAACTGCAACGCCCCCGCTCAAATAGATATTATAATAGGCGGCGATCTCATACCACAGATAATACTCGAAGGCATTGAGAAAATTTCAAATACACTATTGGCACAAAACACTATATTTGGTTGGATTCTAAGTGGACTAGTTCCAGAACCAGTTTCCACATTAAGAACTCAAGTTGACGAAAATTCAAAGAATACCTTAATTCACAATCAAGGAAATTTCGGGAATTAGAAAAATGCCACCTCATATCAATTACAACCCCAGAAGATCAGTATTGTGAAGACTTCTATAAAGCCACAACTACTCGATCAAATAATGGCCGGTACGTCATACGACTACCACTAAATTTACAATGTTCCAACACTGCACGAATTGGCAGAAAAAACAAAGTCAGAGTCCCTTCTGACAAGATCAGTTTTAAAAACACAAATATGTAACTTTTCGACCCCGCAGGATGGCTCTTGCCAATAATGATACAAAAATCCTGATTCCAAAAGCTTGAGATATGTGGCGCGCTCCTACTCGCCAAATTAGTGCATACGCACTTTAACATATATCAAAATTGTCTCAAAAAAGTCGAAAAATTTACATATAACAAATTGTCCTCTAGTAGCTTACTTTTTCATAATATAATCATATAAAACAATTTAAAAATAAAGTTAAGCGGTCACCATACTCCCAATGCGATACAATGACGCACCAAGCTTTACAACAAGCAAAGGTCGCTCTAATCGCATATATCTAAGCCCTCCTCGTATTGGTGGTTTATGGCAAATACTTGTACAAATCCCCTTAAAACGCTCGCAATATCCCTCTTCAAAGGTTTCAATGGAGCACCCATTCTGGCCATATCTGAGCTAGGCGTGGAGTCGCCATCCTATAAGCCGATAATAAAGTAATAGTAGATAACCGGCAATAAAATGAATAAACAAAATTATACCATCTAATAATACGTCGGCACAACCACCAATCTAATAAATGCAAAACAACGTTGCTTGCTTAACGCACTAACTTCCAAATCAAAACACATAATACCCATTTCAAAATCAAAATTCCATCCTACACGTACACTTAAATATGGATCTACCACTACTGCATTATCATGCACACCGCGCGCTCTGCTACTCAAAAAGCAGTACGCCGAGATACCTGGAACGTTTATGTGCAACACTAGGGAAAATATTCGCCTATGTTTAACTGAGCTAAGCCTCAGTAAATAACCATAATACTCTACTCGGAAAAACTTCAATATATATATGTATATATATAAAGAAAGTAATAAATTTTCATATAAGTATTAATTGTATAAAGTGAAAGAAGTAATAAAAACTTTCAAATAAATGCTAAGTATATAAAATCAAAGAAGTAATACATTTTTATATAAACAATAATTGCATAAAGTCAAAGAGGTATTAAATTTTCACATAAATGCTAAGTATATGTATAAAGTCCTACAAATAATAAATTTTCATATAAATATTAATTGTATAAAGTCATAGATGTAATAAATTTTCATATAGGTATTAATTGTATAAAGTCAAAAAAGTAATAAATTTTCATATACATGCTAAATATATAAAGGCCTACAAGTAATAAATCTATATATTATATATCTATACTAATATTATAAATGCGAAAGTCCGTTTGTTTGTTAAGCTTTCACGCAAAAACTACTTAACAGATCATCATGAAATTTTGTACATATACTCTTAGAGGTGTCAGAATGAACATAGGATACTTTTTATTACAAAATTTATAAATTTTTTACGGATTATTAAAAAAAATTATTTTGGAAGATTATATATGTTTGGAAAATAAATTTGAAAATTTTGAAATTGAAAAAAAAAAAGTTTGGCAGAAATGATTGTTTGTCGAAAAAATTAAAAATGAAAGAAAACATAAATATATAAAAAACGTAAATCAGAGAAATAACACAAATATTATTAGTTACTCTTATTAAATATAAAAATGCCTCGAAAGCGGAAATCGGCGCTGTCAAGAAATTCTACGCCGGTGCGTAAGGCTAAAGTTACACGAAATAAAGAATGTGAAGTTCAAGCAGAGCTGAGAAGGCAACAGCAAGCAGATCGACAACGTGTTTTGAGAGCAGCTGAAACTTCTCATCAGGCACGAGTACGTTCGAAAAGACAAGCTAAGCAGCAGGAAGCTGTATATTTTAAAATTTGAAAATTCATTGCCTTTAGTAATCCAAGCCATGCAATAAAATATATTCTTTATATGGATCCATATCTACTATAATGATATCAGTTATTTATTTGATGGATTCGACGCGAGCGAAGCCGCGGGTAAAAGCTAGTAATATTATAAATGCGAAAGTCCGTTTGTTTGTTAAGCTTTCACGCAAAAACTACTTAACAGATCATCATGAAATTTTGTACATATACTCTTAGAGGTGTCAGAATGAACATAGGAAACTTTTTATTACAAAATTTATAAATTTTTTACGGATTATTAAAAAAATTATTTTGGAAGATTATATATGTTTGGAAAATAAATTTGAAAATTTTGAAATTGAAAAAAAAAGTTTGGCAGAAATGATTGTTTGTCGAAAAAATTAAAAATGAAAGAAAACATAAATGTATAAAAAACGCAAATTAGAGAAATAACACAAATATTATTAGTTACTCTTATTAAATATAAAAATGCCTCGAAAGCGGAAATCGGCGCTGTCAAGAAATTCTACGCCGGTGCGTAAGGCTAAAGTTACACGAAATAAAGAATGTGAAGTTCAAGCAGAGCTGAGAAGGCAACAGCAAGCAGATCGACAACGTGTTTTGAGAGCAGCTGAAACTTCTCATCAGGCACGAGTACGTTCGAAAAGACAAGCTAAGCAGCAGGAAGCTAGAAGAGCAACGGAAACGCAAGAACAATTGCAGGCAAGAAGAATTAATGATGCAGAAGTAAGAACCACGCGTCGTCGTAATTTCATAACTAAGAATTGGTCTGTATTTAATGGTACTGGTTTTCAATATGATCCTTTAGTTGAGTATTCTAATCATCCCTTAATTGTTATTGGCTCAATGTAATTATACTATTTCCAGGAAATAATGAAGTAAATCGTCGTTGCCAGTATATAGATGGAGTAGAAAGAGAAACATTATTAAAAATTCAACGAATGTTACACAGTCACAATGATTTGGATCCATATTTACTATAATGATATCAGTTATTTATTTGATGGATTCGATGCGAGCGAAGCCGCGGGTAAAAGCTAGTTTTTGTATAAATATTAAATATAAAGTAACACAAGTAATAAATTTACAAAAAAAAAAACAATTGTAATTTTGAAATTATTAGTTGTCTTATGACACGACAATCTTTGAAAATCACATATATAAATTATAAATAGGTTGAAATAATTTTTTTATATATTTTCGAGTTAGTTAGTTAGATTTACGTGTCAGAAAACATTTATAATAAATCTGCTCAAATTGACATATACTGGAAAAATACTTTTATGAAAATTAGTATTTGTATGACTTTATACATTTAGTACTTATACGAAAAATGTAATAATTTTTCAATTAAGGATTAATTGTATAAAGTTAAAGAAGTAATAAATTTTCATATAAATGCTAAGTATATAAACTCCTACAAGTGATTAATTTTCATGTAAGTAATAAATATAAGGTCAAAGACGTTATAAATTTTCTTATAAGTATTAATTTTACAAAGTCAATGAAGTAATAAATTTTCATATAAATGCTAAGTATATAGTGTCTGTAGGGCTACAAAGCTTTTTTTGTAGCCGCGCAAATATCGAAAAAGCGAAATATTTAAGCAAAGTTGTAACAGCGATAAAATACAAAGGGCCGAGTAATGATGCTATGTGTGGTCAGTTATTAGACTAACTTTATTCGCAAAATTCTAAGCAATATTGCAATACCGTTCAATACATAATTTCCGCTAAGTACATAGTTTCATTTTCTATTAGTGCATATCTACATAAGTATGTAAGTTATATAAAAACAGTTCATAAATAGAGAATAATCCAAGTACATACTTTACTCTATTGCTCCTTCGTATATAATGTAGTTATTAACAAAAGAGAAATATAAAAAAATGGGAGCGCAGCATTCCAAGAGGCTGCTTACATATTAAGCTTAGTACATGTTAAATGGGACTAGCTAATGTGCACAAACAAATATTCATTGTACAAAGCAAGCGCAATCAAGCAATAAATATGTAGGTATGTACACAATGCAAATACAATTATTAACTGCATTGAGACGAATGACTAATGCTTGCCCTTGAATATTAGGCAAATAAGTAGAGAACAAGAAATAGCAAAAATATATAGAACATATGACTGTATAATGCATTGGTTCTCAATCGGTGACCCAACATCCCGGCCCCGTTGAAAGGCATTTTAAACAGGTAGAAGGGCTAGCTTGTGAATTGGTCGCCGAATGATTCCCTTCGTTGTTCGAATGTCCACCACACGCACTTTAGAGTCCTTTCCTGGAATACTGTTTATAACTCTTCCAATATGCCATTTTTGTGGTGGTAAATTGTCTTCATGGATGATAACCATTGAGTTGTTGTTGATGTTTGGTCGCTCTGTAAACCACTTTGATCGTACTTGAAGTTCGTTTATGTATTCATTTGACCTCCTGTTCCAAAACATTTGTTTAATGCTTGTGACCTGATTCCATCGTTGTACGTTGCTGATGTTAGCTGACAATCTCCGCTCTGGGAGTGCCCCAAGTGAACTACCAATAATAAAATGCCCCGGGGATAATACTTCATAATCATTTGGATCCGATGACATTTACAAAAAAAAAAAACAATTGTAATTTTGAAATTATTAGTTGTCTTATGACACGACAATCTTTGAAAATCACATATATAAATTATAAATAGGTTGAAATAATTTTTTTATATATTTTCGAGTTAGTTAGTTAGATTTACGTGGCAGAAAACATTTATAACAAATCTGCTCAAATTGACATATACTGGAAAAATACTTTTATGAAAATTAGTATTTGTATGACTTTATACATTTAGTACTTATACGAAAAATGTAATAATTTTTCAATTAAGAATTAATTGTATAAAGTCAAAGAAGTAATAAATTTTCATATAAATGCTAAGTATATAAACTCCTACAAGTGATTAATTTTCATGTAAGTAATAAATATAAGGTCAAAGACGTTATAAATTTTCTTATAAGTATTAATTTTACAAAGTCAATGAAGTAATAAATTTTCATATAAATGCTAAGTATACTACATTGGTGTAATTGGACGAGAATTTAATACAGCTTCTATATCAACCAGGACTGTTGTTAGTTCCTCAGCTGTGAGTCTTGCATTTTTGATGGTGCGGTTGAGGTGACCCTTAGCCGATTTGACTGCTGCCTCCAAAATACCGCCAAAATGAGGTGCTCTTGGAGGAATAAAATTGAAATTTATAAATTCATTAGCACAATATTTTACAATTGCATCTTTGTTTTCGGTTTTAAATAAAAATGACTTTAATTCAACTAGTTTGTTGCAAGCACCCACAAAAATTGTTGCGTTATCGCAAAAGATGTCAGAGGGTAGACCTCTTCTTCCAATCATGCGCTTCAATGACGCTAAGAATGCGTCCGTGGATAGATCCGATACTAGTTCGATGTGAACCGCCTTTGTCGCTAGACAAACGAAGATCCCAATGTACGCTTTAAAAGGTGTTTTGCCTCGAATACGCAAATATACGTTGACTGGTCTGCAGAAATCAATACCGCACCGCGCAAAAGAACGAGATGGAGTTAAACGCTCGACAGGTAACTGTCCCATTACTTGGTTCATCAGCTTTGGCTTGTAGCGTATACAATGTGTGCATGATCTGACGATACGTCTTGCTAAATCGCGCGCATTGACTATCCAAATCTGAAGTCTTATCAGTGCTACGAGTGCCTTTGGTCCTGCATGGTAGTGTTTCCGATGTAGATGACGAACGTAATGCACAACAAAATTGGCATTTGTTTGGCAACAGCATTGGGTGTTTCCTTTCTTCTGTAATATCTGCTGATTCCAATCGACCTCCAACTTTGAGTATTTGAAATTCTTCGATATACTCTAGAAAAGGATTTAAATAACGTAACGGGCCATTTATCGTAAGCTCTTTCTGTAAAAGATGAATTTCATTAGCGAAATGTATGTGTTGGATATTCCAAAATATGCTAAGAAAGGCGTGATGTAACTCTTGTAGTAAAAGTGTTAATGAGTCATTAAGATTAGCTCCATGTCGAATTTATTGACGAAGCGAAACATCCAAGCTATTAATCGAAGGCTGCTAGTGTAGTTACTCCGCTGATTCACAATTTCCAAAATGTAATTTGTGCTAACAATTGTATTGAATGCTGATTTTCGTTTCTCCCTATCGACAAATTCCATGTCGATATCATCGCAGCTGTTCTTTGGCCATTTATCTGAGTTTTCGTATAGAAACTTTGGTCCGGTGTACCATATTGAATTAACAAGTTCCTTTACAGTACGAAGGCTGCTAGTGTAGTTACTCCGCTGATTCACAATTTCCAAAATGTAATTTGTGCTAACAATTGTATTGAATGCTGATTTTCGTTTCTCCCTATCGACAAATTCCATGTCGATATCATCACAGCTGTTCTTTGGCCATTTATCTGAGTTTTCGTATAGAAACTTTGGTCCGGTGTACCATATTGAATTAACAAGTTCCTTTACAGTACATCCTCTAGAGGCAACATCCGCCGGATTACACTGCGTTGGTACATGTCTCCAATGGGCGCCTTTGGTTAAATCTTGAATTTCCGAAATTCGATTACCAACAAAAGTCGAAAGTGTTGCAGAATGCATCTTAACCCAATGTAATACTATTTGTGAGTCTGTCCAAAGAAAAATGTTAAAAGACTTGTTAGAAATTGTTGGTTTAATTTTTGCTAAAAGACGAGCAAGAAGAAGAGCGCCGCAAAGTTCTAATTTGGGTAACGATTGTTTTTTGGTGGGTGCCACTCTGGACTTCGCAGTGAGTAGGCGAATGGTAGTAGTAGTGCCACATTTGTTGAGAACGCGAGTATATATTGCGCAGCCATATGCACGAATCGATGCGTCACAAAATCCATGTATCTGAAGAGATTCCACATCTGTCGAAAAACAGTGCCTCGGCACTTTAATTTGTGAAAGATCCGATAAGCAGTTAAGAAATTTTTTCCAAGCAAATTCGATGCTCTGTGGCACAGATTCATCCCAATCCAACTTTAGTAGCCATATTTCTTGCAACAAAATTTTTGATGTTATAATAACAGGAACTAAAAGTCCAAGTGGGTCGTAAAGTGATGATACAACAGAATGGATGGAACATTTTGTAAGTCGACCAATCAGTGCTAGTTTTGCTTCAAATGGAAAAATAAAACAATCAAGATTTTGGTTCCATTTTAGTCCAAGTGTAATAGTGATGGATGTATCTACGTTTAGATCCTTTATAGAGTCGTCTTCTCTGAATTGATGATAATTGGAATGCCCCTTTGTTAATTTAAACTGTCCTAATTCTAACAGTTGTATTACCTCTTGCTTTATCTGTGCAAGTTCGGTTAGAGTATCAGCACCACAGAGTAGGTCATCTACGTAGAATGATGACTTCACGATTTTTGCGCCAATTGTAAATTGTTCTGAATGCTGTTCAGCTAGATATAACAAACTCCGTATAGCAATATATGGTGCAGCAGCCATTCCATACGTTACAGTATTTAGTTGATACGTGCGAATATCTTCAGTTGGTGAACTCCTCCACAGAATATACTAGAACTTTCGATCATCTTCGTGCATTAATACTTGGCGATACATCTTGACTATGTCGGCAGTGAGTGCAAACCTGTGGAATCGAAAACGAATAAGAAGAAGAAAAAGTTCACATTGAATTGTAGGGCCAACCACCTGAATATCAAATACAACTCGAAGCTTTGTTGTTGTACTTGTTGGTTTTAGCACACAATGATGTGATATATAATAATGCGGTTCGCTGAGATTTGGATTTTTTACAACCCTCATATGACCCAAACTCTCGTAGTCGCTCATAAATTCAACGTTTTGTTCTTTTAATTGTGGTGATTTGGCTAATCGACGTTCTTGTGCATTAAATCGTCTCAATGCCGTGGTATATGACTCGCCCAAACATGTCGGATCATCCTTGAAAGGTAATTTGACAACTTTTCCGGCGCAAGGTCTTCTTGACACAGTTGCATTGTATATGTGATCGCAACTCTATTGTTCCCGAGTCCGGGGCTCTGGTATGGTAGTGATTTCTTCCAATTTCCACAACTTTTCCAATTTGGCGTCTAAAGATTCATTGGCTAAAAATAAACAAGATGGTTTGGATATGTTGTTACTGCCCGTCTTATAACGTCCCGAAAAAATCCAGCCTAAGAGTGTTTTTTGCAAGATTGGTAAATTAGATCCAAGATTGATTTGTCCTACAGATAGAAGACTGAAGAACGTTTCTGTACCCAGCAACATGTCGATTTTCTTTGGTATATAAAATTCATCATCGGCGAGCGCTATATTGTGTGGAGTATTCCATGTTGAAATATTGATTTCCGGATCTGGTTGATAAGCAATGTGCGATGTAATACAAAAAGTCAATATAAGTTCGAAACCAGTGACTTGCGACTTGATATTAGTTGAAGTTTTGAATTTAATATTTGTTGACGATGAACCGATGCTTTGAATCTGTCTGTTTTGCTTACTTCTTGGCAGAAGCTATTTTTGCGAAAAATCATCTGTGAAAAAATTTACCTGTGAACAGTCGCAATTAAAAACCTGATGGTTGTTACTGGAACAGAAATTACACGATATATTGGAGCAGGAAAATGTATAGCCTCTTGGTTGATTCCTTGATTTGACGACGTACTAACATGCTTGTTATCCAGTGATTCCAGGTATTGGCAGTGTCTTTCCAAAACTGCGATGCAACTCTCCCATGACGGCAGCGTTCTGAAATCTAGCGACTCCTTCCACTTTTTGTTGGTCTGTTCATCAGACTTCTGCAAAATTAAATGAATAAGCATAGCTTGCGATATTTGGCTGTCGGTACCTAGCGATGTCAAGGAACCATAAATAGCTGAAGCCTTATCAATTAAACTTCTTAGCTGAATGCCATTTGGTTTCATAACTGCTGGTAAATCAAATAACGAATTTATTCCTTCCAAAAAAGTTAGTGGGTTGTTATCATACCGTACCTTCAACCGTTCTAACGCCTTAGGGTAGTTTTCATTTGTCACTTGAAACGCATTTACAGTTTCTAAGGCTTGACCTTGGAGACAATTTCGCAAATGATTGAATTTTTCAATATTAGTTAAATTGAATTCATGATCAATTATTTGCTTGAACGAGGTGATCGTTGGCGCGTTGTTGTCTTAGCTCATCCAAAGACATTGCAAAACAGGATCTTGTATGTGCTTTATAGAGGCTTCAAAATTATTTTAAATAACAATACTTCTACTTCTAGTGAGTAGTTAAGCAATAAGTGATTAGTTAATTTTACCGCAAAATTTATAAAATCAAGTTATACTTATGTGGTGGTATGCAACAAACATGCGAATATGAGCTACAGGCAATGGTAACGACGGGACTTAGCGGTAGCAAACTGGTGTGCTGTGCTTTGTGCGAGCAATGCAGGTGACTCCAATGGTGAAGATTTCTAACGGTGACTAAGTTTAATGATGACAAAGTCCAATGTCGGTAATTTCCAATGACGATAATGTCCAATGACGATAATGTCCAATGACGATAATGTCCAACGATAATATCCAATGATGATAATGTCCAACGATGCAGTCTAATACTGACCACACTCCGAAATGATTTGCGAAAGAACAAAAAACTCACTCGTGCCCCACGTTGGGCGCCAAAAAATGTAGGGCTACAAAGCTTTTTTTGTGGCCGCGTGAATATCGAAAAAGCGAAATATTTAAGCGAAGTTGTAACAGCGATAAAATACAAAGGGCCGAGTAATGATGCTATGTGTGGTCAGTTACTAACTTTATTCGCAAAATTCTTCTCCTTAAATAATATTCTAAGCAATATTGCAATACCGTTCGATACATAATTTCCGCTAAGTACATAGTTTCGTTTTCTATTAGTGCATATATACAAGTTAACGGCAGCCTCCACAAAGTAACTTTACGATCATTATAAACAAAACAATTTCTTTGCACTCAGCAAAAATACAGCTTCTTAAATAAGCATCTTTGCTTATTTAAGTAATCAATACTCTTTTCAATAAAGCTAAGACCACAGCTTCTTAAATAAGCATCTTTGCTTATTTAAGCAACAAATACTCTTTTTATTAAGCTAAGAACACGCATATAATGTAAACAATAAAACTAATTGCTGAATAAGCGAATATTGTAAATTGACACTTATTATAAGACTTAAGCATATAAGAAAAATGTATATATAAGAGTAAATTGAAATAAAGAGATTTAGTCTTCCATCAGGAGCACTCAAACCAATCGTTTGATTTCTTCCGTGCGTTGCGCGGAAAAAATATTTTTTTAATACTTCCACATACGAGGAAGTTAATTTACATAAGTATGTAAGTTATATAAAAACAGTTCATAAATAGAGAATAATCCAAGTACATACTTCACTCTATTGCTCCTTCGTATATAATGTAGTTATTAACAAAAGAGAAATATAAAAAAATGGGAACGCAGCATTACAAGAGGCTGCTTACATATTAAGCTTAGTACATGTTAAATGGGACTAGCTAATGTGCACAAACAAATATTCATATAATTGCGTGGACGAAAACATAGCGGTAGCATTAGTGTACAAAGCAAGCGCAAGCAAGCAATAAATATGTAAGTATGTACACAATGCAAATACAATTATTAACTGCATTGAGGCGAATGACTTCTAATGCTTGCCCTTGAATATTAGGCAAATAAGTAGAGAACAAGAAATAGCAAAAATATATAAAACATATGATGACCCAACAGTGTCCTACAAGTCATACATTTTCATATAAGTATTAAATATAAAGTCAAAGAAGTATAAGTATGAAGTCCTACATGTAATAAATTTTCATATTAACATTTGTTTAAATGACCATAAACTCCTCCCGCCAAGTACACCGCTTCACCCGGTATATAAGGGCACACCCTAGGATAACCCACACAATACCAAACACTCATACATCACCACACGGGACAACACAACACACCACAGCATCGCGTCTGCACACCACCTCAGCAAACAAAAAGGATGGTCTTCGCAATAGACCAACCTCATTCGACAGAATAGCGATCCTGCGCGCAACTCTACCCATCCGATTCGTTTCGCACACTGCGCCGCGTCAACACCTCACATTCGATTATTGGACAGCTGCTACAGCAATTCACACGTTGATTTTCGCTAGACGATCCTACGCGCTACCTTTTTGGACGTATCTCTTTCGCTATATACAATTGGACGGCGCAATTCAATTCGATTCGATGCTGCGTAATATACAATCAAGCTCGCTACAAACATTTGTTAATCCATCAAACCATGGGTTTACCACATCGATCGACATCGCTCCGGATCTATTTCGACCATCCACTTCGACACCGTTCCGCACTCTTTTGGATGAAGCGATTCATTTTCCTATTTAATACATCAATAGATTATGTGTAACATAAACTTGTGTAAAAAATAAATTTTCACATAGAATATTTTATATTATAAATATTATGTACTTTCATTTGTAACATTAACCGCGAGTGTAAGTGAATCACAAAAACTTAAATATATGCTGTGTGCTTCCCATTAAAGTGGGCACCCAATTGTTCAACGTTAATTATATAAATTCAAAGAAGTAATAAATTTTAATATAGGTATTAATTGTATAAAGTCAAAGAAGTAATAAATTTTCATATAAATGCTAAGTATATAAAGTCCTACACGATTTAAATTTTCATATAAATATTAATTGTATAAAGTTATAGAAGTAATAAATTTTCATATAAATGCTAAGTATGGAAAGTCCTACAAATAATGAATTTTCATATAAGTATTAAGTATAAAGTCATACAAGTAATAAAATTTCAAAAGCAAAAATAATTGTAAATACTTTTGATGTTATTAGTTGTCTTATGACCATGACGATCTTTGAAAATCATATAAATTACCCACGTATAAATGAGTTTTTAAATTATATATAGGTTGAAATAATTTTTTTTATATATTTTCGAGTTAGTGAGAGTGGCAGAAAACATTTATAACAAATCTGCACAAATCTGCTCGAACTAACATATTATATACTGAAATAATACTTATATGAAATTTATTAGCTGTATGACTTTATACATTTAGTACTTATATGTAGGAAGCAATAAATTTTCATATAAGTATTAATTGTATAAAGTCAACGATATAATAAATTGTTATATAAATTCTAAGTATATAAAGTTCCACAAGTAATAAATTTTCATATAAATATTAATTTTACGAAGTCAAAGAAATAATAAATTTTCACATAAATGCTAAGTATATAAAGACCTACAAAAAATAAATCTTCATAAAAATGCTAAGTATAATAATAATTGTATAAAGTCGAATAAATAAAAAATTTTCTTATAAGTTGTTTAATGTTGTAACTTTGTTCTCACCTTTTCGCTCCACTTTTCGTTCCACTAAACACTCACGTATTTGTAAAAATTAGAAAAAATATTACCCAATTTGTTCCTGTTGCAAACGTTTAACGGAATTTACAATGTAATATATTTACAAATATAATATGTTAATACTTGTATTTTATCAATAATCCAAAAAATATAACGTCACTTGGATAATATTAAAGTATAATCGGGATATACGACCGTGGAAAAAAGGCGGAACTTCAAACTACGACTTCCCTGTTGACGCTTTCGGTGGAAAAGAGGCTCGGCGCGATCGCCCTCCCTGGTTTTGTTCATGTTGGTGTGTAGAGTTATTATGCTGTGTGTGGGTGTATGCTGCTGCTTTCAGCAAGGTTGCCTTGGTGCGTGGTGTGTGGGTGTGTTGATGTTTCCAGGTGTGGTGTGCGAGTGTTGTCCTGTAAGTGGGGTGTTATGCTGTCGTGTGAGTGGTGTGTTGTGTCGTCGCATGAGTGGTGTGTTGTGCGGTGTTGTTTACTGCATTAGGGCGGGAAGCTGAACTCATTTAGCCATCTCGGACCCCCTAGGCGAATGTTCAGCCTAGCAGTCGCTGGAGTTGTTGCAACGTTGCCACGACGTTGCTGAGGCCTGTCCTGCGGCGAGTATGCAGCCTTAAGGGTTGGTGTCGTGTTGAGGTGCTATTGAGCTGACGCCATAAACGGGTGCGGCGAGTGCTTGTCGTCGACGGGGTCGTGCTGCATGGCTTGGCTGTGAACGACGGTGTGAATGGCAACAGAGCGGGCAGCGGAGGCGAGGCGGCTCCGAAATCAAAGAAGGCGTTGGGCGCATGGCACGTCGTGGAGCTGTTGGTGCAGTTGTTGCTGGCGTTGTTCGTGGCGCTACTACGAGGGTAGCCCCAGAGCGCGGCACAGTGACAGCCGAACGCATGGTTGGCGTAGGTGTAACTGAAATTTCAGCGTCCATAACTACCTGTATGGAGAAAAGGGCGAGTTTAGTTACGACTCAGTGATATAAATAATGAATCCTTAAAAATGTAACCAACTTTATTTGGTTGGTGGGGGTCGTATTAGTCCACCCATTATTGTATTAGTATATATTGTGGTGATTTATCATATTTGCGGTTTATTTCGGTTTTAGGTTATTAGAGGGATATTTTGTTTTCTCCGTGTATATATAATATTATTGTACGGATGTTTTATTACTTGCGTTTTCGCTGTTATCTGCGATTGGTAGGAAGCATAGTTTAACGAGCGGCCTGGTTAGCGTACCGTTTCGAGTACGGAGGTCAACTACTCGTATATGACCGTCGGAACCATGATGTAGCTTCTCTATGCAACCAAGCCGCCATTCTGTAGCGGGGAGACATCCGTCATGGTTTAGGGCAAAATCTCCCAGCTTTGGCGCTTTTTCGGGAGTTTTCCAGCGGTACCTTTTATGAAGCTCCTTTACGTACTCCTCCTTCCATCGGCGGCTGAAATCATGATGGAGAATTTTAATTCTTTCCCATCTATTATGTAAGGACAGCGACTCCACGCCTGGCTCAGGTATGGCCAGAATGGGTGCCCCTTTTAGAAAGTGCCCTGGAGTTAGGGCTGTGAGATCTGAGGGATCTTGCGAGAGTGTCGTAAGTGGCCGTGAATTGAGAACGGCTTCAATGCGAATTAATAATGTTGTAAATTCTTCATAATTAAATTTGTAGTTTCCAGATACTTTTTTAAAGTGGGATTTGAAGTTTTTTACAGCTGATTCCCATAAACCACCCATATAAGGAGCGCTTGGAGGGATAAACTGTAAGTTAATACCTTGGGGAGCGTACTTTTGTATAATTTCAGGTGAGATTTGTTTGACGAACTGTTTCTCTGTGGCTGTTTGTTCCTATAAATGTTTTTCCATTGTCGCTCAAGAGTTTTGACGGAAAACCGCGTCGTCCGACGACGCGAGCAAATGCCGCGAGAAAAGCCTCCTTTGTCAGATTCGTACATAGCTCGAGGTGCACTGCTTTTGTCGTAAAACAGACAAAGATAGCCACATAGCCTTTCATTAGGGTGGGAGACCTTAACATGGATGCCTTTATCTGAAAAGGCCCAGCAAAATCGACACCTGTAATGGTCAAAGGCAGAGCGAAGTTACAGCGTTCTGATGGAAGTGCTGCCATAATATGCCGTCGCACTTTCTGCTTATGCATAGTGCAAATCTTGCACATGAAAATGCATTTCTTGATTTTGGGCTTGAGTCTTGGAATATAAAACTCTTGACGGACTATTTGTTGCGTGAGGCGATGTTCTGCGTGTAGCAATAGCACGTGGACATAGTTAAGGTATAAGGTGGCAAGTTGCGATTTCTCTGGGATAACTATGGGATGACGTTCGTTATACGTCAGGCTTGAATTGGCAAGCCGACCATTCGCACGAAGTACTCCTTTCGTGTCAATAAATGGATTTAAGACTAAGAGTGAGCTCTTTTTATCTATCGGCTTCGATTCTCCTAGTAATGATATTTCTCGGCTGAAGTAACGCGCTTGCGTAGATGCGATAAGAGCAACCTTTGCTTTTTGTAAGTCTAGGTGCGTCGCTGTATCGCATTGGGAGTGTAATTAAGTCACTCCCTTAAGTTTAATTTTAGTCGCTCTATGAACTTGAGCATGTAAGCGATTACCCTGAGGGCTCGGAGGTACGAGGAAAATCGCTCGAGGATGTCATTATCCTGCAATGTTGTGTGAAAGGAGTCGATTTTTCGACTCTCTGGGGCAATTATGTTACGCATGGGCGATTGTGGCCAAGAATAGGGAGATTCTAGCAACCATCGGAGGCCGTTCCACCAGGTGGTGGCAAGGTGCAGGGGTTTGCACCCTCTTGTACCTAGATCAGCTGGATTGTCAGCACTGGCTACGTGTCGCCAGGTGGCTGATCCTATTAGGTCAAGTATTTGAGACGTTCGATTGGAAATATACGTCTTCCATGCATGAGGTGGTTTTTCTAACCAGGCTAGTACAATTTCAGAATCGGACCACAGATACAATTTGTATTTTGCCATGTTTAAATGCATTCGCATCATGGATACTAGTTTGGCTAGTAATAGCGCTCCACGCAGTTCAAGTCGTGTTAGACTTATTGTTTTTAAAGGAGCCACTTTTGCTTTTGCTACTAGTAAGTGGCTTGTGGTTGCAGTGTCGCTTTGTGTGCGAACATATATAGTTGCGCAATATGCCTTTACAGAAGCGTCACAGAAGCCGTGTAGTTCGACTTTGTGTTCTGGGGCATAATTTACCC
The DNA here is from genome assembly GCF_042242935.1 of Bactrocera oleae. NCBI lineage: Eukaryota > Metazoa > Arthropoda > Insecta > Diptera > Tephritidae > Bactrocera > Bactrocera oleae. The sequence goes on along the minus strand of NC_091541.1, from coordinate 16,042,595 downwards.
ATCGTGGGGCATAATTTACCCAATTTGTTATGGCGGATAATGCAGATATTGACTCTGTAGTGTATGAAAACTGGTCAGATATCGCATTCCGTTGGATTCCCAGAGTCTTTGTTGTACTTTCCTTTTCGAATTTTAGGAAATTAATATCTAACAAATTTTCATTTGGTATATTTTTTAGAATGTTAGGGTGGTTCGCCGTTATCTTTTTCAACGGAAACCCTGCGGTATTGAATGCTTGTACCACTTGTGATAGTGACTCGTATGCTTGTGGAAGACTGTGACTTCGAGACAAGATATCGTCTACATACGATTGTGTTTTTAACACCTGGGTTGCCATTGTTTTCTCCCATTCGTGCAGTGTTCGAACGGCTAGATATGGAGCACAGTGGAAGCCAAAGGTAACTGTTTTTAGTTTATAGTCGCGTAGTTGACTATTGGGAGATTTTCGGAAAATAATTCGCTGAAAATCTTGGTCGTCTTTATGTACGACTTTGTTGCAGTTGGGATCTCCTAGCTTTAGGTGTGAAACCTTTTGCCAATGCTTGCTATTTATGTGATAGCTTGGAAGCATGTTTGTAAGTTGCGGCAAGACAATAGCTTCTGCTTTAATGCGATTATCCGCTTTGGGGGAAGTTAGGGTAATGGGACAGATTTTGTTTGAGTTTTGGACTACTCTTCCGCCGATTCCCGTGATTTCAAAGTTGGCTTGTTTTGTTAGCAGTTGTAGCCTATTTTTTGCCCTAGACGCTATAAAAGATCGTTGTGATCCTTGGTCTATTAAGGCCCTAAGTTTAAAGAGCTCTCCTCGGTGTTCGATGGAGACGACTGCTGTGGGTAGTAGTACCCCATATGTAAATGATCAGGATGAAGAGACGAGTTGAAATCCGTCTGTCCGTCCGTCCGTCTGTCCGTCCGTCCGTGCAAGCTGTAACTTGAATAAAAATTGAGATATCTTTATGAAACTTGATGATGGGCGTAATCGGACCACTGCTTCGCCTACAAATCGCCATTAATCAAAAACAAATAAATTGTCATAACTAAGCTCCGCAATAAGATACAACACTGTTATTTGGTACACGAGATCCCATTAGGGAGGGGTATCTGCAGTTAAATTTTTTTTTAAGTGGGCGTGGTCCCGCCCCTAATAGGTTTAATATGCATATCTCCTAAGCCGTTAAAGCTATAATAACAAAATTCACTGGAAGCACATCTTTTCAGCACTTCTACCTACGGTGTGAAAATGGGTGAAATCGGGTGGCAACTCCGCCCACTCCCCATATAACGGTACTGTTAAAAACTACTAAAAGCACGATAAATCAAGCACTAAACACGCCAGAGACATTAAATTTTATCTCTGGGATGGTATGAGATGACTTTATAAGAACCGCGTGGCACCGCCCACTTTTACGTGAAAACCCATATCTTGGGATCTGCTTAACCAAATTCAACAAAATTCGGTACATAACGTTATTTTCATATTTCTATATTATAGTGCGAAAATGGGCGAAATCGGACTACAACCACGCCTATTCCCCATATAACACCATTTTCAATTCCATCTGATTCTTTCACTTTCCACTATGCATATCAAGCAACAATGATTATATCGGGATAACACTTTGCGTGAATAATACGTTTAAAGTATGCCACCTTGTGACCAAAAATTGTCTAATCGAACCAAAACTGTTCAAGCCCCTAAGTACTAAATATGTGGACCCCAGTGCCTATAGTTGACCTTCTACCGAAAATATCAGCCAATCCACAAAGATATCTCAAACGAGTATACCATTTGACTTTGCGAGAGTATAAAATGTTCGGTTACATCCGAACTCAGCCCCTCCTTACTTGTCTTTTTTTTGTATTTATTATTAAACCGTTCTATATTTTTGTTTTTGGCCAAATGAAAATTCCGTTTATCGTACTGGTTTAATTTGCAAAAGGTTACGATTACTTTTTCGCACGATTGTACCCTATGTATTTAGAGTATGTAGGCCTAAGTGCATTGGATACTGTATGTAGGTATGTACATATATGTATATACGTATTATTTCCGCGGTACGAATTAAGAGAATTGGTAAAATGCAGGTATTTTACCGACTGCACCTTTGTGTGTATAGATTCGTGTAAATATGTTTAGATATCTACATTTGTGCGCATGCAAATGAGCACCTTTTTTTTTTGCTTTCGTTTTCGCTTTGCTATTTTGCATTTAGGAATTAAGTATATGTAATATGCATATAATAAATATGAACATACGTTTAATGTATATATGTATATATGTAAGTAAGTATGTAAGTATGTTTACTCAAATCTGTCTCTTTTCTCTTCTTTATTTTCTTTTATTGTATTTAGGTTGTTATTTTGCCTTTGCTTACTTTTTTTTTATGCAGACCGGATTATTGCTTTGTTAAGCCTAAGGGGTCTGTCGGAAAATTTTCGCAAGTAAATGCTTGAAAAAATTTTTTTTTTTGGTATATGGGAAATTGATGTGTTTTTAAAACACAATGGTAAGCTTATAGGCCTTGATTTATTATGTATGTATTTTATATTGTATTATGTATATATTAATATACATTATACATGCTGTACCAAACTGTTTTGCGTGATAGCGGTATTTCCAGTTTTCCCGTTAAATAACCCTAAATTGAAACAGTTTGGTTCCCGGTTGTCTTGACCTTTAGAGGATATATTCGTATATATCGATCGAGATATATCATACATCAACATACTACATACATATGTATATACAATAATGAGTAATGGAAACGATGCCACTCACTTGGCATTCCTCCAGGGGCTTTAGGGGGTATAATATTATATATTTATTTAGCCTATCTGCGTTGTAAAGTCCTTTTCTCTTTGTTCCAGATTTTTGCTATAGTAATTGGTGTAACCTCCGTGCCTATTTGTTTGGATGTTAGGTTTAATTTTAACTCGCGTCCGTTTAGGTTTATTGTTAATATTGTTGTTACTTTCGCGCCCGCTTTGTTTTTTTCACTTTATTGTTGCGCTTTTTTAAGTTAATAAATATATATATTTTCCAAAGAAAATAAAATTTTATAAAAACTGTTTTCTTTTTGTTGTTGTTTTTTTCACTTCCCAAAGTTAAAAGACCTTTGTTGCCAACCAAACGCACGAAACTTTTGACCGGTATATATGCATATCCATAATTCATTTGCTTTCAATAACTGCACTGGTTATATGTATATATGTATATGTATTTTTTATTTTTTGTAAATGTACTTCTTTTGTTTTTACACTTCACGCCGGTTTTTATTTTCCGGCACTTTTTTTTTTTACTGTTTCACTACTGCCCTTTGGTCACTTTATATACATGTCTCTATATGTAATTTACTGGTTTTGTCACTGTTTCACTGCACTTTGGTCATATATGTAATTTTTTTTTTTTTTTTATAAATCGATAGTGCCTTTCTTTTAGACTCGAAGGACCATGTTTAATGTTGTAACTTTGTTCTCACCTTTTCGCTCCACTTTTCGTTCCACTAAACACTCACGTATTTGTAAAAATTAGAAAAAAATATTACCCAATTTGTTCCTGTTGCAAACGTTTAACGGAATTTACAATGTAATATATTTACAAATATAACATGTAAATACTTGTATTTTATCAATAAATCAAAAAATATAACGTCACTTGGATAATATTAAAATATAATCGGGATATACGACCGTGGAAAAAAGGCGGAACTTCAAACTACGACTTCCCTGTTGACGCTTTCGATGGAAAAGAGGCTCGTTCATGTTGGTTTGTAGAGTTATTCTGCTGTGTGTGGGTGTATGCTGCTGCTTCCAGCAAGGTTGCCTTGGTGCGTGGTGTGTGGGTGTGTTGATGTTTCCAGGTGTGGTGTGCCAGTGTTGTCCTGTAAGTGGGGTGTTATGCTGTCGTGTGAGTGGTGTGTTGTGTCGTCGCATAAGTGGTGTGTTGTGCGGTGTTGTTGACTGCATTAGGGCGGGAAGCTGAACTCATTTAGCCATAAGTATTAAATGTAAAGTCAAAGAAGTAATACATTTTCATATAAATGCTAAGTATATAAAATCAAAGAAGTAATAAATTTTCATATAAATATTAATTGTATAAAGTCAAAGGGGTATTAAATGAAAATATTAATATTAATTGTATTAAGTCAAAGAATTAATAAATTTTAATATAAATGTTAAGTATATAAAGTATTACAAGTTATTAATTTTCAAATAATTAATAAATATGAAGTCAAAGAAATAATAAATTTTCATATGAATGCTAAGTATATAAAGTTCACACAAGTAATAAATTTTTATATAAATGATAAGTATATAAAGTCCTACAAGTAATAAATTTTCATATACAGCTGTGTTCATAAAAATAGCAGTGCTCATAAGCTGTAACTTTAATTTTAATTTTATATATCAAAAAGTAAATGAATGTTTACAAATTTAATTCTGTTTTAACTTCGTGATTATTTTAAACAATAACAAATCATTTTATTATTCAAAATGTTGTTAATTTCTTTTACATTATTAGTTTACACAAAAAAGTGCTGTTTACAGCTGTTCATAAAAATAGCAGTGAGTAGTGAAAACAGTGCAATTAGTTGAAAAAAACATTTTTGAACTTAAAAAAACTATTTTAATTTGTTTGCTTGGGTTAGTACTTAGTCGTGTACCCATTATTTTTTATTACGGTCTGGCATCTGCGAGGCATAAAATCCACCAAGTCCTGGCAGCGCTTGACAGGGATCCGCTCCCATGATTTTTGAACAACCTCCCAAAGCTGTAATCGAGATGTTGGATTTGCATTTGCAACATATCGTTTAACATCTCCCCATAGGTTTTCAATTGGATTTAAATCCGGAGACTGCGCAGGCCATGACATAAGATCGATCCGCTTTGATGCCATCCAGCTTTTGACCAGTTTGCTTGTATGTTTGGGGTCGTTATCTTGTTGAAACGTCCATTTTAGTGGCATTTCCCAATTTGCATAACGAAACATAACATTTTCTCTAATGTTAACATATACAGATCGATCCATGATCCCATCAATCATGAATATAGGGCCCACTCCACTGTAAGAAAAACATGCCCATACCATAATACTCAATCCGCCGTGTTTAACTGTCTTCAAAGTGCACCTAGGATCGTACTCTGTAAAATATTTCACCACTTTGTAATGGGCCAATTAAGGTGACTTTTGGCGAACTCCAACAGTGGAACTTTTTGTGGATGGCACACTTTGAGATTTTGTTCTTTAAGACGTCGCCGAATAGTAACGCCACTAACATATAAGCTTAAGTCATTTTTTATCTCGCTGGACGATGCAAAAGGCTGCGCCCTGCTATATCGCACAATAGATCGGTCCTCCTGAGGCGTGGTTTTACGTCGGATACCACGATTTTCGGGAATTTCTTTAAAGTTTAAAGCATTAAGAAACATTTTAGCAGAACATCCACATATTTCTTGGATGTATTGTAACGAAGCTTTTTGCTGCCCCCTGCTTCTTATGGTATGCTGAGGTATACTCGCCGTGTTCAGGGTTCGTTACAACAAATTTGTAAACTGCGGGGCTCTTTACAAATCGTACTTTATTTGTCTTCCAATTACACAATATGTAGATTCACTTTCAATCGTTCAATATTTAGATCCGCGTTGTAGGAGCGTCACCCGATGCTGGCGTTCATTCCACTTCCAATTACACAATCTCTAGATCCACGTTGTAGGAGCGTCACCCGATGCTGGCGTTCATTCCACTTTCAATTACACAATCTCTGGATCCACGTTGTAGGAGCGTCACCCGATGCTGGCGTTTCGACAGGGTAGTGGTTCACGTAACCCGTTAGCGCGTCACTATCACGCGGAATTACGGAGGGCAGTGACAGCGGCCGCGATGCCAAGCGTGGAGCAGGTCAGAGGATCGACTCACTACCCACTTCACGCGTGACTTCCGGCCTTCGCACGTTAAGGAGTGAAATGCCTGCCAGAGGATCGACTCACTGCGAGACATTCACTCCTTACCGCCGAAAAACGTCGTCTGCCTTTCCGCGCTCCCGTTGAATAGTTAGTATACTATCGCGTATACTACCCTGTCGCGCTCTGGGTGTGCTACGCGTCCCGGGATGACTTACGTTCCGTGTCCTGTTTCGATGATGACCGCGACAGCGATTCCACCGCTGTGTGAATTGACGTTCGTGGGTGCTACCGCGACGACGCTCGGACGTTTCTGCAAGCGCTCGCGTAGGCTTACCCCGATTCCACCGCTGCTCGCGTCCTACCGTAGAAGATATTCTCCGATCACCCGTCCAGCGGATGTAGAGCAGGTTCGCCTCCGCGTGGTGCATCCTGGGTAACGCCAAATGACCTGCGGCCTTTACGGCCTTGAAACTCCTGATCTGACCTTTGCTTGACCTGGACATAGCTTTGACAATTAGATGGATTCGGTTGAACCCTGGGCTGGTGGTCTTGGTTTTCTGTCACCTGAGTATGCAGGGGTGATACCCAGCTGAAATGGCTGATGGGCTAATGCCAAGGTCGCCTCCGTCCCGTTAAAACCATGTCAGGCCTCGGAGTACGTTCCCCTCCCGTCATCATTAAGTTGGTGTGGTAGGTGTTTGTTGAGATGACTCCTTCTTTGCGCTGGTCGGCTCTGAACGCATTGCCCCATAAGGGCGTGCGTCAACCCTCGCTTGGCCTCGTAACTGAGACAACCTTGGGACCATAAAAGGCGACTACCTTTCCGGGAGACGGATAGCGGCTCTGAGTGGGGACCCAACAAAACAAAATGAAGACAAATACAAACATAAACACTAAGGACGAGGGAGGAAGCGGGTCGAAACCGACCTCCGCTGTAGTGGACGGTTCCCTGGGGGGGACACTTTCACCGAAGGGGACGAAATCGTCCCCGGCTAAAGGAGAGAAACGTAATCCAGGGGGTGCCTGGCTTACCGTCACGGGGGGCGGTAAGGTAGGGGGAGTCGGCAGGAGTCTGCCGACAGCAACCCGGGGTAGGGCGGAAGTGCAAGGCGGAATCGCCAGCACTAGCAGAGGAACCTCTGCTAAGTTCATGGGGGTCACGGGGACCTCGGCGAGCGCTAAGGGCCCGGCGGGGAAGCGAGTGACTGCAGCTAAAAAGCTGAAGTCTGATCGTCGACTGGCTGCCAAGATTTTGGAGCGCTACGGTGACAAGCAGGCTGACCAGAAATCTGACCAGCATGCTAGCACACTGGAGTGGGGCAAATAGGTGCTGAGCGACGTGGGCGACGGTAAAGTGGGGCCGAGCGGGCCCCAAACCTCAATAAAGCGGCAAAGATCGCAGGAGGGGGAATCCTCCTCTCGGGTCGGACCCGCACCTATGTTTAGCGAAATCGCTAAACTCGCAAGCTCAGTGGAGCTTGGGGTATACGACCGAAGCAGAGGAGATGGAGCCATCTCCCATGACGAGTGGAAGCGGGTAGCGGCTGCTATCTCCGCTGTTTTCATGAAGGTGGTCAGGGGAAGACCTGGACCACCCCCTAGATGTGAAAGCGCTGGGTGGAACCTCGGCATTCACAAACTCATTAGGTGTGCCGACGAGCGGTCGGCTCTCCTTTACAAGGAGGCGGTAGCCAGGGTAGGGGAGGTGTGGAAAGGAGCAAGGCTCGGAGCAAGGCTCGGGCTCGGGTCTGGCTTCCGGCCGAACCTTCCACCCCGGCCGAAATTGAAGAGATGTTGCGGTACTGCAACCCATCTCTCCCCACCCAAGACTGGAGGGTGATCAGGCTGGAGAGGACCGAGGCACCATATCGGCAAGCGCTGATACTCCTGAACAAGGAGTCCCTCGCTCCTCTCAGTGTCACAAAGGGGGCCATAAGCTATGGCTTCGAGAGAGTCGTTCTCAAGACGCTCCCAACAGAAGCCAGGGCGGATGGCCCGCTGCCTCCTGCGGGGATGGAAGAGAGTGGGAAGGTTCCCCTCTCGAAAATGGACGTCGACCCTGTCCTCTCGGACGCGGTGAGCACGGGGGGCGGATCGCCAAGTGATGGCGGATCCGTCTTCAGTCTCGAGCATCTGTTCGAGGAGGCTGGCGTCGACGATATGGACGATGGTGCGGAACTCGCACTGCTGGAGAGGAGTTTGGAGGATTAAGATCCTCCAAATTAACCTCCAGCACTCAAAGGCGGCCTCCGCCGATTTAGTGCTTCGTCTAGGAAGGGACGTAGAGTAGTAGGGAAGTAGAGGGAAACCCCCTTGGTGGACTTCGGAGCTAACGGAGATCAGATCTTCGAGTAGACGACTCTTCAATAAAGCCCGTAAAAGTGGCTCTAGCGACGACTGGGCGTTGTACAAGGCCGGATTGTCCATTTACAAGTCCGACTTGAAGAAAGCCAAGAGGGCTTCGTGGAAAGCCTTCTGCGACAGTGTAGAGGGTTGTCACGAGTCCTCAAGGTTTAGACGCATTCTTGCGAAAAATCCTACTCCGGTGGGGTATCTAAGAAATGCAGATAGCGGGTGGACTACGAGTAGCGTGGAGTCGCTGAAGTTACTCCTAGATGCTCATTTTCCACAGAATCGCTTTGCTGAAGAAGTGCCACTTGGGGAGCTTCAGGAAGGCTGTACAGCCTTCTTGGACCTTCTGAATGAGCGTCATCTCACCTGGGCGCTGAAATCTTTTAAGCCCTTCAAGTCCCCGGGTCCTGATGGCATCATACCGGCGCAACTACAGAGAACGGTTAAGGTGTCATGCAGCTGGCTGGCCCCTATCTACGCGAACTGTGTTAGATTGGGCCATGTCCCGAAGGCCTGGAGACAGGTTAAGGTTGCGTTCATTCCGAAGGCCGGTAAAAGCTCTCATGTCGGTGCAAAAGATTTCAAACCCATCAGCCTATCCTCGTTTTTGTTAAAAACGCTGGAGAGACTTATGGATCTGTACATCAGGTACAGAATACCGAGGGGTAAACTGTTACGAGCGCAGCATGCCTACACTGGTAAATAGGGGAACTCCGCAAGGAGGAGTACTCTCCCCTCTGCTCTGGATCTTGGTTGTAAACGACCTACTTATAGAACTCGAGGAGCAAGGCTGTCGAGTGATAGCCTATGCTGATGATGTGGTTCTTATGGTTAAAGGTAAATTCCTGAATACCGTCTATGAGCTCACCGAAGGGTACCTAAACGTGGTATCCAACTGGGCAAACAGAAGCGGCCTAGGCGTCAACCCAAGTAAAACCGAAATGGTTTTATTCACTAAGAGGTATCCCAAATGTGCCTCTCCCCTCCTTCGGGGGTTCACGTCTTCAACCTGTTGATAAGGTGAAATACCTAGGGCTCATCCTGGATAGAAAGCTTTCTTGGAGGCCGAACATCGAGGAGAGAGTCAAGAAGGCATCGGTCGCCTTATACTGCTGCAGGGGAGCTATAGGGAAAAGGTGGGGACTCTCACCAAAGGTGGTGTTCTGGCTCTACGAAACCGTCAAGCCAATACTGTTCTATGGTGTGTTCGTCTGGTAGAAGGCGCTCAAAAAGACTACCCTGGCTAAAAAGCTTGAGCGAGTTCAAAGAGCGGCGCTCATCGGAATCTCCGGTGCACTGCAAACCACACCAACGATAGCTCTCAACGCTATATTAAATATAGCACCCGTGGACATTGCCGGTAGGTGCATTGCTGCGAGGTGTGCTATTAGGCTCAGAGAAGCTGGGCTTGTGAAGAGGTCCGAACAAGGACACGCCGCAATTCTCTCCTCCTTCACCTGCATTCCTGAAAATTTGGATCACTGCGTCACGGAGGCCTCTCGAGGCGGCTCTTTCTCTGCTCATATCCCGACGAGGGAGATGTGGAGGGGAAGAAGCCGCTGGAGAAGAGGCGCGGTGAGTTTTTTTCACGGATGGGTCGAAGCTAGGAGGGAAAGTTGGAGGGGGGGTTTTCTGTACGTGCGCGAACCGTGCATTCAAAGCTAGTCAAGGAGTGTCTGTCCTCGCTAGAATTAGCATCAGGCTACTTCAATATCAGGCTCGTTTGGGTGCCTGGTCACAGCGGAATCGCTGGGAATTGCAAGGCCGATGAGCTGGCCAGGGGGGGTACCCTTGCCCCGCTCACATCGGAATGGGATCGAGTTGGTTCTCCACTAACGTCTTGCATTCTCGCTCTGGACCAATGGACCTCGCAGGAGCTCAGCAGACGCTGGTCGGCGACCAGCTCCTGCGCGACTGCGCGATCCTTCTGGCCGAGAGTGGAGCGCAGGAGGTCGGGGGATCTTCTCGCCTTGAACAAAGTTCACCTCGCCGCCATGGTAGGAGTTCTCACTGGGCACTGTCCAATGGGAACTCATGCGGTGCGGCTTAGAATACTACCCGATGGCAGTTGTCAAAGCTGTATGGAGGAGGGTGAAGTGGAAACATCCCGGCACTTTCTCCTCCATTGTCCGGCTTTCGCTAGGTTGAGATTGAAACATCTCGGCAATCATACTTTTGGCGGTCCAGAAGATCTGGCCGAAACAGATATTGGCCATCTCAACAAGTGTGTCATAGGCACAAAGCGCTTTGTCAACATGTAAGGGTCTATTGATCCGGCTCATAGGAGTTTTGGGTACCACAACGGACCGGCGTTTAAGCTGTCCAAGTGTGATCCTTCTTAGGATCGACCCGCTAACCTAACCTAACCTAACCCGTCCAGGGTTTTGCTCGCTGTCACAGTCCTGCCCTGAATGACTGCTGATCGGCCTGCTTGCTTTCCGCCAAGCCGTGTGTTGCTTGCTCGCCCGTTCGCAACATGATGCTTAGGATGGCGTGTGTTGCTAGAAGTGGCGTGATTTTCCCGTTGCAGCCCAATACCAGAGAACGTATATCATAGAGAAGGTTCATGGTGTGCCGATTGTCAAAATGTTCCTCTTGACGGAGGGTTACTCGCCAACATTAGTGCATATCACCACAAACAAATTATAAGCTGATTTCACCAGAATTTTACCCCTGCGGAGAGCAAAATAGCAGAATTGAGCATTTTAAATGTTAAATGAGAAAAATAAGGGTGAACGGAATTTTAGTCAACGGAATTTTAGTTTTAAAAGATTTTCGACGCGAGTAGATCAATTCGTTCCGTTTTTCCGTTGTGGGTTTACTATTTTTATTAATTATATAAATTGAAAATTTCAGTGAGAGGGAAGGGTCGCGTTCGCGAGTGTATTGAAGAATCGGAAAGATTGTTTTCGTTTCCCAAAAACGAGGAGGACCTCCAAAAGTGGGTGGAAAACCTCAAAATCCCACCACCGCTGGATTTACCCACCCACAATGCATTCGTTTGCATTAAACACTTCGAGCGAAGTGCAGTGGGCGTGAAAAAATTGAAGGCACATGCTGTGCCCACCCTCATCCTTGGTAAGTTCTTCTTTTTTCAATAATATAAAATTATATAGAGTAGTTTATATAAATATACACTTGTTTAACTTTATTAGGATTACAAAAACTATATATATTACATCCATACAGTGGTATGTGTATGTAGGCATGTATGTATATTGAGAGTATAATATTGAGAGTATAATATTGAGAGTATATATTAACATATGTACATATATAAACATTAGTATATTTGCTGATACTTCTAATATAAGTATATACAGTGATGTGCGATGATGGTAAAACAATAATATTTATTATTGGTGTTACATTAATACTTAGTGAAGTATCCATAGTTTTTTAAAACTGCTGTATATAGGGTTATATATACATAAATGAAAATGGGTGAAATCTGAAACGAGTCTGGTATACTTTGCGAGAGTATAAAATGTTCGGTTACATCCGAACTTAACTCTTCCTTACTTGTTAGTTTTACTGATATATTTTAGTTCGAGTCAGCAAAAATTATATAAAATAAATGCAATAATAATATGTTATAATATTTATATTTTAATGTAATTATATACGTTTATACTTACAACATGAACAGGTGTTGAATATAAATTTTTTATGTAATTAGGTTACGACGAAGCACCTAGGCATTTGTGGACGGGTCCACTGCCCCGAAGAAGATGCTGCATTAGCAGCTGCGTTTCAAGGCAGGCGACGCTGTTTGAGTTCCCTAAAAAGGACGATGTTCGTCAAAGTTGGGCAGAGGCTTGCAACATAGTCGTGTCGCCTTCCGATACCCTATTTATTTGTCGTAATCATTTTGACCCAGAGTACGTCTCTAGATTCAAACTTTTGCCTGGGGCTATTCCATGTTTCAGATTAGAGTCAGAACTAAATCGTAGCTCTTCTAGTAATGACTCTGATTGGGTGTGCCCGCCCGTCACTAACACTTATGAACGTCCTAAGGTAGCTGTAGGAGAGAGGGAGGACGATATAACCTTGAGGGAATCGGAGAATATTCCATTTTAGAAGAAGATAGATTAGGATTAGGGACACAAAATAACGACGTAGGCTCTGCATTAGACAGCCGCGAACGATTTGCTCGATCCGCACGGTTTTGTCAAAGTAATGCGCTCAAACTTAATAAAAAGATCGAAGAGTTAGAGGGGGTTATAAAACAGTTAGAAACAGAGTATAAAGAACTTAAAGATCGTGCAATAGTTGCGGATGAAATTTCAAGCTCTAATGCTGTAACATTCGCTAGGATGATCGTCAAAAAAAGCACTTTCTTTAGTGACAATTAAAAGACATTGGCACAAAATATTAACTATATGTCCACCAAATCTTACAGTTTCATGCGTGACGATTTAGGTTTCGCTTTACCAAGCAAGAGCTCTCTTTTGAGATGGCGCCCCATTAGGTATGTTGTCCCTGGCGTCGATGCCAATGTCTTGGGAAATTTAGGCAAAATTGCCAAAAATATGTCCGTTCTAGAACGTAATTGCGTTCTCTTATTTGATGAAATCATCATAAAGTCCGATCTAACTTATAATCGAGTTAGAGATATCATTGATGGGTTTGTAGATTACGGGGAAGGCCATCGCGAAATGAAAATAGGTAGTAAATGTTGTTTTTTTTATGGTAAAAGGGTTGAGTTCAAGTTGGAAATATGTGTTTTCTTACTATATTTCCAAAGGTGGATTTCTAAGTCAAAATTTATTTGAAATTTTGAATAAAAATATCGCAGCACTGAAGTCGATTGGCCTTAGCGTAAAGGCTTTAGTCTGCGATCAGGGGGAACCAAACTCTTCAATTTTCAATTTAATGCAAATTACTGAAGAAAACCCCTTTTACATGCACGAAGGTTCTAAAGTGTATTGCTTATATGATTATTGCCACCTATTTAAGTCTGTCCGCAATACGTTAATGAAATATGATATTTCAAGTCCCGATGGAATAGTCAATTTCAATATTATTAAAAAACTATACTCTATCGATCAGAGCAATACACATTTTAAGATTTGTCCAAAACTAACAGAGTCCCACATATATCCCAGCGCCTTTGAAAAAATGTCTGTAAAACGTGCAACTCAAGTTCTGAGTAATTCGGTCGCGGCTGGCATAGAAATGGCCTATAGCCAAAATCTATTCGGCTCTGACGAATATATAAAAAAATGTGTCAAGCCTACGCAGTTATTTGTGAAGAGAATGAACGATCTCTTCGATGATTTAGACTGCAAAAATTTTGCATCAAAAAATCCATTAAAATATCCGCTTTTAAGAAATGATTCCGGGAAGGTCCAACGCCTCTATGATCATATACAGTTTTTAAAGTCAATGAAATTTCCTAATAGTAGTCGCGTCAAATGTATTGACGATTTTGTTAAAACTATTAAGGCTATGATAATGTTGTCCAATGAGCTATTTAGGGATCAAAAGGAATTAAAATATATATTCCTTGGGAAATTGAATCAGGATGCGTTGGAAAACTTTTTTTATAGAGTCCGAGCCAGTCTGGGTATGAATACCCATCCCACTGCCCATGAAATTCAATATATAGTAGGACGATTAATATCGATGAAAATTTTAAGGCAGAACTTCGAAAATAAGGGGCTAATTGTGAGGATGATGACGATGTAAATTTAGATTGGAACCTAGGCCCCGAAGATCGTCATTTAGATAAGCAGGAAAGCGATCAGGAATATGAGCAACTCGGTTTGGAAAATTTTGTTATTCCAGACGAAAATTTCGTTGAAGAGGACGACGAAGCTGACGTCCAAGTCAAGCGGTATTACACAGGCTATGGTATTTACCAGAAAATTTTGTGTAAAATTCATTGCGATAAATGTACTGAGGCAATGACAAAGACACAGAGCGATTGAACGCTCTATTCGGAGGCCCTAATCAGAGCAAAAACTATAAGGATGACGGCGATTTAAGGCTGGTCAATCCTAGTTATAGGGTCTTCGAAGTGTGTCGACTGCAAATGATGTGGTACGTCAAGCTCTTCAACGAATATGCTCATTATTCTAATGTTCGTTGTCTGATGTTGTCTGCTATACAACAAAGAAAGGGTTTTTCCTGAATGGTTTAATAAGTCCGATGGGTGTTATGCTCATAAAACCAAACTTTTAGAATATTTAGTGACCGTTCTTCTGTTTAAAAATTCAAAATGGTTGGTGAAAGACGAAATAAATAGGGAACGACATCGGAAGCGCGATGATAAAATAAAAAAACTTAAGTAAATTGCAAATCAGGGCCTGTTCATTAACGAACATCCTACTTTCGGGTGAGTAATGAACTAACCAAATGAAAAGAATATTTACGTTTTTTCAATGTTTTGCTATTTATTCTATTTACAGGTTCTTTTTTTATTTTCAGCTCCTTTATATTTTCAGCTTTTCTTCTAATTTCAGTTTTATTTTATATTTCCAGGTTTTTTTTAATTTTCCTTTTTATTACTGTTGAAACTGAGCCTAGCTTTTTTAAACATTAATATTGCACTTAATCAAGATGGATTAAATTGTGTTTAAAAAAGCAGGTGAAAGTAATTGGCTTAATTTAATTATTAAGTCGTGTGAGAAATTTCCATTTTAAATGGAAAATTTCGTAAATCAGTTTTTATTTTATAAAATTTTATTTAATTTTTAATTAAATCCTACAATTTTATAAAAAACCTTCAATTGTTAGTTTTAAGAAAAATATAAGTAATAAAAGTTACATATTTTATTTTAAAACAATAAAGTTGTCTTTACTTTAGAAGGAATATTCATTATGGATTGAATTCAATTCAATTTCGTGCATATGCCAATGTGGCAAAAAAAAACTTACATAACTTTGACCAACAGAACCATACACACTTTTACAAACATACATCGCATATGACAAGTGCAAAATCAACCCTTATTCATATACAACGTGGCATGCGTAAATGGAAACAAAGTCAACAAGTCATGTGCATATATACGGGCAGATGTGTGTACAAAAAATTCGCATATTTACATACGCACATTCTTTGACAGATACAGTTAAACCCGGTTAAGTGCCAAAACCAAAGTTGCAGATTTTTTGTGCTTTGTAGTACATAAGCGATTGTGGTACTTAAGAGACTGGTACCAAAAAAATAATTTCTATGTATTTAAAAAAAATTACCGTTTTCCTTAAAAAATTAAGAAAAAAAAACGTGAGATGCAGCAAGACACAGGCAGATAAGAGGGATTGGAGGAGTGATACTTAACCGGGGCTTACTGTATACATAAATCAGGGGAATATTGAATATTTTCTTTAAAAAGTTTCTTGAATTGTAAATCGACAAATATACTATGTTGTCACTTTTATTCTAAAATATTTTAATACTCATATTTGAGGGGTTGTCACTTTTCCCTTCTAGAGGGAATATCAGAAATTTGTTCAATTTATGATTTTTAGCTTTTGCCATCGTCGTGAAAAGACGCTTGTAGGCAAAAGCATCCTCAGGGGGATGTGAGGGTATCTGTTTTTATGAATGAAGCGAGGTTGCTTGTTAAAAGTACGCCTGCGTTCACGAATGAAAATGTTGTTGTTGTGCAATTTACTATAAATTTGGGCTTCGCCTATTTGGCTGACATAGTGACTTGTGACGATTGTTGTTTTTGTAAAACAATGTTTGTAGTTTTTGCGGGTGACATATTTACATGTGTACGCATATACATATGTATGTATGTTGGTTTGTGTATGCATTAATTGTTCGGCAATTTTATGTCTACATACATATATGCGTGTACATATAAATCAATGCGCGCACATATAATATATTGTGTTGATATATGATAAAATTATGATTTCAATTTCTGAATCCGCACATTCAAATGCGCTTGTGCAGACATACATACAACTTATTTTTTAGCCCAGCCGCGAAATGTTTTAAAAAAAAACAAATTAAGCTGTTGCATCAACTTTATTCTGTCATCTTTCCAGAACGCCTTCTTACAGAAAAGAGTCGCACTTATTTTACACTTAAGCCTATTTATACTATTCATTATTGTTTATTTAATATGAATTTCATCATTTGATGAAATTCTTTAACCTTGAGTCTATTGGATTGCGATTTTGTTATTATTGAGAATTTAATACCGAAATCTTTTGCTATTGCTTAGAGTTACTTTTCAATTAAACTATTATGTTTACTTTACAGTTAAGTGCTATGTGTGAGCGGTGGCGTTAACTCCCCCACCTCTAAGTCGAAGCGTCCCGTCTTCGAATATAATGCTGTTAAGTGGTTGATTTGATTTGACAACCTCAATAAATTTTCTTCTTTTTCTTTAGAATTTTTTAATTGAATTTGAGAAGTAATGTATATAAAAAATTTATAAACAAAATAAACCAATAATGTCATTAACGCTATAATAGTAATTGACCACCAAATGGGATTATTGTTTATTTCCTGTTTTAATGGTGTAAGTATATTGAAGTTGTTTAATCTCAAATCTACATTTTTTGTTTCAATATATTCTTTTATAAAAAATGTTTTAAATTTTCCTTCTTTTAAATGATTAGTGATTTTTCCTGTTAGGTTTTCATATATTTTACTATCAATTGTTACATTATCTTGAAAAGTTACCAAATAAACTCCGTTTATTATGTGATTATTAACTTTATGTTTTCCAGATACTACTATCGCTCCATCTTTAATAATTTTTATAGACTCATTTTTTTCATTAATTTTTGTACAATTAGCATGCTTATTATTTAACACTTTTTCTTCGTTTATTATTTCTTTTATTTCTGCCATATCTAAAATTAATGGATTTAATATCCCTACTTTTGACAATGCAATTGTTTCTACTGTGTTTTCAAGTTCATTTATTATTAGTTTATTCCTTTGTCTTAAAACAGTTTTTTCATTAGAGCTACCTTGTAATTGTTTTAATATTTGAGTTAATTCCGTAATGGTCTTAAATAACTGTGAATTAGTTGTAAATTGTTTATTATTATTTTCTATTAAATCATTTACTTTATTTGTTATTTGCATAAAATCATCATGGTCAGGTGTACCTGTAATCCATTTCCAAACTGTCCCAAGCTCATTAATACCTCTTTTTGATCTATTATCAATTTTCAATTTTTCTAATAACGTTTCTATCATTTGTATTTCAAAATCCATATTCAAATCTTCAAATAATACTATTTTCTCATCGATTCTATAGTTTTTTATAATGTTCTCAAATAGCGATAAATTAGTCAAATGATACCGTGATCCATAATTTTCAAAAATTGCTGCATTTTCCTCCTCTATTAGTATATAGTGTTCCCTTGTATAATCAATTGTATCTGATGTGATAATTGTAGCATACAACATCAACAATAAAATTTGTTTATGTGTTCCCATTGTTTCTATAAAATTATAAAATTACACTTTAATATTATCCTTATGAATAATTCTGTTTCTGCTTTGTTTTTTAACCCTATTTCCTAAATCCTCTATTACTATTTGTTTTTTATATTTGGGTTTTAATTTATTTCTTTCCCATATATTTTTTCATATATAACTTCCCCTCTATGATAACTTTTTTGAATCCGTTTTTTATTATGGTACTTCAACATTTTTTCCTAAGCATTTTTTAATATTTCTCTCATATTTCCATGTGCTTCTTTGTTAAATAAAACATTATAAGGTTTTTTATCTGTTACCGAGTGTACTGTTCTGTTATACTGCTGAACTGCCCTCATAATTGATTCGTAATCACTTATCAAATTATGTTCTTTCTTCAAACATCGAGAAATCTCCACCAGTGTCGAATGAACCCTTTCTACTTGTCCATTGCTAGTACTGTGACGTGGTGCACAATAATAAATTTGTATATTAAATCTTTCCATTAAAGACTTGAACTGTATCGTACTAAAACCCCGGTTCGTTATCTATAAAAATACTTTTAACATCTGGAAATGTCTGCAAAAGTTCCAAAACCTTATCTTCTAAATTTAGTTTATCTTCAATACACTTGATAACCAAATATTTGGAATAAGAATCCAAACACGTAATAAACTTTAATTTTTGTGCAAAAAATATATCAATATGGAGTTGTTATCCTTCTTTTTCTGGTATTGGTGCTTCACCTATTGGAATTAATTTCGGATGCCTTTCATACTTATTACTATTACATATATTACAATTTTTCGCATATTGCTTCAATTGTTTTACCATTAACGGCCAATAATATTCTTGCCTAATTTGAGTCATATTTTCTCTATAATTTCTATGTGCTCTATTATGCGTTTGTTCAATAATTGCCCCCTGATCCTCTCTATTAGTCACATCATTAGCGAATAACTTTGTATAAAAAAATTTTATCGCTGGAAATGCTTCCCTTAACAGATTTTTTATTTCATAAATCACTTGAGATGTGCAGTGTATTCCCGTAACTATTTTTGGATTTATATATTCTTTCAAAACACCAATTATATTTTGTGGTATGTCGTACTCGATTAAAAATCGCTTATTATTAAAATAAGAAATCGTCTCCAAGACTGTTATTCTTGCTCCATCATTAATCAATATTTGCTGTTTAAAATGATTTAATGGTTTCTTTGTTTCGTGAATGTGATACTCATCACTACTTTCTGCTGAATGTTGAGTATTCGTTACTGAATCACCTGAACGATCTGACTCCTCAGGGCTAGTTATGTTATTTAGTATCTGTCTTGACAATGCATCAGCAACGACATTTGTTGCCCCTGGCTTATAAATAATTTTTGGTGAAAATTCTTCAATAAACGATCTCTATCTTTTAATTTTAATATTTGGATTCCTTTCAGAAACCACAAATGACAAAGGTTGATGGTCAGTGTGAATTTCCAAATCACTAACACCGTATAGATAATTTCTTAATGTTTTTAGTGCCCACACTATGGCAAATAATTCCTTTTCATTTGTTGCATAATTCATTTCTGTAGAATTTAATGTTTTTGATATAAATATAATGGGCTTACCCTCCTGTGATAACACAGCTCCCAAAGCCACATTCGACGCATCAGTAGTTAGAACGAACTTCATATTATAATTAGGTTGCGTTAATTGCACCTGTTGAGACAATAAATTTTTCAATCTTTTACAAGCAGTTATGCCACTCTGATCAAGATCAACACTTTTCTTCTTTGACAAGTATTGAAAAATCTTTCCATTTTCTCCCTGTAAATATTTAGTTAATGGCTTCGATATTGCCGCATAATTTTCTATAAATTTCCTATAGTACCCTGTTAATCCCAAAAATCCTCTCAACTGTCGTAATGTCCTTGGTACTGGGTAATTTTGAATAGTTTCAATTTTTTTTGGATTTGTTTTTATAATATCCTTAGCTACTACATATCCCAAATATTCAACTTCCATTTGATAAAACTTTGATTTTTCAGACGATATTTTCATGTTTGCCCCCCTTAACATCTCAATTATCAAATTCAAATGTTTTTTGTGTCTTTTAAACTTTTTGAAAAAATGATAACGTCATCAATATACACATGACAGAACTTCCCTATATATTCTCTCAAAACATTATCCATAGCTGGTTGAAAAATGCGCGGCGCATTCTTCAATCCGAACGGCATTCGTAAAAACTCGTATTTTCCATTATTAACCGAGAATGCCGTTTTTTCTATATCGTTTTCTTTCATTAATATCTGGTAAAATCCAGACTCCAAATCAATTGTGGGAAAGTATTTTGACTTTCCTAAATTTGTCAGTATTACTTCAGGGTTTGGCATCGGGTACCTATCCGATATTGTTTTTTCGTTAATTTTTTTTAAATCGATCACCAATCTCAATTTTGGACTTCCGTCGTCATTCATTCCTTTCTTTGGAACTACCCATACTGGAGAGTTGTATGGGCTTTTACTTTCCCTGATTATTCCCTTTTGCAACAAATTTTTTATTTCCTCATTAACAAATCTATTCACTGACATTGGATAAGGATATTGCTTTGACCAAATTGGTCTATCCTCAGTTATTCGTATTTCCGCCTTTACATCAGTACGAAAAGGCAGATCTAAGTTTACATTCCTATGTATTTCCAAAATTTCCTCAATTGCTTCATTTTGCAATGTTTTTATCATTTTTCTTTCATCATTCAATGCTGATGGTCCTCCGATCTTTGAAACTTGATCGGGGTTGTTAATCAATAAATTATGTAACACATGTCCGCTTTCGGAAACATGCCCAATTTCTTTTTGGTTTATTTTTTTCCCAAAATCAGCTTTTAGTAAGCGTTTTGTTTTTTTGTTGCCGGTATTATCGTCGGCGGGCGCCTTAAGATTTTTGAATCCCAAGGGGTTTAAAATTTTATTTCTTTTACTTTTATTTTCACATTTTTCTTTTCCGTGGCCGGTATTTACATCGGCAGGCGCCTTAGGATTTTCGAATCCCAAGGGGTTTAAATTGTTTAAATCATCCAGAAAATGTATTTTTTCTATTTGGCTATCACCATATAACAATATTTGATTTGGAATATCAATTTTGGCTCTGATTTTATTTAAGAAATTTATTCCAATTAAGAGATCACTCTCTAAATTATCAATTTCATAAAACCGTTCCTGAAACCCAAACAGATTGACGTTGTGGTAATATTGTATGATGGTCGAACCATTAATGGTCCTTACCCTCTTCTTAATTGCTAAAATATTTTTATTAGTATATATTCCCGCCCGTATATATGAACTGGTTGCCCCCGTATCTATTAATATTCTAAATATTTGCCCCGTTTTTTTATCCGATTTAATAATATAGGGCAAATCGAGATTTACTCTAAAAAATGATTTTCGTTTAAATTATTAATCCTTTGTACCTTCTGCTGAGGTTGAGAGCTGATTTGAACACTATCATTTCCCCTTTTTGGTACGTTATTTGGTTGGTAATTTGTCTGATAATTACCCCTATTTACCCTTACCTGCGACTGGTTTGTTCGCCTTGGGCTAGGCCTATTTAATATTTGGAAAGACTGATCCACGTCCATGGGTTCTGGACGATTTTGTGTAACTTCATTTATCTGTGGCGTCCTTATTGGATACCTTAAATTATTTTGAAAATTGTGAGCCCTCTGATTTCCCTGTAAAGGACCCCTTGAATTTATCATGTGACTATTTCTTGAAAAATGCAAAGCAAATTGTGCTCGCATTTGATTTGAATATAATTCTTGCGCCTTAGCAAGAGCGTTTGGCAAATCTTTTGGTGCCAGCGTAAACAGAATTTGATCCAATGGGGGATTAAGTCCCGTTATAAAAGTACGTAGGGCTGTATCCCTATTTTTAATATTCAATTCCTTTGTTATGGCAGAATTCGTGCCATGAGTCATAATTGTTTTGTTAGTTAATAACGTTAATTTTTTATTTACCTCGTTATAAAATTGTATTAAGGTCCTGGAACCTTGTCTTAGTATACTCATCTCCTGCTCTATTATATGACAGGGTCTCTTATCGGCATATGCGAAGTCCAATCGACTCAATATAGCGTCGAAGTTAAGGACAGTGCCGTGGTTTGTCAAGATGTCATTGGCATCCTGCGTTAATTTATTACGCAGCATTGTTAAAGCTGCGAAGTATTTTTTACTCCCCCTGGTATAAAGCGACATAGAGTTATTGGCGGCTTCACGCCAGCTAACGTAATTATTTATTTTTCCCTTAAATTCGGGAAGAGATTTTATGACATCTAAACTTTCATCACAATGAATGGTCGAGTCGATACTCTCAACCGAATACTCAGTTACATTATTATTAGAGCTTAAATTCCTAAGCTGGAGCCTAACTTGCTCCAATTCTGTTCGCAATGAAGCAGTACTAGCTGCTATTAATCTAGACGCCACATCCATATTCATCGAATTATTACCGTTATTTGCCAAGGCCATTACGGAAAACTTTTTTGTTACTTCTCCCAGTTTTTTTTTTATTTGAAAACAAATTCTTTTATTTATTTATTTATTATTATTTTTTCCTTGGGCACTTGGAATGATTGTGATTGTCCCTACACTTATCACACCAATATAGTCTTTGGTATCCTAACTTAGAGGGACTATTTCCCATTGGTATTTTAAATACATGAACTTATACTTAACTATATTTATTCCTGGTTGCTGTCTGGTCACTACCACCGTTAATAATTATTTGTTATATCTCCTTGTTGATGCCTGGTCACTATCACCGTTAATAATTATTTGTTGTATCTCCTTTTTGATGCCTGGTCACTATCACCGTTAATAATTATTTGTTATATCTCCTTGTTGATGCCTGGTCACTACCACCGTTAATAATTATTTGTTATATCTCCTTCACTTTCAAAAGTTTTTTTATTTTTTTTTTTTTATATTTTTTCTCGTATTATTTTATTCACTTTTCTCGTATTTATTACGATACTTGTTTCTTTATTTTGGACAACTGGAGATTTTTGTCTCCTTTTTTAGTTGCCAAAAAATTTTTTATTTGAGTTCAAGAGATTTTTTTACATACAGCAGGATCGCCACTTATTTTTTAGCCCAGCCGCGAAATGTTTTAAAAAAAACAAATTAAGCTGTTGCTTCAACTTTATTCTGTCATCTTTTCAGAACGCCTTCTTACAGAAAAGAGTATCACTTATTTTACACTTAAGCCTATTTATACTATTCATTATTGTTTATTTAATATGAATTTCATCATTTGATGAAATTCTTTAACCTTGAGTCTATTGGATTGCGATTTTGTTATTATTGAGAGTTTAATACCGAAATCTGTTTACAAATAGTGATTGGCGATATTTTGCTATTGCTTAGAGTTACTTTTTAATTAAACTATTATGTTTACTTTACAGTTAAGTGCTATGTGTGAGCGGTGGCGTTAACTTACATATGATTATATATAAGATTAATATGATAAAAGATGTACATATGTACATATACATATACTGTAATAAATTTAATCTCTATTAGGAAAGTATATTATGTAAAAACTAAATAAAATCATTAAATTCCCAAATTGACTATATATAATATTACTTAGATTTAATTAATTAATTAGAGTCTTATCAGTTTTGCAAACATTATATTCATATGAATAAATATGATTACATAGAAACGTATAAGAATATAAGCCAAAAGAGTAACATGCGGCTGTAATATCAAAGCAAGTCTCTGAGCATAATTTTCATTGAATGCTCAGCTCTGTTCACTCACTTCTGTTGAAATTTCTCCTTCCGAGCCAGATGTGGTGAAATTCACTAATAAAATCTTGTTAGGTTTTGACAATTCACACGCTGGTCCGCAATTGAACCTTCTCTATGATATACGTTCTCTGCCAATACTCGTTGTGTTGCTTGCGTGGCGTGATTTAACTGTTGTGTCGCAACATGTTGCTTTAGGATGGCGGCTGTTGCTAAAAGTGGCGTGATTTTCCTGTTGCGGCCCAATACTCGTTGCGTTGATTTTATTTAAGAGGGTGCGTCTTCATGTGTTGTGTGGGCTAAATTCCATCTGGACATTTAGTTCTCACACTTCCCCCCCACTCCGGTGAGTTTTGCATCAGGTTAGATGCAAAATTTAATCTAAGTTACAATATTTCTTAAATTCAAGTCTTAAATTATATTAAAAATTTTCCTCGTAATACATACCTTTTTTTTTTTTTTTTTTTGGCTTTAACCTTCTTTTAATTCTTGTATAATCTTTACGTTCTCATACAATTATCTTTCTCCAATTTCATAGACTTATGAACTAGTTTTGTTCTTTTCTTCTTACTTTAAGTATAGACTCAAATTTTTTTTTTTTTTTGATATAATAATATAAAAAATTCAATTAATTCACGTTATATATTTGTAATTTTCCTAGTTTTTTTTCTTTAGTCGGGTTTTGCGGCTGTTTTCATTGATGTTGGTTTCCTCCGAATGTGTACGCCCCACCGATACATAGCCACTTGATATCTGGTGGTACTAAATTTCTGCCGGTGCTTTCCTGTGCCGGTCGTGAGGTCTATGAGGCTCCTCCTGACTCTTTCGGCGATTTGTGGGAAGGCCTCGGTCCTGTTCCGAGTGCGTCGTTAATGGGTACTTTTATGCCTTCTGGGGGAAGCTGTTCCTCTGCGGGTGGTTGTGATAAAGTTGGTGAGTTTGTTATTGCTGCGTCATTGGTCGTCGTCACTTGTGCGTCACCTCGTCCTACATAGCGCATGACTCGCTCTATTGTCTCCAGTACGTAAATGCCGCAATCGTCAGTATTTTCTTGTTGTGGCACCTCTAAAGGAGTTCCCGGAAATTGAGTTTTTCCTGGCCGTACCTCTCCTTATATTCCCACTGGAGGAATTCATGCCAGGCCGTGGTTGCATGGGTGACACTGCCCCTCGTCCAGGAATCTGCTGTCCATACCTGGTGTGGTTGGCAACACACTGTGTTGGTAACGTGGTGCGTAAGTTCGCGATTGGATAGGGCGAGCACATACCAGTGATGAGCGGTGTTGTGTGGTGCCAGAACCACATGCTGTCCGAAGATGTCGATGTTTCGGATCCAGCGGTGAATGCGGCGGAAATTTTCTTCTCGTCCCCTGGTTGGTTCAACTGCCAGACAACAAAGGGGCTGAGTATCGTGCCTTTCGGTCCAAATTCGGTCTCCAGGTGCTTCGCCCAGGCGTCGATCACGGTGTCTGTTAGCCAGGATCCATCTTCTAGGGAGAGTAAGTCCGCTCGGTACAGGGAGACTCCACCTTGTCCCGGTGGGAAGGTCAGTTCCACCCTATCCCTCTCAGGTTCGGTATTCTCCTGGTCCGAGGAGAGTTCGATCACCGGTTGTTGATTTCACTTATTTTTTCACCTTGGGTGCGGTGTTATCCTCACTTGCACTATAGCACTCCTTTTAATTAAAAAGACTTTAATTAATTTCTTTTAAAACTCTTTAATTAATCTCACGCTTCAAAAATACTTTATAATATAAATTTCACTTTTTTATGGTTTGGGTTTTAAATAATTTGTAATACAATTTATAATTTCACTTTTTTTATATTTTGGGTTTTTAAATAATTTGGAATACAATTTATAATTTCACTTTTACTTTAGGCTACGAAAATCACACTGCGGGAACGTTTTTAGTTAGAACCTTATAGGTCACGGATGAAAGCGAAAAGGAGAGCCATTCTGGTCTGACTGGTCCCTTTTGATCATTCGGGTGGTGGAAAAGACGGTGGTTGCAGTGTGGGTGTATAGTGTAGATGTAGAGTGTGGTTGATTAATTGTATATGGTTGTGTTGGTGAGTGATATGGTGTGTTGTAGGTGGTATATGATGTTGCGTTGGTTATGTTGTATTGTATGATGTTGTACGGTGGGTTGTGAGCTTAGTTGTAAAATGTCGCGGGATTAGAAGTCGCATGAACATCCCGGCCCCCCTTGGCGAATTAATTGCCTAGAAGTCTCTGCAACTGTTGCAGAGTGCTCACTACGGCGTTCAATCCGGTTGCCCTTTGCCGCTGGTTGCGATGACCATAGGGTGGTGGAGGTGGCCGTGAGCGCGCCCCTCTGGATGGTTTCGGCCGATGTACTCGTTGGCGCTGGACGGGATTCCCTTGTTGTCTGTGCCGGTGACTGGTCTGTGTTGTGGACGGATTTGCTCGTCGAGGGAATCGATGGAACAAAGTATGATGCGGTCGTTGACAATATTGACACGATCCGTCGGTTATACACTCAAAGGTTGAGTGACTATCTGCCAAGCAAGTCATACAGTGTCTGTGGGCTCTGGCGATCTGTTGGCGTTGAGCGAGCTTCATGCTTTTGAAAATGGTGCACCTCTTCAGGACGTGAGGTCGATGGCATAGACTGCATCGTGGAGGCAGATGCTCATCAAACTGCTCCTCGTTTGCATCCCTGACAGCTGCTGCAGATGATTGGCTGTGTCGTGCCATGGCGCTTTGCATCCTTGGTGCTGCGATGGGTGGACCAGATGCTCTAGGCGCAGCAATTACGGACCTCACAGTCTTGGGAGCGCTGTGTATATCCTCTACGTCCATTTCTATTGGAATAGGAATATATTAAAATATGGTTTGGCTCATAATTTTGAATTATGATATTTGTTGCTTATATATATATATATATATATATATGTATATGTGACTATATATGTTGTGGTTAATTTTTAATCGCTGTTAGTGTTAGATTTGCATGTACGGATTATAAAACGGTAGTATTTCGAGTTAAACGAATTAATTGTCGGTTTTGATTTTATTTATGCGCTTGTCTTGGCGGGGTTTGTGTAATCGTTTCTTCGGTGTTCGGAAGAAAACACAATTTTACTAATGGTCGAGTTAGTATACCAGTTTGTGTTCGTACGTCTACTATTCTTATGTGACCATCTCGTCCCCGATGGACCTTTTCAATGCGGCCTAGTCGCCATTCTGTTGGAGGAAGACATTCATCATGTATGATGACGCATTCGCCCGTATTTGGTTCCTTCTGGATCGTTTTCCACCGATGTCTCTTATGGAGATCTTTAAGGTAATCTTCCTTCCATCGATGGCTGAATTCATGATGAAGTATCTATTAAATTGAGTGAGTCTCCTTCTGCCTCAGGTATGGCGAGAAGTGGAGCTCCTCTGAGGAAATGTCCAGGTGTAAGAGCTGTGAAATCGGAGGGATCTTGCGAGAGTGGTGAGATGGGTCTTGAATTTAGTACGGCTTCTATACGAGCGAGTATTGTGGTAAATTCCTCATAATTGAATTTATGATTTCCTGCCGTTTTCTTTAAATGGGACTTAAAGCTTTTTACAGCTGATTCCCAGAGTCCGCCCATGTGGGGAGAACAGGGGGGTATAAACTGCCAATCAATTCCTTGTGGTGCATATTTTTTAACAATTTCTGGGGAGACTTCTTTAGTAAATTTTACAAACTCTTTCTCTGTGGCTCTTTGAGCTCCGATAAAGTTTTTCCCATTGTCGCTCATCATTTTTGATGGAAATCCGCGTCGTCCGACAAAGCGTGCAAATGCTGCGAGAAAAGCCGCAGTAGACAGATCTGAACATAGCTCGAGGTGTACTGCCTTTGTCGTGAAACATACAAAGACAGCCACATACCCTTTTCTGAATGAGGAAGACCTTAACATAGAGGCCTTTATCTGGAAAGGTCCAGCAAAATCGACCCCAGTAATGGTAAAGGGAAGAGCAAAATTGCAGCGTTCAGGTGGCAAAGCTGCCATGATCTGCGTGCGTATTTTGTGCTTGTACAATGTGCATTGTTTACACATAAAAATCGTTCTTTTAGTTTGTGGCTTTAGGCGCGGTATATAAAATTCTAGTCGGACCATTTGTTGCATCAAGCGATGCTCACCATGTAATGTAAGTTGGTGAAGATATATTAAAAATAAATAAGTAAAACGGGATTTCTCGGGAATTATAATGGGATGTCGTTCATTATAACTAAGGCTGGAATTCACTAGTCTTCCATGTGCCCGGATTAATCCTTTAGTGTCCAAAAAAGGATTTAAAACGAGAAGTGAGCTTCCCTTATCGAGGGGTCGTCTTTCGACTAACTTTGATTTCTCCCGCATGAAATAGCGAGTTTGTGTATATGTAATAAGGATGACCTTGGCATGTTGCATGTAGGAATGCGTTAGTTGTACGGAAGGATCATTTGTTATTCCTTTAACTTTTTGTTTGAGTCTTTGGATAAATTTAAACATGTAAGCGACTACTCTTAGTGCTTTTGGGAATGATGAAAATCGATGTAATATATCATCTTCATCAGGAGTGATATGAAAGTTTTCAATTCTCCGAATTTCAGGAGCTATTATATTGCGAGCGGGAGACTTTGGCCAGACTTCTTGTGATTCTGTTAACCACGTAGGACCGTTCCACCAGAATGTAGTGCTGGTGAGATGAAGTGCTTTGCAGCCTCTTGTCCCAAGATCCGCTGGATTATCTGCACTTGCAACATGTTGCCATTGTGCTGGGCCAACTAAGTCTAATATTTGAGATATACGGTTAGATACATAAGTCTTCCAGGTATATGGTGGTTTTTCTAACCATGCTAAAACTATTTCTGAATCTGACCAAAGGTACATTTTGTGATTGGTTAATTTCAGATGGGTTTGGACAATTGAGACTAGTTTTGCTAACAGAAGTGCACCATTCAGTTCGAGCCGTGGCGGGCTTAGTGTCTTCAGCGGAGCAACTTTTGCTTTGGCTACTAAAAGACGTGAAGATATTTTGCTATCATATTCAGTGCGTACGTAAACTGTTGCACAATAGGCCTTTTCAGAGGCATCACAGAAGCCATGTAATTCTACATTATAGTCAGGTCCGAAATTTACCCATCGAGGAATTCGAATTTCCGAGATGGTATGTAGATTGTTTGCAAATGGAACCCACTTTGTTAAACGTATGGGTTTTACTTGCTCATCCCATTCAGTGCCGTCTTGCCACAGTTCTTGAATGAGGATTTTTGCTTGAATCATTATTGGCGAAAGCCATCCTGCGGGGTCGAAAAGTTTTGCCACCGAGGAAAGTATTTGACGTTTGGTTATGGCGGATATTGCAGATATTGACTCAATTGTATATGAGAATTGATCTGTTATCGCATTCCATTGAATCCCGAGAGTTTTTGTAGTACTGGCCTTTTCAAATTTAAGGAAGTTAGTATCTAATAAGTCTTCCCCTTTTATGTTTTTTATTATCTCCGGATGATTTGATGTAATTTTCTTTAGAGGGAACCCGGCTGAATTAAATGCTTTAATCACTTGAGATAGTGATTCGCAAGCTAATGAGAGACTGTGGCTACCTGATAGAATATCATCAACGTATGTTTGTTTTTGTAGCACAGAAGTTGCTAAAGGCAAATTTGTTTGACAGGTTTTTGCCACTTCATGTAATGTCCTAATGGCTAAATAGGGTGCACAATTGATGCCAAAGGTAACTGTTTTAAGTTTGTAGTCGCTGATTGGACTATTACTTGATTTTCGGAAGACTATCCGCTGGAAATCTTGGTCATCTTTATGTACTAAAATTTGTCTATACATTTTCTCTACATCTCCATTGAAAACATATTTAAACATGCGCCAATTTAGTA
Organism: Bactrocera oleae; assembly: GCF_042242935.1. NCBI lineage: Eukaryota > Metazoa > Arthropoda > Insecta > Diptera > Tephritidae > Bactrocera > Bactrocera oleae. Next base: position 16,013,266 of record NC_091541.1, on the reverse strand, counting down.
TTAGCAGCATGAGATCAGGTTGTAATGTTGGCTCTGTGTATAGTACATCATTGAGTGATTTGCCTGAGCTCGTACACTTTGAAGCATTAAAAACAACTCGTACTTTTGTTGTGATTTTATCTGGTCTTATTACCCCGTGATGCGGAAGATAAAAAGATAAATATCTACCTTTAGATATTTTTTCATATGGTACAGCTTCTTCCATATGATTGAGGTCAAGATAATCATCCATCACGCCATCATATGCTGATTTAAGTTGGCTTTTCTTTATCAAGCTTTTTTCCAAGCTTAGGAATTGCTGGACTGCTGATATTCTCGAGTGGCCTAGAGCTATCGTTTCTGGAAAGGTGGGCTTGAATGGGAGTCGCACAACATAACGACCATGTTCGTTTCTTGTTGTTGTGGACTGGTAATAGGCTTCGCATGCCAGGTCTTCTTCTGAAGGTTTTGTGATTTGGGGTAGTTCTTCTACTTCCCAGAATTTTTTGAGTTGATTATTTAAATATTCGTTTGAAATATTTTCAACTTGAGTTGTGAAGGAGTTAATTTTTTCTGTGACTTGGCCACTTAATATCCATCCAAAGATTGTGTTTTGGGCTAACAATTTATTAGAGATTTTCTCTATACCTTCAAGAATTATTTGAGGTATTAAGTCGCTGCCCAATAATATGTCGATTTGTGATGGGGTATGGCAGTTGGGATCTGCTAATTTGAGATATGAGCATTTTTCCCACTGTTTTTTATTTACTTCATAGCTTGGAAGCAAATTAGTGAGCTGCGGTAGAACAATGGCTTGTGCATCTATTCGTATATCCGCGTTTGGAGAAACTATGGTGATTGGGCAAACTTTATTTGAATTTTGTATAATTCTTCCGCCCATTCCCGAAATTTGGAAACTAGAATTTTTGACTGGCAATTTTAGCCGATTCTGAGCTTTTGATGATATAAAGGATCTTTGAGAGCCTTGATCTATTAATGCTCTTAATTTGAATAAATCTCCTTTATGTTCAATAGCAGTGACCGCTGTGGGTAAAAGAATTTTGCTTTCATTCTCTGAATGAAGCGCTTGAACTTTTGCTGCTTTTGAGCAACATGGGTGTTCCTCTTTATTTTCGGGATTCGGGATTTCGGGATTACCTGATTTGGTTGTCGCGACTAGGCCCGTGGTTTTATGTATATGATTTTGCTTCATATTTGTAAAATTGGTTATGTGAAGCAATGAGTGATGTCGTCGTTGACAGTACACACAACTGAATTTGCTTTCACAGTCTTTTGTCCCGTGAGAGTTGGACAGACAGTTGATGCAAAGTTTATGTTGTCGGACAAGATTGTTTCTATCTGAAACGGACATTTTTTTAAATTTCTCGCAAGATCTTATATTATGTCCTCCTTTACAGATTTCACATAATGATTGCCAATGGTTTGTTTGATTTGACACGAATGTTTGGCTTCTATTAACGTGTCTATTATATTGTGTGTTATTACTGACTTGGGGTTTAAAAAAGTTTTTATTTGAGTCATTTTGATGACCTTTTGGCTTAACTACCTCGCTCAGCTATTTCGTACTGAGTTGTTAAAAATTCTTTCATTTGATGCCATTTTGGCGATTTCTTTCTTGCCACTAGTGATTGCTCCCATCGTAGCAAAGCAGCATCAGGTAGTGTCGCTGCGCAAATATTTACTAGGATAGGGTCCCACGATTCTGTGGATACATTTTGTGTTTCTAAAACAGATAAGCAATTAGTCACTGTCGAGTATAGTTTTTGAAATTCTTGGCTGGTTTCTTGTTGAATTTTTGGTAAATTCATTAAAATAGTTATTTGGTTATCTACCAATACTCTTTTGTTTTCGTATCTTTCGACCAGTGCATCCCAAGCCAGATTAAAATTTTCGTCATTCAAAGGGAAACGCTTGACAATACTGCCTGCTTCCCCTTTTGTTTTGTACCTCAGATTACAGCTTTAGTGCTCGTGAAAGTTTAGGATGGTTGATATACACGGCAGTGAACATGTCCCGGAAGGACGGCCATTGATCATAACCTCCATGAAAAACTTCAGTATCACAAGCTGGTACTTTTAAAAATATACCTGTATCTAGGTTTTCTTTTGAATTTGTAACTACTCTCGAAGGAGGAGTAGTGGCTCTACATGGCCTTAATAAATTTATTTGGTCTAATATCATTGCCTTCGTAGTTTCGTACTGATCGAGGCAGTTTTCATATTTGGCTGACGCCGAAGCTTTAATGTTTTCTGGAAGTTCAGCGTCGTCAGTATCTAATATTGTATCGTACGCTGTCAGAAAGCGTGCCCATATATTATCTATGCTTTGAATTTTTAAATTTAGGACTGATTCTGTATTGTCGTTAATAGGCGAAGCCGAAAACCGTGTGCAGTATCTAATAAAACTGTCACTTTCAGTTATGAACCTTGACAGTGAATTGTCTTTGGTTCTTTTTTGTTTTGCACCCTGCTTTGAGCGTGTAGCTTCTGCGGGTGTGCTTTGTGATTTATCATCATCAGCCATTTTTGGAATTTCTAATGATAGAGGTGTTCGTGGTTTAACCTCTTTTGATTTATCAGATTGCATTTTTAACTCTTTGAATTAAATTGAAAGCTATTAGATAGCTATTAAAATAGTTTTGTATTAAATATTTGCTATAATACGGTTGTAGTAAAAAAAATTTTAGTTTGCTGCCCAAAGCTGTAGTTAAAAAAAAATTTTTTTTTTTTTGAAAATGATTGTAAAATTAGTCTTTTTTTTTTTTTTTTTTTTTTATCGGACAAGTCAATTTATTTTATTAAAATTTATGTCCGTATTATTATAATTTTAAAAATTGCCGAAATTGCTTACTGGGTATTCGTGAATAATTTGTATACTTTGTATGTATGTATATTCGCTTTTATTATATGTATCTATATACATTTGTATAAAAGGAACTCGAAAATAAAATTGTTATAAAAAACAAATGTATATATATGTGTATATATATTAGCATACATATGTATGTAAATTTTAATTTTCATATGTGTGGTTATGATTATCCGTTTTGATCGTATATTTTTATACTCTCGCAACCTGTTGCTACAGAGTATAATAGTTTTGTTCACCTAACGGTTGTTTGTATCACCTAAAATTAATCGAGTTAGATATAGGGTTATATATATATAAATGATCAGGATGAAGAGACGAGTTGAAATCCGGGTGACTGTCTGTCCGTCCGTCCGTCTGTCCGTCCGTCCGTGCAAGCTCTAACTTGAGTAAAAATTGAGATATCTTTATGAAACTTGGTAGGCATGTTTCATGGTACCGTGAGACGGTTGGTATTGCAGGTGGGCGTAATCGGACCACTGCCACGCCCACAAAACGCCATTAATCAAAAACAAATAACTTGCCATAACTAAGCTCCGCAATAAGATACAAGACTGTTATTTGGTACACAGGATCACATTAGGGAGGGGCATCTGCAGTTAAAATTTTTTTTTTTAAAGTGGGCGTGGTCCCGCCTCTAATAGGCTTAATGTGCATATCTTCTAAACCGCTAATGCTATAATAACAAAATTCACTGGAAGCAAATGTTTTTAGCACTTCTATTGACGGTGTGAAAATAGTTGAAATCGGGTGGCAACTCCGCCCACTCCCCATATAACGGTACTGTTAAAAACTACTAAAAGCGCGATAAATCAAGCACTAAACACGCCAGAGACATTAGATATTATCTCTGAGATGGTACAAGATGACTTTATAGGAACCGCGTTCAAAATTAGACAGTGGGCGTGGCACAGCCCACTTTTAGGTGAAAACCCATATCTTGAGATCTGCTTAACCGATTTCAACCAAATTCGGTGCGTAACGTTCTTTTCATGTTTCTATGTCATAGTGCGAAAATGGGCGAAATCGGATTACAACCACGCCTATTTTCCATATGACACCATTTTAAATACCACTTGATTCTTTCACTTTCCACTATGCAAATCAAGCAACAATGATTATATCGGCGTAAAACTTTGCGTGAATAATGCAATTAAAGTATGCCACCTTGCGGCCAAAAATTATGTAAATCGAACCAAAACTGTTCAAACCCCTAAGTACTAACTATGTGGACCCCAGTGCCTATAGTTGACCTTCTACCGAAAATATTAGTCAATCCACAAAGAAATCTCAAACGAGTATACCATTTGACTTTGTGAGAGTATAAAATGTTCGGTTACATCCGAACTTAGGCCTTCCTTACTTGTTTAGTTATATATTTATATATTTGTAAATATATATGTACATGCATACATCTAACGCGTTTTGTAAAGTTTCGCTGAGAGTGCCTTGTATTATTATTATATATATATATTCGTAACTATATTATTTTATATTTTTTTTCTTTTTCAAGAGCATATATAAGAGAAATGAGAAGAGCAAAAAGGTTGGGTTGCGGTATATATTTAGCGCGGGAAATGTGGCAATGTTTAAGAAAATATGTGTACATACATAAATGCCGATAATTGTATTGTTGTTTTTTTTTCTTTCTGCCTTTGCTTATATGTTCTGAGCGATCCTGCGATCCTGTGTTTGGAGACACGAATTAAACAGGCAGGTATTTGAACAACAGTAATTTTTTTTTGAAACTTTTAGAACTAGTTAATTTATGTATGTACCATATGATTATGTAGGCAAATTAGAAAAGATGTTACTTGCGGTTAATACAGAGAACGTATATGATAGAGAAGCTTCAATTGCGGACCAGCGTGTGAATTGTCAAAACCTAACAAGATTTTAATAGTGGATTTCACCACTTTTGGCTCGGAAGGAGAAATTTTAACAGTGGAGAGTGAACAGAGCTCGGCATTGTATGAAAATTATGCTCAGAGACTTGCTTTGATATTACAGCTGCATGTTAGCCTTTTGGCTTACATTCTTATACGTTTATATGCAATCATATTTATTGATATGAATATCATTTTGCGAATTTTTATGAATGCATGCAAAACTGATAAGATCTATGGAATTATGGAATTTCGAAATAATATTTATAGTCAATTTGGGCATTTAATAATTTTATTTAGTTTTTACTAAATAATAGAGACTAAATTTATTACAATATATGTATGTATATACATCTTTTATCATATTAATCTTATATAGTCATATGTATGTACGTATGTATTTGAATGTACGCATTCAGAAATTCAAATCATGATTTTATCACTTATCAATACACTATATGTGCGCGCATTGATTTATATGTACACGCATATATGTATGTATACATAAAATTGCCGAACAAATAATGCATACACAAACCAACATACATACATATGTATATGCGTACACATGTTAATATGTCACCCGCAAAAACTACAAACATTGTTCTACAAAAACAACAATCGTCACAAGTCAATATGTCAGCCAAATAGCCGAATCCCAAATTTATAGTAAAATATACAACAACAACATTTTTATTCATGCACGCAGGCGTACTTTTAACAAGCAACCTCGCTTCATTCATAAACGCAGATACCCTCACATCCCCCCGAGCATACTTTTGCCTACAAGCGTCTTTTCACGACGATGGCAAAAGCTAAAAATCATAAATTGAACAAATTTCTGATATTCTCTCTAGAAGGGAAAAGTGACAACCCCTCAAATACGAGTATTAAAATATTTTAGAATAAAAGTGACAACATAGTATATTTGTCGATTTACAATTCAAGAAACTTTTTAAAGAAAATATTCAATATTCCTCTGATTTATGTATACAGTAAACCCCGGTTAAATATCACTCCTCCAATCCCTCTTATCTGCCTGTGTCTTGCTGCATCTCACGTTTTTTTTTCTTAATTTTTTAAGGAAAACGTTAATTTTGTTTTAAATACATAGTAATTATTTTGTTTGGTACCACTCGCTTAAGTACCACAATCGCTTATGTACTACAAAGCACAAAAAATCTGCATCTTTGGTTTTGGCAGTTAACCGGGATTGACTGTATTTGCCATCTGCCCGTATATATGCACATGACTTATTGACTTTGTTTTCATTTACGCATGTAATACGTTGTATATGAATAAGGGTTGATTTTGCACTTGCCATATGCGTTGTATGTTTGTAAAAGTGTGTATGGTTCTGATTTCCCATGAAGCAATGAGTGTACAAATTTACATACATACTTTGCATATAGACAAATTAACAATTATAATGGGTACTTTCACATTTGTTTACATGCACACATAATTATACATATACTTACATATATATGTATAAGAATATTTGCGACCGCTTGGTCTTTTCTTATGGGGTTATGACAAGCAAGAGGAGTACAAAATCAAACCCAGAAATCTGACTGAACTGAAGCAGTCCATTAAATAGATATTTGAGGCAATCCCGACTTGAACCCTCCAGCCCGCATTCATTTACTAATTAGGTGTCCAATATGCATGGCTGAGCATGGAGGAATAATTAATTGTATAAAATAAAATAAAATTTTCTATACAATACAAAAAAAATTAATGTAATGCATTGATTAAAAAGAAACTTATTACGGTTTATTTTTGTAGCACGATTCGTGAGCCGCCCTGTATATGCAGAATATCTTAAAATTATATATTTATTTGTATATTATTTCATTGTAAATATACGAATCTGTTGGCGTACATTTCTTAACATTGAACTTAGCATTATTTTTCTCATTTAACATTCAAAATGCTCAATTCTGCTATTTTGCGCTCCGCAGGGGTAAAATTCTGGTGAAATCCGCTTATAATTTGTTTGAGGTGAGATCCTCTTAAGTTGGCGAGTAACCCTCCGTCAAGAGGAACATTTTGACAATCGGCACACCATGAACCTTCTCTATGATATACGTTCTCTGGTTAATATATAATATTTCGCGGCAAAGTTTTAAAGCCCAAAATTTTGTATTTAAATTATAAGTATATGCACATAGGTATGTATGTATGTATTTCTGTAATATGTTTAATTTTTTGTTTTTCTTAGCCTTTGCTTATGTGCTTTAGGCGATCCTGCTTGTTGCTTGATTAGCCCAAGGGGTATCGCTGGAAATATTACAAGTAGGAATACTTGACTTTGCAAAAATTTTTTTTTTTTTTTTTTTTTTTTGAAAGAATATAACGGTGTGTTTGGAGACACAAAATAAGCTGAGGCAGATATCGTATATTGTTTTCTTTTTCAGTTATTTTGTTCGGTTATTTATTTCTAACGAAATACCGCTAAAACTGTAAATCAACATACATATGTGCATAAAATGCCTCTATTTTAAAATGTAATTGGAATGGACTCACTTTTTTTTCCGCCAGGGGTTTTTGGGAGTAATACTTAGAAATTTGTATGCTTCTTCTCGTTTTTCTCTGTTTTAATTTTGTTCTTTTCTCCGGCGTTTTTTCTGTGCGTTATTGTCCTCCTCTCTGCGTGCTTGGTGGATTTAATTCCCTTGCTTTTTGTTGATTTTTTCTCTTAGTTTTGGTTAAATCGCGCCCGTTTTTAATTTTTGGTGATTTTTGTGTTAGTTTGTATATCCATTGATTTCGCGCCCGTTGTAGTAATTTTGTTTAACCACTGTTAGTATTTATTTAGGTATTCATATATGTACATATATTAGTACTTTTGTACTTTTCGTTTTTGAACTTTTTTTTTTGTACTTTTCACCATTTGGTTACTCACTTTGCTTTTATTCTTTCCGAAATAAAATTTCACTTATATATAATATAATTGTTAGTTTCTCACTTTAATTTTTACGTTTTTCCTTTTTTTTTTCTTTAGGTGCCTTTCAAAGAGGCTCGAAGGACCATTTGTTGATTTCACTTATTTTTTCACCTTGGGTGCGGTGTTATCCTCACTTGCACTATAGCACTCCTTTTAATTAAAAAGACTTTAAATAATTTCTTTTAAAACTCTTTAATTAATCTCACGCTTCGAAAATACTTTATAATATAAATTTCACTTTTTTATGGTTTGGGTTTTAAATAATTTGTAATACAATTTATAATTTCACTTTTTTTATATTTTGGGTTTTTAAATAATTTGGAATACAATTTATAATTTCACTTTTACTTTAGGCTACGAAAATCACACTGCGGGAACGTTTTTAGTTAGAACCTTATAGGTCACGGATGAAAGCGAAAAAGGAGAGCCATTCTGGTCTGACTGGTCCCTTTTGATCATTCGGGTGGTGGAAAAGACGGTGGTTGCAGTGTGGGTGTATAGTGTAGATGTAGAGTGTGGTTGGTTAATTGTATATGGTTGTGTTGGTGAGTGATATGGTGTGTTGTAGGTGTTGTATGATGTTGCGTTGGTTATGTTGTATTGTAGGATGTTGTACGGTGGGTTGTGAGCTTAGTTGTAAAATGTCGCGGGATTAGAAGTCGCATGAACACCGGTGATTGTCGTGGTACCGTGGTATCGTCTGAGCTAGACGTATCGTTACTAGTCTTGCTGCTGTCGTTTGATGTTCTTCAACTCGTCGGACTCCCGTGGGTTTCTTCGTGAATTGATGCACTTATTTCCTGAACAACCACTCGGCCGACGATGCATGGCGTCGTGGTTACGTGGGCCGCGATAGTGCGTCTCATGGCGGCTTGTGTTGTTCATGCTTCAATTGCACTTGTAGTGGGTTTGTGGTCGGTTAGTTGTGTAGTAGTGTTGACGGCCTTGGATACGTTGGCGGTGCTAGCGTTGGCTTCGAATGTCGCTGTCGCGACATGTATCAGTTTTAGGTGTCGCGACGCCGCGTGCATAGCGTCTGCACGCGCTGAGTAAGCGCTTCTAGTGCCTGTGGTGCTGGCTGCTTCCAGTGCCTGTGTCCTGGGGAGCTTTACCTTCTCCTCCTCCATCCGTTCACGGAACCGCTTCAAACTATTTTCCCACTTCTCGTCGTTATTCATATCTTTTATTTTAATTTTACTTTCTTTAAAATGTCCGGTACGTCTTGCCTTGCTGACATCTCGCGGTCGAATGAATGTGACTGGCTCGGTTGGTCACCAAATTTGCTCATTTAAATTTTTTCTATTATTATAACTTTTTTTTTTAACTGTTACAGCCATGTGGAACGGTTTCAATTCGCTGATGTTCACCGTTTTCTCCTTTCCGCCGTCAATTTTTCGAAGTTCTACGATCACTGGTGAGGCATACCTGAGAATTTGATAAGGGCCCTCGTACTTCGGGGCTAACTCTTCGGCGAAGCCCTCAGTGACTTTAGAGAGGTGATGCTCTTTCGCGAGAACTAGTTCTCCGATCACGGGGATCCATTTTCTGCGTCTCAGGTTATTATGCCGAGCTTGATCCGTTGTCGCCCTATCCATATTTTGCCGAACAATTTTGAAGACCTCCGCCAAGCTTGATTAAGGCGTACAACTGGCCGCGTTCCTGACGCATAATTACTGGCGGGTCGGCGCTAAGTTCTGTGGATCCACCGCGCCCTTCCCCTGGCGGAACCCTCGGCCGTTTCCCTGTCGTTGGCCGCAACATTCTTTGGTTAGCACACCCGCTCGACCACACTCCCAGCAAAATATCTTTCTGGGATTACGGCACCTCCTAGCGTAGTGTCCTTCCTGGCCACATCTCCTGCATGTGTTTTCAGGCATAAAGGTTTGGTTCGTGGATGGTTGTTGGTGATGCGCGTTTACCGTCGTATCGTGTTGAGAAACCGTGTGACGCTGTTGTGAACGCGCTGATGCGGACTGGACGGGTGGATGGTCTGGCCGTGATGTACTTCTTACCTCGTGGTCACCTATGATGTGTCTCGTCATCTCGCGGCGCGCCGTCTCTACAGTTCTCCGATGTCCTTCATGAATGCCCTCGTACTCTTCTACCAGCGTGATAAGTTCGGCTAGTGTCTCGAAATCCTGACGCCGAATGAAGAGCAGATAATCGGTGTGGCTATTTCGGAAGATCCTTTCCAATCGCTGCTCCTGATTATATCCAGCGTGTCTCATTAGGTTCTGCATAGCGAGGACGTAGTCTTTGTACTTTTCCCGCGCGTGTCTTCGCCGTCTTCGTCTTCGTTGCCGTATGTCATCTTCGAGGCGTTCGAAGTAACGTGCTGGTAAGAAGAATCGCAAAAAATCCCTTTTGAAGGTAATCCAACTCCTCCAATGTTAGTTGTTGTTGCGATACCATTGGAGAGCGGTACCGCACAGTAACTCGGGCATGGTTCTTGGAAGAAGGTCTGTGTATATTACGTATAATTCGGAGAGCTCTTCCAATCGTTCGATGAACGCTAATGGGTCTCTCCCGCCTTCGTACTTTACGGACCACTTCCTCACCTGGTCGATGATAGGTGCGAATGTAAACATCTGGTTCTGTTGCATTGACATGCCGTTATTCGGCATGGTTATTGGTGCCGGCAGTCGTCGTGATGATTCCGCGAAAATGTCCGCGGTTCCTCTGCCTTGATCTGGTGGAAGTGGTGTCTTCTGATCGCCTTCGCCTCGTGAAGCGAAATCATTTCTTTTGTATGCAGCTTCCATTTTTAAAAATTTCTCTTGTATTTCGGAATCCTCGTGCGCCTTGGCTGCCAGTGCAGTTATGCGCTTCCGAATTTCCCGCGTGGTGCCTATGTGGTCAACGCCCAAATTCTCAGTGAAGGAGATTAGTTGCTCCTTAGATACGTTGTCCAACCACATAAGATCTGTCATTTTCCGTTTTAAATTTCTCCTGATGTTATACGATTTGCCGGGTTCCTGCTCGGGCGCCAATTGTAACGAAGCTTTTTGCTGCCCCCTGCTTCTAATGGTTTGGTGAGGTATACTCGCCGTGTCCACGGTTCGTTACAACAAATTTGTAAACTGTGGGGCTCTTTACAAATCGTACTTTATTTGTCTTCCAATTACACAATATGTAGATCCACTTTTAATCGTTCAATATTTAGATCCGCGTTGTAGGAGCGTCACCCGATGCTGGCGTTCATTCCACTTCCAATTACACAATCTCTAGATCCACGTTGTAGGAGCGTCACCCGATGCTGGCGTTCATTCCACTTTCAATTACACAATCTCTGGATCCGCGTTGTAGGAGCGTCACCCGATGCTGGCGTTTCGACAGGGTAGTGGTTCACGTTAGCGCGTCACTATCACGCGGAATTACGGAGGGCAGTGACAGCGGCCGCGATGCCAAGCGTGGAGCAGGTCAGAGGATCGACTCACTACCCACTTCACGCGTGACTTCCGGCCTTCGCACGTTAAGGAGTGAAATGCCTGCCAGAGGATCGACTCACTGCGAGACATTCACTCCTTACCGCCGAAAAACGTCGTCTGCCTTTCCGCGCTCCCGTTGAATAGTTAGTATACTATCGCGTATACTACCCTGTCGCGCTCTGGGTGTGCTACGCGTCCCGGGATGACTTACGTTCCGTGTCCTGTTTCGATGATGACCGCGACAGCGATTCCACCGCTGTGTGAATTGACGTTCGTGGGTGCTACCGCGACGACGCTCGGACGTTTCTGCAAGCGCTCGCGTAGGCTTACCCCGATTCCACCGCTGCTCGCGTCCTACCGTAGAAGATATTCTCCGATCACCCGTCCAGCGGATGTAGAGCAGGTTCGCCTCCGCGTGGTGCATCCTGGGTAACGCCAAATGACCTGCGGCCTTTACGGCCTTGAAACTCCTGATCTGACCTTTGCTTGACCTGGACATAGCTTTGACAATTAGATGGATTCGGTTGAACACTGGGCTGGTGGTCTTGGTTTTCTGTCACCTGAGTATGCAGGGGTGATACCCTGCTGAAATGGCTGATGGGCTAATGCCAAGGTCGCCTCCGTCCCGTTAAAACCATGGCAGGCCTCGGAGTACGTTCCCCTCCCGTCATCATTAAGTTGGTGTGGTAGGTGTTTGTTGAGATGACTCCTTCTTTGCGCTGGTCGGCTCTGAACGCATTGCCCCATAAGGGCGTGCGTCAACCCTCGCTTGGCCTCGTAACTGAGACAACCTTGGGACCATAAAAGGCGACTACCTTTCCGGGAGACGGATAGCGACTCTGAGTGGGGACCCAACAAAACAAAATGAAGACAAATACAAACATAAACACTAAGGACGAGGGAGGAAGCAGGTCGAAACCGACCTCCGCTGTAGTGGACGGTTCCCTGGGGGGGACACTTTCACCGAAGGGGACGAAATCGTCCCCGGCTAAAGGAGAGAAACGTAATCCAGGGGGTGCCTGGCTTACCGTCACGGGGGGCGGTAAGGTAGGGGGAGTCGGCAGGAGTCTGCCGACAGCAACCCGGGGTAGGGCGGAAGTGCAAGGCGGAATCGCCAGCACTAGCAGAGGAACCTCTGCTAAGTTCATGGGGGTCACGGGGTCCTCGGCGAGCGCTAAGGGCCCGGCGGGGAAGCGAGTGACTGCAGCTAAAAATCTGAAGTCTGATCGTCGACTGGCTGCCAAGATTTTGGAGCGTTACGGTGACAAGCAGGCTGACCAGAAATCTGACCAGCATGCTAGCACACTGGAGTGGGCCAAAAAGGTGTTGAGCGACGTGGGCGACGGTAAAGTGGGGCCGAGCGGGCCCCAAACCTCAATAAAGCGGCAAAGATCGCAGGAGGGGGAATCCTCCTCTCGGGTCGGACCCGCACCTATGTTTAGCGAAATCGCTAAACTCGCAAGCTCAGTGGAGCTTGGGGTATACGACCGAAGCAGAGGAGATGGAGCCATCTCCCATGACGAGTGGAAGCGGGTAGCGGCTGCTATCTCCGCTGTTTTCATGAAGGTGGTCAGGGGAAGACCTGGACCACCCCCTAGATGTGAAAGCGCTGGGTGGAACCTCGGCATTCACAAACTCATTAGGTGTGCCGACGAGCGGTCGGCTCTCCTTTACAAGGAGGCGGTAGCCAGGGTAGGGGAGGTGTGGAAAGGAGCAAGGCTCGAGGCGGTGGCCATATCGGATCTCCCGACGCGGCCTCGGGCTCGGGTCTGGCTTCCGGCCGAACCTTCCACCCCGGCCGAAATTGAAGAGATGTTGCGGTACTGCAACCCATCTCTCCCCACCCAAGACTGGAGGGTGATCAGGCTGGAGAGGACCGAGGCACCATATCGGCAAGCGCTGATACTCCTGCACAAGGAGTCCCTCGCTCCTCTCAGTGTCACAAAGGGGGCCATAAGCTATGGCTTCGAGAGAGTCGTTCTCAAGACGCTCCCAACAGAAGCCAGGGCGGATGGCCCGCTGCCTCCTGCGGGGATGGAAGAGAGTGGGAAGGTTCCCCTCTCGAAAATGGACGTCGACCCTGTCCTCTCGGACGCGGTGAGCACGGGGGGCGGATCGCCAAGTGATGGCGGATCCGTCTTCAGTCTCGAGCATCTGTTCGAGGAGGCTGGCGTCGACGATATGGACGATGGTGCGGAACTTGCACTGCTGGAGAGGAGTTTGGAGGATTAAGATCCTCCAAATTAACCTCCAGCACTCAAAGGCGGCCTCCGCCGATTTAGTGCTTCGTCTAGGAAGGGACGTAGAGTAGTAGGGAAGTAGAGGGAAACCCCCTTGGTGGACTTCGGAGCTAACGGAGATCAGATCTTCGAGTAGACGACTCTTCAATAAAGCCCGTAAAAGTGGCTCTAGCGACGACTGGGCGTTGTACAAGGCCGGATTGTCCATTTACAAGTCCGACTTGAAGAAAGCCAAGAGGGCTTCGTGGAAAGCCTTCTGCGACAGTGTAGAGGGTTGTCACGAGTCCTCAAGGTTTAGACGCATTCTTGCGAAAAATCCTACTCCGGTGGGGTATCTAAGAAATGCAGATAGCGGGTGGACTACGAGTAGCGTGGAGTCGCTGAAGTTACTCCTAGATGCTCATTTTCCACAGAATCGCTTTGCTGAAGAAGTGCCACTTGGGGAGCTTCAGGAAGGCTGTACAGCCTTCTTGGACCTTCTGAATGAGCGTCATCTCACCTGGGCGCTGAAATCTTTTAAGCCCTTCAAGTCCCCGGGTCCTGATGGCATCATACCGGCGCAACTACAGAGAACGGTTAAGGTGTCATGCAGCTGGCTGGCCCCTATCTACGCGAACTGTGTTAGATTGGGCCATGTCCCGAAGGCCTGGAGACAGGTTAAGGTTGCGTTCATTCCGAAGGCTGGTAAAAGCTCTCATGTCGGTGCAAAAGATTTCAAACCCATCAGCCTATCCTCGTTTTTGTTAAAAACGCTGGAGAGACTTATGGATCTGTACATCAGGTACAGAATACCGAGGGGTAAACTGTTACGAGCGCAGCATGCCTACATCAAGGGCAGGTCGGTCGACACTGCCTTGCATGATGTAGTGTCATGGCTGGAGACAGCGCTTTTGCAAAAGGAATTTGCAGTGGGCACCTTTCTCGACATCGAGGGGGCCTTCAATAACGTTCGGCCAGAGGCAGTGGTTAGAGCCCTCGAAAAATATGAAGTGGAATCGAACCTCAAACACCTCATTTTCAGTCTTCTCTGCGACAGAACTGTCGTAGCGGAGTGGGGTAGTGCTAAGTCAACCAGAAAGGTAAATAGGGGAACTCCGCAAGGAGGAGTACTCTCCCCTCTGCTCTGGATCTTGGTTGTAAACGACCTACTTATAGAACTCGAGGAGCAAGGCTGTCGAGTGATAGCCTATGCTGATGATGTGGTTCTTATGGTTAAAGGTAAACTCCTGAATACCGTCTATGAGCTCACCGAAGGGTACCTAAATGTGGTATCCAACTGGGCAAACAGAAGCGGCCTAGCCGTCAACCCAAGTAAAACCGAAATGGTTTTATTCACTAAGAGGTATAAGATCCCAAATGTGCCTCTCCCCTCCTTCGGGGGTTCACGTCTTCAACCTGTTGATAAGGTGAAATACCTAGGGCTCATCCTGGATAGAAAGCTTTCTTGGAGGCCGAACATCGAGGAGAGAGTCAAGAAGGCATCGGTCGCCTTATACTGCTGCAGGGGAGCTATAGGGAAAAGGTGGGGACTCTCACCAAAGGTGGTGTTCTGGCTCTACGAAACCGTCAAGCCAATACTGTTCTATGGTGTGTTCGTCTGGTGGAAGGCGCTCAAAAAGACTACCCTGGCTAAAAAGCTTGAGCGAGTTCAAAGAGCGGCGCTCATCGGAATCTCCGGTGCACTGCGAACCACACCAACGATAGCTCTCAACGCTATATTAAATATAGCACCCGTGGACATTGCCGGTAGGTGCATTGCTGCGAGGTGTGCTATTAGACTCAGAGAAGCTGGGCTTGTGAAGAGGTCCGAACAAGGACACGCCGTAATTCTCTCCTCCTTCACCTGCATTCCTGAAAATTTGGATCACTGCGTCACGGAGGCCTCTCGAGGCGGCTCTTTCTCTGCTCATATCCCGACGAGGGAGATGTGGAGGGGAAGAAGCCGCTGGAGAAGAGGCGCGGTGAGTTTTTTTCACGGATGGGTCGAAGCTAGGAGGGAAAGTTGGAGGGGGGGTTTTCTGTAAAGAGCTCTCCGTCAATCTTTGCTTCAGGCTACCGGACCACTGTAGCGTTTTTCAGGCGGAAGTGGCCGCGATCAAGGTGGCGGTAGAAGTACTGTTACGTAGTGTAGCTTCGTTTAGAGAGGTGAGCATTTACTCCGACAGCAGAGCGGCAATACAAGCCCTGAGTGCGCGAACCGTGCATTCAAAGCTAGTCATGGAGTGTCTGTCCTCGCTAGAATTAGCATCAGGCTACTTCAATATCAGGCTCGTTTGGGTGCCTGGTCACAGCGGAATCGCTGGGAATTGCAAGGCCGATGAGCTGGCCAGGGGGGGTACCCTTGCCCCGCTCACATCGGAATGGGATCGAGTTGGTTCTCCACTAACGTCTTGCATTCTCGCTCTGGACAAATGGACCTCGCAGGAGCTCAGCAGACGCTGGTCGGAAATAATATAAAGTCAAATAAGTTATACATTTTCATATAACTATTAATTTTATAAAATCAAAGAAGTAATAAATTTTTATATAAATGCTAAGTACATAAATTCCTACGAGTATTAAGTTTTCATATAAACATTAATTGTACAATATAAAGTCGAAGAAATAAAAGATTTTCATATAAGTATTACATGTAAAGTCGAAGAGGTAATACATTTTCATATAAATGCTAAGTATATAATATCAAAGAAGTAATAAATTTTTATACAAATGCTAAGTATATTAAATCAAAGAAGTAATACATTTTCATATTAGTATTAAATATAAAGTCAAAGAAGGTATACATTTTCATGTTACTATTAATTTTATAAAGTCAAAGACGTAATAAATTTTCATATAAATGCTAAGTATACAAAGTCCTACAACTAATAAATTTTCATATAAATATTAATTGTATAAAGTCATAGAAGTAATAAATTTTCATAAACCTAGGTATTAATTGTATAAAGTCTAAGAAGTAATAAATTTTCATAAAAGTATTAATTGTATAGAGTCAAAGAAGTAATAAATGCTACGTATATAAAGTCCTACAAGTAATACATTTTCAAACAAGTAAGGAAGGGCTACGTTTATGTAACCGAACATTTTATACTCTCGCAAAGTCAAATGGTATACTCGTTTGAGATTTCTTTGTGGATTGACTGATATTTTCGGTAGAAGGACAACTATAGGCACTGGGGTCCGCATATTTAGGAGTTAGGGGCTTGAACAGTTTTGATTCGAATTAGACAATTTTTGATCACAAGGTGGCACACTTTAAACGTATTATTCACGGAAAGTTTTACCCGATATAATCATTGTTGCTTGATATGCATAGTAAAAAGTCAGAAAATCAGATGGAATTGAAAATGGAGTTATATAGGAAATAGGCGTGGTTGTAGTCCGATTTCGCCCATTTTCGCACTATAACATAGAAATATCAAAAGAATGTTATGCACCGAATTTGGTTGAAATCGGTTAAGCAGATCCTA
Source organism: Bactrocera oleae (assembly GCF_042242935.1). Lineage (NCBI taxonomy): Eukaryota > Metazoa > Arthropoda > Insecta > Diptera > Tephritidae > Bactrocera > Bactrocera oleae. Next base: position 15,996,424 of record NC_091541.1, on the reverse strand, counting down.
AGATATGGGTTCTCACCTAAAGGTGGGCGGTGCCACGTCGATCCTATAAAGTCATCTCATACCATCCCAGAGATAAAACTTAATGTCTCTGGCGTGTTTAGTGCTTGGTTTATCGCGCTTTTCGTATTTTTTAACGGTACCCGATTTCACCCATTTTCACACCGTCAATAGAGGTGCTAAGAACATTTGCTTCCGGTGAATTTTGTTATTATGGCATTAGCGGTTTAGGAGGTATGCATATTAAACCTATTAGGGGCGGGACCACGCCCACTTCAAAAAAATAATTTTAACTGCAGATGCCCCTCCCTAATGTGATTCTATGTACCAAATAACAGTCTTGTATCTTATTGCGGAGCTTAGTTTTTGATTAATGGCATTTTGTGGGCGTGGCAGTGGCCCGATTAAGCCCATCTGCAATACCAACCGTCTCACGGTAACAAGAAACTTGTCTACCAAGTTTCATAAAGATATCTCTATTTTTACTCAAATTAGAGCTTGCACGGACGGACGGACGGACGGACTTCAACTCGTCCCTTCATCCTGATCATTTATATATATATAACTCTATATCTAACTCCATTAGTTTTAGGTGATAAACAACGGTTAGGTGAACAAAACTATTATCCTCTGTAGCAACAGGTTGCCTGAGTATAAAAATTATACTATAAGTAGTATATGTGAGCTGGAAAATTCGTGGACCAATTTCGCCAAACGGAAGTTTTAATTTTTTACATAAAATATGTTAAAGATAGATTCAAAGGCCAGGAAATTCCTTCAAATATTATATTAAACAAGTGTTGAGAAAGTATTAAACATGCATTATTAAATGAAATAGTGATTTAATTACAATCAAATTTGGTATCTTCTTGACTTATATAAAAGGCCATAAACTTAGTCTCAGTGAGATATACATAAGTATGAATGTAATATTAACTCCACCAAAGTGGCTAAATTTTATATTATAAGCTTATGTGGCAAACGTCTACCAGAGAATCGGAATTCATTATATGAAGGTGTGAGCTTTAGATTTAGTATATACTAATTTCATTCTAATTCAGCGTCAAACCACATAATTTTTATGAAATCTTATCCACTTAATTTCGTTAAAATATCACATTTTGATCAACCGGAACGGTTAAAAGTCAGGTGGAAAGACGGAAATCATATATATATTGGAGATAGAGAAAGATATTAATTTTGACATTGCTCAGCTATAATCTAGAACATATTTTGAAGCAATTTTATATATAAAAAAAATATGAATACTCACTGACCGACATATTCGCCATAAAACTGGTTAGAATAACGAAAAGCATTATAAGTAGTATATGGAATTTGAGGGCAGTATTAACCCGATTTTTTTAAATTTTTTCCAATACCACATACTACTAACATGCCACAGACTAATAAAATGCTCCCACTGTTTCATTAAGGTACCTCACATACCATCACCAATCAAATGGAGTAAAGTCAGACGAATGTTCGAAAATCCTGATATTAGTTACATGGGGGCTAAGGAAAATTTTCACCCGATTTGATCTTGTTATGAGTAAAACACGCTCTCTCATTTTCATTGAGATAACTCATCTATGCGATATAAAGTCACGCGGAAGTTCAAAAATTATATTAGATATATGAGGGCTACAAGAACTATTGATCCGATTCAACCCATTTTTGAAACAAAGACATACTATTATCGATAGTTTCATTTATTTATTCTATTATATGAATTTCAATTATAAATCTTACACAATGGCCGATATTTACGGTAAAAAGTCAACTATAGGTACTGGGGTCCACATATTCAGTACCTACGGGCTTGAACAGTTTTGGTTCGATTTACAGAATTTTTGGTCACAAGGTGGCATACTTTAAACGTATTATTCACGCAAAGTTTTACCCCGATATAATCATTGTTGCTTGATTTGCATAGTGGAAAGTGAAAGAATCAAGTGGAATTTAAAATGGTGTCATATGGAAAATAGGCGTGGTTGTAATCCGATACCATAATCGCACCATAACATAGAAATATAAAAAGAATATTATGTACCAAATTTGATTGAAATCGGTTAAAAAGATCCCAAGATATGGGGTTTCACCTAAAAGTGGGCGGTGTCACGCCCACTGTCTAATTTTGAACGCAAATCCTATAAAGTCATCTCATACCATCCCTGAGATAAAATATAGAAATATAAAAAGAATGTTATGTACCAAATTTGGTTGAAATCGGTTAAAAAGATACCGTGATCTCGTGTACCAAATAACAGTCTTGTATCTTATTGCGGAGCTTAGTTATAACAATTTATTTGTTTTTGATTAATGGCGTTTTTTGGGCGTGGCAGGGGTCCGAGTACGCCCATCTGCAATACCAACCGTCTTACTGTACCAAGAAACATATGTACCAAGTTTCACAAAGATCAATTTTTACTCAAGTTACAGCTTGCACGGACGGACAGACAGCCACCCGGATTTCAACTCGTCACTTCATCCTGATCATTTATATATACATAACCCTATATCTAACTCGATTAGGTTTAGGTGATACAAACAACCGTTAGGTGAACAAAACTATTATACTCTGTAGCAACAGGTTGCGAAAGTATAAAAATTTATTTCTCTTTAGACTTTATACAATTATTACATATATTAAATTGTATTACTTCCATGACTTTATACAATTAATACTTATATGAAAATTTGTTACTTCTATGACTTTATACAATTAATGTTTATACGAAAATTTATTACTTCTTTGACTTTATATACGAGTATAATACTTATATAAAAATTTATTATTTGTAGGACTTTGTATACTTAGCATTTATATGACAATTTAGTATATCTTTGACTTTATAAAATTCATATTTATATGAAAATTTATTACTGGTAGGACCTTATATACTAAGCATTTATATGAAAATTTAATACCTCTTTGAATTATTACAATTAATATTTATAGGAAAATTTATTACTTATACGACTTTATATTCTTAGCATTTATATGTACATTTATTACTTCTTTGACTTTATACAATTAATACATATATAAAAATTTATTACTTCTTAGACTTTATACAATTATAACATATATGAAATTGTATTACTTCTATGACTTTATACAATTATTATTTATATTTAATATTTGTAGGACTTTATATACTTAGCATTTATGTGAAAATTTATTACTTCTTTAACTTTATACAATTAATACTTATAGGAAAATTTAATACTTCTTTGAATTTATACAATTAATTTTAATAGGAAAATTTTTTACTTGTAAAACTTTATATACTTTGCATCTATGTAAAAATTTACTACTTCTTTGGCTTTGTAAAATTAATATTTATATGAAAATTTATTACTTCTTTGACTTTAAAAAATTATTTGATATATGAAAATTTATAACTTCTTTGACTTTATACTTAATACTAATATGAAAATGTATTACTTCTTTGATTTTATATACTTAGCATTTATGTACAAATTTATTACTTCTTTGGTTTTATATATTTAGCATTTATATGAAAATGTATTACTTTTTCGACTTTATATTGTACAATTAATGTTTATATGAAAATTTAATACTTGTAGGAATTAATATACTTAGCATTTATATAAAAATTTATTACTTCTTCGTCTTTATATAATGAATCCTTATATTGTATGTAAATTTATTGCTTCTATGACTTTATACAATTAATATTTATTTGAAAATTCATTGTTTGTAGGACTTTATATACTTAGCATTTATGTGAAAATGTAATATTTTTTTGACTTTATGCAATTAATCTTTTTATGAAAATTTATTACTTCCTTGATGTATATACTTTTTATACTCTCGCAACCTGTTGCTACAGAGTATACTAGTTTTGTAACGGTTGTTTGTATCACCTAAAACTAATCGAGTTAGATATAGGGTTATGTATATATAAATGATCAGGATGAAGAGACGAGTTGAAATCCGGGTGACTGTCTGTCCGTCCGTCCGTCTGCCCGTCCGTCCGTGCAAGCTGTAACTTGAGTAAAAATTGACATATCTTTATGAAACTTGGTACACATGTTTCTTGGTACAGTAAGACAGTTGGTATTGCAGATGGGCGTAATCGGACCACTGCTTCGCCTACAAATCGCCATTAATCAAAAACAAATAAATTGTCATAACTAAGCTCCGCAATAAGATACAACACTGTTATTTGGTACACGAGATCACATTAGGGAGGGGTATCTGCAGTTAATTTTTTTTTAAGTGGGCGTGGTCCCGCCCCTAATAGGTTTAATATGCATATCTCTTAAGCCGTTAAAGCTATAATAACAAAATTCACTGGAAGCACATCTTTTCAGCACTTCTACCTACGGTGTGAAAATGGGTGCAAAGCGGCGATACCAGGAGGCTATCCCAAGATATTGGCGTACTTCTTTTTCGTTAGTTGGCGGCTTCAGCTCCTTTATTGCTGCTGCTTTCTCGGGGTCGGTGTGGATGCCTTTGTCACTGATCACGTGACCTAAATACCGAAGTTCCTTCTTAAAAAACTCGCATTTCTCAGGATTGATACGAAGGTTGGCCTGCTGTTGTCTCTGCAGTACCTTTCGTAGATTCTGTATATGTTCCTTGAATGTAGAGCCTCTCACGATTATCTCGTCGAGGTGGGCGAAGGCGTGTGGTTCCATCTCTGGGCCTATGACCTGGTCGAGTACCCTCTGGAACGTCGCAGGTGCCGAGTGTAAGCCGAATGGCATGACGCGCTATGGGAATAGGCCACGCCCAGGTACGGTAAAGGCTGAGTATGTGCGGCTGCCTTGCTCCGAAGGTATCTGCCAGTAGCCGTTCTGGAGGTCCAGACTACTAATATACCTTGCTCGTCGTAACTTGTCCAAGATGTGTTGTATCCTAGGTAAGGGGTATGCGTCGGGTATTAATCGGGCGTTGAGTTACCGATAATCCACGCATAGACGCCACTTACCGTTTTTCTTCCAGGCCAATACAATCGGCGCGCTGTGTGGGCTGTGAGACGGCTCGATGCATCCCTTCGATAGCAGCTCATCGATTTCATTGTTGATAACCGCTTGCATCGCTGGATTTCGTGGGAAATATCGCTGCTTAATGGGGCGGTTGTCGGTCATCGTAATTTTCTGCTCCGCCACTGTCGTCACTCCACTCATGGTATCAAATTTTTGAAGCTCCTCTGCTAAGAGGTCGCGTATGCGGGCCGCTTCGTTTCTCTCGTTGATGGTCGATCTAGGCTCGACTTCGTTATACTGGATTTTTGTAGTCGGCTATCTGGTGTAGTTGGCATTGCGTTGCCTACCTTTTCCGGTGGCATGGTGTAGGAGGCCGCTGAATGCTGAGCATCTGGCGTTGTCAGCACTACCTGATGACCTCCGCAGAATATCTTAGCTGCCATGCTCCCCAGTGTATCTAACCCGAGTATGACGTCATCAATCGCACCGGGCATAACATGTAACACTGCTTGGAGCGATGACTGTCCGAGTTGGATGTTGATTTCAACGGCGTCGTAAATCTTGCTGGTGGTACCGTCGGCCATTTGTATTTGCATGGCTCAGTTACCTTCCTACCATTCCCGGTCGTGTCCATACGTTCTGCAAGTCGTGACGATACGAAACTTTTTGAGGCGCCGGTGTCGATGACGGCTTCCGCCGCTTCTCCGCCAAGCTTGATTAAGGCGTACAACCGGCCGCGTTCCTGACGCATAATTACTGGCGGGTCGGCGCTAAGTTCTGTGGATCCACCGCGCCTTTCCCCTGGCGGAACCCTCGGCCGTTTCCCTGTCGTTGGCCGCAACATTCTTTGGTTAGCACACGCGCCGGTACCGCACAGTAACTCGGGCATGGTTCTTGGAAGAAGGTCTGTGTATATTACGTATAATTCGGAGAGCTCTTCCAATCGTTCGATGAACGCTAATGGGTCTCTCCCGCCTTCGTACTTTACGGACCACTTCCTCACCTGGTCGATGATAGGTGCGAATGTAAACATCTGGTTCTGTTGCATTGACATGCCGTTATTCGGCATGGTTATTGGTGCCGGCAGTCGTCGTGATGATTCCGCGAAAATGTCCGCGGTTCCTCTGCCTTGATCTGGTGGAAGTGGTGTCTTCTGATCGCCTTCGCCTCGTGAAGCGAAATCATTTCTTTTGTATGCAGCTTCCATTTTTAAAAATTTCTCTTGTATTTCGGAATCCTCGTGCGCCTTGGCTGCCAGTGCAGTTATGCGCTTCCGAATTTCCCGCGTGGTGCCTATGTGGTCAACGCCCAAATTCTCAGTGAAGGAGATTAGTTGCTCCTTAGATACGTTGTCCAACCACATAAGATCTGTCATTTTCCGTTTTAAATTTCTCCTGATGTTATACGATCTGCCGGGTCCCTGCTCGGGCGCCAATTGTAACGAAGCTTTTTGCTGCCCCCTGCTTCTAATGGTTTGGTGAGGTATACTCGCCGTGTCCACGGTTCGTTACAACAAATTTGTAAACTGTGGGGCTCTTTACAAATCGTACTTTATTTGTCTTCCAATTACACAATATGTAGATCCACTTTTAATCGTTCAATATTTAGATCCGCGTTGTAGGAGCGTCACCCGATGCTGGCGTTCATTCCACTTCCAATTACACAATCTCTAGATCCACGTTGTAGGAGCGTCACCCGATGCTGGCGTTCATTCCACTTTCAATTACACAATCTCTGGATCCGCGTTGTAGGAGCGTCACCCGATGCTGGCGTTTCGACAGGGTAGTGGTTCACGTTAGCGCGTCACTATCACGCGGAATTACGGAGGGCAGTGACAGCGGCCGCGATGCCAAGCGTGGAGCAGGTCAGAGGATCGACTCACTACCCACTTCACGCGTGACTTCCGGCCTTCGCACGTTAAGGAGTGAAATGCCTGCCAGAGGATCGACTCACTGCGAGACATTCACTCCTTACCGCCGAAAAACGTCGTCTGCCTTTCCGCGCTCCCGTTGAATAGTTAGTATACTATCGCGTATACTACCCTGTCGCGCTCTGGGTGTGCTACGCGTCCCGGGATGACTTACGTTCCGTGTCCTGTTTCGATGATGACCGCGACAGCGATTCCACCGCTGTGTGAATTGACGTTCGTGGGTGCTACCGCGACGACGCTCGGACGTTTCTGCAAGCGCTCGCGTAGGCTTACCCCGATTCCACCGCTGCTCGCGTCCTACCGTAGAAGATATTCTCCGATCACCCGTCCAGCGGATGTAGAGCAGGTTCGCCTCCGCGTGGTGCATCCTGGGTAACGCCAAATGACCTGCGGCCTTTACGGCCTTGAAACTCCTGATCTGACCTTTGCTTGACCTGGACATAGCTTTGACAATTAGATGGATTCGGTTGAACACTGGGCTGGTGGTCTTGGTTTTCTGTCACCTGAGTATGCAGGGGTGATACCCTGCTGAAATGGCTGATGGGCTAATGCCAAGGTCGCCTCCGTCCCGTTAAAACCACGGCAGGCCTCGGAGTACGTTCCCCTCCCGTCATCATTAAGTTGGTGTGGTAGGTGTTTGTTGAGATGACTCCTTCTTTGCGCTGGTCGGCTCTGAACGCATTGCCCCATAAGGGCGTGCGTCAACCCTCGCTTGGCCTCGTAACTGAGACAACCTTGGGACCATAAAAGGCGACTACCTTTCCGGGAGACGGATAGCGGCTCTGAGTGGGGACCCAACAAAACAAAATGAAGACAAATACAAACATAAACACTAAGGACGAGGGAGGAAGCGGGTCGAAACCGACCTCCGCTGTAGTGGACGGTTCCCTGGGGGGGACACTTCCCCGGCTAAAGGTGAGAAAGGTAATCCAGGGGGTGCCTGGCTTACCGTCACGGGGGGCGGTAAGGTAGGGGGAGTCGGCAGGAGTCTGCCGACAGCAACCCGGGGTAGGGCGGAAGTGCGAGGCGGAATCGCCAGCACTAGCAGAGGAACCTCTGCTAAGTTCATGGGGGTCACGGGGTCCTCGGCGAGCGCTAAGGGCCCGGCGGGGAAGCGAGTGACTGCAGCTAAAAAGGTGAAGTCTGATCGTCGACTGGCTGCCAAGATTTTGCAGCGCTACCGTGACAAGCAGGCTGACCAGAAATCTGACTAGCATCCTAGCACACTGAAGTGGGGCAAAAAGGTGCTGAGCGACGTGGGTGACGGTAAAGTGGGGCCGAGCGGGCCCTTAACCTCAATAAAGCTAAAGCCTTGGGTCGGACCCGCACCTATGTTTAGCGAAATCGCTAAACTCGCAAGCTCAGTGGAGCTTGGGGTGTACGACCGAAGCAGAGGAGATGGAGCCATCTCCCATGACGAGTGGAAGCGGGTAGCGGCTGCTATCTCCGCTGTTTTCATGAAGGTGGTCAGGGGAAGCCCTGGACCACCCCCTAGATGTGAAAGCGCTGGGTGGAACCTCGGCATTCACAAACTCATTAGGTGTGCTGACGAGCGGTCGGCTCTCCTTTACAAGGAGGCGGTAGCCAGGGTAGGGGAGGTGTGGAAAGGAGCAAGGCTCGAGGCGGTGGCCAAATCGGATCTCCCGACGCGGCCTCGGGCTCGGGTCTGGCTTCCGGCCGAACCTTCCACCCCGGCCGAAATTGAAGAGATGTTGCGGTACTGCAACCCATCTCTCCCCACCCAAGACTGGAGGGTGATCAGGCTGGAGAGGACCGAGGCACCATATCGGCAAGCGCTGATACTCCTGAACAAGGAGTCCCTCGCTCCTCTCAGTGTCACAAAGGGGGCCATAAGCTATGGCTCCGAGAGAGTCGTTCTCAAGACGCTCCCAACAGAAGCCAGGGCGGATGGCCCGCTGCCTCCTGCGGGGGTGGAAGAGAGTGGGAAGGTTCCCCTCTCGAAAATGGACGTCGACCCTGTCCTCTCGGACGCGGTGAGCACGGGGGGCGGATCGCCAAGTGATGGCGGATCCGTCTTCAGTCTCGAGCATCTGTTCGAGGAGGCTGGCGTCGACGATATGGACGATGGTGCGGAACTCGCACTGCTGGAGAGGAGTTTGGAGGATGAAGATCCTCCAAATTAACAAGCAGCACTCAAAGGCGGCCTCCGCCGATTTAGTGCTTCGTCTAGGAAGGGACGAAGCCGACGTTGTCCTTATCCAGGAACCATGGCTGAGTAGCTATGGGATATCTGGACTTAGGACAAATAGCCATAAGCTCCTGGCGGCAAGCAGCACAGGTAGAACCAGAGCCTGCCTGTTGGTCAGAAATGAACTTAACGTTTTCTTTTACCTATTTTCAGCAACGAGGACGTCGTCACCGCTAGGCTGGAGGACAGTGCTAGGGAAATCTGGCTTGTCTCAGCCTACATGCCGCACGACGACGAGGTGGAACCACCTCCGAACTTGCTGAGGATGGCTCTGGCAGAGGCCAGACGCAAAGGAGCCGCGGTTATTATAGGCTCGGCTGCCAACTCAAGGCACACCGTCTGGGGGAGCTCGGACACAAACGCAAGAGGTGAGTCACTTTTTGATTTTATTTGTGATGTAGACCTTTTTATCTGTAATAGGGGAAACTGCCCTACTTTTGTGACAGCTAAGAAGGGCGAAAGTCTTTGATGTCACGCTAGCCTCTAGGGAAATTGCTCCCTTGATCTCGAAATGGAGAGTTCTAGACGACCACTCCTTTTCTGGTCATAAATATATTGGGTTTAGCTTGGACGCCTCGCGCCCGAAGCATAGAACCTACAGAAACTTCAGGAATACCAATTGGGTCCTGTATTGCAGGAAGCTTCGATCACCTCTCCCAACCGCGCCTGACAGGGATTCGATCCTATCTGCGGACGCTATTGAGGAGCTCGTCGAGGTTTTCAGCTCTGTCAGCAGATCTGCTCTTGAAAGCTCCTGTCCTCTGAAAACTCAGAAAAGTAGAGGGAAACCCCCTTGGTGAACTTCTGAGCTAACGGAGATCAGATCTTCGAGTAGACGACTCTTCAATAAAGCCCGTAAAAGTGGCTCTAGCGACGACTGGGCGTTGTACAATTGGCCGGATTGGCCATTTACAAGTCCGACTTGAAAAAAGCCAAGAGGGCTTCGTGGAAAGCCTTCTGCGACAGTGTAGAGGGTTGTCACGAGTCCTCAAGGTTTAGACGCATTCTTGCGAAAAATCCTACTCCGGTGGGGTATCTAAGAAATGCAGATAGCGGGTGGACTACGAGTAGCGTGGAGTCGCTGAGGTTACTCCTAGATGCTCATTTTCCACAGAATCGCTTTGCTGAAGAAGTGCCACTTGGGGAGCTTCAGGAAGGCTGTACAGCCTTCTTGGACCTTCTGAATGAGCGTCATCTTACCTGGGCGCTGAAATCTTTTAAGCCCTTCAAGTCCCCGGGTCCTGATGGCATCATACCGGCGCAACTACAGAAAACGGTTAAGGTGTCATGCAGCTGGCTGGCCCCTATCTACGCGAACTGTGTTAGATTGGGCCATGTCCCGAAGGCCTGGAGACAGGTTAAGGTTGCGTTCATTCCGAAGGCCGGTAAAAGCTCTCATGTCGGTGCAAAAGATTTCAAACCCATCAGCCTATCCTCGTTTTTGTTAAAAACGCTGGAGAGACTTATGGATCTGTACATCAGGTACAGAATACCGAGGGGTAAACTGTTACGAGCGCAGTATGCCTACATCAAGGGCAGGTCGGTCGACACTGTCTTGCATGATGTAGTGTCATGGCTGGAGACAGCGCTTTTGCAAAAGGAATTTGCAGTGGGCACCTTTCTCGACATCGAGGGGGCCTTCAATAACGTTCGGCCAGAGGCAGTGGTTAGAGCCCTCGAAAAGTTTGAAGTGGAATCGAACCTCAAACACCTCATTTTCAGTCTTCTCTGCGACAGAACTGTCATAGCGGAGTGGGGTAGTGCTAAGTCAACCAGAAAGGTAAATAGGGGAACTCTCCCCTCTGCTCTGGATCTTGGTTGTAAACGACCTACTTATAGAACTCGACGAGCAAGGCTGTCGAGTGATAGCCTATGCTGATGATGTGGTACTTATGGTTAAAGGTAAATTCCTGAATACCGTCTATGAGCTCACCGAAGGGTACCTAAACGTGGTATCCAACTGGGCAAATAGAAGCGGCCTAGGCGTCAACCCAAGTAAAACCGAAATGGTTTTATTCACTAAGAGGTATAAGATCCCAAATGTGCCTCTCCCCTCCTTCGGGGGTTCACGTCTTCAACCTGTTGATAAGGTGAAATACCTAGGGCTCATCCTGGATAGAAAGCTTCCTTGGAGGCCGAACATCGAGGAGAGAGTCAAGAAGGCATCGGTCGCCTTATACTGCTGCAGGGGAGCTATAGGGAAAAGGTGGGGACTCTCACCAAAGGTGGTGTTCTGGCTCTACGAAACCGTCAAGCCAATACTGTTCTATGGTGTGTTCGTCTGGTGGAAGGCGCTCAAAAAGACTACCCTTGCTAAAAAGCTTGAGCGAGTTCAAAGAGCGGAGCTCATCGGAATCTCCGGTGCACTGCAAACCACACCAACGATAGCTCTCAACGCTATATTAGATATAGCACCCGTGGACATTGCCGGTAGGTGCATTGCTGCGATGTGTGCTATTAGGCTCAGAGAAGCTGGGCTTGTGAAGAGGTCCGAACAAGGACATGCCGCAATTCTCTCCTCCTTCACCTGCATTCCTGAAAATTTGGATCACTGCGTCACGGAGGCCTCTCGAGCCGGCTTTTTCTCTGCTCATATCCCGACGAGGGAGATGTGGAGGGGAAGAAGCCGCTGGAGAAGAGGCGCGGTGAGTTTTTTTCACGGATGGGTCGAGGCTAGGAGGGAAAGTTGGAGGGGGGGTTTTCTGTAAAGAGCTCTCCGTCAATCTTTGCTTCAGGCTACCGGACCACTGTAGCGTTTTTCAGGCGGAAGTGGCCGCGATCAAGGTGGCGGTAGAAGTACTGTTACGTAGTGTAGCTTCGTTTAGAGAGGTGAGCATTCACTCCAACAGCAGAGCGGCAATACAAGCCCTGAGTGCGCGAACCGTGCATTCAAAGCTAGTCATGGAGTGTCTGTCCTCGCTAGAATTAGCATCAGGCTACTTCAATATCAGGCTCGTTTGGGTGCCTGGTCACAGCGGAATCGCTGGGTATTGCAAGGCCGATGAGCTGGCCAGGGGGGGTACCCTTGCCCCGCTCACATCGGAATGGGATCGAGTTGGTTCTCCACTAACGTCTTGCATTCTCGCTCTGGACCAATGGACCTCGCAGGAGCTCAGCAGACGCTGGTCGGCGACCAGCTCCTGCGCGACTGCGCGATCCTTCTGGCCGAGAGTGGAGCGCAGGAGGTCGGGGGATCTTCTCGCCTTGAACAAAGTTCACCTCGCCGCCATGGTAGGAGTTCTCACTGGGCACTGTCCAATGGGAACTCATGCGGTGCGGCTTAGAATACTACCCGATGGCAGTTGTCAAAGCTGTATGGAGGAGGGTGAAGTGGAAACATCCCGGCACTTTCTCCTCCATTGTCCGGCTTTTGCTAGGTTGAGATTGAAACATCTCGGCAATCATACTTTTGGCGGTCCAGAAGATCTAGCCGAAACAGATATTGGCCATCTCAGCAAGTTTGTCATAGGCTAAAAGCGCTTTGTCGACATGTAGGGGTCTATTGATCCGGCTCATAGGAGTTTTGGGTACCACAACGGACCGGGGTTTAAGCTGTCCAAGTGTGATCCTTCTTAGGATCGACCCGCTAACCTAATCTAACCTAACCCGTCCAGCGTTGTTCTCGCTGTCACAGTCCTGTCCTGAATGACTGCTGATCGGCCTGCTTGCTTTCCGCCAAGCCGTGTGTTGCTTGCTCGCCCGTTCGCAACATTATGCTTAGGATGGCGTGTGTTGCTAGAAGTGGCGTGATTTTCCCGTTGCAGCCCAACACTCGTTGTGCTGCTTGCGTGGCGTGATTTAATTGAATTTTAATGAACAGCCAAAGACTGGTGCTTCTAGAAAAAAAAATTGTTCATTTGCTTAAATCTCGCAAATCTAACGGAATTTTTTCGTTTCTTCCTTATACCCATCCCATTCTGCAACAACAATGCGTAGACGTTGGAATAATCGTAACGGAACTTGAAAAAAAATAACATTACTTGATTGCATTTCTCGCACTGCTATTTTTGTGAACACAGCTGTAAATATTAATTGTATAAAGTCATAGAACTAATAAATTTTCATAAAAGTATTAATTGTATAAAGTCAAAGAATTATTAAAGACTTTCAAATAAATGTATGTAATAACAAGTAAGGAAGGTCTAAGTTCGGATGTAACCGAACATTTTATACTCTCGCAAAGTCAAGTGGTATACTCGTTTGAGATTTCTTTGTGGATTGACTGATATTTTCGGTAGAAGGACAACTATATTCACTGGGGTCCTCATATTTAGTACTTAGGGGCTTGAACAGTTTTGGTTCGATTTAGACAATTTTTGGTCACAAGGTGGCATACTTTAAACGTATTATTCACGCAAAGTTTTACCCCGATATAATCATTGTTGCTTGATATGCATAGTGAAAAGTCAGAAAATCAGATGGAATTGAAAATGGAGTTATATAGGAAATAGTTAAGCACATCCCAAGATATGGGTTTTCACCTAAAATTGGGCGGTGCGGTGAACGCGGTTCCTATAAAGTCATCTCATGCCATCTCAGAGATAAAATTTAATGTCTCTGGCGTGTTTAGTGCTTGGTTTATCGCGCTTTTAGTATTTGTTAACAGTACCGTTATATGGGGAGTAGGCGGGCTTGTCACCCGATTTCACCCATTTTTACACCGTCAATAGAGGTGCTAAAAACATTTGCTTCCAGTGAATTTTGTTATTATAGCATTAGCGGTTTAGGAGATGTGCATATTAAACCTATTAGGGGCGGGACCGCGCCCACTTTAAAAAAATAATTTTAACTGCAGATGGCCCTCCCTAATGCGATTCTATGTACCAAATAACAGTCTTGTATCTTATTGCGGAGCTTAGTTTTTGATTAATGGCATTTTGTGGGCGTGGCAGTGGTCCAATTACGCCCATCTGCTATACCAACAGTCTCACGGTACCAGGAAACATGTCTATAAAGTTTCATAAAGATATCTCAATTTTTACTTAAGTTAGAGCTTGCACGGATGGACGGACAGACAGTCACCCGGATTTCAACTCGTCTCTTCATCCTGATCATTTATATATATATAACCCTATATCTAACTCGATTAGTTTTAGGTGATACAAACAACTGTTACAAAACTATTATACTCTGTCGCAACAGGTTGCGAGAGTATAAAAAGTATATACCATCAAGGAAGTAATAAATTTTCATACAAATGCTAAGTATATTAAATCAAAGAAGTAATACATTTTCATATTAGTATTATATTAAATATAAAGTCAAAGAAGTTAAACAGTTTCATATAACTATTAATTTTATAAAATCAAAGAAGTAATAAATTTTTATATAAATGCTAAGTATATAAAGTCCTACAAGTAATATATTTTCAAAAAAAAAAAAAAAACTTGTAAATATGCTTTGGATGTTATTAGTTGTCTTATGACCATGACGATCTTTAAAAATCATATTGGGTAATTTATTATATGTATATATATGAAGGAAGTAATAAATTTTCATATAAGTATTAATTGTATAAAGTCAAAGAAGTAATAAATTTTCATAAAAGTATTAATTGTATAGAGTTAAAAAAGTAATAAATTTTCATATGAATGTATAAAGTCAAAGAAGTAATAAATTTTCATATAAATGCTAATAATATAAAGTCCTACAAGTAATAAAGTTTCATATAAATATTAATTGTATACAGTCATAGAAGTAATAAATTTTCATAAAAGTATTAATTGTATAGAGTCAAAAAAGTTGATAATTTTCATATAAATGCCAAGTATAGAAAGTCCTATAAGTAATGAATTTTCATATAAATATTAAGTATAAAAGCAAACAAGTAATAAAATTTCAAAAGCAAAAATAATTGTAAAATACTTTTGATGTTAGTAGTTGTCTTATGACCATGACAATATTTGAAAATCATTAAAATTACCCACGTATATATGAGTTTTTAAATTATAAATAGGTTGAAATAATTTTTATATATATTTTCGAGTTAGTGAGATTTACGTGGCAGAAAACATTTATAACAAATCTGCACAAATCTGCTCGAATTGACATATACTGAAATAATACTTATATAAAATTTATTAGCTGTATGACATTATTCATTTAGTACTTATATGTAGGAAGCAATAAATATTCATATAAGTATTAATTGTATTAAGTCAACGATTTAATAAATTGTCATATAAATGCTAAGTATATAAAGTTCCACAAGTAATAAATTTTCATACAAATATTTATTTTACGAAATTAAAGATATAATAAATTTTCACATAAACGCTAAGTATATAAAGACCTACAAAAAATAAATTTTAATATAAATGCCAAGTATATAAAATCAAAGAAGTAATAAATTTTCGTATAATAAGTCCTACAAGTAATTAATTTTCAAATAATTAATAAATATAAAGTCCTACAAGTAATAAATTTTCATATAAATGCTAAGTATATAAAGTCACACAAGTAATAAATTTTCATATAAATGATAAGTATACAAAGTCCTACAAGTAATAAATTTTCATATAAATGCTAAGTATATAAAATCAAAGAAGTAATAAATTTTCATATAATAAGTCCTACAAGTAATTATTTTCAAATAATTAATAAATATAAAGTCAAAGAAATAATAAATTTTCATATAAATGCTAAGTATATAAAATCAAAGAAGTAATAAATTTTCATACAAATGCTAAGTATATTAAATCAAAGAAGTAATACATTTTCATATTAGTATTAAATATAAAGTCAAAGAAGTTATACATTTTCATATAACTATTAATTTTATAAAATCAAAGAAGTAATAAATTTTTATATAGATGCTTAGTATATAAATTCCTACGAGTATTAAGTTTTCATATAAACATTAATTGTACAATATAAAGTCGAAGAAATAAAAGATTTTCATATAAGTATTAGTATTAAATATAAAGTCAAATAAGTTATACATTTTCATATAACTATTAATTTTATAAAATCAAAGAAGTAATAAATTTTTATATAAATGCTAAGTACATAAATTCCTACGAGTATTAAGTTTTCATATAAACATTAATTGTACAATATAAAGTCGAAGAAATAAAAAATTTTCATATAAGTATTACATGTAAAGTCGAAGAGGTAATACATTTTCATATAAATGCTAAGTATATAATATCAAAGAAGTAATAAATTTTCATACAAATGCTAAGTATATTAAATCAAAGAAGTAATACATTTTCATTTTAGTATTAAATATAAAGTCAAATAAGTTAAACATTTTCATAAAACTATTAATTTTATAATATCAAAGAAGTAATAAATTTTTATGTAAATGCTAAGTACATAAATTCCTACGAGTATTAAGTTTTCATATAAACAATAATTGTACAATATAAAGTCGAAAAAATAAAAGATTTTCATATAAGTATTACATGTAAAGTCGAAGAGGTAATACATTTTCATATAAATGCTAAGTATATAATATCAAAGAAGTAATAAATTTTTATACATATGCTAAGTATATTAAATCAAAGAAGTAATACATTTTCATATTAGTATTAAATATAAAGTTAAAGAAGGTGTTACTATTAATTTTATAAAGTCAAAGACGTAATAAATTTTCATATAAATGCTAAGTATACAAAGTCTTACAAGTAATAAATTTTCATATAAATATTAATTGTATAAAGTCATAGAAGTAATAAATTTTCATAAAAGTATTAATTGTATAGAGTCAAAGAAGTAATAAATGCTACGTATATAAAGTCCTACAAGTAATACATTTTCAAACAAGTAAGAAAGGGCTACGTTTATGTAACCGAACATTTTATACTCTCGCAAAGTCAAATGGTATACTCGTTTGAGATTTCTTTGTGGATTGACTGATATTTTCGGTAGAAGGACAACTATAGGCACTGGGGTCCGCATATTTAGGAGTTAGGGGCTTGAACAGTTTTGATTCGAATTAGACAATTTTTGATCACAAGGTGGCACACTTTAAACGTATTATTCACGGAAAGTTTTACTCGATATAATCATTGTTGCTTGATATGCATAGTAAAAAGTCATAAAATCAGATGGAATTGGAAATGGAGTTATATAGGAAATAGGCGTGGTTGTAGTCCGATTTCGCCCATTTTCGCACTATAACATAGAAATATTAAAAGAATGTTATGCACCGAATTTGGTTGAAATCGGTTAAGCAGATCCTAAGATATGGGTTCTCACCTAAAAGTGGGCGGTGCCACGCCGATCCTATAAAGTCATCTCATACCATCCCAGAGATAAAACTTAATGTCTCTGGCGTGTTTAGTGCTTGGTTTATAGCGCTTTTAGTATTTTTTACAGGTACCCGATTTCACCCATTTTCACACCGTCAATAGAGGTGCTAAGAACATTTGCTTCCGGTGAATTTTGTTATTATAGCATTAGCGGTTTAGGAGGTATGCATATTAAACCTATTAGGGGCGGGACCACGCCCACTTCAAAAAAATAATTTTAACTGCAGATGCCCCTCCCTAATGTGATTCTATGTACCAAATAACAGTCTTGTATCTTATTGCGGAGCTTAGTTTTTGATTAATGGCATTTTGTGGGCGTGGCAGTGGCCCGATTAAGCCCATCTGCAATACCAACCGTCTCACGGTAACAAGAAACTTGTCTACCAAGTTTCATAAAGATATCTCTATTTTTACTCAAATTAGAGCTTGCACGGACGGACGGACGGACGGACTTCAACTCGTCCCTTCATCCTGATCATTTATATATATATAACTCTATATCTAACTCCATTAGTTTTAGGTGATAAACAACGGTTAGGTGAACAAAACTATTATCCTCTGTAGCAACAGGTTGCCTGAGTATAAAAATTATACTATAAGTAGTATATGTGAGCTGGAAAATTCGTGAACCAATTTCGCCAAACGGAAGTTTTAATTTTTTACATAAAATATGTTAAAGATAGATTCAAAGGCCAGGAAATTCCTTCAAATCTTATATTAAAAAAGTGTTAAGAAAGTATTAAACATGCATTATTAAATGAAATAGTGATTAAATTACAATCAAATTTGGTATCTTCTTGACTTATATAAAAGGCCATAAACTTAGTCTCAGTGAGATATACATAAGTATGAATGTAATATTAACTCCACCAAAGTGGCTAAATTTTATATTATAAGCGTATGTGGCAAACGTCTACCAGAGAATCGGAATTCATTATATGAAGGTGTGAGCTTTAGATTTAGTATATACTAATTTCATTCTAATTCAGCGTCAAACCACATAATTTTTATGAAATCTTATCCACTTAATTTCGTTAAAATATCACATTTTGATCAACCGGAACGGTTAAAAGTCAGGTGGAAAGACGGAAATCATATATATATTAAGGATAGAGAAAGATATTAATTTTGACATTGCTCAGCTATAATCTAGAACATATTTTGAAGCAATTTTATATATAAAAAAAATATTAATACTCACTGACCGACATATTCGCCATAAAACTGGTTAGAATAACGAAAAGCATTATAAGTAGTATATGGAATTTGAGGGCAGTATTAACCCGATTTTTTTAAATTTTTTCCAATACCACATACTACTAACATGCCACAGACTAATAAAATGCTCCCACTGTTTCATTAAGGTACCTCACATACCATCACCAATCAAATGGAGTAAAGTCAGACGAATGTTCGAAAATCCTGATATTAGTTACATGGGGGCTAAGGAAAATTTTCACCCGATTTGATCTTGTTATGAGTAAAACACGCTCTCTCATTTTCATTGAGATAACTCATCTATGCGATATAAAGTCACGCGGAAGTTCAAAAATTATATTAGATATATGGGGCTACAAGAACTATTGATCCGATTTAACCCATTTTTGAAACAAAGACATACTATTATCGATAGTTTCATTTATTTATTCTATTATATGAATTTCAATTATAAATCTTACACAATGGCCGATATTTTCGGTAAAAAGTCAACTATAGGTACTGGGGTCCACATATTCAGTACCTACGGGCTTGAACAGTTTTGGTTCGATTTACAGAATTTTTGGTCACAAGGTGGCATACTTTAAACGTATTATTCACGCAAAGTTTTACCCCGATATAATCATTGTTGCTTGATTTGCATAGTGGAAAGTGAAAGAATCAAGTGGAATTTAAAATGGTGTCATATGAAAAATAGGCGTGGTTGTAATCCGATACCATAATCGCACCATAACATAGAAATATAAAAAGAATATTATGTACCAAATTTGATTGAAATCGGTTAAAAAGATCCCAAGATATGGGTTTTCACCTAAAAGTGGGCGGTGTCACGCCGATCCTATAAAGTCATCTCATACCATCCCAGAGATAAAACTTAATGTCTCTGGCGTGTTTAGTGCTTGGTTTATAGCGCTTTTAGTATTTTTTACAGGTACCCGATTTCACCCATTTTCACACCGTCAATAGAGGTGCTAAGAACATTTGCTTCCGGTGAATTTTGTTATTATAGCATTAGCGGTTTAGGAGGTATGCATATTAAACCTATTAGGGGCGGGACCACGCCCACTTCAAAAAAATAATTTTAACTGCAGATGCCCCTCCCTAATGTGATTCTATGTACCAAATAACAGTCTTGTATCTTATTGCGGAGCTTAGTTTTTGATTAATGGCATTTTGTGGGCGTGGCAGTGGCCCGATTAAGCCCATCTGCAATACCAACCGTCTCACGGTAACAAGAAACTTGTCTACCAAGTTTCATAAAGATATCTCTATTTTTACTCAAATTAGAGCTTGCACGGACGGACGGACGGACGGACTTCAACTCGTCCCTTCATCCTGATCATTTATATATATATAACTCTATATCTAACTCCATTAGTTTTAGGTGATAAACAACGGTTAGGTGAACAAAACTATTATCCTCTGTAGCAACAGGTTGCCTGAGTATAAAAATTATACTATAAGTAGTATATGTGAGCTGGAAAATTCGTGAACCAATTTCGCCAAACGGAAGTTTTAATTTTTTACATAAAATATGTTAAAGATAGATTCAAAGGCCAGGAAATTCCTTCAAATCTTATATTAAAAAAGTGTTAAGAAAGTATTAAACATGCATTATTAAATGAAATAGTGATTAAATTACAATCAAATTTGGTATCTTCTTGACTTATATAAAAGGCCATAAACTTAGTCTCAGTGAGATATACATAAGTATGAATGTAATATTAACTCCACCAAAGTGGCTAAATTTTATATTATAAGCGTATGTGGCAAACGTCTACCAGAGAATCGGAATTCATTATATGAAGGTGTGAGCTTTAGATTTAGTATATACTAATTTCATTCTAATTCAGCGTCAAACCACATAATTTTTATGAAATCTTATCCACTTAATTTCGTTAAAATATCACATTTTGATCAACCGGAACGGTTAAAAGTCAGGTGGAAAGACGGAAATCATATATATATTAAGGATAGAGAAAGATATTAATTTTGACATTGCTCAGCTATAATCTAGAACATATTTTGAAGCAATTTTATATATAAAAAAAATATTAATACTCACTGACCGACATATTCGCCATAAAACTGGTTAGAATAACGAAAAGCATTATAAGTAGTATATGGAATTTGAGGGCAGTATTAACCCGATTTTTTTAAATTTTTTCCAATACCACATACTACTAACATGCCACAGACTAATAAAATGCTCCCACTGTTTCATTAAGGTACCTCACATACCATCACCAATCAAATGGAGTAAAGTCAGACGAATGTTCGAAAATCCTGATATTAGTTACATGGGGGCTAAGGAAAATTTTCACCCGATTTGATCTTGTTATGAGTAAAACACGCTCTCTCATTTTCATTGAGATAACTCATCTATGCGATATAAAGTCACGCGGAAGTTCAAAAATTATATTAGATATATGGGGCTACAAGAACTATTGATCCGATTTAACCCATTTTTGAAACAAAGACATACTATTATCGATAGTTTCATTTATTTATTCTATTATATGAATTTCAATTATAAATCTTACACAATGGCCGATATTTTCGGTAAAAAGTCAACTATAGGTACTGGGGTCCACATATTCAGTACCTACGGGCTTGAACAGTTTTGGTTCGATTTACAGAATTTTTGGTCACAAGGTGGCATACTTTAAACGTATTATTCACGCAAAGTTTTACCCCGATATAATCATTGTTGCTTGATTTGCATAGTGGAAAGTGAAAGAATCAAGTGGAATTTAAAATGGTGTCATATGAAAAATAGGCGTGGTTGTAATCCGATACCATAATCGCACCATAACATAGAAATATAAAAAGAATATTATGTACCAAATTTGATTGAAATCGGTTAAAAAGATCCCAAGATATGGGTTTTCACCTAAAAGTGGGCGGTGTCACGCCCACTGTCTAATTTTGAACGCGAATCCTATAAAGTCATCTCATACCATCCCTGAGATAAAATATAGAAATATAAAAAGAATGTTATGTACCAAATTTGGTTGAAATCGGTTAAAAAGATACCGTGATCTCGTGTACCAAATAACAGTCTTGTATCTTATTGCGTAGCTTAGTTATAACAATTTATTTGTTTTTGATTAATGGCGTTTTTTGGGCGTGGCAGGGATCCGATTACGCCCATCTGCAATACCAACCGTCTTACTGTACCAAGAAACATATGTACCAAGTTTCACAAAGATCAATTTTTACTCAAGTTACAGCTTGCACGGACGGACAGACAGCCACCCGGATTTCAACTCGTCACTTCATCCTGATCATTTATATATACATAACCCTATATCTAACTCGATTAGGTTTAGGTGATACAAACAACCGTTAGGTGAACAAAACTATTATACTCTGTAGCAACAGGTTGCGAGAGTATAAAAATTTATTTCTTTTTAGACTTTATACAATTATTACATATATTAAATTGTATTACTTCAATGACTTTATACAATTAATACTTATATGAAAATTTGTTACTTCTATGACTTTATACAATTAATGTTTATACGAAAATTTATTACTTCTTTGACTTTATATACGAGTATAATACTTATATAAAAATTTATTATTTGTAGGACTTTGTATACTTAGCATTTATATGACAATTTATTATATCTTTGACTTTATAAAATTCATATTTATATGAAAATTTATTACTGGTAGGACCTTATATACTAAGCATTTATATGAAAATTTAATACCTCTTTGAATTATTACAATTAATATTTATAGGAAAATTTATTACTTATACGACTTTATATTCTTAGCATTTATATGTACATTTATTACTTCTTTGACTTTATACAATTAATACATATATAAAAATTTATTACTTCTTAGACTTTATACAATTATAACATATATGAAATTGTATTACTTCTATGACTTTATACAATTATTATTTATATTTAATATTTGTAGGACTTTATATACTTAGCATTTATGTGAAAATTTATTACTTCTTTAACTTTATACAATTAATACTTATAGGAAAATTTAATACTTCTTTGAATTTATACAATTAATTTGAATAGGAAAATTTTTTACTTGTAAAACTTTATATACTTTGCATCTATGTAAAAATTTACTACTTCTTTGGCTTTGAAAAATTAATATTTATATGAAAATTTATTACTTCTTTGACTTTAAAAAATTATTTGATATATGAAAATTTATAACTTCTTTGACTTTATACTTAATACTAATATGAAAATGTATTACTTCTTTGATTTTATATACTTAGCATTTATGTACAAATTTATTACTTCTTTGGTTTTATATATTTAGCATTTATATGAAAATGTATTACTTTTTCGACTTTATATTGTACAATTAATGTTTATATGAAAATTTAATACTTGTAGGAATTAATATACATAGCATTTATATAAAAATTTATTACTTCTTCGTCTTTATATAATGAATCCTTATATTGTATGTAAATTTATTGCTTCTATGACTTTATACAATTAATATTTATTTGAAAATTCATTGTTTGTAGGACTTTATATACTTAGCATTTATGTGAAAATGTAATATTTTTTTGACTTTATGCAATTAATCTTTTATGAAAATTTATTACTTCCTTGATGTTATATACTTTTAATACTCTCGCAACCTGTTGCTACAGAGTATAATAGTTTTGTAACGGTTGTTTGTATCACCTAAAACTAATCGAGTTAGATATAGGGTTATGTATATATAAATGATCAGGTTGAAGAGACGAGTTGAAATCCGGGTGACTGTCTGTCCGTCCGTCCGTCTGCCCGTCCGTCCGTGCAAGCTGTAACTTGAGTAAAAAATGAGATATCTTTATGAAACTAGGTACACATGTTTCTTGGTACAGTAAGACGGTTGGTATTGCAGATGGGCGTAATCGGACCACTGCTTCGCCTACAAATCGCCATTAATCAAAAACAAATAAATTGTCATAACTAAGCTCCGCAATAAGATACAACACTGTTATTTGGTACACGAGATCCCATTAGGGAGGGGTATCTGCAGTTAAATTTTTTTTTAAGTGGGCGTGGTCCCGCCCCTAATAGGTTTAATATGCATATCTCCTAAGCCGTTAAAGCTATAATAACAAAATTCACTGGAAGCACATCTTTTCAGCACTTCTACCTACGGTGTGAAAATGGGTGAAATCGAGCCCACTCCCCATGTAACGGTACTGTTAAAAACTACTAAACGCACGATAAATCAAGCACTAAACACGCCAGAAACATTAAATTTTAGCTCTGGGATGGTATGAGATGACTTTATAGGAACCGCGTGGCACCGCCCACTTTTAGGTGAAAACCCATTTGGTACATAACATTCTTTTTATATTTCTGTTATGTTATAGTGCAAAAATTGGCGAAATCGGACTACAACCACGCCTATTTTCCATATGACACCATTTTAAATTCCACTTGATTCTTTCACTTTTCACTATGCAAATCAAGCAACAATGATTATATCGGCGTAAAACTTTGCGTGAATAATACGTTTAAAGTATGCCACCTTGTGACCAAAAATTCTGTAAATCGAACCAAAACTGTTCAAGCCCGTAGGTACTGAATATGTGGACCCCAGTACCTATAGTTGACTTTTTACCGTAAATATCGGCCATTGTGTAAGATTTATAATTGAAATTCATATAATAGAATAAATAAATGAAACTATCGATAATAGTATGTCTTTGTTTCAAAAATGAGTTGAATCGGATCAATAGTTCTTGTAGCCCTCATATATCTAATATAATTTTTGAACTTCCGCGTGACCTTATATCGCATAGATGAGTTATCTCAATGAAAATGAGAGAGCGTGTTTTACTCATAACAAGATCAAATCGGGTGAAAATTTTCCTTAGCCCCCATGTAACTAATATCAGGATTTTCGAACATTCGTCTGACTTTACTCCATTTGATTGGTGATGGTATGTGAGGTACCTTAATGAAACAGTGGGAGCATTTTATTAGTCTGTGGCATGTTAGTAGTATGTGGTATTGGAAAAAATTTAAAAAAATCGGGTTAATACTGCCCTCAAATTCCATATACTACTTATAATGCTTTTCGTTATTCTAACCAGTTTTATGCCGAATATGTCGGTCAGTGAGTATTAATATTTTTTTTATATATTATATATAAAATTGCTTCAAAATATGTTCTCGAGTATAGCTGAGCAATGTCAAAATTAATATATTTCTCCATCCACAATATATATATGATTTCCGTCTTTCCACCTGACTTTTCACCGTTCCGGTTGATCAACGTGATATGTGGTTTGACGCTGAATTAGAATGAAATTAGTATATACTAAATCTAAACCTCACACCTTCATATAATCAATATCGATTCTCTGGTTGACGTTTGCCACCTAAGCTTATAATATAAAATTTAGCCACTTTGGTGGAGTTAATATCACATTCATACTTATGTATATCTCACTTCAAGCAATAAAACTGAGACTAAGTTTATGGCCTTTAATATAAGTCAAGAAGATACCAAATTTGATTGTAATTTAATCACGATATCATTTAATAATGAATGTTTAATTCAACATTTTTTAATATACGGTTTGGAGGAATTTTCTGGTCTTTGATTTTCCCAGCTCACATGTACTACTTATGGTATAATTTTTTTCGTCAATTTGATAATTTAATGAAATTAAATGGACAGTTTTTCTTAAAAATAATGTATATCGCTACATATGAATGAAATTGGTCTAGACTTTGTTTAAACCTTATAACCCTAATATAATGATTTCCGCTCCTCTGGTACAACAGCAACCTCATATATCCCACATATTAAATCTAACCCCTTTGGTTCAATTTATATCACATATACCATGTTTGAGTTAAATAGCTTCTTTTTATAAAAGTTAACATTTCGGAGAAAAAAATTGTATTGACACAAAATAAATCTATGATCAATAACATAAGTTAATAAGATACCAAATAATAATCGATTAATGAATGTTGAATTCTTTCGCAACATTTTTATACTTTCGCAACATGTTGCAACAGAGTATAGTTTTCTTCACCAAAGAGTTGTTTGCATCACCTAAAGTGATAGATATAGATTTCTATATACATATATTTCTTCTAATATTTGGTGATAATCAGTGGTTAGGTATATTTTCTCAGCCATCATGTTGAACTTATTATTAAATATACCAGACAACAATGCTAAAAAAGTTGCTTAAAGTGCTGGACTTTGTATAGAGCAAAAAAATCTTTCTAGAAAAAATTGCATGAAATAAATATTAGTAATGTAGTATCAAAAAAGCTAGAGACCCTTTTTATGTGGTTATAGATAAACTGCGACCCCATCGGTTTACATGCTACTGTCTATTATTTCAGTTTTGCGACACATTTTAATATGCAGGTCATGAGGTGAACTGTAAACTCAAGAAAATTACATTTTTACCTAGCGCCATTGGCAGCTTGCGAAAGGTTTAGATATTAAATCAGAAAGAAGAAAATCTACATACCTGGTCTACATATGTGTATACCATACTTAATTATATGTAAGTTATTGTTAATTTAGCCTTCATGGGTAGACCCTTCAAAATAGGTACCATAGATCCCCCTGCTTTAGAAAGCGTTTAACAAAAGTAATTTACGGAGTGGTTTTCCGAGAACTTAATTTCAATACAATGAAATAAACTACTAATTTCTAAAATATAAATATAACTAAATATTATGTATTGTATTATATTGTTAGTGAATAGCTAAGTAATATATAGGTATACAAAAGTACGTAAGCTGTACCAACATGTTGCAAGAGTATAATAAATATCAGTACACTGTGTTTGTAGTTTAAGTTTCACTAGATGTATTTACCAGCAAAGTGCTTTATTCAAACTAATTTCAGTGTATTAGTTATATAGTGTTTAAAGTATTATTATATACACTGACGAGCAAAACCGTATTATATACAGTGGCGAGCAAACACATATACATATGTGCACCAGTATACCATAGTACCTATACACGGAACAGGAAAGGAGTCATAGCAAGGACTTACAAGGAATTACAGTGAAAGAGAGCAGCACCTAGGATCCAACTTTTAACACCCGGACGGACTGAATTATATAAGTATTATCTATAAGTATTTTATATATTAATCCATTTATTATTAATTAATTATGCCTAGATTAAGTAGAAAATCTATATTACTAAGTCGTCTTCAGAATAGAAGACGTATGAGAGTTCTTCGTGCAAACTCTTTATATAGAAATAGTGAGCAGTCACAAAATACTGTAAGTCACGCTAAGTTAGATTAGATTCCGATGTACGTCTGTCCGAACAAATTATCAATACAAATCAACATAGAACCAAGCGGGAAAATCTCGAGTTACGGTCTTTTGAACAAAATTTAAATACTGTTCAACATAGAACCAGGCGGCAAGATCCCCAAATCCGCTCTGAAGAGCAAATGAGAAATACTCGAGGTCATAGGTCTTGGCGTGAAGACCCCGAGGTTCGCCTCATAATGCCTATATTGCCTTTTATGACAATCCGTCTGTTAGGATATCAAGGTCAGAGTTTGCTCAAAGGTACTGTTGTAAATATACCAATTTCTGTTAACAATATTGTGACATCTCTACCAACGTCCTTTGATGAGGCTCATGTTATACAAATTCACTTAAGAAGGCGTTTGGAATACAATCATGATTACATGATCGATACCATACGCCCCGCAAATATTATGGAAGCTTTGCAGTTCTTAGTTAATACCCCTCTGTATCGTGAGCACAATATACATATTAATGAAAACTGGATTTCAGAATTTAATAACCAAGAAGAAGTTCCGTTTGTTGCATCTGCAGAGGATTTCCGATTGGTTCAATCTTTTCATGCGGCACAAACTTCTCATGATAATCCCTCAGGTAATAATATTCCCACGGGTATTTTACCTTCAGAGCTAAATCCAGGAGGTCAAGAAACTCTTTTGGACAATATTCCTGTAGAAAACTTAGACTATAACCGTTTAGTTATAGCGCCAGGTGAAGGACAAAGACCAATTGACATAATTCAAGATAATAATTCAGAAGAGTGGTCATTTGGAACAATATACGTTGGGCAGAAGCGTACATGCTCTGAAACGTATAGCAAGATAATACGTTCTGAAATTCGCCGTTTTGACAGAAGACCGTGTACCATTCCAAAGTTGTTCTATGATTACAAAAAATTAGAACTGCTACAAATTAAGAATAGTACATCCATTTGCCTTAGAAAGTTTTCAGGTCGCAACCGAGTTACGGCCCAAAATCTATTAAACGAAAACTTTGTTCAAAACTTGATTCAACACGATGATGGTTACCAGGTTTTGAAAGGCGTTAGATCCTCACCTGCGCACTGGGAAGCTGTCAAGAAAAAGGCAATCGCTATGATTCGCCAATTTGGGCTTCCAACCTTCTTTATCACTTTATCGGCTGCAGAATCTCAGTGGGTTGAGCTTTTGGTCATCCTCTCTAAAACTGTTGATTCTAAAGATATTTCGGAAGAGGAAGCCAACAGTTTAACAACCCAAGATAGATATCGCTTAATTCGGTCAGACGCGGTTACTTGTGCTAGATATTTTGACTACTGCTATCGACAAATTCTTAAGCTTTTTAAAGATAACGCCGGCATTTTTGGAGAGCATTTCTACTGCAGAGTGAAGTTTCAACAGAGAAGTTCCCCGCATGTACATGGCATGTATTGGCTTAATAATGCTCCCAGGATCAACCTTCAAGATCCTCAGACATTCCCTGATGTTATTAGTTTTATTGACAATTATATTTCTACCGATGGTTCGATCAGCCACTAAGAAAATTAGCTTAGACAATTAATTGTAGAACTTCAGGAAGTCCTTATTTCTGAGTTAGGCAATCAAAATGTGCGAATTTTTGGAGATTTTAACATTTGTTTAATGTCTACAGGGACTGCAATAAGAAATCTGCTCCAAGAAAAAAACTTTAGTTCCCTGCTTGGTGCAGAATATTCAACTACACCTGCCGGTACACAAATTGATTGGGCATTTTCAAACATGGATCCTTCCCGTGTAAATGCAATTACTTTTGAGACAGTACACAGCTATCATGACAGTATTTGTGTCTCTATTTCGAACTAAAGTTTTCAGACTTAGTGCAATAGTTCTTCATTTTTTTTTTCCAAATATAATCGAATTAGAATGGTATAGGAATTTTGACAGTAGTTTTTAAGACAATTTTAAGAAAAATATGTAAATAATATAATTAAGAAAATTTAAATTATATATATAATTTGTTATTATATATGACTTTATTGTATAAATATATGATAGAAATTAAATAGTATAAGGAAAAGAGAAATATAATTTGGATATATGTATAAGAATCTCTACAAAAATTATATTTAATATTGTAAATATTATATACAAATTAATATAATAATATTATATCATTTTTATACTCTCGCAACCTGTTGCTACAGAGTATAATAGTTTTGTTCACCTAACGGTTGTTTGTATCACCTAAAACTAATCGAGTTAGATATAGGGTTATGTATATATAAATAATCAGGATGAAGAGACGAGTTGAAGTCCAGGTGACTGTCTATCCGTCCGTCCGTTTGTCCGTCCGCCCGTCTGTTCGTCCGTGCAAGCTGCAACTTCAGTAAAAATTGAGATATCTTTATGAAACTTGCTAGACATGTTTCTTAGTACCGTGAGACCGTTGGTATTGCAGATGGGCGTAATCGGACCACTTCCACGCAAACAAAACGCCATTAATCAAAAAAAAAATAAATTGCCATAACTAAACTCCGCAATAAGATACAAGACTGTTATTTAGTACACAGGATCACATTAGGGAGCAGCATCTGCAGTTAAAATGTTTTTTTTTTAAGTGGGCGTGGTCCTGCCTCTAATAGGTTTCATGTGCATATCTCCTAAACCGCTAATGCTATAATAACAAAATTCACTGGAAGAAAATGTTTTTAGCGCTTCTATTGACGGTGTGAAAATAGTTGAAATCGGGTGGCAACTCCGCCCACTCCCCATATAACGGTACTGTTAAAAACTACTAAAAGCGCGATAAATCAAGCACTAAACACGCAAGAGACATTAAATTTTATCTCTGAGATGGTATGAGATTACTTTATAGGAACCGCGTTCAAAATTAGACAGTGGGCGTGGCACCGCCCACTTTTAGGTAAAATCCCGTATCTTGAGATCTGCTTAACCAATTTTCATATTTCTATGTTATAGTGCGAAAATGGGCGAAATCGGACTACAACTACGCCTATTTCCCATATAACACCATTTTCAATTCCATCTGATTCTTTCACTTTCCACTATGCAAATCAAGCAACAATGATTATATCGGAGTAAAACTTTGCGTGAATAATTCGTTTAAAGTATGCCACCTTGTGACCAAAAATTGTCTTAATCGAACCAAAACTGTTCAAGCCCCTAAGTACTAAATACGTGGACCCCAGTCCATATAGTTGACCTTCTACCGAAAATATCAGCCAATCCACAAAGAAGTCTCAAACGAGTATACCATTTGACTTTGCGAGTGTATAAAGTGTTCGGTTACATCCGAACTTAGCATTCCTTACTAAATCAAGCACTAAACATGCCAGAGACATTTAATTTTATCTCTGAGATGGTATAAGATGATTTTATAGGAAACACGTTCAAAATTATATAGTGGGCGTGGCACCGCCCACTTTTAGGTGAAAACCCATATCTTTAGATCTGCTTAACCGATGTCAACCAAATTCAGTATAGGTATAATATTCTTCTCATATTTCTATGTTATAGTACGAAAATGGGAGAAATCGGATTACAGCCACGCCTATTTCCCATATAACGTCATTTTATAATACGTTTGAAGTATGCCACCTTGTGACCAAAACTTACCTAAATTGAACCAAAACTGTTCAAGCCCCTAGGTACTGAATAAATGGACCCAGTGCCTATAGTTGACTTTTTACCGAAAATGTCGGTCAACATAGAACAAGGCGGCAAGATCCACAAAGAAATCCAAAACGAGTATACCATTTGACTTTGCGAGAGTATAAAATGTTCGGTTACATCCGAAGTTAGCCCTTCCTTACTTGTTTTTTTGTATTTTTCTAATACTCTGCAAAAAGTTCTTATGGAAAAAAATATTAAGAAAATGTCTCAAAGATTGAAAAAATACATTTAATTTTGCATATTTTTAAAAACGCGCGTAACGAATGTCATCATCATTCACAGTCATAGACTATATTAAAAGAGCATCGTTTGTCCGGAAATGTGGTTACTTAATTAAATTCTATCGCACTAATATACTAATTTTTGAAAATTACTGGCCACAATTAAATGTACCGACTTTGACGGTAATATTAATAATACCAGTTATGATTTCATTTTAATGTAATTATTTAATAATAAAAAAATATATATAGTATGAGTTAGATTTCAGAAGGAAGTATACAAACTTCGCATAATCTATTTAGTAATCGGTGGTAATCTGACGAACATAACCTAACATAGCGCTAACAATAATTTTGTTAAGTTTTTGATAAAGTTTGTTTTGTTTTAAAGACTAAGAAGTTTGTTGTTTGCTAATAAGTGTTTGTGAATCACCGCTGTGAACTTGCTTAATATCGATTTTTGGTAACTTTTGATGACTACACAATATTAAAATTTGGTATACATGGTTAAACAGAAAATATAAGGGAGTAGTAATTTTTTATTTTCAGTTGGACTTTCGTTTTTAAAAATGCCATCAAGCAGACGTAGAAACTTAGGCCGCAGAACTCAAAATACTGCAAGTCAAAGATATATAAGAGCAAACTGATGAGCAACGCCAAGCGCGAAATGAAGTTCAACGGAGTCGAAATCAACAACATAGTAATGTCCACAGAGCTGCATTCAGTTATAATGTGGCAATTGATTACAGTTCAGAGCAAATTGTTGCTGTTGTACTAATGAATGTCCTTCTCAGTTATGGCGAGACCAGGGAAATAGGGATTTATTTTTATATGGATGATATTATAGAATCCAGTTTAAATTGAGTAGTAATACTCATACCTAAGATAGCACAACTGTCAGCTATACAAAATAAAGTAGTGCATCAAAGCTACGCTATGGCGATACGAAGTTCGCCTGGTCAGCTAGTATTAAATAATAGTTCAAAAAAAAACTAAAATACCGCGCTTTTATAGCTAATCGAACTAAAAAGTAGGAAATAATTTTTAATTACGTGGTTGTTATTATCTGATTTTGCTAATTTTCACAGCGTATGCAAAAGGGCTAGAAGGGCTTCCTCTTAGCAAATTTGGTAGAGTGAGCTTTAGCGGTTTGGAAGATATATGCATTAAACCATTAAGGGGGCGGGGTTACGCCCACCTTTGAAATATTGGGAAACTGTTATCAAATTATCGCATTGTGATCGGTCCTTATCACGTGTACAAAGTTTCAAGTTGATCAGACTTCTAGAAACCGGTGAAAATTCCATTACATACATACAACACAAGCTAATAAAAGCATAATAAAAATAAGCAGTAATATTTTAAATTATAAATTACTCAACCAAATTTCTTTTAAATACTTTACTCCAATTGTTTAAATTAATAAAACTTATGGTGAAGTGATGAGTGAAAGTGAAAAAGTCTAACAACTAACTAATAAGTAAAATCATTAATTTAGTTGAAACAAGAATAATAACAAGAAAAAACGTTAACTTCGGTTGCACCGAAGCTATAATACCCTTCACAAATACAAAGGCCCCTTACAAGAACTTTATTCCGAACATTCAATTTGTATGGTAGCTATATGATATAGTAATCTGATCTGACCAATTTATGCGGAGAATAATTTATTGCCTTAAGCGATAACTCGTGCCTAATTTCGTGAAGATACCTCGTCAAATAAACAAATCTTCCATGCAAGCACTTTACTCCAAACGTTCAGTTAATATGGCAGCTATATGCTATAGTCATCCGATCTATACAATTTCTTTGGCGATTATATAATTGCCTTAAATAATAATCCGTGCCAAGTTTCGTGAAGATACCTCATCAAATGAAAGAGTTTTCCATACAAACTCTTGATTCCGTTTGTTCAGTTTGTATGGCAGCTACATGCTAAAGTGGTCCGATATCGGCCGTTCCGACAAATGAGCAGCTTCTTTGTGAGAAAAGAACAGATGCAAAATTTTAGATCGATAGCTTAAAAACTGAGAAACTAGTTTGTATATATACAGACATACGGACAGACGGACAGACAGACGGGCATGGCTAAATCAACTCAGCTCATCATGCTGATCATTTATGTATATATTTTATAGGGTCTCTGACGTTTCCTTCTGGGTGTTACAAATTTCGTGGCAAACTTAATATACCCTGTTCAGGGTATAAAAATCAAATACCATGGCGTATCAACCAACAGAAGAAAAGTACTTTAAAGTAAGAACATTTAAAGGATGCTCAACGAATAAACGAGCTTAGAGGTGATGGAATAATCTCATTATCGTCATTCATCAGGGAGGTGGACACACTCTTGCTCCTTGTATCGGATATAAACGCAAGGAATTATATCTTCGTAAGGGTAATTATTAGCTTTAGATGCAGCAAATTAAACAAACACTGGTGGAAAATTTTGGAATTAAAGAGTCTTATCATTCCCTATACCAAAAGATATTTTCGGTAAGAAATTATAATCTAAGACAATATTTTACCATATTAAGAGATATTTTATCAGAACTTAACCCAAAATACGAATAAACTAAGAGAGTTTAATTCACTAAATAATGAGAAAGCTGTGTTAAGGGCATTTTTAAGTAATATAGATGCAAACTTAGCATCAGTAGTGTTAAATAAAAATGCAACAAGTGTCAGAGAAGCATTTTCTATTTTCGAAGCTAAAGGATTATTTCGACAAAAAAGTCATAATTTTAATCAAAGTATGCAATCGCAAAGATATTTTGAGCAACAACGACAGAATTATCCTGAAAGGCAAAAAAATTATGCAAGAAATTCAGGACAAACACGGTATTTCGGGCAGTCATTCAAACAAAATAATAATAATAATTTGTATGTTCAAAATACAGCTCGAGTAAGTGCTCGTACTCATCAAACATATCCGCATCTAAGGCCAATGGATACCAATTACACTGAGGAAGTAAATTTTCACATGGGGCCAGGTCGGAAAATTTACCCATAGTATTACTAACTACAAGTATTAACAAGTAAGGAAGGGCTAAGTTCGGATGTAACTGAACATTTTACACTCTCGTAAAGTCAAATGGTATACTCGTTTGAAATTTCTTTGTGGATTGACTGATATTTTCGGTAGGAGGTCAACTATAGGCACTGGGGTCCACATATTTACTACTTAGGGGCTTGAGCAGTTTTGGTTCGATTTTGACAATTTTTGGTCACAAGGTGGCATACTTTAAACGTATTATTCACGCAAAGTTTTACCCCGATATAAACATTGTTGCTTGATATGCATAGTGGAAAGTGGAAAAATCAGATGGAATTGAAGATGGTGTTATATGGGAAATAGGCGTGGTTGTAATCCGATTTCGCCCATTTTCGCACTATAACACAGAAATATGAAAAGAACGTTATGCACGTATTTGGTTGCAATCGGTTAAGCAGATCCCAAGATATAGGTTTTCACCTAAAAGTGGGCGGTGCCACGCCCACTGTCAAATTTTGAACGCGGTTCCTATAAAGTCATCTCATACCATCCCAGAGATAAAATTTAATGTCTCTGGCGTGTTTAGTGCTTGATTTATCGCGCTTTGAGTAGTTTTTAATAGCATCGTTATATGGGGAGTAGGCGGAGTTGCCACCCGATTTCAACTATTTTCACACTGTAGCTAGAGGTTTTGTTATTATAGCATTAGCGGTTTAGGAGGTATGCATATTAAACCTATTAGGGGCGGGACCACGCCCACTTTAAAAAAAATTTTAACTGCAGATGCCCCTCCCTAATGTGATCCTGTGTATCAAATAACAGTCTTGTATCTTATTGCGGAGTTTAGTTATGGAAATTTATTTGTTTTTGATTAATGGCGTTTTGTGGGCGTGGCAGTGGTCCGATTACGTCCATCTGCAATACCAACCGTCTCACGGTACCAAGAAACATGTCTACCAAGTTTCATAAAGATATCTCAATTTTTAGGTTAGTTAGAGCACGGACGGACGGACAGACAGTCACCCGGATTTCAACTCGTCTCTCCATCCTGATCATTTATATATATATAACCCTATATCTAACTCGATTAGTTTTAGCTGATACAAACAACCGTTAGGTGAACAGAACTATTCTACTCTGTAGCAACAGGTTGCGAGAGTATAAAAATGAAAGAATTAATTGTCCAATCGATACAGGTTCATCGATTTCACTTATGAACAGTAATAGATTGAAGTCATGTAAACAAATAATACTAACACATCCAATTAAGCTTAAGTCGCGAAACGAATAGTGAAAAAAGAAATTATCAAAAACCTACCTCAAGAAGTTACAGAGGATGTTGAAATGGTTTGAAAATTAGCTACATTTAATCACAAAAATTGTATGCAATTATAGGTCAGAACTTATTAAAACCATTGGGGGCTATAATAAACATGAAAAAAATACTGTTATGATAAATAAAAGAATAACTAATTTTATTTATTCATATAATCAGAATGATAGTCGTAAATTTGAGTGTTATGTGTTCAATCGGGAAAAAATTTAAAAATTACTACAAAATCTAAATAAAGAAGAATATAAAGCTATGTCTAGCCTACTAAAAGAATATAATTGTTTGTTTTACCATGAGGGACAGGAATTAATAACAACTGAAAGTATAAAACATGAGATATTTACTAAAACAAATTACTAAAACCCACAGTTTCATGAGAAGGAAATAGTTAAACAAATTCAAGATATGTTAAAATTAGGTATCATTACAGAAAGTCATTCACCATATAACACCCCATTGTAGATAGTTCCTAAAAAAATTGATAATTCTTGTAAAAAGTGGAGAGTAGTGATCGATTATCGTAGGTTGAACCAAAATACGATTGACGATAAGTTCCCTATTCCCAATATAGAAAATATTAGGTTGGCAACTAAGTATTTTTACTCATAGATGACTTCAGTTGAATTTTTAGGTTTGCTGGCGTAGTCCAAATGTAAAAAACATTTTGTTATTTGATAATTGGCAATTCAGCTGTCATCAGTAAAAAAACGCATTTAACGCAACGCATTAACAGCTGCGATTTGCTAAAGAAACTTAATGACAATTATCCATTTTTAAATGAATAATAACTAGCGATGAAAAATGGGTTGTTTAGCAGGCCAGGTGAACCAGCTTAAACAACACCAAAAGCTGGTATTCATCAAAAGAAGGTTTTGTTATCAGTTTGGTGGGATTATAAAGTAATTGTCTACTTTGAACTCTTACCACCCAACCGAACGATCAACATTACAGAATAAAGTTATTTAATTCCATGAAAAAATTGTCTTTGATTTTTTAAAAAAATCCGCAACTACTTAGTGTGTTTTTATTTATTTCTGCAAGGAGCTCTCCGTCAGTCTTAGCTTCAGGCTACCGGACCACTGTAGTGTTTTTCAGGCGGAAGTGGCTGCTATCAAGGTGGCGGTAGAAGTGAGCATCCACTCCGATAGTAGGGCGGCAATACTAGCTTTGAGCGCGCGAACCGTGCAATCAAAGCTAGTCAAGGAGTGCCTGTCCTCACTTGAGATAGTGGCTGGCTATTTCAACATCAGGCTCGTTTGGGTGCCTGGTCACAGCGGAATCGCTGAAAACTGAAAATCCGCTGAGCTAGCCAGTTGGGGACCCTTGCCCCGCTCACATGGGAATGGAATCGGGTTCGATCTCCGTTAGCTAGCTTTGGATCAATGGACCTCGCGTGCACTCAGCAGACGCTGGTCGACGACCAACTCCTGTGGGACCGCGAGATCCTTCTGGCCAAGAGTGGAGCACAAGAGGTCGGGGGAACTTCTCGCCCTGAGCAAAGTGCATCTCGCCGCTATTGTAGGAGTTCTCACTGGACACTGTCCAATGGACACTCATGCGGTACGGCTTAGAGTGCTACCCGATGCTAGTTGCCAAAGTTGCATGGAGGAGGGCGAGGTGGAATCATCCCGGCACTTTCTCCTCCAATGTCCGGCTTTCGCTAGGCTGAGATTGAAATATCTCGGCAATCACACTTTTGGCGGACCTGAATACTTAGCCGAAATAGATATTGGCCGTCTAAACAAGTTTGTTGTAAGCACAAAACGTCTCGTCGACTTGTAAGGGTCTTTTGATCCAGATTATAGGAGTTTTAGTAGGTATCACAACGGACCACCTAACCTACCTATTTACATTGTGTTTTTACTTCACTGAAAAAAATGTTTCGGGTGAACGCAGACTTTATTGGCTATGTGTAAATGGCGGGCATGATACCATTGGTGATGAGGCTAAGTGAGGTATGTACTAAAAACTATTTGTTTATCACTTTGGGTAAGATGTAGAATAACATGTGCCAAATACCTGTTTCCTGGATTTATAATGAATTTTACACTTATACTTTTAACTTTTATATGCACTATCACTTCACTAATTCGTTTCCACACATTTATTTTGGAAAAACTTTAGAATACCGTCCCAGGATCTCGAGACTAAAATGGATGTGGGCGGATAGAGAAGATCCTGCAAATCAAGGCTATATTATTAATTTTATCATTTTGCAACCATTTTGTTATTATGTGAATTAATAGAATTGAACAATATGTGAAATATTGAATTAAAGCTATTTCTGCACTATATAATATAAAATAAATGTGTACAAACGAATTAGTGAAAGACTATATTAAAGGATATTTTTGATCTGGAGAACCTCCTCTATCCGCCCATACCCATTCTATCCCCCAAATCGTGGGATGGTATTCTAAAGCTGACCCTTAATTTTATACCAAATAGTGCAAAAATACTTTGAATTAATTATTTAACTTTTTTCAATTATTTTTATTCACACAATATCAATAGGGTTTCATTCTAACAAACAATCAGATTTAACAAGAGAAAGGAAATTCTGAAAAAGTTTACATTACTAATCACACGATTATGAATTTTCTATTGACGGTATAATTATTTTTTATTTATTTAGATTTTTTTGCGAATGTGGTAACACTTAAATATTTTTTGCCACCATTTTGTTATTGTAGGAATAAATGGGCTTGAACCAAAGTTAAAAACATATTGAATTAAAGTTATTTTTGCATAATTTAATATAAAATAAATGTAAGTGGCTTTTCATTGCTTCATACTTTTTTGAAAACTAGTACAGACGGCACGCACAACTTCTTCTCAAACTACGTCCCAAATTCTGCGGCGCTTAAACTGGTCCCGTTTGTAGTTTTTTACATTTGACCCCATACTACTACTGAACAATTCTTGCTTTATGAGCCGGGGCAGTTTGGATTATTACGAAACATACTGGATACGTGAGCAGAGAAGTGTCCAACAAACGCTTCCTCTATATAATATTTTACATTAAGTTTTAATCCTTTATCAATGAAAATTGGAGTTATTTTTCCTTTTGAATATACGTCTCCCCAAACCATAACAGAGGTCGTGTTTTGATACCTTTCAACAGCGCTTTTATCAGCTGCCTGTAGCACAAAAAGTTGCTCATTAGAAAACACAACCTCACAATTTGCGTGCTGGCGAAGTACCAAATCACTTCTTTCTTTTCTAATTTGCTTTTGTCGTTCCGAATTCGGGACATTGAGTTCTAAAATGTACCCTTCAAAAATTCAACAATTTAAAATATGCACCTTTTTGATTTATATCGAACTAGCAAACCTAGCGAACTCCGTTTCGCCACCAGATGGCTTCGTTTTATGTAATATTTCGTTTGGTGATTAAAATATGAAGAACATTTTTTTTTTGTTTTATATTTGGAAAGGAAAAATTTTATTTCATTTCACAACAGTAATGAATTCATTTCGATTACAAAAATGAAGTGTTATTTAGTTGAACTTCTCTAAGTAAATGAAAGTGGATCCAAAGTAAATACTGAATCGAAGCATTATACGTGTCCGCAAATTATCCGTTTCATTGAAGTGCTCTTTGGAAAACCACATTTTTTGTTTTTTGGTCTGACGTTAACACAAACAAAGCGGATGGTTTCCCAACTCGTGAAAATGCATGCCCATGTGAAAAACAATGATTTTCTAAATTTATCCCGCAAACACTAAGCGATTGGCCATGCGACTTGTTAATTGTCACTGCGAACGCAAGGCGAACTGGAAATTGCAATCGTTTGAAGTCAAACGGAAGATCAGTCGGAATCATTGGTATCCGAGGAATATATACATTTTCACCTGCGTACTTTCCTTAATAATGGTTGCCTCAATCAATTCGGCATAAGTCTTTTTACCGAAAATCGAGTACCGTTACAAAGTCGCGGTGGATTCAAATTACGCAATATCATAATAACTGTACCAACTTTGAGTTGCAAGTTATGTGGTGGAAATCCTGGCAACTCCAGTGAGTTCAAAAACTCCGTTGGATAGTTTACTACATCATCGGGATTTGTTATGGAATCAACGGAATTGTATGTCACCAAATCGCCAGCAATTTTTGATTGAATGGTGAAACTCAGTGCCTGTACATCATTATTCTTTGCGGCAAGAATTGCTCGTTGACTTAACCAAGCATAATTCTGACAATTCGCACTAATGGTTGGGAAAACATTTTCAAAAATAGCTAATTAAGAGTCTACAAATCGGCAAAAGTCGTTGGTAAGAGTAATTAATCCAGATGTCGCATCAACTGGGACTTTTCCATTTCCAACAGCTAACAATTGTTTGGAAAATTGTGCAGCAATTTGATCATTTTGAAGTTGAACTCTCATATTAGTGGTCCATAAAGGTGATGCCGTCAGGCAAGCATTCAATTCATCTGCAGCCGTTCCACGGGGAATTACTGGCAACGTCTGCCTGAAATTGCCTGCCAACAATAATTGCAGCAACATCATTAACGGTGGGTGCATTGAATCTTCGCACATGTTTACCTGTTGGGGTACAATCCGCTCTTATGACAAATTTGTGCGTATCCGATGGCATTCGTTCCAATGCTGTTTTGAACATATTAACCACAGCATTATTAGCGTGAAAAAATGCTTGCAACTGTTCAATAATTCGTCTCTTTAACTGTTGTGTTCCCTGTATATTGCACCGCTCATTCAGCTGATCCACCATCGACGAAATGAAATATATTTGCAGAAATTCATGCGGTTCATCTGGTGTTGGCACCATTGAACCATGCAAATGATATATTTGTCCTTGTATCTGTAATTGCAAACAATCATTTGTTGAAGAATACGGTGTAACTTATGATCGTGTGCTTTCAACCCAAATCTCTCCCACGGAACCACTGGACAAAGTATTACTTCATGGGAGAGAAGAAGACATTTAAGTCTCCTCTACGATACGGACTAACTGACTCCTAATCTGTTGTAAGTGTCTCAATCTTTTCATTATCAAAGCTGACGCTTCGCTGACTGCTTTCCATTTAATAGAGGACTCACACATAAGTGCTGTCAAATTTTCCACCGAGAAACTACCGCCAAGTGTGGTTTTCAGATTTTCTCTTATACTTGAGAACCGAGGGCAATGGTAAAAAACATGTTCAGAGTCTTCAATACACTCTGTACACGTCGGACAGTACGGACTGTAGTCATGACGAAATTTGTAAAGGTAGCTTCTAAAGCACACATGTCCACTTAGCATTTGGGTCAGGTGGAAATCCAGGTCCCCATGCTGTCAATCTATCCACGGTCTGCCACCGTTGCTGCCACAGCGTAATGCTCTTGGTCCTTTCCTCTCTATTTGATGTGATGGTGTAGTGTGTGGTGTATATGTAGTTGTTATGTGTTGCAATTCATTGTGTTGGTGTGAGTGATTGGTTATGTGTGTCTTCTCGAATGATATTAGCTCCAAAGGAAGTCATGCGAAAGCAGTTATTGTATTCAAGGATGTGTTGAAGAAAATGGCTGGAATCGGGATCACTTCCATCGAACAATGGTTTCAGTGGCTGTGGTGGTGTAAGTAATGGATCCAGTTTGACTTTTCCACTTGCGCAGCACAATCCAGCCGTTTCTCTTTTGAACTTTAACGCATTGCAATATCGGCATATAGTCGTCATTGGTCCAATATCTAAATTTGCATCATCACTGTAGTACGCAGTGGGATCAGATTGGAATGCCAAGCGATTGTATGATGCCAATGATCTTCGTGTGCTCACGCGTTGTCTCAATCAGGCATTTTCACTTATTATATAATATTTTGTTTTTCTTTGCTTAAGTTCTGTGAATACACTTGTTGCTGGCTTGCATGCTTGTGCGGCGGCCGATGTTGGCACGTCGTCCTCTGGGCATTTTGGACTATGGACAGAGTGGTGAATTTAACCTCAAATGCACGCTCCACATAATTTATACAGTTCAACTTACCACCTTAAAGACAAATGCCTGTTGTTGAAATTGAATAAAAATTTGCACAATACACGTGATTGATTTGATGGTTTCCAATTGAAATGTTAGGGAATGAATAACTTATTTTTCACAATTTCACAGTGAACACAATACCGGTTTGTCACATGAAATTAACTGAGCAGAGAACAATGAGTAGCTGTCAAACAATGTATCACGCACCGGCGCCATCTACTTAAAATATTGCTTTGTAGTACATGCTATGTATCAGAGATGGCGCTGTAGGTGAAAAAAGATTTTCCCGCTTTTCTGTTGAAATTTTTACTGAATTTTCTTTGCTATAAACCTCACGGAGCCCGAGACCTCTCCAACGAATACAAAACCGTGGAAATCGGTTCCTGCGTTCTGGAGTTATAGCGTCAGGAAGGAAAACCCGACATATTTTTATATAATAGATTTTACACTTAGGTAACTTTTACATTTATCCACTAGATAGAGAGGTAGAATAAAAGTGAGCTATGCAACGCGACGTAGGGTCTATTGTGCCCTCGCCATAGTCACAACGACTCACTTAGCCCCAGCACTTTAATGAATTCCAATATACTGCTAGGGTCTGATTAGGCGATGTGATCCCTATTCGGAAAAATGGATCCAAGGGCCTTAATTCTGCATCTTCAGACTGCTGTTCAGTCTATTAGCAGGTGTTCTAGGGTTTCCGGCTCCATGTCGCAGAACCGGCAGTTTGCACAAGAGCCTAGGCTCATGTTGAATAGAGCTTCTTGAGCTTGCAATGGCCGGTATAAAACGCGACAAGTAGCCGGAATTTATTTCTTGGGAGATTGATTACATTCTTAAACCTGCTGAGGTTGTTGTAGTTGTAGCGGCAGAAAACATTCCTGTAGTAATTTTGAGGATTGGTGCCGAGTTGACAGTCCTTGGCCGGAAAGGCGGACCCTGCCGATTACTTAGACCCAACTGTCGTGGCAACGGAACCTGCTGGGGTTGTAACCACCCATTAGCAACCTGCCATGGCGCATGCCTTGGAGTTATTGCCAATGTCTCTCCCTGCCTACTTTTTCCTTCACACAAAGCAGCACCCTTATGGTATAAGGCCCTACCGCGATATACGATTCCGGTCCTACCATTCTAGTGAAGGCTGCAGAGTGGACCAGCGCTTCAACTGTTTCAGTGACCAGGCACCCACATAAGGTGCACTTAGTTGCGACTTGGTAGGCTGTTCAACCGTTCTGTACGCTCCTGCACTAGTAACGATTTAACCTCATAAGCAGAGATCGCTTTTGGTGCCGTTTGACTATGGCTGAGCATGGCAACACTTTCATTTCGATAGTTGCGTTGGAGGTTTATCTCTATACACCGACTTTTAGCATGAACTTCCGCTTAAAAGATGCTTGGAAAACTTCCCATGGGAATGGAGAGCTTGGTGCGGGGTCCTACACTCCTACACCAATCCCCTCCGACGTATTCGAGCCGTCGGTGTACCGGTCTATAGTGCTTTCCCTTAGAATTCGCCATTCCATTCCGCCTTACTGCCAAGGGTAACTATAAACTTGTTTACTCGGACTTCTGCACGATTTCAATTAGTACAATTCAACTGTAATTAAATAAAGTTGCAATTCAAAAAACCTAAAGCGATTTATAATATATAAGATTATAATATGCAAGATATTCTATTATTAAAATTTTCACATAACCAGTTCTTGTTGCTTAATATTGTATTGTGCTTCCAGAATGTTCTTCATTTTCCTGTTACCTGTTTTGAAAATAGTTTAAGAAACATTTATGAAAATTAACAAATAAGCAAAATTCGCAACTTACCTGACGCTCTTCAAATTTCTCTTTAAAAAGCAGATTCAATGGTGCCAAATTTTGTGCATCTCTTTCTTTCGCATTCTAAAAATTTGCATGATGAATGTTGCTACTCTTACAACATAATTTTTCATTTAATAACAAAAACTAAGATGTGGTAACATGTGTAGTGCTGTAAGCCGTGAAACTTTACAAATGTGGTGGTGAACTTGTTAATAAAATAACAGTCATAGTGCATTTGGCTTTTACTCGCATCTTACGACAGGTATGCCTTACCGCGGGTGAATTCTTACCCCTAACCGAAGGAGGGATCGGAACCAACGCTAAAAGAAGTTCTACTCGAAAAAAGCTGAGTTAACCCCGGTGTTGGACTGACCGGCCACCAACGCACAAAGGAATTCTACGCAAAAAATTAATATTGTCTTATATATTTCCTGACATAGGATTATAATCCGTTCTTTTATTTCTTTCAGTTCATTTACAAAAGATGTCGATAAGGTAACATTGCAATTTATCAGTATGCCACCGTTTTGTTATTGTGTGAATAAGTAGAATTGAACAAAAATTTAAATATTGAATTTAAGCAATATATAATGTGAAATGAACGCGCAAAAACGAATT
Source organism: Bactrocera oleae (assembly GCF_042242935.1). NCBI lineage: Eukaryota > Metazoa > Arthropoda > Insecta > Diptera > Tephritidae > Bactrocera > Bactrocera oleae. The sequence goes on along the minus strand of NC_091541.1, from coordinate 15,952,939 downwards.
AGTACAGTGTTAGTGGATATAAAAGTGAAAAATATAAGTGTAAAATCCATCTTAAATCGAAAAAATACGTACTTTACATAGTTGGAGTTTTCAACTTTAAACGCAAGTATCTCAATGACTATAAGTTTCGCGCGGTTATATATATATATTCTTGATTTGCAGAACATCCTCTATCCATCCATAGCCATTTTATCCGCGCAACTATGGGACGGTATACTAAAGTTTTCCCATTTTTAGTTACATACAGTGTACACATTGAAATATAATATGTCCAAAATATAGATTTATTGTGCATTTTAAAAGAAAATAAATATACCGTAAAAATTACTTTACACACTCTCTGTTTCAAGAAATTTGGGTATGTACATTGATGGCGTTTACATGGTGCATTTACACAAGCGTAAAGAATCCAGCACTTATTTAGACTTACTTAGAGCGTATTACATAGTTGATTTGTATGTTGGTATGGCGGTCTCATATTTTATAATAATTACAAAACCCGCTGTTAATATTTCCAAAGAAAATCTTATGACGGGAATTCTCTAATCCACCAGAATGTGTTCAATACCCGCTATTAATATTTTCAAGGATAAATCTATGACGGGAATTTTCTAATCTATTGGGAATTATTAAAACCTCGTCATTTTTACTTCAATTTTATCTATTTATTACAAAACATTCATGAATTATTGTAATTACATTTCTTGTTTTATCACGTAAAATGTAACATGATATGAGAACTAAATCATTTGCGGTTAAAAGAAATAAATATGATAGCATCTTAATGTATTTAGGTAAATATAAAAAAATAAACGTAACTCCAATTTTATTAGAATTCATTTATGTATGTATATGAATTAAATGTAATAATATATACATACTGCTAATTAATGTTATTGAAAATTAAAATTAAATATTTTTAGTATCTTAATTTTATTTTCCTTTATAATTTTTCAAAATATTTCAATGAGTCTATACATATTTGCATATTACAATACATACAAACAATAGATAACATATATCGCCTAGAAAGTAGTTCAACGCAAAAAAACTGTCGACACCCCGGTGTTGGACCGATCAGGATTTTTTTTTTTTGAAGTGCGCCCGAAATTCGCCAGTGCAGTAAGGAGTTCGTAACAAAAGAACTATGAACATCATTTTGTTGGACCGACCAGGGTTATTTTTTTTTTAAGCCGAATGTAAACACTTAAATTTCTTGAAACTGTGAGTGTGCATTACTTAACAATTGTTGAACTTTAAATACAAATATTTGGATAACTATAAGTTTGAGTCGGGTATTGGTGTATACACATTTTAATCCTGAGGCCCCTCTCTATGCGTTCATACCATCAGATAGCGGCGCAAAAATAATCGTAATCGTGCCCTTAACCGGGATTGACTGTATACACCATAAATATAAATATACCATACCATATACATACAGGCTTTGTCTATCTATTTTACAATACAAACTATACTTCACAAATAAACTGATTGCTGCTGGTAGATGCTGCTGCTGACACGTCTAGTCCGGAGTAGGTAAGAAAAAGGAAAGAATTGAAAGATGAAAGAGAATGGGGTTGCTTATAACTTTAAATATAAAAATGTAGTAAAGAGTTGCCGGTCGGTAACATAGTACAATATAGTTGTAGCCTGTCGATAGTGTATGATGGTGCCACAGTATTTCCTTCCAGACTAAGTGCTCGCTTATGATCGTAAACCCTGTGTAACGAAAGTAACTTTACGACGTTCTTGTCCAGTTCATATGGTTTCACGGGCCGGTGGCGATAAATCCTCGTACGAGAGATATGCTGGTTTTAATCGGTCGACGGAAATGTTCTTTAATTTTCCTTTTATTGCGATTGTCTTATATTTTCGATTCGGTTTCGAAGATGATGGACGAACTGAATCGTTTCTTACGCGGACATTATGGCAAGTCGCAAGGTCGGGGTGCACAAATACTTTTCTCTGTCCGTGTAATGCTGTCTTCAAGGGTCTGATCGAATCGCGTGTCTACCGATTCGTAACATTTAACAGTTTGAAATTTGTGTCGAGTTACTTTAGCTTTTTGGCGAGCAATTCGCAAGCTCTTGCAAAGGCTACACTGTCTTTCTGGATTCCAGGCCAAACGAATCTGCTGGTTAGGAGTTTCGCTGTAGCACGTGTCCCAGGATGGCATAGTCCATGGGTTGTTAGTAACACTTCAGACCGAAACTTGTAATGAATGGCCTAATGTTGCCAGTTGACGAGTCGCAGACTATTTGTTTATCGCATCTGGGTATTGTAAATAATTTTAGTTGCAGAGATGAATTAGTGTTGTTCGGGCGAAGGAATTCGTGCTTTTGATTAACTTGCTGGTCTTCGGCAAGTTTGTTGTAATCTATGCTTGTTGCGTGAAATTGTTCTATTCTTGAAAGCATGTCAGCTGTTACATTGGCTTTTCCCTCTACGTGGCGAATATCTGTAGTTATTTGAGAAATGTAATCAAGCTGGCGAGCTTGACGACTCGAGCACTTTTCAGGATTCTTCTGAAATGCATAGATTAGTGGTTTATGATCGCTATATATGTGACAGGTTCGTCCTTCTAGCATATATTTAAAATGGCGGACGGCAATAAACATCGTTGTGATTTCTCTGTCATAAGTGCTGTAACTTACCTGAGTTTTGTCGAATTTTTTGAGAAGTATGCTAACGCTTCAAAGTTACTTCCTTTTACCTGGCACAAAACAGCTCCTGCGGCTGTATCCGTGGCATCGACCCATAGTGACATTTTAGCGTATTTTGAGGGATGTGCCAAAAGAGAGGCATTTTCAAGCTGGGTTTTTTCGCTGCTGTCGTAATATCGGTCCGTTGGAGCTAAGAGATCGTTCTTTTTGTTTCCAGGGCACATGGCTAACAGTGGTATTTGCGATTCGATGGCATGTGGTGAATAAATCTATACACAATTTGCGTAGGAGCACACACCAGTGATCCAACACTAACACTCGATTCAATATAAAATAAACGCAAGTGACTTGGTAAATCAATAATTTTAGTTTATTCCGCATTTACTGACAATATATTTTACACAAACGAAATTAAATATATAATATAATAATTGATGGAATCGAACGCCGTGGGGGTCGTCTTGAAATGATGCGGTAGCGCGCAGGAACTGGTGTCCGAACGACTTATTTTAGCGAAGGTATGTGTGGCGCTCAGGCCCGTAGACGATAAGCGAAAAAAAATATATAGCGAATGAGAAATGGTATGTTGTGTTGTCCTGTGTGGTGTCATCTGGTGTGGTGTCATCAGGTGTGGGGTGAAATTCCTTGAATGTTCACAGGTGTGGTGTGTTTCATTAAGGCGTGTCAGTTTTTCCCGAGTAGAGTGTTGCACTTGGAGGAGGGAGTTTAAACTCATTTAAACATCCTGAGCCCCCTAGGCGAATATTTTGCCTAGTATTACACGTAAATGCTTATATTGCATGTATTTCGGCGTACTGCTGGTTGAGTAGCCGAGGGCGCGGCATACATGGTGATAAAGTTATATCCATATTTACCTGTATGGGCAGAAGGCATATTCGGTATGCATTTTGCTGTGCGTGCAAAAGATATGTTACTTAATTTTGCGGATTTTGAGGTTGTATGTGCTTTTCATACTTATTGTATTGCGGTTGTTTCTTTTATAATTTTATTATCTGTATTGTTTGTTTAAAATTTCTTTACCATCGGTTTATTACGGTTAGCGACTCCACGCCTGGCTCAGATATGGCCAGAAGTGTCGATTTTTTCTATAACAATTACTCGTATGTTGCGGACGATATTATGTATGGAAGTGGGCGAGTGTGGCCAAGAATCGGTAGATTCGGATATCGTTAAGATTGTTTGAGGATTGTGACTATTTTTCTAAGTGAAGAAGAATTAGGATTTTCGCTTGTATCATAATTGGCGAAAGCCATCCTGCGGGGTCAAAAATGTTATTGCGGATAATGCGGATATTGATTCGGTAGGATATGAAAGCTGACCAGATATCGCATTCCATTGGATCCCCTGTATTTTTCTGTTGTACTGGCCTTTTCAAATTTAAGGAAATTAGTGTACAACAAATTTTTTTTTCGAATACTTAGTAATATATCTCGATGATTTGGTTGAATTATAGATATTTGTGTTTTTAACACTGGGGTTGTCAGAAGAAACTCTGACATGGTTTTTTGTGCCAATTTGTAGAGTGTTGGAAGATTGTGGCTTTGGTGGTAGTCGTACGACGTACCGGCCATTATATGATCGGGTAGTTGTGGCTTTGTAGAAGTCTTTACAATACTAATCTTCTGGGGTTGTAATTGATATGAGGGGGCGTTTTTCCCGAAATTTTTTCAATTGTGAATTGAGGTATTCATTTGAGATTTCCTCAACTTGAGTTGTCATAGTGGTAACTGGTTCCGTAACTAGTCCACTTAGGATCCAACCGAAAATGGTATCTTGGGCTAGAAGGGTAGTTGAAATTTTTTCAACACCTTCAAGCATTATTTGCGGTATAAGGTCACTGCTTAATAGAATGTGTTGCAGTTGGGATCTGCTAGCTTTAGGTGTGAAACCTTTTGCCAATACTTGCTATTTATATGATAGCTTGGAAGCATATTTGTAAGTTGCGGTAAGACAATAGCTTCTGCTTTAATGCGCTTATCCGCTTTGGGGGAAGTTAGGGTAATGGGACAGATTTTGTTTGAGTTTTGGACTACTCTTCTGCCCATCCCCGTGATTTCAAAATTGGCTAGTTTTGTTGGCAGTTGTAGCCTATTTTGTACCCTAGACGCTATGAAGGATCGTTGTGATCCTTGGTATATTAGGGCTCTAAGTTTGTAGAGTTCTCCTCGATGTTCGATGGAGATGACTGCTGTGGGTAGTAATACTCTATTTTGTATTTCGCTGTGTAGCGTTTGAGTGTTTTGTGCCTTTGAGCAACATGGTGTCATTTGGCAATTTTCGGTATTTTGGTCTTCGGGTTTTGCAGTTGAAACTAAACCTGTGGTTCTTTTTGTAAAAGCGCTTCTTTGGGGTGATATGGGAAATTTGCTGTAATGAAGCATTGAGTGGTGTCTTTTGTAACAATATAAGCAATTGAATTTGCTTTTGCAATTTTTACATGTATGCGCATATGACAAGCAATTTGTACATAATTTTTTTGATCTCACGAAATAGTTTCTTTCTTTAATTTTTAATTTTTTGAATTTCTCGCAAGATTGTAGAAAATATTTCATTTGTTGCCACGTGGGGCATTTCTTTCGTAATGAGAGCGATTGCTCCCATAAAAGTAACGATTTTTCTAGTAATGCGGCAGTGCATATGTTTACCAGTATAGGGTCCCAGCTGTCTGTGGGAATATTTTGTGTCGATAAAACCGACAAACAGTTTGAAACAGTGGATTGTAGTCTTATAAATTCTTCACTTGTTTCTTTTTGAATTTTAGGCAAGTTTATTAGTGTCGTTACTTGTTTATCGACCAATAGCCTTTCATTTTCATATCTAGATGTTAGAGCTTCCCAAGCCAAATTAAAATTGTCGTCATTTAGTGCGAACTGTTTTACTATTGCGCCTGCTTGACCTTTAGTTTTGTATCGGAGGTGATACAATTTTTGCGCTTTTGATAATTTTGGATGGTTGATGTATACAGCAGTGAACATGTCCCGGAAGGACGGCCATTCTTCATAACCTCCATAAAATATTTCTGTGTCACATGCGGGCCCCTCGAGATGGATGCCTGAACTTGCCTCTTGAATTTGTACTTGTTGCAGCTCTATTCGCTGATGTGGAGTAGGTGCAATTGCTTTTATTAGCTTTAATTGATCAGAAATCATAGCTTTTGTTTCTTCGTACTGATCTAAGCAGTTTTCGTATAGCGCGTAAGCCGATGATTTAAAATCGTGTGGTAGATCTGAATATTCATAATCTACTATGGCGTCATGAGCCGTTTGGAGACGAGTCCAAAAATTGTCAATATTTTGTTTTTTTATTTCCAATAACGATTCAGAGATGTCTTGAATCGGTGAAGATGAAAATCGAGTGCAGTATCGTGTTAATCTGTCACTCTCAGAAATGAATTTGGCAACCTGTTTTGGGCGTGTAGCTCCTACAAGTGTAGTTTGACTTTTGTCGCCATTAACCATTTTTGTTATGTTATTTATATAATGTTTCAATGAATTATTAATATATAACCTTGTATTAATTTTTTCAGTGTAAACTGAATTTACTTGCGATATAATTTTGTTGTGGTTTTATTTTGAATATATTATTTAATTTAATTGACAAAAATCGCACTTTTAATTCAATAATATTTTTCATGTCCTTATGTTGATGTATTTAGGTACGCCCTTATACACGGACTTGTTAGTATATATTTATGTGCTCGTGAAATTGAGAGCTCGTTGAAGAGATCAAATACACAAAATTGTAAATAAGTATGCACGGATTGTTTGAGCGTATGTATGTATATTCTCTAATGCAATTGAGAGCTCGTTGAAGAGATCAATGTGCTTTTAGTTTTTTATGTACGCAATCCTGCTTGTTTGTTACAAGGGGTATTGCGGGATGTATGCCAATGTGGACTTTGAAAATATGTTTATTTTTGTTTATAATAAATTATTTATTATTTTTAAATTTTTAATATCTACAAGCAATTGTAGTAGTGTTAATTTTACCACAACGTTTATTGTTTTATTTTTCATGTAATTTTACAACTTTTTATATTGTAAATATTCAATATGTAATTGACCCAATTTATATAGGGTATATAAGCATATGCATAGATTATATGCCGTATGTATAAATAATGATGCGAATGAGAAATGGTATGTTGTGTTGTCCTGTGTGGTGTCATCTGGTGTAGTGTCATCAGGTGTGGGGTGAAATTCCTTGAGTGTTCACAGGTGTTGTGTATTTCATTAAGGCGTGTCAGTTTTTGACGAGTAGAGTGGTGCACTTGGAGGAGGGAGTTTAAACTCATTTAAACATGTGGAATAAATTGTCTGTAGAAGTTAACTGTGGCTAAGAATCGCTTGAGGCCATTGACAGTAGTTGGGTTTTCGATATCTATAATAGCTTGTTCGTGTTGCTTTAGTGGTCGTATTCCCTCTGCTGAGGCAGTATGACTTAAAAAGATGATTTCCATTTTTCCGAAAACAGACTTGGTAACGTTGATTCTTAAATTGTGCTTCTGTAGACGTTCAAAAAGTTGGTGAAAGTGGAATAGATGTTCGTCTAGAGATGATGATGCTACACAGATATCGTCCATGTACGGAAATACAAAGTCTAGTCCTTGTAGGACTTCGTGTGTAAGCCTTTTTAATGTCTGTGCTGCATTTCGAAGACCAAAGGTCATATACGAAACTTCGAATAGGCCGAAAGGTGTGATGATAACCGTTATCGGAACGTCTTCTGAACAGGAACATGATGGAAGGCTTTTGGTAGATCGATCTTGGAAAAGATCGTCTTACCTCTTAAATTGCTCGTGAAATCCTGAAGATATGGTATACCTGTCTAGGATTTTAAAGGTGTTGAGTGCTCTGTAATCTCCACATGGCCGCCATGTACCGTCTGCTTTCTTTAGCATGTGAAGAGAGCTAGCCCAACTGCTCGATGGGCGGCAAATACCCAGTTTTATTAAACTGTCGAATTCTGCCTTAGCCGCTGCCAGTTTATCTGGAGAAAGGCGTCGACTGATCGTTTCCTTTTTAAGTCGACCAGTAGCCCATAGTGGCTTATAAAGTCGGCTCCTATAATTCCGCACGTAACGTCAGCGATGAGAAAATTCCAAAGGAATACATGTCCTAGACCTAAATCGATTTTAAGGAAGACTTCGCCGTATACGGTAATCGGTGTACAGTTTGCTGCGTATAACTTTACCGTCGCAGACTTCATGATGTTTTGGACGATTTTAGGAATTATGGAGGCGTCTATCAAAAAATTATGTTTGGAGAGGTCGTCAAAAAGTTTCAGGCGGTATGTGACTGCAGGACGTAAGTTACAGATGTGCGTTGCAGTCTTCGATACCACCATAACTCGTTCGTGTGCGTGGACTCCTGATGCATATATCGCTGGTTTCTCTGTCGGCTTTGACTACGGCTCCTCGGTCGTCGCGATTTTGTAACTTCGATATGCTTCGTTAGCTGAGCGATTTCGTTTCGGATTTCCTGTAATGTAATTGGCTCATCTTTGGCCTGCTTGGGGGCACTTATTTCCAGTTGTTGATTACATACAACGCTTATTTGTTGAAAATTCAAATCGGCAATGGCGTCTGTAATTGCGATTTTATCTGCAACGTCACCCTTTGATGCCAGCCACCCGTCGCATATCGTTGAAGAGTTGGCTTGGCTTTAAATCATCCAAAGGCATATCCGAAAGAACACATTGTACGTGACGTTGTTGGCTGTCCGCAAAATGCGCTTTTAGTTTGGGTTTAATGTATTCGTAGCGGTTAAGCGAAGGTGCTGAATCGATGACTGCCCTTAACTCCATTAGCTTGTTTGAAGGAACTTGTGCCATGACGAGGTTGTATTTCCTTGCGTCGTGTGTCACGCCGGTAGCTGCGAACCAGAACCACAATGACAAAAAATACGACTCGATGTTTGTTTCGAACATATTCATAGCTGCGTCCACGTGGAATTTTCGAAAACTAAATTTGCTTCGTCGGAGTCACCAGTTTTATTGGTTGCGTTTCTAAAAAAGATTCCACATTCAACTGATAAAACGTCAGTTTTCTCCCCATTTGGGTATCACCCACAGCCACCACGATACTCCCAAAAGGGCCAATCCGCATCAGCCAGGCCCCTGCTCCCCTGGGTACCAGAATTAAGTCTCCGGTCAGACCTCGTAGCCAAAGCTACCACCAGTAAAAAACCAAACGACCCTAACCGTTCGGCATTCCGACTAGTGGAGATCACACCGCTAACATCTAACTGTCCGTCAGTCCAGCTAATCCCCATACCCCCGAGATCCCTAATGTCCGAGTACATTGGGTACTCCGCGATCAGGTGAACCCAGTCTTCACATCGCGCCTTACACAAACACCCCGGCCTATCAGAAAGGTGCTTCTGATGCAAAAATGCATTTGGAGGCCCATGCCCCGTAAACAAAAAACCCAGACTCAAACAAAATCGGAAGTCTGGGTTACCCTCAACAAATCAAACCTCCCGGATGTACTCATAAGTCACCCGACTGTTAGGACTGTTGTCCCAACGGTCTTGCCTCCTACTCCTGACCCTATCATTTAGAAGCCTTTTGCTCCCTAAATATCCCTCCCTCTCCACATTATCATCAGAAGTCCAGTCATTCTGCAGCAATGACACACTCAAGCCCTTCTTAACCTGAATGCAACATCACGCTGTATGACAATCACGTCAAGAGGGGGTGCACCTAAGAAAACCTGCATCGCATCCGTTGAAACGGTGCGACATACAGGCAAACATGCAAGCATCATGCAACGTTGCACCGAGAGGAGTTTTCGGCGAACAGAGACCGTCATCGCTGATTTCCACCATACTGCGGCTCCATAAGTGGCACAAGCCACAAATAGGCCACGATATATGGTGCAAACAGCACGGCGTCCAAGGCCCCAATCGCTCCTCAAAATGCGTCGTACTTTTCCTACAATTGCCAGCAGTCGCTCCTTCAGATTGGCCGAGTGTGGAGTGAAACACAACCTTTCACTCATGGTCAGCCCAGGTATTTGACTTGCGTCACAACTAAACTCATATCTAAGCTAGGACAACCTATCAGAATTGGACCGTCGAGCGCGTTGAAACTTTTGCCTGAATCGCCTGACAGTCCTCCTCTTTGAGGTTAACTCTCGCGCCCACCACTTTATTTTCCTAACCATAAAACTTTCACACTTTCAAAGAACCCTATCATTTACCCCCCACACTACCTCATAAAGACGAGCAATCTGCTCATCAACCCCCAAATCCTCAAACACTCTAAGCGGTATACCTAATACCGCTTCCCTAACAGATCGTCTATATTGGCTCCAGTCGATACCAGAGGTACGCCAGCGCCGCAATGGACTCTCAAACCGGATCAAATTATGATTACTCAATCCCCACCCTCCCTTAACTTCCCATTTAGCTACGAAAGCCGTATCTGCTGCCTGATTCATAAGCGTCACGTCAATGTCACTCACACCCTTAGGCCCATCAAAAGTACACCATTGACTCGGCTCATTCTCAATGTGGAGGTTTTTAGCCACTACCCATTCACTTAATGCCTCGCCTCGACTGTGGCTTTGATATTCAGACGTATGCCGGGATATCTTACTAAATCACATTGAAGACGAGGCATTCGCATTTAGCCCTAGGATAAATGGGCTACTACTCGCAAGTAGTAGTAGCTTATCCATGTAGAACAGGTAAGGCTCTAGGGGCTCGCTAAATTTGCAGTACAAACAAGCTACAATCAGCCTACTGAACTCCTCCTCTATCGTGACACATACACCCAGTTGTGAAGAATCCACAACTACGCAATCGTAGTTGGAATCACTCATAACAATTACAGCATTATCCCCAAGGTCCGTGTAGACATTGAAACTCTTAGGAAGACCCCGAATCACACTGTTGGTGGAGTAGGGCTCCTGGAGTGAGGCAATGCCGCACATCCACTCAGTCATAAACCCCCCCAACTCACACATTACGCCATACGCCCCCTTGCAGTTTAACTGTATTATTCCCCCCATCAGTGTCTGGCGAGGGCGCGTTCAACAATGCCACAGTATATCGGGCAGACAGCTGACATCCTAAGATACCCAGCTGGTCCACCCTTGAATGCACAACCGGCAGCTCTCTGGCCTTCCTGACCGCACCTCCGACAGACATCTGATTTGGCCCTACACTCAGCCACTCTATGATCGAAACCCATACACCGGAAGCAGCCAGCAACAGGGCTATTCGGTCGCACCCTGAAGAAGAACCACTTGATGTAGCACCTACCTGCCTCTTAGAGGGCGGACATCGTCCAAGACGACATTGGTGCTACCATCAGCGACCACCTTCCAGGGGCGACTGACCATCCATACGTCAGACATCTGGGACGCCGGGCTGAAATCCAGCAGGTTTTGCCGGAGTAACTCTTCCATTGACACATCATGGGAGATCTCCGTATGAAGCCCCTGATCTACAAGCCAAGGACCCAACTTCCGGTTGACTCACGTCCAACCCCACCTCCCCGAATTTTTCGTTATTCGACACTTTCTCCCTCTCTAAAACAGAGGGAGTGCGGATAACAGTCCCACCAACCTTAATTGGATTATTCTCGTGGATCCTAACTCCAGGGAAGGACCCAGCTCCTTTACCACTTTCTTTATAACTTCCTTAGAGGAAGTTGCAGGCCCCTTATTCCGGACCACAACGAACCAGGTCTCAACAGGTGCAATAAAACAGTTACACGGCTTGGTGGAAAGCAAGTAGGCCGATCATCAGGCAGTCAGCACAGGACTGTAACAGCGATCACGCGCATGACACTAGACTTAGCAGTGAGTCGATCCTCTGGCTAGTCGTAGTGTCCTAAGTTGTGAACGCCGTTCGTTAAGGGTGAGATCGGTAGTGAGTTGATCCTCTGCCCGACTCAACCCTTAACTTTCGGCTGCGGCAGAATCGCCACCGAAGCCTACACGAATAGCAGCGCTTCGTCACGACGGCCTACACGAGCGCCGGCAGCAAGATCTGGACGTCGTCGTCGTAGCACCCACAAGTGCCAACGCACGCAGCAGGACATCGTCGTCTAAGCCTACACGAGCGCCGGCAGATACATCCGGGCGTCGTCGTAGCACCCACGAGCGTCAACGCACGGAGCAGAACATCGTCATCTAAGCCTACACGAACGCCGGCAGAAAACATCCGAGCGTCGTCGTCGTAGCGCACACGAGCGTCAACTCACGCAGCGGTAGAATCGCCGTCGAAACCATCATTATCACAGGACACAAAACGTAAGTCATCCTAAGTCGCTTAGCACATCCAGAGCGCGGCAGAGTAGAATACGCTATCGTATAAGCGCTATTCAACGGAAGCGCGGAAAGGCGGACGACGTTACTGCGGTAAGGAGTGAATGTCTTGCAGTGAGTCGATCCTCTGGCAGGCATTTCACTCCTTAGCGTGCGAAGGCTGGAAGTCACGCGTGAAGTGGGTAGTGAGTCGATCCTCTGACCTACTCCACGCTTGGCATCGCGGCCGCTGCCACTGCCCTCCGTAATTCCGCCTGATAGTGACGCGCGAACGGGCCACGTAAACCGCTACTCTGCGATAGCGCTATCATCGGGTGACGCCACTACAACGCGGAAGACACCATTTTGTACGGAAATTTAACAAAGTACGATTTGTAGAAAGAGTCCCACAGTTTACAAATTTATTGTAACAAACTTTGGACACGGCGAGTATACCTCATCAAATCACAAGAAGCAGGGGCAGTAAAAAGCTTCGTTACAATGGGCATTCTAGGTATTAACCGTCATTAGGAGTGCCTCGTACTTCGAAGGAAGCTCCATCCGCCCCTTCGCGGTCTCTATCTGAAAATCAGCAGCCCCAAAAACCAACCCACTTAGTTTACCCGAAATGCGCTTTACGGCCGCAACATGGCTAATCGCACCGCCCCCGGCAACGACACCCCCCTGAAGAGCTTCTCGGTTGCTCGCGCCACCCTTGCTCGAACTCGCCTTGTTAGCGCCCGATTTCTTCGCGCCCACATCCATGCTCGCACCACGATTAATGCGTTCTCACTAGGGTACAGCACACAACTCCAGCCAAAAGGCCGTAACGGCCGAAAGTCGACCGATGTGGCGCTGGACCGAAACGATCCGTGAGTTAAACGCACACTGCTACGACCGTTTGTCTGCACACGATGCACTTCTTCAGCACTGGACAGACGCCGGTACTTTTTGAGCAATCCTGCTTATAACCTGCTGAAACTGGCCAATTAAACGCCAGATGCCAAACACAACACTCCAAATGGACAGTCCAGCCAGCAAAATATGCCAACAACACAGTATAATACTGGGACCGTGTAAAGAGTCCACCAACAACAGCAACGTGTATAACCACGCTGCAAAAGTACTTAAAGGTACAGTACCCTATAATACACTATGTCTACTTACCGCTACACACGCCCAAACCACGTTCAAAAATGTGCACAAGAATGGACAAACGCGCAAAACTTGTGCACCTAGCACATGCGGTCACTAACCGAGCAACAATACTGCTTAAACCGATCGTACCAACAAATGCACTACCGCTATAAGCACGCGCCAGGCAATAACGGTGCCAACTCACTCGCGTAAATAATACCGCACACAAGAGAATCGAAAAATCACCGAAAAAACCTAACCCGTCTATTCGCGTCGAAATCCAAACAACGAATGAGGTGACCTATATATATATAAATGAAATCCGTTTCCCGTTATCACGCCATAACTTAAGAACGGCTAGACCGATTTGGCTGTTTTTGTTTTTTTGTAGTTTTCTAATACTCTATAGAAGGTTCCTACATAAAAAAAATATTAAGAAAATGTCTCAGAAAGCTTGAACAAATACATTTATTTTTGCATATTTACAAAACGCGCGTAACGTATGTCATCGTCATTCACAGCCATAGACTATATTGAAAGAGCATCGTTTGTTCCGAAATGTGGTTACTTAATTAAATTCTATCGCACTAATTTACTAATTTTTGAAAATTACTCGCTCCTTAAATATATAGACATAGACGGTAATATTAATAATCCCAGTGATGATTTCATTTTAATGTAAGTATTTAATAATACTAAAATATGTATACTATGAGCTAGATTTCAGAACGCAGTGTACAAACTTTGCATAAAATAATTTAGTAATCTGTGGTAATCTGACACACATAGCGTCAACAATAATTTTATTAAGTTTTTGATAAAGTTTGTGTTGTTTTAAAGACTAAGAAGTTTTTTGTTTGCTAATAAGTGTTTGTTAATCACGGTAAGTTCACAGCTTAATATCGATTTTTGGTAACTTTTGATGACTACAAAATTTTTTATTTACAAACTTAGGCCGCAGAACTCGAAATACTGCAAGTCAAAGATATATAATATAAGAGCAAATCAAACTGATGAGCAACGAGAAGCGCGAAATGAAGTTGAACGGAATCGAAATCAAAACATAGAAATGTTGTGTTTAATCCCCACAGAGCTGCATTCAGTTATATTGTGGCAATTGATTACAGTTCAGAGCAAATTGTTGCTGTTGAACTAATAAATTTTGTGTGTCCACATTTCAAGGCATTGAAATTCAAAAATGAAGAACCCTGGAGGCCAAGTCAAATTGACCCCATTGTTACCGCCACCAGAGCTACTACAATCATTGGTTTTCGGAAATTGGCCAGATTCTTATCATTTTTAACTAATATCCAGCAATACAATAATTGCTTTCAAATGACATCATTTGGCGCAACAAAAGTTATTCGAGATAATTTTATGCCTACTTTCAAGGTAAGTACAAAATAATGGCAAACAATTTTATTTAGTTTTACCGCTCCTTGACTAGCTTTGAATGCACGGTTCGCGCACTCAGGGCTTGTATTGCCGCTCTGCTGTCGGAGTGAATGCTCACCTCTCTAAACGAAGCTACACTACGTAACAGTGCTTCTACCGCCACCTTGATCGCGGCCACTTCCGCCTGAAAAACGCTACAGTGGTCCGGTAGCCTGAAGCAAAGATTGACGGAGAGCTCTTTACAGAAAACCCCCCCTCCAACTTTCCCTCCTAGCTTCGACCCATCCGTGAAAAAACTCACCGCGCCTCTTCTCCAGCGGCTTCTTCCCCTCCACATCTCCCTCGTCGGGATATGAGCAGAGAAAAAGCCGCCTCGAGAGGCCGCTGTGACGCAGTGATCCAAATTTTCAGGAATGCAGGTGAAGGAGGAGAGAATTGCGGCGTGTCCTTGTTCGGACCTCTTCACAAGCCCAGCTTCTCTGAGTCTAATAGCACACCTCGCAGCAATGCACCTACCGGCAATGTCCACGGGTGCTATATTTAATATAGCGTTGAGAGCTATCGTTGGTGTGGTTCGCAGTGCACCGGAGATTCCGATGAGCGCTGCTCTTTGGACTCGCTCAAGCTTTTTAGCCAGGGTAGTCTTTTTGAGCGCCTTCCACCAGACGAACACACCATAGAACAGTATTGGCTTGACTACGGTTTCGTAGAGCCAGAACACCGCCTTTGGTGAGAGTCCCCACCTTTTCCCTATAGCTCCCCTGCAGCAGTATAAGGCGACCGATGCCTTCTTGACTCTCTCCTCGATGTTCGGCCTCCAAGAAACCTTTCTATCCAGGATGAGCCCTAGGTATTTCACCTTATCAACAGGTTAAAGACGTGAACCCCCGAAGGAGGGGAGAGGCACTTTTGGGATCTTATACCTCCTAGTGAATAAAACCATTTCGGTTTTACTTGGGTTGACGGCTAGGCCGCTTCTGTTTGCCCAGTTGGATACCACGTTTACGTGACCTCATAGACGGTATTCAGGAATTTACCTTTAACCATAAGAACCATATCATCAGCATAGGCTATCACTCGACAGCCTTGCTCCTCGAGTTCTATAAGTAGGTCGTTTACCACCAAGATCCAGAGCAGAGGGGAGAGTACTCCTCCTTGCGGAGTTCCCCTATTTACCTTTCTGGTTGACTTGGCACTACCCCACTCCGCTACGACAGTTCTGCCGCAAAGAAGATTGAAAATGAGGTGTTTGAGGTTCTATTCCACTTCAAACTTTTCGAGGGCTTTAACCACTGCCTCTGGCCGAACGTTATTGAAGGCCCCCTCGATGTCGAGAAAGGTGCCCACTGCAAATTCCTTTTGCAATAGCGTTGTCTCCAGCCATGACACTACATCATGCAAAGCAGTGTCGACCGACCTGCCCTTGATATAGGCATGCTGCGCTCGTAACAGTTTACCCCTCGGTATTCTGTACCTGATGTACAGATCCATAAGTCTCTCCAGCGTTTTCAACATAAACGAGGATAGGCTGATGGGTCTGAAATCTTTTGCACCGACATGAGAGCTTTTACCGGCCTTCGGAATGAACGCAACCTTAACCTGTCTTCAGGCCTTCGGGACATGGCCCAATCTAACACAGTTCGCGTAGATAGGGGCCAGCCAGCTACATGACACCTTAACCGTTCGCTGTAGTTGCGCCGGTATGATGCCATCAGGACCCGGGGACTTGAAGGGCTTAAAAGATTTCAGCGCCCAGGTAAGATGACGTCCATCCAGAAGGTCCAAGAAGACCTTCTTCAGCAAAGCGATTCTGTGGAAAATGAGCATCTAGGAGTAACCTCAGCGACTCCACGCTACTCGTAGTCCACCCGCTATCTGCATTTCTTAAAAACCCCACCGGAGTAGGATTTTTCGCAAGAATGCGTCTAAACCTTGAGGACTCGGGACAACCCTCTACACTGTCGCAGAAGGCTTTCCACGAAGCCCTCTTGGCTTTCTTCAAGTCGGACTTGTAAATGGCCAATCCGGCCTTGTACAACGCCCAGTCGTCGCTAGAGCCACTTTTACGGGCTTTATTGAAGAGTCTTCTACTCGAAGATCTGATCTCCGTTAGCTCCGAAGTCCACCAAAAGGGTTTCCCTCTACTTTTCTGAGTTTTCAGAGGACTGGAGCTTTCAAGAGCAGATCTGCTAACAGAGCTGAAAACCTCGACGAGCTCCTCAATCGCGTCCGCAGATAGGATCGAATCCCTGTCAGGCGCGGTTTGGAGAGCTGATCGAAGCTTCCTGCAATACAGGATCCAATTGGTATTCCTGAAGTTTCTGTAAGTTCTATGCTTCGGGCGCGAGGCGTCCAAGCTGAACCCAATATATTTATGAAAAGGAGTGGTCGTCTAGAACTCTCCATTTCGAGATCAAAGGAGCAATTTCCCTAGAGGCTAGCGTGACATCAAGGACTTCCGCCCTGCTAGCTGTCACAAAAGTAGGGCAGTTTCCCCTATTACAGATAAAAAGGTCTACATCACAAATAAAATCAAAAAATGACTCACCTCTTGCGTTTGTGTCCCAGCTCCCCCAGACGGTGTGCCTTGAGTTGGCATCCGAGTCTATAATAACCGCGGCTCCTTTGCGTCTGGCCTCTGCCAGAGCCATCCTCAGCAAGTTCGGAGGTGGTTCCACCTCGTCGTCGGGCGGCATGTAGGCTGAGACAAGCCAGATTTCCCTAGCACTGTCCTTCAGCCTAGCGGTGACGACGTCCTCGTTGCTGAAATTAGGTAAAAGAAAAACGTTAAGTTCATTTCTCACCAACAGGCAGGCTCTGGTTCTACCTGTGCTGCTTGCCGCCAGGAGCTTATGGCTTTTTGTCCTTAGTCCAGATATCCCATAGCTACTCAACCACGGTTCCTGGATAAGGACAACGTCGGCTTCGTCCCTTCCTAGACGAAGCGCTAGATCGGCGGAGGCCGCCTTTGAGTGCTGGAGGTTAATTTGGAGGATCTTCATCCTCCAAACTCCTCTCCAGCAGTGCAAGTTCCGCACCATCGTCCATATCGTCGACGCCAGCCTCCTCGAACAGATGCTCGAGACTGAAGACGGATGCGCCATCACTTGACGATCCGCCCCCCGTGCTCACCGCGTCCGAGAGGATATGGTCGACGTCCATTTTCGAGAGGGGAACTTTCCCACTCTTTTCCACCCCCGCAGGAGGCAGCGGGCCATCCGCCCTGGCTTCTGTTGGGAGCGTCTTGAGAACGACTCTATCGAAGCCATAGCTTATGGCCCCCTTTGTGACACTGAGAGGAGCGAGGGACTCCTTGTTCAGGAGTATCAGCGCTTGCCGATATGGTGCCTCGGTCCTCTCCAGCCTGATCACCCTCCAGTCTTTGGTGGGGAGAGATGGGTTGCAGTACCGCAACATCTCTTCAATTTCGGCCGGGGTGGAAGGTTCGGCCGGAAGCCAGACCCGAGCCCGAGGCAGCATCGGGAGATCCGATTTGGCCACCGCCTCGAGCCTTGCTCCTTTCCACACCTCCCCTACCCTGCCTACCGCCTCCTTGTAAAGGAGAGCCGACCGACTCCAGGGCTTCCCCTGACCACCTTCATGAAAACAGCGGAGATAGCAGCCGGTACCCGCTTCCACTCGTCATGGGAGATGGCTCCATCTCCTCTGCTTCGATCGTACACCCCAAGCTCCACTGAGCTTGCGAGTTTAGCGATTTCGCTAAACATAGGTGCGGGTCCGACCCGAGGCTTTTTGCCGAGGGAGGAATTCCCCTCCTGCGATCTCTGCCGCTTTTTTGAGGTTTGGGGCCCGCTCGGCCCCACTTTACCGTCGCCCACGTCGCTCAGCACCTTTTTGGCCCACTCCAGTGTGCTAGCATGCTGGTCAGATTTCTGATCAGCCTGCTTGTCACCGTAGCGCTCCAAAATCCTGGCAGCCAGTCGACGATCAGACTTCAGCTTTTTAGCTGCAGTCACTCGCTTCCCCACCGGGCCCTTAGCGCTCGCCGAGGACCCCGTGACCCCCATGAACTTAGCAGAGGTTCCTCTGCTAGTGCTGGCGATTCCGCCCCGCACTTCCGCCCTACCCCAGGTTGCCGTCGGCAGACTCCTGCCGACTCCCACTACCTTGCCGCCCCCCGTGACGGTAAGCCAGGCACCCCCTGGATTACCTTTCTCACCCTTAACCGGGGACGATTTCGTCCCCTTCGGTGAAAGTGTCCCCCCCAGGGAACCGTCTACTACAGCGGAGGTCGGTTTCGACCCGCTTCCTCCCTCGTCCGTAGTGTTTATGTTTGTGTGCATTTTGTTTTGTTGGGTCCCCACTCAGAGCCGCTATCCGTCTCCCGGAAAGGTAGTCGCCTTTTATGGTCCCAAGGTTGTCTCAGTTACGAGGCCAAGGCGAGGGTTGACGCACTCCCTTATGAGGCAATGCGTTCAGAGCCGACCAGCGCAAAGAAGGAGTCATCTCAACAAACACCTACCACACCAACTTAATGATGACGGGAGGGGAACGTACTCCGAGGCCTGCCATGGCCTGCATACTCAGGTGACAGAATACCAAGACCACCAGCCCAGGGTTCAACCGAATCCATCTAATTGTCAAAGCTATGTCCAGGTCGAGCAAAGGTCAGATCAGGAGTTTTATGGCCGTAAAGGTCGCAGGTCATTTGGCGTTACCCAGGATGCACCACGCGGAAGCGAACCTGCTCTACATCCCAACAAAAAAGTTAGTTCAATGAATTATTATTCATACAGTCTGATAGTTCAGGAAAATGAGGACAATCACATCTTAAAATGTCGGCGTCTATTTCACCAATATGCTGTGGATATGTACGTGAAAGTTGACACTGAACGATTGACATTTATCAGGTTGAACCAGGCAAAACTCCGTTCCGAGGATTACATTCATCTTCGGGATGCCATCAATGCTGATGGAAAAGCACAGAATGTTGGCAGAACAACTATTCTCCCAGCAACATACGTCAGAAGTCCGCGACATATGCATGAATATGCTCAAGATGCTATGTCGTATGTACGACATTATGGCACACAGTGGACAGAAATTTAACAAGAATTATTTACTAGCCAATCACCCATTGATCGCCACGACATCACTGCAAGGGTGTTCAAAATGAAATTAAAATCACTCATGGATTTTATTGTTAAGCATCGCGTGTTCGGCGAGACGCGCTGTTAGATCACTTGGTCGTACATTTGGAAAATGGTCAATGGGTGTATTTTACAGATGCGAACGTATTACAACAAATTGAAAGGCCACCATCGACAACATTAACCAGCTTCTTTGAAATGTGCCAGAAGGACGATTTTGCCAGAACGCTACTTTACTCCAAAATGCTTACTTGTTTACTTCAAAATGCCAAGTTGTTCGGTAGCGATTTGTAAAAATGTAAATGTAAGTTATGAAACCCTATGGAATAAACACTATTATGAAAAAAAATATATATTTTTATTTAATAAAATTATGAAATTAGTAAAGTCCTTCTCAGTTGAAGGGAGATCAGGGAAATGGGGATTCATTTTTATATGGAGGATATTATAGATTCCAGTTTAAATTGAATAGGTACTCATACCTTAGACAATAGGACTGTCAGCTATATAAAATAAAGCAGCTAGTCTAAAATAAAATATCTTACAGTATTTCACTTCTCTTGGGAAATCTCAGTTGTGGACCGACCAAGGTTATATTCTTGAAGCGAGGTTGGAGGCTGCCAATTCAAAAAAAAGTTCTACTCAAAAAAAACTAAGTTAACCCCGGAGTTGAACCGACCGGCCGCAAACGCACAAAGGAATTCTACGCAAAAAATCAATAATGTCTTATTTATTTCCTGCCATAAGGTTATTATCCGTTCTTTTATTTCTTTCAGTTCATTTACAAAAGATGTCGATAAGGTAACACTGGCTATTTATCAGTATGCAACCGTTTTGTTATTGTGTGAATAAGTAGAATTGAACAAAAAGTTTAATATTGAATATAAGCTATTTTTGCGTATATAATGTTTGGCCAAATGAGTTACAATTCCCGCCCCGAAGAACTCAGACACACCACACACAAGATAACACTGGCACACACACCACACCTGGAAACAGCAAAACACCCACACACCACACCAGACAACACTGGCACACACACCACACACAACACCCACACACCACACAAGGATCTCTACACAACACACCGAACAAAACATCTGTCCTCGAAGCAGACAGGCCTCTTCTCTCAGCGACTGTCGAGTCTGAAACACCATTTCTTTGGCGCGCGTATCAATTTATCCCGGCTATCAATCATTTTTGTTATACTCTCGCAATTTGTTATTGCACAACGTTTTTTATTACCTCTCCACTGGTATGCGACCAGGAAGTGCGTTAAGTTAACACTTTGTAGTTATCAAAAAAAAATAAAGTTTGTGAATAATTTTGATACGAAGAAACATACGATTTTAATTTGCGGAATTTGAAGTGAAAAGTAAGTGGTGGTGTTAACATATGGTCCTTCGAGCCCTAGTGGACGGCACTATGGGTTACAAAACATATTAAAAGGTTTAAAATAAAGTGAACAAAAAAAAAAAAATATATATATATATATATATAAAAAAAAAAATATATATATATATTATATATATATATACATAAAAAAAGCATAAAAAAGTGCACTGACAACAACAACAAAAAAAAATATATATATACATATGCTTTGGTGCAGTGACAACAAAAAAAAACAAACAAAAAAATATATATATATATTATATATACATAAAAAAAGCATAAAAAAGTGCAGTGACCACAACAAAAAAAAATTATATATATATATATATACATATGCTTTTGGGGCATAATTAACAGTGCAGTGACCCAAAAAACAAAAAAAACAACGGGCGCGGAAAAACAAAACCCAAAATTAAACTGAAAACGGGCGCGAATTAAAACCCATATATATGTATATATACATATTAACATATAAAACGGGCGCGAAATTAATACAACAAAAAACCAATCATAAACCTCAAGGAACCTCCCAGGAAAGGATTGGATACATTAGCAGGCATCCACATACCAAAGACAGGCTATAGTCCCCAAAATCCCTTGACGGATATTCAAGTGAGTTGTATCGATTCCGTTTTTGTACCTCAGTACTGCAGGGTATATGTATATTTATTACGGTTTTCAAAAACGGTGGCCGAACTGTTGTATTTGCGGTATTTCGGGTTTTACCGAAAAAATTTAGACACTTAATATACATATATATTATATATAGGTATATATGTAATTTATATATATATATATCTAAATATATATATATATTTTTTTTTTTTGCCTAGGAAAGCTTACCTTCGTGTTAAACACAAATATTCCAAAGCCAAAACACAAATATATGATATATTCAAGTACTCTACTTACAAAAATATCCGGTAATACCCCTTATGCTTGATCAAGTAATAAGCAGGATTGCCTAAAACAAGTAAGCTAAGGCAGATCAAAAAAAAAAAAAAAAAGAAACACACATATACATATACCCACATAGCAACATATACCGAATAAAAAGATATATAAGAAGAATATTTTCAAAAAACAAAAAAAAAATTTAAGTATTTCTTACCTATATGCCAAGACTCTCATTACATACATATTTACATATTTTGCACAATATATACCAAAATTTTTAGCAACTTATAATTTTGAGCGCATGCAAATATATAATATTATTAACATATTTTACCTACAAAAAAAAAAGGAGAAGAGAGAGAAAGGTAAAGAAAATACAAAATTGTTTAACATATAAAATATACGCACATTATTTTACGCTTATACAAACGTACATATTTACATCCAATACCGAGAGTGCATATCTCATATATCATTTGATCATTTACGAATCGTAGTGTACATACGATTACTTTGTTGCTAATTATGTTTATTCGCTCTTTCGTAACTGAGAAACAACGTCCGCTCGTTTACATACGTACTTATACAAGTACGGGACATATTATTATACCCTACTAGGGTACCACTAAAAGTTAAAGAACTTCAAAAGGCGCATTCGAAAAAAAAGCATTTTAAACGGTTCGGTAAAGAAAAAAGAATTCTTAACAAAAAAAAAAAAATAAAAATAATTATTTATATTTATAAATAAATAAATAACAAAAAAAAAAAATTGTGAACAATATTATATACATTGCTTCTATACAATTTAATTTAATATATTCCAAAGTTCAATTTGGCACATACTCGGCAATACCCCTTGTTGTTTGGCAAACAAAACACAAGTAGGATTGCATATATATGTATAAAGTACATTGATCTCTTATACGAGCTCTCATTTACATATACTAATTCGCTTATAGGTATACCCTATAACGCATACGAACATAATAAAGATATAAAAAAATAGATATTGCAATTTATGCATAATTGTTGAAATTAGCAATACAATCGAGATAAATAATAAATAAATAAATACCGTAACAACGAAACACGCTATCTTATTTAATCCGATTTAAAAAAAAAAAAAAAAATTATATTAAAATAAACCGATTTACTAATTCTCGTATTTAGATAAAAGAGATTACGCGTTACAATTACGAATTTCGCTTAAATTTAATCAGTTTACACTGAGAGAAATCATTTGATTAATTGAATTTTTTTTAAATGAACGCAGATTCGAAAGATTCTAAATCTACACAATTATTAAGAGTACCAAAAATGATTTCGGACGAAAAAAGTCCATGTACACCTGCAGAAGCTACACGCTCAAAGCAAGGTGCTACAAAACAAAAAAGGGGGAAAGACATTACATACAGTAAATTCATTGCTGAGAGTGACAGTTTGATAAGATACTGCACTCGATTTTCATCTGCTCCGATTCAAGATAATTCTGAATCGGCATTAGAAATCAAAAAAGAAAATCTCGACAATTTTTGGATACGTCTCCAAGCTTCATATGACGCCATAGTAGAATCTGACGAGTCAGATCTACCAGAAAATTTTAAGTCCTCGGCTTACGCCAAATATGAAAACTGCTTAGACCAGTTTGAAGACACAAAAGCAATGATTTCCGATCAGCTTAAGCTAATAAAAGCAATTGCACCTACTCCACATCAGCGAGTAGAGTTGCCACAAGTACAAAGTCAAGAGGCAAGTTCAGGCATCCATCTCAAGGTGCCCGCAAGTGACACAGAAATATTTCATGGTGGTTATGAACAATGGCCGTCCTTCCGGGACATGTTTACAGCCGTTTACATGAACCACCCAAAATTATCAAATGCACAAAAATTGTATCACCTTCGATACAAAACAAAAGGTCAAGCAGGCGTAATAGTAAAACAGTTCGCACTAAATGACGATAATTTCAATTTGGCTTGGGAAGCTCTTAAATCAAGATTCGAAAACGAAAGGATATTGGTCGATAAACAAATATCATTATTAATGAACTTGCCAAAAATTCAAAGGGAAACAAGTGAAGAATTCATCAAACTTCAATCCACTGTTTCAAATTGTTTGTCGGTTTTATCGACACAAAATATTCCCACAGACAGCTGGGACCCAATACTGGTAAATATATGCACCGCCGCTTTACCAGAAAAATCGTTACTTTTGTGGGAGCAATCGCTCTCATCACGAAGAAAATGCCCCACGTGGCAACAAATGAAAGATTTCCTAACTACCCAATATGAAATCGCAGAAAGGGTAGATAAAAAAATGGTCAGAACAAAACCCGTTCAACATGACCTAAATAGAAGCTTCCACAGACCCCAAGCCAGTAGCAACAACAAGTTAAATAGAAGCTTCTTCAAAAATCAAACGTTCACATCCGAACAGTACAAACAAACGTCATGCGAACTATGTACAGGGGGGCATAAGCTAAAATCTTGCGAGAGATTCAAAAAATTGAATAATATCCACCGAAACAATTTTGTAAAAACAAAAAGACTTTGTACAAACTGCTTGTCACATGCGCATACACTTAAAGAATGCGAAAGCAAATTTAATTGCGTTCATTGTCATAAACGATATCATTCTATGCTTCATTATAACAATTTTTCCAGATCACCCCCAAACAGCGCAAATATGAAAAGAGCCACGGGTTTAGTTGCAACAGCAAATCCCGAAAGTTGCCAAGAAGCACCATGCTGCTCAAAGGCATTAAAACCCCAAACGCTACACAGCGGAAATCAAAGTAGAGTACTACTACCAACAGCAGTCGTCTCCATCGAACACCGAGGAGAACTGTTTAAACTTAGGGCCTTAATAGACCAAGGATCACAACGATCATTCATAGCGTCTAGGGCTCAAAATAGGCTACAACTGCCAACAAAGCTAGCCAATTTTGAAATCACGGGAATGGGCGGAAGAGTAGTCCAAAACTCAAATAAAATCTGCCCCATTACCCTAATTTCCCCCCAAGCGGATAAGCACATACAAGCAGAAGCTATAGTCTTACCGCAACTTACAAATATGCTTCCAAGCTATCACATAAATAGCAAGCATTGGCAAAAGGTTTCACACCTAAAGCTAGCAGATCCCAACTGCAACACTCCCGCTCAAATAGACCTTCTATTAGGCAGCGATCACATACCACAGATAATACTCGAAGGTATTGAGAAAATTTCAAATACACTTCTGGCACAAAATACTATTTTTGGGTGGATCCTAAGTGGACTAGTTTCGGAACCAGTTACCACCATGACCACTCAGGTTGAGGAAATCTCAAACGAATACCTCAATTCACAATTGAAAAAATTTTGGGAGTTAGAAGAACTCCCCCCCATATCAATCACAACCCCTGAAGATCAGTATTGTGAAGACTTTTACAAAGCCACAACTACTAAATCAGATAATGGTCGGTACGTCGTACGACTACCACTAAAACAACAATTTCCTAACACACTCGCCTTAGGTCACTCTCGCACCTCTGCTATACAGCAGTTTTTAAGTATGGAAAAAACTTACTTAAAAAAGGTGAGCTTAAGCCAGAATACGATGGCGTGTTAGAAGAATACCTCCATTTAGACCACATGGAGGAAGTAAGCCCATGCGAAAAAATCATAAATGGCAAATATTACTCATTTTACTTGCCTCATCATGCAGTAGTAAAGCCAGACAAAAAAACAACGAAAGCAAGAGTTGTCTTTAATGCATCAAGATCCACCAGCTCGGGGAATTCCCTAAATGATATTCTATTTACGGGACCCACGCTCCAACCAGATTTAATGCTCCTCATATTAAATTGGCGTATATTCAAATACGTATATAACGGAGACGTCGAAAAAATTTATAGACAAATAGTCGTACATAAAGACGATCAAGATTTTCAGCGAATTATTTTCCGAAAATCTCCCAATAGTCCACTCCGCGACTATAAATTAAAAACAGTTACCTTTGGCGTCAACTGTGCTCCATATCTAGCCATTCGCACACTGCACGAATTGGCAGAAAACACCAAGTCAGAATTTCCTCTGGCAACCCAGGTGTTAAAAACACAAACGTATGTAGACGATATCTTGTCTGGAAGTCACAGTCTTCCACAAGCATACGAGTCACTATCACAAGTGATACAAGCCCTAAATACCGCAGGGTTTCCGTTGAAAAAGATAACGGCGAACCACCCTAATATTCTAAAAAATATACCACATGATACCATTTGTTAGATACTAATTTCCTTAAATTCGAAAAGGAAAGTACAACAAAAACTCTGGGGATCCAATGGAATGCGATATCTGACCAGTTTTCATACACTACAGAGTCAATATCTGCATTATCTGCCATAACAAAGCGGCAAATTCTATCCTCTGTGGCGAAACTTTTCGACCCCGCAGGATGGCTTTCGCCAGTTATGATACAAGCCAAAATTCTAATACAAGAATTATGGTTAGATGGTACCGACTGGGACGAACAAGTAAAACCACTGCGTTTAGAAAAGTGGTCCCAGTTTGCGAGCAATCTACATGATATCTCACAGATACAAATCCCACGATGGGTAAATTATGCCCCAGAGCACAAAGTCGAACTACACGGCTTCTGTGACGCTTCTGAAAAGGCATATTGCGCAAATATATATGTTCGCACACAAAGCGACAATGCGACCACATGCCACTTACTAGTAGCAAAAGCAAAAGTGGCTCCTTTAAAAACAATAAGTCTACCACGACTTGAATTATGTGGAGCGCTACTACTGGCCAAACTCGTGTCCATCGTACAAACGCAATTAAACATGGCACAATATAAATTATATCTATGGTCCGATTCCGAAATTGTACTAGCCTGGTTAGAAAAACCACCACATGCATAGAAGACGTTTATTTCAAACCGAACGTCTCAAATCCTTGACCTAGTAGGATCAGCCACTTGGCGACATGTAGTCAGTGCTGACAATCTTGCGGATCTAGGTACAAGAGGATGCAAACCCCTGCATCTTGCCACCACCACCCTCTGGTGGAATGGCCCCCGATGGTTAACAGAATCTCCCGATTCTTGGCCACAATCGCCCATGCGCAATATAATTGCTCCAGAAAGTCGAAAAATCGACTCTTTTCACACAACAGTAGATGATACTGACATCCTCGAACGATTTTCATCGTATCCCCGAGCACTCAGGGTAATAGCTTACATGCTCAAGTTCATAGAGCGACTCAAAATTAAACTTAAGGGAGTAACTTCATTACACTCCCAATGCGATACAGTGACGCACCTAGACTTACAAAAAGCAAAGGTCGCTCTTATCGCATCTACGCAAGCGCGTTACTTCAGCCGAGAAATATCATTACTAAGAGAATTGAAGCCGATAGATAAAAAGAGCTCACTCTTAGTCTTAAATCCATTCATTGACACGAAAGGAGTACTCCGTGCGAATGGTCGGCTTGCTAATTCAAGCCTGACGTATAACGAACGACATCCCATAGTTCTCCCAGAGAAATCGCAACTTGCCACCTTGTACCTTAACTATGTCCACGTGCTATTGCTACACGCAGAACATCGCCTCATGCAACAAATAGTCCGTCAAGAGTTTTACATTCCAAGACTCAAGCCCAAAATAAAGAAATGCATTTTCATGTGCAAGATCTGCACTATGCATAAGCAGAAGATGCGAACGCAGATTATGGCAGCACTTCCACCGGAACGCTGTAACTTCGCTCTGCCTTTCACCATTACAGGTGTCGACTTTGCTGGGCCTTTTCAGATAAAGGCATCCATGTTAAGGTCTCCCACCCTCATGAAAGGCTATGTGGCTGTCTTTGTCTGTTTCACGACAAAAGCAGTGCACCTCGAGCTATGTACGAATCTGACAAAGGAGGCTTTTCTCGCGGCATTTGCTCGCTTCGTCGGACGACGTGGTTTTCCGTCCAAACTCATGAGCGACAATGGCAAGACATTTATAGGAGCTCAAAGAGCCACAGAAAAACAGTTCGTGAATTTTGTCAAACAAGTCTCACCTGAAATTGTACAAAAGTACGCTCCCCAAGGTATTAACTGGCAGTTTATCCCTCCAAGCGCTCCTCATATGGGTGGTTTATGGGAATCAGCTGTAAAAAGCTTCAAATCCCACCTCAAAAAAGTAGCTGGAAACTACAAGTTTAATTATGAAGAATTCTCGACCTTATTAATTCGAATTGAAGCCGTTCTCAATTCACGGCCACTAACGACACTCTCGCAAGATCCCTCAGATCTCACAGCCCTAACTCCAGGGCACTTTCTAAAAGGAGCACCCATTCTGGCCATACCTGAGCCAGGCGTGGAGTCGCTATCCTTACAAAATAGATGGGAAAGAATTAAAATTCTCCATCATGATTTCAGCCGCCGATGGAAGGAGGAGTATATAAAGGACCTTCATAAAAGGTACCGCTGGAAAACTCCCGAAAAGGCGCCAAAGCTTGGAGATTTTGTTTTACTTAATGACGATTGTCTTCCCCTTACAGAATGGCGACTTGGTTGCATAGAGAAGCTACATCATGGTTCCGACGGTCATATACGAGTAGTTGACCTCCGTACTCGAAACGGAACGCTAACCAGACCGCTCGTTGAACTATGCTTCCTGCCAATCTCAAATAATAGCGAAAACGCATGTAGTAAACCATGTGTTTAATAATACCTACAAGAAAAAAATCGAAATATCCGTCTAAATACTCGAAAACAGAAACAAAAAACCGCAAATATAATATGACAAATTACAATCATATATACTAACAAAATAATGGGTAGACTAATACGATCACCAAACCAAATAAAGTTGGTCACATATAGAAAGATATCCATACTCTATACCACTGAATCGTAACTAATCACGCCTTTTTCTCCATACAGATAGATATGGATACTGAAATGCATTCCACCCCAACGCCAACAATGCGATCGGCCGTCACTGTGCCTCGCCTTGGGATTTCGCCAACCGCGGCGCCCTGAACACCAGCCGCAACAGCACCGTCAACCACCGCTCGTAATAGTATTCGAGCATCCGCAGCCGTTCCGTATCCACCTGAGGCGCCCCATCGCATCCGATGCCCCCTTTGTTGCCGTCCCCACAAGTTGCAGCACTGTGGGCTCTTCAAGGGCATGTCGCCGACACAACGCCAGCAGGTTGCCCAGGCGCATGGGCATTGCAACAATTGTCTGGCACATACACACACGACGCAGGAGTGCGACTCAGGTGCTTTGTGCCAAATGTGTGGCAGGCAGCATCACACGTTGCTTCACCGTACTCCGAGGCGAGAGGTCAATCGGCAGCCTGCCCCACGGATCCGCGGCGCAAACCGACCGCAGCAAGCCAATCGTGTGGCACGTCGCCGAAGAACGGCACCCCGATCGGAGTCCCGTCCATGGCGTCAGCAAAACGTAGCACCGACTAGGCGTAGACCGAACTATCGCCGCACGTCCGGACTCAGCAACGTTGTGGCAACGTTGCAACAGCTACAGCGACTGCTAGGCTGAACATTCGCCTAGGGGGGCCGGGATGGCCAAATGAGTTACAATTCCCGCCCCGAAGAACTCAGACACACCACACACAAGATAACACTGGCACACACACCACACCTGGAAACAGCAAAACACCCACACACCACACCAGACAATACTGGCACACACAACACACAAGGATCCAATCTACATGATATCTCACAGATACAAATCCCACGATGGGTAAATTATGCCCCAGAGCACAAAGTCGAACTACACGGCTTCTGTGACGCTTCTGAAAAGGCATATTGCGCAAATATATATGTTCGCACACAAAGCGACAATGCGACCACATGCCACTTACTAGTAGCAAAAGCAAAAGTGGCTCCTTTAAAAACAATAAGTCTACCACGACTTGAATTATGTGGAGCGCTACTACTGGCCAAACTCGTGTCCATCGTACAAACGCAATTAAACATGGCACAATATAAATTATATCTATGGTCCGATTCCGAAATTGTACAAGCCTGGTTAGAAAAACCACCACATGCATAGAAGACGTTTATTTCAAACCGAACGTCTCAAATCCTTGACCTAGTAGGATCAGCCACTTGGCGACATGTAGTCAGTGCTGACGATCCTGCGGATCTAGGTACAAGAGGATGCAAACCCCTGCATCTTGCCACCACCACCCTCTAGTGGAATGGCCCCCGATGGTTAACAGAATCTCCCGATTCTTGGCCACAATCGCCCATGCGCAATATAATTGCTCCAGAAAGTCGAAAAATCGACTCTTTTCACACAACAGTAGATGATACTGACATCCTCGAACGATTTTCATCGTATCCCCGAGCACTCAGGGTAATAGCTTACATGCTCAAGTTCATAGAGCGACTCAAAATTAAACTTAAGGGAGTAACTTCATTACACTCCCAATGCGATACAGTGACGCACCTAGACTTACAAAAAGCAAAGGTCGCTCTTATCGCATCTACGCAAGCGCGTTACTTCAGCCGAGAAATATCATTACTAAGAGAATTGAAGCCGATAGATAAAAAGAGCTCACTCTTAGTCTTAAATCCATTCATTGATACGAAAGGAGTACTCCGTGCGAATGGTCGGCTTGCTAATTCAAGCCTGACGTATAACGAACGACATCCCATAGTTCTCCCAGAGAAATCGCAACTTGCCACCTTGTACCTTAACTATGTCCACGTGCTATTGCTACACGCAGAACATCGCCTCATGCAACAAATAGTCCGTCAAGAGTTTTACATTCCAAGACTCAAGCCCAAAATAAAGAAATGCATTTTCATGTGCAAGATCTGCACTATGCATAAGCAGAAGATGCGAACGCAGATTATGGCAGCACTTCCACCGGAACGCTGTAACTTCGCTCTGCCTTTCACCATTACAGGTGTCGACTTTGCTGGGCCTTTTCAGATAAAGGCATCCATGTTAAGGTCTCCCACCCTCATGAAAGGCTATGTGGCTGTCTTTGTCTGTTTCACGACAAAAGCAGTGCACCTCGAGCTATGTACGAATCTGACAAAGGAGGCTTTTCTCGCGGCATTTGCTCGCTTCGTCGGACGACGTGGTTTTCCGTCCAAACTCATGAGCGACAATGGCAAGACATTTATAGGAGCTCAAAGAGCCACAGAAAAACAGTTCGTGAATTTTGCCAATCTCAAATAATAGCGAAAACGCATGTAGTAAACCATGTGTTTAATAATACCTACAAGAAAAAAATCGAAATATCCGTCTAAATACTCGAAAACAGAAATAAAAAACCGCAAATATAATATGACAAATTACAATCATATATACTAACAAAATAATGGGTAGACTAATACGATCACCAAACCAAATAAAGTTGGTCACATATAGAAAGATATCCATACTCTATACCACTGAATCGTAACTAATCACGCCTTTTTCTCCATACAGATAGATATGGATACTGAAATGCATTCCACCCCAACGCCAACAATGCGATCGGCCGTCACTGTGCCTCGCCTTGGGATTTCGCCAACCGCGGCGCCCTGAACACCAGCCGCAACAGCACCGTCAACCACCGCTCGTAATAGTATTCGAGCATCCGCAGCCGTTCCGTATCCACCTGAGCCCCTTTGTTGCCGTCCCCACAAGTTGCAGCACTGTGGGCTCTTCAAGGGCATGTCGCCGACACAACGCCAGCAGGTTGCCCAGGCGCATGGGCATTGCAACAATTGTCTGGCACATACACACACGACGCAGGAGTGCGACTCAGGTGCTTTGTGCCAAATGTGTGGCAGGCAGCATCACACGTTGCTTCACCGTACTCCGAGGCGAGAGGTCAATCGGCAGCCTGCCCCACGGATCCGCGGCGCAAACCGACCGCAGCAAGCCAATCGTGTGGCACGTCGCCGAAGAACGGCACCCCGATCGGAGTCCCGTCCATGGCGTCAGCAAAACGTAGCACCGACTAGGCGTAGACCGAACTATCGCCGCACGTCCGGACTCAGCAACGTTGTGGCAACGTTGCAACAGCTACAGCGACTGCTAGGCTGAACATTCGCCTAGGGGGGCCGGGATGGCCAAATGAGTTACAATTCCCGCCCCGAAGAACTCAGACACACCACACACAAGATAACACTGGCACACACACCACACCTGGAAACAGCAAAACACCCACACACCACACCAGACAATACTGGCACACACAACACACAAGGATCCAATCTACATGATATCTCACAGATACAAATCCCACGATGGGTAAATTATGCCCCAGAGCACAAAGTCGAACTACACGGCTTCTGTGACGCTTCTGAAAAGGCATATTGCGCAAATATATATGTTCGCACACAAAGCGACAATGCGACCACATGCCACTTACTAGTAGCAAAAGCAAAATAGGCTCCTTTAAAAACAATAAGTCTACCACGACTTGAATTATGTGGAGCGCTACTACTGGCCAAACTCGTGTCCATCGTACAAACGCAATTAAACATGGCACAATATAAATTATATCTATGGTCCGATTCCGAAATTGTACTAGCCTGGTTAGAAAAACCACCACATGCATAGAAGACGTTTATTTCAAACCGAACGTCTCAAATCCTTGACCTAGTAGGATCAGCCACTTGGCGACATGTAGTCAGTGCTGACAATCCTGCGGATCTAGGTACAAGAGGATGCAAACCCCTGCATCTTGCCACCACCACCCTCTAGTGGAATGGCCCCCGATGGTTAACAGAATCTCCCGATTCTTGGCCACAATCGCCCATGCGCAATATAATTGCTCCAGAAAGTCGAAAAATCGACTCTTTTCACACAACAGTAGATGATACTGACATCCTCGAACGATTTTCATCGTATCCCCGAGCACTCAGGGTAATAGCTTACATGCTCAAGTTCATAGAGCGACTCAAAATTAAACTTAAGGGAGTAACTTCATTACACTCCCAATGCGATACAGTGACGCACCTAGACTTACAAAAAGCAAAGGTCGCTCTTATCGCATCTACGCAAGCGCGTTACTTCAGCCGAGAAATATCATTACTAAGAGAATTGAAGCCGATAGATAAAAAGAGCTCACTCTTAGTCTTAAATCCATTCATTGATACGAAAGGAGTACTCCGTGCGAATGGTCGGCTTGCTAATTCAAGCCTGACGTATAACGAACGACATCCCATAGTTCTCCCAGAGAAATCGCAACTTGCCACCTTGTACCTTAACTATGTCCACGTGCTATTGCTACACGCAGAACATCGCCTCATGCAACAAATAGTCCGTCAAGAGTTTTACATTCCAAGACTCAAGCCCAAAATAAAGAAATGCATTTTCATGTGCAAGATCTGCACTATGCATAAGCAGAAGATGCGAACGCAGATTATGGCAGCACTTCCACCGGAACGCTGTAACTTCGCTCTGCCTTTCACCATTACAGGTGTCGACTTTGCTGGGCCTTTTCAGATAAAGGCATCCATGTTAAGGTCTCCCACCCTCATGAAAGGCTATGTGGCTGTCTTTGTCTGTTTCACGACAAAAGCAGTGCACCTCGAGCTATGTACGAATCTGACAAAGGAGGCTTTTCTCGCGGCATTTGCTCGCTTCGTCGGACGACGTGGTTTTCCGTCCAAACTCATGAGCGACAATGGCAAGACATTTATAGGAGCTCAAAGAGCCACAGAAAAACAGTTCGTGAATTTTGCCAATCTCAAATAATAGCGAAAACGCATGTAGTAAACCATGTGTTTAATAATACCTACAAGAAAAAAATCGAAATATCCGTCTAAATACTCGAAAACAGAAATAAAAAACCGCAAATATAATATGACAAATTACAATCATATATACTAACAAAATAATGGGTAGACTAATACGATCACCAAACCAAATAAAGTTGGTCACATATAGAAAGATATCCATACTCTATACCACTGAATCGTAACTAATCACGCCTTTTTCTCCATACAGATAGATATGGATACTGAAATGCATTCCACCCCAACGCCAACAATGCGATCGGCCGTCACTGTGCCTCGCCTTGGGATTTCGCCAACCGCGGCGCCCTGAACACCAGCCGCAACAGCACCGTCAACCACCGCTCGTAATAGTATTCGAGCATCCGCAGCCGTTCCGTATCCACCTGAGGCGCCCCATCGCATCCGATGCCCCCTTTGTTGCCGTCCCCACAAGTTGCAGCACTGTGGGCTCTTCAAGGGCATGTCGCCGACACAACGCCAGCAGGTTGCCCAGGCGCATGGGCATTGCAACAATTGTCTGGCACATACACACACGACGCAGGAGTGCGACTCAGGTGCTTTGTGCCAAATGTGTGGCAGGCAGCATCACACGTTGCTTCACCGTACTCCGAGGCGAGAGGTCAATCGGCAGCCTGCCCCACGGATCCGCGGCGCAAACCGACCGCAGCAAGCCAATCGTGTGGCACGTCGCCGAAGAACGGCACCCCGATCGGAGTCCCGTCCATGGCGTCAGCAAAACGTAGCACCGACTAGGCGTAGACCGAACTATCGCCGCACGTCCGGACTCAGCAACGTTGTGGCAACGTTGCAACAGCTACAGCGACTGCTAGGCTGAACATTCGCCTAGGGGGGCCGGGATGGCCAAATGAGTTACAATTCCCGCACCGAAGAACTCAGACACACCACACACAAGATAACACTGGCACA
The DNA here is from genome assembly GCF_042242935.1 of Bactrocera oleae. Taxonomy (NCBI): domain Eukaryota; kingdom Metazoa; phylum Arthropoda; class Insecta; order Diptera; family Tephritidae; genus Bactrocera; species Bactrocera oleae. Next base: position 15,918,384 of record NC_091541.1, on the reverse strand, counting down.
CACACCACACCTGGAAACAGCAAAACACCCACACACCACACCAGACAATACTGGCACACACAACACCCACACACCACACAAGGATCTCTACACAACACACCGAACAAAACATCTGTCCTCGAAGCGGACAGGCCTCTTCTCTCAGCGACAGTCGAGTCTAAAACACCATTTCTTTGGCGCGTATCAATTTATCCCGGCTATCAACCATTTTTGTTATACTCTCGCAATTTGTTATTGCACAACGTTTTTTATTACCTCTCCACTGGTATGCGACCAGGGAGTGCGTTAAGTTAACACTTTGTAGTTATCAAAAAAAAATAAAGTTTGTGAATAATTTTGAAACGAAGAAACATACGATTTTAATTTGCGGAATTTGAAGTGAAAAGTAAGTGGTGGTGTTAACAATGTTAAATATATGCGCAAAAACGAATTAGTACAGTGTTAGTGGATATAAAATTGAAAAATATAAGTGTAAAATCCATCTTAAATCGAAAAAATACGTACTTAAAATAGTTGGAGTTTTCAACTTTATGCGCAAATATCTCGAAACTATAAGTTTCGCACGATTATATATATATAATATTTTTATATATATTCTTGCCCTGCAGAACATCCTCTATCCGCCCACACCCATTTTATCCCCGGAATCCTGGAACGGTATTCTAAAGTTTTCCCATTTTTAATTACATACACTGTACCCTTTGAAATATAATATTTCCCAAATATAGATTTATTGTGCATTTTAAAAGAAAATAAATATACCTTAAAAGTTACTTTGCACACTCTCTGTTTCAAGAAATTTGTGTATGTACATTGATGGCGTTTACATGGGCGAAAAGAATCCAGCAACTCGAGTCGAGTGTTTCTGTCATTCCTTTTCATACAATTTTCGCAAATTTATGTGCGATTCGGCTGCCCGATACTTAGAGCGTATTGCATAGCTCATTTGTATGTTGGTATGGCGGTCTTATATTTTGCTTACAAGGAATTACCATGAAATGAATAGAACATAATTAGAATATCCGCTATTAATATTGTAATGGATTTCTCGATAAATCGTCTAACTATAACTCACTCTTGAGCTAATAACCTGGTATAGTCCTTCCCAATTACATTTTAATTTGGGAGATAACCCTTTCTTTCGTTGAGGGTTATATAACATATAACAATACCCAATCGCCTTCAATAAAACCCTCAGAGCTCATTGTCTTTCATCTCTCGTCGCTCTAATTTTATCGCTCATAATTTTAGTGCGCTGTCTCACTATAGCATGTATATCCCTCATCTGATCTTCTAGGATGCTGTTGAATTCCTTAGCATTCCTTCCTCCGTTGGCGTTAATTTCAAATTTCAAATCAATCGGTAGTCGAAGATCATTACCAAAAATTACCCTTGCTTGAGTCTGCCCCGTTGTTTCATGTACAGCAGACCGATAAGCCATCAGGAACTACCAAAACATATCTGTTTCCTAATTTACTGATAGGAAATTGACCAGCTACATCCATGACTACTCGCTCAAACGGCGCACCTGAATTTTACTGCTTCATCTGACCATGACTCATGGACCTCGGCCCTTTAGCAGCAATGCACTCGACACAATTGGCGATCCACTCCGTAACTGATTGACAACAACCAACCCAATAAAATCTTTGTTTTAATTTCTCCAAGGTTTTAGTGATTCCCATGTGTGCTCCACTTCAGCCTTTGCGACTGGGCTTTCTGCAGCTATTTCTTCTTTCGTTGGACGTTTATTCATCTGCAATCAATGTATTACACTTTTCAAATCTGGATCTTCTTGCTAACATTTCCGTAGCTCCTCCGGATCCCAATCTAATGTTATAGTCATTAATCGAACAGCTATAATGTTTTCTTTCATTCCCATCAATGACTTGTGATAGAACCACCTTAGAAACCGTATCCACAGTCAGTATGCGCTTTTTGCGTCTACACATCCACTAACGGTAACGTTAATCGTATTCCTGCTTATTTGTGAAATGGAGATTACAGGGCATTTGCTTGCAGGAGCCACCCCGTGCCATTTTCGGCTGACTCGCTTTAGTTTACCGATTGACAGTTGTGTGCGATATGGCCACTTCTGTAGATGTTTCTAAAGCTTTCTGCATGTTGGCAACTTTTTCAAGTAATTGATTCACCCAAGTGTGTTCTTCTATTTCTACTTTATGAGCTTTAAATGCTTGATTGCTAAGCAGAGATGCAGTTTCCTGTGTCAGAGCATACGAAACGTTGTCCGCAAACGTCAATTTTGGACATGCTAACGCAGCGAAGGTCTGAATTTTTGTCTCCTCGATGTATTCCACGGATTTATGTGCATAAGCTAAGTGAGCTAACCTCTCAATCTCTGTAGAAAACTCCTGCAGAGATTCATTGGCTTTCTGGTGGCGATTTCGCAAACTCGATTTGGAAGATCAGCTTCCTGTGCTCACTACCATACCGTCTTTCTAATGCACCCATCAACGTTTCATAACTATTCGCCTCGCAGTTTGGAATGGTCTGTAATATATCCGCTACAGATCCTTTTATTGCAACGAACAATGCAGCTACTTTATCTTCAGCGTTCCAATTATTTGAAGATGCCGTCTTTTCGAATTGAAGCTTAAAAACATGAAACGGAACAGTACCATCAAAGGATGGAGGTTTTACCTTGGCAGAAGCTGTTGACGTAATTGGCCGATTTAGTTGTAGCTCGCGGAGACGATCTTTCAATCCATCCACTTCAGTTTGAATTTTATCTAGTTCTTCCGAAATCTGTGAGGACACTTCCGCTAGTTGTGAGGTCACCTGTGCTGATATACATGCATCTCGCGCTGCGAACTGCTCTTTCAATTGTGTTGACAACCGCGTTTCTAACGAGGACAATTGGGATTGTTGTGCCAACATTTGTGATGACATCTCTGCAATTTGTTAAACGTGCATCATGCTCTTTAAATTGTGTCGATATTTGCGGCATCTCTGTTGGTATCTGCGTTGACATCTGGGACATTTGCGCTGACATTGCAGCCAAACACATGTTTATGACCATAGCGTTCGATGAGCGCGTCTCTTCCTTTTCTTATATCTTTGTCGTCTCTTCCTCTAATTCCACGTGAAAGACATATTCCTCAACATTAATGTTTTCCGCCTCCATGGCCTCTCGCAACCGTGATTGTAATTCGGACTTTACCCCGCTTGTTGCAAAACCATGTTTTTCCAGCTCCTTTTTCAGTTGTGGAATCTTCAGATCGATAAACTTGGCCATTTTCGAATAATTATCTCCTTAAAAATTTATTTAACAATCCCTAAACTAACTCTCTCACCAGAACTCACTCTTCAGTTCGATCACTGGATTGTTAAATAAAAGTCCCAATAATTCCAAAAACTTAACACTTATTGCTCGATATTCGAGTTTACAACTTATTGCTTAAAGCTTAATTGCTCTTTACATGGCAACACTCTAGTCAGAACTGTGTATGCTGCACAATCCGGCAGCACTTATATAGTAAATATTTAACAACAGTTCGCTACTAGCACATTCTGGCAACTACGAATTCGCTATCCAGTTGCTTCTGGCAGTTTATCGTTGATTCTGACTTGTTCTGGTATTCGTGTTCGCTCCGATATTTTCACAGAAAAGCAGGAAAGTGGTCCAAAGTTCTAAATTGATGCATAAAATTGATTGTTTTAACGTTCGATGACATCTTCCTACTATTCTGTTTGCCTGTGGGTGATACTATGCTGTCTTCAGATGAGTTATGCTGGTTATTAGTTTCGCTGCAGCACGTGTGCCAGGATGGCATAGCCCATGGGTTGTTCGTAACACTTCAGACCCAAACTTCTTTGAAATGAATGGTCTAATGTTGCCACTTGACGAGTCGCAGACTATTTGTTTGTCGCATCCGGGTTGGGGGAATAATTTTAGTTGAAGAGATGAATTAGTGTTGTTCGGGCGAAGGAATTCGAGCTTTTGATTAACTTGCTGGTCTTCGGCAATAAACATCGTTGTGAGTCCTCTGTCATAAGTGCTGTAACTTACCTGAGTTTTGTCGAATTTTTTTTGAGAAGTATGCTAACGCTTCAAAGTTGCTTCCTTTTACCTGGCACAAAACAGCTCCTGCGGCTGTATCCGTGGCGTCGACCCATAGTGACATTTTAGCGTATTTTGAGGGATGTGCCAAAATAGAGGCATTCGCAGCTGGGTTTTACGCTGCTGTCGTAATATCGGTCCATTGGAGCTAAGAGCGATCGTTCTTTTTGTTTCCAAGGCACATGGCTAACAGTGGTATTTGCGATTCGATGGCATGTGGTGAATAAATCTATACACAATTTGCGTAGGAGCACACACCTGTGATCCAACACTAACACTCGATTCAATATAAAATAAACGCAAGTGACTTGGTAAATCAATAATTTTAGTTTATTCCGCATTTACTGACAATATATTTTACACAAACGAAATTAAATATATAATATAATAATTGATGGAATCGAACGCCGTTGGGGGTCGTCTTGAATTGATGCGGTAGCGCGCAGGAACTGGTGTCCGAACGACTTATTTTAGCGAAGGTATGTGTGGCGCTCAGGCCCGTAGACGATAAGCGAAAAAAAATATATAGCGAATGAGAAATGGTATGTTGTGTTGTCCTGTGTGGTGTCATCAGATGTGGGGTGAAATTCCTTGAGTGTTCACAGGTGTGGTGTGTTTCATTAAGGCGCGTCAGTTTTTCCCGAGTAGAGTGTTGCACTTGGAGGAGGGAGTTTAAACTCATTTAAACATCCTGAGCCCCCTAGGCGAATATTTTGCCTAGTATTACACGTAAATGCTTATATTGCATGTATTTCGGCGTACTGCTGGTTGAGTAGCCGAGGGCGCGGCATACATGGTGATAAAGTTATATCCATATTTACCTGTATGGGCAGAAGGCATATTCGGTATGCATTTTGCTGTGCGTGCAAAAGATATGTAACTTAATTTTGCGGATTTTGAGGTTGTATGTGCTTTTCATACTTATTGTATTGCGGTTGCTTTTATAATTTTATTATCTGTATTGTTTGTTTAAAATTTCTTTACCATCGGTTTATTACGGTTAGCGACTCCACGCCTGGCTCAGATATGGCCAGAATGGGTGCTCCTTTGAAACCTTTGAAGAGGGATCTTGCGAGAGCGAGATTTGTGATTTTCGCTCACTTTTTTGAAGTGAGATTTACAACTTTTACAAGTGGTTCCCATAAACTACCCGTATGATGAGCGCTTAGATTGATGCGATAAGTGCGACCTTTGCTTTTTGTAAGTCTGGGTGCTTCACTGTATCACATTGCAAGTATGGTGATTCCTTAACTTTAATTTTGAATTGTATTTGATTATGAAAATTTAGGCAACTATGAGGCACTATAGTAAGAGAAGTGTCGATTTTTGGACATTCTATGACAATTACTCGTATGTTGCGGACGATATTATGTATGGAAGTGGGCGATTGTGGCCAAGAATCGGTAGATTCGGATATCGTTAAGATTGTTTGAGGATTGTGACTATTTTTCTAAGTGAAGAAGAATTAGGATTTTCGCTTGTATCATAATTGGCGAAGGCCATCCTGCGGGTTCAAAAATGTTATTGCGGATAATGCGGATATTGATTCGGTAGGATATGAAAGCTGATCAGATATCGCATTCCATTGGATCCCCTGTATTTTTATGTTGTACTGCCCTTTTCAAATTTAAGGAAATTAGTGTACAACAAATTTTCTTTTCGAATACTTAGTAATATATCTCGATGATTTGGTTGAATTATAGATATTTGTGTTTTTAACACTGGGGTTGTCAGAAGAAACTCTGACATGGTTTTTTGTGCCAATTTGTAGAGTGTTGGAAGATTGTGGCTTTGGTGGTAGTCGTACGACGTACCGGCCATTATATGATCGGGTAGTTGTGGCTTTGTAGAAGTCTTTACAATACTGATCTTCTGGGGTTGTAATTGATATGAGGGGGCGTTTTTCCCGAAATTTTTTCAATTGTGAATTGAGGTATTCATTTGAGATTTCCTCAACTTGAGTTGTCATAGTGGTAACTGGTTCCGTAACTAGTCCACTTAGGATCCAACCGAAAATGGTATCTTGGGCTAGAAGGGTGTCTTTTGTAACAATATAAGCAATTGAATTTGCTTTTGCAATTTTTACCTGTATGCGCATATGACAAGCAATTTGTACATCATTTTTTTGATCTCACGAAATAGTTTCTTTCTTTAATTTTTAATTTTTTGAATTTCTCGCAAGATTGTAGAAAGACTTTCATTTGTTGCCACGTGGGGCATTTCTTTCGTAATGAGAGCGATTGCTCCCATAAAAGTAACGATTTTTCTAGTAATGCGGCAGTGCATATGTTTACCAGTATAGGGTCCTAGCTGTCTGTGGGAATATTTTGTGTCGATAAAACCGACAAACAGTTTGAAACAGTGGATTGTAGTCTTATAAATTCTTCACTTGTTTCTTTTTGAATTTTGGGCAAGTTCATTAGTGTCGTTACTTGTTTATCGACCAATAGTCTTTCATTTTCATATCTAGATGTTAGAGCTTCCCAAGCCAAATTAAAATTGTCGTCATTTAGTGCGAACTGTTTTACTATTGCGCCTGCTTGACCTTTAGTTTTGTATCGGAGGTGATACAATTTTTGCGCTTTTGATAATTTTGGATGGTTGATGTATACAGCAGTGAACATGTCCCGGAAGGACGGCCATTCTTCATAACCTCCATAAAATATTTCTGTGTCACATGCGGGCCCCTCGAGATGGATGCCTGAACTTGCCTCTTGAATTGGTACTTGTTGCAGCTCTATTCGCTGATGTGGAGTAGGTGCAATTGCTTTTATTAGCTTTAATTGATCAGAAATCGTAGCTTTTGTTTCTTCGTACTGATCTAAGCAGTTTTCGTATAGCGCGTAAGCCGATGATTTAAAATCGTGTGGTAGATCTGAATTGTCATAATCTACTATGGCGTCATGAGCCGTTTGGAGACGAGTCCAAAAATTGTCAATATTTTGTTTTTTTATTTCCAATAACGATTCAGAGATGTCTTGAATCGGTGAAGATGAAAATCGAGTGCAATATCGTGTTAATCTGTCACTCTCAGAAATGAATTTGGCAACCTGTTTTGGGCGTGTAGCTCCTACAAGTGTAGTTTGACTTTTGTCGCCATTAACCATTTTTGTTATGTTATTTATATAATGTTTCAATGAATTATTAATATATAACCTTTTATTAATTTTTTCAGTGTAAACTGAATTTACTTGCGATATAATTTTGTTGTGGTTTTATTTTGAATATATTATTTAATTTAATTGACAAAAATCGCACTTTTAATTCAATAATATTTTTCATGTCCTTATGTTGATGTATTTAGGTACGCCCTTATACACGGACTTGTTAGTATATATTTATGTGCTCGTGAAATTGAGAGCTCGTTGAAGAGATCAAATACACAAAATTGTAAATAAGTATGCACGGATTGTTTGAGCGTATGTATGTATATTCTCTAATGCAATTGAGAGCTCGTTGAAGAGATCAATGTGCTTTTAGTTTTTTATGTACGCAATCCTGCTTGTTTGTTACAAGGGGTATTGCGGGATGTATGCCAATGTGGACTTTGAAAATATGTTTATTTTTGTTTATAATAAATTATTTATTATTTTTAAATTTTTAATATCTACAAGCAATTGTAGTAGTGTTAATTTTACCACAACGTTTATTGTTTTATTTTTCATGTAATTTTACAACTTTTTATATTGTAAATATTCAATATGTAATTGACCCAATTTATATAGGGTATATAAGCATATGCATAGATTATATGCCGTATGTATAAATAATGATGCGAATGAGAAATGGTATGTTGTGTTGTCCTGTGTGGTGTCATCTGGTGTAGTGTCATCAGGTGTGGGGTGAAATTCCTTGAGTGTTCACAGGTGTTGTGTATTTCATTAAGGCGTGTCAGTTTTTGACGAGTAGAGTGGTGCACTTGGAGGAGGGAGTTTAAACTCATTTAAACATGTGGAATAAATTGTCTGTAGAAGTTAGCTGTGGCTAAGAATCGCTTGAGGCCATTGACAGTAGTTTAGTTTTCGATATCTATAATAGCTTGTACGTGTTGCTTTAGTGGTCTTATTCCCTCTGCGGAGACAGTATGACTTAAAAAGATGATTTCCATTTTTCCGAAGACAGACTTGGTAACGTTGATTCTTAAATTGTGCTTCTGTACACGTTCAAAAAGTTGGTGAAAGTGGAATATATGTTCGTCTAGAGATGATGATGCTACACAGATATCGTCCATGTACGGAAATACAAAGTCTACTCCTCGTAGGACTTCGTGTGTAAGCCTTTGTAATGTCTGTGCTGCATTTCGAAGACCAAAGGTCATATACAAAAATTCGAATAGGCCGAAAGGTGTGATGATAGCCGTTATCGGAACGTCTTCTGAACAGGAACGCTTTTGGTAGATCGATTTTATAAAAGATCGTCTTACCTCTTCAATTGCTCGTGAAATCCTGAAGATATGGTATACCTGTCTGGGATTTTAAAGGTGTTGAGTGCTGCTCGATGGGCGGCAAATACCCTGTTTTATTAAACTGTCGAATTCTGCCTTAGCCGCTGCCAGTTTATCTGGAGAAAGACGTCCTGGTCGTGCTGATAAGGTCGGACCGCGAGTTTCGATGTGATGGACTACTTTGCTGGGCTACCGAGTTGCGCTACTCGGGCTACCGAGTTGCGCTAACCGTGTTATCTTACCAAACTCGTTAAGTAAGCTCGTATATTCGCAGGAGGTGTCAAATGTTTTTACTAATAAGGCTTCGCTATTCACAAGGTTGCCTATCGACGCTACTGATGTTAAGTTGTCGATTAATCGTTTCCTTTTTAAGTCGACCAGTAGAACATAGTGGCTTATAAAGGCTCCTATAATTCCGCACGTAACGTCAGCGATGAGAAAATTCCAAAGGAATTCGTGTCCTAGGCCTAAATCGATTTTAAGGAAGACTTCGCCGTATACGGTAATCGGTGTACCGTTTGCTGCGTCTAACTTTACCGTCGCAGACTTCATGATGTTTTGGACGATTTTAGGAATAATGGAGGCGTTTGCTCCGGTGTCTATCAAAAAATTATGATTGGAGAGGTCGTCAAAAAGTTTCAGGCGGTGTGTGACTGCAGGACGTAAGTTACAGATGTGCGTTGCAGTCTTCGATACGGATAGTCATTTGCTTTTCTCCCGGTTGTTTTATGAGCAGGGTTTTCTACATGTTCGAGCGTTGGCGCCGCACTTATGGTGATACCAACATAACTCGTTCGTGTGCGGGGACTCCTGATGCATATATCATTGGTGTCTCTGTCGGCTTTGACTACGGCTCCTCGGTCGTCGCGATTATATAACTTCAATCTGCTTCGTTAGCTGAGCGATTTCGTTTCGGATTTCCTGTAATGTAATTGGCTCATCTTTGGCCTGCTTGGGGGCACTTATTTCAGGTTGTTGATTACATACAAGGCTTATTTGTCGAAAAATCAAATCGGCAATGGCGTCTGTAATTGCGATTTTATCTGCGACGTCACCCTTTGATGAACCCGTCGCATATCGTGGAAGAGTTGGTTTGGCTTTAAGTCATCCAAAGGCATATCCGAAAGAACACGTTGCACGCGACGCTGTTGGCTGTCCGCAAAATGTGTTTTTAGTTTGGATTTATTGTGTTCGTAGCGGTTAAACGAAGGTGCTGAATCGATGACTGCCCTTAACTCCATTAGCTTGTTTAAAGGAACTTGTGCCATGACCAGTTTGTATTTCCTTGCGTCGTGGGTCACGCCGGTAGCTGCGAACCAGAACCACAATGACCAAAAATACGACTCGATGTATTGATTCGATCATATTCATAGCTGCGTCCACGTGGATTGATGATCTAGGCAAAATGCTTTGCGGTTGCATTGCTTGTCGAACGTTAGAGGGTTATGATGTTTGCGCGTTATTTTCACTTTGTTGTGCTTTCTGAAAACTAAATTTGCTTCGTCGAAATCACCAGTTTTATTGGTTGCGTTTCCAAAAAAAGTTTTATTAATTTATTTTACAATACCTGCCTCAGACTCAAAAATTTGTTTAAGTAATGCACGCTATTACACTATGTTTAACACACTCTCCACACAGTTTGCAACTCATATATTTTTAAGGGTCGGCTTTGGAATACCATCCCAGAATTTCGGGGTTAAAATGGGTATGGGCCGATAGAGAATGTTCTGCAGATCAAGAATGTATATAGATATAGTTTGCGAAACATTTGCGATTAAGTTTGAAAATTGCAATTATTTAATGTACGTATTTTTTTACTCTCGCAACATGTTGCTACAGAGTATAATAGTGTTGTTCACCTAACGGTAGTTTGTATCACCTAAAACTAATCGAGTTAGATATAGGGTTATGTATATATAAATGATCAGGATGAAGAGGCGAGTTGAAATCCGGGTGACTGTCTGTTCGTCCGTCCGTCTGTCCGACCGTCCGTGCAAGCTGCAACTTGAGTAAAAATTGAGATATCTTTATGAAACTTGGTACACATGTTTCTTGGTACAGTAAGACGGTTGGTGTTGCAGATGGGCGTAATCGCACGCCCTCAAAACGCAATTAATCAAAAACAAATAAATTGTCATAACTTAACTCCGCAATAAGATACAAGACTGTTATTTGGTACACGAGATCACATCAGGGAGGGCATCTGCAGTTCAATTTTTTTTTTTAAGTGGCCGGGGTCCCGCCCCTAACAGGTTTAATGTGCATATCTCCTAAACTACTAAAGCTATAATAATAATTAACTGGAAGCAAATGTTTTTAGTACCTCTACCTATGGTGTAAAAATGGGTGAAATCGGGTGACAACCCCGCCCACTACCCATGTAACGGTACTGTTAAAAACTACTAAAAGCGCGATAAATCAAGCACTTAACACGCCAGAGACATTAAATTTTATCTCAGGGATGGTATGAGATGACTTTATAGGAATCGCGTTCAAAATTAGACAGTGGGCGTGACACCGCCCACTTTTAGGTGAAAACCCATATCTTGGGATCTTTTTAACCGATTGCAACCAAATTTGGTAAATAACATTCTTTTTATATTTCTATATTATGGTGCGAAAATAAGCGAAATCGGATTACAACCACGCTTATTTTTCATATGACACCATTTTAAATTCCACTTGATTCTTTCACTTTCCACTATGCAAATGAAGCAACAATGAATATATCGGCGTAAAACTTTGCGTGAATAATACGTTTAAAGTATGCCACCTTGTGACCAAAAATTCTCTAAATCGAACCTAAACTGTTCAAGCCCCCAGGTACTGAATATGTGGGCCCCAGTACCTATAGTTGACTTTTTACCGTAAATATCGGCCATTGTGTAAGATATATAATTGAAATTCATATAATAGAATAAATAAATGAAACTATCGATAATAGTATGTCTTTGTTCCAAAAATGGGTTGAATCGGATCAATAGTTCTTGTGGCCCTCATATATCTAATATAAATATTTTTGAACTTCCGCATGACTTTATACCGCATATGTGAGTTATCTCAATGAAAATGAGAGAGCGTGTTTTACTCATAACAAGATCAAATCGGGTGAAAATTTTCCTTAGCCCCCATATAACTAATATCCGGATTTTCAGGATTCAAATTCCATATACTACTTATATTGCTTTTCGTTATTCTAACCAGTTTTATGCCGAATATGTCGGTCAGTGAGTATTAATATTTTTTTTTATACTCTCGCAACCTGTTGCTACAGAGTATAATAGTTTTGTTCACCTAACGGTTGTTTGTATCACCCAAAACTAATCGAGCTAGATATAGGGTTATATATATATAAATGATCAGGATGAAGAGACGAGTTGAAATCCGGGTGACTGTCTGTCCGTCCGTCCGTCTGTCCGTCCGTGCAAGCTGTAACTTGAGTAAAAATTGAGATATCTTAATGAAACTTGGTAGACATGTTTCTTGGTACCGTGAGATAGTTGGTATTGTAAATGGGCGTAATCGGACCACTGCCACGCCCACAAAACGCCATTAATCAAAAACAAATAAAATGCCATAACTAAGCTCCGCAATAAGATACAAGACTGTTATTTGGTACACAGGATCACATTACGGAGAGGCATCTGCAGTTAAAATTTTTTTTTTTAAAGTGGGCGTGGTCCCGCCTCTAATAGGTTTAATGTGCATATCTTCTAAACCGCTAATGCTATAATAACAAAATTCACTGGAAGCAAATGTTTTTAGCACTTCTATTGACGGTGTGAAAATAGTTGAAATCGGGTGGCAACTTCGCCCACTCCCCATATAACGGTACTGTTAAAAACTACTAAAAGCGCGATAAATCAAGCACTAAACACTCCAGAGACATAAAATTTTATCTCTGGGATGGTATGAGATGACTTTATAGGAACCGCGTTCAAAATTAGACAGTGGGTGCATAACGTTCTTTTCATATTTCTGTGTTATAGTGCGAAAATGGGCGAAATCGGACTACAACCACGCCTATTTCCCATATAACACCATTTTCAATTCCATCTGATTCTTTCACTTTCCACTATGCATATCAAGTAACAATGATTATATCGGGGTAAAACTTTGCGTGAATAATACGTTTAAAGTATGCCACCTTGCGGCCAAAAATTGTCTAAATCGAACTAAAACTGTTCAAACTCCTAAGTACTAAATATGTGGAACCCAGTGCCTATAGTTGACCTTCTACCGAAAATATCAGTCAATCCACAAAGAAATCTCACACGAGTATACCATTTGACTTTGCGAGTGTATAAAATGTTCGGTTACATCCGAACTTAGCCCTACCTTACTTGTTATATATAAAATTGCTTCAAAATATGTTCTCGAGTATAGCTGAGCAATGTCAAAATTAATATATTTCTCTATCCCCAATATATATATAATTTCCGTATTTCCACCTGACTTTACACCGTTCCGATTGATGAACGTGATATTTTAACGAAATTAAGTGGAAAAGATTTCTTAAAAATTATGTGGTTTGACGCTGAATTAGAATGAAATTAATATATACTAAGTCTAAACCTCACACCTTCATATAATGAAATCCGATTCTCTGATTGACGTTTGCCACCTAAGCTTATAATATAAAATTTAGCCACTTTGGTGGAGTTAATATCACATTCATACTTATGTGTATCTCACTTCAAGCAATAAAACTGAGACTAAGTTTATGGCCTTTAATATAAGTCAAGAAGATACCAAATTCGATTGTAATTTAATCACGATATCATTTAATAATGTATGTTTAATTCAACATTTTTTAATATACGGTTTGGAGGAATTTTCTGGTCTTTGATTTTCCCAGCTCACATGTACTACTTATGGTAGAATTTTTTTCGTCAATTTGATAATTTAATGAAATTAAATGGACAGTTTTTCTTAAAAATAATGTATATCGCTGCATATGAATGAAATTGGTCTAGACTTTGTTTAAACCTTATACCCCTAATATACTGATTTCCGCTCCTCTGGTACAACAGCAACCTTATATACCCCACATATTAAATCTAACCCCTTTGGTTCAGTTTATATCACAGATACCATGTTTGAGTTAAATACCTTCTTTTTATAAAAGTTAACATTTCGGAGAAAAAAATTGTATTGACACAAAATAAATCTATGATCAATAACAAAAGTTAATAAGATACCAAATAATAATCGAGTAATGAATGTTGAATTCTTTCGCAACATTTTTATACTTTCGCAACATGTTGCAACAGAGTATAGTTTTGTTCACCAAAGAGTTGTTTGCATCACCTGAAGTGATAGATATAGATTTCTATATACATATATTTCTTCTAATATTTGGTGATAATCAGTGGTTAAGTATATTTTCTCAGCCATCCTGTTGAACTTATTATAAAATATACCAGACAACAATGCTAAAAAAGTTTCTTAGAGTGCTGGACTTTGTATAGAGCAAAAAAATCTTTCTAGAAAAAATTGCATGAAATAAATATTAGTAATGTAGTATCAAAAGGGCTAAAGACCCTTTTTATGTAGTTACAGATAAACTGCGACCTCATCGGTTTACATGCTACTGTCTATTATTTCAGTTTTGCGACACATTTTAATATGAAGGTCAGGAGGTGAACTGTAAACTCAAGAAAATTACAATTTTACCTAGCGCCGTTGGCAGCTTATGAAAGGTTTAGATATTAAGACAGAAAGAAGAAAATCTACATACCAGCTCTACATATGTGTATACCATACTTAATTATATGTAAGTTATTGTTAATTTAGCCTTCATAGGTTGACAATTCAAAATAGGTACCATAGATCCCCCTGTTTTAGAAAGCGTTTAACAAAAGTAATTTACGGAGGGGTTTTCCGAGAACTTAATTTCAATACAATGAAATAAACTACTAATTTCTAAAATATAAATATAACTAAATATTATGTATTATTATGTTAGTGAATAGCTAAGTTATATATAGGTATACAAAAGTACGTAAGCTGTATTAACATGTTGCAAGAGTATAATAAATATCAGTACACTGTGTTTGTAGTTTCAGTTTCACTAGATGTCTTTACCAGCAAAGTGCTTTATTCAAACTAATTTTAGTGTATTCGTTATATAGTGTTTAAAGTATTATTATATACAGTGACGAGCAAAACCGTATTATATACAGTGGCGTGGAAACACATATACATATGTGCACCAGTATACTATAGTACCTATACACGGAACAGGAAAGGAGTCATAGCAAGGACTTACAAGGAATTACAGTGAAAGAGAGCTGCACCTAGGATCCAACTTTTAACACCCGGACGGACTGAACTATATAAGTATTATCTATAAGTATTTTATACATTAATTCATTTATTATTAATTAATTATGCCTAGATTAAGTAGAAAATCTATATTGCTAAGTCGTCTTCAGAATAGAAGACGTATTTGAGTTCTTCGTGCAAACTCTTTATATAGAGATAGTGAGCAGTCACAAAATACTGTAAGTCACGCTAATCGTAGATTAGATTCCGGTGTACGTCTGTCCGAACAAATTATCAATACAAATCAACATAGAACCAGGCGGGAATATCTCGAGGAACGGTCTTTTGAACAAAATTTAAATACTGTTCAACATAGAACCAGGCGGCAAGATCCCCAAATTCGCTCTGAAGAGCAAATAAGAAATACTCGAGGTCATAGGTCTCGGCGTGAAGACCCCGAGGTTCGATCCGTTGAGCAAATTGCAAATACTGTTCAACATAGAACAAGGCGGCAAGATCCGCAAATTCGCTCCGAAGAGCAAATAAGAGAGACTCGAGGTCATAGGTCTCGGCGTGAAGACCCCGAGGTTCGATCTGTTGAGCAAGTTGTAAATACTGTTCAACATAGAAAAAGGCGGCAAGATCCACAAATTCGCTCTGAAGAGCAAATAAGAAATACTCGAGGTCATAGATCTCGTCGAGAAAATCCGGAGGTACGTTATGGTGAACAAAGTAGGAACACTAGGGATCATAGAGAACTTCGCGCAAGAAACCCTGAGTATAGGCACTTAGAGCGCATTCGTGATCAAATGCAAAGGGAACAAGCAAGAAGAAATCCTGAAATAAGAAGAGAGGAGCGTGATAGAGAAACATAACGTCGACAGCTGAGTAAGAGGGATATGAGGGAAGAAATTAGAATCACAGACGTCTTAGACAAGGTCAAGTTCGCCTTCGGGGAGATAACCCACTCAATAGACAAATTGAAAACCAATGGCAGTCTCAACGAATCCGATTAAAGAGAGAAAATAATGTTATAGAAACTGATAATAGTGGCAATTTAACAGATTTCAAAAACATTTATTTCCAAAATATAAATAAGGGCCCTACTGAAGTATGTATTTGCTGCGGCGGCTTATGGTTTTCACACCAAGTTCGCAAATTAAATTTCGAAACTATTGCGCAAGGTCACCCGAATGCTGCATCCGCCTTCTTTTTGATGCCAAAATTTCCTTCAGAAGATGGAAATTACAATTTTTGTGCTACTTGCAAAAATGCAATTGTTAAAAAGAACGTTCCAAAAATATGTTTAGCTAACGGTCTAGACTTTCCTGAAATACCAGATTGTTTGACAGGTTTAACCCTAATTGAAGAACATCTCATAATGCCTAGATTGCCTTTTATGACAATCCGTCTGTTAGGATATCAAGGTCAGAGTTTGCTCTAAGGTGCTGTTGTTAATATACCAATTTCTGTTAATAATATTGTGACATCTCTACCAAGGTCCTTTGATGAGGCTCATATTAAACATCTGCAGAGGATTCCCGATTGGTTCAATCTTTTCATGCGGCACAAACTTCCCATGATAATCCCTTAGGTAATAATATTCCCACGGGTCTTTTATCTTCAGAGCTAAATCCAGGCGGTCAAGAAACTCTTTTGGACAATATTCCTGTAGAAAACTTAGACTATAACCGTTTAGTTATAGCGCCAGGTGAAGGACAAAGACCAATTGACATAATTCAAGATAATAATTCAGAAGAGTTGTCATTTGGCACAATATACGTTGGGCAGAAGCGTACATACTCTGAAACGAATAGCAAGATAATACGTTCTGAAATTCGCCGTTTTGACAGAAGAGCGTGTACCATTCCAAAGTTGTTCTATGATTACAAAAAAAAACTTTGTTCAAAACTAGATTCAACACGATGATGGTTACAAGGTTTTGAAAGGCCTCCTCACCTGCGCACTGGGAAGCTGAGAAGAAAAAGGCAATCGCTATGATTCGCCAATTTGGGCTTCCAACCTTCTTTATCACTTTATCGGCTGCAGAATCTCAGTGGGTTGAGCTTTTGGTCATCCTCTCTAAAACTGTTGATTCTAAAGGTATTTCGGAAGAGGAAGCCAACAGTTTAACAACCCAAGATAGATATCGCTTAATCCGGTCAGACGCGGTTACTTGTGCTAAATATTTTGACTACTGCTATCGACAAAGTCTTAAGCTTTTTAAAGATAACGCCGGCATTTTTGGAGAGCATTTTGTTACAAATTTCTACTGGAGAGTGGAGTTTCAACAGAGAGGTTCCCCGCATGTACATGGCATGTATTGGCTTAATAATGCTCCCAGGATCAACCTTCAAGATCCTCAGACATTCCCTGATGTTATTAGTTTTATTGACAATTATATTTCTACCGATGGTTCGATCAGCCACTTAGAAAATTATTTGGGTTATCAAAAGCATAACCACAGTCGGGCTTGTACTAGGGAAATAAGAGGACAACAGTTTTGTCGTTTTGGTATACCATATCTACCAATGCCTTCAACGCAAATACTGTTACCTCTTACAGAAACAAGTCAAAATTCAGAAAGACACAAGGAAAACTTTTTCAAAATTCAAAACGTTTTAAATTCAAATATGACTACAGAAGACATTTCTAATTTAAACGATTTTGAACACTTCCTGTCTGATAGTAGAATAAATACCTATGTCTTTTGATGACTATTTGTTAGCCCTTAGGTCAAGTTTAACAAAACCCAAAATTTTTCTAAAAAGAAAATTACAGGATCGTTTTACAAACGCTCATAATTCTCTGATTTTGGAACTCCATAGAGCAAATATGGATATCCAATATATACTGGATGCATATGCTTGCTAGGTTAGGTTAGGTTAGGAGGTCGATCCCAGAAAGGATCCCACTTGGACAGCTTAAGACGCCAGTCCGTTGTGATACCTACAAAACCCCTATAAGCTGGTTCAAAAGACTCTTACAAGTCGACGAGACGCTTTGTGCTTACTACAAACTTGTTAAGACGGCCAATATCCATTTCGGATAAGTATTCAGGTCCGCCAAAAGTGTGATTGCCGGGATATTTCAATCGCAGCCTAGTGAAAGCCGGACATTGGAGGAAAAAGTGCCGGGATGATTCCACCTCGCCCTCCTCCATGCAACTTTGGTAACTAGCATCGGGTAGTACACCAAGCCGTACCGCATGAGTGCCCATTGGACAGTGTCCAGTGAGAACTCCTACCATAGCGGCGAGATGCACTTTGCTCAGGGCGAGAAGTTCCCCCGACCTCCTGCGATCCACTCTTGGCCAGAAGGATCTCGCGGTCGCACAGGACCTAGTCGTTCAAGTACCCCTCGGTGAGCTCGTAGACGGTATTCAGGAACTTTCCCTGAACCATAAGAACCACATCATCAGCGTAGGCTCTCACCCGACAGCTTTGCGTCTCGAGTTCTATAAGTAGGTCGTTTACCACCATTATCCAGAGCAGTAGGGAGAGTTCTCCCCCCTGCGGAGTTCCCCTATTCACTTTTCTGGTTGTCTTGGCACCACCCCACTCCACTGCGACAGTTCTGTCGCAAAGAAGACTAAAAATAAGGTGCTTGAGGTAAGATTCCACCTCAAACTTTTCGAGGGCTTTTACCACTGCCTCTGGTCGCACATTGTTGAAGGCCCCCTCGATGTCGAGAAAGGTGCCCACAGCAAATTCCTTGTGCTTGAGAGCTATCTCCAGCCATGACACTACATCATGCAAAGCAGTGTCGACCGACCTGCCTTTGATATATGCCCTCGGTATTCTGCTCTTAATGTACAGATCCATAAGCCACTCTAATGTTTTCAACAGAAATGAGGATAGGCTGATGGGTCTGAAATCTTTTGCACCGACGTGAGAGCTTTTGCCGGCCTTCGGAATGAAAGTAACCTTAACCTGTCTGCAGACCTTCGGGACATGGCCTAATCTGACACAGTTCGCATAGATAAGGGCCAGCCAGCTCAATGACATCTTAATCGTACGCTGTAATTGCGCTGGAATAATGCCATCGGCTGTACAGCCCTCCTGCAGCTCCCCCAGTGGCACTTCTTCAGCAGAGTGATTTAGTGGAAAATGAGCATCCATTAGTAGTTTCAACGACTCCTCGCTACTCGTTGTCCAACCACTATCTGCATTTTTTAGATACCCCACTGGAGTAGGATTTTTTGCAAGAATGCGCCTGAATTGTGAGGACTCATGACAGCCCTCTACACTACCGCAGAAGGCTCTCCACGAAGCTCTCTTGGCTTTCTTTAACTCGGACTTGTAGATGGCCAGTCCGGCCTTGTACAACGCCCAGTCGTCACTAGAGCCGCTTTTACGGGCTTTGTTGAAAAGTCTTCTGCTCGAAGATCTGATCTCCGTTAGCTCCGAAGTCTACCAAGGGGGTTTCCCTTTGATTTTCTGAGTTCTCAGAGGACAGGAGCTGTCAAGAGTAGTTCTACTAACAGAGCTGAAAATCTCGACGAACTCATCGACCGCATCCACCGATAGGATCGAATCCCTGTCGGGTGCGAGTGGGAGAGCTGATCGAAGCTTCCTGCAGTACAGGACCCAGTTGGTATTCCTAAAATTTCTATAGGTTTTGAGCTCCGGGCGTGAGGCTTTTAAGCTGAAACCAATATATTTATGATAAAATTCCTCCATTCCGAAGTCAAGGAAGCGATTTCCCTAGAGGCTAGCAGAACGTCAAGGACTTCCGCCCTGCTAGCAGTCACAAAGGTAGGGCTGTTCCCCCTATTACATATAGAAAGATCTATACTACAAATAAAATCAAAAAGTGCCTCACTTCTTGCATTAATGTCTGAGCTCCCCCAGACGGCGTGCCTTGAATTAGCATCCGAGCCTATTAAGACTCCGACCCCTTTGCGCCTGGCCTCTGCCAGAGCTCTTCTCAGCAGGTACGGAAGTGGCTCCACCTCGTCGTCGTGCGGCATGTAGGCTGAGACAAGCCAGAGTTCTCCAGCGCTGATCGCCTGACGATCCGCCCTGTTTAGGAGTATCAGCGCTCGCCGATATGGTTCCTCGGTCCTCTCCAGCCTAACCACCTTCCAATCTTGGGTGGGAAGAGATGGATTGCAGTACCGCAATATCTCTTCAATTTCGGTCGGGGTAGAGGGTTCGGCCGGAAGCCAGACACAGCACGAGGTCGCATCGGAAGATCCGATTTGGCCACCGCCTCGAGCCTTGCTCCCTTCCATACTTCCCCCACCCTGGCTACCGCCTCCTTATAAAGGAATGCCGACCGTTCGTCGGCACACCTCATAAGTTTGTGTAAGCCGAGGTTCCACCCTGCACTTTCACATCTAGGGGGTGGTCCAGGGCTTCCCCTAACCACCTTCATGAACACAGCGGAGATAGCAGCCGCTACCCGCTTCCACTCATCATGGGAGATGGCTCCATCTCCCCTGCTGCTATCGTATACCCCGAGCTCAATTGAGCTGGCGAGTTTAGCGATTTCGCTAAACATCGGTGCCGCTCCGACTCGAGGCTTCTTGCCGAGGGACGATTCCCCCTCCTGCGACCTCTGTCGCTTCATCGAGGTGTGAGGTTCACTCGGCCCCACTTTCCTGTCATTGACGTCGTTTAGCACCCTTTTGGCCCACTCAAGTGTGCTAGCATGCTGATCAGATTTCTGGTCAGCCTGCTTGCCACCGTAACGCTCCAAAATCTTGGAGGATGCCCTCCCCAGGGAACTGTCCACTTTTGTAGAGGTCGGTTTCGACCCGCTTCCTATCTCGTCCTTGGTTATACAGTTGCTAGCATTCATTGTAATTGGGTCCCCACTCAGAGCCGCTATCCGTCTCCTGGAAAGGTAGTCGCCTTTAAATGGTCCCAAGGTTGTTTCGGTTACGAGGTCAAGGCGAGGGTTGACACACGCCCTTTTGAGGCAGTGCGTTCAGAGCCGACCAGCGCAAAGAGGGAGTCATCTCAACAAACACCTACCACACCAACTTAATGATGACAGGAGGGGAACGTACTCTGAGGCCTGCCATGGTTTTAACGGGACGGAGGCGGCCTTGGCATTAGCCCATCAGCCATTTCTGCAGGGTGTCACCCCTGCATACTCAGGTGACAGAATACCACGACCACCAGCCCAGGGTTTAAACCGATCCATCTAAGAGCCCAAGCTATGTCCGTGTCGAGCAAAGGTCAAATCCGTAGGAGTTCTAGAAGAGGCCGTGGAGGCCGCAGGTCATTTAGCGTTACACAGGATGCACCGCGTGGAGGCGAACCTGCTCTACATCCCTCATCAGCATCATGCTTGCTGTTCATATATAATTAATTATATTAACAAGTCTAACAGAGCAATTTCTAGGCTCTTAAATGAAGCTATATCAGAGGTAAATGCTGGAAATTATACTATTAAGCAAAAACTTAAACATATAGGTCACAAATTTATATCAGGAACAGAAATATCTGCACAAGAAGCAGTATATGCTGCATTGGGCTCCATCTTTCGGAAGCAAGTAATCCAAAAATATTTATAAATACCTCTCGACCTGAGGAACGTGTTCGAATGGTAAAACCTAGAGCGGAACTTCAGAACCTTCCTTCAGGTTCGACTGAAATATTCGTAGCCGGTATTTTAAATCGTTATGTTCAAAGATCCGATCAGTTAGAAACTCTTTGTTTAGCTGATTTTGCATCTAGGTATAAATATTTTAAATCTAGTAGAAGAGCACAAGATAGTGATCATGAAGAAAAAGAGAGGGAAGACGATAATTAACCAGAAAGCGGGGTTGTCATGCCTCTTAACGACGGTAGCGGTTTTGCGAAAAAACGTACCAAACCTTGTATTATTCGGTATAGAAGGTTTAACCCAGATTTGGCCAGAGTTGAGTATTTCCGCGAAATGCTAATGAGTTCAGAGTGTTGGCACTTCCAGAAATAAACCCAATGTATAAATTTGCTGGACTTGCATGGCGAAGATTCAACAGATAATGGCACTGAATCTGATTGCAATATTATACTTATTAAACTACCCCCTTTAATTCCAGTTGAGGAATTATTTTCTTTAGTTCAAAGTCTAAATACTAAGCAAAGAACCTATTTGACACATTTGATGCACCAGCTAAAAACAAATCTCCCATTTTATGAGTTCATTGGCGGCGGTGCAGGTGTAGGAAAGAGTCGTTTGATATCTGCAATATATCAAACTCTTAACCATCGTTACAATTCTACACCTGGATCCAATCCAATTCCTTAAAAGTTCTTCTTTGCGCGCCTACGGGTAAAGCAGCATTCAGAATTGGTGGAATGACCTTTCATTCAATATTCTCTTTACCTGTTAATCAGTTGAATATAGAGGTTGAGGCCACTTAGCAATGGCACAGTTAATTCATTGTATTCCAGACTTATCGATTTAGGTGCTCGTATGTTTAGCTCTGTTGATGCGAGATTAAAACAAATTTTCAAAACAGACAGCCCTTTCGGTGGTATACCGATCATAGTGTTTGGTGATTTGAAGCAACTCTCACCTGTTGGAGATAGGTGGATATTCTCTCCTAATCCCAATGATACATACAGCACTTTAGTTGGTTCCCCTTTGTGGGAGTTATTTAAATACTTTGAATTAACAGAGATAATGAGACAACCGGAGGATCAGGCCTTTGCAATTGCATTAAATCATATGGCATCTGGTACTATGACAAATGAGGACATATCACTCATTGAAACTCGAGTAGTTAATTTCGAAGAAGTTCCCGATGATGCCATACATTTATTTTGGTCCAATGAAGAGACAAATAATTTCAATGCCCTTAAGCTCAGTCGAATCCCAACAGAAGCTTTCTTTTCAACTGCAAAAGACTCAGTTAAAGGAATTGGTATAAATGAAAATGATAATATTTTGGAAAGAGTTAAACTTTTCAAAACTTCTGACACGCAGGTACTGCCCTCTGAATTGACACTAAAAACCTCCGCCAAATATATGATTACAGTGAACATAAACACTTGTGATGGCTTGGTTAATGGGGCAGCTGGACAACTTATGCAAATTGATTTCCATTGTTCTTTTCCAACAATTCTGTGGATTAAATTTTTGGAACCTTCTGTTGGTTTGATAGCACGGTCAAAAAAGCCTCATCCTCTAGAAAGTTCTTGGAGGGAATAACTATTCATAAAAGTCAGGGTGCCACATATAATAAAGTTGTAGTTCATACTCGACCCAGAATGCCTAGAGCTTCAATATATGTCGCTTGTAGTCGAGCTACTTCTGCAGAAGGTCTATTCATCATAGGAAATTTTATTCCTCCTAACAAATTTTCTGGATCGGATCCCGTATTTAGGGAACTGAGGGAATTGAACACAAATAAAGCTTTGACAACAAGTTTCAATTTTATGATTTCCCGAACATCAGGACATTAAATTTTATTCCATAATGTTCAGAGTCTTCACGCTCACATTAATGATATAAAAAGCGACTATTTGATGCTATCTTCAGATATTTTATGTTTTGTAGAAACTTGGAGTTATCCTTGCGAAAGTTTTGAAATACCAGGATTTACTCCAATTAACGAGCTGAGGATAGATAGCACGGAAACAACCAACAGAAATAAACGGGCCATTATAATATTATATATGCAGAGCATAGTATTGCTTGCTCTATAGAATCAAAGGCTGTAAAGAAAATTTATTCAGGCCGCAAAGTTTTAGAAGTGGTTTTGTTTAAATGTTTCAATATTAATATTCTGGTTCTATATAGAAATTCAGCTTTCTCTGTCAGACAATTAATTGTAGAACTTCAGGAAGTCCTTACTTCTGAGTTAGGCAATCAAAATGTGCGAATTGTAGGAGATTTTAACATTTGTTTAATGTCTACAGGGACTGCAATAAGAAATCTGCTCCAAGAAAAAAACTTTAGTTCCCTGCTTGGTGCAGAATATTCAACTACACCTGCCGGTACACAAATTGATTGGGCATTTTCAAACATGGATCCTTCCCGTGTAAATGCAATTACTTTTGAGACAGTACACAGCTATCATGACAGTATTTGTGTCTCTATTTCGAACTAAAGTTTTCAGACTTAGTGCAATAGTTCTTCATTTTTTTTTCCAAACATAATCGAATTAGAATGGTATAGGAATTTTGACAGTAGTTTTTAAGACAATTTTAAGAAAAATATGTAAATAATCTAATTAAGAAAATTTAAATTATATATATATAATTTGTTATTATATATGACATTATTGTATAAATATATGATAGAAATTAAATAGTATAAGGAAAAGAGAAATATAATTTGGATATATGTATAAGAATCTCTACAAAAATTATATTTAATATTGTAAATATTAACAAATTAATATAATAATATTATATTTTTATACTCTCGCAACCTGTTGCTACAGAGTATAATAGTTTTGTTCACCTAACGGTTGTTTGTATCACCTAAAACTAATCGAGTTAGATATAGGGTTATGTATATATAAATAATCAGGAGGAAGAGACGAGTTGAAATCCAGGTGACTGTCTATCCGTCCGCCCGTCTGTTCGTCCGTGCAAGCTGTAACTTCAATAAAAATTGAGATATCTTTATGAAACTTGCTAGACATGTTTCTTGGTACCGTGAGACGGTTGGTATTGCAGATGGGCGTAATCGGACCACTGCCACGCCCACAAAACGCCATTAATCAAAAAAAAAAAATTGCCATAACTAAGCTCCGCAATAAGATACATGACTGTCATGGCGTGGTCCCGCCTCCAATAGGTTTCATGTGCATATCTCCTAAACCGCTAATTCTATAATAACAAAATTCACTGAAAGCAAATGTTTTTAGCACTTCAATTGACGGTGTGAAAATAGTTGAAATCGGGTGGCAACTCCGCTCACTCCCCATATAACGGTACTGTTGAAAACTACTAACAGCGCGATAAATCAAGCACTAAACACGACAGAGACATTAAATTATATCTCTGGGATGGTATGAGATGACTTTATAGGAACCGCGTGGCACCGCCCACTTTTACGTGAAAACCCATATCTTGGGATCTGCTTAACCAAATTCAACAAAATTCGGTGCATAACGTTATTTTCATATTTCTATGTTATAGTGCGAAAATGGGCGAAATCGGACTACAACCACGCCTATTTCCCATATAACACCATTTTCAATTCCATCTGATTCTTTCACTTTCCACTATGCATATCGAGCAACAATGATTATATCGGGATAAAACTTTGCGTGAATAATACGTTTAAAGTATGCCACCTTGTGACCAAAAACTGTCTTAATCGAACCAAAACTGTTCAAGCCCCTAAGTACTAAATATGTGGACCGCAGTGCCTATAGTTGACCATCTACCGAAAAGCCAATCCACAAAGAAATCTCAAACGAGTATACCATTTGACTTTGCGAGAGTATAAAATGTTCGGTTACATCCGAACTTAGCATTCATGTAACACCATTTTCAATTCCATCTGATCTTTCACTTTCCACTATGCAAATCAGGTAACAATGATTATATCGGGGTAAAACTTTGCGTGAATAATGCAATTAAGGTATGCCACCTTGCGGCCAAAAATTGTCTAAATCGAACCAAAACTGTTCAAACCCCTAAGTACTAAATATGTGGACCCCAGTGCCTATAGTTGACCTTCTACCGAAAATATCAGCCAATCCACAAAGAAATCTCAAACGAGTATACCATTAGACTTTGCGAGAGTATAAAATGTTCGGTTACATCCGAACTTAGCCCTTCCTTACTTGTTTCGATTTAATTTGAATTTTACATATATGTTTTTCACTTTTACACTAACACTTCACTTAGTCGTTTGTACTCATTTATTTCACATTATATAGTGCAAAAATAGCTTTAATTCAATATTTAACAATAACACTTATATTTATTCACACAACAAAACGGTTGCATACTGACAAATAATCAGTGTTACCATACCAATATATTTTGCAAACGAACAAAAATAATGATTATACCCCAAATACAGGAACCATTATCGGTGATGTACAATAAAATATAATATCTTTCAGTATTTCCCTTCTCTTGAGAATCCCCGTTGGTGGACCGACCAAGGCCGGAGGCCGCCAACGCTAAAAGAAGTTCTACTCGAAAAAAGCTGAGTTAACCCCGATGTTGGACTGACCGGCCACCAACGCACAAAGGAATTCTACGCAAAAAATTAATAATGTCTTATTTATTTCCTGACATAGGATTATAATCCGTTCTTTTATTTCTTTCAGTTCATTTACAAAAGATGTAGATAAGGTAACACTGGCTATTTATCAGTATGCCACCGTTTTGTTATTGTGTAAATAAGTAGAATTGAACAAAAATTTAAATATTGAATTTAAGCAATATATAATGTGAAATTAACTCGCGAAAACTAATTAGTATAGTGTTAGTGGATATAAAATTGAAAAATATATGTGTAAAATCCATCTTAAATCGAAAAAATACGTACTTTATATAGTTAGAGCTTTCAACTTTAAACGCAAGTATCTCAATAACTATAAGTTTCGCGCGGTTATATATATATATTCTTGATTTGCAGAACATCCTCTATCCATCCATACCCATTTTATCCGCGCAATTATGGGACGGTATACTAAAGTTTTCCCATTTTTAGTTACATACAGTGTACACATTGAAATATACAATAATATGTCCAAAATATAGATTTATTGTGCATTTTAAAAGAAAATAAATATACCTTAAAAATTACTTTACATACTCTCTGTTTCAAGAAATTTGGGTATGTACATTGATGGCGTTTACATGGTGCGTTTACACAAGCGTAAAGAATCCAGCAACTCGAATCGAGTGTTTCTGTCTTTCCTTTTCATACAATTTTCGCAAATGTTTGTGCGGTTCGGCTGCCCGATACTTAGAGCGTATTACATAGTTGATTTGTATGTTGGTATGGCGGTCTCATATTTTATAATAATTAGAAAACCCGCTGTTAATATTCCAAAGAAAATCTTATGACGGGAATTCTCTAATCCACCAGAATGTGTTCAATACCCGCTATTAATATATATCTATGACGGGAATTTTCTAATCTATTGGGAGTTATTAAAACCTCGTAATTTTTACTTCAATTTTATCTAAGAGAACTAAGTCATTTGCGGTTAAAAGAAATAAATATGATAGCATCTTAATGTATTTAGGTAAATATAAAAAAATAAATGTAACTCCAATTTTATTAGAATTCATTTATGTATGTATATGTATTAAATGTAATAATATATACATACTGCTAATTAATGTTATTGAAATTTAAAATTAAATATTTTTAGTATCTTAATTTTATCCTCATTTATAATTTTTCAAAATATTTCAATTAGTCTATGCATATTTGCATATTGCATACAAACAATAGATAACATATTCAATTTTTGAACATATTGTATATATTTATTTGAAACCGAGCGCTATTGCTACCATGAAAATAATTTCAAAATGAAAGGGAATGCTGAATTGCGTAGCAGCGAACTATTACGAGCAAGAACACAAAGCGTCCCACACGAGCACGAGCGGCACGGTCCCTTCGTCTCTTCACATCGTCCCCTAGAAAGTAGTTCAACGCAAAAAAACTAACTAACTACTACATGCAATTTCGGGTCAACTGGAATTCAGCTGAAATTATGGAATCAATCTCATCTGGCCTGATTTTGTCCACTAACCAGACTATGTGCGCTTGTGGCAATCCACGCTTTTGCCATTCTACAGAGTACATCCAACAACGGACTCGGCCATACACACAATGCTTTATTAGGAAATTCATGAGAGATTTTAATTTTTGTTTAAAAACTCTGGCAGTTATGTCATGTCTACCAACTGGTGTTTGGCTATATAGTAATTCCCTCTCGATTTCGGACCATTTTGGGTTACATGTGAATGTAACAAATAAGTCTGGGCGGCCATAATGCCTAACATATGGCATAGCATCCTGAGCATATTCATGCATGTAGCGTGGGCTTCCTATATAAGTGGCTGGCAAAATTGTCATTCTTCCTACATTATTCACATTGCCATCGGCATATATAGCATCGCGGAGATGAATGTATTCCTCTGATCGTAGCCGCCGTTGGTTCAAACGGATGTATGTATGTCAATCGTTCAGTCTCAATTTTGACATACATGTCAACTGCAAACTGATGAAAAAGTCGTTGACACATCAAATATGATTCACTTTGAGAGATCATGAGTCTGTATGAATAGAAACTCATAGCACTTACTTTTTTGTCGGTTTCAGCACCTGCAATAAAAAATTATAATTCTTTAAATTGTTATTTAGATGAATTGAATTTAAAAATATGATTTAATTCTGTTCAATTTATTACCTGTTACTTGATTTACCATTTTGATATTAAAATGGTATCCATCTTCCCCATGCTAGAAGATCAATGGATATTGTAGTGCATCATAACTCGTGTGTGTTTCAGATACACGTTTTAAATCACTATTTCGACGATGAAGCACAATATCTCTAGACAGAATTTTCTCCCACAATGACAACAGCCACTTCATCAATGGTAGGTGAATTAAACCGGCAGGTGTTTTGTCAGCTCGAATGATAATATAATGACTATCAGATGGCATCCAATCCAATGCTTTTTTGAACATGTTCATTAAGTTATTCTGATGAAAAAACATTTGTAATTCTTGGACAATGGTTCTCTTCACTATTGGGTTGTGAACACAATGATTTTCGCATCTGAATTGCCCATAAAATAAATTTGTAAAAATTGGTGATCTGCATCTGAATGTTGGCCAAGAAGCGCTTAGAATCATTTCCAATCCCAGAAACGGAAAGCCGTAAAGGATCTGGTGGTGGGATCAATTCTGGCAATATTGCTTTGCCTCCAGCATAACATAATCCAGTAGATTCACCAGTGTATCTTAACGTCTTACAATATTTACAAATTATTTTCATTTCCCCAATTGTTGATTTGTCGGCACAGTAATTAATTGCCGGATCATAGTGGAATACAACTCGTTCAAGAATCACAGAAGCACTGTGTTTGCGGATTCGCTCAATTTCATTATGTCTCGCTTGCTGTTGTTGTGTTTGATGTTTACGAACTCGTTGCATTCTAAGCCTATCTCCTACATTGTCATATGCCAATTCTGGCATAGTAATACGACTATTTTCTTGATCTGTCTCTCTCTGGTCATCAGTGCGGTTAGCACGTGAAGTAGCTCTTCACACATTTGATTGACTGCGACGACCTAAGTCAGGTCGTCTTCTCCTCGACATCGTAAATTTTTATTAATCCAATTTTTTTAAATTTTTAAATATTATTTAAGTACCTTTACTTTAATTGTTCTTTACTATTTTTTGGTTCTCATCAAAGCATCACAAAGATATATGGATGTAGATATCGTATCTCAATATCGTAATAGTTTTTTGTGCGACAGAATGAATTGACATATTTGTTGATTGTCAAATCTAATTTCAAATATTATGATTCCCTTCAGAAATTTAATGTGTGACAAAACTTAAGATTTATCAATTTTATAAAAAAAAAGTCTGAGAGATTAACAACAGAAGTTAGCTAAAATTAAGTTTCTCCAAGCCGAACACTATTTATGTACTATGTAGTTTGTGACTATGCAATTTTGTCTCTTTTGTGTATTATTTATTTTCTGCCATTGGGTTATAATCCGTTCTTTTATTACTTTCAGTTCATTTACAAAGGATGTCGATAAGGTAACCCTGGCTATTTATTATGCAACCGTTTTGTTATTGTGTGAATAAGTAGAATTGAACAAAAAGTTAAATATTAAATATTAAAAAGGAAAAATATAAGTGTAAAATCCACCTTTGTTTTACAGGATACCCAATGTATTGGGGAGCACGAAATTTATTTCCACTAGCTTTAAATAGAATTATAAATGAAGCACTCGTATTTTTAGTTTTACAATGGAACTCCGTTCAAATTTATTTATTTAACATTTTATAATATTTATGTATTAAACAGCAGTTCCAATTCAATTAGAAACAAGAAAAAACGCTAACTTCGGTTGCGCCGAAGCTATAATACCCTTCACAAAAACAAAGGCCCCTTACAAGAACTTGATTCCGAACGTTCAATTTGTATGGCAGCTATATGATATAGTGATCTGATCTGACCAATTTCTGTGGAGAATAATTTGTTGCCTTAAGCAATAACTCGTGCCTAATTTCGTGAAGATACCTCGTCAAATAAAAAAATGTTCCATGCAAGCACTTTACTCCGATCGTTCAGTTAATATGGCAGCTATATGCTATAGTCATCCGATCCATACAATTTCTTCGGAGATTAGATTAATGCTTTAAATAATAATACATGCCAAATTTCGTGAAGATGCCTCGTCAAATGAAAGAGTTTTCCATACAAGCACTTCATTCCGATTGTTCAGTTTGTATGGCAGCTATATGCTATAGTCATCCGATCTGAATAATTTCTTCGGATATTACATTGTTGCCTTAACTAATGATCCGTGCCAAATTTCGTGAAGATACCTCTTCAAATGAAAGAGTTTCCCATACAAACACTTGATTACGATTGTTCAGTTTGCATGGCAGCTATATGCTATAGTGGTCCGATATCGGCCGTTCCGACAAATGAGCAGCTTCTTGGGGAGAAAAAGAAGTGTTCAAAATCAGATCGATATCTCAAAAACTGAGGAACTAGTTCGCGTATATACAGACGGACATACGGACAGACGGACGGACGGACAGACAGACGGACATGGCTAAATCAACTCAGCTCGTCACGGTGATCATTTATATATATAATATATTATACTTTATATGGTCTCCGACGTTTCCTTCTGGGTGTTACAAACTTCGTGACAAAATTAATATACCCTGTTCAGGGTATAATAAACGTAGCTGTGCTGGACTGGAAGCAAACCATCTGATTGCGCGAAAAATGATGTCGTCCGAAAAATGAAGAATCAATTGTCCACGCGCTGTACCGCTGAGAAGTCGAGTTATTTTATATTGTATCTGCTGCGAAGACCATCCTTTTTTGTTTGCTGAGGCGGTGTGCCGGCGCGATGCTGTGGTGTGTTGTGTTGTCCATGTGGTGATGTATGAGTGTGGTGTATTGTAGTAGGTTATCCTAGGGTGTGCCCTTATTTTCCGGGTGAAGCGGTGTACTTGGCGGGGGGAGTTTATAGTCATTTAAACATCCTGGGCCTCCTAGGCGAATATTTTGCCTAGTATTACACGTATATGCTGGTGCATGTATTTCGGCGTAGTGCTGATGGAGCAGCCGAGTGCGCGGCACTTTGTGTATTTTGATATTGGAGTTGGTGCTTGAGGTAGTAAATTTTCGTGTTTATTTGATTTTGTAGTTGGTTTTACCACTTATTGTATTTCCAATTTTTTCTGTTATCGGTTTATTATGCGGATTTTTTATTATTTGATTTTTCTGTATTAGCGGCTTTTCTTTGCAATTTCCTTTTTTTTTTGTCGACTTATAGGATAGTGACTCCACGCCTGGCTCAGATATGGCCAGAATGGGCTTTCCTTTGAAACCTTTGAAGAGGGATCTTGCGAGAGTGAGATTTATGATTTTTACCTACTTTTTTGAAGTGAGATTTGCAACTTGTAAAAG
The DNA here is from genome assembly GCF_042242935.1 of Bactrocera oleae. NCBI lineage: Eukaryota > Metazoa > Arthropoda > Insecta > Diptera > Tephritidae > Bactrocera > Bactrocera oleae. Next base: position 15,886,983 of record NC_091541.1, on the reverse strand, counting down.
TGTTTCCCATAAACTACCCATATGATGAGCGCTTAGATAAATGGGATAAGTGCGACCTTTGCTTTTTGTAATTCTAGGTGCGTCACTGTGTCACATTGGGAGTGTGGTGCTCCCTTAACTTTATTTGTGATTTATTTATAATTATGAAAATTGAGGCAACTATGAGCTACTATAGTAAGATAGGTGTCGATATTTCGACTTTCTAGGACAACTATACTGCGAACGATATTAAGTATGGGCGTGGGCGATTGTGGCCAAGAATCGGGAGATTCGAATATCGTTTAGATTATTTGAGAATTGTGATCAGGATTTTCGTTTGTATCATAATTGGCGAAAGCCATCCTGCGGGGTCGAAATTATTATTGCGAATAATGCGGATATTGACTCAGTACGATATGAAAACTAGTCAGATATCGCATTCCAGTGGATCCCCTGTATTTTTATATTGTTGGAAATTAGTGTCCAACAAATTTTATTTTGGTATATTTAGTTATATATTTGGATGATTTAGTTGTTTTATAAATATTTGTGTTGTTAACACTGGGGTTGTCAGAAGAAGCTCTGACTTGGTTTCTTGTGCCAATTTGTGGAGTGTTGGAAAGTTGTGGCTTTAGTGGTAGTCGTACGACGTACCGGCCATTATTTGATCGAGTAGTTGTGGCTTTGTGGAAGTCTTCACAATACTGATCTTCTGGGGTTGTTATGAGGGGGCGTTTTTATAACTCCCGAAATTTCCTTAATTGTGAATTAAGGTATTCTTTGGAATTTTCGTCAACTTGAGTTGTTGTGGTGGTAACTGGTTCCATAACTAGTCCACTTAGTATCCAACCAAAAATAGTATTTTGTGCCAGAAGTTTATTTGAAATTGTCTCAATACCTTCGAGTATTATCTGAGGTATGAGATCGCTGCCTAATAGAATGTCTATTTGAGCGGGAGTGTTGCAGTTGGGATATGCTAGTTTAAGGTGGGAAACCTTCTCCTAATGTTTGCTATTTATATGATAGCTTGGAAGCATATTTGTGAGCTGCGGTAAGACTATAGCTTCTGCTTTAATTCTCTTATCCGCTTGGGGGGAAATAAAGGTAATGGGGCAGATTTTATTAGAGTTTTGCACTACTCTTCCGCCCATCCCTGTAATTTCAAAGTTGGTTTGTTTTGTTGGCAGTTGTAGCCTATTTTGTGCCCTAGACGCTATTAAAGATCGTTGTGATCCTTGGTCTATTAAGGCCCTAAGTTGAAACAGCTCTCCTCGGTGTTCGATGGAGATGACTGCTGTGGGTAGTAATACCCTATTTTGTATTTCGCTGTGTAGCGTTTGAGTTTTTTGTGCCTTTGAGCAACATGGTGTCTTTTGGCAATTTTCGGGATTTTGGTTTTTAGGACTTGTTGTTACAACTAAACCTGTGGTTCTTTTTGTATAAGCGCTTCTTTGGGGTGATATGGGAAATTTGCTGTAATGAAGCATTGAGTGGTGTCTTTTGTAACAATATAAGCAATTGAATTTGCTTTTGCAATTTTTACATGTATGCGCATGTGACAAGCAATTTGTACATAATTTTTTTGATCTCACGAAATAGTTTCTTTCATTAGTTTTTAATTTTTTGAATTTCTCGCAAGATTGTAGTTTATGTCCTCTTGTGCATAGTTCGCATGACGTATATTTATTTTGTTCGGATGTGAACGATTGATATTTGTAAATGCTTCTATTTAATTTATTTTTGCTACTAGCTTGAGGTCTATTGAAGCTTCTTTTTTGGTCGTGTTGTACAATTTTTGTTTTTAATTAGCTTTTTGTCTACCCTTTCAGCGATTTCGTACTGGGTAGTTAGAAAGTCTTTCATTTGTTGCCACGTGGGGCATTTCTTTCGTAATGAGAGCGATTGCTCCCATAAAAGTAACGATTTTTCTGGTAATGCGGCAGTGCATATGTTTACCAGTATAGGGTCCCAGCGGTCTGTGGGAATATTTTGTGTCGATAAAACCGACAAACAGTTTGAAACAGGGGATGCAGTCTTATAAATTCTTCACTTGTTTCTTTTTGAATTTTAGGCAAGTTTATTAGTGTCGTTACTTGTTTATCGACCAATAGTCTTTCATTTTCATATCGAGATGTTAGAGCTTCCCAAGCCAAATTAAAATTGTCGTCATTTAGTGCGAACTGTTTTACTATTGCGCCTGCTTGACCTTTAGTTTTGTATCGGATCATTTTTTGCGCTTTTGATAATTTTGGATGGTTGATGTATACGGCAGTGAACATGTCCCGGAAGGACGGCCATTCTTCATAACCTCCATAAAATATTTCTGTGTCACATGCGGGCACCTCGAGATGGATGCCTGAACTTGCCTCTTGATTTTGTACTTGTGGCAGTTCTACTCTCGGATGTGGAGTAGGTGCAATAGCTTTTATTAGCTTTAACTGATCGGAGATCATAGCTTTTGTTTCTTCGTACTGGTCTAAGCAGTTTTCGTATATTGCGTAAGCCGATGATTTAAAATTGTGTGGTAGATGTGAATCGTCATAATCTACTATGGCGTCATGAGCCGTTTGGAGACGAGTCCAAAAATTGTCAATATTTTGTTTTTTATTTCCAATAACGATTCAGAGTTGTCTTGAATCGGGGAAGATGAAAATCGAGTGCAGTATCGCGTCAATCTGTCACTCTCAGAAATGAATTTGGTTGCACAAATATCTTTGCCTTTTATTTGCTTTGTGGTAACCTGTCTTGCGCGTGTAGCTTCTGCAGGTGTAATTTGAATTTTATCCACATTCATCATTTTTTTTGTATGTTAAAATATTTGTCAAAATTTATTAAAATTTTCTCAGTGTAAACTGTATTTACTAGCAATATGATTTTGTTGTGGTTTTATATTGAATGTATTGCTTTAATTAATTTAATTATTAAAAATCGCACTTTTAATTCAATAATACTTTTTAATTCCTTATATTGATGTATTTAGGTACACCCTAATACACGGACTTGTTAGTATATACTTATGTGCTCGTGAAATTGAGAGCTCGTTGAAGAGACCAATACACTTTGTACGTAAGTATGCACGGATTGTTTGTGCGTATGTATGTTTATTTTCTAATGCAATTGAGAGCTCGTTGAAGAGATCAATCTGCTTTTATTTTTTTTGTACGCAATCCTGCTTGTTTGTTACAACTGGTATTGCGGGATGTATGCCAATGTGGACTTCGAAAATATGTACAACTACAATTGTATATGTTTTAATGTATTAAGTACAAATTTATTTATTTTTTTTATTTTTATTTCTGGTAGTGTTAATTTTACTACAACGTTTATTATTTTATTTTATTTTTTGTAATTTTACAACTTTTTATATAATTTTCTAAATTTTCATAGTGTAATTGACCCAATGTATGTAGGGTATATAAGCATAGGCATAGATTCTATGCCGTATGTATAAATATGTATTATTTTCGCGGTACGAATAAAGCGAAAACAGAGAATTGATAATGCGCAGGTAGTTTACCGTCTTGGCTATAGGTAAATATTTTATTGTGCAAATTTGTATTTGTCACGTATGTACCATATACTTAGTTTGCAGTTTCCAAATTTCAGTTGTGAATATATATGAAATGTATATACATATATGGTATATATTGCGCTTGGCATATAATTATATGTATAAAGAATATATATATATACGGATTATGAATAAGTACATATAGTTTACTTGTATTAAATATATTTCTTTGTTGTTGAATTTTGTGTGGTTAAATATACGAAGGTAAGCGTATATTAACAAAAAAGTATTATTTATTGTTATTAATGTTTCAGAATATGTATGTGGATACATATACATATAATATTTATAAAAGTTCATATAAAGATAAACTGTATCTTTTCGATAAACATATGTGCAAAAATAAATAAAAGTGAAATGAATACACTCACATTTGCGCCCGATTTGTGTTTTTTGTTTGTTTGAACCCTTTTGTATTTGTTGTTGTTTTTATATTTTTAGGCTACACGCACTTTATATATTTATGTTTTTTTTTGTTTTGTTTTATATATTTGTTTTTTTTTTGTGTCACTGCACTTCACCGCACTGTTTGTTTTGATTGGATTGAGATCCTAATTCGCACTTATTTGAATGCATATTTATTAATATGTATGTTGTATGTACCAGTATATATTATATATTTTTGGGTCACTGAACTTTATAACACCGCACTGGTTATACATAAGTACATATACCTATGTGTATATTTTTGTTAATTTTCCGAGGTGCCTTTCGGTAAGGCTCGAAGGACCATGTTTTACAGGATACCCAATGTATTGGGGAGCACGAAATTTATTTCCACTAGCTTTAAATAGAATTATAAAAGAAGTACTCGTATTATTAGTTTTATAATGGAACTCCGTTCAAATTTATTTATTTAACATTTTATAATATTTATGTATTAAACAGCAGTTCCAACAGCTTCCACGTAGCTGTGCTGGACTGGAAGCAAACCATCTGATTGCGCGAAAAATGATGTCGTCCGAAAAATTAAGAATCAATTGTCGACGCGCTGTACCGCTGAGAAGTCGAGTTATTTTATATTGTATCTGCTGCGAAGACCATCCTTTTTTGTTTGCTGAGGCGATGTGCCAGCGCGTTGCTGTAGTGTGTTGTGTTGTATGTGTGGTGAAGTATGAGTGTGGTGTATTGTAGTAGGTCATCCTAGGGTGTGCCCTTATTTTCCGGGTGGAGCGGTGTACTTGGCGGGGGGAGTTTAGAGTCATTTAAACAACCTTAAATCGCAAAACTACGTATTTTTAATAGTTGGAGTTTTCAACTTTAAGCGCAAATATCTCGAAACTATAAGTTTCGCGTGATTATATACATATATTCTTGATCTGCAGAATATCCTCTATCCGCCCACACCCATTTTATGCCCGCAGTCCTGGGACGGTATTCCAAAGTTTTCCCATTTTAAATTACATACACTGTACACATTGAAATGTAATATATCCAAAATAAAGATTTATTGTGCATTCTAAAAGAAAATAAATATACCTTAAAAGTTATTTTGCACACTTTCTGTTTCAAGAAATTTGTGTATGTACACTGATGGCATTTACATGGGGACTCTTGTGTCGCTCATTATCGGCGAATTCTCTTTTGGTGTCGCTCTGTGCGTTCACACAAGCGAAAAGAATCTAGCAACTCACGTCGAGTGTTTCTGTCATTCCGTTTCATACAATTTTCGCAAATGTTTGTGCGGTTCGACTGCCCGATACTTAGAGCGTATTGCATAGTTCATTTGTATGTTGGTATGGCGGTCTCATATTTTGCTTAAAAGGAATTACCATGAAATTGGTAGAACATAATTAGAATATCCGCTATTAATATTTTCAAAGAAAATCTTATGATGGGAATTTTCTAAAATATCTGAAATTATAAAAATTGCGTAATTTTTTACTCCAATTCTTTTCTATTTATTACAAAACATTCATCAATTATTGTAATTACATTTCTTGTTTTAACACGTAAAATGTAACATGATATTCGAACTAAATCATTTGAGGTTAAAAGAAATATATATGATAGCATCTTAATATATTTAGGTAAATATAAAAAAATAAACGTAACTCCAATTTTATTTGAATTCATATTATATACGTATATATATTAACTGTAATAATATATACATACTGCCTAATGTTATTGAAAATAAAAATTAAATATTTTGAGTATCTTAATTTTATCCTTATTTATAATTTTTCAAAATATTTCAATTATTCTATGCATATTTGCATATTACATAGAAACAATAGATAACATATTTAATTTTCCGAACATATTGTATATTTTCATTTGAAACCGAGCGCTACCATGAAAATAATTTCAAAATGAAAAGGAATGCTGAATTGCGTAGCAGCGAACTATTACGAGCAAGAACATAAAGCGTGCCACTCGAGGACGAGCGGCACGGTCCCTTCGTCTCTTCTCGTCGTCCCCTAGAAAGTAGGTTAACGCAAAAAAATCTATGGACACCACGGTGTTGAACGATCAGGATTATTTTTTTTTTGAAGCGCGGCCGAAGGCCTCCAGCGCAGTAAGGAGTTCGACGCAAAGGAACTATGACCCTTTGTTGCACCGACCAGGGTTATTTTTTAGAAGCGCTGCCTAAGACCGAATTTAAGCACTTAAATTTCTTGAAACTGTGAGTGTGCATTACTTTACAATTGGTGAACTTTAAATACAATTGGCAAAATGAACTATAAGCCTTCCCAGCGAACATCACTGTACAAGCGCCACACACCATTTCACAAGCAACACTGATACATTCCAACACACCACAACAATACCATCCACACCCGAAAACACCACACATCAACACATACAACTTCACACAACTCTCCGAGGGATACCAACACACACCACACCCACGATCTCACTCTACCCAGCCAACAAAAGGGATGGACGACGGGATATGGCTCTTTTTTCGATCGATTGCCGTCGCATGTGGGTCAGCCGAGTCCTTTTCTGCGCCACCCCGGAACTCTACATCGTTTTTCAAATAATTTTCTAATTTCAAAGATTTTTATAATAAAATTGCGGATTTGAAAATCCTTTATATACATTTTTCGTATCAAATTTATTCTTTTTATCGGGAGCAAGTGAAAGTGAAAGTGGTGAGTGTTTTTGTGCAACTTAGCAGCCATCTAAATATGGTCCTTCGAGCCCTAGTGGACGGCACTGTGGGTGTTTAACAAAAAAACAAAAAACCTAAAGTGAAAGGCTGTGGAATTGCCAAAAATCAGTGAAAAAAAAAGAATAAATACAGTGCAGTTACCAAAAACAAAAAAAGGTTTAAGTTATGTACATGCAAATGATACAAATAACAATAAAACAAAGTGCTGTTACAAAATAAAAGTACATACATATATAAATATATATGTGCAAAATAAGTGCAGTGCAGTGCATAACACATATAATATAACTAATAGTGTTCAGTAAAACAAAACTAAAAAAAGTGCTGTTGCAAAGTAAAATTACATTACATATATAAGTATATTAATGTACATATATAAGCGCAAAATAAGTGCAGTGCAGTGCAAATACACACATAACTAAAAGGAATAATGCTAAGCAATATAAAAAAGTACAATAAATATTAAAAACACATAAAACAATAAAAATAACAAAACGGGCGCGAATCTTAATACAAAACATAAATCAAATAAGCAGGCGCGATACAAAATACATATAATCCAACAGCTGGGACAACTAAACTTTATAACATCCACGTTATATCTCCCACAACCCCTGCAGGAAATCAGAGTGAGTGTATCGCTTCCTCTTAATGATTATATTTATATGTATATATGTATGGCACATTATGTTTTTTTTCATATAAAAATCTAAATTAATACTCAAATACCTTCTGCTCAAATATAAACGAGACTGGCTCAAACAACAAAAACGGTTAATTATTCTTCAATATTTATTTTATCCCCTTTAAAATAGTCACCATTAGAGGCGATACACATATGCCACCTTTTTTTCCAATCTTCCTAACACTTCTGGTAGGCCGCTTTAGGTATGGCTTTCAGTTCCTTCTTCGAATTCTCTTTTATGACTTCAATCGACTGAAAATTCCACGAAGCGGCAATTTGAGTTTAGGGAAAAGAAAAAAGTCCCACGGTGCCATGTCGGGTGAATACGGTGCTTGCGGAACAATATTTACGTTGTTTTTGGTCAAATAATCGCGTACAATACGAGACTTATGAGCTGGATTTTGGAACACACGTCTCATGCCCAAAACATCGTGAATAATGCTATGAGCGGATCCATTTGATATGTTGAGCTCACTAGCTATCTCTCTTTCAGTCCCACGACGATTTTCCAACACAATTTTCTTTACTTTTTCGACGTTTTCTTCGTTTATTGACGTTGCTGGACGACGATCATGGGGCAAGTTCTCCAGCGATGTACGGCCGTCCTTGAACGACTTATACCAATCAAAAATACGTGCACGTGATAGGCAAGACTCCCCATATGCCTTCTGCAACATTTTCATTGCGTCCGTCGCACTTATTCCATTGGAATAACAAAATTTCAAACAAACACTTTTTGCTCAACGTTAATTTCCATAGTAAAATTCGAAAAACACACTCGAGGTTGACTTGTTTATAGTGCCTTAAAAAAAACTATGTGACAGATCGCGCTCAAATTTGACATGTAAACATATAACAGTCCTGCCAACCTAAGCAAAAAAAAAGTATGGCCATATGTCACTTCCTTGTCGAGTTATGGATAAAGTCTCGTTTTGCGTTGAGCAGAAGGTATAACGGTCACCAAACTGTCTCAATTTACGGTTTTAATCTACGGGAAAAGCCGAAAACAGTTTGTACCTATATACATATATATAGATATATACGTGTATCGAAAATAAACATATTACATAGAGTGATTTCCTTATATGCTTACATTTGTGTATTAAAAACACACTTTACGTTTCCAACAACATATCAAAATATTTCAAGTATTCACTTGCAAACTTTTCCAGCAATACCCCTTACGCTTAACAAAGCATTAAGCAGGATTGTGTCAAACCAAGTAAGCTAAGGCAAATTGCGAACCTGACAGAGGAAAAAAAAACAGAAATTTACATACATACATATATGCATTTTAATTTACAAAATATATACATACGTACATACAATATACCACATATTCATATGCACATATATTTTTGAAAACATATATATTTGAAAATACATTTTATATAATTGCCAAGAGCAATAAATATATACATACGTAAATTCAATTTTATCTATTTTAATATACGTGTAGAAGAGTATAAATTGATACATATATACATAAGTAGATACGGTAAAATATCGGCACATTACCAATTTCAATTTCTCGCTCTCTTCGCACAGCGTTCATACATATATACATAGAAGTTAACGGCAGCCTCCACAAAGTAACTTTACGATCATTATAAACAAAACTATTTCTTTGCACTCAGCAAAAATACAGTAATCAATACTCTTTTCAATAAAGCTAAGACCACAGCTTCTTAAATAAGCATCTTTGCTATAAGAGTAAATTGAAATAAAGAGATTCAGTCTTCCATCAGGAGCACTCAAGCCAATCGTTTGATTTCTTCCGTGCGTTGCGCGGAAAATATATTTTTTTAATACTTCCACATACGAGGAAGTTAATTGGCGCCCAACGTGGGGCATGTGTTAGGATATCCTCGACAAAAAAAGGAGAAAAAAACAAGTATCCCTAGTCGTAGTAGATAGTGACGTGTGTCGAAACAAAAAAATTATTAGCAATCAAGTATCCTCTCGGGAGGAGAAAAGAAAAAATAAAAAAGTACGGCTACGCGAGTGAGACGCGCCCGAAAATCAAAAATACGGCTACGCGAGCACGACGCGAATAAAAGGGCCGAAAATCAAAAAGTACGGCTACGCGAGTGCACAAATAAAAAAAACCCTCAAAAACTAATTTAAATACCAAAAAAACAATAAGTTCTAATACTAAAGATTTTTTAAAGTTTGAAAAAGCAATTGCAAGCAAACAAGCGTAAACGCTGTGAACAAACGAATCTTCAAAAAAATACAACGCTATGTAGTGAAATAACAATAACAGCAAGTGAACTATAACAAAAGTGTTACTCTATAACTACGCCAATTTCGAAGCAATTCAAATAGAATAAAGTGTGTAAAAAAATATAAAACCTAACACCAAAAACTAACAATCGAAGAATTAAAATAAGGGAATAAATAAATAAAAAACTAGAACAAACAGAAAAACACAAAAAAAGAAGAAACGAAGGCATTGCACGCTAAGCCGAAGCGTTGCCAACGAGGGACACAATTAATTAAAAACATAACGACCAGGGAAGCTAAACAGCAATCAACACTGGCAAGGGAAGCTAAACACCAATCAACAAACCCCTTTAGAGAAGGACGAAAAGCGAGTAAGCTGATATTTTAATATATATTAAATGTATAACAATAAAATTGTATTATTGTAATAATCCTAGTAACATAAAATATTTTAAGTATAAGTACTCAAATTTATAAAAAAAACATGCTATAAATCAAGGCTCGAACAGCCATATAACAAATATTTAAAAACCGCGATTCACCACCGCAAGGGGGACCCTCCGGTTTATAACATAAACTCATTTCTGCGATTCTGAACTCCAGACCCTCCAGAATAAAAGAGTCTCCTTTCCTAGAAAGGATCACAAAATTTATTAAAAAAAAAAAGGAAACAGAGATTCCACAAATCTAGCCGAAAGTAATAACGGCAAAACTAATAAAAATATATATATAAGAAAATAAAACAAAAAATGTATTTCCAAAATTTTGACAAAAATGACAGACGCTTTACCAACTGACTCAGACAAATGTAGGTCAAATAAATCTTATTAAAGTTCAAAAAAAAAGAGATAAGGTAGAAAGAATCAAGATAAAAAGTAAAAGCACATTATTTATTATATACATATACTAGAAATATGTCAGGGGCATTACCAATAGATTTGGATGTTGATAAACTAGAGAAAATAATTCGAAACTTAGGGAAAACTGAAAATCCTTCCAAAAATTATTTACTACAGGATGACCCATCTAAAAAACATAAAATAAATTGTATGAGGGCAGTTTTTAAATACATAGGAAAAAACAAAGTAGCAACAATTGAGGACTATTACAACAGGGATACAATAGTATCTGAAACAATAGCTATGATTAGGGTATGTGAAAAGGAAAGACGTTAAAACAATATATACGAAAGACTGTACTATTGTAATCATTGCAAGGGCAACCATAGAACTGAAACTTGCCCATATTTAAAACATACAAAAACTAAAATAATAAAAAATGGCCCTAAATAGTGAGAACGAAAATCTTGTTGCTAGACTAATAACTGCAACAAATGTTTCTCTTAGATTAGAGGTAGAGGAGTTGCGAAGGCAACTGCAGGACTTAACACAGTCAACTACAGTAGTTGATTATAAAATAGAAGTGATCGATCCACATATCAATTGTGATGAGTCACTTGAGGTGGTCAAATCACTACCAGAATTTAATGCAAAACAAACTAAACACGTTAGCTGGAGGGAATCAGCCAATAACGCAATAAGCCTATATGTAAGGGGCAGCCGTAGATATTTTGCTGCATTAACTATACTAAGAAATAAAATTACAAACGATGCTAACGACATTTTATCCAATCACAGGACGGTTCTTAATTTCGATGCTATTTTGGCACGACTCGATTTTGCTTACGCGGATAAGCGACCAGCTCATATTATCGAACAGGAGATGAGTATTTTGCGACAGGGCACTTCTTCAATTATAGAATACTATAATAAAGTTAATGAAAAATTAACTTTACTTATTAATAAAACGATAATGACTTACGGATCGGATAATGCCGTAACTAAAGAATTAAACGCAAAAAATAGGCGGGATGCGTTGCGTATATTTATAACAGGTCTAAATGGAAATTTAGCCAATATAATATTTTCATTATCACCAAGTGATTTGCCAAATGCGTTGGCAAAAGCACAAGAATTAGAATCGAATAATATGCGAGCAATTTTCGCATCACAATTCGGGAAAAATCCGAATTATTACAGACAACGTACTAACATCAATAACGGAAATTTCAATAATAATTTACGGTTTCCACAAACCCAACTTCAAAGAGGCTACAACCAAAGGCCCTTACAACAAAACATTCAAGGAAGACCTATCCCAATCGATGTTGATCCAAGTACTCGAATCCAAAACCAACCACATTATAATGTAAACAATACAAGTAATGAACAGAATACAAGAATACATACTACAGATAAACGACCATATGCCAGCGCACAAATAAGTAATCAACCACCAAATAAAACACAAAGGATAAATAATATTAATGAGGATCATTTTTTTGATCAAAACTAACTCTGCCATATATTTTCTTACATGACAGGGTTAATGGCCAAAACTTTAAAATTTTAGTAGACACGGGAGCAACAAGTTGCTATATAAAATCAGGAATTTATAAGAATAAAAACGAATTAAATATAATGTATATAAAAGAGTAAAAACAATTAATGGATTTTCGATAATACGATATTATCATTTTATTACTCTATTTGGTAAAAGACAATTTTTTTACGAAATCGAAAATTTAGAAGCAGACTTTTTAATTGGATACAAATTCCTGAAAGAAATTAACGCAGTGATCAACTTGAAAGAAAAAAAGTTGATAATAAATAATGAAAAGGAAGAAGACATATTTAGCTTAGGAAATGAATCTAAGCAACATGAGATAAAAGACAATTTAAAAAATGAAAACACTAAAGGAAATATAATTACTTTGGGAGCAGAGACTCCTAAAGCGCCAGCTGAAGATTTTTACCAGCACAATGAATAAAATAATGAATAAAAATAAAAAATTTATTGTGGAACAAAAAAGTTCTACAACGCCAACCGATGGTAATACCGGCAACAAAAGTAAAAAATTCAATTATAAAAAATATAATGTGGAACAAAAAAGTTCTACAACGCTAGCCGAAGATAATACCGGCAATAAAAATAAAAAATTTATTGTGGAACAAAAAAGTTCTACAACGCCAGTCGACGTACTTACCGACAATAAAGAAGACTATATAAACAAAATAAATTTAGAGGAAGAATTCTCTGAAGCACCAGCCGAAGGAAATACCGGCATAAATGAAGAAAGAATTAAATATTTGAGAAAAAAATAAGAAATAAAATAAATGAAATACATTCTTCAATAAACATGAATTTACCGTTTCGAACGGATATTCGTGCGGAAATAAGAACCTCGGTAAATACTCCAATTTGGAGTAAACAGTATCAGTATCCTTTAGCATCAAATGCTTTTGTGAATAAAGGGATCGATAATCTTTTAAAAAACGAAGTTCTACGACCAAGTAAAAGTCCTTATAATTCTCCAATCTGGGTGGTACCAAAAAAGGGTATCAATGATGATGGCACAGCAAAATTAAGAATGGCAGTGGATTTCAAAAAACTAAATGAAATTACTATTTCGGATACATATCCGATACCAGATACAAACGTTATACTTTCAAATCTAGGAGGATCACAATCGATTTAGAATCAGGATTTCACCAAATTTTAATGAAGCCTGAGGACATCGAGAAAACTGCATTTTCAGTAAATAACGGAAAATACGAATTTTTAAGAATGCCATTTTGTTTAAAGAATGCACCAAGTATTTTCCAACGAGCTATGGATAATGTATTAAGAGAATTTATTGGAAAATTCTGCTACGTATATATTGATGATATATTTGTTTTTTCACGCAATCTAGTCGATCATATAAAACATTTGAATCAAGTAATCAACTTACTTAAAAAATCGAATATGAAAATATCATTAGAAAAGTCAAAATTTTTTGAAAATGAAATTGAATTTTTGGGATATATAGATGTAATCAAAACGGATCCGCATAAAGTCGAAGCGATTTTTAATTTTCCATTACCAAAAACAGTACGACAACTTCGAAGTTCCATGGGAATGATTGGATATTATAGGAAATTTATCAAAGATTTCGCAGCAATAGCTAAACCACTAAACAAACATTTATCTGGAGAAAATGGACATGTATCATAGCATATGTCAAAGAAAATTGAAGTTCGATTAGAACAGGATGCAATTTTAGCATTTGAAAAATTAAAACGATTACTAACCAATCAAGTAGAATTAACGCAACCAGACTTTAATAAAAAATTTATATTAGCAACCGATGCCTCAAATGATGCATTAGGTGGTGTATTAAGCCCAGATGGAAAACCTATTACATTTATCTCTAAAACATTGAATTCCACAGAAAAGAATTATGCAACGAATGAGAAAGAACTTTATGCCATAGTTTGGGCATTAAAAACTTTAAGAAACTACCTTTATAGAGTATCAGATTTAGAAATACATACAGATCGCCAACCTTTGACTTTTGCAGTCTCTTCAAGAAATCCTAATGTAAAAATGAAAAGATGGCATACCATTATTGAGGAATATGCTCCAAAAATGATTTATAAGCCGGGAAAAATTAATATAGTCGCGGATGCTTTATCCCGACAAAACTTAAATAATATAACTGATGATTCATCAATGGACACACAACATTAAGCAGAGAGTTCTGATAACACACAAATTCAAGAAACTAAAAAACCATTGAATCAATTCAAGCAACAAATACTTCTTAGTAAATTTCGCTTTACCATTCACGAATCTATTAATAATTTTAATAAAACTAGACATATTATTGAATATGATACACTCGAAAATTTAATGACTATTCTAAAAGAATTTTTACAACCAAATCTTGTAACTGCAATATATTGTACACCTGAAGACTTATATGAAATAAAGGTTAAATTAAAAGAAACATTTACTAACAAGTTTTTATTTACACAAAATTTTCCCATGGATATACCAAACAAAGAAGACCAGGGAACAATAATAGAGCAAACTCATAACAGAGCGCACAGGGGCTTTGACGAAAATATTAAACAAATCTCAACTTTTTACTATTGGCCAAAAATGCATAAACAATTTAAAGAATACATTAGAAATTGTGAAATTTGTAATAAAAATAAATATGATAGACATCCCATAAAAATACCTATTGGAGAGGTCCCTTTATCTAAAGAGGAGGGAATTCAAATACACATAGATATATTTTATGCACAATCATTAAAATTCATTACATGTATCGATAGTTATTTAAAGTTTTTGGTTATTAAACAAATTGAAGATAAGATTAATTTAGAAGATCAAGTGTTAGATATATTACAAAGTTTCCCTAATGTAAAGAGAGTAACAATTGATAATGAACAAGGATTTACTACGGTACAATTTAAATCCCTGATGCAGAAACTTCAGATTGAAATTTATTTCTGCAACCCAAATCATAGCACCACAAATGGTCAGATAGAGAGGGTCCATTCAACAATAATTGAAATATCGCGATGTATAAAACAAAAATATAATTTAATCAGCTTTTCAGAATCAATATATAGAGCCGCTCACCAATACAATAAAACTATACATTCGGTTACTGATAAGAAACCATTCGAATTACAAGGTCTCTCATGATAATTTACCAGATAAACTTTTATAAGCACAAACTAGGATGCTAGAAAGACAAAATAAAAATAGATTTAACAAAACATATTTATGTTGAGATGTTATCTATGAAAAAATAATAGGGGAAAGAAATAAGCTAAATCCTAGATACAAGAAACAAGTAATAAAAGAAGATTTAGGGAATAAGGTCAAAATTAACTACAGAAATAGAAAAGTACATAAAGATAATATTAAATCTTGAATATATATTTTCAGAAAATGACACCCTTAATATTTCTAATATTGATTAGAAGATTATGTCTTATTAGAGGACGGAGACGTAGCTTTATACAATGACTATGGCGACATTTTTAGACAAATTTAGACAAAAGTTATAGTAATAAAAAATACAGATATAATAATTTACATGGGAATAATAAAAATGAGGTAGCATATATTAATGATTTAGAAACAGAACCAGAAATTGAAATTATCGAAACTTTATTAGAGCAAATACAAAATAAAGATACAAGATATAAGAGAGGGATAAATGAATTAGGAACACTATGGAAGTGGATAGCAGGAACACCATATCATGACGATTTAGTGTTAATAAATAATAAGTTAAACGAACTAATTGAAAATAACAATAAACAATACACAACAAACTCTGAAATTTTTAAAATAATCAGTCAATTAACAGAAGCAATTAAAAATGTAAACGAAAATTCACATGTTAAATTTTAACGAAAAGGAAATATCAATTTTTAATAACTGAACTACAAAATATGGTTCATACGATAGCTATGGCAAAAATAGGAATTTTAAACCCCGCAATTTTACATTTAAATGAGATAAAAAATATAATACAAAATGAACACGGACGATTGACTATAACTGACTTAATGGACATTTCTAACTTTAAGATATTACAAAATAAAGATGTAATTGTTATATATATTAAGTATCCTAAAATTATAAATGATTGCAAATATTATGAAGTAAGAGCAATCACACAAGAAGACGGTAAATTAGTAATTGACAAAGAAATTTCAAAATGCAAAAAAGAATATATTAATATAAAAAATTGTAAAAAAGAAATGATAAACACGTATTATAAAATTAATAATACAAATACTTGCCTATCAGATATTTTGTCCAGAAAAAAAGGTAAATGTAAAAAAATAAAAGAAAAAAATAAAGAAATAGATGTAATTAAAGAAGGAGCAATATTAGTCTCCGGAAACAACACAGTTGATGGCTATACTATAAATGGAATTTACCTTGTTACTTTTGAGAATTATACAAATAATAATAATGTTATATATGAAAATATCGATTGTAAAATTTGGAAATATTTAAAAAAC
Organism: Bactrocera oleae; assembly: GCF_042242935.1. Lineage (NCBI taxonomy): Eukaryota > Metazoa > Arthropoda > Insecta > Diptera > Tephritidae > Bactrocera > Bactrocera oleae. The sequence continues at coordinate 15,870,523 of NC_091541.1, read as the reverse complement.
AATCACAGAAGTAATTTTGAAATTATAGAATATATTGAAACAAAAAATAAAGAAATGAACTTTGAAAACATAAATATTTTAGCTGAACGAATGAAAGTTTTTAAACATCATTCATTTTTATGGTACATACTTGTAATTTTGTTAATAATGTACATAATTTGTAGAATTGTAAAATTTAAAAAATCTCTTAAAAGTTCTGAAATAAATAGAAATTTAGAATATCAAAAAATATCATAAACCGCTATTTTGGATAAAATAAATAACTTATCAAAAAATGATATTGAATCCGGGACGATTCATCTTAGAGAGGGGGAAGTTAACGGCAGCCTCCACAAAGTAACTTTACGATCATTATAAACAAAACTATTTCTTTGCACTCAGCAAAAATACAGCTTCTTAAATAAGCATCTTTGCTTATTTAAGTAATCAATACTCTTTTCAATAAAGCTAAGACCACAGCTTCTTAAATAAGCATCTTTGCTTATTTAAGCAACAAATACTCTTTCCATTAAGCTAAGACCATCCATATAATGTAAACAACAAAACTAATTGCTGAATAAGCGAATATTGTAAATTGACACTTATTATAAGACTTAAGCATATAAGAAAAATGTATATATAAGAGTAAATTGAAATAAAGAGATTCAGTCTTCCATCAGGAGCACTCAAGCCAATCGTTTGATTTCTTCCGTGCGTTGCGCGGAAAATATATTTTTTTAATACTTCCACATACGAGGAAGTTAATTTACATAAATTTTACGAGAATGCCAGCGGCCAATTATTCTCTTTTTCGCGGTCTTTTCGCACTGCGTACATATATACACGCGCATTTACATACATACCGGCGCAGGTGTACAAACATACATACGTACTTCGCTTCAAAGTCCACATTGGCAAATATTCCGCAATACCCCTTGTTCTTTGTTAACAAAAACAAGCAGGATTGCGCAAAACATAATATAATACATACATACATATGTACAAAGTGCATTGATCTCTAAGACGAGCTCTCAATTGTGCATAACGACAAGTACATATGTATCAGCTGGTCCGCTCATAGGTATACCCTATAGGAATTACGGACATATAATACATACAAATAAAATTAACAATAAAAAACATTTGCGTTTATTAATAATAAATTTAATAATATTAAAAAAAATATATATATATATACATAAAAAAAATCTTCTTTTCTTAAAAGAGTTTCCAATATATATTTATTACACTGAAAATATTTTAATTTACTTCGGCATACCTTTTTAAATGAGCTCAGGCTCAAAAGAATCAAAAATATCTCAATTTTTAAAAGTACCAAAGATGATTTCAGATGATAAAAGTCCATGTACCAGAAGCTACACGCTCAAAGCAAAATAGGGGTAAAGACATTTCTTAAACTAACTTCATTGCTGAGAGTTAGACTGTCACTCAAGAAAATTCTGAATCGGTATTAGAAATCAAAAAAGACAATCTTAAAAATTTTTGAAAACGTTTTCAAGCTGCATATGACGCAATTGTAGAATCTGACGATTTAGATCTACCTGAAAATTTCAAATCTTCAGCTTACGCCAAATACGAAAACTGCGATCAACTAAAGCTAATAAAAGCAATTGCACCCACTCCACATCAGCGAGTAGAGCTGCCACAAGTACAAAGTCAAGAGGCAAGTTCAGGCATCCATCTCAAAGTGCCCGCATGTGACACAGACATATTTCATGGTTGTTATGAACAATGGCCGTCCTTCCGCGCATGTTTGCAGCCGTTTACATGAACCACCCAAAATTATCAAATGCACAAAAATTGTATCACCTCCGATACAAAACAAAAGGTCAAGCAGGCGTAATAGTAAAATAGTTCGCACTAAATGACGATAATTTCAATTTGGCTTGGGAAACTCTTAAATCTAGATATGAAAATTAAAGAATATTGGTCGATAAGCAAGTAACGATACTAATGAACTTGCCTAAGACTCAAAAGGAAACAAGTGAAGAGTTTATAAAACTGCAATCTACTGTTTCTAATTGCTTGTCGGTTCTATCTACACAAAATATTCCCACAGACAGCTGGGACCCAATACTGGTAAATATATGCACCGCCGCTTTACCAGAAAAATCGTTACTTTTGTGGGTGCAATCACTCTCATCTCGAAAAAAATGTCCAACGTGGCAACAGATGAAAGACTTTTTAATAACCCAATACGAAATCGCAGAAGGGGTAGAGAAAAAAATGGTCTGAACGAAAACCGTTCAACACGACCTAAATAGAAGCTTCACAGACCCCAAGCCAGTAGCTGCAACAAGTTAAATAGAAGCTTCTTCAGAAATCAAACGTTCACATCCGAACAGTACAAGCAAACGTCATGCGAACTATGTACGGGGGGGCATAAACTCAAATCTTGCGAGAGATTCAAAAAATTGAATATTATCGACCGAAACAATTTTGTAAAAACAAGAAGACTTGGTACAAATTGCCTATCACATCCACATACATACTTAAAGAGTGCGAAAGCAAATTTAAATGCGTTTATTGTCATAACCGACATCATTCAATGCTGCATTACAGCACATTTTCCAGCTCACCCCCAAACAGCGCAAATATGAAAAGAGCCACAGGTTGAGTTGCAACAGCAAATCCCGAAGTGCGAAATCCCGAAAATTGCCAAGAAGCACCATGCTGCTCAAAGGCAATAAAAACCCAAACGCTACACAGCGAAAATCAAAGTAGAGTACTACTGCCCACAGCAGTCGTCTCCATTGAACACCGAGGAGAACTGTTTAAACTTAGGGCCTTAATAGAACAAGGATCACAACGATCATTTATAGCGTCTAGGGTACAAAATAGGCTACAACTGCCAACAAAACTAGCCAATTTTGAAATTACGGGAGTGGGCGGAAGAGTAGTCCAAAACTCAAATAAAATTTGCCCCATTACCCTAATTTCCCCCAAGCGGATAAGCACATACAAGCAGAAGCTATAGTCTTACCGCAAGTTACAAATATGCTTCCAAGCTATCACATAAATAGCAAGCATTGGCAAAAGGTTTCACACCTAAAGCTAGCTGATCCCAACTGCAACACTCCCGCTCAAATCGACCTTCTATTAGGCAGTGATCTCATACCACAGATAATACTCGAAGGTATTGAGAAAATTTCAAATACACTACTGGCACAAAATACTATTTTTGGTTGGATCCTAAGTGGACTGGTTATGGAACCAGCTACCACCATGACCACTCAAGTTGAGGAAATCTCAAACGAATACCTCAATTCACAATTAAAGAAATTTTGAGAGTTAGAAGAGCTCCCCCTCATATCAATCACAACCCCTGAATATCAGTATTGTGAAGATTTTTACAAAGCCACAACTACTAGATCAGATAATGATCGGTTCGTCGTACGACTACCACTAAAACAACAGTTTCCTAACACACTCGCCATAGGTCACTCTCGCACCTCTGCAATACAGCAGTTTTTAAGTATGGAAAAAAACTTACTTAAAAAAGGTGAGCTTAAGCCAGAATACGATGGCGTGTGAGAAGAATACCTCCATTTAGACCACATGGAGGAAGTAAACCCATACGAAAAAATCATAAATGGCAAATATTACTCATTTTACTTGCCTCATCACGCAGTAGTAAAGCCAGACAAAAAACAACTAAAGTAAGAGTTGTCTTTAATGCATCAAAATCCACTAGCTCGGGGAATTCCCTAAATGATATTTTATTTACGGGACTCACGCTCCAGCCAGATTTAATACTCCTCATATTAAATTGGCGTATATTCAAAAAATGTATCGACAGATAGTCGTGCATAAAGACGATCAAGATTTTCAGCGAATTATTTTCCGAAAATTTCCCAATAGTCCACTCCGCGACTATAAATTAAAAACAGTTACCTTTGGCGGCAGCTATGCTCCATATCTAGCCATTCGAACACTGCACGAATTGGCAGAAATCACCAAGTCAGAATTTCCTCTGGCAACCCAGGTGTTAAAAACACAAACGTATGTAGACGATATCCTGTCTGGAAGTCACAGTCTTCCACAAGCATACGAGTCACTATCACAAGTGGTAAAAGCCCTCAAATCCGCAGGGTTTCCGTTGAAAAAGATAACGGCGAACCATCCTAATATTTTAAAAAATATACCACATGAAAATTTGTTAGATACTAATTTCCTTAAATTCGAAAAGGAAAGTACAACAAAAACTCTCACACATACAAGTCCCACGATGGGTAAATTATGCCCTAGAGCACAAAGTCGAACTACACGGCTTCTGTGACGCTTCTGAACAGGCATATTGCACAACTATATATGTTCGCACACAAAGCGGCACTGAAATAAATAGAAATTTAGAATATCAAAAAATATCATAAACCGCTATTTTGGATAAAATAAATAACTTATCAAAAAATGATATTGAATCCGGGACGATTCATCTTAGAGAGGGGGAAGTTAACGGCAGCCTCCACAAAGTAACTTTACGATCATTATAAACAAAACTATTTCTTTGCACTCAGCAAAAATACAGCTTCTTAAATAAGCATCTTTGCTTATTTAAGTAATCAATACTCTTTTCAATAAAGCTAAGACCACAGCTTCTTCAATAAGCATCTTTGCTTATTTAAGCAACAAATACTCTTTCCATTAAGCTAAGACCACCCATATAATGTAAACAACAAAACTAATTGCTGAATAAGCGAATATTGTAAATTGACACTTATTATAAGACTTAAGCATATAAGAAAAATGTATATATAAGAGTAAATTGAAATAAAGAGATTCAGTCTTCCATCAGGAGCACTCAAGCCAATCGTTTGATTTCTTCCGTGCGTTGCGCGGAAAATATATTTTTTTAATACTTCCACATACGAGGAAGTTAATTTACATAAATTTTACGAGAATGCCAGCGGCCAATTATTCTCTTTTTCGCGGTCTTTTCGCACTGCGTACATATATACACGCGCATTTACATACATACCGGCGCAGGTGTACAAACATACATACGTACTTCGCTTCAAAGTCCACATTGGCAAATATTCCGCAATACCCCTTGTTCTTTGTTAACAAAAACAAGCAGGATTGCGCAAAACATAATATAATACATACATACATATGTACAAAGTGCATTGATCTCTAAGACGAGCTCTCAATTGTGCATAACGACAAGTACATATGTATCAGCTGGTCCGCTCATAGGTATACCCTATAGGAATTACGGACATATAATACATACAAATAAAATTAACAATAAAAAACATTTGCGTTTATTAATAATAAATTAAATAATATTAAAAAAAAAAAATATATATATACATAAAAAAAATCTTCTTTTCTTAAAAGAGTTTCCAATATATATTTATTACACTGAAAATATTTTAATTTACTTCGGCATACCTTTTTAAATGAGCTCAGGCTCAAAAGAATCAAAAATATCTCAATTTTTAAAAGTACCAAAGATGATTTCAGATGATAAAAGTCCATGTACCAGAAGCTACACGCTCAAAGCAAAATAGGGGTAAAGACATTTCTTAAACTAACTTCATTGCTGAGAGTTAGACTGTCACTCAAGAAAATTTTGAATCGGTATTAGAAATCAAAAAAGACAATCTTAAAAATTTTTGAAAACGTTTTCAAGCTGCATATGACGCAATTGTAGAATCTGACGATTTAGATCTACCAGAAAATTTCAAATCTTCAGCTTACGCCAAATACGAAAACTGCGATCAACTAAAGCTAATAAAAGCAATTGCACCCACTCCACATCAGCGAGTAGAGCTGCCACAAGTACAAAGTCAAGAGGCAAGTTCAGGCATCCATCTCAAAGTGCCCGCATATGACACAGACATATTTCATGGTTGTTATGAACAATGGCCGTCCTTCCGCGCATGTTTGCAGCCGTTTACATGAACCACCCAAAATTATCAAATGCACAAAAATTGTATCACCTCCGATACAAAACAAAAGGTCAAGCAGGCGTAATAGTAAAATAGTTCGCACTAAATGACGATAATTTCAATTTGGCTTGGGAAGCTCTTAAATCTAGATATGAAAATTAAAGAATATTGGTCGATAAGCAAGTAACGATACTAATGAACTTGCCTAAGACTCAAAAGGAAACAAGTGAAGAGTTTATAAAACTGCAATCTACTGTTTCTAATTGCTTGTCGGTTCTATCTACACAAAATATTCCCACAGACAGCTGGGACCCAATACTGGTAAATATATGCACCGCCGCTTTACCAGAAAAATCGTTACTTTTGTGGGTGCAATCACTCTCATCTCGAAAAAAATGTCCAACGTGGCAACAGATGAAAGACTTTTTAATAACCCAATACGAAATCGCAGAAGGGGTAGAGAAAAAAATGGTCTGAACGAAAACCGTTCAACACGACCTAAATAGAAGCTTCACAGACCCCAAGCCAGTAGCTGCAACAAGTTAAATAAAAGCTTCTTCAGAAATCAAACGTTCACATCCGAACAGTACAAGCAAACGTCATGCGAACTATGTACGGGGGGGCATAAACTCAAATCTTGCGAGAGATTCAAAAAATTGAATATTATCGACCGAAACAATTTTGTAAAAACAAGAAGACTTGGTACAAATTGCCTATCACATCCACATACATACTTAAAGAGTGCGAAAGCAAATTTAAATGCGTTTATTGTCATAACCGACATCATTCAATGCTGCATTACAGCACATTTTCCAGCTCACCCCCAAACAGCGCAAATATGAAAAGAGCCACAGGTTGAGTTGCAACAGCAAATCCCGAAGTGCGAAATCCCGAAAATTGCCAAGAAGCACCATGCTGCTCAAAGGCAATAAAAACCCAAACGCTACACAGCGAAAATCAAAGTAGAGTACTACTGCCCACAGCAGTCGTCTCCATTGAACACCGAGGAGAACTGTTTAAACTTAGGGCCTTAATAGAACAAGGATCACAACGATCATTTATAGCGTCTAGGGTACAAAATAGGCTACAACTGCCAACAAAACTAGCCAATTTTGAAATTACGGGAGTGGGCGGAAGAGTAGTCCAAAACTCAAATAAAATTTGCCCCATTACCCTAATTTCCCCCAAGCGGATAAGCACATACAAGCAGAAGCTATAGTCTTACCGCAAGTTACAAATATGCTTCCAAGCTATCACATAAATAGCAAGCATTGGCAAAAGGTTTCACACCTAAAGCTAGCTGATCCCAACTGCAACACTCCCGCTCAAATCGACCTTCTATTAGGCAGTGATCTCATACCACAGATAATACTCGAAGGTATTGAGAAAATTTCAAATACACTACTGGCACAAAATACTATTTTTGGTTGGATCCTAAGTGGACTGGTTATGGAACCAGCTACCACCATGACCACTCAAGTTGAGGAAATCTCAAACGAATACCTCAATTCACAATTAAAGAAATTTTGAGAGTTAGAAGAGCTCCCCCTCATATCAATCACAACCCCTGAATATCAGTATTGTGAAGATTTTTACAAAGCCACAACTACTAGATCAGATAATGGTCGGTTCGTCGTACGACTACCACTAAAACAACAGTTTCCTAACACACTCGCCTTAGGTCACTCTCGCACCTCTGCAATACAGCAGTTTTTAAGTATGGAAAAAAACTTACTTAAAAAAGGTGAGCTTAAGCCAGAATACGATGGCGTGTGAGAAGAATACCTCCATTTAGACCACATGGAGGAAGTAAACCCATGCGAAAAAATCATAAATGGCAAATATTACTCATTTTACTTGCCTCATCACGCAGTAGTAAAGCCAGACAAAAAACAACTAAAGTAAGAGTTGTCTTTAATGCATCAAAATCCACTAGCTCGGGGAATTCCCTAAATGATATTTTATTTACGGGACTCACGCTCCAGCCAGATTTAATACTCCTCATATTAAATTGGCGTATATTCAAAAAATGTATCGACAGATAGTCGTGCATAAAGACGATCAAGATTTTCAGCGAATTATTTTCCGAAAATTTCCCAATAGTCCACTCCGCGACTATAAATTAAAAACAGTTACCTTTGGCGGCAGCTATGCTCCATATCTAGCCATTCGAACACTGCACGAATTGGCAGAAATCACCAAGTCAGAATTTCCTCTGGCAACCCAGGTGTTAAAAACACAAACGTATGTAGACGATATCCTGTCTGGAAGTCACAGTCTTCCACAAGCATACGAGTCACTATCACAAGTGGTAAAAGCCCTCAAATCCGCAGGGTTTCCGTTGAAAAAGATAACGGCGAACCATCCTAATATTTTAAAAAATATACCACATGAAAATTTGTTAGATACTAATTTCCTTAAATTCGAAAAGGAAAGTACAACAAAAACTCTCACACATACAAGTCCCACGATGGGTAAATTATGCCCTAGAGCACAAAGTCGAACTACACGGCTTCTGTGACGCTTCTGAACAGGCATATTGCACAACTATATATGTTCGCACACAAAGCGGCACTGAAATAAATAGAAATTTAGAATATCAAAAAATATCATAAACCGCTATTTTGGATAAAATAAATAACTTATCAAAAAATGATATTGAATCCGGGACGATTCATCTTAGAGAGGGGGAAGTTAACGGCATCCTCCACAAAGTAACTTTACGATCATTATAAACAAAACTATTTCTTTGCACTCAGCAAAAATACAGCTTCTTAAATAAGCATCTTTGCTTATTTAAGTAATCAATACTCTTTTCAATAAAGCTAAGACCACAGCTTCTTAAATAAGCATCTTTGCTTATTTAAGCAACAAATACTCTTTCCATCAAGCTAAGACCACCCATATAATGTAAACAACAAAACTAATTGCTGAATAAGCGAATATTGTAAATTGACACTTATTATAAGACTTAAGCATATAAGAAAAATGTATATATAAGAGTAAATTGAAATAAAGAGATTCAGTCTTCCATCAGGAGCACTCAAGCCAATCGTTTGATTTCTTCCGTGCGTTGCGCGGAAAATATATTTTTTTAATACTTCCACATACGAGGAAGTTAATTTACATAAATTTTACGAGAATGCCAGCGGCCAATTATTCTCTTTTTCGCGGTCTTTTCGCACTGCGTACATATATACACGCGCATTTACATACATACCGGCGCAGGTGTACAAACATACATACGTACTTCGCTTCAAAGTCCACATTGGCAAATATTCCGCAATACCCCTTGTTCTTTGTTAACAAAAACAAGCAGGATTGCGCAAAACATAATATAATACATACATACATATGTACAAAGTGCATTGATCTCTAAGACGAGCTCTCAATTGTGCATAACGACAAGTACATATGTATCAGCTGGTCCGCTCATAGGTATACCCTATAGGAATTACGGACATATAATACATACAAATAAAATTAACAATAAAAAACATTTGCGTTTATTAATAATAAATTAAATAATATTAAAAAAAAAATATATATATATACATAAAAAAAATCTTCTTTTCTTAAAAGAGTTTCCAATATATATTTATTACACTGAAAATATTTTAATTTACTTCGGCATACCTTTTTAAATGAGCTCAGGCTCAAAAGAATCAAAAATATCTCAATTTTTAAAAGTACCAAAGATGATTTCAGATGATAAAAGTCCATGTACCAGAAGCTACACGCTCAAAGCAAAATAGGGGTAAAGACATTTCTTAAACTAACTTCATTGCTGAGAGTTAGACTGTCACTCAAGAAAATTCTGAATCGGTATTAGAAATCAAAAAAGACAATCTTAAAAATTTTTGAAAACGTTTTCAAGCTGCATATGACGCAATTGTAGAATCTGACGATTTAGATCTACCAGAAAATTTCAAATCTTCAGCTTACGCCAAATACGAAAACTGCTATCAACTAAAGCTAATAAAAGCAATTGCACCCACTCCACATCAGCGAGTAGAGCTGCCACAAGTACAAAGTCAAGAGGCAAGTTCAGGCATCCATCTCAAAGTGCCCGCATGTGACACAGACATATTTCATGGTTGTTATGAACAATGGCCGTCCTTCCGCGCATGTTTGCAGCAGTTTACATGAACCACCCAAAATTATCAAATGCACAAAAATTGTATCACCTCCGATACAAAACAAAAGGTCAAGCAGGCGTAATAGTAAAATAGTTCGCACTAAATGACGATAATTTCAATTTGGCTTGGGAAGCTCTTAAATCTAGATATGAAAATTAAAGAATATTGGTCGATAAGCAAGTAACGATACTAATGAACTTGCCTAAGACTCAAAAGGAAACAAGTGAAGAGTTTATAAAACTGCAATCTACTGTTTCTAATTGCTTGTCGGTTCTATCTACACAAAATATTCCCACAGACAGCTGGGACCCAATACTGGTAAATATATGCACCGCCGCTTTACCAGAAAAATCGTTACTTTTGTGGGTGCAATCACTCTCATCTCGAAAAAAATGTCCAACGTGGCAACAGATGAAAGACTTTTTAATAACCCAATACGAAATCGCAGAAGGGGTAGAGAAAAAAATGGTCTGAACGAAAACCGTTCAACACGACCTAAATAGAAGCTTCACAGACCCCAAGCCAGTAGCTGCAACAAGTTAAATAGAAGCTTCTTCAGAAATCAAACGTTCACATCCGAACAGTACAAGCAAACGTCATGCGAACTATGTACTAAAAATTGAATATTATCGACCGAAACAATTTTGTAAAAACAAGAAGACTTGGTACAAATTGCCTATCACATCCACATACATACTTAAAGAGTGCGAAAGCAAATTTAAATGCGTTTATTGTCATAACCGACATCATTCAATGCTGCATTACAGCACATTTTCCAGCTCACCCCCAAACAGCGCAAATATGAAAAGAGCCACAGGTTGAGTTGCAACAGCAAATCCCGAAGTGCGAAATCCCGAAAATTGCCAAGAAGCACCATGCTGCTCAAAGGCAATAAAAACCCAAACGCTACACAGCGAAAATCAAAGTAGAGTACTACTGCCCACAGCAGTTGTCTCCATTGAACACCGAGGAGAACTGTTTAAACTTAGGGCCTTAATAGAACAAGGATCACAACGATCATTTATAGCGTCTAGGGTACAAAATAGGCTACAACTGCCAACAAAACTAGCCAATTTTGAAATTACGGGAGTGGGCGGAAGAGTAGTCCAAAACTCAAATAAAATTTGCCCCATTACCCTAATTTCCCCCAAGCGGATAAGCACATACAAGCAGAAGCTATAGTCTTACCGCAAGTTACAAATATGCTTCCAAGCTATCACATAAATAGCAAGCATTGGCAAAAGGTTTCACACCTAAAGCTAGCTGATCCCAACTGCAACACTCCCGCTCAAATCGACCTTCTATTAGGCAGTGATCTCATACCACAGATAATACTCGAAGGTATTGAGAAAATTTCAAATACACTACTGGCACAAAATACTATTTTTGGTTGGATCCTAAGTGGACTGGTTATGGAACCAGCTACCACCATGACCACTCAAGTTGAGGAAATCTCAAACGAATACCTCAATTCACAATTAAAGAAATTTTGAGAGTTAGAAGAGCTCCCCCTCATATCAATCACAACCCCTGAATATCAGTATTGTGAAGATTTTTACAAAGCCACAACTACTAGATCAGATAATGGTCGGTTCGTCGTACGACTACCACTAAAACAACAGTTTCCTAACACACTCGCCTTAGGTCACTCTCGCACCTCTGCAATACAGCAGTTTTTAAGTATGGAAAAAAACTTACTTAAAAAAGGTGAGCTTAAGCCAGAATACGATGGCGTGTGAGAAGAATACCTCCATTTAGACCACATGGAGGAAGTAAACCCATGCGAAAAAATCATAAATGGCAAATATTACTCATTTTACTTGCCTCATCACGCAGTAGTAAAGCCAGACAAAAAACAACTAAAGTAAGAGTTGTCTTTAATGCATCAAAATCCACTAGCTCGGGGAATTCCCTAAATGATATTTTATTTACGGGACTCACGCTCCAGCCAGATTTAATACTCCTCATATTAAATTGGCGTATATTCAAAAAATGTATCGACAGATAGTCGTGCATAAAGACGATCAAGATTTTCAGCGAATTATTTTCCGAAAATTTCCCAATAGTCCACTCCGCGACTATAAATTAAAAACAGTTACCTTTGGCGGCAGCTATGCTCCATATCTAGCCATTCGAACACTGCACGAATTGGCAGAAATCACCAAGTCAGAATTTCCTCTGGCAACCCAGGTGTTAAAAACACAAACGTATGTAGACGATATCCTGTCTGGAAGTCACAGTCTTCCACAAGCATACGAGTCACTATCACAAGTGGTAAAAGCCCTCAAATCCGCAGGGTTTCCGTTGAAAAAGATAACGGCGAACCATCCTAATATTTTAAAAAATATACCACATGAAAATTTGTTAGATACTAATTTCCTTAAATTCGAAAAGGAAAGTACAACAAAAACTCTCACACATACAAGTCCCACGATGGGTAAATTATGCCCTAGAGCACAAAGTCGAACTACACGGCTTCTGTGACGCTTCTGAACAGGCATATTGCACAACTATATATGTTCGCACACAAAGCGGCACTGAAATAAATAGAAATTTAGAATATCAAAAAATATCATAAACCGCTATTTTGGATAAAATAAATAACTTATCAAAAAATGATATTGAATCCGGGACGATTCATCTTAGAGAGGGGGAAGTTAACGGCATCCTCCACAAAGTAACTTTACGATCATTATAAACAAAACTATTTCTTTGCACTCAGCAAAAATACAGCTTCTTAAATAAGCATCTTTGCTTATTTAAGTAATCAATACTCTTTTCAATAAAGCTAAGACCACAGCTTCTTAAATAAGCATCTTTGCTTATTTAAGCAACAAATACTCTTTCCATCAAGCTAAGACCACCCATATAATGTAAACAACAAAACTAATTGCTGAATAAGCGAATATTGTAAATTGACACTTATTATAAGACTTAAGCATATAAGAAAAATGTATATATAAGAGTAAATTGAAATAAAGAGATTCAGTCTTCCATCAGGAGCACTCAAGCCAATCGTTTGATTTCTTCCGTGCGTTGCGCGGAAAATATATTTTTTTAATACTTCCACATACGAGGAAGTTAATTTACATAAATTTTACGAGAATGCCAGCGGCCAATTATTCTCTTTTTCGCGGTCTTTTCGCACTGCGTACATATATACACGCGCATTTACATACATACCGGCGCAGGTGTACAAACATACATACGTACTTCGCTTCAAAGTCCACATTGGCAAATATTCCGCAATACCCCTTGTTCTTTGTTAACAAAAACAAGCAGGATTGCGCAAAACATAATATAATACATACATACATATGTACAAAGTGCATTGATCTCTAAGACGAGCTCTCAATTGTGCATAACGACAAGTACATATGTATCAGCTGGTCCGCTCATAGGTATACCCTATAGGAATTACGGACATATAATACATACAAATAAAATTAACAATAAAAAACATTTGCGTTTATTAATAATAAATTAAATAATATTAAAAAAAAAATATATATATATACATAAAAAAAATCTTCTTTTCTTAAAAGAGTTTCCAATATATATTTATTACACTGAAAATATTTTAATTTACTTCGGCATACCTTTTTAAATGAGCTCAGGCTCAAAAGAATCAAAAATATCTCAATTTTTAAAAGTACCAAAGATGATTTCAGATGATAAAAGTCCATGTACCAGAAGCTACACGCTCAAAGCAAAATAGGGGTAAAGACATTTCTTAAACTAACTTCATTGCTGAGAGTTAGACTGTCACTCAAGAAAATTCTGAATCGGTATTAGAAATCAAAAAAGACAATCTTAAAAATTTTTGAAAACGTTTTCAAGCTGCATATGACGCAATTGTAGAATCTGACGATTTAGATCTACCAGAAAATTTCAAATCTTCAGCTTACGCCAAATACGAAAACTGCTATCAACTAAAGCTAATAAAAGCAATTGCACCCACTCCACATCAGCGAGTAGAGCTGCCACAAGTACAAAGTCAAGAGGCAAGTTCAGGCATCCATCTCAAAGTGCCCGCATGTGACACAGACATATTTCATGGTTGTTATGAACAATGGCCGTCCTTCCGCGCATGTTTGCAGCAGTTTACATGAACCACCCAAAATTATCAAATGCACAAAAATTGTATCACCTCCGATACAAAACAAAAGGTCAAGCAGGCGTAATAGTAAAATAGTTCGCACTAAATGACGATAATTTCAATTTGGCTTGGGAAGCTCTTAAATCTAGATATGAAAATTAAAGAATATTGGTCGATAAGCAAGTAACGATACTAATGAACTTGCCTAAGACTCAAAAGGAAACAAGTGAAGAGTTTATAAAACTGCAATCTACTGTTTCTAATTGCTTGTCGGTTCTATCTACACAAAATATTCCCACAGACAGCTGGGACCCAATACTGGTAAATATATGCACCGCCGCTTTACCAGAAAAATCGTTACTTTTGTGGGTGCAATCACTCTCATCTCGAAAAAAATGTCCAACGTGGCAACAGATGAAAGACTTTTTAATAACCCAATACGAAATCGCAGAAGGGGTAGAGAAAAAAATGGTCTGAACGAAAACCGTTCAACACGACCTAAATAGAAGCTTCACAGACCCCAAGCCAGTAGCTGCAACAAGTTAAATAGAAGCTTCTTCAGAAATCAAACGTTCACATCCGAACAGTACAAGCAAACGTCATGCGAACTATGTACTAAAAATTGAATATTATCGACCGAAACAATTTTGTAAAAACAAGAAGACTTGGTACAAATTGCCTATCACATCCACATACATACTTAAAGAGTGCGAAAGCAAATTTAAATGCGTTTATTGTCATAACCGACATCATTCAATGCTGCATTACAGCACATTTTCCAGCTCACCCCCAAACAGCGCAAATATGAAAAGAGCCACAGGTTGAGTTGCAACAGCAAATCCCGAAGTGCGAAATCCCGAAAATTGCCAAGAAGCACCATGCTGCTCAAAGGCAATAAAAACCCAAACGCTACACAGCGAAAATCAAAGTAGAGTACTACTGCCCACAGCAGTTGTCTCCATTGAACACCGAGGAGAACTGTTTAAACTTAGGGCCTTAATAGAACAAGGATCACAACGATCATTTATAG
The DNA here is from genome assembly GCF_042242935.1 of Bactrocera oleae. Taxonomy (NCBI): domain Eukaryota; kingdom Metazoa; phylum Arthropoda; class Insecta; order Diptera; family Tephritidae; genus Bactrocera; species Bactrocera oleae. Next base: position 15,855,361 of record NC_091541.1, on the reverse strand, counting down.
CGTCTAGGGTACAAAATAGGCTACAACTGCCAACAAAACTAGCCAATTTTGAAATTACGGGAGTGGGCGGAAGAGTAGTCCAAAACTCAAATAAAATTTGCCCCATTACCCTAATTTCCCCCAAGCGGATAAGCACATACAAGCAGAAGCTATAGTCTTACCGCAAGTTACAAATATGCTTCCAAGCTATCACATAAATAGCAAGCATTGGCAAAAGGTTTCACACCTAAAGCTAGCTGATCCCAACTGCAACACTCCCGCTCAAATCGACCTTCTATTAGGCAGTGATCTCATACCACAGATAATACTCGAAGGTATTGAGAAAATTTCAAATACACTACTGGCACAAAATACTATTTTTGGTTGGATCCTAAGTGGACTGGTTATGGAACCAGCTACCACCATGACCACTCAAGTTGAGGAAATCTCAAACGAATACCTCAATTCACAATTAAAGAAATTTTGAGAGTTAGAAGAGCTCCCCCTCATATCAATCACAACCCCTGAATATCAGTATTGTGAAGATTTTTACAAAGCCACAACTACTAGATCAGATAATGGTCGGTTCGTCGTACGACTACCACTAAAACAACAGTTTCCTAACACACTCGCCTTAGGTCACTCTCGCACCTCTGCAATACAGCAGTTTTTAAGTATGGAAAAAAACTTACTTAAAAAAGGTGAGCTTAAGCCAGAATACGATGGCGTGTGAGAAGAATACCTCCATTTAGACCACATGGAGGAAGTAAACCCATGCGAAAAAATCATAAATGGCAAATATTACTCATTTTACTTGCCTCATCACGCAGTAGTAAAGCCAGACAAAAAACAACTAAAGTAAGAGTTGTCTTTAATGCATCAAAATCCACTAGCTCGGGGAATTCCCTAAATGATATTTTATTTACGGGACTCACGCTCCAGCCAGATTTAATACTCCTCATATTAAATTGGCGTATATTCAAAAAATGTATCGACAGATAGTCGTGCATAAAGACGATCAAGATTTTCAGCGAATTATTTTCCGAAAATTTCCCAATAGTCCACTCCGCGACTATAAATTAAAAACAGTTACCTTTGGCGGCAGCTATGCTCCATATCTAGCCATTCGAACACTGCACGAATTGGCAGAAATCACCAAGTCAGAATTTCCTCTGGCAACCCAGGTGTTAAAAACACAAACGTATGTAGACGATATCCTGTCTGGAAGTCACAGTCTTCCACAAGCATACGAGTCACTATCACAAGTGGTAAAAGCCCTCAAATCCGCAGGGTTTCCGTTGAAAAAGATAACGGCGAACCATCCTAATATTTTAAAAAATATACCGCATGAAAATTTGTTAGATACTAATTTCCTTAAATTCGAAAAGGAAAGTACAACAAAAACTCTCACACATACAAGTCCCACGATGGGTAAATTATGCCCTAGAGCACAAAGTCGAACTACACGGCTTCTGTGACGCTTCTGAACAGGCATATTGCACAACTATATATGTTCGCACACAAAGCGGCACTGCGACCACAAACCACTTATTAGTAGCAAAAGCAAAAGTGGCTCCTTTAAAAACAATAAGTCTACCGCGACCAAACTAGTATCCATCGTACAAACACATTTAAACATGGCACGATAAAAATTATATCTATTGTCCGATTCCGAAATTGTATTAGCATGGTTAAAAAAAAAACCCACCACATGCATGGAAGAAGTATATTTCCAATCGAACGTCTCAAATCCTTGACCTAGTAGGATCAGCCACTTGGCGACATGTAGCCAGTGCTGATAATCCTGCTGATCTAGGTACAAGAGGATGCAAACCCCTGCATCTTGCCACCACCACCCTCTGTTGGAATGGCCCCCGATGGTTAACAGAATCTCCCGATTCTTGGCCACAATCGGCCATGCGCAATATAGTTGCCCCGGAAAGTCGCAAAATCGACTCTCTTCACGCAACAGTGGATGATACCGACATCCTCGAACGATTTTGATCGTTCCCCCGAGCCCTCAGAGTAGTTGCTTAAGTGTTCAAATTTATAGAGCAACTCAAAACCAAAGTCAAGGGATCAGCAAACTTCCAATGCGATACAGTGACGCACCTAACCTTACAACAGGCAAAGGTCGCATATACTCAAGCGTGCTACTTCAGCCGCGATGTATCACTATTGAGCGAATCAAAACCTATTGATAAGAGAAATCCACTCTTAGTTCTAAACCCATTCCTCGACCCGAAAGGTACTCTTCGTGTGAATGGTCGGCTCGCCAATTCAAGCCTAACGTATAACGAACGCCATCCCATAATTGTACCAGAGAAGTCTCGACTTGCCACATTGCTCTCTCGTACAAAAATACGCACCGCAAGGCATTAATTGGCAGTTTATCCCCCCAACCACTCCTCATATGGGTGGTTTATGGGAATCAGCTGTAAAAAGCTTCAAATCCCACTTAAAAAAGTAGCTGAAAATTACAAATTCAATAATGAAGAATTCACTACATTATTAATTCGAATTGAAGCCGTTCTTAATTCAGGGCCTCTCAGCACCCTATCGCAAGATCCCTCAGATTTCACAGCCTTAACTCCAGGGCACTTTCTCAAAGGAACACCCATTCTCGCCATACCTGAGCCAGGCGTGGAGGCGTTATCTTTACTAAATCGCCGGGAAATATTTAAAATTCCTCATCACGATTTCAGCCGCCGATGGAAAGAAGAGAACATAAAGGATCTCCATAAAAGATATCGTTGGAAGACTCCTGAACAAGCGCCAAAACTTGGAGATTGTGTCATTATTCACGATGATTGTCTACCCCCTACCGAATGGCGGCATGGTCGCATAGAAAAGCTACATTACGTTTCCGACGGTCATATAAGAGTAGTTGATCTCCGTACCCAAAGCGGAACACTAACCAGACCGCTCGTAAAGCTGAGATTTCTACCAACCGCAGATATAAACGATAAAGCAAATGATAAACGATAACCCGATAATAATCCTCTAAACGTAATTTATAACCGTTTCAATAAATCGACAAAAAAACGAAGAGACAATAACTCTTAAACTCGACCACAATCCGTATATATAAGTATATAAACTAACGAGTCGATCAATACGACGACCCCTTCATGCTACCAAGAGTTGTAGAATGCCTATTTCAACTTCTATCTCCCAATTTATAAAGCCCAATAATCTTTTCTACACATATAACTATGGACGCAGATGCACCTATGCCAACGCCTGCTATTCGGTCGGCTATCAATGTGCCGCGACCTGGGGTTACTCCAGCGCCCCGATCTGTAACTGCAACCGTTCCTACAGCCGCTCTTCGAAGTGGCGCGCGACCATCACCACCACCAAACAAGGAACCGCAGCGCGTCCGGTGCATCATTTGCCGCCGCCCTCACCAACTACAACACTGCAAAATTTTTAGAGGCATGCAACCGATGCAACGCCAGCAAATTGCCCAGGCTCATGCGCATTGTCTTAATTTCTTGACAGCGGCACATAACACTCAGGAGTGCACGTCCGTCAATCTGCGCCAAATATGCGGCAGGCTGCTGCATACGTTGCTCCATCGCAACCCGAGACGTGACATCGGTCGGCCGCCTGCCCCGCGCAGCCGCCCTCTAAGTAAACAACCACCATCGACTCGGGCGATACAGCACCGACGACCAGCAGCCCCTCCTGTGTTCAGATCAAGGAGTCACCGATGTGCCAATGATGCGCCGGCACTCTAGGCAGCAATATCGCCGCACTACGGGACTGAGCAACGTTATAGCAACGCTGCAACAGCTGCAACGACTCCTAGGCTAAACATTCGACTAGGGGGGCCGGGATGGCTAAATAAACTATAAGCCTTCCCAGCGAACATCACTGTACAAGCGCCACACACCATTTCACAAGCAACACTGATACATTTCAACACACCACAACAAATCCACACCCGAAAAAACCACACAACAATACATACAACTTCACACAACTCACCGAGGGATACCAACACACACCACACCCACGATCTCACCACTCTACCTAGCTAACAAAAGGGATCGACGACGGGATACGGCCCCCGGATAAGCCGCGTCCTTTTCTGCGCCACCCCGGAACTCTACATCGTTTTTACACTTACATCGTCTTTCAAATAATTTCCTAATATCAAAGATTTTATAATAAAATTGCGGATTTGAAAATCCTTTATATACATTTTTCATATCAAATTTATTCTTTTTATATCGGAGCAAGTGAAAGCGAAAGTAGTGAGTGGTTTTTGTGCAACTTAGCAGCCTTTAGTCTGAAGCATTATTAGTCTGAAGCGGGTATATGTGTATGCACATTTTAATCCTAAGGCCCTCCTCTATGCGTTCATACCATCAGATAGCGACGCCAAAAGAATCGTAATCGTGCCCTTAACCGGGATTGACTGTATACATACCGTACCATATACATATATATTTAATGGTTGCGTTTCTAAAACAGGTTTTGTTTATCTATTTTACAATACAAACTATACTTTACAAATAAACCGATTGCTACTGGTGGATGCTGCTGCTAACACGTCTAGTCCGTTCGGAGCCCGTGAGAGGGGAGAATTGAAGGATGAAAGATAATGGGGTTGCTTATAACTTTAAATATCACAAGAAAAAACGTTAACTTCGGTTGCGCCGAAGCTATAATACCCTTCACAAATACAAAGGCCCCTTACAAGAACTTGATTCCGAACGTTCAACTTGTATGGCAGCTATATGATATAGTGAGCTGATCTAACCAATTTCTGTGGAGAATAATTTGTTGCCTTAAGCAATAACTCGTGCCTAATTTCGTGAAGATACCTCGTCAAAAAATTTTTTTTCCATGCAAGCACTTTACTCCGATCGTTCAGTTAATATGGCAGCTATATGCTATAGTCATCCAATCTATACAATTTCTTCGGAGATTAAATTAATGCTTTAAATAATAATACATGCCAAATTTCGTGAAGATATCTCGTCAAATGAAAGAGTTTCCCGTACAAACACTTGATTCCGGTTGTTTAGTTTGTATGGCAGCTATATGCTATAGTGGTCCGATATCGGCCGTTCCGACAAATGAGCAGCTTCTTGGTAAGAAAAAGACTTGTTTAAAATTTCAGATCGATATCTCAAAAACTGAGGGACTAGTTCGCGTATATACAGACGGACAGACAGACGGACGGACAGACAGACGGACATGGCTAAATCAACTCAGCTCGTCACGGTGATCATTTATATATATAATATATTATACTTTATATGGTCTCCGACGTTTCCTTCTGGGTGTTACAAACTTCGTGGCAAACTTAATATACCCTGTTCAGGGTATAAAAATGTAATGCAATCTGTTGGTACAGACGGATAAAGGAGGTCCTCAAGAATAAAAAGTGTATACATATATACCAGCCTCAGACTCAAAAATTAGTTTAAGTAATGAACGCTTTTACACTATGTTTAACACACTTTCCACACAGTTTTTAACTCATATATTTTTAAGGGTCGGCTTTAGAATACCATCCCAGAATTTCGGGGTTAAAATGGGTATGGGCCGATAGAGAATGTTCTGCAGATCAAGAATATATATAGATATAGTTTGCGAGACATTTGCGTTTAAATTTGAAAATTTCAATTATTAAATGTGCGCATTTTTTCGATTTAAATTGAATTTTACATTTATATTTTTCACTTTTACACTAACACTTCACTTAGTCGTTTGTACACATTTATTTCACACTAGAAGACCCCGGCCACGATTTGCTGTGGCTAAGGTATAATTAAATTAGAATGAGTAAGCAGTTTAATTTAGTAAAATGTTATTATTGAAACTAATTTTTTCTGTCCATATAACTCGATTACCGAGCCAGTTATGATTTAAATAACTATTTTGTGCGACTGGGAAAATACGGGTAATTAATTAATGTTGTCCGTGTACAATAGTGCAGAAATTGGCTGGAAGTTTAGGGGATTTCGTATTTGGTTGCAGTTAGTATATGAAATATAACTTCTATTCTGAAATCTAACTCATAGTATACATATTTTATTATTATTAAATACTTACATTAAAATGAAATCATCACTGGTATTATTAATATTACCGTCAAAGTCGGTACATTTAATTGTGTCGAGTAATTTTCAACAATTAGTAAATTAGTGCGATAGAATTTGATTAGAGAACCACATTTCCGAACAAACGATGCTCTTTCAATGTAGTCTTTCAACGGGAAACGGGCTTAATTTTTATATATATAGATGAGCAAATTCAATGCGCTTTCGCCTGTTTACAAGTGAGATATATGGTTTTTTTTCGAGCGACTCTATCATGATATCCAGCTTTTCGTAAAATTTTTCTAGCAGTTTCGGCACAAATTGTTTTTATATTTACGTTTTCAATAATCTTTGTGGAGGGTTAACTTTCAGCATATTTATTATTTTCCGTTCTTCCAGGGCTGATAATATTTTCGGAAGGCCAGATCGTGATTTTGACGTTAAAATTCCGGTTTTTTTTTAATTGTTTATGACGCGCTGGACAGAAGAATACGTTAATAATAATAAACCCAACGATTACCCTCCTCCCGCCCAACCGACGCGAGGGGCGCAATCCGCATACGTGCGGAATTAGCCGAGTCAGAGAAGGCAAGAGAGCTTTTTAAGTGTTGAGATCTAAAACTGCTCAGCTACAGAAACAAAAATTTCAACAGCTAAGATCTAAAGTTACAATATAATAAATTGTTACATTTTCATTTATTAAGAGAAAACAATAAAGTCTTTTTAATTTTGAAAAGTGAGTCAGATAAGTCAAATGTGCTGGAATAAGAATTAAAATCATGACATATACGGCGGAATGGCTCGTTTAGTTCAAAATTTGATCTACAGGATTTTAGCAGTAAAGGTCTAAACTGCCTCGAAAGGCGAACCGGGATATTAAATTTAATTTCAGACAGGAGAAAAGAACTGCAAACAGTTCCATTCAAAAGTTTCACTAAGAATATTATGCCAAGCATTTCCCTACGACTAGAAAGTGTAGGTAGATTAATAAGTTTTAAACGACTAGTGTATGGAGGTAGACTTACCCTAGCATCCCAACGGAAATGCGCTAAGGCGAAAAGTAAAAATTGTTTTTGAACCGACTCTAACTTGTCAGAATGGATTTGGTAGCTAGGGTTCCATACCACAGAGCCATATTCCAATATAGGTCTAACCAAAGTTGTATAAAGTGTTTTAGTAATATACGGATCTCTAAATTCTTTAGACCAACTTTTAACAAAACTGAGGACAGCTTTTGCTTTCAAGACCATGGTATCAATATGAAGACTGAAATTAAGCTTAGGGTCCATATTAACTCCCAAATCAACATAGTTTAAAACTTGCTCTAGAATATGGTGTTTTATTACATAAGAAAAGGGGTGCACAGATCTACGGGAAAAGCACATCGTCTTACATTTATTGAGATTCAATGGCAAATCATTTCTATCACACCATGCAACCAAATTGTTTAAGTCTCCTTCCTCAGTTGAAGTGTATGATTTAAAAAGCTTTACATCGTCAGCGTATTATTAAATTTTTGAGAATTCTATTACTGAAGAGATATCGTTAATAAACAACAAGAACAGAATCGGGCCAAGATGACTACCTTGCGGAACACCAGAAGAAACATGAATTGTATCTGAAGGTGTATCCTCAAATATCACTCGTTGTGTTCTATTATAAAGATAGGAAGATACCCATTGAAGGAATCTTGGCTGAAAGCCCAGCAGATCAAGTTTATGTATGAGAATCGAGATATTTACTTTAACGAAAGCTTTGCTAAAGTCTGTGTATATAACATCCGTATGCTTATGTTCCCTAAAACCCAATGATACATGGTTTACAAATTCAAGTAAGTTTGATATTGTCGAGTTCCCTTTACGAAATCCATGCTGAGATGAGGAAATTAACGGAGAAATCGCAAAGGTTATATGGTCAGTGATGATAGCTTCAATAGCTTGATTAGGTATAACTGATAGTTTTGCGATACCTCTATAGTTTTTAATGTTGGATCTAAATCCACTTTTATGCAAAGGAATTATAAATGACTGTTTCCATATTGATGGAAATATTCCTTGTTAAGAGAGGAGTTAAATATAATTGTCAAAGGCAAGTAAATATATTTGGCACTATTTTTTAGGAAGCATGAGGGTATCATGTCTGGGCCGTAACTAAAATATGGTTTTAACTTATTTAATTTAAGTAGGACGTCTTTTTTAGAAATAACTGGAGCGTTAATTAAAGTATTCGAACACAGCACGTGCTGATAAGAAAAAGTTTTGGAAGAATTATTACAGTAGTTTGACCTTAAAAATTCTGCAAACATATTGGATATAATAACATTGTCAGTTGAAATGATAGATTTGTATTTCATCGCAAACGGAAATTTGGAAATCCTGCGTTTGGAGTTGACGAAATCGTAAAACGATTTTGGATTACTTACAATATTTTTTTTAACTTTATTTAAGTAATTATTATAACATTTTTTGTTTAGGTCAAAATATTGTCGACGCAATATATTTAGAATAGTCGACAAGTGAACCGGTTTTTTTAAAATGTTTAAAGGCTCGAGTTTTTCTGTTTTTCAATTTATATAACTCTTTCGAAAACCACGGACTTATACTTTTGTTTTTGTTAACAATTACTATTGGAACATACTTTTCAAATAATTTCATAATAATGTTATTAAAATGAGAGACACTCAATTCAATGTCACCATTATAATTAGGCCATGTTATTGTAGAAAGTTCTGTATTTAATTTTTTTAAATTAGCTTTTGCAAAGTTAAACCGAGTACAGAAGCACGAAGTTTGATGATTATTATCCCGTACAATGCCTGAGATTTCGACAGATATTTCCAAAGCAGGATGATATGAGTCCTCTGGTAGAACAAGAGGATTACTCTGAATAACGGAACACTTTGCAGAGGTATCAACGTATACTAAATCTAAGCATTTACCAAATTTATTCGGAATCAAATTAATTTGGTTCAGACCCAACTCGGACATTTTTTCGAAAAACTCATTAAAACATGACCGATTGCAAATCGGCGCGATATAGTCATCGAAAGGTTTCCACGAAGCACACGGTAAATTGAAATCACCTAATGCAATTATTGAATCTGCATTATTTGCCATCGAGGTAGCACTATTTATTAAAGAAGCATGCTGCATGTATACAGATAAGTCCGAATGGGGTGGTATATAAGATAGGGTTAAATAAATAAAGCAACTATTAACGTATACTCTAATACATTTAAATTCAAATGAGTCGGTCCCTGGAACAAGAATATTTTCAGATGGGATAGAGGAATGCACGGCAAATAGAACACCTCCACCGATTCTGTTCAGTCGATCACATCTAAAAAATTGAAATTCGCTGTTTAAAATCTCATTATCAAAAATGTGAGGTTTTAACCAAGTTTCTGTAAATCCAATTATATGGAAATTAAAATTGGAACTGGTCAAATACAAGTCAGTTAATTTTGTATTAAGACCTCTAACATTTTGATAATAAATGCTTAGCGAATTTCTACCAATCAGTTTTTTATATCGGTGGTTGCTTTTGGTAATTTAACACTGTTTTCCTCAGTTTGACTTCTAAGTTTAGGTTTAAATTCGCGTACAAAAGTCCCAGGTGGCCAGAATGAACTATCTAAGATCTTTTTGAATGTTTCAAGAGATACGTCTATTTTAAACGATGATATACTTCTATCATAATTGAAGTTAAATTTACGTATATTGATATCATCGATTTTTAAACGTGACGAAATGAAAGATTTAATGTCCTCCACCAAGGTATCTTTGGCAAGTCTCGAAATAAATATAGACTTTTTAGGTGGAATAATTATCAAGTTATTAACTGATGCTACTAAGTTAATAGGGGGAGCCTCTGGAATTGTGAGACATTTATTACTATTAGATAGAGCTTTTGGGGAATTGAGCTCTTTGGAAGTTGACGGCTTATCACCTTGAGGGCAAGGAGAAGAGAGATTTATTAGGTCATTGGGAGGAGACGTTCTTTTCTGAACAGAAGAACTAAGTGTTACTTCATCGGAAGGACGTTTACGCTTAGGAGCAGGTTTAGAGGATTCGTTAGAATCATTCAGGCACTTAAAAGATTTGAACAATTTTTCATAGTGCCTAAATTTTTCAGTGAGGGTTACAAGATCACGACCGATTTCGTTAAAGCCATTGCGTGTCTCCCTATAAACTTTAAATAGATCGATTTCAATAGATCTACAATTTAAACAGGACCAACGCAATCCCTTACAGTCGATAATAGAATCTAAGATTCTACCAGTCAGTCCAGCACATTTAATATGGACAAGCCCATCACAAAGCCAGCATGAAACGTAGCGATCTGACTCGCCTTTAATGTTACAATTGGGGAAGTTACAAGACATAATAAACCACAAGAATGAAGATCAAATAAAAGAGTAGGTAGAACAAAATTTAATAGATAAATAATAAATTAGTGTGTTAATAAAATATTAATAATAATAAATTCAATTAAGAACAATTTTTTTTTTTTATCAAAGTTTAAAACCAAGACAATTTGAAGAAGCAATATAGCGAGCAGTTTTAGAAGCACTGTAACAAATAAAAAGCTTATCGCAACACAGCTGTGAATAAAGAAGTAAATAAGATAAACAAAGTGAGAAAATAGAATAAAATAAAACAAAATGAAAGAAAGGCTGACTCGGCACCAAAAATTGGAAAGTTTAAACTTTTTAATACTATTTAATACCGCACAAAACAGAACATTTAATACTTATCATGAAACGTTCTTCCAATAGTTTGCCCAATTTTTCTGAAACTTTCGCTATCATTCCACAACTTAATGATAATTTTTCTTTCCGACACACTAATTTCTTTTCCTTTGGTTTCCATTTTTTTAAATATTATTAAAACGCGTCACGAGCTCTTTAAACGACTAATTATATTAAAACACAATAGAATCTACGCAAATAGAACGAAGAAATTCATGAGAAGTGACGGTATTTCCAATTCAAGCTAACTGCCCGCAGACTTAATGGTGCCTATATTTACTTGTTCTTCCACTAAAATCCCGTTGTCACAAAAATTAAAATAGGAGTATACATTTTTGTTTTTGCATTTTGCAGAAAATTTGAACTGAATTATGCGCAGGACTGCATTCTAATGTACTTAAATCTTTAACAAACTGAAATACTCGGATTTAGTTGTTATAGATACCGGTTCGTATTTATTATACTCTCGCAACTTGTTGCTACAGAGTATAATAGGTTTGTTCACCTAACGGTTGTTTGTATCACCTAAAACTAATCGAGTTAGATATAGGGTTATAAATATATTAGGTCAAGTAAAAAGTCCGTTCGGTTTTGTGCATAGTACTAGTGTTACGTGTCGCATCATGTCATACAATATGGCGCTGAAAACGTGTTTATTCGCGCTAAAAGTTTGTCATTGACAGTTTTTCGATTGACTGACTCAGTACGTTGTTAGCGCACGTCAAAGATGGACCCCAGCAAATAGAAAATTCGCTATATTTTACAATTTTTCTTCGATCAAGGCGAAAAAGCAGCCAAAGCGGCTAAAAAACTAATTTAGTTTATGGGCCCGATACTGTAAACGAACGTGTAGTACAAAGTGGTTTGCTAGATTCCGTTCCGGTAATTTCGATGTCAAAGCTACACCACGCGTCGGGAGGCCTGTCGTCGAAAATTGCGATAAAATCATGGAAATAGTGGAAACAGACCGTCACGTGAGCACTTATTTAATTGCTAAGGAACTAAATATAAGCCAGAATACCGTTTGGAACCATTTGCATAACCGTGGATTCAAAAAGAAGCTCGATGTTTGGGTGCCACACGAACTAACGCAAAAAAACATGATGGACCGAATTTCCATCTGCGAATCGCTACAAAATCGACCCGTTTCTGAAGCAGATTGTGACTGGCGATGAAAAATGGGTCACTTACGACAACATCGAGCGCACACGGTCAAAGCCCGGGGAAACAGCCCAGACGGTGGCCAAGACCGGATTGACGGCCATGAAGGTTTTGATGTCAGGACTCATCCAGAAGAGGCCATCTTTGACCAACAGAGGCCGAATTGTGTTCCATCAGGACAACGCCAGGCCACACACGTCTTTGGTGACGCGCCAGAAGCTCCGGGAGCTCGGATAGGAGGTCCTATGGTACCCACCTTATAGTATTATGTACACAAAGTAGTCTTTTGAAAAATCAATTAAAACCGAACGAACTTTTTACTTGACCAGTATATAAATGATCACGATGAAGAGACGAGTTGAAATCCGGGTGACTGTCTGTCCGCCCGTCTATGCAAGCTGTAACCTGAGTAAAAATTGAGATATCTTTATGAAACTTGGTACACATATTTCCTAGTACCGTAAGACGGTTGGTATTGCAGATGGTAGATGCGTAATCGGACCACTGCCACGCCCACAAAACGCCATTAATCAAAAACAAATAAACTACCATAACTAAGCTCCACAACAAGATACAAGATTCTTTTCACTTTGTTGTGCTTTCTGAAAACTAAATTTGCTTCGTTGGGGTCACCAGTTTTATTGGTTGCGTTTATAAAAAAGGTTATGTTAATTTATTTTACAATACCTGCCTCAGAATCAAAAATTTGTTCGAGTAATGCACGCTATTCCTATGTTTAACACACTTTCCACACAGTTTTCAACTCATATATTTTTAAGGATCGGCTTTAGAATACCATCCCAGAATTTCGGGGTTAAAATGGGTATGGACCGATGGAGAATGTTCTGCAGATCAAGAATATATTATATATAGATATAGTTTGCGAGACATTTGCGTTTAAATTTGAAAATTTCAATTATTAAATGTGCGTATTTTTTCGATTTAAATTGAATTTTATATTTATATTTTTCACTTTTACACTAACACTTCACTTAGTCGTTTGTACACATTTATTTCACATTATATAGTGCAAAATTAGCTTTAATTCAATATTTAACAATAACACTTATATTTATTCACACAACGAAACGGTTGCATACTGACAAATAACCAGTGTTACCATACTTACATATTTTGCAAACGAACAAAAAGAAAGATTATACCCCAAATACAGGAACCATAATCGGTGATGTACAATAAAATATCTTTCAGTATTTCCCTTCTCTTGAGAAATCCAGGTGGTGGACCGACTAAGGTTATTTTCTTGAAGCGAGGTCGGAGGTCGCCAATGCAAAAAACGGGAGGTATGCTAGTTTTAATCGGTCGACATAATGTTTTGGGTTTGCCTTTTATTGCGATTGTGTTATATTTTCCGCGCGAGATAAAACTTTGTACGGTCCTTCGTAAGGTTTCGAAAATGATGGACGAACTGAATTGTTTCTTACGAGGACATTTTGAGCAACGAGCTCTGATTGCGTTTTAAATCGGCTGTCGTGTATGAAAACTTTTGAAGGAATTCGCAATGTTACACCGTCTTGCTTGTAGACGGTTCGTAAGTCTAGGAGTTTCTGTTTGCCTGCGGGTAATACGATGTTGTCTTTAGATGAGTTATGCCGAGCGAGCTTGTCAGCGCTGTAAATAGGGTGAAGGTGACTTGACGACCTCGATCTGATGTAATGACGGCTGGAACTCCGAATCTTGCAATCCAATTAACGATTAAAGCTTTTGCAATGATTGGCGCTGTCATGTCGGGTATGGGAATCGCTTCTGACCATCTTGAGAAACGTTCAATGATTGTGAGACAGTAGCGATTACCAGCATGTAATGGAAAGGAACCTACGACGTCGACGTTAATTTACTACGAATCGGTCGTAACGTTTAACAGTTTAAAATTTGTGTCGAGTTGCTTTAGCTTTTTCGCGAGCGATTCGTAAGCTCTTGCAAAGTCTACACTGTCTTTCTGGATTCCAGGCCAAACGAATCTGCTGGTTAGGAGTTTCGCTGTAGCACGTGTGCCAGGATGGCATAGCCCATGGGTTGTTCGTAACACTTCAGACCGAAACTTCTTTGTAATTAATGGTCTAATGTTACCAGTTGACGAGTCGCAGACTATTTGTTTATCGCATCCGGGTATTGTGAATAATTTTAGTTGAAGAGATGAATTAGTGTTGTTCGGGCGAAGGAATTCGATTAACTTGCTTTTGATTAACTTGCTGGTCTTCGGCAAGTTTGTTATAATCTAGCTTGTTGCGTAAAATTGTGCTATTCTTGAAAGCATGTCAGCAGTTACATTGGCTTTTCCTTCTATCTGTAGTTATTTGAGAAATGTAATCAAGCTGCCGAGCTTGACGACTCGAGCATTTTTCAGGATTCTTCCGAAATGCATAGATTAGTGGTTTATAATCGCTATATATATATATGTGACAGGTTCGTCCTTCTAGCATATATTTAAAATGGCGGAAGGCAATAAACATCGTTGTGAGTTCTCTGTCATAAGCGCTGTAACTTACCTGAGTTTTGTCGAATTTTTTAAAGAAATATGCTAACGCTTCAAAGTTGCTTCCTTTAACCTAGCACAAAACGCGGCTGTATCCGCAATGGGATAGGATGGGATGTTAAAGCTCATGAATGCTCTGTAATCTCCACATGGCCGCCATGTACCGTCTGCTTTCTTTAGCAGGTGAAGAGAGCTAGCCCAACTGCTGCTCGGTGGGCGGCAAATACCCAGTTTTATTAAACTGTCGAAAGTCGGCTCCTATAATTCCGCACTTAACGTCAGCGATGAGAAAACTCCAAAGGAATTCGTGTCCTAGGCCTAAATCAATTTAAGGAGGACTTCGCCGTATACGGTAATCGGTGTACCGTTTGCTGCGTATAACTTTACCGTCGATGACTTCCTGATGTTTTGGACGATTTTAGGAATTATGGAGGCGTATATCAAAAAATTATGTTTGGAGAGGTCGTCAAAAAGTTTCAGGCGGTATGTGAATGCAAGAAGTAAGTTACAGATGTTCGGTGCAGTCTTCGATACCACCATAACTCGTTCGTGTGCGTGGACTCCTGATGCATATATCGCTGGTTTCTCTGTCGGCTTTGACCACGGCTCCTCGGTCTTCGCGATTTTATAACTTCCATCTGCTTCGTTAGCTGAGCGATTTCGTTTCGGATTTCCTGTAATGTAATTGGCTCATTGCTGGCCTGCTTGGGTGCGCTTATTTCCAGTTGTTGATTACATACAGGGCTTATTTGTCGAAAAATCAAATCGGCAATGGCGTCTGTAATTGCAATTTTATCTGCGACGTCACCTTTTGATGAACCCGTAACATATCGTCGAAGAGTTGGCTTGGCTTTAAGTCATCGAAAAACATATCAGAAAGAACACGTTGTGCGCGACGTTGTTGGCTGTCCGCAAAATGTGCTTTTAGTTTGGATTTAATGTATCCGTAGTGGTTAGGCGAAGGTGCGATGACTCATAACTAATCGATGACTGCCCTTAACTCCTCATTCGTTGTTTAGATTCCGACGCGAATAGACGTGCGTGCGCATGGTTGTGATTTTTTCTAAGTGGCTTTTTCGATGATTTTTCGGTATTCTTTTTTGAGCGAAATTTGTTTACACAATAGCATAGGCACCGTTGCTTATCGAGTATGTGGAAAATTTCTTGTGGAATTGCGTTTTGTGCGAATTTGACAACGTTTCGTTGTTATTGCTCGGTTACGGGACCGCGAGTGTGTTTTACGTGCAAGTGCGATTTTTGAGCATTTTCCGGCGTGGGTGAGCTGAATAGAGGTAAGTACATATTTTTAATATTGTGTACTGTACCTTTAGGTACTACCGCAACGTGGTCTTTCTCGTTCACGTTGTTGTTGTTGGGGGATTCTTTGCCCAGTCCCAGTTTAGTGCCGTGTTGTTGGTATTTTCTGCCGACTGGACTGCTTATTTGGAGTGCTGTGTTGGGTATCTGGCGACCAGTTGGTCAGTGTCAGCAGTGTTGGAGTTAGTGTATCCTGTGCAAACAAACGGTCATAGTAGTGTGCGTTTAACCCACGGATCGATTCGGTTCAGCGCCACATCGGTCGACTTCCAACCGTTACGGGGACTTTGTTCCGTCCGGCGGTCATATGAGTGACCTTGTCCAGACCATTGGCTGGAGTTGTGAGCTGTACCCTTACGAGAACGCCTTAATCGTCCGCTTGGGTCGTTGCTGCTACAGAGCGGGTCTGCGCTTGTGACACCTTCGTCAAAGCGTTCAGTCGCACGTACGTGGCGAGCAGCTGTTTCGAGGTCTTGTCTGAACGAGTGCCATCTGCGTCAGTGGTACGCTCGGCGGATCAGCCTACCGAAAGGCGTCCGAGGAGAAGATGCCTCCACCACGGAGGAGGATGGTTAAGTCTCTCGCTGGGAGTGAAGAGTAGGGGCCATCGACCGTGACGATGGAGAATACGCCGGAAAACGAGGCGGCGGGGCCATCGGTAAAGTCCCCGCCACGACGGAAGGCGCGTTTGGGGTCGCCGGAAGAAACGGGAGGTGAAGAGGGCGGGAGCGGTAGTGGTAGCGGTTGCGGTAATGGTGACACCGCTGAAAAAGCGGCTGTTCACCCCGCAAAGTCGGTGAAGTGGGTCTCGTTCGTGGTGGTGAGGCCGCGACAAAGACGGGCGCAAATAAGGCGAGCGCGAGCAAGTGTAGTGCGGGCAGAGGTGACGCTGCTAAAGAAGGCGCTATTATTGTGGGGATAACGCGGCGAGCCATGTCGTGGCTATAAAAAAAATTTATTTGCGCCCTTAGAGGAAGCTGTGGGAGACACTCCTCGCCGCGGATGCAGAGAGAGGGTACGGACAAAATGATGATGAGTGATCATAATTGGTCCAAATAATGGTTACTCCCAAATCCTCCCCTCGCGGTATGAGAGTCCTTTGCGGTACCTCTGGTATCGACTGGAACCAATATGGACGATCTGTTAGGGAAGCGGTATTAGGTATACCGCTTGGAGTGTTTGAGGATTAGGGGTTGACGAGCAGATTGCTCCTATTTATGAGGTAGTGTGGGGGGTAAATGATAGGGTACTTAGAAAGTGTGAAAATTTTATGATTAGGAAAATAAAGTGGTGGACGCGGGAGTTAACCTCGAACTGTCTCAACTGTCAGGCGACTGAGGCGAAAGTTTCAACGCGCTCGACGGTCCAATTCTTAGAGGCTGTCCCTGCTTAGGCATGAACTTAGTTGTGCGGTTAGGGAATATAAGGATATGTCGGTTAAAATTAAAGAAGAGGAGTGGAGGAATTTTGTGGGTGAGAATAGGGACGACCCGTGGGGTCAGGTCTATAGGATCTGCCGGGGTCGTAAGAGGGAGGACATCACCTCTCTTCGCATTGGTGACACTATGTTATCAACGTGGAGAGAGTGTGCGGGGGCTTTGTTCTTTCCTAGGGCGGAGGATCAGGTACCTCAAGCACAGGAGGTACCTGTCCCTCCAATAGATGATAGGGAGTTGGGGTACGCCTTTGACCTGGTCAGGTTTAAACGGTCCCCAGGTATTGATGGTTTGAACAGAGAGATGTGCAACGGAAGTTCATTCCAGAATACTTGGAGGATATTATGATAAGTGCGTGTGGGAGGGTTTTTCTAGGACTCTCCTGAAGTCCCCTGATAAAATCAGGAGGGATCCTCGTTCTTATCGGGGCATCAGTCTTCTTCCAGTACTTGGAAAAGTTCTGGAAAGAGTAATGGTGGAATGGCTTCAGCATGGTTCATGAAAGGACGCAGTGTTGAGGATGCTTGGTTCTACGTTCAGGGTGCTGTTAGGAAGAATGTCAAAAAATATGTCCTTGGCATATTTGTTGACTTCAAAGGGGCATTTGATTACCCAAGCTGGAATCGAGTGTTGCAACGGCTGAAGGAGCTTGGCTGTCCGGAGAAAATCCTCTCTAGTCGGAATGAACGGGAGTGTGGAGATCGGAGTGGTCCGTGCTGCCCACAGGGATCCATCTGCGGTCCATATATATATTTGGAAACTCATGACCGACTCTCTGCTTGGAAAGCTCGAGCACCTCTGTAAATGTTGTGCGTATGCCGACGACCTTCTCCTTATAGTTTAAGGTCGATCGCGATTAGAGTTAGAGCGGACGGAAGGAGAATTTTTAGAAATTGTAAACAGTTGGGGTTTAGGTGTGGGGGTTGACATATCAATAGATAAGGGCAGATTGTCGCCGGTTCATCCACCGATTGTCTGGGTAAATAGGGTCAGCATGAGGCATGTGACGCAAGTCAAACATGACTGAATTTCCGATGATGATGTGGAGAGGGAGGGATATCTAGGGAGCAAGAGGCTTCTAGATGATAGGGTAAGGAGTAGGTGGCAAGACCGTTGGGACAATAGCCCTAACGTCGGGTGACTTCTGAGTACATCCGGGACGTTAGGTTTGTTGAGAGTAACCCAGACTTCAAATTTTGTCTGAGTTTGGGTTTTTTGTTTCCGAGGCATGGGCCCCTGAATGCATTTTTGCATCAGAGGCACCATTCTGATAGGTCGGGGTGTTTGTGTGGGGCGCCATGTGAAGACTGGGTTCACTTGATCTCGGAGTGCCAGATGTACTCGGACATTAGGGATCTCGGGGGTATGGGGATTTGCTGGACTGACGGACAGTTAGATGTTAACGGTGTGATCTCCACTACCACTACCACTGTGTAATGTGCGTATGGGGTCTAAGCCCTGGTTACCAGTTCAGAGCAGTATGGAAGCTCAACTGGTAGTAGCTTCGGCTACGAGGTCTGATCGGAGACTTAATTCTGGTACAACGGGAAGCAAGGGCCCTTGGAGTTCGCTCCAACCTGCTCATGCGGACTGGCCCTTCGGGGAGTATCGTGGTAGCTGTGGTTGATACCTTAATACGAGAAGAACTGAGTTTTGTCAGTAGAATGTGGAGTTGCATTGCAACCGGGTGCCGGACTCAAAGTACGGCAAAGGGCAAAGTACGGCATTTTCAGGGCGCTGATCAACGCATTGATTTCATCCGCCGTGGGGTAAGGTTGTCGTCAGCAGGTAACCACGTTAAACACACCGAACGTTGCCCTTAACTCCATTAGCTGGTTTGGAGGAACTTGTGCCATGACCAGGTTGTATTTCCTCGACTCGATGTTTGTTTCGAACATATTCATAGTTGCGTCAACGTGGAATTTGGGCTGATGCACCTCGATTGATGATCTAGGCAAAATGCTTTGCGGTTGCATTGCATTCACCTTGTTGTGCCTTCTGAAAACTAACTTTGCTTCATCGGAGTCCCCAGTTCTAATGGTTGCGTTTTTAAAAGAGGTTTATTTTACAATACAAACTATACTCCACAAATAAACTGATTGCTGCTGATGGATGCTGCTTCTGACATGTCTAGTCCGCTCGGAGTCCGTGAAAAAAAGGGGAGAATTGAAGGATGAAAAAGAATGGGGTTGCTTATAACTTTAAATACAAAAATGTAGTAAAGGGTAAGTGTAGAAACGATGTAGAGTTCCGGGGTGGCGCAGAAAAGGACGCGGCTTATCCGGGGGCCGTATCCCGTCGTCGATCCCTTTTGTTAGCTAGGTAGAGTGGTGAGATCGTGGGTGTGGTGTGTGTTGGTATCCCTCGGTGAGTTGTGTGAAGTTGTATGTATTGTTGTGTGGTTTTTTCGGGTGTGGATTTGTTGTGGTGTGTTGAAATGTATCAGTGTTGCTTGTGAAATGGTGTGTGGCGCTTGTACAGTGATGTTCGCTGGGAAGGCTTATAGTTCATTTAGCCATCCCGGCCCCCCTAGTCGAATGTTTAGCCTAGGAGTCGTTGCAGCTGTTGCAGCGTTGCTGTAACGTTGATCAGTCCCGTAGTGCGGCGATATTGCTGCCTAGAGTGCCCGCGCATCATTGGTACTTCGGTGACTCCTTGATCTGAACACAGGAGGGGCTGCTGGTCGTCGGTGCTGTATCACCCGAGTCGATGGTGGTTGTTTACTTAGAGGGCGGCTGCGCGGGGCAGGCGGCCGACCGATGTCACGTCTCGGGTTGCGATGGAGCAACGTATGCAGCAGCCTGCCGCATATATGGCGCAGATTGACGGACGTGCACTCCTGAGTGTTATGTGCCGCTGTCAAGAAATTAAGACAATGCGCATGAGCCTGGGCAATTTGCTGGCGTTGCATCGGTTGCATGCCTCTAAAAATTTTGCAGTGTTGTAGTTGGTGAGGGCGGCGGCAAATGAGGCACCGGACGCGCTGGAGTAACCCCAGGTCGCGGCACATTGATAGCCGACCGAATAGCAGGCGTTGGCATAGGTGCATCTGCGTCCATAGTTATCTGTGTATAAAAGATTATTGCGCTTTATAAATTGGAAGATAGAAGTTGAAATAGGCATTCTACAACTCTTGGTAGCTTGAAGGGGTCGTCGTATTGATCGACTCGTTAGTTTATATATTTATATATACGGATTGTGGTCGAGTTTACGAGTTATTGTCTCTAAGTATAACCAATGGTATCATGCCCGCCATATAACAAACATGAACATTGAACATGAACGTATCTTCCGCCATTTATGATATTGTTATTGTAACTTTTTTGTTTTTCAGACACAATTTAAACTCAAAGTTTAGGGTTCGCACAATATTTAAATAAATTCTTTTCTATTATAGAGTGGGCTTTAGTTTAGCATCCCACGACTTCAGGGTTAAGAGGGGTATGGTTGGATAGAGATAGATATTTGCATTTTAAGTTGAAAATTTCACAAATTTCATTTTACAATTTTTCGATTTATGGTTATCTTTTCTTTTATATTATGTACTTGTTACACACTAACACTTCACTACAATGTTTCTACATATTTATTTTATAATAAATATTTAAGTATTTGCTTTAAATAAGCATTTAACTTTTACACAATTTTCGTAATATGAACAATAACAAATGGGTGTCATGTTGTCAGATAATAAGTGTTGCCATATCCAAACGGATGAATGCAATCAAAATAAATAAAAAACCCAATCACCCTCTACAAAATATAATGAACTTAATTTTCCATTTTAAAAAAAGAAAAAGGTTTTATGGCTTAAACGTATGTTTTATTGCATCTGATAATTTCACAAATGGATCATGATGCTGATTTACTATATTTTTACGCCAAATGTATTCTTATATCAAATTTTCAAAATCTTCACTGTTATTATAATTATCCTTAATAAAAATTGAAGTTTATAGTGATATATTCTCTTTAACATTACTTTTTTTTTGTTAAGATTTTTTATTTGCACTGGCGGCCTTCGGCCGCGCTTCAAAAAAATAACCCCGTTCGGTCCAACACCGGGGTGTTCATAATTCAATTGCGTCAAACTTCTTTCCGCACTGGCGGCCTTCGGCTGCGCTTCACAAAAATAACCCTGGTCGGTCCAACACCGGGGTGTTCATAATTTAATCGCGTCAAACTTCTTTCCGCACAGGCGGCCTTCGGCCGCGCTTTAAAAAAATAACCTCCAATTTCCATAATTTATCAATAGAAGGGAATGAACAAAATTATAGTTCATGTATTTGGGGTATAATCCTCTTTTATTGTTTATTTTAATTCTCTTTCAAAATATATATTTATATATATATATATAATAGATATGGCAACACTTATTATCTGACAACATGGAACCCATTTGTTATTGTTCATATTACGAAAATTGTGTAAAAATTAAATGCTCATTTAAAGCAAATACTTAAATATTTAATATAAAATAAATATGTAGAAACATTGAAGTGAAAAGTTAGTGTATAATAAGTGCATAATATAAAAGAAAAGATAACCATAAATCGAGAAATTGTAAAATGAAATTTGTGAAATTTTCAACTTAAAATGCAAATATCTATCTCTATCCAACCATACCCCTCTTAACCCTGAAGTCGTGGGATGCTAAACTAAAGCCCACTCTATAATAGAAAAGAATTTATTTAAATATTTTGCGAACCCTAAACTTTGAGTTTAAATTGTGTCTGAAAAACAAAAAAGTTACAATAACAATATCATAAATGGCGGAAGATACGTTCATGTTCAATGTTCATGTTTGTTATATGGCGGGCATGATACCATTGGTTATACTTAGAGACAATAACTCGTAAACTCGACCACAATCCGTATATATAAATATATAAACTAACGAGTCGATCAATACGACGACCCCTTCATGCTACCAAGAGTTGTAGAATGCCTATTTCAACTTCTATCTTCCAATTTATAAAGCGCAATAATCTTTTCTACACAGATAACTATGGACGCAGATGCACCTATGCCAACGCCTGCTATTCGGTCGGCTATCAATGTGCCGCGACCTGGGGTTACTCCAGCGCGTCCGGTGCCTCATTTGCCGCCGCCCTCACCAACTACAACACTGCAAAATTTTTAGAGGCATGCAACCGATGCAACGCCAGCAAATTGCCCAGGCTCATGCGCATTGTCTTAATTTCTTGACAGCGGCACATAACACTCAGGAGTGCACGTCCGTCAATCTGCGCCATATATGCGGCAGGCTGCTGCATACGTTGCTCCATCGCAACCCGAGACGTGACATCGGTCGGCCGCCTGCCCCGCGCAGCCGCCCTCTAAGTAAACAACCACCATCGACTCGGGCGATACAGCACCGACGACCAGCAGCCCCTCCTGTGTTCAGATCAAGGAGTCACCGAAGTACCAATGATGCGCGGGCACTCTAGGCAGCAATATCGCCGCACTACGGGACTGATCAACGTTACAGCAACGCTGCAACAGCTGCAACGACTCCTAGGCTAAACATTCGACTAGGGGGGCCGGGATGGCTAAATGAACTATAAGCCTTCCCAGCGAACATCACTGTACAAGCGCCACACACCATTTCACAAGCAACACTGATACATTTCAACACACCACAACAAATCCACACCCGAAAAAACCACACAACAATACATACAACTTCACACAACTCACCGAGGGATACCAACACACACCACACCCACGATCTCACCACTCTACCTAGCTAACAAAAGGGATCGACGACGGGATACGGCCCCCGGATAAGCCGCGTCCTTTTCTGCGCCACCCCGGAACTCTACATCGTTTTTACACTTACATCGTCTTTCAAATAATTTCCTAATATCAAAGATTTTATAATAAAATTGCGGATTTGAAAATCCTTTATATACATTTTTCATATCAAATTTATTCTTTTTATATCGGAGCAAGTGAAAGCGAAAGTAGTGAGTGGTTTTTGTGCAACTTAGCAGCCATCTATATAACAATTATTTCAAAAATTATTAGTCTGAGGCGGGTATATGTTTATGCACATTTTAATCCTGAGGCCCTCCTCTATGCGTTCATACTATCAGATAGCAACGCCAAAAGAATCGTAAGCGTGCCCTTAACCGGGATTGACTGTATATATACCATACCATATACATATAAACTATACTTTACAAATAAACTGATTGCTACTGGTGGATGCTGCTGCTGACACGTCTAGTCCGTTCGGAGCCTGTGAGAAAAAGGGGAGAATTGAAGGATGAAAGATAATGGGGTTGCTTATAACTTTAAATATGACAAGAAAAAACGTTAACTTCGGTTGCGCCGAAGCTATAATACCCTTCACAAATACAAAGGCCCCTTACAAGAACTTGATTCCGAACGTTCAATTTGTATGGCAGCTATATGATATAGTGATCTGATCTGACCAATTTCTGTGGAGAATAATTGGTTGACTTAAGCAATAACTCGTGCCTAATTTCGTGAAGATACCTCGTCAAATAAAAAAATGTTCCATGCAAGCACTTTACTCCGATCGTTCAGTAAATATGGCAGCTATATGCTATAGTCATCCTATACAATTTCTTCGGAGATTAGATTAATGCTTTAAACAATAATACATGCCAAATTTCGTGAAGATATCTCGTCAAATGAAAGAGTTTCCCATACAAACACTTGATTCCGATTGTTCAGTTTGTATGGCAGCTATATGCTATAGTCATCCGATCTATACAATTGCTTCGGAGATTAGATGAATGCTTAAAATAATAATACACGCCAAATTTCATGAAGATATCTCGTCAAATGAAAGAGTTTCCCATACAAACACTTGAATCCGATTGTTTAGTTTGTATGGCAGCTATATGCTATAGTGGTCCGATATCAGCCGTTCCGACAAATGAGCAGCTTCTTGGTAAGAAAAAGATTTGTTCAAAATTTCAGATCGATATCTCAAAAACTGAGGGACTAGTTCGCGTATATACAGACGGACAGACGGACGGACGGACAGACAGACGGACATGGCTAAATCAACTCAGCTCGTCACGGTGATCGTTTATATATATACTTTATATGGTCTCCGACGTTTCCTTCTGGGTGTTACAAACTTCGTGGCAAACTTAATATACCCTGTTCAGGGTATAAAAATGTAATGCAATCTGATGGTACAGACGGATAAAGGAGGTCCTCAAGAATAAAAAGTGTATACATATATACCTGCCTCAGAATTAAAAATTTGTTCAAGTAATGCACGCTATTACTATGTTTAACACACTTTCCACACAGTTTTCAACTCATATATTTTTAAGGGTCGGCTTTAGAAAACCATCCCAGAATTTCGGGGTTAAAATGGGTATGGACCGATAGAGAATGTTCTGCAGATCAAGAATATATATAGATATAGTTTGCGAGACATTTGCGTTTAAATTTGAAAATTTCAATTATTTAATGTGCGTATTTTTTCGATTTAAATTGAATTTTATATTTATATTTTTTACTTTTACACTAACACTTCACTTAGTCGTTTGTACACATTTATTTCACATTATATAGTGCAAAAATAGCTTTAATTCAATATTTAACAATAACACATATATTTATTCACACAACGAAACGGTTGCATACTGACAAATAACCAGTGTTACCATACTTACATATTTTGCAAACGAACAAAAAGAAAGATTATACCCCAAATACAGGAACCATAATCGGTGATGTACAATAAAATATCTTTCAGTATTTCCCTTCTCTTGAGAAATCCAGGTAGTGGACCGACTAAGGTTATTTTCTTGAAGCGAGGTCGGAGGTCGCCAATGCAAAAAACGGGAGGTATGCTAGTTTTAATCGGTCAACATATTGTTTTGGGGTTGCCTTTTATTGCGATTGTGTTATATTTTCCGCGCGATATAAAACTTTGTACGGTCCTTCGTAAGGTTTCGAAAATGATGGACGAACTGAATTGTTTCTTACGAGGACATTTTGAGCAACGAGCTCTGATTGCGTTTTAAATCGGCTGTCGTGTATGAAAACTTTTGAAGGAATTCGCAATGTTACACCGTCTTGCTTGTAGACGGTTCGTAAGTCTAGGAGTTTCTGTTTGCCTGCGGGTAATACGATGTTGTCTTTAGATGAGTTATGCCGAGCGAGCTTGTCAGCGCTGTAAATAGGGTGAAGGTGACTTGACGACCTCGATCTGATGTAATGACGGCTGGAACTCCGAATCTTGCAATCCAATTAACGATTAAAGCTTTTGCAATGATTGGCGCTGTCATGTCGGGTATGGGAATCGCTTCTGACCATCTTGAGAAACGTTCAATGATTGTGAGACAGTAGCGATTACCAGCATGTAATGGAAAGGAACCTACGACGTCGACGTTAATTTGCTACGAATCGGTCGTAACGTTCAACAATTTAAAATTTGTGTCGAGTTGCTTTAGCTTTTTCGCGAGCGATTCGTAAGCTCTTGCAAAGTCTACACTGTCTTTCTGGATTCCAGGCCAAACGAATCTGCTGGTTAGGAGTTTCGCTGTAGCACGTGTGCCAGGATGGCATAGCCCATGGGTTGTTCGTAACACTTCAGACCGAAACTTCTTTGTAATTAATGGTCTAATGTTACCAGTTGACGAGTCGCAGACTATTTGTTTATCGCATCCGGGTATTGTGAATAATTTTAGTTGAAGAGATGAATTAGTGTTGTTCGGGCGAAGGAATTCGATTAACTTGCTTTTGATTAACTTGCTGGTCTTCGGCAAGTTTGTTATAATCTAGCTTGTTGCGTAAAATTGTGCTATTCTTGAAAGCATGTCAGCAGTTACATTGGCTTTTCCTTCTATCTGTAGTTATTTGAGAAATGTAATCAAGCTGCCGAGCTTGACGACTCGAGCACTTTTCAGGATTCTTCCAAAATGCATAGATTAGTGGTTTATAATCGCTATATATATATATGTGACAGGTTCGTCCTTCTAGCATATATTTAAAATGGCGGAAGGCAATAAACATCGTTGTGAGTTCTCTGTCATAAGCGCTGTAACTTACCTGAGTTTTGTCGAATTTTTTAAAGAAGTATGCTAACGCTTCAAAGTTGCTTCCTTTAACCTGGCACAAAACGCGGCTGTATCCGCAATGGGATAGGATGGGATGTTAAAGCTCATGAATGCTCTGTAATCTCCACATGGCCGCCATGTACCGTCTGCTTTCTTTAGCAGGTGAAGAGAGCTAGCCCAACTGCTGCTCGGTGGGCGGCAAATACCCAGTTTTATTAAACTGTCGAAAGTCGGCTCCTATAATTCCGCACTTAACGTCAGCGATGAGAAAACTCCAAAGGAATTCGTGTCCTAGGCCTTAATCAATTTAAGGAGGACTTCGCCGTATACGGTAATCGGTGTACCGTTTGCTGCGTATAACTTTACCGTCGATGACTTCCTGATGTTTTGGACGATTTTAGGAATTATGGAGGCGTATATCAAAAAATTATGTTTGGAGAGGTCGTCAAAAAGTTTCAGGCGGTATGTGAATGCAGTAAGTAAGTTACAGATGTTCGGTGCAGTCTTCGATACCACCATAACTCGTTCGTGTGCGTGGACTCCTGATGCATATATCGCTGGTTTCTCTGTCGGCTTTGACCACGGCTCCTCGATCGTCGCGATTTTATAACTTCCATCTGCTTCGTTAGCTGAGCGATTTCGTTTCGGATTTCCTGTAATGTAATTGGCTCATTGCTGGCCTGCTTGGGTGCGCTTATTTCCAGTTGTTGATTACATACAGGGCTTATTTGTCGAAAAATCAAATCGGCAATGGCGTCTGTAATTGCAATTTTATCTGCGACGTCACCTTTTGATGAACCCGTAACATATCATCGAAGAGTTGGCTTGGCTTTAAGTCATCGAAAAACATATCAGAAAGAACACGTTGTGCGCGACGTTGTTGGCTGTCCGCAAAATGTGCTTTTAGTTTGGATTTAATGTATCCGTAGTGGTTAGGCGAAGGTGCGATGACTCATAACTAATCGATGACTGCCCTTAACTCCTCATTCGTTGTTTGGATTCCGACGCGAATAGACGTGCGTGCGCATGGTTGTGATTTTTTCTAAGTGGCTTTTTCGGGGATTTTTCGGTATTCTTTTTTGAGCGAAATTTGTTTACACATTAGCATAAGCACCGTTGCTTATCGAGTATGTGGAAAATTTCTTGTGGAATTTCGTTTTGTGCGAATATGACAACGTTTCGTTGTTATTGCTCGGTTACGGGACCGCGAGTGTGTTTTTCGTGCAAGTGCGATTTTTGAGCATTTTCCGGCGTGGGTGAGCTGAATAGAGGTAAGTACATATTTTTAATATTGTGTACTGTACCTTTAGGTACTACCGCAACGTGGTCTTTCTCGTTCACGTTGTTGTTGTTGGGGGATTCTTTGCCCAGTCCCAGTTTAGTGCCGTGTTGTTGGTATTTTCTGCCGACTGGACTGCTTATTTGGAGTGCTGTGTTGGGTATCTGGCGACCAGTTGGTCAGTGTCAGCAGTGTTGGAGTTAGTGTATCCTGTGCAAACAAACGGTCATAGTAGTGTGCGTTTAACCCACGGATCGATTCGGTTCAGCGCCACATCGGTCGACTTCCAACCGTTACGGGGACTTTGTTCCGTCCGGCGGTCATATGAGTGACCTTGTCCAGACCATTGGCTGGAGTTGTGAGCTGTACCCTTACGAGAACGCCTTAATCGTCCGCTTGGGTCGTTGCTGCTACAGAGCGGGTCTGCGCTTGTGACACCTTCGTCAAAGCGTTCAGTCGCACGTACGTGGCGAGCAGCTGTTTCGAGGTCTTGTCTGAACGAGTGCCATCTGCGTCAGTGGTACGCTCGGCGGATCAGCCTACCGAAAGGCGTCCGAGGAAAAGATGCCTCCACCACGGAGGAGGATGGTTAAGTCTCTCGCTGGGAGTGAAGAGTAGGGGCCATCGACCGTGACGATGGAGAATACGCCGGAAAACGAGGCGGCGGGGCCATCGGTAAAATCCCCGCCACGACGGAAGGCGCGTTTGGGGTCGCCGGAAGAAACGGGAGGTGAAGAGGGCGGGAACGGTAGTGGTAGCGGTTGCGGTAATGGTGACACCGCTGAAAAAGCGGCTGTTCACCCCGCAAAGTCGGACGAGGGTGAAGTGGGTCTCGTTCGTGGTGGTGAGGCCGCGACAAAGACGGGCGCAAATAAGGCGAGCGCGAGCAAGTGTAGTGCGGGCAGAGGTGACGCTGCTAAAGAAGGCGCTATTATTGTGGGGATAACGCGGCGAGCCATGTCGTGGCTATAAAAAAAATTTATTTGCGCCCTTAGAGGAAGCTGTGGGAGACACTCCTCGCCGCGGATGCAGAGAGAGGGTACGGACAAAATGATGATGAGTGATCATAATTGGTCCAAATAATGGTTACTCCCAAATCCTCCCCTCGCGGTATGAGAGTCCTTTGCGGTACCTCTGGTATCGACTGGAACCAATATGGACGATCTGTTAGGGAAGCGGTATAAGGTATACCGCTTGGAGTGTTTGAGGATTAGGGGTTGACGAGCAGATTGCTCCTATTTATGAGGTAGTGTGGGGGGTAAATGATAGGGTACTTAGAAAGTGTGAAAATTTTATGATTAGGAAAATAAAGTGGTGGACGCGGGAGTTAACCTCGAACTGTCTCAACTGTCAGGCGACTGAGGCGAAAGTTTCAACGCACTCGACGGTCCAATTCTTAGAGGCTGTCCCTGCTTAGGCATGAACTTAGTTGTGCGGTTAGGGAATATAAGGATATATCGGTTAAAATTAAAGAAGAGGAGTGGAGGAATTTTGTGGGTGAGAATAGGGACGACCCGTGGAGTCAGGTCTATAGGATCTGCCGGGGTCGTAAGAGGGAGGACATAACCTCTCTTCGCGTTGGTGACACTATGTTATCAACGTGGAGAGAGTGTGCGGGGGCTTTGTTCTTTCCTAGGGCGGAGGATCAGGTACCTCAAGCACAGGAGGTACCTGTCCCTCCAATAGATGATAGGGAGTTGGGGTACGCCTTTGACCTGGTCAGGTTTAAACGGTCCCCAGGTTTTGATGGTTTGAACAGAGAGATGTGCAACGGAAGTTCATTCCAGAATACTTGGAGGATATTATGATAAGTGCGTGTGGGAGGATTTTTCTAGGATTGTTCCTCTCCTGAAGTCCCCTGATAAAATCAGGAGGGATCCTCGTTCTTATCGGGGCATCAGTCTTCTTCCAGTACTTGGAAAAGTACTGGAAAGAGTAATGGTGAAACGGCTTCAGCAGCTTACGCGGGGTATATGGTCGGATAGGCAGTATGGATTCATGAAAGGACGCAGTGTTGAGGATGCTTGGTTCTACGTTCAGGGTGCTGTTAGGAAGAATGTCAAAAAATATGTCCTTGGCATATTTGTTGACTTCAAGGGGGCATTTGATTACCCAAGCTGGAATCGAGTGTTGCAACGGCTGAAGGAGCTTGGCTGTCCGGAGAAAATCCTCTCTAGTCGGAATGAACGGGAGTGTGGAGATCGGAGTGGTCCGTGCTGCCCACAGGGATCCATCTGCGGTCCATATATATATTTGGAAACTCATGACCGACTCTCTGCTTGGAAAGCTCGAGCACCTCTGTAAATGTTGTGCGTATGCCGACGACCTTCTCCTTATGGTTTAAGGTCGATCGCGATTAGAGTTAGAGCGAACGGAAGGAGAATTTTTAGAAATTGTAAACAGTTGGGGTTTAGGTGTGGGGGTTGACATATCAATAGATAAGGGCAGATTGTCGCCGGTTCATCCACCGATTGTCTGGGTAAATAGGGTCAGCATCAGGTATGTGACGCAAGTCAAACATGACTGAATTTCCGATGATGATGTGGAGAGGGAAGGATATCTAGGGAGCAAGAGGCTTCTAGATGATAGGGTAAGGAGTAGGTGGCAAGACCGTTGGGACAATAGCCCTAACGGTCGGGTGACTTCTGAGTACATCCGGGACGTTAGGTTTGTTGAGAGTAACCCAGACTTCAAATTTTGTCTGAGTTTGGGTTTTTTGTTTCCGAGGCATGGGCCTCTGAATGCATTTTGCATCAGAGGCACCATTCTGATAGGTCGGGGTGTTTGTGTGGGGCGCCATGTGAAGACTGGGTTCACTTGATCTCGGAGTGCCAGATGTACTCGGACATTAGGGATCTCGGGGGTATGGGGATTTGCTGGACTGACGGACAGTTAGATGTTAACGGTGTGATCTCCACTACCACTACCACTGTGTAATGTGCGTATGGGGTCTAAGCCCTGGTTACCAGTTCAGAGCAGTATGGAAGCTCAACTGGTAGTAGCTTCGGCTACGAGGTCTGACCGGAGACTTAAATCTGGTACAACGGGAAGCAGGGGCCCTTGGAGTTCGTTCCAACCTGCTCATGCGGACTGGACCTTCGGGGAGTATCGTGGTAGCTGTGGTTGATACCTTAATACGAGAAGAACTGAGTTTTGTCAGTAGAATGTGGAGTTGCATTGCAACCGGGTGCCGGACTCAAAGTACGGCAGAGGGCAAAGTACGGCATTTTCAGGGCGCTGATCAACGCATTGATTTGATCCGCCGTGCTTTTGAGCGCCGTGGGATAAGGTTGTCGTCAGCAGGTACCCACGTTAAACACACTGAACGTTGCCCTTAACTCCATTAGCTGGTTTGGAGGAACTTGTGCCATGACCAGGTTGTATTTCCTCGACTCGATGTTTGTTTCGAACATATTCATAGCTGCGTCCACGTGGAATTTGGGCTGATGCACCTCGATTGATGATCTAGGCAAAATGCTTTGCGGTTGTATTGCATTCACCTTGTTGTGCCTTCTGAAAACTAACTTTGCTTCACCGGATACCCCAGTTCTAATGGTTGCGTTTCTAAAAGAGGTTTATTTTACAATACAAACTATACTCCACAAATAAACTGATTGCTGCTGATGGATGCTGCTTCTGACATGTCTAGTCCGCTCGGAGTCCGTGAAAAAAAGGGGAGAATTGAAGGATGAAAAAGAATGGGGTTGCTTATAACTTTAAATATAAAAATGTAGTAAAGGGTTGCCGGTCGGTAGTGCTGTGCGTTCGACGGTCGGTAACATAGTACAACATAGTTTTAGCCTGTCGGTAGTGTATGATGTTGCCACATATATATATATGCACATATTTAACAAAGCTAATTTGGGCTGAAATTAAATAAATGTACGTGATATTGGACATGTAAAATAACTTGTAGTAATAATGTTTGTGTTAACGTTTAGTTTAGCCAGTTTAATATTGCTCGTTTGTTATTGAAGTTTTCGTTCTATACCCTGTGTTTCTATTTCAGTACTCCCCAAATAATAAACTTTAAGACAACAAGGCGACCTCAACACGATTTCTTGATAAATTTTTTCTAAAGGATTCTGTTATCAGTTGAATCTCTCAATGCTTCCGAACGTTTTTGATATAAGTTCAATTTTTTTTTTTTTACTATATAATAGGGGAAAACTTTAGTTTAGCATCCCACGATTTCAGGGTTAAGAGGGGTATAGTTGAATAGAGGAGATTTTCCAGATCACAAATATATATAATTACCGCCGGAAACTTATAGTTTTCGAGATATTTGCATTTTAAGTTGAAAATTTCACAAATTTCATTTTACAATTTTTCGATTTATGGTTATCTTTTCTTTTATATTATGCACTTATTACACACTAACACTTCACTACAATGTTTCTACATATTTATTTTATAATAAATATTTAAGTATTTGCTTTAAATAAGCATTTAACTTCTACACAATTTTCGTAATATGAACAATAACAAATGGGTGTCATGTTGTCAGATAATAAGTGTTGCGGATGAATGAAATCAAAATAAATAAAAAACCCAATCACCCTCTACAAAATATAATGAACTTAATTTTCCATTTTTAAAAAAGAAAAAGGTTTTATGGCTTAAACGTATGTTTTATTGCATCTGATAATTTCACAAATGGATCATGATGTTGATTTACTATATTTTTACGCCATATGTATTCTTATATCAAATTTTCAAAATCTTCACTGTTATCCTTAATAAAAATTGAAGTTTATAGAGAGTGATATATTCTCTTTAACATTACTTTTTTTTTGTTAAGATTTTTTATTTGCACTGGCGGCCTTCGGCCGCGCTTCAAAAAAATAACCCCGTTCGGTCCAACACCGGGGTGTTGATAATTCAATCGCATCAAACTTCTTTCCGCACTGGCGGCCCTCGGCTGCGCTTCAAAAAAATAACCCTGGTCGGTCCAACACCGGAGTGTTCATAATTCAATCGCGTCAAACTTCTTTCTGCACTGACGGCCTTCGGCCGCGCTTCAAAAAAATAACCCTGGTCGGTCCAACACTGGGGTGTTCATAATTTAATCGCGTCAAACTTCTTTCCGCACAGGCGGCCTTCGGCCGCGCTTTAAAAAAATAACCTCCAATTCCATAATTTATCAATAGAAGGGAATGAACAAAATTATAGTTCATGTATTTTTTTTTTTAATTAAATATTTAATATAAAATAAATATGTAGAAATATTGAAGTGAAAAGTTAGTGTATAATAAGTGCATAATATAAAAGAAAAGATAACCATAAATCGAGAAATTGTAAAATGAAATTTGTGAAATTTTCAACTTAAAATGCAAATATCTATCTCTATCCAACCATACCCCTCTTAACCCTGAAGTCGTGGGATGCTAAACTAAAGCCCACTCTATAATAGAAAAGAATTTATTCAAATATTGTGCGAACCCTAAACTTTGAGTTTAAATTGTGTCTGAAAAACAAAAAAGTTAGAATAACAATATCATAAATGGCGGAAGATACGTTCATGTTCAATGTTCATGTTTGATATATGGCGGGCATGATACCATTGGTTATACTTATACTATTTGTTTATCACTTTGGGTGAAATTAAGAATAGCATCTGCCAAATTCGGGGGTAAATTTTAGAATAGTATCTCCCTAATTCTGGGTTAAAATGGGTTCTCCAGATTAAGAAAATATATACATTTAGTTGCCGCTGATGGTTTTTAAGATATTTAAATTTAAAGTTCAAATTTCAACTATTTAAAGTACGTGTTTCTTTGATTTATAATGAATTTTACCCTTGTATTTTTGACCTTTATATCCACAATCACTTTACTAATTCGTTTGTACATATTTATTTTACATTATATAGTGCAAAATTAACTTTATTTCAATATTTAACATACTGTTCAATTCTATTAATTCAATCAATAACAAAAGGGTTGCGAAATGACAAATAACTAGTGTTACCTTATCGACATCTTTTGTAAATGAACTGAAAGAGTTAAACGTAAAAACATAAAATATTAGGAGATTAGTCCAATATAATAAAACGAAACTGTTTGTACACTGTTTCAAAAGTAGCAGTAATGTTATACTCTCTATGACAATATTATTTTTTCGCGTAGAACTCCTTTTTCTGTTTGTTTGCAAAATGTGTTAACACTTATATTTTGTTTGGAACCATTTTGTTATTGTAGGAATAAATGGACTTGAACCAAAGTTAAAAACATATTGAATTAAAGTTATTTTTGTACTATTTAATATATAATAAATGTAAGTGGCTTTTCATTGCTTCACACGGTTTTGGAAACTAGTACAGATGGCACGCACAACTTCTTCTCAAACTGCATCCCAAATTCTGCGGCGCTTAAACTGGTGCCGTTTGTAGTTTTTTACATTTGTCCTCACACTACTACTGAACAATTCTTGCTTTATGAGCCGGGGCAGTATCTTGTTGAAAGCAGTTTGGATTATTACGAAACATACTGGATACGTGAGCAGAGAAGTGTCCAACAAGCGCTTTCTTCATATAATATTTTACATTAAGTTTTACGCCTTTATCAATGAAAATGGGCCGGAATTTATTTCTTGGGAGATTGATTACATTTTAAAAGCTGCTGAGGTTGTTGTTGTTGTAGCGGCTTAAAACTTTCCTGTAGTAATTTCGAGAAATGGTGCCGAGTTGGCAGACCTTGGCCGGAAAGGCTGGGTCCGTTCCGGTTACTTAGACCCGACTGTCGTGGGAACGAAACCTGCTGAGGTCATAACCACCCATTAGCAACCTGGCATGGCGCATGCCTTGGAGTTGTTGCCAATGTCTCTCCCTGCCTGCTTGTTCCTCCTAACGGAGCAGCTTCTTTATGGTATGAGGACCAACCGCGATGTACGGTTCCGGTCCTTCCATTCAGGTGGAGGCTTCAGAGCGGCCCAAATACCCCAAATACAGGAATCATTATCGTTAATGCACAATAAAATATCTCTCAGTATTTCCCTTCTCTTGAGAAACCCCGGTGGTGGACCGACCAAGGTTAATTTATTCAAGCGCGGCCGCCAACACAAAATGGATTTCTACTCGAAAAAACTGAGTTAACCCCGGTGTTCTACGCAAAAAACTAATTATTTCTAATTTATTTCCTACCATAGGGTAATCCGTCCTTTCTTTTCTTTCAGCTCTCTTATAAAAGATGTCGAAAGGGAAATAAATATTCCTTAACTTTACACACTCTCTGTTTCAAGAAATTTGTATATGTACATTATCGGCAAATTCTCTTTTGGTATCGCACGGTGCGTTCACATGAGCGAAAAGAATCCAGCAAATCGAATCTAGTGTTTCTGTCATTCCTTTTCATACAATTCACGCAAATGTTTCTGCGGTTCGACTGCCCGATGCTTAGAGCGTATTGCATAGTTCATTAGTATGTTTGTATGGCGGTCTCTTATTTTGGTTCCAAGAAATTAAGGAATTACCATGAAAGTGGTAGAACAATATTTAGAATACCCGCTATTAACATAATATTTTCAAAGAAAATCTAATGACGGGAATTCCCGAATCCACCAGAATGTATTAAATACCCGCTATTAATATTTTTAAGGACAAATGTATGACAGGAATTTTCTAATCTATCGGGAATTATTAAAAACCCGTAATTTTTTACTCCAATTTTTTTTATTTATTACAAAACATTTAAGAATAAATTACATTTCTTGTTTTAAAACGTAAAATGTAACATAATATTCGAGCTAAATAATTTGCGGTTAAAAGAAATAAATATGATAGCATCTTAATAATATAATAATGTTATTGAAAATTAATATTAAATATTTTGAGTATCTTAATTTTATCCTTATTCATAATTTTCAAAATATTCTTATTATTCTATGCATATTTGTATATAACATACATACAAACAATAGATAACGAAATTCAAATTTTCGAACATATCGTATATATTCATTTGAATCCGAGAGCTATTGTGTATCAGCGAACTATTACGAGCGTGCCATCCGAGCACGAGCGGCACGGTCCCTTCGCTTCTTCTCGTCGTTCCCTAGTAAGTAGTTCAACGCAAAAAAAAACTATGGACACTTCGGTGTTGGACCGATCAGGATTATATATTTTTGTCGAATGTTAGCACTTAAATTTCTTGAAACTGTGAGTATGCATTACTTTACAATTGTTTAACTTTAAATACAAATATTTCGAAAACTATAAGTCTGAGGCGGGTATATGTGCATACACATTTTAATCCTGAGGCCCTCCTCTATGCGTTCATTCCATCAGATAGCGGCGCCAAAAGAATTGTAATCGTGCCCTTAACCAGGATTCATTGTATATATACCATATCATATACATATATACCTATAGCTAACCAAGGCAGCTATTAAATAAATGGGCGTGATATTGGAGATGTAAAATAACTTGTAGTAATAATGTTTGTGTAAACGAAGCATTAGTTTAGCCAGTTTAATATTGTTGATTTGTTTTTGAAGTTTTCGTTCTATACCCTGTGTTTCTATTTCAATACTCCCCAAATAATAAACTTGAAAACCACTAGGCGATTTCAACACGATTTATAAATAAAATTTTTCTAAAGGATTCTGTTATCAGTTGAATCTCTCAATGTTTCCGTACGTTTTTGATATAAGTAATAGTTGTTGAACTTAATCGCGAACACATATGTGTCAACGTCAAAGTAGCCGAGCTTTAAACGTGGCATTCCATTGCATTTCCATTTTTTTTTTGTTATATATACAAAAGAAGAGAATTTATTCAAATATTGTGCGAAGACTAAACTTTAGAGTTTAAATTGTGTCTGAAAAACAAAAAAGTTACAATAACAATATTAGAAATGGTGGAAGATACGTTCATGCTTGTTTCTCTCGTAATCGTTATGCTTGTTGGTTCATATATGGCGGGCATGATACCATTGGTGATGAGGCTAAGTGAGGTACGTACTAAAAACTATTTTTTCATCACTTTGGGTGGGATTTAGAGTAACATCTGCCAAATTCGGGGGTAAATTTTAAAATAGAATCTCCAGAATTCTGGGTTAAAATGGGGGTAAATGTATAGTTTAGGTTCCCCAACTAAGGAGGCCTCAAAAATATAGTTTTCGAGATATTTGCATTTTAATTCGAAAATTTCACAAATGTTATTTTACAATTTCTCGATTTATGGTTAACTTTTCTTTTATATTATGCATTTATTACACACTAACACTTCACTACAATGTTTCTACATATTTTTTTTATATTAAAAATTTGAAATATTTGCTTTAAAAAATCACTTTTTTTTACATAATTTTCATTATGTTGGTTGGGTTCCATGTTGTCAGATAATAAGTGTTGCCATATCCAAACGAATGAAAGCAATCAAAATAAATAATAAACCCAATTACCCTCTACAAAATATTATGAACTAAATTTTCCATTTTAATAAAAGAACAAGGTTTTATGGCTTAAACGTATGTTTTATTGCATCTGATAATTTCACATATCATGCATGATATGTATTCATATATCAAATTTTCAAAAACTTCACTGTTATTATATTTATCCTTAATAAAAATGAGAGAGTGATTTACCCTCCTTAACATTACTCTTTTGTTTGTTTAGAGATCTTATTTGAACTGGCGGCCTTCGGCCGCGTTTAAAAAAAATAACCCTGGTCGGTCCAACACCGGGGTGTTCATAATTCAATCAAGTCAAACTCCTTTCTGCACTGGCGGCCTTCGGCCGCGCTTCAAAAAAATAACCCTGGCCAATCCAATACCATAATTTATCAATAGAAGGGAATGAACAAAATTGTAGTTCATGTATTTGGGGTATAATCCTCTTTTATTGTTCATTTTAATTCGCTTTCAAAATATAAATATATATATATATAATAGATATGGCAACACTTGTTAGCTGACAACATGGAACCCATTTGTTGTTGTTCATATAACGAAAATTATGTAAAATTAAATGCTTATTTCAAGCAAATACTTAAATATTTAATATAAAATAAATATGTAGAAACATTGAAGTGAAGTGTTAGTGTATATTAAGTGCTTAATATAAAAGAGAAGTTAACCATAAATCGAGAAATTGTAAAATAAATTTTGTGAAATTTTCAACTTAAAATGCAAATATCTCGAAAACTATAAGTTTCCGGCGGCAATAATTATATATATTCGTGATCTGAATCTCCTCTATCCAACCATACCCCTCTTAGCACTGAAATCGTGGGATGCTAAACTAAAGCCGACCCCAAATCCGTGAGCGAAAAGTGAATTTTTTCAATACTATTTTGTTTTTAATTTCTTTTCTAATTTGTATAATAAATATGCATTAAAAATAAAAAAAATTATGATACATTTAAATTTATTTTTTTATTTTTTCCTTTTGCTGAAAGGAGTTCGGTGCAAAAGAACTACGGACACCCCGGTGTTGGACCGATCAGGGTTATTTTTTTGAAGCGCGGCCGAAGGCCGCCAGTGTGGAAAGGAGTTCGACGATCTCCGATATTTGTTCATACCATCTGAATGCATTTTGCATCAGAGGCACCATTCTGATAGGTCGGGGTGTTTGTGTGGGGCGCCATGTGAAGACTGGGTTCACTTGATCTCGGAGTGCCAGATGTACTCGGACATTAGGGATCTCGGGGGTATGGGGATTTGCTGGACTGACGGACAGTTAGATGTTAACGGTGTGATCTCCACTACCACTACCACTGTGTAATGTGCGTATGGGGTCTAAGCCCTGGTTACCAGTTCAGAGCAGTATGGAAGCTCAACTGGTAGTAGCTTCGGCTACGAGGTCTGACCGGAGACTTAATTCTGGTACAACGGGAAGCAGGGGCCCTTGGAGTTCGTTCCAACCTGCTCATGCGGACTGGACCTTCGGGGAGTATCGTGGTAGCTGTGGTTGATACCTTAATACGAGAAGAACTGAGTTTTGTCAGTAGAATGTGGAGTTGCATTGCAACCGGGTGCCGGACTCAAAGTACGGCAGAGGGCAAAGTACGGCATTTTCAGGGCGCTGATCAACGCATTGATTTGATCCGCCGTGCTTTTGAGCGCCGTGGGATAAGGTTGTCGTCAGCAGGTACCCACGTTAAACACACTGAACGTTGCCCTTAACTCCATTAGCTGGTTTGGAGGAACTTGTGCCATGACCAGGTTGTATTTCCTCGACTCGATGTTTGTTTCGAACATATTCATAGCTGCGTCCACGTGGAATTTGGGCTGATGCACCTCGATTGATGATCTAGGCAAAATGCTTTGCGGTTGCATTGCATTCACCTTGTTGTGCCTTCTGAAAACTAACTTTGCTTCATCGGAGTCCCCAGTTCTAATGGTTGCGTTTCTAAAAGAGGTTTATTTTACAATACAAACTATACTCCACAAATAAACTGATTGCTGCTGATGGATGCTGCTTCTGACATGTCTAGTCCGCTCGGAGTCCGTGAAAAAAAGGGGAGAATTGAAGGATGAAAAAGAATGGGGTTGCTTATAACTTTAAATATAAAAATGTAGTAAAGGGTTGCCGGTCGGTAGTGCTGTGCGTTCGACGGTCGGTAACATAGTACAACATAGTTTTAGCCTGTCGGTAGTGTATGATGTTGCCACATATATATATATGCACATATTTAACAAAGCTAATTTGGGCTGAAATTAAATAAATGTACGTGATATTGGACATGTAAAATAACTTGTAGTAATAATGTTTGTGTTAACGTTTAGTTTAGCCAGTTTAATATTGCTCGTTTGTTATTGAAGTTTTCGTTCTATACCCTGTGTTTCTATTTCAGTACTCCCCAAATAATAAACTTTAAGACAACAAGGCGACCTCAACACGATTTCTTGATAAATTTTTTCTAAAGGATTCTGTTATCAGTTGAATCTCTCAATGCTTCCAAACGTTTTTGATATAAGTTCAATCTTTTTTTTTACTATATAATAGGGGAAAACTTTAGTTTAGCATCCCACGATTTCAGGGTTAAGAGGGGTATGGTTGAATAGAGGAGATTTTCCAGATCACAAATATATATAATTACCGCCGGAAACTTATAGTTTTCGAGATATTTGCATTTTAAGTTGAAAATTTCACAAATTTCATTTTACAATTTTTCGATTTATGGTTATCTTTTCTTTTATATTATGCACTTATTACACACTAACACTTCACTACAATGTTTCTACATATTTATTTTATAATAAATATTTAAGTATTTGCTTTAAATAAGCATTTAACTTCTACACAATTTTCGTAATATGAACAATAACAAATGGGTGTCATGTTGTCAGATAATAAGTGTTGCGGATGAATGAAATCAAAATAAATAAAAAACCCAATCACCCTCTACAAAATATAATGAACTTAATTTTCCATTTTTAAAAAAGAAAAAGGTTTTATGGCTTAAACGTATGTTTTATTGCATCTGATAATTTCACAAATGGATCATGATGTTGATTTACTATATTTTTACGCCATATGTATTCTTATATCAAATTTTCAAAATCTTCACTGTTATCCTTAATAAAAATTGAAGTTTATAGAGAGTGATATATTCTCTTTAACATTACTTTTTTTTTGTTAAGATTTTTTATTTGCACTGGCGGCCTTCGGCCGCGCTTCAAAAAAATAACCCCGTTCGGTCCAACACCGGGGTGTTGATAATTCAATCGCATCAAACTTCTTTCCGCACTGGCGGCCCTCGGCTGCGCTTCAAAAAAATAACCCTGGTCGGTCCAACACCGGAGTGTTCATAATTCAATCGCGTCAAACTTCTTTCTGCACTGACTGCCTTCGGCCGCGCTTCAAAAAAATAACCCTGGTCGGTCCAACACCGGGGTGTTCATAATTTAATCGCGTCAAACTTCTTTCCGCACAGGCGGCCTTCGGCCGCGCTTTAAAAAAATAACCTCCAATTCCATAATTTATCAATAGAAGGGAATGAACAAAATTATAGTTCATGTATTTTTTTTTAAATTAAATATTTAATATAAAATAAATATGTAGAAATATTGAAGTGAAAAGTTAGTGTATAATAAGTGCATAATATAAAAGAAAAGATAACCATAAATCGAGAAATTGTAAAATGAAATTTGTGAAATTTTCAACTTAAAATGCAAATATCTATCTCTATCCAACCATACCCCTCTTAACCCTGAAGTCGTGGGATGCTAAACTAAAGCCCACTCTATAATAGAAAAGAATTTATTCAAATATTGTGCGAACCCTAAACTTTGAGTTTAAATTGTGTCTGAAAAACAAAAAAGTTAGAATAACAATATCATAAATGGCGGAAGATACGTTCATGTTCAATGTTCATGTTTGATATATGTCGGGCATGATACCATTGGTTATACTTATACTATTTGTTTATCACTTTGGGTGAAATTAAGAATAGCATCTGCCAAATTCGGGGGTAAATTTTAGAATAGTATCTCCCTAATTCTGGGTTAAAATGGGTTCTCCAGATTAAGAAAATATATACATTTAGTTGCCGCTGATGGTTTTTAAGATATTTAAATTTAAAGTTCAAATTTCAACTATTTAAAGTACGTGTTTCTTTGATTTATAATGAATTTTACCCTTGTATTTTTGACCTTTATATCCATAATCACTTTACTAATTCGTTTGTACATATTTATTTTACATTATATAGTGCAAAATTAACTTTATTTCAATATTTAACATACTGTTCAATTCTATTAATTCAATCAATAACAAAAGGGTTGCGAAATGACAAATAACTAGTGTTACCTTATCGACATCTTTTGTAAATGAACTGAAAGAGTTAAACGTAAAAACATAAAATATTAGGAGATTAGTCCAATATAATAAAACGAAACTGTTTGTACACTGTTTCAAAAGTAGCAGTAATGTTATACTCTCTATGACAATATTATTTTTTCGCGTAGAACTCCTTTTTCTGTTTGTTTGCAAAATGTGTTAACACTTATATTTTGTTTGGAACCATTTTGTTATTGTAGGAATAAATGGACTTGAACCAAAGTTAAAAACATATTGAATTAAAGTTATTTTTGTACTATTTAATATATAATAAATGTAAGTGGCTTTTCATTGCTTCACACGGTTTTGGAAACTAGTACAGATGGCACGCACAACTTCTTCTCAAACTGCATCCCAAATTCTGCGGCGCTTAAACTGGTGCCGTTTGTAGTTTTTTACATTTGTCCTCACACTACTACTGAACAATTCTTGCTTTATGAGCCGGGGCAGTATCTTGTTGAAAGCAGTTTGGATTATTACGAAACATACTGGATACGTGAGCAGAGAAGTGTCCAACAAGCGCTTTCTTCATGTAATATTTTACATTAAGTTTTACGCCTTTATCAATGAAAATGGGCCGGAATTTATTTCTTGGGAGATTGATTACATTTTAAAAGCTGTTGAGGTTGTTGTTGTTGTAGCGGCTTAAAACTTTCCTGTAGTAATTTCGAGAAATGGTGCCGAGTTGGCAGTCCTTGGCCGGAAAGGCTGGGTCCGTTCCGGTTACTTAGACCCGACTGTCGTGGGAACGAAACCTGCTGAGGTCATAACCACCCATTAGCAACCTGGCATGGCGCATGCCTTGGAGTTGTTGCCAATGTCTCTCCCTGCCTGCTTGTTCCTCCTAACGGAGCAGCTTCTTTATGGTATGAGGACCAACCGCGATGTACGGTTCCGGTCCTTCCATTCAGGTGGAGGCTTCAGAGCGGCCCAAATACCCCAAATACAGGAATCATTATCGTTAATGCACAATAAAATATCTCTCAGTATTTCCCTTCTCTTGAGAAACCCCGGTGGTGGACCGACCAAAGTTAATTTATTCAAGCGCGGCCGCCAACACAAAATGGATTTCTACTCGAAAAAACTGAGTTAACCCCGGTGTTCTACGCAAAAAACTAATTATTTCTAATTTATTTCCTACCATAGGGTAATCCGTCCTTTCTTTTCTTTCAGCTCTCTTATAAAAGATGTCGAAAGGGAAATAAATATTCCTTAACTTTACACACTCTCTGTTTCAAGAAATGTGTATATGTACATTATCGGCAAATTCTCTTTT
This sequence comes from Bactrocera oleae, assembly GCF_042242935.1. Lineage (NCBI taxonomy): Eukaryota > Metazoa > Arthropoda > Insecta > Diptera > Tephritidae > Bactrocera > Bactrocera oleae. Next base: position 15,812,769 of record NC_091541.1, on the reverse strand, counting down.
GGTATCGCTCGGTGTGTTCACATGAGCGAAAAGAATCCAGCAAATCGAATCTAGTGTTTCTGTCATTCCTTTTCATACAATTCACGCAAATGTTTCTGCGGTTCGGCTGCCCGATGCTTAGAGCGTATTGCATAGTTCATTAGTATGTTTGTATGGCGGTCTCTTATTTTGGTTCCAAGAAATTAAGGAATTACCATGAAAGTGGTAGAACAATATTTAGAATACCCGCTATTAACATAATATTTTCAAAGAAAATCTAATGACGGGAATTCCCGAATCCACCAGAATGTATTAAATACCCGCTATTAATATTTTTAAGGACAAATGTATGACAGGAATTTTCTAATCTATCGGGAATTATTAAAAACCCGTAATTTTTTACTCCAATTTTTTTTTATTTATTACAAAACATTTAAGAATAAATTACATTTCTTGTTTTAAAACGTAAAATGTAACATAATATTCGAGCTAAATAATTTGCGGTTAAAAGAAATAAATATGATAGCATCTTAATAATATAATAATGTTATTGAAAATTAATATTAAATATTTTGAGTATCTTAATTTTATCCTTATTCATAATTTTCAAAATATTCTTATTATTCTATGCATATTTGTATATAACATACATACAAACAATAGATAACGAAATTCAAATTTTCGAACATATCGTATATATTCATTTGAATCCGAGAGCTATTGTGTATCAGCGAACTATTACGAGCGTGCCATCCGAGCACGAGCGGCACGGTCCCTTCGCTTCTTCTCGTCGTTCCCTAGTAAGTAGTTCAACGCAAAAAAAAACTATGGACACTTCGGTGTTGGACCGATCAGGATTATATATTTTTGTCGAATGTTAGCACTTAAATTTCTTGAAACTGTGAGTATGCATTACTTTACAATTGTTTAACTTTAAATACAAATATTTCGAAAACTATAAGTCTGAGGCGGGTATATGTGCATACACATTTTAATCCTGAGGCCCTCCTCTATGCGTTCATTCCATCAGATAGCGGCGCCAAAAGAATTGTAATCGTGCCCTTAACCAGGATTCATTGTATATATACCATATCATATACATATATACCTATAGCTAACCAAGGCAGCTATTAAATAAATGGGCGTGATATTGGAGATGTAAAATAACTTGTAGTAATAATGTTTGTGTAAACGAAGCATTAGTTTAGCCAGTTTAATATTGTTGATTTGTTTTTGAAGTTTTCGTTCTATACCCTGTGTTTCTATTTCAATACTCCCCAAATAATAAACTTGAAAACCACTAGGCGATTTCAACACGATTTATAAATAAAATTTTTCTAAAGGATTCTGTTATCAGTTGAATCTCTCAATGTTTCCGTACGTTTTTGATATAAGTAATAGTTGTTGAACTTAATCGCGAACACATATGTGTCAACGTCAAAGTAGCCGAGCTTTAAACGTGGCATTCCATTGCATTTCCATTTTTTTTTTGTTATATATACAAAAGAAGAGAATTTATTCAAATATTGTGCGAAGACTAAACTTTAGAGTTTAAATTGTGTCTGAAAAACAAAAAAGTTACAATAACAATATTAGAAATGGTGGAAGATACGTTCATGCTTGTTTCTCTCGTAATCGTTATGCTTGTTGGTTCATATATGGCGGGCATGATACCATTGGTGATGAGGCTAAGTGAGGTACGTACTAAAAACTATTTTTTCATCACTTTGGGTGGGATTTAGAGTAACATCTGCCAAATTTGGGGGTAAATTTTAAAATAGCATCTCCAGAATTCTGGGTTAAAATGGGGGTAAATGTATAGTTTAGGTTCCCCAACTAAGGAGGCCTCAAAAATATAGTTTTCGAGATATTTGCATTTTAATTCGAAAATTTCACAAATGTTATTTTACAATTTCTCGATTTATGGTTAACTTTTCTTTTATATTATGCATTTATTACACACTAACACTTCACTACAATGTTTCTACATATTTATTTTATATTAAAAATTTGAAATATTTGCTTTAAAAAATCACTTTTTTTTACATAATTTTCATTATGTTGGTTGGGTTCCATGTTGTCAGATAATAAGTGTTGCCATATCCAAACGAATGAAAGCAATCAAAATAAATAATAAACCCAATTACCCTCTACAAAATATTATGAACTAAATTTTCCATTTTAATAAAAGAACAAGGTTTTATGGCTTAAACGTATGTTTTATTGCATCTGATAATTTCACATATCATGCATGATATGTATTCATATATCAAATTTTCAAAAACTTCACTGTTATTATATTTATCCTTAATAAAAATGAGAGAGTGATTTACCCTCCTTAACATTACTCTTTTGTTTGTTTAGAGATCTTATTTGAACTGGCGGCCTTCGGCCGCGTTTAAAAAAAATAACCCTGGTCGGTCCAACACCGGGGTGTTCATAATTCAATCAAGTCAAACTCCTTTCTGCACTGGCGGCCTTCGGCCGCGCTTCAAAAAAATAACCCTGGCCAATCCAATACCATAATTTATCAATAGAAGGGAATGAACAAAATTGTAGTTCATGTATTTGGGGTATAATCCTCTTTTATTGTTCATTTTAATTCGCTTTCAAAATATAAATATATATATATATAATAGATATGGCAACACTTGTTAGCTGACAACATGGAACCCATTTGTTGTTGTTCATATAACGAAAATTATGTAAAATTAAATGCTTATTTCAAGCAAATACTTAAATATTTAATATAAAATAAATATGTAGAAACATTGAAGTGAAGTGTTAGTGTATGGCATATTAAGTGCTTAATATAAAAGAAAAGTTAACCATAAATCGAGAAATTGTAAAATAAATTTTGTGAAATTTTCAACTTAAAATGCAAATATCTCGAAAACTATAAGTTTCCGGCGGCAATAATTATATATATTCGTGATCTGAATCTCCTCTATCCAACCATACCCCTCTTAGCACTGAAATCGTGGGATGCTAAACTAAAGCCGACCCCAAATCCGTGAGCGAAAAGTGAATTTTTTCAATACTATTTTGTTTTTAATTTCTTTTCTAATTTGTATAATAAATATGCATTAAAAATAAAAAAAATTATGATACATTTAAATTTATTTTTTTATTTTTTCCTTTTGCTGAAAGGAGTTCGGTGCAAAAGAACTACGGACACCCCGGTGTTGGACCGATCAGGGTTATTTTTTTGAAGCGCGGCCGAAGGCCGCCAGTGTGGAAAGGAGTTCGACGATCTCCGATATTTGTTCATACCATCTGAATGCATTTTGCATCAGAGGCACCATTCTGATAGGTCGGGGTGTTTGTGTGGGGCGCCATGTGAAGACTGGGTTCACTTGATCTCGGAGTGCCAGATGTACTCGGACATTAGGGATCTCGGGGGTATGGGGATTTGCTGGACTGACGGACAGTTAGATGTTAACGGTGTGATCTCCACTACCACTACCACTGTGTAATGTGCGTATGGGGTCTAAGCCCTGGTTACCAGTTCAGAGCAGTATGGAAGCTCAACTGGTAGTAGCTTCGGCTACGAGGTCTGACCGGAGACTTAATTCTGGTACAACGGGAAGCAGGGGCCCTTGGAGTTCGTTCCAACCTGCTCATGCGGACTGGACCTTCGGGGAGTATCGTGGTAGCTGTGGTTGATACCTTAATACGAGAAGAACTGAGTTTTGTCAGTAGAATGTGGAGTTGCATTGCAACCGGGTGCCGGACTCAAAGTACGGCAGAGGGCAAAGTACGGCATTTTCAGGGCGCTGATCAACGCATTGATTTGATCCGCCGTGCTTTTGAGCGCCGTGGGATAAGGTTGTCGTCAGCAGGTACCCACGTTAAACACACTGAACGTTGCCCTTAACTCCATTAGCTGGTTTGGAGGAACTTGTGCCATGACCAGGTTGTATTTCCTCGACTCGATGTTTGTTTCGAACATATTCATAGCTGCGTCCACGTGGAATTTGGGCTGATGCACCTCGATTGATGATCTAGGCAAAATGCTTTGCGGTTGCATTGCATTCACCTTGTTGTGCCTTCTGAAAACTAACTTTGCTTCATCGGAGTCCCCAGTTCTAATGGTTGCGTTTCTAAAAGAGGTTTAGTTTACAATACAAACTATACTCCACAAATAAACTGATTGCTGCTGATGGATGCTGCTTCTGACATGTCTAGTCCGCTCGGAGTCCGTGAAAAAAAGGGGAGAATTGAAGGATGAAAAAGAATGGGGTTGCTTATAACTTTAAATATAAAAATGTAGTAAAGGGTTGCCGGTCGGTAGTGCTGTGCGTTCGACGGTCGGTAACATAGTACAACATAGTTTTAGCCTGTCGGTAGTGTATGATGTTGCCACATATATATATATGCACATATTTAACAAAGCTAATTTGGGCTGAAATTAAATAAATGTACGTGATATTGGACATGTAAAATAACTTGTAGTAATAATGTTTGTGTTAACGTTTAGTTTAGCCAGTTTAATATTGCTCGTTTGTTATTGAAGTTTTCGTTCTATACCCTGTGTTTCTATTTCAGTACTCCCCAAATAATAAACTTTAAGACAACAAGGCGACCTCAACACGATTTCTTGATAAATTTTTTCTAAAGGATTCTGTTATCAGTTGAATCTCTCAATGCTTCCAAACGTTTTTGATATAAGTTCAATCTTTTTTTTTACTATATAATAGGGGAAAACTTTAGTTTAGCATCCCACGATTTCAGGGTTAAGAGGGGTATGGTTGAATAGAGAAGATTTTCCAGATCACAAATATATATAATTACCGCCGGAAACTTATAGTTTTCGAGATATTTGCATTTTAAGTTGAAAATTTCACAAATTTCATTTTACAATTTTTCGATTTATGGTTATCTTTTCTTTTATATTATGCACTTATTACACACTAACACTTCACTACAATGTTTCTACATATTTATTTTATAATAAATATTTAAGTATTTGCTTTAAATAAGCATTTAACTTCTACACAATTTTCGTAATATGAACAATAACAAATGGGTGTCATGTTGTCAGATAATAAGTGTTGCGGATGAATGAAATCAAAATAAATAAAAAACCCAATCACCCTCTACAAAATATAATGAACTTAATTTTCCATTTTTAAAAAAGAAAAAGGTTTTATGGCTTAAACGTATGTTTTATTGCATCTGATAATTTCACAAATGGATCATGATGTTGATTTACTATATTTTTACGCCATATGTATTCTTATATCAAATTTTCAAAATCTTCACTGTTATCCTTAATAAAAATTGAAGTTTATAGAGAGTGATATGTTCTCTTTAACATTACTTTTTTTTTGTTAAGATTTTTTATTTGCACTGGCGGCCTTCGGCCGCGCTTCAAAAAAATAACCCCGTTCGGTCCAACACCGGGGTGTTGATAATTCAATCGCATCAAACTTCTTTCCGCACTGGCGGCCCTCGGCTGCGCTTCAAAAAAATAACCCTGGTCGGTCCAACACCGGAGTGTTCATAATTCAATCGCGTCAAACTTCTTTCTGCACTGACTGCCTTCGGCCGCGCTTCAAAAAAATAACCCTGGTCGGTCCAACACCGGGGTGTTCATAATTTAATCGCGTCAAACTTCTTTCTGCACTGACTGCCTTCGCCCGCGCTTCAAAAAAATAACCTCCAATTCCATAATTTATCAATAGAAGGGAATGAACAAAATTATAGTTCATGTATTTTTTTTTTTAATTAAATATTTAATATAAAATAAATATGTAGAAATATTGAAGTGAAAAGTTAGTGTATAATAAGTGCATAATATAAAAGAAAAGATAACCATAAATCGAGAAATTGTAAAATGAAATTTGTGAAATTTTCAACTTAAAATGCAAATATCTATCTCTATCCAACCATACCCCTCTTAACCCTGAAGTCGTGGGATGCTAAACTAAAGCCCACTCTATAATAGAAAAGAATTTATTCAAATATTGTGCGAACCCTAAACTTTGAGTTTAAATTGTGTCTGAAAAACAAAAAAGTTAGAATAACAATATCATAAATGGCGGAAGATACGTTCATGTTCAATGTTCATGTTTGATATATGTCGGGCATGATACCATTGGTTATACTTATACTATTTGTTTATCACTTTGGGTGAAATTAAGAATAGCATCTGCCAAATTCGGGGGTAAATTTTAGAATAGTATCTCCCTAATTCTGGGTTAAAATGGGTTCTCCAGATTAAGAAAATATATACATTTAGTTGCCGCTGATGGTTTTTAAGATATTTAAATTTAAAGTTCAAATTTCAACTATTTAAAGTACGTGTTTCTTTGATTTATAATGAATTTTACCCTTGTATTTTTGACCTTTATATCCATAATCACTTTACTAATTCGTTTGTACATATTTATTTTACATTATATAGTGCAAAATTAACTTTATTTCAATATTTAACATACTGTTCAATTCTATTAATTCAATCAATAACAAAAGGGTTGCGAAATGACAAATAACTAGTGTTACCTTATCGACATCTTTTGTAAATGAACTGAAAGAGTTAAACGTAAAAACATAAAATATTAGGAGATTAGTCCAATATAATAAAACGAAACTGTTTGTACACTGTTTCAAAAGTAGCAGTAATGTTATACTCTCTATGACAATATTATTTTTTCGCGTAGAACTCCTTTTTCTGTTTGTTTGCAAAATGTGTTAACACTTATATTTTGTTTGGAACCATTTTGTTATTGTAGGAATAAATGGACTTGAACCAAAGTTAAAAACATATTGAATTAAAGTTATTTTTGTACTATTTAATATATAATAAATGTAAGTGGCTTTTCATTGCTTCACACGGTTTTGGAAACTAGTACAGATGGCACGCACAACTTCTTCTCAAACTGCATCCCAAATTCTGCGGCGCTTAAACTGGTGCCGTTTGTAGTTTTTTACATTTGTCCTCACACTACTACTGAACAATTCTTGCTTTATGAGCCGGGGCAGTATCTTGTTGAAAGCAGTTTGGATTATTACGAAACATACTGGATACGTGAGCAGAGAAGTGTCCAACAAGCGCTTTCTTCATATAATATTTTACATTAAGTTTTACGCCTTTATCAATGAAAATGGGCCGGAATTTATTTCTTGGGAGATTGATTACATTTTAAAAGCTGTTGAGGTTGTTGTTGTTGTAGCGGCTTAAAACTTTCCTGTAGTAATTTCGAGAAATGGTGCCGAGTTGGCAGTCCTTGGCCGGAAAGGCTGGGTCCGTTCCGGTTACTTAGACCCGACTGTCGTGGGAACGAAACCTGCTGAGGTCATAACCACCCATTAGCAACCTGGCATGGCGCATGCCTTGGAGTTGTTGCCAATGTCTCTCCCTGCCTGCTTGTTCCTCCTAACGGAGCAGCTTCTTTATGGTATGAGGACCAACCGCGATGTACGGTTCCGGTCCTTCCATTCAGGTGGAGGCTTCAGAGCGGCCCAAATACCCCAAATACAGGAATCATTATCGTTAATGCACAATAAAATATCTCTCAGTATTTCCCTTCTCTTGAGAAACCCCGGTGGTGGACCGACCAAGGTTAATTTATTCAAGCGCGGCCGCCAACACAAAATGGATTTCTACTCGAAAAAACTGAGTTAACCCCGGTGTTCTACGCAAAAAACTAATTATTTCTAATTTATTTCCTACCATAGGGTAATCCGTCCTTTCTTTTCTTTCAGCTCTCTTATAAAAGATGTCGAAAGGGAAATAAATATTCCTTAACTTTACACACTCTCTGTTTCAAGAAATGTGTATATGTACATTATCGGCAAATTCTCTTTTGGTATCGCTCGGTGCGTTCACATGAGCGAAAAGAATCCAGCAAATCGAATCTAGTGTTTCTGTCATTCCTTTTCATACAATTCACGCAAATGTTTCTGCGGTTCGGCTGCCCGATGCTTAGAGCGTATTGCATAGTTCATTAGTATGTTTGTATGGCGGTCTCTTATTTTGGTTCCAAGAAATTAAGGAATTACCATGAAAGTGGTAGAACAATATTTAGAATACCCGCTATTAACATAATATTTTCAAAGAAAATCTAATGACGGGAATTCCCGAATCCACCAGAATGTATTAAATACCCGCTATTAATATTTTTAAGGACAAATGTATGACAGGAATTTTCTAATCTATCGGGAATTATTAAAAACCCGTAATTTTTTACTCCAATTTTTTTTTATTTATTACAAAACATTTAAGAATAAATTACATTTCTTGTTTTAAAACGTAAAATGTAACATAATATTCGAGCTAAATAATTTGCGGTTAAAAGAAATAAATATGATAGCATCTTAATAATATAATAATGTTATTGAAAATTAATATTAAATATTTTGAGTATCTTAATTTTATCCTTATTCATAATTTTCAAAATATTCTTATTATTCTATGCATATTTGTATATAACATACATACAAACAATAGATAACGAAATTCAAATTTTCGAACATATCGTATATATTCATTTGAATCCGAGAGCTATTGTGTATCAGCGAACTATTACGAGCGTGCCATCCGAGCACGAGCGGCACGGTCCCTTCGCTTCTTCTCGTCGTTCCCTAGTAAGTAGTTCAACGCAAAAAAAAACTATGGACACTCCGGTGTTGGACCGATCAGGATTATATATTTTTGTCGAATGTTAGCACTTAAATTTCTTGAAACTGTGAGTATGCATTACTTTACAATTGTTTAACTTTAAATACAAATATTTCGAAAACTATAAGTCTGAGGCGGGTATATGTGCATACACATTTTAATCCTGAGGCCCTCCTCTATGCGTTCATTCCATCAGATAGCGGCGCCAAAAGAATTGTAATCGTGCCCTTAACCAGGATTCATTGTATATATACCATATCATATACATATATACCTATAGCTAACCAAGGCAGCTATTAAATAAATGGGCGTGATATTGGAGATGTAAAATAACTTGTAGTAATAATGTTTGTGTAAACGAAGCATTAGTTTAGCCAGTTTAATATTGTTGATTTGTTTTTGAAGTTTTCGTTCTATACCCTGTGTTTCTATTTCAATACTCCCCAAATAATAAACTTGAAAACCACTAGGCGATTTCAACACGATTTATAAATAAAATTTTTCTAAAGGATTCTGTTATCAGTTGAATCTCTCAATGTTTCCGTACGTTTTTGATATAAGTAATAGTTGTTGAACTTAATCGCGAACACATATGTGTCAACGTCAAAGTAGCCGAGCTTTAAACGTGGCATTCCATTGCATTTCCATTTTTTTTTTGTTATATATACAAAAGAAGAGAATTTATTCAAATATTGTGCGAAGACTAAACTTTAGAGTTTAAATTGTGTCTGAAAAACAAAAAAGTTACAATAACAATATTAGAAATGGTGGAAGATACGTTCATGCTTGTTTCTCTCGTAATCGTTATGCTTGTTGGTTCATATATGGCGGGCATGATACCATTGGTGATGAGGCTAAGTGAGGTACGTACTAAAAACTATTTTTTCATCACTTTGGGTGGGATTTAGAGTAACATCTGCCAAATTCGGGGGTAAATTTTAAAATAGCATCTCCAGAATTCTGGGTTAAAATGGGGGTAAATGTATAGTTTAGGTTCCCCAACTAAGGAGGCCTCAAAAATATAGTTTTCGAGATATTTGCATTTTAATTCGAAAATTTCACAAATGTTATTTTACAATTTCTCGATTTATGGTTAACTTTTCTTTTATATTATGCATTTATTACACACTAACACTTCACTACAATGTTTCTACATATTTATTTTATATTAAAAATTTGAAATATTTGCTTTAAAAAATCACTTTTTTTTACATAATTTTCATTATGTTGGTTGGGTTCCATGTTGTCAGATAATAGGTGTTGCCATATCCAAACGAATGAAAGCAATCAAAATAAATAATAAACCCAATTACCCTCTACAAAATATTATGAACTAAATTTTCCATTTTAATAAAAGAACAAGGTTTTATGGCTTAAACGTATGTTTTATTGCATCTGATAATTTCACATATCATGCATGATATGTATTCATATATCAAATTTTCAAAAACTTCACTGTTATTATATTTATCCTTAATAAAAATGAGAGAGTGATTTACCCTCCTTAACATTACTCTTTTGTTTGTTTAGAGATCTTATTTGAACTGGCGGCCTTCGGCCGCGTTTAAAAAAAATAACCCTGGTCGGTCCAACACCGGGGTGTTCATAATTCAATCAAGTCAAACTCCTTTCTGCACTGGCGGCCTTCGGCCGCGCTTCAAAAAAATAACCCTGGCCAATCCAATACCATAATTTATCAATAGAAGGGAATGAACAAAATTGTAGTTCATGTATTTGGGGTATAATCCTCTTTTATTGTTCATTTTAATTCGCTTTCAAAATATAAATATATATATATATAATAGATATGGCAACACTTGTTAGCTGACAACATGGAACCCATTTGTTGTTGTTCATATAACGAAAATTATGTAAAATTAAATGCTTATTTCAAGCAAATACTTAAATATTTAATATAAAATAAATATGTAGAAACATTGAAGTGAAGTGTTAGTGTATGGCATATTAAGTGCTTAATATAAAAGAAAAGTTAACCATAAATCGAGAAATTGTAAAATAAATTTTGTGAAATTTTCAACTTAAAATGCAAATATCTCGAAAACTATAAGTTTCCGGCGGCAATAATTATATATATTCGTGATCTGAATCTCCTCTATCCAACCATACCCCTCTTAGCACTGAAATCGTGGGATGCTAAACTAAAGCCGACCCCAAATCCGTGAGCGAAAAGTGAATTTTTTCAATACTATTTTGTTTTTAATTTCTTTTCTAATTTGTATAATAAATATGCATTAAAAATAAAAAAAATTATGATACGTTTAAATTTATTTTTTTATTTTTTCCTTTTGCTGAAAGGAGTTCGGTGCAAAAGAACTACGGACACCCCGGTGTTGGACCGATCAGGGTTATTTTTTTGAAGCGCGGCCGAAGGCCGCCAGTGTGGAAAGGAGTTCGACGATCTCCGATATTTGTTCATACCATCAGACCACGGCGCCAAAGAAGTTGTGACTGTTACATTTCTTCAGTACTATTTTTGGGTCGGCTTTAGTATACCATCCCACGATTAAAATAAATATGTAGAAACATTGCAGTGAAGTGTAAGTGTATAATAAGTGCATAATATAAAAGAAAAATTAATTATATATCGAGAAATTGTAAGATAAAATTTGTGGAATTTTCGACTTAAAATGCAAATATCTTAAAACTATAAGTTTCCGGCGGTAATAATTATATATATTCGTGATCTGGAGAATCTCCTCTATCCTACCATACCCCTCTTAACCCTGAAATAGAGGGATGTATACTAAAGTTCCCCTTTTTTGTTTAAAGAAAAGGTTTAACTCGCTGAACTTGAAATTACAGCAAGTGATCTGAATTCTGCAGAATTTTGCCGCCACAACAACCACAACTAAGGGACTTGAAAAATATGTGCAAAGTGCTTTAAATATATTTGTAAATATATACATAAATTACTGAAAAATTCACTTTCCGCTCACGGATTTGTAGTCTTAGCGTAAAAATAAACCGTTTAAAAAAATATTTCATTTCTGTGGCCTCCTTAGTTGGGGAACCTAAACTATACATTTACCCAAAAAAGTTACAATAACAATATTAAAAATGGCGGAAGATAAGTTCTTGCTTGTTTCTCTCGTAAAATCGTTGTGCTTGTTGGTTCATATATGGCGGGCATGCTACCATTGCTGATGAGGCTAAGTCCCGTTTCCACGACAGTCGGGTCTACGTAACCGGAACGGACCCGGATTTATTCCGGCCAAGGACTGTAAACTCGGCAGAATTCTGTCGCTGCAACAACAACAACAACAACAGACTAAGTGATGTATGTATAAAAAACTATTTGTTAATTACTTTGGGTGGGATTTAGAATAGCATCTGTGGCTATGTCCGGATAGACATTGAGGAGGTTTTCCAGAATAAGAAAATATTAAAGTTGTACAAAAATTACTTTAGTTCATCATTTAACCTTTGTTCAATTCTTTTTATTGAAACAATAACAAAAGGTTTGCATTCTAACAATTAATTAGTGTTACCATATCTACATATTTACAAAGAAACCAAACAGAATATAAAAAAAAAAAAACAGATAATACCCCAATGGCAGGAAATAAATAACACGTTATTAGTTTTTCTCTCTTTCTTCAAAGTTAAATACATATTGAGTAAAAAATAAATGTCAGTGGCCGTACATTTGTCCTCATACTACTAGTGAACAATTATTGCTTTATGGGCCGGGGCAGTATCTTGTTGAAAGCAGTTTGGATTACTGCGAAACATACTGAATACGTGAGCAGAGAAGTGTTCAACAAGCACTTCCTCCAAATATTATTTTTCATTAAGTTTTACGCATTTATCAATGAAAATGAGAGTTAGTTTTCCTTTTGCAGATACGTTGATACGTTTTGATACCTTTCAATAGCTCTTTTATCAGCTGCCTGAAACACAAAAAGTTTCTCATCAGAAGCACAACCTCTCAATTGGCGTGCTGCTGAAGTACCGAATCCCTTTTTTCTCTTCTCTTTTGCTTTTGTCGTTCCTAGTTCGGGGCATGCTATTCTAAAATTTACCCTTCAAAAATTCAAAAATTTTAAATATGTAATTTTTTGATTCATTTTTCACTTGTGTTGGTCACTTTTACATTACATCTGCAGTTAAAATTTTTTTTTAAAAGTAAGCGTCTGCTTAGCCAAATTCGGTACATAACATTCTTCTCATACAAGGTGTGTTCCAAAGTAAGCAGGACTGTAAAAAAAAAAGACAGAACAAATGGTTTTATCGGCAAAATCAATTAATTTTATTCCACATAGTCTCCTTCTGCTTTAATACAGCTTTTTGCACGGTCCAAAAGCATGTCCAACGAGTGTCCAGAGCAAGATCGAGTAGATAGTTGCATTCATGAGCCGGGAGCGCGTAACGATAGCTCCGTTCCAAGAAACCAAGTTAAACAGCCGCTAAGGATCGCGAGCGAGATAATGGTGGACGCCTAGCCTTCATATTGCACAACACCGTGCAATATCGTCTAATCGATGTTGATATCGACCGCAGGGACACTACCCTTGAATGTCAGGGTATAGCTGTCCGGTCAAGCGATGTCGAGCACGAAATATTTAATATATACATCCCCCCAGTTACATGTTGCCCAACAGGATATCACCCGAACATAGATGCGCTACTTCGTGGTGAAAACCGTTTGGTGCTAGGCGACTTTAACGCGCATCACGATCTTTGGCATTCCTACCTGTCAAACGATCGTAGGGGGATGGAGCTGGCGGAACAGATTGACGTTTCGACATTCTGCACAATGAATGCGAAGCCCTCACCAGAATTATGGGAACCTGTAATAGCTCGCCAGATATTACCATCGCTAGCAGTGGTCTGATAAATAGTATAACCTGGCGATCTATGCTAACTCTCGCATCAGACCATCTGCCCATAATTATCTCGAACGAGAAACCTCCTGACTTTATTTCTGTGGACAACCGCACTTTTGGAGACTTTAACAAAGCTAACTGGGTCGGCTTCACAGAATTTACCGAGAGCACCTTCCACGCACTACCCATTCCTACGGACGTCATCGTTGGCGAGCGCCAATTCCGCAAGGCAATTCGCCGCTGCTACTGCTCGCTTCATACCGGCTGGAAGAATAGCGGAACTCTGCCCTAATTTCCCAGTCGAAGCAGCTGTACTAGTAAACGAGCGCCATGCCGATCCCTGTGATCCCCGAATAAGGGATCTCAATTTGGAGATTCGGCAAATGGTAAACCATCATAAGCGGACAAAGTGGATAGAGCACCTGAAGTCCTGCAACCTCTCCACCGGTGTGAGTAAGCTTTGGGCTACTGTCAAGGCCCTGTCAAATCAGAGGAGACATAACGATCGGGTTGAAATTCAATTCGATGGCCATGTCTCCTCGGACCCGAAGAAGTGCGCGAGCTATTTTAGCCGGCAGTTTACACTGCACCCTTCGACTGACAAGGCCAAACGTTGTGTTACCCGACGGCTGCGCAAAATACCAAAAGACCGCGCGCCACTTACTTTCACCGATGGGGAGGTTCAGAGTGCCATCACAAAGGCCAAATAATCCAAATCCATTGGCCCTGACGGAATAAGAATGCTGATGCTAAAACATATAAGCTCGACGGGAGTAAACTATCTCACCAAGGTCCTCAACTTGTCGATGGCCACTCTTCAAATACCCGATGTGTGGAAAGTCGGAAGAGTGGTCCCACTACTGAAACCTGGGAAACGCGCCAACAAAGGGGAGTCTTATCGCCCGATAACTCTCCTTTCCCCAGTAGTGAAGACACTTAAGGCCTTGTTACTCCCGTCATTCACTCACCACCTGAGCCTAGCAGATCATCAGCATGGCTTCCGAAAAGTGCATAGTACCACCACAGCACTTAGCGTCATAAACGCCCAGATAGTTCATGGCCTGAACCAGAAGCCACCCTGCGAGAGGACGATCCTCGTAGCGTTGGACTTGTCGAAAGCCTTCGACACAGTCAACCACACAACGCTACTTGAGGACATCGAACAATCTACGCTCCCTTCAGGGCTGAAGCGGTGGACCATGAACTACCTGAGCGGTCGGCAATCATCCGTACTGTTTCGAGGTCAAAACTCCAAACTGAGAAGAATTAAACAGGGGGTTCCGCAGGGTGGTGTCCTCTCCCCTTTGCTGTTTAATTTCTACATCTCGAAACTCCCTCAACCACCAGAGGGAATTTCCGTGACCTCGTACGCTGATTACTGCACGATATTGACGTCGGGCAATGGAATCGATGGCATGTGCTCGACAGTAAACAGCTATCTCTCTGATCTTTCTCGCTTCTTCTCTGTAAGGAGTCCGACACTCTGCCCCACCTAATCCACAGCGACCATATTTACAAACTGGACGAAGGAGTACAGACTGGATCTAAACATTTCAGTCGATGGCACCAAAATTCCGACGGTAAACAACCCTAAAATTTTAGGCGTTACACTTGACAGTCTTTGCTCCTTCACTCCCCACACGACCGCGATAACTGCCAAAGAACAGAGCCGCAACAAAATCCTCAAATCGCTTGCCGGCAGCTCTTGGAGAAATTACAAAGAAACGTTGTTGGCAACATACAAGACAATCGGCCGGCCGGTCCTAAATTATGCAGCCCCAATATGGTCGCCTGGATGCAGTGCCATGCAGACGAGGAAGCTTCAGACCTGTCAGACCACTGCACTCCGGACTGTCACGGGATGCCTCTTGATGTCTCCAATCGAACACCTACACAGTGAGGTGATTACGTCGACGACATTAGACAGTACGCCGACCGGACTTCGGACGCAACGAACTTCAGACAGGCACTGACCGCCATTCACAGTGGAGCCATCAACACCTTCACCGAGTCCCTCGCAGTGAATGGCGTATTACGAGTAAAACCACCACCCATAGCAGACGTAGAGCTCGAGTTGCCTCGCGAAACCAGAGTGACCCTCGCGCAACTTCGTTCTGGATACTGTAGCAGGTTAAACTCCTACTTATCCAGAATCGACCCGCACATACCCAATATATGTCTTGCATGCGATGAGTCTCCGAATGACACTAACCACCTATTTGCATGCCCAACGAACCCCACTCATCTAACACCCATTTCCATATGGTTCGACCCCGTCGAAACAGCTCGTTTCCTGGGCCTCCCGTTAGATGAACTCCAGGACAACTAATCTGGAATTGATCACCCAAACGGGGACTACGTAATCGTTACAACACCAACACCAACAACAGTGTTTTAGCTCGTTGCCCGGTATGGCCGTCAGTATGCCGGTGCAAGCCTTTTGAATGACCTCCACGTCTGTATAACGCTTTCCTTTCATTGGCAAATGCATTTTTCCGAAAAGGTAGAAGTCGCACGGTGCCATATCAGGTGAATACGGGGAGTGCTTGATTGTTAAAATGTTATTTTTGGTCAAATAATCGGCCACAAGCGTCGATCGATGAGACGGCGCATTATCGTGCAACAAACGCCAACTTCCATCTTCGCGATATTCGGGCCGAACACATCGAATACGGCGCACCAAACGCTTCAAAACTCCAAGGTAGAATACCGCATTACAATACCCTTGGAATCATAAAAACAAATCAGCATTGTCTTCACTTTTGACTTCTCCACGACCACTTTGAAAACGTTGAACCCACTCGTGCACTCTGCTACGGGATAGGCAATCATCGCCATAAACTTGTTTCATCAATTGAAACGTTTCGGTAAAAGTTTTACCAATTTTAAAACAAAATTTAATGTTGGCTCTTTGTTCGAAGCTCATTTTCGCACCGATGACAAAAACATACTGACACTTAAAACGTAATAACTTCACTTCCAATAGATTAAATGTTATGAAATTTTTACTGGAAGTCTATAAAGGATAGCAGATTCTAACACACTAGTCGACATATATATGGCGCCACTAGAGTTTACTTTGTTATTTCTATATTACAGTGCGAAAATGGGCGAAATCGGATTACAACCACGCCTATTACCCATATAACACCATTTCAACTTCAATCTGATTCTTTCGCTGTCCACTATGCAAATCAAGCAAGAATTATTGTATCGGAGTAAAACTTTGCGTGAATAATGCGTTTAAAGTATGCCATCTTGTAAACAAAAATTGTCAAAATCGAACCAAAACTGTTCAAGCCCCTAGGTTCTAAATATGGACCTTGCACCAGTGCCTATAGTTGACTTTTTACCGAAAATATCGGTCAATATGGTATTCATATATTCAAATAAATAAATAAAACTCGATAATAGTATGATTTAGTGTCAAAAATGGGTTCAATGGGATCAATACTTCCTTTAATATAAAATTTTGTCAACACCTGGAATAATTTACCGGGCCTTGATCCTTGCAAGTTGCGAGAGTATAAAAGGTTCGGTTACACCCGAACTTAGATCTTCCTTACTTGTTAAATTTTGTATACGATTGGTATCCTGCTGTGTGTGTGTGTATGCTGCTGCTTCCAGTAAGGTTGGTGTGTAGTGTATGTGTGTACTGATATTTCCAGGTGCGGTGTGCCAGCAGCCGTAGGCGAATGTTTAGCCTAGCAGTCGCTGGAGCTGTCGCAACGTTGTCACAACTTTGCTGAGGCCTGTCCTGCGCTGATATTGCGGCATTAAGGGTTGGTGTCGCGTCGATGTGATATTGAGTTGACGGCTAGGCTGCGGACGCCGAGCTACATCATGGTTGCGGCGTACGGAGGGCCGTGCAACAGGGCTTCCTTGGTTTTTGTGCAGCAAGGTATGATGCGGCCTCCGCAGAATTGGCACATGTGTCGGACACGCATTCCTGTTGTGTGTCATGTGTCTGGACCAAACAGTACCCATATGTCTGGGCCACCTGCTGCCATTGATTGGGCGTCACCCGTAAAAATAGGGCAGTGCTGCAGCCGGCAACAAAGCGGGCATCGGAGACAGGGCAGCTCCGAAACTAAAGCCGGCGTTGGGCGCATGGCACTTCGTGCAGTTGTTGCCGTGGTTGTTCGAGGCGCTGTTACGGGGGTAGCCCCAGTGACAGCTGAACGTATGGTTAGCGTTGGTGTAACCGGCATTTTAGCGTCCATAGCTACCTGTATGGAGAAAAGGGCTAGTTTAGTTACGACTCAATGGTTGTGATTTATCATATTTGCGGTTTATTTCGGTTTTAGGTTATTATACGGATGTTTCGATTTCTGCGTGTAAATGTTATTGTACGGATGGTTTATTACTTGCATTTTCATTATTATTTTGTTTATTTATTTATACGCCAATCGGCAATATACATAGATATAATAAAGAATTAAAGTATTATATAAAAGTGGCTAGGATATATTAGTGTAATATCTGGAAAATATTTAAATAATTGTAAGGTAATATGTAATTCAGACTTGATTTAGATGTAATTCCGACGAGCAGGTGTCTCTTGGTGTTTTCGGTAAAAGCAGCGTATGTTCCTCCATAGAAATCAATTTCACCTAATTTGTAGAAAATGCAGAGGTCAGCGACCTGTCGACGAGAAGACAGTTTGTTTATACAGTAGCACTGGTAGACTTCATCAGTAGAGCAGATGTGACTTGGTGACGATAGTTTATAGGCCAGTGACTTACAGAATTTACGCTGCACCTTTTCAACTTTATCGATTGTCGTGTTAGTGTAGGGAGACCAGATTACCGAACCATATTCCAAAATTGGTAGTACAAGTGACTTAAATAGTCTAATGAGTGTCCAAGGGTTTTTGAAATCTTTACCACTCCTCAGTATAAATCCAAGGGCTTTGAACGCCTTTGATGTAATTTTGTCTGCGTGGTGTGAGAAGGTGAGCTTATTATCAACAATGATACCTAAGTCTTTTATGTTCTCGACCTCCGCTATCTCAAGCCCATCATCGGTGAGTGTGAGCGAGCGAAAGATACGGCCGCACATTTGCTTGCGTTGAGATCCAGCTTGTTCACTCGACACCAGTCACTGAGGATATTTATGTCTTGTTGCAAAATTATGATGTCTGTCTCACAAGTAATCGGTCTAAATATTTTGAGGTCATCAGCATACAGAAATAAATCAGAAGCAAAATTATTACCAATGTCGTTGACGAAGATGTTAAATAGTACAGGACCAAGGTGAGATCCTTGTGGCACACCAGAGATTACTTCATATTCACTGGATAAGTGGCCATCTACTCTGACTTGCAAGCGTCTGCCTGTGAGGTATGTACGTATCTAAGCTAATGCACGTCCCGCCACACCATATTTACTTAGCTTATCTAAAAGTATTTCGTAGTCAACAAGGTTGTTGTTGTTGTTATAACGATTATCTAATCCCCGTTTGGGTGATAAATTCTAGATTCGTTGTCGTCGAGGTCATCTAACGGAAGGCCCAGGAAACTAGCTGTTTCGACGGGGTCGGACCATAGGGAAAGGGGTGTTAGATGAGTGGGGTTTGTTGGGCATGCAAAGAGGTTGTTAGTGTCATGCGGAGACTCATTGCATGCAGGACATGTGTTTGGTATGTCAGGGTCTATTCTGGATAGGTAGGAGTTTAACCTGCTACAGTATCCAGAACGAAGTTGCGCGAGGGTCACTCTAGATTCGCGAGGCAACTCGAGCTCTGTGTCTGCAATGGGTGGTGGTTTGACTCGTATTACGCCATTCACTGAAAGGGGGTCGGTGAAGGTGTTAATGGCTCCACTGTGAATGGCGGTCAGTGCTTGTCTGAAGTTAGTTGCGTCCGAAGTCTGGTCGGCGTGCTGTCTGATGTCGTCGACGTAGTCAGGGAAGGACCTCTTGATGTTCCTAGGAGGCTGCTCCGCTGCAAGCAGGCGTCTGCAGGGGTGGTTTCTGCGAAAACATCCCAGCAGAAACTGCTTGGAGAGGAGCTCGTTATGTTCCTTAACCGGAAGCATACGGGCCTCGCTATGTAGGTGTTCGATTGGGGACATCAAGAGGCACCCCGTGATAGTCCGGAGTGCAGTGTTCTGACAAGTCTGAAGCTTCTTATTCTGCGTGTCACTGCATCCAGGCGACCATATTGCGGTTGCATAATTGAGGACCGGCCGGCCGATTGCCTTGTATGTTGCCAACAACGTTTCTTTGTCCTTTCCCCATGAGCTGCCGGCAAGCGACTTGAGGATTTTGTTGCGGCTCTGTACTTTGGCAGTTATCGCGGTCGTGTGAGAAGTGAAAGAGCTCAGACTGTCCAAAGTGACGCCTAAAATTTTAGGGTTATTTACTGTCGGAATTTTTGTGCCATCGACTGAAATGTTCCGGTCCAGTCTGTACTCCTTCGTCCAATAGGTGAAGATGGTCGCTGTGGATTTAGTGGGGGAGAGTGTTAAGTTCCTTGCAGAAAAGAAGCGAGAAAGATCGGAGAGGTAGCCGTTTACTTTTGAACACATGCCATCGATTCCATTGCCCGACGTCAATATCGTACAGTCATCTGCGTACGAGGTCATTGAAATTCCCGCTTGTGGCTGGGGGAGTTTCGAAATGTAGAAACGAAAGAATGTAGCAGGGAGAGGACACCGCCCTGCGGAACCCCCTGTTTAATTTTCCTGAGTTTGGAGTTTTGACCTCGAAGTAGTACGGATGAGTGTCGACCGCTCAGGTAGTTCATGGTCCACCGCTTCAGCCCTGGAGGGAGCGTTGATTGTTCCAGGTCCTCAAGTAGCGTTGCGTGATTGACTGTGTCAAAAGCTTTTGACAAGTCCAACGCTACGAGGATCGTCCTCTCGCAGGGTGGCTTCTGGTTCAGGCCATGAACTATCTGGGCGTTTATGACGCTAAGTGCTGTGGTGGTACTGTGCACTTTACGGAAACCATGCTGATGGTCTGCTAGGCTCAGGTGGTGGGTGAATGACGGGAGTAACAAGGCCTCAAGTGTCTTCACTACTGGGGAAAGGAGAGTTATCGGGCGATAAGACTCCCCTTTGTTGGCGGGTTTCCCAGGTTTCAGCAGTGGGACCACTCTTCCGACTTTCCACACATCGGGTATTTGAAGAGTGGATATCGACAGGTTGAGGACCTTGGTGAGGTAGTTTACTCCCGTTGGGCCTAGATGTTTTAACATCAGCATGTTTATTCCGTCAGGGCCGATGGATTTAGACGATTTCGCCTTTTTGATGACACTCTGAACCTCCCCATCGGTGAAAGTAAGTGGTGCGCAGTCTTTTGGCATTTTGCGCAACCGTCGGGTAACACATCGTTTGGCCTTGTCGGTCGAAGGGTGCAGTATAAACTGCCGGCTAAAGTAGCTCGCGCACTTCTTCGGGTCCGAGGAGGCAGGGCCATCGAATTGGATTTCAACCCGATCGTCATGTTTCCTCGGATTTGACAGGGCCTTGACAGTAGTCCAAAGCTTACTCACACCGGTGGAGAGGTTGCAGGACTTCAGGTGCTCTATCCATTTTGTCCGCTTATGATGGTTTACCATTTGCTGAATCTCCAAATTGAGATCCCTTATTCGGGGATCACAGGGATCGGCATGGCGTAAGGTCTCGCGCTCATTTGCTAATACAGCTGCTTCGGCTGGGAAATTAGGGCGGAGTTCCGCTATTCTTCCAGCCGGGATGAAGCGAGCTGTAGCAGCAGCGATCACCTTGCGGAATTGACGCTCGCCAACGATGACGTCCGTAGGAATGGATAGTGCGTTGAAGGTGCTCTCAGTAAATTCTGTGAAGCCGACCCAGTTAGCTTTGTTAATGTTAACATAGGTGCGGTTATCCACAGAAATAAAGTCAGGAGGTTTCTCGATCGAGATAATTATGGGCAGATGGTCTGATGCAAGAGTTAGCATAGGTCGCCAGGTTATACTATTTATCAGACCACCGCTAGCGATGGTAATATCTGGCGAGCTATTACAGGTGCCCATAATTCTGGTGGGGGCTTCGTCATTCATTGTGCAGAATGTCGAATCGTCTATCTGTTCCGCCAGCTCCATCCCCCTACGATCGTTTGACAGGCAGGAATGCCAAAGATCGTGATGCGCGTTAAAGTCGCCTAGCACCAGACGGTTTTCACGGACAGCTATTCCCTGACATTCTAGGGTAGTGTCCCTGCGGTCGATGTCAACATCGATTAGACGATATTGCACGGTGTTGTGCAATATGAAGGCTAGGCCTCCACCATTATCCCGCTCGCGATCCTTACGTAAAACGTTGAAACCTGCACAACTCAGAAGATCTGAGCGGCTGTTTAACTTGGTTTCTTGGACCGCAGCTATCGTTACGCGCTCCCGGCTCATAAATGCAACTATCTCCTCGATCTTGCTCTGGAGTCCGTTGCAGTTAAATTGTAAGAGTCGCGTTTGTCGCGGGTGTCCAGTCGAGATCCTGGGGGTGAGTGGGGTGCGTGTAGGTGGTGGTTGTTGCAGCTGTGCTATCCGCATGGGCGGTTGTCGCACTATGGTGTTGGTTGGCGACGCCACTGTTTGTGATTGCGGGGGCAGACTCCCACAGCATAGGGCAACATACGACGCACTCCACTCTCGTGTGGTGCGCAGGCCAGAACACGACAGAAAGTGACACCAGCCAGTACAAGAATTGCACTTGACTGATGTGACATTCCGGCGTATTATGGTCTGACACACGGAACAGACTGTGCGAGGAACCAGGAGTTGCTGTGTGGTTCTCGCACGGGGATTGGAGCTGGATGAAGGTGATGGCTCCATCCATTGCATGTATTGCACCTAACCGAGGTGGAATTTGGATGGAGCCTTTTTGCGCATACGCAGCAGTAGAATACCTCGGGGCCCGGGTTGGACTCGATGCCAGCACGGGTCAGGAGGATACGGAGCAACCCTGCTGCTAGGCGTTGCTCCAGTGACGACAAACTTAATCTAAAACTTACCGATCCAAACAGGGTTAGATCGTCGAAATAACAGCCCTTGGCCGGATAAAATCCGGGTCAATTCCGGTATCGCAGAACCGGCTGTTGTGGGAATTGTCAACACGGTCGAAAGCCTTGCTGAAGTCTGTGTAAATGCTGTGTGTGCAGTTGCCGGAATCCATGGAGTTCAGCAGTTTGTCGACGTATATGAACAAATTGGTAGTGGTGGATCTGTCACTAGTAAAGCCATGTTGTTTGGTTATTATGATGTTTTCAAATGCCTGACGTATCTGTGGAAGCACTAACCTCTCAAATAGTTTTGCAAGTGCAGACTGTATGCAGATAGGATGGTAGTTGATAACCAATGTCTTGGGCCCCTCTTTATGAATCGGTGAGATGTATGACAGTTTCCAGTAGGTCGGGAAGGTACCATGGTGAAGAGATTCGCCAAATATATGTGTCAAAGGCTCACATAGGCCTACCGCACAGTTTTTGATGAATATGTTAGGGAAACCATCGGGGCCTGGACCTTTGCTGGGGTCGAGAGCAAGGAGTTCTTTGAGTACTGCATCGTAGGTCACTGTCAGGGCATCCAAGTGTGTGCGCTGTGTACCAGGATTGAAGGTTGCAATACCTGTGTCGTTGCTATTCGATGGCGCGTAGATGCTGTGGAAGAAGGACGCAAAGAGGTTACTGATACCTGGTCCCGTATCTGCTGAGCGGTCATCCCAGGCTACGGAAGATGGTATATGTCACCGGTGCAACGGTTTTTGTCCTTGATAAAATTCCAGAATGCTTTGATCTCCGATTGCAGTTTGTCCTCTACCTTGTCGACATAACTTTTGTAGCATTCGATACTTAACTTTTTGCATTCCAATCTTAACCTGCTGAATCGTAAATAATTTGGCTTAGTTTTCCGAATTTTATATATCAGGTGTGCAGATTTCTTCTGTTTGACTTTGTGAATGAGATCATGTGAGAACCAGGATGGATAGTTACTTGGCTTGTGTACGTGTACTGGAACAAACTGGTTTACACCTTCAAAGATTTTTACATAGAGAAAGTCCAACTTACTGTCAATAGTCTCGAGTTTGTAGAGGTCAATCCAGTTCGTTCTTAAGGGAGAGGTATAAAGGGCTGCGTAGTTAGCCTTTTTAAATACGTCTGATGAGGAATTATCTGGCGTCAACCCCGGCAAAAAATTTAGCAAGATGTCGATAGCAGGATGGTACTTATCTTCCGGGACAAGAGCAACTGCGTGTTCCGGAGAAGAGTCAATGTCACTGAAACAAAGGTCAAGTGTTGAGTTCCAGGCATTTTGAATGTTATTTTGTTGAGTGCAGTTTAATGAGGCAAAGCCATCATAAAGTTGCTTTTTACATTCGAAACGAGGCAAGTCGCCGACAATCATGACGTTGGAGTTTTGGTATTTGTCCATTATAAATGAAACGGTAGCTATGTGGCACTCGAAGATCTCAAGAGTTGATTCAGGAGGTATGTAGATGCAGCCGATGATCATATCGCGAGAAGCTCCCTTGACACGGATGAATATTTGCTCTAAATCATTGTTTGTTATTGCAATTTGGTCTGTATGGAGACTACGTTTACAGGCGATGAAGACACCACCACCACGTACCTGCTCGTTGATGAGAGAAACACGGTCTTTACGGTAAATACTATATGTTGAATCAATGACTTCACCATCACATATGGATGAGTGAAGCCAGGATTCCGAAATACATACAACGTCGTACTGGTTAGCCGCTAATGCTGTTTGAAATGTTGAGAGTTTTGTACGCAGACCTCTGACGTTCTGGTAGCACAGGTGGACGTAAGATACTTTCTTCTTGCTCGTTGAGCGCACGGAAATTTCTTTTAAATTTCTTGGGACACCGTGGATATATTTAATTGTGTTACTGTCATCACCATTCTTCCCGATGGAATCAAGCTCTTGACGCAAATTTTTCAGATGAAGTTGTTGAGAGGGAGTTATATCAGTCTTGAAAATAAAACCTGAGTTTTCGTCTGTTGGTCTGTATTTGATAATGGAAAGTGCATCGGCTGCTGAGCGGGTGGCAATGCGAAGAGGACGTGTACGTCCAGGTGTAGGACGACCCAGTCTACGTAACTTGAGTGCAGTGGCCTTGAGACTGGGAGGCAAAGCTGAAACTAACCTTGTTCTGTCATCCTCTAAACGGTCCTTTCCAGCAGCTTTATCAGACTCAGGAATATTTAGGGCAATCACGTTGGTTTCACGGCGTTTTCGTTCCGACAGTTCAGTAAAAAACTCTTCCTGACTGGTAGGCAGCCTCATATCTACGTTTAGCTTGTCTTCAACTGATGTAAGTTTGTCATCCAGGGCAGAACATTGATTTGATAGCGAGACGTTTTGTTCTGACAGTTTGCTTACCTCTTTTTTTAAGTCCTTGATTTCACTTACAACTGATTTTTTTTAGGTCCCTGAATTCACGTTCATAATTTGTTGTAAAACGTTCAAAGTGTCTCTTGATTAAGGTTTCAATATGCTTTGACGGTGGCGGATCATCTGATGCCTCCTCATCGGAATCCAATACATCACATGTCTTAACATTAGTGTCACTTGCACATGAGTCACAGTTCCAAACTGTTTCTTTTTTCTTAATGCTGTTGGCGATGGATTTAAACTCATCGGATGAAAGGTTGGTGCACTTTGAGTGAAACCAACGTCGACAAGCCGCACATTGAATACTTGGCTGCGTTTTATCCCGGATTATGTCTGAGCAATAACCACAAATCTGTTGTGTTGTATTTACTTTTTGGGGTGGCATTTTGTAAGTACACGATACAGGAAAAAAAGACATGTTCCAAATAATTCCGGAGTAATTTTTTTATTTTCGTGTATTATCAATGCATTCATTCACTCTATGATGTCTAATTCATAATCAATGTTAATGTTTGTTATGCTTTTTATTACTACACCTCACAATATTACGTCGCACACACCTTTCTTTGTTGTACGAAATTCAATTATGGTTCAATATCAAAATTTAATCGAACTTTTCCTTGTACATCCTTTATATTTTCTTATAAGAATTATTATTTTCTTTTAAGGAAACTTATATGTGGCATTAATTTAATATTCTTTCACTTTTATATATACAATTGATGTAATATTTTCAGATATTACGAAGCACTTTTCACTATGCACACTGCGCATGTTCACAGCTACCTAACCATCTGAGAATCGGTCCAGGGCGCGCCACTTACTTTCACCGATGGGGAGGTTCAGAGTGCCATCACAAAGGCCAAATAATCCAAATCCATTGGCCCTGACGGAATAAGAATGCTGATGCTAAAACATATAAGCTCGACGGGAGTAAACTATCTCAGCAAGGCCCTCAACTTGTCGATGGCCACTCTTCAAATACCCGATGTGTGGAAAGTCGGAAGAGTGGTCCCACTACTGAAACCTGGGAAACCCGCCAACAAAGGGGAGTCTTATCGCCCGATAACTCTCCTTTCCCCAGTAGTAAAGACACTTGAGGCCTTGTTACTCCCGTCATTCACTCACCATCTGAGCCTAGCAGATCATCAGCATGGCTTCCGAAAAGTGCATAGTACCACCACAGCACTTAGCGTCATAAACGCCCAGATAGTTCATGGCCTGAACCAGAAGCCACCCTGCGAGAGGACGATCCTCGTAGCGTTGGACTTGTCGAAAGCCTTCGACACAGTCAACCACACAACGCTACTTGAGGACATCGAACAATCTACGCTCCCTTCAGGGCTGAAGCGGTGGACCATGAACTACCTGAGCGGTCGGCAATCATCCGTACTGTTTCGAGGTCAAAACTCCAAACTGAGAATAATTAAACAGGGGGTTCCGCAGGGTGGTGTCCTCTTCCCTTTACTGTTTAATTTCTACATCTCGAAACTCCCTCAACCACTAGAGGGAATTTCCGTGACCTCGTACGCTGATGACTGCACGATATTGACGTCCGGCAATGGAATCGATGGCATGTGCTCGACAGTAAACAGCTATCTCTCTGATCTTTCTCGCTTCTTCTCTGCAAGGAGTCTGACACTCTCCCCCACCTAATCCACAGCGACCATATTTACAAACTGGACGAAGGAGTACAGACTGGATCTAAACATTTCAGTCGATGGTACCAAAATTCCGACGGTAAACAACCCTAAAATTTTAGGCGTTACACTAGACAGTCTTTGCTCCTTCACTACCCACACGACCGCGATAACTGCCAAAGTACAGAGCCGCAACAAAATCCTCAAATCGCTTGCCGGCAGCTCTTGGGGATAAATTAAATTATGCAGCCCCAATATGGTCGCCTGGATGCAGTGCCATGCAGACGAGGAAGCTTCAGACCTGTCAGACCACTGCACTCCGGACTGTCACGGGATGCCTCTTGATGTCTCCAATCGAACACCTACACAGTGAGGTGATTACGTCGACGACATTAGACAGTACGCCGACCGGACTTCGGACGCAACGAACTTCAGACAGGCACTGACCGCCATTCACAGTGGAGCCATCAACACCTTCACCGACTCCCTCGCAGTGAATGGCGTATTACGAGTAAAACCACCACCCATAGCAGTCGTAGAGCTCGAGTTGCCTCGCGTAACCAAAGTGACCCTCGCGCAACTTCGTTCTGGATACTGTAGCAGGTTAAACTCCTACTTATCCAGAATCGACCCGCACATACCCAATATATGTCTTGCATGCGATGAGTCTCCGAATGACACTAACCACCTATTTGCATGCCCAACGAACCCCACTCATCTAACACCCATTTCCATATGGTTCGACCCCGTCGAAACAGCTCGTTTCCTGGGCCTCCCGTTAGATGAACTCCAGGACAACGAATCTGGAATTGATCACCCAAACGGGGACTACGTAATCGTTACAACACCAACACCAACAACAGTGTTTTAGCTCGCTGCCCGGTATGGCCGTCAGTACGCCGGTGCAAGCCTTTTGAATGACCTCCACGTCTGTATAACGCTTTCCTTTCATTGGCAAATGCATTTTTCCGAAAAGGTAGAAGTCGCACGGTGCCATATCAGGTGAATACGGGGAGTGCTTGATTGTTAAAATGTTATTTTTGGTCAAATAATCGGCCACAAGCGTCGATCGATGAGACGGCGCATTATTGTGCAACAAACGCCAACTTCCATCTTCGCGATATTCGGGCCGAACACATCGAATACGGCGCACCAAACGCTTCAAAACTCCAAGGTAGAATACCGCTTTAACGTTTTGGCCGGGTGGAACAAATTCTTTGTGGACAATACCCTTGGAATCATAAAAACAAATCAGCATTGTCTTCACTTTGACTTCTCCACGACCACTTTGAAAACGTTGGACCCACTCTTGCACTCTGCTACGGGATAGGCAATCATCGGCATAAACTTGTTTCATCAATTGACACGTTTCGGTAAAAGTTTTACCAATTTTAAAACAAAATTTAATGTTGGCTCTTTGTTCGAAGCTCATTTTCGCACCGATGACAAAAACATACTGACACTTAAAACGCAATAACTTCACTTCCAATAGATGAAATGACATGAAAGTTTTACTGGAAGTCTATAAAGGATAGCAGATTCTAACACACTAGTCGATATATATATGGCGCCACTAGAGTTTACTTTGTTATTTCTATATTACAGTGCGAAAATGGGCGAAATCGGATTACAACCACGCCTATTACCCATATAACACCATTTCAACTTCAATCTGATTCTTTCGCTGTCCACTATGCAAATCAAGCAAGAATTATTGTATCGGAGTAAAACTTTGCGAGAATAATGCGTTTAAAGTATGCCATCTTGTAAACAAAAATTGTCAAAATCGAACCAAAACTGTTCAAGCCCCTAGGTTCTAAATATGGACCTTGCACCAGTGCCTATAGTTGACTTTTTACCGAAAATATCGGTCAATATGGTATTCATATATTCAAATAAATAAATAAAACTCGATAATAGTATGATTTTGTGTCAAAAATGGGTTCAATGGGATCAATACTTCCTTTAATATAAAATTTTGTCAACACCTGGAATAATTTACCGGGCCTTGATCCTTACAAGTTGCGAGAGTATAAAATGTTCGGTTACACCCGAACTTAGATCTTCCTTACTTGTTAAATTTTGTATACGATTGGTATCCTGCTGTGTGTGTGTATGCTGCTGCTTCCAGTAAGGTTGGTGTGTAGTGTATGTGTGTACTGATATTTCCAGGTGCGGTGTGCCAGCAGCCGTAGGCGAATGTTTAGCCTAGCAGTCGCTGGAGCTGTCGCAACGTTGTCACAATTTTGCTGAGGCCTGTCCTGCGGTGAGATTGCGGCATTAAGGGTTGGTGTCGCGTCGATGTGATATTGAGTTGACGGCTAGGCTGCGGACGCCGAGCTACATCATGGTTGCGGCGTACGGAGGGCCGTGCAACAGGGCTTCCTTGGTTTTTGTGCAGCAAGGTATGATGCGGCCTCCGCAGAATTGGCACATGTGTCGGACACGCATTCCTGCGTGTCATGCGTCTGGACCAAACAGTACCCATATGTCTTGGCCACCTGCTGCCATTGATTGGGCGTCACCCGTAAAAATGGGGCAGTGCTGCAGCCGGCAACAGAGCGGGCATCGGAGACAGGGCAGCTCCGAAACTAAAGCCGGCGTTGGGCGCATGGCACTTCGTGCAGTTGTTGCCGTGGTTGTTCGAGGCGCTGTTACGGGGGTAGCCCCAGTGACAGCTGAACGTATGGTTAGCGTTGGTGTAACCGGCATTTTAGCGTCCATAGCTACCTGTATGGAGAAAACGGCTAGTTTAGTTACGACTCAATGGTTGTGGTTTATCATATTTGCGGTTTATTTCGGTTTTAGGTTATTATACGGATGTCGATTTCTGTGTGTAAATGTTATTGTACGGATGGTTTATTACTTGCATTTTCATTATTATTTTGTTTATTTATTTATACGCCAATCGGCAATATACATAGATATAATAAAGAATTAAAGTATTATACAAAAGTGGCTAGGGTATATTAGTGTAATATCTGGAAAATATTTAAATAATTGTAATTTAATATGTAATTCAGACTTGATTTAGAAGTAATTCAGACGAGCAGGTGTCTCTTGGTGTTTTCGGTAAAAGCAGCGTATGTTCCTCCATAGAAATCAATTTCACCTACTTTGTAGAAAATGCAGAGGTCAGCGACCTGTCGACGAGAAGACAGTTTGTTTATACAGTAGCACTGGTAGACTTCATCAGTAGAGCAGATGTGACTTGGTGACGATAGTTTATAGGCCACCTTTTCAACTTTATCGATTGTCGTGTTAGTGTAGGGAGACCAGATTACCGAACCATATTCCAAAATTGGTAGTACAAGTGACTTAAATAGTCTAATGAGTGTCCAAGGGTTTTTGAAATCTTTACCACTCCTCAGTATAAATCCAAGGGCTTTGAACCCCTTTGATGTAATTTTGTCTGCGTGGTGTGAGAAGGTGAGCTTATTATCAACAATGATACCTAAGTCTTTTATGTTCTCGACCTCCGCTATCTCAAGCCCATCAAGTTTGTAGCTCGTGCGGATCGGTGAGTGTGAGCGAGCGAAAGATACGGCCGCACATTTGTTTGCGTTGAGATCCAGCTTGTTCACTCGACACCAGTCACTGAGGATATTTATGTCTTGTGGCAAAATTACGATGTCTGTTTCACAAGTAATCGGTCTAAATATTTTGAGGTCATCAGCATACAGAAATAAATCAGAAGCAAAATTATTACCAATGTCGTTGACGAAGATGTTAAATAGTACAGGACCAAGGCAGGAAAAAAAGACATGTTTCAAATAATTCCGGAGTAATTTTTTTATTTTCGTGTATTATCAATGCATTCATTCACTCTATGATGTCTAATTCCCAATCAATGTTAATGTTTGTTATGCTTTTTATTATTTCACCTCACAATATTACGTCGCACACACCTTTCTTTGTTGTACGAAATTCAATTATGGTTCAATATCAAAATTTAATCGAACTTTTCCTTGTACATCCTTTATATTTTCTTATAAGAATTATTATTTTCTTTTAAGGAAACTTATATGTGGCATTAATTTAATATTCTTTCACTTTTATATATACAATTGATGTAATATTTTCAGATATTACGGAGAACTTTTCACTATGCACACTGCGCATGTTCACAGCTACCTTACCATCTGAGAATCGGTAGTTTAACGAGCGGTCTGGTTAGCGTTCTATTTCGAGTACGAAGGTCAACTACTCGTATATGACCGTCGAAACCATGATGTAGCTTCTCTATGCAACCAGGCCTCCATTCTGTAGGGAGGAGACCATCGTCATAAATTAGAACAAATTTTCCAAGCTTTGGCGCAGTTTTGGGAATTATCCAGCGGTATCTTTTATGAAGGTCCTTTACATACTCCTCCTGCCTTCGGCGGCTCACATCATGATGGAGAAGTTTAATTCTTTCCCTTCTATTTTGTAAGGATAGCGACTCCCCGCTGGGCTCAGGTATGGCCAGAATGGGTGCTCCTTTTAGAAAGTGCCCTGGAGTAAGGGCTGTGAGATCTGAGGGATAAACGGCTTCCATGCGAGTTAATAATGTTGTAAATTCTGCATAATTAAATTTGTAGTTTCCAGCTACTTTTTTAAAGTAAGATTTGAAGCTTTTTACAGCTGATTCCCATAAATCACCTATATGCGGAGCGATTGGAGGGATAAACTGCCAGTTAATACCTTGGGGATCTCAGGTGAGACTTGTTTGATAAAATTCTCAAACTGTTTTTCTGTGGCTCTTTGAGCTCCTATAAATGTTTTTCCATTGTCGCTCATGAGTTTTGACGGAAAACCGCGTCGTCCGACGAAGCAAGCAATTGCCGCGAGAAAAGCCTCATGGCCACATGGCCTTTCATAAGGGTGGGAGACCTTAACATGGACGCCTTTATCTGTAAAAGCCTATCAAAGTCGAAACCTGTAATAGTGAAAGGCAGAGCGAAGTTACAGCGTTCCGGAAGAAGTGCTGTCATAATCTGCGTTCGCATAATTTGCTTAACATAGTGCAGATCTTGCACATGAAAATGCATTTCTATATTCATATTTTGGGCTTGAGTCTTGGAATATAAAACTCTTGACGGACTATTTGTTGCATGAGCGATGTTCTGCGTGTAGCAAAGCACGGGGATCTAGTTAAGGTTTAAGGTGACAAGTTGCGATTTCTCTGGTATAACTATGGGGTGACGTTCGTTATACGTCAGGCTTGAATTGGCAAGCACCGCTCCATTGATCCATTCGCGCGAAGTAGATCTTTCGGTCTATGAGTGGATTTAGTTCTGAGAGTGAGCTCCTTTTATCAATCGGCTTCGATTCTCTTAGTAATGATATTTCTGAGCTGAAGTAACGCGCTTGAGTAGATGCTATAAGAGCGGGGAGTATACTGAGTTTACTCCCTTACCTTTAACTTTGAGTCGCTCTATGAACTTGAGCATGTAAACGATTAACCTGAGGGCTTGAAGGTACGAGGAAAATCGCTCAAGGATGTCATTATTCTGCAATGTTGTGTGAAAGGAGTCAATTTTCGACTTTCTGGAGCAAATGGCTGATCCTTCTAGATCAAGTATTTAAGACGTTCAATTGGAAATATACGTATTCCATGCATGTGGTGGTTTTTCTAACCAGGCTAGTACAATTTCAGAATCGGACCACAGATACAATTTGTATTTTGCCGTTTAAATGCATTCGCATCTTGGATACTAGATAACAAATAATAATCTGTATTATATTTTATTAATTGTATTGATAAGAAATGTTTATGTTAAATTGATTATCATTAGCCGAAATTTTTTATTAATGTTTTTTTTTTTGTCCGCAAGTCCTATAGAGTAGACCTATAAGCGGTTCAGTATATATGTATGTATTTGTATTTATGTACAAATGAGAGCTCGTGAAGAGATCACTTTATACAAAAGTATGCACGATTTGTTTATGCTTTGAAGTTCTGTATGCAATTCTGCTTGCTTGCTGCTTGGGCTACTGTCAAGGCCCTGTCAAATCAGAGGAGACATGACGATCGGGTTGAAATTCAATTCGATGGCCATGCCTCCTCGGACCCGAAGAAGTGCGCGAGCTATTTTAGCCGGCAGTTTACACTGCACCCTTCGACTGACAAGGCCAAACGTTGTGTTACCCGACGGCTGCGCAAAATACCAAAAGACCGCGCGCCACTTACTTTCACCGATGGGGAGGTTCAGAGTGCCATCACAAAGGCCAAATCGTCCAAATCCATTGGCCCTGACGGAATAAGCATGCTGATGCTAAAACATATAAGCTCGACGGGAGTAAACTATCTCAGCAAGGCCCTCACCTTGTCGATGGCCACTCTTCAAATACCCGATGTGTGGAAAGTCGGAAGAGTGGTCCCACTACTGAAACCTGGGAAACCCGCCAACAAAGGGGAGTCTTATCGCCCAATAACTCTCCTTTCCCCAGTAGTGAAGACACTTGAGGCCTTGTTACTCCCGTCATTCACTCACCACCTGAGCCTAGCAGATCATCAGCATGGCTTCCGAAAAGTGCCGAGTACCACCACAGCACTTAGCGTCATAAACGCCCAGATAGTTCATGGCCTGAACCAGAAGCCACCCTGCGAGAGGACGATCCTCGTAGCGTTGGACTTGTCGAAAGCCTTCGACACAGTCAACCACACAACGCTACTTGAGGACATCGAACAATCTACGCTCCCTTCAGGGCTGAAGCGGTGGACCATGAACTACCTGAGCGGTCGGCAATCATCCGTACTGTTTCGAGGTCAAAACTCCAAACTGAGAAGAATTAAACAGGGGGTTCCGCAAGGTGGTGTCCTCTTCCCTTTACTGTTTAATTTCTACATCTCGAAACTCCCTCAACCACCAGAGGGAATTTCCGTGACCTCGTACGCTGATGACTGCTCGATATTGACGTCCGGCAATGGAATCGATGGCATGTGCTCGACAGTAAACAGCTATCTCTCTGATCTTTCTCGCTTCTTCTCTGCAAGGAGTCTGACACTCTCCCCCACCTAATCCACAGCGACCATATTTACAAACTGGACGAAGGAGTACAGACTGGATCTAAACATTTCAGTCGATGGTACCAAAATTCCGACGGTAAACAACCCTAAAATTTTAGGCGTTACACTAGACAGTCTTTGCTCCTTCACTACCCACCCGACCGCGATAACTGCCAAAGTACAGAGCCGCAACAAAATCCTCAAATCGCTTGCCGGCAGCTCTTGGGGAAATTACAAAGAAACATTGTTGGCAACATACAAGGCAATCGGCCGGCCGGTCCTAAATTATGCAGCCCCAATATGGTCGCCTGGATGCAGTGCCATGCAGACGAGGAAGCTTCAGACCTGTCAGACCACTGCACTCCGGACTGTCACGGGATGCCTCTTGATGTCTCCAATCGAACACCTACACAGTGAGGTGATTACGTCGACGACATTAGACAGTACGCCGACCGGACTTCGGACGCAACGAACTTCAGACAGGCACTGACCGCCATTCACAGTGGAGCCATCAACACCTTCACCGAGTCCCTCGCAGTGAATGGCGTATTACGGCCACAAGCGTCGATCGATGAGACGGCGCATTATCGTGCAACAAACGCCAACTTCCATCTTCGCGATATTCGGGCCGAACACATCGAATACGGCGCACCAAACGCTTCAAAACTCCAAGGTAGAATACCGCATTAACGTTTTGGCCGGGTGGAACAAATTCTTTGTGGACAAACAAATCAGCATTGTCTTCACTTTTGACTTCTCCACGACCACTTTGAAAACGTTGGACCCACTCGTGCACTCTGCTACGGGATAGGCAATCATCGCCATAAACTTGTTTCATCAATTGAAACGTTTCGGTAAAAGTTTTACCAATTTTAAAACAAAATTTAATGTTGGCTCTTTGTTCGAAGCTCATTTTCGCACCGATGACAAAAACATACTGACACTTAAAACGCAATAACTTCACTTCCAATAGATGAAATGTCATGAAAGTTTTACTGGAAGTCTATAAAGGATAGCAGATTCTAACACACTAGTCGACATATATATGGCGCCACTAGAGTTTACTTTGTTATTTCTATATTACAGTGCGAAAATGGGCGAAATCGGATTACAACCACGCCTATTACCCATATAACACCATTTCAACTTCAATCTGATTCTTTCGCTGTCCACTATGCAAATCAAGCAAGAATTATTGTATCGGAGTAAAACTTTGCGAGAATAATGCGTTTAAAGTATGCCATCTTGTAAACAAAAATTGTCAAAATCGAACCAAAACTGTTCAAGCCCCTAGGTTCTAAATATGGACCTTGCACCAGTGCCTATAGTTGACTTTTTACCGAAAATATCGGTCAATATGGTATTCATATATTCAAATAAATAAATAAAACTCGATAAAAGTATGATTTTGTGTCAAAAATGGGTTCAATGGGATCAATACTCCCTTTAATATAAAATTTTGTCAACACCTGGAATAATTTACCGGGCTTTGATCCTTGCAAGTTGCGAGAGTATAAAATGTTCGGTTACACCCGAACTTAGATCTTCCTTACTTGTTAAATTTTGTATACGATTGGTATCCTGCTGTGTGTGTGTATGCTGCTGCTTCCAGTAAGGTTGGTGTGTAGTGTATGTGTGTACTGATATTTCCAGGTGCGGT
Source organism: Bactrocera oleae (assembly GCF_042242935.1). Lineage (NCBI taxonomy): Eukaryota > Metazoa > Arthropoda > Insecta > Diptera > Tephritidae > Bactrocera > Bactrocera oleae. The sequence goes on along the minus strand of NC_091541.1, from coordinate 15,777,647 downwards.
GTGCCAGCAGCCGTAGGCGAATGTTTAGCCTAGCAGTCGCTGGAGCTGTCGCAACGTTGTCACAATTTTGCTGAGGCCTGTCCTGCGGTGAGATTGCGGCATTAAGGGTTGGTGTCGCGTCGATGTGATATTGAGTTGACGGCTAGGCTGCGGACGCCGAGCTACATCATGGTTGCGGCGTACGGAGGGCCGTGCAACAGGGCTTCCTTGGTTTTTGTGCAGCAAGGTATGATGCGGCCTCCGCAGAATTGGCACATGTGTCGGACACGCATTCCTGCGTGTCATGCGTCTGGACCAAACAGTACCCATATGTCTTGGCCACCTGCTGCCATTGATTGGGCGTCACCCGTAAAAATGGGGCAGTGCTGCAGCCGGCAACAGAGCGGGCATCGGAGACAGGGCAGCTCCGAAACTAAAGCCGGCGTTGGGCGCATGGCACTTCGTGCAGTTGTTGCCGTGGTTGTTCGAGGCGCTGTTACGGGGGTAGCCCCAGTGACAGCTGAACGTATGGTTAGCGTTGGTGTAACCGGCATTTTAGCGTCCATAGCTACCTGTATGGAGAAAACGGCTAGTTTAGTTACGACTCAATGGTTGTGGTTTATCATATTTGCGGTTTATTTCGGTTTTAGGTTATTATACGGATGTCGATTTCTGTGTGTAAATGTTATTGTACGGATGGTTTATTACTTGCATTTTCATTATTATTTTGTTTATTTATTTATACGCCAATCGGCAATATACATAGATATAATAAAGAATTAAAGTATTATACAAAAGTGGCTAGGGTATATTAGTGTAATATCTGGAAAATATTTAAATAATTGTAATTTAATATGTAATTCAGACTTGATTTAGAAGTAATTCAGACGAGCAGGTGTCTCTTGGTGTTTTCGGTAAAAGCAGCGTATGTTCCTCCATAGAAATCAATTTCACCTACTTTGTAGAAAATGCAGAGGTCAGCGACCTGTCGACGAGAAGACAGTTTGTTTATACAGTAGCACTGGTAGACTTCATCAGTAGAGCAGATGTGACTTGGTGACGATAGTTTATAGGCCACCTTTTCAACTTTATCGATTGTCGTGTTAGTGTAGGGAGACCAGATTACCGAACCATATTCCAAAATTGGTAGTACAAGTGACTTAAATAGTCTAATGAGTGTCCAAGGGTTTTTGAAATCTTTACCACTCCTCAGTATAAATCCAAGGGCTTTGAACCCCTTTGATGTAATTTTGTCTGCGTGGTGTGAGAAGGTGAGCTTATTATCAACAATGATACCTAAGTCTTTTATGTTCTCGACCTCCGCTATCTCAAGCCCATCAAGTTTGTAGCTCGTGCGGATCGGTGAGTGTGAGCGAGCGAAAGATACGGCCGCACATTTGTTTGCGTTGAGATCCAGCTTGTTCACTCGACACCAGTCACTGAGGATATTTATGTCTTGTGGCAAAATTACGATGTCTGTTTCACAAGTAATCGGTCTAAATATTTTGAGGTCATCAGCATACAGAAATAAATCAGAAGCAAAATTATTACCAATGTCGTTGACGAAGATGTTAAATAGTACAGGACCAAGGCAGGAAAAAAAGACATGTTTCAAATAATTCCGGAGTAATTTTTTTATTTTCGTGTATTATCAATGCATTCATTCACTCTATGATGTCTAATTCCCAATCAATGTTAATGTTTGTTATGCTTTTTATTATTTCACCTCACAATATTACGTCGCACACACCTTTCTTTGTTGTACGAAATTCAATTATGGTTCAATATCAAAATTTAATCGAACTTTTCCTTGTACATCCTTTATATTTTCTTATAAGAATTATTATTTTCTTTTAAGGAAACTTATATGTGGCATTAATTTAATATTCTTTCACTTTTATATATACAATTGATGTAATATTTTCAGATATTACGGAGAACTTTTCACTATGCACACTGCGCATGTTCACAGCTACCTTACCATCTGAGAATCGGTAGTTTAACGAGCGGTCTGGTTAGCGTTCTATTTCGAGTACGAAGGTCAACTACTCGTATATGACCGTCGAAACCATGATGTAGCTTCTCTATGCAACCAGGCCTCCATTCTGTAGGGAGGAGACCATCGTCATAAATTAGAACAAATTTTCCAAGCTTTGGCGCAGTTTTGGGAATTATCCAGCGGTATCTTTTATGAAGGTCCTTTACATACTCCTCCTGCCTTCGGCGGCTCACATCATGATGGAGAAGTTTAATTCTTTCCCTTCTATTTTGTAAGGATAGCGACTCCCCGCTGGGCTCAGGTATGGCCAGAATGGGTGCTCCTTTTAGAAAGTGCCCTGGAGTAAGGGCTGTGAGATCTGAGGGATAAACGGCTTCCATGCGAGTTAATAATGTTGTAAATTCTGCATAATTAAATTTGTAGTTTCCAGCTACTTTTTTAAAGTAAGATTTGAAGCTTTTTACAGCTGATTCCCATAAATCACCTATATGCGGAGCGATTGGAGGGATAAACTGCCAGTTAATACCTTGGGGATCTCAGGTGAGACTTGTTTGATAAAATTCTCAAACTGTTTTTCTGTGGCTCTTTGAGCTCCTATAAATGTTTTTCCATTGTCGCTCATGAGTTTTGACGGAAAACCGCGTCGTCCGACGAAGCAAGCAATTGCCGCGAGAAAAGCCTCATGGCCACATGGCCTTTCATAAGGGTGGGAGACCTTAACATGGACGCCTTTATCTGTAAAAGCCTATCAAAGTCGAAACCTGTAATAGTGAAAGGCAGAGCGAAGTTACAGCGTTCCGGAAGAAGTGCTGTCATAATCTGCGTTCGCATAATTTGCTTAACATAGTGCAGATCTTGCACATGAAAATGCATTTCTATATTCATATTTTGGGCTTGAGTCTTGGAATATAAAACTCTTGACGGACTATTTGTTGCATGAGCGATGTTCTGCGTGTAGCAAAGCACGGGGATCTAGTTAAGGTTTAAGGTGACAAGTTGCGATTTCTCTGGTATAACTATGGGGTGACGTTCGTTATACGTCAGGCTTGAATTGGCAAGCACCGCTCCATTGATCCATTCGCGCGAAGTAGATCTTTCGGTCTATGAGTGGATTTAGTTCTGAGAGTGAGCTCCTTTTATCAATCGGCTTCGATTCTCTTAGTAATGATATTTCTGAGCTGAAGTAACGCGCTTGAGTAGATGCTATAAGAGCGGGGAGTATACTGAGTTTACTCCCTTACCTTTAACTTTGAGTCGCTCTATGAACTTGAGCATGTAAACGATTAACCTGAGGGCTTGAAGGTACGAGGAAAATCGCTCAAGGATGTCATTATTCTGCAATGTTGTGTGAAAGGAGTCAATTTTCGACTTTCTGGAGCAAATGGCTGATCCTTCTAGATCAAGTATTTAAGACGTTCAATTGGAAATATACGTATTCCATGCATGTGGTGGTTTTTCTAACCAGGCTAGTACAATTTCAGAATCGGACCACAGATACAATTTGTATTTTGCCGTTTAAATGCATTCGCATCTTGGATACTAGATAACAAATAATAATCTGTATTATATTTTATTAATTGTATTGATAAGAAATGTTTATGTTAAATTGATTATCATTAGCCGAAATTTTTTATTAATGTTTTTTTTTTTGTCCGCAAGTCCTATAGAGTAGACCTATAAGCGGTTCAGTATATATGTATGTATTTGTATTTATGTACAAATGAGAGCTCGTGAAGAGATCACTTTATACAAAAGTATGCACGATTTGTTTATGCTTTGAAGTTCTGTATGCAATTCTGCTTGCTTGCTGCTTGGGCTACTGTCAAGGCCCTGTCAAATCAGAGGAGACATGACGATCGGGTTGAAATTCAATTCGATGGCCATGCCTCCTCGGACCCGAAGAAGTGCGCGAGCTATTTTAGCCGGCAGTTTACACTGCACCCTTCGACTGACAAGGCCAAACGTTGTGTTACCCGACGGCTGCGCAAAATACCAAAAGACCGCGCGCCACTTACTTTCACCGATGGGGAGGTTCAGAGTGCCATCACAAAGGCCAAATCGTCCAAATCCATTGGCCCTGACGGAATAAGCATGCTGATGCTAAAACATATAAGCTCGACGGGAGTAAACTATCTCAGCAAGGCCCTCACCTTGTCGATGGCCACTCTTCAAATACCCGATGTGTGGAAAGTCGGAAGAGTGGTCCCACTACTGAAACCTGGGAAACCCGCCAACAAAGGGGAGTCTTATCGCCCAATAACTCTCCTTTCCCCAGTAGTGAAGACACTTGAGGCCTTGTTACTCCCGTCATTCACTCACCACCTGAGCCTAGCAGATCATCAGCATGGCTTCCGAAAAGTGCCGAGTACCACCACAGCACTTAGCGTCATAAACGCCCAGATAGTTCATGGCCTGAACCAGAAGCCACCCTGCGAGAGGACGATCCTCGTAGCGTTGGACTTGTCGAAAGCCTTCGACACAGTCAACCACACAACGCTACTTGAGGACATCGAACAATCTACGCTCCCTTCAGGGCTGAAGCGGTGGACCATGAACTACCTGAGCGGTCGGCAATCATCCGTACTGTTTCGAGGTCAAAACTCCAAACTGAGAAGAATTAAACAGGGGGTTCCGCAAGGTGGTGTCCTCTTCCCTTTACTGTTTAATTTCTACATCTCGAAACTCCCTCAACCACCAGAGGGAATTTCCGTGACCTCGTACGCTGATGACTGCTCGATATTGACGTCCGGCAATGGAATCGATGGCATGTGCTCGACAGTAAACAGCTATCTCTCTGATCTTTCTCGCTTCTTCTCTGCAAGGAGTCTGACACTCTCCCCCACCTAATCCACAGCGACCATATTTACAAACTGGACGAAGGAGTACAGACTGGATCTAAACATTTCAGTCGATGGTACCAAAATTCCGACGGTAAACAACCCTAAAATTTTAGGCGTTACACTAGACAGTCTTTGCTCCTTCACTACCCACCCGACCGCGATAACTGCCAAAGTACAGAGCCGCAACAAAATCCTCAAATCGCTTGCCGGCAGCTCTTGGGGAAATTACAAAGAAACATTGTTGGCAACATACAAGGCAATCGGCCGGCCGGTCCTAAATTATGCAGCCCCAATATGGTCGCCTGGATGCAGTGCCATGCAGACGAGGAAGCTTCAGACCTGTCAGACCAATACACTCCGGACTGTCACGGGATGCCTCTTGATGTCTCCAATCGAACACCTACACAGTGAGGTGATTACGTCGACGACATTAGACAGTACGCCGACCGGACTTCGGACGCAACGAACTTCAGACAGGCACTGACCGCCATTCACAGTGGAGCCATCAACACCTTCACCGAGTCCCTCGCAGTGAATGGCGTATTACGGCCACAAGCGTCGATCGATGAGACGGCGCATTATCGTGCAACAAACGCCAACTTCCATCTTCGCGATATTCGGGCCGAACACATCGAATACGGCGCACCAAACGCTTCAAAACTCCAAGGTAGAATACCGCATTAACGTTTTGGCCGGGTGGAACAAATTCTTTGTGGACAAACAAATCAGCATTGTCTTCACTTTTGACTTCTCCACGACCACTTTGAAAACGTTGGACCCACTCGTGCACTCTGCTACGGGATAGGCAATCATCGCCATAAACTTGTTTCATCAATTGAAACGTTTCGGTAAAAGTTTTACCAATTTTAAAACAAAATTTAATGTTGGCTCTTTGTTCGAAGCTCATTTTCGCACCGATGACAAAAACATACTGACACTTAAAACGCAATAACTTCACTTCCAATAGATGAAATGTCATGAAAGTTTTACTGGAAGTCTATAAAGGATAGCAGATTCTAACACACTAGTCGACATATATATGGCGCCACTAGAGTTTACTTTGTTATTTCTATATTACAGTGCGAAAATGGGCGAAATCGGATTACAACCACGCCTATTACCCATATAACACCATTTCAACTTCAATCTGATTCTTTCGCTGTCCACTATGCAAATCAAGCAAGAATTATTGTATCGGAGTAAAACTTTGCGAGAATAATGCGTTTAAAGTATGCCATCTTGTAAACAAAAATTGTCAAAATCGAACCAAAACTGTTCAAGCCCCTAGGTTCTAAATATGGACCTTGCACCAGTGCCTATAGTTGACTTTTTACCGAAAATATCGGTCAATATGGTATTCATATATTCAAATAAATAAATAAAACTCGATAAAAGTATGATTTTGTGTCAAAAATGGGTTCAATGGGATCAATACTCCCTTTAATATAAAATTTTGTCAACACCTGGAATAATTTACCGGGCTTTGATCCTTGCAAGTTGCGAGAGTATAAAATGTTCGGTTACACCCGAACTTAGATCTTCCTTACTTGTTAAATTTTGTATACGATTGGTATCCTGCTGTGTGTGTGTATGCTGCTGCTTCCAGTAAGGTTGGTGTGTAGTGTATGTGTGTACTGATATTTCCAGGTGCGGTGTGCCAGCAGCCGTAGGCGAATGTTTAGCCTAGCAGTCGCTGGAGCTGTCGCAACGTTGTCACAATTTTGCTGAGGCCTGTCCTGCGGTGAGATTGCGGCATTAAGGGTTGGTGTCGCGTCGATGTGATATTGAGTTGACGGCTAGGCTGCGGACGCCGAGCTACATCATGGTTGCGGCGTACGGAGGGCCGTGCAACAGGGCTTCCTTGGTTTTTGTGCAGCAAGGTATGATGCGGCCTCCGCAGAATTGGCACATGTGTCGGACACGCATTCCTGCGTGTCATGCGTCTGGACCAAACAGTACCCATATGTCTGGGCCACCTGCTGCCATTGATTGGGCGTCACCCGTAAAAATGGGGCAGTGCTGCAACCGGCAACAGAGCGGGCATCGGAGACAGGGCAGCTCCGAAACTAAAGCCGGCGTTGGGCGCATGGCACTACGTGCAGTTGTTGCCGTGGTTGTTCGAGGCGCTGTTACGGGGGTAGCCCCAGTGACAGCTGAACGTATGGTTAGCGTTGGTGTAACCGGCATTTTAGCGTCCATAGCTACGTGGATGGAGAAAACGGCTAGTTTTGTTACGACTTAATGGTTGTGATTTATCATATTTGCGGTTTATTTCGGTTTTAGGTTATTATACGGATGTTTCGATTTCTGCGTGTAAATGTTATTGTACGGATGGTTTATTACTTGCGTTTTCATTATTATTTTGTTTATTTATTTATACGCCAATCGGTAATATACATAGATATAATAAAGAATTAAAGTATTATACAAAAGTGGCTAGGGTATATTAGTGTAATATCTGGAAAATATTTAAATAATTGTAAGTTAATATGTAATTCAGACTTGATTTAGATGTAATTCAGACGAGCAGGTGTCTCTTGGTGTTTTCGGTAAAAGCAGCGTATGTTCCTCCATAGAAATCAATTTCACCTACTTTGTAGAAAATGCAGAGGTCAGCGACCTGTCGACGAGAAGACAGTTTGTTTATACAGTAGCACTGGTAGACCCATCAGTGGAGCAGATGTGACTTGGTGACGATAGTTTATAGGCCAGTGACTTACAGAATTTACGCTGCACCTTTTCAACTTTATCGATTGTCGTGTTAGTGTAGGGAGACCAGATTACCGAACCATATTCCAAAATTGGTAGTACAAGTGACTTAAATAGTCTAATGAGTGTCCAAGGGTTTTTGAAATCTTTACCACTCCTCAGTATAAATCCAAGGGCTTTGAACGCCTTTGATGTAATTTTGTCTGCGTGGTGTGAGAAGGTGAGCTTATTATCAACAATGATACCTAAGTCTTTTATGTTCTCGACCTCCGCTATCTCAAGCCCATCAAGTTTGTAGCTCGTGCGGATCGGTGAGTGTGAGCGAGCGAAAGATACGGCCGCACATTTGTTTACGTTGAGATCCAGCTTGTTCACTCGACACCAGTCACTGAGGATATTTATGTCTTGTTGCAAAATAATGATGTCTGTCTCACAAGTAATCGGTCTAAATATTTTGAGGTCATCAGCATACAGAAATAAATCAGAAGCAAAATTATTACCAATGTCGTTGACGAAGATGTTAAATAGTGCAGGACCAAGGTGAGATCCTTGTGGCACACCAGAGATTACTTCATATTCACTGGATAAGTGGCCATCTACTCTGACTTGCAAGCGTCTGCCTGTGAGGTATGTACGTATCCAAGCTAATGCAAGTCCAGCCACACCATATTTACTTAGCTTATCTAAAAGTATTTCGTAGTCAACACGGTCGAAAGCCTTGCTGAAGTCTGTGTAAATGCTGTGTGTGCAGTTGCCGGAATCCATGGAGTTCAGCAGTTTGTCGACGTATATGAACAAATTGGTAGTGGTGGATCTGTCACTAGTAAAGCCATGTTGTTTGGTTATTATGATGTTTTCAAATGCCTGACGTATCTGTGGAAGCACTAACCTCTCAAATAGTTTTGCAAGTGCAGACTGTATGCAGATAGGATGGTAGTTGGTAACCAATGTCTTGGGCCCCTCTTTATGAATCGGTGAGATGTATGACAGTTTCCAGTAGGTCGGGAAGGTACCATGGTTAAGAGATTCGCCAAATATATGTGTCAAAGGCTCACATAGGCCTACCGCACAGTTTTTGATGAATATGTTAGGTAAACCATCGGGGCCTGGACCTTTGCTGGGGTCGAGAGCAAGGAGTTCTTTGAGTACTGCATCGTAGGTCACTGTCAGGGCATCCAAGTGTGTGCGCTGTGTACCAGGATTGAAGGTTGCAATACCTGTGTCGTTGCTATTCGATGGCGCGTAGATGCTGTGGAAGAAGGACGCAAAGAGGTTACTGATACCTGGTCCCGTATCTGCTGAGCGGTCATCCCAGGCTACGGAAGATGGTATATGTCACCGGTGCAACGGTTTTTGTCCTTGATAAAATTCCAGAATGCTTTGATCTCCGATTGCAGTTTGTCCTCTACCTTGTCGACATAACTTTTGTAGCATTCGATACTTAACTTTTTGCATTCCAATCTTAACCTGCTGAATCGTAAATAATTTGGCTTAGTTTTCCGAATTTTATATATCAGGTGTGCAGATTTCTTCTGTTTGACTTTGTGAATGAGATCATGTGAGAACCAGGATGGATAGTTACTTGGCTTGTGTACGTGTACTGGAACAAACTGGTTTACACCTTCAAAGATTTTTACATAGAGAAAGTCCAACTTCCTGTCAATAGTCTCGAGTTTGTAGAGGTCAATCCAGTTCGTTCTCAAGGGAGAGGTATTAAGGGCTGCGTAGTTAGCCTTTTTAAATACGTCTGATGAGGAATTATCTGGCGTCAACCCCGGCAGAAAATTTAGCAAGATGTCGATAGCAGGATGGTACTTATCCTCCGGGACAAGAGCAACTGCGTGTTCCGGAGAAGAGTCAATGTCACTGAAACAAAGGTCAAGTGTTGAATTCCAGGCATTTTGAATCTTATTTTGTTGAGTGCAGTTTAATGAGGCAAAGCCATCATAAAGTTGCTTTTCACATTCGAAACGAGGCAAGTCGCCGACAATCATGACGTTGGAGTTTTGGTATTTGTCCATTATAAATGAAACGGTAGCTATGTGGCACTCGAAGATCTCAAGAGTTGATTGAGGAGGTATGTAGATGCAGCCGATGATCATATCGCGAGAAGCTCCCTTGACACGGATAAATATTTGCTCTAAATCATTGTTTGTTATTGCAATTTGGTCTGTATGGAGACTACGTTTACAGGCGATGAAGACACCACCACCACGTACCTGCTCGTTGATGAGAGAAACACGGTCTTTACGGTAAATACTATATGTTGAATCAATGAAATGTTGAGAGTTTTGTACGCAGACCTCTGACGTTCTGGTAGCACAGGTGGACGTAAGATACTTTCTTCTTGCTCGTTGAGCGCACGAAAATTTCTTTTAACGATTCTTGGGACACCGTGGATATATTTAATTGTGTTACTGTCATCACCATTCTTCACGATGGAATCAAGCTCTTGACGCAAATTTTTCAGATAAAGTTGTTGAGAGGGAGTTATATCAGTCTTGAAAATAAAACCTGAGTTTTCGTCTGTTGGTCTGTATTTGATAATGGAAAGTGCATCGGCTGCTGAGCGGGTGGCAATGCGAAGAGGACGTGTACGTCCAGGTGTAGGACGACCCAGTCTACGTAACTTTGGTGCAGTGGCCTTGAGACTGGGAGGCAAAGCTGTAACTAACTTTGTTCTGTCATCCTCTAAACGGTCCTTTCCAGCAGCTTTATCAGACTCAGGAATATTTAGGGCAATCGCGTTGGTTTCACGGCGTTTTCGTTCCGACAGTTCAGTGAAAAACTCTTCCTGGCTAGTAGGTAGCCTCATATCTACGTTTAGCTTGTCTTCAACTGATGTAAGTTTGTCATCCAGGGCAGAACATTGATTTGATAGCGAGACGTTTTGTTCTGACAGTTTGCTTACCTCTTTTTTTAAGTCCTTGATTTCACTTACAACTGATTTTTTTTAGGTCCCTGAATTCACGTTCATAATTTGTTGTAAAACGTTCAAAGTGTCTCTTGATTAAGGTTTCAATATGCTTTGACGGTGGCGGATCATCTGATGCCTCCTCATCGGAATCCAATACATCACATGTTTTAACATTAGTGTCACTTGCACATGAGTCACAGTTCCAAACTGTTTCTTTTTTCTTAATGCTGTTGGCGATGGATTTAAACTCATCGGATGAAAGGTTGGTGCACTTTGAGTGAAACCAACGTCGACAAGCCGCACATTGAATACTTGGCTGCGTTTTATCCCGGATTATGTCTGAGCAATAACCACAAATCTGTTGTGTTGTATTTACTTTTTTGGGTGGCATTTTGTAAGTACACGATACAGGAAAAAAAGACATGTTCCAAATAATTCCGGAGTAATTTTTTTATTTTCGTGTATTATCAATGCATTCATTCACTCTATGATGTCTAATTCCCAATCAATTTTAATGTTTGTTATGCTTTTTATTATTAAACCTCACAATATGACGTCGCACACACCTTTCTTTGTTGTACGAAATTCAATTATGGTTCAATATCAAAATTTAATCGAACTTTTCCTTGTACATCCTATATATTTTCTTATAAGAATTATTATTTTCTTTTAAGGAAACTTATATGAGGCATTAATTTAATATTCTTTCACTTTTATATATACAATTGATGTAATATTTTCAGATATTACGAAGCACTTTTCACTATGCACACTGCGCATGTTCACAGCTACCTAACCATCTGAGAATCGGTAGTTTAACGAGCGGTCTGGTTAGCGTTCTATTTCGAGTACGAAGGTCAACTAATCGTATATGACTGTCGGAACCATGATGTAGCTTCTCTATGCAACCAGGCCTCCATTCTGTAGGGAGGAGACCATCGTCATAAATTAGAACAAATTTTCCAAGCTTTGGCGCAGTTTTGGGAATTATCCAGCGGTATCTTTTATGAAGGTCCTTTATATACTCCTCCTGCCTTCGGCGGCTGATATCATGATGGAGAATTTTAATTCTTTCCCTTCTATTTTGTAAGGATAGCGACTCCCCGCTGGGCTCAGGTATGACCAGAATGGGTGCTCCTTTTAGAAAGTGCCCTGGAGTAAGGGCTGTGAGATCTGAGGGATAAACGGCTTCAATGCGAGTTAATAATGTTGTAAATTCTGCATAATTAAATTTGTAGTTTCCAGCTACTTTTTTAAAGTAAGATTTGAAGCTTTTTACAGCTGATTCCCATAAATCACCCATATGCGGAGCGATTGGAGGGATAAACTGCCAGTTAATACCTTGGGGATCTCAGGTGAGACTTGTTTGATAAAATTCTCAAACTGTTTTTCTGTGGCTCTTTGAGCTCCTATAAATGTTTTTCCATTGTCGCTCATGAGTTTTGACGGAAAACCGCGTCGTCCGACGAAGCAAGCAATTGCCGCGAGAAAAGCCTCCTATGTCAGATTCGTACATAGCTCAAGGTGCACTGATTTTGTCGTAAAACAGACGAAGACAACCACATGGCCTTTCATAAGGGTGGGAGACCTTAACATGGACGCCTTTATCTGAAAAGGCCTATCAAAGTCGAAACCTGTAATAGTGAAAGGCAGAGCGAAGTTACAGCGTTCCGGAAGACATACATAGTGCAGATCTTGCACATGAAAATGCATTTCTATATTCATATTTTGGGCTTGAGTCTTGGAATATAAAACTCTTGACGGACTTTTTGTTGCATGAGCGATGTTCTGCGTGTAGCAAAGCACGGGGATATAGTTAAGGTTTAAGGTGACAAGTTGCGATTTCTCTGGTATAACTATGGGGTGACGTTCGTTATACGTCAGGCTTGAATTGGCAAGCCGACCATTCGCACGAAGTAGATCTTTCGGTCTATGAGTGGATTTAATTCTAAGAGTGAGCTCCTTTTATCAATCGGCTTCGATTCTCTTAGTAATGATATTTCTGGGCTGAAGTAACGCGCTTGAGTAGATGCTATAAGAGCGGGGAGTATACTGAGCTTACTCCCTTACCTTTAACTTTGAGTCGCTCTATGAACTTGAGCATGTAAGCGATTAACCTGAGGGCTTGAAGGTACGAGGAAAATCGCTCAAGGATGTCATTATTCTGCAATTTTGTGTGAAAGGAGTCAATCTTCGACTTTCTGGGGCAAATGGCTGATCCTTCTAGATCAAGTATTTAAGACGTTCAATTGGAAATATACGTATTCCATGCATGTGGTGGTTTTTCTAACCAGGCTAGTACAATTTCAGAATCGGACCACAGATACAATTTGTATTTTTCCGTTTAAATGCATTCGCATCCTGGATACTAGATAAGAAATAATAATCTGTATTATATTTTATTAATTGTATTGATAAGAAATGTTTATGTTAAATTGTTTATCATTAGCCGAAATTTTTTATTAATGTTTTTTTTTTGTCCGCAAGTCCTATAGAGTAGGCCTATAAGCGGATCATCGGATTTGTTTATGCTTTGAAGTTCTGTATGCAATTCTGCTTGTTTGCTGCTTGGGCTACTGTCAAGGCCCTGTCAAATCAGAGGAGACATGACGATCGGGTTGAAATTCAATTCGATGGCCATGCCTCCTCGGACCCGAAGAAGTGCGCGAGCTAGTTTAGCCGGCAGTTTACACTGCACCCTTCGACTGACAAGGCCAAACGTTGTGTTACCCGACGGCTGCGCAAAATACCAAAAGACCGCATGCCACTTACTTTCACCGATGGGGAGGTTCAGAGTGCCATCACAAAGGCCAAATCGTCCAAATCCATTGGCCCTGACGGAATAAGCATGCTGATGCTAAAACATATAAGCTCGACGGGAGTAAACTATCTCAGCAAGGCCCTCAACTTGTCGATGGCCACTCTTCAAATACCCGATGTGTGGAAAGTCGGAAGAGTGGTCCCACTACTGAAACCTGGGAAACCCGCCAACAAAGGGGAGTCTTATCGCCCGATAACTCTCCTTTCCCCAGTAGTAAAGACACTTGAGGCCTTGTTACTCCCGTCATTCACTCACCATCTGAGCCTAGCAGATCATCAGCATGGCTTCCGAAAAGTGCATAGTACCACCACAGCACTTAGCGTCATAAACGCCCAGATAGTTCATGGCCTGAACCAGAAGCCACCCTGCGAGAGGACGATCCTCGTAGCGTTGGACTTGTCGAAAGCCTTCGACACAGTCAACCACACAACGCTACTTGAGGACATCGAACAATCTACGCTCCCTTCAGGGCTGAAGCGGTGGACCATGAACTACCTGAGCGGTCGGCAATCATCCGTACTGTTTCGAGGTCAAAACTCCAAACTGAGAATAATTAAACAGGGGGTTCCGCAGGGTGGTGTCCTCTTCCCTTTACTGTTTAATTTCTACATCTCGAAACTCCCTCAACCACTAGAGGGAATTTCCGTGACCTCGTACGCTGATGACTGCACGATATTGACGTCCGGCAATGGAATCGATGGCATGTGCTCGACAGTAAACAGCTATCTCTCTGATCTTTCTCGCTTCTTCTCTGCAAGGAGTCTGACACTCTCCCCCACCTAATCCACAGCGACCATATTTACAAACTGGACGAAGGAGTACAGACTGGATCTAAACATTTCAGTCGATGGTACCAAAATTCCGACGGTAAACAACCCTAAAATTTTAGGCGTTACACTAGACAGTCTTTGCTCCTTCACTACCCACACGACCGCGATAACTGCCAAAGTACAGAGCCGCAACAAAATCCTCAAATCGCTTGCCGGCAGCTCTTGGGGAAATTACAAAGAAACATTGTTGGCAACATACAAGGCAATCGGCCGGCCGGTCCTAAATTATGCAGCCCCAATATGGTCGCCTGGATGCAGTGCCATGCAGACGAGGAAGCTTCAGACCTGTCAGACCACTGCACTCCGGACTGTCACGGGATGCCTCTTGATGTCTCCAATCGAACACCTACACAGTGAGGTGATTACGTCGACGACATTTGACAGTACGCCGACCGGACTTCGGACGCAACGAACTTCAGACAGGCACTGACCGCCATTCACAGTGGAGCCATCAACACCTTCACCGACTCCCTCGCAGTGAATGGCGTATTACGAGTAAAACCACCACCCATAGCAGACGTAGAGCTCGAGTTGCCTCGCGTAACCAGAGTGACCCTCGCGCAACTTCGTTCTGGATACTGTAGCAGGTTAAACTCCTACTTATCCAGAATCGACCCGCACATACCCAATATATGTCTTGCATGCGATGAGTCTCCGAATGACACTAACCACCTATTTGCATGCCCAACGAACCCCACTCATCTAACACCCATTTCCATATGGTTCGACACCGTCGAAACAGCTCGTTTCCTGGGCCTCCCGTTAGATGAACTCCAGGACAACGAATCTGGAATTGATCACCCAAACGGCGACTACGTAATCGTTACAACACCAACACCAACAACAGTGTTTTAGCTCGTTGCCCGGTATGGCCGTCAGTATGCCGGTGCAAGCCTTTTGAATGACCTCCACGTCTGCATAACGCTTTCCTTTCATCGGCAAATGCATTTTTCCGAAAAGGTAGAAGTCGCACGGTGCCATATCAGGTGAATACGGGGAGTGCTTGATTGTTAAAATGTTATTTTTGGTCAAATAATCGGCCACAAGCGTCGATCGATGAGACGGCGCATTATCGTGCAACAAACGCCAACTTCCATCTTCGCGATATTCGGGCCGAACACATCGAATACGGCGCACCAAACGCTTCAAAACTCCAAGGTAGAATACCGCTTTAACGTTTTGGCCGGGTGGAACAAATTCTTTGTGGACAATACCCTTGGAATCATAAAAACAAATCAGCATTGTCTTCACTTTTGACTTCTCCACGACCACTTTGAAAACGTTGGACCCACTCTTGCACTCTGCTACGGGATAGGCAATCATCGGCATAAACTTGTTTCATCAATTGACACGTTTCGGTAAAAGTTTTACCAATTTTAAAACAAAATTTAATGTTGGCTCTTTGTTCGAAGCTCATTTTCGCACCGATGACAAAAACATACTGACACTTAAAACGCAATAACTTCACTTCCAATAGATGAAATGACATGAAAGTTTTACTGGAAGTCTATAAAGGATAGCAGATTCTAACACACTAGTCGATATATATATGGCGCCACTAGAGTTTACTTTGTTATTTCTATATTACAGTGCGAAAATGGGCGAAATCGGATTACAACCACGCCTATTACCCATATAACACCATTTCAACTTCAATCTGATTCTTTCGCTGTCCACTATGCAAATCAAGCAAGAATTATTGTATCGGAGTAAAACTTTGCGAGAATAATGCGTTTAAAGTATGCCATCTTGTAAACAAAAATTGTCAAAATCGAACCAAAACTGTTCAAGCCCCTAGGTTCTAAATATGGACCTTGCACCAGTGCCTATAGTTGACTTTTTACCGAAAATATCGGTCAATATGGTATTCATATATTCAAATAAATAAATAAAACTCGATAAAAGTATGATTTTGTGTCAAAAATGGGTTCAATGGGATCAATACTCCCTTTAATATAAAATTTTGTCAACACCTGGAATAATTTACCGGGCTTTGATCCTTGCAAGTTGCGAGAGTATAAAATGTTCGGTTACACCCGAACTTAGATCTTCCTTACTTGTTAAATTTTGTATACGATTGGTATCCTGCTGTGTGTGTGTATGCTGCTGCTTCCAGTAAGGTTGGTGTGTAGTGTATGTGTGTACTGATATTTCCAGGTGCGGTGTGCCAGCAGCCGTAGGCGAATGTTTAGCCTAGCAGTCGCTGGAGCTGTCGCAACGTTGTCACAATTTTGCTGAGGCCTGTCCTGCGGTGAGATTGCGGCATTAAGGGTTGGTGTCGCGTCGATGTGATATTGAGTTGACGGCTAGGCTGCGGACGCCGAGCTACATCATGGTTGCGGCGTACGGAGGGCCGTGCAACAGGGCTTCCTTGGTTTTTGTGCAGCAAGGTATGATGCGGCCTCCGCAGAATTGGCACATGTGTCGGACACGCATTCCTGCGTGTCATGCGTCTGGACCAAACAGTACCCATATGTCTGGGCCACCTGCTGCCATTGATTGGGCGTCACCCGTAAAAATGGGGCAGTGCTGCAACCGGCAACAGAGCGGGCATCGGAGACAGGGCAGCTCCGAAACTAAAGCCGGCGTTGGGCGCATGGCACTACGTGCAGTTGTTGCCGTGGTTGTTCGAGGCGCTGTTACGGGGGTAGCCCCAGTGACAGCTGAACGTATGGTTAGCGTTGGTGTAACCGGCATTTTAGCGTCCATAGCTACCTGTATGGAGAAAACGGCTAGTTTAGTTACGACTCAATGGTTGTGGTTTATCATATTTGCGGTTTATTTCGGTTTTAGGTTATTATACGGATGTCGATTTCTGTGTGTAAATGTTATTGTACGGATGGTTTATTACTTGCATTTTCATTATTATTTTGTTTATTTATTTATACGCCAATCGGCAATATACATAGATATAATAAAGAATTAAAGTATTATACAAAAGTGGCTAGGGTATATTAGTGTAATATCTGGAAAATATTTAAATAATTGTAATTTAATATGTAATTCAGACTTGATTTAGAAGTAATTCAGACGAGCAGGTGTCTCTTGGTGTTTTCGGTAAAAGCAGCGTATGTTCCTCCATAGAAATCAATTTCACCTACTTTGTAGAAAATGCAGAGGTCAGCGACCTGTCGACGAGAAGACAGTTTGTTTATACAGTAGCACTGGTAGACTTCATCAGTAGAGCAGATGTGACTTGGTGACGATAGTTTATAGGCCACCTTTTCAACTTTATCGATTGTCGTGTTAGTGTAGGGAGACCAGATTACCGAACCATATTCCAAAATTGGTAGTACAAGTGACTTAAATAGTCTAATGAGTGTCCAAGGGTTTTTGAAATCTTTACCACTCCTCAGTATAAATCCAAGGGCTTTGAACCCCTTTGATGTAATTTTGTCTGCGTGGTGTGAGAAGGTGAGCTTATTATCAACAATGATACCTAAGTCTTTTATGTTCTCGACCTCCGCTATCTCAAGCCCATCAAGTTTGTAGCTCGTGCGGATCGGTGAGTGTGAGCGAGCGAAAGATACGGCCGCACATTTGTTTGCGTTGAGATCCAGCTTGTTCACTCGACACCAGTCACTGAGGATATTTATGTCTTGTGGCAAAATTACGATGTCTGTTTCACAAGTAATCGGTCTAAATATTTTGAGGTCATCAGCATACAGAAATAAATCAGAAGCAAAATTATTACCAATGTCGTTGACGAAGATGTTAAATAGTACAGGACCAAGGCAGGAAAAAGACATGTTTCAAATAATTCCGGAGTAATTTTTTTATTTTCGTGTATTATCAATGCATTCATTCACTCTATGATGTCTAATTCCCAATCAATGTTAATGTTTGTTATGTTTTTTATTATTTCACCTCACAATATTACGTCGCACACACCTTTCTTTGTTGTACGAAATTCAATTATGGTTCAATATCAAAATTTAATCGAACTTTTCCTTGTACATCCTTTATATTTTCTTATAAGAATTATTATTTTCTTTTAAGGAAACTTATATGTGGCATTAATTTAATATTCTTTCACTTTTATATATACAATTGATGTAATATTTTCAGATATTACGGAGAACTTTTCACTATGCACACTGCGCATGTTCACAGCTACCTTACCATCTGAGAATCGGTAGTTTAACGAGCGGTCTGGTTAGCGTTCTATTTCGAGTACGAAGGTCAACTACTCGTATATGACCGTCGAAACCATGATGTAGCTTCTCTATGCAACCAGGCCTCCATTCTGTAGGGAGGAGACCATCGTCATAAATTAGAACAAATTTTCCAAGCTTTGGCGCAGTTTTGGGAATTATCCAGCGGTATCTTTTATGAAGGTCCTTTACATACTCCTCCTGCCTTCGGCGGCTCACATCATGATGGAGAAGTTTAATTCTTTCCCTTCTATTTTGTAAGGATAGCGACTCCCCGCTGGGCTCAGGTATGGCCAGAATGGGTGCTCCTTTTAGAAAGTGCCCTGGAGTAAGGGCTGTGAGATCTGAGGGATAAACGGCTTCCATGCGAGTTAATAATGTTGTAAATTCTGCATAATTAAATTTGTAGTTTCCAGCTACTTTTTTAAAGTAAGATTTGAAGCTTTTTACAGCTGATTCCCATAAATCACCTATATGCGGAGCGATTGGAGGGATAAACTGCCAGTTAATACCTTGGGGATCTCAGGTGAGACTTGTTTGATAAAATTCTCAAACTGTTTTTCTGTGGCTCTTTGAGCTCCTATAAATGTTTTTCCATTGTCGCTCATGAGTTTTGACGGAAAACCGCGTCGTCCGACGAAGCAAGCAATTGCCGCGAGAAAAGCCTCATGGCCACATGGCCTTTCATAAGGGTGGGAGACCTTAACATGGACGCCTTTATCTGTAAAAGCCTATCAAAGTCGAAACCTGTAATAGTGAAAGGCAGAGCGAAGTTACAGCGTTCCGGAAGAAGTGCTGTCATAATCTGCGTTCGCATAATTTGCTTAACATAGTGCAGATCTTGCACATGAAAATGCATTTCTATATTCATATTTTGGGCTTGAGTCTTGGAATATAAAACTCTTGACGGACTATTTGTTGCATGAGCGATGTTCTGCGTGTAGCAAAGCACGGGGATCTAGTTAAGGTTTAAGGTGACAAGTTGCGATTTCTCTGGTATAACTATGGGGTGACGTTCGTTATACGTCAGGCTTGAATTGGCAAGCACCGCTCCATTGATCCATTCGCGCGAAGTAGATCTTTCGGTCTATGAGTGGATTTAGTTCTGAGAGTGAGCTCCTTTTATCAATCGGCTTCGATTCTCTTAGTAATGATATTTCTGAGCTGAAGTAACGCGCTTGAGTAGATGCTATAAGAGCGGGGAGTATACTGAGTTTACTCCCTTACCTTTAACTTTGAGTCGCTCTATGAACTTGAGCATGTAAACGATTAACCTGAGGGCTTGAAGGTACGAGGAAAATCGCTCAAGGATGTCATTATTCTGCAATGTTGTGTGAAAGGAGTCAATTTTCGACTTTCTGGAGCAAATGGCTGATCCTTCTAGATCAAGTATTTAAGACGTTCAATTGGA
This sequence comes from Bactrocera oleae, assembly GCF_042242935.1. NCBI lineage: Eukaryota > Metazoa > Arthropoda > Insecta > Diptera > Tephritidae > Bactrocera > Bactrocera oleae. Next base: position 15,757,987 of record NC_091541.1, on the reverse strand, counting down.
AATATACGTATTCCATGCATGTGGTGGTTTTTCTAACCAGGCTAGTACAATTTCAGAATCGGACCACAGATACAATTTGTATTTTGCCGTTTAAATGCATTCGCATCTTGGATACTAGATAACAAATAATAATCTGTATTATATTTTATTAATTGTATTGATAAGAAATGTTTATGTTAAATTGATTATCATTAGCCGAAATTTTTTATTAATGTTTTTTTTTTGTCCGCAAGTCCTATAGAGTAGACCTATAAGCGGTTCAGTATATATGTATGTATTTGTATTTATGTACAAATGAGAGCTCGTGAAGAGATCACTTTATACAAAAGTATGCACGATTTGTTTATGCTTTGAAGTTCTGTATGCAATTCTGCTTGCTTGCTGCTTGGGCTACTGTCAAGGCCCTGTCAAATCAGAGGAGACATGACGATCGGGTTGAAATTCAATTCGATGGCCATGCCTCCTCGGACCCGAAGAAGTGCGCGAGCTATTTTAGCCGGCAGTTTACACTGCACCCTTCGACTGACAAGGCCAAACGTTGTGTTACCCGACGGCTGCGCAAAATACCAAAAGACCGCGCGCCACTTACTTTCACCGATGGGGAGGTTCAGAGTGCCATCACAAAGGCCAAATCGTCCAAATCCATTGGCCCTGACGGAATAAGCATGCTGATGCTAAAACATATAAGCTCGACGGGAGTAAACTATCTCAGCAAGGCCCTCACCTTGTCGATGGCCACTCTTCAAATACCCGATGTGTGGAAAGTCGGAAGAGTGGTCCCACTACTGAAACCTGGGAAACCCGCCAACAAAGGGGAGTCTTATCGCCCAATAACTCTCCTTTCCCCAGTAGTGAAGACACTTGAGGCCTTGTTACTCCCGTCATTCACTCACCACCTGAGCCTAGCAGATCATCAGCATGGCTTCCGAAAAGTGCCGAGTACCACCACAGCACTTAGCGTCATAAACGCCCAGATAGTTCATGGCCTGAACCAGAAGCCACCCTGCGAGAGGACGATCCTCGTAGCGTTGGACTTGTCGAAAGCCTTCGACACAGTCAACCACACAACGCTACTTGAGGACATCGAACAATCTACGCTCCCTTCAGGGCTGAAGCGGTGGACCATGAACTACCTGAGCGGTCGGCAATCATCCGTACTGTTTCGAGGTCAAAACTCCAAACTGAGAAGAATTAAACAGGGGGTTCCGCAAGGTGGTGTCCTCTTCCCTTTACTGTTTAATTTCTACATCTCGAAACTCCCTCAACCACCAGAGGGAATTTCCGTGACCTCGTACGCTGATGACTGCTCGATATTGACGTCCGGCAATGGAATCGATGGCATGTGCTCGACAGTAAACAGCTATCTCTCTGATCTTTCTCGCTTCTTCTCTGCAAGGAGTCTGACACTCTCCCCCACCTAATCCACAGCGACCATATTTACAAACTGGACGAAGGAGTACAGACTGGATCTAAACATTTCAGTCGATGGTACCAAAATTCCGACGGTAAACAACCCTAAAATTTTAGGCGTTACACTAGACAGTCTTTGCTCCTTCACTACCCACCCGACCGCGATAACTGCCAAAGTACAGAGCCGCAACAAAATCCTCAAATCGCTTGCCGGCAGCTCTTGGGGAAATTACAAAGAAACATTGTTGGCAACATACAAGGCAATCGGCCGGCCGGTCCTAAATTATGCAGCCCCAATATGGTCGCCTGGATGCAGTGCCATGCAGACGAGGAAGCTTCAGACCTGTCAGACCACTGCACTCCGGACTGTCACGGGATGCCTCTTGATGTCTCCAATCGAACACCTACACAGTGAGGTGATTACGTCGACGACATTAGACAGTACGCCGACCGGACTTCGGACGCAACGAACTTCAGACAGGCACTGACCGCCATTCACAGTGGAGCCATCAACACCTTCACCGAGTCCCTCGCAGTGAATGGCGTATTACGGCCACAAGCGTCGATCGATGAGACGGCGCATTATCGTGCAACAAACGCCAACTTCCATCTTCGCGATATTCGGGCCGAACACATCGAATACGGCGCACCAAACGCTTCAAAACTCCAAGGTAGAATACCGCATTAACGTTTTGGCCGGGTGGAATAAATTCTTTGTGGACAAACAAATCAGCATTGTCTTCACTTTTGACTTCTCCACGACCACTTTGAAAACGTTGGACCCACTCGTGCACTCTGCTACGGGATAGGCAATCATCGCCATAAACTTGTTTCATCAATTGAAACGTTTCGGTAAAAGTTTTACCAATTTTAAAACAAAATTTAATGTTGGCTCTTTGTTCGAAGCTCATTTTCGCACCGATGACAAAAACATACTGACACTTAAAACGCAATAACTTCACTTCCAATAGATGAAATGTCATGAAAGTTTTACTGGAAGTCTATAAAGGATAGCAGATTCTAACACACTAGTCGACATATATATGGCGCCACTAGAGTTTACTTTGTTATTTCTATATTACAGTGCGAAAATGGGCGAAATCGGATTACAACCACGCCTATTACCCATATAACACCATTTCAACTTCAATCTGATTCTTTCGCTGTCCACTATGCAAATCAAGCAAGAATTATTGTATCGGAGTAAAACTTTGCGAGAATAATGCGTTTAAAGTATGCCATCTTGTAAACAAAAATTGTCAAAATCGAACCAAAACTGTTCAAGCCCCTAGGTTCTAAATATGGACCTTGCACCAGTGCCTATAGTTGACTTTTTACCGAAAATATCGGTCAATATGGTATTCATATATTCAAATAAATAAATAAAACTCGATAAAAGTATGATTTTGTGTCAAAAATGGGTTCAATGGGATCAATACTCCCTTTAATATAAAATTTTGTCAACACCTGGAATAATTTACCGGGCTTTGATCCTTGCAAGTTGCGAGAGTATAAAATGTTCGGTTACACCCGAACTTAGATCTTCCTTACTTGTTAAATTTTGTATACGATTGGTATCCTGCTGTGTGTGTGTATGCTGCTGCTTCCAGTAAGGTTGGTGTGTAGTGTATGTGTGTACTGATATTTCCAGGTGCGGTGTGCCAGCAGCCGTAGGCGAATGTTTAGCCTAGCAGTCGCTGGAGCTGTCGCAACGTTGTCACAATTTTGCTGAGGCCTGTCCTGCGGTGAGATTGCGGCATTAAGGGTTGGTGTCGCGTCGATGTGATATTGAGTTGACGGCTAGGCTGCGGACGCCGAGCTACATCATGGTTGCGGCGTACGGAGGGCCGTGCAACAGGGCTTCCTTGGTTTTTGTGCAGCAAGGTATGATGCGGCCTCCGCAGAATTGGCACATGTGTCGGACACGCATTCCTGCGTGTCATGCGTCTGGACCAAACAGTACCCATATGTCTGGGCCACCTGCTGCCATTGATTGGGCGTCACCCGTAAAAATGGGGCAGTGCTGCAACCGGCAACAGAGCGGGCATCGGAGACAGGGCAGCTCCGAAACTAAAGCCGGCGTTGGGCGCATGGCACTACGTGCAGTTGTTGCCGTGGTTGTTCGAGGCGCTGTTACGGGGGTAGCCCCAGTGACAGCTGAACGTATGGTTAGCGTTGGTGTAACCGGCATTTTAGCGTCCATAGCTACGTGGATGGAGAAAACGGCTAGTTTTGTTACGACTTAATGGTTGTGATTTATCATATTTGCGGTTTATTTCGGTTTTAGGTTATTATACGGATGTTTCGATTTCTGCGTGTAAATGTTATTGTACGGATGGTTTATTACTTGCGTTTTCATTATTATTTTGTTTATTTATTTATACGCCAATCGGTAATATACATAGATATAATAAAGAATTAAAGTATTATACAAAAGTGGCTAGGGTATATTAGTGTAATATCTGGAAAATATTTAAATAATTGTAAGTTAATATGTAATTCAGACTTGATTTAGATGTAATTCAGACGAGCAGGTGTCTCTTGGTGTTTTCGGTAAAAGCAGCGTATGTTCCTCCATAGAAATCAATTTCACCTACTTTGTAGAAAATGCAGAGGTCAGCGACCTGTCGACGAGAAGACAGTTTGTTTATACAGTAGCACTGGTAGACCCATCAGTAGAGCAGATGTGACTTGGTGACGATAGTTTATAGGCCAGTGACTTACAGAATTTACGCTGCACCTTTTCAACTTTATCGATTGTCGTGTTAGTGTAGGGAGACCAGATTACCGAACCATATTCCAAAATTGGTAGTACAAGTGACTTAAATAGTCTAATGAGTGTCCAAGGGTTTTTGAAATCTTTACCACTCCTCAGTATAAATCCAAGGGCTTTGAACGCCTTTGATGTAATTTTGTCTGCGTGGTGTGAGAAGGTGAGCTTATTATCAACAATGATACCTAAGTCTTTTATGTTCTCGACCTCCGCTATCTCAAGCCCATCAAGTTTGTAGCTCGTGCGGATCGGTGAGTGTGAGCGAGCGAAAGATACGGCCGCACATTTGTTTACGTTGAGATCCAGCTTGTTCACTCGACACCAGTCACTGAGGATATTTATGTCTTGTTGCAAAATAATGATGTCTGTCTCACAAGTAATCGGTCTAAATATTTTGAGGTCATCAGCATACAGAAATAAATCAGAAGCAAAATTATTACCAATGTCGTTGACGAAGATGTTAAATAGTGCAGGACCAAGGTGAGATCCTTGTGGCACACCAGAGATTACTTCATATTCACTGGATAAGTGGCCATCTACTCTGACTTGCAAGCGTCTGCCTGTGAGGTATGTACGTATCCAAGCTAATGCAAGTCCAGCCACACCATATTTACTTAGCTTATCTAAAAGTATTTCGTAGTCAACACGGTCGAAAGCCTTGCTGAAGTCTGTGTAAATGCTGTGTGTGCAGTTGCCGGAATCCATGGAGTTCAGCAGTTTGTCGACGTATATGAACAAATTGGTAGTGGTGGATCTGTCACTAGTAAAGCCATGTTGTTTGGTTATTATGATGTTTTCAAATGCCTGACGTATCTGTGGAAGCACTAACCTCTCAAATAGTTTTGCAAGTGCAGACTGTATGCAGATAGGATGGTAGTTGGTAACCAATGTCTTGGGCCCCTCTTTATGAATCGGTGAGATGTATGACAGTTTCCAGTAGGTCGGGAAGGTACCATGGTTAAGAGATTCGCCAAATATATGTGTCAAAGGCTCACATAGGCCTACCGCACAGTTTTTGATGAATATGTTAGGTAAACCATCGGGGCCTGGACCTTTGCTGGGGTCGAGAGCAAGGAGTTCTTTGAGTACTGCATCGTAGGTCACTGTCAGGGCATCCAAGTGTGTGCGCTGTGTACCAGGATTGAAGGTTGCAATACCTGTGTCGTTGCTATTCGATGGCGCGTAGATGCTGTGGAAGAAGGACGCAAAGAGGTTACTGATACCTGGTCCCGTATCTGCTGAGCGGTCATCCCAGGCTACGGAAGATGGTATATGTCACCGGTGCAACGGTTTTTGTCCTTGATAAAATTCCAGAATGCTTTGATCTCCGATTGCAGTTTGTCCTCTACCTTGTCGACATAACTTTTGTAGCATTCGATACTTAACTTTTTGCATTCCAATCTTAACCTGCTGAATCGTAAATAATTTGGCTTAGTTTTCCGAATTTTATATATCAGGTGTGCAGATTTCTTCTGTTTGACTTTGTGAATGAGATCATGTGAGAACCAGGATGGATAGTTACTTGGCTTGTGTACGTGTACTGGAACAAACTGGTTTACACCTTCAAAGATTTTTACATAGAGAAAGTCCAACTTCCTGTCAATAGTCTCGAGTTTGTAGAGGTCAATCCAGTTCGTTCTCAAGGGAGAGGTATTAAGGGCTGCGTAGTTAGCCTTTTTAAATACGTCTGATGAGGAATTATCTGGCGTCAACCCCGGCAGAAAATTTAGCAAGATGTCGATAGCAGGATGGTACTTATCCTCCGGGACAAGAGCAACTGCGTGTTCCGGAGAAGAGTCAATGTCACTGAAACAAAGGTCAAGTGTTGAATTCCAGGCATTTTGAATCTTATTTTGTTGAGTGCAGTTTAATGAGGCAAAGCCATCATAAAGTTGCTTTTCACATTCGAAACGAGGCAAGTCGCCGACAATCATGACGTTGGAGTTTTGGTATTTGTCCATTATAAATGAAACGGTAGCTATGTGGCACTCGAAGATCTCAAGAGTTGATTGAGGAGGTATGTAGATGCAGCCGATGATCATATCGCGAGAAGCTCCCTTGACACGGATAAATATTTGCTCTAAATCATTGTTTGTTATTGCAATTTGGTCTGTATGGAGACTACGTTTACAGGCGATGAAGACACCACCACCACGTACCTGCTCGTTGATGAGAGAAACACGGTCTTTACGGTAAATACTATATGTTGAATCAATGAAATGTTGAGAGTTTTGTACGCAGACCTCTGACGTTCTGGTAGCACAGGTGGACGTAAGATACTTTCTTCTTGCTCGTTGAGCGCACGAAAATTTCTTTTAACGATTCTTGGGACACCGTGGATATATTTAATTGTGTTACTGTCATCACCATTCTTCACGATGGAATCAAGCTCTTGACGCAAATTTTTCAGATAAAGTTGTTGAGAGGGAGTTATATCAGTCTTGAAAATAAAACCTGAGTTTTCGTCTGTTGGTCTGTATTTGATAATGGAAAGTGCATCGGCTGCTGAGCGGGTGGCAATGCGAAGAGGACGTGTACGTCCAGGTGTAGGACGACCCAGTCTACGTAACTTTGGTGCAGTGGCCTTGAGACTGGGAGGCAAAGCTGTAACTAACTTTGTTACAAACGGTCCTTTCCAGCAGCTTTATCAGACTCAGGAATATTTAGGGCAATCGCGTTGGTTTCACGGCGTTTTCGTTCCGACAGTTCAGTGAAAAACTCTTCCTGGCTAGTAGGTAGCCTCATATCTACGTTTAGCTTGTCTTCAACTGATGTAAGTTTGTCATCCAGGGCAGAACATTGATTTGATAGCGAGACGTTTTGTTCTGACAGTTTGCTTACCTCTTTTTTTAAGTCCTTGATTTCACTTACAACTGATTTTTTTTAGGTCCCTGAATTCACGTTCATAATTTGTTGTAAAACGTTCAAAGTGTCTCTTGATTAAGGTTTCAATATGCTTTGACGGTGGCGGATCATCTGATGCCTCCTCATCGGAATCCAATACATCACATGTTTTAACATTAGTGTCACTTGCACATGAGTCACAGTTCCAAACTGTTTCTTTTTTCTTAATGCTGTTGGCGATGGATTTAAACTCATCGGATGAAAGGTTGGTGCACTTTGAGTGAAACCAACGTCGACAAGCCGCACATTGAATACTTGGCTGCGTTTTATCCCGGATTATGTCTGAGCAATAACCACAAATCTGTTGTGTTGTATTTACTTTTTTGGGTGGCATTTTGTAAGTACACGATACAGGAAAAAAAGACATGTTCCAAATAATTCCGGAGTAATTTTTTTATTTTCGTGTATTATCAATGCATTCATTCACTCTATGATGTCTAATTCCCAATCAATTTTAATGTTTGTTATGCTTTTTATTATTAAACCTCACAATATGACGTCGCACACACCTTTCTTTGTTGTACGAAATTCAATTATGGTTCAATATCAAAATTTAATCGAACTTTTCCTTGTACATCCTATATATTTTCTTATAAGAATTATTATTTTCTTTTAAGGAAACTTATATGAGGCATTAATTTAATATTCTTTCACTTTTATATATACAATTGATGTAATATTTTCAGATATTACGAAGCACTTTTCACTATGCACACTGCGCATGTTCACAGCTACCTAACCATCTGAGAATCGGTAGTTTAACGAGCGGTCTGGTTAGCGTTCTATTTCGAGTACGAAGGTCAACTAATCGTATATGACTGTCGGAACCATGATGTAGCTTCTCTATGCAACCAGGCCTCCATTCTGTAGGGAGGAGACCATCGTCATAAATTAGAACAAATTTTCCAAGCTTTGGCGCAGTTTTGGGAATTATCCAGCGGTATCTTTTATGAAGGTCCTTTATATACTCCTCCTGCCTTCGGCGGCTGATATCATGATGGAGAATTTTAATTCTTTCCCTTCTATTTTGTAAGGATAGCGACTCCCCGCTGGGCTCAGGTATGACCAGAATGGGTGCTCCTTTTAGAAAGTGCCCTGGAGTAAGGGCTGTGAGATCTGAGGGATAAACGGCTTCAATGCGAGTTAATAATGTTGTAAATTCTGCATAATTAAATTTGTAGTTTCCAGCTACTTTTTTAAAGTAAGATTTGAAGCTTTTTACAGCTGATTCCCATAAATCACCTATATGCGGAGCGATTGGAGGGATAAACTGCCAGTTAATACCTTGGGGATCTCAGGTGAGACTTGTTTGATAAAATTCTCAAACTGTTTTTCTGTGGCTCTTTGAGCTCCTATAAATGTTTTTCCATTGTCGCTCATGAGTTTTGACGGAAAACCGCGTCGTCCGACGAAGCAAGCAATTGCCGCGAGAAAAGCCTCCTATGTCAGATTCGTACATAGCTCAAGGTGCACTGATTTTGTCGTAAAACAGACGAAGACAACCACATGGCCTTTCATAAGGGTGGGAGACCTTAACATGGACGCCTTTATCTGAAAAGGCCTATCAAAGTCGAAACCTGTAATAGTGAAAGGCAGAGCGAAGTTACAGCGTTCCGGAAGACATACATAGTGCAGATCTTGCACATGAAAATGCATTTCTATATTCATATTTTGGGCTTGAGTCTTGGAATATAAAACTCTTGACGGACTTTTTGTTGCATGAGCGATGTTCTGCGTGTAGCAAAGCACGGGGATATAGTTAAGGTTTAAGGTGACAAGTTGCGATTTCTCTGGTATAACTATGGGGTGACGTTCGTTATACGTCAGGCTTGAATTGGCAAGCCGACCATTCGCACGAAGTAGATCTTTCGGTCTATGAGTGGATTTAATTCTAAGAGTGAGCTCCTTTTATCAATCGGCTTCGATTCTCTTAGTAATGATATTTCTGGGCTGAAGTAACGCGCTTGAGTAGATGCTATAAGAGCGGGGAGTATACTGAGCTTACTCCCTTACCTTTAACTTTGAGTCGCTCTATGAACTTGAGCATGTAAGCGATTAACCTGAGGGCTTGAAGGTACGAGGAAAATCGCTCAAGGATGTCATTATTCTGCAATTTTGTGTGAAAGGAGTCAATCTTCGACTTTCTGGGGCAAATGGCTGATCCTTCTAGATCAAGTATTTAAGACGTTCAATTGGAAATATACGTATTCCATGCATGTGGTGGTTTTTCTAACCAGGCTAGTACAATTTCAGAATCGGACCACAGATACAATTTGTATTTTTCCGTTTAAATGCATTCGCATCCTGGATACTAGATAAGAAATAATAATCTGTATTATATTTTATTAATTGTATTGATAAGAAATGTTTATGTTAAATTGTTTATCATTAGCCGAAATTTTTTATTAATGTTTTTTTTTTGTCCGCAAGTCCTATAGAGTAGGCCTATAAGCGGATCATCGGATTTGTTTATGCTTTGAAGTTCTGTATGCAATTCTGCTTGTTTGCTGCTTGGGCTACTGTCAAGGCCCTGTCAAATCAGAGGAGACATGACGATCGGGTTGAAATTCAATTCGATGGCCATGCCTCCTCGGACCCGAAGAAGTGCGCGAGCTAGTTTAGCCGGCAGTTTACACTGCACCCTTCGACTGACAAGGCCAAACGTTGTGTTACCCGACGGCTGCGCAAAATACCAAAAGACCGCATGCCACTTACTTTCACCGATGGGGAGGTTCAGAGTGCCATCACAAAGGCCAAATCGTCCAAATCCATTGGCCCTGACGGAATAAGCATGCTGATGCTAAAACATATAAGCTCGACGGGAGTAAACTATCTCAGCAAGGCCCTCAACTTGTCGATGGCCACTCTTCAAATACCCGATGTGTGGAAAGTCGGAAGAGTGGTCCCACTACTGAAACCTGGGAAACCCGCCAACAAAGGGGAGTCTTATCGCCCGATAACTCTCCTTTCCCCAGTAGTAAAGACACTTGAGGCCTTGTTACTCCCGTCATTCACTCACCATCTGAGCCTAGCAGATCATCAGCATGGCTTCCGAAAAGTGCATAGTACCACCACAGCACTTAGCGTCATAAACGCCCAGATAGTTCATGGCCTGAACCAGAAGCCACCCTGCGAGAGGACGATCCTCGTAGCGTTGGACTTGTCGAAAGCCTTCGACACAGTCAACCACACAACGCTACTTGAGGACATCGAACAATCTACGCTCCCTTCAGGGCTGAAGCGGTGGACCATGAACTACCTGAGCGGTCGGCAATCATCCGTACTGTTTCGAGGTCAAAACTCCAAACTGAGACAAATTAAACAGGGGGTTCCGCAGGGTGGTGTCCTCTTCCCTTTACTGTTTAATTTCTACATCTCGAAACTCCCTCAACCACTAGAGGGAATTTCCGTGACCTCGTACGCTGATGACTGCACGATATTGACGTCCGGCAATGGAATCGATGGCATGTGCTCGACAGTAAACAGCTATCTCTCTGATCTTTCTCGCTTCTTCTCTGCAAGGAGTCTGACACTCTCCCCCACCTAATCCACAGCGACCATATTTACAAACTGGACGAAGGAGTACAGACTGGATCTAAACATTTCAGTCGATGGTACCAAAATTCCGACGGTAAACAACCCTAAAATTTTAGGCGTTACACTAGACAGTCTTTGCTCCTTCACTACCCACACGACCGCGATAACTGCCAAAGTACAGAGCCGCAACAAAATCCTCAAATCGCTTGCCGGCAGCTCTTGGGGAAATTACAAAGAAACATTGTTGGCAACATACAAGGCAATCGGCCGGCCGGTCCTAAATTATGCAGCCCCAATATGGTCGCCTGGATGCAGTGCCATGCAGACGAGGAAGCTTCAGACCTGTCAGACCACTGCACTCCGGACTGTCACGGGATGCCTCTTGATGTCTCCAATCGAACACCTACACAGTGAGGTGATTACGTCGACGACATTTGACAGTACGCCGACCGGACTTCGGACGCAACGAACTTCAGACAGGCACTGACCGCCATTCACAGTGGAGCCATCAACACCTTCACCGACTCCCTCGCAGTGAATGGCGTATTACGAGTAAAACCACCACCCATAGCAGACGTAGAGCTCGAGTTGCCTCGCGTAACCAGAGTGACCCTCGCGCAACTTCGTTCTGGATACTGTAGCAGGTTAAACTCCTACTTATCCAGAATCGACCCGCACATACCCAATATATGTCTTGCATGCGATGAGTCTCCGAATGACACTAACCACCTATTTGCATGCCCAACGAACCCCACTCATCTAACACCCATTTCCATATGGTTCGACACCGTCGAAACAGCTCGTTTCCTGGGCCTCCCGTTAGATGAACTCCAGGACAACGAATCTGGAATTGATCACCCAAACGGCGACTACGTAATCGTTACAACACCAACACCAACAACAGTGTTTTAGCTCGTTGCCCGGTATGGCCGTCAGTATGCCGGTGCAAGCCTTTTGAATGACCTCCACGTCTGCATAACGCTTTCCTTTCATCGGCAAATGCATTTTTCCGAAAAGGTAGAAGTCGCACGGTGCCATATCAGGTGAATACGGGGAGTGCTTGATTGTTAAAATGTTATTTTTGGTCAAATAATCGGCCACAAGCGTCGATCGATGAGACGGCGCATTATCGTGCAACAAACGCCAACTTCCATCTTCGCGATATTCGGGCCGAACACATCGAATACGGCGCACCAAACGCTTCAAAACTCCAAGGTAGAATACCGCTTTAACGTTTTGGCCGGGTGGAACAAATTCTTTGTGGACAATACCCTTGGAATCATAAAAACAAATCAGCATTGTCTTCACTTTTGACTTCTCCACGACCACTTTGAAAACGTTGGACCCACTCTTGCACTCTGCTACGGGATAGGCAATCATCGGCATAAACTTGTTTCATCAATTGACACGTTTCGGTAAAAGTTTTACCAATTTTAAAACAAAATTTAATGTTGGCTCTTTGTTCGAAGCTCATTTTCGCACCGATGACAAAAACATACTGACACTTAAAACGCAATAACTTCACTTCCAATAGATGAAATGACATGAAAGTTTTACTGGAAGTCTATAAAGGATAGCAGATTCTAACACACTAGTCGATATATATATGGCGCCACTAGAGTTTACTTTGTTATTTCTATATTACAGTGCGAAAATGGGCGAAATCGGATTACAACCACGCCTATTACCCATATAACACCATTTCAACTTCAATCTGATTCTTTCGCTGTCCACTATGCAAATCAAGCAAGAATTATTGTATCGGAGTAAAACTTTGCGAGAATAATGCGTTTAAAGTATGCCATCTTGTAAACAAAAATTGTCAAAATCGAACCAAAACTGTTCAAGCCCCTAGGTTCTAAATATGGACCTTGCACCAGTGCCTATAGTTGACTTTTTACCGAAAATATCGGTCAATATGGTATTCATATATTCAAATAAATAAATAAAACTCGATAAAAGTATGATTTTGTGTCAAAAATGGGTTCAATGGGATCAATACTCCCTTTAATATAAAATTTTGTCAACACCTGGAATAATTTACCGGGCTTTGATCCTTGCAAGTTGCGAGAGTATAAAATGTTCGGTTACACCCGAACTTAGATCTTCCTTACTTGTTAAATTTTGTATACGATTGGTATCCTGCTGTGTGTGTGTATGCTGCTGCTTCCAGTAAGGTTGGTGTGTAGTGTATGTGTGTACTGATATTTCCAGGTGCGGTGTGCCAGCAGCCGTAGGCGAATGTTTAGCCTAGCAGTCGCTGGAGCTGTCGCAACGTTGTCACAATTTTGCTGAGGCCTGTCCTGCGGTGAGATTGCGGCATTAAGGGTTGGTGTCGCGTCGATGTGATATTGAGTTGACGGCTAGGCTGCGGACGCCGAGCTACATCATGGTTGCGGCGTACGGAGGGCCGTGCAACAGGGCTTCCTTGGTTTTTGTGCAGCAAGGTATGATGCGGCCTCCGCAGAATTGGCACATGTGTCGGACACGCATTCCTGCGTGTCATGCGTCTGGACCAAACAGTACCCATATGTCTGGGCCACCTGCTGCCATTGATTGGGCGTCACCCGTAAAAATGGGGCAGTGCTGCAACCGGCAACAGAGCGGGCATCGGAGACAGGGCAGCTCCGAAACTAAAGCCGGCGTTGGGCGCATGGCACTACGTGCAGTTGTTGCCGTGGTTGTTCGAGGCGCTGTTACGGGGGTAGCCCCAGTGACAGCTGAACGTATGGTTAGCGTTGGTGTAACCGGCATTTTAGCGTCCATAGCTACGTGGATGGAGAAAACGGCTAGTTTTGTTACGACTTAATGGTTGTGATTTATCATATTTGCGGTTTATTTCGGTTTTAGGTTATTATACGGATGTTTCGATTTCTGCGTGTAAATGTTATTGTACGGATGGTTTATTACTTGCGTTTTCATTATTATTTTGTTTATTTATTTATACGCCAATCGGTAATATACATAGATATAATAAAGAATTAAAGTATTATACAAAAGTGGCTAGGGTATATTAGTGTAATATCTGGAAAATATTTAAATAATTGTAAGTTAATATGTAATTCAGACTTGATTTAGATGTAATTCAGACGAGCAGGTGTCTCTTGGTGTTTTCGGTAAAAGCAGCGTATGTTCCTCCATAGAAATCAATTTCACCTACTTTGTAGAAAATGCAGAGGTCAGCGACCTGTCGACGAGAAGACAGTTTGTTTATACAGTAGCACTGGTAGACCCATCAGTAGAGCAGATGTGACTTGGTGACGATAGTTTATAGGCCAGTGACTTACAGAATTTACGCTGCACCTTTTCAACTTTATCGATTGTCGTGTTAGTGTAGGGAGACCAGATTACCGAACCATATTCCAAAATTGGTAGTACAAGTGACTTAAATAGTCTAATGAGTGTCCAAGGGTTTTTGAAATCTTTACCACTCCTCAGTATAAATCCAAGGGCTTTGAACGCCTTTGATGTAATTTTGTCTGCGTGGTGTGAGAAGGTGAGCTTATTATCAACAATGATACCTAAGTCTTTTATGTTCTCGACCTCCGCTATCTCAAGCCCATCAAGTTTGTAGCTCGTGCGGATCGGTGAGTGTGAGCGAGCGAAAGATACGGCCGCACATTTGTTTACGTTGAGATCCAGCTTGTTCACTCGACACCAGTCACTGAGGATATTTATGTCTTGTTGCAAAATAATGATGTCTGTCTCACAAGTAATCGGTCTAAATATTTTGAGGTCATCAGCATACAGAAATAAATCAGAAGCAAAATTATTACCAATGTCGTTGACGAAGATGTTAAATAGTACAGGACCAAGGTGAGATCCTTGTAGCACACCAGAGATTACTTCATATTCACTGGATAAGTGGCCATCTACTCTGACTTGCAAGCGTCTGCCTGTGAGGTATGTACGTATCCAAGCTAATGCACGTCCAGCCACACCATATTTACTTAGCTTATCTAAAAGTATTTCGTAGTCAACACGGTCGAAAGCCTTGCTGAATGTGTGTAAATGCTGTGTGTGCAGTTGCCGGAATCCATGGAGTTCAGCAGTTTGTCGACGTATATGAACAAATTGGTAGTGGTGGATCTGCCACTAGTAAAGCCATGTTGTTTGGTTGTTATGATGTTTTCAAATGCCTGACGTATCTGTGGAAGCACTAACCTCTCAAATAGTTTTGCAAGTGCAGATTGTATGCAGATAGGACGGTAGTTGGTAACCAAGGTCTTGGGCCCCTCTTTATGAATCGGTGAGATGTATGACAGTTTCCAGTAGGTCGGGAAGGTACCATGGTGAAGAGATTTGCCAAATTCAAATTTAAGATTCAAATTGTTTTTTTAAATGTTCAAATATCACTTATCCATTGTGGATTCAAGCTGACCACCAGCGGCCATGCAACCCCACACCATAATTCCGCCACCTCAGTGTTTAACTGTACCAACAAGATAAGAAGGAACAAATTCATGCGAAGTAACGGTATTTCCAATTCAAGCTAACTGTACGCAGACTTTCTAGTGTATAAAAGAGAAATACATGTAAAAAATTTGAACTGAATTTATCTATTTACATTGTGTTTTTACTTCACTTAAAAAAATGTGTCGGGTGAACGCAGACTTAATTGGCTATGTGTATATATATTTGTTATACTCTCGTAACATGTTGCTACAGAATATAATAGTTTTGTTCACCTAACGGTTGTTTGTATCACCTAAAACTATTCGAGTTAGATATAGGGTTATGTATATATAAATGATCAGGATAAAGAGACGAGCTAAAATCCGGGTGACTGTCTGTCCGTCCGTCCATCCGTCCGTGCAAGCTGTAACTTGAATAAAAATTGAGATATCTTTATGAAATTTGGTACACATGTTTCTTGGTACAGTAAGACGGTTGGTGTTGCAGATGGGCGTAATCGCTGCCACTGCCACTGCCACGCCTACAAAACGCCATTAATTAAAAACAAATAAATTGTCATAACTAAGCTCCGCAATAAGATACAAGACTGTTATTTGGTACACGAGATCACATCAAGGAGGGGCATCTGCAGTTAAAATTTTTTTTTAAAGTGGGCGTGGTCCCGCCCCTAATAGGTTTAATGTGCATATCTCCTAAACTACTAAAGCTAAAATAACAAAATTCACTGGAAGCAAATGTTTTTAGCACCTCTACCTACGGTGTGAAAACGGGTGAAATCGGGTGACAACCCCGCCCACTCCCCATGTAACGGTACTGTTAAAAACTACTTAAAGCGCGATAAATCAAGCACTAAACACGCCAGAGACATTAAATTTTATCTCAGGGATGGTATGAGATGACTTTATAGGAACCGCGTTCAAAATTAGACAGTGAGCGCGACACCGCCCACTTTTAGGTGAAAACCCATATCTTGAGATCTTTTTAACCGATTTCAACCAAATTTGGTACAGAACATTCTTTTTATATTTCTATGTTATGGTGCGAAATCGGACTACAACCACGCCTATTTTCCATATGACACCATTTTAAGTTCCACTTGATTCTTTCACTTTCCACTATGCAAATCAAGCAACAATGATTATATCGGCGTAAAACTTTGCGTGAATAATACGTTTAAAGTATGCTATCTTTTCAAAACTGTTCAAGCCCCTAGGTACTGAATATAGTTGACTTTTTACCGTAAATATCGGCCATTGTGTAAGATATATAATTGAAATTCATATAATAGAATAAATAAATGAAACTATCGATAATAGTATGTCTTTGTTTCAAAAATGGGTTGAATCGGATCAATAGTTCTTGTAGCCCTCATATATCTAATATAATTTTTGAACTTCCGCGTGACTTTATATCGCATATATGAGTTATCTCAATGAAAATGAGAGAGCGTGTTTTACTCATAACAAGATCAAATCGGGTGAAAATTTTCCTTAGCGCCCATGTAACTAATATCAGGATTTTCGAACATTCGTCTGACTTTACTCCATTTGATTGGTGATGGTATGTGAGGTACCTTAATGAAACAATGGGAGCATTTTATTAGTCTGTGGCATGTTAGTAGGATGTGGTATTGGAAAAAATTTAAAAAAAATCAGGTTAATACTGCCCTCAAATTCCATATACTACTTATAATGCTTTTCGTTATTCTAACCAGTTTTATGCCGAATATGTCGGTCAGTGAGTATTTATATTTTTTTTATATATTATATAAAATTGCTTCAAAATATGTTCTCGAGTATAGCTGAGCAATGTCAAAATTAATATATTTCTCTATCCCCAATATATATATGATTTCCGTCTTTCCACCTGACTTTACACCGTTCCGGTTGATCAACGTGATATTTTAACGAAATTAAGTGGAAAAGATTTCTTAAAAATTATGTGGTTTGACGCTGAATTAGAATGAAATTAGTATATACTAAGTCTATATCTCACACCTTCATATAATGAATTCCGATTATCTGGTTGACGTTTGCCACCTAAGCTTATAATATCAAATTTACCCACTTTGGTGGAGTTAATATCAAATTCATACTTATGTATATCTCACTTCAAGCAATAAAACTGAGACTAAGTTTATGGCCTTTAATATAAGTCAAGAAGATACCAAATTTGATTGTAATTTAATCACGATATCATTTAATAATGGATGTTTAATTCAACATTTTTTAATATACGGTTTGGAGGAATTTTCTGGTCTTTGATTTTCCCAGCTCACATGTACTACTTATGGTATAACTTTTCGTCAATTTGATAATTTAATGCAATTAAATGGACAGTTTTTCTTAAAAATAATGTATATCGCTACATATGCATGAAATTGGTCTAGACTTTGTTTAAACCTTATAACCCTAATATACTGATTTCCGCTCCTCTGGTACAACAGCAACCTCATATACCCCACATATTAAATCTAACCCCTTTGGTTCAGTTTATATCACATATACCATGTTTGAGTTAAATATCTTCTTTTTATAAAAGTTAACATTTCGGAGAAAAAAATAGTATTGACACAAAATAAATCTATGATCAATAACATAAGTTAATAAGATACCAAATAATAATCGAGTAATGAATGTTGAATTCTTTCGCAACATTTTTATACTTTCACAACATGTTGCAACAGAGTATAGTTTTGTTCACCAAAGAGTTGTTTGCATCACCTAAAATGATAGATATAGATTTCTATATACATATATTTCTTCTAATATTTGGTGATAATCAGTGGTTAGGTATATTTTCTCAGCCATCATGTTGAACTTATTATAAAATATACTAGTCAACAATGCTAAAAAAGTTTCTCAGAGTGCTGGACTTTGTATAGAGCAAAAAAATCTTTCTAGAAAAAATTGCATGAAATAAAAATTAGTAATGTAGTATCAAAAGGGCTAAAGACTCTTTTTATGTGGTTATAGATAAACTGCGACCATCGGTTTATATGCTACTGTCTTTTATTTCAGTTTTGCAACACATTTTAATATGAAGGTCATGAGGTGAACTGTAAACTCAAGAAAATTACATTTTTACCTAGCGCCGTTGGCAGCTTATGAAAGGTTTGATATTAAGACAGAAAGAAGAAAATCTACATACCTGCTCTACATATGTGTATACCATACTTAATTATATGTAAGTTATTGTTAATTTAGCCTTCATGAGTAGACCCTTCAAATTGGTACCATAGATCACCCTGTTTTAGAAAGCGTTTAACAAAAGTAAGTAACGGAGGTATTTTCCGAGAACTTAATTTCAATACAATGAAATAAACTACTAATTTCTAAAATATAAATATAACTAAATATTATATATTGTTATGTTAGTGAATAGCTAAGTAATATATAGGTATACAAAAGTACGTAAGCTGTACCAACATGCTGCAAGAGTATAAAAAATACCAGTACACTGTGTTTGTAGTTTCAGTTTCACTAGATGTCTTTACAAGCAAAGTGCTTTATTCAAACTAATTTTAGTGTATTACACAGTACAGTGTATAGTGACCAGCAATAGCATAGCAAGGACTTACAAGGAATTACAGTGAAAGAGAGCAGTACCTAGGATCCAACTTCTAACACCCGGAGGGACTGAAGACCCCGAGGTTCGATCTGTTGAGTAAGTTGCAAATACTGTTCAACATAGAACAAGGCGGCAAGATCCGCAAATTCGCTCTAAAGAGCAAATAAGAGATACTCGACGTCATAGGTCTCGGCGTGAAGACCCCGAGGTTCGATCTGTTGAGCAAGTTGCAAATACTGTTCAACATAGAACAAGGCGGTAAGATCCCCAAATTCGCTCTGAAGAGCAAATAAGAACTACTCGAGATCTATGACATCTCGTCGAGAAAATCCTGAGGTACGTTATGATGAACAAAGTAGGAACACTAGGGATCATAGAGAACTTCGCGCAAGAAATCCTGAGTATAGGAATTTAGAGCGCATTCGTGATCAAATGCAAAGGGAACATGCAAGAAGAAATCCTGAAATAAGAAGAGAGGAGCGTGATAGAGAAACACAACGTCGACAGCTTAGTAGGATGGGTATGAGGGAAGAAATTTTGAATCAGAGACGTCTTAGACAAGGTCAAGTTCGCCTTCGTAGAGATAACCCACTCAAGAGACAAATTGAAAACCAAAGGCAGTCCCAACGAATCCGATTAACGAGAGAAAATAATATTATAGAAACTGATAATAGTGGCAATTTAACAGATTTTAAAAACATTTATTTCCAAAATATAAATAAGGGCCCTACTAAAATATGTATTTGCTGCGGCGGCTTATGGTTTTCACACCAAGTTCGCAAATTAAATTTCGAAACCGCCTTTTTAATTTCCTTCCGCCTTCCTTTTAAAAATTTCCTTCAGAAGATCAAAATTACAATATTTGTGCTACTTGCAAATATGCGATTGTTAAAAAGAACGTTCCAAAAATATGTTTAGCTAACGGTCTAGACTTTCCTAAAATACCGGATTGTTTGAAAGGTAATGCCTAGATTGCCTTTTATGACAATCCGTCCGTTAGGATATCAAGGTCAGAGTTTGCTCAAAGGTGCTGTTGTTAATATACCAATTTCTGTTAACAATATTGTGAGATCTCTACCAAGGCCCTTTGATGAGGCTCATGTTATACAAATTCACTTAAGAAGGCGTTTGGAATACAATCATGATTACATGATCGATACCATACGCCCCGCAAAGATTATGGAAGCTTTGCAGTTCTTAGTGAATACCCCTCTGTATCGTAAGCACAATATACATATTAATGAAAACTGGATTTCAGAATTTAATAACCAAGAAGAAGTTCCCTTTGTTGCATCTGCAGAGGATTCCCGATTGGTTCAATCTTTTCATGCGGGACAAACTTCTCATGATAATCCCTCAGGTAATAATTTTCCCACGGGTCTTTTACCTTCAGAGCTAAATCCAGGCGGTCAAGAAACTCTTTTGGACAATATTCCTGTAGAAAACTTAGACTATAACCGTTTAGTTATAGCGCCAGGTGAAGGACAAAGACCAATTGACATAATTCAAGATAATAATTCAGAAGAGTTGTCATTTGGAACAATATACGTTGGGCAGAAGCGTACATGCTCTGAAACGTATAGCAAGATAATACGTTCTGAAATTCGCCGTTTTGACAACAGAGCGTGTACCATTCCAAAGTAATTCTATGATTACAAAAAATTAGAACTGCTACAAATTAAGAATAGTGCATCCATTTGCCTTAGAAAGTTTTCAGGTCGCAACCGAGTTACGGCCCAAAATCTATTAAACGAAAACTTTGTTCAAAACTTGATTCAACACGATGATGGTTACAAGGTTTTGAAAGCTATGATTCGCCAATTTGGGCTTCCAACCTTCTTTATCACTTTATCGGCTGCAGAATCTCAGTGGGTTGAGCTTTTGGTCATCCTCTCTAAAACTGTTGATTCTAAAGATATTTCGGAAGAGGAAGCCAACAGTTTAACAACGCAAGATAGATATCGCTTAATTCGGTCAGACGCGGTTACTTGTGCTAGATATTTGACTACCGCTATCGAAAAATTCTTAAGCTTTTTAAATATAACGCCGGCATTTTTGGAGAGCATTTTGTTACAAATTTCTACTGGAGAGTGAAGTTTCAACAGAGAGGTTCCCCGCATGTACATGGCACGTATTGGCTTAATAATGCTCCCAAGATCAACCTTCAAGATCCTCAGACATTCCCTGATGTCATTAGTTTTATTGACAATTATATTTTTACCGATGGTTCGATCAGCCACTTAGAAAATTATTTGGGTTATCAAAAGCATAAGTCGGTCTTGTACTAGGTAAATAAGAGGACAACAGTTTTTTCGTTTTGGTATACCATATCCACCAATGCCTTCAACGCAAATAATGTTACTTCTTACAGAAACAAGTCAAAATTCAGAAAGACACAAGGAGAACTTTTTTAAAATTCAAAACGTTTTAAATTCAAATATGTCTACAGAAGACATTTCTAATTTAAACGATTTTGAACACTTCCTGTCTGATAGTAGAATAAATATGTCTTTTGATGACTATTTGTTAGCCCTTAGGTCAAGTTTAACAAAACCCAAAATTTTTCTAAAAAGAAAATTACATGATCGTTTTATAAGCGCTTATAATCCTCTGATTTTGGCACTCTATAGAGCAAATATGGATATCCAATATATACTGGATGCATATGCTTGCTGTTCATATATAATTAATTATATAATATTAACAAGTCTAACAGGGGAATTTCTAGGCTCTTAAATGAAGCTATATCAGAGGTAAATGCTGGAAATTATACTATTAAGCAAAAACTTAAACATATAGGTCACAAATTTATATCAGGCACAGAAATATCTGCACAAGAAGCAGTATATTGCTGCATTGGGCTCCATCTTTCGGAAGCAAGTAATGCAGAAATATTTATAAATACCTCTCGACCTGAGGAACGTGTTCGAATGGTAAAACCTAGAGCGGAACTTCAGAACCTCCCTTCAGGTTCGACTGAAATATTCGTAGCCGGTATTTTAGACCGTTATGTTCAGAGATCCGAAATATATATTTTAAATCTAGTAGAAGAGCACAAGATAGTGATCATGAAGAAGAAGAGAGGGAAGACGATAATTTACCAGAAAGCGGGGTTGTCATGCCTCTTAACGACGGTAGCGGTTTTGTGAAAAAACGTACCAAACCTTGTATTATTCGGTATAGAAGGTTTAACCCAGATTTGGCCAGAGTTGAGTATTTCCGCGAAATGTTAATGCTTTACTATCCTAGGCGGAATGAACAGCAAGATCTCATTGAAAACGATAATGAGCAGACTTGCATAACACATCGTATTTTAATTGAGGAAAATCAAAGAAAATATGATGTTTTTGAGCAAAGAGAACTTTAAAATGTTCTAGAAATTCTTTATATTGAAATAGACTTGGACAAAGGTGCTCAAAATGAACTACCTATCGTGGAAAATGAGTTCAGAGTGTTGGCACTTCCAGAAATAAACCCAAATATAAATTTGCTGGACTTGCATGGCGAAGATTCAACAGATAATGGCACTGAATCTGATTGCAATATTAGACTTATTAAACTACCCCCTTTAATTCCAGTTGAGGAATTATTTTCTTTAGTTCAAAGTCTAAATACTAAGCAAAGAACCTATTTGACACATTTGATGCACCACCTAAAAACAAATCTCCCATTTTATGAGTTCATTGGCGGCGGTGCAGGTAAAGGAAAGAGTCGTTTGATATCTGCAATATATCAAGCTCTTAACCATCGTTACAATTCTACACCTGGATCCAATCCAAGTTCCTTAAAAGTTCTTCTTTGCGCACCTATGGGTAAAGCAGCATTCGGAATAGGTGGAATGACCTTTCATTCAATATTCTCTTTACCTGTTAATCAGTTGAATAGAGAGTTGAGGCCACTTAGCAATGACACAGTGAATTCATTGTATTCCAGACTTATCGATTTAAAATTAATCATAATTGATGAAATATCGATGGTAGGTGCTCGTATGTTTAGCTCTGTTGATGCGAGATTAAAACAAATTTTCAAAACAGACAGCCCCTTCGGTGGTATACCGATCATAGTGTTTGGTGATTTGAAGCAACTCTCACCTGTTGGAGATAGGTGGATATTCTCTCCTAATTCCAATGATGCATACAGCACTTTAGTTGGTTCCCCTTTGTGGGAGTTATTTAAATACTTTGAATTAACAGAGATAATGAGACAATGGGAGGATCAGGCCTTTGCAATTGCATTAAATCATATGGCATCTGGTACTATGACAAATGAGGACATATCACTCATTGAAACTCGAGTAGTTAATTTCGAAGAAGTTCCCGATGATGCCATAGATTTATTTTGGTCCAATGAAGAGACAAATAATTTCAATGCCCTTAAGCTCAGTCGAACCCCAACAGAAGCTTTCCTTTCAACTGCAAAAGACTCAGTTAAAGGAATTGGTATACATGAAAATGATAATATTTTGGAAAGAGTTAAACTTTTCAGAACTTCTGAAACGCAGGGACTGCCCTATAAATTGACACTAAAAACCTCCACCAAATATATGATTACAGTGAACATAAACACGTGTGATGGCTTGGTTATTGGGGCAGCTGGACAACTTATGAAAATTTATTTCCATTGTTCTTTTCCAACAATTCTGTTGTTTAAATTTTTGGAACCTTCTGTTGGTTTGATAGCACGATCAAAAAAGCCTCATCCTCTAGAAAGTTCTTGGACACCAATTGAAAAAGTTCTAAAATCATTTCAATATAAAAGAATTGAACAAATTTCAATTGAAAGAAATCAGTTTCCAGTTGTTCCGGCTGAGGGAATAACTATTCATAAAAGTCAGGGGGCCACATATAATAAAGTTGTAGTTCATACTCGACCCAGAATGCCTAGAGCTTCAATATATGTCGCTTGTAGTCGAGCTACTTCTGCAGAAGGTCTATTCATCATAGGAAATTTTATTCCTCCTAACAAATTTTCTGGATCGGATCCCGTATTTAGGGAACTGAGGGAATTGAACACAAATAAAGCTTTGGCAACAAGTTTCAATTTTATGATTTCCCGAACATCAGGACATCAAATTTTATTCCATAATGTTCAGAGTCTTCACGCTCACATATACAATCATATAAAAAGCGACTGTTTGATGCTATCTTCAGATATTTTATGTTTTGTAGAAACTTGGAGTTATCCTTGCGAAAGTTTTGATATACCAGGATTTACTCCAATTAACGAGCTGAGGATAGATAGCACGGAAACAACCAACAGAAATAAACGGGGCATTATAATATATGCAAAGCATAGTATTTCTTGCTCTATAGAATCAAAGGCTGTAAAGAAAATTTATTCAGGCCGCAAAGTTTTAGAAGCGGTTTTGTTTAAATGTTTCAATATTAATATTCTGGTTCTATATAGAAATTCAGCTTTCTCTGTCAGACAATTAATTGTAGAACTTCAGGAAGTCCTTACTTCTGAGTTAGGCAATCAAAATGTGCAAATTGTTGGAGATTTTAACATTTGTTTAATGTCTACAGGGACTGCAATAAGAAATTTGCTTCAAGAAAAAAACTTTAGTTCCCTGCTTGGTACAGAATATTCAACTACACCTGCCGGTACACAAATTGATTGGGCACTTTCAAACATGGATCCTTCCCGTGTAAATGCAATTACTTTTGAGACAGTACACAGCTATCATGACAGTATTTGTGTCTCTATTTCGAACTAAAGTTTTCAGACTTAGTGCAATAGTTCTTCATTATTTTTTTCCAAATATAATCGAATTGGAATGGTATAGGAATTTTGACAGTAGTTTTTAAGACAATTTTAAGAAAAATATGTAAATAATCTAATTAAGAAAATTTAAATTATATATATAATTTGTTATTATATATGACATTAAAAGAAATATAATTTGGATATATGTGTAAGAATTTCTACAAAAATTTATGTTTAATATTGTAAATATTATTTTTAAGCTAAACATGTATAATAATATCGATATAATAAATAAAAAATGTTATTCATTGTTCAAAAACGATTTCTTTTCATACTTCTCAATACAGTTGTAATGCATTCTATATAAAATCAATCATAAGCGTATACAAAAAGCACAAGAACGATTTCTCATAATTTGAGTAAATTTAGTTTACAAATTGCTCTAATTATTTTCACTGTGAGTGAAAAGTAAATAACTAAGGCAACAGTTCCTACTTCTAATTATTAAAATATATAAAGAAGTTTCAAACGAATATACTATTTAACTTTGCGAGAGTATAAAATGTTCGGATACATCCGAACTTAGCCCTTCCTTACTTGTTTTCATTGCTTATATTATAAAGCTTCAGAAAATTTCTAAAAAATACTTTCCTTGCAAATAATACTCTGGAATCTACGAAATAATAATTAAAGAATTATGAAAAATTCGATTTCTTCCACTGCGCCACACAATTAATCTCTGATGAGCCAGAAATCACAAATGCTAAACTCCAAGTGAAGTAAACATTTTAATGTAATTTCGAATTTAAGTCTCGCTAATCGCAACGGTATATTTTTTTATATTTGGCACGGAGTAATATATAGTGCACAACCTACTTAATGCTTCAGCAGTGGAAAAAAATTCAAATTATTCGCCTAGCAACCTTCCCCAGTACGTTATTCGTAAATTTTTATACTCTCGCAACCTGTTGCTACAGAGTATAATAGTTTTGTTCACCTAACGGTTGTTTGTATCACCCAAAACTAATCGAGTTAGATATAGGGTTATATATATATAAATGATCAGGATGAAGAGACGAGTTGAAATCCGGGTGACTGTCTGTCCGTCCGTCCGTGCAAGCTCTAACTTGAGTAAAAATTGAGATATCTTTATGAAACTTGGTAGACATGTTTCTTGGTACCGTGAGACGGTTGGTATTGCAGATGGGCGTAATCGGACCACTGCCCCGCCCACAAAACGCCATTAATCAAAAACAAATAACTTGCCATAACTAAGCTCCGCAATAAGATACAAGACTGTTATTTGGTACACAGGATCACATTAGGGAGGGGCATCTGCAGTTAAAACTTTTTTTTAAAAAGTGGGCGTGGTCCCGCCTCTAATAGGTTTAATGTTCATATCTCCTAAACCGCTAATGCTATAATAACAAAATTCACTAGAAGCAAATGTTTTTAGCACTTCTATTGACGGTGTGAAAATAGCCTCTAATAGGTTTAATGTTCATATCTCCTAAACCGCTAATGCTATAATAACAAAATTCACTAGAAGCAAATGTTTTTAGCACCTCTACCTACGGTGTGAAAACGGGTGAAATCGGGTGACAACCCCGCCCACTTCCCATGTAACGGTACTGTTAAAAACTACTAAAAGCGCGATAAATCAAGCACTAAACACGCCAGAGACATTAAATTTTATCTCTGAGATGGTATAAATTGGCTTTATAGGAACCGCGTTCAAAATTAGTCTGTGGGCGTGGCACAGCCCACTTTTAGGTGAAAACCCATATCTTGAGAGCTCCTCAACCGATTTCAACCAAATTTGGTGCATAACGTTCTTTTCATGTTTCTATGTCATAGTGCGAAAATGTGAAATCGGACTACAACCACGCCTATTTCCCATATAACACCATTTTAAATTCCATCTGATTCTTTCACTTTCCACTATGCAAATCAGGTAACAATGATTATATCGGGGTAAAACTTTGCGTGAATAATGCAATTAAAGTATGCCACCATGCGGCCAAAAATTGTCTAAATCGAACCAAAACTGTTCAAACCCCTAAGTACTAAATATGTGGACCCCAGTGCCTATAGTTGACCTTCTACCGAAAATATCAGTCAAACCACAAAGAAATCTCAAACGAGTATACCATTTGACTTTGCGAGAGTATAAAATGTTCGGTTACATCCGAACTTAGCCCTTCCTTGTTATATATATTTTCCATGTTTCTAATGGGTTGGCGGGGTACTGTATGTTTAATAATGTACAATAATAGTCACTCTTAAAGTTGATTTAGTTAATTTATTATCATATTTAAGTATATAATTTCTGCTATAAAATAATATGCTAGAATTGAAGGTTTTAATGTGCATGTCTCAAACTCGTATAACATAAACAAGTAAAAAAGAGCTAAGTTCGGGCGAACATTTCATACACTTGCAACTTGCAAGGATCAAAGCCGGGGAAATACTTTCAGGTGTTGGCAAAGCTTTATATGTATTAGGAAATATAGCGAAACAGTTCAACTTCATTGTTCGACGGAATCGTGAATGGATTACAATCAAATTTGGTATCATAATAAATTACATTGAAGTTCATATACTTATATATCTTAGTATTATCAATATATTTAACTTCCTGTCAGCAAAAATTATACTAAAATCATGGGGGGCATAGAAATGTAAAAATTGCATTAATTCTTGACATTGCTCAGGTATACTTAACAAATTATTTTAAAGCAATTTTATAATTATATATATATAAATATAAACATATATGTATATGGAATAAAGTCAGTGAATATCAGTTTAAATCGTGAATATCGGTTTTATGGGGCTAAGACAAGTTTTCGCCCGATTTTATCCATTTTAGGCAGAAAGTGACACTGTTATTAGGAAAACACGCTTTTTTAATTTCATTAATATAACTAGCACATCGGCCGATATTTGTCGTATAAAGCCAACTGGATTTTATATTTAGGTACAAGGGTATATTATTATAAAAAAAAACATTTTCACCGAATTTTGATTATATATCTTACAGATTGACCGATATTTTCCGCAAAAAGTCAGCCATGGGATCCATATTTCCGATATCTGGGGTCCTGAACAGTGAAAATAATTAGAGCAATTTGTAAACTAAATTTACTCAAATTATGAGAAATCGTTCTTGTGCTTTTTGTATACGCTTATAATTGATTTTATATAGAATGCATTACAACTGTATTGAGAAGTATGAAAAGAAATCGTTTTTGAACAATGAATAACATTTTTTATTATACTCTCGCAACCTGTTGCTACAGAGTATAATATTTTTGTTCATCTAACGGTTGTTTGTATCACCTGAAACTAATTGAGTTAGATATAGGGTTATATATATATAAATGATCAGGATGAAGAGACGAGTTGAAATCCGGGTGACTGTCTGTCCGTCCGTCCGTCTGTCCGTCCGTGCAAGCTGTAACTTGAGTAAAAATTGAGATATCTTTATGAAACTTGGTACACATGTTTCTTGGTACAGTAAGACGGTTGGTATTGCAGATGGGCGTAATCGGACCACTGCCACGCCCACAAAACGCCATTAATCAAAAACAAATAAATTGCCATAACTAAGCTCCGCAATAAGATACAAGACTGTTGTTTGGTACACAGGATCACATTAGGGAGGGGCATCTGCAGTTAAATTTTTTTTTAAGTGGGCGTGGTCCCGCCCCTAATAGGTTTAATGTGCATATCGCTTAAACCGCTAATGCTATAATAACAAAATTCACTAGAAGCAAATGTTTTTAGCACCTCTACCTACGGTGTGAAAACGGGTGAAATCGGGTGACAACCCCGCCCACTTCCCATGTAACGGTACTGTTAAAAACTACTAAAAGCGCGATAAATCAAGCACTAAACACGCCATAGACATTAAATTTTATCTCTGAGATGGTATAAATTGGCTTTATAGGAACCGCGTTCAAAATTAGTCAGTGGGCGTGGCACAGCCCACTTTTAGGTGAAAACCCATATCTTGAGAGCTCCTCAACCGATTTCAACCAAATTTGGTGCATAACGTTCTTTTCATGTTTCTATGTCATAGTGCGAAAATGTGAAATCGGACTACAACCACGCCTATTTCCCATATAACACCATTTTAAATTCCATCTGATTCTTTCACTTTCCACTATGCAAATCAGGTAACAATGATTATATCGGGGTAAAACTTTGCGTGAATAATGCAATTAAAGTATGCCACCTTGCGGCCAAAAATTGTCTAAATCGAACCAAAACTGTTCAAACCCCTAAGTACTAAATATGTGGACCCCAGTGCCTATAGTTGACCTTCTACCGAAAATATCAGTCAATCCACAAAGAAATCTCAAACGAGTATACCATTTGACTTTGCGAGAGTATAAAATGTTCGGTTACATCCGAACTTAGCCCTTCCTTACTTGTTATATATATTTTCCATGTTTCTAATGGGTTGGCGGGGTACTGTATGTTTAATAATGTACAATAATAGTCACTCTTAAAGTTGATTTAGTTAATTTATTATCATATTTAAGTATATAATTTCTGCTATAAAATAATATGCTAGAATTGAAGGTTTTAATGTGCATGTCTCAAACTCGTGTAACATAAACAAGTAAAAAAGAGCTAAGTTCGGGCGAACATTTCATACACTTGCAACTTGCAAGGATCAAAGCCGGGGAAATACTTTCAGGTGTTGGCAAAGCTTTATATGTATTAGGAAATATAGCGAAACAGTTCAACTTCATTGTTCGACGGAATCGTGAATGGATTACAATCAAATTTGGTATCATAATAAATTACATTGAAGTTCATATACTTATATATCTTAGTATTATCAATATATTTAACTTCCTGTCAGCAAAAATTATACTAAAATCATGGGGGGCATAGAAATGTAAAAATTGCATTAATTTTTGACATTGCTCGGGTATACTTGACAACTTATTTTAAAGCAATTTTATAATTATATATATATAAATATAAACATATATGTATATGGAATAAAGTCAGTGAATATCAGTTTAAATCGTGAATATCGGTTTTATGGGGCTAAGACAAGTTTTCGCCCGATTTTATCCATTTTAGGCAGAAAGTGACACTGTTATTAGGAAAACACGCTTTTTTAATTTCATTAATATAACTAGCACATCGGCCGATATTTGTCGTATAAAGCCAACTGGATTTTATATTTAGGTACAAGTATATTATTATAAAAAAAAACATTTTCACCGAATTTTGATTATATATCTTACAGATTGACCGATATTTTCCGCAAAAAGTCAGCCATGGGATCCATATTTCCGATATCTGGGGTCCTGAACAGTGAAAATAATTAGAGCAATTTGTAAACTAAATTTACTCAAATTATGAGAAATCGTTCTTGTGCTTTTTGTATACGCTTATAATTGATTTTATATAGAATGCATTACAACTGTATTGAGAAGTATGAAAAGAAATCGTTTTTGAACAATGAATAACATTTTTTATTATACTCTCGCAACCTGTTGCTACAGAGTATAATATTTTTGTTCATCTAACGGTTGTTTGTATCACCTGAAACTAATTGAGTTAGATATAGGGTTATATATATATAAATGATCAGGATGAAGAGACGAGTTGTCTGTCCGTCCGTCCGTCTGCCCGTCCGTGCAAGCTGTAACTTGAGTAAAAATTGAGATATCTTTATGAAACTTGGTACACATGTTTCTTGGTACAGTAAGACGGTTGGTATTGCAGATGGGCGTAATCGGACCACTGCCACGCCCACAAAACGCCATTAATCAAAAACAAATAAATTGCCATAACTAAGCTCCGCAATAAGATACAAGACTGTTGTTTGGTACACAGGATCACATTAGGGAGGGGCATCTGCAGTTAAATTTTTTTTTAAGTGGGCGTGGTCCCGCCCCTAATAGGTTTAATGTGCATATCGCTTAAACCGCTAATTCTATAATAACAAAATTCGCTGGTAGCAAATTTTTTTACCACCTCTATTGACGGTGTGAAAATAGTTGAAATCGGATGGCAACTCCGCCCACTCCCCATATAACAGTACTGTTAAAAACTACTAAAAGCGCGATAAATCAAGCACTAAACACGCCAGAGACATTAAATTTTATCTCTGGGATAATATGAGATGACTTTATAGAAACCGCGTTCAAAATTAGACAGTGGGCGTGGCACAGCCCACTTTTAGGTGAAACCCCATATCTTGGGGTCTGCTTAACCGATTTCAACCAAATTCAGTGCATAACGTTCTTTTCATATTTCTATGTTATGATGCGAAAATGGGCGAAATCGAATTACAACCACGCCTATTTTCCATATGACACCATTTTAAATTCCATCTGATTCTTTCACTTTCCACTACGCATATCAAGCAACAATGATTATATCGAGGTAAAACTTTGCGTGAATAATACGTTTAAAGTATGCCACCTTGTGACAAAAAATTGTCTAAATCGAACCAAAACTGTTCAAGCCCCTAAGTACTAAATATGTGGACCCTAGTGCCTATAGTTGACCTTCTACCGAAAATATCAGCCAATCCACAAAAAAATCTCAAACGAGTATACCATTTGACTTTGCGAGAGTATAAAATGTTCGGTTACATCCGAACTTAGCCCTTCCTTACTTGTTTATTATATCGATATTATTATACATGTTTAGCTTAAAAATAATAAATATTGACAACTTTAAAAATGATATAATATTATTATATTAATTTGTATATAATATTTACAATATTAAACATAAATTTTTGTAGAGATTCTGATACATATATCCAAATTATATTTCTTTTTTCCTTATACTATTTAATTTCTATCATATATTTATAGAATAATGTCATATATAATAATAAATTATATATATAATTTAAATTTTCTTAATTAGGTTATTTACATATTTTTCTTAAAATTGTCTTAAAAACTACTGTCAAAATTCCTATACCATTCCAATTCGATTATATTTGGAAAAAAATAATGAAGAACTATTGCACTAAGTCTGAAAACTTTAGTTCGAAATAGAGACACAAATACTGTCATGATAGCTGTGTACTGTCTCAAAAGTAATTGCATTTACACGGGAAGGATCCATGTTTGAAAGTACCCAATCAATTTGTGTACCGGCAGGTGTAGTTGAATATTCTGTACCAAGCAGGGAACTAAAGTTTTTTTCTTGGAGCAGATTTCTTATTGCAGTCCCTGTAGACATTAAACAAATGTTAAAATCTCCAACAATTAGCACATTTTGATTGCCTAACTCAGAAGTAAGGACTTCCTGAAGTTCTACAATTAATTGTCTGACAGAGAAAGCTGAATTTCTATATAGAACCAGAATATTAGTATTGAAACATTTAAACAAAACCGCTTCTAAAACTTTACGGCCTGAATAAATTTTCTTTACAGCCTTTGATTCTATAGAGCAAGCAATACTAGGCTTTGCATATATTATAATGTCCCGTTTATTTCTGTTGGTTGTTTCCGTGCTATCTATCCTCAGCTCGTTAATTGGAGTAAATCCTGGTATATCAAAACTTTCGCAAGGATAACTCCAAGTTTCTACAAAACATAAAATATCTGAAGATCGCATCAAACAGTCGCTTTTTATATCATTGTATATGTGAGCGTGAAGACTCTGAACATTATGGAATAAAATTTGATGTCCTGATGTTCGGGAAATCATAAAATTGAAACTTGTTGTCAAAGCTTTATTTGTGTTCAATTCCCTCAGTTCCCTAAATACGGGATCCGATCCAGAAAATTTGTTAGGAGGAATAAAATTTCCTATGATGAATAGACCTTCTGCAGAAGTAGCTCGACTACAAGCGACATATATTGAAGCTCTAGGCATTCTGGGTCGAGTATGAACTACAACTTTATTATATGTGGCCCCCTGACTTTTATGAATAGTTATTCCCTCAGCCGGAACAACTGGAAACTGATTTCTTTCAATTGAAATTTGTTCAATTCCTTTATATTGAAATGATTTTAGAACTTTTTCAATTGGTGTCCAAGAACTTTCTAGAGGATGAGGCTTTTTTGATCGTGCTATCAAACCAACAGAAGGTTCCAAAAATTTAAACAACAGAATTGTTGGAAAAGAACAATGGAAATAAATTTTCATAAGTTGTCCAGCTGCCCCAATAACCAAGCCATCACACGTGTTTATGTTCACTGTAATCATATATTTGGTGGAGGTTTTTAGTGTCAATTTATAGGGCAGTCCCTGCGTTTCAGAAGTTCTGAAAAGTTTAACTCTTTCCAAAATATTATCATTTTCATGTATACCAATTCCTTTAACTGAGTCTTTTGCAGTTGAAAGGAAAGCTTCTGTTGGGGTTCGACTGAGCTTAAGGGCATTGAAATTATTTGTCTCTTCATTGGACCAAAATAAATCTATGGCATCATCGGGAACTTCTTCGAAATTAACTACTCGAGTTTCAATGAGTGATATGTCCTCATTTGTCATAGTACCAGATGCCATATGATTTAATGCAATTGCAAAGGCCTGATCCTCCCATTGTCTCATTATCTCTGTTAATTCAAAGTATTTAAATAACTCCCACAAAGGGGAACCAACTAAAGTGCTGTATGCATCATTGGAATTAGGAGAGAATATCCACCTATCTCCAACAGGTGAGAGTTGCTTCAAATCACCAAACACTATGATCGGTATACCACCGAAGGGGCTGTCTGTTTTGAAAATTTGTTTTAATCTCGCATCAACAGAGCTAAACATACGAGCACCTACCATCGATATTTCATCAATTATGATTAATTTTAAATCGATAAGTCTGGAATACAATGAATTCACTGTGTCATTGCTAAGTGGCCTCAACTCTCTATTCAACTGATTAACAGGTAAAGAGAATATTGAATGAAAGGTCATTCCACCTATTCCGAATGCTGCTTTACCCATAGGTGCGCAAAGAAGAACTTTTAAGGAACTTGGATTGGATCCAGGTGTAGAATTGTAACGATGGTTAAGAGCTTGATATATTGCAGATATCAAACGACTCTTTCCTTTACCTGCACCGCCGCCAATGAACTCATAAAATGGGAGATTTGTTTTTAGGTGGTGCATCAAATGTGTCAAATAGGTTCTTTGCTTAGTATTTAGACTTTGAACTAAAGAAAATAATTCCTCAACTGGAATTAAAGGGGGTAGTTTAATAAGTCTAATATTGCAATCAGATTCAGTGCCATTATCTGTTGAATCTTCGCCATGCAAGTCCAGCAAATTTATATTTGGGTTTATTTCTGGAAGTGCCAACACTCTGAACTCATTTTCCACGATAGGTAGTTCATTTTGAGCACCTTTGTCCAAGTCTATTTCAATATAAAGAATTTCTAGAACATTTTAAAGTTCTCTTTGCTCAAAAACATCATATTTTCTTTGATTTTCCTCAATTAAAATACGATGTGTTATGCAAGTCTGCTCATTATCGTTTTCAATGAGATCTTGCTGTTCATTCCGCCTAGGATAGTAAAGCATTAACATTTCGCGGAAATACTCAACTCTGGCCAAATCTGGGTTAAACCTTCTATACCGAATAATACAAGGTTTGGTACGTTTTTTCACAAAACCGCTACCGTCGTTAAGAGGCATGACAACCCCGCTTTCTGGTAAATTATCGTCTTCCCTCTCTTCTTCTTCATGATCACTATCTTGTGCTCTTCTACTAGATTTAAAATATATATTTCGGATCTCTGAACATAACGGTCTAAAATACCGGCTACGAATATTTCAGTCGAACCTGAAGGGAGGTTCTGAAGTTCCGCTCTAGGTTTTACCATTCGAACACGTTCCTCAGGTCGAGAGGTATTTATAAATATTTCTGCATTACTTGCTTCCGAAAGATGGAGCCCAATGCAGCAATATACTGCTTCTTGTGCAGATATTTCTGTGCCTGATATAAATTTGTGACCTATATGTTTAAGTTTTTGCTTAATAGTATAATTTCCAGCATTTACCTCTGATATAGCTTCATTTAAGAGCCTAGAAATTCCCCTGTTAGACTTGTTAATATTATATAATTAATTATATATGAACAGCAAGCATATGCATCCAGTATATATTGGATATCCATATTTGCTCTATAGAGTGCCAAAATCAGAGGATTATAAGCGCTTATAAAACGATCATGTAATTTTCTTTTTAGAAAAATTTTGGGTTTTGTTAAACTTGACCTAAGGGCTAACAAATAGTCATCAAAAGACATATTTATTCTACTATCAGACAGGAAGTGTTCAAAATCGTTTAAATTAGAAATGTCTTCTGTAGACATATTTGAATTTAAAACGTTTTGAATTTTAAAAAAGTTCTCCTTGTGTCTTTCTGAATTTTGACTTGTTTCTGTAAGAGGTAACATTATTTGCGTTGAAGGCATTGGTGGATATGGTATACCAAAACGACAAAACTGTTGTCCTCTTATTTACCTAGTACAAGACCGACTGTGGTTATGCTTTTGATAACCCAAATAATTTTCTAAGTGGCTGATCGAACCATCGGTAAAAATATAATTGTCAATAAAACTAATGACATCAGGGAATGTCTGAGGATCTTGAAGGTTGATACTGGGAGCATTATTAAGCCAATACATGCCATGTACATGCGGGGAACCTCTCTGTTGAAACTCCACTCTCCAGTAGAAATTTGTAACAAAATGCTCTCCAAAAATGCCGGCGTTATATTTAAAAAGCTTAAGAATTTTTCGATAGCGGTAGTCAAAATATCTAGCACAAGTAACCGCGTCTGACCGAATTAAGCGATATCTATCTTGAGTTGTTAAACTGTTGGCTTCCTCTTCCGAAATATCTTTAAAATCAACAGTTTTAGAGAGGATGACCAAAAGCTCAACCCACTGAGATACTGCAGCCGTTAAAGTGATAAAGAAGGTTGGAAGCCCAAATTGGCGAATCATAGCGATTGCCTTTTTCTTCTCAGCTTCCCAGTGCGCAGGTGCGGATCTAACGCCTTTCAAAACCTTGTAACCATCATCGTGTTGAATCAAGTTTTGAACAAAGTTTTCGTTTAATAGATTTTGGGCCGTAACTCGGTTGCGACCTGAAAACTTTCTAAGGCAAATGGATGTACTATTCTTAATTTGTAGCAGTTCTAATTTTTTGTAATCATAGAACAACTTTGGAATGGTATACGCTCTTCTGTCAAAACGGCGAATTTCAAAACGTATTATCTTGCTATACGTTTCAGAGCATGAGCTTCTGAATTATGTCAATTGGTATTTGTCCTTCACCTGGCGCTATAACTAAATGGTAATAGTCTAAGTTTTCTACAGGAATATTGTCCAAAAGAGTTTCTTGACCGCCTGGAAATTGGTATATTAACAACAGCACCTTTGAGCAAACTCTGACCTTGATATCCTAACGGACGGATTGTCATAAAAGGCAATCTAGGCATTATGAGACGTTCTTCAATTGGGGTTAAACCTTTCAAACAATCCGGTATTTCAGGAAAGTCTAGACCGTTAGCTAAACATATTGGATCTTCTGAAGGAAATTTTTGCATTAAAAAGAAAGCGGATGCAGCATTCGGGTGACCTTGCGCAATAGTTTCGAAATTTAATTTGCGAACTTGGTGTGAAAACCATAAGCCGCCGCAGCAAATACATATTTCAGTAGGGCCCTTATTTATATTTTGGAAATAAATGTTTTTGAAATCTGTTAAATTGCCACTATTATCAGTTTCTATAATATTATTTTCTCTCGTTAATCGGATTCGTTGGGACTGCCTTTGGTTTTCAATTTGTCTCTTGAGTGGGTTATCTCTACGAAGGCGAACTTGACCTTGTCTAAAACGTCTCTGATTCAAAATTTCTTCCCTCATACCCATCCTACTAAGCTGTCGACGTTGTGTTTCTCTATCACGCTCCTCTCTTCTTATTTCAGGATTTCTTCTTGCATGTTCCCTTTGCATTTGATCACGAATGCGCTCTAAATTCCTATACTCAGGATTTCTTGCGCGAAGTTCTCTATGATCCCTAGTGTTCCTACTTTGTTCATCATAACGTACCTCAGGATTTTCTCGACGAGATCTATGACCTCGAGTATTTCTTATTTGCTCTTCAGAGCGAATTTGGGGATCTTACCGCCTTGTTCTATGTTGAACAGTATTTGCAACTTGCTCAACAGATCGAACCTCGGGGTCTTCACGCCGAGACCTATGACCTCGAGTATCTCTTATTTAGAGCGAATTTGCGGATCTTGCCGCCTTGTTCTATGTTGAACAGTATTTGCAATTTGCTCAACAGATCGAACCTCGGGGTCTTCACGCCGAGACCTATGACCTCGAGTATTTCTTATTTGCTCTTTAGAGCGAATTTGGGGATCTTGCAGCCTTGTTCTATGTTGAACAGTATTTGCAACTTGCTCAACAGATCGAATGTCGGGGTCTTCACGCCGAGATCTATGAGCTCGAGTATTTCTTATTTGCTCTTCAGAGCGAATTTGGGGATCTTACCGCCTTGTTCTATGTTGAACAGTATTTGCAACTTGCTCAACAGATCGAACCTCGGGGTCTTCACGCCGAGACTTATGACCTCGAGTATTTCTTATTTGTTCTTCAGAGCGAATTTGGGGATCTTGCCGCCTTGTTCTATGTTGAACAGTATTTGCAACTTGCTCAACAGATCGAACCTCGGGGTCTTCACGCCGAGACCTATTACCTCGAGTATCTCTTATTTGCTCTTCAGAGCGAATTTGCGGATTTTCTCGCCTGGTTCTATGTTGATTTGTATTGATAATTTGTTCGGACAGACGTACATCGGAATCTAATCTACGATTAGCGTGACTTACAGTATTTTGTGACTGCTCACTATCTCTATATAAAGAGTTTGCACGAAGAACTCTCATACGTCTCTATTCTGAAGATGACTTAGTAATATATAAAATACTAATAGATAATACTTATATAATTCAGTCCGTCCGGGTGTTAAAAGTTGGATTCTAGGTGCTGCTCTCTTTAACTGTATTTCCTTGTAAGTCCTTGCTATGCTATTGCTCGTCACTATACACTGTACTGTGTAACACACTAAAATTAGTTTGAATAAAGCACTTTGCTTGTAAAGACATCTAGTGAAACTGAAACTACAAACACAGTGTACTGATATTTATTATACTCTTGCAACATGTTGGTACACCTTACGTACTTTTGTATACCTATATATTACTTAGCTATTCACTAACATAATAATACATAATATTTAGTTATATTTATATTTTAGAAATTAGTAGTTTATTTCATTGTATTGAAATTAAGTTCTCGGAAAATCCCTCCGTAAATTACTTTTGTTAAACGCTTTCTAAAACAGGGGGATCTGTGGTACCTATTTTGAAGGGTCTACCCATGAAGGCTAAATTAACAATAACTTACATATAATTAAGTATGGTATACACATATGTAGAGCAGGTATGTAGATTTTCTTTTTTCTGTCTTAATATCAAACCTTGCATAAGCTGCCAACGGCGCTAGGTAAAAATGTAATTTTCTTGAGTTTACAGTTCACCTCCTGACCTTCATATTAAAATGTGTGGCAAAACTGAAATAATAGACAGTAGTATGTAAACCGATGTTCGCAGTTTATCTATAACCACATAAAAAGGGTCTTTAGCCCTTTTGATACTACATTACTAATATTTATTTCATGCAATTTTTTCTAGAAAGATTTTTTTGCTCTATACAAAGTCCAGCACTCTAAGAAACTTTTTTAGCATTGTTGACTGGTATATTTTATAATAAGTTCAACATGATGGCTGAGAAAATATACCTAACCACTGATTGTCACCAAATATTAGAAGAAATATATGTATATAGAAATCTATATCTATCACTTTAGGTGATGCAAACAACTCTTTGGTGAACGAAACTATACTCTGTTGCAACATGTTGCGAAAGTATAAAAATGTTGCGAAAGAATTCAACATTCATTACTCGATTATTATTTGGTATCTTATTAACTTATGTTATTGATCATAGATTTATTTTGTGTCAATACTATTTTTTTCTCCGAAATGTTAACTTTTATAAAAAGAAGATATTTAACTCAAACATGGTATATGTGATATAAACTGAACCAAAGGGGTTAGATTTAATATGTGGGGTATATGAGGTTGCTGTTGTACCAGAGGAGCGGAAATCAGTATATTAGGGTTATAAGGTTTAAACAAAGTCTAGACCAATTTCATTCATATGTAGCGATATACATTATTTTTAAGAAAAACTGTCCATTTAATTGCATTAAATTATCAAATTGACGAAAAGTTATACCATAAGTAGTACATGTGAGCTGGGAAAATCAAAGACCAGAAAATTCCTCCAAACCGTATATTAAAAAATGTTGAATTAAACATCCATTATTAAATGTCGTGATTAAATTACAATCAAATTTGGTATCTTCTTGACTTATATTAAAGGCCATAAATTTAGTCTCAGTTTTATTGCTTGAAGTGAGATATACATAAGTATGAATGTGATATTAACTCCACCAAAGTGGCTAAATTTTATATTATAAGCTTAGGTGGCAAACGTCAACCAGATAATCGGAATTCATTATAGGTGTGAGATATAGACTTAGTATATACTAATTTCATTCTAATTCAGCGTCAAACCACATAATTTTTAAGAAATCTTTTCCACTTAATTTCGTTAAAATATCACGTTGATCAACCGGAACGGTGTAAAGTCAGGTGGAAAGACGGAAATCATATATATATTGGGGATAGAGAAATATATTAATTTTGACATTGCTCAGCTATACTCGAGAACATATTTTGAAGCAATTTTATACAATATATAAAAAAAAATAATTATACTCACTGACCGACATATTCGGCATAAAACTGGTTAGAATAACGAAAAGCATTATAAGTAGTATATGGAATTTGAGGGCAGTATTAACCTGATTTTTTTTTTAAATTTTTTCCAATACCACATCCTACTAACATGCCACAGACTAATAAAATGCTCCCATTGTTTCATTAAGGTACCTCACATACCATCACCAATCAAATGGAGTAAAGTCAGACGAATGTTCGAAAATCCTGATATTAGTTACATGGGCGCTAAGGAAAATTTTCACCCGATTTGATCTTGTTATGAGTAAAACACGCTCTCTCATTTTCATTGAGATAACTCATATATGCGATATAAAGTCACGCGGAAGTTCAAAAATTATATTAGATATATGAGGGCTACAAGAACTATTGATCCGATTCAACCCATTTTTGAAACAAAGACATACTATTATCGATAGTTTCATTTATTTATTCTATTATATGAATTTCAATTATATATCTGACACAATGGCCGATATTTACGGTAAAAAGTCAACTATAGGTACTGGGGTCCACATATTCAGTACCTAGGGGCTTGAACAGTTTTTGTTCGATTTAGAGAATTTTTGGTCACAAGGTGGCATACGTTAAACGTATTATTCACGCAAAGTTTTACCCCGATATAATCATTGTTGCTTGATTTGCATAGTGGAAAGGGAAAGAATCAAGTGGAATTTAAAATGGTGTCATATGGAAAATAGGCGTGGTTGTAGTCCGATTTCGCCCATTTTCGCACCATAACATAGAAATATAAAAAGAATGTTATGTACTAAATTTGGTTGAAATCGGTTAAAAAGATCCCAAGATATGGGTTTTCACCTAAAAGTGGGCGGTGTCACGCCCACTGTCTAATTTTGAACGCGATTCCTATAAAGTCATCTCATACCATCCCTGAGATAAAATATAGAAATATAAAAAGAATGTTATGTACCAAATTTGGTTGAAATCAGTTAAAAAGATACCGTGATCTTGTGTACCAAATAACAGTCTTGTATCTAATTGCGGAGCTTAGTTATGACAATTTATTTGTTTTTGCTTATTGGCGTTTTGTGGGCGTGAAAGGGGTCCGATTACGCCCATCTGCAATATCAACCGTCTTACTGTACGAAGAAACATATGTACCAAGTTTCATAAAGATATCTCAATTTTTACTCAAGTAACAGCTTGCACGGACGGACAGACAGTCACCCGGATTTCAACTCGTCACTTCATCCTGATCATTTATATGTACATAACCCTATATCTAACTCGATTAGTTTTAGGTGATACAAACAACCGTTAGGTGAACAAAACTATTATACTCTGTAGCAACATGTTGCGAGAGTATAAAAATGTGATAGTAAATTTACTAAAGCAACTTTAAGAGTGACTAATATACTATTGAACATATCTGAAAATGTAACCTTCTCAATTTCCAACTGCTTCTTGTGCTGTTCTGATTTCACCTCGCTTCTACAAATTCTAGTAGTGTATCTTCTCTAAAAGTTATTTTGTGTATTTTTGAATTCACAATGGATAAAAATCTGATCCTGATATAATCAAATTGGATACTGATAATTAATATTTATATGGATATGCTGGATATGATTGATATGTTCTTTAATATTGTAGAACATAATTTTGTTCTATCATCAATAGCTTCCGTAGCGCATGCAACGAAATACGTTTTACTTCACTTTTTTTTTTTAAACTTGGGTTACTTTACTTAAGTTTTAGTAAGGATTCAGAATCTTTCCGGAATAGAAGAGGGCTATATAACTAATATTCACGATTTTGTAACGTCCGCCTGACCTTACTCCATATTTATGTTTATATTTATCTACATTCACTACTTCTTACTATAAATAGGAAAGATTTGTGTGTATGTTTGAAAATAATAAGCCAAGTTTTCGTCTGATCTTATCAATTTTAGGCACAAAGAAAAGCACGCTATTTCAATTTCATTAGGGGACTTATATTGTCAGGAAAACATTTTCACCAAATTTCAATAACATATCGCACGGATTGACCGATATTTTCAGCAAGAAGTCAGCCATGCGCACTATCCACATTTTCGATATGTGGGACAATTTTTAGACCTGAGATGGCATACCTTAAAGGAAATTTTTATCTCGATATTTTAACAAGTGCTTGATTTATATACTAAAAAGGGGAAAAATCAGATGGAACTTAAAGTTGCGTTAAGTCAGAAGTAAGTGTGGTTACTGCCTGATATCATTTTCACTGTTACATGGGAATGTCAAAATAATTTTATATACAAAATTTGGTTGCAATTGGTAGAGTAGGTTCGGAGATATGTGGTTTCTCCTAAATGTGAGCTGTGCCACGCCCATTGTCCAATTTTATCACAGTTTCTGTAGTTTTTAACAAAATCGTTATATACGGAGTGGGCGTGCTTATCATTCAATTTCAATTTGGGTGATACAGTTTGAGATATATATTCATTAAACCTATTAGCCACGCCCACTTTAAAAAAAATTTACAAACCACAGGCGCCCCTCTATAATTTGTAGGTTTTTAATTAATAGCGTTTTGTGGGCGCGGCAGTGGTCCGATTATGCCCATCTACGAACTCGTCTTTACTTTTTTGCCAAGGAACAAGTGTACCATTTCATTAAGATATCTCAATTTTTACTCAAATGATCGCTTGCATAAACGGACAGACAGACAGTCCCTCGAAATTCAACTCGTCTCGGCATCCTGATCGTTTATCTTTATATATATATTTCTTCTGTGCGTGTGTATGTTACTGAATTCCTCCTAGAAGCCTGGACCGATTTTGATGAAATTTTTTGTGTGAGTTTTTTCTTTGTTATTTGCGAACGAAGCAACATCAAGGATGAAAGGACAAGGATGACATGAAGCGAGACTCTCATTTTCGCTGATTTTTCTGTTATTCTCTTTCCCTGATTATTAAAATCAGGGAATTTCGAACAGCTGATGTCAAAAAAGGCGGGATGCCAGAAATAAACCCGCTAAAAATAGCTAACAAAAGCAGTGCGAAACGAAATTTCAGGGAACGACAAAAATATTTTTGAATAACGTGCAACTAAATTTTATTTGCTAATTTAATTTAAAACGTTTATCATAAAACCATGATATTTTATTATGACTTGTATTGTATCTTTGTTATAATTTTTTTTATTTATATGTTTTTTTTAATGTTATATGATTTTTTTAAAAAATTTTAATCCAGCCATCCAGAACGCTTCGATAAATTTCAATGAAGTCCTTCCACAGTTCTTCGTTTATCCGTGACGTCATTACGCTTCAATGTTTGCTTACGACTGAAAAAAATAGACTGCTTGCATGATGCAAGCGTTTACACCATAAAACATGTTCATAACAACATCATGTTTTTAAAATTTTTTAAAAACCATCGCACATGTATGACGAACACGAATTTATTATGTTTACACGCTCATTCTTCTCATCACGCCGCACATGCTTGCAAACAAGAATGACCGTGTAAAGGCCGCTTAAGATTTTAAATTTAAAAATTCATCCCATTCGCGGTAAGAGTTGGCGTTATAGAATAGCGCCATCTATACTTCA
Organism: Bactrocera oleae; assembly: GCF_042242935.1. Taxonomy (NCBI): domain Eukaryota; kingdom Metazoa; phylum Arthropoda; class Insecta; order Diptera; family Tephritidae; genus Bactrocera; species Bactrocera oleae. The sequence continues at coordinate 15,715,243 of NC_091541.1, read as the reverse complement.
TCTATTTAACTTGATATTGAAACAGATAAAAATCTATTATTCTATTGTTATTTTCGTTGTCATCTTATACGGGGAGTGTGGTAATAACTGCATCTTTTTAGTTAACACAACTTCTTTATTTCACTTCACTCATACAGTATATATATATATATACAGTACTTATTAAAGAATGTTTGAAATTTTCGAATTAACGACGTGTGTACAGGACGTCTGTCGGATCTGCTAGTATACATATATGTATATAACTCCATTTCTAGCAACATGTTGAAAAAGTATAAAAAATTACCGGAATAGCTCTAGTGTTGACAAAAGGTTATAATTTGAGATGAGTGCATAATGGCTCACAAATATTCTCGAGAAGATTTAAGCGGCAACTATAAAATTACTACTGTCTGGTGATTTTGGCAGATCGGTCAAATATATTCCGAACGATTTCTTGAAATTGGGAATAGTATTACAGAACGGCAACCAAATACTCAATACATTAAATTGCCAGATAATTTCTGCACTGCTGTTCACGTCAAAAATTTATTAACTAAGAGTATTTTCCTGGAAATAAAAAATAATTACTTGGATCATAACAGACTCTATAATCGGGCCACAAATGTAGATGTTGACGAAATTTATTTCTAGATACAACAGTTGCCAAGTGATCTGATGTATTTTAAATCAATCGCAAATTTTATTAACGGAAATGAAAGTAAATTAAAATGTCAAATTGTGTTTCTAAATTCTCTAGACATACCCCTAACGGCATCACATAATGCTTATTCATTACAGTAATTTGAATCCAACTCGAATGTGCAACGGTACAAGTTTGATAATCAAAGAGATTACAGGAGTTTATGACTGGAAAAATTATCCTGTTGCCATCGTACCGTGGTTAGATAAAATGCTAATGATATAGCGTAGGCTAAATCAAGTCGTACCAAAATGGCATCAAAATTAAGTACCGTACCGTGGTTAGCTAATATATCATTGTGAGGGGCAGCCGTAGATATTTGGCTGCAACAACAAATATATCAATAATATGAGTTGGTCGCTTATCTGCGTAAGCGAAATCAAGTCGTGCCGTTGTTAAATAATATGCTAAATAATAATTTATGCCGATTTGGCAAGACTTGATTTCCCTACGTTTATTATGAATAATGGATTATTCCATTCAGAACGAAAAAAGCATACAGAACTCTTAAATAAGCAAAAAATGTTAATAAAGATTTAATTTATGCGACTGAATAAATACAAAACTTAAGATACAATTTTATTTACAGTTACGGTAAGGCTGCTCTTTGGAGGCTGCCGTTAACTTGCATGCTTATAAATATGTGCCTGTGAATTTGCATTCCTCAGATTTTTCATTTCGACTAACCTTCAGAAAGAATGAATTGCTGATAACAAGTAATATTCATAGTATAAGATCACAACAACATTTCCATTCATAGTCGCAAGGGTATTACCAACAAAGAAGATAAATTTAAACAATTTCTAGTCAAGTCTGCTGAAGTAGGAGAATATTATTTTAGTTTCTTCATATATTTGCATATAGTTGATCACAAATATGAACATTGATGCTTTTGTGATTTAAGTCTAGCTGCCTACCTGCTCTTTTCCTACATTTCGCTTTGACATCAGCATCAAAATATGATTGCCATCCAATTGTCGTTGTAATTTACATCTAAGTGTATTTTTGTGTAAAGTTCTCAGTCATTTTAGCAAATTTGTGTGTTTGCGATTGCGCATATGGTGATGTGTACAAGCAAATGTATGTATGTAAATATAGAGTCCTGTAAAGCGACATGCGACAGATTGACGACAAAGTTTGAGACGATTTGACATAAATTTTCACTTTTAAATATTAGTTAACAAATAAACCGTTCAACTAAAGTAGAGAAATTTAACTAATTAGTAAGTAGTAAGAAGTAACAAACATTACTTATACAGCGATCCAGAGGTTCCTTATGGATATCAAATTTGAATGAGGAAGCTGAAGCTAAAATGTTCACATTTTTTAAACAATCTGTTGAACAAGAAACAGAATATTCAATACATGTGGAGTTTGGGTAATTCGTGGACCAATGTCACATATATTCGGCAGTAAACTGTAGTATATCGGATGTTATACGTTCATTAAATTTTGCTAAAATATCTTACATATTGACCTATGTATATGGTATAAAACCAACCGGAAGTTTGAAAATCTTATATTTGGTATATACAAGGTGCGTTTCAAAGTAAACAGGACTTTAAAAAAAAACAGACAGAACAAATGGTTTTATCGGCAAAATCAATCAATTTTATTCAAAATAGTCTCCTTCTGCTTTAATACAGCTTTTTGCACAGTCCAAAAGCATGTCGAACAAGTGTTTTAGCTCGTTGCCTGGTATGGCCCCCAGTATGCCGCTGCAAGCCTTTGAATGGCCTCCACGTCTGCATAACGCTTTCCTTTCATCGGCAAATGCAATGAAGCTCATGTTCGCACCGATGACAAAACCATACTGACACTTAAAACGCAATAACTTCACTTCAAATAGATGAAATGTCTTGAAATTTTTACTGGAAGTCGATAAAGGATAGCAGATTCTAACGTATATATGTGGTATCTTGGTTTATTTAATACACGTCTGGGCGACGTGATAGCCAAAATCCAACTGACATGCTTAGCTTAGGATTTAATATCTTATATGCGTATTTAGGTAACGGTGATCAGCATCATGCTGTAAACACAATACGGGCGACGGCGAATATTCGTCGTACTGGGCGATGCCGTCGGTGATTCGAACACACAATTATATATGAAGATTAACACAATACGCGACGGCGACGAATTTCGCCCACCATGACGATTTTTCATTCAGAGCAATTTCTAATTTTATCGCCGACCGCGGCGGCAAAAACGGCATTGCCATATCAAAGAAAGTTTATTTTCAGTAAAATCTTTAGAATTTTCAAAACAAATGCAAGAAAATGTCTGCGCTGGCAATATTAAGATTGTTTCTGTTTGGTTTCGTCATTTCAATTTCAAAATCAAAACATTGTGATATTTTTAAACGCGAAGTACGCACTAGGTGGCTATAAGCAAATAAGATGGAATTAAACGAGCAATTAATAGAGGGTATACGTAAATATGAGTGCATATACAATTTATCATCACCGGATTACAAAAATGTATTTAAAAAAACCCAAATTTGGGAAGAAGTAGCGAAAATAATAAATTTGCCGGGTGAGTCAAAGAAAAGCCTGTTTTATTATAAACTTTATTCTAAAGTATTATAAAAATTTGCAGAAGACAATTGTAGGAAACGATGGAAAGGACTACGTGACACGTACAAAAAACGTAAACGTGCGCAGCTACTGGCTTCCGGCAGTGGTGCTCCGATTCCATTCAAAACATGGAAATATATGAACACATTAAGTTTTTTGGACGGCTACAGTGATTCTCGAGAGTAAATATTACAATTGTCATATTTGTATTCTTATAATTCAATCTTTTCCACTTAATAGAACCATCGGCAACGTGCCTTTTGACGCAATTATTGAAGAAATAGAGTGTTCTACTTCAGCAAGTACAAGTACAAGTCCTCCTCCAGAAGGTTATTACACTCCTCCAAATGCGCCAAAACAAAAAAAAAAGGAAGGCAGTAAGGGATGACGTTAACGATGTGTTCACTGACATGATGAAGGAGTGCGTGGATACGGTGAAAGAGTTTGCAGCCTTTCCCACAGAACACGAGGATGCAACGTCACTGTTATTTAAAAGCTTGGCGAGGAACATAAGTGAGGCTAACCTAACCCCTCAACGCATACGACAAATTGAGGCGAAAGTAGTAGCCTTAGTGTATAGTGAATTAGGAAACTAAAAATTATATGTGTTTGACTGAAATATTTTCTTTATGTATTTTTTTTTAATTTTTTAGAACAATGCGTTAGACTGCTTATTATTTAATTTGAATTTTTATGCATTATGTAAATACATATTTCTTATGAATTGTTTTTTGTTACACTGTAGTGCAATTGTTATTTTGAAATAGGAACGCTTTTTGTTATTTTATATGAATTTTACGGAATGAAAAAGAAATTTAATAAAATTTCAGAAAATACTGGCTTAATTATTAAATAAATACTCCGCCAATTCGTCTCTCGATGCAAACGCCTCCGTCGTTGAACGGTTGGCTTGCGAAATTCGAAACGTTGGACTTTGCGAAGTTATTTGCCTCCAAATTCCAGGAACGAAAGCATCATTTTCCGAATGGTCCACCAACTCTTCAGTAAAATATCCCGAGCTCCTGTTTAGCATGAGATAATTATGTAGCACAACTGTTGCTAACACTATTTTGTCAATATATTTTGGTGCTGCATGTATATTGCTATGTAATATTCTCCACCTATTCGCTAATATACCAAACGCATTTTCGATGTAAACTCTGGCGGAAGATAGCTTTTTGTTGTAGTGTTGCTTCAGAGGCGACAAGTTGCGGCCAGGATATGGACGCATAAGGTTTTCCTTAAGTGGAAAAGCATTGTCCCCCACAAAGAAATACTGGAAGTCTTTATTTGTACCTAAATAAGGAAAGTATTTGTAATCATCAAAAATTAAGTTATTTCCAAAATTCAGATTATTTAATTACCCGGAAGGTGATCGAGAGGAGGCAATACGATGTTTCTTCTTAATATCATTTTCCCAAAAGCACTTTTGGCGAAAATTCCGCCATCGTTTTGACTTCCTACTGCCCTAACATCAACAAAAGGAAATGTATAGTCGGAGTCACAAGCTATGTTAATATGTTTGCCATCAATAGCACCTAGGCAGTGCGGCATTCCGGTTTTTATATAAAATCTACGAATAAAAAAAATTCATTTATCGAATAAATTTTTATTATTTATCAAAAATGTAAAGCCCACCTTTCAGAAATGTTTCTCCATTCGGATTGGTTTGGTTGAGTAACATAAACTGTGTGTAATTCATTCCAAATTGCAGCGCAAGTTTCGTAAATAATTTTCCTCAGCGTTGAAAGTCCAATTTTGTGAGACCATGCCAGAAATTTAAGACAGCATCCTTGAGATAAGTACCTAAATATAACTTCCTGTTATTTACAATGCTAATATAAATTATAAATATTAATTACATCAATGTAATTGCCAAACGTGTTTCTTCATTTATCGGTTCTCTTCTCGAACACCGATGGAGCTTGTCTTTTATCAAACAAAGAAGAGCATTAAATTTGTCAACACTCATCCTTGTTGCTTAGAAAAAGTGCTCTTTATCCATTGATTTCAGCGGTTTAAAACAAGTATCATGAAACCCTAATTCCTTTTTTGTTAAATTCACGGGTCGTATCCACCATCTTCTTCTTGAACGGAATTTAAAATACGCGGATTCATATTTTTTTAGACTCACAAGCACTAACAGTTGCAGCGAAAATCGTTAGTATTGTGGTTTACACGGCGGCAACACTCGGCGAAAATCCGTCCGACGGCATCGCCGAGTACGACGAATATTCGCCGTCGCTCGTATTGTGTTTATAGCATCAGGTGATGATGCTTTCAATATGTAATGCATTATTATGATAGCTTAATTAATGTATGTAAGAGAGATAGCTAAATGTAGAGATAGATAAATGTAAAGTAGAATGTAGGATAACTTAACCCTTAGTTGTACTAATATAAATGAACTTAATATTAACCTGTGAATGCATGAATTAAATAAATTTAAAGATATATTTAATGTGGGTGTCGCCACATATATACATATATATATTTTCGATCAAATTTCACAATTGGAACTGGGATCCACTTATTCGGTGCGTAGAGGCTTGAATAGTTTTGGTAAGATTTGGACAATTTTTGGTCACACGTCAAAGGCACTATTTGTTCCGGATATATTGATTGATTCTTGCGTTGGAATTTAAAATTGTGTTATATAGGAAGTAGGCGTAGTTTTTATCTGATTTTGCACATTTTCACACTAGAACATAAAAATGTCAAGATAGTAGAAATTGTATGAGATTTGCACCGAGACATAGGGTCTATTGTGCCCCTCAAGATAGTATCCCATACCAAATTTGATCGATATCGGTCGAGTAGGTCCTGAGTATCCTAAATGTTGGCGATGCCACGTCCATCGTATTATTTTGACCCCGGCTACTAGAAAGCCCTCTCGTAACATCTCGGGTGTAAAATGTGTCTGGCATATAGCATATTTATATTCAGGTAATAATCCGAATAATCACCCATTATTGCATTATAAATGTATTTTCGATTAATGGCGTTTCGTGGTCGTGTCAATCGTCCGATTTCGCCCATCTGCAATACCAACCCTCCTTGGATGCCAAGGAACATTGTACCCAGTTTGATCAATATATCTAAATTTTTACTCAATTTATCGCTTGCACAGGCGGACAGACAGACGGACGGTGATTGACGACAGTCCATCGGATTTTAACTCGTCTTGTCATCCTGATCATTTATATATTATATTTATGTATAATTCTATCTCTTTCTTGATTAGGTTTAGGTGATACAAACAACCGTTAGGTGAACAAAACTATTATACTCCGTAGCAACATATTGCAAGAGTATAATAAGTAAAATTTACACAAATTCCGGCGAAGAAGGATTGTATATATATCTTAGCGATACCACGAAATCGATTCGCATTACTTATTTCCGCATTAATGTTTGAATGCTTGTTTTGTATATGTACGTAAAACTCGGCATAAAATATAGATATATTTAACTACTTTCAGGAAAAACTTAAGTTTGTTACAGTTTTGGGTGCAGGCTTATTGGTAGGTACCGCATTAACCGTTATCATTCCGGAAGGAATACGCTCACTATATATGGATACCTTAAAAGCCAAGTTGCCAGAAGTTGCCACGATGTCTGGACGCAAAGTTGAAAAACCTCTATTTCCTGCTACAACAGATACTATTAATACTGACCATATGAGAGAATCTGACTTCTCCCGCACTATTGGTGTATCACTTGTATTGGGGTTTGTATTTATGCTACTTGTGGACCACATATCGCAACATAAAAGCGTAAACAGTTCTAAAGATAAAAACATAACAGCAACATTAGGCTTGGTTGTTCATGCCGCTGGTATGTATACACATTTATTTTAATTAATTTAATTATATATATTTTTTTCCATTTTCAGCTGATGGAGTAGCTCTTGGAGCTGCAGCAACGACCACCCACCAAGACGTTGAAATTATTGTATTTTTAGCAATCATGTTGCATAAAGCTCCAGCTGCCTTTGGGCTCGTTAGTTTTCTTTTGCATGAAAAAATTGAACATCAACAAATACGCAAGCACTTGTTAATTTTTTCTTGCTCGGCTCCACTATTAACTCTTTTGACTTTTTTTGGAATTGGACAGGAACAAAAGGAAACCCTCAATTCTTTAAATGCGACTGGAATAGCTATGCTTTTCTCAGCAGGCACATTTTTGTATGTAGCAACAGTGCATGTTCTACCAGAACTAACTCATGTTTCTAATTCGCATTCACATGGCCAGTATGATTATCGTCAACTGAACTGTGCATCAAGTGGGATTGAATCTCAGGGTGATATACATTCTACCAATGCCCGATTTTCGAAAGGTCTTCTTTTAAGTGAAATGATAATATTAATATGTGGTGCATTACTTCCTCTTATTATAACTTTTGGCCATCATCACTAAAGTAAGCTCTTATTCTTATGTTGATGAAAATTTTGATTTAACGGGAATAATCGATGTTTAACATTATGCCGTTTTAACTAAACATATCTGTTTCTAATAAAAAAGCTTAAGATAATTGCTCATAATTTTGGCTTGGCTAAACACAGCTTTAACTTAGGATATTAATGATACTATTGAAAAGGTTACAGTACAAACAATAATATATTTTTGGATTATGCCATAGTTTTTGATTCAACGATTAGTCGCATCCATTCGACTAGCTTACTCACTCTAAAATATGATTACTACAATTAAATTTTATTTGCTGTATTCCTCTTTTGCACGGGATTTAATAGTATCCGTAACTAATAGTTTGTAACACGTTAAAATAAAGAAACATACAGTGATTGTCACCTTCTTTGAGGAAGTATTATAAATGGCAATGATACCTCTTAAAAAAATAAAAGTTATAATAAGGACTACTATTTCCCTTAACAGCATCTATTTTATTAATTAAAAATGTTTAAAAAGTGTTTACAAGAATAATAATAATATAATAGTGCCATAGGTGAAATGGTACATATTCTTTCGTCTGCAGGAACACTTTAGAATATCATCCTCCGTATTGGGACAGAGGAGGCTCTCCATATTAAAAATATATATGTATATAAATATATACAGCCGTGGGAGACCTATTCAGGGATGTTATGGAATTCGATCGTTATCGCAATCAGCATTAAAATCGACAATTTATGGATTTGGTGTCACAAATTTTGAATTAATTGTTCGAACCTGATCTGATATCAATTTTGAGTGTTACAGAAAAAGACTTATGATTTACTTATCAGAAATAAACTCATACGCTAACAGAATTGTTATTTTAATTCGCAGTTACTCATGTTTCAACATTCGTTGTTTTATGTGCTTATTAATGAGTGATATGAACGTGATAAAATATACGTTAGTTATTTAATTAGATAAATAAAATTCATTTTTTACTTTAAAATTCTTTTTGCTTATACTGACTTAGAAGCAAAAATAAAAATCAGAGCAATAATGATAGAATACAAGATAACGACAAGTATTTACCGTTGGTTTTTTCGGTTTAGGCTGAGACAATTATTACAAAAACAAATTGCATTATAACCGCCATCATGTGACGTAATACTTATAGAAAGAGAAGAAGTATCGAACAGCATGTAAATTGCAAGGAAAAACCTTAGCACTTTTGGTAATTCGTGAACAAATTAACACCCAATTTTACGGAGAGTGCACTATTTCTCACACTGAACCGTTAAAATAAAATACTTGTGTGATTTTGTGAACAATCCCACTATTTTCAATTTATTTTCACCAATTAATTTGAACCATCGCATTTATGTAAAATTATGACATTTATAACTTTACGAAGTTCATAAATGAAAGTGGATGTCGAAGAGCCGGGCGGCGAGAATCCATGTGGATCAATGCGTATAATCGAATCAGTTGTCCAATCGAATGAGGTGTTGACGCGGCGCAGTGTACAATCGAAATGGATGAATAGGGTTGCGCGCAGGTTCGCTATTTTGTCGAATAAGGTGTATCTGCTGCGGAGACCATCGTTTTTGTTTGCTGGTGTGGTGTACAGGCGCGATGATGTGGTGTATTGTGTTGTCCCGTGTGGTGATGTATGAGTGTGGTGTATGTTGTTGTTGTAACGGTTACCTAGTCCCCGTTTGGGTGATAAATTCCAGATTCGTTGTCGTCGTGGTCATCTAACGGGAGGCCCAGGAAACGAGCTGTTTCGACGGGGTCGGACCATAGGGAGAGGGGTGTTAGATGAGTGGGGTTTGTTGGGCATGCAAAGAGGTTGTTAGTGTCATGCGGAGACTCATTGCACGCAGGACATGTGTTTGGTATGTCGGGGTCTATTCTGAATAAGTAGGAGTTTAACCTGCTACAGTATCCAGAACGAAGTTGCGCGAGGGTCACTCTGGTTTCGCGAGGCAACTCGAGCTCTACGTCTGCTATGGGTGGTGGTTTGACTCCTATTACGCCATTCACTGAGAGGGAGTCTGTGAAGGTGTTGATGGCCCCACTGTGAATGGCGGTCAGTGCCTGTCTAAAGTTCTTTGCGTCCGAAGTCCGGTCGGCGTACTGTCTAATGTCGTCGACGTAATCAAGGAAAGCAGGCGACTACAGGGGTGGTTTTTACGAAAACATCGCAGCAGAAACTGCTTGGAGAGGAGCTCGTTATGTTCCTTAACCGGAAGCATACGGGCCTCACTATGTAGGTGTTCGATTGGAGACATCAAGAAGCATCCCGTGATAGTCCGGAGTGCAGTGTTCTGACAGGTCTGAAGCTTCTTCTTCTGCGTGTCACTGCACCCAGGCGACCATATTGGGACTGCGTAATTTAGGACCGGCCGGCCGATTGCCTTGTATGTTGCCAACAACGTTTTTTTTGTCTTTTCCCCAAGAGCTGCCGGCAAGCGACTTGAGGATTTTGTTGCGGCTCTGTACTTTGGCAGTTATCGTGGTCGTGTGAGGAGTGAAAGAGCACAGACTGTCCAAAGTGACGCCTAAAATTTTAGGGTTATTGACTGTCGGAATTTTTGTGCCATCGACTGAAATGTTCAGGTCCTGTCTGTACTCCTTCGTCCAATTTGTGAAGATAGTCGCTGTGGATTTAGTGGGAGAGAGTGTTAGGCTCCTTGCAGAGAAGAAGCGAGAAAGATCGGAGAGGTAGCTGTTTACTTTTGAACACATGCCATCGATTCCATTTCCCGACGTCAATATCGTACAGTCATCAGCGTACGAGGTCACGGAAATTCCCTCTGGTGGTTGAGGGAGTTTCGAGATGTAGAAATTAAACAGTAAAGGGGAGAGGACACCTCCCTGCGGAACCCCCTGTTTAATTCTTCTCAGTTTGGAGTTTTGACCTCGAAACAGTACGGATGAATGCCGACCGCTCAGGTAGTTCATAGTCCACCGCTTCAGCCCTGGAGGGAGGGTTGATTGTTCTAGGTCCTCAAGTAGCGTTGTGTGATTGACTGTGTCAAAAGCTTTTGACAAGTCCAACGCTACGAGGATCGTCCTCTCGCAGGGTGGCTTCTGGTTCAGGCCATGAACTATCTGGGCGTTTATGACGCTAAGTGCTGTGGTGGTACTATGCACTTTTCGGAAGCCATGCTGATGATCTGCTAGGCTCAGGTGGTGAGTGAATGACGGGAGTAACAAGGCCTCAAGTGTCTTCACTACTGGGCAAAGGAGAGTTATGGGGCGATAAGACTCCCCTTTGTTGGCGGGTTTCCCAGGTTTCAGTAGTGGGACCACTCTTCCGACTTTCCACACTTCGGGTATTTGAAGAGTGGATATCGACAGGTTGAGGACCTTGGTGAGATAGTTTACTCCGTTGGGCCTAGGTGTTTTAGCATCAGCATGCTTATTCCGTCAGGGCCAATGGATTTAGACGATTTCGCCGTTTTGATGACACTGAACCTCCACATCGGTGAAAGTAAGTGGTGCGCAGTCTTTTGGCATTTTGCGCAGCCGTCAGGTTACACGTCGTTTGGCCTTGTCAGTTGAAGGGTGCAGTGTAAATTGCCGGCTGAAATAGCTCGCGCACTTCTTCGGGTCCGAGGAGGCATGGCCATCGAATTGAATTTCAACCCGATCGTCATGTCTTCTCGGATTTGACAGGGCCTTGACAGTAGTCCAAAACATACTCACACCGGTGGAGAGGTTGCAGAACTTCAGGTGCTCTCTCCATTTTGTCCGATTATGATGATTTACCATTTGCGATTTGCACGGTGTTGTGCAATATAAAGGCTAGGCCTTCACCATTATCTCGCTCGCGATCCTTACGTAAAACGTTGAAACCTGCACAACTCAGAAGATCTGAGCGGCTGTTTAACTTGGCTTCTTGGATAGCAGCTATCTTTACGCGCTCCCGGCTCATGAATGCAACTATCTCTTCGATCTTACTCTGGGGTCTGTTGCAGTTGAATTGTAAGAGTCGCGTTTGTCGCGGGTGTCCAGTCGTGATCCTAGGGATGAGTGGGGTGCGTGTAGGTGGTGGTTGTTGCAGCTGTACTATCCGCATGGGCGGTTGTCGCACTATGGTGTTGATTGGCGACGCCATTTTATGTGATTGCGGGGGCAGACTCCTACAGCATGGGGCAACGTACGACGCACTCCACTCTCGTGTGGTGCGCAGACCAGAACACGACAGAAAGTGACACCAGCCAGTACAAGAATTGCACGTGACTGATGTGACATTCCGGCGTGGTCTGACACACGGAACAGACTGTGCGAGGAGCCAGGAGCTGCTGGGTGGTTCTCGTTGAGGCAGATGTCGCATTATTGCGTTTACAGCATGGGGCCACGTAACTTGTGGTCCACTGGGGGGGAGGAGTTTATCCTCATTTAAACACTTAACTTAGTAGTACATATTAGAGAAATAGTTTTAGAGTAAGGAATAATGTTGCGTGAAATTTTTTTTATATTTTTATTTATTTGGGTAATTTTTATACTCTCGCAACCTGTTGCTACAGAGTATAATTATTTTGTTCACCTAACGGTTGTTTGTATCACCTAAAACTAATCGAGTTAGATATAGGGTTATATATATATAAATGATCAGGATGAAGAGACGAGTTGAAATCCGGGTGACTGTCTGTCCGTCCGTCCGTGCAACCTCTAACTTGAGTAAAAATTGAGATATCTTTATGAAACTTGGTAGACATGTTTCTTGGTACCGTGAGACGGTTGGTATTGCAGATGGGCGTAATCGGACCACTGCCACGCCCACAAAACGCCATTAACCAAAAACAAATAACTTGCCATAACTAAGCTCCGCAATAAGATACAAGACTGTTATTTGATACACAGGATCACATTAGGAAGGGGCATCTGCAGTTAAAACTCTTTTTTAAAAAGTGGGCGTGGTCGAATAGGTTTAATGTGCATATCTCCTAAACCGATAATGCTATAATAACAAAATTCACTAGAAGCAAATGTTTTTAGCACTTCTATTGACGGTGTGAAAATAGTTGAAATCGGGTGGCAACTCCGCCCACTCCCCATATAACGGTACTGTTAAAAACTACTAAAAGCGCGATAAACCAAGCACTAAACACGCCAGAGACATTAAATTTTATCTCTGAGATGGTATAAGATGACCGCGTTCAAAATTAGATAGTGGGCGTGGCACAGCCCACTTTTAGGTGAAAACCCATATCTTGAGATCTGCTTAACCGATTTCAACCAAATTCGGTGCATAACGTTCTTTTTATGTTTCTATGTCATAGTGGGAAAATGGGCGAAATCGGACTACAACCACGCTTACTTCCCATGTAACACCATTTTCAATTCCATCTGATTCTTTCACATTCCACTATGCAAATCAGGCAACAATGACGTATCGGGATAAAACTTTGCGTGAATAATGCGATTAAAGTATGCCACCTTGTGGCGAAAAATTGTCTAAATCGAACCAAAACTGTTTAAGCCCCTAAGTACGAAATATGTGAACCCCAGTGCCTATAGTTGACCTTCTACCGAAAATATCAGTCAATCCACAAAGAAATCTCAAACGAGTATACTATTTGACTTTGCGAGAGTATAAAATGCTCGGTTACATCCGAATTTAGCCCTTCCTTACTTGTTTAATTAATATATTTATCTATTGACAACATAATTGTTAATTGAGATTGCGACTTTTCATTTCACTTTAAACCAAGAAATTAAGTCTATTACACGAACTAAAAAAGTGTTTACCTTATTGTTTACAATTAGAGGCTATTTGATAGTTTTTCTATGATGCCTCTTCCCATTCCAAAAGAATTTCATCCTAAGATGGCGGTTGGCGTAACCTTGTGTTCTATCATTATTGAATCAGAGCCGAATCACCATTCTCATTGAGTTTATGGAAGAAAATCCGGACTTAGGTAAGGGATTTCGAACGAGATTGGCCCCTCGAAAATTTGTTGTGGCAGGATTTAGCCGAGGCGATCAATACTGCAGATCCACCAACAAAATAATCAGAGTGGAAAAGCGAAATCAAAAAGAAGTTGCGAGAGAATACGAGAGCGCATGCAACTGGTGGTGAGCCTTTTTTAAAACACATGATGGAGTTACCAGGGGCACTAGGAATACATCAAAGAGTAAAGTTGAAACTCTACTATCTCCGAACACTCCAAAGAAACGTAAAGGAATTAAATAGTTTGCTTGTTGAACTAATAAGAGCGGGAAAAAAACGCCATTAACCAAAAACAAATAACTTGCCATAACTAAGCTCCGCAATAAGATACAAGACTGTTATTTGATACACAGGATCACATTAGGAAGGGGCATCTGCAGTTAAAACTCTTTTTTAAAAAGTGGGCGTGTTCGAATAGGTTTAATGTGCATATCTCCTAAACCGATAATGCTATAATAACAAAATTCACTAGAAGCAAATGTTTTTAGCACTTCTATTGACGGTGTGAAAATAGTTGAAATCGGGTGGCAACTCCGCCCACTCCCCATATAACGGTACTGTTAAAAACTACTAAAAGCGCGATAAACCAAGCACTAAACACGCCAGAGACATTAAATTTTATCTCTGAGATGGTATAAGATGACCGCGTTCAAAATTAGACAGTGGGCGTGGCACAGCCCACTTTTAGGTGAAAACCCATATCTTGAGATCTGCTTAACCGATTTCAACCAAATTCGGTGCATAACGTTCTTTTTATGTTTCTATGTCATAGTGGGATAATGGGCGAAATCGGACTACAACCACGCTTACTTCCCATGTAACACCATTTTCAATTCCATCTGATTCTTTCACATTCCACTATGCAAATCAGGCAACAATGACGTATCGGGATAAAACTTTGCGTGAATAATGCGATTAAAGTATGCCACCTTGTGGCGAAAAATTGTCTAAATCGAACCAAAACTGTTTAAGCCCCTAAGTACGAAATATGTGAACCCCAGTGCCTATAGTTGACCTTCTACCGAAAATATCAGTCAATCCACAAAGAAATCTCAAACGAGTATACTATTTGACTTTGCGAGAGTATAAAATGCTCGGTTACATCCGAATTTAGCCCTTCCTTACTTGTTTAATTAATATATTTATCTATTGACAACATAATTGTTAATTGAGATTGCGACTTTTCATTTCACTTTAAACCAAGAAATTAAGTCTATTACACGAACTAAAAAAGTGTTTACCTTATTGTTTACAATTAGAGGCTATTTGATAGTTTTTCTATGATGCCTCTTCCCATTCCAAAAGAATTTCATCCTAAGATGGCGGTTGGCGTAACCTTGTGTTCTATCATTATTGAATCAGAGCCGAATCACCATTCTCATTGAGTTTATGGAAGAAAATCCGGACTTAGGTAAGGGATTTCGAACGAGATTGGCCCCTCGAAAATTTGTTGTGGCAGGATTTAGCCGAGGCGATCAATACTGCAGATCCACCAACAAAATAATCAGAGTGGAAAAGCGAAATCAAAAAGAAGTTGCGAGAGAATACGAGAGCGCATGCAACTGGTGGTGAGCCTTTTTTAAAACACATGATGGAGTTACCAGGGGCACTAGGAATACATCAAAGAGTAAAGTTGAAACTCTACTATCTCCGAACACTCCAAAGAAACGTAAAGGAATTAAATAGTTTGCTTGTTGAACTAATAAGAGCGGGAAAAAAAATGTCAGCAATATACTACGAGTATATAAGAGTGTTGAAAAGCGTACTGAATATTTTGAAAATAGTGTAGTCGCACGTAATATTAGTGCCCACTTGTTAACTGCCATGTAGGTAGAAAATTAATTTAAAAAGGAGCAGTTCGATCTGGGGATTCCGAAATTTAAACACCAAACGAAAAACAAATAAGCGTTTAGGACAAACTCAAATACCTATTTTTATACACTTATTCGAATTAATATTATTCTCTTGCAACATGCTGCTACGGAGTATAATAGTTTTGTTCATCTAACGGTTGTTTGTATCACCTAAAATTAATCGAGATAGATATAGGTTTATATATATATGATCAGGATGACGAGACGAGTTGACATCCGGATGTCTGTCTGTCCGTCCGTCCAACTGTCTGTGCAGGTTGTGACTTGAGTAAATATTAAGATATGGTGTTTCTTGGCAAAAAACTAAGAACGAGTTCGTTGATGGGCGTAATCTGACCACTCCCACGCCCGCAAAATGCTATTAATGGAAAACCTATAAATTGCCATATTTAAGCCGCAAAAACTGAAATTTGGTACAACGAATCGCAATAACAAGGTGTACCTGTGGTTTGGAAATGTTTAATAAGTGGGCGTTGTTTAATGAACAAATCTCCCCAACCATTCAAGCTATATAACCCAAATTTGCGGAGCTACTGTGACAGTGTGAAAATAGATGAAATAGAATAATAACCACGTCCACTTCCCATATAACAGTTTTGTTAAAAAACTACTAAAAGTGCGATAAATCAATAACTTAAAGCGTCAGACATTAAAATTTAGCTCCAGAAGGACACAAGAGGGCTTTGCAGGAGCAGGTGTCAAAATTGGGCGATGAGCGTGGCACCGCCTTGTTTTGGTCACAAGGTGGCATACTTTAAACGTATTATTCACGCAAGGTTTTACCCCGATATAATCATTGTTGCTTGATATGTGCATAGTGGAAAGTATCAGATGGAATTGAAAATGGTGTTAGATGGGAAATTGGAGTGGTTGTAGTGAATTTTCGCACTATAACATAGAAATATGAAAAGAACGTTATTCACCGAATTTGGTTGAAATCGATTATGCAGATCCCAAGATATGGGTTTTCACATAAAAGTGGGTGGTGCCACCCCCACTGACTAATTTTGAACGCGGTTACTATAAAGTCATCTCATACCGTCCCAGAGATAAAATTTAATGTCTCTGGCGTGTTTAGTGCTTGGTTTATCGCGCTTTTAGTATTTTTTAACAGTACCGTTATATGGGGAGTGGGCGGGCTTGTCACCCGATTTCACCCATTTTCACACCGTCAATAGAGGTGGTAAAAAAATTTGCTACCAGCGAATTTTGTTATTATAGAATTAGCGGTTTAAGCGATATGCACATTAAACCTATTAGGGGCGGGACCACGCCCACTTAAAAAAAAATTTAACTGCAGATGCCCTTCCCTAATGTGATCCTGTGTACCAAACAACAGTCTTGTATCTTATTGCGGAGCTTAGTTATGGCAATTTATTTGTTTTTGATTAATGGCGTTTTGTGGGCGTGGCAGTGGTCCGATTACGCCCATCTGCAATACCAACCGTCTCACGGTACCAAGAAACATGTCTACCAAGTTTCATAAAGATATCTCACTTTTTACTCAAGTTAGAGCTTGCACGGACGGACGGACAGACGGACGGACGGACGGACAGACAGTCACCCGGATTTCAACTCCACTCTTCATCCTGCTCATTTATATATACATAACATACATCTAACTCGATTAGTTTTAGGTGATACAAACAACCGTTAGGTGAACAAAACTATTATACTCTGTAGCAACAGGTTGCGAGAGTATAAAAAGAGCGACTGAAACAACTGAGGAACGCAAGGACGTCTCCAGCAAAATCGTAATAGGCTATCTAGGAGCAGAATGACACATATATACATATATCTATATACTACTTGTATATATAAAATAATGTTTGTATGTTATTTATAGAATCGTAAACTATTCATTTGATCATGTGTGGATCTTAAGTAAAGTTGTTGATCCTTCCAAGTTGAATGAGTCAAAGAAGTTTCTTAGTTGGTAAGACCAATTTTCGACAGATGGCGCTACTGCCATTACTGTGTAAATTGTGATATTCATGTCCGCCTCACATTGAATAGACAATGGCTGTGTTTTTCCTGTGCAGCTGACTCAATCCAAAAAAATATAGAAAAACAAATTGTTCCAATTGCCTCGAGCGAAAGATTGTTTCTCTGAACTCACTGTAGTTGCTACGCGCATAAGTTCGTTGCTATGAAATTGTTCTATTATTGACTCCGTATTTTTTTCCAAATATGGCAATGTGCAATGATTTTTCACGCAAAATTTCTACACCCAACTTACACTAGAACTTATCTAGTCCAATTCTGTATTTCGAAATGAACTAAATCAATAAAATGACTCAAAATTAATTGAATATTTTATATTTTTTGCTTTAAATTTATTTCAGTTGAGGGCGTAGCAACGCACACAAGGTACATCTAGTATTCTATACAATAGAGTCATGGCTTGAACCAGGATCTTTGAAAAAATATAAATTATAAAAAATCAATGCACATTTTTAACTTACAGTTATCGCATTCAGACCATTTTTTTCGATTAAAATATAGGTAAATATTCATCAACAGACGGAAACTTTCCCTGATGATATTGAAGCGTTTCCTTCCTTGTCTTTGCAAACTGAGGGTCAAAGCGTAAGAAATGAAACCGCAGCCAACATTTAGTAAATGTATTTAAGAACAATGCAATCAATATCACATTTCATTTATTTGATTAAAGTCAATTCTAATCTATTCATTTAAACAAAAATAAGTTAAAAATTGGGTGTAAGTGATCATTTCATACTATTTGAACTTGCCAAATCAAAGCCGGGGAAATACCTTCAGATGCTGGCAAAACTTTATTTTAAAAATGTTGGGGTAGATATACAAGTAATATTAAAATCATCCTCTAATAAGACATATCTGACATAAAATCATTCAAAGAAGCATTTTGACTAACCTGAACGGCTTAGAGGCAGTTGGGAATTCGGAAATCACTACACAAGGTCTATTTGTACAGAAAAGGTCTGGACGGATTACACAAGCTTTTGTCATTACAAAAGCGCTTACAACGTTCAAAAAAGAAAATTTGCTACCTTCTGTCAAATATTGTGGAGTAGGTGTGATGATGTGGGGAAGTATGACGGCTTGTGGGAGAGGAAACTTTGAGTACTTTTACACTTTAAGAACCATTTAAGACAAAGTATCGAAAAATTTGGTCCAGATAACGGATTTTGGTTTCAGCAACCCCAAACATGAGTTAGCAGGTTGTGGCTACTTCATAACGTCCTAGTACAACTTTCAACACCTTTTGTTTTTTGTTTTACAAAGTTCTATATACTAATCAGAACATTCGGGTAGAAGAACAGATGATAACGCAAAGGACTTAAGACCAATAAGCCTCACCTCTTTCATGCTAAGAGTTTTAGAAAGGCTAATGGCTATGCGTACACTTAAGAGCAATCCTAGGAGATACTTTATCGAATGCACAATGGAAAAGTTACTACATCACAAACAGTACGCAATGGCTACTTTTCTTGACATAGAAGGAGCTTTCAACAACATAGAAATAAGCACGATTATTGATTCTCTGTCGCATGGTTTGCGGATGGACAAGATCGCTGCTTATGAACAGAATGATTATATGTTAGCATCAAATAGATCAGAGACACACTCAAGCTACGTAAGCTGAGGCACTTCTCAGGGGTGTGTCCTTTCTCCACTGTTATGGGTGGTGGCGCTGAATAGAATACTACTTCAACTCATTGAAGGAGTAGTCAAAGCAGTAGCATATGCAGACGACATAGTGTTGATGATATCAGGGATGTTTCCTTCTTTATGAAGTATGAAGAACTATCAATCAGTGAGATTGATTGAGCAATACGAAAATTCCACCTATGGGCCGCGAACAACGTCTTGGGTGTAAGCCCTAGTAAAGCGAAACTGATGCCTTTCACGAGTAAAACTAACATACCTTAATTTAATCTTCCCTCATTCAGTGGTACAACAATTTGATTGTCCCCACGGCAAAATATCTAGGGGTTGAAATCGATACCAGACTGAATTGGAAAATTTACATTTAAAAACGAATAAACAAAGCATATATTGCCTACTACACCCGTCGTGTGCGGGTGCTTTGTTAGGAGCGTTCTTTCCTAGGGCGGAGGTTCAGGTACCTCAAGCACAAGAGGTACCTGTCCCTCCATTAGATGATGGTGAGTTAGGGTACGCCTTTGGCCTGGTCAGGTCTAAACGGTCCCCAGGTTTTGATGGTTTGAACGGAGAGATGTGTAAAAGCTTGTATAAGTTCATTCCGGAATACTTGGAGGCCATTTATGACAAATGCGTGTGGGAGGGTTATTTTCCACGTGAGTGGAAGATTGATAGGGTTGTTCCTCTCCTGAAGTCTCCTGATAAGATCAGGAGTGATCCTCGCTCTTATCGGGGCATCAGTCTCCTTCCAGTACTTGGAAAAGTGCTGGAAAGAGTTATGGTGGAACGGCTTCAGGAGCTAACGCGGGGTATGTGATCGGATAGACAGTATGGGTTCAGGAAAGGACGCAGTGTAGAGGATGCGTGGTTCTATGTTCAGGGTGCTGTTAGGGAGAATGTCAACAAATATGTTCTTGGCATATTTGTTGACTACAAGGGGGCATTTGATTACCTAAGCTGGGATCGAGTGTTGCAACGGCTGGAGGAGCTTGGCTGTCCGGAAATTACTCTTTGGCGGAGTTACTTTTCGGACAGAAAAGCCTCTCTAGCCGGAATGAATGGGAGTGTGGAGATCGGAGTGGTTCGTGGCTGCCCGCAGGGATCCATCTGCGGTCCATATATTTGGAACCTCATGATGGACTCTCTGCTTGGACAGCTCGAGCCCCTCTGTAAATGTTGTGCGTATGCGGACTACCTTCTTCTTCTGGTTGAAGGTCGATCGCGATTGGAGTTAGAGCGGGCGGGAGGACAATTTTTAGAAATTGTAAATAGTTGGGGTTTAGGTGTGGGGGTTGACATATCGATGGACAAAACGGTAACAATGCTGCTTTAGGGCAGATTGTCGCCGGTTCGTCCACCGATTGTCCGTGTAAATGGGGTCAGCATCAGGTATGTGATGCAAGTCAAATACCTGAGGCTGACCATGAGTGAAAGGATGTGTTTTACTCCACACTTAGCGAATTTGAAGAAGCGACTGCAGGCGATCGTAGGAAAAGTGCGACGCATTTTGAGGAGCGATTGGGGCCTTGGACGCCGTGCTGTTCGCACCATATACCGTGATCTATTTGTGGCTTGTGCCGCAATATGGTGGGAATCAGCGATGACGGTCTCTGGTCGCCGAAAACTCCTCTGGGTGCAACGTTGCATGATGCTTGCATGTTTGCCTGTATGTCGCACCGTTTCAACGGATGCGATGCATGTTTTATTAGGTGCACCCCCTCTTGACCTGATGGTTGTACAGCGAGCTGTTGCATTCAGGTTAAGAAGGGGCTTGAGTGTGTCATTGCTGCGGAATGATTGGATTTCCGATGATGATGTGGAGAGGGAGGGATTTCTAGGGAGCAAGAGGCTTCTAGATGAAAGGGTTAGGAGTAGGAGGCAAGACCGTTGGGACAATAGTCCTAACAGTCGGGGGACTTATGAGTACATCCGGGACGTTAGGTTCATTGAGGGTAACCCAGACTTCAGATTTTGTCTGAGTCTGGGTTTTTTGTTAACGGGGCATGGGCCTCTGAATGCATTTTTGCATCAGAGGCACCTTTCTGATAGGTCGGGGTGTTTGTGTGGGGCGCGATGTGAAGACTGGGTTCACTTGATCGCGGAGTACCCGATGTACTCGAACATTAGGGATCTAGGGGGTATGAGGATTAGCTGGACTGATGGACGGTTAGATGTTAGCGGTGTGATCTTCACTAGTCGGAATGCCGAACAGTTAGGGTCGTTTGCGCGTGAATTGTTTAGGCGGCGGAGGCGGTTAACTGTGAGTTAGGGTTATCTTCTTGTGTGAAAGGTGTGTGCGTGTAATGTGCGTATGGGGTTTAACCCTTGGTTACCAGTCCAGAGCTGTATGGAGGCTCAACTGGTAGTAGCTTCGGCTACGAGGTCTGACCGGAGACTTAATTCTGGTACCACGGGGAGCAGGGGCCTTTGGAGTTCGCTCCAACCTGCTCGTGCGGACTGGCCCTTCGGGGAGTATCGTGGTGGTTGTGGTTTATACCCAAATGCCGGAAGAACTGACGTTTTGTCAGTTGAATGTGGAGTTGCATTGCAACCGGGTGCCGGACCCAAAGTACGGCAGAGGTTTTAGATAGGCCTCGAACCTCACCAAGGTGTGTAGTGTCCATTCCACACTACCAATCAGTACTGAAAAATGCCTGGCATTTTCGGGGCGCTGATCAACGCATTGTATTGATACACTGTGCTTTTGAGCGCCGTGAGATAATGCCGTCGACGGCAGGTACTCACGTTAAACACACCGGACGTTACACCTGCCATGTGGATGTATACGGCCGTCATTAGACCAATCTAACTTATGGAGCACTAGTTTGGTGGCCAGCATCAAAGAAACAATGTAATCGGCCCTATTCCTGTTGCCGTTTTCGTTTTAAAACGAAATAAGGACAGCTATGTGGCATTCCTGTTGGCGTTATCGACATGTATCGAAAATAAGTTGGTATTCCCCATTTTGAAACGATATGATAACGACATAGTAACAGTCGTTCTCTGGCGTTGTAGTAATTGAGAGCGAGACTGCAACGAGCGCGGTTATTTGAAGCGAATACGAAAATATGAATATAAATAATTACTGAAAAACTCCTACGTATGCCAAAAATTTAAGAAAAGGAATAAAACATTGAATTTCGAACCTTTTTGAAGAAATATTTCGAATATTTGAATTTAAGAAAAGGAATAAAACATTGAATTTCGAACCTTTTTGAAGGAATATTTCGAATATTTGAAAAAAACTTAACTTTTGGCATTATTTATTACGTAGCAGCAAGTTATGCTTTCAGAATAAAGGAATTGGGATCCTGAACCAGCTTAACCTAAGTAAATCAGACTATATTCTCCCATGCTTAGATTTCAATAGTCAGTTTCAGGTGAGAATACCGTCTAGATATGAATGGGGAAGAGGTTTCGTAGGAGAGGTAGATACTACCTTTATGTATACCGACGGCTCAGCTAGCACCTTCCAAGCGGAGTACTAGGTATAGAGAAAGCCTGTGAAGTTCTATTGAATAACTACGAAAGGATACGAAAAGTAACTATATACACAGATGGCCAGACGGTACTGCTGGCCTTGTCGACGCCAAGGATTAATTCCAGTGTAGTAAACAATTCCAGGAAACCTTTAAGCTCAGTGGCAGGTCAACTCGACATACCCATAATTTGGAGTCCCGGTCATAGGAACATTATCGGCAAAGAAAAGGCAGACGATTTGGCAAAGCTAAAGGTCTCTTTAGAAGAATCTGAGGCGGAATTAATACTATGCCCGCTGGGAACGATCAAAAGAGTATTGCATTTTGTTCAAATAGCTCAGAACAAATGGAAATCAATAACAAGCTGCAAGATAACAAATAAGATATTAGCTTAACCTACGCTACCGTTGCTCTCTCTGTAGCTACCTGCCATAGTCGTTGGGAGTGTGTTGAGTCAGTGAATCCCACAGCTTTTGTTGTTGGGATTTGGTTAAGTAGGTAAAGAGGATGTTTGACGATGCACCTAGGCATTTAAGAAGCCCATTATGATACCACCGGGACTAATATCCCCGCTTTCTATTGTCTCCCTTCTAAACCACCCGGTGCTTCTGATATAGGTCATCTGTACAAAAAGTTTTATTTGTGCAACCTCTGAAACGTCCTCAGGAAACCTCCGATCGATAGTTGCGATAATTTTCCTGTAAAGTGACTTGCATTCGCATAGAAGATGTTTTACCGTCTCCTCTTCTTCTACCTCATGACAGCTTCTACAATAGTCATTGGATGGTGCTCATAGTCTGCTTGCATGTCTGCTAATTAGACAGTGACCTGTTAGCACTCCTATTAGAGTTTTTACGTCATTCCTTTTGAATTTTAATAATCGGCATGTGCGGCGCCTGTCCCATTCATGCCACGTTTGCCTGCTTGTTGACCAAGTCAAGGAATGATTCCACCGAGAGACAGCTAATTTTATTACATGGCCATAGGCATATGTATTCCTTCTTTTCCGGAGTCCAATTATGAGGTGATGCCTGTTCTAGCTAGTTCATCCACTTCCCAGTTACCAAGAATTTCACTATGCCCTCGAACCCATTGCAGGTATATCTTGAAATAGGATGTTAGATCCAGTAAGAGATTAATGCATTCTTTCATTATCTTTGACGAAACCCTAGGCGACTCTAGTGATTTCAAAACTGCTTGGCTATCTGTATATATAAATATATTCCTTGTTGTGATCACACTCCTTGTCAGAACAACATGACTTTCTTGGTTGCTGTGATCTCCGCTTGGAAGACACTGCAGTGGTCTGGTTTCATCCGTATAGATGGATGCTTACTCCTGCGTCTTTGTGTACCTTTCCCAGTCTTCTCTGGAAGAGGATGCAATTCAGGGACCGAAGTAAGTTTCAATTCTGTAATAATTCAAAAATACGTGGTAATAGGTAGAAATGGGGGGGAGAATTCCCTTAGTTTTAGAGCTGACTTGGCTTCCAGGTGCGTACAGAGCACATCTGTTGGCAGTAAATGTAAAATGATGTATAATTCCTGACTTGGCATTGTTCTAAGAGCTCCACTGATGCATACACTAGCTGCTCTTTGTATGCTTTTCATACGCCTTATCGCGTATTTCTTTTCCATTATTGGCCACCATATTCCATATACCATATATCTTAATCGGTCTAACAATAGTCTAACTGCTGTGAAGAGCCCATGGCCTACTCGTGGCGTCAATCCTCATTTGGGCTCCACCATTCTTTTTCATGTGTAAAGTGCTGTAGCTTTTTTTTCACCTTAGCGTCTAAATTTGGTTTCCTTGACAGCTTCCTATCTAAAGTTAGTCTAAAGTAGCTTGCCTTATCTCGTATTGTTAACCTGGTACCATTTAATAATGAGGGCATATTTTCTGGAGTACTGTGTTTCCTAGTGAACAATACTACCATTTAAGTTTAGTTGGTACGATACGGCCCAACGACTTATGTCATTTAATATTGTTTGCATGTTATCTCCACTTCACTGGATCTTAACAATAAATAAACTGTTGTTAGGCCTAAAAAAGAAGGGGGTACATGTTGTGGCTTACCCTTGCCCTTGGCCGGGCTCCGGGGTATACTTCCCTAATCTTGGCTACTGCGGCTTTTTAAACCTGGACCGATCCCTCGTCATCACAAGCGATAATTTTGATCTGACCCTGGTAGCAGCTGACATCTGTGCATGACGGTGGCGGACCTGGATTGCTTAAAAGCACTTTCAACGCCACGTTTGTCAGCGCAGCTTTCCCCTTTTATATTTTGATTTCCTTCGGGATCTCCCTCATCCATCATCTTAATGATATGATATGAATGAATTTTGGCGGCCGTTACTCCTTTTGTCTTTGGCTGACGGCTTAGTCTCTTCAGCTGACCTCTGTCACTTGGATGCCACGGCTGGCGCTTAAAGTTTAAAGTTAGGAAAGACTGTTTTCCCGCAATCAATGGGTTCCTGGAGCTTCTCATTGGTTGGCGGTTGCAGATGCACATTTCTCAGTAGGTAGGCATACCTAGCCTTCGTTGGGTCATCGACCTTAAAACTAGGTCATTTCCATAGACGCACTGCTAGCAGCGACACCTTTGCCATATCCATGTTCTCCTGCTCAGCAGTCATACTTTGGCTACCAGGTTTGGTTCCGGCTGCCGCTAGTGTTTTTGCTTTCCGGGAGCTAGGCTCAACTTGCTTGCTAGTGCCAACCCTTGCATTTAGACCAAGCATCGCTTCAGTCTTTGTATTGACTGTTTTCGAGGTCGTTGCAACAGCTGCCCTCTTTTCGGATGTAGTTTTCCGGCTTTGTTTTATAAGAGATCCGGACTCCTTTGTTTCTTTTTTGTTGTTAAGCTGGTTCATGTTTTGGACCCACAAGTTTAAGGGAAAGTCCGCTTGCACATAGTTGTTTTGAGTTGACTGCTTCTTGAAGATTGCCAATATAATTCACATTTTAAACATTCATTTCCTGAATATAGTTTAGGCTTAAAGTGTCTAGATGACCCAAAAGATGGATTTTCTGTGCTTTTGGAGTTAAAGGTGTACGAGAAAAAGCGTTGTTTTGATTGCGGTATTCACTACCATTTATTTTTACTGACTGAGCAAAAATCAACATTCCCTCTATTTCGGCCGTGACATTGTTAATATTAACAATGCCATCGTCGTTTTCCTTAATACCCTTATAATGATTGGCGGCAGTTGAACAATTCGCCACTGCTCCCATAATGAGTTGTTGTGGCTTTTAGTTTGTTGCAAAATGTAGCGAACGTAGATTTTCGCATTTTATGGCATACGTTTTATTTCCGCATTCAGCAACGGTATTGATTTCTCCAAAATGTAGTACTCGTCATCGGTGCGACACAGCGAATAGGTTAATTTTTTTACAAACTATCTCAGGTATAGGATGTTTTATAATAAAATACAAATTGTCACTGTTCTACAAAACTTTAATTTTAGACATTCCTAATATTGCTACATTGGCAGTGCTCGTCGATAAGTGTGTTTAAATCATTATTGTCTAATAGTTCAGGGCTAATTAAGTTAAGTTTCGTTAACGTTATAGAAATTGTGACAGCTTGTAACTCGAGAGTTATTATTATATTTCTTGCTAATATAATTATCTATTTTTTTTTATCTATTTTTACTTTTATTAGTTGAAGCAGTGATTTTATTTATTGTTTCTGTTATTTCTAGTATCTTTTGCTGAATTTGAATATTTATCCTATTATGTTTGTTGTTTATTCTATACTGTCTGGAAGTCATCAAAGTCTGGGGTGCTGGCGATGATTTTAAGTGTCGTGACTAAAGAGTTTAAGTTCCGTGTTTTACGGTGATGAACGTTAACAGTTCGCAGTAGAGTTTCGATGAACATTATGTCAGAATCTAGTATCTTGCTCATATGTGATGTGACTGGGGAAAAACGCTTGTTAGGTTTCTTGATTCATCTTTCATTATTTAATACACTGTCAAGTTGGTGTAGTGGGTCAAGAAGCCGAAATGCTCCCACACGCTTGCGTCTCCGGCTAGGATATGAATGTAGTTAGCGTTAGTGTAGTCCGTGAGTTTTTTCGATAAAGTTGTCGGCAAAAAGAATACTATTGCCGTAAATCTGCAATTAAAAAATGACATAAATTGTATTAATATGTTATGAGCCCTCCTACCTTTTATACGAACGGTGGTGCCGAGGTCCTTTTCAATTTATTCTTCTGTATAAAGCATAAATATGCGTACGTAAGTGCAAATTAATTAACCAGCATAAATATATATTTCGAACAATTGCTAGAAATTTGGAATGGTATAATAGAACTGCAGCCAAATGCTCAATACATCAAATTGCCAGAAACAATAGTTTTGTTCATCTAACGGTTGCTTGTATCACCTTAAACTAATCGATAAAGATAATTCTATATATATATGTATGTACTAATGACCAGGATGACCAGACGAGTTGAAATCTGATTGACCGTCCATCTGACTGTGGAAGCTGTAACTTAAGTAAAAATTAATATATCTTGATGAAACTTGGCACACATGTCTATGGCAAAAAATTAAGGAGGAACTTGTTTATGGGCGTATTCGGAAAACTGCCACGCAGACAAAACACAATTAATCGAAAACATATAAAGTGCCGTAACCAAGCCTTAAATTAAGATACAAAATTCAAATTTGGCCCAACGAATCACCCTTAGGATCTGCATCTTTAGTTCGAAAATCTTTAAAAAGTGGGCGTGGCCCGCCCCTTAGTAAGTTTATTGTATATATCTTAAAAACGAATGAAGCTATATCAGCCAACTTTGCACAGAGCTAATCTTTTGAACACTTCTTACGATAGCGTGAAAATAGGTGAAGACGAATAATAACCCCGCCAACTGCTTATATAAAGGTTTTATAAAAAACTACTAAGAGTGCGACAAATCAGTAACTAAATGCGTTAGAGATATTAAATTCTAGATCTAGGAAGGCACAGGAGGGCTTTATAGGGTGTGGTGTTAAAAATGAAGGATGGGCGGGGCACCGCCCACTTTTAGGTGAAATCACATATCTCGGAACCTGCTCAACTGATTTCGCTTTCTGATTCCTAAGGGGGAAAATGGGCAAATCGGACTACTAATTGTCCAAATCGAACCAAAACTGGTGAAGCCCAATGTGTGAGATATATAATTGAAATTTGGAGAGAATACTTCACTGATAATAGTAGGTCTGAATATCGAAAATAGGCTGAATTGGGTCAATACTTCTTTAAACCCCCATATACCTAATATAAAGATATTCGAACTTCCGGGTGACTTTATACCGCATATATCGGTCAATATGTGAGTTATCTCATTGAAAATGAGAGAGCGTGTTTTGCTAATAATAATAAAAACAAGAAAAAACGTTAACTTCGGTTGCGCCGAAGCTATAATACCCTTCACAAATACAAAGGCCCCTTACAAGAACTTGATTCCGAACGTTCAATTTGTATGGCAGCTATATGATATAGTGATCTGATCTGACCAATTTCTGTGGAGAATAATTGGTTGCCTTAAGCAATAACTCGTGCCTAATTTCGTGAAGATAACTCGTCAAAAAAAAAAAAATTCCATGCAAGCACTTTACTCCGATCGTTCAGTTAATATGGCAGCTATATGCTATAGTGATCCGATCTATACAATTTCTTCGGAGATTAGATTAATGCTTTAAATAATAATACATGCCAAATTTCGTGAAGATACCTCGTCAAATGAAAGAGTTTCCCATACAAGAACTTGATTCCGATTGTTCAGTTTGTATAGCAGCTATATGCTATAGTCATTCGATCTATACAATTTCTTCGGAGATTAGATGAATGCTTTAACTAATAATACGCCCCAAATTTCTTGAAGATACCTCGTCAAATGAAAGAGTCTTCCATACAAACACTTGATTCCGTTTGTTCAGTTTGTATGGCAGCTATATGCTATAGTGATCCCGATATCGGCCGTTCCACGAAGTTTGTAACACCCAGAAGGAAACGGCGGAGACCATACAAAGTATATATTATATATAAATGATCACCGTGACGAGCTGAGTTGATTTAGCCATGTCCGTCTGTCCGTCTGTATATACGCGAACTAGTCCCTCAGTTTTTGAGATATCGATCTGAAATTTTGAACACTTCGTTTTCTCCCCAAGAAGCTGCTCATTTGTCGGAACGGCCGATATCGGATCACTATAGCATATAGCTGCCATGTAAACTGAACAATCGGAAGCAAGTGTTTGTATGGAAAACTTTTTCATTTGACGAGGTATGTTCACGAAATTCGGCATGGGTTATTGCTAGAAGAAGTAATGCAATCTCCGAAGAAATTGTTCAGATCGGATCACTATAGCATATATCTGCCATACAAACTGAACGATCGGAATCAAGTACTTGCATGGAAAATTTTTTCATTTGACGAGGTATGTTCACAATATTTGGCATAAGTTTTTGCTAGACGAAGTAATGCAATCTCCGAAGAAATTGTTCAGATCGGATCACTATAGCATATATCTGCCATACAAACTGAACGATCGGAATCAAGTACTTGCATGGAAAACGTTTTCATTTGACGAGGTATGTTCACAATATTTGGCATGAGTTTTTGCTAGACGAAGTAATGCAATCTCCGAAGAAATTGTTCAGATCGGATCACTATAGCATATATCTGCCATACAAACTGAACGATCGGAATCAAGTGCTTGCATGGAAAACTTTTTCATTTGACGAGGTATGTTCACAATATTTGGCATGAGTTTTTGCTAGAAGAAGTAATGCAATCTCCGAAGAAATTGTTCAGATCGGATTACTATAGCATATATCTGCCATACAAACTGAACGATCGGAATCAAGTGCTTGCATGGAAAACTTTTTCATTCGACGAGATATGTTCACAATATTTGGCATAAGTTTTTGCTAGAAGAAGTAATGCAATCTCCAAAGAAATTTTTCACATCGGATTACTATAGCATATAGCTGCCATATAAGCTGAACGATCGGAATCAAGTTCTTGCATGGAAAAATTGTTCATTAGATAAAATATCTTCACGAAATCCGGCATTGATTTCTCTCAATGGCATATAGCTGCCATACAAACTGACAATCTAAATAAAGTTCTTATATGAAAAAAATTGTTTATGACAAGTTATCTTCACGAAATATGGCATGGATGATGATTGTCCAAGATATCGCTACAATTTTCGAACGAATTGTTCATATCAGACCACTATATTAAACAGCTATCATAGAAACTGACCGATCAAAATAAATTTTTGTATGGAAGTTTTTAGTATGGATTATTGCTTAAGATGTGACTTCAATCTTCGAACGAATTGTTAAGATCGGACCACTATAGCATACAGCTGTCAGATTTAATTTTTAATTAATTATTTATACTGTCCAATTTGAGCTTTCAAGAAAAATTATCTTACATCTGCCAAAAACTGTTTTGCTTGTGCCAAAAGTAAGGTGTGACATGTAGCTAATTGGGACAATAAGTTGAAAAATGTGTTAAGAATAGATACATAAAAGTAAGGAGCAAAAATATTATTTAATTAACCATAAAATAAACAAATCCCTACTTATTCAAGATATATTATTATTTATTAATAATAATAGAGAACTACCTTTGTAAAGATAATTATTCAGTTTTAAAACCCTAATTAACTGATGGGTAGGTACTAAACAAAACCTGGGAAGAAGAGTAGGTAGGAAGTAAACATAGTTTGCAAGTTAGGTAGGAAGTATAACCTAGGTAAAAAAGAACCTCTACAATGCACTTTCTGTAATTAACACATTAGTATTCCTACGAAAGTTGCTTGATGATACCAAGAAGGGCAAAAGAGTTTACAGATGTGCAAATAAGTTTCAAAATCAACGAAAAAATCCTTTTTTAAATAATACGCATAATTTTAATTATATTATTATTACTTAATTTATTAATATTTTAGTATATTTTTTATTTGTATAAAATTTTTTAATAATTTTTGAAAATGCCAAGAGTATCGGCAATCGCAGAAACAAAGACGTCGCAATGCTCTGAATCGAAGCCGACGACAATATAGTCAAAATTTGGAAAATAATAGACAAAGGAACGCTGACTATATTGCAGAATTACGCAGCTCAAATTTGGAGTACCGCAATGAGGAGAGAACTCGTGATAGTTCTACACGTTCCACTAGACGACAGAACCTACTTCACAGAGCAGCAGCGTAATACAGTAGGTCATTCAAAGAGATGTTTGAATCCAGAATATAGAGCAGCGGAGCAGGAGCGCGACACAATAGGACATTCGATCAGGCGCTTGGATCCGGAATATAGAACTGAAGAGCAGCAGCGTAATACAGAAGGTCATTCAAATAGACGTTTGAATCCCGAATATAGAGCAGCGGAGCAGGAGCGCGACACAATAGAACATTCTATCAGGCGCTTGGATCTGAAATATAGAACTGAAGAGCAGCAGCGCAATACAGTAGGTCATTCAAATAGACGTTTGAATCCAGAATATAAAGCAGCGGAGCAGGAACGCAACACCGCGGAACATTTAAATAGGAGAACCAATCCGGAATATAGAGCAGCGGAGTAGGAACGCAACACAATGGGTCATTCAAACAGGCGCTTGGATCCGGAATATAGAGCAGCGGAGCAGGAGCGCGACACAATGGAACGTTCTGTACGGCGCCAGAATGCAATAATAAGAGAAAAAGAGAGGCAACGAGATGCAGCATTGAGGAGAAGTCGTCGGGAAGATTCAATAAGAAGACGTCGTGAGCAAATTTTAAATTCTTCTCAAAGAAGAGTGACCCGCCAGCAAACCAGGCAACAACTAGCAAACGAGCAGGAATCAACGTTGAAAAGAGTACAATTGCATAGATCGGATCCCGCAAATCGTCAGTTAGAAAGCGAGAGGCAAACCAGGAGGAATATAAGAAGACGTCGGGAACTTTCTCCTGATGCACAGCTAGAAGAACAAGAACGTCAGCGTCAACGTCGAGCTGCCAATATCTTTGATATGTACGCATTGTTGATAAAGAAAGGACCCACTGAAATATGCGTCTGTTGCGGTGGCACTTGGTTCCCTCATCAAGTGAAAAAAACTAAAAAAATGTCAGACTTTAACAAAATTTGCGCGCTTAGAAGATGCTAGAAAAGTGTTTTATTTGTCATCAAAATTTCCGTCTTCGAACCAAAAGTACAACTTTTGCAACACATGCTATCGTATTGTTAGGAAGGGCAAGATACCAAATATCTGCCTATCGGAAGGATTGGAGTTTCCTGATATTCCGGAATGCCTTCAGGACTTAACGTGTCTAGAAGAAAGACTGATATGACCGAGGATCCCATTTATGCGCATCATCTCCTTAGGATATGAACGACAAAGTGCTTTTCGTGGAGCAGTGGTGAATATCCCCATTTTAGTTGTAGAGACAGTCACCATGCTTCCACGAAGATTTGATAACAGCCATATTATTCAAGTGCACTTGAAACGTCGATTGGAATATGAACAAAATTTTATGACAGAGACAGTGCGACCAGCAAAAATATTGGAGGCACTAAACTATCTGCTGGGTACAGAGCTCTACGTCAAGCATAATATCCAAATGTCAAGTGATTGGCTGGCAAATTCTGGAAACGAGGAAACTGTGCTATTTATTGCGGATCCTGCAGATAAGGCAGAAGTAAGATACCTTCTTAATGCCCGTCAGGAAAATGTACCGCTTGAAATGGAAGAGGATTTAAATGCAGGTGGTCAGGAGACTTTAATGGACAATGAACCCGTTGAAAATCGATCCATTGAACGGGTTGCAATGACACCAGGACAAGGTAGATGCCCAAGGGACGTTACAACAAACGACGATGCTCAGGAATTGTCGTATCCAACGATTTACTGCGGAAAAAAGAGGACAACTACAACAACTTATAGTAAAATTGCACGTTCTGAAATTCGACGCTATGATCGGCGTTGTGTGCGCGCGGACGTGCTCCTGTATATTTATAAGTTCTACGAGTTGGAGCGCATTAAAAATGCAATTTCCATTTGCCTGGGTAAAAAGTCTGGATCGAGGAATATAACTGCTGCAAATGTGAGGGATGAAAATTTTGTCAGCAACCTTATCCAGCATGATGAAGGCTATCATGTACTCAAAGGACTTCGATTCTCACCTGCACATTGGGAGGCAGAAAAGAAGAAAGTTTTAGCCATGATCCGCCAGTTTGGTTTGCCAACATTTTTTATCACAATGTCTGCTGCAGAAACAAAATGGCCTGAGTTGTTAGTCATATTGAAGAAACTGGTGGATAAAGTAGACATTTCGGAAGAGGAGGGTACTGCTCTATCAAGCTCTGAAAAGGCGAGACTGATAAGGACAGATCCAGTTACATGTTCCAGGTATTTCGACAATCGATTCCGCCAAATGCTAAAATGATTACAAAACGGACTATTTGGAGAGAATTTAGTAGTCCGTTACTACTACAGAATTGAATTCCAGCAGAGGGGATCACCACATTGTCATGGCATGTACTGGCTAAGTAACGCACCACAATTGGAAAGTGATGGAATCACCAACACAAATGATGTTGAAACATTTATCGATCGACACATCACAACCGATGGGAATGATTTGGACTTACTGGAATTCATTCAGTATCAAAAACACAGACATGGTCGAGCTTGCCTAAGAGACCTACATGGAAAACAAGTGTGCCGATTTAACATGCCATATCCGCCGATGCCACGGACAGAAATACTTTTCCCTCTGGAGAATGAGGAAGGTATTGAGCAACACAAAGCTCAAATAAATACAGGAACTATTAACTCTAACGGATCTCGCAGAGGAAGAAATAATATGGTTGAACTGCTTCGAAAATTTTTTGGCGGATGAGCGAATCAACACTGACTATGAAGGATACAAGCTAGCTCTTCGCTCATCTGTAAAAAAGCCACACATTTTCCTAAAGAGAAAATTTTCAGACAGGCTTCTAAATGCCTATAATAAAAATATCCATAAATTGCATAGAGAAAATATGGATATTCAATTCATTCTGGACGCATACGCTTGCTGCAGCTATATCATTAATTATATAAAT
The DNA here is from genome assembly GCF_042242935.1 of Bactrocera oleae. Taxonomy (NCBI): domain Eukaryota; kingdom Metazoa; phylum Arthropoda; class Insecta; order Diptera; family Tephritidae; genus Bactrocera; species Bactrocera oleae. Next base: position 15,681,524 of record NC_091541.1, on the reverse strand, counting down.
ATTATAAATCCAATAGAGGAGTATCAACATTATTGAGACAAGCCATGGAGGAAATAAATGCAGGGAATTTCTCCATTAAAAGAAAACTGCAGCACATCGGTAACAAATTTGTAAATAGATCGGAAATATCGGCTCAAGAAGCAGCTTATAATATTTTGGGACTGCATCTATCAGAAGCCAGTAATGGGGAAATTTTTATAAATACATCACATCCAAACAACCGAGTAAGGATGATAAAGCCCCGACTTGAATTGAATGCTTTACAGGAGGACTCTACGGACATATATGTGCCGAGTGTGCTGGAGCACTACTCTCAAAGGCCCGATCAATTGGAAGAACTATGCTTAGCAGATTTTGCAGCATGGTTCAGATTTTGCAAAACAAGCAGAAATGTTTCTGATAATAACGAAGAATACAACGAAGTAGAGAACGAGGATGACACGACAGCTGCACTTCCAATGGCATTAATGGATGGATCAGGATTTCTAAGGAAAAGGAAGCAAGCCCTTATTCTGCGTTGGAAACGTTTTAGCGTTGAAAGTTCAAGAGCCGATTTCTTCAGAGAAACCGCCATGATGTTTCACCCATGGAGAAATGAGGAAACAGACTTATTAAATAATGACGTCGAGAGTATTTGCAATTCACACAAATTGAGCTGAATAAGCTCAAATATGACAAATTTTCATCGAACGAACTAGAACGGATTTTGGAAGACCTTCATGTCACAGCGGAAGAAACAGCTGATGATCGAGCTGCCTCACAACTTTTAGATCCCGAATTTAGATCCCTAGCCGTTCCAGAGCAAACAGGAGACATTAATGCTTTTCAAGAGCACAACAATACAGAGGAAGAGGCGGTTCGATTAATTAAACTCCCACCTATAATATTAGAAGACCATTTACTGGCAATGGTGCAGTCACTTAACAGCAAACAGAGGGAATATTTTGCTCATGTAATGCACAATGTCAGTAAAAGGGAAATCTTCTTCGAATATGTCGGAGGCGGTGCTGGAGTGGGCAAGAGTCGGCTTATAACAACTATATATCAATCGTTGACATTGCGAGCTAATAGTGTACCAGGAACCAACCCCGAAACAGCCAAGGTGTTACTCTGCGCACCCACTGGCAAAGCAGCATTTGGAAATGGGGGCCCAACCCTTCAATCGGTTTTTTCACTCCCCGTCAACCAGTCTTCCGGCGATCTTCGGCCACTAAATAGTGACACATTAAACACAATTCATGCCAATCTCATAGATATTAGGCTTATTATAATTGACGAAATTTCAATGGTTGGAGCAAAGATGTTTGCATATTTAGATTCCAGGCTAAAGCAAATTTTCAGGAGCACCGCTTACTTTGGAGGCATACCAATTATCGTGTTTGGTGACTTAAAGCAATTAAGTCAAGTTCCCTAACAGAACGCAGCAGGGCAAACATTTTAGAAGCTGTGAAGTCTTTTAAGCCATCGGAAACACAAGGAATGCTTTATACATTGCACCTCAAGACTTCGATCAAATATATGGTGACAGTCAACATAAGCATAATTGATGGTCTCGTCAATGGTGCTACGGGGGAACTAATGCAGGTTGATTCCGAATCACATAGATCTGAAAGTTCAGTGGTCCGACTATGGATAAAATTCGCAGAATCAAGAGTTGGAAGCTTTGCACGTTCTAAGCAGCCTCACAGTCGCAATGCAGATTGGACACCAATCATGAGCGTGGTCCGATCATTCCAATACAAGAGAAATGAGCAAATAACCATAGAACGCAGACAGTTTCCGGTCATTCCAGCTGAAGCCATCACGATACATAAAAGTCAAGGTGGAACATACACACAAGTTGCTGTTCATCTAGAGGGTAGAGTAAGCAGATCAGCTTTATATGGATTGTATATAATCGGGACATTTTCTCCCCCGAACCCATTTGGACCGCAGGATCCAATTAAAACTCAACTTAATAGGTTGAAGACAGAAGAAGCATTGACGACATGCTACAGATTTTTGACTGAAAAATCGGAACAACGTCTAGATATTTATTATCAAAATGTAAGGAGCCTAAACAAGCATATTGAAGATATCAGATCAGACAAGTTGATTTGTTCTGCTGATATTCTGTGCTTTGCCGAGACATGGGCCTTACCTCAAGAAGAATTCCCAATAGAAGGCTACAGTGTTATTGCACGCCTTGATGGAGAAACAAGATCATCCCGACGACGCCCTGCCAACGGCTTTATAATATACTACAAGCAAGATAGGTGCCCAGGTCTATCAGAAGGATCATTTTCAAGAAACGACACCGGTTCAACAAACGTTTACCAACTGTTAAACGTAAACAATTCAACAGTTTCCATATCACTTGTGTACAGGAACCCCCGCTATAGACTTCCGGAATTTAGAAACCAAGTGGAAAATAATATCCGTCAGATAACTGAACAGTATAATGGACCGTCAGTAGTCCTTGGTGACTTTAACATATGTCGCCTAACAGCAACTGATGATTTGGGGGCTCGATTGCAACAGTTAGGATTTCAATCTTCATCGGCTAAGGTCGCCACAACAAAACAGGAAACAGCAATAGATTGGGTATGGACAAACATGGATTCTGCAATGACCTCATGTATCACATATGAAACACCATATAGTGACCATGACGGAATATTTTTAAGCTTTAGAAAATAGATATATTATATATATAGATATATGTTAGATTCAATATTATTAAATTTAAGTTTGTATTATATAATAATATAAAGTGTAAGTCATAGATGTAATTATTGTAATTTATATATCATATAAAAAAGTATTATAGAATAATAAATATTATTATATGTTATATATTTTCTAATTTCTATAAATATTATAATTCGTTTTGTTTTCCATTAATTTAATGTGAATAATCAATCAGCTTAAAAAATTAAAATTTATGTAAATGTCTGAAAGATCTATTTACCTCAATAACTAACCTTAATTCCAATAGAAGATTGTTTATAGCAAAGAACCTGGCTAGAAAGAACTGGCAAAATGCTTTCCGTTGGATGCAAACCGTTGGCAAGTCACGTTTTCAAATGTAGTCATACATATAGTGGTTACTAAAAGAAATGCACCTTCGAAGGGTATTATAGCTTCGGCGCAGCCGAAGATAACGTTTTCTCTTGTTTAATATAAAGATCGCCAGCACCTGAAGGAATTTCCCGGCCTTTGATTCTCGCAACTTGCGAGAGTATGGCATGTTAATAATATGTGGCATTGGCAGATATTTAAAAATACGGTCAATGCTACTCGAAATCCCATATACTGCATATAATGATTTTCGTTTTTCTAACAAGTTCTATGCCGAATTTGGAAGTCAAGAAGGTACCAAATTTCATTGTAATTTATTCACGATTTCATCGAATAATGAATGTTTAATTCTTTCGCAAAGTTTTTTAATATAAAGATTGCCAGCACCTCAAGGAATTTCCCGGCCTTTGATTCTTGCAACTTGCAAGAGTAAAAAATATTCGGTTTCACCTTAGCACTTCCTCCTTACATTAATAAAATCAACATTTTTGCATTCATGGTACAACAGGTTTTCGTTTCCAAAATCTTGTCGTATTATTCCACTGCTCAATTCACTTTCTATATTTTGATGTAATCTTAACACCGACGTAATCTTGTCACTGGCTCCTGGTTGTTATTTCTATACTGTTTTTTTACAAAATAGGGATTTCTGTGTTAATGTTGTATCTTTTTCTCTGGATTAATGTTTCTTGTGAATTTATTCTGATATTCAATGGAAGTTGCGAAATTTGAAGCGAATAAATATCTTTACCTATTTGATTTTTATCTTTACCCTTTTGGGCTAATACTAAGGCACTAGGTAGGTCACTGGCTCAAGAAGCAAGCAGTATGTCGCAAATTAATTCTGCTATTTGACCTCCATGGGTCATTATAGTCTTATTCGTGAAAAGAGTCCTTTTCTTCTCAGCCTCATCGAAATACTGAAGCACTGAAAGATTACCTGTCTTAAGGTAGAAACTTGTTGTTTAATTAAATATATCGGTCGTTTGTCCACATATGAGAAGTCTTATCTCGCTATTAGCTCATTGAAATTTAAAACTGTATTAAATTATGCTAAAATTGCATCAGAAGAACCCTTTATTTTATTCCTAATTATTCCAACTGCTGGAAAATGTCTCGAGTGCCTTGGTAACTTTTAAACACTTCATAAGCTGTTTGAGCGACCAGCCACCTGTCGCTAGGACACATAGGAACTAATTGGCTTATCAAATTCTGGTAATGATTTTACCAGATCAAGGGGCCCCTCGCGCTTTACGAGGGGTAATATTTTTACTCGTTCGAATATTTGTGGAGTTTTCCCAGTGAGCAGAGTGGTAATTTGCTCCGTGAATCGTTGTAGTTTAAGGTTAAAATTACATACATATGTTGTTGTTGTTTCAAGGCGTCAGATAATTGATTGGCGTCCATTATATTTAGCCTAGAAGTTTGTTAATTACTAATTTTTTTTTATCAAGTTCTCTAAACTGTCGTTATGGCTAATTAAAATGCCATTTACACAAAATGGAATAGCAACACTGTCACCATCGTTTTGGGTTAACTAGCGCAACGATGAAACGGGATAGCAAAAGTATAAGGTCCTACGATAGTGCATTGAGCCCATGAGTACAGCACTCTTACCTACCTTCCCGATGATGCACAATTTTTAGCAATGAATTTTGGATTGGAATTGGAGGGTTATTTTAGAGCCTTATTGTGCAGATCAATAATATTTTGCCTTTCATTCTTTATAATTTTTTTCGCTTTGCATTCATTGGTAGTAAAAAACCGCAAAATGTTAAAAAATCTACAAATAAAGGATTTACTAAGATAAATTTTGCTACAAAAAGATTGCGATAAAATCATGGAAGTAGTGGAAACAGACCGTCACGTGAGCACTTATTTAATTGCTGAGGAACTAAAGATAAGCCAGAAAACCGTTTGGAGCCATTTGCATAAGAATTGGATTTAAAAAGAAGCTCGATGTTTGGGTGCCATACAAACTAACGCAAAATAACATGATGGACCGAATTTCCATCTGCGAATCGCTGCTGAATCGCAACAAAATCAACCCGTTTCTGAATCGGATTGTGACTGGCGATGAAAAATGGGTCACTTACGACAACATCGAGCGCAAACGGTCGTGATCAAAGCTTGGGGAAACGGGCCAGACGGTGGCCAAGACCGGATTGACGGCTAGGAAGGTTTTGCTGTGTGTTTGGTGGGATTGGCAAGTAATCATCCACTACGAGCTGCTCCCCTATGGCCAAACGCTCAATTCGGCCCTCTACTGCCAACAACTGGACCGCTTGAAGGCAGCACTCATCCAGAAGAGGCCATCTTTGAACAAAAGAGGCCGAATTGTGTTCCATCAGGACAACGCCAGGCCACACACGTTTTTGGTGACGCGCTAGAAGCTCCGATGGGAGGTCCTAATACACCCACCTTATAGTCCGGACCTCGCAGCAAGTGATAGTTATAACTAGCAATATAGTATAGTTATAACTAGAACCGGAACGAGATGAGCGTACACTTTTGATGCATGTGTTTTTTTTGTGCAGCAACAAAAGTCAAGTTATTTATGGCGTTGTGTGTGATTCCGCGAATCGGTCCATTGCCAATCCCACAAAGTGCAGTAAAGCGAAAACATATAAAGTGCCGAAGCTAAGAACTAAATTAAAATGCAAAACTGTAGTTTGGTACAAGGGATCACAGTAGCAAGAGACACTTGTGGGCAAACATTTTTTAAAAGTGGGCGTGGCCCCGCCCTGTAATTGTTTTAATAAAGATATCTTCTAAACCACTTAAGTTAAATTAACTTAGCTTGCTGAGAGAAAAATTTTTAATTTCTTTAAGCACTGCGAGAATGGATAAAATCACTACATTAAAGCGGCACAAGCATTAACTGTTACAACTTAGATGGTATGGAGGGCCTTTATATGAGCAGTTATAAAAATTAGACAATGTGCGGGGCACCGCCCACTTTCAGGCGAAATCCTATATCTCAGGATTTAATCAAAGGTTTCCCAAACATTCCTACTATACACCACGAAAATCGGCGAAATCGGATGACAATTCGCAATTGCAGAAAAAGTTTTATTAAGATATTACATTATACGTCAAAAAATAGTCGGAATCGGATGTAACCAAACCAAAACCAAACACCAAATACGTGGACTGCAAGGCACATGGCTGATGTTTCCCCGAACATATCGGTCAATCTGTTGACTTTATGTGAAATATGTAAAAAGCCTTAATGAAATTCAGAAAAAGTCTCTTTATTATAGGAGTGTATCCTCTTACCTAAAATGGATGAAAGCAGGGCAATATTTCCCCTAGACCCCATATACCTATTATTCGGATTTTTAAACATCCGCTTGGCTTTACCGCTTGAATGCTTATTGAATAATGTCCATTAAGAACCCCTATTATTACGGCAAGATGAACTTTGCTAAGGGCAATTAATTCAGATTATTTCTTAAGTTCCA